>NC_142874.1:59053439-64053439 GCF_051225735.1 Oryctolagus cuniculus | reverse complement strand
CACTAAGTACTTGATGCTAGATGAATAGTTCAATCACCTTTCTAGAAAAGCTTCAATTGACTTTTAAAATAGAGATTTGAATTTTTGTGTGTTAATTTTATATGCTGTCACTTTACCAAACTCTTTTATAAGTGGAGTCTTTTTGTTCACCTATAAATAGATTCATGTCATCTAAAAATAGAAATAATTTGACTTCCTCATTTCCAATTTGTAAGCCTCTGATTTTTTTTTTCCTAATGGCTCTGGCTAAAACTTCTAGGACTTTATTGAACAGCAATGGTGATAGTGTGCAACCTTGTCTGGTCCTGGATCTTAATGGGAATGCTTCCAAATTTTTCCCACTCAGTAACATGTTGGCTGTAGGTTTGCCATCAATTGCCTTGATTGTGTTAAGAAATGTTCCTTTTATACATAATGTGCTTAAGAATTTCATTATGGAAGAGTGTTGTATTTTGTCAAAATGCAATGTGATGTATCACACTTACTGATCTGTGAATGTTGAACCATCCCTGCACACCAGAGAGAAATCCCACTTGGTCCAGCTGAATGATTGTTCTAATGTGTTGTTGATTCAATTAGCTAGTATTTTGTTGAGGATGTTTTGCATTTCTGTTTATCAGGGATATTGTCCTATAGCTCCCTTTTTCTGTTTTATTTTTTTTCTGGCTTAAGAATAAGGGTGATGCTGGCTTCATAAAAACAGTCTTAGATGATTCATTTCTTTTCTTTTTTTTTTTTTTTTTTTTGACAGGCAGAGTGGACAGTGAGAGAGAGAGACAGAGAGAAAGGTCTTCCTTTGCTGTTGGTTCACCCTCCAATGGCCACCACGGCCAGCGCGCTGCGGCTGGTGCACCGCGCTTATCCAATGGCAGGAGCCAGGTGCTTCTCCTGGTCTCCCATGCGGGTGCAGGGCCCAAGTACTTGGGCCATCCTCCACTGCACTCCCTGGCCACAGCAGAGAGCTGGCCTAGAAGAGGGGCAACCGGGACAGAATCGGGCGCCCCGACCGGGACTAGAACCCAGTGTGCCAGCGCTGCAAAGCAGAGGATGAGCCTAGTGAGCCACGGTGCTGGCCAGATGATTCATTTCTTTTCAATTATTTTGAATAGCTTGAGGAGAACTGGAACTTGTTCTTCTTTAAAGGTTTTGTAGAATTTAGCAGTGGAGTCGTCCATCCTGGACTTTTCTTTGTTGGGAGGGTCTTTGTTACTGATTCAATTTCTGTCTTGGTTATTGGTCTGATTAGGTTTTTTATATAAATTCATGACTCAGTTTTCTTAGATTTTATGTGTCGGAGAATCTACCCATTTGTTGGAGATTTTCCAATCTCTTGGCATATAACTCTTTGTAGTAATTCCTGATGATTCTTTTTATTTCTGTGGTATCTATTGTTACATTTCCTTTTTCAGATCTAGTTTCATTGGTTTTTGTCTTATCCCTCTTTTCTTGGTCAGTTGGGCCAATGGTGTATCAAATTTTTTTCTCTCGAAAAAATCCCTTTGTTTCACTAATCTTTTGTAGTTTCTTGTTTCAATTTTGTCTATTTCTTCCCTAATTTTAATTATTTCTTTTCTCCTACAAATTTGGGTTTGGTTTGTGGTTCTTTTTCTAGGTCCTCTAGACAATTGATACCTCATTTATTTGGTATATTTTTGATTTCTTGATGTAGTCACCAATTGCTATAAACTTTCTTCTTAATACTACTTTTGCTGTATCCCTTAAGTTTTGACATGGTGTATTATTGTCTTCATTTTTTTTTCTATAAATGTTTTGATTTCTTCTGTGACCCACTGTTCATTCAAGAGCATGCTCTTCAGTATCTATGTATTGGCATCTGTTCTAGAGATTCTTGAATTGTTAATTTCCAGCTTCATGTCATTATGGTCAGAAAAGATGCCTGATATGATTTCAAATGTTTTGAATTTGTTGAGAATTGCTTTATGGCCTAGCATATGGTATATCCTAGAGAAAGTTCAAGGAACTGATGCAAAGAATGTGTATTCTGCAAACGTGGGATGAAAGATTCTGAACATATCAGTTACGTCCATTCGGCCCATAGTATAGATAAGCTCTGTTGTTTCTTTGTTGATTTTCTGGCTAGTTGCTCTGTCCATTGATGAAAGTGGGGTGTTGAAGTCTCCAATTACTATTGTATTGGAGTTTATACCTCCAGTTACATCCATTAAAATTTGTTTTAAATAGTCAGTTGCTCTGGCATTGGGTGCATATACATTTATTATAGTCACATCTTCCTGGTGAATTGATCCTTTAATCATTACATAGTGAGCTCCTTTGTCTCTTTTTAGCAGCTTTTGTGTTGATGTCTATTTTGTCTTATATTAGGATGACTATACCTGCTTGTTTGTGCTTTCCACTAGCATGGGATATCTTTTATCATCCTTTCATTTTCAGGCTGAATGCATCTTTGTTGGTGAGGTGTTTCTTGTAGACAGAAAATAGGTGAGTCTTGTATTTTAATTCATTCAGCCATCCTGTGTCTCATAATTGGAGAATTTAAGCCATTTACATTCAAGTTGTTACTAAGTAAAGTCTTGGCACTGTGATTTTTCTGTAAGTATTCCTATTGTTTGATTTGGATTTCTTTTGTACTTTTACTGGGGGACTTTTCTGCTTTGCATTTTTTCATAATGAAGAGAATCATTCTGCTTTCTTTGTGTAGCACATCCTTAAGAATCTTTTGTAAGGTTAGACAGGTGGTGACAAATTATTTCAATTTGTGTTTTTTATGGAAGGTCTTTATTTCACCTTCATTTATACATAAGAGCTTTGCAGGGTACAGTACTCTGGGTAGACAGTTTTTTTTTTTTCTCTTAAGACTTGGAATATATCTGACCATTCTCTCCAAGCCTGTAGGGTTTCTGATGAGAATTAACCTGCGAGTCTAACTGAAGATCCTCTGAAAGTAATCTGGCATTTCTCTTGTGCACGTTTTAGAATCTTTTCCTTTTGTTTTACTGTTTAAAGTTTGGCTACAAATGTGTCGTCATGAAGATCTCTTCTTGTCATGTCTATAAGGAGTTCTTTCTGCCTGTGTACTTGGATATCCCTTTCTTTCTCCAAATTAACTAATTTTTCTATAATTATTTCACTGACTAGGCCTTCTTATCCATTCTCCATTTCCACAACTTCAAAAACTCCTAAAACCTGTATGTTGGATGTTTTGGTAGTATTCTGTAAGTCCCCAACACTGTTTTTAATTTTCTAATTTATTGTTCTTTTTTTCTTCTTTTTGGTCTGACTGAAAGATTTTGAAAGATTTGTCTTCAAGCTTGGATATTCTTCCTTCTGCCTCACCAAGTCTGTTGTTGAGGATTTCCACTGTATTTTTTTATTTGACACATTGAATTCTTCATTTCTAACATTTCATTTTGATTTTTCCTCAAAATCTCAATTTCATGAAAATTGAAAGTTTTATTAGCTTGCTCCACAGGGCTAGTTCCAGGGGGCAATGCAACCAACATGTCCATCCAACAATCATGATCCCTTTACAACACCTGGCATGACAAACTCTGGCAGACAGTGCCTTGGCATTCCATGGACTGAGGCACATGTGGGTTCCACACTGCAGGGGAGGGAATGCAAAAAATCATGACAGAATACAGGGCAAGGACTCTAATTGGGGTCCCCTTTCCCAGATGCTGACAGGATGACCACAGAGCTCTTGGTGCTGCTGGCAGCTAGGGGGTTGGATGTTGAGCCTCCCTGGTGTCCATAGCAAAATAGTCTTCAGTCCTGTACAATGTGAGCAGCTAATACATCAGGGGTGCTGCGGAAGATGCTTTTTAAAAAGATTTTATTTATTTATCTGAGAGGTAGAGTTACAGAAAGTAAGACAGAGGGACAGAGAGAAAGGTCTTCCTTCCATTGGTTCAATTTCCAGAGAGCTGCAACCACCAGAGCTGTGCCAATCCGAAGCCAGAAGCCAAGTGCTTCTTCCCATTATCCCATGTGGGTGCAGAGGCCCAAGGACTTGGGACATCTTCTACTGCTTTCCCAGCTCATAGCAGAGAGCTGGATTGTAAGAGGGGCAGTGGAGACTAGAACTGGTGTCCATATGGGATGCCAGTGCCACAGGCTGAAGATTAACCTACTGCTCCACCGTGCCAGCCCCGGGTACTTTATTTTTGAAGCATGGGAAGTCTACAGTGCCCAGAAACTTCCACAGGGCCTATAGGAAGACCTCTAGGTACTGCTCAGCCTAAAGCATGTGGGCCTCTAGGAAGGTGACGTGGTGCCCCACCATCTTCACAAATGCCTCCAACTGGTCTCACCCTGGCATAGATACCATGCACTTCTGTCATTATCACCTTAAGAGGTGGTATATTTTCCTTCAGGGTCTGAGAATTGTCACTCCTGATTGTGTCAACCAGGCTACAGAACTCCAGCCCAGGAGTGTCACCTCTATGGTTTCTTCCATCTCCTTGGCCCATGAGCATCTGCCTGTAGGTTGGAGGCCTCCTCCAGTAGGTCCTTAGATGGGTTAGCTCATCCTTTTTTCAACTTTAGAATTGAATATCTCTAGATGAAATAAATACACAGAAGTGTGTGTTAGATGTGGCCAGGGAGCTCTGGTCAGTGCTCCAGGGTTGAGTGAATATCCAGGGTGACTCACTAGTTGGGTGTGGTAGATCTCCTCTTTCTAGCACAAAGGAGAGTATGATCACCTCTATCAGAGATGAAACCCTCAACTCCTCTCTTCCAAGGTGATCAATGCTTGGGTGTTAGCCCACAGTGGATGCAATACTTATCCATGCTGCCATGTTAACTGCATAAAGGATCTGTGCACCCCTCAGTGTCAGCAAGTATCAAATTGCAATGGCACACCTTGAGCAATCAGGGAGCTCTGACCCTGTGTAACCACTCACATCGATTGCCCAGAGACCCAGATATACCCTGTACCCTCTCATGCAGTCACAGAGTTCCCAGAGACTCAGCACATAATGTTCCCACAGTCACAGGTGCAGGGGATCCACTCTGCCCCACTAGCCTGTCCCATCAACAGAGTCAGAGATGTGCCCAGAGCCAGCTGCCCATGGATGCTCCACCTAGACAGTTTGAGCCCTCGAGCCTGTGATATACTGGGAAGCTTAAAGCAACTCACAATCCTATGAGGATGCCCAGCCCCCAGTCAATACTCCCTGCCAGACGCAAAATGGGGAATGTGGATTTTTCTCTCTGGTAGAATCTGTGGATCACATGCATTCACAAGAGTTGCTGGCCACAGCCCTACTTGTTTCATGACATTGCATTCTCCCTACCAGTTGCGAGGTGTGCACATTGGAACTGCGGCCATTGCTGCTGCTGGCAAGATAGCATCTTGTCCCAGCATGTTGTTGGGTTCTCCCACAAAAGCTTCCACAGCTGCTTCTTATGTCCAAAATGGTGCCCACCCTCTTTCAGCTGGTTGCCTGGCACCATTGTGGGAAGGATAGGGAGACAGAAATCTGCCCCTTATTTTTCACTGTGTTAGTGGGTAATATTCCCCCCTTAAGGCTCCAGGTCAGATTCATGCTAGGATCTCCCTCCAGCTATTTCACCAGTGGCTGCAGTCTGATCTCACCTTACTCTCCAAAGCTGGCACTTTCTCTGGCTCTCAGCTGCTGTGGTTATATATGTGTTCTGTCCATATTTGTGCTACACGTCTACATCTTTCACAGAAATCCACAGTGCCCATCTTCCTTCTATAGAATTTCTACTGCAGTTTTCACACTAACTCACCCCTGAGAATGTACTTCCTCCACTTTATTTTTCACTATTTACCCCTAACCTAGAGCGGTATACCCTTTCCCTATTCTGCCATTTTGGAATCATAGTAATCAAGCCTTCCATCAAGGAAAAGTCCAGGACCTGATGGCTTTACTACTGATTTCTACAATAAGTATCTCCAAGACTCTTCAAATTGTTCCAAAATATTGAGCAGCATTACTTTGATATAAAAAACAAAGAAGACACAGAAGAAAACTATAGACCTTTATCTTTAATGAACATAGATGCAAAGATTCTTAACAAAATACTAGCAAACTGAATTCACAATCCAAAATGAATCAAAAGTGAATCACGATCATATGAGATTTATCCCAGAAATGCAAGGATGGTTCAACATTCACAAATCAATAAATGTCATAAATCACATCAAAATAATGGAGAAAAAAAGCTATATGGTCATACCAAGATGCAGAGAAACTGATGACATTCAACACTTCATGATAAAAAAAAAACCCTCCACAAATTATATATGGAAGGATTATCCCTCAAAATTATGAAGGCTTTGTATCACAAACCAATAGCTAATATCATACTAAATGGGGAGAAACTGAAAGATTTCTCCTTAAATCTGGGAGAAGACAAAGCTGTCCACTTTTATCGCTCTTATTCAATATAGCACTGGGATTTTAGCCATATTAATTGGGGGAGAAAGAAAAAAATCAAAATTGGAAAAAAGGAAGTAAATTGTCTGTGTGTGCAGTGACATGATGTACATGGAAAAACCTAAACACTCCACCAAAAAGTCATTAGAATTGATGAACAAATTCATCAAAGTTTCAGGTTAAAAAATAAAAATACAAAAAAACAGTAGCTTTTTTGTATGCTAATGATGAATTCACAGGAAAAGAAATCCCATTCACAACAGCCCTTCTCCAAATCAAACATTTAGGAATAAATTTAACCAAAAAAGTGAAAGCTTTCTATAATGAAAATTATCAAACAGCATTGAAAGAAAAGTGGTAAAGATATTCCTTGCTCATGGATCAGAAGAGTCAGTATCATCAAAGTATCTATATTACCTAAAACAATCTACAGATTCAATTCAATCCCTATGAAAATACTAAAGGCATTCTTTACTGAGTTAAAAAAAAATCTAAAATTCAGATGGAATCACAAAAGACTCCAGATAGCAAAAGCAATCCTGAGCAAGATAAAGCAGGCTGGAGGCATCACAATGCCTGATTTCAAAGCATACTACAAAGCTATACTAATTAAAACGTCATGGTACTGATATAAAAACTGATACATAGATCAATGGAGCAGAATAGAGAGGTCAGGAATTAATTCATGCATGTACAACCAATTGATTTTTGACAAAACTGCTCAGACCATACATTGGAACAAGCCTAGCCTCTTCAAAAAACAGTACTGGCAAAGCTGGATTTTTATATGTAGAGGAATGAAATATGATTCACATCTCTCACCATATACAGAAAATCAACCCAAGATGGATCAGATGGATCATACACTTAAATTTAAGATTTGAGGACATGAAGTTGCTGGAAGAAAATGTAGGGGAGATATTCCAAAACATTGGTGTAGGAGATGACTTCTTGGACAAGACCCCCAAAGCACAGGCAACAACAAAAAAATCCAAACAAATAGGACTATATCAAACTCAGAAGTTTTTGCACAGTACTGGAAATGTTCAATAGAGAGAAGGAACATCCAACAGAGTCAGAAAAAAAAATTGCCAACCACTTACCTTACAAAGAATTAATGTCCTTAATGCATCAGCAATTAAAAAATTCAACAAAAATAACCAAATCAGTAGAGAAATAAGAAAAGGACGTTAATAGACAATTCTCTAAAGAAGACATATAAATGACCAATACAAATGACCAACATATATTAAAAAAATTCTCAACATAACTAGCCCTCAGGGAAATACAAATCAAAACCATAATGAGATATCACCTCACCAGTGTCAGAATGGCTAAAATCCAAACACAGAGAGTAATAAATGCTGTTGAAGATGTGGACAAAAGAAGACACCCATACACTGTTGTGGGAAAGTAAATTAGTGCAGCCATTGTGGAAAACAGTGTGGAGATTTCCTCAAAAACAAGAAATAGACTTGCTATGTGATCCAGCAAATCCACCTCTAAGTATATACACAAAAACTTGAACACAATGTGTGAAAGAGATACCTGCACCACCATGTTCATAACAGCAGTGTTCACAATAGATACATTTTGGAATCAACCATGTCCAGTTTCAGATGATTGGACAAAGAAAATGTGATACACACACACACACACACAATGGACTACTACAATGGACTAATATTCAACTATAAAAAGCAGTGAACTTCAACTATTACAGCAAAATGACCACAACTGGAGGACTTCACGATGGGTGAAATAAGCCAAACCAGAAAGACAAATACTGCATCTTCTTCCTTATATGCTGCAGCTAAAAATAAAAAGCAAACAGAAAAAAAGAAAAAAAAAAGAAAAGAAAGAAGTATCTGCAATGTATCAGTATTGCCGCAAATATAGTTTTGTTAAATTTGATTTTATACCATTTGAAAGCAATAGTTAGGGATGTATTACTACTATTGTTTTACGGGTCTGTGATTACTTTAAAATTTACTTTATATGGGTGAAATGGTGTTTTTTTTTTTCCATTCAATTATTGCTTATAGCTCTTGTCTATATTCCCACTAACTTAGGGTCTTTTTCCTTTTACTTTTTAAACTAGTTGTTCTTCTTCTTCTTTTTTTTTTTTTTTTTTTTTTTTTTGACAGGCAGAGTTAGACAGTGAGAGAGAGAGAGAGAAAGGTCTTCCTTCTGTTGGTTCACTCCCCAAATGGCCGCAATGGCTGTTGCACTGCGGCCAGCACGCTGTGCCGATCAAAGCCAGGAGCCAGGTGCTTCCTCCTGCTCTCCCATGGGGTGCAGGGCCCAAGCACTTGGGCCATCCTCCACTGCCTTCCCGGGCCACAGCAGAGAGCTGGACTAGAAGAGGAGAAACCAGGACAGAATCCAGTGCCCCAACCAGGACTACAACCAGGGGTGCCAGTGCCGCAGGCAGAGGATTAGCCAGAAACTAGTTATTCTTAAAGGAGTTTTAAGCATTTTATTGTAATGTAAGCTTAAAATTTTATCTCAAAAACTAAAAAAGAAAAGGAAAGGGAGAAAGAAGGCTGGTGGGAGAGAAGAGGAGTGTGGGAGAGAGGAATGAAATATCATGTTCTCAGAATTGTATCAGCAAAGCACATTGAATCTGTTAAGATCTAATTGAAAAATTAAAATAATTTTTATAAAAAATATCTAACAAGTCCTGATAGATATTTGGGGACTTGAACTGACTGATTTGTTAAATCAAGGATTTGGATGATTTTATAATTTTAGCCAGTTTATGTTTCTGAATTGTAATTGTAATGTATATGGGCTAAATTGACATATGGAGATTTCTTATTGCTTATATTCTTTGTCTATACTTTTGAAGAGCAGTCATTCTTCCACTTACTACTTGTTGGATTCTTTATTTGATGGAAAGATAAGCTTGTGATTATAAAGTAAGCTGAAAGTATGTCATTGTAGAAATTTAAAGAAAAAGTATGAAAGGAAGGAGATGAGAGGGTGGGAGTTTGTGCATGGGGGATGCTATGGTGGGATGTATCATTATGCTCTTAAACCTGTACATATAAAATTTGTTTACCTCATATAAATCAAAAATTAAAAAATAAGATAAAAATGGAATACAATGATGAAATTTCAATATGGGTTAGAGAAAAGTGAACCTGCTAGCATGTGGTTTTGGGGAAGAACACTCAGAGGAATAAAGAGTTCCAATTCCAAAATTCTAGTAGATTTAAACATTGAAAAAATCTGAGTATTGAAAAATATCCAGTAGAAGAGACTGAAAGACAAACTATAGGGGAAGAGTGAAAAGAAATGGTATGGTTGCAGAAAAATGAATAATTCATATGGATATGTGTAATGGAAATATATAGGTCAAAACAACATGCAGTTACAATTATCTATAAAATCCTCAATATATCTGATCATCTTACATTAGGTTATATAAGTCATTTTGATTTATTATAAATTGTATGTTTTTATAATTAGAAAATAGTACATTTAAATCTGTATTTCCATCATCTTCAAATAACTCTTTACAATGAAAAAAATCTAAGCTACTTGTTTCACACATTTTATTGTTACAGGTTCAATGTTGGATCTGTATCTTGTAAATGAGATACTATTGTTGTTTTTTCATTAGAGGCTAGGAATTTTACTCTGTGACAAATGCAGTTGTAAGAGGCATAGTAGAAATACGGATAGCCATTGATTTATAAAATATGAAGTTTCCAATAATTATGAAGAAAATGGCATTCAGGAAGGAAAATGTCATCAACCTTTGAGTTATCTTCTAATGTTGATCACAGTGTTACTATAATTATTACCTCTGAGTAGTAAGACTATTAATCTCCATTTTCATAAAAATAGGCAGACTCAAATTTGTATGAAACCAATAGGTATTCTAAAATTCTTATTTCTCCATTTCCAATTTTATAAATAAGAAGATTCTTGCTTTAGCCAAAAACTTGGAAAATAGTAGCTCTCCTTCAGTTTTTCCTCATATTTAGTTTAATTTTAATAGATCCTCCTTCAGAGATACAGTCTTTTCTATGGAACATAAGTCAGTCTAACAGGAGCTGTCATAAAATATTAAATAGATTTTAATTAAGCTTCCCCAAGGTTATAAATCTGAGATATTTCTTTCTACATTTTAATATATTTGTCATACCAAGCTTCACATACCCATAAGTAATGGACTTGGATCTTATTTTCAATACTGGATGGAGGAGCACTGAGTAAGCAAGCACTTTGCAACATCAGTTTCCTCCTCACCAATGCTTTGAACAGCAGCAACCATGCACTCAGCCAGGAGTAGATGATGATTTCCTGTGGGTTTTACTGTTTGTGTTTGTTTGTTTTTTCATTATAGCCCAATTGATGTCCAAAACACCAGTTATATGACTTGAGTAAACGTCTACTTCTTTAAAATGGTCAAATATATACTTTATTGATTTGGAAAATATTAGTGATTCCTAATAGCATGAGTGGAAAATAAAGAGCATCTCCCTTTGGCTTCCAAAACGTGTCAGAGAAATTTTTAGCTTCATTCCCAGGCTTCCTTTCTGGGCAAAGGATGCACTTAGAGTGGTGATAGAACTGTTCCTGCCTGTGGGCAATGGGATTTGTCTCTGGGTTATTGTGAAAGCTGCTCCCACTTGCTGTTATAGATTCTTTACATTTATGAGATATTTAGGTATTTGGAAAATAATGTAATAATGATTAGCACCTCACTATTGAAGGTTAATCAGGTGTCTTCAAGTTTCAGCATATGCCACAAAGTACTCATGTATCTTGGAGGTAAAACTTAATTTTGTTTGGGGCCTGTGTTCTGGGGTACAGGGTAAATCTGCTGCCTGCAATGCCAGCACCCCATATCGGTGCCAATTCAAGTACTGGCTGCTTGCTACCCATCCAGCTACCTGCTAATGGCCTGGGAAAGCAGTAGAAGATGTCCCAAGTGCTTGGCACCCTGCATCCATGGGAGAGACCTGGAGGAATCTCCTTGCTTAGCCCTGGCCCAGCCTAGGGAGTTGCTCTCATTTGGGCTGTGACTCAGCAGAGGGAAGCTCTCTCTCCCACTCTCTATAACTCTGCCTTTCAAATAAATAAATACAAAAAATTTTAAGGATTTTTTTTTTTATTTGGAAGTCAGAGTTACACAGAGAGAGAGGCAGAGAGAGAGAGAGAGGTCTTCCATCTGATGGTTCACTCCCCAGTTGGCCGCAATGACTGGAGCTGTGCCAATCTGAAGCCAAGAGCTTCAGGCCAGGGCATTAACCCACTGTGCCACAACGCCAGCCCCTAAAATATTTTTAAATATTTTGTGAATATTTTAAAAAAACGTGTTTTGTGAACATTCTTTTTGTCAATTGCAAATGAGAAATATAAGTAGTTTGAGGCTTTATATAACCTAGTGGAAATTAACTGCTTAAAATAGAGCCCCAGTCACAGTGGCCATTTAATAAATAACAGCTATTGCAAATATTATAGAATAGTATGTTTATTATATGAATTATTCAGAAGAACTAAGATTACTTTAAGGTTGTGGCAATATAGATATGAGAACTTCATAATGGAGAAAAACTTCTAATTTTATCACTGAATTTTTTTCACCTGCTTAACTCAACATATGGCATATCTGTGGATAAAGGCTCAGTATAGTAACAGATAAGAATCTACTAATAGGAGGTCGCCTGTTTTGGTTCTACTTTAATAGCCCATAGTATAGGGTTATGATTTACCACTTGATGCCCATGTTGGGAAAGATGATAGCAGTTACAAGAAAAACCAAATAGGAAATATGCTAATATCTTTCAGTTCAAAGCATCTTCTGAGTTCTACAGGTAATTGAGCACTCTCTACATGCCAGAAATGTCAGTAGGCACTGATATCATACTTAGTGTTTCTATGCATGAAATTGAACTTGAAGATGACCAATTGAAGTTAAACCCTGTGAATGCAAAAATGCCACATGGCCTACCATTATTAGTTACAAAGTAAATTGACCATTTGTCTTTGTGAGTGAGGAAGGTTCGATTACTTGAACACTTATAACGAACTATGAATTCCACATAAAATATCTCAATTTAATTGTTAAAAACTGTTGCATGACATTTTTACCCAATCTTAGATAACAGAAAATGATAAAAATTAAACTAATTTAAAGTCGAATACATAAATTAATAGTATAGCAGAAATCTCTCAAAGCATACATTTTCAAGGTGCAGGTGTTAAAAAACTAACAGTACAACTTAAAATATGAAATGGTTATGATCATTTCTATATACAGAAAATATATTACTGATAAAAATAAAATTAAATAATTGATATTAGATAATAAGATGTTTTGAGGGAAAAGACATAATATATGTCTCTTTTTTTCCTTTTTGTGATGCCTTTTTTAAGAAATTAGGGCCATAGGATTTGAAAATATTTATCATATGCCCAAAGGAAGTCTCAAGTCTCAAGAAACAACAAGACTCTCGAAATTATACATAAATTAAATACAAATGCCTTAGGGCCGGTGCTGTGATGCAACAGGTTAAAGCCCTGGCCTGCAGTGCTGGCATCCCTTATAGGTACTAGTTCATGTCCCTGCTGCACCACTTCCAATCCATCTCTCTGCTAATTTGCCTGGGAAAGCAATGGAGGATGGCCTAAATCCTTGGGCCCTTGCACCCAGGTGGGAGACCTGGAAGAAACTCTTGGCTCCTGGCTTTGAATCAGCTCAGCTCCAGTAGTTGTAGTCATTTGCGAAGTGAACCAGAGGGTGGAAGACCTTTCTCTGTTTGTCTCTACCTCTCTCTGTAGCTCTGTATTGCAAATAAATAAAATAAATCTTTAAAAATAAATAAATAAGTAAATAAGTAAATAAATAAATACAAATCCTTCAAACTTTTGAATCCAACAAGATTATTCTTGCAGTTTTGGATATTCCAATCAAATAATAATTTTTAGCCATTAAATGGCCTACATATTCGTATATACTTTATGAAACAAATGCTGGGCTGACGTTGTGGCATGGCAGGTAACCCAGTGACCTGTGACACTAGCATCCCATATGGGCATTTATCCATGTGTGGCTGCTCTGCATTTATCCGTGTATGGCTGCTCTGTTTCTGATTCAGTTCCATGCTAATAGTCTCAGAAATGCTGCACAAGTGGCCCAGTGTTTGGTTCCTGCCACCCATACATGAGACCCAGATGAAGCTCTTGCTCCTGGCTTCAGCCTGGCCCAAAGCTGGCCACTGCAGCCATCTGAGGAGTGAGCCAGCAGATGGAAGATTTTTTTCTTTCTGTCTCTCCCTCTCTTTCTCTGGAGCTCTGACTTTCAAACTAAATCTTCAAATAAATACATAAACAAAACATTTGTAATAGGTATACTTTATAAAATAACAGATGTCTAATTTCAATCCTACCACTAACTTGATTTGATGACCTTTGACATTCTTTTTTTAAAAGATTTATTTTTATTTATTTGAAAGGCAGAGTTACAAAGAAAGTGGGACAGACAGAGAGATGTCCTGAAATTCCTGCAAAGACTGGAGCTGGGCCAGCTCATAGCCAGGAGCTTCATTCCAATCTCCCACATGGAATGCAAGGACCAACTACCAGGGCTATCTTCCACTGCTTTCCCAGGTGCACTAGCAGGGAGCAGAATAGGAAGTGGAGCAGCCGATGCCAGTATTGCAGGCGGCTCCTTATCTCACTGAGCCACAACGCTGGCTCTGACTTTTGAAATTCTTATCATTGCTCTCCTTCTTTACCAATGATAAAATATTAATAATAATGTCCTATGTTACCTGGAGAGTAAGTTTGCAAATATATTAAAAGCATTTTGGAAGTTAAAAATACAAAAATTCAAAATTGGGATACTAATACAGTCTAAATTTGCTGAATTTCAAGTTTATGAACATTTTTTTAATTGAAAGCTATTGTAGATTAAGCAAAATATTTTCCTGGAGCAGTAATGTGATTTTACTATGCAGTGATGGTATTAAAAAGACTTAGCATCACCTAACTACAGTTCCTTGTTCAGTGAAAGAATGAGCATCTTTTCTTTCTTTTCTTGTTTTTTTTTTTTTTTTCCCAATACTCTTTTTGAAAAGCCCTACTCACAAGTTGATTTTTTTAAAAGGCAAAAGAAAAAATCCTAATGGAAAAGTAGAATCTCAACTTCTTGGCCTGAAACTACATAACACTAGTTTTCAGATGGGAAAAGAGGAAGAGTGAAAAATGTGATGAACCCTTAATACTATAAGCTCCTCTAACTGAGATGTGGTGGTAATTGCTTTTTATTTTTTTGTAACATCTCCTGGAAATGGTAATGCTTTCAAGTGAGGATCAAAGAGAATGACCTACATAGGAAATAGATTGCAACATGTAGTTACATTTTCTCATCCTTTGTAATATGCTTTTTGCATCCATATTTCTAATAAGAAACACAGCATAATGCTCATCATTTTTTAGAATGAGTTGTCACTAAGGTCAGATGGGATACTTGGAAGCCAGAGGAAAAAAAGGTGATTTAGACCAAGGTGTTAACGCCAATAGATGAATCCAGTCTTCACACATCTCTTTTGTGCATTTAGAGGAAATAGAACCTAAGATTCAACACATACACACACACACACAATTTATTGCTAAGGGAAAAGATGTGTATGTGTGTGTGTAGCATCAGAAATAGGCAGTTCATCTATCATTTTTACCCAAAGAATGAATCAAAAACAAAAGGTTTAATACACACTTTAATACACATTTAACTAACAATTTTGGGGTTCATTTTCCCCACCCTAAATTCAGCCAGTTGGTGGGTGTACCTCAACATATGTTAACCATATATTTCAGTGGAAATTTTTCACACACAAAAAAATACCTCTTACCAAATCATCAAAGGTTACAGTTAATTCATTAGTGTTCTGTTCCCTAATGCAAATATTTGTAGATGAGCAGTACATTAAGATGTTATTAGCAAATCCAATGCCTCAGATACTGTCAATGATGAAAAGCACCTGAAGAGATGGCAGTTCTGAGGAAAGTTTCAGTACCTTGAAATGAACAGAGAAGAAACGTGATGCCAGGGTAAAGGTAATTTACTTCATAAACTTTCCCAAGGACTATACTTTCCCAATCTTCCTTCCTACAATAAATTTAAAAATCCACTGACACTATAATATCACTTAAAATGATTGTGGTCTTTCTCTGGTATCATGTGTAAATATGCTTGGCAGAATAAGCTGAAAGAAAAAACCATTTGGTGATGGCCAAGAAGGGTGAGTACATTGGAAAAAGTCATATTTGTTTTCATTGAAATTACTCCTGTCCTATAAAGATACTCAAAGAGGGGTTCTAAATAGTATCATCTTTTCTTTAAAAGGTAAAATTAGTTTCTGCATGCAATCCAAATTTAGCTTTCCAGTTTCATTTCAAGGAGACCAGAATGAACAGATGGATGTCTGCCAACATGTACTTAACTATCTTGGGAGAAGCATACAAGGTTGTAAGGACCAAACTACCTTTAACTGGAACTAGTTTTAAATTTCTTGTGCATCTTAAAATTAGAGCATCCAGAACTGAAGCACTTTGATATTTATTAAAATATCTTTCTAATTATATACTACTCCAAAATCTATATATTCAGGCTTCAACTTTAGTGACAATGCATATTAAGCGTCAGTGTACCTTTGTTTCCAGCTCTGTTTCCTATCCAGCTTCCTGCTAGGGTGTACTCTGGGAGGCAGCAGGTGATGATTTTAAAGTGCTAGGGTTCCTGCAACTCATGGAGAAAATCCTGGACAGTGTTCTGAGCTCCTGGCTTCTATCTGGCCCATCCCACCTTTTGCAGGGATTTACAGAAACAACAGATGGAGGGTCTCTCCTCTTTCTCTGTCTCTTTGCCTTTAAAATACATATGAATAGGGGCCAATGCTGTGGCACACTAGGTTAATCCTCAGCCTGTGGCGCCAGCATCCCTTATGGGCACTGGGTCTAGTCCCAGCTGCTCCTCTTCCAGTACAGCTCTCTGCTGTGACCTGGGAAAGCAGTGGAGGATGGCCCAAGTGCTTGGGCCCTTGCACCTGTATGAGAGACCGGGAGGAGGCACCTGACTCCTGGCTCCTGGCTTCTGATCGGCACAGCTCCGGCCATTGCAGCCACCTGGGGAATGAACCAATGGAAAGAAGACCTGTCTCTCTCTCTCTCTCTCTCTCTCTCTCACTGTCTGTAACTCTGCCTGTCAAATAAATACATTAAAAAATCTTTAGCCTAGGTTGATTACTGATGCCATAAACAAGAGTGTCAATTTATTAAGTCAACAACAGGAGTCACTGTGCACTTACTCCTCATGTAGGATCTTTGTCCTTAGTGTGCTGTACATTGAGATTTAATGCTATAACTAGTACTCAAACAGTATTTTTCACTTTATGTTTCTGTGTGGGAGCAAACTGTTGAAATCTTTACTTAATGTATGCTAAACTGATCTTCTGTATATAAAGAGAAACGAAAATGAATCTTGATGTGAATGGAAGGGGAGAGGGAGTGGGAAAGGGGAGAGTTGCGGGTGGGAGGGGCGTTATGGGGGGGAAGCCATTGTAATCCATAAGCTGTACTTTGGAAATTTATATTCATTAAATAAAAGTTTAAAAAATAAAGTAAAATATGTATGAATAAATGAAGAAAAAGATGACAAAAGCATATCTTTTGTCCAAATTGAAAGTGCTCAAGTAAATATCAAAATGTGGCTCACATTATTAAAAATTATGTATTAACCACCCTAAAAATTCTACATTCACACAATTCAGAGAGCAAAAGTTCTTTGATTCACTTTTCTAATTTAAAGTCAAAAAAAAAAAAAAACAATGGAAACGACATTATCAAAGAAAAATAAAGGGATGGGTGATAAACATGGATCGATCTACTTAATTTTTATTTATTTGAGAGGTAGAAAGAGAAAGACTGTGCAGCACTCCCATCCCTTGATTCACTCTCCAAATCCTTGCAATGACAGGGAATAGGCTAGGTCAAACTGGAAGCCAAAAATTCAGAGTTTTCCATGTGGGTGGCAGGGACCCAACTATTTAAGCAATCATGAGCTGCCTTCCAGGGTGCATATTAGCAAGAAGTCAGAATTGGAGCTGAGTCAGGATTCAGATCCAGGCACTTCATTATGGATGCTGGTATCCTAAGCAGCATCTTAACTGCTAGGTCAAGCAACCACCCTGAATAGTTTTGTTTTTTTCTTTAGATATTTTTATGTTCATGAACTCTTCATTATTAACAGTTTAAAGGATTTCAACCTGATATATTTCATGCATTCATGCTTATTTTAATTGGAACAGAATGAGAAATTTTCTTTAATAAAACCTGTCAAATATAAATAAGTGAAAGAATTTTAAATGTGCCTTGGTACCCAGAGGACAAAGGAGATTGTTTAATCTAAAGGAGCTTTAGTTTCTATCTGCAAAATGTTCAAACTTTTAAATTGAGATAAATGTACAGATTTTCTGTTTTGATTTTCAATGCCTCATTTTAACTGACAGTGCAAATGTTTTTGTGTACCATGTTTGCCAAGAAAAAGCATAATATTTTTCATGTAGATACTACAGTCTTGGCTTAGGAATTAGAAATCGGTCATTTCCAAGAGGGAAAGTGGAATAAGAAATATATATTCATTCATATAACTATTCATAAGGGACTGCAAAAAAGAGAGGAAACTACTTTCTTAAAGAGATTTACTTATTTATTTGAGAGGCAGAGTTACAGAGAGGCAGAGGTCTTCCATCCACAGGTTCACATCCCAAATGGCCGCAATGGCCAGAGCCAGCAGATCCGAAGCCAGGAGTCAGGAGCTTCCTCTGAGTCTCCCATGTGAGTGCGGGGACCCAAGGACATAGGCTACTTTTTTTTAAAGATTTATTTATTTATTTATTTGAAAGTCAGAGTTACATAGAGAGGCAGAGAGGAGAGAGAGAGAGAGAGAGAGAGAGAGAGGTCTTCTTCCATCTGCTGGCTCACTCCCCAGATGGCCACAACGGCCAGAGCTTTCCCAGTCCGAAGCCAGGAGCCAGGAGCTTCTTCCAGGTCTCCCACGTGAGTGCAGGGGCCCAAGGACTTGGATCATCTTCTACTGCTTTCCCATGCCATAGCATAGCTCTGGATTGGAAGTGGAGCAGCAGTGCCCATATTGGATGCTGGCCCTGCAGTTGGTGGCTTCACCTGCTATGACACAGTGCCGCCTTCAGAAAATTTGAAAATTAGTTTCAAGATTTTGGGCAAGTCATGTTTGGTGGTTTGTATTTATTCATTTCCTCAGGGAGCTAGCTCTGGGAAGGAGAAATCTCAGCATCTTCTTCTTGATATAAAAGGCATTTTCACATGCACAGAAATGAAGGCCATGTTTTGTCGCAAGAGGAGAAAATCTATTTGCTTTCTGCATTGCATGTCTGGATTCCAAACCAGAATGTCAGGACTAGACTGGATTTTAGATATTGTGAAGTTAACCTTATTTTACACAGGGAAAAATGAATCCCAGGGAGAGAGATTGAGTGCATTCAAGATGACTCCGTTTTGTACAGGTTAGAACCTGCATACAAAGGATGCACAACAGGGAATTTACAGGTAGATTTGCCACTTAAAACTATTCTGTGCAGGAATTCTGTTGCTCCTCTGGAAACTCTCTCAGTGACCCCAGGTATTTACCATGTTGTGGATTTACATCTCCATCCTCCTCCCTCATCTCTTCTTCAAGAGAATGTGAAATGGTGAATGCTGTTGAATACTTCTAAGCTATTCCAAAATGAAAAGTGGTATCAGCCCAAATAACTGATACATGAGGCAACAGAACACTGGTATATACTAATATTATAGTCGCATAATTCAAAGTATGCATTTGGTTGGAATTTGAGGTAACACAAGAGTTTGATAATGAAAATCTGCATGTCTATTATTTGAGGCCCATAACATTCTCTAAAGGAAGAGATTTGTCTTCTATAAAGTAAACATGACCCCATGTTACCTGGAAGATTCAAGTTCACATTTTTCTGCAAAGATATTGGCAACCATGTTAGCAGTAAGAGTTCATAGTTTCCTTTTTTTTTTTTTTTTTTTTTGACAGGCAGAGAGGACAGTGAGAGAGAGAGAGACAGAGAGAAAGGTCTTCCTTTGCCGTTGGTTCACCCTCCAATGGCCGCCGCGGCCAGTGCGCTGCGGCCGGCGCACCGCGCTGATCCGATGGCAGGAGCCAGGAGCCAGGTGCTTTTCCTGGTCTCCCATGGGGTGCAGGGCCCAAGCACCTGGGCCATCCTCCACTGCACTCCCTGGCCACAGCAGAGGGCTGGCCTGGAAGAGGGGCAACCGGGACAGAATCCGGCGCCCCGACCAGGACTAGAACCCGGTGTGCCAGCGCCGCTAGGCAGAGGATTAGCCTAGTGAGCCGCGGCGCCAGATCATAGTTTCCTTTTTTAAAATTTTACAAATATATACATTTACTTTAGGCACATAGATCTACTTTTTTATTGTGTGACCCGATCTATAATCTGAGAAAGGCTGCTATTTCTCCAGGATCTCTAAAGACTAAGTTTAAGGTTTCCATTCTTAAATAGGAAATATTTTATTAAGTATGTATAAAGCTTATTTTCCTCCTACTTTATGCGGAGGTGCAACTGGTTATTTGTTTTCCTTAAGAAACAGCACTCTGGCCTCAGAATCAGCCCTTAAGGCATGCGGATCTGGCTGAAAAGCCCATGAGAGTATTTCAGGCATGGAAAGCCAAGACACTCTGGGGAAAAACAAACAAACAAACAAACAAAAAAAACACCTAAATGAAAGATCTCCATGGGTGAGATCCCAGTGGAAAGAACGGGTCATCAAAGAAGGAGGTACCTTTCTCTGAAGGGAGGAAAGAACTTCCACTTTGACCATGGCCTTGTCTAAAAATTATCAGAGTCAGTGAACTCAGGGGGCTTCCATAGCCTTGGCAGCTCATGACAAGAGCCTAGGGTGATTACTGAGGCCATAAACAAGAGTGTCAATTTGTTAAGTCAGCAATAGGAGTCACTGTGCACTTACTCCTCATGTAGGATCTCTGTCCTTAGTGTGCTGTACATTGAGATTTAATGCTATAACTAGTACTCAAACAGTATTTTTCACTTTATGTTTCTGTGTGGGAGCAAACTGTTGAAATCTTTACTTAATGTATGCTAAACTGATCTTCTGTATATAAAGAGAATTGAAAATGAATCTTGATGTGAATGGAAGGGGAGAGGGAGTGGGAGAGGGGAGGATTGCGGGTGGGAGGGACGTTATGGGGGGGAAGTCATTGTAATCCATAAGCTGTACTTTGGAAATCTATATTCATTAAATAAAAGTTTAAAAAATGTTAAAAAAAGTAATCCCTCTTCTGGGTGATAAAATTTTTTAGTATTCTTCAGTTTACTCCTTGTGTCCAAAGTCTGAAAATCTGGTGTTGTCAGCTATTAGATGAAGCTAAGAATTCTGAAAATGTACTCATTGACACTATGGAATGATTGAGTAGAAGGATAGTCCTGAATGTGGTAGTCACAGTCCCTGTCAGTCCAGGGTCTATAGTTCAAGGGGTTGGTGGTGGTAAGTTCAACACACACTTTATTGATAGAAATAACATATGAAAGCGAAGAATATTATTATACAGCATATTGTGCAAAACCGCATTTATAGTCAGAGGCATATTATATGTACATATAATTTTTTCATTAGTTTTGGAGAAATTATATTTGAGAACACATATAGTTTTCTAATATATGGAACTTAAAAATATCTGATATTTTCTATTTTTTATTTACATGTTTCACATTATCTAAATTACTAATAATTTAGTGTAAATATTAGTCTAATAAACTTAGTAATTCATGTAACATCTATTTAAAGTTTGGGTCATTATAATCAAAACAAAATGCACTTTAATCTCTAATATTTGGGTAGCAGACAAAGTCACTAGGAAGTTGCATTTCTGAAATATTATCATTCATAATGGAAGAGCCCCGTTGAAAATACAACAAAACTTTAGTTTCTGTCTCTCTTGATTTATAATTTAAAGAATTATAAAATTAAAGTATGGGGGCCGATGCTGTGGCGCGGCAGATTAAGTCGCAACCCACAATGTTGGCATTGCATACAGATGTTGGTTTAAATCCCGGCTACTCCTTTTCTTTCCCTGCTAATGTGCCTGGAAAAGCAGCAGAAGCTGGCCCAAGTGCTTGGGCCTCTGCATCCACGTGGGAGATCTGGGAGAAGCTCTTGACTCCTGTCTTTGGCTTTGCACCTTGGTTGTTGTCTGTATTTGGGGAGTGAAACAGTAGATGGAAGACCTCTCTCTCTCTCTCTCTCTCTCCATAATTCTTTCAAATAAATAAATAAATAAATCTAAAAAAATAGAATATGGCACCCAATCCTATATTCACTCATTTTTTCTGAAATATTATGTATTCCAGATAATCATTCATAATCTGGGTTGTTCATACCAATGATGGCTTACAAATTATATATTTTAAATGCTTCTGTTTCTTTTTTCTCATTGTTTAAAAGAAGGTATCAAAGTAATAATCAATAAGTTTTCTTTCCTTTTCTTACTGGCTTTGCTTACCTTTTCAGTTTATTGTCTTCTCATGGGTCAATCCTGATTTGCTTTTTGTTATCTCAAAAAATAGTTACATATTTAATCAAAGCATATTTATTTAAATTCTCAAAAAATAGTTACATATTTAATCAAAGCATATTTATTTAAATTCTCTTATTTATTTAAATTCTCTTATTTTCTTGGGCTGGCTCACTTGGCGAATCCTCCGCCTGCAGTGCTGGCACCCCGGGGTTCTAGTCCCGGCTAGGGTGCCGGTTACTAGTCCCGGTTGCTCCTCTTCCAGTCCAGCTCTCTTTTGTGGCCCAGAAGGGCACCAGAGGATGACCCAAGTGCTTGGGTCCGTGCACCCACAAGGGAGACCAGGAGGAAGTACCCGGCTCCTGGCTTTGGATCGGCGCAGCGCTGGCCGTAGCAGCCATTAGGGGAGTGAACCAACGGAAGGAAGACCTTTCTCTCTGTCCCTCTCTTACTGTCTATAACTCTCTCTGTGTCTCTCTCTCACTGTCTAACACTGCCTGGCAAAGAAAAAATTTTAAAAAATTCACTTTGAAGTATTTCTTGATGGCATAGTCGCAATGCAGTGTGTCTCTGAGTGTGTAAGTGCACATACACACCTATACACTGTTAACAGAAATAAAAATTGCAACATCAACACCCTGATTATTCCAATCTGACATACAAAGAAAGTAAACTTCATAGACACTAAATGCTTGTATAGATTTTAAAAGAACTATATCTATGTAGCTTCTGAATAGTTCCTTACCAAACAAACAATTGCCAAGCTTCCAAAAGCACATAGTTAAAGTGTTCAACTACCTACAAGTGGAATTATATGAGACATTAGGGCATCCTCCTGAGTATTAGAAAATGGTCAGCATATATAGCTATCCATGAAAATATTTTATGTTATGTTGTTGGCATTAAAAAAAATCAATGGGGAGGTTCACTGATAATCATTTAATACTACAGCACACTGTAAAATGAATCCAAGTGCTAAACACCATCCATTCATCTAAGGTTCTCTGAGTACTTAACTCAATATTGTAACAATCATGTCTAATAGCCTACTTGTATGCTCAGCTGATGCACTATAGATATTATGAGTTCTCCAAGGATGCTATCTATGGCTGCCTGAATTTACTATGTCTGGCAGTAATACGCAAAAGTCCATAAAGTAATAAATAATTACTACACTTTCAGGATTTTATATATATTTACATATATATAAATAAATATATATGTATATATATTATATATTATATACACACACACACACACGCACACATATACTTCTATCAACTGGAATTTCTCCAGATTTATTCTGACACAAAATGGCCTCAACTGCTTAGGCCTGGCCTTTGAATTGTGGCTGTCTTAGCAGTCTATAAAATATTGTAATTTGCTAAACAAATAATGTACAAGAGAAGTTTAAAATGACACTGAATTAAAACAGGATTAATATTAGTATAAAAGCAGTTGAGGGGAGTGGAGCTATAAAGGACCTTCAGATTTTTCACTTTAACAGCCTATTTTCAAGGATGGCAAGCCAAGCTGATAAACTTGTCTCTAAACTAAAACCCGGAGAGTTATTACAGGTGTCAGACTGGAAACGGCGTTTATTGGCTGTCCTTGAACATATCAACATGCTCCCTTTAATGGTAAAAGGGTCTAGTGCACAGAGTTAGTAGATTGTAGAGGCTTTTTAAAAAGTAGAGTATCTGGATATACTTTGCTGATGAAATTCTGTTATTTCAGCAAAGTAAAAACTGGTAGAATTTCCTAGTTCATGCACATATATATCACAAGATTGGAGAGTAAAGTATAAAATATTTTAATATTTATTTTGCTTTCATTGGTAAAATTATGGGCTTATATATGCATATTATATTTAATGCTAATAGACATAAATAACAGTACTAAAATGATTCAAGTGAACAATGATATATTTTCAATTTGTCTATGACATAAATCTTCTGTTAAGCTAAAATTGTTGAGATCTCAAATATTCTGATTTATAAAGAAGAAAATATAGTCAACAGATTTTCGAGTAGGCTTTCATGGAAGTTTGAGAAATAAATGTTTCTGAAGCTGCTTTAAAAAAAATTCCTTGCAATGCTGTGCAGCAATGATTGCCATAAACTCTTTTTTATGTTGAGTTGAAATTGTGCCCCTAGTCCCACCTTATGTTAAGAATAGTATAAAATGCCTTTTGTTGTTCTTACCATGATTTTAATTGATAATTTTCAAATTTAAAAAAAAAACTATTAACTTATTTTGAAAGAGTTACAGAAATAGATGGAGAGACAGATCTTAGATCACTTCCTAGGTGGTGATAAGGGCCTGGGTTGGGCCAAGCCAAAGCCAGGAACCAGGAGCTTCCACCAGCTCTCCCACATGGGTGGCAAGGACTTAAACATTTGGGCCATCCATCAGTATTTTTCTCAGGTGCATTGCCAGGAAGTTGGATCACAAGTAGAGCAACGGGGACATACGGGATGCAGGCTGTGGCTATACCTGCTAGGAAACAACACTGGCCCCAATAATTTTCAAGCTTGATAGCCATTGGTCCTTTCAGTAAAAGTAAATAAAAGGCAAAAATGAACAAACACACACACAATTTGCAATTATAATGCCTGACACAATAGACAGTTTGGAACTCTGAGTTTATAATTTAGTGGATGTTCACTTAACTTTAAAATGACAGTGTTGGCTTAGTAAATAGATGCTACTTAAAATCACTACTCTGTCATGCATAATGTGCTTCTGGTTAGGAAAACATCATTGTAATTTCCCTTCTCTTATCTGTGAAATGGGATTTTTCAGTATCAAAGATATTTTATGAATGCCAGTGAAATAATGAATGTAAATTTTAGCAGTGAAACTTACAAAATTTGAGTCTGATATAAATTAACTATGAACTTTCATTTTTATTCTAAGGCACTTGTAGGAATTCCTATAAATACAGTTGTAAGTAAAATTCCATAAAACATCAATATTTTTTTTATATTTTGTATCTTTTAAAATTGTTTTCATTTTAATTGAATGACAGAGACACAGAGAGAAAGAAATAAAGGGAAATACTTCATCTACTGGAGCACCCATAAAATGAGAGTAACGGGGCTTATCCAGGCTGAAGCCAGGAACAAGGAACTCCACATGGTTCTCCCATGTCAGTGGCAGGGACACAAGTACTTAACCCATCTCCTACAGCTTTCTAGGGTGTGCATCTGCAGGAAGCTGGCATAGAAAGTGGAAGATCCAGGACTCAAAACAGTCATTCTGTGATGGGATACAGGCATTCTAAATGGTATCTAAACCACTATGCCAAACCTATCAATTCTGCCACAGAGTAATTCTACTTTTTTTTTTTTTTTTTGTGAAAGGTATATCCTAAGTGAGATTTTTTACAGTTTAAAAGGAATTTCAAACAAAACTACGTCTCTGATCTCTACACTTCTGTTATAAAACATGTGGGTTTCCACTCCAAGAAATCCTCCGATTTTCTTTGGATACCAGCTGGGTGCCTTGTCATTTTATTCAGTTCCAACACTACCCAGAATTATTACAGGTCCCACAGGTTAAGAATTCTGTCCTGGGACTGGCACTGTGTTGTAGTGGGCTAAGTCCCTGCCTGCAGCACCAGCATCTGATATGAGTGCCGGTTCAAGTCCTGGCTGCTCCTCTTCCGATCTAGCTCTCTGCTATGGTCTGGGAAAGCAGTAGAAAGTGGCCAAAATGCTTGAGCTCCTGTATATGTGTTGGAGACTCAGAAGAAACTCTGGGCTCTTGGCTTTGGATCGGCCCATCTCAGGCTGTTGCAACCATTTGGGGATTGAACCAGTGGATGAAGAGTGCTCTCTCTCTCTCTCTCTCTCTCTCTCTCCCTCTATCTGTAAATCTACCTCTCAAATAAATAAATAAATAAATAAATCAAAAAAATTCTGTCTTATAAGACTGCCTGTACTTCAGACACCAGTTGCAAGCAGTGAGATCACATGTTACCCATGTCTCTGTATGACTTGATTGCAAACTGGGGCCTCCCAAGGCCACCTCCTCAGATTTGATGATTTGCTACAGCACTTCATAGAATCCAGGTTTACACTTTACGGTTAGCAGTTTATTGTAAAAGATGGTACAAAAGGTCTTCCAGGAGTTCTTCAGATATATGTATTATGAAAAATTATGCATGGATTCCAAGATATTTTCACCATAAATTACACTGATCTTTTTTTTTTCAACTTTTATTTAATAAATATAAATTTCCAAAGTACAAATTTTTGGAATATAGCGACTTCTCCCCCCATAACCTCCCTCTCACCAGCAACCATCCCATCTCCCATTCCCTCTCCCATCCCATTCTTCATCAAGATTCATTTTCAATTATCTTTATATACAGAAGATTAACTTAGTATATACTAAGTAAAGATTTCGACAGTTTGCACACACAGACACAAAGTATAGGGCACTGTTTGAGTAGTAGTTTTACCATTAATTCGCATAGTACAACACATTAAGAACAGTGATCCTACATGGGGCGTAGGTTCAAAGTGACTCTCGTTGTTGATTTAACAATTGACACTCTTATTTATGATGTCAGTAACCACCCAAGGCTCTTGTCATGAGCTGCCAAGGCTATAGAAGCCACTTGAGTTCACAAACTCCAATCTTGTTTAGACAAGGCCATAGTCAAAGTGGAATTTCTCTCCTCCCTTCAGAGAAAGGTACCCCCTTTGATGGCCCATTCTTTCTGCTGGGATCTCATTCACAGAGTACACTGATCTTTTAAATCTACTTTCATAGGAACTGTTTGAAGTACTCATGTTTAAAAGAT
The DNA here is from genome assembly GCF_051225735.1 of Oryctolagus cuniculus. Lineage (NCBI taxonomy): Eukaryota > Metazoa > Chordata > Mammalia > Lagomorpha > Leporidae > Oryctolagus > Oryctolagus cuniculus. The sequence goes on along the minus strand of NC_142874.1, from coordinate 64,026,621 downwards.
AAACAGCCAAATGAAGTGATCCCTAGGGCCAGGTCGGAAAGAGCACTGAACAGAGTGGTTTCTGCCCTGTGGAGTTGGTGTGGCCCCATTTTTAGCATTCGTTAACCTGGGGTAACTCTGGTTATATGAAGGTCTCTTACATTGGCAAGGTTGATTAAATCGTAAATCAGCAGTGGACACTTGGTGCAGTAGTGAAGACACCACACCTGAATCCCATAGCAGAGTGCCTGAGTTTAACCCTAGATCCAAGTGTGATTCCAGCTTTCTGACAAAGACACCCTCAGAACAGCACATGATGGCTCTAATACTTGTGTTCCAATCACCTTCATGGGAGAATTGGATTGGATGGCTGATATCTATCTTCAGCCTGGTCCAGTACCAGCTATTGTGGGCTTTTGAGAAGTGAAAACACAGATGAAAAAACAATCCCAACTCTCTCTCTCTTACCTCATCTTGAATAAATGAATGTAATTAAAAAAATCATAGGTTCTCCACTGTTAGTTCAATGACCTGTCCCTCTCATCTCTCCATAGATTATGTATACGTTCAAAAGTCTCAACTCTCTCATCTCAAGGTTGGCTGTTCTTGCAGCCAGTCCCTATCATAAAGCTCTCTAGGCACACATCAGAAATCCCTGTTAGGCTAAACATAGGTAGGGTTAAAATGGGTTTGTTATAAACAATAGAACACACTCCTCTTACATCTGTCACTCAGGAAATTCCAAGGATATCAGATGCTATATGCTAAGCAAAAGGGCCAAAATCAACCATATGAGTCTTGTTACTATGAAAAAAAAAAAAAAAAAGAAGCGTGGGTGTTATTGAACAGCACCTTAAGCAATTTACAATGCTGAATTCCTATATCTGAATACCTATTCAAGCCCTGGCTGCTCTGCTTCTAATCCACCTTCTTGCTTGTGTGCCTGTGAATGCAGCAGAAGATGGCCCAAGTGCTTGGAACTCAACCAGCCATGTGGGAGACCAATATGGAATTTCTGGCTCCTGGCTTTAGCCTGACCCAGCCTTGCCCAACCCTCACTGTTGCAGCCATTGGGAAGTGAACCAAAAAATGGAAGATCTCTCTCTCTTTCTCTCTCTGATGCTCTGTCTTTCAAATACCCATATCTTAAACAAAATCTAACAACAATTTCACTTATTTTGCTCACCATTCTGTAGGTTGGGCACAAACTACTGATTATAACTTATCTCTGCTTTACATTGGTCAGCTACAACATCTTAAAATCAGGCTACATTGACATGGCCTAGAATGACATAGCCCAGAGAAGAAGTAGGTGGCTCAGAGGCAAATCAATAGAACAACTGGAAATCAACTGAAGACTCCCTCCCTATTATACCTCTGCTGGCACAATTGCACTTGACTTTCTATCTGTAATGGTAGAATGAATCATTTGGACTCATTGAAGTAAGTGTTATCTGCACCTTCTCCAGAAATTTTGCCACTTGCCCTTCTTGTGCCCTCAGGTAACACTCAGACTTGTGACTGTTTCTTCAAGGATGTTACCTTTACAATGTGACTAATGTTTCAGAACCCTTCCCCTGTAGATCAGATCAAGTCTGGGATAAAACTGAGAGCATATCTTTGCTTATGCCCTATTAGGCCACCCTTCTTGACAAGTTTCTCCAAAAGAGGGCTACACTATTAATTGCATGCTTTAGAACCCCTGCATGGTCCTACCTCTAGGAAATCTGATCCAAGACATGGGGGTACCATGTCAAAGGAACAAGAAAAACATTTGAGAAGAGAGAAAGCAACAAACTTTTTTGTTTTCATTTATAGCATTTTGGAGCTTCCTCAATAGCATTGGCTCTTCCCCAATATCAATTAAATGTCTCAAAGATGCAGTTCTTGGGATTTTCCACGGTTCTACTATAGCATGCTTTCTTTGCGTTTGCTGTGATCTCAACTCATCCATGCAGAATCAGCTGAGTTTAATTCTAGTCCCTCTTCATATACATGGAACTTGTCACACATTTTAAAGGAAAACATTTTTTGTCTGCCTCTACATCATTAGTGATTTTTATCAGAGGCTCACTTTGATCATATTTGTTGACAGTTTTCTGTGGACTTCAAGCCTTTATCTTCAAAGCAGAGGTTGAATGTATGTTACTGAACAATACCAAATGATATTGAAATACTCTAATGGAATTGGATAGTAACTCAAAGAATTTAGAAAACTAAGTTTACTAGATATGCATTGTTATATTTTCTTCACTTTTACAACAGAGAAGACATTTTGCAGGAAAAATACCAAAGATCATATTTGAGAGTTAATATAAATGAATACAGAACTGTGTAATTCCATCAATTTTTTCCTGTGGAAATTTCTGGCTCCTGGCTTTAGCCTGACCCAGCCTTGCCCAACCCTGACTGTTGTAGCCATTGGGAAGTGAACCAAAAAATGGAAGATCGATCTCTCTTTCTCTCTCTGATGCTCTGTGGAAATATTTAAGGAGATGAACCTTCTCATTAAAGGTCTCCTAACATCTTTGCTCTCTCTTGTTCTAATGCTTACATACTTTAAGGCAAGAAGTGGTTGCTTTTCCAATCATACTAAGCTGCACATGATCACAGCACGACACTTGAAGAAGGTATCAGCACACAGAATTTCCTCCTAAAAAAAAAAAAAAACAACTAAAATCAATGTTTGAAAATGCTTATTCTCTGCTAATTGTTAAGAAAACTATAGTCTATGTAAAATTCATTTTAAATATTTATTTTCTTAAAAAGGTGACTGCAAAAGAGGAAAGCAGATGATTCATAGCATCCATAAGGCTTCATGACCGTCTTTTAAGCCTCTGGTTTAGATGCATATTTTGAAACAGTGATTTTTTTAACTTACAGAATGGATTACATCAATGAGAATATTTTAAAACATTCAGTTTTTTTGAAGGGTAATTTTTTAACTCCAAAAGTGGATTTCATCATTGATAGTATTTCAAAACTCTCCTTTATGTTTATCCTGTGAAGACTTATTTTCCTAATCCATAAAGTAGACCTAATCAGGTACATTACTGAACTAAAAGTATTTTGATAATGTAGTTACTACTTTTTTTAAACACAGAAAGATTTTGGGGGAAATGTAGTGTGAAAGTCACAAATGTACAAAGCTTTCTTTCCTGTTTTAACAAAAATAAAATAATCAGAAATATGGGCAGATGTCTGGCATGGTAGTTGAGACACCAGTTGGGATGCCTGTACCCAGGATAAGAGTGCCCGTGCTTGGTTTCTGGCTCTGCTCTGATTCTAGCTTCTTTTTAAAGCACATTCGGAGTTCCATCATGTGATAGTTCAAGTAGTTGGGTTCCGGTTATCATTTGACCAATTTCTGTGCCTGTTTATCATAACATTTCTGTTTTCAGTGTGGGCCTACTTATGAATCTAGAACCAACTTTTCTAGGGAAACCAGTTGCATAACTTACATAACCCCAGGGGTGGCCTTTTAGAGAGGATGGCAGTGTGACCACAAGAATAATGTTTTTTCCATGTTAGTTTTGTCTCTGGATTTTTCCCTGTTGTTTCCACCTCCTGTGTACATTTTAAAGGACAACCCAGAAGACTAAAGCTGGGATGAAATTTCCCTAACTTATTACTCAATTGCTCATTAACAGTGGTCTTGGTAGGTCTAGAAGACTTTTTCATAGCTATTAAGAATGTAGGTGTCCATTTGAGTTGGCAGACTTCCATGCACAAAGCAGTTAGACTTCTCTATGGAATCAATCACATTTTTCATAAAAATTGTCTTTAGCTGCAACACCCAAGAGCTGTGATTGCTTCTCTTGACAGCAAGTATTGCGGTTATGGTAGGACTGCTCCAATTGGGAATTATGTAAACCTTGCAGTCTATATTGTGAGAAAGCTGAGTCAGAGGAGTGTTCCCAACATGGTTGGTGTCTTGATTTCTAGATGAGTCTTGGCTTACGTTATATTATATTGCATATATTGCCTTCTATATGTATTGGTAACTGACCAGGAAGAAAGCTCACCATGAGATATTTTTGGTCACTTGATCAGTTCAATTTCTCTCCACTTCAATAATTGAGGGTTGTACTAGAGTGTATAGAGATCATTACAAGTAATAGAGAAAAAAATATAGGCACATATTATCAGCAGGATTTACATTTATCATAATCCCAGGGATTAGAAAATGCTATAGGTTTAGCTGCTTAATTCCATAATATTTGCTGCTATTGCTTATGGATTACAATACTTTCACTCTGAATACATCAATAATTAGTCTCCTGGATATAATATTCAGTTCCCACTATTTTTTCTGCATTTATTAGATAAGATTCAATAGGCAGTGGTCCACTGATCTATTTGTTTATTGGTTACAGTTAACAATATTGAGTTTTGTGTGATTTGAAGTAAAAATTACTCCATAGGGCACCTAAAACATTTAGAAATCACACCTAGTATCTTAGCTGCAATAGTTTTTTGGTAGTGGTACATATAAGAAGAGAATTGCTGTCCTCAGGACGGAAGTCTGATGGGGTTAAAGAATCAAAAACCATGGACAGCTACTACTATTGTGGTTCCCATTGTTCCCCATTTGACCCATGGTGTGTGTCTCTGTAAAATGTGTATGTAGTATGTTGTTTCCAACACACATTGTTATCAGTAGGATGTAAATTATCTGAGCTGGTGCCTTCTACCAACTGATGTGTGGTCAATGCTGGTGAGAGTGAGTGCTACTCAGCTAAGGAAGACGTAGAGCAAAAGAAAGAAAATAAAGTAAGAGACTAATTGTGACCTGCTGTGGACAATCTGATTGTTCCCAGGGTATTTCCAAGAAGTTATTACTAGTTCTGAGGGTGATTAGTTCTACTTCCTAGGTACTGGAAATAGGTCCAGATTTTCTTAACAATTAGGTTAGTCAGGTGAAGTATCTGAACAGCAGATCGGGACTTTTCTGGGTGATTTGTTGGATTTATGCTCGATGCTGAGTAGAAGCAGAATATGTTCTCAGAGTGGGTAATCTAATCAGGTATTTGTCTGGGTTAAGGGATAAGTAGTAAGACTCTGAAATTGTAAAGAAGAGATAAGAATAAAAATATCATGTGGATATTTCTTTGCTGTGGAACAATATCAGAATCCCTGTGTTTGAGAATACTGGTAACTGAGTTGTATGTAGTGTGGGCTCAGATTTTATCAAAGGATGCAGAGTGTCCATGTAAATGTGGTACAAGTATGACATAGAGGGGCATAGAATTGATATAATAGAACTGTTGGGGCCAGTGCTGTGGCATAGTGGGGTAAAACCGCTACCTACAGTCCCGGCTGCTCTACTTCTGATCCAGCTTTCTGCTATGGCCTGGGAAAGCAGTAGAAGATAGCCCAAGTTCTTGAGCCCCATACCGATGTGAGAGGCTCCAAAGAAGCTCATGACTCCTGGCTTTGGATCAGCTCAGCTCTGGCTATTGCAGCCATGTGGGGAGTGAACAAGTGGATGTAAGACCTCTCTCTCTTTTTGCCTCTGCCTCTCTGTTATTCTGTTTTTCAAATAAATAAAAAAATATTTTTAAAAAAGCAAAGCAGAACGGTGAGCTGTATTTTTGATCACTTGTGGGATGGTTAACTTCCGAGTTCTTTCAATAACTCCTAATTTAAAAGCTCATTATGTCTTTCTATAATATTTGGTTTTGTAATATGGTAGGGAAGATAAAAATTCCAGGCTGTTATGTTATAGGGTAACATCAATTATGGTATTTGTGTTGAAGTGAGAGGCTTTATCTGATTTGATCGTACGTTGGAGCATTTCCAAAAAGTGTGAACTCCTTTGTCTACCTCTCGATATCATTAGCCAAGTTGACACCCTGAACAATAGTTAATAAATAGATGATCTTTATAGGTTTACATCATCGTTAAGACATGTCCAGAGGCCAGCGCCCTGGCATAGCAGGTAAAGCTGCTGTCTGCAGTGCTGGCATCCCAGATTGGTGCCAGTTTGAGTTCTGGCTGCTCTACTTCTGATCCAGTTCTCTCCTATGCCCTGGGAAAGCAGTACAAGATGGTCCAAGTTCTTGGGCCCCTGCACCCTTGTGGGAGACCTAGAAGAAGCTCCTGGCTCCTAGCTTTGGATTGGCTCAGCTCTGCCTGTTGCTGCGGATGGAAGACCTTTCTGTCTGTCTCTGCCTCAGTCTCTTTGTAACTTTGCCTCTCAAATAAATAAATAGATAAATAAATAAATCGGGGGAAAAAAGACATGTTCAATGGTTACTGTCCAGAATGGTGGCTGACTCCACACTTCTGAGTTTCTAGTTTTGTCATGAGGCTTGAAAGACTATTCCACCCTTCTGATGGCTTTTTTGTTTTATCATGTGCAGGCTAGACAAGATTACAGTCCTGGCCTTCTGATGGGTTTTGTCCCTGCCCTTGTTTGTTCACTTCCTTGTCCTTGGAAATTCTTCTTCCATGAGAGAAAGGAACCAAGGTCATCTTCTCCAACGTTATTTTGTCTGTAACAGCAGAAGGTGCTGTAGCAGGGAACTAGAAACAAAAAAATGGAGCCAGGACTCAAACCCAGGCACTCTGATATGGGAAGCAGAGGTCCCAAGTTGTGGTTTAAATGCTGAACCAAAAATATCTTTTTTATAAAGCCATCACATGACTGAGATAAAAACGCAAAAATAACATAACAAAATAGTTACTTTCCAATAGGCTACCATTATTTGTGAATATTGTTAGAATGTGTTTGAAATTTTATGTATGGAATCCCATGGCACATTAGTAGAGTGACATGACATAACAAATTAAATTATAACAGTTGCTGAATATAGTTTGCCCCTTCCAGTAAATACAGAAATAAATCTTATGTTACTTAAGCAGAAGCTCCCAAAAGGACATCTGCCCTCTCTGTCTGGGAAAATTTCTTGTTTTGGAGAACACTGACCCTTAGCACAGCCATGCCAAAGCTCAATGGAACCACCCATGTTTTCTCTTGGAGCCCTAAACGTACCCTCACACACATGCACTCACATTTTTGTTAAGCTGATTTATAAACCCTTACCAAAAGCTACTTGTTTCAGGCACACTCTGAGGATTCCTGCTTGCATGTGAATTAAAATTGTTCTCTAATTAGTCTATCTATTGGCAATTAGCAGCTTCCATCGCACCTGTCCTATCTAAAATGGCAGGAGAAAAGATTTTCTCTCAAAATTATTATATTTTGTATTTTATTTGTTTTATATTTACTTTGTATTCTTAGTATTTAGTGTCAAAGTATTCCGATTTTCTAACTGTTACTGTCTCAAATGTGATTCAAATTTATTTCACTTTGATTTTCATTTAGTGGGCTCTTCCTTGCTTTGATTTGTGGTAAGTCTGACATATTATTTTTTTAAAAAGAATAAAAATACTTTTATTAAAAGTTCTTTAAAACTATTTTAGATAAGAATTCCATAGTTTATTACAAATAATTGGGTCTTTAGTCCTTTCCTCCTCTACTGCAACCTCCTCCCCCTCCCCCTCTATGGACTCTATATTTAATGTTGTCCATTTTCCTTTGCCATATATATTTTCCATGTATTCTTGAGAGAATTATTCCTTTTGGATTTTGAAATGCTTACAATAACACATCGTTAGCCATATTTGGCAAGGTTGCTGGATATTCAGGTTGATTTCACTTTAAGAAACAATTCGGGTTTGAGTTGGAGAAAGCAAATAAGCAAATAATGAAAATATAGGGAATACAGTGAATAGTGAAAAGCATCAAATTTTTACTCAGAATGCAAAGATAGGCACTCCACAGAGTATTGTGTTTAACATCATGTGGCTCATTTAATGAAAAGCGACATCATTCTAATGAAGAGAAGGTGCATCCTAATATGCAGGGGGAAATTTCATTATTTTTTCTGGTAAATAAATGGAGACTTCCCAGAATGCAACTACTGACCCATTTGGTTCCTTATATGGCCTGTGTATCCTGTCATGGTGGGTAGTATGAGTCATTTAGCATGCCCATGTATTACAAAAAGTATGTAATGGGCTAAATGACAATAGACATCAGGCTTAGATCCCTAAACTGATAAAGCTGGGTCCTGCCAGGGGGTTTATTTATTTCAAGATTGAGGGGGCTGGCGCCATGGTTCACTAGGCTAATCCTCTGCCATGTGGCGCCGGCACACCGGGTTCTAGTCCCGGTCGGGCCACCGGATTCTGTCCCGATTGCCCCTCTTCCAGGCCAGCTCTCTGCTGTGGTCAGGAGTGCAGTGGAGGATGGCCCAAGTACTTGGGCCCTGCACCCGCATGGGAGACCAGGATAAGTACCTGGCTCCTGCCATCAGATCAGCGTGGTGCGCTGGAGGGTGAACCAACGGTAAAGGAAGACCTTTCTCTCTGTCTCTCTCTCTCACTGTCCACTTTGCCTGTCAAAAAAAAAAAAAAAGAAAAAAAAAGATTGAGGGAAAAACAAACCCATATTCTATATCTTGAGATACTAGGAACTATTATCCCCAGTTGGCTCAACCACTCTCTCTGTTTCTGTATCGCAATATGCTGAAATATGAAGGAGAAAAAGCAAGAAGGTTATATAAAATAATCACAAGATTATAAATAGTAGCCTTATAAAATTAAAAATTTTGCTCAATAGATGAATTATTTGAGAGGAACCAAGTAGGAAACTTCAGAAAATTCACAACCAGGGCTTAAACTTGGTGTAATTAATTCTAAAGCCATCTTTTTACTACCTGACCCAATTATGTGATGCTAAATAAACTGCTTCTGTTATTAGCAAAATTATATTAATCATTAAATAAAATTTAAAAACCTGTGCATACAAGCAATTTTGCATCCGAATAAGTGTATCTTTTAATTCCACTTTCCATGAACTTTGGAAGTACCATTATATATAAGGACATTTTAAAATGCGAGATAAATTGCTAAAAGAATAGAGAATTAAAGTAGCAAATTGAAAAAAAAAAGATGGCATTAGCTGGGCTTAGAGGACAAAATAGTGAAACAAAACAAAACTGCAGCATCCTTCAGAAAACCCTGCCTTGTTAAGCTAATTGGCTTCTGTTACTCCTTTGCTTTCCTGCTCCCTCTGCAGGTTGTTCCACTTTGTTTCTGGATGGTGTGAATGCCCTATTCAATGTGTAGTAGCCCCTCTTAAAGGCTGACTTCCTAACTGCCTGGAGCTAAAGAGATTGCCAGAACAATGCTATAGAATTGCTACAAAGGGAACACATCCCTGCCAATCAGGTTCTCTTCCTTCTAGTATTCCAGATCTTTTACTGAAAGATGTAGTATGAGTGGCCAATCTGAATTAAGAAAGTACTATTAATCATAAGCTTATTATTAATCATAAGCTAACTCTTTTAATTAGATATTATCTTTTGCTCCAAATTAAAAAAAAAATATGCTGTGGAGAATTCTTTGTTGCATGTATGAAATAATCTTCATAGATTTCATTTTGAGGGACCAATGCTGTGAAGTGGCAGGAAAGTTACTACCTGCAGAAACAGCATCCCATATGGGCACTGGTTCAAGTCCTGGCTGCTCCACATACACTCCAGCTCCCTGCTAAAATGTCTGGGAAAGCAGTAGAAGATGGCACAAATCCTTGGACCCCTGCTCCCACAAGGAAGACCTGGATGAAGCTCTTGGCACCTGGCTTCGGATTAGCCTAGCTCCGGTAGTTGCAGCCATTAGGGGAGTGAGCCAATGGAGGGAAGATAACTCTCTCTGTGTCTCTGCCTTTTAAATAAATAAATAAGTTTTTTTTTTTTAAAGAAGTTATCCTTTTCCAAAGCAATCTAGTTCCTGAGGTAATACTTGTAGGGGAGTAAAAGTAGAGTATTTTTTCTCATGTTACATTAGGGTAACAGTCAACACTCCTTTAACAAAAGGTAGCTAACAAGTAAAAAAGCATAATATATTTATTTAACTGAAGTTTGATGGGATATAGGAGCCTTCCAAAATGATGACCTGAAGATCCAAGGAAAAATGTCTGATTTTTATGCTTAGGTTCAGTGGAGAGCAGTCATGTAGAAAGGCAATCGGACACAAGTCTTATGGCCTAATGATCACAGACTGAGAACCCCAGCAAGACCAGTCTGTCTGGATTTTCCTTGGTCTGTGTGGCACTTGTTTCTCCTGGGTATAGAGCAGGACCCTTCTGAAATGAGGCTTTTTCCTATAAAACTAGTAGATCAAAGAATTTCCTTATGACCAACTCTTACACAGAAAGGCAGAGGAAGATTAGAGTAACATTTCTAGATTGTATTGCTGGCTTTTGGAAAATTCTACTTTCTATGTCCCAACTTGAGGAAAAGTAAGTTTAGATTCCATGGCATATTGGGGAGAAACAGGGAGCTGGAGAAAGAAGCAAAGCAGAAGTAAGAAATAGGTTGTGACTGAGTGTTTCCTGATGCCATTGAAGTAAAACTCAGCATATCCAAGGACCATACTTGGATATACCATTTTCTGAGCCAATACACTATAAAAATATTCAGATATTACACAATTTATCTTGACTTTATATATAGATCTCAGAATGCAGTAATGACGAGGTACAAAATTTGGTTCTTGAGATGAGAGTTTACAAATACACATATTAAAACTTAGCCTTACCTAATATGTTTCTAAAACTATCTGGCATTTTTTCCATCTCCTCTGGAACCTTTTATACAATTTTAACTGGAGTTAAACTGGGTGAAGGTAAGAATATACAAATTTCATACGGTTGAAAAATAGTGGGTTTACTTTGTCAAAATAGATTCTTAAAACATGAAGATTTTTCATTTTATATTTATTTTCATTGTGGCTAGGAATTGAAAATAATTTATGATATGAATTATATGGAGTAGATTTTACATCTCCAAGCTACCTTACTTGATATTCAAAAAATGTTTCCTATGCTCAGATTTCAGTACTGCAAACACCATCTAGATTGAAGTCTTCTTATTATAGAAACAGATTGTTTGACATTTGGTTGTTATTTATTATGAAAAAAGTAGTGCATAGAAAAAAACTTTAGCTTTAGAAAACAATTTGGCAACTAAGTTTATAAAAAAAAGTTGATTTTACTCAAGGATTTGGCAAATTTTTGGTATTAGACAAAAAAGCTAGGATTGATAATGGAAATGGAAAGAAGTTACTTTTTTCATTTCACTAGTGCGCAAAAAAAGATCAGTTTTCACACCAATACCTTCTGAACAAAAATTAATTGTTTCACACACTATATTTACAATAGGAAAGAGCCACAGGAGCCCGGCATTTCTGAAAGTGGGGTCCTAATGGTTCTGCATTATTTAATAATAAGACAGAAAATAGATTTTGATGCAGGTTCAACTTGTGGGCATGCCAAAGCAACTAGAGTTAACAGCAAAATAAATAAATTATGTTCAATACCTTGGTTGAGTTTAATAAAATTTATTCAGCTGGCTGAAAAGATTGCAAGGGACATTGTAACCAAGGTTTCCAAAACGTAATTGGGAATGTCAAAACGAATCATAACAAAATGTACAACTGTGCAGTTTTATGCTCTGCACCAGACATTCCTAATGCATGGAATAGTTATAGAGGAAAAGAGTTGGGTGTCTGCTATGAAACTGTACAACAGAGGAAAATTCATTTTTTCCATTACTTTATGGTAGCACATTCTAATGATTCTAGCTATATGAGAGTGTTTTTAATACAAGGTCATGATTTATGTGAAACGCGTAAGATTTGAGTAGAAAAAATAATTTTCAATAAACTAATGCTATGCTATATTGCTTGAAATATAGTGATCCAATAGAAATGTAACACAAATGCCACACGGAATGTAAAATTTTCTGGCAGCCATGTTTAAAAGAGTAAAGAGAAGCAGGTGAAATCAATTATAACAACTTTTTTTAATCCATCATATTCGATATTATCTTTTCACAATGTAGTCAAAATAAAATGATAATGAGTTATTTTTACTTTCTTTTGAATCTGAAAATCTTACATGTGTTTTATACTTACAGATATTTCAGTTTGTAGTAGCCACATCCCATGAACTCACTAGTTGCATACTGGACAATATAGGCTAGAAAAATACCCCCATTATCTCTTTAACTGACTTCAACAATGTAATTATCTTCATAAAGTCATACATACCTCCCACATTAAATCATGGTTGAAGTTAAAATTTAGTAATACAATTGGCTTATTTTTTGTAAAACTTATATATTGACTCATTAAAGTCAATATTTTTCTGATGGAAATGTTTCATTTGTTCATAATAGATGATAATTGAAATGGTTAACCTCTGAATGTCATTTTATGTCCTTACATTACATTAATATTATAAAAATATTTTATCTTCTGCGTATACTAGGTGTCTCAGTATTTCCTTAATATATAACATGTGTATGTATATCTGGTCAAACTGTTTCATGTGATCCTATGATTATAATTGAAATTTCATGAATTTGCTTGCATCTCTTCTGTTTTCAAAGGACTGAAGCTCTGTAGTAACTGTGTTTCTGCAGCTCTAAAATACTGTTTCATTTACCCATTAGTTCTGTGTCACAATATCTTATCTCACTCACTGACACTGTGATTTCCCTTAACTTGCCTGTCCCCTCCTGCAAGAGATAATAAGCTGACCCTTTTCTGAACATGTAGCTAAGGCAGAGATAACACAGAATACTTATTAGTGGGAAAAGTGGATAATGGTCATGTTCAAGAGATGGGCAATATCTGTACAAGGACAAAGTAAATTTGGGTGGTCAAATACACATATCCTATCCATCAAGGAAATGCTGGCATGATCTGGGAAGGTAGGAGGGAGAAATTGTGAGCAGGGCTTGATCATTTTACTTTAATGATCACAAATTAACTTGCTTTAGTAAAAAGTGAGCAAATAAACACAAAACCAAAACATCAAAAACTAAATAATTGCTCCTTTTGTGAAAAAGGAACAAGATAACAGATTACAAATATTTCAATATATGGTTAACATTCACAGGTCAAATTGATTCATAAGTAATTTGTTTTATAGGTAATGGTAGTAAATTTAAAAGCTGAAAATCACATCATCCTATAATCTTTCAATTTCATATTAGCATGATCCTTTTGTCCTATAGACATGTCTGGTGTCGACAATTTTTAAATATCATTATACATTTTAAATATCAGAATAATGAATCAAAAATGTGAAAATTTAGACATTCTATTGTGTTAAGGGTTATTAAGCACAAATCCTCTAATCCTAATTAATAATACAGAGGTCAAGAATTGGTACAAGGATAGTTGTTGACCTAGCAAAGGTCAAGTTAAGATGTTGGATAAAGCACGCATAGCTCATTTTAGAGTGCTGCATTCAAGTCTCAGCACTGTTTTCAAATATGGTATGTGCTGATGTGCATCCTGGAAGGTCACAGTGATTGGGTCCCTGCCACCCACATGGAAGACCTGGATTGAGTTTCTGACTCCAGACTCTGATTCTGGTTCAGTCATGCTATGTTGGCATGTGCATGTGGGGAGTGAACCAACAGATGGGAATTCCCTTTTTCTGTTTGTCTTTCTTTCTCTCTGTCTGTTAAATAAGCTTAAGGAAAAAAAGAAAAGAATCAGTGTTCTACTTTTTTTTTTTTTTTTTACAGGCAGAGTGGACAGTGAGAGAGAGAGACAGAGAGAAAGGTCTTCCTTTTGCCATTGGTTCACCCTCCAATGGCTGCTGCGGCCAGTGCACTGCGCTGATCTGTAGTCAGGAGCCAGGTGCTTCTCCTGGTCTCCCATGGGGTGCAGGGCCCAAGCACTTGGGCCATCCTCCACTGCACTCCCAGGCCATAGCAGAGAGCTGGCCTGGAAGAGGGGCAACCGGGACAGAATCCGGCGCCCCGACCGGGACTAGAACCCAGTGTACCGGCGCCGCTAGGTGGAGGATTAGCCTAGTGAGCCGCGGCGCTGGCCAGTGTTCTACTTTTTAAAGTGATAATTCTTCTGTGTTATCTATTACCAAAGCAGAATGAAATAAAATGTAGTGTCAGTTTCTGGAAAAAAATAAAATCATGATGGCTTGAAAAATTAATAGAAAATGCTGTAGCTAAATCAGAAAAAAAATACAGTAATATTATATTAAAATATTCACTGAAGGAATGTAGAATTTTTTTTTAAAGATTTAGTTTTGAGTGACATACAGAGAAGGAGAGATAGAGGGAGAGAGAAAAACCTTGCATCTGCTGTTTCACTCTCCAAATGCATGCAACAGCTGAGTTGGGCCAGGCTGAAGCCAGGAGCCAGAACTCCAATTGGTTCTCCCATGTGGGTAGCAGGGGCCCTTAATGTAAGTGTTTTAACTTTTTTTAAAATTTATTTTATTTATTTGAAAGGTAGAGAGAGGGAGATTTTTCCCATCTGCTGAAGTACTCCCCAGAAGTCCACAACAGCTGAGAAGGGGCCAGGCTTATGCCCGGAGATGAGATCTGGGTCTCCCATGTAGGTGGAAGGGATATAGCTACTTGAGGCATCACCAGATTTTTCCCAGAGTGCACATTAGCAGGAAGCTAGAATAAGGACAGAATGAGATTCAAACCCAAGCACTGCAAAATGGGGTCACAGTGTCACAAGTAGTGTCTTAATCCCTGCATCAAACTCCTCCTTCAGGGATGTAAATATTAACTTCCCATTGAAGTACTAAGTTATGATTGGTGAAAATAAAATATACAATATAAATTAAAGACAATTTTATTATAAAATGACACGTATATAGTATATAATTTTAATACACATTTATTAAAATTCTGTATAGTGAGCCTTCCAAGTAAAACACAAATTAAAGTTAATTTTTTATAGACTAACACTATTTATCCCACAAATAGTGTCTTTCATACCCATTTATTAATAAATTCCATATAGTAAAACTTCCATATAGAAAAAGAATGAAAAATCAATGAGCAAGTATCATGAATGCATCAAAAAATAGATATCAATAAAAATTAAAAGTAATTTACATATCATAAAAAGGAAAGACTTGCAGCTTAGCTTTGAAATGCAAAAACAAAATGAAACAAAACAACCACCACCTCTCAAACCTCTTGGAGTCTTTTAACTCTATTATGAGGGTTTAACTTTGTGTTTGTATAGTAGTCTCCATTTTACCAGGTTCTACAGAGTATCAAGTGTCTTATCTGTAAATCGCACTCAAGGGCATGATTTAGGGACTTCAAAAAACTCTGACCTCCAAGAGACACTGAAATCAGAGCACGGGGTTGTAGTACAGAGTTTGAGCCACTGCCTGTGATGCCAACATCCTATAATCAGACTGACAGTTGAAATCCTGACTACGCTGCTTCATATCTGATCCAGCTGCCAATGTGGCCTTCCCAGGAAGGCAACAGAACATGGCTGAAGTGCTTGGGTCCCTGCCGACCTGTAGGAGACCCAGATGCAGTACCTAGCTCCTGAGTCCTGGCTTTAGCCTGACCCAGCCTTGGTTTTGTAGCCACCTAGATTGTGAACAAGCAGATGAAAGATCTCTCTCTACCTCTCTCTGCCTCTGTCTCCCTTTCCAACTGCTTTGCAAATAAATGCATTTTACAAAACACAAAAAATTAAATCATATATAAATCACTTATTTTATGGGTAAAGTACATGTGGTGATATTTGCCAAATAGCATCTCTTTAGCCTCACAAGATTCCCATTATAAAACGATGTATTTCCTCAGGAAATTTATCCCCCTACTATCAACACATGTGTTTTTGTTGTCTAACCTCCCAACTCCAGAACCAAATGACAATCAGTTGCTTTGCACCGTCTTTCTGATCAGAGGCGTCAGTAGAATAACGGCACACTTTACGAGAGTGGGAGCCAGTGTGAGGACACTTGTCCTACTTATTGTAAAGGTGAAAAGTTCCCCTTTTCGTTCCTGGCCTTGAAATTGTTGAGATGATGGATGCGAAGCGCTTATGGTCATTTTATTTTATTTTATTTTTTTTTGCTTTCAAACTTTTATTTAATGAATATAAATTTCCAAAATACAGTTTATGGATTACAATGACTTCCCCCCCATAACGTCCCTCCCACCCGCAACCCTCCCCTTTCCCACTCCCTCTCCCCTTCCATTCACATCAAGATTCATTTTCGTTTCTCTTTATATACAGAAGATCAGTTTGGCATACATTAAGTAAAGATTTCAACAGTTTGCTCCCACACAGAAACATACAGTGAAAAATGCTGTTTGAGTACTAGTTATAGCATTAAATCTCAATGTACAGCACACTAAGGACAGAGATCCTACATGAGGAGTAAGTATACAGTGACTCCTGTTGTTGACTTAACAAATTGACACTCTTGTTTATGGCCTCAGTAATCACCCTAGGCTCTTCTCATGAGCTGCCAAGGCTATGGAAGCCCCCTGAGTTCACTGACTCTGATCATATTTAGACAAGGCCATGGTCAAAGTGGAAGTTCTCTCCTCCCTTCAGAGAAAGGTACCTCCTCCTTTGATGGCCCATTCTTTCCACTGGGATCTCACCACTAGCAGAGATCTTTCGTTCAGTTTTTTTTTTTTTTTCCCCAGAGTGTCTTGGCTTTCCATGCCTGAAATACTCTCATGGGCTTTTCAGCCGGATCCGCATGCCTTAAGGGCTGATTCTGAGGCCAGAGTGTTATTTAGGACATCTGCCATTCTATGGGTCTGCTGTGTATCTCACTTCCCATGTTGGATCATTCTCTCCATTTTTGTTCTATCAGCTAGTATTAGCAGACACTATTCTTGTTTCTGTGATCCCTTTGGTACTTAGTCCTATCATTATGATCAATTGTGAACAGAAGTTGATCACTGGGACTACTGAGATGGCATTGGTACATGCCACCTTGATGGGATTGAATTGGAATCCCCTGGTTTTCTCCGTTTAGTAAAGTTACTGTCAAGGTAAGCTAAACTACACCATGCATTCCACTCACCAAGTCATCTCATGTATTTTAGGGATGAAACATATTCCAGAAGCAAAAGTTTCAAATGGAAAACTAGAGATAACATTCAATCCCAACAAAAAAACAAAGCTGGAGGCATCACAATACCAGATTTCAGGACATACTACAGGGCAGTTGTAATCAAAACAGCATGGTACTGGTACAGAAACAGATGGATAGACCAATGGAACAGAATTGAAACACCAGAAATGTGCAAGAGAGAAACATCAGATTACTCTCAGAGGATCTCCAATCAGACTCACAGCTGACTTCTCATCAGAAACCCTACAACCTAGGAGGGAATGGCGAGATATAGCCCAGGTACTAAGAGAGAAAAACTGCCAGCCCAAAATATTATATCCTGCAAAGCTATCATTTGTGAATGAAGGTGAAATAAAGACTTTTCATAGCAAACAGAAACTGAAAGAATTTGTCGCCACTTGTCCAGCCCTGCAAAAGATGCTTAAAGATGTGTTGCAAACAGAAACACAGTCATCAATATGAAAGAAGGTAAAGGAAGGAAACCTCACAGCAAAAGATCACAGGGAATTCAAAGCATACATTAGAACTTATCTTTGGCAAATGGCAGGCCAAAGTTACCACTTATCATTAGTCACAAGAACATTAATGGCCTGAACTGTCCAGTTAAGACACCGATTGGCTGATTGGGTTAAGGAACAAAACCCATCTATTTGCTGCTTACAAGAAACACATCTTTCCAACAAAGATCCATACAGACTGAAAGTGAAAGGCTGGAAAAAGATATACCATGCCAACAGAAATGAAAAAAGAGCGGGCGTAGCCATCTTAATATCAGACAACATAAACGTTACCACAAAAACTGTTAAGAGAGACAAAGAGGGACACTATATAATGATTAAGGGATCAATTCAACAGGAAGATATAACAATTATCAATGTATATGCACCTAACTACAGGGCACCGGTTTATCTAAAAGATTTGTTAAGGGACTTAAAGGGAGACTTAGACCCCAATACAATAATACTGGGGGACTTCAATACTCCACTCTCAGAAATAGACAGATCAACAGGACAGAAGATCAACAAGGAGACAGTAGATTTAAACGACACTATAGCCCAAATGGATCTAACAGATATATACAGAACTCTCAATCCTACAGCTAAAGATTTTACATTCTTCTCAGCAGTACATGGAACCTTCTCTAGGATTGACCACATACTAGGCCATAAAGCAAGTCTCAGCAAATTCAAAAGAATTAGAATCATACCATGCAGCTTCTCAGACCATAAAGGAATGAAGTTGGAAATTAGCAACTCAGGAATCCCTAGAGCATACGCAAACACATGGAGATTGAACAACATGCTCCTGAATGAACAATGGGTCATAGAAGAAATTAAAAGAGAAATCAAAAATTTTCTGGAAGTAAATGAGGATAACAGCACAACATACCAAAACTTATGGGACACAGCAAAAGCAGTGTTAAGAGGAAAGTTTATATCAATAGGTGCCTACATCAAGAAATTGGAAAGGCACCAAATAGATGAGCTTTCAATTCATCTCAAGGATCTAGAAAATCTACAGCAAACCAGACCCAAATCTAGTAGGAGAAGAGAAATAATTAAAATCAGAGAAGAAATCAACAGGATTGAATCAAGAAAAACATTACAAAAAATCAGCCAAACGAGGAGCTGGTTTTTTGAAAAAATAAACAAAATTGACACCCCATTGGCCCAACTAACTAAAAAATGAAAAGAAAAGACCCAAATCAAAAATCAGAGATGAAAAAGGAAACATAACAACAAACACCACAGAAATAAAAAGAATCATCAGAAACTACTACAAGGACTTGTATGCCAGCAAACAGGGAAACCTATCAGAAATGGATAGATTCCTGGACACATGCAACCTACCTAAATTGAACCAGGAAGATATAGAAAACCTAAACAGACCCATAACTGAGACAGAAATTGAAACAGTAATAAAGGCCCTCCCAACAAAGAAAAGCCCAGGACCAGATGGATTCACTGCTGAATTCTACCAGACATTTAAAGAAGAACTGACTCAAATTCTTCTCAAATTATTCAGAGCAATGGAAAAATTTGAATAATTTGGGAAGAATTGGAGTCAGTTCTTCTTTAAATGTCTGGAAAAATCAGCAGTGAATCCATCTGGTCCTGGGCTTTTCTTTGTTGGGAGGGCCTTTATTACTGTTTCAATTTCTGTCTCAAAGAGGGAGTCCTCCCAAATTCTTTCTATGAAGCCAGCATCACCTTAATTCCTAAGCCAGAAAAGGATGCAGCATTGAAAGAGAGTTACAGACCAATATCCCTGATGAACATAGATGCAAAAATCCTCAATAAAATTCTCACCAATAGAATGCAACAACACATCAGAAAGATCATCCACCAGACCAAGTGGGATTTATCCCTGGTATGCAGGGATGGTTTAATGTGCGCTAAACAATCAATGTGATACACCACATTAACAGACTGCAGAAGAAAAACCATATGATTATCTCAATAGACGCCGAGAAAGCATTTGATAAAATACAACACCCGTTCATGATGAAAACTCTAAGTAAATTGGGTTTGGAAGGAACATTCCTCAATACAATCAAAGCAATCTATGAAAAACCCACAGCCAACATCCTATTGAATGGGGAAAAGCTGGAAGCATTTCCATTGAGATCTGGTACCAGACAGGGATGCCCACTCTCACCACTGCTATTCAATATAGTTTTGGAAGTTCTAGCCAGAGCTATTAGGCAAGAAAAAGAAATTAAAGGGATACAAATTGAGAAGGAAGAACTCAAACTATCCCTCTTTGCAGATGATATGATTCTTTATTTAGGGGACCCAAAGAACTCTACTAAGAGATTATTGGAACTCATAGAAGAGTTTGGCAAAGTAGCAGGGTATAAAATCAATGCACAAAAATCAACAGACTTTGCATACACAGGCAATGCCACGGCTGAGGAAGAACTGCTAAGATCAATCCCATTCACAATAGCTACAAAAACAATCAAATACCTTGGAATAAACTTAACCAAGGACGTTAAAGATCTCTACGATGAAAATTACAAAACCTTAAAGAAAGAAATAGAAGAGGATACCAAGAAATGGAAAAATCTTCCATGCTCATGGATTGGAAGAATCAATATAATCAAAATGCCCATTCTCCCAAAAGCAATTTATAGATTCAATGCAATACCAATCAAGATACCAAAGACCTTCTTCTCAGATCTGGAAAAAATGATGCTGAAATTCATATGGAGACACAGGAGACCTCGAATAGCTAAAGCAATCTTGTACAACAAAAACAAAGCTTATGGTCAAGGAGGAGTCGGTCTCCCAGGCCAAAACTAATGTGTGATCTTTTAGGCCCTACCATAGGTAAGTCCAAAGGCTATACTTGGAACAGTCTCATGAACAAAGCTGTATTCCCTGCACCAGACTTGGTTGGGCACATCCAGTGTACTACAGCTTCTGGACAGAGTTTCAGTCTAGGTCTCAAGCCTTCCAGAATCCCAAGCTCTTGCTCATATCTGTATGCCTAGCCTTGTGGGCTTCATTCAGAGAAACCTTAGATGTGTAGCCTCTGCGCTTTATGCCCACCACCCTGGCTCTACTACCCTGAGGCCCTCTCAGATGCTTATTATGGAAAATGTGGGGGGAACATCTCCACTCTGACTCTGTCTTTGGTACTTTTCTACTCCTAGCCCTACCCTCTTCCTTCCTTGGGTCTCAGGTTCACAAGACGGGAGCCTTTGTTGCAGCTGTCTGCAATGAGCGGCATTGATCCACTTGATCCTGGCCTGGAGCCATTCAATGGAGGGGAGACGCACTTTGGACAAACAGCACTTTCTCTTGTTTAGCCTCTTGCTATGCTTTTGTTCTGATTAGACTCCATTGCTCCTTTGCTTTTGCTCTGATGTTTTGACTTTTCTGATACTATGCACCTTTGCTCTCTGAAGTCCAGTGCTTCTGGTAACAGTTAACCTCTGCAAATACCAAAAAGACATTTTTTTTATTTTTCTCATGTTTAAATTTAATCCATCCAGGAATGATATTGGAATATGAAGACACTTCAAAATGTTTATAGGAAATTAGAATTCAAAATAGGAGTTCAATTTGATGCAGGATGAGCTTTTGGCACAATTTTTTTCTTAATTCATGGAATATATAGATTATTAAGGAAATATATATGTTATTCAAAATTGTTTTTGTACCAAAATAAGCTCCATAGTTTAAATTACATTTTCCACAAACTTTTTGAAGTACCTTCATATGTGGAGAAAGTTATTGCAACCATTTTGTCACGATTCTGCTCTCACCCTGGGCCCTGGCAATAACATATCTCATCTGGATTAGTATAGTCATAGCCCTAATTTACACGGTGCTCTGCAGTTCCAATCATGTTGTCTCAAGTGATAAGATTCGGGTTTTTCTATTGCTCAATAATAGTGTAAAATAGATTTATTTATTTTTTTGAATGGCAGACTTTACAGAGAGAGAGAAAGACAGAGAGACAGAGAGACGAGAGAGAGAGAGAGAGAGAGAAACAGAAACATCTTCCTTTCTCTTGTTCACTCCCAAAATGGCTGATAGGCGGCAGGGGCAGAGCAGGTCTGAAGCCAGGAGCCAGGAGCCAGGCACTTCTTCCAGGTCTCCCACATGAGTACTTGGGCTGCTTTCATCGGCTGCTTTCCAAGGCACATTAGCAGGGAGCTGGATCAAAAGTTCAGCAGCCAGAAATCAAACTGGTGCCCACAAGGAATGCAGGCGTTGCAGGCAATGGCTTTACCTGCTGCACCACAATGCCGGTTCCAAATTATTTGTTTTTTACTGTTGAGTTTTTTGAGTTTCTTATTTGTTCTACTTATCAACCCCTTCTCAGATGAGTGATTGGGAAATATTTTTCTGCCATTTTTCAAGTTGTGTCTTCACAATGTTGAGTGTTTAATTTTTGTGCAGAATTTTCTTAGTTTGATATGATCTCATTTTTCTATTTTTATTTTTGTGCTTTTGTGATATTATCTAAAACATCATTGCCTACACTGACATCCTAACATGTGTCTGCTATGTTTTGTTCCAGAAGTTTTATTGTCTCAGGGCTTTCATTAAGTTTTTGATTTATTTTGTATATGGTAGGAGGTAAAGATATGATTTTATTATCGAGCACATGGATAACCAGTTTGTCTGGCACCATTTATCAGAGATAATACATTTTCAAATGTGTATTTTTGAAGCCTTTGTCAAAAATAATTGGTTAATCTTTAATGAACCATTTTCATTCCCCATTGAGTATTTTAGTATTAATATATGAATGTCAGAGACTATATTTTAGCCATAATATGCATGTCAACATGCATGCATATTTGTTCTAACATATGAAGTTATAGAAAATCAAAGTATGGATGGATATTTTTAAATTTTAATTAACAAATTTTTAAGAGTTTGTGAATTCATTAAAAATGATTTGGTCAAATTAAAAGATGAGTTAATCATTTTATATTTCTCCTTCCATTTTAAATGGACTGTTTGATGCCTTTTTTAAAAAAATAATGTTTTAAATAAGTACATTTTAGAAATTGGCAACTTGAAAAAAAGTTACAACTTGTATAACAACAGTGAAGACCTATAGAATGTCTTTGACAAACTGATTGATTGTATGTAAAACTTTCTAAAGAATATTACATGTTATATTGCAATATATAATACATGACAAGATTGAAAATTCATGGCAATATCTCTTCTTGAAAAAGGCAAGAAATTAGTTTACCCAAAATCTTTACTTTATCCCATATCTAAGTATTTATACAGATGTTAAACATTAGATTTTCCATTATGTTGACTGATTCTTGTCATCTTAAGAATATTCCTCTCCATGGATGTCAGCACAATGGGTTTTTAAAAAAGATGTTATTTTGAGTGATGATCATCAAGGGAAAGTAAATGACATTCATAGCAAAATCTTAGCATTACTGTAAAATGTAAGATTAGCTTGTGGTGGTGGAGAAAAATGTTTAATAGCATCAAGCATATGAAATCTTTATAATAAGGCCTTGAATACTTGATCATAACATAAAACCTAGGCAGAGATATCCTTTCAGCATACGTTATGCACTTAAGAAAAAAAATGCTTCTCAATGTTGCTGTAGTCCTCAAAACACAGTGAAGGTCACTGCAGTAGGAAACGTCTCTGCTGATTTAGATAAATGTGGCCTCGTTCCAAAATATGCTGTTTTTCCTTTTATCCAATTGAAAACCTACCACAAGTTTTTACCGTAGACTGTCAGAGTGCAAATATTTCATGAACCATAGTGGGCTTATTATGTTGGCACCAATTTTAGCCTTTAGGGCAGTTTAATTCATGCTTTAAAATGTTTCCCCTGGTCTTCCTTATTACAGAATACACAATACAGATGATGCTGTTTGAAAGCCTTATGTTAATGATATCTTCCAGCTCATGTGTTGATATTAATACACAAATTTGAGGCTACAAATTGTAGTGCAAGAATGAAGGTGTATATGGGGAAATATGCCATTCTTCAGTAGTTTATATTTAAAAATTCCACAAAAAAATCGGTCTTAAAAATTTGATGGATTGAATGTTTAATTTATTCCTCTGCTATTTGCTTGTCATAATAAGATAAATAAGGAAAAAATCAGCTATAAATATTGTGTGATGAAAATTCTTCAGAAATTAAAAATTATTTATAGGTTCGCTTTAAGCCAGACACTTTCCGATAAGCTTAAAATGTATTAGATCTTTAATTTTAATGAAAACTCTATTGTGGGACATTAAAATGTTTTACCTCCTTTAGGTTCTGCTCTTAAAATTTTACAGAGAAGGAAAATGATAGTTATTCAGAGCATCATATTTCATGAATATCGAGAGAAGCATTCAAACCTAGATACAGTGGTTGCCAGGTCCATAGCTTAACAACTATGCCTCTGTTAACTGTGGTAAAATGTAAATAAAGAACTAAAACAATATTAGTAAAAAAATCAGAAATCATGAGACAAGAGACTTAAATCATAAGGATACACTGATGAATAAAAACTGGTTTAAAAAGGAATATGCAAGTAGATATAGTGACAAATAAGCTTAGGGATAATAACTTCAGAGCAACATACAACAAAACCATTAAAACTTTATTTAAAGAAGATTGCAAAAAGGAAATAGATTTTGTTAAGACAACAAAATTTGTTAAAAAAAGTTTAGTAAAGTAGCAGTAAGAAGTGTAAGTACTGACATGCTGGCTGATGTAATTCAGAAGCACAAACGATCACAGGTTGGTCAGGATTTGAGTTTTTTGCCTGGTTCCTTCATTCCCTCATGCATGCTTGTGTCCCTTAAACATAGACGTAGTGCATCCCATGCCACAGACACTGGAAATTTAAGGGCAAAAAGAGGAGATCCAGTTCTCTCCCTTTGCTGAACTAGGTTGTCATTGAGAGGGACAAGCACAAAAAAAGTGCTTTGTCCATACGCTGCAGGGGAAAGTAAAGCAGAGGACAAGAGAGGCTGGAGAAGTCTTACATAAGGTGACCAGGGACAGTCTTTCTGAGTCAGGTGTACTTCAGCAAAGAACTGGAGAAGCCATTTAAATATCTAGGAGACAAATATTTCAGTCATCATGAACTGAAGATGTAACTTTTCTGAGTCAAGAGTGCACCCAAACTCCACCAAAGAAAGTGAAGAAGTGATAGGACTAATGAGGCAAAGAGGCTGTATTAGCTTCTGTGACTGCTGTTATCAAATTATCATATGCAGCATAGGTAAAAAAAAAAAAAGAAAAATTCTCTCTTGCACAAAGTGAAAAAGCCCGAGTCTAAGCCCACCCATTCTCTCTGCTTCCTGGCTTGTGATGTGGCCATTCTGTCTCACAAATACCTCTGCCATGATTTGCTTCCCTCACCAGAGTTCCAAACCCATTGTGTGCCTGATTTTGGACTTACACTTCTTTTTTTAACTTATTTTTTAAAAATTTTATTTAAGTTATGCAAGTTTCATGTATTTCATATATACAGATTTAGGAACACACTGACACTTCGCCCCCTACCCTCGCTACCACAAACACTCCATCCCTTCCTCCTCCTTCCTTTTACATTCACACTCAAGTTTTACAAAGGTCTATTTCCAGTTTACATAATTATCATGTAGTTAACCTTAAACAAAAAAAAAAAAATTTCAACAATAGTATGATTAAAAAGAAAAGAAAAATAAAGAAAAATAAAAACACTGTTCCTCAACAGAAGAGACAAAGGCTATAAATAGTCTTTGAATCTCAAAATGTCTATTTCACTCCAATACATTTACATTACAGGTACTTTATTAGTTACCTCAGATCAGGAAAACATGATATCTGTCTTTTGGGGACTTTCTTATTTCACCAACTAAAATGGTTTCCAACAAAGTCCTTGAGGTTTTCTGAAATTCTAAAATGCTACCCCCCATTTAGAAGACATTCACAACTTCTCCCCGTCTCCTTTCTTCCTACACCTACCTGTTTCAATATGGTCGCTTACTAAGACCCACTGCACAGCTACCATCTTGCAATGTCCCTTCTTTTTTACCTTGAGAATTCTACTCCCCTCTCACTTTTATTCTATGTCTAATTCTAGGATCCCAACACATATGAGTTTCCAATTTATTTCCTCGTTGAGTGGAACATGTTTTCAATAGTTGGAGAAGCAACTACAAAATTTAAAGGGGAGTACAATCTCACAGAAAACCGTAACCACATGTCTGACAGTCATTACAATTTGAAAGGTTCCCCAAACAATTCTCAGTTTGAATAATTTTCTAGAAGAGATCATAAAATTTTTTCAAGAAAAGGAAGAATATACATGAACTGCTTTTGTTGATAATTATGGCTTATTAAAGGGAAATATTTTAGACTGAAATCAGTGTAAGACACAAATGAGGAAGATCCCTTTGAAATACTAAATGCAGAGCTTCGCTAACTTCTTTCTATGGACTCAGGGTTTGTGTTGTCCAGACAACATGACAACATGCACAGAGTATTGCCAACCACTGACAGTCACACAATCTTAGTGTTCAATTTTTACTGGGCTCCCATTTACATAGGAATGATTGACAGATTGATTGCACACATGGTCATCTCAGTGTCTGGGTTGATTTATATTATGTGACCTAAACCCCTCAGCCTAAATTGCATTTGTCTGTCTCTCTGGTATAACAAGCACCAATTTAATTCATGTCGTCATACTGTGCTGCAAGACCCAAGATCTCCAGGTAAACAGAAACACTTTCACTCGGCATAAAGGCCCAAAGCGTGGTTGTCATCTTCTTCAAGCTAAGGGCAAATGCTGGAATGTCTCTTTAGGTAAGGCTAAAATCTTTATTATACACCATTCTACAGTAATTTCCTAAGGGTGGTAGTACTTAGGAGACAAAGAGGAGAAAAATCATTAAAACATGTAATGATTATAGACTTGGTGTGGTAAAGAATTCTACACTCTCCTTCCTCACAGTTGAAATCAGCATACATTTTTTACTCTAAAGGTGTGACACCAGCTTTTAATGATGTGTTAAGAATCTGATATCAATCTGATTCTTGATCAGTTATATATGACTTGATTTTCCCCCTGATGTTTTTAGAATTTTCTTTACATCTCCCATATTCTGGATAAAGAAACTTGAAGTCAGTCTTTTTTTCCTTCATTATATTAGAATTTATTTAATTTAGAACTACTTAATTTAGAACATCATATTCCTAAGTGCTTAAACTCTAATATTATTTCCTTGATAATTCTGCCCCATTTGTATCTTGTTCTCTTTTTGGAACTCCTTGTATTCAGAAAAAAAAAAGAAAAAAAAAAAAAGAAAAAAAAAAAAAAAAAAAACCTCTTTGTTAGACCCTCAGAGTGAGGATGCTAACACGTAGAGAGGCACACCCCAAAGACCCAGACTCCAGTCCAGCTGATGCAAAAAAGCAAGAGGATTTATTCGGCGTCTGCACAGATGGGCCTCCTGAACTCGGGAGTCCAGAGAGCCCCCCAGCCTGCCTCTCATGGTTTATATACCCGCAGCGACCAATCAAAAGCACTATAGAGTCCATGCACACAGCAGTCCAATCCGCGAGTTGTTCATGTGAAGCGCATGCGTCTTCTATCTAATCAGCTACAGGATCACATGGGAGGCATGCACCTTGTCGCCATTTTGTTGTTTACTTCTTTAGTAGTTCCTTTCCCTGCCAGCGCCATCTTGTTCACCCTGAGGGGGGATGACGTCTCGCTCCCTTTGTTCCCCTTGTGGGAGAGCAGCTTCTCGCTTCCCACACCGTTATTTGAGTATTAGGAGGTATACAAACTGGGTTAGGTCTTAGCACAGCCAGGCACAAGTGTCACAGCTAGCTAAGCATAGGGTCCCTTATTTTATAGCTACACCTAATTTTAATTTGGGGGAAAAAGTTTAGGGCTGTAATTTTAAACTTTAATTTTTATTTGGGGCAAAGGTGACTTCTTGTTTTTAATGGTCTTGGCTTAGGTCACTCCATCTTGGTTTGATTTTTAAGGTTCTTCATCTTGAATTTGTCATCTATTATTACCCTATTTCATTATGTTGTTATCTCATTGTTTGTGCCTTTTTTGGGAAGGTTTCCATTTATTTTTTTCTGTAGAAAATTGTGGGGAACTGCAGGCTGGCCACCTGTGGGAATTTCCTCACTTTGCTGTTTGCATGGCCTGTTGTAACAGCTTGTGCAAAACAAGTGAAGGAAGTGCTGGCCGCTGAGCAAAACAAGTCAAGGAAGTGCTAACTACAGGATGTGCCTGAAGACACACAAACAACCCTGATGGAGCAAGATGAACTTTCGACCTGACGCACTATGTGCCCTTCAACTTGATTGGACTGTGCCTGCATGGACTGCATGTGAACAGACTTGCTATTGGCTGAGGGTGGCATGCTAGGGGAACCTTGGGTATATAATGGGGATAGTATTGTGCAGGGGGGCTTGGCTTCTTTTCTTTCACCTTGCATCTGGATAAATAAAGTTCCATGAGAACCGAGCAAGCAGCGATTGTGTCTTTACTACGCTGCACTCTCGCTGGCGAGTGTCTGGCAGAAAATGAATTCCTTAAAATTTTTATCATCATAATTTTATTTCAAGTGTCTTTTTTTCTTAAAATTCCTCTTATATGGTCTTGATTTGGTATTAGCATCTTTTCATAACATTTGAAAATATTACATATAAAATTTTTGAACATTTTTGTTGTTTTTACATTACCTTTTTAAGTTTTATTATTGCTGCTGTCAGTTTTCTTTGGCCTTAAGAATCGATATATATTACTTTCTTCAAGTCAGGAAATTTTTTATAGTTGTATTTTCAGGGGAGACACTAAAATGGTTTTGGAGGATCTGTATGAATGTGCGATTTTTGTTTTCTAATAAGTCTGTTGTTTTCACTTGAAAACTATTTTTTATTCAAATACTTTAATGTGGTGGAATGAGAAGGACACGCCAAGGTGGCTGCTGGCAAGCGAGCATCAG
Source organism: Oryctolagus cuniculus (assembly GCF_051225735.1). Classification (NCBI taxonomy): domain Eukaryota; kingdom Metazoa; phylum Chordata; class Mammalia; order Lagomorpha; family Leporidae; genus Oryctolagus; species Oryctolagus cuniculus. Next base: position 63,998,213 of record NC_142874.1, on the reverse strand, counting down.
TTACTCAAGAATGGCTTTAAAACCCACCTGGTAATGGAGCCTGCCTGGCTACAGGCTGTTATGGATGGCTTTGGAAACTGCCTGGCAACAGGATGTGATTGGTTGGGGCATAGACCGCCCCTTGACCGGATTGGCTGGTCTTCGCTATATAAGATGTTGTACCAACTGAAATAAAGGAGCCTGCTGGCTGATCGCCTCCAGCCTGCTTTCACCTGACTCCTGTGGACAGTGTGGTGACTCCGTGCCTCTTGCCCCTACCACACTCCTCCTCTCAGAAATGAATCCACTGCAACATTGTTGAGAAATCAACTGCAACACTTTATTATGACATAAATACAAATATAACTTCCTATGGGACAAATCTAAAAATGAGTGCAAATAATCTTTTTGGGGACAAAAAAATCCATCTAGAAAGTGTGCTTTCTCTGGGTGGTGCCGTGGCTCAATAGACTAATCCTCCACCTTGCGGTGCCAGCAAACCGGGTTCTAGTCCCGGTCGGGGTGCCAGATTCTGTCCCGGTTGCCCCCCTTCCAGGCCAGCTCTCTGCTATGGCCCAGGAGGGCAGTGGAGGATGGCCCAAGTGCTTGGGCCCTGCACCTGCATGGGAGACCAGGAAAAGCACCTGCCTCCTGCCTTTGGATCCATGTGATGCGCCAGACTCGGAGGCCATTGGAGGGTGAACCAACGGCAAAAGGAAGACCTTTCTCTCTGTCTCTCTCTCTCACTGTCCACGCTGCCTTTCAAAAAAAATGTGCTTTTTCAATTTGATGCCATCCCAATAGTTAATTTTGGCTTTGACTGCTTGTGCCTCTGAAGTCTTTTCCAAGAAGTCTTTGCTGGTGCCGATATCTTGCAGGGTTTCTCCAATGTACTCTAATAATAAGATGGTGTCAGGTTGTAGATTTAGGTCTTTAATCCATGTTGAGTGGATTTTTGTGTAAGGTGTAAGGTAGGGGTCTTGCTTCATGCTTCTGCATGTGGAAATCCAGTTTTCCCAGCACCATATATTGAATAGTCTGTCCTTGCTCCAGGAATTGGTTTTAGACCCTTTGATCAAATATAAGTTGGCTGTAGATGTTTGGATTGATTGATGGTGTTTCAATTCTGTTCCATTGGCCTATCCATCTGTTTCTGTACCAGCACCAAGCGGTTTTGATTACAGCTGCCCAGTAGTATGTCCTGAAATCTGGTGTTGTGATGCCTCCGGCTTTGTTTTTGTTGTACAAGATTGCTTTAGCTATTCGAGGTCTCCTGTGTCTCCATACGAATTTCACCATCATTTTTTCCAGATATGAGAAGAAGGTCTTCGGTATCCTGATTGGTATTGCATTGAATGTATAAATTGCTTTTGGGAGAATGGACATTTTGATGATATTCATTCTTCCAATCCATGAGCATGGAAGATTTTTCCATTTCTTGGTATCCTCTTCTATTTCTTTTTTTAAGGTTTTGTAATTCTCATCGTAGAGATCTTTATCATCCTTGGATAAGTATATTCCAAGGTATTTGATTGTTTTTGTAGCTATTGTGAATGGGATTGTTCTTAGCAGTTTTTTCTCAGCTGTGGCATTGCCTGTGTATACAAAGGCTGTTGATTTTTGTGCATTGATTTTATATCCTGCTACTTTGCCAAACTCTTCTATGAGTTTCAATAGTCTCTTAGTAGAGTTCTTTGGATCCCCTAAATAAAGAATCCTATTGTCTGCAAAGAGGGATAGTTTGACTGCTTCCTTCTCAATTTGTATTCCTTTAATTTCTTTTTCTTGCATGATTACTATGGCTAAGACTTCCAGTACTATATTGAATAGCAGTGGTGAGAGTGGACATCCCTGTCTGGTACCAGATCTCAGTGGAAATGCTTCCAATTTTTCCCCATTCAATAGGATATTGGCTGTGGGTTTTTCATAGATTGCTTTGATTGTATTGAGGAATGTTCCTTCCAAACCCAGTTGGCTTAGAGTTTTCATCATGAACGGGTGTTGTATTTTATCAAATGCTTTCTCGGCATCTATTGAGATAATCATATGGTTTTTCTTCTGCAGTCTGTTAATGTGGTGTATCACACTGATTGTCTTGCGCACATTAAACCATCCCTGCATACCAGGGATAAATCCCACTTGGTCTGGGTGGATGATCTTTCTGATGTGTTGTTGCATTCTATTGGCCAGAATTTTATTGAGGATTTTTGCATCTATGTTCATTAGGGATATTGGTCTGTAATTCTCTTTCAGTGCTGCATCTTTTTCTGGCTTAGGAATTAAGGTGATGCTGGCTTCATAGAAAGAATTTGGGAGGATTCCCTCTTCTTCGCTTGTTCTGAATAGTTTGAGAAGAATTGGAGTTAGTTCTTCTTTAAATGTCTGGTAGAATTCAGCAGTGTATCCATCTGGTCCTGGGCTTTTCTTTGTTGGGAGGGCCTTTATTACTGTGTCAATTTCTGTCTCAGTTATGGGTCCATTTAGGTTTTCGATGTCTTCCTGGTTCAATTTAGGTAGGTTGCATGTGTCCAGGAATCTATCCATTTCTGATAGCTTTCCCTGTTTGCTGGCATACAAGTCCTTGTAGTAGTTTCTGATGATTCTTTTTATTTCTGTGGTGTTTGTTCTTACGTTTCCTTTTTCATCTCTGATTTTATTGATTTGGGTTTTTTCTCTTCTTTTTTTAGTTAGTTGGGCCAATGGGGTGTCAATTTTGTTTATTTTTTCAAAAAACCAGCTCCTCGTTTGGCTGATTTTTTGTAATGTTTTTCTTGATTCAATCCTGTTGATTTCTTCTCTGATTTTAATTATTTCTCTTCTCCTACTAGATTTGGGTCTGGTTTGCTGTAGGTTTTCTAGATCCTTGAGGTGAATGGAAAGCTCATCTATTTGGTGCCTTGCCAATTTCTTGATGTAGACACCTATTGATATAAACTTTCCTCTCAACACTGCTTTTGCTGCATCCCATAAGTTTTGGTATGTTGTGCTGTTATCCTCATTTACTTCCAGAAAATTTTTGATTTCTCTTTTAATTTCTTCTATGACCCATTGTTCATTCAGGAGCATGTTGTTCAATCTCCATGTGTTTGCGTATGCTCTAGGGATTCCTGAGTTGCTAATTTTCAACTTCATTCCTTTATGGTCTGAGAAGCTGCATGGTATGATTCTAATTCTTTTGAATTTGCTGAGACTTGCTTTATGGCCTAGTATGTGGTCAATCCTAGAGAAGGTTCCATGTACTGCTGAGAAGAATGTAAAATCTTTAGCTGTAGGATTGAAAGTTCTGTATATATCTGTTAGATCCATTTGGGCTATAGTGTCGTTTAAATCTACTGTCTCCTTGTTGATCTTCTGTCCTGTTGATCTGTCTATTTCTGAGAGTGGAGTATTGAAGTCCCCCAGTACTATTGTATTGGGGTCTAAGTCTCCTTTAAGTCCCTTAACAAATCTTTTAGATAAACCGGTGCCCTGTAGTTAGGTGCATATACATTGATAATTGTTATATCTTCCTGTTGAATTGATCCCTTAATCATTATATAGTGTCCCTCTTTGTCTCTCTTAACAGTTTTTGTGGTAAAGTTTATGTTGTCCGATATTAAGATGGCTACGCCTGCTCTTTTTTCATTTCTGTTGGCATGGTATATGTTTTTCCAGCCTTTCACTTTCAGTCTGTATGGATCTTTGTTGGAAAGATGTGTTTCTTGTCAGCAGCCAATAGATCGGTTTTGTTCCTTAACCCAACCAGCCAATCGGTGTCTTAACTGGACAGTTCAGGCCATTACTGTTCAATGTGACTAATGATAAGTGGTAACTTTGGCCTGCCATTTGCCAAAGATAAGTTCTAATATATGCTTTGAATTCCCTGTGATCTTTTGCTGTGTGGTTTCCTTCCTTGGTTTCCTCCCTTATCTTCTTTCATATTGATGACTGTGTTTCTGTGTTTCTGTGTGTAACACATCTTTAAGCATCTTTTGCAGGGCTGGACGAGTGGCAACAAATTCTTTCAATTTCTGTTTGCTATGAATAGTCTTATTTCACCTTCATTCACAAATGATAGCTTTGCAGGATATAATATTCTGGGCTGGCAGTTGTTCTCTCTTAGTACCTGGGCTATATCTCGCCATTCCCTCCTAGCTTGCAGAGTTTCTGATGAGAAGTCAGCTGTGAGTCTGATTGGAGATCCTCTGAGAGTAATCTGACGTTCCTCTCTTGCACATTTTAGGATCTTTTCTTTATGTTTCACTGTGGAGAGTTTAATTACAACGTGTCGTGGTGAGGATCTCTTTTGGTCGTTTTTATTAGAGGTTCTGTGAGCTTCCTGTACTAGGATTTCTCTGTCCTTCTCCAAACCTGAGAAATTTTCTGCTAATATCTCACTAAAAAGGCCTTTTAATCCTTTCTCCCTCTCCATGCCTTCAGGAAATCCTAGAACCCGAATGTTGGGTTTTTTAATAGTATCCTGAAGATTCCCGACAATATGTTTTAGATTTCTAATTTCCTCTTCTTTTCTTTGGTCTGACTGTATCCTTTCCTGTTCTCTGTCTTCTAAGTCCGATTTTCTCTCTTCTGCTTCACCCATTCTGTTTGTAAGGCTCTCTATTGTGTTTTTCATTTGATCTATTGCATTCTTCACTTCATTATGATTTCTCATCACTATCACAGTTTCCTGTTGTACTAGTTTCATTTCATTTTGATTCCTCCTTAATATTTCATTTTCACGAGAGAGATTTTCTATCTTGTCCATTAAGGATTTCTGTAGTTCAAGAATTTGTTTTTGAGAACTTCTTAATGTTCTTATCAATTTTTTGAGATCTGCTTCTTGCATTCCTTCTATGTCATCATCTTCATAATCTTGAATTGGGGTGTCTTTTTCATTTGAGGGCGTCATGGTGACTTCCTTGTTTTTATTACCTCGGTTTTTGCGTTTGTTATTTGGCATATTGGAGATATTTGGTTTCTTCACTGTGGTGCTTTTTCTTGTTATACTATGACTCTAGATTAAGTGGACTATCTGTTTTTGATGGAGCCTTAGGGCTTGAGATGGGTGTGGCCTGAGAGCTCTGTTTGGTGTGCCAAAGGTGACACTCCCAGGTTAGGCATGGTAAATCTCTCTCTCTCTCTCTTTCTTTTTTTTTTTTTTGATTCAAAAGGGAAGTAATTCCACACAGCTGAACAAAGTTGGAGGTAGTTAGCAGGCAAATGATATACCCACAGGAGCCAGAGATCGGAAGCTCTTTCCCAAGGACCACACAGGGAATCTGTTTGGCCCTCAGAGTGGGCTCAGATTCTCCTTCAGTCTCCCACTGGGTTGCCAAAGTTACGGAATTGTAGCGTCTCTGGAGAGTGCTCACGTGAATTCCGTGAGTTCTCTCCCCCACCGTCTCTTTTTTCACAGTCTCAGTTCAGTAGCACCACAAATTTACTAGGTCCTAATCTCCTGTTAATTCGCCCTGCCCAGAGTCAGGTTTTTCTGCTAGGCTCAGGGCCGGTGCAGACCTGAGGTTCCTCTGCTTATGATGTATGTCCAAGATGGCACCTGCTCTTTGTCTTGCTCGCCCTTGAGAGGTGAGCGGAGGGAGAGAAACCCGTGTCCGTACCAGTCACCTTTTTTTTTCTCTCTCTCTCTCTTCCAGTTAGCCTGGTGAACTTTCCCCCCCTGGGGGTCGTTCCCTCTAGTCTCCTCTCTCCACTTGCCTGCTGGTGTCTCGGGCTATTGAGGTTCGGCTCACCTCGTGTTCCAGCGCTGGTATGTTGAGTCTGCCGCTGGTGTCCCGAACTGTGGGCTCCCACACTCTCCACACAGGTCCGCTGTGAATCACGCGTTCTGGAAGAGTTTCTTCTGCTGTTTCCTCCCCTACTCTTCCTTGAACCTGCAGTATCTCCACTTTTATTAAACTATCTCTCCCCGGACTATCAGTGTGCTCCCTTCCTATTCTGCCAACTTGCCTCGATTCCCTTTTGGCTGATTTTTGTAATGTTTTTTGGGATTCAATCCTATTGATTTCTTCACTGATTTTAATTATTTCTCTTCTCCTACTAGATTTGGATCTGGTTTGCTGCAGATATTCTAGATCCTTGAGATGAATTGAAAGCTCACTTATTTGGTGCCTTTCCAATTTCTTGATGTAGGTACATATTGCTATAAACTTTCCACTTAACACTACTTTTGCTGAATCCCATACTATTGGGATTGCACCAAATTGAGAAGTTTCTGTACTACAAAAGAAACAGTTAAGAAAGTGAAGAGGCAACTGACAGAATGGGAAAAATATTTGCAAACTATGAAACTGATAAAGGGTTGATAACCAGAATCTACAATGAGATCAAGAAACTCCACAACAACAAAACAAACGACCCATTTAGGAGATGGGCCAAGGACCTCAGTAGACATTTTTCAAAAGAGCAAATCCAAATGGCCAACAGGCACATGAAAAAAATGTTCAAGGTCACTAGCAATCAGGGAAATGTAAATCAAAACCACAATGACGTTTCACCTCACCCCAGTTAGAATGGCTCACATACAGAAATCTACCAACAACAGATGCTGGTGAGGATGTGGAGGAAAAGGGACACTAACCCACTGTTTTTGGGAATGCAAACTGGTTAAGCCACTATGGAAGTCAGTCTGGAGATTCCTCATAAACCTGAATATAACCCTCCCATACAACCCAGCCATCCCACCCCTTGGAATTTACCCAAAGGATATTAAATTGGCAAACAAACAAGCTGTCTGCACATTAATATTTCTTGCAGTTCAATTCACAATAGCTAAGACCTGGAACCAACCCAAATGCCCATCAACAGTAGACTGGATAAAGAAACTATGGGACATGTACTCTATAGAATACTATACAGCAGTCAAAAACAATGAAATCTGGTCATTTGCAACAAGATGGATGAATCTGGAAAACATCATGCTGAGTGAACTAAGCCAGTCCCAAAGGGACAAATAACATATGTTCTCCTTGATCGGTGACAACTAACTGAGCACCAAAAAGGAAACCTGTTGAAGTGAAAGGGACACTATGAGAAACAGTGACTTGAACAGCCCTTGTCCTGACTGTTGATGTACAATGTAATACTTTATCCCTTTTAGTATTTTTTTGTTCTAGTTAATACTATTGGTTGAACTCTGTAATCAACATACAATTATTCTTAGATGTTGAAATTTAACTGAAAAGTGATCCTTGTTAAATATAAGAGTGGGAATAAGAGAGGGAGGAGATGTACAATTCGGGACATGCTCAATCGGACTTGCCCCAAATGGTGGAGTTAAAATGTATCGGGGATTCCAATACAATCCCATCAAAATTGCATGTACCAATGCCATCTCACTAGTCCAAGTGATCAATTTCAGTTCACAATTGATCACACTGATAGGCCTAAGAGTCAAAGAGATCACACGAACAAGACTAGTGTCTGCTAATACTAACTGATAGAATAAAAAAGGGAGAGAATGATCCAACATGGGAAGCGGGATACACAGCAGACTCGTAAAATGGCAGATGTCCTGAACAGCACTCTGGCCTCAGAATCAGCCCTTAAGGTACTCGGATCTGGCTGAAGAGCCCATGAGAGTATTTTAGGCATGGAAATCCAAGACACTCTGGCAAAAATAAAAAATGTAAATGAAAAGTCTCTGCAAGTGAGATCCCAGTGGTAAGAACGGGCCATCAAAGAAGGACTTACCTTTCTCTGAAGGGAGGAGGGAACTTCCACTTTGACTATGACCTTTTCTAAATAAGATCTAAGTCAGTGAACTCAAGAGGTTCCATAGCCTTGGCAACTCATGACTAGAGCCTAGGGAGATTTCTGACACCATAAAGAAGAGTGTCAAATTGTTAAATCAACAACAGGAGTCACTGTGTACTTACTCCTTATGTGGGATCTCTGTCCTTAATGTGTTGTCCAATGTGAATTAATGCTATAATTAGTACTCAAACAGTATTTTACACTTTATGTTCTGTGTGGGTGCAAACTGATGAAATCTTTACTTAATATATACTAAATTGATCTTCTGTATATAAAGATAATTGAAAATGAATTTTGATGTGAATGGAATGGGAGAGGGAGCAGGAGATGGGAGGGGTGTAGGTGGGAGGGAAGTTATGGGGTGGAAGCCATTGTAATCCATAAACTGTACTTTAGAAAATTATATTTACTAAATAAAAGTTAAAAAAAAAAGAAAAAAAGAAAGTGTGCTTTCTATATACCACAGACAGAGCAGGTTGTCAAGCCTATTCAAGGAAGAATCTTAAATCCATGTATATTCTGAGTATGCAGGCCACAATTTTTTTTTTTTTTTTTTGGACAGGCAGAGTTAGACAGAGAGAAAGAGATAGAGAGAAAGGTCTTCCTTCTCTTGGTTCAACCCCAAATGTCCACTACAGCTGGTGTGCTGCGCCGATCCGAAGCCAGGAGCCAGGTGCTTTCATCTGGTTTCCCAATGGGGTACAGGGCCCAAGCACTTAGGCCATCCTCCACTGCCTTCCTGGCCCACAGCAGAGAGCTGGACTGGAAGAGTGGGAACTTGGATAGATCCAGGTCACATTTACATTTTCATATAGCAGTGAAAATTCTATTATGTGCTTTATTCAAAATAGTAAAGAAAGAAACAGAATTGTTAAGCACATTAAAAACTCTAGACTGTGGAAGAGTGTCTTCCATCTTAGCCACAGTATTTGAAAAATATTCACCTTTACTTTTGCACCAAACTCTCTGCCAGGGTGACCACAGAGGAATTTAAGTTTTCTATTAGAAAAACTCTTTTTTCATTGATTTTTCTCATAGGCAGATCAGTTTCAAGAGGGAGGGCATTCTTTAAACTCTTACTAGGCGTGCATGGTTAGCTCTTAATACTGGGGAGAAATGGATGAAGTATAAGGGAAGGACTCCTGATTCAGCATACAAATTTTAATATTTTATGGCTTAAAATGTTCAATAGATCTACAGTAATAACAAGCATCTCTTGGATCAGAAACTATGGGTCAATAATTCCAGGAAGTAAACTCTAATTTTTCATCAAAGTGGAAAGAGTAATTTCCTTTTTACATGTATGTATCTGAGGATGCAACTACTTTCTACACCAATTTTCCAATAATCTTTCTTACCTCTAATACCACACACACTACTTACCTTGTGTGGTGCCTGACTCCCTCAAATCCTGAGTCTTTTAGGATTCTGTAGGGTCCATCAGCCTGCTTTTTTTCCTTCTCTCATTGCATGTTTAGGTTTCAGTGTTTTTTTTTTTTTTTTTTTCCATGTAACTAGTTTTTTCAGCTTACAAAATGTAGTTGACAGGTCTTGTCAGCTATAGTCTTATAGCTTGTTTCCTTTTTGCGTGTGTGTTTGCTCTGTTTTTAAAGATCTTCACTGCTGGTTTAGTGAGGTTTCAGCAGATTGTGGAGGAACCTGTGTCTTCAGCCTCCCATGCAAGATATGAAGTCTAAATCAACTATGGATCTGCAGAATAGCAACAGCCAACTAAATGTGACCATTGTACTACCACCTGTGATTGTATGTCTGGAATTTAAAGAATGGATTAGTAAATAACATTTTAATTGCATACTGCAAGATTGTTTATGCAACTTGAAATAATTCTTAAAGTTGTGGAAGGTTTCTTTTGGATAATCTGAGACTATTTAAGAGGTAATTAAACGCATATATTTATTTTACAGCATTGTGTGCATATCTGCTTATACACATCCACATACACACATACCCATCCAATTACTGCTACAAATCACATTTATTGGGTGCCTTCAAAGACTAGGGCCTTGAACTTTGTATTGTGATTGCAGACTGACAAGGTATAATTTTTGTTTTCAAGGAGATCACAATTTTGCTCAGTTCCTCCTAGTGTAGAGATAATTGGACACTAGGAATTCAGGTATCAAACAAGCCTTACACTTCAGAACACTGCAGAAAATTAGACAGTAAACAATGAAGATGTATAATTCTTGTACACAAATAAAAGCTTTAATGCTGTATTCACATATTTTCTTGCCTCTACATGGATATCATTTTGTCCACATTATGGATTTAACTCTATGTTTATTTGCATTATTTTGCAGAATGCTACTACTTAAAGTAACACATATAAATATAGCCTAGAGCTAAGGGAAATGGAAAATGACATTTGGATGAAATGATGCCTGACTCTAGGGAATTATCTACAATAAACTACACCCACAGTCAACAGTGCTGATGTTATTAATGGGCCAGGTGTAAAACCCGTCTCTGCCACCTGTTAACAAGGTAGCCTGGATGAGTCAATTAACACTGTAGGCCTCAGTTTCTTTGTATTGAAATGAGGATCATTTTCATACTGAGCATCTAGAGTTCCTGGATGAATTTAATAAAATATTCAGTGTAAAACATGAAAATTAACAAAAGCACATTTAGGGTAATTTAATATTCAAAAAGCCCTTATCTCTGCAAGGCTGGGAGAGCAAGGGAGGAGATGCAGAGACACAGAAGGGGCTGTTGTCTAGGGAAAGGCAGCCCATGAAGGAGAGGCAGACACAGGCATAGTGGGGCAAGAAGATGTATGCCTATTCCACCTATTCCCTGTCTTCCAGCCCCTAGTCCCCTCCTGGTACCACCCATTCATTGAATCAACCTGCAGCCCACTTTCTTCAGAACCTGGGAAATCCATCCTCAAAGTCAACTACTCCATACTGCAGAGGAGCTGGTATGGAGCAGATTTGTGAACACATGGGCCCAGAACCAGCACAGATATTCACTACATAATTATGTTGATCACACTAAATAGAGTATTGAAACTATTGAATATGCAGACTCAACATAACAAAACAAAACAGTGCTTGAAATAATAAATTTTAAATTATGCAGGAATCTTGGCAAAATGAAGTATTTGATTAAAATCCTAGACACCTGAAGGGGTGTGTGTATGTGTGTGTAGATATAAATAGAGAACACAAAAATACATAGATACACACACAGACACCCACACACAGAAAGAAAGATAGAACAAGTGAACACTCCCCAGGAACTCTTTAGGTCACACAGAAAGTTTCTTCTTATGCATACACCAATGTTCCCAAAACCCTGTTTTTGGTGCTTTTTTTTCTTTAGTTTTTTTTTTAATTTTTATTTCTTTTTTTATTTAGTTTTGACATTTTTGACAATGTATTGATTTCATTCAATAAACACTTGTTGAGCATTCACTGTGTGCCAGGAACTAATGTTTGGCACTGTCGATTCAATACCAGTTAAGACATGGCTCAGTTCCCAGGAACTCCAACCCTGTATTGAACATACAGTTTAGGTCTCTTTCTCTTCTCTTGCTTTTTGCTAGAATTAAGCAAATATCCATAGGGTTGGAATCACTTGATATTCATTCAGGTTAACAGAATTTCCTGATACAGAATCTGCCACATAACAGATACTTAATAAATAGCTATCAAAATGAATTGAGAAAATTTAGAAAAGATTAGACACTCTATCTAGACTCTTTGTTCAATGTTTCTGGTCACTAGAGTGCAATGGAACAACAGTGTCAGTTCTTGGAAAGTAGAAGAAAAATCTAGAAAAGTATAAATATTTTGCTTTAATATTCTTGGATATTTTAGTAGAATTTATTAATGAGAAATTACATAGTTACTTGCTCACTTGCCATGAAAACATAAATTGAATTTTTTTTCTTCTACTAAGATGCAATGGGCCATTGTTAATCCTTAACTTTGTCTTTTTGGTGCCTTTTTCTTTTCTTTTTTTTATATTTATCTTTAAATGTGATGATTTGAACAAATCAGATTTCAATTAGCTTAACATCCTCTGTGTTTAGAGAAAAACCTCTTTAAATTTAAGCCAGCAGATATAGATCCTGGGTGGAAGCCTCTTCTGGGTGACATCTGTCATCACACTGATTGTCAGGTTGGAGTCACTGCATCTGAGCGACTAGAGAAGGTATTAATTTTCTTCCTCACTAATTTCATGCATATCTGAAAAGATGCTGTGTAAATGAAAAAATGGTTTTCTTATGAAGAAGGAGTGTAATTTTAGCATTGTTTCTTTCACAGAATTTTCTATTTTGTGAGGATGGCCCTATAGCAGAAAATCCACAATAATTTCTTTATATAAAAATTTAATCAAAATAAACACTGAAATTTGAAATCAATCTGAAGGAGGATGATTTAAATGTACTGTTTAGTAGTTGAAAGGCAATGCGTGTACTTTGGCTATTTCTTCCTAATGCTGTCATATACAGACTCCTGTGGAAGCATTGCACCGCCCACTTGCTCCAGTGGCTGCAACTGAGAGGAGCAGATGAAAGCCCTCTGTGAGGTGCCTCTGTGCCATTCAGGTTCCTTCTCTGCCCTTGGTTTCTAGTCTTTCTTTTCAAACAGCTCACAGTCCTCACATAGCAGAGAGGTGGAATGCACAGTGCACAGTGGGAGGTTGAGTTTAAGTTCCTTTTACCTTTTACAACTCTATTGCTGACTGTGCATTTTTAAAAAGGTCTTAAATTGGTAACTGGCAAAGTTATATATAAAATACTAGGACTTTGATGTTCTGGTTTTCTTTTCTGTGAAGACTCTAGTGGCAGGGAAAGATCCTGTGCACTGAATGACATTCCCAAGGGTAACTTTTATTAGGAACCAAATGAGCTTTGCCATCCACAGATGTTTTTCAAGGCTTTCTAGGTGCAGGTAACTCCAGAGGCAAATGTCCACACACATACCTTTGTGGCAGCACACTCATGAGTCTTGTCACATGAAACCAATGAAAAGTGGTTTAAAAGACACTTCTTTGCTATGAAAAAACTTTCTTTAATCATATCAAATACATATAAAATGCTTTGGTTAATAAGTATTGGCTAGAAATATTTTCTACTTATTGATGACAGTAAAAATGCCTACCTCATAAAATCATCATAGGAAATGAGAGCTTGTTGTTTTCTTGTAAAGAAAGTCAATAAGGAGCAAGTGTTGTGGTGCAGCTGGCTAACCCGCTGCTTGGTATTCCCTCATCCCGTATTGGATTGTTGGTCCAGGGCTGGCTTCTCCACTCTGAACCAGCTTCCTGCTTGGGCCCTTGCCACCTGTGTGGGAGACCCAGACTGAGTTTTCCCTCTCTGACTTTCAAGTAAACAAAAATAAATGATCGAACATCAAAACAAAACAGAAACAAATAAAGTCAATGTATAACTATGGCCATAAAAGAAATTAGCCATTTTTGAAATTTAAGAATTAAAATTTATCAAAAAATAAGGCATTTCTGGAGCTATTGCTATTTGACCCCAAATCTGACCTGAATGTTAATTTTTGCATTTGCCTTTCCCCTACTTTGTATGTCTGGCAACTTTTCCTGTCAAGAGGGATTGGCCCTGGGGTGGTGTCTGACCTCAGCTGATTTCCTTCTGCTTGTTTCATCACTAATGTGGGTAAAACTGTTAGGAAAAGAGTTGCAGATTGGTGCCTCCTCACACGAGGCACCAAAATGTTAGGAAAAGAGGCGCAGAATAGAGAGGAGGCAGTGTATGAATTTACAGTAAGACCAAATTTATTCAGAGAAAATAAATCCATAGAGGTGGGTGACCAACTGCCCACCCTGCACACTGATGGAACGCGTGGCAGAAGGCCTCGATCCTCAGGGGCCAGGCCTTTTTATATTTTAGGAGGGTTGGGGATGGGGGTAGGGTAGGGGGCAGCAGGCAGAGGGGAATTCCTGGAACTGGTCTTTCAGGGGTTCAGAGCAACTGGTCCTTCAGGTGGCTGTAAGGGGAGAGGTGTGAAGGTAATAGGGTTTGAGACCCAATTGAGTTTCAAGGGCAAGGAAAACATTCTAGTGTTTATCTCCTTTGGGCAATGATGGAGAATAGCTGAGGCTTATGTCCTTGTTCCATCAAAAACACCCCTCCTCTTATTCGTTTGAGACCATGCTCTAATCTGAACAATAATTTACTGAATATTTGACGTGAAGGTGGGGCATGCCATGCAGAGGAACTCAAATGAAATCTTCAAGCAGTTAACATAAGGATAAAGGGAACTCAAAAGTAAAATGTATCTACACTGAGTATCAAGGCAACAATTTAAAATACAAAACAAAATAACTCACTTGCCAGGCTGACTCATGAAAAACAATTTGTTTTCATTTCATCTCTCCATAGGTTTGTCAGGCTGCTGTAGCCTCCTTTGGATAGTCTCAGAGCTCTCCTCACAGCTGTGAATATGTAAGGTAGGGCTGCATCGCAGCATCGACACTTTCAAATTTGCTTCTGACCTTCTATGAGCGATACAAGATAATATTTATTTTTGCAAACAGATATCAATTTTATGTGAGCAACTGACCAAACTTGAGACGGTATATAGCTCTAAGTAACTGTCTTTCATATTAATTATCCCCATGAATTTATAGACAGCAAACACTATTTATATTGTCAAGTTTTCATTTATTTATAATCAACAGTTTTATTTTTGTTTTTTTTTTTTTGCTAAATAATTTAAAAGTAATTAATATGAACATTGATTTCTTTACTTTTTTCTATTTAGCTTACCATTTCAAAATGATTTGTAACAAGCATAATAAATTTATGGCTGATTTGTAATCTGTTCATGTTCTACAATAGCAGAATTTTATTCTCAGAATGCTCTCCAGTTTTGAAAAAAAAAAAAAAAACACCCTTGGCTATACACATAAAAAGAAAGCTCACAAAATAGGGAATAAAAAATGTGACAATTTCATCATAATTCTTTATTTGAATATAAAAAAGTAAGAAAAAACTGGAATACACACACAAGCAATTTAAAATTTATCTTAACTACTTTCAATTCCTCTATGATTATAATGCTTACAAGTTGAGTTTCTAAAAATAGTGTCAATATTTTTGGACTTTAAGAAGTATTTTAAAAACAACTAAGTGACTTTTGGTACAATATGTTCATGATTATATGAAATAACTATTTTTTCTGATATATATTATGAATTTTGACATGTAAAAATATATTTTAAAATGAAATGAATATAATAATATTTTAAAGATTTATTTTCTTTATTTGAGGTGCTACTTTTTTTTATTTGACAGAGTTAGACAGTGAGAAAGAGACAGAGAGAAAGGTGTTCCTACTATTGGTTCACCCCCCCCAAATGGCCGCTATGGCGGAGTTCCACCAATCCGAAGCCAGGAGCCAGGTGCTTCCTCCCAGTCTCCCATGCTATTTTCTTTATTTGAAAGGCAGAGTTACAGAGAGAGGTAGAGACAGAGAGATTGAATCTTCAATCAGGCCTGGTCTAGGTGAAGCCAGGAGCCAGGATCTTCTTCTGGGTCTCCCCCATAGGTGCAGGGGCCCAAACACTTGGGCCATCCTCTGTTGTCTTCTAAGGCACATCAGCAGGGAGCTGGATCTGAAGTGAAGTAGCCAGGACTCCAACCAGCACGTGTAGATGGAATGCTGTCACCAATGGCCGGGGCTTTAACCAGATGCACATGGCACTACTCCATGAATTCTTTTTTATTTTTAGATACAATCTTGTACTTACATTTTAGATTGCCATTCAAGTACTGGAAATTAGAAAAAATATTACTTTCCAAAAACATATTAAAGAAATTGGCTATAATTCTACAAAGTAGTGTAAACAGAATTTGACATCTTATCTATAACAAACTATAAAAACTATATGAGGCTTTTGTTCTTAACAAAATGAATTTTCATACATCAAGTTAAGAAAAATGATTAGGGTCCTATTCATATTTCTAATTCATTTTATCTTTCAGACAGTGCCACTAGATGACTAGGACATAAAACAAGGGTATTTTAAAATTTCCATTTGAATTCCTTGCACCATGAATTCCCAGGTTACTAATGCACCCTTGGAAATTATTTAATAATAGTTAAACTCAATTGCCCAATATGTATCAAGCACTTAAAATGCATACTGCATGCCAATAGCAATCCATTCCATAGTGTACTCATTGGACAAATGGCAAGGGGAATAACAACTTCCTAGTATCTTGCCAAAATCATCAGCTCGTATTTGAGATAAAATTAATAATGACTAGCCAGCCTCCTCTGTGTTCTTGGGAGAGTAATTATCCATGATTAAGTACCTCCCTTTTGCACTTGCCCTAAGCACTCATCAGGAAGTTTGCCTGTGGGTGGTACTGGTAGCTGCATGTAAATCAAGGCACCCTTTTGTGATCTTTGAGCTCTCCTCAGCCCCATATCCCATTGCTAATTTCATATATTTTAGTTGACCTATATTTTTGACAGATTACTCCAAAAATGCTCTTCAATTTCAGTGCAGTTTCCATATGATACATACAAATAGAGACATTCTAAAATTCATATTAACCAATATATTCATTTTAATACCATTATAATGTTATATGCAATTTAAAAATGATATCATATGCACCTGATATTTAATTTTCTAATTCTATATTATATATCGTACAATAAATACTAGAATTAAAATTTAATTACTTTTAAAGTCATTGGTTTTTGTATGTTTACTTTGTAACCTGCAACTTTACTGAGTTATCAGTTCTAATAAATTTTTGGTGCAAATTAAGGTTTCCATGTATAACATCATGTCATCTGCAAACAAAAATATTTTGACTAACTCCTTCCCAATTTTGATGCCCTTTATTTCTTTATCCTCTCTAATTGCTCTTACTTATAACTTCATTACTGTACTAAGTAAGAGTGGACATTCTTGTACATGCAGCCAACTGATTTTTGACAAAAGTGCCCAGAACATACACTGGAGTGGGAATAATTTCTTTAATAAATGTTTCTGGCAAAACTGGGTGTATATATGTAGAAGAATGAAATTAAATCCCTACTGCTCACCATTGGGCTTTCATACTTGCACTGATTAAATGATGCAGTCACTTAGTATATTTTCAGGTCTGCATATGGGCACCCATCATCAGAGTTAACCTATTTCTGCTGAATTGAACCCCAGGGACTTGGTCCATCAAAGATGAAGAATGTGGCTGATGAAAGAGCAAGAAAGTGATCTTAACATATTTTACTGGAAAAAGTGAAGAGTCAGAAATTGCTGTAAATCATAGACCAGGGAAGCATCTCAGTAAAGTTCTGAGAGCCACTGTACATTCAGACTGGGTTTTTTATGGATAAGAGTATGGTCCCCCATTTCTTCTCCACTCTGCCCTCTTCTGGGAAAGTCTGGTGGGGGTTTCTAATGTGGAATTCCCCAAAACAAACCCATCTGGACAACACTGGCCACAGGGGCTCTTATCTTTTGGAGAAGCAAGTGACTCCTTCAGTCCAGTAGGGCCAGCTATATCACTGCCTCAACCCAGAGAATCCCCTTTGATAAGGAACAGGCAAAGACACCTTGGGCTTGGAGAGGCAGACAAGAGGCCGAGTTCTACTTTCAGTACTTGTTTCCTCATTCCATTACACATAAATTTATTTTCTCTAAAGCTTCTCATTTTCTTCAGTCCCTGTTACACACATAAGCTAATATCTACCTGGATGCTTAAAACTTTTCAATTGTATTTTATAGTAGTATCTTTTCAGTTTCCCAGAATCCCTTGGGTCTCATTGAAGGTGAACACATTCTACTGTCATATTTTTCCTCAGCTTAGGTTCTGCATTAATGCTCTCTGGAAACTACATACTGAACTTCATAGGAACAGTGCCAAACAATTGGGCACAAACATGAGTATAAGAAAACACCCCATATTCAGCAGAATACTATTTTAGGACAGAGGATTCAGGAAAACTTTGAGTCCAGTTGAAATTGCAGGGAGCATTAAAATGGCAATAAGTGCATATAATTAACCAAGCTGGAATTTGTTCAGGGTAGCAAGGCCAAGTGCTCTTTTAATTATTCAGTTAATAGTCATGTCCATGCCAAAATAGCTACCCTACACTGAGGCTGGCAGCTTATTTTACAGAAGTGTGCCCTCATTCACATACTCGAAAACCACACAGAAGTTAATTGCTTATCTGATGCTTCCATTTTTGTGCCAAGATGCCAGTTTCTCTCATGAAATGAGTGTAGGTCATTCTTGGAATTTGCTTCATTCGAATGGTTTATCCATGCAAATCCCAGAACATAAAGTATGGCTGGCTTTAAAACTTAAATAACTTAAATAATATTTATGTCTTATCCTAAGGAATCTGGATACAGTGCCACATGTTTTATTATTATGTTAATAATCTACCTTCTGCTTCATCATGATAATTCTGACTCTGCATAAGTTTTATACTTCAGAAAATAATTTAGGTTAATTTGTGATTAGGTCACTCAGATGCTTCTAAATGTGTTTGGATGCATTTTTTAGTCAATTTGCCAAGTTTTCACATTTTATTTGTATGTCTTGATATTCTTAAACTAACTGAAATTCTGTCATTCACTCAAATATTTCCTCCTGAAAAAATATTTACATGAATTATGATATGCTTCCACTTTCCTATAAGTCACTAATGCCCTCATCCCATTAAAGGAACTCATATAAAATCTACTCACGCCTTGCAGTACGAACAAATGTATGTTGAGTATAGACCCCTCCAGGGAGTTATGGCAAGCTTCAAGTAGTTTGTTGCATTTGCACCTTGTTGTTGCAGTAGTGCTGATGTGATTGATGAAGGATAAATGTTCAATTCTTCACCTTGGTCTCTACTTCCCTCCCCTCTCTTTCTTGCAATCTCTCATTTCCCATTGCAAAACCAGGATGATATTTCTACAATGGTTAAAACAAGTTTGCCATCCTGAAAATGTAAATACTACGTTATATAAATATAATTAGAAATCTTACTGCTAAGCCAACTGGAAAAGGTGAAGTCTGATATCATTAAGAGATATATATTATGAACTAAGTTATTTAATTCAATGTTGTTATTTAATGCAATTTTAAGAGTACCAGGAATAAAATATCTGCTTCATATATTTCTCTTATTTAATTGACTTTCAATGTGTTGTAATTTTTACATATACAGAACATAGCAAAATAATCATTGAAATATGCTCTTTATATTTGTGCTGAACATTTTGAGGGTCACTGTTAGATTGGAAAGTGAAACAGGTACGGAAATGGGAAAGTTTTAGAAGCAAATTATATTAATTTAAAGAGGTTCTTTATCTCTGTTTTCCTATGAAATACGAAAACTAAGAATTTTTTTTTACCCAATTTATCCCTTATAATGTCCAAAAGAGCCTTTGGATGAGAAAATGGAATTTTAAAATCTGAGGAAAACCGTATTCAGATGATAGAATCAGAATTTAGAATTTGGTGGGGCTGGCACTGTGGCGCAGTGGGTTAACGCCCTGACCTGAGGCGCTGGCATACCATATGGGCGCCGGTTCTAGTCCTGGCTGCTCCTCTTCCAATCCAGCTCTCTGCTGTGGCCTGGGAAGGCAGTGGAGGATGGCCCAAGTCCTTCAGCCAAGGTACCCATGTGGGAGACCTGGGGGGTGGGGTGGGGGAGGCTTCTGGTCCCTGGCTTCGGATCAGTGCAGCTCCGGCTGTTTGGGCCATCTGGGGAGTGAACCATCAGACGGACGACTTCTCTCTGCCTCTCCTCTCTGTGTAACTCTGACTTTGAAATAAATAAATAAATCTTAAAAAAAAAAAAAAAAAAGAATTTAGGCTGGCGCCGCAGCTCACTTGGCTAATCCTCGGCCTGCGGCGCCAGCACCCCGGGTTCTAGTCCCAGTTGCTCCTCTTCCAGTCCAGCTCTCTGCTGTGGCCCAGGAATGCAGTGGAGGATGGCCCAAGTCCTTGGGCCCTGCACTCACATGGGAGACCAGGAGGAAGCACCTGGCTCCTGGCTTCGGATCAGCGCAGTGTGCAGGCTGCAATGCGCTGGCCGTAGTGGCCATTCTGGGGGTGAACCAACGGAAAAAGGAAGACCTTTTCTCTGTCTCTCTCTCTCTCACTGTCTAACTCTGCCTGTCCAAAAAAATGTAAAAAAAAAAAATTTAGAATTTGGTAACAGAGCTTATGGGCTAACAATTTAATTCTTGACTTTGTTGTTGTTAAGAGAAAGGAATTTGTTTCAGTAAACCAGTATCTTGTGTAAAGGCAGGTCTTTTAATCCAAAATAAGCTTCTTCTGCCCAACAAGCCAGCAAGAGAGGTTTTTAAAGGACAGGGGTAGCTTTAGGGGAAGGTTAGAAATAAAGCAATGAGTCTGTTCAACTGACAATGACGCAGGTGTTCAGGCTTTGTTCTGATGATGGTCCTCCTATGGGGAGGTCCAGGGTATCCACCAGTGGAGGCCCCTTGACAATGGGGCTCAGTATCAGTTGGGTCAAGGCTCCTTTGTTGATGTTTTTAAGATATCACAAAAATTATGTAGAAAAAAAAAAAACAAGGTAATTTGGTTTGCTCTGGGAAGTTGAATTATAGTAAGTTAGTCTATAATACAGACATATTTTGAGTCCAAATATAGAATTGTGAAATGGAGAGCTATGGTAACAGTCCAGTTGAAATTGAGTCCAAGAATCCCTATATAGGGCAGCATTTGGTCTATCATTTGTGACACTGGTTGGGATACCCATGTCCCATATCAATGTGCATGGGTTTAACTGCTTTCCCTGGCTCCTGTTTCCAGCTTCCTGCAAATGCAGAACCTAGGAGGTCTTGGTGACAATTCAAGCAGTTGGATTTCTGTCACCCACACAGGAAACTTGAATTGAGTTTCTAGTTCCTGAGTTTCTAGTTCCGGGCTTCAGTCCCCTCCTTCCTCCGCCTCCTCCCATTGGCATGTTATGAACTTTTGGGAATCCTCTCTCCCATTCTTTTCTCTCTATCTCTCTTTTTCTCTCTCTCTCCCCCCTCCCTACCCCTCTTTCCCTCCTTCCCTCCATCTCCCCTCCACCTTCTTGTCTATTTCACACTCTCCGTTTCCCTCTCTGCCTCTCAAGTGAAACATTTAAAAAAAATTCTGAATTAGTTTTTTCATAGTGGACTACATCAGCTGGCATCAATCTTTCCCAAAAAACGTGAAGCACTTTTCCAGAATATATTAATAAATAGACAAGGCATGTGCAGACAGAACATAATAGAACAACACACAGTACTTTATCAGGTACAATAATTGTGGAATTGTAATTCAAAATGTATCAAATTAATTTATAAGGATACCAATGGCTATTTAGGTATTTTGGACATTGTGGGGAATGTTGCTTTGCAAGTCGGCCTCCCAGGTTAGGGAGTGCTAGCCCTCCCTGCAGACCAGTGATTTTTACATATCTTTTTCTGTTGACACATAGTCTTTCAGATGAGAGAAAACATATACTGCCATACTGCCTAATATAAAGTTCCTGAGGCACACAAGTTTTGTATTCTTTTAACTTCATGAAAAACAGGAGGATACATTGAAGAAGAAAAAAAGAATGCTACAATTCAACACATTTGTTTTCAAATTCTCAAGGAAAATCCTTTTTCAAGAAAATGCTTCAGGCTTGACATATGACTTCGTGTGTACTTGACACTGTGTTAGGTGTTTAGAGCTAAATATGCCCAGGTATTAGAACAACAGCTAACTATCTAACTTGGTAAATTAAGTTTTGTTAACCCTTTAAGCTGGTTATAAACTTGAGTTGTCAACTCTTTTTTAATTCTTTATTATAAATAAATTGATCCATGTCGGAGAACAAGATTTCCTTCACAGCTTTTCTTTGGACAGTCAAGGTATTAATGCAAGAAAGGATAGAGTGAGGAAGCATGATTAGAGAGCTATTATTAACTATCATTATAGAATACAAAAAAGTCATTTTTGGAGATAAACTTTTCAAATTTCTTCATTAGGGCTACAAAATTAGTATCTTAAAATTCACATGCAAAGCTACTGGCTTTATCTGACAATTTTTATTTTTGTTATGACAGCACTTAACATGTACTTCCTTAGCATTTTTCAAGAATACAAAGCATAATTATTAACTATACTTTCCATGCTGTGCCATAGCTCTAGCGAATTGATTCCTCCTATCTGATTTTATGTATTTTGGGTAACATCTCTCCAACATCCTCCTGCCCACTGCCTCAGCCTCTGGGGGGCAACTACCATTCTATTACATAAATACTAAAAAAAATATGATTTTACCTGTTCATTTAAAAATTTGAAAAATGAATTATGTAGTATATGCAATTTAATTATCAGTAAACAAGTTATTTTGTTACAATTTCATAGAGATGGAAAAAAATGACACTTGGTCATGGCACAGGAAGAAGCAAAAACTGACCCATTCAAATCAACCCCTTTTGGTTTTTTTATTTATTCAATTTATTTGACAGAGGCAGGGGTGGGAGGGATAAAGTGGGCATCTCCCTTTCCTCTTCTGTTGCCCTTCTCAAATACCTTCAATAGCTGCTGCTGTACCAGACCAAAGTTAGAAACTGGGACTTTGGGTCTCCCACACGTGAATGTCAGAGACCTGAATACTTGAGCCATCACTGGCTTCCTCCCAGGATGTACATTAACAGGATGCTGGAATTGGGAACAGAGCCAAGAGTCAAATATGTAGTCACTCTGATATGGGATGATGGGATGCAGGTGTCCCAGGCAGCATCTTAACCGCTGCTCCAAACACCCACCCAGCAAATGGCATCCGAATATCTACGCCGAATTCCTTTCTTCACCACTGCCTTTTGTCTCTCAAGTCTTACAGGGCCACACAGAAGCACACGCTTGAGGGCTATGTGCACAGTGGTGTTGTGTCACAGTTGAGGATACATGGTATTAGAAAGCCCTTATAAGCCCGTGGTATAAGAAAGTCTTTTTAATGTGGTTGCTAGCAAATTCACCCAACCTCTGTCCTGCACAAAGACGTTATCTTTACCAAGTCTGTCCTGGATCTTTTAGGTCACTTTACCATATCAACATTATTGCAGGGATCGTCTGGAATTCATGACATGCAGAGACATGCAAGCCCTCTGGAGAATCTGCTAGATATACAGATTTTATTATTTTTTTTTCAAGCATGAGAACATCTCTCCAGTTCGGATGGACTGAACAAGAAAGCTGGGCCTTTCATCTGACCCCTCACATCTCTCTCTTCTCACCCATCTAGGCATCAGTCTAACTTATTCTATCAAATATCTGTCAATCTCATTCAGTGTTCTCTCTTTTTATTATTTTTGCCCTCCTTTAGTTCACCATTCTCAGTTACTTGAGTTCTTGCAAGAGTCTCATTTAAGATTTCCCAGGCCCCACTCTTGTTCAGACCTAATGCTTCTTTATAAATTAAGTCTGAATAATTGTCCCAAAATGCAAATCCAATAAAGTCCTTCTCTGGAAGAACTGGCTTTCTGCATTGCCATTGCTTTCAGGAAACAAATCATATTTCTTTAAATGTCTTGCAGTGTACTAACCCCATTCTTTCCATTATTTTAACATCCACCCTTCATATTCCATGTTGCAGTCCTGTTAAAGTATTTACAATTCCAGAACTAGGCACATCCTCTTCCATCCTCCTGGGATATACTGTCCTAGATTCTTGTTCCCTTTCAAAGGCTGAGTAACACCTACTCATTGTTCAGCTTCTAACTTAAATGTCACTTTTCCTCATAAAACCTATTTGTTTCTTCCCTGTCAACCCCATTTTCTCCTTTTACATCTCTTATTATATGTTAAGGAAATTGCCTATCAACTTCTTTTTATGTACCACCAGCTACTTGAAAATCAGGGTGACAAGGAGAGAGGGAGAAACTGAGAAAGCAAGAGATCTATCTGCTAATTCAATCCCCAAATGCCTCTGACAGCTGGGGCTGGACCAGGTCTAAGCAAGGATCTTTGAACTCTGTCAGGTTTTTCTATATGGTTGCTAGGAGCTCAGACACTCAGGCCGTCTTCCACTGCCTTCCCAAGCACATTAGCAGGAAGCTGGATTGGAATTGGAGCTGCCAGGACTGGAACCAGTGCTCTCATATGGGATGCCAGGGTCACAGGTGGTGCTGTACCCCACTGTACCACAATGCTTGCACCAAGGCAATAAGTTTTATGAAGATGTATATCCAGTACTGGCAAACTGACAAATGTAGTCATTCATAATGATTATTGAATATGTAATTAAATGAGTAAATTGAAATGTAATAAAGTTCTTACTTTAAGAGAAACCATTAGAAATAGTAACATACTCCAGAAATGATGAGAAGCAATTAGAATCAACCCTGTTGCTGGATACTTCTTTCATTTTTTTTCAGCGCAACCTCCTACACATGACATTGCCCTGACTTTTCTGATGTATACTGATGCATACAATTATGTCACTTTATAAAGAGAATTTAAATGTCAGCCAACTCTGACTCCTTAGAATTGTGTTCACTAAAAAAGAAGCATTGGAAAAATACGACAGGTGGATGTGTGTTGGGGATTAAAGTACACTGGGGACTGAAACGAAGCTACCAATCTCATTAGCTGTCTTCTGAGTTGCTGAATTCTACCTAGGCTCCCAAGGTGAAAGGCTAATAATTAATTCAATTTACTATCTATTCTGTGGAAAGTTCCAAAGGTTAAGATTATGGAGGGCCGATGAGGGCAATCTTTTATACTGTTTAAATTGCTGTTTAAATTTGAATTAGATTCTAATGGTGACAGTTGGAAACCGACACAGTTTAATTCATTTATCACATTCCCAAACCTGTCTACCTGAACTAGCTTTAAAGTATGCCTTAAATAAGCAGTCAGATGGTGCACTTATGTGTCTATTTTTATTATTTCCTTGGAATTTAAATATGAACATTATTTCTACCATGTAAATGTTTTTATTCATTTTCTTTTTTAATGGATTTGTTTTCATTTATTTGATAGGCACAGTTACAGAGAAAGAGGGAGAAAGAGAAAGAGGGGGGAGAGAGAGAGAAAGAAAGAGAGAATCTTACATCTGCTGGTTCACTCCCCAAATGGCCAGTGGCCACAATGCCTAGGGTTGGGCCAGGCTGAAGCTAGGAGATAAGAGATTCTTCTGGGTCTCCCACATGGGTGCAGGGGACCAAGGACTTGGGTCATTTCCTGCTGCTTTCCCAGGACAAGTAGGAGGGAGATAGTGGTGTAGCCGGGACTCAAATCAAGGCACATATGAGATGCTGGTACTGCAGGCCATGGCTTTAACCTGCTGGGCCATAGCACCAGGCCTAGGCCTTTCTGCAACTTAACTACAAAGGCTAGATCATTATAATTTGTGAATCAATTGATTTAATAACCCTTAAATGATTCTCAGGCTGTGAACCCCATAATTTCATTTGCCATGACTATTCCCACATTTCTGTAGAAATTTACTAGTAGAGTCAATTCAGTTTGGTCCAAAACAGATTCTTCACCTGCAATACATTAAACCAATTCTCCAAATGATTTTCCTCAGCGTTATCAGTGTTATAAGCATACTCTCAGTTGTCAAAGCTAAATGCAATTATTATTGTTAATTCTACTCTTTCTCCTACCCACTATGCTACAGCGCCAGTCCCCCAGTTTTAATTGTTTTATCTTTCTCTATGATAGATTATTTTACCTGGGATGATACAAAGTTTTTTGTAAACAATATAATTCATATTCCCAGGTAAACAGAATTTGGGGGTGAAAATTAGTATGAACATATAGCTGGGTGTTCAGGTATCTGCAGGATTCAATGGGAACATAAATAATAGTTATCAAGTATTCTGCTGGGTAATTATTATAATAATTTGCATTGAAAAATTTATTTATTTATTTATTTGAAAAGGAGAAACACACAAAGAAAGAGACACATACAAGGACAGAGAGATATGTCCTGTCCACTGGTTTACTCCCCAAATGACTACATTCAAGGCCAGGACAGGCTGAAGCCAGGAGCCAGGAATTGAATCTGAGTCTCCCAGTTTGGTGGCAATGACCCAAATCTCTGAGCCATCACTTCTGTCCTACAGGAAGTGCATTTTCAGGAGACTGGACTTGAGAGTGGAGACAGAACTTAAACCCAGGCACTCTGATATAAGGGTTTCCCAAGCAGTTTCCTTTTTTTAAACATTATATTATTTTATTTTTGAGATAACATAATTTTAATTTATATTTTAGACAAATGTTCCACTAAATAAAGGGTTCAGCATGAGAAGTAAAAAGACCATAGTCCAGCAGGAACACAGGCAAGGGCTATAAACAATAATCAAATGAAAGGATGTCTATTTTACTCACATGTAGTAAATTTTAAAAGTAACAACTCATTAAACCTATAGTAGTACATCATTCTTAACACTTGGAGAAAGATTTAAAACAACTTTGCTGAAACACTATATTTGCAGCAGCAAAACTGATACACACAGGCATTTCTTTTTTGTATGGTTTTATTTTTATGATTTTTTTAAAAATTAGCTACACGTAAGGGAGAAGATGCCATATTGGTATTTGTATGTCTAGATTGTTTCACTCAACATGATGTCCTCCAGTGGCAACTATTCTGATGGAAAGATAGAATTTTATTTTTTTTAAATAACTGAATAATGTACTGAATTTTTTCCATTCAGCTTATGATGAACACCTTTGTTGATTCCATATTTTGGCTATTATGTGCAGTGTTTCTATAAAGATGGTGGTGCAAGTATCTCTGATACAATGTGTTCATGTCTTTTTGCTATATACCCAGTGGTGGGATTGATGTATCACTTGGCAGTTCCGCTTCTAAGCTTTTTAAGAAATATCCATACTGTTTTCCACAGGGCTGCAATAATTTACATTTCCACCTACAGTGCATAAGTGTCCCTGTTCTTCACAGCCTTGCCAGTATTTGTTACTCCCTGTCTTATGGATTTTAGCTATTTTGACAGGGGTGAGGTAATATCTCATTGTGGTTTTGGTTTTCATTTTTCCTGATGGCTAGTGATGTTGAGTATGTTTTTTAAATTTTATTTAAGTAACACAAGTTGCATGCATTTCATAGATACAGATCTAGTGATACTTCCACTCCCACCATCCTTCCAGCCCATGCTCCAAACCCTTTCTCCTCCTCCCTCTCACATTCCCACTCTTAAGTTTTAGAAAGATCTATTTGCAGTTTAGTTAATGATTTTATACTTAAACCTATACTTGGTAATATAGTTCAACAAATAGTATGAAGAAAAAACAAGACAGAACAAACAAACCAACCCTCACTATTTCTCAATGGAAGAGACAAGGGCTGTAAACAATCATTGAATCCTGAAATTTCCATTGCAATCTAATACATTAATTTCAGATACTCTACTCAGATCAAGGAAAACATATGACATCTGTCATTTGAGGATTGGCTTATTTCACTAAGTATAATGGGTTCCAGTTGCATTCATTGCATTGCAAAAGACAGGATTTCATTTTTTTTTACAGCTGAGTAGTACTACATAGTGTATATGTACCATAATTTTTTTTATTCAGTCAACAGTTAATGGACATCTGAGTTAAATCCATTTTTTTGCTATTGTAGATTGCACTGCAATGAACATGGGGGTACAGCTAACTCTTTCATATGATGATTTCTCTTGGTTTGAGTAAATTCCAGGAGTGGGAAGGCTGGATCATATGGTATGTCTATATTCTAATTTCTGAGGTATCTCCATATGTCTTCCACAGTGGCTGCACCAGTTTGCATTCCCACCAAGAGTGGACCTGGGTACTCTTTCCCTCTTATCCTCACCAGCATTTGTCATTTGTTGATTTCTGTATGTGAGCCATTTTAACTGGAGTGAGTTCAAATCTTATTACAGTTTTGATTTGCCTTTCCCTGATGGCTAGTGATCCTGAGCATTTTTTCATATGTTTGTTGGTGATTTTAATTTCCTCTCCTGAAAAAATGTCTGTTCAAGTCCTTTGCCCATTTCTTAACTAGGTTGTTTGTTTTGTTGTTGTTGAATTTCTTGAGCTCTTTATAGCTTCTGAATATTAACTGCTTATCAGCTGCATAGTTTGGAAATACTTTTTCCAATTCTGTCACATGCCTCTTCACCTTTATGTGTGTTTCTTTTGCAATGCAGAAGCTTCTCAGCTTGATGTAATCCCATTTGTCAATTTTGGCTTTGATTGCCTATGCTTCTGGGATCATTTCCATGAGGTCTTCGCTTACGCCAATATCATGAAGAGTTTCCCCAATGTTCTCAATAATTTGATAGTATCAGGTCATATATTTAGATCTTTGATCCTTTTTGAGTGGATTCTTCCATTAGGTGTTAAGATATGGGTCTAGTTTAATACTTCTGAACCTGGAGATTCAGTTTTCCCAGCATCATTTCTTAAATAGATTGTCATTCCTCCAGGGATTGATTTTTAGCTTCTTTGTCAAAATAAGTTGGTTGTAGATGTATGGATTGATATCTAGAGTTTCTATTCTGTTATTTTTTCCATTGGTCTACAAGTCTGTTTTTTTGCAAGTAGCAGGCTGTTTTGATTATAACAGCCCTATAGAATGTCTTGAAATCAAGTATTATGATACCTCCAGCTTCGTTTTTGTTGTATAAGTTTGCTTTAGCTATTTGGGGTCTCCTGTGTTCCCATCTGAATTTTAGCATTTTTTTTTCTAAATCTGAGAAGATTTTCCTTGATATTTCTTAAACATTAGATCAAATGTGCTCCCAGTCATGCACGTTTTAAAGATGAGTAAACGAAATCCCAGATGGCAACATTTTCTGAAATTATAGGATTCACTGTTATTAGAGCAGCATTTCAAAATCAATAAAATAAACAGTTGCCTAAATCTTTCCATACTTTTTTTCTGTTGAAACAATAGCATTCCTCAAATTTCTATGAAACACTATGTTTTGAGGGGACTTTATGTTTTCTCCATGGACTTTCACTTGATATGAATTGGCAGTCACCATTTCTCTTCTTGCTGATCATGGCTTTCTGGCTATGCCACTTGCTGTGCCACCACTGGTCCTGGAGAGCAGGAGGTCTGCAGGTATCTGCCTCCTAAAACATAACCATTCCTACCATGGCATCCCAAGCACTGTCCAAAGTCTGCTGGAGGCATCTGCTCTAGGCCAGTGTCTGCAGGCAGGAAAATTTTCTGCTAGAGATCACATTGATCCTTCTGGCAAGCTTCACCTCCATCCTTTTCGTTATGATTCAAGATTCTCTTTCAGGTTATAATGATTGGATTTAGCAACAGCTGCAAAAAGTGGGAATTAAGTACCTGAGAGAAGGATAAATATTATGCTCAGTATTAGTTCTCAATTTGCTTTTACTAACACCAATGATCTCAATTCTCTCTCTCTTAGGATAAGTTTAATTTCCAAAATATCACTCACTCATATAAGTAAGACCTTCGGGATAGTTCCTTCATCAATGCTACAAATGCATCGAACTTAATCATATTTAGAAAACAGTGAGTCTTGCAAAAAAAATGTGGCTTAATATTAACATCATCAGTGTTATTTTCTTTCAAGCACTCTGAAAATAACTATAAGGGTTGGAATATCTCATTTAATAGAGAATGTGAAATTCCCATATGCCAGGTCCCCAGGCAGAAATTTTGCTCTAGGAGGAGTTTAATTATTGCATTGGAGATTGGTGAAAGGTCCCAACTTCTTTCTTTTCCTGTAGTGAATTCTGCTTATTTTTCTGGAAAAATAAAGAAGAACACATCATTGTGCTTTCTTATTTGTTTCTCACAAGGAAAATGGTGACTGCATCAATGGAAATTCTCTTAATTCAAATGGGTATCAAGGCTTATTAAACATAGTCACCAGAAGAGCAACCTACATTAGCAAACTCAATATTTAGTAAATAGCGATAATTTATACATGACAAATTCTTAATAATATTCCAGTGAAATATTGGTGGGGAGAACCAGGGAACTGATAGACCTGCCTTGTGAAATTTGTTAAGTCATTTGTGAATTCAGCGAAATTATAGGAACACAGCAAAAGAAATATCATTCTGTTCTGGCAAGAAAGTAAAACTATGATATTTACCCCGGGGTAATGTTTAATACAGATGTCAAGATAACAATGTAATAAAAGGAAGACACTACTTTGAAAACGTGGGAGATGAGAGGTGAAAAACTGGAGAATAATTAATCTCATTGTTACATAAGGGGCGGGAACTGATACTGCTGACACCTGTGGCTGTGATCTTTAAACTTTTTTAATGTATGACAACATAAAGCCTGTTATGAAGGAAACACTAACAACAGAGGAAGAGGAAACTTTGTGATGTTTTCAATGGTGGAAATGGTGGATTATAGATGTTATAACATGAAGTAGTTTATATTTTTATCAGTTATATGCATGA
The DNA here is from genome assembly GCF_051225735.1 of Oryctolagus cuniculus. Taxonomy (NCBI): domain Eukaryota; kingdom Metazoa; phylum Chordata; class Mammalia; order Lagomorpha; family Leporidae; genus Oryctolagus; species Oryctolagus cuniculus. The sequence continues at coordinate 63,968,062 of NC_142874.1, read as the reverse complement.
ATTTACATTTTAAATATTTTTTTCTTTCTAGACTAGGTTATTCATTTATCACTTACTAAGCTTGCTGTGACTGAGCAATTGCTTGTCCCAAGTATTGTTGTAGATTGAGATAAGGTAATGAGTAGAATAGTTATATTGTAAACTCTTCTATGGCTTATTAAATATTAAATAATATGTAAAATGTTAATTTTATTTTAAATAAACCAATGTATTAATCATATAATATAATCATAGTAATAATAATCATATGTTCATAGTAAGTGCTTTGACAAACAACCAGAAGAAGGAGAGAGATATGCCTGTGTGTGTGTGTGTGTGTTTTATGTGAAATAATCAGGAAAGGCAACATTCACTCAGAAAGAAGTGAGAAATTTAAAATACAGCTCTCTGAGCAGAATATTAACTCATAAGGAAAACATGCAAACATTTCTGGATGGGAGTGTCATTGATGTACTAGAGGACAGAGGCAGGCCAAAGAATAAGAACACATAAGAACCAAGTTTGCAAGTGAGAGGAGGTCAGGCAGATAGCTAGTCATCCTTTGTGAGGGTCTGGAATTCACTTATCTATTTCAAGATCAATTTACAATGACTATTCCCACTAGATTACCATCCAAATAAAAACAAAACAAGCAGAGCATAGGAATGTTTTCTTATAAACAATACCTCTGAGTTGCCTGTTTTGGTGCAGTGGTTGAGCAGCAATTTGGATTGCTCACCTGCCACACTGAAGTGCCCGAGTTTGAGTTTTATTCTGCTTCTGTTGTAGCTTTATGCTAATGCACATCCTTGGAGGCAACAAGGATGGCTCAAATATGGATCCTTGCCGTGCATGCTAGAGACCAAGCTGGAGTTCTAGGCTCCTGGTTTTGAACCAATGGATGGAAAAAGATCTCTCTCTCTCTCTCTCTCTTTGTTACTCTTGCTTTGTCTTTGAAATAAAATAATATCTTCTACCTCTATGGTTACTGTCATTCTGACTTTTATCACCTTGATTACTATTCTCTGATCTCCAACTTTATATTGTGAAATAATACTATAAATATGCTTTCTGTACTAATTTCTTTGACATACACCATAACATCTGTGAAATTCAAGTGTATTTATTTATTTATTAAATATTTATTTATTACAGAGGCAGAATGACTGAAGAATGGTGGGAAAGACAGAGAAAGATCTTCCACCTGCTGATTCACTCCTCAAATGGCTGCAACAACCAGGGAGGGATCAGGATGAAGTCAGGAACCTAGAACTCCATCTGGGTCTCCCATTAGCGTAGGTGAGATTCAAGCACTTGGGCCATCTTCTACTGCTTTCCAAGGAACATTAGCGGGGAATTGAATCAGAAGCAGATCTGCCAAGGATCAAAAGAGCTCTGTTATGGGACACTGACATTGCAAGCAGTTGTTTCACCTGCTTGCCACACAGTAGCTCTTCATCTTTATTGTTGGTTGTAGCCCAGACAGTTAGACTTTTTTCATTGCTGTATAGAATGTTCTTCTACATATATATCAAAATTTATTTGTCCTTTCTTCTGTTGATGGGCATTATGATTATTTAAAGTTTCAGTGTTATGTGAATGATTCTATCATAAATGTTTTTGTAAATATCTCCTTTTTGTACATGCACTTAATGCTCTTGGGTATGTACCCATGTATGTAATTTCTGGAAATAACATACATTCATTTGATATAAAGATCCATTGATTTTGAGAGAAGTGGTTATAAATGTATAAAAATAATATGTATTGGAATTATAAACTTCACATAAATTTTGTAAATTTTCCATGTAAAGAAGAAAAGATGTTTTACAATTTCTAAGCTCTTGGTTATATTAAGGAAACAAAAAGGAAAACAAGATTGATAAAGGGATTTATTTGTAATGGCCAAAAGATACATGAAAATATGCTCAAGATCACTAGCCATTAGGGAAATACAAGTAAAAACCACAATGAGGTTTCACCTCACCCCAGTTAGAATGGCTCTCATCCAAAAATCAAAAAAAAAAAAAAAAAAAAAAAAAGACAAATGCTGATGAGGGTATGGAATCTCTTCCTTCTCAGAGAATATTTGGTGGAATATTACCCTATATCCAGAATCCTAGTGATTGGGGTTTCAGAAATTGACCATTGGGGGTATAGTAAATGTTTCCTTTTTAAAATATTTAACATTTATGAGAACAGATTTCCTGTATTTAATATATGCAGTTTTAAGAAAATACTAATACTTCTGACAATACCCTTTCTTCCTCCCTCACTCTCACCCTCCCTCCTCCTTCTTTTCTTATTTTAATGTTTACAATAACATACTTTCAATTTATTTTATAATCTCAACCTTATGCACTCCAAAAAATAAGGAGTCCAACAAGTATGTAAGTAGAAAAACCACTGTTCCTCAGGAGTATAGACAGGGCTATAAACACTAGTCAAATCTCAAAATGTCCACTTTATTCATATACATTACTGTTTTTATACTCTGTATATTAGTTATCACAAATCAGGGAAACATGATATTTGTCTTTTTGGGACTTACTTTACTAAGCATAGTGATTTCCAAATGCATCCATTTTGTTGTGAAAGACAGGATTTAATTCTTTTTTAATGGTGAGTAGTATGCCACCGTGGATTTATATCACAATTTTTCTATCCATTCATCAGTTAATGGACATCTTGGTTGATTCCATATTTTTGCTATTATGAGCTGAGCTGCTATAAATATTGGGGTACACTTAACACTTTCATGTGCTGATCTCATTTAGTTTGAGTAAATTCTCAGGATTGGGATAGCTGGTTCATATGGTAAATCTATTTGCGACTTTCTGAGGTATATCTATATTGTCTTCCAAAATGAATGTACTAGTTTACATTCCCATCAACACTGGATTAGGGTACAATTTCCCCACCATCCTTGCCAGCATTTACTATTTGTTGATTTCTGTATGAGGACCATTTTAACTGGGGTGAGGGAAAACCTCAGTGTGGCTTTTATTTGCATTTCCTTGATGGCTAGTGATCCTGAGCATTTTTTTTATGTATCTGTTGCCATTTGCATTTCCTCTCTTGAAAAAGGACTTTTCAAGTCCTTATCCATTTCTAATCTAAAATACAAATAAGAGAATTATGTTTGAGAAATGCTAACACAGAAGATGAGTTGGGGAATGACACAGCAAGTCTAGAGGACCAGAGATCGGACATCTCAAATTAGACTGAAGAGTTATGGTGCAGTTGCCTGGGAGATCTAAAGTTTATCAACATAAGTTTATGTAGGTAAGGTTCATTTAAACTTTCTCAATTAAAACTCAGCTAATTTTTTTAGGCTGATGAGTGTGTCCCAATGGGCAGATGCAGACCTTGTGGCACGAGGGATAGTGTGGAATAATTCCGAGTCTTGTACAATAACTCTGAGTGAATTGAAGAGTAAAACCTGAAGAAAGGAAATGGAGGGGTTGACATTGTGGTGCAACAGGTTAAACCAATGCCTGGAATGCTGGCATCCTATATGAGCACAGGTTTGAGTCTTGGTTGCTGCACTTCTGATTCAGCTCTCTGCTGAAGCACTTGGGAAACCAGCAAGAGATTGCCCAAGTATTTGGGTCACTGCCATCCATGTTGGGGATCTGGATGAAGCTCCTGGATCCTTTTTCCAGCCTGGCTCAATCCTGACCATTTTTGCCATTTGTGGAGTGAACCAGCTGATGCAAGATCTCTTTCTCTCTCTCTCTCTCTCTCTCTGTCTGTTTCCCTCTGTCTCACTTTCTCTCTAAAACTGACCTTCAAATAAATAAATAAATCTTTAAACACTTAAAACAAAATAAAAAATATTGGAACCGTACTCTTGAATAGCAGTGGTTGAGATTCTTGTCACAAACATGTTTCAGAATAGTAATAAATCCTGTAAATGACAGACAGCTTCAGATAGGGTGTGTCTGAAATGTGTCTGATAGAGGCACTTTCAATTACTTTCCAAGAGCTGTGAACAGAAAGCCTAGAGGCCAATAAGAAGTTACTCAAAGTCTTCTTCTCCTTCCTGTCACACTCTACTGGGGAAGAGAAACAGCTGGTAGAAAACTACTGAGGAAAAAAAGAGAGTAGAGTGACTCCCAGCTTTCCAATGATTCACCTTCACACTAAAAGCTTCAAGTTAAGAGAGGAAAGAAAAAAATGTTGCAAGTAAAGTGTATAGTTTTGCTTATTATAAGGGTCTCAATACTATTATTTGGGACTGAAAGATATTCAAGACAGTGTTCACAATAAAAATGATGTGGTCTTGCCTTTAATGGCTGGATAGTCACTGATTTGCAAAAATTTATTCCAAAGGATGGGGAAGCTTTCACACATGGAGAGGTATGTGTGTGCTTATTGCTATTTATATATCAGGCTTGTTCAACAGACTGATAAATGAATTATTCTGACTTTCCCGTTCTTCAATTTGGGTATTTTATAGTCACTTGTCTGTTCATTTTCATTTTTCTTCTTTTTTTGGCAATCTTCTGTTCAGCAGATTCTCATCTGCTATTCAATAATTTATTACTGTATTGTTTAGTTTTACAACTCTTCTTGGTGTTTAGAGAATTGATTCTGGTGCTTTGGTAAATTTTTTTTTTTTTCAATATAGTCACAGTTGTTTTATAGTCTGTGACTTATAACTTCTGGAATACTTGATAGTCAATTTATTCACCTTGAACTTTCATTTTGTTCATATTTATTTTCAAAAATAGCCTTCTATTTTTGAATAGTTTTGGAGAAGTTATGATGATGTTACAAAGAGTGACATGCACTTCTACATTTAGTTTCTCTTGTTAACACCTGTCATCAATGTGCTACATTCATCACAGGTGGATCACTATTCATGCAGTAAATGTACACATTTTGGTCAAGGTTCCAGTTTTATATAATGTCCTTTCTTAATTCAGGATACCATCTGGGATACCCTTTTACATTTAGTCCTTAGTCTTCCTAGGCTCCTCTTGCTTTAACATTTCCTACTTGTTTTTGGTGATTGTGACCTTTTTGGGTATTACTGATCAAGTATATTCTAGGATCTCACTATATTTGATCTTGTCTATTGTTTTAATAATTATTAGTAATTGGGGAATAAAGTGACATTTTCATCACAGTATATCAAGGACATGTGCTTGACCTATGACCAATGACCAAATATTTATTGTTTAGATAAGATAATGATTGACAAATTTCTTCATTGTAAAGCTGTTTTTGTCTCCATGTAGTGTTTCAAAGGAAGTCACCATGTGTAGATCAACTTATATGAGGTGTTATATTCTACTTTCCTAAGGGCAAAGTATCTACATAAATTATTCTGAATTCTTTTACATAGGAGATTCATCTATTTCCCCTATGTATTTATTCATTCAATCCTTTATTTTACTATATATTTCTTTTCTTGCTCAAATCATTCCAAATTTGGCCTTTGGGAGCTCTTTTTACTATCTCCTATGCCCCTTTGAGATCTCAAATCCACTTTCCTTTTTTGAACATTTTCCTGGTTTCTGGCAGTACAAGATGCTTTAGGCTGTTCTTGTACAAGTGAATTCTTTGAGTTGTACAATCGACTATGTCTCTAAGCATTCCTGGTTTCTTTGATTGGTATTCACAATCAAACCCTAGTTCTAGGTGTGTTCACTGCCAGTAGGGAGTACTTATTTCTAGATCTACTCGGTAGATAGAATAAGTGAATATGAGCATTGATCCATCTCCTATTTAATATTATGACTAATTTCGAACAGTTTCTGAATATAGTGTGTTTATATAAAGCACAGCATATCTGATTGATATTTTGTCCAACAACGGGTATATTTTAAAATTTTCATTTCAATTATTTTGCCCTCCATTGCTTTCTGGTTTTGTACTACTAGGGAACTGGCAAATGCTTCCAATGGAGAGCTAGCAAGGTCATGGTCTTGTGACAGATGTTGAGTTTCTGTCACTCTCAAATATCGTTACTTCATATACTGGCATCTCTAGTAGCCCTAAAATACAGTTATTTTTTTTATCAATTTGAGTCCTCTCATGGCTAGTAGCCCAACCTTTGATAGCCCTTTAACACTTTCAGATACATATTTTCAGACATTTTTTATCCACCTGTTTTATTTGTTCTTAGTGGATTGTTTGGGCTGCTTTAAACTGTTATATGGCAGATAAAAATCAACTAAAGAAAATTATTAATCTGAAATCTGCTAATTAATATGTGAATATTAATTTTAGTTGTGTATCCAAAAAATAGTATTGCTTTCTTTTATAATCATGATGAAGTCCTGATGATTGAGCTGAATGTTTATCAAAACTTTTTTGCTTAGAACTAAAAATAATTTATAAAACCTTTGCTTTTGGTAAAAATAAAATGAACTTATTTTTAGTAGTTTTTAATCTGATGTTGAACATTCTTTTTGAAAGAGTATTTTGGACCATGATCTCCTGAGAGTAAACCTATATTTTCTCTAATAAAGGATGTGATATGTCACATTATTATCTTTGAGCTGTTGAATCAAGTAAAGATTAGCTTCACATGGGATGATCGATTCAAGGAAATAAACTGTATACGCTATTTTAGTTAAAAAAGGTTAAATGAAATGTCAGTCAGCTATTAAAAAAATTTCAGTACTTGGTTGATTCTGAATGCTCCAATATAGTAAATAACACTTGAACTGAACTTTAGGGATGGCAGCAGTTTGAAGAACATAAATTAAATCTGTGTAATGGCACTGAAAAGTTCAGTGACGATCTCATTCTCTGGACTATGAATGTGCGTGATTATAACAGTGAGAAAAATTTTTAGGTTAATTTTCTTTTTCTGCTATTTTGCATTTGAATATTACATGAGAATATTTCAAGTTTGTGGAAAAGCAAATTCAAACATCAGTAGCCCTAATATAACATATATATAATACTAAAATGCTAAAATACTAAAAATATACCCAATATATTGCTATGATAATAATACATTTTTTTCATAACATAGAATTTTCCCTTCTATGCATGAGCTAAAATAAATTGTTAATGACTAGAGGCTAGGATGGATGGAAGGGATAAAATATTTTGGTTAAAAAAATAAGGGAAGGGGCTAGAGCTGTGGCACAGCGGGTAAAGCCGCCTTCTTCAGCGCCGGCATCCCATATGGGTTTGGGTTCTAGTCCTGGCTGCTCCACTTCTGATCTAACTCTCTGCTATGGTCTGAGAAAGCAGTGGAAGAAGGCCCAAGTGCTTGGACCCCTGCATCCTCATGGGAGACCCAGAAGAAGCTCCTGGCTCCTAGCTTCAGATTGACCCAGCTCCAGCTGCTGTGGCCATTTGGGGAACCAGCAGATGGAAGTCTTTCTCTCTCTCTCTCTCTCTTTCTCTCTCTCTCTCTCTCTCTCTATGTCTGTCTTTGCCTCTGCCCCTCTGTAACTCTGCCTTTCAAATAAATAAATAAATCTTTTAAAAAAATAAGAGAAGTAGGGTATGGTTCATCAATTATGACAAAGTTACTAATAAGAGATGTTAATAGGGGAAATAAGATGACCAGAATATGGGGAATTTTGTATGACTATCTCACAATTTTTATTTTATAATTTTAAACTATTCTGAAATATAATTTTATTTTTTAAGATAAACTCATCTTTTAAAAGATTTACTTATTTATTTGAAAGGGCAGATTTACAGAGAGAGAGAGAGAAAGAGAGGAGAGAAGGCTTCCATTCATTGGTTCATGCCCCAAAAGGCTGCAACATTTGTGGCTGGGCCAGGCAGAAGCCAGGAGCCAGGGGCCAGGAGCTTCATCAGGGTCTCCCCTATGTGTTCAGGGGCCCAAGAACTATCTTCCACTTCTTCCTCAGACACAGTAGCAGGCCCAGACTCAACCTACTGGCCATATGGGAAGTTGGTGTTCCGGGTGGTGGTTTAACCCACTACACCACAACAGCGGCCCCTAAACATATCTTTTAATTCCACTTTTCCTGAATATCTTGAAAAGCCATCATATCTATTATTACAGCTTGTATTTGCTTTAAGATTTTGAGTTTATATATACATGTATATTTAAAAATAATTCTTTTAAATATTTTGTATTAGTATAACAGTTTGGAAACCATTGCATCAATAATAAATATTAATAAAGTCATCTTAAATATATACAAAAATAAAAAATTGAGTGATAAAGAAATTATAATAATTATATGAAGCACATGATCAACTTTGTTTCCAGTTTTCATTTCCTTTTACTGTGTCAGTAAATGACTTTAGGGATGTCTTACCACAGTTTTCCAAAAATAATTTGACCTACAACAATTTCAATGAAAATCTTTGTGTTATATTCTCTAATATTCATGCTTGTTATTTCCTGTGGTCTTATTTTATCTACATGTAAATCACTCTTCCCCACTTATCCTCACACACATGGACATAGATACAAATGCATGAAGAGACTGACGCCAGTTCACCCTAATTTTCTATTTCTCTAGGTCCTTGAGGACTTACCTGGTATTTTTCAAAGTTGAACTAAATGTAGACTTTTGCATCTATTCTACTTTTCTTTCTTAGATCTTCATAGGAAATTTGAAGAAAGATTTTATTTTGTCATGTAGTTGTTTCTTTCAATCATGGCAAATATAATAAATCTTCCCTACATTTTTAATACACAATGAATATTACACTGAGAGTTATGATTAGCAGGAAATAGCATTTCCTAGCAAACATTCAAATGCGTGTGCACTTCTTGAATTATGCATAATAGTGTCATTTGTTAAGTTCTAAAGGCATTGTAAGATCAAGTTTACATATCAGTTTAAACAACCTTATTTAACTGAAACTTTAAGCAAATCAAAACATAAAATCCCAGAACACAGGTATGTGTTTTTTTTCCTTATTCCTAATCTCCCGGTCAGCTAAACCTCCTTGGAGCCTAGTTCAGATATAAGTAATACCACCCATATTTTGTCTTAGAATCAATTTGTGAACTGTCTGTCATATTTGTGACTGAAAATAGATAGAAATTTCTTAATTTTGTACTCCTAGAAATGTAGAGACTTTCAACATATTAATGTACATTTTATGCTTATCACTCAGAAGAATGACTGGCATATGAAATAATTAAATATAGATGCAAATAAATAAAAGTTATGTTAAAGAATCATAGATTCTACAAAGCACAAGAGATGCTAGAGGTCATATTATTAGAATCCAATTATAAAAGATAGGGACAATTCAAGATTGCAATGTTGATAGGATTGAATTTGATACAGTCATCCCAGATATATTGAGTTTGATCCAGAACACTTTTATGACCAGGACGGTACGTTTTCAGTGATGAACCTCTTTAAAATAACTTCATTTTGGTGCGTTCTGCAATATGGTAGTTGAGCAACCTTTTGTTGGTCATAGTTAGACACAAAATCATCCAACATTCACATCCTCATCAGTCACTTAATTATTTCCTGTTTCCTAATAGAGATAACATATATTCACCCCAAATTATTGTTTATCCTTTTCTACTTGATATATCCTTGCTGGCTCTTTCATAATGTAACGTGGACTTGCAAGTTCATTTATCTGTTCTGCTTAGTCCTCCTATCACAGACAGATTTCTTGGCATATGTTTGGAACTTGATGTGTATTTTCTGCAAATTGTATAATATGCAAGGTTCTGTGATCAGAAAATCATCCTTTGAAGCCCAGATAGTATTGCACAGAATCATTTCCCCGGTATTGATTTAAGCAGTTGATGGTTGCATTGGAGAGGGAAAGTCATCCAATTGTATCAAAGAGCTTTCAGTAAAAAGCAATTGTTAAATTTATACCGAATTGGTTCTTCAAAAGATATCTTCAATAATAACCTTAAGTTTAATTTTTAGGCTTTCTCTGCATTATAGCACTCTGCCTTCCTGTTTAGTTATGACATTTTTAAAGAAAACAAAAAAGATTGTGCCATGGATGTTGACAAGCATTAAATTGACTACGTAATATATATATATATATATATATATATATATGTGTGTGTGTGTGTATGTGTGTGTGTGTGTGTATTTTTCTTACATAAATTTTCTCAGCTGGCATGTGAGTTTCATGGATGTAATAGTAATCAGCTCTCTTAGAGAAACAGCAGAGTGGTCTGTTCCTATTTGGGGATATTTTAGAACAGTCACTTGCTACAGTGTCTGAAAAATTAAAACTATATTCTAAAAGTTTGCTTCACATTTTCTAACTTAGAATTATATGTATCAAAAGGTTTAAGTTATTGTTTTAGCCCTTCTGTAGATTCTGACTTAACCAAAATCTGTAAATTTTTATACAGGCCAGACTTGGCTTGCTATTTACATAGGGAAAATTCTCTCTCATGGTCTCTTGTTGATTTTCACCTTGACTGGTGTTAGGAGAGATCTCTCTTCTCCCTTACTCCCAGTTGTCTTTAACTTGCCTTGGTTTCTCTTTTCTCTTGCTGTGCTTTGCAAACTAGTTTTGACTAACATTTATGATTACTATTCATTACTATAGATTATTGTTTATTATCTATTCTTACTGAAATGTAAGGTATGTGAAGGCAGAAATTAATATATAAATTCCATCAGAGGAGATATCTAATAAATGTTGCTGAACTGACAAATTTGTTTATTCATGTAATTGTAAATAATAGTGGAATTCTTTAAGAAGAATCACTTGCTAAATAAGAAGTATGTAGCTATTTGTATTTTATTTCAAAGTTTCTGTATAAAATGTTTGCTTCCATTAATATCAAATTAAAAATAAGAATAAATATGATATGATTCAAAAATAAAGCTCCAAATTCAAGGGAGTTTCTAAAACCTTCTAACAGGAGTGTCACAAAATCTTTTATGGTAGCAGCACCTAAGTGTAGCCTTGAGTTGAAAGCAGCACTGATAGGATGTTTTAGCAGATTTTCTTCCATTTTACCAGTTTCTCTGTGAATCCTTGGCTTCTTGTTGAGGGATAATGATCTTCTTCCTAGTCTAATTCTGATGGCCCATGCACAATAACTACCATGATTTGAAATATAATTTTGTTCACATATTTATTAATGTAGATATCACATTTCACCTTATGTCACATCAATATTGTGATGGCAACTAACATGAAACTCTCCCATTTCCTATTTACCACTATTCATAGTTTTTAATTTCTTTGGCATTTTTAATAATCATCTAGGTAGTGATTTATATAATTTATATTTTTCTTATTTTGTACATTGGCCTATTTAAATATATTATATATTTATATAAGTATGTCATAAATTTATTGAAGGGAAAGTAGTTAGAGAGGAAAAGGAGGAGGGAGAAAGTTTAAGATCAATGCTTACAATCATGATTTTTAGAAATCACCAGTTTCTAGGGTTCCAAAAGTGATTGAATTTGGGCCAGGCTAGCAAATATTGAACAGCTCTGTGGTAATGCAGATTGGAACACCTGGTGAGCTTTTTTGCCTAGATTATAAAACAGGTTGTATGATTCCATAATGTTGATTTCTAAATTCACAATCTAAAGTAAGCATATATATATATATAAATACATATATATAAAGTAGGCATATATGTAGTTTTACTATATATGTGTGTGTGTGTGTGTGTGTGTGTGTGTGTATAGTTCTAGTACTATAGAAAAGCAACAGATCTACAGAGAAATGTCAAACAAAAAGAAAAAAAAAAAACAACACAAACAGAGTGCTTCCCATGTCTATCACCTTTCCCCCAGGTCTGCTTTCCTTGATATCTCCCATGTGGAAGTGCTGTGCAGCTGTCTATCTAACCAAGTTTCATGGGACAGGGTGATCATAAGGAGGGAAGAAGTGAGAGAGACAGAGATGATTGGGTTTTCATAATGTAACAGTAGTCTTCTGACCCTTTTTCTTTTAATCTCTGGATCATAGAGAATAAGGTCAACTAACAGTCATCACCCCGTAGGCTCTGAACCCTTGTCTATATTCTTGAGAAATAAGGAGCAATATTTCTCCTCAAAGATAGAATGAAGGGAGCAGCAGAAAAGAATAATGAAGAAGCTATCTCCTTGGAGGCCAATATTGCAAAAAAAGTTACATAAAGCTGAGTTTTAAACTATAAGATGAAATGGAAAGGGAGAAAATTCATGTTAATTTTTAAAACAGAAAAATTTTGAAAGGAAAAAACAGAGTAAGTTTTAACAACACAATGCTTTGCCTTATTTTTAGATAAAAAATTGATTTATATTGTACATAAAAACAAAGGTATTCTGTATTTTATGTTCCAGGAAAACATTTTATAATAGGAAGAAGCATATATTTACACAGAGTGTCTTCACATTTTAACAGAGTATATGCCTTAGCTTATGCTGAAGAAAACAATCACTTTACAAATGAGTCTACTAGGGGCCCGGCACCATGGCTGTGCCTGCGGCACCGGCATCCTATATGGGCACCAGGTTCTAGTCCCAGTTGCTCCTCTTCCAGTCCAGCTCTCTGCTGTGGCCCGGGAAGGCAGTGGAGGATGGCCCAAGTGCTTGGGCCCTGCACCCGCATGGGAGACCAAGAGGAAGCACCTGGCTTCTGGCTTCGGATCTGCGCAGTTACAGCCATGGTGGCCATTTGGGGAGTGAAGGAAGACCTTTCTCACTGTCTCTCTCTCTCACACTGTCTGTAACTCTACCTGTCAAATAAAAAACATGAGTCTACTAAACTGCAAACCTCCAGAAAACATTTGGCTGAATGCAGAGATTAGTTGAGGCTTTAACAATGCGGTGGTAGAAAAGTGAACATCAGAAGGTCTGTTCTCTGGCTCTCTTGCTTTGTCTTTCTTGCTCGTTTATAAGTTCTGAAATCTGAAAAGTCCTTACTGTTCTTGGAATGTCAAAGTCTGGAGTTACATAGTGAGGCTAGAGCTAATATATAGATGATACATGTTATTAATTTTTTTATTTGTTCTACTTAAAAAATAATTTTGATTTTAACTCATATATGCTAATATAAATCAACAATGAGGGCAAATCACTCATTGAATATAAGCTAATATTTTTGGCCTTACATTTCTTAACACTTATCTAGATTTAATACACTATTTTGCATATTTCAATAGATAGAATCTATGTATACTTTATATACAAGTGATATTTAAGGTTTCATTCATTGTTGTTAGTAACTTTTTCTAGATCAGTTTTGATCAATTTTTACATAAACTTAAGAGATTGAAATATTCAAAGTTGTTTCCATTGTATAAAAATTGAAGTTTTATTGACTCCAAGAAGTATACATACTTCTTTGAATACATAATTTTATTATTATAAATTGAATTATGGATAGTGGTAGTAATTTGCTAGACATAATGGATAACTAATACATTGAGATATCCTTTATCCTGTCTGTAAGATATATAACAGGGTACTTCATTATAGTTTGCATAATATTATTTTTAGAGTCCATAATTAATTAGAAGATAAATATGAGAGTCTGTGATATGTGAATACTGTAATACTCTTCTTATGTATTATTTTTAGGCATGTACTCATTTTATAATATGATTTGTGCCATTTTGGAATGAACTATATCCAAAAATTATTTTAGCATACTCTTATTCTATCTGTACTTAGTAGAGTTTACTCAATAGTTCACCATATTTAAGGAAACAACTATTATGAATCTAATATTTTATAAACAGCGTTCATTTCAAAATTCTTACCATATGGTTTAAGTAAGAATTAGCATGGATTGATGGCCAGCTTCCAAATTAAACTGAAGATTTATTTGTTTTATTGTATTGCTTCCATTCAAGACTGTTTTGTTTAGTTCCAAGATAATTCACTCAGGTTCTGAATACAAATGTGACGGCTTGAATTCATTGTCATGACATGTGATGAATCCAAGCATGTGCCTGCTGTTTGACTGAAACACAAAAGAAAAACATACATAGCAATGGTACTTAAAATGCACAACTTATATATGAGTTTGTGTGACAACCAAGTGACAATGATAGATTCAAATGCAATTCTGACTTAGAGTGTCAATTAGGAAAATGGCAAAGACCTTTCCAACATTATAAATTATCCTACCAATGCCAGTAACAAAAGCTTTCAGTACCAGTAATTTTGCATGATTATGATTTAAACAAAAGGTTGCTGATGAGGGTGAAGCCTTCATATTCAGGAAGTTAAGAAATATTTTTCACTAGATAAATGACTGTTACCATTATCCCAATGGTTTCTATACCTCAAAAACATACCTATGCCAATCAGATTGCAGATTTAAACTATATTTTTGTTATGTTTTTAAATGACAACATTGTCCTTTTTTGAGATATCATTTTCAGCTTTCTAATTCACTCAGCAAATTATTTTCCTTGGAAATATAGATGTTTACATGCCTTAATTATTAGTTATATCAGTTACTGACCATAAAAAATGATTTATCTTCTGTTTATTGCAAGTTTAAGTTGTTTGTGTGGAATATTTTAAAAGATCATGTTAGTACTATACTACATTAACTTTAGAGTTTCAGGCAAAAATACATAGCTTACATTTTACTTTTTATCATAACAAGTGTCAATCTGTTATGACTGAATTTGTAAGGTGCTTTAGCTACCTTTAAATTATAGATCATTTTTGGACTTCCTAATAATTGTAGTATGACATTTTGTTTACTGACACATGTAAAAATCTTAAGCATCTCCAAAATAATTATGCTTCTAAGTCCATCACTATCCGATCTTTCCACAGTTGGCTCTTGAGCTTGATCTTTAAACAGAAAAGTTTAAGCACAGTGATAAGTTTATGGCTCCATTTTCCATAGATTTATAAAATTTAAGGTAAAAAAAAAAAAAAAAAAAAGGAAGTCTCCAGTGGGTCTCAGCACCTTGGGCAGTGGGGAGAGAGGCCGCAGCCAGTCAGCCCAGCTTTGCAAGGCTCTCAACACCAGGTGTGCAGACAGCAGCATGTGCCCTCAATCCACCAAGATGCCCAAGAGGAAGGTCATATTTGCCAAAGGGGCGTGAAGGGAGAATACAGAGTAGGTTAAACTAGCTCACGCAAAAGTGGAAACGAAGCCCAAGAAAACAGCTGGGACAGTCCTCAAAGAAGTGCAAGCAAAGGGAAAACAACCCAGGTAGCTAACTTTAAGACTAAAGATTTGCCTGCATTAAACAAAGAAACTCAAAATAAGGACAGTGGAGCCTCTTGTGAAGCAGAATAGAAAAAAGCCAAGTCTGATTAACATCATACACCGTTCTTCTTAGTGGGCTCTGTCTCCCTTCTTGCACAATCTAGAGGAATACTTTTATCAACTATTTTGTAAATGTATGCTTTTTAGTAGCTCTGAAACATTTTTAAGAAGGAGGGAAGTCCACCTCATCCCATTTTTTATAGTTAAAAAATTTTTTTAAGAAGTGAAATCATTTGCTGTTTTTTTGTACAATCAGAAAACGGTGGCATATTGAATAATGGGAAGCATTAACTGTCTTGGGTGTCAGCTTAATATTATATAGGTGGGGGTGGTTTTTATATCTTACAATACAACACAGACTAAATAACAATTTGGAGTCTCAACTGTGCATTTACTCTATCTTGAATATTTTCAATTACTTCTTCCATATTGTTTAGTACAGAAAACAACTCCTCATTGCTCATTTAGAACCATGTATGCTCTGTAACATCTTTGATTGTAGTAATCCAGTTTTCCCAATGATTTCATCAATGTACTGTGAAAGATTAGTAAATTAGAAACTGTCACAATGTCCTGAAAAGTCAAGTTCCATTTATAAACCAAAATGTCTTTAAAAAATCCCTTAAAAGTAATGCATGTTGTATGCTTTATATCCTTTGATTTTTTTCAGGGACTATTAATCTTTTAACATCATTCTCCACTGTGGGGATAGGAAAGAGAAAAGAGGATTGAGTAAATTAAATTTCTATTCTTAAGCAGATAGAAAAATTGCATTACCAGCCAGAAGAAGCACACATAAGCCATGTTTCCATTAATGATCCTCAAGGTCTACAGATTTGGTGTGTTCTATGCTCAATTGAAATTTAGCTACACCCATGGAGAGTGTCTCTTTGAGCTACGAGGTAGCCTTGAAGCAAGTCTTAGGTGCTTAGATTTCTACTAAATAGAATCTACTCATCAGAATTTGCTTGATCAACTCAGCAAGAGTGTTTTTAGAGAAGATAATCTAAGAGAAACTAAGGAAAAGCTGACTTTAAAATTTAAATTAGACATTTCTTTGAAGCCTTTTTTATTAAATATTATCCCACCAGCCTCCCCTTTTCCTACACAACCTCTAACATTCCTTCCTTGAGTCTTCATAATAAATTAGGTCTTAGTTTAAGTTGTAAAGTCTAGTCACTAGCAGATACATAGACCTTTAACATACAGCTTCTTTCAAAGGTACATGTTCCAGTTCAGGTCTCCAAGAAATAGGTTTCTTTGCAGGAAGCTTACTGGAGACTGCTTTTGAAATCACCAGCAGTAGGGGAATAAATGAAGCAGGCGGCATAAATAGAGGCAGAAATTGAGCTTAGATGTGGTCATAGCAAAGGCTCCAGTTCATTCTATTTTGGAACAGTGGTCTGGATCTGGCATATTCCATCCATTCTTGAACTGATGGGAAGGAGCTGAGCCATTTCTACTTTCATATAGGCTAGTCACAGGATGTGGGTGCCCCAGGAATGTGGTATGACCGTGGAGGAGTGAACTTTCTTTAATCAAAAAGCAATTACTAGCTGTCTGCAGATATCACAAACAACATCTGGGGGAATGCTTACTGAATGCTTTTGTCTTGAAGGACAGAGTTATAAGCATGCATCACAGTATTCTCTACCAAAGGGATGGTATGTTGTTCTACCAGCTGTTATGAAAAATTGTTATTTTTGAAAAAATTATTTATTTCAGGAGGAAAGAGAGAGCAAGAGTGTGAGAGGGAGGAAGAGAGAGAGAAATGAAGAGAGAGAGAGGGAGGGAGAGGGAGAGGGAGAGGGAGAGGGAGAGGGAGAGAGAGAGAGAGAAAGAGAGACTCCCATCCACTGATTAACTCCTGAAATGCCCACAACAGCTGGTTGGGTTGGTCTGATATCAGGAACTGGGAATGTATCTGGATGTCAGGAATGCAATTGCTTGAGCCATTACTGCTGCCCCTGAGAGTCTGCATTAGCAGGAAGCTAGAGTCAAGAGCCAGAGCTGGGAGTCAAAACTAAGTACTCCAATATGGGAAATGGTGTTTAGCTTCTAAGTTAAATACCCATTCCTGAAAAATGGAATTTTCTAGCCATGATATTTCTACTTTGCCTGAACAAATGCTTTTATATTTTGCAAACTCTAACACATCGTATTTGTGCTGCTACTAATGAGAATACTCAGAACACATTACTTGTGCCACTCTGTAGACTTCAGTTTTCTGGAACTTCTTCCTTTGCTCCTTGTTTTGTGAATGTGAGCCTGCGTCATCTCTGAGATGTCTGTTTGGTGGTTTCATTACTTAGGAAATTTCATTTACTGTACAGAGTAATTGATTGTGCTCTTTTGTGGGTACCTTTTTAACCCCATCCTAGCCAAGTGGTAACTCTTCTGTGTCACTGAAAGCTTCAAGATTTTTTTTTGGAACTTAGAGAATCAATAACTCTTGAAGGTCAGAGTCTGTAGTACATGAATAAAAAAGTGCCTAGTTGAGTTGTAGGAATTCATAGCCCAGTTTTCTTCCAAACCCTTTCCAAATAGGAAATAGATGTCACTCTTGTATACACGTAACCCCTAAAAGAGATTACATTGTCACCAGCAGGCAGCATTTGGAGCCTTTGAGTCTCCATAGTGCGAAAGGTGTTTTTATACTCCTCCTCTCTATGCCCCCTTACTATATAGTAAATTCAACTCAAAATATAGCACCTTTATTCTGCGTTATTTTCTCACTGGCAGTAAAGAGAAAAAAAAGTTCCTAAAGAGTTAAATATATTATAAGATTCCCAACTCACTGCTGAAAAAGCATACTCGGATATTCCTTTATACTTTATACTTTTTTTTAATTCCTTTATACTTTTTTTCTGAATTTTGAAGATACTTTGGAGGCCTTCTACGGCCTTGTCTGATAGGTATAACTCCCTGACATTATCTGGGACAAAGTTATTCTCACGAAAATAAAATTAGTGATCTTTGTCTTTGAATGACCCCAAGCTTGTTAGTCTTGTAATCAGAGGTAGGGAAGCTGACTGCTCTGAGTTGATGGGATCTATTTGTCAGGAAGACAGCTTTAGCAGCTCTCTAATATGAAATGATGCATTCAGTTGAAACCCTCCTGCCCAGTTTTGTTGTCTGAAAACAGCCAACCTGTCCTTCTACTTTTGAACTTCCAAAATAGTGCTATTAATTTTAACGATCTGAGGGATCACTTCTGTTTGTGGAAAACCCAAGTTTCTTCCAAAAGACTTTACTATGCATCAATGTCAAAGAAACTTGTGCAGCTTGTTCTGATTCTCCATATTGTGCCCTATTTTACCTTACCACATTTTTCCCTGTAAAAAGCTCTCTCACAACTTAACATGTGTGCACAGGTCCTCACTCCCTGATGCTGCAGTTTGGTAAGGAGCTTGACATACAGGTCCCTGCAACTGTCCTCATTACTGGGAACCCATTCAAATGCTGTCAGCCACAGTGACAGAGACATTTGTGAATTTAAAGATATAGATAATCTTAATGGTGGACCCTGAAAAAATCTATTAAATCCCATTAATTCTCTCCATCTGAGGCCTGACACCTTTCTCACTCAGTGGCATATTCTCATCACAACTTAGTCTATGTCTCTAGTCTCTGTCAAATTATTTTTCAATGTACCACATAGTTTCCATCTTTGGTTCTGCAATCTTACTAGCTGACCACACGATCCACTTTTAGCAGATGAAGAATATGTAGGTCACCAAAATCATAGATGCCTTGGAGAGCAAATTTCAAATATTCTTAAAGAAATTTTGAGTCTTTCAAAGTTGCATTGAAGGCAATTTTTTCATCTGGGAGTGCATGTGAGCTCTTTGGACACTCCCAAATAAGAGTACAAAATATTCTGTGAAACATTATGTCTCGGTTCCTTCACTTGCCTTCCAAAACATTAATATACTATTCAGAGCCATTTCCTTAACCTCACTATGATATTAAAGTCATATACAAAGGATCACTGTTCAATTCAGACTCCCATTTGAAAATTTGGCTATCACACTGAAATACATGGCTTAGAGAGCAATAATAATCTAAAGCAAAACACCACAAAATATTGCATTTTGGCTCAAATATCTTGACTTCAATCTTAATACTTTCAGATAGTTCTGGGCAACATCTATTTTTGCCTTGTGATACTCTAAAGCAAAAAGAGATGCTCTTGCATTATTCCAACAAACTTTTCCACAATCCTATGTTTTTCAGTGAAGTGTATCAAGGGAAAATTTAAGTTTGCATTTTACAGCTCATAAAATTTCACACACATACACACAAACATAAATATGAGATTTATTTCTGTAAATAATATCAATGGCTTCAAATAGCTTACCCTCTATTTATCTCCTGTTTAAAAATTTACAATCACAAAAATCTCTCTTTTTTATGTAGACAATTTATATTGATGTCAGTCATATAATATTATTTTATATCTATCATTTTTCTGGAGTATTATCTTACCATCTTGCAAGAAATTTTTAAGGTATTATAAAATAGCTACTATTCATTTGCCTGTTATTATATGAAATGTTTAAGTATTAATTCAAGACAGGTAACTCTAATTCCAGGGTGTGGAAAGAGATGGCTTATCCTATTGGTGACAAAAATAACAATGTCTTTATAATATCATAACGAGTGGAAATGACAATACACATTGTGCAGATCAGTATATACTGGAGTGCAGAAAGAATCTTTTACCAATAACATATTTTTTTGTTTCTAAAAACCAACTTCAATAAATTGTAGACTAAAAGATTAAAATTAATTTACAGGCACATGTAGTAAAGACTAAGTAGAGAAGTTTGGGCAAGGAATCACATATAACTAAAAAATACACAACAGAAGCAGAAACCACAGCAGAAGCATTTAAAAACAGAAATTCCTCTCACACCCACATTGAGACAAGCATTTTTACAGTTCATTATGTCCCATCACACCTCCAATAACTGCAGAGTGAAATAGACCTAGTCCTCATTTCATGAGTAAGGATTTTCTATTTCCTGTTATTGTGGCTGTTTGGAGATGTAGATATTCTTAAGGATCTGTACATACACTAAATGGATTCAATCTGCGACTTGTTGCCAAGATGCGTGGTTTACAATGGAGAAGCAGGTCAGCAGCAGGCTATCTGGGAGATTCCTGAGCACAACTTATTTAAATGCATGGCTGTACTACCTGCCATACAAACACTGGAATGCTGTTCACTCTTGGAACTACATTCTCTCCCACTCCTCCTTCAGCTTATTTGAAATAATTTTATGTGTAATTCAAGTATAACTTGTTACCTGGCCTCAATAATTCAATAGTTTTATAAGGAGAAACTTACTGAGTAAGCAGCAAATGTTAGTGATTTCAGAAAGTTTAGGAAATAGTATTTAGAAGTGACTTTTTTTTTTGACAGATAGAGTTACAGACAGTGAGAAAGAGACAAAGAGAAAGGTCTTCCTTCCGTTAGTTCACCCCCCAAATGGCTGCCACGGCCAGAGCTACAGTGATCCGAAGCCAAGAGCCAGGTGCCTGCTCCTGGTCTCTCATGTGGGTGCAGAAGCCCAAGCACTTGAGCCATCCTGCACTGCCTTCCCAGAGCACAGCAGACAGCTGAACTGGAAGAGGAGCAACCGGGACAGAATCCGGTGCCGATATGGGATGCCAGTGCCGCAAGCAGAGAATTAACCAAGTTAGCCACAGTGCTGGCCCTATAAGCGACTTTTAAGTTACTTGACTGTTGAAGCAGATTCATACATTAGCTACTAATGAACTTAAGAGATCTTTGTTTTCATTGTGTTGATATGTCATAACTCTAACTACCATTAACTCCATAAAAACAGGAAGAGATAAAGACGTAAAATATACTTTAAAGTAGTGTTAGGAAGAAAGGCAAAATGTACAGAATAGTGACTATCACTTCACTTAACTCCGAGGCATGAAAATTTGTATTAAATGAGGTTGCAATGAGATTGGACAACAAGGAAAATTGTTTCACATAACTCTGTGAAACTATCAGGTTTTACATTGCAATAATTTGCACTTCATTAGGAGGGAGTGAAAATTTCTCAGAAGGTAGTGAAAATTATTTATTTTTATAAGAATATCAATAAAAATATGATTACTTTTTGTAAAAAAAAAGATTTATTTTTATTTATTTTGAAAGGCAGAGGTGCAGAGAAAAAGGGAGAGACAGAGCCAAAGATCTTCCACCCACTGGTTCTTTCTCAAATGGCTATAATAGCCAGAGCAGGCCAGGCCAAAGCCAGGAGCCTGGAACTCCATGCAGGTCTCCCATGTGATAGCAAGGCTCAAGCACATGGATCATCCTCTGCTGCTTTCCCAGGCACATCACCAGGGAGCTGGATTGGAAATAGAGCAGCCTAGGCTTGAACCGCTACCCAGATGGGATGCCAACCTCACAGGCAGAAGCTTAACACACTGTGCCACAGTGCCAGCTCCAATTTCTTTAAAAGATAATAGCTTGCAGTTCCATTCTTGTTCTAAATAAGATTGTATAGTACCACAACTCAGTATTACAACCACAATAACTTTGAAAGTTGATATCTCAATTATATTTTACATTTCCTTTCTCCTGAATTTACATTTCTTTGGAATATAGCACTAGTTTAAACAAAAGAAAAGCAAATCATTTCCCTTTAGACTACTTTTAGTCAGTATTTTGTCACATTGTCATTGTATCATCTGTGACTTCCTTTTTATTCGTCAAACTGTAAAACTTGAAGAGTCATTTATGACATCACATATCAAAGGCTCATAGCAAGGTAAGGAACACACACACACACACACTCATACTCACGGATCTGCATTTATAAGTATAATTCTTATGCAATTAGATATTCTATTCCATGATATTATTTGTATAAAGATAATTCTATGTATGAGGAATTGAAATCATATCTATGAGAATACATTTTCATATACTTCTTATGGAACCCTTAAGTTCTAGTTATGATGTATTCTCCTTGCTGGAGTCTTGATATATTTCAAACTATTTATGCTCTTCCATCAGAGGGTGGTCTAAAACATGTAGGTATCAGGTGTTCTTTTTTTTGTCTTATAATCTATATAAGATGTAGAATCTGTATAACATCTGTATAAAATGTGTAATCTGCACAAGATGCAGAAATCCAAACTTTTAGTCTGGTATTATGGCATGGTGGATTAGGCTGCTGCTTGCAATATCAGCATCCCCTTTCAGAGTGCTGCTTCAAGTACTGGATGCTCTACTCAAGTGCCTGGGAAAGCAGTGGAAGATAATCCAAAGGCCTGGGCTCCTGCCATCCATATGGGAGACCCAGAGACAGTTACTGGCTCCTAGAGTCAACCTGGCCAACCCCTGGCTGCTATAGCTATTTGGGACATAAACCAGCAAGTAAAAGATCTCTCTCTTTCTGCTCCCTCCTGCCACCCCATTACTCTGCCTTTTAAAAAATCAAAAATCTTGGAAAAAACCTCTAAACTTTGTGGAGTATACCCAAGGGGGAGATTCTGTAGTTTCATAGAACAGACATCCATCCGCGCTTACTGGGACACAGAGCTTTAATTTTCCTCCTGTGATTTGTCCCTTTGTCAGGTTAGGTTTTTGTGTTGAGACTTAACTTGTATAAGAGAGAAAACTAAACCTTAATGGAACCTTGGAGGAGAGAACCATTGGTTTTACCAGGCAAAATTAATCCTCACTTGCCTGGTAATGTTGCCTTGATATTCATTTTTTTAATTTTTAAAATTTTTTTATTTAGTAAATATAAATTTCCAAAGACAGTTTATGGATTCCAATGGCTTTCACCCCCCCCCCATAATTTCCCTCCCACTCGCACCCCTCCTATCTCCCACTCCCTCTCCCATTCCATTCACATCAAGATTCATTTTCAATTATCTTTATATACAGAAGATCAATTCAGTATATATTAAGTAAAGATTTCATCAGTTTGCACCCACACAGAAACACAAAGTGTAAAATACTGTTTCAGTACTAGTTAGAGCATTACTTCACATTGGACAACACATTAAGGACAGATCCCACATGAGAAGTAAGTACACAGTGACTCCTGTTGTTGACTTAACAATTTGACACTCTTGATTATGGTGTCAGTAATCTCCCTAGGCTCTAGTCATGAGTTGCCAAGGCTGTGGAAGCCCCTTGAGTTCGCCGATTTCGATCTTATTCTGACAGAGTCATAGTCAAAGTGGAAGTTCTCTCCTCCCTTCAGAGAAAGGTACCTCCTTCTTTGATGGCCCTGTTCTTTCCACTGGGATCTCACTCGCAGAGATCTTTCATTTAGGTCTTCTTCTTCTTCTTCTTCTTCTTCTTTTTTTTTTTTTTTTTCCAGAGTGTCTTGGCTTTCCATGCCTAAAATACTCTCATGGGCTCTTCAGCCAGATCCGAATGCCTTAAGGCTGATTCTGAGGCCAGAGTGCTATTTAGGACATCTGCCATTCTATGAGTCTGCTGTGTGTCCTGCTTCCCATGCTGGATCGTTCTCTCCTTTTTGATTCAATCAGTTGGTATTAGCAGACACTAGTCTTGTTTGTGTGATCCCTTTGACTCTTAGACCTATCAGTGTGATCAACTGTGAACTGAAATTGATCACTTGGACTAGTGAGATGGCACTGGTTCATGCCACCTTGATGGGATTGAATTGGAATCCCCTGGCACGTTTCTAACTCCACCATTTGGGGCAAGTCCGATTGAGCATGTCCCAAATTGTACATCTCCTCCCTCTCTTATTCCCACTCTTATATTTAACAGGGGTCACTTTTCAGTTAAAATTTCAACACCTAAGAATAATTGTGTGTTAATGACAGAGTTCAACCAATAGTACTAGAACAAAAACAATACTAAAATGGATAAAGTATTACATTGTACATCAACAGTCAGGACAAGAGCTGATCAAGTCACTGTTTCTCATAGTGTCCATTTTCTTCAACAGGTTTCCCCTTTGGTGCTCAGTTAGTTGTCACTGATCAGGGAGAACATATGATATATGTCCCTCTGGGACTGGCTTGATTCACTCAGCATAATGTTTCCTAGATTCCTCCATCTTGTTGCAAATGACCGTATTTCATTGTTTTTGACTGCTGTATAGTATTCTGTGGAGTATTTATCCAGTCTACTGTTGATGGGCATTTGGGTTGGTTCCAGGTCTTAGCTATTTTGAACTGAGCTACAATAAACACTAAGGTGCAGACAGCTTTTTTGTTTGCCAATTTAATATCCTCTGGGTAAATTCCAAGGAGTGGGATGGCTAGGTTGTATGGTAGGGTTATATTCAGGTTTCTGAGGAATCTCCAGACTGACTTCCATAGTGGCTTAACCAATTTGCATTCCCACCAACAGTGGGTTAGTGTCCCTTTTCCCCACATCCTCGCTAGCATCTGTTGTTGGTAGATTTCTGAATGTGAGCCATTCTAACTGGAGTGAAGTGAAATCTCATTGTGGTTTTGATTTCCATTTCCCTGATTGCTAGTGATCTTAAACATTTTGTCATGTGTCTGTTGGCCATTTGGATTTCCTCTTTTAAAAAATGTCTATTGAGATCCTTGGCCCATCTCTTAAGTGGGTTGTTTGTTTTCATGTTGTGGAGTTTCTTGATTTCTTTGTAGATTCTGGTTATCAACCCTTTATGAGTTGCATAGTTTGCAAATATTTTTTCCCATTCCGTCGGTTGCCTCTTCCCTTTCCTGACTGTTTCTTTTGAAGTACAGAAACTTCTCAATTTGATGCAATCCCAAATGTTAATTTTGGCTTTGACTGCCTGTGCTTCTGTTTCTTTTGCAAGAAGTCTTTGCTGGTACCTATAACTTGCAGGTTTTTCCAATGCTCTCTAATATTTTGATGGTGTCAGTTCATAGATTAACTCTTTAATCCATGCTGTGTGAATTTTTGTGTAAGGTCAAAGGTAGGGGTCTAGCTTCATGATTCTGCATGTGGAAATCCAATTTTCCCATATCATTTATTGAATAGACTGTCCTTCTTCCAGGGATTGGTTTTGGATCCTTGATTAAATATAAGTTGGCTGTAGATGTTTGGATTGATTTCTGGTGTTTCTATTCTTTTTATTTTTATTTTTTTTTTTATTTTTTATATGGGGTGCAGGGCCCAAGCATTTGGGCCATCCTTCACTGCACTCCCTGGTCACAGCAGAGAGCTGGCCTGGAAGAGGAGCAACCGGGACAGAATCCGGCGCCCCGACTGGGACTAGAACCTGGTGTGCCGGTGCCGCAAGGCGGAGGATTAGCCTAGTGAGCTGCGGCGCCGGCCATTCTGGTGTTTCTATTCTGTTCCATTGGTCTATCCATCTGTTTCTGTACTAGTACCACGCTGTTTTGATAACAACTACCCTGTAGTATGTCCTGAAATCTGGTATTGTGATGCCTCCGGCTTTGTTTTTGTTGTACAAGATCGTTTTATCTATTCGAGGTCTCCTGTGTCTCCATATGAATTTCAGCATCATTTTTTCCAGATCTGAGAAGAATGTCTTTGGTATCTTGATTGGTATTGCATTGAATCTATAAATTGCTTTTGGGAGAATGGACATTTTGATGATATTGATTCTTCCAATCCATGAGCATGGAAGATTTTTCCATTTCTTGGTATCCTCTTCTATTTCTTTCTTTAAGGTTTTGTAATTTTCATCGTAGAGATCTTTAACGTCCTTGGTTAAGTTTATTTCAAGGTTTGATTGTTTTTGTAGCTATTGTGAATGGGATTGAACTTAGAAGTTCTTTTTCAGCCATGGCATTGCCTGTGTATACAAAGTGTGTTGATTTTTGTGCATTGATTTTATACCCTGCTACTTTGCCAAACTTTTCTATGAGTTCCAATAGTCTCAGTAGAGTTCTTTGGATCCCCTAAATAAAGAATCATATCATCTGCAAAGAGGGAGAGTTTGAGTTCCTCCTTCCCAATTTGTATCCCTTTAATTTATTTTTCTTGCATAATGGCTCTGGCTAAAGCTTCCAGAACTATATTGAATAGCCGTGGTGAGAGTGGGCATCCCAGTCTGGTACCAGATCTCAGTGGAAATACTTCCAACTTTTCCCCATTCAATAGGTAATTGGCCGTGGGTTTTTCATAAATTGCTTTGATTGTATTCAGGAATGTTCCTTCCATACCCAGTTTGTGATTGCTTCACCAACAATGTTTGCAGTTTGCCTGTGTGACTCACACTAGTTAAATCAATCTCTACCTTCTGTGAAGTAAAAATTTTGGGAAGTTTTAATTGTCTTCTTACATTTCCTTATTTTCTAAATCGGCAGATAACAGTTTTACATCTTTATAATCCGCAGTGTAATATTTCAGCCCGTTTATACATTGCATGCTGATGAACTAGGGATATGTAACTCATCCATCATCCCAGGTAGTTCTTTATTTCTGTGTAACCCTTATCTCTGGTTATATCTCTTTATCTTTTCTTCAGTTCTCCTTGGGAATCATATCCTCTGGTTTCACTTGGACTTTGAGAGGTACAGCATACGATTCCAATTAAATTTATTGTTTTTGCTTCAGTAAGATAATCCATTGATGAAAATCAGGTTCTCTCTCTTCAGCCACACACTCATGTGGACACTTTGCTTCACTTTATTGCTCTATTCTAGGTAAGTTCCAATGGTGCTTCTTTCTCATCCTTACACCCTTTTTATTTGCTACACAGTTTTGTATAGAATGTCATACCTGGCTTCCTTTCTCTTTACGTGCCCAGCAAACTTCTTTCTTTTCCTCTTATAGCCATTTCCCTCCAAAAGTCTCCCGTATAGCCTCTATCACATCCTGATATTTGACTAGGTATCTCTTATATATTGCAGTTGCAAGTAGCATGTTAGTCCTTCAGTCCTAGAAATGGTACTATAAGTAATTTCTTACTTCCTTGTAAGTATCTTCCAGTTAAAAATAACGTTTGGAGGGAGGCTCCTTGCACAAGACTTTATAACTTCATGTCCCACCGTATTGTCTGCTATGTCAAATGTAATAAAATGTTGAATAGCTGATGAATGAGACAACTCATGCATGTCATTACTATTTTATTTCTCTATTCATGGTACTGTTCCTTGCTTGCCAATTAAGGCTTCATATACACACCAGGACAAATCAAAGACATTGGCTAACCCTCAATATGTGAAAATGGTATAGACATGTGGATATCTGTATTAATCACAGAGGTCATATTTATTGTTCAAACTGTGATACTTTTGAAAGAGAAAGGGAGTGTCGCTCCCCCTCTTCGTGGAGGAACGACACAGGACCCTGCGCTGTTCTTTCGTCTGCTCGGCCCTCCCCGGGTTTGCTGCTGGTTCTTCCCGGGTTGGCTACCGTCCCTTCCACCTCCGTGGAAGGGCGGTTCCCCCTGCCACATTCCCCACTTCCGCGGGGGAGCGGCACACCGCCGGCTGGCTCTCTCGGGGGCTGCACAGGTATTCCTTCAGATGTTCCCCTTAGATGTTCCTGGTGCATGCCGTCTCTCTCCTCCTTTATAGTCCTCTTTACCAATCCCAACTCTGCTACCCACACGCCGAGTACCCTGCTCTCCTCCAATCAGGAGCAGTTCCCGCAGCTTGTTGGTTGAACTGGAGGCAGCTGTGCAGAAGCTGTTTCCTCCTCTCCCAGCGCCATATTGTGGGAAAGCAGATGCATAGAATAAGTCTTAATTCCAGTAACTTAGTCCAGTCCGGGTTGCTCCCCACAGGGAGCTTGTAGAGTCAGGGTAACTGAAATAAACTAGATTTGTTCTGGTTAAACTAAGATATATGGTCACTGTGATATAATTAACTGACTTGACAGTGAAGTATCAAGTGAAGGAAGTCTGTCTTTTTATGAATTTTTAAACAATTATTAGAGATGAAGACACACACATATACAGAATTTGAGAACGAGTAAGAGAGTAAGAAAAAGAGAGAAAGAATTGCTTCCATTCACTGACTCACTCCTCAAATACCTGAAATGGTCATATCTGGGCTGAGACTGAAGCTGAGATGCAAAAATGTAATCCAGGTCTCCTATGTTGAGTGGCAAAAACATTTAATTGAGCTATCAATGCTTCTTCCCAGGGTCTGCAAGGCAGGAGTCTGTAATCAAGAGCCTGAGCTAGGAATTAAACCCAGACATTCTGATATGGGTTGTGGGCATCTTAACTACTTGGCTAAACACACACTCCAAGCTAAATATTTCTATGATTACGTTTTGATGGCTACAGTATCCCCTGTAATAGATATGACTATGAACTAGATATTTAATAAATAAGCTCTTTAAAGATAATTTTTATTTTATTTTTTTAAAAGATGCTCAACATATATCTGGGTTATTTGGTAGACAAAATTCAAACTCTGGTCCCAGCCACCTTTCCTTTAAGCTTGGTCTTCTGATGAAAGTTATCTCAATGATATTTCTTAGGGCATTATTTCTTTTATTTTCAAAGGCATTCAAAATATTAGTTTATAGTAACTTTATGTTCTGATCACATTGCTTCCTTGAATATCCTGAAAATTCTGGGATTTTGTGGAAGCATCATTTGATTTAAGTTGATTTTCAGTTCCATTACTATTGAGCTGAATAAAGATCTGTCTTGAAATTCAGCACTGCTCTATCCCTTATTAATGCATGGCTGAGAGGTTTCTAAGGTACATAGAGTCATGAATTCAAACTACCAAATGCTTAAGCAAAAATTCTTTAAGCTTACTTGCCCTCTAGTCTCTGCTATCTCTATCCACAGTCTACATTCCTGCCCCAGTTTTGAATTAAGTCTCTGAAAAAGTAGACATTTGACATTGGCTTTACCCTCTGTCCAAATTCAGTGCTTGAAGAAAAGTGTCAGAGTATTCTGATGAACTTTCCGTTGACATTTAAAATCTGCTAGGCACTTCACTATTCCCAAGAGGAACTCTGTCATTGGGGTTAAAATCTGATTTGGCTGCCACAAAATGTAGAATAAATTTGGAGATATAAAAGATAGAGATCTTTAACTCTCTGGTTAGCAATAATATTGTCTCCAAATAGCAGTCAGTCATCCTTTCTCAGGAACAAGCAATAGGGCCCTTGAGGAAATCCATGTAATCCTTGATAGAAATAGATGTGACAAGTCCAATGATATTGGAAGGTAGCATAAGGTGGCTTTAAAGAGCTAATGGAGGAGAAAAACAAGAGTGTGCATACGAGTAAAAGTAAAGTCTCCTTTCTTTGTGGGTTATTAGGGAGGCTGAAGAGTGTCAGATATATTGCTGTTGGAGATGGACCTTTACTGGTATTGTCATCTATGTGGAATGTGACCCCTGGCTACTGGAAGCAGAAAAGACCGAATAACCAGGCACAGGCTCAGGAATGGTGGGAAGAAAAAAAAAAATGTGGCTCCACTCAGGAGCTGCCAGTGTATTTAGAGACTCTAAATCTTGGAACATGCTGTGCAGGTTTAGAAAACCCGAGGAACTGAAAATTGTGTTCAGTAATACCAAAGTTTCACCTACACATAAGGGAAGTACTATTAGTGCCATGGCTATTATGAATGAATAGATTTTGAATAAGATGACTTCCTAAGAAATCTGCCAGTGATCTCGTTCAGTCTGATACAGGTGCTATATATTCGTCTTGTTGATTTAGCTTTAATGATGCCAGATTTAAAAATAACATATGAAACATTTGGAAGTTATACAATATCAAGGTTGATTTTGCTTTAAATATGTTTTATTTAAAATGGAGATATATAGAAATAGAAATAAAGAGAGATTGAGGTATATCTTAGAGAGAACTCTCCCATTTACTGGTTCATTCCCCATGTTTCCACAATAGCCAGGACTTGGGGAAACCAAAACTAGGAACTTTAAACTCAGTCCATATCTAGTTCAGGTGGTGTGTGGTAGTGACAAAGATTTGAGCCATCACCCTGTGCCCTCTAGAGTGTACATTAGCAGGGAGCTAGGATTAGAAGTAGAGCTGGGACTTAGGCCCATGCATTCCAGTATGACATAAACACCTCCTAACACACTCTTAACTGCTTCACCAAATGCCTACTCTTCAAGATTACATTTTCTAGATGGAGAAATCTGGGAAACATTATGCTGAGTGAATCAAGTCAGTCCCAGAGGGACAAATATCATATGTTCTCCCTGATCAGTGACAACTAACTGAGCACCAAAGGGGAAACCTGTTGAAGAAAATGGACACTATGAGAAACAGTGACTTGATCAGCTCTTGTCCTGACTGTTGATGTACAATGTAATACTTTATCCATTTTAGTATTGTTTTTGTTCTAGTACTATTGGTTGAACTCTGTCATTAACACACAATTATTCTTAGGTGTTGAAATTTTAACTGAAAAGTGACCCCTGTTAAATATAAGAGTGGGAATAAGAGAGGGAGGAGATGTACAATTTGGGACATGCTCAATCGGACTTGCCCCAAATGGTGGAGTTAGAAACGTGCCAGGGGATTCCAATTCAATCCCATCAAGGTGGCATGAACCAGTGCCATCTCACTAGTCCAAGTGATCAATTTCAGTTCACAGTTGATCACACTGATAGGTCTAAGAGTCAAAGGGATCACACAAACAAGACTAGTGTCTGCTAATACTAACTGATAGAATTAAAAAGGAGAGAACGATCCAATATGGGAAGCAGGATACACAGCAGACTCATAGAATGGCAGATGTCCTAAATAGCACTCTGGCCTCAGAATCAGCCTTTAGGCATTCGGATCTGGCTGAAGAGCCCATGAGAGTATTTTAGGCATGGAAAGCCAAGACACTCTGGCAAAAAAAAAAAAAAAAAAAAACAAAAAAAACCACAACCTAAATGAAAGATCTCTGTGAGTGAGATCCCAGTGGAAAGAACAGGGTCATCAAAGAAGGAGGTACCTTTCTCTGAAGGGAGGAGAGAACTTCCAATTTGACTATGACCCTTTCAGAATAAGATTGAAGTCGGCGAACTCAAGGGGCTTCCACAGCCTTGGCAACTCATGACTAGAGCCTAGGGAGATTACTGACACCATAATCAAGAGTGTCAAATTGTTAAGTCAACAACAGGAGTCACTGTGTACTTACTTCTCATGTGGGATCTGTCCTTAATGTGTTGTCCAATGTGAAGTAATGCTCTAACTAGTACTGAAACAGTATTTTACACTTTGTGTTTCTGTGTGGGTGCAAACTGATGAAATCTTTACTTAATATATACTGAATTGATCTTCTGTATATAAAGATAATTGAAAATTGAAAATGAATCTTGATGTGAATGGAATGGGAGAGGGAGAGGGAGTGGGAGATGGGAGGGGTGCGAGTGGGAGGGAAATTATGGGGGGGGGTGAAAGCCATTGGAATCCATTAACTGTACTTAGGAAATTTATATTTACTAAATAAAAAATATCAAATTTTTAATGAAAAGTTTTCTAGAGAGTAAAATGTCTCCAAGAAGTTTAAAATCCTATGGCATAACCAACTATTGGAGCTTTCAGTATGTTCTTTCTGTTCAGAATAGAAAGCATTGGTGAAAAAGGTCCACTTTTATCACTGTATAGCTTTGTTACAGTGAACAACCCAAAGATTTCTGAGCATATCGGAAGGTTTCCCTAAGCATTTGGTAAAGTTAACATAATTAAATAGAATTGAATTAAAAGTTTGAACAATTGCTTAGTTCATTTTTTAAAATTTTAAGTTTTTTTTTATGGCGTTTCACTATTTTTTTAAACTTTTATTTAATGAATATAAATTTCCAAAGTACAGCTTATGGATTACAATGGCTTCCCCCCCATAACGTCCCTCCCACCCGCAACTCTCCCCTTTCCCACTCCCTCTCCCCTTCCATTCACATCAAGATTCATTTTCGATTCTCTTTATATACAGAAAATATATAAGTTTTAAAAATGTTGGCCGGCGCCGTGGCTCACTAGGATAATCCTCCGCCTTGCGGTGCCGGCACACCGGGTTCTATTCACTGTTGGGGCACCAGATTCTGTCCCAGTTGCCCCTCTTCCAGGCCAGCTCTCTGCTGTGGCCAGGGAGTGCAGTGGAGGATGGCCCAAGTGCTTGGGCCCTGCACCCCAGGGAGACCAGAATAAGTACCTGGCTCCTGCCTTCGGATCAGTGTGGTGCGCCGGCCTCAGGGCGCCGGCCGTGGTGGCCATTGGAGGGTGAACCAACGGCAAAGGAAACCTTTCTCTCTGTCTCTCTCTCTCACTGTCCACTCTGCCTGTCAAAAAAAAAATGTATATAAGGTGAGCAAATTTCATGTGTTTCATATATGCAGCTTTAGAAGAATAGTGATACTTCCCACCCAAATCTCCCTCCCACCCATACTCTCATCCTTACTTCTCTTTCCTTTTTTATTTTTCTTTTAATTTTTACAATAATATATTTCAAGTTTATTTTATAATCTAAGCTTAGCTCTCCACTAAGAAAAGACTTCAGCAAATATTAAGAAAAAAATACTGTTTCTCAACAGCTGAGACAAGGGTTGTAAACAATAATCAAATCTCAAAATGTCAATTTCACTACTATTCCACTGTGTACACATTATCTTTATCCATTCATTGGTTGTCGGACATCTGGGTTGATTCCAAATCTTAGCTATTATGAATTGAGCTGCAATAAACATGGGGGTGCAGATAACTCTTTCATATGCTGATTTAATTTGTTTGGGTAATTTCCCAGGAGTGAATTGCCTGGGTATATGGTAGGTCTCTTCTCAGATATCTGAGGAATCCACCCTGTCTTCCACCATGGCTGTACTAGTTTAGATTTAATCAATATATAATAGATGAGTTTCTTGGTTAGGTAATGTAGATTCAAATATGACACAGAAATTTTTTATCTTTTTTTTTTTTTTTTTTGACAGGCAGAGTGGACAATGAGAGAGAGAGACAGAGAGAAAGGTCTTCCTTTGCCGTTGGTTCACCTTCCAATGGCTGCTGGGGCCGGCGCACCGTGCTGATCCGATGGCAGGAGCCAGGTGCTTATCCTGGTCTCCCATGGGGTGCAGGGCCCAAGGACTTGATCCATCCTCCACTGCACTTCCGGGCCACAGCAGAGAGCTGGACTGGAAGAGGAGCAATGGAGAGAGAATCCGGCGCCCTGACCAGGACTAGAACCTGGTGTGCCGTCGCCGCAGGCGGAGGATTAGCCTATTGAGCTATGGCGGTGCCAGAAATTTTGTATCTTTTAACTGTTTCCCACATTACTATTAATCTGCAATCATTCCAATAAATTATTAAAGTCTAATTAACAAGATGTATATACAGCACCTGTATCGAACTCAACAGGAGCATTCACACAATTCTTGGAAAGTCTTATTAGTCAAAACATCTTAATGCATAACAGCCATGGCACAATTAGTACTATTCTAAAAGGTTAACATGTATAGGAAACTTTGGGGGTTCAATTTCTATCAGTGACAGTAGATATAATAAACAACAAATGATACCACATTGTAAAATATAATAATTATATGTAAGGAAGTGAGTTTATAAAAAGGAAGTCTTTGTTAGGTTACACAGCATCTTTATCCAGTAAATAGTACAATCATGGAGGAAAACATTCTGGAGATTCCTCAAAAATCTGAAAATAGATCTACCATATGACCCAGCCATCCACTCTTAGGAATATACTCAAAGAAAATGAAATCAGCATATGGAAGAGTTATCTGTACCCCCATGTTTACTGCAGCTCAAGTCACAGCAGCTAAGATATGGAATCACCCAGATATCCATCAACTGATGACTAGAAGAATGAAATGTCATATATACACATGATGAAATACTACTCAGCCATAAAAAATAATGAAATTCTACCTTTTGCAGCAAAATGCATGCAACTGGGGGGCATTATGATTAATGAGATAAACCAGACCCCAAAAGACAAATATCATATGTTTTTTTTTCTGATTTGTTGTAGGTAATATGTAGAGTACAAAAACGTCTTAATATATATTAAGCTAAATGGAAAAAAAAAATAAGAAAGAAGAGTAATTACAGAATGAAGCCTAGCGTGAGGGTATTATGTGGAAGGAAGAATTTTTGCAGACACATACTAGCAAAACTGTAATATGTGTTCCCAAATGTTCAAATAAATCAGTCCTGCTTTAATTTCAGGAAATCTAAAGATTATGCTTAAGAGAGAAAAGGCACCAGCGCCACCGCTCACTAGGCTAATCCTCCGCCTTGCGGCGCCAGCACACCGGGTTCTAGTCCTGGTCAGGGCGCCGGATTCTGTCCCAGTTGCCCCTCTTCCAGGCCAGCTCTCTGCTGTGGCCCGGGAGTGCAGGTGAGGATGGCCCGAGTACTTGGGCCCTGCACCCCATGGGAGACCAGGATAAGTACCTGGCTCCTGCCATCGGATCAGGACGGTGCGCCAGCCGGAGCACGCAGGCCGCGGCAGCCATTGGAGGGTGAACCAACGGAAAAAGGAAGACCTTTCTCTCTCTCTCACTGTCCACTCTGCCTGTCAAGAAAAAAAAAAAAAGAGAGAGAGAGAGAGAGAAAAGTCACCAGATCTTGGAAAGTCTTTTGTGCTTTGATAACATACTTGACTTTGGGCCATTCACAATGGAAAATTATTAGACTGTGGACATCTTGAGGACAGGCAAGTTCTATTCACGTTTTAAAAATCTCTAGTGCCCAGAACAGGGTATGGCACAAAGGTGAGCTACATATCTTTATTTATTAATTTTTATTATTTGTTTTTAGCAATGGAAGAACTGGATAGCTATTTGTGCTTTTAATGACATGCTATCATCAAGTGTGTATCTTAAATCAACCTACTTGGTGGTGACATGTAAAGTTTTGTGGAAAATTTTAATTTGGAAACCGGAAAAACAAATAATAAGCCAACAAGACATTTTTTAGGAGATAAAATAAAATTGTGGATTGAGATGCTATCAGTGTGGTAGCCAAAGGAGTGTGGATTTGTGACATATTAGAGGAATAAAGAGAGATTTATATTTTTTGAAAATAGGATCGAAGGAAGATGTAAAAACAAAATAACTCAAATTTTCTGATCTATGTGAATGGAAGTTAGCAACTGATACAGATTGCAAGAGAAATAGGAACTCTAAACAGACAAAAGTTTTAGCTAAGTAAAATTAAGAAGGCACAATACTTATGCTATATTTTTACTCAAAATCAAATTTTTGTTTAATCAGCTGAATTGAAATTAGAAACTGATAAACTCCGCTTTTTTTTTTTTTTGACATGCAGAGTTAGACAGTAAGAGAGAGAGAGACAGAGAGAAACGTCTTCCTCCCATTTGTTCACCCCCCCAATAACCCCCACGGCCAGCGCGCTGCACAGATCCGAAGCTAGGAGCCAGGTGCTTCCTCGTGATCTCCCATGCGGGTGCAGGGCCTAAGCACTTGAGCCATCTTCCACTGCCTTCCCAGGCCACAGCAGAGAGCTAGACTGGAAGAGGAGCAACTGGGACAGAATCCGGCACCCCAGGACTAGAACCTGGGGTACTGTTGCCACAGGCGGAGGGTTAGCCAAGTGAGCCGCGGTGCTGGCCAAACTCTGCTTTTGTTAAGATGTACCAATGTGCATGGGGTAACATGGTCACTTTGAATGCCAACTATAATTCAGGACTTCACATGGTAGTGTCACATATTTAGGTCTGGATATCAATCTGCAGAGCTCAGCAAGCTTTTCTCCATGTTGATGGTTACCTCACTAGGTCAAGAAATGCAGACTCTGGGATTTTAGTATAAAATTAAGTAATTTCTTCACAGGTGAACTAGAAATCATGAAGTATTAATTATTTGTTCACACCGACTTCTGATTTGTGTATTTACTTCTCCCTTCAAAGCACTTACTTTAGGAGTTCATTTTTTCTATGCCAGATATGCTCCTTGGACAGTTTCTCCCTGTTTTATATTTCTGTGCTTTGAACTGCTTTGTAATTTCAGTGAAGATACAAGTCTGTAAACAACTTTAGAGTTCTTCTGTCAAGAGTTTGAAACCATTGTAAGAATTCAAGGAGAGAAGACGCAAGGACACAAAAGATTCAATGAAAGGATTAGAAGACAAAGTCTAGTAAAAAAAATGTTAAGTACTTTGAACAGACAGGAGTAACTTCAGACAGCTTAGAAATACATTGCTGGGGAATTAGAATTGTTATTCAGACAATACCAAAAAGAGAGACAGCCAGTAAAGCTCCAACAACTATTTCCTTTACTTTTATAAGTATTTGCATGGATTATTTCCTGTACTAGCATTATAATATCACATTAAAAACATTAGTCACATTTTATGGAGGCATTTATGGATAAAATATAGAAAAATTATTCTAATTTATGTAGACATTTATGCGTGAAAACAAAAAAAGTGCTCAATGCACAATGTAAAGCTGCATAACTTAAATTTGCATTATAATTTTCAATAAAATGATTTTTTGCATACAAATTGACTTTGAATCAGTAGCAATTATATTTTATTTTTGCATATTTGTTGGAGAAACATAATAATAAACTAAGATCTTAAAATTTCTGAGAATAAACAACTGAAGTTTGTGTGCTATAGCAGAATAGTGATAATCACGTCAATGATAATGACACAAAGAGCATTCGAGATCTGGCAGGAAACTTACTGCAATGGGCCTCCTGCATGTAGAAGAAATGCCTCTAAGGTCCAAGGGCCTTCATTGTTGTCAAAGCACTAAACATTTTTAAAAATGATTCTAGTATCTTTCTTACCCTAACAGAAATCTACAGACTTATGGATCTGATTGTTAACAGTTAGAAGGAAAATAAGCCTTAGCCTAAATTTGGCCTGGCCTTGCATTTTTTTTCTGTTATTGTATTTTCCTATAACAAAAGAAATTTTGTTTTTTTTTTCCCCTTGTTCCTTGACATCTAAGGCACATTTATGTATCTGATAGAGTTTAAAGATGCTTTTCCTTAGAAAAAAGTTCATGTAGACAGTATTATGCCTTAGAGTTTACAGAAATCATAGAGCCTCAGGAAGCCTATCCACAGTCCCCCAAGTCAAGAACTTTGAATTATGAATTTTCTTTGGTGTTTATAATCCTCCCTGCTATGATTTTGGTAAAGTTGACTGTATTCTTCAGGCTTTATATATTGAAACCTAATCCTCATTATGAAGTAATTTGAGGGTTAACACTTTATCTAACTATGGTGTTTGCAGGTAAGGCCTTCGGGAAGTGATGTATTACATAAAGTTCTAAGAGTGAAGCCACCATGATTGAATCCTTGTGGTTTCTATGAAGAGGGAGAGATCAGACAGACAGACATATATAAACATGCATTCCCAGCCTCTGTGCCTCATCAGGACTCTCAGCAAGAAGCCCTTCACCAAATAAGGCCTGCAGACCTTGCACTTCCAGAACTATGAACCAAAATAAATCTCTTTGCTTTATAAAACAGTCTGCCTCAGGTATTTTATTATAGCAATGAAAAATGGACCACAGTCCTCATTAGCTTATTTTTCTCTTCTCAATTAGTTTTCAGACACCTTATCTAGAATAGTCTTATTTTACAGTCATACGTGGAGATCTTTATTATAAAGTGAGATTTGGGATGTTGCAGGTCTAATCATGATTTTTTTTTATTTGACAGGTAGAGATATAGACAGTGAGGGAGAGAGACAGAAAGGTCTTCCTTCTGTTGGTTCACTCACCAAATGACCACTATGGCCGGCACTACGCTGATCTGAAACCAGGAGCCATGTGCTTCCTCCTGGTCTCCCATGCGGGTGCAGAAGCCCAAGCACTTGGGCCATACTCCACTGCCCTCCTGGGCCACAGCAGAGAGCTGGACTGGAAGAGGAGCAACCGGGACTAGAACCCAGGGCCCATATGGGATGCCAGCACTGCAGGCAGAGGATTAACCAAGTGAGCCATGGCACCAGCCTAATCATGATGTTTTAGGTTATGTCATTTCATAGATCCTCTGAGATAAATTTTAAACATTATATCAATTTAAAACACAATTCTTATTCATAGGTAACTCAAAAATGTAAAGAAAATGTAAAAGGCGAAGATAAATAATGGTGACAAATGTATTTTGGCAGAACTGTTTGGACTATTTGACTATTATCAACTGTTTTCATGAAATTTACTCTCCAGAAACAGACCAGCAGTTCTCAAATTCTGTGTCAATGGAAATGCACTGGAAAACAGAGAGCTCCCAAAGTAGGAAAAGCTTTGTATGGTAGAAAAACATAAAGAATAAATGATATGATTTAACATAACATGTAAATCTACAAGTGGTTTAACAATATAGTCCAAAAACACACTCAACCAACTTATGTGGGGTTTTGTAACCAAGACAAGAAATTTGGAATTTTTTAAATTAATGTGGAAGGTTTTAAGCCAAGAGACCAATTGATAAAGTTATCTAAATAACATTGTGAAAAACATCACTCAGCATTCTGATGGAAAAGGCTTGTAGAAAGCATATTTTGAAGAAGAGAAGCAGGGTACGAACCTCTTGTCATGTGAGAAAAGATGATGACTTGCTCCAAGCCATGGTGAGGGTAGGAGATAAAAAGAGAAGTGGATATAATTTAAATCATTGGTATCATTGGAAAACTTTGCTAACTGATTAAAAGGTGAGGATAAGGAAAACCATCCTATGTTAACAGTTTGAATAATGTTACATCTCCGTGTCATTTTTGTGAGAAGGTAAGTACTTGGAGACTAGTTGATTGAATTTTCATGCCTATGAGATGTTAATTTTGAAATGTTAAACAGGTGATTAAAATATTAATATGATTCCTGTATGGAGTTTAGAAAAAAAAAACTTAGAAGTAATTATTGTTATTAGAATAAGGAAACATTTCATAGAAGATTTAAACATTAAAACTTTTTTTTTTTGCTTTCAAACTTTTATTTAAAGAATATAAATTTCCAAAGTACAGCTTATGGATTACAATGGCTTCCCCCCCATAACGTCCCTCCCACATTAAAACTTTAACAGATGATTTTATGTACAATTTTCCGTTGGAAATTCCTACAAAAATACAATTATGTAATAT
This sequence comes from Oryctolagus cuniculus, assembly GCF_051225735.1. Classification (NCBI taxonomy): domain Eukaryota; kingdom Metazoa; phylum Chordata; class Mammalia; order Lagomorpha; family Leporidae; genus Oryctolagus; species Oryctolagus cuniculus. The sequence goes on along the minus strand of NC_142874.1, from coordinate 63,928,950 downwards.
ATTTTGATTGCCTAATGTTCAGCCTTGTGACTGTACCAAACCCACATTTTCAATATCTTTTTTAAAAAAACTATATAGAATGTTTTTAAACTACTACAAATAATGATCTTGAATAACACTTATTTTAAAGTCAAATAATGCTTATAACCTAACTAGTTTTTGAAGTTTGTATATTTTATATTTTTTCTCCAAATTTTAGCCAATAAATAAACAAGCAAACAAAATATCAATGCTAATTTTGAATACAAGGTATTATATTTGCACAGTTTTATATTCCATTTAATTTCATCAAGCTACATATAACCAGAAGAAATGGTATCAGAGTCCCAAAGTCTCATCTGTATTCTCAAATGTGAACTAATTCAAGTTACTTGAAGGACAAGTAGAACATTCATAAGAAGTGTGGTTTTGGAACATTTGCCCAATTCCCTTGTCCTATGTAGTCCAGATGACTTCTGATACTTTTAGTTGATTTCATTATAAAAAATACATTGATAAGCCTGAAAATTGCTTATATAAGTTTTTTTTTCCTGGTCTTGATGTATTTACTCATTTTATTTGCTCTCATAATCATTTTAAGCATTAAAATATAGGATTACTAACGTTATTGGTAACAAATTGAAGAAAATTAAAGCATTGTAATATAAATGTAGATATATAAATTGAACATATGATTTTTTTTTTTTGACAGGCAGAGTGGACAGTGAGAGAGAGAGAGAGACAGAAAGGTCTTCCTTTGCCGTTGGTTCACCCTCCAATGGCCGCCGCGGCCGGCGCGCTGTGGCCAGCGCACTGCACTGATCCGTAGTCAGGAGCCACGTGCTTCTCCTGGTCTCCCATGGGGTGCAGGGCCCAAGGGTTTGGGCCATCCTCCACTGCACTCCCTAGCCACAGCAGAGAGCTGGCCTGGAAGAGGGGCAACCGGGACAGAATCCGGCGCCCCGACCGGGACTAGAACCCGGTGTGCTGGCGCCGCAAGGCGGAGGATTAGCCTAGTGAGCCGCGGCGCTGGCCGAACATATGATTTTTAAAATTAGTTTATATGTGTTCACATGGAGACACTTTTTGGTGATATTTTCATATTCAATTTCTAGGATATCAAAGTCTCTTCCCAAAAACAGGTAGTTGAATTTAAATAAAGTTTAGCCAAGTATTTCAGAATTTTAGTTATTGAATATTCCACTAATGAATTATGATAAAGTAAGAGTCCAGGGAAATTCGCTCACCATCTTTTACATCTGTCTTCATTACCTTGGGTTATCTAGGTGAGCTCTACATAATTGCAACGTCCTTATCAGACGGAGTCAGTAGTCAATGGATATGTGAAGATGGATGCAGAAGGGTGGGCACCTGAGTGTGTGTGTGTGTGTGTGTGTGTGTGTAACATTGAAATGGAATTTGAGACAGAGAGATAAAAAGTAAAGTTGCATCCTGCAGTGCCGATTTCCCATATGGGTGCCAATTCAAGTCCCTGCGGCTCCACTTCCGATCCAGCTCTCTGCTATGGCCTAGGAAAACAGTGATTTTTCTATTAGAATTTTGAAGCACAATTCCCTCCTCCCAAGGTTTTTAGAGGTTTTTACATATCTACAATACTTGTATATAAATTATGATATGTTTTGATGTGAGGTTTCCTAAATTAATTATTTTATTATCACCTTGGTTATATGTCCGATCATTCCCTTTTATATGGTGGCTTGGCTTAGCACTGGACAAAATGATATGTTTAGGATTCCAGTGATAACAACAGCCTTAAATCTCTGACAGTCTTGAGGTACACGCAGCAGAAGACAATCACAAAAGTGCCCAATAGATTCAAGCTTGTCTTGGCTTCCCTCCTACCAGCCTCCAGCTCTGCTTTCTGATCAGCTCTCACACTACCTACAGCCACCTCTGGGCCATCACACACTTGGCTCAGGACCAACAGCCGCAGGAGCCATGGAGAGCTCACTCCTATAGACCCTTCTGCCACCTGCTCCACATCATCCATGCCCTAGTTTCCAGATTCCCATTCAAAATTCCATTTGTCCACTCATGCATGGGCTGTGGGGGAGGTGATTTTAACATAGGTTTTATAACACCCTTTAGAATTTCACTTATCTACTTCCTCTCATAACTGCATGAGATGTAATTTATAAGTACTTATTTTATAATAATGAAAGTAGTCTGCATTTCTGATATTACCCTGAACAATGCATACACGCAAGTCCACTTTTTCCTTTATATTATTGTAAAATATGAAGTAGCCTCCTAGAGACTGTGTTTATTTGCTTCACTTGCAACTAAGTCCTGCAACTACATTTTTTGCTATTGACAAAGATATGTGCAATTTATTTTTTTATTTATGTAGGCAGAAACTGATTTGGATTCTACATTCTCTTTCTTCTGTCCAATGGGATGGAAAATCACAAATGATGACCCGACTTTTACCATGTAGATGAGAACCATTCTTATAGGAGGGCAGAACAAAAGGGAATTAACCTGGATAACTCATCTCTGGAGCCAAATCATCCTGCCAACATAAGTTTCTCACCTTTGCCATTTTAGGTGAGTACAAATAAAACTGTATCTTATTAAAATTGCACCACAAATTCCCTTAACTAAAGAAAGATATACTAATTTGTAGGCAATATGACTAACTCTAATTTTTTGTGCATTGTGCTTTGAGTCCTTCAGACATTTTCCTATTGCTACGTTTCCTCCCCATCTCCTCTTTACAGTGCATGAACACCTGTGCATATATACACACAACACACACACACAAATACAGACACACAGGCATACCTATAGATAAACTCACACAGGTATCAAGTGTGAAGGGACAAGGCATAGGATGATTAATGAAAGCAGAGGTTACAATGGAACCAGGTAGGCATGGGCCTGACATTTTGCCTGAAGGCTTTTGTTGGTGTTATTTAAAGAGGTAAACTATTTTGGTCAAGGTCTGTTGCATCTCAACCTGCATGGGATTTACTTGTTCATCCTGTAGCAATACTAACATGTGGAGATTCATCTTGACATATCCACAGTCACCTTAATCTTAACATCTGTATAAAATTTAATTACCCAATCTTTGAACATAACCACCATCTTGGACTTAGCTGCCGTCTTGACTGTTGGTTGATCCTGTAGGTCATTCCAAGCCTTATGATGGCATAGATAAGGTTGCTAGCATAACCTGCCTCTCCTGTCTCAAATTCTTGTCTAACATCTATAATGTCTCCAGCTGAACCCTGGAATGTTATGTTTTAAAAATGGAACCCCAGATACATTTCAATTTAACCAGGGGCCACCTTAGTCTATTAACTACCTTTCTCCCTACCTTAAGAAATTGGAATTCATTGTCTTGCAGAGACCCATGACCATGCTTTTGGACACAATGCCACTAAGTTATGCTCTACATAATCTTCATTTCTACCCTCTTTCTTTGATCTTTTGGTACTTTCTGCCTTTAGTGGTCTGTTCTCTGTACACTGAGTCTTTCTGGAACAAGCAATGTGATAAGATGTTTTAAAATATTTTACTTTTTAATAAATATGCATTCATTACTCAGTTTTTATAACTTCAGCTAAGTACATATTCATTGTTCATTTTTATTTGGTTTAAACTTTAGAAGAGCCACCTGTTTGTAAGGAAGAAAGAATGCCAGTTCAAGTTTGGGTTAAGGCCAAGTTTCACAAATTGCAAACTTGCTGGCAGAAAATTTAGCAGCAGAAAGTACATCGTAGAGCAGGAGAGAACTGCCACATCTATCTTTAGTTTGAACACACAGTGGCTGTGCCGTCTACAGATATAGTAGTGAGAAAAAAAAAGGAAGGATGGAATCTCAAAAAATAAAGAAGACAAGAGTGTCGGAAACCAGCATAAAACAAATATTTGGAAATTTATAGTTTTGTGTGCCACAGTAAATGTAGAAAGTCTTGGTTATTATTAATCATGGCAACTGCTTCAGTAGTTATAAGGTATGTCAGTTTATGGGGCAAAAGTTGTGTACAATACAAAATCTATGCTTGTAAAGAGACAAGAATAAGATGGAATGTTGGACGAAGTCCATGAAGCATGAGAGAAAATATACTTCAGATAAAATAGACTTGAAACACTAGAATGCACCAAGTGATTAAAATAATTAAGTGGAGCAATTGAGATGTAAAGATGAAGGTGAATGCTGCCTTCATTCTCTCAGTCAAGGATGAATAGCCATTTCTTGTCCTAGGAGACTAGAGGCTGGGTGCCAAGCCTGCAGACAGGGCTGCCTAGCAACCACTCATCCAGGGAGGGCACTGAATAAGTTCTTCTCTTCCTTAAGCATTTGTAACTATTAATTTAATTAGCAAAGGCAGTGTAGCATGAATCATCCTGGTGCAATAGTAAAATATTAATGAAGCTTTTGAAGTGCTAACCTGAAATAGGCATGTTGGAGACAGCTCACAGCCATAGTAAGCTAGGGGAAAATTATTGAACAAAATAAAAGTAACAGAGAAAGCTTCTTTCTTTGCAGTCAGGTTCCATGGGGTTTCTAGAAGAGATTACAACGTAAATTTTCTTTCTCTAATCTCATTGCCCAGAAACTTGCTGTCCAGCTTTGAAAGTGGAAACTGAATGAGACTTTTTCTTCTGATCCTTTTTTAAAGATTTATTTAATCGTTTACTTGAAAGGCAGACAGAGAGAGAGAGACAGAGAGCATGAAGGAGAGAGAGACATCTTTCATCTGCTTCTTCACTGCTCACATGGACACAAGAAGGTTTGGGCTAGGCTGAAGTCAGGAGCCTGGAACTCTATCCTAGTCTACCACGTAGGTGACAGGGCCCACCCAAAGCAGATGGATCATTTTTTCATTGCCTTCCCAAGTGCATTAGTTGATAACTGAATAGAAAGTGGAGCAGCCTGGACTGGAACTGGTATGCCGATATGGGATGTTTAACCCATTGCACCACATCACCAGTCTCCGAATGATATTTTTTTCTAATTCTAAAATTCTATGAATCCCAAATATCCCCTCAAAATCCCAGTTTTAATTATACTATTCCTTAGAAGACACATGGATTTCTCAATATAACTGTCTTCAAGGTAAACTGTATTGTATACATTTCAAAGGCCATTAATGTTCCTCTTGTTAGCTGTCTTGAAGGGTAACTTCTCAGTGATAAAGGGAAATGTTGTGACTTTCACTCAGAGGCTGGATGTTCTGTCTCCACAATACTCCTGTCCAGACTGCTCTGCCTCAGTTTAATAAAAGACAGTTGCATTATGGATGTTTCAGAAAATCACATTTTCTGAAAGACCACCTGGCATTGTGTGTACTTCCTAACAATGATTTTCTCTTGCAAATGCTTTATGGTGTACTGGATCTTTATTTGCAAAATGACACCACACGATAAAGTTTCAGTATTGTCAAGCTTTGAAGAAGATTTACTGGAAAAAAATTAAAACCTCTCAAATGCTTGTTTTGTTGCTCTTTTATTCTTTTCTAATAGAAAAGTAGAATTAAACAATATTCTATTTTCTGCAAAACAGAACAGTAATTCACTCCTTTTTTCCTCTGGCTACTGCTGTGAGAATAGTGCCTTTCCATTTTGTAAGAAGATCTGAATTTAGAAATGAGTTCTGCGTGATACTTGTGAACTGATTATGAACAAGGTCAAGGATGTTAAATGCCTAGGGAAAAATTGTAAGTCAGAGGAAAAGGGAAAACAAACATTACAACTATAGATACAGTTATTTAAAAATCACAAAAGTCAATGCATTACCTTAAAATGTAGTTTTTCCATTGGCAACAAGGAAGTGAGTATGTAGTATATGTGAGTATGTGTCCTAATTTCCATCTCTATCAGTATGCTTAAATAGGAAATGCAATTGTAAGAGTAGAATTTGTTCACTGAAGCTTACTTACCTGGGTACGATTTTTATTTACCCACAATATATAAAAAAAGAAACAAAGGCAGACAGGCAAGTAATTCAGTGTTTTCAGGCACTCAGTTGGCTAAAATACAATCAAATCAACTAATTTTTTTAAACTTATGAAACCAAAATAAAATGCATATCGAGGGATAAATGTGTCAGACCATTTAACCTACAATTCTCATAGTGTTTTCTTGGGGGCAATACCTGGAAATTAGTTCAAATACAAATTATTCAGCCATTCCCTATAAGTAAGGGTTCAGACTCTGGGGGCAGGACTTAGTCACATTGTTGCATGAAGCTCTCTGGCTAGTTCTAATGCATGTTAAAGTAGAAGAAGCACTGCTAAAATATATTGTATGATGCATACCATACACTTTTCTTGTAACATTTTCTTTTCTCGTTTCTTAGCAAATATTATAAATATAAAAACAATGCTACTTTTGATAACTTACATTTAAATATATTTAAAGCATGTTGCTTCATTTTTCTACTAGTGAGATTTTTTTAATTCACTATTTTTCCACATATTCACAAGATGACATAAAAATATAGCCCACAAATGACATTTTGTTAAAGCATTTTCTAAATACGTCTTCACATCTTGTTAAACCTGTACATGTATAATCATAAGCTTTGGGTAGGGGAAAGCTTGTATTTTATTTTAATTGTCTGCCAAATGATGAATCACATGTTCTTTCAGTAAACTTTTGCTAAGTTGTGCGTAAACTGAAAACATTTCAAAATCTCAGTGGCATAACGCAAGATTATTTATGTATTTACTGTTTGTTTTTGCCTTATTCCAGTGACTGAGACTTGGCCTGAAAGATCACCTTCTGTTTGGAAAGTGCTGCTCCCATGGTCAATATCTGACACAGAAGATAACCCTCAGAACCCATACAACACCTTTGCTCAGTACGGCATGCCACATCTGACTCCACTCCACTGACCAAGGTGAGTGTCAAGGCCACGACTGACAGTGGAACCAGAAAGAACCCTCCCTCCTGTGGAAAAGTGACACAGCATGGGGCGGGGTGGGGTCTGGAGCATCAGACACTAGCTAAGCTGCAAGAAAGCTGGTTTTTAGGAACAGACAGCACAGTCTGCCACAGGTATTTGTCTCCCTCCAGATTTTCCAGCAGACCTAAGGGCACTATTGTTTGTGTTGTCCCTTTGTTCCACCAGTCTCTGTTTTCCTTCCCCAGGATTTCATACGCTTTCTCCTTTCCTTCCCAATCAAAGCCCTGCTCCTGTCTACCAGGAGTTTCCTACCGCAAAGCCTAGTCACACCCTCCACTTCTGTGCTTGTAGACTTCCCTTTCATTATGTGGCTCTTATATTGTCAATAGTGATTGTGATAGTATTTGTAATCAACGCTTATTGATTTAAGTGATTATTGATTCAATGCTTTACTCCAGAATTGTTTCTAAATTCCATAATGACAGGGATACAGCTGTTTTTTCCTACCACTGAATCTCTAAAAGAGGTGTTGCCATATTAGTCACTTCACTACTACAAATATTCACTTAAAGACTGAATGTTTCTGTTTTGTTTCTTTTTCCAATCTTTCCATTTCTTCATTTTTGATATGATAGTTTCATAGATATTTAAACATGGTTGTGTATTCACTCGTTTTATAATGTTAGGTAAAATCGTTGGATTTTAATTTGAGTATTTCATACCTGAAGCAATAATTTTTATTCCTTAATCAAGAGTACTTCAAAAAGCTCATGGAGAGGTAAGCAATTAACTTACTGGTTAAGATGCTGGTTAATTTACCCGTGTCCCATTTCAGCAATACCTGGGTTGAATACCTGTCTCTGATTCCTGTCTCTATCTTCCCACAAGTACAGATCCAAGAAGGCGACAATGACAGTTCAAGTGACTGAGCTCCTGCCCCCCTCTTCAAAGAGCTGGACTGAATTCCTGGGTCCTAAATTTGGCCTACCCAAGTCCTAGCTCTGTGAACATGTAGGAAGTGAACTAGGGGCCAACGATCTGGCATAGCAGGTTGAGCCTCTGATTACAGTGCCAGAATTCCACCTGTTCTAGTCCTTTCTCCTCCACTTCCAATCCAGCTCCTTGCTAATAACCTAGGAAAGTAGTGGAACATGGCTTACATATTTGGACCTCTGCATTGTGGGAGACCTGGAAGAAGCTCTGGTTTCTTGGCTTTGGATCGGCCCAGCTTCAGCCATTGCAGACATTTGGGGAGTGAACCAGTGGTTGGAAGATCTCTCTGTTTCTCTCTGTTTAAAACTTTGCTTCTCAATTAAATAAAAAAAAATCTTAAAAGAAAAAAGGAAGTGAACTGGCCAATGGGAGCTCTCTTTCTGTCTTTCAAATGAATTATAAAAAATGTGATGAAAACTCAGGGACAAATGTAATGAAAACATAAATAATTTTACATACTTTTTTTGCAATTCATACAAATTTTACACAATTCAAATTTTCCATGAATATTTTGAAGCCCTCTTACATAAAGGTAAAAAAAAAATGTCCTTATGCTTTCCCTTCCACTTGTTTTTCCAAATGTTTATTTTGGGCTATTTGTTTCAATGATTTTGTTTGTTATTTTTATTTCTCAAAATTTTATTTAAGAACTTTGAAAATCTACATTCCCTTTTCTTTAAAGATTTATTTGCTTATTTGAAAGGCAGAGTAAAAGATAAGTAGAGGCAGAGAGAGAGAGAGAGAGAAAGAGAGGAAGAGAGAGAGAGATATCTTCCATCTGCTGATTCACTCCCCAAATGGCTACAAAAGCCAGAACTGTGCCTATCCACGGCTAGGAGCCAGGAGCTTCTTCCAGGACTCCTTCGTGGGTCCAGGAGCCTAAAGACTTGGGCCATTTTTTACTGCCTTCCCAGGCCATAGCAAAGAGCTGGATCAGAAGTGGAGCAGCCAGGAATCAAACTAGCACCCACAGGGGATGCTGCCACAGCCCTGGCCCTGAAAATCTACATTCTTTATTACACATACACTAGTTAAAAGTTCATGGACAAACAGAAATAAAACATGCTCCTTTTTCCATGAAGTTTTTGAACCACACTTGGATAATTAGTAAAGAAATTTACACTTAGGTCTCAATTTTCAGACACTTACTGGTTGCTGTTTGTCCATTATAACACAAGACTCTATTTGTGACTTCTTCATTTTAACAATCCTTGGTTAACTCTGAGTTGCATTAATAAATAGAACTTTGTGGGAAGAGTATTTATAAGATAGAAATCCTGAATTCTCACATTCAAGAGAATGTCTTCATGTAAACTTTACAACTCAATTATAAGGCTGTTGCCATAGAAAAAAATTAAAGCACATTTTTTTCACTCAAATCACCTACATATATACAGAAATATAAATATATATATATATGTACATATATATATATTTAATTGATTGTTAAAGTGCTTTATATCATTGAGGCTAATAAAGAGGCTTTATTATATAAGACCCAGGCTTCTACTTACCATGAAGGTCTAGTTACTCTCAGATGAATTCTCATGGCTTATATTTGACCCAAGTCTTTCTTCCATGTAATATCAGTTATATATTATTTATAATTGCTCTTAGGATAAAAACTAAAATCTTCAGTGTGGCCTACACATGATCTGATCCCAGTTTGACTATCCTGTTCAAATTTGCCAAGAGCAACTATAAACATATCTGTCCCCAGTTGCCTAAACAAGATTTTATATATTACTTTTAACAAGCAGATTTCTGTAATAGATGTTTTCATAAGAAAAACCAAAGTCCAAGAAGTTCAACAAGGTTTAAATTCCCTGAACCAGTAACAGCTTACTTCTCACGATTCAGTTTTCAACAGGAGGCTGTGCATAACCTTTAGAATTTAAGAAAGAAAGGAAATCAGAGGTTGTTTTACCTCGTTTGTTCCACTTAGCACCTATGATTCTTAATGGCAGTGCCTGGATTGGATACCTGGCTTCAGTCCTGATTCCAGCTTCCTGCTAATGCAGACTCTCAGAGGAAGGAGGTGATGGCGCAGATAGCTAGGTTCCGGCATCCAAGTGAGAGACCTGGACTGAGTGCCTGGCTCCCTGTTGACCTGTCCCAGTCCCAGCTTCCCAAGGCATTTGGGGAGCAAAACAATTGATGAGCTTTCATTGTTATGTTTATCTTTTTCTCTCTGCCTTTTAAGTAAATAATTTTGTTTATTTTTTTTATTTTTCCATGTTAATATGCTATCAATTCAAAGAGAAGAGATTAAATGTAGTTCCTACATAAACTTCCCAATGATATTTCTTTCTTTCCTTCCTATCTCTTTCATTCTTAAATTAAAAATCTGTTATCCTGAGACCAGAGCTGTGGCTTAGAAGGTTAAGCCTCCGCCTGCAGTGCTGGTATCCAATATAGGCGCTGATTAGCATCCTGGCCATTTTATGATGATTCTTGTAGGCCATTAGCAGGGAACTGGGTCAGAAGGGTAGCAGTGGGCTACAAAATGGTGTCCAAATGGAATTTTGGCATTGCAAGGAGCAGCTTTACCTGCTATACCATAATGCTGGCCCCTGGATCACCTTTTTTTTCCTGTTTTCTATTTTTTAGAAAAAAAAAATTAAAGCTTTTTATTTAATGAATGCAAATTTCATAAATACAGCTTTAGGAATTTAGCGATTTTTCCCCAATACCCACCCTCCCACTTCTGCTCCCATCCCACCTCCTACTCCCTCTCCTATCCCGTTCTTAATTAAGATTAATTTTAATTAACTTTATATACAGAAGACAAACTCTATACTATGCAAAGATTTTCACAGTTTGTAAACCCCCCCCCCCACATAACATATAAAGTACTGTTTGAGAACAAGTTTTGCAGTTAAATCTCATAGTACTACTCATTAAGGAATTGAGTCCTACATGGGGATTAAGTGCACACTGACTTTTGTTGTTAATTTAACAATTAACACTCTTATTTATGATGTCAGTGATTACCCGAGGCTCCTGCCATGAGCTGCCAAGGCTATGGAAGCCTTTTATGACCACAAACTCTGTCAGTATTTAGACATGGCCATAAACACAGTGGAAGTTCTCTCTTCCTTTCAGAGAAAAGTACATAGTTCTTTAATGGCCCCTTCTTTTCACTGGGGTCTCACAGAGATCCCTCATGTAGGCTAATTTTTTGCCACAGTGTCTTGGCGTTCTATGCCTAAAATGCTCTCGTGGGCTTTTCAGCCAGACCAAATACCTTAAGGGCTGATTCTGAGGTCAGAATGAGAGAATGACATTCTGAGGACAGAATGACAAAGCGATTGTCATTCTATGAATCTACTGTGTGGACTTCTTCACATGTTGGACATTCCCTCCTTCTTAATTCTTTCTATTATTATTACCAAGCAATTTATGCTACTTTTAATATCTCTTTAACACTTGATCCTATCTATATGTTCAATTTAACACTTTTTAACACACATTTTAACTATGATCACTTCAACAATTAAGATGGCAGTTTTACCACACTTTTAATGGGATTTTAAATCCCATAATTTCTTTCTCCAGGCTTCAGTTGATGGACATCTGGGTTGACTCTATATCATAGCTTTTGTGAATTGAGCTGCAATAAATATGGGTTACAGATCACTATTTCATATGATGAGTTCATTTCCTTGGGGTAAATTCCCAGGAGTGGGATAGTTGGTTCATATGTTAAATCTAGTTTCAGCTTTCTGAGGTATCTAGATACTGCCTTCCACAGTGACAGTTTACATTCCTACTCACAGAAGATTAGGATACCCTTTTCCCCACACCCTTGCCAGAATTTATTGTTTGATGATTTCTGAATGAGCACCATTATAATTGGGGTGAGGTGAAACCTCACTGTGGATTTTATTTGCATTTCTCTGATGCCTAGTGATCCTGAGGATTTTTTCATGTGTCTGTTGGCCATATGAATTCCATCTTTTGCAAAATACCTGTTCAAGTCCTATGTCCATTTCTTAACTTGAGTGTTTGTTTTGTTGTCATTGAATTTCTTGAACTCTTTATAGAATCTGGATATTAATGCTTTATGATTTTCATAGTATACAGATATTTTCTCCCATTGTGTTGGTTGCCTCTTCACATTGTTAAGTGTTTCTTTTGCAGTGTAGAAGCTTCTCAGATTTATGTAATTCCATTTGTCTCTTTTGGCTTTGACTATTTGTGCTTCTGGGATCTTTTCCAAGAAATCTTTGCCTATAAAAAGGTCTTGCAGAGTTTCTCCAATATTCTGTGATAATTTGATCATATTGTGCTGTAGATTTAGGTCCTTTAGTGATTCCGAGTGGTTTTTTTGTAAGGTGTAAGGTAATGGTCTTGATTCATAATTCTGCATGCAGAGATCCACTTTTGCCAGCATCTTTTGTTGAAGAAACTGTCCTGGATCCAGGAATTGATTTTAGCTCTTTAGTCAAAAATAAGTTGGTTGTAGATGTGTGGATTGATTTCTGGAGCTTTTATATTTTCCATTGGTCTACATGTCCATTTTTTGTCAGAAATCATATTAATTTTTAAACTCGGACCAGACTATTTTGATTATAACTGCCTTGTAGTATGTACAGAAATTTGATACTGTGATGCCTCTGGCTTTGTTTTTGTTGTATAAGACTGCTTTAGCAATTTGGGTGTCTTCTGTGTCTCCATATAAATTTTAGCAGCATTTTTTCTAAATCTGAGAAGAATGTCCTTGATATTTTGATTGGGAACTCATTGAATCTGTACATTGTTTTTAATAGTATGTACATTTTTATGATACTGACTCTTCCAATCCATGAGCATGGAAGATTTTTCCATTTTTGTGTCTTCTTCTATCTTCTATTTCTTTCTTTAATATTTTGTACTTTTCATGTTAGAGATTTTTGACATCCTTGGTCAAATTTATTCCAAGTTATTTAATTCTTTTGCAGATATTGTTAATTGGATTGATTTTAGAAGTTCTTTCTCAGCCAGGGTATTTTCAGTGTATACAAAGGTGACTCATTATTGTGTGTTAATTTTGTATCCTGCCACTTTACCAAACTCGTTTAAGAGTTCCAATAGTCTCTTAGTGGAGTCTTTTTGTCCCCTATATACAGAATCATAAATGCTTGATTCTGTTGAGGAATGCTCCTTCTGTATACAATTTGCTTCAGGTTTTCATCATGAACTAATGTTGTATTTTATCAAATGCTCTCTCTGCATCTATTGAGATAATCAAATGGTTTTGTTCTTCACATACTAGGGATAAATCCAACTTGGTCCAGGTGAATGATCTTTCTGATGTTGGATTTGATTAGTTTGTATCTTGTTGAGAATTTTTGCATTGATGTTCAGGGATATTGGTTTGTAGTTCTCTTTCTCTGTTGAATCTATTTCTGGTTTAAGAATTAATGTGATACTTACCTCATAGAAGGAGTTTGAGAGGATTCTCTCCCTTCCAATTGTTTTGAATAGATTGACAAGAATTGTAATTAGTTCTTCTTTAAATGTCTGGTAGAATTCTGCAGTAAAGTCATCCATCTTGGACTTTCTTTTTTGGGAGGATCTTTTTTACTGATTCAATCTCCATCGTGGTTGTTGGTCTGTTTAGATTCTGTATGTGTTCAAGACTCAGTTTTAGTAGATTATATGTGTACAAGAATCTATCCATTTCTTCTTGGTTTCCAAATTTGTTGGCACACAGCTCTTTGTAGTAATTCCTGATGATTTTTTTTCTATTTCTTTGGTAACTTTTGTACATTTCCTTTGGTAATTTTGCCTAGTGTTGAATTTTGATTCTTCACTTATTATTTTTTGGTAGTTCTTTTATAAGTCCTTGTTGTGTACTTACCATGAAGCTTATAAAGAAAATACTTTGGGTACTATAAGCTGTCTTTAAATGATATCAATTTAACACTGATAATTAAAAAGTTAGGGAAACAAAGAACAGAGGTAAGATATCCTATAAGAGCTCTGCATTTGTGCTCCATTCCTCTCCACATTTCAAACTTTTGATGTTATATTTTTACCTCTTTCAACACTGCTTTTCTCTTAAACTTCAATGTAGTGATTGCAATGTTTTTTTGTCTTCATTGTGAAGATATAAGTGGTTTATACATGGTGCTTATGATAGTGGGATATCCTGAATTTTTTTATTTAAGCATTCATATCAGTTAAGTTTCCTTCAATCTGATATTTTCTTCTTACCTGTCAACATACCTTTCTTTCTGGCAAAGAAGTCCTTTTAGCACTTCTTGTAGCAAAGATCTGGTGTGGTAAATTTTCTTAGCTTTTGTCTGTTTTGGTGTATCTTTATCACTCCTTATTTGAAGACTAGTTTTGCTGGATACAGTATTCTTGGCTGGCATTTTTTTTCCTTTAGTGTAGTAAAAGTTTCATCATGTTTCCTCCTCACCCAAAGGGTTTCTACTGAGAAGTCTGCAGTAAGGTGAATTGGAAATCCTTTATGTGTTGTTTGCCTCTTACCTCATGCAACTTTGAAAATTCTCACTTTGTCATTAACATTGGAGACTTTGAGTATAATATGTCTTGTGGCAGACATTGCTGGGTTGAATCTGACTGGTGACTTTTGACCTTCCTGTACCTGGGTAGGTGTGTCTTTCATAGGTTAGAAAGTTTCCTATCATTTTCTCTTTGAATATGAATATGTTTTGTACCACTTAGGGATAATCAAGTCCCTTTTAAATCCCAGTAACCCAAAACTAGATCTTTTTCATGATATCTCATACATCCCATAAGCTTTCTTCATTCCTCTGATTTTTTTCTCCCCATTTGTGTATTTTCAAATGGCCTGTCTTCAAGCTCACTGACTCTTTCTTCTGTTAGATCTTTTCTGAAATTAGTGCTTCTATTGTGTTTTAAATTTCATTTAGTCTACTTCTCAGTCAAAGGATTTCTGCTTGATTTGGTTTAATTACATCCAACTCTATCAAATCACTTTGTTAGCATATTGACTTGCTTCTCTGCAGTCTCCTGAATTTCACTGAGCTTCCTTAAAACAGCAACTTTGAAATGTTCATCCAAGCATTTGGAATTTTCATTACCCAGATGGTTGCTTTCTGGCACCTTACCATGCTCTCAAGGTGATGCCATTGTTCTCTGGGAGTCCCTGATGCTTGTCAATATACAATGTCATCTGCAATTTGAAAGATTATAATAATATGGCTTTGTGGTTTCCTCCTAGAAATTCTAAGCACTCTATTTTCTCAGCGCCTACAGATGCTTCTGTTCAAGCACAAGGTAGAGCCTTAAGTCATGATTTGCCCCAGGTCGGCTGCTGATATTCTTTAGCTCATTCAATCTTGTAATACACCCCAAATTCAGATTTGTCCCCGAACTGTAATTAATATGTTGTTCAGCATGAACTAGGAAAGTATCTTACAATCATTTCATTGGTCTGTGTTAGGCTCAGATCCTTTGTCCTGCATTTATGAATGATAGAGTATTAGATAAAACCTGGAGCCCTCTGTCAGGGCAGACTGGGAATAGGACCAAAGATCATCCTGCTATTTTATCTGTCTGTCTGCTGCTGAGGTGGACTCACTGACTAATGCCATATTCGTCATTCAGTGGTGATGTTGGCTTGGGTGTCAGATTGCTCAATTAGGACCAGGGAACTCTGTGGGGGCACTGAAACAGGTCCAGAGGCTTGTTCACAGGTATAGACTGAAGGCAGGGCCCATGAGAATATGCTCAGTGCTGGGTTCCAGCAAATTGTAAATGTTCAAAAACAGTTCCGTGATTCCTGATGACCCTCCAACACTGTAGGAGGGAAGAGAGAGGCATTTTTTTTAGCTGCTCAGTCAGGCCTTAGGTGGGTCACAACTAGCTCTCACAGTTACCAGGCCCAATGCAATCTTGGGATACTGTCGTTCCCCCTCTTCATGGAGGAACGACACAGGACCCTGCCTAGGCTTCATATCCGAGTCACGGCACCATTATGTCGCTCCCCGTCTTCGTGGAGGAACGACACAGGACCCTGCGCTGTTCTTTCGTCTGCTCGGCCCTCCCCGGGTTTGCTGCTGGTTCTTCCCGGGTTGGCTACTGACCCTTCCAGGTGGAAGGGCAGTTCCCCCTGGCCACTTTCCCCACTTCCGCAGGGGAGCGGCACACCGCCGGCTGGCTCTCTCGGGGGCTGCACAGGTGTTATTCGGATAGATGTTCCCCTTAGATGTTCCTGGTGCATGCCGTCTCTCTCCTCCTTTATAGTCCTCCTCCGCCAATCCCAACTCTGCTACCCACACGCCGAGTACGCTGCTCTCCTCCAATCAGGAGCAGGTCCTGCTGTTTATTGGTTGAACTGGAGGCAGCTGTGTAGAAGCTGCTTCTCCCTTCTCAGCGCCATATTGTGGGAGAGCAGATGCATAGAATAAGTCTTAATTCCAGTAACTTAGTCTAGTCCGAGTTGCTCCCAGTTGCTCCCCACAGATACACACCAGATCAGCAAGAGGCTGGTGTTAATACATACCAAAGCAAGTCTCTTTCAATAGGGCACAGGTCTCTGTCTGATACTGTGGCAAGTCCATAGTCTCTGTTTTTAAGTACTTACCTGGGATGGAAACTGTTAGCATCTCCCAAGCATTGGACATTACCAGTCCATGACTGAGTCTCAAGACATGTTCCTGTGGCAACTTACTGGTCCCTCAAGGTGGGAGGAGAGTGATAAAGGCAGTCCTCTAGCCCCTCATACTGACCCCAGGCTTGTCACACTTGGATACCACAGGTACAGGTCTCTACAAAGCCCCAGGGGTGTCTGCTAAGCCTCCCAAGAGCGAACCATGACATAAGTAAAAGAAAATATATATATATATATATATATATATATGACCACAGTGCATGTCGCAGCCCAATGCTGAGAAGGCTAGAGGTTTAGTCTGTGAGCATTGGCCAAGGACTGACAGCCTTTCTCTGGCACCTGGATTTCAGCAAGAGTGATAAGCCTCTCTGATCTCTAGTAGATGGCCCTAAGATCCCTCCCCTGGCCTCCCTGATTGAATTTCCCCTTCTGCTGGTGTTTACTGGAGGGGTTTTGGAGGTCGCCTGACTATGGAAGAAGCAGATGCCTGTTTCATAGGCAAGGATCTGGAGTCTGGGTCAGGAAGATGAAGATGGTAAGGGGAAGGGCTCAGTTCTACCGAACTGTGGTCTCTCACATGGATTCTATAGCTCTTGTAAAGGTAATTTGGTATAAGTATAGATACTTACATTCTTTGTCTCTATGGAGAAGTGATTTCCAGAGCTTCTTACTTAGCTGCCCTATTGATTTCATCTCTAGATTCTAAACTTAAACTCAGTACTCACTTGCTTAGTGAGTTTGGTCATGCTACTCTGTAAAATGGGAAGACATTACTGCTTATCACATGGGATTTTCTTTTCCTTTTCAAGTGAGCTAATTCATGAGTCAATTCTGGTAATAAATGTTCATTTTATTATTTATTTTTCATACATTTCAGGAATGTCATTTGATAAACTGTTTCTTGTTTATGTGATACTGAATTTCTTAGAACTTTTTAGGCACATTCTCTGATTAATTCAGCTCCTCTCTGATTTTAGGAAATACTATTATTCTCTTTTATTTTAATTTGGAATTTTTTTATTGTTTTGCTTCTTCTCTTTATCATATGTCCGAACATTTTTTGTGTTTTACTTTAAAATTTGTCTTCCACATCTATCATTTTGCTTCTTTCCCTTCAGTTCTTGATCATTTTTGTTTGCATTAATGTGATCTTCCTATTCCAAATGCGCATAATTGATTTGGTTTTGTGTGTTGCCAATTTTACTCCTGGCTCTTATAGTAAGTTGTTTGGCTAAGAAATGGAATTGTTTTTTCTTCTCTATTTATTTCCTGATAGCTTCTTTTAAGCTTCCTTCTTTTTTTTTTTTTTTTTTTTTTTTGAACTAAGTTTTTTTTTTTTTTTTTTTTTTTTTTGACAGGTAGAGTTATAGGTAGTGTGAGAGAGAGACAGAGAGAAAGGTCTTCCTTCCTTTGGTTCACCCCCCAAATGGCTGCTATGGCCGGCACTGCGCCGATCTGAAGCCAGGAGCCAGGTGCTTCTTCCTGGTCTCCCATGCGGGTGCAGGCGCCCAAGCACTTGGGCCATCCTCCACTGCCTTCCCGAGCCACTGCAGAGAGCTGGACTGGAAGAGGAGCAACCAGGACTAGAACCCGGAGCCCATATGGGATGCTGGCACCACAAGGGGGAGGATTAACCAAGTGAGCCACGGTGCCGGCCCCCCTTCTTTTTTTCTTAGCATCTAATTCTTAAAAGCTCATTTCATTAAATCATTGTTGTTTACTATTGCTGACATTACTAAATAACTGAGCACACTTGTTTCTGGAGTTTGTAGGCAAATCAACTAGTAAATGGTCTCTTTGTTCTTCTCATTTGAAACTCCTCTTCAGAGGCCCTCACTATGGTATAGTGGGTTAAGTTGTCATCTGCAGCACCAGCATCCTGTGTGGCGCTGGTTGGAGTCTCACTCATCTACTTCTGATCCAGCTCCCTGCTAGTGTGCCTAGGAAAGCAGCAGAGGATGGCCCAAATCCTTGGGCCCCTGTATCCACATGGGAGGCCTGGAAAGATCTCCTGGCTCCCGGTTTTGGATCAATCCAGTTTCAGCTGTTGTAGCCATATGGGGAGTGAACAGTGGGTGGAAGATATTCTCTCTCTCTCTCTCTCTCTCTTTTCAATCCTGAAGCCAGGAACTCCATCCAAATCTCTCATGTAGTGGCAGGAGCCCAAGAACCTGTGCTATCTTCTGCTTCTTTCCTAGGTGCATTAGCAGGAAGCTGGATCAGAAGTGCTGTAGCTGAGACTCAAAGCACTATTCCAATATGTGATGCCAGGATCACCAATGGTAATTTAACACACCATGCACGAGACTGTCCCTCTCTCTGGGTTATCTTCAAATTCATTTTTGAAATTGGAGTTTTGAGGACTAAATGTGTAACATTATTGTTATTACTGTTATTATTGTTATTTTACTAATTATTCTCCATGCTTTATCCTACTTAATCTGACTAATATCTGTCCTTAGATTTTTACTGTAACACATATCTTAAGGTTACCCTGTCAATAGGTTATCCTGTGAATTTCTAGAGGATAGATCTATGATCCAAGTGGTTATTTGTTTAATTTTACACTTGCATTTTATTTGATATTTATTGCTGTCATTGCTTCTGACTCCATTATACTTTGGAAATTATCCCCTGTCCTTATTCTGTCTTCTACTTGGAAAGAGCTAGGAAATTCTTGTTGTTCATAGCTGTTTCCAACCAAGCACTTGTGGAAATTAGGGGTAGTTTGGAGGACATTAAACGTTTTTCTGCAGACATTCCTCTTATTTCATTTATCCCAAAATTATTAGTTGTGTGATACATCAGGGATATTCAGTAAAAAATAGCAGAACACTTGGGTGAACACCTTACATATTTAGATTTTGTTGTTACTTAACAACATACAGTTCTGAGGGAAGCAGATTAATTAATCTGCTAAAGGATGGCATCACTGACATTGCCTCTTTCTTTGGTTTTCCCTCGTGACTAGAAGAAACCAACTCAGCTCCAAGAGGAAATCAGAATATTTTCAGAGGAACTCAAGTGGCCCAAGAGAATAGACCCACAGATGTTAAGCCTTATGGTCCACTGGTGAAGCGCCTAGATATCTGCCCAAAAATAAAACAATTAACAAACTTGATTGGTACACAGCAAACTCTGTAGTGCATCACCCTTAAACATGAGACATCACTCACGGAACATTTTTAAAAAAATGTGTAGCATAAGAAAAAAAGACCAGTATAAAAACTATGATGAAATTTGGTATTTGGTATTTTGTAAACTGACTGGCAGCTGCATGGGTTCAGTTATTCTTCTTTAACTTGTTTGTACATTATACACATGCCCATTTGTATGCATCATCCATTTTTCATTAAAAATCTGCTTAAAATGAAATGGAGTTTCAAGGCAGGAAGGAGAGAGGAAAGCCAGTGTGAATACATCTTCTTTTCTGTGTTAGTAGAGTAGTATCTCATGGCCAACCCTACAAGGCCGTGACGCTATCAGAAGGAGTAAATAGCCTTGTCATCTAATGTACTGAAGGTTGGGTCTGGTGTGGTGTAAGCTAAATCACCAGACAGACCACAATGTCATCTGATTCCCAACATGCTGGTGCCCCGAGTTATGGAATCTGATAAAGCAAGATCAGACTATTAAACAGCTCCTGAATCCCTCTAATTTTGATTGCATACAATGTTCTCAGCAATTCTTGTTCCCTTTGCCTACAATACCCCTCACAACTATTTCCACCTGTGGAAATTGTACTCAGTTTTCAAGGCCTAGCTGACACATCAAACTTTCCCTGCACTTGTTCTAATTTTGTCCATTACTTAAGGCTAGAATTTCGCTCTTCCTTCTTACAGCTATTACGGCACTTTTAAAATTGTTTCTGGGTATATAATGTGCTGATATCTACCATGTTGATTGTTCTATATTTCTGATCACTTCCACCAGATTTTAAGATCTTTAAATTTAATATTTTTCATTGCTTATCTCCTCCAAAGCACAATGCTAAGTTCTTGTCACATTGTGAGTCCTATTTTCCCTGTTTGTTGGATTAAAAAAAAAATATTCAACTGGCTTCATCTCACTCCACTAGAAAACTGATTTGATCTAAAACACTTATTTGGAAAGAAGTGAAAATATTATATACATATGTGTCATAATTGGCATGATTCTCTGAACACTTAGGTCAAATGTATCCATGAAGACATGCTTATTTATGGACTTTTCCTTTAAACATGAGTAGAAGTCTTCCCATGCCTAATTCCAAGCACGTCCATAACTGAAGAGCATCTTTGTGAGAGTGGATGACTCTCAGTCTTCATGGTCTCAGACTGGCTTGTGCTTTATCAGGTGGATGGCCTTCTGAACAGGGTTCCAAGGAGTTCTCCATCCACACAGAAGTCGGTGACATTGTGTAGTGACGGCCTCTACTGATGATAAATAATTCCAGACTCCATGCTGCCTCTATATATCACTTTTTAAATACAGCCTAACCTTTAAATCTGTAAGTTACAATTTCCCACTGTCTATTGAGCAGCTAACAATAGGATTGGTCTCTTGTGAGCTAACCAAAATTCTAAAGTTCAAAGGAAAGAGATGGAGTTTCTTGCTTTAATGTTGTGTTCTACTTCTCCTTTTGCCCCTTTTAAAACATTATATATAGTTACATCTTAGATTTCTGTGGCTTGTTACACAGTGCTGAGCATTCAATGCTTAGGTTAAGATAAACACAATCCTTTATAATTCTTTCTCAATCCCTTTTGATTAAATGCTGCTTCAGGTCTCTGTCTAACTGAGAGTAGAGGGGCCGGTAAGCTACATCAGTTAATTGTTGTTGGCAATTCTTATTCACTTGGGACCTTGATGGGAAGTTCCTCTTTGACATTTTTAGAAGTAAAATTGCCTTGAATTTTTATATACTTTGTATAAATATTTACATTAGTCTGAATATTGGATCTGCCATCTCCTCCTCTCCAATTACTCCAAAAAAATGAAATGAGAATCAATATTAGAAATTTTTAGTGTGGATTACAGGACCAAGTGCCATCACTATAATTTTGGGTTGTTGTAGGGTACTTCAAAAAATAAAAGAGAAAAAGTATATAGAATTTAATTATTGTAAAAAATATATGGAGGCGCCGGCACTGTGGCATAACTAGTAAAGCTGCTGCCTGCAGTGCTACCATCCCATATGGGCACCAGTTCATGTCCTGGCAACAAATTCTTTCAATTTCTGTTTGCTATGAAAGGTCTTTATTTCACCTTCATTCACAAATGAAAGCTTTGCAGATTATAATATTCTGGGCTGCCAGTTTTTTTCTCTTAGTACCTGGGATATATCTCGCCATTCTCTCCTAGCCTGTAGGGTTTCTGAGAAGTCTGCTGTGAGTGTGATTGGAGATCCTCTCAGAGTAATCTGACATTTTTCTTTGCACATTTTAGAATCTTTTCGTTATGTTTCACTCTGGTGAGTTTGATTACATGGTGTCGTGGTGAGGATCTCTTTTGGTCATGTTTATTAGGGGTTCTATGAGCTTCCTGTACTAGGATGTCTCTGTCCTTCTCCGAACCCAGAAAGTTTTCTGCAGTATCTCACTAAAAATGCCTTCTAATCCTTTCTCTCTCTCCATGCCTTCAGGAACTCCTAGATCCCGAATGTTGGGTTTTTTAGTAGTATCCTGTGGATTCCCACAGATTTCTAATTTCCTCTTCTTTGCTTTGGTTTGAATGTATACTTTCTTGCGCTCTGTCTTCTAAGTCCGATATTCTCTTTTCTGCTTCGCTGATTCTGTTTTTAAGGCTCTCAATAAAATTCTGGCCAATAGAATGCAACAACACATCAGAAAGATCATGCACCCAGACCAAGTGGGATTTATCCCTGGTACGCAGGGATGGTTCAATGTTTGCAAGTCAATCAATGTAATATACCACATTAACAAGCTGCAGAAGAGAAACCATATGATAATCTCAATAGATGCAAAGAAAGCATTTGATAAAATACAACTCCCTTTCATGATGAAAACTCCAAGCAAATTGGGTATAGAAGGAACACTCCTCAATACAATCAAAGCAATTTATGAAAAACCCATGGCCAACATCCTATTGAATGGGGAAAAGTTGGAAGCATTTCCACTGAGATCTGGTACCAGACAGGGATGCCCACTCTCACCACTGCTATTCAATATAGTTCTGGAAGTTCTAGCCAGAGCTATTAGGCAAGAAAAAGAAATTAAAGGGATACAAATTTGGAAGGAAGAACTCAAACTATCCCTCTTTGCAGATGATATGATTCTTTATTTAGGGGACCCAAAGAACTCTACTAAGTGACTATTGGTACTCATAGAAGAGTTTGGCAAAGTGGCAGGATATAAAATCAATGCACAAAAATCAACAATCTTTGTATATACAGGCAATGCCATGGGTGAGAAAGAACTTCTAAGATCAAACCCATTATACTCTATAGAATACTATACAGCAGTCAAAAACAGTGAAACCCGGTCATTTGCAATAAAATGGAGGAATCTGGTAAACATCATGCTGAGTGAAATAAGCCAGTCCCAAAGGGACAAATATCATATGTTCTCCCTGATCGGTGATAACTAACGGAGCACCAAAAAGGAATCCGGTTGAAGTGAATTGGACACTATGAGAAACAGTGACTTGATCAGCCCTTGTCCTGACTGTTGATAAACAACTTAATACTTTATCCCTTTTAGTATTTTTTTTTGTTCTAGTTAATACTATTGGTTGAACTCTGTAATTAACACACAATTATTCTTAGGTGTTGAAATTTAACTGAAAAGTGATCCCTGTTAAATATAAGAGTGTGAATAAGGGAGGGAGGAGAAGTACAATTTCGGACATGTGCAATTGGACTTGCCCCAAATGTTAGAGTTAGAAACATGCAAGGGAATTTCTTTCTTTCTTTCTTTCTTTCTTTCTTTCTTTCTTTCTTTCTTTCTTTCTTTCTGTCTGTCTGTCTTTCTGTCTGTCTTTCTGTCTTTCTGTCTTTCTGTCTTTCTTCCTCTCTTTCCTTCTGTCTTTCTGTCTTTCTTTTTGACAGGCAGAGTGGACAGTGAGAGAGAGAGAGACAGAGAGAAAGGTCTTCCTTTTGCCGTTGGTTCACCCTTCAATGGCTGCCACAGCCAGCGCGCTGCGGCCAGCACACCGCGCTTATCCAAAGGCAGGAGCCAGGTACTTACCCTGGTCTCCCATGGGGTGCAGGGCCCAAGGACTTGGGCCATCCTCCACTGCACTCCCAGGCCACAGCAGAGAGCTGGCCTGGAAGAGGGGCAACAGGGACAGAATCCGGCGCCCCGACCGGGACTAGAACCCTGTGTGCTGGCACCGCAATGCGGAGGATTATCATAGTGAGCCATGGCGCCGGCCCCTGCCAGGGAATTTCAATTCAATGCCATCTAGGTGGCATGTACCAATGCCATCCCACTAGCCCTTGTGATCAGTTTCAGGTCACAATTTATCATAATGATAGGATTAAGAGTCAAAGGGATCGCATAAACAAGACTTGTATTTGCTAATACTAACTGACAGAATTAAACATGGGAAGCGGGATGCAGAACAGACTCATAGAGTGGCAGATGTCCTAAACAGCACTCTGGCCTCAGAATCAGCCCTTAAGGCATTCGGATCCAGCTGAGGAGCTCATGAGAGTATTTTAGGCGTGGAAAGCCAAGACACTCTGCAAAAGAAAAAAAAAAAAAAAGACCTAAATGAAAGATTTCTGCTGTGAGATCCCAGTGGAAAGAATGGGCCATCAAAGAAGGAGGTACCTTTATCTGAAGGGAGTAGAGAACTTCCACTTTGACTATGACCTTGTCTAAATAAGATCGGAGTTCCAAAGGCCTCAAAAGGCCTCCATAGCCTTGGCAACTCATGACTAGAGCCTAGGGTGATTACTGTCACCAAAAACGAGAGTGTCATTTGTTAACTCAGCAACAGGAATCACTGTGTACTTACTCCTTATGTAGGATCTCTTCCTTAATGTGTTGTACAGTGTGAATTAATGCTATAACTAGTACTGAAATAGCATTTTACACTTTGTGTTTCTGTGTGGGTGCAAGCTGCTGAAATCTTTACTTAATATATACTAAATCGGTCTTCTGTATATAAAGATAATTGAAAATGAATCTTGATGTGAATGGAATGGGAGAGGGATTAGGAGATGTGAGGGTTGTGGGTGGGAGGGAAATTATGGGGTGAAAAAGCTACTGTAATCCAAAAGCTGTATTTTGTAATTTTATATTTGTTAAATAAAAGTTAAAAAAAAGAAAAAAGGAAAAGATCAGTAGTTTCTAGATATAGATAATATATTAAGGAATAGCTTTGGTCTATTTAACTGTGAAGTATAAGTACTATAAAAGTCTATAGGAGAAGTTAACTATTTTATTATTATTATTTTAAGGTTTATTTATTTATTTGAAAGTCAGAGTTACACAGAGAGAGAAGGAGACACACACACACACACACACAGAGAGAGAGAGAGAGAGAGAGAGAGAGAGAGAGAGGTCTTCTATCTGATGGTTCAATCCCCAATTGACCGCAAGGCCAGAGCTGTTCCAATCTGAAGCCAGGAGTCAGGAGCTCCCTCCAGAGCTTCCCACATGGGTGCAGGGACCCAAGGCAATCTTCTACTGCTTTCCCAGGTTGTAACAAGAGCTAGATTGGAAGTGGAACAGCTGGGACTCGAATCCGTGCCCAGATGGGATGCTGGCTCTGCAGGTAGTCGCTTTACCCACTATGCCACAGCACCAGTCCTGAAGTTAGCTATTTTTAAAAGTATTTTGTGGACAATTCTTAGTGTACTATGCATATTATTTATTTTAAAAATTTTAATACATGCTCTATTCAAAGTTACCTGGTTTCATATTATCAAGTTGGGCATTTATCCAAGTAGTTAAGACACCAGTTAACATGCCTGAGTTCTGGGTATCAATGCCTTGCTCTAGCTCCTGACTCCAGATTTATGCTGATGCAGACCCTGAGAAACAATAATGATGACTTAAATAGTTCAGAGTCTGCCACCTACATTGGTCATCTGGATTTAGTTTTCACTCCTGACTTTGACCCTGGCTATTGTGGGAAACTGGGGAGTGAAACAACAGATAGGAAACGTGTCTGTCTGTCTGTTTATCTCTCTCTTTCTCTGCAGCTCAGCATTTTTTACATACACACACACAGACCCATAAGCAGAATCAAAGCAGCAGTTATATACAATTTTGCTTATAAAAATGACTCAAAAAAGTCAACTGAATTAGTAAATAACAACTTACACTGACACTACCTAATTAGGAACTTCTATAATCAGAATATTATATAAGCTTAATGTTCTCTATTCTCCTTAAAATCTAGTGGCATACATGCATAGAGAGATAAGTATTAAAACACTGTAAGCCTAGGCTGGTGCCACGGCTCAGTAAGCTAATCCTCTGCCTTGCGGCACCGGCACACAGGGTTCTAGTCCCGGTCGGGGCGCTGGATTCTGTGCCAGTTGCCCCTCTTCCAGGCCAGCTCTCTGCTGTGGCCAGGGAGTGCAGTGGAGGATGGCCCAAGTCCTTGGGCCCTACACCCCATGGGAGACCAGGAGAAGCACCTGGCTCCTGCCTTTGGATAGGCGCGGTACGCCAGCTGCAGCAAGCCTGCCTTGGCGGCCATTGGAGGGTGAACCAATGGCAAAGGAAGACCTTTCTCTCTCTCTCTCTCTCTCTCTCTCACTGTCCACTCTGCCTGAAAACACACACACACACACACACACACACACACTGTAAGCCTAAATTTTCAATTCAACTTAGAAGCACACTTTATAAAAAGGATATTGGTGCCTTTCAGAACTTATAAAATATTTTAAAATATTTAATTGACACATAAAAATTGTACATATTTAGTGTACCATGTGATGTTTCCATGCATGAAAATATTATGACTGTCTAGTCAAAGTAAACATATCAGTAAACATCTTATTTTCCCATTTTTATGGTGAAAACATCCAAAATTTTTTCCTGCTTCCTTTCCTCTTCCTTATTGTTGATCTTCATCTCCTCTTTCTTTTCTTTCTTCCTTTAGTAGAGACTGGAAAGTATAGCAGGGGAAAGTAGGATAAAAACAGGTTATTTCACAAGTAGTAAGTTATGGCTAAATAGAAATAAAATAAAAATCGAATTTAAGGAGGCAAGATGGTGGAATAGGAAGGAAGCACACTGATAGTCCGGGGAGAGACAGTTTAATAAAAGTGGAGATACTGCAGGTTCAAGGAAGAGTAGGGGAGGAAACAGCAGAAGAAACTCTTCCAGAACGCGTGATTCACAGTGGACCTGCGTGGAGAGCGTGGGAGCCCACAGTTCGGGACACCAGCGGCAGGCTCAACACACCAGCGCTGGAACGCGAGGTGAGCCGAACCTCAATAGCCCGAGACACTGGCATACAAGCAGAGAGAGGAGACTAGAGGGAACGACCCCCGGCGGGGGGGGGGGGGGGAGTTCACCAGGCTAACTGGAAGAAAGAGAGAGAGAGAAAAAAAAATGTGACTGGTACGGACAGGGGTTTCTCTCTCTCCGCTCACCTCTCAAGGGCGAGCAAGACAAAGAGCAGGCGCCATCTTGGACATACGTCATAAGCAGAGCGACCTCAGGTCTGCACCGGCCCTGAGCCTAGCAGAAAAACCTGACTCTGGGCAGGGCAAATTAAGAGGAGATTAGGACCTAGTAAATTTGTGGTGCTACTGAACTGAGACTGTGAAAAAAGAGATGGTGGGGGAGAGAACTCACGGAATTCACGTGAGTACTCTCCAGAGACACTACAATTCCGTAACTTTGGCAACCCAGTGGGAGACTGAAGCAGAATTTGAGCCCACTCTGAGGGCAGAACAGATTCCCTGTGTGGTCCTTGGGAAAGAGCTTCCGATCTCTGGCTCCTGTGGGTATATCATGTGCCTGCTGACTACCTCCGACTTCATTCAGCTGTGTGGAATTACTTCCCTTTTGAATCAAAAAAAGAAAGAAAGAGAGAGAGAGATCCATCAGGCCTAACCTGGGAATGTCACCTTTGGCACACCAAACAGAGCTCTCAGGCCACACCCATCTCCAGCCACTAAGGCTCCATCAAAAACAGACAGTCCACTTAATCTAGAGTCATAGTATAACAAGAAAAAGCACCACAGTGAAGAAACCAAATATCTCCAATATGCCAAATAACAAACGCAAAAACCAAGGTAAAAGGAACAAGGAAGTCACTATGATGCCCCCAAATGAAAAAGATACCCCAATTCAAGATTATGAAGATGATGACATAGAAGAAATGCAAGAAGCAGATCTCAAAAAATTGATAAGAACATTAAGAAGTTCTCAAAAACAAATTCTTGAACTACAGAAATCCTTAATGGACAAGATAGAAAATCTCTCTCGTGAAAATGAAATATTAAGGAGGAATCAAAATGAAACAAAACAACTAGTACAACAGGAAACTGTGATAGTGACGAGAAATCATAATGAAGTGAAGAATTCAAAAGATCAAATGAAAACCACAATAGAGAGCCTTACAAACAGAATGGGTGAAGCAGAAGAGAGAATATCAGACTTAGAAGAAAGAGAACAGGAAAGGATAGAGTAAGACCAAAGAAAAGAAGAGGAAATTAAAAATTTAAAACATATTGTCGGGAATCTGCAGGATAGTATTAAAAAACCCAACATTCGGGTTCTAGGAGTTCCTGAAGGCATGGAGAGGGAGAAAGGATTAGAAGGCCTTTTTAGTGAGATATTAGCAGAAAATTTCCCAGGTTTGGAGAAGGACAGAGAAATCCTAGTACAGGAAGCTCAGAGAACCCCTAATAAACACGACCAAAAGAGATCCTCACCACGACACGTTGTAATTAAACTCTCCACAGTGAAACATAAAGAAAAGATCCTAAAATGTGCAAGAGAGAAACGTCAAATAACTCACAGAGGATCTCCAATCAGACTCACAGCTGACTTCTCATCAGAAACCCTACAAGCAAGGAGGGAATGGTGAGATATAGCCCAGGTACTAAGAGAGAAAAACTGCCAGCCCAGAATATTATATCCTGCAAAGCTCTCATTTGTGAATGAAGGTGAAATAAAGACTTTTCATAGCAAACAGAAATTGAAAAAATTTGTTGCCACTCGTCCAGCCCTGCAAAAGATGCTTAAAGATGTGTTACACACAGAAACACAGAAACACAGTCATCAATATGAAAGAAGGTAAAGGAAGGAAAGCTCACAGCAAAAGATCACAGGGAATTCAAAGCATATATTAGAACTTATCTTTGGCAAATGGCAGGGCAAAGTTACCACTTATCCTTAGTCACATTGAACGTGAATGGCCTGAACTGTCCAGTTAAAAGACACCGATTGGCTGATTGGGTTAAGGAACAAAACCCATCTATTTGCTGCTTACAAGAAACACATCTTTCCAACAAAGATCCATACAGACTGAAAGTGAAAGGCTGGAAAAAGATATACCATGCCAACAGAAATGAAAAAAAGAGCAGGCGTAGCCTTCTTAATATCGGACAACATAAACTTTACCACAAAAACTGTTAAGAGTGACAAAGAGGGACACTATATAATGATTAAGGGATCAATTCAACAGGAAGATATAACAATTATCAATGTATATGCACCTAACTACAGGGCACCGGTTTATCTAAAAGATTTGTTAACGGACTTAAAGGGAGACTTAGACCCCAATACAATAGTACTGGGGGACTTCAATACTCCACTCTCAGAAATAGACAGATCAACAGGACAGAAGATCAACAAGGATACAGTAGATTTAAACGACACTATAGCCCAAATGGATCTAACAGATATATACAGAACTCTCAATCCTACAGCTAAAGATTTTACATTCTTCTCAGCAGTACATGGAACCTTCTCTAGGATTGACCACATACTAGGCCATAAAGCAAGTCTCAGCAAATTCAAAAGAATTAGAATCATACCATGCAGCTTCTCAGACCATAAAGGAATGAAGTTGGAAATTAGCAACTCAGGAATCCCTAGAGCATACGCAAACACATGGAGATTGAACAACATGCTCCTGAATGAACAATGGGTCATAGAAGAAATCAAAAGAGAAATCAAAAACTTTCTGGAAGTAAATGAGGATAACAGCACAACTTACCAAAACTTATGGGATGCAGCAAAAGCAGTGTTGAGAGGAAAGTTTGTATCAATAGGTGCCTACATCAAGAAATTGGAAAGGCACTAAATAGATGAGCTTTCAATTCACCACAAGGATCTAGAAAACCTACAGCAAACCAGACCCAAATCTAGTAGGAGAAGAGAAATAATTAAAATCAGAGAAGAAATCAACAGGATTGAATCAAGAAAAACATTCCAAAAAATCAGCCAAACGAGGAGCTGGTTTTTTGAAAAAATAAACAAAATTGACACCCCGTTGGCCCAACTAACTAAAAAAAGAAGAGAAAAGACCCAAATCAATAAAATCAGAGATGAAAAAGGAAACGTAACAACAGACACCACAGAAATAAAAAGAATCATCAGAAAATACTACAAGGACTTGTATGCCAGCAAACAGGGAAACCTATCAGAAATGGATAGATTCCTGGACACATGCAACCTACCTAAATTGAACAAGGAAGATATAGAAAACCTAAACAGACCCATAACTGAGACAGAAATTGAAACAGTAATAAAGGCCCTCCCAACAAAGAAAAGCCCAGGACCAGATGGATTCACTGCTGAATTCTACCAGACATTTAAAGAAGAACTGACTCCGATTCTTCTCAAACTATTCAGAACAATCGAAAAAGAGGGAGTCCTCCCAAATTCTCTCTATGAAGCCAGCATCACCTTAATTCCTAAGCCGGAAAAAGATGCAGCACTGAAAGAGAATTACAGACCAATATCCCTGATGAACATAGATGCAAAAATCCTCAATAAAATTCTGGCCAATAGAATGCAACAACACATCAGAAAGATCATCCACCCAGACCAAGTGGGATTTATCCCTGGTATGTAGGGATGGTTCAATGTTTGCAAGACAATCAATGTGATACACCACATTAACAGACTGCAGAAGAAAAATCATAAGATTATCTCAATAGACGCCGAGAAAGCATTTGATAAAATACAACACCCGTTCATGATGAAAACTCTAAGCCAACTGGGTTTGGAAGGAACATTCCTCAATACAATCAAAGCAATCTATAAAAAAACCACAGCCAGCATCCTATTGAATGGGGGAAAGTTGGAAGCATTTCCACTGAGATCTGGTACCAGACAGGGATGCCCACTCTCACCACTGCTATTCAATATAGTTCTGGAAGTTCTAGCCAGAACTATTAGGCAAGAAAAAGAAATTAAAGGGACACAAATTGGGAAGGAAGAACTCAAACTATCCCTCTTTGCAGATGACATGATTCTTTATTTAGGGGACCCAAAGAACTCTACTAAGAGATTGTTGGAACTCATAGAAGATTTTGGCAAAGTAGCAGGGTATAAAATCAATGCACAAAAATCAACAGCCTTTGTATACACAGACAATGCCATGGCTGAGGAAGAACTTCTAAGATAATCCCATTCACAATATCTACAAAAACAATCAAATACCTTGGAATAAACTTAACAAAGGATGTTAAAGATCTCTATGATGAAAATTACAAAACCTTAAAGAAAGAAATAGAAGAGGATACCAAGAAATGGAAAAATCGTCTCATGCTCATGGATTGGAAGAATCAATAACATCAAAATGTCCATTCTCCCAAAAGCAATTTATAGATTCAATGCAATACCAATCAAGATACCGAAGACCTTCTTCTCAGATCTGGAAAAATTGGTGCTGAAATTTATATGGAGGCACAAGAGACCTCGAATAGCTAAAGCAATCTTGTACAACAAAAACAAAGCCGGAGGCATCACAATACCAGATTTCAGGACATACTACAGGGCAGTTGTAATCAAAACAGCATGGTACTGGTACAGAAACAGATGGATAGACCAATGGAACAGAATTGAAACACCAGAAATCAACCCAAACATCTACAGCCAACTTATATTTGATCAAGGATCTAAAACCAATTCCTGGAGCAAGGACAGTCTATTCAGTAAATGGTGCTGGGAAAACTGGATTTCCACGTGCAGAATCATGAAGCAAGACCCCTACCTCACCCCTTACACAAAAATCCACTCAACATAGATTAAAGAGCTAAATCTAAGACCTGACACCATCAAGTTATTAGAGAACATTGGAGAAACCCTTCAAGATAATGGCACAGGCAAAGAGTTTCTGGAAAACACCGGGAGGCACAGGCAGTCAAAGCCAAAATCAACTATTGGGATTGCATCAAATTGAGAAGTTTCTGTACTGCAAAAGAAACAGTCAGGAGAGCGAAGAGACAACCGACAGAATGGGAAAAAATATTTGCAAACTATGCAACTGATAAAGGGTTAATAACCAGAATCTACAAAGAGATCAAGAAACTCCACAAAAACAAAACCAACAACCCAATTAAGAGATGGGCCAAGGACCTCAATAGACATTTTTCAAAAGAGGAAATCCAAATGGACAACAGGCACATGAAAAAATGTTCAATGTCACTAGCAATCAGGGAAACGCAAATCAAAACCACAATGAGGTTTCACCTCACCCCGGTTAGAATGGCTCACATTCAGAAATCTACCAACAACAGATGCTGGCGAGGATGTGGGGAAAATGGGACACTAACCCACTGTTGGTGGGAATGCAAACTGGTCAAGCCACTATGGAAGTCAGTCTGGAGATTCCTCAGAAACCTGAAGATAACCCTACAATACAACCCAGCCATCCCACTCCTTGGAATTTACCCAAAGGAATTTAAATTGGCAAACAAAAAAGCGGTCTGCACCATAATGTTTATTTCAGCTCAATTCACAATTCTAAGACCTAGAACCAACCTAAATGCCCATCAACGGTAGACTGGATAAAGAAATTATGGGATATGTACTCTTTAGAATACTATACCACAGTAAGAAACAACGAAATCCAGTCATTTGCAACAAAATAGAGGAATCTGGAACACACCATGCTGAGTGAAATAAGCCAGTCCCAAAGGGACAAATACCATATGTTCTCCCTGATCAGTGATAACTGACTGAACACCAAAAAGGAAACCTGTTGAAGTGAAATGGACACTATGGGAAATGGTGACTTGATCAGCATAGCCCTGACTGTTAATGAACAACTTAATACATTATCCCTCTTAGGAGTTTTTTTGTCTGTTCTACTTAATATGACTGGTTTAATTCTGTAATTAATACACAGTTATTCTTAAGTGTTGAAAATTAACTGAAATGTGATCCCTGTTAAACATAAGAGTGGGAATAAGAGAGGGAAGAGATGTACAATTTGGGACATGCTCAAGCTGACTTGCCCCAAATGGTAGAGTTAGAAACATACCAGGGGACTCCAATTTAATCCCATGAAGGTGGCATGTACCAATGCCATCTCACTAGTCCAAGTGATCAATTTCAATTCACAATTGATCATAATGAAAGGACTAAGAGTCAAAGGGAGCACATAAACAAGTCTAGTACCTGCTAATACTAACCGATAGAATAAAGGGGAGAGTGATCCAACATGGGAAGCGAGATACACAGCAGACTCATAGAATGGCAGATATCCTAAACAGCACTCTGGACTCAGAATCAGCCCTTAAGGCATTCAGATCTGGCTGAAGATCCCATGAGAGTATTTCAGGCATGGAAAGCCAAGACACTCTGGCAAAAAAAAACAAAACAAAACAAAACAAAACAAACAAACAAACAAACAAAAAACACAAAACCTAAATGAAAGATCTCTGTGAGTGAGATCCAGTGGAAAGAACAGGTCTTCAAAGAAGGAGGTACCTTTCTCTGAAGGGAGGAGAGAACCTCCACTTTGACTATGACCTTGTCTAAACAAGATAAGAGTCGGAGAACTCAAGGGGCTTCCATAGCCTTGGAAACTCATGACTGGAGCATAGGGAGATTACTGATGCCATAAACAGGAGTGTCAATTTGTAAAGTCAACAACAGGAGTCACTGTGCACTTACTCCTCATGTAGGATCTCTGTCCTTAATGTGCTGTACACTGAGGCTTAATGCTATAACGAGTACTCAAACAGTATATTTCACTTTGTGTTTCTATGGGAGTGCAAACTGTTGAAATCTTTACTTAATGCATACTAAACTGATCTTCTGTTAAAAAAAAAAGAAATTAGCAATTCCCAACTTGACTCTCACTGGGATTAAACATGACAATAGGTCTGATCTGATTTCATCATCATTTAAAAAATCATCTATTATTTTTCACTTTATGGTTCTGTGTGGGAGCAAACTGTTGAAATCTTTACTTAATGTATGCTAAACTGATCTTCTGTATATAAAGAGAAACGAAAATGAAACTTAATGTGAATGGAAGGGGAGACGGAGTGGGAAAGTGGAGGGTTGCGGGTGGGAGGGACGTTATGGGGGGGAAGCCATTGTAATCCATAAGCCGTACTTTGGAAATTTATGTTCATTAAATAAAAGTTAAAAAAAAAGAAAGTGAAAAAAAAAGAGTTGAACCCTAAAAAAATATAATTTAAATGAAAAAAGGGAATTTTAATGTTTTAAATTATCTACATGATTATTTACTATCAATTTTTCTTATTTTATATGTACTTGCATTTATTAAATCATTTATTTCATAGAAAAAAAGAAATAAAAAAAGTCTAGTGTTCTATTGAACTGTAAGGTGGCTGTAGATAATAACTTACTGTATATTTTTCTTAAAAACAAATAGAAAGTATTTGAAGTATATTTCTTAAGACAATTATTCACATAAATGACAAATATGCCCTGTTTATACACATCTACAAAACAAAACAAAAAACAAACACAAGAAACACCAGGGGCATTTTGTTGGAATCCCTAATTTCCCTGCTTCCACTCTCATTGTCCTTGTGGAAGTTAAACTTTCTGAATCACTCCTTAGCAGCAGGCAGTCAATCCATTGCTCAGTTCTGCTGCTAGGGACACAAATCTTTAGGATATCATGTTTAGTTTTTTGTAATTCAGCCAAGCCCCAACGTGCTTCAGTGGTTAGCAATGGGATTTTTAATGTTTTTAATGAAGGCTTCTCTGAGTTTCAGGAACACTGGGTGAAAAGTGCTTCTGATTTTTGCCACCTCATGGAAGTTAAACTTGCTCCTTCCAATCCCAACATCCAGTAAACAGTGCTCCCAAGGGCACATTCAACATTTTCTTTATGTGTTCAATGAAATATATGGTGTAGTTTATTTTTTTTCTTTAATAGCAATATTCAGAATAATAATAATCTAAAAATATCAATGTTGCAAAGATATCCCTAAAATTGAAAGGCAACTGATAATGCTTTTTGAAATAATTAGGCAGATGCTTTCTTTAAAGCTTTGACCTTGGGATTTATTTTTCATAATATCAGTCCAACCAGCAGAAGTCTGTATTAGAAAATCATATGACAGCTACTGGAATGTGTTCAAATAGTGGTGTAATGCAGACACTTACCTTCACAGAAAATGATTTATTTTAGCACTTTAAATAATAATCTTTAAATTATGTCTATCTTTGGATGATAATATAAAGATATTCTAAATATTGCAAATAATATATGATAAGTGAAAGGGTTGTATGACAAAGTCAAAAGCAATTTAATTTGGCAGAAAGAGTAAATAGAAAAACATAAATCTTTTAATTGGTAATGGTAAATGAAACAAGTAAATGAAATGGATTTTATATCTTAGGGCCATCAGTAATTATATGAAATATGACTATGAAGAAAAAGAGTTATATTGGTGATTTTCAATTCTGTTGATTTTGGAAATGTAGGCTGTACGTATCTGTGTTCATTTCATTTTCATGATCAAATCCAACAATTTAGAGATTAGAGAATAAGTCAAATACAATCAATTTAGAGATAATTTTTTTTTAAAGTAGCATTATGCCATATGTAGAAAAGATCCTCTTTGGGGGTGAATTTTATTTTTAATTTCAAATTGCAGAAGAAATTTAAGTACAGAAGATAAAATTCTTGTAAAACTTCCAGCCATTTTCTCAATTATCAAAAGTTTATCACATTTGATTCATCATTTTGTTCTCACAGGTATCTCTATCTCTATCTCTCTATCTCTATCTCGCTGCCCCCACCTTTATCTCTATATATCTTCTTATTTGTGAATTCCTTTCTCAACTATTTCAGTATATCACCGAGGAGAGAGGTAGGGATATTTGTGAAGATAGAAAAAGAAGTTAGGGGATATACAAACTTTTTAACCCCAAATACTTTGGAATTGGTTTAGTATAAATAACTAAAAGGAATTTTCATATTCTGTAAATTAACATTGATGCAATATATTCTCTAGTATACAAAGCACAGTAAGACTTCTCTAATGTCTTCAATAATGTCCTTCATAGCAATTAATAACTTTTATTATACTCATCATGGAGTGCATTCATTTGTCGCAATTCTTTAGATTTCTGTAAATTGAAACAGGTGAGTTATTTTTTTTAAGATTTATTTATTTATTCGAAAGTCAGAGTTACAAAGAGAGAGGAGAGGCACAGAGAGAGGTCTTCCATCCGATGGTTCAATCCCCAATTGGCCGCAACGGCCGGAGCTGCCCAATCCAAAGCCAGAAGCCTGGAGCTTTCTCTGGATCTTCCTGTGCAGGTGCAGGAGCCCAAAGCCATCTTCTTCTACTGCTTTCCCAGGCCGTAGCAGAGAGGTGGATTGGAAGTGGATCAGCTGGGACTAGAATTGGTGCCCACATGGGATGCCAGCACTGCAGGCGGCATCTTTACCTGCTATGCCACAGTGCCAGCCCTGAAGTTAGCTATTTTTATAAACATTTTGTGAGCAATTCTTAGTGTACTATACATATGATTGATTTTAAAAATTTTAGTACATGCTCTATTTAAAGTTACCTGGTTTCATATTATCAAGGTGGTTTTAGGGAGATTTATAATTCTTTTTTTTTAATATTTATTTATTTATTTGAAAGAGTTACACAGAGAGAAGTGGGGGGGGGGGAGAGGTCTTCCATCCGATGGTTCACTCCCAATTGGGTGCGAAGGCTGGAGCTGCACCCATCTGTAGCCGTGAGCCAGGATCTTCTTTCTGGTCTCCCACTTGGGTGCAGGGGCCCAAGGACTTGGGCCGTTCTCTACTGCTTTCCCAGGCCATAGCAGGGAGCTTGACGGGACGTGGCTCAGCCGGGTCTCGAACGTGCACCCATATGGGATGCCAGCACTTCAGTTGAGGGCATTAACCCTGTACGCCACAGTGCCGGCCCCTGTCAGGTAAGTTATTATGTAGGATATTTGAGTATTCTGGATGTTTCTCATGATTCAATTAAGTTGATTTTATATTGTCATGAAACACCACAACAGTGATGTCAAATCTTTCTCAATGCAAAACATCAGAAGTCATGTAATGTGTGGTTATACCATTATTGCTTATGTTCATTTTAATCACTTAGTTAATGTGGTATCTGCCAGCTTTGAAAGATACTTATTCTACTGTACAAATTTACACTTACCGCTTACATGTGTTTTGCAATCACTTTATACAATTGGTCTTTTTAAGTGGTCTAATTGGACAAATGTAACCAAATGAATAATTTCTGTGTTAAAATCTTATTGTTAGAGTTCAAGAAAACATGAGATCACATTGAACCATTTGTTAGGTCGTCTGGATCTCTCAGAATTGCAGTGTTTTCTTTCTATCATGCAAAGTTCAAATTGGTTGTTTATTATTCCAGAGACAAGTTCATTTTCTGAAATAATTCTTCATCAAATTGCTCAGTGTCTATCTGGAAATATATTATAGCGATTATAGAAACAAGTACAATCATGAATTTAACAAAAATAAAATCTTCATGTTTGACTCTTATGTAAATTTTACCTTCTATTTTTAATATTCTCTAATCCAAGAAACCAGAGCACATTGGAGAAATGTCTGGTTCTAGGAATGGGGCAGGAAATAGACAAGATGAACCAGGACCATCTTGTAATACAAGACAATAATGTATAAAAGCTTACAGACCAACAAACCCAGTGGAAGAAATATAACAAAGGGGCACAGAGGCCAAATAAAAATCATATAAATGGCAAAACTGGAACAATTTGAGCAACAAAAGTAATAAAAAATCAGGCTAAAATTCAAACAATAAAATAATTTTTTGTGCTTCAATACCTCAGTCTTTCAATGTTGTCTGCACATAGTGATTGTCTTCCAAAGAAGGGAAGCAATAAAACAAGGAACTTCATTCTGGAGAAACCTGACACTGTTTCAACCAGCTGATCAAAGGAAACAATTACATTCAAACATCATGATAAAAGTTAGTACCTTAAATAACATTAGATGAAAATGGCACTTTACCTATTCCATGTACCTCCCCAAAACTTACAACACTAGTGTAATCATGATAAATTTTAAGCACACAGCAAATTCCAAGAAGTATCCTATAATATATGTAATTGGTGCTCTTTAAAATTGTGAGGATATCACAAATGACAAACATCTAACAACTGTCATAGCCAAGAGTAACCTAAAGATATATGAGATTAAATGTAATTTATTTTCATCGACAGTGTCCAGGAGACCTTCAATAAAAACTAAGGAAATTGGAGTAAAAAATGGAGTTTAGTTAATAACAATGTGTTGATACTGGTTAAATACTTGTAACTATGTACCATGTTAACGTATGATGTTAATAAAGGGAAAATACTATAAATCCATAGGTATTCTAAAAATAAAGCCTACTCATTTATTTTTATACCTCAGTTGATACAATAGATTTGATGTGACTGGAAAGAGTATGTAAACATGAGGAAAGAGTTGAAGAAAATATAGAGGAAAAACAAGAGAGAAAAGAGGGTACAAAATATAGAAAAAAATAGAGAGACATACAGGATACAGAAAGATGCTGGAACATGAAAATATTTGGATTTCTAGGGGGAAAAAGCCATGAAAAAAGGAGGTAAAAGCAATATATTATTAAATGGCTAATAATTTTTCAGAACTGATCAAGATACAGGTTTTCGAATCTGTATAGATCCAAACTATTTTTTTTTTAATTTATTTGACAGGTAGAGTTATAGACACTGAGAGAGAGAGAGACAGAGAGAAAGGTCTTCCTTCTGTTAGTTCACTCCCCAAATGGCTGCTACAGCCTGAGCTGTGCCGATCCGAAGCCAGGAGCCAGGTGCTTCCTCCTGGTCTCCCGTGTGAGTGCAGGGCCCAAGTACTTGGGCCAACCTCCACTGCCTTCCCGGGCCACAGCAGAGAGCTGGACTGGAAGAGGAGCAACCGGGACAGAATCCAGTGCCCCAACCAGGACTAGAACCCGGGGTGCTGGAGACGCAGGCAGAGAATTAACTAAGTGAGCCACGGTGCCGGCCCCCCAAACTATTTTAAATATAAAGAAAATTACACCACAGAAAAATCACAGTAAACCTGATTTTAGAAAGTATTGAAAATACTAGAAATTGTTCAGAAGGGAGGTTATTGACATGCAATTTTGAAAAGAATGATAAATAAATGAAGCTGATTTCTCAAAAGAAATATCAGACACCCAAAGAAATCACATTGGTTACTTCTAAGTGTTTAAAAATTTAATTGCATACCTAGAGTTCTATGTTTAGTAAGTGATAGTCTTTTAGGTATAAAAGCAAGTTAAATATTGTTTAAAATAAAAACTATGAAATATGTATAAGTATGTCCTTCCAAAAATAATGCAAAAGTATATTACTCTAGCAGAAGGAGTGTGATCCCAAATGAAATATTTAATATGTATGAATAATAAAAATAGTAAGAAAATTAAGGTAAATATAAATGGATATTGGCATGAAAATTGTTCAAAAATGTTAGCCAATTTTTAAGTTATTTAAACTTACATTTGTATTTAGATTTTATGAGTGAATGTGTAATTATTTTGTATGTCTGACCATTGCTATGATTTAGGATTTGATTTTCCATTTCTTATTGACACATATCTAGCATTTTAGTTAGGAAAACCTGTGTTCTCCTCTTGAGTTCTTCAGACCTACTCTCCCTGTGTGACTCTTTTCCAACTTCATCCCTTTGTCAGTACCAAAGATCAACCTACTATTATTTCTTTGCTCTTTCCATACCAGGTTGCCTTGTATTTCCTCTGCTCTTTCCAGAAGTCCCTGATGAAAGTACTAGATTCTCTCCCACTTCTAAAGATGTATGGATGGCTGTCAGCTTTGACTTCTGATCTTTTATCTGAGAATGTATCCATCTGCCTTCATTGCTTGACCACTAAGAAGCAGCTAATGTTTAGATAAAGAACTAAATGCAATCATAGACTTG
This sequence comes from Oryctolagus cuniculus, assembly GCF_051225735.1. NCBI lineage: Eukaryota > Metazoa > Chordata > Mammalia > Lagomorpha > Leporidae > Oryctolagus > Oryctolagus cuniculus. Next base: position 63,889,156 of record NC_142874.1, on the reverse strand, counting down.
AGGAGTATGTAGCTCCCTTGATAATGGAGGGACAAATCAAAAAATAAATAACTAACCCAAAGAAGATAGGAAGGATGACAAAAAGTACGGGAAGGAGGGCAAATGGAATTAAAAGACTAGTGCATGTTTTTTAAACCAAATGTATCAATTATTACATTAAATATAGTTTATTGATGGACATAATTTATAAAGCATTTTTATAAATAAATTTGTGTACTTAATTATTTAAAGACACACACACACACACGAGAGAGAGAGAGAGAGAGAGAGAGAGCATGAGAAGAGAAGATCTTCCATCTGCTGGTTCATTTCCCAAATGTCCTCAACAGCCAGCTCTGGGCCAGCTTGAAATCAGGAACTCAATTCATTTTCTCACATGGGTATCAGAGATGCAACTACTTGATTCATCACCTGCTCCATTAAAGAGCACACATTAGCAGGAGGCTGGAACTGGGAACCTAGCTAGGACTCAAACACATGCACTTTCATGTGGAATGTTAGTGTCTCAAGCAGTGGCTTAACTACTACATTAAATGTCCACCCCAAAGACATCAGGTTTTAGAAACATTACATGCAAATCAAAGGGAGAATGATCTATTGTGAAAATATTTTGAAAGAATAGGTTAATTTACAAAGTAACTGAAAATTCATACTATATCACAACATAATTATATAAAAGTTTAACTCACTAAGCCTTTAAGAAAAATATACCATATTGCATTTTAAAGAACAATAAGTAGCATAATAAAGCTTTAATTAGCTAAAGAAATAATGATTATAAATTTTTATATACTTAAAAATATGTCTCAAATGCATAAAGCAAAAAACAGAATTATAAGGAGTAATAGATGAATCCATAATCAAAATGAGAGTACTTAACATATTTCTCTAAGGGTTAAATTGAAAAAACAGTAAGAACATTAAAATCAGAAATAAATGTGGCCTAAGAATGAACTTTTCACCTAACAATTATGATAGACATTCTTTCTAGGTGCACTGAAAAAAGCTGACCATGTCTGGTTATATTATGTTTCTCTAGAAAAGCAAAACTATATAGGATATGCCTGTATAAATGCAAACTTGGAGAGATAGATGATAATGATGGTATACATAGATAGATAAGAGAGACAGAGACAGAGAGGGATAGACAAACACAAACACACACACACACACACACAGAGAGAGAGAGAGAGAGAGAGAGAGAGAGAGAGAGATTTTAAGCAATCAGCTCATGGAATTGAGTCTGATGGCAAATCCAAAATTTGTAAGCTATGTTGACAGACAAGAGGTCCATGGAAGAACTGAGGTTGAAGATCAAGTCTGAAAACAATCTACTGGTAGAATTCCTTTTGGTTCTTTAGTTCTATTAAGACCTTTGGCTGAATGGATGTGGTCCATTCACGTTAGGAATGACAATATGCTTACTTATAGACAGTGACCAAAAGGTTCATCTCATCTAAAATCACACTTACAGAAACAACCACTATAAATTTAGACCAATTACCTGGGTACCCTGACCCAGTCATGTTAACACATAAAAGTAATCACACTACACCCTAAATTTGAAATCAGTGAATTTCAAATGAATTTCCATGTTCAAAGTATTCTGCATGAATATAGTTACACAAAGTTGGAAACCAAAAGCAAAATATTACCAGAAAAAAATTCCTGCATATTTACAACATAGGAAATACAATCCTACTTAAAGAATGCGTAAAACCAGGAAAACATTTTAAGCTGAAACTCAATAACACTACCCAGATCAACTTGTACAATGCAGCTAAAGCTATAATTTGAGGATAATATGTGGTCTTAAATGAATGTGTTATAAAGAATAAATGCAGAGGAGAAGCAGTCATTTCAGCCTGGAAGAAAACTCTGATTGTCACTGCTGCATAGTCCTCCATGAATTTGACTGATGCTTTATTGGGCTTAATTAACTTTAACATAAACTTCATCTCACAATCTGCTTTAAGAAAACCCAACTTGTTACCTTGCTAAAGTGAAAAGTCACATACACATTGATCTAACTCTTCAAATTGGAAAAAAAAAGAGTATTTTAGGCATGGAAAGCCAAGACACTCTGAAAAAAAGACCTAAATGAAAGATCTCTGCAAGTGAGATCCCAGTGGAAAGAACAGGGAAATCAAAGAAGGAGGTACCTTTCTCTGAAGAGAGGAGAGAACTTCCACTTTGACTATGACCCTGTCGGAATAAGATAGAAGTCGGCGAACTCAAAAGGCTCCCATAGCCTTGGCAACTCATGACTAGAGCCTAGGGAGATTACTGACGCCATAAACAAGAGTGTCAAATTGTCAAGTCAACAACAGGAGTCACTGTGTACTTACTTCTCATGTGGGATCTGTCCTTAATGTGTTGTCCAATGTAAAGTAATGCTCTAACTAGTACTGAAACAGTATTTTACACTTTGTGTTTCTGTGTGGGTGCAAACTGATGAAATCTTTACTTAATATATAAAAATTGATCTGTATTTAAAGAGAATTGAAAATGAATCTTGATGTGAATGGAATGGGAGAGGGAGCGGGAGATGTGAGGGTTGTGGGTGGGAGGGAAATTATGGGGGGGTGTGGGGAGCCATTGCACCGCTCCCTAAAGATGGCGCCGGCTCCTTTCTCCCGGAAGGACTGGCGAGAAACAAACAACTCCTAATAAGGAGATGGCTGAGCTCCCTTCTGGCTTCCGCATTGCTGTACCTATCAATCCTTGCCACTTGGCTGCTTTTGATTGGTGTGCTGATGGCTATAAGAGGGATGGGAGAGGGAAGGAGGCAGAAGAAGAAGCTTGTTCAAGGTTCCTGAATAAACTGGTTGAAGAAGAGTTCGGGTTGTGTCTTTCTTGCTGGTTGAGGGACGCGACGGGGGGGGGGGGGGACCATTGTAATCCATAAACTGTACTTTGGAAATTTATATTTACTATTTAAAAAATTTAAAAAAAAGAGAGAGACAAGTATATGAATGTCCATTATAGTAGCATCCATTACAGACAAAAACTGGAAGCAGTCCAACACTTTTTTAAATGTTTATTTTATTTATTTGAAAGATAGAGAGGTGAAGCCAGAGAAAGAGAGGTCTTCCATCTGCTGGTTCACTCCCCAAATGGCTGCAATGTCCAGAGCTGAGCTGATCCAAAGACAGGAGCCAGGAGCTTCCTTCTGGTCTCCTACATGGGTGTAGGGGCCAAGTACTTTGGCCATCCTCTGCTTTCTGAGGCTATAGCAGAGAGCTGGATTGGAAGTGGAGCAGCTGGGACTCAAACCGGTGCCCATATGGGATGCTGGCGCTACAGACCAGGGCTTTCACCCACTGTTGCACAGCACTGGCCCTATCCAGCTACATTCTCACAATGATTGTATACCAATAGAGTTAGTGATATGCATGGTGTACTAAGCTCTTGGCTTTTGCCTGGCCTAGCCCTGGCTGTTTTGGCCAACTGGGTAGTAAACCAAAGGATGGAAGATGTCTTTTTCTCTCTTTCCCTATCTGTCTATAATTCTGGCATTTAAATAAACAAATAAACCTTTAAAAATGTAAAATAAAACCACCATGTGATTTTTGATCTAACACCCATTTCAGACATCACACTTCAGATAGGGCTTTTCTGAAGTTATGTACATATTGCAAATCCACCCTTTCCACATCTGTCATGTGATTGTGGATTTTCTTTTTTGACAGGCAGAGTTAGAGAGAGAGAGAGAGAGAGAGAAAGGCTTCCTTCAGTTGGTTCACCCTCCAAATGGCCGCTACGGCCGGCGTGCTGCGCTGATCTGATGCCAGGAACCAGGTGTTTCTTCCTGGTCTCCCATGCGGGTGCAGGGCCCAAGCACTTGGGCCATCCTCCACTGCCTTCCCGGCCACAGCAGAGAGCTGGCCTGGAAGAGGAGCAACCGGGACAGAATCCAGCGCCCCAACCGGGACTAGAACCCAGGGTGCTGGCGCCGCAGGAGGAGGATTAACCAAGTGAGACGCGGTGCAGGCCTTTTTAAATCACTTTAAAAATATCAGTTGTTAACATCTTACTGAATTATTGTCACCACGTAATAATGCCATCTCCAGGATTTTAGGGATCTTCCTTTTTCACTGATAGGTCCCTGCATCTAAGTAATATCTGGTATGTAATAGACACTCAGTAATTATTGGTTGAATTTATTAGTAAATTAGCCAATTATTTTTGCATCCTATATTATATTATTCCATATTTCACTTTTTTCAATTTTCCTTTCATTATATTTGTCGTTTTTTTACCTTGCATCTGGACTGTATATATTTACATTATTTCCTCTGTGCTTGTGCCTACATCGAGGTAAATCTTGATCATTTCATTTTCCTTGAGCTTGTAGTAGTTGTAGAAGTTTTTCTCAATGTCTTTAAGCAGAAGTAAAGAAACTTTCATTTAAAATGAGTCTCTACCTGAACGTTTTAAAAAAAAGATTTTATTTATTTATTTGAGAGGTAGAGTTACAGACATTGAGAGGAGGAGACAGAGAGAAAGGTCTTCCATCCACTGGTTCACTCTCCAGATGGCTACAACAGCCAGAACTGGGCCAATCCAAAGCCAGGAGCCAGGAGCTTCTTCTAGGTCTTCCATGCAGATGCAGGGCCCCAAGCACTTGGGCCATTTTCCACTGCTTTCCCAGGCCATAGCAGAGAACTGGATCTGTAGAGGAGCATGAACCGGCACCCATATGGTATGCAGCTCTGCAGGCAGAGGCTTAATCTACTAACACCACAGTGTTGGCTCCATCCATGAAATTTTTATAAATGTAAAATTTTTATTGAGGTTGTTAAAAAGGAGGGGAAATATATTTTTAATAGTATTCATGCGTATAGTTAAGAGAGGATAATTCAGTCCCTCAGAACATTGATCTAAAATAGCTCATGGGCTAAATGTGTTCATGTTTTTTTTTTTGTTTTTTGTTTTTTTGGTTTTTTTTGCAATATAATCACCTTATTTCATTCTTTTTTTCTTGTATTAATATGTTGTATTATTTCATCTTTTAAAAGGTAATTTGATTATTTTAAATAAATGATAATGACTATAAATCTCTTTAATGGGTCACTAGCTGTTTTGTTTGTATTAATGTTTGTATATGTTAGTATTAGCATGCATATCCAAAAGGTATGCCAGAGTCGCAACAAAATAAAGGAGAAAAGAGCCACCGAAGAATGATAAATTGCTAAAATCAAACAGCCAAAAAAACGTTCAGTTTGGAAATGTGATGACGAATATTATCTTCTACTTTTGAGTTTAGCTCTGTGGTGTCATAAGAAACGGAAAAGCCTATCAACTAAACATGAGACACAGAACGAGAGCTCTGTGTGTGCACCCATTTGTGTGTGTTCCACAGAATATTTCAAAATCTTTAGAAAGATTCCAGTAAGTGAGGCTTGTCACTTCATGCTAAAACACAATATATATTATTAAATGTAATTTTAGTAACCTGAAAATAGCTTTGCTCTTTAAATATTCTACTTAGAGAAAAGTCTGGAGCCTGGCTTAGTTCCAACAATAGCTATGCAATACTGGTAACTGCACCCACACTTGGGGAGCCGTCAAAAACATCAACCCTAGAAAAATTTCACTCCTACTCATCCTATTTTTCTGTTAAATCTTTTAACAATTTTCACTCTTATGAGAGCAATAAATGCACATTGTATTTAAAATAAACTAGGACTACTATGCTATAGTAGAATATGAGATCTCTGTAGCTTCTCTTATCCCATTGTCAGTCTTTTTTTTTTAAACTTTTATTTAATGAATATAAATTTCCAAAGTACAGCTTATGGATTACAATGGCTTCCCCCCCATAACGTCCCTCCCACCCGCAACCCTCCCCTTTCCCACTCCCTCTCCCCTTCCATTCACATCAAGATTCATTTTCGATTCTCTTTATATACAGAAGATCAGTTTAGCATACATTAAGTAAAGATTTCAACAGTTTGCTCCCACCCAGAAACATAAAGTGAAAAATACTGTTTGAGTACTAGTTATAGCATTAAATCTCAATGTACAGCACACTAAGGACAAAGATCCTACATGAGGAGTAAGTGCACAGTGACTCCTGTTGTTGACTTAACAAATTGACACTCTTGTTTGTGGCCTCAGTAATCAACCCAGGCTCTTGTCATGAGCTGCCAAGGCTATGGAAGCCCCCTGAGTTCACCGACTCTATTCATATTTAGACAAGGCCATGGTCAAAGTGGAAATTCTCTCCTCCCTTCACAGAAAGGTACCTCCTTCTTTGATGACCCGTTCTTTCCACTGGGATCTCACTTGCAGAGATCTTTCATTTAGGTTCCCCCCCACCCCTGCAGAGTGTCTTGGCTTTCCATGCCTGAAATACTCTCATGGGCTTTTCAGCCGGATCCGCATGCCTTAAGGGCTGATTCTGAGGCCAGAGTGCTGTTTAGGACATCTGCCATTCTATGGGTCTGCTGTGTATCTCACTTCCCATGTTGGAGCATTCTCTCCCTTTTTGATTCTATCAGCTAGTATTTGCAGACACTATTCTCGTTTCTGTGATCCCTTTGGTTCTTAGTCCTATCATTATGATCAATTGTGAACAGAAATTGATCACTGGGACTAGTGAGATGGCATTGGTACATGCCACCTCGATGGGATTGAATTGGAATCCCCTAGTATGTTTCTAACTCTACCATTTGAGGTAAGTCAGCTTGAGCATGTCCCAAATTGCACAACTCTTCCCTCTCTTATTCCCACTCTTATATTTAACAGTGATCACTTTTCAGTTAAGTTTCAGCACTTAAGAAAAATTGTGTATTGATTACAGTATTCAACCAAAAGTATTAAGTAGAACAAACAAAAAAATACTAAGAGGGATAACATATCAAGTTGCTCATCAACAGTCAGGGTGAGGGCTGATCAAGTCACCGTTTCTCATAGTGTTCATTTCACTTTAACAGGTTTCCTTTTTGGTGCTCAGTTAGTTGTCACCTATCAAGGAGAACAAGTGGTATTTGTCCCTTTGGGATTGGCTTATTTCACTCAGCATAATGTTTTCCAAATTCCTAACAGGGATCACTTTTCAGTTAAAATTTAAACACCTAAGAATAATTGTGTGTTAATTACAGAGTTCAACCAATGGTACTAGAACAAAAAAAAAATACTAAAATTGATAAAGTATTACATTGTACATCAACCGTCAGGACAAGAGCTGATCAAGTCACTGTTTCTCATAGTGTCTATTTCATTTCAACAAGTTTCCTCTTTGGTGCTCAGTTAGTTGTTGCTGATCAGGGAGAACATATGATATTTGTCCCTTTGGGACTGGCTTAATTCACTCAGCATGATGTTTTCCAAATTCCTCCATCGTGTTGCAAATGACCGGGTTTCCTTATAGCAGTCAAAAACAACGAAACCCATTGTCAGTCTTAAGCACTACAGGTTGGTGTCTTCACTTTTTAAGGGATTTTTTTCTTTTCTTTTTTTTAAGTATTTTAAAACTACATATTTGGGGCTGGCGCTGTGGTGCAGCGGGTTAAAGTCCTGGCCTGTAGCGCTGCCATCCCATATGGGCGCTGGTTCTAGTCCTGGCTGTTCCTTTTCCAATCCAGCTCTCTGCTATGGCCTGGGAAAGCAGTAGAAGATGGCCCAAGTCTTGGGCCCCTGTACCCGTGTGGCACACCCGGAGGAGGTTCCTGGCTCCTGGCTTCAGATTGGTGCAGCTCTGGCCACTGCGGCCATCTGGGGAGTGAACCAGCAGAAGGAAGACCTCTCTCTCTCTGTCTCTACCTCTGTTTGTATCTCTGTCTTTCAAATAAATAAATCTTTAAAACAAAAAGCTACATATTTTACTGCTATTTCATGAAGTACAAACTTGAGATGATTTTGACAGTTCATTTAATGATAATTTTTATTATTCATGATAAATTATAAGTATTTAGATTTTAAATCATGATTGCATTTCTTTTCTGCTTTTCCTATAGATAATAATTGTCGCTCCCCGTCTTCGTGGAGGAACGACACAGGACCCTGCGCTGTTCTTTCGTCTGCTCGGCCCTCCCTGGGTTTGCTGCTGGTTCTTCCCGGGTTGGCTGCTGTCCCTTCCACCTCCGTGGGAGGGCGGTTCCCCCTAGCCACTTTCCCCACTTCCGCAGGGGAGCGGCACACCGCTGGCCGGCTCTCTCGGGGGCTGCACAGGTGTTCCTTCAGATAGATGTTCCCCTTAGATGTTCCTGGTGCATGTTGTCTCTCTCCTCCTTTATAGTCCTCTTCCACCAATCCCAACTCTGCTACCCACACGCCGAGTACGCTGCTCTCCTCCAATCAGGAGTAGGCCCTACAGTTTATTGGTTGAACTGGAGGCAGCTGCGTAGAAGCTGTTTCTTCCTTCTCAGCACCATATTGTGGGAGAGCAGATGCATAGAATAAGTCTTAATTCCAGTAACTTAGTCTAGTCCAGGTTGCTCCCCACAGATCCCCCTTTCTTTTTATTTTTGGTGTTAATACGCACCTGTCTTCGGTGCCCCACAGCACACACTCTGCTCTGCTTGCTACAGTTGCCCACAGGTGCTTACAAGCCCTATCAATCAGGCAAACCGAATCTGGGTCCTCTCTTCGCCATGTTGTTAGGAGGTTTTTAGGCGCTGATGCGTGCCTGTGTTCGGTGCCCTGCAGCGCATGCTCTGCTCTGCTAGAACTGCCTGCAGGTATTTACAAGCCCTAACAATCAGGCAAACTGAATCCAAGCCTTCTCATTGCCGTATTGTGGGGAGACTTATTGGTGTTGATTCGTGCCTATCTTCGGTGACCTGCAGCTCATACTCTGGTCGAGCTGCCTGCTGGTTCTTATCGCCTTACTAATCAGGCAGACCGAATCCAAGCCTTCTCATTGTGGTATTGTGGGGAGACTTATTGATGTTAATTTGTGCCTGTCTTCGGTGACCTGCGGTGCATAAGCTGCTAGCCGCCCGCAGGTGCTCACCACCTCCCTAATCAGGCAGACCAAATCCAAGCTCTCTCATTGCCATGTTGAGGGGAGGCCTTATTTTTCTCTATTTCTCTATCTCCGGGCATTCCTATCTCTCCCATTTTACTTCTATCTGCCAGCATTCCTATTTCTCTCATTTTACTTCTAAACTTCCCACGTCTTCTCTTATCCCCACGGTTTCCTGGCGCCAGCCCCGAGGCTGCTTCTCGGCACCTCGCCCCGCGGCAGCTTCAGGGCTCTGCGCAGCTTCCCGGCGCCTCGCCCCGCCGGCGCCCGCCCCAAGGCTGCTTCTGGGCGCCTCGCTGCCCCGCGGCGGCTTCCCGGCTTTGCGCCGCTTCAGCCCGCGCTTCTCTCATCTGTGCGGCTTCCCAGCGCCCGCCCTGCGGCGGGCTCCCGGCTCTGCGCGGCTCGGCTTCGCGCGCTCCACGGTCTCCACGCCCTTCGCGGCCGCACCACGGCCTTAGGGCCAGCCCCGTGTTCCCTATCTATTCATGCCCCGTGCTCTCTCTGCACGCGGCGGCTTCCGCGAGTCACACAGCGTAGCTTATGTTTCCGCCACCACCGGTATTCAATCTAAGTTCCCTGGGCTAACCTGGCGAATTCAACCTAGTTTATGCATCTCTGCCTTATGGTTTGGCTTCCTGTCTTTTGCTCCCCGGGCTAATCTGACGGATTCCAACCTGGCGGCCCACGTCTCTGCCTCTGGTTCCAGATTTTCGCCTTTTGCCCCTCGGGGTGACTTAAAGAATTCCAAACTGGCTTACGTTTCCGCCTCCGCCTGCCCCCCGTGGCTTCAATTTCCCTAACATTTTTCTCTACCCGGTATATTTCCCTAAGTTTTCTTCCAACAATATTCCTCCCTCATTTCTCCTGGCTTCTCCCCACAGTCCATATCCAAGTCTAAGTTTCTTCTAGGTTTCACTTTCACTTTCAGTCTCCTAACTTCCCCGCCATAGTCCGCATCCGAGTCTATGAAAGCTTTCACTTTCGCTTTCAATCCTTACTTCTTTCCCACAGTCCATATCCGAGTCTATGCCTAGGCTTTCAATAGCTTCTTCCGGCACCTTTTCCGTCCGGCTTTCCCCTAGGCTCTTCGCTAGTCTCTCTCTCCGGTAATTTCCCACTTCTTCCCGTTTCTTCCCTCCTAAGTTTCCTATCCGAGTCACGGCACCATTATGTCGCTCCCGTCTTCGTGGAGGAACGACACAGGACCCTGCGCTGTTCTTTCATCTGCTCGGCCCTCCCCGGGTTTGCTGCTGGTTCTTCCCGGGTTGGCTGCCGTCCCTTCCACCTCCATGGAAGGGCGGTTCCCCCTAGCCACTTTCCCCACTTCCGCAGGGGAGCGGCACACCGCTGGCCGGCTCTCTCGGGGGCTGCACAGGTGTTCCTTCAGATAGATGTTCCCCTTAGATATTCCTGGTGCATGTTGTCTCTCTCCTCCTTTATAGTCCTCTTCCACCAATCCCAACTCTGCTACCCACACGCCGAGTACGCTGCTCTCCTCCAATCAGGAGTAGGCCCTACAGTTTATTGGTTGAACTGGAGGCAGCTGCGTAGAAGCTGTTTCTCCCTTCTCAGCACCATATTGTGGGAGAGCAGATGCATAGAATAAGTCTTAATTCCAGTAACTTAGTCTAGTCCGGGTTGCTCCCCACAAATAATTGTTTTAAAATTATGTGTTTTGAGATGTATATAATAGATAAATTACCACTTATCAAAAGAAGTATGACTAATTTTTATGTGACTTACCATGTAGTTAAACATTACACAAAACCAATTTACTAGTAATCGAAGAACTCTTTTCTGGGTCATCTTGTCCTCTTAAATCGACCAGAGGAGAATGAGTTCTGAGACTGCTGCAGAGCTGTTATGTTATGCCTAGGACTTTCTTCAGTGCCACTAATCTGTGATGGACACACTAAGTGCTAGATTCCATGACTTTTCTACATTAATATTTCATGCTTAGGAAACAATTTGTTTTTTGAAATGATGGTTAAAGTAGATAAATTTTTTAAACCATCCCTGTCATTTTGCAAATTCCATTCTTCTGTGCTTTTCCTCCCACTCTGTCAAGTCACAGTAACTCCTGGTTTAATTTAGTTAAGATGTCAAAGAATTATGTTTCATGGTTTTCTAACATCTAAGTTTAGAGAATTTATATACAAATTCCTTTTTATGCAACTTGTTGCTTCAGTCCTTTCTTTAAATAATTTTAATTGTTTAATCATTCATGGTGTTCTAGAATTTTGTTAAAATGAACTCTTACATAGCTAGTTTTAATAATTTTCTAGATCACTGATATTTCCCTCCCTTCCTGAAAATATTTCATTTTATTGAAGTATTATTGACAAATTAAAATAACATACATTCACGGCATACAACATGATGATTCAACTACTATGCATTGTATAATGATTACAACAATCATAATAATTGACACATCTATTACCATAATAGTTACCATTGTTTGCATATGCATATGCATGTGTGTGTATGTGTTTTTGTGGTGAGGCCACTTAAAACCTGCTCTCTTAACACAATGTTTTCAAATTATTCTTCATTTCTTCCTTTGGAATAAGCATATTAATTAACTCTGTATTAAATTTCATAGATCCATCTTCCTAATATCTTTTTATTATCCATCTCTTTTACTTTTGCTTGACTTTCTGGAAGTTTTTTAGCTTAAACTTCTAATTCAAATATGCTTTTTACCATTATGATGTATCTGATGTCTGCCAACTTTTCTTCTCTGACTTCCTTTTCTAAATTGTACACTTTTTCACAGAATGAAGCATCTACTCTGCAGTGGTCATGAACAGTTTAACTTCTCATTAGCATCCTTCTCATCAGCTATTCTGTTAATTATCATACACTTTACAAAAGAATTAGTAGATTTTATTTTTTTAGAAAAGTTTTAGGTCACAGCCAACTAGAGTACAAATATGGAGAGTTGTCTTGTATTTCTTCCACCCCACACATTATAGTGCCTGTTATTATTACCAATTTCCATTAGTATTAACAGGATACACTTGTTAAAATTGATGAATCAGCATTGAGATGTCACTCAAAGTCCTAGTTTCATTAGAGTTGACTTTTGGCAGCATATATTCTGATTTTTGAAAAATGTATAATGACATGTATCTACCTTTATCGTTTCATAGGGTATGTTCTATGCCCTAAAAATTTCCTGTGCTCCATCATTGTTCTGTCCTTACCCCCAAGTCCTTGATGATGACTGACCTTTTCACTATTCCATTGTTTCTCTCTTTTAAGAAGGTCCTATGCTTCGAATAATAATACAAAAAATATAGTCTTTTCAGATGAGTATCTTTCACTTAGTGAAATGCATTTAATGTTACTTCATTTTTTTTTTCATAGCTTGATAGCTTATTTATGTCTACCACCAAATAATATTCCACTGTCTGAATGTACTGTAGTTCACTCATCTATTAAAGGACATTTATATAGCTCCTAATCTTGGCAAACAAACAAAGCTGCTAGCTGGTATAAACATTTGTGTGTAGGTTTTTGTGTAAACACAAGTTTTCAAGTTATTTGGGTACTTTCCTAAGTGGGTGATTACTGGATTGTATAGCAAAAGTATATTTAGCTTCGTAAAAACCTGCCAAACCGTCTGTTAGCATTAGTGTGCCATTTTACATTCCTACCAGCAATGATTTAAGTTCCTGTTGCTCCTCAGTCTCACCAGTATTTGATGTCAGGAACTGATCTATTTGAACAGTAACCTGATGCTCCCAGGAAGGCATTAGCAGGAAGCTGGAATCAGGAATGCAGCTGTCACTTGAGCCCAGGGATGCAGTTATCCCAAGTGATGCTCTTACTGCTGTACCACATGGCTGTCCCTCTAATATGTGTTTTACAATTTTCTTTTCCTCTGGGTATGGGTTGTCTTCTCATTCCCATGGCAATGCCTTTAACATAGCTATTCTATCCACTTTTCATTATCTAATAGTGTATTGACTTTTCTGTCATCACCTGCCTACCTACCTTTCTATCTATCATCTATCTATTGATCAGGCTGCCTGTAGTTATGTATTTATATATTTGGTATATAGTAACACATGGTAAATGTATAGCTCTGGATACATATTTGTATGTATGTTATCCTGTTTAATCTTTAATAAAAATAACTCACTTTAAAATTCTTCACCTTCTCCTCAAAATTTATCATGGTATACATTTTTTGTCCTTTTTTTATAACATTTATCAGCATCTGATGTGCATTTATTTGTTGTATCAAGCCCCATGAAAGTGGAGACTTTGTCTTCCTTGCATAATATGGGTACTTGTCGTAGTGGTGAATCAATACATATTTGTTGACAATTTTCCAAAATTACTTACTCTTTATAATTTTGGGAGAGTTGTCCTTTTTCCCTTTTTTTGTTATCTGAACTTGTGATGTGCCAGTTTAAGGTAATTTAAATAAAATATAAATATCCACTGATTATTAAATTGAAATTGGATACAATTTTTACCCCTGATGATACACTAAAACTGCAACTATTAAACTGTTATTAAAAATGGTTATTTGGATTTAGTCCACAATTATGTGTTGTGCAGTCAGATAACCTTACTGGAGATTTATAATATGAAGTCCATTACCTGTCATCCAGAAGCTCCTAAATGTAGAGAAATAATACTGCATGTACATGTATAACTACTACATACATAAGGCAGAAAATAGGTTTGATAATAGGATGATATATAAAATCCAACAGCATTCAGAAGTACATCTTAACTTCCACGTGTGATTTATGCTGGCTAAATTCCACTGAGTTTTGTATTTGCTAAACAAATATATTATATTTCACAGTTTTCACTCTGTTTAACTGTTTTAAATTTGTATACAAATAAAAACTCTAAGTGGTTACACAGATTGGCAGAATTAAAATGATTTGAGTTCTGTGTCTTTATAATTATTATTCTGTTACTTATTTTGAAGCTAGGATTTATATTCATAAATATTAGTCCTACTGTGCTTAAAACAAACTCAACTATACAAAATATTAGTTACAAGTTTGTCCTTGAAAATGAATATATCTCTCTGAGTGCATATATGCCCTGATTGACAATTTAACTGGGAGTTATTTGAATTAGCTACTAAATAGAAACAATGTTCATTATAATATAAATAAAAAGGCTAATTTGAAACTTACACAACTTATTATTAAAACCGTACCATGGGGCATTTGGATTTGCAATGAAGATACTGACTGGAATAGTCCACATCTCATACCAAAGTGCCTGGGTTTGGGTCCTGATTATACTCCTAATTCCAGGTTCCTACTAATATCCACTCTGGGAGGCAGTAGCTGATGTTTTCAGTGGTTGGGTCCCTGTCACCCATGTAGGAAATCCAAAGTGAATTCTGAGTTTCCAGCTTCAGCCTGATCCAACCCTAGTTGTTGTGGGTGTTTAGGGAGTGAAGCAGGGAATGAGAGATTTACCTATGTTCCTCTTTGTCTCTTTCTGTCTCATAAATAAATAAATATTACTACAATCATAGCTGCAGCAACTGTTTAGAACTTTAATAAGGAATATGATTTTAATGGAAGAGAGTTTATTTCATACATCGTTTAGAACTGCTTGTATAGGTGATAATAAACAGCAGACATACTTCAATTGGATTTTATTGTTTAATAATGCTATACAGATAATATGTTCAACACTCCTTCTTATCACACCTCTGTTGTTCCCATGCAGGGGAAAATGTCCCCATCACCTGTCTCATCATCTATATGCCATTGAACTAGTGTAAGTGAAATGAAGAAGGAGGGTGCAAATCATGGAAATATTGTGAAAACATTAACATTAAAATTTGGTTAATAAAATGGTTGTGTTAAGGGATAAAGCATTTAGATGTTTTCAGCAGGCATGGGGCGGTAATGAAAGGTTTTGAGCAGAGTAGTACATAGCAGTGGCTTTAAAATTTGTTATTTCATATAGAAATACGTGGACTGTGATGAAGACAGGGATACTGAAGAAAAGAGACTGACATTGTGGAGTCCATCAGAAGGTACATCAAATGAAAGATAAATAGATAAATAGATAAAAGTGCAAACAAAGGTTAATAACAGTAAGAGTGAAAGAAGAAAGACATTTATATTAAAATTAAGGGATAGCCATTTATATAAGATAGAATAAGAGAGATATGTATTGATTATAAACAACTTTTTCTTCCTTTTTGGTAAAGTTGATTGATGAGGCAAATATGTTGAACATTGATTTTAACAGGCCATTTGACATTTCTCATTATAGCTTCCTAGATAAGACAAAAGTCTGAAACACGACCACATCTCTTTCAAATTAACTGAGTATTTGAATATGAACATCAATGATTTTCTAAAATAAAATGATAGAAGTTTTCAAAGAAAGTAGTATCAGAATCATATTAGTATATTAAAATACTATTTTTACATGTTTGTACTTATTTATTCAGGAACCGTGTGTGCATAAGGAGACAGAAAGAGATGGATAAAGAGAGAGGCTGGCCGATCCAACTCCCATCCATTGGTTCATTCTCCAAGCACCTGAATGATCTTTGATGGGCCAGGGCTGAACCAAGAGTAGAGAATTCAATCCATTGTGGGTGGCAGGAACCCGATTACTTGAGCTATCACTGCTGTTTTCCAGGGTCTACATGGCCAGGTAGCTTGAATTAGGAGCTGGTACCGGGAATCCAACTGAGGCACTCCAGTAAGGGACATAGCATCTTAGGCCCAGCATCTTCAATGTTAGGCCAAACACCCTCCACAATCCTAAATTTAAAAATACATGCAAACTAAGAGAAGATAAATAGCCTTCCACAATGTTAAAAAAAAAGAAACTAATATTTTCTTGTTGTGTGCATGAATCCAAGTATTGTGGTTATGGAAGAAAAAATAATGATACTTAGAGAATCTGTGGGCTTTCTCAGTAAATTCTCTAATGAGCTCACAATATCAAAATAGGTTGTATAACAAAAATAAACTTACATGACCTCTAAGAACAGTGATATTAATTGTAAATACCAAGATGAACTGAAGTTTGACAAAATGAGCATTACAAAAAGAGAGATGGTTGTTTTGAGTTTTTTCCCCTTACCATACACTGCCTAAGTTACAGCCTTCTAGCCTTTATGTTTGGTCAATAAAGATCTAATCTCTATGGTAAAGGGAAAGTTTTCCCTATCAATGCACAAATCAGGCCATGCTTATGATAGATTTCAACAACTCAGAGAAGAATGGAGCGCATGTTATTGACATTATCATTAGTCATTCAGAAGTGGTTCAGCCAAGGATGTCATTATCTAAGATTGTACAAATAGATAATTGACCTACAATCTTTTCTAAATTAAACTGCATGCTACCCACTGTTATAGCACCATGCCCTTCTGCTTGTATTCCCATTCTAGCTACCATAGCAGATAGATTTCAGTTGTTCATGTTATTTTCCATTAAGTATTCACATATGTGGATTTAAGATGTAACAAACTCTTGTACATGCGTACCATCATATTTATAGCACATATCGTTTTTTGAAAAACTATGATTCAGCACTTTGGAATATGCAGATAAAAATAACTGACCTCATCCTTAATATGATTTAAATATATTTCAAGTGAACAATATGTACAGAGAATAAGTAAGGTAGGTAGACAGTGATAAGAACCAGAGGAGAGGTACAGACATATGGAAATTATAGTGTGAATGTAAGAGACAATTTATGAAATATAATGTATAATACATGTGAATAGAGAAGTTTATTTTGAATTTTAACTTTACCCTGGAGAGGAAATTAGATTCAAATTGATGGTTACATTTTTATCACTTTTAAATTTTTGAGATTTGATGTTTAATAGCAACCTTACTACATTTTAGTATACCACTACTCAATTTTTGTTATTTGTATTTTAATTTTTAAATGCTGATTATTTTCTCCTTCAAATTCTTGTATTTCCTTTGTATTGTAGTTTTATTTTCTCTCCAAGCTGTCTAATAATTCTTCTTAATATTTTATCCATGAATTTCTGACTATTTACAGCTCAAACATGGATAGTCTTGAGTTTCCCATCCTCAGCAAATTGCTCTGAACTCTCCCTGTACACTGACATTGACTTATATTTAGAATTACTGTGAGAAATTTCACTGTGAACCCTAAATCTTATTGTCAATATAGACCTTCCTTTTGAACTTTAAATCTGTGAATTTAATTGTCTATTCAACTAAACACAGGTATCTCAAATTCAGTATGTCCAAAAATAAACCCAATACCCATTCTTTAGGATTTTGACTCTATAGTAATGACCCCATGGTATCATTTATAGCTGAATATATACCACATAAAAAGGCTTCATCTTTCCTCTTTCTCACATACATTTGTTCATCAAATCTGTTACTATTAAATCCCCCACATCCTTTTAATCAGTTCTCTCTTCACTAACTCCAATGATGCCATTTTTGCAATGCAATATTTTCTGATTAGTAAGAAGATCTGTGCTTCTATCATAATTTATCACCTTGCTTAGTCTTTCACAATAGTAAACATATTATCCATCTAGAATATCAATATTACTATACCTTGACTATCGACCAAACAGAGCTTAAACCTTCACGATAAAGACTCATTCCTTCTGCTTGGGCAAGGAGTCCCTCCAGATACAGATCCAAGCATAGTTCATGCCCCTCATTCCTTGCACTGTATGCCATTTTGTAAAGCACTTGCTATCTATACAAAATAATTGGCACAATTCTGGTCTGACACAGTGAATTTTCAACCTGATCTATTTAGCAAAATTCTACTCATCACAGTGGAGCCAGTTTCTTGAAGAAATCTAAGTTTCCTTTCCAGTTGGATTTTACTTATTTTATTGCCTGCTTTATGTACTAGGCTATGTTACTATGTATAAAATTTACTTATTTATTTATACCGAATATCCTACCTTGTACTATTATATAAAATTTAGAACAACAGTACTATGAAGAGAGTATTTGTTCTCCAGGGCTTAAAGAACTTAGTTAGCATTGTGTCTTGTGTGCAATAAGATCTCTCTGAGTTTTTGAATACATGAGTAATTAATTATAAAGAATCATTTTGTCTGAGTAAAATAAGCTAATGAAACAAAGTTTTTGAGATCTAATCAGAGTCATTTCCTCTAAAGTGAAAGTTGAAGTGAATGGTTAAGTTAATGGAAATGGTTAACTAAATGAAATCAAAATTCCCTTCAGAAAGAGAAAAGATGTTAGAGGAAACGGCGAAAAGACAATTAACACTGTCTACCATTTGACATTATTTTGAGACAATTTCTCAATGATATCAAACTTGGATCATTTATGACTGTGAAGTAAATAAGAAGAGTGGGGTCACATTTACTACACACACATACATATACACACAAATGCACACAATTTTAAATATTTTATTATGAATTATAATATATGAACTTTATTTTGTCCAAATTTATGTCAGCTACTTCCAACTACTAGGGAAACTGGGCTTCTAAGTAAGGGGAATGGGAGGGGGGCAGTTAATAATATTCTGGTAGTGATTTAGTGGCTGAGCCAGCTGATGCTCAGCTATTCAACAAGAGAACAACTCTTGAAGAGGGTTGTGAATTAGGCTGGCTGAAACGCAACAATTCTGGGGAAAAAAAAAACAGATTTAGTCAAGAGGAAGTAAAGGACTGAGCACTGTTAAAGACTTAATGAAACAGATGGCCCATTGTTTTGCAATGGAGCCACTACAATCAAGTCTGTTTTTAACCCATTTCAAAGACTCGTGTATATTGGTGTTTCATAAAGTAGACTCTAATCCTGGAGAATCTATCAAGCGATCGTATTTTTGTCCTGAACAGCTGAGTGATGTCATGAATTAAACACTGCATACAAGAATGAAATTGCAAGCAGTTTTGGATTTTTTTTAAAACTTGGGGTACTTTAGTTTCTATACTGGGTAAATTTCCTTATGAAAGAAAATATGAGTAGAGTGGGAAAATATAATACTAATTATTTGTTAACAATTCCTATGTTGATAAAATGGAAATAAACCACAAATTACGATATTCTCAGCAACACAATAAACAGGAATATTAATTGAAGCATTATTTTATAACTCATCATAAGAAAATATCGAAATGAGTTTGACTAGAACAAATTCTGATGTATTTTATTCACAGTAAGTGGGTACATAAATCCTTAGGATAAGGAAATGAAGTTGGCATCTGCCTGCAACAATCTAGAATGTTCTTGCTATGTATCTAAATTTACCTTTCACTTGCCTTAACTTTTTAAGGGGGTGGAGGGATAAAGCCCAAAGGAACTTCTGGCAGCAGGAGAGGTTGAAGGAAATCTGAGGAGGACAATGAGAAGTCTTGTCCTTGGCCCAGCTGGGATCTCTCTCACCTCTCAGTCACTGAAAGCAAAATTTGAATGATATTTTAAGACATATTATATTATTCTAATATTAGCTTGTCATGAGCTGCCAAGGCTATGGAAGCCCCCTGAGTTCACCGACTCTATTCATATTTAGACAAGGCCATGGTCAAAGTGAAAGTTCTCTCCTCCCTTCACAGAAAGGTACCTCCTTCTTTGATGACCCATTCTTTCTACTGGGATCTCACTCACAGAGATCTTTCATTTAGGTTTTTTTTTTTTTTTTTCTTTCCCCAGAGTGTCTTGGCTTTCCATGCCTGAAATGGTCTCATGGGCTTTTTAGCCGGATCCGCATGCATTAAGGGCTGATTCTGAGGCCAGAGTGTTGTTTAGGACATCTGCCATTCTATGGGTCTGCTGAGTATCTCACTTCCCATGTTGGATCATTCTCTCCCTTTTTGATTCTATCAGCTAGTATTTGCAGACACTATTCTTGTTTCTGTGATCCCTTTGGTTTTTAGTCCTATCATTATGATCAATTGTGAACAGAAATTGATCACTGGGACTAGTGAGATGGCATTGGTACATGCCACCTTGATGGGATTGAATTGGAATCCCCTGGTATGTTTCTAACTCTACCATTTGAGGTAAGTCAGCTTGAGCATGTCCCGAATTGCACATCTCTTCCCTTTCTTATTCCCACTCTTATATTTAACAGCGATCACTTTTCAGTTAAGTTTCATCACTTAAAAATAATATTAGCTATGGTTAAATTTTCTTTTTCAGAAAAAATTTTATGTTCATTTATTTATTTGAAATGCAGAGCAACATAGTTTAAAGAGAGTCAGTGAGGGATATTCTCTGTCCATTGGTTTACTTGCCAAATGGTTGGGACATCCAGGTCTTGGCCAGATGGAAGCCAGGAGCAATTGTCTCCATCCTGGTCTCCCACTGGCATGGTAGAGCTAAGATACTTGGGCCATCTTCTATTGTACTCCCAGGTGCTTTAGCAGGAAGCTGGATTGGAAGAAGAAGAGCCTGTATACTTATCTGTACTCTGATATGGGATGCTAACATAGCAAATGACATCTTCACTTACTGAACCACAATGCTGGCCCCCAACTTTTTATATTAATTATGTTATTTATTCACACAGCCATTTTTTCTGTGATGGGTAGTAGTGGCAAGCATCAGTCTCCCCCTTTGCCATGCATATCTACATTTTTCTCTATTGAATGCATTAATACAAAGCACTTTAGTGAATTACTTGTTCCCTTCAATTGCAAAGAACAATGTCTTTAGGAAGTAGGGTGCAGACACATTTCTGATGGAATTGCATCCCTGTTTTACTGGTGTATATATTTCATTTCCTTTATATAGCATTTCTTAAAGGAATAATCTATATTCATTATCTGTATTTTCACCCATTCTAATTTTTAATTTGAATTTTCTTGATTTTGCTTTTGCCATTGTTTTTAAATTATTTTACTTGGTTCCTCAATTTACTTAATTTACTTAATTACCCAAAATAAACCTGTTTCAAATAGCATTCTGCTTGAAAATTCTGTTGTACTTCTATTTGTCCCTGATTTTTCATGTGCTCAAGGGGGAGGGCTTTAACCTCATTTCAAGGTAACCCTCACATACCCTGAGCTAGTTATTTACCTCCAACGCAGGATAATCATCAGTTTCAGCCCTTCAGTCTTTAAGGCTCAGTCTTGCTACCATAGACCTGGCTTATTTTGTTTTAGCCTCAAATTTCATGCTCCTATAAAGCTACAATCTTACTTTGCTTGATTGTAAAGCTCAGGTCCCTATCTACCTCTCCTTGTTGGGGGCTGTTGACATTACCATTCTAAATGAGTCTCTTATCAGCCATAACTTTAATTTATGGGCGAATCCTATGGATTTTTGAAATGCAGACTCATGGATGTTTTTGGATTGAAAGTTGAAAAATGATGAGGCAATAAATATGCATTTTATCAAGCATCTACAGGTACATTTTAACAAAGCATCATCTTATGATTTGCCTGTCATGTAAGTTCCTCAGAAAATACAAAAATGGTTCTCATAAGATACTAACTAGAATGCTTTATAACACTATGCACTGACAGGTAATTAATGTTGAATAACACCTGCTATTTTTATGTTTTCCTGCTCTTTCCCGTTTAACAGCATGTGCATTCCAATGTTAGCATGTTGATTGAAGTTTAAGCATTTCTGTCAACTTTTCATCCTGCTTTATTGTAATACTGAACAAATTTTTCAGAGGTGGGCCTTTGGTCCAGTGTTTAAACTCATAGTTGGGATACCCACATCCCATATCAGAGTGCTTAGTTTGAAGTTATACCTCTGTTTTCAATTTTAGCTTTTTGCTAAAGTACATACTAGGAGGCAGAAGGTGAGGCTCCAGTAATTGCTTCCAAGCCACTCATATGGAGGTACTGGATTTAGAACCCAGCTCCCACCTTTGGCCGGGCATTTGAGGAATGAACTAGCAGATGGGAACACTCTGCCTGTTTCTATTTCTCTATCTACATTTTAAATAAGTAAATAAATAGAAATTAAAATATTTTGTGCTAGAGGTAAGAGAATGACTATAGGTGGCTTACCTTAGAAATTATTAAACCTTACGGCAAAATGTAAAGGGGTTTTAATACTAGGGATCATTTGGTGGCTGAATAATGTTACCAAGAATCCCTAAGTTATTTGTTTTCACATTCAATAAGTATGCTGATTTTTGTCTTGAGACTGACCCTTAGAGGTATAACAGAAGGAGTCGCATACAGTAAAAATTGTCACTGTGGATCTGGTCATCATTTTGTCAAAGTCAAGGAATAGGAGAGGCACCTTTTCATCATAATCTTCTCTCCTTCTACCAGAGATCATTGTGTTTTGTTTGAAAGAATGTAAATGGAATTCTTTTTTTTTTAACGATTTATTTTTTGAAAAGCACAGTTACAGAGAGGCAGAGGCAGAGAGAGAGAGAGAGAGAGAGAGAGAGAGAGAGAGAGAAAGAGAGAGAGAAAGCTTCCATCTGCTGGTTCACTACCCAGATGGATGCAACAGCTGGAGCTGCACTGATCCTAAGCCAGGAATGACCTATTTCCAGGTCCCTGACGGGTGCAGGGGCCCAAGGACATGGGCCATCCTCCACTGCTCTCCCAGGCCATAGCAAAGAACTGGATCAGAAGTGGACCAGGTGGGACTCAAATGGGCTCCCATATGAGATGCCGGCACCACAGGCAGCATCATTATCCACTATGCCACAGCACTGGCCCCAATGAACTTCTTGTGCCTGAATTTCCAAGCACACTCTAGATGGTTAATTCAACTCAATCAGTATCATTTTTTGAGGGGAGGGGTGGTATATGGGTGATTTTTAATAGCTATATATTTTGGTTACATCATTTTTTATTTTTTATACTTTATTTAAAGTACTAAATTTCATGTTTTCATATATAGAGATTTAGGAATATAGAGATACTTCTCACCCTACCTTCCCTCCTGACCATGCTCCAACCGTTCAACCTCCTTCCTCTCTTATACACTTTCTTTATGTTTACAGCAATCTACTTTCAGTATACTTTATACTCATAAGATTAATTCTACACTAAGTAAAGTGTTCAACAATTAGTAAGAAGAAAAAGCATGTTCCTCCACAAATCAGCATCATTTTATACCATATGCTAGAGGAGAATCCCATGCTCCATGAGTAAAATTGCACACAAACATGAATAATTAAAATCAGTTATCTTACTACTTGCTTTCTGGAGACTGGATAGTCTTTAAATTTGGTATATAAGTTATTCTAATTACATGCTTCTTAAGTTAACAATTAAATAGAATACTTCCTTTTTAAAAAAGATGTATTATTTATTTATTTGAGAGGTAAAGTTATAGACAGAGAGAGGGAGAGACAGAGAGAAAGGTCTGGTTCACTCCCCAATGACTGCAACAGCCAGAGCTGAACTGATCCTAAACCAGGAGCCAGGAGCTTCTTCCCAGTATCCCATGCAAGTGCAGGGTTCCAAGCACCTGGATCATCATCTTCTACTACTTTCCCAGGCCTTAGCAGAGTCCTGAATTGGAAGAGGAACAGCCAGGACTAGAACCAGTGTCCTTATTGGATGCTGGTGACACAGGTAGAGGCTTAGCCTACTACACCATAGCACCAGCTCCTAGAATAATTACTTCTTTTTTTAAAGATTTATTTAGTATTTATTTGAAAGTCAGAGTTACACAGAGAGAGGAGAGACAGAGAGTGAGAGAGAGAGAGACGTCTTCCATCTGATGGTTCACTTTCCAGATGGCCGCAATGGCTGGAGCTATGCCTATCTGAAGCAATATTATAGGAGTAATTAATGCTCTCAAGTCACGTTGAAATAGACCTGAAATTCCATCTTTTGTGAATTAGGTTGTCTTCTATCTTGTCTTGGCAAGATACGGAGTGCAGAATGATTTGGAGAGAATAGACTAATAGTAGAGGGAAAGACGACCTGTGAAAGTCTTGAAATAACTTATATTACAGAGGAAAACTGAATGAACCTAGGAGAATTTTGTTTCTATAATCTTTGGGAACAATATTTATGCTGTTAAGTTCAGTTCTGAAGAATGTCTAGTTTTTTTGTTTTTTTTTTTTTTTTTGAGAATTATTTATTTAATTGAAAGAGTTACAGAGAGGCAGAGGCAGAGAGAGAGAGAGAGAGAGAGAGAGAGAGAGATCTTCCATCTGCTGGTCACTCCCCAAAAGGCCACAATTGCCAGAGCTGCACTGATCTGAAGCCAGGAGCCAGGAGCTTCTTATGGGTCTCCCACGTAGTTGAAGGGGCCGTCTTCCACTGCTTTCCCAGGCCATAGCAGGGATCTGGATGGAAAAGGAGCAGCCTGGACTCAAACAGGCGCCCATATGGGATGCCACACTGCAGGTGGTGATTTTTTCTTCTACGCCACAGCGCCAGCCCCTTGATTTAGTTTTGATATGAAACAAAGTGAACGAGATTATTAATCCTGGAATTAACAAATAGAAATACTGTTAAATCACTACAGTGTCATGTAAAAGCAACTTCAAGTAGAATTTTATATTAGGGAACAGAGAAATGTGTATATAAATATACACACACACTTCGCTGGGTTTAATTTTTGTTGTCCATTCACTGGAAGTGCAGTACCAATTATTATGTAAATAAAGTTTTAAGACATGTTTTTCTATCCTTAGCCTTGTAATAACATCAATAAGCAGTTCATTTCACAAATTCCTTTTATCCTAAGAACTTAAATTATCATAAGCATTAATTATATCTAAAAGTCTCTGAGGGTTAGACTCATTTTTATAAGCCTCTCTGATAGGATCACTTATCCATAATGGGTGTTAAAGAACAATATGCCTGCTAATCAGATCATTTGAAGCACAACATTAACATAACTCTCAATAAGATAGGATAAAACAAGATAGGGAATTTTATTTTATAATGGCAGTTTTCATTACTCAAGAAGTCTTCATAAATCCTTTATATACAGAGAAAAATCTTATATAACACATACCATGATCAAAGCAGATTTTCTCTGTGACAAAGAAATTTAAGCTTTTGGGCCCTATTGTCGCTCCCCCTCTTCGTGGAGGAACGACACAGGACCCTGCGCTGTTCTTTTGTCTGCTCGGCCCTTCCCGGGTTTGCTGCTGGTTCTTCCTGGGTTGGCTGCCATCCCTCCACCTCCGTGGAGGGGCGGGCCCCCTGCCACTTTCCCCACTTCCGCGGGGGAGTGGCACACCGCCGGCCAGCTCTCTCGGGGGCTGCTCAGATGTTATTCGGATGTTCCCCTTAGATGTTCCCGGTGCATGTTGTCTCTCTCCTCCTTTATAGTCCTCTTCCACCAACCCCAACTCTGCTACCCACACGCTGAGCACGCTGCTCTCCTCTAATCAGGAGCAGGATCAGCTCCTGCAGGTCGAACTGGAGGCAGCTCTGTAAAAGTTGTTTACTCCTCTCCCAGCACCATATTGTGGGAGAGCAGATGCATAGAATAAGTCTTAATTCCAGTAACTTAGTCTAGTCCGAGTTGCTCCCCACACCCTATTTAAGCATCTACTTCTGTGTCTCTGGAAGGTGTTGTACAAATGTGCTGCTCAGGCAAATCTCAATGAAGTCCATAGATGTTTGTTGAGCAAAATTGAGGAAAAATGATGCTCCCGTTACTCATACTAGGTAAATGAGTTAATGTTTTTTTGAACAAAGAAGTTTACACTGCCTCATTTGCACCATTAGCAGACATAAATTCCAGCCGAAAGTATTAAACCACATTTTGCATACGAGAGCAATTTGAGAAATTATAGTGTGGCCATACAAGGAAAGAATGAACTGCTTTGAGGTTCCCAATATGGTTGGAAAGTGTTTCCTTTTGGAAAAACAAGTTTTAAGCTCTATATTCTCTAGTGTTCGATTCTACCTGACTTTTGAGTAAAAGTGGACATTTTCCAGCTTAACCATGTATCTACTAGTTACCAGTTTCTAAAATAATATGTTTTACAAGACTGGGATGAAATAAGAATCAAAGTCTTCCTTTTGTGGTGGAAAATTTATACAGAGGGGATAATTTCTGATCCTGTGCAGCATGGATATTGCATACAGGCTTGATGTTTTTCTTAACTCACGTGACACTCAAATTTTTAGTGAATGTTTTCCCATTCAACAGCTGTTGGGCTAGTGCTGGACTTTGAATCTGGCAAGGGATCAGGAACTTTCATGAAGTATCTCAAATGAATTGAGATTTTGAACAAGAAGACATAAATATTACCAGTAACCCATGATGCACAAAGAAGACATGAAATGCATGTATAACTAGCTGTTTAATAGATTTTTCTATGGTGATGATAATGTGGATCTAACTTAAAAATTGGTAGTAAGACAGATGAACTTAATTTTATAATTTTATTCCATTTAGTTAGTTTAAATGTAAATAGTTGTAGGTGGCCAGTGAATGAATAGCTCCGTTGAGTTCTGTGTGCACTAAGGGTGGGACAACTGAAAGAGAATTTAGCTTATATAAAAGGGAAGAAGGGACAAATCATATGCATCTGAGGCAAAGGCTATAATCATAGTTTATGATTTTTAGTTCCAGTTTGTGTATGACCAGCTTCTCTTTGCCTTGTTGTTGAGTATGAACACATATATTTTTTTCCCAGTAAACTCTTATACTTTGCATTCATTCATGTGGATTGCTTTCAAATAAACTTGACTTGGGAAAAAAATATCGTACAACAAATGGTATGTCTCCAGACTCCCAGAGAGACCATGGAAGCAAACCCAAGCTGGCTCCTGTCTGCAGAATTATTTGCTGGTCTTTCAGCAGAAAGTAGTAGGTAGAGCTTGATATCACCTAAAATATGGGCTTGAGCTGACATTTTAGATCAGTCACTAAATTATATGAATTTGGAAAAATATTTTATATTTGTTAATATCACAATATCAATTCTGAAATGGAATGTTGAATAATCAATCTTAATGCCAGCTTTTCTGAAATGTTAGGTCTATATGTAGTAGATTCAATTATATAATATTCAATTAAATATAATATAATCATATATATGTATTATATAAAGTCTATGATAGTGACTAGCACTCAGTAGCTAATTTAGTTTCTTCATCTTATCTACTGCCGATGCTCAGAGCTTGTCATGATAAGGTAACATCATTGGTCACAGTTTTTTTCACATTCTCATGTTTGTGAGAGAAACACATAATATATGGGATAAGTGTTACTATTCATATTATAGATGGGGTATCTAAAATTTGGAACTATGTATAAAAATCTCCATGTAGATTCTGTCTTGTTTCCTAATTAATAGTGAAAAGCAATGCTGCTGCAACACTGAAACAATAATTAAATTTCAATTTACCAGAAGGTTCCACTGGTCTCACAAAAATATGTTTATTTCTGATGCTTTGCTATTTCCTTACATAAGGTTTGGTGAAACTAAATAAATAAATTCATGAAAGGAAAACATCCATATAAAGGAACATATCTTCTTTGGGCAAGATACAATCTTTCTGAAAATGAAAAGAATCACATTAGAAATTATAATGTGTAACTTTCATTCCAATCTTAAACATGTTTGAAACAATAACAAAATTCCAATTTCTACAAAAAATGTTCTCCAGGCTATCATTTGCATACAATTGCAATGTATATGTGATATGTGTGGAAAAAATAAATGCTTGACTGTCAAGATGGGAAATGGAAATTCTAAATATATCCCTGTTTATACATTGGTCACATTATCAATTAGATGGATGAAATGCAGTTTACATCTTTCAAGAGTTTCAGATATGTAACCTAAAATATCACAGTTACTTTAACAACTATAGCCTAGTGTGACTGGAATAAATCTGTTACTTTTGAACAAGTTTTTGCAACATTATACTGATATGGAGCATTAGCTTAGATTGTTAATATTTCTTTAATGTAATGGAAACAATTCCTACATTTATTAACCATTAAGTTTATTTTAATTTTCCATAGGTCTATTTGCTAAACAATCATAATTAAGGGGGTATAATTGCCATTATCATTTTTAATTTAAATGAAATATCATCATTTATAGTGAATGAGTGTAAGTGCACCCAAGTTTAAAATAAAACAATGAAAAGCATGTTTATAACAGAGCCACCTAGAAATCTTCAGCCTGGTGTCTTCAGGCACCTCAAAGTCCACATGATCATGGATGAGATGTTTTTACCACTATATTTCCTCCTCTTTCTTCTAGAATCTTTATCTAAATAATAAGATTGCATTGATGTACCCTAGGGATGTAAGTAGGAATCATTCTTTTAAAATAGGAGTCATTTTAAAATTCTTTTACCTGCAACTTCAGTGACTCTAATCCTCAATAAATTCCAGTCTTTTTGATGTCTGTCCATTGTTTCCTCTTCTACATTACTAGTGTTCTTCCTCTAGCTCAAGATCTCACTATCACCCACTCCAAATACCAAAATAATCATGTCAATCACTTTCTACACTGAAGCTATTCTGATCTTTATAGGATATAAATGTGGCACTGTTATTTTGCTGCCAGAAATCCACCTGGGTCTGCATTTATGTGCAATGTTTTCCCACCTCTAATAGTGAAACAACTATCTCCTTCCCTATATGAGATATACTTTTCACTCATTGAGCTCCAGATCCCATGCTAAGAATGTCCCCCTTTCTGTTTTGTAGTGGAAAAATTTCAATGACTTCATATTTGCCTCTAGCTATTTGAGTACTTTATTGTTTTCTCTATTACAGAATATCCTTCTGAAATTTTGATGTGAAATTGTTCTCTCTAATTTTATCACACATCATTCAATTTCTACCTCTCCAACAAGTTGATTGAAACTATTTTTGCCAGTGTGGAAAATGAACTTTGCACTGAGAAATCTAAAGATACTACTTTGATTACATCTTATTGGACATTCCATTAGTATTCTAATTCTAGTTGCCTCACTTTCCTTTCTTTGGCTTTATGTCATCAATCAGGCTTTTATTTTTTTCCCTTACTGACTATAGTTTTGCTCCCTTTCACAAGTTCCTTCTTGTGAAACTGTAAACTTTCTCCAACATTATTTCTGGATCCCATTTTCCATGTATTTTAGAGGCAGAGAAGGAGAAGCTGCATCTGTTCACTAGTTCACTCTTCAAATTCTTACAACAAGTAGGTCAACTCAAAAATGAAGCTGCGGGCTGGGAACTCAGTCCGGGTCTCTCATGAATGGCAGAAATCCAACTGCTTAATCCATCATGTGTAGCCTACCAAGGTATACATTAGCAGGAAGCTGGAATAGGGAAGGGAGTTGAGCCAAGACTTGAACCAACATTAGCAAGGAGCTGGATTGGAAATGCAACATTTTAAACAGCTCTGCTGGGTTGTCCTAATTACAAAGTTTAAGACAATTCAATGTAATCAATGTAGTTCATGAATTAATTCATTGGGGATACAATGTACATTGAGATCCACTGATCCAAGGTCTAGGGGTTGTAATCTCGTAATCTGATAATAATGAATGGATCTTCTTTCTTTGAATGAGATTGAGAAAATAATTGTCTTAGAAGCTGACTGAGTCAAGTAATGGTATTTAAATACCTAATATACTAATACCAAAATAATTTTCCATAATGTAAAATTCCAAAATCGTTAGAGTGTTTATGCGTTCTCATTATGTATACAAGTGTCTGGATGCTATTGAAAAAGAAAGATCACCAAGTCTATGTGCACATACATACATGGTGCAAATTCTAGTTGAGGAATGAAAACATATCATAAATTATTTTATTATTCTCTATGCATGGTTTTTAGGAAGCATGAAGACACACAAATCCTGCTGAAATCTTACTAAGCAGTGTTTATTTCTACTGACACCCTAACAATCCTAGATTCATATTAAGATCCCACCAGGCCTTCATGGCTTCTCCAAGCTTTCTGCTGTGTCCAAGGTATTCTTGGGGCATAAAATTCTTTCCAGGCCTGAAAATCCCTGTGGCTAAAATTACATCTCCTTAGAAATGAAAATACTCATTTCTTTTTAGTATTTTTTTCTACACAGAATATTGATAAAGTTCCAGTCTGGATCACCTGCCTTGCAACACAGAACTGTTTCCTTCCTGAAGCCCAAGAATTCTCTCCTTATTCCTGTAGGAAATCCTATCTCACTTTCTCTATGTCTACATGAGAACTGCACCCTATGTGTGAGTCTTTGGCTGTTCTAAATATAACGAGGCAGTCTTGGAGTTTTCCTGTTTAGTCAATAGTGAGAGGTGAGTAAACATTTTGGGCACAGAAACATAAAAGGACACCAAAAGTCTGAATAATTAACATTAATAGTTCATTAACACAATTTTAAAGGTCAAAATTAGCACCAGAATCTGTATGTGAGCAATATATAAAAGTCCTAAATAAAGACAGGATCATTATTATTGATTTTTCATTTTGGCCAAAGGCTCCAAAATGTTTCAGAACTATGATTCTGTTCCCTTATCTTCCCTCTTGTTAATAAAGCACTAAGAACATAATTTATTTACACAAGGAGGAAAGAAAAGGTGAAAAGAGATCCATTAACTCGCAAATTATTAATTTGCTTAATCAGAGGAGAGATTCTTTGGGAAATGATCTGCTGAGATCAGCCTGAATTTTTTTATTTTTTTATTTTTTTGACAGGCAGAGTGGACAGTGAGAGAGAGAGAGACAGAGAGAAAGGTCTTCCTTTTGTTGTTGGTTCACCCTCCAATGGCCGCCACGGCCAGCGCACTGCGGCCGGTGCACCGCACTGAACCGATGACAAGAGCCAGGTACTTATCCTGGTCTCCCATGGGGTGCAGGGCACAAGCACTTGGGCCATCCTCCACTGCACTCCCAGGCCACAGCAGAGAGCTGGCCTGGAAGAGGGGCAACAGGGACAGAATCTGGCGCCCCGACCGGGACTAGAACCCAGTGTGTTGGCGCCACAAGGCGGAGGATTAGCCTAGTGAGCCGCGGCGCCGGCCCTGATTTTTTTTTAAACTTTTATTTAGTAAATATAAATTTCCAAAGTAGAGTTTATGGATTACAATGGCTCCCCCCCCCATAACTTCCCTCCTACCCACAACCCTCCCATCTCCTACTCCCTCTCTCATTCCATTCACATCAAGATTCATTTTCCATTATCTTTATATACAGAAGATCAATTTAGTATATATTAGGTAAAGATTTCATCAGTTTGCACCCACACAGAACATAAAGTGTAAAATATCGTTTCAGTACTAGTCATAGCATTAATTCACATTGTACAACACATTAAGGACAGAGATCCTACATGAGGAGTAAGTACACAGTGATTCCTGTTGTTGTCTTAACAAATGACACTCTTGTTTATGGTGTCAGTAATCTCCCTAGGCTCTAGTCATGAGTTGCTAAGGCTATGGAAGCCTTTTGAATTCACCGACTCTGATCTTATTTAGACAAGGTCATAGTCAAAGTGGAAATTCTCTCCTCCCTTCAGAGAAAGGTACCTCCTTCTTTGATGGCCCGTTCTTTCTACTGGGATCTCACTCGCAGAGATCTTTCATTTAGGGTTTTTTTTTTGTTGTTGTTGTTGTTGTTGTTGTTGTTGTTTTCCCCAAAGTGTCTTGGCTTTCCATGCCTAAAATACTTTCATGGACTCTTCAGTCATATCCAAATGCCTTAAGGGCTGATTCTGAGGCCAGAGTGCTATTTAAGAAATCTGCCATTCTATGAGTCTGCTATGAATTTATACATGTGGAATATATTTTTTTTAAATTTCCTGTTAGGATGTATCACTTTTAAAAATGCATGATGCAAGGTATTGAATCCCGCTGAGGTGCTTGAGAATGAGGGGTTTTGTTTACAATGCCACAGGAGTACAGAAACCCAATCTAATCATCTTTGAATATAGTTAACAGAAAATTGACCTTACTAAAAAATAAAAGTGGGAATGGGAGAGGGTCGAGGAAACAGGGTGGGAGAGTGAGTGGAAGGGCAAGTACAAAAAGGAGAATCACTATATTCCTATTGTTGTAATTATGAAATGTATAAGATTGCATTCCTTAAATGAAAGGGTCTGGAGAAAAAAAAATAAAAAAAGAAGAAAAAAGAAAAAAAATAGAATTGTTGTTCCTTGGATCCAGAAAGAACAAAGTTTCAAACTCTGTTGGTTTTGAGAGGAGCAGGCATCTCTCTGATTTTCTTCTTGGCTCCATCAGCCCACGTGGAAAATTATAACCTCAGCTAACGGTGGCACATTTCGAAAAGTCTCAGGAAGCAGAGCACCAGTTCACCCTCCCAAGCTTCAACCAAGCTGTGCTAGCTTTTCAAAGTGTTTGGCAATGTTTCCTAGTAATGCCATCAAAGAAGCTGATAAATAAACAATCAAAGGAATTTTCTGTCTCACACTACCTGAGAATGGCTGAGCTTTCACTTTCTAAAAACAATTCAGTGCTGCTTACGGAGCATTTTTTTTTCTGGATTAAGTTTTCATTTTCTTATCATTGAGGAACATAAGGTAGCTACAATGATCTAGTACCTTGCAATTTGAAATGTGGTTGTGAGACAGAAGAATCAGTATTAGCTATTAGAAATGCAGAATCTCCGAGCCCTTCCCAATCTTGAATAGGAATTCGCATTTAACAGGAGCCTTAGGTGATTTATATACACATCAAACTCTGAGAAATGCTGATACAAAGAAAATTGTGTTTGTTCCTATCCAGTTTATTTTTATTTTGTACTGCATTCTAATGTGTGCATTAACACTTAATTCTTGCTCCTAGTTTTTTTTTTTAATTATTATTATTTACAACTTTCCCTTGTATTTCTTCCAGGTTGAATATTTTAAAATGCAGGCTTTCAGCCTTAAATTGTGCTTAACCACCTCTCCACTGTCTCACTACACAAATACACCCCCACAAATGTCATTTAGGTAACTGGGACAAATTTGAGCTATTTCTGTAACAGGTAACTCTCGAATTTGTAGACTGTTCCTGGGATAATGAATTTCTTGGTGGGTGTTGTGATAGGGAAATGTTTCTTTGTACTCCGGGGTAAAGTAACTTTACATGGAATACAAATTTATTTTTAAAAATCCTTCACAGAGGAAATAATGATGTGGTGGAGCCAGGTCCTACTGGCTCAAGAGAGTCAAACTGTATGCATATTTTACCAAAGCTGAGCTCATTGACAGTATTTTGACAGCTTCGAAATCACTCATAGCGGAGGTACATGCATTTACACCAAAGAAACTGGCAAATGCTACAAATCAGAACCCTGCTCCTCCACTGTCTTGCTGGAGTATACATATCTCAAGTTGTCCTCAATGGTAATAATACATGTTTTCTATGCAGCAGCAGTTTGATCATTTTCATTTATTTGTTTTCTTTAAATATTGCCTGGAATTAAATACAAATGTGACAAAAATTTACAAAATTATATTCTCAAATAACAATGCATAGTAAATAGTTGTAAGTAATGAAATCGAAGCTTAGGATAATCAGTAATTGTCCAAAATTATTGTCACAAATAAATAGTAAAATGCGTAATGGCATGCTCATTATTATCTTTAAAGCACTTGGTATTTTTGATATGTCAAAATGTGACTAGAGACAGACTCAAAGGCTCTTTGGTATTTGTAAGTATATTACCAACCTGTTTATGCCATGAAATCTGTGCCAGAACAAGTTTCTTTTCAATACAAATAAAATTATAGTCAAAAATAAAGAGTATTAACTATGAGCCAATACCCTTTAGGACATGCCGTAGATATTAACTTATTTAATCCTCATTAAATCCCAAAAACATGAGTACCTGCATTTTATAAATGGTTTGATAAGAACAAAGTGTTTGATATGAATTTTGAACCTAGGTCATGTCAGTATACTTTCAACAAACATGGAACCTTTGCCAGAGAGGTCACAGGGCTGAACACTACATTGTAAAAATCAGGATGGCCACGCATTTTACATAAATGAGCATCAGTAGATGACTCCTTTTAATAAAGCTTTCATGGTTTAGATTTTTAAAATGTAAGTTTTAAAAGACATTAATTTTTCCTATTTCAGAAACTAGAATTCTTCCAGTTCATGGCTCAAATATTCAATTGCTCATTTAATATCATTTCATTTCATTTCATATGTTTCCTTAACTGTTTTTATTTCAAAAAAAAAAAAAAAAAAACGTGGTGCCAGGCATTGTGGAACAGAGTGTTAATCCACTGCTTGCAACCCCTGCTTCCCATATGGGCACTGGTTTGAGTTTCAGCAGTTCCACTTCTGATCTACCTCCCTGCTAATATGCCTGGGAATGCAGTAGAGGATGGCCCATGTGCCTGGACTCCTACATTTATGTGGATGACCCACAAAGAGTTCCTGGCTCCTGCCTCCTGGCTTCAGAGCTGCCCAGCTCCAGCCATTGTGGCCATTTGGGGAGCAAACAAAAGGGTAGAAAACCTATCTTTCTCTATTTCTCCCTTTCTCTCTCTCTAACTCTGCCTTTCAAAAACATACAATATATCTTTTTTTTTAAGAAAAGTTTGTCTATTACATAATTATTAGTAATAATTTTTAAATCTAAGCTTTACTTTTATAAATACGCCACACATCTTTTCAGTCACGGCTTTATATAGCGAGATGTTTGTCTTTAGGAATATGGAGACACTTTAATATCAGGCCATATGTATCTAGAAATGTGTTCTGATGAAAGAAAGGCAATATACATAAATTATCTTGGAAGAAAACATTCCATTAACCATAGACAGCTGACCTTCATTGAGAACAAAGTGATTTATAATGTAGGCTGTTTTGCAAAATAAATTCTGGGAGAGGCAACAGTTGTCTAAATCTTGGCAGTACTTTGGAGTCATTTTGTAATTGAGCATTAGATTTATGAAGTCAATAACATCAAGAATGTATTATGATTTTTATCTTAATTGGATGCAATTAGACCTAGGTGTGCTTTTCATAAAATCAAAGATCTAAAGCATAGTAATATCAAAAACATCAGTGTTCTTTGCTTTACTAGATGAAACAAATTGAACTTTTATATGCTATTGAGATCTCCAAACATTTGTGAAAATTGAGATGAAATACTTCATGTTCTCTTGAGTTTTCCTTCTCAAGATTGTCTAGAAAAAAGACATCTATTACCTAAAAATTCAGCTTGTATTCACTCATTCAACAAATATATTTTGAGGGTGCCTAAGTGACAAATACCAATGTAGTCCCTGAGGATGTCCAGGTGAAGTCAATGGAAAAGAAAAGCTATGAACATAATTTGGGGTAAAATGAGTAAAGTAGTTTAGTGTGAAGGACAATCAAACCAAAAGTACATGAAGATTAAGAGCACTATGGAGGGGCCAGCCCTGTGGCACAGTGGCTTAAAACCCCAGCCTGCAGTACCCGCATCTCATATGGGTACTGGTTGGAGTCCCGGCTGCTCCTCTTCTGATCCATCTCTCTGCTGTGGCCTGGGAAAGCAGTAGAAGATGGCCCAAGTCCTTGGGCCCCTGCACTCGTGTGGGAGACCTGGAAGAAGTTCCTAGCTCCTGCCTTCGGATCAGCTCAGCTGTGGCTGTCGTAGTCATTTGGGGATTGAATCAGGGGAATGGAAGACTTCTCTCTCTCTCCGTCTCTACTTCTCTCTGTAACTCTTTTAAATAAATTTAAAAAAATTTAAAAAAAAGTGCTATGGAGAGGAAAAATAATGACCAGAGAGATGGGACAAGTAGGTGGCTTGATAGAAGGCTCACAATAACTCTATATTCCTGGCAATGGGATCCAGTTGTATATAGATTTCCTATACTAACACAAGGTCCCAGATTTAGTGTCTGGATAATTTTGGGACACTGTATAGTCTAATTTTAAAAAGGGGCAACTTTAGATTCATACTAAATTCTAGTATGAATTATTAGAATTACTTACTTGTCATAAAAACTTTATAACATTTCTTTATATATAATAACATTTCATTATTTGTAAAAAGGGAGAATTATAGAGCTTACTCTTGCAGGCTGCTGTGAAGGTTGAATGGGTAATTCATTTTATTTGGTGAAAAGAATGGAATATCAATGAGGCTCAAATTTATTTAGCTGATGATCTTTTCATTAGTTGTACTATTGACCTTTTCTGTATTTTTAGTATCAAAAGGAAAGGAAGTCATGTCATAAAATTAGAGCTGACACACTATTGACTCCACCTAAATTTATTTCAGGAACATGTGCAGAGAGATGGATTGCTGATGTAGTGTTCCTGAATGTCTGGTAAGCAGCTGTACTAGTGAGCAGGCATACTGTGTGTCAAAAGCTAAATACCTGTGGGGTTTTCCAATGCAATTCCTTGTTCTACTCAGTAGGAAGACTTAGACTAGATTGGGATCATTAGGGTAGAATGCTCATCTTATTCTCTTCTTTATTTTAATTTCCTTTACACTTAAAGTTCCTTTACTCATAGATACAAAGCCGTCTATCTTAGGTCAATTTGTGCACAACACTTTCCCTACTTTCATATTTTTTGAAAAGTTTTGTCTTGTTTATTTTTACGTTATGCAGAAAGACAATATGTTGAAATCATATACAGATTTGGGCACAAAAGGAGGTGAATGCTTGCCCAGCAGCTGTCCTGGGGCTATGTGCTTCAATGCAGCCTCGGTATAGTAGGTAGTTATAGAAATATGACTTTCCTCCTAATATTCTTACCTGTGTATTAAGTACACGCAGCAGCTCTATATAGGTGGTGAATGCAAGCAGAGGTCATACCTAACTTGGACAGGGCTCTCAATCACATCCTCTAAATAGGACATGTGTATCAATATTGTTGGCTGACCCAGTGAGCTTTGTGCATTTCAGATTTATAAGATCTATTTTTTCTTTTTTGGAGTGCCTCATTTAAATAAGCAGACTATTGGTTAGGGGAAAATTTATGTGTGTCAAAATTTTAATTTTAATTTTTATAATATCAATATGATTTGGAATAAAGAAATTATTGCCTATCATTATTTATTATAAAATGTCAAATGTATTATTTGGGTTGTATAGTAACATGAAAGCAGAGAAATTGTTAATTTCTTATTTTGGTGGGATATTATAATTTTGATTATTTTAAAATAATCTTTTAGTGAGTGAAATTATGCAATGGTTTTGCTTTGTTTTAGCATGTAACAAATTATTGTTATAACTGATTTATTTTGTTTTAAGCTTTTAATTTCAGAATAGCTTAAAATTTACAAAAAATGTAGAGTTGTACAAAGAATTCCCATGTAACTTGCACCCAGATTTCCCTATTATTAACATTTATATTAGTATATTTTCACAGTCCATAAACCCCACCAACTTCCCATATTTTTTAATCCACGTATTTGGTGTGAGTTTTTTAATACAGTTAATTGTTAAATCTGCTTAGAGAAGTTATATTTGCCTCTATTGGAGTTATTTTAGACATCGCTTTGTCTATCCAAGGTTTATAATACAATTACTCTCCTTATGCATCATCTTTAGAAGCAGAACTATTATTATCATGAGCAATTATATTTAAGACAGTCTTCAGATCCCACTCTTTTCAATTTGTAACACAAATTTACACATACCTTCCAAATCACCACCCTTGAGAGGATTTTCTATAGCTCTGTCTGCCTCAAAGATGTGCTCCTCTTTCCTCTGAACCACTTATGCTAACCAAACTATTAGCACCTGCTGAACCTCTTCTCCATCAGTCATCAATCATCAGCAATCAGGCAGCTACTTGATAATTAGTTGAGAGAGGGGAAAAACACTTCAAAGAACTAAAAATGTTTTCCACAGTGACTTTGTGCATAAAATAATTATTTTGTCTCTAATAATCCACTGACATTTCTCTATGCAAGAGGGAAACTTAAAAAATGTTGCATACACACATCACTGTAATTCAATGCATGATGTGCTTGCTAACACTCAGCTGCTAAGAAAGCAGTACATGGTAGAGGATGGTAGAGGAGGTTTTATATATGTATTTTTCCTTTTTTTTTGGTGGGGGGAAGGCAGAGTGGAGTGGACAGTGACAGAGAGAGAGACAGAGAGGAAAGTCTTCCTTTACCGTTGGTTCACCCTCCAATGGCCGCTGCGGCCGGTGCACTGCGCTAATCCGAAGCCAGGAGCCAGGTGCTTCTCCTGGTCTCCCATGCAGGTGCAGGGCCCAAGGGTTTGGGCCATCCTCCACTGCACTCCCGGGCCATAGCAGAGAGCTGGCCTGGAAGAGGGGCAACCGGGACAGAATCCAGTGCCCCGACCGGGACTAGAACCCGGGGTGCCAGCACCGTAGGCGGAGGATTAGCCGATTGAGCCGCAATGCCGGCCTGTATTTTTCCTTTTCTACACATTTGTTAAAATCATCCTTTCTTGATGATAGAAGACATTCAAGAAAAAAAAAATAGGCATGTAGAAAGCAGCTGAGAGCTCTTTTTGTGCTCAGTGTCAGGTCATGTACTAAGAACCTTAAGCATATCTCTTTATTGAATTCTCACAAACATACTATGAGGCAGTTACTATATTTTCTTCTCTTTACAGATGGAATCTGAGGCATAGAGAGTAAGTGACTTGTCCAAGGTCATTCAGCAGGTAAATTACCTAGAGTGGGATTTTATTTCAGAGGAACTGACTCCAAATTCCATATTCTTGAAAATGGAGGATAGGTGAAATTATGCAAAAATGCATGAAGTGGTAGATACACACAGGTGAATCAGTGTGAAGCACTGTGTGTCGATTGTTTCAGTGAATATCTGTGTTAATTATAAGCCTTATATATGTATTTTCCAAAAGCACAGTATATGGAGACCCTCTGATAAGATAAGAAAAACCAGGGACAGACATTTACATAGCAGTTATGATGCTGCTTGAGATGCCTGGATGCCATGTAGGACAATGAAAATATAGCCTGGGTTGGAGTCCCACTATGCTTTTGACTTTCGCTTCTTGCTCACGTTCACTGTCAGAAGCATCAGATCACTGCTGGAGTAGTTAGATCCCTGACACCCACATGGAAGACCCAGTTTCAGTTTTGGGCTACTGTGTCCTCCCTGGCCCATCTCTGCCTTTTGTGGACATTTGAGGGGTGAACTAGTAGATGGAAGATATCTGTCTCTGTATTTCTTTCTCTCTCTCTATCTCTCTCTGACTTTCAAATAAATAAACAAGTAAACATAAATAATAACCACAAGAAATGTGAATAATATTAAAAATAATAATAGAACTTAATTATTGGGTATTACACCATTTAAGAAGCAGACATTCTACTGGATCTCATCCCTGTAAGAGGTTTGAAGCCTCAGGTCAGATTCCAAGGCTATATCACTGTGCATGTCTTACAGGAATAAAAAACTTACTGGCTTTAAGTGATAAATTTTCAGAAATTAAAAAGAAATCTTGGTGAGACATTTTAAATACCACCACTTAAAATACTATTTTGCAATCGCTCAGCTTTTGCTTATGCCTATGTTTTTCTAATTTGGAAATTGGACCCTACCCCAAAACAGTTTCCTTACAGAATGCTAGAAATATAGAGAAGCTTTTGGGATAAAAACCTTTATACTTGACTTTTTCCACACTTCACTTGCAATTTTAATTGCTACATATATTATGCACATACAGATATATCAACTGTGCAATTGGCAATTATAGAATCCATTATATCTAGTGATGGGAATGCATGAGTTTTTATAAGGTGTGAATTAGAAAATGTATAATGAAAATATAGACTTCACTTTGTTGGTTCCCATGGCATTGGAAAACTTAGGCATATATTTTAAATATCTACCCTAAGGTTTTAATCAATTTAACTTGCCCAGCAGCTGTGTTAGCATGCCTGCAGTGGCTATTTGTTTCTGCAGCACAATATCTTTTACATAAGGATGCAAATGAAGTGAGAACAGAAGCTTCAAGAATATATACATGGATTTCACATGAATATTTCATGAACTTTTCTACTATCCTGGAGTTACGAGTTAATTGAATAATTATTTGATTTTTTTTTGTAAATGGATAGGTTTTTTTGCCATATTCTACTGTTAAAGTAATCATTCCTTTATTTACAAGTGAACACAAATATAATAATAATGAAATTAAATATTTGCTTAGAAGAAGGAAATGATGAGGAATAAATGATGCCTTATCAATATGATATGTGTTTAATTTTGTTGATTCCTTATTTATTTTTCTTTTCTTTTTAAAGTTTTTATTCACTTACTGCTTTTATTTATTTGAACAGCACAGAGAGAGAGAGAGAGAGAAAGAGAGAGGGAGAGAGAGAGAGAAAAACACAGAGAGATCTTCCATCCATTGGTTCACTTCCCAAATGCCTGTAACAGCTCCTTTGGGGCCAGTTGAAAGCCAGGAGCTCTGAACTCAATCTAGTTCACCCGTGTGGATAATGAGGACCTAAGTTCTTAAGCCATCATCTGCTGCCTCTCAGGGTGTGCTTAGCAGAAAGCTGGAATGAGAAGCACAGGTAGAACTGGACTTAGGCGAGCCCTTGGATACGTGATTCATGTCTTTCAAGAGAAGCTTAACCTTTGGACCAAATACCTGCCCCATGAATCAGTGAAGGGACTTTGGAAATGAAAGCTCTTGAATTACTTAAACTTATAAGTCTTTCTGAACAGAAACCATTTCCAAAAGTAGAACTTTAAAAGGGAGAATATTTATTTTTTTTGTTTTGTTTTCTAACATAAGAATCACTATGTACTTTTGTCTTTAAATTACTATGTCAGTAATTATACCTATACACATGCTAATTCTCTTTCCTGACATTTTATGTAGAGAAGACACAAAAGCAGATTTTAACATAGAGTTTCAGGGAAAAAATTTAGAAGAGAAACAATAAAATGAAGGATAAGAATGAAGAATAGCATTTCATATGAATCAAACTTGTATGCTTCAATTTTTTTTTTTGGAAAACAATAACAGAGGAAAAGGTTACTTATATGCTTTAGATCTGTTAATAAGATGCATAGAATATAATTCAATAATTATCAAAAAAAAAAAAAACTAGCCAGATTTGTCATAAAATTTGTAAGATTGAGATTGCAAGAAATTTAGGGACTGGAAGAAAAAAGGAATTTAAGAAAGTAGCCAGACAACAACAACAACAACAAAAAAAAAAAAGCAGAAGAAACTGGCATGTGTAGTAAGATAGAGGTAGAAAAAGATATTCAGAGATAGATAAACCTTAGAGAAGCACAAAGGAATTAGAGGCGAAAGTACATATACATTTGAATCTTCCATGCTCACTTCTTTATTTTTTAAAATTATTTATTTGGAAGGCAGAGTTACAAAAAGAGGGGGACACACAAACACACAACGAGAAGGAGAGAGAGAGAGAGAAGGGGGAGAGAGAGAGAGAGAGAGAGAGAAGCTTCTACCCGCTCATTCACACCCCCAATGAGCGCAATGATTGGGGCTTTGCCAGGCTGAAACTAAGAATGAGAACTTGGGGTCTCCACATGGGTGGCAGGGAGCCATCTTCCACTCTTTTCCTAGGTGAATTAGCAGGCAGCTGGATCATAAACAGATCTCCTGGATTGGAACTGGCTCTCTGATACACTGACATTGCAAGTGGGGGTTTAATT
This sequence comes from Oryctolagus cuniculus, assembly GCF_051225735.1. NCBI lineage: Eukaryota > Metazoa > Chordata > Mammalia > Lagomorpha > Leporidae > Oryctolagus > Oryctolagus cuniculus. Next base: position 63,847,710 of record NC_142874.1, on the reverse strand, counting down.
TCCTGTACCACAATGTTGACCCTCATGCTCACTTCTTAATAAATATGTATATTATGAAAATTAAGTTATATAAATATGAGAAAGGGCTAAGCACAGAGAATATGTCAAAGATGCATGATGAAATATTTTATGTAATAAACCTAAATTTAAAAATAAAAACTAAATAAAAATAAAAACTAAAGCTAGGTTTAGAATCATAAGGCAAAGAAAAATAAAACCTGAAGATAGAAAAAAGAACCCAAAGAACCCAAAAAATTATAGTGAGGCCTATATAAAAAGAGAAAATATATCAAATTACCTTAAGCTCAGGGAATACATTCTTCAAATTACAGAAAATCAGTGTCATCTAACTTAATGGATGTTATTTGAGAAAGGGAAAATGATCCTGATCGAATTTTGGGAATATATAATCTTAATGTTTGTTATAGCACTAAAAGACTAAGATCAGAATCATTTCCATTTTATTCCCCTTAGTTAAATAAATAGGGTCCCTGAGAATAAAAGTAAAAATCAGCTTTGTAGGAATTAGTCAGAGAAACTTCCTGTTCCCACACCTGAGACCAAAATAGCTGAATAATTATACAATTTATTTTTTTTTCTTCTTCTCAATGACAATGAGAAAATACTAACATTCTCTTGTCCAAGAGGTAGACAAGTGCAGCTCAATATTTTCTCTGAAAATGAAAGCTAAAATATTTTCCAAGAGATCTTCAAACCATTTTGTTTTTGTAATTGTTGCTGATATTTTATTTATTTATTATGTTTGTATAGTTACAGACAGGGAGAGGAAAAGACATAGAGAAAACTCTTCTGTCTTCTTGTTTACTCCCGAAATGACCATAACTGCTGGAGCTGAGCTGATCAAAAGCCAGGGGCCAGGAGCTTCTTCTGGGTCTCTCACGTGGTTTCAGGGCCCAAGCATTTGAACCATCCTCTACTGCTTTCCCAGGCCATAGCAGAGAGTTGAATTGGAAGAGGAGCAACAGGGACATGAGCTGGAGCCCATGTGGGATGTCTGTGCTGTAAGTGGAGGCTTAGCCTACTAAGCTACTGTACTGCCCTCATCCTCGATCTAACACAGACTCTTCAAGTCATTTTTTATTTGCAAAATTATAAATTGAGATTATCTATTTTAACTTTTTAAAGATTTATTTATTTATTTGAAAGTCAGAGTTACACACAGAGAGAAGGAGAGGCAGAGAGAGAGAGAGAGAGAGAGAGAGAGAGAGAGAGAGGTATTCCATCGGCTGGTTCACTCCCCAGTTGGCCAAAATGGCTGGAGCTGTGCTATTTCGAAGCCAGGAGCCAGGAGCCTCTTCCGGGTCTCCTACATGGGTGCAGGGGCCCAAAGTCTTGGGCCATCTTCCACTGCTTACCCAGGCCATAGCAGAGAGCTGGATTGGAAGTGGAGCAGCCAGAACTAGAATGGGTGCCCATGTGGGATGCCAGTACTGCAGGTGGTGGCTTTAGCCACTACTGTGCAGCACGACCCTGTATCTATTTTAATTTTAATCTTACATATTACACAAATAAGCTGAGAGAGTGATTGAGTTCAGCATTCAAAATTTTTTCTCCTCCCATATTTAAAAGTTTGAAACTTTAGTCTTGCAATGTTTAAAGTTTTGAATTGATCTATACTACAGTATAGTCTAAATTTCAATTGAGAAACAGAAATATATGTTAAATTTGAGAAAAATTTTAAATGGTGTCCTTTGTTGAATATGTGATGAGTTAACTTTCTTTGATAATTCTACCTAAATATCAGATGAATATGGAAGCATAGAGATTCTAGATTACAAAGCACTGTATTTAAATATAAGTGGATATGTAGCATCTAAGAGCTGATTTTATTAAAGAATGTGATCACTTATTAAAATATTTTGATTTAGCTATTAAGTTATAAACTAGTGTTATATCTTTACTACAATCTTTCACATAACATCAAAGTGTTTAAAAAGCTAAAGTACTTACTTGCTGTATTCCTCAAAATAATGCATAGATTATTATTATTATCAAATTTAATTACATGGGTAATTCATTTCATTTTTCAATTCCATGTGCATATGTTTTCAAAAATACCTGTTATGCTGTTTTTGACAATAAAATCAAATCATTAAGTATTTCCTAAAATATTAATTTTATTTACAAGCAAGTTAGCTGCATGGAAACATTAAATTAACTCCAGTACTTGTAACTAAAAACTGTATGATATTTCCTTGCTTTTAAGTGGATTTTACATATGTAATTTATTTGTACATCTTAACAAATTTGTGAGATAGAATTTTAATTCTTTTCTAGGTAATAAAAACTTTGTAACAGAGCAACTTTAAGAGATTTTTTTCAGAAACTACGTGGAGAGGCAGGACTTAGCCTCCATGTTGTGATTTTAAATCTGTTGTTTCCTTTATTCTCTGGCGTTTGATATAATGATGTTTATCACAGATTCTGGCACCTTGTTTCCTGGCCTCATATTCTTCCTTCGTTTATTAGTTATTTGACATTGAGTAAGTTAATTAATCTCTCTGGGTCTTAGTCTACTCAACCATAACACAGGCATGATGATAATATCTCCTTAAATGGCTCGCTACATAATTTTTAGGTTCCGTTACAAAAGGAAAATACAAAGCCGCACTTTTTCAAGAAGCATGAGAAAAATGCAGTTAAATGTACCAATATATAAGCCCTTTTCCTTTTACCTGTATCTTGCTTATCATAATGTTTATTTCCTTTTTATAATCATTCCAAGAAGTAAGACATTTAACAATTAAATATTAACTGAATTGTGTCATTCATGTTTATATTGCATGACACTAATTTTAAATGCAAATATAAAAACTTCCGACTTGAATATGAGATCACTAATATTATTTATTTCTTCTCTCATAGCTCAAATATGCAAATGCATTTTGTCATTAGCCAAAGTGTGGGAAAACTGCACAAAACTGTCTCAATAGTTTTTCTTTTCTTCTTGATACATACAATATTACCAATACTCTATTTACTGGTGAGAAAGAAGGATTAAAAAGTAAAGACAAAAAATGACTTGCCCTATCTTATGTGATCCTCTTAAAATATTGATTCCTACGGTGAAGTAATACTGGTAAGAAAAGGTATGAAAGGATTTTTTGGTTCTTGTTTATTGGTGGTATGTCTCCTTTCCATGTTAGAAGCACATTCTTGTTTGAATAGAAAGCTGGCCTCTCAGGATTATGAGTGCCTGTGCTTGTTCATTAGTAGACATATTATATTCACCTTGATTTGCTCTGATTCTTACAGAACCCGTGTCTTATTGGTGGCTCACTGAAATTCTGTGTTGCTGAGGCATTGTGAATGGTGTATGCAAATTATATAGCAAGAAACAGGGCATTTGCATGCATCTCTTCTGCCCCTGTACATACTTTTTTGTCCCATCAAATTCATTTAAAAACAGGCATACCCACATAACATTAATGCAAGGATCCTGACAATATGTATGGTTAAAATAAGCACAGATCCCACTGAGTATGAGGCCTTATGCAATGGCACAGGTCACAGGTACATAAAGCTGTCTGTCTGTCTTGAATTGTTGTTGGAAGGATTTTACAAGTTCGTATCTATGGATTATCTATAAAATTCTTCATTCTTGGTCAACACTTAAGACGGGTTTACCTATTAAGTAAGGAGAGGCAAGGTGTTCCTTTTATTACACAAAAAATACTATAGTCAAGTAATGAACTTATGGTAGCAGGAGACTCTCAGGTGAGATGACTGTCTCCAGGTTGCATATGCAATATCAAGACTTGTGAAAAGATGCAAGAGCCGCTGACTAAGGAATCCAGCCAAGATTCAGCTACATACGCTCAGTGGCACAAAAAGAGAAGCAGAGTCTTTGCTCTTAGGAAAACGTTCTAGATTAGAGTCTAGCGTGGAAGCTGAAAACACACACTCAAGAGTAAGCTAGACATATCTTCTTAATCTGTATAAACTTTGATATATACTCTTGTAAATCCATTGCATTGCCTGTAAGCAGCTTTAAACATTACACTTAAGGTTTGCTTTGAGAATTAATTCAGAACATTCATATGAAGTATTTGTTTAATTAGCCTTAATATTATTATATTTAAAGTCTGAGAGCAACAATTTAAAAGTAATTTTTTAAAGATTTATTTATTTATTTGAAAGTCAGAGTTACATAGAGAGAGAAGGAGACACACACAGAGAGAGTTCTTCCATCTGCTGGTTCACTCCCTAATTGGCCGCAATGGCTAGAGCTGTGCTGATCCGAAGCCAGGAGCCAGGAGCTTCTTCCGCGTCTCCCATGTGAGTGTAGGGGTCCAAGGACTTGGTCCATCTTCCATTGCTTTCCCAGGCCATAGCAGAGAGCTAGATGGGAAGTGAAACAGCAGGGACTCGAATCAGCGCCCATATGGGATGCTGGCACTGCAGGCATTGGCTTTACCTGCTAAGCCACAGTGCTGGCCCCAAAAGTAATTGTTTTATTTTTTTTTAACTTTTATTTAATGAATATAAATTTCCAAAGTACGATTTATGGATTACAATGGCTTCCCCCCCATAACGTCCCTCCCACCCACTACCCTCCACTTTCCCGCTCCCTCTCCCCTTCCATTCACATCAAGATTCATTTTCGATTATCTTAATATACAGAAGATCAGCTTAGTATACATTAAGTGAGGATTTCAACAGTTTGCTCCCACACAGAAACATAAAGTGAAAAATAATAGATGATTTTTTTTAAATGATGATGAAATCAGATCAGACCTATTGTCATGTTTAATCCCAGTGAGAGTCAAGTTGGGAGTTGATAATTTCTTTCTTTTTTTTTTTTTTACAGAGGATCAGTTTAGTGTACATTAAGTAAAGATTTCAACAGTTTGCACCCCCATAGAAACACAAAGTGAAATATATTGTTTGAGTACTCGTTATAGCATTAAATCTCAATACACAGCACATTAAGGACAGAGATCCCACATGAGGAATAAGTGCACAGTGACTCCTGTTGTTGACTTTACCAATTGACACTCCTGTCTATGGCATCAGTAGTCTCCCTATGCTCCAGTCATGAGTTTCTAAGGCTATGGAAGCCCTCTGAGTTCTCCGACTCTTATCTTGTTTAGACAAGGTCATAGTCAAAGTGGAGGTTCTCTCCTCCCTTCAGAGAAATGTACCTCCCTCTTTGAAGACCTGTTCTTTCCACTGGGATCTCACTCGCAGAGATCTTTTGCCAGCGTGTCTTGGCTTTCCATGCCTGAAATACTCTCATGGGCTTTTCAGCCAGATCCGAATGCCTTTAGGGCTGATTCTGAGGCCAGAGTGCTATTTAGGACATCTGCCATTCTATGAGTCTGCTGAGTATCTCACTTCCCATGTTGGATCACTCTCCCCTTTATTTATTCTATCAGTTAGTGTTAGCAGGTACTAGACTTGTTTATGTGCTCCCTTTAAATAAAAATACAAATATATATCTCTAATTTATTTTTTCATAATTAGTTCAAAAAACACTAGTTATAACGAGGCAAACAAAGAATTTAACCAGTATTGTTCTAGAAATCCTACGTCTCTGCATTCTTTCCTGAGCAGGGATGTGTAGCCACCCAGTACGGGCTTTGCATTTGCTGTCCAGTCAGCTCAGTCCATGGTAATGCCAAGCTTTGTACTGCTGTAAAGAAGTCACAGGGAGGTGATAAAGGAAAAGACTAATTTATGCACTGGAGATTGTGTCAAGCTTCAGGAAAATAAAAAATACCGGCACAGGAAAACTTCTATTTCACATACTTATTTTGGAATACATATCATATAATCTAAATTCATTGATAACATTTTAACTGTTACTTCAGAGGAGAGAAAAAATAACATTAAAATATTCAAAAGATTTGATTTTTTTTACTTATTCTTTAAATTCTCTGATTTTTGTATACAGTGCTATATTCTTGTTTCCTTTTCAGTCACCAGGGATATGTTTCTTTACTTCAAATCTGGATTTGCTTTTTGCTATTCTACTCAGGGACCTTCCATTTGATCTGATTTCTTTCAGCCTTTCATTCAATCAGGTGATGTTCTCATTTTGAAATGCTAATCTTCAGCTTTTTATAGCAGTTAGGGAGAATCTATGACAATTGCATTTTGCCTGTGGTAAATATTTTAAGTTTTTCTTTTTAAAGACCCTTCCTTTTACCATTAATAAAACATCTCAACTGCTTTGACAACAAACAATAACTTAAAATCATTTTACTTTATTTCTTATAAATAGTTCATGAACTATTTAAAGCTTCTTTCCCACTAAATCTCAAAAAGTATTTTATATAATCACATTAATGTCCCAAATTAGTACTAATACAGTAAATCAATTAATAATACTTTAAGTATTGATTTAACCAATAAGTCAATGAAATCTAGTGTACTCTGATTACAAGTTTCTTCTCAAGAAGTTAAGAAGTTGAAAGCAACCAGGGTATTTATAGCATTCATTTTTTTTTTAATTTTAATTTTAAATTCTTTATTTATTTGAGAGACAGAGGGAGAGAGAGAAAGGGAGAGAAAAAATAAGTGCAGCACAGCATAATGCTTAATTAATCCAATTCAGCATTTTTATTTCTACATGTGGGAAAGATGATTCTACATTTTGTTATTAAAATATCTGAACTCTTGTATGAAATACTGAGCTATATCTTAGATATATATATGTGTTACATACATGGCTACTCCACCAAAATAAAACTAATTGTCCTTGCAATTCAAAGCAAATAGCAGGGGAGAAAAAAAATGTTTTCTTCCACGACTCACAAGTTATTAGTTGGAATGGACACCTGAAACCCAACAAAGATGAACAAGAGGACAATACACAGAAACAAAACTTTTTCAAAGTATGTGACTACACTTCATACATATATGAGAGAAATATAGAGAATGAGTAGTTCTTAAAGAGGCAGCTTTGAATTCAGATTCTATAATGTTGACAATAAAAAGCAGTATAATTTCAGAGAAATGACAAGAGGATGCAGAAGGACTTAGCCTCTAGTGTGAGCACTTGTGGGAAGGTGAGTCAATGGCAGAGCATGGCTAGTGAGGGCATCCATTCATGCACACTCCTCAGGTGCCATTTTCAGGCCCACAAAATTCTGAACTTGTCTTAAGCAAGTAACTTTTGATGCCCTAGAAGAAAGGAGGAGGTTGGTATACATTTTGTCTGTAAATTTATATTCTGCCTTAAGAAAACTAAGTGCCCAGAAACGTTCTCCTCATCTGCTTCTTGGTTGCTTTTTTTTTTTTTTTTTTTACAGGCAGAGTGGACAGTGAGAGAGAGAGACAAAGAGAAAGGTCTTCCTTTTGCCCTTGGTTCACCCTCCAATGGCTGGTGCACCGTGCTGATCCAAAGCCAGGAGCCAGGTGCTTCTCCTGGTCTCCCATGCAGGTGCAGGGTCCAAGGGTTTGGGCCATCCTCAACTGCACTCCCGGGCAACAGCAGAGAGCTGGCCTGGAAGAGGGGCAACCAGGACAGAATCCGGCGCCCCGACCGGGACTAGAACCCAGTGTGTCGGTGCCGCTAGGTGGAGGATTAGCCTAGTGAGCCGCAGTGCCTGCCCTTTGGTTGCCTTTGATCCAAAGGTCTTTTTGCCACGAGGTATATCTTGGGTGGCATTTATCCATACCCACCCTCTCTGGGCATTATGATTCACCATTACCAACTCTGCATTTATTCCTATGCTCTGGTACAATACTCATCTTTAGTTGTCCTGTGGTTCTGTTAGTCAATTTTTTGGTATGATTATCTGTGCTAGTATTTTCTCCTGAATAGATTGTAACTTTTGTAGAGTGCAGTTTATGTTTTCTTTCCTTATACAGCAGGGGCAGCACTTGGCATTGGGGTTAAGATTGGGTTTGAGATGCCCACTTCCCATATCAGAGTGCCTGGGTTCAAGTCCCAGCTCTTCACTTCTGATTCTAACTTCCTATTGAAGTGCACATTGGGATCCTGGTTTCAACCTGACCCAGCTCCTGCTGTAGTAGACACCAGTGGAATGAACCAACAGAAAGAAGTTCTGCCTGCCTGTCTGTCTCCCTCTATCTTTCTGAATGTCTCTGTCTGTGGGGAGCAACTGGGAGCAACTCGGACTAGACTAAGTTACTGGAATTAAGACTTATTCTATGCATCTGCTCTCCCACAATATGGCGCTGGGAGAGGAGGAAACAGCTTCTACACAGCTGCCTCCAGTTCAACCAATAAACTGTAGGACCTGCTCCTGATTGGAGGAGAGCAGTGTACTCGGCGTGTGGGTAGCAGAGTTGGGATTGGTGGAAAAGGAGGAGAGAGACAACATGCACCAGGAACATCTATCTGAAGGAACACCTGTGCAGCCCCCGAGAGAGCCGGCCGGCGGTGTGCCGCTCCCCCCGCGGAGGTGGAAGGGACGGTAGCCAACCCGGGAAGAACCAGCAGCAAACCCGGGGAGGGCCGAGCAGAAAAAAGAACAGCGCAGGGTCCTGTGTCGTTCCTCCACGAAGAGGGGGAGCGACATCTGTCTCTCAAATAAATAACACAAGAAAAAGTTAAATCTGAGGTGTATTCACATGGGAAATATAAGGATACCTCAAAAAGACCAAAGAAAATATAATTAAAACATAAGCTAATAGCTGGCTCAAGAAATTATAATATCCACAAATATAAGTTATTGTCAAAAAGTTAATGAAAAGTGAATATTATTAAACAGTTTTGCATGGATTTCAAAAGATTTTTGTGCCAAACATGCCTATTTTAATTACATTTTACATAAGCTTTTTAAAGTACCTTGTACACATGAGAAAATGAAAACCTGAATTTCCAAAAATCACAAAACCTGCACTAGCATGTAATCTTATCACTTGCTCAGGTACACACATGTAATTATTCTTCCTTTGCCAAAGTGGCAGAGGAGTATAGAACCTTGTTAATTGCTTTAAAGATGTTGTAACAAAGTCATGCAAGTTTGAAAGGTTGCAAACTGCTACTGGTTCTGCAAGTGAAAGGACGTGAGGCCAGTGCAATAGCTGTAGATACTGCCAACTGCTCCATGATTGGGTTGTGTACCTACAAACTGGTTTCCCTCCTTCTGGGTAAAGAGTAGGACTTCCTTGCTCACCTATTTTGAGGACAGACTTTGCCAGTAACCTATTGTGGCCAACGAAATGTGAGCATATTTGGCCTGCCTCATGTCCTGATGAAAGTCTAGGAGATCAATCTAATTCTTCATGCACCTTTTCCAAGCTTGGTGCAGCAACCAAGTACTCACTAAGGAAAACTGTGAGCCTGAGGGTGAGTGCCTGAGGGGAGGGGATCGTATCTCTGCTTCCATGCATTTATATTAAAAACATCACAAGTAAGAAGGAGAAATGTTTGCTTAAGCCATGAAGATTTGGCTGTTTTATTTTTGTTTTTCTACAGCATACAGTCACATCCTGACTAGACACCAGCCTTGTTCAGATTTTTGTTACATGGAGCAGCAGGGACTGCCACTACCCCGAGAGTATCATTCTTATTATTTCAGACACCACCACCAACTACCTTTCGTTGGTGGGTATGAGCCAGATACAAAGTAGCTGTCTGAAACAAATTTTTCCCAAGATTCTGTGTGATATATAATGTTATAAACAAATAGTGCTGCCCTTTTTAGTGCAGCATGCTATTAGGTGGGAATGTGATTGTCCTCTTGAATTAGGAAAGGCTTGAAGAGAAAGGCAAGAGGTTTCTGGCACTTAAATTAGAGCTTGCCTACCTAGAGTGAAGGGCAGTGTTCAAAGCCCCCACTGGAGAACACTGTTCCCCATAATTGAAACAACTTTCATTAGAGTTAAACTACTAGGAAATAAAAATACAGAAACAATACACATGTTGTACAGCAGAAATATGGATAGCTGTGTATTTCATAAGACTTAATAAAGCTATGAAATATATGATGGTATCACAAACTTAGAGCAAAAGAAACTAACTCTTAAATTCTGATTTGAGTCTATCACTTTTTTTCAAAATGTTACATATGATGAAATAGATGGTTTATGAATTTGAGAGAATTTTGTATTAATATCCAGTTATTCTTCTTCCTAGCTTTGTGGTATTGAGGACTTATGTTCTTTTAAAACTGGTTTTATCATCCATCAACTTAGTAAAAGTACTTCATATATATTAGGTAAAGAGTCGAAGAAATAAAGGATTGTGCTTCCTGTCTGATACCTATTTGGAATGCCTTCATTTATTTAGCAGTATTTCTTAAGTGCCTCTTCTTTCCCCCGAGTACTTCCCATCAATTTCTCCAAGACTTTGATGAGTGAACCCTCCAGAACCATTCACACTCACCATTTCTGCTTTTATCATTTGCCAAAGTGGTTGTTATAGATTAAGGCAGCATCTCAGAGCAGAGTGTGATGATGATCTGGTTTACTGCTAAAAACATTCCTCTGGCTGCATTAGTAGGCACACTTACACTATGTTAGACTGGGGAAGTAAATGCAAATTAAAACCAGATGGAGAAGAACATGCCCACCTGTGTGTCTTAGAGTCTTACAACTCACACACATTTATATCAGAACACATGGAAGAAAACATGTTGATTGTTTATCTACTCTGTCTTCCAAATTTCTATGTCATTTTTAAAAATGGCAGCAAAATCAAGAATTGTTTCACAGTGTATTCAATACTTCTCATTAGTTTCCCTTCATTTGTTTATTTTTTAGATTTTATTTATTTATTTGAGAGGTAGAGTTATAGACAGTGAGAGGGAGAGACAGAGATGTCTTCCAGCAGCTGGTTTACTCCCCAGATGGCTGCAACGGCCGGAGCTGCGCTGATTCGAAGCAAAGAGCAGGGAGTTTCCCTTGGGTCTCCTACATAGGCCCTGGGGCCCAAGCATTTGGGCCGTTTTAGACTGATTTCCCAGGCCACAGCAGAGAGCTGTATCAGAAGAGGAGCAGCCAGGACTAGAGGAGCAGCTGGGACTAGAACTCGTTCCCATATGGGATGCTGGCACCTCAGGTGGAGGATTAACCTACTGCTCCACAGCACCAGCCCCACTAGTTTCCCTTTGTTTAGGGGAGAGAATGATGACTGCATCTATGGGCACTCAGTTAAAAATTAAGTAGTGAGGGCCGGCGCCGTGGCTCAATAGGCTAATCCTCCACCTTGCGGCGCCGGCACACCGGGTTCTAGTCCCGGTCAGGGCGCCGGATTCTGTCCCGGTTGCCCCTCTTCCAGGCCAGCTCTCTGCTATGGCCAGGGAGTGCAGTGGAGGATGGCCCAGGTGCTTGGGCCCTGCACCCCATGGGAGACCAGGAAAAGCACCTGGCTCCTGGCTCCTGCCATCGGATCAGCGCGGTGCGCCGGCTGCAGCGGCGGCCATTGGAGGGTGAACCAACGGCAAAGGAAGACCTTTCTCTGTCTCTCTCTCTCTCACTGTCCACTCTGCCTGTCAAAAAAAAAAAAAAAAATTAAGTAGTGATTTTTACAGTATAAAAATGTTGTGAATGGAGTAGTGTGCATGATTTTATCACACTGCATAGCATTTCTATGTCTTTGTTATGCCATGCATACTTACATAACTCCATTTATATTATTAAAATGTGTATTTTCTATGAGCATAAATACAGACCATAAGTACCTAAAAATCCAAACATACATGTATCTCAACCTAGATGAAAAATTTTCAACTATATGTCAGTGAAATAAATCAAACATATATAAAAGAAATCATATACAATGATCATGTGGACCTTATATAGGTTCTACAATCTCTTTCAAGATTTGAAAACCAATCCTTAGGGACCACGAAATTATGGTTCCATGGGTTAAGCCACTGTTCGCAATACCAGCATTCCAAAAAGCAGTGTGGTTTGGAGACCTGGAAACTCCACTTTCAACCCATTTTCCTGATATACAATTAGGAAGAAGGCAGATCTGTGGCCCAAGTACTTGCACTGATGTCACCAATGTCAAGGACCTCCACTGAGTTTCAGGCCTGTGACTTCAGCCCGACTCAGCCTTGGTGTTGAAGGGAAGATTTTATATGTCTGTCTGTCTCTCTGTTTTTCAAATAACTTAAAAGTCAATTGAAAAACAGAAATTAATGAAAGTTCTACCCACTTAAATATGTCAAACCAAAGAGACAAAAGGCTTGCCTACTGGAAAGAAAATTTTAAATATAAAAATCTGGCTTGATGTCTGAGTAGTTAAGATGCCAGTTAGGGTGCCTACATCCAGTACCAGGGTGTCTGCACTGCATGATTGGATCCAGCTCCTGACTTCAGCTTCCTGCAAGTGCAGACCCAGGAGGGCAATTATGGTGGCTCAGGTGTTTCAGTCCTTCCAGCCACATGGGGGATTTGATTAAGATCTAACTACTGGCTTTGGCCCTATCTTGGAGCATTGAGGACATTTAGGAAGGAGACCAGTAAGTAGGAGCTCTCCTTTGTCTTTCTTTCCATCTCTCTGTCTCATCTTTCTGCATCTCTAAAATAGATGAATAAAAATGTTTAGAGCATCCTTTCATGATAAAAGCTTAATCAAATAGGGTATAGAAGGAACCTATCTCAACACATTTAAGGCAATAAATGACAAATCCACAGGCAGCATCATAGTGAACGGGGAAAAGCTGGAAGCATGTCTATTAAAATCCAGAATCAGACAAAGATGTCCACTTACATAATAAACATTCAATATAGTTTTGTAAATTTTAGCCAGAGCACTTAAACAAACCCTTAAATCAAAGGGATACAAAGGGGAAAGGAGGAAGACAAATTATTCCTGTTTGCAGATGATATGATCTTATACATAGGGGAACTAAAAGACTCCACTAAGAACTTATTGGAACTCATAATACAGTTTGACATAGTTGCAGGATATAAAATCAACACACAAAAATCAATAGCATTTGTACCCACAAACATTGCCATGGCTGAGAAAGAACTAATAAAATCAGGCCCATTCACAATAGCAAATAAATAAATTCAGATAAATTTTATCAAGGGCCTGAAAGAGCTCTACAATAATAATTATAAGACATTAATGAAGGAAATAGAGGAAGACACAAAAAACAGAAAAAGAATCTTCCATATTCCATATATGGAACCGGCATTCCATATGGGTGACGGTTCTAGGGTCCTGGCTGCTCCACTTCTGATCTGGTTCCTCTGTTGTGCCCTGGGAAAGCAGTAGGCGGATAGCCCAAGTCCATGGGCCCCTGCGCCCACGTGGGAGACCCGGGGTAGGCTCCTGGCTCCTTGCTTCGGATCGGTGCAGCCCCGGCCATTGAGGCCAACTGGGGAGTTTACCATCGGATGTAAGACCTCTTTCACTCTTTCTGCTTCTCCTCTCTCTGTGTAACTCTGACTTTCAAAAAATACATAAATCTTTAAAAAATATGCAAAGAACATGATCGGCATTTATCAAAGGATAAAATGCAAATGGCCAACATGCATACTCAGGATTACTAGTCATCAGGAAATGCAAATAAAAACTATAATGATGTTTTACCTCACTCGAATTAGAATGGCTATCATCAAAAATTAAAGAATAGCAATTGCTGGTGATTATGTGGGGAAAAAGTTCTCTAGTACGCTGTTTGTGGGAACATAAACTAATACAACCATTATGGAAGACAGTATGGAGATTCCTCAGAAATCTGAAAATAGATATGCCATGTGACCCAGCCGGCATTCAAGGTCATTTACCCAAAGGAGATGAAATCAGCATGGGAAAGATGTTTCTATCAGCTTAATTCACATTAGCTAATATATGGAATTTGGGTAGCTAGGTTATGAAATCAACCCAGATGCCCATCAACTGATGAATAAATAAAAAAAATGTGGTATATATACACAATGGAATACTCCTTGGCCATAAAAATAATGAAATCATGTCTTCAACAAAATGGATGCATTTGGAGACCATTATTCTTTGTGAAATAAAACATTCTCCAAAAGACAAATATGTGTTTTCCCTGATATGTGGTAACTAATAGACAGTACAAAAATGTAATGTATATGAGAGAAATTGACATTTTGAGATTTGATTGTTTTTTATAGCCCTTGTTTATTATCCTAAGGAACAGTAGTTTTTCTACTTATTACTTGTTGAGTTATTTATTTAATGGATGGTTAAGCTTGTGATTATAAAGTAAATTGAAAGTATGTCATTGTGAAAATTAAAAGAAAACTAAGAGAGGAGTGGGGTGGGAGGATCTTAACAAAGAAGGTAGGGTAGGAAGTATTATTATGTTCTTGGAAGACACAGAAGAAGCTCTTGGCTCCTGGTTTTAGCCTATTCTGATACTGTTCATTGTGACTATTGAGGAGTGGACCAGCAGATGGAAGATTTCTCTCTCTCTCTTTTTATCTTTCTGCAATTCTGCATTTCAAGTGAATAAATAAGTCATTAAAATAAATAAATAAAGTCTGTTGACATAGTCTATGATTATCTACATAGAAAATCTTAAGGAGTCTATAGAACAGAGTTCAACAGCATACAAGGATATAAAATCTGCTAAAAAATTATACTATTACCTAATAAGAGTGTATATACAGTAGAAGAAAACCATTTACAGTGACTCCAAAGAACATTCAATATACACTTAAAATATATACATTTTACAAATTTTAAAGAATATATATATATTCTAAGAATTATAAAATGATGATAAAAAATAAAAGAAGTACTAATAAATGGAGAGATATACCATATTCATGGGGTGGAAGACTAAGTATAGTGAAGATGCCAATTTTCCCTCAATTAATCTGTAGGTTTAATGTAATTCCTATGCAAATATGAACAAGTATATTTGCTGAAATATAAATGTACACTTTGAATTTATATGGAAAGACAAGTTCTCAAAGAGCTCAAACAATTTTGAGAAGAAGTATATATGGAGAGGAATATGTCTAATCTCAAATTTTAGTATACTAATACAGCTACAGTAATCCAGACAGTGCAGCATAGCTTAGCGTGTTATTGGCTGAGGGTTAGATACACAGACCAATGAAACAGGACAAAGAAAGCATACACAGACCACTTAAATATGCTCAACTGATTTTTGACAAAAGTAATTCAATGGAAGAAGGATAGTCTTGTCAACAAATACTGCTAGAAAAATTGAACATCCACAGACAAACAACTGTCACCACCACCACCACCACCACCATCACATATAAATAAATAAATATTTGAATAAAAAATTAACCTCGTACAAAAGTAGCTCAAAGTGAATCATGGACTTAAACATAAATTTTAAAACTATGAAACTTTTGGGGGAAAAGCAAACAGAAAAAAGTCTCCAGGACATAAATGGAGAGTTGTAAGAGTTGACGCCAAAAGCACAACGTCTAAGCAGAAGATTTTATAAATTCTATCTCATAAAAATGGGTGACCTACAGTCTTCCAAAGCCCAGGTGAACAGAATGACAGGCAGGGAACAGATTAAGAGAAAATATTTGCAAGCTTTTTTTTTGACAAATGTCTAATATCTGGAATATATAAAGAACTATTGAAACAAAACAGAAAAAAAATCAATTATAAAATCAGCAAAAAACATATGGATCCTTTACAGAAGAGGGGATACAAATGGAAAAAATACAGGAAGAAGTATTTAAATCGTTAGGCATCAGGGAAATGAAAATGAAAGCTATGATAAAATATCACCATAGATATAAATGAGTAGCTAACATAATAAATAGTTGTAAATCCAAATTGCATAAATAATTTCAAAAAACTGAATCATTCATGATTTTCTGCTTAAATGTAGAATAATACAGCTACAATAGAAAGCAATGTACCATTTTTGCATAAAATGAAGTAAGTCATGGCCATAACAGCATATCTATTGCATTCTTGATCATTTAATCAAGAAAATTGAAAATTTTTATTCATTCAAAAACCTGTACATAAATGTTAAAAAAATTTGTAATGTTTGGGCCGACGCTGTGGCTCACTAGGCTAATCCTCTGCCTGCAGCACTGGCACACTGGGTTCTAGTACCGATTGGGGTGCCGGTTCTGTCCCTGTTGCTCCTCTTCCAGTCCAGCTCTCTGTTGTGGCCTGGGAAGGCAGTGGCGGATGGCCCAAGTGCTTGGGCCCTGCACACACATGGGAGACCAGGAGGAAGCACCTGGCTGTTGGCTTTGGATTGGCGCAGTGCACTGGCCGTAGCGGCCATTTGGGAGGTGAACCAACGGAAGGAAGACCTTTCTCTCTGTCTCTCTGTTTAACTCTGCCTGTCAAAAAAAAATGTAATGTTTGTTTTAATTTTGATAGCCAAAAATGAGAATCAACAAAGATGTTCTGAAACATGCAAATATTTAAACAGATTGTAGTGCACGTATACCATGGAACACTATGCAACAGTGAAAATAAATGGGCCATTAGTATGTATAACAACGTGGATGAATATACAGGGAATTATAAAACCTTCTGAGTCTTACATCAGTTGTAACACAGTAGTTAAACTGGCTTGGCATGCCTGTGTCCCATATTAGAGTGCCTGTTTCAATCACCGGCTTTTTCTCCTTCTAGTCCAGTTCCCTGCTGATGCACACCCTGTGAGATAGCAGAGAAGAACTGAAATACTTTGGTTCCTGACACCCACATGGGAGACTGTAACTGACTTCTGGGATCCTGACTCTAGCCTGGCCCAGCTCTCTTGTGGTGGACTCTTGGCGATTAAACCAAAAAATGGAAAACCTCTCTGTGTCTGCCAAATTGTCTCTCAGATAAAATGAAAACTAGTATAGAAATCAAAAAGTTGACTTCAAATATACATTAAATGATTCCATTTATAGAAATGTTTTGAAATGGCAAAATTGTAAAAATACATAAACCTGGTGGCCAACAGTTAGTCATGAGGTGATTATGGGCTGTACAGAGGGGATGCAGCATGCTTGGTCCTTATGGTGATGAAATGGTTTAGTGTGTTGATGTAGTGAGGTATCAATGAACTTACACATGGAAGAAATTATATGGAACTAAATTTTCACACAAGGTCATGTAAAAATAAAACAAGAAACCTGAGTAGATTATTGGATAGTATCAACTTTATGTTGGGGATATTGCACTAATATATTGTCCAATTTAGCATTGGATGAAATTGCATAATGTGTACTTGTGATTTCTACATTTTGTTTTGGTTTTATTTATTTATTTGAGAGGCAGAGTTATAGACAGTGAGAGGGAGAGGGAGAGAGAAAGGTGGTTCACTCCCTGAATGGCCACAATGGTCAGAGCTGAACTGATCCGAAGCCAGGAGACAAGAGCTTCTTCCAGGTCTCCCACACAGGTGCAGGGGCCCAAGCAGTTGGACCATCTTGCACTGCTTTCCCAGGCCATAGTAGAGAGCTGGATCAGAAGTGGAGCAGCTGGCACTCTAATGGGTGGCATATGGGATGCCGGAGCTATAGGTGGAGAATTAACCTACTGCGCCACAGCGTGGGACCAAGTGATTTCTACATTTTTACAACTGCATGTGAATCATAATTATCTCAATGAAAACTTAAATTCAAAAATTAAAAGTCATTTGAGGATTTTAAACCCTGTTTATAAAAAGTGTATTTAATATCCAATGTTCATTATTAAACTTTTCCTATAGAGAATATTTATTGAAGGTGCTAAGATATTTTATTTCAATACGATTTACAAACATGCAAAAGTTATACTTGAAATTTTACCTTGTTAAGGGATATCCCTATGAAAATTATAGATTAAAATAATTACTGATTTTCTGCATTCTATCATTTTCCTGATGTGAATTAATAAAAAATAATTGTTTATTTTATATTTTTCTGATTTCAGAAAGATGTATACCCTGTGTACAAATAGTAAAAAGTATATTTGTACTTTGGAAGATGTGAAGTCAATTGATCTTCCATACACATAAGTGGAAAAGACAGGAAGAGAGCAATGGGGAAAATTAAAACTTTCCTTACCTTAATTTTACCTCCTGAAAAATGGTGCTCAGGAAGTTATGGACTATTTTATATTATTAACATTTTCTATTTCTTTCTTTCTTTGAAGCAATTAAATCACAATTCATAGCTAGTAATCACCAAAGTCTGGAGTGTAATGACCTTAAAAATAATCTTAGGACAAAATATACCAACAGAATTTACTAATAATATATAGAACTAATACAGCCACTTTATAAATTTGAATTACTGTCAAGAACATATACATACATTTGATGTCCAACCTAAATTACAGGCACCTTAATATGCATTTTCAAAGTAGATGTTGCTCTGACTGTTTTAGTCGCTTCATTTATATACTCATTTTCCCTATTTAACCTTTGCCCTTAATCAATATCCTGTTTCTCTACCCATAGCTCATAGTGTTCACCATTAGTGTGCAGTGAAAAACTTTGTAAGCTCTCAATTGTGATCACCTATCAAAGGACTGAATGTTCAGAGAATTTTGCAACAAAAAAGCCACTTGTTGCAAAATATTGTGATTTCATGAGTATTTATTCTGCCTGTGAAGATCTGCTTTGACAAATTCTTCTACAGAGCATTTGTTCACATACATTTTCCTTTCGAGTTCTGTATTAAGGAAAGGGGGACTGCAAACTAAAATGGGCACTGAAATATTCTAGAGTAGCCACATTAATATGGAACCAGTTCTCCATCATGGGCATTCAAGGTAATAAGCATGTTGATCCAGTTTCTCTGTAATAACCAAAGTTTCTATCCATTATCCTAACATAATTTTAATTCTATTTCTTTTACTTATAAAAGAGATGTATAATTTGGGACATGCTCAAGCTGACTTGCCCAAACGGTAGAGTTAGAAACATACCAGGGGATTCCAATTCAATCCCATCAAGGTGGCATGTACGAATGCCATCTCACTAGTCCCAGTGATCAATTTCAGTTCACAATTGATCATAATGAAAGGACTAAGAGATAAAGGGAGCACATAAACAAGTCTAGTATCTGCTAACACTAACCGATAGAATAAATAAAGGGGAGAGTGATCCAACATGGAAAGTGAGATACTCAGCAGACTCATAGAATGACAGATATCCTAAATAGCACTCTGGCCTCAGAATCAGCCCTAAAGGCATTCGGATCTGGCTGAAAAGCCCATGAGAGTATTTCATGCATGGAAAGCCAAGACACTCTGGCAAAAGATCTCTGTGAGTGAGATCCCAGTGGAAAGAACAGGTCATCAAAGAAGGAGGTACCTTTCTCTGAAGGGAGGAGAGAACCTCCACTTTGACTATGACCTTGTCTAAACAAGATAAGAGTCGGAGAACTCAGAGGGATTCCATAGCCTTGGAAACTCATGACTGGAGCATAGGGAGATTACTGATGCCATAGACAGGATGTCAATTGGTAAAGTCAACAACAGGAGTCACTGTGCACTTATTCCTCATGTGGGATCTCTGTCCTTAATGTGCTGTGCATTGAGATTTAATGCTATAACAAGTACTCAAACAATATATTTCACTTTGTGTTTCTATGGGGGTGCAAACTGTGGAAATCTTTACTTAATGCATACTAAACTGATCTTCTGTAAAAAAAAAAAAAAAGAAAAAAAAAAAGAAATTATCAATTCCCAACTTGACTCTCACTGGGATTAAACATGACAATAGGTCTGATCTGATTTCATCATCATTTTAAAAAAATCATCTATTATTTTTCACTTTATGTTTCTGGGTGGGAGCAAACTGTTGAAATCCTTACTTAATGTATACTAAGCTGATCTTCTGTATATTAAGATAATCGAAAATGAATCTTGATGTGAATGGAAGGGGAGAGGGTGTGGGAAAGGGGAGGGTTGTGAGTGGGAGGGATGGTATGGGGGGGAAGCCATTGTAATCCATAAGTCGTACTTTGGAAATTTATATTCATTAAATAAAAGTTAAAAAAAATAAATACATTTGATCGTATATGTTAGCCTTGGGTCTCACAACCTTGGTAAACTACCTTATCAGTTAGAGTTGCTTTTTTGTGTGTGTGTGTGTGTTTGTAGCTTTGTAATTTTCTGCATTGATGATCATATCAACTGTAAGTAAGGAGTTTTATTTCTTCCCAATCTATATTCTTTTATTTACAATAACTAGGATATCTAGTACAATGTTAAATAGAATCAATAAGAGCAGACTTCCTTACCTTGTTCCCTTAGGAGGAAATCATTCAATCTTTCACTGGGATGGTTTTAGGTATTTCATAGATGCCATTTATCACATTGATGATATTTCCTTGTATTCTTACTTTGCTAATAGATATATTTTTAAAAACATTGATAAAAGTTTGTCAAATGCTTCTTTGTATTTGTTAAGATCATAAAATTTTTCTGTTTGTTGATCTGGTCAATTTCATTGATTTTTTTAAATGAGATAATATATGGTATAAATTAAATTTAGCACTAATTTAAAAAAAAATTGCCAGTTTTGGTAGCAAATTTTGATAACCTTACAGATGATGTATATGAGACCTGCCTAGAGTTATTTTAACACAGAGAAGGAATAAATATAAATTTGTGTGATTCAGGCATATAATTATATTAATAAGTAGAAATTTTTAAGTACATATTCTTTCGGATCAGTATGAGGACAGTCTAAGATTTTGAAATAGCCTCTTCAAATGAGGTGAAGTTACCTACCATCACGGGCATTATTTCAGTGTGGATGAAAGGCAACTTGTCAGGTTTTATTAAAGGAATGCAAACATCAGATTAATATTAGATTAAAGATTGTTTCAGTTTTCTTGCAATATTGCAGTTTCTAAATAATAAATGGAAGAATAACAATATGTATGAATTGGTGTTATCAAATTCTTTCTGATATTTAATATTTCATTATTCCCCCACACTTATGAGAGACAGTATCATTATCCACTCTCCCCATCTTTTTAGTGAAGAAATTAAGGTTTTTTGTGGTTAAGTAACTATCTAAATGTCACTGTCTATTTTGTAGAAGTTGTTGTATTCAAATCTGGGCATTCTGCTTCCCATACTATTGACCATTTCTTTGACATCGATATGATTGAAATAAGAAATATTCTTAATACTTATATTCTTGAAGGGCTACATTTAGGTTCAGTGGCAAACATTTTTCTTTTCTTTTCTTTTCTTTTTTTTTTTTTGACAGGCAGAGTGGACAGTGAGAGAGAGAGACAGAGAGAAAGGTCTTCCTTTGCCGTTGGTTCACCCTCCAATGGCCGCCGCGGCCGGTGTGCTGCAACCAGCGCACCGCGCTGATCCGATGGCAGGAGCCAGGTACTTATCCTGGTCTCCCATGGGGTGCAGGGACCAAGGACTTGGGCCATCCTCAGTGGCAAACATTTTTCTCCTTTTCTTCTTGTGAGAACCACATGAAGTCAGGAGTCTATAGTGATAACATAAAATTTAATCCAGCTTAAAATCCCAGTCTCCTAACAGAAGGAATATGAGACATTTGCATGAGGGCAATTTTTTGACTTAGAGGTTAAGATGGTTGTTAAGCTGCCAATATCAGGGTGCTTGAATGCAACGCTTAGCTCTGGATCCTGATTCCAAATTCCTGCTGATGCAGAAACATAGAGGAAACAGTGATGGCTCAAGTAACTGAGTTCATTTCATGCACATTGGCTATCTGGGTTGAGTTATGGACTCTTGGCTGGACTGGCCTGGCCTATTCCCAGATATAACAGTAAATTGGGTACTATTGGATAAGATATCTGTCTCTCCTTCTCTCTGCTTGTCTTTCTGGCTCTTGTGGGAAAAAAATAAATAAAAAAATAAATGATTTGAGGTATTGGCCCTGGTCTTGAAACTGTTGGATCAAAATGCTTCAACATAGTAGTCACAAATTTCCCTTCTAACTTCTTTTTTTTCTTTTCAACTTTTATTTAATAAATATAAATTTCCAAAGTACAACTTTTGGATTATAGCAGCTTTTCCCCATCTAACCTCCCTCCCACCTGCAACCATCCCATCTCCCACTCCCTCTCCCATCCTATTATTCATCATGATTCACTTTCAATTATCTTTATATACAGAAGATCAATGTAGTATATATTAAGTAAAGATTTCAATAGACTGCACCCACAAAGACACACAAAGTATAGAGCACTGTTTGAGTAGTAGTTTCACCATTATTTCTCACAGTAAAACACACTAAGGTCAGAGGTCCTACATGGGGAGCAGGTGAACAGTGACTCCACTGTTGATTTAACAATTGACATTCTTATTTATAATGTCAATAATCACCCAAGGCTCTTGTCATGAGCTGCCAAGGCGATGGAAGCCTCCTGAGTTCACCAACTCTGATCTTATTTAGAGAAGGTCATAGTCGAAGTGGAAGTTTTCTTCTCCCTTCAGAGAAAGGTACTGCCTCTTTGATGGCATGATCTTTCCTCTGGGATCTCACTCACAGATCTTTCATTTAGGTCATTTTTTTCCACAGTATTTTGGGTTTCCATGCCTGTGAAACTCTCATGAGCTTTTTAGCCAGATCTTAATTCCTTAAGGGCTGATTCTGAGGACAGAGTGCTATTCAGGGCTTTTGATATTCGATGAGTCTGCTGTGTTTCCCTCTTCTCATGAAGGACCATTCTCTCCTTTTCAATTCTATCAATTATTTGCAGACACTGTTCTTATTTATATACTCCCTTTGACACTTAATCCTATCTTTTTGATCAATTATGAACTTAAAATGATCACTTTAAAAAGTAAGTTGGCATTGGTACATGCCACCTTGATGGGATTGAATTGGAATCCACTGATACGTTTCTAATTCTACCATTAGGGGTAAGTCTGAGTGAGCATGTGCAAAACTGTACATCTCTTCCCTCTCTTATTCCCACTCTTATATTTAACAGGGATCATTTTTCAGTTATATTTAAACACCTAAGAATGATTGTGTGTTAATCAAAGAGTTCAACCAATGGGATTAAGTAGACAAAAAAAAAAACACTAAAAGGAATAAAATAGTAAGTTGTACTTCAACAGTCAGGACAAGGGCTGATCAAGTTATTGTTTCTCACAGTGTCCATTACACTTCAACAGGTTTCCCTTTTGGTGCTCGGTTAGTTGTCACCAATCAGGGAGAACATATGATATTTGTCCCTTTGGGACTGGCTTATTTCACTCAGCGTGATGTTTTCCAGATTCTTCGACTGTGTTGCAAATGACCAGATTTTATTTTTTTTTACTGCTGTATAGTATTCTATAGAGTACATATCCCATAATTCCTTTATCCAGTCTACTGTTGATGGGCATTTAGGTTGATTCCAGGTATTAGCTATTGTGAATTGAACTCAGATAAATATTGAGGTGCAGACAGCTGTTTTATTTGCCAAATTATTTTCCTTTGGGTAAATTCCAAGCAGTGGGATGGCTGGGTTGTATGGTAGGGTTATATTCAGGTTTCTGAGGAATCTCCAAACTGAGCCAGTTTCAAACTTAGCCAGTTTTATTCCCACCAACAGTGGATTAGTGTATATTTTCCCCCACATCCTCGCCAGCATCCATTGTTAGTTGGTTTTTGTATGTTAGCCATTCTAACTGGGGTGAGGCGAAAGCTCATTGTGTTTTTTGTTTTTTTGTTTTTGTTTTTGTTTTTTGCATTTTCCTGATGGCAAGTGATCCTGAACATCTTTTCATATGTCTGTTGGTCATTTGGGTTTCCTCTTTTGAAAAATGTCAATTTAGGACCTTGGCCCATCTCTTAAGTGGGTTGTTTGTTTTGTTGTTGTGGAGTTTCTTGATCTCTTTGAAGATCTGTTTATTAATCCTTATCTGTTGCTTAGTTTGCAAATATTTTTTCCCATTCTATCAGTTGCCACTTCACTTTCCTGTTTCTTTTGCAGTACAGAAACTTCTCAATTTGATGTAATCCCAATTTTTAATTTTGTCTTTGACTGCCTGTGCCTCCGGGGTCTTTTCCAAGAAGTCTTTGCCTGTGCCTATATCTTGCAGGTTTTCTTCAATGTTCTCTAATAATTTGATGGTGTTGGGTCATAGATTTAGACCTTTATTCCATGTTGAGTGGGTTTAAGGTAGGGGTCTTGCTTCATGTTTCTGCATGTGGAGATCCAGTTTTCCCAGCACCATTTGTTGAATAGACTGTCCTTGCTCCAGGAGTTGGTTTTAGATCCTTGGTCAGATATAAGTTGGCTGTAGATGTTTGGATTGATGTTTGGATTGTACCATGCTGTTTTGATAACAACTGCCCTGTAGTATGTCCTGAAATCTGGTATTGTGATGCCTCTGGCTTTGTTTTTGTGGTACAAGATTGCTTAGCTATTCGAGGTCTCCTGTGTTTCCATAGGAATTTCAGCATCATTTTTTCCAGATATGAGAAGAAGGTCTTCGGTATCTTGATTGGTATCACAATGAATCTGTAAATTGCTTTTGGGAGGATGGAAATTTTGATGATATTGATTCTTCCAATCCATGAGCTTGGAAGAGTTTTCCATTTTTTGGTATCTTCTTCTATTTATTTCTTTACGATTTTGTAATTCTCATCATAGAGTTCTTTGACGTCGTTGGTTTAGTTTATTCCAAGGTATTTGATTGCTTTTGTAGTTATTGTGAAAGGGATTGATCTTAGAAGTTCTTTCTCCGCTGTGGCATTGCCTGTGTATACAAAGGCTGTTAATTTTTGTGCATTGATTGTATATCCTGCTACTTTGCCAAACTCTTCTATGAGTTCCAATAGTCTCTTAGTAGAGTTCTTTGGATCCCCTAAATAAAGAATCATATCATCTGCAAAGAGGGAGAGTTTGACTGCTTCCTTCCCTATTTGTATCCCTTTTTTTCTTGCCTAATGGCTCTGGCTAAAACTTCCAGAACTATACTGAATAGCAGTGGTGAGAGTGGGCATCCCTCTCTGGTACCAGATCTCAATGGAAATGCTTCCAACTTTTCCCCATTCAATAGAATGTTGGCTGTGGGTTTTTCATAGATTGCTTTGATTGTATTTAGGAATGTTCCTTCTATACCCAATTTGCTTAGAGTTTTCATCATGAAAGGTTGTTGTATTTTATCAAATGCTTTCTCGGCACCTATTGAGATAATCATATGGTTTTTCTACTGCAGCTTGTTAATTGGGTGTATCACACTGATATGTGAACATTGAACCATCCTTGCATACTAGGGTAAATTCACTTGTTCTGTGTGGATGATCTTTCTGATGTGTTGTTGCATTCTATTGGCCAGAATTTTTTGAGGATTTTTGGTCTATGTTCATCAGGGATATTGGTCTGTAATTCTCTTTCAATGCTGCATCATTTTCAGGCTTAGGTATTAAGGTGATGCAAGCTTCATAGAAAGAATTTTGGAGGATTCCCTCTTATTTGATTGTAGTAATACTATTGTGCAATAAAAGACCAAAATTTCTTTCTCCTATCTAGCTATAACTTAGTACCCATTTTTAAAGTAAGATTATAGTAAATATCATTCCATTATATTTGCTTATAATGTTTTAATTAATATTTTATTTATTATTCTGACACAACATTTTATTTTGTAATTATAGTCAAAGGCTTAGGGATCCTGTAAATAAAGAGTACAATGAATTAAAAGTAAAAAGACCATAGTTGAACAGGAAATAGGCAAGTGCCATAAACAGTAATCAAATGAAAGATGTTCAGTTTCACTCATGCAAAGTAAATTTTATCTATAACCAAAATCATTAATTTTTGTTTTTGTTTGTTTGTTTATTTATTTATTTATTTATTTTTGGCTAGGAAATCAGCCATTTGTACACTTACTTACTCATGGATAGTAAAATGTTTTATTCTTTGTATAATCATATGGTTTTTCTTCTGAAGTTTGCTATTGTGGTGTATCACATTGATATGTGAATGTTGAACCATCCCTGCATACCAGGGGTAAATCCCACTTGGTCTCATTGGATGATCTTTCTGATGTGCTGTTGCATTCTACGGGTCAAATTTTTATTGATTATTTTTGTGTCTATTTTCATCAGGGAATTTGGTCTGTGATTCTCTTTCAGTGCTGCATGTTTTTCAGGTTTAGGAATTAATAAGATGCTGGCTTCATAGAAGGAATTTGGAGTATTCCCTCTTTTTCACTTGTTCTGAATAGATTGAGAAGAATTGGAGTTAGTTCTTTTTTATTTGTCTGGTAGAATTCAGCATTGAATCCGTCTGTTCCTGGACTTTTCTTTGTTGGAAAGGCCTTTATTATTGATTCAATTTCTGTCTCAGTTATGTAGGTTGCATGTGTCCAGGAATCCATTGCTTATAGATTTCCCTGTTTGCTGGCATACAAATCTGTGTAGTAATTTCTGATGACTCACTTTATTTCTGTGTTGTCTATTGTTACATTCCCTTTTTCATCTCTGATTTTTTTTTTTGACAGGCAGAGTGGACAGTGAGAGAGACAGAGACAGAGAGAAAGGTCTTCCTTTGCCGTTGGTTCACCCTCCAATGGCCGCCGCGGCTGGCGCGCTGTGGCCAGCGCACCACGCTGATCCGATGGCAGGAGCCAGGTACTTACCCTGGTCTCCCATGGGGTGCAGGGCCCAAGCACTTGGGCCATCCTCCACTGCACTCCCTGGCCACAGCAGAGAGCTGGCCTGGAAGAGGGGCAACCGGGACAGAATCTGGCGCCCCAACCGGGACTAGAACCTGGTATGCAGCCGCCGCAAGGCGGTGGATTAGCCTAGTGAGCCTCAGCGCCGGCCTTCATCTCTAATTTTATTGATTTTGGAATTTTCTTTTTTTAGTTAGTTGGGCCAATGGTTTTTCAATTTTGTTTATTTTTTCAAAAAGCAACTCTTCATTTTGCTGATCTTTTGTAATTTTTTTTTTTAGGATTCAAATCTGTTTTTTATACTCAATTTTAATTATTTCTCTCCTTCTACTAGTTTTCGGTCTGGATTGCTGCAGTTTTTCTAGATCCTTGAGATGCACTGATAGCTCATTTTGTGCATTTTCAATTTCTTGATGTAGGCACCCATTGCTATAAAATTCCTCTTAACACTGTTTTTGCTGTATCCCATAAGTTTTGATATGTTGTGTTGTTATACTCATTTACTTCCAGAAAGCTTTTGATTTCTCTTTTGATTTCTTCTATGACCCAGTGTTCATTCAGGAGTATATTGTTCACTCTCCATATGTTTGCAAATGCTCTAGGAATTCCTGAGTTGCTAATTTCCAGCTTCATTCCACTGTGGTCTGAGAAGATGCACGGTATGATTTCAATTATTTTGAATTTGCTGAAACTTGCTTTATGGCCTAGTATGTAGTCAATCCTAGAGAAGGTTCCACGTACTGCTGAGAAGAATGTGTATTCTTTCAGTGCAGGATGAAAAGTTCTGTAGATATCTGTTAGATCATTTCCGCTATAGTGTTGATTACATCTGCTGTTTCCTGTTGATCTTCTGTCTGGTTGATTTGCCCATTTCTGAGAGTGGAGTATTGAAGTCCCCCCAATACTATTGTATTGGAGTCTAAGTCTCCCTTTAAGTTCCTTAACATATCTTTTGAATAAACTGGAGCTCTGTAATTAGGTGCATATACATTGATAATCATTATATCTTCCTGTTGAATTGATCCCTTAATCATTATATAGTGCCCCTCTTTTTCTCTCTTAACAGTTTTTGTGTTAAAGTTTATTTTGTCTGATATTAAGATGGCTACACCAGCTCTTTTTTTGTTTCTGTTGGCATGGAATATCTTTCTCCAACCTTTCACTTTCAGTGTGCACACATTGTTGATGGAAAGATGTGTTTCTTATAAGCAGCAAATAGATGGGTTTTGTTCCTTAATCCATTCAGCCAGTCTATGCCTTTTAACTGGAGAGTTGAGGCCATTAACATTGAATGTGACTATTGATAAGTTGTAAATTTGCCCTGCCATTATCCGAAAGATAGTTCTAATATATGCTTTGAACTTCCTGTGATCTTTTACTGGGAGGTTTTCTTCCTACACCTTTTTTTTACATTGATGGTTGTGTTTCTGTATTTCTGTTTGGAACATATCTTTAAGCATCTTTTGCAGGGCCGGAGGAGTGGGGACAAATTCTTTCAATTTCTGTTTGCTGTGAAAGGTCTTTATTTCAACTTCATTCACAAATGAGAGCTTTGCAGGATATAATAATCTGGGCTGGCAGTTTTTTTCTCTTAGTACATGGGCTATATCTCACCATTCCCTCCTAGCCTGAAGGGTTTCTGATGAAAAGTCTGCTGTGAATCTGATTGGAGGTCCTCTGATAGTAATCTGACGTTTCTCTCTTGTACATTTTAGAATCTTTTCTTTATGTTTCACTGTGATGAGTTTGATTACAATGTGTCATGATTAGGATCTCTTTTGTTCATGTTTACTAGGGGTTCTATGTGCTGCCTGTACTTGGATATCTCTTTCCTTCTCCAAATCTGGGAAGTTTTCTGCTAGTATCTCACTAAAGAGGCCTTCTAATCCTTTCTCTCTCTCTATGCCTTCAGGAACTCCTAGAACTCGAATACTGGGTTTTTTTTAATAGTATCCTGTGGATTCCCTACAATATTTTTTAGATTTCCAATTTCCTCTTATTTTCTTTGGTTTGACTGTATACTTTCCTGTGCTCTGTTTTAAGTCTGATATTCTCTCTTCTACCTCACTGATTGTTTTTAAGGCTCTCAAATGTGTTTTTAATTTGTTCTATTGAATTCTCATTTCATTTTGTTTTCTCTTCAATATCTGAATTTCATGTTCTACTAAATTCCTCATTTCATTTTGATTCCTCCTTAAGATTTCAATTGCATGAGAGAGATTTACTGCCCTGCACTGTATGGATTTCCGTAGTTCATGCATTTGTTTTTGAGAACTTCTAGGTATTCTTATCATAAATTTTTTGAAAACTGTATCTTGCATTTCTTCTATCTCATCACCTTCACAATCTTGTATTGGAGGGTCATGTTTATTTGGGAGCATCATGATGTCTTCCTTGTTCTTGTTTCCTCATTTTCTCTGTTTGTTGTCTGGCATTGTGAGATATTCTTTGGTTTCTTCTTTTTTTTTTTTTTTTTCTCCCGCTGTGGTGGCTTTTCTTATTATACTATAACCCTAGATTAAGTGGACTGTCTGCTTTTGGTGAATCTCTAGAGGCTTGTGATGGATGTGGCCAGAGAGCTCTGTTCACTTCTTAAGTGTTAAGGGTATGCCAAAGTGACACACCCAAGTTTGGCATAGTAAATCTCTCTCTCTCTCTCGCTCTCTCTCTCACTCTCTCTTTTTATTCAGAAGGCAAGTAATTCCACTCAGCTGAGCTCTTCGATGGGAATCAGTGCCTGAGTGCTAGCCCCAGTGGGTCTAATGTTTGTCTGCTCTGTCCCAAAGACCACACAAAAGATCTGTTCAGTCCTCAGTGTAAGCTCGGATTCCCCTGCAATGTCTCTCACAGCTTCTGCCACTGAGACTACTCTCATCTCAGTCACAGCATGAGTTCTCTCACACACCCTCAGTTTTTTTTTTTTTTTTTTTTTTTTTTACAGTCCTGGTTCAAAAGCTCCACACATTAACTAGGTCTTAGTCTCCTGTTATTTCTCCCCACCAGAGTCAGGTTTTTCTGCTTGGCTGAGAGTGGGCACAGACCCGAGCTGGTGCAGCTGTTAACGTATGTCCAGAATGGTGCCTGCTCTATTGTTTTGCTCGCCTTTGTAAAGTGAGTGGAGATAGAGAATCATGTCTGTACCAGTCCTTTTTATTTATATTTTTTGTCTCCTCTAGTTAGGCTGGTGTACTTTCCTCCACGGGGCTTCAAGCCTTGTTCCCTCTAGGCTCTTCCTACTGCTTTTCTGCCAGTTTCTTGGGCTATTGTAGTTTTGTCTCATCTTCCTTTCCAGCGCTGCAGCAGAGACTCCCTAGGCAGCTGGGGTCCCGAGCCGTGGGTGCCCGTGCCCTCCATGTAGGTCCACCATGTCCATCTAATTCTGGAAGAGTTTCCTCTGAAGTTTTTTTTTCCCTAACTCTTCCCTGATACTACAGTATCTCCACTTATATTAAACTATCTTTTCCTGGACTATCAGTGAGTTCCCTCCCTATTCTGCCATCTTTACCTGCCTCCTAACTTTCTGATTCCATTTTACTCTGTATCTGCTTAATACTTACATAGGATTTCTTTGTACATATTATAATAATTCTGAACCTTTTAGACTTACATCATCCTCAACAGCTAACACTATCAGGAAAGGACACAGACTGTCCCTGCAGTAGGTTATTGTTTACTGCTGGATGATATCTTAGTACAGAAATGAGAGAATAATCTGATTTTCTACTGTCTGGAGGATATACAATTGACAAGTCCATTGGAATCTCATGATCTGATGGATGCAATTCCTAAAAAGAAATGAAGAGAATGTCTAGTAAAGTGAAAATTAACAAATAAAAATTTAAAAAGAAGTCATTATCAGGGGAGAAAATATGCATTCTAGAATATATCGTTAGGTAGAAATATAATTAGTATGCCTGTAGTATTCAGCCTCATGTTACCTGCTCAATTTAAAGAACTAGGGGCCGGCACCGCGGCTCAATAGGCTAATCCTCCGCCTTGCGGTGCCTGCACACCGGGTTCTAGTCCCGGTCGGGGTGCCAGATTCTGTCCTGGTTACCCCTCTTCCAGGCCAGCTCTCTGCTATTGCCCAGGAATGCAGTGGAGGATGGCCCAAGTGCTTGTGCCCTGCACCCCATGGGAGACCAGGAGAAGCACCTGGCTCCTGGCTTTGGATCAGCACGGCGTGCCGGCTGCAAAGCACCGGCTGTGGCGGCCATTTGAATATGAACCAATGGCAAAGGAAGACCTTTCTCTCTCTGTCTCTTTCTCTCTCTCTCTCACTGTCCACTCTGCCTGTTAAAAAAACAGAACTAGGAAAATGCATGGTGAGTTTCAAATCCAGAATTTCTGTAGAAATTTTTAGCTCCTAGACCCACATTGTGGACACTATCCAATGCTTACTAACAGCAGGTTAGAATTATTTTTATATGAGCTATAGTTTAAGTTTGTGCACATCAATTCCTCTATTTTCCTCGAATACTGCTACAGAGTTATCATATGAATGGAAATAGAATACTACATATGCAAACAACCTTAAGGGAAAATTAACTCATGCAAATCTCTAGATCTAGAAATAAAAGAATAGGGTAATTCTAAATAGCTAAACAAACAATGCAATGAGAAAACAGTAGCAAAAGAAGCATGTCTTTAGTACTACTGGCTTAAATTTTGACTCTGGAAATAGTTATAATTGGACAAATAATTCATAATTAATCAATCATTTTTAGTATCATACCAATAGGTTAGGTTCTCAAGTTGTAAACTGCTTATTGTTTTCTTGTTTGCCACCATATTGAATACATATCTTATATACATTTTTTTACTTTCAGTAACCACCTTAAATTGTTTCATTTTCATCAAACAATTTACTTTTGAAAAATCTTGAGAAATTATCCAGTCTACCTTAACAAAATATATACTGAAGAGACATATGTTTGTAGTATGTGGTGTTTTGGGAATCAAATGCAGTTTAATCCTTTCCAAAGGAATTTAATTCCTTCTCTCCTTTTCAAAGAACAGAAATACATGTCTTCATTTAATACCATTCTGATAAATCCAGTGAGGGAAAATAAAGATTGCAATTTCAAGGAAGAAACTCTTTAAGCTATGTTATTATAACATGGGGTTAATGTGCAGAAATTTTTACACATATGTGCACACACACATACATGCACAAAATTTTAGGTAAAAAAATTTTGAGGACACAATCTTAATAAAAGAGTAGTAGACACCACATTTTTTTTTTCAATTTGACAGATAGAGTTAGCAGTGAGAGAAAGAAATGTCTATCTCCCATTGGTTCACCCCCCCTAAATGGCCATTATGGCTGGAGCTGTGCCAGTCTGAAGCCAGGAATCAGGTGCTTCCTCCTGGTCTCCCATGGGGGTGCAGGGGCCCAAGCACTTGGGCCATCCTCCACTGCCCTCCCGGGCCACAGCTGGACTGGAAGAGGAGAAACCAGGACTAGAACCCGGTGCCCATATGGGATGTCGGTGTCACAGGTGGAGGATTAACTTACTGAGCCATGGCGCTGGCCCCATCACCACAATTTAATTTTCAGAATGAACCCCTGAAGGTGGCAATAATCTTTGCATGACTGCCCTTGCCAAAAAAGGAGCAAATTAATAAATAAAAATGATGAAAATATTTAACAGTAAGAGTAGTAAAATGAAAACATTAGTGTGATAAAATTAGAATGAAGAAATTACTGTGATTCTAAAGCTGTTGCTCCAAATATAATACCTATATTTGATTGACTTTCATTGAAATTCTTGGGACTGATGGATCTATTTATAATCTGAGTAAAATTCTCAGATATATACTGAACAAATGTTTCTGGATAATTACATACTTAGAACAGCTTCCAATAGAAAATCTTTCAAATCAAATAATTTGTTTCAACTATCAGATTTATTATCAAAAACTTCCTTTTTATTTTTTATTTTGATTTTTAATGTTTTTAACAGATTCACTACGATTTGCAGATAAAATCTAAGAACATAATGACATTTCCTTCCTCCCTCCCTCCAATCCTCTATCCTTTACCCTTTGTCTTTTTTTAAAGTTTTTGGTATAACTTATTTTAAATTTACATTATGGTAAAAAGGCTTACTACTTCACAGAATAAGAAGTTTAACAAGTTTAAAAAAAAAAAAACTAAAAGACTCTAGTTTAGTGGAAATACAAACAATGGATTTAAACAATAATTGAGTGGAAAAATGACCATAGAGCCTGCGCTGTGGTGTCGTGGGATGAGCCTCCTCCTATGGCACAAGCATAGCATGAGTGCCAGTTGGTGTCTGGGGTGCTCTTCTTACGATCCAGCTCTCTGCTTGTGCCCTAGAGGATGTTCCAAATGCTTGGGCTCTTTCACCCATGTGGGAAACCCAGAGCACTCTCCTGGCTTCTGGCTTTGGATCAGCCAAGCTCTAGCCATTGTGGTCACTGAGGATTGAACCAGTGGATGGAACACCTTTCTCTCTGTCACTTCCTCTCTCTCTCTCTCTGTAACTCCACTTCTCAAACAATTAAATACAATCTTAAAAAAAAAAAAGTGACCATTTCACCCATGTGCAATAATTTTAAAGTAATTACAGATCATTAAAACTATAGCAGCATAACATTCTTAACCATTGGTTTGACAAAGGTATAAAACAAAGTTTTATGAAACTATATTTGCAGCAATACTGATACACACAGATATTTTTCTCTTTTCTTTTTAAATTTTTTCTTCTCCAAATAAGGGAGAACATGAAATATTTGATTTTCTAGGTTTGACTTATTTCATTCAACAGGATGTCCTTCAGTTGTGTCCTTTTTGATGCAAATAGTAGAATTCCATTCTTTTTAATAGCTGAATAATATTCCATAGTGTTTATATACCACCTTTTCTTTATCCATTCAGCTGATGGTGGAAACTTTGATTCCAAACTTTGGCTATTGTGTACAGTATTGCTGTAACCACAGCAGTGCAAGTATCTGATTCATTGTGTTAAGCCTTTTTTTATATATACCCAATAGTGGGATTGCTGGATCACATGGCAAGTCTATTTCAAGTTTCTTTTTTTTTTAAAGAAATCTCCAAACAGTTTTTCACAGTGGTTATACTAATTTATTTTCTCACCAACTGAGTATAAGTGCTGCTGTTTGTCCACATTCTCTCCAGCATTTGTTATTTTTGTTTTGGATTTTAGCCATTCTGACAGGGTGAGATGATATCTTATTGTGGTTTTAATTTGCATTTCCCTGATGACTAGTGATGTTAAACATTTTTCATATATTTTTTGGCCATTTGCATTTCATCCTTTGAAAATTGCCAGTTCATATCTTTAGCCCATTTCTTAAATGGATTTGTTGTTTTTTTTTTGTTGTTGTTGTTGAGTTTGTGAAGTTGTTTATATAGTCTGGAAATTAATCCTTTGTCAGATGAGTGGCTTCCAAATATTGTTTCCATTCTGTTGAATGCCTCAATGCTCTATTGGCTATTTCCTTTGCTGTGCAAAAGCAACTAATTTCCTATTGACAAATTGCCTCGATTGCATGAGAACCAAAATCATTATTCCTCCCCTCTGGAAGAACTTATTCTATCATTTTAGCATATTTTATACATGCATTTACTTTGTCACACTGTGATTACACAAAGTTCTCAGCTCACACAAGTGCTACATGACACCCGGACTGCATTTTCAATAGCCCTGATTTTGGAATTTTAGTCTTTGTGTGTGGTGTGTGAGACTATTTTCAACAAAATATAGAGGATCTCAAGTACCTTCTAATAGACTCTTTGCCAATGGAAATAAATTATAAGCTCAAATCCTAACAGGTAACAGCTATACACAGAGAGACAGAGAGAGATAGATATGGAGATGATGGAACTGGAGATGGTGATGGAGATGGAGATGGAAAGAGAAAAAGTTGAGTGATAAATAAATGTGCAGTTTATTTACTTGGCAAATAAAAAAAGTGAATACTTATTCTTTGTACATTTGTAAATGTGTTTCTAATTCCAGAAGACTTTAATTATATTAAGTTATTTGATTTATTCGGTCATATCTTCATCCAAGCATCTCAGTAGGGGCCGCATTGTTGCACAAAGGGTTAAGCTGCTACCCGTGATGCAAGCATCCATCCTAGCTCCCATTGGAGTCCCCACTGCTCCACTTCAGATCCATCTGCCTCCTAATGTAGCTGGAAATGCAGTGTAAGCTGGCTCACGTGTTTGGTTCCTGCCACCCATGTTGGAGACTGGATGCAATTCCAGGCTCCTGGCTTCCACCTGGCCCAGCCCTGACTGTTGTGGCCATTTGGGTACAATCCAGAAGATGAAGGTCTCTCTCTCTCTTTTTCTCACACACACTCTCTCTCTCTCTCTTTCTCTGTCCACCCCCATCTCTCTTTGTAACTGACATTCACATATATAAATGAACAATTTTCAAAAGCATCACAGTAGATGTTTTTAAGCCTTACTTAATCATGTACCTGTGTTTTTCTCTGTATGGACACATAATTTACTGGAAGAAGCATCAGTCTTTGTGAAATATAACACCTCTACCTGTGCTCTTACACTCATCATCAGCTGCTTCCTTCTAAAGATAACACTTCATCTTTCACAAAGTGCTATTTATAATCTTGAATTATTTTAAATGATGTGTCTTATCTAAAAACTTTTATGTTATATGGCATCTGTAAATACAACTGCGTGATTTTTCCAAGTTAACAATCACACTATTTTTTTCTTGCACTCTGCGCAAAACTATCAAACTTTCTTTTTCAAAGACAACATACGCAGGGGTATTCATTACTTCACCAAAATAGATATGATATTTTGGTACCCACAATTCTCCATCTGTATGCCAGATGCTTGAAGCCACGTGGCACTGCTCGTATTTTAAACAAATAAATGTGAAGTGTAAAAGATGAGTAAAGGGCAGTGTTACTGTTTTACACGTGTGCCTTTATTATTCAGTGCTATATTAATCTTTCCTGAGACTTCAAATATCATTTGAGAAATGAATGCTGCAATCTTGCAGAACGTATACAAATAAATCCACACATGTAACTGCTTAATATTAACATCATACATATTAATCTTTGGAAATCTTTTCAAAGAAAAGAAGAAATATTCGAATTATGCTGAATTGAAGCACAAAATGTAAAAGATTGTTGAATTGTGGATGAAAATTGTTCTGTGCAGAACTGTTTTATAATCTCAGTGAGATAGTTATTTCTTTATTATTTACTATCATATGTAAAATTGTATAAGAAGAATATTTGTGTAAATCCATTCAAAATTTATTATGAATATCAAATCTATTATCAAATATTTATGCATGTAGGTAGATGAAAATTGAAACCACTAGAAATACATACTTTGTGTGTTTATTGTCTTATCATTTTATTCCAATGGAAGATTGAAGTTTTTAAAGTATCCTTGTTTATATATGATAATAAGCACAGTTGTTATAATAAGTGTTTATCCTATTTATTTCCTCTGTGCTATCATTACTATTTCAATTAACTTTTTCCTTTGTTACATCAAAATTCTGCTATTTAAATAACTTCTTAAATAGTTTCTTTGTCTATAGATTCTTCTTTGAGAGTATCCCATTTGGATGCCTTTATTTTCAAAAACTATTACAATCATTTTCTTGATTTCTTTTTTTTTTTTTTTAACAGGCAGAGTGGACAGTGAGAGAGAGAGACAGAGAGAAAGGTCTTCCTTTGCCGTTGGTTCACCCTCCAATGGCCGCCGTGGCCGGCGCGCTGCGGCCGGCGCACCACGCTGATCCGATGGCAGGAGCCGGGAGCCAGGTGCTTTTCCTGGTCTCCCATGGGGTGCAGGACCCAAGCACTTGGGCCATCCTCCACTGCACTCCCGGGCCACAGCAGAGAGCTGGCCTGGAAGAGGGGCAACCGGGACGGGATCCGGCGCCCCGACCGGGACTAGAACCCGGTGTGCCGGCGCTGCAAGGCGGAGGATTAGCCTAGTGAGCCGCGGCACCGGCCATTTTCTTGATTTCTTAAACAAATTATTTATTTATTAGTTTGCTTGCTTGAAAGTACACTCACACACACACAGAGAGAGAGAGAGAGAGAGAGAGAGAGAGAGTTTTCATCTACTGGTGAGATTTCAGAAGAGGAAATATAGGGTGACATGCATTTAGCCTAGAAGTTAAGATGCTTATGTCAGTACCAATACCTGGATTTAGCTCTGAATTCCAGTTAAATTCGAAAGAAGACCCTGTGAGACAATTCAAGCAATTGGTATGACTTGAGTTCTCCACTTCAGGCTTCAAAGTTGGTCTAGCACCAGCCATTACAGGTATTTAAGTAGACTAAAGAATGGAAGCTTTCACTCTCTCTCTTGATCGCTCTCTCTCTCCCTCACTCTCCCTTTCCCTCCCTCTCTGCCCCAGAATTACATAAATATGTTGTTATGCTTAGTGAAATAAGCCAGTCCCTTGAAGATTAATATCATGTTTTCTCTGATATGTGGTAGCCAATCTATGGAGTACAGACAATGTATATGAGTGAAATTAACACCTTGGGATTTGATTATTGTTTATAACCCTTATCTCTACTCCTGAGGAGCAGTGGTCTTTCTACTTCTTGAATTCTTTATTTAGTGGAAGATTAAATTTTTGATTATAAAGTAAACTTAAAGCAAATAAATACAAAATTAAATTTAAAAAAGGAAGGGGAGATAATGGGGGTGTGGGAAGTATTATTACTTTCTTAAAAATATATATATAGGAAATACATTGACTCTGTTCTCTTTATGTATTTAATTAATACATTTACAAACTATAAATTTTTAAAAAAAGGGTAAACATGTAAGTATTTCTCTGTTATTTTAGGAAATATCCTCTGGTTTATGGATTTATTAAGCCAAAAGTTGATGATATTAACTATTATTTCAAACTAACACTTCTCAATTGGCTTAATTCTCAAATTTGTCTAATATTTAAAATGCTACTTTGTATTTTGTTGGAAATATTAGTAAAGTTTCATACAATTCATAAATTGAAAGAACAAAGAAAACAAATTTAATATTCATCTAATTTTATAATTTATGATGTTTTTCATAGTAATGAAATTTCAATTTCCCCTTTGAAAACTCTTGGTGGGCCGGTGCCGTGGCTCACTTGGTTAATCCTCCGCTTGTGGTTCTGGCATCCCATATGGGCACCAGGTTCTAGTCCCAGTTGCTCCTCTTCCAGTCCAGCTCTCTGCTGTGGCCCGGAAGGGCAATGGAGGATAGCCCAAGTGTTTGGGAGCCTGCACCCGCAAGGGAGACCAGGAAGAAACACCTGGCTCCTGGCTTCAGATCGGCACAGCGCCGGCTGTAGCAGCCATTTGGGGGGTGAACCATTGGAAGGAAGATCTTTCTCTCTGTCTCTCTTTGTCTATAAGTCTACCTGTCAAATAAAAAAAAAAAGAAAGAAAACTCTTGGCTTCAAGTATCAGCAACCATATTCAAACTTGCTGAAACCAAATATATGATAAATATGGTAAATACAGATTTGGATATGAAATATAAATTTTGAAAGTCTTAACAATCTAGATAAAAAATAAAATGCTTCTCTATCTGAGAAAGTTTCATTTCATTACTTTTTCTCATGGTTGAGATCTCAGCCTCAGAGAGCTGCCATATTACTTATTCAAATCTTAATTCATAGAATGATTCCATGTTGATTTCATTCATTCATACAACACTTGTTGAATAAATAGAAATAACTTAATTCAGTGCTCTGCCAGTGGGATCCCAGGGACACAAAGCAAAGGTAAGCTTTCTGGTTTATTCTACCATAAATAATGTTTGAACTAGGAATGCTACTATTCTTGGTTTGTTCACATCCTTCCTCTCGAGGTCTGCAGAAGTTGTTAGAAATGTGAATAGGAGAAGACTACTAGTATAACGCAGGAGAGAAGTACATAGAGTTGTACCCCTGACCTCTCATTGTTTGATAACAAAAGTATACAGACACAAAAAAGCTAGTTGGCAGAAAATGTGAGTAGTGCATTTTTTCCCGAGCAAAAGCATGGACTACAATCTCCTATCAGGGAACAAATAGTTTCTACTCAGTTGAATGCTATTTTCAATAATACCTCTTTGAATCCCTAAGCTTCCCATAAAAATTAGATTCCCTTTCTCTAACACTTCTAAATGTTTCTAGAATTTTTGGTGAAATGTCATAAAAAACAGTATTTCAAGTCATGCAGTAATACATAATGATGCATCTGTGCTAAATCTTAAATCCTGAAATACACTATTTAGTTTCAGATGGCTTTACTTTTTGTAATGTAACAAAATATGGATGATCTTACTGTTAATACCTGGCTACTAAGAAAAGCACCTGAACTGGAAAGCTGGGAAGCAGTTGGGCTTGCTATAGGAACAAAATAATAGAACAGCTAGACTTCAACTCTACATTTCTATCCAAAATGAAAGTGTTTCCACATCTTCTTACTCTCCCCCTTCCTCAACTTCTCAAACTCTAATTACTACTAAAAGAATCTATTGCTATTATCTGTGAAATGATTTAGAAATGAATGCAATTTTTTTGTTGTTACTAAGTCTGTACTTGTTATAAATATGACAAATTCTTATTATTCCATCAAAAAGTCATAATTTAAATTACTATTCACACATTTTAATGAAGTTCTGCATTGCTCTTAATGAAAGTTGGGCCTATGAGATAATATGCTATTATTGGTTGAATTCTAGCTAGTTTATATG
Source organism: Oryctolagus cuniculus (assembly GCF_051225735.1). Taxonomy (NCBI): domain Eukaryota; kingdom Metazoa; phylum Chordata; class Mammalia; order Lagomorpha; family Leporidae; genus Oryctolagus; species Oryctolagus cuniculus. Next base: position 63,808,486 of record NC_142874.1, on the reverse strand, counting down.
CATTATACATTTGACAAGAATACAGCTTTAGGAGAGGAAATTCATTTACATAGAAAATGTTTTTGCTATAAGCAAAAGAAGCATGCCTGCATCCAAATATAGAAATGTGTTGGAGGGTTGATAGTTTCATTTTGTTTTATTTCTCACTTAGGCTGAGATGATGAAGATAAAACGTATTTTGCAATTGAAGGTATTTGTTTTCCTGTTATTCTCACTTGATTTTTATGCTCATTTCATGTGTTTATTTTTGTGTATTTAATAATTGTCTGATCATTTAGATGATCCCTCACTTACCAAGGATGCTAAGCATTCTGCAGATATTTTCTCCTTTAAGGCTCACAAAAACATTAAAGATAATTTCGACAAGTTTTACTTAAGAAGAAACAGATTTTGCACCTCAATAAATTTTAACTGACAGAGGCAGGATAAACTTGAGTACAATATCATATGAATTAATACACTGTGCATGCTATCACATAATAAAAGGGTCAGGAAAATCCAAATGAAATGACAAATTCTTTTTGCCTTTTGAAATAATAGAAGTCATGTATATAATTTATAAACTTCTCAAATTATACTTTAGTCAAGTCTCCTATTGTTTTAGGAAGAAACAAACCACAAGATAATAAACAATTTTCATAGTGAAACTATGAGCTAGATTGAATCGGTTTTATACTATTAGACTATGTTTATACACAAAAAGAAATCTGACGGTTGAATAATTATCCTATAAATCTGATCAATTCAGAAAACAAAACTGGAAAGAAACATTAATATCCGTCAAAGTTAAAATTGATGGGAATGATTGATTTAACTTAGGGTTTTTAACCCTTGAAAGCAGTCTAAATCAGGGTGGAATTTCAAATTGAACGCCCTTTGAGTGAGCACACATACCCAACGCCAGTTCTTACATTTCATTCAATACTAATAGATCTTTCTCACAACTTCTTAAATTTGCTGTTCTTAAAACTTTTTCATTCTTGAAACTGAACTTGATTTATTTCAATGTGTTCTCAAAAAGCATGAAAAGGACACATCATTTTCTTTTAACTTTAATTCTTTATGACCAATTGAAATTAAATAATCAATCAATTGCTACCTGGCCCATGACCACCAACACTAGCTCATCTCTTTTAGAAAGAAAATCAAAGGAAAGTATTAAATGGAAACCCTGGAAAGTTTAGATGAGATGGTTTAGAAAAAAGTCTGGAATAAAAGCTCCAATCTCTCTGCTCCCTCCAGGTGAGTGGGTTTTTGAAACTCCTGGGTGTCTGAAAATCATGATTATATTAGAGACTACCCAGGAGTTACAGATAACAAGTTTTATTATTTATTTATTTTGTTATTTATTATACTTTTATTAAAGTATCACAAATAGAATAAGTGGCACATTCTATTCATTTTGGCACAGGCATTTCAACACATTAATTTGGTAATATTGAAATATTTGTGAGAGGGAAGAGCCATTGAAAATTAATATTTAAGGGAGTATATTCAGAGAAAACATGTTAGGTATTCCCTGTGCCCACTTTCGCCTCGACTTGAGAGGCTGAAGCAAAAGTAAAGTGAAGCAGAAAGACACGGGAAGAGTTCTGGTGCATCTTCCTTCGTGAGACTTTTGGAACAGTACTGAATAATGTTAGCGTGTTACACATGTTTTAGGCGTCTAATGTATGAGCCTTACAAACACAATATGAAAATTAAAAAAAAAAAAACAAATGGGGATACAGATTTCAGGATCTATTTCTAATCTAATTTGGGCTGAAACTTGAGTGAGAAAATCACAAGAGTGGTGATAATGAGAATTTTGAGCACACTCTGGTCTCTGATGTCAAGATTTACATGGTAGAACAGTCCACAAGAAGCTTGCTTACTTCCTTTTCTCAGGAAGAATCCACACGTTCAGGCAGCATACTCCAAATTTGTCAAAATGTAGTCAAAGGGGTCAGTTGTGGCACCGCAGGTTAAGCCATCACCTACAACACTGGCATCACGTATGGATGCTGACTTCAGTCCTGTCTGCTCCACTTCAGAGCCAACTCCCTGCTCATGCATCTAGGAAAGCAGCAAAAGATGGCCCAAGTGCTTGGCTCCTGTCCTCACGTGGGAGACCTGGATGAAGCTCCGGACTCTTGACTTCAGTCTGGCCCAGCCCCGGCATTGAGGCAATTTGGGTGTGAACCAGAGGATAGATCTATTTCTCTCTTTCTTCCTGTTTCTGGAATTCTTCCTTATAAATAAATATCTTTAAAGCATTCAAAAACATGTGTTCTAATTATATTAAAATTCTTATATATCCTTAGAAGTTAATTCACAAAAGTATACCTGCAGTCCTCAAGGGCCTAAAGGGGAAGTTTGTGTTTGGTTCCCTTATTTTAATTCATCCATTATTTCATAATGTTTTCACACTCATCTATATTTTGTAATGCCTACACATGCCAGGCAGAATTTTAAATAAACTTCCTGCAGAAAATAGTACAAATTTATAGTCAAATTAGGTAGAAACCTTGTGATGTGAAACAATTTTATTTTTGATCTTGCCAAATTTGTCTTCTGGACAATGAATTATCAGGTGCTCATAGAGGCTGTTATTGACGCATTCATCTCATTTCTTTTTCTCTTGCAAAAACAAAAACAAGCAAAAAAAAAAAAAAAAAAACCTCATGATTCTAATTGCTCTTCTACTGCTGCTTTACTGAGATTGATCACTGGGATTCTTACTTCCAGATTCATTGCCAGCGGCAGGGCTAGGGGTGAGACCCCTTTCCAACTCTTTGAAACCTGACAGACTCTATCTCCTAGTTCTATATACACAGCCCTTTTCATGGTCGCTTATTTCATCTTGCTACTGAATATTTCATTTAGAAAAGAACAGTAGTATATGTATGCTTTTAGCTTCATCTATTTGAATGTCTCTGGCTGTTCGTTTTGCAGTAGAGCAGGTGGTAATGCACAAGCTGGCAATAGAGAGGAGTGTTTTCCTTTCTTTTTATGCCATCACTTCTGTTTATAGCACAGAATGGTGAATGATCACATTCTCTCACAATCTGTTTTATTAATGACTTCATATTATAAACACTTGTATATATAAATGGTGTGCATTAAATATGTATATACACAGAAATAAGGATTATAGCTTCAATAAAAATATGGTATCTTTATAAGTGTGTTAGATAATATTCTATTAGGAAGTATTATGAAATTTCTCTGTGTCCCATCACTCCACAAGTGAGGTAAACCAGGTCATGTACAATGATGATAAGCATCCACTAGACAGTTTCTCTGGATTTTCTTTCTGGCTTTGCTATTTATTTGCCTTGCGGCCTTAAGTAAGTTACTTTAATTTTCTATCTCTCAACTCCATCATTTATAAGGCAGGAAAAAGTACCTTGGAGAGGTAGAATTAAGAGAAAATTAAGAAGTTAAAATTGATGGTAGTCCTTGGCACTTACTAAGTATTAAATAAATGTTGGGTGTTACGTTTATAGTATTGACAAACTTCCAACAAGGAAATGCTGACTTATTTTTTTTTTAATTTTTATTTATTTATTTGAGAGGTAGAGTTACAGACAGTGAGAGGGAGAGAGAGAGAGAAAGGTCTTCGGTCTGTTGGTTCACTCCCCAAATGGCCACAATGGCCAGAGCTGAGCTGATCAGAAGCCAGGAGCCAGGTGGCTCTTCCTGGTCTCCCTCTTCCTGGCCTCCCACGTGGGTGAAGGGGCCCAAGGACTTGGGCCATCTTCTACTGCTTTCCTAGGCCAAAGCAGAGAGCTGGATTGGAAGAGGGGCAACTGGGACTCAAACCAGCGCCCATATGTGATGCCGGCACCACAAGCGGAGGATTAACCTACTGTGCCAAGGATCAGGCTCCAGAAATGCTGACTTCCAAAGAATGGATTTATAGCTTAATGCCCCCCCCCAGTAATATACTATCCATGATGAATATATTTGTTCTTTTCACTCATATTTTTCTTGCATCTATAACAGTACTTAGGTATATAATTGTATTCAAACTACTTTTTGATTGATTGAATGTAAGAATCAAAGATGATGAATGGTTGTATAGGATAAAGATTTTATATATATATATATATATATATGAACACACACAGATATACCTGTGTATGTACACGTACATATATATATATATATATGATATATTGGTAATTTATATGTTTATAAAAAGTCATTAGTATAGATATTAACAAATAATTCACTGCTTTAGTTTAAAAATACAAAAGCAGACAATTTAGAGTGAAGAGAAATAAAGACAGGCGATCCAGTTTTAGTTGAAAAATTTAAACACCTAAGGGCACTTTAGGATCAGAGTTGTATTACAGTGTTTAAAGGACACTTAGGCAAGTGCAATAAGGCCAGAGATCCTGGATTGAACTGTAATGTGAAATTCTTGAGAATGCACTTAGCTTTGAAACTATTTTTCTATGAAATAATCTATTGACTTCACTGGGATGCTGAAATAATTATACAATTTTGGCATTTGCTCTTAGTTGGTTCCTGAAGAGAGACAAGAATTTCTTTTTCTCCCCAATTTATATTGCTTGCATCAAATTTATAGTGCCAGCTTCTCCCACTCTCCAAGCATCATAAGATTATGTAAATCACTTAGCTGGGTTTGTCCAGTCATTAAGACCCTAGAATGGGGCCAGTGATGTGGCACAGCAGTTTAAAGCCACAGCCTACAGCACCAGCATCCCATATGGACCTGAGTCTGGCTGCTACAGTTCCAATCTGGCTCCCTGCTAATCTGCCTGCGAAAACAGCTGAAGATGGCCCAAATGTCTGGACTCCTGCCACCCAGGTGGGAGACCCAGAAGAAGATCCTGGTTCCTGGCTTTGGCCTGGCCCAGCCCCAAGCATTATGTCCATTTGGTGAATGAACCAGTGGATGGAAGATCTCTCTCTCTCCTACTAATCTCTCTCTCTGTAAATTTGCCTTTCAAATACATAATTTTTTTTATAAAAAGGTCTAGAATAAGAAATATATGAATATCTGTTGGATGCCCATTTCTATAGAAAAAAAGTCCTTACTCTTTAAATCCTTCTTGCAACTTCTGTGTTCTAATCTCCATTCATCTTGCACTCATTTTATCTCTGTTGTTGTGCCTGCCCAATTGTGACTCAGCTTTTTCCTTTAAATTCTGTTAAGCACTGAACACCTGTTTGAGGAGTGGAAGCAATAAATCATAACACAGGATCATGGGCTACAAAATATTTAATATTTTCTTTCTGTGTGTTTAAATATGCAGTGAATCCCTTTTAGGTTTCCCTTATCACTGGAAATCCCTATCAGTGTAATTGTTTCCTTGGAAAGTTTGCTCCATTCTTCCAATCCTAATCCCTTGTATCTAATGCTCCTTATCAGTAAATTTTCTGTGAAAATTAGATTTTCCCCAGAAAATATTTTGTTACTAACAATGATTTTGCTTCTCTAAAACCTAGTGAAGTATATTCACTTTTTTAGGATAATGAGATATAAGAAAAAGTGATGTTTTAAATCTCCTTGCCCTATCCTAAAGTAACTGTTTATGATTTCTCCATCCCCTTTGTCCTATTTCCTTCCTGAATCGTTATCAACAGAAGGTTGATCTTCTGTCTTAGACCTCACCAACAATATGTGAGTATATGCAATAAGGAAGCGTGATCTTAAAGTCTGATGTTTTGAAAAGCAGAACTGCATATCCTAAAGGCTTGGATTTTCTTATGCAACAGGAATGTTTTTCTATTTTTAATTGATCTGCTATATTAGGAATCTATTACATATTGTGAACTTATAACAATTCATTTTCTTGAAAGGCATTTGAAACTCAAGTATCTGTATGATATTCATAGGTTATTTACATTTGTCATTGTTATGTTTCTTTCTTGAGGCAATTAGCCAGGAATTTACTAACTGCTTGGTTGAATTTAGTGGGTAAAGGAGACTACAAGAGGAGAAAGAAAATACCAAGAAAACAGTAGTATAAAAATTCAAAATATCATACCATCACGTTGTCAGGAATGGGGTATCTTTGATCTCAAAGAAACACTCACTGCCCTCTCCCCCTTAAAGAAAACAATTCAACCCTACTTTAATCTCAGTTAAAATCAACCAGATGTTCTTGAAGGTGGACTCCAGTCACAACTGATTGGATAAGGACACATTCCAGTGGTAAATTCTGAAGAATCTTCAAGTCCCAGCTGAAGCTGGGTTAAGAATTCTATGCATAATCAGCAGCTATATCATCAGTTTTACCTTTCTGACATAGAAAACCTGAACACACTCATTTTAATGCTAAGTCTCTAACCCTAACTGGACATGAAATGCATATAACTTCATGATAATGTAGTGGGCATGTATGCTTCCCTTTGTTGAGTATGCATAACCCTTCCAGGTATCTTTGTCAAACTTAATGGATATGCATCACTTCTGTAAAAGTGAACTGTATGAAATTTGTGATAACACTGCAGTAGTTGGAGAGCCCTGTTTGCATTCAGGAGACCACTTCTTTTCTGGCTTGCAGAACTCATTAATAGTCCTTCCTAATTGCAGCTCAAATCAGTCTGTTTGTGTTTCTGTTGACACATTCTTCCTGATGAAAAAAGACTTGCTACAAGTTCACCTGTAAGGCGAAAGCAAAAATTTCATTGTTTGAAAATACAACTTATTAACATTGACTGTAAAGCATCTCATTTAAAATATGTTAAATCAATTAAATTGAGAAGATAAAAGATAGTGACAATAATAATTAAAAAAGCATTCTTTTAATATTCCAAAAGAGATAGGATTGACTTTAATCCACTTTATGGACTACAAATGCTGAATTGCCTAAAAAAAGTAACCAGAATATTCTACCTTGAGCCAACTAGAAATATATATATATATATATATACACATATATATTCATTTGTTCTTTCTGCTTATAGCAGTCAAACAATATAATCTTGGCCAGCTAAAATAAGCAAAATAGAGGGCAGCTTTTTGGTGTACCAGGTTAAGCTGCTGCTTACAATATGAGGCAACCTATCTCCAAGTATTGATTCTAGTCCTGTTTGCTCAACTTTCAATCCAGCTTACTTTTGCTTCTCCTGGGCAAGCAATAGATGATGGTCTGGGTATGTGGACCCCTGCTACCTATGTTGGAGACCCAAATCAAGTTCTTGGCTCCATGTTTTGACCTGGCCCCATCCTTGCTCTTGTGGCCAATTGAGGAGAGAACTGGCAGATGGAAGATTTAATTCTCCGTCTTTCCTTCTCTCTGTTACTTTGTTTTTCAAACAAATAAAATAAGTACTTTTTTAAAAAAATTAACAAAAGAGCAAAGGTATAGATGCATCATTGGATGAAACCAGAATATTCAAAACAACTCATTCACAAATCGTCTACAAAGGATTCATGAATATAGGTACAATATGAAGGGCAGGAAGAGTAGTAAGCTGAGAGTAGTGTTTAGTGTACAACATTTGTTCTTAGTTTGAAAATTGTAATTCATCTTTCTATGTGAGCAGGTTACCTATAGAGTAAAATAGAAGATGCTGAAGGAGTCTTGGAGAAAAATCACAAATGATTGATAAATAATCATCACAAATTAAAGAACAGGTTGCATGTATCAATTTGCTCATTAGGATTACATATGGGAAGATAATGATGACACTAAAATGGGCTTTGAGAAGGAATGATATACTTTTGACGTTATGTCATGTCAAATGTGTGCCTTGGAGAATGATCTTGTCATTTAGAAAAGGAAATAACAATTATGGCATTGAAGAAAATACTTCTGAGATTTTTTTCTTACTGTTGCCATCTCAACATAATACTATGCATGGTAAAGAAGAGTAAAAGATAAGGAATCATTCGGAGTAACAGCCTACACAGGTTTGGAAAAGCTACAAAACACAATCAAGCAGAAAGCCTTGCAGGAATCAGAAGGGGTGAAGGGTGGATCTGAACCTCCTAAGCAGCCACTATACCCTGATTTCTGCTGATTTGCTTCACTGATAGGAACAGTTGCTGAGGAAAATGGAGATAATAAAAATATGCTTTCAGAAGTTATAGGAAGTCTGATGAGTCATAGATAAGATGTAAATTTCAGTTTTCCTGTTAGTATTTTTCGAGAAAAATGCAGTACATATACTCATTTAAAGCTACTAATATGTTGACAGTAAAAAACTTAGGGAGACATAACAAGACAAGTTGAATTTACAAAACAAAAAAAAATTACATGATACAATCTCTTGACAAACAATTTAAAATCATCAGGAAATAATAGAGATGAACTAAGGCAATGAAAAGTAAGAGAATAAAATAAGATGAGAACATAAGATATTCATAATTAATTAAAATTCTCCTTCAAAGCACTATCAAACCAAATTATCATTTCAAAAGAAGTTTTGAAGAACATAACTGAAATTTTTTCAAAATGAAAAGAAATGAAAAAAAAGTTATTACAAAAGCTGAGGTCCAGAGTTAGCATTTATGGTGCAGTGGTTTAAACTGCTGTTTGCAAACCCAGTATTCCACATCAAGGTGCTGGTTCAAGTGCTGGTTGCTCTGCTTCTAATCCAGCTACCTGATGATGTGGCTGGGAAGGCAGCAGATGATGGTTCAAGTACCTAGGTTCCTGACACCTGTGTGGTAGACCTAGACAGAGTTCTAGGCTCCAGGCTTCAGGTTGATTCAGCCCTGGTTATTGTGTTCATTTGGAGAGTGAGCCAGCAGATGGATGATCTCTTTGTCTTTCAAGTAAATAAATGAATACTTTATTTTTTAAAGATGTTTGTATTTATTTAGTTGAAAGTCAGTGTTACACAGAGAGAGAAGGAGAGGGAGAAGTAGAAGGAGAGGGAGAGGGAGGGGGGTAGGGGGAGAGAGAGAGAGAGAGAGAGAGAGAGAAAGTCTTCCATTTGATGGTTGACTCCCCAGTTGGCTGCAAAGGGTGGAGCTGTACTGATCCAAAGCCAGGAGCCAGGAGCTTCCTCTGAGCCTCCCACATGGGTGCAGGGGCCCAAGGACTTGGGCCATCTTCTACTGCTTTCCCAGGCCACAGCAGAGAGATGGATTGGAAGTGGAGCAGCCAGGACTTGAACTGGCGCACATATGGGGTGCTGGCACTGCAGGTGGCTGCTTTACTGGCTATGTCACAGTACCGGCCCCATAAATGAATATTTTAAAAATGAAATTGTGGTCAAATAACAGTTACCCAATTAAAGGAAATGCTACGAGTATAAAGAAAATAGACAATCAAAATTAACAGATATCTTCAGTAATAAGTTGACAAATAAGTTGTCTTGATCAGCTCTTGTCATGACGGTTGATGTACAATGTAATAATATTTTATCCATTTTAGTATTTTTTTTTTGTTCTAGTACCATTGGTTGAACTCTGTAATTAACACACAATTATTCTTAGGTGTTTAAATTTTAACTGAAAAGTGATCCTTGTTAGGAATTTGGAAAACATTATGCTGAGTGAAATAAGCCAATCCCAAAGGGACAAATACCACTTGTTCTCCTTGATAGGTGACAACTAACTGAGCACCAAAAAGGAAACCTGTTAAAGTGAAATGAACACTATGAGAAACAGTGACTTGATCAGCCCTCACCCTGACTGTTGATGAGCAACTTGATATGTTATCACTCTTAGTATTTTTTTTGTTTGTTCTACTTAATACTTTTGGTTGAATACTGTAATCAATACACAATTCTTCTTAAGTGCTAATACTTAACTGAAAAGTGATTGCTGTTAAATATAAGAGTGGGAATAAGAGAGGGAAGAGATGTGCAATTTGGGACATGCTCAAGCTGACTTACCTCAAATGGTAGAGTTAGAAACATACCAGGGGATTCGAATTCAATCCCATAGAGGTGGTATGTACCAATGCCATCTCACTGGTCCCAGTGATCAACTTCTGTTCACAATTGATCATAATGATAAGACTAAGAACCAAAGGGATCACATAAACAAGACTAGTGTCTGCAAATACTAGCTGATAGAATCAAAAAGGGAGAGAACGATCCAACATGGGAAGTGAGATACACAGCAGACCCATAGAATGGCAGATGTCCTAAACAGCACTCTGGCCTCATAATCAGCCCTTAAGGCATTCGGATCTGGCTGAAATGCCCATGAGAGTATTTCAGGCATGGAAAGCCAAGACACTCTGGGGAAAAAAAAAAAAAAAAAACCTAAATGAAAGATCTCCGTGAGTGAGATCCCAGTGGAAAGAACGGGTCATCAAAGAAGGAGGTACCTTTCTCTGAAGGGAGGAGAGAACTTCCACTTTGACCATGGCCTTGTCTAAAAATTATCAGAGTCAGTGAACTCAGGGGGCTTCCATAACCTTGGCAGCTCATGACAAGAGCCTAGGGTGATTACTGAGGCCATAAACAAGAGTGCCAATTTGTTAAGTCAACAACAGGAGTCACCGTGCACTTACTCCTCATGTAGGATCTTTGTCCTTAGTGTGCTGTACATTGAGATCTAATGCTATAACTAGTACTCAAACAGTATTTTTCACTTTATGTTTCTGTGTGGGAGCAAACTGTTGAAATCTTTACTTAATGTATGCTAAACTGATCTTCTGTATATAAAGAGAATCGAAAATGAATCTTGATGTGGATGGAAGGGGAGAGGGAGTGGGAAAGGGGAGGGTTGCGGATGGGAGGGACGTTATTGGGGGGGAAGCCATTGTAATCCATAAGCTGTACTTTGGAAATTTATATTCATTAAATAAAAGTTTAAAAAAATAAATAAATAAAAAAGAAAATAGATAATCAAAATTAACAGATATCTTCAGTAATAAGTTGACAAATAATAAAATAAAACATAGATGAAAACTTGTTTAAACTGTATATATGTGTATGATATATAATATTTGGATATTTATAGTTATAATACATCATTTCATATATATAAATAATACAAACACAACTAAGTAGCAATAAAAATTCAAAAGAAAATAAAACAAATGCACAAGAAAGTATTCTCAGATTAAATCTGAATAACATGCTAAAGTCAACAATAAATGGGTTGGGTGGGCATTGGCATAGTGGTGAGAGTGACAATTGGGATGCTCAAATTCATCTCTATATGCCAAACAATTTGAGGCAGTAGGTAATGCCCAAGTAGTTGAGTTCCTGTTATCCACATGAGAGATCTATATTGAGTTCCTAGATCTTAGCTTGCCCAGGCCCAGCGCCACTGTTGCAAGTATTTGGGAATTGAACCAGAGAATGGTATCTATCTCATTGCCTTTCAAATAAGTATTTTAAAAAACACTAAACAAAATTTAAAAAGAATAAAGAAATAACCATAAAACACTTAAATATAAAGTTCTAATTTGTTAAACAAAGCATCAGACAAGGTTTAGCAACACTAAAAAAGAAGACAAAATTATATCAACAGAGTGTGAATGACAGAAGTTGAGGCTCGAGATCTCCAGGATAAGCCTATGAAATTTCCGTTCAAAAGTCTTTAACAGTTATTCTCTCTTATAAGCAAGTTTAGACAATATGCCATTTGCATGTGTTCTTACAGAAATACTGTAAACTATTAAAATCAGTATTTAAAATTGAGGAAACAAAGTAAAAAGGAAAACGTGAATTGTAACCACTGAGTTACTACATTTAAAGCATACATGGCTTTAAAATTTGCATTAATTGCAAATGGCAAAGCTATCATTAAAATGAATAATGGTATCATAATATTTTCTGCTTAACCTAATGTCATTTTAAAAATATCTATGTTAAATGAAAGAAATGAAGAATCCAGAAGCTAAACAAGGATGGGATTCAAGTTGAATGACAGCATCTGTGGGAAAGAGGAGGAACTGTGAGTTGAGTTTCTGCCCAGAGTTAGCAAGGTTAGTCAACAGGTTGCAGACACTTGTGAGTTGTGGTAACCTCAGCTCTTTACAATAGGTGTAAACCCTACTTCAGAACAGAAACAATGGCTAATCCTTTATTTATAAAATCTTCCAAATATGATGTAATTTTGCTGAACACCAACTCTAACGTCAAGAATACAAGAAACATCATTATAATTAGCTTTAGTTTACTTTTAGTTTAGCTGACACAACAAAAAAAGTCACTACAGTCCACACATTTATATCTATTTTAATTCGCATTAACTCCCAAGTAAAAGCAATATAAAATTTCACTTAAATGATACAAATAATCCACAGAAAAGAAAACACATGCCAACCTTTACCTAAAAGAATATATGAAGTCCCTAAATATTTGTCCTTGGTTGATGCTTCTCATCTAGGTCAGCCACCTTCAATATTGGCATACCTGTATATAAATATGGAAATATAAGGTTAGTTACTGTTAATTTATCTTACGCTAGGTGGTAGGCCAGTTGCAAAGAGGAAGAGAAAATATAAGTTACGATCAATTTTAAATACATAAATGTATTCAGATGAAAATAAAGAAGATATAGTCATAATTGTTACTATTAGTGTTTTATTAATTTTAAAGCCATTTATGCAAGTGATTCAGTGTAAAGTTCAATATGAAAATTTATATTCCTTCTATAACAGAGCATCCTTCTTTTATTAGTCATTCCATTTTTCATACAAACTCAACAAAGCATGTACTGTTTGTATTTCCTTGCCTGTAGAGTGAATGAAGAGCTTGGGAAACAGTTCCAAGAGAAAACACTGGACATTCAATTAAATTTGAATGATATTATGACAAATAATATTGATAAATAAATTTCTGATGGATGATGGAATATTTTATTATAAATATGCCAAATATGCATGAGATATTTAAATTACATTCATTTGAAATTCAATTTTAATTGGAAACTGTATTTTATTTAGTATATCTGGTAACCATTCCTGACTCATTTGTGATTCTGTAGATTGTGATTTCTGTTGGCTTTTCTCATAGAATATGGGAGTTCTGAGGTTCTCTAAGAGCACTTTTGCAATCCAGACATTCATCTATTTATATCTGTTGTGAATTGACAACCCAATATCCCCTTGATAAATTGGATTAATTTCCCTTCTGACTTCATAGTGGGCTTTGCACCCCCTTCCTTGCTTGTTTGATTTACTGACATGATTATTTCAGTCCAGTTAGCAGCCCCATCTTTCTGTTTAATGGAACTGCTCATTTTTTTTCCTGAGTAGGAACAGTCATCCCAGCAAAGAAATTTAGATGACTAACACTAGAAATTGCGAGGGCTGGAAACAAAAAAGTTCACTGGCAGAACACAAAGGATGATCATGAAGGAGGTGAGTCCTATTTCCGTCTTGGACTCCTATCACAAACGTTGCTTTGGGAGAACCAGCACAATATACTAATCACCAGTTTCAGCATGCAATACATTTTGAAAGACATCAAGCATCATTGCAAATCACTGCACCACCAAAATTTTTATTGGGTTAATAGACTTTCGTTATATTTTTCTATCAGGCCAAATGTTTACAGTGATTGGGAATATGGTGAATTCCATGAGTAGTTTACATTCCAACCAACAGTGGATTAGGGTACCTTTTTCCCCACATTCTCACCAGCATTTACTGTTTGTTGACTTCTGTATGAGAGCCATTCTATCTGGGGTGAGGTGAAACCTTATTGTGGTTTTGATTTGCATTGCCCTGATGACTAGTGATCCTGAGCATTTTTTCAGGGTCTGTTGGACATTTGAATTTCATCTTTTTAAAATTGCCTTTTCAAATCCTTTGCCCGTTCTTTAACTGGATTGTTTGTTTTGTTGCTGTTGAGTTCTTGAGCTCTTTAGAGATTCTGGATGTTAATCCTTTGTCAGATGTATAGATTGTAAATAATTTCTCCCATTCTGTCAGCTGCCTCTTCACATTTCTGAGTGTTTCATTTACAGTGCAGAAGCTTCTCAGCTTGAAGTAATACCATTTGTCTAATTTAGCTTTGATTACCTGTGCTTCTGGGGTCTTTTCCAGGAAGTCTTTGCCTATGCCAATGTCTTGCAAGTTTCCCCAACATTCTTCGTAATTTGATGGTATTGGATCATAGATTTGGGTCTTTGTTCTTGAAGAGATTCCACAATATTCTAGTTATTTAATGATATTAGGTCATAGATTTAGATCCTTGATGCATTTTGAGTTGATTTTTGTATAAAGTGTAAGGAAAAGCTCTTTTTCATACTTAAACATGAGGAGATCCAATTTTTCCAGCACAATTAGTTGAAGAGACTGTTCTTTCTCCAGGGATTGATTTTAGTTCCTTTGGCAGAGATCAGTTACTTGTAGATATGTGGATTGATTTCTTCAGTTTCTATTATGTTTCATTGGTCTAGATGTCTATTTTTGTGCCAGTATTAGGCTATATTAACTACCCTGCTATATGTCTAGAAATATGTTATTGTGATGCCTTCAGTGTTGGTTTTGTTGTTTTAGATTGCATTAGCTATTCAAGGGTTTCTTATATTTCCATATAAATTTTAGCATTGGTTTTTCAAAATCTGAGAAGGATGTCATTGGTATTTTCATGGGAATTGCATTGAATCTCTAAGTTGCTTTCTAGAATATGGACATTTTGATGATATTGATTCTTCCAGTTCATGAACATGGAACATGACTTTTGCACAGGGTACAATGGGTACATTGTAGTAATTACAATCCTTCTAAATGTGAAGCCCCAGTGACAGAAATCTCTGACTTCTCCTGGGAAGTGGCATTGCTTCTGACATACTATTTTGATTGGAGGAGCTTCCAAATGGCTTTTCTAAGAGTCCTTTTTCCCTACATCACAAAACTGATACAGGAACTCTGCCACTTGTCAACTTATGCGTTCTAGGACTGGGAAATAATCACACACTTTCAGTGAGCCATGATGATTGCCCAAAATAATAGCTTTATGCCCTCAGTTTCTTCATTGTCTAAGCACTTCTGATAAAGCCATGAATAATTTTTAAAGAATAATAGTTTCCTGATTACATTGATAGTTATATCATCATCGATGAGAGTATTAAATATAAAAGCCAAAAAACTAAATTTTATCCAAGTTACTTGTGGACCTATTGACTTAATATTTCTATCTACATGTTTGCATGATTCTATAAACTGATATATATATACACATAAACATTCACCAGGCTTAACTATCCTTCTTTCATATGCTTTCACTTGACAGAAATACTACTTTTAACCAATCTTGGAACATCACTCACTAATAGACTTTTTTTTTTTTAAACTTGTATCAAAGTTCTAAGCAGAACACGAACATAGAATTTATATTCCAGGATACTATTGTTAGTTAATTTAAAGTCCTTTCCTTCATCATTGCTTAGTGTTGTAGTCTGACATCAATTTTCCAAATGAAATGTGACTTTGATGGATAAACTCAATTAAAGCTCAGGCATTAGATAAGTTAAACAGAGAATTGAACTGATCTTTACCAATCTACCTTTAAAAACAATAAGCATTTCAAAATGAAGCAGTCATAAATTATACTGAAAATATATGTTAGGAAGATTGGCTTGAAATAGTAATCAATTACTCTATGTAAATTTCTATGGCTTAGAAAACAGTATCTGTTTTTCTCTTCAGTATGGAATCATATATGCATTAATAATTAAAATAAGAGAAAACCCTGCTTTTAATTCCCTAAAATAATTATATCTCCTTTATTGTATTTAATTTTCTTAATATGACTGGTTTTAACACTCCCAATATGGGTTTGATCATAGATTGAGAACTCCCTTTAGTAAGTATATTTAATTCACTTTAAAACTTTAAAAATCACTTAAAGCATGATTTTCATGTGAAAATTTTTAATTTTTGAATTGACATTCCACTTATTCATTTATTTAATTGTTAAAGTAGTTTATATCTTCTCCATTATAAAGATAAGAAATTGTTCTGTGTTACATAGAGAGATATAGTATATATAGAGAATACATACAGAGAGATTTGTAAATGAAATTTTTGTTTCCATGTAATGAGTCATTTACTAGATGTATCTTCAGGATATAAGAATACAGAGACAGAGGCAAAGGCACATAATCACATCAAGGAAACTGGGGAAACTATTAATTTACAATCAAAAAGTACTTTTAATATTAACATCCACTTCTATTATTTTGCAGCAGAAGAGCAAAACATTTATTTCTTCCATCATGAATATAGCCAAAGATCCAATATTTTTAAAAATTCACAATTTATATTTGAGAATCTGGTAAATATGAATTCAAGTCTCAGATCTGAAATCACCATAAATGTCAACCTAGTATTCTGTTTCCTCAACTACCAAAGAGTAACAATAATACTTGAAGACTCCATAGTGTTTTGTAGTGAGGGTTACATAGTATAAAACATTTAATAGAGAGCTCATCACACTAACTTATGTGTCACTGTCAAGATTAAATGAGAAAATTGTAAGGTTTATAATGTCATCTAACTTAGAAGTGTCTATACTGTTTTTCTTATTAGTGTTGATGTAATTTATCAAAAGATGATGCATGTTTCTGCTTAATTGCATTTTCATGTACAAAACAAAGAGAAGGAATATTAACACAGGAAATGTCTAAAAAGTAATTAACACATTGTTTAATTTATTTGTTTACTTGAAAGAGAGATAGCAGGAGAATAAAATGATAATTTGAAAATCTATTATATATTTATTTGAAAACCAGAGAAAGAGAGAGAGTTTGAGTTTCCATCTGCAACTTACCTCCCATGTGTCTACAATAACAGAGCTGAACCAGGTTGAAGCCTCAAAGCCAAGAGATGGAACTCAATCCAGGTCATCCAACAACCTCAGTATCAGAATATGCACATTAACAGAAAGCTAGAATTGAAAGTGGAGCTGGCACTAGAACTCAGGTACAACAATGTGGGATGCAAGTGTCCTGAGCAATGTCTTAACTACTGCACCAAAAATCTGCCCTATAAAAGTCCTTTTCACGTTAAAATGTCTGTTTTGAGGGCTTCTTGGGAAAATGAGTGTACAACTGAGTTGTAGTGTGTACATATACAAGATAATCCCAGGGAATTCTGTGGTAGCAGAAAGGAAGAAAATTCGCAGTGAATCAAACCAAACCAAAACATAAAAAAATAAAACCTAGAAACTCCATAATGATGGTGGGCTGTCAAATGGACACAGGGACAAAATAAAAGCACATCCTTGAATCAAAACTGGAACCATGTAAGCAACAAAATGAAAGATGTGGTATTCTTTAATAGCACAATTTTTCCAATAATTATCCATGAATTCATGAGTTCAATCTGATATAAATGAAGATGGACTAAATAAATAAACAGGGGCAAGTTAATAAGTGTCCTTGACAAAGAAAATGTTTGTAGATAGTCTGATTTCAAAGAAGGTTAAGGAACTGCTTTTTTTTTTTTTTTTTTTTTTTTTTTTTTTTTTTTTGGACAGGTAGAGTTATAGACAGTAAAAAAGAGAGACAGAGAGAAAGGTCTTCCCTCCATTGGTTCACTCCCCAAATGGCCACTACAGCCATTTAGTCCTGCTGTTCTCTCATTGTCCATTTTTCTAGCCCCTCTTTGTATATTTCAGATTTATTAAATTGTTTTAGAGTCTGTATATGATGTAATTTTGCTATGAATCCCTTCATATATTTTCTTTCAGTTCTCATGAGTTTACAACCAGTAACTTTTGGTGTGCTAATAACTCCCAGACACATATCTCCTTCCATACCTCTCAATTGGTTTCTAGTCTCATATGTTCAACTGGCTGACTCAATGTTTTCATCAGTGTGATTAATGAATGTCTAAATTTTTTTTTTTTTTTGGACAGGCAGAGTACACAGTGAGAGAGAGACAGAGAGGAAGGTCTTCCTTTTCCGTTGGTTCACCCCCCAATGGCCGCTGCGGCCAGCGCACCACGCTGATCCTAAGCAAGGAGCCAGGTGCTTCCCATGGGGTGCAGAGTCCAAGGACTTGGGCCATCCTCCACTGCACTCCCGGGCCAGAGCAGAGAGCTGGATAGGAAGAGGACCAGGACAGAATCCGGCACCCCGACCGGGACTAGAACCTGGTGTACCGGCACCGCAAGGCGGAGATTAGCCTATTGAGCCGCAGCGCTGGCCAATGCCTAAAATTTAACTTGTCCAATGAACTCTCTCTTTTCCACAAAAAGTTCACTTTCAAGTTTTATCCAGTTTTTTAAAATTTGTTGCTCTGTTCTTAACTGTTATTTGACCTTGGTTCTGAATGTCTTGCTTGACTGTACTCTTTGTCTTATCAATCACATCAATGTTTTTTCTGCCTTATATTTGAAAAATACCCAGTGATTGAAAACTTCTTAATGCACCCACCTCCACTATCCTGGTCAAGTCACAATTTCTTTTGATCAGATTTGCTATACCGTTTTTCAGTTTTTTCTTCCTTTTTCAGTCCTCACCCACTTTTGGTGGACACTGATGTACTGATGTAAACTTATTTATATTATTATTGTGCTAAAAATTATGATGATTTCAATTATAGTCCCACTGCCTGAAACCATTTTCTCCTAGATACCTACATGGTTTTCTCAGACACGTCCTCAGAAATCCTTTTCATTTGATGTCAGCTTCTCCTTAGGGACTTTCCTTTCCCCTCTTTAAAGTTGGAACCTCCTCATGATCATATCCACGCTTCATGCCAGTGTTTTTTTCTCCTCCTTAGTTTTATTCACTACTTAATTACTCCATGTAGTTTATTTATCCATTATGGATTTCTTTCCCTTGCCTTGTCTTCTTCCCTTCACTCTGCCCCAGAAAAAGGAAAATCAGCATATTTTAAGATTTAGGAAGTTGAGGAGTGATTTTTTTAATGTATTTGGTTCTTTCTAAATACTTAGCTCTGAAAATAGTGTCTGGTTATGGTAACCACATGAAAAATAATTATTGTCTGTTAAAGGACACATGTCTTTCTCTTTCATATTTATGAGGATCTAACTTAGAAGCTATTGCTCAAAATCGTTTCTTTGTGTGCATAAAGTTATTTCTTCATGTTAATTTCCCCATGTTCAGACTCCCCTTTTTGGTAAGTCTAAAATTGCTCTGCTTATGAAGAGGATTTTTCACAAACTGGTTGGCCAAATCTTTCAGCAATTTAAGAGATACACAAATTTCCAGCTTACCAAAGTATAATTTTAAAAGCTTCTTAAAAATTCCTCTATATTTGGTATTCTTGATTTTGGAGTGTGGGGTATTATAATTAATAAAATCAATGCAATTTCTCTAGATTTCTGAAGGCAATTGCTGTTTACAGAAAATACAATAAATGAAGTTATACTCAATGGAGGATTATTTGCATGTGCTTAGAATTATACAGTTTTTAAATTGAATACATTGTTTTGTGTGTATTGTAAAGTAAAACCATCTTGGCAAAAAACTAATGATACTTTTAATTTTGAAGTCACAGTTCATATCATTTCTACTAAATTTTCACATAGGCTATTTACTAGAGTGTGAAATAAAAGTAGGTTTCTGGAGTGACTATGAAATGTGTGTAAATGCTAACTTTTCAGGCCTTCTATAATAGTATTAGCGAATCATATATGATTTGATGATTATTATTTACTATTTGTTTCTGAAATAATACTGTATTTTATTCCTTTGTTTGGAAATTAATTTTGAAAGCATGAACAATTTAAAGGTAAAAATGATCTGGAAAAGTTAATGAAAGCAGTTCCAGACAAGTGCATTTACAGAGGCATAAGGAAACCGCAGCTGGGGACACAGTAATTCATCCTTTGAAAGATGACTATTACTGATATCAGTTATATTATAGCACTAGAAGAGACTCTTTATTTTGTCAAATCATTTCATTTGCTAGATGACAGAGTTATTGCCATAAGTGGCTGCTTAGCTATCAGTTTATATTACTAAGCAATGCAATATGGTTTGATTTTTCATGCTTACAGTTTTCTAGATTTACATTTAACCTTTTTACTTATTTGTTCAATTGCCCATGTTCTTGCAACAATAAATGTGGAAAATGTGCTTTAAAGAGTGCCTTTTCTTTTTATTTTCACTGTTTTTGCATGAATTCAAATCAGAAAAGAAATCCTGTTTGGTATATTTTGAAAATTTTAGACAGGATAACAGTGTAAGAAATAAATACAAGTGATGCTTATCTAGTTATCAAGTAAGCAAATTTTAACTATTGTTTAATTTCTTTGAAAGCTTGATTTACATATTTATTCCAACTGAATTAAAAACATAAAGTATAATTAATGTGCCATGTCATTCTGTTACAGATATTTGGAACCATTAATAATATAGTTCATATTCTAAGCACTTGATATTTTAAAATGTTTTTATTTGTTTATTTGAGAGGTAGAGTTATAGAAAGAGAGACATAGAGACAGACATAAAGATCTTCCATCCACTGGTTCACTCCCCAAACGGCTGCAATGGCCAGAGCTGGGCTAATCTGAAGCCAAGAACCAGGAGCTTATCTCAGGTATCACATGTGAGTGCAGTGGCCCAAGGACTCGGGCCATCCTCTACTGCTTTCCCAGGTCAGGATACAAACCAGTGCCAAAAGAGGATGGCAGTCCCACTGTTGCAGGCTTGGCTCATTGCACAACAATGCCAACCCCAGTGCCTGATATTTCTTAAAATTTGTGTTAGAGTGTAAGGACTTGGAATCTGGAACTTTTGTTTTGAGGCATCTACAATGTATGCAGTATGGGGCCTTTTAGCTCATTGCATTGTCTGCTTGTTAAGTGTTAGGGAGAAGACACAGAAAACTTCATATTTTGATAAACAGCTTTCTATTGCCTAAACAAAGGTGTGCCTTTACTCTGTAAATGTGCTTTTACTTCATCCAGTGGCAATTTATTGATTGTGTACTACGTCAGATACTATTGATATTGATCGTTGAATTATATTTTATTTTCTCTGTTCTAATGTATAGCTTTGTTTTTCAGAAACACGTAAAGAACAATAAACAAACCCCAAATGGAATTGCTTTCTAAGTCAATGCTTCTAGTTTTCTTTTTCATTTATTGAATGGTATTTATTGGACTGATAATTAGTAAGTAATGACAGCCCTGGACCAGATAGTGTTTCAAGCACAAGAGAGCCATCAATAAGGAAAAGCCACAAAGATGCTGCTGTGAGTATGCATTTCATTCTAACAAAAGATATATCATAAAACAGTAAATACAATAGATGAGTTATAAATTATCTCAGAAGATATAAAGGAAAGGCAAATTCAGACCTTCTGTTTTTATTAATGGCAGGTTAAAAAATCACAAATAGGGAACACTAGCATATATGGACAACGTAGTTGTTTAAAAATAAGCTCAAATGGGCCCGGTGTTGTTGAGTAGTGGGTAAAGCTGCCATTGGCAGTGCCGGCTTCCCATGTGGGTGCTGGTTCGAGTCCTGGCTGCTCCACTTCCAATCCAGCTCTCTGATATGGCCTGGGACAGGAGTAGAAGATGGCCCAAAACCTTGGGCATCTGCACCCGCATGGGAGACCCGGATGAAGCTCCTGGCTCCTGCGTTCAGATTGGCATAGCTCAGGCCATTGCAGCCAATTATGGAGTGAACCAGTGGATGGAAGACTTCTCTTTTTCTCTGGCTCTGCTTCTCTGTCTGTGTAACTGTGACTTCCAAATAATTAAATAAATCTTTTAAAAATAATCTCAAATACACAATGGCATAAAAAAGAGCACTGAGAAATTGTGTGGCTAAAATTCAAGAGAAAGAAATCTAGCCTAGGATCTTGGCATTTAGAATTTCTTTTCCTAAAAGTTTCTAGAGGAGGTAGACAAGAAGTTGGACACTTGACCAAATCTTTCATGGCCATTCAAGGTGAAGCATAGAAAATGGAACTTAGGGTTTCCTAAAGGGATAAGCAATCATAAAGCTCCAAAGGTGTTAAGCTCAAGAAGAGGGGGTTGAGCCTTGCTCTAAATATGTGCATTTGTTTCAAGGTGGTTCTGGATTGCCAATGTATCTGAATCACTGGAAAATGCAGAGAAGATTTCTCTCTGGATAAAGATAGATTCATGGAATATTTTAAATTCCTTCTGAAATACTTTACATATAATATCAGCTCCTGAGGCCTCTACTGTGGTGAAATGATAATGCCATAGAGCTGGCAAACTATATAGGTGTTGGTTCAAGTCCTGGCTGCTCCACTTTCAGTCTAGCTCCCTGCTAATGTGCCGGGGAAAGCACCTGAATATAGCCTATGTCCTTGCACACCTGCACATACGTGGGAGGCCAGGAAGAAGCGCCAGGCTCCCATCTTTGGATGGGCCTAGTTCTGGCCTTTGCAGTCATTTGGGGAATGAACCAGAGAATGGAAGACCTTTCTCCCTCTCTGCCTCTGCCTCTCTGTAATGCTGCCTTTCAAATAAGTAAATCAATCTTTTTTTGTTGTTGTTTTTGTTTTTTGGTTTTGTTTGTTTGTTTGTTTTTTGATAGGCAGAGTGGACAGTGAGAGAGACACAGACAGAGAGAAAGGTCTTCCTTTACTGTTGGTTCACCCCCCAACGGCTGCTGTGGCCAGCGCACTGCAGTCAGTGCACCACGCCAATCTGAAGCCAGGAGCCAGGTGCTTCTCCTGGTCTCCCATGGGGTGCAGGGCCCAAGCACTTGGGCCATCCTCCACTGCACTCCCGAGCCACAGCAGAGAGCTGAATTGGAAGAGGAGCAACAGGGACAGAATTCGGCGTCCCAACCAGGACTAGAACCCAGGGTGCCGGCGCCGCAGGTGGAGGATTAGCTTATTGAGCCGCGGCGCTGGCATGTTTTTATTTTTAAATCTGCTCTTCACTATCAGTTAGTAAGATATACTGGGTTACAAATCAACATGATTGAAAAATGATTCAAAGGGATGCACATAATGATATTACATAAGCAAGACTTTAAAATCATTGTTCTAAGATTACAAGATGGTGGAATAGGGAATGTTGTACTGTACTATGCTAATGATAGATATTAAAAACAAACAAAAAGTTCTAAGAAGTGCACTTTCAGTTTAGAGAGAAAACCACTGGGAAATCCTACAAAAAGAAGAGAAAAGCTGTGGACCTATGTGGAAAATGCAGATGTGCAGTATGAACATGGGCACAACACATGACTGCAGCACCCAAAGGGTGGCAGCTTAGAGAGGGACATGAGACCATACTGCAGCAACTCGTGGTGATATAGCTGAATGGTGAGCATGTCATGCATCTGGCCTGGAGCCCTAAGGGGTAGTGGTTTCATGCAGAACCAGTGGAAATAACTGGTGCGTGTTTACCTCAACCCATCCTTCCCACAACAGTGCCCACTGCCTGGCTGAGAAAGACCATTTTTAGCTTGTGTGGCAGCTGTGAAATCCTTTGTGCACACACACAGCAACTGGCTGAGACAGGATGCCATCTTCTCAGCAGTGCCAGGGAGAGGGCATTATTTGGCCAGTGGTCCTTGTGTACATGCATGATCCAGAGATTCTAGTGGAGGGAAAAATCTGAAGTCCACACTGACCTTGAGCCTGGTTGGGAGGATTGACAGGGGGCTGGGCAACCAAGCAAGACTATGTGGTACCCGAGGCTCCCAACATACCACAGGCTCTGGGGCTCAAACTGCCCATGTAGAGCTGGTTCTGGTAACATCATCCTCTCTGTGGACCAGAGGGGCTGATGGGGCAGAGTGGAACCTCTGCGTCCAGCAACTTTCGGAGCCTTGTGTGCTGAGACTGTGGGCACTCGGTGGCTGCACTAGAGGGTGCAGAGTGTAATGGGGTCTCTTGGCAATCACATGCTCAGAGCTCCTTAGTTGCCTGGAGTGGATCATTGCAGTGGGAACCATGCTCAGAGTGAGGATTGGAAGATCATTTGTGAGATTCATATGATAGCACTGGTGTGTTGAATTCACTAGGGCTAACACTTGGGCATTGTTCAACTTGGAGTAAAGGAGGTGAGGTGGTGATCACACCAACTTAGATGACACACTCCTCTTTCTGTTAACAAGAGATCTACCACACATAACGTGAGGGACACCTGGATATTTGTCCCACCCTGGAACATTTACCAGACTTTCTTGGCCACACCCAGAACATACCTCTTGGTATTCACTGAAAGTGCAGTTATTGTACTAAGCCCAATAGGCATAGCTCAATGATAAAAGCCATAAAAAAATAGCTCCACAAATGACTAAAAATAGACACAGAAATTCAAGAAAGAAGAAAAAGGAAGACATTACTACCCCTACGAAGGAACACAACAGCATTTCAATATTAGAATGTGAAGATGAAGAGATTGATGAAATACTGGAAGCAAAATTTAAAAAATTAATCAAAGGATTACTCAAAGGCAATCAGAAGCAAGTCCATGTGCTTAAGAAAACCATACAAGACATAAATAAAGCTTTTCCCATGAAATTGAGATTTTAAAGAGAAATCAAAAGGAAATATCAGAAATGAAGAATTCAATAGATCAAATAAAAAATGCAATGTAACACCTTAAGCTCAGACCTGGAGAAGCAGAAGAAAGAATAACTGAACTAGATGACATATCTTTGGTAATTTTTCAGTCAGAACAACACCAACAAAAAATAAATTAGAAAACTTAGAAGCACTGTTGGAGATTTATGGGATACTTTCAAAAGACACAACATGTTTGTCTTAGGAGTTTCTGAAAGCCTGGAAAGAGAATGGACTACAAGCCTATTTAGTGAAAAAAATTACAAAAAAAAAATTGCCCCAATTTGGAGAAAGAAAGGGATATCCAAGTACAGGAAGCACATAGAATTCCTAACAGCCATGACCAGAAAAGATCTTCAAGATGACACATGATAGTTAAACTTTCCATAGTAAAACATAAAGGAAAGATTCTAAAATGTGCATGATTGAAATGCCAGATTACTTTCAGAAGATATCCAATTAGATTCACAGCTAACTCTTCATCAGAAACCCTACAGGCTAGAAAGAAATGGTGACACATAGTCCAAGTCTTAAAAGGAAAAAAAAAAGTCAAAACGGAAAAAACAGAGTACTGTACCCAGCAAGGCTCACATTTATGAATGAATGTGAAATAAAGACCTTCCATGACAAACAGAAATTGAAACAATTTGTCATTCCTCATCCAGCCTTACAAAAGATGATTAAGAATGCGCTACACGGCTGGAGCTGCGGCTCACTTGGCTAATCCTCTGCCTTGCGGTGCCAGCACACCGGATTCTAGTCCCAGTTGGGGCGCCGGATTCTGTCCCGGTTGCCCCTCTTCCAGGCCAGCTCTCTGCTGTGGCCAGGGAGTGCAGTGGAGGATGGCCCAAGTGCTTGGGCCCTGCACCCCATGGGAGACCAGGATAAGTATCTGGCAAAAAAAAAAAGAATGTGCTACACACAGAAACACGAAAAGATAGCCGTATTATGAAAGAATGGAAGGCAAGAAAGAAAAAAAAAAAAAAACTACCAGTGAAAGTACAACAGAAATCCAAAGTAAACAATAGTAATATTTATGAAAAAAGAGCAGAGCCAAGTCATTACTTATCAATAGTCACCTTGAATGTAAATGGCCTCAACTCTCTAGTTAAAAGATACAGACTGGCTGAATGATTTTTTTTTTTTTTTTAAAGCAAGACTCATCAATTTGCTGCCTATAAGAAACACATCTCACTAACAAAGATATATGCAGACTGAAAGTGAAAGGATGGAAAAAGTTTTTTCCATGCCAAAAGAAAACAAAGATGGCAGGGGTAGCCATTCTAATATGAAGGCTAAGATGAAATAGACATTAACACAAAGAGTGTTAAAAGAGACATAGAAGGGAACTGTTTAAGGATTAAAGGATTAATTCAAGAGGAAGATGTGACAATAATAAATGTATATATGCCTAATTGCAGGGTGCCTTTCTAATTTTTTTTTTAAAGATTCCATTTATTTATTTGAGAGTAGAGTTACAGACAGTGAGGGGGAGAGACAAAGAGAAGTAATTCTGTTGGTTCGGTACTCATATGGCCACAATGGCCAGAGCCGCACCGATCTGAAGCCAGGAGCCTGGTCTTCTTCCTGGTCTCCCATTCATATGCAGGGACCCCAGCACATGGGCCATCCTCTACTGCTTTCCTGAGTCATAGCAGAGAGCTGGATTAGAAGAGGGGCAGCCAGGACTAGAACCAGCGCCCATATGGGATGTTGGTGCCGCAGGTGGAGGATTAACCCACTGTGCCAGGGAGCTGGCCCCAGAGTGCATTTCTATGAAAAAGAAATGTTAATGAATCTAAAGTGAGACATAGACTTCAATACAATAAGCAATGGACAGATCAACTAGACAGGAAGTTGACAAAGAAACAACAGAGCTAATTGACACTTTGGACCAAATGGCCCTAATGCATGACTACAGAACTTCTTACCCCACAGCTGCAGAATACACATTCTTCTTATCAGTGCATGGAACTTTCTCTAGCATAGACCATATGCTAGACCATAAACAAAGTCTCAGCAAATTCAAAAAATTTGCAATCACACCATGTATCTTTTGAACACAACAGAATGAAGCTGGAAATCAACACCTCAAGAATCTCTAACTCATATACAAACACATGGGTACTGAGCAACAGGTTCATAAATTAACAGTGGGTCATAGAAGAAATCAAAAGAAAAATAAAAAAAAAAATCTGGAAACAAAGGGAGACAGCAGTACATCACTTCAAACTTGTGGAAATACAGCAAAAGCAGTATTAATAGGAAAGTTTATAGCAATTGGTGCCTACACGAAAAAATTGGGAAGACACCAAATAGATGAGCTATCAATGCATCTCAAGGACCTAGAAACACAACAAGCCAAACCCCAAATTAGTAGGATGAAAGAAATCATTAAAATTAGAGAATAAATAAACAATATTACAACCAAAAAATACAAAGTTCAGTGAAAAGAAGAGCAGGTTTTTTGAAAAAAATAAACAAGATTGTTATGCCACTGGCCCAACTAACCAAAAAAAGAGGGAGAAGATACAAATCAAAAAATCAGAGATGAAAAGAGAAATGTAGCAACAGAAACCACAGAAATAAAAAAGAATTATCAGGATTCACTGCAAAGAGCTGTAGGCCAGCAAATTGAGAAATCTATAAGAAACGGATCACTTCCTGGACACATAAAATCTACCAAACTGAATCATGAAGACAAAAAAAGAAAAACAAACCTATACAGACCAAAAACCAAGATGGAGATTAATTCATAATAAAGACCCTCCCAAAATAAAGAAGTGCCCAGGACTGGATGGCTTCACTGCTGAACTCTACCACACATTTGAAAAAGAACTACAATTCTACTCAAGCTATTCAAAACAATAGAAAGGGAGAGAATCCTCCCAAACTCCTTCTATGAAGCCTAAACCAGAAAAAGATGCAGCAGAGAAAGAGAAATATATGCTGATATGTCTAATGAACACAGATGAAAAAATCCTAGGTAAAATATTATATTAGCTAATTGAGTCCAACAACACATCAGAAAGATCATTCACCCAGATCAAGTGAGATTTATCACTAGGATATATGGATCGTATATCACATTACCAAAATGAAGTACAAAAACCATATGGTTATTTCCATAGATGCAGAGAAAGCATTTGATAAAATACAACCCCCTTTCATGTTTAAAACCTTAAGCAATTTGGGTATAGAAGGAAGATTCCTCAATACAATCAAGGCAGTTTATAACAAACCTATGTCCAGCATCTTATTGAATGGGGAAAAGCTGGAAGCATTCCAACTAAGATCCAGAACCAGACAAGGGTGCCCACTCTCACCAATGCTATTTAATATACTTCTGGAAATTTTAGCCAGATCCATTAGGCAAGAAAAGGAAATCAAAGTGTTGCAAATTGGAAAGGAGGAAGTCAAACCATCTGCATTTGCAGATGACATGATTCTATATATAGGGTATCCAAAAGACTCCACTGAGAGACTATTGAATCTCATAAAAGAGTTGGGTAAAGTGGCAGAATATAAAATTAACACACAAAATTCAAAAGCCTTTGTATACATAGACAATGCCATGACTGAGAAAAAACTTTCCATTCATAATAGCTACAAAAAATTAAATATCTTGGAATAAATTTAACCAACAAAGTAAAAAATCTCTACGAAAATTACAAAGTATTAAAGAAAAAGTAGAAGACACAAAAAATGGAAAAAAAAATTTCCATGCTCAGGATTGGAAGAACAATATCATCAAAATGTCCATACCACCAAAAGAAATTTACAGATTCAATGTGATTGCAACCAAAATACCAAGGACATTCTTCTCAGATCTAGAAAATATGATGCTAAAACTCATATGGAAACAAAATAGACCCCCAAATAACTAAAGCAATTTATACAACAAAAGCAATGCAGGAGGCATCACGATACCAGATTTCAGGACATACTACAGGGCAGTTATAATCAAAATATCCTGGTAATTTGATAAAAATATATGTGTAAGTCCATGGAATAGTGTATGAACTGCAGAAATCAAAATATGCATCAATATCCAATTTATCTTTGACAAAAGAGTTAAAATTAATCCCTGGAGCAAGGAGTCTCCTCAACAAATGGTGCTAGGAAAACTAGATCTTCACCTGTGGAAGTATGAAACAAACTCCACACAAAATTGATCAAAGATCTAAATCTTTGTTCCAATACCATCAAATTACTAGAGAAAATTATGGAACCTCTGCAAGACTTTGGCATAGGCAGAGATGTCTTGGAAAAGACCTCAGAAGCACAGGCAATCAAAACCAAATTGACAAATGGGGTTACTTCAAGCTGAGAATCTTCACCACTGCAAAAGTAATATAAAGTGAAGAGATAATCAACAGAATGGGAGAACATATTTGCAAACTATGCAATCAATAAAAGGTTA
The DNA here is from genome assembly GCF_051225735.1 of Oryctolagus cuniculus. Lineage (NCBI taxonomy): Eukaryota > Metazoa > Chordata > Mammalia > Lagomorpha > Leporidae > Oryctolagus > Oryctolagus cuniculus. Next base: position 63,779,701 of record NC_142874.1, on the reverse strand, counting down.
ATATCCTGAATCTATAAAGAGCCTAAAATTCACAAACAGGGGCTTACTATGTGGCACAGTGGATTAAAGTCCCAGCCTGCAGCACTAGCATCCCATAAGGGCACCAGTTCGAGTCCTGGCTGCTCCACTTCCAATCCAGCTCTCTGCTAATGTGCCTGGGAAAGCAGTGGAATATAACTCAAATGCTTTAGCCCCTGTACACACATGGGAAGTGTGGATGAAGTTCCCAGCTCCTAGCTTCAGTTTGGCTCAGTTCCAGCTGTTATAGCCTTTTGGAGAGTGAACCAGAGGATGGAAGACCTCTCTATGTCTCTATCTCTTTGTGTAACTCTGTCTTTCAAATAAACAAAATATATCTTTAAAAAAATCAGCAACAACAAAACAATCCAGTTAAGCAATGAGCAAAGGACTTAAACAGGCATTTGTCAAGAGAAGAAATTCAAATGGCCGTCAAACACATGAAAAAATGCTCTGGATCACTAGCCACCTGGGAAATGCAAATCAAAACCACAATGAGGCTTTACCTCACCCCAGTTATAATGACTCTGATATAGAAATCAATAAATGATAAATGCTGCTGAAAATGTGAGGGAAAATGTACACTAAGCCACCACTGGTGTGAATGTAAACTAGTGTAGCCCCTGTGAAGTAATATGGAGATGTCTCAGAAATCTGAATACAGACCTACCAAATGATCCAGCCATTCCAGTCATGGGAATTTACCCAAACCAAAAGAAATCAGCATATGAGTTATCTGTTCTCCAATATTCATGCAACTCAATTCACAATAGCTAAGATATGGAATTAACCCAAATGTCCTTCAACTGATGAGTGGGTAAAGAAATTATGGTATATTTGGGCCTGTGCTGTGGCACATTAGGTTAATCTTCCACCTGTGGTGCTGGCATCCCCTGTGGGCGTCGGTTCTAGTCCCAGTTGCTCCTCTTCCAGTCCAGCTCTCGGCAGTGGCCTGGGAGGACAGTGGAGGATGACCCAAGTGCTTGGGCCCCTGCACCCGCATGGGAGAGCAGGAGGAAGCACCTAGCTCCTGGCTTTGGATCGATGCAGCTCCAGCCATTGCGGCCATTTGGAGAGTGAACCAACGGAAGGAAGACCTTTCTCTCTGTCTGTCTCGCTCACTGTCTGTAACTCTACCTGTCAAATAAATGAATAAAAAATCTAAAAAAAAATAGAAATTATGGTATTTATACACTATGAAGTACTGCTCAGCTGTAAAAATAAATGAAATCCTATCTTCTGGAAGAAAATTGATTCAACTGGAAACCATTATACTTAGTGAAATAAGCCAGTCCCAAAAAGACAGATACTAGCCAGTGCCACAGCTCAATAGGCTAATCCCCCACCTAGCGGCGCTGGCACACTGGGTTCTAGTCCCGGTCGGGGCACTGGATTCTGTCCCAGTTGCCCCTCTTCCAGGCCAGCTCTCTGCTATGGCCCAGGAGTGCAGTGGAGGATGGCCCAAGTGCTTGGGTCCTGCACCACATGGGAGACCAGGAGAAGCACCTGGCTCTTGCCTTTGTATCAGTGCAGTGCAGTGGCTGCAGCACGCTGGCTGCAGCAACCACTGAGGGGTGAACCAACGGCAAAAGGAAGCCCTTTCTCTCTGACTCTCTCTCTCACTGTCCACTCTGCCTGTCAAAAACAAAACAAAACAAAACAAAAAACAGATACTATATTACTATATGATTTATCTGTTCACAGGTAACTAATAGAGTATTAAAGTGTAACATATTGGAGTGAAATGGACATTTTGCTATTCAAAAATTGTTAAAATCCTGTGTTTTCTGTTAGGGAAAGTGTTTTGCTTTTCTTCATACTATTTATTGAACTATTTTACTTAGTGTGTAGTAAACTTTACAATCATTAATAACTAAAAATAGATCTCTGTAAAAATTAATAGTGGGAATGGGAGAGGGAAGAGGAAGAAGTGTTGGAGCATGTGTGGGAGAAAGGGGATTGTGGGAAATATCAATGTATTCCTACATCTGTAAATATGAAATACATGAAACTTGTATAACAAATAAAAATTTTAAAAATTGATTATGCTGGGTCTGGTGCCTTGGTGCAGTAGGTTAATTCTCTGCCTCTTGCGTTGGCATCCCATATGGACGTGGGTTCTAGTCTCCGTTGTTCCACTTTCAATCCAGCTCTCTGCTATGGCCTGGGAGAGCAGTAGAGGATGGCCCAAGTCCTTGGGCCCCTGTACACATTTGGGAAACCAAGAAGATGCACCTGGCTCCTAATTTCGGATCGGCACAGTTCTGGTCGTTGCAGCCATTTGGAGAGTGACCCAGTGGAGGGAAGACCTTTCTCTCTGTCTCTCTTACTGTCTGTAACTGTACCTCTCAAATAAAAATAAATAAAATCTTTAAAAAAAGATTGTGCTATTTATGATTTTGTTTTTGAAGAATGCATGAATGAAAATTGATGGAATCTTGAACACAAGAACCATTGAAATTCTACAATTATAGCACTCCAGAAATAATATTAATAATGGCAAGGATTTTAAATTGTGCATTACTACACCTAAATAAAGGATCAATGAATTGAAATGTAGTCAGAAGAAAATCAAAATAACGCAAAAAACATAATGAAATTACAGAGGAAATATATTGTATTGCCTGGGTTCTCAATTAGACAGAAAATATATATAAAAATTAATGTTTTAGAATTTTTAGAACTTATGAAGTACATTACAGATTTAATCTCCCCAAACAGAAACAATACAAAAAAAAAAAAAAAACACATGCCCAAGCATATTATATCAAAACAGCTAGAAAACAATGGAAATGAGAATATCGTTAAATAAGCACAAAAAATAAAACATTTTGCTACCTAAAAATAAGTAATTGTACAAATCGCTGATTTCCTAGCAAAAATAAATAAATAAAAAAATAAATAAACAAAAACAAAAATTAATAATTTTGTTTTTATATAAAATTTAAACCGCATGGTTGAAAATGAACATCTTTCATTTGTTATGGTTTATAGCCGTTGCCTATTTCCTGTTCAACTATGGTCTTTTTACTTTTTTTTTTTTTTTTTTTGACAGGCAGAGTGGACGGTGAGAGAGAGAGACAGAGAGAAAGGTCTTCCTTCACCGTTGGTTCACCCTCCAATGGCTGCCGCGGCCAGAGTGCTGTGGCCAGTGCACCGCACTGATCCAAAGGCAGGAGCCAGGTGCTTCTCCTGGTCTCCCATAGGGTGCAGGGCCTAAGCACTTGGGACATCCTCCACTGCACTCCCTGGCCACAGCAGAGAGCTGGTCTGGAAGAGGGGCAACCGGGACAGAATCCGGCGCCCCAACCGGGACTAGAACCTGGTGTGCTGGCAGCGCAAGGCGGAGGATTAGCCTAGTGAGCTGCGGCGCCGGCCTGGTCTTTTTACTTTTAATTCATTGAACTCTTTATTTACAGGATACCTAAGCCTTTGACTATAATTACAAACTAAAATGTTGTGTCAAAATAATAAATAAAATCCTAATTAAAACTTTATAAGCAAATATAATAAAATGATACTTACTATAATCTCACTTTAAAAGTGGGTACTAAGTTATAGCTACATAGAAGAAAGAAATTTTGGTCTTTTATTGCACAATAGTATTACTACAATCGAAGAAGAGGGAATCCTCCCAAATTCTTTCTATGAAGCCATCATCACCTTAATTCCTAAGCCGGAAAAAGATGCAGTATTGAAAGAGAATTACAGACCAATATCCCTGATGAACATAGATGCAAAAATCCTCAATAAAATTCTGGCCAATAGAATGCAACAACACATCAGAAAGATCATCCACCCAGACCAAGTGGGATTTATCCCTGGTATGCAGGAATGGTTCAATGTGCACAAAACAATCAATGTGATACACCACGTTAACAGACTGCAGAAGAAAAACCATATGATTATCTCAATAGATGCAGAGAAAGCATTTGATAAAATACAACACACTTTCATGATGAAAACTCTAAGCAAATTGGGTATGGAAGGAACATTCTTCAATACAATCAAAGCGATTTATGAAAAACCCATGGCCAGCATTCTATTGAATGAGGAAAAGTTGGAAGCATTTCCACTGAGATCTGGTACCAGAAAGGGATGTCGACTCTCACCATTGCTATTCAGTATAGTTCAGGAAATTTTAGCCAGAGCTATTAGGCAAGAAAAAGAAATTAAAGGGATACAAATTGGGAAGGAAGCAGTCAAATTCTTCCTCTTTGCAGACGATATGATTCTTTATTTAGGGGATCCAAAGAACTCCACTAAGAGACTATTGGAACTCTTTGTATACACGGGCAATGCCATGGCTGAGAAAGAACTGCTAAGATCAATCCCATTCACAGTAGCTACAAAAACAAATACTTTGAAATAAACTTAACCAATGATGTCAAAGATATCTACAATGAGAATTACAAAACCTTACAGAAAGAAATGGAAGAGGATACCAAAAAATGGAAAAATCTTCCATGCTCATGGATTGGAAGAATCAATATCATCAAAATGTCCATTCTCCCAAAAGCAATTTATAGATTCAATGTAATACCAATCAAAATACCAAAGACATTCTTCTCAGATGTGGAGAAAATGATGCTGAAATTCACATGGAGGCACAGGAGAACTCAAATAGCTAAAGCAATCTTGTACAACAAAAACAAAGCCAGAGGCATCACAATACCAGATTGCAGGACATACTATAGGGAAGTTATAATCAAAACAACATGGTACTGGTACAGAAACAGATGGATAGACCAATGGAACAGAAGAGAAACACCAGAAATCAACCCAAACATCTATAGCCAACTTATATTTGACCAAGGATTTAAAACCAATTCCTTTAGTAAGCACAGTCTATTCAATAAATGGTGCTGGGAAAACTGGATTTCCAGGTGCAGAAGCATTAAGCATGACCCCTACCTTACACCTTACATAAAAATCCACTCAACATGGATTAAAGATCTAAATCTATAACCCTACACCATCAAATTATTAGAGAACATTGGAGAAACCCTGCAAGATGTAGGCACAGACAAAGACTTCTTTGAAAAGACCCCAGAGGCACAGGCAGTCAAACCAAAATGAACAATTGGGATTATATCAAATTGATTTTTTCTTTTAATTAATTAATTTAAATAAGTAGATATATAATCTATGACATACATTATATATCCCTTTATCTTTATAAGTAGATATATAATATAGTGTATATATAAGCTGTCATATAATACATGAAATATGTATTTATAAAATATTTTAAAAACATATGACATACATAATAAGTAAGATTAATTATTTTGAATCTACATAATATTTTGAATTTATTAATTTTTATCTGCCTAATCATTTTGTACCATTTTCCTTTTCAGTTACGGTGAAGTATACAAGAAACATAATTATAATATGCTGTAGAGTAATATCAGTAACTTCAGTCACATACTGCTAAATAGTTTAGCTCTCATCACATTTTATGTTATGAATGTTATAATCGTCATGCACTCAGTAACAAATTAGTGTAATGGTTATTTTTTATTACATTTAGTTTTAAGTTTTATATCAAGCTGAAACTGATTTACAAGCTTTCATTACAATATTAGATAATTCTTTTTTAACTTTTATTTAATAAATATAAATTTCCAAAGTACAGCTTATGGATTACAATTGCTCCCCGCCCCCCATAATTTCACTCCCATCCACAATTCTCCCATCTCCCACTCCCTCTCCCATTCCATTCACATCAAGATTCATTTTCAATTATATTTATATACAGAAGATCAATTTAGTATATATTAAGCAAATGTTTCTGCAGCTTGCACCCGCACAGATCATAAAGTGTAAAATACTATTTGAGTACTAATTATAGCATTAATTCACATTGTACAACACATTAAGGACAGAGATCCTACATGGGGAGTAAGTGCACAGTGACTCCAGTTGTTGACTTAACAAATTGACACTCTTGTTTATGGCATCAGTAATCTCCCTAGGCTCTTGTCATGAATTGCCAAGGCTATGGAAGCCTTTTGTGTTCGCCAACTCTGATCTTATTTTGACAGGGTCATAGTCAAAGTGGAAGTTCTCTCCTCCCTTCAGAGAAAGGTACCTCCTTCTTTGATAGCCTGTTCTTTCCACTGGGATCTCACTTGCAGAGATATTTCATTTAGGTGTGGTGGTTTTTTTTTTGTTTGTTTGTTTGTTTGTTTGTTTTTGCCAGAGAGTCTTGGCTTTCCATGCCTAAAACACTCTCATGGGCTCTTCAGCCAGATCCACATGCCGTAAGGGCTGATTCTGAGGCCAGAGTGCTGTTTAGGGCATCTGCCATTCTATGAGTCTGCTGTGTATCCCTCTTCCCATGATGGATCGTTCTCTCCCTTTTCAATTCCATCAGTTAGTATTAGCAGACACTAGTCTTGTTTATGTGATCCCTTTGACTCTCAGACCTATCATTATGATTTGGCAATATATGAGAGCTCCTCCAAAAGTTCATGTAAACTGCATATCATAAAAATTATGCATGTTTGAGACCTGGCTGCTTCACTTCTGATCCAGCTCTCTGCTATGGCCTAGGAAAGCTGTAGAGGATGCTCCAAGGCCTTGGGCCTCTGCACCTATGTTGGAGAGCTGTAGGAATCTCCAGTTCCTGGCTTCAGTTAGGTGCAGCTACAGCCTTTGTGGCTATCTGGGGAGTGAACCAATGGGTGGAAGACTTCTCTCTCTCTCTCTCTCTCTTTCTCTCTCTCTCTGCCTCTCCTCTCTGTGTAACTCTGACTTTCAAATAAATAAATAAATCTTTAAAAATTATGCATGGATTTAATATTTTTGTGCTCAATTAAACTTTTAATTCCCCTTTTTCCCCATGAACTCTTTGAAGTACGTTAGTGTTTTAACATTTTCTGTAAACTTTATACATTCCTATATTTTGGCATTGTTATTCAGCAATGTTTAAGTTCAACTTGAAGAACTTTCTTTGACATATCATCTAAGGCAGGTCAAGTGATATTTGTTTTGACTTCTGTTCATTTGTATAATATTCATCCTTCCTTTATTTCTGAAGGATATTTTTGCCAGGTCTGTTATTCTTGCTTAGCAGTTTTTTTCCTTTCAATATTTTAAATATACGATCCCATTCTTTCCTGATGTGTACTACCTCTGTTGAGAAATCCATGAAGCCTCTCATATGTGTAATGAATTGCTTTTTTATTGCTGCTTTCAAGATTTGTTCCTCTTTGACTTTGAACAATGTCATCATAACGTGTCTTGATATGGACCATTTGAGTTCAGCCTGTATGGTAAGTTTTGGTCTCCATGAATCTACAACTCCAGTCCTACAGTCAGATGGGTCGATTATATATGAGGTTACCTGTGTGTGTTGATCTGCTTTGAATTTAGGTGAGGCACTGGCTGAACTCTAGTTAGAGTGGAGCCACAGGTTGTGCCTTTTAGTAGGAAGGGCCTGTAGACAAGGCTTTGTGATCAGACAGAACTGCCAACTGTGCATTCCACTTTCACAGAGTTTCCGGCAAAATTTCCTGCTTGCGTAGTACTGAGATCTTTATGCTGATAACTGTGTGTTAAGTGTCCCTTGTTTGTTTAAAGCTAGGTCCTTGCTGATTCTTCTAGTGTTCCCTATCCGGTGAGACAGTGAATGGACCTGCTGGGGAGTGCAGTAAGATGCTGGGGAAGCAGGAAATCTAACTTGTGCTTATTATCCTTAGGCCCAGAGAAACTCTCAGTAAGGCAATGTACCAGCCAAAGGGAGAGGCGGTCTGATCAAAGAAGAGACACTCCTTTGTCACCTTCTTACCACGAATTATTTTTTAGCCTTACTTTATGTTATGAGATTTTCAGGAATTTTTTCCTCTTTGAATAATTGTTAGTTGGCCTTGCTGTAAAGGGGTTGGAAATCAGAGATTTTGACACTACCATCAACTTCCTGTGTTTTCATTTTGTTTATGTCACTCTGGGATGTGTGCCATCATACGATTATTTCTTATATTCTCTTCAAGGAAACGGTAATCCTCATTTTCAATTGTACCCTCATTTTGGGGACTCCTTTCTTTGCATTGATATGTCAGATGGAGATTGTTGAAAGAATCAGTTTTGTCAGAAAAGTAGGAAATCTAATAACTCCCTCAGCAACATTGAGATAGTGATGTTGAAGAAATGAAGGACTTATCCTAGCACTTTTGAGAATGATTTCTGTTTCTTTCTACATGTGGTTGATGTTATTAAGGCAGGAGTGTGCAGCACAACCTTGAGTTGCTGCAAAGTTATTGTTGCCATTGTTACTTCATTTATCAGCAGGTGATATATTAGGCTTTCTCATTTTTTTTTTTTTTTTGGACAGGCAAAGTGGATAGTGAGAGAGAGAGACAGAGAGAAAGGTCTTCCTTTGGCCGTTGGTTCACCCTCCAATGGCCGCCATGGCTGGTGTGCTGCGGCCAGCGCACCGAGCTGATCCAAAGGCAGGAGCCAGGTGCTTCTCCTGGTCTCCCATGGGGTGCAGGACCCAAGCACTTGGGCCATCCTCCACTGTACTCCCTGGCCACAGCAGAGAGCTGGCCTGGAAGAGGGGCAACCGGGACAGAATCCGGCGCCCTGACCGGGACTAGAACCCGGTGTGCTGGAGCCGCTAGGTGGAGGATTAGCCTATTCAGCCACGGTGCCGGCCAGCTTTCTCATTCGTAATCCATTAATCAACACATTCACCGATTTCTGCTGGTTTAAACTATGACTTTTATCTAACAAGTTTTATTATAATTTCTGTATGATTTTTTTTCAATGTTCATCCAAACATCTTAAATACTGAAATTGTGTACATAGTCCTGAAGTCATGACTGCTATCAAAATTGCTGTGATTGACATCTTACCAAATTAAATATTGCCATAATCACTAAATTTGTGCTATTTCAAACTGCATTTCAGGTATTGTGGGGAAATGAAGCCTATTTATTCATGCATTTATTTATTTATGTATTTATGTATTTATTTATTTATTTATTTTGGGTTAACTAGGAAGAAAACCATTGCTGAGATTACCTCAGAAGTAGATGACTACATTAAAAGATTCTTGATTTTTTGTAATGTCTGATTTTTCTTATACTGACAAAAAAGACACAGAAAGTCAGCTCATTAGTATTATTTAATTTTTAAAGGTTCTATACCTAACCAAGTTAGTTATAATTTATTAACAATATATGTGTCAAAAAGCCCTTTGCCTTTTCTAATTACTTCTGATCTTTTAATGCTTTTAGCATGTCTTCTAAACCGGGATTCTTGTGATTATATTGATTGAATATTTCAAAGGTAGAATCTCTAATCTTTGCTTTATTGCATTCTTTTTTTATCTTGAAAGCATTCTAAGTCAATTTTACTCATCCATTCATTTATTTATCTTGTTAATTATATTCTTATATTTCAGTAGTACAAAATGCTTTCATAACACATTTCTCCTATTATTAATTTGAACTCACATTAGAGAATTCACAATAGATCCCTCTTTTGGATAGATGCAGAATTTCTTATTCAGAATCCTCTTTCCTCAGAACTCTAATCCAAAGTGTAAAACCAATCTTGTTTCATTTGTTAATAGGCCAACCTGCTCTTCCTTTTAAAATTCATTAACTTCTAAATGTTTATTAGGTTGTATTAAGTTGCTGACTATTTTCCATTTATTGTGGATACCTCTTTATAGAAAGTTTTCAATCTGGCCTCCATTTGGCTCAGTAAAATGTTTCCATTCTCTCTCTCTCTCTCTCTCTCTCTCTCCCTCTCTCTCTCTTTCTCTCTTTTAAATGTTTCCTTTCTCTCTCTCTCTCTCTCTCTCTTTTTGTTTCTTCTTTTATGTTTGACCTACCCATTTTTTCAGTTCATTAGGATGCTGATTTAGACAATTTTTTAGCCTTTTTGTGTTTCCTTGCTGTATCTTGATGTTCTAATGTTTTGTTTGTGTTTGATAACTATTTCTGTTCTCCTTATAATGTCACTTTAAAAATGGCTTTAAAAAATTCTTGTTAGATTTTTAAGATGCAAAATTGTTTGTCTACTACTGTATCTGGCAAATATAATGCTATTTACTTTTAGGATCTAGAAATCCATTGATGTATCTCACCTGTTAGTGGATAGCTAATTGCTTGTTAGCACAGTCAATGATTACTTATTAATTTTGGAGAACGTAATAGACGGATTCATTGACAAATTGTATTTTTACATACTTGTATAGAGATAGCTTTTAATGCAAAGAATCAATTTAAATATGATAAAATATCTCTATAGAATGAAAAACCAAATTGCTAATCTAATGAACTAGCAGTATCAGATATTTTGACTCATTTTTACAGTAATATAGTATTACTGAGGTATTAATTCTGTGATTCTATTAAAATAGAGAAAACATAGAAAAATATTTAAATGTTATTTATTGCTGACTTTAAAATATTGTCCACTTCATTAGATAAAAATCTAAATGGTGATTGGAAAATGAGGTAATATTTTGGTGGTAAGATGTCTTCAAATGTAGACAACCAGTGGCAATCTGTTCATCTTAAACCTCAGTGATATCTTTAGAGGAATTCTTTTTTAAAAAATTTCTTACACAATCAGTGAGACGAGTGAGTAAAATTATTCATTATTAATTGCATATATTTGATTTGCATGTGACAGAAGAGGTATGTGTGTCTGTGTATTTGTGTGTATGTATATGTACTTGTGAAAGTTTGTTTTTTTGTGTAAAAAGAAAGTTTCTTTTTTCTAGAGCTAAGGAAAGAAATTCCCATAATAAATTGGACAATAACTATGGGTAGTTCAGCAAATTCTTTTCCTGTTTATTTATCCAAACAATATGAAATACCTGGCTTGAGCACTTAGTTTTAGTATTTCTCGCTAATGTTAACGATACTGATATATATATCAGATCAGTCATTTTGCTTTTTTTTAATGTAATGCTAAAGGTACAGAGAGAGGATGACTGGCCGGGGAGCACAGAGCCCCACGTGCCAGGTACCATTCAGCAGAGACTGCCTGAACTTGGTGCTACTGCCAACAAAAGAAAAACACATCTCAAGCCAAAACACAGAATAAATATTAAAATTAATGCAAGACAACCTTCATCAGAGATAATCAAGAATAACCCTTCACAGACTTACATGACTATATGATAAATGCAAATTTTTCACCCAGCACAGGGGAGTTAAAGTATCAAAAAAAGCAATAAAAGTAAAATATGCATGGAATAGCAGAGAAGAAACCCCAGGGATATTTTATTTGTTAATTATAATACCAGCTGTGAAGGGAAAACCAAACTTCTTCACTAAACAACCTTCAATTCAATATTGAACATTGTGAAAATACTTTCCAAATATTTAAAAATAAAATCTAAATTCAACACTTGAGTTGATTATATATATATATATATACTCTCACATACACATACACATACAAATCTAAACATTTATACATACTCAGAGCATACACAAAAATCTTTATTATTTTAATGATTCCAAATATTTATAGTTTCTATGATATATTTCACAAGTCCCCAAAATTAATCAAATGGATTAAAAGCCAATCTTACTAAAATGTCTTGGGAATTTACTCTAAACCTAGAAGTAGTGACGTGTAATTTATTTTTGTCACCATCCAAACCAAAAGGCATTGCATTAAATGTGTTCAACTGCCTCATGAATCGTGATCTCTGAGGAGCGGCTGCTTTTGCAACTACAAGACTAGAGATACAATTTTTTTTTTAAGAGAGAGAAGAGGCAGAGAGAAAGAAAGAGAGAGAGAGGTCTTTCATCCTCTGATTCACTCCTCGATTAGCCACAAAGACCAGAGTGATGCTGATCCGAAGCCAGGAGCTTCATCAGGGTCTCCCACACGGGTGCAGCAGCCCAAGGACTTGGGCCATCTTCTACTGCTTTTCCAGGCCATAGCAAAGAGCTGGATTGGAAGTGTAGCAGCTGGGACTCGAATTGGTGCCCATATGGGATGCCATCACTGCAGGCATTAGCTTTACCCGCTATGCCACAGTGCCGGCCCCAAGAGATACAAATTAACTCCTAGCAAACTAACCAATAAAATAGAAATAGTAGATGTGATAGATAAAATTTATACTTTAACTAAGAAAACATTAAAAAAAATTACAGAATTTTTTAGGTGTCATCAATTGAAGTTCATGTTGTGTTGCAGTGGCTTAACATGCTGCTTGTGATTCAGGCTTCCTGTACAGAGAGTGCTGGTTGCAGTAGCAGATGCTCAATTTCTGATTCAACTTTCTGTTAATGCATCTGGGAAGGCAATGAAAGACGTTTCAAGTACCTGAGCACCTGCTACCCATGTAGGAGGAACAGATGAAATTCCTGGCACCTCAGTTGAGCCAGGCCCAGTACTGGCTGTTGCACCCATTTATGTTGTGAACTAGCACATGGAAGATATTTTTTCTCTCTCTTTTGGTCTGTTTTTAAAATCAACATATAAATAAATAAATAAATAATTATTTAATAAGTCATCAAGTATAATTATCTGCTTTTGTATGTGTGCATGTGTGTTTGTATTATTCATTGCTTATTATCAATAAGTTCTATGCTACTACTATATTCAATATCTATTTCCTTTTTATTAATTTGTTTTGGCAGAAATCTAACTGCAACTAGAAAATCATGAATAGAGGTGTGTACTGTCATTCTTAAGTAAATTGCATAAACTAATGCATATATGTAATTCATATAATTTTGGACTTCATTATGATACATATTGGCATGTTTTTACATTCAAATAAATCATAATATAACAGAAAGTCATCTAGATTAATTTTGTCAATAGTGTCTCATTTTGGCATAAATTAATTACACTGTAATACTGTATACTCCTCAAAAGTTTTCTTGGTTACTTGTTGAAAAGTGTAAACTCTGGAGTCAGGTATCAGGGTTCGATTTTGATTTCTCCACTATGAATTTTCTATTCTGTCAAAGTTAGTAGTTGCAACTGCAGCACTTCATGGGAAATCTTTGTACATCATATTACTTATGTGAAACATAGGAAGAAGTATACCTATGCTTTTGGATTGAAGATGTGAAGTGCTTGGAACTAAGAATAACAAACACTTCATAAATATTGGTCCTCATTACTACTTCATATATCTACAAATAGTACAGTACCAACTCTATCCTTTCTCTCTTTGCATTTTGTGAATCTATGTTCCTGTAAATCCATTTATCTCTCTTATATCTATTCTTCTTCTATTTCTCCCCACCTTCATCCTCAGCATTTCAAGGGCTTTCTCCCACCCCTCGCCTTCCAGCTATCTCTCTCCCCCTCTCTGCTTATCTGATAACTTACTAATTCTCCAACTTGTTCAATCCTACCAAATAAAGGATAAGTAATCTAGTAAGAGAAATCCGATTTTTCTTTACTGACATTTGAGAGGCCAAACATTGTATAATTATAACTGAAAGACTCTAGATGGAATGTAGAGAATGTAACTTTTATTAAAGTAAATAATTCATATATTAAAAGTATTACATAGCCTTGGGAATTGTATCAGTTTGAAGGATAGCCTTCCTAGTGAACGTTTTGCTACATCATGAAATTTGCCAAAGGTCACATAGCAGCTAGATATAAAATTCATTAAATTTAATGTTCTTAGAATGTAAATAAATTTAGGTTGTTTCCATTCTCTTAATTACTTGTTCAAGGTGTTTTTAGGTCAGGATATTAAAAGGAAATAAATGCTTCTGAAATTTATGAAAATCCAATTATAGGCCATATGAATTTGTAAGCAGTTAATATATTTTGTTACTAATACATCATAGATAACATTCATTAAAGTATTTTGAAGAAATCACAGGTCATGACATTGGATTAAAACATTACATTAAAGTGTGTCAAATGCCACATTTTAATTGCACTTATCTTTTTCTAAATTCTTGAACTATAACAATCAGAAGGACTTTCAAATATATAACACTCAAAAGTACATTTGTAATTTAAATTAACAGAACTTGAACTGGAAAATTTTGCTTTTGAAAAATTTTAATTATTATGTTTAACAAAGTAATAAAACTGTAGAACTCTTTCATGTTTAGGAAAAAATGTAATCAGCTGCCAGTTATCTGAGTAATAAAATAAGTTACAGTCTTTTTTATCACAATAAGATGCTTTATGTTGCAAAAGGCTAGCAATTTAGGAGAAATTATAAGGACTTCCATTAATGAGAAAATGATCTCTCTTCTTGATTGAGCCAAAATTAAAAGTCTAACCTGAGTTAAGTTAGCCTTCTGTGTCAATATCCTTATTTGGAGACAAAGGATTTGGTCTGGTGATTCTGAAGCTTTCTATTCTCTAGGAACTAAGTCAATCTATTATAAGCTCAATTACTTCATCATCCTTGATAGTCTAAAGAAAGTATGACTAGCAGATATATTAAAGATTTAGAACTGATTTCATTCAGATTGTGTCTTTGTTTCATTTCTCAACTTGACACTGTATCTAGACTAGCAACAGAGAACATAGAGAGGCCTGTGGAGTGGGTGTGAGGAAGAAGAAAGTGTAAGTCCTGCCTTCAGATGTATTTACAGGTTATGTTAAATGCTGAAGGTCCAAGATAATACAAAACTGCTTTTTCTTCAGAAGACTTAAAGACTAATGGCTTATTTTCATTAGTTTGTTCTATGCCACTTTATCATGCTGTTTTAAATTAGCAGTATCTGTCATCCAAGATAGATATTCTTATAGGCCCTGAGGCTGAAATAACTTATTAAAAATAAACCTGAAAATCATTAATTAAGGTTGTAGTTTGATACAATTAAAAATAATTTACTGAAAATCGTCAACATTTTTTCTATTCAGTTTTACTCTTGAGTCAATTTTAAATTACAGACTTTGATTATATTGTTTTGTCATATCCAATATAACAATAATAAAATAATAATACTTGGAGTTCAGAAACACATTTATAACCTCCAGAATTTTTAAGTGTGTATTTTTTTCATCTACTTGAAAGACAAGGCAAAAGTGCCAGTGAGAGAAATACAGCAAGGGGATGAGGATGGGGAGAGAGATCTTTCTATCTGCTAGTTCACTCCCCAGATGCACTCAAAAGCCAGGGTTGGACCAGGCCAAACCAGGAACTCAGAACTCAGCTGGGTCTCTTACATGGGTTACAGGGCCCAAGCACTTGATCCATTATCTACTGCCTTCTAGAATGCATTAGCAAGGAGCTGGATTGAAAGTGGAGCATCTGGCAGGCGCTGCGGCTCACTAGGCTAATCCTCCACCTTGCGGTGCCGGCACACCGGGTTCTTGTCCCTGTCGGGGCGCCGGATTCTTTCCCAGTTGCCCCTCTTCCAGGCCAGCTCTCTGCTGTGGCCAGGGAGTGCAGTGGAGGATGGCCCAAGTGCTTGGGCCCTGCACCCCATGGGAGACCAGGAGAAGCACCGGGCTCCTGCTATTGGATCAGCGCGGTGCGCCGGCCGTGGCGGCCATTGGAGGGTGAAGCAACAGCAAAGGAAGACCTTTCTCTCTGTCTCTCTCTCTCACTGTCCACTCTGCCTGTCAAAAAAAAAAAAAAAAAAAAAAAAAAAAGTGGAGCATCCAGGACTGGAATCATCACTCCAATACGGGATGCAAGGATCATAAGGGGAAGTTCAACCTCCTAGGTAGCAAGGTGTACATTTGTTTATGTTTGTAAGAGCAGCCAAAGAAAATAGGAATTTCTGTGTGGTTGAGTGAAGAAAAAATGTAGAAGCAAGACTTGGAAACAGACTAACATTTTTACATGAAAAGTCTTGTCTTTGTTCAATAACCTTGTGGAGTGCCTTCCAGCCCTCTTCTGGAGGACAGCCTAGGGGAATCTTCCCTTGCCTGCAGTAAGAGGCTATTAGGTTCAATAACACCATGCTTGAAGTCCTGGGAAGAATTTCCAGAATTCCACTACCAGCTACCCCTCCACATAGCAATACCCCAAGAAGAAGGAGAGGGGAAGATAAGTGGAGGGCCCATACCCATATCCATTTAAAAGCTCCAATCTGAATACAGACTGGGCTCTAAGATCTTTCCTGAGACACCCTGATCTGCCAGGTGTATTCTTTTCACTCTACTTTGCCACCTTGCTTATCATTACTCTCTGTCTTACATCTGTATTCTTCCTTGTGCAAAGACAAGAACCTCCAATCAGCCACCTGTTAATACACCTACTGTGCCAAAGCATTCCATCCCCTGCCCCACTTCCAGAAACACTTCCAGGATTTCTATGAGTCAAAATCTCCAGAGAAACAGATCCAACAAGATTCATGGGTGAGGAGAGGTTTTTAAGTAATGACTCACACAGTAGTCTGAAGGGTGGCACTTCCCAAATCAAGGTCAGTCTACAAGCTGGAGACCCAGGGGAAAGTTAATTTTGCAGTTCAAGTTCAAAGGTTATCTTATGAGAGAATTCCATCTTGATTAGGATGGATATAATGATTGCAGTCTCTTCCTTTGTCAGGACTTTGAAACAAATGGGTGAAGCCCACCTCATTGAAGAAGAGGAACAGCATTACCAAAGCCCATCATTTTAAATGTTGATCTCATCTGAACATACCCCCACATAGATCCATCCAGAATAAAGTTTGGTCATATATCTGAATGAAATGACTGAGCCAATTTGAGGCACAAAATTAGTCTTGATATGATGATTTTTGAAAGGAGACTTGAAAAAAGCAGTTGATGGAATCATACTCTGCCTTCTACACAGTGCGACCCTGGTCAAGTTGCTTTCACTCTGAGAATTTGTTTCTTTTATGATGATGATAATAATTCCTATATAATAGAGTTCTGGAAGTCAGATGATGTGATAACCACAAAGTCCCAAGCATGTAGTAAATAGTCAAAAAATGTAGCTATGTTGTGATTGATATCTTTGCAGTATTATCATTGCTATTACAATCATTGTTTCTCCTTGAACTAGCTTTTCTTGGATGGACATGAAGAGTAAAGCATATATTACAGAGAATTTCAAAATTAAAAGATTAACTGGCATTTTCAAAACAAAATGTTTACCTAACTCAGTCAAATTAATCTGAGAAAAACCAAGCATGATATTGCTTTCTCTGTGGACAAAGACAAGGTGTTATTTTGGAGTAGGGAGTGCCTGCTAGGCTTCTCTATGCTTGGAGATATCAACATATTTCCAAATATTGCACACAGTTATGATTTTAGCATATATACACTTAACAGATATCTTTACATAAATAAGGCTTTTCTTCTAAATGTTTCATAACAGTTATGTAAAGTCAAACTAGAGGAACACCAATACTTGAAAACAGTGAATTACTTTCATGCAATTCACATGAATAATTTTCTAAAATTTCCCTCATCAGATTTGAGGTATGTTCCCAAAATTATACATAAAGTACAAGCTTTTTTTCAGCTTGAAAAGATAGGTAGATATTGATATCAATTTATCAATATTAGCCTTATTAACATTAGGCAAAATCTTTTTCATTATATAAACATTGTGTTTATATTTTGTGTCTCATTTAAGAAATTCTTTTTCGGGGCCCACATTGTGGCATAGCAGATTATGCCACCACATGTGTTATCAGTGTCCCGTAAGAGCTCTGGTTGGAGCTTAATTAACATTGTAGCATTGTAGTATTTGGCCAATTACCATAGATCTTTGGAGTCTGAAAAGTCAGAAGACTGAGGACATGATTTCATCACCTCCAGGAACTTGGGACTATGATCCTTGGGCAAAATATTTCCTGCTTATCCTTCAGGTTATCTCTCTGAAGCATGCCATTCAACTCAGACCCCTGACTAAGGGGATGTGCACTAATCACAGCCACAGAAAGTTAAAGATAATGGAGCCAGGAACACCATCATAGCTTTACAAAGGTGATGACATCCTCAATGTAAATGCCCAATGTCAGAAGCCATGCTTTTTGCTTTTTAGTTTTGTTTCTGGCCCTCTACAGGCAAATTTGTCCCAATCAGTCTGTTAAGTGTTCCTGTGTGCTCTAGAAGCAAATAGAATCTGCATTGGAAAAGAGAATTCACATTACTCAAAATATCCTATGTCAGCCTGATTGCTGGAATCCCCAACGGGAATTTAACAGAAAGATACTTTTGCCTCTCCAGAAAGGCAGCTAGATCAGAAAATAATTTTGATCCTTCTTAGTTTCATTATTCAAATACACACTTGGGGTGTGTGTGTGTGTGTGTGTGTGCCTTTTTTAACCTAATTAGGTTGTTAAAACTACCTTATTTTTTCTATTTTATTTCAGCTCAAATACTGTGTTTTAAAAAATATACCAAATTATTTTTGTAAGTAATAAAAAGCTCATTATCTTAGGCTAGAGAATACCCTTGACATTAATTTACATTTCAAATTACAGTGACTTTAATAATTTAAACAACGTGTGGTGTCAGTATTATCTCAAATATAGTACAACACTATGATTATGTAAGCATATAATTTTATAGACTGAAAACTAATTTAAATTATTTAAGATCAAAAAGTCACACTCTTGTAATTCAATCCCGCGGGAAAATAACAATATAAAAAATTTCATACCATCTTCTCATTTGACTATAATGTATAATCTCAGTAAACAGAGATCTAACTATTTCCATCAAAACCATTTTTCACCATGTGCTTAAGTGATTTTTACAAATTAAAATGTTTCAAAATATTGAGATAAATAAGAGATTGTTTTCTGTTCTAAGAATTAAATGTCTTAAATAATCAAAGATTCACTCAAAGCCTTTCCCAAAGCTGTGCTGTCAAAGAGTTTCTTGATGTGTTTTTTGTATTTATCAATGTGATTCCATTCTTGTCATGGTTGGTTGAATTGACGGACTTTAAATTCTAAAGTCTTGTGGGTTTCCCTTTGGAAAGGAAAAGGAATTAATTCAGTACTGTACCTCCCTTGAAATTCAGTCTTATGTTTAATGGTTTTAAACTTAGCAGTAAGCCCAAGGGAATCATTTAGTGCTGCTCTGAATGTTAGAGCATTTATATCTTTTGATTTAATTTTAGAAAGTCTAAAAATTTGGTTTTCTCTTAATACAAATCTAAGACTTTAACTTTATTTTTAATTTGATAACCATGTGTAGGTACAATGCCATTTCTCTTCAGTCATTTCCTACAGATGACACTCCACAAGAACATTCTCTACCTATAAAACAAAGTCTTGAATGATTTTTTTATTTATACTTCATAGTGCACTTTTTAAAAAAAGGAATGCAAGTAAGCCTTCCATAAGTACAGGTTCCGCATTGGGAGTTAAACCAGCCTAGATTGGAAGATAACCAAAAATAAGAAAAAAAATCCATCTGTACTGAACATGTTCAGACTCTTCTTCTTGTCATTATCACCTAAACAATTTTAAACAACAACCTCTTTATCCAAAGTCTGCATTGCCTCATGGCACATCTGGTTTACCTGCAGCTAACAAAGCAGGCATCCCATGTTGCCACCATTCTTATCCAGCTTTGTGCTGATAGACTGAGAGAGCAGGGGAAGATGGCCCAAGTGCTTGGGCCCCTGCACTCAGGTGGGTGACCCTGATTGAGTTGGAGTTTATGCCTTCCACCTGGCTCAACCCTGGCTGTTGCAACCATTTGAGAAGAGAACTAATAGAAGGAAGATCTCTCTCTGTATCTGTCTCTCCCATTCTCTCTGCAACTCTGCCTTTCAAATAAATAAAATAAATTGTTTAAAAACTAAAGGAATATACATATATTATGCTACTAGGACATTTTATATAAAAGATTTCAGTGTCTGCAGATTTGGATATCCATAAGAGTGCTTCAGTCAATCCCCATGGACACTGATGCTTGTGAAATTGATGCAGTCAGGTAATCTAAATTAGTAAACTCTAAACCCTTACCAGTAACAATGTAGATGCTTGGACTCATAAGCCATTGTGGTAGATCCTGATGCATTCTATGTGTGAAGTGAAACTGAATTGTATTTTAACAAAACAGCAGGGATATCATGTCATTTAGTGACTGCTATGTTCATGGTACTGAGTTGGGTGTTTTCTATGTATTATGTTGCCTAAAGTATAACAAAAGCAAGATATTTAAGGTTTTGCCCATTTCACAATGAAGAAATTAAAATCGGGAAAATTTAGCTAACTTTGTTGCATCCATTCATCAGCTAAAATAGAGTATTACAAAAACCAGCAACAGTCACACATGAATTTTATTGAAAATGAGAGGCAAATGAGAGGCAAATGAGAGGTAAGGCAACCAATCAGGATCCACACTCCTTACCAGAGTGCAGCCCCCAACAGCGAGTTACACACCTTTTCATAGTATTCTGTCCACTAGGGCTCACAATTTCGAACCGGAACACTGGTATGCAGTGAAGAATAAAAAGAAAACCAGAATATGGTTGTAAGATAACAGTTGACAATAACAAACCCAGTAACAGATCCAAGATGTGGTGGTAAGATAACAGGGAAGGACACATTTCTGTCAACCTAGTTCCTGGGAATTTGGGCCCACATGGTTTCACAAGATGCACCTTTAGCCATCAGCGAGCAAAGCTAATATGTACAGAAGCAAGAGATCTGCAATTAGCTGTTAGCCACACTCACTCCATTTTGATTTTGATTCTACAACTTCCCAAGGATTTACAACTAATGTGAGTCTAATTCCAGATTTATAAAGCTATGCCAGCTGGTCCCAGCATTATGGTATAGTGGGTTAAGCTGCCTCCTGTGGTACCAGCTTCCCATACAGGAGCCGGTTTGAGTCCTGTTACAGTTCTGATCCAGCTCCTGCTAATGCACCTGATAAAGCAGCAGAAGATGGCTTAAGTGCCTAGGCTCATGAACACACATGGGAAACTTGGATGAAGCCCCTGGCTCTTGGCGTCGGTCTGGCCCAGCCCTGGCCATTGTGGCCTTTTTGGGGCCTGAACTAGCAGATGGAAGATCTCTCCCTCTCTCTCTCTGCCTCTGCTTCTCCCTCTCTGTAACTCTGCCTTTGAAATAAACAAATAAATCTTTTTAAAAAATGATACCAGCTACAAATTCTTCTCAGAGGTATGATGAGGCTAAAATTAGATACTATATAAAAATAATCTGACATGTAGTATACACTCAAAAATGAAGTGATTATGTGTAACTGTCATTTAGTGATCAGAATAGGTAGGAGTGTATAATTTGAATCTCTCTGACTTTGAAGCCCATTTTACCGTAAAGTAGTATTTTTTGAGAAAAATTTGTTTGGTGTCTATGTATTATGTGAAAATTATGTGTGGAGGTTTGATTATATTTTTTATGAAAAACAAGAAAATGCTTTGTATAAATTAGGCTAATTTTAATAAAGTTGTAGTGTGTAGTATTAGTTTTATCTAAGTTTTAAAAGTTCTACAATTAATCTGTAGTTAAATTTACTTTACCTGACTTTCAAAAAACTGAAGATCTACCCTTAAAACGAGTTCTTAGTGAACTACAAACTCTGCAAGTCAAAATGTTCTCTCATTCTTTTTTACTTAATATCAACCATAATTAAATGTTCAAATCATGAATATTAAAGCATCTTTAAAAAGAAATGACTTTTCAAAAATAGAATACCACTCGAATCATACTGATGACCCAAAATAGTCTACCTTTTTTTTTTTTAAAGAAAAAGGAGTATGTTGATTGATTCTCCCTGACAAAAATTGCCACATGCTGATCTGTATAAGTAATGAACACAGGCATTTATTTAAGAAGGATCAACTGGCCATTTTTGTGTTTTAAATTTCAATGGGTATGGGTTTTATTTGCTGAGATTTTACTGCTTCTTGTATTCTGATTCCACTTCCACACAATAGCATCTGTTACCAGACATTACACATACTCATACTCACATATAAATGCACAAATACTTATTAATAAACTAAAGAGTATTTTCTAATTTCTCTCCTGTTTTCTATGTGATGGTTAACAACAAGTGATATGCTATATTTGCATTCAGACCTAGGGTATATGCTTGAAGCACTTCCCTGATATTCTTCTGTTGGGGTTTTCAGAGGAATACAAATAGCATCTATCTATCTATCTATCTACCCACCTACCTACCTACCTACCTATAGGTTCCATTTGCTGGTTCACTCAACAAATAGTTGCAACAGTCAGGGCTGAGCCAGACTAAGCCAAGAGCCAAAAACTCCATTTGAGTCTTTCACATGGGTGATAAGGGCCCAAGTACTTAAATTACCAACTGCTGCTTTCCCAGGCACGTTAACAGGGAGCTGAATCAAAAGTGGAGTAGCCAAGGCTCCTGCCTCGGATGACAGCATTAGGAGAGTCTGCTTAACCTGCTGTGCCACAACTCCAGTTTCTGATTTTAGGGTTTCTTTTGTTTTGTTTTGTTTAATTTTTGTTTAAGCTGAGTATTGTTCCTTGGTATGGTTCTCCTTCAGTTTATTCAGCCATTGAACAACATTGGGATTCTTTGAAGCTTTGGCTACAAAAATAGAACTGATAGAAATATTTGTGTTCAGAGTTTTCTTTGAAGATAAGTTTTCATTTGTTTAGGATAGTGTCTTTGAGATTGGGCATATGGTAGTTGCATGTTTATTTTTGTTTTGTTTTGTTTAAGAAACTGCCAAATTTTCTAGAGTGATTGTGCCTTTTTTCATTTCCATCAATGATGTTAATGATTCAGTTTCAGCATCCCTATAAGCATTTAGTATTGTCGTTTATTTTAATTCAAAAGTATAATAGTTATGAAAATGATATGTCTTTGTGGTTTTCTATAAATGTCCTTAATGACTAATGATATTGGACATCATGTCTTGAGCCTATTTGTTATCTGTATGCCCATTTTGGTGAATATATATATATATATATATATATATCTTTTGCCTGTATTCTGATTTGAATTTTGAGAGTTTCTTACATAATACAGATACCACACCATTGTTATAAATGTGACTGGAAATATTATATCCTACCCTGTGGTTTGGCTTGTCTTTTCATTTTCTTTTCTTTTTAAGATTTTATTTATTTATTTGAGAGGTAGAGTTATAGACAGTAAGAAGGAGAGACAGAGAGAAAGGTCTTCCTTCCATTGGTTCACTCCCCAGATGGCTGCAATGGCCGGAGCTGCAAAGATCTGAAGCCAGGAGCCAGGAGCTTCTTCCAGGTCTCCCATGTGGGTGCAGGGGCTCAAGCACTTGAGCCATCTTCTGCTGCTTTCCCAGGCCACAGCAGAGAGCTGGATTGGAAGAGGAGCAGCCAGAACTAGAACCAGCGCTTATATGGGATGCCGGCACTGCAGGCAGAGGATTAACCTACTGCGCCATGGCACTGGCCCCATTTTCATTTTCTTAACAGGATCCTCTACACAAAGAAACATTAAATTTTGGAGGCTGATGATTTAGAAAAACATGTTAAGCAGGTGTTTATGATGACTGCATCCCATGTCTGAGGGCCAGTTCAAGTTCCAGTTGCACAGCTTCTGATCTAACTCACTGCTAATGTACCTGGGGAAGCAGTAGAGGATGGTCCTAGAACTTGGAACCATGCCACTTGCATAGGAGACCAGGAAGGAGTTCCTGACTCCTGGGTTCAGCCTGGCCCAGATTCAGCCCTTGTGCTAATTTGGGGAGTGAACCAGTTGATGGAATATCATTCTCTGCCTTTCACTCAATTTCTCCATTGTTCTGTCTTTCAAAATAAATAATAAATAAACAAGCAAATAAATAATTTTTTTTAAAAGTTAGGATTTATAAAATCCAATATAGCAATCTTTCCCCATGTGGATTGTGTTTATTTGTGAAACTTAAGAAATTTCTGTAACTACACATGCTAAAGATTTTCTCCTATGCTTTTTATCTAAAACATGTTTAATAAGGTGAACAAATTTCATGGATTGCATATATATAGATTTAATAGCATAATGATACTTCACACCCTATCTTCCCTCCTGTTCATGCTTCTACCCTCTCTCCTCCTTCCTTTCCTATTTTTTTTCTAATTTTCAATCTTATCTTAGTAAATCATGGGCTTAACTTGAAAGTTAATTAAAAATATACTTTTTAAAGTTTTTGTCAATAGTAAGATAATTCTGGTTTTTTTGTTTGTCTTGTTTTTTCACCTGTGAATGCCCAATGTTTATACTATCATTTGTTGAAAAGACTGACTTTCTTATACTAAATCACTTTTGTATGTTTATTAAAATATATTTGTGTGGGTTAATTCTGGATTCTGTGTTGTTTCTATCGATGTGTGTTTTTGAGGTATACCTGCCTACCTCTCCCATGATGTGATACAATCTAAATTACTATAGATTGGCAACAATTCTCAAATTTGGTCAAAGTAATTTTCCCATTTATTTTTCTACAAAAGTATTTTGTCTATTTTAGTGCATTTACTTTTCTATATAAATTTTAAAGTAATCTTGCCTACATCTTCCAATAATTTTTACCTGGATTTTGGTAGAAAATACATTAAGCATTGTATATTATTTGGGGGAATTGATATCTTCAATTATCTTCAGTTCTCCAATCAATGAACATTTGACATCTCTTCATTATTTTAGTCCTATATGGATTTCATTCATAGAGATTGTCAACGCTGTGCAGGTTTCAGTCCTTCAGATCCATCCTCAGTTGGGTAGAGATTTACATCATTGTATTTTAAATGGATTGTACATGGTATTGTATTTTTAAGTGAGTGTCAAAATCTTTATCACTAGAGTATAGGCATAAAATTGATTTTATATGTTAATTAAATATCCTGCTATCTGCCAAACAGAAGTTACGGCAATAAATGCTTGCGCTAGATATAATTAGAAATGGCTTATTTTTGAAATCAATGTTATAAGAATTTTGCTTTATTTTGTTTTTTTTTAATTTCTTTGTGATTTTATATCTAGAAAACTATTTCATCAGTTGCATGTTTTCCTACATAATAATAGTTGCATGTTTTCCTACAATCTCAATTCATTCTATAACTTTTATTGACTACTGTATTAGCTATAATTCCCAGAAACATGTAGAATAAGAGTAAAAAGTAAACACACATGATTGGTTCTACATAATTAAGTTTATAGTAGTAGCAAGTTTCTAGATTCTCTTATTGAGTTGAAGAACTTTATTTTTCAGAATCTTAAAAAATATTTTATGAACAGATGGTGAATTTTTAAATGCATTTTTGTGTCAATGATAAAATCAGGTGTTTTTTTCTTCCTTAGACTATCAGTGTGGTAAATTAGACTTCAAATATTAATTCAAGCTTGCATCCATGGACTGAATGCCACTTGACCATATTCTCTGTATATGTTATCAAATTTTATTTGCTAATAATTTAAGGATTTTTGTTTTGTATTCAAGAGGAATATTGATGCTACCTGTATTTTGTAATGTCATTGTCTCATTTTCTGTCAGGGTATTAGTGGCACCATAAATTAATTGTATGATCCTTTCTTTTTTTGTTTTTGAAAATATATTGTATATCATTTGCATGAATTCTTTGAAAGCTTAATAGAATTCTCCAGTGAAATCAATTGACTTAGAAATTCCTTTGCTATTATATTTCCCACATTTAAACCTTTCACTTAGTTATTTTTATAGATTTTATTTCTTACATGAGATGTCACGGTTTTTGCTGAGTGTTTTGATTTTTCATTGGCTTCAGAAACACTTATGAATTGTTCTTAAAACTGTTTTTGATTGTTCTAAAATCTTTGTCAAATAATTGTACCATCTTTGTCATCCTAGTTCTGTCATCTATTGAGTACCATTTTTCATTTCAATTTATTCTAAAGCATTTTCGAGTATGATTATTAATTTTCATTTGTAATTTGGATATTTTCATGTTATTTTGTGAGATTTTGGTTCTGATTTGAATTCATTTTAGTTTTCTCTGATTTTGCTCAAGCTGTTGAAGTGTACTTACTCCTTTCTTTAATTAATAGTTGGGGGTAAACATCATACCTCTCTCAGCATTTTGATACTTGAGCATAGGAACTCCTCATTTTGAATGAGTAAGGATTGTAGCTTCATCTACCCATGAGGTTTCCAGTGATGTCAGCCTCATTACCACTGGCCATAGTTAAATTTCTCACTTCCCACTTGAAATTCCCTAATACTATTCCAGTGTATATATTAGGGTTTTTCTTTACTGCTTATTGAGGGTAGAGTATGTCAGTTCCTAACCACTGTCTAATGTTTATGTACATATATGTTGTGTTTTGTTTAATTAGAACAGTTAACGTCAAAAACTTTGTACTCTTTATATGTTGCTCATTTAGTGGTCCTTTTGAAAAAATAAGATTTTATATAACTTGTCTTGTGTATGCTGCTGGTATTTCAGGTTAGTGGCTTTTTGTACTTCAATTTTGGCACTTTTGAGGCAAAAGAAAACTTGGGAAGTATCTATTATTATTCATTTGATTTTATAAAAGATATATTTATTTATTTATTTATTTATTTGAAAATGAAAGTCCAGAGAGGGAGATAGAGAGAGAGAGATCTCCCATCTGCTGGTTCACTCCTCAAATGGCTACAATGGCAAGGGTTGAGCGAGGCTGAAGCAAGGAGCCAGGAGCTTCTTCAGGGTCTCCCACATGAGTACAGGGGCCCAAGCACTTGGGCCATCTTTTGCTGCTTTCCCAAGTGCATTAGCAGAGAGCTTAGTTGGAGGCAGAGCAGCCGGTACTCAAACTGGCACCCATTAGGGATGTCAGAACTATAGACATTGGCTTAACCTGCTGTGCCACGGTGCCAGCCACATTACTTGGGCCATGAGGTCCCTATTATATCTACTTTTTCCTTTCTACTATACAAAGTTTTAATTGTCTTTAGTTTTTGGTTTTAAATATAATGTTTATGGTTTTTATCTGTGCTTAGCAGAGTAAATATGAAAAATATGTATCTACTGCATCTTTCTGTAAGCTGATGTAGTCAACATTTCCTTTTAAAAAGTAAAGTATCAAGTCACCGTTTCTCATAGTGTTCATTTCACTTTAACAGGTTTCCTTTTCAGTGCTCAGTTAGTTGTCACCGATCAGGGAGAACATATGGTATTTGTCCCTTTGGGATTGGCTTATTTCACTCAGCATAATGTTTTCCAAATTCCTAACAGGGGTCACTTTTCAGTTAAAAATTAAACACCTAAGAATAATTGTGTGTTAATTACAGAGTTCAAGTCACTGTTTCTCATAGTGTCCATTTCACTTCAACGAGTTTCCCCTTTGGTGCTCAGTTAGTTGTTGCCGATCAGGGAGAACATATGATATTTGTCCCTTTGGGACTGGCTTAATTCACTCAGCATGTTGTTTTCCAAATTCCTCCATCTTGTTGCAAATGACTGGGTTTCGTTGTTTTTGACTGCTGTATAGTGTTCGATAGAGTACATGTCCCATAATTTCTTTATCCAGTCTACTGTTGATGGGCATTTAGGTTGGTTCCAGGTCTTAGCTATTGTGAATTGAGCTACAATAAACATTAATGTGCAGACAGCTTGTTTGTTTGCCAATTTCATTTCCTTTGGGTAAATTCCAAGGAGTGGGATGGCTGGTTTGAATGGTAGGGTTATATTCAGGTTTCTGAGGAATCTCCAGACTGACTTCCTTAGGGACTTAACCAATTTGCATTCCCACCAACAGTGGGTTAGTGTCCCTTTTTCCCCACATCCTCTCTAGCATCTATTGTTGGTAGATTTCTGAATGTGAGCCATTCTAACTGGGGTGAGGTGAAACCTCATTGTGGTTTTGATTTGCATTTCCCTG
Source organism: Oryctolagus cuniculus (assembly GCF_051225735.1). Classification (NCBI taxonomy): domain Eukaryota; kingdom Metazoa; phylum Chordata; class Mammalia; order Lagomorpha; family Leporidae; genus Oryctolagus; species Oryctolagus cuniculus. The sequence goes on along the minus strand of NC_142874.1, from coordinate 63,751,975 downwards.
ATTGCTAGTGATCTTGAGCATTTTTTCATGTGTCTGTTGGCCATTTGGATTTCCTCTTTTGAAAAATGTCTATTGAGCTCCTTGGCCCATCTCTTAAGTGGGTTGTTTGTTTTGATGTTGTGGAGTTTTTTGATTTCTTTGTAGATTCTGGTTATCAACCCTTTATCAGTTACATAGTTTGCAAATATATTTTCCCATTCTGTTGGTTGCCTCTTCACTTGCCTGACTGTTTCTTTTGCAGTACAGAAACTTCTCAATTTGATGCAATCCCAAATGTTAATTTTGGCTTTGACTGCCTGTGCTTCTGGGGTGTTTTCCAAGAAGTCATTGCCAGTACCTATATCTTGCAGGGTTTTTCCAATGCTCTGTAATAATTTGATGGTGTCAGGTCGTAGATTTAAGTCTTTAATCCATGTTGAGTGAATTTTTGTGTAAGGTGAGAGGTAGGAGTCTTGCTTCATGATTCTGCAAGTGGAAATCCAATTTTCCCAGCACCATTTATTGAATAGACTGTCCTTACTCCAGGGATTGGTTTTGGATCCTTGATCAAATATAAGTTGGCTGTAGATGTTTGGGTTGATTTCTGGTGTTTCAATTCTGTTCCATTGGTCTATCCATCTGTTTCTGTACCAGTACCATGCTGTTTTGATTACAACTGCCCTGTAGTATGTCCTGAAATCTGGCATTCTGATGCCTCTGGCTTTGTTTCTGTTGTACAAGATTGCTTTAGCTACTCGAGGTCTCCTGTGTCTCCATATGAATTTCAGCATCATTTTTTCCAGATCTGAGAAGAAGTTCTTTGGTATCTTGATTGGTATTGCATTGAATCTATAAATTGCTTTTGGGAGAATGGACATTTTGATGATATTGATTCTTCCAATCCATGAGCATGGAAGATTTTTCCATTTCTTGGTATCCTCTTTAATTTCTTTCTTTAAGGTTTTGTAATTTTCATCGTAGAGATCCTTAACATCCTTGGTTAAATTTATTCCAAGGTATTTGATGGTTTTTGTAGCTATTGTGAATGGGATTGATCTTAGAAGTTCTTCCTCAGCCGTGGCATTGCCTGTGTATACAAAGGCTGTTGTATCTTTTACTATTCTTTATTCGCATTTAGTTTTGATCAGCCCTCACCCTGACTGTTGATGAGCAATTTAATATGTTATCCCTCTTAGTATTTTTTTTTTGTTTGTTCTCTTAATACTTTTGGTTGAATACTGTAATCAATACACAATTACTCTTAAGTGCTGAAGCTTAACTGAAAAGTGATCGCTGTTAAATATAAGAGTGGGAATAAGAGAGGGAAGAGCTGTGCAATTCAGGACATGCTCAAGCTGAGTTACCTCAAACGGTAGAGTTAGAAACATACCAGGGGATTCCAATTCAATCCCATCAAAGTGGCATGTACCAATGCCATCTCACTAGTTCCAGTGATCAATTTCTGTTCCCAGTTGATCATAATTATAGGACTAAGAATCAAAGGGATCATATAAACAAGAATAGTGTCTTCCTTCCGTTGGTTCGCTCCCCAAATGGCCGATCTGAAGCCAGGAGCCAGGTGCTTCCTCCTGGTTTCCCATCTGGGTGCAGGGGCCCAAGCACTTGGGCCATCCTCCACTGCGCTTCCAGGCCACAGCAGAGCTGGACTGGAAGAGGAGCAACCAGGACTAGAACCCAGCACCCATATGGGATGCTGGCGCCGCAGGTGGAGGATTAATGAAGTGAGCAACGGTGCCGGCCCATCTTCTTTAATATTTATTTGTTAACAACCATTTGGATGTCAGCGATATAGAAGACACATTTGGTATTATCACTATAAAGTATACATGCTATTTTATTGACACATGTATTTCATCCTTTTCTACACACCTACAAATTAATATTTATTTCTGTAAAACGAATATAACATATACCTTCCCCCAACAAACATGTAATTCAAGAAGTAGAAATGTTGTAGTACTTTTTATTTGCCTACGTAGAAACGTGCTTAAAATAAAAGGGCCATGTTCACTGGTAGAGTAAAGCGCTAACTGGTGCTGTCAATTCCATTATCATTTCTGGATTACTGTGTTTTCTAGTATTGAATGTTTCCTACCTACATTGTCCTGGTTTCAGGTTAAAGGCATGTTTCAAAGAATCATCACGTTTGTGAAGAAGTATGTGAAGCAGAGTGTGAGATGCGTGACATTCTAACTGAAACTAAATACCACGCCTCCTCCACCCTCCCAGCTCTGTCTTTATCTCTGACCCTCTTTTTCTCTCATTAATTAGTGACATGGGAGAATGAATAAAGTGTGCTAAAGATAATTTCTCCTTAGAAAGATATAATTTCTACCTAATTGTATAGTTGTTCTTTTTTTCTTTCGTAAAGGACAAAATTTTGACGTATTATAGTCGGAAGACATCTCTAATTCAAAAGCCAACCTTATAGATGATAATGTCTTCAAGGGCAGCTGTTATCTTTCATTTGTTATTTTATCACCAACTCTAATCCCTATGATTCATGTTCATTTTTTTAACGAAAAAAATTACCAGACAGCCATTATTCACAAAACTCTATCTGATGCTTGCAATACAGTGATGATAAGACAGATTACACTTCCCTTATCCTTTTGTTAAAGTATGGGGAAAGAAGCAGTTTAAGAGTTAAGATAAAAAAACACATATGTATTCATTAAACATATGGAAGAGGCTATGTATAGGGAAAAGTAGCATGACATGCAAAATGATTTGAAAATTTAGTTTCTGATTAAGCAATGTTTCAGTCAAGAAATTAATGGCAAGAAGGAGACAGTATAGGATTTATGGCAGAGTGTTCAAAGGTCATGGATGGGAGTGAGAGCACAGTGAGTAAGTGCCAAGTAAGAGAAATAAGGACTGAGAGGAAGACCTTGTAGAGAGATAAGAGACTAAGTCCTCCATACTGTGCTAATATTTTCATAATTGTTGAGTAACAATGGCTGCCAATAAAACTATAATATATATATTCTTATATATAAATATATATATATAGAGAGAGAGAGAGAGAGACAGAATACAAAGAAATATCTGGAAAAAATGATTTATTTTTACACTCCATTCATATATGTAATAACAAACCAAAGCAAAAAATCAATTATTCAACTCCAATTTTTATATAAATTTCAAACTTAAATATCGCATATGTATAAACTAATATTTTAAGTCTTTTCAATTATACTAATCATTTCAAAATGAATAATAAGTAAATCAGTTACATGAGATCACGCAATTGAGAGACCTTAATTTAAATTAATCAGTATTTAACTCTGATTTGATTCATTCAATCCTTCATGTTTATTCACCTACGAGTGTTTGGTCATTACCTGTCAAATGGCAAAGATGCTGAGGAAAAGCAATTCTGTATGTGTTTACGAACTTTGCCTCTTTCTTTATCTGTAGATGGAAATAAATTGCTCTCAAGTATCTCTCAAACACTTAGCTGCTTGCGATGGATGTTGTCAGGATACTCTGCTTTGGTATCCTCCAGCACTATGTTGATGTTGATATGACTACTGTGTGCTTTGCAATCCTTCCTTTCTCATTTTTATGTTTCTATACAGATAGGAGTAATGGCCTGAATCTCTTCTGGGGTAGGGCACAGGTAGACCCAATATGAATTTATAAAGCCCAGTGCCCTTTTATTATGCTGCCTAGGGTGAGTTTTTATGTGTGTGTTGTTCCCTGCTGTGTCTGTCCTTGGCAGAGAAACTGGAAAGAGACAGACTTTGCTAATGATGGACTTAAATGGCAAAGGAACTCATACATGGATTGTTAAGAGTCATTATTTGTTTAAATGCAAGTGATCCTTATGAAATTAAACTTCACATTTAGAGTTCATAATCTCAGTTGTAAGGTAGAAGTGCAATTTCTCTACCACTCAGACTTCTGAGCTCTGCTGTCCCACACTTGTGATACCCTGCAGTTTCAGCATCTGTGGTTAGCTACTCACAGGGTGACTTGGGAACTATAAAAACCCCTTAGAATCTTGGTTTTTTTTTCCCCTACTGAAATGGTACTTGTGCCTCAGCATGAGTAACATTTTGGTACTATCTCAGATTTCTTCAGTGGCTGCTGGTAATTTTACAAGTGTAACTGACTGGGCCTGAATGGATTTACATTGTTACTATTCTTTGAATGCTTTCTGAATTTTTTAATTTCTTTAAGAAGGGTTTACTATATAAAACCATCATGGAAAAAGACTACCTAAACATAAGAAGTTTTATACATCTTACAATAAGACCTTGGTGGTCCTGGTTCCATAATACAGTTGAAATAAAAAAATATTGTAATGCCTTCTCAGTAGTTGGGAATCACTGACTGGTGGAAGCTAGTGGTTATAGCTGTCCCAATTTAGATTTACTCATTTGTTACATGTGGTTTTCACTATTTCATTTCTTATTTGACACTATTTGTGACACTAAAACAATCCATTTAGAAATTAAAAACAAGAGCTACCCTATCCTTCTCAGTATTGCACTATTTCAAGAATCAATCAGTACACATTGTATACCTGTATTGCAAAGTCACACTGTAGCCCATAGATATGTGCAATTACTGTTAAGAAATTTAAAATAAATAAATAAATAGAAGGAAAAATGTGCTCCTTCTTTTCTCTGTTTTGCAGAATGTTTTGATTTTCTTCAATATTTTTAAGTTTTATCCCACTCTCTTTTGCCATGACATGACACTGGATGGAAACTTATTAAAAGTAATAAATGCCAGATCTGTACACTGTGACTGTAATTTATAAGTCATTACACCATAGATCACTATATTTTCATTACAGGAATTTTCATTCCCTCAGGGTCTCTTTTTTTTCCTTATGTGAAAGTACTGCTAATAAATCAGTGATTTTTAAATCTACCAGGCCCTCAAGAAGGATAAGAGAAAAATAATACCTCATTTAGACAGAAGTAATCTAAATGAAGATTGTCAGCAAAAATAGTATCTATGAATATTTTCTGATGATCTATAATCCAGAAAAATATCATTATCTGACTGTGCCATTTCTTATAATGAGGTTTTTAAAAGTTGACTGGAAGCCAACCTCTTCCCTACCCTCCCCCCACCAAAAACTATGCTAATCTGGAACATGCACAGTGTCAGTGAACTGAAATGTTCAGGTTGATTTTTACTTGAAATGCTTCACAGAGAGGTTGGCATTATGCAGTGGGGTTTCATGGTTATACATATTTGAGGAAGGCAGGAAGGCTTCTCATGGAAATGCACCATGATGAATATGGAGACTGAAACCTGAGAAAGAGATTGACAGGGAGAATGAAGATTAAAAAATATTAACATGTTCTAACTAGAAAAAATATAGCCTAAGTGATAGTTATAATTGAACGTCTCTATATAAGCAAAGCAAAGCAAAATTTAGAAAATACTTTTTATAGTCCTTGCCTACACCCATCCTCACTTACAGGTTCTATAGATAGATACACAGTCCTGTCATTCAAGCTAAAATGCATCTATGTGCAGGGCATGAAAATGGAGGGAAATTTGATGATTGCTACTTGTCACTTTCCACTTCTTTTCTCAAGCAGAAAAATCAATGTCTTCAAAAAGAAGATTTAAGGCTTTGTTCTTGAGTCAAAATGAGGCTACTATACAGCCAAAACATAACCAAGGAAGAGAAGGGTCAGGACTATAAAGAATTTTATAAAGAAAATTTCTGCTACTCGTGGATGAAATATCCCCTCAAAAGTTAGAGAACAAGATGTAAAAATGTTATGAATTTTTTCAACATTATTTATGCATCATTATTCTTCTCCACAATTCTAATGACAGAATAGTGATAATTTATATACATGAATGTCCAGGAATAAGATGGTACTTCAAGATGTTCATGGAAAACTGGAATTAAAAGATTATTTGGGGGCAAAAAGTTTTTGACAACCATGCATAGTTTTCTCACATACATGTTTTCCATGGACTTCTTGAAGATCCCTCATATAGAGTAGTTTTAAAATGAACCTTTTATTCCTAGAATGATTCTTTGCTCTCAATGCTATAACTCAGCAGTTAACACATCCCTTATGGGCTCCAGTTTATTCCCTGCTTCTACACTTATGATCCAGTCCCCTTGATATAGTGCAGTATATATGGGAAAATCAGCAGAAGATGGGCCAAGTATTTGGGCCACTGTCACCCACACAGAAGATCTGGACAAAATTCCTGGCTCCTGGCATGGGCCATACCATTGCACCCATTTGGGTAGTGGGCCAATAGATGGAAGATTTCTCTCTCTCTCCCTGCTTCTCTCTCTGTTACTCTGACTATCAAATAAATACAGGAATCTTTAAAAAATTGTATAAGAAACCCATTTCAGCATTCAATAGGAATATCTTGAGTGACAGCAGGATTGTAAAGATGGATTCAGGATGATTTCTGTAAAACACAGTTGCAACAATGGGTATTTATTGCATTTTTAAAAAGAATCATCTTTATAAATGTCTTCACATCTAGCTCTTTTGAAATTACACCTCAAAATCTGACGTTTAGACAGAGAGACTGCAAAGAAAAGATTACATAAAAATGGAGAAGACTTTTAGATATTCCCTAAATACCACAATGGAAAGATTTAATTTTAATTTCAAATTTTTGAAACATGTAAAAATAGTCAGAATTTTTCCCTTGCCTTCAATAATATGATTTGGTGGTGAGCTTCCTATTTTAACTTTTCTTCTGGTAAATGGGACTTATCCCTTTATCAAGAGTGATCATTGTAGGAATTACAACTGAACCCTAAGAAACGCTGCTTCATATTCTTTAGAGAAGTGAACCCAGTAGTTATGAATGAGCCATTTAAGCTAATAAAATGCAATTTAAATTGTAAATGCAAACTATCAGAAGGAAACACCTGTAAGTTTTCAATCAGGTATCCACTGATTTTCAACCAAATCAATAAATTGTAGCAGGACAATGAATTTGCACCACCCAATCAAAACAAATAAGGACTATCTTCTTATTATCATAAAAGCAATAAAAAGGGCTTGCACAGCATTCTTCCCTTAATTTGTCTTTCACTCTGCACCATAAAGATAACAAAGTGCTGCATTTCCGAAGAGCATATTGTTTTACTTTCTATGTTTTTCATCACTGAAGCCCAGAAAGTATTGTTTTTTTTTTTTTTTTAATTTGCTGATGGAATCCATCAATTAGAATTAGCTGAAATGTTGTGGGAGGATAATGACAATGGATATGAAGGAGAAGGGGAATGGGTAGCATGAATTAATGGTGCATTTATGGCACTTCTCATTGGATTCATGGCTCAGATTGTCTGATGAGTAAATAACTTATTTATATGTCAAAGCTGGAGAAAGAAAATGTGGTTAAAATGATCTGATTAGAGATACTCATGTGTAAAACATTAGAGTAGACCTCTGTGATTAACTGTTAATAACAAACCTTATATATTAATATTATTTTTAAAATAGCCTACATTGTACTTAGATTCGTGGCTTCAGTGTCAGCTGAACAAAGCTTTTTCCTGCTTCATGCTGAAAAGCTACATGACAGGGATTTTCACAAAGGTGAAATTTATGAGTCTTTGTTTTTTCCTCTGTGAGAAGAAATGTTTAAATTTTCTTCCAATTTTAAGGCTCTGTGATTCTATTTATTCTAAAGGCTGATCACCCAGGTGTGAGGTTCATTACATGCAAGTCCTGATCAAAAGTGTTGACTGACCCGTGAAGTGTCATGGAAATGTACTCACCAAAAGGTAGAACTGATTATTCTAATAGCCCTCCATTGAAAAGCTTAGAGACCTTCAATGGTAGAGTTTTAAGCAAAACTTACTGCTACCAAATTTAAGCATTTTCCCCACTAACATTTACTCTGAACCAGAAGACTTGTCAATAATTAAGAACATGATAAAATGTTTTCTGAAGCACAGAATCAGCCAGAAACATAAATCAGTGTAGAATATCCTGGGTATTAGCTATGGGACAAGAGTTATCAAAGACATAGTAGTGCCTTTGGTAGCAAAGAAAATGAAACTTACTTGTTTTTATTTTGTAAAGATAGGCCAGCACTGCGGCTCAATAGGCTAATCCTCCACCTGCGGCGCCTGCACACCAGGTTCTAGTTCCCGTCAGGGCACCCGGTTGCCCCTCTTCCAGACCAGCTCTCTGCTGTGGCCAAGGAGTGCAGTGGAGCAGAGGTGAAAATAAAAAAAAAAAAAATAGACTTGACCAAATTTTAAAAAGTAATTGAATATAAGCAATGCTATTCTACATTCAACATGTCTTAGTGTGGAATGTCTTTGAGCTACAAATAGCCCTTAGTTCATAGCCTTGAGAAAATCACTTATAAATATAATTGAAACAAATGTCTGATGTCATTTAGCAAACAAATGAGACTATAACTTTGCATTTTTATATACTATGCCATTAGTGTTTAAAATTTATTGTGAATTGTGGCATTATTTCAGGGGAGATAGTGAAGTTGTGTACATTTTAAATTCATCAAAAGGAAGAAATAATATTTCTATTTAAACTAAGTATGGCAGAATAATTAAGTCAGTCAGATTGAATTAAACTAGCTAAATTAACATGAAGCCCTTTCAGCCATCCACTGTAAGTCTGAGATTTTTAATTAATGCTTAAAATGCAGTTTGCTTGTAGTTGATATTTAATTTATAGCTATAAAAATATGTAAGCTTATGGTAATTTGAATATTTCCCCATGAAAAATTCTTTTGCCCTCAAAATGACATAAAAGGAAAACAAATGCAATTTAGCTCTTTTGTGATTAAAATAAATGCTTTACTTTCTTGTTGTTTTATTACTAAGTAAATTGAAGCTTAATATACCACAAACCCAAAGGGCTAGAATGTTAATAATCTTCACAATATATCTCACAAGCTATGAAGTCTGAAATGAATGACTCTCAGTTTTCCAAGCATCTCATTTGAAATTCTAGTGTAATTCCATATACTAGTTCATAGCAAATTATGAATAAAATGGTAGGAACTCTGGGATGTATGAATTCATCATTATACATAGAAAATAATGGCCTCGTTTGGAAAAGTTGTCTATGACTTATTTGGATAGTTATTTTAAGATGTTCATTGTAAGTAAAATACAAAATTTTGTATTAAATCCACATTTGCCTTACATAATTTAAACATGCATGTGATTTGTCTCTCCTGATCACAGTTTTTATATGAACTTGCTAAGTATCTCGTGATTGTGTGTGTTTGTGCAGAGACTGTTCATTAAAGAAAACAAAGGGTCAGTTATTTGGTGCAGAAGTTAAGAAGCCCATGTCACAGTTTTGGCTTGATATCTGTTCCTCTGCTTCTGATCCAATTCCCTTCTAAGGCTCACCCTGTGAAGCTGCAAAAGCTGAGATACATGGGTGCCTTACATCCATGAGAGAAACCCTAACTGAGTTCTGGGTTCCTGGCTTTGGCCTGGCCTAGCTATGGCTGTTGCAGTCATTTGGGGAATGAACTATCAGAAGGAAGATTTCTGTGCATCTCTCTCCCATGGCCTTTCAAAGAAAGTGAAAAGTAAATTATTTAAAATATTTAAAAGCAGAAGTAAGTGCCATATCTTGCACTAAAACAAATTGGAAAAATAAACTTTAAATCAAGTTGGAAGCAAATTATAAGTACAATATTAACTTTTTGTGCTATTGGAATCTATGGAATATAAAATTAAAAATATGAAAAATTTGCCCAGTTGTCATTGATTTGATTTAATGGGTAGTCTTTAGAAAACACCAATCTATACATACATACATATATATATATATATATATATATATTTTGACAGGCGGAGTGGACAGTGAAAGAGAAAGACAGAAAGAAAGGTCTTCCTTCCGTTGGTTCACTCCCAAATGGCTGCTATGGCCAGAGCTATGCTGATCTGAAGCCAGGAGCCAGGTACTTCCTCCTGGTCTCCCATGCGGGTGCCCGGCCCAAGCACTTGGGCCATCCTCCACTGCCCTCCCGGGCCATAGCAGAGAGCTAGACTGGAAGATGAGCAACCATGACAGAACTGGCGCCCCAACTGGGACTAGAACCCGGGGTGCCGGCACCACAGGCAGAGGATTAGCCAAGTGAGCAGTGCTGCCGGCCTGAATGCATTTTTTGAATATTAAGTCTTGGTGAAAAGCTGTCGTTATAATTTTTATGATAGGTACAAATGGAGCAGTGAGTGTGCACCCTTTTTTTCTTAAAAAAAGATTTTATTTATTTATTTGAGATTTACAATTACAGACAATGAGAAAGAGAGACAGAGAGAGAAAGGTCTTCCTTCCGTTGTTTCACTCCCCAAATGGCCACAACGGATGGAGCTGGGCCTATCCAAAGCCAGGAGTCAGGTGCTTCTTCCCAGTCTCCTATTTGGGTGCAGGGGCCAAAAGACTTGGGCCACCTTCTACTGCTATCCCAGGCCATAGCAGAGAGCAGGATAGGAACTGGATAGAGCTGGATAGCAGCCGGGAGTAGAACCAGCCCCGATATGGGATGCCAGTGCCACAGGCGGAGGATTAACCTACTGTGCCACAGCACTGGCCCCATTTTTTTCAATATTTTAATGTTTTGATCTTTTTGGAAGGTAAATAGAAGGGTACTACAAAAGGTTCATGGAAAAATGTGTATAATGAAAAATCTAATATGGCTTTCATTTTTGCACAAAAATAAACATATTTTTATTGCAGTTCTACTATCCTTTTGATTTGTCCTCATATATATATAAATTGAATGTCCTCTAAGATTATATATGATAATTTACACATGTAAATCCTCCTGAATTGGAACATGATAAATAATGTACCACTAAAATCATTGCTTTTGAAATTCAGAAAATGTTTCTACACCTCAATATATGTTTGATCATTTACACATTTTAAAATCAGATATGTTTAATAAATTACCTGTAGAAGTTGTTATTCATCATCTATTTAGACTTCTATCTTTTTCTGTTCTTATGTTAAAACCAGTTTAAACAGAGTATTATAACGTTTTTCAATCAATTTTATTTATTTCTTCGAAAGGCAAAGAGCGAGAGTGAGAATAAGAGAGTATTCAAGAGAGAAATACCTGTTGATCTGTTGGGTCATTCCTCAAATGCCTGCAACGGTTGGGGTGGACTAGGCTGAAACCAAGAGTTCAGAACTCAGGCTGGGTCTCCTTCCTGGGAGGCAAGGGGTGAACGACTTGATTGACACCTGCTGCATCCTAGGGTGTGCAATGGAGAAAGTTGGAATTCAAAACCGTGCTGGGACTAAAACCTACACACTCCATTATGGGATGTGGACATCCCATGTGATCTTAGTTGTCATGCCAAATGCCCAACTCTATTTTAAATGTGCAAAATATGGAAAGATCAACACCATAGGATGGCATAGTAATAGTGGTTGCCAGTAATAAGCGAACGTGTTTATGATGGTTTTCATCTTTTTTATTGAGTATTTTTCAACTATTTTGATAAAACTCCTAGGAAAATCTAGGAAAATTTTTTGAAAAAAGATCAATGTATTCCTTTATCTATGATTACAAAATTTCACAGAATCAAAAGTCGAGGAGGAAATATAACTACAAAACTAAAAGTGGTTATCCCTAAGCATTGGGATTCGAAACTATGCCATTCTTTTTTACTTTTCTGAACTTCCAAATGTTTGTCTTTCAGCATATTTTAGACAAAAACAATTGTATTCAAAATTCTACACTGGCACTGTCATGACCAGATGGGATGCAGTAAAATTTATATAATATTGAGTGTGAGATTTGTATCCATTAGTTCTTTAGTCTCTGTTAAGATAAGATACATACTTCAGGAAACTGCTTAGAGTGAAGAACACATTTTGACTTTTTAAATACAGGTGCAATTTTTGGTGACCTGAACATAACAGTGTACTGTTAGGTATTTGCATGTAAAGATTTTAGTTTTTGCACTCCTTTACTTATGATTTCACAGTTCAGTAAAAATGCTTTGAAACAAAAAATGTTTGGTTACACAGTGATTGGAATACTTAAACAACCTACTCAAATTTTAAATAAACATTCTTTCAAAAAAACTTTATGGGATGGAAAACCTATACCAAGTACTAGATAATGATATACTTTACAAGCGCAATCCACTAAATGTTATTCAATCTTTCTCTGATGGCTGAGAATTTCACAAGTCTAAGAGTCATCATGGTGAATGTCAGCTTGATTGCAGAGTATCATAACTGTAGACACAAGGAGAAATAGACTTGCACTCCGCCTGTCAACTTAATTCAGCTCAATACTTTTGTAGTACACATAGCTCGCCCCAGCATTCTACAAACATACCTTGATACCTAAATCACTGCCTGGAGATTGTGAGAGTTCTCAGTCCCCCATCACTTTTTCAAATTCTGCATATTCTTCATTGATTATTTCAAGTGCCTTTCCTCAGAAAGAATTCTCCACATCCAAATTAATCCAGAATGGCTTAATCCTTTTGGCTTATTTTGGGAAACCCATTTTTTTTCCCTAAAATTATGATCAACATGTTATTATGTCTTCAAAACTTACAATTTAATTTACAAAATTCAATATTCCAAATATTTATTTATTTACTTGAAAGGCAGAGTTACAGACAGAAAGAGGGAGAGACAGAGAAGAGAGGTCTTCCATCTGGTGGTTCACTCCCTAAATGGCTACACGGGCTGGAGCTGGGCCAATCCAAAACCAGGAGCCAGGAGCCAGGAGCCAGGAAATTCTTCTGGGTCTCCCACAATGGGGCAGAGTCCCAAGCACTTGGGTCATCTTCTACTGCTTTCTCAGGCATCAGAAGGGAGCTGAATTGGAAGTGGAGCAGCCATGACTCGCACCAGCACCCATATTGGATTTTTGCACCACAGGGGGATGCTTAGCCTAGTTTGCCACAGTGCCAGCCCCAAAATATAATTTTTAAGTGATAAAATCTATTTGAAGTAAATGGAAGAATCTGGTTCATGTATACGTGAGATGAAATGATAATGATATCAAATCCTTCATACTTAACATAATTAGATTTTTTTGATAGGGATGCTGAAAAAATAGACAAATTCTATGTCTTTTATCTTTGTATGATAACCATTCAGCACTTGGGCCATCTTCTACTGTTTTCCTAGGTGCATTAGCAGGGAGCTGGATTGGAACTGAACCAGCTGGACTCAAACTGGCACCCATACAGGATTCTAACAGATGGAGATTCAACCCACTATGCCACAGCACTGGCCCCACTAATTGTATTTTTACAACACCAACGTGAAGCAGATGCTAAAACCATTGTCATTTTGCAGATAAATTAAGACACAATGAGATTAAGAAACTTGCCCATGGTTACAAAGCTAGGATATAGTGAAACTAATACTTGAATCTATAATATCTAATTTCATCATTTCAAATTAATTATAATTAAGTATGTAAATTTTGAAGAATTTTAAAATATTAGCAGGCAAAGATTATGTTTTTGTTCCTTGTATACATACCTACTTAGTTTACATTTCTGTTTTCAAGACAGCAAAGAAAAACAAGTTTGACAATTTTTAAAAATCATACACAAAATTTTGGGGAACAAATTTATTGCTTGCTTGATATCAGTATTTGAGTAGTTGAATATGCACTAAGACATTATGCCTCAAATGTGTCTGATAAATATTTAGAGACTTAGATAATTAAGATCATAATCCATATATAGTACTTAATTGCTTTTTTGCCTCAATAGTAAATGAGAAATTTAAATATGTTTTAGTTTAATTTATTATTTTATGTATGGATAGATCTACAGCCAGGCATATCTAATTTTATGGTGAGGAAATTGAAACACTATTGACTAAAGGACCTGGCTGGAGTTTTGAAAGTGTAACAGTGCAGTCAAAAGCAACAGGTATACAATGTGGACAGAATGCGAAGATAATAGAAATGATTATGCTGTTGGCTTTTGAATTTTTACCATCAGTTTGAGGAGAAACTTGGAAATAATGAGAAAGTTGCCAATACAAGGGTGGATACTTCAAAAATGTCATGGAAAACAGAATTAAAATATGTTGGTTTTGTTGCAAAATAATTTGGAAAAGTACTTTGTAGTTTCTTCATAATGTGCATTTTCCATGAAGTTTTTCAAGGCCCATCATATGAAGGAAACATTAGGGAAGATTTAAAATAATAAACTCAACATAAAAGTTTATTTAAAAATAAACATTTATAGTGGTCAATCCTGTGGCATAGTGGGCTAAGCTGCTGCCCCTGGCATCCTTTATGGGTGCCCGTTCAATTCCTGGCCGCTCCACTTCTTATCAGCTCCCTGCTAATGTGCCTGGGAAGGCAGTGGAGGATGACCCAAGTCCTTGGACCTCTGCACCCACATGGGAGATCCAGAAGAAGCTATTGTCTTCTGGCTTTAGCCTGGCCCAGCCTGGTCATTTCAGCCATTTGGTGAGTGAACTAGTGGATGGAAGGTCTCCCTCTGTTTCTGTCTCTGTCTCCCTCTCTCTGTAACTCTGCCTTTCAGATAAATAAATTTCTTAAAATAAATAAGCATTTACAAATATTATCTCATGTATGTTATGGAGCTATATAGAAATATATGAGCATATATATTTCAAAAGCCATAATATCCTATTGATATTGTTTTCCTTATACTGAAAAAGTGAATTTACTGTAAAATTGACCACTAATTATTTGTAAGAATTTATTTTACTTATTCATGTACAATGTAAATAATTCTGTATTATATAATTAACCAATCATTTATGGATTGTGTAATATAGTAAATAAAATAGGATAATTAGAGTGCAGCTAATATATGCATATCTGAAGAACATAATATTTAGGGTCATACAGAAATAATTACATTTTTCAGAAAATAATACAGTTTATTTATGGATATATAAAGTAACAATTGAAGATAAATTAACATTTATAATGTTTTTCTTAAACATGTAGTATAAGAAAGTTATTCTGCTTCCCTGCTGTTGATCTTATACATTCGTTTTGCTTTAGGTTTATTTTTAGACTTTTTTCTAGCCTCAGAAAGAGATTTGTGATGTAGTATTATTTATTTCCTCTTGTCTGGCAGCTCAATTTACAGGTAGAACATTTAGATTGGCACATTTCTCCTTCCTTCTCTTGTTCTCATTAGCAGGGAGTCTTAATCTCTTCTTTCTCTGCCTTTCTAAATAATCAAACTGTATCACTCTCCCAGTAGGATCTAAACAAAGATTGAGTAGAAAATTAGGATCACAAAGAGTAGATTTAAGCATAGGTCATAATCATGAAAAATCAATATAACATATAAAGAGGCGCTTTAAAATCAGTCTGATGCTTGTTTGTGTTACAGTTTCCAAGATCCCACAATATAGTCCCTTTTCTCTCACTATAAAACATATATTGAGCTCTATTGCTGCCTTAACTCTCTCCAAATTGTTTCTAGGTCTCATGAACCTGGTCAGCACTATTTCTCATGAGTACACAGAGTTCTATTGTGTTTATAATCTATTTGTGTACAAAGAATCATACTGCCCTGTTCTGAGTTATGTAATTGATCTATATTCTTGCTGCCTTTGTTCAGAGCCATAGATAAAACAATAATGCAGGAATGGTGAGTTTTCTTTGCTACAATTAGACTGACATAGAAGATCTTGAAAGGTTTTGGTAAAGCCATGTGACTGGAGAAATGAAATCCTCCAACAACATTCTTATATATTGCTACAGATATTGGTAATATTATGGCAATATTGGTAATATTATACAGTAGATGCCAGCTGGGTCAAGAGCAAGTAAAGACAAGTTCACTGACAGCTAACAGTGAATTCTTGTTCATATAAAGAAGGAGACAGAGAGAGAGGTCTTCCACCTGCTGGCTCACCCCCCGAAATGGCTCCAATGGTCCGAGCTGGGTTGATCTGAAGCTAGGAGCCAGGAGCTTCTTCTGGGTCTCCCACATGGGTGCAGGAACCCAAGCATGTCAGCCATCTTCTACTGCTTTCTCAGGCCATTAGCAGGGAGTTGGAGCAGCTGAGATTAGAACCGGTGCTCATTTGGGATGCCAGCACTGCAGTTGGAGGCTTAACATAGTACACTACAGCACCGACCTAGCAAGAAGGATTTTAAAAAACAAGTTGGATAAAGTCTTCCATGAATATAATATCTCTCCTTCTCTCTCTCTCTCTCTCTCTCTCTATATATATATATATATATATGTGTGTGTGTGTGTGTGTGTGTGTGTGTATCTATAATCTTAATTGTTAAATAAACAGTTACCTAGCATTTAAAGTTCCAAAGACTGAGAACATTGCATAGTTTCTGCTAATACTAACTGATAGAATAAAAAAAGGGAGAGAACTATCCAACATGGGAAGCAGGATACACAGCAGACTCATAGAATGGCAGATGTCCTAAACAGCACTCTGGCCTCAGAATCAGCCCTTAAGGCATATGGATCTGGCTGAAGAGCCCATGAGAGTATTTTAGGCATGGAAAGCCAAGACACTCTGGAAAAAAAAAAAAAAAAAAGAGGACCTAAATGAAAGATCTCTGCAAGTGAGATCCCAGTAGAAAGAACGGGCCATCAAAGAAGGAGGTACCTTTCTCTGAAGGGAGGAAAGAACTTCTACTTTGACTATGACCTTGTCTAAATAAGATTGAAGTCAGTGAACTCAAGAGGATTCCATAGCCTTGGAAACTCATGATTAGAGCCTAGGGAGATTCCTGATGCCATAAACAAGAGTGTCAATTTGTTTAAGTCAACAACAGGAGTCACTGTGTACTTACTCCTCATGTGGGATCTCTGTCCTTAATGTGTTGTTCATTGTGAATTAATGCTATAACTAGTACTCAAAAAGTATTTTACACTTTATGTTCTGTGTGGGTGCAAACTGATGAAACCTTTATTAATACATACTAAATTGATCTTCTGTATATAAAGATAATTGAAAATGAATCTTGATGTGAATGGAATAGGAGAGGGAGCGGGAGATGGGAGGGGTGCTGGTGGGAGGGAAGTAATGGGGGGGGAAGCCATTGTAATCCATAAACTGTACTTTGGAAATTATATTTACTAAATAAAAATTTTAAAAAAGAACCTCAAAACAGAAACAACTAAATGTGAACAGTACAGATAGTAAGAAATGAGACTATATGGGGCTTGCAGAAATGACATCAAAGGATTTGAAGAATACTAGAGTTTTTATTATAATCAAGTGTTGGCAGTACTGATGAATGCTTTTATTTTCTCTGGATGGATGGTAAAGCATTAACAGATTAAATACTTGTCAAACATTTGCTATTTGAATGAATATTGGCAATATGTCAAGCAGGAATTAAGTATTTCTTTTTTTAAAGATTGATTTATTTATTTAAAGTCAGGGTTACACAGAGAAATAAGGTGAGGTAGAGAGAGAGAGAGAGAAAGAGGTCTTCCATCCACTGGTTCACTCCACAACTGGCTGAAACAACCAGAGCTGCGCAGATCCGAAGCCAGGAGCCAGGAGCATCTTCTGGGTCTCCCATGCTGGGGCAGACACCTAAGGACTTGAGCCATCTTCTACTGCTTTCCTAGGCCATAGCAGAGAGCTGAATCGCAAGGAGAGCGGCCGGAACTCGAACCTGAACCCATATGGGATGCCAGCACTGCAAGCAGCAGCTTTACCTGCTACACCACACGCCATCCCCCTTAGTATTTCATTGCATTATTTTTTTTTTGATTCCCGAAACTGTTACAGAATAGAGAACCTCTTGTAAAAAATATTAGAAACATACTCAAAAAACCAAAAACTAGTAAAAGAATTGAACCTGTTCTCTATATCAGATTACACTTCATAAAAATATCATACAATCAATATTAAATGACTCTATAACATGGATAGTAAATAATATATTGTTCTTACTATGGATTGAGGGTGGAGCTGTTTTTAAAAATTTTCTTTGTTCAACTTGGTAAAATTTTAAGCTTACAAAACTCACCTATATTGTATCTACAGCTATATTTCCTTCAGTACCTAACAACCTAATTTTGTTGTACCTGAGAATGAGAGCCAAAGCTCTGTGAAGCAGGGAGAAACTTAGCAAAGAGGGCCGCCCTCTAAAGTATTCTCAGTTACGCAGTCATTTATGAAGGTCACTATGATGTGAAGTTTGTGGATATTGTCATGGGTAGTATAGCGTGAAGTAATAAAAATGTATTTCATCTTGATATATGGTAAGACTTAATAAAACATCAACATTTTCTTTTTTAAAAAATATTTATTTATTTGAAAGTCAGAGTTATACAGAGAGACAGAGAAAGAGAGAGAGAGAGAGAGAGAGAGAGAGAAGTCTTCCATCCGCTGGTTCACTCCCTAATTGCCCACAACAGCCGGAGTTGTGCCGATCTGAAGCCAGGAGCCAGGAGCTTCCTCTGGATCTCCCACGTGGGTGCAGGGGCCCAAGGACCTGGGCCATCTTCTACTGCTTTCCCAGGCCATAGCAGGGAGCTGGATAGGAAGTGGAGCAGCCAGGACTCGAACTGGCACCCACCTGGGATGCCAGTACTGCAGGCAGCAGCTTTACCTGCTATGCCACAGCGCTGGCCCTAAAACATCAACATTTTCATAGAAATTAAAAACATGAGTCTTTTAAAACAAACTCCTGTTCTGTATTTAGAATATCCATGGACTGTATGTGGGAGAATCAGAAATGCAGAGATTGTAGGACTCAGGGGAGAATTATCAACACTACTGAGAGAACCAAAAGCTGAAACTTTCTACCACTGGGAGTCACTAGAACCAACTGGAAATGACATAATTGTACACTATCTCATACATGTTGGAGAGATACTGACAGCCAGAGCATTGAAGGGATGACTTTGTTCCACTATGACCTTTGCATGTCCTTATGTGCAGCCGCTCTTTTCTACCCCATTTCACTCATTATATTTATCCTTTATCTGTTACTTGACCACTCATTTAGATAAAATCCTGATTTTTGAAATAGCAAATGCTGCTGGCAAGATCATCCTTCCATTCCCCAAACAAGATGGACTTTGAGTCTCTTTCTAGACCTTATAGATGATCCCATCCTCAGGCTCTAAAGTTTTCTTCTGTAATAGTCCTTACTGAGACTGGTATGTTGCCAGAAAAACAAAAGAAAACAAATGCCAAAATAGCCATTGCTGACTGGTGTTTATAGAATAGGCTGGGAGTCATTTTCTTGTTAAAACTGGTATTTAATGTTCCCTTCTCTTCTTATATCCTCCCTAACATTTCCCCCAGGGGGTGTTTGATAGCATCTGAAGATAATTTTGGCTGCCAAATTTGAGCGAGAGGCAGTGCTATAGGTTTGTGGGGATCGAGTTCAGAGATGCTCCTAAACATTTTATATTGCATGTGACAATCCCTAACAACAAAGAATTAAAACCATTGAAAATATCACTAAGGCTAATGTTAAGAAGTTCTGATTGAGAAAAAGAAGCTGTCAGTTACCATACTCATAAAAGAAATGTAATGATTAGCAAATACTTAAAATCTAAAGATTTGAAAATTCTATTTATGATATAAAATGTATGTATAGATGATTTGGTGATCAGCCTTTCTTTTTTTGAATAACAAAACAAACTTGATCTTTAAAAACATACATCTTAAAAATACCTTCTAGAATTTAATAATTTTTAATATTTTAAAAACTCATATTTCTATTTCATTTGGCAAAAACCTATAATTAACACTAGTTTTTCTAAATTGGAATGAGACTAATAGCATGACTTATTTGTGATGATTAAATTGTCTACTAGTTATAAAAGACCAAAAATAGAACTAAAATTAATTTTGCATGAGATTTTTTAAATAACAAAACTGATTTTCTACTTCAATTTAAAAGCAATTATTTTCCTTTTGATTGCACATTCACATTTGAATTTTCAAAATTGTTTGTATTATCATGCATTAGCATTGAACACTTACAGAGACAACCTTTCATGTTACATTTGAAATATATGTCCCATTGTTTATATCAATATTTATGTTTCTGAATAAAATCACAATGAGCCATTGTACATTTTTATCAACTTTGTGAATGTTTAAAAAGTTTAATTTTTGAATTAAAAATTAGAGTTCTGAACTTTATCAATATAAAAAAGAAATATTTTAGCCTAAAATATTGTGTTAAAGTTTATGAAAACACAACTTTAAGAACCGTGTATATTATAGACAAAATTTAATCAAAGTCAAGAATGTCAAGGCTAGATGTCTGAGAAATAAGAATTCTGCAGGATATAATCATAGTTCTGGGTTTTAATAAAAATACAGTACTAGTCATTCATCTCTGTAGTTATGATGTTTTCTATAAATTAATGAATCCAATAAACTAAAGATGTCTAATTCAAGATGTTCTTAGACAAGAATGAATTGAAATCTGTCTAATGTAATATCTCAAAACTCTCTTTGAAAGATTACATTTATGTGTGTGTTCATATCAAATATCAAATAAGCTATTGCTTGCCCACAAAATGGAGCAGAAAACTTTGCACATGTGTGTGTTCTTGTGTATGTATTTCCTCTTAATGCTGATCATTATCATATTTCAAAATGACCCTATGTCAACCTGAAAAGGGGTTATATAGGGAAACAGAAATAGGACTCCTTAAGAAAAAACAGACCATAAGAAATTGAATAATTTTTTTTTTTTTTTTTTGACAGGCAGAGTGGACAGTGAGAGAGAGAGACAGAGAGAAAGGTCTTCCTTTGCTGTTGGTTCACCCTCCATTGGCCACTGCGGCCAGCGCGCTGCGGCTGGCGTACCACGCTGATCCAAAGCCAGGAGCCAGGTGCTTCTCCTGGTCTCCCATGGGGTGCAGGGCCCAAGGACTTGGGCCATCCTCCACTGCACTCCCTGGCCACAGCAGAGAGCTGGCCTGGAAGAGGGGCAACCGGGACAGAATCCGGCACCCCGACCGGGACTAGAACCTGGTGTGCCGGCACCGCAAGGCGGAGGATTAGCCTAGTGAGCCGCGGCACCGGCTTGAATAATCTTTTCATAAAAGTCATATCTGTACTTTGGAAATTTATATTCATTAAATAAAAGTTTAAAAAAATAAATAAATAAATAAAAATGAATAAATACAAAAAAAAAGTCATATGAGTCCCTTTGATGTGTGACAAACGAATGATTTTAATCCTAGATTATCACTAATTCACAACTTAAAACTTTGTAAGACATCATTTACATAGGAGTCAGGACCTCTGGACAATGTTTATCAAGTGCAGGGCAGCAATAGTGACCCACCTGTATTTTAGGTGACAAGGATTAGCCCATTATTTGTGGAAAATGGGAAGTGTAATATAAGAACAATAAAAACAGTATCTAAAAGTTTATCTATTTTTTCCTACTATCACTATGTTTTGGAACTTTTGAATAGTGGCACTAAGAAAATAGTACTCTCGTGTAACAGAGTGCCCCACTGCTATCCATCCCCCGTGGTAGACCATTGTTCACAGACAGCTTCCCAAAATTAGATCAGATACAATTACCATCCATTTTCTTATAACACTAACCTTTATCTTAGAACTTCCCACAATTAAAATAAATAATTGAGCATTTGATTAATATATAATACCTTTTTATCCATCTGGATTATGATCCCCAAGAAAGCAAAGCATTTTTCATTTTCTCCAGTATATCAAATATGCCACATATATATAGAGAGAGCCTAAATGAATACTTATGAATTTGAGTGCATGAATGATAAATTGATGAAGAATGATAAATGAATGAATGAATAAAACATAATGCTTAATTTAAATATTCTTGAGATTTTTCAACCATTGTGTCTAGATTTTAAAGCCCTAAGTCATAACTATCATTTATTGAGGCATTTCGAATGGATTGGAAAATTCGTTATCTACTAAAGCTTTATTTAGTTGAGACACTATCAAATGGACAAGACGAAGCAATCTTCAAAGGTAATAGTGATCTGCATTCTTTTCCTGAAAGTGAAAATGAAAAAAAGTGACCACTATACTATTTTGTCCTTCAATTTCTCTTTTAGACATCAAAGTAAAAACATTTGGTAATCTTACTTGGGGAATACTTAATTATATTTTCACACTTCTTTTATTGAATTATTAACTTTTTAAATGATCCATGAATTCTGTGGTGTTTCTGCATCTAAAATTGCTTCCTTGCTGAATTAAAACCAGTTCACTTAATCAGTTATCATGTCTTAATCTCATGTCACACACATTCTAGTGGTATTTAATATATGATTTTCATACTCATATAGCTGGAAGTCCTGAGGCATAAGAAGTTTATGATATTCTACCCTGTAGAAATGGTTGTATCCATATTAATGATCAGTTTTTTTTTTTTTTTTACTTTATCTACAGGTGGAATATCTTCATGCTTGAAAATGGCTATAGCACTTCACAGCAATCTTCATCAGAATATATTTTCCAGAAGCTTTTAAATCAATTTCCCTTCAAGTCACATTGGACAAAACTGGGTCACACATGTGTCCCTGAGCCAACCACTGTCAAAGGAGAATGTTACCATTGTGACTAGTTTAGGGGGATCTGGGTCTCTTGAGGAGCTAGGATTAAAGGTCATGGACCTTGGGGCGGTCGCTGTGGTGCAGTAGGTTAATCCACCACCTGCAGCGCCGGCATCCCATATGGGCACCGGTTCATGTCCCGACTGTTTCTCTTTCAATCCAGCTCTCTGCTAAGGCCTGGGGAAGCAGTAGAAGATGGCTCAAGTGCTTGGGCACCCACATGGGAGAACCGGAAGAAGCTCCTGGCTCCTGGCTTTACATTGGCACAGCTCTGGCTGTTGCAGCCATTTGAGGAGTGAACCAACAGATGGAATACCTTTCTCTCTGTCTCTCCCACTTACTGTCTGTAACTCTACCTACCAAATAAATAAATAAATATATTTTTTTTAAAAAGTCATGGACCTTTATGTCACATGGCAAATGAATGAGTTCCAAAAAAGGGTGCTTCTTGTACCAAGCTAGAATTATTTCTTTCAAGTCAAACTCTGAAATTTTTAAAAGCTTTTTTTTTACATAAACAATCATGGTATTTCAAATAAAACATGAGAAGACAATCATTAACATCATATAATGATGTTGTACCAACATCATACCAGCATCAGAAAGCCACTATAAAACCCAACACAATCTTTGAGCTTCTGAACACAGTTAAGAGTGATGGTTAGCATTTCTGATTTTGTATATTGTTTAACAAATATCCACAAGCTGACCCTGACTTTCAGGATAGTAAATGAAAATAGAATTATCAATCTGAAGACCCACAGTCTAGAAAAGAAACACTCCTACGCCAAGGCTGCTGACATACTGGCAACACATTTTTGGCAATGAAGCCCTAACAAGTCCCTGGGTTTAAAAGAGTTGAGTCTACACTGAAGGTGAACATGTAAGAAGAGATTATAAAAACACATTTTAAATTCATTATATAAAGATGTTTGTGCTATGGAGTCTGCGTGTGACAACTGCAGAAAATCCCTACTCCTCCTGGGAGCCAAGAGGAAGTCTCTCGATACTAGAAGGAAAAGGTGTTTTCCCCACATCAATTCGATTTTCAAGACACTCTATTAGTGACTCGTGCCCTTTCCCCAAAACCATCAAGTTACAAGCCCGATAAAACTTTCTGCTACTCTTAACGTCTTGAAAACCTTTCTCACTGAAAAAGTTAAATGAAGTTGCTTAAAAACCATTAATCCCATATTATAAATTGATGGTATAAGTCTTTATTTTCATCTTTGTTTCTGAAGTTTATAATAATATTTGTATTCACATCTCTTTTATTATGGAGTTAACATTATCTAGATTTATCATATGTATTTTTGAAAATGTGAAATACAATTGAAAAACAGATGTACCTCTAAAGTCTTTAAATGGAAAATGGAAAACTATTTTTAAAAATGACCATTGAACCTCTACATCCGATTTTGATGGGCTTTAATATCTTTTATTGTGAAATATTTTTAAAGGTTTTCTGTGCTCTTTCACAATTAGTTTTTGGAAAGATAATGTTTATATTTTTAGAGACACACTCTTTGGAGTGAGGTCATTGGGAAAATGATTCACCTTCAGGGCCTTTTCTGGCTGCTCAATTCAGTATATTCATTGTAATAGTTCTTGTACTAAATGGGAAACTTCACTTGTCGGTGGTAGAGAATTTAAAATGCTTTTTCAAAAGGCATTTTGAAAAATATAATATTTAAATATTATATATAAAATATGATATTTAAAAACCATATTCATGGTATATTAATCAGAAATATATTCTGTATTTATCAGATAGTGAAATATTATATATGTTTAAAATGTCTAAAATTAATTTATAGCAATGTTCATGAAGAGTTCTTTAGTTGTACTCTGAGTAGAGAAATACTATCCAACATGAAGCATTAAAGAGGAAGCTTATTGCAAAACATAGAAAGACCTTTTCTTTTGGAGTGCCTGATGTACTCAGAATACTAAAATATCCAGGATCGAAAACCAGAACACTATAATTTGATAGGGGTAGTATTATTATTATCTTCTTTCCTTCGCAGTTTGGAGAATAGATAAGATTGTCAGCAGGTGAAAAGATTATCTTCAGAAAGGTCCAATAGATCTACAAATGTGTAGTTGATGATTTTTTTCTACAATTCCATTTGAGAACATTCAAGAACAAAATTGGTTTAAATCCTACAATTGCTTGTTACTGCGAGTTTTGAGTGGCTTTAATTTTACATGGTCTCCTGAAATTTTTACTTAGTTTTGTTTAAAAGGCTTTATTATTTTTTGAAAAGCAGAATGACAGAGAGAAAGAGAGCATGACACACACACACACACACACAGAGAGAGAGAGAGAGAGAGAGAAATGAGGGAGGGAGAGAGATGGTAAGAGAGATCATCCATCAGCTGCTCTTTCACTCCACAAATGGCCATACCAACTATGTCTGGACCTGGCCAAAGCTAGGAGCCAGAAATCATGGGTATTTTTAAGAATTATCAAAACATGGGGATATGCATGTTTTAAAATTCTCTGAAGACAATGCACCCCACCACCTCTGTCAAAGATCAGACTGAAACTATCATCATTTTTTATGGCATATAGCCATAAGGGAATCTGGGAGGAAAAAATTGATTATGTGTAATGTACTTAAAAGAGGGCCTGGTAAATAGTTTGTGATCCATAAACATTGTACTATTATTAAATAATGATGATGATCGCATATATATATATATATATATATATAAATATGCATAAAACATTTTACAAAAACTAATTCTAATCTTATTGGTATGTTTAAGACCATCCATAATATAGCCACGCTGAATTCTGGCTTTTTTTTACTCAAAAGAGTAAACATGCATATCCCCATGTTTTGATAATTCTTAAAAATTCCCATGATTTCTGGCTCCTAGCTTTGGCCAGGTCCAGACATAGTTGGTATGGCCATTTGTGGAGTGAAAGAGCAGCTGATGGATGATCTCTCTTATCATCTCTCTCTCTCCCTTTTTTACTCAAAAGAGTAAAAAAAAGAGCTGTAGTAACACTGAAAGTGTCACTCTTAATTAAATGTATAATTGATTTAAAAAAAAAAAAAAGGAAGAAAGAAAATAGTCAAGGATCTAACCAGAGACCATGTACTTCATTTGTAACCAAAGAGATTGAGAACTAGGTATTTCTGTTGATCCCAAAGTGAGCAGATACGCAAACTGATGGCCTGTATGAAACCAGGCCCTCAATTAAATGGGAGACATTAGAAAGGAGACTGTTTCAAGCAAGAAAGCAAACATTACTGTGGCCCGTGCTATGGCATAGTATGTTAAGCCTCTGCCTGTGGCGCTGGCATCCCATCAGGGCTCTGACGAAAGTCGCAGCTGCTCCTATTCCCATCCAGCTCTCTGCTAATGGCCTGTGAGAACAGTGGAAGATGCCCTAAGCGCTTGGGCCCCTGCACCAAAGTGGAAGGCTTGGAATATGTTCCTGACTTCTGGCTTCAGGTCTGCTCAGCTCCGACAATTGTGGCCATTTGGGGTATGATGACGGAAGACCTTTCTCTCTCTCTGTATCTCCCTTTCTCTGTCTGTAACTCTGGTTCTCAAATAATAAACAAATCTTAAATAAAGAAAATGAACATCACAATGTTAATCTATGGTAGTAAATCAATCACTCTCTATTCCAAAAGCAAGAGGTAGTCAGAGAAAAGAGGCTCAGCTTTGTCCTCAGGTGCTCCCGAATGTCCAAAGTTTCTCTTTTCCTGTGAGTTCAGCCAGAACATGAGATGAGGAGGCACAATTTCACACGGCCACATAGTTAGCAAAGAGCATTGTTTAGCTTCAAGTTACAAAAGAAATGAGATATATGCTTTAGATTTAAAAACAAAGAAAATTGGATATAATTCTCTTTGAGGGAATTATGATAGTTTCTTACAACAATGATTTGGAGAAAGGGCAACAGATAGAGTCCCTCGCTTCTAATTTATTTTGAAAAGCTTAACTTTTTTCAGGTGAACTTAAGAAAAAATTAAAGTGCATAAAATATTTTTAATTCAAAACTAACATATATTAAGAATCAATTTTTAAAGAAAAAATATCCTTTCATTCAGAAAGACTCCCAAACTGACTATAAAGATTATTTACTTGTCCAAATAGTCGTGATACCGTGATCAAGTTCCTCATGCTCTGCGACCCAGTGATGTCTGATCACACTGGCCTGTCTGCAACGAGAATTCTCTTAGGTTGATTTAGTCTTGTTCTCCTTGATATTTTCTTATTTTTCACCCACTGACATCTCCAGACTCCAAATGACAACTTTTCATTGGCTATAAATTCCCAGTTATACAAGGTATATTCCATATTTATCCCAAATTTCATTCCTCACTGTAAAACCCTATTACCATGGTAGCCATACCTGTTATATAGTCCTGGAAAATATTTTGCTTTCCTTTCTCTAACAAGTACCATTTATGTCTTTTCTCATCAACAGTGAAGTAATTAAACAACAGAATTTTGCATATAAAATATTAGAAATTTGCAATGCAGGCAAGGAGGTGGCAAGCAAGGAAGAGCTAAGATCACCTGTCTTTCCCTACGGCCCTGCCTTTTCCACCTAACCACCTGCTCTCTATGCAGTGGAATATTGCAACTTCCCTCTAAAGCCACCAGTCAGAACCAGTTTTGTCCAAAAGTAACCAACATGATGCTGGTTACATCCCTGTGGTGTTCTGTACATAGTACCATTATAATAAAATTATCATATCTGATATTCCTACTCCCATCATGTATCTGATGCCATGAAACTATTGAGATTTCACAAGAAGAGTAGGAAATTGGATAGTATTCAATCCCTACCACAAACTCCAGCCCCTATGAATATTCCATTAAAACCTGCCCCAGGCACCATTCTCTGTGCCTTTACGTCATATAAAAGACTTACTGAGTGCAATTCAACCTGGAGTATACGCACACTGCTTCTTGAGTGTTTGCTTTCAGTCATGACAAATTCCCTCATGTCCTCAGTTTCTCACAGAAAGCCCCATGGGCCATGGACATTTGAGTAGAAGAAGGGCCCTGAGGACACTCAGGCGCAATGGACTGTATTCATGATTTAGGACACTGTATCTGAAATAGTCCACTAGGAGGCGCTGGAGACACCTGTGGCACTAATGGATGTGACAGAGATCCTGGGAGGCCAGATCTCACTGGGAGCCATTGACAGGGCTCTCAACACAGCATGACTCACTCTTTCTCCTAATTTCCTTTTTGATCCAATTGGTCATGAAGTGGCTCTTTCAACATGGGTAACTCTCTAACCTTCCCCACAGACTCACCTCTGTGCTGCCTCCTTAAAAACTGGAAAACCATTGGATTAGATGTTCTAAACAAGAAAAAAGGTTACTTTCTCTTGTCATAATATATGCTTGAGAATGGGGAAACCCAGCTACCAAAATTGGCCTTCTAATTTAATGCTGTCCTTCATTGGGACCTCTCCCAATGAAACAACAAAAATCGTCAGAAATCCCTTATGTCCCAGCTTTCATGGAATCCTTTAAAAGAAACACACTCCTAAAGGGAGCTGTAGGCTCAGTTTATGCCCTTGCCCCTCTAGGGATATGATATTCAGAGCACTCAAAGCTCAGCAACTTCAAGATCAGCTTGTGTCATAACCAGGACTTCCCCAGGGGGCAGTGAGTATTTCCCCTCAAATCCTGATTCTCTTTCACCTGCTACTATCACACTGCCTTCACCCTAAACTGGGTCCACCATCTTCAACCAAGGATAGACCTGCTGCCATCTGGTACAAGTAATCTGTGTTCCCTGAAAGTGTAGACTAAAAGAGATGCTGGGACAATTAGAATACATGACTTATTATCTACAACTAATTTAATTCAATGTAAGTAAAAGGCAAGGAAGTTTTCTGAAGACCCCACTGAATTCACAGCACGTCAAGCCTTAACTCTGGTTATTAGTTTGATCCATGGTTGCCTATATATTATCCTGTCCATTGTTACAACCCTGAAAAAAGAAAGTGAATTTTAGCAAAAGCCTAATTCTATTCTGATTCCTTGACAACTCAACAGTCCAATCAAAATGCTGTGGGTGCCCTGCCAGTCATAAAAACAGACCTTATTTGGAACTACCAAAGAGGTCATGAGGACTCAAGGTACTGCAAACATATGATTATCTGTTTGGTGGTTGAAATGAAAAATTGTATTATCACACCCACAGATTATGGCAAAATGAGGGAGGTAACACAGCATGAGGAAGATGATTTAGTCTTATTCCTGGAGTGACTAATAGAGGCCTTAAAAATATGCTAAGATAAATCCTGACACCCCTGAAGAACAGGGTCCCAGTTGGTACATTTTTCATCAAGCAGCCTTATATATATGGAGCAAACTCCATAAACTGGCAATGGGACCTCAAGTTGCCATGATCCCAATGCTACATATATTACATTTGGGGTGATAATAGAGACAAAACTGAGCAGGAAAGGGGAGTTCAACAAGGGTAACACTATTCCAGATAACAGGCTCACATGATAATAATCCCTGTAAACATTTTCCAGTGACTTTAGTACCAACCAAGGGGGTAATCAATTATTTGTGAAAATCTCAAAATAGGGTGTTTCATTCATTGTGGGAATCTGGGACATTGGCACAAGTAATGTCCTCACCTAAAAACCTCACCAAGTCCGTGTACTTCAATTGTAAAAAAGGACACTGGAAATGAGATAGCCTTCAGATTCAAAAGAGTCAGAGAACTCCCAGGCTCCTCATGTCCTCATCCAACAACTGATAGTACATGAGAACTCATGTTGCTGCCACAAGGCATGTGACCATCGCACTCCTGGAGCTCCAGATGGCCTTGGATGCCACAGGTAAGAATCTCAATTTTCTGACTGACACAACAGACTTACTTTGTTCCTGCATAAGACTGCCATTCTCAAAGATTTGCGGCAATCCAGGAGTAAGATGGCAAGCACCCCTTCTAACAAGTCACTTTGTCCATCAGGTGCTACTTAGCATTTCTACTGCAATTAAATTACAGGAGATTTCTAGTTGGATACATCTGTCATAAATTAAACTTCTACCTCTTCAGTCTTCACAGGCCCAATCAGGGGATAACTCTAACATTGTTTATGATCCAGATGAGGACCTCAGTTTTACCTTCAAAAGACTAAAAATTAAAAAAAGAATTGCCTTGAAATATCCTTCTCCCCAGACATTTACCAGACATGATTTTCCTACTTCTATCATCTTTCTGGACAACCTGACATTGTCAGGACAACCTCTTGCATCAGTTTTTCCACCATAATAGCTAGAGGAGAAAATCTTACTACTTAACATGAAGTCACTTTGGAAAACCTGTTTGCTGCCTTGAGTGATTGAGATTAGACTGATAGCCATGTCTGGAGCAACTACAAGATTCCTTGTATTCCCAAGCTAAAGTGGTCATGCGAAACCTACTATTTCCAGATTATCTACAGCCAGAACATGGCAGAATACATCCAGTTATTAGTAAAATCTGTTGCACTTACTTTAACAACCGTTGGCTCACGGAAGAAGATATCAAAAGGATTTATGATGAAGTCAAGGTTCTATGATTGTGCTAAGAGGTGTTTTTCAAGTATCTAGGAAACAGCAAAACGTTCTCTCTCTTCTTTGATGTGGTTCTTGCTCTTGATTCTTCTTGTTCCATGTATATTCATCCTAATTGTCAAGGTGTCTCCCAGAATTCAGCAATTTCTTATAAAAATTATGACCATGCAGGGATTTCATCCATCAACAATAACTGCTTTTGAATTTCTAGCTCCTCTAGCGAAACCACAATACCAGTTAACAAAGGATTTCATGTCCTGAATAGGCAGAGGTGACACAGATTAAGAAATCATAGAAGATGCATCTTCTTCTCTTGATCTCCCATAAAAATTAAGGGAAGAAAAAAAAAAGGAAAAGAACGTATAGACAATGAGGTACCCAGTGAGAAGGAGCTGCAGTTACCAGCACACCCCACCCCCAAGCTGCAGCCTCACTTGTGTTGCCCATACTGTGTCCCTTTCCCATACAGCAGGAAATTGCAGGTTTTTCAAACCATGGCTCAGAACCAGCACCAGACAAAAACAGCCTACCTGAGTGTTAGGTTTCAGTTCAGTTCAATGATGACATGTAACTACATGTAATATGCTTATAATCAAATTATGATGGCTGGCACTCAACTTCTATCATGCACCTGATGCCATGACACTTTGAAGATTTCCAGAACAAGTAGATGAATGGAGAGTACACAATTTCTTCCCCAAACACGACCACCCTATGAGTATTCAATTAAACACGTCCCAGAAACCGCTCATTATGATTCCATATCATGTAAAGTGTTGAGTCCAATGCTTGTTGAACACAGCTCAACTACTGAGTATGCCTGCAGACCCACTTGAGTGTGTACCTTGACTTCACATGTGAATAAGCCTCATTTCTCTATTAAACTTTAAAGGTGTCTCATCCTCAGACTCTGCCTCGAGAAGAGAAACTGAACCTAGCGATCTGATGACATTTTGTTCCAGCAATTTCATGGCATTAACACGCCTGATTCTTTAAATCCAAAAGTAAGACAACTTGGTCTCCTGAAGTTTAAATGTTATACTTAACGTCATGACAGTGCAGCAAATGATACCCAAACTCTCTCCCCTGGCCTGATGTCTTGTCTAACGTGTATTCCCATTCTATAAGAATTTTAACACTGAAAGCAAGTGTACTTGGAAAAAATGACTTCTTACAGAGAAATCCTATGTACTTCTCTGTAAAGTTTTAAAATACAATATCTTATAATAACATAAATTTTAGGTTTCAGTAGCTTCTATTTTTTATGATAATTGACACATTGGATTTTTACAGTGCTTTCTAAAATACTACATAACTAGAGTTTTCATTTCTTGAATTAGATTAGATGATGTTTAAATGTTCCTAATATTTTTTTCATGTGACATATGTTTTTTTTTCAGTGATAAACTGCTTATATTATTTTCTTTCCCAGAAAATAATCTGACTTTTATCTGGTGTCAGATGAACATCTCTTTCTGATGTTATTGCAACAAGTGCGGGAACAACAATGACAAAATCTGCAAATGGAAATAGCAGTCTCCT
Organism: Oryctolagus cuniculus; assembly: GCF_051225735.1. Taxonomy (NCBI): domain Eukaryota; kingdom Metazoa; phylum Chordata; class Mammalia; order Lagomorpha; family Leporidae; genus Oryctolagus; species Oryctolagus cuniculus. The sequence continues at coordinate 63,720,358 of NC_142874.1, read as the reverse complement.
AATAAATCTGATTGGAGGATGAAGCTGATTTTTTTTTTTGACAGGCAGAGTGGACAGTGAGAGAAAGGGACAGAGAGAAAGGTCTTCCTTTGCTGTTGGTTCACCCTCCAATGGCCGCCGTGGCTGGTGCCCTGCGGCCAGCACACCGTGCTGATCCGAAAGCCAGAAGCCAGGTGCTTCTCCTGGTCTCCCATGGGGTGCAGGGCCCAAGCACCTGGGCCATCCTCCACTGCACTCCCTGGCCACAGCAGAGAGCTGGCCTGGAAGAGGGGCAACCGGGACAGAATCTGGCGCCCCAACCAGGACTAGAACCCGGTGTGCTGGCGCCACAAGTCGGAGGATTAGCCTAGTGAGCCGCGGCGCCGGTGGAAGCTGAATTTTCACATTTCAAGAAACTATTTAGAGTTAGCTAATCCATGTCAAGGATAGCTAGTTTTGGGGATGCTAGATTTTAAGTATGCCTAGCATCACATCAGAAAAAGAACCTAAAATGTGGCAGGCTAATATGAAACATGCCCAAATCACGGTACAATCTCTGCTGGGAAGGCTTTCACCAGAAGTTTGCACTGTGTTTCGCTGTGTGCTTCACATTTTTTATAAAGGACACTCCTAAAGGAAATGCATCTAAGAGAGGATTAGTTGGGCAAATAAAATTATATCAAAATGAAGAACAATTTTGCTAAGGAAAAGCTAAATGTAAACAAGCCAATTGCCTTCAGGTATTTGAAAGTTATGGATTCAAGAGAAGTTAGGTGTAGTCAGTTTTGTGCTAGAGAGCAGAAACAGGAAAAGAATGGGCATTAGAAGAAGGCAGATTTTGCTCCTGCATGAGAAAGAATTTTATATCAAGTGGAGCTTTCTAAATAAATAAATCAGTTTACCTTGCAGATGGCATGCTTGTAGTTACTGCCAGCTTTCCCGTGCTGCAGCTCTGAATCAGATGGAAAAGTTAATCCCACCATTTTTAAGGCATTTCCCAACATAAAGCTTCTGGAGTGCTATCTTTATTAGTAGCTTCACAATGATGAAGAACCATCCTCTGAAAACATGAGAGGCTGTGTTTCACAAAAGATGGGGAAAAGATAAAATTCTTATTTTTGTATTTCATGCTTTCACTTCTACTCTATGACATTAGGCCTCTCTGGAACTAGAAATGGTCCACAAAATTTAGGTAAAGGTTTATCTCAATAAGTCTCTAGCTATAAACTAGAAAATATTCAGTGTGAATGAAGACCAATCTTAAAAGAAAAGAACTGGCCATTGGCCTTGAATATGTGCATTCAGAAAGAGAGAGGAGCCAAAAGAATCTCTGGTCACCATGTCCCTCCACCTTATCCATTGTCTTTACTCCCTCTTGCCAATGTAAATCTACCAGAACATGCAGTAATCAACACCCCTTTTCCTGGAATGTACATGAAATATTACAGATATACCCAGATTTATGTAGCTGAAAGTAAAGAACACTCTTGGGATGTTGACTCAATATATTTTCAAACTAAGTAAAGCATTTATGGTTTTATAAACAATTTTTATAATGAATAAAATAGGTATGGCCTGATAAGAAGGAGGAGCAAAATTGGATTTATGTGAGTCTGGTACTTCTCAATCAAGAAATGACCCAACATTTGTTCTAAGCTGTGTTGAAGAAATAAAATTATTGACTTGAGCTTTCAGGCCTCTAAAGAACCACAACATTGTTTTCTACAGTGGGAATGGCTATAATCGGGGCATGTCATTTTTTATTTATTTATTATTTTTTTTTTTTGACAGGCAGAGTGGACAGTGAGAGAGAGAGACAGAGAGAAAGGTCTTCCTTTGCCGTTGGTTCACCCTCCAATGGACGCCGCGGCTGGCGCTCTGCGGCCGGCGCACCGTGCTGATCCGATGGCAGGAGCCAGGAGCCAGGTGCTTCTCCTGGTCTCCCATGGGGTGCAGGGCCCAAGCACCTGGGCCATCCTCCACTGCACTCCCTGGCCACAGCAGAAAGCTGGCCTGGAAGAGGGGCAACCGGGACAGAATCCGGCGCCCCGACTGGGACTAGAACCCGGTGTGCTGGCGCCACAAGTCGGAGGATTAGCCTAGTGAGCCGCGGCGCCGGCTATTTTCTTTAATACAGCTAATTTCTTAACATAAAATTGAGGGTAAACTTAGTATCTATTGAATAATATTGCTCTGATGACTTAACATGCTATAGGAAAATGTTTAACAAAGAACTGCTCATCTGGAAAGTGCAAAGTAATTTTCATCTATAATATCAGTATTATTTTGACTAAGATATTCTAAATCACCCTCATGAAATAAAATATTAGAATCTCATTGCGTAAGTTTACTTATATTCCAACAATGTTTATTTTAATAATATGTTTTTAAAGGTGTTTTGGGAGGAGATCTAACATAAGTTATGATTATTCAGAATTGTCCTATTTTTTATTTGATGATCCCACGACGTTTATTGTAATCAAGATAAATTGCAGAGAAATTCAAAAATATTTAAATAAAGGCAGGGTTCTATTATATTCCACTGACGTTGTCTCCCCATGTTTCCATCAATTTATTGCTCAACACGTGGAAGGTATGGTCATAAAACTACACAAATTATTATACCAAAATCTAATTCAGTTCATTCACATTTTTAATCATTTCAGAATGGAATATGAGAGGGTTTAAGAAACATTTTGTATAATTATACATTGAGTGATTAGCTTTATATGAAATTTTTAAAATGAAATTGGAATTATTTGCATAATCTGTCCATGTTTTTCTTTACAGTTATTCATGGCAGGTGTTTAAAAATTCATTTGATAACATGACCAGAGAACAATGACTCTGTATTTCCATAACACTATATTTATGCATTTTTTGTAATCATTTTTTAGAAAAAGAGAGACATAAATGTTACTATTAATGGGATTTGATTTTTGTTCCCTAGTCCCTTCAAATCTACTTAGAGTTTGTGCTTCTCTATAGAAAATTAAGGCCAATTCTACTTACTCAAATACTAAGTTTTCCTCTTCAATAATTGCTATGCCATGGTCCTCCTTGGAGGAAAATGGCTTGTGTTGAACTTCCCTAACCACTTCCACATTCTAGTACTGTGTCATCTTAGCACAGATTACTGATTACAATTTTTAGGTTTTCTAGAGAGTGCAAGGACACAGAAAAGAGAAGACAATGATAACTATAGGTTCCTACTTGACTCTTATGAACTAAACCATTGATATAATCTCTGGTCCTCACAGAGGTGCCTTTCTCTCTTTGCTCACTTTTGTGGAAGTTTTTGCAGACCCTATCTTTGGAACCCTTATTGCATTCCCTTAGCATAAACTCATCCTAAATTGTTGTCTGGGCTTTCATAGATTTTTTTGTTGTTGTTGTTTATTTATTTGAAAGAGTTACAGAGAGAGGTAGAGACAGAGAGTGAGGTCTTCCATCTGCTGGTTCAATTCTCAGGCAGCTGCAACAGCCGGAGCTGCGCCGGTCCAAAGCCAGGTTCCAGGATCTTCTTCTGGGTTCCCACGTTGGCAGGAAGTGGAAATTGGAAGTTTAGCTCAAATTCAAACCCCATGTGCTCTGGAGTGCCAGGAGGCATATTTATTTTTTTTAAGATTTATTTACGTATTCAAAATGCAGAATTATGAGACAGAGAGATGTGGTTCACTCTCCAAACAGCTGCAAAGCCTAGGGCTGGGCCAACCTGAAGCCAGGAGCTTCATGGAATCTCTCATGTGGTGACAGTGGCCACGGACTTGGGCAACATCTGCTGCTTCCTCTTGTGCAACAGCAGGGAGCTGGATTGGAAGTGGGGCAGCTGGGACTCAAGCCAGCACCCATATTTAATACCAGAATTTGGGGCGGTAGCTTATCTCACTATTAGTGCTGATCCTGCCAAGAGGCATCTTAAATGCTAGGCTGAATGTCTGCCCATGACCTTTGATTTCTAACCGTCTGTCACTGCTCCTCTTTTTACTCTTCCCATAATTTTTCAGGGGGTCTTTGAAAAGATTTTTAACAAGGATACATTACAAATAAAAATTATAGATTAGGGAGAATTTATAGTATTAGTAATATATGTTTGTGTGTATAAATATTCTAAATTCAGTACTGTAAGTTGCCATACATGATGACCACAAAGAAAAGTAATGCATAGCTAAAAATAGCAAGCACACATTAGTTTCTGAAACAATGACAAGGAAATAATTTTCTGTATAAGGACCACTTTGCAAGGCAAGGGATCCAATGGTCTAAGAAGCTGGAGAGAGGAGACAGAGATGGGAGTTCAGTCAGTATAGAGGCATGAGCTGGGACCAAGAGCCCAGGCTTTGGTCTGTAAATTCAAATGTTGCAAGACCCAAGAAACTTGCAAATAATTTTCTCTTCTCCTTTCTGTCTCTTTGTTTATCCCATGGATAAATAGAGATGCAAACAGAGTGAATCAATAAACACATCTTAAAGAATTTTAAAAAAATTGTGCTAAACGGAACTGTTTTATAATCTGAGCTAAAGAAGTTTGTGTTTTGCACTACTATTACCTTAGCACAACTAGAAAGACTGTTGTTTACTTATAATGTATTATTTTCTTTTTTTCATACTTTCTGAATTTTAAGACTATTGGTGGTGGCAGCCTCTTGTTATGATTCTCTAATATTTAAATCTCAGTTTTGATTGTGCATTCTTCATTTCTACATATAGCAATCTGTGAAGCAGTAGCTCCCGATGTAGACTTGCGTAGCTCCACCAGAGTACGATGGGATGACAGCTCTTCTGTGTCAGCTAAATCTGAACTACTGTAGCAGTCATTTCCAGTGGCTAATTCAAAATCCAGTCCTTCAGCCTTTCCAACAATGAGTAAGAACTTAAACCTCCTCTATTAAATTTCTTCCCACTTAATATCAATAGAATTTTCCTATTTTTAACATCCTTAAATGAACTCAATTTTTATTATAGTTTTTATTATAGTTTTATATATATTTATTTATATATAGCTTTATATATATTTATTACAGTTTTCAATTTTCCCAATAAACAAAATAGTCACAAACTATATAGAAAATTAGGGTAGCAGAACTGCATATTAATGTCAGTTATGATAGAAAGCTTAAAGGAAAGCTTACAGATTGAAGGTAGAAACTATTTTCACAGGGAAATGAAGATATGGAATGTATATCAGAGTAATATAATCTGTTAGGAACACCTCTCAGACTTTAGGTTCTTTATCTAATTAAACATTTGTTTTAGCTTCATGTCACAGTCCAGAGTCAGTTAGAAAAATGGTATGTTTTCCATAGTCCTTTAGGTCCCTTCCCCATTCTTTATTTTGGTTACATACTCCTCAATATCTACAACAGGACAAATCAGGGCAACTGGTCAGGGAAGTTCTCAGAGTCCTCCCGATGCATGGATTCAGAAAGAGAAGCAGATGGTGAAAGGGATGTTTACTGCGACCAGGTCTGGCACTGGCACATACCACCTCTTGTTAGCATTTTACTCTACCAAACTCAGTTACAAGGCTATACCTAATATGAAGAAAAGCCATCAGTTAGTGGTTATCAGTTAGTGGTGCACAGGATGACCAAGGAAACAGGAATATTTGAAAACCAGAACAGTCTGATAAGTCCATCCTACTCTTCAAAATTAAATTCTCATTTTCCTACATGTTGAACATTGCAAAAGAGAGAATTAGGGGCTGTGGCGCAGCGGGTTAATGCCCTGGCTTGAAGCACCGGCATCCCATATGGGCAGTGGTTTAAGACCCGGCTGCTCCACTTCCGATCTAGCTCTCTGCTATGACCTGGGAAAGCAGTAGAAGATGGCCCAAGTCCTCAGGCCCCTGCACCCACGTGGGAGACCTGGAAGAAGCTCCTGGCTTCTGGCTTTTGATCAGCGCAGCTCCAGCTGTTGCAGCCAATTAGGGAGTGAACCATTTGATGGAAGACCTCTCTCTGCCTCTCCTCTTTCTGTGTAACTCTGACTTTCAAATAAATAAATAAATCTTAAAAAATAAGAGAATTATAAGTTTCCCAAAAACTACTGCATTGAGAAAAATTCAAGCTATGGATTTAAGTATAATATGAAGCAGTATATTGTCCAACCTATACAATCAAGGTGAAAGTTCAAATTTCATGAAAGTATTGTATCCTTTATGAGAAAGATGAATATTGACCATCTTCATTGCTAACTGATAGTATTTGAAACATAACATTTTACTATGAAAGTTTATTGAATATAATGAAATAGTAATTTGTAAAAAGCTACAAAACTTAAAACCAACAGAAATATGTAGTGCTACTTACCTACAAAGGGTAAATGGTACAGGTGTTTAAAGTCCATAGAACACTTGTGTATGGCATCTAATTGTGTATGTATGTTTCATAGAGGGGGTACTCAATATTTCTCACTGATTTACATTTTTCAGATCAAAACTATGTTAAGAATGTATTCTAATATGTATACTACATGAAGGAGCATTTGTTAAATTATTGGTTGAAATGAAACATCGTTTTTTTTTTTTTTAAGATTTATTTATTTATTTGAAAGTCTGAGTTACACAGAGAGGAGAGGCAGAGAGAGAGACAGAGTCTTCCATCTGATGGTTCACTCCCCAGATAGCTGCAATGGCCAGAGTTGCGCCGATCCGAAGCCAGGAGCCAGAAGCTTCTTCCAGGTTTCCCATGTGGGTGCAGGGGCCCAAGGACTTTGGCCATCTTCTACTGCTTTCCCAGACCATAGCAGAGAGCTGGATCAGAATAGGAGCAGCCGGGACTAGAACCGGCACCCATATGGGATGCCAGTGCTTCAGGCCAGGGCTTTAACCTGCTGTGCCACAGTGTTGGTCCCTATTTTTTTTAAGATTTATTTATTTATTTTGAGAGTCAGAGTTAGAGAGAGGAGAAGGAGAGAGAGAGAGAGAGGGAGAGAGGGAGAGAGAGAGAGAGAGAGAGAGAGGTCTTCTGTCCTCTGATTTACTCCCCAATTGGCCGAAATGGCTGGAGCTGTGCCAATCTGAAGCCAGGAGCCAGGAGCTTCTTCCAGGTCTCCCATGTGGGAGAGCCAGATCAGAAGTGGGGCAGCTGGGACTTGAACTAGCTCCCATATGGGATGCCAGCACTGCAGGTGGAGACTTTACCCACTAAGCCACAGCACTGGTCCTGAAACATTTGTTGACTTAATGTTACATTGTTGGCATACTTATTTATTTAAGAAAACTCTATTAGTTACTTACTTTTTTTAAAAAAATAATTTATTTATTTATTTGAAAGTCAGAGTTACACAGAGAGAGAAGGAGAGGCAGAGAACAAGAGAGACATGTCTTCCATCTACTGGTTCACTCCCAAAATGGTTGCAATGGCTGGAGCTGCACCAATCCAAGCCAGGAGTCAGGAGCCTCCTCCAGGTCTACCACGTGGGTGCAGGGGCCCAAGGACTTGGGCCATCTTTCCACTGCCTTTCCATACCATAGCAGAGAGCTGGATCAGAAGTGGAGCAGCTGGGTTTTGAACCAGTGCCCATATGGGAAGCCGACATTGCAGGTGCTGGCTTTACCCACTATGCCACAGTGCCGGCCCCCAGTCACTTAATTTTGACAACTTATTCATTTAATAGTTTTCTTAAACATTGGCACTGTCGAAATTATAGGACAATTCTTTATTTTTAGGGCCAATGTTCTAAATTCTAAGAAGCTTAGCAGCCATCTTGTCCTCTGCTACTAGAAGGCAATAGCCTTCCCAGGTTGTAAGGATCTAAAGAGCAAAGTGACGGGAGTTGGGGAATGGGCATGGAGAGAATAATGGAAGACAACCTTCCCTTCTCCAACTGAGAAACACTGTTTTTTGTTGTTGTTGTTGTTGTTATAAGATGAATGTATATTTTCTATGGGTTCTGTCATATAAAACATACATGTAGGAGTATATAGGATCTGAGGAGATTCTGGTGATTTCATCTCCCATGAGAAAAAAAGTGCATATTTCAATTTTTTGGAAAATTTACAAAGTAGAACTAGAGTACAAAAATTAAGAATATACTTAATAGCTCTATCCATCCCTGCTACCTGACTTATTGGCCTAAAATCTCTGCTCTAAGAAAATTGACCAACTAGTCCTTTGTAGAAAAAAAATTGTGAGACAATTGAATTATTGTTCTTGTATATAATTTTTAAAAGTGCTTTAATGAAAACAAATCTACAGAATGACAAACTTAGGGAAGTGTGGTGGGAGATTTTCAAGTTGTTCCTTGGCTCTTAAGGTGCATTTTCTGTAAATAAGAATGAGCAATATTCCAGTACCCATTCAGGTCATGGTTAATGGTAGATCATAAATTTCTTAAATGCTAGAATATTTATGAATGGCCTGCTGTGATATGTAGTATAAGCTTTTTTGGTACATTTAAACCTGATTAGATTAATGTCAATGAACATTTAGATTAAGCTTGAAGTTGAAGGTGAGCATAAAAACCCAACATCTAATTTTGGAAATCTGATACATACTTAATCATTACCTGTGTTCATTAAACAAGGACAAGAAGATTTAATCATTGATAATCATCATAACTCTATAAACTTTCCTCATTTCAGGATGAGTTTTATAATGGAAAAATTTTTGTTTTTTAAACCCATCAGTTTTGAGTGTTTTGTTATGAAGCAGTGAATGAATAATACAGATTCCAGGAGCAGTTTCTAGAAATAATAAAACATATCTGGCACTTGCTTCATGGGCATCAGAAGGTACAGGCTAGAAAAATAGTAATGGCTCATGCTGGGGACATCAATGGAAGCTGGAGAAATGGGGCCGATGTCATATAATGACCGAACAATGAGCAAACCTGTCATTGCAATAACTTAGTAGATAGAAAATGCCTCAGTGAACAGTAGGATATGGTTAAGGAGATTTTCTGGCAGACAGTTTAAATTTTAGTTGGCTTATTTTAGATGTAAATGACAAGACACTATAGAACAGAAATGAATTAAATAAAAAAAAACTTAGAATTTATTTAGCAGAATATAGAGGAAAAACATTGTGTTCAGGTTAATCCCTTCAGGCAGAAGAGCATTCTTAAAGTAAGAAATTGGCTCTAGGTCCAGGTCAACTCAAGGGTGTGTCAGAGAGCAATAATTAAGGCACTGCATCACAGAAACTCTGTGTTAAATGAGGGGCTCTAAGAAGTAGAAAATCATCAAACTCAGGGAATTTTGAGTGAGTCTTTGGTTTAATAAACTGGAATGCAAATTTTGATAGCTTTAAAGAGAATTACACCAGCTCAGGATAAAAGAATAAAGACAGTTTAGAATGAAGAGAACACTTGTCCCCAATTTTCTGTAGGAAGGTGCAAAGCAGCCTGAAGTCATTCAAATGTAGGACATTTCCTAAGAAAGAGAGAGGATAACTCAGAGTTCAGAAAGAAGATTCCAGTGAAAAGGTGATCTAAGGCTCCCAAAGAACTATACATTAAGGAATTACACCTGTGAAACAGAAGCAGACCCTAACTGAGTTCTGTTCTTGGTCCCATGACCCTGGGCAGTGGCATGAATTGATGACTACTGTGGGCTTCCCAATCTTATTTAAGGAGTACTGATTGCAGCTATCCTCTCCCTACCTGATCACTTTATTTTATGAGGAAGGGTCAGATACATTTTTAGTTTTGTTGACACCATATCAATAAGAATTATATTCAAGGAGCTGTACCTGGAAATGACATTCAGTCTCATCTGCTTCTGGAACTGATTTACGTAATGAAATGCAGGATTTTGAGCTTATAATTGATGTTGACATTTCTTGAAATTTATTGAGTCTAGAGAGAGGATGAGTTCATTTTGCATTGAGAACTGAATACAATAGACAATTTTCATTTTCTAGGATGTGTTTGTTGTCCATACTATACTCCTTTACAGAATACTATTAGCATTCCGTTCACCAGTGTGTGAACAGAATGATGTTCTGTTGTCTATTCCTCTACTCTTCATCTTGAGGTGGTATTGGTACTCGTGTTACCCAATAGTATGTGGTGGTAATAACATCGTGTGAATTTCAGATTCCACCTTGAAGAAGTCTCTTGTTTCCTTTCTTACTCTCTGGGACTCTGAGATCATGATGCTGAGAAGAAACCCTGCCAAACCTACAGGGATATGAGCAATCACCTGGAGGAAAACTGATAGCAAGCATCAAAGCTTCAGACAGATGGGTGGGGATATCACACAACTTCTACTACAGTCCATGTACTGCCTGAATGAAGCTGCATTAATGAGCTCCAGTGGGACAAGAGAACCAATGAGTAAATCTACCACATTTTGAGAAGTAGCATCACTTTAAATCATTAAGCTTGATATACTCTTCTAGGCAATAATGGCTAACCTGAAATCTATTTATTTAAATTTGATTAATTGAAAGTAGATATTATAATCTGCAGCTAATCTAAGAATGTATAACTACCAAGTAGAATGAAGAACTACATTTTACCGAACGTGTAGAACACTAAACAATTTCTGAATAGATATCTTTGTAAATTTTGTTTTTATGATTACAAACTTTATTGACTTGCTGTAACAACAATCTCTTCAGCAGAGAAATGTATTTCTTTTACTACAGATTAATTCAAAATAACTAAATGAGTCATTATTGAAAATGTGGGGAAATGTTGGACTTCGCATGATTACATACTGGGGGACATACACTATTTCATGAGTCTATTCACTTTCTGCATTTTGCTAAGTCTACTTCATATTTGTTGTACACATGGAACATAAAAATTGATAGGAAAACATGAAACCTCAGAAAATAAAAGGAAAATATATTATTTTATTGAAATTAATATGCTATTCTTGAATATTAATAATAGATGAGGTAACATAAAGAAGTTTATATTTTTCTATCAGATACCATCATAGAGATAACAACCAAAATCAAGTGACAATTGATAATGATGAAGGAAAACATTTCTTCAAAAGTATAAAATTGGCCACCATTTCCTTTGCTTTCCACTTACAACATAACTGAAAAATTGATCTCATTTTATTTCAGGGATGGAATGGGAATTTGGTTTCAATATGCTTAGTAAATTTGATAATTTTTAGGAAGACAGGAATAATATTGTGATTTTAAGAAAGTAATTAGAGAAGAATATTTGAATCTGAAAATTTTGAAACAATGTGGAATATCTTAACTTTAATATGATACGAACATTTTATATGAACATATGCTATGTTTGTATAACCAAATGCTATCCATATCTACCTTCTTTTATTTGTTTATAGGATGATTGAATATAAGAGTCTTTAAAAACTTTACTCAGAATTTGTTGTTATACAGAATGTCCAAAAATAAATATAAAAAATTGACTTCAAAATATGTATATAGAGTGAGGTGATTTGGAAAATGTATGCAACTACATTATGTTTTATAACACTTTGTATATATAACCTGGAAAATAATTTCTTATATATCTTGTAATTTTTAGGTGTAGTAAAATAGTCCCATTATGAGTGCAATTAAAAATAAAAACATACCCTAACAGCATTTCCAACCAGTTGAGGTAACTACTAATGGCCTTATTTCCTTCAAATGTCAGGAAATAATAGAATTTTAAATTTGGAAGTGCAGTTTAAATTATCATCTCTATCCCTATAATTCAAACGCATAGAATCTGAGGCCTATCTGGAGAGATTATGTGATCATTAGTGTCTGCCAAATGTGTAGTTTCATATTCAGGAATGGCTAGAGGCAAAGGAAGTAAGGTATTTGAAGTTCAGAAAACAACACACAGAAAAAGCTTCAATGTGACAGATTTCTTAACAGCTGTGATGTTTGCTAAGGAAATTCTGCTGGGAGCCCCAGATACTAAATTCAAAGTCAGTCACACATCCCATTCAGAAAACAATCAAAATATGCATAATTTGCTCTAGAGAATAGGAAATAGAAGAGAAATTCACTCTTGCTTACAAGTCTTAATGGTACAATGCTGTGTATCTTATTTGGGGGAGAAATTGGACTTATTGACTAATCACCTTGATATTAAAGTAGTCTTTTACAGACAGCATTCATTTGCAAGATAATTCTTTTTTTTTTTTTTTTTGACAGGCAGAGTGGACAGTGAGAGAGAGAGACAGAGAGAAAGGTCTTCCTTTGCCGTTGGTTCACCCTCCAATGGCCACCGCGGCCGGTGCACTACACTGATCCGAAGCCAGGAGCTAGGTGCTTCTCCTGGTCTCCCATGGGGTGCAGGGCCCAAGCACTTGGGCCATCCTCCACTGCACTCCCGGGCCACAGCAGAGAGCTGGCCTGGAAGAGGGGCAACTGGGACAGAATCCGGCGCCCTGACCGGGACTTGAACCTGGTGTGCCAGTGCCGCAAGGCGGAGGATTAACCTAGTAAGCCGCAGCGCCGGCCGCAAGATAATTCTAAAATGTAGCTTTAATAACTACTAATTACCCTTAGAATTAAAGAGCCCCATTATCCCTCATTTATGTTCATTTGACCCAAGTTTCCATTTTTTACAGAAATATTGAAAACTAAAGCTCTTGATTACTTTCAAATATAAGAATACTCAAATTTTTTATCATTATTTAAATTGCAAATCTTAACTTCATTGGAATAATTCATTCATTGTCAGAGTATATTGTTATTTTATGAGTTTGATAGTTAACTCTTTTTATTGTATGTTTAGAGAGTTTATTATTAACATAGAACTTAAAAATAACCCATAACATTTTCTCACTCAAACATACATGACCAAATGTGTACATCTGAACTATCAGGGTTACTGCTTGTTTTCTCTTAAAAATTCTCTTATTACTACCTTTGTAATAGCAAAGAAAATATAGTATCCATTTCTATCACTTGCTATTATTTTGCCACACATTTATTCATTTTTATAAGCAAACTAATATATTGACACAGATATATATGAGCCATATATTCATTTATGTACTGATTTATTCAGTTTTGCAGGATTTTAAAAGGTTCAACTGAAATAATATAGGAGAATGAAATAAGAATACAGACATGTATTATAATATGTCACATAATCTGGACTTTGGCTGGTTCTGATGCACATCTTTCTTGTCCACATCAGACACATGAGACTTTTTTTTTTGATTTCTGCTAGCATTGAATTCATGTGTTGAGAAAAACCCTCAGGATTGCTGAATAAACTAAAGAACAGAGGAGAACTTCCTGAACAGTCAATGGATGAGTAAAAACCTTCCATTAATTAAGGAAAAGAAAACAAGAATATTGCTAGATCATGGGTCAAACCAAGAACAGAGTGCAAAATGTAGAGATAACACAATCATTTCTTAATTTTGCACAAAAATTGACCTACGTAAACGTCTCTCATCTCACCAATCTTGGAATTGTTTGTAAATGATAGTGTCAGAGACAAGAAAATGATATTTAAATTCTCTAGATATTAAACACAATACATTCATCACAGGATTTGAGATAAGACTTTCTTTTTTTATTTTTATTTTTTAACTTTTATTTAGTAAGTATAAATTTACAAATTACAGCTTGTGGATTACAGTGGTTTTTCCCCCCATAACTTCCCTCCCAACTGCAGCCCTCCCATCACCCACTCATACTCCCATTCCATTCACATCAAGATTCATTTTCAATTATCTTTATATACAGAAGATCAATTGAGCATATATTAAGTAAAGATTTCAACAGTTTGCACCCACACAGAAACACAAAGTGTAAAGTACTTTTTGAGTACTAGTTATAGCATTAATTCACATTGTACAACACACTAAGGACAGAGATCCTACATGGGGAGTAAGTGCACAGTGACTCCTGTTGTTGACTTAACAATTTGACACTCTTGTTTATGGCGTCAGTAGTCACCCTAGGCTCTTGTCATGAGTTGCCAATGCTATGGAAACCTCTTGAGTTTGCTGACTTCGATCTTATTTAGATAAAGTTATAGACAAAGTGGAAGTTCTCTCCTCCCTTCAGAGAAAGGTGCCTTCCTCGTTGATGGCCCATTCTTTCCACTGGGATCTCACTCACAGAGATCTCTCATTTAGTTTTTTTTTTTTTTTTTTACTATTTTTTTTCTTTTTTTTCCAGAGTGTCTTGGCTTTCTTTTTTTTTTCCTTTTTTTTTTAACTTTTATTTAATGAATATAAATTTCCAAAGTACAGCTTATGGATTACAATGGCTTCCCCACCATAACGTCCCTCCCACACGCAACCCTCCCCTTTCCCACTCCCTCTCCCCTTCCATTCATATCAAGATTCATTTTCGATTCTCTTTATATACAGAAGATCAGTTTAGCATACATTAAATAAAGATTTCAACAGTTTGCTCCCACACAGAAACATAAAGTGAAAAATAATAGATGATTTTTTAAATGATGATGAAATCAGATCAGACCTATTGTCATGTTTAATCCCAGTGAGAGTCAAGTTGGGAATTGATAATTTCTTTTTCTTTTTCTTTTTTTTTTTCTTTTTTTTTTATTTACAGAAGATCAGTTTAGTATACATTAAGTAAAAATTTCAACAGTTTGCACCCCTATAGAAACACAAAGTGAAATATACTGTTTGAGTACTCGTTATAGCATTAAATCTCAATGTACAGCACATTAAGGACAGAGATCCTACATGAGGAGTAAGTGCACAGTGACACCTGTTGTTGACTTTACAAACTGACACTCCTATATATGGCATCAGTAATCTCCCTATGCTCCAGTCATGAGTTTCCAAGGCTATGGAAGCCTTTTGAGTTCCCCGACTCTTATCTTGTTTAGACAAGGTCATAGTCAAAGTGGAGGTTCTCTCCTCCCTTCAGAGAAAGGTACCTCCTTCTTTGAAGACCTGTTCTTTCCACTGGGATCTCACTCACAGAGATCTTTCATTTAGGTCTTGGCTTTCCATGCCTAAAATACTCTCATGGGCTCTTCAGCCAGATCCGCATGCCTTAAGGGCTGATTCTGAGGCCAGAGTGCTGTTTAGGACATCTGCCATTCTATGAGTCTGCTGTGTATCCTGCTTCCCATATTAGATCGTTCTCTCCTTTTTAATTCTATCAGTTAGTATCAGCAGACACTAGTCTTGTTTATGCGATCCCTTTGACTCTTAGACCTATCAGTGTGATCAATTCTGAAGTGAAACTGATCACTTTGACTAGTGATATGGCATTGGTACATGCAATCTTGATGGGATTGAACTAGAATCTCCTGGCACATTTCTAACTCTACCATTTGGGAGAAGTCTGATTGAGCATGTGCCGAACTGTACATCTCCTCCCTCTCTTATTCTCACTCATATTTAACAGGGATCACTTTTCAGTTAAATTTAAACACCTAAAAATAATTGTGTGTTAATCAAAGAGTTCAATCAATAGTACTAGAACAAAAAAAAAAAATACTGAAAGGGATAAAGTATTAAATTGTACATCAACAGTCAGGACAAGGGCTGATAAAGTCACTGTTCTCATAGTGTCCCTTTAACTTCAACAGGTTTCTTTTTTTTGTTACTCGGTTAGTTGTCACTGATCAGGGAGAACATATGATATTTGTCCCTTTGGGACTGGCTTAATTCACTCAGCATGATGTTTTCCAGATTCCTCCATTTTGCTGCAAATGACTGGATTTCATTGTTTTTGACTTCTCTATAGTATTCTATAGAGTACATGCCCCATAATTTCTTTATGCCGTCGACTGTTGATAGGCATTTAGGTTGATTCCAGGTCTTAGCTATTGTGAATTGAGGTGCAATAAATATTAAGGTGCAGACAGCTTTTTTCTTTGCCAATTTCATTTTCTTTGGGTAAATTCCAAGGAGTGGGATAGCTGGGTTGTATGGTAGGCTTATATTCAGATTTCTGAGGAATCTGCAGACTGACTTCCTAGTGGCTTGACCAGTTTGCATTCCCACCAACAGTGGGTTAGTGTCCCTTTTTCCCCACATCCTTGCCAGCATCTGTTGTTGGCAGATTTCTGTATGTGAGCCATTCTAACCAGGGTGAGGTGAAACCTCATTGTGTTTTGATTTGCATTTCCCTGATTGCTAGTGACCTTGAACATTTTTTCATGTGCCTGTTGGCCATTTGGATTTCCTCTTTTGAAAAATGTCTATTGAGGTCCTTGGCCCATCTCTTAAGTGGGTTGTTTGCTTTGTTGTTGTCGAGTTTCTTGATCTCTTTGTAGATTCTGGTTATTAGTCCTTTATCTGTTGCATAGTTTGCAGATATTTTTTCCCATTCTGTCAGTTGCCTCTTCACTTTCGTGACTGTTTCTTTTGCAGTACAGAAACTTCTCAATTTGATGTAATGCCAATTGTTAATTTTGGCTTGGAATGCCTCTGCCTCTGGCGTCTTTTCGAAGAAGTCCTTGCCTGTGCCTATATCTTGCAGGGTTTCTCCAATGTTCTCTAATAATTTGATAGTATCATGTTGTAGGTTTATATCTTTAATCCATGTTGAGTGGATTTTTGTGTAAGGTGTAAGGTAGGGGTCTTGCTTCATGATTCTGCACGTGGAAATCCAGTTTTCCCAGCACCATTTATTGAATAGACTGTCCTTACGCCAGGGATTGGTTTTAGATCCTTGATCAAATATAAGTTGGCTGTAGATGTTTGGATTGATTTCTGGTGTTTCAATTCTGTTCCATTGGTCTATCCATCTGTTTCTGTACCAGTACCATGCTGTTTTGATTACAACTGCCCTGTAGTATGTCCTGAAATCTGGTATTCTGATGCCTCTGGCTTTGTTTTTGTTGTACAAAATTGCTTTAGCTATTCAAGGTCTCCTGTGCCTCCATATGCATTTCAGCATCATTTTTTCCATATTGAGTAGAATGTCTTTGGTATTTTGATTGGTATCACATTGAATCTATAAATTGCTTTTGGGAGAATGGACATTTTTTTCATATCATCAATTCTTGTGAATTTTGTTATTACGTAATTACCACAACACTTTAATGAAAAATATATATCCATATCTTCCATATTTCAGATCATCCTTAATATGTAGGTTGCTTAATTTAAAGTATGATTTGGAAATTCATGACGAAATATAAGTTCATAACTGTTTATCATCAATGGCAAAATTCACAAAGCTATGTCACCTGAGAGTGTTTTATTTTACTGACATCAGAATTCATTGTAGGATTTAGTATGTGTATGCATGAGGCTATTGTGGGAACATTCATATTTTTTAATTTATTTTTTTTTTTATTTTGACGGGCAGAGTGGACAGTGAGAGAGAGAGACAGAGAGAAAGGTCTTCCTTTGCCGTTGGTTCACCCTCCAATGGCCGCCGCGGCCGGCGCGCTGCGGCCGGCGCACCGCGCTGATCCGATGGCAGGAGCCAGGAGCCAGGTGCTTCTCCTGGTCTCCCATGGGGTGCAGGGCCCAAGCACTTGGGCCATCCTCCACTGCACTCCCTGGCCACAGCAGAGGGCTGGCCTGGAAGAGGGGCAACCGGGACAGAATCCGGCGCCCCGACCGGGACTAGAATCCGGTGTGCCGGCGCCGCTAGGCAGAGGATTAGCCTAGTGAGCCACGGCGCCGGCGTTAATTTAGAAATGTTAATTGTTTTTCATATGTAATTACAAGTTTGGGGTGTTACATAATGCATTTTTAAAAACATAGTTCTAGTTCTAGCACTGTGACATAGTGTGTTAAGCTGCTGCCTGTGGTGTTAGCATTACATGTGGGCACTGATTCTGGGCCTGATTGGTCCACCTCTGATCCGGTTCCTGTTAATATGTTTGGGAAGGCAACAGAAAATGACCAAGGTACTTTGGTCCCTTGCAGTTGTGGGAGATCCACATGAAGCTCCTGACTCCTGTCTTCAGCCTGGGCCAGCCCCTGCCATTGTAGCCATTTGTGGAGTGAACCCACAGATGGAAGATCTCTGTCTCTTTGTAACTCCGAATTTCAAATAAATAAGTAAATTTTGAAAAGAAGTATACCTACTTCTTGATGAATTTGGAGAAAATTTAGAATTTTGAAATCTGATTTCAATTGTAGTAAATAAAGTATCATTGTCATGTGTAAGTTTCAAACAAAAATAAAAATACCTAAATGTCGACCCATCATATACAAATAAAATTTTAAAAATTGCAATAGTATTACATATGAATAATACTTACAATGCTAGAATCATATAATATATAAGATAGGAGTGAGAGTTCGCCCTAGTGGTTAAGACAATGACTGGGATCCTTGTGTCTCAAATCAGAGTGCCTGGGTTCAAATTCCAGCTCTGCTCTGATTTTCTCTTCCATCTAATGCTTACCCCGGGAAGCAGCACGTGCTGGCTCAGCTAATTGAATACTGCCACCCATGTTTTATACCCAGATTGAGTTCCAACTCTTAGCTTCATCCTGTCCCAGATCCTGCCCTTGCAAAAATTTGGTGAATGTGCCATTAGAGGAGTTCTGTCTGTCTCTCTACTGCTTAAATAAATATGTAAATTATAAAAACAACATAAAACTATGACATATAAGAGAAGTTTAAAGTTATTAGGGAATGAATTTGAAAATATATATGTAAAAAAATTGATTCATATATGTATAAAAACATTCACCCTTACTTAAAATTAAAGTAACCATAGTGCTGCATTTTACCTTTAATCTATCAAGTTAACACTTAAACATTTCAATACAAACAATAGGCAACATCAAATTTGTACTGAAGTGCTAAGTTAGGGCAACATTTCTGGAAAACACTTTGGAAATATATGTGTATATATCTCCATGAGCAGGAAAGGATCATCAGAAAGTTCAACAAACTGAATCTTATTGAAAATACACTAATGTGTGTTTCATTTCTGTACCAAAAACAAACATTATTAATTCAATTTTTCATGAACATTTTGAAAAACCATTTGATATATGTATAATACACTCAGAAACATTCATCTCCCTTATTGGAAGCAATGGCATGCTTTCAAGTAAACTAGGTTAGCCATCTATAACTCAATTGAAATTTTATATAATATAACCATAATTCAATTTAAATGATTATCAAAAATCATTTAATAGCATATTAAAATGTATCAATTAAAATAATTAAAGTTATGAACTCTTAAATAGAGAATAAGCTAAAATACTTCAGGTTTTTTTTGGGGGGGGAGGTAAAATAGCAAGGTTTATTAGGGAAGGGACATCCGTAACGATGGATGGGCACCTCTCCAGACAGGACCTGAGAGATAGTGCGCAGTCGCTTGGACTGGAGGGGTGGGGAGGTTACATGGTTGAGTGGAGAGATTACACCTGGCCAGACCAAGCGGGCAGCTCAGCAGATAGGCAGAGGGCTGAGTGCCAATACTTCAGGTTAACACATATAAAGCCTGTTTCTTATTTTTAAAAATTTTTATTAATATCAAGAGAACATATTTCATGTATTTTAGATACAATTCTAAGATAACCATACTTTCCTCCATCAATAAAACTTGTATAAGTCAAATATGACCTCAGATTGCCTATTTTATATAGTTCAACTTAATAAATAGTTGGAAAATACTGTAAGAGAACATAATAAAAATCATATTACTTGTTGTATCTACTGGCAGAAGTTGAAATTTTTCATTTTTTCATGTAATTTCCAGTAGTTCTCAAGTTTTGAAGTAAGCATATAATTGCTATTTCAAACCAAAATATCATTTTAAGAAAAGATTTTTGAAAAAGATAGTTGGGTATCTGTCCCTGGCTTCACTTATAGGTCAGCATCCAAGGCTAGCTGTTAAGAATTTATTTCTTCCTAAATATATTCTGTACAGTTAGAATACATCATTAACAGATCCACGACAGTGTTTTGGCGATGGCATCATCAGCTTTTATGGAGCACATATTAAGTGAGACAGGGTCAATCAAATTTTGTTTCTCATCTTTTAAGCAAAAGTGTCATAATTTAGCAAATATGTACATAGAAGATGACTTAAAGAATACACACAAAAAACTGACTTAGTTACCATTCCACTAGTTATTTTGATTGTTTTAGAATCACATAATTGTTAACTTAAAGGGATCTTAGAGATAGTACTCCAAAAGCCATAATTAGAAATAATGATTTATATGTAATATAGTTAATTTGAATTATTATAATTGATATGTAAATAATAAACAGTCCTTTCCACATATTTTCATTCGGCGTCTACTCTGTGCTAAGTCTTGTGATAATTATATTTGAAGATTCAAAGTTTCAGGAAAAAGACAAATTTTTTGAAATGAAATGTAAGAGGAGGAGATGGATAGCAACCATAAGAATGACCAATATTTAAAAATATTTGACAAGGGTTATCAAAGAAAGGAGTGAGAACTAAGCCAGAAGACAAAGGTGATTACCTTACCTGAGGTGGTGAACAAAGCCCTTGTATTCAGAAAATGATTCCCAAGAGAGCTATTTGAGATCTGGAATCCAAAAGCAATTTTTCAATGTGGCCTAGTATTTAGTCAGCTAACTGAGGCTTGCAGTCCCAGTTTCTTAATTCAAATTAATTTATATTTAAAATATATTTATTTTAACTAGTGGTATTAAACTCAGAGTAGATGATACCAGTAAGATATCCTGTGTGTTACATTGCTACTGTCAATTCAACTGAAGTGAATATTAGAATATAAAGACTCGGGGAAAGAAAATGCTATCCAACCATAGTTAGGCTCCAATGAGTTGAGATTTTTTTTCATGTCTGTCTAGTGCTATATGTAGTGTGGCTATGAAGGTGATTCAGCCCCATGACTCATAGCATTTGATGACATATTTGACCAAATGAAAATCTCTTTGGTAAACTTAAGACACTTGGTCTATATAGCTATTTAGGCCACTTATTTAAACAATTTCAAATGATATGTTAGCAAGGCCCTGAATTTCAGAACTTCTCTTGATATCAAGTTCAGAATTTTAGAACATTTTGGTGCCATTATCTTGAAATCAGTAATATATGACTTTTTATTGGATTTTCTATAGCCATTTCTTTTTCTTTTTTGTAACAATAGAGGAACAAAGAATATATGAAAGAGAAGATTATGAAAGGCATATTTCTATTGTCATGTATTTCCTTTTATTGCTTTTCTGAACAATACCTGTCCCATACTCGTTTTGCCTTCTCTACCCTTATACCAATTAGATCAGAGGCAATTCAAAAGAATGTTAAAATTATATATATATATATATATATATATATATATAAGTATATACATCTCTTAATAGTTCTCTGCCATATAGGGTTCATATTTTTCCATAAATTCTAAAGGATGATCTTCCACAATGATCTTTATGACCATTAGTAGACTCAGTACAGAGTAATTGAGAGAGAGATATCAGAAAGTTAACAAAAGTTTGAATGATGTACAAAGACTCATTTCATCTAATCAGAAAGAATAGTACCCTCAGGAAGTTTGAAATCATGTACTAAGATAGAATTGTCAATATTTTTACCATACCTCCTTATTTTCTCAAAGGATAGATAAGTTATTTTAATTTTTTCAAAGGAGAAGAGAAAAGCAGACTGGAGAATACATTTTGCAATATGAATAACAGTACAGAAATAAAGTCATACATATTTAAGATGACTTATATTAACAATATTTGCTCATATAGATTGTATATAACACTAATGCAAGACTGATTTTTTTCCTTATGAGTTCTACACTCCCAGAGTGGGATTATTACCTCATTAAATTATTTGAAGTTTGTCAAATCCTGTATAGAATGGCATCATAACCAAAAGTAGTATCTCAGGGCTAGGGAAAAGTGAAGTGTAACATTACTATGATTCATTTTTAGAAGTAGGTAATGCACTGAGATGCATCATGCACACATCTATTCAAAAGGTGGAATTACTCCACATAGAATAAATAATCTTTTGAAGAGTATAATGCATGCCAAACTTTAAAACCTGGTGGCTAGAATTAACACTTGGATCAGTTTCCATTATCAACTTTATTTTTCTGAAATTATAAAAGATACACCAATACACTTGTTGAATATTTATAAAAGGTAAATATTTAAATAAATTTAGATAAATTGAATTTGAAAAGAGATTCCCAAACAGAAATGAATCCACATTTTAATTTTGTTTGTGTATTAGAGAGTACAGCAGATCAAAAATATTCCTCCAATTCCAAGGTTAAATAGATCAATGACTCCAGTATTTTTATGATTGCTTTCCCACTAGGTAACTAGAAAATTGAGAAACAGTGAAGGATGGCACAATGAAAATACTTGGTATGAGTTGGCACAGCCTTCTAAAACCTTGTTAGGGCAATACACCGAAGGTAGGAGCTCGATGCACTTAAGCAGAGTGAAATATCTTCTGAGACAGAGGAATTCAGAACTGAATAGACAATAGGAGGCAGGAAACTGGCGCTGACATTTTCCAATATAGTGGCTTGTAGACACGAGTCATATATATTTAATCAAATTTACATAGATTACTTTTAACATATTAAATATTCAATATGTCCACTTTTTAAAAAAATCATTAACTAGATCTTAAATGTTCAGTAGCTACAAGTGGCTAGTAACTACCAGTAGAGAGAGCGCGCATATTCTCATCATTGCCCTAAATACTCTTCTAACATTTAAAAATATTCTTCCTATTCCCTGGTAACTTATTCATGTGTTCGTTTCTTATTTTGTCATTAAGTCTTCAATTTAGATGTTTCCCACCATAGAGAGTTGTGACGCTACAATACCAATTTTTTTTTAATTTTAATTTTAATTTTATTTATTTATATATTTTTTTATTTTTTGACAGACAGAGTGGACAGTGAGAGAGAGAGACAGAGAGGAAGGTCTTCCTTTGCCGTTGGTTCACCCTCCAATGGCCGCCGCGGCCGGCGCACCGCGCTGATCCGATGGCAGGAGCCAGGTGCTTATCCTGGTCTCCCATGGGGTGCAGGGCCCAAGCACTTGGGCCATCCTCCACTACACTCCCTGGCCACAGCAGAGAGCTGGCCTGGAAGAGGGGCAACCGGGACAGAATCCGGCGCCCTGACTGGGACTAGAACCTGGTGTGCCGGAGCCGCAAGGCGGAGGATTAGCTTAGTGAGCCGCGGCGCTGGCCCTACAATACCAATTAATATATCAAATTTATACCTATTACGTAAAATTGCTGTGAACAGTACAAACATTTCCTGTTCTTGTGAATTGTAGGGTAAAGTCAATCTTTTAATGATCCAGAAAATAAAAATTAATGAACATAGGAGAGAGTGAAAAATTAGGAAAGGTGAGTATGGGTAGTGAGAGGGGGGTTACTCAAAAACATTTAAAAAAATATCAGTGTCAATAGGATTCAAGCAATGATATACAGAACCCATATTTCACATTAATTGACTCAGTTTCTGAAACAAAACCCCATGTTTTAGGGAAAGCACATTTCATTTGGCATTAGTTTCCCATTGTAGCATTTTTGCAAAATAAATCTTGCCTGGTAGCCATAGCACTTCATTGAAAAGAACATTTGAATTATGAGTATATATGAGATACAGAAGGCAAGATAAAGGACATTAACAATGGAGACTTTGGTACACTAAATAATGACCCACCTAAAGATGTTCATTCATACTGCAATTGCTGGATTCCTGAAAACCCAATAACTCATGACAAAAGGAATCTTTGTAGGTGTAATCTTGTTACAGATGTAAAACAAGAATTTTTCACAATTTATTTGGATCTGATCCAGCCTAAACAAGCCTTTAAATTCAAAGACATTTCTTTGTTCGGAGTAGAAAGATTCAGTAGAGGAGGTAGGAAGAAAAGATGAGATGGATTGAGGTTTCAAAGTTTTGAGAAGTAGAGAAAGGACTTGACTGATCAGTATGGCTTTGAAGGTTGAGAAAGGGGAGCTTGAACCAAAAGCTGAGGGTGGTGTCCAGAAGCTGAGAATGACACTTGGTCAACACCCCATAATGAAGTAGGCACCTACATCATACACGCATTTGGAATTGAACTCTGTCAGCACTCTGAATATATTAGGAGTTTATTTATTTATTTATTTATTTATTTATTTATTTTTGACAGGCAGAGTGGACAGTGAGAGAGAGAGAGAGACAGAGAGAAAGGTCTTCCTTTGCCGTTGGTTCACCCTCCAATGGCTGCCTCGGCCAGCACGATGCGGCTGGCGCACCGCGCTGATCCGATGGCAGGAGCCAAGTACTTATCCTGATCTCCCATGGGGTGCAGGGCCCAAGCACTTGGGCCATCCTCCACTACACTCCCTGGCCACAGCAGAGAGCTGGCCTGGAAGAGGGGCAACCGGGACAAAATCCGGCGCCCTGACCCGGACTAGAGCCCGGTGTGCCGGCGCCGCAAGGCGGAGGATTAGCCTAGTGAGCTGCGGTGCCGGCCCTGGAGTATATTCTTTATTAGAGCCCTCAGTTAAGAGCTGGACTTGGTGAGATCTAAAGCATTGTACCTAGGTAAGTCTGATGGAATTCTGACCTATAGAATTCTGAGATAATAGGCCAGCGCTGCAGCTCACTAGGTTAATCCTCCACCTGCGGCTCTGGTTCTGTTCCAGTCCAGCTCTTTGCTGTGGCCCAGGAAGGCAGTGGAGGATGGCCCAAGTGCTTGGGCCCCTGCACCCGCATGGGAGACCAGGAAGAAGCACCTGGCTCCTGGCTTCAGATTGGCACAGCGCGCTGGCCGTAGCGGCCATTTAGGGGGTGAACCAGCGGAAGGAATACCTTTCTCTCTGTCTCTCTCTCTCACTGTCTAACTCTGCCTATCAAAAAAATAGAATTGTGAGATAACAAATAATTATTAAGTATCCAAATATGTCATAATTTGTATGACAAGAAAAGAAAAAAAAACACAAATGCACATATGACCACCAACATTATTTCTCATGAGTCCTTTGAAGTATGATATCCTACCAAATTTATTAAAGGAAGGAGAAGAGTATAGAATCCTGCATCTATTTGTACATCTTCTCATGTGCAAATCCTTCATCTTCTGTATCCACCTTACGCTTTCAGCAAATTTGAACATTTCAACATTTCATTGTCTTTTCTTGTCCAAACATATCCTTTCTCAAAAACATTAAGGAGCAAGGGGAGTTTCCTAGAATTCTTTGGGAAATGAGACACTTTCCCTATAGCTATGAGATTCTCTTAATTAATTTCCCTTTTTATCCGTCCCTAGGAATCTGAATCCAACTACACAGCAACCCAGATTCTCTTTCTTTGATCTTCATTACACTACATTCATCTTTCCTGGCTCTGTGACTCCCTCTGTCTCTCCTTCTTTCTAGCTCAGTTATTCATCTGTCTCGCTTTTTATTTTTAGTATGGGATATTGCAGTAAATGCTGAGTGATGAGACACTGAATTGCTCAGAATGTTCCTTTGTGGTCCTCATATGTCCTAGTTTCCCACAACTTTTTGTCTCCTCCAAATCCATTCAGAACAACTTTAACCTGTTTGTTCCTCTCCACCCCACTTGATAAAATTTGTATTGCTCAATCATTAGCTATACATCCATGAATGCAATTTCTCTATTTCTGAGTATGTTTTAACCTCCTGTAAAAATCCCAGAAAGCATTATTTTCCCTTTCTTCAAGTTAGATCAATCCTTTAGGTATTTCCTGATCCTGGAATTAGTTTCATCAGAATGATAAGTTTCATATTTACCAGGCCCATGCATATTTCAGAAATCATTCATGAAATAATGTTAGATAACTCCAGGTATAGCAAGTGAAATATGTGAGGCATAGGTATGAGGTAAGTCATGTGATGCCTCTGTGGTCACTGATGCAGTAAAAGTGATCCCGGAACTTGAAGACAGTGAGTACAAGGAAAACCGCCATGGTGTTTACATATATGCTATAAGTTACTATAAAAGTTACTCTTACTATAATATATTATTAACATTTGGCTTCTATATATTTTCCAGATGTAGTACTTCAGTGGTATGATTGCTTTGTTTAACCACCCACTCATTGCCTGTATAATTCTTAATTATTTTTTAGTTTCTTGAAAGTTACTTATGGGAAATAACACAGGTTTCTACTTGGCATAACAAATTGACTTAGAAAAAGGATTAGGTCATATGTACAGAGAATTTCTCTGTAGCCTTTTGATCAATTTTAATGATGTGGGATGCATGTTGAATAATTGAATTAGCTAAGGCAATTAATATTAAGAATTATAGACTAAATTAAGACCCTGAGTAATAGTCTTATCTGATTTAGTGACCAGATATAGATCCGGCATTTATCATAATGATTTCCCTATAGTGTCCTCTACCTTTCAACTCTGTTCTACTTCATTTGCACTTTATAATGTCATTGCCTATTCCAAGTTATATATGTATGAACACATAACTTATCTTTCAAACTGAGGCTTTTTGTAAACCATAGGAAGCACTATTCATAATTAAGATGAGTCAACATGTATAAATCAGGAAGATACCAGGAACACCAGAATGTGGGTCACCTGACATCTCATATTTTCAGCAATCAAGACCCAGAAGAAACTCCAAGACTGTATAGCCATAAACTTACATTAAAAAATCAATTTCTTGCTATTATATGGTAAGTAGCAAGGAGACTTAAAAACTCATATTTCAGGCAGCATATGGTTAAAGTTCAGAAAAAATGGTTGTTGGTGGTAGTTCAGGAAAAGAATTGGAGTTGGGTGGAAATCTTTCCCCGTCATTGGCTTTACCTTATGTGAATGAAGCACAAGATGGTGACTGTAAATATAGCATTAAACAGTTCTGGCAGACTTTGTATTTTTCCAAAAGTGTGTGGATGTTGCAGTGGATTCCTTTCTGGGAGGAGGAATGTGGTGGGGGCAAGAGGCGCGGAGTCACGGCACAGACCCCTGGAGTTGGGTGAAAGCAGGCCTGAGGCAAGCAGCCTAAAGACTCATTTATTTCAGTTGCTACAACAGCTTATATATCCAAGGCAGCCAATCCAGTCAAGGGACAGTCTATGCCCTAACCAATCACACCCTGTTGCCAGGCAGTTTCTGAAGCCATCCAATCACAGCCTGTTGCCAGGCAGACTCCGCTGTCATGTGGTTTCTGAAACCATCCAATCACAGCCTGTTGCCAGGCAGACTCTGTTGCCAGCAGCCATCTTGGCATAGCCTTCTCATTCCACCACATTTACCCCTTTTTGTTTATTTTTGAGCAACGGGAGGCATGATTCTTGGCCATACCATTGTTGACCCTGTTTCCATGTGGTCTCCGTGTGTGGCTATGCCTGTCTTAGATTGTCCCCCAGGGGATCTTACCCGTCATTGACTAACCAGTGCTCAAAACGGGAGACCACAGGAGTGCTTGCTCAGATGGGGGTAGGAATGAGGAACAATGTTAATCAGGAATGGCTTGACTGCACACAGGCTGTGGGCCGTTTAAGTGGCTGACCAGAGCTAGTGGGGTATAAAACAGTAATGGATGTAGCTATGGGCAGTTTCTCAGGGTAGGATGATAGGGCAGGTGTGTCCGCTAACAAGGCGGACTCTCAGTCTTATTCAGCTGGTTCTGGTTGGCTGTCAGTTGCAGGCTTGATGTTTCTGGCTGATACCCAGATGGGCTGTCTTGCATTCTCTGGAAAGACACAAGCATATCCTCAACCCTTGGTTAGCAGAGGGTGTGGTCCCTTCCATTTTCCTATCAGGGGGTCTTTCCACTTAACCATAGGGGCTGGAGTCTGAGATGGAAAGGATCCCCAGTGTTTATAAGCTGGGCTGATCCCTAGGGAATCAAAACTAAGAAAATTGATTGATTGATTGTCAGGCAGACTGTTGCCAGTGGCCATCTTGGCATGGCCTTCTCATTCCACCACATGTGTGTATGAGTATGTGTGTTTGTTGGTGTGTGTGTGTGTATATACATCAGCAAGTTTCATTATCAAATACTAATCATAAACTGGCATTTTAAATATTGTGAAAAATAAGGTCTTGGCATTAATAAAATACTAAAGCTAGAGGTGGGTTATATACAGGCTTTGCTTGTCAAAGCATAGATGGATGGACCACTTCTACACAAATATTGATGCACACATGACAGATAATCCCAGTTTCCCCCTTGCTTCCACTAGCAGGTGGAAGACCTTTCTCTCCCCTCCCTCCCTCTATCTATAACTGTACCTCTCAAATAAATAAATAAGACCTTAAAAATAACCAAATGGAAAGATGACTATCCACTTATATATAGCAAATTTTAAAGTAATCACAGATCATTAAAACTACAGTAGTATGACATTAAAACTATTGGTTTGATAGATGTAAAACAAAGATTCACAAAACAAGTTTGCAGCTATACTGATACACACAGGCATTTTTTGTTTTTGTTTTTGTTTTTTCACTTTTTTCTTTTTAAAATTTAGCTTCTATATATAAAGGAGAACCTGGTGGTTTTTGTCTTTCTGGGTTCATCTTATTCTGTCCTTAAGTTGCATCCATTTTGGTGCAAATGGTAGGATTTAGTTCTTTTATTTTTTTACAACTGAATGATATTCCAATGTGTGTGTGTGTGTGTGTGTGTGTATATATATATATATATATATTTATTTATCCATTCACCTGATAATGGATGCCTTGTTCGTTTCATATGCTGGCTATTGTGAACAGTGCTGCTATAGACATAGTGGTTCAGGTATCTCTAAAAAAGTAGAAATAGACTTTCCATATGACATATGATCTGACAATCCCACTAATGGGTATATGCCTAGAAGACATGCCTTCTTTCTAATAAATCTCAAAAAAAAAATCCTGTATTGTTTTTCACTGTTGCTTTACTAATTTACAATCTCATCAACAGTATATATGTATTTCCCATTCTATACATCCTCCCCAGAGTTTGTTTCTCTGTCTTTTGGATAGTAGCCTTTCTTTTTTTTTTTTTTTTTTTTTGACAGGCAGAGTGGACAGTAAGAGAGAGACAGAGAGAAAGGTCTTCCTTTGCCGTTGGTTCACCCTCCAATGGCCACTGCGGCTGGCACTGGTGCGCTGTGGCTGGTGCATCGCGCTGATCTGAATGATCCAAAACCAGGAGTCAGGTGCTTCTCCTGGTCTCCCATGGGTTGCAGGGCCCAAGCACTTGGGCCATCCTCCACTGCCTTCCCGGGCCACAGCAGAGAGCTGGCCTGGAAGAGGGACAACCGGGAAAGAATCTGGCTCCCCGACCGGAACTAGAACTTGGTGTGCCAGCACTTCAGGCGGAGGATTAGCCTATTGAGCCGCGGCACCAGCCGATAGTAGCCATTCTGACAGGGATGAGGTGATATCTCACTGTGGTTTTGATTTGCAGTTCCCTGATGGTTAGTGATGTTGGCCTTTCTTTCATCTACTGATCATTTGTATGTCTTCTTTTGAGAACTGTCTATTGATGTTTTTGTCTGTTTATTAACTGGATTGATTTTATTTTGTTCTTGAATCTTTTGTGTTGCTGATAGTTTCTGGATATTAACCCTTTGTTGGATAGGTAACTCACAGATATTTTTCCTATTGTGTTGGATGTCTCTTCACTCTATTGATTATGTCCCTTGTTGTGCAGAAGCTTCTGAGATTTATGTAATCCCATTTGTTTAATTTTAACTACTTTTGTTGCCTCTGTATTGGGTATCTTGTCCAAGAAGTCATCTTCTCAACTAATGTTTTGGGATGTTTCTATATGTTTTCTTCCAGCAACTTCATAGTTCTGTGTCTGCAATTTAGGTCTTTGATCCATCTTGATTTATTTTATATGGCAGGGAGTATGGATCTCATTTTTTTAAAGATTTATTTATTTGAAATGGAGAGTTACAGAGAGACAGAGACAGAAAGAAAGAGAGAGAGATCTTCCACCTTCTGGTTCACTCCCCCAAATGGCTGCCACAGCAGGACCTGTGCCTATCCGAAGCCTGGAGCCAAGAGCTTCTTCCAGGTCTCACATGCGGGTGTAGAGGTTGAAGGACATGGGCCATCTTCTGCTGCTTTCCCAGGCCATAGCAGAGAGCTGGACCTGAAGTGGAGCAGGTGGGAGCATCCATATGGGATGCTGGCACTGTGGGCGGTGGCTTTACCCACTATGGCACAGTGCCAGCCCCTGGATCTTATTCCATTCTTTTATGTATATTCATCCTGTTTTGCCAGCATCATTTAATGAATACATTTCCTTACTGTAATATATGGTCTGGACTTTAAAAAAAAAAAATTAGTTGGATGGATGAATATGGGTTAACTTCTGGGCTCTCTAATATGTTCCATGGATCTTTGTGTTAGTTTTTATGACAGTACCATGATGTTTCAATTACTATAGTTTTGTAGAATTCTTTGAATTCAGGTCATGTGATGCTTACAGCTTGTTTTTTCTTTTATTTTATTTAGCATCTTTTGTAAGGATTATTTGGTTATTCTGGGTCTTTTGTGATTTCATATGAAATTTAGAATTATATTTTTCTACTTCTGGGCAGCATGTCATTGGTATTTTAATAGGAATTGCATTGACTCTGTAGATTGCTTTATATCAACATTTTAATGATATTGATTATTCTATTGCATGAATAGGAATATCTTTCCATTTTTTGTCTTTACTATTTTATCTCATCAATATTTTGTAATTTTCATTGCAGAGATCTTTCACATATTTGATTAAATTTATTCATAAATATTTGATTATTTTCTGGCTGTTATTAATGGATTTCTTTCTTGATGTTTCTTTTATTGTTTTCACCACTAGCATATAAATAAGTTACTGGTTTTCTATGTTTATTTTGTAAACTGCAATGCTATTGAATTGATTTCTGTTCCAACAGCTTTTTGGTGGAATGTTTAGGTTTTTCAATCACAACATCATGTCACCTGCAAACAAAAACACTTTGACTTCCTCTTTTCTAATTTTGATGCCCTTTCTCCTTCCAATTGTTCTTGCTGATATTCCCACTATTATATTGAGTAAGAGTGGTGAAAGTGTACATCCTTGGTCCTGACAGGAAATGTTTTCAGCTTTCCTCCATTCATGACCATGTGATTTTTTTAAGGTTTTGTTTTATTTATTTGAAAAAAAGTGTTACAGAAAGAGGAAGACACACAAAGAGAGGTCTTCTATTCAGTGGTTCACCCTCCAAATGGCCATAATGGCTAGAGCTGAGCTGACCTGAAGTCAGGAGCCAGAAGCTTCTTCCAAGTCTCCCATGTGGGTGCCGGGGCCCAAGCACTTGGGCCATCTTCTGCTGCTTTCCCAGTCACATTGGCAAGGAACTTGATTGGAAGTGTAGCAGCTGGAACTCAAACCAGTGCCCATATGGGATGACAGTGTTGCATGCTGGGATTTAACTTGCTTCACCACAGCATTGGTCCCATGACCATATGGTTTTTTGTTCTTCTTTCTGTCAATGTAATTTATGATATTTATTGATTTCCCAATATTGAAAAACCCTTGCATTTCTGGGACAAATCTACTTGGTTGTGATGCATCATCTTTTCAATGTGGTTTTGGGTCTCTGTGCCAGTAGTTTGTTGAGAATCTTTGCATATATGTTCATCTAGGATATGCATCTGTAGTTTTTTGTTTTGTCATTGGTTTTGATGTCAGAGTGATACTGGACTCATAAAGAGCTTGACAGAGCTCCTTCCTGTTCAATATCTGTTATTGTTTTAAAAACATTGAAGTTAGTTTCTGTTTAAATATTTGTAGAATTCAGTAATAAAACCATCAGATTCTTGAATTTTCCTTGATGGAACTCTTTTAATTATTGCTTCAATCTCATTATGATTATGAGCCATTTAGATTGTCTGAATCTTACTGATTTGATCTGGTAGATTATATACATCCAGGAGTTATCCATTTCATTTAGGTATTTACATATTTATTTATGTATTTATGTATTTATGTATGTATGTATGTATGTATATTTGTATGAGGTAGAGTTACAGACAGTGTGAGGGAGAAACAGAGGGAAAGGTCTTTGGTCTACTGGTTCACTCCCCAAATGGCTGCAACGGCCAGAGCTGCATTGATCCGAAGCCAGGAGCCAGGAGTTTCTTCCAGGTCTTCCATGGGTGCAAGGGCCCAAGGACCTGAGCCATCTTCTTACTGCTTTCCCAGGCCATAGCAAAGAGCTGGATTGGAAGAGGAGCAGCTGGGACTAGAACCGGTGCCCATTTGGCATGCCAGCACTGCAGGAGGAGGATTAACCTACTGCATCACGGTGCTGGCCCAGAAATTATCCATTTCTTTGGGATTTTTAAAATTTATTAGCATATAGTTGACTATCCAGAAAAAAACAGAAGTACTGCAAACTCAATTGTTAGAAAATATCAAGATAATGTTGCTGGATAATCAAACATGGGAAAATGGGACAACCCCCACCCATGAGTTTCAGTTAAATATATAATTGTCACAAGACTAAACCAAGGGTACATGCATTCACACCTGTCCCACATAAAACCTCATTCTGCATCAGTTGGGGAAGTACTTGGTTCAGGGGCATGCTGATGCACATTAGCTAGATAAAGTGTTTCTCTTTCATTAATGAATCAGTTAAATCATTTTCTTTAACAGTTCTGACTTAAAGCAAACTAATTGACAAGGTATCTGTGTCTAGAGTGAAAGACCTAACATAGCATAACAACCATATTGAGGGATGTTAGGAGATATGCAAATATCAATCTTTAGATGTTAAGATTTGTTCAAAATGAGAGTTAAAACATTACAGAGATAAGTGCTTGGCTATAGACTGATTAGATGTTGAAATTTGTTTTGCAAAGCAGTGAAATTCTCATTTTTTGAATGCTCAGAAAGAGGATTGATGACTAGCCTTCAAACATCTTTTGGAATTACTACATTAGGTAAGTGATGATTTTTAATAGTCATGTATATCCAAATTTTTCTTACTATGCTCCTGTTATTTAATGAACTCAGCATTTTTCAGTAAAAATTTACCATTCATTTATTTTGAGAATTTTAACACAATATTGTGAGAAATAAGGGGTATTTATTAAACATTTACATCTATATGACTTAGAGGGGAGGATTCCATTCAGGAGTTGTTCTTGTTTTCTATGAAAGCAATTCAAAATGAGATACCTACTTAGGAGTAGATTTATTTTCCGGCAATGATTTATGAATATGTACCACCTGAGGCACAAAAAGATGGGTGACAGTATGAGACCTGATTCTGTGAAATATTACTATATCTTCTCTCATTTTTTTCAAGACCCAACAGGAGAAAATGTGGGTAGTCTGTAATTAAAAAATCCATAAACATAGGTTTTTAAAGGAAGAAGAATAATAGAGCACAATGTATTTCTTGATTCTGGAATAAATATTTTCTTTTTTTTTTTAGTCTAGGTGGCAGTCCTGTTTCCATCAGTATGTTATGCCCTAAGAACATTTTTTTTAAGATTTTTATTTCTTCTTTATATAAACTTGTTAATTTTATAAGGTGAATATATTTCATGTATTTCATATACTGATTTAAGAGCATAATGATACTTCTCACCCTATCTTTTCCTACCCACACTCCCACCCTCACTCCTCTTTCCAATCTTATTTTTCTTTTAACTTTAACAAAGGCATATTCTCAATTTATTTTAGACTCACAATCTTAACCAACCACCAAATTAAGAATTCAAAAGTAGCAAGTAGAAAAAAACAGTGTTCCTCAAGAGTACAGACAAGTGCTATAAACAACAAGCAAATCTCAAAATGACTCAATTTCACCCATATCCATTACCGTTTTTGTGCTCTGTATATTAACTACTGCAAATCAGATAAAACACATGATATTTGTCTTTTAGGGACTGGCTCATTTCTCTAAGCATAGTGGCCTCCATTGCTTAAATTTTGTTGCAAAAGACAGGATTTCATTATTTTGATGACTGAAGACTATTCAATAGTGTGTATATGTACATATATGTGTGTGTGTGTGTGTGTATTTCATTATCTCATCATCAATTGATGGACATCAGAGTTGATTCCATACCTTAATTCTTGTGAATTGAGCTGCAATAAATATGAGGGTACAAATAACACTTTTATATGATGATTTCACTTTGTTTGAGTAAATTTTCAGGCGTGGAATGGCTAGGTCATGTGTTAGATTTATTTTCAAATTTCTGAGGTGTCTCCATATTGTCTTTCATAATGGTTGTGCTAGTTTACATTCCCACCTACAGCGTTTTAGTGTATATTTTTCTCCATATCCTTACCAGCATTTATTTTTTTTTATTTCTATAGGAGAGACATTCCAACTGGGGTGAGATTAAACCTCACTGAAGTTTTGATTTGTGTTTCTCTGATGGCTAGTGATCCTAAGCACTTTTTCATGTGTTTTTGGCTATTTTAATTTCATTCTTTGAAAAATGCCTGTGCATGTCCTTTGCCCATTTCTTAACTGTATTGTTTGTTTTGTAGTTTAGTTTCTGGAGCTCTTTATAGATTCAAGATAATAACACTTTATCAATTGCATAGTTTTCAAATATTTTCTCCCATTCTATTAGTAGTCTCTTTACTTTGTTGAATGTTTCCTTTGCATTGCAAAAGCTTCTTAGTTTAATATAATCCCATTTTTCTATTTTTTTAAGAAAAGTTATTTATTTATTTGAAGGAAAATTTACAGAGCAGCAGAGGTAGAAAGAGAGAGAAGTTTTCCTTCTCCTGGGTCACACACCAAGTGATTGCAATGGCTGCAGCTGGGCTGATCTGAAGCCAGGATCCAGGAGCTTCTTCCTGGTTTCCATGAGTGTGTAGGAGCCCATGGACTTGGGCTACCTTCCATTGCTTTCCCTGGCCGTAACAGAGAGCTGGATATGAAGTGGAGCAGCCAGGATTTGAACCAATGCCCATATGGGATGCCAGCACTGTAGGTGGTGGCTTTATCGGCTGTGCCACAGTGCCAACCCCACCCCACCCCCATTTTCTACTTTGTCTTTATTGCATATGCTTTTTGGGCCTTTCCAACTCTTTGCCTATGCAATTGTCTTACAGAATTTCCCCTAGGTTTTCTCTACTAATTTGATGGTATCATGTCATAGATTTAGATCTGTGATCCATTTAGAGTTGATTTTTCAGGTCTAAGGTAGGGGCATTGTTTCATATTTCTGAATGAATGTGTCTAATTTTCCCAGCATCATGTATTTGAAGAGACTTTCATTTATCAAGAAACTAATTTTAGCTCATTTGTCAAAGGTTAGTTGTTTGTGGATGTGTGGATTAATTTCTTGGGTTTCTATTCTGTTCCATTGATCTACTTGTCTATTTTTGTACCAGTACCAGCCTGTTTTGATTATAATTGCCCTATAATATAGGTCTTGAAATCCAGTATTGTGATGCCTTAGGATTTGTTTTTGTATTTAAGATTGTTTAAAAAATCTGGTGTTCCCACATGAATTTTAGTATCTTTTTTTCCCTCCGGGTCTGAGAATGTTGCTGGTATTTTGATTGGGATCACATTGAATCTGTAACTTGCTTTGAGTAGTATGGGCATTTTGATGATAAGCTTCTTCCAACCCACAGCTCTGGAAAATTTTTCCAATTTTTTGTGTCCTTTTATACATGTTTCTCTAATGTTTTTAATTTTCATTGTAGAGATCATTGATCTCCTTGATAAAATTTATTCCATATTCCAAGGTCCTTAATTTTTTGTAGCTTTTGTGAATTGTACACATCTTACAAGTTCTTTATCAGGCATGATATTGTCTGTATAAACAGTCTTTTAATTTTTGTGTGTTGATTTTCTAACCTGCAACTTTACCAAATTCTCTTATGAGTTCCAATATTCTCTTAGTGGAGTCTTGGTTTCCCTTTATATAGGATCATTTCATCTGCAAACAGGAATAGTTTGATTTCTTCCTTTCCAATTCATATTCATTTGATTTCCTTTCTTCTAGTACATTGCAGGATTACTTTTTTTCTGCTTTAGTCAATATCTATAACTTTTATCCACTATAAGAATACATACCTAGGGGCCAGAGCCCGTGGCTCACTTGCTTAATCCTCTGCCTGAGGCGCCAGCATCCCATATGGGCGCTGGTTCTAATCTCGGTTGCTCCCCTTCCAATCCAGCTTTCTGCTGTGGCCTGGGAGGGCAGTGGAGGATGGCCCAGATGCTTGGGCCCATGCACCCACATGGGAGATCGGGAAGAAGTACCTGGCTCCTGGCTTTGGGCACAACTCCGGCCATAGTGGCCATTTGGGGAGTGAACCAACGGAAGGAGTACCTTTCTCTCTGTCTCTCCTCTCTCTCACTGTCTATAACTCTGTCAAAAAAAAAAAAAAAAAAAAGTACCTTGCTTGCTCATTTGGACACTCAGAAAATGCAGTCATATATCTCCTTTCAACATTTTGGTCCATCGTTGTTTGTAAAGGATCATGGTCCCATAAGATTATACTGGAACTGAAAAATACCTAGCACCTAGATGATTTGTAACCACTTCAAGATCGTAGGGCAACTGATATCTCACATATCTGTGGTGATGTTGGGTGTAAACAAACTGATTTAATTGCTAGTCTCATAAAAGTATGACATGGGGCCAGTGCTGTGGGATAGTGTGTAAAGCCACCACCTGCAGTGCTTCCTAGTGGCTCCTGATTTTGGACTGGCTCAGTTCTGGTGGTTGTAGCCATTTGGGGAGTGAGCCAGCAGATAAAAGAGCTCTCTCTTTGTCTCTCTCTCTCTCGCTCTCGCTCTCTTTCCCTCTCTCTCTTTCTTTCTCACTCTTTCTTTCAAATAAATAAATAAATATTAAATAAATAAATAAAGGCATGACATGTACAATCGCTTAAATACATGCTACTTATAATAAGTATGTTACTAGTTGATTTATTTAGTGAAGTTCACTTTTATTGTGGAGGAATCTGGAAAACATCATGCTGAGTGAAATAAGCCAGTCCCAAAGAGACAAATATCATATGTTCTCCCTGATCAGTGACAACTAACCAACCACAAAAAAGGAAACCTGTTGAAGTGAAAGGGACACCATGAGAAACAGTGACTTGATCAGCCCTTGTCCTGACTGTTGATGTACAATTTAATACTTTATCCCTTTTAGTATTTTTTTGTTCTAGTTAATACTATTGGTTGAACTGTTTGATTAACACACAATTATTCTTAGGTGTTTAAATTTAACTGAAAAGTGATCCCTGTTAAATATAAGAGTGGGAATAAGAGACAGAGGAGATGTACAGTTCGGCACATGCTCAATATGACTTCTCCCAAATGGTAGAGTTAGAAATGAGCCAGGAGATTCCAATTCAATCCCATCAAGGTGGCATGTACCAATGCCATCTCACTAGTCCAAGTGATCAATTTCAGTTCACAACTGATCACACTAATAGGTCTAAGAGTCAAAGGGATCACTTAAACAAGACTAGTGTCTGCTGATGCTAACTGATAGAATTAAAAAGGAGAGAACGATCCAATATGGGAAGCGGGATACACAGAATGGCAGATGTCCTAAACAGTACTCTGGCCTCAGAATCAGCCCTTAAGGCATTCGGATCTGGCTGAAGAGTCCATGAGAGTATTTTAGGCATGGAAAACCAAGACACTCTGGCAAAACAACAACAACAACAACAAAAACAAAACAAAACAAAACACCTAAATGAAAGATCTCTGCAAGTGAGAGTAGAAAGAATGGGGCCATCAAAGAAGGAGGTACCTTTCTCTGAAGGGAGGAGAGAACTTCCACTTTGACTATATCTTGTCTAAATAAGATTGAAGTCGGCGAACTCAAAAGGCTTCCAAAGTCTTGGCAACTCATGACTAGAGCCTAGGGAGATTACTGACGCCATAAACAAGAGTGTCAAATTGTTAAGTCAACAACAAGAGTCACTGTGTACTTTCTCCTCATGTAGGATCTCTCTCCTTAATGTGTTGTTCAATGTGAATTAATGCTAGAAGTAGTACAGAAACAGTATTTTACACTTTGTGTTCTGTGTGGGGGCAAACTGATGAAATCTTTATTTAATATATACTAAATCAATCTTCTGTATATGGAGATAATTGAAAATGAATCTTGATGTGAATTAAATGGGAGAGGAAGTCAGAGATGGGAGGGTTGCAGGTGGGAGGGAAGTTATGGGGGAAAACCACTGTAATCCACAAACTGTAATTTGTAAATTTATATTTATTAAATAAAAGTTTTTAAAAAAAAACCTAAGTATACAACCATCTGCCCTTACATGCCAAATAAGATAAGGAAATAAATCTTGCTCTTCATCACATTGGAAAACTTTTTGTTAAAACAATATTCATATTAACTTACTCATATTCTTAGAATATATTAGAAAATACTATTCTAATGGTTGGCACTGTGGCATAATGGGTAAAGCTGCTGCAATAATGGGCAATGCAGGCATCCCATTTGGGTGCTGGTTTGAGTCCCAGCTGCTCCACTTGTGATCCAGCTCTCTGCTAAGGCCTGGGAAAGCAGAAAAAGCCAGCTCAAGTCCTTGTGTCCCTGCATCAGCGTGGGAGACTGAGAAGCTCCTGGCTGCTGGCTCCTGACTCCTGGCTTCTGGCTCCTGGCTTCGGATCAGTGCAGCTCTGGCCGTGGTGGCCATCTGGGAAGCGAACCAGCAGATAGAAGACCTCTCTCTTTCTTTTCTCTCTCTCTCTCTCTCCCACTCTCTCTCTGCCTCTATGTAACACTGCCTTTCAAATAAATAAATCTCAAAAAAAAAAGAAAATAATATTCTAGTATTCAAAGAAAATTTTAAGGAACTACATAATTTGAAAAGTCTGATTGTATCACTCTCTTTCTCCCAATTGAAAATTGTCAGTGCCATTAAGAACAGAGTTAATTTCGAACTTCCTAATATTGTGAACACTCACACTTTTGCAGAAGGAGGAAAAATTTCTATGGTCAGTTCTTCATTTTTTTGTTTTCTGAGTGAATGTTTAGATCCTTTTGTGATGCTGAAACCAAATATCTAAGACTGGATAATTTATAAATAATATAAATATACTTTTTCACATATGAAGGCACTGACATTTAGAAATGGCTTTCTTGCTGCATCCTCAAGAGCAAGCACCAAAGTTCAAAAAGGAGACAAAAATTGCACCTTCAAATGTCTGAGGTATGAAAAAGAGGGAATCCATGTCCACTAGCCCTTGTTGAAAGTCATTAGTTGTTTATGAGGGTTCTGAATTCCTAAAGGCCTGTGTGCTTCCCAAGGGCCGTTCTACCAAACCTTTTGCAATGAGATTAAGTTCCTAACACATGAATTTCTGGAGGAGACACATTTGAATGATAGCAGTGGATTTTTAAAGTGATATAAAATACAATCAACCAACCAAACCAAACCAAACGGAATACCCCACTTTCTCGATACCAATTATCAGGTACACTGTTCTCCTATATAGATAACCACAGAAATTTTAGTTGTTGGATTCCAAATTGAGTTTCCTAGTCTCTGTACTTAGGTATAGGATGATTTAACATATTGTACCATTCAATGACCCTTCAAATTCTACATAAGTTTTTAAAAAATGTTTGCTTTGTTTAAACATCATAAATGGTGAAAAATCTCAAAACCTTTTCAACTGTTAATGAGGCCTTTTGTATTATTTTTGTTCTATCAATAAAATAAATTTTTAAAAAGTTTTTTCTATGATTTTTTATTTGTATAAATATGTTTCACTCAGAGATTCCTAAGAATGTGTGAATTTGGAATATTTTGTATTTATCTTCAAAGATAATGTTCAAATATTTTACAAAATATAAAAAGGCAGGCAAATTCACAATAAATTATTGAGTAATGCTTTTCCCATTACAGTGTGGTTGATGACATTTGTTGTTCTATTAGGAATTTTGCCAATCCATATGTAAGAATTTTTCAACTGTATATTACTAGGGTATATTTACTGACAGTGCAAAGAAAGTGTGATGTTTGATCATTATCAAGTGAATTCTGAGGATCAATCCAAATTTAGGGCATTGCTGCGGCAGGTAGACAAATGTGCTTTTTATCATTGACTTTATTAACAGAACTGTCCTACATGTTTTTCTCCAAAGCATTTAAATCCCTCTTTAATCAGTGAAACAAAACATCAATACTTTAGTCGTTTGTCATAGAATTCAATACTGGATTGACTTTGAATCATTACTTGCCAAAGGCTTGACTAAGTCACCTGATATTTAACTCTGTCACACGTTAACTATGCATTTCTTTAAGCTCTGTACTGACTGAAAACAGGAAGCTCTAGGAAGGGGCCACTTTATTACAGCTTGATGAAAAATGCTTCCATCATCACCACTCTCTCATCTATCAGCCAATCATATCAAAACCTCGTCCACTCTTTTCAAGAAGAAAGCATGTCTTAGCATGACAGTTAGCTATTAAATTTCAAAACATCTCTGTGAGTTAGATGTTACTGTGTCTCTGTTACAAATGAGGACATTATGACTCTTGAGAGATTAAATATTTCTGCATTGTATGGGCTATGACAGAATGGCCTCCCAAAGATGCCTATGACCTGATCCTTGCAACCAATGAATACAATACAAAGAAGTGTTGCAGATGTAATTGAGGTCATTGAACTCAAAAGATGGAGATTATCAAAGGAGGCAAGGCAAAGTGGGAAGTATCATTATGTTCTTAAAAATGTTTATGTGAAATACATGAAAGCTGTTCCCTTTATATAAATGAATCTT
Organism: Oryctolagus cuniculus; assembly: GCF_051225735.1. Taxonomy (NCBI): domain Eukaryota; kingdom Metazoa; phylum Chordata; class Mammalia; order Lagomorpha; family Leporidae; genus Oryctolagus; species Oryctolagus cuniculus. The sequence goes on along the minus strand of NC_142874.1, from coordinate 63,679,835 downwards.
AAAAATTTAGAGATTATCCAGAATTATTTTGGTAGACACAATAGAATGTGGATAATCTTCAAATACTTTTTTTTTTTTTTTTTTTGGTGGAGAGAAGTAGACTATGCCAGCTGAGACAACCATGTCTCATATCCAAGTGAATGCCTGGGTTCAACTCCCAGCTCCAGCTCCTAAATCCTTCTTACTGTTAATGTAGAATCTGGGGAGCATTGATAATGGCTTAAGAAATTGGATGCTGCCACACATATGGCAGAACTGGATTGAGTTCTCAGCTCCCAGCTTTGGTCCAAGCCCAGCCCTTATCATTGTGGGCATTTGTGGAGTGAACCAGTGGGAGGGTGCTCTCTGCCCCTTCTCTATGCTTATGGAGTAAATAAAGAAATAAAAAAGCAAAACAAAAACAAATAAACAAACATGCAAAACAACACAAAGCCAGAAAATTCATTTGTCTGGAGTCAGGAGATGAAATACAAAAAGTCAAGTTAGAAGCACGTATGGAGCACATAGCACCACATCACGTCAATCATGTGTGCTTACTGAAGGCACTTCATAAACTATCCACAGTGCAATTTTCAAGTTTCATATTTTTATCTTTCTTTCCAAAGTAAAATATTTGATGGAAAAAGGAGCATCTTATTTAAAATTTATGATCTGCAGTGATAGTTAAATTTCAGATACAGTAAATGTGAATGTTGATTAAAAAGTCATTTTCCTTCATTTTTGCAAAGAGTCATTGTAACAAATGTATTTTTGATTAACATAACATGTTTTGGAAATACTTTAAATTGCTATTACCAATAAATAATTGTTTATATATATATGTTTATACTTTGCACATACACTCATGGGGTCTTCAATAGTTCATGGAAAATATGTATTATGAAAAAATAAGCAAGGATTTAATTTTCACAACAAATGTTTAGCTCATAAGGCAATTTTCATGAGCTTTTTGAAGTTCTTTTCTGTGTGCATATGTATGCATGTGTGAAGAGAAAAAGAGAGAGAGGGAGGGAGGGAGAGAAAGAGAAGGAGAGAAACAAAGAGATCATGCTTCTGGATTAAAGCAACAGAGCTTACAACTCACAAAGTAATATTTTATGTCAAGTTCCCATGCTCCAAATCTCCACAGGGTGACATAAGTGAGGATCATGTTTCTCCTGCACATGCAGTTGCTTTATGTCACAGGAAAGCAACCCTAAAATTATGGACTAAGAGCTTACATAGGGGCTGCTGGCACATCTGCCCCTCTGCCCCCTAGTGAAATAGACTGATCACTCTGGGTGTAAACAAATCCACTCCAGTGAGAGGAGCTGAAAGTCTTTATTCTTATTTATCATCCTGGGATGGAAGCAAATCACTAGAGGAAGGCACATCTCTAAATCTCTAGTTTCTCCATCCATTGTTATTTAAATACTTCCCTGGATTAGAAAGCTTAGACCATGCACAATCATTATAATCATGAGAAATTCTTTCCCGACATATATTCATCCTGTAAATTAGCAAAATGACCAGTTAGTGCATGCTACACTAACTAAATAGTTTATCACATCTGTAATTCTGTCCTAGATCAAGCTCTCTTCTGTTCTCCACATCTTGGTTTAATATTTTCTTTAATGTTTCACCACAATAGTTTTATAGACCAGAATTCTAACAGAATGTGCTAACTGATAGAAAAACAATAATCATACTAGCAGTTTGGGGAAACAATTCAAATTTAGGGAAAGATTTCCAAGATAGGTTGTTTAGAGTTCTCAATGGCATCTTGCATTATTTAAATCCACCTGAGTGTCAGTTATAGTTTGGTCCATTTCCAAAATGAATTGTACCCCCAAGTTATAAATTAGAATAAGGATTTGAGGGTAATGGGTGGTCAAGAATTTCAGAAAATGATTTCAAGAATATCTAAGTGGCTGGTAGGAAACTTATTTTACTGTCACTCTCTCACTCTGCAGGCATAGGAGTCAATAGTGTTAATGAGAAATGGAACCATCCCCAAAATTTCTGAGATAGCATATTTCTCTTTCCCTGAAAATCTCCCCTTTATCCTTAGAGCCTTCAAATCCAAAAAAAAAGCAAGAAACAAAAAACTAAGAAATGTAAAATATCTAGACCAGTTAGGATCATCCAGATTACTACACAAACAAGCAAATTATATAACATGGTTTCTAAAATTTAATGGAATATGTGTATTATGAAAATCCATAGATGAATTTTAAAACTTCTTGTATTAAATTAACATCTGCCAACTTGTTGGAGCACTTGGTGCATATGCAATTACACAAAATACACAGGCTTATATGTGTTAAAAATATATGAAAAATGTAGTTAAAGGAATGATTGCACGATTTGGGGAACTGGCAAGTCAGAAATCTTGAGGTCAGGCTGGCAGGCTGGAAACTCTTGGTCAGAAATTGATGTGTGCTCTTGCTTCACAGTGTTTTTTCCTCATGGCAACTTCAGTTCCTGAGGCTTTTAAACTGAGGAGATGAGGCACACTCAGATTATCAGGGGTAATCTGCTTTACTTAAAGTTAGTGTGGTATAGGTGTCAATCACATCTACAAATTCTAACAGCAACATCCAGATGAGTGTTTGATTGATTCACTGGGTATGATGGCCTATGAAAGCTAAAGTAGTAATCATGTCAATTCAAGTTGTGAAGAAGGGTCTGGGTAAGAGACCTAACGGATAGTCAATTCACTTTGGATTATGTGTATTGTGATGTTATTAACATTTTCCTTGTAAATTAAGAGGTTTATGCTATTGAGAACAGTAGAAGCAGCTGGCATATGTCTTTTGTTTTAAAAAATATTTCTTTATTCCTTTACTCATTTATATATTCAAAAGGCCAAGAGACAGAGACAGAGAAAAGGAGTGGGAAGGAGATAGAAGAAAAGAGAAAGAAAGCAAGAGATAATGACCTTCATCTACTGGTTCATTCCCCATATGTCTGCAATAGCAAGGTTTGAGCCAGCTCAAATCCAGGGTCAGGAATTCTATCGTTGTCTCCCACCAAGGTGGCGGGATTTCTAGCACTTGGATCATTGTCACTGTTTTCCAGCATATTAGCAGCAAGTTGGACGATAATCAGTGTTGCCAGGACTTCCACCAACACTCTGATGTGCTATACTAGCACCCAAAGTGGCAGCTTAACCCATTTTGTCACACCAGTCCTGCAGTATGTCCTTTTCACTATTTCCACTTTTAGGTTCTTAGATAGAACTCCCCAAAAAATACTCCAAGCAAGAATTTTGGAATAAGAGATTTAACTCTGATAAAAAGTGAATGCTCATTATGAGTACATTCATAATAAAGAGCATTCACTTTTTACCAATTTATCAATTCAATAGAAGAGGCTTGGTGGCCAGTGCACATATGCCTCATATTTCTAGAATACGGTCAGCATGAATAAAGGTTAGGAGATGAATCCTTACAATAACTTTGTGCTATTTATTTGAACAAAAATTTTGCTCTTTTAAAATAACGTGACTTTCCTTTCATTGACAGATAAGAGTTTTAACATGGGAAGGTCAGTATTTTTAGTCATTCAAAGGCTTTAAACTTGGAACCTTTTTGTCAAAGATGACATAATATTGTTCCAACATAAATTATTTCATATTATCCCCAGAATTTATACATTTAAAATGTAAGAAAGGATTATTTTATTAACACATACTCTACTTTTATTTAAGGTTCTGAATTATAGGATTCATTTCAGAGTAAGGTTGATGAAGCTCAAATTAATACCATATTTGTCTATAACCATAGCTTTTTTTCTTTTGCTGGTTATTTTAAGAAATAAAGTATAATTTTCCCATTTATCACATTCTTATATACCTTTAATATTAGCTATTATAAGTAGTCTTCTCACTAAGGAGCTAATATATTCTTCATTTTTAAATTTTATCTAAAGTTTTGATTATTGATTATAAAACTAAGCTTATACTATCTCTCAGAAATAGTCCACAGAATGATTATGTTTAAACAGTGAGGCACTATTACCCTATGATAGTTGCAACTGATTAATTATCATATAAAAATCAATAACAAACAAAATTTACTTTACTTTCTTATATTTTATTAAACAATCAAACTTTAGCATGAATTCAGAACAAAACATTTAGTTTCTCCCTTCTAGAAGAACATACACCTGAGGATAATACAGATTAATTGAATTTTAAATATTAATTACTTTACAACATGGATTTCCATTTAAAATACTCTTCTCTCCCACCATGGGGCTATATTATAAATGCTGATGTCATGTGTTTTTTAAATATGTTGACGGACCCCTGTCATAAAGCAGGGTATTCCCCAGAGCTGTTCAACTCACCAAAATAACTGAAAAAGTTCCACAGACTGCAATGTTGATATGTCCTCAGTGGCTACCCTTTCACCCCTTCTTGAGCTCTGAGAATTCTCCTGTCAACCAGCAAATGACAGGAACATACACTTGGCTGTTGTGTATCATGTAAGTGACAGCAAATATCTCACTGACTCTTTTCCTGGTTGTTTTTCATGTTGTGGCATACTTCACTTGGGAACATATTAGATAAACTTTCAATTCTAGCATTAGAATTAGAATGTTTTTAATTTCTAGAATTATTAACCCATTGGAAAATCTCTACTTAGGATCGATCTAGTCCTCTAATTTGTACCTCACTCCAAAATTAGTGCCTGCAAAAATTTGTGGAGTTTGGAATTAAAATATAAGTTTATTTGGGTGTTAAAATGTTGCTGAAATTTAACGTATCATTTTCCTCATAATATACATTTTCCAGAACATTTCAGGGACCTTTCCTGTAAATGGATTTCAAAGAGTATTTGTATCCAAATAAGCTTACCTTTTAACTCTACTTTCCATGAATTTTTGGAGGTGCCCTCATTGAGAAAGCTGTTTAAAGGAGGATGGATGGTCGTGGTATACATAAAAGAAATGGGAACCTACCTCTGGAGAATCCACTTCATTCCCCTCATATTTTATTCTGAATAGCATGAGTGTTCAAATCCAGAATATCTGGAATAAATGCTCATTTTTGTAATGTCCATATATAAATTTAACACAATTTTCTCTTGTCTTCCCAACTCTGATGAATTAACAAAGCATTGTCTTGCATCATGTTACCCAAAGGAATTCCTGAGACACATCTTCTTTTAAAGTGATTTATGTAGGAAGTACTTCCAAGAGAAGCTATACAAGAGTGTAGGAAACAGGACATGCAAGTTGAAGCAAGAGTAGTACATCAGCTAACATTGCTGGTGAAAAATCATACTGCCGTCTAATAATTTAAATGCAATTTATTAGTTCATGATTTGAGGGTTTTCAATTGCGACTGGCTTCAGGTGACTACTCCATCAACTGAGAAGTTAGCTTTCTTATGGTTGGTTTAGGATGGGCTCACTCACATATCTGACTGTTGGTCCTGGCTTTAGAATGAGGGTTCCTGACACATGTATCTTCAGAGGATTTGTTCAGCTGTATTTATAGGTCAAATGTTGTAAGGTTCTCAGAAAGGACATTAAAGGGCCAGGCACTTAACACAAGCACTGCTCAGACTTCAGTCTGCATCACGTTGTCAGTGCCCCATTGGTTAACAAGTCAAATCATTAAACCAGTGTCATTGTGTATACAGCTTATCCAAGGACATGGATACAAGGAAGGGGGGATCATTCCAAGTCAGTATTGCAACAATCTATCACAGATAAAATAATAAGCAAAGAGCCACAAAGGGTAGCTTTGAACTGAGCAACAGGGAAACCTTGAATTATAAATTACAGACTGGAGTTGTGCTGTGCTAATGCAAGGTAACTGGGATTTTATAATCCTGAAATGGTAAAACATTAGTCTATGGGACAATCTCCTGGCACTTCCAATTATTTCTTAGAATCCACAACAGGAGTTAGCCTCTGGCTCAAGAAGTCAGTATATAAGATATGAAGAGAGGACTATTTAGAAAGACAAAAGGGGGAGGGGATTCAAAGACAGAAAAATGTAAACCCAGCAATCTGGAGAAAGCACCAAAGTTTTATGCTATGGTGTCCTCTTCCATTCCTCAGATTCAAAAATATTTATGGATTAGAACTGGAGTTTTTATGATAGTTATTTTCTGGGTGAAGCACACACAAGTGGGAAAGAATATGGTGAATCCGATAAACATTCCTTAGCCTAAGTTATGTTCAAGTGTTTTTTCTCCACAACATAGTCTAGATAACACTTGCTCACAGGTATCTCCCCTGCAGGTTCATATAAGTTACCTTGTGGCATGGCCCAGACTTTCATTTTGGAGGGATCTGAGTTCCGGTGGATTTTGTGGTCGGTAATATACCCTTAATCTGAGCACGCCGGTACTAAGGCCCCTGAATTATTAACATATTCCTCTCTCCATTCATTATGTTGTAGCAAACTTATCTCTTCATGAGACTCAATATCAACAATTTTTGTCACAAATTGCCAAAGACCTCTTGGTTTCCACACAATTCAAACACAATATTAAAGGTAGCAGTTGTACGCTTTGGTTTTTTTGGACTTTTATAGTGGTTCCTGATGACAGCACTGTGCAGTTGGAAACCAAGATGTCTGGACATAAAGGATCACAAGAAAATATACACCATGAATTCCTCCATAGTGATTATTAGCAATGGTGATAAGCAAAGCCATTCCTTCTCGTGTTTCTTAGTTCTCAGATCTATATTTTCCCATCTTTGCTAGAAGTCCTATAAAGTTGAATGTAATATAAATTTCCCATCTTCAAGGGCAAAACTTTATTTTTTTTCAGTGCACAACTTTAATTTCAGAACAAATGAAGTAACATGTGCTTATTATACAGTTATTGAAATGACACACAGCAGAATCTTGAATTCATGACTCCTGAGTTCTATACTGTTTCTACAGAAATCAAACCATAATTGAAATAATTCATAAACTTTATTTTAATACAGTTTATATGCTTTGATTTTGATTTCCCATTTCCTTTAAGAAAATAATAATTTTCAACACACTTGGAGTATATGAGCATATCAGAGGCCAAGAAATCAATTATGTAGGTTTTTTTTAAAATCCTAATGTGGTAAGGACTTTTATTTTTTTCAGCTTTTATTTAATAAATATAAATTTCTAAGTACAACTTTTGGATTATAGTGGCTTTCCCCCCCCCACAACCTACCTCCCGCCCACAACCATCTCATTTCCCACTCCCTCTCCCATCCCATTCCTCATCAAGATTCATTTTCAATTATCTTTATATACAGAAGATCAATGTGGTATATGCTAAGTAAAGATTTCAACAGTTTGCACCCACACAGACACACAAAGTATAAAGTACTGTTTGAGTACTAGTTTTACCGTTATTTTGCATAGTACAACACTTTTAGCACAGAGATCCTACATGGGGAGTAGTTGCACAGTGACTCTCATTGTTGATTTAACAATTGACACTCTTATTTATGATGTCAGTAATCACCCAAGGCTCTTGACTTGAGCTGCTAGTGCTATGGAAGTCTCTTGAGTTCAGAAGCTCCAACCTTCTTTAGACAAGGTCATAATCAAAGTGGAAGTTCTCTCCTCCCTTCAGAGAAAGGTACCTCCTTCTTTGATGGCCTGTTCTTTCTGCTGGGATCTCACTGACAGAGATCTTTCATTTAGGTCATTTTTTTTTTTTTTTTGCCATGGTGTTTGGCTTTCCATGCCTGAGAAACTCTCATGGACTTTTCAGCTGGATCTGAATGCCTTAAGGGCTGATTCTGAGGCCAGAGTGCTGTTTAGGACATCTGAAGGGCAAAACTTAATAGGCACACAGGATTATTTGCAATGTGTTCTGTGGCTGCATCTTTAAGAAATCATTTCAATTAAGAGGATGCAGCTTCTTTCACTTATGTATAGGATAGTGCATGGATATCCATGATAATTGTCCATTGTTGCACCTCTCTTGTGTTAAACTGAGCCCCTTTATTCAAGGGTTGCTTTGCAGGATCTCTTGTTAGCAATTTGGGCAGTCTGTGAACTCAAACACTGCTGTGACCAAGGCAATGTGAGCAAAGCCATTTTTGAGTTTCTTTAGAGAAACTCAGGTCCATTAAATGTTACCAAGATTTTTATGGGAATGTTTCTGTAGCTGCCAGTATGAACTTGCTGAAGGTTATAGCTGTTAAATCTACATCACCTATGACTTTAGATACTGTCACCTGTCCTCAGCATTTCTGGCATCCTATCATTTTGACACTAGGGAGCTCAGCAGGATAACAATTTCTTAGACTGTCAGCACTGGCTTGAAAAAATAGCCACTACTGCACTACTCTACGATGTACTCCTTATCATCTTTGAAAACAAAGCTTCTTTTGGCTCTCATGGATCACGGTTTTCAGAAGAAGGGGATGATGATTTTGGATATTGAATACAGAGTCACTGTGTCAGCCTCACTTCTTTGAAGCTTAGGAAATACTTCTCAATATTCTATGAAGGCAAATATGATATGTACTTTATTAAGCCACCATTGTTTCCAAGATTAAAGAGCTCTTCCAGCAGCATATTGGAACTAGATAGAGGTGTGTGGTTCTAGAAATTAAATCCCAAGTTATGGAATTGTTTCCTTGCTATGGCTTGGATATTGAGTATCTTTTTTGTTGTTGTTGTTGAAATTTAATTCCTGGCTGGTGCCACAGCTCACTAAGCTAATCCTCTGCCTGCGGTGCCAGCACCCCGGGTTCTAGTCCCAGTTGGGGTGCCAGATTCTGTCCCAGTTGCCCCTCTTCCAGTCCAGCTCTCTGCTGTGGCCCGGAGTGCAGTGGAGGATGACCCAAGTCCTTGGGCCCTGCACCCCATGGGAGACCAGGAGAAGCACCTGGCTCCTGGCTTCGGATCAGCGTGGCGCGCCGGCTGCGGCGGCCATTGGAGGGTGAACCAACGGCAAAGGAAGACCTTTCTCTCTGCCTCTCTCTCTCACTGTCCACTCTGCCTGTCAAAAAAAAATAATAATTCCTGCTGTGAGATATTGAGATGAAGGAGGTAACAGAACTATTGTACTCAGAGGTAAGGAAATTGGGAAGTGGTTATGACTATATAAATTCATTAGGGTGAAGTGCAAATGATTGAATCCTAATAGCTTTATAAGAAGGACAGAGACTGTACAAACATGCACACACACACACACACACACAACTGTTCCCTGTCTTGCCATAGGCTGCCCTGGACTGCTTCAGGACTGTGCCAGCAATTAGGCTATCAGCTGCTACAGCCCCTTTACCTTACACCCCCAGAAAGATGAGTCAAAATAAATCTCTTTTCCTTATAAAGTTAACTTACCTCAATAGTTAGTTATAATAATGCAAAACTGACCATTACAATACACATATCCAAAATTTCTCTCTCATTCTTTTTTGTAATCTGGTCCTGAAGGACTAGGGTCCTCAAAAACTATACTTGGCATTATTCCACAGTTTCTACCAGTCATATTATTGTTTTCACACAGCTCCTTTGGTGATTAATATGTTTAGGCTCTTTGTGTAAGTAACGTTCTCAAACATGGGCCTGCTGACACTTGCCCAGGAAAGTACTATTGACTCGTAGCAAGGATAAAAGGAGTTTATTTTATATCCCAGAATGTTATGAGTAAGCAGGAAGTTCAAAATTTTTATGTACATGCACCAAAAGCACCCTATGCTAAAGTTCAGGAGACCTTTTCAGGCTACCATTTGTGCCTTCTCTGAGTTCTTGTTTTATCACATCAATCCTTGGGCTTAGACTTTAAACAATTTTCTCTCTGGGTATCTGAGAGGAAGTTCTGAATTTTACACCATGCTTTAAATTGCTGATTGAACTGAACTTACTGTTTTCATCCTTCAATGCAACAACATTTAGCATAAATTAATTTCTTATTTTGTGTAATTACCATTTCCACTGTCTATCTCAAATTCACATGAGTAAGTAACCATTCCATGTAGTTAGCCTAATAAATAAGCTACTTAATATCCATAACCTCTTAAGGCTTTATTTGTTCCATAGCATTAAAATTCATACAACTGAAGCTGTTTACTGTTTTTATGGAGTCTGGATGCTACTTTCTTGGTCTAAGACACATCATTTTCTCAAGAGAAGGGGAAAATTCCAATTTAGTCCTTGTGATTTTAAGGAGATTTTGAAATGCCTTGGAGCCTGCACCTGCCGTAGAATTGTAGCTAACAGTGAGAGAAAAGTCAGTAACCTCGCAAAGTTGCATTGTAGCTCTGTCTTTGGTCCTCCAAAAGGGCTGCCTATTTTCCCCTTACTAGGAAGGCTGTGCTTTCTTCATGCAGACCAAGGGATACATGTACTTTCTGTAGCTCTGCTTGCTTCCTTTTCTGCTTTATCCAGCATGAGAGCTACAGAGTTGTGGAGTCACTGGCATCCGTTCATTATGCTACAAATGGGTATTACAGTTTTATTATCTGGCAATTGCAGAACCAATCCTGAATTAGAAGCACAGATATGTAATCTTTAAAAATCCCTTAGATCACTTGGGATTAGGATGTTAAGCCTTATTTAAAAAAAAAGAACTGAAAGTTTATGTTTCTAAAATCATTTAAAAATATTAGACATACAGCTTGATCAGTGTGTACTAACTTATTAACAGACAGTGAGAGCAAGAACGAGAATGAGAGAGAGATTGATTCATAGTGTGAAAGACAATGACAAATAAAAGCAAATTTACTTTGTTTCTTCTATGCCTTTACAATTTGAAAATACAGGGATTTAACTTATAGTTCATACTTATGATTCTCATCATATAGACTTCATAAAGATAAAATATGATAGCATATTACACTAAAGTTTACATCAGATTTTAGTGTACTATATCTATTAGAATATATAATTTCTTTTTTTCTATTTAGATAGTCACGAATCTTAAAATATTTGCCCTGAATGCAAATTCATATATGCCTTTTTCCCCTATGGAATGTTTATGAAAATTCTCTTCTTATTCATATCAAAATGATTCAAATTATTTTTTAGAAGTGGGTTCAAACAGATGGCAGACCGATGGGAATGCTACTTATTATCTGCATCACATTTGGATGTGGAAGATTTCAGGCACAAATCTGTGACTCATTTTATTCAATGGAAAGATGATTAAGCCAGAATATTATAGTCTTTTCCATCTTATATGTACAATCACTGACTCTAGACCTCAGAAAAGAGAGAAAACCTAATTTCCTGGATTTGTACCTCTTTGTGACAAGCCATACTGACATTTCACATGCAGTTGCTTGGACTCTTTGCATCTGTGACTAAGATAAACTTTGGTGATGTTTTAAAGATGCTACTTAACTTCCCCCTACTTTGCACACACTTCTTTTTAGACACTTCATTTCCTTCCTTATTAACAGAAAGTGTAGTGCTAAATCTAATGTTAAAATGTCCTTTCAAATTTTTCACGAATGCTGGATATTATATCACTTTCTTTACTATGGGCTTCAGCTGAATGCAGAACTACAAAGTAAATTGCACACAACTTTGCACTGAAGCAAAAACAGATTGTTTCCTGTTGTTAATTCTGCTTTAATTCCTTTTCCACCAAGAAAGGTAATTCACTAAATTCACTGACAAGTTTCAGGAATAACCACACAACTACTGCAGTTATATAAATAAATAAATAAATAAATAAAAACAAGAAAGAAAAGAAAAAAAAAGAATTCTGCATGGTGTATTTTCTTTTAACAGAATTTGATCACAGAAAACAAACTTGACAGAAAAACTTGCTAGCAATTACCTCCGGCAAATCAATTACTGTTAGAAATCTTACCATTACAGAAGGTCCTTTTAATTCCATTAAAACTGGCTGTTTACACACACATTGTCATTGATAGCCTTTTTTTGTTCTTTAGATGAGGACTTTTCTTTTCTTTTTACTCTTAAAATTCAATGAACAATGAAAATGTGTCACTCTAAATATTAATATTTCACATAATTTTAAATAACAATGGATGTTATTGAATTGGATTATAAAATAATAACTTATTTTCTGCATTTTTATTCTTTGAATGTTATATATTTTGATAGTATGTTAACAGAGAATATGTACTGGAGCCAGCACCATGGCTTAGTGGGTAAAGCTGCTGGCTGCAGTGCCGGCATCTCATATGGGCACTGGTTCGAGTCCCAGCTGGTCCACTTCTGATACAGCTCTCTGCCTTTCAAATAAATAACTAAAACTTTAAAAAGTAAATAAAATGTACTCAATTTTTGTTGAACCTCAAAATGTTTCTACCTATATCTAGGAAGCTTAAGACAAGGAACACTTATTGACCAACAATTACACGCATTTACATTGATCTGGGTTATAAAACATGAAATGGACTGAAAATTTTCAATTGTTTTTATAAACCATTCTTGGTAGCATAAAAAGCAAATTATGTATTAGTTGATTTGTTTAAGAAAAACATGTTGTGCATCCAACAGCTTAGGAGGAATCTTGGTTTGTTTCATTGAAAACAATTTTAAAAGTTAAGCTATTGTGTTGTTTCCAATTTAAAAAATTATTCTTATTTCAAAAACGACAATACATTCAAACAGTGTTGAGTATAATACAGATGTCTTATTTTAATAATGATGCTTTAAATAAGTAAAAACATGCTGATCACAGTTAATGAAATAATTTTAGATTTAATGCAAAGTTCTATACTTTCCTAAATATTTCTTTAGAAGAAAAATATGAAAAGAAGTGTCTCCCTTTTGAGACAATTTTTAAAATAAATTTTTAAACACAGAAATTAAAACTTTAGTCATTAATCAAAAAATATTATAATATAGAGATTAAGGAACTTTTAGGAATCATCTAGACTCTAATGCCTACAAAATGTAATAATTGAAAAACAGCAAAGAAGTGGCACAGCTTGCTAGTCAGACCTGAAAAATATTTTCAGCCTACACACAAAAAACTCAATGTGTATTTATTTTATAGCAATCAAAGCTTGATGTCACTCCATTTCTACCATTCCAAAAACATGTTAGAGAATATAATGAAACAGCTGACTTTTTATAGACAACCACCGCTTTATAGCAAAAACAAGAACACAAAAATTATTACATTATTTAAGCAACTCATAATTTATTTTAGAAATAACAAAGTTACATCAGATCATATTGTAAGTTCCAAGAAGGCATGAGTTTTTTTTTTCCGGGGGATGGGTTATGTGGTGTTTATAGCTGTTTCTCTAGGACCTAAGACAATGGCTGACACTGGGAAATGCCCAAGAAATATTAGATGAAAGGATAGATGAGATCTAGCATAGTATTAATTACAGTAATTTGAGGACCATAGTTCCAAAGGAGGTCAGAAAGTAAGTTACCATGATTTCTTTTGGTGAAGCAGTCATGAGAGTATTGGACATTGATTTGCCCTTTGTCAAAATACTTCTGAAGTGCCGCTACTCTCAGGAAGTAAATATTTATTACATTTCTGACTTTGTGAACATTACTGAGACCTGTATCAAAGAACATGCCTTGGAAGTTACTTCACAGAGAATGGGACTCCATCCAGAGAAATGTGCTTATCCTGAGTTGTTTATCTTTTAATCAAGAAGTAAATCACACATTTATAAACTCCAGATTTTATAAATTCTAGAAGTCTATCTTGTACTCTCTGGAGGCATTTATTTATATTCCAAAAGGTAATGTAACAGGAATATTCTTTTCAGACTCTTTCCGAGCAGACTGCATTGATATTCACATACAAAGGTTTCTATCATTTTCTCAGCAATGGAGAAATGGTAGGTAGCTATATCCTCAGGAACTCTCAGATCCAGATTTTTCACAATTCTTCCCCTGGAGTTTGACCCACATATGTGCAAATTTTCCATATATCTGTCATTACATCATCCAAAGTTGGAATTTATAGGGCAAATGCAACACATACAACAAAAGTAAAAATAGACAAATGGTATTACATAAAGCTAAGACGCTTGTACACAGCATAAAAGCAAAAGATTGAAGAGGAAACCAGCAAAATAGGAGCAAATATTTGCACACTGTTCATTTGACAAGGGATTTATATTTGGAATATACAAAGAACTCAAATGAACAGCAAAAAAGACCAAATATATCAATTAAAAATGGTCAAAGTATCTGACTAGAAATTCTTCAAAAGAAGACAAATAGGCCACATATGTGAAAAAAATGCCTCTAATCAATAATAATCAGGAAATGTAAATAAAACTAGCATTAAGATATCATCTCACCCCAGTTAGACTGGCTATTTTGACAAAGACAAAAATAACAAATGCTTGTGAGGAATGAGGTTATACGTCTGAAACAAAACTTGGACAGTCTAAAATTTATTAATGAGTTTAGTTTAGCAATCCATGTTGCAATCCTCAAATGTTAGTGGAATGTGGCCAGGGTATCCATAGATTGTGACCAACACTGATATTCTGAAAGCAAATTGCAGAGCTCAACAAGGCAGCAACTGGAAGAATGGCTGAGCTCTAACCTACTCTTCCTTTTCCTTTCGAGATCTTGCTAGTTAGTTGGAGATAGTATTCAAGAGCTGGAACCACATTGTTAAGTAATATCTGACCTCTATATTCTAAACGCATCTCTTGGATCACAACTTGAAATAATGTCTCCTCCATAGAGACATTTTTTTTCACTGTTGAGAAAGAGCTATAGGCTTGACACATGAACTCCCAATTAGATTAACACGAGTAGGTATAATAAACAAAGAGAGATCCATGTACTAATGGATTTACACATTTAAAAAGTCTGATGTGAGCCTTGTTCAGAAAGTATATCATCTGGAATAGCTAGCTTCTAATGCCATGGATCTATGAAAAAGACATGAAGCTTTCCTACCTGACCTTGGTTGTGTATGCTATGAAATACCATAAGCGATTTTTGTTCAGTCAGCCATGGTGCACACATGATTTTTACCTATTTGCAAAGGAGGCCAAGAAGGAAGGGCAATGTATACCAAATTTGTTGTGCTGTTGATATCTCTACTATAAATTCCATCGTGCTCTACCCTGCCATATTTTTTTTTTGGCATATAAGGCTCTTCACAAGAACAACAATAACAAAAACAAAATGCTATATACCTTATGGCCAATGGATGGCAATCATTGTTAGACACCATAGTCTCTCTTTTAAGCAATGTAATTACTCAGATTCTGGGAACTTCCAATTTTATAACACTTGATTGTCCTCTTAGATTTATGGTCCTGTGTGCTTCTTTTTTTTTAAGGTTTATTTATTTATTTGAAAGAGTTAAACAGAGAGAGAAGGAGAGGCAGAAAGAGAGAGAGAGAGAGAGAGAGGTCTTCCATCCACTGGTTCACTCCCCTGGATGGCCACAATAGCCAGAGCTGTGCCGTGCCTAAGCCAGGAGCCAGAAGCTTCTTCTGCATCTCTCACATGGGTGCAGGGGGCCAAGGACTTGGGCCATCTTTTACTGCTTTCCCAGGTCATAGCAGAGAGCTGGATCAGAAGTGAATCAACCAGGTCTCGAACCAGTGCCCATACGTTAGCCCTGCATTCGGTGGCTTTACTCATTATGCCACAGCGCTGGCCATTGCATGCTTCTTTCTTTTTTCTTACTTATTTGACAGAGTTAGATAATCTTCCTTCTATGGGATCACTCTCCAAATGGCCTCAATGGCCAGAGCTATGCAGACATGAAGCCAGGAGCCAGGTGCTTCTTCCTTGTCTCCCACGCAGGTGCAGACGCCCAAGAACTTGGGCCATCCTCCACTGCCTTCCCAAGCTACAGCAGAGAGCTGGACTGGAAGAGGAGCAACTGGGACCAGAACCGGGCACCCATATGGGATGCCGGGACTGCAGGTGGAGGATTAACCAAGTGAGCCACAGCGCCAGCCCCGACATGTTTCTTTAAGTTGTTTGTTTCTCAGTTTCCTCCTTTCAGTGAGGATATATTAATACCAACCTTATATAATTTTTGAAACATTAAGTGAGTTAACATTTAATGCTATGCCTGTAATATTATCTACTAGCATTATTTAGATAAAATATGACATTTCAGTTTTTATTAAATCCTTATTTTCCTAATTGATAAGGATTTTTTAAATTAATACTGCATATCATGTTAATTATTGTGGGGAAAATAAAGTTATAATATACTAAGATATCTGTAGTTCTGGTTTTACAAAAATGTTTCTGTATCTGATCCTATATCGTACATTTCTATTGTACTATTCTGTTTGAAGGCCTAGGTAAAGTTTTCCCATGTGCACATTTATATGCAAACATACCCCTTCAACTCAAAATCTCCCAATCTTGAAAAAAATTGTTAGGTTCTGCTATATATTTGATTATTAAGTAATGATAATGAGTGAGATGTTTTATAAAAATAAACACATTCCTTTTCAGTTAAGATGTGTGTGTAGAAGTGGGCATTGAGGTATTGTGGATTAAGCCACCATTTGTGAGCCTGCATCCTATACCAGCTATTCTGCTTCTGCTACAGCACCTGGTGATTCGTCCTGATGACCCCTCCCATGAATGTGGGAGACCCAGCTGGTGTTCCACACTCCAGGATTTGGCCTTGCTGTGCTCTGGATATTGAGGGCATTTGGGAAATGAGCCAGAAGATAGAATCTCTGTCTCTGTCTCTGATACTCTGCCTTTGAACTAGATGGCAATAGATAAAGAAATTTAAAAATGTGTTTTAAAAATTTTGCATCATTTATAATGAAATTTATCTTTTGCAGTAACAAGAGGAAAAATGTATCATAGCAGAATTAGATGAGGCAAAGCATAATCGCAAGAATGGATTTATGTATCTTTCAGTTTGATTCATGTAAATAACATTTAACTATCATTAGGTACAATAAATTTATTATAGACATTGACCTCTAAATACATAGTGATTTAAAATGAATGCATCTAAATTTAATCATTTAATTAAAAAATTGCTTCATAAATACGGATAGCTAAAGTACCACCTACAAATATAGTCTACTGCCTATTTTTGCAAACAAAATTGTACTGAAATACAAGCAAATTCATTCGTTTGCATATTGGTTATGACTGCTTTTATGATATAATATGAAAATTAAATAACCACAACAGTGACTAGGTGGACATTTAATAGGAAATACTTACTCTCTGGACTTAACACAGGAAAAGTTTGTAGGGCCAACTGTGGAGAACATTCAAGTTATACGATGAGATTTAGGAAGATATCTCCAATACAATTTAAAATGTTCAAATTGCTAAGTTAAATAGTAAATAACTTATTTTACTTTATTATACATATCATAGATTATTTATGGTATTTTTATATTTTCTCAAGAATGAGTTGTTACTATTTCAAATGAGATATTGAAAGAAAATTTTACTTTTTATAAACTTATGGTATACGATAAAAGTGTACAAAAGTTCACATATTGAAGCAAATATTTTGCCATTCTGTTTCATGTTAATACAAAGCTTTTTGTCTGAATGTCAGGGTTTAAGATTCAGACATGCACAAAATTATAAGCACATATTAAGAGAAATAGTATGTTCTTCAGATCGTGTGTGTGAGGGTATGTGTATGTATATACACAACAATGTACACACATGTGAAAACTACTATTCCTTCCCTGTGTTTCATTATGCTAATCTGAGTCAGCCTCCTTTGATTATATGTCCTTATGAACCCTTGTTCATTTTAAAAAATCATATAATAGCATTTTAGAAAAACACATGAGGAGCTTTAAGCCATATTTTGAGTAGGTTTTTTGTGACAATCTGGTTATCCTCCTATACCCTTTCCACCACATTCATCATTAACATTTTTGGAGATCTCCCTTTCTCTTTCTCACTTCCTCCCATTTTCTCAGCCTCCACATAATTTATATAATTAAAAAAAAAAAGAAAAAAGAAAGTCTTGTCTCTGCCGCAGTAATGAGCTCAAATAATCCACTCTAACCAGCTGATGGTGTTTTCCTGGATAAACCATTATATCCTATAATAGATCTTTGAGTCAATTTGAATTGAGATGACAAGACAGGAAGTTCCTTGGGGGGTATTGGGAAGGAAATCTGTATTCTCTCCCCAAACTCATGTAAGAAATAAACATTTTCCTGCCCTGGAAAGTATGACTTGCATATGGAAAACCATGGACCGTTGTACCAACCAAGAGGAAAGCTCACTTTAGTAGGATGATGGCAGTGTAGGATGAGGAGAGCAGCGCAACGGAATCCTCGTGGAAGGAAGTATATCCCTGCATCATGTGAAATCAGAAGTTACCCACTTAAATTTACGTGAACCAAAATATAATGCACTTCTGGCAGTTTGAATTAATGTTACTTCTACTTTAAAGGTTCTTAAAAGATTTATGTATTTCACTTCTCCAGCATAATCTATGATTCATTATTTTATTCACTTATTTATTCAAGGAAGGCTTCACTTCACAAACTATATACCATAAGCATAAGCAAATGGATCATTATAGTTTTAAACATCATTTTTATAACTTGTTTTACAGTCACAACATAGTACCTATGATGTGCCTGAAATTGTTCATATTCTGATGCATAAGAAATATTTGCCAAGAGCTGTATCATAGTTTTTGGCTTTCAAACTTCCCAAATGTTGGTAAAAATTGATGATAATTTTAGTCCTCACAAGACATACTGGTTAAAATGCAACGTTATGAAATAAAAACCAGTTATAGATGAACTCCTACTTGAATATGCTTTTAGCATTACTTCATGCTATATTTTTAGTAAATAAATATCTCCTTGAAGGAAACTCTTTGAAAGTGACATAAAATCTTTTTCATCTATGAACTCCATACTAGAGCAATTGGAGTGCAGCCTATCTGAGGAGCAGGCGTGTTAACTTTAGCTCAGGGTACTAGGGGCTTATGCCTGATTGGTTTGATTTTGCATCTTCCTGAACTCTGGGAAATGAAAGGTAAAAAACTACACTTCTGTGTATTAAATGAGATAGAATTCAAACACATTGTTATGATTCAAATATTAGTTTTGGTATCTTCCAAGGGCCTGTGTACTTGGACCCCAAAATCTCATAGTAATATTTAATGGAACAATGTTAAAGGTTAATGGAATAAGTGTAGAAACTTAAATCAGTTAAGGTTTCTGAAAAGGTCTTTGAGTAGTTATTAGATTGGATTAGGTTATAGGGGTGGGCCTACCAAGAGCCAACTATGGTGACGATAGGAGGAAAGACCACAGAGATGATATCCGCGCTCCCTCTTCCTCTGCTTCTTGGTTTTTCACGTGACTGTTCCTCCACACACGCTCTGTCATTGCTATCCTTGAACATCACCAGATAGCTAATCCAATGGGCCATGCCTGCTCTTTATCTGTGAACCTCCAGAGTCATGAGTCCACTTCCATCATAAGTGGCTTTTCTTACGTATTTAGTTGTATTCGTGCAAAGCTGACTAGTGCACATAGATAGAATATACTTATATTCAAGAGAGGAAATGATATCAATTCCAGGTAGCGCACTGGTTTTCTTTGTTGCATCTGCCCTTCTCCATCAATGACATCAGTGACTTCACTCCTACTTAGAGGTCATCATGCCCTTCCCTTTCCTGAAGTGTCAAGAGCTTTTGAATTAAGGGCTTTCCAATCCTAGAGTATTTGCATTTTAATAAGTAACTATTGAAGATTGAAAACCTTTAGAACTTAAAGGAAAACAATTCTAATACTGCAAGGTGAGGCTCTTGCAATTTAATTCACAGTAAAACAAAATTCATGATGTGGTTAGGTGCATAGTTTAACCTTGTGCAATGTCAATTCTATTTAACTGAAAGAAAATTGAGGGACTTGATAATACTTCAAAGTTGCTTTTATTTCTGTCTCTTTATGACTAGATCAAGTATCAAAAACTTTTTTCTTCCCTAAACCATTTCATTAAAATTTTACTCCAACCAATTTTTCTGTACTAAATTATATATTCGTAAACACAGGAACTAACAATCATATATCCATAGAGAGCAAATCATGCTCTTGTTTTCTATCTGGTGACTGAGGCATAGACTGTTTGGTGCCCTGTCAGTAATCTGTCCAAATAGCACAATAAGTAACCTGGCAATGTACACCCTGGTGTAGATGTGTCTTTCAAATAAAGATTATTAATTGTCTGTAAGGAGCAGTACCTGTATTACATTCTTCAAAAATATTTCAAGTATTAAATAATTCAAACATAAATGCCTTGCATATGCTTGGTTTAATCTTTAAAAATGACATGCTTTTGTAAATTCCACTGAGGTTTACAGAGATGAAACAGATGACATGTTATAAGGAAAACCTAAAAACATAATAGACAAAGAGAATTCAAATGAGTATTGTATATTTCACAATTGAACTTCAAATAAATGAGGATTAATAGCAACATTTTAAAAAAATCGGTTTAAGTAGAGAAGGTATTTTATATAATGTTTTGTAAAGACTACGTGAAATAAAGAGGAAAATATTTAAGTACAGAATAGAAAAACACAATTTAATCTCACTTAAACTGTTAAAAATGATTATGAATATGCTTAAATGACAAGAACCCAAATATGGTTTAGGCAATGACTTTCAATAAGATCATATCAAGATAAATTCCAGATCTCATAGTGATTCCTTTGGAAAAGAGATTTTATATTTATTTGCTCTAAATCCAGGATTGCTTAATAATATGAACAATTTGAGGCTCTGTTGCTTAGTGATATTTAAATAAATGAAGTTTTTGCATGCAATGAATGGTAAAAGTTTCTTTACTAAGATTTACCACAGAAACATGGTAGAGCAGTATTGGAAAGGTTATCCATGTTCAAGATACCAGGAAAAAGATAGCTTCAGAAAAAAAAAAAATTAGATACTCCACATGCTTTTCCAAATATCAAAGATAATTTTTTTTTTCTAAAAAGTCAAAATCTTTACAAATAGTTGTTCTATGACTAGTCATACATGTTTGTAATTTAAGAATTGTTATGTATGGTTAGAATAATGCAAAACTAACATCTCCAATCATTTTCTATACTAATCCGTGTAACCTGCATATCTACTGAAATTGCAGAAACCTATTTTTCTGATCACACCACAATATTTTGTATTCAACAGTTAAATTTGATATTTTAAAATATAGTCTAGCATTTCTATGCAATGCTAACAGTAAAAATAGGTTATGTCACCTAATATCAGTATCAGTTAATATTTTATGAAAATCTATTTACTTTAAAATATTTTAACATGTTTAAGAGCTTGTAGTCTGATTTATACTTCTTGAAAATTCTAAAGAACATGATCATTAAGAATAAGTAGCCATACTTTTTGCTCTGGATATTTATAAACACACATTTTTATCAAAACCTTTAGAATTCATTTTTATAGATTTATTTATTTATTTGAAAGTCAGAGAGAGAAGGAGAGGCAGACAGAGAGAGAGAGAGGACTTCCATTCGCTGGTTCAATCTCCAGGTGGCCGCAATGGCTAATGGCCAGAACTGTGCCGATCTGAAGCCAAGAGCCAGGAGCTTCTTCCGGGTCTCCCATGCGGGTGCAGGGTCCCAAGGACTTGGGCCATCTTCCACTGCTTTCCCATGCCATAGCAGAGATGCTGGATTGGAAGTGGAGCAGCCTGGGCTTGAACCAGTGCCCATATGGGATGCCAGCACTGCAAGCGGCAGCTATATTCGCTATGCCACAGCATCAGCCCCAGGATTCATTTCTTATGAAAGAAAGCTGATCTCATTTTCACCTACATTCTTTCTGAAGAATTCTGTTTTTGTGTGTGAATCTAATATTCAATGATATTTGCCACTCTTAATAAGGGGACAGTATTATATCTTAGAGAAAATCTATGGGCCGGCTCCATGGCTCACTAGGCTAATCCTCCACCTGCAGCTCCAGCACCCTGGGGTCTAGTCCCAGTTGGGGCGCCGGATTCTGTCCTGGTTGCTCCTCTTCCAGGCCAGCTCTCTGCTGTGGCCCGGGAGGGCAGTGGAGGATGGCCCAAGTGCTTGGGTCCCTACTGGCATGGGAGACCAGGAGGAAGCACCTGGCTCCCAGCTTGGGATTGGCGCAGCTCTGGCCATAGGGGCCATTAGCGGAGTGAACCAATGGAAGGAAGACCTCTCTCTCTGTCTCTCTCTCACTGTCTATAGGTCTCTCTGTCTCTCTCTCTCACTAACTCTGCCTGTCAAAAAAAAGAGAGAAAATCTATGGCATTATTTAAGTCAATTGTAAAAAAAAAAAAATTCCTCATAGGTCATTTGCATTTAAAATCATGATCACAATCATATTATTGACCCAATGACAGTGTTCTGAGGAAAAATCATTGTTTAATTAAAATTCTGTGCTGTTTAGGCCTCTGTCAGAATCTTCAGTAGCCTCAGGTTCTGGGAAATCAGCCAGGTTAAGAAGGAGAATTTTGCCTTCAGTTTAATATATTACTAATCTAATTGGATTTAATTGTTTGATTATTTCCCTGAGTCACTGCATATAACTTGTTCAGTGGGTAAGCAATTGTTTCATCTTGTTTTCCTTTAGCTGTGTTGTACTTGACATTCAAAACTGATCCTGGAGCCAGTGCCGCGGCTCAAAAGGCTAATACTCTGCCTTCGGCGCCGGTACACAGGGTTCTAGTTCCAGTTGGGGCGCTGGATTCTGTCCCGGTTGCCCCTCTTCCAGTCCAACTCTCTGCTGTTGCCCAGGAGTGCAGTGGAGGATGGCCCAAGTGCTTGGGCCCTGCACCCAAGGAGAAGCACCTGGCTCCTGCCTTTGGATCAGCGTGGTGTGCCGGCCGCGGCGGCCATTGGAGGGTGAACCAATGGCAAAGAAAGACCTTTCTCTCTCTCTGTCTCTCTCTCTTACTGTCCACTCTGCCTATCAAAAACAAACAAACAAACAAAAAAAAAAACAAACTGATCCTGGGGCAGGAATTTGGCCTGGTGGTTGTCACATGCATCCCATAACAGAGTGCCTGGTTTGGATGCCCAGTTCTGGCTCATGGCCCCAGTTTCCTATTAATGTAGATGCTGGGAGACAGTAGTGATGGCTTAAGTCACGCGTTTGTGTCATGCATGTGGGAAACCTGGATTAGGTTCATGGTCCTCAGCTGTGACCCCAGTGTAGGTGCTTTGTGGGCATTTGGGGGTAATCCAGAGGATGGGTGCTCTCTGTATCTGTCCTTTTGCCTCTAATTTTTAAATAAATATTTAAAAACATTTTTAAAAACATAACACAGTAGATGTCCAAAATCTGTAAAATTAAGTTAGTTATTTCCCTCTTCCTACAAAGTAGCAGATAACAGAGCAGGATAATCTCTCTGTGTAAACGTACCAAGCAATGTTCAGTCTCAGATAGGTCAGGAACAAAAGAAAACCAAGGAAATGCTAAGAAGCTGTCCACGAAAACACTGCATGAGTAGAATTCACTCTAATGTCATTAGTGAAAAACAAAACAAACCAAAAAGCCCTCACATCTTTAGAATTAAAGTTTAAACATAGGTAAGATTGGGGAGATACAGGCAGTTTCAACATTGTCGATAATACTCGGTTTTTAATTTGAGTGCTAAATTCATGGTTGTTATTTTTCATAGTTTAGTTCATAATAATTTGTTTTACATGTGCCAAATAGTACAAATAATAAATTCTTTTTTACCAGTTTATGCCTTAAAAGGATGAATTTTACAAACAATATTTAAGTAATGCTTACCCATTTAGGCTTGCCATTTTTCTCATTAGGGAGGCAGTCATTGTCAGAAGGTGGCAGTGTAGGACTTTTTATCCCAAATGACAGAAAATAATTTAAATTTTACCAAAATGTAGCCTTTTCTAGATGTAGGCTTTAGGGATACTTTCAGTCCTGTAACTTGCTGTTGTTGGGGGTATCTCATTAGGAAATTAGCTGTAATGCAATACTAATGTGAACATTTTAATTGGGAGATCATGCATATGTGAAATTAACCTTAGATACTTTTATTTATTTCCTTTCAATGATGTTGAACATTTTTAACGTAGCACTCTATTTGTATTTGTAGAAAAGTAAATTGTAGATGGAATAATGGTACTGGTCTTTAAGGTTTTGGATATATAATAAATGCTGTTCAAGATTCAACATATACAAAACCTATCTTTGCAGTTCATCATGAACTAATAATCTTCAGTAAATAACAAAAAAGAATCAATTATCAGAAGTGAATCCACATGGGAGAGAATGCAGAAGTCAAACTTGACTCCCTGGAGGCAACAATAGGCATCTGGCAGAAGAATGAAATGGCAATATTTATCAGAAGGTAAAAATGACTTATGCTTTTACCAAAGTAGTCAACATTATACTCATATTCAGAGAAAATAATCAGGAAAATGTAAGATTTTGTTATTTAGTAATATCATAATTAAAATGATTAGTTTTATTGAAAATATATTTGGACCTCTAGATAAGAGTAAGGATTTTAACTTTTAATTTTAGTGAAAATAACTCATTTAAAATGTATTTAGTTACTGTATATGTATTGACATTTGAATAACTCATAATCATTTTTACACTAATAGTCACTTCAATTTTTATAATTTTTAGTTTATTTAGCTGTGAGGCAGAGTTACAGAAATAGAGGAAGAGACAAAGAGAGGTCTTATATCTTTGCTTAATTACTACAATGGTTTTATGGCCACAATGGCTAGAGCTGGGCCGATCTGAAGCCAGGAGCCAGGAGCGTCTTCCACGTCTCCTATGTGGGAGCAGGGGCCCAAGAAGGGAGCTGGCTCAGAAGTGGAGAAGCTGGAACTTGAACTAGTGCCCATATGGGATGCTGGCTCTGATGGCAGAGGCTTAACCTACTATGCCAAAGTGCCATGCTTGCGCATTTTGTTTTAAGATGACTTCAGATATACCACTCTCAGGATATAAGTAAGTCCCGAACTATTTTATAAAACACAGATATTGCACAGAGCATTAAAATGGCATTGAAAAATGTTTGTTGTGGTTAAAGTCTATATACTCTTCTGAAATGGTTGTATAATAACTGAAAATTGAAAAATGTTATTTTTTTCTTTTTCTGTTCTTTTATTAAGGTAAACAAATTTCGTGTATTTCTATATATGCAGATTTAGGAACATGGTGATAATTCCCACTGTATGCTCTTTCCTGCCAATGCTCCCATGCTTTCTCTTCACTCCTCTCTTATTCCCTCTCTAAATTTTTATAAAGATCTACTTTCAGTTTACTTTATACTCATAAGTTTAATCCATCACTAAGTCACGATTTCAACAAATAGTATGAAGAAACAAAGGACTATTCCTCAACGGTAGAAAAAAGAGCTGTAAACAATCATTGACTC
Organism: Oryctolagus cuniculus; assembly: GCF_051225735.1. Lineage (NCBI taxonomy): Eukaryota > Metazoa > Chordata > Mammalia > Lagomorpha > Leporidae > Oryctolagus > Oryctolagus cuniculus. Next base: position 63,654,569 of record NC_142874.1, on the reverse strand, counting down.
TCACAATGTCAATTTCACTCCTATACATCGCATTTTTGGTACTCTATTATAACCACAGTTCAGGGAAAACATATGGTATTTATCTTTTTGGGACTGGCTTGTTTCAGTAAGTATAGTGGTTTCCAGGGAAAAGGATTTCATTCTTTTTTATGGCTGAGTGGTATGCATACTACGTATGTACAATGATGTCTCTATCCACTCGTCAGTTGATGGACATCTGGGTTGATTCTACATCTTAGCTATTGTGACTTGAGTTGCAATGAACATGGGGGTCTAGATCAGTTTTTCGCATTCTGCTTTCATTTTTCTTGGGTAAATTCTCAGGAGTGGGATTGCTCGGTCATATGGTATATTTATTTTCAGCTTTTTGAGATATCTCCATATTTCTTCCACAGTAGTTTTACCAGTTTGCATTCCCACCAACAGTGGATTAGGGTACATTTCCCCCCACATCCTTGCTAGCTTTTATTGTTTGTTGATTTCTATATGAGATGTCTTTTAACTGGGATGAAGTGAAACCTCATTGTGGTTTTGATTAGCATTTCCCAGATGGCTGTGATTCTGAGCATTTTTTTCATGTGTCTGTTGGTCATTTGAATTTCTGCTCTTGAAAAATGCATGTTCAGACCCTTTGCCCAATTCTAAACTGTATTGTTTGTTTGGTTGTTGTTGAGTTTCTTGAGCTCTTTATATATTCTGGATATTAATCATTTATCAATTGCATAGTTTGCATAATGTTTTGTCCCATTTGGGTGGTTCCCTCTTCGCTTTTCTGTGTTTCTTTTGCAGCGTGGAAGCTTCTCAGCTTACCTTAATAATATTTATCAATTTTGGCTCTGATTCTTTGTGCTCTGGGGTCTTTTCCAAGAAGTCTTTGTCTATGCCAATGTCTTGGATTTTCCCCAGTGTTCTCCTGTACTTTTAGCCAGAGAAATTGGCAAGAAAAAGAAGCAAAGAGATACAAATTGAAAAGGAGGTAGTCAAATTATCCCTATTTGCAGATGACATGATTCTATATATAGGGGAACCAAAAGACTCGACTAAGAGACTATTGAAAATCATAAAAGCATTGGGTAAAGTGGCAAGATAAAAATTAACACACAGAAATCAATAGCCATTGTATATACAGACCATGGCATGGCTGGGAAACAACTTCTTTGATCAATTGCATTCACAACAGATACAGAAAAGTTAAATATCTTGGAATCTACAATGAAAGTATAAAACATTAAAGAAAGAAATAGAAGACAAAAATTGAAAAACCTTCCATATTCGTGGATTGGAAGAATATCATCAAAATGTCCATACTACTGAAAGTAGTTTACAGATTCGGTGCCACCCTAATCAAAATACCAACAACATTCTTCGTAGATCTAGAAAAAATGATGTTAAAATTCATATGGAAAAACAGGAGACTCTGAATAACTAAAGTAACTCATATACAACAAAAACAAAACCAGAGGCACCACAATATCAGATTTCAAAGCATACTAAAGGGCAGTTATAAACAAAACAGCCTGGTACTGGAGCAAAAATAGACATGTAGAACAATGGAACAGAAAATAAACTCCAGAAATCAATCTATGCATCTACAGCCAAATTATTTTAGACAAAGGAACTAAAAACTGTCCCTGGAGAAGGAACAGTGTCGTTAAGCATTGTTGTTGGGAAAATTGGATCTCTACATGCAGAATTATGACAATTATACCTCACATAAAAACAAACTCAAAATGGATAAAGGTTATAAATCTATGATGTGATAGCATGAAAGTACTATAGGAGAACACTGGAGAAACTCTGCAAGACATTGGCATAGGCAAAGACTTCTTGGAAAGGACCCCAAAAGCATAGAAATAAAAGCCAAAATAGAGAAATGGGATTACATCAAACTGAGAAGCGTCTGCACTGCAAAGGAAACACTCAGGAAAGTGACTAGACAACCAAAAGAATGGGAGAAAATACTTTTATTTTACTGTATTTCTTACTTTTTTCATGATCTATAGTTCTGTTTTTAATTCTCTTAAGTCTTGTGATCACATAATTTAGAGGTTTTGTGCTAATGTATATCTCCTCTACCGTAGTCCTTCCAATAGCTTGGCAAAAGCACCGTTACTAAACACAAATACACAGTAGCTCCTCAGTTTTATGTGTTTCCAAATGGCTGCTTATACACAATTCTGAATTTTAACCTAGTCTAAGGTCGTAAAGAATTCAGCAGGAAGTTTAACTTGTTACTCCGCCTGGTCATGCTGACATTCAAAGCACCAGACCTTACAGATCATCTATAAAAAGTGAGAAGTGTTAAATATTCTTTATTTGATATCATAAACCATACGAAAATGCCTTTCAGTGAGTAAAAGGCAGAAGTTTAGATACAGGAAATTCTAATGAGATCGACACAGCTAAGACCAGAAATACGAAGTAGACATTCCCAGCTGTCTTCAGCTCTTGCCTTTAGCAGGTAAAGAACAAGTGACCTTGCTCAGTTCTGAGACCGTGATCTCCCCAGCATTCAAATCTAAATCCAATCTCCCAACAGGTTTTGGGATGACATTCAGAATTTTTGTTAGTTAAGTCCAATCATATTTTATAAGGGGAAAACAGTGAGGGCATTTACTGAACTGGAATTAATAAATATTTAACCACACAAGGCAATATTAGACTGTTGGACAAAAATATTCTGTCAGCCATTCATGATCTGAATTCTGGTGTATGAGAATTAAATTATGGTGCACATAAAAAAAAGTCACAGGACATTGCTGTTTTGTAATAAATAAGGCAGTGGCCAACTATTACTCATTAGTAGTTTTTGGAATAAGCTATCAAGTCTGCCCTTTCATTCTTCTTCTTAATGCCAGCGAAGATCGCTTTGGTCCCAGGGCTGTATTTCTTGGGATTCTCCAAATACTCCATCAGAGTGTCCTCTCCCCACATGATGCCTTTGTTCTTGTTGGCATCCGTGTAGGAGAATCCAATGGCCTGACCTGTCTTCCACCCAAACAGACCATGCAGATTTGGTCCAGTCTTGTGCTTGCCTCCCTTTTCCATAGTGTGGCACAGGGTACATTTCTGAAAAAAAATTTTGCCTTTTTCAACATAGCCCATTTTTAACTGGCTAGTGTCACTTGTGCCCCAAAGGCCCAGACTGGGAAGCTGGACGTCCCGCTCTCTAACTGTATTTCTTATTATAACCCCATTAGTGGGCTGTTTTTATTGAGGTGGAAAAATGTAGGACTCAGCCATGTCCTCTAAGAGTGAAGAGTATGAAGTAAATAAATAGAATAAAAGAAATAGAAGGCAAAAATTTTTTAAAAAACCTTCTATGATCATGGTTTGGAAGAATTAATGTCATCAAAATATCCATACCACTGAAAGCAGTTTTTTAAATTCAGTGTCATCCTAATCAAAATACTGATGACATTCTCTCAGGTCTAGAAAAAAAAAAGATGAGAAAGTTCATATGGAAATACAAGAGACCCCAAATACATACAGAATAAAGCAATTATATACATCGCTATGTACTACCTGTGGGGCATGATAGCAGAAATAGGATCAATGTAAAAATGAATCAAGAGAGATACAGGCTGACTTGAAGGTAGTTATGGATTTCCAATTTCAACAACAGCAATGTCCCCTTATTGATGCACTATAAGACTCTCATGCACCTACCTCCATCCTTCATAGTGTTCTGAACTATATTAGTTACTTGAACTTGGCTTGGACTTTGAGAGCTTTGGATACAAGTCACTTCTGTGAATTTCTGAAACTCAAAACAGGAAAATACTTTCCCAGGGATAAAGATAACATTTGAACTAGAGGAGACCAGCACCTCTGCTTTCATCTCATCCCTGCCAGTGTCTCTTGTCTGATGTAGAGCTCTTTTTTTTTTTTATAACACAGCAGGACATGCTGCATCAACCATGGAAATATTGATATGCAAGGTGTTGAAGAGCATCTGGTGAAAATGACAAACAAAGCAGGAAGACTATCTTCCAAGAAGTTCTCTAAATTGGCTCCTGAGATTTTCATATCTGAGATAGCCCTGTATAATCTAAGCCAGAAAACATAAAAAAAAAAAAAAAAACAACTTCTAAGTTCTATGCTACATATGCCACCTGCCAATAATCATTAGAGTTTCATAAGATATTGTTTACACTTCTAAACATTTATGAAATTATTTTCCAAAACACATGGAACTCCATCAGAATCGGTAGTTTAAAGCATATGTAATGTTCATTTTCAGTTCATTGCAGTAGTGATAATTAGTTAAATCTTTTCCTGGACATTGCAATATTGTTCTAAAGAGAATTTGGAGGGAGGAATGTATTCTTTCAGCAAACATCAGCAACATCAGAGAAAAACATCATCTCTAGGTGATAAAAATATTATATTCATGCCCGATGCCATCTATTCATGGACTTATTGATTCAGAGATCTCCAGAGGCAATAATACATCTATAAAATGCACTTGAGTGTTAGATTTTTTTTCAGGTTTGAGGAAGCAATAGTCCAACAAATACCTCTCAGCCCACAGATACAGCTCTGTGTAACTTAGTACTGTTAATGTTGATAGTATTTATGCTCAAAATTTGGCCTAAAGTTCTATCTTACTAATCATATTGGAAATAAATATTAAGAATTGCATATTTTTGTCTTCACAAAATTTGTATGTGGTCGTATTTGGTCAAGTTGTTAAGGTGTCCCATATTGGAGTACCTGAGTTTGATTATTGGCTCCAGTTTTCATTCCAGCTTCTTGTTGATACAGACCCTGGAAGTGAGTGGAGATGGTTCAAGTTGATGAGTCCTTGCCATCTTGTGGGAGGCCGAGATAGACTTCACAGCTCCTTGCTTTGACTCTTTCCAAACCTGGTTGTCGCAAGCACTTGGAGTGTGAGCCAGTGGATGAGATTTCTCTATTCTGTGTGTCTCTTTCTTTTTCTGATCCTTGAATATATACATATATTTAAAATATATGCTGAAATATCCCCCAATGTGATGACATTAAGGGGCAGGGCTTTTGGGAATTAGTTGGGTCTTGGGAGTAGGTACCTCATGAATGGGATTAGTGCCTTTACAAAAGGAAAGTAAAGGTCTCACTCTCTCTCTGCCTGTGAGGCTACAAGGAGAATTTGGGAATTTAAAGAGCGTCTTCCCCAGATTGCAATCATATTGGCTCTTAAACCTTGGACTTCCCAGATTTCAGACCTATGAGAAATATTTACCCATTATTTACAAGCCACTCAGTGTTTAGTATTTTAGTATGGCATCCTATACAAATATAGGATAGTTTCCTCATAAATTTTACTGCAAGCATGATTGTGTTGTCATATGGTTCATTCACATATGATCTTATTTTCTTCAGATCATCTTGAATTGTAAGTACAAAAGTACATAACAATGAATTTTAAAGGAAAATTTTCATATTTATATTTTGAGATAGATTTTGGTTAATAATAGCCTGATAATTCCAAACTAATTTTCTTATTTGGGTAGTTCATATAAGGAGTCTCCAGTTACAGAACTTGCATTCCCTACTGGTTGTTTTAGACATGATACATATATCATAGGAACTTGAAGGTGAAACTTAATTTTACATAATAAGTAATTATTAACCAAGAGTTAATTATTAACCAAGGATTAAGTTTAGTATTTGTTTTTTGTTCTTTTGGAATTTTCCAATGAGATTTATTTTTACTTGATACACCTCTGGTTGAGCTTTAAAGAGGCTGACGTTAAATTAATAAGCTACATATGTAATTCAAGAAGTCTGACTTTTTCAGGTTTTTTGCATTGCCAAAAGAACACAGAAATTTTATCTTCCTTTTCTCTTTGGAAAAACTGTTACCACAACTTAACCATATGAGAGTATTTTGTAATAATAATTAAAATCTGAAAAATATTTCAAATATATCAGCATGAGTAATATTAGGGAATTCTCTTTGTATCCATTATACTTGTGTTAATTCTTTTTTTTTATTTATATTTTTTAACTTTTATTTAATGAATATAAATTTCCAAAGTACAGCTTATGGATTACAATGGCTTCCCCCCCATAACGTCCCTCCCACCCGCAACCCTCCCCTTTCCCACTCCCTCTCCCCTTCCATACACATCAAGATTCATTTTCAATTCTCTTTATATACAGAAGATCAGTTTAGCATACATTAAGTAAATATTTCAACAGTTTGCTCCCACACAGAAACATAAAGTGAAAAATACTGTTTGAGTACTAGTTATCGCATTAAATCTCAATGTACAGCACACTAAGGACAAAGATCCTACATGAGGAGGAATTGCACAGTGACTCCTGTTGTTGACTTAACAAATTGACACTCTTGTTTATGGCATCAGTAATCACCCGAGGCTCTTGTCATGAGCTCCAAGGCTATAGAAGCCCCCTGAGTTCACTGACTCTGATCATATTTAGACAAGGCCATGGTCAAAATGGAAGTTCTCTCCTCCCTTCAGAGAAAGGTACCTCCTTCATTGATGACCCGTTCTTTCCACTGGGATCTCACTCACAGAGATCTTTCATTTAGGTTCCCCCCCCCCCCCCAGAGTGTCTTGGCTTTCCATGCCTGAAATACTCTCATGGGCATTTCAGCCAGATCCGCATGCCTTAAGGGCTGATTCTGAGGCCAGAGTGCTGTTTAGGACATCTGCCATTCTATGGGTCTGCTGTGTATCTCACTTCCCATGTTGGATCGTTCTCTCCCTTTTTGATGCTATCAGCTAGTATTTGCAGACACTATTCTTGTTTATGTGATCCCTTTGGTTCTTAGTCCTATCATTATGATCAATTGTGAACAGAAATTGATCACTGGGACTAGTGAGATGGTATTGGTACATGCCACCTTAATGGGATTGAATTGGAATCCCCTGGTATGTTTATAACTCCACCGTTTGAGGTAAGTCAGCTTGAGCATGTCCCGAATTGCACATCTCTTCCCTCTCTTATTCCCACTCTTATATTTAACAGCGATCACTTTTCAGTTAAGTTTCAGCACTTAAGAAGAATTGTGTATTGATTACAGTATTCAACCAAAAGTATTTGTAGAACAAACAAAAAAAAATTTACTTGTGTTAATTCTATAGTGCTTACAGTGGGAAGTAAGTCATCTTATCATGAAAATATTGTCTAATGAACTGACTTCATAAAATTAATACCCATTAAGCATATCTCCCTATTTGAAACAAACCTTTATCTGTCCATTGATCAGGGTCTTATTAATCTTTTTAAAATTTTATTTAAGCTACATAAGTTTTATGTATTTTGTATATGCAGATTTAGGAACATAGTATCACTTCTCCCCCGTAATTTTTGGGGATATCTTAAGTTTTTCATAAGTCAGGAAGACACAAACTCCTCACATGGTACTCTTACCTTTACTGCTTCAAAATATACAGTCATGTGCACTTAATCTCTGCTGGTGCTATGATTTACATTTTTCTGACTTCACAATAGTACAAAGATACACATTCAGTAGAAATTTTACTTTGAATGTTGACTTTTGATCTTTTCCCAGGATAGTGATACACAGTTACCATACTCCACAATGCTGGGCAGAGCCAGTGAGACAAAGCTCTCAGTCAACCACAAGTCCACAGTGCTAGATAACTGATATTGTAGACTGTGTTGCCAGCAATTTTCTTGGATACAAGCATTCAATTCAAATCTGATATTCAATACTTTAAAAATAGGCTTTGTGTTAGATGATTTTTCCAACTATAGGTTAATGTAAATATTCTAAGCATATTTAAGGGGGGTTAGGATAAGATATTAAACATGCTTTCAGTTTAAGATATTTTGAATTTAATATGAGTTAATAGGAACATAATCCTATCATAATTTGAAGAGCACCTGTATTATCCCTATCCAGGCGATACTCCTCCAACTGGACGTTCGCTATATAGTTCGTGTCATTGCTTCTGTTGGTTTGAACTGTCCCTTCCTCTCTCTCCACATCATGACTATAGAGGGTCAAGACTGCTCCTCTTAAAAAGGCAGTCCAGTAAATGATAATTCATGTAAAATAATAAAGATCATCAAAATTTAGCTTATGAGAGCATCTAATAAGAGAAGGTGTTTAAGTCAATCTAGTAACCTTGAGAAAAATGAAATGTTTTAAACTATAAGATGTCACTTTTAAAGTGATACCCAATTTTTTAGTGGTTTTTATGTTTTGATACTTGTTTCATTCTCATAAGCTTCCTCCATTTATAACACAGATATATAAAAATGATGTTAGGATATTATAAAGTTAGAGTAGGCCAATTTGGTTATTACTTTACTTGACCTTTAAATGAGTCTTATCCTGAGCTTTTGTGGTTATAAATGATTAACAGTATTGTGGACACTACAGCCTCAGTTGCTTTAATAGTTCCTCATACACAGGACTTGTTGTTTCTGTGCAAAAGTCCCCCGGCCCCTCAGAAAAGCAGAAGCAACAAAAATACAAAATACACTGTGTAAAAACTCAAATTTTATTCTCTGTCTTGTGGCATAATCAATTTCTGGAATTTTCCCATACTGTGCACATGAATTCCAAATGTATACTGCCCATATATTTTATTCACAGTCTTTGATCTATCTTGAATTGCCTTTTTGGATAATATCACTATAACATTGTATAATTCACTGAGGTCAATAATAAACATGCATGCATAACCTATAGGTTTGTCTCCCAAATTCTATTTTTACCTTGTCAAAAAATTATTCTTCCCATACTCTTTTCTGTTAGTGGTTATTTACTATATTTTGGGGGGGGGGATTGCGATCATCCCTTTTTTTAAAGAAAATTTATATTTATTTTTTTAAAATATTTATTTATTTATTTAAAAGTCAGAGTTACACAGAGAGAGGCAGAGAGAGATGTCCATCTTCCATTTGTTGATTCACTCCCCAGATGGCTGCAATGGCCAGAGCTGTGCCAATCCCAAGCCTGGAGCCAGGAGCTTCTTCCGGGTCTCCCACGGTGGTGCAGAAGCCCAAGGACCTGGGCCATCTTCTACTGCTTTCCCAGGCCACAGCAGGAGAGCTGGATCAGAAGTGGAGCAGCTGGGCCTCAAACTGGTGTTCATACAGGATTCCAGCGCCTCAGGCCAGGGCGTTAACCCACTGCATCACTGAGCCGGCGCCAGAAAGTTTTCATTTAATAAATATAAATTTTCTAAGTACAACTTTTGGATTATAGCAGTTCTTCCCCCCATACCTGCACTCCCACTCCCAAACCATCCCATCTCCTACTCCCTCTCCCATCCCATTTCTCATTAAAACTCATTTTTAATTATCTGTATATACAGAATACACAGAATCTATCTGCTGGTTCACTCCCCAATGGACCCAATGGCTGGAGCTGAGCTTCTTCTGAGGCAGGAGCCAGGAGCTTCTTCTGTGTAGCCCACATGGGTGCAGGAGTCCAAGCACTTTGGCCATCTTCTGCTGCTTTCTCAGGCCATAGCAGGGAGCTCCATTGGAAGTGGCGCAGCCATGACTTGAACCTGCACACATGAGATGCCAGCACTGCAGGTTGCGGCTTTACCCGCTATGCCACAGTGCTGGCCCTGGTAATTTACTCTCTTTAAATCCATTGAAATCATCTTATTCCTGGTTACTCCTCAATCACTTAGTGTACTTTTAATTTCTTACTTCTTTTTTATTTGGGTCCTATATAATGTTACCATGTCTTGTTGCTTTGAATAAATTCTATATGCTGATGATACTCGTATTTGTCTTAAGATTCCACTGTTTTGATGAACACATGTATCCAATTCCGAATTGCTATTTCCTTTTGACATTTAAGAAATATCTCAAAGTAATTATGATTGAATACAGCATTTTATCTTCCTCTAAAGGATACAGTTTCTTTGTACCTTTTTTCATCTCAGTAAATGTTATTATTATTCACTTGATTATTAAAGCCAAAATTTTCAAAGTTGTAATTGTTTCACCCCTTTACACTCCACATCCTTTATGTCATTGAATTTTCTTGGCTTAACCTACTAAAACTTCTTTCTCATCATCTTCATTGCCCAACTTGTACAGTCCACTATAGCATCTCAACTAGACAATAATAATGCAATAATAATCTCTCTTCCTATAATCCCTTTTCTATGTTTCTCCTATAATAATGATTTATCAAAACAGAAATCAGTGCTATATTTTACAAATTTAAATTATATTATTTCACAACTCTGTTTACAAATTTTAAATAAATTCTTCTTACTTAGAATCAAATTCAAAGTGTGCAGCATGGCCTAATATGCTCATACGACCAGGCTCCCATATATTTCTCTGACATTCTTTTCTGTATCAGTCTTTAACTTAGCTCAACTCTGTCTCTTCCTATGTCTCATTCTTCTGGGAATTTACAATTACTGGTTCAACAAGCAGGGCTCCTTTTCTGATATATTCATGATGTTTCCCCCTGCCTCTAGTTTTTGAATTTGGGCATCTCAAAAAAGGAGCCTTCCTCTACTACCCAGTCTAGACTATTTTCTTTCATTTTACATGAATCAGAGAGCATTTATGCATACTGTTCCTCTCTTGAGAGCCTGCAATCACCACAAAAGCAAGGACTTACACAGTTCAGCCCTGCATTCAAAAACCCACACAGTACACTTCAGTGCGAATTGAAAGTACACAGTAATTATCAGATAAAAACAAAATTGATATATTATCAACTAAACCATTAAGAAGTAATAACACCTGTATAGTAACTCTAAAAATATTAAACTATAGTATAACATTGTTTTAATATTTTTCCTGACTTGGAAATATATTCTTTGAATAGAGTAATGTAACAGAGGAGAGTGCCATGAGCAAAAAGTATTCACTTAGCTATGTTAGAGTTATATCCATCTCATGTTTGCATAAATACATTTATATACGATTAACATCTTGAGCACATTATCATTCATGGGCAATTTGAAAAACCTGAATGTATAATACAAAGTTGACTTAACAAACATAAATTAACAATTAACGGTACAACCTGAGCAGTAAGTTAGTTTTCCAACCTTAGAGATCTAAACAGATATAAAATTGTAGGATGAACAAATAGATGTTACATATGTCAGCTTTTGATATTGGTAAATATACATACTTTTATATGCTTAATGACTCTCTTTAATTAAATTTCAGTCACAAGATAATGGGTCTGATATGAAAAATACCTATTTTTAATCATTAATATAAAATATCTGGTAGCTCCGTCTCTGATATGTAGCATTTATTTTTAATCATTTTTGGCTTCAGTCTAATTTAATGGAACTTTAAATTCTCAACTATTTATATTGATACTTTGAGTCACTTAATTAAAATAACAAGTGCAGAAAATTGCAATTAATGTCTCAAATCAATGACTGTTAAATGCTCCCCAAATGAAAGCATTCGTATGTTAAAAACTGATTTTTATGAATAATAATAAATCAACTCTATGCAGAAAAGTTAGGCACTGAAATTTTCCTGGTGATTGAAAATAGATGGCACAGACATCTAAAAAATATAATTTTTTTCTTTGCTACATTACTCTGGTATTTAAAAAAATGAAGTAAGTCAGACACACACTTTACTATTAGGACAACTTGACATTTAGCTTATCTTTTTTGAAGAGGAATAGATGGAAGTTAAGTCAATAATAGTTATCCATTTGGTTGCCAAGACTTTTCCCTACCAGTTATACATACAATTGTTTTCTCATTTAGATATATTCTCTTTCCCTCTGGAATATACCTATTTTAAGTGTCATTTCACAGTTTAGGTCAGTAAAGTCTCATTATACATGATGCATTTTGTTGGGCATCAGGAAGGATCATTAGGAAGCTATACAGAGATTAAACAAAATATTCTGTATAATGAGGGAGAATTGAAGTCAAGAATTTCCAAAAATTAGTCATGAACACATAGAAGAACATAATTAGAAAAACATGATTGGTCTACAGTATCTGAATTAAATGAAAAGCATTTCTACATTTTAGGTTTTTCTTTTCTTTCTCCCTTTCTTTTTTCTTGGTAGCTCTGAGATCCAGAAGGAGAGAAGGCCTACACTTTCGGGAATGGAGAGTCCCTACCTGCACTTTTGGGAAAGAAAAATCCTTGTCAAGGTCCCCACTGGTGCCTAAAGGTCAACCAATGAAGATCAGAAACTGCCTCAACCTTTAACCCTATAAAAGGAGCCCTCCCAACCACTGTTGGAACTGGTGAACCTCGCCCAGGATCGGGCTTCCAATAAAAGCTTGTGAATTAATTGATTCATCTGACTGGGAAGATTTGTTATGTACCAGACAACTTGCATTTCTCTCTTAATTTTCTCTCTCTCTCTCTCTCTCTCTTTCTCTTTCTCTTTCTCTTTCTCTTTCTCTTTCTCTTTCTCTTTCTCTTTCTCTTTCTCTTCTTTTTCTCTTTCTCTTTCTCTCTTTCTTTCTGTTAGGAAACTGCGCAGTTTTATCTATGGCGAGGTCTACACCCTGATTTACATCCTAGGCCCTAGCCCTAGCCACCATTGCTGAAAGGCAGGTGGCCACATGGCCCAACCACCAGTGTCAGCCCCACCCCCATCCTAATGGGATTTGCTGCTCCTGCTTCCCTGCCTACCCTCCAGCAAAGTTTTGAAAGTACCTATTCCTGGACACGTGGCTCTCTTGGCTCCTCTCCTCTCCTCCTCTCTTCTCTCCTCACTAGCTCCACTCCTCCCTGTCTCTCTCTCTCTCTCTCTTATACTCTCCTTCTCTCTCTTTTTCCTTCTTCGTCCCATCCCTCCAGCCCACTGGGTTTCCCCAATAAACCCTTTCCCTTAATCCGGCGTTTGGTGTGTTTTGTGATGGCATAACACCTTCCTTCCTTCCTTCCTTCCTTCCTTCCTTCCTTCCTTCCTTCCTTCCTCCAACCCTCCCTCCCTCCCTCCCTCCTTCCCTTCCTTCTTTCCTTTTTTCTTTTCTTTTGTATTATTTGAAAGGCAGTGTAATACATTGCTAAGTGCCATGGAATTATAAATCAGAATACTCAGAGTTCAATACCGTAGTCTACTAAATTGATGCTTTGTTTTTCAATATCTTCATTACTAAAGTGGGGATAATATCATACCTCTTCATAAAAGTATTATTATTTTAATTAAATAAATCAATATGCAAATATGTAAGAACAGTGATAGATGTAGCATATTCTTAATAGTTATCTGAAAGCCATTTAATTTTTTCCATATGTTAGAATAATTTCATTTTCAAAATGGCTATGAAATTTGCCATAATGATTTTCTAGTCTATATTTCCCATTTTTCTTATCCCCAAGAATTATCTTTATACTACAGCTACAAAAGAAATATCAGACTGTGTAGCACAACAGGTTAAAGCCCTGGCCTGAAGCGCTGACATCCCCTATGGGCACCAGTTCTAGTCCCAGCTGCCCCTTTTCCAGTCCATCTCTCTGCTGTGGCCTGAGAAGGCAGTAGAGGACGGCCCAAGTCCTTGAGCCCCTGCACCCACGTGGGAGACCGGAAAGAAGCTCCTGGCTCCTGGCTTCAGATCGGCAGAGCTCTGCCCATTGCTACCATCTAGGGAGTGAATCAGCAGATGGAAAACCTCTCTCTCTCTCTGTCTCTATCCCTCTTTGTAACTCTTTCTTTTAAATAAATTTAAAAAAAAAATATCAGACTGAATTTCCAGTGCTGGTATTTTAGGTATATTATTTTTGCTGAACTTTTCATGGGGGTTCTTTATTGCTTTCCTGGAATGAGAACATTAAACAAAAATCATAATAATTTCCCAAGCATTGAGTAGGATAGATATATAAATATATATTTGTATATATTTGTATTAACTTGCAAAGAGGCCCTCCAAACATATCTATACTCCTAGGTCTATAAAGTTCAATGAACATACAAGTAGATCAAACATATTGGATTAAGGAAAACACAGAAGAAAATATCTTAATTTGAAATATATATATATATATACACACATATATATATATAATTTTCTCAGGAATATGAAGGAAAGTACATTATAGGCTAATTAAATATAGGTAAGTTTAAAACACATTGTCTGAAATTTATTATCTGCTTTAATTTCATATGAAAATATTATTTTCTCAATATCACTTAGCTTCCTTAACTGCACCTTCCCAAGTTTCAGATCAATTCTTTTTATCGAGACACCGATCATTCACTTATTCCCATTGTTGACTGAATGAATATTTTCTGAAACATGACTATCTGCTCTGGATTATTTGGAGTATGGCCTGTATCTCAAAGCAGAAATCAAGATATCCTTTCGCATTTCCCTCTTATTTATGTCCCCATTGCAATGTATAAGGTCATATAAGACTTCTCAATGATTCAGTATTGCTGGATTGTTATTTTGTATTTAGTCAAATTAATCACACTTGAACAACTTTTAAAAACTATGCCTCAAGAGGGTGTCAAACTATTAAATATTTTCTATTATAAGGATTGAGAATTGTTCACTGCAGAGAATAAAGTACCACTTTTGCATATATTACTCAAACATTTTATGCTTCATGAAGCCACAATAAATTTTCTTGCTGATTACTCGTGTAATCTAAGGATCTCCTGCTGTTTCATGGAGAGTCTTATTAATTTCACTCAAGTAGTAAAATTAGCACCTGTAGAGAACTCTTTATGATTTCTTAACTTTTATCATATTACTAATAACCTACTTCATTTATCAAAGAACAGCTGCTTTGCTCTGTCTCCCCATCTATTTAACTTTGCTATTCTTTGCATTTCAAATTTTTATAAAGAAAACAGAATAATATAGATACAGAATAATATAGCAGGAAACTTTAACTTTCAACTAAGTCAGATTTAAATAAGACAAGCTCTAAACTTAGCAGAGTATTCCAGCCTTAAAAAAGAAATAGTTCTACCTTTCTTTTGATGGAGAGCAGGTTCGGATAAATCTTAATACAATTATGGAATGGCTTACTGAATAGTGTACTATTGGCCTAAACAATTTAATGAGCTTTTTCTGCCACCAAGTCAATAGGAAACAGCATTTGGTGCCCCCTTTGAAAGTATTTCACACTCAATGTATCTATGTTTGTTTGACTGTGTGTATTTTTGAAATGAGCCAAACTGCTCTCTGGGACATCTTTGTTCCTGTTTCATGCTGTGTTCCATACAATGAGGAGCTACAGCAAAGGTGTGAGTATGGATTCAGTGCTGCCATCTGAGTTCATGAAGGAAATTGAAGGATGTTTCAGGCTTAATTAATTTTAGATGGAGAATAGTTTATAGGGTAGGGAAGTAAAACATATTCATATCAAACTCCTATTGCCAGACATTGTGCTGCATGATTCCTATAAGTTTTCTCCTTCATCTGTGTCCTGAATGAAAGAGTGAACAGTCCTTACTTTTTTGAGGTTGTCTTCTTCAAAGATTGGATTCAAATCAAAAGTCACCTGAACCCTTGAATTATGATGTTTTTCACATATCAGCCTATTGTATTCAGGGAAAAATGTTCTGGATAAAGCAAATAAGAAGTTATATTTTATAATATCACCCAAATAAAGATTTGACTTCATTTAAAAAGAATTTTTAATTTACTTTTTAAATTTTTGGAAGTCAGAGATTCAGAGGGAGAAACAAAGACAGAGACAAAGAGAAAGAGAGAAAGACAGCCAGAGATATGTCCCCCAGCTGGTTATTTTCAAATATCCACACCAGCTGGGACTTGGCCTGGCCAAAGTTGGGATCCTGAAATTCACTCAATCTCCCATGTGAGTAGCAGAGACCCAAGTACTTCTGATGCTTCCCAGGATGTACATTAGCAGGGATTTGGATAGGAAGCCACGCTGGGATTTCAATGCAGACATTCCAGCATGGGGTTTGGCTGCCACTTAGCCTAACCACTGTAGCAAAGCCTACCCCTGGCTTGTTTTCTATTCTTTCTCCCCCACTCCACTTCCTTGCTATCTTTTATTTTTGAGTGTTCATTTGATTTCAGACTACCTCATTACTTTATACAGGAGTGATCAGGTAGTACATGTGTGGAATATGCCCTCTAGGTTTGTTAAAAAATATTTTGACATTTGAAATGGTAATTAAGGAACACACTATTCAAGACTATAATGATAAGGGTCAAACCTACTGCAACAATGGAGGGAGGTGGGTTTAGCATCAAATATAGCAGGGACAAGTGGAGATTTATAAACCAGGAGCATAACGTGTGTGTGCGTGTGTGTGTGTGTGTGTGTGTGTGTGTTCGTGTGTGTGTGTTGGGGGCTGGATGGGAATTGGATGGAAAATAATTTATAACAGGCACCAAGGGATTGAGAGCATGGGGACTGTCCAGTCTTGGGTATTCTGTTACAACCACAGAAAACGAACTACAACAGCATCCATACATAATCTTTAAAAGGTTGTAGAATTTCTTCTTATTTTACAACATTTTTTCATTCAACTGAATGTATCAAATAAACCTATTTTTTAAATATTTATCTTTTTACAAAGAAAAATCCTTTGAAATTCTTCAGAGGCCCTTTTAGAAATCTGAAGGTCAGTTCAAAATCAAGACTTCATTTATAACTTTATTTCTGGAAGGAAAAGTTGTCACAATTGTCAAAATGTTTAGACATTTGACTAAAGGAGATTCCAGGTTACTGTGAAGCATCCTCACCTGACTATTTAACCTAGGTGGCAATAATAGAATTTAAAGGTTATCACAGGAGACATCATGATTGCTAAAAACTTCATTTTTTCTGAAAGTGGGGAGATTTACATCTCTTAAATAATTAAAGACATAAAGGTTAATATAAAGAAAAGGAAATTTTTCTGATAAGACACAGAATCTTTTGCTTCCTGAGGGAATTACTTCAAAAATGTAAAAACCCTTTCACAATCCTTTAAAATAGAATGATAATAATTCAAGAGAACTTTTAAATTTTAACAGAGAAAATTAAATTCTACTTTTCACCAGTGTACTTTTTATATTAAAGTTCACTTAAAATTATAAATAATCCACCCATTCTTATCTACCTTTGAATACGCAAGATACATTGCCTTCCCCGTATTCTTTTTGGAAAACATAGAACAACATTTTTATTCATTAAGTTTTAGCCTATATTTTCATCTTTATTATTCTGGAACAACAGTCATTTTACTTAAAGGCAAAATATTCTTTCTCCCTTAATAAAAACATAGCCTGCATTTGTTGTATACTTTTAATGTAAAGCTGTTCCTTTATATCTTTGTTATTTCTGTTGGCTTCATTTACTTATATTAATTATAATCTTTATCTATAGCAACATCTCCTTTACAGAAAATTAGGAAGTAGACGATTGTGAATTGTTTGTCACATTAGGATCCAAAGCCCACTAGAAAATTTAATCAATGTAGCATCATACTGGTGTCATATTTTATCATAGTATAAAATTTTAGTGTGGCAAAAAGCATATTTATCAACAAAGTTAGTATTTAACCTCTCTGAAATTTACAAAAATAGGAACTCAAATTATATAAACCACATTTGTTAATTAATGTTCAGTGTTTAATCTTAGGTAGACATGATTTAGATAGTTAAGCATCTATTACTTCATTTAATTTTGTATAAATATATGGTTGCACATTACCAAAATTATTTTGGAAACAATATTCAGGAAGACATGTTGTATTTGCCTACTGAAATGATAGGGTCTAATTGAAAATCACAGCAATTTTTCAGCTAAAGAAAAAGGATTTAAAGCATCAATTGTAGCTGACTATTCTACAAATCTGAGTGCAGCTACAGGTTTTGTACTTTTCTTACATGAAGAGTACATGCATTGAATCAGTTTTAAACAGTCTCATTGAAAATCAGGGAGATGCTGCCTCCAGAAAGCCCGGCCCTGCATGGCCTCCACCCAAACGCTGAAATGGAACTCCTGACGGTGACAACCAATGCCCTCTTCAGAACCTTATGGGAGCTGCAGCCCCGGAATGCGCTGGGCTCTGAGGACCTGGGGCAGTCTGCAGAGGAAAAAGTAGAGCGTCTTCTCCCTTGTACTGAAGGATAACTTGGATGCGCTGAAGCATAGCAACCTTACGGGTACAACCCACTCAGCTGTTCCTTCTGCATGAACTCGTGTAGCCACCTTATCCATCAGTGCTATCCCTTAAAGGTGATCATTGTCATTATCATCACCAAGGAGCTCTGCCTGTTTTCAGACTCTTATTAAATAAATAAATAAATAAATAAAAGAAAGTCAAAGTCTACCTGGTAATAGGAACAAACCTGATTATTGATTAAGGAGGTACATTACATTTTCATGGTCATTCCCACATTAAATGTTCTCTATATGCAGGGAGAGGTGACAGTGGGCTCATTCATAACTTCTCCCACAAAGGTGCTAAGATGAACATCCCACCCCTTCTTTAGGTACAGTGAATGCTTCCTCGGCGTTTGTTGAAAGGTCCTGTTACCTGGGAACGAGCTTCAGGGTGTCTTCACAGCACAGACGGTATTCGAGCTGACTTAGGTCTCTCCCATAAGCATTCCACCCTTAAGATGACCCATCTAGCACAGCAGGTCGATATCTCAAGTTATTTTCCTGTTCAGTATTTTTAAAGCATATGCATATTAAGCAAATATTACAAAAGCAAAAAAATCTAGCAGCATTAAATACATGCATTTTGTTTTACTGCTGCACTTGATATGCAGGAAGTAATTTGTTTTTTAACTGCATCCTTACTTGTATATAACTCTTAGGTTGAATTTATAATCTTAAAACATCTAGTAGATGCATTGCCTTGTTTGAATAATAAACCCAAGTAGGATAAAAATATTTGCTTTTATTATAGCCAATGCTTATAACTTGAAAGAAATGCTCATTTTTATTAAGCCAATATACCAAACTAGCTATATTTGTCAAAGATTTACTTAGTTCACAGATACTTGAAAAGCATTTGGGTCGGTTTCTACATTTCTGGGAGTTTTAGAATATTCAATTTGTATAAGTGTTTATCTCTAAAGCCATTTTAATAGAACTTCTGTATGGAGTTTTATGAATTAATTTGGCAATCCTATCCAGAGTTAGCAAAATTCACATATTTAATATACATACACACTTGTACATAAACAAATGAATAGAATCAAACAGACTTTATAGCTTCCATACCAAAATCTTAGCCATGAGGCAAATAAACGCAGCAATACAAAACTCATTGGCATATATAAAATAATTGCTCTCATCTTGGTTTCATTGTATACTTTTATCTTATTTGTGTTTCAAAAAGGTGGGACAAATTCAAAATTACCTGCTCAATCCTAGGGTTAATATTTTTAGCAGTATTTGTAGAGAAGAACTCTGAGATTTTTGCTTTGCTCAGATATGCAGTTATTTTGGCGGCCCCAGGTCTCTTGTTATGCCTCAATTTGAGGGACAAGATAACTAAAATTGTAAGGTTTGAATGCGAAGTGAAAAGGCTAACAGTGGTTAATAGAGGGACTTAGAAGGCAGATGACTTAAAGGATTCAAGGGAACAGAAGGGAAAAATTTGAAAGTGAAGAAAGGAGGAAAGAAGAGAAGGAGCAATGGGAAGGAAGAGTTTCTTCAAAAACAGTTCTGGGGGCCCATTGACGTTCCAGAGTGCAATAGTCTGAATGTTTATGTACTCCAAAAAGTATGCATTAAAATTCTAATCCTCAAGAAGATGATATTAAATGGGTGGATCATGCATTTGATTAAATCAGGTGTGTTGGCTCCTCATGAGTGGGATTAGTGATTATAAAAAAGGCACAAAAGAGTTTCTTTACCCCATACACCATGTGAGAACAGATAGATGGTACCATCCACAAGAAAAAAATCCCTTACCAGGAATCAGATTGGCCCACAAAATGATCTTAGACTTCCCAGTCTCAACGACTCTGAGAGATAAGTGCCTGTTGTTTGCAACCTTCCCAGTCCACTGTATTTTGTTATAGCCACCCAGATAGACTAAGACACATGCCAGTAAGAAAGGAAGGAAGCAGAACTATTGGCAAGTAGAGTCAGAAAGGATTCGTGAATCTCAAGAGTCAAAATCCATTCTTTGTGCTCTATTCAGACTCTCAACTGCAGCACTGTTTAAGATAGCAGGCCCTCTTATGGATCCCTAATTAGTCAGACAAGGGTGAGGACAAAGGCGGCAAAGTTGAACACTTGTAGCTACTCAGGTGAAGGAGGGGGTACAGTGTAAGGCTGATCCTAAGTCACAGCACTGTAAGAGTTTAAGAAAAATTATTCTGAAACTTTAAAATAGTAAGAAAGACTTTATTTCGCACTGTTATATTATGAGGGGCAAGATCAGGCTCCAGGCAGACCTCTGAAGTGTGACAAGTCAAGAAGTAGTTACCAGCAAAAAGAGGATGTCAGTGGACAGACCATTGCTAAGAGGAGGGGGATTATGGGATTATGTCCTGGCCTTACTTCATATTATTTTCTAGAACTTAAGTAATTCTCTATACTACCTCTTTGCAAATTTCTGACATGTAAGATTGAGATAATAAGTATTCATATTTACTGTCACTACAGTTAATATAAGTGAGCTAATAAACCCAAAATTTTTATCATCCAGTTTGACATTTAATGAAGTCAATGTAGTATACAATGTTTCATAAAATATTTTCTTGCAACTTTTTGCATTTTAGAGAAAATAGCCCCTTTTCCTCCTCTTAGCCTTTTGTTTGTTCTGTTTTCTAATAGCAGCATGGATATCCCACAGCAACCTCCTTGAGTAATAATTCTAGAAACTTGACCTCCATACTTTTTTGGCTGCATTCCAATATTGTGCTTCAGCAGACAGAATATGCACTATGCTTGTCTTTTTCCATTATTGGTCTGGCACTGCTGTTTATTCTCATTTTAGAAGCTACTATCTAGCTCACATCATGTATATCCTTTTTAATACTCTTTCTTTCTTCCCTCTCTTTTCTAATCCTTGCAAGTGCTAAAACCTTAGCTCTTAACTTGCCATTAGAATATCAAAGTGCATATATTCAGTGGATGATTGTTTGCACATTTCTAGATATGTGAATTCTTCATGGAAGATGTAGTTTTGTGAGATGTGATAATGTAATTGATCAGGGAAATAATGGCAATGGGATAAACATAGTGGGAAAAAAGTTGTTACAATGAGTCAGACTAAACAAATATGTAAAGCCTGAAAAATCAGAGTGAGGCTGAGAATTCATGGGAAATTTCTTTTCATACCGACTTTATTTTTTAAATTCATGTGTCTATTTTATTGTATATATTTGAGGTGAACAACATATCATAATATATAGTGAAATGATTGTTATAGTTGAGGAAATGATCTTATCTATCCCTTTCAATAATTAATGTTTTAGCTAAAACATTTCATAGCCAAATTTTAGCAATTAATACTGCATTATTTATAGTCTTCATGCTGTGCACTAGAGGTCTGCATTTACTCATTTTATGCATCTCTGAGTTTATACCGTCTGATCAGCTTCTTCCTATTTCTTCTCTATATTGACCCTAGCAGTCACTATTACATTCTCTTTCCACGCATTAGACTTCTTTAAATATTCATTTATTTTAGATGCATAGACACAAAGAGAGGCAGGCAGACAGGGAGACAGACAGACAGAGCTTGTTCCCTTGCACTAGTTAGTTCCCCAAATGCCTATAATCAGAGCTGGTACAAAAAAATCAAGTACTGCAATGTGAAATTCAGATTTCTTAATTGCTAAACTAAGTCCCCAATCCTAGACTATATTTTAGGCTTCACACAGGTTATACCATGCAATATTTAAGTTTATGTGTCTGGTTATTTGATTTAGCATAACTTTTTTCCATGTATCATAAACAGCAATAACCCATCTTCTATGGTTAAATAATATGTCATTGTGTGATATATAGCATTTATACACTGACATTATATCAAATATATCTTATTATCTAACATATATTATATATACACTACATATATGTATGTTATATAAAACATCTGCATATATAATTACATATGCCTTGACATTGTGTGACATATAGCATTTACACAATGACATTATATCAAATATATTATCTAATTTTCTTATTATCTAATATATATTATACGTATAGTGCATATATGTATGTTATATAAGCATATGCATATATAATCACATCTGTTTATATATAACATTATACACTATATGTAATATGTGTAATATGTATGTATTTTGGAAGTTTATATATAAACCACATGTACATAAATATGATTGTTTTATATTCAATATGAGAAGAATTATTGAATATATATAAATGGTGAATCATCTGTATGACATGGAGTGCATACTACAAGTACCAATCCTATATGGTTTCTGATAAACTAGGGTTTCTTAGTATTAGAAAGCTGGATTTTCTTAGAGTATACTAGCATAATATAAAATAATCTGCACAACTGAAAAGGAATTAAAGTATGACATTATATGTGACTTAATAGATAATGTCTATCATGACATAGATTTTACATATCACCCAAGAGAAGTGGAGTTTCTGTGCATCTTCAACTCAGATATGTGCACAGCCTTGTCTTATGTTTTCTCTAAGGCAGGTATCAGTGCATACTTGTATATGAACACATGTATCCACATTATTTTTGCAGATAAAATAATTATACTGTAATTATTTATATTTTTATTATAAAACGGAATCCAAAACTAGTTGGAACATGCATTATATTTTCTCTCAAAGGGCTGGTGCTGTAGGACAGCAGATTAAAGCCCTAGCCTGGAGCACCGGCATACCATATGGGTGCTGGTTCAAGTTCCAGCAGCTCCATTTCTGACCAGCTCCCTGCTGATGCACTTAGGGAATCCACAGACGGTGGCCTGAGTTCTTGGGCCTCTGCACCCTTGTGAGAGATCCGGAAGAATCTCCTGGCTCCTGGCTTCAGATCTGCTCATCTCTGGCCATTGTGGCCATTTGGGGAGTAAACCAGGTGAAGGAAGACTCTCTCTCTCTCTCTTTCTCTATGCTCTGCTTTTGATCCATCTCCCTGCTGTTGTGCCTGGGAAAGCAGAGGATGACTGTTAAAATGTTTTGGCCCCTGCTTACCTAGTAGGAGACCAGGATGGGGCTGCTGGCTCCTGGCTTCAGCTTGGCCCAGTCTTGGCTGTTTTGAGTATTTGGGGAGTGAACCCGAAGAAGGAAGATTGGTATTTCTCTATCTGTCTCTCCTCCACTTCATCCCCATTACTATACCTTTGAAGAAAGGAAGGAAGGAAGAATGAAGGGAGTGAGGAAGGGAAGAAAGGAGGGAAGGAAAGAGGGAGGATGGGGGGGAGGGAGGGAAACAGAGAAAAAGAAAGAAAAAAAATAATTTATTTCCTGTTATATCCCTAGTGAAACATAGGTATAGCTTCACATTCTCTTACAACAAGTGAATTAAGGATTAAAAAATAGGAAACTCATTTAAAAAATATAGCTCAACTAAATTGTTGAAAATAATTTGGTGGGGGCAGCGCTGTGGTGTAGCGGGTTAAGCCACTGCCTATAGTGCCGGCATCCCATATGGTCGCCGGTTCGAGTCCTTATTGCTTCACTTCCAATCCAGCTCTCTGCTATGGCCTGGGGAAGCAGTAGAAGATGGCCCAGGTCCTTGGGCTCCTGCACCCATGTGGGAGACCCAGAAGAAGCTCCTGGCACTTGGCTTCAGATAGGTGCAGCTCTGGCCATTGCGGCCAATTGGGGAGTGAACCAGTGGATGGAAGACCTGTCTCTCTGTCTCTGTCTCTCTTTCTCTCTCTGCCTCTCCTTATCTCTCTGTGTAAATCTGACTTTCAAATAAGTAAACAAATCTTAAAAAAAAGAACTTGGGGATAAATTAGCTTGAAATTGCCTAATATTTCTGTTATGATTTCAAATTCATGCATTAAGATGTAAATCACTAAGATAGAACTTATGTATACAAAATAGATTTAGTAGTTGATGGTTTAAAAAACAAACCACAGATAAATGAAATAAGCTTGTCATTAAAAGATTCCTCTTATATAAGGTACTTTGAATATTTAAGATCCGAGAAGACAGAATTGAATGTCAAGAGTGGAGAGCATGGGTAATTGGGAGTTACTGTTTAGTGAGTACAGAGTTTCAGTTGTACAAGATAAACAGTTACAGAGAACGTACCAGTGATGATTGGCCAGCATTATGAGTATGTTTAATACCACTGAACTCTACACCTAAAAATGGTACATTGATCAATTTTATGCTATGTGTATTTTACCACAATCAAGAATTGGGAAAAAAAAAAAAAACTCACAAACTAGAAAATATTAATTGCCAGCTCCTTAACATCTGAATCCAGAAAAAAAATTCTATAATTAAAAATTTCTTATCTAATTCTTAATGCTTAACTTAAAGCCATGTTGCCTAGATTCAGTGTCAGTGATGTATCAGTCACTAATGCATGACTTTAAAGTCATGTCAATTCCTTGTCTCAGTTCTTTCCTTTGCCTCCTACTCCCTACTGCACTCCTATTTTTTTAATTTTTTTTTAATTTGAGAGAAGCAAAGAAAGGGAGCCCTCTCCCATACATTGCTTCACTCACCAAATGTCAACGGCTGATACTAGGCAGTGGTGGATGCAGGGAATCAGGAACCCAATCCAGGTATCCCACATGGGTGGGAGGAACACAGTTCTTTGGATCATCAGCTACTGGCTGCCAGGGTCTATGTTATCAGGAAGATGGGGTTAATCAATACCTAGGGCCTGGAACCTGGAACCAAACTCAGGCATTCTGATATGGGATGTATGTATTTAAACCACTAGACCAAATGCCCATTCTTCTTTTTTCATTTTTATGTAAAAAAAATTATAAAATCATGTTCACAAATGATGAGGAAACCTTGGCTTACAGTGGTCAAATCAAATACAATTTTCAATTTTGTTTAAAATTGCTTGAGAAATGATGAATAGATTTCGCTTAAATCAGTATAGCATATATAAAAATTTACGGTCATGAAAATAAATTGAAAATAAAATTGACTTTAATTCCACTAAAATACCGTATGTTTATTCTGAAGCTTTCTTGCAATGAATGGTTTTGAATAAACTAATGAAAACATTCAAAAATGTATTCAGAAGCAATTAGAATATTTTTCATTGACCATATAACTCAGACTTTATCTGTCTTAAAACAGTGTATTGCATGACACATTTTCACATTGTATTCAAAAGTAAAATACAAAATTCAATATATGTCTAAGCAGTGTGTTTCATGTTATATATATATATATATATATATGTATATATCTCACAGTGAGTCAGATAAGGATTTGAGCTGGTGCCAACTTGTTAATCAGCTGGAAGGACAAGAGAATAGAGAAGCATTGCTTATTCTGTATTACTTAGTAGTTAAATAGATGGAAGAATGAATGCATTTCTCCAGTTGTTTATATTATAATAGTAATTTCACCCTTATATTTAGTATATTACAGATAGAATTGAAGTCTATGCAGTTCATGAAAATATCCCCATTAAAAGCAAAAGGAAATCTCTGTTGAACCAAACTATCCAGAAAACAAATGCCAAGCATTTTTCTCTTGCATTATATGTCTTTCCCACATCAGAAGGTATTTGCAATTATGCTAGTGCTGTTTAATTGCGAGATGTATTCAAGAATACAAAAATGTATTTGCAGGGTACTAAACTACTCAAAATTGAAATGAAATACTTATATGCAGACAAATATAAGTTACATAAGAAATAATGAGTTAAATTTTTATTTGTATCTTCAAAACCAGTTTTCCTGCATTGTTTTTTATCTAAATTATTATGAGCATTTTCGAATTAAACAGATTGGGTAATTTATTTTCATTTTTGGGGCTAAGGATGTTAATTGTCACTGCTGTCATCATAGCAGACAATCTATGTTTCAATGGAAATGTGTAAACATACTTCAGTATATTTATGGACCTAAGTTTTTGAGTGAGCACATTTATTCCACAAAGTAAAATTATTCCTCCAGTTTATAAGATAATGTTGCTAAAGAGTGAATTAAAGCCTTTATAATATGCTTTATTCATTAAATGTATACATATATGTGCATATATATACATTTATTTTGCTGGCAGCATAAGAATTTGTATGTCATCAAAACAGAGATTTAGATTTAGACTCTCATCTTCATACACCAGCTAACATCTTGAAAATGAGTAATAACACAAGTTGTCAGTTGAAGGCTAGTTTCAGTGCTGTGTAAAGAAAATGGTAGTTTGGATTTGATTTGATGTTTAAATACGGAAAAATGCTCAGGTTTCCTGCTATCGGATATGTCTCTCATAGTTTACCAAAGACTACCTTCAGTGCTAAAAAAGCTATTACCATGTGCAGTCGGAATGTTATACTAAATGAGCATAAACATTACGAGTAATAATTTTTAAATTATACAAATAACATTAAAAACAAAGATGTTAACCATTGTCTAGTTCTCTAGTTCTTGTTATTGGCATAATTGTTATTGTTTTGAAACAACTGAAGGGTATGTCAGAATTACCAATAAGCCCTTCAAAATATTTCTCTCAGGGCCAGCATTGTGCCACTGAGGGTTAGGCAGCAGCTTGTGATGCATTTACATTACAACAAATACTTCTGACTAATGCAGGAATTTTTCATTGTCTACCTAGTCACAGATGAGAAAGAATTTTAAGAAACTACCTACCAATCTCCAATCTTTCAAAAAGCAAATCACAAGGAAAGTGAAAGACAAGACAAAAAAAAAAAAAAAAGGTTTTTCTTTTTTTACACACAGTATTTAATTTACCAATCTATTTCTATGCATGTGTATTTTCGTATTGTAAATCTCATTTTCCTTTGCTGTGAGATCTGGTATTATTATTGTAGGAATAAGAAGAAATTCTGTTACATTGAAATTGAACAAGACTGAAAGCATCACTTCC
Organism: Oryctolagus cuniculus; assembly: GCF_051225735.1. Lineage (NCBI taxonomy): Eukaryota > Metazoa > Chordata > Mammalia > Lagomorpha > Leporidae > Oryctolagus > Oryctolagus cuniculus. The sequence continues at coordinate 63,627,689 of NC_142874.1, read as the reverse complement.
TGCCCAACCACACTAGCCTCTTGCCCTTACTGCCTGTCACTGAAGTTGAAATGATAAGAATTGCATAAATCTTTCACTGAAAAATATCAAACGGAAAACTTGAGCGATGCTTTCTTCAACACTGTAACCAAAGTCTATCACAAGATTGAGTTTATAATATGGAATGTTCTGGAGTCAAATAAGAAGAACTGTTGGACTGATAATTTTCTATATTGTACATAATTTTAATTATGCTATTGTGCTTCCCCATGTTGTTTTTGTTTATTTGGGTATGTGAACATTCAGGGAGATAGAGTATCTTATTTTTAAAGCTCCCAGATGAATTAGACAACCCCGTCAATTGTCAAATAGTATGTTCACAATAAATGCCTATCTAATGGTTTGACAAAATTTGTTGGTGAAAATATATTTAAAAATGGGATGCTTCTGTGCAGGAATTTCAGCTAGTGATCAAGGTGTCTACACCCTACATCAGAATACCCTGGTTTGTTTCCTGGCTCTGTCTCCTGACTGCAGCCTCCTACCATTGCAGACCCTAAGAGGCAGCGATTAATAGTTGGAGTAATTTGGCTCCTGCTTCCCAAGTGGGAGCAGGATGAATTCCAGGCTTCTAGCTCTGGGACCAGCCCACCCAAACTCCTTGCAGGCAGCTGGGGAGTGAGCCAACAGAAAGGAGCTTTATCTGACTTTCTGTTTCTATGGCTCTCATGTAAACTTTTAAAAAAATTTACAAATCTGATGTTCAACTTCTAGGGGTTTAAAAATAGAATATTTGTAGTCCCAGATCTGAATTTTTGAGCAAAGATTTATGTTAAAAGGAAATTGGAAATATAAACCATAGGAAAATGTGAATTTATGAAGTATATTGATTATAATAGTCATTATAACTGCAGAATTGTAACAGATAAAATTTTAGTATGAATATTAATACTAGAAAAACATTTTACCATGGTAAACATTTTATGTATATAAGGAAAATGCACAAACTATCAATATTAGTCATGGAGAAATATCAAGAGATGTGGATTCACTACATTTTCTTTAGTGTGAATCTGTAATCTCAGTAAATTGCTCAGTATAAGGAAATGCTAAAAAGCTAAACTGTTTGTCCAGATATATTTTCAATAAGGAAAGATCAAAGTACTTCATGCTTTTTGTATTCATTCATGCTGAACACAGTTTTGTTTTTTTTTTTAAAGAAAATAAATTGTGATGAGGGGAGTTGTTTTCTGTGCTTATATGATAGATATAGGTGTCTGAATTATCTTTAGTTTACATTGCTCTAAATTTAGTACACACACAAAATAATGTGGAAACCAAGAGGAGGGTAAAGTTAATTCATGACTGTCATGTTACAGTTATGTAGGTGAACACAAAATTAAATCTTATGAAATAGGAAGTAACTTTATTTTATCTTCTGTTAATACTGCATATTTGATATGCCTCCCTTATTAATCAACGTAAGTGGAGAAAATATATGAAACAGTGTTAAATGAATATAAATAAATGATATAACTCTTTTTATTTGATATTCCCTTGTAAGCTTTTTTAAAAATAATTTTTACTTTAATTGTGACTACTTAAAATGCTATTAAAAGCTCAACTCGCCCTTCTCAGATACAAGGAGACACGATGGTATTTTAAGACGAAAAAATGAACATTAACTCTATTTTCATTTCATCATAATTATTCCTGTGTAGAGAAACTTCTCAGACATAGGAAGTCAGCAATAAGGAAGATGATTGTAATGGAATTGGAGCCAGCAGAGAAAATAATGAATTGAAGAATAATTAAAACAACAGGAATGGGAAAATAGCAAAAGAAAAATGAAGAAAACAAAAACAGAAGGAAGGGAAGAAGGAAGAGTTGGGGGTAGATAGGGGGTGGTTATGGGGGAAATGATGGTTGATGATCCAGATACTGTGCTCTGGCAGATTCTCTGAAATGTATAACACGACCACTATTTGCTAGGTTAAAATTATATATTTTATATATATTTTATATATATTTTATATATATTTGCTAGGTTAAAATTATAATGAGGAGGTTCCTGAGCCAGTAATTGTCTTTTTAAAAATGCCTCACTTTTTTTCATGTTAATGTGATATTAGTACAAATAAAACAGATGCAATGTACTTCATAGATACAATTCTAAGAATAGAAGAATAACCCCTCTTTTCCTCCTCAGGCATGTTAACTGTGGAATTGTTTATTAAGAAGAATATGTTGCTAGTGTTACTTGAATTTTAAAATACTTTAATATTACTAAAATACATTTTCTTGTATTTTTAATTGTATTATTAGACCAAAAGCAAGTTTATATCATGGGAATTACAGATTTTACTGAAATCAGTAGTGATGCTGAGAAATATGATTACTGAGTCAGAACAGACATCTTCTTATTCCTTCACTAGTGTGGTACCTGTTATACCTCCTAACTTTTCCAGCAGCTGTCCAGTTAAAATTCTTGTAGAGGCTAATACAATTTTTAGAAGTTTTGACCAATGCATGCTCAAAGCTAATTATTCAACTGGTGAATGTTCAACAAATTATTCAATATTATTAAAATATTCTTAAATAGATTTCTGATTCAAAACCAATAGATTAATTCTTGGATTTACTAGTTTACAAATTCTATACAAAATTATTGTGGAATTTTGAGTAAAAAACATACAGATTAGTGTTAAGTCACAGTAACCTCAGTCTTCATAACATTTCTATAAACTTTAGTATAGATCCAGATCCATCTGTGGACAATGGTTGTCACATGTGTATATAGCTCAGCCTCTGCATGTGCTTGCCCTGAGATATTCAAGGAAACTTGTGAGGCACAATTGTCTCTGCCAAAGAAGTCAGTTGTTTCCTTAAATTGTATTTATTTCATGACTCTTTATAAAATCATAACTCCGATGATTGATTATTTATTAAAATCTGGTAGCTTTAAGAATCAAAACCAAGATATATAGAGAGTTAAGACAAAAAAGCCTTCTTTAAAATAACAATTAGAATACAATTTGTTAAAAGTGGCAGAAAGGGATAGCACAAGTTTTAAATTTCAATCATTATAATTTATTCCAGATATGAATCATTTTGTAAAATCAATTTATTAATTACAACGGTTAGGAGTAATTATTCTACCTATTTAAGATTTTTATTGTTACTTTATAACACCAGGATAAATTCAGTAGAGGATAATTAGCATAACAATAATTCAGCACACATTTTCTGTTCTGCCTGGTAATACAATGTGTTCTCCATGGAGCTCCCACATCCACATTAATCAGTCATTCACGAACTTACCTCCCTGTGCAGTGAGCCCTTCTAAAAGCAATTTAAAGAACAGCATTTCTTTTTCCAAGAAGAATTGGCAGAGGAGAGGTCCTTGTCCTCATTTCTACTTTGATTTTCATAAAGCCATTACATAAGTTAAGAAGAGAAATAGACCAACAGAACGAAAAAACTTATAAGAAAATCCTGGGCACCAAACATAAACACACAAAATAAATTTCCAACATTTGTGTTAGGAAATACTCAGAAATCATGTATCATCCTAAGCAGGAAGCTGCAGGTCAAAGGCAGATACCTTTATTACACACCCTTCACCTCAGATGTCAAGGCAGCACTGAGAACATCACACCCAATTAACACTGCACTGGGCACCCTGTTATCACACTCAGTGGTCCATTAAATGAAAAGTAGGAGAGCACAACATAGCTGTGCCTGCCGTTTTGTTAGCGACTTCCTCTGCTCATAATTACACATACGAGTTTGTAGAAAGTCTGGAACAACATTCAAAATCACCTTTCTACATGTTCCACCTCTAGCCAGTTGCACCTCTAATTAAAAAAAAAAATGGATTGTACTAGCTCTGTTTCATGTCAGCATAAGTTAATATGTACTCATACTACACAAATGGGATTCTCATAGGCATTTCTTAACAATTCAGGATTATATCTACCCCTCACTGTGATAAAACAATGGAAACTAGCCCCACAAAACCTTTGGTATCCAACTTTTTTAAAAAAATTAGTATTGTGTTACATGATCGTATGTACATGCTCTAAGTTAAAATTCCATGATCTGCCACTTTTATAGATCATTTATTTTGAAAGCATAATGACTGATAAAAACAAATAGAAAACAATGTTTATACCTTTAATAACTGAAAATGGTTAATATCTCCTTTGAAATACAGGATTATGCCTTTACATTTAATTCAAATTGATGACACATTATGGTCCCTGTATGGCTAGTTATGTACAGCTCTTTAAAGCCATGTCCCTATCATTGAGAATGCAACAAATAAAACAGTTATGGCATGCACTAAATTCTCACAGTCTCTGCTCTAACAGACTTACCCAACCCATTCTTTATTTTATATTCTGATTACATTCAGGTTTGCTTCTTGTAAACTGACCAAGATGAAATTTTGCCTCTCATGTAAGAGAATGTAGAAACTATATTAAACTTAATTGATTCAGTGGATTTAGCCTACATGACACTTTCTTGAAAAAGCACTTGACTTTTAAATCCTACCAAATAAGTGAGGAATGAAAATAAGTAACTGTATCCGAGGAACCAAGCGTGGTAAGCTCTTTTCTGTTTGGCTCTGTGTTAATTTCTGTATAGTAAAAAATCCAAACAGGATGAAAATATTAAACATTAAGAAATTAAAATAATAATATTAAGACCTTCTGACAGCAGATGTGAAGGGTAGAAATATCAGCATTAACATCTCTAAAACATATGAAATGGGATTTAAATACATACTGTCTAAAGTTGAATAATCAAGAATTAGAAATTTAAAAAAGCACATTTTACAAAGGAAAGCATCAGAAGATCTGAATATCAGATCTGAATATCAGAAGGAGCAAAATATGAATATTAAAATACAAAATATTCACAGATCAGGTTACCAAAGATAAAACAGAAAGTACTAAGATGTTAGGAACTGAATGATTGTCTCACCAAAATTCACTTGCTGAAATCTCTTCAAAGGCATGATATTTGGAGGTGGAAGCCTTGGGAAGCAAATCATGTCACAAGGATTAAGTGCTCATAGATGGGACTTGTGCCCTATATGGTAAGGGGCTTTGCAGTTAGTGTGTTCTCTTCCTGTCATCCCATCCACCTCTCTCTACCTGTATTTGGAATCCCAAAGTAAATATATGATACAGTTCTTCAACAATTATATACTCTGTCCCTCATTTTCTGCTTAATATTTGCAATGTAAGAGAATGCTTTAGAAGCAGTTTATAACCCACTCTTTCAGTGGCACTTGTCATTTTACTATTCCTATGTAGATATGTGTTTTGATCATGTCTATTGTTGCATATTTTGTAATCTGTTAATGGTGCATATTTCTTAATATACACTAATTTATTAATACATTCCTATCCTTGCATACATTACTTATATGTGGCTTAATTTATTGCATCAAATTTAAATAGTTCCCTTTTGTGATTTGTTCATATCTTGCTATTTTTTAAGATTTATGTATTTATTTGAGAGGCAGAGTCACAGAGAGATGGAGATACAGAGAAGTCTTCCATCCACAGGTTCATTACCCAAATGGCACCAACAGCCTGAGCTGAGCTGATCCAAAGCATGAAGCCAAGAACCAGGAGCTTCATCCAGATCTCCCACTTGAGTTCGGGGTCCAAACACTTAGGTAATCATCCACTGCTCTCAGGCCATAAGTGGAGAGCTGATCTGAAGAGCAGCAGCTGGGGACACGAACTGGCACCCACATGGGATGCCAGTGCCACAGGCAGAGCCTCAACCTACTATACCACAGTGCTCGATGCCCCATAACTTGCTCCTACTGAACTTAACTTATTCCTGGTTTTGTTATGGTGGCCCTAGTTGGCTCAGAGATAAGGCGACAGCTGTGTGTGAGGTGGGGCAGAAATATCCAACACGAGGGGATTCATGGACTTCTCAAATAAGTTGTTTGATATCTTTCAGCACTTAAAAAAATCTCAAATAATATTCTTCAAGCTGTTTTTGTTCCTTGTCTTTCTCTTCTGACGTAACTGCAGTTACATACATTGTTTTCGGATGTTTTATATCATTTGTTTTGTGGTTATTAAAATTTTCAGTTCATGTTATAGCCTGGCTATTGTCTTTTACTCTTTATTCAGATTGCTAATCAGCTTTCCCATTTTTTTGACTTCTTTTTATCCAATTTTACTCTGATAAAGTCACTCAGATTTCCCTCCCTTTCTTATGATATCATTATGGTTATTTTAAAGTTTTTTTCTAAGAAAAATATATGTTTTCCAACTGATTACATTCATATCTGAGTCAATTTCAGTTATGTTTCTGTTTAATCTTTTTTATTATTGGGGCATATATTTTAAAATGCCTCATCAGTTTTGATTGAAATGCTGTCTATCAAATGTGAAAATATGTATCAGATGTGGATAATGTTGTCATTCTCCACAGATAATTAATTCTTGTGGCAAAGAGAAAGATTACAGTAGATAAGTTTGATAACATCTAGGTTTGCTTTAGACTTTGTTAGGGACAGTGTGTGTCATTATTATCTTTCCTGCAATGATGTGACTTCTCCACACACAATGGGTTTCAAAAAAAGCCTGGATCATTCACTGAAGATCCTCTACTTTGGTACACATTCACCTGCTTATATTGCCTCGCTTGCCTCATATAGGAGCAAAAATACCTGCACAGCTCTTCAGCCTACTGAAATCTGCTTTCTTCTGGGTTTCTTGGAATTTCATCACACGTATGAGTATTTCTGTACCTAGTATAGAATTCCAAAACACTTTATTTGTGATTTATATTTTATGTTTAAATTTTTATTCATCTTTTTTTAAAAAAATAAATTTTTATTCATCTTAATGGTAGTGAGACAAGACAGATGAAGCTTGATCTCCCATCAAATGATCCACTTCCCAAATGTCCTCAACAGCCAGAGTTATGCCAAGCCAAAGCTAGCAGATGGATATTCAGTCCAGTTCTCCCACATGGATGACAGGGACCTAATTCGAACCCAGGAATTCTGTTACAGAACACGGACTTTACAAGCTATTACTTAACTGCTGCTCCAAATATCTCACCTCCCAAAGAAACTTTAGAAGAATTGTTGCCTTGTTCTCTGTGGGTTCCTCTTTGTCAAGATCTTCCCTTTCAAGTCTTATATATATTAGGCCACCCCTAACATATCATCTATTTCCAACAATTAATGAAGTTGTCACTTTCTGCTTAAACTCTGTTCTCTCTTGTAATGAACTGGAAAGTACTTTCATGGAAAATACCAGAATGAATGTCGCACCCTGTTGTATCTCATCTTGGAGAAATCCTAGTCTCTTAAGCCTCATTTGTGTGGTTGACTCCCCACAAAAAATGATACCTTTTTAGTTTTGCCATTATAGAAAGAAAAATTTTCTAATTGATTATTTATGGTTTGCCTGTTTATTTTGATTTATCAGGTAATGTTCATGTTTATATATATATTTTTTTTTTTTGACAGGCAGAGTAGACAGTGAGAGAGAGAGACAGAGAGAAAGGTCTTCCTTTTCTGTTGGTTCACCCCGCAATGGCTGCTGCGGCCGGCGCACCATGCTGATCCTCCTGGTCTCCCATGCGGGTGCAGGGCCCAAGGACTTGGGCCATCCTCCACTGCACTCCCGGGCCACAGCAAAGAGCTGGCCTGGAAGAGGGGCAACCGGGACAGAATCCGGCGCCCCAACCGGGACTAGAACCCGGTATGCCAGCTCTGCAGGCGAAGGATTAGCCTATTGAGCCGCGGCGCTGGCCGGTGTTTATATTCTTAATCTGAAAACTTAGTTTTCATATTTTATTTTTTGCATATTAATAGCATTAACACATTTTTTTTTAATTTTGAGTCACAAGTAAATATTTATATATTACTCCTGTTAGTATCTAGAACATCTAAAATTGAAACTAATGACACCTGAAGAAACCTGAAGAATTAGAGTGGGAAACTACATACTAGGGAAAGCACAACTTTTCTAGCTTATTGTATTGCTTACTTCTGGAATGCTACACTAGAGAAACATAGATGTACTTGGTTTAAGCTTCTGAATTTGGGAGTCTCTTTGTTACCAAAAGTCATGCAAGTCTTGCTATGCTATTTTCTTTGTTTGCATGCTTGTTTTAATACCAGTCTTCATAAAGCCAATTGACAATGTACTTTATGAAAGGGTAACACAGATTACAAAATTTTTTAAACATATTTTAATTGCATCTTTTTGATGCCCCTGTTTTATAACAATGAAAATATAAAAATAATTTAATAATCATTGCTTTATTTTCTGATATGATACATCATATAGAAACTTTAAGTATGGTAGTTTATATTGGCTGAACATATATTCATATTATTTGGTAGAGTTGTAATAAACATATTCTTACCAGGTCAGACATTGGTCTTTAGATATTGCACAATAGTTTGGTATAACTAATAATACATAAGCTGAATATTAAAGATAAGGGGAATATTTAGAAAATATTTTTGAAATATTTTTGAAAATAAAAAGAAAATATTGTCATCTGTATAGTAGTTTTGTAAGCTATTTTTAAAATTATAAAATTGGATCTAACATATATTTATAAATATAATTGAAAGAGATGCTATATTCAACACTATATGATGAAACATAATCAAAGTTTTTAAAAAGCTTAGAGTTGTGAAAATTATTGTATTGTATAAAAATCAGTTAAATTTATAAATCACAATTAGTATTTTCTAATCATGAGTGAAATAAATTTCTTAATGAGAAATTGTGTATTTGCCAATATTTTTACAAGAGTCTCTGTATTTGCAAGGTTTTACATTGACTTTAACATTTCAATATAAGAAGACATCTCTGTAAATTACTAAGAAAAAGGGACAAAAATAGAACTAAATTATAGTAGTTCACATTCTGAAAGTGTACACTAACATTATTTTCTTCATAGTCAACCCAAGGATATATGCTAATTATAATGCACTAATCATTTTACCCAAGGAAATGAAGCTGTTAAAATATTCAAAATGACAAAAAAAAAGCAACAAAGGTTCATTTGCACCAAGTTTTTACCAGGAGAAATTTGACAGAAGAACGTGTTCTGGGCAATCAATCACGGTTGTCTACAATGATATTAATCACCTCCTGGGCCACGTTGTTTGTCTTTTCATCATCTTTGAGGCTTAGATATTTAAAAACGTTCTGCCAAGATGCTCTTCATGTAAATGAACCATATGGTAGAAGTTTACAGTGTTGCCAAGGTGTTGTGAAGACTTGTTAAAGGTAGAAAGTTTTGCTCATTATGTTTAAATTTATTATTGAAGAAAAAGTTGCTCTAAATAAGTCTTTGCAGGTCAATCCAAATGTCCAAAGTTGAGAAAGTAAAATACTACTGATATTTAGTCACTGTAGCCTTTCTTCTCACATATGGTTTGCTAAGATTAACAACATACTGAAGACTGATTTTATTGGAATTTATTTTCCAATTTCAGAAAAATCGTTATATCAATTCATTCCATCTAATAGCATTTTCTTTCTGGGAAAATATAATACCTGTTTATTATTTGTCAGTAGATATCTTCATATTATTTTACCATTATGAAGTGATCATTTTCACTGCTAAACTGTTAAATGCTTTTTTATTCATTTATAATTTAAAGTGTTTTTATAGGACATCCAAAATAATTTGGGGCAACCTTTTCTTAGGAAATGATTTAGTATCATAGTCAGCTCTGAGAACATCAGATGGTAGGGCACATCACAAAATCCAAGGAGCAACTTGTGATTGAAAATCCTCAATTACTTATTTCTTCATCATATGTAAAAGTGAGGAACTGAATTAGAATGATGCAAGGTTGATGATATAAGATCTATAGCTCAGTTAGTGATAAATGAGGTCAGTAAAATCTAGAGCTGATTTATAAGTAGCCATGAGACAAAATGAATTCATCACATAATTTCTGACCATATATATGTGTGTGTAGAAGCACATGTTTATTCAAAGTTGAAAGCTTTTGGTGTTTATAAGATTTATTTATTTGAAATTCAGAGACAGCAAAGGAGATCTTCCATCTCCTTGGTTCACTTTCCGAAGTGCCTGTAACAATGGGGGCTGTGCTAGTCTGAAGCCAGGAGCCAGGAATTCCATCCCAGTCTCTCATGTGGGTGGCAGGAACTGAAGTACATGAACCATCGTCCACTAATTCCCAGACATATTAGCAATAAACTGGATGGAAGTGATGTAGCCTGAAATGAAACCATCCCTTCAACATGAGATTCAGGTGTTCCAAGCAGCAGCTCAAACTGCTGTACCACAATGCCTTTGCTCATGTTCTTTCAATAAGAAATAAAGAGATAGGTAGTTAAGTGGATAAATAGATTGATAGTGAATTCAAAGAAAACTCCAAATTCTCTGACACATTTGGGAGAGAAAGAATCAGGATGCTCTAGGAGATATTAAAGGGTGAATGAACAATTCCTGATGTAAGGGAAATTTAGTTAGAGTAAAGCACTGTGGTGACTTAAAAGAATACAATCACGCCAACAACAATTTTTAGTTAGGTAATTGCATCTTCGGTATTAGTGTTATGATGTTATTTTTATAATTCTAAAGATTGATTTATTTGAAAGGGAACTGGGACAGGCTAAAGCCAGGAGGTAGGAAATTCATCTGAGTTTCCCATGGGGCTGGTGGAAATTCAAGTATTTGAGTCACCATCTGCTACTTCCTAAGTGCATTAACAGGGAGTTGGGCATCCAAAGCTATGGCTTAAGTTGCTACACCACAATACTACTCCTATATAATTCTTGTAAAGAAACCATGAGTTATGCATCTTTATATTTTCTTAATGAACATTCCAAGAAGTGAAGTATACATGCTGAAACTTAAACTTAAGAAGTACTTAAGGATGATAATGAAATAGATCAATGGACCCTTAACTGCTTGATGAACTTTGATCACAATTTTTCATTTTCTGACTGTTTCACTCACATTGACTTATCTTATCATTTGATATAAATCAATTGAGATGTTATCTGTATACTTACAATGAACATTTCTGCATGAACAATATTTTCAATAACTTAGGTGGCCAAGTTGTAAGACTTGCTTTACGATGACATTAAAATATCTTCTATAATATAATACAATAAAGAAGAAAGGCAGTTCTAACTTAAAGAACACCAAAAACCTTCCAAGGAATCAGTCCTGGAAACATTATTCTGTCTCTTTCACTCTGTTTGTCAAATTATGTCTTTATCCATTTCTGCCTTTATCTCTTTCTGTGCCCCTTGTATCCTCAAAAACACCTTTTCACTTTAGTATATTTGTGAAGAATTTATTTGCTTCCAATATATTTATTGCTTGGAAAAAAGTGGAGATTTTGAAAAGAAAATTTAAACTTTTTCACCCTAGTTTGTCGGGTCTGTTATATTTTGAATTTAGAGTGATTCATAAATTTCCTCAAATTCTTAGAACTGGCCTGCCTATTTAGCAGTAGCAACTAAACAGCTTCAAGGCTAATGGGATTTTTCTTTGAGCATGCAACATAGATTTTCTGTATAGCAAAATTTTAAGTTATTAAAATTATAGGCAAAGCCTACTGCTTTATTACTCCTACTACTACTTAATAACAATCAACATATATTGAGAGTTTCTTCCATACTAAGCAATATTTTAATTACTTTTAAAATGTTACAGCATCTAATTCTCATATAAACAATGTGAAATGATGACATATGTAGCTATTTTACAAATGATCCAAGTGAAGTGTCTCTGGTGTAACTAAGCTGTAAAAGATTGCAGAGTAAATGACAGTTCTGAGATTTGAACTCAAGGGCTTGAGCACTAAAGTTCACTCTGTAAAAAGACATATGGTCTATGTCATCCTACAAAAAGTACGTACTGTCGTCAAAGGCTTAGTGGATGCCTGAAATAAATATGTCATGGTCTCTGTGGATAGCATTTGCTCTTTCAGACTACCACTACTGTGTTTAATGGAAATATTCATTAACGTCAGAGAGAGCATCAAAATTTCTACTGGTTTTACTGATTATTGACCTAAATGAAGTATTTTATTACGATTCATAAGGATTTACTGAACCAGCAATATTTGACGTGTTTGATTTCTATTGAATTATAATATATAACTTCTTGCATGACTTTCTGTATAATTTGGATGAATACATAACAGACTGGAATTCCTTTTTGTATAATTGCACATTAATGGTTATATTTATGATTTAGTTCATCAATAAACATTTTATCATTGGTTTTTATGGTCAAATAATTGATATTCTTTTTTAAATTTTATTTAATAAATATAAATTTCAAAAGTACAACTTTTGGATTATAGCTGCCTTTCCCTCCCATAACCTCCCTCCCACCAGCAACCATCCCATCTCCCACTCCCTCTCTCATCCAGTTCTTCATCATGAAAGAAATAGAAGAGGATACCAAAAAAATGGAAAAATTGTCCATGCTCATGGATTGGAAGAATAATATCATCAAAATGTCCATTCTCCCAAAAGCAATTTATAGATTCAATGTGATACCAACCAAAATACCAAAGACATTCTTCTCAGATATGGAAAAAATGATGCTGAAATTCATATGGAGGCACAGGAGACCTCGAATAGCTAAAGCAATTTTGTACAATAAAACCAAAGCCAAAGGCATCACAATACCAGATTTCAAGACATACTACAGGGCAGTTATAATCAAAACAGCATGGTACTGGTACAGAAGCAGATGGATAGACTAATGGAACAGAATAGAAACACCAGAAATCAATCCAAATATCTACAGCCAACTTATATTTGATCAAGGATCTAAAACGAATTCCTTTAGTAAAGACAGTCTATTCAACAAATGGTGCAGGGAAAACTGGATTTCCACATGCAGAAGCATGAAGTAAAACCCCTACCTTACACTTTACATAAAAATCCTCTCAACATGGATTAAAGATATTTTGAAGTTAACTGCTAAATAATTAACTTTGAACACAATTCATTTTTTATCTGTTTAAAAAGTTTCAATAAACTAGTTGGACATTATATTTTACAACATATATTTATTGTATCAGTTTTATTATCTAGTATCAGGACTATGAAATGAAGTATTTGCCTTTAGTAAGGCACAAAAAATTAGTATTTACTTTGCTTAAAAAAGTTATCTGAGGGGTCAGTGCTGTGGCATAACAGGTAAAGCCACTGCCTGTAGTGCCTGCACCCCATACAGACACCGGTTCTAGACACAGCTGCTCCACTTCCAATCCAGCTCTCTGCTATGGTCTCAAAAGCAGTAGAAGATGGCCCAAGTCCTTGGGCCCCTGCACCCCTGCACCTGGCTGTTGTGGCCATCTGGAGAGTGCACCAGTGAATGGAAGACCTCTGTCTCTCCCTCTCTCTGCCTCTCTGTAACTTTGCCTTTCATATAAATAAATAAATCTTTAAAAAAAAAACTCATTTGGGCGTATTCATATATTTAGAAGAAAACTGCTTTCAAGAAAAACAAGATTTTACATTTACATTAATTGCTTCCAATTTAAACAGAGTTAAACAAATTACAACTTTGTCTAAGATATCATTAAAAGGTGTTAATAAAATGGAAAACATAATCTTACCCAACAACCTCAATTTTTAGAGGGGCCAGCAGTTAGTTTCTTCAGACACCAAATTAAATATTCATTCATTTCCCTGTTGACATGCAATGCCATTACTGAAACATTTTATGTTTTTTTTTTTTCCTACATCTCTGGGGATGAAAGCATGTGAACTGCATTTCTTAGAACCCCTCATTCTGTGTGTTTCAATGTAAACTCCTCAGAATACCATTGGCCAGTAGTTCCCTGCCATATTAGAACTAGCAGGGAAAACTGAAAACAAGTTTCAACATTCTCTGATCTCATTCAAGGTTATGTATACACTTAATTTTCTGGGTTTAATGTTTTCAAAATTAAAATAATGGACTAGTGTCAGAATACTATATAGAATTATGACTGATATATTTTGTTAGAAGTGATTCTAGGACACACATCTTCAAAAATGTAACCGTATTATTCGTTACCACCTTGGTTAATGTTGAAAACAAGGATGATCACAGCCCTTGAAAGAATGTTTACAAATTCCTGTCAAAATCAGATATGAGACTTGATTTGTATTTCTCTGCCATAGACTGCCATTTAAACAAGGGCATGTGTGATCATGTGGTTGTTGAAATGGAGTATTACAACATGAGTAATGATCCTAGCATGTCAGGCCTTCCTCAACACACAAGAAGGCTTATGTGGAAAGTGACATGATCAGGGTTTTACAAATGGATCTCAAAGGATGTCCTGAATAGCAGACATTTTTAAAAATGTGTCTTTAACATTTTTGCCTAGTATGATCGATATATCATACTAGACTATGCTATCACATAAATGAGACACTTCAGAATGGTGCAAGTTGTACTTGCAGTATTGATAAGCCTTTTGGGTAGATACTATTTTATTGATGGGGAAACAATGACACCTGGAAAATTGTGGGGGGAAAAGCATTTGTATAGATTCAATAAAATCTAGGTGCTAAAATGCTAAATTCACTAGAGTTTCTTCTCCTTAGAGCTATTATTGTATATTTGAGGAAACTATTATCCCTTCCCTCAAATATTTTTAATGACATTAATTCTGACAAAAGTATTTGTAGATACTCATTATAAACAAGCTCTAAATATAACATTTTTTATGTTTTGAGACCTATAGTAGATCTTGTTATATTCAAAGGTATTGAATATAGTTTCTAGATAGGGAGTCGAGTGCAACCTCTGATAGTACATACATACAGAAATCTGTGAGGAAATAAATGGAAATGCCTTCTAATATCAGATCATGTACTTAACAAATATGCTAGGATTAATATCAACTCACAAACCTAGGATTGACTGTAATAATATGCACAGCTGGTTGGCTGATTTTTGACTAAATAGTGGCCTATAATAAATAACATCTGAATGAATGCCACATTTTTTGTATAACATTGAAATGGAAAATACAAAGGGTTAACAAGATAGCAATGTTAGGATATATTTTTCTTGTTTTATTTATTCAGTTTCCTCTTAGTTATGAATATTATACCCAAGGAGTAATGAAATAATATTACCTTAATCAATGAATGGAATAATGGGTCTGGCATTGTGGCATGGCAGGTAAATCTGCCACCTGCCACACCGGCATACCATATAAGCATCGGTTCTTGTCCCAGCAGCTCCACTCCCAATCCGGCACCCTGCGAATGCCCTGGTAATAAACCATGCTTATAGACCCTTAAGTGCCCTCATTTCAGATTGTGATCTTGATAATACTGCTGATTTGCACTTAGGTTTACCCGCAACATACTTTGTATTGTGAAGGGTAATGTGGGTAAATCTTTTGGGAATTAAAAATATAAAAATACTTTATACAATCAATTTAAAAATACTATGTTCCATTGAGCAAGGTACAAAATGAAGCAAGAAATGCTGAAAGAATTAAAATATTAAATAATTTAAAATTTAAAATAATTTTTAGTCAATGCATATGAACAGGAAAAACTGTAACACCTGGAAGATTTTCTTGGAAAATATAACTTAACAAAATAGTTCACAGAAGAAATGGGTTGTATGAGATTCAATAAAGGAAAGAAAAAGTGAAGGGAATAAAGAAGGAGAAAAGGAAAGCAAGCAAGCAAGCAAGAAAGTTAGGTAAAAGATTCCCTGACAAAAATGATTAAAAAAAAAAAAGAAACGGGTTTTTGGAACTGTGGCATAATAGGCTAAGCCTCCTACTGCAGCACCAGGATCCCATATACCTGCTGGTTCATGACCCTGCTGCCCCTCTTCAGAGCCAGCCCTCAGCTTATGGCCTGGGAAAGCAGTGAAAGATGGCCCAAGTGTTTGGGCCCCTGCACGCACGTAGGAGATCAGGAAGAAGCTTTTAGCTCCTGGATTCAGATCAGCCCAGTTCTGGCTGTTGTGGCCATCTGGGGAGTGGTACTTTATAGTTAATCATCGTAACATTAGGCATGGGTGAGATCACTCCTATTTTATAGAAGTAAATTAGTATAAGCTAAACTAGAGCGAGATGAAGATACTTTTCAAAGATAATGTAGTTAGTAAATTATGAAAAAAAAATTTTAAGATTTATACATTTATTTGAGAGGCAGAGTTTCAGAGAGGGAGACACACACACACACATACACACACACACACTGGAGGTATGGATATTGAAAGAGAAAATCTTCTATTCACTGGTTCATTCTCAGTCCTGCAAAGGCAAGGGCTGGGCCAGGCTAAAATCAGGAGCCAAGAACTCCAACCAGGCCATTGCAGTGGCCCAAGGACATAGGCCATCTTCAGCTGCTTTGCCAGGCACATTAGCAGGGAGCTGGCTTGGAAGTGGAGCAGCTGAGACTAAACCTGCACCCATATAGAATGCTGCTATTACAGGCAATTGTTTAATTCACAGTGCCACTATGCCAGCACTAACACTATGATATGATCATCTCCATGATTTTGGTATTGAATTTGTGAAATTCAGTAACCAATCTGCTTAAATCATTTAGTTTATTAATATTATATGCATAGCTATTTATCATAAGTAAATATATCCATTTGAAACAAAATTCAGAATTATTAAACTAGAAATACTAGATTAATTCTATTAGCAGGAGTAAAACAAGGACTCACTATTCCTAATATTGGCATACTTGTATTATTTTACTGAATGCACTTAAAATATAATAAGGCTATAAAATGTTCATATATATTAAACATGTATACAAATGCTTGTTAATTTATATGATTTGCCCCCCCCAAAACCCTTATAAGTTGAAAATATTGTAAATCAAAACTGCATTTAAAACTCCTATGGTGTATTAAATATTGTAGAATAATGGTTGTTTACTGTGTGATTTTTGTGAGAGACTGCAAGATTTTTGGTTCATTGCCACTGTCCAGCACCACAAGAGTCCACCAACACAAGAGACTACTATATCACCCAAGAAAAAGATAAAATTCAATTTGCAATTAATATTGAATGCATATAAATTTCAAATCCTCATGGTCAAAAATCATAAATCAATCCATCATAAGTAGAGGGAGGACTGTCTGTATATGATTAATAAATCAAAAAAGAGGAGTACTAGATGTTACTGCCAGCCAAATTCTCACTTTCGTCTTTATCCTTACAAAGTAAGATGGACACACAAGAATCCTGTAGTTTGTACAGTGTTTGCCTTGCTACTATTACAAAAATGGGATGAATCATGAGCCCAAACTTTGAGCTTAAGAATGATTGGATGGATTTTATGCTACCCAAACTTATTTCCTTGTATCTACAGAAATGTGACCCTCTCTTCAATTTAATAAAATTATAGCTGAAATTGCTGTGTGACAATGAATAAAGAACAATTGAGAAAGAAAATAGATGATTTAATATCATCCTGGGGAACAACAAGAGAAGTATCTGAGGGTATTAATACAAAAAACTATTTTATTTTGACAGGCAGAGTGACAGTGAGAGAGAGAGAGACAGAGAGAAAGGTCTTCCTTCCGTTGGTTCACCACCCAAATGGCCGCTACTGCCAGAGCTATGCTGACCTGAAGCCAGGATTCAGGTGCTTCCTCCCTGGTCTCCCATGCGGTGCAGGGCCCAAGCACTTGGGCCATCCTCCACTGCCTTCCCGGGCCACAGCAGAGAGCTGGACTGGAAGAGGAGCAATCGGGACAAAATTTGGGTACCAGTGCCACAGGCGGAAGATTAGCCAGGTGAGCGGTGCTGGTCTGATACAGTAAACTATTAAATCTGTTATTAAAATTTTATTTTGGATAAATGAGTTAAAGAAGAAAAAGAAATCATATAGTACTGGTGTTAAATAAAAGGGAATGTTTGTACCAGAATACTTTGGTGTTTTCTGGGCTCTGAAAACCTGTCATGTTTTCCTCAACTTCAGTTGTGATTAGAAGACATATATAAGTGCTGGTGGGTGTACACATTATCTCACCTACACTGAGAGACATAGTTACTACATGAGAGAAACTCTAAGATAAAAAAGAGAGTGAGAAAAATGTACAGATATGGGTGCTCCACTAATAGAAGGAAGTGAAAGTAAACGTGTTAGTTACTTTCAATTTTATACTTCATCCAGATCTATCCTAATGTACACCATATTTGTAGAAAGGTGTGGTCCTCAGAACTTTATCCCTGAGAAGTATTTTTCCAGTGAGTAGATTTTATTTTTTCTGGTTATTATTTTAAATTTATTATTTCTTAATTATCACCAGATATGTGAATCTCAAGATAAATAATTTATAAAAATGGCCCAGATTATTTACTTTATTAAATTTATGTATTTATTATTAAATTTATTATTATTATTTATGTACATGCAGGGCAATTAAGTTAATATTTATAAATTCATAAGTGCAAATGCAATGGATCCAATGTGTTCCATCAAAATTCATATGTTGCAACCTCATCACCAATAGGGTGGTATCATGAGGTAAGAATTTTGAGAAGTTATTAGAGAAGATTCCTTAGAGTAGGTGTATTGCCTTTAAAACAGGGTTTCCAGAGATCTGCTTTGCTCCTTCCATTATGTAAGGACACAGACAGAAGGCACCATCTATTAACCAGGAAATGGACCCTCACTAGACACCAAAGCTGCCAATGAACTTAATTTAGACTTTTCTCCAGAACTATGAGAAATAAATCTCTGTGATTTTTAAGCCATCCAGATTATGGTATTTTGTTATGGCAGTAAGATCAGATTAAGACAGTAAGACATTTAAAATTTTATTTTTATATTATTTTTTGCTAAGGGAAGCACTAAGGAAGTTTAAAATTTGATTGGTTTATTTATCATCAAGATAATCCTACATTATCTCAAATCCTAGCATTTGAGAAAATGATTAAGATGATAACATGAGTGTCTCACATGAGAGTACCAGGCTTTGACTCTTGCCCACATCTTATGATTCCAACATTCTGCTAATAATGACCCTGAGAAGCAGCAGTGAGGATTCATGTATTTGGGGTCCTGCCACCAACATAGGAGACCTGCACTGAATCTCTGGTTCTCCCCTTTAGCTTTGGCCCAGCTCCAGCCATTGTTGCCATTTGAGAAGTGATCTGGCAGATGGAAAGATGGAAGTCTCTTTCTCTCTCCCTCTCTCTCTCTCTCTCTCTCTCTCTCTCTGTGTGTGTGTGTGTGCATCTCCTTTCTCCATCTTTCAAATAAATAAATAAATATTTATGAGAGTTTAGAGTAGATAATTCATGAGAGTAAATGCTAAAAAGATTTTCATAAGTCATAAATGTGACAATGGAGCTAATCAAGTTAAATAGGTACAATGTGTGACCAGAGACAAAGCTAGTGTGTGTATATGATGCAGCTATTTTTTGTTGTTGGGGCTGACAGCATAAGAGTGTCTCCAACCAAATGTCCAAGTGTCTCCAACCAAGATGTCATGACTATGCATTTTTTATGAGAGGGAGAGAGCAGTAGTAAGAAAGAGAAACTCCCTCTGGGGCACTCCCCAAATGTCTGCACAGACTGGGGGAGGCCAGAATCTGCAAAGCTTGAATACTATCCACATCTCCATGAAGGTGACAGGGATCTTGTTACCGGAGTCATCACACCTGGTTGCAGGGTTCAGTTTATGTGAAATATCGTATCAGAAGCCATAGCCAAGTGTCAAAACAATATACTTAGATGTGAAATATGTGTATGTCCCTGTATGTGTCTTAGTTGTTAAGGCAAAGGCCCATCTCTAAATTATCTTTTTGAATCGAAATCCATCACAGATTCTTTGATAAAAGATTTTACCCTTTTCCAATAATTTAAATTTTTCTGAAGCTAAGCTGTATGGATTTATCATGTCCAGAGTAGTTCAGGTTATCATGTCCCCCATTTGGAGGATGCTGCATGAGCTAGAATTTTATCAGACCAAGCCTAAAGACCATGATTCAATCTGAGGATGACAAATAGATAGACAACATATCTGTATACACCCACACATGCATACACACACTCTTACTTTTATAGTATTTTTCACAAACACATTTTCTCTGTTGAACTTGTTCATCCTATTACTTCCCTGGCTAGATGCACCTCTCTTTCCATATTGTGCTATATTCACTCTTATTATTTGAACACATTGTTAAAGAATAGAAAAATCTCTAAAAATAAAAATGACAAAATTAAATCTATTCCTATATTTCATCTATCAGTTATGAACCATCTATGATGTTTTTCTGACAGTATAAGTATAGAAAAGCATATTCTTAAAAATATAATGGTGATTTTTATTCATATGCATAGAAAGTATGTAGCTGTTGTACTGTAATATAGAATAGTATCTTATCACATCACATACCAAGGCATGTGTGTTTCAGTATCTTTTAGTTTGGTATAGACTAGTACTGTGTAGTGTATTTCTACCGCTTCATTTGTTCATGTTATTTATCTTCAAGATCACAAAATATTTTTATTCAAATTCACTGCTCAGCCAGTGAGATAGTAGAGTGTAAAATTTAACCAATGGTTATATTGCTTAGGCTTATGTCCTGGCGTAACGGTGTTTCTACTCTACCAAAAGGTGTTGTGTGGGGCTGGCACTGTGCTGTAGTGTGTTGAGCTTCCGTCTTGAAGTCAGACATCCCCTATGGATACTGGTTCATGTCCCAGCTACCCCAGCCCCAAGCCACCTTCCTGCTAATGTTCCTGGGAAAGCTTTGGAGCATATTTAAGTACTTGAGCCACTGCACCCATGTGGGAGACCCAGAATAAGCTCCTGGCTCCAGCCTCACCCAGCCTAATGTTTCCACCATTTGGGAAGTGAACCAGTTGATTCTCTCTCTCTCTCTCTCTCTCTCTCCCTGCCCTCGTTTTATCTCCCTCTCTCTCCCTTTCTCTGTAAATCTACCTTTCAAATAAACAAAATATTTTTTTTAAAAAATGTCTTGTCTTCACAGTTTACATCTTCAATACATTTTAAATGAGAAAAAGAAAAGAGAAGATCTTGTGTGCTATCACCATATGATTGTACAGAGATGAGTGCTATGATGACAATTTTGGTAGGCCACTTGTTGAAGTAGGAGGGAAGCACAGAGTAAATTTGGAACAGGAAGGAAGATACATTTGAGATTCATTTCTGAGTATTTTGATTTATCTGATTAGTTGATTGGTTTTAGCTTGGGATATATATGTTGTTTATGGACCTAATGATGTGTATATATTCTCTAGTCAATCTCCCACTCATTCACCATAATCATGGAAGTTTATCTGAAATGCATATTCTCTTGTCTTTTTTGCCTCCAATTTCTGTTTCAGTTGATTTGGATATGAGAGATGTGATTATGAATTTTTAACAAGCACTCCAAAATAATTTTAATGCAAGTTGTCATGTGCCATATTGAGAAGACTGAAACTGAGATTAAAGTGAATGAAGCACAATTTCTTTTTCAGCCCACTGTTCTTGAGATCCTACTCATTACCATTAACCACTTGAAGAAACACTAACTATAAATCACTTCTAAAAGATTATAGAGTAAACTCATTGATGGAATATTAGAAAATGCGTCTTTAGATATCAGTTTAAAAGAGAGATCGCCTAGTTACTAGTATTTTACATAAATTGGATCTATATTTTTATTTACATAGTGCATAAATTCTTAGTGTTCTCTCCCCATGTATTATTGATTGTAAAAAAGTAAATATGCAACAGGAGATATTTTCCAAGGAAGTTACTAGAAACTATGCTATTGAGTAACTAAAAAAGTCTATTAAATAATTGGCTCTAAGGTAGCATGAAAATGAAATCAACAGAATCCTACAAAATCAAATTATAGGCCGGCGCCACGGCTCACTAGGCTAATCCTCTGCCTTGCAGCACCGGCACACCGGGTTCTAGTCCTGGTCAGGGCACCGGATTCTGTCCCGGTTGCCCCTCTTCCAGGCCAGCTCTCTGCTATGGCCAGGGAGTGCAGTGGAGGATGGCCCAAGTGCTTGGGCCCTGCACCCCATGGGAGACCAGGAGAAGCACCTGGCTCCTGCCATCGGATCAGCACGGTGTGCAGGGCCGCAGCGTGCTGGCCGCGACGGCCACTGGAGGGTGAACCAACGGCAAAGGAAGACCTTTCTTTCCTTCTCTCTCTCTCACTGTCCACTCTGCCTGTCAAAAAAAAAATCAAATTATAAGCACTATATACCTCTTGAAAGATGTTTTCTTATTTTTTTACAGAAATGTGCATTACATCATGCATTGCTTCTCCAAAAAGGTATAATACTTTACAAGTCTTGTTAAGAACATGGAGTTGGATATTTACCAACATGGAAATTTAAAAATATTACCTTCAAGAGTGGACATTTGATACAATAGTTATAATACCACTTGGAACTCTTACGCCTCATGTCAAAGTGCCTGGGTTCAAGACTAGGTTCTGTTTCTGATTCCAACTTCCTATTAATATGCTTCCTGGGAGGCAGTGGGTGATGATTCAAGTACTAGCATCCTGGACACCTACATGGAAGATCCAAATTGAGTTCTTTTCTGCTGGTTTTGGCCTGATCCAGCTGTGGCTGTTACAGGTATTTCTGTGAGTGAACTAGTAAATGAAATATCTCAAACTATCTAACTTTCAACTAAATTATATAATTTTTAAAATGCCATTACTTCTAATTAATATATACAATACTTGTATATTTCATTGTGTAGTGTTTGAGGAAGTTATTTCCACAGACATCAATGTGTAAACTATGGGTATTCTTGAGGGTATGTCAAGAATAATGGTATTTGCAATCAAGAGATTTTTAATGTATTTTAATTAGAAGCTAAAAGAGAGTTTGCCCAGTTTCCACATGAATGCTGTCTCAGGGTTTTCCATTCAGACCTTATATTTCAGTTGAATTTTTTTCATGACATACTTATCGGTAACCCAATATTATTCTGTAAGCACCCAGTTTAGTAAGGAGAACAAAATAACTCAATGTGTATAATATTTATTACATTCTAAGTTACAATAGCAGACACAATTATTTACTCTTGAATACTTAGATTATAATATTAAATATGTAGTTGTGGAAGTCTATGATAGCAGTTATTAATCTTCATGTAGTCTGATATCATAAGATGTTCTATATTGTATAGGCAAGCAGTGCTGTCTCATAAATTTCCATTAGGCATAAAAGAAAGTATAAAACTGATGATTTAGATTATAGGAACAATATGAAATTGTGTTGAATAACATGCAATATACAATATAGGCTTCTTTTAAATAATTAACAATTATCCAAAAGGAATTTTTGCATTTTCCATAACAGCAACAAAATATTACTGCTCTCATTGTGTTATTTATTAATACATGACATGAAAGAAATCCTGGAATTTTAGATACAGTATTTTTAAAATTTTAGTTAAGTTATACAAGTTTCATGTATTTCACATAAACATATTCAGGAACATATTGACACTCCCCCACCCCCACTGACACTCCAATTCTTCCTCCTCCTCACTATCACATTCCCACTCTTTATTTCTACAAAGATCTATTTACAGTTTACTTAATGATCAAACAGTTAACCCTACACTAAGTAAAAGAGTTCAACAAGTAGTATGAAGAGGAACAAAAGAAAAAGAAAAAAACACTGTTCTCAAGGGCAGAGACGAGAGTGTAAACAATCACTGAATCTCAAAATGTCTATTTCACATCAATACATGGTGTTTCAGGTACTGTCTTAGTTACTTCAGATCAGGGAAAACATGATACCTGCCTTTTTGGGACTGGCTTATTTCTTTTTTTTTCTTTTTAATTTTCTTTACTTATTTTTTTGACAGGCAGAGTTAGACAGTGAGAGAGAGAGAAAGAGAGAGAGGTCTTCCTTCCATTGGTTCATCCCCCAAATGGCTGCTACGGGCAGTGTGCTGCGCCGATTCAAAGCCAAGAGTCAGGTACTTCCTCCTGGTCTCCCATGCGGGTGCAAGGCCCAAGCACTTGGGCCATCCTCCACTGCCTTCCCGGGCCACAGCAGAGAGCTGGACTGGAAGAGGAGCAAGTGGGACAGAATCCGGCGCCCCAACCGGGACTAGAACCTGGGATGCTGGTGCCGCAGGTGGAGGATTAGCCAAGTGAGCCATGACACTGGCTGGGACTGGCTTATTTCTTTTTGCAAAAGACATGGTTCCTTTTTTTTTTACAGCTGTGTAGTACTCCATAGTGCATATATACCATAATTTCTTTATCCAGCCAACGGTCCATGGACATATGGGTTAATTCCATATCATAACCTTTGTGAGTTGAATTGCAATGAACATGAGAGTACAGACAGTGGACCGGGGTACCTTTTTTCCCCACATTTTCGCCATCATTTGTCATTTGTTGATTTTGATACAGTATTTATTTATTTCTGTAGCCATTTAATCATAACGACTCATATTTTATAATGCATTACAAGCAATATTATTGATATTGTCAATCCTTTAAAATGCCTATAAAATGCATCCTTATATATTTATATATACATATAGTATGTATGTATAATATATATTATAAATGTATATATAAACATATATAACATATTTATTCTTGTTCTTGTAATATAAGGCATATTATTTTGCATGTTTTAAGGACCAGTTTTAGATTAGTAGTAACTCTTATTTATATGTCAGGGAAGCTTGTTTAGAATAAAGCAGAAAATAAAAAAGGGAGTGAATTAATTCTACCATGGAAAATCTGGTGATGTTTAATGAAAGGTAGTATAATATAACTTTGTATTGTCTTATTAATTCATTCAACAAATATGCATTTGTTTTGTTTTTATTTCAGTTTGTTTTTAAAGATTTACTTATTTGAAAGGCAGAGTTACAGAGTGGCAGAGGCAGAGAGAGAGAGAGAAATGTATTCCATTCGATAGTTCACTCCCCAGATGGCTTCAATGGCCGAAGATGTGCCAATCCAAAGCCAGGGGCTAGAAGCTTCTTTGGGTCTCCCACGTGGGTGCAGGGGCCCAAGGAGTTGGTCCATCTTCTACTGCTTCCCAGGCCATAGCAAGGAGCTGGATCAAAAGTGGAACAGCTGGGACTCAAACCAGAGCCCATATGGGATGCTGGCACTGCAGGCAGCAGCTTTTACCCTCTGTGCCATAGCTGTGCCATATGCATTTGATATCTTCTTTGTCCTTGGTGCTGGGTTACAATGACACACAAACATATGTTCTTATAGAGTTTGTAACCTAAAAGTAGGATGCAATACTAAATGGGTAATTAAAATCAGCTGGAATAGGTAGCAAATACCATACATACAGGGTTCTACAGAAGAGCAACTAACATCAAAGAAGGTTTCTCTCTAATGAATGAGAAGTTGAAATATAATAGTGAAAATTATGAAAAATGGGCTGGGGCTAATAGTATCAGTGTTAAATTTGTAACAATTTTTAAACTGATGCCCCACATGGATATAATTTTGTTCAGAAACATCATTATGGGTGAAATATTTACAATGAATAAGACATCACTGCAATAATTCATTCAATATTACATAATATGTACCATTTTCTGTTTGGTACTATACTAATTGCTAGGTATAGTATTGAAAATAGGCTAATCCTCCACCTAGCGGCGCCGGCACATCGGGTTCTAGTCCCGGTCGGGGCGCCGGATTCTGTCCCGGTTGCCCCTCTTCCAGGCCAGCTCTCTGCTGTGGCCAGGGAGTGCAGTGGAGGAAGGCCCAAGTGCTTGGGCCCTGCACCCCATGGGAGACCAGGAGAAGCACCTGGCTCCTGCCATCGGATCAGCACGGTGCGCCGGCCACGGCGGCCACTGGAGGGTGAACCAACGGCAAAAAGAGACCTTTCTCTCTGTCTCTCTCTCTCACTGTCCACTCTAACTGTCCAAAAAAAAAAAAAAAAAGAAAAAAAAGAAAATAGGATAGATAGATGTCTTAAGAAGTTTGCACTATATAAGTGCAACAGGCTTCAAGAAAAAAAAAATAAATATATGTGATTAGGTTATGTCATCATATGCTAACCCAATACTATTTGTAATGTTCCTCCTCCACACCAACTTGAAACACAATAATTATACTTCTTATCCATCCACACTAAAACGTTGCAAGAAGGGTCAGTACTAACTACCAAAGTCAGAGAAAGGAATTGGCTTTATTTCTTTGGTTAGTTCTCTTAACGAGCCATGACCCATAGGAAAAGAAGAAATAAGAAAGAAAAACTTATAAAAACAACAGGAAAAGGGAAAAATACCTGATGTGTTTAGGTACATAGTTTATTTATGTATTTTAGTATTTATTTAAGTATATATTTTAAAAAGCACATAGCACATGAATAAAAATAAAATGCTTAGAAAAATAATATCTGGGTTGACGTAGATTAGTCCCGTATTTTGGACAGTCAAGAAATGATAGCTGAGTAAACTAAGCATATTTGGTTGACACAGAACAAAGAGATTTGGGGACCAGAAAGTACATCATGAGTCGCTTCTCTGATGTTGGAAAACATCCAGTAGTTTTCAGAAATAAAAAAGTCAATAGAGTTTA
Source organism: Oryctolagus cuniculus (assembly GCF_051225735.1). Lineage (NCBI taxonomy): Eukaryota > Metazoa > Chordata > Mammalia > Lagomorpha > Leporidae > Oryctolagus > Oryctolagus cuniculus. The sequence goes on along the minus strand of NC_142874.1, from coordinate 63,601,132 downwards.
TAGAGCTGGTAGGTAGTGAGCCAGCAAAAGTTATAAAGACTTGAGAATCATCTGAGGGTCACATTCAACAATTAAAATTGGGGATGAGCACTGTGAGACGGTGGATTAAGTTGCCACTTGGAATGTCTTCATCCAGCTACTCTATTTCCTATCAGGTCTCTGCTCATACGCTTGGGAAGCAGCACATGAAGGTTTGAGTACTTGAGTTTCTGACACACAAGTGGGACACCCACATGGAGTTCCTTACTCCTGGCTTCAGCCTTGTCCAGCCTCAACAATCGCAATCATTTGATGAGTAATAAGGGATCTCTCTCTCTCTCTCCTTTTCTCTCTCTCTCTCTCTCACACACTCTCTCTCTATATATAGATAGATAGATAGATAGATAGATATAGATATAGATAGATAGATATGTTTCCATCTGCATTTCAAATAGATAAATAAGTCTTTAAATATTGAAATTTTACACTAAGTGCATTGGTGAAGCTTTGTAAAGTGTTTGGAACATTAACCTTTTGAGTTCACCAGTGAACCTGCTAAAGTTTCAGATTTTTTGCAAAAGATTAGAAGCACCAGGATCTGAAGCAAAAAAAAAAAAAAATGCGATAATAGCACAGAAGACATCATTTGCTTCATGTTGGCACACTCATTTTCCTGCAGCCCAATTCCCATGGGGGCAAAACAGAGGAAGGCCAAGTGGATGTCCACCCTGTGGACTCAGGGATTCCAAGTTTAGGAAACCCCTGTTCTGTAAAGGAGATTGCTAACAGATCCATCTCTTCTTTGCCATAGATATTTTCTTTTATTTTGTTCTTTTCTTTTTTTCCCTCTTTCCCCTTCCTTCCTGCCTTCTTTCTTTTCTTCTTTTTCTTTCTTTCCTGTTCTCTCTCTCTCTTTTTCTCTTTTTCCCAGCATAAAAGTTAAATCTGCTATCTCCCAGAGGGGAAGTTTCTCTCTCTGTTTGTTTTCCTTTAATTTTTAAATACATACTTTCAATTTTCTTGATAATCACAAACTAAACACTGCACTAAACAAAGAATTCTACAAGAAGTAAGTAGAAAAAGCACTGTTCCTCAAGAGTATAGGCAAAGGCTATGTACAAAAGCCTTTTAAAGGCAATTAGGAGGAAAACCTGCAGAAATATCATGGAGAATTGTCCCCTGATATATTAAAAGCCATTTAAATTATCAGTTTTGGGACTGACTTTGGGGCACACTGGGTTAAGTGACCACTTAATTTGCTGGCATTTCATATCTGAAAGAGAGTTTGAATCCTACCTGCTCTGCTTACAATGCAGCTTCCTGCCAATGCACCTAGGAAAGCAGTGGAAGATGATCCAAGTATTTCAACCCTTGCCACCCAGATGAGAGACCCAGATGGAGTTTCAGGATCCTGGCTTTGGCCTGGCACAGCCATGGCTGCTCTAGTCATTTGGGTAGACAATGAGTAGATGGAAAGTCTATTTCTCGGTGTCTCTTCCTCTCTGTCCCTCTGCTTTTCAAATAAATAAAATCTTCTAAACATAATTAACAGATTCATACATAATCTTTAAGTGAGAACTTTGTGCACTGTGTGAAGGGATTCAGTTTTGGGTACAAGTGGGATATTGGAGAGATTGTTGTGCAAGCTGTGGAACTCCATATGAAGAGTGACTGTAACTCTTGCAGTGTTACCATCAGGGATGCTGAAGGTTTACCAGGGAAGATTATAGTGAGAATTGAGCACTAATGAGGCCACACATAGTCTTCTGATACTGAGAATCTGGCGAAGATAGTATGTTGACTAAGAAAGAGATTGTAGGAGCAAAACTTGAAAGGATGTGGTATGAGGAGTGAAAACTAAAGGAATTCGCTATGATAATAAAATTATTTAGAAGTTTTACATGCATATATTTTCTAAATGTCACTGAGCTTTGAAAAACTACACATGTTGTTTGTATGCATACCAATTTTCATTTAGAAATCTCATTTGATGTAGAATTTTAATCAAATGAATATTTCCAAATAATCAAGTGCTCATTTCAAACTTTATTATGCTTATGTTGCTTATTACAGGTAATAATTAGAACTATCTAGTTGATTTAAAACTTAAAATATGACATGGAACCATGTATAAATAGCTCAGATAAAGTGTAATCATTGTTTGCAGAAGATTGTTCATGAGATTATGTGGGTTATAATCTAGGTTATCATATTAAAATATTGCATTATGGGAATTTAAGGTATTTTTTTCTTAAATTATATGTCATGTTATACCCTTTGAAGTTCACTTAGCTGCAGCATATTTTGTCCACAATTTTGTCCACAATTTTGTCTACAATTCTAATTATCTAATTAAATATTTTTGAGGACAAATAAGTCCCAATACCATCCAAAATATGGAATTAAACCATGTGAAAGGCTTTTAGAGAATTGTTAGCAAAGTAGTGAGCTTGTCACATCCTATTCATAATGTAGACAAATTAAATTGTATATTATCATCTAATGGGAAAAAAGGTTTAAAATAGAATAGTTTCTCATTATTCTTATGTTGCCTTGACTCTTGTTCCTCGAGGACATCTGAAGATATTTAGTTTATTGTTCTCTGAGTAGCTCATGAATATTTCAGTTCCAAATGGTTGAATGTTCTTTTTACCAGTCCATTTAAATTATAGCACAAATATGTTTTATTATGTGTGTTGCTGTGAAACTTGGCGATTTAGGGACTTATAGTTTTTTTTTTTTTTAAAAGAAACAATAGACTATCTAGGGACTATAACAGTTATCATATTTATTGAGATTGCCATCAGATAGGTTTATTACGATTTCTTTAATAATGAAATAGCTATTTTATTTTAATAATAATATAGAGCAATAATTCTTAAACATTCAAAGCATTATTGCACATGAAAAGATCGTTTCCTTATAGGCTCCTTTCTATAAGAGATTTCCTTTGTGTTTTTGCACACAAGTCTTTTGAAAAAAGTTAGAAGAGTCCAGGGAGTGTTGCCTCATAATTGCACTCACTTGGAATTTCCTGTGAAATATCTCATACTTACAGATGGCCTCAAAGCCCTGGATCTATGAAAAAGATGAAATTTTACCTGACTTAAAACACTATAATAATAAATATTTATAGTGAACTTACATGCACAGAAACCCTGCTTCTCAGTTCATTCTATATAATTATGACATTCATTTCATAATTATTAATAAGAGAAACCAGATATCACGGTTCCCTTTTAGTATGTCTAGAACATGAAGAAATTACAGAAAAACTGTCTAAAAATTTTCAAAACCAATCATTTTGATGTGCATTTTAAACTCAGGACCAAATGCATAGCCAAATGCATCTTCATTTCAACATGCCTTACTTTTAAAAATGAAGATAAATTAAACACCAAAACAAATTGTATTCAAATGTGGAGTTTTTAAATAAATGAAACAAATAAAATATCTGAGAGAGCAAAGTGCACTATGTTGTGTGTGTGTGTGTGTGTGTGTGTGTATGTATATATTTTGGCTGGTTCTACCATCAGATTTTCCTCTGAGCACAGTAATTTTCTCTGATTTATCCACATGATAACACACATGTCATCAATGTGACATACCTGTGAGTTACTTAGGGATTAAGGAAATGATAATGTTTTACTATTAAAAGAAAACTGTGTTAAATTACTAACTTGAGGTTATAGGATTAAAAGGAAATAATGAGTTACAAAACTGATTCACAATTTCAAAACATCATATTTTGATAATTCAAAAACTGTACTTTGATGATTTATTTTTATGTATTATTATGTTAGTTTTCAAGAGAACAATGGTTCTAAAAGAGAATTTGTTCAGGGGAAAAATAGGAAAAAATAGCTGTTGGCTATATGAAATCCCTCTTGGCCAATATTCTCTTCACTTGAAGTTCTGGACAGAGAGCATGGATTCTTGGTGGTGGAGACTCATTAAACCTGTTGATTCAGTGTATGCCTCAGGTTTGTTATTATACGATATAACTGTAACATAAACATCAGTTTCTTTTTTCTCATGGCCTAAGGGATATGTATCCTATATAAATCACTTTGTTCTAGTAACAATGCTTGAGAGGTATGAGGTAGACAATATTTTACAATCTTCCATAACATTTATGGATTCAATAATTAGTCCTTCTGGGATTTTTCATGTATAAATTTCAAATCTAAAAATGGTGGGGAAAATTTACTACTACTAATTTTAATATAGAGTTAGGTTTGACAACTATTTCTCATAAAACCAAAAACATTACATAGCTTAAAAATGAAAGATATAATATCAAATGAAAAAAACACACAGTGAGCAACCCCATATTGTCTGTGGCATAAGGAGAACACACTAATATAAAACTGATAATAGTTTAACAATATCAGAAAAATTTTAAAAGAATGCTGATTCAAATATTGAAATAGATTAATGTGGGATATGGTGTTATAAAATGGCAAAGATGACATTAAGTAATTCTAGTAAAGAAATAGTAAAATGGGTGTGATATTGTGGCATAGTAGGTGGAGCTGCTGTCTGCAATGCTGGGATCCCATAAGGGTGCTTTTTCTTGTCCCAGCTGTTTCACATCTGATCCAGCTCCCTGCTAATGGCCTGGGAAAAACAGTGGAAGATGGCCCAGATGCTTGTGCCCCTGCACCCATGCAGGATATGTGGAAAAAGCTCCCAGCTCCTGGCTTTTTTGTGGTTTAGCCTTGGCTGTTGCTGCCATCTGGGGAGTGAACTAGAGGGTGGAAGATCTCTGTCTTTTTGTTTCTTCTCTCTCTGTAAATCTGAACTTCAAATAAATAAATGAATCTTAAAAAAAGAAATAGTAAAATGAAATGTGTGGAGTCATTTTAGAAGATACAAACAACAGTTAAAATTAGGGTTGAAGGCACTGGCATTGTAGTTTAACAGAGGAAACCACCATTTGAAGTCACTGGCATTCTATATCAGATAGCTGATTTCAGTCATGGCTGATCTGATTCCAATCCAGCTACTTGCTAATTGGCGTGATAAAATAGCACATGATGGATCAAATACTTGGGCCTTTGCCACCCATGTGAGAGGCTCTGATTGATTTCCTGGATTCTGGCTTCAGCTTGCCCAGCCCTGACCATTGCAGTCATTTGGTGAGTGAAACAACAGATTCTCTCTCTCTCTCTCTCTCTCTCTCTCTCTCTCTCCCTCTCTCTCTCCCTCTATGTATGTGTGTGTGTGTTGTGTGTGTGTATCTACCTTTCTCTCTATAACTCCAACTTTTGATGAGTGAACCTGGGATAGATGATCTCTTTCTCTGTTTCTTCTCTGTGTCACTGTTCAAATAAAATAAATCTAAGAAAGAAAAAAAGATTAAGGTGGGGGCAGGAATTAGTGTTGTAGTTCAGACACTGAGATGTCCAAACCCCATATCAGAGTGCCTGGGCTCCTGTCTCTGCTCTTCTTCTAATTCTAGACTTCTGCTAATGTGTATTGTGAGAGGCTGCGGGTGATGGCTCAAATAGCTAGGACCCTGACACCCACACTGTAGACCTGGATTGAGTTCTCAGCTCCCGGCTTCCCCTTGAACCAGTCACAGCTGCTTACAAGTGCATAGGGGAATCAAATAGACAAACAGGAGATTATCTGTCCCTGCTCTTCAAACAATAATAAGTGAGTAAATAAATAAATACATTTTACAAATTACCTAAATGATGTAAGAATGGGATGGTATTGTGATATAGTGTGTTAAACCACTGCGTGTGACATCTGCATCCCATATCTGAGTAACTGATTCAAATCCTGACTACTCTATATCAGACTCAGCACCCTGCTGATGTGCAAGCTAAGAGGTAGCATGTGATAACTCCAGGACTTGAGTCCCTGCCAGCCATGTGGGAGACCTAAGTGGAGTTCTGAGCTACTGGCTTTGGCTGTCCCAGCTCCTGCTGTTACAGGGATTTGGACTGTGGATGAATAGATGAAAGATCTCTCCTCTCCTCTCTCTCTCCCTCTCTCCAGCTCTCCCTTCCCCGTGACTATCCTTCTCAAATTAATTAACAACAAAATATTTACAGAAAAGTAAGAATGATGCAAGATATACTACAGACCACTTAAAACCTGCATACTGTAATTACAGAGGATGATTTAGGGATTTCCCATAGTTTTAACATGATTCTTCCTTATGATCCCCAAGAAAAAAATAATCTATTTCCCCTCCAGCTTGGTAGCTTTTGTATTAAGAAAAATAGGGTAACTGTTATAATTCAATTAAGTGTCATGTTACTGGAAATATTTCTCAGACAGGATTTCCTAGGTTATGATTATGTAAGTTTCCATGATGAGAAATTCATCTTGATATTGAGAAAAATGTGTAATTACTAAATTCTCAATTCCATTTTTACACACATACATAAATACTCACATACATAATAAAAAGATATTATTTTAACCTACTTAAAATACGAGGCTTAAAAACCATGAAATAGTTTGCCAAATTTCTTTTGAACAGAAAAGAGGTTTTAATACATGCATGAAAAGGCTGATTCTTTCAGGGATAATTTAAAAAATCTAAAGGCTTAAGCCACAGATGTGTAAAAGAGCATCAGTGTAAGATTGTTGCTGGCAATTATATCAGATATCTCTGAAGAGTGTCCAGGCATGGGTGTAGAAAAGAATATTATTCTGTCTCCATTTTCTTTGGTAGCATCAACAGCAGGCTGCTGATTTTCAGATAATTATGGATTGTATGATGAAGAAAACAGGCATATTTTTTGATAGAAAATGAGATGAAGGTGCCAACAAAGTCAGAAGATTCTGTAATGTGATGTGACTGCTGTCAGGAGCACAACGAGCAGAAATGTAATATATTGGCTACCAACAAAGTGGTAAAGTGAAAAAATGTAAATGCAAGACACAGAAGGGCTTTCTGGAGTATCTGATTTTAGATAGGAACACTCTGCTCTAAAGATGTGTTGCACTGTTTACCTACATGCACCAAACAAATACACGTAAGAGCACCCAAGACTATGACTTACACGTAGTTTCCTAAGATAAGTCATATTTGATCTTTATAATAACATCACATAATATTATTGGTGTCCCACAAAGGAAGAGGCAGACTGAAAGAGACAGTGAGGGTGACTTTATGAGGAAAACCTGGACCAGAACCCAGATCAGTTGAAATCCTTCAGCATTTCTCTCCTCTAAGCTTTGAATGTAAGTTAAAATGACTTTATTTATTAATGTTTGGAATGTTCTCTACAGTATACCTAAAAGCAGAAATATAGAGGTCAGTATTTCAGTAAGGATGCCTTACTGATTAACTACTTTTAAAAAACAATTATTAAATGTTAAAGATAAAAGTATTGTTTGAGAAGAGAATTGATATCATAAATAATTATTAGAATAGTAAACATGATAAAGAAAAATATTAAAGAAAGCTGTGTGGCAAGTACAGATGGGGAACTGACCCTTCAAGCTTGGTTATCGAAGCAATCATGTTTTAAAAAGTTATTATAGCACTCTGCCCACAGGTTATAAAATCAAAGTACTATGGGAGAGTGAAACATGCAAAATTGTAAGCAATATCCCTTACAGGTAATCCCTTTGGGCCCTATTTCTATTTAGCTATTCTTGAGTGTTCTTTATAATTCTAAACAATACATTTATACCCAGAGGTACTATTCAATATTCTTAACAACCAGCACAGCAAAAAACACATTCCCATTTAAATGAATGCTCACTAGTCCAGAAGTTATGCCAATATTTGTCTCCTGAGTATCAGTCCTGTTTGTATTTCTATTGCTTAATTCATCAAATGAAAGCATTATCTAGGAAGCTTCATCAAAAGTATAAGTGATTAAACTCATAAATGGTCTTTTTCCCTTCAACTATTCCCTTTTATTTTACTAATGTACTTTTACTTAGTTAACTTTTAATTTTATTGAGATTTTTCTCTCTAGCCTATATTATGGGTAAATGTCTAAAGGATGATGAGAAACAGGTATATCATTTGAATTTTGATCCCTTTGTATGCACAAATAAGCATATCACCTGATTTTTGAATTCTCCTACATACTGAAGTTTTCAGAAAACTGAATTTTATTTTGAATCTATTTGGTGCCCCAAATTTGAAACCCATGTGTACTACATTTATAACATGAACTTTCCATAAACTTTCTGAAGCCATCCCTCATACATGTATTGGTGTGTATATGTGTGTGTGTGTGTGTGTGCATAAATTACCTTATTTAAATTGTCTTAAATCATGTTTTTCATTCACCAGATCTATCATGGACTATACTACCTACGACGATTATTTCTATTCACCTGTGTTCTGAGTAATTTATTAGTATGAATGCTGTAATTTGATACGTGTTATCTGACATTACATTATTTATAAAACATATTTCTTGTGAACTGATCATTATCATTAAAAAATGACCTTCTATGAATGATGAGGGACCTGAAAAATAAATAAACTAACTGCTAAATAAATTGCAATCTTTGTATTATGCCTTTATTCAACATTTCTTTGGATTTTTCCAAGTTTTTTTTTCTTTAAAAATGTGTCTTGTGATGATTAAAAGTGATTTTCTTGCCCCCATTCTCTGCAGTGTAGGCATGCCTTTTCCCATGCTTCTAAGGACAATTAAAATCTTTCAAATTACATAAAAATAAACAGAATGCTATAAAAGGTGTAGAAATGGCACAAAGGCTCAATCTTGGTTAACAAGGAATGACATGGTGATGAGGTTCCTTGGTTTCTTTTATTAAAATATTTTATTTATTTATTTGACAGGTAGAGTTACAGACAGTGAGAGGGAGAGACTGAGAGAAAGGTCTTCCTTCTGTTGGTTCACTCCCCAGATGGCCAAAATGGCCAGAGTTGAGCCAATCCGAAGCCAGGAGCCACGTGCTTCTTCCAGGTCTCCCATGCGGGTGCAGGGGCCCAAGCACTTGGGCCATCTTCTACTGCTTTCCCAAGCCATAGCAGAGAGCTGGATTGGAAGAGGGGTAGCCAGGACTAGAACTAGCGCCCATAGGGGATTAACCTACTGCACTACGGAGCCAGCCCCAGAGGTTCCTTGGTTTTCACGGCAAGTCATGTATACCCTAGATCAGAAGCTGAGATAGTCCGCAAACTGGAAATTCCATAGGAGTACACACAGTGAAAAGCCTTACATAGCACCTATTAACTCGAGCTCTCCATTTTTGGGCAAAAAATCAGGAAAAAGACACATTTAGACCAACAAAGGGTAAGTAGTGGTTGAGGACTTCTTCTCACTGGGCTGCAACAACTTTTCCCAATCTGTACCCTGACTAGTGAGGGATTTTCATCTTCTCTGACCGCCATCAAAGTCCATGAAGTTCACTTTGAAACCTGGCTTTTCACTCCCAACTAGCAGTAACATGCCACTCCTCTTCCTGGCTGCCATGATGTCATAGAACACCCGGTTAACAGTCTATATTTTCATCACTCTACTGTAGTAAGAAAGTAATAACACTGTGGCATGCCAACTCCTTTCATGCAGAGTGATTTCAGTGGAGGCCCACTGGGGAGCTAGAAACCTCATCCTGCCTGGCACTATGTATGAGCCACCACCTGCCTTGTGAGTCGGTTGAGTCTGAATGAGTGACCACTTCTTATGAAGCAGCAGTAACAGGGCAGTGCTCTTTCTTTGTTGGAATTTTTACAGAGGAAGATAATGGAAACATGGTTGTTAAATATTGCCCAGACATTTGCATCAAATGTCAAGGTTATCAGACTAACAACCAAGAAAATCTCAATTTAAACATAAAATAGAAAAGTCAACATTGAGGTTGCAGGAATGCTATAATTTTTTGAATCTGGAAAACATCATATTTAGTGAAATAAACCTGTCCCAAAGGGACAAATACCATATGTTCTACCTGACCTGTGATAATTAACACAGCACCTAAAAGGAAATCTGTAGAAGTAAAATTAACACTTTAAGAAGCAATGACTTGAACAGCTCTTCTCTGGATTGTTGAGGAACGGTTTTTTTTTTTTTTTTCTATTTGTTGAATTCTTTTTATTTTTGACAGGCAGAGTGGACAGTGAGAGAGAGAGACAGCTTCCTTTTTTGTCATTGGTTCACCCTCCAATGGCTGGCGTGGCCGGCGCGCTGCTCCCGGCACATCGTGCTGATCCGAAGCCAGGACCCAGGTGCTTCTTCCTGGTCGCCCATGCGGGTGCAGGGCCCAAGGACTTGGGCCATCCTCCACTGCACTCCCCGGCCATAGCAGAGGGCTGGCCTGGAAGAGGGGCAACCGGGACAGAATCCCGCGCCCCGGCTGGGACTAGAACCTGGTGTGCCAGCACCGCAAGGCGGAGGATTAGCCTAGTGAGCCGCGGGGCCGGCTATTTGTTGAACTCTTGACATAAAGTTAATCATATGTGCATGAAGTCAATAGAAAAGAGGTCTCAGTGAAAAATAAGAGTTGGAATAAGATAAGAGGAGGAAGAGGGTTGGGAGTATGAGTGAGAGGGCAGGTATGGTGGGAAGAATCACCATGTTCTTAAAATTGTAATTATGAAGTGTATGAAGTTTGTAACTGTAAAGTTGTGTAGTTCTGCATACATTTCTATAGACTTACTTCTAAGGGTATAGTTTAAAATCTTGCCATGAGACCCAAAATCCCCTTAAGTTGAGTGGCAAAAATACTATCTTAATGGTTAATGTGATCATATGGATAGGATTAAGTATCTGGTGATAATAATAGATAGAATTAAAAAGAAGAGAATGCTCCAACATAGCAAACAGTCCACACAGCAGACTCATAGAATGACAACCATTTTAAGTAGCTCTCTGACCTCAGAATCAGCCTTTAATGTATTCGGTCTGGCTGAAAAGCCCATGAGAGTATTTCAGGCATGGAGATCCAAGATGGGGCTGGTGCAGTGGCGAAGTGTGTAAAGCCGCCACTTGTAGTACTAGCATCCCATATGTGTGCCAGTTCGAGTCCCAGATGCTACACTCCTATCTAGCTCTCTGCTATGTCCTGGAAGAGCAGTAGAAGATGTCCCATATCCTTCGGCCCCTGCACCCATGTGGGAAGATCCAAAGGAAGCTCCTGGCTCCTGGCTCCTGGCTCCTGATTCCTGGCTTCAGATCAACACATCTCTGTTCATTGTGGGCAATTAGGGAGTGAACCAGCAGACGGAAGACCTCTCTCTTTCTCTACCTCTCCTTCTTTATGTAACTCAAATAAATAAATAAATATTTAAAAAAAATAAAACCAAGATCTTGTGGCAAAAAATGCCTTACATTAATGACCTTGGTAGATGAGACCCTAGTAGAAAGAAGTGGTCATCAAAGAAGGAGGTACTGTTCTCTGGAGGAAGGAGAGAACTTCCGCTCTGCTTATGGCCTTGTCTAAATAATTTCAGAGTTTGTGGATTAAAAAGGCTTCTGTAGCCTAGGAGCTCATGTCAAGAGCCTTGGATGATCACTGACGTCATACATTATAGAATGTTACATGTTAAATTAACAACAGGAGCCACTGTGCACTAACTTCCCATGAAGGACCTCTTCCTCAAAAGTTGTACTGTAATTATGTCTAAGTGCTTGCAAAAGATGCATCATTCTTGGGTGCTTCTTCAAAGTTAATTAAATTTCTGAAAAATGGAATTAACCTCAAGATGTAATGATTGAACAGCCTTTGACTACACGTTGAGGAACAGTTTTTTTTTTTTTTTTTTCTGGAAATTATTGAACTCTAGTTAGTACAGAGTTGATCTTCTGAGTACAAAGTTAATCTAAAATAGATCTTAGTGGAGAATGGGACTGGGAATTGGAGAGGGAGGAAGTGGAGGTGTGGAAGAGTGGGTGGGAGGGCGGATATGGTGGGAAGAATCACTATATTCTTAAAATTGTACTTATGAATTGCATGAGGTTTGTATTACTTAAATAAAAGGATACTTTGGGAAAAAAGCTGCAAAACAGCCATCATAAATATATTATATAATTATAAATGTCTTATTAAATATGGACAATAAAATTTCACTAAATAAACAGAAAATATCAGTAAAGGAATAGAAGACAGGGAGGAAAACTGAGAGTTTTAGAATTGAAGAATTCAATAAAGAATATGAGCAGGTGTTTGGCACAGTAGCTTAGATGCCATCTGGGATGCTTGCATTTCATATCTCAGCACCTGAGTTAAATTCTGGCTGTGCTTGTGATTCTGGCTTACTGGTAATGTGTACTCTGAGAAACAGTCAATGATGGCTGAAGTACTTGGGCCCCTCTTACTCATGTAGGGGACTCAGACTGAGTTCTGGACTCTTGGCTTCAGGATGACCCACCCTCTACTGTTGCAGACGTTTGGAGAGTGAATTAATGGATGAAAGATCTTTCTCTGTCAGTAGGAAACAAGAACACACACACACACTCTCTGGATCTATCTATCTATCTATCTATCTATCCATCCATCCATCTCTCTCTCTCTCTCTCTCTCTCTACCTTTCAAATAATAATAAATATATTCAAAAATAATAAAAAACTTCAAGGAATGTATTTAAATAAATAATGAATGTGAAAGAAAAAGACTAAGTTAAATTAAAAATATAAAAATACAATAATCCTATTTGAGTGATAAAGAGGAAATACACAAGTAAAAATGAATGATCAGAGTCTTAGGGACATATAAAGTTATAATAAATGGAATCGAAATCATGTCATCAGAGTGTCAAGAGAAGAGTAAGAGTATGGGGCTAAAAATCATTCAAAGAAATAATGGCTAAAATATTTACACATATGGCAAAAGAGATAAAATGACATATTCAGCAAGTTGTGTTCACCACAAATATTGCTAAAAACACACTTTTGAATGTTATTAACAAACACATCATAGTCAAACTGTTTGGAAATAAAGAAAGGAAAAACAATTTAGAGCAATGGAAATAAGTAACATCTAGAATTCAGAAAAAAAAAAAAAAAGCACTATTAAATGACGGAAGATTTCTTTTCAAATCCGTGAATACCTGAAGGAAATGGAACATATTTCTGAAGTGCACAATAATGAAGAGAACTATGAATACAATATTGAGTATCCACTGAAAATATTTTTTTAGGATTGAAGTAAAAATAAAACACTCTGGATGAAGAGCTAAGAGTTGCCATAGATGAACACTGAGGAGCAGAGCAATTTCACAGGAGGGGGTCAACCTGCCAGCTGTGATGACAGCATCCTATTTCAGTGCAGTTCCAGTCCTGGCTGCTCTGCTTCTGATTCAGATCACTGCTGTTGTACCTGGGAAAGCAGTGGAGGAAGAGACAAGTGTCTGGGCACTTACTACCCATGTAGGAGACAGACCAAGATCAAGTTCCTGTCTCCTGGCTTCAGCCTGGCCCAGCCTTAATTTTTGCAGTCATCAGTTGAATGGCTCAGTGGATGGAAAATCAAATACCCCCACCCTCTTTCAGTCAAGTCAATAAAAAATCTTAAAGCAAGAAGAATAGGGGCCAGTGCCATAGTGCAATAGGTCATTCCTCTGCCTGTGGTGCCAGCATCCCATATGGGCACTGGTTCTAGTCCCGGATGCTCCTCTTCCAATTTAGCTCTCTGGAAAAGCAGTGGTGGATGGATCAAGTGCTTGGGCCCCTGCACCCACATGGGAGACTGGGAGGAAGCACCTGGCTCCAGGCTTCGGATCGGCGCAGCTCTGGCCGTTGCAGCCATTTGGGGAGTGAACCAATGGAAGGAAGACCCTTCTCTCTGTCTTTCCTAGTAACTGTCTATAACTCTACTTCTCACATAAATAAAATAAATCTTAAAAAAAAAAGCAAGAAGAATAATGCTAAAGGAAGATCTCCAAATACAAAGAAAATGATGAAAGAAAACATCTTGAAATGTCTGGAAGAAATAAAAATGGAAAAAGTAGTAATAAGGGTAAATATAATTGATTTCCCTTTCCTCTTGAGATTTTTATTTAAGATTTGAGAACTGTATTTGCATACAATTATGCTATTGATTTGGTTCAAATAAGTAAAGAAACTACCAGTATGTAGTAATAAATTATGTATACATAGTTAATATCCGATACAACTATTAAAATAGTAATGGAGGGCCAGCATTGTGGTATACAACTAAAGCCTCTACTTGCAATGCTGACAGTTCATATGAAGACCGGTTGGAATCCCAGGTGCTCCACTTCCAATCCAGCTCCCTGCTAATGTGCCTGGGAAAGCAGTGGACAATGGCCCAAGTTCTTGGGCACCTGCACCCATATGGGAGACTTGAAAGAAACTGTGGCTCCTGGCTTTTATCCAACCCAGTCTTGGCTGTTGCACCCAACTGAGAGTGAATCAGCAGGTGAAAGATCTCTCTCTCTCCCTCCCTTCCTTTCCCCCACCCCACCCCACTCTGTCTTTGCAATTGACATTAAAATAAACAAATAAACCTTTTTTAAAAAATACTAACATGGTCTGACACCATGGCTGACTTGGTTAATCCTCCACCTGCGGTGCCGGCATCCCATATGGGTGCTGGGTTCTAGTCCCGGCTGCTCCTCTTCCAGTCCAGCTCTCTGCTTTGGCCTGGTAGGGCAGTGGAGGATGGCCCAAGTGCTTGGGCCCCTGCACCTGCATGGGAGACCAGGAGGAAGCACCTGGATCCTGGCTTCGGATCTGCACAGCTCAGCCGTGGCGGCCATTTGGGGGTTGAACCAGCAGAGGGAACACCTTTCTCTCTGTCTCTCTCTCTCACTGTCTAACTCTGTCAAATAAAAAAAATATATATTAACACAAAACACTACAGACAGGGGAGGTTATTTGATGTAGCAATGATGATACCACTTAGTATACACAATGCCATATTGGAATGAATAGGTTTGAGTCTGAGCTCTGTTTTCTCTCTCCATTTCTAGTTAACGTGTACCCTGGGAGGCAGCAGATTATTGTCAAAGTGTTTGATTTCCTGCATTTACAAGGGAGGCTAAGATTAAATCCTGGGCTCCTAATTTAGGCCTAGCCCAATCTCAGCTGTTGTAGGGAGAAAACCAGTGGATAAAAGATCTCTCTCCCTCTCCCGCTGTGTCTCTCTGCCCATCAAATAAAATATGAATAAAGAGGGGCCGGCACTGTGGCATAGAGGATGAGGACACCGCCTGCATTGCCGGCAAGCCATATACCGTCAGTTTGAGTCCCAGCTGCTCCACTTCTGATCCAGCTTTCTGCTATGGCCTGGGAAAACAGTAGAAGATGGCCAAAGTCCTTAGGACCCTGCTTCCACACGGTTGACTCAGAAGAAGCTCCTGGCTCCTGGCTTCGGATAGGCACAGCTCTGGCCTTTGCAGCCAACTGGGGAATAAACTAGTGGGTGGAAGACTTCTTGCTCTCTGCCTCTCTTTATCTCCCTATGCAAGCCTAACTTTCAAATAAATAAATAAACCTTTAAAAATGACTAAAGAAATAAAATTATAATACATAAATATAAATTCTATATAATTATAAAATATTTTTAAAGCACAGAAATCAAAATAGAATTCTGAAAAAGCAAACTGACAAGAAAACAGAACAAAGGAAATGAAATATTAAAAACAAAGAGAAATAACACACTGATAGGTAACAAACTTAAGCCTGACACTACTTACTGCATTACATGTGTAAATGCACCAACTTAAAAACAGAAGAATTAGATGACAACATGACCCAACTATATGCTGTCCATAAGAAATTGATTTCAAACATAATGGAAAAGCTATGTTAAAAGTAAAATGATAGAATACATGCTTCATGGAAATATTAAGCAAAATAAAGTAAGGATATAATTTGGAAATTTTGAAATAATAGTACTCAGAAAGCTGAAAGGGAAAAAGGACAAATCCCCAGTTATACATTTATTAGCTTCCAACACCCTCTTTCAGCAAATGATAGAACAATAAGATAGAAAATCATGAGAAGTGATCAAAAGCAGCACCCATCTACGGGATATAATTAATTTATAGAACAAGCAACCCAACAATAGCAAAATACACATTTTTAAGTGTCTGTGGGTCTAATATAAATATTGATAATATTCTGTATTGTAAAAGAAACCTCCACAAAGTCAAAGGAGTGGAAATTATATAGTCTATATTCTCTGATAATGGAGGTTTCAAACTTGAAATAAAGAAAAGAAAGAAAGCAAAAGAACCTCAAGACATCTGGATACTGAACTACATACTTGTAAATAATTGATGAGAGAAAAGAGAAAGTTCCAAGTAAAATGTTCACTGAACTGATGACATAAAAGTACAATATAACCAAATTTGTGGGACAAAGAAAAGCAAAGCTTACAGGGATACTGAAAACATTAATTGCTTATATTAGAAAAAAGGAAAGTGTTAATAATAGAATCTCCAACTTCAATAAATGAATAAAAGAATAACAAAATAAATCCAAAATAAGCAAAGGAAATACTACCGAAATAGTTAAAGTCATGGGAACTGAAGACATGAAAGATGAAGCTGAGAAAATCCACCCAAAGACCTGTTGTTTTGTTTTTTTAATATCAGTAAAAATTTACAAACCCATAGCAACAATGTCAGAGGAGAAAGAAAGTACACAAATTTCAGGATCAGGACTCAAACATGCGGTATCACTACAGGTGCTGCAAACAACAATAGCATCATAAAGAAATACAATATATAACTCTACACGTATACAATTGACAACTTAGATAAATGGACCAATTCTTTGATAGGCTCAAAGCACAAAATGAAACACACATAACATCTTTTTTTCCATATAATGCCAACAGATGGTAAATAACAGAGAAAAATACAACAGAAAGTATCTTGCTTGTTTTTTGCTTACTTTTTTCTAGGTTTGTAAAATCTTAACAAAACTATTTTGCCTCAACATTTATGTATTCATCAGATCTATAAATGCACAACTTAACATACTGATTTTATAAAACTTAAGGAAATTAGAAATTCAAAGAATAATATAAAAATAAACTACTTATAAAAATATACTTAGCTTAAAATACACTTCAGGAAGTAGATCTAAATTGCATATAATTCTGACTATTTTGAGTTTACAAAGTATGTTTCAATTTTCTATTGATCTTTTCATATCTCATTTTATACATATACTAAATACGATTAAAGAAAATTTCATGAACAGCATTTTCCTGTAGTTTGCTTTCATGCTTCTTTTTAGCATTGTCTTCAACATCACATATTTAAACTACATATTAATGGAAGCATATAATGCACTGAAGGAAAATAAGAATTTAAGGACCCCACATCCAACCTCTGCACATGGCAGAGTTTCATTCCTTCCTTGTTTTTTGTAGTATACTATAAAGACAGCACAGCTACCCAACATGTGACATGTAGAATTTTTAACAGCATAGGAAATTGTGTAAATTTCTATTTTTTGCTTTTCTTTAGTAATAGACATGCATATAAATTAAATTCTAATATTGGTCTCCTCTAGTCCTGTACATCACTTTTCAAGCACTGGGGACATATCTCTCCATTTGAAGACCAATGGCATGGTCTTCTTAACTATGCTACAAATGAAGTAGCATAGTTAAGATAGATAAATTCTGGAACAATTAAGAAAATATTTACAGAGAACCTGATGACACAACTGGATATAAGTGAGTTGGTCTAATTAAAAGCAAAAAAAAGAAAGTACCTGAAGAACATTAGTAATAAGCACCATAGAAATAAGTGAGAGGGTCTGAGAAACACCAAAATCAACAGATAGTATGATGATAACCACTTTAAGATTAAAAAAAAGGCACACAGCACTTAAGAACACTTTGCAATATCTACTTTTAAATACCTATGCTAAAATTAAAATTTACTTGCTCATGGTCATCTTAGATGTGCACAGGAGTGTAAAAATGCATGTCTCATAATGAGGAGAAAATTAAATATGTTTGTGAATAATGGTAATCTATGAGGTACAATCTTTATATAAATAATAGTAGATAAAATTATGAAATTTTATAAAATAGTATGAGAGAGAATAAAGATAAAGCATCAAGATACAATAACAATAAGGCTAAGATCTATAATCCTCTCCACTATATGTGAGGGATTTAATAATCTTTTTGTTAAAGATATTTATTTATTTATTTGAAATGCAGAGTAGCAAAGAGGGAGAGGAAAAGGGAGAAGGAGAGAGAGAGGGATAGCAAGAGAATCTTTTAACCTCTGGTTCACTCTCCAAATGGCCACAACAGCCAGGTCTAGGTCAGGCTGGGGTAGGAGCTAGCTCAATCTTGGTGTCCCACGTGGGTGGCATTGGCCCAAGCACTTGGGCCATCATCTATTGACTTCCTAGGAGCATTAGGAGGAATCTGGATTGGAAGCAGAGCAAGCAGGATTGGAACCAGCGCTCCTATATGGGATGCTAGAATCACAAGCTGTGGCTTAAGTGGTTTTGTCACAAGTTCAGCCCCTGATTTATGAATCTTTCACATAAATGTAAAAGTATGATGATATAAATCATTTGGGATTATTAACTTGCTTAATTACAAAAGTATTTTATATCTTCTTGAAAAAAAAAACACTTTAGTTAGAATTTAGTTATAGTGAATGAACTGAGAAAGCTTAGGTTCTGGAGAAAAAATAAATGAGAATAATCATGCCAGAACTTAAAGCAGGGCAGTCATATTAAGTAAAATCTATAAAATTTCTCATGCTTAACTAGTATAATTCTTAAACTTAATATTCATTTTTAAATTATATATTACCTTGAAATAATTACCATACTAAATGTTATGTTTAAAAAAATCTTTTCTATATTAATAGCAATACTACACAGAAAAGAAAGGAAATATTCTGAAGGACATTATATTAAATGCTATTTGCAGCTATTAAGCTGGAAGATGGACACTGATGATAAATCTTCATAACAGAAGATGAATTCAACAAGATTTTTAAAAGAGCTTTAGTATCTATTAAGTGACAAATGAACTAAAGGGATTTAATGCAACAAATGACATCAGTTGACAACTGAAAACACCTCACTAAGGAGAAGAAAAAAGCTTCAACACTTTCAGACCCATTTAACACAAGATATTTCAACCTGAAGCATTTCTGAGCACATTCTGTGCTACTAGACAGGATTGTTATTTTCTGTGAGAAGTATTGTGCTTCAAATAAATTGAAGAGCTCATAAGCATCATAGGAGTATATTACTTAGAAACTACACCTATTATTTAGTATCAATAAAAAAGCTGTGATAATATGACATGCTGATTCCTATCTTGATATTATAATCCAACTCAAGAGAACTTAAATCCTTTTATGGAATTTTACAGCTTTCAGGTATCAGCTTCTAACATCAGCATATGTTAGAATATTGATGTTAAAACTTTGATAAAACATTCTCAAAATGCACATATGCATTGTGCAATATAAAGACTGGTATAAACATATTAAAGAGTAACTTTTCCCTTAAATGGTTAAAAGTCATGTGGACAGCCATGTGTGTCTGTGGTGTATGTTGTATGCAGAAGTATTAATTATTTCATTTTGTTTTGCTTCAAAATTTTAATATATTTTTATTTGAATGACAGTCAAATAACAAAAGGAATATAAAATCAAAGGAATTCTTTAGTATTTGATTGATGTGTAAGTCCAGGTAGATATTCATGGCAATCTGTTTGGTAAGTTGGCCTGAATTTTAAGAATGTTACTGGGAAGTGTTAGTACTGGAGATTAATTACTCATTCTACCTTGTAGAGTGATTTTTCATATTTTTCTCCACATTCCTTTTTGGCTGTTGGTGGATGATCTTCCATCTGAGAATTATTGGCTTAGTATTTAAGATGATGGTTGAGACAGCTGCATTTAATATCAGAGTGCCTGAGCTTGAGTCCTGGCTTCCACAGTGATTCTGATCCCCAGCTTATGCACAGGAGGGAGAAGGTGATGGTTCAAGTAGGTGAGTCACTGTCATCTTTATAGGAGATGTGAATTTCATTTCCAGATGCTGGCTTCACTCTGGTCATGCCCCAGCAATTGAAGCTATTTGGAAAATGAACCAGAGAATGTGAGAGCTCTCTTCTCTCTCAATAAAAATGAAGAGGGGGAGTTGGTGAATGTTGTTGAAAAAATGAAGGATAAGAATAGAAAATGGTACCAGAGGGGCTGGCATTGTGGCGTAGTAGGCTAAGCCTCCGCCTACAGTGCTGGCATCCCATACAGGCGTCGGTTGTTGTCCTGGCTATTCCTCCTCCAATCCAGTCCTCTGCTTATGGCCTGGACAAGTGGTAGAATATGGCTCAAGGATTCAGGCCCCTGAACCCATATGGGAGACTCAGAAGAAGCTCCTGGCTCCTGGCTTCAGATCGGCCCAATTATGGTCAATGTGGCCATTTGGGAGGTGAACCAGTGTATTGAAGATCTCTCTCTCCCTCTATTTCTCTCTCTGTAACTCTATATTTCAAATAAATAGATAAACCTGAAAGAAAGAAAGAAAGAAAGAAAGAAAGAAAGAAAGAAAGAAAGAAAGAAAGAAAGAAAAGAAAGAGAGGAAGGAAGAAAGGAAGGAAGGAAGGAAGGAAGGAAGGAAGGAAGGAAGGAAGGAAGGAAGGGAAACAGGATTGAAAAGTTCTATTATGAAGCTTTGGAAGAGTTGAAGAATTTAAAGGATAAGACATTGACTTCAGGATAGATGGATGGCAAAAGGCTGATTTTACCTGTAGCTGAAGGAATGCATAGGTCTAATCTAGCCCTGAGAGTCAGTCAAAACCCAGTTATCAAGTAATATATGTATTGGCTATTTCAAAGTAGAATAATATACTGGAATAAAATTGTTCTTAATGTGAATGTCACATGAAAGAAAATAAAATGGATTGTAAAGCATTTTATTTTCACAGTAGGATCCCGAAATACACCTTGCTGAATTTCCAGAATGTTAAGAAATAGAAAGAGAAGTCCTCCAAACCTAAAAAAAAAAAATTAACATTAAGAAAAATTAAAACAAAGCCCAACTTTGAATTCTGACAAAGGTTCTTTTTTTTTACCGAAGTTTAAGTAAGCTCCTGAACCTTCTTCTAGGTCCATGGAGGCATTTTCTTATGAGATCTGGTTTCAGAAAGAAGCCGGCTAAGCTAGTGTCTTGTATGCGGCTTGATTCCTGGCTGGATTGGTTCCAAGTTCTTATCACTACTGAAAAAAAGATTTCAAGGAGGAATTGTGGAGTTCTATAGGAAAGTAAGATGTATTTAAAGGAATAGTACACTCACAGATGTGAATTCAGGCAAGCTCAGAAAAGGGAGGATGGTGCTATAGTTGAATATTGATAAAAGGTGGAGTTTGAGGTAGGACTGCAGTATACATGGCAATCTCTAGGACAATGGCATGGGGTCTGGTGCATGATGGGACATGAGGCTAAAGTATATAGTCAGGAGTGAATGTGCCAATCCCCCAACCATGTTGGATAAGCATGGTAGGAGGCTGGGTTTCGCAAGTGCACTTGTGTGCATCTGGATTGGGAACAGTCCCTCAACTCTTTGCTTGCTAGCTACCTGCTCACATCAACTTTAGCCAGTGTGTGATCGTCCTCTGTAGGTGACTTCTTCCCTTATATTCCACATACCTGCAGGAAATATATGGTTACCAGTATCTGTCTTCAGCAGGAATTCCATTAGGTCACTTTGGTCAGAATCCTCATTCAACCTGATGTTTCCTCTTAGTAGTTTTCCATACGCTGACCCTTCCCCCACCCCCACTTGCCCAGGCTATATTCATAGAAGAACCCGATTTCGTTCCCTCCAGTGTAACTTCTACAGTGGTCCCTGTATCTATGGCAATGTTCTTGATAAAACCTTCTCATGTGTTTAATAGTATGAAATAATATATTCATTAGAATTTCCACCTTTTAGTGTAATAAATGGAGATTAAATTTACTATCGCTTCCAACAGATGCAGCTAAAAATACTATACCACATATATGAAACCAATGGCTTTCGCTGCTGAAGAGGTTTGAAAACTCAGAAAACTACTGAGGGAAGGGGAAAAATCAAGAGGATCCCTACAGTCACGCTTCTAACTGCCAAAAGTCAGCTTTCAGCTACAACACAAGGAGGGGAACCTAAATAAGATCCAAAGTGTCCCTGAGAGGAGGGAACAGATTTAATTGTATGAGGAAGTAAAGGGATTAGATTCTGAAACTCAGATACCATAGAGCTGTAAAGCGTGGTGCACAGAAGTGCAGTGCGCACCCTTCAAGCCTCCGACCGAGTATTCACAGTCACAGGTATGAGAGGAAATCTCCAAGGCCAGGGAAAACGTCTCTGGAAAGGAGTAGATGCAGGAATTCCAGGGCTCACCAGGACTAGGGGAACTTCTTTCTTTCACTTTTCAGAATAAGGAAACATTATAAACAACAGAACATCCAACAGCCTTTACACTATTATCAACTGAGAGGCAAGGCCTGGTTTCCCCTGCAAACAAAGGTTAATCTGTGAGGAATCACCTAAGAAAGCTTAAAGGCAAGCCTCAGAAGGATCAGGCATCAAAAAGAAAGCTCAGAAAATAGAAAGGAAGAAAAACAATCCAGCACTTTATAATTTATTTAAAAAAGACTGCTGTGTATAGAAACAGAATCATTAAATAAAAAACAACCAATCAAATGGCCAGAAGTAACACAGTAGATGAATAATATTAAAAGACATTAATTCAATTTTTATTAACACATATAAACACAGAAAAGCAAGTCTGTAGTCAGAAATTTGCAAGCTTTTTCAGACCACATGGAAATTTTTAAGACAAAAAAGTGTTGTAACGCAATTAACATTAGATTCTATGCAGAAGAGTTGTGAAGACCTAGCAATAGAAACTATCCACAATGAAACAAACAATAAAGAAAATTCTGTGTATAATTATAATGTACAAGTATATTTATGTATTGTAATTATATATTTACATATTTATGTATATAATAAATAAGTCTAGTACTAGTGAACTAAGGGACAATTTTAGTAGATACACACACACACACATACACACACACACAGTGGGAGTTCCAGAAGGAGTGATGGAATCAAAGAAAATATTTGGGAAAATGTGTGCCAAAAATTTGTCAGCTAAATGACAAACAAAAACACAATGGTCTAATCTCAGTAAAGAATAATAAGAGGAAACATGAAGGATTCTACCCCAAAGAACTTCAATTCAAACTGCTTAAAGCCAATGAAGGTCATCACTGTGGCTTGGTGGGTAAGACTGCTGCTTATGATATCAGCATTCCCTATTGGAGTATCTGGTTCAAGTCCTCATTGCTCCACTTCACATATGGTTTCCTCCTAATGAGCCTAGAATGTCAGTGGATGATGGCCCAAAATACTTGGGCCCTGCCATCCATGTGAGAAACCACATGGTTCCTGGTTTCAGCCTGGGACACAGCCCTGGCTGTTGTAGCCATATGAAGAATGAAATGATCAGATAGGTGATTTCTTTCTATTTCTATTCATCTCCCTCTCTCACTGATACTATCTTTCAAATAAATAAATAAATATCAAAAAATCTCATGGAAATAGTCTCCAAAGCACACATTGATATTAAAGAATAGATTATGGACAAAACAAGAAGATTAAGAGTGAGAATAGATATTGCATCAAGAAAAAATTACAAGTAAAAAGGAAAGAAAAAAATTCTGTAATATAATCCAGGAAAAGTGTTCTACTAAAAGCAAAACATTTTTATTTTCAAATTTATAAAACTGAAATAATTTAACATCATACCTCAGACTAGTAGAATATAAAATGTGGAATAAAGCCTTGTTATAAGAAAAAGTATGCTATATATAAAATGTAATGTACACAAAGAAATGAAGAACGATGGAAATAGTAAATGTGTGGGTTTTTATATAAATAGTAAGAAAATCTTTTTTTTTTTTTTTTTTTTTTTTTTTTGGACAGGCAGAGTGCACAGTGAGAGAGAGAGACACAGAGAAAGGTCTTCCTTTTCCTTTTCCGTTGGTTCACTTCCCAATGGCCGCTGCGGCCGGCGCACCACACTGATCCGATGGCAGGAGCCAGGTGCTTCTCCTGGTCTCCCATATGGGTGCAGAGCCCAAGGACTTGGGCCATCCTCCACTGCCTTCCTGGGGCACAGCAGAGAGCTGGATTGGAAGAGGAGCGACCTGGACAGAATCTAGCACCCCGACCGGGACTAGAACCCAGTGTGCCGGCGCCGCAGGCCAAGGATTAGCCTAGTGAGCCGCGGCGCCGACCAAGAAAATCAGATTTTTAAAAATAATTTTCTCCAAAGGACATTGAAAGTTGAAGCAACAGTTACAACAATATGTATGTGATCATACTCCAATTATACAATGTTTGACAACACTATGATAATGGTCAGATGACAAAAATGTGAGATAAAATGTTATCATATTCTTATACTTCACATGAAATAATATATTACTTTATAGTGGACTCTGAAAACTTATAAATATATACCCTAATCCTAACACAATCAATTGCAAAATAAAGAAATAAAGAATAAATACTATCAAATGAAATGATTTAAAACACTCAGTAGAAATTAGGAAATACAAGAAAAGCAAAATAAATCCAACAGATAGAACAAACACCAAGCTCAAATTTAAATTCAAGTGTACAAATTATTTTATATAAATGAATAAATCTCCACAATTAAAAAGCGGAAATCAGGAGTTTGTAAAATAAAAGAAAAATAAAAATATAACATTGTCTAAGAGAAACACTTTTTAAATATGAAGACACAGATAGTCTAATGGAAAAAATGTAGGAAAACATGCACCATAATAACGCTATTATGAAGAAAGCAGGAATGATTATTGTTAATTTCAGACAAAATAGATCTGAGAGAAAGACACATTACTATGAAGAAAAATCCACTCATTGGAGGGAATCCCATTTTATTAAGAGTCAAGCATAGGCTAGCATGTAGAATGACTGGAAATCTGGTTCACAAATGAGAATATAAAGCAGTAAAACTGAGAAATACTGGCAGGGTCTAATAAACAGAAACGTATGTGGATGACACAGCTGTTTTTAACCAAGAAACATATATCATTTTTGAATTTTGTAATAGTTATTTGTCCACTTTTCTGTACATATGATAATGTTAAAAATATGTGTTAAATAGAATATAATTGGAATAATTCAACTTGGAGATGGCTGAATATAAAGATGTATGGCTTTATATGAGGGGAAAATAGCAGAAAAGAAAAAGTACAAGAAGTGCATACCCAGGGGAGAGTTGAAGAGAAATCTGCAGTGGAAGCTCTATAGAAGGAAGATGGACACCATGGATCAGCATGGAAGGTACACATGCACAGCAAGCAGCATGGACACTACACACGACCCATGCATATGAAAGCCAGACGATATGCCAGCCTTGGAGAGCAAGGTGAGAGCAGACTGAGGCAGCCTGTGCCACCAGTGATATTCCTGGAGGGAGAGCCTTGCAGACCACACTGTCTTTGTCCAGCCTAGTGCCCTAATGGAGGGCACAGTACCTGCCTAACCTAGTGAAGGAAAAGTATGTTTCTTTCTATTTCATCCCCCAACAAGGGCTCCTGGCAACCAGCAGGGAGAAGGCACTATTTTGAAACAAGTAGTGGCTGCAATGGCTCTTGTGTATGTGAGATCAAGGGATTTGACCAGAGAGAGAAATCTTTTTACACCAACTTTGAGACTGTCTGGAGGGTTGACAAGGAGCTGAGCAACAACATGGGACTATGAGGTGCCCCCAGCTTGTCAATGTACCGCAGGCTCAGATCTCAAACTGCTAAGGCAGGGCACCCATGGGTAGCCAGCTCTGGGAACATCTCTGCTATCTCCATGGACTAGATAGGCTAGTAGGGCAGAGCAAATCCTCTGCACCCTGTGACTTTGTGAGCCCTGTGTGTAGAGACTGTGGGAAATCTGTGACTGCATGATAGCACATAGGATGTAGACAAATCTCTGGGAGATCACTGGATTTGACAACAAAGGCTCTGAGCTCCCTGTTAGCCTGGGGTGGATCATTGCAGAGGGTTCTGTGCTCACACAAAGGACTGCACAAATCCTTTGTGTGGTTCATGCTGCAGCACAGGTGAGTGTTGGACCCACTGTTGGCTAAGCCCTAGCATTGATCACTTTTGAAGCCAGGAGGTAAGCATATCAATAAACCAACCAACTTGATCATACCATCCCCTCTGCTTACAATAGAGATCTACCACACCCAACTTGGGTGTCACCCTGGCTGCTCTTCCAATCCTGTAGCACTGAGCAGAGCTCCCTGGTCACACAGAACACACATCTCTGTATAGTCACTGAAAAAATACTCACTTCACAAAAGCATAATTCATAGATAAAACTCCATTGTAAGAGATAACCAACAAGTATTTCCACAAATACCTGAAAATAAATACAGAAATTCAAGAAACAAAAATAAGGAGGATAGCACGACTACGACAAAGGAACACAGAAGTACTTCAACATTAGAATATGAACACATAGAGTTTGATGAAATACCTGGTAAGAAATTCAAAAGATTGATCATAGGCTTATTCAAAGCCAATGAGAAGAAAAATCATGAGTTTTCGAAATTCATTCATGACATAGGAAAATTTTTCCTGTGAAATTGAGATTTTGAAGAGAGATGAAACTAAAATATTATAAATGAAGAATTCAATATGCTAAATAAAAAATACTTCGAATTCATAGCAACAGACTTGGTGAGGCAGAAGAAAGAATTTCTTAACTACAAGACAATATACCACTCGGACAAAAAAAAAGAAATTAGAAAAATTAAAAACAATATGTGAGATGTATGGACGACAATTAAACAACCCAATTTAAGGTCTTAGGCATTCCTGAAGGTGCAGAAAGAGGGAATGGATTAGAAGGCCTATCCAATGATATAATTAGATTACTTCTAAAATTTGGTGAAAGGGACATCCAAGTACACTAAGCACATAGAAACCTAATAAATTTGACCAGAAAAGATCTTCAGCAGTACACATTGTAGTCAACTTTCAACAGTAAAAAAATAAGGAGGGATTCTAAAATCTAAACAACAGAAATGTCAGATTACTTTCTGAGGATCTCCAATTAGACTCACAACTGACTTCTCATTAGAAACTTTGCAGGATAGGAGAAAATGGAAAGATGTAATATAAGTCTTAAAAGAAAATAATTGACAACCCAGAATATTGTATCTTGCAAAGCTCTCACTTATGAAAGAAGGTGAAATAAAGACGATCCATAAAAAACAAATTGAAAGAATCTGTTGTTACTCATGAAGCCTTACAAATGATGCTTAAGGATGTGCTGCACTCAGAGATAGTCATCATTATGAAAGATTGTGAAGGCAGAAAATCTCCTAGTAAAAGTAAAAAGGAAACTGAAAGCAAACAATAGGAATATCTATGGTGCCAAGCTATTCGAACCTAATGTTAATGGATCTAAAGGGAGACATAGGCTCCAATACAATAGTAATTGGGGACTTCAACACCCCACTTTATCAATGGACAGATTAACTATAAAATCAACTGAGAAACAACAGAGCTAATGTACACTATGGAAAAATGAACCTATGCACAAAACTTTTCATCCCAATGTTTCAGAATACACATTTTCATCAGTGCATGGAACTTTCTACAGGATAGACCATATGCTAGGCCACAAAGTAAATCTCAGCAAATTAAAAAATTAAATTATCCTGTGTCCCTTGGCTGATCACAATGGAATTAAAGTAGAAATGAACAACTCAAGAATCTCTAGAAAATATGTAAACACATGGAAAATGAACAACCCACTCCTGAGTGTACAGAGGTCACGGGAGAAATCAAAAAGGGAATCAAAAAATATCTGGAAATGAATGTACTTTATAATAAAACATATCAAAATTTATGGGATACAACAAAATTAGTGTTAAGAGGGAAGTTGATAGAAATTTTTGCCTATATTTTGAAATTTGGAAAGCCATCAAATAAATGAGGTATCAATTCATCTCAACAAACAAAAAACAAACAAAAAACAGCAAACCAAACCCAAAATTAGTAGGAGAGAAGAAATAATTAAAAATAGAGAGAAAACAAACAAAATTGAAACAAAAAATACAAAAGGCAAGTGGAATAAAGAGCTGGTTTCTTGAAAAAATAGATAAAGAATTGACCCAAGTAACCAAAAATAAAGCAGGAGAAGACCCAAATTAATAAGATCAGAGATAAAAAGAAGATGTAACAATGAATACCATAGTCATAAAAAGAATTGTCAAGAATTACCACAAAGAGCTATTTACCAACAAATTAGAAAATCTAGAAGAAATGTATAGATACCTGGACACATACAATTGATCCAAATTGAGTCATGAAGACATAGAAAACTTTAACAGACCAATAGCCAAGGTGAAGATTGAATCAGTAATAAAGATATTCACAATAAAGAAAAGTTCAGGACCAGATGGCACCATTGCTATATTCTACCAGACTTTTAAAGAAGAACTAATTCCAATTCTCTTCAAAATAGTCCAAATAACTGAAAGGGAGAGAATACTCCCAACTCCTTCTATGAAGCCAGCATTACCCTAATTCCAAGACCAGAAAATGATACAACAGAAAATTGAACTATATCATTGATGTGCATAGATGCAAAAATCCTCAAGAAAATACTAGCTGATTCAACCCAACAACACACCAGAAAGATCATTCAGCGGAGTCAAGTTTGATGTATCCCTGGTATGTAGGGACTATTCAACATACACAAATCAATAAATGTGATACATCACATTAACAAACTAAAGGAAAAAAACCATATGATTATCTCAATAGAAGCAGAGAAAGCATTAGATAAGATACAACATCCTTTCATGATGGAAACCTTAAGCAAATTGGATTTAGAAGGAACATTCCTCCATACATTCAAGGCAATTTATGACAAACCCACAGCCAGCATCTTATGGAATGGGGAAAACTTAGAAGCATTTCCATCAAGACCTGGAACCAGACTAAAATTCCATTTTAACCATTGATATTCAATATGGTCTTGGTAGTTTTAGTCAGAGCCATTAGGTAAGAAAAGAAATCAAAGGGAAACAAATTAGAAAGGAAGAATTAAAATTATCCCTATTTGCATATGACATGATTCTATATAGAGAGGAACAAAAAGACTCTATTAAGAGACTATTGGGCCAGTGCTTCAGCTCAATAGGCTAATCCTCCACCTGAAGCGCCAACACCCCGGGGTTGGGGTTCTAGTCCCAGTTAGGGTGCCAGATTCTGTCCTGGGGTTGCTCCTCTTCCAGTCCAGCTCTAAGCTGTGCCCCGGGAGTGCAGTGGAGGATGGCCCAAGTGCTTGGGCCCTGCACCCGCATGGGAGACCAGGAGAAGCACCTGGGTCCTGGCTTCAGATCAGCACAGTGCGCTGGCTGTAGCGAACCAGCCGCAGTGGCCATTGGAGGGTGAACCAAAGGAAAATGGAAGACCTTTTTCTCTGTCTCTCTCTCTCTCACTGTCCACTCTACCTGTCAAAAAATATATAAATAAATAAAAAAAGAGACTATTGGGCAGGGGCTGGCACTGTGGCGTAGTGGGTGGGGTCGTCACCTGCAGTGCTGGCATCCCATATGGGGGCCAAACTGAGTCTCTGCTACTCCACTTCTTATCCACCTCTCTGCTGTGGCCTGGGAAGGCAGTGGAAGATGGCCCAAGTCCTTGGGCCCCTGCACCCATGTGGGAGTCCCAGAAGAAGATCCTGACCCTGGCTTCAAATCAGCTCAGCTCTGGCTGTTTGCAGCCATCTGGAGAGTAAAACAGCAGATGAAAGACCTTTCTCTCTGTCTCTGCCTCTGCCTCTCTGTAACTCTGCCTTTCAAATAAATAAATCTTTAAAAAGAGACTATTGGAACTCATAAAAGAATTTGATAAAGAGTCATGATAGTCAAAAAAAAAAGTCATGATAGAAAATTAACACACAAAAATCCATGGTCTTTGTATACACAGGGAATCCATAGCTGAGAAAGATTTCTGAGATCAATCCCATTCGTAATAGCTACAGAAAAAATTTAAATATCTTAGAATACATTTAACAAAGGTTATGAAAGATCACTGCAATGAAAATTACAAAATATTAAAGAAAACCATAGAAGGACACACAAAAAAATTCAAGTCTTCCTTGTTCATTGATTAGAATTATAAACATCATGAAAATGTCCATGATACAGAAAGCAATTTACAGATTCAACATCATCACAATTAAAATGCCGCCTACATTCATCTCTGATCTAGGGAAAATAATTTGGAAATTCATATGGAAATGCAATAAACCCTGAATAGCTGAATCAATCTTTTTCAAAAGGTATTTTTAAGATTTATTTATTTATTTGAAATATAGAGTTCAGAGAGGCAGAGAGAGAGAAAAATCTTCCATTTACTTATTCACTCTGAAATGGCTGCACTGGCTGGAGGTGGGCCAATTTGAAGCCAAGAGCTAAGAGCTTTTTGTAGGTCTCCCACATAAGTGCAGGGGCCCAAGGATTTAAGCCATATTCCACTGCTTTCACAGTCCATAATGGAGAGCTGGATTGGAAGTGGATATGCTTGGACTCAACTATGCCCATACGGGATGCTGGGACTGCAGGGGTGGCTTCACTCAATACGCCACAGTACCAGCCCCTAAATCAATCTTAAATAACAAAAACAAAGCCAGAAGCATCACAACATCAGATTCAAGATATACTACATGGCAGCTATAAATAAAACTGCCTGGTACAGGCACCAAAATTAGCATGTAGACCAATGGAATAAAAACACCATAAATCAATCCACATACCTACAACCAACTGATCGCTGACAATGGAGATAAACTTAATCACTGGCAAAGGCTTTTCTCTTCAACAAATGGTGCTGGAAAAATTGGATCAATTCAAAATGGATACGGATCTAAATCTATGACCTGATACCATCAAATTACAGAAGGAGAACAATATGGAAACTACAAGATATTGGCATAGCTAACAACTTCTGGCTTAGAAAAGACTATAGAAGCACAAGCCATTAAAGCCAAAATAGACAAATGGGACTACATCAAGCAGAGAAAATTCCGTAATGCAAAGGAAACACTCAACAAAGTGAAGAGTCAGGGCCGGCGCTGTGGTGCAGTGGTTTAACACCTTGACCTGAAGCTTCGGCATCCCATATGGGCACCGGTTCTAGTCCTGGCTGCTCCTCTTCCAATCCAGCTCTCTGCTATAGCCTGGGATAGCAGTAGAAAATGGCCCAAGTCCTTGGACCCCTGCACCTGCGTGGGAGACCTGGAGGAGGTTCCTGGCTCCTGGCTTCGTATCGGTGCTGCTCGGCTGTTGCAGCCAATTGGGAAGTGAACCATCAGATGGAAGACCAACCTCTCTCTCTCTTTGCCTCTCCTCTCTCTGTGTAACTCTGACTTTCAAATAAATAAATAAATCTTTAAAAAAAAAGTGAAGTCAACTAACATAATGGGAGAAAATATATTTGTAATCTATGCAAATGGTAAAGGAATAATATTCAGGATCTACAAAGAGCTCATGAAAATTAACACCAACAAAACATATAATCCTGTACAGAAATGACCAAAGGGTTTGAACAGTCATATTTCTTTATTTTATGATTATTTATTTATTTATTTGATAGGCAGAGTTAGAGAGTGAGAGAGAGAGAGAGGTCTTCCATCTGCTGGTTCACTCCCCAGATGGCCCCAATGGCTGGAGCTGGACTGATCTGAAGCCAACAACCAGGAGCTATATGGGTTTCCCATGTGGGTTTAGAGGACCAAGCACTTGGACAGTCTTCCACTGACAGGAGTTTTTCAAAAGTGGAAATGGCCAACAGATATATGAGAAAATATTTGAGACTACTAACCATCAAGGAATTGAAATTCAAAACCACAATTAAACTCTAGTAGGAATGGCTCTTATACAG
Source organism: Oryctolagus cuniculus (assembly GCF_051225735.1). NCBI lineage: Eukaryota > Metazoa > Chordata > Mammalia > Lagomorpha > Leporidae > Oryctolagus > Oryctolagus cuniculus. Next base: position 63,569,255 of record NC_142874.1, on the reverse strand, counting down.
AAATCAACAAAAATAAATGTTGGTGAGGATGTGGGGGAAATGGTACCCTAATACACTATTGTAAACTAGTAGAGCCATTGTGGAAGCACCAGAAAGCTAAAAATTGGTTACTATGTGACCCAGCCATCCCACTCCTGATAATTTACCCAAGGGAAATGAAAACAGACAGAATAGGAAAGAGTTATTTTTACCCCCATGTTTATTGCAGCTCAATAATCAATAGCTAATATATGGAATCAACCCAGATGTCCATCAACTGATAACTGCATAAAATTGTTATATATATATATATATTTATTTATTTATATATATATGATGTATTATTGAGCCGTAAAAGAGAGTGAAATCCTGTCTTTTACTACAAGAATCTGGACACCATTATACTTAGTGAAATAAACCAATTCCAAAAGGACAAATATCATAAGTTTTCTATGATCTGTGGTAACTAATAGAGTATACAAAGTAATGTGTATGATTAAATTTGACATTTTGAGACTTGATAATTATTTATAGCCCTTGTCTCTACTGTTGAGGAATGGTGTTTCTCTCTTTTACTATTTGTGGATCTCTTCACTAGGTTAGGGTTAATTTTATAAGTTTAAAACAAACTGAAAGTAGATCATTGTAAGAATTAAGAGAAGGAATAAGAGAGGATGGAGGAGGAAATGTTTCTGTAAGGGGTGTTGAGGGGAGGGTGAGAATTATCACTATGTTCCTATATCTATGTATGTGAAATACATGAAATTTGTACACCTTAAATAAAAACATTAAAAAGTAGTAACTCAACTTTCGTTAATAAAAACAATCCTTTACAGAGCATAGGCCTGAATAGGAATATTGCATTTCATAAGTGCAGAATTTAATCTTGTCTGCTATGTTTCTAGTAAGGGTCTCATTATTCCTGTATAGACAAGGTCAGTAAGAAAAAAAAGGAAAAATAAAGAAATAAAAAAGAAAAGGTTAGAAAAATGAAATGAAGAGAAAAATGATGTATACAGTCAAATCCCCTTGCATTTATATAGAAACCATATTTTTTTTACCTCTTTCTGAAAGTTTTTTTGAAGAACTGTTGCCCAGTTGAAAGTGATGCAGAGTTTAACATTAGGTTTCTTGGGTTGGTATAAAGGAGGGGAAGTGAATTTAGGAAATAGAGTAAAAGTATATTATTAATCATGAAGATGCCAAAATTACCTGAAATTGGTGAGTGATCTTTCAATGACCTGTTTAATTCTATTCACTTATATTTTAAAGAATTTTAATTGATGATCATTAAGACCACTGACCCATAATTTTATTTTCTTGTAGTATCCTTGTCTGGTTTTAACATCAGTGTAATGCTGGCTTCATATAATGAGTTTTGAAGTGTATGAAGAGGATTCCTACTAGTTCTGTAATGGGAATGCATGCAGTGGTACCCAGGATGCTAATGTTACTTGTGGCCAGAGCACAGGCCCTCTCACTGCCATGTTGGTAACAGAGTAGAAGGCACAGATGCTTATAAAGCAGCCAGGGATGGTGAGAATGAGCACAAGGCATGTGAAACGTTACTGTCTAAGGAATTGGGACAGGGTGGGGCTTAGCTGTGTGTGATAACTGATCTGGTGCTTTATTTCAAGGTGAGGCAATGTATTCTTGTTAGTTTGCTTTCTGGAAGGAAGGCCTGGATAGAATTTCATAATATAGTCAAAGGGAGTTTTCAATTGTGCAGTATAAATAGAAATTTTTTTTTTCAAAACCTCTCCCCAGTGGGTGGGAAAGTGCACGAGAACAAAAACAGGATCTCATAACCCACTCACTTTAGTAGAATGTAGGCAAGTGGGGAGCTAGCTGTTAGATTGCACTGCTTCCTCAAATGTAATAATTCTGAGCTCGAGGCAGAAAGGTGATTGTTTCTAGAGCAGTTATTGTGTAGATAAACATTTAATTAATCCTTATTTTTTCTTTCCTCATCCAATTCTTCAACTTTATGTTTAACATCAAAAGGGTAACTTTTAAGAATTCAACAAAGATCATTCACTGATGCTCTCAATACTTCATTGCCATCCTAGCCTCACTCACACTCGTCATCATGATCTGTCTGCCTCCTTTACTCTGCTTCATTTGCATCCATGACAGAGCTTCCTGTCCCTCTTAGGGCCTGCAGGACACTTCCAGTGTCAGTGTTCAGCTCACTGTCATGAACTGGAAGCCTTGGAGTGCTTTCAAAGTGTCCTTCAGGACTTCAAAATTGTAAAGTTCTTATATGAAAATAAAAAAAAAAAACACAAGTTCCAACAATATATTGCTGAGTTGGCTTTGTTGCTGTGAGATTTCATAAAGTTTTGTTTATATGTGACATTAAAGTATAAACTGTTGAAACAAAGAATGACAGAAAGGCTATATTGGGCAGTAGATTTCACTCTCAAAACAAATATAAGTAAAGTCATAAATTATTTAAAATATTGCTGAGGAAACAGAAATGAAAATAGTTTCTTAAATCATATTTTAAAATATATTTTGAGGTAGAGAATAACTTATTAATATAGTAAAGTCTGTGACAAAGGCATAGCTGGACAAGGTATATTAATCCTCATACATAGGTATTAGTAAAATGTATTGTTATAATTTTTGGAAGCAATATTGGAAACTTTTAAATTGGTTGTGAATTTTCTTCTATTTTGATTTTGACAATATGTACACCTAAAATTAAATTGATTAATAGATACTATTACCTATTCATGCAATGCAACATCAGCATATTTCCTGGGAGCTAGAGACAAGTTAGCAACAATACTTATTATTTTGTGTATGCCATCTTAGTCCCAGCACTACCATTGCCATGTCTTTTGCCTTGTCTTTAATCTCGATTTATCCTATTTCTGTGTAAGGGAGAAGTAAATATAGAGACAAGTAAATAAATAATAAAAGGGAACTATAAGAAAAATGCCATCAAAGTAGAGAATATTATGACTATAGCTTAAGATTGTTTTAACAAACACATACACCATTGCAGACAATTGCTAATTCAAAATCAGGGGAATCTAAATGAGAAGCAGACACTGTTTAGCTCTCTCGCTCTCTCTCTCTCTCTCTCATATATACTACACACACACACACACACACTCACTCACTCAAATTTTGAGAAATTATCCTTTATTTTCCCCAGACTAATAGAGAAGTTTCTGTTACTGTAACAGCTTTGTCAAGTACATATATTCAGTCTCCAGAGCAGTCAAGTTGGAGTGGTGGCAGAATAAATAAAACTCAAGACTTGCAAAGAGGTTTCTATGCCTGGCAGAAACTTTATCCCATAACAATGACATCTGTATGTCTACTTCCCCATGGGGAATTCTGGGATCATGGTTCATATTTCTATTTTGAAAGGTTGCTGTCTAATCCCTTTTTAATTTCATGTGTAATTGATAAGTAAATGCATCTGTCAGTGTCCTTTACTCCACCACATAACTTTTCATCATGGTAACCATGAACATGAAACATCTATTGAATGCTATCAATTAGTAATATTTTCATTCTTTTGACATAACTTATTACTAACTGTAATTCCAGCTATATAACTGTCTTTAAGAAGATAGTTCCACCAAGGTAACCAATCCTGCAGCAGCAAAAATTTCTGCACTTTTATTAAAATCAGACATGGTAAGGTAGGCAGAATACTAGCCACTTGAACTTGTCAATGTGCTAATACATGAACATGTAGCTATGTTATATTGCCTGAAACAGGATCATTATTGTGGATAGAAAAATCAGTTTGTTACTTAGCAGACATTAAGATATTGAAAGCATCCTGGATATTTGAGGTGGTCCAACATAATCACAAAAATGATTAAACATAGAGGAAGGAGGCAGAATTGTGAGTTTGAATGCTGTGACATGAAAAGGACTAAACCTATCAAGGGTAGCTTTCAAGTTGGAGAGGAAAAGCCATGAACCAAGGAATATAGCAATGTCTGAAATCTGGAAAATATTATTTTGTAGATCTTCCGGAATGTAGTCCACCCTGTCAATGTGTTTTTCCCAGTGAGATCTGTGTTCAAATTTTGACCTCTGGAGTGTTAAGAAGAAACAACTTGTTTTTAGCCACTAAATACATAGAAATGTGTTACAGCACCAACAGAGGGTCCCATAAGGCTTCCAACTAAGCATATTTCTTTGCAAATTTTATTTCATTTTTTTTCCCAAAAGTTTCCAAATTTCAATTCTGATCATGACATTTTATAATTCATAGTGAAGACATTATAAATATGGGTTCAGACATTTGGGTTTCAGTTATTCCTTTGCCATTTTTAAAATTATGTGATATTAAGCAAGTTATATTAAATGTTTTGATCTCAGATTTTCCATTGGGGAAATGGAGTTAGATTTTTGGACCTTGTTAAGTGATGACTGAATACATATAAAATGGTTAATATTATATATGCCCAGATGTTAAATTAGTAATTTCTATTGTCATTATATTTCAAATAATTTATTTTTCTGTAGATAACCCTCAACTATATTCTTATTGTTTTTATGTAGCAATGGTGTTTATATACTCCATTGTTGTCTCCATAACTCCAAATGTTCAACCTTTTTCATAGAATTATGAAACATTATTTTTAAGTATTTATAAGCAAAACAGGGCAAATTTTGGGTCTAAACACATTTCTGACACAAATCCAAGAGATAAGACATCTTAGAAAAATTTCCTACAGTAGAAAAAAGTTTCCTTGAAAATAATAACTGAGAATTAATACTTAAATACAAGAGGAAGTGTAGATTCTAGGCAGAAATACAAGAGTCAAGAGCATATGGAGAGTATATCAAGTCAATTGGCTTGATGAGATTGCTGAGCAAGAAGCCATGAGTGATGAGGGCTGAATTCCAAATCATTTAAATGATTGGAATGGGAGAGGGAGCGGGAGATGGGAGGGTTGTGGGTGGGAGGGAAGTTATGGGGGGGAAAGCCATTGTAATCCATAAACTGTACTTTGGAAATTTATATTTATTAAATAAAAGTAAAAAAAGAACAAAAATTGGCAATGTTTGCATTAAAAGAAATCAATGAAAGAAACACAGAAGGAGCAGAGAAATGGGGTATTAATTGTCCTGAAAATGAAGAGGAAACAGTGATCAAGGTTGAAGTGTCATTCTACTAAAAGCAGCAAAAGGACTCCATGATCACTGGATTAATCCACAAGATACAACCACGTTGAAAACTGGATTTTGCAAATTAAGTGTCACTGTTGGCATCTACTCAGTAGTTTTGGTGGAGTGATTGAAATAAAAGTCAGTTCACAATGGGTTCAAGATGTGTATAGCCTTTTTTGTACAGTGCAGTGGGGATTGAAGGGATTGTGAAACTATGGAGGCATTTGTCATTTAAGGGATAACAATTGTTGAATGTTGAGTGGAATGATTCTATAGAGAAAAAAAGTAGAATATGTCAATTAATAATGATCTTTATAGTGGTAAATATGTGAAGCAATGCTATAGTGCAAAAGTTGATCTTAAGAGCAAGCTTGGTCTACCCATGGAGACAGCATAGTTTAATATTGAGTGGCATAAATAAACTTACATAGATAAATGCATAATGGAAGCATATGGATGTTTTCTTTTAATTGTTCCTGTTTTCTTGCTGATTTTCTTACCGAGAAGAGAAGTAAAATAATTAGCTGAGAGTGATGTTGTAGGAGTTCGGAGGAATGAAGCATTATAAAGCATTTGCAATGCCTGGCAGATGGTAGATTATCACTATCTTATTGTTCTTATTAGTTGGACTACTACTGCAACTATATATTTTAAATTTAACTGCCTGAAAAAATGTTCAGCCAGAAATAATGACTTTAATATTAGTAATTCAGTGAAATGGCAAATGCTAGCAGCATGAAATTTGGGGGACAGTTGGATCTTCATGCGATTCTGCCATCGCGTCCATTCACAATGTGCTGTTCCTCCTTTCCTTTGTTAGATGAGTAACCACCCTTGTTTTCAGCTGCATGTAATCTACCTTGGCTACCTTAGACTTGTTTCTTCTTGAATAAATCCCACATCTACATTCAAACTGTAGGCAAAAATTCTCATAATTGTAAAAAAATTCAAAATAAATTGAGTGCTTTTGAAAAAAGATATATGCTACTCTAAGGAAGTTAGAAAAGCAATTACCATAACATAAATACTATTTATGGTTTGTGTTACTATCAACTCTATTTACAAAGTGATATATTCACTCTAAATAAAAATTTGGAAATGTGTACTTACCCATGTAAATATAACTATATTTTAGCTTAATAGGTTAAATACTGCACTTGATTTTCCAGTGCTTATGTAGAATATCAGTCTCATATTTTTTTTTTCTTTTTCGGAAAAGATGGAGAACAATCTTTTCAGCATTGATAGTTTTTTTTTTTTTAATTTGGAAGTAATTTTTATGAGTGTCTAGAGAGTAGTTACACCATAGACAGCTATTAGTGAATAACATTGAGAAAATTTGGTGTTTAAAATGTTCCATTCCTGGGGCTGGCACTGTGGTGTAGCAGTAAAGCTTCTGCCTGCAGTGCTGGCATATGGGCACCAGTTCAAGTCCCTGCTGCTCCACTTCTGATCCAGCTCTCTGCTATGCCCTGGAAAAGCAGTAGAAGATGGCCCAAGTGCCCGGGCTCCTGCACCCTTGCTGGAGACTCAGAAGAAGCTGCTGGCTCCTGACTTCAGATCAGCCCATCCCCAGCCATTGCAACCATTTGGGTAGTGAACAAGCATATGGAAGATCACCCTCCCTCTCTCTGCCTTCTTAAATAAAGTGGCTGAGAAATTAAAAGTAGAAATAGTTTTCTTGTTTTTAATGATAACAATAGAATACTTAGGCAACTTCACATATTCAAAACTAATGTCCGGATTTTCAATAACCTATTTCTGTTTGTAGCAACACAAGTTGTATGCCATAATTTTCCAAATATTTATTATCAAGGCCAAACATTGAATTGTGGACTCTCAGGAGGTGAGGCATAGGACAAACTATTACACTAGATACCTCTATCCTATTTAATCAGAACTATGGCTCAATGATGTTTTAAATATTTGAGATGTAAAGTTTTGGTTTTCCTTCTCTCTTTTTTCCATAAATTGTGGTATTCATTTTTTTATGTTATACTATTTGTTACATTGTTAAAAATGAGCAGAAATGTTTAATGTCCTCCAGAAGCTTCAGCCTGGCAGTACTTAGCCTCACACTAACAAGGAGCTCTGGGATTATTATCATTGTGTTGGTCCCTCCCTCCTGTTTCAGGGCATTTGTTGCCTTTTTTTTTTTTTTTTTCTTTTTTAACATCACAAAATAGAAAGTTTCTGTTATCCAACTTGATTCCACAATCTTAAGAGTAGTGTTTCTCATCTATTTCAACTTGACAGTTACAAAATCTCCCTTTGTGCTCCTCAGAATTTTGTGTACATAAAGAAAGGATCATTAGAGGCCAGCGCCGCAGCTCACTAGTGGTGCCAGCACACCAGGTTCTAGTCCCGGTCGGGGCGCCAGATTCTTTTCTGGTTGCCCCTCTTCCAGGCCAGCTCTCTGCTGTGGCCTGGGAAGGCCACTCTGCCTGTCAAAAAAAAAAAAAAAAATCATTAGAATCTTTTTTTTTAATTTTTTTTTTTATTTGACAGATAGAGTTAAGACAGTGAGAGTGAGAGAGACAGAGAGAAAGGTCTTCCTTCCGTTGGTTCACTTCCCAAATGGCCACTATGGCCGGAGCTATGCCGATCCAAAGCCAGGGGTCAGGTGCTTTCTGGTCTCCCATGTAGTGCAGGGGTCCAAGCACTTGGGTCATCCTCCACTGCCTTCCTGGGCCACAGCAGAGAGCTGGACTGGAAGAGGAGCTATTGGGACTAGAACCTGGCGCCCACATGGAATGCCATGCCGCAGGTAGATGATTAACTAAGTGAGCCATGGCGCTGGTGGATCATTAGCATCTTAAACTGAAATGCTCTGAATTCTGAGCTGAGAAGGCCAACAAGGAACTCAAGAAATTAAGACAAATGAATATTTTCTAAATCAGCAATCATTTTACTATTTTTTTTAAAATTATTTATGTTATAAAAGTTTCAGGTATATCATATATACAAATTTAAAAGCACAGTGATACTTCCCACCATACCATCCTTCCTGCCCATGTTTCAACCTTTCTTCTTCCTCCCTCTCACATTCCCACTGTTAATTTTTGCAGATCTACTTTCAGTTTACTTAGTGATAATAAAGCAAAACCTACACTACGTAAAAGAGTTCAACAAATCATTTAAGAAAAAAACAAAAACAAAAACAAAAACCACTGTTCCTCCACAGAAGATACATGTGCTATAAACAATCATTGAATCTCAAAGTGTCCACTTCACTCCAATATATATCATTTCAGGTACTGTATTATTTACGTCAGTTCAGGGAAATCATATGGTATTTGTCTTTTTGGGACTGACTTATTTCACTAAGTATAATATATTTGTGTCCATTTTGCTGCAAAAGACAGGATTTTACATTTTTTTTCAGCTGAGTAGTCCTCTATACTGCATATATGCCATAATTTCTTATCCAGTCAACAACTGATAGACATCCAGGTTGATTGTACATCTTAGCTATTGTGAATTGAGCTGCAATGAACTTGGGGGTGTAGATAACTCCTTCATATGCTGATTTATTTTGGTTTGGGTAAAATCTCTGGAGTGGAATGGCTGGATCATATGGTAGGTCTGTATTCATATTTCTGAGATATCTCCATACTACTACCACAGTTACTGTGCCAGTTTACATTCCTATCAACAGTGGATTAGGGTACTCATTTGAATTTCCTCTTGAAAAATGCCTGTTCAAGTTATTTGCCCATTCTTAACTGGATTGTTTGTTGGTTATTGTTGAATATCTTGAGCTTTTTATAAATTATGGATGTTAATTAACCCTTTATATATATCTTTATTTATATCTGTCAACCCTTGCTTAATTTGCAAATATTTTCTCCCATTCTGTCAGTTGTTTTCTGCCTGGCTTATACATTGGTAAGGTGTGGAGATTTAAAAAGGATATAAAGAATAAAAGCATTCACCTTTTTATGAAAAATACAAAATTATAATTGTTATAAAAGAATAATTAAAAAAACCTCTGTCTACAGATACTATTTGCATTATTCAGAAAAGAAAATGTAAATGTAAAATGTAAAGCTTGAAAAGTTCACAAGATGAAATAGCATTGGAAAATAGTAATCTAGGAAGTTAGAACACATATGAAAATTTGGAGCATGTTTGTAGGGTTCCACAGAAGCCAGACTTTATAAAACGAGAAACTAAAAGGACACTTTATTTAGCAAACCAGAAAATGGACACAATGATTTATGGGGCTTTAGTGGACACAGTGATTGCTCTCCAGGTCCACCCTTTACCTAGTACCTAAAAAATCTACATATTGATAGCCAGGGGTATTCAGGGACTGTAATTTCATGATATGAGCCAGAAATTTCAGTTTTAAAATATCCAAAAACTTTAAAAATATATGTAATTTGTCCCATAGAATGTTGCTTTGTCCCATAGAATGTTGGATTTCATGTTCCTGTGCCTTGTTCATTGGCATTTGGTACTCAAACTTAGGTCTCAGAATTCTAAAAAGTTATAGAAAAATAATTTTTCAAGCTAGTATATGTAATGTTCAAATATTCAAATTTAGGTTTCAAACTTACAATTGATGTATAGCAGCAATAAACAGTTACTGTGCTAACAATTTTGGATTCCATTTAAGCTTGAAATAAAGTGAAATGATAGGTGCAAATTTAAAGAAAAAGAACAAATCACAAATAGATATGGCATGGTTGATTTTCAAGATAGCAAAAACTTATAAACATTAAAATACAATTTAAATAACAACTTCAGCTAGTTATAAAAACTTCAAGGTATTAATCAAGTAACTTATATGATAGTGAGTCTGACAGAATAATTGCCCACTTAGTCATGAGATACAGGTTTCGCAATATAGCCTTAGGCCCAACATCAAAAGTAAGCATTCTTATGAGCAAATCACAATTTGTTGAAAGCATTGGCCATCCATGTACACTGTATGCAAAGAAATATTCATAGCATGGTTGAGATCATGTGGAACTCTTCTCTGCATACTTCCCCGGCTTCTACTCAGGCAAAGATGTAATTAACATATGCTTTCAACTGAAGAGAAATTTTAAAGACCCATTAATTATCGTTAAATTTTTCATTATGTTTAAAATCACTGAAATGGAAAGATTAGAAATGGAACTACAATTCTAAGGTTGAAAGCCATGACTATTTTACTATGTCTGCTGCTTTGTCAGAATTTTAAGAAAAGATTGAACCAATTCTCCAGTGTGCATTTTGCTAGCCATAGAAAAATGATTTTAATCATCTTTTTAGCACTTAAATGTTTATTTTAATTTCATTTAATTGTGTTTGCCTTTGAAAGTTTTCTTATTTGGGTATATAATAAATTCTCAAAGTATTGTTATTTATAGTGTCCTTGTTAATTTTCTAAATCTTGAGTGTCAATAAACAGAAATATTCCAAACAATCTTTATAAGAATTGAGGGATTTTAGATGTTCGATGAATTATATTAGGAAGTTACACACAATTTGAATATTTAAAGTAGTATTAGATTATTCCATTCCTTCCTTTAATTCTCTCATATTGACAATGTTGAAATTTATCTGAGCTGTGTGCTCATTGAAAATGATGGTGATTAAGAAACTGCTGCCATTTTTAGTTCCACTATATTGTTTTCTGTCACAGACTGCCCCTCCCCCCAATATGGCATAAATAAGACTTGTGGTTGATACTGAGGCCTTGCAAATTCCCATTCTTGGTCTCATAATTGCTTAGCTGAACTATGTATTCCCCAGGCAATCTGGAAGAAAATTTCTTGATGTATAACAAGACCAAAATTTAGTTAGATTTCTCTTCTCTTTTTTTTTTTTAAACTTTTATTTAATGCATATAAATTTCCAAAGTACGACTTATGGATTACAATGGCTTTCCCCCCGTACCGTCCCTCCCACCCACAACCCTCCCCTTTCCCACTCCCTCTCCCCTTCCATTCACATCAAGATTCATTTTCGATTATCTTAATATACAGAAGATCAGCTTAGTATACATTAAGTATGGATTTCAACAGTTTGCTCCCACACAGAAACATAAAGTGAAAAATAATAGATGATTTTTTAAAATGATGATGAAATCAGAGCAGACCTATTGTCATGTTTAATCCCAGTGAGAGTCAAGTTGGGAATTGATAATTTTTTTTTTTTTTTTTTTTTTTACAGAGGATCAGTTTAGTATGCATTAAGTAAGGATTTCAACAGTTTGCACCACCATAGAAACACAAAGTGAAATATATTGTTTGAGTACTCGTTATAGCATTAAATCTCAATGTACAGCACATTAAGGATAGAGATCCTACATGAGGAGTAAGTGCACAGTGACTCCTGTTGTTGACTTTACCAATTGACACTCCTGTCTATGGCATCAGTAATCTCCCTATGCTCCAGTCATGAGTTTCCAAGGCTATGGAAGCCCTCTGAGTTCTCTGATTCTTATCTTGTTTAGACAAGCTCATAGTCAAAGTGGAGGTTCTCTCCTCCCTTCAGAGAAAGGTACCTCCTTCTTTGATGGCCTGTTCTTTCCACTGGGATCTCACTCGCAGAGATCTTTTGCCAGAGTGTCTTGGCTTTCCATGCCTGAAATACTCTCATGAGCTTTTCAGCCAGCTCCGAATGCCTTTAGGGCTGATTCTGAGGCCAGAGTGCTATTTAGGACATCTGCCATTCTATGAGTCTGCTGAGATTCTCACTTCCCATGTTGGATCACTCTCCCCTTTATTTACTCCATCAGTTAGCGTTAGCAGGTACTAGACTTGTCTATGTGCTCCCTTTGACTCCCAGTCCCTTCACCATGACCAACTGTGAACTGAAACTGATCACCTGGAACAGTGAGATGGCATTGGTACATGCCACCTCGATGGGATTGAATTGGAATCCCCTGGTATGCTTCCAACTCCACCACTTGGGGCAAGTCAGCCTGAGCATGTCCCAAATTATACATCTCTTCCCTCTCCCATTCCCACCACCATGTTTTTAAGCCCCAGAATTTTGAGTTTCTCCTGAAATTAAGCAATGACTGTCCCCACCTAAGAGCAGAAAATAACATAGGTTACTCAGGAAAGTAACCTATGTTCATGAGTTGCACCCAACCCACTCTCCCACACCTGATCTCTCTTAGCCTATTTCTTCCCTTTAAAAAACCCCTTTCTTTCTGACCAGTGACATACTGGAAAATATGAATAGGTGAACTTCAAGATGGTCTATTTGCTAAACACAAAATCTTGGTAAAAATACGGAAGTGATTCAAGGAAGTGAGATAGATCTTTTCTATACAACAATGAGATTTGTATCTCTGTACTTATCACTGATTCCTGGCTAAAATTTTTTAGATTGACTCCATATGGTCTCCATTCATATTTGTCTACATGTTTTACATGTTTATAAATTTGCATGTGTGCATTTTTAATGTATGCTATATATGGAATATTTTCCTACTCTCAGATGGTATTATTGAATTATTATTTTTAAATCCTTATTTGCTTAGTGATAATCATTTATATAAATTAGATCTTCCTATAATTCCAAGAAATTTAAAAATATCAAACTTTTAATACTTTAAAAAGCATTTTATGTAAATTAACTATAATATTTTAACTGAATATACACTTTAATATATACTATTTAATATAGTATTTAATATTTATATGTTATTTAATATACATTTAATATATATTTAAAATATATTATTTAGAAATAAATCATTCTTGGTATATTAATGAACACATTAATTTTTAGCAAATTGAGAAGTTGTACTATAAAGAAGTATATAACTCTAACAAATTGTGATGTATATATATTCATAAGCTCTGCTTGTGTGCTAGAGTATAAAAGTAGTACATATAATTTAAAATTATTCACATCATAGTTTTTATGTGATATGGAAGTTGCTGTAATTAAAAATATGCATAAATGAGAATCCACTGAAAGAAATAACAGAAAGGAAAACCATTAGTATGCAAGGTATTAAGGATTTGTTTTTCTTAAGGGAAAAAGAGCTGTTTTTGTTAAGGAAAATAGCTGTTCTTTTTTTCAAAAAGAGAAAGAAGAAAGCGTAGATTAAAATTTGAATGGATATATGAAGCTTTTTTGTTTTTTTTCTGTCTTGCATTGTGGCACAGAGAAATAAGCTACCATTTTCTTTCAAAAATAAGCCACCATTTTCAATGCCAGTATTTAGTTTTGAAAATCAAGTTCAAATCCCATCTATTATGCTTCCAATCTGGCTTCTGTCAATGCTCCCAGGAAACCAATGGAAGATGGCATAAGTGCCTAGGCCCTTACCACACATGTGGCAGATCATGATGGAGTTCTTGGCTTTGGCCTGCCTCAGAGCTGATTGTTGAATCCATTTGGGGAGTGAACCAGTGGATGGAAGAGAATCTCCCTCTCTTTCTTTCTTTCTGTCTCTGATTTTCACATAAATAAACATGTTTCTGAAAAGTTAAAGAGTTGTTGATTTGGAAAGTTACATCTGATAAAAGGTTAACAACTAGAAAAAAATGGAGCCAAACAATTCAATATTAGGAAAAATAGCACCAAATAACCCAATTAAAAAGTGGACAGCAGGTCATTTGAGGAATTGACATTCCTCAAAAGAAGACATACAAGTGGCCAAGGGCCCATTAACATTCTTTAACATCACCAATCATCAGATAAATTCAAATCAAAACCACAGCAAGATACAGTTGTTTGGAATAGGGATGCTGGGATTTATAATGGAGTGCCTGGGTTAGAGTCACAGTGCTTGGCTACTAATGTATACCCTGAGAGTAGTGAGTTATGGCTACAATAATTGAGTCTCTGATATCCATAGGGGAAGTTTGAATTGAGTTCCTGACTCCTTGCTTCCACCAGACCCTCGCCCACATGTGGCAGTCATTTAGGGAGTGAAGAAAAGTGTGGAAAATTTCTGTCTCTCTCTTTCTCTGACTCTTTCTCTTTCTCTTTCTTTCTCTCTTTCTCTGTCCCTCACTCTCTGCCTTTCAGATTAGTTTAAAATAATTTTAAACAGCAAAAACAAACTCTACTGAGATGTCATTTCAATCCAGTTACTTGTTATTATCAAAAAGACAAAGATAACAGTGCTGGCAAAGATGAAGAGAAAAGCAAACCCTTGAACATATTGTGAGAATATATATTTGCACAATCATTGCAGAAGTCAGTATGGAGTGTCCTTAAATAGCTAGAAATATAACCACAATATGACCAAGCAATTCCAGTCCTTGTTGCTGCTCGTCATGGGGCAGCAGGTCCGACAGAGCTCCTCTGAGCCAGCCTGGGGAGCTCGGGGCCGAGCGGGATGATGAGTGTCATCAAAGGAACCACACCAGAGCCGGGAGATCAGTCAACGCCCAGGGCACAGCTGGGTTCTCGACTTTATTCGGAGGGGGAAAAGCTTTTATAGACATAGAAAGGGGGCTGTCCAGGGCACAAGGGAACCGAGCCAACCAGCTGAAAGGTAAGGCAGGACACGAGCTGAGCACATCCTCAAGGGCCAATCACAGCCAAGGACTCATACTGTTCACGAGTACTGAAGTCTCTTGTCAGGCTAGGTACCTCCCCCAGGGGCCATCTTAGATTGTTGGAAACACTGAGTCACTGGGATGCGGAAGTGCAGCAAACTCGAGCAAAGGCTTAGCGGCCTTGTGGAGCAAAGGCTTAGCAACTTAGTTTCCTTTTCGATTGGAGCCCCCTCACACAGGATATATATGCAAAGGAAATAAAGTCAGTCTTTCAAAGAGACAGCTGCACTCCCCATGATTATTGCAGCATTATTTCCAATAGCCAAGAAATGGAAAAATGTGTCTATCAATTGATGAATAGATAAAGAAAATGTGTTACATATACTCAATGGAATACTATTTAGCAATAAAAAGGATGTCACTTGTCATTTGAAGCATGACAGAACTGGAGATCATAACAATTATTTAAATAAGCTAGACACAAATAGAGAGATACAACATAACTTCACTCATCTGTAAAATCTGAAAGAGTTGATCTCACAAATGTTGAGTAGAATGGTGGTTACCAGAGATGAGAGTCTACAGGAGAGAGGGGGAGGGGGAACAGTTGTTTAAGGGGTAGTAAGTTATAGTTAGATAGGAAAAAGAGGTTCTACTGCACAAAAGGGTTACTATGGAGAACAATAATACACATTTTTAAAAAAATAATGTACTTTCATAAAAATGGCTTAAAAAAGGATTTTTAATGCTTTAATAATAAAAAAGATAAATGTTTGATGAGATAGATACATTTACTCTGCATCACACAATTATTTATGGATGAATCAAATCATCACATGGTACTCAATAAACATGTAAAATTATTATGTACACATTAATTAAAAAATAAAAAGTTGAAAAATATTTCTGTAATTCACTATTAATTTTATTTTATAATACAATGAATTTTTTCATTAAATAGAAAGTTGCAGGTGGTTTGTAAAAAGGGAGAGTCATTTATTATGATCAAAGCTAGGTTAGATTTCATGAGTGAATTTATAATAAGGCAACTTACTGTCAAATGTACAGAGCCAAGCTAGAATTTCATTTTCTCTCTGTTAAAATGGAAAAAAGTTTTAGGGGGTGTTGGTCTACTTTTAATAAATTTACAGAAGATTATTCTTTTGACTAATCTGAATCAAAGGCAAGTATCCAGTTTCATCTGAATAATTTTCTTGTGCTTTGGGTGGGTTTATCAAATCCTTAAATATTTAAGGATACCAGGTTTTTTTCACCTTTGAACTAAAGTTCTGTACAATCACGTTAGCTACTATATTTACTTTTAGTTTGTTTATTGATCCTTCTATTAGTTGAGTAGCCAAATATTTTCTCACTAATACATAATCCTATCTAATGGTGTTAAATCTGTTTAAATTTTGATATTTTGTCTTCCCCAAAGAAATTCTAATTGATTTTTTTTGCACTTAAATCAGTCTTTGGGATTTCCTAGAGGGTACTGTAGCATAATAAGATTTCTTCTTTCATCTTATGAAAAGAGAGTTACTATAGATAATATGTTATTTGATATAAGTTGCATGGGCTACATTGTCAAATCGGAAGATATGATAAGCATTTTCCAGGGGTAAATTGGTAGTTTGGATAATATTCAGAAATTTCCTGAATTCTCTGCAGATTTCTAAGCTCCCTGTAATGTGATAAGCATATAACTATCAAATTCTGGGTCTGTTTTGCCTAATATTGGACAACAGCAATATCATGTTATGACTCTCCCATTCAGTTATTTATAATAAATAACTTCTTTATTTATAATAAATAACTTCTTTGACTTGAATCAGTATATTCTAACTTAATGGTTTTCAACTGAGGATTCACACTATTTTGGGGGTTTTATTAATATGCAGGACCTACTCCAGTTACTGAATTGCTTTTCTTGACACGATTGATGTATTTTTATATATTTTATGTTATTATATTTATGGTATAGTAAAACTCAGAATTATTAGATATTAAACTCCTCATGTTTTGAACATATAAATAATAAATTTATCCATTTTTCATGTTATATTCATATCTATTCTTATTTGGAAATACATTTAATTATTGTGATAGGTATTTTCTGTATTATTGTTTTGTTTTACTTAAAAGGCAGAGCTTATCAGAGAGAAGCAGAGATAGAAAAAGACTTTCCATGCACTGGTTCATTCCCCAAATGACAACAGTCATGTTTAAGCCAGGCCAAAATCAGGAGCCAGGAACTCCATCCTGGGTTTCTACATGGGTGAGAGGAGCCCAAGTCCTTGGGTAATTATCCACTGCTTTTCAAGATACGTTAGCAGGAAGCTGAATCAGAAGGGAAGCATCCGGGACTCAAACTGGCACTCCAAAATCACATCACAGGTGGAGGCCAAACTCTCTGTGTCACAATGCTGGCCCCTGTCTAAAATTTTTTGATTGAATTTGTTTTCAAGAAAATTTCATTGAAAATTGCATCAGTTTTATAAGGAATTTTTACCACATCTAGTTATTTTCAGAGTTGTTTACTTCTTCTCCTTTTATTCTCACTTTTGAAATCCTTATAATTTTATGATTAGAGAATTTACCCTATTGGTGACAGTCCCCAGTTAATCATCTTAACTAAGGTATGTTTGAACCATTTTCCATTGTGTTAGTTTTATCTGCAGTTACCTATCCTCCCACTTATCCTACAGTAGGTTCTATTTGTCTCTCAATTGGAAAATTTATTTGTGTTTATACAGTAGCTTTCTTGGGTCCTCTAATAATGACTCTGTCCTTTGTTCTAGACCCTGTCTAGACCACTTTATTCCTCATTCCTTTATAATCATAGCCTCTACTCATACATCAATGGCTCTACTCTCGACCTGTGTGTATTGATGGTCCTCTACCCTGCTTAATGTTGTATGATTGTTCACAATTTCTGTACAGAAAAATCCCTCTACCTGCAAAAGATGAGTGGACTTTCTCCCAGTCTTGGTTGGGATCAGTTTAGTCTTCACAAGGGGTCAGAGGACCTCCCCCCATTTCCTCTCCTCTATGAAATCCTCTCTTTATTTGGTTAATGCCACTCTTAGGATTATTGGTTGCTATTCTCACCCTAATACTTGAAACTAAAATTAATAGACATCTCCAAAGATTTCCTGGTTCTCCCAGTTCCAATAAATTTCAAGTTATTATTATAAGTGAACTTTTAATTAACACATTTCATTCTTGTTTTATAAGGTTTATTTACCAGACATTGTACCAAATTGAATTCTTGGTTCCTTAAAGCTAGATAATCTTTATTAGTAATTTCGTTTTTGTATCCCTTTTAAAAAATGCTCACTCAGTAGGCACAGCATGCAAGTGTTTCCCGTTCATTGTTACAATCAGGTGTTATCAACCTCATCACACCCAACATGAAGAATGACATTTTAGACACATCCTGAGACATGTGTATCCACTAATTGGCTATAATATTTGGAAAATAGCTATTTAGAATTTTAACTTGTGTGCACAAAGTTATAATTATTTGGTCAGAATTCCTGAAGTGGCTCACACTGACTTATGGGACTTGAAGAGCTCTGTCTGTGTTCCGCTGCTTCAGGATAGTTGGATAGATAGTTGGATAGATGGACTGCAAGTCCATAACCACCAGCCTGACCTCTACCTGCCTTTTAGGACATGGAGAAGGATCCCGCTACATCCTGCAGTTCTTGAACAATGATTGGTTCTATAAGTGCCAGGGACGACTATACGCAACTTATGGGTCCTGGGGGAGGCCCTGTCTTCATTGCTCTGCCACAAGATCCTGGCTTCAGTCAGATCACAATCTCCATGCATAACTTGTACTAGCCCACTCGGTGTGGGTAAGAAACCCACAACATTCTGCATCTCTGGGGATCTATGGCTGTAGGTTCTGACAGTCCCAGGGACACCTGTACCTGTCCAGTAGTTCTTAGCATAAAATTGCTAATTGCTAATATTCGGTAGAAAGTAGGTGAGTTTTATTCATAATACAGCTCTGCAAATATCAGTCCTTCCCTACCCATTTATATTACACACCATGAAACAGAGGCAAGAAGTAAACAACTGGCTTAGACTCAGTTCACATAGTGATCATATTATTTTCTGAGATCTGTTGTGGAAAACTACTTATTCCTTTTTCTTATATTTGTTATATTTGCTGATGACAGTTTTTCTTCTATTTGTAGTTTCAGCACCATGTCAAATAAAGAAAACTATTGTTTCAGACTTTAGTTGGTTTTTCTACTAGATGCACCATTACTGTGCTAGTTACTAAGCAACAAAATCCCTGCCTTGTCCCTATATGCTTGATCATCTGTTTTCTGAGGGAATATAGTATTAGGGAAGAGTAGGATTAAAGGGAGCAACTACAAAATAAGAAAAACAATCATAGGTTGTTATCAGGCCCAGGCATGGTCACAACACCAAGAAGATTTGACTTGCTTTCAGACATATTAGTTAGAATTCAGTTATTAAAATAAAGAAGTCAAAAATATAATAGCAAAAATAGAGAAATTTATTTATCTTCCATATAAATGAACAGAAGTAGTAGATACAAAGTAGGTAGGGAGGTCCTATCTCTGTGTTCAAAATAATCATTTCATAAGGCAGATAATTTACACCATAAATAAGTCACAGGGTAATGCATAGTCTGGAAAACACATACATATTTCCGAGGCCATGGCCTAGACAAGAACATCATGCTTCTCATATCTTATGGCCAGAGAATAATACATATGTTCACATTAAGTTGCATAAGATGCTGGGAATTATAATCTCTACTCAAATCCATTTCTGTTTTTATACAGAGGCAGTATAAATACTAGTAGATGGTAACAAAACTGCATTCAAGCTGAAATAGAAATAAGGAATGAGCAGTGATTTAAAAAGAGTTATGCTTACAAATAATCTATGTGTTTTCAAGAACCATGTGTCCTTACATCCACAAGGTACAGAGACAGCAAGAGAAAGGAAAGATGCAGGAAAGAGTAAGGGCACCTTTATTTGCCTTCGTCTGACTCTCTGACAATACTAAAGGGCCTGAGAAGATTCTCAGTATGGCCTCAATTATTTAACTTAGAGGTGGATAAATGGTATGCACACAATAGAGTGAGCTCATTAAATTTCTGATTTCAACTGTCCATTTTTGACTAAATCTAGAGATGTGAATCTGCCCCTGGAGACTTAAATTTTCAAACTGAGATCGGATTATTTAATAATTTTTATTTGAAGAAAATTATGATGAGCTTGAGTAGAATAGTTTATTATATGTTTGCAAAAATTCCATCTGATAGAGTAAAACTTATATTAATTGAAAACCACAGTAATCTCTTAATTTGCTCATTTAAAATAAGTACAATTTCTAAACCCCAAAAATATGCTATTAAATAACATGTGGCTCTATTTTCCTTTGGGGCATAGTTTCTTGTCTCTTATTTTATCATGAAATATTAAACATATAATTTTTTCAAACTCTGAGAATTTGAGTATAATATGCAATACTTTTTACCCAAATGTAACTAAACTCATTCTATTCATTTCATTTAATTAAATCTAAAATTATGCTCAATTATTCCTTCATTGTATTTTACTTATTTTAGTAATTATAATGACTCATCACTCTTCTCATCATCTTGGATATTTCTATTTATGATTCTGTCAACAAAATGTCAAAATAATCCATTTGGTTGAAGGTAAAATAAGCTTTCAGAAGTTATTGAAAGGTTATGAACAAAATGTTTAACTTTCTTCAAATTATTTTGAAGTACTCTGGAGAATATATACAGCTATTCTTATAGTTCCAAAACTTGAAATATTAAACAAGAAAAGTGGCTTCTGATATCTCATAAAATGCTAACTGGCACATGCTTTGGGATCTGTTCCATATAATATAATGCAGAGAAATTACAGAGAAGCATAGATTTGAAGGATAAATAGAGAATAATGAGTAATCTGGGAGATCATAGGGTGCTGTGAATTGGCTCCTGTATACAAAGGGGTGAGGGTGGGAGTAGAGGAATTAGCATTTGCTTTAAGAGTATCCTGGGGAAAAGGTACTTGGCACTTGAATCTAGAATGGGTAAATGTTTTAAAATTCCAACATTAGAATCATATATTATCTTGGAAATGATCTTCTTGCCCTCAGGATAAACAATGGACTTGATGACCTGAATCACTGGGGGAATTGCTCCACCTTCACCTCTACACCCAGGGGTTGGTGATATGCCACTTAGGTAGAAAGATATTTCTGAGTACTTCTTTTAATAAGAATATTTTTGGAAAACAAATGTCTAATACTCTCCCAATATCCACTCAATTTTTCTTCTCTTTGGTAGTAGAGCCACCTGAATTTTAGCAGACCATAAATCTGCCCTACAAATAATATATTTTTAGTTTCTCTTGCCAGTAAATGTGGTCCTATGATGCAATCCTGATTCATGGACTGTAAGTCAAAATGATGCTTATTTTTATTTTTAAAAGTTTTATTTAAGTGATAAAACTTTATGTATTCAATATATAAAAACTTCAGGAATAAAGTGATGCTCCCCACCCTCCCCTCCTTCCTCCCATGCACATTCCCACCCTTCTCTCTCCTCTCTCTCTCAAAATATTGTATATAACTTCTAGACTGTACCTTTATAAAGAAAAAAATCTTGTATCCTTTTGGTCATAAAAATGTCTTCACATATGGCAGCAAGCTTGGACCCAAGCTTGCCCTGAGTGTTTCACTTACTCTATGTGAATAAATATCTTATTCCTGGACGACTCCTCTTTGGATTGTTGTTAAGTGAGAAAGGAATATAATTCTTTGTTGTTTATGTCATTGCAATTTGAAATCTCCTACGTAGAAATTTAGCCTAGTCTCTAAGTAACTCAAGATATAAAGAAGAATCCAGGACCATATGTGCAGCCATATGTGTGATCAGGTGGTATGGCAAGACATGGAGTTGATCAAAAGGTTTCTAAGCTCCTGGGCTTCTTCAGTATGGGACTCATAACATAAACGTCACATAGTGTCACCATGATAGGTAGAACCAGGACCCACTTATTTCTTTGAATACAATTATAAAAATGTATAGGTGATTTCACTACAGAAACCTATACTTACCAGCCAATATAAGCAGATATTGGAGCAGTAAACACAAATAATTGGGTTGTTGATGTGGCATATCAAATAAAGCCACTATTTCCAACGCCTGCATCCCATATGGGCACTGATTCATGCCCTGGCTGTTCCACTTACAATCCAGCTCCCTGCTGGTGGCCTGAGACAAGCAGCAGAGGATGGCCCAAATGTTTGGGCCCCTGCCACCATGTGGGAGACCCAGATGAAGCTCCTGGCTCCTGGCTTCAGCCTGGCTCAAGTGTGGCTCAGTGCTGTCTTTTGATGAAATCTCAGGAGTGAACCAGCAGACCTTTAAGAACAAGAGATTGGAGAAATCCTTGGATTGATTGAAACATTCCTCAAAAGGGACTATGGAATTCCAGTGACTTTCTCTGCTTTTTATGTGCAGATGTAATCCTGAAGGTGCTACACCATGGCTGTCCATGATATAAGGTGATACAACCAAGGACAGTCCTTTCCACAAAACCTATGCATTCGGACTTTAACTTTCCAAAATGCCACGAGCTAAATAGATTTTTTTACTTTGTTATAGTGATGAAAAGTTAATTTAAAAGAGTAATTTTGGAAGAGATATAATAAGAATTAGAATTTAAATTAATAAAATTATAAATATTCATATACTATGGAAGAATATAAAAGCATACTAGCCATTTAATAAAAAAAATTAAAAAAATTACTTAGGACAGTGAGATAAAATGTTGATTAAAAAGAGGTAAACAATGACCTGGAATATCATGTCCAGAAACTTTATAGAAATTACAGGAAAACTTAAAGAAATATTCAAAGAACTTAAAGGAATAAAAGAAGTATATCCAACATTCAGTTGTAGGTAGCAAATGAGGGCAAACATTAGAAGAAATAATGGCCCTGAATGCAAGAAATTAATGAAGTTGAAAAATCTTCTAGGGGCCAGTGCCATGGCACACTGGGTTATTCCTCTGCCTGCGGCACTGGCATCCCTTATGGGCACTGGTTCTGGTCCCAGTTGCTCCTCTTCCAGTCCAGCTCACTGTTATGGCCTGGGAAAGCAGTGGAAGATGGCCCAAGTCCTTGGGCCCCTGCACCCGCATGGGAAACCAGGAAGAAGCTCCTGGCTCCTGGCTTCGTATTGGCGCAGCTCCAGCCATTGTGGCCATCTGGGTAGTGAACCAACGGAAGGAAGACCTTTCTCTCTGTCTGTCTCTTTCACTGTCTGTAACTCAACCTGTCAAATAAATAAATAAAATCTTTAAAAAGAAAAAAATGAAAAAAAATCTCCTAGTAGGGGTTGGGGGGCTGGTGTTGTGGAAAAGCAGATTGACTTGCTGCCTGTGATGCCAGGCATCCCAGAGCAGTGGTGGTTTGATTCCCAGCTGTTCCACTTCTGTTTCAGTCCCCTGCTAATGCACCTGGGAAAGTAGCAGAAGACACAAATACTTGGATCCCTGCTACTACATGGGATATCTAGCTCCTGAGTTTTACCTGGCCCAGCCCTAGCCATTGCAGCAAGTTGGGGAATGATCCATCAGATGGAAGGTTTCTCTTGTTCTCTCTCTCTTTCCATTTCCATCTGTAACTCTACCTTTCAAATAAATAAATCAGTCCTTAAAAAGAAAAAAATCTCATAGGAGAAATTCTTGAAAGAATGCCAAACTCTCTGTCTTGTTACAGAAAAACTATGCCCATACATATTACATTGAAATTTTTCAACCACAAAGAGCAAATTTTAGAAATTTCCAAAGTGAAAGAAATTTTGCAATTTTTTCCATAAAATACAGAATTATTAAAGATAATCACTACTTTGTGAAGGTAGCATACTCTAAAACAAAATAAAAATGACACTAAACAACACATTTTAGGTGACATCATATAAATAGAGAAAATTTAAACAAAACAATAAGTAAGTGAATTCAATTATTTATCAAAATCAAGATATCATTGCCATAAAAGATTTGTCCCCAAAACAGGAAGGTATTAATGATGCAACAGGCTAAAAACTTGCTTCGGCATATATTGCTTTAATAGACTAAAGGAAACTACAGAGACACATAAAGCATTATAGATATCAGTATTTTAAAACAATTTTCAAATAACTTAAAAAATAAGTTTTCTATTTGATAAAGGTTAAGAAGCATATATCTATTTAAACCACTACATTTAATAAAAAGAAAGTGATAGTATATCTCACTATCATAGCCACACATTATGATAGCACATAATGTTCAGGCTGTGGTATAACAGAATGAAGAAAGGAAAGAAGGAACAAAAGAAAGAAGAAAATGAGTGAAGGAGAAGGAGTTAGAGGGAGAGAGAAAGAAGGAATGGAAAGAAATAAGAGTAAAAATTTAAAGGGATTCTTAAAACATCATTATTTTCAAAGAATATCACCTATATGGCATTGCTGTGCAACAGGATAAATTGTCACTTGGTCCACATAACAGTGCCTGAGCTCTAGCTGTACTCCTGATTCTCATGCAGTTTCCTGTTCATACACCTAGGAGGTAAAAGGGATCACCTAAGGACGTGGATTTCAGACACCCACGTGGGAGACTCAGAAGGAATTCCTGGCTTCTTTTCTTGTCCTGTTCCAGCCCAGGCTGTTGTGGGAATTTGATGGAAGATATACTTTAACGTTTTGTAATTTTCATCATAGGGATCTTTGATGTCTTTGGATAAATTTATTCCAAGATATTTATTTTTTGTAGCTATTGTGAGTAGTATTGATCTAAAAGCCCTTTCTGAGCCATTATATTGTGTATATGAAGGCTAATGATTTTTCTGTTAATTTTATATTCTGCCACTTTATCAAACTCTTATGAGTTCCAATAGTCTCTCAGTGGAATCTTTTGGATCCTCTATATATAGAATCATGTCATCTGCAAATAGGAATACCTTTACTTCGTCCTTCCCAATTTGTATCTGTTTGATTTCTTTTTTTTTCTGATTTTTTTTTAACTTTTATTTAATGAATATAAATTTCCAAAGTACAGCTTATGGATTACAATGGCTTCCCCCCCATAACGTCCCTCCCACCCGCAACCCTCCCCTTTCCCACTCCCTTTCCCCTTCCATTCACATCAAGATTCATTTTCGATTCTCTTTATATACAGAAGATCAGTTTAGCATACATTAAGTAAAGATTTCAACAGTTTGCTCCCACACAGAAACATAAAGTGAAAAATACTGTTTGAGTACTAGTTATAGCATTGAATCTCAATGTACAGCACACTAAGGACAAAGATCCTACATGAGGAGTAAGTGCACAGTGACTCCTGTTGTTGACTTAACAAATTGACACTCTTGTTTATGGCCTCAGTAATCACCCTAGGCTCTTGTCATGAGCTGCCAAGGCTATGGAAGCCCCCTGAGTTCACTGACTCTGATCATATTTAGACAAGGCCATGGTCAAAGTGGAAGTTCTCTCCTCCCTTCAGAGAAAGGTACCTCCTTTTTTGATGACCCGTTCTTTCCACTGGGATCTCACTTGCGGACATCTTTCATTTAGTTTTTTTTCTTTTTTTTTTCTCCCCAGAGTGTCTTGGCTTTCCATGCCTGAAATACTCTCATGGGCGTTTCAGCCAGATCTGCATGCCTTAAGGGCTGATTCTGAGGCCGGAGTGCTATTTAGGACATCTGCCATTCTATGGGTCTGCTGTGTATCTCACTTCCCATGTTGGATCTTTTTTTTTTTCTCTTATAGGTATGGTTGAAACTTCCAGAACTATATTGAATACTTATGGTGAGAATGGGTACCCTTGTCTGGTTCCAGATCTTAGTGGGAATGATTCTAACATTTCCCGGTTCAGTAAAATGTGGTCTTGGTTTGTCATTAATTCGATTGGCTAGTATTTTTTGAGGATTTTTGTGTCTATGTTCATCAGGGAAATTGGTCTGTAGTTTCATTTCTCTGCTGCATCTTTTTCAGATTTAGGAATTAAGGTGATGCTGGCTTCATAGAAGGAGTTTGGGAGGATTTTCACCATTTAAATTGTTTTGAATAGCCTGAAAAGAATTGGAGTGAATTATTATTTAAATATCTGGCAGAATTTAGCAGTGAAGAAGTCCAGTCCTAGTCTTTTCTTTGTTTGGAAGGTCTTTATTATGGATTTAATTTCTGTCTCAATTATTGATCTATTTAGGTTTTCTATGTCTTCTTGGCTCAATTTAGGTAAGTTGTATGTGTCCAGGAATCTATCCATTTTTTCTAGTTTTTCCCATTTTTTGGCATACAGCTCTTTTAGTAATTTCTGATGGTTCTCCTTGTATCTGTGGTATTTGTTAGTATATTTTCTTTTTAATCTCTATAATTATTGATTTGGGTCTTCTCTTGCTTTTTTAGGTTTGTTAGTACATTGATGTATAATTTTGTTCATTTTTTGAAAAAATCAACTCTGTTTTGCTGATCTTTTATATTTTTGTTTCTCTTTTGTTTATTTCTTCTCTAATGTTAATTATCTGCTTACTTCTACTAATTTTGTGTTTAGTTTGCTGTTGTTTTTCTAGGTCCTTGAGATGCACTGATAGCTCATTTATTTGGTTCATTTCTAATTTCTTGATGTTGATACCAGTTGCTATAAAATTTCCTCTTAACACTGCTTTTGCTGAATCCCATAAGTTTTCATATGTGGTAATGTGCTTCATTCATTTCCAGATATTTTTTGATTTTGCTTTTGATTTCATCTATACCCCACTGTTCATTCAGGAGCATGTTTTTCAGTCGATATTTGTTTGCATATGTTCCAGAAATTCCTGAGTTGTTGACTTGCAATTTCATTCCATTGTGGTTAGAGAACATATATGGTACAGTTTCATTTTATTGAATTTTCTTAGACTTGCTTTATGGCCCAGTTTGTGGTCTATCCTAGAGAATGTTCCATGCACTGGTGAAAAGAAGGTATATTCTGCAACTGTAGGATGAGAATTCTGTAGCTATCCATCAGGACCATTTTGTCTACAGTGTCAATTAACTCTGTTTTTTCCTTGCAAATTTTATGTCTCGTTGATATTTCCATTGCTGAAAATGGGGTATGGAAGTCCCCCATTACTATTGTATTGAGATCAATATTTTCCTTTAATCCATTAACATTTCTTTTAAATAGCTAGGTGCCCTGTAATTAGGTGCACACAGATTTATTATAGTCACATCTTCCTGTTGAGTTGATTCCTTAACCATTGCATAGTGCCCTTCTCCATGTCTTTTATCAGTTTTTGTGTTAAACTCTATTTTGTCTGATATTACGATGCTTAAACCTATTGTTTTTTGGTTTCTGTTAGCATGGAATAACTTTTTCTATCCTTTCACTTTCAGTCTGCAGGAATCTTTTTTGGTAAGATGCGCTTCCTTTAGGCAGCTAGGAGTAAGGTCTTGTTTTTTTCATCCGTTCAGCCAATCTGTAACTTTAACTGGAGGGTTGAGGGCATTTGCATTCAAAGTTACTATTGATAAATAAAGACTTAGCCCTGCCATTTTTCCATAAATATTCTTATAGTTTACTTTGGATTACCTTTGTATTTTACTGTGAAAATTCCTGTCTTCACATTATTTTTTAATGATGGCTATATTTCCGTGTTTTTGTGTGTCACAAACATCCTTATGCTGGAAGAGTGGTGACAAATTCTTTGAATTTCTGTTTCTTATGGAAGGTCTTTATTTCACCATTATTCATAAATGAGAGCTTTGCAGGGTACAGTATTCTGGGTTGACAGTTTTTTATCTAAGACTTTGATTATATTTTTCCATTCTTTTCTAGCTTGTAGGGTCTCTAATGAGAAGTCAGCTGTGAGTTCCATTAGAGAGGCTCAGAAATTAATCTGATATCTCTCTAGTGAACGTTATTGAATCTTTTCTTTATGTTTGCTGTGGAAAGTTTGACTACAAGATGTAGTGGTAAAGATCATTTCTGGGCATGTCTATTAGGAGTTCTATATGCTTCTTGTACTTGGACATCCTTTTCTTGAAATTGGGGAGGTTTTCCATAATTATTTCACTAAAGAGAGACTTTCTAATCTTTTCTTTCTTTCTTTCTTTCTTTCTTTTGTGACAGGCAGAGTGGACAGTGAGAGAGAGACGAGAGAGACAAAGAGAAAGGTCTTCCTTTTCTGTTGGTTCACACCCCAATGGATGCTGCGGCTGGTGCGCTGTAGCTGGCGCACCACGCTGATCCGAAGCCAGGAGCCAGGTACTTCTCCTGGTCCCATGCGGATGCAGGGCCCAAGGACTTGGGCCATCCTCCACTGCACTCTAGGGCCCCAGCAGAGAGCTGGACAGAAAGAGGAATGACCAGGACAGAATCTGGCACCCGAGTGGGACTAGAACCCAGTGTGCTGGCGCCGCAGGTGGAGGGTTAGCCTATTGAACCACAGCGCCGGCAATCTATTCTTTCTTTGCACACTTTCTGGAACTCATAAGACTTGTACATGGGTCATTGGATAGTATCCCAAATGTCTCCAACAGTGTGCTAAATTTTTCTAATTTCTTCTTATTATTTTAGGTCTGACTGTAAGATTTCCAGAGATTTGTCTTCTAATTTGGATATTTTTTTTTCTGTCTCACTGAGTCTTTTGTTAAGGCTTTCCACCACATTTTTTATTTGATCCTTTGAATTCTTCATTTCTAATATTTCATTTTGATTTATCTTTAAAGTCTCAATTTCACTGGAAAAATAATCATTTATGTCATGTTTGGATTTCTTTAGTTGATAGATTTGCTTCTGATTACTTCTGATTACTAAATCATTCCTAAAGCTTTTCTCATACAAAATTATGAGTAATCTTATGATTAATTTTTTAATTCGATTCCTGGCATTTCATCAATCTCTTCATCTTCACATTCTGGGATTGAAGTATTGTTATATTCCTTTGGGGTCATGATGTTGTCTTCCTTATTTTCCTGTGCTGATGGCTTTTATCTTTGGAGTATGTCACTGTGGCTCAGTGGAGTATCTATTCTTTCAGTGAATACCAAGAGGTCTGTTCTGGGTGTGGTTCATTTTTCCTGTATGATAGGAGTGTCCAAAATGACACCAAAATTGGACATTGCAAATCTCTCTTTTTTTTTTTTTATTCAGAGAGAAGGGTTTTATCGGATCTGTTGGTGTAGTCTCACACTCAATCTCTCCTCCAAGGTGACCAATGCCCAGTGGGTACAATGTTCATCTGTGCTGCCACAAGAACCACACACAGGATCATTACAGTCCTCAGTGTGAGCACAGATCCCACAGCAATGATCTTCCCTAGGCATTTAGGGATCCCTGCGTGTGTGAAGCTGCTGACAGCAACTGCCCAGAAATCCAGCAACACTATGCATCCTCCCATGTGGCCACAGTGTTTCCAGAGTCTCAGGGTACAAGACTCCCACAGTCACCAGATACAAGGATCCACCCTTCCCTGCCAGCCTGTCCCATACACAGAGATTTGGGGATGCTCCCAAACCCAGCTTCCTGTTGTTACTTTGCCTAGGCAGCCTAAGCCCCCGAGCCTGTGACATGCTAGGAAGTTGGGACACCTTACAGTCCTATGTGGGCACTCTGCCCCCTGGCAGTTCTCCAAGCCAGACTCAGTTATCTCCTCTTGGTTGGTTTCTGGGTGGCCAGATACAAGTTGCCATAGCTGTCATATATGCCCCAAAATGGCACCCTCCCTCTCTCAGCTAATTATAGGATGCCATTGTTGGGTGGTTAGGGAGAAACATGCCCCTTTTTATCACTCTAGGTTGGCAGGTACACCATACCTTATAGGGCTCCAAGACAGACTCACACCAGGCTTTCCTTGCAGTTTTATTGCCAACGCCTTGGGCTGCTGCAGTCCGGTCTTGCCTCACTCTCCAAAGCCAGTGCAGAGGCTCTTGTCTGCTGGGGCCATTGTTTGTACTGTATATCCACACCCTCTACGAAGATCCATAGCATCCCCCTAATTTGTGTGGAGTTTTCAATGCAGCTTTCTCCCGCACTGCTTCCTGATATTGCAATTTTTTTTAACACTTTCTCCTAGACTAGAGCAGTAAGCGCCATATTCCACCATCTTGAAATATCCCTTCAGGTATTAATTTATTCAACTAGGATGCATCAGTGAAAATATTTGAACTTGCAAGTTCAGATAGAGCCAAAGATAGTTGCAAAATGAAACTGAAATGAAATTCCCATATTTGTCCATTTTTTTCAGCTATTGTTTTTGTTTTTATTTTATTTTATTTTATTTTATTTTATTTTATTTTATTTTGCCAGGCAGAGTAAGACAGTGAGAGAGAGACAGAGAGAAAGGACTTCCTTTCCATTGGTTTACTCCCCTAATGGCCACTACAGCTGGCGCTGTGCCCATCCAAAGCCAGGAGCCAGGTACTTCCTCCCGGTCTCCCATGCGGGCGCAGGGACCCAAGCACCTGGGCCATCCTCCACTGCCCATATGGGCCACAGCAGAGAGCTGGACTGGAAGAAGAGCAACCAGGACTAGTACCTGGCCCCCCAACTGGGACTAGAACCTTGGGTGCCAGTGCCGCAGGTGAAGGATTAGCCAAGTGAGCCAGGGCGCTGGCCTTGCAACTATTGTAATGAAAGACATTTAATATAAAATGAGCTTCGTGCATGAAAATGAAGAGTTTTAAAAATTTGAAAATATAAGGAAATATTCACAAATCATAGAAATGGAGTTAAAAGTAAGTTCATTTTATTTTTTCTATTTTTTTTTAATTTATGTGTGAGGCAGAAATAGAGAGGGATTGAAAGAGCTCCCATCCACTGGTTCACTTCACATTTGCCCACACAGCTGGTCCTGGGTCAGGGCCAATATCCAGAAAAACAATCAGGAACTCTGCAAATGTGGCAATCACTTATTTAGTTGAGTATCACTGGTGCTTCCCAAGGGTCTACAATGGTGGGAACCTGGAGTTAGGAGTAAGAACTAGGAATCACTCTCAGGGATTCTGATTTGGGGTGCCATTTTCCTTACAACTGCCTAAGTATTGTGTCTTTAATAATTTTATTCTGATACCTATCTATTTTTTAAATTCACAACATATGAGGGGTTTTAAAAATATTCATGAATATGAATATTATGAAAAATTATACATGTTTGTTAAAAATTTTGCATGCAGATAAACTTTCCATTCTATTTCCCATGAACTTTTAGAACTATGCTCATATGCACACATATGTGCATGTGAACACACTCACACAAAGTAATGAGTATTTCTATCATTCCTAAAAGTTTCCTCATACAAAGTTATGATCACCCTCTCATCCCCTCCCAAAATTGACATCTAGACAGCTACCAATCTGCCTACTCTATCTAGAATTTTACCTACACTGTCACCATATATGTGTAAATGTGATCATCTACAACAAACTCTGGTTCATTATTCAACGTCATTATTATGAAATGCATTTGCCATTACATGAATAAATACCCATTTTCATTACTGAGAAACACTCCATCATGCTGATATAGCATATATTGTTGTTTGTAAATCTGTTTCTATAATTTCTGAATTTTGATGAATTTATCCATTTTATTTAAATGGTGGAACTTGTAGTTTATCATTATATTGAAATACTAACTTTTAATGTGTGTAGTGTTTTTGGAGGTGTCCATTCCCCTAAACTCTTGATATTAGTACTTTGTGTCTGTGGATGCCTTTGAATTTCCTTTCTATCTTTTGTTCTGAGGTTTTACGACTAGATAACCTTGGCTTTTAGAAATCAGATAAATATTTTCACTGAATTGTTTTTACCAAGAAAAGGTCTGACTCTTCCATGCAAATATTGATAGTCTGTCTCTTCTAGGACTTCAAGCTTGTTGTTTCTAGCTAGTTTGTTCTTAATTTCCCTTATCTGATTGGCTCAGGAAATGTACAGTGTGAGCAATTTTGTTCACATGTTGTGATTTTCTTTTTTAAGATCAAGAATTATGCTTTGTCCAGCTTTTTACATGCTAAGTGAAAGTCTGACAATGCACTTAATAGTTCAATCATTTTAATATAGAATTTAAATTATATTTGCTGTAATATTGGGTAATTTACTATTTGCTGTTTGTAGAAAAAAACTAATTACATTGTGAAAATAATAGATGAAACATATTCTTCTCTTATTTTCTAATTAACTATATTTTAATACATATAATTACTGTTTTATATTCAAATAGTTGAGCAATAACTTACTGCTAAAGCAAATACATTCATATTCCTTCCATCCCAAAGTGAAATCAGTTTGGTCAATATGATACTATCTTGTTAGCAAAGAAATTTGGGTTAGTTTATATATTTTTGCTAGTGGAAACAGACAGAATACTATGATTCATTGTACTTCATGAAATATCCTGTAAAATAATGGACAGCTACAGAGTTATACACAAAATATAACTTCCTAATAAGAAGTTACCTCCTGGGTTTTTTTTTTTTTTTTGGGACTCTTTATTTTCTCATCCAAATAATGGAAATAAAATAGTCATGGCCTTTTGATGTACAATAATGGTCACGTGAGGGTTTTTAGCCCTATTAATAGTTTGAAGGCAGTAGGGAATCATTTGAAAGCTTTTAAGCAGGAATGAAATGGATTTATGCTTTGAAAAAGACATCAATTTACTTCTCTCAGAAAGTATTATAAGGTTAGCACTTATTAGGATGCATTGAAATAGTTTATAAAATAGACAATGCTGGCCTACAAAATGGATGTCAGTGGTTATCAAGGACAGTGTTGATATTTGTGTACATTGGGAAGAAGGTTATTGTCAGGGAGAGCTATTGTTTTCAATTCATCTGATTTTTGTAAAGAAATAATTTCCACACCATTTTTCCATAGGCAAAATTACAGTGGGACTACTTTCAGCCTCATTTCTCTATTTTCATTCCCCTTTAGTATCTGCCTGCTATTAGGATTGAAAATATTTGTGGCAGGTGGTTTAAATTTTCTCACACAAGACCCATTACATTATCTTTTCATTTTATCTTTTTGTATAAAGTATACAAGAAACTAAAAAAAAAAGTAGCACTTGGTTTAACTTTCACCTAAACTGCAACAATCTTACTAAATTCCTAGCAATGCAGCCATTCAGAAAATAAAGGAAACCCACTAGCTGATGAATCTGTTTCTTCTACTTTGGTTTTGCTGACAAATTGAAGGTTAAAGCTTGGCATTTGAAAGCCACTTTATGCAGAAACATATGAACTGGGATTATGATCAACTAAGGAAGCATGATGAAGCAAAATATTTCTGAAAAGAAAATATTATACAGTGTAGTGATGGAAAACAATCTCCCTTCCCATAAGTGTGGTGGAACTGTAGCATGTACTCCTTTGTTTCCTAGCTGTTGAGCAATCAGTGCAATGACAGTTGTATTTGTGCTACAGTAACATAATGGTGTGTTGAGAAATTTTTCAAGCTCTTTGGTAAAGTTTTGCAGTCATCCTAAACTGTGCCATTGGTATAGTATCTGACACAGAATAGTTTGCAAACAAAAAGATCAGTACCTGATGTCTGAAACTAAGATTATTGACAACAGCACTGAAAACAATGCTTTGGTACATTCTTTCATCATTAAAGACATGAGGAAGGCAGGAAGGGCAAGGTGCCCTGGCCAATCCTAATACTACTGGACAGCTAAGAAAAAGAAAGCAGCAACCCGATGGAGTTTGATTCTGGAGTAAACTCAGGGTCAAGAAACAAAAGAAACTAGTTGTTTTCTTTCCATGTTTGCACCACAGGCCTTGTGGACTTGAAAATATGATTCATAGTTTTATTTTGCACCTTCCTGAAATAGTTGTACAGCATATGTTGAATTCAAAGCTTTGCCATGTCTCCTATATAAAAATAAAGTTACTGTTTAGGAATAAGGATTTCAAAATACAAAATTGACCCACTTAGCATAGAGGAGGAAATCTACTGTAAGGTGATTTTCTTTGTCGAATCAAACAAGTAGCTGTGAAATTCTTGTGCTGAACATAGTTAAAGTTCTGTCCTACTCAATAAAGTGTAAAATAAAGATATGTTCTTATAATTATTCCCTAATGTTTCTTAATTTTACTACTTTGAAGTCTTTGTACTCACAATATTAATGAGTGTAACTATGTGATGATATTTTATTCTGAAGCCTGCTCTTTTAATTGCATAAGCTATAATTTGATTCAACTTTCAAAATTTATTTGCAGTATTAAAATGACATATTAACAATGGGGCACGTAAGGAATAAAATAAGTAGCAAAATGCAAAGTCAATATAAATGTTTCATTCATTAATCCAAAATAATGCAAGGATTAGTTCTTAAATCAGAGCTTTTTATTCATGTATGGTTACAATAAAACAAATGGAAGTAGTAAGTTTATTTTGTATATAACTCTGTAACTCAATGATAATAATTCTTTGTTTAGAGCCAAGGATATTGATTGCAAATCAGAAAGGGATAAGTATTCCTGAGAAACTCAGTTATATTTATATTATAACAATTATCACCTGTTTTCTAAGATTAACTGTTAACCCTTTAATCATTTTTGTAGAACACACCAGCTTGTTCTTTTAAAATATAATTCTAATTATGCCCCATCCATAGTTAAAATCAGTCAGTAACTTCCCACTGCTGCTAAGATGAAACTAAACTCTTCCTTTGGTGGCAAGTCCTCTTTTACCTACCTAGACTTATCTCTGTTTCCCGTTCTCTCAATGGTGGCTCTACTAGTATTGACTTCCTCTACTGTAATAGTCTCACCCTCTGGGAGGACTTTTGGGATCTTTAAATGAAATGATTTCCTTCCTTGCAACTTATATAACCTATACTCTCAGAAAAGCCCTTCTTGAACTCAGACAATTTTATATTCTGTATTAGGCACTCTAATAGCATGATGTGTTTTCCTTTATTTCATATATGTGATATCTGATCTATTCCCTGTCCCCAATTATGCTCTGAGTTCCATAAACATAGGAAGGTACTCCAAATTGGTGTTGTTGTTAATAATAATCAATTCAATGCCCATAATTATACCTGCATATATCTGGCATTTATTTATTAATTTTCACACAAATTAATTCTATCATAACTAATTTATATGTGTATATTAGTATAATAATCCTTTTCCCAATTCCCTAAGTGTACATTGTGTGCTAATTAACTAATCCATGTGTTCTATGAAAATGTTGAATCCAGATACTGTTGTTCTTCCATGATCTATTTTCTATTACAGTAGCTCCTGGGAAAGGTTAAGCCCAGCCATAGTTGCTATGTTCAGTCACAGATACAGAGTCAAGATGAACAACTATAAATAAATGAAATTTAATTAACAAGAATATTTTGTGAGTCTAATCTCAAGAACAGACTGAGAGTACTAATTTATGGAAGAGAAAGTGGGTACATTACATATTTTTCAAAATAAATAGCAGTTTTGGGCTGGTGTGTGGCATAGTGGGTAAAGCCGCTGCCTGCAGTGCCAGCATCCCACATGAGTGCCTATTCTAGTCCCAGCAGCTCCTCTTCCGATCCAGCTCTCTGCTATGACCTGGGAAAGCAGTAGAAGATGGCCCAAGTCCTTGGGCCCCTACACCAGCAGGGGAGACCAGGAGGAAGCCCCTGGCTCCTGGCTTCAGATCGGTACAGCTCCGGCCGTTGTGGCCAATTGGGGAGTGAACCAAAAGATGGAAGACTCTCTCTCTCTCTCTCTCTCTCTCTCATCTCCTCTCTTTTTCTCTCTCTCTGCCTCTCCTTCTCTCTATGTAACTCTTACTGTCGAATAAATAAATAATTCTTTTAAAAAATAAATACATAGCAGTCTTTGTTTTAATCAAACTAAGTTATCATATTCAAATAAGCAAGTCATAGTTCCACTTCAAAAGAATCATTTTGGATGACTCATAGGTTGTACAGGTGTGCAGTAGGGTTTTCCAGATGCTACATGTGAAATTGCCATTAACTAAACATCAAAATTGACATAAGAATCTAATGGATACCTTTAATCCAGAAATTAAATAGGTTTAGAAAAATATAAAATAAAACTATTATCTTGATTTTAATGAAATAGTTATACATCAATTACAATGTAATGTGTTAATCTCACTCTATTTAATAAGTATTTTAAATATACCAGTCAATATCTAAATAATAAACATTATAATAATATAAATATAAATAGATACAGCTAATATAGAAGAAATATTTTGGTGTCCTAAATAATTACTTAAAATAACAAGGAATTCTGAAGCCAAAATTTTTTAGATCCAGTCTTCTACTGGATACAGAACTTAATCTTATATATATTTTTAAAATCCTTATGAATTCTTTCTTGTTATCCCATGAAATAAATTATCCCTATTTGGAGTTGTAAAAAATACTTTACTTATGAGAGACTTTTCAAAATACAGAAAAAAAATTAAACAAATTTTCATTTATAGTATCTGTGCTATTTACTAAATATAAATTATACGTTTTTAGCATGTCAAAAATAAAATTGTCTCTAGAATATTTAAAAATGTGTAATCTATTGCAAGCTCCAAAGAACATATCAATTCTGTTGCTTACATTCTAATTTTTTAATGAATCATTTTATAGTTGGTTAAACTTCTAATTAATATCTGATGTACTGTTGCTAACATAAAATAATGTGTTTTCCTTTATACATTAGAAGACAACTTGAATGAGAGAAGTGTGCTAGATGTAAGTATTTTGTGGAAATATCACTTTAGGATCAAAGATTATTTACATAAAAGTCCTTCAATTGTTCTCTATCTTTGCATTTACTTGACGCATATATTTTTAAGTTTATGTAAAGGCAGTGGATTGCATGTATTTCATATATGCAATTTTAATTACATGATGATACTTCTGCCCTCCCTCCTCCTTTCAATTTTTGGGGTAACAATTGCTCAGTTTACTTTACAATCACAAGGTTAATCCTCCACTTAAAAATTCAACAAGTAGAAAGCAGAAAGACCATTGTTTCACAGTAGCATAGATGAGGGCTATAAACAATAATTAAATCTCAAAATGTCAATTTCACTCTTTTACATTACTTTTTTTGTACTCTATTTAGCTACCATAAATAAGAGCAGGCATGTTTGTCTTTTGGGGACTGGCTTATTTCACTAAGCATAATGGTCTGCAGTTGCATCCAAATTGTTGCAAAAGATAGGATTTCATTATTTTTATGGCTGAGTAGTATTCCATCAAGTATATATAACCAAATTTTCTTGATCAAGTCATCAGCTCATGGATATCTGGGTTAACTGCATATCTTAGCTGTTGTGAATTCAGCTGATGTAAACATGGGAATACACACAGCTCTTTCTTATGCTGATTTGATTTCCTTTGCACAAATTCAATTATTTTTAACATGGAATTTATAATTTTGACTAATTTTCTTGGCTCATGTATATTTCAGCTGCCTTAAATTTCTCAAATAAGTACGCAGTTAGTTAATTTAATTTTCAAAATGAAGCACTATAAGTTACCTTTATATTAATCAATTTGTCCATATTTGACTTAAGCTACTTTTTTCAACTTTTGGGTTTATAGTCATACTTAAAATTTGTTTAAAAACACACTTGTCTAAAAACGTGACCCTAAATCAGTATGTCTTGTATCATCTGACTGTATGCTAAAGCAGAGAAACACAGGCTGTGTTAAAAACACAGGCTATATTTAAATATTTTAAAGATAAGGGAAAAGTGTGTATCACTTGAAGAAGAAAGTAATGGTAAATAAAAGGGATTGTGAATTTTTTAGTATCACCTTCTTTGCTTCGTTTTTTATTTTAATACCCATCACAAATCCAAAAACACACACACATACGCACACACACATAAACACGCACAATTAGACCTATATTTCCTAAAAAGACACCCATGGAATTCTGAGGTAGTACACAAGCAATTAGATCAAACCAGAAAATAAACATAGAGGATATTTCTGGCATTTCATTTACCTCAAAGCTTTTAGGAAAAATATATTCTCCCAGAAATGGCTATATCATGGTATAGAGTAAAAAGTTTTATAGACTTTTAATATTTAATGTTTAATTGATACATAATTATTTTATATATTTATGAGATACCTTGTTATACTTTGGTTTATATATACATAGACATGTGTGTGTGTGTGTGTGTATATAACATTCACATCAGAGTGAACCTATCTATTGGTTCAAATACTTATCATCTTTTTAAAGTGAGAACATTGAAAATATCTTTTATAGATTGTTAACATATATATTGTACCTTATTGTTGTCCATAGAATCCTCTTAGCAATGAAATATCAAATTTTATTCCTCCTAATTATTACCCAGTGGCCCTGAATCAACACTTTTCCATCCATCCCACCATACCTAATTTCCTCAGCCTATGGTAACTTCCATTCCTGTCACATCTT
Organism: Oryctolagus cuniculus; assembly: GCF_051225735.1. Taxonomy (NCBI): domain Eukaryota; kingdom Metazoa; phylum Chordata; class Mammalia; order Lagomorpha; family Leporidae; genus Oryctolagus; species Oryctolagus cuniculus. Next base: position 63,531,202 of record NC_142874.1, on the reverse strand, counting down.
TTATGAGATTAACTCTTTTAGATTTCTCCATTCCACATATGACTGAGATCCTGTGGTATTCTATTTCTACTCTTGACTTACTTCAATTAATATGTAGTTGCCACATGTTCCATCTACATGATGGAAATGGCAAAAATCATAATTTTTTATAGAAAATAGGTTTCCATTGTATATATTACCACATTTTCTTTACTCAGTATTAATTGCTGCACATTTAAATTATTTCCAAATTTTTTTTATCCTGAATTGTGCAGCAGTATACATGAGTGTTTATTTCTCTTCAACAGACTGATTTATTTTCCTGTGTGTGTGTGTAAGTATATATTTCAGAAGTGGGATTGCTGGAGCATATAGGTAGTTTTATTTATTTTTTTTAACAGGCAGAGTGGACAGCGAGAGAGAGACAGACAGAGAGAAAGGTCTTCCTTTGCCATTGGTTCACCCTCCAATGGCCACCTCGGCCGGTGTGCTTCGGCAGGCACACCATGCTGATCCAAAGGCAGGGGCCAGGTGCTTCTCCTGGTCTCCCATGGGGTGCAGGACCCAAGCACCTGGGCCATCCTCCACTGCACTCCCCGGCCACATCAGAGAGCTGGCCTGGAAAAGGGGCAGCCGGGACATAATCCAGCGCCCCGACCGGGACTAGAATCTGGTGTGCCGGCGCCGCTAGGCGGAGGATTAGCCTATTGAGCCAGGGCGCCAACCCAGTAGTTTTATTTTTAATTATTTGGAGGACCCTCATTCTGTTTTCCACAATGGTTATACTAATTTACATTCCCAGCAGCAATGTCCAGTGGTTTCGTTTTCTAAGATCCTTGTCAGTACTTGCCATCATTTGCTTTTTTATTACAGCCAGTGAAACTGGAGTACATAGTATCTCACTGCAGTTTGAATTTCATTTTCCTGATGATTAGTGATGTTAAATATTTTATGTGCTTATTCATCATTTGTATTTCTTACTTGAAAAATGTCTACTTAGTTCAGTTTTCATTTTCAAATTGGCTTTTTTCCATTTGGTACTGAGTTTCTCAGTGAGTTTCTTAAATATTCTGGTTATTAATCTCTTATCATATGGACACCTGGTAACTATGTTCTTTCTTTCTGTAGGTTGTGTCTTCATTCATTTTGTCTTTTTTTGTCTGTTTTTTGATGTACAGAAGCTTTTTTTTTTAATACAATATAATTTGTCCATTTTTAATTTTGTTTCCTGTGCTTCCAGAATCTGTTCTTAAAGATCTTTGCCCGTTCTCATGTCTTAAATTTATTCCGCTATGTTTTCTTCCATTATTTTCATAATGTCAGGTCTTACATTTAATTTGAGAAGAAATTGACATTTTTAGAAAGATCTCAGGGCTGGCACTGTGGTATAGAATGTAAAGCCACTGCCTGTAGTTACAGCATCCATATGGGTACCAGTTCGAGTCCTGGCTTCTCCACTTCCAATCCGGCTCTCTGGTGTGACCTGGAAAAGTAGTGGAGGATGGCCTGAGTCCTTCCAAATGAAGCTCCTGGCCCTGGCTTCAGATGAGTGCAGCTCCAGCCATCGTGGCCAGCTGGGGAGTGAACCAGCAGATAGAAGACATCTCTCTCTGCCTCTGCCTCTAAGTAGTTCTGCCTTTCAAACAAATAAATAAATCCTTTAAAAATAAAAATAAAAAATATTTATTTGAACACGAGAGAGAGAGAGAGAGAGAGAGAAATCTCAAGATCTTCTATCTGTTGGTTCACTGCCCAGGTGGGTACAATGACCAGGGCTGGGCCAGGCTGAAACTAGGAGCCGTGAGCTTTATCTGGGTCTCCCACATGAGGCAGGGGCCCAAGCCTCCGACATCTTCTATCTTCTGCTGATTTCTTCAGGCCATTAGCAGAGAGCTGGATTGGAAGAGTGATTGACACAAACTGGTACCTAGACAGGATGGTGGCATTGGAGGTGGCGGCTTTACCCACTATACCACAATAACAGTGTCTCTTCCATGTCTTACAAAGTGTGCTTCATGTTTTCCCCACTGAATTTGATGGTATCTGTTGGCTTCTTATTTACAATTATAGCCTTCGTTATGATGAGGTCTGTTCCTTCTACATATTTGTTCGATATTTTTATCATCAAGTATAATTAGATTGTATCACGTGCCTTTCTGTAGTTACTGAGATAATCATATGGCTTCTGTCCTTCATTCCATTTATGTGATATAGTATGTTTACTGATTTGCATATATTGAAGAATTCTTCAATCCATGGGATGAATTTCACTTACCCATGGTGAGTAATCCTTTAAGTGTGCTGTTGAACTCATTTTGCTATCTCCTTGCCTATAGTTTTAGTTAATCAAATGTCTTGATTTGCAACTTTCTTTTTTTTTTGTCTTTATCTGGTTTGTTATCAGAATAATGAACTTTCTTGTCCTTTTATTCTGTTTTTTACTGTATTTTATTTAAAATCTATTTTATTTGATACAAATATATTTACTCTTCCTTGTCTTTTCTTATTTACATTTGCATGGAAAAGCTTAGTCTATCCTTTCATTTTCAGTCAATGCATGCATGTATTTTAGAGGTGATGTGAGTTTCTTATAAGAACATATAGTTGGCTCTTGTGTTTTTATGCTTTCTTAGTCTCATAAATGTACTCTAAGTACCATACTTGGCTAATTCAATCTAACGCATATAAGCCAATTATTGAAAAGTATGGGCTCACTACCGACATTTTGAAACTTGTTTTTTTAGTTTTATTATAAGTTCTTTTTCTCCTTCTCTTACAATCTTTTTTGAGGTTATTTTCTCTAGTTGTGTGTTTGATTCCTTTTTTGTTATTGTTTTTGGTGTTTCCATTATAGATTTCTGCTTTGAGGTTACCATGAGACTGTTTTGGTTATAATAAACCGTTTTGAAATGACAGCAACTTAACAATAACCATAAAGATAGAAAAGGAAGAAAAATAAATATAGAAAATCTAGAATTTTATTCCATTTTTCCACATTTTGAATTCTTTATGTTCCAATTTCATCCTTCTATATTGCTTATTGTACAAATGCAGTCATTTTACTATTCTTAATGACTTTGTTCTTCATTCTTCATATTATTTATGGTTTATATGCCAACAACACTAGACAATTCTGAATTTGTCTCTATAATCATTCATACCAGTGAGTATTCTACCATACAATATTTTCTTCTTTTTTATTTGCATCTCCTTCTTTTGGTATAAGAACTCTCCTTAGCATTTCTTGAAGAGCAAGTTTGATGATAGTGATAAATCTCTGACCCTTTGCTTGTAGAGAAATGGCTTTATCTCTCATTTATATTTAACAGATTGCTTTGTTAAGTACATATCTTGTTTTCTTGGGTTTCTTTTTTTTTCCCTTCAATTTGTAAAATTAGCATACAGTTCTCTTCTGGCCCATAAATTTTATGCAGATAATCCTGTAGTTGGAGGAATTGTGATACACTTATTTGTCATTTCTTTCTCTTGTTTTCCAGGTGTAAGAGTGCTATATCTATCTTTTACCTTGGAGAGTTTGATTATACTATATCTTGGGGTATACTCAGTTGAGTTGAATCGGAAGTGATTTTTAACTTTCCTATTTCTGGATGTTTGTATCTGTTTCTAGGTTTGGGGTGTTTCTTGCTATTAACTGTTTGAATAAATTTTCTGTATCTTTGGTCTTTTCAGTTTCATTGAACCCTACTAACTCCATTTTCTTAGTCTAATACTGTTTCAAAGCCCTTATTAGCTTTCGACGTTCCTCATCATCCTTCTTTGTTTTTTTTTTTTCATATACCTATGTATTATCAAATATTCTGATTTTGAACTCTGTCTTCTGCTTGATATATTTGCTTATTGATACCTTCATATTTAAAATTTCATTTAGTATACTTCCATCTCAAAGATTTCTGTTTCATTTTTTAATTACTTCCAATTCTATTAAGTTTCTCTGCTAAATACAGAGTTCTATATGTTTTCAATTTCCTTAAAACAGCTATTTTTAGTTGTCTATGAGCTTAAGTCTATGTATTATATTATCAATTCTGTGTATACATCACCAATTCTGGTGAGTTATTTTGTTTATTATGTGAGGTCATGGTTTCCTGAAAATTCTTACTGCGTGCAGGCATATGATATGACTTATTTGCACATTGAAAGATTCCATATTTATTCATACTTCATAATCTGACTTTGCCTGTACTTCTAGGAATTAGTCTATTTTTGTCTTCTAACCTAGGGAAATATCTGCAATGATCAGAGGTAGATCAGATCAGTAGTAAATTCTCTAAATCTAGATTTGCATAAGTCTGCTACTAAAGTATTGCCACTATTTCAGTATTGGAGGGTGACACTAGCCCATGTGTATTCCATATCTAGAGTTATTTTGTTATTTAGCAGGAAATGGGGGAGTGTCTACAAAGTGTAATTCATCTTTTCAATCTTCTACTTAGGTATTGCGTGGGTCCAAATGCCTCATCCATAGTCACTGACCTATGGTCAGGCATTATAGCATTCTTCTCAGCTCTGGGCATTACCACATAGGGGCCATCTTCAAGCTCCCATACAATGACTTCACCTTAACCTCTCTTTTCTTATACCAAACATTTATTCACTGTTTTATTGGATGAGTGTGAGGAGAAATCAGGTTGGGACTACCATGACAACCACAGCTGCAGTGCCCTATCATACCCAGAGCCTGCAGCCTGTTGACAGCAGCACAGCATAGGGGTAGGAACATGGGCCACACTACAAGCTGCCTCCTGCTGAGGTGGACTAATAGCCTCAGACCTCTGCAATCAGCCACAGATGCTGCTGTTCAGAATGTAAAAAGTTGGAGCTACAAATCTCCAACTGTTACTGACATGGATCCAGAAGCTTTGTTTGCAGATTCTAGCCTGCCGATAAAAGCCATTAGGATAATTCTACTGCTATTTTCTAAAAGATTTATTTATTTATTAGAAAGGCAGAGTGAGAGAGAGAGAATCTTTTATCTGCTTGTTCGTGGTCACATGGCAGCAACAGCCCGGGCTGGGTCAGGCTGAAGCCAGGAGCCAGGAGCTTCCTGGGTCTCCCACTTGCATGCAGGGCCCAAGTATTGAGCTATCATCTTCTGCTTTCCCAGAGTTAGGTTTTCGGTTTTTTTTTTTTTTTTTTTTTTTTTTTTTTTTTTTTTTTTTTATGAATAACACCAAGTTCTCAGAGTTTTGTGTTCCATTTACTTCACTACCCCAAACAAATGGGAATCTTGCTCCTCAATATCTGTCTGAGCTTGGAGTAGGAATGGTAGAGACAGTCTTGGCTGTTCAGCCTGAGACTAAGTTGGGTGATATTGAACCTCACGGCTGTCAAGCCCTATACAGTCTTGAGGATGCACAAAAGGCCCATGCACAGCTGGTGCTGATGCAAGCCAAAATACAAAATGCAAGTGTATCCTGAGGGAATTCATATTTATTCCTGATGTTAGGGCAGGTCTTAAGATTTCATCTATGAGAATTAACCTAGGGATAGTCTGTGGGATCTATCTGATAATGGGTATCACAACAGCTGAGTTCCTGGGACAAAGCCCTAAGCTTACATTTCTACCCCACAACCCAGGTGTTATAGACTTGCTCTGCTGTCTTTCTAAGATTGAGCTTGTCTTCTCAAGGTGGAAGCTGTTGCTTGACTTCTTGGTGAAAGAACGTCCAGAAACCTAGTCTGCAAGTACTGACCTGGATACAGGGGCCATGGTGCACTGAATTTCACCATGGTGGATCTGGCCCAGGATTTCCATTCCAAGATCTGATTTAAATCACATTCTCTCATGCTTGTGTGATGTCTTCATATTGAGCAGCTTGGGTTTCAGGGAGAGGTGACACTAAGCAACTCTTTCCTTCTTACCATCTTCAATGTGTGTTTTTGTTTTATTATGCTAAAACTAAGCACTGTGTTCTGTCATCACTTCCACTTCCAAAGCTCTTGTGAAAGTAATTTATTGTGTGAAAATCTGTCAAAACTGGTGTCTCTGTGGAGAAAGGATCACTGGAGCGTCTATCTTGTTATCTTGCTCTGCTCTCATCTTATGAATTTTTAAACTAAACTAAATCATTAAAGAAAAAATGTTTTACTTTTAGAGAGCTCCTTTGGACTATGTCTAAAATTCCTTTGATGTTAGGTGTGTACGTATGGAAATATGTTTCATTTTAAACTATTGTTATGGTTTTTGTTTCTCATTATAGGTAGTTATTGATTTTATTTATAATATTGAGAAAATATGTTTGATCAAAGCAATGTTTCACTAAATCTGTAGAATTATACGGTAACTCAGGTTGGCATATGTGAGCTTAGAGGAAATACACAAGCTTCCACAACCATTCTCTGATTTAATTTCCATGATGCCATTAAATATGTCTCATATTTGAATGCAATTTAATTCTTGAATTATCCTATGCAATCACAGACAATTAAAAAACTGAAATGAACATAATAGGTATTACATGTTTTATCTTGCTATTTTACATAGATTTATTTTATTATTTTTATTTTTATTAATATAAACAGAAGACATTTCATGTATTTCATCAGTACAATTCCAAGAAGAGAACAATTTTTCCCCTTTAACCCTTCCCTCCCTCAATCACCCTCTTTCCTTCCTTTTTTAAATTAATTTTTTACAAAGACATACTTTCAATCCACTCTACAATCACAGGCTTAACCCACTACTAACCATAAATAAAAAGTTGGAAGACCAAAGTTTCAAAGAAGTATAAACACGAGCTAAAAATGACAATCACATCCCAATGTGGCCATCTCAATCCTGTACATCTGTATATTATCTGCCACATATTAGAGAAAATATATGATATTTGTCTTTTCTTGACTGGCTTATTTCACTAGGCATAGTGTATTCTAGTTCCATCTATTTTGCTGCAAAAGACAGTATTTCATTATTTTTATGGCTGAGTAATATATATATATATATATACATATACACATATATTTACATATGTATGTATGTATAACATTTTCCTTAACCAGTTATCAGTTGATGGCAATATAAGTTGATTCCATATCTTAGGTATTGTGAATTGAGCTACAATGAACATAGGGGTAAGAATAATTCTTTTCTATGTTGGTTTCATTTACTTTGGGTAAATTCCCAGGAATGAGATGGCTGGGTCACATGGTAGGTCCGTATTCAGATTTCTGAGGAATCTCCATAATGTCTTCCATGATGATTGTATGAGTTTACATTCACATCAACAGTGAATTAGGGGCCGGCGCCGCGGCTCACTAGGCTAATCCTCCGCCTAGCGGCGCTGGCACACCGGGTTCTAGTCCCGGTCGGGGCGCCGGATTCTGTCCCGGTTGCTCCTCTTCCAGGCCAGCTCTCTGCTGTGGCCAGGGAGTGCAGTGGAGGATGGCCCAGGTGCTTGGGCCCTGCACCCCATGGGAGACCAGGAAAAGCACCTGGCTCCTGGCTCCTGCCATCGGATCAGCGCAGTGCGCCTGCCGCGGCGGCCATTGGAGGGTGAACCAACGGCAAAGGAAGACCTTTCTCTCTGTCTCTCTCTCTCACTGTCCACTCTGCCTGTCAAAAAAAAAAAAAAACAAAAAACAAAAAACAAAAAAAAAAAAAACAAAAAGCAAAACAAAAACAAAAACAGTGAATTAGGTTACCTTTTTCCCCATATCATCACAGCATTTGTTGTTTTTTTGATATTTGAGTGACAGCCCTTCTTTTTTAAATATTATTTTATTCATTTATTTAAGAGTCAGAATTACAGTCAGGGAGAAGTAAAGACACAGAGAGAGACCTTTCATTCTCTGATTTCCTCCTCAAATGGTTACAACAGCCAGGACTGGGCCAGGACAAAACAAAATCCAAAGTCTTCTTCTGGGACTCCCTTCTGGGTACAGGGGCCCAGAACTTTGGCTGTCTTCCATTGCATTCCTAGGCACATTAGGAGGGAACTAGAATGGAAATGGAACACCCAGGACTTGAACTGGTGCCCATTTGGGATATTGGCACTATAGAGTGTGACTTCAGCCCAGGTGCTAGCCATTCAAACTGGGATGAGATGAAAACTTATCATGGGTTTTATTTGCATTTTCTCTATGGTTAATAATCCTGAGTGATTTTTCCTTTGTTGGCCATTTCAATTTCATATTTTGAAAAATGCCTGTTCATGTCATTTCTTAACTGGATTGCTTTTTGTTGTTGTTGTTGAGTTTCTTGAGCTCTTAAAAGATCCCAGATATGAATCTCTTGTCAGTTTCATAGTTTGCAAATATTTTCTCCCATTCTGTTCATCGCTTCTTTTTTGTTGTTGAGTGTTTCCTTTGCAGTGCAGAGACTTCTTAGTTTGATGTAATCTCATTTGTCTAGTTTTGCTTTTATTGTCTGTGCTTCTGGCATCTTTTCTAAGAAGTTTTTTTTTGTATGCCGATGTTTTACATTGTTTTTCCAACATTTTTGTCTAGTAATTTGATTGTATCAGATCATAGATTTAGATCCTTTATCCATTTACAGCTGATTTTTGTGTAAGGTGTAAGGTAGGGAGTGCATAGTTGCACTTTTCCAAGAACTACTTGTTTAAAAGACTACCCTTTCTCCAGGGACTGATTTTAGCTCCATTATCAAAGATTGGTTGTAAATAAATGAATTAATTTTAGGAGTGTGTATTCTGTTCCATTGGTCTATAAATCTATTTGTTGCCAGTACCAGGCTGTTCTGATTATAAATGTCCTGGAGTATGTTACAAAATCTGGTTTTGTGATGCCTCCAGCTTTGTTTTGCTGTTTCAGAGTGCTGTAGCTATTTTGGGTCTCTTGTATTTCATATGAACTGTATCATCTCTTTTTTTTTTCAGATCTGAGAAGTATGTCACTGGTATTTTGAATGGGATCACATTGAATCTATAAATTGCTTTCAGCACTATAGGCAATCTGGGCATTTTGATGACATTAATTCTTCCAATCCACAAACATGGAAGATATATCCATTTTTTGTAACATCTACTAATTGTTTCTTTAATATTTTGTAATTTTGGAATTAAACTAAGTTCTGACTTCCCTTATGTATTTTACTCTATGACATGTCATCCTCCTCATAAAAAATGGTTTGATGAGCTTAAAGTTGCTTTTTTTAAATACATCACATTTTATGTTTTTATAATTTAACCCAGATACATTTTTATTTAAGGTATATAAATGTCATGCATTTCATATATAGAAAAAAAGGACATAGTGCTTCATCCCATGCTACCCTCCCTCATGCCTGCATTCCCACCTTTCTTCCTCCTTCCCCTCCTATACACATTATTATATTTTACAAAGATATGTTTTCAATCACCTTTATACACATAAGATTAATCCTACATTAAGAGTTCAACAAATAGTATGAAACAGAAACAAAAACTGCTCCTCAAAAGTTGAGACAAGTGTTGTTCAAAATCTTAGCATCTCAAAGTATCAATTTCACTTCTGTAGATTACCTTTTAGGTAATTCATATTCTATTTATTTTACTACGTGTAATCATTTCCAGTTGCATACATTTTGTTGCAAATTACATGATTTCATTTTTTTCTGCTGTTTAGCATTACATGGTATACATATACCATAATTTGTTTATCCAGTCTCCAGATGACAGACATCTGGATTGATTTCTTATCTTAGCTATTGTGAATTGAGCTGCAATAAACATGAGGGTAGAGATAACTCTTTCATGTGTTGATTTCATTTCCCTTTGGAAAATTCCCAGAGTGTTAGGGCCAGGTCATATTGTAGGTCTATATTCAGATTTCTGAGGCATCTCAATATTGTTTTCCACAGTGGCTTCACCAGTTTATATTCCCACCAACAGCGAATTAGGGCAACTTTTCCATCATATCCTTGCCAGCATATGTTGTTTGTTGATTTCTGTATGAAAGCCATTCTAACTGGGGTGAAGTGAAACCTCATTGTGGTTTTTGTTTTATATATATATTTTTTTGCACTTCTATGATGGCTATTGATTCTGAGCATTTTGTCATGTCTTTTGGCCTTTTGGATTTCCTCTTTTGAAAAATGCCCGTTCAAGTCCATTATCCATTTTTTAACAATGCAGTTTGTTTTGTTGTTGTTGAGCTTATTGAGCTCTTCATAAATTCTGGTTATTTATCATTTATCAGTTGTATAGATTGCAAATAATTTCTCCCATTGATTTCTTCTTCATATTGTTTTGCAGTTTCCCAATGCTCTCTAAAAATTTGAAGGTATCAGGTGGTAGATTTAGGTCTTTGATCCATTTGGAGTGGGTTTTTGTGTAAGGTGTAAGATAGGGATCTAGTTTCATACTTTAGCATCTGGAGATCCAGCTTCCCCAGCAGCATTTGTTGAAGAGACTATCAATGGTCAGGTGTTGATTTTAGTTTCTTTATCAAAGATAAGTTGGATGTAGATGCTTGGATTGATTTCTGGAGGTTATATTCTGTTCCATTGGCTTACATGTCTATTTTTGTGTCTGTAATAGGATGTTTTAATTTTAACTGCCCTTTAGTATGCCTTGAAATCAGATATTGTGATGCCTCTGGGATTGTTTTTGTTGTATAAGATTGATTTAGCTATTCGGGTTCTCTTGTGTTTCCTTATGAGTGTTAGCATCATTTATTTGAGGTCTGAGAAGAAAGTTGTTGGTATTTTTTGATTGGGATTACACTGAATCTGTGAATCATTTTTAGTAGTATGACCATTTTGAATATATTTATTCTTCTGATCTATGAATGTGGAAGATTTTAGCATTTTTAATATCTTCTATTTTTTTCTTCATTGTTTTATAATTTTCATCATAGAGATCTTTGACATCCTTTGTTAAATTTCTTCCAAAGTTTTTCATTCTTTTTGCAGCTATTGTGAATGGTATTGTCTTTAAAGTTATTTATCACTCATGGAATTGTCTGTGTATACAAACAGTAATGATTTCTTTTTGTTAATTTTGTATCTTGCCACTTTACTAAACTCTTTGGTTGTTCCAATTGTCTCTTGGTGGAGTCTTTTGGATCTTCTATATATAGAATCATGTCTTTTGCAAATAGAGATAGTTTGAGTTCCTCCTTCCCAATTTTTATCCCTTTGCTTTATTTTTTATTGTCCAATGGCTCTAGCTAAATCTTCCAGGATTATATTGAATAATAATGGTGTGAGTGAGCATCCTTTTGGGGTTCTGGATCTTAGTGTGAATGCTTCCAACTTTCCTTCATTCAATAAGATGCTGATTGTGGGTTTGTCATAAATTGCCTAGATTGTGTTGAGGAATGTTCCTTATGCCTTATTTGCTTAAGGTTTTCAGCATGAAACGGTGTTGTATTTTATCACATGCTTTCTCTGCATGGTTTTTGTTTTTCAGTATGTTAGTGTGAGTTATCACATTTATTGATTTGCAATTGTTGAACCATCCCTGCATACCAGGGATAAATCATATTTGGCTGGGTTATTGAGGATTTTTATATCTGTGCTCATTATGGGAATTGGTCTCTAGTTCTCTTCCTCTGTTATACTTTGTTCTAGTTTACAAATTAAGGTGATGCTGGTTTCATAGAAGGAGTTTCTTATATTTCCTCCCTTTTAGTTGTTTTAAATAACTTGAGAAGAATTGGAATTAGATCTTCTCTAAATGTCCAGTAAAATTCACCAATGAAGCAGTCTGGTCCTAAGCTTTTCTTTGTCTTAATTTTGTATCAAATTAAAAAAAAATCAGCTCTTTATTTCATTGATACTTTGTATTGTATTTTTGTTTCAATTTTGTCTATTTCCTTTCTAATTTTAATTATTTCTTTCCTCCTACTAATTTTGGATTTGCTTTATTGTTTTTTTTTTCTAGGTCCTTGAGATGAATAGATAGCTCATTTATTAGGTGAATTTGCAATTTTTTGGTGTGGGCACCAATTTCTATAAACATTCCTCTTAGCACTGCTTTTGCTACATCCCAAAAGTTTTGATATGTTGCATTATTATTTCATTAGTTTCCATAAATGTTTTTATTTCTCTTTTGATTTCTTCTATGACTCACTGTTCATCAAGAAGCATGCTGTTCACTCTCCATATGTATGAATATGATCTGGAGATTCTTGAATTGTTTATTTCCAGCTTTGTTTCATTTTGATCAGAGAAGATGCATGGTATGATTTTGATTTTTCAAGTTTTCTGAGGCTTGCTATCTTAGAGAAGTAGTTGGTCTATCTTAGAGAAGATTCCATGCACTGTTGAAAATAATGTGTATTCTGCAACTGTAGGATAAAAAGTTCTATAGATATCCATTAGGTCTATTTTGTGTATAGTGTCAACTAACTGTTGTTTCTTTGCTGATTTTCTCTCTTATTGATCTTTAGAAAATCCTAAGACCCATGTTGGGTCATTAGATAGATCTCTAAAACTATAGTTTTTTTTTTTTTTTTTTTTTTTATTCCATCCCTTTATGTTGGTATTACTGAAAGAGTTCCAGAGATTTGCTTTTCAACTCAGAGGTTTTGTCTTCTGTCTCACTGAATCTGTTGGTAAGGCTTTCCACCACATTTTTTATTTGACCTACTGAATTCTTCATTTCTAATATTTCATTTTTATTTCGCTTTAAAAATCAATTTCATGGGAAATTTTTTCACTCATATCATGTATGGATTTCTTATTTCATGGACTTGCTTCTGATTGCTTCAGAGTAATGCTATGATTAACCTTTTGAATTCCATTTCCAGCAGTCTCTTCCTCTTCACATTTTAGTATTGAACTGTTGTATTCATTTCATTTCAAGGCATCATGTTGTTTTCCTTATTCTTGTTTATTGGATTTTTGCATTTATTTTTAGCATTTTTGGAGATACCTGTTGGCTTTACACTTTAGTTCCTCTGATGGCTTTTATTTTTGGATTATGCCTTTTTGGCTTAGTGGTGTATGTGGTCTTACATTGAAAACTGATGTGTGCCCTGGGTATGTCCAGGGAGCTCTCTTGAGTGTTCCAGTTTTTTTTGAAGTATCCAGAGTGACACTCAAGTTGGACGTGATAGATCGCCTCTGTTTTTTTTTTTTTATTTATTATTTTTTTTTTTATTTTTATCAGAGGTGAGGGTTTGATCTCCTATGTTGGCATAGTCTCACCCTCACTTCCTCTCTTCCAATTTAATCAATGCCTGGGCACTAGCCCCAGTGGGTGCAATATTCATCCACGCTGCCACAAGAACCACAAAAGGTATTCATGCAGTCCTCAGTGTGAGCACAGATCCTGCCACAATGACACACCCAGGCGATCAGGGAACACTGAACATATGGAGCTGCCTATAGTGACTTCCCAGAGACTCAGCCACACCCTGAACCCTCCCGGGCACAGCAAACAAGGCTCACAGCCACGGGGTGCCAAGGATCCAATCATCCCTGCCAGTCCATCCCATCCACACAGAGATGGAGACACTCTCAGAACCAGTTGCCTGTGGGTGCTCCACTTATTCAGTCTGATCCCAGGAGCCTGTAATTGTTAGAAGGCTGGGGCCACCTCACGGTCCTATATGGGTGCCCATCCCTGTCAATCCTCCCTGTCAGACTGAGTCATTTCTTCCTGGCTAGCTGTTGGGTATGTATGCAAAAACTGGTACAGCTGTTATGTATGTCCAAAATGCCACTCATCCTGTCTCAGCAAGTTGTAGGGCACTGTTGTTGGTGGGAAGGGGAGAGAAACACGTCTCTTTTGCCCTCTAGGTTGGCAGATACCTGTCCCCACAGGGCTCCAGATTGGATTTATGCCAGGCTATATTGCCAGTGGCTTGGGATGCTGCAGCTTTTTCTCACCTCACTCCCCAAAGCTGCTGCTGAGGCTGTTAGCTGCTGGGGTACTGTTTCATGTATGTTCTTGTGCTGCTTATCTATACCCTCCCATAGTGCTGCAGCTCCCCCCTTCCTTCTGTGAAGATTCCTCTACAGTTTTCTCCCTAACTATTCCCTGAAATTGCACTTTCCCCCTTTTTTAACTGTCTTCTCCAGCCGAGAGCGGTAAGCTCCCTCCTTATTTCACCATCTTGGAATCTTCCTAATGTGCTTACATTTGGAAGACCATTTCTCTTTCTGTTTATTTTAATTCTTATAAATATTTCAAAATTATTATACTGAAAAATTTTAAAAGTAGATTCTGATGAATCACGTAATGAATTAAATTGATTTTTATTATGCAAAAGCAACAGTTATCTGAAATTTTGTCTCTTGAAGTATTGCTCATTTGTAATTTATTAATATCTTGATTAGAATCATCTAAATGTTCTCAACAGCATGAATGAGTACACAGTAGTCAAATTGATTCTTTGTTCGAAAATGCCTTTTCTATCACTTTGATTTCAAATTCATTTTATAAGATTTTCAAAACTGAATGCTTTTGAAAAATTAGTGCAGTTTAATTATCACATACAATATCAAGTATTTGTACTTTCACCCTTTCCTGATGAAATAAGAAGCTTTAAAAATAAGAATTTAAAGGGAATGAAACAGATCCTTTATTTCTTAATAGACATCTAAAAGAACTTAGAATAGTTATCAGATTATATTTAACAAGCTTTCTTGATAAAGATACACCAAATTTCAGTATAGAAAGTGACACTGAAGTTAGCACAGAATTATTGAAATTATTTTAGAGAATGCAAATCAAGTAGTTTTACTTTCATTGTCAAATATAATTTCTTTATTGTAAATCAAAGTAATTTCTGAGTTACTTTAATTGGTTGGATACATTCATTATCAAAAGTTTCTTTTCCAAGGGCATTAAATAATGTGATTGAAAAATGACTAATAGGTAATGCACTCGTTTTTAATTAGGTGGCTTCTGCCATCCCTATGAATCTACAGAAGGAAATTTAAGTAGAATTTTAATGAAGAAAACAATGCTTTTCTTAGAGGGCCTAGATTTATTCTTCCTACATTATTACTCTATAGCTCCCTTTCACCCCTGCAGTTAATTAGAGGTACTTCAAATTTAATTGCCTTTTCAGAAATTGTGCAACTCATCATTTTGCCTGATTTCAATCCTGAACCCTAACTTTTCTGTGCTTATTATCATTGATGACCTCTGTGAACATTTTGCATAGCTCTCTTTCCATGTGCTTGTTTGATGTCAGCATCTTTTGGCCTCTCAAAGTCTTTTCACCCAGCTCAGTAAAAATTTACAACTAGTCGGTGAGCCTCAATCCTTCACCCATCAATTAGCCTTGCTCTCTGGGTTGGCATGCTTTGATATGTCTGTAGTGCTAATTATGAAATGAAGGGATGATATGTAGAGGTGGAGTCATTTTAAAATTCTACTTTGCATCAAATGTGATTATCCCCAGGGCAGATAATTCATGTCTATTTTCCTTACTTTTAATTTTATATAAATGATTCAGATTTATTTGTGCTTAATGCTATGTGGACTACCAGACTATGATATTTTCAGATACACAACATTCATTCAAACTATGGCTGAATTCAGCTTCTTGATAAGTCCAACAAAGAAAGGAAAGAATTAAGATGCCTGAAACTCACTGGAAAGAGTTGGTATAAACAGCATCAAGTTCTACATGATACTCAAGATGACAGCATTAGGCAACCACTTTAAGAGATGAGAGTTCAGAAGTTGCTTCTTGCACACAAGTGTTGGGGCAATACATACTAGAATGTAATATGGATTTGTTCACACATTACCAAATATATTGCAATGAATGAATATTCTATCCGTTTTCAGAAAATAGTCTCCTAAGTGATCCGTGGAAGACTTTACACATGTGAGATAAAATGTTTATTTTTGTTGTCCCAATTTACTTGATCATTTTTCAAGTACTTTGACATATTAATAAATAGAAGGGAAATAGAGTTTCCACTGATATAAAGTTATCTTTAAAATATTGTGACTATCTTAGAGACATGGAATAATAAGATTCTGAAAGCTTATATATACATATATGTGTGTGTGTGTGTGTGTATGAAATTAGACCCATGCTTCTAACCATATAAAAAATCAAGTTGAGATGGAGCAAAGACCCAAATTTAACATGTGAGACTATGAAATTGCTGGAACAAAATAAGGGGAAACACTCGACGACACTGGCATGGAGGACAATTTTTGACAACATTTCCAGAGCACAGGCAACATTTCTCAAAAGAAGAAATACAAATGGCCAACAAATATATCAGAAAATGTTCAACATCACTAACAATCAGGGAAATGTAAATCAAATCCACATGAGATATCACCTCACCCCTATCAGAATGGCTAAAAACCAAAACACAGAGTAGCAACTACTAGCGTGAAGAAGGGGGAGCACTTAAACTCTGTTGGTTGGAATGCAAATTAGTTTAGCCACTGGGGAAAACAGTTTGGAAATTTCTTAAAAAGCTAGAAACAAGCTCACTACATAACCCAGCAATCCCACTAATAGGTATATACTCAAAAGTCATGAACATGTTGTATGGAAAAGATACTTGCACAACCACGGTTATAGCAGCTCTGTTCAAATAGGCAGAATTTCAAATCAATCAAGATGTACACCATCAGATGAATGGATAAATAAAATGTGATACACACACACAAACACACACACACACACTCAGAATGGAATATTATCCATCTATAAAACATGAAATACTCCCATTTGTGGCAAAATGGACAGAAATGGAGGACATCATGTGGAGTGAAATAAACCAAGCACAGAAAAACAAATGCTGCATGTTCTCCCTTATATGTGGGATATAGAATTAAAGAAAGAGAGAGAGAGAGAAAGAGAGAGAGAGAGAAGGAAATGAATGTGTGTATAAGTATTGCAGCAAATACAGATATTTTTTTAAGATTCATTATTTATTTGAAAGGCAGAGTTGGAAATGCAGAGGCAGAGAGTGAGAGAGCGAGAGAATCTTCCATCCACTGGTTTACTCTGAAATGGCTGCAACTGCCGGAGCTGGGCTGTCTCAAAACCAGAAGTCAAAAGCCTCTTCCAGGTCTATATATGGGTGCAGGGGCCTTTAGGAATGTATCTGTAAACCATATTGACTCTGCTAAATACTAATTAAAATTAAATATATACATTAAGAATAATAGTAATAAGAATACTTTTGAATTGCTTCTATAATGCAGTAGCTTTTTCTGATTGCAGACATCTATGTAGAAAATATGCATCTGGGGCCAGTGCGTTGGCACAGTAGGTTAATCCTCCGTTTGAGGTGCTGGCATCTCATATGGGCCCCGGTTCTAGTCCTGGATGCTCCTCTTCCAATCCAGCTTTCTGCTATGGCCTGGGAAACAGTGGAGGATGGTACAAGTGCTTGGGCCCCTGCACCCACATGGGAGACCAGGAAGAAGCACTAAGCTCCTGGCTTCGGATTGGTGCTGCTCCGGCCGTGGCGGCCATTTGGGGAGTGAACCAGTGGACAGAAGACCTTTCTCTCTGTCTCTCCCTCTCACTGTCTATAACTCTACCTCTCAAATAAACAAATAATAAAACAAAGGAAGAAAGAAAGAAAAATGCATCTAATATGACCTTATTTATACTTAAAACGTTGAGGGACACAATTTTTAACACATACAGGCACTGTGTCAAGTCACATACATTATTTAATTTTTCTCTGAATGTGGTTGATTTTTTTTTTTTTTTTTTTTTTTTTTTTTTTTTTGACAGGCAGAGTGGACAGTGAGAGAGACACAGAGAGAAAGGTCTTCCTTTGCCGTTGGTTCACCCTCCAATGGCCGCCGCTGCAGCCGGCGCACCGCGCTGATCCTGGCAGGAGCCAGGAGCCAGGTGCTTTTCCTGGTCTCCCATGGGGTGCAGGGCCCAAGCACCTGGGCCATCCTCCACTGCACTCCCTGGCCATAGCAGAGAGCTGGCCTGGAAGAGGGGCAACCGGGACAGAATCCGGCGCCCCAACCGGGACTAGAACCCGGTGTGCCGGCGCCGCAAGGCGGAGGATTAGCCTATTGAGCCACGGCGCCGGCCTAATGTGGTTGATTTATGAACTTGCTGTCAATATACTAGAACTAGAAATAACTGATTAGTATTTTAAGAATTTAATGGAAAAATCGACAGCTTGAAAAAACAGAACAGAAATATAATCAGAGAGATAGAAGTTCAGAGAAAGGTTAAAAATGAAGGCTAAGAATCAAAATATTGTAACATAAATAAAGACAGATTCCTAACTAGATTAGACATGGTCAAGGAAATAATCAGCAATCTTTAAGCTAAAAACTCTACCTACTAAGATATGTACATATATATTTATGAAGATATATATGGATATATAAAGATACATGTATTTTTAACTTTCAGCATATTATTTAAATTTTTAAGTAATAAAACTTTAAGCTAACCTTGAAATGTCTACATTGCCATATCAGAGTTCCATGCGGGAGACTAAAATGAAATTACTGGCTGCCCCAGCGCTAGGTATTGTGGGCATTTGGAGAGTAAAGCAACATATGTATAATCTGACTACCTCTTTTTCCCTATCCATCTATCTCTCTGAGTCTCTCTCTCTCTCAGTCCATATTTTAAATAAATAAATAAATAATTCTTAAAGTACTAATACATGATTAATTTTATTGTTTACAACCACCACGATTTTTCTTGCTTCAATTAATTTGAGCAAATATTGAAGTGTATTTGATGGTAAATTAAAATCATCTTGTTTTCCTGAAGTAATTCAAATAAACAGGCTAGGTCCCCATTTCTTTTTCCTCATGGAATTTTTTTTTCCTCTTGTCCACTGGTTAATTAAATTAACTGAATCACATTAAAAAATAATGTAGCTGCATTAAAACTCAGTTTTCACTGACAATGATTTTATATACAAATCATGTACTATGTAAAAATCATTAGTAAAACTATGAATAAATAAAATATAAGAACTATTATATAGAAAAGTTTAATATTTATTTGAACTTTGTATAAGTTGGTTTCCTCATATATTAAGGTAATAATACCACTGATCTCATAGAGTTGTTATTTTAAATGAAAGAATTAACATAGAAAAAAAACTTGAATACCACATATCACATATACTACATGCTCCAAACATACTCAATGCCTTTAGTCTGTATTAGAGAAAAACGCCACCATTACCTGTTGGGTAACTGAGATAGAATGTAATGTGGGTAACAACTGAATTGTGTGACAGAATGGGAATTCCCCTTATTTGTGAGAATTGAAAATCCTATACTTACTAGTGCTTTAATGTGCCAAATCACTCTCTCTAGCCTCACTTGGAGAAGGGATGTATAAAAAATAATTATACTATTGAAATAATGATCTGGTCCATTTATGGAGCAGGTTTGGGAAAGTGACAAAGTTATACATTTTTTGACCCATCTTTCTTGAATGCATGGGAGACCCAATAAACATCTTCCTACCCATCATAGAAGGAACTAGGGCAGCAAATTGATATCATATAGCCACTGGCTTTCATGTAGAGTTGAGCATTGTATTCCTTGCCTGTACACTCAGTCAATCACAGGTCAATAATAGGTCTGCAAGTTGATAATGTGTTCATGGTGATGTACCTCATATCTTGGGTATTATTTGGTCAGGTATCATAAGAATCATTTCTCTCCTCTCAGTATAGGGTAACCTACAAGTTTAAATGCTCTACAATAGGGGTCAGCAAGATATTCTCATCTCATATTTGGAAAAAGCCATCTTGATATGTTTCATTACTTAGAAACACATTTTAGGGGTTACTCTTCCTCAATGACTGACCACCATTATGTTAACTGGAAATGATGATAAGACCTCTATTTTACTTTCTCCATAAAGCATTTAGTTGTATTTTGCTATCAGTTAGCAACATAATACAAAAAAAATTCTTATTCTTTGAAAAAAAATCATGGCTGTTTTTCTTTTTGCTAAATGATAAGTAAAGCTCCCAGAAAGATAAATTAGAGCCTTGACTGGTTTTTCATCTCCAGAGATCACCAAGCAGACAGGAGTTGTTGATAAGTCCAAGCTATGGCTCTTCCATTCTCACAGAAGAACTGTGTTATCAGCTGCAGGGTGGCCCTCAGGGGACTCTCACCTTTTTTTTTTTTTTTAATATTTACTTATTTATTTGAAGGTAGAGTTACAGACGGTGAGAGAGAGAGAAAGGTCTTCCTTCCGTTGGTTCGCTCCCCAAATGACCGCAAAGGCTGCAGCTGCACCAATCTGAAACCAGGAACCAGGTACTTCTTACTGGTCTCCCTTGTGGGTTCAGGGGTCCAAGCACTTGGAGCATCTTCTACTGCTTTTCCAGGCCATAGCAGAGAGCTGGATTGGAAGAGGAGCATCCGGGACTAGAACTGACGCTCACATGGGATGCCGGCGCCACAGGCGGAGGATTAACCTACTGCGCCACAGCATTGGCCCCAGGGACTCTCACCTCTTGTGAGTCCTCATCCGTATCTTCCTTTTTGAATCCACTCTTATTCCAGCCCTATACACCCTCCCTGGTGGCATCTTCTGTTTCTACTCTGAGTTGCTTGATGGCCAACAGTGTTCAATCCACTATGCAATCAAATTGACTCCAGTTTACTTTTACTTCTTATTTTAAATGAAAATTAAACTTATATTTTCAACTAAACACGCTCTATATTTCAGATTTTGAGCTTGGGTGCAATGAATGCATTGAAAAATATGTGAATTATTTTCCAATTACTGAATGCAAAACGTAAAACAAGAACAAAGCTTTCCTCTTTTCCATCCGAAGAGACATGGCTCGGGTAGAAGAACATAAATTTTCCACTTCCCTCTGACTTACTTTTACAATGCTTGAAAAGCAGTATCTAAGCTTGAGTTTCATCATGCCTTGGAATTAATGAAATTAAAAAATATTGTAAATATTCTGAGAATCTTTGCTTAGATGAGGCTCATACTCCTGGAGATATTGTTCTTAAGTTGTATTTTTCATGTTTTGCTGCTTATGTACTGTTTACTCCCTGAGGCACAGATTAAAAATGAGGCAAGAACTAAAGAAATTTAGTGTTTTCCAAAAATGTCAAGTGTTATTTCAAGGTAATCTTTGAACAATGTGTTGTAAATGGAAGAGTATGTTGCTTCCTCATGATGAACTGGTACTATATTGCTTCTGAAAATTGATCTCACTTCATAAGGAAGATTATCAGGGTGTCTGTGCCATAATATTATTTCTAAACAACTGATATCTTTCTTTTAATGAAACGAAGCTGTCTTTGGAAATTGTTCTAGTGAAGAAATTGAATTGACTAAAAACCTCCACATCAGATAATTTGCTCTCCTTGAACTTTCACAGAGTTGGTATTGTTGAAGGTATTTGTTTACTTATTTTTTTCCTCTGAGTACTTTACTATAACTTTCATGTTTGATAGTTCCACTTTCACTCTACCCAATATTTTGTGACAATTTAGGTACGTATCCTATGCAGTAACAGATATCATGCATCCCTTCTTTAAGAGCCATCAGCATTCATTGTGCCAAACACCACACTAATAGCTACAAAATGTCCAAATCTTGCTCTAATTGTGTGTGTGTGTGTGTGTCTGGGCATTTCATTTTCACATTCTAATTATTGAACATTTTCTTGTAAAGTGTTCCCATGTCATTTCAAATTCACCATTTGTTAAGCAAATTATATTTTTTCCTTCAAATGGAGTAACTCCAACTTACTTCTTTGTTTACTACTATTATAAATCCTAAAGTTAGACACTGCTAAATAAAGTTGAATTTTTTTCTTAGTTCTCCAACTAACCAGTCAGAACACCTAGCTTCCTGTTTTCAGAATGCCTGTCTATCAATTTTTCGCAGTTCCCACTGTCATTGCCTTGCCTATTAACACATTACTGGATGCCTGGATTGCTGAACTAGTTCTCTGAACAGCCTTTGAAGTTCAATAACTTTCATTCCTATCTGTGTTTCAGAGAACATCTAGATCAATCTTTAATAACAGATTAGTCTAACATTTTTTTTGACTTTTATCTGTGGCCTATCTCTCTTAGAGATCAACTGAATAATAATTTCCTACAAACATTTCAAATGTATTCTGAAAGCCAGCATAATGTATGCTATCCTTATTCAGAAATGCACATCCTATTCTTGACAAATATTTTTGGATTCAATTGTATTTAACCATTCAAGGAATTATTATTATTGTATGGGCTCTAAATTATCCAGATAAACTCTGACCCTTCAACCCTTATTTACATTCTAAGAAATGGCATGGTGGGGTTCAGGGATGACAGATAACAAATACTATAGAGGATCTACAGGACAGAAGTGGAGAGCATGGACTTGATAAGAATCTTGTAGAGAGAGACAGGAAATGAGAAGACAGACCATAACAAGGATCTCTATGGCGGGAAACAAACAGAGTTTTCACGTAAGTGGCTAGCAATCAGATACAGAGGGATGATTGAAGAGACAGTTCCCTTACTGAAATATGTTAATAAGGCAGATGAGATCCAGACACCAGACTTTCCTTGAAGAATAACAGCATGACTCCAAGGAGAAACTCAGTAGGATTAAAGAATTTAGAGTAAACCATGAAGACCAACATTTATTTGCTGTCTGCTGTGGCCTACGCATTTTTAAAACATTGTGTTATTTAGTGAACAATCCAAGGATGTGTTTATTCATATTCTTATTTTAAATATAAAATTTTAGAAAGTTTAATAATTATCTCAGGTGAGTATGACAAAGGAGCCTAACATTTTGTGAGGTGCTTCCTGTTGATCATCAATGTCTTTTAATTTCTGAAAACCACTGTACTTGATGTGGAGTTTGAATTTCAATTGAGTGGCCTTAAGTCAGCTTGGCAGCTTCTTCTTCCAACAGTGGTCTAGGAGCAACAGGCCTTAAGCATGCAGGCCACCCTGTAGCCACTGAATCTAATTATTTAGAAAAATAAGCCCCTGGTCATAAAAGAGGACCCAATTATTGAGTCAGTACTCTTAGAGATACCCTCTGTTTTTATGCTACAAACAAAATGAATGGCTTCTCCAAGTTTGAAATTCCTACTCCTGGAACTTCTGTTGATATTTCTTTAATTCTTTAAAAGGTTTCCTGTTGCTCTCCTATCCAGTAAAGTAGATCTGTGCCAGAACCCTTTAAAGCCTCACATAAAGGATTGGCTGTCAATACAAATCCTAGAACCCATATTCTACAAAATTCTGACACTCCCAGAAATATCCTTAGCTGTTTTCTCATCCACAGGATCCAATATACAAAATATCTTCTTTTCTCTTGAGTGAAAGAGTACGCTTTCCTTCAGACAAAATATATGCTAAATAATTACCTCTTGTTTAGAAATAATGAACTTTCGGGGTCCAGGGCTGTGGCGCTGCAGGTTGAAGCCCTGGCCTGGGGTGCCGGCATCCCATATGGGCGCTGGTTCTGGTCCCAGCTGCTCCTCTTCCTATCCAGCTCTCTGCTGTGGCCTGGGAAAGCAGTAGAAGATGGTCCAAGTGCTTGGGTCCCTGCACCTGCAAGGGAGACGAGGAAGAAGCACCTGGCTACTGACTTTGGATCAGCACAGCTCCAGCTGTTGCAGCCATTTGGGGAGTGAACCAGCAGATGGAAGACCTCTCTCTCTGTTTCTGTCTCTCTTCTCTCTGTGCAACTCTTTCAAATAAATATATAAATCTTTTTTTAAAACAAGAAATAATGAACTTTTCTTGGAGGAAACTCTACATCCTCACTTTGCTAAAACATTTAATACTATGTTGGTATTTTCAACAAAGTCCTCATTGCACCCAGACTTGAAGATCTACTCTTCTATTTTAATTAGAGGATCATTGAAAGTGGGGTTTGCTTTAACTTGCTAACATCATAACAAATGACTTAGACTTAGGATAAACTAGCTTGAAGAGAAGGTAGCAATTTCCTTACAAAACCAAGGAGTTGGACACTTCTATATGACCAAAAACTGGTGAATGATAAGACTATCCTCTATTTGACACATTAAAGGTAAAGCAAATCTTTGAGGGTGAGATTTATCATTAATTCTCCTAATAGTAAAATTCTTTAGGGACAGATGCTCTGCATGAGAAGTTGGTACACAGTGACTCCTGTGTTTTTTAACAAATTAACTCACTTATGTGTGATGTCAGTGAACACTTGAGACTGTTGATATGGGATGCCTAGACTTTGGAAGCATCCTCAATCCTCAATTCCATTAGTTTTTAAACAAGGCCATGAGCAAAGAGTAAGTTCTCTTCTCCCTTCAGAGAAAGGGACATTTCCTTTTTGATGACTACTTCTTTGCTCTGGGGGCATGGACTACAGAGTTCCTGCTTGTAGGCACACTTTTTGCACCAATATCCTGGCTTTCCAAACTGGAAATGCTTTCTGGTTGGCTTTTCAGCCAGATCAGAATGCCTTTTGACTGATTCTATGGTCACTGAATGCTAATTATAACAATAGCCATTCCATGTCCTGCATTTGAACTACTTCCTATGTTGGAGCATCCTTTCCTCTTTAATCCTATCTACATTATTACTAACATTTGAAATATTTTTTATCAACTGGCTCTTGGGGATTTGGGGTCATATATTCAGTTTATGCACCTGTTCCCTTAGAAGTGAGTCCATAGGCATGTGTGCAAAACTACACACAGCTGAAAAGTCTCTTTGAAGAACCCGAGAGACAAAATAAACATGCACTCTATGAGCCTAGTTATACTTAATCTTGTGACTTAAAGATGTAATGCTCTGTTTTAGAATCCTCTTATGTACCCCAAAGTGGGGTTCCCTATTTTATCCAGCCTGCTGAATGGCTCTCTACTGCTTGACATGTGTCATTACCCACTGCCTTGATAAAAAAGCCCACCACACCTGGGATTAAACTGGACCCAAGGGCACTTACTGCCATCACAGAAGTGCCAGTCCAGCTGAAAGAAAACACACATAAATTTGGAGAATTTCCAAATGCTTGGAAATCTTACAGTCAGACAAAGAAGAAGAAGGAGAAGAAGAAAAGGAGGAGGAGGAGGAGGAGGAGGAGGAAGAAGAAGAAGAAGAAGGAGGAGGAGGAAGAGGAGGAGGAGGAGGAGGAGGAGGAGGAGAAAAGAGAAATCTTAAAAACAGTGTTAGATATATTTTGGATACTATCAAATGACACAACATACGAGTCTTAGGAGTTTGTGAAGGTGTGGAAAGAGAGCATAGACTAGGCCTACTTAATGAAATAATTAAAGAAATTTTCCCAAATGGATAAAGAAGGGACGTGCAAGTATAGGAAGCACATAGACCTTCTAATAGACACGGCCAGAAAAGATCTTCACCATGTCACATTGTAGTCAAACTTTCTACAGTAAAATATAAAGAATAATTTCTAAAATTTGCATGAGAGAAACACAAGATTACTTTCAGAGGATTGCCAATTAGACTCACAACTGATGGCTCATCAGAAACCCCACATGTTAGACAGATTGGTGAGATATAGTCCAAGATATATAAAAAAATCAACCAGAATACTGTACCCTGCAAAGCTTAGACTTATGAATGAAGGTGAAATAAAGACTGTGCATATCAAATGCAAATTGAAATAATTTGTCAACACTCATCCAGTCTTATAAAAGATGCTTAGTGATGTATTACACACAGAAACACAAGAAGACAGTCATCATTATGTAAGAAGGTGAAGCCAGAAACCGCCCCCCAAAAGAAGTACAAAATAAGTAGAAAGTAAATAATAGGAATATTTATGGAAAAATGACAAAATTAAGTCTTTACTTATCAATAGTCATCTTGAATGTAAATAGCCCAACTTTCCAGTTGAAAGATACAGACTGACAGAATGGATTAAAAAACAAAACCATCTATTTGCTGCTTACAAGAAACGCATTTCACCAACAATGATGCATGCAGACTGAAAGTGAAAGGATGGGTAAAGAAATTCTATGCTAAGGATAAAAATGTTCTATGCAAACAGAAACAAAAAGAGTTGGTGTTGCCATCTTAATATGAAACAAATAGACAATATCTACAACCAACTTATAGTTGACAAAGGAGCTAAATCAAGCAGAGGGGCAAGGACAGCCTCTTTAACAACTGGATCTCCTCATGCAGAAGTATGAAACTAGGCCCCTACCTTACACCTTATACAAAAATCCACTCAAAATGTATCAAAGACCTAACTCTATAACCCAGTACTGCTACAAGACATGGGGATAGGGAAAGACTCTTTAGAAAAGACCCCTAAAGTACATCAAAGCCAAAATTGACAAATGGGATTACATCAAGCTGAGAAGATTCTGCACTGCAAAACAAACACCCAGCAAAATGAAGAGATAACCAACAGAATGGGAGAAAATATTTGCAAACAATGTAATTGATAAAGGATTAATAACCAGAATATATAAAGAGATCAAGAAACTCCACAACAAAACTAATAATCCAGTGAATAAATGGGCAAAAGACTGAAACAGGCATTTTTCAAGATAGGAAATCAAATAGACACTTGCAAAATGCACAGGATCACTAGCCAACAGGGAAATTAAAATCAAAACCATAAAGAGGGTTTACCTCACTCTAATTACAGTGGCTCTCATATGGAAATCATTAAATGACAAATGCTGGAGAAGACGTGGGGAAAAAGGTATCCTGGTCCACTGTTGGTGGGCATGTAAACTTGTGCAGCCACTATGGAAGACAGTGTGGAGATACCTCAGAAATCTGAATATAGACCTATCACATGATCCAGCCATCCCATTCCTGGGAATTTACCCAAACCAAAAGAAATCAGTATATAAAAAATATATCTATACTCCACTGTTCATTGCATCACAATTCACAACAGCAAAGATATAGAATCTTCTCTAATGTCCAACTGTCGACTGATTAAGAAATTATGGTATATACACACTGTAGAGTACTATTCAGCTGTAAAAAAAAAAAAAAAAGAAAGAAAATGAAATCCTGTCTTTTGCAACAAGATGGTTGCAACTGAAAACCATTATATTTAGTGAAACATCCAGTCCAAAAAAGACAGATATCATATGTTTCCCTGATCTAATGTAACTTAGTGAAATGTAATATAATGTATTGGAATCAAATAGACATTTTGAGAATAGATGATTGTTTATAGCCCTTGTCTCTTCCATTCAGGAATCGTGTTTTCTTTTTTTTTTTCTCTTCTCTTCTTTTTTTTCTTTTCTTTCTTTTCTTTTCTTTCCCTTTCTTTTATTTTCTCTTTTATTTCCATTTCTTTTTTCCTCTTTTCTTCTATTCTTTTTTCATACTATTTGTTGAACTGTTTCACTTAGAGTAGGGTTAACTATATGATCATTAAGTATTCTGAAAATACAGGATTGTAAAAATTAAAAGTGAGAGGCCGGCGCCGCGGCTCACTAGGCTAATCCTCCGCCTTGCGGCGCCGGCAACCGGGTTCTAGTCCCAGTCGAGGTGCTGGATTCTGTCCTGGTTGCCCCTCTTCCAGGCCAGCTCTCTGCTGTGGCCAGGGAGTGCAGCAGAGAATGGCCCAAGTGCTTGGGCCCTGCACCCCATGGGAAACCAGGACAAGCACCTGGCTCCTGCCATCGGATCAGCGTGGTGTGCCGGCAGCAGCCCGCTGGCCGCGGCGGCCATTGGAGGGTGAAGCAACGGCAAAGGAAGACCTTTCTCTCTGACTCTCTCTCTCACTGTCCACTCTACCTGTCAAAAAATTAAAAAAAAATTAAAAAAATTAAAAGTGAGAATTAAGAGGAGGAGGAAGTGTTGGAGCATGGACAAGAGGGAGGTTGGGGAGGAAATCTCATTATGTTCTTAAATCTGTATATATGAAACATATGAAACTTGTATAAATTAAATATAATTAAACAAGAACATAATATATCTACATTTTTTCCAAATTATATATTTTCTTTTTTTCTTTTTTTTAATTTTATTAATGAATATAAATTTCCAAAGTACAGCTTATGGATTACAATGGCTTCTCCCCCATACTGTCCCTCCCCTTTCCCACTCCCTCTCACCTTCCATTCACATCAAGATTCATTTTCGATTCTCTTTATATACAGAAGATCAGTTTAGCATACATTAAGTAAAGATTTTAACAGTTTGCTCCCACACAGAAACATAAAGTGAAAAATACTGTTTGAGTACTAGTTATAGCATTAAATCTCAATGTACAGCACACTACGGACAGAGATCCTACATGAGAAGTAAGTGCACAGTGACTCCTGTTGTTGACTTAACAAATTGACACTCTTGTTTATGGCATCAGTAATCACCCTAGGCTCTTGTCATGAGCTGCCAAGGCTATGGAAGCCCCCTGAGTTCACCGATTTATATATTTTCTACCAACATCTGATAGCGTTGCTGGTGAGTATTGAGATTTTTTTTCTAGATTGTACGGTAATCACATTAATTTTATATTTTTCATATTACATAGGTTTACATAATATTTAATAATTATAGCTCTCATAATTTATAACTGGAATGTCTATTGTATCACATATGTGCTAATTTGAATATGAAGCAATCTATTCTATCAGATCATTAATGCTAGATTCTCTCATTCCCATTTTATATAAGTTTATGTCTTAACCTGCCTTAATTTTTTGCATTTTTCTGCATAAAATCAATATTCTCATTAATAATTTTTTCACTTTATATCAGAAATGATTTTAAGCATTAATTTTTAATTGAAAATGGCATTCTTATCTCACTAGCAAATTAGTTTTTTTCATTTTGTTTTGGAGTTATGTGTTCTTATTTACACAACTATTTTATTTTTTAAAAAAATCTATTCTGTGTTCAACTTTTACTTTTGTCTTCTATGCCTATTACTTCTATGCCTATTGTTTTATCTTTAATTCATTCTATTTTCACTGCAGTATTCTTGAATTTAATTTTTGTCCCCTTTTTCACATTAAATTTTATGTGTGTGTATGTTTCTAGTTTACATTACTGTTGTGTCATGATATTGGTTTTTGCTATCTGATTACATTTATTATTCTCAGTAATATCCTTTCCATTTCCTTATGTTGCTTTTTCATATCATTTTGATCCTTCTCATTGATATCCATTTTAAGTATTAATACCAAATATTTATTTCAGAAATACTTTCGTTATGGTGGGGTTTTCCAGGCAATTTAATGTTTCTGAAAACTTTCCTTTCTTCTATGACTCTTTTATACATCTTCATTACAGTGGCTTCTCCTTCAGCATGACAGGTGAGTAACTGGAACCACTTGTCAGTCACCTGAATAGCAATGTGGAGAACACAAGCTCAGCTCCAGTGCAGTTTATTGGCTGCTCATTCTTTAATTTTGCTAGCTTCTCCACACAATTCCATACATTGTCTACTATAGTATTCACATTCCAGCTGTCTTTGAGTTTCAAGCTATCATTTTTTATAGGACCATCAGCATTTTGACAAATTAATTTACAGAGTGAAACTAGGGCTAGATAATGGGTATTTCAACAGTCTTCTTGGTCTGTACAAATAACATATCCAACATGCAAAACATTTATGACTGTCACATATAGCATTTCTAATGTGGTATTTAGTAAAGCATCACATTTTATGATGTCTGTCACTGGAAATGACTTTTGCCTTATTTCTTTCATTATCCTTTATTTTCTGTTTGTTTTGTCATAGTTCCAGAGGTTCTATTTTATTTTGATTTTTAATGCATCTTTCATGAAATCAAGTGAAAATAATATTGAATGTTGAAAGTTGCAATGTCCAGCCGGCGCTGTGGCTCACTAGGCTAATCCTTCTCCTGCAGCATCGGTACACCGGGTTCTAGTCTCAGTTGGGGTGCCAGATTCTGTCCCAGTTGTTCCTCTTCCAGGCCAGCTCTCTGCTGTGGCCTGGGAAGGCAGTGGAGGATGGCCCAAGTCCTTGGGCCCTGTACCCGCATGGGAGACCAGGAGGAAGCACCTGGCTCCTGGCTTTGATCAGCACTGTGCACCGGCTGCAGAGGCCATTTGGGGAGTGAACCAATGGAAGGAAGACCTTTCTCTCTGTCTCTCTCTCTCTCTCTCACTAACACTGCCTGTCCAAAAAAAAAAAAAAAAAAAAAAAAGTTGCAATGTCCAGCCGATAACAATATTTTTCTGTCGGAAATGATATTTTTCTGTTGGAACTCTTTAAGTTGGTTCCCAATTCTGCTGGTCAACCTATCTGCATCCCTCCCATCCCTTCTCTTCAATTTAGAGAGTATAAATTCAACATATTTGCAAAGAATTTTTTATACAATTTTCTCTTAGTGCAAAATCTTATGCCATATTTATGAAGCTTCTTAGGAATTAGGTAATGGTTTATAGCATCTTCTGTTATGTGTGAAGATTAAAATTTTTTGCATGTTCTAAAATGATGTTTTTTTCTTGATTAAATTACTTGCCTTCATAATCTTCTACCTCTTAAATAATTCTTGAGATTTATTGCAATGTGCAGTAGAGGATCTCTTTACCAAAATGATAATTACTCCATTGTAGACAATTCTGTTCTTTATCTTTAACAGTCCTTTGCAGTAAAACCTTTATATCACTCAAATTTCTGTATTTGTATTGTCTGACTTAATAGCCACTAGTCACATATGGCTACTTAATACTCAAAATGTGTTCAGACAACTAAGAAACTAATTTTAAGTATTTTTAAACAATCACATTTAACTAATAATCACAAATTATATACAAGATATTTCCCTGTCTTCCATTAAAGCTTACACATAAAGTTGAACTCAATGAAGGAGTTAATATAGAAAGCAAAATAAAGACTTATTAATTCTTTTTTAAGCTTTTTTATTTTATTTGGAAGGCAGAGTTACAAAGAGAAAGAGGCAGAGAGAGAGACAGAGAGGTCTTCCATCTGATGGTTCACTCTCCGGATGGCCGCAACGGCTGGAGCTGCGCTGATCCGAAGCCAGGAGCCAGCAGCTTCTTCCGGGTCTCCCAGGTGGGTGCAGGGCCCAAGGACTTGGGCCATCTTCTCCTGCCTTCCCAGACCACAGCAGAGAGCTGGATTGGGAGTGCAGAAGCTGAAACTTGAACTGGCACCCACATGGGTTACCGGCTAGCACTGCAGGCGGCAGCTTTACCCACCATGCCACAACACTGGCCCCAAGACTTAATTCTTAAACCAGGAGTATTTTGAAGAAAGAAGAAAATATATTCAACCTGTAGATTTGGCCTAGGAAGGTGTAAATAATAGTGTAGTATGGAGTTTTTTTCATATAAAATGTTGTACTGCATTTGGTAACATTGATTGCATACTCAAATCATCCTGTGGTTGAATGAGAACAAAACCTAATTAGCAATATTTGTTTCCTGTGAACCCCACAGTCATCTCAAGAAAGGCAATTAGGAAACATGTCACTACAAATTCTCAGACGTGACCAGACAACATGCAGGGCAAGATGAATTCTGAGAGGACATTGGAGGTGGTCTTCCTACGTGAAGAATTCTAGATAGATACACTAATGACACTTCCCTGTTAATAACATGTTATTTATTATGCTAGTTTTTGAGACAGTTAATAAACTGAGTTTGTATACATGAATCTATCAAAGTTCTAATCAGTCCAGGAAAAACTAGGTTAGGAAGTACCAACTTTGGCATCAACTATTGGAATGGTGCCCAGCAGCAAGAATTGTCCAAAGACACAGACAACTGTGAGCAAAAGAAAATGTAACAGGCATAAGTTGAAGTGTTCACCCCCCAAAGGCTAGCATCTTTGAATATTTCAAAATAACATGAACACTTTCTGTCTTTAAAACATATAGAGCCAAAAACTTTCATTTTCACATCTAGTAGGCAAATCTCATGACTAGGATGACATTTGTATAGTATTATCTATATAAAGTAGATCAAATGTCTGCAGATTATGGGCTGTGGTCAGTATGCATGTATAAAATTTATTGAAACACAATCTTATTCATTTGTTCATCTGTTACGTATAACTGCTTTTGTACTACAAAAGTAGTTAAGGAGAGATTATGAAGTCCACAAAATCTAAAATACTAACCATCTAGTCCTTTACAGAAACCATAGACTATGTTAGATACCACAAATATCAGTGGCTTAATGCAACAGAACTTTACATGCTGCCAATGTTCCATGTCTGTTACAGATTAATAGAAGCCATGTTCTGCACAGTTGATCAAAACCTCAAGCTATCGGTGTTCAAACTTCCCTATATATGACCTATGATCATCTTGTGACACAGTAGAAAAGAAAAACCTGGAGGGTTGCATAATGACTTCAGGAGCTTCTGATTGGATGTGATGTAAAGCATATAACATCATTCACAACCTATATCCCAGAAAAGACTCAAAGTTTGCTTAACTATGCAGGGAAAGAGCAGTGTAAAAAAACCCATGTATATAAAATGAGTAGTAAATAACTCTGTAGGTGTTATATATAAAATACCAATTATTGAAGCTATATGTTCTGTTTCCCTAGTTCCCCTGTGAATGAATTTCAGCTCTGACTACATCCCATACCCTCCATGAAAGAACTTTTCAGGACTGTCAGATTAGATAATTTTAGAGTTGTTTTTCTCATGTACATATAATTTATAATACCATATATAATACTCTATAATGTATTTATTATACTTACATAAATAATTATATTTTATTATATCTGAGAAGCACATGTTTTATTCTAACTTTCTATATATCTTTACCAGAAAATTCATTGTCCTGACTTCTCAGGGTGAATTAATCACATTAAAGTACATTATATTTACCTACATTTGTACTTACTGTAGTGTTGTATTATATTCTATCTATTTACTTTTACTTTCTGATGCATTACAGATGTTATGAAGGTATTTAGTTTTAACCTTAAACGTAAATGTTTAATCTATTCTTTCAAGTTTCTGAAGTTATTGGTAAGTGAAGACATCTCATTTTAGTCTCTCATGTTATCTGTTAAAAAGCTCATTTAAAATTTCTTTTTTCTATTAATCATTTTAAAATAAACACTTTATTCATGAATACTTGGCCATTTTGAACATCAAAATTACTTCTAAAATATAAAACAAGCACTTTATATAATAGGCACTGAATTAGCACATAAGTACAAATCTGTTGTCACTTTACATTTTTATTTTATCTTACATATTACTTTAATTATTTTAATATTATAAATCAGAATTATGATTTCTGATTGAATCTATTTAAAAGGCTTTAATGTTATATATCACTTCAAATTTTTATTTTTTTAAGATTAATTTATTTATTTGAAAGGCAGAGTAAAAGAGAGCAATTAAGTCACTAAATGCCACACCCAACATACTAGAGCCCCTGGTATAAATTATATTTCTATATTTTCACAAAAGTTAAAATCAGCTTATACAAATGTCTGGTGTACATATGCTGATTATTTTCTTAAGAGGTTAATGAATGAGAAAAGCACTAAAACATCACAATAAAAAAAGGAAACTAAAGGGATCCAATACCTACTGATCAACATGAATTATAAAATACACTTACAAACTGGTGTAAACTGATCTTACCAGTGGAAATAATCTGTTGCATTCTGAATGAAATAATTGTTGGTTAGAATTGTTTGCATTTCACAGGATTAAAATAAAGTTGACATTGAAGTAACACTTTGACAGTAGGGATTCCATGTTGAGAAAGCACCCTTCACCGTGATACTATGGTTAGAAACTAACTATAGTGTAAAACTTAGATAATATTAGTATACTGCCCTCCCGCTTGGCAGAAGATAGAAATTCCCTAGCATGAGAGCTCAAGCTTAAAACAGATTGCACCTGGATTATTGTTAAGACTGTAAGTTGTCGTAAGTCCCACGTATGATTTGGGTCAGTACCTGGACTAACATCAAGACTAATTGGTATTGTCTAGATTGTAATGGATATTAATTTCACATATGCTTGAGGTCAGCTTGACCCTAGGAACAATTTATTCCCCCTGACCATAGCAACATGTATTCCCGTTCCCCAGCATTTTGGTTTTGACTTTTATAAACCCTGGTGCCCTGAACTTTCCGGTCGAGAGTTCTTTAGCATGCAAACTGGGGCGCTCCACCACTGGCCATAAAGGTCTATCACATTTTATCAATGTGTGGTGCTCCTCTCAGTCACAATACTCACTTGCTCAGTACAGCAACATAACCTTGAAAAGTTTGTGAGTTAGGTGTGTGAGATAAGAAACTCAATAATATTTTTTGGGCTTGTGGTAAAGCCACTGCCTGCAGTGCCGTGCTGGCATCCAATATGGGCACTGGTTCGACTCCCAACTGCTCCACTTCCAATCCAGCTCTCTGCTATGGTCTGGAAAAGCAGTAGAAGATGGCCCAAGTCCGTGGGCCCCTGCACCCATGCGGGAGACATGCAGGAAGCTCCTGTCTCCTGGCTTTAGCTCGGTGCAGCTCTGGCCATTGTGGCCGTCTGGGGAGTGAACCAGCGGATGGAAGCAGGGATACACAGCAGACTCATAGAATGGCAGATGTCCTAAGCAGCGCTTTGGCCTCAGAATCAGCACTTAAGGCATTCAGAATTGGCTGAAGAGCCCATGAGAGTATTTTAGGCATGGAAAGCCAAGAAACTCTGGCAAAAAAACAAACAAACAAACAAACAAACAAAAAAAAAAACAACAACAACTAAATGAAAGATCTCTGCAAGTAAGATCCCAACATAAAGAACAAAAGAATGGGCCATCAAAGAAGGAAGTAACTTTCTCTGAAGGGAGGAGAGAACTTCCACTTTGACTATGACCTTGTCTAAATAAGATCAGAGTTGGCAAACTCAAAAGGCTTCCATAGCCTTGGCAACCCATGGCAAGAGCCTAGGGTGATTACTGACTCCATAAACAAGAGTGTCAATTGTTAAGTCAACAACAGGAGTCACTGTGCACTTACTCCCCATGTAGGATCTCTGTCCTTAATGTGTTGTACAATGTAAATTAATGCTATAACTAGTACTCAAACAGTACTTTACACCCTGTGTTTCTGTGTGGGTGCAAACTGTTGAAATCTTTACTTAATATATATTAAATTGATCTTCTGTATATAAAGAGAATAGAAAATGAATCTTGATGTGAATGGAATGGGAGAGGGAGCGGGAGATGGTAGGGTTATGGGTCGGAGGGAAGTTATGGGGGCGAGGAAGCCACTGTAATCCAAAAGCTGTACTTTGGAAATTTATATTTATTAAATAAAAGTTAAAAAAAGAAACAATAATATTTTTGGTTGTTTTTAAAGTTATTCTCATTTTGTCTATATAAGGAAAATATTACTTATGTATTATAAACACTCACTCATCTTTTTTCTTCCTAGCCCACTCTGCCAAAACAATGCCTGTATATGTGTTTTTCCTCACCTTTTAAATAAATGTCATCACTTTATCCATTGTATTTGTGCTTGTACTTAGAATGCTTCTCAAGTAAGAGACAAGAACCTGGAATAGGGATTAAAACTCCAACCTAGAGCACAACACTTGCTCAAATCACATTAACATATTTACTTCTGCTCTAAACTCTATTTTTAAGTATTAATGATAGTGGACATGGATTAAATGTAGAAATGTACGTATTTATGGGATAAAGTTTGAACTGGGAGAATGTGAAATCTCGCTCAATTCAGAAAATGTTTCATATATTAAAAGGTTCCTAAATTTTTGATCAATGAAGACCATGTGTTTTAGAGTTAAAAATTAACATTAATTAGAGATTCAGATGTATTACTTTCCTGATTTTTGTTTTGAGAAAATACATGTATTTATGTTTTTACTTGTTTATTTATTTCTATAAAAGTATTGTCTGTAGTCTGGCAGGTTACCATTAGCCATTCCAGGTTTCCACAATTTTTTCAGTATTGCTTGTCTTGCTGTATTTTCATGCGCATTTTAATTAAAATAAGATGACAAAGTCAGAACTTAATTTGGTATCCTAATCTGGATGCTCCAATATCTATATGCAGATCTTATTTTGCTTGAATCATTTATAACATTTGGTGTACCTATCATTCCTTCATTTTTGAAATAATTTTTTCTACTAGTTTTCCACTTTTTATTTTCTTGTGTTCTCTGTTCCTATATGGATCTTTTTCTCTCATTACCATATAAAATAACTAGATAAGTCTTCTCTCTAACCACTGTCACTCATTTAGTTACAGCTGTAGCTACAATTAATAAGAATCTATTGATCCCTTTCACTATATTTCAGTCCAATAACACATGAGCTGCAGAATCATATATGTAATTATATAAAGGGACGTCATTATTGAATACTGAACACATCAAATTTGTCCTTAAGATTTTTCCTTTGCTATCCAATATTCTTTTAGTGCTTTAATTCCCTAATATTCAGTATGATTTTTATCCATCTTTGAATAATATTTCTAACAAAAACTACATGTTCCATTTTATCCTAATGTTTGCTGATACTACTTTTCAGCTATCTCTCAAATGCTCTTCCTCTTTATTCTCATAGGGGTATATTTTAGGTCAGATCTTCAATTTTTCCTTCCTCTGTTACTACAAATGCTTCATGGTTGACTTTTTTTCCTCTTGGTAGGCAGTTCTACAATTTATTTATCTTGCTTGTCACAATGGTTTCTCTAAAACAAACTGTTTCCAAGACTTTAAAGTCATTCTAGAGGTTTCTGATGCCTTCAAGATAAAATCCAGCTCAGTGGTATAACAAAAAGGGCATTAACTCCCTCTTCAGTGGCAACTCCACTGCTCCTCATGTGAATGGTTCTGCTCTCCGGCTGTGCATTTGTCTCTGGCACAGAGGGACTCATGTTCCTTTATACCTGCAACAGCCCTCTTGTTACCCAAGACTTATCTTGCGAGACTTTTCTTTTGTGAAATTTTTCTTGACCATTTTTTCATAAGAATCATTGCTTATTTCTATCAAAGCACACATTACAGTACATTGCAAAAAAATTTTTTATAAACATTTGTGTAACTTGTTCTGCAACAAAATTGTCAATTTTAGGACACAAATTTGTTAGATTTTTAACGCTGGATATGCCGTCTGACATATAGAGATATACACACTTTATTTTTAATTCATAAAAAATAAATGAGTAATGCTTGAGTTTGTGTGAGTGAAAGCATATATTTTCCATTAAGTAATTATTGATGAAATATGATAAAGGTAGGTATTAAGGAAAAATTAGAAAACTAGTATTTGCTGAAAACAAATCTCTCCTGTTACAATATTACACATAGATCCTCCAAATGAATAACCAAACCATAAAAGAAATGCCTTGTCTTATACTACAGTTTTGCTATTTTTTACCTTGTCATTAAATAGTTCACGGGTTTCAATAGTTTGTCATACAATTCCTACATTTAGAATCCACAATGCTAATAAAACATATTAGTGTCAGGAATTTAAAATCAGTGTTTAAATACTAACTATGTAATAGATTTGCCTACCTGCTGTTTCTTATAAATATCCTGATGATATGCATTGCTAGGAAAGATCTCTACACATCTTTACTTGGAGCCAGATGGCCTTTTACCATGACCTTTGCCCAATACTATTAGCATCCAAGGGAGCTGAGAAGCTCTGGCTCATTATCCACAACCAGATGTTTTCTACTTCTCTATCACTGTTGCTAAGTGGCAGTTAATGTCTGGCACAATGGGTGTTTGCTTGAACCTATGATCCATGAAATTCTGTCTCTTAAAATACAAATACCACCCACTATCAAAAACTTCTCCTTATGCATTTGTAATTCAATTATTCCTTTTTAGAAACTTTGCTGTAATCATGGGAACACTTTATTTAATATTTTTATATTTTTCTCAACTTAAAGTGAGTAATGATATTTTAGCCTAAAAAAGAATAAAATGTTTACATTTAAATAATTGGAAATTAATTCTGAACATTTCTTTGTTTTTTTTCTCATGAATTATCACTATATAATAATTCTAAAGAACAAGCAAGCAACTGATTACTTCCACCAGTTCCCAGAGACTTTGATACTAAGATGAGCAATGAAGATGATTTTCATTATTAGAAACTTCTATAACCTGATCTAAGGAATTTAATAATCAGTGATCTATGAGTTTGGCTAAGGAAAAGTCTATCTTTTAAAATCTGAGCAACCTTGAGAGGACTAACTTATTTTCAGTTATAGACCTAAAATAAGGGGTAGAAATATTCTGACTTAACCGAGGTTCAAAAAGTAGGACATGTTTATCTTATTTTTGGTCTAGCCAGGCAACATAAGAAATATTACATTTGTTGTATGTTACCCAGGCTCCACTCACCAGCCGAAAAAGGTGGGAAGAAGCCTGAGTAACTGTTAAAATAAAGCTTTATTAGAGATCATTATATTTTTACTTGTTGAGGTATGGTTGAGAGAATTCAACCATATAAGAATTCTCTATAAAAATATTGAATTGTTTAAAAGACCATAAATGATCGATCTTTCAGTTCATTTATTTATTTATTTATTTATTTTTGACAGGCAGAGTGGACAGTGAGAGAGAGAGACAGAGAGAAAGGTCTTCCTTTGCCTTTGGTTCACCCTCCAATGGCTGCCACGGCTGGCGCGCTGCTGCCGGCGCACCGGGCTGATCTGATGGCAGGAGCCAGATATTTATCCTGGTCTCCCATGGGGTGCAGGGCCCAAGCACTTGGGCCATCCTCCACTGCACTCCCAGGCCATAGCAGAGAGCTGGCCTAGAAGAGGGGCAACTGGGACAGAATCCGGCACCCCAACCGGGACTAGAACCCGGTGTGCTGGCGCCGCTAGGTGGAGGATTAGCCTGTTGAGCCGCAGCGCCGGCCCAGTTCATTTATTAATCTAATTAGGACCTTACTATGTGTCAGATATTCTATGACAAACATGTACTGGTAAGCATTAGAGTTTAAAACCCTTTATGAATATTTAAGCAACTGTGTTTTGGTGGAAAGTGTCTCTCCATTGTTTCTATCCTTAATCTTACTAAAGCATGGGAAAGAAGCTTCAAAAGATAAAGTTACTTTACCTTTTTTTTTTCTTAAAATTTTCTACAATCTGTATTTATATGTTGCCTTTAATTATTTAATTATTTATTTGAAAGCGAAGTGAGAGAAAGAGAGAGAGAGATCGAGATCTTTCATCCACTAGTTCACTCCTCAAATGCCTGCAATGGCCAAGGCTACCCAAATCTGTAGCCTGGTCTCTGGAGCTGTACCTGGCTCTCCACTCACATGGGACAGGGACACAACTGTTTGAGCCATCACCCCTGTCTCCCAGGTTGAATTAACAGGAATTTGAAATCAGGAGCTGAGCCAGGACTTGAACCCAGGCGTGGCATGCAGGACTCCCAAGTAGGGTCTTTAACCATTATACTTAACACCCATCCCTAAGGCTACTTTAATTTCAAGTGATTATTTTTAATACATAAATCCAATTTCATGATGATAGTATATGATTTCTTTTTCCTTTGGATTTGTTTTTGAAAAGAATTTTAAATTTAATTTTTCAAATAACTATAGATAGATAGATAGATAGATAGATAGATAAAAGGCATGCTCACAGATAGGACTATTGATATATCAAGTCCATTTAACAATAGTGTCCCTTCCTCTTGGAAGACAGTGATCTAAAACAGTGCTAATAGCTTGATGAGTAAACATGGTTGAGACTGTAATTTAGACTATTTCAACCTTGATTGAGAAGCCTTCTGTGAAAAATACAACCTTAGGATAATCATTTTGTTGTTCCTATCTTTGCCTTGTGTTTGCTTAGCACATTGCCTAAAACATAAAAACATGCAGAATAAATCATTATCGACTTAATAGTTGTTATGAGGTTGAACCATAGACATATAATAATTCAAATATAGGAAGAAGTTTAAGTAACAAAAGAATCTGGCTACTGTGTTTAAAACAGGAAAGGAATAACTATTGATTCTTCAAGCCTTATTTAAGAGGCTTGGTACCAGGTTGTATCTAAAGCCTTTTTCATTTTTCAGAACTTTTTTCTTTATTTCCTTTCTTTTCAGGACAACAATGGGAAAGAGAAAACAACATTGTCAAGAGCCTATTTATCAAGAATTGCTAAGTTGGATAGGGTTCTGGAGTGCCATTGAAAACGAGTGAAGGATTCTGATTTTATTCAGAGTCTCAATGAATTAGGCTAATGTCAGTGTCCTCTAACCAGAAATGCATAAATGTATTCATGACAAATCACCCAATGTTCTATTTGTGCCACATGAAAATCATTAACTGTCTCATGGGTGACCAAAAATAAAAATAGCATGCAATACTTCTGTGTTCCTTAATAATTGTTAACTCTATTTGTGAACTATCAATTCAGACTTCAGGAGTAGAGCTGGTGACCTTGAGCCCATTTTAGAGCATAGGTTGAGTAAGACAGACTGAATAGCAGCAAAGAGTAGTTTGTAAAAGCAGATAATTTTGAATGAATTTTAGAACCATATACCTACTCACAGATCAAATTATATTTCTAATAAATATCTCAAATTAATCATGATGATAACTTGTGAGCAACCTAACATTATGCTTTCATAATCAAACCTCTTACATTTATTTAACATATTTAATTTAATAAAAACAAAACATGTCATTCCCTGTCTTTCTAATTTTGTTACAGGCAGATAAAAACCTTAACACAGTCCACCTGATCCTTTACCTTTGAATTCACCAGATTAATCAAATCTTAATATATACTACTGAAGAGTTACGGCCTGAGATTAATTTTCTGTCATGTATTAAAAATATCATTGCCGGTAGACATAAAGCTGGGATAGAATTCTGGCCTTCTCGTAGTCATTCCAGCATTTCTTGTAAAACAAATCAATTCTGATTTCAGGTAATCTGTGAATCACTATATGGTTTCTTATTGCTGTGTTGTTATTGTGTGGTTTCTGTGTCCTTTATGCTCTTACTACATTCCTTCTTCTGTATGTGTGTTGCTTTTCTTTCTGCTCTTTAAACTCTTCCTTATTTTTTTTTACTGTTTTATCACCAGGCAAAGTTGTTTAGCTTCATGTTTCGAGGCAATATTCAGCTGCTGCGGCACAGAGGCTTAGACTGGCACTTGGGGTGCCTGCTTCCTCTATCAGAGTGCCTGGTTGATGTCACGGCTATGCTGCTTCCAATCCAGCTTCCTGCTAATCCACATCCTGGGGAGTAGCAGGTGACAGCTCTATTTGGGGAATTGTCGCTCCCCCTCTTCGTGGAGGAACGACACAGGACCCTGCGCTGTTCTTTTGTCTGCTCGGCCCTCCTTGGGTTTGCTGCTGGTTCTTCCCAGGTTGGCTACCGACCCTTCCACCTCCGTGGAAGGGCGGTTCCCCCTAGCCACTTTCCCCACTTCCGCGGGGGAGCGGCACACCGCCGGCTGGCTCTCTCGGGGGCTGCACAGGTGTTCCTTCAGATAGATGTTCCTGGTGCATGTTGTCTCTCTCCTCCTTTATAGTCCTCTTCCACCAATCCCAACTCTGCTACCCACACACCGAGTATGCTGCTCTCCTCCAATCAGGAGTAAGTCCTACAGTTTATTGGTTGAACTGGAGGCAGCTGTGTAGCTGTTTCTCCCTTCTCAGCGCCATATTGTGGGAGAGCAGATACATAGAATAAGTCTTAATTCCAGTAACTTAGTCTAGTCCGAGTTGCTCCCAGTTGCTCCCCACAGGGAATGACCCAACAAATGGAAGATCCCACTCTCTCTCTCTTCCACTCTGTGTGTGTGTGTGTGTGTGTATGGTGTGTGTTTTCTTCTCTTCTCTATGTCACCCTGACTTTTAAGTAAATAACAATAAATAAATTTGAAAATTGACAAAAAATTTAACAGTTTTAACAGAAAAGTTCAATGCATATAAGAAAACACACTAAATCAATTCTGAGGAAAATACTCCACTTATAAGCAGGAAATTAAAATGATAAAACTATTCCAAGTAAAGCATGAGAAAATTCTTAGTAGTTCATTCTACAGTATGCAATGTCTAATACATGTATCCAAGTTTCAATATTTTCATATTTTTCTATGGTTATTAAATTTTATGTGTTGAAAAGACACCAAGATAACTTAAAAGAAAAAAAAAAGTACACAATAACTGTTATCATTGTCGCTCCCCCTCTTCGTGGAGGAATGACACAGGACCCTGCGCTGTTCTTTTGTCTGCTCGGCCCTCCTTGGGTTTGCTGCTGGTTCTTCCCGGGTTGGCTACCATCCCTTCCACCTCCGTGGAAGGGCGGTTCCCCCTAGCCACTTTCCCCACTTCCGCGGGGGAGCGGCACACCGCCGGCTGGCTCTCTCGGGGGCTGCACAGGTGTTCCTTCAGATAGATGTTCCCCTTAGATGTTCCTGGTGCATGTTGTCTCTCTCCTCCTTTATAGTCCTCTTCCACCAATCCCAACTCTGCTACCCACACACCGAGTACGCTGCTCTCCTCCAATCAGGAGTAAGTCCTACAGTTTATTGGTTGAACTGGAGGCAGCTGTGTAGCTGTTTCTCCCTTCTCAGCGCCATATTGTGGGAGAGCAGATGCATAGAATAAGTCTTAATTCCAATAACTTAGTCTAGTCCGAGTTGCTCCCCACAATCATAATATATACTTTGTGTTTATAAGAAAAATAAGAGTGCAATTGATGAACACCAATAGTATATGACAAGGTATGGTTATGTTTTCCAGAGATAGATGCTTTGCATTGGAGGGAAAGGCAGTTCCTGGTGGAAGTGTGAGTACTGGGTAGAGTGAGAGACTCCTATCTCTGCCCAACCTTTCCCTGGGCAACACCAGCTCTCAAATATATCTTTATCTCTTTGTAGCCACTCTGTTCACAAACACTGTTCTTCACAGCTATTACTTGAGGTAGAATTGTTAGTAACTCCCTCAAAGTATATTGCATTTATCTGTTTTGTATGACTAAGGGTCATTAGGCAGCAGTGGTTCTATTTATTCAATTATTCATTTTAATTTTTCAGAAAATTAATAGATAAAACTCAGGGGAATGAAGATCACCAATGACTGGTGATTCCTACTCTGTCCCTTTGTCTGCCTTCTGGTCTATATGTCAATCTAATTAGCTCTGACACACACATTCATGCTTTGATTTCCATCATTGCTTTGTTAGAGCAATTTCATATTTAAAAGAGATTTTCAGATGCATTTAAAGAAATGCAGCTTTTATATATTCAGAAACTGTCCTGATTCATTTGGAAAGGTCACAAAAAAGATGACAAAAAGTAATTTTCTTAAAAAAAGGTAAAATCATGACTCGCATACAGTAGAATAATGAATGCATATTAAATAATTTATTTTACTCATATAATATGAAGGAACCAGGGAGATACTGTAACCAGTTCAAAGAAAAAGTCAAAACAGCACAAATTGACATAGATTAAAGAGATTTCACAATGAATTACAAATGGGGAAAAAATCCTTTTTTTTTTTTCATGGTGAGGAGGAAGTAAATTATGACTACCAGGCAGGACAGGATTTAAATATCTATCAAGAAGAAAAGTATTTAAATAACCCAAGTAGAGTTTAAAGGATTGATTCAGCTGAAATGCATGGGGTGGCACCTGAAGACACAGAGACCCCCACTGAAGTGGGGTCAGAGTTTTCATAGCATTGGAAAAGTTTTGTAGTTTTGGCTTAAACATCAGTTATGGCATTAGTCAAAACCTGTAACTGAAAATTGCCCTTTACCCGAGATCATGGGTTCAATACTTAAAACCATCACAAAAATGTTTAGGATTATCATCCAGTAATATTCACAGAATCGGGGAGGTAGATAGCTAAAAAGAAATAAAGAGGAAACTGGCAAGGTTCTGGTATGTCAATTTTTTATTTATTTGAATGAGAGAGAAGTCCATTCTTCTGATTTTACCCCCCAAATGCCCGCAGAGAGCTGCAGTACAGAGGCTGGGAGTCAGGAATGTAATCCAGTTAGCCTCTGCCGCTGGCAGCGA
The DNA here is from genome assembly GCF_051225735.1 of Oryctolagus cuniculus. Taxonomy (NCBI): domain Eukaryota; kingdom Metazoa; phylum Chordata; class Mammalia; order Lagomorpha; family Leporidae; genus Oryctolagus; species Oryctolagus cuniculus. The sequence continues at coordinate 63,487,397 of NC_142874.1, read as the reverse complement.
TCCTCTTACAGGAGTTGTTGCTTCTGCCTCCAGAGTTTGTACTGGGAGAAGGCTGGAGTTAGGAGTCTCAGTGAGTGATTCAATCTATATACTCTGATGTGGGAGGTGGGCAACTTAAAAAAAACAAGCTAAATATTGCTCCTAATGCCACTAGTATTTTACAAATTTTCTGCTTACTCAAAGTTGATATGATTACACCATTTACAGGAGAATGTAAAATAATGACTTAAACTTCGTCTAACTTGGAAGCTAAAAAGTATCCTCTGCTGTACAGAAAAAGGAACAGCATTTCTTCTCTGAAATTTCTCAAAGAACTGCCTTTGTTAATTTTGTCTCAGACTTAGTTTTACTTGGACTAAACAGAGGCTTCCTGTCGTCTGATTGGTAATGGAGATGTTTCATGAACTATGGCTCTTGGAATCCTTCATTCCAAGATTATATAGTTAAACTTAAATAGTTGATTGTAGGGGTCGGTGCTGTGGTGCAGCGGTTTAATGCCCTGGCCTGAAGCACCGGCATCCCATATGGGCGCAGGTTCTAGTCCTGGGTGCTCCTCTTCCGTTCCAGCTCTCTGCTATGGCCTGGGGAGAGCAGTACAAGATGGCCCAAGCTTGGGTCCCTGCACCTGTGTGGGAGACCCCGAAGAAGCTCCTGGCTCCTGGCTTCTGATTTGTGCAACTCTGGCTGATGTGGCCATCTGGGAGTGAACCAGCAGATGAAAGACCTCTCTCTCTGCCTCTCCTTCTTTCTGTGTGTAACTCTGACTTTCAAGTAAAATAAATTTTAAAAAAAATCTTTAAAAAATAGTTCATTGTAACCAACAATTTAAAAGCAGAAATTTTTTTTTTTTTTTTTACATAATCTCCATTTACTGTGAGCTAGTTGCTATACCAGGAAGTCCAATGATCATTGATGGGTAAGGCAGATACAATGACAAACAAGCACACCAGCATCCAGTCCAAGACTGCTTCTGCATGCTACACAGATGCACAGCAATGATCATACCAAGGAGGAGATATTGTTTTGTTAACCTATTACCAAACTATGTATTGTGGAAACTACCACTGGAATTCGGAAATGCTACTGTGGAATTTGAGAGAAAAAAAAATTCTAATCTCAATAACATTGCTCCCCTGAAAAAACAAACAAAAGGAAAATCAATTGTACAGTATAAATGAACTAGAAAATAAAACTCTTCAAAAGTCAGAAGAAGAGTAGACATTTATGTACGTGGCTTGATCAAATAACTCATTTTTAAAAAAAATTATTTATAAAAAGGGAACATTTTTCATATATAGTTATGAATATAATGCTACTTCCCATCCTCCTTCCTTGCATTCTCTCTTCTCTTTCTTTTCTTACAATTTTTGTGACGATATACTTTCAATTTACTTTATCATCACAAGCTCAATCCTTCCTATGACTACATACTTCCCTTTAGAGCCTTCTTGATTATTAATTTTTCATATAATTTAAGGTCCTAAATAATATCTGCTCAATCAATAGATTAAATTTTAAGATTTCCTTATCTTGTATAACTTTTTACAGTGATTATTTATTTGATTATTTCAGATCATCATGATCCCTGTAATAAAAAAGAGCTTCTTAATTATCTTTATTAAAGTAATGGGTATGTTGTAAGAAAGCTTAAATCTAAAATTACTTGATGATTTTTAGAATTCATGTCTAAGGACAATCTAAGTTAATCCATTAAACAGAATTATGAATGTATTATTGTCTTACATTTGTATGCAAATAACAGTAAGCTAAGAAATAAGAATTAGCATAAATGCTTAATTGAAAGTAAATTTGACAGTAATGTGATAACTTAAAAATTAAATGCAGGTCAGCTCCATGGCTAATGCCCCGCCTGCGGCGCCAGCAGCCCGGGTTCTAGTCCCGGTCGGGGAGCCAGATTCTGTCTCAGTTGCCCCTCTTCCAGGCCAGCTCTCTGCTGTGGCCTGGGAGTGCAGTGGAGGATGGCCCAAGTGCTTGGGCCCTGGACCCCATGGGAGACCAGGAGAAGCACCTGGCTCTTGGATTCGGATCAGCATGGTGCGCCAGCTGCAGCGCACTGGCCACAGTGGAGATTGGAGGATGAACCAAGGGCAAAGCAAGACCTTTCTCTCTGTCTCTCTCTCTCACTGTCCACTCTGCCTGTCAAAATAAATAAATAAATTAATTAATTAATTAAATTCAGCTCATTCCTAATAAATGAAATAGGAACTAACTACCAACTTTCTACTTAAGATTTCTTAAATTGTGGTACTGGCATTAGTAGAAGTCAAAGGGAAGAGGGAAACTGTCTACTGAGTTTTAAGGAAGAAAATAGTAATTCAGTTACTCTGTAAAATAGTACTTGGGATGGCCAGCGCCGTGGCTCACTATGCTAATCCTCCACCTTGCGGCGCCAGCACACCAGGTTCTAGTCCCGGTTGGGGCTCCAGATTCTGTCCCAGTTGCCCCTCTTCCAGGCCAGCTCTCTGCTGTGGCCCGGGATTGCAGTGGAGGATGGCCCAAGTGCTTGGGCCCTGCACCCCATGGGAGACCAGGATAAATATCTGGCTCCTGCCATCAGATCAGCCCGGTGCGCCGGCAGCAGCACGCCAGCCGTGGCAGCCATTGGAGGGTGAACCAAAGGCAAAGGAAGACCTTTCTCTCTGTCTCTCTCTCTCACTGTCCACTCTGCCTGTAAAAAAATAAAAATAAATAAATAAATAAATAGTACTTGGGTTTTCTTGTTATTTTACTTCTCTAAAAAAATTGGCAAAAATTCCCGCTAAATAGATAATTTTGTTAGCAGACAAGGGGGTGCAATGGGCTAGATAATCAGTATGTTTTAAAAATACATTACCTCTCTACCTCTTACATCATTATCAAAGTAAATGAGACAGCTAAATAATTTTTTACCATGAATTGGGCAAATTAAAGTAATTGTATAGCAATATCTGCACATTTATCATTCTTTAAACCTGTTTACAAAACAAAAAGCTGCAGAGGCCAACAGGGTGGTGCAGCACATTAAATCCCAACTGCTTTGCTTCTGAGCCAGCTTCCTGCTGATGTCTGGCAAGGCAGCAGATGATGACCAAGTGCTTGGGCCCCTGCCCTGTATTGGAGACTGGAGTGGAGTTCCCGGCTCCTACTGGCTGCTGCAGCAATTTGTGGAGTGAACCAGCAGATGGAACATCTCTTTCTTACCCCTCCCCCTCACTTTCTGTCCTCTGCCCTCTGCCTTTTTTTTTTTTTTTTTTTTTTCAGGCAGAGTGGACAGTGAGAGAGAGAGAGAGAGAGAGAGAGAGAGAGACAGAGAGAAAGGTCTTCCTTTGCCATTGGTTCTCCCTCCAATTGCCGCTGTAGCCAGTGCTGCCCCTGCCGGTGCACCACACTGATCCGAAGCCAGGAGCCAGGTGCTTCTTCCTGGTCTCCCATGCGGGTGCAGGGCCCAAGCACTTGGGCCATCCTCCACTGCACTCCTGGGCCACAGCAGAGAGCTGGCCTGGAAGAGGGGCAACTGGGACAGAATCCGGCACCCTAACTGGGACTAGAACCCGGGGTGCCGGTGCCGCAGGCAGAGGATTAGCCTATTGAACCGGGACAACTGCTCCCTCTGCCTTTCAAAAAAATAAATAGAAAGATTAAATCACATATAAAAATTCAACAAAATAAAATGTATTAAATTCTAATAATTCAGAGCTTAAAGCAATTTACAGTGAAATTTATATTTTATGATTGTTGAGAATACTTAATACACTAAAGCATAAGTTTTACTCAATTGTTTTACTTGAGAAAAAACATAAAATGAACAATATATATGACTAATTATTATCAAATATTTAAGATGTTCCATGTCCATGGCCTATAAGAATTAATATCATTAAATGTCCATACTACCCAAATCAATTTACTGATTCAATGCAATCCCAATCAAAATACCAAAGACATTTTTCTCAGATCTAGATAAAGGACCTTGGGGGTCAGCCTTGTGGCGTAACAGGTTAAGCCTCTGCCTGTGATGCAGACATCCCATATGGGTGCTGGTTCAAGTCTAAGCCACTCTCCTTCTGATCCAGCTCCCTGCTAAGGCAACTGGAAAAGCAGAAAAAGATGGTCCAAGTGCTTGGGCCTCTGCACCCATGTGGGAGACCCCCAAAGAAGCTCCGGTTTCTGGCTCTTGGCTTTGGATCAACCCAGTCCTGGCCATTGAGGCCATTTGAGGAATGAACCTGTGGATGGAAGATACCTCTCTCTCTCACTCTGTTTCTCTTTCCTTGTTTCTACTCCTCTTTCTATAATTCTGCCTTTCAAATTAAAAAAAATAAATAAATCTTAAAATAAAATTCATGTGGAAACACAAGATTCTGAATATCTAGAGAAATCTTAAACAATAGAACAAAGCCAGAGATATCACAATATCAGATTTCAGGGCATATTACAGGGGAGTTATACTCAAAACAGCCAGTACTGGCACAAAAATAGACATGAAGACAATTGTAACAGATTAGAAACCTCAAAAATTAATCCACACATCTACAACAAAAAATAATGAGCTAAAATCACACTCTGAAAAAGGACAGTCTACTCAATAAATGGTGCTAGAAAATTAGATCTCTTCATTCAGAAGTGTGAAACAAAGCTCCTTCCTTTTACACTACACAAAAATCAGCTCACAATGGATCAAAGATCTAAACCCGCGACCTGAAACCATCAAATTGATAGAGTAAAACAATTAAGAAACACAGTAAGACATTGGCCTAGGAAAAGACTTCTTGGATAAGACCTCAGACACACAGGCAATAAAAACAAAAAAAATAGACAAATGAGATTACATCAAGTCAAGAAGCTCTGCACAACAAAGAAAACACTCCACAAAATGAGAGACAACTGAGAGAATGGGAGAAAATATTTGCAAATTATACATCTGATAAAGAATTAATATCTATTATACAAGGAGCTTAAGAAACTCAGCAATCGTAAGTATGAACAATCCAGTTAAGAAAGGAGCTAAGGATATGAACAAGCATTTTTTAAAAGATGAAATAAAAATGGCCAATATACAAAAGAAAAGATGCTCAGGTTAAGTAGGCATTAGGGAAATGCAAATAAAAACCACCATGAAGTTCCTCCATTCCCAGTTAAAATAAAAAAATTAAAAACATTTCAAATGCTGGTTAAGATGTGGAAAAAATGTACCTTAATACCCTGTTGGTGGGAATGTAAACTAGGACAACCATTATCTAAGACAATATGGAGATTCCTCAGAAATCTGAAACAAAATCTACCATGGGTCCCACTATCTGTTTACAAAATTAAGAAATTAGTTCCAGAATCTTAAAGGGCTACAACTTCAAAGTAAACAGATGGATTAGAGTAACTCTTAGATGCCAAATTTAGCATGCTCTATTTCCTAGTAGATATGCCAGAAATTATGTGAAAGTGTTATCTATAAATGAGTAGCCAAATAAAATATCAGATGCTCAAATAATAAATTGATGCAAAATGATATATTGTAACAGAATAAAATTAATCAAAAGATAAATAAAACATAATTGTATTAATTAAAAAAAGAATTTACCCAAAGGGAATGAAATCAGCATATGAAAGAGTTATCTGTATCCCATGTTAATAGCAGTTCAGTTCACAATACAGAATCAACCAAGAGGTCCATCAACAGATGACCGGACAACGAAAGTGTGGTATATATACATAATGGAATACTACTCAGCCATAAAAAGAATGAAATCCTATCTTTCACAACAAAATGGATGCAATGAGAGACCATTATGCTTAGTGAAATAAATCAGTCTCAAAAAGGCAAGTATCATATATTTTCTCTGATCTGTGGTTACTAATACACAGAGTACAAAAAAAAGTAATGTCCACAAGTGAAATTGACATCTTGAGATGATTTTTGTTTATAGCCCTTATCTGTACTCTTTAGAAACAATGGTTTTTGAGCCAGCGCTGTGGTGCAGCAGGTTAAAGCCCTGGCCTGAAGTGTTAGCATCCCATATGGGCACTAGTTCTGGTCATGGCTGCTCCTCTTCCAATCCGGCTCTCTCCTATGGCTTGGGATAGCAGTGGAGGATGGCACAAGTGATTGGGTCCCTGCACCCATGTGGGAGACCTGGAAGAAACTCCTGGCTCCTGGGTTCAGATTGGCACAGTTCCAGCCTTTGTGGTCATCTAGGGAGTGAACCAATGGAAGGAAGACCTTTCTCTCTGTGTCTCCCTCTGACTGTCTGTAACTCTACCTCTCAATAAATAAATAAAATCTTAAAAAAAAGAAACAGTAGTTTCTCTGCTTACTACTTCTTGAATTCTTTATTTAGTAGAGGATTGAACTTGTGGTTATAAAACAATTTGAAAGTATGCTTTGCAAAAATTAAGAGAAAAATAAGGAAGGGAGGATGGGAGTGGGGGAGAGAGGGAGGAAGGTGGGACGCACCATGTTCTTAAAACTGTACATATGAAATGCATGCAATCTGTTCCCTCTACAAACATGAATTCAAATTTTTTAAAAAAGAATCACAAAATCATAAACATAAATCTAACAATTTTATTTATCTTAACTGCATGAACATAAAATTAACAAAATAAATTGAGATATTAAAATTACATGCCCTGAATAACATATTCACATTTTTCTTAGGCATTCTTCACTGGTATTGAGGACCTAGCAACAGCTGCATTTCTGTTATAAATCAGAAAGAAAAATAATGTGTATGAAGGAAAAATTTAAAATATTGAGTAAGTACATGTTCATGCAAATGACTTAAATCTGTGAAGAAGCATTTCATGTTATTTTATTTCTAGCTTCTACTTATTTTATGGAGTTAGCTTTAAAATTGTTTTTTCACATTGTTGTTTCTGATAATACCTTGATTCTCTTTCATCTCACAGAAGGTATGATAAAGTATGTTCATATGAATGCTAAAGATGTAATATATAGGAATGCTGCCTTTTATTTTTAGATACTAGTACTTTGCATTGGTGTTAATCTGTAATACACATACCTGTGTATTCAACATATTATCTTTTTTCACGTGGTTATAAACAGAATTTTTTTTTTAAATTATTTGAGAGACGAAAGGACACTCACACAGGGAAAAAAACAGAGAGGGACAGAGAGAGAGAGAGAAAGACTTTCATCTGTTGATTTATTTCCCAAATGCCTGTAATGGATGGGATTAAGCAGGGACTGGGGCCAGAGCCAAGAGCTGAGAACATAAGCCAGGTCTCTCATGAAGGTGGTAGGAACTCAATTATTTGAGCCATCATGATTGTCTCTGAGAGTCCGCTTTCCTAGGAAGCTGGAGTCAGGAGTCCAAGACTGGAACTGACTTAATGTACTCTCAATTGGGACACAAGTATCAACAAGACTGAATGACTTCTACACATCAAATATCTTTGTAAATAATAGATAAATGATAACTCCATCTTGAAAAAGGGTCAACTGATCCTGTTTCTACCTCATGTTATTATTTTATTTTATAAATCAACTACAAGCTAGTTTGGTGTTAGCAAAATATAGAGAAGAGTACAAAAGCCATGAAGTCAGTGGCTTAGAAATCCGTCCCAAAATTTGTGTTCTATACTCTGGAAATGATAGTTGTAAGAGGTTTATATAAACAGTGAATGGAGCAGCGCTGCAGAAAGGTAAAGCCTGACCCAGGCTGGAATGTAGAAACTACATCATGGATGTTATTCTCACTGGGCATAGTATACTATGAATGCACAGAACAGCGAGAAAAGGGAAAAATCAGGTTGGAGAAGCATAGAAATACCACATAATGGTAGCTAGAAAGGACTAATGGCAGCAAGAAAATTGATGAAATGCTTTAAACAGCTAGGATTTGAAGGATGTAAAATTATACCCTGCATTTTAAATTGTAAATATTTTGTAGGGGAAAATAAAAATATGCACGAACTATAAATGAAGTATAAATTGAGGCTTCTGTTTTCAGCCAAGATGACGTAAAAGAAAGGAGATCCATCCTTCAGCCTTGAACAAAAAATAGTGGGTAAATGGTATAAAAGTATTTTTTTAATACTGTAAAACTGCAGACAGAGAGCACTGATAAATGAATGAGGGGATCCCTGAATTTGGCATAGCATCAAATCTGTAGAATTTCCGGGTTCTAGCAGTTTTAGACAAAGACCCGAGTGAAGCCCAGACATCTCTTGTCTGATCTAAGATTTCAGGGAGGTCAAGTAGCCAGAGTACATGACAGCGGAAAGCTTATTGACAAAGAGCAGTGGGAATCTATAGATGATTTTTCCTTGAGTTTCAAACTAAATACTGTCTAATGCATGATCATATATTACAGGAAGAAATAATATAGAATAGATCATCCAAAACATCTCCTTAATATATTCAAATTTGATTCTCTAAAATCAACAAAATTTGTGGCAGATGCTGTGGTGCAGCGGGTTAAAGCCCTGGCCTGAAGCGCCGGCATCCCATATGGGTGCTGGTTCTATTCCCGACTGCTCCTCTTTCAACCCCGCTGTCTGCTATGGCCTGGGAAAGCAGTGGAGGATGGTACAAGTGCTTGTGGCCCTGCACCCATGTGGGAGACCTGGATGAAACTCCTGGCTCCTGGCTTCAGATAGGTGTAGCTCCAGCCATTACGGTCATTTGGGGAGTGAACCAATGGATGGAAGAACTCTCTCTCTGTCTCTACCTCTCTCTGTAACTCTGTCTTTGAAATAAATAAAATGAATTACAAAAAAAAAAAAGATCAATAGAGTTTTGAAGGCATTAGTATGACAGATCAGGAATTGCTTCAGATTTCATAGACATTAAACAGAGAATATTATGAGACAGCGTAGCCACAAAGTACTAAACTTACATGAAATAGAGAAATTCTGGCAAGGCATTAAATAGCAAATTTAATTTAGGGGAACTACTTTTTAAAGATTTATTTATTTATTTGAAAATCAGAGTTACAGAAAGAGAGGAAGAGACAAAGATTGAGATCTTCCATCCATTGATTCACTCCCCAGATGGCCTCAACAGCCAGGAATGGGCCGATCTAAAGCCAGGAGCCAAAAGCCAGGACCTTCTTCAGATTTCCCACATGGTGGCAGGGACCTGAACACTTTGGCCATCCTCCACTGTTTTTCCCAGGCAACTAGCAGGAACTGAGACAGAAGTGGAGGAGACAGGACTTGAATCCTAGCCCATTTGGGATGGAGGCATTCCAGGCAGAGATTTTACTTTCTCTGCCACAATACCGGCCACTTGAGGGGAGCTAACTTGAATAGATTGCATTTATTTAAGAAATTAGATTTGGGGGCTGGCGCTGTGGCTCACTTGGTTAATCTTCCGCCTGTGGCACTGGCATCCCATGTGGGTGCCAGTTCTAGTCCTGGCTGCTCCTCTTCCAGTCCAGCTCTCTGCTGTGGCCCGGGAGAGCAGTGGAGGATGGCCCAAGTGCTTAGGCCCCTGCACCTGAATGAGAGACCGGGGAGAAGCACCTGGCTTCTAGCTTCAGATCTGCGCGGCAACTGTCGTGGCGGCCATTTAGGGAGCGAACCAACAGAAGGAAGACCTTTCTCTCTATCTCTCCCTCTCACTGTCTATAACTCTACCTGTCTAATAAAAATAAATTTAGGATCCCCCTTCCTGGGTCTCCCCAGAGCTGCCCAGCTCTGATCACCCAGGTGGGTGCACTTGTGTGTTAGGGACCCAGCAGGAGGACTGGCGCTCGGCCTCAGCTGTGGTTGCACCTGGCAGACTCCCTACAGCTGATAAAGGCCTTTAGATGGGAACCAAGATTAAAAAAAAAAAAAAAAAGAAAGAAATTAGATTTGTTATTAGAAACCTTTTCATGTACCATAACCATATAAAATAATTATATCAAGTAGTTCAGAAGAAATGAAACCATTTCTACATAAACTGTTCTGGAAATTGAATAGTGGGTCTTCTTCCCAACTCATTCTGTGCGACTCATATAACTCTCCTCCCAAAACCAAATTAACACACTATGGGAAAAGAAATTTAAAGATCAAAATGTACCTAAGGAATAGATTTTTAAGACTCTTAATGGAATTTTAGAAAATTAAATTCAAGAACACATAATATGAGCCCTGCATCCTAGTGTACCAGGTTAAGCTGCTGCTTGCTATGCCTGAATATCATACTGGGGCTGCCTGATTGAGGCCCCTCCTAAGGCACCCTCATCCTGATCCTGATGCAGCTCCCTGCTAATGTACCTGGGAAGGCAGCGGAGATGGACCCTAGACTTGAGCTCCTGCCTCCAATGTTTGGTGAACCAAATGGAGTTCCTGGCTCTAGGCTTCAGCATGGACCAGCCCCAGCTGTTGGGGCCACCTGGGGAATGAGCCAACAGATGGAGAATCTCTGTGTCTACACCACACCGTTTAGATCTTGTTCTCACTCTTGATCTTGCTCTCCCTCTGCTTTTCAAATAAATATATTAATTTTTTTTTAAAAGACATTTTTTTAAACTTTTATTTAATGAATATAAATTTCCAAAGTACAGCTTATGGATTACAATGGCTTCCCCCACACACACACATAACTTCCCTCTGCCTCTCTGCTGAGCCGCCCGCCTGGTCTGGCCAGGTGTAATTTCTCCACTCAACCATGTAACCTCACCACCCCCCAGTCCAAGCGACTGCACACTATCTCTCAGGTCCTGTCTGGAGAGGTGCCCATCCATCCTTACAGATGTCCCTTCCCTAATAAACCTTGCTATTTTACCTCCAAAAAAAAAAAAAAAACCTGAAGTATTTTAGCTTATTCTCTATTTAAGAGTTCTTTTTTTTAAAAAAAAAAAAACTTTATTTAATGAATATAAATTTCCAAAGTACAGATTATGGATTACAATGGCTTCCCCCCCATAACGTCCCTTCCACCCGCAACCCTCCCCTTTCCCACTCCCTCTCCCATTCCATTCACATCAAGATTCATTTTCAATTCTCTTTATATACAGAAGATCAGTTTAGCATACATTAAGTAAAGATTTCAACAGTTTGCTCCCACACAGAAACATAAAGTGAAAAATACTGTTTGAGTACTAGTTATAGCATTAAATCTCAATGTACAGCACATTAAGGACAAAGATCCTACATGAGGAGTAAGTGCACAGTGACTCCTGTTGTTGACTTAACAAATTGACACTCTTGTTTATGGCCTCAGTAATCACCCTAGGTTCTTGTCATGAGCTCCAAGGCTATGGAAGCCCCCTGAGTTCACTGACTCTGATCATATTTAGACAAGGCCATGATCAAAGTGGAAGTTCTCTCCTCCCTTCAGAGAAAGGTACCTCCTTCTTTGATGACCTGTTCTTTCCACTGGGATCTCACTCGCGGAGATCTTTCATTTAGTTGTTTTTTTTTTTTTTTTTTATTTTTTTTTTTTTTATTTTATTTTTTGCCAGAGTGTTTTGGCTTTCCATGCCTGAAATACTCTCATGGGCTAAAAAAAGACACATTTTAAAAGCTGTATGCACTTTTTTAGTTTTTTTTTTTTTATTTATATAAAGGGAATAAATTGCATGTATTAGATATATACATCAATGCTAGCATTACAAGCAGCAACCTATCCTCAATGCCATAATGCTGGCTCCCAATAAATTTTTAAAGCAAGCAAAAAAGACATTTTTTAATTATTTATTTAGTTGAAAGTCAGAGAGAGCTCTTCTATCTGCTGGTTCACTCCCCAAATGACCACAAAGATCAGAGCTGGGCGAGGCTAGAGCCAGGGGCCAGGAGCTTCATCAGAGTCCCCCACATAGATGGCAGGGGCCCAATCACTAGGAGCTGGATCAGAAGTGGATCAGGTGGGACATGAACTAACAGCCACATGGGATGCCAGCATTGTAGGCAATGACCTTACACTCTATGCTACAATGCCAGCTCCCCACACACACACATCCAGAGCCCTCTGCCCTCTGCTCCTCCCCCTAAAAAAATTTAATAACAATGGATTATGACAAAAGAAACTTTATCTTGGGAAAAATGCTTTAACATATGAAAATTAGTAAAATTTACTGTTTTAGTGAACTAGAAAAATAAGATTTTGTCAATAGGCCTAGAGAAAATATTTGACAAACTGATATTCATATCCTTGTTAAAAAATCTCAGCAAGCTAGAAATAGAAGGGAATGTTTTGGAAATTAGTAATGGTGTTTACAAAATAGTCATAGTTGATGGAGGACTGAATACTTTCGTGAGTTTGCATTTCAGACATCCTGACCATCTGTGTAGAAAATATCTGCCCAGAAAGCTCAGAAGGCTAAATGAATATTACCCCTAATACCTGCCACTCCAGTCTTAATCAGTGGTGGAAGAACGGTCTCAGAACTGTTTGTCTCAATTGGCCATTTAAGTTTAATAGTAAAAGACTGGTTAATGATAACAATGCATCGTAAAACCTTCAGAAGGAAAGGAGAATGTTTTGTGGACCATTTTTTTTGTGCGTGGCAGTTTTAAGTTATTAGTTTTTAAAATCAGTACTTTTTAATGGAAACAACTTGACCAAAAATCTGTCACAGAATTTTGAGACCCATTAAAACAAAGTTTAATGAGAAAAAAAAATTACTACATATCTCTGATATGTAGTAATTAATATAGGACACAAAAACTGTATAAGAATGAAATGGGCAGCTTATGATTTGATTACTCATTTAGCCATTGCCTATACTCCTGTGGAACAGTGGTTTTCTACTGTTTACTTGTTGAATAGTATGGTTAGTGGTGCATGAAGCCTGTGATTATGAAGTAAATAGAAATAATGTTTTTTTCAAGAATTAAAGAAAAGAAAGCAAGGAAAAAGGGGGCTGGGGGAGAATGGAAGGCAGCATGGTTATCTTAGAATTGTATGTATGAAATACATGAAATCTGTTCTATTTATATTAATAAAAACTTTTTAAAAAAGAATACAAGAAAATGTAATGGATTCCACAGAGTATCAGAATTACAAAGGAATTTTGCAAGTTTTCAGAACCACGCCAAATGTACAAAAATCAACTGGGTTTGTATACAGCCTCATCATAGGTCTGACCATGGATGATTCGGATTATTATTTTTCAGCTTCACAAAGGAGAGAAAGCACATTCAGCAGAAACTGCACTTTGAATCTTGACATTTTCCACAGGCTATCAATTTGCACTGTGATATTTTCTGAAGGTACGGACACTGGCAGCAAGCTGCTGCTCCCAGTCAGCCACCCACTCATGAAGGCAAGCAACCAATATGCTAGACTGTACTATGTTGCTAAGCTATGACGCATGTTGGATGCGTTAAGTGCATGTTTGACTTGATATATTTTCAATTTATGACTAGTTTGTTGGTATCTAATCTGATTGTAAGTCAATCTGTACATTATCAAAAACTATGCAAAAGAAAAATTAAATGAAACAATAATGCTGCAAAAACACCAATAAATTTGAAGTTCCTAGAGCTACATCTAACCAACCAAATTTGCATAACATATACTATAAAATTATTTATAGAGATTAAAGAATGCTTAAAGAAATGGAGAGATTGTACTCATTGTGTATAAATCTTAATATTTTACATTGTTAATCCTTTCCTAACCAATTGTAATCACAAGACATTTGAAAACAACATTGTATCAGATATTCTTATGGATATTGACATAGTTTTTCAGAACTTCATATGATAGTACAGTTTTGCTAAAGATAGCCAAATCAATTTATAAAATAATTAATTTTGGATGTGCTTTATTCAAATTACGTCTTTAGTGATGTCTAAGTCCTATTGATCAATGCTTGTGAATATATTATGTTTTATGAGAACAAATGCAGTTGCAAATGGAATTCAAGTTACTAACGAACTGACCTTAAAATAAAGATATTTTGTGAGTTATTCTCTAATTATTCCAAGAGAATCACAATGATCCATAAATGTGAAAGAGATAGAAAAACAATTGGTCCAAGAATGAGTCCAAGAATGATGCAGTGTGAGAAACACTTGATTGTCTGTCATCTCTGGCTTCTAGGAAATGAGGGGCCTAGTGACTAAAAAAATGTGGATAGCCACTAGAAACTGGAAAAATCAATGAAAAGCTTATGTTCTAAAGCCTCCACAAAGGAATATGGCCCTAAAGACACCTTGATTTTGGCCAAGTAAGATTCATTGCAGGTGGGGCTGGACTCGTGATATAGCAGGTTAAGGTGCATCCTGCAATACTGGCATCCCATTTGATCACCAGTTCAACTCCCTGCTGTTCCACTTTCAATCCATCTCCTTGCTATTATGCCCGCATATATATTATTATAAACTAAATCACAATAAATGTCCTGTTAATGTAAATATTAATGTTGAAGATATTGCTAGTGATGGCTACTATGGAAATGGCTGACATATTGATAGTAACTGCAAAAATGAGGATCTTTTTACATAATGGCAGAAAACTTAGCTGATGTTATGTGGAAAAAAAAAGCTTGCAAACAACAAACTTGGATATTTAGCTAAGAAGTTTCCAGGGAAAGTGTTGAAAAGTATAGACTGGTTTCTTGCTTTTTCTTATAAAATATGAGAAGGATGAAATACATTAAGGGAAGAACAAATTTTACAAAAAAGAAGGTCAGATTTCATGATCTGGAAAATTCTCAGATTGCACAAGGCTCTAAAATTATTAGAGTCACATTTAGAAATGAATACTCCAGATAAATAGTCAAGAATATCACTAGAAAGCATTTATTTAGTGCTTCAGAAGAATCAAAATTCAGAGTATGTATCATATAGAGGGCTTCTTGAGAAAATTCTACATATGACTCATGGATTTTTTTCAATTATATCAGCATTATCTAGAAATAGAGACAGGATTAACCAAGAAATATCTATTTTGAAGCATCTTGTCTAATCATGTGAAGTTCCAAGACACGCATAATATACCCACAATACTGGAGTAAAAAGCATAGACACTTCTCCAGGAAAGACGAAAGATGTAAAATAAGCACATATACAGATGATAAAAATTACTAGCCATTGGGGAAATGCAAATTAATACTTAAAAAAGATATCACTATACACCTATTGTACATAATATTAAAAGCATGGAGGATGTCTAGTATTGGTGACATTGTGTAGGAAATGGAACATTATTATTGTGAAAGCAAATATAACATATTTAAATTTATGTCACTTATTTAAACAGTGAAACATTTATTTCCTTGTGATCCACCAATTCCATTTCTAGAAGCCTAAGACAAAAAGCACATTTACATGTAAAAACTTTAAAATTTATCCAATGATTTATGCATACTAGCCCATACCAGAAGAGTCTTAATGCCAATCAACAGGTAAATGCTTTGAACAAGAGATATATATCCCATGTAATAATACTTAGCAATCAAAATAAATATTCAACCTATACATGGAAAACTTTGGAAACATCTAAAAATAACTAGCTAAAGGAGAAACCACTTAGCAGAAGAAAATGTGCTAAGTAATTTAACTTATAGACAATTTTAGGAAATTCAATCAGATATATGACTCAAAGCTGATTCGGGTAACCCCATCAGAGACAGGGCATAAGGAATAGCATGAGGGAGAGATAATGCAATAATATGAAGAAGCTTGATGAAACTTGTAGGTCATATGTGTGTCCATTTTCTTCAATACCGGCATGTGGATTGCATGGGTATATACATATTTTAAAAATTTCCAGATGATATATTATAAAACATGGACTTCATTGTATATCAATTATATATTAATAAAGTTATTAACTTCTTAAAAAATATTTATTTATTTATTTGAAAGTCAGAGTTACACAGAGAGGAGAGGCAGAGAGAGAGAGAGAGAGAGGTCTTCCATCCACTGGTTCACACCTCAGATGGCTGCAATGGCCAGAGCTGTGCCAATCCAAAGCCAGGAGCCAGGGGCTTCCTCCCCATCTCCCACATTGGTGCAGGGGCCCAAGGACTTGGGCCATCTTCCACTGCTTTCCCAGGCCATAGCAGAGAGCTGGATCGGAAGTGGAGCAGCTGTGTCTCGAACCAGCGCCCTTATGGGATGCCAGCGCTTCAGGCCAGGGAATTAACCCGCTGCGCCACCTTGCAGACCTCAGTTGTTAACATTTTAAAATCTTTTCCTCAAGAACTCAAAGATTTCCTGGTAAACTACCACTTTGCTTACTAAATTATTTGGTTACTTGTATTCATTCAAGGTTATATACTTCATTTTTCTCTATCTGTAATGGTTTTCCTTGAAGATAGTTTTATGCTTTGTCGTGTTATACTTTTTATATCTTATGATAAAATATCATCTGTATAACAAGTCTGTCCAACTTATTCAAATTTATTAAAAATAAATTCTGAATAAATAATCTTCACTTTTGAAGACCATCTCAATTTCTTGATGAGTTTAGAATTTTAACAAAAGAACTGTGTTTATTACAACACATTACAGTGATTTATTCTTTTATACAAGAATTTGTGTTTTGGGGCTGGTGCTCCGGTGAAGCGGGTAAAGCCGCAGCTTGCAGTGCCTGCATCCCATATGGGTGCCTCTTTGAGTCCCTGCTGCTTCACTTCCAATCCTGCTCCCTGCTCTGGCCTGGGAAAGCAATAGAATATGGCCCAAGTGTGTGGGCCCCTGCTCCTGCGTGGGAGACCCGGAGAATGCTCCTGGTTCCTGCAGCTCCAGCCTTGTGGCCAAGTGGGTAGTGAACCAGCAAATGGAAGATCTCTTTCTCTCTCTGACTCTCCTTCTCTCTGTGTAACTCTTACTTTCAAATAAATATATAAATATAAAACATAAGGATTTGTGTTTTTAGTTCTTCACAGTATCAATATATACAAATTAATGACAATATGACTTATCATAGTATTTTTCATTAGTTTAAATAAGGAAATGAAGAAGAAGAATGGTAAAGAAAACTTATCTAATGCATGGAATTTGGTAGAGAATGAACTCAGGGATGACTTTAAAGCCCAGGGTTTTAAGTTTTTTTTGATATATTTCTTCTAGATATTTCAGATTTAGATGATAAAATAAGTCCCAGATATCATTACTAGTTTTTTATTTTTTATTTCCTTTTGTCTAGGAATTAGAGTATTTACTAAATAAAATATGAGGAAGTTCTTTTGCCAAGTCTAACTTTTATCTACTTTAAAATATAAAAATAAATTAAAACAGTGAGAGCCTTTTAGAAGGAACTATTCTATGCTATTACATACCATGCAAAGGACTACTGAAGGATTATGCTGTTAATTAGCAAGGATAGAGTGGTTCATTTATGACAGAGCAGGCACTTTATCACACAGCTGTCATTTAATTGGAAGGATGCCTGCCAAGGTAGGAGTTACCTTAGATAATTGAGGTGTTAACCTCTCCAGAGGCAGGAGGCTGTCCTAACTTCACTAACGGACACTCAAATAATCATTTAAGTGCCTTGCTTCTAAATTTTAAGATGATAAACTGTCATTTTTCCTAATTTCATATAAAGTAATGGATTCACATCTTTTTGTTCCATGTTGTTTTCTTTAATTTGTAAAATTAAAAGTAATTTTCTGTGTTACTTAAAGATTAACCTGATAAGAGTAGATTATTACATCTTAACTTTGCAAGGAGTTCTATTGGTGATAATTGGTGTTTGATTTGATAGGGAGACACAAGTAATGTTTTAGAGTTAGGAGTTGACAGGACATACTACCTAAAAACCAACTGGAATTGGGGAATTTTGTGGGAGACCTAGAGGAAGCTCCTGGTTCCTGGCTTCTGATCAGTGCAGTTACAGCCCTTGCAGCCAATTGGGGAGTGAACCAGCAGATGGAAGACCTCTCTCTCTCTCTGCCTCTCCTTCTCTGTTTAACTATGACTTTCAAAAAAATAAATAAATAAATAAATCCTTTTAAAAACATCACTGTATTAATAATCAAATTATTCATACCAAAATACTCACTGAAAATGTACTTGATACCAGACACTATTCTAGTATTTGACAAGTCATGAAGCGATAAACAAGTGATATGGCACTTTTGTTGGTTATAATAAATTGAGAAAAATAAGGTAGAAATTAGGGTAGAGAACTGGGAGCAGAGATTGTTTTTTAAATAACATAGGCAAGCAAAGCCCAGAGAAGATGAGCTATTTAAGCAAGTACTCAAAGTACAAGCAGTTATGTGACTATCCATGAGAAGGCAGTCAGGCACAGAGAACAAGAGCAGTGGTCTGGGAGGAGAGGAAGAATTGCTTCAGAACTCCAAAAAGCAACCACCGGGGCACTGTATCTTGAACTGAACACAAGCTGTGGAGCAAAGTAGAAATGTATTAAAGAAATTGCAGGGGGTACATGTTACAGCTTCTCATACTAGTTCTGTAACTTCTGTTTTCCATGGTAATGAGATGGGGAAATATTGGAGTGTTTTAACCAATGGTTTCTGAATTTATCCAAAGGAGGAAAAACTCATAGATAACATCAAAGGAAAGGGCAAGCAAGGGGCAACTAGAGATAACCATAGTTGGTGTGGAGAGTCCCACAGGAATCTCAAAAAGAGTCATGGATCACCGCTTACCTGGAAAGGAGATGAACTGTGGAAACACAGTAAAGCATTGAAAAGTTACCTCTAGCCACAAAAATAAAAATAAAGTGGAGTTATAAGTCAGGAGCTGAGGCAATGCCTAACGGCTGTTAGGCAGACGCTCCTAATCGTCCCAGGCAGACATCTCTGGTCATTCAAATAACAGTGTGCTATGGGCAACACCTCCTACCCACGCTGACTGGACCATTCAAACATAAGTAAGGTGGGAACAGTATTGACTGGACTGTTCAACTATAAGCAAGGAGGAACCAGCATTGATTGGACAATTTGGAGGATGGCAAGCTGGAGAACTGCCAAAAATGAGGATAAAAAGGGAGCCCTTGCACCATGCTCCATCCTCTCAGGGATCATGGCCCAGTGTGTGTGAACCTCTGGATCTCCACACATCCGGAGCTGAAGAGGCAACCTGCTACTTTGCATGGAGCAGGTAGCGGCACAAGCCGGCCTGCAGAGCTGTCCCTGAGCTGTAACCCCACTGTCTGTGTGTGAGTGTGTGTGTGTGGCCCAGTGCGAGCGAACCTCTGGATCTCCTTGCACTTGGAGCTGAAGCGCTAGCTGGCTAGCCCCCTTGCTAAGTAACACAAGGCAACTATGGGATCAAAACTCCAGCCGAGATGCCGTCTCACCGCCTTGCCTGGAGTCCTTATCAGCCTGCTGCCGGACTGACCACAGAGCCGGACCAGGCCTCTCAGCAGGGGACCTCTCCAACTTCTCAACTGGCCGTCTGCCTGGTAACTTTGAGGCTACTGCCCAGAGTGACAGCCTTCCTACAACTTCCTGCCTGTAAGTGACTGATCCGAGATCCATCTCTGCCGAGACATGGAGTTCTGGACCTTGAACACTGACACTCTTTTTCATGACCGTGATAAAAGCCTTTAAAACGCAGCTTTTTACAATTAATGTTAGTCATGTGTAATATAGTATAACTATGCTTTGACCCTATGCAAGGTATCTGTAAACAAAGCTGGAGACCTTGATATACATATCCTATTACAATTGGATAGCCCTCAAAATTACTTTGACACTGTGTACTGTTATCTGTGGGTTAATGAATAAGTTCAAGTGCTATTATTGATATTGATATTCATGGTGTTGATTCCAGTAGTCCTCTAGTGATTAAGAAAATAGTGTTACTCTGATAGTTAAGTATTATAATAAGTTTAGTAGATGATAAGTAGTTATGTTAAGCTAAGTAATTCAGTAAGTGTGTTAAGTTAGCTGTAAGTTATAATAAGTGATATTGATAGTGATATTGATAAGTGTGTTAAGTAATTATGTTAAGTTAGGTGATTAAGCTAAGTAGTTAAGCTAAGTAGTTACATTAAGTTAAGTAGCTCAGTTAAGTAGTTAAGTCACATTAAACAGTAGTGTTAAGTTTATTGATAAGTGTATTAATTAGTATAGATTGATAAGTATATTGGTACTGATAAGTGTATTGACCTCAATGAGCATGCTGATGAGTAGTGTGATAAAAAACCCCTGATGTGTAAGCAATAAAATCTCTCATTGGAAATACAGTCTTGTGTCCTTGTGTTCCTTTCTTCCCTGTGACTGACAAGTCGTACGTCGCACTTGCTACTGTTGAGCTGCGTGACAGTAGGGGCTCGCGACAGTTGGACAAAACTATTACCTCTCTCGCTACTGATTCTTTAGTCCAGTGAATATTTTGCCACTACTAATATTAATTAGCTAACAAAAAAGCACATAGGAGTACTAGTTTCTGCTAACTAAACATCAGATAATCCTCTCTTATTGCAAACAGATTCAGGTGGTTACATATGTTAGTCTGATAACATGATGTTGCTAGTGAATTGTAGATACATCTATATTTATTG
The DNA here is from genome assembly GCF_051225735.1 of Oryctolagus cuniculus. Taxonomy (NCBI): domain Eukaryota; kingdom Metazoa; phylum Chordata; class Mammalia; order Lagomorpha; family Leporidae; genus Oryctolagus; species Oryctolagus cuniculus. The sequence goes on along the minus strand of NC_142874.1, from coordinate 63,467,014 downwards.
ATGATATTCCTGGCACAACTTTTTGCTGTTTATAAGTCGGGTCAACTAGACTCGTGTTGTCTTCTAAGCTCTAGGGACCTCATGTACAAAATTCAAGATAATTGCATTTTGAACATCTTTTGTGATAACCTACAGAGGTTAGTTGGAAGACTTACTTCCCAAAATTATTTTAGAGACCTTCATATCATGAATAATTTCAGTAAGAGATTTAAGTTCTTCACAAACTCAGTTTCATAATTTTATCTTCATCATTAAACAGAATCATATTTGGAAAAATTAAGAAAAATTAAGATAAGAGTTCTAAATTTAATTGATTTTTTCAGCTTTTAGCCAATTACTTATCCAATAAAATACAATGTCTCCCCCTACAGTAAATTAACAATTCTAGTACAAATAAATCTGAAGTTACTGAATTTTTATGGAATCATTTAGAAATTCTTTCAATGATCCTTGCTTTCAGATGATATTCAACACTTGTATGTGGATTGAAATTAGTGACTTACTCCTAATAAATAGAATAGTTCAAAAATGGTGAAATGTCACTCCATGATTAATTTGCAAAGATAACACGGCTTTTTGCTTGTGTCTTCTGACTACTTTATTTTGAATGAAGTCTGCACAGCAATTCATGCTTTTCATGTGATGTAGCACATTTAATTCTCTTCTTCACCTAACATATCTACTTTAGCATTTATATAAAGCTCCAGTGATCCTCTAAGCATATTTCTTTCTTAAATTTATACCCTAAATAATTAAATCTATTGAGCGATCTCTGATTTCAACTCTTTAAGCCTAAAAACAAATAAACAGAGATGTAAAACAATGCTAAGATTTCTAAATATTATAAAGCCTTTATTATCTACCTTAGACTTATAATACATAAATAAAATACCATAGAATATAATCAAGTATACAGGTCATATAGATGGTCATTTATTCTAGCTAGAATGCAAGGTATTTCTGTGTGTAATTATACCATTATCTGGAAGCTAACACTTTGGTCACTTCGTGCAAAAAGCTTTTCAATGCACTAAATGCAATTATTAGTTTTAAATGACATTAATTTCCACAGCAAAAGCTCTGTGTCAAAGATGTTCCCCTCCCCATTTGCATGCTTTAATCTACCAAACACTTTCCTAAACTTGTGCCCCGTGGGACATTAAACCTCCTTCTTAACTACTTGGTTGTGCAATACCAGCATCTCTGAATTTGGTGTTTGGCTAATAGCTCTATTACCTTTCATGCTGAGTCCAAAGCTTTACCTCCCTCAATCTTTACTTTTGCCAACTGGAAAATTTTCCGTCATGTCAAGAAAACCCACTGTGCAGTGTGCTTAGGGAATGGGCCCTCTTTTGCTGACTGACAGCTATTCAATAGAGAAAAGAACCACAGAGAGATGCCGATACGTATTAAGCTCAGTGAAGAGAATAAGCTTTGTATTTCAAAATGTCACTTTTCTTAGAGTTCAGTGGGAGTGAGCAGCTATAATAAGGTAATTTCTAGAGGGAACCCTACTGTAGTTCATTGTATAAATAATTGATTTGATCAGCTAAAATTATTGTGCGTAGTCCTGAATGACCTTTCAGATGAATTGCTCAGTTTTCACTACAAAAGCTACTAGAGCGTATAGTAAGTTGTCAAAGAAATCCATATACAATAGTTTTCTATAAAAAGAAAGGTATTTACATGGCATTGTTTCTTTAGAATAACTAAACTATGATCAGTGCTTTCACTGTGTACAAGTACAGACAGCATATCTTGGGTTTTATTTATAAGTTCAAGGTCAAGAACAGTGGATTATTCCCACATCATTTTATATACCAATGTTTTTGAGAAAATATTTTAAAAATAAAAACGTGTAAATGTGTTACACCACAGGGGAAGAATTTCTCATTACAATATGTAGAGGTATTATTATAATATAACATGAAAGAACAGTTTCTATTAGAAAATTAGCAAACACACTAAAAATTCTATGCAATGACAGAATTTAACATCTCACTATTGTCTCATTTCTTACTCTTTATGTTCCAGTCTTTACTATAATGTATCACTGATGTCTATTCAAATAGGTTTTATATTCTCTTTCTGTTCAGAAGTTGTACATAATTAACCATATTGTATCTCTCTTTTGTATGATCATTTAACACACTTGTTTATTTTATAGAAAATAATTGCTCATTGTTAAATGTCATCCAAATGATACAGAGATATAGATAATTAAAAAAATAAAGACAATCATCCACAAATCCCTTAACCCCAATTTCATACTTCTAGTCTACATGTTTAACAACAGTCCACAGTCTGTTGTGTATTTTTCTAAACATATTCAAATACACACTTAAGCATATGTCTCTACCTATTTGTGGCCATATATTCTTATATTTATTAATAATATATTAATATATTCATATCATGAATATATTCATCCATGTATGTAAGTAAGTATATTGTTAGCTTCTATCTACATGTTTATAAATGCATATTGATCTTAAGTGTTTATTTTTATTTTGTATCTTCTTTAGGGTATAGTGACAGAGGCGGGAAGAGAAATAGAGATAGAGGTTGAGCTAGAGCTAGAGCTAGGGAGATCTTCCATCTACTGTTTCACTATCCAAATGCCAACAACTGCCAGGAATGGGCCAAGATGAACCCAGGATCCAGAAAATCCATCTGGGGTCTCCCATGTTGGTGGTAGGGGCTAAAGTACTTGATACACGATCTGCAGCCTCCCAAGATGCAAAAACTCTAAGCTAGAGTTACTGGGACTTGAACCAGTACTGTGATATAGAATGTGGGCATCACAAGCAGCAGCTTACCCTGTTGTACCACAATGGCATCCTCATTCTGAGCAGAAACTCCATATATTATATTTTTAAGATGTATAAATTTATTTGAAAGTCAGAGTTACACAGAGAGAGGAGAGATAGAGAGAGGGAGAGGTCTTTCATCTGCTGATTCACTCTCCAGTTAGCCACAATGGTCGGAGCTGTGCCAATCCAATGTCAGGATCCAGGAGCTTCCTCAAGGTCTCTGACGTGGGTGCAGGGGCCCAAGGACTTGGGCTATCTTCTACTGCTTTCCCAGGCCACAGCAGAGAGCTGGATAGGAAGTGGAGAAGTCGGGTCTTGAACTGACGCCTATATGGGATGCCAGCACCACAGGCAGCGGCTTAACCCGCTATGCCACAGTGCTGCCCCTGCATATAATATTATATACCTCCTAGAGATGGCATTTCTCTCTTTTCATAATATAGTTTTAAAATTATGATTACTAAATATAAACATAGTAAAACTTCTCAAAACGTAGAAGGAAAATATAGCTTGATTGCCCCTAGAATTTGATGCCATTTCCAGAAAACCTTCTTCCATGATTTTTAAATATGTCCAATTCTTGTATTTTAATCTTCCCACTACTTCATTGGTGGTTACAATGACTGTTATTTTTCTGTTTTCCTATTTGGATACCAATGGATTTTTCACTGATCAAAAAGATGAAAAGCAAACAGGAATCTATTATCTCCATATTCTGAATTATGAAGCATCTGTAGTTAACATCATGTTGAAAAAGTCATATTTATGAAACTGAAGCTGCCTATCTCTGGTAGACATAATGTGAACTCAGCTGTTGAATGTTCAAAACTTCTCACCACAATGACTACAGTTTTTGTTCCCGGGTCTAACATTGTGGCATAGAGGGTTAAGCTGCCACACACATGCCCCATTGGCTCTGGAATCCCATTTGGGCTTCACTTCCTATATAGCTCCCTGATAATGCACTTGGGAAAGCAGCAGAAGATGGTAAAAGTGCTTGGGCTCCTGCATATGGCACAAGTGCTTGGGCCCTTGCCTCGCACTTGGGAGACCTGAATGAAGATCAAGGCTCCAGGCTCCTACCTGGTCCAGTTGGGGCTGTTGCAGCCACTTGTGAAGTGAATCTGACATGGAGCATCTCTCTGTTTCGTTGTCTCTTTCTCTTTCTCTTTCTCTCTCTTTCTCTCTGTAACTCTACCCAAAGAATTAAATAATTTTAAAAAGTCTTTTATACATCCTCCTAATCGTGTAAAAGTGTAAGTCTACTTTATTCACCAATATAATGATTGCTTAAGCTTTCATGCTTTAGAAACTGCAATGGTTGGTTGGGTTTCAAAGCACCAGTATTTTGAGGAAAATGGATGAAGCCAAGACGAGAATTTTCCAGTGCTGGAATTCTAGAAAGACTCCATAGACATATATATTGGAATTATCCCTAGCAAAATAGATTTTAATCAATTCTCCATGTCTGGTCCAAGATTGTAACTTTAGTAGAAATGTCTGCAGCTTAAATTTTAGAAAGGGAATTTATCCTGAATATTGGCCCATTGTTCATTATTTCTCACTGTAGGACACAATCTAATTGTGAGGCTTTTCTAAAAATGCCAAATTCTTCTCAAATTAAATGTATATGAGGCCATGTCATAAAGTTTTTCAGAAAAACGCAATTGAAAGATGTTCATTCTGCTGAAAAATATCAAAATCAATGCATAAGTAATTATACAACCTAAAATTTTCACTTCTATGTGTTCTTAAAAATACCTGTAAATATTTTTATCAGTTTTACTCATCAATATCTAATGGTAGAGACAAGTTAATAAACATTATCAGGCAAAAGGAAATATTTTAGTATACCCATATGAGGTAAGGCTTAGTTAGCAATTAAAAACAACAGACTTGATACATGCAGTAGTATTGACCAAATTTGCTCACTATTATGTGGAGAAAGATAAACCAATATATGGAATTTTAAGTAACAGTAATCTTAAATGACAAGCAGTAGACCAAGGTTGCAGGAGGTTTATTTGAAGAGATCATTTTGTGTGGTGGACATAGTCTACATTTTGATTGTAGATGTGGCTACATTCTTGAATGCATTTGTAAATTGTTATCAAAATATAATATTGAAAAGTGGAATCTTGCAAAGTATACCTTAATAGTGTTAATTTAAAACAAAGAAAGATAGGAAATCAACTTAGGTTTTCCCTAATGGATGAATGGATAAACAACATGCAGTATTTATACATAATTATTCTGCTATAAAAGAAATGCCATTTTGGCATTTGAAATGATGGAACTAGATATCACTATGTTAAGTGAATTAAGCCAGAAATAAGAATATTGCATATTCTTTGTCATATGAGGAACCCCGGATGCAGTTCCTGGCTTCTGGCTTCAAGCTTCAGCCTGGTCCAGCCCCAGATATTGTGGATATTTTGGGAGTAAACCAGTGAATAGAAGATTTCTCTCTCTCTCTTTCTCTCTCTCTCTCTACATACACAGACACACACATATACAATCACTTTGCCTTCAATTAAATAAATAAAACTGAAAAATTGGGAAAATATTCTTGAATTTCTATTTAGCTATAAACAATGTCTCAAAAACATAGATTATATAAATATGGCATAAACTGGAATATCATAGTGACAAATTTATCCTCCTTTGGTGTTTTTACTATGCAAAAATTTATACTATAGATTAGTTAGGACACATTTTCAAACCCTCTTTGCCGTTGAAATGTGATTTCTCATTCATTTTTGATTTCTTGATTTATTTGTAACACATATGTGATCCATTTAGTCTATGATTTCTCATTATTAAATTTTAAGCATATACTAATCAAATAGATAATGTCAATTATATATATAAGGAAGATCATTTTAAAATCTTCATTAACATTTTGATATTTTAAATAAGCAATAAAATTTACTCATTAAAAATTATAGAACCATAAGAATTCATTTTGGATCAATAATGTTATTTTTTTCAGTGAAGACAATTTGACAGTGTTTTTGAGAGTTATAGTGTAATTTTAGGAAATAATAATAATTAGTGAGTTTTCTGATTGGTCAAGCAGTTGTTTTGTTATGTAATTAAGACACTGTTAAAATAATAGAATCTTTCAGACAACAATAATTTCTACTTGCTAGGTAATTGCCAACTTGATACAAATGCACTTATTAAAAGTAAGTATCATATCAAAAGCAAGATGATTTTCAAAACTGGGGTAATATTCTTTAATGAAGACTTTATTTTTATAGTAAAAGATATTATATCACAAGATAATATGATCTTGTATGAAGCAGGTGGTTAAGGAGCAACTAAATTACTGACAGATTTCTAATTATAATACACTTTTAGTATTTCACGATAAACAGCAGATGTGTGTTTACAAAAATACATTATAGTAGAATCAGGTCAATGGAGTCTAAATGAAAAAGGCTTAATTTATCTTTACTCCCTTTTGAATTTAATGGGATGGCCTACTTAGAAGAGCCACCCTTTAATTTAACGTGAGTTCAAAGTAGATTTATTTCAATGGGAAAATGAATAGTTTTTTCATTAATTGCTCAAATAGAAAGGATAATAATTTCAAAATGCAAGTACACATGGGAGAAAGTAACTTAAAAAAAAGCATATTAGAGTGGATACAGAAAGAGAATATTTCAAAATGATGAGGTCAAATTAAATTACCCACTTTTAAAAAAATACTGATGGTTTATTGAAGTCTTTCAATATTTTTCTTTCTAACTCTTACTGATGTTGAAATCTATTTGGCCTCATTGGATCTCTGATTTTTAAAACTTTCTTTTTTTTTTTTGGACAGGCAAAGTTCGACAGTGAGAGAGAGAAGAGAGACAGAGAGAAAGGTCTTCCTTTTCAATTGGTTCACTCCACAAATGGCCACTACGGCTGGGGCCCTGCACCAATCTGAAGCCAGGAGCCAGGTGCTTCCTCCTGGTCTCCAATGCAGGTGCAGGGCCCAAGGACCTGAGCCACCCTCCACTGCCTTCCCGGGCCACAGCAGAGAGCTGGACTGGAAGAGGAGCAACCAGGACAGAATCCAGCGCCCTAACCAGGACTAGAACTCAGGGTGGCGGCGCTGCAGGTGGAGGATTAGCCCAGTGAGCTGCAGTGCTGGCCATAATTTTTAAAACTTCCAATAAAGGCAGAAAATGATGTTGATTTTGAGCAAATCAAGTGCCTAAAGTAATTTAGTTTTGAAATATTTCTTTCTAGGGGAGGCGCGGGGGCTCACTAGGCTAATCCTCTGCCTTGCAGCGCCGGCACACCGGGTTCTAGTCCCGATCGGGGCGCCAGATTCTGTCCCGGTTGCCCCTCTTCCAGGCCAGCTCTCTGCTGTGGCCAGGGAGTGCAGTGGAGGATGGCCCAAGTCCTTGGGCCCTGCACCCCATGGGAGACCAGGATAAGCACCTGGCTCCTGCCATCAGATCAGCGTGGTGCACCGGCCGCAGCGCACCGGCCGCAGCGGCCATTGGAAGGTGAACCAACGGCAAAGGAAGACCTTTCTCTCTGTCTCTCTCTCTCACTATCCACTCTGCCTGTCAAAAATAAAAATAAAAATAAAAAAAGAAATATTTCTTTCTAATGAGTTTGTAAGATTAAAATGACAAATTTGAAGTTTCAATATTTGAGTTATTCATCCATTTCTGTCACATGTTAGCTGAGATACACAGCAATTTCTTAAAAAAAACTGTGCATTAAATAGCTATCTAGATATAATTTCAAGTCCTATAATGCATTATGAGGAAAAAAAGTTTACCTTCATCCAAGGCCTTAATTTATTCTTTTGTATTATTCCTACACTGTTGTATTTTAAAGGTGATGCTAGCAAATGTAATCATGATTTAATTTTCAGTTACTCAATTATTAAAGGTAGACTTAGATCACATTTTTATGTGCATTTATTTCTCTTTCTAGTTCCTTCTTTTCATGTATTTTCTATTTTTAGTGGTACTTATTCTTTTATTTGATTCAATGTATTATACCGGTACAATTATTTAGTATTAGCACAATTAAATAATGCATACTATCTTATGTAGTCTTCCCTGTAAGTACATATTAACTGAAACATTTGGCATTCTCCACATGAAACAGCAATTACAATCCAAGGTAGTGGTTGTTGAAATAATGTTTAGACGCTTTAGAACTCTAAAATCTTGTAGAGACACATATGAAAGGAAGTCATGTAAATTTCATAAAAAAGATAGGCTTTATCTTTATTTTTTGCATTTACATATTGCTGATTGCCACCTCAAGGCCCATGGATTAAAAATAAAAATTACGAGGTTTATAGTTTCTGTGAGGCAAGACAGGGTACAGCTGGGATGAGGCCTCAGCCTGGGCCATTCAAATGTCCAAAGACATATTACATGGGGGCTTCTTTGCTACAGATGTTTCAAAACCCAGACTTGATTGGAACTGCCATTGAGAGTGCTTGTTCACGGCTTCTCCATTTGATTTGGGTCTGTTTTCTGAGAGGGAGAGCCCAGGTGCGAATGTCTGCAGATCACCCTCCTTAGAGACTGGCTCCTGTAGGGACCTGGTCTTTCATATGCTGAAGTCAGAGCCCCAAGAGCATCGCTTCTGCCATCATCCATTGGTCAAAGCAGACACAGGCTCACCCAGATTCAAGTCCAGGGTACATTAAATCAGAAACTGAAGAATCTGAGATGTTTTCCAACTGTTATATAATGAGCCAAAGGTGCTCTTTGTGTTATGGTTGGTGATATGTCGTTTACTTCCTCACCACATGCTTAGATCTATTAGTTCAAAAGCCTGCCAATGACAAACTCAAATTTTTATCATCAAATTGCTCTTTTTTTAGGGAAATCTTTTTTAAATTAATTGATTTATTTATTTGGAAGTCAGAGTTACACAGATGGAGGAGAGGCAGAGAGAGAGGAGGAGAGAGAGATCTCCGATATGCTGGTTCACTCCCCAGTTGGCCACAATGGCCAGAGATGTGCCTATCTGAAGCCAGGAGCCAGGAGCTTCTTCTGGGTCTCCCTCATGGGTGCAGGGGCCCAAGGGCGTGAGCCATCTTCTACTGCTTTCCTAGGCCACAGCAGAGAGCTGGATCAGAAGTGGAGCAGCTGGGACTCAAACTGGCATACATATGGGATGCTGGCGCTGCAGGCGGCGACTTTACCAGCTAAGAAACAGCGCTAGCCCCAGGAAGTGACTCTTAATAGTATGACATGCACGGACATCCTGAATGTTCCAAGGCTTTTACATTGGACTCACATTTATGCTAAGAGAAAAAACACAATGTATACTGAATTGCTGAGTATCAGAAAAACAATTAAAAAAAATCAACTAGTATCTAAAACAACAAAATTTAAAAAATATCTAAACATATTTGTACTCTAAGAAAAATATATTCCTTGTCTGGATATTAATAAGGTTAGAAATTAATATTTTACTGACTTTAACTACAGTCCTACCATATGACTCAGGCATTCCACTCCTGGGAATTTAACCAAAGGAAGTGAAACCATGAAAAAGTTATCTGTACACCATGTTTATTGCAGCTTAATGCACAATAGCTAAGATACAGAATCAACCCAGATGTCTGTTAACTGAAGACTGGATAGAGAAATTACAGGATATGTACATCATGGATTACTACACAGCACTAAGAATAAAATAAAATCCTGTCATTTGCAACAAAATGATGCAACTGGAAATAATTATACATATTGAAATAAGCCAATAACAAAAGGACCAATACCGTGTGTTCTCCCTGATCCTTGGTAACTAATAGAGCACTTAAAAGGTAATCTATGGAAATGAAATTGACCTTTTGAGATGCCAGGGCTTTGAACAGCCCTTGTTTTGATTGTTGAGGAACAGTCTTTTATTTTTTTTCATACTATTTGCTAAACTTTTAATATAGTGTTAATCTTACATATATAAATTTAATTGGAAATAGATCTTTATGAAAAATAAGAATGGGAATATGAGACCAAGGGGGAAGAACAGCAGGGGTGTGGGTGGGAGGGCAGATAGGGTGAGAAGAATCACTATGTTCCTAAATTTATATTTATGAAATTCATGAAGTTTGTGTACATTAATAAAAGTTTAAAATGTAAAAAATAATTTCATTATGAAAAATGAGAACTGCTTCAAAATATGTTTTAAAATGTGTAACTCGTTTGTTTTCATTATGTATCACTATTTAATAAATCCTTTGTACTATCTTGATCTTTCTCATACTTGGGATTTTAATATTTTAAAATAAAATAGATCTGACAGATAAAAATAAAATTACCAAAAATATTTTACAACCAATGAGATATTTCACAAAATTCATGCTGTAATTTCAAACAGATAAAATTGACCATTTATGTATAATTCAATTGTCTATGAAATCAATGGACTGAGAAAAGCTGTTATTATCACAGGGGATTCATGATAAGTAATTTGTAGTAATCTTTCAGTCAAGAAAGATAGATTAGTATTTTTTTTTTATCTTTTATTTAATGAATATAAATTTCCAAAGTACGTCTCATGGGTTACAATGGCTTTCCCCCCCATACCGTCCCTCCCACCCACCACCCTCCCCTTTCCCACTCCCTCTCCCCTTCCATTCACATCAAGATTCATTTTCGATTATCTTAGTATACAGAAGATCAGCTTATTATACCTTAAGTAAGGATTTCAACAGTTTGTTCCCACACAGAAACATAAAGTGAAAAATAATAGATGATTTTTTTTTAAATGATGATGAAATCAGATCAGACCTATTGTCATGTTTAATCCCAGTGAGAGTCAAGTTGGGAATTGATAGTTTCTTTTTTTTTTTTTTTTTTTTTAACAGAAGATCAGTTTAGTGTACATTAAGTAAAGATTTCAACAGTTTGCACCCCCATAGAAACACAAAGTGAAATATACTGTTTGAGTACTCGTTATAGCATTAAGCCTCAGTGTACAGCACATTAAGGACAGAGATCTTACATGAGGAGTAAGTGCACAGTGACTCCTGTTGTTGACTTTACAAATTGACACTCCTGTTTATGGCATCAGTAATCTCCCTATGCACCAGTCATGAGTTTCCAAGGCTATGGAAGCCCCTTGAGTTCTCCGACTCTTATCTTGTTTAGACAAGGTCATAGTCAAAGTGGAGGTTCTCTCCTCCCTTCAGAGAAAGGCACCTCCCTCTTTGAAGACCTGTTCTTTCCACTGGGATCTCACTCACAGAGATCTTTTTGCCAGAGTGTCTTGGCTTTCCATGCCTGAAATACTCTCATGGGCTTTTCAGCCAGATCCGAGTGCCTTTAGGGCTGATTCTGAGGCCAGAGTGCTATTTAGGACATCCGCCATTCTATGAGTCTGCTGAGTATCTCACTTCCCATGTTGGATCACTCTCCCCTTTATTTATTCTATCGGTTAGATTAGTATATTTTGAAACCAGAAACCCAGTCAGACTCTTAACTTTAAAGAATTAAATTTAAAGAATTAAGTTCATGGGGCCAGGATTTCTACATAGTTCCAGTGCCAGTGAATGTTAGCAGCACTCAGAATTATGACTCAAAATTTCTCAATTGTGACTCCAGACTTTGTAATTGAAAGCTGGAGCTTTTCCCATCCCTTTGTCTATACGATACATCATATTTGGTCATTTGATTCCCACTCATTATTTCCTTATATGTTTTATCGTATATAGCCAAAAACTAACTCCAAGAAAGGGGGCTGTTACATTTTAAACTTTTAAATATTTTTAAAAACAAACTAAATGCATGGTGATCTAATTTCCCAGGGTCGTCTTCCCCATACACAGTGGTGTACAGATAACACAGTCATATTTTCAAACAGAGGTTGTTAAAAATCAAAATATAGTTCTATGCATTCTAGTCAAAAATGCCAAGAGTTTTAGTAGAAAATAAGTTTTATTCTGGAATGTTTTCTTCAAAGAATAAAGGTGAGTTTGCAAAGTGAAATTCACAGTAATGGGATTTTTAACAAATGAAGCTGTACACAGCAAAAAGTTTCAAATAACAAAATAAGTGTGATCCACTCTTACTGCCCTATCATTCCATAAAGCTTGGTAAGATAAATTTTATGGCCAACTTCCCAATTTCTTTTTCCTTCTTCAAACTCTATGGTAAAGAAGCCAAATGGCTATGTATACCTATGAAAACTATTTTTAAAAATGCATTCCTTGCCTTCTTGGTTATAAAATAGAAGATATAATATAATCATGTAAATAAATAGATCATATTGTATTTCCTTACTCATGGAACTGATGCAAACACATGGTAGGATATTTTTGCTTTGTACAATTCACACTTTCTATTGTAATTTCAAAATGATCCATTAGAGCAAAAAGTGTCACATCTTTGCTCTCTGTCCCATTATTTGAAACCCATACTGACATGCCTCAGTATCGCTGAACCTAAATGCAGATATAGGCAAAGAATTTATAAAGTTCTGTGAAAAAGAAGAAAAAATAATAACTCAGGTTGAAATATAACACTAAGATAAATAAATATAAAAATAAAGAATAAAATTTGTCATAATCTCAAAAAAACACATTATGAGTGTTTAGGAAATATACCAAAAAAAATATATATGCATGTCACCCAATGACTTGAACGTAGGGAAAATTCACTACTTAAAAGCCCAATCTGGGCCTGCGCCGCGGCTCACTAGGCTAATCCTCCGCCTTGCAGTGCCAGCACACCGGGTTCTAGTTCAGGTCGGAGCGCCGGATTCGGTCCCGGTTGCCCCTCTTCCAGGCCAGCTCTCTGCTGTGGCCAGGGAGTGCAGTGGAGGATGGCCCAAGTCCTTGGGCCCTGCACCCCATGGGAGACCAGGAGAAGCACCTGGCTCCTGCCATTGGATCAGCGCGGTGCGCCGGCCATTGGAGGGTGAACCAAAGGCAAAGGAAGACCTTTCTCTCTGTCTCTCTCTCTCACTGTCCACTCTGCCTGTCAAAAAATAAATAAATAAAATAAAAAAATAAAAAATTGAAAAAAAAAGAGTTAAAAAAAAAGCCCAATCCTCAGAACCAGTCTCTACCTGAGAAGAGAGAAGAAACATCTTTCCTTTCCTACCCACTATCATGCCTGTGCAAAGGTCAAATAAGTAAGTGTGCACAAAAAGAAAGGGAGAGATGAAAGACTGCACATTCTTGTAGGTTTATGAATAAATGTTTCACAGAAATTTGATTAGGAAATGGCAGAATTTAATATGGTATATTGATAAATATAATTCTTGCCTATTTTACAGGCAAAATGACATTTTCATTATAGTTTAAGAAAACACATCTTTCCAACAAAGATCCATACAGACTGAAAGTGAAAGGCTGGAAAAAGATATACCATGCCAACAGAAATGAAAAGAGAGCGGGTGTAGCCATCTTAATATCGGACAACATAAACTTTACCACAAAAACTGTTAAGAGAGACAAAGAGGTACACTACATAATGATTAAGGGATCAATACAACAAGGAGATATAGCAATTATCAATGTATATGCACCTAACTACAGGGCACCGGTTTATCTAAAAGATTTATTAAGGGACTTAAAGGGAGACTTAGACCCCAATACAATAGTACTGGGGGACTTCAATACTCCACTCTCAGAAATAGACAGATCAACAGTACAGAAGATCAATAAGGATACAGTAGATTTAAACGACACTATAGCCCAAATGGATCTAACAGATATCTACAGAACTTTCAATCCTACAGCTAAAGATTTTACATTCTTCTCAGCAGTACATGGAACCTTCTCTAGGATTGACCACATACTAGGCCATAAAGCAAGTCTCAGCAAATTCAAAAGAATTAGAATCATACCATGCAGCTTCTCAGACCATAAAGCAATGAAGTTGGAAATTAGCAACTCGGGAATCCCTAGAGCATACGCAAACACATGGAGATTGAACAACATGCTCCTGAATGAACAATGGGTCATAAAAGAAATTAAAAGAAAAATCAAAAATTTTCTGGAAGTAAATGAGGATAACAGCACAACATACCAAAACTTAAGGGACGCAGCAAAAGCAGTGTTAAGAGGAAAGTTTATATCAATAGGTGCCTACATCAAGAAATTGGAAAGGCACCAAACGGATGAGCTTTCAATTCACCTGAAGGATCTAGAAAACCTACAGCAAACCAGACCCAAATCTAGTAGGAGAAGAGAAATAATTAAAATCAGAGAAGAAATCAACAGGATTGAATCCAAAAAAAACATTAAAAAAAATTAGCCAAACGAGGAGCTGTTTTTTTGAAAAAATCAACAAAATTGACACCCCATTGGCTCAACTAACTAAAAAAAGAAGAGAAAAGACCCAAATCAATAAAATCAGAGCTTAAAAAGGAAATGTAACAACAGACACCACAGAAATAAAAAGAATCATCAGAAATTACTACAAGGAATTGTATGCCAGCAAACAGGGAAACCTATCAGAAATGGATAGATTCCTGGACACATGCAACCTACCTAAATTGAACCAGGAAGACATCAAAAACATAAATAGACCCATAACTGAGACAGAAATTGAAACAGTAATAAAGGCCCTCCCAACAAAGAAAAGCCCAGGACCAGATGGATTCACTGCTGAATTCTACCAGACATTTAAAGAAGAACTGACTCCAATTCTTCTCAAACTATTCAGAACAATCAAAAAAGAGGGAGTCCTCCCAAATTCTTTCTATGAAGCCAGCATCACCTTAATTCCTAAGCCTGAAAAAGATGCAGCATTGAAAGAGAATTACAGACCAATATCCCTGATGAACATAGATGCAAAAATCCTCAATAAAATTCTCACCAATAGAGTGCAACAACACATCAGAAAGATCATCGACCCAGACCAAGTGGGATTTATCCCTGGTATGCAGGGATGGTTTAATGTGCGTAAGACAATCAATGTGATGCACCACATTAACAGACTGCAGAAGAAAAACCATATGATTATCTCAATAGATGCTGAGAAAGCATTTGATAAAATACAACACCCGTTCATGATGAAAACTCTAAGCAAACTGGGTTTGAAGGATCATTCCTCAATACAATCAAAGCAATCTATGAAAAACCCACAGCCAACATCCTATTGAATGGGGAAAAGTTGGAAGCATTTCCACTGAGATCTGGTACCAGACAGGGATGCCCACTCTCACCACTGCTATTCAATATTGTTCTGGAAGTTCTAGCCAGAGCTATTAGGCAATAAAAGAAATTAAAGGGATACAAATTGGGAAGGAAGAACTCAAACTATCCCTCTTTGCAGATGATATGATTCTTTATTTAGGGGACCCAAAGAACTCTATACTAAGAGACTATTGGAACTCATAGAAGAGTTTGGCAAAGTAGCAGGGTATAAAATCAATGCACAAAAATCAACAGCCTTTGTATACACAGAAAATGTCATGGCTGAGGAAGAACTTCTAAGATCAATCCCATTCACAATAACTAAAAAACAATCAAATACCTTGGAATAAACTTAACCAAGGACATTAAGGATATCTACGATGAAAATTACAAAACCTTAAAGAAAGAAATAGAAGAGGATACCAAGAAATGGAAAAATCTTCCATGCTCATGGATTGGAAGAATCAATATCATCAAAATGTCCATTCTCCCAAAAGCAATTTATAGATTCAATGCAATACCAATCAAGATACTGAAGACCTTCTTCTCAGATCTTGAAAAAATAGTGCTGAAATTTATATGGAGGCACAAGAGACCTCGAATAGCTAAAGCAATCTTGTACAACAAAAACAAAGCTGGAGGCATCACAATACCAGATTTCAGGACATACTACAGGGCAGTTGTAATCAAAACAGCATGGTACTGGTACAGAAACAGATGGATAGACCAATGGAACAGAATTGAAACACCAGAAATCAACCCAAACATCTACAGCCAACTTATATTTGATCAAGGATCTAAAACCAATTCCTGGAACAAGGACAGTCTGTTCAATAAATGGTGCTGGGAAAATTGGATTTCCACGTGCAGAAGCATGAAGCAAGACCCCTACCTTACACCTTATACAAAAATCCACTCAACATGGATTAAAGACCTAAATCTACGACCTGACACCATCAAGTTATTAGAGAACATTGGAGAAACCCTTCAAGATATTGGCACAGGCAAAGAATTTCTGGAAAAGACCCGGGAGGCACAGGCAGTCAAAGCCAAATTCAACTATTGGGATTGCATCAAATTGAGAAGTTTGTACTGCAAAAGAAACAGTCAGGAGAGTGAAGAGACAACCGACAGAATGGGAAAAAAATATTTGCAAACTATGCAACACATGAATGGTTAGTAACCAGAATCTACAGAGAGATCAAGAAACTCCACAAAAACAAAACCAACAACCCACTTAAGAGATGGGCCAAGGACCTCAATAGACATTTTTCAAAAGAGGAAATCCAAATGGCCAACAGGCACATGAAAAAATGTTCAAGGTCATTAGCAATCAGGGAAATGCAAATCAAAACCACAATGAGGTTTCACCTCACCCCGGTTAGAATGGCTCACATACAGAAATCTACCAACAACAGATGCTGGCGAGGATGTGGGGAAAAAGGGACACTAACCCACTGTTGGTGGGAATGCAAACTGGTCAAGCCACTATGGAAGTCAGTCTGGAGATTCCTCAGAAACATGAAGATAACCCTACCATTCAACCCAGCCATCCCACTCCTTGGAATTTACCCAAAGGAATTTAATTGGCAAACAAAAAAGCGGTCTGCACTCTAATGTTTATTGCAGCACAATTCACAATAGCCAAGACCTGGAACCAACCTAAATGCCCATCAACAGTAGACTGGATGAAGAAATTATGGGATATGTACTCTTTAGAATACTATACCGCAGTAAGAAACAACAAAATCCAGTCATTTGCAACAAGATGGAGGAATCTGGAACACATCATGCTGAGTGAATTAAGCCAGTCCCAAAGGGACAAATACCATATGTTCTCCCTGACTGGTGACAACTGACTGAATACTGAATACTGAATACTAAAAAGGAAACTTGTTGAAGTGAAATGGACACTATGAGAAACGGTGACTTGATCAGCATAGCCCTGACTGTTAATGAACAACTTAATTCATTATCCCTCTTAGTAGTTTTTTTTTTTTGTCTGTTCTACTTAATATGACTGGTTTAATTCTGTAATTAATACACCGTTATTCTTAAGTGTTAAAATTTAACTGAAATGTGATCCCTGTTAAACATAAGAGTGGGAATAAGAGAGGGTAGAGATGTACAACTTGGGACATGCTCAAGCTGACTTGCCCCAAATGGTAGAGTTAGAAACATACCAGCAACTCCAATTTAATCCCATCAAGGTGGCATGTACAAATGCCATCTCACTAGTCCAAGTGATCAATTTCAGTTCACAATTGATCATAATGATAGGACTAAGAGTCAAAGGAAGCACATAAACAAGTCTAGTATCTGCTAATACTAACTGATAGAATAAATAAAGGGGAGAGTAATCCAACATGGGAAGCGAGATAGTCAGCAGACTCATAGAATGGCGGATGTCCTAAACAGCACTCTGGCCTCAGAATCAGCCCTAAAGGCATTCGGATCTGGCTGAAAAGCCCATGAGAGTATTTCAGGCATGGAAAGCCAAGACACTCTGGCAAAAAAAAAAAAAAAAAAAAAAAAAAAAAAACTAAATGAAAGATCTCTGTGAGTGAGATCCCAGTGGAAAGAACAGGTCTTCAAAGAAGGAGGTACCTTTCTCTGAAGGGAGGAGAGAACCTCCACTTTGACTATGACCTTGTCTAAACAAGATAAGACTCGGAGAACTCAAGGGGCGTCCATAGTCTTGGAAACTCGTGACTGGTGCATAGGGAGATTACTGATGCCATAAACAGGAGTGTCAATTGGTAAAGTCAACAACAGGAGTCACTGTGCACTTACTCCTCATGTAGGATCTCTGTCCTTAATGTGCTGTACATTGAGACTTAATGCTATAATGAGTACTCAAACAATATATTTCACTTTGTGTTTCTATGGGGGTGCAAACTGTTGAAATCTTTACTTAATGTATGCTGAACTGATCTTCTGTATATAAAGAGAATCAAAAATGAATCTTGATGTGAATGGAAGGGGAGAGGGAGTGGGAGAGGGGAGGGTTGCGGGTGGGAGGGACGTTATTGGGGGGAAGCCATTGTAATCCATAAGCTGTACTTTGGAAATGTATATTCATTAAATAAAAGTTAAAAAAAAAGAAAAATAAGAAAAGATTGTTATTATTTTACTCTTCATGTAACTAAAATATTACCACAAAGAAAACTAAATCTGTGAAGAAAAAACTTAGCAGGGGGAGGAAAAACAATTTATTAGTATAGGTGTTTGGCTTTCAAATTATTCACTTTCCAGTCTGACATATTTTGTTTGAAAATACAAGGCCAGTGAAACAAGCAGTGATAATTTTAAGCCTCAATTTTTATTTAAGCAGACATTTCACTAATTTCTTTCAGTAGGGCTGAAGAGACTTTATCATTTGGTAATAAATACATGCTCATTAATGGAAAATAATGGCTTATACCATAATTATATTTGTACTGAGCCATAACATTTAATGTTTTTCAGATTTTTCATCTTTTAATAACTATGAAGAATAGGCTAATTGTAATCTAAAGTAAGATTTTCCAACAAGTAAAAAATGTAGAAGTAATTTTTGATTTTTACTTATATATGAAAAAGTGATACTTGGAATTATATGGCCACTTAACTCGTGTACTATGAATATTTTAGTAAGCAATAAATATCATATGCACAAGACTGTCAGTTGCAAAAATAATATTTGGGAACACTAATTGACCATGTAATTGCACACATTTAATATTTTTAAGTAAATCTACATCTCTTCCTCTCTGTTCCTTATCTCATCCAAGTCACTTTCATCTCTGACCTTGAATATTGCAGTAATTTTAAATATTTAACAATCAATCCCTTTTGCCCAGCCTAGAGTAAGGTCTCTAGAATTGAGATCCAATGATCTTAGTCTCTTATTTACAAACATTTAATGACTTCCCATTGTCTTGTAGAGCAAGTATCAAAGGAGTTCCTGTGTCTTTTCTGTAATTTCCCCGTTCTACAGTGCAGCTTCTTGAACATAGAGTAGACCTGTCCTTTGGCATCCTTCACGAAGCAGAATTCTCCTTATTCCTGAAGATTCAATTCAGACAGCTTTCCTCTGCAAAGCCGCCATGAACCCCACTGCCTACTCTGTAGCAGGTATCCTTCGCCTGGTTACCATGGTACTCTAAATGCTTCTCTTCAGGGTCTTATCAGACTCTACGCTAATGTGGAATCAGGATTGTGTCTGTTATGTACCCTAATGCATACAAGGTGATGACATCTATTGAATGGAATTTTTTATTTATTTTTTTTTTTTGGACAGGCAGAGTGGACAGTGAGAGAGAAAGACAGAGAGAAAGGTCTTCCTTTGCCTTTGGTTCATCCTCCAATGGCAGCCGCGGCCGGCACGCTGCGGCCGGCACACCGTGCTGATCCAATGGCAGGAGCCAGGTACTTATCCTGGTCTCCCATGGGGTGCAGGGCCCAAGTACTTGGGCCATCCTCCACCGCATGGGCCACAGCAGAGAGCTGGCCTGGAAGAGGGGCAGCTGGGACAGAATCCGGCGCCCCGACCGGGACTAGAACCTGGTGTGCCGGCGCCGCAAAACGGAGGATTAGCCTAGTGAGCCGCGGCGCAGGCCTGAATAGAATTTTAAGTTGTGCTGTCAGTGCTCAATGAATAGTCCATGGAACTAGACATATACACTAAAGGTGCATTTAGAAAACTACACATACTATATTTTTCCAGTTTAATGAGATTACACTATATGATATTCACTGAATCTTTTTTTTTTAATTTGACAGGTAGATTTATAGCCAGTGAGAGAAATTGACAGAGAGAAAAGTCTTTCTTCCATTGGTTTACTCCCCAAATGGTTGCTATGGCCAGTGCTGTGTCAATCCGAAACCAGGAGCCAGGTGCTGCATCTCAGTCTCCCATGCGGGTACAGGGGCCAAGCACTTGGGCCATCCTCCACTGCCGTCCAGGGCCACAGCAGAGAGTTGGACTGGAAGAGGAGCAGCTGGGACTAGAACCCGGTGCCCATATGGGATGCCGGCACTGCAGGCAGAGGATTAACCAAGTGAGCCACGGTGCAGGGCCTCAATGGGCTCCTCAACTTCTGATGCAGCTGCCTGCTCATTGGCATCCTCGGAAGCAGCACGTAACAACTCATGTAGTTTCTACCACCTACTTGGGGAGCCAGATTCAATTCTTGGCTCATGGCTTTGGACAGATGCAACCTGAGCTACTGCAGGTATTTGGGGAGTGAGCTAGTGTGGGAAATCTCTTTGTCTCCATGTCTTTGAAGAAAAAATTAAAAATAAATTCTGAAGAGGATTTATACAGAACAAAATGAATCTTCTTTTATTGTCATTTTTAATAATTGCTTCACAAGAATTTATTTTAAAGGATTTTTCCAGAATAATTACCTGTTGATATGCATTTTCATAAAGATACAGAATCCATGTATTGTACATTTTTTCATAAAGACAACTGAAAACTATTTAAAAATTAACTCTAAAATTTCTATTGCATTAAAATTGAGAGAACTTACAATATTTATATACTCATAAATTTTATATCTTATTCTTAGTGTAACCAGACTCATGCCTTGAATAGCGTGATTACTGAGATGAAGAATATGATGCTCAAGGGCGATATAATGCCTTGACTTACCAGAATTTTCTCATGGAGCGCAATATCCTTTTTTTTTAAAACTTTTATTTAATGAATATAAATTTCCAAAGTACAGAATATGGATTACAATGCTCCCCCCTATAATTTCCCCCCCACCCGCAACCCTCCCCTTTCCCTCACCCTCCCCCCTTCCATTCACATCAAGATTCACTTTCAATTCTCTTTATATACGGAAAATCAGTTTAGCATATATTAGGTAAAGATTTCAACAGTTTGCACCCACATATAAACACAAAGTGAAAAATACTGTTTGAGTACTAGTTATAGCATTAAATCTCAATGTACAGCACATTAAGGACAAAGATCCTACATGAGGAGTAAGTGCACAGTGACTCCTGTTGTTGACTTAACAAATTGACACTCTTGTTTATGGCATCAGTAATCACCCTAGGCTCTTGTCATGAGTCGCCAAGGCTATGGAAGCCCCCTGAGTTCACTGACTCTGATCATATTTAGACAAGGTCGTAGTCAAAGTGGAAGTTCTCTCCTCACTTCAGAGAAAGGTACCTCCTTCTTTGATGACCTGTTCTTTCCACTGGGATCTCACTTGCGAGATCTTCATGTAGGGTGTTTTGGTTTTTTTGTTTTTTTTTTTGTTGTTGTTTTTTTTTTGCCAGAGTGTTTTGGCTTTCCATGCCTGAAATACTCTCATGGGCTTTTCAGCCAGATCAGATTGCCTTTAGGGCTTATTCTGAGGACAGAGTGCTGTTTAGGACATCTGCCATTCTATGGGTCTGCTTGTATCTCACTTCCCATGTTGGATCGTTCTCTCCCTTTTTTATTCTATCAGCTAGTATTTGCAGGCACTATTCTTGTTTATGTGACCCCTTTGTTTCTTAGTCCTATCATTATGATCAATTGTGAACAGAATTTGATCACCGAGACAAGTGAGATGGCATTGGTACATGCCACCTTGATGGGATTGAATTGGAATCCCCTGGTATGTTTCTAACTCTACCCTTTGGGGCAAGTCAGCTTGAGCATGTCCCTAATTGCACATCTCTTCCCTCTCTTACTCCCTCTCTTATATATAACAATAATCACTTTTCAGTTAAGTTTCAATACTTGAGAATAACAGTGTATTGATTACAGTATTCAACGAAAAGTATTAAGTGGAACAAATAAACAAAAAAAATACTAAGAGGGATAACATATTAAGTTGTTCATCAAGAGTCAGGGCAAGGGCTGATCAAGTCACCATTTCTCACAGTGTTCATTTCACTTTAACAGGTTTCCTTTTTGGTGCTCAGTTAGTTGTCACCAATCAGGGAGAACATATGGTATTTGTCCCTTTGGGACTGGCTTATTTCACTCAGTATAATGCTTTCCAGATCCCTAACAGGGATCACTTTTCAGTTAAAATTTAAACACCTAAGAATAATTGTGTGTTAATTACAGAGTTCAACCAATAGTACTAGAACAAGAAAAAAAATACTAAAATGGATAAAGTATTACATTGTACATCAACAGTCAGGACAAGAGCTGATCAGGTCACTGTTTCTCATAGTGTCCATTTCACTTCAACAAGTTTCCCCTTTGGTGCTCATTTAGTTGTCGCCGATCAGGGAGGACATATGATATTTGTCCCTTTGGGGCTGGCTTAATTCACTCAGCATGATGTTTTCCAAATTCCACCATCTTGTTGCAAATGACCGGATTTCGTTGTTTTTGACTGCTGTATAGTATTGTATAGAGTACATGTCCCATAATTTCTTTATCCAGTCTGCTGTTGATGGGCATTTAGGTTGATTCCAGGTCTTAGCTATTGTGAATTGAACTGCAATAAACCTTAAGGTGCAGACAGCTTGTTTGTTTGCCAATTTAATTTCCTTTGGGTAAATTCCAAGGAGTGGGATGGCTGGGTTGAATGGTAGGGTTATCTTCATGTTTCTGAGGAATCTCCAGACTGACTTCCATAGTGGCTTGACCAGTTTGCATTCCCACCAACAGTGGGTTAGTGTCCCTTTTTCCCCACATCCTCGCCAGCATCTGTTGTTGGTAGATTTCTGTATGTGAGCCATTCTAACCAGGGTGAAGTGAAACCTCATTGTGGTTTTGATTTGCATTTCCCTGATTGCTAGTGATCTTGAACATTTTTTCATGTGCCTGTTGGCCATTTGGATTTCCTCTTTTGAAAAATGTCTATTGAGGTCCTTGGCCCATCTCTTAAGTGGGTTGTTGGTTTTGTTTTTGTGGAGTTTCTTGATTTCTTTGTAGATTCTGGTTATCAACCCTTTATCTGTTGCACAGTTTGCAAATATATTTTCCCATTCTGTCGGTTGCCTCTTCACTTTCCTGACTGTTTCTTTTGAAGTACAGAAACTTCTCAATTTGATGCAATCCCAAATGTTAATAAATGGTACTGGGAAAACTGGATTTCCACATGCAGAATCATGAAGCAAGACCCCTACCTTTCACCTTACACAAAAATTCACTCAACATGGATTAAAGACTTAAATCTACGACCTGACACCATCAAATTACTAGAGAGCATTGGAAAAACCCTGCAAGATATAGGTACGGGCAAAGACTTCTTGGAAAATACCCCAGAAGCACAGGCAGTCAAAACCAAAAATATCCTTTTCAATGACAATAAAATCAACGTAAACATTACTTTGTATACTAGTTCTATGTAATTTCACATCAAATGACCTCTGATTTACCCATTTACACAGCTGCAAAAAATGGGGAATAATTGTATTTTCAAGACTATTCAGACTTCAGGTTTGAATATCTTGAACATATTATAAAAGTGCTATGATCAATTTGCCAAAATTCCCGAATCTAAACATAGATGGAATGAATTACTGAGTATTTCACTTGAAGGCTTATCTCAAGAGTTCAAATTTGTATTTGACTTACCTTTATAATCTTTTAAATGTTCTGTCTAATTGTACTTAAAGAAGAATTCTTACAGAGATGGAGTTTAGATGTTAGTTTGTCATACCATGCCAGGAACTATGCAAACAGGACCTGAGTTCTAAACTAAATCTTAGCCAGGACTTAATTAAATGAAATCAAATTTTAAATTAAAATGAGTCTGAAAACATACTAAACAGTAGAAAATAACAATAGAGTATGCATCCGGTGTCAGAAAGTAAATCCAAATCTCCAGAAAGATACAAAACAAAAAGAAAGGAATATATTGATAGATGGAGATGGAGATGGAAATCTGAGGTTAAATGGTAGCAGTACATGACTCTCTAAGATTACTAAAATAAACTAAACAAGTAAGCAAATGCTTAAGCTGAAAATGGGATGCAAGGTAGCAGACATGGAGGATGAACTCTGAAGACCTGATCCACAACAGTACTTGGGGTTTATTGCAGCATGCTGTGCTCCGTGTTTTTCAAAAAGATCAGATACAGGTGTGTTTACCATGGAGTTGAGGATGGTGGGATGAGCTACCACCATCTGGGATGATGCATATGTTCATTTGTTTCACTGGAAAGCAATTTTACTATATATATATTCTTACAAGCTACTGTTGTATACCTTAAGTATTCACAATATAATTATTTTTCAAAAAAGGAAAAGAAAATATACTCCTTTATGACCTGGTTCTCTCAGCTATTTATATTTACTGTTGATGTTATGTGTTTGTTTGAGATTTGTTACTCATGAAAAAGAAAGACCTTGTTAAGTAGCCCTGAGTGTTGATCAAAATTTCTCACATACATATGGTCATACTGAAGGATCATTTGGGGATGTCTTGTAATTTACATTTACCTCCTGCATTGCCGAATGTATTTTCATCAATTTCACTAATTATGTATATATAAAGACTTGTTTCTCTGGAACAGATTTGTGTTATCTATACAAGTGAATTATTTTCACTGCATGTATGTTTGTATATTGTGATAGATCTCACATTTAGTGTATATGTAAATGCATGTCCGTATGAATAAAAATATATACATACAAATATATGTGTGTGTTTGTGTGTATTCCAGTAGACTCCAAAAGACAAAAATAAGGCAAACAATTTTTTTCTGCAAAATGTTACCTATTCCTATGATGTTTATGTAGTAAGGTTTACATATTTGAAAGCATGAACATAAACTTGGAATTATAATTCTGTTTTTACAAAGTAATTGTACTCAGATATACTGGCATAGTTTGCTGCAAGCAGTGGTAATGATACATACAATGATCAATTAGATTTCATTATCCCTTTTTGTATACTCATGAAAATTGAAATAAGCAATAATGAGAACTGTGTTTATATGTCATATGGTATTTAATAAGGAGAGAACAAATACCTTTTTCAATTACTCATCCATGAATTTTGCAGCTCTGCTTTATGAATACATTTATAAATCAATGATCCTATTTCTTAAAATGATGAACAGCAAATGTTTACTTAAATCCTGGGCAATTTATCAACACATACATCAAAAGTTAGGCATTCTATAATTATAGTGGATGACTTTCATAGCTTCACAAACCAAAAGATCATCTCTTTACTGCTGATAATGCAACTCAGGGAAAAGTTAAAATAGTTTACAGATATCAAAATAGAAATCACTATTATTTTGTTTTGAATTCTCAAAAAACACATGGATTTAGACTCTTACCTGACGTGTTTACATATTTATTTAAGGAAATGTATAGTTACTTTTGTTTTCGACTTGGGTATGATCAATGATCTGCAAAACTGTAGACATTCTTAAAATCTCATAACTTTCATTTTTTTACGTTAACAGGTGTCCTATTAATCTTATTGATTCAATTAACTTGCTTAGCATTCCTATTTTAACTTATAATGAAAATAAAACTTCAAAATAGTTTGTGGCTGTTTGAAATGTCTAAAATCCTGTATACATGGTTTTATTAACTCTATATTATAATAGATCCTATAACCTATGGTATACTTAGATGTGAGATTGAATCATCGTGACAACTAAAATTAAACAATAATTTCAATAGCAATGCTTTTTATTAGTTTCATATATTAAAAATTCAATTCAATAGATGTTCACTTTTTTTATAATGTTACTATTCTAGGTCAATACTAATGAAACGAATAAGATTATTTTCTTTCTTGGGTCTTTTATTGTAGAAAAATTGAAATATAATAAGTGCAGTGATTACATATTTGGACCAAGTATTTTCAACTTGTCCTCAAAGAAGACAAAGCTTATTACTATTCTTCTGAAGCTATGTGCACATTGTGATTTGTTTTAGCTAAGAAATTTGCTGAAGCTGTGATGTTTTGTAACTTCTGATATTGGACCATAAAATATCTACAACAGGATGACAGCCTCTTTCAAGACAGCCCAAGGTAGGGAACTATAAAGGCACTGTAATGCCCAACCTCGGTTGAGATGGTGCTGACCAATACCAACTTCCTGTTTTGAAAGAAAGTCAACTTAAATGTTTCAGTGAATTAAGCCTTAAAATGACTATAGCTCAAGGAAGCACCACGTGGAAATAACAAGTCCCATTTTGACAACTAGAATCTCAATGAATAATAAGTGGTTGTGATTGTGTTAAATCACTACATTTGGAGGTGCAAAAGGAAAAGTAAATTGTATTTAAAATTTTAAATTATATTTGTTAGAGAATGATAAATTATTTATTATAAAACATAAGGAAAAAGAGAGGAAGAAAGGGAGGAGAGGCCTTAATTGTTTTAGCTACATGGACACTGTTAGCTACTATAAAATGTGATATTTAAGTGAATATGCCACCAGTCTCATAATTTTTTATTTTATTCTAATACTCTGATGTTCAAACCCATTTATGACTCTAGATATCTCATCAGCACTTTTTAATGGTTTGAGGAAACCTACCATCAAAACTTTCTGAGATTCTCCCAGCAAAGTTTGAAAAGTTGTGAACACCCAACCTTTCCACTTGGTTCACAAGAAAATTAAAAATAGCAACTCAAGATACTTGCACTAATATTGCAATTAGGAGATTCTTGTTTAATTTATACAAATAGGGTTATCAGTGAATTGACCCTGACTGGGGTTGAGACTAACAGGGAGGTGCCCAGTTGGCTAGTGAGAGATGAAAGAAAGTAACTTTCCATGATGTTCATAAAAGAAAAGCTCATCTAATTGACACACACATTATTAGACTCAAAATTCACGAATTGATTTTGACCCAAATATAAACATTTTTCATGAATCTGACTAATAAATATCAATGAACTCGGGATGTATTCCTAAAAATGAATTCATCTATAGAAGGTATGAGAGTTCACCTCAGAGCCAACGACTTCCATTCCTGCTTGATTAAGAGACAAATGTGGAATAATCAACAAAAGCAACTTCACCCATTTCACCAATCACTTTTAGAATTTCTGAGTAGTAATCTTAAGCATAGATTTACTTTAAATCATCCTTTTTAAACAAAATATTTAAAAATGCGATTTGGTTGAGAATCACTGCCATAATCAACAGTGATTCTACTACTACAGTGTTACTCAGTGATGTCCACTAAATCATTCAGCCAGACACTCTGACATTCGTCTATCTTGTCTTAAGATGCAAACTTCAGGTTGTACTCAGGACTTGTTCACACATTTCTCATTCTTTGACTGGTGCTATGGAATCAGTGGTTCTTTTTCTTCCAGCAAAAGAAATGCAAAAATAATTTTACTTGGCAAGTAACTTTCTATTTCTCTATCAATGCTACCAAAACTTTCATTTATATAACACAGCTTTGGTTGGAAATTACCTTTTACCTAATGTCTACTGAATGGGAGAATATTTTTATCCATTTTCTTAAACAGTGGGATATAATTTGAGCTTTTAAAAATACTTTCAATTGACCCTTAAATGGCAAGATGAAAATATGTGTTTCATATGTTTTAGGTATACTACTAAATATTTTGAAACTGGAAGCTGACATTGTGGTGTAGCAGGTAGGGTCACCGCCTGCAATACTGGCATCCCATGGGGGTGCTGGTTCGAGTCCTGGCTGTTCCTCTTCTGATCCCGCTCTCTGCTAATGCACCTGAGAGAGCAGCAGAAGATGGTCCAGGTGCTTGGGCTCCTGGACCCATGTGGAAGACCCAGAAGAAGTTCCTGGCTCCTTGCTTCTGTCTGGTCCAGCTCTGAAAATTGCTGCCATTTGGGAGTAAGCCTGTGGATGGAAGATCTCTTTCTCTCTCTCTGTCTCTCTCTCTGAAACTCTACCTTTCAAATGAATAAAATAAAAATCTTAAAAAGAGTTACTATCACTTAATCTTACAATATTAAAAATATTTTGGGCCGGCGCCCCGGCTCAATAGGTTAATCCTCCACCTGCGGCGCTGGCACAGCAGGTTCTAGTCCTGGTCGGGGTGCTGGATTCTGTCCCGGTTGCCCTTCTTCCAGGTCAGCTCTCTGCTATGGCCCGGGAATGCAGTGGAGGATGGCCCAGGTGCTTGGGCCCTGCACCTGCATGGGATACCAGGAGAAGCACCTGGCTCCTGCCTTCGGATCAGCGCGGTGCACCGGCCGCAGCATGCCGGCTGCAGCGGCCATTGGAGGGTGAACCAACGGCAAAGGAAGACCTTTCTCTCTGTCTCTCACTGTCCACTCTGCCTGTCAAAAAAAATATATTTTGAAAATGAAAATCTCTGTGAGATGCATGCAAAATTACCACTTTTAATATATGTTTATACACATATATTTTGTATTTTCTATTGAAAAAGCTGATCACCTTTTAGTTAATCATACATTATTATATGGTTGCCAAAATTTTAAGTGGTCCCAAGAATCTTCCTCCCGTATTTTACTAAAGTAAGGAACAACAGGACTATTTCTACATTAAATAGTTTAATTAGAAAATTCAAACCAATTGTTTCAGGAGCATTTTTCTTAAATTAAAAATAAGCTTAGCTGTTTGGGTCTAATCTATCCATTCTTACAATGTGCTGTGTAGTTGCTGTGCTAAACCCACTCCTGACATTATTTTAAATGATCATTACAAAAAGCAATGATTATACCAACATTACAGAGAAAGAAATACATCTGAGTGCTTAATTATGCAATAAGACGAAGTGAAATTCTAACAAATTATTCAATTGCATGTTCATATTGTCTGTTTTAAAAATAACTATCACGCAAAGGATTTCATCAAGTTCAATTTTGTTCAGTGTTGTCTGTTTAGAACACTGAAGAAACAAAATGTTCGTTAGTTAAATTCTAAATCTAGGTGCTTCTAATAAATTCACAATTCAGATATCAACAGAAGTCAGTCACTTAAAATAGTCAGCAGTGAGTTTTTAAATTATATTACTAAGAATCTATAACTGACTTGCAAGAAATCCCAATGCATAAATTAATTTTTATAAAGTGTACAGACTCAGGAACATTGATGAACATTAAATTTTTTGGCCAGTTGTTTTGATAATTTTTTGGCAAATTTAGTGGCCAATTGTTTCAACCTTGACACTGATACAACAACTACTTCTAAGCTGAAAAATGGAGTCAATTTAGAATATACATTTAATAAGGAAGGTTAGCAAGTAGAAATAATTCTTTTCTGTGTAATGAAGAGTTGAGGTAATAACAAAATCCATGAAAAACTCCCATTGGTAGGTTGTAACAAGTTGAAATATAAAGCAGGCTCATGGCCAAATATTTGGGATATAGAAAGTTTACATATACAGTTGAAATATGGCTTTATTATAATAATATCTTGGATTTAAGTAGCACATCAAAGTGAATAATGTATATTTTCAGTCATTTGGTAAGACCTCAAAAATAAACAAGTTGAATAGATTTTGTAGAGTTATTAATTACATAAATGTGATAAATTGCAAACATAGACTGAGAAAAGTAAATACATTTTTCAAAATGAGACTATAATTAAGCAGGAGAGCCATGAATACAGGCCAGATGTGGTCATTGAGGTCTTCATGCTACATTTCACTATATTAAAGATGCTGGATATGTATTGGATATCTACAATGCATAAGCTATGTTTCTGTAGCTTTTGCTTTTTTAATCTAAGAACAATCCTATTGGACCTATGTTGTCTTTAAGAAATTAGAAACTGAAATTTTAGAACTTGAAATAACTTGTCATTATTAAATGTAAAAATTTTAGTTTGAAGACATATCGTTATATTTATCTACATCTTAATTTACACTAAGGATATAGGGAACTTAAAAATTATAAGACCAAAAGATATAGGATTCAGGAAGGGCAATTTCCATTCATTTCTTTTCTAATTTCTTTTCTTCATTACTGATCTTTCTCTAATTCAATTTTATTTCTTTTCTACTTCCTTTCTTTTCTTTTATTTCACCTTCCCTTTTTTTTCTTGAAAAGTAGAACTATTTTTTAAAATGAAATCTTCTGTAGAATTTCTGTAAAATTGTCTTCTCTGCTGAATGGGGATAGCCAATCAGTGTTTGGAATGGATATGTCTTCCAAAGAGACTTGTTGTATTATAATTGCTTAACTATAAAGTTTAGATGGCAAACATAATGAGGAAAAGCACAGATATAGTGATTTGACATGTGATGAATAGTAGATTTTGGAATATGGCAGGAAAAATTATTGAGGAAAAAATAAAAATAAAGCTGACCATAATTTAAGGACATTTATTTATTGATTTTATTTAAGGTAAATAAATTTTATATAATTCATATATACAGATTTAGGAACATAGTAATTTTTCTGACCCTACTGACCTCCCACCCAAACTATGAATATTTTTGGGTTAATGTTATTATTACACAGACAGAAGCAAATAAAGAAAGTACCTGACTTGGCTAAAATCATGTAGCAGAAAAGAGCTTCCCATAACCACCCTGCCCTCATCTCTAAGCGCATATTTAGATAAGTGATATATTCATAAAGCTTCCTCATGATATATAATGAAAATTTAAGAATTATCAAATCTTTGAAAATTAAATGTCATATTTCTGAATAATCCATAAATGAAATAATATGTTCCATTTATTATGACTTTAACAAAATGAAAAAGGAGATGCAACATATCCAGATTTACAGGAGGCTGCAAAAAATACTGCTCATAGAAAGAAAAGACAGGTTATTCATTGGGAGAAGACACTTGCAAACCACATCTTGGGTAATTGGACACAAAATATATAAAATGAGTTAAAACTTGTCGCTCCCCCTCTTCGTGGAGGAACGACACTAAACCCTGCCTAGGCTTCATATCCGAGTCACGGCACCATTATGTCGCTCCCCCTCTTCGTGGAGGAACGACACTGAACCCTGCCTAGGCTTCATATCCAAGTCACGGCACCATTATGTCGCTCCCCGTCTTCGTGGAGGAACGACACAGGACCCTGCGCTGTTCTTTCATCTGCTCGGCCCTCCCCGGGTTTGCTGCTGGTTCTTCCCAGGTTGGCTACTGTCCCTTCCACCTCCGTGGAAGGGCGGTTCCCCCTGGCCACTTTCCCCACTTCCGCAGGGGAGCGGCACACCGCCGGCAGGCTCTCTCGGGGGCTGCACAGGTGTTCCTTCAGATAGATGTTCCCCTTAGATGTTCCTGGTGCATGTTGTCTCTCTCCTCCTTTATAGTCCTCTTCCGCCAATCCCAACTCTGCTACCCACACGCCGAGTACACTGCTCTCCTCCAATCAGGAGCAGGTCCTGCTGTTTATTGATTGAACTGGAGGCAGCTGTGTAGAAGCTGCTTCTCCCTTCTCAGCGCCATATTGTGGGAGAGCAGATGCATAGAATAAGTCTTAATTCCAGTAACTCAGTCCAGTTCGGGTTGCTCCCCACAAAACTCAATCTTAGTCATGAATATTGTGAGGAAACAATGTAACTGCATTACAAATTTATCAATAACTTTTTAAAGGAAGTGAGGGAAAATACACCATAGAAGTAAATTTGGAAATGATGGGATACTGTAAGGCTAAAGGCCCAAGACACAATGTAAACATTGTCCTTGTGTTTTAAAGATGTTTTTCACAGAGCATAGGCATTACAATTCTGATACTGCCATGAGTGCATTCTTACATTTAAAAATTAGTCAATGCATACTGGAAAGTGAAGCCTATGTTTTTTATTTCAGTGTGAGTTTATACAAAAATAACAAAGGCTATAATGGGCTACATCACAGTGGTATACAGTTGGAGACATCACTGTGACTTCATGAAATGCTTCGTGTGGCCACAGATATATAAACACGGAACTATTTATAGATATGTCATATTTCCTTATGTCATTTCTTATACAGAAAACTAAGAAACCCAAAATAACAATATCCTAGTAGTAACAATCAGTGCTAAGAGATTGATTTTTTTTTTTTTTTTTTTTTTTTTTTTTTTTTTTTTGGACAGGCAGAGTTAGACAGTAAGAGAGAGAGACAGAGAGAAAGGTCTTCCTTCCGTTGGTTCAACCAGCAAATGGCCCCTACGGCTGGTGTGCCGTGCTGATCTGAAGCCAGAAGCCAGGTGCTTCCTCCTGGTCTCCCATGCGGGTGCAGGGACCCAAGCACCTGGGCGATCCTCCACTGCCTTCCCGGGCCACATCAGAGAGCTGGACTGGAAGAGGAGCAACTGGGACAGAATCCAGCGCCCCAAACGGGACTAGAACCCAGGGTGCCAGCACCGCAGGCAGAGGATTAGCCAAGTGAGCCGCCATGCCAGTCGAGATTGATTTCTAATACCAGTTTCTGAAGAAAGAATTGGGTCTCCCAAAACCTAAATGGATAACTTCCGATTGTGGAAGGAAATAAACAAGAGTCTGTAACATTGTGTATTGCTACAAAATGAGTTACACACACACACAGACATAGGAGCAATGGAAAGAGCTTCCAAAGACCAAAACTAGGAAAATTTGGGCACTAAACTAATAAAAAACTAATAAAGTAGTATTAAATTATGACCAAAAACATAAAATGAATTCCCATAATTCCATTAATGATTGAGTACAGATTCAATAATATATTATGTGAATATATGTTAAATATGTACACAGTTTGTGTTAGTCATTCTTACATATATATGTATATATATACATATACCCTGTCATCATAATGTACAATATACTTTCCAATAAAGAAATAATCAAGCAATAAAAACAGAAAAACAAAGGCCCACCAAATAAGTTTTATGCTGTAAAGATGAAACAGTTTTTACACATCAAAAATATTTATAAGCAGTCACAATGGAAATAAAATTATCTAACAGTAAATCTTAGTGGAGGACAGAACAAGCTATTTTTTGAAACAGAATAACATAAAATTATTTATGTATAATTATTTTATGAGTTTTCACTCAAATGGAATAAATAATAAGAGGAGCAGATAAATTTATATTAATTATTATATTCATAGTATCATTATATATATATATATCCAATGAACTAAAAAAGCCTATTTAGTAAGAATTAAAGAGAAAAAGAATTATCACGAGGAAAGAAATGATTTTGGGAAGAAAGGATAAGAATTTATGCACAAAACTAAGAGACTTTGTATTTAGACCATAGATTTTTAGAAACAAAACAGTGAATGGCCACCTAATATTTAATGCATTTTGATGACTCTACTAAAACTGCATAGTAGAGATTAACTGCTAATTCTGTAGCCATTTGGTAACAGAAGACTCTTCTATTGAATGAAATACTTACTACTGACACTATGCACAGGATAATCCAAAAGTTCATTAAAATGCATGTTATGAAAAAAAAAAGGCTATGCATGGATTCCTTTTTTTCTGATTTTTTTTTAAATTTATTTGAAAGGCAGAGTTACAGAGAGAGATCTTCCATCTGCTGGTTCACTCCCCAAATAGCCCTGAGAGCCGAGGCTGTGTCAGGCCAAATCCAGCAGCCCAGAGCTTCTTGCAGGTCTCCCGTGTGGTTGAATGAGTCCAAGCACTTGGGCCATCTTCTGGTACTTTCCCAGGTGCATTAGCAAGGAGCTAGATCAGAAGTGGAGCAGCTGGATTTGGAATTAGCATCCATATAGGACGCTGGCATCACATGCAGAGGCTTAACTTTATCCATTGATTTCAAAAAAATTTTTGCACTAAAATAAATTTATATTTCAATTCAATTTACCTTAACTGTTTGAAGTATACCTGTGTTTATCGTTTATCGTATTAACAATTTGTTCCTAATATTTGCTTAAATGTGTTTACTTAGTCAGTTTTATTATCTTCATCCATTCATTATTCAAATGTAATTGACTTCTTATGTTTCAGAGTTTATTAGGTTCTATGGACTACCACAGTGAAAGGTAGATGTGACTTCTTATCTCAAGTATAAAATATCATATGCATTTTATGCAGGAAATATAAAACTAACAAAGCACTAAACGGAAATGTATCAATGAAATAGAATGTTGAGGCAAATAAATTCGAATGGAAAGGTCTTTTATAATTAGTAATATTAAAAGTCATGAAGGATGAATACAAAACAATCATGATTTTGTTTTTCCTTAAAGAACATTAATTCTTACTAGCATGAGTAAGATTTCAAGTCATTTTGATCACCCTTGTTTACATCACTTTTAGGCTAAGCACGTTTGAGGCTGAAATGATTTTGGAAAACTGATTTTTACCAGTATACATGCTTTATATGCATTTTCCTGAGTATTTTGGTCTGAATTATTGCAGACTTTAGAATTATTCAAAATATTTGCTTTATTAAGTCAAGTTTTCTGTGAAATCTTTTTAGTCTGCCAAAAATACACAGTGAAGGATATTGTTTTCGATAACTTTGTGGAATAGTAAGATACTTGCCAGATATATATTAGTTTACCCTATAATTTTGCTGTCATTTATCTGAGAAAAGTGCTTTAGATAATAAAGTAGTCTAGGACAAGGCATCATCTAGATTTTAATTACTCACTTGCTGTATTTTAGTATTAGTCGGTTCTGGTATTGCAATTATTTTTGTTTTGATGGAATAAGTTAAATCTTTCATTACAAAAATACAGACAGAACATGAAATGGCAAAGCATTTGATTTTCCTTTCTTCCTGCATTTTGATTGATGTTTTCTACTAATATTAGTAATCGGTTTTTATAAAATATAAAAGTAATTAGGATTCTTGTTTTTTGAAAAATGAAGAAGATATGTGTAAACTTCATATTTCTTATGGCAAGTTTGGATGTTTTCTGAGAATCATTTTCAAACAACTGGCTTTTTCAAATATGCAAAAAATTACTACCAAATATTACATAATGATGTTTGGAGCAATATTGCCAAATACATTTAATTATAGATGCTTTGAAGGATGACATGACTTACCCCAAATGATGTCCATAGCATTCACCTTCACCACAAATCACTGCAAGACTGAAAAAGTCAATTGATACTTAGGCATTATGGACTTTACAACATGCCAATTTTCCATTAAAATATATATGTAACCTTATTCATTCTGGTAATTTTTAAAGAATTATTTCATTCAATAATAACAAAGCATGTGTGAACTTCTTTACATCAGCCATCAACTTCTGTAGGTATTCTAATAAACGATCTGACTGTTAGGGTGGGCACTCCTGGCACAATGGGTTAAGCCCCAACTGGAGTTTTCCACATACCAAATAGCAGTCTTGGCTTGAAATTCTGGACCTCTGCATCTGAACAAGCTCCATGCTAATGTGTTTGCAAAACTAGCAGATGGTGGCCCAACTACTTTTGTTCCTGCCACCCATGTCAGTTATCTGGTTGAGTTCCTGACTACTGGCTTTAGCATGGCGAAGTCCCAGCTGTTGCAGACATTTGGGGAGTGAACCAGAAGGTAGAAGATCTCTCTCTCTTTCTCCCTCCCTCTCTCTCTGTCTCTCACTCTATCCCTCAAATAATTTTTTTAAAGTGACTATTTTCCCAATTAGGGTATGTTAATGTTTAGTTCATGGCTTCTGTAAATACTTTGTTTCAGAGTTTCCAAAAGTTGAAACATTGAAGGAAAAGAGATGCTTATTTCTCTTCTTGAAACATTGTTTTACCTGATCCAATGAATGTAAAATCCTTTTCTCTATGAGTTGAAATCACTTTCCACTTCATAACCAATTGATAATAGATGATAGAAGGTTCAAATCACACGTGTATGGGTATGCACAAATACACATCTTATAAATGTAACCTGAAATAAATTCTTGCAGAATATGACATTAGAAAACCTCAATAACAAATAATTCTTAGAATTGTTAGGGCCCACTACAGTAAAACCTTGGATGTGCTCATAACAAAAGGAGCTTTCTGAAGAGAAGGAAAATAGAATTTTAGGGAAAAGGTGGTGAAAGAGAAATAGATTGCTCTGAAGTCAAGATCTCTTATTGCACATCTCATTAGCCTTGATGGAGACAGGGAAATCGTGTTCATTGAGTTTGCTCATAACCATGAATTGCAAAACCAGGTAACACCAACAAATGAGGTTACTGAGATACACAAAAGTTAATAGTTTTGTCTGAAATCTTACCTTTAAACATAGGAAGGCATAAAAAATCAATTCTCTTGACCTCTAGCCCACTATTCTTTTGTACATATTGCACTCTGATTGATGTTAACCTTAATTGTCAATAGTGTAAAATATTTCAATCAATGACACTTGAAGCCTATTCTAACTCTCATACCTTTATAATAGTATTTTACATAAATTGATTTGAATGCTTTCATAGTCAAAGGTTATCCATGATCCAAAATACAGACCAGGCATAGATACTTAGCTTAGCAGTTAAGATGCTCACGTGTCACATTGAAATGCATGAGTTGACTCCAATTTCCTGCTAATACAAATTCTGGGAGGCAGTGCTGAAGTCTCAATGGTTGGATCCCTTCCACTCATGAGAGACCTTGATTGAGTTTTTAGTTTTTAGCTTTGACATGACCTGATTCACATCTCTCCCTCTCTCGCTCGCTCGCTCTCTCTGAAATAAATGTTTTTTTAAAAAATACAAAATAAAGTCAACTAAATTTTGCTTACAATTCTATGTGACCTATAAATATTATTAGTGTACAAATTAAAATATTTGATAAAGTTATAAATGCATCTCTTTGTATTATAATAAAAACTTAACAGTAAAATAACATATAATTCCAGATTCCAAGTGTTCAGAAAAGAGTTGCATATCGATAACTTCTCACACAGAGCACCAACAATGTTATGGAAAGAAGTGCAGCATAGAGAGGAGGTGGTGTATGAATTTATGGCCAGACCAAATTTATTCAGAGAAAATAAATTCATGGAGGTGAGTGACCCAACTGCTGGTGTGCACGTTGGTGGAACATGTAGTTGAAGGCCCTCACCCCAGGGGCTGGGCCTTTTTCTATTTTAGGAGGGCAAGGGATAGAGTTGACTGTAGCGGGCAGCAGGCAGAGGTGAATTCCTGGAACTGGTCTTTCAAGTGGCCATGCAGGGCCTTGGGAACCTGGGAAAGAATATGGGTGTGGGGTATAAAGGCAATAGGGTGAGACCCAATTGAGATCCAAATACAAGGAATAAATTCCAATGTTTACCTAACTTTTGGGCAATGAGGGAGAATGGCTGAAGCTTACATATTTGTTCCATCACCAATAACAAAGCATACACTGACTTAAATGATAAGCATCATGTTTTCAACAAGACAGAGTTGTATTGGATAGACACTATGACATCCTATAAACAACCATAGTCACACAACTCTGAATTTTTGAAGCAGTATTAACTGATAATATCTGTTTGCCGTGTTGAAAAATGATCAGAATACAGTCTGGCACAAATGCTGGTAGGAGATAATCCAAGATTAAAAAAAAAATTCAACATGTCATTTAAAGTTAAAATGCACTGGTAAGAATTGTATTGATTTTTTAAACCCGTGTCAACACTAAAAATATTGTTAAAGCCCTGTGTTTCCTATTATTTGCTTTGTAGCTCTGAAAGAGTTGTAGTTGATCTATTAATAATTGAATAGAATTGAGATTATATTATCCAATTAAATGACAAATGGAGTCATGATTTTAAAATCACTGATCATATTTTATGATATTATTACCATAGTAATGGCTTAGTTACATGCCAAGTTAGCTTGTTTGCATTTTCATATCAAAAAGTTATTACTCATGAAATCAGAAAATATTCCCCAAATACTCATAAGTTAAAAATTTGGTTCTCATTGTGCTCAACTGGAGGTGGTGGTTGTATCTTTTAGGAGGCAGGACCTAAGGAGAAGTCCTTAGATCACTGGAATGTTCATTCAGTGGTAGTTTTTGTGAGATGGTTACTACAAAACCCTGAGTATGGTTCCAATCACTCTCTATGTTTCCTGGTTCACCATGTGTTTCTCCCCCTGCACACTATAGAAAACTCCAAAGAACCAAAGACTCCACCATGTTGTTTCCACTTTTAACTTCCCAAATTGTGAGATAAATAAACCCTATTTTCTCTGTAAGTAGCTGATCTCAGGTATTCCATTGTTTTAATAAAAAGTAGACAAATACCACTCATGTTTCCCATTTGAAAAAGGTATATTATTAATTAAAGTTGTGCAAGCTATATTGTATGCTATTAAAAAGCATGTGGTAGAGACTGGCATTGGATGCAATGGGTGAAGCTGTTGCTTGCATTGCCTTCATCTCATATGTGAGTGTTTGTATAAGTCCTGGCTATTCCACTTCTGATACAACTTCCTTCTAAATTGCCTGTGAATGGAGCAGGAAATGTGTGTGACCTGGATGGAGTCTCTGGGTCCTCACTGGGGCTTTGACCAAACCTGGCTTTGTAACCATTTGGTGAGAAAACCAGCAGCTTGAAGATCAATTCTCTCTCTCTGATTTTTCAATTAAATAAAGATAACAGCACATTGTACATAACAGTTTTACAGATGAATGGCTGAAGTTTATGTACTCAAACTGCAACTGTAGCAACATACCACAAGCAATAGCAGCAACAAAAAATGTCAAATCCTTAAAAAAATGTGTAGAAAGATAAATTGATAAAATTATTTCTCCTCCCAAATTCATAAGTTGAATCCATAACCCATAATGTTAATATATTTATGGATAGCATCTTTAAGTAGATAAATTAAATGACATCATAAAACCGAGGTGTTAATCCAATAAGGCTGATACTTGTATGAAGAGAAAGATACTCCAGTTTCCCTCTCTCTCTCTCTCTCTCTCTCTCATCTCTCTCTCTCTCTCTTGATCCTAGATGTGTAGCCTCCAAGACTGTGAGAAAATAAAATTCTGTTGTTTAAGTCATCCAGATCTCAGGATTTTCTATGTAGCTTAAGAAGATTAATAGATATATGTATGAGGAAAATGGTGTTCTAAATGCTCATATTACAAGTTAAATTTTTTCATCAGCAATTAAAATAGTCAGCCTAAAGCTTTTATATATAATATGGTATACCATTGATTATATTATACAGACATGCTGTAATCCTAGATAAAATATTAAAAAACATTGTATAAATTGATTAAAAATTACTATGCTGCAAGGAGAAATATAGAAAATTTATGTCTATCATCTCTACAATTTAGATCTAAATGAACTCATAGAGTACATAGATTAATAAAATTGATACAAAATTGTGCTATAATTCTGGATCTTTTGAGAAGATAATATAACTTTCAATGACTAATACAATTCCAAATCAAAGACTTCAGGAAAAATATGATTATAGGACAATCTAGTAGTTTTCCTTTTAGATTTGGCAACCCCCATACTGAAAATCTAGCCCAAATATCATGTCCTTTTTTTTTTTATTTGACAGGTAGAGAAACAGAGAGAGAGAGAGAGAGAGAGAGAGAGAGAGAAAGGTTTTCCTTCCATTGGGTCACCCCCAAAATGGCCACTATGGTCAGAGCTGTGCCTATCTGAAGCCAGGAGCCAGGTGCTTCTTCCTGGTCTCCCACACAGGTTCAGGCACTCAAGAACTTGGGCCATCCTCCACTGCCTCACCGGGCCACAGCATAAAGCTAGACTGGAAGAGGAGCAACCAGGACTAGAACCCAGTGTCCATATGGGATGCCGGTGCCGCAGGCAGAGGATTAACCAAGTGAGCCATGGCACCGGCCCAAATATCATGTTCAAAGTTTACTCAATTGCAAACAGAAATTAAAGACTTGTTGCATCATAATTTTTCTTGTTTTACATTATCAAATATATTTTGAAATTTTATGATACAAACGATCATTAAGCAAAATCTCACTGGGATAATAAAATCTTTACTGGTTTTTAGTAGTATGACAGAAATTTCATAAGGTCAAATAACTAATTACAAAGCTATCTCTGGAATTCCAAAAGCTAGAAACAAAAGTGTCAAAATATCAAAATAAGTACAAGTATTTATCTGCAAATTGTATAGTTAAAGACTATCATTAAGAGTTACATTGAGTGGCCTGCACCGTGGCTCACTTGGCTAATCCTCCTCCTGCATCACCGGCACCCCGGGTTCTAGTCCCTGTTGGGGTGCCAGATTCTGTCCCGGTTGCTCCTCTTCCAGTCCAGCTCTCTGCTGTGGCCCGGGAAGGCAGTGGAGGATGGCCCAAGTGCTTGGGCTCTGCACCCGCATGGGAGACCAAGAGGAAGCACCTGACTCCTGGCTTCGAATCGGCACAATGCGCCAGCCTTAGGGGCCATTTGGGGGGTGAACCAACAGAAGAAAGACCTTTCTCTCTGTCTCTCTCTCTAACTCTGCCTGTCAAAAAAAAAAAAAAAGAATTATATTGAGTATAAGATTGTTCATTGTCATTAAACTCATATGGATTTATAACATGTTTTCCATTTGTTTGTGCTAATTCATTTGGTCATATACAATTAATTTTATTAGTGTCAGGTAGTATTTTGAATTCTGTTGTTCAGTTGGTTTTGTTGTTATTAATGTGAATTATGCATAATTATGTATATAATTAAGAATTTAACCTAAAATATCAGCTACAATTATGTTTCTTTTTAATTAGGATTTCTTTTTACTTTTAAAGTTTATTGATGTATAGAAAACAGATTTTGTGAATTTCATAGATACAATTCCAAGAATAAAATGACACTTTCCTCTCTCCCTCATTTCTCTCCTCTTTCCTTTCTTTCCTTTTTTTCTGTCCTTTACTTTTTGTGGTAATATACTTTCCATTTACTTTATAATAGCATGTTCAATGGTTTTCTAAATAGTTTTACAAGTAAAAGGTAGGTAGACCAAAGTTCCTCAGGGAAATAGACAAGGGTTATAGACAATGAGTAAGTCATAAGATGCAAGTGTAACTCAATATACAATAAGATTTTTTTGTGCTCTCTATAATAAGTACAACCAATCAAACAAAACATATGATAGTTGTCTTTTGGGGACTGGCTTATTTCACTAAGCAGAATCGTTTCCAGTTGTATCCATTTTGTCGCAAAAGACAGGATTTAATTCTTTTTATGGCTGAGTAGTAGTCCATCAGGTATACGTACCACATTTTCTTTATCCAGTCATCAGTTGATAGGCATGTGGGTTGATTCCATATCTTAGCAATTGTGAATTGAGCTTCCATGAGCATAGCAGTACAGACAACACTTCAATACACTTATTTCATTACTTTTGCATATATTTCAACAGGTGGCATGGCTGGAGCATATTGTAGATCTATCTCCAGATTTCTGAGGATTCTCTTTACTGTATTTC
Organism: Oryctolagus cuniculus; assembly: GCF_051225735.1. Taxonomy (NCBI): domain Eukaryota; kingdom Metazoa; phylum Chordata; class Mammalia; order Lagomorpha; family Leporidae; genus Oryctolagus; species Oryctolagus cuniculus. The sequence goes on along the minus strand of NC_142874.1, from coordinate 63,425,898 downwards.
ACAATGATGACAATATTTTAACCTCATTCTATGTACAAAACAGAGTGAGAAACTGAACAAAATAGTCATTTTATCATTTCTTAAGAAATTTTCAGCCTCATGAGACTGACAGCTATTAGTCAAGTGATCTCCCAAGTAAATGTATTATTTAAAATTAAAATACATATGGTGAAGAAAAATTGTATCTACTGAATGGTAACCATAAAATGTGAAACATGTAGCCAGTTTACTTTTTTGAAAATATTTAACATGTTATGGTTTGGTTATTTGAAAGTTAATGTTTTGATGACATACAGATTTTTACTCTTCCTTTCTCTAAAAAAAACTTACTTGAAGAGCAGAGTTACATAAAGAGAGGGAAAGATGCAGAGATAGAGTTGATCCTCCATCCATTGATTTACTTCCCAAATGGCCACAGTGCCCAGGGGTAGGCCAGACAAAGCCAGGAGCCAGGAGCTTCACCTGGATCTGCCACATGGGTGACAAGGGCCCAAATACTTGTACCATTTTCTGCTGTTTGCCCAGACACATTAGCAAGGGCCTAGATAAGAAGTGGAGCATCTGGTACTCCAAGTGGAGCCCATACGGGATGCTGCCATTGCAAATATTGGCTTAACCAGCTGTAGCGTAATGTGAGTCCCTTTGCTAACTTTCCCACTTAAAACAACACTCTAGGGCATTTTTTGCTTGTTTTTAGCCAATTATTCCTTAGGAGCATGAAATTACTAATTTATGTTCCAACTGTGCCTAAGTTAACATCATCAAGGGATAGTTTCAGGTAATTTAAAAAAAAAATTAAAGTAAAATAGGAGTTACAAGTGTGTATGTGAAGTCATAGATTACTAACCTCTAATATGTATAGAATCATTGTAGTAATACATTTAGATTCTCCTGAGAATTTTTTTCAGATTCTCATGTACATTCATTTATTTCATCACACAAGAAAATACACAAAAATAAACGCACTGGCAAATATTTGTGAAATTGATACCACAGTTACTCTTAAGCAAGTTACACACTAAAGATAACATAAATTGTATTATATAAATAATTTTCTAGGTAAGAATAAACTTGACATTTATATTTAAAATCTTATATGTAAACTTAAAAATATAACTATCTTTCAGTGAATACACATATGTAACACTTCGGTTGAGTAATCCATATCAATTAAAGTAAATTTACTGCTTGTTCCAGTTTTTAAATTTTGAGCTCAAGCTATAGACTTAGTAAAAATAAAACAATAGTAACTCTCAGAATATTAATGAATGTACTATGCCACTTTTAAAGATTTGATAAATATACTTACTTGTGGGTAAATTTTTATATTAATGAGAATACGCATTGACTACAACAACTCATTTCAAACCAGGTTTCAAACTAAAAATAAGAAAAGACATTTGCCTCCTAGGTACTTACCAATTCCATTAGAAGTGATGGGATTTTTGTAATGTAGAGATTATAGGCAATGAAAAATACTGATTGCTTTTCCTTACTAATATAGCAATAGTTCATGTCTTAGAACTAGTCCTATTGTCAAAATGAATAATATTTTAATATGTTTAGGTATGGCCTTATGTTTTCTGATAGAAAAATTGAGTGACTTTTGACATTAAGGGAGTTTGTTATCAGTCACTTGCGAGGTGTTCATGGCAAATGTTTCTGATGATGTGTTTAAGCTTCTGGTAAGGTTCTGGCAAAGAAAATCAGAGGCAAAAATGTGCATGTGCATTATGTCTCTGTTTTTCGGTGGTGTGTGCAAGTGAAGAATCACATAGCCTACAAAAGCAGAGGCCTTGTTGGAAAACTGATCAGAAAGTGCATTTGGAATTATAATGGCTTTGCAGAACTGTTTGTTAAGCATTTATTTCAACTCTAAAAATTATCTTGATGTAAAAATCAAGTTTTTGACTCTTAATCCGTGATAAACCCTACATTGCATCATATTCACTAAGTATATCTGTTGCAAATCAGAGACAGTCTTTTAAGTACAGTGTGTCCATTAAGAAATGAAGACATACTGACATGTGCCGCGACTCACTAGGCTAATCCCCCGCCTTGCGGCGCCGGCACACCAGGTTCTAGTCCCGGTGGGGGTGCCGGATTCTGTCCCGGTTGCCCCTCTTCCAGGCCAGCTCTCTGCTGTGGCCAGGGAGTGCAGTGGAGGATGGCCCAAGTGCTTGGGCCCTGCATCTCATGGGAGACCAGGATAGGTACCTGGCTCCTGCCATCGGATCAGCGCGGTGCGCTGGCCACGGTGCGCTGGCCGAGGCGGCCATTGGAGGGTGAACCAACGGCAAAGGAAGACCTTTCTCTCTGTCTCTCTCTCTCACTGTCCATTCTGCCTGTCAAAAAAAAAAAAAAAAAAAAAAAAAAAAAGAAAAAGAAATAAAGACATACTGAAATTGTGCTTCAGTGTTTACAGAGTCCACCTCTGACTACGCAAGTAGCTGCTAAAGGTTGTTTTTCTTTTTTTTTCTTTTTTTTTTTTTTTATAGGCAGAGTGGACAGTGAGAGAGAGACAGAGAGAAAGGTCTTCCTTTGCCGTTGGTTCACCCTCCAATGGCCACTGAGGCTGGCGCACCGCGCTGATCCGATGGCAGGAGCCAGGTACTTATCCTGGTCTCCCATGGGGTGCAGGGCCCAAACACTTGGGCCATCCTCCACTGCACTCCCTGACCATAGCAGAGGGCCTGGAAGAGGGGCAACCAGGACAGAATCCGGAGCCCCGACCGGGACTAGAACCTGGTGTGCCGGCACCGCAAGGTGGAGGATTAACCTAGTGAGCCACAGCACCGGCCCTGCTAAAGGTTTTTAGTAACTGCTGAGTGCATTATACATTGGCAGATTCATGGGGATTTTGGGAGACAACAACAGGTCAATCACATTATAACAGGGAAGATGAAAATAAATCCAGGTGAAACATACAACAAATTCCTAAACACTAATTAGTCACTGAAATTTCCCTTTCTAGGAAAAATAAACACCAAGAGACTGACACTAAAGATGAAGCTATTAATTTCCAATCGCACTCTGATATAAGAAAAAAAAAGAAATTTGTGCATCAGAGCATCAGCATAGCCTGTTGGATGCCTTCACAAAAACATCTCAGGCAAATTTTCCCAATGAGTTGATGAGTAAAGAATTGGCAGTATCACTGACTCAATTAAAATGACACTAACAAGTCAATAGAGTTACCCTTGTTTCCTATGTTAGTAAACAAAATTAGAAAAATAAACAGAGAAATGGCTTTCAATAATTACATGACAGATACTTACAATGTTCCTGAGAATACAAAAAAATTAAAGCAATGATCAAATTTAAAAGACATTAGAACAATAAAATCAGTACTTTGAAATATATAGTGGGAAATTAAGTTTCCTTGGTTGTTAATAAAATGAATATTACATAATTAATTCTCACGATTTACAGCTTTAAAATTGTTAAAAATATTCATGGTGACAAATCAAAATTTGGAAATACCTACACAAATATTCCATGAAGCAATGCTTTTTAAGTTTTCTCATATACAAGTGTGTTGGTCAGAGAATTTGACAATGTAAAATTAAGATGACAAATGCAATTTGGTAAATAAAATTTCCATTTGCGTGTTCATGTTGATTACTTAATATTCTTAATAAGAAAAGTGTTTTCCATTTAAAATATCTTTCTTCTTTGGCCTAGGAAAGCAGTAGAAGATGGTCCAATTGCTTGGACCCCTGCACCTGCATGGGAGACCTGGACGAAGTTGCTGGCTCCTGGCTTTGGATCAGCCCAGCTCTGCCTATTGTGGCCATTTGAGAAGTGAACCAGTGGATGGAAGACCTTTCTATCTGTCACTTCCCCTTTCTGTCTGTAGCTCTACCTCTCAAATAAATAAATATTTAAAAAAATGAATTGTGTTATCCAAGATTAGGGTGAAGTTCAACATTGTCCAAACAGTAATGATGAATGCACTTTTTAAATGTCTGCATACACATAATTTCTTAAATTTTGAACTCTGTTAAAAGACGCTGAAACAGGAATTTGCATGCTAGAGTTTTGTGAGGATGTGTCCCCGAGCTAAGGGAAAAGTATTGGAGGATGTTATAGGAAGGTTGGTCAAGTGATTGTGCCACCCATGTTTATTATCTGTCTCATACATGTTAGGCCCCTACCTGCCCATGAGGCTGGCAGACAGGGCTACAATCTTTGCTGACCATTATATTCAAAGAAATGGATCTTCTGGTCTCTACTATTGAGAAAAAGGGGTTTTTATGTTTTGTTTGTTTGTTTGTTTTTCACCTCATACTATTTCACCTCATACTATTTGTTGAACTCTTGGTGTAGAGATAATCTTATAAGTATAACATAAACTTTGTAAAAATTAAGAGTGAGAATAGGATAGAGAGGAGGAAGGGGATTGAGAAGACCTAGAGTTATTTTCTGTTGTTACTATTACAGTTACCACAAATTCAGTGACTTTACGCGTCACAGATTTATTATCTTATATTTCCACTTGTTATAAGTCTAACACAGGTCTCCTTAAGCTAAAATTAAGATGTCAGAAAGCTATCATATTTTTTCAAGATTCATATTTTCCAAACTTTTATTGAAGAGGGCTTTTTTAAAGGAACTTTGATAAAAACATATGGCATGATAGTGTCTGCAGTCAAAAGAAGCTAAATTTCAAAACTTGCCCTTTAGTGAATACCTGAAAAGAGAGGTCCAGTGATTGAGAACTGCACCAGGCTCAAACGGTTCAAGCAGACAGGCTTATTGCATAAGGGATGCCCAGGGTATCAACAGAATGTGCCTGACCAGGTGGCTCCTTCATTCTTACACGGGAAAGGTTTTAGGAACTGATGGGTGTAAAAATTCCTTGTTGGACAAGGTAAGAACACCCACCCACCCATGTTATGGAGAAATTACAGTTGTTCCATACTCTAAACAACTCTTATGTGGAGTCTAGGTGTACACTAGCAGTGAATTACCTTAACTCCATCTAATACATGTGAAAATGGTTCAACAATAATGCAACATCTGCTTAATTTCCAACAATATTATATGCACGAACAGTCCTATCAAGCAGACAAGCAGGTGTTAAAATCAGGAATCTCTTCAAGGGCAGGGCAGGTGGCATCAGAGAAGCAGATCTGGTTTTATGATTGGCAGTACTGGGATTCTGTGTCTTAATCTGAGGGCTACTCCTTTCAATCCAGGACGCCTCTGCAAGGTGACTTTTCAGACACCAGGATCCTTCTGGACCAGGCCGCTTGCTGTCAGGGTCTAGGTGCAAAGTGACTTCGCTTCTTCATGTATCTCTCTTACAAAAAACTTCCTTATCACAGGAAATGCTGACAAGAGCTTTGTCCTTCCCTCTTGTGTTCCTCTCCATGCAGGCCCAGTTCTCTCCTAAGCTTTCTCATTGACCATGGCAGCGAATGAAGGTCAGCCCTCAGACCTGCTGAGTTACTGCCCTGGGTCATGTGTCTTTCAAGATACATATTTGTGCCGAGGTCAGTACAAACGCAGAAGATGCCCTGATGAGTTGGTGTTTAAATCAGAAGGAAGTTGGGGCCGGCGCCGCGCCTCACTAGGCTAATCCTCCACCTTGCGGCGCCGGCACACCAGGTTCTAGTCCCGGTCGGGGCTCCGGATTCTGTCCCTGTGGCCCCTCTTCCAGGCCAGCTCTCTGCTGTGGCCAGGGAGTGCAGTGGAGGATGGCCCAAGTGTTTGGGCCCTGCACCCCATGGGAGACCAGGATAAGCACCTGGCTCCTACCTTCGGATCAGCACGGTGCACCAGCCACAGTGCGCCGGCCGCGGCGGCCATTGGAGGGTGAACCAACAGCAAAGGAAGACCTTTCTCTCTGTCTCTCTCTCTCACTGTCCACTCTGCCTGTCAAAAAAAAAAAAAAAAAAAAAAAAAAAAAAAAAAAAAAAAAGAAGGAGGTTGGGTGTGATTGTTCTACTGTGGGGCAGAAAGCATCATACATCTGCATCTCCCTTCACCCTTGGCCTGTGCTTCACATTCATTAGAATCCATGTCTCTTAGGAGGTCAGACACTTCCTGTTTGCGATCACACAACACAGTAATCTCCCTGACCTTAGCACACATCACAGTTTAGCTACGCGGCAGACACACTGCAGAGTGCTCTCCCCTCACGGTCGCAAGGCTGACTGGGAGCTGCACATCACTTCCCTTGTGCAGGACCCCAACAGACTATCATTCCACATGTTGTTATCTTGGTGAGGTGGACGCGTCCCCTGGGGACTTCCCCTAGGGCAGCCCTGGCAGGGTCAGACCACAGCGCCTGCTGGGAAGGCCCTGGGCCACCTCCAAGCGCTCCCGCCAGTCTGGTGACCGCAGGGCAGCAGAGGACAAGGCCCGGCCCTGACCCCACGGGCTCTCTTCCGCGGCTTCCTCACAGTCTCCACCCCATTCCGGTCGAAACTGGCGCTCCTCGGGACAGATCACACCCCAGTGGGGAAGCTTAGATAACTTCTGGCTCATCTGCTGGGAGCCACACCTCCTTCGCTCTGTGTTGCCATTCGTCAACCTGCAAACTGTAAAAGAGGATCTATTTCTTCTTCCTTCCCAGTTTCTAGAGGCCATAATCACCCCACATTGCATCTATCTGAATGCTTCAGAGTCACATTGCTTACTGGTTATATAGGAAACAGTTATTTGCTTTTAGGTATTCATGTGATTGGACTGCACACTCTTAAATAATTCAGGATAATATCACATCTTAAGGCTCTTAAACTCAGTCACATCTTCAATGTCCTTTTTCCATGTAAGGGAACAGATTCATGATATTCAGTTATTAGAACATAGGAATATTTTAGGGGTAGAAGGGCTGGGGCAGAAGTAGATTTTCTCTTGACCATAACAACTACAATAAACAAGATTAAGGCATTTAATGTCAGAGTAATAAATGACAACAAGTCCCACTGCAATGATAGTAATACCAAATATTATAGAAGAAATGGTTTCTTCAATATTGAAATATAATATTGAGATTTATTTTGAATGGTACACCTTTCTGTACACCTATGAATATCAATCACTAAGAAGTAATAGAGGGCAAGCGGTGCTGTGGTGGAGGTTAAAGCCCTGGCCTGAAGTGCCAGCATCCCATATGGGTGCCGGTTCTAGTCCTGGCTGCTCCTCTTCCAATCCAGCTCTCTGCTGTGGCCTGGGAAAGCAGTATAAGATGGTCCAAGTCCTTGGGACCCTGCATCCACATGGAAGACCCGGAAGATGCTCCTGGCTCCTGGTTACAGATTGGCGCAGCTCTGGCCATTGTGGCTATCTGGGGAGTGGACCAGCAGATGGAAGACCTCTCTCTCTGTCTCTGCCTCTCTCTGTAACTCTGTCTTTCAAGTAAATAAAACAAAAGTAATAGAATTTTACTCTGCAGCTTGATCTTTTTTAACAATTGTACATATAACTTAGAAAATATAAAGTGTTAATATACTTATTTTCTACTCATTAATTTTTATGAAAAGTAGTTATACCATGATAAGATATTGAAATAGCAAAAATACAAATATGCAATGACTTGGGTATTCTAAAATATTAAGACCTTATAGATTAAATTAAAATGCTTTAATGAGATATGGTGTATAGATGTTACTTAGCATTTTCCTATACAGAATCACTCTTTCTTTTATTTAATCAATATAAATTTACAAAGTACAACTTTAGCATTGTTGTGGCTTTTTCCCCCATAACCTCCCTCCCACCTGCAAACATTCCATCTCCCACTCCCTCTCCCATCTCATTCTTCATCAGGATTCATTTTCAATTATCCTTATATACAGAAGATCAACTTAGTACATACTAAATAAAGATTTCAACAGACTGCACCCACACAGCCACACAAAATATAGAGTATTGTTCCAGTAGTAGTTTTACTGTTAATTCTCATAGTACACACATTAAGGACAGAGATTCTACATGGGGGAGAAGGTGCACAGTGACTCCCATTGTTGATTTAACAATTGACACTATTGTTTATGGCATCAATAATCACTCAAAGCTCTTGTCATGAGCTGCCAAGGCTATGGAAGCCTCTTGAGTTCACAAACTCTGTTCTTATTTAGACAAGGCCATATCAAAGTAGAAGTTCTCTCCTCCCTTCAGAGAAAGGTACCTCCTTCTCCAATGGCCCATTCTTTCCACTGGGATCTCATTCACTGAGATCTTTCCTTCAGGTCGTTTTTGCCACAGTGTCTTGGCTTTCCATGCCTGTGAAACTCTCATTAGCCTTTCAGCCAGATCCAAATGTGTTAAGGGCTGATACAGAATCACTCTTATTGATTATTAAAATAGCTACAGTTGTACAATAAATCAAAACCATTATGTTCATTTTAAACATTCAGGAATTATAAGCATCAGAAGTGACAACTTAAACATATTGTAACTTAGTATTGATCTTCAGATAAATTAACAAAAAAACATATAAGTTGAAAGCTCAACACCATAAGGGGGAAAAAGCATTTATTCACAGCTAAACTCCTGAGATGAATTTTGGTATTGATAGATTGAAAATATTACTATAAATAGTACATTTGGTAAGATGGCTAACTAAAGGTGTTAGCTCTACTCTCCTTCTCTCAACAAAGAAGGATCCAAACAAAGAATAAACAGTGATAATTTTTCTAGGATATTTGGAGAAAGGCACCAGAATGCAGTATAGTTGAAATGAAAAAAATCATGGAACTGGGAAACGCTGTATAGTCTGAAGCAAAAGGGATTGGATGGTTTGGCACTGACTTCCCTGTTGCTCCAGTCTGGGCCAGTTAAATGCTATGAAAGTTCTCCCATCACAAGTTAATCTGCAGGCCCCCAACAGCTTTCATTGACACCATGCCTGCCTGAAGGTTTTGCTGCTGGGGAATCCTGCAGCCCGCCTGGGAGAACAGTCAGGGAGTATGCACCATTGTGCTACTCCAGCAGGGTAACAGTTCATTTAGTACCCTCCCCAGACAAGCTGCTTCCACATGTTGGCATTTTGTGACACAGCCCAACAGCAGGGGGCAGCATTGTGGCACAGTGGTGTTAGATTCTTTATTCAGCATGCCTGCTGGAGTATGAGCTGCTCTGTTTTCAATCCAGCTTCTTGTTAATGCTTCATGGAAGGTAGTGGATGATGGCTGATGCACTTGCCACGCACACTGTAGATCCAGATGGAGTTCCTTGCTCCTGGCTTTGGCCTGTGCCAGTCCTGGCTGTTGCTTCCATTTGGGGAATGAATCACTGGATGAAATATCTCTCCACTCTCTGTCTGTCCTTCTCTCTGTCACTATGACTTTCAAATAAATATTTAAATTAAATCAACAGCAGTTTGACACACTTTCCCAGGCACTGGAGTGGGCAAATTCCACATTTCCCACAGTAAGCACACGCTGCATGAGTTGTGCAATGTTTCTCAGGTATTTTTGAATGACACTTAATGTGGTCTTCACAAACTGACAGGCACACTTCCGCACAGGCAGCAGAGCACAGGCAACCTGCTGTCACTGCTGTACAAGTGTACCACATCTACCCACTGGAGAAGCCTTAACATCTACAAGGACCATAAAGAACAACTAGGAGGTACAAAGGATGCTCAATACATTTCACCAAAAATGGCCCTCTCTGTAGCTTATTATTATGAAACTATCAAAACCAAGAGAAAATGAAATTTTCTGAAACAACAGAGACAGATATCCCTAATTGCATTTAAAGGAATTTCCAAGAGGCTAGTATCAGGTTTCCTATTGGAAGTTATACAGATCAGTTCAGAAAAAAAATATTGTCAAGTAACAGTACTATACATAGAAAAGCTATCCTTCAAAGATGATGACAAAATAAAAATTTCCCAGGATAAGCAAAACCTGAGGCAATTGATCAATACAGCAGACATCTTACAAAAGGAACATAAAGGAATCCTACATCTAGAACTAAAAGTAAGATAATAAATAACATGAAATTATGTGAAAATGCAAAATCCAAGAGAAGAGCCAATACACAAAGTAGAAAAGAATCAAAAGTTATTAACACAAAATAACCATCCAACCCCAAAGAAAGGGAACAGGAAAGAAAGGATACACAAAACAATCAGAATAAAATGAATAAAAGAGCGGGGACAAGTCTTCAACAAATTAACAATAATATTTAATGTAAAGGTGTTAAATCGTTCAATAGAAAGAGATCTACTAGTTGAACGGATACAAAAAAAAAAAAAAAAAACAAACACAAAAACTTATTGTCCATGGGAAATTCACCAGTAAAGCCAAAAAAAGTCAGAAAATAAAGGAATGAAAAATATATTTCACAAAACTGAAAGCAGTAGTGATCCGAATTAACTATACTTATTTCAGATAAAATAGACATTAGATAAAAAGCTGTACAATGAGGCAAAGATAGCAATTCTGTAATTGAGTCATTTGATTAAAAGGCTATTATAATTCAAAATATATGTTTCTGCTTTTAATGCTGGAGCATCTAATTTTATAAAAAAGACGTTATTATGCCTAACAGGACATATAAGTTCCAATTCAGCAATAGTTGGAATCTTGAACATTGTACTTTAATTAAAGGACATATTATCCAGACAAAAATTGACAAATATCAGAGTTAAACTGTTGTATACACCAAATGAAGTTAATTCATAGTTAACATTTTAACCAACAACTGTAGAATATGAAGTTACTTCAGAAAGCTTATGGAAAACAGAATTAAAAGAAAGCATTCATATTCTCACAAATATGAACCTGTATACACATTCTCTTCACCTATACATGGAACATTATCTAGGATAGATCATAATGGGACACAAAACAAATCTCCACAAATTAAAAAAGAGAAAAAGAAAAGAAAATCAAGCCATGTATCTTCTCTGATCACAATGGGATAAAATTAGAAATTAGCAATAAGATCTTTCTTTTATTCTATTATGTGTCTTAGATTGGAAGTTGTAGATGCCTGGTTTGTGATGACATTTTCTTTTTTAAATTTTTTTAAATTTTATTTATTTTTTATTTTATTTATTTTACTTGAAAGTCACAGTTAGAGAGAGAGGAGACTCCCCAAATGGCCGCAACAGTCAGAGTTGAGCCAATCCAAAGCCAGGAACCAGGAGCTTCTTCCGGGTCTTCCACGCTGGCACAGGGGCCCAAGCATTTGGGCCATCTTCTACTGCCTTCCCAGGCCATGGCAGAGAGCTGGATCAGAAGTGGAACAGCCAGGACTAGAACTGGCACTCATATGGGATGCTGGCACTGCAGGAGGTGGTTTTACCTGTTCTGCCACAGCACTGGCCCACTAATGACATTTTCAAACTAAGATGTATTTACAAAATTGACTCATATTGACGTATCTAAGACAAACTGAAACTTACCTACGTTAGTTTTAATTTTCAGCAGGATTTATTTTTCTTTTAAATATGTATCCTGACAAATTATTTTAGGTTTGTTCTTAAGCATTTTCCATATTTAGTAACTTCTGGAATGCAAAATATCTGTATTACGTGATCTATTATTATTTATATATACATGCTAGCACCTGCATGGGAGACCAGGAGGAAGAAGCACCTGGCTTCTGGCTTTGGATTGGCGCAGGAACTGGCCGTAGCGGTCATTTGGGGGGTGAACCAAAGGAAGGAAGACCTTCCTCTCTGTCTCTCTCTCTCTCACTGTCTAACTCTGCCTGTAAAAAAAAAAAAAAAAAAAAAAAGACTTTTGAATATGCATGTGTACATGTGTGTGCTTGTATGTGCTAGTGTATTTGAGACTCAGAGAGATAAAGACAAGTTAGGCAGAGACAATGACTCCCATTAAGTGGTTCATACTCCAAATGCTTGCAGTAGCTGGGGCTCAGCGAAGCAGAAACTCAATCACCTTAGCCATCACTTACTGTTTTTCAGGGTCTGCAATGGCAGGAAGCTGGAGTCATGAGAAAAAGGCAAGAATCAACACCAGGCATGCTGTTATGGGGAGTGCACACCTTTTTCAACATCCTAACTATTATGCCAAATGCCTGTTTCTTATACTGATAGTCAATCTGTTTTTTACAGTTTAATAAATTTCCCTGTTTTACCCATTGTTAACAGGTATAACATTATTCTTCATGAATATATCATATTTTAAGTTTCTGAAATATGCATTAAAATATTAATTGCACTGATATGTCAAAATTACCACATTTAATAATATTTAAAAATATGCATACATATATATAAATATGCTCTTACCTATAAAATAGTGAAAATAAGAGTAACTGATCTGATACCATTGTGAAGTAGTGTTAATATTTGTAAAGTGCTTAGAAATAAGTATTTAGAACACATTTGGGAAACTGGATAACATAATCAATACTCACTAATTATTATTATGTTCATTATAATTATATGAATGCTATCCATGGATAAATATTTTTCCACTCATTTCATGGTGAAAGAAAATTTTTTGATAAAGGTAAATACAAAATTCTCTTCAAATCTAACAAAATTACCCAACAAAAGAAATTATACTATTTTAAAATGGGACATTAATAATATCTCAATATTGTAAAGTTTTTATTTGATTTTAAGTTCTATAACTGGTCCTGAGATAACTATGTCAGAAGATACTACTCTTTCCATCATTATTATAAAATATTCTTATATGATAGTCTAGAAATATTTGATTCATATTTCGATCATATTAGGTGAGAAGACTAATAAATTAGAACACTATATATTCTATATGAAGGGATTTTTTTAAGTTAGATAAGCTATAGTCTTTGCATTACATCTTGGATAATCTTTGAACAAATATTGAGTAAGACACAGAGAAAAGATAATAAAATAAGTAATTGGGCAAATAAATGCTTTCCCCATTTCCTGTAAACTATATAGTATGTTTATATGTATATATACGTGCATACATGAATACATATATCCACATAGATCAATGTTTATATATATATTATATGCACATATAAATACGAACTTTAAAAGGTTGGTGGAAAAATGGAATTGAAAGTAAATTCAATACAGTTTTAAAAGAACTTTCGAAGACTCCTACTGCACATACACACATACATACACACACACATGACCTAGTTTTCCTATCTTGTGCTTCCATGCTAATGAAAAAAATAAGGGCAGATGTAGCCATCCTAATAGACAAAATAGACTTTAACACAGTAATTGTTAAAAGTGACAAAGACATTATGTAATCAATACAACAGGAAGACATTGCTATAATAAATGAATATGCACCCAATTACAGGGTGTCTGGCTATTTAAAAGAACTGTTAACAGAAAAAGACAGACATAGAACCCAATACAACAGTAACAGGGAACTTCAACACCCCACTTTCATCAGTGGATCAGTCAACCAGACAGAAAACTAACAAAGAAACAACAGAGATAATTGACACTATGAACCAAATGGACCTAACTGATACCTACAGAACTTTTCACTCCTCAGTTGAAGAAAACACATTCTTCTCAGCAGTGCACAGAACTTTCTCTTGGATAGACCATTTATTAAACCATAAAGCAAGTCAGAAAATTTAAAAAAAAAATCAAAATCATACCATATACCTATGATCACAATGGATTGAAGCTCAAAATTAACAATTCAAGAGTCTCAAGAACATATGCAAATACATGCAGACTGAACAGCATGCTTCTGAATGAGCAATGAGTCACAAATTAATCAAAAAACAAATTGGAAAATTTCTGGAAACAAATATAGATTACAATACCTTATATCAAACCTTATGGAATATAGAAAAAGCATTGGTAAGAGGAATTTTATAGCATTTAGTGCCTACAAGAAGAAAGTGGGAACTCACCAATAAATGAGCTATCAATGCATCTCAAGGACCTAGAAAAAAACAATAAACCAAACCCCAAACTAATAAGAGGAAAGGAATAATTAAAATTAAGGAAGAAAGAAACAAGATTGAAACCTAAAAACAATACAAAAGACCAACAAAAGTAAGAGCTAATTTTTTTGAAAAAATAGACAAAATTGCACACCATTGGCCCAACAAACCAAAATATAAAAGAAAGAGAAGACCCAAATCAACAAAATCAGAGATGAAAAATAAAATGTAACAACATATACCACAGAAATAAAAAGAATAATCAGTAATTACTACAAAGAACTTATGCCAACAAATCAGGAAACCTAGAAGATTTGAATAAATTCATGGACACATGCAATCTATAAACTGAATCATGAAGACATAGGACACCTAACCATACCAATAACCAAGGTTGAATCAATAATAAAGACCCTCTCAACAAAGAAAAGCCCAAGGCCAATGGCTTCACTGCTGAATTCTACCAGGCATTTAAAGAAGAATCAATTCCAATTCTTCTCAAGCTATTTAAAATAATTGAAAGGGAAGGATTTCTTCCAAAAACCCTCTATAAAACCTGTATCATCTGAATTCCTAAGCCAGAAAAAGATATGACAGAGAAAGAGAACTATAGACTAATATCCCTGATGAACATAGATGCAAAAATTCTCAACAAAATACTAGCCAATTGAATCTCACAACATATCAGAAAGATGATTCACACAGATGAAATGGGAGTTATTCTGGGAAGGCAGGGATGATTCAACATCTGAAAATGAATAATTGTGATAAACCCCATTAACAAGCTGAAAAACAAAAAACATATGATTATCTCAACAAACGTAGAGAAAGCATTTGACAACATTCAACAACCTTTGATGATGAAAGACTGAGCAAATTAGGTATAGAATGAAAATTCTCAGCAAAGCCAAAGCAATTTAAAGTAAACCCACTGCCAGCATCTTACTGAATGGTGAAAATTTGGAGGGATTCCCTTTAAGATCCAGAACCAGACAATGATGTCACTCCCAACATTGGAATTTAATATAGTCCTGGAAGTTTTAGCTGGAGCCATCAGGAAAGAAAAAGAAATCAAAAGGATACAAATAGAGAAGGAAGAAATCAAAGTATTTTTATTTGCTGATGAAGTGATTCTATATATAGGGGGCCCAAAAGACTTCAAGAAGAGACTATTGGAACTCATAAGAGTTTGATAAAGTAGCAGGATATAAAATCAACACACAAAAATCTGTAGCCTTTGTATGCACAGACAATGGCATAGCTGAGAAAGAACTTTTAAGATCAATCCCATTCACAATAGCTACAAAAAATTTAAATACCTTGGAACAAATAAAATTAAGGACATTAAAGAAATTTTGATGAAAATTGCAAAATATTAAAGAAATAGAAGTAAATGTGGAAATATCTTCAATGCTCATGGATTGGAAGACTCAACATCTTCAAAATGTCCATACTACTGATATCAATTTATAGATTCAATGCAATTCCAATCAAAATATCAGCAACATTCTTCTCAGATCTAGAAAATATGATGCTTAAATTCATATGGCAAAGCAAGAGACCTCAAATAGCTAAAGCAATCTTAAACAGCAAAAACAATGCTGGAGGCATTACAATACCATACCTCAAGACATACTGCAGGGAAGTTATGATCAAAGCAGCCTGGACTGGCACAAAAACTGATCTGTCCACCAATGGAGCAGAATAGAAACACCAGAAATTAATCCACACATTTACAACAAACTTATCATTGACAAAGGAGCAAAAAATCAACCCTGGAGCCAAGACGGTCTCTTTTAAAAATGGTGCTGGGAACTCTGGCTTCAGAAGCAGCCCTAAAAAACAGTCGGGTCTGGCTACAAAAGCTCATATGTGTTTCACAGGCATGAAAAGCCAAGACACTGTGGGGGAAAAAAAAAGAGAGAGAAAAAAAAAAAAAAAAAAACTAAATGAAAGATCTCTGTGAGTGAGATCCCAGAGGAAAGAACTGGCCATCAAAGGAGGTGGTACCTTTCTCTGAAGGGAGTAGAGAGCTTCCACTTTGAAAATGGCCTTATCTTAAAGTTAAAAAAAAAAAAAAAAGATAATGGCCTTGGCTAGGCCAGCGCCACAGCTCACTAGGCAAATCTTCCACCTGCGGTGTTGGCACCCCAGGTTCTAGTCCTGGTTGGGGCACCAGATTCTGTCCCAGTTGCTCCTCTTCCAGTCCAGCTCTCTGCTGTGGCCCAGGAAGGCAGTGGAGGATGGCCCAAGTGCTTGGGCACTGCACCCGCATGGGCAACCAGGAAGAAGCAACTGGTTTCCGGCTTCAGATCAGTGCAGCACACCAGCAATGGTGGCCATTTGGTAGGTGAACCAACAGAAGGAAGACCTTTCTCTCTGTCTCTCTTCTCTCTCTCTCTCACTCTCTAACTCTGCCTGTCAAAAGAAGAAGAAGAAGAAGAAGAAGAAGAAGAAGAAGAAGAAGAAGAAGAAGAAGAAGAAGAAGAAGAAGAAGAAGAAGAAAATGGGCTTGCCTAAATAAGATCAGAGTTGGTGAACTCAAGAGGCTTCCATAGCCTTGGCAGCTCATGACGAGAGCCTCGGGTGATTACTGACATCATAAATAAGAGTGTCAATTGTTAAATCAACAACAGGAGTCACTGTGCACCTGCTCCCCATGTAAGACCTCTGTCCTTAATGTGTCATACTATATGAATTAATGGAAAAGTTACTACCCAAACAGTACTCTATACTTTGTGTGTCTTTGTGGGTGCAGTCTGTTGCAATGTTTACTTAGTATATACTAAATTGATCTTCTGTATATAAAGATAATTGAAAATGAATCATGATGAAGAATGGGATGAGAGAAGGAGTGGGAGATGGGATGGTTGCAGGTGAGAGGGAGGTTAAGGGGGAAAAGCTGCTATAATTCAAAAATTGTACTTTTGAAATTTATATTTATTAAATAAAAGTTGAAAAAAAAATAAAAAATGGTGCTGGGAAAGTTGGATTTCCACATGCAGAAGTGTGAAACAAGATCCCTATCTTACACCTTACACCAAAATCCATTCAAACTGGATCAGAGACCTAAATCTACAATATGATACCATTAAATTACTAGAGAACACTTTGGAAACCCTACAAGATATTCACATAAGCAATGAGTTCTTGGAACAGCCCCATTGTTTGCATAAGCAATGAAAGTCAAAATTAACATGTGGGGTTGCAACAAATTGAGAAGCTTCTGCCCTGCAAAAGAAACACTCATCAAACTGAAGAGGCAGCTGACAGAATGGGAGAAAATATTTACAAACTATGCAATTGACAAAGGATTAATATCCAGAATCTATAAAGAGCTCAAGAAACTCAACAATTACAAAACAAAGAATGTGGTCATAAATGGGCAAAGGACCTGAAAAGACATTTTTCAAGACAAGAAATTGAAATGGCCAATAAACACATTAAAAAATGCTCAAGATCGCTAGCCATCTGGAAATGCAAATCAAAATCGCAATGATGTTTCACCTCACCCCGTTAGAATGGCTCTCATACAGAAATCAACAAGCAACACATGCTGTCAAGGATGTGGGGAAAAGGGTGCCTTAATGCACTGTGGGAAAATAATCTGGGACAGCCATTGTGGAAGATTATATGGAGATATCTCAGAAATCTGAATATAGATCTGTTATAAGACTCTGCCGCCCTACTCCTGGGAATTTATCAAAAAAGGAAATGAAATCACTATATGAAAGAGTGATCTGTAATGCCATGTTCATTTCACCTCAATTTGAATAGGTAAAATGTAGAATCAACCCAGAATTCCATCAATTGAAGACTGGATAAGGAAATTATGGTATTTATACACTACGGAATACTACACAACAGTACAAAAATGCAAACCCATAATTTGCAACTATATAGATGTAACTGGAAATCATTAAACTTAATGAAATAAGCCAGTCACAACAAGACAAATGCCATGTTGTCTCTGATGGGTGGTAACTAATAGAATACTTAACCTGTAATTAATAGGAGTAAAACTGACAGATGTGAAGATTTTGAACAGTGCTTGCCTTGACTGCTAGGGGACATGTTTTTTCTTTCTTTTTTTTTTTTTTTTCTTCTCTTCTTTTTTCTTTCATACTACTTGGTGAGTTCTCTATTTAGTGTATGGCTAATCCTATGAGTATAAAAATTAACTGAAAATTGATCTTTGTAAATAATAAGAATGGGAAAGGATGATAGAGAAGGAAGAAATGTGGCAGTATGGTGGGAGGTGGAAGGGGAAGAATCATCATGTTCCCAACTCCATATATATTAACTGCATGAAGTTGTATTCCTTTAACAAAATTAAAGAAGCTGTATATATGAAATGCCTGCAATCTGTTCCTTTTAATAAACTAAAATTATTGAAAATAATATTTTGTACACTAGGAGATTATGAACAGGGTTATTTTGGCTATTTATTTAATCTTGGAATATATCTTAAATAATATTTTTCTTGAGAAATATTTCTTGGCTGATATTTGTAATAAACAGTGTAAGGAAGAAGGCCTATACTTTGGCAACTTGAAAATTCACTGGTGTTATGTAGCATAATGTTTCTAAACCTTAACATTTTCTTAAAACTTTGGTGATAACACTTTTTTTTCTCAAATTTTTCTCTTATTCGTATTAACTTGTACTTAAAATTGATTACATTCCTTAAGAATGTTCTCTGTGCCATTTTATTGTTTTTGTGAAAGAAAATATTTTTCAAAGTATCTAAGGACCACATTAACTAGTTAATTGTGTATATTAAAATAATATATGTCATAACTATATATATTAAAATAATATGTACATAAAATCATTTATAAGATACTTTGTGACTTTCGATGTGCATAAATATTGTATAATGCCCAATCAGAATATATCTATATTCTCATTTAACATTTCCCTATGGTTAAAACATCCAAAATCTTGTCTTCTAAATTTTTAACAGATAAATATACACTACATTAAAATTATCTACAGTCATCCTACTGTTCCATAGAACCGCAAAACATTTTACCCATTTAAAGTATTATCCATTAATCAACCTTTGCCCATCTCCATCCCTACTTCCTTCTCCAGCCTCTGGAAATCACCAGTATACTTTTGTTGGAAAGTTTATTTTATTTATTTGAAAAGCAGAGTTACAGGGTGGGGAAGCAGAGTGAAAGGAGAGAGAGAGAGAGGGAGAGAGGGAGAGAGAGAGAGAGGTGGCAGTGGCCCCAACAGTTGGGTCATCTTCCACTGGCTTCCCAGGCACATCAGCAAAGAACTGAGTCAGAAGCTGAGTAGCCAGAACTTGAATCTGTGCTCTCATGTTGTTTAAACCTCTACACCGCAGCCCAGGCCCACATTGTTATACTTTTTCTTTTCTTTTTTTTTTTTTTTTTTTTTTTTTTTTTTTTACAGGCAGAATGGACAGTGAGAGAGAGAGAGACAGAGAGAAAGTTCTTCCTTTACCGTTGGTTCACCCTCCAATGGCCGCTGCAGCCAGAGTGCTGTGGCTGGCTCACCACACTGATCCGAAGCCAGGAGCCAGGTGCTTCTCCTGGTCTGCCATGCGGGTGCAGTGCCCAAGCACCTGGGCCATTCTCCACTGCACTCCTGGGCCACAGTAGAGAGCTGGACTGGAAGAGGCACAACCAGGACAGAATCCGGCACCCCGATGACCGGGACTAGAACCCCCTGTGCAGGCGCTGCAGGCGGTGGATTAGCCTATTGAACCGCAGCGCCGGGTCTTGTTATACTTTCAATTTCTGTGAAATCATCTGGTTTGGGACACCTTAGATGAGTCAGATTATGTGATACTTGGCATTCTGTCTTTGATTTATTTTTCTTAACATAATGACCTCCAGTTTCATCCATGTTATTGTGAATCATAAGATTAATCATTTTTATGATCAAGTAGTACATACAAATTTTCTGTATATGTACCACATTCTTAATATATTTATCCATAGATGGACATATGGATTTTTTTCCATTTCTTGGCTATTTTGGATAGTTAGTAAACAAACAAGGCCATGCCAATATCTCTTCAGTAAATTGATTTCATTTTTCATGAAAATAAGAATAAAAAAGACATATGTGATATCACAAAATGTTGTTCATTATCAAACCCATAGATTGAAATCTTATCATCAAGTTACCAACAAACCTAAATTTATGTATAGAATTGATTTAGTGAACTTTATTAAATAATCAATACTTGTATTATACTCAAATCATTTTGTTTTTCCTTAGGACGCTTTTGTGAAGTATAGTTCAATATAGAAATGAAAAAAAATTAAAAATTTAGAATTTTCAAATAACTAAAAACGTTGTGAGACCAGCATTGTGCCTGGTGAGTTACGACACATACGGGCACCTGTTCAAGTCAGCTCCTTCAATTCTTATCCAGCTCTCTGCTAATGTGCCTGGGAAATCAGAGGAAACTTGGTCAAATACCTATGCTTCTGTACCCACATGGGAGATTCAGATGAAGCTCCTGGTTCCTGGCTTCAGCTTGGCCCAGCCCCTGCTGTTGTGAGCATGTGGGGAGTGAACCAGTGATTAATTTACTTTGAGGGATTGAAAATTACAGCTACACAATGAATAAATATTGTTTGATATTGGCAGGGAAGGAAAGTGAAAGAAAAAAAGATCCAGTGTGTCCTTAGATTACCACACACACACACACACGTGCGCGCACACATACACACAGACACACATCGAATTTAAGTGTACTTTGCTGTTTGATTTCCATAAATGTTGCTAGGATAACTGTGTATCACATACCTTTAATTGTTAAGTAGCAATGTATGCTGTGATCAAATTCTCATTGTTTGTATTCAGTAAACTTTTTAACCTAGCTTTGCTAATGATAAAATAATTTGATTCTGACCTTGGTTTAGTTGTTGACCAGTTGGATGATTTATTCATTTCCAGTGGGTTTTACTTCTTCCTCTCCCAGGATCACCTGACCCTTTTCAGGAGTATAGAGTTCATGACCATACAAGTGGTTTAGATAAGGTCATGGCAGTGGCCTTCCTGTCTGCCTCAGGGAAACCCCAGCCTTTATTTCAGACAGTTATGTGCTCATTTATTCATTACTTCATTCAAAGTTTATTCAATTCCTACTGGAGACAGTGAAGAGTAACATAACGTGCTTGTATTTTAGAGTATAGCCAGAACTTGACTAAAATCCTGGCTCTGCTACTAGCTAACTGTCTTCATAAAACACATATAAATGCTCTCCCCTTAGCGTCCCATCCTGTAGAAATGAGAATTTTACGATTTACATAGAACTGGTTCAGTTTTTCCTAGGACCCGTTGAGAAAATCATATATGAATCATCACAATATATTTGGATTGACAAACAATTATGCACATCAATGATATGGTCACTTTTAATGGGTTGGAACCATAAACTGTTGCTTTTTGATTTGTTATTATTGTTCCTGTAACCTTTATTTATTAATGTAACACATTCTAAATTTCTCTTTTCAAACATTATTATCAAATGTGTCTTCTCGCTCAGATCATGTGCTTTGGGTTAGACTTCAATTCTCTCAGTCAACATTTCCCTAAGGTTGCCAGTTAACACCCTAAATTCCATTGTTGTAGTAAGTTATTCCAAAATGAATATATGACCATTGTTCTCTAAACAGTAGATCCTGTGTCTCATAGAGAATTTTCAGGAGCCCTATCGAAATGCAGTATTCTGTTTGTGCATGGAGTGCTGAGACTCAAATAAATTTTTAAAAAATCATGTCCTCTTATCATTGAAATACTGTATGAAGCTCTCCTAGTAGAGGACTAATTATTTTTTTTTTTCTTTAAAACCCTTTGCATTGAGTTATCTGACAATTGTCACCAAAGAGTCCTGGATGATATAAAATAAATTTGCTGGAATAATTTAATCCATGATTTTATCAGTAAGAAAAGATTACATATTGCATTGAAGCATGACACACACACACACACACACACACATCACATATATATATATATAAACGAATGAAAAATTTTACATTACCAGATACAATAAATATTAAGTATGCATACTACTTAGTAGAGTCCATCTTAAATGATATCAGCAAGTGAAATCTCATGTATTCATTAAAATAAACTTCTTTTAATTTCATTTTCCAAGAACTTTGGAAATACTTTCGTATCTGCTGCCTTGTTACTCATGCATAATTTGTCAGTTTTCTTTCTAGTAATTCCTCAGAAAATATTTTTGTCTTTTGATGCATTCCCCCACAAAACTATGAAATGCTTTCTCTTTATCAAATAGTTTCCAGTGAATAGAGAAACAGTCACATAGATATCATTCTGTAGTTTTCTTTAGAACCATAGATTTTATAGCTACCCCTTTCAATAGGTCAGACTTGTATCTGTTCTGTTAAGACGGACCATCCAACTCTTTGCCCTAATGATGAAGTATCATTAAGTGGAGCAACAAAAAATGAGGAACTCTGTATCTCTCTTACTGTCTGTTTTTCTTTCTCTCCAGCTACCCTACTTTAAGGAAAAGAAAAAAGAAAAAAATGCGCTATCAAGCAATCACATTTCCATCCTTAACTTCTTTATTGTAAAGCTCCAATTATTCCCCTGAATATATGTTACAGCTTGACAATAGGGCACTCCTGTGGAGACTTTATCTTTATTTCTGAATCCAAAATCCAAATTACTTTGCTGTTGTAGTTCATGATGCCATGAGCATCTTAGAATATAATGTAAACAGTGATACTATTTTAGCCAAATTGATAGTATAAATTTTTTTATGAAACTACATACTTGTTATGCTGTATGCTTTTTTCTTAGATTTATTTTACTTGTTTGAAAGGTAGAATTAGAAAGAGCAAGGGAAAGATAGAGACAGAGAAAGAACTTCCACCCATTGGTCCACTCTGTAAATGGCCTCAAAGACTTCTGGGCTGGGCCAGGCAGAGCCAGGAACCTGTAACTCCAGCTGGCTCTCTTTAGTAGGTGTCAGAGGCCCAAGCACTTACGTCATCTTCTGCTGCCTTCTCAGCAGCCAGCACTCGACTCCATGCACATATGTGATGTAGGAGTTGCAGGCAGTGCCTTCAGCTGCTGTGCCACGATACCAGATTCTACAATTTTATAAAAGCAGTAACATTTTCAAATCATACCTGTATTGTTTACTAAGACATTTATTACACTACACTAGATTTCTCACTGAAACTTTTTTCAGTACTGAAATGTCAATGTTTCGGAATTTTTATATCAAACCTTACTTTCAAATTGGTATATTTTTCCTATGTATGATTAAAGCTTCAGAAGAATTGTTGCGATTATAAGCAATATGAGGCATTTCATTTTATTTAATAAAAATCGTTTTTAGGAATGAAGTCACAAATGCTATCTTAGTTGATATTTATTTGCATTTTCTATTTATAATCTCCCCAGATCATACACTGCTATAAAA
Organism: Oryctolagus cuniculus; assembly: GCF_051225735.1. Classification (NCBI taxonomy): domain Eukaryota; kingdom Metazoa; phylum Chordata; class Mammalia; order Lagomorpha; family Leporidae; genus Oryctolagus; species Oryctolagus cuniculus. The sequence goes on along the minus strand of NC_142874.1, from coordinate 63,402,599 downwards.
TAGAATCATAACATTTTTAAAAAAAGATTTCTCAGGTGTTTAACTTGTCTCTGTCTGTGTAATGTTGTCAAGCAGCTTTCTGCCTGTCACCAAATTCCGGGACTTGTCATCACATCTGTCACAATTTGCCAATATAAAACAGGATCAAAACAATTATGTTACTTTCCCAAGGTCACATAACTTGTGTAACTGGAATTCTTGACAAGAAATGGCTTATGGGTTACAATATTAATGCGACTGCATACTTTTTAAGCCATTTTGTCTTTAAAGCTGCTCAGTGGATTAGTTCCCTTACAATGAATGTAGGCATTTCTGATCACTCTTTCATAGTACAATATGACATTCTGATTTATGAAGTTGTGTCATATACAATATATAATTCTAAATGTATTTTAAAGATGAGATTTTCCTCCTGCTGTATTCACGAGTGTAAGCTGATTCTTTCATTTTCCACTTGTGTTTCAACTTCTTCCCCAACTTGTAAACTCAAGCTTTTACCTTTTTACTGTAAGAGCAAAAAAGGAACATAATGATGAATAGCAAAGTTCTTCCTTGCCTGGTGATGTCCAGAGCTGCTATGTCACTGGCTGTAGTTGGCAGAAGCTTAAGCTTACTACGTTTTTCATGAATCATTATTCCAGAGAATTCAGGATTTCTCTCCACCTTCAATATCTGGGAATCATTTCTGATGAACCCTTGAGAGGTATGAAATGATATCGTTGGAATGTGTCTTACTTTAATTTACACAACCCTAAGAAATACATCTTTGCACAGATATTCACATGATCAATATCTAAACCATCAAAAGATTTATGCATTCATTTTCCCAAAAGAATCTTGGAATATAGCCGCATTTTTCTCAATACCAGCCTTCTTTCTATTCTGGTCCTCATGGTGTCTCTTCCAGTTTTTTTACTTCTTAGATAACTTTAGATATGGCTCAGAGTTTTATCCCTCCAAATTTCAAGGGACACATATTAGGCACTTACATTTACTTTTGAAACTTTCTTACTTTAAATGATAAACAGCAATTCAACCTTTTTTTTTTCCCCTTTGGGATAAATGATATGCTATGTGTGACATTGAAAAAGCACCCTGCTGGAATAATTTCGTGAATAAGATTACCCTGATCAATTCTCTGTTATTCCTCAATGCATGTGAAATTTAAATTTTTTTAATTTTATTTTATTTACTTTGACTTTACTTATTTGAAAAGCAAAAAAGCAGAGCGATAGACTCACAGACAGATGGAGAGAATTCTGCTTGCTGATAATTCCTCAAAGGTCTATAAAAGCTGGAATTGGCCTTGGCTGCGGACAGGAGCTAGGAACTCAATCAGGATTTCCCATGGAGCGGCAGGACCACATACTTAAGCCATGCCCTGCTGCTTCCCAGCATGCATTAGCAGGAAGCTAGTTTCAAGAGCAGAGTGGAGAATCCAACTCAGGCCCACTTGTAGGAGATGCGGGTTTTCCAACCGATGTCTTAACAACCACACTAAAAAATCACCTTGCATGTAAAACTTTTTAGATTCATAAAACTGGTTTTATTCATGTCTGTTTTTAAGTCCTAGTAAATGGTATGTATTATGTTTCCCATGCAGTGTCCTAAGCATTAGAATTCAATAGAATATAACATATATCAAATATACAGCAAATGACACTTAAACTGATTCTGAGTATTGAACCCTCACACACTGTATTAATAATATTTATTTCCAAAATATTATGGAGATTTAAAATTACACTGAAGTAATATTAGAATAATGTGTTTAATCCTATGATCTTTTTTTTTTTTTTTTTTTTTTTTGACAGGCAGAGTTAGACAGTAAGAGAGAGAGACAGAGAGAAAGGTCTTCCTTTTGCCATTGGTTCACCCTCCAATGGCCACCGCGGCTGGCACGCTGGTGCACCGCGCTGATCCGATGGCAGGAGCCAGGTACTTATCCTGGTCTCCCATGGGGTGCAGGGCCCAAGCACCTGGGCTATCCTCCACTGCACTCCCTGGCCACAGCAGAGAGCTGGCCTGGAAGAGGGGCAACCGGGACAGAATCCGGCGCCCCGACCGGGACTAGAACCCGGTGTGCCGGCGCCGCTAGGCGGAGGATTAGCCTAGTGAGCCGTGGCGCCGGCCTTAATCCTATGATCTTTTAAATATGATCTTTATACTATTAGAAAAACCCTAATAATAAGAGGCAATGAGAAGGCATTTTTTGTTACTCTCTATAATATCTGAGGAGAGTTTTCTAGGAAGAAAAAATTTCTTTTGACACAGAGTTTGGAGATTCATAGTTCAGGACAGGAGGCTGGCCGTGCACACAGAAGAAGCATCACTGGTGAGCACCTAGCTGTGAGAGAAGCTAGACAGAATTAAGCGCTAGAGAATTACCTTCTGAGAGCTAGCCAAGAGTGAACTGAAGAATGTTCACCTGACTCACCTCTCAGACACCATAAATAGATCAAGTTTCCATTCATCAATCCTTAAACTAAGACTTTAAAATTTGAACATTTGAATGTGTTTGAGGCACGAAGTCCTATTCAATCTGTAACAGGAGGTGCTATTTTTTTTCTACTGGCTTCTCCTAAGGTTGAAGCCCTCATTCATTCAAAAACACAAAGTGAAGTTCTGCAGTTTATGTTTATTGAAGATGTACTTCAAGGAGGCATTTTTATCATATTTTTTTCAATAATTTGTATTGATCATCAGAAACACTCATGGTGCGTTATATTCTAGTGTGATAAGGCTACTGTTTATTTTTTAGTCCTGACCAGAGGAAGTGAAAATTTAGCTGAACAACTACTTTTTGGTTGAGCTATTGAACAATGAAACTGATCTTGACATACCGTTAATGAGAAAAATGTGAAGTTACAAAACAATGTTGTGTTTTTGTTTTTTTTTTTTTTTTTTTTTTTGGACAGGCAGAGTTAGAATGAGAGAGAGAGAGAGAGAGAAAGGTCTTCCTTTTCCGTTGGTTCACCCTCCAAATGGCCCCAATGGCCAGCGCACTATGCCTATCGGAAGCCAGGAGCCAGATGCCTCCTCCTGATCTCCCATGAGGGTGCAGGGCCCAAGCACTTGGGCCATCCTCCACTGCCTTCCCGGGACACAGCATAGAGCTGGACTGGAAGAGGAGCAACCAGGACAGAATCCAGTACCCTAACCAGGACTAGAACCGGGGTGCTGGCACCGCAGGCGGAGGATTAGGTAAGTGAACCGCGGCGCCGACCCAAAATAATGTTTAATATTATTATATACAGGTGATTCTTCCACTTATAAACCTATGGTTGTGTGTTTCCATGTCCTTGAACTTTGTGTCTGTCTTTAAAGAAAAGTAAGTTTTGATGATAAAACCGACTTCAATAATATCAGATATATCTAACATCACAGCAATTAGAACTGTCACCAGTTAATCAGACTCTTTTCTCTTTGTGCCCTTTATATACTATATTTAGTCAGAGGGAAGGGATGAAACACTATGATAAATATATATTATTAAAGGGGTAGACACTACAGGTGAGAAAGATGTATGGTGCTACAAATGAAGAAGGAAACTCTGACAAAAGAAATAAATGACACATGTAGCTTAGACACCTGAGTAGGGACAGTTTCAATGAAGATGAAAGACGGGAAAATTAAAACTAGAAGAAAAGGAAAAAAGAAAGATTGCTGGAAAATGATATAGGCCTTCTAGGCATGGTTTCAAAAGCTAGAGATAAGAAAAGCCTTTAAAAGGGTGCATCATTAATCACTGCTATTTCAATTAGCTCCTATTGACCAGGATGGCAATTATGGCATTGATAAGAATGGGCTTCCTTTCTGGAGGTAACACAAGCTATTTCCTGACATATTCTCTCAAGAATCTGCAAGGAACATAGGCTATTACACACTTAGTCCTAATGTGGTTGGGAAATGAGAGAAGGATGAAAAATTAGATACTGGCCCAGAATCACTAAAGCCTAGTGATCACAATGTTGCCAGAGTAGCAATGCCCTTGAAGGTACATGGGAAGGAAACAGAACAGAAGCACTGGGCTTGAGTGTATAAATACAATATACCAGTAGGAAATGGGAAATAGACTTTTGAAAGTTGATTCAAGGTCATTTCTCTTCTGGTAAATTCATGAAAAAATGCAAGTTTTTAACAGCAAATACAGGCTGACTTTCTCATTGTAGAAACATACTTCTTCTCTAACATTAAGGACTTATTATACTTTCTAAATAATTGTCCTTGGCTTTGGAAAAAATATAGCAGCCTCAAAACTTCTACAGGGACCAGTGTAGCTGGCATGTCTATTTGCACCTCCTGTTGGTCAATATATGTGAATAGCTTTAAAATTAGCATATATACTGACTGTAAGTATCCGGCTAAAATCACAATACATGATTAATGCAGAGGAGTTATATTAACAAAAGAAACGAATGATGTCACATTAATAATTTTCAGTTTTCAAAGTGTCTTCAAAGTCATGTTAATTTCAAAGGAAAAATATTAAATGCCCAAAAGAAATGTTAAGCACTGAACGAAATGTTTTTCAACCACATCTTCTAAGAAACAAAGTAGTTCTTCTTCGAAATATAGCACTAAAATAGGAATTCAAAACTGACGTGAATATTTGAAATTAGATGAAATAAATAGAATCTGTACTGAATAACTGCATTCTAAAAATCAATGAACAATATGTGTTACAATTATAGTTCACCTTAATATTTAACCGATAGTACACTTTCGTAGTTTAGGCTCTACTGTGGAAAAGTGCCTAAACCTATTACATATGTTCAATTAGTTTTTCAAAATCTTTAAATAATTGACATTAAATTTCTTTATATTTCAAAGTCCCAACAGGAAAGTGAGTGTGCATTCTAATAATTATCATTTTAAAAGACATATATTCTAAAGTATGTACAAGGAAACCAGCAATATCTAGGGGTTAGCAAAGCAGTCAACATTATTATCATCTCTGGATCCAAAGGGACTGAGGGAAGGAGAAGTTCCAGGGCCTTAGAAGCCCCTACCTGGGAGGGAGAAGTGACCGTTTTTGGAAAGACTCACACCGACTGAAGTGGCATTCCAAGGAGGAAAGCAAGGAAACGAATGCCCACACCTTTCCCTCTTGCTGCATTCTAATTACCTGACAGATACCATTTATTTGGAAGCTGCAGTGCATAGCAGGCTTTATTGTCATTCGTTCAGGTCACTTAAGGCATGGAGTCAGATTGAACACGAAACAGGCATTTGAAGAAGCAAATGAAAGGCATGCAGTTCAGTGTCTTAAGTTGTGCATGTAGAGGCAGATGTACATATGAATCCCCAAGGCTTAACTAGATGAAGAAAATGCTAAATTTGAAATTTTATTATTTGGTAGTTTTCTGGTTCCAAATAATACCTGTTAATACACATAAATATGCATATCCATATAGGGTGCAACAATATTTTCAGAAAACAGAATAAACATAAATTTATCAAATTGCTACATTCAACCAGACACTGTAGCTGGTGGTAGAGCCTAACAATTAAAACTAAAGTGCAACAATAAACGGAGTGAAGCTGCTCTGTGGCGTAGTGGGCTAAGCCTCCGCCTTCGGCACCCACATCCTACAGGGGTGTCAGTTTGTGTCTGGTGGCTCCTCTTCTGGTCCAGCTTTCTGTTTGTGGCCTGGGAAAGCAGTGGCAAATGGTCCATGTCTTTGGGCCCCTGTACCCTTGTGGGAGACCCAGAGGAAGTTCCTGAGTCCTGGCTTTAGATCAGCCCAGCCTCAGTTGTTTTGTCCATTTGAGGGGTGAACCAGCAGATGGAATACCTTGCTCTTTGTCTCTCCCTCGTCTGTCTGTAATGCTTCCTCTCAAATAAATACAATATTAACAACAACAAAAAAGAGTTCAAGTCATTGTTTTCTACCATTTAAGAATTTTTGTGCATTTACTATATACCACAAGATATGAATTTTTATTCCAAAGTCATTAAAGACATTGGAAAAGTATGTTTATGCAGGCCCTTAATATTTTTAAGTGTTTGTTTTGGGCCACTGATACTATCTTAGAGAGAAGACCTTTATCTTCCATACCAGGAATTTCTGGTGAAATAAAATCTTTTTTAGCGACATTCCATACTTTGAGCTTGTATTAACTTGTAATACCATTTCAACAAACCCTGAGAAAAGATATTTGGCCTCAGAGTCAGTTACTTTCTGTGTAACATATCAAAATAGTTTTCTCAGATTTGGTCTTGCGTGAAGTTTATGGCAAATCATGAAACTTCTTAATGGGAGTATATGATTACCCTCTACATTAGATATCACAATAATCCTACAAAGTGATTTATATTATTGTTAAATCTTCATTACAAGACAAAAAACTTTGCAGGGCCAGGCAGATGAGAAGTCAGGCTCTTCATTTCATCATACTGTTTAATTTTTAAATAACTAAATTAAAGCTTAAACAGAAGGCATCATAAGCTAATAAGATTTATAACACAAAGTTGAGTTTTTAATGATCATTTTATGAATATTTACAAATAGTACTATGCAATGTAAACTACTATGTATAATATTAAAGAAACCTTGGAAAATATATGGCATGGCTTTTTGCAGTTTTAATTAAAAGAAGTAAATAACTATACTAATATATTCTATGTCAATGCTTGAAACTGTTTCTCATCATATCAATTAAGTATTAAAGAATAGACTCTTAAATATTTATTTATATACTTATTTTGCTATTAATCAGAGCATCTGATAGAGTTTGACTGCTTTGGGGTCTGTCTGAGGTGATTGATGGTCAACCCTTCCTTAAGCACATATGACTTCCACGAAAGTTAGATATTATCATTCTCCTTGTAGAAACATGAAACTAAACCATAATGTTAGTCAATGCTCAAGATAACTCACAAAGAAATAAAACCAAGCCCTAATTACATGTTTTCATATGTCAAGCTTTTTCTCCTTCCCACTACCCTGAGTTATTTGCTTTCATTGTTTTATAATTTTGTAGTCTGTTTTTTATTGAGTTTATTTTTGGTGGGATTTCGTTCCATTTTGTTTTGTTTTGTTTTTGGCAATGTCATCCATACTATCACCATAGCCCAAGGAAATTCTACCATGGAATTTCTCCCTATTCACCAATGTTTTCCTGAAGTTGTCTTTTAAAAGAATGGTTACTGTGGATGGCAGCTTAGTTGGGATGCTGAATGTCACTCAAAAGCCTAGGTGTTAATAAATATTTGGTCTCCAAATTCTGGCATGAATGGTACTAACAGGGTGGAAGTTTAATCCAGTTTGGTTTTTAAAGAAGGGGTTTGATATGATTAGATTGCATTGGTTCTTCATGGTTAAATCCTAGTGGCTTTATAAAAGAGCACTAGACAAAGATAACAAGTATTTTCCCTCTGTGTCCTTTTTCTCCACAAACTCTCTCCCTTACTGCTTGTGAGAATCATATTTGCTGTTCAAATCCATGTCTGTTATTTAACAAATATGTGAATTTTTAGAATACTATCAAGTGTTTCTGTTTGTTTTTGTTTTTGTTTTTGTTTTTGTTTTTTTTTGACAGGCAGAGTGGACAGAGAGACAGAGAGAACAGAGAGAAAGGTCTTCCTTTACCATTGGTTCACCCTCCAACGGCCACTGCAGCTGGCCGGCTGCGGCCCGCGCACAGCGCTGATCCGAAGCCAGGAGCCAGGTGCTTCTCCTGGTCTCCCATGCAGTTGCAGGGCCCAAGCACTTGAGCCATCCTCCACTGCACTCCCGGGCCACAGCAGAGAGCTGGCCTGGAAGAGGGGCAACCGGGAAAGAACCTGGGGCACTGACTGGGACTAGAACCTGTGTGTTGGTGCCGCAGGTGCAGGATTAGCCTATTGTGCCGCGGCGCAGGCCATGTGTTTCTGTGTTTTACTTTTCTTATGGCAAACACAACAATAAAACATGCATGTGTCAGTCTGGGTTTAAACAGAGGATAACTAATTAGTAGTTAAAGTAGGTTTTTTAGTATAAATAATTCTTAAACTACAATAAAAGAGAAATTGTAAGATGTAAGGAAGTTGTAGGAATAGTACCCAGAAGTGATGGACAAATCCAGAAGACACACGAGGAAGAGCTCACTGGAGATAGTACAACTCAATTCAAAGAGTAGTAAAATGTTTTCTGGTTTGTCAGCCTGTAGTTGTTCCTATAGCCATTGGACAGACACCAACTTTAAAGTGTAGGCAGCCCATGATGTAGACAGTCAGTGGACCCTCAGTAGGAAGGCCCTGGAATTCAGGCAGCGCACAGATGTCCTGTGGGAAACTCTTGACTCAGATGGATATTTGGATTCTTTGGAAGGAATCCAATCCTTGGCACCAGTGTGTGAGGATGACACTGTATTTTCTCATCCATTCTTTTTAACCTAATACCCTGCAGGATGCCTGGACAAAATGAATGAAAATTGGTATGAACAGTTAAATTATTGTGTGGGATTTTCATCTTTATAGCATTATACCTCTTAGAAAAAGGTTGCTGTAATTTTATCTCTTTTGAATAAATAAACTCATAATTTTTCTTCCCTCTCCTACCCATTTCCCCTATCCCATATGGAAAACTTGCTAATGTTATTACTTTCAAAGACTTGTCAGACAAGATTTTTCACTTTATGTCCTACTTTAAAATAAATATATATTTTTATTTTTTATTTTTTTAACTTTTATTTAATGAATATAAATTTCCAAAGTATGGCTTATGGATTACAATGGCTTCCCCCCCATATCGTCTCTCCCACCCGCATCCCTCCCCTTTCCCACTCCCTCTCCCCTTCCATTGACATGAGGATTCATTTTCGATTCTCTTTATATACAGAAGATCAGTTTAGCATACATTAAGTAAAGATTTCAACAGTTTGCTCCCACACAAACATAAAGTGAAAAATAATAGATGATTTTTTGAATGATGATGAAATCAGATCAGACCTATTGTCATGTTTAATCCCAGTGAGAGTCAAGTTGGGAATTGATAATTTCTTCTTCTTTTTTTTTTTTTTTTACAGAAGATCAGTTTAGTATACATTAAGTAAAGATTTCAACAGTTTGCACCCCTATAGAAACACAAAGCGAAATATACTGTTTGAGTACTCATTATAGCATTAAGTCTCAATGTATAGCACATTAAGGACAGAGATCCTACATGAGGAGTAAGTGCACAGTGACTCCTGTTGTTGACTTTACAAATTGACACTCCTGTTTATGGCATCAGTAATCTCCCTATGCATCAGTCATGAGTTTCCAAGGCTATGGAAGCCCCCTGAGTTCACCAACTCTGATCATATTTAGACAAGGCCATGGTCAAAATTGAAGTTCTCTCCTCCCTTCAGAGAAAGGTACCTCCTTCTTTGAAGACCTGTTCTTTCCACTGGGATCTCACTCACAGAGATCTTTCATTTAGGGTGGTTGTTTTTTTTTTTTTTTTTTTTTGCCAGAGTGTCTTGGCTTTCCATGACTGAAATACTCTCATGGGCTTTTCAGCCAGATCCGAATGCCTTTAGGGCTGATTCTGAGGCCAGAGTGCTGTTTAGGACATCCACCATTCTATGCGTCTGCTGAGTATCTCGCTTCCCATGTTGGATCACTCTCCCCTTTATTTATTCTATCAGTTAGTATTAGCAGGTACTAGACTTGTTTATGTGCTCCCTTTGACTCTTAGTCCTTTCATTATGATCAATTGTGAACTGAAATTGATCACTTGGACTGGTGAGATGGCATTGGTACATGCCACCTTGATGGGATTAAATTGGAGTCCCCTTAATAAATATATATTTTTAAATAAGTAAGAACTACCATACTACCTTTTTTAATTTAAAACCTGTACAATAAATGCATGAGAACACTCCATCCACTTTATTAGATTAATGAAATTTTTTATCAGACATGTATGTAGTAACAATAAACAACACCTAATATTTAGTTAAACAAATGTTATATCCTATTTCTCAGCATGTTGGGGGGAATAAATAGGAAATGTAATTTTGGATGATTGGAAAGAAAATTATTTGTGTATTGCATTCTTAAAAATATTAACATATTTTATTTTCACAAGTTCAATTTGATTTTGTGATTCTCTTTGACTGCTCAGTTCCCTACATAGATGTACAACTGGATAAACGTATGAGCAAATGAGCAAAATATTTTTCACATGAGGTTCTTAGTTCTTTCATCTTATTTTGTTAAGATAGGTTGTGAGGTTTATTTTTCTTCTTATTCCCCTAAGTGACAGTGTAAGAATTAACATGCAGGTTAAGAGATAATCTATATAATCAGAAATAACAACAAAAGGTATTCTTTCACCTTTACTAATAAAAGTTCAACCTGGGGCTTTCTCATTTTCTCAAAGCACATTGCGAATCAGTTTTCATTATATATTTTCGGTATTTCTTTCTGCAATTATCAGTAAGTTGTTTTGTGGTAAACGTTTCTTCAAGCAAATCCATGCAGCTTTCCTTAAAAACCTCAGGAAATCTATTTTATATATTAAAAATCCAAATAAATATCAATATAACCCTGTAATTGGAAATTTCTAGGCAAAGTAGAAATTCCAAAATTGAAATGTACTTTGTAAACTGACCAGAAACAAGGACAAAGAATAACTGAAAAGAAAATATTGATGGTTTTTTCTTGTGTAAAAGTAAAGAAAGTAAACAAATCATTAGGCTGCTTTGCTAGAGGACTAGAGGAGTGAAATATAAATCCAGAGAGAAGGGATTTCTATCACTACAAAGAGGCATTGTTTGGATTTCACCTAGAGTTCTTTCTGAAGAACTGTTCACCACAGACCAGTAATTACCCTTGAGGGCCTTTGGTGGGAATTGAATCTTCATTCAATAAGATTGACACTGGGTTTGAAGGGTAAGGGAGTTGAGCTAGCTGTTTGCAAATTAAATTATGAGAATAAGATAAAGATGCTAGGCTTGTCATTCTGTCACTTGGATAGAATGTTATTGAAGCATCTGGATAGATGGTAACAAAAACAACTGTTGTTTCTTCCCCTTTTGACTTCTTGGATTTGCTGAATGCATATGAAGAGTTTATATCATTTTAAATTTGTGTTTAGATTTCTTTTGCTAGAACCAGGACAATTTGAGTATATTAAAATTTCAGTAGTATCATGTGATTCAAATAATTAAACTACTCAATCTGTATATAAGTATATAATATAACCTGAGGGAGAAAATAGCTTATGTTAATAATGACGCATGGCCTATTTAGTACAACTAATTTCACTTATATAAGTGGAATTATAAATGCATGTATAATACATGTGTGCATATGCATATCCTTATACGTGTATATATGTATGTGGGCTCTAAAAAGTTCATGAAAATGCATATTATGAAAAATTTTGCACAGCATTTAAAAATGTTTTGAACCAAAAGTAAAATTATCATTTACTTTCATTTTCACATACTCTTTGAAGTATTCTTGTAAGTGTGTGTATGTATGTATGTATATATTCTTGCTCAAATGACACATGCAGTAGAACTAAAATATGGAATTTTCTTCTGCTTCAACTGACATCTAATTTGACATTAGTTATTCATCAAGAGCAGGGATCGAGTCTGACTGGCAAGGCAACCACAGGCAGGACTCAAAATTCAATAAATCTATAACTGTCTAATTTTTAAGTTGATCATTTTTATGGCCCACAAATAATGTCATAAATATCAAAATGACTCTTGACCAAAAAAATTTTTCCCCACCTTTGGCCCAGAGGTTACATTAACAAATATGTATATTCAAGCAGTTACTAATACAAATGGAATGAGATATGTATCTGCTATAGTGCCCATTGAAATGCTGAATCAATAACTTCATTGTTGATGTTGTTATCTGAACTTTGTGAACAAATCATATATTCCTAGAGCCCTTCCACATAAATCATTTTGGGAACATGATATACTTTAGGGCTTACCTAGATATATAAACCTCTCAGATTTGGTTAGGATTTGAATATGATATATTTTAGTCCATATGTTCTGACCATTAGGCAGAAAATTTGATTTTTTTCTCTATAAGCCTGTATGGCAGAATAAAATGAATACAGGCCATATTTTAAAGGTTAATGTTTCTTGAGGAAATAATGTACATAATGAGAAGAGGTCCTGCGTATCTTCTATCAATCCACCTGTCTTCAAGTGTCTTGATATGCTCTCTGCACCTCTGCATTGAGATTTATAACTCCAGGGCTTCCTGTCTGATCAGGTCCCCAACCCCTTCCCACACACCAGCTCTCACTCCTTGCTGCTGACCCACACAATCACTACTGATATCCTAGGTTTCCTTTTCTACAGTCATTCTAATTTTCACTGAAGCATTTAAACTACTTTGGCTTTTATTTTCTCTGAAACAAACAAAACATACCAAAGCAAACATACCAAAAACAATAGCAAAAAAGCCTCTCTTAATCACATCTTTTGTCCAGTTTCTGCTCATTTTCTTAGCGCCTCTTCAGAGGAAAAAAACTCTTAATAATGTTAGTTTTTACTTGCCGCCTTTGCTCCTAGTCTTTTAAATTGACTTGCTTCTTATTTTCACTCAGTGGTTTGCTGATAAATGTTTAGCAACTAGCATCCTGGCAAACAAAGCTCTGATGCAAAGTGTTTTGTGGGTTTCAGTGAGTGAATATGTACTCCCACCAGAGTCAGTTTCAAGTCATCAGGGCTTATATCAAGCTACCCAAATTGATGTTCTAAAATTTTGTGTTCAATTGGCTTCCTTCAGGTGCTACTATTTTTCCTTAGGGGCCAATTCCAACAATCAAGTCTTTACACCTGACCACTCATTGAAACAATTCATCTAAATCTACTCCAGTGCAGTTTTCATCCCAACCAGGATCTAGCTAGGACTACTAATGAAATCAATTAGCTGAATCCAATATCATTTTGAGAATTTCCTTTGTTTGAAAGTAGCATTTTATACAACTGAATACACCTTAGTGCTTCATTGGCTACTCTTTCTGTGTCTTCTTTGTTGGATTCTTTTTTTAGATTTCTGTTGGCATTGGATTGGTCCACTGCTAGAATATGACCGACATTTTGACTTCTCTGGTGATCTCAGGGAATATTCTAGGTTTATATGTCACTTATAGAATGTCAAAGCACCAATACATATGCATAAAGAAGTGTTTTAAAATCTTCATTGAAAATTTGAGTTAAAAGATGTTTATTGGCACCGACTCTATTTTGAAATCCAAGTGTAATATGCATTTTTCAGGAACTTTTTGAAAAGTTCTTTTAGGTATGCCAGAGAGCATTGTTCCTGTGTGTAATCAGTGAACAATTCCCTGATGGCAAACTCTTCTATGAAACTGTTTATCAGACAAAAGTTGGGAGAATATAATTAAAGACAAAACATTCAGTCTGGAAAATCTCTCCAAAGAGAAGTGGTAAAAGGAAAAATAATATTATTGAATAATCCTAAACCAGAATGTGATGAACATCATAGGACTTCCCTCAGGGATTAAAAAGACAGAGAGAAATCTCAACTTTTTATATAGCCAAGCAGATACAACCTATTACTTAAACGTTGAGGCAAGATAGAAAAATAAGTGTGTTAGGCTTGAAGTGTTCCCCTTTGTCACAACTATGTATTGGTAATGAATAGGTCCTGGATAACAATGTTTAAACCTCAACTACCTCTCAGCACTAGGCAGATAAGCAAAAAAAAAAAAAAAAAAAAAAAAAAAAAGAAAAAATTTTTACCCGACTGAGTAGCCATCTTGACCACTGACTAACCTTTTCTTCACTATTATAGTAAAAGTTCCACTCCTAGGGGGAGACTTAATAAAACATTAAGTGTATGTCAGAGCCTGCTATCACAATTGCATCTGCCTGAACAGAGCCTCACTGGAACATGGTGAAGGGTCCTCTCATCCCAGTAGGGTGCCAGTCTGTGCTGAACAAATCTGAGAAAATAATCTGCCTCAGCCCCCAGAGCACAACAGATCACTTTTCAAGCCTGACCACATCCACCCTTCCCAAGTATACATTTGCTCTGCTAATAAATCTTGTCTTGGGGCCGGAACTATGGCATAGCAGGTAAAGCCACTGGCTACAGTGCTGGCATCCCATGGGGGTGTCGATTGATTTCTGCCTGTTCCACTTCGGATCCAGCTCTCTGCAATGGCCTGGAAGATGGCCCAAGTCCTTGGGCCCCTGCACCCATGTGGGAGACCTGGGGGGAGCTCCTGGCTCCTGCCTATGAATTGGCGCATCTACATTGGTTACGGCCATCTGGGGAGTGATCAAGTGCATGGAAGACATCTCTCTCTTTGCCTCTGCCTCTCTGTAACTATGCCTTTCAATCAAATAAATGTCCTTAAAAAAATAAATGCTGGCCTTTGTGTCCTGTCTTTGAATTATTTCCTCCTTTGGTGGCAAGAACATATCTCTCCATCGACCTACCCTGCCATCTAGCACATGTAGGTAAGCAATAACCAGATAAACAAGAACTGATACAGAGAGAGGACTTGGCACCACTGTTTGTCTGACAAAACTCATTCTAATATCACTTGGTAATTGGGTGATCATTTATGCTAGCTAATTTACTTTACTCAAAGGGAAGATAAAACCTATAACTATGGAAAGAAGCAGTTTGTAACTTGGAAGGAGGGGCCCTCTGAAGTTAGGCTTCTAAATCCTTATGCTATTTACAGACTGAGAGAAGGGGCACTCTTTTCCTTGATGACTACATTTCAAAGAGATGTTTCTGAAGACCTTAAGATAATCTTCAGTGGAGAAGCTTATTTGGTTTTGAAAAGACTTACTTCCATTTCAAAGAGTCAAAGAAAGAACTTAAGATTTCTGAAGTTAAGTGCTCTAAGAAAAGGGAGACAGATAGTCCTTTCCCTTATTTTGAAGAAGAAGAATTGGTTTCTTATTTTTAATTTGCATTTGCCCTTAAAAATTCCTCCCTTGTGTTGCTGTAAAATAATAACATTATAATGTTTCTAATTATTTCTAGTGCTATTCCTACCTTTCTTTGGGCAAGTTGCAGGTATCTAAATATCCAACATGTCCAAAGGAAAATACAAAATAAAGAAATTGTACAGAATTATGGTAAAATAACAGGATTACTGAATTTTTTAAAGTCAGAACATTTACCTTGGGGACATATATTGTACTGATGGTAAATGGATAAATGAGATTCACAACTAGCAATTCCCACAGACTTTTCTTAGTCATAGGTGAGTTTAAAACTTATATCTTCATTGTTGTCATTTCTGAATGTTTAGGTGTAATTTAGTAGTTCCTTGTGAATATTAACCTAAACCAAATCTAAGGAGCAACCTAGCTCTGAAGCCTGATCATCCATATTTTTAATTTAGAGTTTTCATTGTAAGACCCAATAAATCTCTCCTGAGTTTAAGTTTATGACAAGTTCCAAAACAATTAAATGACATTAGGCTTTCTGGGAATTATTCTATCTTCTCAAATAATTCTTTCTAGAAGTAAAAGGCTAATACACATATGACTATCACCTAGTCTGAAGCCTGTCTGAGGCCTGCAAGGTAATTTCAGTGCTTAATGTAAGTGGTTCTACATCTTAATACAAACCCATCCTGTGGACCTTTTATTTTTTGTTTTGTTTTACATGGAAACTATACTATTTGTATTAGTCATAGATCTTCAGAGAAACAAAATTGATAGAATATGCACAAAGTATACGAAGAAGAATTAATTAGTGGGTTTGACCTATGCAATTTTGTCAACTGACTCCCAGGATAGGTGGTGTGTAGACTGGAGAACTGAGATGCTGAAATGTTTATTCCAAGTCCAGGGAAATCCAAACACCCAAGAAGCTGAGGATGCGAGTCTAGATTTAGCGATGGAAAGCCTAAGTGTCAGCAGTGTAGCTGTAATCTGGCATAGTTCTAGGACTAAAGGCCACCAGTTGATATCCCAGACAGGAGTGAGTCCCAGCACTGCAAAATCAAATCAACTTCCCTTTTAGTCTGGAAAGACAGCCCATTGATGATGCCTGGTTTTCCCACTTAGGGCATTCAGATCCACATACTCATCTCATTTGGAAACACCCTACAGACACACTGAAAATAATGCTCTTACAGGTTTCTAGGTATCCCTTAACTCAGTCAAACTGACATCATAAAATAAAACATCTTGTTACTTTAACAGTCAACTAAATCTTCCTGAGTAACACGCATGTATCATTTCTTATCTTCATTTATTTGTACTGGAGAAAACCTGCTTCCTAGAGTTAATCAAGCAACATTATGTCTTTTTTTTTTACCTTTTCTATTTTAAAGTGCCAGATTTTTGCTTATATATTTAGAGATATTCATTTCTACATCATCCTTCCAACTGATCAGTTAACAAAATATTTTTGCATCAAATTTTGGGTTTGTGTGCTTGGAAGCATATTAATTACTTTTACTTGATATTTAAATTACTGGTGCAAGTGGTCTACTATTACTTTATTAATAATATTGTTGGATTAGTAAATCCATGCACTGTATATACAGGGATATCATTCATAGCTGATCAGAAATGAGAATGTGCCATCGTACTAGAAATACAAAAAGAAGAAATAATGCATCAAATTACACATTTACTTTCTGGTAAAGTGTGGTGCTTTAATTAATTAAATGACTACTGTGAATAGGACAAGTTAGTTTATAAGAATACTGAGACATTTGCTGGAACACTTTTTTTTTGGTCAAATTTGGCACCCATGTCGGTTACCTTAGAGAACCTACATTTCAAATTCGTTTTACAAAGTACAGTCCAGTCCTCCTGAGAAGCTGACTTCCCATGGCAAGCTGAATCCAGCTGTGCTGTGTTCTTGGCTTTGTTTCATTTCTTAGCTTGGGTGGTCAACAGCACTTCAAAGGCTGTCTCCCAGTGCCTTGACAGCGAGACTTTCCTGCAGAATATGTTTATGTAGATGAAATCTTCTGTGACAGACTTCTTTCAACTTGTCCTTCTAGGTCTTAAGACTTTATGTCTCAGGGAGGGACATAAGGGATAAAGAAGACTTTTAAGTCTTAAATATGATTATGAATAGATTCAGTGAAAGCAGGCACAAGACAGGGTTGTGAGCCGACGCCGTGGCTCACTAGGCTAATCCTCCGCCTTGTGGCGCCGGCACACTCGGTTCTAGTCCGGGTCGGGGTGCCGGATTCTGTCCCAGTTGCCCCTCTTCCAGGCCAGCTCTCTGCTGTGGCCAGGGAGTGCAGTGAAGGATGGCCCACGTTCCTGGGCCCTGCACCCCATGGGAGACCAGGAGAAGCACCTGGCTCCTGCCATTGGATCAGTGCAGCGCGCCAGCCACGGCAGCCATTGGAGGGTGAACCAATGGCAAAGGAAGACCTTTCTCTCTCTCTCTCTCTCTCACTGTCCACTCTGCCTGTCAACAAAACAAAACAAAACAAAACAAAACAAAAGACAGGGTTGTGTGACACCATCTTAGACACAAAGTCTTAGCCCTCCACCCCCATAAACTTAAAGGGAGATATTCATGGTTATTCAAAAGTGTCTGTCTATACTTTTATTAAAATAAAGCTAATGCTAACACAGTAGTTGTAATTTTTAAAATATATTTAACTTTTTTAAGAGCAGTTTAAATTTTTTTAAAAAATTCTATGGAAAGTACAGAAAGTTCCCATATTCCCCATTTGCAAACATGCACAGCATCATCTGCTTGGAATAATCACATAAAAATAGGGCATTTATTATAACCAATTAACGTTCATGGAGACATTATATTCATCCCTTTTCAGTAGTTTACATTAAGGTTTTTTTTTTTTTTTCTTGGTGCTGTACATCTTACATACTTGATAAATATGTAACAACATATATCTACCACTATAGTATCATTAAAAAGTAGCTAACTGCCTTAATCACCACTATTTATCCTGTTGCCCTTTCTAGAACTTTATGTAGTTGCAGTTTTACAGAATACAGACTTTTCAGATTGACTGCCTTCACTTAGTAATATGAATTTAAGTTTCTCCTGTTTTTTTTTTTTTTTTTTTTTTTTTTTTTTTTTTTTTTTTTCACAGCTTGATAACTCATTTCTTTTTAGTCCTAAATAATATTCCATTGTCTGGATATACCACAGTTAATTTATCCAAACACCTATCAAATAATAACTTAGTTGCCTCCAAGTTTTTACAGTCATGAATACCTCTGCTATCATCCACCATTTTTTAAAAACTTACTTCATTTATTTAAAAAGGCAGAGTGACAGTGAAAGGGAGATTGGGTGAGAAAGAGAGAGAGAGAGAGAGAGAGAAAGAGAGAGAGATGTGAAACATGCTGGTTAACTCCCCAAATGCCCACAATAGCCGGGATTAGAGCAGACCAAAGCCAATAGCCAGTACTCAGTTTGCAGCACCCAATGTGTGGCAGAAACCTGATACTTGAGCATCATTCTCTGCTTCAGAGATATATGATCAGGAAGCTGGATCAGAAGTGCGAAGTAGCTAGAGTCTCAACTAGTCACTCTGATATAGGATGCAAGAATCCCAAACAGCTGCTTAAACTTCTGTACCACAATGCCCATCCCAATCAAAATTTTTAAATAAATTAAAAGAAAAAATACCATGCAGCTTTTTTTAAATATAACTCTTTAAATCATTTGAGTAAATATATAGAAGAACATTGCTTAATAGTATGGCATGGGCAAGTTTAATTTTTTAAGATACCATCAAATACCTTTCAAAATAAATGTGGTATTTTGCACTCATATTTGTCAAAAATAAGAGCTCCATGGCTCCTTATCTTTGCTAGCTATTGGTATTGATAGTGTTTTAAATTTTGGCCTTTCTGCTAGGTGGGCAATATTATCTCATTGGCCTTTTAATTTGCATTTCCCTAATAATGCAATGTTGAACATTTTTTTCATATGGTTATTTATCATTTGTGTGTTTTTCTTGCTGAGTAACTGCTCAGGCAAATTGTCCACTTTCTTATTGTGTAGTTTTAAGAGTTTTTTCAGTTGTGTAATTCCAAAAATATGCCGTTTGCAAATATTTTCTCCCAGTCATATTTGTCTTCTCCTACTCTTGACGTTTTCTTTTGTATGCCAATTTTAATGAAATTAGCTTATCAATTATTTCTTTCGTGGATAATGTTTTCATTGTTGCATCTAGAAGCTCATCATTTTTCCTATGGTTATGTACTAAGAATATTATAATTTTGAATTTTCCATCCAGATATATGATTCTTGTATTAATGTTTGTGAAAAAGTGAAATTTTCTGTCTAGATCAATTTTTGTATGTGGTGTTCCAGTTGTTCCATTTGTTGAAAAGACTCTTCTGCAGTCAATGAGAATTTTAGAGTTTGATTAAATTGTTTTACTTATCTAGCAGAGAGGCATATAAGACTCTTTCAACATTTACATAATTCTTGTAAGCTAGTAGAATTAAAACAATCCTATTCCATTTGCACTGGTATCAACAACTGTTAATTATGTGTAGAAAGAGAACATTTGCTACTGCATAGATATCAGCTTTTATAGGGGGAGAGCCTTCAGACCATATGGACATGAAATACACTATAAATAGACTAATCTTTTCCTTTTTAAAGCATTGTTCCTATGAAATCCAACTGGCATCATGTTCCAGGCAAAGTTAGGTAGAGCTTCCTATGTTTACTTCGAGTGTCTATCAAAAATTCTTTTGACAGCTAGGATATCTCCTTATTGTATCATGGATATTAAAATCATTTTTATATATGTAATAGGAGTCTAATGTGCTTAAAGTTATGGGTTTTATTCATATGATTTTGCTGACGCCACCATGCTAAGTAAATATATAGAAGAGTATGAGAATTATTTTAGGTAATTCCCATAAACCAGTCTAAATTTTTAGCCTTTTTTATAATCCATTTTTCCATTTTCTTTCATGAAGCATATTTTTGAAAATAAAAAAATGGATGTTCTAAATTTGAGATCTTCCATGCTTCAACAGCAGGTTTTGCAGCTGCATCCAAAAAATCAGTGCCTTTAGAAACTTTGTCTTGCCCAATGCAAACTCTACCAAAGAATTACAGATATCTGAGCAGGCTGTTGTAAAGCTGCTGACAAATCATATTTCAAGATTTATCTTATCTAACATTGAAGAAAAAAATTCCTATTTAAAAAATGTTTCAGGAATGATACTTCTATATTTTGAACATGACTTGGCTCCCCAACTCATGCACATGTTAAAATCCAAATTCTTACATTAAAAGTTAATGGATTAACATTAATATTTGGTGGATTAAGGATAGACATATGATCAAATTTTTATGTCCAGGAGATGGGCCCAAAAAAAGTCTTTAATTCACTGGGGCATGCACTTGGAAGATAATTTCCAGAAGACAGTTGGTTATGTAAGCCCAGTGTCCCAGTTTTCTTCTCTGAATTCTGGCTCACCACATGATCCTCCCTCTTTATGCATTTCATCATCCACCATCCTCATTAGACCTCAGACTAATGGAGCCACTAGATCTTTGTGAATCTCCAAAGCCAAGAGATGAAATGAACTCCTTCCTTCTTAAGTAGCTCCTCTCAGGTATTTGGTATACAGTATTGAAAAGCTAACTAGAGGCTGGTGTTGTGTTGTCGTGGATAAAACTGCTGCTGTTGTTGATGGTGGCATCCCATATGGGAGTCAGTTCAAGGCTTGGGTGCTCTGATTCAAATCCGGTTCCCTGATTATAACCTGGAAATGCAGCAGATGATGGCCCAAGTGTCTGGGTCCCTGACCCCCACTTGGGAGAACAGGAAGAAACTACTGGCTCCTGGCTTCAGCATAGTCCAGCCCTGGCCATTGTGACAATCTAGGCAGCAAACTAGTTGATGGATCTCTCTGTCTCTCCTTCTCTCTTTGTAATTCTGACTTTCAAATAGATAAACAAATAAATAAATAAATCCCCCCCAAAGAAAGGCTAACTAATACTGAAACTATATGTGTGTGGGGGGGGGAGGGGAGGTTGTGTGCACATGAGTAAAATCTAGAAGCAAGATTATAACTCCATAAACTGCTGTTAACTCTGTCTGCAGTCTTCGTTCTAGACAAAATATAATCTTCAAGATTTTATAGTAACTCTGCATAGCATAAGATTTAGATGCAGAGTTGATTTCCTTGAGTATTTTACCCTGAGTAATCAATCTATTAGTAAACATTATCAAATTAGTATACCGATAGCAGATAAATCAGACTTTTTCAAAGGTTTGAGTATCCGAATCTAGCCACTTTCAGTTTTTCAAGCCCTCTTCAGATTGTAGCACCAAACTAGAAGATTAATAAAGTTATCATGCAATAGCTTTGTTGGGTGTTTTATCCACTTTCCAACAATGGAACCTATTATTTGAGATTCTGTGTTGGTCACAAAAAATAGTTTTATTTTTCAGTAGTGGCTTTATCCATGAAATGAGCTGACTCTTAGATTTTTATCAGTATGTTGCCTACAGTGAACAATAGATGTCCCAAATATTTAATCTTAGTTGAGTAGTATTACAATTTGTCTCAAGAGGCTTCATATTCCTGTGGGATAAAGAATTATAAGAAAGCCAAAAATATGAATTTTGCCGTTCACATTCTGAATAAAAAATTCAGAAGTTTCCACAGTTTCTGAGAATATCTGCAAAACATCTAACATTTGAATTAGTATACATCACATTAGGATGAATCTCTAACGTTTCCATTTCTTTTCTGTTTTGTTTCTGGCTACAAATAGTAGCAATTCTTGATGAACTCTTTACTATAAATACTGAACATCTTTGTAATAAAAAACAAACAATAATTTACACTTGTCTGCTAGAGGAAGAGGAAGAAAGCAGTTGCAGAACATGGGAAACTCAAAATGAGTTCTGACCTCCTCGTTTTGTCCTCACCTCATGTTAGCTGTTGTGATCATTTGGGAAGTGACCAGCAGATGGGACACCTCTCCTCTGTTTCTCTCGCTCTTAAAAATAAAACAAAAACAAAAATAAAATATTTAACAATATTAAAAATAACTATATGAATAATTCTATCTGAACTTCTAGCCCAGCAATCCTCCATTATTTATTTTCTTCTATGTTTTTCTCTAGATGGTTCCAACAATGAGTAGCTGCAGCTGAGATTTCTGTAATGGTTTGTCCTGGCCAAACTGGTTCACTCCCCAAAGGGCTGTAACCAGGTCAAAACCAAGAGCCTGGGATTCCATTAGGGTCTTCCTTGTAGGTGGCAGGGACCCAATACTTAGGCTATCTTCTGTTGCTTTCTTAGGCTCATTAACAGGGAGCAAGATCAGAAGTGGCACAACCAGGGCTTGAACTGGTGCTCACATGGAAAGCCTGTGTCACAGGGGTCAGCTTAACCTGTTACACCATGATGCCAACCTCCGTCATAGCAGTTTGGCTTTAGACTATTTGTTCTTGGATTAAAATAGTTACTAAGAAGACAACGTTAAGGTGATTGAACCTGGAATGTTATTTTTGATAACTTCCTCAATCCATGCTAGTGAATTTTAGAAAACTTAAACAAACTGCTGATGAAAATCAATGGTGGATTCACAAATCTTCTGGGTCCACTGTGAATTCCCACAGCTTTACCTTTAGTGGAAAAGCTTCAGGTGTGGCTATAGCAATCTGTCTGGATGGGTCTCTAATGGATCGTAGTTTTTCCTTGAGGTGTGGGGAGATGAGGATAAAGAGGGAGAGCACAAGGAAGAACGACCTGAGGGAATAGTGGAAGACAGTTCTGTCCATGGAATGCACCTTTATTCATCCACTTCTCTCTCTCACTTATTGCATTATTTCCTTTAGACTAGACAAGCCATTCTGACGTTTTCTTACAATGACAGCCACATCATAAAATCCAATAATTCATTTGCAGGGGATGAGGCTTGTAAGTTTTTCCAAATCAAAAGAATAATCATTAGTCTACCACCAAACTTGATTCTCATATATTCCTTCCAGATGTGTCAGGGAGGTATTTGTCTTTTAAGAGGAAGACCTAAATGTAACAATGCTGACCTCTCATGTTATTCAACCATATGGTGATTGCGATGAACTTCTGGAACCCACAATACCAAGATCTATTCACAAGTAAGATTGACTTTGGACAGAGTGCTCCATTTAGCTAATGTTTCAAAAGAGGGAGAACTAAACAGGAGATTTTTTTTTTTTTTTATGATTCGGTTTTTGTTATCTATTCCTGCATGACCATGGCCCTTCTGTTGATCCATTTATTTCAGGAACTGCTGGGTGCCTGTCCTTACCAGAATGGTTGCTCTTCAAAAAGGCAGAAGAGAAAGAAAACAGTTATTTCATAGTTGTTAAACCAGCACCTGCTGTGCATTATAGGCAATCTAGTAGCACATCCCAATGACAGCAAGAGATCTCATTTTTTTAGGTGTCAAGCAGATCAAAACCATTAGATACATTCTCACAACAAGCAATTACTAAAATGCCATGGAGAGGACTTGAGAGCACTATGTGTCACATGTAATTCAGGGAATCATCTGTGTGTGTTAGATTATTTTCCTAAAAGAAAAGTTAAGCTATCTTTATGGCAAGAGGTAGCTTTTTAACTTGGAGGGTACAGCCAAGGTTCAGCCACTTTAATGTTGTCTTTCTTAGTAATTATTCTAATCCAAGAACTTACAGTCTAAAGCCAAAGTGCTAGAATGGGGGTTGGCGTCATGGTGTAATAGGTGAAGTTGACCCCTGTGACACGGGCATTCCATGTGAGCACCAATTCAAGTCCTGGCTGCTCCACTTCTGATTTTGCTCCCTGTTAATGAGCCTAAGAAAGCAACAGAAGATAGCCTAAGTCCTCCACAGTCAGACCCCTATCAGTCATACATACTGAGAAATACGGAAGTTATTTTCCTCGATAATTACATTAAAATAGATGTTTCCCAAGTTTTTTCTGGAAAATTTTGGAATATGAAGTGGGCCAGAGGCTTACTTACCTTTCAAAAATTGATATGCATTTCAATGTGACAGAGAGAGTAAAGATTTTCCATTTTTAAAGATTTATTTATTTATTTGAAAGTAGGAGTTACAGAGAGAGAGAGAGAATCTTACATCCAATGGTTCACGCCCAAGATGGTCAAAATAACAGACTACACCAGCCTGAAGCCAGGAGCCAGAATCTTCTTCCTGGTCACCCATGTGGGTGCAGGTGCCCAAGCATTTGGGCCATCTCTCACTGTTTTTCTCAGGCCATTAGAGGGAGCTGGATTGAAAACAGACAAGGCATGACTTGAACTTGGCTCTCATATGGGATACTTGTGCCACAGGTGGAGGCTTTGCCTACTACTCCTGAAGGTACAAGTTTTCTAAAGCAGATGTTCTAAGAAAATAGAGAAGGTGGGGACATTTCTTTTTCTTATTTTAATTTTTTTTAATTTATTTTTTATTTATTGATTTGAGAAATAGAGTTACAGACAGTGAGAGGAAGAGAGAGAGAGAGGTCTTCCTTCCATGGGTTCACTCCCTAAATGGCCACAACGGTCGGTGTTGTGCCGATCCAAAGCCAGGAGCCATTTACCTAAACTGCATTTACATTCTATTTTAAATAAAGAAGCCAGATCATAACATTTAAATGAAAATCATATCATTTCTCCTGTATTCCAAACTCCACAGCCTCTTCCCCAATGGTCTACATAAGAGACTAAACAATTAAAATTAGCTACAAATCCAATTTATCAACCTCTGCATATTTTTTAAAATTTTATTTGTTATATAAGTTTCATGTATTTAATATATACAGATTTAGAAACATAGTGATTTTTGTTTTTTAAATTTCATAGTACCCCTAGTCTCCTTCCACTAGGGTCACATGCTGACAACCTAAATGTCACTGTCATATGCTGATAACATCAATTTTGATGCTTTCCATGGTTTTACTCCTGCCTGGAATGTTCACCTCTCTTCATCACCATCTTCAATTCTTCTCTCAACTGTTTCCTTTTCAAAAAAAAGTTTGTGACCATGGAATTTACAAACCCAAGCCCTCTTTGTTTCCTCTTTCTCTGATTTTTTTGTCACTTGTATTTCCCTTACTATAATTTACCTAAATTTCTCTTTTCTTTCACTCATTACCATAGATGTAAACTTTAGTGCAGGAAATCTTGATTTTTTTTTCCCAGTACCTATTTTCAACACCTCGAATACTGCCAATAACAGAGTTGGCACTGAATATATGATTATTGTGTAAGTGAAAGGATCACTGGTGATAGTTATTGTTTACTGTGTATCTGCTCTGTATTACTCAGAAATGTTTTGTTTTCATTTTCATGATGATACTCAGGATACATTAGATAGAACATTGAAGTAAGAGCCATTCAAAATTTAATCCAGTAAAGAATTTAGATGTTTTAATAGTAGACTATAGAAAAGGCATCTTCTTGATTTTGGTGTCAAAACACACTCTACTTCCAGGTCCCCAGACATGTACTCAACATTCTCAACCTTGGATCAACTCTAGGCTCATTCAGTTCCACCCTGTCCATGAAGCTTTTCTGACTTGAACTTCTTCATGTATCCCTAAAGCAAGGTTAGTCATTTTGGTCCATAGTGCTTCTGCCACATTTCCAGATACATTTATAATTATACTAATTCAATTATGTTATTAAGAGCATTTTTGCTGCATGAATATGGAGTTTCTTAAGTACAAGGGTTATGATTTTGTAATTGCATTTCTAAATGAATCAATGTATCCGTGGATTTTCATTGATGTATCTAACATGTAAAATTAAATTTCATGTTAAAGTGTATAATTTTTTGCTTCTAAGCGCATGTATTCTGGTCTGAAAAATTACAGAACATTTAGTAAAGTCTGTAAGTCCTTTTTTTCTTGTAATTTATCTGAATCCTATATGAAGTTTTAGCTTTAAGATACCTTCAAAAGATTAAATTTTAAGTAGTTTAAAAACATTTATAATTTGTTCAAAAAAACTCCCTAAATGGTCCCAATAATCCATTATTTTTTACATTCAATTAAATTCCCAATCTTTGTACGTTGCATGATATCTACTCAGGTTTCTTATGCATAAATGGATCCAGATTAAAATTTATTGGCAAGTTTAATGATTAATCCTATACAAATGTTACAACTGTGAGTGATTTTGATAAAATAAGGGGATAAATAAATCTTATAAAAATTATTTTATTTCAAAAAAGGTTGAGTTCTGTGGGGTACCACAAATACAGTGGAATATAAAATATATAGTGTTTTAAAATGTAAATGAATTAATCCATTTATAAAATATGTACATTTTATCATAAAATATTATTTATTAATGACTATTAGAATACAGAGAAAAGCTCCTTCAACAGTCCAGTGATAATATATTCATACATATTTGACTCTATTCTCTGGATTTATTATAAAATAATATGTAAAATAATATGGTAATAATAGAAGTATATATATATATTTTTTTACTTTTTATTTATTTATTTTTTGACAGGCAGAGTGGGCAGTGAGAAAGAGAGACAGAGAGAAAGGTCTATTTGCCATTGGTTCACCCTCCAATGGCCGCCGCGGCCTGCACGCTGCGGCCAGCGCATCGTGCTGATCCGAAGCCAGGAGCCAGGTACTTCTCCTGGTCTCCCATGGGGTGCAGGGCCCAAGCACTTGGGCCGTCCTCCACTGCACTCCCTGGCCATAGCAGAGAGCTGGCCTGGAAGAGGGGCAACCGGGACAGAATCCGGCACCCTGACCGGAACTAGAACCCAGTGTGTCGGCGCTGCAAGGCAGAGGATTAGCCTAGCTAGCCGTGGCGCCGGCAGAAGTATATTTTAATGAAGAATCTTGCTATCTAGACTTATACCTTTATTTATTATCTCCACAAATAAATTCAGTGCCTAAGTTTATATACTGACAATGCATCAGGTATTTGCTTATAATTAAAATCAATAAAATATGAATTTAGCTTTTTATGTACATTAAAACATGTTAGTATTTGAATATAACAGGCCAAGTAAGTAAGGGAAGGATTTTTGTAAAATATAGTCTATTTTAAGAACATCAAACCTAGAATCAAAGGAGTAAAGTATGTACACTCAAAATACATGATATGAACTAAAAACAAATTATTTTAATCATATGGAAAGCATATTACATTAAGAGCTAGGTTTTTATTACCTTTTAAATACCATTTCATTTTATACAGTGCTTTTCAGGAGAGAAAAAGTCTAAGAAAGTACAAGCTAAGTTGAATCACTAAACCAAAAATTGTTTCAGCAAATTAAACTTTGCCTACTAGGACAAGAACTTTTCATACATTTATCATTTCACACTAATTTTACAAATTAACCTGGAGTACTTTAGAATACGGATTATCTCAATTATGGAAATATGGTTTCCATTATCATTCCATTATTATTCTATTCCATTTTTATCTATTCAAAAGAATAGTTATCAGTTGTAACTCACTGCTTGAAAGTTCTTTAAAAGTCCACTTATTAAGCATGGCGACCCATGACTCATATTTATCATTACAGCTGAATATAACTTCAAAGACTGAAATTCTTATTGCATCAAAATGAAGGGCTACACAGTAAAAAAAATAATTAAAAATAAATGCAAGATATCAAACTATAAGTTCTAATACCTCCAAATACTTTAAGTAAGCAATTGTGAAAAGTTTTTTAGTGTGAGGCATTTTAACTCTGAACACTCCTCTACTAGTCATTGCTAGGTCACTTACTAGCCATGCAAACTTTCTAAACCTTATATTGTATATACTTTGTGAACAGTGACAGAATTTTTAGAGTAATGTAAGAAGCAAATAAAAAAAATTATGTAAAACACTTGGCTAAATTCTGTTTTCATGTGTTCACCAAACATCTTGGAAAATAATCCTGTATAACAAATGATAGTTCCAAACCCCAGCTATTATTATTTTTAAATGCCACTACACATTTCCCAGCCTCACAGATTTGTATTTTAATTTATATTTTAAAAATTATTTTAAAATAATTTTAATGTATTCATTTAACCTCAACTATCAGACAAATTATTTTTATTCCTACAATGATAGTGCTCATTTTTATATATACCATCAGACAAAACTGTCAAGAATATTGAGGATCCATTTCTGATCTGAATACTTAGGTTACTAAGCTAGCATTCAGCTTCTCTTGATACTTCTCTAATCTGCATGGTCTGCTTACTGTCCAAGTAAGTGAATTGCTTATCCAAATTTTTGTCTTTGCACATGTTTCAATCTTTTGAAATATATTATTCTCTCCATTTACATTAATCATTATACCTTCCAAAAACATCCTTGTTGATATTCCCAGCAAGACTCTCAATCTGCTACACTCTTATCTATTAAATTTTGTTTGTAACTATCATATGGCTCTCTCTTGTATTATAGTAATTTGCTTTTATTTAATTCCAAATATTGGGTTATAGTTTCCTTGAATAAAAACTTCACATCTTACTAATTTTCTCATTTTGTGCATTGCAAAGTAGGGAGATATAGATATCACCTTAAATTGGATATGCTTTCTAATTTGAACACAGAACATGCACTCTAATATGCACTGAAACAAATTAAATAAGGGAACACAAAATTTGGAAAATCATTTATACTTTCCTGGAAAAGAAGTTTTTATGTTGACATATCAAGTGACTGGAATGGAAATTCATGTAGTTTAAAAATAAAAAAAGAAAAAAAGATACTCAAGATCAAAACATTTTTTCATGGAATGGAAATGCAATGTCAAGCTACAAGCTGAGGGCCTCGACATGAAGCAGGAGGGACAGGTGGCTGGGAATTTGGCCTCATAAGTGACTCTGAACACAAGTCCTCCAAACACAAATTTGGGTATGAGATTTAATCTTACTACACTCTTGTCATAAAATGGGAAATCACAGTGCACAATCACCAGATTTACGTTATGCAAATGCACGCCCAAGGACCTGGGTTATAATAGTTACTGAGTTGACAGATATCTAACGTCTGCCTACTTGTTGTGGAAAATATATGGCATCATGATATGATATCTCTCACCAACTTAAATGAGCTAAATTTAGAAAGACCCAGGGGAAGTTTGAAATCAAATAAGACTGAAAGTGGGTGATCTGGGTGGGTGAGATCAGAGGATATGAGTGACAATATACAAACATGAAAACTTGTACACTTACATTGAAAAATTAAAATATATAGGGCTGGCGCCGCGGCTCAACAGGCTAATCCTCCGCCTAGCGGCGCCGGCACACCGGGTTCTAGTCCCGGTCGGGGCGCCGGATTCTGTCCCGGTTGCCCCTCTTCCTGTCCAGCTCTCTGCTGTGGGCCGGGAGTGCAGTGGAGGATGGCCCAAGTGCTTGGGCCCTGCACCCCATGGGAGACCAGGAGAAGCACCTGGCTCCTACCTTTAGATCAGCACAGTGCGCCGGCCGCAGCGTGCTGGCCACAGCGGCCATTGGAGGGTGACCCAACGGCAAAGGAAGACCTTTCTCTCTGTCTCTGTCTCTCTCTCACTGTCCACTCTGCCTGTCAAAAAGAAAAAAAAAAAGAAAAGAAAAATTAAAATATAACTCGTAGAATGATTGCTAGACAAATCACAATAAAAAGGTGAAATAATTCTGGGATCAAGTAAATGAACACAATACACTAAGTAATGTGAAACCTATTTTAATAAGTTCAAATCACTAAACAATCACTCAGTATTCATATATTCCATGTGTTACTGAATGTATAAGGCAGTTTAACTATCTTAAAATCAAAGAAAGTACAAAAGTGTCACCAAATGACACTAGGGGATGTCTATTAAGCATAATGATGGAGTACAGACTTGGAATAAGCCATAACTTTCAGAGAAAAAAAAATCAAAAGTCATTTTTTACATTTATTTATTTATTTAATTGTATTTTTTATTTGACAGATAGAGTTAGACAGTGAGAGAGAGAGACAGAGAGAAAGGTCTTCCTTCTGTTGGTTCACCCTCCAAATGGCCAGCTATGTTGATCCGAAGCCAGGAGCCAGGTGCTTCCTCCTGGTCTCCCATGTAGTGCAGGGCCCAAGCACTTGGGCCATCCTCCACTGCACTCCCAGGCCACAGCAGAGAGCTGGACTGGAAGAGGAGCAACCGGACTAGAATCCAGTGCCCATATGGGATGCCGGCGCCGCAGGTGGAGGATTAACCAAGTGAGCCATGGTGCCGGCCCCTCAAAAGTCATTTTTAATGAAGACAGAAAGTCGAGATCAAGGATGGAAAACAGAAAGAGAATTTTTTGAATTTTTAAAATGGTCAAAAGTGAAAAAAATTTCAGTATATATAATGATTACAAAATATGTAAACTGCATGTAATTGTTGAGAATAGAAGTATTATCAGCTGGATTTAAAAATCTTCCTGTATACTGCTTATAAGCAACACAATAGAACATGGACATACACACAGTCAGGTGGAAAGTAAAGGAATCACAAAGCAAGACCAATTAAGTAATAACTAAAAGATATATAAGTAGGTATATACAAACACACATTTTAACAAAATCCATTACAAAGGATCAGGAAGGAACATAGGATAACAAATGGAGAATCCACAAAGAATGTTGGGGACCAGGATCAATAATGGGAACCAAAACAACCAAATACATATTCTATAATTTTGATATATTCTACATGTGCATTATAAAAATCGCTAACTAGCTGAGGCTGATTGCCACCTGGCCTGTCTTGGACACTTGTGCCATGGTACATTAACCACCTTAGTACAGGATATTGATCAATAGATAGTGTATTTCGTTTAGTTTGGACAAAGGTCAGTCCCATGGGTCCAAAAATCTCCAGAAGCAAGCATAGAGTTAATTGAGATTGTTAGTTAGCTGAAGGCAATAATACACCCAATTATATATCTGTGCTTATGCACCATGGGGCCTTCTTTTGATCCTCTTGATCTAGGTTTGGTAGCAAGAATATGTAATCCTAATCCTTCCAAATTACAGGATAACCCTGTATTTGCTTGTTCTTTATAAGTCCTACAAAATATGAAATGGCCAACTAGCCATCTCATTTTACTGTTTAATGGACGATTTATTTTATTCCTTGATAGATAACTCTCTGATTGGCTATAAAGAAATCAAAGAACATTAGCAAAATTGTCATAAAATACAGTAGGCTGAAAAATGCCCTCCAAAGGTAACAAGTCCTAATCACTGAAACCTAAACATAAATTCTTATTTGTAAAAACATTGCTCTAAAGATGTGAATGAATTAAGGATTTTGAGTTGGGGAAAATTATGCTGGACTATCCAGGAGTTTCTAAATCCTATCAGAGTTATCATAAGAGAGAGGTGTAGGGAGACATGACATATTCACAAACAAAGAATGTGATGTAGAAGATGAGAAGATGAAACAGAAACAGATGTGAAAATGCTAACTCTGAATATTGGACTGACTCAGCCACAAGCAACAGAATCCACAGACCTCAAGAGCTGAGGGATGAATCCTTTTCTCCATCCTCTGGATGAGGCATATCCCTGACACATTCATTTTTCCCTGGATTCATTTTAACCCTGGATTTCTAGTCTCCAGAGATAGCAGAGAAAAGATTTCATTTGTTTTAGTCGTCAAGTCTTGGTAATTTGCTGCAGTAAGCATGGCAAACTAATTCATTAAGAATATAACTCTCATGTCTTTTCTCAGAGCTCTGTATTCTCATTAAGGGAAAATAACATGATATATGGCAGAGACTTTTGGAGGAATATACTACATCTTGGAGAAATAGACCTCAGCATCTCAAATTCCTGCTTCCTGATTAACAACAAAACTCTGCCCATAGATAATTTAGTGGTTAAATCCACACACACACATATATCAGGTATATAGTAGGAATAGAGAAACCTATCTCTGGTGGTCATTGAAATAAGAAAAAGCCTCTTGGACAAAAGCAATCTTATCTAGTATAATAAATTACAAAATGAACCTACTTTTTTACACATGCTTCAGTATCTTTTCCCGTAATGTCCTTGACTCTATCTCTGGATTTAACATGGATTGATTTTGCTAATGGTAATCTGTCAATATGCTATGGAAGTAGAGGCTTAGAAACTATGAGCCATTTGCTTGTTGATTCTAGTTTTTGATACTGTCATGAGAAAGACACTGTCAAGTTGGCCTGCTGTCTGAGGAGGAGGGTTTGTGACATGAGGAGCTTTGTTGTTTGATGCGTGCTTCCAAATTAGTTCACAGCTCTCCAACTCTCATATTACTGAGCAAATTGGACAAAATTATTGGAGCCCAGGCAAGATTCCCTGACCCTCTGATGTAAAAATCAATACTGCTGTTAAGTTTCATACTTTTCCTATAATTTGTTGTGCAACCTTGCTGTGGCAAGATATAACTGATATTTCTTAGGTAATTAAAAAGTTAACAACTGAACTTCAACAGCTAAGGTACTGAATGTGAAACCAGTAAAAATGTGTTATAAATAATCATTTCATTCTCCATCAAAAAAAGGACAAATTGTAACTTTTCTTCACTAAGTGATACCCTGGTTCCTCTATGAAATTAGGTCTTATCTTTCTGGTTTGTTCAATGCTTTTGGAGAATTAGTCACTCAGCAATTGAGGTATCTGTTGGTAAGGATATGTTCATGTTATTTAACCATTAGATACCCTCTTTCACTGAGACCATGAGATCATCAAACCATACAGTGATAAACTTGCAGTAGTAGAATAAATAGGAAATAAATCTAATAATGAAAAAATGCTAGAATATATGAAATATTTTAAAGTGTAAAAGGGTGAATTCTTATAGCAATGTAAAACAAAGTGTACATAACCTAGAGAAAGTTATGTAATTTTTAAATTAATCATTTATTAAGAATATGGAAGCCTTGTTCTATGTGATATTTTTTAACAAATCTAAACAAGGTGTCATGCTTAGACTCTTCTTTGAACTGAAAATTAGGAATGCAGTGAAACTTCTAAAAATTCCTAGATAATGTATGTCTAATATGGTGTAAAATTTTGGTATTTCATGAATAGTTATTTTCATAATATGATCTTTTCTAAGTATCAATATGTATATGCTATACATTTTTTTATTTTTTATTTTTATTTTTGACAGGCAGAGTGGACAGTGAGAGAGAGAGAGAGAGACAGAGAGAAAGATCTTCCTTTTGACGTTGGTTCACTCTCCAATGGCCACCGCGGCCAGAGCGCTGCGGCCGGCACATCGCGCTGATCCCAAGCCAGGAGTCAGGTACTTATCCTGGTCTCCCATGGGGTGCAGGGCCCAAGCACTTGGGCCATCCTCCACTGCACTCCCAGGCCACAGCAGAGAGCTGGCCTGGAAGAGGGGAAATTGGGACAGAATCCGGTGCCCCGACCGGGACTAGAACCCGGTGTGCAGGCGCTGCAAGGCGGAGGATTAGCCTATTGAGCCAAGGCGCCGGCCAATGCTATACATTTTTAATTGGATATATAAAGGGGCTTCAAAATGTTCATGGCAATGAAATTAAAAGATAGTGTACAATTTCATGAACTTTTTCTAGTCCATTTCTATATTTATGTTTGTGTTTTGGTTTTACTTAGCTGAAAGCCTATAATTTCAATGATACTAGTAGAAAACTTGTCATTCTTGGGTAACCTATAAAAGATTTCATTACTAATGTGTTACTCATCTAATATGCTCCCCAAATAGCATAAATAAAAGATATTATTGGCCCTCCTGGATCCAAGTCTTATATGAATGACAAGGAGGTGTAAAGTAGGTATATGAGTAGGTGTATGAGGATTTGTATCATCGCAATGAAGCATCGATCTTAAGTAATCTACCTTTTTTATAGCAGGCAGAAGGTAAGCCTATTCTTCGTTCCATATTGAAATGTTACCTCATTTCTCAAGGTAACCTTTTGCAGAAACAGCTTTGATAATGATCTAGGTAAAGAGTTGCTAAGGCTTGCTATGTTTATACACCTAGTAAAAACAAAGAGGGTGATCTAGGACCATGGCAGATTGACTATGTCAACAATCTGCCCTTGGACCTACTTGATTATGTTTAAATTTAGAATTTCACTGAAGTATGCCACTTTAATGTTTAAGTTGGTTGATCTGAAAGAAGCCAGGGTTAAATCTGTTGTTTGCTTCCCACTGCCTTTAATTTTCTTATACAACCATTAAGTACTTGGATCTGCAAGTAGAATAATGAAGTTAACCTGATTTAGTGACTTCTACCATACTCCCTGGGTTCCTAGATTCAGGCAACTATGAAAATGTCTCTGGGAGAAATAATAGGTCTTTTTTAAAGCACAAAAACTGTAGTTCAATGGCATTCTATTGATCACCCAAAGGAAATAAGATTGCTGTGTGATATTGTCATGGCAGATAATCCCAGGGGGCAATTCTTATCTTCACTGAAGTTATTGTGAGGCCAACTCTCCTCTTACTCACACATTTAACTTATAGATATGCAGCTCATACCATTTAGGAGTTTGTTGATGAAACTGATTTCAATCATCACTATATCGCTTAATTTGGACAGTGTAAATCAAGTAGCTACACTGTATCAATCTGCAAGGATAGCATAAGGCAAGGTCACCTCGACATCAGAAAAAGTATATGAATTTTTGTATGTCTTATTAAAAGAAAGCTATGTTGCTCTGTCTATACACACACAGGGGTAGACAAAGGGAGGCTGATTTCATTTTCAGGAGTTATTGATGGTGTCAGGCACATCTGAATACTATAGGACGAGGCATGCCCGTATGAATTTCTCTGTTTTTATGGTACATGGAAAGGAATGAAAAAAGGCACAAAGGTCAAATTGTCAACCTCTGCTGTTTAATTTAGGGAAACCATATAATTGCTTTGCTAGGCTGTGGTGCTACACGTAGGAGATAAACACTAGATCCCCATCTCTCTACTTCCTCCTCTAATATGTTCCCTTCTTGTGTGCCAAGGTTCCTGCTCTCTCTCAACAGACAGAAAAAGTCAATGTATTTCACAAAAGTAGGCAAAAGTTCACTAATTTTCTCTATCACCTCTTTTTGACACTTTTATTTCTTGCCATGAAAGTCAGGTTTGAATGAGATAGGACATTTAAAAAAAAAAAAAATTTCTGAGTCCATTATCCACTTCATCTTGGCTGAAAGGTCACTTTAGTGGCACCCAATGAGCAGAGAACTCAATAAATGTGACAGTGTCTTCATGAACTAGGGTTATATCAGTCCAATGAGTGGATCTGTGTGGCTGAACTGGCTTTGAGTTTGAATGCCATATAAATTCCTTTGATGGAGTTGACATCTAGAAAATTGTACAAGCCAGTCTGACCTGGGGCTTCAGTAAGGGAGAATTAATACTCACAATGCCAGGAATTAACAGAGAGAAAGTATACATTTATATGGTATATTTTAATAGCTCTTACATCACTTTTTCCCTAAGTGTTTCACTTAGCCACCCCTGAGCTACATCAATTATATAGGGGGATTGCCAAGATTCAAGAGTCCATAGAGCAGGTAGCATTGCTTCAGGGGGTAGAGTGGAAATTCAAGTTTTCCTTGCTAGTGTAACTGCCATGTTCTCTCATGACATCAAACAGGCCACATTCCTACCAAAGTTTCTTTTGAAAGAGTGAGAACTATTGGATTCCTTCACTTTGTAAAGTCATTGAGTCTAAGGTGACAAACCCAAAAATGAGGGCTCAGGTTAGAATATGCCTCCAAGAGTTGGGCATTTGATTACAATAAAAGTTTAGTAGTTAGTTAATAGTTATCTTTAATTTTCAAAGTTTTATTCTGAATGGCATGAGACAGGAGATTCCGCTATGCTGGGAAATGATATCTCTGAATGATCTATCTACACTCAAACATTCCCATTTCTTCTGATTTGCTGTTTTATCTCTGTTGGACCTTATAGAATAATACATGTATTGTTTGTGGCTTTCCTTGATTGGAAGAACTTTTTCTGACACTCCTAGGTATTCACAACACATATACACTGGAAACATCAGGGACAATCATATATTCAGAAGTAGAAGACACAAGTTTGTCCAAGGAGGTCTCATATTCAAGCTGAGATCAACTTTCTTTCCCACTGAGAACCTTGACTATACCAGATTACTTGAATTCAGGAATCTCCTCCCTGATACCTGATTTGAACTGAATACAACAAAGATTTGGACCTGGAATGCATGGAGCACAGAGAAAAGGGGGGGGGGGCGGGACTAGAGGTGGTGTGCAAGGGGGTGGGGGTTTACAGAATGCAGCATTTCCTCTCTTCTATTTCTAGTTCCAAAGTTAGTGCCCACAAGAGAACAATGCTTCTTCCTGCATTTACTATCCAACATCTCAGTAGAACCTGCATCCAAAGCCCTCTCTCTCTCTGTCCTCTGCCTGATACTACTACTTTACTTCACTACAAGTTGCCCAGCAGTGGTGAGCAGTTCCATGTTAATAAGAAAACTTTTATATTCCCTTTTATATTTGTTTATTCACTTTCTTACTGCTCAATCAAGCTTCTGGTGGTTGTTTTGGTTTATCTAAAACTCTTAAATTGGTTAGTAGTGTTTTTATGACCCCATTATTTTAACTTTGGAAATTCTACAGCTGCTGTACCATAGACTTCTGGTACCCCATCCCTTCCTTCTCCTACCCAAAGAACACATATGGTCTTGTTTATTTAATTTTTGTAAGAAAGATTTTATTTTATTGAGATAGCATATATTTAATTTATATTATAACCAAAGGCTTAACCTATAGTAGATAAAGAATCCAAAAATAAAATTAAAAGACCATAACAATGATAAATGAAAAGATGTCAATTTCACTCATGAATAGTGCATTTTTAAAATAATCACAGATCATTAAAATTATACTTATATATAATTCTTAACAATTTGTTTGACAAATGTTTTAAACAAAGTTTGAAAGAGCACTGTATTTGAAGCACAACTTATTCATATTTACAGGCATTCATTTTATCTCTCATTGTTCAGTCTGGTTAGCAAGAAAGAAAATCAGAGATACTTTTTCTCATTCAATCCATCACTTAAGTAAGACTGTTTAGTACTCAATCTTAAGGAATGAGCTAGTATCTCCAAATCTGCTTTGCAGAGAATCCTGACAATTCTTTTAAAGTTATGTGCCTTTTAATATAGTATGGTCATCCACAAAACTATTGCATAGGATTCAGTTTTAGTCAACTTGCAAACTAATAATTAATAATTTAGTTTATTATTATTTCAAGATGATAGATAAAATTATGAGACTTCTCTATGTAAGTCAAAGGAGGCGGAGCAGCAGCAGATGCATCAATTCTCTCCTGCTAAGGCCATAGGGGAAAATTTGCAGGGGGATTGGTGAAAGATGTGGACACCACAGATTAAGTGGGTTTGCAAGACTACTGAGGAACCCCAACTTGGGAAAACTATTCTTTTCAGAGAAAGTATTAAAGAAACCTGCTGTTTACTCCATGAAGTAATACTAACTCATACCTCAAAGTTGCTCAGTACAAGCATAATCTATATAAATGTTTCCCGAGAAAAAAGCAAGCTTAAGCCTGCAGTCTTGGCATCCAGGTATTAGGGATGCCATGGGTTCATGAAGAATGCTTCTCTCAAGACACACAATATTTCATTTTCCTCTAAGAACTATGAGTACCATTTGCTATCACCCAGAAGCTCAAGCTATTTAAAAAACACATGTGCAAAAATATCCTGAAGTGCGTAATTTCATAGGAGATTAAAATTTGTTAATAATATTGGATATTTGTAAAACGTGCGAATATTAGAGTTGAAGTTGTAGTTTATTTATGCATTTACATGTGTGTGTTTTATAAATATATCTGTATAAAACCAAAGGTTTTCTATAAAAAAGCATAAGAATGTTCGTTAGATTGCATAGTCAGTATCTGAAATTTTTTATAAGAAATGTAAGAAAAGAACTGCATACAGAAAATAACCTCAATTCAATGAAACACATAAATGCAGATCAAAATAAATGAAGAGAAAAATCATCCTATAAACACTTCACTTCTTCCAAACTTAATCTTTTAATTTAATGCAATTTTAATCAAAATCTCCACAGGATTCTCCAGTAGAACTTGACCTGTGTATTCTCGGGTTCACTTGGTGTTATGAGTTGGTGAGAATTGACACTCCAGGGCCCAGTGGAAATGACCTACTTGCCTGATACAAGCAAGCACATATGTATGTGAATTTCAAGATGTGAAAGCAGGATATTTTAAATTCATGCTTTCCTAAAAACGGTGGTCCTTCTTTGAGTCCAAAGGGAAGAATGGATAGCTTTGTAGGCAAATGGTAGATTTGAATCTCAAATTTGATGCTTCCTTTCAAACAATCCATTATTCACATCATCAGATGAACCCTCTAGTGGGGGACATTCATATCTGAGATTAACTCTTTTAACCAAGAGTTTGCAATTTCATTTATTCACATTTTATGGATAAAAAACTTCCAAATGCAAAATTTCTGATTTTCTACTTATAAAAGAATGATAAGAGCATGCAAATAAATGGAGTGAAAAGTAGAAAATTTAATCATTTATAAGATGTTGAAGTGTGAGCAAACAGTTAAATATTACAAGGGTGAATGTATCTTTAAGCATTACATTTATTTTATACATTATATTGGAAAAAACAAAAGATGCTGTTACTTAAAACTATTAAGTATGTTACATAAAATATTACAGTTTACAGTAAAATGTAAAAGCTAAGCCAATATATTGAATATTTTTAAAATATTTATTTATTTATTTGAAAGGCAGTGTTACAGAGAGTCAGAGACAGAGAGAGAGAGGAAGGTCTTCCGTTTGTTTGTTCACTCCCCAGATGACTGCAAAGGCTGGTGCTGCACTAATCCTAAATTAGGAGCCATGAGCTTCTCCTAGGTTTCCCATGTGGGTGCAGGGGACCAAGGACTTGGGCCATCTTTCACAGCTTTCCCAGGCCATAAGAGAGCTGGATTGGAAGTGGAGCAGCTGGGACTCGAATTGGCACCCATGTGGGATGCTGGCACTGCAGGCGGAGACTACCTGCTATGCCACAGCACCGGCCCCTTATGGAATACTTGTATCAAATAAAATCAGTATGATTTATAAAATCATCAAGGAAACATCTAATACTTAGCATAATAAAGAAAAACAATAATAACAAAGTAACATGTAGAGAAAGATAATCACCAAATCTACGTGAATATTTTCAAAAGTAATAAAATTGGGTTTTAAAATACTAATTAAATGGACCAGCATTGTGGCATAGTGAGTTAAGCTGCGAGCTGTGTTGCTGAAATCCCAAATGGGCAGCCATTCAAGTCCCAGCTGCTCAAATTCTGATACAACTCTCTGCTAACACACCTGGGAACAGAGTGGAAGATGGCTCAAGTGCTTGGGCCCCTGCACCCATGTGGGAGACCAGGATGAAGCTCCTGGCTCTGGTTTTGGCTTTGTCTAGACTTGGTCCTTTCAACAATTTGGAGAGTGAACCAGTGGATGGAAAATCTGTCTTCTCTGTCTCTTCTTCTCTCTGCAACTCTGCTTTCCAAATAAATAAATAAATAAATAAAACTTTAAAATAATTAAAATAAAATCAAGATGCTATTTTTTTGTTTACTATTTGCTTATCAAATTAGAGATTATTTATAAGGTATGATACAACTCAGCCTTAATGAATGCGGACTGTCAGGGTTATATTTCCATTTTACATCGTTCACACTACTAAAATCTAAAATCTGCCTGAAGTTAGTGTGAAAATATACTCACATTACACAATTATTCTTAAGTGCTGAAACTTAACTGAAAAGTGATTGCTGTTAAATATGAGTGGGAATAAGAGAGAGAAGAGATGTGCAATTCGGGACATGCTCAAGCTGACTTACCTCAAACGGTAGAGTTAGAAACATACCAAGGTATTCCAATTCAATCCCATCAAGGTGGCATGTACCAATGCCATCTCACTAGTCCCAGTGATCAATTTCTGTTCACAATTTATCATAATGATAGGACTAAGAACCAAAGGGATCACATAAACAAGAATAGTGTCTGCAAATACTAGCTGATAGAATAAATAAAGGGGAGAGTGATCCAACATGGGAAGTGAGATACACAGCAGACCCATAGAATGGCAGATGTCC
The DNA here is from genome assembly GCF_051225735.1 of Oryctolagus cuniculus. NCBI lineage: Eukaryota > Metazoa > Chordata > Mammalia > Lagomorpha > Leporidae > Oryctolagus > Oryctolagus cuniculus. Next base: position 63,362,535 of record NC_142874.1, on the reverse strand, counting down.
TAAACAGCACTCTGACCTCAGAATCAGCCCTTAAGGCATGCAGATCCGGCTGAAAAGCCCATGAGAGTATTTCAGGCATGGAAAGCCAAGACACTCTGGCAAAAAAAAAAAAAAAAAAAAAAAAAAAAAAAAAACCTAAATGAAAGATCTCTGCGAGTGAGATCCCAGTGGAAAGAATGGGTCATCAAAGAAGGAGGTACCTTTCTCTGAAGGGAGGAGAGAACTTCCACGTTGACCATGGCCTTGTCTAAATATGATCAGAGTCAGTGAACTCAGGGGGCTTCCATAGCCTTGGCAGCTCATGACAAGAGCCTAGGGTGATTACTGAGGCCATAAACAAGAGTGTCAATTTGTTAAGTCAACAACAGGAGTCACTGTGCACTTACTCCTCTTGTAGAATCTCTGTCCTTAGTGTGCTGTACATTGAGATCTAATGCTATAACTAGTACTCAAACAGTATTTTTCACTGTATGTTTCTGTGTGGGAGCAAACTGTTGAAATCTTTACTTAATGTATGCTAAACTGATCTTCTGTATATAAAGAGAAATGAAAATGAATCTTGATGCGAATGGAAGGGGAGAGGGAGTGGCAAAGGGGAGGGTAGCGGGTGGGAGGGACGTTTTGGGGGGAAGCCATTGTAATCTATAAGCTGTACTTTGGAAATTTATATTCATTAAATAAAAGTTTAAAAAAATAAAAAAAATAAAAAATATACTCACAGTGTTTCGGTGTGTATAAGTATCATGATTATTTCCATTGTAACTCTTACTTAGTTTTTTTGCCATTTATTTCCTTTGTTCCTTGTCCCTCTCTCAGTTCCTCTTTTCTTCTTCTCTCTTCCTTCCCTGATGGGGAGGTAGAAGGCACTTTGACACAATTTCAAAATGTTTCTTTTCTTTTCTTTTTTTTTTCTTTTTTTTTTTTTTTAAGAGATCTATATCCCTTACCAAATTCTGGTCATTCCATAACATACTCGGTGAACATAAAAATGCTTTAAATTTCCTGGTGCAGGAAATCTGATTTGTCAAGTATTATGAAGTAAAAAAATGTATAGGTAAATATGATGACTAAGAAAGACAAAATTTATCTTAATACAGGCTAAGCTATTTCCATAGATTGTGCTAACTTTCTTTTAGTAAAAATAGTGTGTTACTGGAGCTATATTGTATTATGGCAGGTAAAGCAACCGCATGAGACTCTGGCATCCCTTATGGGCACCAATTCTTGTCCTGGCTGTTCCATCTCCAATCCAGCTCCCTGGTAATGGACTGGGAAAAGCAGCAGAAGATGTTCCAAGTGCTTGGGGCTCTGAATCCAGGTGGGAGACCCCAGTGAAGCTCCTCGCTCTTGGTTTCATTTTGGCTCAGCCCTGGATTTGCAGCCACTTGGAGAATGTACCAGTATATGGAAGATCTAACACTGTCTCTTCTTCTGTGTCTGTAACTCTGACTTTAAAATCAATAAATATATCTTTTAAAAAATCTATCATTACTAATAAGATGCATGCTTGAAATATATATATATAAATATACAATATGTATATCCTTGTACTGTATATATATATAAATATATACAATATATATCCTTGTGTATATCCTTGTGCTGTGTGTGTATATATATATATATACAATGTGTATATCCTTGTGCTGTGTGTATATATATATATATACAATGTGTATATCCTTGTACTGTGTGTGTATATATATAAATATACAATGTGTATATCCTTGTACTGTGTGTGTATAAATATATATGTATACAATGTGTATATCCTTGTACTGTGTGTGTATAAATATATATGTATACAATGTGTATATCCTTGTACTGTGTGTGTATATATACATATATACAATGTGTATATCCTTGTACTGTATATATATATAAATATACAATGTGTATATCCTTGTACTGTATGTATATATTTACAATGTGTATATCCTTGTACTGTGTGTATGTATATATATACAATGTGTATATCCTTGTACTGTGTGTGTATATATATATACAATGTGTATATCCTTGTACTGTGTGTGTATAAATATATATGTATACAATGTGTATATCCTTGTACTGTGTGTGTATAAATATATATGTATACAATGTGTATATCCTTGTACTGTATATATATATATATATACAATGTGTATATCCTCGTGCTATGTGTATATTTATATATATATATACAATGTGTATATCCTTGTACTGTGTGTATATATATAAATATACAATGTGTATATCCTTGTACTGTGTGTATGTATATATATACAATGTGTATATCCTTGTGCTATGTGTATATTTACATATATATATACAATGTGTATATCCTTGTACTGTATATATATATATATATATATATATACAATGGGTATATCCTTGTGCTGTTCTAAGGAGGTAGATTAATCATGAAACTGATGAAGCTCAACATTTTAGGTCCTTCCCTCATACAAGCTTCTTTCAAGTATCTTATTATTAATTTTTAAAAATGCTTTTTATTCATTTGGGAGAGACAAACAGATCTCCTCTCGAGTGATTGATTCACTTCCCCCAAACCCCAACAGCCGTGACTAGTTTAGTTCAAAGGCAGCAGCCTGGAGCTCAGACAGGATCTCTCCATGACTGCTGCCTCCCAAGGTGCATGTTACCAGGAAACTGCAATCAGGCTCTAATACAGAAACTCTGATATGGGATGTTGCTGTTCCAAGCAGGTCCTAACTATGAAACCAAACACCCATCCCTGAATTTTTAATTATGTAACGTTTCTTTAGAATTCTGCCTCCATGTCGCACTATTACAGTATTTTTAGTCCTTTCAAAACATTGCATGATCTCCCTCCCAAAAGTGTTTATGTTCTTATGAAGCATGGCAGTATAAAAAGGAGTAATGAATCTAGCAATATTTAATACACTAAAGAATGAATCCAATAAAAACAGTAGATTTGATTACTTGGGCAAGCATTGAATGCTGGATATTATAGTCTTGATTGCTGCAAACAACTCAAACACAGCCTCTGCTTTGGTTATGAAGACATAAGCAACATAAGAACAAACCAACAACTCTTCTATTTAATCATCAGTTGACACTATGAATAAAAGGAAATGAAGAATCTAATCTATACAGTTGGATTATATAGCATTGGAGTGCTATAAGGTCAGGCCTCAACAAATATATATATATATATATATATATATATATATCTTAAAAATGTGTCCCATTCTATCCTCCTGAACTATAATAAGTTTCACCTGCTAAGGGCAAATTTTTATGAGTCTCACAATTTATCATTTATGCCCTTGTACTTACCAAACATGTTTTTATCATCATAAATCTGAAGGAGCTTAGTCATCATGTAAATCAATTACGGGTCAAGAAACTTTCTCATATCTAATTCCATTCTCACTGACTTGGCTTAAAATCAAAACCTATAAAATGTAAATAGTACCAGGAACATTTTATGTTGAACTCATTTTTTAGAAAAAGAAACTATGACTTAATGGATTATTGTACTGATGGGTTCTAAGTATGTGATGTTTGGCAAAAAAATTCACATTTTTAAAGCCTCTGTCACCATAGATTTAATAATGCTACTCATTTTATTGGGAAATGGAGAAGATTAAAGTCTATAACATTAATTAAGGAAGATCAATATGGAAAATGTCAGTAAATGTTAGTTAGTGTTACTTAGTTATGTTTCTAATAGAAAATGGCATTGATAGTTAACACTATCTAAAATATTGCAGAATAGGTTTACAAAGGTAAAAAAGAAGCCGGCGCCGTGGCTCAATAGGCTAATCCTCCACCTTGCGGCGCCGGCACACCGGGTTCTAGTCCCGGTCGGGGCGCCGGATTCTGTCCCGGTTGCCCCTCTTCCAGGCCGGCTCTCTGCTGTGGCCAGGGAGTGCAGTGGAGGATGGCCCGGGTGCTTGGGCCCTGCACCCCATGGGAGACCAGGAAAAGCACCTGGCTCCTGGCTCCTGCCATCGGATCAGCGCGGTGCGCCGGCTGCAGCGGCGGCCATTGGAGGGTGAACCAACGGCAAAGGAAGACCTTTCTCTCTCTGTCTCTCTCTCTCACTGTCCACTCTGCCTGTCAAAAAAAAAAAAAAAAAAAAAAAAAAAAAAAAACACGGCTGGGACTGGCACTGTGGTGCAGCGGGTTAATGTCATGGCCTGAGGCGCCAGCATTCCATATGGGTGCCGGTTCGAGACCCAGCTGCTCCTCTTCCAATCCAGCTTTCTGCTTTGGCCTGGGAAAGCAGTAGAAGATGGCCCAAATCCTTGGGCCTCTGCACCCGCATGGGACACCAGGAAGACACACCTGCCCCTGGCTTCGGATCAGCGCAGCTCTGGTGGTTGCTTCCATCTGAGGAGTGAACCATCAGATGGAAGACCTCTCTCTCTCTCTTTGCCTTGCAACTCTCTGTGTAACTGACTTTCAAATAAATAAATATTTAAAAAAAGAAAAGCATGGCTATAATTGGGCAGTGAAAAACCAATATGGTCTCTCACTATTTAGAAAGACATGATGAAAGTGTGAGTAAAGCATTTCAAATGAGAATTTTGGATTCTAGATGGGACATGAAGTGGTATTGACTGTATAATTAACAGAGGATTTTTTAATTAGGCAAAACAAATAGCAACAAGGGCAATAGAAAATATAAAATGGTCTTAAAAAGCTCATGGGAAATGAATTTATGAAGAAACTATGCACGTATTTTAAAGTTTTTGAAACAAAATTACTTGTAAATTGCATTTTTCATGGATAATTTTTTTAAAAGATTTATTTCTTTATTTGAAAGGCAGAGTTACAGAGAGGCAGAGGCAGAGAGAGAAAGTCTTCCATCCACTGGTTCATTATCCAAATGACTGCAATAGCTAGAGCTGGACTGACCTAAAGTCAGGAGCCAGGAGCTTCTTCTGGGTCTCCCTTGCGGGTGTGAAGGCTAAAAGACTTGGGCCATCTTCTACTGTTTTCCCAGGCCATAGCAGAGCGCTGGATTGAAAGTAGATGCAGGGGCCAGCGCTGTGGCACTGTGGGTTAATGCCCTGGCCTGAAGCACCAGTATCTCATATGGGCGTCGGGTTGAGAACTGGTTGCTCCACTTCCAGTTCTAGTCCCAGCTGCTCCTCTTGACATCCAGCTCTCTGCTATGGCCTGGGAAAGCAGTGGCAGATGTCCTAAGTCCTTGGACCCCTGCACCCGCATGGGAGACCCGGAAGAAGCTCCTGGCTCCTGGCTCCTGGCTTGGATCTGCGCAGCTCTTGCCATTGCGGCCAACTGGGGAGTGACCCATCAGATGGAAGACTTCTCTCTCTCTCTTGCTCTCGCTCTCACTCTTGCTCTCTCTTTCTCTCTGCTTCTCCTCTCTCTGTGTAACTCTTTCAAATAAATAAATAAATAAATAAATCTATCTTTTTAAAAATAGAAAGTAGATGTGGGGCCACTGCTGTGGTACAGTGGGTTAAGCCGCTGCCCACAATGCTGACATCCCTTATGAGAGCCATCTTGAGCAGTGCCTGGGAAAGCAGTGGAAGATGGCCCAAGCACTTAGGCCTCTGCCCACAAAGGAGACCCAAGTGGAGTTCCAGGCTCCTAGCTTTGGCCTGCCCTGGCCCTAGCCTTTGTGATTATTTGGGAAATGAACCAGCAGATGGAAGATCTTTCTCTCACTCAGTTTCTCTCTCTGTAACTCTGCCTTTCAAAGGAATAAATCAATCTTTTTAAATAACCTTGTGACCATGGAATAAGAAATTCGTTACAAAATAATATTTTTCTACTTCATTCTAGGGCTTTAAATATTAAAAGCTACACTTTGAAGAAATGTTCAGCATTATTCAAATAACTTTTATCATTGAAAATCAGAAAAATTAAATTCTGGGAGAAAAATGCTGTTTTAGATGAAACAGAAAAATCAATCTGCTTGAAATTCAACAGAATTCTTACATAATTTTTTGTGCATGGAATACAAATAAATTAATTCTATTTAAACATTTATGGTCATTCTGTTGGTTCTGTAGATAACGAGTTGCTAGTAAAACATTATTACATATTTGATACTTGGCTCTGTAGCATATATCTTTATTCCTATACCAAGTAATTCTTCTATAAGTAAGCACTGCAGTTGAAAAACGACTATAATTATATGTTGAGGCTTTGAGTTGGGTCTATCTGTCTAGATATCAGAGTGTCTCTCATTTTTAAAATCCAGATACTCTCCTCTTCCAAATTCAGTGTAATATATAAAATATTGTTTTCCTAAATAGAATCTCTATTGCAAATAAGCCTAAGAGTTTCAGCATATTAGATAATGCATTGAATCACAAAGTCCATTCCAATTTTAAATTATCAGCTCTAAGCTTGTTTAATTCTTCAACATCTTCCAACAAGTTAGAACAAATTCTATATCCCTAGTGTCTTCTTTTTGATGAATAGTAGAACATATTTTCTACTTTCAACCTCTTAACAGCTGCCTGGTGTTCTTTCCATCTCCATTCGAAGTTAAAGCATAGTTATAAATCCCTTTAATGGGTGTACTATAGCCTTGATTTTACCTTCTGGCCAAGATGTTTTATGGCATGTCTGGGAACACACACCTTTCCAAATTTCTTGCCAGATATTAATTAGTAATTTTAGAGCAGGGTTTCAAGGACCAAGGGAATACAGTTTTAAGAATAAATATTAAGTGGCCTCTGTCATCCTATTTTGGGTTTTAAGACCGCAAAACTACTGAAAGGAGCATTACATTTTTGCCCACAGTGAAGTAAGGAACATGTTACACTTCAGGCAAAATTGCAGCAGTAGCCTTTCCACTTGCATTCCCTTTCAACATTTATCAAACATTCTCCGAATTCCCTCTCCTGTGAAACTATCTTCAGACACTTAACCACCTAGCTTCAGTGCAGACCATTTTAGCAATGCTAACCACATGCTGCCAAAATGCTGTTATCTTATTTGATATCACGAAATCCCACTTTACACTCAAACTTTTCTTATTCTGTGAGTGATAAACAATATCCTGTCTGCAATTATACCCTTCCAACTTGAGGTGTTAAACTCCTAATTATTCTCTACATTTTCTCAGGGAAATCTTCCCATCATCCAGAGAAAAATTATTCCTTTACTACTCTTATATAGCCTTAGATGGTTTCTTCAATGAATATAAAATATTTTATTACAAAATTCCAAGATATAAGGGAGAATATTAATCAATTCTACTAATTATGAAGGTACTTCAACAAGTTATGGAAAGAGGCCAGTGTTGTGTTAAGGTGCCGCTTCCAGCACCATACCCCATATGCCACCATTCAGTCTCTGCTGCTCTGCTTCCTATCAATCTCCTAACTAGTACTCCTGGCAAAACAGCAGAAGAATGACCATGTACTCGGACTGCTGATACACATGTGGGAGACCCTAATGGGATTCCTGGCTCTTAGTTTTGTCCTAGCACAGCCCTGGCCATTTTGGTCATTTGGGGAATGAGCCAATGGAGGGCTGATCTGCTTCTCAGTCTCTCTCTCTCTCTCTCTCTCTCTCTCTCTCTCTCCCTCTCCTCTATGTGTGTATTTGCCTTGCAAAAGAGAGAGAGATTCCATACCCTGATTCACTCTACCTCAAACACCCACAACAGATAGGGCTGGGTTAGGCTTAAGCCCAGAGCCCATAACTTCATCTGCATCTCCTACTTGGGTGGCAGTGACCCAAGCTACTGAGCCTTTATCTGCTCTCTCCCAGGGTATATATTATTAGAAAAGTGGATTGGAAGTGGAAGTGGCACCCAGACCCTGGGACACTGATATGCCAATCAGCATCTTAACCTTAACCGCTATGCCAAATGCACAATCATGTATTATGTATTCAGACTTATGTCCTTCATAGAGCAAACATGATAGTTGCATTCAATATGTGATATCTAGTCTCACTTTGTATTTGAATTATCTTCTCTAATTCAACATTTGCCCATTTGAATATATGTTGAGAGTGAAGTAAGTCAGGGAATTATAAAAATATGATTATAAATATCATGGCATTTTATCATTAAAAATATACTTGTCCCATTCAGGCTTTTATTTTCTGCTGTTAATTTACCCACTGGACTATTTTAAATTTTTCTGTATTATAAAACAATCTGTTTAAGGTTACTTTTGCATAAATTGAAGGTTATGTGGCCTTTAGAAAGGCCTATTTTAATATGTTTCTATTTGTTTAGTAGAATGTTCTTATTGCATATACTATAATTAAGGAAACAGACATGGGAATTGTTGTACACCTGTATTTTCTGAAATAAACTCTTTAACATGGGTACTGGAGAACCAAAAATGCTATATAAGCAAATTTTACTGGTATAAATTACTTTATGCAAAATTATGTCATTTTGCTTTAGGAGTTTGAAGCTCCCTTAATATACTAATATGCTCATAGTGTCACAGCATTTTTTGTTCATTTCATACCTTGGTGCTGTGATGTTCTTCCAAATTCACCGATTAACTGAAAAAGGAAGTGTGGACAAAAAGGTTAACAAAATTCTCAGAAATCACAGCAAATATTTGTTGTCAATGAATGAACAAACGAATGGAAGCTAGCAAAGAGAAATTTTGGACTCTAGGAAAAGAAGTGATCTTTTCTTGGGGAACAAAATGCATGGAGCTGTTTTTTATTATCTAGTTCTGTGATAATGATGGTGAGTCTCTGCTCTGCCATAATCTCTTTACTCAACGTTTTATGTTACTGAATTGATACTTTTCCTGAGCAGGTTTTCTAAATACCAAGCCATTGAGGTACATAAAATTGGATGGTGATTAAAACACAAAGTGTAGACATTTGGAGTCCCAAACTGGGAGGATATTAGAAATGTTGGGAGCAGCTGTTTGGTCTAGTAATGAGGACACCATCCATATCCCACATTAGAGTACTTGGGTTTAAATCCAAGCACCACTCATAATTCCAACTTCTGCTAACGGACACCCTTGGAGACAACAGGCAATCACTCAAGTATTTGTGTCCTGACCACTCACATGGGAGACCTGGACTGAGTTTCTTTCCTGAACTCAGTCATTGTGGGTATGGAACTAGTTGATAGAATCTCTCTCTTTCTCTCTCAAATAATAGTAGTCATAAAAGAATATTGACTGTTCTATTATAGCACTTTTAGTAATATCTGTGATCAAAGTATTCTGATGCTAAATTACAGAGTTTCATAGCATTTTTTATCTAGGTCCCATTTTTCATAATACAGACATTGATGTGTTTCCCCCACTTAACAAAACTTTATATTTGTTTTTAAAATTGTTAAATTAGTAATTTTTATATATCTCAACAAAAAATTAAATAAAATGTCACTACTCTAATATTTTACATAGTTTTAACTTTTTTTTCATAGTTTTAACTTTTCAATGCAATCTGTTATGTGCACTCAAAAATTAGAGAAGAAAATATGTTTTAAAATTTCAACATGAAAATTATTTCAGTGGTTATTCATCTTCCTCTAAGGTAAAATACATATATCTAGGCCAATTGTCATATTGTCCTCTAATAGTATTTTCCCACTCTAAATCATTGTAAGTTTATTTTAAAAAGTTAAGTATTGTGAATTAAGTTGTGCTCCCCCCCTCAACTGCCATTATAAGTATAAGCCTCGCTCCTACTCTGACTTTATATGGAGATAGGTCCTACAAGGAGGTGATTTTGGCTAAATGGTGTCATAAGGATGGGTTCTAATCCAATGACTTGTATCCTTATAGGAGAGGAGGGCACACCAGCTTGTCTGCACTGGCTCTCTCCTCCCTCTTGCCATGTGCAAGACAGAATAAGAGAGCTTATTCAAAACTGAATTATCTGGTGTCTGACCTTGAGATTCTAATTTCCAGAGCATTAGGAAAATAAATTTGTTTATTTAAACCATGCAGTCTGTGGTACATTGTTATAACAGCCCTACTCAACTAATCTATTAAGACATTCAGTTACTTTGAATATTTGATTACAAAACCAAAATAGCAAGGTTCACTGGATGGATAAAGACTCATTGTTAAGTACATTAGATTTTTTGTCAAAATATATATGAGGATTACATATGCATATAGTTTTCTTCTTATTTCAAAAGTAATAGGCCTCCTAGAAATGATCAATTTTCCTTAGTTCTGCGAATTGAAAACTATTGTATTTCCTTTGAAATTTTACCTTTTACAGCACATAAGAAATGCTAATATATTGAAAAGTTTTATCATTTTCTTCAGTTTAAATAATGTGACTTTAAATACACTTATGCAGGAGCAACTAATAACTAATAATTAAAAGAAGTCACATGGAACTCGAAACAGTTTCTTAATTGCAACTCATTAAACTAAATTGCAGCATATTATCACTATTATAACACCCAAAATAGAATTTCTAATGGTCTTTCTGTCACTCTTCCATGAATTTTAGCATTAACTTATAATACAGGATATTAAAAGTAACTTTTGTAGTGAGGTGGCCTTTATGTTATACATTATAGAATATAAATTGTTTTTAAAATCTCAGAAATTACTGGAAGGAAAATATTTGAATTTTCAGTCAATATTAGTAGCTTGCTCAAAGTTGTAAGAACCAAACTAGATGAAAGTAGTTTCTATCATTTGCATAAGCTCTTTTAAATAACTTTAATGTTTGTAATAATTCATGATGCAGTATTTTAATATTCTAGATAGCTAAGAAAAATTAATCCTACTAAAAACTACAAAATAAAACTGCCATACTGAAATAAATTCATAGTCTTCATTCTGTGTAAATTCTCTGCAGTTTAAATGGAATTCACAACTATTATAATATAATTTTATTTTGTGAATTGGCTAGATAACTCCAAGCATAGAAAGCATGCATTGAACTTCCAATTTATTCTAAATACAACAAAATTATACAATGAATATTATGATTATAGATGCACATTTACATAGGGAAGTCATTTTCACTTAGTGAATTCACATGTGTTATGATCATGGAAAGTCAGTGTTGATTACCGAGCAAGGAGTCAAACAGGAGAAAAGAGAATTCATCAAAGAATGCAAATTTTGAATGATATTTAATTTCTTAAATGACTTAACAAATAACGAACCAAAGCAGTTGTCATATTTAAAGGAAGATTTTGCTCACAATTTCTCCCTGCTTACAAGTTCTGTCAAAGTAATGTCACATATTTAGTTTGTGGTTAGGTGATTTATAAAAATATTCCACTGCAAATCAGCCCAACTGAAATCTTCCTTAGAGGGGTAGGAATTGTGGTACAGCAGGTAAGTCACTGGCTTGCAACTCTGGCATCCCATGTCAGAGTGCTGGTTAGAATCCTTAATGCTCTGCTTTCCATCTGTGTCCCTGATAAGGCGCCTGAGAAACCAGTGGAAGATGTCCCAAGTACTTCAGTCCCTGCCAGGTGTGTGGGAGAACTGCATGGAGTCCTGAGATCCTGGCTTTTCCCTGGCGCAGCCCTTGCTGTTACTTCCATTTGGGGAGTGAACCAGCAGGCAGATGGTCTCTCACTCTTGTTCTTGTTCTCTCTTTGTCACTCTGTTTTTCAAATAAATAAATGCATCTTTGAAATAATCCTTAGTGTACACATTAATTTTTTAGAAATCCAACTGCAAGTTTTATCATGATTTCACCATTTCATATTGTTATTTCTCTTTCAATCTTGTCTTCTACTTCTCCAAGGAAGCAGGATTCATTTAAGATGATGACTTCACTTGCAACCCTTCTTCCCTCCATAGCTAATTCAAGCCAATGTTCACAACAGAGGATTGCTGATGGAAACACGTGTTCCTCTGCCTTCAACTTGTTCTTTATCAGCTCTTCATATTCTGGGTATTTTGATGTGTGTATTTGTGCATATGCATGCTTCCAAAACACAGTTATATATATTTTTGCTTTAAAATACAAAATATAAAATTAAAAACCTTTCCTACCCCTACTTTCCAGTTTAAAGGAATCCTTTCCTCTTCAGTTACCCACAGTCTGTTAAACATTTTGTGTTTTCTCTTTCCTTATCCCCCATTTTCTTTCAACCTGCTGCAGTGTTTGCCTTTCCACTACACTTATGAATGTACTAAGGATAAATTCACCAAGTGGAAAATCCTGCCTTTATCCTGTTAGGTTTCTCTGGGGACTTTGATATTGCCGATCATTTTCTCCTTGGTGAAACATACAACACCCAGTATTTACTTGGTTTCACTCTCTTAATTGGGGCCCTAGTTTACTTTGTCACTTTTATTGTCTCTTTATTTTTTATTCTTTGTTATTTTCCTTGTCCTAAGTAATGTTATTCTTCTGAGATCTATCTTAGCTTCCCTGGCTTTATAATTCCTCTGAGAAATGTCAAAAACTCACAAGACATGCCTTTGGATCCTACTTCTTGCCTGTTTCTGCTACCTTTGAGTTAGTCATTGTCCTCACTGCCCTAGATGACTCAAATATCCCACGTCTTACTTGTCTTCTACTTTCTATGTTGATTATTTTTCAAATTCCTATACACAGTAGCCAGGGACAGCTTTTACAAAAAAATGTGAGTCAGATTAGGACAAGCCCCAGCTTCACATTTTCTTGTAGAGTCTCATTATATTGACCACAAAGTCCAGCCACCTTATCATGGTCCTGACATGCTCTAAGGGGTGTTATGATGCTATATAAACCCATCTCCACGACCATATTTCTGTTCCCTCAGCTACTAGAAACATCGACTGCTAAGTCTCATAGCTTAGTTCCTCTACAGAAACTGCTGTAACTCTCCCTGTAGAAATAGCTGAAGAGATGGATCTCACCCAAGATAACGGCTTTCCTTAGGAAAATCTCACATTGGATGTCAGATGTATAATGGCCTGGCCTTTCGCCTGTTCTTCAATCCTATCTGTCCAAACCTTAAAGCTTCTTGTGAAACTTCTTAACTCTGTTGCTGTACAACTCCTCACTCTATGCAATTCTATTTGCTATAGTTCTTAATGTGTGCCACACTTTAAAAGTTCCCCAATGGGTTCCAAAAGTTCTAATCTGTTTTCTGGGAATCTGCTCAAAAGTCACATATGACATGAAAGTATACTTGCCTTACCATACTGTTCTTTATTTATTTATTTATTTGACAGGTAGAGTTACAGACAGTGAGAGAAAGAGACAGAGAGAAAGCTCTTCCTTCAGTTGGTTCACTCCCCAAATGGCCGCTATGGCTGGCGCTGCGTCAATCTGAAGCCAGGAGTAAGGTACTTCTTCTTGATCTCCTACATGGATGCGGGGGCCGAAGCACTTGGGTCATTCTCCACCAGGGGCACAGCAGAGAGCTGGACTGGAAGAGGAGCAACCGGACTAGAATCAGCGCCCACATGGGATGCTGGCACCACAGCGCCATGGTGCTGGCTCCTTCACCAACATATTTTTATATAAAATAAAAGATTTATTTATTTGAACAGCAGAGTGACAGAGAGGCAGAGGCAAAGAGAGAGAGGAAGAGGTCTCAATCAGCCGATTCACTCCCCAGATGCCTGCAACAGTCAGAGCTGTGAGGATTCAAAACCAGGAGCCAGGAGCTTCTACCTGGTCTCCCACACAGGTGCAGGGGCCCAAGGGCTTGGGCCATCCTCTACTGCTTTCCCAGGCAATAGCAGAGAGCTGGATCAAAAGTGGAACAGCTGGGAGTTGAACTGGAGTCCATATGGGATGCCGGCACTGCAGGCAGTGGTTTTACCCACACCACAGTGCTGGTCCCAGCAGATTCTTTTTTTTTTTTTTTTTTTTTTTTTATGTTCTAACCTATAATTTTTTTTTTATTTTTTGAAATTTATGTCTCACTATCTGAATTTACTTGGTTTTCTTATTTATTTGTTGCTATTTTTCTTTTAAAGTAGATTATAAAAATATAGAAGGAAGGACATCTCTCTCTCTCTCTCTCTCTCTCTCTCTCTCTTATTAACCACTAAATTAGCACAGGGAAGACAGACCATAGATATTCAATAACTACGTATTCAAGAAATTAACAACAGAATATTGAAACCTCCATACCATATCTGAAAACACCTCATGGATTTCAATTGAATTGTTCACAATATTGAGTTAGTGATTTACTTTCAACATTTCAAATAGAAAAATTTTACTATCTGAATTACTAAATTTTCCATTTTATTTCATTGCTTGATCAACCAAAAGCAGTGTTGAATTCATTTTTCTTAAGATCATATAAAATATTTTGTCACTTTCTTATCAATAGATTTACCCATTTATTCATATCTATTCACAAAGTATTAAATCAGGACCTATCATTTCTCATCTGAACTATTTTAATGGCAGTGCAACAATTTATTCCTCTCACATTTTTTCCCAAGTTATACTATTCATTTGCTGCTTAAAATAATTGAGTGAATTATTGTTCACCACAGGAAAAAAAAATCAAATAATTTAATGTATAGTGCACAGGATTTAACATTTAAGACTCTGTACATTTCTTCTGTCTCCTGCATTCTCACTTATGTCCTTTTCCTTAGCCTGAAAATTTAGCAGAAACTTATTTCTGCACATTTACATATAATTTACTACGCTTGCATTGCCTTCACTCTTCTTTACAAAGAGTATTTTTTTAAAACATTTGTTTATTTGAAAGGTGGAGTTACAGAGAGGAAGACAAAGAGGCAGAGAGAGAGAGAGAGAGAGAGAGAGAGAGAGATCTCCCAACCACTGGGGGAATTCTTAAGAGCTTATCAATAGCATTACTTTTGGAAATACTTCCTATTTTTCCTATATTTACAACTCCTTCCTAAGTGGTCTAATGGAATTTTGCACATGCCTGTCTTTTAGTAAAATGTAAATTCCCTTTACTCATTTAGTTACAAATATATCTTCTTCAGAGACTCATACATAATAAGGAAAAGAATAGGTCTCGTTCATCTTTGTTGTCTCAGTGCCCAGAACCATGTTTGGCACTTACATTACACTCATAAAGCACTAAGATAATAAATGAATGTGTGATGTATAAGGAGTATGCAAGGGTCAGAGGAAAGATAGAGAGATAAGAACTTGCTACGATGCATTTTATCCCCAAAGGGTTATAAAAATATTTTGAGGGAATACAGGAAATGATTTATGATCAAATAAAAAATAATAGTTATTTGGGCTGGAGAGAGGTCAAAAGATTACTAGTGTTTGATTTAAACTTCAAGAAGTATGTGCCAAGGTATCTTGGGATGAGATTTAAACTTAAATTTATGAATGGTATTAAAGTCAGCATTTCTGGCACTTCACAGCAAAGGAGAAATTAGATATTTCAAACTTATGAAAATAAAATAATGTAGTGGAATGGTAAGTACTAAGAATGTGCATTACAATGTTAATTGCTAAATGTTTTTTATAAGATTATTCATTTCTGGAAAACTATGCAATCATTTTATAGCCTTTGTGTTCTTTAATGCAAAAATTTTAATGATTAACTAATATTCCAAAATATACTCTCAGAGTTGCTTGTGGTGGTGCAGGTGATTAAGCTGCTTCTTGGGACACCAGCATCCCTTAATCAGAGTGTCAATTTGATTCCCAGGTACTCTGACTCTGATCTGATTCTCTGCTAATGTCCCTGGGAATCAGCAGATGATGGGGTAAAACTTGAGACCTTGCAATCAAGTGAGAGATGCAGGTGGAATTCTTGTTTTCTGGCTTTGACCTGGCCCAGCCCCAGCCCAGCTCCAGCCCAGTCTCAGCTCTTGTAGGTATTTGAGGAGTGAACCAGTGAATTAAAGATCTCTGTTTCTCTTTCTAGCTCTCCCTCTCCCTTCCATCCTGCCTTTTGAATAAATAAACAAATAAATCTTTAGAGAAGATATACTTTAAATATCAGTATTGGACTGCATCAAAATTTTGGTCTTTTGTTTAATTGAGGATAATTACTTATGGTATATTTTAAATAATGTATTATCTTGATGTCACTATATCTCAGTTCATGGCTATTGTGGTGAAAACACATTTTAAATAGATTGAACACTTGGAAAAAGCAAAATATCTGGAAAATACAATTGAATATTTGTTAGCTTTCTAGTGCAAAAGAATAGTCCAGGTATTAAAATTCAAAAATATGGAAATATTAATTAATTTTAAACTTTCTTCAAAGCAAAAATAAAATTAAAATAAATTATGTAAAGTTTGTACTAAAAACAGTAATTTAATGTAGAAACAGTATCCAAATACACAGTGTAAATCTTAGTTTAAGTGGTAGATACAAATATATGTAATATTAGAGTCAGATATTAATGGTCTCTTATACATTGCTCTGTACCTTTCCAGATGTATAATTTTAAAGAAGTTGCATCACCTGTGTCAAAGTTACTTTCCTCTTAGGAAAATTGGAGAGAGTAACTCTGGGTATATTAGATGATTATGCAACTAAAGAGACAATAATGAATGCAGGATGATTAGCCTGGTGTCAAATCCATGATTATAATAGCTGTTAATATTACCATGGAGAGTTCATGAATGGGAAATCCACTCATAAGAATATGATCCTGCTGGACTATAACTTCAATGTTTACATCAAGGATGGAAAATTGAAAGTTTTGAGCAAGTAAATCTTTTAGAACTAATCATGTTAATTACAATCACTACAAATAAACCCATTCTTAAACTCAATAATTTATACATGAATATATATCTAGTAATATCTAAATAAAACTGAACTGGTGGATCAATAGTTTCAACAAATTTTGATGTTCTAAAATTTCGCTTTTTGGCAATCATACTGAATATTGTTACATAGAGTGCATGCACTATAGTGTCAGGCCAAAAATTAATGATGGAGTAAGCACTGTTTTAGTAAATACACATTTGGTGAGTGAAAAAAAATGGTTTTTCACAAAGCTGTTATGAAACACCTAAAATAAGATATTTACCATTTATTATTTTTGACTCATAATTTTGTAGTTATCCCCCTTTGCTGTGATTTAAAAGAATTGCTGCAAACATATTATTGAATATATTTCAGTCACCGTCTCTAGTTTATGAAATATAAGTATTATAAAGACTAAGCTTCCAAGAAGCATGATGACATAAAGGACAACATGTTTAAATATAACAATACAGGGAAAGCAGAACATGTTACATGTGTACAAATGGATTAAAAAGCAGAATGAGAAGGCAAAATAATTGAAATGGAAAAATAAGGAAAGCAGGAACAAGTGAATAAATGTGTCAAAATTGTGCATTGTTAAAATTGTACATATTTTTAATAATTAAATATTTCTCCATCAAATACACATCTGTCTTTCTACTTCTTAAGGTCTATTTATAAAACAATGTTTGTACCCTAAGTTGCAAAGAAACTTAGACTTGCATTGTCAGAGTCTGTGAGGGTGTGGAGACATCCTGAAGGGAAGAGAGCAATGAATATTCTCGTTTATAAGACCTTCAGTGCCACGTACCAAAATTGGAAATGTGAGCAACTACATCCAGGAATGCTGACCTCTTCACCCAATCCCCATCCAGGGAAGAAATTGAAAATAAAAGAAGCAACTCAATCCCATGAAAGCAACTTAAGATGTCAGTTTATAGTTTTCTCCTAAATACTGAGAAGTTTAGGCTCATCAAAATATTCCTACTATATATATATATATATATATATATACACACACTGGTTTTAATTTCAAGTTGAATGGCTTATCACAAATCACAAACAGAAGAACAAAGTTTTCCAATGCCATAAAACTTACAGGCTATAAATTTCTGAATACATTTATAAATTTCATATGTAGAATATTTCTTTTTATGCCATTTAATCTTATTTAAATCTGTGTTATTTTAGTTACAGTTTTAAAAATCACAAGAATTTCTCATTGCAATTCTTTCTCTTGATTGTTGGTGATTTTCATTCAAACTATATACAGAGTCTAATTGTTTTATTCAACATTCCATCCATTATTGTCTTTGTCAGTTTTTAAAATGTATTATTAATACACAGCAAAATAGATGCTTAGCTGCAGTAACTAAAGTTCAGTAAGGCATACATTTCCTGATGTAAGGTAGGATGAATGTAAACCATCTCTTAAACTTAAGTTGTTTTTCAAAATGTATAAATTATTAGATAGTAAGCCAGTGAAAGTAAAGTAAAAGTACGATGAAGTGCAACTGGTACATGATCACAAATTAGGGCAGATAATGCCTACCACTGTTGTCCTCGTTGATAATTGAAGGTTTTACCCTTTTCCAGTAGTTCATATTGTCCAAGGATTTGTGCCTTACCAGATATCGTATGTTTTGATTCTTGGCCCAGGATTCTTAGACAAGTCAATTCTATAAAAAAAATTCTTCATCTGTAGAATTTAAAATGACAGATTAAATGAGACTGACATTTAAAAACATTATAACCTACGATAAAGTCATAGAGATACTGATATAACAAATGGCTAAACTAAATTAAAAACAAAAATGGAAATTGACAATGTACAAATATATTTGAATATATACGCATGAATAATACATCTTTAGATTTGCTAAAATATAATTTTATAATTTTGCTCTTCTAATAATTGAAAGGTGCATGAATGGCATAGATTTGGATGTTTTTACAATTTCATATCACTCATCATCAGTATGGTGAATCTCTAGTTTTTATTCAGGTAAATGAGGAATTAATAGTTAGCCAGAGAAGATATTGGTTACATACATAATCCTCTGCATCGTCAGGAAATGAACATTCATATTTTTTGTTGTTGTTATTTAATAGAGTGACAAACAACACATTTAGTGCTTTCATTGATTTTTCTAAGTTATCTAATTATTCAGTCCATGCAGAGATCAAGATCAGTTAACTCTATGCAGATATATTTCCAACTATAAGGAGACAGACTCCCTTATAAAACAACTTCGACAGGAATATTTTACCCTCAGGTTATGACTGTGGCAGCCTTGGTGGTGATAGATTGAATAACTCGCCTTTCACTTTCCATCTGTGTGTATAATTTGATTATCATTAAATGAACCAGAAAATAAATTTGCTTCTGTAATAAAACCCACAGGCTTTTATGTCAGTGTTTTTACAAGATTTATTCTTTAATAGATATGCAATAACAAAAAATATCCAATAAAAGGCAAAATAAAAATTCTCATTTACAGCTTTTGGCCAGACTTAAACTTGAATGAAAAAAATACGTTCAGGGCCAATGCCTCAAATATCTACAAAACGTTAAAATTATGTAAAAATATGCCTAAGCAAATGTGGAAAGGGCTTTGGAAGAACATGGTAATCTTCCTGGTGACAAACTCAGAGTTTCAGTTACACCATCTTCACTTCCTTAGAAGGACATGTGGGTGGGAATGCTAAGTGGCAATCTCTGGCTGGCAATAGCCAGCATGTATGTCTGTAACTTTCACTTGATTCCTGTCATTCTAGCACTGGAAGATTCTGCTGTTTGCTAAACACAGGTTCTTGTCTCCAACTCACACTTGCTTCTATCTAATGCTACTTTTACCTACACTTCTAGCTTTGTTTCTGTAATGTGTTGCTATCTTTTACAACTGCTGTCACTTGCACTACCACAAAATGATTTTGCAGCATATACTGGGGCTTTGTACAAATTGAGGAAAAAGATTCCTCTCAGTTTGGACCATTCTGCCAAAATAGAATGGACTCCTTTCCAAGATTCGGCTTGGATATTGACATTGATAACACTATATGTGCACCACAATAATGTGAAATTTTATAACTCACATGATGAGGCTTTATGGGAAAAGGATGGCAATTTACCAAAAGAACTGAAAATAGACTGAAGGTACCAGGAAGTGACTGATTCATGAGTTTTATGGTGGCTACTGTGTGTGGTTGGAATAAATTTCCCTGTTGGTCAGGCCTGGTGTTGTTTGACCAAAGGAGAAATACATAGGACTGATTATTGGCTTGCCTTCTTGTAGGGTCAGAAGGAACAGGGGACAGCTGTGGATGGAAGCTGTCATCCATACAACGTTGACCAATAGAGTCTCTTTCTTACACTCTGTAAAGGAAAAGATTTGAAAAGGAAAAATCACTTCCTCTAGGAAAATGCATTGTCCCAGGATGCACAGCTTGTGGGGGGGGGGACTCTTGATGGATTTCACTCTTTAATTGCACTTTGGTCAGTGGCATTGATGAGGGTACAGCCTGCACAACCATACATGAAATAAAATGTTAAAAGACAGTGAATGACGTTTCAATGTAAGAAGATAAGAACCTCATGGGTTAATTAATGAGATCTGAAAGAATTCTCTGAGAATCAGGAGCAACAGGCTATGCAAATGGTATGGTTGACCAGGTTGTAAATGATTGTCCATTTTATTCCATGTTAATGATAAGGAATTCAGAGACTGTTGTAGGCAGAGTATTGGGACATAGCTTCACAGACAGCTGCACAAACGCTGTATTCTGAAAACCATTACAGGTGTTGGCACTTTTGCACTCATGTGTGGTATACTTCAAGTTGATTTATGATAAAAAAGCAGTACTGTTATTTGTTCTGAACAGGCAGAAGGTCCCACCCCTTTCAGATGTCAGTTACAGTTACATACACTCACACTAAGCTTTAGAAAAGAGAAATCTATGAGGGTTACAGGCAAATACCACGTACACTTTAGAACTTTACTTGGGTTGCTTTGAAAATGAGCTATCTTAGAAAGTAATACCTGTTGGAAATAAAGCAATATTTGGGATATCTTACTTTCATCTAGTATTGCAATCAATCACACACTTACGGAGCTTAAAAAGTGACATCCATGTATATTAATATTGTTAACAGAAAGGGAAATAATTCACCTCTTTCAGGAAGATGTGCTTGGAGAAAGCATGAATGAGATATTGACTAATAATTAAGCTTTTCCTCCCTTAGATTGGATTTAAAATACTACTGAAGACTAACCACAAAATAAATAACATTAAATGAAATGTAAGTGTGGGTGTTGGCATAGTAATGAGGGTACCTGAGATACCCACATTTCATATAGGAGTGGTCAGGTTTAAGTACTGGCTCAGCATCCTACTAATGCATCCATTGGTTTATTCCCCAAATGGCCGCAACATCTGTAACTGGACCGGTCCCAAGTCCCAGCTAGAAAAGAAAGCGGTAGGGACCGGCGCTGTGGCGCAGCAGGTTAACACCCTGGCCTGAAGCACCAGCATCCCATATGGGCGCCAGTTCTAGTCCCGGCTGCCCCTCTTCTGACCCAGCTCTCTGCTATGGCCTGGGAAAGCAGTAGAAGATGCCCCAAGTCCTTGGGCCCCTGCACCCACGTGGGAGACCCAGAGGAAGATCCTCTGGCTTCAGATCGGCGCAGCTTCGGCTGTTGCAGCTTTCTGGGGAGTGAACCATCGGATGGAAGACCTTTCTCTCTTTCTGCCTCTCCTCTCTCTGTGTAACTCTGACTTTCAAATAAATAAACAAATCTAAAAAAAAAAAAAAAGGTGGTATAGGCTGCTGAATCAGGACATTTCTAGGACTTATATTGTGTCAACTGACAACCTCACTAATGGATATGGAGAAGACCATTGGTGTGGTCAAGAGGGGAAAGATACTAAAGGTTCTTGGATAATGGAATATTATTTACTTGCCTAAGTGCAAAAATTCATTTTAATACATAGACTCTCTCTCCCTCTTTGATTTTGGTAATCCTGATTTCCCCATGCTAGTTGTTTGGAGGTTAAAGATGATTGGTGATGAGACCACAATTTCCCTTCCGCATAGCAGAAATAAAGCTCATACCACACTTTTTTTTTTTTTTTTAATATGGTGGGAAACTTTGGAGGAGGAAGAAACTTAATCTTTTGAAAGTTTTACTAAGAAAAGTGTCGAGATGATCTTTGTTCCTGGTCACACCAGTGAGTGGACTCCTGAATTTGCTGTTTGGTTTGAGCAAGAATTATGTGGAAAAGAAAATAATATTACTTTGCCTGTGGGGAAGCTTGGGCCAGTCCCAAATACTGCTGAGGCTTCTGTTGCTGAACACACACTTCGTGCTGATATTTAGCTCAAAAAGGCAAGTGCAGACTCAACTGATAAAGAAGAGTTGCAGGTATAAAAGTACCAGCAGGGGGGCCGGCGCCGCGGCTCACTAGGCTAATCCTCCGCCTTGCGGCGCCGGCACACCGGGTTCTAGTCCCGGTCGGGGCGCCGGATTCTGTCCCGGTTGCCCCTCTTCCAGGCCAGCTCTCTGCTGTGGCCAGGGAGTGCAGTGGAGGATGGCCCAGGTGCTTGGGCCCTGCACCCCATGGGAGACCAGGAGAAGCACCTGGCTCCTGCCATCGGATCAGCGCGGTGCGCCGGCCGCATCGCGCCGGCCGCGGCGGCCATTGGAGGGTGAACCAACGGCAAAGGAAGACCTTTCTCTCGGTCTCTCTCTCTCTCACTGTCCACTCTGCCTGTCAAAAAAAAAAAAAAAGTACCAGCAGGGGGTATAAATTGCTCTTAAGCCCATCTTCCTGCCTTTTCCTGGGTGATTAAATGTCAAAGAAAAAATTATAGACTATCAGTAGATAACAGGGAAATCAAAGCCATGATTCAGGCATAATAAGAGCAGGATATCAATATAGCCTGTATGGCAAGTGAGAAAAGCTAATGGGAGCTGAATATTGTTCAGGTATTCTGACTGTTAGGGAATCCATTGTATAGAATAATGATATTTACTATGTTGTGTATGCCATTGTCAACATATTTATTTCTATTCCACTGACATCCAATGATTATCAACAATTCCTATTCATGCCATAAGTTCTCCAATATACATTCTCCAAAGCTATTTAAGGTACCACAATTCCACTTCAATTTGCCACCCCTGAGTATGTGATAATTTGACAAAAATGCCTCTATCTTCAGTGTCTGAAGCTTTCACTTGATTGATGAAATCTTGCTAAGTCTAAACCAGAGACTCAACTCAGCGAGTGGAATGATTCATTATCGTAGGTTTATAATAAATTTTAAAATTAGGTGGTGTTAATGTTTTTCGAATTTGCTCAAATAATCTATGTCCTCTTTATTCAATAAAAATGTAGGGTCAACTTTTCAATTTCTACAAAAAATGCTCACTGATATTTTGATAGCAACTATATAGATTAATATATTAATTCATGAGAAGAGTAACATCCTAAGAACAGCATACCTCTCATTAACATAGTGTAGTAGTTTTCAATTTATTTAATTTTCTTTATTATATAACCCAGATATTTAATAGTTCTAGTACACACACACATCTTTTGTCCTAAGATGTTCTTATTTAAATTAAATAGATTTGTAAGAATAATAAAAAAATAAAAAGCAATGTTTGGCTATATTGTTATCCCAGGACCCTAGCATTTGGTAAGAAAGATAAAGAGGAGATTTAGAATTAACATGCTCTCTACTTTACCATATCAACTGTTGTGGAATGAATTTTGCCCCTCTCCCCATAAAAAAAAATTGAACATTGAATTTCTAACAGTCAGTACATCAGAATATATTAGACAGGGTCATTAAAGTAATCATTAATGTGGTTATAATTCAAAATGATATCTTAAGAAGAAAAGATTTGGATACAAAGATGCAGAGAAGGAAGCTCATGTGAAGACAATGAACAATCTGCTCTATGCAAGCCAAGGAGAGGGACCTCAGAAGAAGCAACTCATGCCTGCAACTCACACCTGAAAGAAAATAAGTTTGTTGTTTAAGCCACCCAGTCTATTGTATTTTGTTTCAAAAGCCTGGCAAACTAACACAATGCCCTTTTGATTGACACTCATCTTTAGAAAAATTGCTGCTCTTTTCTCAATTGCTGCAAAACCAAAGTAATAATATTTGTTTACTAAATACACATATATGGCACAATCCATCTTATTATAATATCTATCACCTCATTAAATTTATATATATGAAAGTATACAATTTCTATTTTGCAATAAATATGTAAAATAAATAAAAATATATTTAGATTAAAGCAAAGATAATATTTCTGAATGCAACTTGTTGGGCAATCTTCACAATAGGTAGTTTTGTATTATTAAGCTCTATATTAGTGTTGGTATTAGCAAACAATTTTGGTCATTCCTTTATCATTGGAGATTCTTGTAACATACATACGGGTTATTTAAACACACAAATGTTAACAGAATCATAAATAAATGAACATATAACTAGGAAATAATGGCAAAGAGGATGTCCTTCTCTTGCTTTCAGCGTTATTTTAGTTGCAATAAAAAACTAACACCCTCAGGCCCAGAGCAGTGACTCAGGACAGGCAGTTACTGGAGAATTTATCTTGGGAGCCTATGGAAGCAATTGATTCCATCCTTAAAGACATTCTCAGACCATGGTAAGGTAGCTAGCTAGACCTTGGAGTTGCTAGATGATTCATAGATGGATAGACAGATAGATGATAGATAAGAGGTAAGTACAGACATCTCTACTTAAATAAACCAAAGAAACTAAAATTGAAGCATGTCAATTTGTTTTTTCCTTCATATAGTAATAACTCCAATGCCCTTATATCTTTGTAATATAGGAATACTTGAGTGTAGTTTGGAAGCTTGATTTTAAGTACTGTACATGTCCTGCTACCTACTTCTCATGAAATCTGTATCATATCTATCATTTGAATGTTCTATTTTGCCTCCCCTATCAAAAAGTAGTATAATAATAAAAGACTTGTTTAAATAATGGAATTACAGGAATCAAAATGTATCATCTAATTATTATTAATATTAAATTAAATTAGTATTTAAAAACATCCCTTTTAGTTTTACAAATGTTAAGTCATATTGCTGCTCACTCTGATTCAAAAGCACTGAAAGTTAGGTTCATGTATGAATCTATAGATACTGAATGTATTTAACCTAAACTGAAATTTTAAAGAGTAGGCAGTAAGATAAATTAATGAAATACATATTTGGGGGATAATTCCACTCAAAACTTTAAATCACTCCATGTCCTAAAATTTTAGAAAGCTTTCTCTGCCTCTAGATTTTTACAGTTATATCTTAAAAATCTTGCACAAAAACCTCATTGGTGCAATAACAATACAGTATTTTGGTTTCAAATTTAGCATACACTCCATATTCCAAACTTGACTAAACACTCTTCTTTTTAACACTTGGATATGGAGACAGCACTGCTTCCCATCTTTCAAAAGACAGAATTTTATTAGAAAATAAGTTTTGTAATGTGCCAAAGTTATGTCCTCTGCCAATGATATTAAAGCTGCTTTCGAGGTGTTAATTAAATCCTATATGGTAGCATTCAGAAAATGTTATGTAGAAGACAAATTCCAAGTGTGTGAATTCTCCTTTATGTGCTGCTTTTCTTAGGCTGCATTACTTGGCTCAAACTTTTAAATAAAATAAGAATGTCACTGTACTAGAAGAAGAAAATAAATAGCTTGGGTATGAGTATGAACAAACCAGCCCTCTGCCCATGTTTGGCTAAATTCTAGGAACTGATAACTTGACTAGAAGTTGTTGTAATTGCAAAATAGAATTCTTCATTTTGATTCCTAACTGGTCATAGCAAAACACCTAACTCTTTCATATAAAGCATTTGGAGGATAGAATTCAACTTTAAAACATAGTTTTGTCTGTCTTTTCAAACATATCCTGTGTTGTAGATTCTTTCCTTCCTTGTTTCTTCATTTTCAATGAGGAAATTTATATTTATTTGCAGAATTGCTGCATGATCTTCCCTATAGAATTTTATAGTTGTTAAATCTAATAATCACTTCTAAGATTGTGACTTTGTAGACTTAAATTCAATGCTATAAATGTGCGCAATTGTGAAAAGTTATTCTTTGAAATAGACTCACCAAGTTTGTCTTCCTACTTCTTAAACATTATATATAAAAATCCTGATCTCTTTTATTTACTCGTAGCTTTGATGATAGTAATTCAGTAACACCCTGGTATCATCAAACAAGAGTAGACTTGAATTTGAGCAAACCAGACTTTTATGTGTGTTCATATGTGGGAAAACTTAATGAAAATGTAGGCGAACCAAGAGTCTTCTGAGAACTCTATAACATGGTTGTATTAAAATATACTTAAAATGTAAAACATGACCACAATTTAGAAATATTGTTATCCAATAGATGGCACTATATTCTTTGCAATGCAGCGTCCAATGTGATCAAGGAAATATACTTGAAAATGTTTTTCAGTTTCTCTGTCAAATAACAAATATAAAAACAGAACTTCCAGTTTTCAAAACCAAAAATTTTCTGGGAGAAAACATAAAAGCTTGATTAATCTCTAACAAGTTTTTGGTCTTCTCTACTTAAGACTATCCTGTACTTGATCTAAAGAAATGTAGTCATCCCCAATTTTCTCTAAAATATATAGCTTAACAGGAATGACCATAGATTCATTTCAAAAGAGGTATTTCTGAAATATATAGCAAAATATAAAGTTCAATAAATTAATTACTGACATTAAAATTATTGTGTATGTGTATTTACTACATATGACTTAAGAATGACTTGAGAATATCTGAAAAACTAAAAAAAATTAATGTTTTCTGTTTTTTATTTTGTTTTCTAGGATTTAAAATCTGATGATGCATTATGAGTCATATCTCACATACATATATGCATAAATATATATCTGTGTGTATATATATATATATATAATGATTTTTTCAATCCGAACCAAATATTTGTGCATGTGTATTCACAAAGTAAAAGATACTATTTGAAATTAAACAAAATAACTTTCTGAGGCTGGCATTGTGGTGCAATGATTTTAGCCGCCACATGCAGCACATATTGGAGAGTGTATTCTAGTCCTGGTTGCTACCCTTCAAATCCAGCATCCAAATGACACACTTGGGAAAGAAGTGGAAGATGGCCCAGGTACTTAGGCACCAGCAACCTGCTTGAGAGACTTACATGCATTTCCTGGTTCTTGTCTTTGGCTGTGTACAGCCCTGGCCATTGTGGCCATTGGAGGAGTGAACCACTAGATGGAAGAACTCTTGTTCTCTTTCCCTTTCTCTCTGATTCTCCCTCAATTTTTCTGTCACTCTGCCCTTAAAAAATAAATAAACCTTTAAAAATTAAAAGAAAACAATTTATGACTTACTATTGACTGTTATAAACTTGAAATGTAAATTGAAATTTCTGAATCATGTTTAAAGATCTAGAAACAAAACTAATATTAATGATAGAAAACAGAACTTGAATTTTCACATCTTAAACAATTACCAGTTTTGGATTCTTTTGTTGAATTATTTCTGTTTAGTGTTCAGAGTTTTTATTTATTTAAGAGGTAGAGTTACAGAACCAACCATTAGTTGGTTCATTGCCAAAATGGCAACAATGGCAAGAGCTGGGACAATCTGAAGCCAGGAGCCAGGAGCTTCCTCCGGGTCTCCCACTTTGGTGTAGTGGCCCAAGCGTTTGGTCCATCTTCTACTGCTTTTGCAGGCCACAGCAGAGAGCTGGATCTGAAAAGGAGCAGGCAGGACTAAAACCAGCGCCCATATGGGATGATGGTACTGCAGGTGAAGGATTGACCTACTGTGCCACAGTGCAGGACCAGAGCATGACCATTTAACCAAAAAAAAAAATTGGGTGGGAAGAATATAGTTAAATACATCAGTCATTATATTAAAGATGAATAGGTAGAAGTTTCCAGGGCATGATAATATAAAAGTATTGGTGATTTCTTACAAAAACATATTTAAAGTAATAAAATGTGTGCAAATAAAGGAAATGAAACATTAGCTAAGATGGAAAAGAAAAAGAGGCAGGAATGCAGCTGTTGAAAGTAGTTCCTGGTAAAAGAAGCATGTGTACATCCTTCCCAACACACACATATGGAATATGAGATTTACAAAGTTCTCACTTCTGAGAGAGTGAGGGAGAGAGAGAGAGGGAGGGAGGGAGATTAAATAGGCAATGATGTACAAATTTTCTTCATATACACAGACTTTCACATTCCATTAATATAACTTTTTTTTTTTTTTTACTTTTCAAATAATATTGAGACTCCTAAAAAGAGAGAAAGAAAGCTTGTATATTCTGGCTGAAAAGAATCACATTATAGACCACATTTCTTGAATGGAACCTAGTAAAACTTGAAGTAAAACCAACAAGTTGATCATAGATATCTTGACTTCATATAATTTTAAGAAAAACCAGCAATTAGAATCTTAAATAACTTTCTATTAAAAAAGATGTAAAATGGGTAATTATATACTACACAATGAGTAATATAAAAGAAGCTACTTTTGACCAAAACATTTTCTGAAAAGAAAAATAATATTAGCATAACATTAACAGAATTAAAATACCCCATAATTTGACAAAAGCACCTATAACAACAAATAATTTAAGATTAGATTCAATGTAAGTAATTAGGAAATAAACAATCTTTAAATTATACTGTAATTCACTCAGCATGATGTTTTCCAAATTCCTCCATCTTGTTGCAAACGACTGGGTTTCGTTGTTTTTGACTGCTGTATAGTATTCTATAGAATACATGTCCCATAATTTCTTTATCCAGTCTACTGTTGATGGGCATTTGGGTTGGTTCCAGGTCTTAGCTATTGTGAACTGAGCTGCAATAAACATTAAGGTGCAGACAGCTTGTTTGTTTGCCAATTTCATTTCCTTTGGGTAAATTCCAAGGAGTGGGATGGCTGGGTTGTATGGTAGGGTTATCTTCAG
The DNA here is from genome assembly GCF_051225735.1 of Oryctolagus cuniculus. NCBI lineage: Eukaryota > Metazoa > Chordata > Mammalia > Lagomorpha > Leporidae > Oryctolagus > Oryctolagus cuniculus. The sequence continues at coordinate 63,333,909 of NC_142874.1, read as the reverse complement.
GTTTCTGAGGAATCTCCAGACTGACTTCCATAGTGGCTTAACCAGTTTGCATTCCCACCAACAGTGGGTTAGTGTCCCTTTTTCCCCACATCCTCTCCAGGATCTATTGTTGGTGGATTTCTGAATGTGAGCCATTCTAACCCGGGTGAGGTGAAACCTCATTGTGGTTTCGATTTGCATTTCCCTGATTGCTAGTGATCTTGAACATTTTTTCATGTGTCTGTTGGCCATTTGGATTTCCTCTTTTGAAAAATGTCTATTGAGGTCCTTGGCCCATCTCTTAAGTGGGTTGTTTGTTTTGATCTTGTGGAGTTTCTTGATTTCTTTGTAGATTCTGGTTATCAACCCTTTATCTGTTGCATAGTTTGCAAATATTTTTTCCCATTCTGTCGGTTGTCTCTTCACTCTCCTGACTGTTTCTTTTGATGCAATCCCAAATGTTAATTTTGGCTTTGATTAACTGTGCTTCTGGGGTGTTTTCCAAGAAGTCATTGCCAGTACCTATATCTTGCAGGGTTTTTCCAATGCTCTCTAATAATTTGATGGTGTCAGGGCGTAGATTTAAGTCTTTAATCCATGTTGAGTGGATTTTTGTGTAAGGTGAAAGGTAGGGGTCTTGCTTCATGATTCTGCACGTGGAAATCCAATTTTCCCAGCACCATTTATTGAATAGACTGTCCTGACTCCAGGGATTGGCTTTGGACCCTTGATCAAATATGAGTTGGCTCTAGATGTTTGGATTGATTTCTGGTGTTTCAATTCTGTTCCATTGGTCTATCCATCTGTTTCTGTACCAGTACCATGCTGTTTTGATTACAACTGCCCTGTAGTATGTCCTGAAATCTGGTATTGTGATGCCTCCAGCTTTGTTTTTGTTGTACAAGATTGCTTTAGCTATTCGAGGTCTCTTGTGCCTCCATATAAATTTCAGCACCATTTTTTCTAGATCTGAGAAGAAGGTCTTCGGTATCTTGATTGGTATTGCATTGAATCTATAAATTGCTTTTGGGAGAATGGACATTTTGATGATATTGATTTTTCCAATCCATGAGCATGGAAGATTTTTCCATTTTTTGGTATCCTCTTCTATTTCTTTCTTTAGGGTTTTGTAATTTTCATCGTAGAGATCTTTAACGTCCTTGGTTAAGTTTATTCCAAGGTATTTGATTGTTTTTGTAGCTATTGTGAATGGGATTGATCTTAGAAGTTCTTCCTCAGCCATGGCATTGTCTGGGTATACAAAGGCTGTTGATTTTTGTGCATTGATTTTATACCCTGCTACTTTGCCAAAATCTTCTATGAGTTCCAATAGTCTCTTAGTAGAGTTCTTTCGGTCCCCTAAATAAAGAATCATATCATCTGCAAAGAGGGATAGTTTGAGTTCTTCCTTCCCAATTTGTATCCCTTTAATTTCTTTTTCTTGCCTAATAGCTCTGGCTAGAACCTCCAGAACTATATTGAATAGCAGTGGTGAGAGTGGGCATCCCTGTCTGGTACCAGATCTCAGTGGAAATGCTTCCAACTTTTCCCCATTCAATAGGATGTTGGCTGTGGGTTTTTCATAGATTGCTTTGATTGTATTGAGGAATGTTCCTTCCAAACACAGTTTGCTTAGAGTTTTCATCATGAAAGGGTGTTGTATTTTATCAAATGCTTTCTCGGCATCTATTGAGATAATCATATGGTTTTTCTTCTGCAGTCTGTTAATGTGGTGTATCACATTGATTGTTTTGCGCACATTAAACCATCCCTGCATACCAGGGATGAATCCCACTTGGTCTGGGTGGATGATCTTTCTGATGTGTTGTTGCATTCTATTGGCGAGAATTTTATTGAGGATTTTTGCATCTATGTTCATCAGGGATATTGGTCTGTAATTCTCTTTCAGTGCTGCATCTTTTTCTGGCTTAGGAATTAAGGTGATGCTGGCTTCATAGAAAGAATTTGTGAGGATTCCCTTTTCTTCGATTGTTCTGAATAGTGTGAGAAGAATTGGAGTCAGTTCCTCTTTAAATGTCTGGTAGAATTCAGCAGTGAATCCATCTGGTCCTGGGCTTTTCTTTTTTGGGAGGGCCTTTATTACTATTTCAATTTCTGTCTCAGTTATGGGTCTGTTTAGGTTTTCGATGTCTTCCTGGTTCAATTTAGGTAGGTTGCATGTGTCCAGGAATCTATCGATTTCTGATAGGTTTCCCTGTTTGCTGGCATACAAGTCCTTGTAGTAATTTCTGATGATTCTTTTTATTTCTGTGGTGTCTGTTGTTATGTTTCCTTTTTCATCTCTGATTTTATTGATTTGGGTCTTTTCTCTTCTTTTTTTAGTTAGTTGGGCCAATGGGGTGTCAATTTTGTTTATTTTTTCAAAAGACCAGCTCCTCGTTTGGCTGATTTTTTGTAATGTTTTTTTTGGATTCAATTCTGTTGATTTCTTCTCTGATTTTAATTATTTCTCTTCTCCTACTAGATTTGGGTCTGGTTTGCTGTAGGTTTTCTAGATCCTTGTGGTGAATTGAAAGCTCATCTATTTGGTGCCTTTCCAATTTCTTGATGTAGGCACCTATTGATATAAACTTTCCTCTTAACACTGCTTTTGCTGTGTCCCATAAGTTTTGGTATGTTGTGCTGTTATCCTCATTTACTTCCAGAAAATTTTTGATTTCTCGTTTAATTTCTTCTATGACCCATTGTTCATTCAAGAGCATGTTGTTCAATCTCCATGTGTTTGCGTATGCTCTAGGGATTCCTGAGTTGCTAATTTTCAGCTTCATTCCGCTGTGGTCTGAGAAGCTGCATGGTATGATTCTAATTCTTTTGAATTTGCTGAGACTTGAAAGTCCCAAAGGCACAAATATCATATGTTCTCCCTCATTGGCAACAACTAACTGAGCACCAAAGGGGAAACTTGTTGAAGTGAAATGGACACTGTGAGAAACAGTGACTTGATCAGCTCTTGTCCTGACGGTTGATGTACAATGTAATACTTTATCCATTTTAGTATTTTTTTGTTCTAGTACCATTGGTTGAACTCTGTAATTAACACATAATTATTCTTAGGTGTTTAAATTTAACTGAAAAGTGATCCCTGTTAGGAATTTGGAAAACATTATGTTGAGTGATATAAGCCAATCCCAAAGGGACAAATACCACTTGTTCTCCTTGATAGGTGACAACTAACTGAGCACCAAAAAGGAAACCTGTTAAAGTGAAATGAACACTATGAGAAACGGTGACTTGATCAGCCCTCACCCTGACTGTTGATGAGCAACTTGATATGTTATCCCTCTTAGTATTTTTTTTGTTTGTTCTACTTAATACTTTTGGTTGAATACTGTAATCAATACACAATTCTTCTTAAGTGCTGAAACTACTGAAAAGTGATTGCTGTTAAATATAAGATTGGGAATAAGAGAGGGAAGAGATGTGCAATTCGGGACATGCTCAAGCTGACTTACCTCAAACAGTAGAGTTAGAAACATACCAGTGGATTTGAATTCAATCCCATCGAGGTGGCATGTACCAATGCCATCTCACTAGTCCCAGTGATCAATTTCTGTTCACAATTGATTGTAATGATAGGACTAAGAACCAAAGGGATCACATAAACAAGAATAGTGTCTGCAAATACTAGCTGATAGAATCAAAAAGGGAGAGAATGATCCAACATGGGAAGTGAGATACACAGCAGACCCATAGAATGGCAAATGTCCTTACAGCACTCTGGCTTCATAATCAGCCCTTAAGGCATGCGGATCCAGCTGAAATGCCCATGAGAGTATTTCAGGCATGGAAAGCCAAGACACTCTGGGGAAAAAAAAAAAAAAAAAAACAACAACTAAATGAAAGATCTCTGTGAGTGAGATCCCAGTGGAAAGAATGGGTCATCAAAGAAGGAGGTACCTTTCTCTGAAGGGAGGAGAGAACTTCCACCTTGACCATGGCCTTGTCTAAAAATGATCAGAGTCAGTGAACTCAGGGGGCTTCCATAGCCTTGGCAGCTCATGACAAGAGCCTAGTGTGATTACTGATGCCATAAACAAGAGTGTCAATTTGTTAAGTCAACAACAGGAGTCACTGTGCACTTACTCCTCATGTAGGATCTTTGTCCTTAGTGTGCTGTACATTGAGATCTAATGCTATAACTAGTACTCAAACAGTATTTTTCACTGTATGTTTCTGTGTGGGAGCAAACTGTTGAAATCTTTACTTAATGTATGCTAAACTGATCTTCTGTATATAAAGAGAATCGAAAATGAATCTTGATGTGAATGGAAGGGGAGAGGGATTGGGAAAGGGGAGGGTTGCGGGTGGGAGGGACGTTATGGGGGGGAAGCCATTGTAATCCATAAGCTGTACTTTGGAAATTTATATTCATTAAATAAAAGTTAAAAAAATAAATTATACTGTAATTCATAATAGATAATTAATATAAAATAAATTTTTCATCAATGATTAGAACTAATGGCTAAGCAATAATTCTTGAAAACAGAGAAAAGAAAAATATACATTAGTTGGTTCTGTATACAAATCATATGATGAATATTTTAGATGTCAATTTGGTGAAGTCACAGTACCCAAATACTTGGTAAAACATTACTCCAGGTGATTCTCCAGGTGTTTTTAGATGAATTAGCACTGAAATCAGGAGACGTTTAATAGAACAAATTACTCTCTAAAACACATTGAAGTCTTAATAGAAAAAGATTAAGTTCCGCATACTGTGCAAGAATTCTGCCAATAGATGACATTTGACATTGAACTGGAACACTAGCTCTTCTCTGTGCCTGCTTTGTGGGTTTTGGACTTGCCTGCTTCTATAAATCACATGCACAAATCTGTGAAAATATAATTCTCCTTAAGCACATGTGAATTCTTTTGGTGAACTTTGACTAATGCAAATTTTGAGACTGGGACATGGTTTAGATGAACAGAATTTTAAGTACGTTTGTAAATTGGCTACAGGTTTTCTGCAATTGGGTTTCAAATTTGATTATGTTTGAGTACACTAATTGACTTCTTGTAGTAAACCAAGTTCTGAGAAGCTACAGTGTGATGTGATAATAATGATATGTAAATTTTTTCACTGGAAACTACTAATCAAACACACATAACAGACAACTTTGAACAGTTTCACCAAAATAATAGATATAATTAGATATTCTGGTTGCTTCTGGACAAACTAAGAAAAGATTTTCCATCAATGAACTGAAAGCCACTATGTTCTAAAAATCAACTATATCTCCTGTTGTCTTAGAGATGAGACCGTAGAAAACTAAACCAAGAATATCATTCTGCAAGTAGAAGAATTATAACACAATTCAAATTCTTAACATCTTAACATCTGATTTTTGTTAAGTAGGGAACAATGATTGAGAAGAATTGGTTCCTAAAAATTGAAATGGGAACATATAAGAAGGTCCTTATAAAATTGAGAGCATTGAACCACTAAATAATGATGAGAATTCTTTGCCTGTAGAAATACCCTCTCCAACTGTCTCAGAATACTAATCCTTCATTCTAGGACACTACACACATCATTGTGGCTCACTGATTGAAGTAGAAGCTTATAGAGATCAAGTTATCAGAAAAGTTTCAGATCAACTCTGTTTCAGCATGAGCCCAAAGAATTTTTGAACTCATTCCATGGTTGTTTTCCCAATTACAAAATGCATAAGTTAAATAGATCTACTTAATTTGGCAGGATCCTCATACTGTTTCTTTACCTTAGGGTGAGAAAGATCATATGAAAGCATGCGAAATGCCTCTGCCAATGAAACCGTGAGCCCAAAATGATAGGGCCTCCCTGGAGGGATTGTAGAGCTTAGATCCACTGTGTTGGGAAAGTGATTCCCACCACTTCCCTAGTCAACTCCACTATTTGTCCTGTGCAGAAGGCAGAAAAACCTTGAAGAATGACTGTGCACTAATATAAGCTTGACCAGATGGTGATTCCAATTGCAGCTATTATTTTAGATTGGATTTCATCACAAGAGCAGATTAACACATGCCAATAAATGATATATTGCTATTGATCTGGCAAATGTCTTTTTCTACACTCTGTACACAAAGCCCATGATAAACAGTCATCTCTCAGCTGTCAAATTCTGCAATACCCATTTAGACTTCTATACTGGGGGTAAATTAATTCTCTAGACATATGTCATAATTTAATCCATAGGAATCTTGATCAATTTTCCCTTTGACATATTTTCACAATATCATATTGATACATTATGCTAATTTGGCCTATTGATAAGAATCAATAACTCAGCACTTCTTGATAAGACAGTTGCATATCAGAGAGAAATAGTCAACTAAAATTGTGAGTCCTTCTAGCTTTGTAAAATTTTTAGAAGTCCAGTGGTATTGTACATGACAAAATAACTCTTTCAAAGAGAAAAATAAGTTGTTTCAACTTACTATGCATTCAAGAGAGAGAGAAAGTTTTCTGTAGGCTTCTTTGATTTTTGTAGATAACACATTTCTCACTTGGGTGTGCAATTCAAGCCTCCATTCTTAGTGACCCCAAAAGCTCATAATTTGGAGTGAAGTCCAGTACAGGAAAAAGCAGAATCACACCACAGATACTAGGTTCTTAAAAAGTGCCTGCTATCATCTGCAGATAACCACTCATCTTTTGAGAAACAACTCTTGGCCTTCACCTGGGATAGAGAAGAGACTGAATGCTTAGCCATGGGCTACTGAGTTGCGCTGACAATTTAGGTGCACACTATGATCGTTGTGTTGGCAAACCCACCATGCCACAACCTAGGCGTGCACAACCACACTCCATTAGCAAATAGAAGTGGCACATACAGGAATGATCCCTGAATGCAAATGTAAGTTAACATAAAGAGGTAGCCCATGTTCGTCTGTTCTGCAGCATTGCCTTTTCTCTTGCAGGCTGAATCTATGACCCTGTGTGGAGTTCCCCACAATCTGTTGGTGTAAAAGACTCAGGCAAGGTTAAGAGTTAATTCTGCATTATGAGCAGGTGCCACCAGAAATTAGATATTTATTACACTCTAGTGCCATCATCACTCTAGAGAGAACAATGGTGAGGAGAAATCCACCCTCCCCACCCTCCTACCCCTGCAGTGTTCAACATTTTTGAGCAACTCGCTTCATTGCTTACTTTGCTTGGAAAGAGAAATTGTGATATGCAAAGATATGTCCTGATGTATTCATGGGCTCTAGCCAATGCTTTGGCTGAAGGATCAAGAACTTGGAAGTACTATGATTGGAAAAATCATTGATGAGGGCTTTAAGGGAAGATGCATACTGATAAATTTCTGAATGGGAAAAATATGAAGATATTCATATCCCAGGTGAATGCTCACCAAAGATCAACTTTATCAGAGGAGGATTTCAATAATCACAGGCACAGACTCATCAATTATGTGGATATCAACAAAAATATTTATTCAGCAACTTTTTTTATTTGACAGGTAGAGTTATAGACAGTTAGAGAGAGAGACAGAGAAAAAGTTCTTCCTTCCATTGGTTCACTCCCCAAATGGCTGCCGATCTGAAGCCAGGAGCCAGGTGCTTCCTCCTGGTCTCCCATGCAGGTGCAGGGCCCAAGCACTTTGGCCATCCTCCACTGCCTTCCCAGACCACAGCAGAGAGCTGGACTGGAAGAGGAGCAACCGGGACTAGAACCTGGTGCCCATATGGGATGCCGACGCCGCAGTTGGATCATTAACCAAGTGAGCCACGGCGCCAGCCCCTCAGCAACTTTTGTTATTGCTTCATTGTTCATGAATGAAGTGACTTTTGTAACAATCATAGACTTAGGGACAACACATGTCATTCACCAAGGCTGACTGGGTATGGCTATCACTAAATACTCAATCATCCAGTAGTAAAGACTGACACTGACCCTTGGACATACATGTTGTCATTCCCTAGAACAATCAGCCACATATTAAGTGGCTGTTTGAACATATGGTCATTTCCACTGTGTAAGGAGCAATGTATTGTAGTTACAGAAATAGTTAATTTTAATATCAATTTTCATTCCTTGTATGGAATGATTCTGCACAAACTATCATCCATGCATTTATAAAATGCCATGACAATATTCAATATTATATTGATAAAGTTCAATACTTTATTGATAATGTTCAGTTCTATATTATTTATGATTAATGGGCTTACTTTAGAACAAAGAGACACAACAATGGGTCCAGGCTCATGGGATTAATTGGCCTTAAGTTTCTCCCCACCATCCTGTAGCAGCAGGTGCCAGCGGATATTTTAATTGAAGACTCAGTTACATTGCTACCTAGTTTCAAATCATACAAGGCAGTGGCATGCTTCTGGTCTGAATCAGTGCACAATATATGATCCCGTTTCACCAACAACCAGGATTGACAAGTGCCGGAATTAAAGATGAAATTAGAAGTATCACCAGTCACTATTTCCTCTACTGACTCTCTAGCAAAATAGTTGTTTTCATTCATTAGTGATTTTTTTTTCCTGTAAGACTCCTTAGTTACACCCTATACAAAATTTTACATCAGCTCACAATAGAGCAGGCCAAAGCTAAAAACAAAGTGATTTATGGCTTTCACAGAAATAATTGTGAACAAATAAATTTACAGAAATGAATATGATGGCATTCATTTTTATTTTAAGACTAGATAAAAATTAAGATGTCCTTGTTGTGCAGTGGGTTAAGCCAACATCCACAAACCTGGGATCTCAAATGTGTGCCTGTTTGAGTCCTGACCGCTCCACTTCTAATCCAGCTGTCTGCTAATGCAACTGGAAATGCAGAAGGAAATGGCCTAAGTATGTAAGACCCTGCCACCTGTATCAAGGAACTGAATGGAGTTCCAGGCTCCTGGCTTTTGCCTGTCGTAGCACCAGCTCTTCTGGCTATTTGGGAAGTGAGTTAGGGTATAGAAGAGCTAGCATTGCATTAAGTTCTTCATTTCTAATATTTCATTTTGATTTTTCTTTTAAATCTAAATTTCGTGGGAAAATTTTCATTCATGTCAATATGGATTTCTTTAATTTGAGAATTTGCTTCTGATTGCTTTTGAGTAATCCTATGATTAATCTTTTGAATTCTATTTCAGGCATTTTGTCAATCTGTTCGTCTTTACATTCTAATATTGAAGCGCTTTGTGTTCCTTTGGAAGCATTATGTTGTCTTCCTTATTCTTGTTTCTTGAATTTCTATGTTTATTTTTAGGCATTTGTGGGGAGACTTGTTCTTTTTCCAACTAATGGTTTTTATCTTTGGACTGTGCTTCTGTGGCTTTGTGGAGTGTCTCCTCATTCATGAATACCCTGAGCTGTGTGCTGGGTGTGGCCAGGGAGCTCTGGTCAGTGCTCCAGGGTGGGGTGAGTAACCATGGTGATACACAATTTGGTCAAGATAGATCCCCTCTTCCTTATCAGATTGGAAGGTGTAATCAGCTCTGTTGGTGTAGTTACACTCTCACTTCCTCACTTCCAAGGGGATCAATGCCTGAGTGTCAGCCCTCTGGGGGTTAAATACTCATCTGTACTGCCTTAAGAACCACACAAAATATTTGTGCAGTCCTTGTCGTGAGCATAAATGACAGTGCATTGAACCACCCCAGGTAATCAGGGAGCTCCTAGTGTGTGGATCAGTGATTCCCCAGAGACTCAGCTACACCCTGTACCATCTAATGTAGTCCCAGTCTTCCCATAGTCTCTGCACACAAGGCTCCCAGAGTCACAGCATGCCAAGGATCTACTCCACTCCACTAGTGTGTCCCACAGAGAAGCAGAAACACTTCCAGAGTCAGCTGCCGAGGCAGTTTTTGAAGCCCTGAGCCTGAAATGTATTGGGAGGCTGGGGGCACCTCAAAATCCTGCATGCATGCCCAGGTCCTTGTCAATTTGCCCAGCCAGACTCAGCCATCTCCTCAAGGCTTGTTGCTAGGCTCATGGACATGAGCTGCTCCAGCTATTACGTATGATCAAAATGGCACCCACCTTCTCTCACCCAGTTGTCTGTCGGTGGGACACAGAGAGATAAACATGCCCCTTTTTCTCTCTAGGTTGGCAGATACCCTGTCCCAAACAGGGTTCCAGGACAGAGCCACATAAGTCTCTCCCCACAGCCATATTGCCAGTGGCATGGGCTGCTGCAGTTTAGACTCACCTCACTCTCCAAAGCTGGTGCTCGGCTCTCTGCTGCTGAGACGCTGTGTTTTCTTCATGCCTGTGCTGTGTGCCCACAACCTCCACAAAGATCCACAGCATCCCTCTTCCTTCCATGGAGTTTCCCTGCAGTTTTCTTCCTAACTCTTCCCCGAGACTACATTCTATTTTTTAACTGTCTTCTCCAAGCCTGGAGCAGTAATCTCCCTCCCTATTCTGCTATGTTGGAATCTCTACTAAAAGACTGATAAATCTATTTTTTTTTAATTTATTTATTTAATGAATATAAGTTTCCAAAGTACGAATAATGGATTACAATGGCTTCCCCCCCATACCGTCCCTCCCACCCACAACCCTCTGATAAATCTATTTTAAAAATTTAAAAACTGAATAAACAAAAAATAGATGATGGTCAGAATCTATTGGTTATAGCTGAGAGAATGTGATGGGCAGCATTTTGTGATGTTGCTTCAATGTCTTTATGATGATCAAATGAATCCTATTGTTGGAAGGCAACACCTACACTGTAATACTAAATGCTTAAATACTGGGGACAACATCGTGGCACAGTGGTTAATCCACTGGAATGCTGACATTCCATATCAGAGTGGCAGCTAAAGTCCCAGCTGCTCTACTTCCGTTCAGATTTAGGCTTAATGTGCCTTGGAAGGCAGCAGAGGATGGTCCAGTACTTAGGCTTCAGCCTCAGATGTAGGAAACCTAGATGGAGTTCCAGGATCCTGGTTTAGGCCTGGCCTAACCTTGTCTGTTGCAATCATTTGGAAATTGAATGAGCAGATAGAAGCTCTCTCTCAGTTGCCCTCTCCCCCCTCCCCTCCCTTTCTCTTTTTATTTCTCTCTGTCTCTGTTTCTCTGCCTTTCAAACAAGTAAATACCCTCTAAGTAGTCCCTTTTTACAAATAATGTTATGACAAGGGGCACAGTCTTCATAAAAAAGTATTTGGGGCACATTATTCTAACTAAATTTCTTATATTTATCATGTATGTGAGATCTCGACTCTACTTCTACCTGCCGTCAGTGAAACTCCTGTATCCATAAGGATAAGAAATATAAAAAACTGATGCATAAACTGTTAATTTTAAGTCTTAGCTAGTGGTCATTTTCCTAGAAAATATGACTACATTTTTAATTTGTGAAAATATCTTAATGACCATCAGGGAAAAAAGCAATAAAGCACACATTTACATAAAGTGACAGATTTTGCTGATCCTTATGAAGTAACAATAATACTTACTGAATTTACTAGCCTTCTTCCTTGTAAGGAACCTCTGTAGGCAATGATTGGGGAGGCTCAATTTCTCTGAATCGAGCTAATGTTATTTTGCTTATAGACAAAGATGGCCAAGGGAGGCCTTGTGTAATAATAAAAAACATTCTTTTTAAACTGTCTTCATAATCTAGTTTGTTTTATTTACTTACACATCATGCAGTTTACATGCCTTCATTTAAATACCTAGATATTTATATCTTTAAGATTCCCTGATTTGGAGACATATGTATTTGATGCCTCATACACTCTTGTAACTCATAGTTGGTGATGATTTCTAAAGACAGTTAGGCCTAATCTTTGAAATGGAAATTCTTTGATGCTTTCCCAGTAGTCTCTCTCTCTCTCTCTCTCCTCTTCCTCCTCCTCTTTCACTTTCTCTTTCTCTTTCCCTTTCCCTTTCCCTTTCCCTTTCCCTTTCCCTTTCCCTTGTTATTTTCTAGACAAAAACAAAGAAGAATGTGAAGTTCTCTTTATGCCTTGGTTGCTCAGTTACTCCTGTCTAATACACTTTGGCTCTTCTGTGAGTCTGGACATCACAGTATTCATTCTGACGTTGCCTTTCTACCACTTACATGATTTCTTATATATTATTTTTCACAGACTATGTCTTTCCTACTTTGTAAAGGTAAGGAATCAACCTTTGAGATCTTATACATCCTATATTTTTGGAAGCAGAGTCAGAGGAAGTAAATAGAGAAATAGAGAGGCAGATGGTCAATTACTTGGGTGGGAGGAGGTAGCAGAAGAGTGGTTGAAATGTAATTGAGTTATGGGCACATAAGAAAGGAACCTGAAAATTGTATATATCACTGGACGTTAAAATATCCTCTTCTACCATGAACAAAGTCTACTTCAAAACCGGAAGACTAACATCTCTCCTTCCAGAAACTTTGCCTGCTTACTGTGCATTTGGAAATCACATATTTAAAAAATTACTATGTTCATCAATCTGTATATGTGAAATATATGAAACTGTATAACAAATTAAATTAAAAATGCCACTATACAGTAGAAGAAGAAACTTACATGTTTCAAAAGCTTCATGGACTTGTAATTCTATTACAAGATATAATTATAAGGATGTAAACAGAGCACACTGTGAGGCAGCCTCAAGGAGACAGTCCCCAACTACCCCATCTGTGCTTGCCTCCATAAGAACTGTTTAGTTTCAATACCAGAAAACCATACATATATCCCAAATTTCTCTTGTGTAGAAACAAATGCAAGGATCATTATTTTTCATGTTAGAACTAAAATTAGAATAATTTACTGAGAACTAATAGTCTGAGGAAAGAAGTCCTATGTATTTCATATTTATATGACATTTTCAATCCTCCATATGCTCCACTCACTATGTCATAATTCAAAGAAGTTCAATTGCTATGCTTACTTTACTGAAGATATCAGATTAATTCTGTATTTGACAAATATTCAATTCACGCATGTCAGAATTCTTAAAACCAATATTTATATTTATCTTAAAATGTATACTTTCATAGATATGAGCCTTAAATTCTGACTCTATTAATTACATGATGTATTATAAAAATTATTTTTCACATTGAATATTGGTTAGTTCATGACATAAAACAAAATAGAGAGGAAGGCATCATTCTCCTAATAATAGTTAATAATCAAACATTCTTTGAAGATTTTAATTTTGTGAGTGTGAATGTACAATATTAAACATGTTATTTTAAACATAATATCCAAAATTTTAACTGTCAGCAACCTATTTTTTAGTTTTCCAAAGGGTGTTTAAGTAGTGAGCAATTTATTTCTATTATTCAGTGCATATTCTTCAGAAGGAATGCTAGGTATAAGTACTTCACTTAGAACCAAATAGGATATTATTTTTAGCTTTCTGAAATGCTCCTTGTTCCTATTCACAAAGCACCCATATAATCAACTTCAGAATTTAATGATATTGTTCAAGTGAATAGGAATATCAAGAGTAAGACTAAAGGGAGCCAAGTGAATTTAATAGTGCACTTCACCTTTACCTTTGGACAGGTGATTATTATTTTTCTGAGTGCCATATAAAATGAATTAAACTTTTTAAAATTAATTTTAGTAATCTTAATTGAAACAAATTAAATGGTTATATTATAAAGAATTAACAAAAATACATTTGTGTAATGTTTGTGGCATAATATCTTAGTACTCAGTACACTTTTCTTTTTATTATAAAAAGATACCTTCAGGTGATTCTTTTGCATAAAAAGTTAGGGTAAGTTTCTTCTAATCTAGTTGAATTTATGATGGTTTAGAATAGTATTAATATATAATTTGAAAATAGAAAATTTTGAAAATACTTATATTGTTGCTATATTTGTTATTTCTAAAAATCTCCAACTTGTACTTTTGAGTCTTTTATAAAATAGCATGCATAAACACATATAAGGAATTGATATATCTATATCCATAGATTAAATATTTAGTATATCATAATATAATTGTGATTAACCTGTACTTCTTACTCCAGAATAACTTAGATTTTTAATGCTAAACATTTTAATGTGACCTAAGACTCAATATATAATCCCATGTTTTTTTTTTTTAATTTTTCACTCAAGCATTTAAAGCTAGGTAAAATTTACATATAGTGATATGAACAATTCTAAAATAGGTATTTTAATTAATTTTATGAAATGTATACACCTAGGAAATGTACAACCATAGCAAGAGGTAGTAAACTTACATTATCCCTGGGGCCATTAGTCAAACCTCACACAAAGGAAACTAATAAACTCATTTCTTTCAACGTTAGTTACTTTATATAATGTCATTTATTACTGTATTATACAAGTTGAGTCATCAGTTAGAAGAATGTAGTCTGAGATGAACATGATGAGTTTGAACGTGAACAGTGGAATAGAGATAAATGAATAAACTGTGTAGCTTTTAAGATAAGATATGGTTGAATTGTATCATAATAAGCATGACTAGACAAAGATAAGAGACCTCTGGGCCCCAACATGAGTTGCAATCACACCTTCTCCTTTCCTCTTGCTGACATATTTCAGACTCATCTAAGTAAGAGATGGGAAATTTTTATTCTTTTTATTTTTTTATTTTATATTTTTGTAAGTATTTTGCTACATTCACTTCAAATGTAGGTATTCTATATACACATATATGCTATCTAAAGAGATGCAGTGAAAGCATTTCATAAAATTCAGAATCCTTTTCTAATAAAAGCCTTTAAAAAAACTGGATATAAAAAGAGCATAGCTCAACACAACAAAGTCAATATATGACAAACCTGCAGCCAACATCATATTGAAGAAAAGCTGGAAGAATTTCTGCTAAGACCTAGGACCAGAGAAAGATGCACACTTTTGCCACTACTATTAAATGTCATTCTAGACGTTTTAGCCAGAGCCATCAGGAAAGAAAAAGAAATCAAATGTATACAATTGGAAAGGGGGAAGTCATATTTTCCCGGTCTGCAGATGACATGATCCTTTATGTAGGGAAACCAAAAGACTTCACTAAGAGACTTATATTTGACACTCGTAAGAGAGATTGGGGAAATTGCAAGATTTCAAACTCAACATCAAAATTCAATCACATTCTTAAACAACAGTGTACTGGCTGAGAAAGAACTTACAATATTAGTCCCATTCACAATTAATACAAAAATTAAATATATTGTGTTAAATTTTCCTAAGGGTGTGAAAGATCTCTACAATAAAAAATGACAGTGAAAGAAACCAAGGAGGGCACAAAAAAATTGGAAACTTCTTCCATGTTCATGGATTAGAAGAATCAATATACTAAGATTTCCATGCTATCTAAAGTTATTTATAGACTTAATGTGATCACAATTGCATGGATATTCTTCACAGATTTAGAAAAAAAATCCTAACCTTATATGGAAACACAGCAGATGCTGAATAGCCAAAGAAATCTTAAACAATAAAAGCCAAATTGAAGGCATCACAACAGATTTCAAGAGATTCTACAGGGTTGGTAAAATCAAAACGACCTAGTACTGGCACAAAAATAAACATGTATGCCAATGAAACAGAATAGAAATTGCAGAAATTAACCCATGCATCTACAGCCAACTAATCTTCGACAAGTGAGCTAAAATCATTCCCTGGAACAATAATAGGCTCTTCAACATCAGTAACTTTTACCTATTCTATGAATTCTTACAAATGTAATAATATATTTCCTACTTTTATTTCTTTTTTAACATTTATTTATTATTTATTTGAGAGATAGAGTTACAGATAGAGAGAGGGACAGACAGAGAAAAAAGTTTTCCATCTGCTGGTTTACTCCCCATAGGGCCACAATGGCCAGAGCTGGGCCAATCCGAAGCTGGGCGTCAGGAGCTTTCTTCTGGGTCTCTGGTGCATGTGCAGGGACCCAAGCACTTGGCCCATCTTCTACTGGTTTCCCAGGACATCAGTAGAAAGCTGGATGGGAAGCAGAGCAACTGGGACACAAACCAGCACCAAAATGGGATGCGAGCACCATGGACCGAGGCTTAGTCTGCTACCCCATAGTGGTGACCTCTAATTCTGTGTTTCAACATTACTTCTTCAAATTTATTCTTATCATTGCTTGCAGTAGTATTTCCTTCATATATATGCTGAGTAGTGCTCCTCCATTTATATTTGTCATATATACTATACATACACATATTAGATTTACTAGTTAATGGACATTTTGGTTGCTGTAATTTGGCCATTATAAAGATGCTTGCTATGTATGTATATGGAAATTTCTTTTCTTAAAAATTAAATGTTTTGCAGAATTAAATTTAATATCCCATGTATGTTTGATTATGAATGTTCAATGGATCTTTGAAAACATACACATTCTTTTTTTTTCTTTCAAACTTTTATTTAATGAATATAAATTTCCAAAGTACAGATTATGGATTACAATGGCTTCCCCCCCATAATGTCCCTCCCACCCGCAACCCTCCCCTTTCCCAATCCCTCTCCCCTTCCATTCACATCAAGATTCATTTTCGATTCTCTTTATATACAGAAGATCAGTTTAGCATACATTAAGTAAAGATTTCAACAGTTTGCTCCCACACAGAAACATACAGTGAAAAATACTGTTTGAGTACTAGTTATAGCATTAAATCTCAATGTACAGCACACTAAGGACAAAGATCCTACATGAGGAGTAAGTGCACAGTGACTCCTGTTGTTGACTTAACAAATGGACACTCTTGTTTATGGCATCAGTAATCACCCTAGGCTCTTGTCATGAGCTGCCAAGGCTATGGAAGCCCCCTGAGTTCACTGACTCTGATCATATTTAGACAAGGCCATGGTCAAAGTGGAAGTTCTCTCCTCCCTTCAGAGAAAGGCACCTCCTTCTTTGATGACCCATTCTTTCCACTGGGATCTCACTCGTGGAGATCTTTCATTTAGTTTTTTTTTGTTTTGTTTTGTTTTTTTTTTTTTTTTTTTTTTTTTTTTTTTTCCCAGAGTGTCTTGGCTTTCCATGCCTGAAATACTCTCATGAGCTTTTCAGCTGGATCCGCATGCCTTAAGGGCTGATTCTGAGGCCAGAGTGTTGTTTAGGACATTTGCCATTCTATGGGTCTGCTGTGTATCTCACTTCCCATGTTGGATCATTCTCTCCCTTTTTTATTCTATCAGCTAGTATTTGCAGACACTAGTCTTGTTTCTGTGATCCCTTTGGTTCTTAGTCCTATCATTATGATCAATTGTGAACAGAAATTGATCACTGGGACTAGTGAGATGGCATTGGTACATGCCACCTTGATGGGATTGAATTGGAATCCCCTGGTATGTTTCTAACTCTACCATTTGAGGTAAGTCAGCCTGAGCACGTCCCGAATTGCACATCTCTTCCCTCTCTTATTCCCACTCTTATATTTAACAGCGATCACTTTTCAGTTAAGTTTCAGCACTTAAGAAGATTTGTGTATTGATTACAGTATTCAACCAAAAGTATTAAGTAGAACAAACAAAAAAAATACTAAGAGGGATAACATATTAAGCTGCTCATCAACAGTCAGGGTGAGGGCTGATCAAATCACCGTTTCTCCTAGTGTTCATTTCACTTTAACAGGTTTCCTTTTTGGTGCTCAGTTAGTTGTCACCTATCAAGGAGAACAAGTGGTATTTGTCCCTTTGAGATTGGCTTCTTACACTCAGCATAATGTTTGTGTACAATTTTATTATCTTTATCCATTTTAGTATTTTTTTTTGTTCTAGTACCATTGGTTGAACTCTGTAATTAAGACACAATTATTCTTAGGTGTTTAAATTTTAACTGAAAAGTGATCCCTGTTAGGAATTTGGAAAATGTCGCTCCCCCTCTTCGCGGAGGAACGACACAGGACCCTGCGCTGTTCTTTTGTCTGCTTGGCCCTTCCCGGGTTTGCTGCTGGTTCTTCCCGGGTTGGCTACTGACCCTTCCACCTCCGTGGAAGGGTGGTTCCCCCTGCCACTTTCCCCACTTCCGTGGGGGAGTGGCACACCACAGGCCGGCTCTCTTGGGGGCTGCTCAGATGTTCCTCAGATAGATGTTCCTGGTGCATGTTGTCTCTCTCCTCCTTTATAGACCTCTTCCGCCAATCCCAACTCTGCTACCCACACGCCAAGTACGCTGCTCTCCTCCAATCAGGAGCAAGATCAGCTCCTGCAGCTCAATCAAATTGGCGAGAGGCAGCTGTGTAGAAGCTGTTTCCTCCCTTCTCAGCGCCATATTGTGGGAGAGCAGATGCATAGAATAAATCTTAATTCCAGTAACTTAGTCTAGTCTGAGTTGCTCCCCATAGGAAAACATACACATTCTTTAGTTGTTTATTTTATTGCTCTTTATGTGTAAAGTAGGTCACATCAATTTAAAATTGTTCAAATTTTTAATGTTTATTCTATTTTTTCCCTGATCCTTCTATCAAGTATATACAGAAGGTAGATTTGAACTATAATCATACATTTCTATCTTTAGTTTTTTTTACGTTTTTCTTTGGATGTCTAGGATCTCTTGATTATGGATATATCTTCAGAGCTACCCAATTATTTATCAATGATCTTGAGAAGGTGCTTAAGTAGTGATTAAGATGCCCATATTCCACGTCTGGATAAATGCTTTTGATTTAGAGCTCCAGCTCCTGACTTTAGCTTCCTGCTAATGCAAATCCAAGGAGACAAATGTGATGGCTCAGGTAATTCAGTTCCTGCCACGCACAAGGGAGGCATGACTGAGTTTCCAGATTCCAATTTAACCCAGCTCAACCCAACCCTGGTTGTTGAGAGTATTTGGAGACTGAACCAGTCTGTCTGTCTGTCTCTCTTTTTCATTCTCTGTCTCTTCATGTCTAAAAAAATACATCTCAGCACTTCTAGGACTAGTTATTATTGTTTTTCTGATTTAATATAGCTTTTCAGGTTTTTTTTTCATATTTAGTATTTTTCACCATAATAATTTTAATGTTTTTGAATGTTTAAAGAGCTTTCCTAAATTAAATACATTTACCCTTGTTTTTAAAATCTGTTCTGACAAATTGTTCCTTTTAATTGTGATATTATTCCATTTTCATTTAGAATAGCTAGATGTGATTTGGTTTAGAACTGTTGTTTTGATTTTCTTTTCTGTTTTAGTCCACTGGTGTTTATTATTTTTTATTTCATTATTTTGTTTCATAATTCGAAGTTAACATTTATAGCGTTATTTTTAATTTCTTTTATTGTCTATTTGCCAAAATGGTGAGTATTCATACATGTGTATCTATTAGAAGGTTTAAATGTTTATCTTTGGGGCTGGCTGTATGCCTGTAACACTGACATCACAAATGGGTACTCCTTCATGTCCTATCTGCTTCACTTCTGATCAATCTCCTTGCTAACAACCTGAAAAATCAGCAGAAATATCTTTTCAACATTCTGATTTATCCTTTCTCCAATGCATTATTTAGTATTTTTGTCAAGTATCAGTTGGCTGTAGAGTATGTGTTTATTTCTAGGGTCTCTGTTCTGCTCTATGGATTTGTTTTCATGTCAACAGAATACTATTTTAATTATTGCAGTTTTGTAAAATATTTTAAAGCCAAGGTAACACAGTACCTTCTGTATTGTTCTCTCAAAATCACTTTGGGTATTCAATGTCTTTGGTGGTTCCATACAAGTTTGAGTAATTTTTTTTTGTCTTTTTTAGTTCTGTTAAAAGTGTAATAGGGATTTTGATTGTGATTGATTTTAATCTGGAAATTTCTTTGGGTAGGACACATATATTCTAATGATGTTGATTTTTCCATTTCATAAATATAGGCTGTTTTTCTATTACTCTGTCTTCTTTAATTACCTTTATTGATGATTCATAGTTTTCATTGCAGAGCTCTTTCACCTTTTTAATTAAATCTTTCCAGGATTTTTGTTTCTTTTGTAGCTATCAGAAATGGAATTGATTTCTTCATTTTTTAAAGATTTTTATTTATTTATTATACAGGCAGAGTTATACACAGTGAGAGAGAGAGAGAGAGAGAGAGAGAGACAGAGAGAAAGGACCACCTTCCGTTGGTTCACTCCCCAAGTGGCCACTACGGCTGGAGCTGCGCCGATCCGAAGCCAGGAGTCGGTGTTTCCTCCCAGTCTCCCATGCAGGTGCAGGGGCCCAAGCACTTGGGCCATCCTCCACTGCATTCCCAGGCCACAACAGAAAGCTGGACTGGAAGAGGGGCAGCCTGGACTAGAACTGGTGCCCATATGAGATGCCAGAGCCACAGGCAGAGGATTAACCTAGTGCGCCATGGCACTGGCACCTCTTTATTTCTTTTCAGAATGATTCATTGTAGTATAAACATGTTATTGAGTTTTGTATATTTGCCAAGGATCTCAATAGACATTTTTCAAAAAAGGAAATCCAAATGGGCAGCAGACATATGAAAAAATGTTCAAGATCACCAGAAATCAGGGAAATACAAATCAAAACCACAATGGGGTTTCACCTCACCCCAGTTAAAATGTCTAACACTCAGAAATCTACCAACAATAGATGCTGGAGAGGATGTGGGGGAAAAGGTACGCTAACCCACTGTTGGTGGGAATGCAAACTGATAAAGCCACTATGGAAGTCAGTTTGGAGATTCCTCAGAAACCTGAAGATAACCCCACAATACAACCCAGCCATCCCACTCCTTGGAATTTACCCAAAGGGAATGAAATTGGCAAACAAAAAAAGCTGTCTGCACCTTGAAGTTTATTGCAGCTCAATTCACAATAGCTAAGACCTGGAATCAACCTAAATGCCCATCAACAGTAGACTAGATAAAGAAATTATGGGACATGTATTCTATAGAATACTATACAGCAGTCAAAAACAATGAAACAGGTCATTTGCAACAAAATGGAGGAATCTGGAAGACATCACGCTGAGTGAATTAAGCCAGTCCCAAAGGGACAAAAATCATATGTTCTCCCTGATCGGTGACAACTGACCAAGCATCAAAGGGGAAACTTGTTGAAGTGAAATGGACACTATGAGAAACAGTGACTTATTAAGCCCTTGTCCTGACTGTTGATGAACAACTTAATACTTTATCCCTTTTAGTATTTTTTGTCCTATTTAATACTTTTGGTTTAACTTGTAATTAACACACAATTATTCTTAGGTATTTAAATTTAACTGAAAAGTGATCCCTGTTAAATATAAAATATAAGAGTAGGAATAAGAGAGGGAGGAGATGTACAATTTGGGACATGCTCAATCTGATTTGCCCCAAATGGTGGAGTTAGAAATGTGCCAGGGGATTCCAATTCAATCCCATCTAGGTGGCGTGTACCAATGCCATCTAACTAGTCCAAGTGATCAATTTCAGTTCACAGTTGATCATAATGATAGGTCTAAGAGTCAAAGAGATCACATAAACAAGACTAGTGTCTGCTAATACTATCTGATAGAATTAAGATGGAGAGAACGATCCAACATGGGAAGCGGGATACACAGCAGACTCATAGAATGAATGGCAGATGTCCTAATTAGCACTCTGGCCTCAGAATCAGCCCTTAAGGCACTCGGATCTGGCTGAGGAGCCCATGAGAGTATTTTAGGCATGGAAAGCCAAGACACTCTGGCAAAAAAAACAAAACAAAACAAAACAAAACAAAACAAAAAAAAAACAAAAAACAAAACCCTAAGTGAAAGATCTCTGCAAGTGAGATCCCAGTGGAAAGAACGGGACATCAAAGAAGGAGGTACCTTTCTCTGGGGGAAGGAGAGAACTTCCACTTTGACTATGACCTTGTCTAAATAAGATGAGAGTTGGCAAACTCAAAAGGCTTCCATAGCCTTGGCAACTCATGACAAGAGCCTTGGGAGATTACTGACGCCATAAACAAGAATGTCAATTTGCTAAGTCAACAATAGGAGTCACTGTGCACTTACTCCTCATGTAGGATCTCTGTCCTTAATGTGATGTACAATGTGAATTAACACTATAACTAATACTTAAACAGTACTTTATACTTTGTGTTTCTGTGTGGGTGCTGTTGAAACCCTTGCTTAATTTATACTAAATTGATCTTCTGTATATAAAGATAATTTAAAATGAATCTTGATGTGAATGGAATGGGAGAGGGAGGGGGAGATGGGAGCGGTGTGGGTGGGAGGGAAGTTATGGGGGCTAAAAGACATTGTAATCCATAAACTGTACTTTGGAATTTTATATTTATTAAACAAAAGTTAAAATAAACATTTCATTGGTCTTGAGTGATTTTATCTAGTGTTGCACTGGATTCTACAATTTTTTTATTTTTATAAGTTTGCTACAAGTTACTGCTCTGTGGATACCATGAGGCTTACGCAAACTTTTTCAACTATAGCAAGATATCTTGAATTGATTACAACTTAACATTGATTATAAAGACAGGAAAAGGGATAAAAAACCAAATCAATAAGAAATCCTAATAAATAAATCTACCTTATCCCCATATTTTGAACTTTTGCTTTTACGTAAAATTTTAATGCAGTGTTGACAATTTGCATTCAGTATTCACAGTAAAGTTATAAATGGTTTATAAACCATTTTATAACATAATACTAGAGCATTCTGAACTTGTATATTTACTTTGACCAGGGAGTTTTCTAAGTTTTATTATTTTCTTCTTATTTTTTAGCATCCCTTTCCGTATAAAGTCTCTATAGTACTTCTTGTAATGTCAGAGTGGTGATGATAAATTCATCTTTTTTTGGGAATGTCTTTATTTCTCTCTCATAGCTAAGGATAGCTTTGCTGAATACAGTATTCTTGGCTGACGATTTTATATCCACCGCCCCACCCCTTTCTGTGAAAATCCCATCCCACTCCCTCTTGGTTAATGAGATTTTTACTGAGTCTAAAGTCAGGTGAGTTGGGATCCCTTTAATATGTTACTTGGTTCATTTTTCTTGCAGCTTTGGGAATGTCATCTTTAACTTCAATATGCTTTTGGTTAGACTTGGGTTATTGGCTCTGACTGATAACCTTTTAACTACCTTTACCTGGGTACTTGTATCTTTCTTTAGGCTTGGGAAGTTCTCTGTTTTAAGCTATTTGAGTATTGTTTCTACCCCTTTGTCATTCTCAAGGTCTGGTTGGTCCCACTAACTGAAATATTTGGTCTTTTTATTTTACCCCTTATTTGCAACAAGTTTTCTTCATTCCTCTTGACTCTTTTTTTTTTCTCTAAAACTGTATATTTTCAAGTAGGCTGTCTGCAAGCATAATGATTATTTCCACTGTTTGATCTACTCTGTAATTCATTATTGATGCCTTCTATCACATTTTATATTTTACTGTGTACTTTTCATTTGGAGGATTTTTGCTTCATTTCATTTAATTACTTCTATCTCTCTATCAAACATCTCTGTTAGAATAGGGAATCATTTCTCTGTGTTCTCTTGAATTTTGCTGAATTTCCTTTATTAAAGTAGCAGTTTTGAAATATTCATCTGAGCATTAGAAAATTTAAACTCCTAGATGTTTGATTTCCAGTATTTTATTTTGCTCTTTAGTTGAGGTTGTATTTCCTTGGACATTGATGGTGCTTAATGCTGTACATTCTGTGCACAACAAAGGATTAAATATAGTATTTCTGACTTAATTTCTGGCTTGTCTCCTAGAAACTTTCAGTAGCCTGTTTAATTCTCCGAGTGTTTGGACACTTCCACCATTTCAACACTAGTTAGCTCCCTACACTTCATTCTATCTCAGGTTTGATCTTCATATGTTTTTACCGATTCAGTCTTGTAATAGTCTCCAAATTCAAATGTGTTCCAAATGTGCTGTTCATTTGTTATTCAGTATGAACTGGGGAGTGCTTACAAAGGGGTTATCTGTCACTTCAGTTTATATAAATTCTATTGATCTGTCATGCCAGGCAATGATATTACTTTTTCAGAAGTATTCAATATGAACATAAGCCCAACTTATTATATTTTATATTTTGCCTAAAAATACAATAATTTACAGATTAAATTTCCTATTGCTTCTTCTAATGTTTCTTCATGTTCATTATTTTAAACTTTTATAATATTACATTAAGCATGATGCTAACTGTAACATATCATTAACTTTGGCATAAAAAAATTTTTCTTATGATCATATTTTCTTATTAGTCACATTTTAATCATTGCATATGAAATATTTTCTTGTTGTATGATAGGCATATACATGATGTACTTAGTTGTATGTCAATTTTTTTCTGTTAGAATCTTGTTATCTTGAAAGACTTTGATATTACGTGGCTTGTTTATAAGCATAGTAGTTGTATTATTCAGAGTAATAGTGGTATCATTGTTGTGGTTCCAATTCTATAAAGTCTAGTGTTAGAGTAGATTTTTTTAAAAGAATTATTTTATTTATTTGAAAGACAGAGGAGTTATAAAGAGAAGTAGAGCCAGAGAGAGAGAGAGGTCTTCCATCTGCTGGTTCACTCCCCAAATGACCACAAGGGCCAGAGCTGAGCTGATCAGAAGCCAGGAACCAGGAGCTTCTTCCAGGTCCCCCACACAGGTGCAGCGGGCCAAGGAGTGTGCAATGCTGGTGCTGCAGGCTGGGGCGTTAACCCACTTGCCCAGCAGAGCCAGCCCTGATCTATTCTTAATATATGAATTTTTGGATTTCACAAATAAATGACGTAGATGTGGAAAATTTTTAAAATTCTAAATAGTAGGATCTCAATGTCTCCAAGTCTTATACAGCTTATTCCCCATCAGCTCATTTAATCTTGGTAATTTCCCCTTCCAAGATCGGCAGTCTTGCCTGCTTGTGTGAGGTTTAGTATTTGAACAGCATCTCACGAAGTAAGAATTCTCTCTCTGGACCTCTGTTTCACATTCTGTCCCTTAATTCTACCACCCCTTTCTTCATTCTATAACTTTAACATTATGTGACAGCTGTACTTTGCCTTGTTATAACTTTTTTTTTTTCCCTAGTATGGTCCAGAAAGCATTGCAACATAGAGCATTTATATGTGAGGTTTACTTCATGATATTTTTGTTGAAGTTGTTTTCACAGGGATTGCAGGAATGAAATGTCTGAATTATATTAGAAAGCCTGAAAAAGACATATCAAATAAAAAATGTGTATTATGATAAAACCACACAAGGATTTCAAAACATTTGCATTAAAATAAACTGATCTTTAACTTCATTTTTCTGTGCGTGATTTGAAGTACACGTGCATGTGGTAGATTTAACTGTGCATGAGTAATTCATCTCTTATCCAGTCCTGATTTATCGTCCTACTAAAAATTATACATGCTATTCTCTACACTTCTTAGAGATTTATTTGTTCATAAGGCATAGAAAGATAAAGAGAGAGAGAAAACAGAGAGTTCTTAGATTGCTTGCTCACGACCCCTCCCCCATCACCACTCCAAATATTTGCAAGGCCTGGCTGAAATGCAAAGCCAGGAGCTCCATCTGAGTCTCCCACAATGGAGGCCTGAACCCAAATACTTGAGCTATTATCTGCTGCTTCTTATGTGCATTAACAGGAAGCTGAATAGGAAATAAGGTGATTTGGACTCAACAAACATCATCTAGGAAAGCTGACAGAATCAATGTAAAAGTGTACAAAAAGGTGGGACAAAGAAATCATTTGAGATGTCAGTAGCACTATGTTGATGCCAGTTTACTAATTTTGATAATTATGCTATAGTTATATAAAATGCTGCATTGAAGTAAATCACATCATAGGAATATTATAATTATTTATATTATTTTTGCAGAATATATTGATGTTTGAAATTATTCCCAAGTGAAAAATTAAATGATTAAAATCAGGGTGTTAGAACAATACCATCTTCAGTGTTGAAGAAGGCACTATGTGTCAGACTGGAGTTTTCAGGACAATATTAACTAAGAGATGGAAGATAAGAGATGAGAATCAAATCTTTAATTAGAATAATTTGCAATTCCTGAATAAATCTAACTTCATGTGCTAAAAATTACAAATATTTTCCTATCCCATGTTCAAACATTTATATTTAAAACATAAAATATTTGATTAATTAGTAATTTTTTGTTTGTTTTACACTGAGAGGTAACCTAATAGGATGTTCTGAAGCACATATGACTGAATGTCTGAAGCTGCCTAATTA
Organism: Oryctolagus cuniculus; assembly: GCF_051225735.1. Lineage (NCBI taxonomy): Eukaryota > Metazoa > Chordata > Mammalia > Lagomorpha > Leporidae > Oryctolagus > Oryctolagus cuniculus. The sequence continues at coordinate 63,307,889 of NC_142874.1, read as the reverse complement.
GCATATGCATCACCTCACATAGCTATCACTTTTGTCATAAGAACACTTTCCTACCAACTCCTTAGCATTCTTTTAAAAATACTTTACAAATACATTATCAACTGTAGTACCATGTTGTGCAGTTGGTCTCTTGACATTATTTCTAAGTGAAATTTTGTATCCCTTGACTAAAGTATCACAAAAACCACCCCTCAGAGTGCTCAGCCCCTGGTAACTAAGATTCTACTCTCTCATCCATGAGGTTAACCTACTAAGAATCTTACCTATAAGTGAAACCACACAATTTTTGTCTCTGTATCTGGCTTTTTCTTTCAGATATACGTTTTAAGAATTGAGCAAGTCATTAGGCAAACAATATTTCTTTAAAAATGCATAGTTAGAATAGTACCCAAAGAGTTGACAATAACAGAATGTCTCTAAATTTGTTTCTAATGTAATTTTATCAGCACAAGGCATTTTTATACTACTAAAATTCCCAGCCAAATGGAGAAGAATCACCACATAGTACAGATCTGATTTATTTGTTGTTTGTTTATCTTAATAACCTATCAACTTTTGACTATTTAAGTAGAGGCAAGACTTTTTAATTGCCTGCATAATTAAGGAAAAGTGGAAGACTTCTTATCTAAGTATTAAAATTCTTGGCTCACTGCAGTTTTAAAATCAATAATAATTTATGCTGGATTTTTTGAAGTTTCATGCGATTGGTTTTATCACATTTAATAGATTATGACATACATCATACTATACTTTTCAGAAAAAAATTAGATATTTATCATATTGAATATGTGATTTCTAGTTTAAGAGCAACTCAGGAAAGAAGGCTTTTTGTATGCTCTTAAAATATTATTATAAATATGGTAACAATTTAGTTGATGATTAAGATGCGCTTGTTAAAATGTTTCACTTATGTGAGACAGCCTGGAAACATGCATTTTGGATTTATAAAATGAATACTTATATAATTTTGTCAGCACTGGCAACTTTCTATCATAAGTTACTGATGACAAAATTCTACTAGTATTCATTTTATGAATCCAAATGCATATTTCCAGGAATAGGATATATTTTTCAAAAATAAGCATAAAAAACTCTTCAGAAACACACTTCAGATAGAAAGATGAATTTTTCTGTTACATTAAAATAGGTTTTATTTTTAATTGACACAAACTCATTGTATATATTTATTGAGCCTAGGGTGATAAACTGACACATATATAATAATCAAATTGGAGTAATTAACATTTTTGTTTCTTACATATTTATCATTTCTTAGTGTCAGGAACTTCAATCTGCTTTCTTTCATTCTTTATAAGGTGCATAACCAATTATAAATTCTCATTACTCTACCATGCTATAGAGCACGAGAGCTTATTTTTCCTAACTATACTTCAGAATCTTCTCCAGATTTGATCTTTCTCCCCCCTTCTCTTTCTAGATTTGAAGGAGAGAATACCAACACAGCAGAAAGCAGATGCTCTTATGTTGTTGGCAATAACTTTTTCATGCTTAAATGTATTATACAATATAGGAGGTTAAAAACATATTAATATTCTTAACCTCCTATGTAGGTAGTTCTCATTCTTATTCAATTATTTGTTTGGTGATAACACTCTAATAATGGGTACACATATGTTTTCAGAACCATAAAACCAAGTTCAAAATTCACAATCTATTATGACAGACCTGTGTTGATCTTTGTTGACATGTAACCCATCAGGTGCTTCCTGTATTTTTTCTTGTGTCCTGTGCATGTTATTAGTGTAAACTTATACTGGCTCCTAGATTATCTGATTTTATTGTTATCACTCTTGCTTCAAATTCACACGTTTCTCACTTCAACTTATTTACAATCCATGAATTTCTTTTAAGTTCTAAATATTCGGTGATATTTTCATTGGGTTGTTAAAGTGTGTTGGAACACAATATCTGGGAAGAAAAAAATGTGTTTTAATTGGAAAGATGTTTCTAAGATATCTCTTCTTGTATGATTTCAGTACAATTTACTTTTTTCATAGAAATCTTAAAGTGAGAAAAAGTAGTTATATATACATATGCTGCAAAAATTAAAATAGACAATGCAGAAAATGATTTCCCAAGGAGAATCAGTTTATGTGTTTCTCTGCTCTTTAATTTTAATGTGTGACTCTTGAGGATTCTTGATGCAGACACTTGGCTTAGACTCTGCAACACTGCTGAGGCAGACACTTCCAGAAGGACTGTTAATCTCTATTTTTGCATAAAAGCTTCAGTGTACATCCTCTAGCCTGGCTGGAGACTGATTCCTGCAGCTGCCTCCTGTCTAGTTGGTCCCACAGTGAATTCCCTCTTGGTTCCAAAGAAGACTTCAATCTTCACCTCTATGGGCTCCTACAGGCCTGTGTGTGATGCTTTCTGAGAGGTTTAAAGTTTGATCGTCAGGACAAGCACAAATGACCCCTGAATCACAGTCAAATAAAGATGCTGAGAAATAGGGAAAAGACAACTGGGTTATGGAGATTGAAGAAAAAAGGGAGCAGACTTTTTTGTAATCTGGAAATTCAATGTTCCGTTTCCATTTTTTTTTTTTTTCTTGTTTCTCCCAGGTACAATTAGTTTTTGTTTCTCTTTGATTCCAGAGACCTTTCTTTGTTTACAATGAAGCATTTATAACAATTTCCCTTCAGGTGCTTATTTCTCTATGTGTATATTTCACTTTTCTCACTCATGGCTGCTTGCTTGTATGGATATGTTGCTATATTGTACAGTCCTCAAATAATCCAGCACATTATTTATTCATTAAATTCAATGTCTTCTGAGGACATATATTTTATGCATGTTTCTGTGAACACTTTAGCAAATTATGATCATAAGTAAAATAAATTAAGAAAAAATCTATTATAAGGGTCTCATAAAACAATAATCAATATTGAGAACAGAAGGAAGAAAAATATAAAATAACAAAATGAAAAAAAAAATGAAAAAGAGGGACCAGCGTTGTAACCATTTGAAAAGGGAGCCGGTGTATGGAAGAACTCTCTGTGTCTCTCCCTCTCTCTAACACTGGCTTTCAAATAAATAAACGAAAATTTAAAAAAAAGAAAAGAAAAGGGAAAGGATAACTTAACTCAGTCAGAAATAAAGTCATGTGTGGAAAGACATTGTCAGGAAAAAGAAATGTACTGCTGTGTGTTTGTGTGTTTGTGTGTATGTGTGTGTGTGTGTATCAAAATTTTGGCAGTTTTATTCCCCTTACCCTGTTGAGCAGAAAAGTTGGGCACAATTTAGCATCGGCAAACACAAATGAGAACATAAATTTTATCCTTATTTTTTATTTATCAGAATAGAAACACACACAAAATTTCCTTTTAACTGTTTTTTAAGACTTTCAAATCAAAATATTTGAGTGTATGATTCTATTGGACAGTGAGATAATATTCCCACAAACACACAATTTTACATTTAGAGGTGCTGGATATAGACAGCCTTCCAAAGCCAACAAGAAATATGAAAGTTTAAAATAAAAGCATAAACGCTTTAAGGCCATAACAAAAATAGAGTAGTTGATTGAACATTTCTTGACATTTTAGTGATTTGAAGAATATGTTGAAATCCGACTGTAAATATCCTTTTGCTTCAGTTGTTAAACAGTGCAAGTCAGGTTTAAAATTCTCAAAATTGCTAATGGCCAATCAAGGAACACTAAGAAATGACAACGTCTGATACAATTATTCATCACTCTATTATCACTGTTGTCCTCTCTGCTCCAATGCCTTGAGGTAGGTCAGCAGTCACTGTTAATCTGTCCAGATAAATCACATTCTACCTGAATAAAATATATTTTGTAAGAACTGTCAGACACAAGACTATTTTTTTGAAAATTAACTATTTGGCTCCATTGTTGTCTAATGAATGCAATATGTAACATAGAAATAAATTAACAGAATTCACAGTAGTAGTAATTATCTATTTATATTTTCATATACTTTATCAGTATGCTATTTCATTCTTTTAAGTTAGGTGAAGTAAGTCAAGCAGCAGCTTGTTTTCTCAAACCATGTTGGTCTTTAGCTAGTATTTTAAATATCAGACGTTTCTAAGGATGGACATTTACCCTAGCAATTAGCATGCTGGTTGAGACAATCATGTCCCATATTGGTGCCTGGGTCTGCTTCCCACCCCAGATTATTTACCCCTGTTTCCTACTGCTGTGTACCTTGGGAGGCAAAAGATGACACTCAATATGTGGGTTCCTGCCATCCACGTGTGAGATCCAGATGGAGCTCCAGGATTAGGTTTGGTTCAGCCCTGGCTGTTGTGGGCATTTGGGGAAGTGAACAAATGGAGGAGAGTTCTCTCTGTTGGTCTTTTTCATGGTCTTTGTCTCCACTGCCCCCACTTTACCCTCACTACACTGTCTCAAGTGTATAAATAAGTAAATTAAAAAAAAAAAAAAACTACTATGGTAATTAAATAGCAAGTCTTACAATTTAAAGGTTTCTAAATTTGATTCATGTTGCAGGTGATTTTACTACACTTTAAAAAATCAATTAGATAGTTGAGTAAAATCACAAAATAAAATACCAAATGCTGGAGAAGATACAGATCAAGAGAAACTACTCATTCACTACTGAAAACATTTTTTAAAAGCACTTTGGAGAGCATTGGAGAAGTTTCATATAAAATTAAATATAGATTTCCCATAGATTCAGAAACCATGCTTTTCTGTAATTATGTACTTGATGTGAAGTTATGTACATGCAAAAAATGTCCATAAATCTATACATATTTTTCTAAACTAGAAGCAAGTGAGATGTTCTTTAATGGGTAAATGGATACACAAAATTTGATAAATCAGTGCAATGGAATAATGCTCAATGATAAAAGGGACAAGTAATGAATTCATGCAAAAATATTGATGTGTCTTAAATACCATTTCTGCAAAGAAGCAGCATAGTGAAAAATATATGATTTATGTATACATGAAATTTTGAAATAAGCTAAATGATAAGAATGGAAAAACAGATCAGATATTTCCCAGGCACTTGAGGAGGAGACAGTATTTGACAATAAAATGGGGAGCCAAAAGACTTTTAGAATAATGGAATTCTGTACAGCTGGGGTGGAAGTCCAATTTCATGGCATGCCAACACTCATAAAATTAATGAAATTAATTTTAATGAATGAAATTAATGGAAACTGAACAAACACAATGTTGTTAGATAGTGAGTATTGTTTCCCATTGTTTGGCCGTGAAGCTACAAGGGAAGGGAAGGTTAAAATGAGCTAAATGGTACTGGAACATAGTTGGAGCGTTAGTATAATCACATGTGTAGCTTCATTGAAATACACACTGATAAATGTAGAAGTAAGAGGGTAGATGTTTGATGCAGTGGTTGAGACAGTGCTTGGGATCTCTGTCTTCCTTATCAGAGTGCTTAGGTTTCAATAGTGGCTCAGCTTCTGATTCCAACTTCCTGCTAATGCTCATCCTGGGATGCAGTAGGTGGTGGCTCAAGTACTTGGGTCCTGGTCACCCATGAGGGAGACCTGGATTGAGACATGGGCTCATGGCATTGGCCTGGAACTGTCCTGGTTGCTCTAGGCATTTGAAAAGTGAACCAGCAAGTGGAAAACTCCCTGGCTTGTCTTTGTCTCATTGTCTCTACCTTTTATGTAAATAAGTAAACATTAAAATAAAACTGAGATGTAATAAGATCAGGGAACTTCCCTAAGGACTTAGAATTGGTAATAGAGAGTGTTAATATTTGAATCAATAAATAATGATGAATTGAATTTTCACATTGATTAAGTGACTTTGCCAATGTCACAAGTCTTGAAAGCAGTTCAGGTACATTGGGGTTACTTCCTGGTTTCTTTTTCAATATAAAATATCTTAATAGGAATATGAATTTCTCAGACTTGAGGCATTTGTAAAATGTATTTACTCATATATGTATGTACTTTTAAAAGTAAACATATCTTATTTATTGATCGAAATTTAATTTGCTGCTCTTTCAGATCACCACATTGCTATATTAGGTTTTAAAATAAAATATGGTTCAATACATACAATAAAATCCAATTCATATACAAATACATTAAATAAATACAATACGGTTCAATCTTTTTTTAAAAGAATTTATTTATTAATTTGAGATGTAGAGTTACAAACAGTGAGAGGGAGAGACAGAGATAAAGGTCTTCCTTCCATTGGTTCACTCCCCAAATGGCCGCAACAGCCGGAGCTGCACCGATCTGAAACCAGGAGCCAGGTGTTCCTGGTCTCCCATGCGGGTGCAGTAGCCCAAACACTTGGGCTATCTTCTACTACTTTCCCAGGTCACAGCAGAGAGTTGGATTGGAAGAAGAGCAGCCAGTATTAGAATCAGTGCCCATATGGGATGTCGGCTCCTCAGGGAGAGGATTAACATACTGCACTACGACACTGACATAATTCAACTTTATCTTACAATAATTTTATTTTTCTTTAAAGCATGAGTGCTAAAATAATAGCAATTTATTATTAAACATCTTTATAATTAAATATACTGAGCATTTCCATCTTTTTCACATAGATGTTATCATTCTGCTTCTAGCATCAATTTTAACTTAAAATATTTTATATTCAATTGTGTTATATATTTAACATTGTAAAGAAAATTTGCTTTGTGTTTCAAAATTCTTTACGTGTATATAATGTTGAATCAGTTACTTAGCTGACTTACTTCCCCCAGACCCACACGGAGGTGTTTAATTTATATACATAATGAGTAGCTTAAACATGAGGAATCAGTTGAATACTTTCTCTTTCAATTGGTTTATAAAAACTAGCAATTTTCAAATTATTAAAATTTGAATTCTAGAGCTGATATATGAGATACATTAGGCACTTTATTATATTCAGTAATAGCATATATTCACCAAACACTTACTACGTGCCAAATACAGTGTAGACACTCTCTGATGTAACCTATCTATTCCTCACAAAAAAGCTATATTATATTTATTTATATTATTATTTTATGTGAGGAACCAGAAATCATGGCAAACTATGTGTCCAAAGTCACATACTACCAGCAAGAGAGAAATTCAAGAATAAAATAATTAGAATATTTTGAATATTGCCCTTAACCGCAATGACACGTGGTGCCCTCAACACGTTGTTATCTTGGTGTTTCCTAAAGAAATCTTACAATTTGTGAATTTTCTCCAATTTTATATCTTAAGAAAATGGGATATGAAATATATTACAAACATCATACTTCTATGAAATGATCAAATCAGTGTATTTACATAGGCACAGACCCTACTTTTATACTTCATGATTCTTCTTTTCCTACATTTATACCCAAACAGAGGATGTTTTTCACTAATCTGTTCCTATCTAGTAGATCACTTACATCCAAGTGTTGAGAGTATACTAAAGCTAGAGGATTTTCTGAGAATTAACTGCATTATCTAAATACATTACTAAGGGCCAGCATTGTGGTGTAGCAGGTTATACCTCTGCCTTCGACACTGCATCTCATATGGGTACTGGTTCTATATCTGCTGCACCACTTCCTATCCAGCTCCCTGTTAATGAGCCTGGGGAAGCAGCAAAAGATGGCCCAAGTTCTTGGGTCCTTGCACCCACATGGGAGACCTGGAAGAAGCTCCAGGCTCTTAGCTTCTGCACTTGCCATTGTGGTCATTTGGGAATTATACCAGCAGATGGAAGAGTTCTCTCTCTCGCTCTTTTGCTCTTGCTTTCTACATCTCTCTGTAATTCTGCCTTTCAAATAAATAATAAATAAACATATTATTAAATATCACAGCAAAACACTGTTCCAGCAGGTGATTGAATCAGACTTTGAAATGATCTTCATAAAATATAAGAAAGACAAAACATAATTGTATATTAGAAAATATCAGAGGCATGGTCATTATTATTAAGTGAATCACTTTTTATCTTTATGCAAATTATCATTGTAAAATAGTGTAATATCATATATCCTGAGTATGTATCTAATACTATTTTCACATTGTTGACAATTAATTTGACGTTGAAATCTAGTCCTGAGAGAAGAAATATGTCTCTCTATTATATTTTAATAATTAAGGAAACAAAAGTGTTTGATTTGTAATAAATAACACAGTGCCAAGCACAAAGTAGAAACTCAGTAAAACATGTTTACAAAATGAATTCATGAAAGAATGCTGTATTACAAGTTCTTGTTTACATAAAGCACATTGATACTTTACTCAGGTTAACTTAGAATAAATTTAGCTGTTTGCAAATTAGCCATTATTGCACTGTATGTAAAATAAAGACGATCTTATCACATATTTCACAGGAAAAAATATTTTCAATTTAACTTTAATTTATGAATGTAAGCCAAACTAGAGCTATGTGATTTGTTTTTGCATGAATTCCCCTACAGTTGCTTCTATAACATATATTATATGACAATGGATTTTGTATGTGAAACATCACTCCCAGTCTATCTATTAATATTCAGTAATCTGATTATTAAAACATGACTAACATTCAATTACATGGTCATAATGTACTTTGTGTATAAATTATATTTTGTCAATTAAAGTTTCTTTGTAATTATTCCTCTTATAAGTGATACTAAAATTTAGTATTATACATTTCCTGCATAATATGCTCTACTTATATTGATAATCTTATCAAAGTAATGGGCAGACATTTGAGATGGTGGTTGAGATGACAATTGGGATGCCAACAACCGTTATCTGAGTGACTGGGTTCAAATTCCAGCTCTGCTCCAATCCCGACGTCCCATTAATGAATACCTCGTGGGTCAATAGTTCATGCCATCCATAGGGCAGATCTGAATTGAGTTCCCTGCAGGCATTTTAGGAGTTATGTAGGAGATGAAAGCTTTCTCTCTGTCTCTTTTTTTTCCTACCTTCCTTCATAAATAGTAGAAGAATCTTAATAACTTAGAATAAATTCTGAGCAGTACAACTGATAACTTTAAGAACAGAGGCATTTTCAAGTTTCATGTGACCAAGTTAATTGCTGAAGTCATCTAGATGAGAACATTTTTTTTTTTTTTTGTAACCAGGCTCATTCAAATCAACCTAGGCAGTTTACATGAATGACAAAGATCATATCAGCTTACCAATCTGTATCCAGACCTATGATTCCTAACTAGTAATATTCACTGAGGATATATAGATTAAATGACTGTAAAAATAATTATCATTTAGAAAAAAGTGTGCATTTAATAACCAAAACCAGAATTTTTTCTCTATATTTTCTCCATTTATTTTATATATTTTTATTTATTTATTTGACTTATATAGTTAAACAGTGAGAGAAAGAGAGAGAGAGAGAGAGAGAGAAATGTCTTCCTTCCATTGGTTCAACCCCCAAATGGCAGCTAAGGTTGGAATTATGCCAATCCAAAGCCAAGAGCCAGGTGCTTCCTCCTGGTCTCCCATGAGGTGCAGGGGCCCAAGTACTTGGGTCATCCTCCACTGCCTTCCCAGGCCACACCAGAGAGCTGGACTGGAAGAGGAGCAACTTGGACTAGAACCCGGCACGCATATGAAATGCTGGTGCTGCAGGCAGAGGATTAACCAAGTGAGCCAAGGCTCCGGCCCCTTCTCCATTTATTTTTAAAATTTTTCATTTACATTTTTTTTTTTTTTTGCTTTCTTGGTCTATACTTTTTTTTTTTTGACAGACAGAGTTAGAAAGTGACAGAGAGACAGAGAGAAAGGTCTTCCTTCCGTTGGTTCACCCCTCAAATGGCCATTTTGGCCAGCGCGCTGTGGCCGGTGTGCTGTGCCGATACGAAGCCAGGAGCCAGGTGCTTCCTTTCAGACTCCCATGTGGGTGCAGGGCCCAAGCACTTGGGCCATCCTCCACTGCCTTCCTGGGCCACAGCAGAGAGATGGACTGGAAGAGGAGCAACCAGGACTAGAACCCGGTGTGCCAGCGCCACAGGCGGAGGATTAGCCAAGTGAGTCACGGCGCTGGCTCCTTGGTCTATACTCTCAATCATATAACTTTTAGCCATCAAAGAAGCACTTTATATTGAAAATTTTATTTTTTATTTTATCAAAATATATCACAAATTTAGGAGGTTAGAACAATGAACAATATTTTTTGGCTGATTAAGAATAATAAACAGGTATAACCTCAGAGATCTGAAGATCAGAAATTTAGGAAAGCTGGACTAGTTTTTCTACTTAAGGTCTCACAAGACTGACATCAAATTTCAGCCAATTATAGCTCTTTTCTGGAGACTTTCTGGCCCCATCCCCTTCTGAGATTATTCAATTCCTTGTGGTTGAAGGACTGACGCCATTATTGCTTTGATATCTTTCACTTGGGAATTTTTTCAGTTTCTGGAACCTATTCACATTATTGCCAGACACAGATTCTATTATTAAATAAGCAACAGCATGTTCAATTCTTCTTTCTTTTTGAATCTCTACGACAAACATTGCTGTAGCCATAAGTAAATATGTTCTTGAAAAGGGTTGATGTGATTAGATTAGGATTGCTTGATAATGTGCCTTTCAAGTAACTCAAATTTAAGACATTAGTAATCCTAATGAATCTGAAAAGACCTGTATTGCACCATATTTTCCCTTTCACTAACAATGCAAAAATTTTTGGGCCATTTTACTATTTTAACCATCCCAACAGCCTGTCAATCATATATTTCTGCAGTTTTTCTTAGTTTCCTTTATGGTTTATTTTGCCTCTTTTTTTCTATAACTACTTGCTTTCATTTTATGTCTATAAATTCTACTATAAATAAAAATAGTCATTTAGGTCCCTTCAATGTTATTTAATCATCTCTCTTTTATACATTTATTTTCATTATTAGTAAGAATATATATAATTTTTTCTTCTAAATTATGCTGACAAACTATTTACACTATCATCAGCAATAAACATTATCCTATTCATTACAGACATAAAAACTATTTTCTCAAAATTATATAAATTTCTTAATCCAACATTGGTTATACTTCTTCAATTTTTTGACTATTAATTATCATTTATTTTCCTTAATTGAGTTCTTTAATTATTTTACAAGTCAGAAATAAAGATTACATTTAATCTCTATTATTACTTGGCCTATAATAGAAATAAATTTATAACAATTTGGGAAATAGTTGCATTAGTGAGAAAATATTCTTTCCATTTTGCAATATCACTACTTTGGTTTTCATGAAGGAAAGAGAAATAGAGAGACACAAAGAGATCTGAATAATATATTCTGTTTTTTTTTAATGTTTCGAACATCTAATTCACTCTGAACATCCACACATAATTGCTGTGAATGCCAATGCTAGGAAACCAAAACTAATGGCCAAACTCCCATGATGTATATTAATGAGAAGTTAGATCATAAAAAGAGGACCCAGGACTAGAATTAGGCACTCTCATATGGGACACAGGCATCCAAAATGGGGATTTAACTTTTGTGCCAAACAACTACCCCTCAGTAACTCTTTAAAAGTCTTTCATTATATATATCCGTAAGTTATTATTATTTGAATAGGTTTATTACACATATGTAGCGGTCCTTCAGTGTTTATTGAACATTTGTCTCATTAGCCTCTCAGATATCAAAATATTTGTATTCTCAAGTCCTTTATGTAAAGTGGTGTAGTATTTACACCTGGACCATATGGCTGGATCATATGATAAGTCTATGTTCAGATTTCTGAGGGATCTCCATAAAGTCTTCCTCAGTAGCTGCACCAGTTTACATTCCCACCAACTGGGATTAGGGTACCTTTTCCCCCACATCTTCACCAGCGTTTGTTGTTTTTGTTTTCTCTATGAAAGTCATTCTAAATGGGTTGAGGTAAAATCTCTTCATAGTTTTGATTTGTTTTTTCCTTGATGGTTAGTGATTCTGAAGCATTTTTTCATGTGTCTGTTGGACATTTGAATTGCCTCTTGATAAAAAAGCTGTTTAAATTCTTTACCTATTTCTGAACTGGATTTTTTTGTTTTCTTGTTGTTTAGTTTCTTGAGCTCTTTATAGATTCTGGATATTAATATTTTATCAGTTGCATAATATGAAAATATTTTTCTCCATTCTATCGGTTGCCGCTTCACTTTGTCGAGTGTTTCTTTTGCAGTGCAGAAGGTTCTCAGCTTGATATAATCCCGTTTGTCAATTTTGGCTTTGATCTCCTATGTTTCTAGGATCTTTCCCAAGAATTCTTTGCTTATGTCTTGAAGAGATTCTCCAATGTTCTCCTCTCATAATTTGGTGGTATGAGGTCATAGCTTTAGATTTTGTGTGATTTTTGTGTAAGGTGAAAGGTAGAGGCTTGTTTCATTCTTCTGCATGCAGAGATTCAGTTTTTTCAGCACCATTTGTTGAAGAGACCATCCCTGTTAGATGGATTTATTTTAGGTCCTTTGTCAGATTTAAGCTCATTGTAGATGCTTAGATGGGTTTCCGGAATTCTTTTCTGTTCCATTGGTCTACATGTCAATTTTGTGCCAGCATCAGTCTGTTTTGACTATAATTGCCTTGTAGTACATCTTGTGATGGGGTATTTTCATGCCTCTGGCTTTTTTTGGGGGGTGGGGAGGAATGTGTGTGTTTAAGATTACTTTAGCTATTTAGGGTGCCTTGTGTTTCCATATATTTTTTATCATTTTGTTTCTAGATTTGAGAAGAATGTTGTTGGTATTTTTATTGTGATTTCATTAATCCTGTAAATTTCTTTGGGTAGTATGGAGATTTTGATGATGTTAATTATAATTTCCATTATAGATATCTTTGACTTTCTTGGTTAAATTTATTCTAAGATATTTACATTTTTTGTAGGTGTGGTGAATGGGATAGATCTTAGAAATTTTTTCTCAGTCATGGCATTGTCTTTGTATACAAAAGCTATTGATTTGCGTGTGTTAAATTTATATCCTGTCACTTTACCAAACTCATGAGTTCCGATAGTCTCTCAGTGGAGTCTTTTGGAACCCCTATATATAGAATCATGCCATTCACAAAAAGGAGCATTTTGACTCTCTTATTTCCAATTTATATCATTTTTATTTCCTTTCCTTGCATTTTTTGTAAGGCTACACCATAGATTTCTGGGTATTCACTGAAAGAGCAGACACTCAACCAAGCCACAGAGGCATAGTTCAAAGATAAAATCCATCAGAGGAAAAAAATTAACAAATATTCCCACAAATGCCTATAAAATAATGCACAAATTCAAGAATCAAAAATAAGGGAGAAAACATGGCCCCACAAAAAGAACACAAGAACACTTCAATATTAGAGCATGAAGATGAAAAGACTGATTAAATGCCTGAAAACAAATTCAAAAAGTTAATCATATGATTATTCAACAGCAACATGATGCAAATTCAGGAATTAAAAATTTCATTCATGACGTGAATGATAAAATTTCTTTTTTTTTTTTTTTTGAGTGTGAAATTTTGGTTCTCCTTTTTTTTAACTCTACTTAAAGGCATGCAAATTTTATGTATTTCATGTATACAGATTTAGGAGCATAGTGATACATCCCGCCCTATTCCCCTACCCACCCTGCCTATGCTCCCGCCCTTGCTCCTCCTTCCTCTTCTATTCCCACACTTAATTTTAACAATGATCTACTTTCAGTTTACTTTACACTGATAAGCTGAACTCTACCTACATTAGGTAGAGTTCAACAAATAATAAGAAGAAAAACAAAATCACTGTTCCTCAACAGTAGAGACAAGGACTATAATCAATCACCAAAGCTCTAAATGTCCATTCCACTTCCACATGTCACATTTTTGGTACTATAAAATTCCCTGTCTCAACATCAGTGTTTGGTTTTGGCTCCTGACCCCAGGTTCCTGCTAATGCAGACAATGGGAGACAGTGTTGATGGCCTAAGTAATTGGGTTCGTGTCAATCATACTGGGGAATTGAGTTGTGTTTCTGACTCCTGACTTCTGCCTTCTGCTCACAGACTATCCCTGGCTGTTGCAGGATATTGCATTGTAAACCTTTGGAAGGAATCTGTCTCTCTCTCTCTCTCTCTCTCTCTCTCTCCTTTCAACAAACAAATTTTAATTAAAAAATAATAGTAGATCCATGTCCTCTTGTTTTCATCTCTCTCATATAATGTTGCCATAATACATGCAGTCAATTCAACCAATTTCAGAGATGTTAGAACCATGTACTCTATGCTGTAATATTACCAAATGGAAGAAAGGTTCATGGCAAATCTCAAAACACCTATGTGTCTTACTTCTAACCAGGTCATCAGGCCTGAAGCACTAAGTACTTTTACCTTTCATTGTTGAAAAGATTTTTCTCTCATGTATTCCTTCCTTGCTTTAATGTGATGTAAACTTGGCATATTTAACTGCTTATTCTGTCTGCTTTAATTGAAGCCTCTTGGTATTCCCCTCATTAATAAGATTGTCTATATGTAGAACTCTAATAAAATAAAAAAGTGAAGCTTTTTCAGCTTATCAGATATTGATAGTTTTATAAATACCTGTAGAAAATAGTATTTCAGTAGTAAAATAAATATTTTAATTATTTTATACTTTTGCTGTCTGAAATATGGAGTATCAATTATTATCTACTGCCTAATGTTTATCTTCCAGTTGTTTAAATTAATTTTATTGGTGCTTTTTTTTTTACTATGTTCAACAAATTTTCTAGCATCTGTTTCACAATTTGACTAAGAGTTTTTATAATAGTACTGAATTAGTTGAGCAATGTTTTGTGTGCATGTACACACACACACACACATAAATATACATGCACACTCCCAGGATTACTGTTCAATAGTTTTTTTTCCTTCATTCTTGTGCAATTTTTGCCAAATCATTTGAATTTGTATTGAAAAGATTGAAAGATATGTGTAAGATTTTATATGTATTTATTGTTTCAATAATGGTTCATAGAAATATAGATATAATGGTTGAACTTTTAAAAATTTCTATTCTAATACAGCTATTTTATCTGTTTGTGATTAATGTAATTTTTTCCTTGAAAACTGTGATAAATGAAGTTGCAACTTTAAACCTCAGGCTTCATTTGATTTTGTTTTGGTCATGTTATTTTTCTCTTAAAACATTGTGCCCAATGTTTCAATACATAGCATGATTTTAAGGCTAAGATATTTATCTCTTTTGTAAGATTTGATCAATAAATGTCACAATATTATAAATTGTTTATTGTTTAATAGATAATTTGAAATACAAATCGTGTTTTTATGCAAGATGTCAGAGAGAAAAATATATGCACATTTTCTGAAAAAATAAAAACACTATGTTTTCCTTATTATACATTTGTTTGAAATGTTCTTTTTTAAGAAAAAATAAAGTGTCTATATGTTAGTGCATTTCAGTTTGGAAAAGAAGCTGGAAAGGGATCTCTAAATCTAAAACTGAGGACAATATATTCCATCCTACTTATCTGATTATAAGCTGGTTATATTCCCTCCATGGCAGCACAGGGGCAGAATGGAATGTAAGAAAGTGTCCTGAGTATCAATTTGCCCATTATTTCTAATCAATTTAAATAATTCATGAGGGGTTACAGATAGTTGCAATAAATATGCATTAAAATTCTTAACAATGCAAAGGATGAGGTATTTTTTTCTATTCAGGTACAGACAAATGCTTTTCAGCTTTGTAAAAGTCATATTACCCAGATGATAATGGTCTCAGTGTCAAAAGAGGTGTGCTTTCCTAAGTACAGTAATTACTCTAGTGTTAAACCACATCTTATTTCTATTAAATCTTTCAAAAAGCAGTTCAATAAAAAATTAGTTAAAACAAACATTAATATAAAAATAAGCTAATAGTCAAAGACCTATGTTTCTGAAGATGCATTAATTGTATGAGTTTGGGAAACATTGTAACTTTTGGGGGGCATTACTGTCTTTTTTTCAAGAATCCTTTTATTTAAATTGTACAAACCATGCATTTCATAAATACACCTTTAGGAACATAGTGATAATGATTCTTTCTAACATACTCAGCCTTCAACCCCCCACTCCCACCCTTTTTTCTCCTTCCTCTTCTAATCTCATTCTTATTTTATTGAAAGACTTTATTTATTTGAAAGACAGAGTTAGAGAGTGAGGCAGAAACAGAGAGAGAGGTCTTCCATATGCTGGTTCACTCCCCAGATGGCCACAATAGCCAGAGCTGCCCTTATCTGAAGCCAGGAGCCAGGAGCCTCCTCCTGGTCTCCCACATGGGTGCAGGGGCCCAAGGACTTGGGCCGTCCTCCACTGCTTTCCCAAGTCATAGCAGAGAGCTGGAGTGGAAGAGGAGCAGACAAGTCTCTAACTGGTGCCCACATGAGATGCCAACACTACAAACAACTTTACCCATTATGCCACAATGCTGGCCCCAGTAACATTTTTTTTTAATACCAAAAATGTAGGTTGAAACTGGAGAGATGAGATTAATAAATATGGGTAAGTGAGAAAGGTGGGAAGAAAAGAGGGGAGGGAAGGAGACAGAGATAGAGAGTTATGGAGAAAATGAATGAGCAAACAATATATATCAATTGGAAAGTGCTTTAATAATATCACAGCAAATATAGATGTATCAGAATCCAGTGGGAATTCTACTAGCAAAAAGTAGACTTAAATAGCAGCTGGAATCTCATTACTACTGGGAATTCTATATAGGAATTAAATCGGTAAATAATAAAGGCAAAGGCAATTCAGTTGGATTAATGGGGCAATTGGAAAATAACAGGGAGAAAGGATTTTGAGGAAGAAAATGTAAAGTTTAATTTCAGAAGATGAAATTTGATAGTAGTGAAACACTATTCATTAAAGGAAGAGAAATTTAAAGACAGAGGTGAGATACCATTTAATATAGTAATCAAGAATAAATTCAGGATTGGATATTGACCCATAATAGCTATAAAAAAGCAACAGAATTAACTGAAATTATTTTCAGGTAAATCTCAATGTTTGCTTGATGTAAATGAACATACACATGAGTTTTTCTGGATATATTTGCTTTATACTCATTGTCTCTCCATAATTTCTAATAGAGTAACAGATTTAAACAGGTAATAGTGTTAGGTGAAGTTGCTTATATACCACACATTGGTTTATCTGGAAATTACTATGTTATACCCATTGTCCCAGCAGAGCTTTTCACAGTTCCTCTTTGCTACAATAAATGTCCCACCAGGGGGACTCATGTGCCTATCAAACATCTAAATGTTCACCCAATTATAACTATCATTTACAGTTATCAAATTATGGATATTTGAAACTAGCAATGCTTCAAATTCCCCAGTGGTGTCAGAGGGCTGCTAGAAAGTACTGGTCCAGCCTTAGTGATATAAAAAAAGGAAGATAAAATTTACAAAGCCAGTTTGTCATGATTTTGAGATACTTTTGTGTAACTTAATAAGGAAAAACATAAAACAATAATAAATACCAATATCTCTGGAATTAATATTTTTATAATAATGTATTTTTATTTTGCTTATATTAGATGTTTTATTTCCATATACTAATGAAATTAAATAGCTTAGATATGATCATGTAAGTAAATTTTTAGTTTCCCACATTATATTATTCTTTGAGTAGTAAAACATATTAATTTACATGGTAAAATATATATATATGTGAAAGGACACATTTTAAAAAAATGTGGCTAGCAATATTGGATGTCCACATACAGAAGAACACTACTAGACCCTATTATCACACCATGTAAAAAAAAATGAACTCAAACTGGTTTAAAGATCTAAAGAGAGGACCTAAAACTATGAAAGTACTAAAAAAAAAACGCAATTATTTCAGAGCAAAGAAGGATTATTTTTTAATGAAATTACAAAAACACAGGAAACAGAAACAAAAATAGACAAACGTGATTCATCAAACTATAGGGATACTGATAGTAAAGAGAAAAAAATAAAAGAGTAAAGAGACAACTCACAGAGCGGCAGAAAATGCTGACAAGCTCTACAACAGATGAAGGGATAATACAAAATGTATAAGGAATTCAAACAACTCAATAAAGAGACAAATGATCTGGTTAAGAAACCAGGAGTAGGCCTCACCAGGCATTTCTCAAAGGAAGATATACAGATGGTCTTGAATAATGTTCAACAAAACTAAACATCAGAAAAGCATAAATCAAAACCAAAATGAGATATCAGCTCACTACACTTAGATTGACTATTATAAAGAAAGGAAAAAGGTTTTAATTGCTAAGTAAAATATAGAGAAAAAGGAACCCTTGTACACTGCTGGTTGGAATATAAATTATTACAGTCATCATGGAAAATGGTATGGAGGTTCCTTAAAGTAATAAAAATGGAAATCCCATAGAATCCAGCAATCTGACTAAGGATTATGTATGCAGAAGTAAATGAAAGCACTCTGTTGAAGAGACATTTACCTCCCATTTTTGTTGCAACACTATTCGCAATAAAAAAGAACAACAACTAAACTTAAGTGTCCAAATGTTGATTGAATGAATAAAATGTAGCACATAAAAATTAGAACTTTTCCACAAAATGATTTGAACTTGAACGTGATGGAATATTGCAGCCATTTGGAGAGTGAACCAGTGAAGTCCTTAAGTTTAACTCAAGGAAGAAAAGCTCTCTCATGATCTTGCTTATATGTGGCACATAAAAAAATCGTTTTAGTAGAGATTTAGAGTATAATAGTGGCTCCCAGAAGCTGGGACGGGGGAGGGTAATGAACGTTTGTTCAGCAGTTATAGTGTTTTGTTGCAAAGTAGGGTTCTACAGATAATGATAATGTACTGTATATTTAGCAAAGAAAAAAGAAGAAAGATTTGGAATATTTTCTATAGATGACAAATGCTTGAGGAGACACATATTTTTACCCTGATTGGATATTTCAAAATGTATCCATGTTTCAATACATGATTAAATCACATGCTAACACCGTATGTATACATAAATTTTCCATTGGCTAAAATAAAATATAATTATTTTTAAAAAGAAAATTTGCTCAATCGGACTTGCCCCAAACAGTAGAGTTAGAAACGTGCCATGGAATGGCTGAAAAGCCCATGAGATTATTTTAGGCATGGAAAGAAAAGACATTCTGCCAAAAAAAAAAAAAAAAAAAAAAAAAAACAACAAACTACCTAAATGAAAGATCTCTGCAAGTGGAATTCCAATGGAAAGAACAGGCCATCAAAGGAGGAGGTACCTTTCTCTGAAGGGAGGAGAGAACTTCCACTTTGACTATGACCTTGTCTAAATATGATCAGAGTTGGTGAACTCAAAAGGCTTCCATAGCCTTGGCAACTCATGAGAAGAGCCTAGGATGATTACTGATGCCATAAACAAGAGTGTCGATTGTTAAGTCAACAACAGGAGTCACTGTGCACTTACTTCCCATGTAGGAACTCTGTCCTTATTTTATTGTACAATGTGAATTAATGCTATAACTAGTACTCAAACAGTACTTTATACTTTGTGTTTCTGTGTGGGTTCAAACTGTTAAAATCTTTACTTACCATATACTAAATTGATCTCCTGTATACAAAGATAATTTAAAATGAATTTTGATGTGAATTGGATTTGAGAGGGAGCAGGAGATGGGAGGGTTGCTTGTGGGAGGGAAGTTATGGGGGGTGCACTGTAATCCAAAAGCTGTACTTTGAAAATTTATATTTATTACATAAAAAAGAAAAAAAAAGAAAAAAAGGAAACTGAAGATTCCAAGAAGGATAGTTACTATCTAACAAAACAATACATGAAATCACGTGAAAGACCATTTTTTTTTTTTTTTGACAGGCAGAGTGGACAGTGAGAGAGAGAGAGACAGAGAGAAAGGTCTTCCTTTACTGTTGGTCCACCCCGCAATGGCCTCTGCAGCCAGCGCACAGCGCTGATCTGAAGCCAGGAGCCAGGTGCTTCTCCTGGTCTCCCATGTTGGTGCAGGGCCCAAGGACTTGGGCTATCCTCCACTGCCTTCCCAGGCCACAGCAGAGAGCTGGACTGGAAGAGGGGCAACTGGGACAGATTCCGGTGCCCCAACCAGGACTAGAACCTCGTGTGCCAGTTCTGCAGGCAGGGGATTAGCCTATTGAGCCATGGCACTGGCCTGAAAGACCATATTAAATACATATCCATACATGAGAGATAACATAAAAATGTATTTTGCGCAATAGTCTTAAGTCAAGAATAATTTTGTTAATACCAATTTTTTTCTCTACCTTCAAAATTTTCTCACATAGATCACAGATTGTAAAACAATGGGATAAGTAATCTTAGAAAAATATTATGGAAATATATGGTCCTATAAATGTTATTAAGTTTTGTTTTAGTATTCTTATTTTTGGAAAGTATTTTCCAATCTTCAAGTATTTTTCTGAAGCACACGCTGGACTTAACTCTTACTAGCCAGATAGCACTGGCTTCTGAGGTGAATCTCTTCTTTTGTGTACTCAAGATATATTTCTTCTCACATATTTAATATCATTACTATACTTTTTTTCTTTCTCTTTTGTATTTTTCTGTTTTTGTTCTCAATTCAGTCATCCCTATTTGGATTTAAAGAAATTATAATTTCTCCAATCCATCTTAAAAATAAATTGAACTCTTAACTTCAATTTATGTCTGCCGTACCTAAGAATTCATGGTACTTTCCCTTAGAGAGACAAAAAAGAAAAAAGAAAAAAAAGGAAAATCCTCCCCGTGGTGGTCTAATTATTGTATATACTATCTCCTTTTGTTAATTACATGCTTTTCCAACATGTTATAAATAATTATATTGGTTAAGATATTTATTAAAATACAATATGCATTTCAAAAATACACATAAGTATACAGGCAAATGAGTATTTTTTTCCTGTGAATACATGCATAGCCAACACCAAAATTAAGAACAAAACATTATTAGCAGCTCAAGAGTCCTCACTACTACTTTCCCCCACTTAAGGTCTCTGTCAATAGGTGGAATTCTCAGTCATTTTACATACAGGACTTTGAATGAGTCTGTCAAAGAAACATACAAATATAAATGACAAACATAAAAGTGAGTGTCCAAAGTAGGATGTTTATTTATTTGATGCAGCTTTAATAAGTATTTGCTATTTTTACATCTTTTTTGTACTGTCTACAATCATGTATACTAATAGTAGATATCATTACAATTTAGAATCCAGGATGGCAATGAGACTGTGACAGGCATCAAACAAAAATGACTCCTGAACACATCAGCCATGGAACTGTAGGTTAATTCACCTTAGGTGAAGTGGCAGATCCATTTTGATGGTAAAATGAATCATTTTCTGTGTTAACATCATACCTCATGTGTAGGTATGTAAATCCCTGCTTGATCAATTAGAGGTTCCTTTCAAGATCTTTAAATATGAATTGACTATATTTTATGGGCTGAATTGCAATTCACTAAAATTTATACTTTGAAATCCTAACTTCCTGAACCTCAAAATGTTACTGAATTTAAAGATGGGGTCTTTAGGAAGTAATTAAAAATTTTGTCATTAGAGTGAACGTGAATACAGTATTACTGATGTTCTTGTAAAAGAGGAAACTGGGACACAGTTACACAGGTAAAATATGGAGAGAAGACAGCCAACTACAAGTCACGCAGTACTTCATCTATGAGAGTGCAAAACTGAAGGGCAGGCACTGTGATATAGTGGGTAAAGCCATTGCCTGCAGTACCGGCATCCCATATGGGTGCCAGTTTGAGTCCTGGCTGCTCCACTTCTGATCAAGATCCCTGCTAATCTGCTTAGGAAAACAGTAGAAGATGGCCAAAATATTGAGCCCCTGCACCCATGTGAGAAATCCAGGAGAAACTCCTGTCTCCTGGCTTTGGGTTGATCTAGCTCTTGCTGTTACTGCCATTTGGGGGTGAAACTGCAGATGGAAGGTCTTACTTTCTCTGTCTCTCCTTCTTTCTCTGAAACTGTTCCTTTCAAATAAATATTTTTTAAAAAAATTACAAAATCGAGTCTCTTGAAGAGATAGATCAAGATTTATACTTAATTCTCACTGTCTTTCCAAAATACAATTTTTCTACTGTGCCACATGTAACCTTTATGTGCTAATGAGTTTTGAATTTCACCCTGAAGTCAGAGGAAGATTTTAAGTATTGCAATGATGAGATCAGATTTGTAGGTTTATATGGATGAAATATAGTCAAGGAGAAGAAATATAAAGACCCCAGGGAAAAAGAAAATAATTACAGAAAGATTTATAATTCCTAAGAAGAAAGAAGTAATCTTCCTAGATGTTGGGCTCAGCCCGAATTTAACTCATAAAAGTATATCTCCCAAGACATCACTTTACTGTCAATGGGCCGTAGTTAGAGACACCAAAGGCCATGATTACAAATTAACTGTGTCGGTGCATATGATAAAGCTCGTATCTAAAATAAAATGTTTCTTAGATATGACAATGTACGCCACATATTTGCAGGCAGGTTACCAATCCCTTCAATTAAACATGAAATTTTAAGCTTGTAAAATTATTCTGTTGCTTTGGTTTCAGAAAATTTCAGACAAAATATTTACATTATAATGTGGAATTATTCATCACCAAGACTTTATAATAGAAATATGATTAGAAATTGCTCTTCAAATTGTAGCCTGGGCACTATCATATTTACTATGCTAATTGATCATCAAGTTTTTGTATTATTTATTCAGAAAACTTCAAGATTTCATATACAGCAGGTGGACCTGTTGGTTGCCATGACACTTGTTACCACAGAGGCACAGAAATATGGAAACACACAGATAAGGAGGCATGGGCCTAAAGGCATGAGAACTTGATAACTTCACCTTCCCAAGTTCATCTTCCCCACAGGAAGGCACAGTATTTTCATTAAAAGGTAGCACTTAAGACTAAATTTACTTTGGGCAATAGAATTAGCCAGAGATATTTTAAAACACAGCATAAAGGTCATGTGTTCAGTAGTACATGGAAAACAAGACACTTCCAACAAATATGGTGATGGGGTCTGAAGAATCATGTTTCTTCCACAGTTACAACTGAACGGAAGCTAGCAAAAACACTGCTTGAAACTATAATGGTTAATTTCCAGATTTATTGCTGTCATTGTTCTTATTTCATAATTTTCCAGGAGTTTCTGAGATTTTTAGTGTGAAAATAATTAACTTGGTGCTTGTGTTATGAGTATGAAAGAGGAAATTTATTGAAAACTACAATAAGGTAAACAAAATATTGTGAACAGACAGTGGATGTATACTTTTTCGTTGTCACATACTGAATTGTGATGTCAGCCAGTCATTGATTGTCCTTAGGGTGACGTTGATGTTGCTGTCATGGTCATGAGTCATGGTTTAAGTGTCTCCACAGCCAAGAAAAATAGCTCCCAAAGATTGTACACTAACTAGAGATTCATGGTGAAATGCTCTCTCAAAAACTCCACTGTATTATTTGTTCTTATTCCGTGTGATGGTGAATTTTCTAAACAGCTTTTGGCTATTCATATTCACTCCATGGTGGTATCTTCTGGTTTTAGGATATGCATTTAATTTCTTCAAGTTTGTCAAAAGGTTATACAAGAATCCCATTTTCATACTTTACCTGTGGAAAATAAATATGGAGAAGAGATTTTAATGAATATGTTTAAATAATATCATTGAAGTAAAATATTGGAATCATGAAAAAATTCTGTGTAAAGGAATGCTATTAAATTAATTATAATCCCCTGAAATTAAAGTAATATAATAAACAAAAAAGTAGTAAAAAGGCTAGAAGATAAAGTTGAAGAAATATTCCCAAATTTAAAGTAAAACAATAATACAAAATAATTGAAAAAAATTAAGTATTTGTCTTGTTAATATGGTATTAATATGAATACCTTCCTCAAGGCTAGAGCTGTGGTAGTGGGTAAAACAGCCGTTTGCAGTGCTGTCATCCCATGTGGGAGCAGGTTTTAGTCCCGCTTTCTCTACTTCCGATCCAGCTCTCTACTACGGCCTGGGAAAGCCATAGAAGATGGGCCAAATCCTTGGGATCCTTCAACCATGTGGGAGACTAGGAAGAAGCTCCTTGGCTCCCGGCTCCTGGTTCGGATCGGTGCAGCTCCGGCCGTTGTGGCCATCTGGGGAGTGAACCATCAGATGGAAGATCTCTCTCTCTCTCTCTCTCTCTCTCTCTCTCTCCCTGACTCTGCCTCTCTGTAACTCTGCCTTTCAAATAAATAACCTTTAAAAAATAGGAGTGCCTTCTAAAGAGACTGAAAATAAAGAAATTATTTTTAAAAGATTTTTTTATTTGTTTGAGAGGTAGAGTTACAGATAGTGAGAGGGAGAGACAGGGAGAAAGATCTTCCATTCACTGGTTTACACCCTAAATGGCCAGAATGGTCAGAGCTGTGCCAATCGAAAGCTAGAGGCCAGGAGCTTCTTCTGGGTCTACCACATGGGTGCAGGGGCCCAAGGATTTGGGCTATTTTCTACTGCTTTCCCAGGCCATAGCAGAGAGCTGGATGGGAAGAGGAGCAGCAGGTACTAAAACCAGCGCCCACATGGGAAGCTGACACCCCAGGCAGAGGATTAATCTACTGCACCACAGCACCAGTCCAAATAAAGAAATTATTATCAAAAGAGTATTCTTTCAGTCTAGAAATTGTGATGTAAGTGAATGATTTTAAAATTGTCTTAAAAAATTACCTTAAAATGTAAATGTGAAAATTTTGACCAAAATTTCTCATGTAACAATTTTAATGAAATCATTTCCTAAGAAATGCTAAATTCTTTGGATTTTTAAAGATTTATTTATTTATTTTTAAATTTAAAATTACAAAGTGGGGGAGACACACACACACACACATACACAGAGAGGGAGAGAGAGATCTTCCATCTGCTGGTTCATTCCCCAAATGGTCTCAATGGCTAGAGGTGGGACAGAAGCCCAGAGCCTCCTGCAAGTCTCACACATGGGTGCAGAAGCCCAAGCACTTGGGCCATTTCCCACTGCTTTCCTAGGCACATGAGCAAGGAGCTTGATGAGAAGTGGAGAATCTGGGACTCAAATAGGTGCCACATGGGATACTGGTTTTGTAGATGGCAGCTTTACTTGCTATACCACAGTGCCAGCTCAAGGAATGCTAATTTCTAAACTACTAGAAGAGCCATCCAATAATTATTTCAACTTGTTAAATTAAAATTCAGAATATAGAAACATGAATAGTTGAATTAGTAATTGAGAAAAATAATATATACATATTTTACATATACAATATGTATAAGTATATATGTGTCTATACTTTGATGATTCCATAACATCTATGTATCTTTGCATTTCCCATTCTCTTTCAGCTTGAAGGAAATTTGCAATAGTTATTTTTTCCACTTACCATGAGGATAAGGTTAGAGTGCAATTTTCAATTGTGTTTCATTAATTCATACAAAGCAGGCCTGATAAATTATATTGTACAGTATAATTCTTCAAGACTTATTCTGCTTTATCATATTTCTTTCATATTTTCATAGTGGATTTCCAGCAATTTATTCCAATTGTTTCATGAAGTGAGTATTTTTTCTTAATTGATTACAAGGCTGCCATCATTTTACTGAGGAGATTATAACTAAATAACTGCTTGGACACTGTCCACTAATAATATTAACTGTTAAATGAAGAGATTGGAAACTGAGTTGAAAGCTGTATAAACTCTGCTGCTATTAGCCATTTAAAATGTAAAACCAGTTCAGAATGGTTTATGATTCTGATTTAGCAAAAATGTAAATGATCTCCAGGTTTTTGTTTATCTTCAACTGTTCACATCCTGAAAAGATAAAGAGAGAGGCATCTAAGTAGCTGGGGTAAGAGAAGTTAGCCCAAAATATTCTCTAATTTCAAAAAAATTTGGGAATGGAATAAAAGAATGTTGATAATAGGAGTAGTGTGTGAGCAGTGGGATTTTATATTAATTTTAATTTTGTAGTAAGTCAAATATTCATGTGGAAGTGATAAAGTCATAAAATTTTAAAAAATCATAACTGACAAGTAAAATATTTATAATTCAGCATTTTAAAATTAAATATATGAGCAGACTATGATTGTGAGTTAGAGATGTTGACTTTTGCTAAGATAAACATTAGAAAAGGCTTTAGAATATGTAATCTCCCTGCTATTTTAATATTAAAATCAACAGAGTTCTAATAACTCAATTAATTAAATAAATAAATCAGAAATAGGTGACTCATCATGCCTTTATATGTTAAATTTCATAATATTGTAATGTTTCCTATGCTTTATCCACTTCCTAAAGTATTTGGAATGGTGTGAATGATTTATAAGGTGAATAACATAGCTTCCTAATATGAAAGTTTATTAACTGAAGAAATGACTGGTTGACATGTAAGTTTGATGGAAAGTTTATGGTACTAATCTTAGAAATGAGTGTACATAGAACTTCATACTAATGTCTAAGAGGTATAAAAGTACTACAACACCACAATGCCAGTCATTCTGATTAAATCTATTTGGTTATAACATATAATTATATATTTTAGATATTTTATTTTTGGAGAATTTTTAAGAAGTACAGCAAAATTGAGAGGAAATTACAGTTTTCTATTTCCTTTACCACCAAATATATATGCAGTGTATCCTACTATTGAAATCTTTCTTCAGGGTGATACAATTGTGAAAACTGATGTACTTACCTTGACACATCATTATCATTCAAAGTACACAGTTTACATAAGAGTTCACTTGGTGTTGTACATTCTGTGTGTTTAAAATAAATAAAGACACATATCCTCCACTATAGCATCATACAAAGCAGTTTCATTACATTAAATATCCTTTATATTGCACTTAAAAATTCCTCCCTCCAAAACGTCTGGAAATTTTTCATCCTTTTACTCTCTATAGTTTTACCTATGAGAGTCATAAAAGCATATAGTCAGACTCATTCAGTTTGTTGTATTTTCAGATTAGCTTCTTCAACCTAATAATATGCATTTAATCTTATATTCTCCCTACTTGATGGTGCATTTCTTGTTTTTTAGAGTTATTTATTTATTTAAAAGGCAGAGTTACAGAGAGAGAAGTCTTCCATCTGCTGGTTCACTCCCCAGATGGCCACTAAAGCCAGAGCTGCATGGATCCTAACAAATCCAGGAGCCAGGAGATTCTTCCAGGTCTCCCATGCTGGTGCAGGGGCCCACAGACTTGGGCCATCTTCTACTGTTTTCCCAGGCCATAGCAAAGAGCTGGATCAGAAATGGAGCAGCTGGGACTTGAACCAGCGCCCATATTGGATGTTGGCACTGCAGGTAGCAGCCTTACCCATTATGCCACAGCACTGGATCACACAGCCCACTTCTTTATAACAGTGAATAATATTCCATGCATGTCTATCTCTCTGTGCGTGTGTGTGTGTGTAGTTTAATCACTCACAGCAATCCAAATCAAAATCACAGAAATTCCATTCAAAATTACAACAAATAACTGTGTGAATACTAACAAATTGGTTCTATTTAGAGACTTGAGAGTGAAATAGCCAACACAACACTGGGGAAGGAAAACAAAGTCAGAAGATTAGAAGTGTCTGAATTTACTACAAATATACAGTAATTAAAACAATGTAATATTAGTGAAAGAACAGATAAATAGAGCCATGGATTATAACAGAAATCCCAGAAATAGACCAATATTAATATTACACAGTAATATATTTACAATGAATTATCAATTAACTTACTGAGGAATATTGGTTTCTTTGATGTTTTGGCAATTATCAATAAAACTGTTATCAGCAGTCATGAGTAAATTTTTGCAAGGAATGTGTTTCAACATTTTCCTGTAAACACATAATTCCTGGATCAGTTGATAAGTTTAGTTTTCTAAAAAAATATTGCCAATATGTGTTCCAAATTTGTTATATCATTTTTCATTGTCACTATTAGTAAACTTCTGTGGGTAAATGTCCTCTTTTGTATTTTGTATTGTTTCAGATTTCAGTTTTTTAATATACATGTACTGGTACATCATTGGAGTTTTTATTTGTAGCTTCTTAACAAAGTATGATGTTTTGTTTCTTTTATATGGTTGTTTGCCTTCTGTATCTTTTGGTGAGGTAGTTTTTAGATATTTGGTCATTTTAATAAGGTTATTCATTTTCTTATTTTTAAGGTTATTTATATTTGGGGGGATATCATTCATTTAACATAGAAATACAAATCTTGTACACTTTAAAGAAAATCTTCTAATTTATGAAAGATTTGCAGGACCTGGCCCATATACATCTGAAAAAAAAAAAAAAAAAAAAAAAAAAAAAAACAGAAAATATCAACAGGTGTGGATCTTGACCAGGTTAAAACTAAAAAAGTGAAATTCAAGAATCGTATCATAGATTTTATTGACATATAGGTACTAATCTATTATTCTTCATTTGTAAGCCTTATTATATAGTAGGAATTTATCAGTGCTGGAAGGATAGCCATCACAGTCATCCGATAAATGAGATAGAGAA
Organism: Oryctolagus cuniculus; assembly: GCF_051225735.1. Lineage (NCBI taxonomy): Eukaryota > Metazoa > Chordata > Mammalia > Lagomorpha > Leporidae > Oryctolagus > Oryctolagus cuniculus. The sequence goes on along the minus strand of NC_142874.1, from coordinate 63,279,440 downwards.
CCCAGAAATGCCTTGAAGCCAAGGAAGGGAAGATGTGAAAACACTTCTTAAGGAGATACATAGGTTACAATAAATTTATTATTTGAAACAAGTAAATTTGTTACTTGGCTATATTTCCAGGGGGGGTCTAGCTAGCATACTCATCAGCAAGATAACAGCAAAGAAGTAATAAATGTGTAGAAGCAATGTGATAAAATCAGCATAACAAAATGAATAGCATAAAGGACTTCCTCAAACCTAAGCAAGCCATCTTAGTCTCAAGAGTAATGATGAGATTCCTAAGTACAGGTCAGCTGCTAAGCAGATAAAAGCACATACATTTACCAAGATGTAAAACCAGGTATTCAATCAGAGTGGTTTGATTAACGAAAATCTGTAATGATGGCTAAGAAGCATGATTGTCCCTAAAAATGAAAGCTAAGTAACCTTTTTGAGTACTGCTGGATTAGTGAAGCAAAGAACAAACAATCAAGAACTGGAGATTAAATTTTTCATAAACTATTTTTTAGTCAATTAATATTAGGACCAGGGATAAAGACAGGCAGAGCTCCCATCTACTGGCTCACTCCCTGATGCCTACAACAGCTCAGGAGTACACCAGACTAAAGTTGAGAGTCTTGAACCCAATTCAAGTCTCCCACTCAGGTAGGATTTATTTATTTGAAAGAAAGAGCGACAGAGGAAGAGAAAGTGTGGGGGAGGAGGAAAAGACAGGAATAGACCATCTTCTCATTCACTTGCCAAATGGTTGCAACAGCCAGGGGTGCCCCCGGCCAAATTCAGGGGTCAGGATCTCCAACCAGGTTTCCACATTGGTAACAAAAGCCCGAATACTTGGGTCATTACCCACTGCCTTCCCAAGTGCATCAGCAGGAACCTGGATTGGAAGTGTACACAGGACTTGAACTGACACTCTGATATGGGATGCTAGCAGCACAATCGTGGACCTGATACACTGTTCTAACGCAGTTTGGATTGCTGGTACTCAAGTTTGGTGGAAAGTCACTGGGAAGTACTCTGGATATTGCAAGAGAATAAGACAATGGGTGGGGATAAACCTTAAAAAAGGCTAAGAGTCAAAGGGAGCACATAAACAAGTCTAGTACCTGCTAACACTAACCGATGGAATAAATAAAGGGGAGAGTGATCCAACATGGGAAGTGAGATACTCAGCAGACTCATAGAATGGCAGATGTGCTAAATAGCACTCTGGCCTCAGAATCAGCCCTAAAGGCATTCCGATCTGGCTTGAAAAGCCCATGAGAGTATTTCAGGCATGGAAATCCAAGACACTCTGGCAAAAGATCTCTGCGAGTGAGATCCCAGTGGAAAGAACAGGTCTTCAAAGAAGGAGGTACCTTTCTCTAAAGGAAGGAGAGAACCTCCACTTTGACTATGACCTTGTGTAAACAAGATAAGAATCGGAGAACTCAGAGGGCTTCCATAGCCTTGGAAACTCATGACTGGAGCATAGGGAGACTACTGGTGCCATAGACAGGAGTGTCAATTGGTAAAGTCAACAACAGGAGTCACGGTGCACTTACTCCTCATGTAGGATCTCTGTCCTTAATGTGCTGTGTATTGAGATTTAATGCTATAACGAGTACTCAAACAATATATTTCACTTTGTGTTTCTATGGGGGTGCAAACTGTTGAAATCTTTACTTAATGTATACTAAACTGATCCTCTGTAAAAAAAAAAAAAAAAAAAAAAAAAAAAAGAAATTATCAACTCCCAACTTGACTCTCACTGGGATTAAACATGACAATAGGTCTGATCTGATCTCATCATCATTTAAAAAAATCATCTATTATTTTTCACTTTATGTTTCTGTGTGGGAGCAAACTGTTGAAATCCTTACTTAATGTATACTAAGCTGATCTTCTGTATATAAAGATAATCAAAAATGAATCTTGATGTGAATGGAAGGGGAGAGGGAGTGGGAAAGGGGAGGGTTGTGGGTGGGAGGGACGGTATGTGGGGGAAGCCATTGTAATCCATAAATCGTACTTTGGAAATTTATATTCATTAAATAAAAGTTAAAAAAAAGAAAAGAAAAACACTAAAAGAAAAATATAAGAAAACACTTTGAACATTGGAATTTGCAAGTATATTTTGGCAGAGACTCCAGAGCACAGAACACAAAAACAAAAACAGACAAATGAGAATTAACAAACTAGAGAGATTCTGCATAGCAAAGGAAGCAATCAACAGAGTCAAGAGTGAACCTACAAAATAGAAGAAAATATTTACATCTAAGAAGAAATTAATAACCAGAATATACAATGAACTCAAACAACTCCATAGCAAAAAGCAATGAAATTTAAAAATGGGCAGTAGATCTAAACAGACATTTCTCAAAGGAAGATATACAAATGGCCAACAGGTGCATGAAAAAATGCTCAACGTCACTGATCCTCAGGGGAATACAAATCAAAATGACAAGATATCACCTTACTACAGTTAGATCAGCTATCAACAAAAAGACAAAAGATAACATGTTAATAAAGATGTGGAGAAAAGGGAATCATTGCAAACTGTTGATGTGAGTGTAAACTAATACAACCATTGTAGATAACTGTTACTAAAAAAGAACTGCCACATGATCCAGCAATTTCACTACTGGGTATATATCCAAGGGAAATAAAATCACTATATAAAATTAAAAAAACAAATAAACAAACAAACAAAATAACACAAAAAAACCAAATGTGCTACAATAATGAAGTTTTTGAAATACATAATAGGCATCTCCTACAAGATAAAAAATAAATCATTGTGTCTTGTCCAGCCTACTAATAATATAAAAAACAGAGACATTAATGAGTCTCTGGAGTTTGGAAGCAGCACAGACAACATTTGAGAAGGATCAGTTATCAGGTAATTCAAGACTGTTAATTGAAATGAAACCCAGTAACATGAGGTTTTAGCATCAAAGCAAAGTGGCACTACAAGTTACCCTAACATAACCATTATATCTACATCCTAATGAACTAGAAGTATTTCAGCTAGATAATAAAGAAGTGGAGAGTCTCTAATATGAGTTAACTCTTAAAGGAGAGCCATAGATAGTAAAATGAATTGCTCACTATTTGAAAAGCTATTCTTCATTCACGGAACACTGAGTAAAAGAGAAGAGGCTAAATGTAAGGCATTAAGTTAGGATTTAACTTAGACTTATCCCCATAAAAACTGTGTATTGATAAAATCTACTAAATCAAAAGTTCACTGAGCACAGAGATATCACATTTAGGACTAGACCTCAGTAGGCCCAGATGAGACAAATGCATTACGTGTACAAATTACACAAATTCCCATGATACTGATTATTTCCCCCATTGTCTCATATTACTCATTTCTCATCTATGGAGGATTCCTCATGTTAAGTTGACATAGAATGAAAATTTCCAAGTCTAATTCAGAGAGAAGTGGCTTGCTATTAAGAACCAAATCTGAAAACACATTCCTGTCATTATATAATTCCAATGAAGGGTGGCTCTAAATAGCATTGAGAGAAAATTCTATTAGCTGAAAAGTGAATTATACATTTTAAGCAAATCTGTATGGAAATAAAAAGGATTATGATGTAAGAATTTGTAAGAACTCCTAGGGGCTGGAGCTATAGCACAGTAGGTTAAGCAGCCTCTTGCAATGCAGGCATCCCATATGGGTGTTGATCGTCCTCTTGGCTGTTCTGCTTCTGACCCAGTTCCCTACTAATGTTCCTGAAGATGGCTCAAGGGCTTTGCCCCTTCCACTTGTGTGGGAGGCCCAGATGGAGTTCCAGGCTCCTGGCTTTGGTCTGGCCCAGCCCCAGTCACTGAAAGATTTTCTCTCTCTCTTTCTTTCTCTCTTTTTCACTCCTTCTCTCTTCTGTCACTCATCCTTTCAAATAAATATATAAACCTTAAAATCTGAGCAGTGGTAAGTGATTCCTCTTATTTATCTGAGACAATGCAAGAGTAATATCAAAAGACTTGCATAATGGTGATTTGGGGGAACCAAAGCTATAAACACAAATTTTCTGAATCATTGTGGCTCACATTAATATCCGTAGGAGAAAAGACAGTGTCATGATTGTCTACTGCGGAGGACAGTCAAGAAATGTATTGAACAAGTTGACTTGTTCTTTATACTTCTGCCATTCTCCATCATCTTACTTGCATGATATGCTCATGAATGAGATACAGTTTTAGTGTTAAGAATGGTGCTTGTTATGGATCCATGATTATAGTCTTTCTCACCAAGAAAATAATGATACTGCTTATAGCAGAAGAAATTGGAGCCTTCCACTAGTTCTCCAGTATTAACCTTTATAGCAATTGAATCCAGAAATCATTTTACAGCATTGTGACAGAGTGAATTTCACCTATGGCTTGAATAGATGTGGAGTTGAGCAGTGGCAAGACACAGCCTGTTACAGATTGGGTATCTGGTATTCTGCTTACATTGTTTAGGTTACACACAACTGCAATGACCAGAATTTTGTTGTTCTTATGTTGTGTGTGTGTGTGTTTATACTAATATTGCCAATATCACCCTAAAGTGTATACTACATGTCTTTCAATGATCTGCCCCAAAGTTTGCTCTGAAGCTGAGAGGACTCACTTGGCCATATAAAAATTTTCTTTTGCAAGTGTGGGAGACATGGTTTCCTAGAAGGCTGTTTTCAACAGGAGATCAGAGGTTGATGGACAAATGTCGCAGGCTCACTTTCTTAGAGCACCATTTAACTGGCATTCTGTGTCCATTTCCACAGACATCACTGTGGAAATGAGCATATTTGTCCAGCAGTGATCTTCATAAATTGCACACATTTTTTTCTCTTGTCCATTTTTCAAGTCTCATTTTCCCATCACCCTCACTTTTTCTCATTGACATTACCTTCCAAGTAATGTAATGACATATATGCTTTGGCTTCAGTGCGTGCTTTTACGGTTCCTCAAATGGAGTTTGTTAAGTAGCATGACAGCTTTCATTTATAGTTCTAAAAGAGGGTTACATGAACATAGAGTAGTTTGAAGTGCATATGGAAAGGCTTACAGCACTGACTTTGGCAATGGTTTCATATACACATAAATTTTTCCACTTATCTCCAAAGTCATCAAGTGGTATAAATCAAACATCTACATTCTTTTGTATATCCATAATACCTCAATAAAGTGACTCAAATAGAAAAATTTAAATGAAAATTTACTTCAAATCCAAAAAGTAAATGAGTTAAATTTTTAGATGATTTAATTGCAATCCCACAGATTCTGGTTCAGTATGTTTTGTGAAAGACTCTCAAAATTCTGAATTTAATCAAACATTACAGATAAATTTGTGCAAAAAAGCAGATCAACTTGGAGAAACATTTTAGCCTTTTAATGAAGTTCCTTAAATTTACATAGCATTTTACAATTTTATTTCAACACATGAATGAACATCAAAATTACACTCCAGTGTGAAGTATTCAAATCACAATCAAATGCTATATTTTTGGAAAACTTACCACAAAATACACAATTGTAACACTTTTGTAACTCTTTACAATGAGGCGAGTCATGCAATATCAACATTCACATGCTATTTTAAAAGCTAAATGGTTTCAGATCTTCAGAGACCCATGTCTATGAAAGTTTCAAATGAAACTAGAAAACTTCAGATGAAAATGCTTCTACTTTGTTCCCACCAGAACTAGAATCCTAATATCAGACTGAACAACTGATGGACCAATCCACATATTATTTTATTTTTGACAGGCAGAGTGGACAGTGAGAGAGACTGAGAGAAAGGTCTTCTTTTTTCATTGGTTCACCCCCCATTGGCTGTTGCGGCTGGCGCACCACGCTGATCCGAGGCCAGGTGCCAGGTGCTTCTCCTGGTCTTCCATGCGGATGCAGGACCCAAGGACTTGAGCCATCCTCCACTGCACTCCCGGGCCACAGCAGAGAGCTGGACTGGAAGAGGAACAACCAGGACAGAATCTGGTGCCCCAACCGGGACTAGAACCCAGTGTGCCGGCGTTCTGGGTGGAGGATTAGCCTATTGAGCCGCAGCGCTGGCCCACATATTATTTTAATCGTGTTGACAATCAACATTTGACAGAATGGTATATATTTGCTTCCAAAATATGTTTTAAAACCCCATTTACTAGTAAAACAGTCCATGTAGGCATATCGAAGTTATTATCAGTTGGTACCACATTGTAGGAGAATATAGCCTACCAATAAAATCCAATTCAATGGTATAACATTTGAAAAAAATTATTTTATACCATGTCTGATGAAAAATAAGTCATTGAAATGTACAAATGTCTTTGTGAATTATTCCTACATAAAACTTTCCTATATTTTAATTGACTAATGCCTGTAAAAGTTGCAGAGAAAATAATAAATAAAGGAAATGATTCTTGATTAAAATACTGTTTTAGGGGCTGGCTCCATGGCTCAGTAAGTTAATCCTCTGCCTGTGGCGCCAGCATCCAATATGGGCACCAGTTGTAGTCCTGCTGCCCCTCTTCCAATCCAGCTTTCTGGTATGGCCTGAGAAAGCAGTAGAAGATGGCCCAAGTACTTGGACCCCTGAACCCTCATGGGAGACCAGGAAGAAACACCTGGATCCTGGCTTCGGATTGGCGCAGTTCCGACCGTTGCGGCCATCTGGGGAGTGAACCACTGGAAAGAAGACCTTTCTCTCTGTCTCTCACTCACTGTCTGTAAATCTACCTCTGAAATAAATAAATAAAATCTTTAAAAAAATAAAAAAATAAAATACTATTTTATATCTATGAAACTTCTAACCAAGATAGAATCTTCATAGAAGATGTAGGCTGATGATATTTTATTCTATTCCAATCTTTCTCATATCTCAAAATTGTGTACATGAAGTCACATTAACTATATACTTTGTATTTTATAAGAACAATTTGTTAGAATAGATTAATAAGCATTGTTTTCTTTATTTCTAACTGTAATTTAACCAATATCAATTTATTTAAAAGAGTTTTTCTAATTATTTAATGTAGAAGTATTTTCATTTCAAATAATACAAACAAATGCATGATATATGATTAAATTAATGCTTTCAGATTGCTTGTGCAATTTTAATGGTCTATATGCCAATTAACACTGCGGCAGTTTTCCATCTTAAACTTTTTCTTACTCAGCAGTTATAGGTAGAATTTATAGATGGTGTGTATTTACAGTCAAACAAATAGACACACACAGTAAAAGAGTCTAAAAGTTCTGTGTGAGAGCCTCATATTTTATATTAGGTACCTATCTCTGAAGGACAGTAAAGAAACAAAAGAGTTGTATTGAATTCCTGTTGAATATATGCATGACCATGAAAAAATCATTTAACCTTTTCCAACCTCAATTTTCTTTTTGTAAAATGAGGAACTTGGCCAAATTGTTAGTCACCAACCTCTCTTTACAGGGAGCAGCTTCTAATTCATCCACATGAAGAGAAGGGTAGTGGTGAAGCACATTCAGGAGGTCAGATGTTGGAGACAGAAATTGGACTGTACGCTGCATCGGGAGACAGCACCACTTCTCCCACTGCTCTTCTGTCCACCAGCACACTGAGGAAATATTTGAAGATGAAATGTGCCATGTACCAGTAGATAAATCCACTGACTTGGAAAGTCATACATCTCTCTTGATTTTACAAGTGGCATTCTAAAAGTTTATGAAAACTATATATAATGAGAAAATCTACATAGATTTTAAAACATTTTTCAACCAAATAAATTTTGCACTTTCCACGGTTTTTTTCTGAAACACCCATTTCTTTTTCAATAAGGTCTTGTTTCTTTTCTTTCTGATACACTTTTCTGTTCCTCTTCCACTCCATAGCTTGACAGCCTTTTTACTTTTTTCGAGTAGAGAGGCAACTATAAGTATTGGCTGCCAATACAAATACAATTAAAAGTATGTTTATGTGCTATCTTCCAAGTACATACTCTATGGCACAGTTACAGGATTTGTGTGTAATAAAGAGATGTAACAAATAGTATTACTGTTCATAGGCATGTATTGTGTTCAGCTTGTTGATCTTAGGAGAATATTTCATTTTTTGCTTTAATCACAAGCAAATTACAGAAATATAAAGAGAAAAATAAAGCGAACATATTCTCACACTGAAATATTTTTCTTTCTAATTTAAAGTAGTAAATGCAAAATCCAGCATTTTCTTCACTTAATTCTTGTTCTATTATTAAGTGCCTTTAATAATCATGTTGGCAAGTAATTATTTTCTAGTTTTTTAAATATGCATTAGAGGAGTTAAATATGATTAAAATTTGGTAATTTGTTGTGATCAGTTACTATCTATTTAAAGAAATACAGAAGCCATCATTGTGGTGTAGTAAGTAAAACTGGCAACCCATTTGAGAACTAGTTTGAGTTCTGGCTGCTCTAATTTTGATCTAGCTCCATACTAATGCACCTGGGTAAGGAGTGGAAGATGGTCCTAGTGCTTAGATCCCTGCATCCTTGTGGGAGAGCTGGAAGAAGTTCCTGACTCTAGATTTTGGTCTGGCCAGACATGACCACTGTGGTCATTTGGGTAGAGAACCAGCACATGGTAGATAAAACAAGTGTCAATCCCAGAAAATTCTATTTTAAAAGCATTTTTTCTTCTCAGCTCTTTTTTTCTGTATGAATAAACACACACACACACACAGCCTTCCTACATATACACAAACTAAAGGAAACTCAGAAGTATTATTATTATCAGTTATAATTAGTTTCTGGGTTTCTGTTTAACTGTATGTTACATAAATCAATACCCAAAATTAACCTCAATTGGAAAATATTTTAAAAATTTTATTTTAAAGATTTTATTTATTTATTTCAGAGGTAGAATTGTAGCCATACAGAAGGAGAGACAAAGAGAAAGGTCTTTCATCCATTGGTCCACTCCCCAAATTGCCATAATGACCAAAGCTAGGCTGATCTGAAGTCAAGAGCCAGAAGCTTCTTCTGGATCTCCCACCTGAGTGCCAGGGGCCAACCACTTGGGTCATCTTCTACTGCTTTCCCAGGCCATGGCAGAGAGCTGGATCTGAAGAGGAGCAGCAGGCTGCCGGCGCCGCGGCTCACTAGGCTAATCCTCCGCCTAGCGGCGCCGGCACACCGGGTTCTAGTCCCGGTCGGGGCGCCGGATTCTGTCCCGGTTGCCCCTCTTCCAGGCCAGCCCTCTGCTGTGGCCAGGGAGTGCAGTGGAGGATGGCCCAGGTGCTTGGGCCCTGCACCCCATGGGAGACCAGGAAAAGCACCTGGCTCCTGGCTCCTGCCATCGGATCAGCGCGGTGCGCCGGCCGCAGCGCGCCGGCCGCGGCGGCCATTGGAGGGTGAACCAATGGCAAAGGAAGACCTTTCTCTCTGTCTCTCTCTCTCACTGTCCACTCTGCCTGTCAAAAAAAAAAAAAAAAAAAAAAGAGGAGCAGCAGGGACTAGATCTGGCACCCATATGGGATACAGGCACCACAGGCAGAGGCTTAGCCCACTACGCCACAGCGCCAGCCACTTAAGATTGTTTTACATACATCTCTATGTACTTGTGTATGTTTAATATTTAGTTTGAAGTATAAAATATATTTTTGTATTTTAATTTTAAAATTAGAATGTTACACATTGTAGAATAGACTGGCCTGTGATATCATTAAAATCTGATAATCTTACAAACATTACCTTGTATTCTAGAAAGACAATAATATGTTAAGGAAAAAGGAAAGGAAACTCAGCACTAACGTTCCACAGTGCAAGAAATCAAAAATTTTCACCTCATAGATTTATTTTTACTAATTACATTCACCTTTCTTTCTGTGCAAAAGTATTACTTTTAATCCTTTATAAGGGGTCATATGAAGTAAACATCAATATTATCAGACCACCAAATGATAATATAATTTATCCTTAGCCTAAACAGAAGCTTTTTAGTTCTGAGTTGCCAATTGGCATAAATGTTGGTTATTTGGAAACAAACAATCATTAAAAAAATGTCAGTACTAAAATAAAGCTAAAAAAGAAATGAATATCTCTAAATAATTGAACCATTGATATAATCACTGCCAATAAAGCACTATTTTGTGAAAGCAGTGAATTACTTAGCACTTACATTTATTTAACTGCTGTATGACATATGCTATAGTAAGGTCCCATCAAGTACTTAATTAGGCATGTTCATGTATTTGCTGTGTAAATGTGTACAGACCTATACATCTAAAATAATTATCAGGGAAATAGGAAAATGGTTGAAAAAGAAAATAACTCAAAATATTTAAATTTATATTTGGATTTCTATAAAACATGACCATCTAATGACTTTGTATCCTTGAGGGAAATAATTTTTCAGTTTGATACTAATTTTATTTAAAAATGGGAATAATTATGAAAAATAATGTTGATGAATGATAATCTGATATTCTGATAATCTCCTAATTGCTTTAAACAATTATTAATTCAATCATCACAAGAAACCTATGACATAGATGCCATCAATTGAGTCCATCCAGTCTCCTGGAGCAATATCAAGAATATCAAGAAAGAAGACCTTATCAGCTCAAAAGATGAGTCAATACTCACACAATTTTATTTCATTTTAATTTTTTATAATACACAGGAATTGGGCAGCCAAAGGTAGGAATACTGAACTTTTGATGATAATAAAACCATCAGTGCAAATAAATGATCACTGGACTGAAGAAGCAAAACATACTTGACTAACTTAACACAGACAGAAAATTACATAATGTGAGGCTGAAGTTATATTTCAGTCCCGTATTTATACATTCAGAGAAAATGAGTAGCAATCCCTTGAACTCAAAGCCTCAAGATGGTAGTGTTTTAGCTATTTTAGAGTCCCAACGAGGTTGGAATTAAGTATATATGTGAAAGTATTTTTGAGTACGTTATTGCAAAAGTGTGACTCATGTTTGTGCTTTTAAGTTCAAAATCAGACAAATAATTTTATTACGTTTTCCTTTTTATAAAGCTTGCCTTCTCATCACCCATGTGCTTTAGTTTTACTATAGAAGGTTTTGAAAATTTTGCATTTGCTTATATTATCATTAAATTATGGAGGAATCCCTATATGTGTCTCATACAAATATTCAGTTTTTATTTGTGATTTATTTTATTTATTTGAAAGACAGTGTTACACAGAGAGAGAGAGGAAGAGAGAGAGAGAGAGAGAAAGAGAGAGAGAGAGATCTTCCATTTGTTGGTTCACTCTCCAAATGTCTGCAATGACTTGGTCTGGGCCAGCCCGAACCCAGGTTCCAAGAGCTTCTTCCAGGTCTCCCACATGGATGTAGAGGCCTAAAGACCTGGTCCATATTTTGCTGTTTTATCAAGTGTATTTGTAGGGAGCTGGATCAGAAGTGGAGCAGCTGGGTCTTGAAAAAGTGGCCTTATGGGATGCCAGCATTGCAAGTATTGACTTAAACCATTATGCCACAAGGTTGACTCCACAAATATTCATTTTTAATAGTTGTGCATAATGTAAGTTAAATAAAATTACTGAACTATGTACTTAGAAAACAAAACTGTATTCAAAATGAAAAAGTTCATTTGACAAAGTAGGCAAAATTAATGCAAGGTCTTATGAAAATCATGCACTGCATTGTCAAGCAAATTTTCTGCTATGAAAAACGTTTATACCTGAACAAAAACAACTACTTTTTGAAGGTTTGTGGGGCAATCAATGTGGTAAGAGTCTGAGGCCCATGATCTTGCAGGGAAACTCAGGAAAGTGGGTCCTGCAATTGATGCTGTATTTTCTCTTATGGCATCTGTCAGCTATATATCAGTTCTACAGATAAAGATCAATTTCCAGCCAGCACCGCGGCTCAATAAGCTAATCCTCCACCTAGCTTGCTGGCACACCGTGTTCTAATCCTGGTCGGGGCACTGGATTCTGTCCCGGTTGCCCCTCTTCCAGGCCAGCTCTCTGCTATGGCCTGGGAGTGCAGTGGAGGATGGCCCAAGTGCTTGGGCCCTGCACCCCATGGGAGACCAGGAGAAGCACCTGGCTCCTGCCTTCAGATCAGCGTGGTGTGCCGGCCACCGCGTGCCAGCCGTGGCGGCCATTGGAGGGTGAACCAACGGCAAAGGAAGACCTTTCTCTCTTTCTCTTTCTTTCTCTCACTGTCCGCTCTGCCTGTTAAAAAAAAAAAATCAATTTCCTAGTAAGATATAATGATCACATACTAATAAAATTATAATTCACTATAAACATAAGACAGTGAAATGATTTACGATCTAACAATAGACTCTTAAAATTTTGACAGTATTAACAGAATTAAAGAAATGAAAAATCAAAACCCGGGTTAGGATAGCTAGGTTAGTTTTCTCAATAACTGACAAAATACACTAAAAAAAATTGTAAACCTACAAGTCTTTGAAGCAGCTCATTAATAAATTTGACTTGAGCTCAACAAATTTAGAGGATACATCCTTTGTAATTCATATGGTGAAACACCAAAATTTAGCACATAATGAGGCATAGAACAAGTAAAATAATGAACAACTTTTATTTTATGATCTAACTATCATGAGATTAATTTTAAATCGACATTAAAGATAATAACTACCAAGTTCCATAGAAATTAATAAATAAATTCCTAAATAATAATCATTGAGGTGAAAAATTATAATAAAATTAGAAAATATTTATATAAATTTCAAATAAATTTAAGATGCCAGAAATGGCAATTATGATTGAATGAAAGATATGTTCTTACTGCATATTCCAGAAAATATGATCAGAACCTCAATGATCTAGGCATTCCTCTCATTTAAAATAATAATAGAAGCATAAAATAGAAAATAATAGTAATATAAATTTACTTACGTAACAATATCTAAAAATAATAAGATATGAAAAAATCAAAATATTCTATTATAGAAATGCTGAAAAGGATACTATCAGAGATGAGACCAATGGGAAAATAATTATAAATAAATATTATAAACACCTCTGTAGGAATATAGATGAAAATACAGATGAAGTAGGAAAATGTTCTAGGTAAAACCACTACTACAAACTGATGTGGTAGATTTAAAAATGTGAATTATTCTTATTAATATTTAATCCTCTCATAAGTGATAATTATATGTGCAGATGGTTACCCATCTGCAAACTAAATTAAATATTGAATAAACCTAATGAAATATTTAAGGAAAAAATAAAACTCCAGATATTCACAATTTCAGGGAAAATAGAAAACATTTCTAAATTTGGTTTGAGGGCTAACAACTCTGATAACAAAATTTGGAAAAAATTCAAATATAATTAATTACTGGTAGATCTCTTTCTTAAACATAAGCATACAAATTATAAATTAAATATTATTAAGTAAAATTGAAATGTTTATTATAAAGAAAATATATCAATATATCTTGGATACATTAGATTTGTTTCAGCAAAGTATTGTTACATTAAAATGCAATGTAATTAAATTAACAGAATGAAGTAACAACATATATAAGTATATTAACAGACGCAGAATAATCATTGAATAAAAATCCCTTTCTAATTATGATACAAAGCTTTGATATTTAAATGAGGTTTTTAAAATATGGGCACTGGTTCCAGACCTGGCTGCTCCACTTCTGACCCAGCTCTCTGCTATGACCTGGGAAAGCAGTGGAAGATGGCCCAAGTCCCTGGGCCCCTGCACCCACGTGGGAGACCCGGAAGAAGCACCTGGCTCCTGGATTCAGATGGGCCCAGCTCTGGCCATTGCGGACAACTGAGGAAGGAACCATCGAATGGAAGACCTCTCTCTTTCTCTCTGCCTCTCCTCTCTCAGTGTAACTCTTTCAAATAAGGTCTCTGACAGGAAACTCTGTGCTCTAGACATGGGTCCCTGGGCTTCTTGCCTCTGAGGAACAGCAACAGGCACAAAGGGGAGGTGAAGGGCTTCCCCAGGGACGTCTCCTCCAAGCGGGGCCACAAGGCTGGAGTCACTCACATGGTGCGGGAAGCTGGTAGGCCAGGATCCAACGTGAACAAGAAGCAAGGTGTGGAGGCCGTGACCAATGTGGAGACAGCGCTCACCTGATCTAGACACACGTGAACGGGGGCACCATGGCCGAGAGACCAGACTGCGCCAGGGGACGGCTGGAGCAGCAGGTCCCAGTGAACCAAGTGCTTGGTCAGGATGAGATGATCCGTGTCATCGGCGTCACCGAGGGGAAAGGGTACAAGAGGGGCCATCAGCCACAGGGCACACCGAGAAGCCCACCGAGGGCAGAGCAAGGTAGCCTGTGTTGGGACTTGGCTCCCTCTGCCTGTGGCCTTTTCTGGGGCAGGGGCACCAGATCAAGAATGGCGCACTGATAAGAACAATGCCTCGTCTGCCTAGGGCCTGTCAGACAGGAGCATCAGCCCTCTGGGAGGCTTTGTCTATTCCTGTGAAGTGCCCCCTGGCTTTGTCAGGCTGAAAAGCTGCGTGAGGGGGACCGGGGAGCCAGTGCTCTCCTTCCGGAAGTCCCTGGTGGCACAGACCAACTGCGGGGCCTGGATAAGGTTGACCTTAAATTCCTTTACACCATCTCCATGTTTGGCCACTGCCTCATTCAGGCTGTGTAGGAGAAGGCGACCTTCATGGGATCACTTAGAAAAGACTGGATCCCAAAGGAAGAAGGAGCCTACCATAGGGAACAGGTTGTGCTGCCAGTGGTATCGCAATAGAAGTGACTCCATCGGGGGCAAAAAAGAACATGAATAACTATAAACCAGCAACATTTTAGAAAAAAGAAATAATTTAAAGAGATAAAAAAGACACAAAAGAATAAGAAGGGAGGGAGAGGGAGAAGGAGATATCATTATATTCGTAAAATTGGATCTAGGAACTGCAGGAAATCTGTTCTCTTTATATTAATTTAAAAGACTAGAAAAATAGTAATTTGAGAAAGTCATATACATGTTCATTAATAGATCGTTGAATGAAAAAAAAAAAAACAACCTAGAGGTATTTATAAACAGAATAATGCACAAAACAAAAATATACTCCAATACTACCAAGATGTCTCAAAATTATTATGCTGATCAAAATCCTAAATTTATACTTGATTTCATATTTCAAAGTTCAAAGACAAGACAATTGAAAGATGTTGTTAAGAATAAGAATAATGATAGTCTTTGGCATAGAGAGGCAATATACCATTTGAAGCACACAAAAAGTCAAGCTGTAAGAGAGAAATATACCATTTCTCTTTAAGTTTTAGTTATTTATTTGAAAGTAAGAGTTACACACAGAGAGAAGAAAGGCTGAGAGAGAGAGAGAGAGAGAGAGAGAGAGAGAGATCTTCCATCCAATGGTTCACTCCCCAGTTGGCTTCAATGGCCGGAGCTGTGCCAATCTGAAGCCAGGAGCCAGGAGCATCTTCCTGGTCTCCCACGTAGGTGCAGGGGACCAAGCACATGGGAAATCTTCTATTGCTTTCCCAGGCCATAGCAGAGAGCTGGATCAGAAGTGGAGCAGCTGGATTTCGAGCCAGTGCCCATATGGGATGCTGGCACTTCAGGCCAGGGTGTTAACCCACTGCGCCACAGCACCGACCCCCAAATATGCCATTTCTTTCATATGAATATTTATTTGATAATTTGTCATGCTACCAACTTATGATTCATTCAACTTATCTACATATGTTTTATTTCAGTAAAACATTTTATTTTTTATTTTTATTTCAGAAATAAACATTTTAAATTGTCAGTTGTTAAAACAATATCAATAAAACAACCTGTTTATAATAAAATCTTAAAGCATAGGATCTGATGTTGTAGCATTGTGAGTGAAGCTCCCACCTGCAATGCCAGCATCCCATATGGGTCCTGTTTCGAGTACCGGTTGATCCACTTCCTATCAAGCTGGGAAAAACAGTGGAAGATGCCCTCAGTGCTTGGGCCCCTGCACTCTAGTAGGAGATTCAGAGGAAGGTCCTGGCTCTTGACTCAGGTCTGACATAACCCTGGCCATAGCAGCCATTTAGGGGAATGAACCACCATATAAAAGATACCGTTCTTTCTCTCTGTTTCCCCTTTTCTTTATGTTACACTGCCTTTCAAATAAACAAACAAATAAATCCTTTACAAAATCTTAGAGAACAAACTTGAGTTCTTCAATGAGAAAAAAGAAGTTAGTGAAATATACCAGGAGAAGATAGTGTAAAAGTCTTCAGAGAGTAGTGATTAGAGTTTCATATTTAAGACACAAGGCCAGGAGAGATGGAAGAGAGGTATGATAGGCCTATATGTTTGTATAAGAAAGAAATAAAACAAATTTACTTTATTGTCTACAATAAGTTCTGGTTAGTATTGAGGGATTAAGAAGAAATGACAGCACGTGATATTCAAAGTAGTACAAGAAAGAAGAGTACAAGTTAGATAAGCCAAGAATGTACTGATTATCATATTTGAAAGAGAAGAGAAAGCAGCAATAAGTTTGTGGTGTTACATGTCATTGTTGGGCGGCTATAGTTCACAAAAACTTATTATGTGTTTTATGAGCAAGTATATGAGGGGAACTTCCTAGCCTCCAGTTGTAACGTGATATCAAGGAATGGGAATTATTGATTACCCTGATTTGGTCAATGCATATTGTATACATATATTGAAATGTTGCACTGAGGCCTGTAAGTAAGTACAATTACTGTTAACAGAAGTTTTAAAAAGTTTAGATTTCTTTTTTTAAGATTTATTTACTTTATTTGTTGTTTTATTTTTTAACTTTTATCTAATGAATATAAATTTCCAAAGTAAAGCTTATGGATTACAATGGCTTCCCTCCCATAACGTCCTTCCCACCCGCAACCCTCCCCTTTCCCTCTCCCTCTCCCCTTCCAGTCACATCAAGATTCATTTTCAATTCTCTTTATATACAGAAGATCAGTTTAGCATACATTAAGTAAAGATTTCAACAGTTTGCACCCACACAGAAACACAAAGTGAAAAATACTGTTTGAGTACTAGTTATAGCATTAAATCTCAATGTACAACACACTAAGGACAAAGATCCTACATGAGGAGTAAGTGCACAGTGACTCCTGTTGTTGACTTAACAAATTGACACTCTTGTTTATGGCATCAGTAATCACCCTAGGCTCTTGTCATAAGCTGCCAAGGCTATGGAAGCCCCCTGAGTTCACTGACTCTGATCATATTTAGACAAGGCCATGGTCAAAGTGGAAGTTCTCTCCTCCCTTCAGAGAAAGGTACCTCCTTCTTTGATGACCTGTTCTTTCCACTGGGATCTCACTCGCGGAGAACTTTCATAAGTTGTTTTGTTTTTTGTTTTTTTTTTTTTTTTTTTTTTTTTTTTTTTTTTTTTTTTTTCCCCAGAGTGCCTTGGCTTTCCATGCCTGAAATACTCTCATGGGCTTTTCAGCCAAATCTGCATGCCTTAAGGGCTGATTCTGAGGCCAGAGTGCTGTTTAGGACATCTGCCTTTCTATGGGTCTGCTGTGTATCTCACTTCCCATGTTGGATCGTTCTCTCCCTTTTTTATTCTATCAGCTAGTATTTGCAGACACTATTCTTGTTTCTGTGATCCCTTTGGTTCTTAGTCCTATCATCATGATCATTTGTGAACAGAAATTGATCACTGAGACTAGTGAGATGGCATTGGTACATGCCACCTCGATGGGATTGAATTGGAATCCCCTGGTATGTTTCTAACTCTACCGTTTGAGGTAAGTCGGCTTGAGCATGTCCCGAATTGAACATCTCTTCCCTCTCTTATTCCCACTCTTATATTTAACAGCAATCACTTTTCAGTTAAGTTTCAGCACTTAAGAAGATTTGTGTATTGATTACAGTATTCAACCAAAAGTATTAAGTAGAACAAACAAAAAATACTAAGAGGGATAACATATTAAGTTGTTCATCACCAGTCAGGGCGAGGGCTGATCAAGTCACCATTTCTCATAGTGTTCATTTCACTTTAACAGGTTTCCTTTTTGGTGCTAAGTTAGTTGTCACCTATCAGAGAGAACATGTGGTATTTGTCCCTTTGAGATTGGCTTATTTCACTCAGCATAATGATTTCCAAATTCCTAACAGGGATCACTTTTCAGTTAAATTTAAACACCTAAGAATAATTGTGTGTTAATTACAGAGTTCAACCAATGGTACTAGAACAAAAAATAATACTAAAATGGATAAAGTATTACATTGTACATCAACAGTCAGGACAAGAGCTGATCAAGTCACTGTTTCTCACAGTGTCCATTTCACTTCAACAAGTTTCCCCTTTGGTGCTCAGTTAGTTGTCGCTGATCAGGGAGAACATATGATATTTGTCCCTTTGGGACTGGCTTAATTCACTCAGCATGATGTTTTCCAAATTCCTCCATCTTGTTGCAAATGACCGGGTTTCGTTGTTTTTGACTGCTGTATAGTATTTTATAGAGTACATGTCCCATAATTTCTTTATCCAGCCTACTGTTGATGGGCATTTAGGTTGGTTCCAGGTCTTAGCTATTGTGAATTGAGCTGCAATAAACATTAATGTGCAGACAGTTTGTTTGTTGGCAATTTCATTTCCTTTGGGTAAATTCCAAGGAGTGGGATGGTTGGGTTGAATGGTAGGGTTATATTCAGGTTTCTGAGGAATCTCCAGACTGACTTCCATAGTGGCTCAACCAATTTGCATTGCCACCAACAGAGGGTTAGTGTCCCTTTTTCCCCACATCCTCTCCAGCATCTATTGTTGGTAGATTTCTGAATGTGAGCCATTCTAACCGCGGTGAGGTGAAACCTCATTGTGCTTTTGATTTGCATTTCCCTGATTGCTAGTGATCTTGAACATTTTTTCATGTGTCTGTTGGCCATTTGGACTTCCTCTTTTGAAAAATGTCTATTGAGGCCCTTGGCCCATCTCTTAAGTGGGTTGTTTGTTTTGATGTTGTGGAGTTTCTTGATTTCTTTGTAGATTCTGGTTATCAACCCTTTATCTGTTACATAGTTTGCAAATATGTTTCCAATTCTGTCGGTTGCCTCTTCACTTTCCTGACTGTTTCTTTTGCAGTACAGAAACTTCTCAATTTGATGCAATCCCAATAGTTAATTTTGGCTTTGACTGCCTGTGCTTCTGGGGTATTTTCCAAGAAGTCATTGCCGGTACCTATATCTTGCAGGGTTTTTCCAATGCTCTCTAATAATTTGATGGTGTCGGGTCGTAGCTTTATGTCTTTAATCCATGTTGAGTGGATTTTTGTGTAAGGTGAAAGGTAGGGGTCTTGCTTCATGATTCTGCATGTGCAAATCCAATTTTCCCAGCACCATTTATTGAATAGACTGTCCTTAGTCCAGGGATTGGTTTTGGATCCTTGATCAAATATGAGTTGGCTGTAGATGTTTGGATTGATTTCTGGTGATTCTATTCTGTTCCATTGGTCTGTCCATCTTTTTCTGTACCAGTACCATGCTATTATGATTTGAAAGTCAGAGTTACAAAGAGAGAGAAGGAAAGAGAGAGAGAGAGAGAGAGAGAGAGAGAGAGAGGTCTTGCATCCACTGGTTCATTTCCCAATTGGCACAATGGCCACAGCTGTTCTGATCCGAAGCCAGGAACCAGGATCTTTTTCTGGCTCTCCCACCTGGGTACATGGACCCAAGGACTTGGGCCATCTTCCACTGCTATATTCCCAGGCTATAACAGAGAGCTGGATCTGAAGAGGTGCAGCCAGGTCTCGAACCGGTGCCCACATGGGATGCCAGTGCTTCAGGTTGTAGCTTTACCCACTATGGCACTGTAACGGCCCCAAAAGATTAGATTTCTTAAAAAAATACCTGTGAAACATACTTGAAAACCATAGTAATTAAAACAGCATGATACTGGCATAAAACCTGATACATAGATCAATGGAACAGAATAGAGAACCCAGAAATTAATCCACATGCATACAGCACACTAATTTTTGACAAAAGTTCTCAGAGCATAATGTGGAATAAGGATAGTCTCCTCAACAAATCGTGCTGGCAATGTTGGATGTATGTATGTAGAAGAATGAAATAAGATTTCCACCTCTCACCATTTATAAAAATCAATTCAAGGTTGACCAAAGATTTAAATTTAAGAACTGAGACTATGAATTCTTTGGCAGAAAATACAGAGGAAACACTCCAAGACATTCGTGTAAAGGAAAACTTTTTGGATAAAACCCCAGAAGCACAGACAACAAAAGCAAAATAAATAAATGGTGCAACATCAAACTCAAAAGCTTTTGCACAGCAAAATAAAAGTCAGTAGAATAAAGAGGCATCCAACAAAAATGGGAAAAAAAATTTGCAAATCTGACAAAGGATGAATATGCTGACTATATCAACAACTTAAAAAACACACCATCCACGAAAAGAAGCAATCCATTTGAGAAATGGGCAAATGACTTCAATAGACAGTTCTCAAAAGAAGAAATACAAAAGGCCCCAAATAGATGAAAAAAATGCTGAAGATCACTAGCCATCAGGGAAATCCAAATCAAAACTACAATGAGATAATACTTCACTCCTGTTACAATGGCTGAAGTCTAGTACACAGAGAATCACAAATGCTTGCAACAGTTGGACGAAGGGGAACACTTATGTATTGTTGATGGGAATATAAATCAGTGCAGCCATTGTGGAAAACAGTGTGGGGATTATTAAAAAAAATACAAATAGAGTTGCCATATGATTCAGCAATCCCATGACTGGGTATCTACCCAAAATACTTAAACACAATGTATCAAAAGGATACTTACAGCACCATGTTCATGGAGCACTGTTTACAGTAGCCAAAATTTGAAATCGACCAAGATGCTAATCATCAGATGAATGGATAAAGAAAATGCAGTATATGTACACAATGGAATATTATTCAGCTATAAAAAGAATGAAATCCTACCATTTTCAGCAAAATGGACATAATTGGAGGACATAATATTGAGTGAAGTAAGCCACATTCAGAAGTATAAATACCACATGTTCTCCCTTATATATGGGAGCTAAAATTTAACAAACAAGCAAAAATGAAGAAATAAAAAGTAAGAAATGTATCAGCATTGCTGCAAATATAGTTTTTTTATTTTTATTTTTTTATTTCTTTAATTTAATTTTATTTATTTATTTTTTATTTGACAGATAAAGTTAGACAGTGAAAGAGAGAGACAGAGAGAAAGGTCTTCCTTCTGCTGGATTACCCCCCAAATGGCCGCAATGGCAGGAGGTACACTGATCTGAAGCCATGAGCCAGGTGTTTTCTCCTGGTCTTCCATGCGGGTGCAGGGCCCAAGCACTTGGGCCATCCTCCACTGCCCTCCCGGTCCACAGCAGAGAGCTGGACTGGAAGAGGAGCAACTGGGACCGGAATCCGGTGCCCACATGGGATGCTGGCGATGCAGGCGGAGGATTAACAAAGTGAGCACTGCGCTGGCCCCGCAAATATAGTTTGTAAAACTTTGTTCTATACATTTGTGAAACCAATGGTTAAGAATGTTAATCTACTATAGTTTTAATGATATGTGCTTACTTTAAAATTTACTGTGTATAGGAAATAGACATTTTCCATTGAATTTTTTATGGTTATTGCCTAAATTCTCAATAAACTGGGGTCTTTCTGCTTTTTACTTGTTAAACTTCTTATTCAGCAAAATATTAAGCCTCCATGGCAGTTATGTAGAGAAAATAATTTATCTTTTAAATATCAGAGACATCATAATGTGTTGTAAAGTCTCACAGTTTTTTAACTTCAGAAATGCAATTTGAATTTATTATCTCTGCTGAAGTATTCCACTTAATTACATTAAATACATTGAAACATTTTTCTTTCACTTACTTTGACATCTTTGATCTGCCAAGCTAATAACTGAAAACAGTTTAATACCAGTAAAAGTTTTATATTAAAATAGCTTTAGGTTTCCTTTTAATTATGCACTTTTACATTGCTCTCATTGCTAATAAAGAATCTTCTTTTTTATACAGTTGTGTTTTGACATATAAAGTGGCAGTTTAAACATTCCCTACATCTCCTTAAAAGTTTGATCCTGAAGTAAAAAGCACATCATTTTCTTAGAAGATAATTAAGTTCTGCATGCAAATGTGGCTAACCAAATAAATACTGTTATTTTTTGTTCAAGCAATGTTATTTGTTTCCATAATATTTAAATCTAAATAAAATATGGATTCTATATTTCGTGGCCAGATGGAATTTTTTCCATTATTGAATTTACTGGTAAGCTATGCATTAAAGTCCAAACACCATTTTACTTACTGGTTGTATGAGTTGTAAGTCTTTGTGTAGAAATCTCTACAAAATCAATTAAAATATGCTTTTTGCTTGTGTAACAAACAACATTAATATGCTTAAAAGCTCATAATATCAACAAAGCTGATTTCAAGCATAACTGAATTAAGTGACTCATGAATGATCTCATAATTTACAATATTCATCTCTAGGATCTAAATTTACTCAAAATTGGTGTCACTTCCGGATATTCTCTTAACTTACAAAAAGGTAGTGGCTTACTCCACAGCCTGTGTTCCTCTAGGTAAAACCAGTAGAAAGAAAAAGATCATCTTCTATTTTAATGTAAGATAATCTAATTCCTGACTTCTATATTCTTAATTTGGGCCAAATACACATCTCTGAAAACATGAATAAATTAAAAAGTAAATAATTATGGCCAGAGTTTGGAAATTCAGTGAACCCTGGACTAAGTGGAAAAAACGGGGTTTTTCATAGTGGAGCCTCTTACCTAAAAGGGGAACACTCAGTGTTGGGAATATAAAAATAAAAAAAAAATCAATTACAATATACTAGTTACACTAATTTTTCAGTAAAAGCATTTCTTTGATAGAGTGAATAATCAGGTATAGCTCTTTGGATTTCAGGTGTAAAATGGTGATCTGAAATCTCTAGTGTATCTGTTTTAAAGGCTAACTTTTTTCAACTTAAATCTGAAACTACAGGATTTAGGACAAAGCAAATCATGTTTTTAAAATACATGTTTTTTAAATTTAAAATTTCATAGATAATTTCTTTTATTAAAGATAGATCCTTAGTGGAACTGTTATTTAATGTTTGTTTTAAAATACATTCTGATTAAAATATTGTGAGTTTTATATGTTTTCAGAAAATATGAATCATGATATTAACTATCTACTTGATATGCTTTTGATAGTTCTGTTACATTTCCAAATGTGTTTCTTCATTTGCTCTGTTATAAAATTTATTAGGATTTTTCAATAGGACTTGAACATGAGAATAGAACTGGAGACTGACAGAAGTAAATGTAACTCCATTTGCTCGTCACATTCTTTAGTGGGGCTAGAGCTTGGGATAGACAGCTTCTAAAATGACTTCAAATGATCCCCACCTCTTGGTAACCACACCCTTTTGCAATCCCTCTCCTTAAACACCATCCAGATCTAGTGACTGGCTTCTGATGAATGGAATACATCAAAAGTGATTATATATGACTTTCCAGACTAGCTTATGAAACATGTGACCTACATCTTCTTGACATGTCTCACTTTCTCTTTGATGTCATCCTACTTCAGAGGGAAGTAACGCTGCCCTATTTTGAGTAGCTCTCTAAAAAGGTCCACATTGGAAACCATTGATATGTCTGAGTTATCACCAATGAGAACCTGGGGCTTGCTGATTGACCTGAGTACACTGAGAGTAGATCTTTTCGGGTCATCCTACAGCCATCAAAGCCTCTGGCCTCCAAATGCCACTGATGCTTGGGAGAGGTTTCCTCCAGTCAAGACTTGTGATGGTCAGAGTACTAGACAACAGCTTCATTGCAGCCTTGTGATAGAGTCTTACAAGGTGCAGTTAAGCCACACCTGATTCCTGAACCACAAAAACTAGGTAGTAAATATCTGTTGCATTCAGCTACTTACTCTGGGTGAAAATTGTAAAGCAGCATTAGTTAAAATACTTGTGTCAGCAAATTATATTTTCAGTACTGTCAATATGGTCTATTGATTCTATTGGGACTTGGAGATCAATTCATTACACTTTACTATCCCTCACTAATATATTCTAAAAGCATACTACACATTTATAATCATCTTGTAGTTTGTTAGGGAGAGGCGTATAGGTTTGACATCTTCAGCTGAACTGCAGTTTGAAAGATTTGCAAACCCACCTGATAGCCCAGGTCAGTGATTGCCAACTCCAGGGATTCAGTTTGACAGCATTGGCCAGTATGCCTTAGGACAGTGGTTGCTGAGCTGGCCATATGACAGCCTGCCTTGATCTACAGTATGAGTCCTTTTCTGTGTATTATCCAAACTACCTTCCCTCTCTGTGCACAGCCCAAGTCTTCCTTTGTGTGTACCATGTAGTATCACCTCCCATGCACCAGTGACCTCCTCCCACCCACACACAGACCACTACCACCGTCCTTCCAGGTCATAGAAGCCACAATTTCTACAATGTTGAGAACTTGAAACCAGTTTTAGTTGGAAGTATATAGCATGTATAAAGGATGTGTCCCTGCAATGATCTGTGTGGGTTATTATAATAAAATTACCATGAGGAGCACTCCCACTCCCAACAAGCATCTGTCACCATGACAGTTCCAATATTTCCTAGAAAGGGTATGGTAATAGGCAGCACTGTATCCTTGGCTGAAACTCTGCCCCCTTTTGCATATTCAACTGGACTCCACTCTGGACATTATCTCTATGACTCTGAAGTATACGTAGGGAATGCTGAACTTGCTGAGTGGATTTTTCTTTGTTAGGGACTTTTTCTTCTATGGAGGACTTGTTCACTGTTGGGTTATTTTGTTCCATGCTTAGGGGTTTTTCTTTGAAGTCTTTTGTGTTTTTGGCCCCTTGATCATATTCTACTTTGTTCTTGAGTTTGCAGTTTTGTTTGCTTTCAGTAAATCCTGATTTCCTGTACATCTTTATGCCTCCACCTAATATGTATCCACTCATCTATCTATCTATGAAATACAGAGCACAAAGTTATTGGGGGTGGGGTAGAGGAGAGATATCTTCCATCTGTTTGTTCACTTCCCAAATGGCTACAACAGCTAGGGCTAGGCCAGGCTGAAACCAGGAGACAGGAACTCCATCCTGGTCTCCCACATGTGCACAAGAAGTTGGGCTGTATTTTGTTACCTTTCCAGGTGCATTATCAGGAATCTGGATTGGACATAGAGCAACTGGGGCTGGAACTACAACTCACTGTGATCAGGAATGCCAGCATCATAAGCAATGGCTTAACCTGTTGTGATACAAAGTTGGTCCATATGACTTTACCACTGAATTTTTCCACAAGTGTAAGGAAGGCCCTGCAAAAACTCACAAAAAATCTTAGCATATTTGTCATCTAACTGTTATGCATAAGCTGTTAATCAATAGATACTAATAAAATTATATTCATTAGCAGCTGTAGATTTCTGTATAGTTTAATCTTTTTTTTTTTTGGACAGGCAGAGTGGACAGTGAGAGAGAGAGACAGAGAGAAAGGTCTTCCTTTTTGCCGTTGGTTCACCCTCCAATGGCTGCCACGGCTGGTGCGCTGCACTGCTCCGAAGCCCAGAGCCAGGTACTTATCCTGGTCTCCCATGGGGTGCAGGGCCCAAGCACTTGGGCCATCCTCCACTGCACTCCCTGGCCACAGCAGAGAGCTGGACTGGAAGAGGGGCAACCGGGACAGAATCCGGCGCCCCGACCAGGACTAGAACCCGGTGTGCCGGCACCGCAAGGCGGAGGATTATCCTAATGAGCCGCGGCGCCGGCCATAGTTTAATCTTATTCACAACAGTATTAGAAGATACAGCGTGAAGCAAAGGCAAAGCAGAGGTCTTAGTTTGAAAATCCTACTCGCTTGCTTCATGATTGTACAGTCATCTTTTTGCTAGGGCTTCAGTTAGTTTTCTTCTATCATAAACAATGATATCAAAAAATATTTTCTGCTGCAAATATGTATTTGCAATTGAAGGAATAAGCTTTATATTATATACATATTCCATACAAATGGAAAATGCAAGACAAAAATTGTTTTTATTTTGTTCCCATGATTAATCTCTTTTACCATCTTTATTTTTTTCTTTAAGATGAAATCTCATTGTCTTTTTATTTGTACTCCCTGATTACTAGTGATTCTGAGCATCTTTTCATATGTCTGTTGGCCACTTGGACTATGTTCTTTGAAAAATACCTGTTCATATCCTTAGCCCATTTCTTAACTGGGTTTTTTTTTTGTTATTGAATTTCTTGAGCTCTTTATATATTCTGGATATTGCATCTTTATCAGATGTAAATTTGCAAATATTTTCTTTAATTCTCTTGTTTGCCTTTTTAATTTGTTGAATGCTTCCTTTGAAGTTTACAAGCGTCTTATTTTGATGTAATTTCATTTGTCTGTTTTTGCTTTTATTGTCAGTGCTTCTGGGGTCTTATCCAAGAAGTCTTTGCTTGTGCCAATGTCTTGAAGTGTTAACTATATGTTTCCTCCATTAATTTGATGGTATCAGGTCTTAGATTTAGATCTCTGATACATTGTAATTTGACTTTTGTATAAGGTGTAAGATATGTTTCTCTTTTTGATACTTCTGCAAGCAGAGATGCAATTTTCCCAACGGAATTTGTTGCAGACTATCCTTTCCCCGGAGAATGATTGCAAATGTTTTGTTAAAGATTACTTGGTTGTAGATGTGTGCACTAATTTCTGGGGTCTCTAGTCATGTCTAGTTGACATGTCTACCCTTGTGCCAGCACCAAGCTGCTTTGGTTATAATTTCCCTGTAATATATCTTGAAACTAGTTATTGGGCTGCCTCCAGCTTTATTTTTGTTGCTTAGGATTGCTTTAACTACTTGGGGTCTCATGATTACATATGAATTTTACATATTTACATATGTTTTTTAGATCTGAGAATATTTTTGGTATTTTGATTGGGATCATATTGAATCTGTAAATTTTTTGTGTTGTTTGGAAATTTTGGTGATATTAATTCTTACAAACTATGAACATAGATGATTTTTATATTTTTTCCCATTTTTCTATATTCTTATATTTATTTCATTTATGCATTGTAATTTTTCATTGTAGAGATTTTTAACATTCTTGGCTAAATTTACCCCAATTTATTTATTAATTTTTGTGGTTATTGTGAAGGTAACTGATCTTACCAGTTTCTCAGTCATGATATTTTTTATATATACAAAGGCTATTTATTTTTGTGTGTTGATTTTATACCCTGAAATTTTGCCAAATGCTCTCATTAACTCCAAGAATCTCTTAGTGAAGTCTTTTGGTTCCCCCATGTATAGGATCCTACCATCCACAAACAGGGATACTTTGACTTTCCCCTTTCCTATTTGAAAAATCTTTCCCTTGCATAATGACTCTGACTAAAACTTCCAGAATTATATTGAATAGTAATAGCAATAGTGGGCATTCTTATCTTCATCTGGAGCTTACTGGAAACACTTCCAGGTTTTCTACTTTCAATATGATACTGGATGTGTGTTTGTCATATATTCCCTTGATTGTGTTGAGATATATTCCTTCTATACCCAAATGGCTTAAAATTGTTATCATGAAATGACGTTGCATTTTATGAAATGCTTTCTCTGCATCTATTGAGATAAGAATATGGTTTTTTATTAATTTGTTTATGTGATGTATCATATTTATTGATTTGGGAATATTGAACCATCCCACACAAGGGATAAATACCACTTGATACAGGTGATTGACCTTCTGATGCATTGTTGGATTTGATTAGCTGGTATTTTGCTGAGGATTTTTTCATCTATGTTCATCAGAAATATTGGTCTATACTAGTCTATACTAGTCATCCTTTGTTGTATATTTTTCTGATTTTGGAATTAAGGTGATTCTGATCTCATAGAAGATTGGGATGATTCCCTCCCTTTAAAATTTTTGAATAGTTTGAGAAGAATTATAAAGTAAGGATTATAAAGCAGGATTTTAGGCAAGAGCTATAAACAGTAATCAAATGAAGAAGCATCACTAGACTTTTTTGTTGTTGTTTATTTGACAGGCAGAGTGGACAGTGAGAGAGAGAGACAGAGAGAAAGGTCTTCCTTTTTGCTGTTGGTTCACCCCTCAATGGCTGCTGCGGCCGGCACGCTGTGGCTGGCACACAGAGCTGATCTGAAGCCAGGAGCCAGGTGCTTCTCCTGGTCTCCCGTGCAGGTGCAGGGCGCAAGCACTTGGGCCATCCACCACTGCACTTTCTGGGCCACAGCAGAGAGCTGGCTTGGAAGAGGAGCAATGGGGACAGAATCTGGCGCCCCAGCCAGGACTAGAACCTGGAATGCCGGCGCCAGAGGTGGAGGATTAACCTATTGAGCCGTGGCGCTGGCCCTTCATTAGTCTCAACATTTTCAAAATGTGTGGTTATTTAGACAATTGTGATAATGTAGTTAATGATCATATTTCATATTTTGTCATTATTTTCCCCTCAGATTTGCAGCTGGAAATCTTTACTAGTAAAGGAAATAAAATATATTCCCCATTTTAATGATTCTTAAGTATTTCTTAGCTAAAGTTTGAATATTGAAGCATAGTGTTTTTAGAATGTGTAAAATTTATGTATACAATAAATATACATACTTTTCATAATACAATACATTTATGATGATGTTTGATGGTAAATTTTTCGCTATATTTTGCCTGTCTATGTCTAATTCATAGCATCCTATAGATTTGTTTCAAATGTACATTCAATCTACCATTTTGAATTCACTGATTCTGAATGTGTTTCAGCGACACTTATGCAGCAATAAGTTTGAAATCACAGCCTGAAAAGTATTTTACATAATTCACATTTAAATGGTAAAAGAACATTGATTACATGAAAATTTCCTTAATAAAGTATTGACAATATATTACATACATAAGATTTTGAAATTTACTTTTTTGAAATTTTCTAGCTGTAAACTTATGATCAGTGTATTTTTTCTTTAAATGATTGTATTTTAACATTTCCATAAAAATTTAAATTAAAGTGTCTTAATTGCTGTCATTCCATGAGTAGTTTAACTGAAGAGAATGTAAATTTTGCATGTAAGTGGTATAATATGTTCTGGGAAATCAGAATTTTAATCATCTGTGCATTACTTGGTATATTTTAAAAAACCCATTCATATGCTAAAAATCAAATTCTTTCCTATTTTACCATACTGAAAGTAATTTCTTCACATCTTATATTGCTTAAATATTGAATGGAATATTATGAAATCAGGAATTTAGTTTGTATACTCAAATTAGTAAAACAGCAATTTTTTTCCCCTTTGTTAGGTTAATAGTTGAAAGTATTTTTGGCATATGATCTGTCCATATACGGGTGAAATATAAAAATAGAATAAAAGCCAAAATATAATATATAAAGCTGAACTTTATCATATATATTTCACTTATAATTTAAAGAAAATTGACAAAATGAGCTTATAACAGGGTAGCAAATCATTTCATGTGAAAGGTCATTTGCTTCTCCAATACATAGAATTTTGATGGTTGGTATTGTCTCCAGTGGTTTCATTTGCAGAATTCCAGATCTGGGGCAGAAAGTAACTAGCACCTCCATGTATTCCCCCAGACTGACAGAAGCCTTCTTTTTTTATCATAAAACTTCCCTGAAGAACAGAGTATCACTGATTCATCAAAGGAAAGCCATGTGCTGGAATCTGAACATGCACTGAACATACACTTATCATCTCAACTTCAACACATAAGAGCCTTCACCTGTAGCCTGTCATGGAACCTAGGAGTTAGATGATAGTTGAATGTGTCTTGTTCTGTGCCCTACAATAAATGCCTTCTTTCTTCCAACATCCCAGTGACAGGAATTGGCTTTATGAGCCTCTGATGAGAAGACAATTTAGGAGATACTATAAAATCTTATGTAACCCTTTTAAGGTGTTCTATTTTACTATATATGTTTCAATTGAAAAATTTAAATTAATTATAGTGGTTAAGGACTTACTACTACAATTGTGTTAATATTTTTTTTTAGTTGTTTTGAGATCTGTTCAGTTGTCCCTCATTTTCTCTTCCTTTATGGTGAGATGATTTTCCCTGACATGCATAGATTTCTTACTTTGTAGGCTTTGATTTGTTGTCTTCAAGAGGCTTACAGAAAAAAATGTTATCATTAAAAAGGGAAATGATAAGATGATAATGAATTAACTAGGATCCCTTAATGAAACGAAACTTTTACTCTACTTCCACATAAATTTTGTATTTTAATGTCGCAGTTCACATATTTTAATGTGTAAACTCTCTTAGAAAGTTATTGTAGCTATTATTGTTCTAATAGTTTTATAAGCTAACTTTTTTGTAAAGATTTTATTTATTTATTTTTATTTGATAGGTAGAGTTACAGACAGTGAGATGGAGATATAGAGAGAAAGATCTGTCTGTTGGTTCACTCCCCAAATGGCCACAATGGCCAGAGCTGAGCTGATCTGAAGCCAGGAGCCTTGTGCTTCCTCCAGCTCTCCCATGTGGGTGCAGGGGTCCAAGGACTTGGGCCATCTTCTACTGCTTTCCCAAGCCATAGCAGAGAGCTGGATTGGAAGAGGAGCAGCCAGGACTAGAACCGGCGCCCATATAGGATGTCAGCACCACAGGCAGAGGATTAACCTACTGCGCTGAGGCACAGCTTGTATAAGCTAACTTTTAAAGTAAATGTGTAAGTTATTTATATATCAGTGTTACAGTTATTAGATTATTCTGAATTTTATTGCACACTTACATTTACAATGGTCTTTATTCTTTCAGATATTACTAATTAATATGCTTTTCTTTAGCTTGCAGCAATTTCTTTCTTTAGTGTTCTTTATGGCAGAATTAGTATTTCATTTGAGGTCTTCTGATAACGAACACTTTCAGCTTTTGTTTGTCCAAGGAAGTCTTTATCTCTTCTGTCCTGATGGACACTTTTCCCAATTACAGTATTCATATTTGAAAGTTATGCATTTTTTTTCCTTTTGTGCTTTAAATATTTCATGCTACCCTTTCTTAGCCTGTTAAGATTTTTGCTGAAAAGTCTGTTGCTAATCTCACTATAATTCTCTTGTATATGTTGTACTTCCTTTTTCTTGCTGTTCTCAAGATCCTCTGTATTTGAATTTGGTAGGTTGGTTACATATGCCATTGTGTAATTTGATTTAAATTTGAGGATCATTGATATTCTTGTACTTGGATATTTATGGTTTTACTTTAATTTGTGAAGCTTTCTGCTAGTGTTCATTTAAATAAACTATTCATTTGCCTCTATTCCTATATATTTCATATAGTAAAAATATGTTTCATTTTGTTCAATGTATTTGGGTTTTTTGAAATAATTTCAAGTTTTTGAATTTCTAGTTTTCTTATGGCTTTATTGATTTCCTAGAAATATTTCTCTATATTTCTTGATATCTATTGTGATTTCTTCCGTGAATTATTTTGAATAATATTTCAAATAATTTCTATGTATCCATTTATTTTGGGCAATTTATTATGAACTTGCAATTTTTATTTGTGCTATATTGCATTTATTTCTCATATTCATTGTGGGCCGATGTTAATGTTTGTGCAATTTGTGAGAAGTCATTTCCTCTAGAATTCAGAGACTAGTTTCGCTGTAGAATACATTTCCCTAAGAGTGAAAGAGTGCAGAAGAGCACGCTTGTTTGATGGAATACTGAATCCTGTTCCAATGAAGATGTCAACTCTTCAATTTCTCTGCAGCTTTTTTCAGCTAGATTCATTGTTGATGAAGACTCCAGGGATTCTCAGTGGCCAATCCTGTGAATGTCCACAGTGGCAGTGAAGGTTGTTGGAGGTCTTGGTGGCAAAGTCCTTGAGAGAAGTTCTGGCTCTGTCTTCTCTTGTCATCTTGTCTAGTTTGTAGCCTCACTTGTAGTGATGATGACACTTCTGTCTGTGGAGTGGTAACCATGGAAAGCCACTGAAATATGGGCACACATGGAAAGTCAATATATGATGATCATAGAGAATATAAAGATGTTTCAACATATGTAAATACTAAACTTAATATCTCATATCAACAGAATGAAAGATAAAAACATATGATCATATCAAGGAAGACAAAACTCCATTTTATGACATTACAAATCCACTTATGATAAAATCTCTCCATAAATTAGGTATATATAGAATATGCATCAATATAATAAAGGTTATGTATGGGGGCTGGTGCTGTGGCATAGCAGGTAAAGACACCACCTGTAGTGCTGGCACTTCATATGGGCACTGGTTTGAGTCCCAGCTCTCGACTTCCTATCCAACTCTCTGCTATGGACTGGGAGGGTGGTAGAGTGTGGCCCAGGCCTTGAGTTCCTGCACCCATGTGGGAGACCCAAAGGAAGTTCCTAGCTGCTGGCTTTGGATCTGCCCAGCCTCTGCCTCTGCATCTCTGTAATTTGTCTTTCAGAGAAATAAGTAAACTTCTAAAAAAAAAGGTTATGTATGACATACCTACAGCCAACATCATAGTTTTTTTTTAAGAAAGTGCATTTATTTATTTATTTGAAAGGCAGAGCATCAGAAAGAGGGAGAGAGAGGGAGAGAGAAAGACCTTCCATTTGCTGGTTTACTACGCAGCCACAAGATTCAGGGCTGGGCAGGACTGAATCCATGAGCCGGGAACTTTGTCCTTGTCAGCCTGGGCTGGTGTGGCCCAAGAATTTGGACTGCCATTCGCTACCTTCCCAAGCATATTAGCAGGAAGTTGGATCAGATGTGGAGCAGCTAGAACTTGAACTGGAATTCCAATAAGGGATGTTGGAATCTCAAGAGGCAGCTTTTACTTGCTGTGCCACAACACCAGTCCCACCAATATACATATTGGTGAAAAGCTGAAAGGATTTTTTCCTAAGACAAATGATCTGAACAGACATTTCTGAAAAGAACACATAGAAATATCCCACATGTGTATGAGATAATCTCAGCAACACTACTCTTCAGGCAAATACAACTCAAAACCACATTCAGGCCAGCACCGCGGCTCAATAGGCTAATCCTCTGCCTGTGGCGCCGGCACACCGGGTTCTAGTCCCAGTCGGGGCGCCGGATTCTGTCCCGGTTGCCCCTCTTCCAAGCCAGCTCTCTGCTATGGCCTAAGAGTGCAGTGGAGGATGGCCCAAGTGCTTGGGCCCTGCACCCACATGGGAGACCAGGAGGAAGCACCTGACTCCTGGCTTCAGATCAGCGCAATGCACCGACTGCAGCACTCCAGCCGCGGCGGCCATTGGAGGGTGAACCAACGGCATAAGGAAGACCTTTCTCTCTGTCTCTCTCCCTCTCTCTCTCTCACTGTCCACTCTGCCTGTCAAAAACAACAACAGCAACAACAACAACAACAAAAACACATTCAGATATCACCTTACTCCAGTTGGTGATACTGGAATGCTTATTACCAAAAAGACTAAGCTACAATAAATACTGCCAAAAATGTGAAGAATAGAAACTCTTACACACTGTTGGTGGGGATATAAATTTAGTCATTTGGAAAGCAACATGGGGTTTCCCCTAAAAAGCTGAATATAGAAATACCATATGATTCTCAGTGCTTTACTGGGTAAAAATCTTTAGGAAATGAAGACATTATCTAAGAGAAATACCTCTACTGTCTAATTTACTGAAGTATTATTCAAAAAAGCTTAATTTTCAGTTTTGGAATTAATATATTTCATTTTAATTCATCTTCTTTAAGCTTATAAACAAATCAAAAGTCGGTGCTTTGTGTTTCTTAATTGTGGTTATTATGTATTCACACAAAAAAACAAACACTAGGTATGACATTCAAAATGAGGTAAAAATTTTGCAATTATATGTAGTTTCTGTAAATGTAATTATATAAATTCTATGTATTGTGGTTAAATGAACAATTCAAGTGAGATTGAAAGTTTAAAAACCTGTCTTATTGTATAAATCAAATAAAATAAAAAATTATCTTCTCAAATGTGTCACTTGTATTTGAACATTCAATTTCAAATAATCTATACAACTTTCTTTAATTCAATCAACATACATGGATTTATTTAATAGTTGATGTAAGCTGTGCCAGACCAGTCTTTGAAACAAAACTATAAATTAGATTCTTTCTATGTAAACCTTAAAATTAGAATTCCCTAGGTGTTTAGTTTAATTAGTTAATTATTAATATATTTTTAATGAACTTGCTTTCTATGTAATGGGATTAGAGGCATCCAGTAGACTAAGTATTCATATAAACTGATACAGATACAATGGTCATTCCTATTCAAGCTTAGTTTAGCTTCAAACCTGGGGCAGTTCCGCTAGTTTTTTGGATTTGAAACAGAAACAGTACAATGTCCCCGTTGTCTATGAGCTCATAACCAATAGGAAAGTCATCATAATAAAATGATTAAAATTGTTACTTTGGGGAAGGTCTTGTGGTGCAGTGAGTTTAAAAATTGCTCGAGATGCCTACATCCTATATCGGATTGCTTGTTTGAGTCCTTGAATTCTGCTTCTGATCCAGATTCTTGTAAATATTCCTAGGAAAGCAGCAGATGATGGACCAAGTACTTGAGTCCCTGCCTCCCAAGTGGGAGACTCATGTGGGAGTCCTGCAGAATTTCAAGTTCCTGAGCTCAGCTTGACTCAGTCCAGGCTGGTGGAAGCATTTGAAGAGAGAATTAACAGAAGGAAGATCTCTCCTTCTCTTTCTCCCTCATTCTCTGCCACTCTACCTCTCTACCTCTCACATCAATAAATCTATTAAAAAAAACTGTCACTTTGGTGAAGGTATAGGAAGTAAAGAAAAAGAAGGAAAACAATTCAAATAGGATACATAATTGGGTACCTTTTTAAGAATTGACATATGAGGGATGCTTAAGCAGCAGAATATGGGAAGAATACTTCCAATAGGAGGAAATATGAAATACTTGTTATCTAGGCTACTTTATTTATTTCTAAACTTTATAACATTAAATAACCTGGTCACTTTTCAAAAATACTGTTTCTAAATTAAGATGTTTACATGCATTAGTCAAAATTTTTAAAAAGTTACTTATTGCCAAAAGCAATGGAAGTTGCACATTTATCCATAGTACCATTTGTTAGCTTTAATCCATTTCACAGTGATACCAGTTTTGAATGCACTGTTGCAAGAGTTTCTTGAATATATTCATTAAGCTTTCTTTAAAATGACTAGGAGTTGTTTTCCATGGTAAATATTTTGGAAATTGCTTAAAGTTTCTGTTGACTTTTCTCTTTAAGCCATAGTGTTTTTAATTAAGAAAATATTTCCGAAAACTACAACAAAATCAATTAAGTAGAGAACACTTTTATGGCTATGTTTCTGACATGTACACTTGTTAATCTGCATTCAGAACACTTGTCTTCAACAAATATGTTTGTAATACTAATATCCAAAATAAAGATGGATCTACTTGTAGATTATATTGAAAGACAGAATTCTCAATTATATATTACAAATAAGGGTACATTATGCATGTAAAAATTCAATGCATATCACATATATAATATGTATATTAATTATATCAATCAATAACAGATATATTATTAGATGTGTTATGTTGATATAATATTAATTACATTAATATAATGTTAGTATTAATATATTAATATTTTTTCTTTTTTTTTCTTTTTTTTAACTTTTATTTAATGAATATAAATTTCCAAAGTACACCTTATGGATTACAATGGCTTCCCCCCCATAACGTCCTTCCCACCCGCAACCCTCCCCTCTCCCATCCCTCTCCCCTTCCATTCACATCAAGATTCATTTTCGATTCTCTTTATCTACAGAAGATCAGTTTAGCATACATTAAGTAAAGATTTTAACAGTTTGCTCCCAAATTAGTATTAATATATTAATATTAAATGTTTAAAAAGAGAGGCTCCATCCAAAGAATTTTAAAACAAATTGTGCTACTCCAAGGTTCAGTTATAGAATTTGCATCATTAAACCATGTACACCATTTACACTTTTATTACTTTTGTGGTTTTTTAAAATTATTGATTGATTTGAAATGCAGAGTTTCAGAGAGAGAGAGAAGGAGAGACAGAGAAATCTTCCATTTGCTGTCTCACTCTCCAGATGGCTGCAACCACTGGGTCCAAGTTTGGGCCGGGTGGAAACTAGGAGCCAGGAGGTTCTTCCAGATCTCCCACATTGTTGGTAGGAGCCCAGAAATCTGGCTGTCTTCCACTGCCCTACCAGGTACTTTAGCAGGCAGGTGGTTCAGAAGTGCAGTAGCTGAGACTTGCCCATATAGAATGCCAGCTCAGCAGGCTGTGGTTTAAGCTTTTTTATTTTTATATAGATGATCCTAATGATTTTATTACACACTCTAAAAGATTACATTTTGCTGAAAAAACTCAAAACTTGGAGGTTTGGTCATCAATATGACAAATATGAAAAAAGTTCAACCATATCTAGATGAATAATATAGATGAGTTCATTATTGCAGTGCAATTTATCTAATATATTAAAGGTAACACTTCAAAGTCTCAAATATTACTAAAATAATTTCTAATGAACAGTATTTTTATGAAGGTAGTCTTTGCATTTTGCATCCTTTTTCTGAAAATGGATGATTTATTCAACATGGCCATTCATTTAGTTTTCTACTCCATTTTCGTGATTTCAGATTTTAAAAATTTTGTGAGCTCTTTCTATATCATAAGATTTTCCTTTCTTGATTATACTTCCCAACAACTTAGTTTTTACCAAGATGCCTTGCTTAATTGAAATATATATTCATATTATACCAGAAAAATAATTATTGTGATTATATTGGACACACTAACATTAATTTCTGCTTTTAGCTCATGTACAAGACTACATAAAAATATAATTAAACTAATTCAAATCAATAGTCATTCATTTGAAAGGAAACAGTCTGAACTCCACGGCCCTACTTCTCATTGGTTACAGTGTTCCTCACATAGCTCTTCACTTTTCAAGTTAATAATGATTTTTAGAAACCTATGTGCTTATTTTATTGATTGTGTGTGCACAGTATGTTAGCTTATGACACCATCATTGTTGCCACAGGCTGCAGGAGGTGATGTAAACACACAGTGCATTTGTGTTTTTCACAACCAACCTGCCTAAGAAACAGAAATCCATTGATCAATTCTCATTAAATGTGAACTGTTACTTTTGTGCACCCTGTTGCTGAAAAGAATTATGATAGCATTAATGTGTTATAAAATAATA
This sequence comes from Oryctolagus cuniculus, assembly GCF_051225735.1. Taxonomy (NCBI): domain Eukaryota; kingdom Metazoa; phylum Chordata; class Mammalia; order Lagomorpha; family Leporidae; genus Oryctolagus; species Oryctolagus cuniculus. Next base: position 63,242,241 of record NC_142874.1, on the reverse strand, counting down.
AAACATGATGACAGGGTTAGAAGTGTTAGATATTCTTCCTTAATTGTCCAAAAAGTGAAAGAAGTTAATTATCTTTGATTACTTCACTCCAACAATATTTTATTGTGTTAGTGAATGTCCTCTAAGCTGTTTTTTAAATGGAAGTGTTGGTTATGTTTTTTCCCGAAAATATCAGGGAATGCCAGATGGATGGGGGCAGATGTTTGTTACTGTATTAATGATGCCACTTAGGGTATCAGCATCCTATAACTGATTTTTGAAAATACCATTTTAAAATAACGTTAGCTTCTTCTTTAGGTTTTTCTTTGATTCTTGACTGATTCTTTTACAGAAAACAGCTTTCTGCCAAGCAGAAGTCCAAGAAGAGTTAAATTTTCTAAATGTGTGTTGATTTCTTCATGTGTTGGCAATTTAAATTATTTATTATTCTAATACAATGACCAAAAATCACTAATGAACAACTCAATAAGAAAGTTTTACAAAAATCAATTTTTAATCAACATGTTAAGAAATCACTATGTGTATACATGATCTACATGTTATATTTTCCCCTTTTCAAAGCATTTTATATATGACAGTTAATTTGTATTGTTTAGCATGGTGATTAAACTACATCATGTTTTAAAGCCTTCTGATGATTTTTGAAGAAATTTATGGATTTTTAAGCATTCTATTTTAACCAATTTTTCTTTAATTAGTTACAAATACTGATTTGAGAATTATTCTGAGACATAGCATAATTTTAACTCTTAGTGGAAAAAAAAAACAACATATATGTTACTTAAAATGCTATGTATTTTTTTTTTTTTTAACAAACAGAGTGGACAGCGAGAGAGAGAGACAGAGAGAAAGGTCTTCCTTATGCCGTTGGTTCACCCTCCAATGGCCGCCGTGGCTGGCGCGCTGCGGCCAGCACACCACGCTGATCCGAAGGCAGGAGCCAAGTGCTTCTCCTGGTCTCCCATGGGGTGCAGGGCCCAAGCACTTGGGCCATAGCAGAGAGCTGGCCTGGAAGAGGGGCAACCGGGACAGAATCCAGCGCCCTGACTGGGACTAGAACCTGATGTGCCAGCGCCGTTAGGCGGAGGATTACCCTGTTGAGCCGCGGCGCTGGCCAAAATGCTATGTATTTTCATCCTGCTGGTTGCTTGATAGTGCATGCATGGCTTAGATTTAGGAAAGAAAATGGCATATCTCCAATTCTCGTTTTGTATAAAAGGAGAGTCATAAGTAGCAACAGGTATTTATTAGATAATTTGTTATATTGTTATATTAATACCCCTCTGAATTAAAATCAGATTTGAGACAAATAGTTTAAGTAATCAGTTTTCTTGTATTAAATGATTTATCACAGCAATTTTTTGTTTTACATTTCCTGAAATAGTTTCCACTGGGCAATAATTCATATTGAGATGAAGAGTATAAGAGAATACATTGCACAATAATTATGATGTTGTATTATCTTCAGAAAATGTTTCCAGGTTTCTTCCTTTAAGATTTTCCAGATTCTTTTATGGCTAGCATGATATTTTAACTTCCAATAGAAAGATATAATATAGAGAAAATTACTTGAACCTAATATTTTTTTCTGAAATTAGTTTCCCACCGAGAGAGAGAATCTCTCATCTGCTGGCTCATTCCCCATATGGCAGCAATGGCCAGGCCAGGCCAAAGCCAGAAGCCAGAGCTTCATCTCTCTCTCACATGTGTGAGGGGCCCAAGGAATTGGGTCATACTCCACTGCCTTCTCATGTGCATCAGCAGGGAGATAGATTGGAAGTCGAGCAGCTGAGACTTGAACTGTATCCAATGCCACCTCTACAGCTAGCAGCTTTACCCGCTATGCCATGGCGCAAAACCCTAAAGCCATGTTTTGTTAATAACTTACAAATGGAATTCTACTTAGTAATAGTTTATAATTTTTCTTCTATATATTTTAGATCATTGACATGCAGATTATATTGTCAATTTTTTTTTCTCTTCTTGTAAAACTGAGGTTGAGGATTTTGAACAAATAATATCTGGAAAACTAAGAAAACAAAGCACAGCTACAACAATTCATAAACATGATAACTTTATTGTACACTTCCAAGATGCTAACAAGTTAAATCATAACCAAGTGTGTTTATAATCATCCACCCGATTTTACAGTGCAAGAAAAGTGCAAACTTAAAAAAAAAAAACTTGTCCATTTGTCTTTTTGTAACATTATAAAATCCATTTCTCTTGAAAGCATCTTCATATAAGTACTGTAGAATAACTGGATTGAATTGAAAATTTGAACTCTCCATAGTTTGGATACAAAGGTCACCTATATTTTACAGATGCAAAGGTCACTACACAGTTTAGAAATAATAAAAGCACACTTTCTCATGCAGGAGAAAGAATTTTTAAACATACTCAAAAAATTTAGAGTTCAAATCATGGATAATTTTTAGCTTGCAAATCAGTTGTGACATTCAGGTATCCTATATTAATCAATAAAATTGGATCTTGCATTAAATCACTTAAGTAGCAATTTCCAAAGCCAGGTCTGGATCTTGTATTACATTTGTTAAATTTGCGCTTACAGTTTTGTGGTGATGTATTTCTGCAGACCTATTTAACATGAATTCATTAATAATCAGAAATATGCACATATTATCTGTCCCACAGTAATAATGTGTCTCGTACTTTTTGCCTTTTCTAGCAATCTTCCTTACATCACTGCTCATTTCCCATTTTTAATACTTATATATTTCAAAACTGTATTGACATTTAGCCTGTACTTAATTCTTTCTTGATCTAACCTTTTAAAATATAAATTAGCATTCAGTGATAAGCTGCCTTTAAGAAGGCCCCAAATGATTCCTAACTGTTGGCATTTGTGCCCTTACATAATCACTTCTTCTTGACAATGGGCCAGATCTAGTGACCCAGTAAAAACTTCAGGTTATAAAAACAGTTACCTGTGTCTTACTAAGCACTCTGGATCTTACTCTGTCCTGCCCTGCTGAACCAAACTTCCAGGTTGTGACCCATTTTACTGAGGGGTACACATAACAAGAACATGGACATGACTTCTTTTTAACAGCCCAAGATAAAATGAAATCTGTCAATAACCATTAAGTAGACCTAGCATTGGTTCTTGTCCCGGTTGAATCTTGACATGACTGTGGCTCAACTTAATTGTAGTCTTGTGAAAGAGTTATAGACAGAAGACTCAGCTAAGTAATTCTAAATACTTGGCTCAGAGAAACTATGGGATAATAAGTCCATGTTCTTTTGAGCTACTGAGTTTGGGGTATTTAATATGCATTACTAACTAATTATAATACAAATATTTGCAATAGTTTGTCCCCACCAAAACTCAGGTTGAGGCTCACTTCCTCAATGCAGCAGAGTTGGGGGGTGGGGCAGTGGAGATGTTTAGGCCATGTGGGCAGAAGTCTCAAAATACATAAATTCCATTTCCCAGTAGAGCATATTCAATCTGGTTAGACTACATTAGTTATTGTGAGAGTGAATCATTATGAAGCAAGTTTACTTTCCGTGTTTTCACTCTTTCTACACATGTTCCCTTGTACTGCTGCTTTTCCACCACGTGCAGAGGATTGTGAGGGTCTCACCAGAATACAAGCAGGTATAGCTGCCTGCTATTGGACTTCCTGAATCTAGATAACATCTTTGCTTTATAAGTTACTCTGTTTCAGGTTTAGAGATGCAGAGTTTAGAGATGCAGAAGCAGAGGCAAAGAGGCCAGTCTTCCATTTGCTGGTTCACTCCCCAGATGGCTGCTATGGCTGGAGCTGGGCTGTCAGAAGCCAGGAGCCAGGAGACACTTCTGGGTCTCCCACACCAGTACAGGGGCCCAGTAGAGAGCTGTGGAGCCAGGGGTTGGCCAGGCCAAAGCCAGGAGTCAGAAGCTTCTTCTGGGTTTCCCACATGGATGCAGGGACCCAAGCACTTGGACCATCCTCTGTTGCCTTCCCAGGTACATTATTAACATGGAGCTGGATCGGAAATGGAGCAGCCAGAACTTGAACTTGAACCTGAGTCACTGCGGAAGGTGACTTAACCCACTACACCACAGCACTGGCCCCAGAAATGTGGAAATTTAAGTAATGCAAGCCTAAAGTAAATGATCCTGACAATGTTTGAGTACGATTAGTTATCTAATGATTATTTCAAATAAGGGTCTGTAAACTATAGCCTAGATGACCTGGTTGATCATTCCCGCCTGTCACCTGCTTCTGTTACTAAAGTAGTTACTAAAATTGTTACTTAATTAGTTTTTAAAGTTTACCTATTTATTCATTTGAAAGGCAGATTCTCAGAGAGAGAGAGAGAGGGAGATATAAATAGAGAAAGAGATGTTTCATCACTTCCTAAATGGCCTCAACAGCCAGGTAACAGATCTTTGGAAATTTATTTATATTTATTAAAAAAAAAAGTTTAAAAAAGAGTTATGCTGACATCAGGAGCCATGAACTCCACCTAGGTTTCTGTCTTCCTGGGTATATTAGCAGGAATCTGAACTGTTAAATGAGGCGATCATGATCCTAAGCAGCAGTCTGACATGGGATGCCAGCATCTCGGGCTGTAGCTTAATGTTCTACACACAATGCTGAAACCTGTCACTGCATTCTTATCAGATCAAAATCACACAATTAATTTATGATCTGCTCACCAATTTGAAATGATAGCAATGTTACTGAAACAAGCACAAATAAAAACTGAATACAAAATGAAGAGATATGAAGGTAAGAGACGGTGTGAGATTGTTCCAAGGACAGTTGTGCATTAGTAGCATGGTGAAATATTGATAGGAAGCTGGAGGGAGGGAAAGAGGGAAGTGTGAGTATCTCTTTAGAACTGTTTCTGTGAAATACACAAAATCTGTTGTTCTTTCAATAAAAAATAAACAACAAAAAGAAAAAAATTAAGCCCTAGAAGGAAACTCTAACTGTGAAGTAACTTTTGTCCAACTTTTTCATACTAAGATGGCAGAATTAAATAGTTGCAACAGAAACAATATGGTAAAAAAAAAGCTTACAATGGTTATTTTTCTTTTATGGGAAAAGTTTACTTACTTCTGAATAGCAACATAAGGACATGGAGATTCAATTTCCTACATTCAGTTTTCAGTTTCTGTGAGATATTTTGTTTATCTATATAATACAGCATCAACCATGATTCTGTTTTCTTAGGAATTTGCATAGTATACTCAACAATAAATCCCTTTATTTTCCTTATCCATTCGTCACTGGTGTATATATACAATTGAACAACATCCATTAATTAAATGTATGAAATTTGTCATTTGAAATAACATGGGTGACATTAGAAGTCATTATGTTCAGTGAAACAGAAGTAAGCCAAGCACAGAACAAGTATCATGTGACCTCACTCATGTGGAATCTAAAAATACGAATGTATGATCTCATAGAAGTTAACATCATAATCATGGTTACCAGAGGCTGGGGAGGGTAGTGGTAATAGGGTTAGGAAAGGTTGATTAACTGCCACAAAGGTTACAACTAGACAGGGATAAGCACAGTAATGTGACTATAGGTAATGTTAATATACAATATATGTCTCTTTAAAAAAAGAAATCAGAAGATAGGATTTTGGATGTTTTTACCATAAACAATGTTAAATGTTTAAGGAAATAAACATATTTACCTTGACTGGACAAGTGTATCTATGTATCAAAATGTCAGATAGTATACCATAAATATGTAAAATGCGCATATGTACATATGTATGTTAAATATTTTCTCTTTATTTTTGACAGGCAGAGTTAGACAGAGAGAAAGAGACAGAGAGAAAGGTCTTCCTTTTCCATTGGTTCACCCCCTAAATGGCCACTATAGCTGGCGTACTGCGAAGCCAGGAGCCAGGTGCTTCCCCTGGTCTCCCATGAGGGTGCAGGGCCCAAGCACTTGGCCATCCTCCACTGCCTTCCTGGGCCACAGCAGAGAGCTGGACTGGAAGAGGAGCAACCGGGACAGAATCCGGTGCCCCAACTGAGACTAGAACCCGGGGTGCCGGCGCCGCAGGCAGAGAATTAGCCAAGTGAGCCGCGGCGCCGGCCAATGTTAAATATTTTTCAATAAAAATTAAATTAGTCTCTATTTTTATTTATTAATGAGCTATTGTCATTTTTATTTTTAATAAATATAAGATTCATACATTCTATTTTATTCATATGCTTATTTTGAATATATATATGCATATATTTTAATCACACTCAAATGTGAATACATATCCTGGAGTCAGTGGTTACTCTCCAATGTAGATAAGTAGAGGATACTGATGTACTGCCTGGTGGATAGTAATTGGTTCTGAAAGTTAATCACTCGTTGCTTATGCTGAAAAAATAAGAACTTGTAATTTGAAGCCATTTTTTTTTTACGTAATCTTTTCTGTTTCAATATGAGCAAATCTCATAACCAAGAATGTTAGCATTTTTATGGTATTTGTCTTTTTTTAAACTTTTATTTAATGAATATAAATCTCCTAAGAACAGCTTATGGATTACAATGACTTCCCCCCCATAACGTCCCTCCCACCCGCAACCCTCCCCTTTCGTGCTCCCTCCCCCCTTCCATTCACATCAAGATTCATTTTCAATTATCTTTATATACAGAAGATCAGTTTAGTATATATTAAGTAAAGAGTTCAACAGTTTGCACCCACATAGAAACACAAAGTGAAAAATACTGTTTGAGTACTAGTTATAGCATTAAATCACAATGTACAGCACGTTAAGGACAGAGATCCTTAGCATTTTTAAGGTGAGAGAGTATATGCTAGTCTAACATGTGTAAACAAGGATCTTTCCAGAATGAGGTAATCATTACAATGGGACTACATATATCCCGCCAAAATTAATTTTATTACATTCGATTGTTAACATTTATGAATCAATACTACCTAAAGAATTTCTTTTATAGTTACTAGTTTAAAACATGACATATTTAATCAATACAGCTTTTTAATTCTTTCCATAGCAAAATGTGCCTCTTAATTCATATTACCCCTAGATTAATAGGTATTTTTGGATATTTGGACATTAAACTTCACAATGAAGCATTTTATTATTTTACTCAACTTTACCAATGTATAATTTAAACAATAAAATGCACTTACATTTAGAATTTGATGAGATTTACCAAATGTCTACACCCACAATGGCAACCTTGATCAAGATATACAATATTTTCATCATCCATTAAACATCATTTCTGCTTCTATGCCATTAACTTCATCATCTTCATCCTAGACATTCGTGACTAACCATTGTTGTAATTGCAAAACAGACTTCACCAGGAGCTGTATGTGGGGATTCCACTTTGGAATTGTGTGTGTGTGTGTGTGAGAGAGAGAGAGAGAGAGAGAGAGAAAGGGGGAGAGAGAGAGCAGAGAGGGAAAGAGAGAGAGAGAGAGGGAGAGAGAAAGAGAGAGAGGGAGAGAGGGAGGGAGAGGAAGGGGGAGAGAGAGAGAGAGGAGACAGAGGGAGAGAGGGAGAGAGAGGGAGACAGAGGGAGAGAGGGAGAGACATGGACAGGTAAATCAGGAAAGGACAGATTTAAATTCCACATAAAAGTTAGCTATTAATAACAAAGAGATGTCGCTAGTGGAATCAAATGACTTTGAAAGTAAAGTAAAGTAAGAGCTGAGATTGCTGGCAGGGAAAATCCCAAGCTGGGTCGACATTTTAAGGAGCGGGGTAAGAGCAAGCAGTAGAAAAATGTCACAATGTAATCAGCAATTCCTGTTTATAGCTTATCCCACATTACAGATGTTTTGATCATCTTTTTTGCTATTAAAGGTGAGTCATTAGGCCGGCACCGCAGCTCAATAGGCTAATCCTCCGACTACAGTGCCAGCACACCGGGTTCTAGTCCCGGTCGGGGTGCCGGTTCTGTCCCGGTTGCTCCTCTTCCTGTCCAGCTCTCTGCGGTGGCCCAGGAGTGCAGTGGAGGATGGCCCAAGTGCTTGGGCCCTGCACCCACGTGGGAGACCAGGAGAAGTACCTGGCTCCTGGCTTCGGATCAGTGCATTGCGCCGGCCGCAGCGGCCATTGGGGTGGTGAACCAATGGAAAAAAAAAAAAGGAAGACCTTTCTCTCGGTCTATCTCACTGTCCACTCTGCCTGTTAAAAAAAAAAAAAAAAAAGAAAAGAAAAAAAGAAAATGGTGAGTCATTGATACAGATGCCCATAAATTCATAATCCTAGTATACTTTACACAAGCCCAAAGGGTAGTATTAGAAGAAATAAATATTGCGAGCAATATTTTTTGGCATTTTTAAAAAAGATCTATTTATTTATTTGAAATGAAGAGTTACAGAAATAGGGTTAGACAGAAAGAGAGAGAGATCTTCCATCTGCTGATTCATTCTCCAAATGGCCACAATGGCTGGGGCTGGGCCATAGTGAAGACAAGAGCCAAGAGTTTCCTCCAGTTCTCCCTTGTGGATGTAGGAATTCAAGCATTTGGGCCATCTTGTACCACTTTCCTAGGCACATTAGCTGGAAGCTGGATCAGAAGTGGAGCAGCCAGGACTCTAAATGGCACCCATATGGGATACCAGAGTCACAGGCATCAGCTTTACCCACTACACAGGTTCCTCTTGCGGCAATTTTAAAAGAGATGGAGAAGGATGGAGGGAGGGAGGGAAAAAGGGAGGCAGGGAGGGAGGGAGGGAGAGAAAGGAGATGCTCTGTTAGTTCATTCTCCAAATGGCCCTATGGCTAGGATTGGGCCAGACAGCCACCAGGCTCCTGAAACTGCATCTGACTCTCAGTGTGGGTGGCAGGGACCCACGAACTTGGATCATCTTCCACTACCTTCCCTGGAGTATTAGCTGGATTGAAAGTAGAGCATCCAGGACTCAAGCAGGTGCTCACACAGGATTCTGGTGTTTCTGGTAGAATCTTAATCCACTGCACCATAATAGCAGCCTCTCTTTTGATAATTTCATTGCACAATCTGTGCAATACTCCGAACTTTATTAGATCACAATGCTTTATTATTCAAATACTTCAAACTTGTTTTATGAAGATTGCATAACCAGCCGGCGCCGTGGCTCAATAGGCTAATCTTCCACCTAGCGGCGCTGGCACACTGAGTTCCAGTCCCAGTCGAGGCGCTGGATTCTGTCCGGTTGCCCTTCTTCCAGGCCAGCTCTCTGCTGTGGTCCGGGAGGGCAGTGGAGGAAGGCCCAAGTGCTTGGGCCATGCACCTGCATGGGAGACCAGGAGAAGCAGCTGGCTCCTGCCATCAGATCAGCACGGTGTGCCGACTGCGGCGGCCATTGGAGGGTGAACCAACGGCAAAGGAAGACGTTTCTCTCTGTCTCTCTCTCTCACTGTCCACTCTGCCTGTCCAAAAAAAAAAAAAAAAAAAAAAAAAAAGATTGCATAACCTTGACATTAAACTCCTCAAAAGATAGATAAAGTGAATGTATTAGGCAATATAACTTTTGAAAAAAAATTCCCAAGTTATCCACAAATAATTAGAAAATGAAATACAGAAATACATTTGTTCAAAAACATGGAAAGTATATCATCTCAAATTTAGGTTTATAGCACTAATGGAAAATAATTTAAAAAGACAATAAATCACAAGAAACAATTTTTCAAATTTAATTTTGAAGAAAAATAATTTGATGCAATTCAACAACTATCTATGGTGGAAAAAATCCTTTGTATCTAGAGTTCAAAATTTGCTAGTACTAGAGCAGTCTTGTGTTTCTGTGATTATCACAAGAAAATATTATCAAGAAAGCTATTGTGAGTAGTTGCCAACCCTTCATTCCAGGGTTGGCAGAATCCAGATAAGTTTAGCTAAAGTGTTTGACCATTATCCAGTTGAGCTCATCTTGAAGGAATGACTGCCTTTCCAGTTCTTTTGAAATAAAGTCTTCCCATTACACTAAAAGTTTGTGACTGATAAGATGCAGCAAACCTGAGAGGTACTTTGCTATGTTTCTCCTTGTATCCTCATAAACAATATTTCTGTTAACTCATGGAGTCTTTGTGCTTTCCCAATTGTGAATGGATAATTTGTAAATACATAGGAAGCTTGTCACAAATGCTCTGTTACAAAATAGGCAGGAAATTCTTTCCTTTGTACTCTCATGTTTCACCACCTTTATTTGTGTGTTCTATAGCTTGTAATATGAAACATGTTATTTTGGAATATATAGTTTAGAAGATGTTACAGTCAAAGTGTTTCCATTCAGTAGGAGGTAAGTGGTGCTTAGGATGGTTGAGATGAGTTAAGCTAAGAGTTCTCGTACCATGACCCACAAATTTGTCTCTTCCCACAATAAATATTTGTCACATTTGAATGTGATTCTCTTTTTTATAAGTATATTTACAGCTGTTCATAATAATTGTGGGTTAAAAATGTAATAATAACACATAAACTAATTTGAAGTTCCCAAAATCTATCTAGGTTTTATACCATTAAAATATAAACTTCATGTAAGCAAAAAGTGGCAGAGGCTCTGGAAAGAAACTGTAAAATTCCACAAAGTTATGACAGTTTTGAAGGTTTCAACTTATAATTTGATTCATCTATGGATTTCTTAGTAGTAAGTTTTAATTTTTTATTCATGATTTAATGAAAAAATTAATTATTAACTTTTTAACATACTGATAATTTTTAATGTAGTTATCAAAAAAGACTGTTCAAATTAATCATAAAAAAATTCAGTCACAAATGCATGTTGAATGATTTGGCTTTCCCTGGAGTCTACTCTTCTATTAAAGCATTTTCATTTCCTTAGTGAGTCCTAAAATTATCTTTGATTAATTTCTAAGTATATTGTATTAAATGCCCTATTTAAACATGTTAACCACTGGGGCTGGCACTGTGGTATAGTGTGGGTAAACCTGCCACCAAGGGTAGACTGGATAAAGAAATTACAGAACAGGTACTCTATAGAATACTATACAGCAGTCAAAAAAATGAAACCCGGTCATTTGCAACAAGATAGAGGAATCTGGAAAACATTATGCTGAGTGAATTAAGCTAGTCCCAAAGGGACAAATATCATATGTTCTCCCTGATCAGTGACAACTAACTGAGCACCAAAAGCGAAACCTGTTGAAGTGAAATGGACACTATGAGAAACAGTGACTTGATCAGCTCTTGTCCTGACTGTTGATGTACAATGTAATACTTTATCCATTTTAGTATTTTTTGTTCTAGTACTATTGGTTGAACTCTGTAATTAACACACAATTATTCTTAGGTGTTTAAATTTTAACTGAAAAGTGACCCCTGTTAAATATAAGAGTGGGAATAAGAGAGGGAGGGGTTGTACAATTTGGGACATGCTCAATCGGACTTGCCCCAAATGGTGGAGTTAGAAAGGTGCCAGGGGATTCCAATACAATCCCATCGAGGTGGCATGTACCAATGCCATCTCACTATTCCAAGTTATCAATTTCAGTTCACAATTGATCATAATGAAAGGACTAAGAGTCAAAGGGAGCACATAAACAAGTCTAGTACCTGCTAACACTAACCGATGGAATAAATAAAGGGGAGAGTGATCCAACATGGGAAGTGAGATACTCAGCAGACTCATAGAATGGCAGATGTCCTAAATAGCACTCTGGCCTCAGAATCAGCCCTAAAGGCATTCCGATCTGGCTGAAAAGCCCATGAGAGTATTTCAGGCATGGAAAGCCAAGTCACTCTGGCAAAAGATCTCTGCGAGTGAGATCCCAGTGGAAAGAACAGGTCTTCAAAGAAGGAGGTACCTTTCTCTGAAGGGAGGAGAGAACCTCCACTTTGACTATGACCTTGTCTAAACAAGATAAGAATTGGAGAACTCAGAGGGCTTCCGTAGCCTTGGAAACTCATGACTGGAGCATAGGGAGATCACTGATGCCATAGACAGGAGTGTTAATTGGTAAAGTCAACAACAGGAGTCACTGTGCACTTACTCCTCATGTAGGATCTCTGTCCTTAATGTGCTGTGTATTGAGATTTAAAGGTATAATGAGTACCCAAACAATATATTTCACTTTGTGTTTCTATGGGGGTGCAAACTGTTGAAATATTTACTTAATGTATACTAAACTGATCCTCTGTAAAAAAAAAAAAAAAAAAAAAAAAAAGAAAAAGAAATTATCAATTCCCAACTTGACTCTCACTGGGATTAAACAAGACAATAGGTCTGATCTGATTTCATCATCATTTAAAAAAAATCATCTATTATTTTTCACTTTATGTTTCTGTGTGGGAGCAAACTGTTGAAATCCTTACTTAAGGTATACTAAGCTGATCTTCTGTATATTAAGATAATCGAAAATGAATCTTGATGTGAATGGAAGGGGAGAGGGAGTGGGAAAGGGGAGGGTAGTGGGTGGGAGGGACGGTATGTGGGGTAAGCCATTGTAACCCATGAGTCGTACTTTGGAAATTTATATTCATTAAATAAAAGTTAAAAAAAAAAGAGTGTCAAATTGTTAAGTCAACAAAAGAGTCACTGTGTACTTACTTGTCATGTGGGATCTCTGTCCTTAATATGTTATCCAATGTGAAGTAATGCTATAACTAGTACTCAAACAGTATTTTTACACTTTGTATTTCTGTGTGGGTGCAAACTGATGAAATCTTTACTTAATATATACTGCATCGATCTTCTGTATATAAAGATAATTGAAAATGAATCTTGATGTGAATGGAATGGGAGAGGGAGCAGAAGATGGGAGGGGTGCGAGTGGGAGGGAAATTATGGGGGGAAAGCCAATGTAATCCATAAACTGTACTTTGGAAATTTATATTTACTAAATAAAAAAAAAAAGAAAAAAAAAACCTGCCACCTGTGACACCGGTGTTCCATAAGGCACTAGCTTAAGTCCTAGATGCTGCACTTCTGATCCAATTCTCTGCTAATGCACCTGGGAAAGTAGGGAAAGATGGCCCAAGTGCCTGGGGCTCTGCACCCACGTGGGAGACGTGGAAGAATCCCCTGGTTCCTGGCTTTGTCCTGTAGCAACCAGCTGTTGTGGTCATATGCGGAGTGAACCAGCAGGTGGAAGATCTGTCTTTCTTGTCTCTCTCTCACTCTCTCTCTCTCTCTCTGTAACTATGCCTTTCAGTAACAAAATAAATCTTTTTAAAAAAATAATCATCAAATGTCAAAATCAGCCTGTCCTTAATATAAGAATAAGGCATTTACTTTTTCCCCACCGAATGTCAGCTATTTTTCAAAGGACGCTGTGTATAGAATAGAGAATAACAAGTCACAAATACTTCTCCATTACATTTACACTCAGTGCTAAAATTATAGCCAAGTCTTAACAGGGATACACAGACAGTCTGTTTTGGAATTTTGGCTATGAACCTTGTATCTGAGTGATTGTAGACAGGTTACTTAAATTTCTACACAAAGCAAAGTAAAGATTATTTGTGGTATATATAAATTAGTATGGGATGGGCAAATAATTAACAAATTCTGAATAGTTGGATCATTTTATCACTAAAATAGAGAATTAATGAATGATTATATAAATTGTTAAATTATATTTAATGTTTAGGAGCATGGAGTTGCTAATAGGACTATAATATTTCTTACAGTATGCGGGGTACACCTCACCAAGATTATTGTCATTTAAACAAAGACTTGATGGATTGAGGTATGTGGATATTTAGGTGAAGATCATTCCAGAGAAAAGGAATAGACATTTCAAAGTCCTGAACTATATTTAAGGAACAATAAGGACTCCAAATAACAAACTTGTTAAGCCAGAAAACAGATAGTCAGCATTGATTTTATAGAGTTCATAAAATCTTGGATATATGAGGTTCATGTAAATCATTGAAAGATGTATGGTTTTGGACCTGGAGCTGTGGTATAATAGATAAAGACCCCACCTGCAGTGCTGGCATCCCATATGAATGCTGGTTCAAGTCCTAGCTGCTCCATTTCCGATCCAGCTCTCTGCTATGGCCTGGGAAAGCAGTAGAATATGGCCCAAGTCCTTGGGCCCCTGCACTTGCGTGGGAGAGCTGAAGGAAGCTCCTGGCTCCTGGCTTCAGATCAACGTAGTTCCACCTAGACATTGCGGCCACTTGGGGAGTGAACCAGCAGATGGAAGACCTCTTACTCTCTCTTTCTCTCTCACTCTCGCTCTCTCTCTACTTCTACCTCTCTGTAACTCTGTCTTTCAAACAAATAAATAAATCTTTAAAAATAATGTACGGTTTTTGCTGTGATATTTTATAATTTTAGTATAGAGGCAACGTGAGTTTGCATATTCAATTGAGAAATCGCTTGCATTTCTGTAATATCAAAATATCAAATAATGAAAACAAATAGATTGTGGCTGGTGCCACAGCTCAATAGGCTAATCCTCCGCCTGCAGCACCAGTACACTGAGTTCTAGTCCCGGTCGGGGCACCAGATTCTGTCTTGGTTGCCCCTCTTCCAGGCCAGCTCTCTGCTGTGGCCAGGAAGTGCAGTGGAGGATGGCCCAAGTCCATGGGCCCTGCACCCCATGGGAGACCAGGAGAAGCACCTGGCTCCTGGCTTCGGATCAGCGCGGTGCGCCCACTGCAGTGCACCGGTAACAGCAGCCATTGGAGGGTGAACCAATGGCAAAGGAAGACCTTTCTCTCTGTCTCTCTCTCTCACTGTTCACTCTGCCTGTTAAAAAAAAAAAAAAAAAAAAAAAAGAGAAAGAAAGAAAAAGAAAAAAAAAACACAAAAGAAAATAAAAGATAAAGAAAACAAATAGATCAAAACATGTGAAAAATCCTCATATAGAAAACTATAATGCATTATAAAAATTAATCCTGGGGCTGGGGTTGTGGTGGCCACCTGCAACATCAGCATCCCATTAGGGAACCAGTTCATGTCTTAGCTGCTCTACCTCTGATCCAGTTCCCTGCTCATGACCTGGGAAAAACAGAAGAAAGTGGTACAAGTGTTTGTGCCCCAACCACACATGTGGGAGACCTGAGTGAAACTCATGGCCCCTGGTTTCAATCTGGCCCAGCCCTAACCATTACAGCCATCTGGAGAGTGACCCAGTGCACGGAAGATTTTTCTCCAGTATCTCTTCCTCTCACTCTGTAATTCTGACTTTCTGACTTTCAAAATAATTAATAAATAAATAAATAGATAAATAAATAAATAATTTAAAAATAATCTTAAGAGATCTTAGTGACTGGACTGTTTTATCTCTTCCTGCTTTAGAAAGTTCTATTATAATCTTGTATCTGTTTTCCACAAATTGATCCACTAACCTAGTTTAATCCTAAATAAAATTAATTTAGGCTATTTAGTTTAAATTTTAAAAAAACCTAAATATAAAATGCTAAAAGGACATAACTATCAAAGAAATAATGGGCCTGATGTTTTAGCACAACAGGTTAAGCCTGAACTAGGGATGCCAGCATCCCATGTTAGAGTGCATTTGCCAATTCCAACTACTCTACTTCCAATCCAGCTTCCTGTTCATGTGCTACTGACATCAGTGGAGGATGTGCAAGTACTTGGGATTCTGCAACCCATGTGGCAGATCCAGCTCCTCACATCAGCCATGCCCAGATGGCTTTTGCAAAAATTTGGGAAGTAAACCAGCAGATGGACAATATCTCTGTGTGTGTGTGTTTGTGTGTGTGTGTCTCCCTCTAGTGCCACTGCTTTTCAAATAAATAAGTCTTCTAATAAAGGGAAACAGACTCTAGTTGATAAATGCAAGAGAACTTCAAAAAGCTTATGAAAAATGGAATTAAAAAAAGTTTATTTGGCTCTCAAAATGTTGAAATTCATCCATAGTTTCTTCATAATGCATTTTCCAACAGATTTTGAAGACTCTTGGAATGTAAACATTTCTTTATTTATTTGAATTTATATATATATATATATATTTGAATTTATATATATACACAGAGGGAGAGATATTCCATCTGCTGGTTCACTCGCCAAATGGCCACAATGGCCAGAGCTGGGTCAATCTGAAGACAGGGGCCAGGAACATCTTCTGGATCTTCCATGTGGGTGGCGGGGACCCAAGCACTTAGGCCATTTCCCATTGCTTTCCCAGATGCACTAGCAGGGAGCTGGTTCAGAAGTAGAGTAAGAGGGACTCAAACCAGTGCCCATATGGGTTGCCGGCACCACAGCACTGGTAAGTATATAAATATTATATAAATTCTCCATAAAATAATCAGAATAATGTGTTTACTATTAAATTAAATGAATGTACAAATTATTTTCTGATAATTTTTAAAATATAAGATTAATAAAAATATAAGTAAATAAAGAGGAAGTTTATGTCAAAGAATTGAATAAGGATACAAAGGACTACCTCAAGTCTGAGTTCAAAATGAAGAATACCAGTTTATTTAGAGGTTTATTTTTTCCTTAAAATTTAATTCTAAAAGAAATTAGTCACAAAAACAATTCATGTAATAAACATATGACACAGATCAGATGGAAATACAAAGGTGTATTCTACACATAATAAACTCAGTAGTTGTTCTTGTACCTTCATGTCACTACATCAAGGAGATTCATATTTATAATATATACATTGTATTATATTATACTATTTTATTTCTCATGCAAAGAATGTTAAATTTCCTAAAGAGCAATTGATCTGTCCAAGTTTGTCTAACTCTCGAATATCCCATCTTGAATCTCTTCTCTTCTCTTGTAGGCAAGGCAATCTGAATATTTGACTCTCCTCTGTATAATTTTTCTCATTTCCTTTAAGTATAAGTCAATATTACAATATGACATTGTCAGTGGGTCAGTGAGACCTACTGCAGTTTCATAAACCTTGAAAATCTTTTGAAGAGATTTATACATGCTTAAAAATCTCCATTGCCATATGTTAAATCTAGAATAAATTTCCCACTACATTTCACATTTTTCCTCTTCTTTTTGTTTCAGTTATCCATAGATCTTTTTAAAGTTAGATATCTACACTTTCATAAATTAATAGGATTTTCAAGCTGGCTAGGCTGGATGTATGTTTATTATCTTGAGTCATCAAAAATATCCAAGTATTTAATTTGATGGTTTACCTGGAAAAACCAAATACACTTAAGCTGGCAATATCACCCCAGTAAGGATTAGGATGAGAACTGGACTCCTAACACTTATAGACTGAGTATATTTTTTAAAAGATTTATTTATCCATTTGAAAGGAAGAGTTGGGCCGGCGCCATGGCTCACTGAGTTAATCCTCCGCCTGTGGCACTGGAATCCCATGTGGGCTCCGGGTTCTAGTCCTGGCTGCTCCTCTTCCAGCCCAACTCTCTGCTGTGACCGGGAAGGCAGTGGAGGATGGTCCAAGTGCTTGGGCCCCTGCACCTGCGTGGGAGACCAGGAAGAAGCACCTGGCTCCTGGCTTCAGATTGACGCCTTGGTGGCCATTTGGGGAGTGAACCAATGGAGGGAAGACCTTTCTCTCTGTCTCTCTCTCTCACTGTCTATAACTCTACCTGTCAAATAAATAATTTAAAAAAAGAAAAGAAAGAAAGAGTTATAGAGAGGCAGAGAGAAAGAGAGAGAGAGAGAGAGAGAGAGAGAGAGAGAGAGAGAGAAAGAGAGGATCTTCCATTTGCTGGTTCACTCGCCAAATGGCTGCAAAGCAGAGCTGGGTCCATCTGAAGCCAGGAGCTTCCTCTAGGACTCCCCTATGAGCACAGGAGTCTAGGAACTTGGGCTACCCTCCACTGCTTTTCCAGGCCACAGCAGAGAGTTGGATCAGTAGTGGAGCAGCTGGCAGTTGAATGGACACCCACATGGATGCCAGCACTGCAGGAGGCATCCTTACCCAGTAAGCCACAGTGCCGGCCCCCTAGCCTGAATATTTGTGCTCTCTAAAACACTTTCTTAAGTTATTCATCTATTTTATCAATAAATATAATGATGACATAATGAAAAATAATATGAGCTAGCATTTCATTGAACGCCAGGCTGCAGTGGACAGGTATTTTAATTAAAAGCTTAATTTGACATATTCTACATCATATGCATAGAACCATCTGTAACTGAACAACATTTTGGGGGTCTATCAAAGTAGGATAATCAAGATAAACCTCATTGACTATAAATTCTCACTTCTGTCCATGTGTAGTAACTATGATGTGCTATTTCTTAGCACAATCACCTTGGGTAGCTTGCTTTTCTACCTTGCATGTGTAGCTTGCATTAAATTCCACAATGACAAAAATTAATACATTTTTCGTAGTTTCAATGTTTGAGTTACCAAATTAGCTGTTTCTGACACTTGCAGTAAACATGATTTTTAAATTTTTATTTATTCTTTTTTTTTTTTTTTTTTGGACAGGCGGAGTGGACAGTGAGAGAGCGAGACAGAGAGAGAAAGGTCTTCCTTTGCCGTTGGTTCACCCTCCAATGGCTGCCGCGGCGAGCGCACTGAGGCCGGCGCATTGCGTTGATCCGAAGTCAGGAGCCAGGTGCTTTTCCTGGTCTCCCATAGGGTGCAGGGCCCAAGGACTTGGGCCATCCTCCACTACACTCCCCGGCCACAGCAGAGAGCTGGCCTGGAAGAGGGGCAACCAGAATTAGAACCCAGTGTGCCAGCACCGCAAAAGGAGGATTAGCCTATTGAGCCACGGCGCCGGCCTATTTATTCTTTTAACATATTATTTATTTATTTGAATATCAGACTTACAGAGAGGGAGGGAGAGAAAGAAAGAGATAATTCATACATTCATTCACCACCCCCCAGATAGACATAATCCAGCACTGGGCCAGGCCTAACCCAAGAACCTGATGGCAGTGACCCAACTGCTCATGCCCGACTTCTGCTGCTGTTCCCAGGCTATCAGCTGGGAGCTGGACTGGAAGTAGAGCAGCCGGGACACAAACTAGCACCCTTAGAGATGCCAACATCATAGATGGCAGATTAACCTGCTGTGCCACAATGGCGGCCCTACTCTATGTCTTTTAATTGGAAAACTTAGTCTGTTGTCTCTTAAGGAAACAAGTGATAGGTAAAGTCTTCCCATTGACATTTTTGAACTTTTTTTGTATATTTATTGTATTTCCTTTTTTTAACAAAATTCTTTTTCCCTAAATTACAATCTGCATTTTTTTGTTAAGTGACTCTCAGGGGGTTTATTTTGATACCTTATAATTTTTGGTAAATCTTGGATAAGTTTGCTCTATGTTTACCAGTGGTTTTAAAAAATTCTTTTAAATGCAGCAGGCTATCTTGAAATTAGAACAACTTAGCATTGAATTTAAAAATAGAAATAGAAACAACAGGAAAAGAAGATAAAAATCCTAATAAAGAAGTCCACATTAGTGTTCCATTCCTCACCACTTTTTGGATTTTTGATTTTACATTTGCTCTCTTTCCATATGGCCTGTTATCATTTGACTGTTGAAATTGTAGGTATTTTGTTCTCATTGTAAAAATGTACATAATTACAGACCATGATGTGTTATTTATTTCCTGGCATGTTCTTTAATTTTCTTTCTTTTTTAAAAAAATATTTATTTATTTATTTAAAAGTCAGAATGATATAGACATGAAGAGATAGTGAGAGAAAGAGAGAGACAGAGATTTCTCCCATCCACTGATTCATTCCCCCAAATGCCCACAACATCCAGGGGTGGTCAGGCAGAAGACAGGAGACAAGAACTTCATCCCGGGACCCAGGCACTTGAGCCATTGTCTGCTGCCTTCCTGCCTGCATTACTAAGAACCTAGATAGAAAGCAAAGATTCTGGGACTCAAATTGGCACTTCCACATGCGATGTGGTTGACCCACATGAACGTTTAATCACTGTTGCAAAACACCTACTTCCCAGTAGATGACCTTTGACCTTCCTGTGCCTAGATAGTTTTGTTTTTATCTATGTTTGGAAAATTTTGATCTTTTTAAAAATGTTTTTTACCCCTTTGGCATTCCCTATTTCCTATTGAATCCCAATTTTGGATACTTGCTCTTTTCATTCTTTCCCCTATGTCCCATAAGCGTTCTTTATTCCCCTTGATTCTTTTTTTCTCCTCCAACTGTGTGTTTTCAAATAGCTTGTCTTTGAGCTCACTGATTCTTTCATCTATTTGATCTGGCCTGCTATTCAGGCTTTTTTCCTGCTTTAACCTTCTCTTACTGTACATTTTAGTTGAAGGGATTCTGCTTCACTTTGTTTAATTACTTCCATCCTCTATGAAATTTCTGTTAGAATACTGAATCATTTCTCTGTGTTATCTTGAATTTGAGTTTCCTTAAAGCAGCTATTTTGAAATTCTCTTCTGAGAATTGTGAAATTTAATTTCTCATTATCATTATGAAATTTAATTTTCTCTTTAGGTAAGGCCATGTTTCCCTGGCACTTCCCAATGCTTGTTTAAGTATGACGCTGTCTGCACACTGAAAGATTTAGTTCACTGATCTGGTTTCATTAGTTGCTGTCCTGCTGGAAATTCTAAGCTGTCTGCTTTGCTGATGAGGTGGACTCACTGCCCACTGACTGCTCAAGCAGGACCATAGAACTCCATTAGGCACTGAAACTGGTCCAGAGGATCTGTCTGCAGGCACTGCCTGGCGACAGGGACGGGACCATTAGAATCTGATCAATGATGGGTTTCATCAGTCTGGAAATGAGCTCCAAAACAGTCATGTGATTCTTTGCTCTCTGCTCAGTGTTGTAGAAAATATGAAAGAATCAGCTCCCTGGCTTCTAAGGCAGGCCCATTGTTGGTCACAGCTGAATCTCTTAGTTGCCAGGTCCTGTGCAATCTTGGGGGGTGCACAGCAGACCCTTGAGTGACTGGAGATGCTACACATCCAAACAATTCTGTCTCATCAGGGCACAGCTACCTGCCTGACATTGGGGCAAGTCCAGAGACTCCTTGCATAAGCACTTGCCCAGGGATAGGAATCATTAGGATCTGTCCATAAATGGGTTTTATAGTCCAGAATGATTTCCAAGGTACAGTCCCATGGTCTCACTTTGCTCAAGTTTGGAGGAGGTTGATGCATGAAGCCACCCTCCTGCCCAGATTGTTCACATCTGTGTCTCACAGTCCTTGGGCCACACAAAATACTTGGGGTGCTCTCTAGGACTACCCATGACTAGTAAAACATGTCAAAACAAGTCTAACCCACTGAAGCACATGTATCCAGCTGATGCCTACAAACCTAGAAGTTCTGCTTGGGAGTACCAACTGCGTTGTAGTACTCTTTGGGCTTTATCAGGTGTTGCATCTCAGTGTGATAGGCCTGGCATTGAGCTCCATGGCATATAGCTCCTGGCTATAGGGCTTCACTGGAGTTCCATGTTTTTTTCTAGCATTTGTTGAAAGGGTGGCAGAGACTGCCTTGCTGTGGAAGCTCCAAATATCTACTCCTAGAGTAGGTTCTAGAAGCAGCAGCCTGAAGGCTCATTCCAATCAGGTTTTTTTCACAGTGGACCTGGCAATGACATTCAGTTAGTTCTACCTCTCCAAAGTGGAAATATCTCTGTGATGTAGGCATCAGATAGCCAGGAGAAGGGAATTGAAGTTTGACAGCCCTTGCACTACAGCACCACTCTGTGCCACCCAAACCTTATGTTCTTCTTTGCTGACCACAGCTGCTAGTGCTTTGCCACTTAAGAGCCAGCACTGGCTAGAAATCCACAGTTTGGCTGCAGACTGAGTTCCCAATGACAATATTGAGATTATTATAATGTCATTATAATAAAATTTCCATGGCTAACACACCTACTCTCATCATGCAGTCAATACCATGACACTTTCAGGATTTTGCTGTGTGTACTGCAGCTCTGCTTGTACCACCAAAATCCCACTCCTACCATGCACCTAACAAAATGCACTTCTTGCTTAGCCACTGTCTTGGCTCTATTCTCTAACTTCAAGTAGAATGCTTTTAATGTTTGGGATACCAGTTCATCATTGAAAAAGATCTACTTTGTGCAACTAACTTACATTATCAATATTTTTAATTTCTGACATGTATTATCTGGTAATGAGCTGAGATTAGGGCAGATCACATTTACTTAAAGGCCACTTGAGTAAAAACAGCCTGGTTTACCTCTGTAAAATGGCTTTCAGACTGCTTCCACATTTTACTGTGAGGTTCCTTCCTCCCTTCATAGTCTTTCCTGTCTGTGAAGCAGTTAGTTTTCTCTCAGACATATTGGTTATTTATTTTGACTGCAAAGGATAATTGAGTTCCTGTTTTTGTGTACTTGGTTATAGTAGAGAGTTCCCAACAATTTTAAGGCCAATATTTCTTCTGGGTATACACAATAGAGGAAAAAAGAAGACAATCATAAGGAATTAGCAATTTTTGATATTTTTTTTAGATACCTGGGAAAATTGGATATGGGGGACAGGTTTCTTCTCTACTTCTGTAGCAGGAACATCTAACTTGTACCATATAATTTGAAGAAGAAATGATATTTCCATGAAAAAACCATCATATGCTACTAAAGTTTTCTGACTACTTTCATTTTTTTCATTTCTTTAACTTAACCTATTAATATTTCTCCAAAGGAGTGGATTTAAATTGCCAGTGGGCATAAAACTCAAGAGTAACTCTGTAGTTCTTGATTAGGTTCTCAGAATAGTATTTAAGCTTTTCTTTTGAGAAAAAAAAATAGACTAACTGGCTTCTTTGAGTTCTGCTAAATGATTTGTTTCATTTGGGATTTGCAAATTATAAACCCTATTTGCAAGAGAACAATCTGATCATAGCTGTACAGCTCTGCAGTTTAAATTAGAATTTTGGAAATCTGAGGATTTAAATTAAAGCTCATACCCAAGGTAACAGAAAACCCTCCACTCTACACTCAGAGAGAGAGAGAGTAATTATATATGAGAACCTGAAATTAGAAGCTGAAATTAGAGCTATATTCACTCACCCCAAAGAACAGTTATTTTTTAGACCTCATAATGAAATGATTCCAGGTAAGATAATATACATGTCACAGCCATTCTGCACCATACTTCTCAGCTTTTATTTTCTTTTTCAAATATATTGAATCCCTTTAACTACTTTTGTTAGTAAAAATGTTTTAAATTATTTATAGAAATGCCTATTTGACAAAAAGTGTTCCTTTACATTTAGAAAAAGAGGTAAATGTGGCCATTCTTAAATAGATATCCTTTTAATATTTATTATAGTAAATGCAAATAAGTAATTGTCTGATATTGCTCATCATAGTAATAAAAATGATATTTTAATATGATATAAAATATAATTTATAATATATAGCAAATTGTTTTATAATGAAATATGCAGAAAACATCTATGAAAATATTGAGTAGCATTTATTAGGCCACAGTTGCACATTAATATAAAGCTAAGTACTTTACAACTATTGTCTTATTAAATGCTGAGAGCCCCTTATACATATACATACATACATACTTATTTACATATTCATACATAGCCCAATTTTCCAAGGAGGTGGAAATAAATAACTCTAAATCACGAAGTTAGATTTGCAAGCACTTGACCTCTATTGGGTGGTAATATGTGTAGCTATTAATTAGATTTCTGACCATAGAAACATTTGTTAAGGAGTGAAATCATGATGTACTTCAAAAGATTCATAGAGAATTGGACTTAAAGATGTAAATTTATGCAAAATTTTTGAAATCCATGCATATTTTGTTCATAATACATACTTAACATGAAGATTGTGAAAACTTCCGAAATTTGAATTTTACACCAAATGTATTCATCTTTTAATTCCATTCCCATAAACTTTTTGAAGTACTTTTGCATTTCAATGGAATCAATATTATCTGTGTGCAAGCTTTGTTGAATGCGTATTTGCATTCTCATGTTCTTTCTTCATTGGAAGAGGGCATTATGTTTACGACTACTCTGTTTTTTTTTTTTTTTTTTTTTTTTTTTTTTTGGATAAAGACGTGTTTTATTTTGATGACCGACCCACGGCATACCGAAGGCCGCTATGTACAGACAGGAGGGGGCGTCGTTTCTGTTCATTTCTTGGTCTCCTCCTCCTTGGACAGAGTCTTGATGATCTCTTCCTTCTTGGCCTGAAGGCGCTCCTCTCGGCGCTTGCAGGCCTCCTTGGTCCTCGACCTGCGGGCCTCAGCCTGGTCAGCCAGCAGCTTCTGGCGGGCCTTATTGGCCTTCAGCTTGTGGATGTGCTCCATGAGGCTGCGCTTGTTCTTGAACACGTTCCCCTTCACCTTCAGGTACAGGCTGTGGTACATGTGGTGGTCAGTCTTCTTAGATTCACGGTGTCTCCTGAACAGGCGACGCAAAATCCGCATCCTGCTCATCCAGGTCACCTTCTCCGGCATCCGGGCATTGGCTGTACCCTTTCGCTTACCTATGCCCACGTGCCTGCCCTTCCGGCGGGCCAAGGTGTTTTTCCAGCACCGAGCCCAGGAATGGACCGTCACAGGTTTGCGGGTGATCAGCCCATCTTTGATCAGCTTCCGGATCTGCTGACGGGAGTTGGCATTGGCGATTTCGTTGGTCTCATTGGGGTCCAACCAGAGCTTCTTCCTGCCACAGCCGAGGACGCTGGAGGCGAGCCTCTTCTGAAGCCTGAGCATGCTCATGGCTGCGGCCAGGCGGCGAAAGGAAAGGACTCCACGACTACTCTTCATCAAACTAGACACATGCAAACCTTGATGTTTCCTGCTTGCAGACTCTGTGTTATAAATACTATAAAAATCTTTTTTTCAGATGTGAATTTATTTACTAATTTTACATTCTCACAAGAAAAAAATGAAGAAGTGGGATTACATAAATTTGAGATGTATAGGCCAACTACCATATGGTAATCATATGTTATAGAAACTGTTTATTATTTTTCAAAAATTAATTTTAATGTGTAGGCTGCATTATTTTCTCTTAACTTTACTTTAAAATGTATTTTATCCCATTTATTTGGAAGAAGAACACACACACAAGCACAAACACACACGCAGAGGGGAAAGGGGTAGAAGGAGGGTGGTCTTCCATCCACTAGTTCACATCCCAATACAAAGGCTTTAATTACTCTGTTGCAATCATGAGGTGGGAGTTCCATGCCTGGAGAGGCAAAGTAGGAGTATGTCAGGCACCTTTGCCACCTTCTACCTAGTACTCCAGTTCTTGGAACACTGAGGGTGCCCTAAGAAAGAATTTACATTAGTCCCCGCCCTTAGCTCAAGAGGTCTGAGATTTTTATCTAGGAGGAGTGGCAGACCATAAAATAGATAGCTCCAATTCCTTTCCACAAATCTGACTTTATCTACCATAGAATATTACACAGGTCAAGCCTAAGGTTAATCTCAAGAATAATGGAGTACTTTGATGGCAATTTGGAAGAATTTATGGATTTAATGAAGATACAACCTAGACTGCAAATTGGCTAGTTTGTAGGAAGCAAACGAAGATGACAAGATAGCTTCAGTGAGGTTTTATGGAGTTAGAACAGGTATCAACCAAGGACTATCAAAACTAATTGCTCAAGACAGTCAAAAATTGATTGAATCACAATTGTACAGCAATTTCTTGCTTAAAGTATTGTTCAAAACAATAGATAAATCTGCTCACTTGTTAAAGAAGAAAGAGAACCTTACCAAAATGCTGACACCACAGGGAAACTATAGATATCTAAAGCTGCTACTTACTAAGGCACAATAATCAAGGTTTAACAGAATGGGAAATTATTACATGGACTCCACGATAGCCTTCCACTCAGTTATTTTAACCGGGGTAAGCTACTGACAAGTGGAGTAAGATTAGTACCCCGTGTTGCTACCTTGAATGTCCATTTTCTTGGCATAATTTGATAATAGCAAAAAAAAAATGGAGAAATTAGCTCATACACTGGAGAGTCAGGAAACACAAATTTATTGTAAAAATAACTAAGGTCATTTTTAGCAGAAATTTGAAAATAGCAATTTTATCTTATAACTAAAGAGAAAGTCAAGATGACCCATAAATTCAACCAAATTCAAACAAATCCTCTTCCAGAAAATTCAACCAAGCATTTAAATAAATTTAACACCAATTTTTTTTCAAATTTCCAAAAAACAGAATGAGAGAAAATGCTCTAACTCACTGTAAGGCCAGCAGTACTTTAACAAAAAGCAAAAGACATACACAACAGGAGCAGAAAATTATGAGCCATTATCATTTAGAAATACAGAGACAAAAATGTTCAGCAAAATACTAGCAAACCAAATCAACAGAGTATTGGAGGTATTATTCACTGTGACCTATTAGGATTCCTCACAGGAATGCAAATTTAATTCCACATGAGAAAATCAAAGTAATATATGACATTGTTACAATAAAGAAAAGCAAAGCACATGAATAACTCAATTGACATAGAACAAGCATTTGACAAAATCCAATGAACTTTTATTATTGAAAGAAACAGAAACTGAGAACTGAAGAGAACTACTTTAACATGATTAAAAGCAATCTTTTATCTCTCTCAATGCTGAAAAATGAAAGCTTTCCCCATAAGATAAGGAGCAAGAAAATATTCTGCTTTCATCACTATTTAGCATTCTATTCGAATAACAATTAGATAAGGAAAAAATAAAGGCATGCATATTTAAGGGAGAAATTAAAACTTTCTTAAGGAAATTAAATAAAGAGAAGGAGCTAAATCTAAAGTATAAAAGAAAAAATATGCAGGGGGAATTAATGGAATGCAGAATAAAAATAAAATAGTAAGGAAAGAGCAAATACTAATAAAGTTAATAAAATGAAATTGATTATTTAATAAATCAACAAGATTGGCAAATATGTAGTTATGTTGACCCCCAATAGTTACAGAAATGCAAATGTATAAAAAGGAATAATATAAATATAGTTCAACAAGTTAGATAATTTTGATAAAATATACAAATACCTGAAAGACACACCACTAGAACCAAGTCAAAATGAAATAGAATTTTTCTGTCTGTCCCTCTATCTGTCTGTAACTCTACTTCTCAAATAAATGAAGTCTTTAAAAAAAAAAGAAAAAGAAAGTGTAACCATTGAAGAAGTGTATAAAGTTACCCAGAGTGATGTTTAGAGGCCCAGAATATCTCATCACTGAATCCCACGGAATATTCAAAAAAGAATTAATGCCATTCCGGCTCTTAAGGCAATCTGATCTGGCTGGAAAGCCCTTGAGAGCATTTAAGGCATGGAAAAAGAAGAAATTGTGACAAAAAATGTCCTATGTGAAGGATCTCTGTGAGTGAGACACCAGTGGAAAGAAGGGGTCATCAAAGAAGGATGTACTTTTCTCTAAATGGAGGAGAGAATTTCCACTTTGTTTATGGCCTTGTCTAAACACTGACATAAATTGTGAATTCAAAAGTCTTCCATAGACTTGAAGCTCATGTCAAGAGCCTTGGGTGATCACTGACATCATACATCAGCATGCTAGTTTTCAAATTAACAAGAATCACTGTGCACTTACTTCCCATGCAGGATCTTTGACCTCAATGAGTTGTATTATGAGAATTAAATGTAGAACTTATTCTTAAACAATTTTGTGTGTGTGTGTGTATGTATGTATATGTGCGAATTGTTAAAATCTTCACTTAGTATAAAGTTGGTGGTATTCTGTGTAGAAAGTTAATTGAAAATGATTTTTTTTTTTTTTTTTTACAGGCAGAGTGGACAGTGAGAGAGAAAGAGACAGAGATAAAGGTCTTCCTTTTCCATTGGTTCACACCCCAATGGCCACTGTGGCCAGCGTGCTGTAGCCTGAGCACTGTGCTGATCTGAAGCCAGGAGCCAGGTGCTTCTCCTGGTCTCCCATGTGGGTGCAGGGCCCAAACACTTGGGCCATCCTCCACTGCACTCCCGGGCCATAGCAGAAAGCTGGCCTGGAAGAGGAGCAACCGGGACAGAATCCAGCACCCAGACTGGGACTAGAACAAGGTGTGCAGGCGCCGCAGGTGGAGGATTAGCCTATTGAGCTGTGGTGCTGGCTAAATGGAGAATGGTACTGGGAATGGTAGATGGAGGAGGAGGTAGGGTAAGAATTGGGATGGGAGGGTGGGTATGATGGGAAGAAGCACCATATTCCTAAAGTTGTACTTATGAAATTGTACCCTTTAAATAAAAGGTTTATTTTGGAAAAAAAAATCAGGAGAAGAAAATCTCCCAATTAATTTTATAAAACCAGTGTTACCCAGAAAGCAAAAAAAAAAAAAAAAAAAAAAAAAAAAAAAAGACAAGAAAACTACAGAACAACATGCTTCATGAACATGGTTCCAAAAAGCCTCCACAAAATACTAGCAAGCAAATACAAATAGCATAAATGAGAGTGATTGTTACAGATTCTAATGTTTCTTTCTGAGGTGACAACAATGTTCTAAAATTGATTTGGTGATTATTGTTTATACCAAGAAATATACTAAAAATATTGAATTGCTTAATTTAAATTCATGATGAAATATTTTATTTGCAGAAAAACTAGTATACAAATGTACCTCAACAAATAAAAAGTGAAAAGATCATAATGTATACATGTATATATACATACAATATATTATTATTATTCACCATTAAAAACAAATGGGATTCTATCACATGCATCAACATAGCTGCAAGTGAAGGACATCATGTTGAGTGAAATAAGTTTGATACAGAAAGACAAAAACTACATTTTCATGGGAAATAAAACTAAAACTAAAAAAAGAAACTTCAGTCTTTTTATATTTCACAGTTTTTAATTAACAATAACTACATATATTCATGTGCCGCAGTTTGATATTTCCATGTGTGTATACAGGTATACTGATCAAAATCAATATTTCTTCTTCTTTGGGATTATTTATTATGAAAGGCTTGGAGCTTTTGTCTTGTATTGTCTGTACTCTATATACTAGCTTATAGTGAACTAGTTTCCTCTATTCAGTGTAACCATAGAAACTTATTCATCCAATGTAAATGTGACGTGGTACTCATTTTCCTGCTTTCCCTTATCACATATCCGCATCATAGCCTCTGGTGATCACCATTCTGTGTTCAGACTGATTTTTTTTTAACTTTCAGAAATGAGAGACAATAGGTAATAATGAAAGTGGACACCCTAGCCTTATTGGATATCTGTGGGGGAAGGGGCCCAGGTTTTACCTGTTCAGGGTGATTCAAGAAGCAGGTTTTTCATGTATATCAGTTATCATTTTGAGGTATGTTCCTTCTACACCTAATGGCTGAGAGTTTTTATCAAGAACAAACATTGAATCTTATCAAACATGTTTTCTGCCTTCATTTAGATGATTTTACAGTTTTGGTTCTTTGTTCTGTGGATATGAAATTGTGTTGTGAATGTTGAACCATCTTTGTATCCCTGTGATAAATCATACCGGATCTTGTTTTATGAGTGATTTGATGTAGTGCTGCACATATCTAATTTCATCAAGGATATTGATCTGAAGTTGACTTTTTGTGTTATGTCTTTTGTTTCAGAGCAATGCTTGATTGAGAAGAGTTTGGAACTCAAGTTCCAACCTTTTCAATATTTTGGAATATTTTTAGAGTTATTGGAATGAGTTTCTCTTTAAATATTTGCATAATTAAATTGCAAAGTCAGTAGGTTGTGGACTTTTTTGTTTTTGTTTTTAGAGATTTATTTACTTATGGAAAGGTCAAGTTATGGAGAGGCAGAGGTACAGAGAGAGTCGCAGAGAGAGAGAGAGGTCTTATATCTGCTGGTTCACTCCCCAGATGGCTGCAATGGCTGGAACTGTGAGGATCTTAGGCCAGGAGCTTGGAGCTTCCTCCACACCTGCCACGTGGGTACAGGTGCCCAAGGACTTGGGCCACCTTCTACTGCTTTCCCAGGCCATAGCAGAGAGCTGGATTAGAAATGGAGCAGCCAGGACTCAAACTGGTGCCCATATGTGATGCCGGTGCTGCAGGTGGTAAGTTTACCCCCTAGACCACAGTGTGGGCCTGAGTTGTGGACTTATTTGATGAGAGCATTTTAATTATTACTTTGTTCTTGTTAACTTGTTACTGGTCCATTTACATTTTCTATGCCTTGATTTTTAATTTTTTTATTTATGTTTTAGGGAATACAAATTTCATAAGTACAACTTTAGGAATACAGTTATTCTTCCCACCATGCCTGCCCTTCCTCCCAGCTCCTTTTCCTTTTCCCCTTGCCAGTCCCATTCTCCATTAAGATTCATTTTTAATTATCTTTGTACAGAGAAAACCAACGCAATATGAAGTATAGGCATACACACACACACACACACACACGAGGAAACAAAAAAGTTTGAGAACTAGTTTTACAGTTAACTTTCATAATGCAACTCATGGAGGACAGAGGCCCTGCATGGAGAATTAATACACAATGACTCCTGTTGTTAACTTAACAATTAGCATTCTCATGTATGACATCAGTCATCACCAGAGGCTCTTGACATGAGCTGCCTAGGTTATTGGAGCTTTTAGATTCTACAAACTTCATCAGTATTTGGATAAGCCCATAGGCAAAGTGGAAGTTCTCTCCTCCCTTTAGAGAAAAGTACATCCTTCTTTGATGGCCCCTTCTTTCCACTGACGTCTCACTCACAGAGATCCTTCATGTAGGACATTTTTTGCCACAATTTCTTAGTTTTCCATGCTTGAAATACTCTCATGTGATTTCCAGCCAGACTAGGAAGCCTTAAGAGCTGATTCTGAGATCAAAGTGTTACTTAAAGCGATTGTCATTCTATGAGTCTGCCGTGTGGACTGCTTCCCATGTTGGGCATTCTCTCTTGTTTAATTCTATTATTATTACCAGGCACTTGATCCTATTTATCTGATCACTTTAACACTTAATATGTTCACTTTGGCAATTAAGATGGCATTTTTACCACCAAACTTTATGGGATTTGGAGTCCCATTTCAAGTTTTTAAACTCTACTCTTAGAATTAGGGCCATAGGAATGTATGCAGAACTATATGGCTTTACAGTTACAAAATTCCTCCTCCCTCTCTTATTCTCACTCTTATTTTTTATTGAGATTATTTTCAATTGACTTTATACACATATTTTTAACTCTATGTTAAGAGTTCAATTAATACTATGAAAAAAGGGAAATATACAAACAAAAAATGTTCCTCAACACAAGGGAAGCTCAAGTAATCAATTTAATCTTTTATTTCTCCAGAAATTTATTCATTTTTTCAAGGTTTTCCAGTTTGTTAACACATACTTCTTTATCATACTTTCTTGTGATCCTTTCTATTTTCATATCAGTTATAATACTCCCTTCTTTTTATCTTTAATTCTATTCATTTGAGACTTTCCTCTTTTTTTCTTGTCATTCTGATCAAGGATTTTTCTATTTTTGTTTATCTTTTAGAACAACAGTTTTACCTGTTGTCCTAGTTTCAATATCATTTATTTTGCTCTGATTCTTATTATTTCTTGCCTCTTATTAATGTAGAGTTTGTTTTGTTCTTTCTTTTTTTAAAAAATATTTTATTTATTTTATTTGAGAGTTAAAGTTACAGACAGTGAGAGGGAGAGACAAAGAGAAAGGTCTTCCTAATGTTGGTTCACTCTCCAAATGGCTGCAAAGGCTGGAGCTGTGCCGATCCGAAGCCAAGAGCCAAGTGCTTCTTCCTGGTCTCCCATGTGGGTGCGGGAGACCAAGGCCATCTTCTGCTGCTTTCCCATGCCATAGCAAAGAGCTGTACTGGAAGTGGAGCAGCCTGGACTAGAATCGGCGCCCATATGGGATGCCAGCTTTGCAGGCAGAGAATTAACCTACTGCGCCATGGTGCCGACCCCAAAATCTATCTATTTAATATATGCACATATTGCCGTAGTCTTATCTCTTACTGCTATTTTATTCTCATAAATATTAATGTGTTGATATAATGCTGTAAATAATGTGTTGTTTTATATCTATTAATATGTGTGTAGATATAGTTCTGTTTTATATCTCATAGATATTAATGTGTTGTGTTTTTATTTTCATTTATATAAATTTTATTTTTCATTCAATCATTGAAGATATTTATTTCTAAATTTTTGTTGGTCTTCTGGATTTCTACCTTTATTTCTTCATTTTCTGAAAAAAACTATACAGTACTGCATCAATGTTTTATTTTAATGGTACTTGATATGTGATTATATATGATCAATTTTGGAGAAAATTCCATATGCTCATGAGAAAATGTCTATCTCTGTTGGATAAAACGTTCTATAAATGTCTGCTAGAACTATTTGCTTATATTTCCACTATAATGTATCTTTGTTGATTTTATACCTGCATGATCTGTCCATTGATGGCAGTATATAAAATAGATAGATAGATAGATAGATAGATAAAAGAATGTATTTTAATAATATTAAAAGAGGAAGTAAGTGTTTACCATATATTATTAATTTATGTTGTTTTGAATGGCAGGATGCATGCTAATATTTAATTCTAAATTTGAATTCTTGGTGTTGTTAGTATATCTGCTGAGGCAAGCACCCATCAACTACCAACATGACTGATAATATAGGCAGATAAAAGGGTAATGTCATGTATTTAAAACACAGAGAGATAACATCGTATTAATGACTTTAATAGTGTCATTGTTAGATCACAGCTGTGAATACTGTAGAAATTTAACTCACGTAAAGATGACATTGATTAGGCATCAGGATGATAAA
This sequence comes from Oryctolagus cuniculus, assembly GCF_051225735.1. Classification (NCBI taxonomy): domain Eukaryota; kingdom Metazoa; phylum Chordata; class Mammalia; order Lagomorpha; family Leporidae; genus Oryctolagus; species Oryctolagus cuniculus. Next base: position 63,209,631 of record NC_142874.1, on the reverse strand, counting down.
AGATTGGAAAGTTAAATAAGCCATAAAATAACTTTAGGTTGCATTATTTTTACTGCCTTTAGTTGATGATAGTACTTATAGTAATTCAATAGCTTAACAGTGTCCTCATATTTGCAAAAAGTGGGTGTGTATGTGTTCAATAAGTAGACGTGGGCATTCAAATTTATTGGTTCACGTAGGTGTAGCTGTTCTATTTCTTTCTCCATTAACACATTTGCTTATATGTTTTGTAAAAGTCACCAAAAACAAGAGCACTATCATTTTCAAGTCAGTCACTTAATTGTTTTTAATGTGTCTAATTAAATCAAGATATCTTACCATCTGCCAATGTATTCATTATCACATCAAAATACTCAAGATAGGTCTATAGTGACTCTAAATTAGTTTCAACTAAACATTATTGCTGCATATTACTTCTAACCTGCTACCCTAAGCATGTACTATATATCAGCTTACTTAAACATAATTATTCTTCAAGGAAAATTGTTTTAGCACACATAAAAAAAAGAGGAAAGAAACTAAAATCAAGATTATTGGAAAATAATTGAAATCAGCAACACTGAGGCCAGAGAACACACCTGAGCGCTACTGCACCCAATATCACCATTTTAAATACAGGAGAAGTTGAAAAAGGGAGGAAGCTACAATAAATATAACTTGATATGCATAACTCTTATTTATCTCTTTCAGCAACTCTACTTTACGTATTGTGAGAACAAGAAAACTAGACATCGGGGAGCTCACTTGACACAACTTAGCCAGTAATGGGGTGGAAAGGGAAAGCTATAATTGGCAAATTCATGGAGGTTCAGTGTGCTGAAGTCTGAGAGCTAAACACTCTATGGGATGGAGATTGCTGAGTCATAGGGTGCTCCCAAACTTTCGTGTATTTTACCTTAAAGAAGCCCTACCGATTTCTCACGATGAAGACCAAAGAAAAATCTTACCTTCATTCTTTTAGGGGAAAGGAAAGGTAGGCAGTTTGAAATATGCCCAGACCATTTTGTGTTTCTTAGAAGAGAAGCTAATTACCAGAGTCTAAAATACTGAGAGCTTTTAAAGTAATTCATTTTATTTATTTTGAAAGTCAGAGTTACAGAGAGAGAGGGAGGGAGGGAGAGAGGAAGAGAGAGAGAGAGAGGGAGAGGGAGAGAGGGAGAGAGGGAGAGAAGGAGAGGGGGAGAGGGGGAGAGAGGGAGAGAGGGAGAGAGGGAGAGAGGGAGAGAGGGAGATCTCCCTTCTGCTGGTTCACTCCCCAGATGGTTGCAACAGCCAGCACGGGACCAGTCCAAAGGCAGGAGCATCGAGACTCAGGCAAATCTCCCAAGTGGGTGAAGTGTCACGGTCACAAGACTTTGACCATCTTCCACTGCATTTCCTAGCCCATTTGCAGGAAACTGGATTGGACATGGAGCATCTGGGCCTTGAATCAGTAACCATATGGGATGCTGGCATTGCATGTTGCAGCTCTACCCACTACACTACCATGCCAGCCCCTAATTTTATGAGAATTTTATCAGATCCAGATTGATATGGGGAAAAGCAAATACCTGGTTCCAGCTTTCTTCCAACCTTTTTCCACCTATGAGAATGACAAAATGGAGAAACTCTTAGGAAGGTGCAACTGGAGGACAGGTTCACTGAAAAATGTAAACCTGAAGCCAGGACTGTGGAACAGCTCCTCCCCTGCAACCCTTATATCCATGTCACTTACTTTGTCTGTATGTATTTCCTTTTTTCCAGTACATCATGTACAGCTTACAATCAAAAATCTGAAGCATAATAAAAGACCACAGCACAAGCAAACAGAACACAGATTGAACATATTAAATAAACATGTAAAGGCTCAAATAAGGGAGGGCGATTGGAATTATCAAACCTGGAATAAAAAATAACTATGCTTAATATAATAAGTGCTCTTATGGAAAGAGTAGAAAACATGCAAGAGTAGATAGAATAGATGGTCAATTTAAACAGAGAGATGGAAATAAATCCTAACAAATGAAAACATTGTAACAAGTATAAAGAATATCTTGAGGCCGGCGCCGCGGCTCACTAGGCTAATCCTCCGCCTTGCGGCGCTGGCACACCGGGTTCTAGTCCCAGTCGGGGCGCCGGATTCTGTCCCGGTTGCCCCTCTTCCAGGCCAGCTCTCTGCTGTGGCCAGGGAGTGCAGTGGAGGATGGCCCAAGTGCTTGGGCCCTGCACCCCATGGGAGACCAGGATAAGTACCTGGCTCCTGCCATCGGATCAGCGTGGTGCGCCTGCCGCAGTGGCCATTGGAGGGTGAATCAATGGAAAAGGAAGACCTTTATCTCTGTCTCTCTCTCTCACTGTCCACTCTGCCTGTCAAAAAACAAACAAACAAAGACTATCTTGACTGATTAATCGACTGCACACAGCTGAGAAAGCATTAGTTAGCTTGAGAAAATGTTACACAAAGTTCCAGAATCAAAAATTAAAGAGGTAAAAAAAAATCACAGACCAATGTAGCCAGCACTACTATAAACATGTACTGCATATATTTAATGGGAATACCAGGAGGGAAAAAAAAATTCAAAAAGAAGAAATACGTGAAGCAATAATCATTGTGACACTTTCCAAAATTGATATCTGGTACAAAATGACAGCTTCAGGAAGCTCAGAGATCTCCAAACAAGATAAATACCCCAAAATAAAACACCTTGGAATATTATAATAAAATTTAAATAATTTTGTTCATATATACTACATTGCTTTGTACACTGTTACCATAGATCACAGCCCTTATCTTTTATTGTTGAGGAACAATGTTAATTTTTTTGTTTCTTACTATTTGTTGAATTATTTACTGAGTGAGGTGCTAAAATTATGATTATATATTATATATATTTATTATATAATAAATAGTAGTCACCTATTAGCATTATCAAATACTATGGACTATTATATTTTGATTTCCATATCACTGTTTTATTCTTATGTGGCATTTGCTTAAAATAAATCAGATAGTATGAATTCTCAAACTGTGCTTTTCTTTTTTGATAATATTATTTGCCAATCTATGTAATATGAATTCTGTGTACTCATTTTAAGTCATGTTGACAAATATTAAAAACTTTTTCTGAGATTTTCATTTTAATTTTACTGACTATTTGACATTTTAGGCAAATATTTTTATCTATCTAATCCATGAACATTGCATATCTATTTACTTTAACTTCTCATATCATCTTTGCCTTTTTGTATTTCATTTATTTTCCAGTGTCTGTTACTTTCTTTATCATATTTGCCTTATTTAAAATTTTCCAACTTAATTAACATTAATTTTGAGATTACTTTTTTGAAGTTTTTTCTATACAGTAATTGAATCATGTTTCCTTATAGAAATGCATCCTAGAAATTCTAATATGTTATGTTTTCATTTTCTTGTATTTCAAAAGGCCAGAGACATGGCTAACTTCACCTATTCTAGTAATTTTGTGGATACATTATTTATGATTCTTATGTATGCATCATGCCACCTGTAAAAATAGATATTTTATGGTTTTCTTATTATCCTGTATGCCGTTTCGTTCTTTCCTTTTTCTTTATTGACTTACTAAAGATTTGTTGAACTAAGAAATAATGTTGAATAAAGTTGATGATAGTGGATATCCTCACAGGCGTCCTATTAATAAACATACTAAATATTTTGCCAGTAAATGTGACCTATATTTTAAAAATATTTTATTAAATATTTAACACATGTCTAAAATTGCATATAGTTATGTAGTAGTATGTGGTGTTTTGGTATATGAATAGATTGTGCAGTGTCCAATCCAGGTAAATATACTGTTCAAATATTTATTAACAGTAGAAACATCTAAAACCATGTCTTGCAATTTTATTATTCTTAAAGGGAATTTATATTGAATTAACATGATCTCTTGTCTTTCTACTCTTCAAAATAACCCTGGAACTTCTTACTCCTATTTAGCTATGAGCCAGCACCAGATAATCAACCTTTCCCCAATCCTTCTACCTCATTTCTCTCCAGCCTCTGATAACCACAATTATAGTTTTATTTCTTTGAGATCATCTTTTTTAAAGACTCCATAAGTGACCACGATCATGTGATATTTATCTTTTTGTGCTTAGCTTATTTCACTTAATACCATGACACCCAGGTCATCCAAGTTGCTGCAAATGCAAGATTTTATTGTTTTTATGACTGAGTAGTATCCCAATGTGCACATGCATGCCATTTTCTTTATTCATTCATCAGTGGATGGAGAGTAAGGTGGTTTCCATTTCTTAGCTTTTGTGAATGGTACTGCAATAAACACAGGAGTGCAGATGTCTCTTTGGCAGATGTGTTTCATTTCTCATATATATGTAGAATATATATATAATATATATGCAACATATATTATATATACTATATATAATACATATAATAGTAAGAAAAAAACTTTCTTCCTCAACAGTAGAGACAAGAGCTGTAAACAACAATTAATTTTCAAAATGACAATTTTGCACATATACTTTACATTATTTTGTACTCTGCTACCACAGATCATGGATAATATATGGTATTTGTCTATTAATGACTGGTTATTTCACTATGCATAATGGTTTCTAGTTGCATCCATTTTGTTGCAAAAGACAGGATTTCATTCTTTTTTATTTTTTACAGCTGAGTGGTATTCTCTACTACCTATCTATTTCTATCTATCTATCTATCTATCTATCTATCTATATCACTATCATCTATCTATTTATCTATCTATACCTTAATTTCTTTATCCAGCTATTAGTTGATGGACATCTAGGTTGATTCTATATCTTAGCTCTTGTGAATTGAGCTGCAATTAACATGGGGGTACAAATAACTCTTTCAAACGCTTATTTCATTTCATTAGGGTAAATTCCTAGGAGTAGAATGGTTGGGTCATATGGTACATCTATTTTCAGATTTCAGAGGAATCTCTATGTTATCATCCACAATGGCTGCACTAGTTTGCATTCCGACCAACAGGGGATTAAAAAAAATCTTTATTTTCCTTGCTTAATTTGATTCATTACACTATCTGAGAATCTGTTTATTTCATTAAATTTATAGATTCATTAGCCAAAAATTTGATAGAATTCTCTTATTGTCTTTCTTATTTCTGCACATATACTTTGTCATAATATTATTTTATATTAATTTCTACAGTTTGAATATGGAGGGCTTCCTCCCAAACTCATATTAAATTTAATTTTGATTCTTGGTAGTGTTGGGATTTGGGGCCTTTAAAAAGTGATTGTATTCTTAACAGACATTGATATCTTTCCCATGGGAATGTTTTTGGAAAAGCTTATTGTCAGGAAGTTCATTCTTGTGTTTTCCTAATTCCACATGTTCTGACTTGCACTTTTGCTTTCTGCCATGTTACGATTCTGCATGTTTTGTGTGAAATATGAGTATTCAAGTGTGGGCTTTTAACCTTCATAACTGTGGGCTAAGTAAACTTTCCTCCATTAATCACTCTATCAGATATTCTGTGATAACTACAGACAGCATATAGACACATTCATTTTTTTCTAATTTTTCTTTGAAGATATTTTCTTTTCCTTCAAACAATTCCCTATGACATGTTGTTTTTAAAAATATACATCTGATTTTCCTTTAGTTTTTTTAAGATCCTTCAAATATTTCATAGTATACTTAGGGTATAGCTTTCATGTGACTTACATATACTGTATGAATATTGCTTAACTCTGAAGAATTAACAAAGCAAAGAAGTCTTCAAATACCTTTTATGTGTGTATGTGTGTATGTATGGATGTTTGTATGTGCTTTATGGTGTGGCAGAGCTACTATTTCCCTATGTAGAAAGCATTATTCTTGCCCTTGAAATTTTATTTTGTAGGATTATTGCATGGGTTTTAGTATTCTCTTTTTCTCCAGTCTCTTTAATTGGAGTTATGCTCCCTTAGTGTAATTACATAACATCTTTATTCCTATTCCACAAAAATTATCTCATTATATTCTAATTCTTCAAAATTATCTACATCATCTTTATGATTGACTGTGCTGTCAGTGGTCTGTTAGCATTGACCATTTTGTCTTAAAACTCAGCACAGTAAAGTATTCAATAAATAGTTGATAGAAGAATTAATGATTAGAACAGTTAGTACATGAATATTTTACTGTATTTGTGTTCAAAAATTTGGTAGGAGTAAGGAAAATTGAATTTTATACTTTCTTCTCTTTCATTAGCAGCTGTAAAATTTAGGCAATCACACTGTCACTCTCTAAGAAATTATATTTCTATATGATGATTTTTTTTCATTTGCTTTGTTTTGTTTTGTTTAGTTTTGTTACAGCATGAAATGTGCTTTAGGGGAACTGGGTTTTCCTGTGGTTTTCTTATAAAATATGAAAAAGCTTACTGTGTTATAGTCATATTGTTAGGATGCTGTCTGTCATACACTCTCATTTCTTATATTAAGATTTTTTTTTTTTTTTTTACAGGCAGACTGAACAGTGAGAGAGAGAGACAGAGAGAAAGGTCTTCCTTTGCCTTTGGTTCACCCTCCAATGGCCGCCTCGGCTGGCGCGCTGAGGCCGGCGCAGCGCGCTGATCCGATGGCAGGAGCCAGGTGCTTCTCCTGGTCTCCTATGGGGTGCAGGGCCCAAGCACTTGGGCCATCCTCTACTGCACTCCCTGGCCACAGCAGAGAGCTGGCCTGGAAGAGGGGCAACCGGGACAGAATCTGGCGCCCCCACCGGGACTAGAACCCGGTGTGCGGGCGCCGTAAGGCGGAGGATTAGCCTAATGAGCTGTGGCGCCGGCCAGATTTTTTGGTTTTAATCAATACTAGAAGTATATTGTTAGTTGAAAATATATCTTAGTAAAAAAAAATAAGAATGGGAATAAGAGAGGGAGGAAGAAGTCGGGTGAGAGTGCAGGTGATGAAATTTACAAAATGCATGAACTTTGTATACTTTAAATAAAAAGTTTCTGAGAAAAAAATAGCTAAAAGTAGATGTATTTACTTCATCATGATCTGTGAGATTATGGAACATTAAGTAAAGTAGACTATTTATTGCTAATATAATTTTACTAATTATGTTTTAAGCCCCCTTTTTTTGGAGAAACTGCTAGAAAAATGTTGTTACTTGGTTTAAGTCCCAAAACAATTTCCAGTTTTTGGTAAGATGGGTTGATTATCAGTACATGAAAATAAATTTTGGCAAAGATGTTATCTACAAGAAAGTACTGGATTTACTACAATGAATGTGGGAATTTTTTTTTTTTTTTTTTTTTGACAGGCAGAGTAGACAGTGAGAGAGAGGGACAGAGACAAAGGTCTTCCTTTGCTATTGGTTCACCCTCCAATGGCCGCCGCGGCCGGCGCACCGCGCTGATCTGATGGCAGGGCCAGGAGCCAGGTGCTAAGAATGTGGGAAAATTTTAATAAAAATTCAGTATATTTCTTTCAATTAATTCAATATTACTTATTCTTAGGTGATATTATGTTGGACAGATTTTTGATATTTGTAGAAATTTTTTCAATGCTCAATCTTTCCCAAATCTAACTACCAATGATCTGTACATGTTATGCAAAAGAAGAGAAATAAAAAAGAGAAGAAGAGGAATGATCTGATTCTCTTTAGCTATAATTCTATCATTTTCCTCACATATTATAGGAAATTATTACTTATTTTTATCTTTAACTGCTTGATCATGGTATGATTGAAGGGCCGGCACTATGGCATAGTGGGTGAACCTACTGCCTGCACTGCCAACATCCCATATGGGCACCAGTTTGAGTCCCAGCTGCCCCACTTCTGGTCTAGCTCTCTGCTATTGCCTGGGAAAGCAGCAGAAGATGGCTCAAGTCCTTGGGGCCCTGCACCCATGTGGGAGATCCAGAAGAAGCTCCTGGCTCCTAGCTTCCAATAGGCACAGCTCTAGCCGCTGTGACCAACTAGGGAATAATGTGGCGGATGGAAGACCTAGCTCTCTTTCTGCCTTTCCTCTTTCTAACTCTGACTTTCAAATAAATAATAAATCTTAAAAATGTATGATTGATATGTAAGAAACTATATATTTAATGCATGCAATTTGTTGAGTTTAAACAAATAAATATACCTGTGGAATCATAGCCACACTGAAATTGGTAGATATATCTATCACCTTCAAAAGTTTCTTGGTGCCTGTTTTGTGTGTGTGTGTGTGTGTGTGTCTGTATGTGTGTGTGTGATAAAAACACTTAATATGAGTGCCGATGTTGTGGTGTAGCAGGTAAAGCCACTGCCTGCAGTGGCAGCATCCATATGGATACCAGTTCGAGTTCTGGTTGCTCCACTTCTGATCCAGCTCTCTGCTATGGCCTGGGAAAGCAGTGAAAGATGGCCCAAGCCCAAGAAATTGGACCCCTGCACCTGCATGGGAGACCCAGAAGAAGCTCTTAGTTCCTGGCTTCAGATTGGCGCAGCTCCGACCTCTGTGGCCAATTGGGCAGTGAACCAGTGGATGGAGGTCCTCTCTCTCTCCGCCTATCCTTCTCTCTCTGTGTAACTCTGACTTTCAAATAAATAAACAAATCTTAAAAAAAATGTAAAATGAATTCATGCATTTTTAAATTTTCATGACAAAAATCATATCATTTTCCAGGTTAAGTATAATTAGCTCAGACATTAAGTTACAAAAGAATAATTTCCAACATTCTTATTTAAAATAAAAATATATCATAAATCTGCCTCTTTTTAACTCTACTATCTGAAATTTGAATCTTTATGCAATATCAATATTTTAATTTTACATCAAATTATTTCTGTGATATAATACATAATAACTTATTCTTACATGTTTTTGAAATTTACATCAGTCTACTATCAACAGTTCCATAATAATTATAACATGGCAGGTGAATAACTGACCAGGTTTCAAGGCTATATGAATGTTTTCCTAATTTTTAAGCTTTCTCTAAATGCTCTACCATATGTGACAACACACTAGGTTGAATTATGACACTCATATTTTACCTTTAATATGAATTTTATGCTCCTATAATATCTTTGATATATTCAAAAATTTAAATGCATGTAACTAATGTACAGTAACATTAAATTGAAAACTATATGAGGATATAAAATACTAAAATGCATTTAAATCCTGTTCAGGATTATAAAATATATGATTAAAGATATGGCAAGAAACTTTGACAAAAATGATGAAATGAATTATTATTTTTATAATTTCTGAAATATAGTAAAATCCCAAAGTGTTTAAATGACTCTATCAAAGAACTGAAAGCAAAGTGAAAGACAAGACAATGTAATTTTAGTGCTGATTCTAAGTAGAAAAAAATAATGCATTAAAAAAATCATACCTACACACATGTACACATATACATATAGCATGCACATTTATGTACATTAAATGACAATCAGAATTTTACCTTTGTCAATCATTCTGTGAAAGAATTATGAGAAAATATTCATAAAAATAAACATCTAAATCTATACTAATTGTAAAAGGGAAATTCATAAGATATATGATCAGTTATGAAAAATGTAAATAGTAAGATCACCATCCATCAATATAGCTAATATTTCTAAAGTCTCTTTAATTAATTGCAATAAAGTTTGACCTTATTTATTTAATCATGCTAGTCCATTAATTCACTTTTCTTTCTGAATCATTTTTCAATCATTTAAAACCCTTCAGAACAATGAAAGCTTTCTATCTTATCATGTTCATTTTTGCAATGATCACATGAATTTTTAAGTGAAATACCTTGATTATTTCCCTCCAAACAAGCCATTTTATTCTATTAAAATACTGTCCTTTGTTTCATTCTGTCTCAAATGCACATATTTTTAAACTTTTTCTTGTAAACAAACAGCTATTTTTGCAAAGACTATGTTTGAATTTGAACATGAATTTTCAATTGTATAAACAAATCATCCAAATTTCACCACCAGGATGATGAAATTGAGAAATGTAATCCTTTGTTTCTAATTAAAGAATAACTCTGTGGCGCCGGCACCCCGGGTTCTAGTCCTGGTCGGAGCGCTGGATTCTGTCCCCTTTGCTCCTCTTCCAGTCCAGCTCTCTGCTGTGGCCTGGGAAGGCAGTGGAGGATGGCCCAGATCCTTGGGTCCCTGCACCCACATGGGAGACCAGGAGGAAGCACCTGGATCCTGGCTTCGGATTGGTGCAGCGTGCCAGCCATAGCGGCCATTTGGAGGGTGAACCAACGGAAGGAAGACCTTTCTGTCTCTCTCTCTGTGTCTAACTCTGCCTGTAAAAAAAAAAAAAAAAAAAAAAAAAAAAAGAAAGAAAAGAAAAAGAATAAAAGAATAACTATGTGTGCTAGGGAAGTTCTTGCAGGAAAGAAAAATTTGATCTTTGTGGAAAATGTTGTTGAAGAATTAGCCAAATAATTCCATAAATATATTGCAGTTTACTGTTTCTTAATGAAAATTAATTTCAATGTTAAGTATAAATGGAAATATGTATTTATGCTCACTGAAAAGATTTCTTACATCGTTCAGTAATAAGAACTCTTATTCAAATGATTTGATAATGAAGAAAATTTAGCTGGGAACATTTTAGAAAAGATCATATCCATGAACCTTTAAATATATTGTTTCTTCTAGATATAAATATTTTTTTAAAATATGAGAGGACTTTGAGACATTCGTGGAAATGGAATTAAAAGTATATCTGGATGCAGAAAACTTTTGAAATCTATGCATATAATATAACTTTAAATAGTTCATGAAAAAATTTGTGCTATGAAAAACCTATACATGGGTTTCAGAATAAACTTAAAGTTCAATTTCACTTTTCCATAAACTTTTTGAAGTGTCCTCACAATTAGAGCTTGATGTGGTATAACAAGTAAATACTATAAGAATTTCAACCACTGAAACCATGAAAATATCAAAAATACTGTCTTGATTTCTCAGTAAATTTTCTTTGTCACTTAGCCATGGAAAATAGGAAAAGTTGTGAAATATTTTTACTCTTTGCAACCTTGGGGAAAAATAAATAATATGTTTACAATTTTCAGCAAATTCCACTTCCCAGATAGTTTAAATCCTTTGGATAGTAAAATGTTAGTTCCAGAATAAGATAAAGTAGTTGAAGGAGAAATAGTAGTCTATATTTAACAAATCCACTAGGGGAGTAATTAGGCCAGTAAGTCTTTACTCCTGAAATGAAAATGTGAGACAAATGGAAAACTGAAAAGCACAGTCCACTTCTCATGTTAGTTTTTTTTTTTTTTTTTTTTTTTTTTTTTTTTTAAAGATTCATTTATTTATTTGAAAGAGTTTCAGAGCGGCAGAGAAAGAGCGAGAGGTCTTCCATCATCTGGTTCACTCCCCAAATGACCACAATGGCCACAGCTGTGCCAATCTGAAGCCAGGAGTCGGGAACCAGGAGCTTCTTCCATGTCTCATACATGTGTGCAGGGGCCCAAGCACTTGGGCCATCTTCTACTGCTATCCCAGGCCACAGCAGAGAGCTGGATCAGAAGAAGAGCTGCCAAGACTAGAATTGGCACCCATTCGGTATGACTGTACTGCAGGCGGAAGCTTTACCTTCTACACCAAAGTGTTGGTCCCTGATATTAGTTTTAAGAAAAATATTTAAAAAAAAAAAAACATTAGTCATAAGGCAGGGGTGACAATGTTCAGTAATATTCTTACATCATGTAGTATTAAACACTATCCTCACATGACATCCAAGGATTAATTTTAATCTAGTATGGCTAAAGGGATCTTGTAGATGTGATTTTCATTACTAAATCTGAGTTGAGAACATGACCCTTGACTACCCATGCTAATCCCAAATATAATCACGAAGTGTCCCTGTGCCAGGAGGCTAAGGGAGAATTGGCTATAGCAGAAAATGCAACATGGACCTGCAAGCAAAGATTAGAGTAAAGTTGTCAGCAGCCTAAGAATGAATGTCACATCCCCAAAAATGGAAGTGACAGGCAATGGATTCTCTATTGGAGCTTCCAGAAAGAACACAGCACTAGTGTCACTTCGGTTTTACATTTTTAAGACTTATTTCGGATGTCATGCCCACCAGAATTGTAGGAGAAAAAAAAATTGTGCTGTTTCAACCCACTGCATTTGTGGTGATTTGTAGTAGCAATAATAGGAAACTCACATGACTTCCATATACAGAATAATTGGTAACCAGTGTCAGTCAAGTCATAAGCGATTTGATTACATATTTCAATAAATATCACAAACAATCAAATACAAGTTATGTCAGCGAGTTCTTTGAAATTTGATGTCCTGATGCAGTTATATAAACTGCCACTTGTGCAGATGGGGACAATTTCATATATTTTCCTCCATATTCTATTAAAATAAGACTACTCCATTTTTGTAATACCAAACATCCCTTTGTAGTATACTAAAAGATGACATAGAAATTTAAAAACTTCTTACTTTTAAACTCATCATGATATGGTCTCTGAGTCTTAGTGAATTATAAACATGCATATTCTACTTTATATATTTTATACCTATTTATTTTCCCCTCTTATCTAAGGTAATAACCAACACCTCCTTACTTTTATTTTCTTTTTAAATATAGTACATCCGGATGTTTCTGTTTATGCTGTCTCTGTGTCCTGTAACTTGAGACTGTTATTATAATAATGTTTATTATTGGAGCAGAGAATACCTGAAACCTACAAAATATTGTTGGGAGCCAGAAAATAATGTTTCAAAAGAATTATTTATAGTCAAATAACTCTTTTATTATAATTTTATGAAAGTTGTCCAGAACAAAAGTCAAAAGTACTGCACAATATTATTCACAAAGGTTACCTAACCAATTGGATGTAGTTGAAAATATCTTCCACAGTTTTCAGATGCATGATTGATTTGATTACATTTCATGTGATCACAAAGCCTAGATCTAGTTCATCAAAAGATTAGAAGGTTTAATGTGACTTCTAGACAACACATAAATAAATACATGAACACCGTATACTGAAAGTTGACACATTTAAGTTTCTCTCTTTTACAAATGTTGTATAATACTGAGAGTCTTAGAATGAGTTTTCTACATCTGATAAGTGACTACTATATTGTATAGTGATTCATTTTCTGCTTCCTTTACTGGAGGCAGGAGAGGATGTCTCTCAGACCTTTATGGTCAAAGCGTCATCAAGCTACTAGTTGTAAAACACAAAAGTGTGTTCTCGCGAGGGAGGTAGGGAAGGAGGGGGAGAGAGAGAAGAGAGAGAGAGAAACTCCCATTTGGAAGCTGCGTATTCAATCTTGGTCTCCATGTAAGTGGAAGGGAGCCAGCTGTTGACTCCCAGTGTGTACAATAGCAGGAACTTGGCACTGGAAATGTAACTGGAACTCAAACAGGCACTCCAACATGGTCTGTGGGCATTGAAAGCAGTGGTTTACCCACTGCACCAAACTCAATCACTACTCTGGAGCTTTTAACACTTAGTTCAGTATTTCATTCTCCAGCAATGTTTCCCTCACTGTTTTTGACTGGATGGCTCTCATTCTTACCTGTCTTTTCCCTTCTTAGGGCCAGCAGTTTGCTCTGTGTCCTCACCTCTGTTGAATCTAAGAAGGGTTGTTGAACTTTAGTCATTTCTTTTCTTTTTGTTAGGATGCTGGAGCAAACAAACAAAAACCAGGTTTTCCATTATGATTTAAATGCCATCATGAAGTAATGTCTTGATAGTAGGGACTCGATTTTGGAGCACCTGGGACTCCATCCTGGGAAAGCAGCCCCCCCCCCCCAATATGAGACTCTGAAACTATGACCTAAAGCACTCAGACAATAGCAGTCTACTTGGAAAAGTGCATCACACTTGGCATAGCATAGAAACCCCCTAACATAATTGCTCAAGCTTAAAAACAAATAGACTGCATCAGGGTTAATGATAAGATTGTAATTTGTCTATGTCTCACATATGATTTAGGCCAATACCTGGATTAATGTCAAGATTATAATTGAAGTTGTTAAGCTTGTAAATAATATTATTAAAGTTATAATTGGTATTAGTTTTGTATAGGCTTTACAGTTGCTTGACTCCAGTAACCATGTATTTCCCTCTGATCCTAGCAACCTTGTATCCCCTTTCCCATTTTTGCAGTTTTTGCCTTTATAAACCCTGTTGCTTTGAGCTTCGGGGTAGAGGTTTTCAGGGCATGAGCCCACTCTCCACCACCTGCAATAAAGGTTCATCAGATTTTATCAAGATGTGGTGCTCCTATGTTTGCATTCACTCAGGTACAACAATCATTGCAACCAATCATTACTAAAAAGAATACTGTTTTTGATATGATGAACTAGGACACAAAAATCGGTTCCACTGCAATTATTTTGAAAACACTAATGATTTTTTAATCATAATCATAAAGACATCAAAAGAAGTTGAAGGAAAGGAAACTAAATGAACTACACAAGAGAAAGGGGCCTCAGCAAGGTACACAGGTTATCACGGACGACTTTCTTCCTGGAGGAATTTTTCCAGTTTTTAATAGGAGCCAAAAATAGTCCTTAAATAGAAAAATACTACTTTGAGCAATACAAATATGAAATACACTTATAAACTTTAGCTGTATAAAATGCACATTTCTGCCTGTGGTTCTTTTGTTCTAACAAAGACAGCAAATAAAGCTGCAAATTTAAGGGGAGGATTAAACTCTCCAATAATACCAAAATATTTTGAAAATTCTTTGTTTTAATAACCAAAAGAGTGTGTTGCAAATACTTAGCTTGTCTGCTGCTTAATATATTTCATGTGTATAAGAAAGTTATGAATATTCTGAAATAATTTGATGTGATAGCTTACATGATCAATTGCTCATTTTATATTCTAATACTTGTAGGTCAAATAAATACAAAGAAGAATAAAATTACTCAAACATCTTTATGAATTTTTCATATGTTTCCTTAATATTATGGATCTTGGTACTTCTGAGTTTGATTATTAAGTATGAGCAATTTATATTTTGTTAGACATTGGCTATTATATTTTTTATTGTTCTTTAACATGTTCATTCATCTATAATGATTTTTTATTCATTTATTTGAAAAGCAGAGTTACATTAAAAAGGGAAAATATAGATATCTTCCATTCACTGGTTCACTACCCAGGAGACCACAACAGCTGGAGTGAGCTAAGCCAAGCCAGGAGCCAGGAACTCCATCAGGGTCTCTCAGCTGGGTTACAGGGGCCCAAACACTTGGGCCATCTTCTGATGCTTTCCTATGCCCATTAGCATGGAGCTGGATCAGAAGTGGAAGAGTCAGGACTTGAACTGGCACTTGTATAGGATGTTAGTGTTGCAGGCAGTGGATTAACTCACCACAGTATGCTGGCCCAAAAATTATTTCCTTGATATTGTTTTTTTTTACATTAATATAGTCATTAGAAATTTCTGATACCTAATGATTCTGCGACACAGTTTTATCTTTTTGGTGTTTAGAGTATGTCTCGGTGTTATCACAGAGTGGTATCATAGTTTTCAACAGGTTTTTCACGATTTACATAGTGTATGTCAATGTGTTTGTATGTGTGTGTGTGTGTGTTTATGTATATTAGAAGTATACCTCCTAAATGACTTATTTGTAGCATGGGCTCACGCTGCTGCGGGCTGGCAGGTCTGAAACCTGCAGGGCAGGAGAGCAGGACGGACAGAGACCTCGGAACCAGCCGTTGCTGCAGCTCAAGGCCAAGGGCGAACTGGAGGCAGAACTCCTTCTTCCTCAGCGGATCCCAGTCTTTTCTCTTAAGGCCTTCCTCCAATTGGCTGAGACGCATCCACGTTATGCAGGCTCATCGCCTTGACTCAAAGTCTACTGATTTAAATATTCATGAAGTCTAAAAAGGACCTTCTCAGCAGGCTGATGTCTGGCTAAATGACAGCCTAGCTGAGTCAATACACCTAACTAACCATCACACACAGCATCCTCAGGCTCAGCTCAGTCAGCCTCCTCCTCCCGTTCATTCCCATGCCCACCCGAAAATGACTTTCCCTCTCCCAAATTCCCAAGATCCTGTGCCCAGGCACGATCTTGTGGGACATTAGCGTGTGCTTCCCTCTGACAGGGTGAGTTGTAGCCGCGTGTTTTTTCCTGTAAGGCTGTGGGTTCTAGACTGTCAAATCCTTGTCACAGGGGCTAGCACTGTGGCACAGCAGATGAAACCACCGTCTGCAGTGCTGGCATCCCATATGGGTGCTGGTTCAAGTCCCGGCTGCTCCACTTCTGATCCAGCTCCCTGCTAATGCACCTGGGAAAGCAGTAGAAGGTGGCCCAAGTGCTTGGGCCCCTGCACACATGTGGGAGACTCAGATAAAGCTCCTGGCTCCTGGCTTCAGCCTGACCCAGCCTGGGTCGTTGCAACCATTTGAGAAATGAACCAGTGGATGAAAGATCTCTCTCCTCTTTCACTATCTCTCTGTCTCTTCCTTTCTCGCTATAACTCTGACTTTCAAATAAATAAATAAAACTTTTTAAAAAAATTCAAAAAAAAAAAAAAGAAGTATACCTCCTAAATTAAAAAAAAAATTCTCACAACCAGAAGTGAGTGGTTTATTTGGTAGATTTGTGACCACTGTTTATTCCTTGTTATTTTCAATTGTGCTTGCCATTATTATGATTATTATTATTATTATTCTGAAGCAACAATTGCAAGTCTATTCAGCTGCTAGATATTATTTTATATGTCACAGAGGATTTTTATTCTTACTAACTTTTTATAACCTTAGGTCAATCTTATGTTGAAGGAAGTATTGTGAAGACAGTTATGAGATTTGTACATACTTCATTCTATTTTCTTTCTTAACATCATGCATAAGCATAGTAATTGCATCAATTAATGAATCAATATTGATGATATACTATCATTGACTGAATTACATGCTTTCAAATTTCATCATATATTTACCTAATTACCTTTTCTATTCCAGAATTTCATCCAGAATACCCAAAAACTTATAGTTGTCATATCTCCGTAGGCTCGCCTTGGCTGTGACAATTCCTAAGATTTTGTCCTCAGAGACTGAAAATTTCCATGAGTAATGGTTATCTATTTTATGGAATATATCTT
Organism: Oryctolagus cuniculus; assembly: GCF_051225735.1. Lineage (NCBI taxonomy): Eukaryota > Metazoa > Chordata > Mammalia > Lagomorpha > Leporidae > Oryctolagus > Oryctolagus cuniculus. The sequence continues at coordinate 63,192,552 of NC_142874.1, read as the reverse complement.
AAGAAGGATTTGTATAAATTTTTCTCATTACCACATTAAAGTTTTATATTTTAGAGGAATATTATAGATAAAATGTCATCTTTATCATGTCCTTTCAAAGGTATGCCAACATTTTTGATTCAAAGTTTAATCACCCTGGCTGACTTGGGGGTTCTTGTGTTCTCCCCAGGAAAGTTATCCACCCTCCCCTTTCCATGCATCTTTTGGAAGGAAGTTGCTATTACAATTCACACTTAAAGCATGCGACTTTTTATCTTCCCCTACAGCAGTGTTTATATAAATGTTTTGGAATTGTGTAGAAGAGAATTATTTGCAATCCACAGTTTATTTATTCAATAACTTATTTATATCTCTATATGTCGTTAACATATTTTATACTTGGGATTACAATCTACTTACTTTTATAAGTCATATTTTTTATTTATTTATTTTTGGACATTGGGAAATTCCCACTTGGCTTCAATATGCCTTTGACATATTGTCATTATTGTTTTTCAGCAGTTTGCCTTGTCTTTCTGGCACTCCAAGATTGTCTAGGTTCATCTTGTTTTTTGCTGCACCAGTCAAGGAGCTAACAATTTCTCCATGGAACTCTAATTCATTTGATAGGAGAAAAATATATTAACCAATGTCTGGATAACAAGCTGTTTTTGTTTCTACTTGATGTCTTTGCTTTTAGTTTTAATCCACTAATATAGCAATTAAATATATGTGTTTATATTAATATGTTCATGTGCATACATCTCTAATATTTCTATACATAATCATATCTATATTGTATTTATAATAAATTGATAAACTAATTATATCTACATTAAGCTCATAATAAGTTGTAGAATTAGAATTCTCAACTGCCAAACAAATAACCATATTTATGAAAATATCTTTTGTATATTCTCAGAAGATTTGGAAAATGTTCATTTATTAATGATATAATACTTTACACTGGCTACTTTATTTGAATCCCATGTGAGTATTATTTTGAAATAAACACACTAAAAAGTGATGAGGATATGCAAATTATTTAATTTAGTAAGCATTAACTCATTTAGAGACTATCAAAGGAGAGTAAACATGAAAATAAAAGTCATTTCAGTGTTTATATTTATATATATGTAGAGTGAGAGTATTCATTTCCTTAATTTAGAAATACGAAAGATGACTTCAGGGTGACTATTTTTTTAAATATAAATATTACAATATTTAGGGTGTGAAAAATTAAAAAAAATTCAAATATGATGATGGGGATGCAAAATGGTCCAAAAACGAAGAAAAACAATATTGAAATTCCTCAAAAAAATAAAAATAGAACCATTCAATGATCCATTAGATCCTTTTTGTTGACCCAAAATATATAGGTAAGAAGTTTGGCTCAAATTCACCTCCATGTGTAGTGAACTGCAACCTAGCTTGATGTGCAAGCAAGTTGTAACCTAACAGTATACATTTGTTACCAAGCAGCTGCATTTCAGCCATTCATAACAGCTACACCTCCAGCCAGTCAGTGGCTTAAAGCTTCCAAAACCTAGCTACATAAGGCAAATGTCTGGTTTGTTCATGCCATTTCCCTTTCTCTGACTATAAAGATAACTTGTACATGTGGTAGATGAGCAGTTATGAATCATCTTTAGTCTGGAATGCTGCCTTTGTCTAGAACCCTTCTTTCTTAATTAAAATCTGTAAGTTTTAACTGCTTCAGATTTTCCTTTAACATAATTTTGGTGTTTATCCAACAGAATAGAATCAGAATCCCAGAGAATTATAATCTCTCCTGTGTTCGTTCAGAACTATTCTCAATAGACAAGATGTGGAAACAAATTAAATGCTTGTGAATGGTGAAAGATAAAGAAACTGTGACCTGTTCATACAAGGGAAGAGGATCCAGGCTTAACAAAGAAGGAATTTCTGCAGTCTCAACAATTAGCATCTACCTCGAGGACCCTATGCTAAATGAAATAAAGTGATCACAGAGGAACAGTTGTTGCATAATTCCAATTATTGCACATATCTAAAATAGTACCTAGAGTCAATTGTAAATGTTGTACACCAAAAATTTTGTTGAGAGTAGATCTCTTATTAAGGATTCTTACAGCAAAATAGCTGAAGATTGAGACTGAGCCAATAAATGTAATCATGCACTGTATGCATATTCAATTTTGAGAAAATTTTCATAAAAGTTAAATTGATTTGTAAAAATTAAACCAAACACCACAAATTTGTATCACACTCAGCTATAAAAATATTTAAATAATTAAAATATAAATTAGAAATATATGAGTTTCCTAAGAAAAGTAATTAAAAACTGTTGTTTCAATAAAAACACATTAGATAGACTGCTTTAAATCTTCATTTTACATAGTTCAGTGAGACATTCATGAGAACTCTTGCATAATATAAATCATGGATTATTTTAAACTCAAACAATTACTTTATAACCAAATTAGTTCTTGAAGTTATCCACAAAACTTGTGTTAAAAAGAGCTTGTCCTTTTCATAGTTGTTTTCTTTCTTTTCCCTATGATCTTTTTTTTTTCCCAGTGATCATCTAGTTTTGAATGTAGAAAACAGGCACTTTACATTTACTTGTTTTAGTAAGAGATTTTCATTGTGTTATTTATATTAATGTTAAGGAACTAATTTCTGAAATCTAGACCCACAATTTGTCATTTAAAGAACTTTCATGATATGTTAAAAACATTCATTGTTACTAGATTTAAGAGTTTTATGGCACATTATTCTGGAATGTGATTTGGCATAGAAGGTTTTCAAAATTGTGCTGTATAAATTCCCAAAGAAGTTTGCAGATATAAATATTCTAAAATTGTACACTTCAATGATATTATAGGCTTAGGAACAAGTGATTGTAATGGATCTTCTAAAGAAACAGTGTAGACAATTTTATGCATGCAAAATTATCTTCAAACATTTAACAAAAAGCTAAAATGCTAATATTGCTACTTTCAGAACTTCTACCCAGGGATACTCAGAGTTGCCTCTAAATTCTATTTTTCCTAAACTCTGTGTAATTCTTAATTGCTTTTACCTTTTACTCTTGTTCTACCTTATAATTACAAGCAGCTGTTTGTTATGGTCTTATCTTAGACATTGCCTTTGAAAATTTAAGATAAAGGAGACTGAATCAATCAATCATCAGCCAAGACATTTATCTTTATTAGCAAAATCTAGACAAAATGATCTTGACATTCAAATCTACAAAAAGAATTCCAAAAGAAATGCTTTGTAATTTTTCTAATATTTTCAATTTGTTTGTTCATTTCAAACAATATGCATAATAAAAGATTGTAGGGAACATCATCATTCAAAATGCAGAATCAAACCATCTCATGTGGACTTCATAAGGTGAACATTTGTGTTCCATAATGTTTGCATATGGAGTTTGTTAATTTTATTCGATGTTAAAACCAAATAAATAATGTAAATAATTTTCAAAGCTGAAGATGGCAAACTTGGGAATTGAGTGAAGAAAAAAAAAAACCTAGATGTTCATGGCAAATTATGTGAAGTATGGATCTGTTTTACAAGCAGTAATACAAGGGGGCTTCAGATAATTTGTGGAAAAAGTGGAATTAAAAGATAATCCATATTTTATATGAACTTTATGAGTATCTTCTATAGCAAATTCTAGAGTGTATGTGAATACAATTATTTTTAATAAAAATACTTTGCTAACATACTAAGTTTCTTTAAATAGAACTGAGAGCCAACTTGGTATCTCTCCTTATTCCTCACATAACCAGTTTTTAATGGCAATTTTTACTATTTCTGTTATATTTGATAGAGTCATTAACTTATGTTCACCAATTCCAATGACATGATAGACTACTACTTGTATTAAACAAACAGTTATTGTTATATAATATTATTTTATTTATAGGATACAGATCCCCAACTCAATAAAAGTGTAGCTTGAGAAGATTTTGGAAAAACAAGCCACAGGAAGAGTAATAATATGTCTATATTCCAAGTAGAAAGCAAGGTACAGATTAGAGGATTATTTCTCAGGTTATATGTCTTTGGTATTTCCTCTTTTAAGAAAGTTTCCTTTATTTTAAGTAGCACCGACCAGCCTGAAACTAGCAAGTTAAAAGCATCAGTCATCAGAGGTTGGATTGAGCTATTAGGCTGAAAGTTGTGGGAGGACCTCAAATCTTATCTTAAATCAATTTCCCACTCTAAGGAAAAGGAGGAGCAGTCAAAAAACAGTGTCATTATATTACTTCAATGTATTGATGGTGAACACGTAGGAAACTTGATAATGGGAAGACAAGTTGAAATGTTAATTTCATGTATCAAACTGACTGGGTTATAGGCTGCCCAGAGTTTGGAAAGGTATTATATCATGTCTGTGAAGTTATTTCCCAAATAAATTAGTGTTGGGATTGGTAGACTGAGTAAAGAAGCCCACTCTCACCAATGGGGACAGGCATCATCTAATCCTTTTAGGACAATCAGAGATGAGAAGAATGGAGAATTGGCCAATATACTCTCTCAGATTGAATTGGAACATCCTCATTCTCCTGTCTCAAACATAGGTGATCTTAAATCTTGGACCTTAGGAGGTTTGAATCAGAAAAAAATACTTAGAACTTTCTTTGCTTCTAGGTTGCAGAATTCTGTGAATCTGTGACAATTCCTCTTAACCAATCTCTACACATGTATTATCTCTCTCTCTCTCTCTCTCTTTCTCTCTCTCCACACACACACACACACACACACACACACACACTATTGACTCTTTCTCTAGAGAACTTCAGCTAATACATGTGTTCATGTGTTGATATTGAGACCAGAATCCAGAGGAATAAAATTTTAAGGATAAATATTCTGAGTTGGGTCTGGGAATTCTGGAATTAGCTTTCTAGTCCGATTTGATTTCAAGATGTAATGAATCTATTATCAGTGTTAATAGACCGCTGATGGTCCAAGAGTTGAATTGTTTGTTGAGATAATAACATATCTGCATTGAATACTGCAAATGAACTCATAAGAAGCAAGGGTCTCAGAAAGAACCATTTCTTCATGACTCCATTGTCTCATTGATTTATCTTTGTTAGGGTTGACACAAGTAACTCCACTTGAATTCTGACAACATTCACATTCCTTTAACAGAATTTTCAACTATTTTTAAAATTAAGAAATTAATGGCCATGTACTTTTACTCCTAATGCTGCAGGAAGATGTGGAAAAGGAAAGCAATGAGCTCAGGTACCCAAATTCACAGCTCTAGCACACATAAGTGACCTTAAGTTCTTCCATGTGTACCTTGAGGGAAACCTTTACCTCCTACAGCCACAGGGCTGAAATCAAATGTGTGCATAGTACTGTGACAAGCTGAATGACATCCAAGGTTGAAATCCTACCCTCACAGAATACGAAAACAATTAAGAAAGAATGGGTCCCTACAATCTGGGATTGGTGTATATGAGAAGATCCTGGTAAAACTGGGAACATTGAGTCTATAAGTTCTTATAAGTTTTCTCTGCTAATCAACAAAAGAAGTATTTCCACTCTCAGTGGAAGCAGCATCTTCAAATTCATAGGCAATGGCATTTCCAATTCCAGTCATACTGGCCTCTCCTGCAAGTGGATCTTTCCAGCTCTGAGTTGCCTGAGGAGATTCTACTGGCCTTCATAAAGATAGCTACCATGTAAGATAATCCTTAAATTCCTCAGGTCACCCACCTAAAACCCTAATTTATTCTTAATTTTTTTTTGACATGCAGAGTTAGACAGTGAGAGAGAGAGACAGAGAGAAAGGTCTTCCTTTTTCCATTGGTTCACCCCTCTATATGGCCGCTATGGCCGGCGCCTGCACCAATCTGAAGCCAGGAGCCAGGTGCTTCCTCCTGGTCTCCCATGAGGGTGCAGGGCCCAAGCACTTGGCCATCCTCCACTGCCTTCCCGGGCCACAGCAGAGAGCTGGACTGGAAGAGGGGCAACCGGGACAGAATCCGGCCACTGTGGGGGGGGGGGGGTTGAACCAACAGAGGGAAGACCTTTCTCTCTGTCTCTCTCTCTCAACATATCTTCATTTCAGTGTGTTATTCTGTGCTACTTTACTGTGTGAATCAAAAAGCTGCCAGTTTTAAGAGGATGCCAGAACATGAAATAATATGCAACAGGTCCAGGCAGTTATGTAAGTGGTTCTGTCGCATGGGCTATATGAGTCACTGTGACCAGTAGTGCTTGAATTGTGAGTGGCAGGTAGAGCAGGTCCTCTTAGAGTAACTGCAGTGCTAGCCTTTAGGGTTTTCTAGCACGTCCTGGCATCATCTATAGATTACTATTCTCATTTTGAAAAACAACTTGTGGCTGTTCTTGTGGCTGCAACTGGTCTTTAAAATAGAATGACCACTTGATCATGGCCCACAAAGTTGCCAACACAACATGAGCTGCCCATCATAAGTTATGTGATGTTTCTGCCATCAAGACAGAATTAGACATGCATAGGCACACTCCTTTATAAAATGAATAGGTATAGATTGGGCCTGAGCAGTCTCTGAAGGCATAAATTGTGGCACAAATGCCCACAATCCCCATTTGGTTATAGCTTCTTCTCATCTCAAGACAGCAGCTGCAAGTGGGGTTCCCTAAAGTAATTTAACAGAACAGAAAGGATTAGAAAATTCAGGGCTGGATGGAGGACAGTGCTACATAACATGCAGACAACATCCAAAGCTGGACAGTTGCATCATGGCAGTTCCTTCTTGGACATCCCAGATGGACCTTGGTAAAAAGGAATTCTCCTAGTGGAAAGACACTTGGGAAGTTCACCTAGTTGCTCACTTTTCTTTGAAGAAAATTTTATCTGATTTTGGTTATATACTGATTTATAGGTTATAGCGATTTTTGTTTGTTTTTGGTTGCTGGACCAAGGAGTTGGAAATATTAAGATCAGAAAATTGTTGGGAAATAAATCTGAAATATGCAGGTAGACCTCTCCTGGTACACAAAATACAGGAAGAATTTTATGTACCTTGTGAATCCTCATTAAATTGTGAACTATGAAGGGGGGGGGAGTTCAATAATAATTGGATAAAATGATTTGTTCTCTGTATTTGAATCAGTCGATTTTCCAAGCCACCCATGTTATCAAATGGGCTCATGATCAAAGTGTCCATGGTGACTGGGGTGTAATATAACACAGTCTCACATTTGTCTGCAGTAGCAATAAACGCCAAGCATCTCACATGGCATAATTGCCTGGGTGATCAGCCAGCTACCTGGTGGCAGGCTGATTACACTGGATTGTTTCCATTATGGAGAGGCAGCAGTTTTCCTTCCTGGACTAAACACTTTGAAAATAGATTTCCCTTCTCTGCATGCAGTGATTATGCCAAAATTTCCATACATGAACTTACAGAATGCCTCATCCCTCACAATGGTATTCCATGCAACACTACATATGATGACAGAATCCATTATACAATGCAATGCAGCAGTAGATGCATAATTATGAATTTACTTGTCTTAACATTTTCTCCATTGTTATTGTTTGAATGTTTCTGCCCCTTCCAAAATTCATGTTATAACTTAATCCGCAAATAATCATATTGCAAAGTGTGGGCTTTGGAAAGTGATTGATTCATGAGGACTGAACACTCACTTACAGAATTAGCTGCCTTTAAGAACGGGCTTGAGGGATACAGAATTTGGTCCTGTGGCATTTTTCCTCCCCTCGTGTGAGGACACCTTGTTCCTCTCCTCTGGAGAATACAGCATCAAGGTACCAGCTTGGAAGTTGTGAGTAACACTCACCATAGAATCTTTACTTTTATGTTCTCAGTTTCCAGAACTATGAGAAAAATACCTTTCTTTATAAGTTATCTGATGTCATTTATTTTGTTATAGCAGCACAAAATGGACTAATGGACTAAGGTAGAAATTGGAGCCAACAAGTGAGGATGCTGCTCTAACAAGTACCTAAAGATGCAAAAGCAACTTTGGTGCTGGGAATGGAGAATTTGGAGAGCTGGCTAGAAAAATGTGAATATTGTCCTGCAGGCTCAGATGAGAAAAGAGTTGTAGGGAAAGGCTGAATCTTCTTAGAGATTTTGATTGTGACCAGAAGATTCTTAAATTAAGTCCTCTCTCTGATGAATAAGCAGACAGAAATAGGGAATATTTTTATCAGAAACAGCAGGAAAGGTCATCCTTGTTAAAAAGTGTCATAGATTTTGCTGAATTACATTGGTTTCCTAGGACTTTGTGGAAGGCAGAATTTAAGAGCAGGGACCTAGGGTATTTTGAATAAAATAATCTCTAATCAGAAAAGCATTCATGCTTTAGTTGTTCATGGTTTATAATAAAATACAGAAAAGAGAAATAATTTGTGATTGGCATTTATTGCCAAAATAGCTGCAAAATGTAAAGATTTGGCAAATTCTCAGCATGCTATATTAAAAAACAGAAAATAAGTTTGGAAGAGAACAAAAACATACGGCGAAGCAACCTAGATAAAGATTAGTATGAATAGAAGGAAGCTACTTCCTATTCATAAAGACAATTGTAGATTAAATCTGGTTGAATTTCAAAATTTTTCTAGACTGCAATACCCCCTTTTAACAGTATTTGATCGAAATCATTTGCCTCGTTTGCCTTTTTGGCATTCGACTTTTGAGGATGCAGAATCTCACCCAACTGGAGGGGGCAATGTGAGGTGCTGTAGTGGAAGCATAGAGTAGCTGTCAACAGACAACCAAGCTTTCCAGTACCTTAACTTGAACTTCCAAACATAAGAACTATGAGAAAGTGAATTTCTGTTTCTGTTTGTTGGATTGTCTGTGTTCCTTTAAATGAATAACCTGGTCTCCGATTTGTTTGTTACAGTAGCACAATTATTACAAAGGTTGGAAAGGCTTCTGAAGATTCATTCCCAATGGCAGCACATTGATAACACCATGAAGGCTGTGGCAAGGCTCTCTGAAATGTTGTCAGTGCTCTGAATTAGTGTCTAAGTGCTTCCTCTCTGATAGATTTCACAGGTTTTGGAATCAAGAATGAAACAGAGTGACCCTGCTTACTATTATCCATAATGTTGCCAAAGCAAAATTTAGGCTCTCTGTATTTGCAAATTTAGGCTCCTGACACCTTGAAGTCTTAGTTCCAGAAAGAGGAATGCTTCCATCAAGAGACACAACAATGTTTCCAATGAACTTGACATTACAACTGCCACCCAGCAAGTCTAGACATTTTGTGCCACAGAATCAACAGGTACAGCAAAGATTTATGATGTTCTTAGGTTGATTAATACTGATTATTCTAGAGAAACTGATTTATTACTCCATCATGGAGAAAGGAACAGTATGGACAAAAAATCACAAGATGGCAGAATAGTGAGGGCGTGCATCGATAGTCCAGGAAAAAAATAGTTTAATAAAAGTGGAGTTACTGTAGCCTCAGGAAAAAGCTCAGGAAAAAATCGCAGAGGAAACTCTTCCAGATCTAGTGGATGTGACACAGAGGACCTACTGGGAGAGCAAGGTCTCGCACCGTGTGGAAGCCGAGCCTCCGGAGCCGAGCCGCAGGAGCCAAGCCGCAGAGTCTGCGCACCAGCGCTGGAAGGGGAGATGAGAGAAAAACCTCGGTAACCTGAGACATTGGCGGGGAAAGGCAGAAAGAACCTAGAGGGAACGAGGTCTGAAGCCCCACTGGGGAAAGTTCACCAGGCTGACCAGGAGAGAAAAAAAAAAAAAAAACGAATAAATAAGGGGAACCGGCACGGACATTAGCCTCTCTCTCCACTCACCTTACAAAGTCGAGCAAGACAAAGAGTAGGCACCATTTTATATATGTAAAGCGGCGCCAACCATTAGCCAAGCAGAAAAATCTGACTCTGGTGGGGAGAAATAACAGGAGGTTAGGACCTAGTGAAAGTGTGGAGCTAACGAACTGAGACTGTGAAAATCTGAGGGAGGGGGGCAAGAGAACTCACTGAGTACACAAACTCGATGACCTTGGCAACCTGGAGAGAGACTGTGGAGAAATTTGAGACAACACTGAGGACTGCATAAACTCTTTGTGTGGTCCCAGGAGTTAAGCAGACTAATACTCACAGGGACAAGATTTCATACATCAACTACCCTCAATTCCACTCAGCTCTGTAGAATTACTTCCCATCTGAGTAAAAAAAATAAATAAATAAAGAGAGAGAGAGAGAGTGAGAGAACAATCTGGGTGAGTCATACTTGGTGCACCCTTAACCCTGAAGAACCAAACAGAGCTCTCTGGCCACACCCATCACAGCCTCTAAGGATCCATCAAAAACAGGCAGTCCACTTAATCTAGAGTCATAGTATAATGAGAAAAAGCACCACAGCAAAGAAATCAAAGAATATCTCCACAATGCCAAACAAATGCAGAAACCGAGGTAATAAGAACAAGGAAAGGCTGGCGCCGTGGCTCAACACACTAATCCTCCTCCTAGCGGCACCAGCACACCGTGTTCTAGTCCTGGTCAGGGCGCCAGATTCTGTCCCAGTTGCCCCTCTTCCAGGCCAGCTCTCTGCTATGGCCCGGGAGTGCAGTGGAGGATGGCCCAAGTTCTTGGGCCCTGCACTCCATGAGAGACCAGGGGAAGCACCTGGCTCCTGCCATCAGATCAGCACGGTGTGCCGGCTGCAGCGCACCAGCTTCGGCGGCCATTGGAGGGTGAACCAATGCCAAAAGGAAGACCTTTTTCTCTGTCTCTCTCTCTCAATGTCCACTCTGCCTGTCCAAAAAAAAAAAAAAAAAAGAACAAGGAAGACACTATGATGCCCCCAAATGAAAAAGACACCCCAATTCAAGATTATGAAGATGATGAGATAGAAAAAATGCAAGAAGTGGATCTCAAAAAATTGATAAGAACATTAAGAAGTTCTCAAAAACAAATTCTTGAACTACAGAAATCCTTAATGGACAAGATAGAAAATCTCTTGTGTGAAAATGAAATATTAAGGAGGAATCAAAATGAAATGAAACAACTAGTAGAACATGAAACTGTGATAGTGATGAGAAATCATAATGAAATGAAGAACTCAATAGATCAAATGAAAAACACATTAGAGAGCCTTAAAAACAGAATGGGTGAAGCAGGAGAGAGAATATCGGACTTAGAAGACAGAGAACAGGAAAATATACAGTCAAACCAAAGAAAAGAAGAGGAAATTAGAAATCTAAAAAATATTCTCCGGAATCTACAGGATACTATTAAAAAACCCAACATCCAGGTTCTAGGAGTTCCTGAAGGCATGGAGAGGGAGAAAGGATTAGAAGGCCTTTTTAGTGAGATACTAGCAGAAAATTTCCCAGGTTTGGAGAAGGACAGAGACATCCTAGTACAGGAAGCTCATAGAACCCCTAATAAGCATGACCAAAAGAGATCCTCACCACGACACGTTGTAATTAATCTCACCACAGTGAAACAGAAAGAAAAGATCCTAAAATGTGCAAGAGAGAAACATCAGATTACTTTCAGAGGATCTCCAATTAGACTCACAGCTGACTTCTCATCAGAAACCCTACAAGCTAGGAGGGAATGGCGAGATATAGCCCAGGTACTAAGAGAGAAGAACTGCCAGCCCAGAATATTATATCCTGCAAAGCTCTCATTTGTGAATGAAAGTGAAATAAAGACCTTTCACAGCAAACAGAAATTGAAAGAATTTGTCATCACTCATCCAGCCCTGCAAAAGATGCTTAAAGATGTGTTACACACAGAAACACAGAAACACGGTCATCAGTATGAAAGAAGGTAAAGGAAGGAAACCTCACAGCAAAAGATCACAGGGAGTTCAAAGCATATATTAGGAAATATCTTTGGGAGATGGCAGGGCAAAGTCACTACTTATCAATAGTCACATTGAACGTTAATGGCCTGAACTATCCAGTAAAAAGACACTGATTGGCTGATTGGGTTAAGGAACAAAACCCATCTATTTGCTGCTTACAAGAAACTCATCTTTCCAACAAAGATGCATACAGACTGAAAGTGAAAGGATGGAAAAATTTATACCATGCCAACAGAAATGAAAAAAGAGCGGGCATAGCCATCTTAATATCGGACAACATAAACTTTACCACAAAAATGTTAAGAGAGACAAAGAGGGGCACTATATAATGATTAAGGGATCAATTCAACAGGAAGATATAACGATTATCAATGTATATGCACCTAATTACAGGGCACTGGTTTATTTAAAAGATTTGTTAAGGGACTTAAAGGGAGACTTAGACCCCAATACAATAGTACTGGGGGACTTCAATACTCCACTCTCAGAAATAGACAGATCAACAGGACAGAAGATCAACAAGGAGATAGTAGATTTAAATAACACTATAGCCCAAATGGATCTAACAGATATCTACAGAACTTTTCTTTCTACACAGAAAGTATTTACATTCTTCTCAGCAGTACATGGAAACTTCTCTAGGATTGGCCACATACTAGGCCATAAAGAAGTCTCAGCAACTTAAAAAGAATTAGAATCATACCATGCAGCTTCTCAGACCATAAAGGAATGAAGTTGGAAATTAGCAACTCAGGAATCCCTAGAGCATACGCAAACACATGGAGATTGAACAACATGCTCTTGAATGAACAATGGGTCATAGAAGAAATTAAAAGAGAAATCAAAAATTTTCTGGAAGTAAATGAGGATAACAGCACAACATACCAAAACTTACGGGATACAGCAAAAGCAGTGTTAAGAGGAAAGTTTATATCAATAGGTGCCTACATCAACAAATTGGAAAGGCACCAAATAGATGAGCTTTCAATTCATCTCAAGGATCTAGAAAATCTGCAGCAAACCAGACCCAAATCTAGTAGGAGAAGAGAAATAATTAAAATCAGAGAAGAAATCAACAGGATTGAATCCAAAAAAAAATTACAAAAAATCAGCCAAACGAGGAGCTGGTTTTTTGAAAAAAATAAACAAAATTGACAACCCATTGGCCCAACTAACTAAAAAAAAAGAAGAGAAAATATCCAAATCAATAAAATCAGAGATGAAAAAGGAAACGTAACAACAGACACCACTGATAAAGAGTCATTAGAAATTACTAAAGGACTTGTATGCCAGCAAACACGGTACTCTATCAGAAATGGATAGATTCCTGGACACATGCAACCTACCTAAATTGAACTAAGAAGACATAGAAAACCTAAACAGACCCATAACTGAGACAGAAATTGAAACAGAAATAAAGGCCCTCCCAACAAAGAAAATCCCAGGACCAGATGGATTCACTGCTGAATTCTACCACATATATAAAGAAGAACTAACTCCAATTCTTCTCAAACTATACAGAACAATGAAAAAAAGAGAAAATCCTCCCAAATTCTTTCTAGGAAGCCAGCATCACCTTAATTCCTAAGTCAGAAAAAGATGCCGCATTGAAAGAGAATTACAGACCAATATCCCTGATGAACATAGATGCAAAAATCCTCAATAAAATTCTGGCCACTGAAGACCTTCTCCTCAGATCTGGAAAAAATAATGCTGAAATTCATATGGAGGCACAGGAGACCTCGAATAGCTAAAGCAATTTTGTACAACAAAAACAAAGCCGAGGGATCACAATACCAGATTTCAGGACATACTGCAGGGCAGTTGTTATCAAAACACATGTTACTGGTACAGAAAAAGATGGACAGATCAATGGAACAGAATAGAATCACCAGAAATCAATCCAAACATCTACAGCCAACTTATATTTGATCAAGTATCCAAAACCAATCCCTGGAGTAAGGACAGTCTATTCAATAAATGGTGCTGGGAAAATTGGATTTGCACGTGCAGAATCATGAAGCAAGACCCCTACCTTTCACCTTACACAAAAATTCACTCAACATGGATTAAAGACCTAAAGCTACGACCCGACACCATCAAATTATTAGAGAGCATTGGAGAAACCCTGCAAGATATAGGTACCGGCAATGACTTCTTGGAAAATACCCCAGAAGCACAGGCAGTCAAAGCCAAAATTAACTATTGGGATTGCATCAAATTGAGAAGTTTCTGTACTTCAAAAGAAACAGTAAGGAAAGTGAAGAGGCTACTGAAAGAATGGGAAAAATATTTGCAAACTATGCAACAGATAAAGGGTTGATAGCCAGAATCTACAAAGAAATCAAGAAACTCCACAACATCAAAACAAACAACCCACTTAAGAGATGGGCCAAGGACCTCAATAGACATTTTTCAAAAGAGGAAATCCAAATGGCCAACAGACACATGAAAAAGTGTTCAAGATCACTAGCAATCAGGGAAATGCAAATCAAACCACAATGAGGTTTCACCTCACCCCGGTTAGAATGGCTCACATTCAGAAATCTACCAACAATAGATGCTGGAGAGGATGTGGGGAAAAATGGACACTAACCCTCTGTTGGTGGCAATGAAAACTGGTTAAGCCACTATGGAAGTCAGTCTGGAGATTCCTCAGAAACCTGAAGATAACCCTACCGTTCGACCCAGCCATCCCACTCTCGAATTTACCCAAAGGAAACGAAATTGGCAAACAAACAAGCTGTCTGCACATTAATGTTTATTGCAGCTCAATTCACAATAGCTAAGACCTGGAACCAACCCAAATGTCCATCAACAGTAGACTGGATAAAGAAATTAAGGTACAGCCGGCGCCGTGGCTCAATAGGCTAATCCTCCACCTTGCGGCGCCGGCACACCGGGTTCTAGTCCCGGTTGGGGCGCCGGATTCTGTCCCGGTTGCCCCTCTTCCAGGCCAGCTCTCTGCTATGGCCAGGGAGTGCAGTGGAGGATGGCCCAGGTGCTTGGGCCCTGCACCCCATGGGAGACCAGGAAAAAGCACCTGGCTCCTGGCTCCTGCCAGGATCAGCGCGGTGCGCCGGCTGCAGCGGCGGCCATTGGAGGGTGGACCAACGGCAAAAGGAAGACCTTTCTCTCTGTCTCTCTCTCTCACTGTCCACTCTGCCTGTCCAAAAAAAAAAAAAAAAAAAAAAGAAATTAAGGTACATGTACTCTATCGAATACTATACAGCAGTCAAAAACAATGAAACCCGGTCATTTGCAACAAGATGGAGGAATTTGGAAAACATCATGCTGAGTGAATTAAGCCAGTCCCAAAGGGACAAATATCATATGTTCTCCCTGATCAGCAACAACTAACTGAGGACCAAATGGGAAACTTGTTGAAGTGAAATGGACACTATGAGAAACAGTGACTTGATCAGCTCTTGTCCTGACGGTTGATGTACAATGTAATACTTTATCCACGTTAGTATTTTTTTTTGTTCTAGTACTATTGGTTGAACTCTGTAATTAACACACAATTATTCTTAGGTGTTTCAATTTTAACTGAAAAGTGATCCCTGTTAGGAATCTGGAAAACATTGTGCTGAGTGAAATAAGCCAGTCCCAAAGGGACAAATACCACTTGTTCTCCCTGATCGGTGACAACTAACTGAGCACCAAAAAGGAAACCTGTTAAAGTGAAATGAACACTATGAGAAATGGTGACTTGATCAGCCCTTGCCCTGACTGTTGATGAACAACTTAATACGTTATCCCTCTTAGTATTTTTGTTCTACTTAACACTTTTGCTTGAATACTGTAATCAATACACAATTATTCTTAAGTGTTGAAACTTAACTGAAAAGTGACCACTGTTAAATAAAAGAGTGGGAATTTCTGTTCACTATTGATCATAATGATAGGACTAAGAACCAAAGGGATCACATAAGCAAGAATAGTGTCTGCAAATACTAGCTGATAGAATCAGAAAGGGAGAGAATGATCCAACATGGGAAGTGAGATACACAGCAGACCCATAGAATGGCAGATGACCCAAACAGCACTTTGGCCTCAGAATCAGCCCTTAAGGCATGTGGATCCGGCTGAAAAGCCCATGAGAGTATTTCAGGCATGGAAAGCCAAGACAATCTGGGGGAAAAAAAAAAAAAACCTAAATGAAAGATCTCCACGAGTGAGATCCCAGTGGAAAGAACGGGTCACCAAAGAAGGAGGTACCTTTCTCTGAAGGAAGGAGAGAACTTCCACTTTGACCATGGCCTTGTCTAAAAATTCTCAGAGTCTCAGGGGGCTTCCATAGCCTAGGCAGCTCATGACAAGAGCCTAGGGTGATTACTGATGCCATAAACAAGAGTGTCAATTTGTTAAGTCAACAACAGGAGTCACTGTGCACTTACTCCTCATGTAGGATCTTTGTCCTTAGTGTGCTGTACATTGAGATTTAATGCTATAACTAGTACTCAAACAGTATTTTTCACTTTATGTTTCTGTGTGGGAGCAAACTGTTGAAATCTTTACTTAATATATGCTAAAATGATCTTCTGTATATAAAGAGAATTGAAAATGAATCATGATGTGAATGGTAGGAGAGAGGGAGTGGGAAAGGGGAGGGTTGTTGGTGGGAGGGATGTTATGGGGGGGAAGCCATTGTAATCCATAATCTGTATTTTGGGAATTTATATTCATTAAATAAAAGTTAAAAAAATATAAAAAAAAAGAGTGGGAATAAGAGAGGGAAGAGATGTACAATTTGGGACATGCTCAAGCTGACTTGCCCCAAACGGTAGAGTTAGAAATACACCAGGAGATTCCAATTCAATCCCAACAAGGTGGCATGTATCAATGCCATCTCACTATTCCCAGTGATCAATTTCTGTTCACAGTTGATCACACTAATAGTTCTAAGAGTCAAGGGGATCACACAAACAAGACTAGTGTCTGCAAATACTAACCGATAGAATAAAAAAGGGAGAGAACGATCCAACATGGGAAGTGAGATACTCAGCAGACTCATAGAATGGCAGATGTCCTAAACAGCACTCTGGCCTCAGAATCAGCCCTAAGGGCATTCTGATCTGGCTGAAAAGCCCATGAGAGTATTTCAGGCATGGAAAGCCAAGATACTGGCAAAAAAAAAAAAAAAAAAACAAACCTACCTAAATGAAAGATCTCTGCAAGTGGAATTCCAATGGAAAGAACAGGCCATCAAAGGAGGAGGTACCTTTCTCTGAAGGGAGGAGAGAACTTCCACTTTGACTATGACCTTGTCTAAATATGATCAGAGTTGGTGAACTCAAAAGGCTTCCATAGCCTTGGCAACTCATGACAATAGCCTAGAGTGATTATTGACACCATAAACAAGAATGTCAATTTGTTAAGTCAACAACAGGAGTCACTGTGCACTTACTCCTCATGTAGGATCTCTGTCCTTAATGTGCTGTACATTGTGATTTAATGCTACAACTAGTACTCAAACAGTATTGTTCACTTTGTGTTTCTGTGTGGGAGCAAACTGTTGAAACCTTTACTTAATATATGCTAAACTGATCTGTATATAGAGAGAATTGAAAATGAATCTTGATGTGAATGGAAGGGGAGAGGGAGCGGAAAAGGGGAGGGTGGCGGATGGGAGGGACGTTATGGGGGGAAGCCATTGTAATCCATAAGCTGTACTTTGGAAATTTATATTCATTAAATAAAAGTTAAAAAAAAAGTAACAGTATGTGTGGAATACTTTAGCTCTTTTGGGAAATCTTTTGTTACCTCCATGCCCGGAAATTAAGGTCAATAGAAAAATATAATATCCATTTCAGCGAAGTCTACATATGGTCCAAAACGAAGATTTGGCTTTCCACATCAGTTAAAGAAACACAATAAGCTGAGGTGCTTGCTACAGGTTAAGGGAATATGAAATGTTTAGCAGAGAAACAGCATCATAAATACCAGTTATGATCATGTGACTAGTTATGGAAATAAATACTGTAATCTTCATGATTATTACTAAATCATTTTATTATTTATTAATTTATATTTTACACACATGCTTTCTTTTATATCTTTTATTCCTTTATCATATTACATATGATAGTTTGACTTTATTACAGTATTCAACTTATAAGCTATCAAAAGTGTAAACATCACTCACAAGATATTTGTACTGCACAAGGTAGAATCATGAACTTGTTACTGTCTCTATGTGGGTTTTAAGTATGTTTTATGGAGATACATATGAATACCAACTTAACAAGGGATGGACTTAGCCACTCAAGGAAGAGTGAGTTTGATTTTGTGGTTAAATTAAAGTATAATAATATCAAACCATTCGTTTTATTGCTTCTATTTTTATATAATTATAATTCTATTTCATAAGCATATATTATATGACATATTCATATATCCATTATAGATACTTAAAGAAAGCGATTCAATAAAGTCATTAATATTGTGGGACTTTTGTTTCAATGCTTTATTAAAAGATTAAGCTGTCTTAACTTGGAAAATACCATCAGGTGGTATGTTTTAATCCAAGCCTTTCTTAGAATTTTCAGTCTTTCTCTAAGTTCTGTATAAATAAATAAGAGAAGTATTTAAAAATAGACGAGGAAATCTGAAGGATGATAGTGTGATATTTACACAACAGTTTGAAACTTCTATGGTCAGAGTAAGAATATGTTGTTTGGAGTTATAAACCGAGAAAAAATAACTGGGGATATTCATATTGGAGTATACTTGCAGAATATCCATGTTATGTTCATAGATTGTCATTACTATAACCACAATCGCACTTTAAAATGAAATGGTAGATAAACAGGTTTTTATGAGAACATAAAATGTAATGACTATCACACATTACAGCCAAAATTACTGTATTTGTTTTTTTCTAAGATTTGATTACCATTAATGAACTCTCCATAAAAGTTATGAGTTTAAGGAATTGATGAAATCCAGAGACATGGGAAAGAATAATGCAGCAGATGCCCTTACAAAACATACCAGAAACAAAACTAAATAATTTCTATACCTAAATGGTGTTTTCCAAAGATTAATTTTTAAAGGAGCAATGAATTATTTTTTCCTTGAATATTTTGAAGACTCCTCATATGTTTCTTACCATGTTATGGCTAGAAATGCAACAGATAAACTATCAAAAACGGAAAGAATAATCAAAGGTAGTACTTTGTGTAAGCTTCCAAGAAGATGATTTGAAAACAACTATGCTAACAATTTAAAATAAGAAATATATACTTCAGAAATTAGAATAATTATGCACACAAAAATATAACTGTGAATGATTATGATGACAGCACTTATATTGATACAGGAATATGGTCATTTCTACTCTTATACCATAAGTACCTTTAATGATTCACTTCACAAATGACTACAACTACCTGGACTGGACCAGGATGAAGTTGGGAGCCAAAAGTTCTGTCCAGGTCTCCTGCGTGGGTGGCTGTTGCCCAAGCAATTGGGTATTCATTTGCTAGCTTTCCAAGCAGAATGCTGAATCTGAAGTGAAGCAGCCAAGACTCAAAACAACACTCTGATATGGGATGCCATGGATGCAGGAGTGGCTCAACCTGCTCTGACACAACATTGCTCTCTCAAAACTTTCAACAACTCAATAAACCTCATAACTTTTAGTAATTCTATAAAGTTGAAATTCCATGACATTTTTTTTCTTTCATCTTACATCATTGCTGCAGCTACTTACCAAGGTACCATCAGATGTGAATAATAATGTTACGTGCACATACTTTCTGCCCATACTCAAGCATTCAATGGGACAACATGCTATTCCAACAGTTTATGAAGCTGGGAGTAAATCACTTTTGTTTCACAACAAAAATTTTCCAAGTCAAACATCTTTCTTATATGTGAATCAGATCTTTGTCAAAACTCACATTTGCAAGATGGTAGAGTATATATCTATTTTCACAAATAGGGAGATTTCATGCTGTTGATAAAACTAGAGCAAGCATGGAATGAGCAGCATCTCTGAGTATTTACAGTGACAGCAATCTACAACCTGAGAGAAATGAGTACAAGTTTCTCACAACAAAGGGGATTGGTCTAAGGGGGCTTATACTTCAGGTAATATTATTTTAGTTACAGAATTAAAATTTTATTTCCACTTTCCTATAAATCAGTTTTCACATGTGTTAAAGAGGATTAAAAATGCTTTGTTCTATGCATTGAAGTCACATTGATTAAATTATATAAAAATGTAAAATTGCCTTTTTTCACTAGCATCGGTTTTCTTTTAAAGTAGGAGTCTAAAGATCATTGATAAATTAAGTTTAGGTGTTTGGAAAGAAAATTTTCCACTTGGATTTTGTATTATTTTATAAAAATGAGATGTTATTTTCCTGCTAGTGACTGGATGGTCTGCAAGTGGTTTAATATATAAATTCTTATTACTTATGATAGTTCTAAATGTTTCTAATGAAACTGCATGAACTATAAAAGTATAATGATCATTCCACATTAATACAGAGTAAAATCACTTTACTTACAACAACTTTATATATTATGATAGTAATAATTTCAAAGTGATACAATTTAAGACTCAATTCATATTTACTCACAGTTAGAAGGCACTCAAGATGAAAGCTGTCCTTATAGATTAACTATGTTATACATTATTTTTCCAACAATAACAACAAAAGGCCCTGAGGAAAGCAGCAATGACAAAATGAAACCTACAAAATCACTAGGTGTGAAAATTTTACCAGCCACAGCTGTTCTCAAAGCATTGTACATTCTAAACCTTCAAATCACCCTTTTTCTACATCATTTTCTGGGAATTTGATGACATGTTAACATTATTATTCTTATATTCATTATATGGTTCAATATTACCAAAACTTTTGTTTAATGTTTTGCCTTGTGATATAACATATAATTAACTTCGCAAAAAAGAAAATTAGCAAGAGCATTGATTGAAAAAAATAATTATTTTGAGCAACCAGACCAAGTGAAAAAATGGTGAGTCATACTGAATTTGACTGGATCTCTTTATTTCTGAGGAGAATCATTGCTTTAATTCTTGCCATTGATTGCTTAATTATTACGAGAAATCTTTTTTATAGATAATACCTTCATATGGTTATATCATCAAGTGAATGTTCTCGCTTATTTCCCTTTAATCTATCTCACAGTTGTCACTAAGCTATCACACAATTACAGAGTTACTCATTACAGAGATGCAGGTTTACTCATTACAGAGTGCTTTTATGACAAGTCCTACATCTATGTACACTTATTCTCTACATTTATACCCAATTTAGTGACCTACACACTTCCTGTTTCCTGCATTTTCATTTAATGTAATCTGGAGTTATTATATATAACTACATAGAAAACATACACTTTGAGCAGCATATGATGACATTACTTGATACTTTCAATATTATCAGGTTGAAGGTCATTTAGATTATTTCATTTAATTATTATTTCGCTATTGTGAATGGTTCTGTAACTGTTGTCCTTAAGGAGAAAAATACATATGTAGGGTATTCTTCAGATGAGTTGAGTGAATCCAATTATGATTTGAAAATTATGGTTAGAAGTATAATGACAGTAAGACATTTGTCTTACAGATACAGTAGTTTACATCAATACAAGAGTCTATTTCTTAGCAGCCTCATTAACGTAGCATATCATTACTAATATTTCCATACATGGTGAAGTAACAGGTTCAACATACATATCCAGAAACAAAAGCTTTTTTTTGCTTTTGTTTTATTAATGTTAACATTATCAATTATTTACAACTAGTTTCTTTCTAACTTGTGGGAGTATGTATATTTATATTTTAGTTGTTTATAGTTGAAAGATCATAGGTAAATTTTGCTCTAATTTCTATCCCTTCAGGGACAACAAAGGCATATATTTCCAATATAGAGGAATTAGTGGTGACAGACATATCAGGGATGTATCGCTTGAACTGAAGTATTGTATTAAGTAGCCTTGTAGTTTAGCATTCTATTGTAGTAATGTGTGATATATATACATGTATAACAAATAAAATTGTTATAAATTATTCATGATTTACATAACTATTTTAATATTCTATACTCTATCTTGCTCAAGCACATTACAGAGTAAAATGATTTTATTCACCTTTGGTGCATTAGAAATATTCTTCATTATCTGTACAAGTATTGATGAACAAGAATTAGGGACCCTGTGATGCATTCCCGATGCTATGCTGCCATTCTTCCTTGGGAAAACATAGTCTTAGTACAACAGTGGATTTGAAATTTAAGTGGTAGAGTTCATTATTTTCAAACATTTTCTGTATTTACACATGGGATATCCTGTATTAAGGGTGGCAAAAGGGCATGGAATCTAATACAGTTCTGCCTATCATAATGCACTGTTTTTCACAATAATATCCAGTTTTAATTGCTATGTTCGGGCAGCTCAGATCCATTGTATAGGTGAGAATATATTATCAACACAAGTCATTGAGACTTTGCAAGTATTTAACCTTCTATTTATTTTCTTTCTCGAGTTTAATTAGGAAGACTTCTAAGAAGATTGATATTATACAAAATTTCATTTTAATAAAAGAAGATATTTAATGACTTTCAACATTTTAGCAAGATAAATATAATTAAAAACTTTACTATTTGGACAAGTATTAACAAACTAAAATACTTATACTTTTTTTCAGGAGCATGTTTCTAACACTTTCAAAACATTTCATCTTCAGGTATTAGAGATAGCATTTTTGTCTTTTTTTTAAGATATTAAAGCTCAAATAATAGCAGACTCATAGAATGGTGGATGTCCTAAACAGCACTCTGGCCTCAGAATAAGCCCTAAAGGCATTCCGATCTGGCAGAAAAGCCCATGAGAGTATTTCAGGCATGGAAAGCCAAGACACTCTGGCAAAAAAAAAAAAAAAAAAAAAAAAAAAAAAAAAAAAAAAAACCCTAAATGAAAGATCTCTGTGAGTGAGATCCCAGTGGAAAGAACAGGTCTTCAAAGAAGGAGGTACCTTTCTCTGAAGGGAGGAGAGAACCTCCACTTTGACTATGACCTTGTCTAAACAAGATAAGAATCGGTGAACTCAAAAGGCTTCCATAGCCTTGGAAACTCATGACTGGTGCATAGGGGTGTCAATTTGTAAAGTAAACAACAGGAGTCACTGTGCACTTACTCCTCATGTAGGATCTCTGTCCTTAATGTGCTGTACATTGAGACTTAATGCTATAACGAGTACTCAAACAGTATATTTCACTTTGTGTTTCTATTGGGGTGCAAACTGTTGAAATCTTTACTTAATGTATACTAAACCGATCTTCTGTAAAAAAAAAAAAAAAAAAAAAAAAAGAAAGAAAGAAATTATCAATTCCCAACTTGACTCTCACTGGGATTAAACATGACAATAGGTCTGATCTGATTTCATCATCATTTAAAAAATCATTTATTATTTTTCACTTTATGTTTGTGTGGGAGCAAACTGTTGAAATCTTTACTTAATGTATGCTAAACTGATCTTCTGTATATAAAGAGAATCGAAAATGAATCTTGATGTGAATGGAAGGGGAGAGGGAGTGGGAAAGGGGAGGGATGCGGGTGGGAGAGACGATATGGGGGGGGGGAAGCCATTGTAATCCATAAGCCGTACTTTGGAAATTTATATTCATTATATAAAAGTTAAAAAAAAAGATATGAATGCTCAAATAATAAGTAGATGCAAAAATCTGACAATTAGTCATGGAACGATGTTGACATTTTGCAAATTTTCAAAACTAGAAACTTATGCAATCAAAAGTATTTCACATTTTGGGGTCTGGTATTATAGCACAGTGGGTTAGGTTGCCAGCTAGGTTACTGCCACTCAATATTGGAGTACTTGTTCAAATCCCAAATACTCTTCTTCTGATCCAGCTCTCTGCTAATGTTCCTAGGATGGCAGCAGAAGATGGCCTGAGTGCTTGGGCTTCTGTAACGCATGTAGGAGACCTAGATGATCTTTATGAATCCTGACTTTGGCTTGGCCTAGAGAAGGATGTTATGCACAGTTGGGAAGTGAACTAGCGGATGGAAGATTTCTCTCTTCTCTCTCTCCTTCTCTCTCTCTCTATCTCTCTCTCTCTCTTTCTCTCACTCTGACTTTCAAGCAAATAAATAAGCAAATTGTTTTTAATAAAAATGTTTTATGGGACTGTACTGTGGCATATCTGTAAAGCTGTGGCCTGCAACACTGTCATCCAATATAGGTGCCAGTTCAAGTCCTAGCTCTCTGTTAATGCACCTAGGAACTCAGCGGAGAGTGGCCCAAGTACTTGGGCCCCTGCAGCCACGTGGGAGAATTGGAGGAAGCCCCTGGCTCCTGGCATTGGCCTGGCATTGGCCTGGCTCAGCCTGTGGCCATTTGTAGAGTGAATCTGCAGATGAAATCTCTCTCTCTCTCTGTCTCTCTCTCTCTGCTTCTCTGTTGCTCTGCCTTTAATAAATAAATGCGTTTATTAAAAGTTTCATTATTTACATATGCTGTATTTCATATTATATATATATATATTATTGATATAATTTAAATGTTAACTGTGATTAAAATAACTTAAGGAACTATGTAGTGCTAATTTTATGAGAAAGATGTATGGGAATTAAGTTATACTGGAAACATTACATAATTGTTTGAAAATATATTTATGCATTGATTTTGTAGATTGTAATATGATGTCCCATGAAATTCTTCCATCCACTAATATATTTAACACATGCACATATGTGATGATACATTTTTAAAATTGACTTGTAAGACAAATGTTAAAAATTTACTTAGATTAATAATTATAATGTCTTGGTATTGAAATACTGTTTCCAAATATTAGTAATTTTGAGGAACTACTAGAATTTGACGAAGCCCATTTAATTTTGTACAATCTATTATCGACCTTACTCCATGCTCCCATACAGTTTTCCTTTTTATATGATTTATTCTACTTTTCTGTGGTAAGCACATGATTGTGCTCAATATTTAATACTAAGGATAAAAGAAGAAAAATCAGCATTTAATTAATTTTAGTATGTAGATGTTTTAGTCATAATATAGTTTGACTACATTGTATTAATTAAAATTTAATGTTTTCAGCATTCAAAGTGAAACCTATATTTTCTGACAGCAATAAGAAGTGGTTAAAATTGTTTTCATATGAGGCGACACACCACATTTGGTGAGAATAAGTCATGTAATTGGACAATTATAAGCTATAAAATTTTCCATTATATGTATTATTATCAGCATATTAATTTATAATTGTTAATATTTGATGAAAACTTGGAGAATTTACAGTTAAAATAAAATAGCAGCTATAAAATAAAATGTATCAGGGCAGGAGTAATTACATCAACAAGCAGAATTTTTCTTTGTAGAGACTTTATGATTAGAAGCATAATCCATATACTTGCAATCAGGATGATAATACAAATAATAAAGGACACTAATTGAAATATCTTCAGTTAGAAACAAACTGAAAAGCATATTTATTCCCTAAAGGAAGCAATTGATAGCTACATCGAATAATTTTTCATGAAAAACACAGGCACATCATGGAAGTTTCAGAATCTTTACTTTTTCAACTTTATAGGCCCTCATTTAATGTTTTGAAATTACTGAAATAAGCAAACAAACATAATATGGGGCAAATGGGAAAATATTTGAATTAGCCTATTTTGCTAATTTTCATGGTATAAATATACCTGATATATGTAATTTAAATATATCAATGTGATATGACTAAACATGGAGAAAAGAG
Organism: Oryctolagus cuniculus; assembly: GCF_051225735.1. NCBI lineage: Eukaryota > Metazoa > Chordata > Mammalia > Lagomorpha > Leporidae > Oryctolagus > Oryctolagus cuniculus. The sequence goes on along the minus strand of NC_142874.1, from coordinate 63,166,982 downwards.
GGTTGCATACAATCAGCTTTCACATGAATATACAATTTGTCTTCAGAGCATAATTGCCACAGACCACTGACTTGCTACCTTAGCATAACATGCTCTGTAAACACCCCCAACACCAAGAAGGGATCCACGCATATATTGGTACTTTTAGAAGTCTTTTTAACTTCTTTACTCTCTCCAACTTCCCTGGTGTTATATTGGATGTTTGGAAATGGTCTGTATCTTGGTTGTATCATTATCACAGTTATCTATTTCTCAAATTAAAATATACATTTAAAATGAATGGATTTTATGGCTGTATTATAACAAAATTTACTTGAATATTGTATACTTAATAATTGATATTTTTCTTTCTTTGATTTATCATGTTCTGGTTTTGAAGCCATTCATTCTACTTCATATTTCTGTTGTTACTTTTTACCTTTCTGGGCCAAATATGTTATGTCAATCAATTTTCAGTTTAACAAATTCTTGTATTATTTATTTTATTATCTATAGAATTTCTGATGTCCTTATAATTCTTTACAATAGAATCCATTTTATCTGAGTGTTGACACTGACATAGGACAGGTATTTATATCTTAGAATTGCAACATAACTTTCCCTTTTCCATTTTTTTTAAGATTTATTTATATTTATTTGAAATTCAGAGTTACACAGAGAGAGAAGGAGAGTCAGAGAGAGAGGTCTTCCATTTAATAGTTCACTCCCTAAATGGCCACAGTGGCTGGAGCTACACGGATCCGTAGCCAGAGTCCAGGAGCTTCTTCCTTGTCTCCATGTGGGTGCAGGGTCCCAAGGACTTGGGTCATCTTCTACTGCCTTCCCAGGCCATAGCAGAGAGCTGGACTGGAAGTAGAGCAGCTGGGATTCAAACCGGTACCCATATGGGATGCCAGCACTGCATGTGGCGGCTTTACCTGCTACGCCACAGCACCAGCCCATTTGTTTTAAATCTTTCAGTTCTAGCTTTTAGATACGTCATTAAATGTAAACCATAAATAGATTTTTTCCTATTCTATTATTATTGGCTTACACCATATTATGTTTATTATAATTATTCATATACATGATGTTATTAATATAAAGCTAAGTTTTATTATGGCGTAACTTTCCAGAATATCATATGATTAGAATTACATAATATGTAAACTTTTCATATTGGTTTCTTTCACTTAGTAAAATTACATTTAAAGTTTTTCCAAGTCTTAAAAATCTTGATAAATTATTTGCTTTTAGCACTGAATAATATTGCAGTTTATCTTTTCATCTGTAGACAGATATCTTAATTATTTCCAAGTTTTTCCATTATAAATAAAGTTTCTATAAGTCCCCATATTTCTACTTGTTTTGATAAATGCCAAGGAATGTCATTTCTGAATTGCATGGTAAGAATATGTTTAGATTTGCAAGAAACTGGTCAAAATATATACTCTCAAGTGACTGTACCACTTTTTTCATGTCTACCTGCAACCAATAGAGTTTCTGTTTTTCTTCATTCTCCTAATATTTAGGTGGCAGTATTTTAAGATTTTTAGTCATTCTTAAAAATCTATAGTAGTATTTAATTGTTTTAAATCACATTTCCCTAACTGATAAGTGATAGCAAACATTTTTCATATGCATTTTCTGCAATCTGTACATTTACCTTGGTTAGGTGTCTGTTCAGGTCTATTTTCATGTTTTAATCAGAATGTCCAGTTGCTTGTTGTTGAGTTTCAAGAGTACTTTTAATTTACAAGAATTATTCTGGAAAATTATTCTTCAGATCAAGTTGTAAATCATCCACACCATACTGTACTATCACTCTCATGTTTTCACTTCTTAAATGACCTATCTTAAATTCCATTGTCCATCAAAAAAGAGTTGCTTTGCATACTACATCAGAGTATCTGTCACTTCCCTGATTGATTTATTGTACATAATGAGTAAAAATTCCAACCCTGGATTTAACTTTCTGTCTAGCCTGTACCTGTATTTCTGTAAGTGATCATTTCCAAGGGGAAACATAACTCAATCATGCTGACTGATCTCATCTTAAATTCATATCCATTCTGTCCATTGGGCTTATAATATGAGAATTTAAAATGAGGTCATTTTGGGGAACCATTTGTAGTAAATAATTTGATGACTTGGACTCCAGGTAACACAGTTAATATCACAATTTATGTTTAGTTCTTATGTGAATTTGTTATTCTCCAGTGGATGGTCCTTCTTGAATCATTCCTTTTTTGTAACTCTTGGCAAATTGAATTTAATTGAATTTTGCTTTATTAAAATATAACTCAGTACTTTAGTATTTGTGTTAAAATCTCTACAGTATTGCCTTGTAATTTCCTTATATCTGAATTCCTCTTGAATCACATTAAAATCAAGAAATGAACTTTAAATAATTTAATTATTAAATGTCTTTGTAGCTCCAACAAAGATTACTTTATAAAAGGTAAAAAGAAAAATTATAATTTTGTTAGTAAAAATAAGTAACTCACAGAGTAACATATTTCATACATATTCAATATTTTGGTAAATTCCAAGTGATTGCAATTTTAACTTAGAAACATTGGTCTCTATGCATCATATTGAATCTCATCTATTTGAAAATGATATTCAAGGCGCCGGCTCTGTGGCACAGCAGGTTAACGCCCTGGCCTGAAGCGCTGGCATCCCATATGGGTGCCTGTTCAAGACCTGGCTTCTGATCCAGTTCTCAGCTGTGGCCTGGGAAAGCGGTAGAAGATGGCCTATGTCCTTGGGCCCCTGTACCCACGTGGGAGACCTGGAAGAAGCTCCTGGCTCCTGGCTTTGGATCTGCACAGCTCCAGCAGTTGCGGCCAACTGGGGAGTGAACCAGCTCTTGGAAGACCTCTCTCTCTCTGTCTCTCCTCTCTGTGTAACTCTGACTTTCAAATAAATAAATAAATCTTAAAAAAATAGAAAATGATACTCAATGTCAGTTTTCTATAAAATAGAATCAAAGTAAATAAAATGAAATGGAAACATTCACTTTTTTAGTAATCAAGGAAGAATAAATAAGATAAAAGTTTTAGTAAAATAACAAAGAATTAAAACATAATCATAGTACTTCCTTATGATTAGATCTGACTAGAGCCCATCAAGTGTGCTCTTTTCTATTAAATTTAACCTAGGACTTTTCATTTCTTCAAATACATTATATACTTGTATGTACAATTTCATAGATCAATATTTATTCAGTAATCATTCATATTTTATCTCTGTAATATACTGTTTGAAATTAAAATCACTCATTAATTAGGAGACAATTTTTCTGATGTTCCACATAATAAATTATGATAATAGAGACATATCTCTTGTTCAGGTGTGATTGTAGATAAGGACAAATAGTCTAGAGGAAAATGATGAAGAGAGTTCACAGAGCTATACATCAGACAAGCCAAAAGCTTTTTGGTTCACTGAAGACTTCTGGAAAATCCTTTGAAACACAATTTCAAAGTATTATAGACAAAGTGTTTTTACTTTGCTTCATATAGACATTGTGGTCTAATGATATATTATGTCTTGTTTCATTGATTTCTTTTAAAATTAGCAATCTATTAGGCTGAAAATGGAGAGCCAGTATAAGTGTTAACATAATTTATATGAGCTGCAAATGTTAAGTAGTTTTATTCATTGTAGGAATAAATCTATCTCTCTGTTTAAAATCATCAATTAAGTTGATAGCCAAAATTCATTAAAAATAGATGTATAGCATGCTATTCAAGACAAGCAAATGACTCATATGTCACTACTAAGTAAATGATTGTATGAAAATGATATAATGATATAATATGTGATATAATAGATGACATCTTTGATTTCAATTTACTTCAAATTAGAAACAAAGTATATGGTTAACATATTTTACATACTAAGCTCCACAAAGCCCTATAATCGTTCCTACATTTTCCAAACATGTACTCTTAAATACTTCAGTGTTTTAATTAGCAAAACTGTAGTGTTAACATATATAAGCACATTTGAAATGCATATTTAAAAGATGTAAAAAATTAAATTAATATTAATTTATATTCAAGTAATACAGAGTAACTATGTACTTAATGCTTGTGAAATTACTTCCATAAGTTTTAAATAATTATAAGGATGGAGAAAAACTCAACAGATAGAAGTTGCTTTAAAAAAATTTAAAAAGTCTATGCACAAATGAATTGAAATGTGATTGTTACCACTATTTTGTAAATGAAGTGTAAATTCAGAGAAAGTACTATCAATCCACAAGCAGCTACATTTCTGAATCAAGATTTCAACTTGAATTTCATTTTAAAACCTGAGTTCTTTCCTGAATATACCATTGTCTCATGTAAAAACATTTTAGAGTATAATACATTGAAAAAATAGCAATTCAAATAAATCCATTGGGAAAAAAAAGATTCTCAGAAATTTTAAAAATATATGTATTTATAAGATAGAAGTGAGTTCCCCAAAATTTCATTAATTGTCACACTAAATAAATAAAAATCATGAAGGCATCTCATGGTAAAACAAATCTTTTAATTTATTGATTATTTTATGCTTTTATGAGAAAGATTTGACTGCAGTGAAATACTAAACTTATTTTATTCATTCATATCCAGTGTTGATTCTTTAGTTATTCTACATCTCTCTGTTTCTGTGAGAAATAAAATTAGCATTAATAAGAAGAATTTTATTTCTAGATCAATACTTTTATTTCTGCTTTCCTCTCCTCTTATTTTTTCTCCTCTTTAGTTACTCAACTGCTTCTTATTCTTCTTTTGCCAAACCCCTTATGAACAAGAAAGCATTTTAAACAAGGAATAAAAGCTATTTTTATTATCAGAATTTTATGTTTTTTAATCCAGCCAGCCAACTTTGTTGCAGCATTGCTTAAAATATGGTTCACAGATTCATATTTAAATATTTAGAGTGATTAATTTCAGCTATAAGACGCATGCCTCTAAAAGGGACTTGTTTTGCTGTGGCTACTCTTGTCTAAAACCATAGGGAACCAAAATATCTATCACTTTCTATAACCTCTACACCTTGACAATGAGTGTATTTCTGTCTGCTGGGCTGATAGCAAATACATGCTTCATTGTGTTATTGTTCAAAGATTTGCTTCTGCTCCTGAGGGAGGATTACACAGCCAGACCCAATCAATGTTAGGATTGTCAGCAAAATTTGTAGCGGCTCTCTCTGTTCAAGGATCATTTTTCCATCCCTGCATAGTTATCTCAGACTTAGTTACTGGAATTTGTGGTCATCCATCCAGAAGAAAATTACACATACCTGAATTTTGAATCAGGAGAGGTCAGGGCAATCATTTTGGCCAATCACACTTGTGTGGAAGTGATATTTGTCATTTCTAAGATATTAAAAGCCAGCTCACAGTTAACCTTGTCTCTTATTTCCTCTGTAAAGCAATGGCTCACTGCAGGGAAAGTATGCCTCCTCAGCTGGACCTGAACATGAAAGAACATGGAACAAAGGCATATATCCTGTAGTAGACATTTAGCAAGACATAGAAACACATCTTTAAGGGGCTGGCACTGTAGCATAGTGCAGTCATTCCACATAAATGCCAGTTTGAGTCCTGGTTGCTCCACTTCTGATCCAGCTCCTTGCTTAAAAACAATAAGTGATGGCCCAAGTGCTTTAGCCCCTGGGGGACCTAAAGGAGCTCCTGGCTCCTGGCTTCTCATATGCCCAGCTCTGGATGTTGCAGTCATTTGGGAAATGAACTGGAGGATGGAAGCTCTCTGCCTCTCCCTTACCCTTTCTCTCTCTCTCTCTCTCTCTCTCTCTATCTTTATCTCTCTCTCTCAAATAAATAAATAAATATTAAAAAGAAAAAAAAAGAAATACATTTTGTATTCATAAATGAACAAGATTTAGACTTGCAAAACTTTTCTTAAACACTTGCCCAGCAAATTGATAGAGATTATACACTAGTATAGTCTTGATGATTTGGTGACTATTTGCATGAGTGAAGTTGAAGATCTTTTCCTTTGATTGTTGTGTAAAGCTCATGCCTCTTTTCCTGCTGGACCATGCTCTTTTCACTTTTTAAACACCGAACTCTTTGGTTAGTGGCACAATAAGCCTTTAAGTATCAAAAAAAATGAAAAATATATTAGCTCAGGGCCAGCACTGTGGTGCAGAGTATTAAGCTGCTTCATACAGTGCCAGCACCCCGCATCAGAGCACCGGTTTGAATTCCAGCTGCTGTGCTTCAGATCCAGCTCTCTGCTAATGTGCTTAGGAAAACAGTAGGTGATTATCCAAGTACCTGAGTTCTTGTCACCCATGTGGGCGACCTGGATGGAGTTCCAGGATCCTGGTTTTAACCTTGCCCAGGCGCAGCCACTGCAGCCATTTGGGGAATGAACCAGTGGATGGAACATATCTTTCTCTCTGTTGCTCTGCTTTTCAAATAAGCGAAATGAATATATCTTTAAAAAATGTCATCTCAAAAAGATAAAATATTAAAAATTTTGTACTTCCTCATTAACACTAAATATCATATTGCATTCATATTAACCATTGTTAACAAATTTCTTCATTTTTTTTTTTTAATCAAAGAGAGACAGAGAAAGTTTCTAACCACTGGTTCACTTCCTAAATGCCTACACTGGCCTGGGCTGGGCCTGGAGGAAGCTGGAAGCCGAGAACTCAATTAGGGTCTCTTATGTGGGTGGTATAAACCCAACTGGTTGAGCCATCACTTGCTGATTCTTAGGGTGCACATTAGCAAGAAGCTGGAATTTGGAGTAGAGCTGGCTTGTGGAGAACCAGGAGAACCAACGTGCAGTTTCACTTTAAAGGCACCACAATCTAGATACCCAAGGACATCTACAGTGTAGAGGAAATCTAAATAAAGTCTTCTGCAGAATTCTTGAACAAGGCAGCAGATCACATTATCACAGAAACTACCTTTTTCTATGTAGTACATGGATGAAATAGATGCATGGTGTGGGGAGCAACTGGGAGCAACTGGGACTAGACTAAGTTACTGGAATTAAGACTTATTCTATGCATCTGCTCTCCCACAATATGGCGCTGGGAGAGGAGGAAACAGCTTCTGCACAACTGCCTCTCACCAACTTGACAAGCTGCAGGACCTGCTCCTGATTGGAGGAGAGCAGCGTACTCAGCGTGTGGGTAGCAGAGTTGGGATTGGTGGAAGAGGACTATAAAGGAGGAGAGAGACAGCATGCACCAGGAACATCTATCTGAATAACACCTGTGCAGCCCCCGAGAGAGCCGGCCGAAGACGGGGAGCGACACATGGCAAGTATAATCAGTAATTATTTTGTAAAATGTTGTCATAATATCCTTTACACAATTTTTCCAAACAGGATTTAACACTGCAGGATGCAGTCAATTTACGGATCTGTATTGTGTAAGACTACTTTTGTTGATATATAATCAGACATTTATTCAGCAACCATGGCTTTAAAAAGTTGCTTCAGTTGATGAAGGTAGTATAGAATTCAAATTTTTTCAGTATTTCTTTATACAAAAAATACACATTTGTAATTTGTATTAACTGTCTCCAAATGGGATGATCATATAATTAGTTTTTTTATGATTTTATTTATTTGAAAGTCATAATTATATAAATTGAGACAGAGAGAGAAACTTTCTACCAGATGGCCACAATAGACTGGGCTAGGCCATGCCAAAACCAGGAGCCAGGAGCTTTTTCCAGGCTTCCCATGTGGGTAAAAGGAGCCCAACCCCCTAACCCATCTTCCAGTGTTTTATCCCAGGCCATTAGCAGGGAAATGGATCAGAAGCACAGCAGACAGGGCATGAACTGGTGCCCATATGGGATGCCATTGTCACAGGTGGCAGCTTAACCCACTTACTTACCACAATACCAGTGCCTATAAGATATTATTTAACATGCTATCTGACTATGCATTGTCTCATCATTGAAATCAAAATTTTATTTATTGAACTACACACACACACACACACACACACATACACACTTAATTCATTGAGCCAGATGTGGAAATTAATTCAGTGACAGCAGTTTAACAGTGATAGCTTGGTAAGTAACATCTAAGTGTAAGTGTAATGCATAGGAGAATTGGAAAAGACAATTACTTTCATTTAACTTCTATAGGGTATATCAAGGAATTTGATCTTTTATATACATTACAACTATATGCAAATAATACAAGTTTATTTATTTATTTATTTTTGACAGGCAGAGTGGACAGTGAGAGAGAGAGAGGGAAAGAGAGAGAGAGAAAGGTCTTCCTTTACCGTTGGTTCACCCTGCAGTGGCTGCTATGGCGGCGCACCACGCTGATCTGAAGCCAGGAGCCACGTGCTTCTCCTGGTCTTCCATGGGGTGCAGGGCCCAAGCACTTGGGCCATCCTCCACTGCACTCCCGGGCTACCGCAGAGAGCTGGCCTGGAAGAGGGGCAATCGGGACAGAATCCGGCGCCCCGACCGGGACTAGAACCCTGTGTGCTGGTGCCATAGGCAGAGGATTAACCTATTGAGCCATGGCGCCAGACAGTAATACAAGTTTTAATGAAATACGTAATCTTGTTACCTCTGATGCCAAGTTAGGTCTAAGTTTATAAAATTCTAGTATAAGATCTTCAATAAGAAAACTTCAAAAATGCTTCTTTAAAGAAAAAGAAAGAATGTAAGTATGGCATCTCTTTCATAACTGAGTAACTTGAGTTTATGGAATTCTAAAGTCAGGTTACAGTTAAAGGAAATCTACATTTCTCTTCTTTTTTTAAAGTTGAGTTTCCTCAAATGCCCAAAACAGCTGCTGTTGAACCAAGCCAAAGTTGGAAACCAGGAGCACAATTTGAGTCTTCCAGATGCGTGTCAAGAATCCCACTACTTGAACCATCACATGAAATTTCCCAGAGTGCACATTAGCAGGAACTGGAATTGAAAGCTGAGATAAGAATGTGCTCAGGAGGAAGATTTGGGTTATGAGCATCCCAACAGGTGTTTTAGCCACTAGGCCAATTACTCAACCCCATGAAACAAGAATTCAACCTTAAATTTACAACAAAAATAAGGGTGAGCTAAATTATGTTATGTAACATATGTACCGGATATTTATAGTAAGCCTAAAAAAGAAAAAAAAAAGTAAAAATAAAATGTGGATTTTATTAAAACACTAGTTACAATAGAATTCAAATTTAGTCATCATGCTGAATTAAAGGAGGTGATTCAGAATTCTAGAGAGGTCAATATTGTAATTTAAAAAAAGGTAATTCTTGTTTTTTTTTCAAGCATTTATCTTCTTAATTTTGGCCTCTTATTTAATTTCTCATTTCATTGTTTTCTTTCACTGAAAATTAAGGAAAAAAAATCTTTCTTAAACTGCATTAATGGCAACTATTGTCTTGCAGAACACTTTTTAAAAATTATGTTTTAAAATGCTGACCAAAAAGTTTCATCTTTAAAATTATTGCCTCATTTTTATAAGAAACTCAATGTTGTTCAAAAAATAATTAGTGTAAACTGATTTCAAATTACGTATAATTGAGTGGCAGTTTATTTTCTTTATCCACAGATAATATAATTTTGTTTTTCCAGCAATTTATCATACCTGTTTAGTCATCAATGGTAATAAAGTTTGCTTTAGTGATGAGGATTACAATTGTGATTATGATATTCTGAGTTTTTTGTTTACTCACTTGCTATTGATTTTCTGACCACAACTTTAAAAATATTCGTCGTTATTCTACATTTCTTATTAACAACACAGATACTTAATATCATGGGAAACACAGTTGTATTTTCATAAGTAAAGTCCTTTTTTTAAAGGTTTATTTATTTTTATTTGTTTGAGAGTCAGAGTTACGACAGAGAGATACAGAGACAGAGAGAGGTCTTCCATCAGCTGGTTCATTCCCCAGGTGGCTGCAATGGCCAATCTGAAGTCAAGAGCCAGGAATTTCATCTGGGTTTCCCATGTGAAGCCAGGCACCCAAGCACTTGGGCCATCTTACGCAGCTTTCCCAGGCCATTAGCAGGGAGTTGGATAGGAAGTAGAGCAGCCAGGACAGGAACTGGCACCCATACAGGTAACTTGCTCTACAGGTGGAGGGCTTAACCTACTACGCCACAGCACCAGGCTCCTGGAAGATTTCAATTCATTCTTAGCTAGAAACATGTTATATTAGACATCTTTAGTTTATTAGATTCATTCATTTATAGAAAAATATAGGTCGTAGCTTTACATAGTATCTTTAATGTGGCTGTTATTTTTAAAATACAGTAAATATTAAAGAATTACAATGAATTCTGTCATATTTGGAAAGACAATTGATTAAGGCATGCTTAAAATTATGTTTGTATCATGATATAAGAAGTGTGTTTTAAAGTTAGATTGTTTTGTAACTGTCTGTTATGCTGTGCACATTTCTAAGTTCTAAGATTCTCTAATTAGCATGTGCTTCTTCAAATCAGAACCTGAAACAGAAACTTGATTCCAGTTGGGGACTGTGAAGAGGAAACCACAAGAGAAGAAAATGATTGATTATTGGGTGGTCAAGCAAATGCAAGACTGTTGCTTGATTATATCAGCCTTTCTGAAGAACAGAACCAAATTCCTCTCAAAATCATTTGTTTTAAAATACTAAAAGTGAAATCCTGTCTAGCCATGAGATTCCTTCACAATTAATCATGGGTTACCCATTGTGTTAACAATATCACACTTTGAGTTTGCATAATTTTGGTTGGCCAAAGGCTCTTTGTGAACTACTATGTGACATCAGAAAAATTTAAGAGGAAATGATGGTGCATAGGTTAAATTATTATAACCATAAACTTATTAAGAGCTAGCACAGAGAAAATATGCTTTCTGAAATTATAACTTTATTGAGGCTAATAATTTGAGAGGCAATAAACAAAATATTTAATATAGTCTATTCTGTGAAATATTCAGATATGCTTTTTTCTTTCATGAAATCTAGTTCATCACAATATGCACAATATGGTGCCAAAGTATAATCTCTATTTATCTTGGGCTGGAGGGGAGGGTAACAAGTGCCCACTTTGCAGTCTGGCTCTCAAGATGTTGTTGACGTTATCATCCCACTCCTCCTTCATCTACTGTATTTCCTCTGTATTCAGTAAACGTTTTAGTCCACAGAGGATAGCTTAGAAGTTCTCCTGCAGGAGAGTGAGCTCTTAACTACCAGGGTTTTGCTTTGGTTTCTGCAATTATGCATCCACAATTTTCACCAGACATGGAAATCTCAAATAATTCCTATTAGTCTTCTCTTCCTGTGTGTGAGCAATTTATCCTGATTATTCAGAGTTGTAAGGAAAGATTCTATATACCCATAAAGACCTCCACTTCCTTTCTGTATTTGCACTTGCATGAAGAGCCCAAAGTAGTAAATGTAAGTTAGAATCTCAAGTTTCATTAAATCAAAATCTCTGTGTTATAGAAACTTTTCTCTATGGAAGAGAGAACTTCAATGCACAAAAGCCAAAGTTTATCAGGATAGAAAAAATAATTTACATAATTGAATTAGAGGGAATAATCAATTACCATTGATCCTCTAACTCACAGCTTTGGAAACATAGCTCCATACATTGGCCATCAGTTCAATAAGTATGCTGCATTCTGGACCATAGTCTGCCAAATGCATAAGATGTTTTTCCCATGCTGAAGTGAGTATCTGGGAGGCCTTTAAAATATTCTGTTGGGTCAGGAGTTTTCAGTACATGTTAGCACATTGTGTGATGAGTGCTTTTCATGGTCCATCAACTATGATTTCATGGTGTAAGATCTTTTTGTGAGGGATCTCACGACATTGTACTAAAGAAATTCTTCAAATCCTCAATTGGTAGTACAGGCAGAGACAAAGAACACAGGAAAACAGAAAAATCAAGTACATTCTGTTATTGAATGGAAATGAATCCATGGACACTCACATGATGAACCACATTTCCTTACACTAGAAATAAAACATCAGGAATCCTACCCATTGATCTTCACATCAGGACATTTTTCCTTCAGTGTTATTCTTTTATATCTACCCTTTCGATCTAAGGCCACAAAGTGGGTGTCGGTGCAGCACAGGCAGAGGATGTGACAGATTGGGCCATGCTTTCATGGAACCTGCATGACCCCCTTGCTACGCAAGAAAATCTTAGATCTCCGAAGTACCATTTTATTATTTTATGGGGGCTACCGTTGTGGTATAGTGGGGTAAGCTGTGGTTTGCAACATCAGTGTCTCGTATAAGAGCACAGGTTTGAATCCAAGCTGATCCACTTTCTATCCTGCTTCCTGGTAACATACATGGAAAAGCAGCAGATTATGGCCCAAGTACTTGGGACCCTTCTACCCACCACTTACCCCATCTGGGAGATTCTGAAGGAGTTTCTGCCTCTTGACTTTGGCCTGGCCCAGCCTAACTGTTGAAGCATTTAAGTACTGAACCAGTAGATGGAAGATTTTCTCTCTCACTCTGCCTTTCAAATGCATATATACATACATACATACATACATACATAAATCTTGATATTATTTGTTGAACTTGTATATCTCATAATACTTATGTACAAATCACCTCGTTAGCTATACAGTTTTTTGTTTTTTTAAATTCTGTGTATCAGGTCACTTGAATAGTTCATAGAAAGTAAATGATAAGTTGGGGTGGGCATGTAGCCCAGCTGTTAAATCGTGGGTTGCATATTGGAGTGCCTGCTTTGAGATCTAGGTATTCTACTTCCAGTATAATTTACTGGAAGACAATAGGTGATGGCTCAAGTAGCTAGGTCCCCAGCATCCCTATAGGAATCTCAGGTGGAGTTTCAGACCCCTGGCTTCTGTCTGTGCTAGCCCTGGCTGTTACAGAAATGTGGGGAAAGAAACAGTGGATGGAAGATCTCTTTCTCTCTTTCTTATCAAATAAAATATAAAATAAATAAATGGGATATGTTTATTTTGGGGAAAATTGGTGACATCTGCAAAAGGTCTTTTTTTTTTTTTTTTTTTTTTTTTTTTTTTTTTTTTTTTTTGGACAGGCAGAGTTAGACAGTGAGAGAGAGAGACAGAGAAAAAGGTCTTCCCTCCGTTGGTTCACCCTCTAAATGACTGCTACCGCCGGAGCTACGCCGATCCGAAGCCAGGAGCCAGTTGCTTCTTCCTGGTCTCCCACAGGGGTGCAGGCCATCCTCCACTGCCTTCCCTGGGCCACAGCAGAGAGCTGGACTGGAAAAGGAGCAAGCAGCACAGAACTGGCACCCCAACTGGGACTAGAACCCCGGGGTGCTGGCGCCACAGGTGGAGGATTAGCCTAGTGAGCCCTGGAGCTGGCTTGCAGAAGCTTTTTATAACACATATTTTCTCTGAGTGTTGTGGTGAACCCTTGTGCTCTCCATGTCTTCTGTATTAGTGCATACTACTCAAGACCATAATTTTTCCTTTTGGGTGAGAGATGCTGTCTCCACTTTCTTCACTCTCCCCAATCTTTACTCCACAAGACTAATGCTGATTTTACTCTGCTTTCTACTTCTTGTCTCACCTTCTACCCCATTGCTGATTTCTAATATAATCAAAAGGTCCATATACTCTAATTTTAAGCAAATTTTGTGTTTGAAATGAAGTATATTTTATTAAATATACCAAGATGCTTTTGTCTCATTTAATCATACATGAGCAATGTTATTATTTCTAAAATACATTTAACACATGATGCATTTTGACTATATTCAAGTATGTGTTTATTTGTACATACATTAGGGAACTTCAAAATGTTCACAGATAACAGAATTGAAAGATAAGCTTATTTTGGTGCAAATTTTTAAAAGCCACATATATGAAAGCCCTTCAAAAGAGTTTCATGAAAAATGTATATTATGAAAAACAAGCATGCATTTTAAAAGTTTTTTGTATCAAAATAAACATCCTTTAATTATATTATTCCTCAATCTTTTGAAGTTCTCTTTTATATTTCTAGCTGTATATTTGTATTCCATAAAATATAAATATGATAATGAAGAATAATGATGAGAATCATGGGGGGACATGGGAGCAAATGAGCTTTTTTAAAATATTAATTTTATTTATGTGAAAGGCAAATTTATATAGAGGGAGAGGGAGGGAGAGGGTTCATTCCTCTAGTTACCACAATATCCATGGCTGGACCAGGATGAAGCCAGGAGCAATCAGGTCTCCCACGTGGGAGGCAGGTGCAAAAGTGCCTGGGCCATCCTGCACTACCTTTCCCAGGCACATTAGCAGAAAGAGGCAAAGCAGCTGGGATTGGAACCTGTATGCATATGGGATGCCTGCTTTGGAGATGATGGCTTAACCTGCTGTGCCTCAATGCTGGCCCCAGTGTTTTTTGTTTTGTTTTTGTTATTACTGAATGTAAGCATTCACAGTTCTGGCACTAGATCCTTTTATTTGAAGAGAGCATTTTACAAGTAGTAAGAGAATAAAGGGCCAAGACAATCTTAATTTTTCCAAAAGTAAGCTATTTTCTGCGTTTTTTTTTAACAAAACCAACTTTCATTTAGCATTATCTGTGAATTCTGTTTATTAAAGCATTTTTTTAAGATTTATTTAAGCATTTGAAAGAGCAACAGAGAGAAAGATAGAGGGAGAGATGGCAGGCAGAGCGGCAGTGGGAGGAAGATCTTTCACCACTCCTTCACTTACCAAAAATTGCTACAGGATCTGGCCAGGTGGAAGTCGGGAGCCAGAAACTTCATCCAGTACTTTCATATGAATAGCAAGGTCCCAAGTATTTGATGTATCTTCTGCTAACTTCCCAGGAGCATTAGCAGAAGCCTGAATCAAAAGCAAAGCTGAGCAGCCAGACCTTGAATTGATGTTCTGAAATGGGATGCCAGTGTTACAAGCTGCAGCTTCACCCACTACACAACCAAGGTTGCCTGATTTGATTAGTTCCAATGCTTTCATTCAACATATTCTGTTATTCTATTTCATATTTTCTTACAAATGTTTATTTATTTTCATCAACTGAGATAGGTAGAAAGAAAGAAAGAAAGAAAGAGAGAGTGAGAGAGAGAGAGAGAAAGAAAGAAAGAAAGAAAGAAAGAAAGAAAGAAAGAGGAAGGAAGGAAGGAAGTAGAGAGACACTGAGAGAGAACCTTCTACATACTGTTTTGCTCCACAAAGAGCCACTATAGCCATGAATTGGTCAGGAGGAAGCCAGGACACAGTAACTTCATCCAGCTCTCCCACATGGGTGATGGATGGCAGGGACCCAAACACATGAGTCATAGTCTGCTGCTTCCAGGGTACATTATCAGGAAGCTGGCTTGGAAACAGAGCAGCCAGGATTCGAACTGGCATTCAATTAAGGAATGTGAGCATTCCAAGCCGAGGCTTAACCCAATCAGCCTCAAAACCTGTCATTTTCTTAATAGTTGTGCATGCCATGATTCCTGGCAAGTAGTTTACCACAATATCATATTGCTGGAACTCAGAATTCTAATATAGAATATATATATATGTATAAAATATACGTATATATTCTATGTATAGAATACACACACACACACACACACATATATATATATTAATTGCTTACCCTTTCTTTATTTGTAGTTACCCTCACATCACTGCCAGAATATATTTTACAGAAATGCTCTGGGACTTTATTTGTTTTATTTGCCATAAAACAGGCTAGTGGGCTATACTGAACTAAAACTATCACTTATTATGTGCAGACTGACTTCCAGTACATCAACACTAGTGATTGAACAGTCACATATGTTCAGATATGTGAGAGTTTGTGTTGAAAGATCAGAACCAAAAGTTTGCAAATAAGTATATTGTAAATATGTGTGTTGCTTATCCAAAACTGTAGGTCTGAGGAATTAAAATACTACTGGTCATACCAAGTAACATACAATTTTATTCCATTATTTAAGAAAATTCTTCCAAACCTCTTCACAAATACTTAAATTTTCTCCAAGTGAAATTATACTTGTTTTTGATCGTTACTTGGTGTTCCTAGGCTAAATGATAAGAATTTCTCATTTTTATATACTAGAAACCATCTATATTAAAACACAAACAGTCGGAGGGGGGCGCTGTGATGTAGCAGCTAAAGCTGCAGCCTGAAGTGCCAGCATCCAAAATGGGCACTAGTTTGAAACCTGGCTGCTCCACTTCCTTTCCAGCTCTCTGCTATGGCCTGGGAAAGCAGTAGAAGATGGCCCAAGTCCTTGGGCCCATGCATCTGTTTGGGAGACCCAGAAGAAGCTCCTGGCTCCAAGCTCCTGGCTTCGGATCCCTGCAGCTCCAGCTGTGTGGCCATCTGGGGAGTGAACCAGCGGATGGAAGACATCTCTCTCTCTCTGTGCCTCTCCTTCTTTCTCTGTGTAACACTGACTTTCAAATAAATAAATAAATCTTTAAAAGAAAAACATGAAAGTTGAATCAGATGTTGTGAAATATCTTACTGGAAAAATATATTCAACATATGAGGAATTTTCTTCTACACAGTCTATTCAAATATTTTAACAACTATTTATTTATTTATTACCTGAAAGCCAGAGTTAGAGAGAGGCAGAGAGAGAGAGGTTTTCCATCTCCTGGATCACTCCCCAAATGGGCCCAATTGCTGGAGCTGGGCCAATCCAAAGCCAGGAGCTAGATTCCTTTCATAGGTCACACATGAGAGCGCAGGGTCTCAAACATTCGATTCATCCTCCACTGCTTTCCCAGACCAAAGCAAGGAACTGGATCGGAAGCAAAATAGCCGAGACCCAAACTGGTGCCCATATGGGATGCCAGCACCACAGGTGGCGGCCCTACCTGCTATGCCACACCACTGGCCCTCAATCCATCTTTCTGCTCTAATATACCTTAGCTGTTTGATGGCAGTAACAATAAATCATGTAGTATATGATATCACAGCTGCTGTATTTAAAAAAATCTAACAATGTATATTTTTATGCTTTCACTTTGTTTTGTTTTCTCTGAATATCTTAACTTTTTCTAAGTTATGCAAATAATTACATGAAAAACAATACTGCTATTCAACACAGTTGACAGGTTCATCTTTGGCTCATTAAAATTGAGTGGTTGGAGTTCACTATTTTGTGAAGTGCATGCAATGCTACACCCACATTACTAGAATGAACAAGTGTAAAATTAAAGCCTTGCATAAGTTCTTGAGGTATAAAAAGATTTAGAAACAAGAGATTCAAATGATAATTATCAAAACACAAAACAGTTCATTAATTATACAGAGAGTAAAATTAAGAAATGATGAAATCTGCAAAATAATAATGGAAGAAAAGATATGTTTTTGTCTCTTTAGCTAAGTGAATATTGTGGATATAAAAGAAAAATTTTAGAACATGAAAAATGGTCTCATCCCTTATTATAACTGCTTTATATTAAGGCTGTATTGCTATATGAATATTGATAACCAAATATTTTTGGGTTATAAAACATAATTTAAAAATATAGCTATTATTTTTGTTCTCTTTTATCTGTTTGATAGACAATGAGAAGTGCAACAGTTAGCTCTGCCTAAAAGCTTGAATTTCTTTTAAAATGTCAACAGCCTTGGAGCAGGTGTTTAATGGTTGAGATACCTGCATCTCATATCAAAGTCCCATATTATAGCACATGGGACTCAACTCTGGCTCCGGACTCCAGTTTTCTACAAATGCAGATCCGGAAGCAGTAGAGTGGCTCAGGCAGTTCAGTTCCTGTCTCCCATGAGGGAACCTTTTTTGCAAACCAAGCTCTATTATTGGCCTGGCCCAGCCCCAACTACTGTGGTCATCTGAGTAATAAACTAGCAAATGTGAACTCTCCAGCTGTATAGTACAAATATACTGTCACAAATAATCACACAATTTGATTTAACAGAAACATTATTAATTATGTAAATATCTGGATGATATGATATAAAAGAATTAAGAGAAACATTGTTTCTACAATTTCATCAACTATATAAATTTAAATATGAAACATTGTTGTTATATGAAGAGTAAATATTTATTCTTTCAATTGCTTATCATTGAAAAATCTCAGTTTAATGAACAAAGAATGCTACAGTTTATCTATATAGTAGGTACAATCACAGCTGTCCTTTTTCACTATGTTCATATGTAAATATTCATTTAAATTCATTAGTGTTTATTTTCATATTAAATTGTTTTGTACTTGTCAATAAGAAAAAGAGACAACAAAAGATATCAATTTATGAAATGTTTTAAACATTAAATTTATAATCATGATGATATATTTTTACAAATTTGCAAATTTAATTTTTTAGGCATAGATCAACAGTTTATAAACATGAATTAGATCAATATTTAAAATCCAAATTATTTTTGTGGATTTAATATTTGTCATCAAAAGCATCATCTGATTCTGAGAAATACATTTTTGAAACAAATTCCAAGTAGGCAAAGGAGTAAGATAATTGCTTTCATTGTACAGATGTGACTTTATCAATGTTAGCAAGTTATATATTCAGGTCTTTCACAACTTCATCTGGTTACATTGAACAAATTTCTTTTAATTTTAACTTATATTTGAGGTTCTTATTACAACTGCTTATCACATGCTGAACAGTATCATTACAAATTAAATTTCTAAAATCTATTTAGAGTTTATCTAAATTTTCAAACCTCAACGACCTTGACTTATACATCCATGCACTATGAAAGTGCAGCAATCCACATGTCCTTACTCTCCTGCAAATTCCAGCTCCTGCAGCTTTTCTGAACTTTTATTTTTTTAGCTTCTTTTTTTAATTTTATTTTTATTTTTTGACAGGCAGAGTGGACAGTGAGAGAGAGAGACAGAGAGAAAGGTCTTCCTTTGCCATTGGTTCACCCTCCAATGGCCACCGCGACCGGCGCACTGCGGCCTGCGCACCGCGCTGATCCGATGGCAGGAGCCAGGAGCCAGGTGCTTCTCCTGGTCTCCCATGGGGTGCAGGGCCCAAGCACCTGGGCCATCCTCCACTGCACTCCCTGGCCACAGCAGAGAGCTGGCCTGGAAGAGGGGCAACCGGGACAGAATCCGGCGCCCCAACCGGGACTAGAACCCGGTGTGCAGGCGCCGCTAGGCGGAGGATTAGCTTAGTGAACCGCGGCGCTGGCCCTATTTTTTTAGCTTCTAAACTCAGCAAAATCTCATGTTTTACAGAGGTTTCCACTCCCTAGGAAATTTCCCAGATATTACCTCTGCCCTGAATTTTTAATGTTTCTGTATATGTTTGCCTTTACTCAAGCATGACAGATCTCCTTATGTGTTGACAAATATTTGAACAGTCAGTTCATATTTTACAAATGTCTTGGTTGTTCAAGGATGTGGGAGAAAACTCCCAGTTTTTATAATGGGATAAAAGTTTTGGGGTTAAAAGTATAATGCAACTCAGTTAAGATAAACTATAGAAATAGATAATTGATAGATCGATGGATAGCTAGATTCACCAAAGTCCACAATGTTTATGAAGCTATTTAAAAATAACTGAGTTATTTTTAGCATAATATTTCAAATGAAACAGGAAAATTTTGATGGTGAATCAGAATTAAATAATAGGTGTTTAAGAGACAGATGGAAAGAAATGCTTTGGTTGTTCTAGAGGTGTTTGCACTCTGAAATATGATACATGTGTATCTAATTCTGATTCTTTTACTTTCTATCTGCATATTTCTGTGGAACTTGCATAGCATCTCTAGGTCCACTGCACCTATTTTACAATGTATGGAGTCAAGGAATTCATTTAAAATAGATTGGCACAGTGTTTGCCACACAATGGATAGCTTCTTAAAATATAATCTGTTATAATGATTATTTGAGATGAACTAAAATATCAAGGATCATCCTGGAAAACCAAGTTTGAACTATGAGAGCTGAATTGAAATATTGTTACTGGATCTAAAGACAGTAAAGGCAAGGAGATATTAGGAAGGGAAACATACTAAAATTATAAAGCAGAGAAAAGAATGAGAAGTATAGGATCGTAACTTGCAATTTTAAAAATGTGTAAGAACCTATTGAAGAGTGATGATTCTTCCAAGAATAATGCTGAGGGAAGTGGCTTTTTTTCTGTCAAGGGCCAGATGGTACGTATTTTAGGTTTTGCGGGCCATAGAGTCTCCATCACTCTACCTGACTCATTCATTATATTTTGAAAGTATCCACAGATGTTATATAAGAAGGCATGTGCCTGGGCTTAAGCAAAACTTTGTAATCAAAAAGTGAGCAAGCTAGATTTGGTCTCCAGCTCAGAGTCTGAATGTATTGTTATATTTCAACTTGACTTTTATTCATTTAAATTTCTTTTAAGGATCAATGTATCATCTATATATCTCTGCATGTATCTATCTGTCATCTATATGTCTGTCCATCTCTGTTTTGTTTTTCTATCTCTTAGTGCAGTAGGAATTTCAAATTGGTGCAATGAATCCCATATTTATTCTGTAGCAATAGCATTACAATGAATTTGCTGCTGGATTAAAGTTTCCCTCATCTTCACAACATTACTGTATATTATCTATAATTTTATAGTAACTTTGTCTTTCTTAGTTTTTTGACTTTATCTCATTTCTATGGTAAGACCATCAAGTCACCAATATCACTCATTTCCACAGTTTTTACATCAAAACAAATTTATTGATTAGAAGTAGAGTTGTGTAGGATAATATGATGTGCTGAACAATTTAAGATGGTTTCCTTTTTAGCTGCAAGATATACATGTACACATCTGAAGGCTCATATTCTGTATACCGTAAGTCACATAGGTAGAAACAGCAAATCAAATAAAATAAAGCACAATCTATTTCCTGGCAAATGTGTTTTCATAGCAATCTTGAAGGCCAAGTTCTGATATAAAATTTCCTGATTCTCTGGTATCCCATGTCAGAACTCAGTGGCACAAGGTTGGCTAGCCTGGCAACCACATTGCTGGTTCTATGTCCTCAGTGTGCCTTGATCAACTTTATTCACTGTGTCAGTTTTACTCTGCTAAGTGTTATGCATATTTGTATTGGCAATTGAATTATTTAAACTAACCAAAAAAATCAATGACTGAGTCAAAGTAATATGTTCAGGAAAATGTTATGTGTAGTGTTGGCTTTTAGCAAGTTTTAATTTCAGCAAATTGACCTCAGTGAATCTTTGGATTTGTTTCTCAGAGTCAGGAAGTGGTTAAACAGGTAGCAGACACTAGATATTCCTCAACAAAAATTGTTTTTTTTTTTTTTTTCTGTTCTTAAAATCTAAGGCTATTCTCTCTAATATTATATAAACAATGTATGGCATCAGGACAACATATAGCTCAGTCCAACACTGATTTAAGATTTAACAGCTTTTGTAAGTATGCTTTTTCCTCCCTAACCTCAGAAATTAGAGCATTTATCTGCATCCCTGTCCTTCAAATTATTTATGACTCTAAATTAGTTAATGTTTGAATAGCTATTGTGTGCTCTTCTTCCTGGTTTCATTTTCTTGTCACTGTCTTACTTCTGTCCTTTTCCCACACATATTGAACCCATTTTCTGAAGAGTGACTCACTTTAATAAAGATAGGAATAGTGAGGGGAGATTTGTGCTTCAGGAGAATTGAGCTAACTTTGTGAGAGGACACCCTCAGCAAGGGTTACCTATTTCCACTGACTTCTTTGCAGGATTGGCTTTGGCTCATATTACACTGTCTTCAAGCAGACAGGAAACTAACTTGCTTTTAATGATGAAGAGAATATTTTGTTCCAACTGGCAAGTGAAGCTCAGTGGGAGGATATTTTTTGTTTCCTTCATATTTTAAAATCTGAATCCTTACACACTCTTCATTGATTTTTCAAGATCTTCCTACCTTTAGTGATAATGAGGTGGAACATGCATCAGGTTCAGACTGTACATTGGGATAAAAATTTTAGGAATATTAGCTACTTATCATCTTCTTTTATAATTTGTCATAATATTCAAAATAGCCAGTACAAATCAACCCATTGTAGTATTCTTCTGTTATAGAGAATGGACCACTCCAATGTAGAAAGCTTGCCTTCAGTGAGAACTTCATTCCAGATAGCCATGGGTGAAAAAGGCATTCATCAATATTCACTTCACGCCATAGCCACCAAATTTCTATTTCTTAGTAAAAGGTGATTTTTTTATTTAGCCCCAGCAGAGCTAAATGACTGATCTTAAACTCACCAACTACTTTCCTTAACCTGTTTCTTATTCACTCCTGTTAACAATTCCTTCATTACTCTTCCTTAGCTTCAAATATTAGAAACCTATTCTTACCCATTAAAGCAGAAAAAGAATTTAATAAAATTTTATTGACTGAATAATTGAATTAACAAAGAATTGGGAGATTCAGACTTGGAACATCTTCAGAAAGGAAAGGAATTAATAGTCAAAGCCACAGATAAAATCTGCCACATTTATAGAACTACCAACAAAATCATGTCACAGAATTTATCTAGCGAGAAATTGGCTCTTCTTTTCTGATCACCAGAGCTTATGTTCCTGGCAACGGATCTTTCATAACACATTGTCCCTGATGTCATTGCTGCTCTGAAGGCCTTTGATTTGCTGTCACTATACCTTCTTAAGGAAGAACATTCTGTCATTCCTGCACCTTTTCCAGTTTAACTCTTAGCTCAAAGTGGGGAATGGTGGTGCATTTTAAGTGGTCTGTATCAGTGAGCCCAAGAAAGCTATTCCTTAGAATTACCAGCTTCCAGACTACAATAACATTTTTTGATTCCCACAAAACTCCCTAATATGGGAAACACCATTGCAAGAAATCAAAAAATGCTGAAGATCTTCTATAGTCAATGCAGTTAACTGCTAAAAATCAGGGCATTCTAGTTTTCAAATAAGAAATGCTCCCACTGAACAATTTTTTTTAAAATAATATTTTCTCATAAAACCATTTACCTGTTAAAAATAAAATCCCTCTGGTCTCTGTGTTGATATACTTTATTTCTTCCTGTCCCAGAACACATGCAGAATTTACTTTCTGTCATTATAATGATACCGATTTCCAAACTAGCAACACGCCCTAGGAAGCCTTCTTTGAAGCTCTACACCACAGCAGGACAACTGAACATCTGAGCATAGCACTTGTTCTTCTGCTTTGTGATGATTACCATAGTTATTAAACAAGGAAATGTGCTACTACTAATTTTTTTAGAGATTTTTACTTGCTAGAATATAACCTACAATGTGTTTTTACACATAACAGTTGTTCCCTAACTTTTTATTCAATAACAAAATTAGAGTGAAGTTGGGAATCATCATAGTTGAACTTAAATTAAGGTCTCTTTGCAAGTTTGTGGATAATTTTACCTACCAAGAATTTACACCAACCATATAAACTGGCAAAATCCACTTTCTACTGCTGCTATTAGAGAAATCATTAGAGTGGTAGACAGAAGGACCCTGTGCCCCCAAATTGCTACAAAATAATATTTTTAAAGTAGTGAGTGAAGGGCTAAGAATCTAGCAAAAAACTAGGGGATGTAAGTCATGGTCTCACTCCAAAAAACATTTAGTTTAAATATTTAAGCTACTCAAAATGAAAATTATTTGAAAATATTTTTCAGAAGAAAAGCAATCTTGTATAAATTCATATTTAATGTGTATATTGAAACTGTCTATATTCATGAAAAATTTTGAGTAAAAAGTATTATTGCTATTTCTGGGAGAAGCTGGAAGAGATTTGAGTTCTAAAGTTTTGCTGTTTCCATATATTATTCAACTCCTAAGAGAATCAAGATGACTGTGAGAATTTAAAAATAAAATATTTTCAAGAAATGTCACAAACAACAAATCAGACATGTCTTCACATTAAAGATGAAATGTCAACATTTATCTCAGTATGATTCTGTAGAATAGAATTCTAGACACTAACACATCAAAATTCAATTGTGAATTTACTAAAAGTATTTCACTTATTTTTCTTTATTTTTTTCAAGAATTATCATTTGCAATGTTAGTTAGTCTTTTTAAAAGGTGCATTTGTTTTTTGTTTGAAAAACAGAGTGACACAGAGAGGCTGAGAGAGAGACAGCCAGCCAGACAGACACACACACACACACACACACACAGATTGAAAGAGAGAGAGAGAGAGAGAGAGAGAGAGAGATTTTCTATACACTGGTTCATTCCACAAATGGTCACAACAGCTGGGACTAGGTCATATTGAAGCTAAGATCCAGGAACTCTTTCTATGTCTCCCACCATGGCAACAGGAGACCAAGTACTTGAGCTAACACCCACTGCTTCGTAGGCACATTAACAGAGATGGGAATCAGAAGTGGAGTGGCCAGCTCTCAGCAATACCCACTGTGTTAGTAAAATTTTTATTGTTTCTTTATAAAACATCAAATTTAAATTATTAATACCATAAAATGAAAAAAAATTAACAGAGGATAAACTTGATCCTTTCTATTCTTTTTCCTTAAATAGATGATGAATTTTCTTTATAAACCAACTCAAGTTCAAAATCTCTGAGAGTATAACACATAATGGAAACACAAATGTGCAGTGAAGTGAGACATTAACATATTTAAATTTTTAATGAGGCTTAATTACAAACCATTGGTTATAATATTTATAGTATGAGTAAAAATGATCTAACATGCACTTCTATTGATCATGGATGCCTGGGGTTTCTTTGATTCATTTATTTACTTCTACAGCAATATAATTTGACTCTGGAAGCAGCCATCATTTCCTTCTGAATACCTGCATATAAATTAGCTTATTTTAAATATTGGGGGGGGGGAAACCTTGAAAGAACTATGAGGTCTATTTAAAAAGTAAATCTGAGTCCATTCCTCTGACTCAGCAAACAGTAACCAGTGAATCAGTGTAATAAAAATTTCAAGTTCATAATGACAAATTTTAGTATAGTTTAATAAAATTAGGCATTGCATGTAAATACTTTGCCATGAACATACTTTAATTAATAGTTTGAAACTTGCTATTGATGAATCTGACTCCTTACAGTGTAAACTTTCCTCACATTTCTACATACTGTTTTATCTCTAACATGCAGATTACAATAGTTTTTTATAGGTTTACAAGAGGATTATATTTGTAGATAAAATGTCAGATGTCACAAGGTCTTTTTTTTAAAGATTTTATTTATTTATTTGAGAGGTAGAGTTACAGACAGCAAGAGGAAGAGACAGAGAAAGGTCTCACTTATTACTATAGTAAGTTATAGTTCACTCTCCAGATAGCCGCAACAGCTGGAGCTGTGCCTTTCCAAAGCCAGGAGCTTCCTCCTGGTCTCAAATGCCTAGTGCAGGGGCCCAAGCATTTTGGCCATCCTCCAGTGCTTTCCCAGGCCATAGCAAAGAGCTGGACTGGAAGAGGAGCAACCAGGACAGAATCCAGCGCCCATACAGGATGCTGGTGTGGCAGGCGGGGATTAAGCAAATTGGGTATAGAAGGAACATTCCTCAATATAATCAAAGCAATTTATAAAAAAAACAAAGCCAGCATCCTATTGAATGGGGAAAAGTTGGAAGCATTTCCACTGAGATCTGGCACCAGACAGGGATGCCCACTCTCACCGCTGCTATTTAACATAGTTCTGGAAGTTTTAGCCAGAGCCATCAGACAAGAAAAAGAAATTAAAGGAATACAAATTGAGAAGGAAGAAGTCAAACTACCCCTCTTTGCAGACGATATGATTCTTTACTTAAGGGATCCAAACAACTCTACTAAAAGACTATTGGAACTCATACAGGAGTTTGGCAAAGTGGCAGGATATCAAATCAATGCACAAAAATCAACAGCCATTGTATACACAAGCAATGCCATGACTGAGAAAGAACTGCTAAGATCAATCCCATTCACAATAGCTACAAAAACAATCAAATACCTTGGAATAAACTTAACCAAGGACGTTAAAGATCTCTACGATGAAAATTACAAAACCTTAAAGAAAGAAATAGAAGAGGATACGAAGAAATGGAAAAATCTTCCATGCTCATGTATTGGAAGAATCAATATCATCAAAATGTCCATTCTCCCAAAAGCAATTTATAGATTCAATGCAATCCCAATCAAGATACCAAAGACATTCTTCTCAGATCTAGAAAAAATGGTGCTGAAATTTATATGGAGGCACAAGAGACCTCGAATAGCTAAAGCAATCTTGTACAACAAAAACAAAGCCGGAGGCATCACAATACCAGATTTCAGGACATACTACAGGGTAGTTGTAATCAAAAGAGCATGGTACTGGTACAGAAACAGATGGATAGACCAATGGAACAGAATTGAAACACCAGAAATCAACCCAAACATCTACAGCCAACTTATATTTGATCAAGGATCTAAAACCAATTCCTGGAGCAAGGACAGTCTATTCAATAAATGGTGCTGGGAAAACTGGATTTCCATGTGCAGAAGCATGAAACAAGACCCCTACCTTACACCTTACACAAAAATCCACTCAACGTGGATTAAAGACCTAAATCTACGACCTGACACCATCAAGTTACTAGAGAACATTAGAGAAACCCTTCAAGATGTTGGCACAGGCAAAGAATTTCTGGAAAAGACCCGGGAGGCACAGGCAGTCAAAGCCAAAATCAACTATTGGGATTGCATCAAATTGAGAAGTTCCTGTACTGCAAAAGAAACAGTCAGGAGAGTGAAGAGACAACCGACAGAATGGGAAAAATATTTGCAAACTATGCAACAGATAAAGGGTTGATAGCCAGAATCTACAAAGAAATCAAGAAACTCCACAACATCAAAACAAACAACCCATTTAAGAGATGGGCCAAGGACCTCAATAGACATTTTTCAAAAGAGGAAATCTAATTGGCCAACAGGCAGATGAAAAAATGTTCAAGGTCACTAGCAATCAGGGAAATGCAAACCAAAACCACATTGAGGTTTCACCTCACCCCGGTTAGAATGGCTCACATGCAGAAATCTACCAACAACAGATGCTGGCGAGGATGTGGGGAAAAAGAGACACTAACCCACTGTTGGTGGGAATGCAAACTGGTCAAGCCACTATGGAAGTCAGTCTGGAGATTCCTCAGAAACCTGAATATAACCCTACCATTCGACCCAGCCATCCCACTCCTTGGGATTTACCCAAAGGAAATGAAATTGGCAAACAAAAAAGCTGTCTGCACCCTAATGTTTATTGCAGCACAATTCACAATAGCCAAGACCTGGAACCAACCTAAATGCCCATCAACGGTTGACTGGATAAAGAAATTATGGGATATGTACTCTTTAGAATACTATACCGCCTTAAGAAACAATGAAATCCAGTCATTTGCAACAAAATGGAGGAATCTGGAACACATCATGCTGAGTGAAATAAGCCAGTCCCAAAGGGACAAATACCATATGTTCTCCCTGATTGGTGACAACTGACTGAACACCAAAAAGGAAACCTGTTGAAGTGAAATGGACACTATGAGAAATGGTGACTGGATCAGCATAGCCCTGACTGTTAATGAACAACTTAATACATTATCCCTCTTAGTAGTTTTTTTTGTCTGTTCTACTTAATATGACTGGTTTAATTCTGTAATTAATACACAGTTATTCTTCAGTGTTGAAATTTAACTGAAATGTGATCCCTGTTAAACATAAGAGTGGGAATAAGAGAGGGAAGAGATGTACAATTTGGGACATGCTCAAGCTGACTTGCCCCAAATGGTACAGTTAGAAACATACCAGGGGACTCCAATTAAATCCCATCAAGGTGGCATGTACCAATGCCATCTCACTATTCCAAGTGATCAATTTCAGTTCACAATTGATCATAATGAAAGGACTAAGAGTCAAAGGGAGCACAAAAACAAGTCTAGTACCTGCTAATACTAACCGATAGAATAAATAAAGGGGAGAGTGATCCAACATGGGAAGCGAGATACTCAGCAGACTCATAGAATGGCGGATGTCCTAAACAGCACTCTGGCCTCAGAATCAGCCCTAAAGGCATTCGGATCTGGCTGAAAAGCCCATGACAGTATTTCAGGCATGGAAAGCCAAGACACTCTGGCAAAAAAACAAACAAACAAACAAAAAAAAAACCTCTAAATGAAAGATCTCTGTGAGTGAGATCCCAGTGGAAAGAACAGGTCTTCAAAGAAGGAGGTACCTTTCTCTGAAGGGAGGAGAGAACCTCCACTTTGAATATGACCTTGTCTAAACAAGATAAGAGTCCGAGAACTCAAGGGGCTTCCATAGCCTTGGAAACTCATGACTGGAGCATGGGGAGAATACTGAGGCCATAAACAAGAGTGTCAATTTGTAAAGTCAACAACAGGAGTCACTGTGCACTTATTCCTCATGTAGGATCTCTGTCCTTAATGTGCTGTACATTGAGACTTAATGCTATAACGAGTACTCAAACAGTATATTTCACTTTGTGTTTCTATGGGGGTGCAAACTGTTGAAATCTTTACTTAATGTATACTAAACTGATCTTCTGTAAAAAAAAAAAAAAAAAAAAAAACAAAAAAAAAAAAAAGAAGAAATTATCAATTCCCAACTTGACTCTCACTGGGATTAAACATGACAATAGGTCTGATCTGATTTCATCATCATTTAAAAAATCATCTATTATTTTTCACTTTATGTTTCTGTGTGGGAGCAAACTGTTGAAATCTTTACTTAATCTGTTCTAAACTGATCTTCTGTATATAAAGAGAATCGAAAATGAATCTTGATGTGAATGGAAGGGAAGAGGGAGTGGGAGAGGGGAGGGTTGCGGGTGGAAGGGACGTTATGGGGGGGAAGCCATTGTAATCCATAAGCTGTACTTTGGAAATTTATATTCATTAAATAAAAGTTAAAAAAAAAACCTACTGTGCAACAGTGCTGGCCCACAAGTTTAGTATTGACACTGTGCTGAAGGTACAGTATGGATGTCAGTTTATGAATAAATTATCCAATATTTCTTTTATAATTTTATTGTAACTAAATTTATTCTATTTTTATTGCCACCCAATTGATAAAAGTCTTTGTAAACATTTGCAATGATTCAATGGTATAATAATTTTTGAAATGCAATGGATATTTCTAACTCCAGCTACTATCTTAAGAACATACTTTCTGGGGCTGGCATTGTGGCATTGCACTGAGTGCCTGTGTGTGTCCTAGCTGTTCCACTTCCAATCCCACTCCCTGGTAGTGCACCTTGGGAAAGCAGCAAAGGATGGCCCCATTGCTTGGGCCCCTGCATCCATGTGGGAGACCCAGAAGAAGCTCCTGGATCCTGCCTTCAGCATGGCACAGCCCTTATGGTTATATTAAATAAAGTTCTTACTATAGTAATAAAAACTTTCAAATATCCAACACATATTTCTTCTGTGCTCACATTATTTGACTTGTAAGTCATATTTGATATTATATTCTTCTTATTAAATTGCTTGCATCTGGTTTCTGAATATATTATTTTTCTGGATTTTTTAAGTGTTATTTTGTGGGCACGCTTTCATTGGCTGGACATTAGTAGCTACTATGAATCATTGCTTGATCTGAGGTCTATCTCCTGAACCATTTTCTTCCAGTATTTTATCCATGCTCATGGGTTGATCTAAAGATTAATAGTTCAGCCAACACCGCGGCTTACTTGGCAAATCCTCTGCCTGTGGCCCTGGCACCCCGGGTTCTAGTCCTGGTTGGGATGCCGGATTCTGTCCCACTTGCTCCTCTTCCAGTCCAGCTCTCTTCTGTGGCCTGGGAAGGCAGTGGAGGATGGCCCAGATCCTTGGGCCCTGCACCCACATGGGAGACCAGGAGAAGCACCTGGCTCCTGGCTCATGCCGGCCGCAGTGCACCAGCTGCAGCGGCCATCTGGGTAGTGAGCCAATGGAAAAAGACCTTTCTCTCTGTCTCTCTCTCTCTCACTGTCTAATTCTACCTGTCAAAAAAAAAAAAAAAAAGGAAAAAAAAAGATTAATAGTTTATATTTTCAACTAAGGCATCTTATGGTTTCTATACTCTATACGCAGTTGTTTTTAATAAGTATGTATGTATGAATGTATGTATGTATGTGAAAGGCAGAGAGAAAAAGACAGAGAGGCACAGACAGACACAAACACAGAGAGATCTCCTATATAATGGCTCACTAAGTGCATGCAGCGGCTGATGCTGGGCAACACAGAAGTCAGGAGCCTGAAATTCATCCTGGAGCTATCATTGCTGACTCCCAAGGGTGCATGTGAGCAGAAAGCTGGACTCAAAGCCAGAGTCAGGACTTGAACTCAGACTCTGATGTGGCATATGAACATTCCAAGCAGCATTTTGAGTATGCCAGACACTTGTCCTTAGAAGCAATTATTTAAATGCATATATGTCAAATAATCTTCAAACCCAGGTATTTCAGCCTTAGTCATCTTTGACAAGTCACTTTTTCTTCCAGTTTTTACTTCTTGCTTCTTGTTATTAATATAAGCACAACAATTGCATGCATTTCAGAGGTCCATTTCTAAGAAGACAACCACACTGCCCATACTTCTCTGTTCCTCCCACCCTCAGATCTCCCTCAGTCTGCTCTCTGCATCAGTTTTTGCAAAGGCATAATTTTAATCCATCTATATTCACAGGCTTAATTTTCCAGTAATCACAATGTTAAACAAGTAAAAACAGGAAGACCAGAGTTCCACAGGAATATAAACCAAGGCTAAAAATGATAATTGTATTACAAAATGTTAATTTCATTCCTATACTCTTTTTATTCTATATTAATTGCCACACATTTGAGAAAACATATCTGTCTTATTGAGACTGGCTTATTTCACTGAGCATAATCATTTCCTGTTACACCCATTTTATTGTAAAAGACAGGATTTCATTCTTTTTTATGGCTTTGTAGTATTTCATAGTGTATATTTACTACAATTTCTATCCAGTCATCAGATGATGGATATCTGGGTTGATTCAAATATTAGCTTTTGTGAATTGAGCTGCAATAAACAGAGGGCTATGGACAACTTTTTCATATGCTGATTTCATTTTGTTTGGGTCAATTTTCAAGAGTGAGATTGCTGGGTCATTTGGTATATCTACTTTCAACTCTGAGATAACTCCACACTGTCTTTCACTCTTATCCACTAGTTCACTTCTAAAATGCCCACCAACAGTCCAGTATGTGCCACACTGAAGCCAGGAATAAAAAACTCCATTTGTGCATCACATGTCAGTGTCAGGGATCCAAGAACTTGGGCCATCAGCTGCTGCTTCCCAGGCACATTAACAAGTATAAAGTGACTGAGACTTGAAACAAGCACTCAGATATGAGATGTGGGTTTCCAAAGTAATGACTTAATCCACTGTACCAGAAGTCCCTCCCTGACCCAATTTTTTTTAAAATATTTATTGATTTACTTGAAAGTCAAAGTTACACAGAGAGGAGAAGGAGAGGCAGAGAGAGAGAGAGAGAGAGAGAGGTCTTCCATCTGATGGTTCAATCCCCCAGAGGACTGCAATGGCCGGAGCTGCACAGATCAGAAGCCATGAGCCAAGAGCTTCTTCTGGGACTCCCATGGGGGTGCAGGGGCCCAAGGACTTGGGCCATCTTCTACTGCTTTACCAGGCCATAGCAAATACCTGGATTGGAAGTGGAGCAGCCGGGTCTCGAACTGGTGCCCATATGGGATGCTGACATGGCAGGCAGCAGCTTTACCTGCTACGCCACAGTGCCAGCCCCATGACCCAAATTTTGACTCTTTTTTGTGTTGTCAGATATTCCTAGAAAATAATTAAATATTTACCAGAAGACTAAAGAAATCACATTGTGTTCACTCTTCAGATATAACTAAAATTATCTTATTAGCCATGTAATTATTAGTTTATATAAAACTATTGCATTTGGTTCAGAATATGATAAATACCTGTGTAAAGATTATCTTCTGTAAAATCAAACAGCAATTGGTATTCTATTCTTGACAAATAATATCAATATGTTTAAAAAGATAACCCACTAAGGATAATTTTAACCCAAATAAATTGTCATTCATACACTTTGAAATAATCAAAATGTATACAAATTAAATTATAATTATTTTATAGTTGGATGAAAATATTTCTCAATAAGGCAATATTTGTGGTCCAAAATAAAGCCATGTCCATCTATAACTTCAAGTGGGAAAGTTTTATGTATCTTAATGAAACCAGTGGCTGCAAATGTTACACTACCAGAGTTTTAATGATCTTTGATTATTTTA
This sequence comes from Oryctolagus cuniculus, assembly GCF_051225735.1. Taxonomy (NCBI): domain Eukaryota; kingdom Metazoa; phylum Chordata; class Mammalia; order Lagomorpha; family Leporidae; genus Oryctolagus; species Oryctolagus cuniculus. The sequence continues at coordinate 63,134,804 of NC_142874.1, read as the reverse complement.
AAATTTATTATGGTCATTTTTCCATTCAATCATTGTTTATACCTGCTTTCCATATTCCCACTAAACTAGAGTCCTTTTTTTTTACTTATTAAATTTACAATTTGTAATATTATGCCATTTTACCATAATATAAATTTAAAATGTTATCTCAGAAACTAAAAAAAGAAAAAAAAAACAAAAAAGAAGGGAGAAATAAGTAGGAAGGGGGAAGTGGGAGTGAGGAAGGGAGGAAGAGAAGATCATGCTCTTAGAACTGTATTGACAAAGCACAATGAGTCTAATTAAATATTAAAATTAAAAACTAAAAAAATCTTTTAGTTACTCTAAATAATTTATTTGGCATATTACAAAATATATTCACTAATATCAAATATTTCTCAAATTATCTGCAGGTTTTTGAAAGTATTTTCTCATTTTAATTTTGAGAGCTTTTGATAAGCTACTGCCTCTCTTGGTTTTATTTTTTGAATACTTTTTTGAGACATTTGCCTCAGTGGTGTCTCTATTTTGTAACATTTTGTCTTATCATTTGTATATCCAGAAAAATAACCTATGCTTATGTTACATAGCTACTAATGAGTTATACATATATTACATAATAACTTACAGTTAATATAACAAAAATAAGACAATATATTTGAATAATTTAAACTCTTCTCCATAACTTATATGGACAAATTTCAATGACAGTATGGTGTTTAACAATCAAAAATTGTTATAAAGGCTTAAATTTACTCATGCAATCAATATTAAGATAGTTATTGTAACAGTAATAAAGTTAGAGAAGGTGAAATTTGACCACATTATTTAATTTTCTAGAGATTATAGAAAAAGGTGAATTACAATGAAAATATTTAAACATAACTAATATTTTGAACATAATTTCATATCTTATTATTGATGTGTCTTTTCAATTTTTCAACTGGTTAATTCCTTTGTCATTCCACAGGGCAAAAGAGAAATAATACTTATTATTGTCAGGATGATATCTTATACGTATTCTACGAAATTATAAATAAATTATGTTGTAAGGAATAAATTCAATTCCATCATTCATTTATACATCATACTCTAACTTCTCAGAGGAATCCAAACATGGTTACATTATTGAAAGTATAAAAAGCAAAATAGTTGAATACTTTGGGCATTTAAATACAGAGATGAATAAAAGTTTCCTATAAATCTTTAGTTCTAGGCATTGCATACTCAAAGTCATAGTCTTGATAACAAAAAAGCCAGTTCATGGAATGTTGGTTGAGCAATAGCTTGACTTAGAAGAAATGCATTAATCTGCAAAGAATGTCTTCCGAAAAGATGAAACAAAAATAAGTCACTAGGATAAAGAGACACTTGTCTTACATTGAGCAACATCACTAAAGGAATAGCTTTGGAAACCATACATCTGCAGGAAACTTTTGTAGGTCTGAATTCAATCTAAACCTGTCAACAATATTGATGAAAAAAGCATACCTTTATATTTAAGAAAAACATCAATCTAGGAACATGTTTCTAAATTGAATTTTTTTCCTAAGAAAAGTATTTTTTTCTTGAATTGTACAGTGTGGGCATGAAGATGTAATTAAAACACTAATAATGCCCAAAAGTTTTTTCTTTCACTGAGACATTTAAATAACTATTGACCAACAGCACAAGTGTATTGTGAATTGCACTATGTTTCTGTAAATTGTGGTTATACCTATTTTCAATAAATAGTTTCAGTAAATCTAATTTTTTTCTATAGATTTGATCTTGGTGATTGTCAAAGTTCAACTATAGGATGACTCTAAAATAGCATCTAAACATGTGTTCAGTAAATAATTAATTGCAATAAATGTATATTTTTAATCACAAACATTGTCAATATTCAAGGTATAATCTAATTCTAAAACAATATCCAAGCATGTGTTTCTCAATCATATGTTAAATTTCTCAACCAATTCTACTGTATTGCTTTTCTGAAATCCTTCAGTTACCCACTTCCTGACTAAAAGTAGAATTCCAAACATATTTGAAATCTACATATATATGTTATATAAATATATACATATATATATATATAAATTCATATGACAACATATAAATTGCAGAATCAGAAGACATAATTTTTTTCTTTCCCAGACCATCCACATCAAAATCCCACACACATAAAGTAGGCATATAATAGTACTGCACAGGGAGCTTGATAAACTAATCACATGGTTTGTGACATTTTCTTTCAGTTATGAACGTGATTGTAAAGACACAGTTCATCTTAAATTTACTTATCTAAAGCTAGTCATATTTTTATTTCCTCACTTTGAGTCACTCAGAGTTCTTAAACTGAAATGACTTTAAACAATTCCAGGTTGCCAGCATCCCTAGCCCGGATTGTACCAAAAAGTACATTTTTATTAGGATTAAGTTTTCTATAACTCAAAATATATTCAAACATATTGCCAGCTAACAAACTAATGTGGAGTTTTTGACTGTAGTATCACAACAAATCAAGAGAAATGTTTCATTCAGTAAATATATTTTTTAACTTTTATTTAATGAATATAAATTTCCAAAGTACAGCTTATGGATTACAATGGCTTCCCCCGCATAACGTCCCTCCCACCCGCAACCCTCCCCTTTCCCACTCCCTCCCCCCTTCCATTCACATCAAGATTCATCTTCAATTCTCTTTATATACAGAAGATCAGTTTAGCATATATTAAGTAAAGGTTTCAACAGTTTGCAGCCACATAGAAACACAAAGTGAACAATACTGTTTGAGTACTAGTTATAGCATTAAATCACAATGTACAGCACATTAAGGACAGAGATCCTACATGAGGAATAAGTGCACAGTGACTCCTGTTGTTGACTTAACGAATTGACACTCTTGTTTATGGCATCAGTAATCACCCTAGGCTCTTGTCATGAGATGCCAAGGCTATGGAAGCCTTTTGAGTTTACTGACTCTGAACGTATTTAGACAAGGTCATAGTCAAAGTGGAAGTTCTCTCCTCCCTTCAGAGAAAGGTACCTCCTTCTTTGATGACCTGTTCTTTCCACTGGGATCTCATTTGTGGAGATCTTTCATTTAGTTGTTGTTTTTTTTTTTCCAAAGATTTTTGGCTTTCCATGCCTGTAATACTCTCATGGGCTTTTCAGCCAGATCCATGTGCCTTAAGGGCTGATTCTGAGGCCAGAGTGCTGTTTAGGACTGCTGTGAGCGTCTCGGGGAGTCTGGCCAGCAGACTCAACCCAGGGCCCACAACGACGGTCTATATGAATATAGACAAAACCATATATGTTCATATAAGTATATATTATTTAATATATGTGAATTAATAAAAAATAATGTAGTTCAACATTCTAAAAATGACTGAACAATTTGAAGGAGACAATGAAGAAAACTTACCACACAAATAGAAAATATTAGAGAAAATCAAACCAGTAAAAAGGGTCCTTTGTCAGAGCGAAGAGTAAATTTTCACTTTCTGCAGAAAAATCACATCATGTAATTGATGAAGAGCATTTTTAGTGTGGGGTCCTGATTCTCAGTGTCTTCACAACAATTTTAAAAATTATTTCCTATGTGCTTAGTACAGGATTTATTTATTTATTTATTTTAACTTTTATTTAATAAATATAAATTTCCAAAGTACAACTTTTGAATTATAGCAGCTTTCTCCCCCATAACCTCCCTCCCACACGCAACCATCCCATTTCCTACTCCCTCTCCCATTCCATTCTTCATCATAATTCATTTTCAATTATCTTTATATACAGAAGATCAACTTAGTAAATACTAAGTAAATATTTCAACAGCCTGCACTCACAAAGACACACAAAGTATAGAGTACTGTTTGGGTAGTGGTTTTCCCATTAATTCGCATAGTACAACACATTAAGGACAAAGGTTCGAAAGGCACTGTGCCAAAAAAAAAAAAAATGACCTAAATGAAAGATCTCTGTGAGATCCCAGCGGAAAAAAAAATGGGCCATCAAAGAAGGCAGTACCTTTCTCTGAAGGGAGGAGAGATCTTCCACTTTGAATATGTCCTTATCTAAACAAGATTGGAGTTGATGAACTCAAAAGGCTTCAATAGCCTTGGCAGCTCATGACAAGAGCCTCAGGTGATTACTGATGTCAGGATTTATTTTTTTAATTTATATTTATGGAAACAAATTTCATAAGTACAACTTTTGGAATATAGTTATTCCTCCCTCCATACCCTCCAACCAACACTCTCACCCCATCTCCTCTTCTCTCTCCCCTTTCCAGTCCCATTCTCTGTTAAGATTCATTTTCAATTAACTTTGTACACAGAAGACCAACTCTATACTAAGTAAAGATTTCAACAATTTGCACAGACACATACACATTGAGTACCTGCATGTGGAGTTAGTGCACAGTGACTTCTGTTGTTAATTTAACCATTAAAACTGTTATGTATGATGTCAGTGACTACCCAAATCTCTTGAAATGAACTGCCTAGGCTATGGAAGCCATTTGAGTCCACAGTCTCCATCAGTATTTGGACAAAGCCATAAGCAAAGTGGAAGTTCTCTCCTCCCTTCAGAGAAAAGTACCTCTTTCTTTGATGGCCACTTCTTTCCACTGGGGTCTTACCAACAGAGCTCCTTCATGTGGGACACTTTTTTTTCAGTGTCTTGGCTTTCCATTCCTGAAATGCTATCATGGGCTTTTCAGCCAGACCAGGAAGCCTTAAGGGCTGATTCTGAGAACAGAGTGTTACTTAAAAGAGATCGTCATTCTATGAGTCTGCTGTGTGGACTGCTTCCCATGGTGGACATTTTCTCCTTTTTAATTCTATCTATTATTATTACCAGGCAATTGATTCTGTTTATATGATAATCCTTAACACTCAATCCTATCTATATGCTCACTTTAATACTTAATATGATAACTTTAACAATTAAGATGACATTTTTGCCACCAAGTTTAATGGGATTTAGAGTCTCATGACAAGTTTTTAAACTGTACCCTTGAAAGTAATTCCATAGGAATGTATACAGAACTATACAGCTTTGTAGTTACAAACTTCTTCCTTCCTCTCTTATTCCCACTCTTATTTTTTACTGTGTCAATTTTCAATTGACTTTATAGACATATGATTAACTCTATGTCAAGTAAAGAGTTCAACAAATAGTATGAAGAAAAGAAAAGATAAAAAAGAAAGAAAATGCAACTGTTCCTCAACATTCAAGACAAGGACAGCTCAAATCATCCCTTCTTGAAGTGTCAATTTCACTTCTACAGATTTTGTTTTAGGTTCTCTATTAGTCCTCACAGATCACAGAGAACATACGATATTTGTCACTATGGGACTGACTTATTTATTAAGTATGTTTTCCAGATTCATCCATTTTGTTGCAAATGACCAGGTTTCATTTTTTTTTTTTTTACTGATGCATAGTATTCCATAGTGTATATATCCCATAATTTCATTATCCAGTCTTCGGTTGATGGGCATTTAAGTTGATTCCAAGTCTTAGCTATTGTGAATTGAGCTGCAATAAATGTGGAGGTGCAGATAGCTCTTTTGTTTATTGATTTCATTTTCCTTGGGTAAATTTCCAGGAGTGGGAAGGGCTCAGTCAAATGGTAGGTCTATATTCAGATTTTGAGGTATCTCCAAACTTAAAAGCTGTTTTACATTCCTATTGGTAGCTCCTATCACCAGTCTTTATTTTCTCAAAAATTCTTGTAAACACCAAGTAAAATGATTATTTGTCAGGTTGCACTGAAGGATATGTCTCCTATATCATTGCTGCCCTTATTTTAAAACTATAGGTTTAGAAGATGACCTTTAGACACAGAAAAAAGAGTAAAAATTAATTTTTCCTATTAAGAGACTATAACTTTATACATATGTATATATTATGAATGCTTAGCAAAGTAAGAGGACATTATGAGCATTAGTTTTCAAGGTTTTCTATGCAATGCCATTTGATTTATAATGATGTAATCAACAACACACAAATAAAATTGTCTGTTTTGTCTCAAAGTTACAGCAATTTTAAGAATAAATTGTGCATTGATGTGTAAACAAATGAACACAATAAGTTCTATTGAACTATGTCCTCCCTCTTTGAAGTTTCTCTGATTCTTTTTATCAGGGTTTACTTAAAATTACATAGATATATTCACAAAATTAAGAACTGATTCAGAAAAAAATGAAAAATTATATTGTTACATGCTCAAATGTAGGGATTAATAAGATTCATTTTATAAAATTTAAATGAAATTTTAATAGGATTATGACCAAGTAATGAAATACTCACAAACTTAGTTACATTTTCTGTGCATATATAATTGAGTAAATAGATGGGCATCCATTTTATTTTAAATTATTTCACAAAATATAGAAAAGTAAAAAGATGATTTCAATGAACACATATGGATTAGACAATCAACATTTTACCATATCGATTTCTTATGTAAACATTATATATACACATAAATTTTATTTAAAGGAGGGGTGTAGGCCAGCACCACGGCTCACTAAGCTAATCCTCCACCTTCAGCGCCAGTACCCCGGGTTCCAGTCAAGGTTGGGGCACCAGTTCTGTCCCGCTTGCTCCTCTTCTAGTCCAGCTCTCTGCTGTGGCCCGGGTAGGGGAGGATGGCCCAAGTGCTTGGGCTCTTCACCCCCATGGGAGACAAGGAAGAAGCACCTGGCTCCTGGCTTCGGATTAGCCCAGCGCTATGGCCTTAGCAACCATTTGGGAGTGTGAACCAACAGAAGGAAGACCTTTTTCTCTGTCTCTCTCTCACTGTCTAACTCTGCCTTTCCAAAAAAAAAAAAAAAAAAGAGGGGTGTATATATATTTATAAATATATTAATACCACCTAATGCATGTTTCATGACAAAGATCATAGAAATGGGGTAAAGGATATTTGAGAACTCTTTTATTAATATCTCACAGTTTTTTGTTTTTTAAATTTGAAAACTATTTTGAAACAATATATGAAAAGAAAAAGATGGTAATAATTTCTGGTGAAGATGTGGAAGAAAGGCAATCTGATACATTGTTGGTGGGAATATACATTAGAGCATGTACTGTGGAAAATACTATGGAAATTTAGTAACAAGGGATTTAAGTGGTGGAGTGGGGGTGTTTAGGAGTTCTTTATGTTGTTATTTCAAATTTTGTTTATAAATTTAGAAGCATTCTGAAATAAAATGGTATAAATGCAAGCCATCCCACTCTTGGAAATTTACCCAAGGGAAATGAAATCAGTAAACAAAAGAGCTATCTGTACCTCCATGTTTATTGCAGCTCAATTCACAGTAGCTAAGACTTGGAATTGACCTAAATGCCCATCAACCGAAGGTTGCTTTCGTATACTTTTCTCTTAAAATTCTGCTCTCCCTCCCTTCCTCCATCCTATCCTCTACCCACACTCCTCCTTTCTCTCCCTCTATTCATCAATCTTGTTCTTGCTAGCTAAATACCAGCCTCTCTGAGTACTGGTTGTATTTAAATCTAACGACTCATATAACAGTTTCAGAAGTTTTCTAATCTGTCTAACAGATTATGCTACCCTTAAGTAAGCTAATGAAAACAGGAAATTATTACTAACCGGAAGTCCAAATTAAAAAAAAAAAAAGAAAAAATTCAGCTACCTGCAGAAGCTAATTTTCAATAGTGTAACTTTGAAGGTCACTAAAAATTCATCCTTGTGTTATGCATACAGAATACAATGCCATTTCTGTATTACACTTAGCCCTGCACTAACAGAAAAGCAGTTAACTCTGTCTATCTATCTGTAAGTTATTTCTCTAAGGTAGACAGGCCTATTGATAATGCATTGCCTATCAAAAGATAAATTGCATTAAATTATGAGAGACTACTGGTTAAATCATTTTTGAGAATTAATGTTAATACCCATTAGCTAAATTAGAATAAGATTTTCATTTAAGAAATTTAAGCTCAATCTTCACACGGAAAAGATGCTGCCCTCTCATCTTCATTACATGTTTCCCCTTTACAGTGTGTGGTCAAACATGGACTCCAAGTTTAATACAATGTTGGAAAAAGAAAATAACTAGTTTGTTAAATTTGCAGCACATATTTTAAAATGACCTTATGTGAAAAAAAAAATAGGGTAAGTGTTGTGCAGCTGGTTAAGGTACTGCATGGAATACCACATTCCATAATGGAGTGCCAATTCTAGTCCTGGCTACTCATCTAGCTCCTTAGTAATGCACCTGGAAAGCAGCAGATGATGGCTCAAGGTATTGGGTTTCTGCCACCCATATGGAAGACTTGGATGGAATTTTTGGCTTCTAATTACCTCCTAGCACAGCCCTGGCAGTTCTGGCACTTGTGAGCACTGGGGAATGAAGCAGCATATAGATATTTCTCTCTCTCTCTCTCTCTCTCTCTCTCTCTCTCTGCCTTTCAAATAAATAAATCTTGAAAAATAATGTATATTTCTTAAGTATACTCTGTATGTTGGAACTGAGCTATTATAATGTGTAAATCTACTTTTACAACATTTAAATTTGACAAACTGATCTGATTTTATTTATGCCAGAAGTTGTCTAAGTCTTCTAATATTTATGTCTGATCTGTATTTTTGAATTATGTGTATCTGATGATAGTTGAGTTTTGAAAGACCCATTTTAACAATTTACTGCAGGGCTAAAAAATGCAAGAGTATTCCTACAACATTATACAAGAAGCAGGTCAATTTTCAGCACATAAATGCCATATTTGAAGAATATAATTTGTGTAGCATTCTCCATTGACACGACCTTTAGAAAGTTACTTTTTTAAATGTGTAGAATAAATGACAGATCTTCATTTTTACCTATTTTATTGTCATGATTTTACTGAGTAGCATATTATTTTATATAATAACTACTATTTCAGGCCCTAAGCAATATTCATTTTTTTGGTGGTCAATTTGAGCTATCAGTCATGGTAGACCTTGCCTTAGTTGAGGTTTAGTTGCTTTATTAAGGTTAGAATAAAGAAATGTAGTAGGAAAACAAAGCAACATGTTTGTAATTAGTGTTTCAGTAAAATGTGTAAAACTGGTGACAGAACTGTTTTAATGCTTACAAAGCTAATAATTTATGCACATGTAGTAACATATGGATGTTCTGAATTTTAAAAGTTAATCAGTGGCCACTTCTCTGACAACTCCATGAGCACTCGCCATGAAGCCCGGTTTTAGTCCCCGCAGGGGGGGCTTCAGTGGGCAATGGGGCTTTGGTGATCATGGTCACTGTCACCACAGGGGCAGAGGTCGAGGTGGCACCTTCCACAACCAGGGCAGCCAGGATCGTGGACGGAGAGGATAAAAGGAAACCAGGCAGAGAAAAATGTGATGGCAGAGCCTCATTAACAAGAGGGTGTCTTAATTTGTTAAGGAAGGGACATAACTTGGTTACCAAGAATCTGGTCCCAGGAGAATCAGTTGATGGAGAAGAAAGTCTCGCTTTCCTAATACAGATGATGGTGAAGAGGAACCTATGAATAAGGAAAATAACATTTAATATGAATAAAAAATTCTCTCAACCAAAGTTATACTGAAGTCATGGGTGGCTGGGACCTTTATGTGGGAAAGAGTCTTTGCAAATATAATCAAATCAAGATGAGTTCAGGAGAGTGCACCCTCCTTCTCCTTATAAAAAGGCAGCCGCGTGAAGCCACAGAGGCAGAAGATTAATGCTTGGGAATACAGAGGCCCAGATTGGAGTGATGCTTTTACAAACCAGGGAACACCAAATTCTGCCAGTCATTGTGAGAAGCTGCGAGAAAGTCAGTGAACAGATTCCCCTCAGAATCCCAAGGGAAAAAAAAAAAAAAATTGAATATTTTCATCCTCTGGCTGTAGTTCTCTATTGTTCGACATCATACAATTTGTGATATTTTGTTAAACCATCTCCCAAACCAATACACTGCCTATAGCTTCTAGACCTTCTAAGATCTGGCCATTTTTTCCTATCTGATTGCAGTTTGCTTCACAGCATATGAAACCTGAGCTTAACATCAGTTAAATGTGTAATTTAGACTGTGTGATTTCATTAGATCCTAGATCAGAATAGCTGACATTCAAGCCAACTTAGATGGGACTCCAGATTCTCTCTGTTCTCCTTTATCCTATCATTTTCAGTTATTTTCTACCAGCATAGGTCCAAGAGAAAGATCAGCAGGGGAAGAGACAGCAGTGCACAAACTGTCTGTATTTATTCGCAATGGCACACTTTCAAAGTTACGTGTTTGTATGGCCGTCTACGTTCCTCCACACACCTTGCCCAGCTTCCACAGCACGGAATTGAGTGGATGAACTGATGTCAGAGATGGTTGCCTTTACTGCCCTTCGTCAATGCCTTTACAGAGGGGACATGAAAGTCTTGTAGACGTTTCTAAATCTAAGCTCAGTTTTGCTTCATGTCTTGCAGTGTCTACTTACCTTGATCATAATTAACCCCCTCGTTCTTTCATCAGCTGTTTTAAATAGCACCATATCTCCTTTAAAGCCTGAATTTCTGGAAGTTAATGACTTTTCTTTATTGGTTATACTATTCTCAATGTGGTTTTCACTTGGCAGATTCCCTGGTTCTTTTGAAAAATACTGTCTTTCCCATTTTTACTTCTTATTCCTGATTCCAGAATAACTGATTAATCCTAATTTATAATGTTCATTTTCTGTATTGGCATTTAGCCTAGCAGTCAAATTGAGACAATATTCCACAATGGAGAACCTGGGTTCAATTCTCAGCTCCTAATGCCAGTTTTCTGCTAAAGCAGACCTCGGGAAAGAATGGTGGTGAGGAATCACGTAGTTGGGTTGCTGGAACTTGTGTGGCAGACCTGGATTGAGTTTCCATCTCCTGGCTTTCCCAACAGCCCAGTTCCAGCCTTCACAGGAATTTGGGGGGGGTAAACTAGTTGTCAGGAGCTCTATCTCTCAATATTTTCTCTCAATTTTTTAAACTTTAAATAAAATAAAAATAATGCTTATCTCCATATATTATCAGTCGATTTTTATAGTTATCCATGTTTTTAGAATATTGAACATACCAAAATATGTATAAGTAAGTTTTAGAGGAAGCAGTGCTATGAGTATCTCTAGCCTATAATTTCCCTTGGTGAGCAGCATCGTCTTTGAAGATGCCTGCATGCTTCTTCTGATCACAGCTCGGTCTTCTCCATCAGAGAAGATCACTGGATGTTACATGTGTCCTTCTCTGGTTTCCTTTGGTTTTCTAAGTGTGTACCTGTGACTTTGAACAAACATGAGAGAAAGAAGTTTGTGAAGAAAGAAACTAAAATATGCATATATTTTGGTACAAAAACATTTTGGACTCTGTGCCAAGAATTTTGAAATAGCACACTGAAAATATGTTATATGAAAAAATTTGGATTCAAAACTATTCTGCACCAAAATGAAGTTATCTCTAAATCCCATTGCCATGATGTTGTGAAGTATGCTGTATGATTCTGTGTTTGGTATTGTTTGAGAAGTTGCTTATTTCACTTAAACATTGTGCTCATAAAACTGATCTATGTTTCTATCTACAAATAAATATTTAATATTGAATAATATTCCACTGAATAACATCAGCAAATTAATTGCACATAAGAATATATATGTTTATATCCATCCCTGTTAGGACGTGTCACATTGCTTTATCAAACAAGTAAGATCCAGTGATCTATCATCACTAGCAGCTAATATTTTACACTTACTTCATCTTAATATGCTTAATATAAAATAAATCATTGCGGATTTAGTTTGAATTCCTTTGATTAATTTCCAGGTTAAATTCTTTGTATATTTACTCTCATTTTGGGTTTTATTCTCTGGGAATTCTTTTGTTCACATTATTAGGATACCTTTTTTCATGTGATTTTAGGTATATTTCAGAATTTATGAAATATATCAATTTCCAAAATCATCCTTCAGTTCATAATTTGTATTTTCATTTACTATAATTTATCTTGATGTATAGATATTATGATTTAGATATAGTTTCATTTATGAGTTTTTACCATTGGTTTATAATTTGATTTTGAATTTGAGACATTGTTATGACATTATCTTTTAAATTCAAAAATATTATAGTTTTGCTTTGCATATTTAAATTTGTATTTCCCAATTAAAATTTCATTTTTAGCATACGAACAGCCATTTATTATAGGATATATCATTGTAAAAATCCATTCTGTAATGAATGGCAATGCCATTTCTGTCATTAGCCACATTTCTTTACAATGATATTTGTTTCTTGGCTTTCTGCTTAATTTCTTACTTTATCTATTGTATAGTAATATTATACCTTTTGTTATATTAAATGAATAATTCATCCCTGCTATTATATAATACAGATGCTCTTTAAGGACTACAGCTTGTGCCCCCACCCCCAAATTCTTATGTTGAAATATTGTGAGATTAGACCATCATAATGTGAGATTAGACCTTTGGGAGCTAATTGGGTCATGAGGGAGATTCCTTTTGGTGGGATGACCTGAATAATAAAAGATACATGAGAGATGGCCTTTCCCTTCCTTCTCCACCTTATGAGGGCTTAGCAAGAAACCATCCATCTGTGAACTTGGAAGATGTTCAGGCCCTGAATCTTAGTTATACCTGCCTTTAACACTGTTAGAATTAAATTCATTACCATATGTAGTATTTATTATAGTAGCCCAAGCTGACTGGGTTAAACGTCCCTTTCTGCTGTGTTTGCAATGTTGTGAATACTTGATTACCACTTTTTTCATATAAATTTTAGAATGAGTTTATGAAATTCCTAGAAAGTTTGTTGAGGATTTGTGTTTGGAATCATATTTATCCTATGTATCTGTTGGGAAAGAATTATAATCTTTACCAAATTCACATTCCTAATAAACAATTTCATATATATTTAAACTTGTTATCTTCCTTAAAATATTTCAACAAGTTTCATAATTTTCCCCACTAAGGACTTGTACACATTTTTCTAGATTTATATTTTATAACTTTTTAAAATATTAGAACATGTTTGCATTATATTCAGTAAAATACTTCATCATGATTTCCTGTTTACTTGTGGTAATGCATACATTTGTCTATGCTTTAAATATTGACTACATGGAACATTCAAAATGCTGTAATAGCTTGAAATTATATCCACAAGTTCATCTGATTTATCCATTTAGAAAACAGTGTTATCTGTTTGAAACATCTTCTTTTTTCTGAAATTTTAATTTCAATGTGGGCTTTTTTAAACTTATTATGTGAGTTTCAATCTTTTCACAGTGATGGAAGTTATGTGCAGGATGACTGTTAAAGTGGTCCACAGTACACATTCTCAAAAATAATTCTTCATTACTCCACTGTTAAGCTGGTGTTTTTGTAGGTCTCTGTAGCTAACTTAAGAATGTTATCTTTTATTCCTAATTATTTTTGTTTTTAAAACTATTCATCACAAAATAAAAGGTTTACACTTACTTTACCAATTATTAGACAAAAATTTCCTCATTCTATTTTTAACCTGATTTTACAACCATTTTAAAATTAATTCTCTAGAATGAAGTGATGTTTTGCCTCCTTTACAGTGTTTATAAAATACATATTTAATGTACTCATAGTTTTCTCAGTATACAAATACATGCTTTTTGCATATTTTCCTGTAATATTAATTTTATTTTGAGAACTCTTCCATGGAATATATTTTGGTCAAACTAGAGTCTACCAGACGTGTTACCCTGTTTTAAATTATAGCATATCACCACGTTCTGTCAATTTTTCATCTGGTCCAGATGGTAGAGTTGCTTGACTTGCCCAAAGTCTGGCTGAGTTAAGTGTGAACCATTTGAAATTCAATCAGTAGAAGATGGAAGTGATGGCTCTTGAGCAGAGGAAAACATTTTGATAATTTATAAAGAATTTTATTTTGATGGCCATGAAAAATACAAACCATGCTATACTCTGATAAACCTGACACTTTTGGCATTAGATTAAAATGAATTTTCCACTCAAAAAATCAATGCTATGCTTCTCCTTTTCCCTTTATTAAGGAAATAATCTCCAATTTTTTTGGCTTATAGTTTGTAGATTAATTACATGCATGATATTTTAACTTTACTTCTGTGCATTTTAATAGGCCTATTACACACTTTCTACAAAATATAAATACAGTAGATAAGAAGACATTATGTATGGGCAAATATTGCTGTCACGGTTCAGATTCATTTTTTCTAGGCAAGAGTATTCCTTGAAGAAAAGGAAGCCCTGGATTTCTCTTGCATATTGATTAAAATAATATGATTTTAAATCTATTTTCCTAATTACCTGGAGGTATTAAAATAACAATTTTCACCGAATTTGATTATTAAGACCATCAGCATACCATTGGGATGCTTGTAGCAATGTCTAATATCATATATGCAAACCCACAGGAAGATCTATGAGGGCCATTGGGTAGGCATTTGACATAGCAGTTCTAATGATGTTTAGGGGGCCAGCGCTGTGGCTTACTGGCTAAAGCTGCCCCCCGCAGTGCCGGCATCCCATGTGTGTGCCGGTTCAAATCACAGCTGCTTCACTTGAGAACCAGCTCTCTGCCATGGCCCGGGAAAGCAGTAGAAGTTGGTCCAAGTGCTTCGGCCCCTGTACCCATGTGGGAGACCCCAAAGAAGCTCCTGGCTCCTGGATATTTGCAGAATGAACCAGCAGATGGAAGACTTTCTGTCTCTCTCTTTCAGTCTTTCTCTGCCTCTCTGTAACTGTCTGCCTTTCAAATAAATAAATAAATCTTTAAAAAAAGAAAAAAAAAAAAAAGACGCTGCTTAGGACACCAAAGTATTTGTGTATCTTAATTGACTGGGACACTGGACCGAGATCTGGAGAAAGAGACGAGATTAAATTTCTGGCTCTCAGCATCAGCCTGGCTGTTCTGTGCATTTGGGGAGTAAACCAGAGGAGAGACTTTTGTCTGTCTTCCTTCTCTCTCTGTCAATGTTTTCAAGATAAGTAAAATGAATAAATAAAATTGTAAAAGAGCACCATTCATTGCTTACATTTTAAAGCATTTCAATGCTTGGAGAGTACATCTTTCTTCCCTTAAAGTGTAAAAGGGGGAAGCAGTTTTGGAAGGCTGCATGCAGCTCTGTGGACCTACTTGTGGGGAGGAAACAGCCAACCTGGAGTCCCCAGTAGGGAAATATGAAGAATCAATACTCTGGGATTATAATCTCTTTCCTCATTTCACTTCCTCCGAGTGCAAGGGACAAGAACATCTACCGCAGAAAATGAGGTGAAGGGAGGAAAGTGAATCTGAGGATGCTGAGGTTCCAGCACACATTCCTGCCATTCAGATGTTCACAGCACTTGCTTGGCAAGCAATAGGAGTGTTTTTCACCTGTACTTGTACCTCCTTTTACCTCCTTGGCCAGACATTCTTTTTTTTTTTTTTTCCAGAATATTTATTTATTTATTTAATTGAAAAGCTGAATGACAGAAAAGGCTAGATAGAGGAAGAGAGAGAAAGAGCAAGAGAGTTTCATCCACTAGTTCACTCTTCAATTGGCTGCAACAGCCAGGCTAGGGGATTCCAAAAACAGGAGCCAAGAACTTGATCCTAGGCTTCTCACAAGGGTTATTGGGGCCCAAGTACTCTGGCCAGGCACCCCAACATGGTATGCCAGTACTTCAAATGTCAATTTAAGCTATTAGGTCCAATCCAAGTCACTGGCCAGACATTCTGAATTTACATACACTATGTGCATTTGTACTGCAGTGTAATAACATTGTGAAATCAAAGTACTCCTATGTGGAAAGTAAACATAAAGATAGCACTTTCCTCACAGATCTGTTGTACACTAAATGTAATTAGCTATTTGGAAGAATATTATAAATATACATAAAATACAAAAATGTGCTTATTTTCATTACTGAATGGAGATATTCATTTTGCTAAAATCCCTCATATAAAGGTTTCTGAGATTGAATAGTCTTTTTAATATTAATTTTCTTCATGAGACTCATTACTCAGTTTTAGTGAGATACTCTCACTACTCACTGTACTATCTTGCTGACAGTATCTAAAGTTAATAATACTGTTGTTCTCCTTTGACATATTTTAACTATTCTTTCATTTATCTTCCTAGTTCTTCCAGAAAAATGCCTGTCTTCCACTTCTTACCTAGTCTCTTCACCTTTTAATTACCACAGATATAATTTGTACCACATAGTTAATACAAAAGGGAGTAATAAACAGTAATAGAGTTGATCTGAAAAAAGGACTTGGAAAGTGTAGCTTTCCAAGGCATTTTCTGCTAACTCTCTGATTTCCCAAACACTTCCAAAAGAAAAAAATATATATATAATATATATATGTGTGTGTTTGTGTGTGTGTGTGTGTATTTTAAGAACGTTAACAAGCTAAATACCTTGAATGTTTCAAAAAACCTGCTGCCATGACGTTTGCTGTTCACTGACAAAAGTTCGCTTTGAAAAGACCGCATTCATCTCTTAGTAACCATTGTTGTGGTGGGCTCTGTCTTCAGAATTAAACTGAGTAAAGCCAGCCCTGGCTGTTGTGGTCATTTGGGGAGTGAGCCAGTGGATGGAAGACTCTCTCTGTCTCTGTTTCTGTCTGTCGCTCTGCCGGTCCCTCTCTCTCTGTAACTCTGATTTTCAAGTAAAATAAACAGATCTTTAAAAAAGTTGTGTTTCATCATTGCTCCAATTCTTTAATGAATGCTTTGGATCTTCATCACATTTGTTTAAAGTTTTTTATTACTTAGATTTAGTCAGATACTGTAACTGCCCTCGCACACCTGTCATTTTGACACTCAATGTTGAAGCTGCATTGAAGTCTACGCTCTTGCATACGGTTGATTCAGGAAAAATATCGGCACCCATCAAGCAGAAAATTTGCTTATCAATCCATCGTGATGTCTATGGTGTAGGCCATTGTTTCTGCTGTTAACTATCTGTGTTCTTCAATTATGGTCTGAGTGACATTATTTGTTTCCTCACAAATTGTTGTGGATGGTATACCTCTGCAGATTTAAAATTTGGCAGCCCCTTCTTAAAGAGGCATACATTTGTAAACTGCTGATTTCTTTAATTTCCTTGGGTCATTGCCTAACTTTTTTTTCTAAACCTTCAATTAATTTAGCATTACCACAGATATAATTCATGCCACATAGTTATGTGAATAAAGCTAGTAATAAAATATATTATTCAAGATATTTTAGCATATGTCTTATACAAAGCATATTGTAAAATTGTGGTAATATCACTTCATTTTTGAAAAAGACACTAAGACTTAGACCTCTAAGTGATTTGTTGATTTACACAGTGAATAAATGACATATCAAAATTAAGTAGGTTTCTTCCAACAAAACCAGTGGCTTACCATTTAATAAAAGTCTCAAATTTTAAATATACTTATTAGCATCAGCTCGTTTGATAATTAATTTTTGGAAACAGTGCTAATTAACTTTTAAAAACGACAGCAGATTTAACACTTAATTCCAATTTGAATAATGATAAAAAATGAATTTTCATTTTGACTGCCTCTTTATGGAAGTTAAATCTTTGCAGGCAATTTTATATGTGGATTTAATCCTAATGCTTAACATATTTACATGTGTATTACTAGGTTTCTATGTTTTGCCTCAAGAACCACAGGAAGGGCCGGCGCCCCAGCTCACTAGGCTAATCACACCCGCATGGGAGACCAGGAGGAAGCACCTGGCTCTTGGCTTCAGATCCATGCAGCACGCCGGCCATAGTGGCCATTTTGGGCGTGACCCAATGGAAGGAAACCTTTTTCTCTCTTTCTCTCACTGTCTAACTCTACCTGTCAAAAAAAAAAAAAAAAAAAAAAAAAAAGCATAGGAAGACTTGCAATAATGGTCAATTCTATTTTTCCACATGCAGATGTTCTGTTCCAGTGTTATATATAGGAATATAATATAATAATTACAAAAGCAAAAATAAATATTACTCTTTTTTTCTTACTGACACCTGTAGGGCCTTTTTATGTTGGGTAGGTATATGTCGGTTTGGCTATTTATGAAAACATAACAGAAATATGTATTATTCCTATGAAATAGAGAGAAGTTTCAAAAAAAAAAAACAACGATTTTAGAATATCAACACAAAAAGGTTTAGAAATGTGTTAAGAAAAGGTTCAATGGGAACAATTAAGAAAATATAGCCAGTGAGGATTTTTGGATTGAAATGAAGACTCCTGTGCAGTTTAGTTAACCCCTTCAGTTTCTTTGACAATACATTCAGAAAACATGCTTTCTATTGATCAATTCACTTTTGGAAATGTAAAATAATCTAGTTTTTTGCTTGAATTTCACCACCAGTTGAATCAGAAGTTGTCAAAAAAAAAAAAAAAAAAACTTGCAACAATTGATTTATGTATCATACTCATTAGTTTTAGACAATGCCATTAGAAGTTTTGGGTTACAGCTTGTATTTTATTAACTTTTAAACTTCTATTAAATTAAGACAGCTGGAATATAGTAAAAGATAGAGATATTCAATGAGCTTGTTAATGAAAAAATAGAAAAGCTGCACCAGGGAAGGAGAAATAGGAATGAAAGATAAAGAGGGAAGCAGATGGGGGAAAATGGGTTTTGAAATGGAAAATCTACCTCTGAATTCTCAAATGATGAGCTGATGTTGTCTTTCTCTGGATAGCCACTTTTGCAAACCTCAGTTCCTCCCCTTGCATTTTTGGCACAAAAACACACATGACTGCCATTTTGAAATACTATAAGGGTCAGATGAATTAATGTAATTCATATATTTGGAAAATTCGTTTAGATAATGTGAATCATAGATTTAATGGAGAACATTCCAACCAAATACAAATCCTTTACATTAGATATTTTTTCTCCTGCAACCTTGTTTTGTGGAAATGCATTAGATTAAAAAAAGGCCCATTATAAGTTTATGACCTGTCCCACTGATTCTATGCAATTATATCCCATGTTTGTTTTTACCCCACTCACTCCTAAATCATCTTATAAAGCAGGAAAACTGTGACAGGAGAACAGAATTATAATGCAGACCAATAAGTACTTAAAGAAAGGATTCTACAGAAGACCTAACTAAGAATTATAATGATGTCTGTGAACACTTAATCCTTCATGGAGAAAGTGTTTTCATTGAATGCATATAGAAATCCACAAGGTAGTATTACAATACAAAATGAAAGGCAAATAGCATTATGCTTTTGCATTTTTAATAAAATAAGAGAAACTTTATCTTTCTTATGTAAAAGTTACATGTTTGTCATTTTCTGTTTAAGTTTTGCATTGAATATAAGAGTTGAAATGATGGTAATTGATATTAGTCTGATATGTTGAAAGTCATGGAGCTTTTAAATAAGCAAACCTCATTTTCCAGTGTTCAGTAGGCATTCAATTTCATTATAAAGCTTGAAAGAAATAACATAGAAATCAATGTGGAATTTAAAAGAAGGGAGAAAGTAATGGGTAGTAATTGTTTTATCTCCTTTAGGAATGCTGTTGTATAAGAAATCCTATAGTCTGTATTCCTCCTCTATTTGTTTCCAATATTATAGTGAGATTTTTGTTTCTGAAAGTATTACTAGGTTAATTTTTTCTTTCTCTTTCTGCTTTGAGATGTGAACCTCATCATTTGATGACTTTTCTAGTCTGTTTGTGCCTTTCATACATCATTTAAAAACCTTAATTAAAAAACTTTTACCTCATGACTAAAGTTGGCAATGATCTTTTGACCTCTTAAATATCTTTGATTAATCTGCTTTATTTAAGGCCTTAAGATAACTTTTTCCTAATGGATCATTATGAAAATGCCTTGCCTATGGTCAAAATTTGCCTGTGTCTGAAATATATGTTGTGTTGTGTGCATCCCAACATTCTGGTCATTAATCAAAACTCCTACAATCTAGCCAAAATCTAAATTCCAGGTGATTTTCCAATATTGCATCCCTGCACCACATGATTTTTTTCATTTGCAACATATACTATATATAATATCACTGTTGACTTCTACAACTATGTTTACTACATTTTCTGTTATTTTTTAAAATTTTATTTAACAAATATAAATTTCCAAATTACAGCTTTTGGATTAGAGCAGCTTTTGCCCCCCATAACCTCCCTCCCACCTGCAACCAATGGTATTAACTAGAGCTGAAATAGAGTTCAACCAATGGTATTAACTAGAACAAAAAAATACTAAAAGGTATAAAATAGTAAGTTGTTTCTCAACAGTCAGGACAAGGGCTGATCAAGTCCCCGTTTCTCATCGTGTCCATTTCACTTCAACAGGTTTCCTTTTAGGTGCTCAGTTAGTTGTCACTGATCAGGGAGAACATATGTTATTAAAGAGTCTTTTAAAATCTTTGCCACCTATCCAAGGCATGGTTATAAATTCTTGAGAAAAACCATTAAATTTGTACACAACTGGAAATGTCTTCCTTTTTATCAGCTAAGACATTTTCTTAATATAAAGAATGATTTTGATTTATATTTTAAATGACTAGATTTTATTACTACTAATTATAAACACAGCTCTTATTCTGGTAGAAGGACATGGACTAAGAATGAGCAGGAAATTATCCTGATCTAAAGATTCACAAGTCATATCACAGATTTTTCAGATTGAGCAGGATTTTCACAAACATAATTCACCAGATTTATGAAACTATAACCTAATTCCATCATGCAAATATGAGTGATGAATGCATTACTTTAATGAAAGAATGATGAAAACATGCATATTTATGAACAAATGAATTAAAAACTTTTGTTAAGCATAATTATTTCATCTTAATGAAGAACTGACTTTTATTTTGCTAGTTAGAGCTTTTTTTAAGATCTAATTATTTATTTTTTTGAAAGGCAGAGTTACAGAGAGAGAGAGAGAGAGAGAGAAAGAGAGAGGGATCTTCCATCCTCTGGTTTACTCAACAAGTGGTTGCAATGGCCACAGCAGGGATAATCTGAAGCCAGGATCCAGGAGCTTCTTCCAGGTCTCCCACATGGGTGCAGTGGTCAAAGGACTTGGGCCATCTTCTGCTGCTTTCCCAGGCCACAACAGAGAGCTGGATTGGAAGGGGAGCAGGTGGGACTAGAACAGGCACCCATATGGGATGCCAGCACTATAGGCTGCAGCTTTACCCATTATGCCTCAGTGCCAGCCCCTAAAGCTTTTTTTTTTTTTTTTAAGATTTATTCTATTTATTTGAAAGACAGAGTTACAGAGAGAGGTAGAGACAGAGAAAGAGGTCTTCCTTTTGCTGGTTCACTCCCCAGATGGCCGCAGCGGCTGGAGCTGCGCTGATCCGAAGCCAGGAGCCAGGACCTTTTTACGGTTCTCCCACACGGGTGCATGGGACCAAGGGCTTGGGTCATCTTCCACTGCTATCCCAGGCCATACCAGAGAGCAGGATCGGAAGAGGAGCAGCCGGGACTAGAACTGGTGCCCATATGGGCTGCAGGCACCTCAGGCCAGGGCTTTAACCAGCTGCTGGCCCATAAAGCTTTTTAAAATAGAATTTAATCTTGATAATTCCAAATTTATTCAGAGATAAATTAACATTATAAATCTGAAGGAAAGTAATTTGAAATACAACATTTTTAAAACCGAAATGTTTTTATACATAATAACCTATGTATTTCAAGGATTCAAATAGATTTCTCTTTTTCTCATGTGAATTTTTCCATTTCAAATCTTCTTCTGCATTTTAGACTGTATGAGATAAAAATAGTCCTTTGACATTGAACACAATAGATATGTCTCCCACAGCTGAGGCCAGATTACCTTTTATTACAGAAAGCATAAAACAGAGTGGTCATGCACTTACAATTATGGACAGAAAATAACAATTGAAATATCAGACATTTTGCTGTTGCTCCCTAGGAAACATGAACTTTAACAAAATTTTCTATAAAAATTGTATTTTATGTTTTTTTTTCTTCATAGAAAAAGTAGGTACATTTAAAACAGTTGCATCTTGGAAACGTTTCCCCTTCATTTTCAAGGAGGATCTCCTAACAACTTTTTTTTTGTTGTTATTTATATAAACTTCCTCCCTTTGTTTTTGTCCTCATTTATTCAATTAATGTTTATTTTATGACACTCTACTATGATCTAGACAGACCTGAAATTAGAAATATAGGAAGGCAGAGAAATAGAACCCATAGGAATATGTGTAAGAATACCTGGCAGAGGAAGCAAGTGTGCCTTGGTAGGATTAGCAGGAATCAAATTTGAGCAAGGACAAGTGTCTTTCCCAGACTTCGTGTGATAGACACTGTGGGTGAGTGTGCACAGAAACTTGTGGCTTCCTCTCCCCAGATCTTCCAGTGCAGGGTTAAAGTCTCTCCCTTAGGAGACAGGGGCTACCACATTTGAGGCAGTCAATGTGCTTGACTCACATTCCTCTGTGAGTCAAGCACGAGAAGGACATCCGGGCAGAGTTCATTCTACCCTTTCCCAATCACAAGGGAAAATTTCTACTGCAAGCATAGCAGGCCAAACACACAGGATCCAAACTGCTCTCATAACAACTTACTTATTCATAAGACAATGATTCCGCACCAGCGAGTGGAAAGGAATCAGAGTTCACTCTTCTTGGCCAAGCACTGATTAAAAGATCAGGGTGTCGCTGTTAAGACATCAGACAATTGTCCACACTCCAGCTATAGAGCTGTGGGGTTCTCAGTGGAAAGACAGGCTACAAAGACTGGTTGGCCCCTGTGACTTTCTGTAAGGAAACTGACTTTATTTGGAACACAGGGAAGAGGAGTTTAAGCCGAATAACTTTGTCAAAAATAACGGACATTTCAGTAGTGAACAATTAGAGGAAGCTAGTATCTCCATAATAACAAGCCAAACAAGTGAAAACAATGGAAATTTAACATATAAATATGAATTTTCCAATAATAGCACAAAGAAGAAAGGTACAGACAAAGCTGTACCTCTTAAAAAAAAAAAAAACAAGATGTTATTTATTTTGAATATCAGAAAGAGAGAGAGAAAAAAACAAACAAACAAAAAAACAAACTTCCATCTGCTGATTCACTCCACAAATGTCTGCAGTAGCCACGGTTGGTCCCGACCAAAGCCAGTATCCGGGAGCTTCATATGGGTAGGTGAAGAAGACCACACACTTGGGCCATCTTATGCTGTTTTTCTCAGGCCAGTAGTAGTGAGCTGTATTAGAAGTGGAGCAGTGTAGTTACAAACCAGCACCCTTATGGGACGCTGGCATCACACATGACATCTTTACCTGCTGCGCCACAACACCAACCCTGAACACAAAGCCGTATTTCTGCAAAGAAACAATAGAGTAACCAAATAGAAACGAATTATAAAAAATTAAATATGAATGACAGAGAGAAGGATGGGCCAGGGAGGGAGGGAGGAAAAGAAGTATCTTTATATTCTTTTCTTTATGATATAAAGAACAGATTTCATGTTGTTCATAGATACCATTCTAAGAGTATAATGATACTTTCTTCTCTTCTCCTCCTTTTCTTTCTTATTTTATTTTTTGTGGTATTTTTAATTTACTTCATAATCCAAGGCTTAATCCTTGACTAAGTAGTGAGTTCAACAAGAGTGGAAAACCATTGCTCTACAGGCATGTAGACAAGGGCTATAAAAATAATTAAATCCGAAGCTGTCGATTTCATTAGCTGCCCCAAATCAAAGAAAACTAATTAGCTGTTCAAAGTCTTTTGTACTTCCATATGTATTATAGAATCATTTTTTTTCTGAACTGAGAAGAATGTTTTTAGTATTTTAATTGGAATTTCATTGAATCTGTAAAATGCTTTGAAAGGTATGGACATTTTGATATTAATTCTTCCAATCCAGGAACATGGAAGATTTTTTTACTTTTCTTGTGTCATTTTCTATTTATTTCCTTAATTTTTTTGTAGTTTTCATTGTAGAGATCTTTCACATCCTTGGTTGAATTTACCCCAAGGTATTTAATGTTTTTCATAGCAGTTTTTGTTATTCTTAGAGAGAGTCTTTATTTAACTTTTATTTATATCATTTATAAATGAGAGCTTCTCTGGGAACAGTATTCTGGGTTGAAGATTTTTATGGAGTATACCGAATCTGTTCTCTTTGTGTTATCACATTAATATGAGAATTGATGAAAATTATCACGTTAACATGAGAATGTTTTAGTAGTCATCATGAATTTGCTATGACTCTAATAATCTAATGAACTAATAAATTCCTAGTTTTTTATTTGAAAGAGACAGAGGGAAAAGGAGATCTTCCATCCATTGTTTCACAACCCAAATGGCCACAATAGCCAGGACTAGGCTAGACTGAAGCCAGGAGCCCAGAGTATCCTCAGAGTCCCCAACGTGGGAACAAGGGCAAAACAATTGGGTCATCTTTCATTGCTTTTCTAGTTGCAATAGTAGAGAACTGGATCAGAATTGGAGTAGTCAGGACTTGAACAAGTGCCCATGTGGGATGCCAGCATCTTAGGCACTGGCTTAACCCACTAAGTCACAATACCAGCTCCAATAAATTCTTTAAAATATGAATAATGGGCGGGCGCCACGGCTCAATAGGCTTATTCTCTGCCTGCAGCAGCAGCACCCCAGATTCTAGTCCCCGTCTGGGCACTAGATTCTGTCCCGGTTGTTCCTCTTCCAGTCCAGCTCTCTGCTATGGCCCAGGAGTGCAGCAGAGGATGGCCCAAGCGCTTGGGCCCTGCACCTGCATAGGAGACCAGGAGGAAGCACCTGGCTCCTGGCTTCGGATTGGCATAGCACCAGCCATAGTGGCCATTTGAGGGTGAACCAATGGAAGGAAGACCTTTCTCTCTGTCTCTCTCTCTAATTCTGCCTGTCAAAAAAAAAAAAAAAAGATAAATAAAAATAATACATATTATAGCAAAAAATAAAAAAAGGGGAAGGGTGAAGAATAAATTTGTATTGACATGACAATCTTATATGTCATTGGATTTATGTTAGCACACTCTGAAGTGGATATAAGGTGTGGTATATATATTAAAAAATCTAGACAGGGACCTAAAACAATCAAGTTAGAAAAGTAATGAAAGTTTCATTACTTGCAAATGAAATGATCATGTACAAGAAAATTCTAAGAAATTTGCTAAAAAAGACATAGTAACTTACCTAGTAAGTTCAGCAAAGTTTCTGGATATAAGATAAATGTTCAAAAATATATTATGTTTCCATACTCTACCAATGAAAAATCTAAAAAATGTAATTAAAAAAAAACTCCATTTAAACAGTAATATCAATAAAAATAATTAAGAATGAAATTAACAAAATAATTATGATTCATACACAAAAATAAAACATCAGTGAAAAAGTAAGAATTAAACAAATGGAATGATATTCCATGTACTTAAATCATAAAAAGAGATATCATTGAGTTGACAATACTGCATAAATTTATCTAATAATTCAGCACTCATAGTAAAAATTCCAGTGACATTTTTACCTTTTAGAAATTGACAAACTTAGGCCAGCACCGCGGCTCACTAGGCTAATCCTCTGCCTTGTGGCGCCGGCACACCAGGTTCTAGTCCTGGTCAGGGCGCCGGATTCTGTCCCGGTTGCCCCTCTTCCAGGCCAGCTCTCTGCTGTGGCCCGGGAATGCAGTGGAGGATGGCCCAGGTGCTTGGGCCCTGCACCCCATGGGAGACCAGGATAAGCACCTGGCTCCTGCCTTCAGATCAGCACGGTGCGCCGGCCGCAGTGCGCCAGCCGCGGCGGCCATTGGAGGGTGAACCAAGGGAAAAGGAAGACCTTTCTCTCTCTCTCTCTCTCACTGACCACTCCGCCTGTCAAAAAATAAAAATAAATAAAATAAAAAAAAAAAGAAATTGACAAGCTTACCTCAAAATTCATCTACAATTTTAAGAGACCTTTAACATTCATGAGTCTAGAAAAACAAAATGTTAGAGAACTCACATTTCCAGATTTCAAAATGTATGTATATATTTGAAAAACAGTAAGACAGGCAGACAGACAAACAGAAAGAGAGAGATCTCTCAAGCACTGGTTTACTTCTGAAATGCGCAAAACACCACTGACTGGGCAGGGCCAGCCCAAAGACAGGAGCCCAGAGTTCAACACAGGTCTCTCACATAGATGTCAGGGAACCACTTGCTTATGCCATTATCACTGTCTCTCAGACAGCATATTACATGAGGCTATAACATAAAGCTTTTTTTGTCTGTCTGCCTGTCTTACTGTTTTTCAAATATATAATTTTTGTTAATTAATTTTAAAAATTATATGAGCCAGCAATTACTCTCCCTGTTTATTATTATTGTATTAAAACATATATTTATACAAAAAACTATAAATAAATTAGTCCCCATTATAGAATTATTCATATGTCCAATACTGGAATTATAGTAAGTTTAGCAACTAATAAATGGATAAAGCATTGCTTGTGCACAAATGGACTATTTTTATATTAATAGAGAATGCAACACTGATATATGCAACAACATAAAATAATCCTGAAAAATGTGTGGTCAGTGAAAGAAGTCAGTCACAAACGACCACATATTGTGTGATTTTATTTAGCATACAAAAATTTATACAGATAGTTGATATTTAGAAGGTAAGAAGTAACTGCTAATTAAAATTATGATTTATTTTTATCCAATGAAGATGTTCTAAAATTGATAATGGACATGGCTGAAGAACTATGTGAATATATTAAAAACCATTTTACTGGGCCGGCGCCGTGGCTCACTAGGCTAATCCTCCGCCTTGCGGTGCCGGCACACCGGGTTCTAGTCCCGGTCGGGGCGCCGGATTCTGCCTGGTTGCCCCTCTTCCAGGCCAGCTCTCTGCTGTGGTCTGGGAGTGCAGTGGAGGATGGCCCAAGTGCTTGGGCCCTGAACCCCATGGGAGACCAGGAGAAGCACCTGGCTCCTGGTTTCGGATCAGCGCGGTGCGCCGGCCGCGGTGGCCATTGGAGGGTGAACCAACGGCAAAAAGGAAGACCTTTCTCTCTGTCTCTCTCTCTCACTATCCACTCTGCCTGTCAAAAAATAAAAATCATTTTACTGGATAGTTACAAGAGACTTAGGTGATGAAGTATGTCAACATAGGAAATTTTATTTGTCAGGGAAGATACTAGCCCGTAAGATTATTCTAAAAGGTTATTATTCTAAAATGTTATTATTTATTATTATTTAGATTATTCTAAAAGGAGAAATGGTACAATGTTATCAACACTTTGTATGTAAAATTTAGTATGAGCTAGAGGTTTTTAGAAAGGGGGCTGTTTCAAAGTTTTTACAACAAATGGATGGTGTAATGATCACTGAGTTAGATGGAGTTTGGAGAACATTATGATCAAGCAGTTGATAGAAACTGCTCTATGATTAATAGAGGGAGCAATAAGCCAATATAAGTATACTTATATTAGTTTATATGCAGGTGGTATAAGAACCCCAACAGGGTTTGCAGGAACAGGCAGAAAAATAGTAAAGAATATGATGGCAAATGATCATAAGGTCACACCCTAAGGCGCTTCATCATTTTGAAGGAAGAGAGAGAAATTTAACTGGTGAAAGAAAGTGAATACCATCTATAAAGCAGAACAGCAACAACATAAACGCTGGAAATTATGTTCTGACACCTTGAAGATAGTTTAAGAAGAAAAGAGTGTCCATTTATTTTTAAATGTTACACTATTAAAGTAAAACAGTAAGCCATATGAATTCCTTTTATTAGTAATGGTGAGATCAAGGTTGACTTTTGAAGAGTAGCTTTAATTAAAAATAGAATAAAATATAGAAGTAAAATCATATGCAGTGGGTTCTATAAGCTGTTATATGGAAATATGTATTAATAAAGGAAGTGAACAAATTTGTATCATAACAGTTCTTATTTTTGTTTGCTTTTTAACAAGGAAGCTACCATAATTTGTGGAAATATTGTTGTATAAAATCCAGCCAGAGGAGATAACAGAAAGAATAATGCAATGCAATGAAAGGTCGAGATAGGGCAGAAGGAAAGACAGTCCCTTATTTCAACAGACTTTAAGCAGAGGATGAGGAAGAACAGATAATCTTTAATTCAGTGTAAAGATTTCTCCTGAGGTAGCACAGAGCACTCCATGGCAGGAGACAGGAAGTGTGTCTATGTGTTCCTGTCAATGTCACTTTAAGCCATCAGAATTCTGTTATGTGGGCTTCACTCTGGTGACTTAGTCTAATGGAATCATTTCCCAAAGGCCTAATCTCTAAACAACATAATGGGATAAAGTGTTCACCCTCTTAGTATCACTAGCACAGGCTTTGGACACTTAACTCCTGAGATAGGGGGACGAATATTCAAACTGAGCACCTATAGGCAATCATTTTAAAAGCAGTAGGAAAGGCTGTTTATTAGAGTGGTTATCCCAAACACTTTTCTCCAGATTAGTATCTATTCATCAAATTTTAAAAATGAAATAGAACATAATTTACATAACATTTCTGAATTTTCCATAGATACACATGCTTAAATATGATGTCTTTCATACTATGTTCAGTTATCAGATGCAAGTAATTCATTTCAGTCTCAGAAACCCCTTAAGTATAAAGATGAAGGGCCTGGTGTTATTGCTTAGCTGCCTCTTGGGATGCCAGCAAAAGGTGTCCCAGCTGCCCCTCTTCCAATCTGGCTCTTGAGGAAAAGCAGCAGAAGATGGCCCATGTATTTGAGCCCCTGCACCCCACAGAGGAGACCTGGATGGAGCGCCTGCCTCCTGGTTTCAGCCTGGCCTATCCTGACTATTGGCGCCATCTGGGGAATGAATCAGCAGATGGAAAGTTTCCCTCTCTCTCTCTTTCTCTCTCTAACTCTTTTAAATAAATAAATGAATTCATAAAAAATAAGTTATAAAGGGCAAAATGAATACTGACATCATCAGAATCAAATTATTAGCACAGCCAAAATTCTCTGTGCATTAGTGAATCTCTCTTAAACCTTTCTTTTCACCATTCCCTAACTTCCTCTAAATGCTCCTCTCAGTATAAACTTGCAAAATATCCTGTTACATATATATGTTTTTTAAGATTTATTTTTATTTATTTGAAAGACAGAGTTACAGAGAAAGGTAGAGAGAGAGAGAGAGGTCTTCCATCCTCTGGTCCACTCCCCAGTTGGCTGCAACTGCCAGAGCTGTGCAGATCCAAAGCTAGGAGCCAGGAGCTTCTTCCGGATCTCCCACTTGGGTGCAGTGCTCAAGGACTTTGGCCATCTTCTACTGCTTTCCCAGGCCATAGCAGAGAACTGGATCGGAAGAGGAGAAGCTGGGACTAAAACTGGCACCCATATGGGATACTGGTGCTTCAGGCCAGGGTTTTTAACATGCTGTGCCACAGCGCCAGCCCCTGTTCCATATATATATATATATATATATATATATATATATATATATATATTTGCTAATTTCCTTTTTTTTGCTTTCAAAATTTTATTTAATGAATATAAATTTCCAAAGTACAGCTTATGGATTACAATGGCTTCCCCCCCATAACGTCCCTCCCACCCGCAACCCTCCCCTTTCCCACTCCCTCTCCCCTTCCATTCACATCAAGGTTCATTTTCGTTTCTCTTTATATACAGAAGATCAGTTTAGCAGCCATTAAGTAAAGATTTCAACAGTTTGCTCCCACACAGAAACATAAAGTGAAAAATACTGTTTGAGTACTAGTTATAGCATTAAATCTCAATGTACAGCACACTAAGGACAAAGATCCTACAACTCCTGTTGTTGACTTAACAAATTGACACTCTAGTTTATGGCCTCAGTAATCACCCTAGGCTCTTGTCATGAGCTGCCAAGGCTATGGAAGCCCCCTGAGTTCACTGACTCTGATCATTTTTAGACAACGCCATGGTCAAAGTGGAAGTCTCTCCTCCCTTCAGAGAAAGGTACCTCCTTCTTTGATGACCCATTCTTTCCACTGGGATCTCACTCGTGGAGATCCTTCATTTAGGTTCCCCCCCCCAAGAGTGTCTTGGCTTTCCATGCCTGAAATAGTCTCATGGGCATTTCAGCTGGATCTGCATGCCTTAAGGGCTGATTATGAGGCCAGAGTGCTGTTAGGACATTTGCCATTCTTGGGTCTGCTGTGTATCTCACTTCCCATGTTCGATCATTCTCTCCCTTTTTTATTCTATCAGCTAGTATTTGCAGACACTATTCTTGTTTAGGTGATCCCTTTGATTCTTAGTCCTATCATTACGATCAATTGTGAACAGAAATTGATCACTGGGACTAGTGAGATGGCATTGGTACATGCCACCTTGATGGGATTGAATTCAAATCCCCTGGTATGTTTCTAACTCTACCGTTTGAGGTAAGTCAGCTTGAGCATGTCCCGAATTGCACATCTCTTCCCTCTCTTATTCCTACTCTTATATTTAACAGCGATCACTTTTCAGTTAAGTTTCGGCACTTAAATGCCCATCAACAGTAGACTGGATAAAGAAATTATGGGACATGTACTCTATCGAATACTATACAGCAGTCAAAAACAACGAAACACAGTCATTTGCAACAAGATGGAGGAATTTGGAAAACATCATGCTGAGTGAATTAAGCCAGTCCCAACGGGACAAGTATCATATGTTCTCCCTGATTGGCGACAACTATTGAGCACCAAAGGGGAAACTTGTTGAAGTGAAATGGACACTATGAGAAACAGTGACTTGATCAGCTCTTGTCCTTACGGTTGATGTACAGTGTAATACTTTATCCATTTTAGTATTTTTTTTATTCTAGTACCATTGGTTGAACTCTGTAATTAACACACAATTATTCTTAGGTGTTTAAATTTTAATTGAAAAGTGATTCCTGTTAGGAATTTGGAAAACATTATGTTGAGTGAAATAAGCCAATCCCAAAGGGACAAATACCACTTGTTCTCCCTGATAGGTGACAACTAACTGAGCACCAAAAAGGAAACCTCTTAAAGTGAAATAAACACTATGAGAAACAGTGACTTGATCAGCCCTCACCCTGACTGTTGATGAGCAGCTTAATATGTTATCCCTCTTAGTATTTTTTTTTGTTTGTTCTACTTAATACTTTTGGTTGAATACTGTAATCAATACACAATTCTTCTTAAGTGCTGAAACTTAACTGTTCCATATATTTTATGTATGCACACATGCTAAATAATATACTTGCCCAATCAAATTAATTTAATATGATTTAATGGGATAGTGTATATTTACATTGTTTCTACAAAAGCATATGTGAAACTCTCATCATCATATTTTTATTTTTAAATATTATTAGTTTAACAAAATCACTTATGTACCTAATGGAAATTTGAAATTATATTCATATACTAAAAATTTTGTTGAGAACCTGGAGACAGGAATTCCAGATCCATTGCTGATGCCATCAAATGATACAGACCCAGAAAATTCACTCAAACTTTCTATGTATCTGGTTTCTCTCTACAGAGAATGTGATGAATTCAGCTTTATCAAATGCCTGTGTTTTAATCTATTGAGATAAGCCTGTGGATTTTTCTCTTCAGTATGTCATTGCAGTTATGATTATTTTTATATGATGAACCATCCCTGCATCCTGCATCCCTGGAAGGGTCCCACTTAATCCTGATGAGTAATCTTTTAAATGTGATTTTGGATTTGATCTGCTAGCATTTTGTTGAAGAGTTTTGCATCTATTTATGTCAAGGATATTGGCCTGTAGTTTTCTTTTGTTTGTTTTGTCCTTGTCTGGCCTTAGTATGAAGGTAAACTTGGCCTCCTAGAATGGATTTGGAATAATCCTGCCCTTTTCTGCTTTTCAATAAGTTAACAAAGATTGTTATTAATTCTTATTCATATTTTTTTGTAAAACTGAAAGATGAAGCTTTCTGGTTCTGGGCAACACTTTGAGGAAGAATTTTAATTACTGATTTAATGTTTCTACTTGCTATTGGTGTGTTTAGGCATTCTATTTCTTTATGATTCAATCCGGGTAAGATGCATGTGTCCAAGATGCTGGTATTTCTTCCAGGTTATAGAATATATGTGTTGCCATATAATTTTTCTTTTTTTCTTTTTTTAAGAAAACTTTTATTTAATAAATATAAATTTCCGAAGTACAACTTTTGGATTATAGTGGTTTTCCCCCATAACAACTCTCCCACTCCCAAACCATCCCACCTCCAATTCCCTTTCCTATCCTATTCTTCATTAAGATTCATTTTTAATTATCTTTATATACAGTAGATCAATTTGGTATATCAGAAGTAAAGATTTCAATAGACTGCACTCACAAAGACACACGAAGTATAAAGTACTATGTGAAGACTAGTTATACCATTTATTCACATAATACAACACATTAAGGACAGAAATCCTACATGGGGAGTAAGTGCGCAGTGACTCCTGTTGTTGATTTAACAGTTGACACTCTTATTTACGACGTCAGTAATCACCCGAGGCTCTTGTCATGAGCTGCCAAGGGTATGGAATCCTCTTGAGTTCTGAAACTCTGATCTTATTTAGACAAGGCCATAGTCAAAGTGGAAGTTCTCTCCTCCTTTCAGAGAAAGGTACCTCCTTCTTTATATTTTTGTGGTATCAATGGCCATGTTTCCATTTTCAACTCTAATTGCACATATTTGAAGATGTTCTCTTTTGTTCTTCTTTAGTCTACCTAAGGATTTATCAATTGTGTTTGCCTTTTAAAAAATCAGATCTTTATTCATTATATTTTTTGTTTTTAGTGCATATTTTATTTATTCTCTAAGTTTTAATAATTCCTTTTGTCAATTTTGGAAATGATTTATTCTTGTCTTTTTTGGTCTTTCAGGTGCTGTGATACTGTTCTCTCAAATTCGTTTTGTTGATGCAGGCATTGATTGGTATAAGCTTCTCTTTAGTACTACTTTTGCTATATTCCATGTGTTTTAGTATGTTATGTTCCAATTTTCATTCAGTTGCAGGATATTTTTAAATTTTTCTTTCTTGATTAATTGTTTGATCCATTGTTTGTTAAAGAATAAGTTGTTTAATCTCCATGTATTTGTATATCTTACAAATTTTCTTGAAGTTTTTTTCATTTTATTTATTTTATTTTATTTTATTTTATTTTATTTATTTATTTTTGACAGGCAGAGTTAGAAGGTTAGAGAGAGAGAAAGAGAGAAAGGTCTTCCTTTCGTTGGTTCACTCCCCAAATGGCGGCTATGACCAGCGTGCTGGGCAGATCTGAAGCCAGGAGCCAGGTGCTTCTTCCTGCTCTCCCATGCGGGTGCAGGGCCCAAGCACCTGGGCCATCCTCCACTGCACTCCCGGGCCATAGCTGAGAGCTGGACTGGAAGAGGAGCAACCGGGACAGAACTGGCACCCCAACCGGGACTAGAACCTGGGGTGCCGGCACCGCAGGCGGAGGATTACCCTAGTGAGCCGAGGCACCAGCCCTAGTTTTTTCGTTTTATTACATTGTGATCAGAAAAAATGCATAATATGAACCCTATTCTTTTAAATTTTTGAGACTTATTTTGTGACCATTATTATTCCTGGAAAATGATATGTGTGTTGTTGATGAGAATATGTATTTTGAAGCTATTGGATGGAAAGTTCTGTAGGTGTCTGCTAGGTTCAATTTACTTGGGCTGTCATTAAACACTTCTCTTTGTTGATTTTCTGTCTGGATAATCTGTCCAGTTGTGTAGGTGTGGTACTAAAATATCCTGCTAATATTGTATTGGAGTCTATTTCTCCTTTTAAGCCCATTAATATTTGTTTTACATTTTTGAATGTTCCAGCATTAGGTATCATTTTATAGGTATTATTTCCTCTTGCTGAATTGAACCAACTATCATTATGTAATGACATGTTTAGTCTGTTGTTACAACTTTTGATTTATCATATGCTTTATCCTACAGAAGTATGGTTACTCCTGCTTTTTTGTGGGGGAGGTAGGGTCCAATTTGCATGGAATATCTTGTTCCATCCTGTTACTGTCATTCCATGTGTGTCATTAGATGGGAAGTGATTGCTTCATGTAAGCAGCATATCCTCGGTTCTGTTTGTTAACTCATTACTTCTCTTTACATATTTCAATTGGAGAATCCAATCCATTGGTATCATTGACTGCCAATGTCTTACCACTAGCATTCAGACAGCTTTTTATATATTTATTGTATTCCTTTCTTTCTTTTTCCCTACATTACAACCTTCATTTGTAGATAAGTGATTTTTCTTTAGTGATGTAGTTTGATTTCTTGGTTAATAATTTTGGTAATCTATCTATCTAACTATATAGGTTTTGCTGTTTGGTTATCTTAAGTCTTATGAAAAAATTTTCTCTTGGATGTAACAAGTTATCTTTCAATGATAACAACTTAGTATTGATTATGGAAACAGAAAAACACACAAATAAAAACTAAGAGTTAAAAAATACTGCCTAATAAAACACTCCAAAATTGTGCTCCATCTCCCCCCACATAATGAATTTTTCATGCCACATTTTAACTCTTTCCACATTGCCCATGTCTTATCATTTTACTGTAGTAATTGTAATATTTTAGTCTTCATAGTAAAGATGCAAATGAAATGCACATGATGTTTATGTTAGAAGAGCTTTAAATCATCAGTTATTATTAATTTAGATCTCTTTCATTAGCATTCCTTAAATCATCCTTTATCACTCTGCTGTCTATGTTTGACCTCTAAAATTATACTGCATGGGGAATCCTTTTGGTCATCTGTTTGAAATTATTGTGTCACCTGTATTTTTGATTTCCAAGCTTTGATTTCCAGGGTTTTAAGAATCAGTTGAGTATCGTGTTTCAAATATGTTCTTCTTCCTGGCATCTGCAGTCTCTGACATGCATCTCTGGCTGTGCACTTGGCATTGCATTAGGGGAGAACTGTCACAGACATTTCAATTTTTTCACATCCCAAATGTTAATTGCTCCACTCCACAAATAACACCCTCTTAAAATTTTCCAATCTCCGTGTTTCTGTGTTTCTGTGTGCAATACATCTTTAATCATCTTTTGCAGGGCTGGATGAGTGGCAACAAATTCTTTCAATTTCTGTTTGCTATGAAAAGTCTTTATTTCACTTTCATTCACAAATGATAGCTTTGCAGGATATAATATTCTGGGCTGGCAGTTTTTCTCTTAGTACCTGGGCTATATCTCGCCATTCCCTCCTAGCTTGTAGGGTTTCTGATGAGAAGTCAGCTGTGAGTCTGATTGGAGATCCTCTGAGAGTAATCTGACATTTCTCTCTTGCATGTTTTCACTATAAGAAATGGTGACTTCATCAGCCCTCACCCTGACTGTTGATGAGCAACTTGATATGTTATACCTCTTAGTATTTTTTTTGTTTGTTCTACTTAATACTTTTGGTTGAATACTGTAATCAATACTCAATTCTTCTTAAGTGCTGAAACTTAACTGAAAAGGGATCGCTGTTAAATATAAGAGTGGGAATAAGAGAGGGAAGAGATGTGCAATTCGGGACATGCTCAAGCTGACTTACTTCAAACGGTAGAGTTAGAAACATACCAGGGGACTCCAATTTAATCCCATCAAGGTGGCATGTACCAATGCCATCTCACTAGTCCCAGTGATCAATTTCTGTTCACAATTGATCGTAATGATAGGACTAAGAATCAAAGGGATCACCTAAACAAGAATAGTGTCTGCAAATACTAGCTGATAGAATAAAAAGGGAGAGAACAATCCAACATGGGAAGTGAGATACACAGCAGACTCATAGAATGGCAGATGTCCTAAACAGCACTCTGGCCTCAGAATCAGCCCTTAAGGCATGCGGATCCAGCTGAAAAGCCCATGAGACTATTTCAGGCATGGAAAGCCAAGACATTCAGGCAAAAAAAAAAAAAAAAAAAAAAAAAAAAACCCTAAATGAAAGATCTCTGCAAGTGAGATCCCAGTGGAAAGAATGGGTCATCAAAGAAGGAAGTACCTTTCTCTGAAGGGAGGAGAGAACTTCCACTTTGACCATGGCGTTGTCTAAAAATGATCAGAGTCAGTGAACTCAGGGGGCTTCCATAGCCTTGGCAGCTCATGACAAGAGCCTAGGGTGATTACTGACGCCATAAACAAGAGTGTCAATTTGTTAAGTCAACAACAGGAGTCACTGTGCACTTATTTCCCATGTAGGGTCTCTGTCCTTAGTGTGATGTACATTGAGATTTAATGCTATAACTAGTACTCAAACAGTATTTTTCACTTTATGTTTCTGTGTGGGAGCAAACTGTTGAAATCTTTACTTAATGGCTGCTATACTGATCTTCTGTATATAAAGAGAATCGAAAATGAATCTTGATGTGAATGGAAGGGGAGAGGGAGTGGGAAAGGGAAGGGTTGCGGGTGGGAGGGACGTTATGGGGGGGAAGCCATTGTAATCCATAAGCTGTACTTTGGAAATTTATATTCATTAAATAAAAGTTTAAAAAAAATTACTAGAGGAAGACATAAGCCAGTGCCGCGGCTCACTTGGCTAATCCTCCGCCTGCGTCGCTGGCACCCTGGGTTCTAGTCCCGGTTGGGGCACTGGATTCTGTCCCAGTTGCTCCTCTTCAAAAAAAAAAAAAATTCCAATATCAATATCCTGATACACTTACTGACTACCCTTATTTGGGCTACTATGATTTCCCAAATTGTGTCTATGCCTATAGTCTTTCAATATATTCCCCACATGTAGCAAGCTAAGAGAATGCATTATGTCAGTTTCTTGTTTAAATAATTGCATCATTTTCTAACAATTGGGGAAAAATTTCTCACATTATACACAAGCAAGGATACATACGACCATACTCATCCTCATACAATGCAATCCAGCCATCAATGACCTTCATTCAATCTCTATAGTACAATTTATTATAACCTTCTCCCATGTTAGAAAAAAATTTATACTGCCTATTTATATGTTTAACTGCATCATATCTACCATATTTAATTGTAACAACTATAGAGTAATATCCCAGAATTTAATTAACCTTCAATATAAGCACATACTCCTAGAAACCTGATATTCTCTATTTCAGCACACTATTCCCTTTATAATATTTTTAAAGTTTGAAATTACTTTCTTTGTATATTTTATAATTGGTAGTGAATGTCTCCCTCATTGGATTGCAAACTTTATCATGTCATTTTAATATCTTATCTCTAATACCTAACAAAATGACATATACAGAG
This sequence comes from Oryctolagus cuniculus, assembly GCF_051225735.1. Taxonomy (NCBI): domain Eukaryota; kingdom Metazoa; phylum Chordata; class Mammalia; order Lagomorpha; family Leporidae; genus Oryctolagus; species Oryctolagus cuniculus. The sequence goes on along the minus strand of NC_142874.1, from coordinate 63,097,614 downwards.
CAGTCAATGCACACTTGTTCACTGAATAGACAAATGGATCAAATACTTAATCGCTGCAAGTTTCATTATGGGAGGAACACTGAGCTCAATTTAAGGAAATTTAGGTGACAGTCAGGACTCTAACTCTCCTTTAGGAAATGTGTTAATACTTTAATTATCAATATATTTTCAGATTTCTAGAGTCTTTTTCTTTTGCAGCATTTTATCTGTCTTTGTAAAGTGTCTCCAAATTTAAAAGTGAATTAATTGGGGTCGGTGCTGTGGAATAGTGGGCTAGACCTCCACTTGTGGTGCTGGCATCCTGTATGGGCTCCAGTTCTAGTCTCAGCTGCTCCTCTTGCCGTCCAGCTCTCTACTATGGCCCAGGAAATCAGTGGAGGATGGGCCAAGTGTTTGGGCCCCTGCCCCTCTATGGGAGACCCAGAAGAGACTCTTGGCTCTTGGCTTAGTATTGGATCAGCTTTGGCTGTTGCAGTCATTTAGGGAGTGAACCAGCAGATAGAAGACCTTTCTTCTGTCACTCTCTCTGTCTGTAACTCTACCTCTAAAATAAATAAAATCATTTTTTAAAAAGTAAATTAATTAACAGATGCAATAATATCTTTAAAAATTGTATTTGGGATGTCGATTTATACTAATGACTAAAATCTCATTTGGTAATGCCTAAGTCTAATTTCCAGCTTCCACTGCTACCATCTTTTTGCTAATACAGACTCTAGGAGACATTAAGCAATGGCTCAAGTGATTTGGTTCCTTCCACTTGGGTGGAAGACAGTGATTTAGCTTCTGACTCCCAGCATTTTGCAAATGAAACAACAAATGTGTGCTCTTACTGGCTCCTGTCTCTGTCTTCATGATTCTGTCTCTATCTCTCACTCGTTGAGTGTGTGACTCTGTCTTTAAACAAACAAACGAATAAATATTTCTAAAAATTAAAAAAGCAGACAGCATTTAGAGAGATCATATAATTGTACTTTAGAACTTATTAATTCAAATAAAATAAGGAATTTGAATAATAGTCTATGTGATAAAATTAAGGTTGTCTTGGAAAGTCACGGTGGTCTAATGTATATGAGTTTAAGTAACAAATAATTTATCAACAATTAGAATTTACTGACGTAGTCTTTTCACATTTCAAAAATGATTTTTGAATATCATTTGGTAATAAAGTATGAATCATAAATCTTAGTCTGACTCTATCTGGGAATATGTTGATTAAATATATTTGCATGCATGTCATCTTCTGTGCAAGCAAATAGAATGTCATATAAAATGCCTCCTGAGTAAGTGGCATGTAATTCTTATTTTCATTTGTATAAGCAGTCATTTTAACAGTATGTGGGACAGATTTTTACTTAGGGATTCTTTTAATGTAATGAATATTTTAATAGTGTTTTTATATCTAATACTACTTGAACTCAGTGAACCATTAATAAGTGTATATAAGAAGTAACATTAAAATTATTTTGTTTGGTCATTTTAAATTTGTGCACTGATCAGTTATCATCGCAGTCTAGTTCCTTAGACACCAAAAGTTTGTCAAAGGCAGACAGACTTCAGTCCGTGAAGAAAAAGAGAATAACAACCTGTGTGCTTCCAAGTTCGCTCTCATCACACAGCTGTATGTCACTGAAGGGACCGGTTTGTCCTTCTTATTACCTCAAATTAAATCTGAACTTTACAACAGCACTTGTAAACCGCTGCACGCAATTCTTCTGATCTTGAAAAAAAATGAAAGAGGAATACAGGAAGAAAAGTGAGTAAAACATTGGTAATTTGTTTAGCTGGTGGTGCAGGCTGTTCTCGGATCAAATTTTGTTTCCCAAAGGATGGCATCAGTTTTAAATTACACAGCAAGCAGGCAAGAGAAAGCAAGCAAACAATCAGAACCTACCCAGGAGGGGAAAGAATAAGGCTAGAGCCCCAGAGATCCCATTTAATAAATAAACACCTTCATTTCTGTAAGTTAATTTCACCACAGGAAATAAGTTTAGTTTTAATTATATTGCCTTATGTCATGTTTTATAAAAGGTACATGAGGTTCATTGACTTTCTCTTATTAAAGCTTTGGCTGTTTCCAAAAATATTGTGTGAAGATTAACTCTCTAAGGAAACATAGCATGATGTACAATTATTTGAAATGCAATATTTTCATCTTATCCCATGTTAGTGACAATTAAATAGATGAAAACAACATTTGCTATTTAATTTTCATTTGGAAATGGTTTGATTTTTTGGAGTCATATAAGAATGATTCTCTGAGTAATAAAGATTGGTTGCATTATTGATGCAAATACAAAAAATTGATCTAGCTTTTGTCAGATTAAGAAAATAGTAATTTCAGAGTTAACATTTGTGATTCAAGCTTCTAGTCTTCATGATTATGTATAATTTTAGTTTAAATTCAACATTGTCAGGAAGTGAATATATTTTTGACCAAGTAGGGCTACCTGAGCAAAAGCAATACCATAGAATTTAGGCTAAAGGATGAGCTCATGAAGTAAAATGATTACTGATGAGAGATAATGAATGAGACCTCCAGAGAGATTAAGAGATTTATCTTAACATATATTTATATTTTAGATCAGAATAGAAACTATAATCATTGAGCTTTCTGTTTACATTCCAACAGATTATAAAACATTAACAAATATTTCTCTCCATTCTCAGAAAGAGATGGGTGATGTGTTGAATATACATTACAAGATTCATATTTTTGTGGTTTTCTTTTGTGCACAAAAGCTCATTTGTATATATGCATAGTCCATCTGCCTCTTACAGAGTTACTCTGAAGTAGGGAGAATAAGCTATGGGGAACTGAGACAGTTATTGTTTTAGGCAATACTAATCTATTTGATCCAGAAATACTGTATTTGCTTTCAGAATATTATAAATAATTAACATATTATAAAATATTGAAATCCATGACTGTATGATATATTATATGGATAATTTTAAAAGAAGCAGAAAATTATATGTCTTTGGCAAATTTTCTATTCTGTAATGTATGAGACTTATTATTTTTAGTTTTTAGGAATATAATATAGAAAAGTTAGGGAAACAGCTTAGGATCAAAACTCAACATTAGCAATATTTTTATTGTTAGTTAAAGCTGATGAATCAAATTTATTTTATTTTAGTTACTAATTCACAAAAAGAGTAGAATAAAAACTCCTACTGAATAATGTTGGTAATATCATACAAGATGACAAACAAAACAAAATCATATGCACACACACACACACACACACACATATATATATATAGAGAGAGAGAGAGAGAGAGAGAGAGACAGAGAGAGAGAAAGAGGGAAAAGATAGAATAAATTCTGTGTGTGAGATAGCTCATTGAGTTCAGAAGTCTGAATATTATTGGGGAGGAGAAACATGTCACCTGTATTTGTCACACTGTACTTTTATTAAAATCTTAGTTTATTGAACATATTTACTTAAAAATGTAGTAAAGACAAGCAATTCATTCCTGAAATAAAGTCTGTAGAGTGCATGGAGATTCTTGGTCTATCAAATGGAAGAGAATGAACATTTTGCACTAAGTAGCTTGTCTTGTATTTAGTTTACATTCTCAGGAGAATCTGTCTGTATGGCATATAGCATGATTAATGCAATGTCTATCACATAATAAATATTATATATATGAAATTTATAATTTCCATTATGATTACATCATAACTTGTTTTGTGTTCATATAGTAAGTCAGTGTTGATTATTTTATTAATCTTTGTAAATAATATTAATTGACAAGTCAATAATATTTATGTCCTTCTAGCTCAGATCAGTTTGTAGGTAATATAAACCAAAAACAAAACAAAATACAACCAAACAAAAAAAAAACCCAGTAGGATGCCTCTTTATATAAAATAACTTAAAGAGACACACAATGCAAAGCCCATTTTCTCTAGATGTCTCTTAAAACTGATTATGTTACTAAAAGCAGTCCACTAGGAGCTTTATGGTAGAGAAGGAAGTTATATTTTCTCCCTCAAACATTGGAGCCCAAACTGTGTTAGCTCAGAACCATCTTCAGAAAGGAAATGTTTCCAGCCTTTGCAAGGATGGAAAACAAGTGTTCAGAGCAACTGTAATATCACCAACCTCTTCCTCCTTGCCTGGGGTCATGTGGGATTGGAGACACTATAGTGAGCTGGTGTTAGAGAGGTATCTATTGTAAGGTCACTGCATTAGTGGAAGCAGTAGCCCCTGGATCAGGATGGATAATTTTGACACAGCTAGGACATGTTCTTAGATCATACGGGTTCTCTTTTATTGGCAACCCCAGTGGAAGTAGATTCCTGTATATCCTACACACACCCAATTTCAAGTACAGGCTGAACACAGTGGTCTTGTCCTGTGTAACTGTGGGAAATAAGGGGACATAGACCCTGTCTCATGTGCAGTAATGGTGGTGCAGGTTCATGAGCATCTGGTTGCAATGAGAATTGCCAGGTGAAATTATATGCACTCTCCTGGCATTTATTTTCAGTCTCCAGTTGTGGCAATAGAAAAATATCTAGTCAAGTGGAAAGAGGTTATTAGGATGGCAGCACTTACTCTCAGAACACGCTTTCCATCCCAATATAGGTTTCAAGAAGTAGCTAACTAACAAGGGATTGACAAGATCATGCTCACTCTCTAGATACTAGCTCTTAGTCCTTGGTGATTCTACAGAAATATGAAAATTGTTAGGGATTATTATGAAAAAAACTGTATACCAACATATTGGAAGGAATAAAACAAATTTGTAGACATATTAACATAGCCAAACCTACACAGATCAATCATAACAAGTAGTGATACCTATACAATAATCAAAAGATACCCAGCATAGGAAAGTCCAGGACAGATGTCTTCACTGTTGAATTATAGCAAACTTCAAGGAATAACTAACAACAGGGGTTGGTACGGTGGTGCATTGGGTTAAGCCACCTCTTGGGAAATAGCCATCTTATACTGGAGTGTCAGTCTGAGTCTCAGTTGCTAAACTTCCTACCCTGTGAAAGCAGCAGACGATCTCACAAGTACTTGCAATCGTGCTGTCATGTAGGAATCAACAACAGAGTTCCTAGGTCCCTGCTTTGGCTTGGCCCAAATTTTTACTGGTATGGTTATTTCAGGAGTGAACCAGCAAATGCAAGGTTTCTCTCTCTCTCTCTCTCTCTTTTTCTCTTTCTCTCTCTCTACCCCCCCCCCTTCTTTGCAAATAAATAAATCTTTTTATTTTTATTTATTTATTTATTTATTGACAGGCAGAGTGGACAGTGAGAGAGAGACAGAGAAAGGTCTTCCTTTTCCATTGGTTCACCTTCCAATGGCCACTGCGGCTGGCACGCTGCGGCCAGCACACCACACTGATCCGAAGGCAGGAGCCAGGTGCTTCTCCTGGTCTCCCATGCGGGTGCAGAGCCCAAGCACCTGGGCCATGCTCCACTGCACTCCCGGGCCACAGCAGAGAGCTGGACTGGAAGAGGAGCAATGGGGACAGAATTTGGCGCCCCAACGGGGACTAGAACCCGGGGTGCCAGCGCCACAGGTGGAGGATTAGCCTATTGAGCCGGGGTGCCAGCCCAAATAAATAAATCTTTTTAAAACATCTTGGAATCTATTTATCAAGGAGGTGAAAAACCCTCTGTATCAGAAGTTACAAAACACTAATAAAACAAATAGGAGACACACAAAAGTATGGAAAGATCTCCCATGTTTTACAGGTTGTAAGAATTAATATTGCTAAACTATCCATAATACCTAAAGTGATTTATGCAATTAATTCAAAGTACATCAATAAAACTAGAATAAAAATAATTCTAAAATTCATATAGAAGCAGAAACAACCTTGAATATTGAAAGAAATCATGCACAGAAAGAAAAAAGATGGAGATGTCACAATGCAATATTGCAAAATGTAACCAAAATGACACAGCAATGACATAAAACCAGATACATTGACCAATGGAACAGAATAGTCTCCATAACACAATTCACGAATCTACAGCCAACTCTATTTGATAAAGGTACCAAAAACATGCACTGTAAAAAGGAGAGCCTTTTTAACAACTTTGCTTGGATAACTGGATGTCCATATGCAGATGATCCAAATGAGAACACTTATTTCCACCTTTTAATGTAATCAACTCAGAATCGATGGATTTGTTCACTTCATATAAATAAAAAATGTTAAAAGTACTTAGGATTCAGCAATATTGCAGGCTATAAAACGAACACACAAAAGTAAATAGCATTCTTGGGCCAGCACCACGGTTCACTAGGCTAATCCTCTGCCTGTGGTGCCAGCACACCGGGTTCTAGTCCCAGATGGGGTGCAAAATTCTGTCCCAGTTGCTCTTCTTTCAGTCCAGCTCTCTGCTGTGGCCCAGGAAGGCAATGGAGGATGGCCCAAGTGCTTGGGCCCTGCACCCGCATGGGAGACCAGAAGGAAGCACCTGGCTCCTGGCTTCGGATCGGCCATTAAAGGAGTGAACCAATGGAAAGAAGACCTCTCTCTCTCTCTCTCTCTCTCTCTCTCTCTCTCTGTATAACTATGCCTGCCAATAAATTAAATCAAAAAAAGTAAATAGCATTTTTCCACACCAAAAATGTTCTTGCTCAGAAAGAACTTACAAGATGAGTTCTTTTCACTATAGCTACAATGAAATTTAATTACCTTGGATTTTTTTTAAAAAAAGGCTTTTTATTTGTTTGAAAGGCAGAGTTACAGAGAGAGAGAAAGAGAGACAGGAGTTGGGAGACAAAAGATCTTCTATCCACAGGTTCACTCTCCAAATGGTCACAAGAATCAGTGCTGGGCCAGGCTGAAGACCGGAGCCTGGGATTCCACCGAGGTCTCCCATGTGGGTATTGGGGACCCAAGCACTTGAGCTATCTTCCATTGCCTTCACAAGAAAATTAGCAGGAAGCTAGATTGCAGCAGAGCAACCTGGACTCAAATTGGCTCTCACATGGAATGCTGGCATCTCAGGTAGCAGATTTACCTACTGTCACACAAGGTCCGCCAGTCTGACCTTGAGATAAATATTACCACAGTTGTCAAAGATCTCTGTGATGAGAATTACAAAATATTAATGAAAGAAATAGAAAAAGGCACTTACACAAAAATGAAAAAAAAAACATTCTTTGTTCATGGATTTGGAGAATTAAAATCAAAACATTTGTATATGTATTAGAATATCACATTGTAGCTCACAAAATAGACAAATATTAATTTTAATAAAAATTTAAACAAAAATTACAAATAAATATGTAAAGTTTTTTGAAGATGTAAAGTAATTTTTGGTGACTAAAGTCAGATCAATGCTTTCCTGGGCTGGAAAAATGGGAGCATCATTTGATGGGTCAAGACAGACTTAACGAAATAGTATGGATCTGTTAACCATGCTGGTATAATGCATTTTACATATGTCAATATGCAACAATTTGTGTTTTCTAAATGTTTGTAAGTTATAGGCAGTTTATCATATGCCTATTATGCTTATATAAATCTTTTTAAAAAATATATGGATTGGCAAAAGCTTTGTCTTCTGAAATAATACCTATCAACTCCATTGTATAAATATATGGGTAACATTATAACTAGGCAGATTTCTTTCATAACACAAATTTTTCGTGAATTTGTTGACCATGGGAAGCTATTTTAAAACCTTTTTTTAAGATTTTACTTTTTTATCTGAGAGGTTGTGTTATAGGCACAAAGAGGGAGAGATAGAGAGAGAAAGATATTCCACCTGTTGGTTCACTCCCCAGATGATTGCAATGGCCATCACTGGGCCAATCCAAAGCAAGGAACTATGGAGACCCAGTTTCTTCCTGGTCTCCCATGGGGTTGCAGGGGCTCAAGTACTTGGGCCATCTTGCACTGCTTTCCTAGGCCATCGGCAGAGAGCTTGATCAGAAGAGGAACAGCCAAGACACTAACTGGCACACAAGTGGGATGTCGGCATGTCAGGCAGAGGCTTAGACTACTATGTCTTTGCACCAGCCTTTCAACAATTTCTACAACAAAATAAAAATTCTACTTTCCATGAAATTTCATTTTAAAAAATATTTATTTTTATTTATTTCAAAGGCAGAGAGACAAAAATGCATGCTGGGTCAGGCTGAAACTAGGAATTCAGAATTCAATTTAGGTCTCCCATGTGGGAGGCAGACACACAGACTTTGAGACATGGTTTCATTCTCAGGTTGTGCATTAGCAGAAATGCGAATCTGAATCAGAAGAAGAGGAGTGAGGCTATGAAACAGACTCTCAGATATGTGGTAAAGGAATGTCAAGTAGAAATTTATCTACACTGAAACAAATTCATAACTTTAACAAAATAATTACTTTCACTGTACTTGAAAAAGAGAGAGAGAGAGAGAGAGAGAGATATTGATTTTCCAAACACCCAATTTGGTTCACTTTCCAAATGCTTCAGTGGCCAGAGCTAAGCAAGGCTGAAGCCAATATTGTAGGACTCAACTCAGGTCTCCCATATGTATGGCAGATACAGAGTACTTGGGCCATTATCCACTGCATTCTAGGATGCATATTAGCTTGAAGTTGGATTAGAAGCAGAATGAGGACATGAGTCAGATACTGTTATAAGGGATGCAAACATCTTAAGTAGCATCTTAAGTTCTGCATCGAGTGCCTGCCCCCTTGAAGCTTTTGAAGTACCATCATACATGATTCTCATTTTTACTTCTGAGCCTTCTGCAGTAGCATCATTATATCTAAGACACATAACCAACTACCCCCTCTGACTTACATTTTCAGGTTTAAATATCAGTGTGTGCTAAACATTAGTATCGGAAAACCCCTATAGTATCACTTCACCACTCTATGGCTATTTTACCCATACCAATGAAAAAGACATCAGATTTTAGCTACCAGGACATCCAGACTCACATTATTTTCCCACATACATATTATTCAGCCGTAACTCTGATGAGGTTATATATTCCCCTTTTAAGTTCAACATAGGTAGGGTAAATGAACAAATCTGTTGCTATCTTGTCACATGAGGATCTGTTAGAAGAGCCTGACCACCTAATCTCACAAAATAATCCATTATCACTTCTGCTGCCAATTCAATTATCTCCTTTTCTGTGTCACTTTTAAGTAACTTCCTCAACACTTGAATCTGGTTAAAGGATCCTATTTATCCTTTCATTTTCATTTTTAATTATTCCTATTTTTTTTCTGAGTAATTCATATTCTAGTTCTGCCATGCAACCCTATTCTGTAGAACTTAGCTAGTACATTTGTGATAGATTTTGTCATTTGGTCTCATCTCCCATTCCCAGGGTAAAGTAAGATGTTCAAAAAAGCAAAATAGTATTTATTATGGCATTCATTATAACTTCAGTTAAAGCATCTAATTAGGAGACACCTGAAGAATCAACATAGAAAATAGTTCAAGGTAGCTTATGTTCTCAAAATTTTCAAACTTAGGCATATTCTGTTTAATATATAAAGATATAGGTGAGGAATTTCTTTTCAATGTAAACTTTGCATATATATCACCTTAAACTAGCTCATCCAGTGGTCCCTTTTGTCATTTATATTACTGTATCAAGTGAGGATGTTGAGTCAGAACAACATTATACTTGGACTGCTGTGTCTTGAGCTACAAAGATAACACCTTGGTCCCCATTGCCCAAGATACAGCTAAATAATTGCTCTTCAAACTATTATGTGGCTCCCTTTCTGTCTAAATTACCCTTTAAAAATTAGCAGTATATCATTTTGGGGGCTCTCTAGTTTTAACCTCATCACTAAGCTTTTCTGTCAGATATCATTAATATTTGTTCAACCATAAACCATAGATGAAATGCAGCAAATTTCTCCTTCTCCTGTTCCTTCTCTTTATTTTCATAAATAAAACCATACACATTACTAAATAGGGTCAAGCTTCATTTTAATTATTTGATTATTCTGCCAACAGCTAACACTACCAACTACACAAATTCTATCAGTCTGAATGTTTGAAAATAATCACAAGAAAAAGCAAGTAAATGTGTGTGCAAAACAGCTTAGTAAAATACATAGTAGTAAAAGCAAAAAAAAAAAAAAAAAAGAAGAAGTTTAGATCTGCATTAGAATGGTCTTTGATATGGGTTAAAACTAGGCTAAACTGCTTGACACCACATAGCCAATTTACCAGACATAAGGAAACATGTTTAGTTTGAGAAGCTGGCAATTTTAGAGAAAGAACGAATCTTTTGATCCCAAATACGCTCTTTTCAACTAGGAAGTTAGCAAGAAGGCTGCTTTTTTTACAGGAGAAAACGGGGGTGGAGAAAAGTTGTCAGGCTGGCTTCTGGGGTTGATGATGCCATTTAGGTTGAAACTTCTTTGATCTGAAACTTGGCAGAGAGACTGGTGATCATAAACCGCTTCCTTGTCTAGGATCTGCTGTTTTAGTCATCTACCTGTAGCTACAAAATTAACAGTTAACATCTGTTAATTAGCACTTACAAAGAAGAGGAAAATGCACTTTTTACACCTGCCCATGTGTGGATAGTCACAAGGTTAGAAAGTGAAAAGGACAAAGAAAGGGCAGTTCTTTCTCAGTCCCACAAAACAGACAGGTCTTTTATCCCCTTCTAATTAGGTAGCTGAAACCAGGCTGTTTGAGAGGTGTCAAAAACAATCATAAAAACATAAATACAAATCTCTGCATTGTCTAAAGCACAAAGCTCAAAATCTGCCAGAGATTATACTGTACACCCTGACCCACGATAGCATGGATTATTAGGTAGTACATTCTATTGCACCATGGCCAAGTTTTTGCACTTTGTTTTTATATGTTGTCTCTAGAAAGCACTTAACTGCCACACTCATTCTGATTGATCTTGAACTTACATAGTTTTCCTATAGGAAAATTTTAGTTGCAGGGAAGGCCCTAGCTAGGCTTGGTCCAGGTTTTTGTCTCCCTGTGACAAAGAATTCAAGGAGCAGATACAGATAAAACAGAGTAGGAAAGCAAGATTTATTTGAAAGCAAAAGGAACATACACAAGAAGGAGTATGGCAATCTCATGGTGTCACTGAAGCTTGAGCCCCATCTGTGGTGCTAAGTCAACATAGGGAGAACAAGGTTTGATGGTAAAGGAAAAAAGGAATGTTTAATCTATCAATACATGGGCGTGGGTAGCAGATTTCTGTCTCAAGCACTATAGTGCTGCTGAATTAGGGTGATTTGGGACTTTTAATGAGGCTACAAGGAAGGAAGAGTCAGGAATAAGGAGACAACCTCAGGTGCACCTCCTGCCAGGCAGTCAGGTGCTGGTTGCAGTCACTGTGCTTACGTGGTCTGGTTACAAGTTTAGATCATGTCCAGTTTCTGATTTGTCAGCAAAGCCACACTCTTTAAGACATGTTTATGATAGCCAAGTGGGCTTTAGTGCTTTCTTCTGCAGACCTGGAATTTCCCTACCCAGACCTGGAATTCTCCTAAGGAAAACCCCTAAAGACAATACCAGCCATCCAGATGTTATCTGATTTTAGGCTAGCCATATCACTCCCTCAATTCTAGGAAACTTGAGACTGATGGTATTCAGCTTTCAAGGCAATCTTTAGGAACCTGGATTCAATGGAGAAGTGCTGAAACTAACAAAGTTTGGAGGTGGTGAGCAAGTCAGTGCTTAATTGAATATTCCAGTGTGTTTGGGGCAGGACTTCAGTAACACCCATTTATTTCCACAGCATCAGCTGTGTAAAGAAAGTGGGATTTCGGGGCTGGTTCTATGGCATAGCGAGTAAAGCTGCCTCCTGCATTGCTGGCATCATATATGGGCACCAGTTCAAGACCTGGCTGCTCTACTGCCTATCCAGCTCTCTGCTATGGCCTGGGAAAGCAGAGAAGATGACCCAAGTCCTTGGGACCCTGTACCACCATGGGAAGACCCAGAGGAAGCTGCTGGCTAGTGGCTCCACATAGGTGCAGCTCCGGCCATTTTGGCCAATTGGGGAGTGAACCAGCAGATGGAAGACCTCTCTCTCTCTCTCTCTCTCTCTCTCTCTACATCTCCTTGTCTCTGTGTGTAACTCTTTCAAATTAATTAATTAGTTAATTAATTAATTAAAAAAGCAGTGAGATTTTGGTGTCACATGTGGCAGTGCAGTGCATGTTGAGAAATCTCAGAAATGTCATGCATCTGGTCCATCATACGAGTGGGTTCAGCTACATGAAAGGAGTGGGGTCAGGTGCATAACAGGAGTGACTGTGCTACTCATAATTTCATTATTGTCATGGGCACCAAGTCTACATAATGTTGGGTATGTCTGCCATGCATCAACTCTTTTTTAAAAAACAAATTTAGTTATTTATTTGAAAAGCAAAGTTACAGAGAGCCAGAGGAAGGGAGGGAGAGACAGACAGAGAGAGAGAGAGAGAGAGAGAGAGAGGTCTTCCATCCTCTGGCTCACTTCCCAAATGGCCCCAATAGCCAGAGTGAGGTGGATCCAAAGCCAGAAGCCTGGATCTTCTTTCAGGTCTCCTATAAAGATGCAAGGATCCAAGGATTTGGGCCATCTTCTACTTCATTCCCAGGCCAAAGTAGAGAGCTGGATCAGAAAAGGTCCAGCCAGGATGCAAACCAGTTCCATATGGGATGCTGGCATTGCAGGCAGTGGCTTTACCTGCTATACCATAGCATCAACTCTTAAGCAGCAAAAACCCAGAATCAGTGGTCAACATGGAAGAGGGAGAGGTTTGGGTGGTACATTAAGGGGTCTTTGGGGCCCAAGCTGCCATTCTCAGTTGCTTGCAACTTCCCCACATCTAGCATTTCCTAACTTAGATATTTTCACACCTTATGCTTCATGAGAGGTTAAAGGAGGAAGATCAGTGTTCTGTAACTTCTTCGTGATGTATCAGCAAATCATTCCTGCCAAGTCAGCAGAAGAATAACCTTTGCTAACTGGTTTAGAGAATTTGAGGAACTAGAGGATGGCCATCAGTGTCAGCAATGATAGGGATCACTGCATGACTGTCGTTTTTGCCTGAAACAGTTGAATTCTGAAAAACACAAATTTGCCAATTAGTATGAGTAATCAGAGATCAAAAAAGAACAAGAGTAGAAACCAAACTAGAGCATGGAAATCACTGACTTGGTAACAAATGCTTTGGATATCGTTTTTCCATGGAGCCCAATATTGTTATTGTAGGTGCAGCAAGTTTCATTAGACATTTCATATATCCTGCTTGGTCCCACCAGTGCATAATATAGGGCTAGTCAGTTGTCCATGATCACTTTAGCTGGGAACCAAAGAGTCAAATAGTTACTGTAGGGCCAGGCCAGTGGTCTGGGCTGAGTCAGCCAAGGAAATAGACAGGTTTCTTAAAGCAATTTCATGGCATGTGATAATATTTTCTCCCATTAAGATGGATAATTTAGTAGCAGATTTACTGACAATAACAACATGCTGAGGAAAAAAAATAGGAAAATAAGTAGGAAAAGCATGTTGACTAGAATGTACAATATCCTTAAAGTCTCTCTAGTTAAAAGTGTATTGCATAAGCAAAAAAGGTTAATTATCTTTCATATTTTAAAAATAAATTTGAGAATTTTAATTGGTTTGGGCAATCCCTTTATATATTATGGGAGTATAGGGAATGGTGTCTGGAAAAAGGTTTAATAAATATATTCATAGGAGGTTAGATTTTGGGACACAATTCAAGTACTACCCATTTCCTTGACTTTTTTGGGAAATCTCAGAAATTTTCTCACATAAGGTGCATGATTGTAGTAGAAATGTAAGCCATGATAATTTTATTATATTGCTATCATAATTAGCTAAATGTAACCACAGTGATTCTGTTGGTTATTTTTGGCCTTCTCTAGTACCAAGCCGCAGGTTTGTGGATACAAAAGGACGTGTTTAGGCAGTGCAGGCCAAAGTAGAGTGTAGAAGAGAGGGAAGGGGAAAGAAGGATTGAGAAACATTGATTAATGGGTATCAAAATAGAGTTAGAGGTGGAAAATGTTTCAGTGTTCACTAAAATAGTAGAGAAACTATAATCTGTGCAATTTAATTTAACATTTAAACAAAATAAAGTAATGATTTGGAAGATCCACAAGTCACAAAAATGAAAATATTTCAGGAGACAGAAATGCTAATTATCTTGATGTGATCATTGCACATTGTTTACCTTTGCTGAAATATAATACTGTACTCCATCTATAGTTATAAATGTTATTAAAATAGAAATTAATAAAAGAAAAAATAACCAATATAAATACACTCACAATAACCAAATAAATGAAAACTAATGAACATTTAAATCAAAATATACAAAGAAAGCATGAAATTCAATGTCCATTCATTATAAAACTTCTCAACATAGTCAAACAGGAGGGAGACTTTTTAAAAAGATTTATTTATTTATTTGAGAGACAGAGTTACAGAGATGGGCAGAGATGGAGAGAGAGGTCTTCCATCTGTTGGCTCACTCCCCAAATGACCACAATGGCCATAGAAGCAAGGAGCCAGGAGCCTCGTCTGGGTCTTCCATGTGGTTACAGAGACCCAAGCACTTGGGTAATCTTCTGCTGCTTTCCCAGGCCATTAGAAGGGAGCTGGAATGGAAGTGGTGGGGCCTGGACTCAAACCACTGAATGTATGGGATGCTAGCACCACAGGCAGAGGCTTAATCTACTGTGCCACAGCCTTGGCCCTACTATTCCACAGCATTGATTAAGGCTATCTCCACCAAAGCCCAACAAATTATCTCATAAACACTCTCCTACTTATTTGGATATAAAAAAGAGGATTTATAGTTACTACTTTTATTTGAGGCATGTAGAATAGTCATATATGCCTATATATAACAATATAATAATACAGTGAAATTATGATTTGTTTAAAAACAATATCATGTAAAATAAGACAGATACAAAGTAACACATTTTATAATATAAAATGTAAGTTTCTTTTTTTTAACCTTTATTTAATAAACACAAATTTACAAAGTACAGCTTTTGGATTATAGTGACTCCCCCCACCATAACTTACCTCCCACCCACAACCCACCTATTTCCTGCTCCCTCTCCCATTCCATTCACATCAAGATTCATTTTCAATTATCATTATATACAGAAGATCAATTTAGTATAAATTAAGTAAAGATTTCAACAGTTTACATCCACACAGAAACACAAAGTGTGAAGTACTGTTTGAGTACTAGTTATAGCATTAATTCACATTGGACAACACATTAAGGACAGATATCCTACATGGGGAGTAAGTGCACAGTGACTCCTGTTGCTGACTTAACAATTGACACTCTTGTTTATGGCGTCAGTAATCTCCCTAGGCTCTAGTCATGAGTTGCCAAGGCTATGGAAGCCTTTTGAGGTTGCCGACTCCGATCTTCTTTTGACAATGTCATAGTCAAAGTGGAAGTTCTCTCCTCCCTTCAGAAAAAGGTGCCTTCTTTGATGGCCCGGTCTTTCCACTGGGATCTCACTTGAAGACATCTTTCATTTAGGTGTTTTTTCTTTTGTTTTGTTTTGTTTTGTTTTGCTGTTGTTTTCCAGAGTGTCTTGGCTTTCCATGCCTAAAATACTCTCATGGGCTCTTCAGCCAGATCCGAATGCCTTAAGGGCTGATTCCATAATATAAAATCTAAGTTTCAATAAATGGCAAAACATGAGGATTGAATATTTGGGAAATAATTTATGAGATCTGATTGAGTGTGAAAACCAAAGGGATTTGTTGGTTGCTGGAAAACTTTACATACATTTTTTTTTTTAAGATTGATTTATTTATTAGAAAGTCAGAGATGCACAGAGAGTGAAGGAGAGGCAGAGAGAGAGAGACGTCTTCTATCCACTGGTTCACTCCCCAGTTGGCCGCAACAGCCAGAGCTGCGCCATTCGAAAGCCAGGAACCAGGAGCTTTGTCCCAGTCTCCCATCTGGGTGCAGGAACCCATGGTCTTGGGCCATCTTCTACTGCAGAGTTGGATTGGAAGTAGAACAACTGGGACTTGAACCGGCACCCATATGGGATGCTGAGACTGCAGGTGGCCGCTTTACCTGCTATGGCGTAGTGCCCACCCCTTTGTCCTGTATTCTTATTCTCTATTATTTATTGACATTTTATTCATTCTGTTAATTAAAACTAATACTCTCAACAAATGACTGCCAAATTTAAAATTATGGAAATATTTTTATACAGAAAAATAAATAAATATTCCTAATGGTCTTGATTTTTCCTTTTATCTTTTCTTCTGGCTATATCATTTATCTATAATATCCCTAATCTCCAATTCCATAAATGGAAAGTATTCCAAATTTTTAGGTCCACCTCAAATTACTGTCAGGGAAATTTTTTCTCTGGAAACTTCCTCTGTGACTCTTCATGGTACTTCTAACCCATGATTAATAAGCTCTAGTCTAAAATAGGCTAAAGTTCATTTATTTGTATTGTTTTTGAAATAAATTTTAAAAATTGTGCTGAAATTCACTGATCTTATTTAATCCAATGAAGTACTGAAATTGCTGTTAGTTCAACTATTTCAGATTCCACTTGTGAGTTTAAGAGAGATCATATGGTATTTACCTTTCTTTGTCTGGCATATTTCACTTAGCATAATGTCCTCTAAATTCATGTATGGTGTTTTAAATAATGGGATTTCCTTCTTTTTTGGAGCCGAATAATATGCATATTTATATATATCAAATTTTCTTCATTCATATGAAGATGTGAAATAAGTACATATTCATTTCTTACAGGCCATGTCTTAAAAATTGTTCTTTTTCTGGTGTTAATATGAATTTTTCTTCATTTCAAACAAGAGCAAATGGAAGAACTCCCTTTGGATCTGAAAAGGAACTCCTCACTCCTTCACTTTTACTTTCTGCCCCTGACTTTTACATCTTATATGTTCTTGTAAAAATATGTGGAGTAGTGGTCTAGAAGCAGTGTCATATTTTGAGCTGTTTATCTTATCGATGAGAAATAAAGATACTACAAGGTATTAAATTTGCTCAATATCACATTGCTAGTTATAGTCATAGCTGAGAATATTATTCAGATATTCAAATTATAAAATTCAGTTCCCTTTCTTCCATTAAACCACATCTCACCAAAACTGTGTGCTCTCGAAATTCAGTGTTTTATTCTTCATTACATATAAAAATATATCACTCTCATTTCCTTGACTTAAATGTCATTAGTTCCATAAGTGTACTATCCTTTGCACACCACTCCCCACCTTGTTTAGTTATGTCAATTAATATTCAATAAACTTACTTCACCTTTACAATCTTGATCCAGAAACCATGAAAAACAAACTTGTAAATGACTCCTCAGTTGTGTATGGATACTCAATCCCAAGCTGAAATCATTTTTGCAATGTGGTGGATTCACTATTCTAAAAGCTAGCTCTAGTCAACTTATTCCCTCAATTATTAAACTAGGTAAATGCTAGTTTAAGATCTACTATATCTATTGAGTACTTAGCACATGTCCAATTTGTAATAATAAATCTTAAAATTCTACCATTGAAATTTAAAGTATTTAAAGATAAAGAGATTTTTTATGCACGATAAAGAATACACACACTGTGATGGGTTTTGAATTATTGACATTGCATTTGAGTGGCAATTTAGTGAACAAACTACCTTTATTGTCTTCCCAACACCTATAGCAGTTAGTGAGATCTCTGTGGTATGACTTTCAACAAACTCTGCAACATGATATTAGCCTCCATTTTCAGACATATTTTGTGTTCTGTATTAATACGTAAAAGTGACAGAGATATAGTCAGTTTCCTAAAATAAAAAAGTAATTTTTTAAAGTGTAATCCATATATACAGAAAAATTAAAAAAAAACACTGATTCAAATATGCAATACAGTTTTGATCAAATATAGAAGCAATAGATGTAATTAATACCTCTTGAAAGACTTACATTTACTGAAATGATGAACAGACACCAGGATTTTAAATAGCAATCAGCCGATGATCCAAAGTAAAGGAGTGAAAAAACAGAGGCAGCAAAGTTTAGAGAGCTGCAGTGATGTAGGTTACAGAAAGGAATTGTTTCCTTGTCTTTCCCTGTCTCCAGTCACAGACAGAAGCGAAGATCCAGCTGCTCTTCAAATTTCTGTCTTTATCTCCTCCAGCACGTTCCACTTTATGCAGGGAGAAAAAGTGGTTCTAATAGAAGAGCCAAGTTAAAATGACAAAAAGAACTGATGGCTGAGTCTTCATCACTCTACCTCTAGCTGTGAAACTGATTGGTGTTTTTAAAGCTTCAAGGAGCAGCTGCAGTTGCTGTTTCAAAACAAAAAAAAAAAAAAAAAAAAAAAAAAAAAAAAGGAAGAAGGACAGGGAATTATGTGGCAAAATCATTTTCCCACAATAAATGAGGTGAGGATTAGGTTAGGTAAAAATAATACAATAGATACAGTGGACGGTAAGAAAGGGAGCAGTAATGCCCGGGAGAGTCTGCAAGGGAGCTTGGCAACAGTGTTCCACAAGCTGCAGCAACCATTCCCTAGTCCTGCTTCATTATGTAGCTAATAGATCTCCTGATCCCTGAAGACCTGTTTCCAGCCATTTACTATAATGAGCAATCACAACTGCAATCGTCTAATGCTTAGGACACACAAAGTGGCCATCCACTTGACCTGAGGTTTTAGTTATGAGGCCTGAAGCAGACGCAAAAGTTGAGTTGTGCAGGAAAATATTGAAAAAAATGCAGTTTAAGTTTGGTGTTACATAAAAAGAGGAAGAAAATCAGAAAAAAAAGAGGTATTGCTTTTCTGCAGTACATGGTATATGATGATAGAATTATTAAAAATGAATAATATCATCATCGAAATGGATAATAAATTTAAAATATCTTTTATCTCAAACAAAAGTTCATTTTGAGAGTTCAACGTTAGGATTATCTCAGAACTTTCAAATTTAGATTTTCAAATAAAAAGCACGTCATATGTACATGCTCATGATTCAAGGGAATAAAAAGGACAGAGCCTGGACTCTGGGGATAAAATAGAACTGAGTCCTGTGTTATCTGTCTACAATCCATAGTGGCCATATACACTGCAGCAATGGTCACTGGGCAGAGAAACACTACTGTATGACTTCTACTATAAATCATTTAAGAAAGAGCAAATACATTTCCCTGTGTATTTTTTTTTCAATAGACCCATTAAAAACACATGCTGCATGATGAAGTTACTCTTTCCTAATAATTATGGTAGTATATAGTTTTGTGATAATTACATGCTTATAATTGTGCTTGGTAAATATTAGAAGCTCAATAAATATCATATTTAATATTTTGTTACATTTCTTTGGTAGCTGCTTAGAACACAAAATTAATTAAAATGTGGATTTTCTCAAACATGATAGTTTAAAATTTAGTTTTAAACTATTTTATCTAATTTAAATTTAGTTTAGATAGTTTAAAATTAAAGATTTTATGTGAATAAACATATATATGAATTACAAGTGTGTGTCCAACCATATACACATTTATACACAAGGGTCTGTGTGAGTGTGTATAAAATTCTATAACAGAGAATGGAAGAAGTACACAAGAATGAGAGATGCTAACCAAATTCAATGAGGATTCAAGAGAGGGTTGAGATTAAATTTATGGGAAATGAAAACTTGCAGAGATAAGATAATATTAGAACCAGGATTTAAATAATGGTTTGGATTTGAGTATCTACATTGACAGACATTGAAATCATAGAATAAGAAATGGGAGAAATAAAACTTATATGAAAATATGTAAAATAGCAAATTGGAAAATTCAAGTGTGTGAAAATAAGCAATGTTAAGTAACCCTTGAGCAGAATTTAGGAAACGATTGTTGAAGTTTATGGAGGAAAATTATTTTTAACTTTTGAAAAATGTGTGATGACTTAGATCTTGGAAGTTATTAAGGCTATGGCATTTGATTTTAATTATCACAAGTTGTCCCATATGCATATACAATAGGGAAAAAGACAGCCAAAATTAAATAAAATAAATGCTATATGGCTTCCAAAAGTTTGTGATCTCAATTTCAAATGGAACTTTATTATATCTACATATGTATAAGGACAGCAACATGTAAATTTGATCCAATGTTGTAATATTAGTGTCTAAAAGTATTTGTTGGGTGAATGTATGTGCTTAAAAGTACAGGTTAAATCTATAAAGTTAATTCAGTTAGATGGAAGAAATATAAAGAAAAGCCATAAAATAGGTTATGTTTACTAAGGATTCCCTTTCTTTTCTGATAAGCTGTTTACTCCATGAGAAAAAAAAAATTACAGTTACCGTGTTCAACATTTTCTTCCCAGTTCCTAACAGGCTGTTATGTATCACTATTAGGGAAAAATATTTACTCAATTGATGAGCAAATATTTTCTTATTCCATGTTTCTTT
This sequence comes from Oryctolagus cuniculus, assembly GCF_051225735.1. Classification (NCBI taxonomy): domain Eukaryota; kingdom Metazoa; phylum Chordata; class Mammalia; order Lagomorpha; family Leporidae; genus Oryctolagus; species Oryctolagus cuniculus. The sequence goes on along the minus strand of NC_142874.1, from coordinate 63,077,205 downwards.
GATTGTAGTGTACAAGTGTTTTATAATATTTACATTGTCAAATCTTGAATTTGTCTTTTGAATTTTACATATATGAACTCAAAAATGTAATTCAAACCTATATCATAAATTTAATGGCAAAGAAGTCTCTCATTATGTAGAATTATTAGGGGTCGGCATCGTGGCTCACTTGGTTAATCATCCTCCTGAGGCGCCAGCATCCCATATGGGTGCCGGATTCTAGTCCCGGTTGCTCCTCTTCCGGTCCAGCTCTCTGCTATGGACCAGGAAGGCAGTGGAGGATGGCCCAAGTGCTTGGGTCCCTGCACCCGCATGGGAGACCAGGAAGAAGCACCTGGCTCCTGGCTTTGGATCAGCACAGCGCCAGCTGCAGCGGCCATTCGGGGAGTGAACCAATGGAAGGAAGACCTTTCTCTCTTTCTCTTTCATACTGTCTAACGTTTCCTGTCAAATAAAAAAGAAAAGAATTATTATAATTTATTTAATAAGTTTATAATTTTGGAATACTTTCAGTAATTTTGCCTGTCAAGACTTATACATCTGAATTGAATGCTATAGGTTAACAGATTACATAATGTATATCTGAAGTCAAATTTAGGGAATAGTATATGCACTTATAATATTTGATATATTTTATTAAGTACTTCTTAAAGGAAGTACTTTTCAAATATATCCATAATTGTGTGAGTGAATTTATTTTTCTATATCCTTACTACCTCAATTATATGTTTCATTTCTGTCTTTCTGTAATTGATGGGTAATTATCTATGTTGAATTAAATTTGATTGATGATATATTCATATACATCCATGTTCATTGAGAATTTCTTTTATTCTGTGAACTGAATTTTTATGGCTTTCTATTTTCTATTTTTTCTCTTCTTAATATATTTGAAAGTAAAATATTAAAATTAAAATATTAACTTTTGGCCAGCGGCGTGGCTCACTTGGCTAATCCTCCACCTGAGGAGCCGGCACCCCGGGTTCTAGTCCTGATTGGGGCGCCGGATCATGTCCCGGTTGCTCCTCTTCCAGTCCAGATTTCCGCTGTGGCCTGGGAAGGCAGTGGACAATGCCCCAAGTGCTTGGGCTCTGCACCCGCATGGGAGACCAGGAGGAAGCACCTTTCTCCTGGCTTTGGATCGGCGCAGTGCACAGGCTGTAGCAGCCATTTGGGGGGTGAACCAAAGGAAAAGAAGACCTTTCTCTCTGTTTGTCTCTCTCTCTCTCACTGTCTAGCTCTGCCTATCCAAAAAAAATTAATTTTTATATTACTCAAAATAACATATTTCTCCAGCTTCTCAATGACTTTATAGTTTATTACTAATTTCTCAGTAATCAATGGTGAAATGATGTTTCCCTCATTTTATACTTTTACCTCCTTGCATGTTACTCTTGTACAAATTTCTATCATTGTAACCGGAACATATGACCACATGACTCCCCTTTTAAAACATTTTCCACTTCATCTAATTCAAGCAGATGTCTTTTTTGTGCTTAAATATTGCAAATGTTTTGTCACAAAAAATAGAATACAAGTGTCTTTCTTCAACTTTTGTGAACAGAAACCTAGACCATGGTGGTAATGAAAATGTCAAAGTCCTGAAAAGACAAATTATTAGTAAATGCAGTTTTCCTTCATATCAACTGGAGGAAAAAAAATTGTGCTTTAGTGGTACAGAGAGTTTGGTAGAAGATCTGATAAAAGTCTAAGGGTCAAACATTATCATCTATTTCCTATAGTAAGTCTGGAATTTGGGAAATACTCTTAATTACATTTGTGATCCAGACATAAATGCAGAAATTTTACTTGACATATTTTCTTAGCAGGACCTTAGTAAATTTGCAATAAACTCAACATTGAAGTTGTGCCCATGATTATAAGTTTAAAATCTTCAAATTCTGCTCAATGTTATCCTTAACATTCACAGGAATAGCCATGAGACCACTCCAGTGTAACTCAAAGAAGCATGAATGTAGAAGGAATGGTTTCCAGCATGGTAGGACTCATGAAACAGGAATAAAAGGCCGTGCACAGTTAACATGGAGGACCAGTAATTTAGGGCAACATGAGCTCTGGGTGCTCTGGATGACTTCTGTAATCACATGGCTTAATGAGAAGACAAGTGTTCTTCTGAAGTCTGACACATGGAAACATCAACTTTCAATTCAAACCTAGATGAAAGTGAAGGTTTCAAATTGATTGAGCATGTATTTTGGCAAAACTGCAGGTAGAGGCTTAAAATAAGAATAAATTGATTCATCAACAATTCAATAGCTGTAAATCTGAATTTCTAACCAAAACTTTACCTTGACTATTGTGACAACATAAAATAAAACCATCAATATATCAACTTTTTCCAATATGTTCATCAAATGGGAGTATCTGCATGTCATGAATTAAAACACTCATGAGTTGTGAGTAACGCAACTTTTTCAATTCAGTTGTGTTATATGGATTTGACATGTAGTTCATTTAGTTCACTCCACCCTAATTCTGAACAAGCCAGTTTTCATGAAGAAATACTGCATTAGAATGAACGCTCTGAAATTATGTATCTCTGATTAGTTAGCCAATTTACAATTTTCTCTACAGATTTTACACAGTTAGCCTGCTTCTAATAGTTGCTTTTGTCTCAAGTCACTTACTATTCATTGGCCCACGAAATTATGCAAAAGTATCCAATATATGGCTATAAAGTCCTTTTTATTAGATTTTATATTATTTGTCACTTGTTGAAGCATATTAACTTTAAAATGGGTATTCTCAGTAGTTCCTATACTATTCTTAGACCTTTAGTTTTTAAGCATTATATTATTATTTTACTATTATGATATTGAACAAGACTGTTTGTTTCATGCACGTTTCTGAGATTCATCAATATGTTTTGGTTTTTCAAATTAATTTTCATTAATTTTATTTTATGGCACATAGTATTTATATTTTGAGGAATAAGGTGATATTTTTCATGTATAAATTTAGTAACAATCAAATAAAGACAAAAAAGATAATTAAATAGTCATCCCCTAAAAATTTGATTTTTATATGGTTAATATATTAAAAATGTCCTCATCTAGTATGCTAGTATTAGCTATTTACCCTATTGTATCAGGGAACACCAACACTTAGTCTTCCTATCTAAGGTTCACATTGAATAATCTTTTCCCATGCCCCACTTACCCTCCCTACTCTCTTGCAACCACTTTTCCATTCTCTGCAATTCTGGGGGATTCCACATGAGAAGGATCATCAGTGTCTTTTCTATGTCTGACTTATTTCACTTAACATGCTGGATTCCAGATCCATCTATGTTCTTGCAAATCAGAGATGAAAATGAAGATATAACAACTGATAGCACAAAAGTACAAATGATCATAGGAAATTATGATGAATAATCTATAATTTACTATTACTAATATGCAAATTATAAAATCTGAAAGTGACTAAATAATTATACAATCCTACAACCTACCAAAACTGAATCATGAAGGAGAAAACCTGAACTGCTCAATTATGAGCAACACAATTGAAACAGTGACAGAAAGCCCCTCATCAAAGAAAAGCATAGGTCCAGACAGCTTCATTGCTAACTCCTACCAAGCATTTAAGAAAAACTAACACAAATTATTCCAAAAAGTAACTGAGGACAAATGAATCCTTCCATGTTCATTCTTTGAATTCAGCATTATAATTATATACAAACTATGAGGACACAAGAAAAACAAGAAATAAAAATACAAGTCAATATCCCTAATCAATACAGATAAAAAATGTTCAATAGCATATTGGCAAACAGAATACAGAAGCACCTAAAAGAAGTATACATCATGGTCGGATTTGATTTTATAGATGCAAGGATGGTTCAACATATAAAAATTCGTAATTGTTATGCAATGTATTAACAAAGTCACTAAAAATAATCCTTTGAATTACCACAGGAAAAAATCATTAATGTCTTAAGTTTTTTTCTGAGGGATTCATTTCCATAGCTGATGTTAACATGAATTTACATGGGTTATTTATACTGCCTTTATTCTTGCTACAATTACTGTCCCAAGTCCTTCTAAGAACATCCTACAAAACATTAAATATCAATGTGTTACCTACTGAAGATTGAAATATTCAGAATATTTAAAGACAGATACATCAAAGGGTTTTATAATATGGAACAGTAGCCATTAGGCTATATAATAGTAATCCCTTCAGCAATTGTTCTACTTAATTAGCTTATATGCTATGTTCTCTTTGTTTACCAACTGCTCCAAATCATAATGCATATGTCACTTATTTTAGGCTTGATTTAACTTATTATTATTGTTGGTTATAATGTCTGGAGTGATTTTCAGGGAAGTATTTTGTTCTTATACTTATTCCATTAGAGTTTCTGCAAAGTTCTTGGAATAGGCTCATAGAACTCTGAAAAAAACACAGTGAATGAATTAGAGAGAAAGAAGGCAATGCAGAGATAGCATTTAATGTATACAGCAGTTGATAAATCAAGTTGAAGGGCAATTTAACTCATACCATAGATCTCTATTAAAAAGAATGTATTATGATTTCTTGCTGTCCAACTTTGGACCTTGACCAAATGAATCAAGCTATTATTAGGTTGCTCTCTGCATGGAGCAAACAGTTTGGTCTAAGGATACAATCTACAGTCTGTGCTTGGATAACCAAATGGAGCAAATAACATAGACATTTTGGTCAGCGCTGCGGCTCACTAGGCTAATCCTCCACCTGCGGCATCGGCACACCAGGTTCTAGTCCCGGTCAGGGCGCCGGATTCTGTCCCGGTTGCCCCTCTTCCAGGCCAGCTCTCTGCTGTGGCCAGGGAGTGCAGTGGAGGATGGCCCAAGTAGTTGGGCCCTGTACCCCATGGGAGACCAGGATAAGTACCTGGTTCCTGCCTTCGGATCAGCGCGGTGCGCCGGCCGCAGCGCACCGGTCGTGGCGGCCATTGGAGGGTAAACCAACGGCAAAGGAAGACCTTTCTCTCTGTCTCTCTCACTGTCCACTCTGCCTGTCCAAAAAAAAAAAAAAAAAAAATAGACATTTTATGAGAATTGAAGTTAAATAACTATGTAAAATATTTCTTTCCAGATAAATAATGATCTGCAGTAGAGTTAATGATTTGAGCCTTTACTATGTGCTTACAAATTCTATTTTATGCTCTTTTCAAGTAAGAATGTGAAAAATACTGTACTGAGATCAGTAATGATCTTGAATATAATTTTCTGGATAGTTTCCATGATCCCTCTGAGGCACATTCTCTACACTGTCTTTGCTCAGACAGTAGGTTTGTTTCTCATTAGTTAGGAGAGACAAGAGTGTTTTTCATCATGCTATGGAGCTCTCATCTCAAAAAGACAAGCCAGGGAGTTACACAGCTATGGGTTAACCCTGGATGTTCATTATCAGCACCGGGTTTTGTCAGTAGAGTGAACAGCAAGCATATACTTTATAAGAGGCTCTGGGGAAGCATCTCTGTTTAAGAGTAGGTTGCAGTTGTTCATTAATAGGATACCTGTCCAAAACAAATAACAGATTCTGAAGGAGAAAGTTGGTTTTTTTTTTTTTTTGGGGGGGGGGGGAGGGGTGGGGATCAGGTAGCTTTCTTTTTAACTTTTAGTTAATGAATATAAATTTCCAAAGTACAGCTTATGGATTATAATTGCTTTTTCCCCCCTATAACTTCCCTCCCACCCACAACCCTCCCCTCTCCCACACCCTCTCACCTTCCATTCACATACAGATTCATTTTCAATTATCTTTATATACAGAAAGTTGTTTTTAACTCATCTAAGTTCAAACATTAAGAAGAAGAGTTTTGTTTTCTGAGTTCCACATAGAAAATTAAAGGTAAAGACTATACAGATACCTGAAATGGCTTCTCAGTTGTAGGTAATTTGAATTATTATAATAGAAGCTATCACAGTTTTGTTAGATGTGGATTTATAGAATATCTTACAGAATATACAATGATGTGATACCTAATCATCTAATACACATTTTGAATAAATCTAACATATAGGTAAAATTTAGAAATATGAATGAAAGAAGTATATAAATACTAAGTAGAAAAAACACTATAATTTAGTTGCTGTTATCATTTGCTCTGTAAATGGCAGAGAACTGTCTTAAATGAACAACATCAAAGAAAACTTTCATGGATTATCATTTTGAATCATTTAAAAATAATTGGGGCAGGCACTGCAGCTCAATAGGCTAATCCTCTGCCTGTGGCGCCGGCACACTGGGTTCTAGTCCCCGTCGGGGCGCTGGATTCTATCATGGTTGCTCCTCTTCCTGTTCAGCTCTCTGCTGTGGCCCAGGAGTGCAGTGGAGGATGGTCCAAGTGCTTGGGCCCTGCACCTGCATGGGAGACCAGGAGAAGCACCTGGATCCTGGCTTCGGATCAGCGCGGTGTGCTGGCTGCAGTGCACCAGCCGCAGCAGCCATTGGAGGGTGAACAAAAGGTAAAGGAAGACCTTTCTAAACTCTGTCTCTCTCTCTCTCTCACTGTCAACTCTGCCTGTCAAAAAAATAAAAAATAAAAAAATAAAAAAAAATTGGAAGGTTCAAAGTCTGTATTCATATTTTTAAAATTAAAATGTGTCATTTATGTGTGCATTTACAGTAATTATTTCAAGCATGATTGGGAAGTGTACCATCTATAATGTATTTTTGATTGTGTAGCAACTAGTGCTTATTTTGGCTATTTGATGTACAATGTTATATTATGCTTAAATTTGACTAAAATAAATAAAAGCTTCCGGTAACATCAGTTTGTTGCATCTTTGACAAACTAGAGTCTAAATAATGAACAGTTACATGGTCTGTGTCTTCTGAGAGCTCGATGTGCAAAGACTGCACACATAGACAATTATAGAACTGCATGATAGGTGCTTTACCAGATATACACTTAAAACTCCATGAGAAACGAATAACATTGATAATAACAATTCCATGTAGCATGCATGGATAGTCTTTGGAGGTTTGAATGAAAGGTCGTGTTTTGAGGAATGTGAAAAGAAGCAATATTTTAGGTGAGGGGCTGTTAGAAAATGTCAAGAGGAAGCAGGAAAAAAATGTACTTTTCTAAACAAGTCTGTAAGCAAAATGTAGAGTGCATATGATGAAAATTGGGGTGTACATTTTAGAACAGTAAAATAGGAACGAGAAGGGATCATGTGGGATGAGAAAGAATTTAAAAAAGCCTAATTAAAACTGAGAGAAAGAACACTATGTGTCTAGTTCCATGGAATACTGGTGAATATAGAGATAAATTGAACACCCTTAGGAGGTCAGAGTTGTGGCACAGCAGGTTAAGATGCTGCTTGCAATGCTGGTATTTCTGGTTCAAGTCCCAACTGCTCTGGTTCTGATCTAAATCCTTGCTAATGCACCTGAGAAAACAGAGGAAGATGGTGTGAGTACTTTGGCCGCTGCCTCCTATATGGAAGACCTGGACAGAATTCTTCATTCCTGGAATCCCACTGTACCCGTCCTGGCTATTGTGGCCATTTAGCGAGTGAACATGATTCATTCTCTCTCTCTCTCTCTCTCTCTCTCTCTCTGTCTCAGATAAACTAAAATCAACCTTTTAAAATATTTTTTCTCTATGTAGGCTATAAAATATATGTAAGCTATAAAATATATGTAGGGTATAAAATATATTCTCTACTAATTTATCAGAAAGAGTTTACCTAAAAGCTTGGAAAATAAAATCATATACTTCTTTCAGTTATATTTTGAGACATAACATTTTAATTTACAGTAAAGTGAAAGGCTTAATACTCCATTAAATAGTTAGATAAAAAGTAAAATGTTGTATTTCCTAGGAAAATAGGCAAGTACTATATAGTGGATGATAACTGTTGAGCACTGTGCCATGCATAAATTACACTATTTAATCACTAAAATCTACCTATGATGCTGGTGACACTGTTTCACCAGGTTCACTAATTGCATGGTGAAGTATAGAGGTGCCAGGTATCATGAATAAAGTGACAATGGTGGTGTCTGGGGAAGTTAGGTTTCAAAAACAATTTAGATGCCACAAATTTTATGTTTAAGCAAATGGATGAGACATATTTATCCTCCATTTTGAAGATGTGAGTAATCATAAACTCCACTAGGAAAAATTGTGTACTTATTAGTTATTACTAAGTAAATGTATATTCATGATTCACAATAAATTTAATATAGGTTAATTTTCAATGCACTATATAGCCTTAGATCTGTGACAGATGGGCTTGTTTAAATATTCTATCAGCTTAGGTCAAGCTAAAATCTGTTGCATGACTATTTTTCAAAAACTGTTTAGAAAATTATCTATGGCATTAGAATTCAGTATTTCTTCTCATAAAATCAGAGCCTAGAGACTAAGTAGAATTCATTAGAACTGTGATCTGATAACGGTTAACACATCTCATCATAATATGTATATATGGAGAACAGTTATTAGAAGCAGTAAATAAGTGCATGTGAATAGAATAATTTTAAAGCAGATATATATTTTAGGATCATGCTTATTAAAAACCCAGTGTAAACTGAAAATGAAATATTTTCTTGTGAGTTTGGGTAATGTTTATATTAGTAAAATAAAGAAATTTGAAGCTTTTTTAAAAATATATTTATTTGTATATTTAAAAGGCAGAAAAACAGAGATACATAGAGGGAAAAGGCTGTGTGTGTGAATTTGTGTGTCTGACAGAGAGACAGAAAGAAAGAGGGAGAGAGGCCTTCCATCTCCTCATTCACTCCTCAAATGGCAGCAACAGCTAGTTCTGGGCCAGGATGGAGCCAGGAGTCTGGAATTTCATCTGGGTATCCCACATGGATGGCAAGGCAGAAGCACTCAGCCCATCTTGCCATGTCTTCCCAAGTGTGTTGGCAGAAGGCTGGATCAAAAGCAGAACAGTCACATCTTGAAATAGCACCCTGATTAAACCACTGTGATACAACATTGGCCCTGAAACTAAGCTTAATATTTTTAAACACTGGACATTTATTATAGTAAACTAGCCTTAAAAAGACAAAAAGGAGCTAAGAGAATAAGAACAACAACAACAACAACAACAACAAAAGTCCAAGAAAGAGCATGAAGAAAGAGGAGCCCATACTCGGAGTGCATAAAAAATCAGTTCACCTGTACTGGAGCCCATGCAGTCACACTTGCTAAAATGTGATTGTAAATGTTATTGTACAAGGACATTTCAAAAAGTTCATGGGCAAATGGGATGATAAGATGAGCTTATTTTGGTTGAAAAGTTTTGAAATTCATAGGTAATTGTTCATCATACACATTTTCCATGAACTTTTCAGAGACCCCATACTCCATATCTGGAGCAACAGCAACAACTACAACAAACACTGCATTTGTTTGGACAGCTAGATTCACAAATCATTTTACCCCACTGCTATTTCAGTCTTTGACAAAATGCCATGTGTTGATTTTAAAAAAACAATATTTTCTCTTGCTCTTTCACATTCTGATCTTCCACTGGGTCTCCTACTGGAAGAATCTAACATGAAGTCAGTTAGCAAAATAACCATGGAAATATCAATACACCAGAATTTAGACTATTTGCTGTTGGACTGAGAGAACAATATATTGATAATCAGCATGGCATACTTTGGGAAAAATCATAGCTCTGACTTCTGTGTCCAGAGTCCAAGAAGCTTTTGACTTTTCTAGAAGTATTGTTGCTGTTTATGATATCAGATTAAAATATAAATATTGTGCTTTGCTGAAGAATGTTATAAAATTTGAGTTTACTACTCATCCTAACGTAACTTCTTTGGGGACATTTTGCAAAGTTTTTGGATCTGAACTGCAGTAAGACACAGAGGATCAGCAGTACAGTCAGTTACTTTTGTAATAATATTATTGAAAAAGAAATCAACCTTGAGATCTTTAATAGGAATGACAAGTAGACATTGCAGTGCTGACTTAAAGTGTACTGTGAGATATTGATTTAGCCAATTAAAATGGTTTTCCTGTCTCAATGAATCCCTGAAATTTCAATCTATCCATGTCTACTATACTTGCTTGTGTTTGCACTACTGCATTGCTCTATAATCTCCTTCAAAAATACCTTTGTAAATATCATTTTAGAAAATTTTTATGTGATTTACCATGTGTTTACAGGTGTGCAAAGGTTGTAGATATTTTAAGCCTTTAGTATACTTAGTAAGATAATGCTACACTCACAATATCATTCCTGTTTTGAAATGATCAGCTGTAACAAAATTTCAATTGTGCCATAATAAAATATCAACAGATAATTAGAAAGCTGTGGACTATCTAAGTGTTATTTTATATATAATTTAGAGCCAGTGTAGATTTTATGGAATATACTAAAAAAATTACATGAAACGATGAAATTCCCTGTTCCCATTCATTCTGAGTATCTGCGACTTTAAGAAATTAGTTAATCTTTCTCATTCTTGTTACATATTGGACATTTATATGTGCCAGTTAGTATGTTAAGCTTTTCCTATGAACAATCTCATTTAATTTTACAGCAAACTTAAGCTGTGATTTCTATTGTCATTATTTTTATAGAATTGAAAACTGAAGTTCAGATATATACCTTACCCACAGTCATTTTGCTAATTCTGTGACTGTAGTCACAGAAAGTGAGAGCCTCCCTCTTTAAGATATGTGGGTTTATTTTGTTTCCACAGAACAAAGAAAGAAGTTAGGTAATCTTAGAACCCTAAGAGGTTAGAGAAACAATGTATGTAAAATAATGACAATACTCTGTATAACCCCATAACATGTCACATAATTTGCATGTGATTTGCATCTCACTTCATATTTACATTTTATTAGAATAAAAGCAGACAAAGCAATAAAGAATAAATAGGAAATGATTTTATTTCTTAATTACAAATGATATGCAAATATGCCCAGAAAGATAAAATCTTTTATCTAATATATTAAACTTATGAATTTAACAGGCATTTTTCTAGAAAATCTGAACACAAATGAATGAATCATTAGATAAATCAATAGTATGGTGCCCATTAGAGGATTAATGAGTTATTTAAATTTTTCATCTTTAAGAGTTTCTACGTTAACATGAAAGAACCAGGAATCAATATGGGTGAAATACAAAGCATGGTAGAGTTATATCTTATTAATATAAACAAAAATGTAAAATTTTCATTTGTTCATTTATTTACAAATATATATTGCTTGTATTTTTTAATGTATGTTAAAAACTTAAAGAAAAGGCATTCTGAGTAGTATAGAAGTGCAACAGGGACACTGCTATATAGTGATGGTTTATGATTAGGTCACCTCAATAGATCTCAGACCAGTGACAAAGATGTCTCAAATATCTGTTCCCAGTGTTGGAGTCAAACTCTAAACTTTGTTTATGCACTAAGTTTTCATGTTATGATTTACTCCTACCTGTAAAAGATTCATGAAAGTAATATCGAAGAACAGTTTGTATAATACAGTACCAATGGCACCATGGCAAGACCTCAGTTAAAAAAAAATTTGTTTGGTTCTCAAGATTGAATTTAGTAAGCCTTCTACTTTGAATATGTTTTGTTTTGGTTCTGGTTCTTGAAGTTTCCTAAAATTGAGGATAGAAGATAGTAGAAACACAAATGTCCCTAATCTTATAATGTAAAGTTCTCAGTGATATCTGAAGATATGTTGTCTGAGTTACTAGTGAATTAATTAATTTCCTACACTTAAAATCCATAGGTTTCCCCTGAAAATTCAGATATAATCTTTTTTTAAAAACTTTTATTTAGTAAATATAATTTCCAAAGTAAAGTTTATGGATTACAATGGCTTCCCCCACCCCATAACTTCCCTCCCACCTGCACCCCGCCTCCATCTCCCATCTATTTTGCAGGGCTGGACGAGTGGTAACAAATTCTTTGAATTTCTGTTTGTTATGAAAGGTCTTTATTTCACCTTCATTCACAAATGAGAGCTTGGCAGGATATAATATTCTTGGCTGGCAGTTTTTCTCTCTTAGTACCTGGGCTATGTCTCGCCATTCCCTTCTAGCATGAGGGTTTCTGATGAGAAGTCTGCTGTGAGTCTAATTGGATATCCTCTGAGAGTAATTTGATGTTTCTCTCTTGCACATTTTAGAATCTTTTCTTTACGTTTCACTGTGGTGAGTTTGATTACAATGTGTCATGGTGAAGATCTCTTTTGGTCATGTTTACTAGGGGTTCTATGAGCCTCCTGTAGTAGGATGTCTCTTTCCTTCTCCAAACCTGGGAAGTTCTCTGCTAATATCTCACTAAAAAGGCCTTCTAATCCTTTCTCCCTCTCCATGCCTTCAGGAATTCCTAGAACTCGAATGTTGGGTTTTTTAATAGTATCCTGTAGATTCCCAACCATATTTTTTAGATTTCTAATTTCCTCTTCTTTTCTTTGGTTTGAATGTATACTTTCTTGTGCTCTGTCTTCTAAGTCCGATATTCTCTCTTCTGTTTCTTGACTCCATTTTTAAGGCTCTCTAATGTGTTTGTCATTTGATCTATCGAGTTTTTCATTTTGATTTCTCTTCACTATCACACTTTCCTGTTCTACTAGTTTCTGTGTTTCATTTTGATTCCTCCTTAAGATTTCATTTTCACAAGAAAGATTTTCTATCTGTCCAGTAAGGATTTATGTAGCTCAAGCATTTTTTTTTGAAAACTTCTAAATGTTCTTATAAATTTTTTTGAAAACTGTATTTTGCATTTCTTCCATCTCATCATCTGCATAATCATGGCTTGGGGTTTCTTGTTCATTTGGGGTTGTCATAATGTCTTCCTTGTTTTTTTTTTTTTTTTTTTTTTTTTTTTTTTTTTTTTACAGGCCGAGTGGACAGTGAGAGAGAGAGAGACAGAAAGAAAGACAGAGAGAAAGGTCTTCCTTTGCCATTGGTTCACCTTCCAATGGCCGCCATGGCCGGCATGGTGCGACTGGCACACTGCGCTGATCCGAAGCCAGGAATCACGTGCTTCCTCCTGGTCTCCCATGCAGGTGTAGGGCCCAAGCACTTGGGCCATCCTCTACTGCAGTCCCAGGCCATTGCAGAGAGCTGGTCTGGAAGAGGGGCAACCGGGACAGAATCCGGTGCCCCGACTGGGACTAGAACCTGGTGTGCCGGTGCCTCAGGCATGGCAGAGGATTAGTCTATTGAGCCGTGGCACCAGCTTCCTTGTTCTTGTTTCCTCGGTTTCTGCGTTTGTTGCTGGCATTGTGGAGATATTCTTTGGATTCTTCTTCCCTCGCTGTGGTGTTTCTTTCTTGTTATACTATGACTGTAATTAGTGGACTGTTTGTTTTTGATGGAGCCTTAAAGGCTTGAAATGGGTGTGGACAGAGAACTTTGTTTGGTTTCTCAGGGTTAAGGGTGTGCCAAAGATGATACTCCCAGGTTAGGCATGGTAAATCTCTCTCTCTCTCTTTCTTTTCTTTTTTCTTTTTTTTTTTTTTTTGATTCAGAAGGGAAGTAATTCCACACAGCTGAGTTGAATTGAAGGCGGTCAGCTTCTGATCTCTGGCTCCTGTGAGTATAACATTCATCTGCTCTTTCCCAAGGACCACACAGTGAATCTGTTCTGCCCTCAGTGTGGGCTCAAATTCTCCTGCAGTCTCCCACTGGGTTGCCAAGGTTACCAAATTGTGGTGTCTCTGGAAAGTATTCACAGTCTCAGTTTATTAGCTCCACACATTCACTAGGTCCTAATCTCCTGTTATTATCTTAATATATATTATAGTCAGATATAATCTTCCTATTTAAAATATTCTTTGCATGTTTTATTTTATTATATATAATATGCATATTATATATAAATATATACAGTTATATATACAGTATATATACATATTTATACATATATGTACATATATATGTATTTTTGTCCAATAATACCATATATATATCCAATGAATGTTCAAAAATAAACGTGCAAATAAATACATTTAAATGCAATATATTATATTTATTATATATTATTTATTATATATAATATATCTTATATATTATATAATATATTATATATTATAGCTTTATTATATATAGTTAAAATAATAAACTTGGAATTGAATTAAAGTTCTAAAATTTAGAAACTGAAATTTGTGATTATATTTTAATATAAAATATAAAAGTAGAAATAAATATTTTATTATTTATTCTTAGATAATATTCATATAATAATTATTAATTAATAATTATCAGTGTCAATAAACTCAGCAGTATTTTATAGCAGTAAAAGTATACAGTCCCCTTTTAATAAAGATAATTTTGTTTGATTTGAAAAAAGCATAAGCTATTTTAATCTAAAGATACTCAATGAATATTTTAAGCATATGCTACAGAACTTTGAAATAATAACTCAATTTCTCATTTTTTAAATGTTTCTTTTTTAAGATTTACTTATTTATTTGAAAGTCATAGTTACACACAGAGAGAAGAAGAGGCAGAGAGAGAGGGAGAGGTCTTCCATCTTTTGGTTCACTCCCCAATAGGCCAAAATAGCCAGAGCTGGGCCAATCCGGAGCCAGGAGACAGGAGCTTCTTCCAGGTCTCCCACGTGGGTGCAGAAGCTGAAGCACTTGGGCCATCTTCTGCTGCTTTCCCAGACATAGCAGAGAGCTGGATCAGAAATGGAGCAGCTGGGACTAGAACTGGCGCCCATATGTAATGCTGGCACTGCAGGTGGCGGCTTTTACCCACTTTGCCACAGCGCCAACCCCTTTTTCAATATTTCATGTTCAGTTTTTTTTTTTAATGAATTAAAAACAACAGAATCATCCTCAACATAGTTTACAGTTGATGTCAAAAATAGTTATCCATTTCCTGTACTTTTTTTGGACAGAATTAAGTTTCATTTCTGATGTGTCAAACTAGAGAATATTTTGTTTCTCATGATATGATATTACAAATACACATGGGAAGTTTATTCCAAAGTGACAGATTGCAAGCATTTTGTATTTTAGTATTAGATACTACCAATTCACAAGTTTGTACATTAGTTTGGATTTTTTAAAAATAGCAAGTAAAAATTATCTGAGTACTATATATTCATATAAAATGTGAAGAAATCATTTTGTGTCTGTATCTTTTAGATTCAAAATCCCTTCTAATTTACGCTTTGATTCTTTAAACGGAGATATTTGCAAGGCAGTATTTCCATACACTGTTATGATTCTCAATTAAAGCCTAAAACTAAACTTTATATTGATATTATCATTGTGTTATAGTGGCATAATGACAACTTTGCAAATTTAAATTCATTATTTTGGTTTCAATGTTCTGCAAATTTAAAAATAAAAATATTATTTTTATTTAGCATTAATTATTACATAAAATATATGAGCTGACTTACACTGTATATGTTTATTTATAGTGTGAATGCGACAGAGAACAGGGATAGTGAGGATATGGTCTGAGACAATGTTAAGGATGAGCAAGTTGGGGAGAAAGAAGATAGACAGGGAGACAGGGCAACAGAGACATTTGAGCTGAACCATATACTTACCCTGTTAAACTCATTCTGAGTCTTAAACCGTAAAAATATTTCTGACAGTAATATCTTTGCTTAGTGAAACAGAGAAATACTTGATAAGTCTCTATGCTATGTCTCAGAACACTCCGACAGCTTGAACATCATTAATTAAGTGAGGAACTAAATCCTGACTCAAAGATGGCCATTCCTCATTTGACGAGTGGCCAATAGAATGGATTAGACCAGAGAGCATTGAGTAGTGTTAAAGTTTTATCCTGTCTTATTACCTACTAGCTATGTGATCTTGAACAAGCTATTTAGCCTTTTTATTATCTATAAGATAAGAAGTATTAACTGCAAGTAAGTTTTTACAAAAGAGGAAGACCTGCAATAATATCCCAAAATTTTAAAATGATAATTATGTACAATAAACATTCCTTACTGTTTAGTGTCTAATCAAATTCTGTGTGACACTCCTGAGGAAGCAGACATGAAAAAACCTGGAAAAAGGAGTAGGAATTTGCAATACATTTATGTAGGGTTGAACACATGTACGTATATGCTCACACACTTTTAAATTTGTGAAAGAAAAGCATGAGTATAACAAATTATGAGACAAAAATAGTGATTTCAAAAATAGTTGTCACTTGAGAGAATACAGTCTACAGGTACAGAAGCTGAATCTTATAAATGTTGATGTCTTATATTTCTGGCTGTCAGCACCTCTTAGAAAATTTTCAGTATCCCTAGGTTTTACAACAGAGGAAATACTTTAGAAGATACAAAATGTGATCAAATGTAAGTATCAAGGCATTGGAGTTGGGGAGTTAATGAGCTGTTCTAAGAGGTTAAATGGTAGGCATTTGGTGAAACCCTAATCATAGTTAGGTTCCCAAAAGTTTTAATTGCACTACTAATAATTGGTTTCCAAGTGCCCCTACGTCATGGTTTATCCTCACATATAGATCCCTATCACTCAGAAGTTTATGAATATGATTATTCTAGCCAACATGGCCAAGCCAGATTTAATAATTTGCCTAATCTATGACAGCCCTCAGGTTTATATCAATACATGCATCGATTTGAATATACAATAAAGAAATCTAATGAAACAAAACATGATTTGAGAAAAAGAGCACATTTTAAATCACCACGTTTATGTGACTTATTTAGGAAAATAAACAATTGTCAGATGGAAATGATAGTCCTTAGTCGAGCAGAATGAACATTCTCATCATAAGTATATGTAAGTCATATTTTAGTTAAGATCTAATGCTTTTTAGGGACCTATCCAAGAGTATGCTTTGTATTCAAGTAATAGTGCAAAGGTTGTGTGTGAATCCATGTGTTTGCTTGTTTGTGGTTTGTTTTCTAGATGCTGGCTCTACTTCAGGAGCTAGTCCACTTCTTCTGTTGGCTCAAGGCTCATGTCTTTCACCATTTGCATCCAGGAAGCAGAAAGCAAACAGTCAGAGAAGGCATGAATATTTCTTTAAAACTTTGGGTTGGAAGACAGCCGCAAATCTTTTAACTTTCTAGTGGAGAATTCAAGGCTATCATCATCCCAGGAGTCAAGAGAAGAAGAAAGAGGGTCATAAATACTTCTGGTGAAATATCTCCCTGTGACCAGAGGAGGATGAGTTGAAGGAATTCAGGAGCTGAATTATGTAGGAGATTTGAAATCTTTATTTTTTATTGTACTGCAGTGTTCCTTTGTTTTATACTTTTATAAGTATAATTATAATTCCAGAAACATCATGTATGATCTCAGATTTATTTTAGCAAGTTGAAGATATATATATATATATAAATATATATACGTATATATAAATATATAATTTTAATTTACATACAATTTTATATATACATATACATATATATATATACATGTATATGTGTTTATATATATAAACACATGGTTTAGTTTCACAAATATAGTTCCCTAACACTCAGAAGTTTATGAAGATTACTATTCTAGCCAACATGGCCAAGCCAGATTTAATAATATGTCTAATCTACAAATATGCAGAAATTGAACCCAGACACTCCACTATAGAATACAGACCTCCCAAATGGTATTTTTTTTTTTTTTTTTTTTTGCCATGCAGAGTTAGACAGTGAGAGAGAGACAGAGAGAAAGATCTTCCTTTTTCCGTTGGTTCACTCCCCTAATGGCCACTAAGGCCGGCAATGCACTGATCCGAAGCCAGAAGCCCATGCAGGACCCAAGCACTTGGGCCATCCTCCTCCGCCCACCCCCCAGGCCATAGAAGAGAACTGGACTGGAAGAAGAGCTACCGGGACTAGAACCCAGGGTTCTGGCGCTGCAGGCAGAGGATTAGCCAAGTGAGCCAAGGCGCTGGCCCCAAATGATATCTTAATCACTGCACCAAATGCCTACCTCCATGTTGTACTATCTTCTGAAAAGCACAATTAGAAATATATCTTCCCCTTACAGAAGATCCTTCATTTTCTAATTTTAAACATTCTTGAAGTTCAAGTATCTTAAATGTTTCGTAGCATTCAATAATAAATCTATGTGGAATTGGTGATATTTTAAAATATGAGATGCTTTCATAAATATTTTGGATTTCTTCTATGGTAATTGATATTTTGGGGTTCTGTAGCTCACCTGGAATCACTTTAAGTACTTGTAACTTTCCTAACATGTTATTTACTCAATTTTGATGACAGTAATCTTCCAAGTCTCCAAACTCCTTCTGCTTCTGAGACTGTTTCCTAATTCCTCTATCCATTTTTTCCTGCAATTCTCTTTAAACTTGATTGTATCTACTAATTTTATAAAAATTATTTGCTACGGGGCCGGCGCCATGCTCACTTGGTTAATCCTCCACCTGCGGTGCTGGCATCCCATATGGGCGCCAGGTTCTAGTCCCAGTTGCTCCTCTTCCATTCCAGCTCTCTATTGTAGTTCAGGAAGGCAGTGGAGGATGGCCAAGTGCTTGGACCCCTGCACACACATGGGAGACCTGGAGGAGGCTCCTGGCTCCTGGCTTCGGATCAGTGCAATTCCAGCCATGGCAGCCATTTGGGAGTGAACCAACAGAAGGAAGATCTTTTTCTCTGTCTCTCTCACTGTTTATAACTAACTCTACCTGTCAAGTAAAAAAAAAATTGCTATATAAAAGAAATAACTATAAAATTTTATTTATTATTTATTTCTTTTATTTGTATTTCCTTTAAAAACTTTTCCTTTGGAAATTTTATTACCCACAAAATGAACACAGATGTCAATAACATAATTTGTATTGTTTTGGTCTAAATATTACCTCCATTTTGATTCAGTATATTGGTATTACACTTTCTAAATTATATTAATTTAATGTTCAGGAATGAAATAAACAGAAATCGTTAACATAATCAGCATAATCACAGACTAAAGTATAGTTTACTTAAGAAAACAAGAGCTGCAGGAGAAAAAACATACTATACATTTTACTTTTTAATTGCTCCTGGTTGTTTGAAATCCATATGTCATTTATAATGCTTTAATTTATATTTTTCCTTGTAAATTCATTTCTCATAGGCTAGACACTGACAAACTCCATGAAAATCTCCTCCAGCTTGATGACTAGGATGTTACAATGCAGATAACAGCTACAGCTGGCTCTTCAGGCATGTTCAGGAATGTTAGCCTTTACCAAGAGCAACATTTGGGGGATTTTAGTTTTAATTTTCATATGCAAAAACATCTTTTTCTTTTATTGGTTCCAGCAGTCAGATTTAACAGTTTTGTTTCATTTAAATTACAACAATATTTATTTTACTTAAAATGACTGCTATTTTAGTTATGCAGGCATTAATAACTACATGAAGAATAGTACTGATTTCTTAATTCTGAAGACCTCATAGTGTCAGTTGGAGGATATGTTTACTTTTGATTAACAAGTCATTTTCTTATAAAATCCACCTAATTTACTTAGAACTAGTTTTCCAGTTGTTCTCATTTACTATGCCCTTTAAGAGAATGTAACAGTCACATTCTAAAATCTGATCACATCTGTTCTATGCCATTATGGATACTTTACTGGATCAATGGTGGAAGATAAAAGATATTATTGCTAGAATATATTGGGCAAAAATTTATGTTTTTTTCTAATCATGCAGCAAGACATCTAAAAATAATATATTCTTGCCAATGGAATTCTTCAAGCATAATTGCATGCCCATATTCTGCCTTCATGGGACATTGAACTAGATAGATAAGCTCTAGATGAATTTCAAAATGAATTTAATAATGTTATAAATATATTAATCTATTACACTTATACTATACACTTTAACTCATAAAACCATTGAGCTGTAATTACTTAAATTCGTAAAAATAGGAAACAGTGATGATATACTTTAAATCACTAAAACTTTTCCTTGGTATGTGAATGCATAATATAATTTATTTTTTAAAAAAATGTTATTTATTTGAAAGGAAGAATTATAGGCAAAGGGGGGGGGGAGGGAAAGAGAGAGAGAGAGAGAGAGAGAGAGAATATTCTATCTGCTGGTTCACTCCCCAAATGACTGCAACTGCCCAGGCTGGGCCCTGTTGAAGCCAGGAGTTTCATCCAGGTGCCCCACGGGGGTGTAGCAGCGCAGGGACAGGGCCATCTTCTACTGGGAGCTGTATCCGAAGTAGAGCAGTATGAACTTGAACCTCTGACTATATGGGATGTCAGTGTCACAAGCGGTAGTTTAAATCAATATTCCATAACACTGGCCCCATAATAGGATTTCTTTTAACATCTTTTGCTACATCAAGAATGAAAAAGAAATGTTTTTACTCTATTCCCCACCAATTCTTGACTTCCTCCTGACTTCTGGATGGTTCTCTGATAACTTCTTTGTTTCCTGGACCTTATGAATTCCTTTCTTTTCTTTAATATTTTATTCCTTAATGGTTTAACTTGAAATCTATTTGTTTGGCTACATTAGCATATCTGAGATTGGGGTTACTTGTGAGGGATAGAATTATATGTCCTCACAATCTGTAGGCTTGAAAGTCTAAGATCAAGCATTTACTGTTTGTTTTGGTCTTTTGAAATTATTACTTTAATTCTATATGAAGATATCAAATTGCTTGTATATATCATAGATAATGTTTTGATGTACAGTCACGTCCTACAGAAAAAGTTCCAATTGATGACACATTGCATATGCTGTGGTAATCTTACAATATTATATCATCTAATGACCTCACAGCTATCTTTTTAAACATTTTTAAACATTTATTTTATTTATTTGAAAGAGTTACAGAGAGAGGTGGAGACAGAGAGAGAGGTCTTCCATCCACTGGTTCACGCCCCAATGGCCACAACTGCCGGAGCTGGGCCAACCCAAAGCCAGGAAACAGGATCTTCTTCTGGGTCTCCCCTGTGGGTGCAGGGGCCCAAGGACTTGAGCCATCTTTTACTGCTATCCCAGGCCATAGCAAAGAGCTGGATCAGAAGAGGAGCAGCCGAAACTAGAATCAGAGCCCATATGGGTTACCGGTTCTTCAGGCCGGGGCTTTAACCCACTGGGCCACAGCGCCAGCCCCTCATATCTATTTTACTTTATGTAAGATCAGGCTATGAGATTTGTGCAGAGATCCCAGTCAGTATATATATACATATATATATATATATATACATATATATACACATATATGTGTGTGTGTGTGTGTGTGTTTATGGTGTGTGTGTGTGTGTGTGTGACATATATTTACAGTCATATAGGTTGTGGATCGACTAAATTACATATTAATATATGCAATACCAGGATACCAAGTGGGAGTCTTCTTGCTGCTTTTTCATTCTCACATTGTAGATGGTAGAAGGGCAAAATAGTCAATGGCCCTATCGAGCCAGGTAGAACCAGCAGCCTGGAACTCTAACCTAGTCTCCCTTATGAGTGTCAGGTACCCAACCACATTGGTCTCATCTGCTACATTCCCAGAAATGTTAGCCGGAATTTGGATCACAGGCAGAATGGCTGGGATTGCAGTTAGCATCATATGAGATGCTGGTATTGTAGACAATGGGTTAACCTACACTGTCACAACAGGGCCCTAGTTTTGTTTTACTGTGATGGTTACCTGGAAGATCCTATCTTCAGCTACAGTTCAAAGTGCATTTTATTTAATAAAGAAATACTCTCAGATCCCTACAGAGAACAGTGTGATAGAAACTTTTGAGAACAGGCTTGTGGTAACTTCACTTAAACAACTTGGATGCCACATCAGTTGACTAAGTCAAATATTCCAAATATCTAGTTGTGAAATTAGTTCATGAGATTGTTAACCAAGAGTGAACAAAAAATAATTATATAGGAAACAGAGAAGGTATGATTATGGTTGTAATTTGGAAGATTAATGACTTAATGTTCTATTTTTGTGATATATGAATATTTTTCTTCTTTTCTCATAAGCAATTATAGCATCTGATATTTTAGTGGACTATAATTTTAAAACATAAATGAAACATCTATAAATTATATATATTTGTCTGCTTGTTCATATAAAATTTGAAAAAAAAAATACTATTTTCATGATAATCTAATTGCTTAGGTGGGTTTAGTAAAAAACATCTATCTTCCTTTACACTGGGATAAAATTAGAAATGATTGTGTAATCATTTTCCTTTTATGGAATGCAATATTTGGGAATGATGTTTAAACAATCAGATGTAACATTAAGAAATTATGGTTAGCTTCATGGACCCCAAGATTAGAAAGTCTTCTTCAGGAAACTGATTTGTTATTTGGTTTACAGATTTGTTATTTGGTTTATTTTGGGTATATTCCCAGGAATGAGATGGCTGGGTCATATGGCAGATCCATTTTCAGATTTCTGAAGAACCTCCATACTGTCTTCCATAATGTTTGTACTAATTTACATTCTCACGAACAGCATGTTATGGTACCGTTTTTCTCTACATTCTCACCAGCATTTATTGGTTTTTGATTTTTGGATGATAGACATTCTAATTGGCATAAAGTGAAAACCAAATTTTGGTTTTTATTTGCATAACCCTGATATCTAGGGATCCTGAGCTTCTTCTCATGTGTCTGTTGGCCACATATATTTCATTCTTTGAAAAATGCTTGTTCAAGTCCTTTGCCCATTATTGAACTGGAATGTTCTTTTTGTTGGTGTTGAGTTTCTTCAGCTGCTTATATATCCTGGATATTAATTCTTTATCAGCTACGTAGTTTGTAAATATTTTCTCCTGTTCATTTGGCTGCCTCTATACTTTGGGAAGCGTTTCATTTGCTGGTCAGAAGCTTTTGGTTTGCTAAAATCTCATTTGTCGATTTTTGTTTTTATTGCATATGCTACTAGGGACTGTTCCAAGAAGTCTTTGCCAATGACGATGCCTAGCAGCATTTCCCCATTGCTCCCTTTGATTAATTTAATTGTATCAGGTTGCAGATTCAGATATGTAATCCATTGGGAGTTGACATTTGTATGTGTAATGTAGGAATCTTGTTTCAGACTTTTGCATGCATAGATCCAACACAATTTGGTGTCCTTTCTCCCTGGATATATTTTAGCTTCTTTGTCAAATATTAATTGTTTTAAAATGTGTATAATGATTTTTGAGGTTTCTATTCTGTTTGCATGAAAGCCTATTTTTTGTGCCAAAACCCGACTGTTTTGATTATAACTGTCCTATAGTTTATCTTCAAATCTGATATTGTTATGTTTGTAGACTTGTTTTAGTTTTTTAAGATTTCTTTAGCTATTTTGGATGTTATCAAGATAAATAAATAACATTTATTTATAAATAATAAATAACATTTATTTATCTTGATAAAAGGGGGTGTCCTCAATGGCAAATTTTATTTGAGCCTTATACTACAAGGAAACAGCAGTGAATGGTAAAGGTCTTCTTATTGTTAAACAAGACATAGTTAATTTTAAATCTGACAGTGTTCTCATAGTCTCTAGGTGAAGAATGACTTCCAGTTTCTGTAGATTACTTAGATAAAATCACCTAAAAAAGTCATCTCCTATATGCTCTAATGCATAGTGTCACACATTATTACATTGAAGATTCATATCCAGATATAAAAACATCTTTCAGTTCTAATCTCACTCAATCATTGCATATAAATTAAACAAAATTCATTGAAACCCTATATATTGTAATGTGTATAAGTTTTCTACTATAGACAAATGGTAACAGAGTCAGGTAGGAATATTTAACCACAGTAAGCTGAAGGTTCCTTTGCTTATTACAATTACTAACTCAGTGTCATGTAATAACAAAACTAATTCTACATGCATAAACTGTATAATGAATGCTGAATGGCTGCTTTAGTTGGTATGTTGCATTTACAACAGAAATAATGTTATAGAGGAAATTTTAAAGCCTATAGTGATTCAACTAAACATAAAAATGAAAGATTTCTCACTATTGTATGTATATGTATATATATATATATATATATATATATAAAGATGTATGTAATTAACAATAGAGAGGAAAGCCTACACTTTGCTAAATCATAATAACATGGAAGGAAAGAAGTCAAAATATCCATGTTTTCAGTTGACATGATGTTGTAAATAGAAACTCCTAAACACTCCATGAAAATGTTGTTAGAACTGGTAAACACATTCAGTTGCAGACTACAAGATCAACATGCAAAAAATAGTATTATTTTTAGACCAATAATCATCTTGTTGAAAGAGAAAACAAGAAAGAAATCCTATTCACAATAAAAAATGAGGAAAAATAGAAATAAATTTAAGAAAAAGATTAAAAGGTATCTATGATGAAATTAGAAAACATTGATGGAGGAAATCATCAAAGCAATAGAAAATATAAAGATGTACCTTGTTAATGGATTTGAAGAATTAATATCATTAAAATAGCCATACTATCTATGAAATCTACAAATGCAATGTGGTTCATATTAAAATACCAATAACATTATTTACAGATAGAAAAAAATCTAAATTTCATATACAATTGCAAAAGACTCAGAAGAGCCAAAGAACAAACAAACAAACAAATATAGTTGGGGGCATTATAATAGCTGATTTCAAAGCATCTTATAAGGTAATAGTAATTAAACAGCATGGTACTGATATAAAAGTGAACACACGATCAGTGGAATAGAACAGAAATCGAGAATTTTTTTTAAAGATTTATTTTATTTATTTGAAAGAAAGAGTTACAGAGAGATGTAGACAGAGAGATAGAGAGGTCTTCCATTCACTGGTTCACTCCACAAATGGACGCAACGGCCGGAGCTGGGCCAGTCTGAAGCCAGGAAACAGGAGTTTCTTCCAGGTCTCCCATGAGGGTGCAGAGGCCCAAGGACTTGGGCCATCTTCTACTGCTATCCCAGGCCATAGCAGAGAGCTGGATTGGAAGAGGAGCATCCGGAACTGGAATTAGCTCTCATATGGGATGCCAGAGCTTCAGGTCAGGGCATTAACCCACTGTGCCAGAATTTTTTTTATGCACCAACCCCCAGAATTTTTTTTTATGCATACATTCAACCAACTGATTTTGACAGAAGTTCCCATAACTTACATTGAAGAAAGGATAGCCTATCTTTTTTTTTTTTTAGCTTTTTTTTTTTTTAAACTTTTATTTAATGCATATAAATTTCCAAAGTACGACTTATGGATTACAATGGCTTTCCCCCCATACCGTCCCTCCCACCCACAACCCTCCCCTTTCCCACTCCCTCTCCCCTTCCATTCACATCAAGATTCATTTTCGATTATCTTAATATACAGAAGATCAGCTTAGTATACATTAAGTATGGATTTCAACAGTTTGCTCCCACACAGAAACATAAAGTGAAAAATAATAGATGATTTTTTAAAATGATGATGAAATCAGAGCAGACCTATTGTCATGTTTAATCCCAGTGAGAGTCAAGTTGGGAGTTGATAATTTCTTTTTTTTTTTTTTTTTTTTTTTTTTTTTTTTACAGAGGATCAGTTTAGTATGCATTAAGTAAGGATTTCAACAGTTTGCACACCCATAGAAACACAAAGTGAAATATATTGTTTGAGTACTCGTTATAGCATTAAATCTCAATGTACAGCACATTAAGGATAGAGATCCTACATGAGGAGTAAGTGCACAGTGACTCCTGTTGTTGACTTTACCAATTGACACTCCTGTCTATGGCATCAGTAATCTCCCTATGCTCCAGTCATGAGTTTCCAAGGCTATGGAAGCCCTCTGAGTTCTCCGATTCTTATCTTGTTTAGACAAGCTCATAGTCAAAGTGGAGGTTCTCTCCTCCCTTCAGAGAAAGGTACCTCCTTCTTTGATGGCCTGTTCTTTCCACTGGGATCTCACTCGCAGAGATCTTTTGCCAGAGTGTCTTGGCTTTCCATGCCTGAAATACTCTCATGAGCTTTTCAGCCAGCTCCGAATGCCTTTAGGGCTGATTCTAAGGCCAGAGTGCTATTTAGGACATCTGCCATTCTATGAGTCTGCTGAGTATCTCACTTCCCATGTTGGATCACTCTCCCCTTTATTTATTCCATCAGTTAGCGTTAGCAGGTACTAGACTTGTCTATGTGCTCCCTTTGACTCCCAGTCCCTTCACCATGACCAACTGTGAACTGAAACTGATCACCTGGAACAGTGAGATGGCATTGGTACATGCCACCTCGATGGGATTGAATTGGAATCCCCTGGTATGCTTCCAACTCCACCACTTGGGGCAAGTCAGCCTGAGCATGTCCCAAATTATACATCTCTTCCCTCTCCCATTCCCACCACCATGTTCAACAGGGATCACATTTCATTTTAAAGATAGGATAGCCTATCTTTAAAAAAATATTTATTTATCTGAAAGGCAGAATTACAGAGAGAGGGAGAGTAAGAAAGAAATATGTCTTCCATCTGCTTTCTCACTACCCAAAAGGCCACATTGTGCAGGGTTGGCACAACTGGAGCCAGGAGCCAGGAGATTCTTCTGATTCTCCAACATGGGTGCAGAGGCTCAAACAGGAGTTGGGCCATATTCCACTGCTTTCCCAGGGGCAATAGCAGGCAGCTGAATTAAAAGTGGAGCAACCAGGACTCAAACTAGTCCCAAAATGAAATGCCAGGGCTGCACCAGCCCCAACAATTGTCTTTTTAATAAACAAGGCTGGGGCCATTGTCTGAAGTTCTGACATCCCATATAGGCACTGGTTCAAGTCCCGCTGATCCACTTCAGATCCAGCTCTCTGTTTTGGGCTGGGAAAGCAGTGAAAGTTGGCCCCTGCACCTCCATGGGAGAACTGGAGGAATCTCCTGGGTCCTGGCTTCAGATCAGCTCAGATCTGGCAATTGTGGCCATCTGGAGAGTGGACAAGCAGATGAAAGATCTCTCTGTCTCTCTGCCTCTGCCTCTCTATAATTCTGCCTTTCAAATAAATAAATAAATCTTTAAAAAGTAAAAAAATAAATAAATAATGATGGCAACACTGGACAAATATATTTAAAAATGAAATTAGAACCCTACCCCTTACTATATACAAAACTAAAGTAAACAAAGATCAAAGACTTAAATGTAAAACCTAAAACTATGAAATTGCCAGAAGAAAACAGAGAGGAATCCATCTGGGGTAGGTGGTGACTTAATGAGTAAGCACACAAGATCATAGGCATCCTAAGCAATACTAGATGGGATTACATCAAACTCATAAGCTTCACCATTAAGCAAACAATTAATAGAATGAAGAGGCAACTGACAGAATCTGAGGAAATATTTGCAAACTACTTAAATGATGAAGAATTAATACCCAGAATGTATCAGCAACACATATATAAACTCAACAACAACAAAATCAATCCAGTTAAGAATTGAGCAAGCTGGTTTGGTTTAGACAGTAAAGCTTTCCCCTCTAATGCTTGCATCGCATATAGGCATGGATTCGAATCCTCCTGTCCTGGCTGCTCCACTTCCAGACCAGCTCCCTGCTAATGGCCTGGGAAAAGCATCAGAAGAAGACTCAAGAGTTTAGGCCCCAGCCACCCACATGGTAGACCTGCATGAAGCTCTTTGTTCTTGGATTTGGCCTATAGCAGTCCCTACAGTTACAGCCATTTGGAGACTCAGTCAGTACATTGAAGATATCTCTCCATTCCCCATCTTTCTCCCCTCTCTCGATCAATCTACATTTCACATAAATAAATGAATCCTTAAAAAGGAAAGAAATGACCAAAGGACCTGTACAGAACAGACATATAAATGGCCAACAAATATGCAAAAAGAAAAAGCTTCATATCATTAGCTATCAGGGAAGTGCAAATGAAAACAACAAGGAAGTGGCTCTTCATACCTGTCAGAATGGCTATTATCAAAGACAGAAAGTAAAAAATGCAGGCAGGGATGTGGATAAAGGTAAACACTTAAACACTGTTGATGGGAATATAAATTAGTGCAGTGACTGTGGAAAACAGCATGGGGATTTCTTTAAAGTGCTGGAAGTAGACTTGCCATATGATCCAGCAATCCTACTACTGAGTACACACCCAAAAGATATGAACTTATTATGTCAAAGAGATACCTGCTCTACTGTGTTATAGTATTACTCTTTACAGTAGTCAAATGTGGAATCTACCAAGTTACGAATGATCACATGAATAGATACAGAAAATGTGTTATACATACACAATGGAATATTGTTCAGTCATGATAAAGAATGAAATTCTGCCATTTGCAGGAAAATAGGTAGAATTGTAAGATATCAATGTGAATGAAATACATCAGAAATAGAAAGACAAATACTCTATGTTCTCCCTCATATAGGTGAGTATAGAAACAACTCTTCAATCTAAACACATAATGTGGGTGAAAGAGTGGGAGGCATAGAAGTAATTTAGATTAAAAAATGGGATAGTTAGTTATATTCATTTGTGAAAAATATATTAATATAAGGTATTAATATAAGGTGTATTATGGAGAGGGATGTACCACCAAGTGTGATAACTAGACTTTGTACCTCTACAATCATGTCAAAATAAGCCCTTTTCTCTATAAAACAATATGTTTCAAGTATTTCATTATACTAGTGGAAAACAGATTAACAGAACTCAATGATTACAAGTATGGAACTAAGAGAGTGATGTGGGACCAGATTGCAGCAGCCCAAGCCAATGGTGATAAAGCTGTGGGAAGAGCCTTTTGTGAGTCTGGCTCGGAGCTCCATAGGGGACATTACACCTGCCAATCTAGAGGGAAAAAGGGGGACATTTCTCTCTCCCTGACCACCCAATACCCATGTCCTGAACTAGCTGAGTGAGCAGGTGCCATTTTGGACATATATAACAATTGTGCCAGCTTGTGTCCAGGTGCTCTAAATCAGCTGAGAGGAGACACCTGGGTGGCTGAGTGCTCATGACTGTGGTAATCTTGTGTGCTGAAACTGTGAAAACAATGTGGCTCTTCGTGAGGGCACAGGTTGTGCCTGGGTCTTTGGGCAGTCACCGGGGCAACTCCACATGCTTGAATCTCCCCGATTTCCTGATGAGGATCATAGCTGCGGGATCTGTGCTCACAGCAAGGACTGCACAGATCCTTTGTATGGTTCTTGTGGCAGCACAGATGAATATAGTACCAACTGGGGCTACCACCCAGACATTGGTTTCCTTGGAGGAGATGAAATAAGCTTAACACAATGCCAACAGAACTGAAACTTCCATGACAAACAGAAATTCAAATAATTTGTCACCACTTGTTCAGCCTAACAAAGAAACTTAAGGATATGGTACACAGAAACACAGAAACATGATCAACAGTGTGAAAGAAGTTGAAGGCAGAAAATCTCCCAGTAAAAGCAAAAAGGAAATCCAAAGTAAACAATAAGAGTATTTAAAAGAAAAATACAGGGTCAAATTGTTACTTATCAATAGTCACCTTGAATGTAAATAGCCTCAACTCTCCAGTTAAAAGATACAGACTAGCTGACTGGAAAAATAAACAAAACAAAACAAAATTTATTTGCTGCCTATAAGAAACACATCTCACCAACAAAGATACACAAAGACTGAAAGTGAAAGGATAAAAAAAGATATTCCATGCTAACAGAAACCAAAAAAGAGTTGTTATAGCCATCATAATATCAGAAAAAAATAGACTTTAACACAAAAATTATAAAAAAAGAGTCAAAGAAAGGCACTATGCAATGGTTAAGGGATCAATTCAAGACGATGATGTGGCTACAAAAATTTATATGCACCTAATTACAGGGCACCTGGCCATTTAAAAGAAATGTTAACAGAGCAAAAGGGAGATATAGACCCCCATACAATAGTAATATGGGACATTACTACCCCACTTTCAGCAATGGACAGATCAATCAGACAGAAAATCACCTGAACTTACACTGTGGACTGCACAGATCCTTTGTGTGGTCCTTGGAACAGAGCAGACAAATATACCCACTGGGGCTAGCACTCAGGCACAGATTGTCATCGAGGAGAAGAGCTCAGCTGAGCAGCATTACTTCCCTTCTGAATAAAAGAGAGAGAGAGAGAGAGAGAGAGAGAGAGAGAGAGAGAAGATTTACCATGCCAAAATTGGGCGTATCATCATTGGAACACCCTTCACCCTGAAGAACTGAACAGAGCTCTCTGGCCACACCCAACTCAAGCCTCTAGAGCTTCACCAAAAGCAGACTGTACATTTAATCTAGAGTCATAGTATAACTAGAAAAGCGTCCACAG
Organism: Oryctolagus cuniculus; assembly: GCF_051225735.1. Lineage (NCBI taxonomy): Eukaryota > Metazoa > Chordata > Mammalia > Lagomorpha > Leporidae > Oryctolagus > Oryctolagus cuniculus. Next base: position 63,047,032 of record NC_142874.1, on the reverse strand, counting down.
TGGAAAAAAAAAGAAGAAGAAGAAGAAACCAATGAATATCTCCACAATGCCAAACAACAAACACAGAAACCAGGAAACAAGAACAAGACATCATGACACTCCCAAATGAACATGTCTCTCCAATACAAGATTATGAAGATGATGAGTTAAAAGAAATGCAAGATACAGATTTCAAAAAATGTATAATAAGAACATTTTGAAGTTATCAAACACAAATGCATGAACTATAGAAATCCATACAGGACAAGGCAGAAAATCTCTCTCATGAAAATGAAATCTTAAGGAGGAATCAAAATGAAATGAGGAATTTAGTAGAACATGAATTGTGATATTTAAGAGAAACCAAAATGAAATGAATAATTCATTAGAACAAATGAAAAACACATTTGAGAGCCTTAAAAACAGAATCAGTGAGGTAGAAGAGAGAATATCAGACTTAGAAAAAGAGCACAGGAAAATATACAGTCAAATCAAAGAAAAGAAGAGGAAATTAGAAATCTGAAAAATATGGTTGGGAATATACAAGATATTCTTCAAAATCCCAATATTCAGGTTCTAGGAGTTTCGGAAGGTATGCAGAGAGAGAAAGGATTAGAAAGCCTTTTTTAGTGAGATACTACCAGAAAACTTCCGGGTTTGGAGAAGGAAAGAGACATCCAAGTATAGGAAGCACATAGAACTCCCAATAAACATGACCAAAAGAGATCCTCATCAGGATACATTGTAATGAATTTCACCACAGTGAAACATAAAGAAAAGATTCTAAAATGTGCAAGAGAGAAATGTTAGATTACTCTCAGAGGATCCCCAATTAGACTCACAGCAGACTTATCAGAAACCCTGCAAGCTAGGAGGGAATTGAGAGATATAGCCTAAGTACTAAGAGAGAAAAACTGCCAGCCCAGAATATTATATCCTGCAAAGCTCTCATTTGTGAATGAAGGTGAAACAAAGACCTTTCACAGCAAACAGAAATTGAAAGAATTTGTCACCACTCATCTAGCCCTGCAAAAGATGCTTAAAGATGTTTTACACACAGACACACATAACACGGCCATAAATACGAAAGAAAGTAATGGAAGAAAAACTCCCAGTAAAAGATCACAGGAAGTTCAAAGCATATATTAGAAATATCTTTGGGAAAATGGCAGGGCAAAATCCCTACTTATCAATTGTCACATTAAAAGTAAATGTCCTCAACTCTCCAGTTAAAAAGCACACACTGGCTGAATGGATTAAAAAAACAAAAGCCATCTATATGCTGCTTATAAGAAACACATGTTTCCAACAAAGATGCATGCAGACTGAAAGTGAAAGGTTGAAAAAATATATTCCATGCCAACAGAAAAAAAAAAAAAAAGCTGGCATAGCCATGTTAATATCAGACAAATAAACTTTAACAAAAAAAAAAAACTGTTAAGAGAGACAAAGAGGGGCACTATATAATGATTAAGGGAACAATTCAACAAAAAGATGTAACTATAATAAACGTATATGCACCTAATTGCAGGGCACCAGTTTATTTAAAAGATGTGCTAAGGAACTTAAAGGGAAACTTAACTCCAATGCAAAAGTACCAGTGATTTCAACACTCCACTTTCAGAAATAGAGAGATCAACACGACAGAAGATCAACAAGGAAACAGCAGATATAATCGACACTAAGGATTAAATCAATGTAACAAATATCTACAGAACTTTTAATCCTACACTTAAAGAATTTGCATTCTTCTCAGCAGTACATGAAACCCACAGTGAAACATAAAGGAAAGATTCTAAAATGTGCAAGAGAAAAACGTCAGATTACTCGCAGAGGATCCCCAATTAGACTCATAGCAGAATTCTCATTAGGATTGACCACAAACTAGGCCATAAAGCAAGTGTCAGCAAATCAAAAGAATGGAAATCATACCATGCATCTTCTAGGACCACAGCTGAATGAAACTGGAAATTAGGAATTCAAAAATCCCTAGAGCATATGCAAACACATGGAGACTGACCAACATGAGCCTGAATGAACACTGGATCATAGAATAAATCAAAAACTTTCTGGAAGTAAATTAGGATAACAACACAACATAAGAAAACTAACGGGATACAGCAATAGCAGTGTTAAGAGGGAAGTTTAAAGCAATAGGTGCCTACATCAAGATATTGGAATTGTACAAAATAAATGAGCTATCAATGCATGTCAAGGATCTAGAAAAACTGTAGCAAACCAGAACCAAAACTTTTAGGAGAAGAGAAATAATTAAAATCAGAGAAGAAATCAACAGAATTGAATCCCCCCCCCCCAAAAAAAAAAAATTACAAAAGATCAGGCAAACAAAGAGCTGTGCTTTTGGAAAAAAAAAAAAAAAACAAACAAAAAACAAAAAACAAAACATTGACACACCAATGGTCCAACTAACTAAAAAAGAAGAGAAAAAACGAAAATAAATAAAATCAGAAAAGGAAAAAGCATTATAACAAAAGACACCACAGAAATAAAAAAGAGTCATCCGAAATTACTACAAAGAGTTGTATGCCAAAAAACAGGGTACTCTATCAGAAATGGATAGATTGCTGGACACATACAACCTACCTAAATTGAACCAGGAAGAAATAGAAAACCTAAACAGACCCATAACTGAGACAAAAATTGAATCAGTAATAAAAGCCTTCCCAACAAAGAAAAGCCAAGGACTGAATGCATTCACTGCTGAATTCTACCAGACATTTAAAGAAGAACTAACTCCAATTCTTTTCAAACTATTCAGAAAACATCGAAAATGAAGGAATTCTCCCAAATTCTTTCTAAGAAGCCAGCATCACCTTAATTCCTAAACCTCAAAAAAAAAAAAAAATGCAGCATTGAAAGAAAATTACACACCAAATTTCGTGATGAACATAGACACAAAAATCCTCAATAAAATTCTGGCCAATAGAATGCAACAACACATCAAGATCATCCACCCAGACCAAGTGGGATTTATCCCTGGTATGCAGGGATGGTCCAATGTTCGCAAAACAATCAATGTGATACACCACATTAACAGACTGCAGAAGAAAAACCATATGGTTGGCCAGTGCCACAGCTCACTAGGCTAATGCTCCACCTTGTGGTGCCGACACACTGGGTTCTAGTCCCGGTCGGGGCGCCGGATTCTGTCCCTGTTGCCCCTCTTCCAGGCCAGCTCTCTGCTGTGGCCAAGGAAGTGCAGTGGAGGATGGCCCAAGTCCTAGGGCCCTGCACCCCATGGGAGACCAGGAGAAGCACCTGGCTCCTAGCTTCGGATCAGCGCAGTGCGCCGGCCGCAGCATGCCGGCAGCAGCGGCCATTGGAGGGTGAGCCAACAGCAAAGGAAGACCTTTCTCTCTGTCTCTCTCTCTCTCTCACTGTCCACTCTGCCTGTCAAAAAAAAAAAAAAAACATATGGTTATCCCAATAGATGCAGAGAAAGCATTTGATAAAATACAACACCCTTTCATGATGAAAACACTAAGCAAAATGGGTATAGAAGGAACATTTCTCAATACAATCAAAGCAATTTATGAAAAACCCATGGCCAGCATCCTATTGAATGGGGAAAAGTTGGAAGTATTTCCACTGAGATCTGGTATAAGACAGGGATGCCCACTCTCACCACTGCTATTCAATATATTTCTGGAAGTTTTAGCCAGAGCCATTAGGCAAGAAAAAGAAATTAAAGGATACAAATTGGGAAGGAAGAAGTCAAGCTATCCCTCTTGGCAGATTTTATGATTCTTTATTTAGTGGATCCAAAGAACTCTACTAAGAGACTATTGGAACTCATAGAAAAATTTGACAAAGAAGCAGGATATAAAATCAGTGCACAAAAAATCAACAGCCATTGTAAGCACATGCAATGCCACGGCTGAGAAAGAACTGCTAAGATCAATCCCATTCACGATAGCCAAAAAATCAAGAAAGCACCTTGGAATAAATTTAACCCAGGAGGTCAAAGACCTCTATGATGAGAATTACAAAGTCTTAAAGAAAGAAATAGAAGAGGATACCAAAAAAATGGGAAAATCTTCCATGCTCATGGATTGGAAGAATCAATATCATCAAAATGTCCATTCTCCCAAAAGCAATTTATAGATTCAATGTGATACCAATCAATATACCAAAGACATTCTTCTCAGATCTGGAAAAAATAATGATGAAATTCATATGAAGACACAGGAGACCTCAAATAGCTAAATAAATCTTGTGCAACAAAAACAAAGATGGATGCATCACAGTTCCAGGATTCAGGACATATTACAGTGCAGTTATAATCAAAACAGCATGGTACTGGTACAGAAACAGATGGATAGACCAATGGAACAGACTAGAAACACCAGAAATCAATCCAAAGATCTACAGCCAACTTACATTTGATCAAGGATCTAAAACCAATTCTTTGGTATGGACAGTCTATTCAATAAATGGTCCTGGGAAAACCAGATGTCCACATGCGGAAGTATGAAGCAAGAACCCTACCTTACACCTAACACAAAAATTCACTCAACATGGATTAAAGATCTAAATCTATGGCACGACACCATCAAATTATTAGAGAACATTGGAGAAACCCTACAAGATGTAGGCACAGGCAGAGACTTCTTGGAAAAGTCCCTGGAGGCAAAGGCAGTCAAAGCCAAAATTTACAATTAGGACTGCATCAAATTGAGAAGTTTCTGTCCTGCAAAAGAAATAGTCAGGAAAGTGGAGAGGCAATAGACAGAATGGGGAAAAATATTTACTAACTATGCAACAGATAAAGGATTAATAACAAGAATCTTCAAAGAGATCAAGAAACTCCACAACAAAACAAACAACCCACTTAAGAGATGGGCCAAGGGCCTCAATAGACATTTTTAAAAAGAAGAAATCGAAATGGCCAACAGACACATGAAAAAATGTTCAGGATCACTAGCCATTAGGGAAATGCAAATCAAAACCATAATGAGTTTTCACCTCACCCTGACTAGAATGGCTTACATACAGAAATCTACCAAAAACAGATGCTGGCGAGGATGTTGGGAATAATGGATACTACTCCACTGTTGGTGGATCACATAAACAAGATTCGTGTCTGCTAATACTAACTGAAAGAATTAAAAAGGAGAGAACAATCCAACATGGGAAGTGGGATACACAGTAGACTCATAGAATGGCAGCACTCTGGCCTCAGAATCACCCTTTGAGTGAGAATAACTCTTTGAGTGAGATCCCAGTGGAAAGAATGGGCCATCGAAGAAGGAGGTACCTTTCTCTGAAAGGAGGAGAGAATTTCCACTTTTATTATGCTCTTGTCTAAATAAGATTGGAGTTTGCGAACTCAACAGGCTTCCATAGCCTTGGCATCTCATGTCAAGAGCCTAAGGTGATTACTGACGCCGTAAACAAGAGTTTCAATTTGTTAAGTCAACAACAGGAGTCACTGTGCACTTACTCCCCGAGTAGGATCTCTGTCCTTAAAGTGCTGTACTATGTGAATCAACAGTATAACTAGTACTCAAACACTACTTTATACTTTGTGTTTCTGTGTGGTTGCAAACTGTTGAAATCTTTACTTACAATATACTAAATTGATCTTCTGTATATAAAGATAATTGAAAATGAATCTTGATCTGAATGGGATGGGAAAGGGAGTGGAGAAGGGATGGTTGTGGGTGGGAGGGAGATTATGAGGGGAAAAGTCACTATAATCCTGTATTTACTAAATAAAATTATAAAATAGGCAAAAAACAAATATTAAATAATGATTTTAGGTATTATTTTCATGTTTTTGTCATTTTATTTTCCAAAATCTTGCAAATAAATTAATTATACAATATAGTTTATGTGAAATCTGTTAAAAGTTAATGTAGACCCATTTAGCTTTCAATAGTATTTATGTAAAAAAATTTGAAATAGAAAGTATCATTTATCACAACTTCAAAGTAACTTAATTATCTTAAAAGTCTTAACCCAATATAGCTTTTTCACAATGATAGAAGACGGGGTCTGTATCTAATATTTAAAATTCTTAACAGGGTGTGTGTGTGTGTGTATGTGTGTGTGTGAAATTAAATCAATAAACAAAAAGAATTAAAATCAACTTTTATTTTACCATATACTCACGCTCTGTATGAGATTATAAAATATAATGTTATGGTACTGCAATGGATCAGGCACTTGAGTTACCATAGTGTGACACATGCCCCAGAGTTGAACCTCAAATGGGCCAACGTTCTTCCAGTATATCAGTCTAAGGTGCGAAAAGCCAAATTCTGTGCATTGGGTTGTATAAAATGAAAGTGTAAAATTGAAAGTTAAAATTTTTTGCTTATAATATAGTTATAAATTTTTCAATGAATATTCAATAAAAAGCAGAATTATCAATGGTTTAGTTTCCTATATTTTAATTTATTTTAGAATTCTAGAATAGGCCTCATTTTATATATGATTGCTTCTCATAAAACTATATTACTTTCTACGATGCTGTGTATAAATGTACTTTTGTATGTTTTAAGGAATGACTAAGGACAAAGTCTGTTAGGAAAATATAGAAGAAATACAAAAGGAAAAATTAAACTTATTTTAGACTTCTGTTCTAAATTTGCATGTTTTTTTTTTTTTTTTTTTTTGACAGGCAGAGTGGACAGTGAGAGAGAGAGACAGAGAGAAAGGTCTTCCTTTGCTGTTGGCTCACCCTCCAATGGCCGCTGCAGCCGGTGCACCGTGCTGATCCAAAGCCAGGAGCCAGGTGCTTCTCCTGGTCTCCCATGGGGTGCAGGGCCCAAGTACTTGGGCCATCCTCCACTGCACTCCCGGGCCACAGCAGAGAGCTGGCCTGGAAGAGGGGCAACCGGGACAGAATCCGGCGCCCCAACCGGGACTAGAACTCGGTGTGCCAGCGCTGCAAGGCGGAGGATTAGCCTAGTGAGCCGCAGCGCCGGCTTAAATTTGTATGTTTCAAATGTTTCTTATTAGCAATGATAGCAACTTAAAATGCATCGAAAAATAGAGTGTCACTATTTTAAATCATTTTGTAGCATGATTAATTACACTGAAAGTATAGATAATTCTACACAAAATTAAAGATTTATATATTATTAACAAATATTCAGGTTTTCTTTGTAATGGATAAATTTAAAAATAGAGACTTAGAAATAATCATGAAATCAGCTACATTAAAAACGATGGGTAGTATCAATCCTTAAAACCTCTGAATGTCCATAACAATTTAAGAACATGATGACTGTGCATCGCTTTTACCCCAGTAGGAAACATACAGCTTACAACTAAACTAATGGATTCAAAGTGAATATTAGTTACCTATACTGCAGGTAAGAGTCACTTCCATCACACAGGGAAGTCACCACAGAAGTGAGATTAAATTGTACATTACAAGTTCTAACACCCTCTAAACTACTGGTTGAGGAAAATTAAATGTGAATTTTCTCAATTTGTTGAGTGTTATGCATGGAAGCATAATATGGGAAGGGCAATATGAGAATGGAAAGAAATTTAAAGCAAAGAAAATAATGGGACAAAAAGAGAGGTCATGTGTTTTGGGACAGTTACATAGGAGAGAAATGTTTGAAAATAAATTAAATGTGTAGAAAGGTTGGAAATAAAAAGCAACAGCCCTTACTAACTATGCATTTTCTAAAAGCAAAGAAAAACAATGTGGAGAGAAATATACTTCTTAAACCCAAAATAATCAAGGAGATAATAAATACCTGTATAAATATGGCTAGAAAAGAAAATCAATGTAAGCGTTGATTTTTAGCTGTGCATGGGAACTTTAATGATTTACTAACCCTGATTCAATAAAGATTAAATGTAAAAATTAAGTAGAGAATCTGTGCATTTACTCTTTTTTAGTTTCACATACAATGCAAGAATAGTGTTGAAAATAGATATAAATATGTACACTTGAGAAACCAATGTCAACAGCATAGTGACAGAGAGACATAATTGGATGGGAAGTGGTGATTATGGTGTGTGTGTGTGTGTATGTGTGTGTGTGTGTGAACTTTATAAATCATCTGATACTGTGTACATTCTATAATATTTTATCCTATATAAAATATGAACAATCTAGAGACATTATTCTTTACTGACATTTTAGTTTTCTAAAATATATTAACTGAATTCTCTCTCTTATAAGTTGTATTTTTTCAAAAATTTTGAAAGGACAGCTGCAGAACAGAACAACAAAAGCTGGGTGTAACTGTTAAAAGGATGACATCAAATGCTTTCATCCAGTTCAGTTCAAAACCAGACAAGATTTATTTCTTAGTAAAGTGGCCTTCAGTATTATTTCATCTTTTACAGATTTTGCTTCTTATTTATAAAATCTAAATTTTTAAACTTATTTTCAATTATTTTTGAGAGAGAGAGAAAGAGAGAGAGGATCTTTCATCTACTGGTTCACTCCCTAAATGCCCACAACAGCCAGGGCTCTGTCAAGCCACTAGGAACCAGGGACGCAATCAGTGACTCCTACATAGATGACAAGAACAGAAATACTCGAGAAATGCTCACCTGTGCCTCCCAAGATTGACATTAAGAGAAAGATGGGTCAGCAAGTGAGTGGCCAGGACTGGAACCTGGAACTTCATGATCTCACTCTTAGTAGAGATTGATGACGATTAAAATTTAATTCTTAATACAATATCTGTCATGAAGTAAGCACTTGATGTATAGAAATTATTATAGGATGGTGCCACGACTCACTGGGCTAATCCTCCAGCTGGGACGCCAGCACCCCACATTCTAGTCCCGGTTGGGCCCCTGATTCTGTCCTGGGTGCTCCTCTTCCAGTCCAGCTCTCCGCTGTGGCCCGGGAGTGCAGTGGAGGATAGCCCAAGTGCTTGGGCCCTTTCACCTGTGTGGGAGACCAGGAGGAAGCACCTGGCTCCTGGCTTTGAATCGTGCAGTGCGCCGGTCACAGTGGCCATTTCAGGGGTGAGCCAACGGAGGGAAGACCTTTCACTATGTCTCTCTCTCTCACTATCTAACTCTGCCTGTTTAAAAAAAAAAAAAGAAATTAGGGCTGGCGCTGCGGCTCACTAGGCTAATCCTCCACCTTGCAGCGTCGGCACACCGGGTTCTAGTCCCGGTCTGGGCGCCGGATTCTGTCCCGGTTGCCCCTCTTCCAGGCCAGCTCTCTGCTGTGGCCAGGGAGTGCAGTGGAGGATGGCCCAAGTACTTGGGCCCTGCACCCCATGGGAGACCGGGAGGAAGCACCTGGTTCCTGGCTTCGGATTGGCTCTGTGTGCCGGCCGTAGCAGCCATTTGGGGAGTGAACCAACAGAAGGAAGACCTTTCTCTCTGTCTCTCTCTCTCACCGTCCACTCTGCCTGTCAAAACACACACACACACACACACACACACAAAATTATTATAACATGTTGAGGAAATTTGTGCTTATATAATTGTATGAATCACAGAGTGTCTTAAATAGTAGAAAAAGCATAACTTCAATTTTAGATGATGATTATGAGAATTAGGCACAACTTAAAAAGCAATGTAGAAAGTCATAATGTGTACTTGTAATTTTGTGTTCATTCAATACACATTACCATACAGCCATCCAAAGGCACACATGATGAAGTATTTGCAATGAGATCAGATTGGATATGAGCTACCAATGTCTTCTCCTATTAAACCAAATACATTCTCCTTTCGTCTGGTTGTTAATAATCATATATTTAATGGAAATATGGATCTTACCTCATCAATGTGCTTAAGCTTAAGTAATTTTCCCTTTTGATAGACATTAAGATTGCTTCAAAAATATGGTAACCTGTATTTCATATTCTCATTTAAACACACAGACTATTCTGTTACAAAATAATGCCTTTTTGAGTTTACTAAATTTTTAAATTTTGGCGAAACTTCTTGAAAAAACATTTTTTTGACAGGCAGAGTGGACAGGTGGACAGTAAGAGAGAGAGAGACAGAGAGAAAGGTCTTCCTTTTCCATTGGTTCACCCCCCAATTGCCCCTGCGGCCAGCACGCTGCGGCCAGCACACCGCGTTGATCGGAAGCCAGGAACCAGGTGCCTCTCCTGGTCTCCAGTGCGGGTGCAGGGCCCAAGCACTTGGGCCATCCCTTCACTGCACTCCTAGGCCACAGCAGAGAGCTGGACTGGAAGGGGAGCAACCATGACAGAATCCGGTGTCCTGACCGGGACTGGAACCCGGTGTGCCAGTGCCACAGGAGGAGGATTAGCCTATTGAGCTGTGGCGCTGGCCGGAAAAAATGCAAGATCAATCTATTCATCAATTCTACCTATCAACCCCATTGTTATTATAAAAAAAAAGTATCTTTACACATTCTCCCACTCTAAGTATTAGCAATCTTCTAAATGTTTGCCAGACTAGGAGAAGGAATGGAGCTTTATTTTTCCAAACTTCTTATCCCTAGTTATTTGTGTGTGTGTGGTTTGTAATGTACCACATTTTTGTTCATAATTTTTAGATAATTTTTAAAATTTGAGAGTCAGAGAGAGGCAAACAGGCAGATGGAAATTCCTTGTCCTTGTTCACTCTTCAAATTCCCACAATGGCTGAGGGTAGTCCAAGCCAAAGGTGGGAGTCCAGATCTCAACACAAGTCTCCCAAGTAAACAGCAGGAACACATTTAGTTGAGTTTCTGACAGGGCTTCCAGAGTCCCCATTATTACCAAGAGCTGGGTGTAAATCCAGTTATTCTGATACAGGATATGGGTGCCTTAACTCACATTTGAATTGCTAGACTAAATGTTCACTCCTTCTTTATAATTTTCTTAAGTGTTTTTTCATTGATATTTTTACTCTCATGCTAATTTTAAGAACTATCTGGTTACATATGCTGAAACTAATATTTAGTCTGCTTTTTTTTATTTTTAGTAGTTTTTATTTTACTGTGTTTACTATTATATATAATTAAGTATGTGGTCTTTCTCTTGTGAATCATGACATCTGATTTTCTTCAATAACATCTATAATAACCAAAATAACTTGAAGATATTCTCCTGATTTTTCTATAATTAATTCTAAAACATTTACATAAAATATGCATTCAGTTCAGTTAGGAACTTTTTTTTTTAAAAATGGTTGCCAGGACAGTCTGCAAGCATTTTTTTTTTAAAGATTTATGTATTTATTTGAAAGTCAGAGGCATGGAAAGAGGGAGAGGGAGAGATAGTGAGAGATCTTCCATTCCCAGTTTCTCCCCACAGATGGCTGTAACAGTGGGGGCTGGGCCAGCCCCATCCAGGAGACAGGATCTTCCTCAGGTTTCATCCCTCCGTAGCAGTGGCCCAAGCACTTGAGCCATTCTCTGCTGTTTTTCCCAGTTCGCCAGCAGAGGGCTGAATCAATAGTGGAGCAACCAGGACACAAATCAGTGCTGATATGGGATACTGGCATTGTAAGTACAAGTTTTTCTTTTTTGCAAGAATGCTGGCCCTGCAATTATTTGCATATTGGTTGATTCTTCTGAATTTGGAGCATCAAATACTCAAAACCCTACTTCATAATTTATGTCTATTTTGGGTAACTTTTCCACAATGTATTTGTATATATAATGAACAGACATTTATGTTTTATGATCAAGTCAAAGAAATTTGACATAACACAGAACAGATAATCATTGCTAGTATTTTCCAATTATGTTTTACAGCAGAATTCTCAGAAACTTGTAAATCACATAAAAATCATTTCATAATGTTTAAAATATTTATTCTACAAAAATAAAAATTGACTGTGTCAGTGTGTGCTTCTCCACAGGAACTTATTTGAAGATCCTTATCCAATCTTGAGAGATATTTTAATACTAATAAACCAGAATTGATTTAGTTTCAAGAATAGGCTTCTGAATTGTACAATCACCACATCATTTTTATTATTAAAATTCAAGGAAATCTATACTAAAAATGTCCACATTTTTCCCCAGGAATGAAAATTTTACAAAAAATGCAGTGATTTTTTTTAAAGAAGTATTTATCTTCCTTGTTTTTTAGCAATGTCACAAGTATCTGTACAAATACTCTGCCACAATAAATATTTATCAATATTTTGTAAATAAGAATCACTTGTATTATTGAATTATATTCAATTAATTGTATGGTTGGTTGAGTTCTATTTATTTTTTACCTACTAAAGTAAGATTGTGCAAAATTTTATTTGTACCCTAAGTCATATATGAATTCAGGCTGAAACACAGATAGAAGTATTGTTTCTGACATTGGAATCAGCAAAGGGTAACAGACAATAACATGCCTGATTACTAAAGTAGAAGATGTAAATTCTGCTACATTTCTATGCATTAAAAGCCTCAGAATCCTTGAATTTTAATATAAAATACAATGAAGTGTATCAAATGAGATTCCCCTATCTCGCTTAGTAATAATGTGGTTAAATCACAATGTGAACACTTTAAAGGGCAAAAAAATGGCTTTAAAAACCTTTGCCTCACTAAGTTTCAAGAATATCTCATTTTATGTCAAAATCTTACTGAACTTTTCTACACTTTCTTCCATGGCTGGCTTTTACAATATTAGTGTCTTGGTTGTCACCTCACCTAAAGAACCAAAGACAGGAACGGTGAATGATTCGATGGCAAGATATAATCTTGTAATTGAGTGTGATGAAACTAAAGATGCAGAAGTGCATTTAAAAAAAAAAAGAATTATCATGTAGTTAAGCTATGACACAGTGTCTGCTTAACCATGCCCTATTCAGAATGATGAACAGTAGTGGCACTCAAACAGCATAAGCTTTTAAAAATACAAAACCATAGCCTATCATTTGCCTCAAGAGGGAATTAAACCTAAGATGAAGCTCCAGTTTCTCTAATAAATGGTGAAACTCACTTATCATTTTGCCTGTGAGACCTAACTTGATTAAGACATAAAATTTCACTCGACAGTTTTAAGCAGTAAGAAAAGAAGGCAGAATATTTTAATTTTCTTTCAAAGATTCCAGCTAGTCACCCCTTTAATCTCATAGCACATGAGTAATATACAAATCCTTTATTTAGTATAAGTATAATTAGACTACTGGGAGAAAACATTTATAAGTGGTTAATACAACCACTAGAGATAGCCTACCTGGATCTAAGTATTTATTGCAATACTTACAACCTGTGTGACCTTCAGTATTTCCCAAACCATCCTGTGGTTGAATAATGAGTATTATTTTTAAAAATATTCACTTTATTTATTTGAAATGCAGGGTTGCAGAGAGAGAGGGAGAGACAGCAAGAGAGATCACCCATCCTCGAGTTCAATCTTTAAATGGACATAATGGCCTTAACTAGGCCAGGCAGAAGCTAGGAGCCTGGAACTCCACCAAGATATTCCATGCTGGTGTCAGGGGCCCTAGTACTTGAGCTGTGTTTTATCCCCTGACTTTCCAGTAGCTGTAGCAGGGAGTTGGATTAGAAGTGGAGCAAACAGGACTCAAACCAGCAGCAGCTTAACACACTGTGCCACAGTGCCAGACCTTAGATCAATATTATTTATACTGGAATGAAGACATGGAAGTACCTCCATCTTAACATTGCCACCATAATGTGTATTTTAATATTGATAAAAATTTAGAAAAATGTTTATATTGTGCAGTAGTGAAACATTGATGTCATTTGTGTGCTTCTTTTATCTCTAGCATGTAATACTTGAGATTTTCATGGATATAGTGCAATATTGCAGTATATGACTACAAAAATAAATGATGAAATCAGATCCATTAATATTTCTATTCCCTTTTCTTTATATCTGGAATATATTAGCTCCTCCCTTTTAGTCTGAATAGAAGGAGAGACATATTATATTTTTATTTTTAGATATTACACTGATTATCTGGGGAGTACAACATGTGGTCAGGGAAAAGAGTATGAAATGAAGCAAGTTACATACCATTAAAGGCTGCCCAGATGTTAAACTCTGCTGTTTTGGATGATAAAATTTTCGAAAAAGACATGGATATATTTTACAGATAGAGTAAACAGAGTTTCCTGCAGGATTAGTTAGGTACCGGAGAACTGCTTTAGAGTTGAAACTGTCTAAGTCAATGCTTATTTCTAGAGATATCTGGGTACCTGGTTTTAACATTTGACAAGGATAAAGACAACTAAATGAATAACTAACAGATGATTATGATGTGTTTTTAGTCAAAACTCCGCAGGAACACATAGGCCTAGGTTTGGGATTAGTGGCTTTCACCTGACTGACTGGTTATTGCCTATGTGACTGAGGAGACATGAAGGACCCTGCTGAGAACTCCTTCCTTCAGCTGTCTTGAAGCTATAATATGTCAGACAAATTTCGGCAGTTCAATCTAGGGAGCAAGTGCGGTGTCCTTGTGAGAGTAAGAAAGACTCTAGGGAGTTTGTGCCTGCATATCTTTTAGACCTTGTATGTTGGCTTGCATTCTCTTTGTCATCATTAAAAGTCTTCTGTGAGTTTACTCTGGATTTTTGTCGGTCCTTTCAGTTTCCAGATCTATTCAATCTTTACCATGGAATTCGGTCATTGAGTGAAAGAGACAGTTCAGAAACTATTTCTGTTTCTATGGCTGGAAAAAATGGCTTATTGGACACCATAAACTAAGAAGCTGGGCAGTGCTAAATATCAATTTATAGAAAAATTTATTTTGTATATATATTAAGTTTCAAGTGCTCATTAATTTGAGTATATTAAGTAGAGATATTATGTAAAATTTAATTTAATAAATAGACTCTGCCTGAAAATATAAATGTATTTTATACAGTTATTCATTGTTTTTATTTGTGATATTATTTATTTGAAAGGCAGAGTGACAGAAAAAGAGAGACAGAGAGAGAGTCCTTCCTTTGCTGGTTCACTTCCTGAATGATCCCAATAGCTGGCTCCAGGCAGGGCTGAACCTGGGACACAGGAGCTCTATCTGGGCTTCCCACATGGATGGCAAGGACCCAACAACATAAGTCATCATCTGCGCTTCCAGGCACATCAGCAAGGAGCTGGATCAGGAGCGGAGTACCTTGGCCTCAAACTGGCAGTCTGATTTGATGTAAGTGACCCAAGCAGTGGCTTAACCAGCTGTGCCACAATACCTCCTCCTACTTATGATACTTAAAATGATTTAAGAAGGCCGGCGCCACGCTCAATAGGCTAATCCTCCACCTAGCGGCAGCGGCACACCGGGTTCTAGTCCCGGTCGGGGCGCCGGATTCTGTCCCGGTTGTCCCTCTTCCAGGCCAGCTCTCTGCTGTGGCCAGGGAGTGCAGTGGAGGATGGCCCAGGTGCTTGGGCCCTGCACCCCATGGGAGACCAGGAGAAGCACCTGGCTCCTGCCATCGGATCAGCGCGGTGCGCCGGCCGCATCGCGCCGGCCGCGGCGGCCATTGGAGGGTGAACCAACGGCAAAGGAAGACTTTTCTCTCTGTCTCTCTCTCTCACTGTCCACTCTGCCTGTCAAAAAAAATGATTAAAGAAATGGCATAAAGAGGTTTATAGTGTGAATTGGAGGTCAACCAGTGAATGAGGACCTCATAGAAAAGATTAGGAACATGAAGTCATTGATGTGTAATGGAAAATGAGGTGTGCATTAAAATACAAATCAAGAGAAAAGAGTATACGATAATCAACTGTTTTTAATATATCCAGAAGTGTAAAGAAGTTAAAATTAATTAAATAATATTGAATGTGATTACATGGAGACTGCTGATGATTTAAGAAAAGGCAGTGGAGATGTGGGAAAGCAGATTCAATTTAAGTTTGTCAATACAAAGCTCTGATGGTTACACTTACAAAAAATATTTCTATAGAGATTCTCATCAGAGTAAAACAAAGAGATGAAGGGAGTGGTTGTTTAATGGTGGATTAAAAAGAACAATAATTGGGTTTTCTTTAAAATAGAAAATAGTATAGTATGTGGATATCTCATGGAAGTGATCTTGGAGAGAGGGATGAATGAATGATATGATGAAGGACAAAATAATTGCAGGAGATGGAGTGGTCGTTTGACAAAGCAATTAAAACACCACTTGGGATGCCCGCATCCTATAAGGGATGGAATCTGGGTTTGAGTCCTGGCTATGTTTTTGATTCCAGCTTTCTGTAACTGTGTACGCTGTAAGGTACCCGGTGATGGCTCAAGAAGTTGAGTCCTTGCCACCCACATGAGAGGGTCAGATTGAATTCCTGGCTGTTGGCTTCAGCTTGGCACAGCTTTGATTGCATAACTGTTATAGGTATTAGGGATAGATGGGAGATATTTCTCTTTCTTTCTCTCTCTCTCTCCTCCCCCTCCTCAATCCTTCTGTCCCTCTCTCTTATTTTCTAATCAATTAACTAATTAATGAAAGCAATGCAGATGAGATGTCCATGAGAAGTCAGGAAAACAGATATATATGGCTTAAATGATGATACAAGACTACATTATCTATTAAATAGGAGATCATGGGTACCAGTATGGGAATGCTTATAGAGTGATTGTGGACATGATGGGAGGATAAAGAAATACTGTATATATTGCTGATATTTTCTCAAGGAAACATTAGCAAATTCATAATTATAATCAAAAACTGAAAGAAGAAATAATATAATTAAGGAAACCATCACATATTTTATTTGGCAAAGGAGGGATTACTATGTGCAACAGTAATCATACTAAACCTATCAAGTTTAATTTATTATTGGAGATAAATGTTGTTACACTAAGCACAATTTAATCTCTTAATTTTCAGATCACTTTCCCTATTAAACAAAGCATTCTATTTTGTTGCTGCCAAGATTATACTAATTCTAGAGAGAATCAGATAATGTTCACTGTTGCACAATTTTCATATTAATATAAGGATTTTTTCATGTAATTCATTCAAATTATTTTTAAATATATGTGTTTGTCTTATATATATATATATATATATTTGTGTGTATATCATGCCTTAATCGTTTGCTTGAAATATTGTTTTGAAATTAGCACACTTATTTTTCTCAATTCTCAATGTTTTCAAGTCTTTATTAACTTTTTTGAAATAACAGGAAGATGGATGTTGCTTATCTTCTCAATGGTTTTCCTGACATATTGCTTCTTGTCTTACACATAATATTTCAATTAAACTAGTGTTTCCCTGATGCATGCTCTATTGTAATTGCTGTTTCTGTAAATGGATCTTTATGTTTTTCTCCAGAAGATGCTCTGTTTAGATTCTAAGCTTTGAGAAGTATTGTACTCTATCTATTTACCTACCTTTTTACATATCCCTAACAGCACTGAGAATATTTTCGCTAATACAAGTAGATGTTTATATACTGTGTTTGTTTATTCATGGCAATTTCAATATGTTTGGAAAGTGATAAAAATCAATAATCCTGTGGTCATTGAAATGTGCCCTAAATTTCAATTTTAGTTATGTTTATATTCTTATCATTCCATGAACATTTAGTGTAGTTTAACTACCATTTCCTTTAAAGTAGCCTAGAAATGTAACAACTGCACTTAAAATGTAGCTACCTAAGTGAGGTAGTGGCTGTCTAACAAATAGGAATCTATGCCACCCTTTCCCATCCTGAAATGCTTACATGCACACATACACTCTGTCTAATCAACTACACCATGATGCTCACTTCCTTTCTATGTGTTGTAGTATATTAGCTTTGGATATATGCTATTTAAGCAATGCATAAAATGATATTGTCTCAAATATGTTAGTTTTTTAGATAATTATTTTGAAATAAATTTATAGGTTTATCAACTATCCTCTTATCTTTGTAAAGTTCTTCAATTATCCAATCACTTTTGATTGTTACCTGTGGCTGTCCAATTGATGACCATAACTTACTATTAGTCAAAACCAAAATTATTCGCTCACAGTTTGTGAGGCCAGAAGTAAAATCTTAAGTGTTAGGGATTGTCGTTGTGGCACAGTGGGTTCAGATTGCCACTTGGGATGTCCAAATCCCATACTGGAGTGCAGTTCAAGTAGTGTCACCCCAGCTTCTGATCCAGCTTCCAGCCAATGCAACCTGGGAGGCAGCAGGTAATGGCTCAAGGTATTGGGTGCTAGCCACTCATGTGCGAGACGTGGATGGAGTTTTTGGCTCTGGCTTCAGTCTGACTCAACCCTGTTGTGGGCCTTTGAGAAGTGATCTAATGAATTGAATACCCTACTCTCTGTCTCTCTTTTTCTGGGACTCTGTCTCTCTGTCTCTTTCTGCTGCTCTACTTTTCATGTAAGATAATAACAAAGGAATATTTAAAAACTGAGGTGGTAACAGGTCCACACTCCCTCCAAATGGCCTAGAAGAGAATTAATCTCTTGCTTCTCCCAGCTTCTGTTTCTGTGTCTGTGTAACTCCAGTGCTTACCTCTGTGGTAACATTGCTTCCTCCTCTCCTCTCTGCAACATGTCCCTGGCTCTCACTCTTGGAAAAACACCTCTTACTGCATTTAGAGTTCACCAGGATAATCTAAAATAACCTCATTCATCCAAGATCCTTAACTCTATAACATATTTGGCCAGATAAGGTAGTATTCACAGAACCCAAGTATTAGAAAGTGCAAATGTCTTTTTGAGAGTGATCAATAAGCATAATACACTCAGTATTTTCAGTAGCAGATGGGTTCTAATGTTGATATTTTATAAACACTAGATAAAGTTTTGATGATAATGAAGTATTAGGAAGTTGGCAATGGTGCTTAATGGGAAGATCTCCCATGATATGATAACATATAGACTCTAAGGAAGACTGCAGACTGAGTTATTCAAGGCAGTCGATGGCTCTAACTGCACCAAGCCTAAGCCTACTCTCTTCATGACTGCTTCCTTCAGTGTCTCTGTCTCACTAGGAAAATTGGTAAATTTAAGATATGATGAACATATGACTCTAAGACTGGAATGAAGAATCACTGCCAAAAAGAATCTAGATAACATTTTTTATAAACAAGAGGAAACTACAGCAGTATTAGAATAGTAAATATATTAATAAATAATGTCTCTGTGTATAAATGATAGCAAAATTATGAATCCATACACCAGAAGCTACAATTTTTAAGCTCAATAACATTCTAATTTTCCTACATGTCCTACAACTTAATTATTGGCTAGAAAACAGATGTCAATATAAGAAGACAGACATAAGCAGAAAAGTAAAGGTGACAGCATCATGGCACAGCAGATTAAGCCACTGCTTCTGAAGCCCATTTCACGTATCATAGCCCCAGTTCATGCCCTGCTTGCTCTGATTCTGATCCAGTTCCCTGCAAATGCGCCAGGGATAGCACAAGTACTTCGAATCCTACCACTATTGTGGACTCAAAGCATCTCTTGGCACAGCCTGTTTGGAGCTCTAGGTTCCTGGCATTGGCCTGGCCTGGAATCAGCAGATGGAACATTCTCATTCTCTCTCTCTCTCTCTCTCTCTCTCTCTATATATATATATATATATATATATATCTGTATCTATATATCTATATATATCTCCCACTCCCTCTCTGTTACTCTGCCTTTTAAACAAAGAAATAAATATTTATTTAAAAGATAAAAAAGAATAAAAGCCAGCATTTTAGCATGGTGAGTTAAGCTGCCTCCTAGGACACTGGCAACCCATGAGTGCAGTTCAATACACACAAGCTCCACTTCTGATCTGGAAAGGAGTGAGTGGTGGGTGACCCAAGTACCTGGGCCCCTACCACTTCCATCCGACACCCAGATAGAGTCCCATGCTCCTGGCTTTGCCTGACCCAGCCACAGCTGTTACCGTCAATGGGGGTGCAAACCCCAACAGTTGGAAGATTCTCTTTCTGTCTCTTCAGTTCTATGTCTCTGAACTCTGCCTTTGAAATAAGTAAATAATCCTTTTTAAAAAAAAGTAGAATAAAAAAAAAACAAAGATAATATCAGATAATTGCTGAAATTTACTGAGCATGGAGAAAATAAAATATTTGTGTAAAAATTTTAATAGGCAATAATTTATTCTTCATATTCTTTTTTTGCCTTTTTCATAGATGTGGAGACTGAGGCACAGAAATTTAAGGGAGTGGGTTAAAGTTACAGAGTACAAAACTAAGAGGTAACAAATTTAGCAGTAAAACAGAGGTACTCAGCTTCCATTCTGAGTGCTTGTTTTCTGTGCCATGCTAATTAAAAAAAACATAGTTTTATAAAAACAATGCTTTTACTATTATTTTTAATTTCCATTGTATTTTCATATAAATGGCATTGTTGTCCTGACCTGAAAGAGATGGAGATCATTTATGCACAAATTCTTCTTAGAGTAGTACTGAGAAGATTCTAAATGGAATCTGTTTATCAGGCTGTGACAAGAGATGCTTTGAGTCTTGTTCATTGTGTAGTATTAACAGGAAAATAATTGTCTTAGCCAAGTTTGGGGCTCAAAAACAGTGATTTTCATATAAAGAATAATATTGAATCATATCACACTCAAAATTTTCACAGCTTCCAATTTTTGATCCTCTACAACACATCAGGTCACATAAATTATCCTTAACTCTCAAGAGAATTATAGAGATGAGAAAGTTGAATTTCAGGGATTCTGAACTTGATGAAACTCATTCAACTAGTAAATGGATGTACTGGGATTTGGATCAATTTTCAGCTTATTCCAAAGTTTGTGATTTTTCCACTAGGACAAATTGCTTTTGGCAGTATTTTACAGAGAAGCCTGTTAAAACTGACTAAAACTTCTTAAAGTGTGTTAATTTGACCTAAGTATTAACTAACAGCATAGAAAAGTCAGGTTAATAATATCAAGCTATAGTGATTATAATGTTAATTATGAGAGAAAAAAATTA
Source organism: Oryctolagus cuniculus (assembly GCF_051225735.1). Taxonomy (NCBI): domain Eukaryota; kingdom Metazoa; phylum Chordata; class Mammalia; order Lagomorpha; family Leporidae; genus Oryctolagus; species Oryctolagus cuniculus. The sequence goes on along the minus strand of NC_142874.1, from coordinate 63,026,260 downwards.
TACTCAACTTCAGGCTGAACTCTCTCTGTCAGTGCTAACTTAATAACCATGTCGTCTCCAGAACAGATGAAATATTCAGACATATTTTACTTAAGATTTCCTGCCAAAGTAAATTAAATATTAAAAATGTTGAAATTCAATATTAAAAAGCATCTACATGGGGCCGGCACTGTGGCACAGCGAGTTAATGTCCTGGCCTGAAGTGCCAGCATCCTATATGGACGCCGGTTCTAGTCCCAGCTGCTTCTCTTCTGATCCAGCTCTCTGCTATGTCCTGGGAAAGCAGTACAAGATGGCCCAAGTCCTTGGTCCCTGCACCCACATGGGAGACCAGGAGAAGCACCTGGCTCCTGGCTTCGGATCAGCGTGGTGTGCTGGCTGCAGTGCGCCAGCCGCAGCAGCCATTGGAGGGTGAACCAAAGGTAAAGGAAGACCTTTCTAAACTCTGTCTCTCTCTCTCTCACTGGCTCCTGGCTCCTGGCTTCACATTGGCGCAGCTCTGGCTGTTGACGCCAACTGGGGAATGAACCATCAGATTGAAGACCTCTCTCTCTCTCTCTGCCTCTTCTCTCTTTGTGTAACTCTGACTTTCAAATAAATTAATAAATCTTTGAAAAAAAAAGTGTCTACGTGTGTTTGTGTTGGGACGGTGAAACTCAACATATAGAATGTAAATCTTCAATGTTTTGTTGTGTTTAAAAGTATTTCCAACTTGAGTTGTCACTATCCCTTCACATTTCCTTGGAAAGTATCTATGTTACATTTTTTAAATGAAGTGTTTAAAGCTTCAATTCATATGCTCCATGAGAACAGAGTGCAGTAGTGCAATTGCCAATTTTTTGGCTAGTGGAAGTCCAAACATTGGCAGTGCACATGAAATATTTCTTTTCTTTACATGCTACCCATCAAATTCTCATTTAAGCATCAACAAAACTAAAACACAAATACTTTTCATAACCTGTAAACATTATAATCATTATCTTTGACATACACATGTGATATCAGGGAAAAATAATTACATATTTCAAAATTTTACATTGTGCACAATAAATACATACAAATTCATCTGTTAATTTAAACAAAATAATTAAACCTTAAACAAGAAACAATCAAATATTACTTGAATTTAAATTAGTTGTATGTTAAAATGAATAAAAAATGTTCATAAGATTATAATGGTAGTTATTCTTATTTATATATGATAAGCATGTATTTCATTTTTGGTGTTTCAATGTTAAAATAATTTAACATAATTTAAATAGTTTAGGAAATTACCAAAAAAATTAAATGAACAAGCATAGATTTAACTACTTTTAACATTTTGTCATATTCACTTCATATGCATAATTATTTATATACTCACGTAGACTGTTTTTTGAAAGCAGATGTGGATATTTTAATATCACATAGCTTGAGAGTCATAACAAAAATATTTAATGAAGAAATAAATGTATATTATTATATGAGTATTAATTCAGAAAACATTTATAAATATCTGTATACCAAATAATATGGTACCCACATTTTATATTTATTTTTCTCTATCTTATGTATCATCTTTCTATCTACAGAAACAGAGAGAGCAAGGAGAGATGGGGAAGAGAGAGAGAGAGAGATTCCAATCTATGGTTCACTCCCCAAATGGCCACAGTATCCAGGTCTGGGTCAAGTCAAATCCAGGAGGCAGGAACTCCAGCTGGGTTTCTCACATAGGTGGCATGGTCCAGAGATTATTGGGTCATGTTCTGCTGCCTTACCAGGCATATTAAATAGGAACTGTATCAGAAGCAAAGCAGCCAGGACCCAAATCAGCGCTCTAATATGAGGCATCAGCATGAAGAAAGATGCAAAAATTCTCAGGAAAAAACTAGTAAACTGAGTCCCACATTGCATCAAAGATGGTTCACCTTGACAAAGTGGGATTTATCCCTGTGGTGCAGGGATCTCTGCAGGTAATGGAAATCAGTAAACATAGTAAAGAGCATCAACAAAATAAAGGATAATAATCATATGATCATCTTAACAGATGCAGAAAAGGCATCCATTCCTGACAAAACCTTGAGGAATTTCAGTATAAAAGGAACATATTTCTAAATAATAAAGTTGGGGCCGGCATTGTGGCATAGCAGATAAATCTGCCATCTGTGCTGGCAACATGCCATTTGAGCACCGGTTCAAGTCCCAGCTGCTCCATTTCCAATCCAGCTCTCTGGTATGGGCTGAGAAAGCAGTAGAAGATAGCCCAAGTCCTTGGGCCCCCGCAGCCAGCAGGAAGACCTGGAAGAAGCTCCTGGCTTCTTGCTTCAGATTGGTGCAACTCTGGCCATTGCGGCCATCTGAGAAGTGAAACAATGGATGGAAGACTTCTTTCTCTTTCAGCCTCTGCCTCTGCCTCTCTGTAACTCTGCCTTTCAAATAAATAAATCTGTAAAAAAATAGGATAACTTATGAAGTTTCATGTACATACCATGTGTTTGTATGGGTTTGGTTTAAATTTTGATTTCTAAAGATGAAAATGCTTTTGCCAAAGTAAACAAACATTTAAGTCTTGGTGAATAAATCCATAATAGCCTAACCTTTATGATTTGATACCTGTTACACCTCAGCTACCTGTACCTCACCTTCTGTATGTTTAGTGTGGAACATCCTACTATATTAAGTCTGATATCTTTATATCCTTCTGTCATCTAATAGAAAAGACACTCTTTTTGTTTTATTGTTTTTTACTATTTTTTGTTCAGTGTAAAAAAGATAAAACAGTAGGCAAACAGTCCTATATTTTAAAGTAAGGCATTCAATTACTTAAGGGGAATTGTAAAGGAGATATTCAAAACCAATTTACAATCCTTCACTTATTTCCAAATTTATGATATAAAAAAGGGCTTAGATTATTGAAGCTGGAGAAATGTGTTGTGAATTGTAGCATCCTACAATTTTATGTTGGGTTGTATTGGTGACTAAACACTTCTCATTTCAAGGCTTGAGAACTGTGTTATATGTTTTGCAATATATAAGAAATTAAGAACAAATATCGGAGTATCCTGAAAAAATGAAAAAGTGAAAGAGGGAGATGCCAATGGAATGAACCTGTGGCAACAGGATAGATGGTTGCATTAGCAAATTACGTGCTCTTGTTCTAATAAAATGCCAAGGTTATGTAATTATCAGGATCTGATCAGAAGACCTAATTCTTACCCACAGTACTGATGAATCTCAAGTTGCTTTAAAAGAAATAGCTGTACTCTGGAGTATGTTGCTCAATGATGCAAATCACACTCAAAAGTGTTTGGTTTTCCCAATAACTATAGAAGATCACAGACAATGTTAAGAAGCCAGCTCAAAAATTAGCAACACTCAAACAAAAGGAGACATTGTTTTGTCTCTATAATTCTTAATAACCTCCAAGATAGCCTCAGAGAGAAAATGAGCTTTGATTAGGTCATTCCCAGGGCAGGGGTTGGGGGACACTGCATTATCTATGTGACATTCAGGTGATAAGATACTTCCAGACCACACCTTCTTAATTCACCATGAAAAGGAAAGACCAATTTAGTGAGTGGAGAAGAAAGGTTAGAAGCGTATGTAAATAAAAAAGCTGCTGAAATTCCCTTTGATTCAGTATTTGATCAGCCTATGTCAGGTATAGCTAAGAGGGGAAAATTTTCTTTTTCATTTAAATTGATTCACATGAAATACTCATACATTTTTGCAGGCTACGGTGCAGTACTTCAGTACAGATACACACCGTGAACCAAAGAAAGCCATGCAGCCAACTTTTTATGGCCCTATCCTTTTGTTGAGAGTTCACCAGATTCTCTTCTCCAGATATTTTCTGCAATTTATGATACATTATTGTGAATTATAAGTACCCCTACTATGTTGCAGAACTGGTTTCTTTCATCTGAATGTGTTTTAGTACCTGCTACTCATCCTTCTATCCTTTCCAACTCTTCCCATTCTTAAGTAATCACTGTTCCAATTGCAGATCAAATATATTTTTCATTTCCACATTTGCAGAAGAGTATATGGTTTTGTTGTTATGAATTTGGCTTATTTTACTTAACATAATGATCTCCAGTTCTATCCATTTAGTATTAAACATCAGGATGTCATTATTTGTTTTCTTTAAAGATTTATTTTATTTATTTGAAAGACATAGTTACAGAGAGAGGTAGAGACAGAGAAAGAGTTCTTCCATCCTCTAGTTTACTCCGCATATGGCCTCAATGGCCAGAGCTGCGCCGATCTGAAGCCAGGAGCCAGGAGATTCTTCCAGGTCTCCCACATGGGTGCAGGGGCCCAAGGACTTGGGCCATCCTCTACTGTTTTCCCAGGCCACAGCTGAGAGCTGAATAGGAAATGGAGCAGCCGGGACTCAAACCGGCGTCCATATGGGATGCTGGCGCTTCAGGCCAGGGCTTTAACCTGCTGTGCCACACCGCCGGCCCCCGTCATTATTTGTTATGATTGAGAAATATTCCGTTGCATTCATATACCACATTTTTGCTCCTTTCTTCAGTCCATGGATATTTATGTTGATTCTGTATGTTTGCTATTGTGAATAGTGTTGCAATGAACATATAGCTGCAGATATCTGTTTCCTATACTGACTTCAAACCCTTTGGATATATGCAAAGAAGTAGGATTGATGGGTTTTATAGTTCTATTTTCGCATTTTTTTTAACCTACATACTCTTCTTCAAGTTTGGTCGTAACTATTTGCATTCTCATCATAAGTATATAAGGCTACACTTTTAAATTGACTTTTGTAAAGGGTAAGAGGTAGGGGTCCTCTTTAAAACATCCACAAGTTGAAATCCAGTTTTACAAGTGCTACTTATTGAAGTAAACTTTCTCTGGTGGCTTCTTTCTTTCTTTCTTTCTTTCTTTCTTTCTTTCTTTCTTTCTTTCTTGACAGAGTGGACAGTGAGAGAGAGACAGAGAAAAAGGTCTTCCTTTTTCCATTGGTTCACCCTCCAATGGCCACCACCGCACTGTGGCCAGTGCACCATGCTGATCTGAAGGCAGGAGCCAGGTGCTTATCCTGGTCTCCCATGTGGGTGCAGGGCCCAAGGACTTGGGTCATCCTCCACTGCACTCCCGGGTCACAGTAGAGAGCTTGCCTAGAAGAGGGGCAACCAGGACAGAATCCGGTGCCCCGACCGGGACTAGAACCCGATGTGTCGGTGCCGCAGGTGGAGGATTAGCCTATTGAGCCACGGCACCAGCTTTCTCTGGTGTCTCATTTCTATGAACTTATTTAAATTATCAGTTAGCTGTAGATGCACAGTTTTGTCTCTGAAGTCTCTGTTATATTCCATTGGTCTATATGTTTCTTTTTATGATAGTACAATGCCATTTTGGATTCAATAGCTCTGCAGGACTTTGCGAAATATACTACTGCAATGTCTAAAAGTTTTTGTGTGCTTGTTGCTTGATTGGTGGGTTGCTTAATTGCTTCATGATATTGGCTATTCAAGATCATTTGTGCTTACACATGAATTTTATGGTTGTTTCTTCTAGTTCTAATGAGAATGTTTCTGGTATTTTGAGAAGGATAGCTCAGATTCAGTGCATGGGTAGTTCTACTTTTATCTCTGGATTTGTAGAGTACTTTACATTTTATCCAAGCAGAACTTTTTATGATATCTTATTTTATTTTTAACCATTTATAATACAGCTATTACTAAGGTGGTGATAAACAATCAAATTGAAGAGAAACACAGAGTGAGGTATGGGAGAAGGTTTGTGTAGCATCTATGCTATTTCTGGGGCAATACCTTCCAGGAATCTTCATGTCTTCTACTAACTAGAAGTTGAGCATGATTTTTTTTACATATAGTAAGAATGAACAATAAATGGATACAGACATATCAGTCTACCCACCCATCCATCCATTCATCCATTCATCCATTCATCCATCTTTTCTCTTAAAGCACCCTGCATGCTCTTAATTGTGCTACAATAATTTGGCCCAAACTCTGTAGATTATTTAATTTCACTGGTTGAAATGGATTGATCTTATTGTAGTCATGAAAATTATATTTAACTTATTTGAAAGTTTAGAGATTTGTAGTATTAGATTTTATTAGCAAGGAAAGAATTTAAACACTTAGCATGGAATTTTATTACATGTATGCAATTATTGGATTATAAAGGCAATTGAGCTAAGGGATCAAACTGTGAACAGCTCCAAACTGTAAAAGTAAAGTAATTTATACCCTTGATTTATTCTGTAATTAATTTTCCCACGTTCTTCTGGTTTACATAGAGAAGAACATGAACTAAAATACTTGATTTCAATAGTGCCATGTAGTACTGCATTTAAGGTACATGAATACATTTATCATTACACAAAACAAAATGCTTAACAATAGGTAAATTTTTCCCTATACATGAGAGGAATGTATATGGGGGTAGTAAGAAATTTAAATTAACTGGGATCTCATTCACAGAGACCTTTCATATAGGTTTCTTTGTTTGTTTGTTTTTGTTCTCTGTTGTTTTTTTTTTTTTCTTTTTCTTTTCTTTTTTTCTTTTTTTTTTTTTTTTCTTTACCAGGGTGTCTTTGCTTTCCATGCCTAAAATACTCTCATGGGCTCTTCAGCCAGATCTGACTGCCTTAAGGGCTGATTCTGAGGCCAGAGTGCTATTTAGGACATCTGCCATTCTATGAGTCTGCTGTGTATCTCGCTTCCCATGATGGATCGTTCTCACCCTTTTTGATTCTGTTAGTTAGTATTAGCAGACACTAGTCTTGTTTGTGTGATCCCTTTGACTCTTAGACCTATCATTATGATCAACTGTGAACTGAAATTGATCACTGGGACTAGTGAGATTGCATTGGTACATGCAACCTTGATGGGATTGCATTGGAATCCCCTGGCACATTTCTAACTCCACCATTTGGGGCAAGTCCAATTGAGCATGTCCCAAATTGTACATCTCCTCCCTCTCTTATTCACACTCTTATATTTAACAGGGATCACTTTTCAGTTAAAATTTAAACACCTAAGAATAATTGTGTGTTAGTTACAGAGTTCAACCAATAGTACTAGAACAAAAAAAAAATACTAAAAGGGATAAAGTATTAAATTGTACATCAACAGTCAGGACAAGGGCTGATCAAGTCTCTGTTTCTCATAGTGTTCATTTCACTTCAACAGGTTTCCCCTTTGGTGCTGTTAGTTGTCACCTATCAAGGAGAACAAGTGATATTTGTCCCTTTGGGACTGGCTTAATTCACTCAGCATAATGTTTTCCAGATTCCTCCATCTTGTTGCAAATGACTGGATTTTGTTGTTTTTGACTGCTGTATAGTATTCTATAGAGTACATGTCCTATATATTCTTTATCCAGTCTAGTGTTGATGGGCATTTGGGTTGGTACAGGTCTTAGCTATTGTGAATTGAGCTGCAATAAACATTAAGGTGCAGACAGCTTTTTTGTTTGCCAATTTAATTTCCTTTGGGTAAATTCCAAGGAGTGGGATGGCTGGGTTGTATGGTAGTGTTCTATTCAGGTTCTGAGGAATGTCCAGACTGACTTCCATAGTGGCTTGACCAGTTTGCATTCCCACCAACAGTGGGTTAGTGTCCCTTTTTCCCCACATCCTCTCCAGCATCTGTTGTTGGTAGATTTCTGAATGTGAGCCATTCTAACCAGGGTGAAGTGAAACCTCATGTGGTTTTGATTTGCATTTCCCTGATTGCTAGTGATCTTGAACATTTTTTCATGTGCCTGTTGGCCATTTGGATTTCCTCCTTTGAAAAATGTCTATTGAGGTCCTTGGCCCATCTCTTAAGTGGGTTGTTTGTTTTGTTTTTGTGGAGTTTCTTGATTTCTTGGTAGATTCTGGTTATCAACCCTTTATCTATTGCATAGTTTGCACATATTATTTCCCATTCTGTCAGTAGCCTCTTCACTTTCCTGACTGTTTCTTTTGCAGTACAGAAACTTCTCAATCTGATGCAATCCCATCAAAGAAGGAGGTACCTTTCTCTGAAGGGAAGAGAGAACTTCCACTTTCACTATGACCCTCTCTGAATAAGATCAAAATCGGTGAACTCACAAGGCTTCCATAGCCTTGGCAACTCATGACTAGAGCCTAGGGAGATTACTGACGCCATAAACAAGAGTGTCAAATGGTTAAGTCAACAACAGGAGTCACTGTGTACTTACTTCTCATGTGGGATCTGTCCTTAATGTGTTGTCCAATGTGAAATAATGCTACAACTAGTACTGAAACAGTATTTTACACTTTGTGTTTCTGTGTTGGTGCAAACTGATGAAATCTTTACTTAATATATACTAAATCGATCTTCTCTATATAAAGATAATTGAAAATGAATCTTGATGTGAATGGAATGGGAGAGGGAGCGGGAGATGGGAGGGGTGCTAGTGGGAGGGAAGTTAGGGGGGGAAGCCATTGTAATCCATAAACTGTACTTCGGAAATTTATATTTACTAAACAAAAGTTTAAAAAAGAAATTTAAATTAAGCAGGATTAAACAAAATTGTTTCTCATGATTACATCATGAAAAATTAAATATCTGCCTTAAAAATCACATCGAAGAGACCACCTTGACCCAGATATTAATATTTATAAAATCATGAGCTTATAGTTATAATTTATTGGAAAGAATAATTAAAAATTTTAATTCAGGTATAGGTATTCAGCTTAGCAGTAAAGACAGTTGCATCCCACGTCAATGCCTAGGCTCATTTCCTGGCTCCAGCTCTTGATTCAAGCTTCCCATCAATGCAGTTCCTAGAAGACAGCAATGATGGGTCATGTAATGTGGGCCACTGGAATGTGTTCCAGACCCTCAGCCCCAACTATTATGGGCATTTTGGGGAGGGAATCAGTGGATAAGAGCTCTCTCCTTTCTTACCTCTCTGGTTATGGTTATCAATTTTTTTTAATGTCAACTCAATGAAGTGTTCTCAATATCTGTGATTCTGTAGTATGATGAGTTTATGAAAATATCAAGATAAAAATCATAAGTGGGGAGAAACAATATAGAGAGTAGAGCAAAACATATATGGCCATAATGCAGGTGAGTTGTCCCAGGCACACTTTACATTTTAATGCCCATTAATACTGGGGAAGAAAATTTGCAGCAGCATTATGTAATCAGAGCATCTTGCAGCAATGCTATTAAGAAACCTCTGGTCCCTTTTACCCTCTGTTATATTTTACATACTATGCATTATTAATCTTTGATTCTTTGTATTTTTCCATCAATATAGAACCTAAGCAAACTAAGCTGTCTTGCCACTGTGAAATGCAAATACAAGCATCTTCCCAAACTTTTACTTAGGTCTTGATACATTCTTACCTATAGAATGTTCAGTACCTCAATGTGAGGTTTCCATTCACAAATTAATCTAAACATGTCGAAGATTTGTTCATTTCAAAGAGATAGAGAGGCAATGTCACTTCTAGATGCTAGAACAGAAATATACTTTAAGTCCTGTATCATTTGAACTTCAGGTTCCCAGCCACTGTCATCAGAGGATGTCAAGGAACACTCTTCAGTCTTTGTGGTTTAGGAGTGCAAGGTCCAAATTCTTTCAATTCACTCTTCATGCCTAAACACGACTGAATGTAGTAAGAACCCAGGAAGGTTTCCAGTTAGCCACAGGCTCATTATCATAAGAACACTGGTTTCAGGTGTGTGTTGACATTAACTCATCAGTCCATTTGCATCCTTTCATGGATTCCACTTTTAGTCCCCAGATTAGAGTAAACTTGTCCCAAATGGAAAGTGGTTAATACTGATCATTTCCTAGAAGGATATGCAGAAGTCCTTATACACAGCCTCCAGTCTTCAACTACAGATCTCAAAATAAAGGTTCCTAGGGAGAAAAAAGTCTTCAATTCACAACTTTCTGTCAAACACTTTTCTTTCTTTTTTTTTAGGATTTATTTAGTTATTTGAAATCTGGAGTTATACAGAGAGAGGAACACACACACACACACACACACAGGGAGGGAGAAAGAGAGAGGGAGAGAGAGAAAGTGCTTTAAGTCAGCTGGTTCAGCCCCAAAAAGGCCTCAGAGGCTGCGACTGGGCCATTGCAAAGTCAGGAGCCAGGAGCTTTTTTCTCATCTCACATGAGGGTGCAGTGCCAGTCCCTGCTGCCTTTCCAAGCACATCAGCAGGTAGCTGGATCAGAAGTGAAGCAGCAGGGATACAAATTGGTACCCACATGGGGTGCCAGCATTGCAGGCAAAGGCCTTTACCTCATTATTTATTTATTTATTTATTTATTTATTATTTTATTTAAGGAATATAAACTGCACACATTTAATATATATATACATATATACAAATTTAGGAGCATAGTGATTCTTTCCACCCCACCTCCATCCCACCCATACTTCTGCCCTCTTCCTCCTCCCTCTCCCATTCCCATTCTTATTTTTTATAGTGATCTATTTTAGTTACCTTTATAGTCATAAGATTAGTCCTACACTAAATAGAGGGATCAACAAATAATATGACCAAAAAAAGTAAAAACAAACAAAAAGCATCGTTCCTCAATAGTCAAGACAATGGCTGTTCAAAATCATCACATCATAAAGTGTCAATTTCTCTCCTATAGATTACCTTTTAGTTACTCTTACCTCCTTTTCTGCCGGCCTCTTCTTTTCCTAGAAAAGAGGAACCACATTTGTATTTGATCACCAGGAAGAGAAAACAACCTACTCTTTCCTCTGATGGGGGTATAAACAAATGGTTTAAATGTGTATTTTTCATCTTTCTTTCTGTTATTTAAAAATACTAAACATTTCAATAGGACAAGAGGAAAGAAATAATTGCAGGAGGATTTTCCCATTTACACAGGGTCTATTATTAAAATGTCTGACATTTTTAATTGTATCTATCCACAGTTCTTTGTTGCTCACTTTGGAAAAATTCTACTTCAGAAGGCATCAAATACAAGCGATTTCCTCCATAATGTAATCAGGACATGATGAAAAGAAAATTGGTAAATATGCTTTTTTATCTATATCATTTTATTACACACCCCTTAAACTATTCTCTAAGTGGCCAATTTTCTCAGTCTTGTTTAACTTTTAAAATTGCATTTTATATTTCTAATAATGCATGTTAATTTCACTCAATTGAATGTAGTAAATTTAGCATAACAAAATTCTGATGCATAAACACAGATACAGTTAACACATTATATCTTGTAAGTTACTTCTTCTAGTGCTTTAAAATATAACATTTAGCAAATTAGGTAGTAAAACAAAATTCATTAATAAACCTTTCCATATTAATAAGAAATGTTAACAGTTTATATAATAAATACTTTGACTACTATGTAGGTATTTTTCAGAAGCAATTGATTTCCAAAGATAAGTCTCCTTAATAGAAATTTATTTTCTTCTACAATACAACCATAAAAAGACATCTGCATTGTCAATAGATGGCAGCATAGCTCTTTAGGATTTCCTGCAGAACTACTTAACAGTTTATGATCATAGCCATTAGCATGCTAAAAATGGTAATCTCAGTAAAGCTTTCTCATTGCATCTTCCTTAATACTTCATTGCACTGATGCTACTTATTTCCAAAAGGGAAACTTCAACAAAATGTGTAAACCATAAATATTTTATGGTACAGTTTTCCATTTTAAAATTTCAAGTTGTGCAATTCTGGTGTTAGAGGCTGTCAGATGAAGGAAGAGATACCACTGTTGACACATTAATGTATGAATCTTACTTTACTTTTAGACTTCAAAATTTTGGTTTGAACTATAGTACCTGAACTTTCAATAAATTACCAATAATCTCTCCATATGAAAGGCACTTTATACTAACATTTTCAAGAAATTACTGTGGAGAAAAATGTACTTGACCATCAATCTCTCTTTCCTTTGGAAGATGAGGATTTAATGTGTGAGAGGTGAATCTCCACTTCAACATTTCAGCAGACTGCTGTAGGGACAGGTAAGCAAGCTGAACTTCTCAAATCTGTTCTCCAAAAATTACAAATGGATCAGTTAACTTTTTGATAAAAATAACACTCTTTATGGTCTATAAGAATTATTTTAGATAGTTTAAGATTTCTCTATAGTTGAGACCGAGAGAGCTGCAATATTGTTATAGAAATAAACACTGGCCATAAAGATGTAACATACTGACAGACCTAGTAGGAGAAAAACACGAGGCATAGTGATTTGTCTCAATAGACAAAGGTTCTGTCCTGGAGCTATCTCTGTAAGAGAGAAAAGATCATAAATCACAGTGTGCAAACAGATTATAAACCTATAATTAGGTTTAGTCATTCTGAGCAATCAAAGTTATATCATTATTAATATTATTAGTTATCTTTATATGTTTTGAAATAATGGTCTTGAAAGTTTTCTATGTTTTTCTTCTCTGCATTTTCATTACTGATTTTCAAATAGAGAAAAATCCATATTTATATGAGATCTATTCTGATTTACTCTGTTTATGAGACAGATTTTTCTATCATATGTATTTGTACACACATGCAGCACATGCATGACTGAAGTATTTGCTGCACAAAAATTTCTCCTGGTGTGAGCACCATGGAATAGGGGAGTGTGAATCACTGCTTTGGATCCTCTCATTCCATATAGGAATACTTGGTTTGAGTTCTGGATCCTCCGTGATGTAGATCCAATGTCTGCCAATGTGCCTGGGAGGCGGCAGCTGATAGCTTCTGTATTTGATTCCTTGCCACTCATGTGAGAGACCAGGCTCCTGATCTCAGGCTGACCCACACTTGGATGTGGAGGTATTTGGGGAATGGACAAGCAAATGCAAGGTTTCTCTCTCTCTCTCTCTCTCTCTCTCTCTCTCTTCCCCCTCCTCCTCCTCCTCTTCCTGTCTCACTCTGTGTTTCAAGTTAATAAATAAACTTTTAAAATATTTCTCCTAACAAGTATTTGCTACTAACAACCACTTTTTAGTAGGTTTTCTAAACAGACTACTATGTAATTTGCTTATTTTAAAAATATGGGCTGATTCTTTGAAAAAAAAAAAGTGGTAACTAAAGTTTTGAAAGACTAAAAAGGCAAACCAGTTGAGAAAATATGTTTATCAGAAATAGTCAATCTCATTCTAAAATCCCCTAAAATGGAAGAAACACAAAAAATCTAAAAAATAGAAAACATAGAAGTATTTTAATGTAGTTTTCTTTTGTTCTTACTCTAAACTCTTCCTAAAATTGTACCTAGCATATACTGTTTTAACATCGGAACATTTGGTGTAACACTTAAAACACTATTATGGGTGCTTGCATCCCGTATCAGAGTGTCTGCTTTGAGTTCAGGCTCCAAAACTTCTGATCCAGCTTCCTGATAATGTGCCTCCTGGGAGACAGTAAGTGGTGGAGCATGTACTCGGGTCCCTGATACCCACATGAAGACCTAGATTGAGTTTTGGACTCCTGGCTTCGACTGGCCCAGCCCTAGCTACTGTGGGCATTTGGAGAGTGAACTAACATACGGAAGATCTCTTATTTATATGTTTCTCTCTTTTTTATAGCTCTGCCTTTCAAATACAATGAAAATTAAAATTGAAATACACAGTATTTCATGCAGGCAAACCAATAGTAAATTATAAGAAACTGACTCTTTAAAAATGATTTAACATCTTTCAAAAATTATAATACATGTGTAAAGATTTATAAATGAATATAATTTATCAGTTATCAACAATAGTTTACCACATTATTGAAAAAGTACTATATTATTTTGTTAGGGATGCCATAATCAATCATCAAAAACTAGATGGTTTAAAATAACAGAAGTTGTTTCTCTGATAATTCTGGAGGTTAGAAGTCCAGAATCAAGGTTTCAATAGGACCATATTCCTGCAAGCTCAAGGTTCAATTAGTTCCATGTCTTTTCTTCTTAAATTCTGGTAGTTGACTTCAATCCTTTGCATTTATTGGCTTCAAGATGCAATACCCCAATCTCTGTCTATGTTCACATGGTCTTATGCTGTGTAGATGTGTTCAAATTTCTACGTCCTAAAAAGACACTGATCACTGGATAAGGACCCAGTCATCATACATGACATCATCACTGCTTGTAACATCGCAAAGACTGTATCTCCAAATAACGTCACATTTACAAGTTCAAAGTAGACATGAATTTTTGTTGAACACTAATCAAACTACTACAATATCAAGTATGTTTTAGTTCTAAATGTTTACTTTTTAATGTATTTGTATATCATATTTATGAACCCTTGTTTTAACCACACTTTTGCTTTATTTCATTGTGGTTATGAGGGATGAAAGTTCTGCCCATTGTTATGAAAACACAGAGGTGAAAAACCTTGTCCCTGTCAGGAAAGAAAGAAGGAAACTTGGGAAGTGGTTTTATTTATAACTTATTTTCCTGGAAACAAAAATGCATATACATAAAACCTAAAACTTGCAGAAATAAATCTGATATTCATTCTCTAGTTCTTTCCTGATCATTTAAAGTATTTCATTACATTTTAAATGAATCAGCTTTATAAAGAGTATATTCAGGGTACCTTAGCTGCTACTAAAAATAAAGAGGCTCTAGAATCCTACTTATTCAGAGATTTCTCTTTAATATTGTGAATATCTAGTATTATAGTAAATTATATGTGTTTAACTTTTGAAAGATCTTTATTTTAATTAGTGAAAGGCAGAGAAACAGAAAGAAATGGAGAGACACAGAGAATAAATAGCTTTCATCCCCTGGCCCACTTCCCAAACAGCCACAGCAGCCAGGGCTCTGCTGGGCCAAAGCTAGGAGCCTGGAACTCCACCCAGGTCTCCCACATGACTGAGGGACCGAAGCTCTTGGGCCATCCTCCACTGTCTTCCCAAGTACGTCAGCAGTGAGCTGGATTGGAAGCTGGGTGGCTGCTGCTTGAACCAGCATTCCAAAATAGGATGCTGACATAGCAATCTGCAGCGTAACCTGCTGTGCCATAATATGGGCCACAGTAGCTTTAATTTAATAGTTGAGGAGTTGCAGATTTGGGGCTGGTGTTAAAGTAGTGGATAAGAGGTCTGCATTACACACTGGAGTATCCAGGTTTGCTTTCTGTCTCTTGTTCTTAACTCATACTTCTTAACCAATGCATTTCATGGGAGGCAGAAGTGATGACTAAGTTATTGGATTCCTGCTACCACATGAGAAACTGGTATTGGCCTCCAAGCTCTTGGCTTCTAGTCAAATCCTAGGATATGTAGATGTTTGAGGAGGAAACCAGAGGATTGGACTCTCTATAACTCTGTATCTCTTTTTCTTAGAGTCTCAGTCTGATGGAACAATGCCATAAGCTTCAGCCATTATTCCTCATTGCCCAAAATAGATAAACACTGGAGTGTATTCCTTGCCCTTGAAACTCAATTGGGTCTCACACCCTATTACCTTCATACCTCTCCCCTTACAGCCACCTGAAGGGCCAGTTGCTCTGAAACCCTGAAAGACCAGTTCCAGGATTCCCCTCTGCTTGCTGCCCCCTACCCCACCCCCATCCCCAGCCCTCCTAAAATATAAAAAGGCCCAGCCCCTGGGGTCGGGGCCTTCTGACACGAGTTCCATCATGGGCGCAAGGGCAGTTGGTCACCCACCTTTACGGATTTATTTTCTCTGAATAAATTCGGTCTGGCTGTAAATTCATACACTGCCTCCTCTCTATTCTGCAACTCTTTTCCTAACATTTTGCTGTCCCGTGAGAGGAGGCACCAATCTACAACTCTTTTCCTAACACAGTCTTTCTCTCTTTCTCTCTCTCTCTCAAATAAATAAAACTTAACAGAAATAATTATAAGTAATATCTTAGGGTAAGTGCCCCAATATCTGTTATCCTTAACTGACATACTGGCCTTTTTATTTCTTTGTTTAAATATACTTTGTCTGTGGATAGGTCTGCGTCTGTCTTCAGAATGGTGATACTTTCTTATAGAGTAATAATTAATATAATATGTAGAAAATTCATTTAATTAAGAAAAATGTGAATGGTGAACAAAATTATCACAATGTCTAACCTCATGACATTTGCAGACCACAGAGGGAGACTAAACATTAAAGAAATAACCACATGTAAATTTAATTTCAAAAATGCTATAAAATTCATTCAATTGTCTAATTGCCTATATGCAACTTAAATTGATTTGAAAAATTTAATATACCATTAATTAAGTAATTTGAATTGGGGAATGTCCCAGTATTACCACATCTATGATAGGAAATAATTTGGAGAAATGAAAGTCTTGCACAGTTTCTTCTAGTTTATTCTGCAGCTTCATCTATGCATGTTCTGCCAGTGGAAAAAATATCTACCCAGGCCTCTCACTGTGACAAGTAATTGAAAATATTGAGTGTCTTGTATTAAGTGCCCTGTAATTTAGGCAAATGTAAATATTTTCACTGTTACTGTTTTATACTTTCTCCATTAATATAATGTAAGGTTTTTCAAAGACATCATTTTTATTAAAATCATACAATGTTGATAACTTGTATAAATACATGTTATTTTAAATAAATTTTTGATATTATTAAAGTTAAGCTTAGGAGAACATATGATTAACTTATTTAGTTACAGAAATTCATTTTATTTGGAAATTTCATATAGTTGGATGCTCTGTGTTGTCTAAGTTAAGATGAAAGGCACGGAGAAAAAAAGAAAAAACAATACAGAGAGCTGATTAAATGATTCTTTTTTCTTATATAAACATTCAAGTTTAAATGTTTAAGATTTGTTTAAATTGATAACTCGACATTTTAGAACAATTTCAGGTTTATAGAAAAATTGAAGAGAAGATGTATTAAGATAAAACATTGATCCCATTATCTCTATTGACATTTGAAAAACTTTCATTAGAAATTTACCAGTAAATTTATTTAAACTCTGCTGTGAAGTTCAGTGTCATCATAAAGATGCAGTGCTCTGAATCAACATGGTTGTCAGAATTTTAACTTTGTCAGTTGCCAGCAATGGCACATTGGATAAAATATTTACCTTCCTAGTGCTATAGATTTGCCATGCATTAGGGAGATTTTAACACCAACATCATACATTTATTGTGAAGTAAGATAATGATAATATCCTAGGTTGTTGTGGAGATCTCTGGCTTATAACAAGTATATAATAATTGTTAACATTTAAAGCAATAAAGTTGGTTACTAAGACAGTTTTGAACCAAAATTCTTGATTTTCACATCTAACTCTGCCACTACATATGCTTGGTCAATAGTCTTAATTTTTCAGTTTTGTTGTTTCTTGCTGTAAGATTGGGATAGTAGTAGTATCTTTTGTTGAAATGTTCTTCAGTGGTTTAAATGAGTTACTGCATGAAAGGCACTGGGCAGCAATTCTGCAACAGTATTTAATGCTGATTAATTTTGCAGAAGTGAAAACTACTACTTAATTCAGCATTCCCATTTTGAATATATAGTTTTTATGAATGGCATTCTAAATGACACACATTGCAAATTTGGTAAATAGATTTTTTTCAAAGTTGGTCTTTTCAATTTTGAGTTTTCTAGTTTTAAGGATGCATATTTACAGTGAGAGGGATAGACAGAGAGAAAGGTCTTCCCTCCACTGGTTCACTCCCCAAATGGCCAGAACGTTCAGAGCTACGCTGATCCGAAGCCAGGAGCCAGGTGCTTCTTCCTGGTCTTTCATGCAGGTGCAGGGGCCCAAGCACTTAGCCATCTTCCACTGCTCTCCGAGGCCACAGCATAGAGATGGATAGGAAGAGGAGCAGCCAGGACTAGAACCGGCGCCCATATGGGATGCCGGTGCCACAGGCAGAGGATTAACCTACTGCGCCAGGGTGCCAGGCCCCTCTTTTTTCTTTTTGAAAGCACTTTCACAAGAAGCACTTCAAAAAATCGTCTTCATGGATAAAAAATAAACCAAACTAATCTATCTCACTGGTTATATTCTTAGAAAATGTGGGGGAAATATTTTATAATTTGAAAAACGTGTTTTCTGTGGTTACAGTGTGTTAGGTGGTCCTCTGAAATCAAGTTAATGTTCTGGCTATGAAAGCAGCAGATGAGGTTACGTTCCTGATTTAATTTATCATCAACACATGGAGATGTGGAAGAAAAGAAGGAAAAAGACAATTGGATGGCTGAAGTTGGTTCTGTCATAGAAAATTGGTTCAATATACAAAATGTCTTCAAAGAGTTCATGAAAATACATGTTGTACTATGTGAATTAACAGTAAAACTAGGATTCAAACAGTACTTTATACTTGGTATGTCTGTGTGGGTGCAAACTGTTGAAATTTTTCTACTAATCTTTATACTAAATACTAATACTTTATACTAAATATTTACTATATACTAAGTTGATCTTCTGTATATAAATATAATTAATTAAAAATGAAATTAATGTAGAATAGGGGCCGGCGACGGGGCTCACTAGGCTAATCCTCCTCCGCCTTGCGGTGCCGGCACACCGGGTTCTAGTCCCGGTCGGGGCGCTGGATTCTGTCCCAGTTGCCCCTCTTCCAGGCCAGCTCTCTGCTGTGGCCAGGGAGTGCAGTGGAGATTGGCCCAAGTACTTGGGCCCTGTACCCCATGGGAGACCAGGATAAGTACCTGGCTCCTGCCATCGGATCAGCGCGGTGCGGCCGTGGCGGCCATTGGAGGGTGAACCAATGGCAAAGGAAGACCTTTCTCTCTGTCTCTCTCTCTCACTGTCCACTCTGCCTATCAAAAAAAAAAAAATGTAGAATAGGATGGGAGAGGGAGTAGGAGATGGGATTATTTGCAGGTGGGAGGGTGGTTATGGGGGGGAAAACTGCTATAATCCAAAAGATGTACTTTCAAAATTTATATTTATTAAATAAATATTTAAAAAATGCATGTTACAAAAAGGAAGGTGTATATGAATTTTTAAATATTTTACATCAAAATCAGGTCATTTTTTTAGTTACATTTTGCATGATTTTTGAAGTCTACTTGTATCTGTCATAGTAGAGAAAATATGAGTTGTAGGGATAGATGAAGCAATAGGATTTGCAATGCATTTAGGATTCTCTATATGTTAAGTATTATAACATGGCCTTATTTTAAGAATATAACTAAGTACTCATAACCTTTATTTCTTTTTAAAATGGTCATAGCACTAGTTCACTGTAGCCTGAAAATCACTCTTTCAGATAAATTAAGTTGGTATAATTTCTTTTTATAAGTAAGAAAATTAGATCTAAAATGGCCACATGCCTAGCCAATGACAATGCTAGGAACGGAGGTATGTACTGACTAAAGCCTGTTCTGTAAAATGCATTCTTTCTCTTTGCTTCTGAGCCTTCTCCAATAGCAGAATCATATTTCTTCTTTTTAATTTTTGATAACTCAATCTCTAGAATCATGGAGGTCACAAAGTTAAATGTTTTCATATTCTTGTACAAATGAGCTTTGTGTGATTAAGTATACACTGGTGATAATCATGGATAGGATAATGGAAAAGAAATATTATTTAGGATGATTAAGGGAGATTGAGTTTAATTTGTGGTATGTGGTATGTATTATTACACCATGAATCAATGAAGTAATTTCCAACAATAAGGGGTGCACATGTGTATGCGCGTGTGTGTGTGTGAGTGCATTTTCTGAATTGGAAATATGTAAGCCTCAGTCTTTTCATTTATATTTTACTTTACATCACAGTTCTGGAGGCCATTTAGTACGGTAAGGAGATACAATGTATAGAAAATGGTCCTGTGACTCAACATTGAGACAATCTAACTCTTAAGGCTGAGTTGAAGACCATGAATTAGCAGAGAACTGTTTTTAATTGTTTTATTGTAAAGAAAACAAATTTCATATATTTCATAGATACAATTCTAAGAAGACAATCTAATTCCCTTCCCTTCTTCAACTCCCCAACCTTTGTTCCTTTTTTTCTTTAATTTTTTCAATCACATAATTTCAGTTTACTTTATTATCACAGGCTTAGTGCACCACTAGTAAAGACTTCATGGAGGAGTGATCCAGGATTGTAGGAAGAAAACACATACGTGTCTGATTTTGTGGATGTCAAGAGAAGTCAGTGTTTCACACAGTGGGTAATTGATATTACTTAAATGCAATTTTTAACAAGATCATTAGGTGCAATGATGCTGGTGAAAATCATACAATAGTAGATGTTGGATCATTAGAAGGTGAAGAAATAGAGCATAAAGTATAGAAAAAAATTATAATCTTAAGAGGCAGCATTTTATAGACACTTTACCTAGAAAATTTGGTCAAAAATAGGGTATTTAAGTGGATAAAATTTATTTTTTTAAAATCCTGGAAAAAACTCAAGTTGAAGAAGACTTTGAATATAGAGAAAAGAAGGCTGGCACTGTGGCTCAATAGGCTAATCCTCCACCTGTGGCACCGGCACAACGGGTTCTAGACCCGGTCAGGGCTCTCGATTCTGTCCCGGTTGCCCCTCTTCCTGTCCAGCTCTTTGCTGTGGCCAGGGAGTGCAGTGGAGGATGACCCAAGTAATTGGGCCCTGCACTCGCATGGGAGACCAGGAGAAGCACCTGGCTCCTGGCTTCGGATCAGCGTGGTGTGCCTGCAGCAGCAGCCATTTGGGGGTGAACCAACAGAAAAAGGAAGACCTTTCTCTCTGTCTCTCTCTCTCACTGTCCACTCTGCCTGTCAAAAATAAGTAAATAAATAAAGAGAAATTATGTAAATTTTTTGAAGTGGGGAATGATATTATCATGATCATGAGCACAGGAGGAGGAACTGGGCCTTGATAAGAGACAAAGTTCTACTGGAGTAGTTAAAAGACGACAGGAAGGGATTAATATAAATTCAGGGAACTTTGTTCAGTTTGACAATGGGGAATTTTCTTTAGCTTAATTATCTGAGCCTTCATTAACTCCCTTTACTTTAGCATCTTCCATCCAGTAAATGTTCCTAGACAAGGGACATTTGGTTAATTACTGCTCCCCCATTTTATGCATGAATAAGTGTAGACTATGAATCAAAGTGCTTAATTTTTCCCTACCTGAATTTTTGGTAGAAACGTAACTAATTAGGTATTCCTAAGATTTTGAGTCTTGCTAATGAAGACAGAAAAGAAGAGTTTGATCTATTCATAGCTATGGAGGAAATTAAGCTATTTAGACACAAGGTAGTTGCTCCACCTTGTTCTTACAGCTTAATAGTTTTGGTATTAAAGGTTTTTTTTTTTTTTTAAAGAAAACAAGATTTCAAAAAATTTCTATTTTATACCATTTAAGGTGTTAAATAATATAAACAGAAAAGAGATTTGTGGATATGTTTGATCTTTTTATAATGCTTTTAACCTACTTACTTAAATATTGAGATTAAGACACATAACAGAAACTGCTTCCCACATGCAAGCATATGTGTGTGCACTATGGGAAGATTCACATTTTTAGACTCTATAAAAGACACCAAAAGGACAGAGATCTGTTAGCATAAGGTCATGAAGCAGTGTGTAGTCCAATAGTCTGTGAGACAGGAATGCATCATGAAGTCAGAATCTCTCACCTGTTTCTCAATTTGAGTCAGTTCTTAGCATCCTTAAATAAGCACCATTTTAATTAGCCTAAGGAGGGACCTTAGAATACCAATGTAAAACCACGAAAAGTTTACAATAAAGTTGTGACTCCCATTATCCTTTGATATGACCTAACAACAATCAAAGATGAATTTTTGAACTGAGGAAAAAAAAGAAATCCAAAAAATGATATTTGAGAGTATAGAAAAGTTCTGAGATAATTAATTCTTGAAGACAACAGATAGCACAAGACTATACCAGTAGGCAAGTGATAAAAGCAATTTGACTAACAGGCATCTCATATCCATTTCAGTGGAACATTCAAATCAATTTATTATCATTGTTCTAATATCTGTATTTGAAATTGGAACAGTTCACTCCAGTACCTGAAAACTACCCATGGTAAGTATAGCCCAGAGCAAGAATATGCTACTCATGGAATCCTGGTTACCTACTAAAATCTCCACAATACGGTCCACTTTAGGTACAAAAAGTTTCGGTAGGGTGCAAAACTTTATTTAAAAATCCTATATGGGAACCACAGACATTTGTAGCAGACATGTCTCTGATAGTACTCATTAATTCTGTGAATAACAGAGACAAGAATCAGACTGAAAATGAGTTCTTATACTTTGTCTAATGTAAACCAAGTGATATCTACATCTACTGTCACAGTTTTATTTTCCAGTAAAATATTATATTCAGAGAATTGAACATTAAATAAAAATAAAACAAATTTACTTCTGTAGACTTCTCAGTTCTGGCATGTCTTCTAAGAGCATATTGCTGTTACTGAAGAACTCCACTCAAGGGGATTCAGAAAAAATACAAGTGAATATGGAGCACACTTAAAGGGATAAAAGTTCAAAATGATACTCTTTATCAGCTGTCTAGAAAAGGATGTGACCTTATAAACTAAGAAAAGGATTAATCAGGGCTGCTATAATATTTTGGAGCAATAAGTTTGATTAAATTAACTCATTCATTTAGATGTGTCCTGTTCTATTTCGATCTAAGAATGACCATTATAATTTGACAATGCATAGATCAAAAATATGCAAATTTAAATTTCTCTGCAATCTCTTCCTCTTGATTATTTTTCTTCCTTTAGCAGCCTATTATTTTCTCAAGAGAATTTACAAGTAGCATTCACTGGTCATGACAAACTTTCAATTAACTGGCTTTCATGCAATGCGTATTATTATCTCATTATCAAGCTGTCTTTTTTTTTTTTACTCTGTCAAGTTATTTATTTACTGCTATTGGCCCACCCAAAATTTTATTAATTATTTTAAATGACATTTTTGTTTGCACTAACACATTTTTGCATGACGTTATTCTAGAAAAAATCAAGAACGTAATTTAAAATTGCTATTCAAGAGCATAGATTCAAAAGAATAAGCCTTGATATGGGAAACTGACAAATAGATGCCAGTCTGTGTTGCTAAAATGTCGCTATTTGCATGTTGGATGCCTATCTGTAAAATTAAAGAGTTATTCTAGATTTTTAATTTCTGATAGTGTGTGTTTCACTTTAGCTATGCTGGTAAATGAATTTAAAATGGCAGTTTAGCACAGTATTTGGCATTATATAAGGTATGGATTTGTATAAAATTCTATAGATATAAATTTCTTTATTTCAAAAATACAGTGATTTTTAGAGTTAATTATCTCTATCAGAATGATTAATCACGATTTCTGCTGTAGTCTTAATATTTAAAGCTGATTTTTTATCTCCAGATAGCATGATAAATTTTCTGTTTTGTACATCCTCATTTTCACTCACCACAATCTTCAAGAGGGTAAAAAAAAATAACCACAATTTGCAGTTAATGGAATGTGAATCTGAAGTAGTGAATAGTAGCTATATACTTAATAACTGCAGTGACCAATGTCATATCAAAATGCTACTCAGGGCTGCTATTGCTTTGTAGCAGGAAAAGCAGCCACCTGTGATGTAGGCATCCCATCCTGGGGCTTGTTCCTGTCCTGGCTGCTCAATGTCTGATCCAACTCCCTGCTGATGGCTTGTAGAATGAAACAGAATATAGTCCAAATATTTGGGTCCCCATCACCCACGTAGGAGACCCGGATGAAGCTCCTGGCTCTCGGCTTCAGACCAGCCCAGTAATGGCCATTGTTGCCATTTGGGGTAAGGAGTGAACGAGCTGATGGAAGATTCTCTCTCTCTCTCTCTCCCTCTCTCTCTCTCTGTGTATCTCTCTCTCTCTCTCTCTCTCTCTCTCTCTCTCTATATATATATATATATATATATATATATATCTTTCTCTGTAACTCTTCCAAACATATAAATCAATGTAAAACAACCAAAAACAAAACAAAACAAAAAACAAAAATACCACTCAATGACAGGACATTTAGGAAAACTGGCAACATATTTTAGAAATATATTTTAAAATTTATAGAGGGTATTCCATGTATGAAATGGAGGGGTTGAATTCCTGAATAGAAGAAAACTCAGGTATAAGCCCATAGGTTTGGATATATTTTCTTCCTATTGGCTTGGAAATAGATTAAACTTCAGAAAATGCCAGATAGAAAACGGAAGCTAGAATAAAGACAGACACACCCTTAAAGGGTCTACACTTCTATATGGCTCCCCAAAATACTCCAACAGAATGTTTAAAGACTTATTTATTTATTTGAAAGAGATAGTTATGGAGGGAGAAAGAAGAAAGAGAGAGGGAGAGAGGGAGAGAGGGGAGAGGGAGAGAGGGAAGAGGGAGAGAGAGAGAGAGATGGGGTAGATTTTCAAACTGCTGGTTCCGTCTCCAGATGACCTAAATGACCAGGGCTGGGGCTAGCTGAATTTAGGAGCGGGAAACTTTGTTGGAATTTCCCACATGGGTAGCAGAGGCCCAAACACTTCTGCTGCTTTTCCCAGGCCAGGAAGCTGGATCGGATGTGGAGCAGCCAGGATACAAACTGGTGCCCTAAGGAATGCCAGTGTTGCGGGCAGCAGGTTTACACACCACACTAAAACATCAGCCCCTGAAACAAGAATTTTGAAAATATATGTCTATACTCTATATGAGAATATTATAAAAACAATTGATTTGATGAAGTCATACAATGTATTCAAGAAATTAAAGCTTTTGGTGAGAATTAGAATACAATCTATCAAAATAATAATACAGAAAGAAGATTTTGAAGCGTAAATAAAATTTTAAGCAGCAATTTAAAAGAAGGTATATAGGTACTTTAGTCAATGGAATATGGGGTTGGGAGTGGCAAGCCAGATCAGACTCTAAGGTAGAGTTTACTAGGAGTGTGACTTTGGAAATTAAGGATATTGGGGCTGGCACTGTAGCTCAGTGGGTTAAAGCCTATAGTGCCAGCATCCCGTACGGGCACCATTTCATGTCCCAGCTGTTACACTTCTGATACAGCTCCATTCTAATGCTCCTGGGAAAGCAGTAGAAGATGGCCCAAGTCCTTGGGCCTCTACACACATGTGGGAGATCTGGAAGAAGTTCCTGGCTCCTGGCCTCAGATCAGCTCAGCTCTGGCCATTGTAGCCATTTGAGGAATTAGCCCAGCAAGCAGATGCAAAATCCTCTCTCTCTCTCTCTCTCTCTCTCCCTCTCTCTCTCTCTTTCTCTGAAGCTTTGTCTTTCAAATAAATCAAAATAAATCTTAAAGAAAACCAAACTAAGAATATTTTCATGTGTTACTAAAATCTTTCAGAACCAAAGAGATAATATATAACTACGTAGTTTATTTCTTTTGTTCTAAAAAATTTGCCCTCTTTTGTGATAGGAGTGAAGACTATAAAAACAAACCCGATTCATTGATGTTATGTATTCTTACATGTTAGCATTAATGGCAGGTAGATATAAAATAATAATAATATGCATCCTGATGTCCATATAACATGATACTGTAAGCAGTAAGCTGATTTACAATTAAAGAGAAACCACTGAGCTCTCTGGAAATCAGATGTCTTTTGTTCTAAATGTGATACTTTCATGAGTTTTTGGAGTCATTACTAGAACTAGAAAAGTCAGTGATATCACAAAGTGAAGTTTGTTTGATGATTAGATTATTAGTTAGCTTTCCAAATTTCTTAATCAAGAAACAATTGAGTTTCTCCAGCTACCTCACAACTTGTTTTATTGTCTATAATATTATTATCAATACAGTTAATACAATGATAATGTTGTCTCTTATAATTTATACTTTACTCATTAGTTGGACCACGAGAGCTATAATTATTTAATTGGATGGTTATATAGCCTATGTGTTTGCATGCATATATTATTGTATTTACATGTATGTGTAATATTTAATTATATATCTTAATAACTTCAAAACCCCTCAAAGAAAGAATGCCTTTTAGTCCTTGCTATTCTCCAGAGAGGGTAAAACCAGATAATTATTCCAACATCTGTATTTTCTAGAACAGTTTCTAAACCCTGACTCCTATTTGTTTATCGGTAAACAAGAAACTCTGGCATTTTTTTTAGTTACTCATCCTTAAATAGAGTTCATACTAATTATTCACATTATGAGCTTTGAAAGACATAACTCATGGAGTCAGTACTCCTGAGGAACCTTTTACACTATCTACAAGGGAGCAGCTTGGCCGTTGTACTGGGGAGCAAGCTGACAACTGCTTAGCTCTCATGTTAAAATGTTTTCAGAGCTACAAGTACATAGCTACTTAGTAAATTCTAATGAAAAAACATAAATGAATCTGAGAACCATTCAAGCTAGTTTTTCTATTTAACTAGCAATATCACAAATTTAGAAAAAATGCCCATGGCTTGAGATGACATGATTTCCATAGATAATCATCCTAAAGATACTTGCTTTGTTTGAAAATGAAAAAAAGAAAGTTACCTATGAGTATTGCAGAATTTATAATTAACAGTATAATAGAGAACAAAAATCTATCTAGTGGAACAAAACATAAGGATACATAGATAAGTCAACTTTGCTCCGACTTGTTTTCCTTAACTTGTATCATCTATGATTACTTAAAAATAATTAGACAAAAGTAGCTTTCCTGCATTTTTGTCTTTCTCTAACATTATATGTTCTTCTCTATTGTTTTTACATAGCTTCCATATTTAAACTAAATAGTGAAAATATCACGAATTCATGTAGCACTATAAATTGGCACCAAGGATATGAACAAGCATATACAAAAGTACTAGAGGGTAGTAAGCTATTCTATGTTAACTGTCTCTTTATAATAATATATAATTCTAAGTGATGGCTTTCTTTTAAATTCTGAACGTGCTATGCCTCGTTTTAGTTTAACGAAAAGTTTTGGCATGATATCACTTGCTGATTTTAAAGACAGTAATAATAAAAAAAGAGAAACGTGTTTTAGGACTTTTACTTTCCTGATGCACATAATGATAGCTCACTGA
This sequence comes from Oryctolagus cuniculus, assembly GCF_051225735.1. Classification (NCBI taxonomy): domain Eukaryota; kingdom Metazoa; phylum Chordata; class Mammalia; order Lagomorpha; family Leporidae; genus Oryctolagus; species Oryctolagus cuniculus. Next base: position 62,999,335 of record NC_142874.1, on the reverse strand, counting down.
CCCACTCATCATTTCAACTTGGATTTAACATTTAACACGTGATTAGAAAATATACAGTATGCAAAGGTACAAAGGTACCTGGTTATTTGAATATGGTAAACCTTTTTATTTTCATAAGATTTTAAAAATCATAAATATATAATTATAGGTTTAATACTTAACATTTGACTCTCCAGGAGTCCATGTAATCTTCATTATTTATAGCCTATGTGTTCTTTAGATTAATATTTAACTGACCTTTCTTTGGTTTCAGAAATACATGTAAATGGAATATGTAACTCAGTTTATTTTTGCCATTAACATTCAAAATATCACTGTATATATTATAATATTTTAGACATGATTTCTTAAAAGAAGTAATTTATAAATAACAAAATATTTTCCCTTTGTTTATTATTATTATTAATAATAAATTATAAAAGTGTTTTGAAACCATATGCCACAAATAAATTCCTAGGTGTGCCACAAAAAAAAAAAAGACAGGAAATCTTTGGAGAGAAGCAAGCAGATATACATAAATATAAAGTCTTTTCTCCCTTAAAGCTCCAAAGTGATCACCTTAATAAATCTACCAATCCAAATTTACTTTTCAACTGACCAGTTTAATGGTAGAGATAAAGTTGACATTTAAAACTCTTCAAACCTAATCTACTGCAATTGCTAGATAGCAAATTAGAATCATACACAAGTGTCTGGGCACATCATGGCATAGGTGAAACATATAAATGGATTTGATGGAAGAATTTGTGTTATATGGAAGCCAAAGGATATGAATAGAAGATCAATGACTGCTTTTAAACTTGGTGGTAATTTCCAACTTATTTTGTTTTCTCCTATATTTTTCAAATATGCTTCATTTTTTTAACTGGTTAAACTTATTTTTTAATTTTATGTACTTTTGTCCTAGTGGGAAAATTCTCAGATCTGAATATTTCAATACTATAATGCTTATTTAAACCTACTTCAATATTAATAAATACCTGTGGTGCAGTGTAAGATATCTTACTTTTGCATTTTTGTTTTTAATTCCAGGGTTTAATTTTACATGATAAGAATAAACAGAATTAAAATATGGGGAAGCAGCTATACAATATATTCACAACTACAAAACATTGACATTCATCATTCAATTGATTTCTTTCTATAAAAACAAACATTGTTTTTATTACAAGTTGATTTGAAGAGCAGGTGTTTGGAACAGCAGTTAAGTAGTCACTTGGAATACCTATATCCTCTATCAGATTGCCTGAGTTTGTGTCTTGTCTCAGCTATCAGTTCCACCTTTCTGCTAATGCATACCTTGGAAGGTAGCATGAAGTGACACAAGTAGTTAAGTCTCTGTCACCGATGTGGAGAATCAGATGGAGTTCCTGGCTATAGACTTTGGACTGACTCTTCCAAGAGTTTTGCTGGCATTTGAGGAGTGAACTGGCAGGTGAGAGATCTTTCTTTGTCTCTCTATTTGTCTGTTATCAAATAAATAAAAGAAATATATCTATATATATTAAATATTTATTTATTTATTTGAAAGGCAGAGTAATAGAGAGAGGAGGAGAGACAGAGAAAGCAGAGAAAAAGAGATCTTCCATCCACTGGTTCACTCTCCAAATGCTTGAAATGGCTTGAGCTGCGCCAGTCCAAAGCCGGGAGCCAAAAGTTTCTTCTGTGTCTACCACAGAGGTACAAGAACCCAAGCAGTTGGAACATCTTCTGCTGCTTACCTATTCTCAAATCAGGCAGCTGGACTGGAAGTGATACATCGGGAATTTGAACCGGTGCCCATATTGGATGTGACACCAAAGATAGTGGTTTTACCCACAATGCAAAAGGACTGTCATCATAAATAAATAAATAAATAAATAAATATAAAGATTTATTTATTTATTAGAAAGTCAGAGTTACACAGAGAAGAGAGGGAAAGAGAGAGAGAGAGAGAGAGAGAGAGAGGTCTTCCATCCGCTGGTTCACTCCCCGGATGGCTGCAATGGCTGGAACTGAGCCAATCTGAAGCCAGGAGCCAGGAGCCTCCTCTGGGTATTCCACCCTGGTGCAGGGGCCCAAGGACTTGGGCCATCTTCTACTGCTTTCCCAAGACACATCAGTGAGCAGGATTAGAAATGGAGCAGCCGGGTCTCGAACCAGTGCTCACATGCGATGCTGGCACTTCAGGGCAGTGTATTAATCCACTATGTCACAGCGGCAGCCCCATAAATTAATATTTTTAAAATGTCTAATTAAGACTACTTGAAATTGTTTAGTCCAATTTAATTTAATATCAATGTATATTAACCTATATACCTAGCATTAAACTAAATTAATTATTTAGAATTTGCCTTACTTGATCTGACACTGACACATCTACTTTCAACCTTCCTTTACTTTCTTGTAGTCATAAACAATTTTCTCAATTTACATTAAACAGAAAGAAGGCATTTGGGGTATTACTACTAAACTTCCCACGATTATGAATATGCTTTCTACTGGTCTTCTATTTATTACCTTTATCTGTGATCTTTATCTAATCCATATTTTTTCCTGAATACCTCTCATTTTTCTTTCTTTTCAACCTTTTCCTTCTTATATCATACTTGTGAATACACAAAAAGAGACGTCTCAAATCTGTGACTCTCTCCAGTCATCACCTTATCTCTTTTCTTCCTTTTATATCCAACTTCTTTCACAAAAGACTCCACTCATTATCTATTCTGTTTTATCCATTCTCTCTTTAACACCCAGCAAGCTGCTTTCCATTCAAAGCCATCCAATGACAAATGACACCAATGTTCCCTAATTCCTTTCACTGGATTCCTTCTCTTTAGGACTCTTATTACTAGGCTGCTTTGTAGAATCAGACACTTTAAAGATGATATATATTTTTTTTTATGAAATAGTCTCCTCCATGGTCACTTATTTCTTAATCTCCTTTCTTCTAACTTTATTTCTGTACATTTGAGTTTCTTTTGTAAGATCCCCTTCAACTCAGACCAAAAGAATGAGCCTGATTTCTCAAAACGCTTAACCCATAGACTCAAAAATCTCACTGTCCTGACTTTAAACAATAGCTATATGATGATAATTCATAATTCACTATTCTTTGTGGTCACATTTAACCTGATCAAGATTTTTATGTATGGTACAAGCGATTTAAATTCACTTTCACATTTGAACCTCATATTCTCTTTTAAGCCAAGGAACTACTGTTTTCTCTATAGAAATGGAAAAAAAAAACTGAGTTTCAAAAAAGTTAAGTAATTGGGTCATATCAAGTTGTGTGACGATAAATCCTAAGATCTCAATGTAACTAAGTACTTCAATACTTCCCCTAAATGCCTGCCAACTGTTCATTGTTAACTGGAAGCTCCACTGACATAGGAAAGTACATATTTCATAATGAAATTTGACTTCACCTTCCAAATCCTTCAACTATCTAGCCCTGAGGGATACTAACTAATGTTAAAGACAAGGTTACATTTGGGCATTATCTTGTTACCACCAGATGCTTCCACAGCCCTGAAATTCAATGAGGCATTCACAGAGAAAGCACGTAACTTCACTTCACTCAAACTTTGAATTAATCAAGAAAATCAGGCTTTCACACTCTCTGTTTCCTCTCTTGTTACTAACACCATGAGAAACTCAATTGCCCAAGTTCCAGTTCTGACTGCTATAAACTATTTTTTGTGTCTAATCAATGACTGTATCTTTCCAATTTTAAAAGCGTTGAGAGGAATATGGGAAACATTAATGTCATTACCATTGACTGAAATGCAGCTTGCTGTATATTAAATAGAGAATGGGTTTTTAGGGCCAACATTATGGCATAGTGGGTAAAGCCATTATCTACAGTACCAGCATCCCATAGGGCCACCAGTTCAAGTCCTGGCTGCTCCAATTCCGATCCAGCTCTCTGCTATGACCTGGGAAAGCAGTGGAGGATGGCCCAAGTCCTTGGGCCCCTGCATCTTTGTGGGATACCCAAAGGAGGCTCCTGGCTCCTGGCTTCGGATCGGCACAGCTCCAGACATTGTGGTCATCTGGGGAGTGAACCAGTGGATGGACGACCTCTCTCTCTCTCTCTCTCTCTGCCTTTCCTTCTCTCTCTGTGTAACTCTGACTTTCAAATAAATAAATAAATCTTTAAAAAACATTTCTGAGGAATCATCATACTGCCTTCCATAACGGTTCTACTAGTTTACATCCCCACCAACAGTGCGTTAGGATACCATTTTCACCACTTCTTTGCTAACATTTTTTGGACAATTGTAATATTCTTTCAAGTGATCTCCCTTAACCTTCCCCTCTGGGTGCGGTAGAGTTACCAGAATATGTTCACATTTTAATTTTAAAATACATGTATGTTTTCTTATGAAATTTTAATGACTGGCCATCTCTCTAAACTCTTAAGAAAACTTTAACTATAGAGTTTACCTAAGAAAATACACACTTTAAAAGACAACAATAAAGGCTTTATATTTATTTGACAACTGATTGTGACTTCAATGACTTCAGATATACATCTTCCCACAATCTATTACCTAGATACCAGTTCTAAACTGTTTTCATATTCTTGAGAATTCCAGGCTGCTTCACACCCCTGTATCATTTCACAAGCTGCCTCTCTGACCAAAACAGTGCCCTGGGCCTCATCTCCTCTGTCTCTCTTGGGGACACACACTCTTTGCTCCACTACCTCCCCGATGCTTGGTGTTGGTCATATTCCAGAAGGAGCACTGGCACTCAGAGTGAATTCTTTTTTGACTCAGGAAGGCATAACTCACCAAAAATTTTGTGGGCTATTCTAAGTATTTTTCTGATATTTATAATTGTACAATCTTATTATACTTGCCTGCTAATGATATCTTTACCTAGAAAAATGAAATCCCTTACGAGCTTTTTTTCAAGAAAATAAACACTTTATTTGATGTGTTACAATATTGGTGCATATCTCTCTATATATTATATTGTAGACTTCCGTATTTTATAGATACATGATGAGCAGGCTTGAGCCAACTAAGTACTTTTTTTTTTTTTTAAAAATACACATTTGTTTACTTGAGAGAGAGAGATACATAGTCAGTTAAACCTACAGAATTCCCATGTATTGAAACAGCCTTCAAATGTCCAGGAGCCAGGGTTTCAGTCTAGGTCTCCCACACGGCGGGCAGGAACTCAGCTACTTGAGCAATCACCTCCTGCATCCCAGACTACGGATCTGCATGAAGCTGGAATCAGAGCAAGGCCATACAGGAATTGAAACCGTGCACACTGATATGTGCTGCAGGTGACCCAAAGTGATATCATAACTGTTGCATCAAACGCTACTCTTAGTTTCATTTCCTCAGTAGCACTTATAGAACATGGTATATAATTAACATAATATTTTGGCATTTATAAAGAAAAAATATATGCATAACATAAATGACAACAAGGATCATCATTAATGCATTTAGCATACATTCTCCAATGACATGAACATGATGTAAAAAGAACTTGCTATATTGTGAGAGGAGGTAAAACATTTTAAATGATACAATTCAGAAATAAGATGTACAGGAGAGAGAACAGTTTATACTTTACTCTGAAATAGTCCTTTGTTAAACTGGAGATGAGCAACTCATTGAGGCATTGTGAGAAAAATCCACATAGGTCACAGTTAAGATTGAAAAGCAGTATCTTCTCAAATTTACGTAGGAACCCCAGAAGCAAGATTGATATTTATTTGTTTTGTTCAGTCATATGTATTGCTTTGCACTTAAACAAATAATTTAAATATTTAATTGATTATAATATTATTTTCCATTAAGGATTAGTTTTATAGAAATTGAAAAAGTTACCTGATTTTTCAGTTATTTGTATATGCAAAAAACAGTAGTGCACTATTCAACTTTAATATTAGTCAAGGAATGCATTTCATTTGGTATGATATTTGGCTCACTATATTGTCTTGAACAAGTAATTGTGGTAAATTTCACTATGTGGTCCTACATCGAAAGCAGACTTCACCTGTAACTCAAAAATCTCCTAATAATTGTAGTAAACATCATGTTGTTAGCATAAACAGAAAAATACATATAAACTAGTAGATGAGAGAGTGAGTCTCTTGCTCTCCAGTCTCATAAGAACACAAGGTTTCCATTCACATGGGATGTTGCCTCCTGTGGGAGTTGCCCAAAGTTTCATTTACTTGTGGTAAGTAAAGGAGACAGTGAGAAGGTACGCAGTCTGCCAGGTCTTTAATAACAAGGCTTAGAAAATTGTCCAGAACATAGAAAAAGCAGATGGATTGCACCCTTCCTGCTCAAGCAATATACATCTTCACTTCAAAACTGACAGACTCATCTCTTACAGCTTTCCTTGGCCATAGTAGCCTGGCCCTCTGTGAGCACAATTGTTGCAAGTAAACTTGCCTGGAACATCCTGTGAAAAACAAACTCCGATGTGTGAACTGTGTCGGATTCTTTGCCCCTGTCCCTCTGTCTGATTCTTGTCTAAATTCTATATACTCAGTTACCAGTCTGGATTATATTCTTCCATGCTATTCTTTATGCCCTTTCTCACCTCCACCACACACACACACACACACACACGAAGAAACACACATACACATTATAGAACTTCTTTTCCTTAGGGGAAAAAAGGAAGGAATTATTGCACAGGCATGACTCTGCAATTTGCTTTTTCTCCTAACAGTATGTGGTCCATGTCTATCTAGGTAAACGTTCTATATATAGATCTACTTCATTCTTTTTAATGGCCCATGATATTCAATAGTACTGAATATTCCATCATTTATTTTATTATCCATCCAATTTGTGTTTAAAATTTCTTCCAGGGCAAACAATGCAGCATCATATAACTGTTTGCACACACACAACACAAAGAAACCATATTATTTAACAATTGAGTAATCTCAAAGGAGATCACACACATGCACACTCACGCACACACACACACAATACATTTGAAGCTTCTAAGAGACTTGAAATGCAGATTTAATTCTATCTTCTGCTCTTAAATTTATTATTTTTAGTTGATTGAAGTTAAATGGAGACTTGAGGTCACTCTTTTATTAAATATATAAGATACAATAAAATATTCCTGTGCCTCACTTAATTATTCTACTAAGCAGGAGAAATATTATTAAAATCTATTTCCATGAGAAATCGTTGACAAGAATATGAATGTAATCAGGATACCAACATGAAGCTTTAGTTATACTTCCTTAAAAACAGGCTTCCTTGTTGTTTGAAAAGATTTAGGTTCATGTTTCTCCAATTACCACACAAGTTCAACTTTTCATTTATTCAAAACAAAAATAAGCAGGGGCCGGCGCTGTGGCTTACTAGGCTAATCCTCCACCTTGCAGCGCTGGCACACCAGGTTCTAGTCCCCGTCGGAATGCCAGATTCTGTCCCGGTTGCCCCTCTTCCAGGCTAGCTCTCTGCTGTGGTCAGGGAGTGCAGTGGAGGATGGCCCAAGTACTAGGGCTCTGCACCCCATGGGAGACCAAGATAAGTACCTGGTTCCTGCCATCGGATCAGCATGGTGTGCTGGCCGCAGCGCCCCGGCCGCGGCGGCCATTGGAGGGTGAACCAACGGCAAAGGAAGACCTTTCTCTCTGTCTCTCTCTCTCTCACTGTCCACTCTGCCTGTCCAAAATAAATAAATAAATAAATAAGTAGGAAGAAGATATTCTGTCAGTAGAACAACTCCCTACCCCCACCAAGGTTTAAAAGGCATCTTATTGGATTCTGTATAGATTTACAAATAAACCTCTACAAAATATACCCTGGAGTAAGATAATGTCTTCTCATTTTAAGTGCTATTCAGAGGGTCTCTACTACTCCATTAAATATATGCAACTATACATTTTAAAATAAGAAATGTGAATACAATGTCCATTTGTTTTTAAGAAGAAAGTAAACTTTAGATTAAGCATCTATTTTTACTGGTATAGAAGTAAAAAGTTATTATTACAGATTCTAAATTTTAAAAAAAGTGCTCATCAATTTTTATTAATGCTTTGGAATGGCAGTTATAGATTCACTCTAAGATAACAAAAACATTCCTTTTATTTGATTCTATGGAATGTAGATACATTTCTAGTTATTTCAATTCATTTCAGAATGTTATTAGTAAGAATATAGACTCTCCTAATTATGAATTACAACTTCTAATTACTTTTAGCTGAATAGCTAGGGATTCCAATGTTTTTTGAACAACATTTCAAAATAATTTATCTGGTTTTCTTTCAACAGCTTTTCCGACACTCAGCTGCTTAGCATTCTTTATGCAACAATGCAGACTTGATTAGAGCAGGCTCAATTATGATTTTCTCTTTGAACGGATATTTATACTCATTATATGAATTTTTTTTTGCTGTATTGGGTGGTTCTGATTTTTGAAACTTGTGGATGTCTATCAGAAAAAAGGACTAATAGAAACTTAGTATATGCACAATCCAAGGCAGTTTTGATATCTTCATTTTTCACTTCTCTGCCAATTTTCATCCTTAAAGAATTTAACATTTCTTATTTTAATAAACTTCCTACCAATTAATTTTACATAAACATTTTTTAAAATAATCTATTTAAGTATGATTCTTCCAGGTTGAAATAGTCAGTTTTAAAAGAAGTTTTTCCTGAGACAGAAAACTTTACACAGTATTTAATAATACTATGACTCATTAGAAATTTTATTTATTTATTTATTTATTTATTTATTTATTTATTTATATGAATGGCAGAAGGACAGAGAAAGTAAAGTGAGTAAGATTTTCTGCATGGTGGTTCACCCTGCAGAAGGCTGCAACAGCAGAGGCTGAGCCAGCCTGATGCTAGGAACCAGGAATTCCTCCTGGATCCCCCACATGGGTAGCAGAAACTCAAGATCCTGATCCATTATTCGCTGATTTCCAGGCTCATTAGCAGGGAGTTGCACCAAAAGTGGATTAGGCAGAATTCTAGCAAGCAGTCCAATTGCTGTGGCCATCCCAAATGGCAGGTAGCCTGCTGCACCACAACGCCTGCTCCTCTTTAGAGATTTTATAGTTAAAATATCCATCAAATTCTACTTCACGACTGTACCCTGGCACAGCTGACCTCTAATCTTCACCTGAGCTGAGACTGAGTTTATGTTCTTCTCTCAACTCCATCATGATCTGTCTGATCTAGTCGCAGCCCCTCTTTGTGGTTTGGCATTGATGGTGGAGGAAAAATTGGGGACTTAAAAAGATAATATTTCTCAGTTCATAATCAGGATTAGTATAATTCAGGTGATGTTTATGTAGTAGTATTAGTAATAAGTAAAAGTATGGGGCAGCTGAAAAATGGAATCAAAGTTTATTTTGGTGCAATAAAATTAGAATCTATGCATAGATTTTCTTCATAGTGTACAAATTACATGAACCTTTTGAAGAACTATCTATACCACACCAATAGTTCTATGAATCACATAATATAGGAATAACTAAAATGTAGAAAAGATTGAGGAAAAAAGTATTCAATTACTAAAAGTATTAAAAGTATTTAATTACTAAAAGTGTTAAATTACTAAAATCAGTAATTTTAGTTAGTAGTTATTTAGTAATATAGCAAAATACATAGAAAGGTAAAAACTGAGCTAGATTGTAGAAAAGAAAAGGAGTTGTTAATATTAAGAGAAACTGAAATGCAAATAAAGCAGGAATGGAGAAAGGGAAGAAGGGATTGTGGAAGGGAAAACCATATCATGCCTAACAGCACGAAAGCCTCAGCATCAGAATGCAAGAGTTTGATTGTAGGCTCTGGCAGCACATAGCTCAGACTGTACATATTATTTAACTTTTTTTTTATTTGACAGGTAGAGTTATAGACAGAGAGACAGAGAGAAAGGTCTTCCTTCCGTTGGTTCACCCCCCAAATGGCCGCTACGGCTGGCTGCTGCACCCATCCAAAGCTAGGAATCAGGTGCTTCCTCCTGGTCTCCCATGCAGGTGCAGGGGCCCAAGCACTTGGGCCATCTCCACTGTCTTCCTGGGCCACATCAGAGAGCTGGACTGGAAGAGGAGCAAACAGGACTAGAACCCAGCACCCATATGGGATGCTGGCACCGCAAACGGAGGATTAACCAAGTGAGCCATGGCGCCAGCCCCACATTATTTAACTTTCAATGGCTTTGTTTTCTCACACATAAGACTGAAATGAATGAAATATTTCCTGTACCTTACAAATGTTTATAAAATAAAAAAAATGAAGTGTTATTAGGATGTTAATTTTTTTGTGTTATTATTTACTTTGAAAGTCAGAGAAAAACAGAAAGAGAGGGAGACCAAGGGAGAGATTTATTTTCCACTTGCTGTTTCACTTCCCGTATTTCCCAAATGCAAACATTCAGGGCTAGGTCAAGATGAAGCCAGCAATCTGAAATTCAATGTGCATTTCCCATGAAGTTGGCAAAGTTTCAATTACTTGACCCATCATCTACTGCCTCCTAGGGCATATATTAGCAAGAAGCTGGAATCAGCAATGGATCCAGGATACAAACCTAGACACTTTCATATGGGATTTGGGCATCACAAATATTATCTTAACTGCAGCAACCAAATGCCCACCCCTATGTTCAGTTCTTTTATAACATGAAATATATAGCTTGTTAAGTTTTTCCTGTAGACATGTAACTATTACTGAATAAAGATATGCCATATTTTTACTTAGCATATCTTTCAGGTTTTCTGGTCTTAGAAAAGGATTTACTTCTTTTTAAGGCTGAATAACATTCCATTGTATTTTATTGGATTTTGACTCATCTTCCTTTAACATCATATACTGTTTTTCTAATACAAGGTGTTTAATGAAATCAGTTATTAAGGAATAGATTGGACAAAAGTATTCTCTCTGGTGTACTTTATTCTTACTTGGAAAACTAGATTCCCATATTGTATTATTTTCTTAAAGAATACCTTATTGTATTTTTTTCTTCTAATGTAAGTCATTTTATATGTAACAAGGGATTAATCAAATCCTGGAGTTTTATTTATTGCAAGAACCCTTCCATCTTGAATGGTCTAGAACCTGAAAGTCTGTCTCCACATTTAATCAAATTGTTGAATTGTCAACTCAAATACATGTTTGTTGAAAAATTAAATTAAAATCATGAATTTACATTGGTGCAATTTTTTCAGAATATGTGTACAATACATATTATGAATAAGCCACATAGACAGAAAATTATATTGCTACAATTATTTTTACAGATCACAGTATTTTGCTTTTATTTTTTTTCAGACATTGTGTTTCTTCTTTCACTCAAATTATTATAGGAACTGAAGATAGTTGATAAGTTACCACACCATTTGCATTTGAAAATTATTGTCTATAGTAAAGGAATGTTTGTCAAAAGACTTACCAAAGTGCATATTACCAATATACTTGCCTATAGAATTTTTAATGTTCACATTTTTATATACCTTGTTCAATATCCATTTAAAATTATTCAGGGATGGCCATTTTGTGCAGCAGCTTAAGTTGCTGCCTGGGGTACCAGGATGGCATTCCAGAGAGACTAGCCACTTGAGTGCATAATTGGAATTCTAGCTCTCCCACTTCTGATCAGTCTTTTCCTAATTCATGCCATGGGAGGAGCAGGTGTTGAATCAAGTCCTTGAATCCCTAGCATCTGTGTGGTGTCCAGATGGAACTCTGGGCTCCTGTCTTCAGCCTGGCCCAGCCCTTGTTATTGGGGGTACTTGGGGAATGAACCAGTGAATGGAAGGTCTTTCCCTCTCTCTCTCCCTCTCCCTCTCTCTCTCTCCCTCTCTCTCTCCCTCATAAAATGAAAATGTATGTGCTTTCAATGAAATAAAATATATTAGAAATTTAAATTAATCTTCCATGAAATATAAATCACCTCCATTACAGGTTGGTTGTATGGTCTGTCACTCTCATTATTCATAGTTCCCTTTATACAAAAGAAATTTTGAATTTATTCTAAAATTGTTGCACAATTTTGTTTCAGATTGAGTTCTAAAGACTTCACTTTAGCCTGTAGGTAGATAGATGCTACTTAAAAAAATACAGATATCTTCATAATATAAAACCCAAGTAACACAAAATAAGCATATTTGTGCCTCTGGGGTTTACAAAGAATATTCATCAAACTCTGATAATGCAAATGGCTTTTTGTCAGCTTTTTATTTTCAAAGAGAATTTATTTGCTAATAGTTTTCATTTTAATAGGCTGCATACTATTATGCCACTATCAAACATTTAAAATTGAAATACCATAAATTGCTTTCTTTAGAGAAAACCGAAAGAGGATTTCTAATGGCTAAATAGCACTTTTCCGTGTGCTTCCTGCATCACAGAGCACCCTGGAAAATACATTTTGCATGTGCAGGCATGCTCCAGAGCAGATTTGAAGAGATAAGTGATAACACACACTGCTTATTTCAGAATGGAATCGCAGTGCTTCACAAAAAATCGTAAACAGAGAAAAACAATATTTTTTCCAGTAAAAGAACTGGAATTATATATTTATGCACAACTTTAACAATATTATTGTTTGTATTAGCATTTATTAATCTTGCACTATGCATATTTAAAAGTGAATTATATGGTTCATAAGAGCAATATGAAAATGAGCACCCAGAAAAACCAACTCTCTCAGTGGAAAAATAAAGCACTTTTGCAACTGAATAATATTGCCTGTGACCAAAGACTTAAAATTCCTATCTGTATTTGAGGTGTGTGAACTGCCCAATTTTCCCCCAGCAGTTCATAGGAAATGCTTTCAATCTCAGACTTTCACAGCTCCTTGAATTTTGCAAACCCCACCAGCACTTAAACAGGTTGCTGTCAAACTTTCCAAATATTTATAAAGCTGTGAGCCTTGCAGCAAAATTTTAAGCTCTTGTACTGTTTAAAGTGGTACTTACCTATATGTGGAGGAAGCAATAATCATATTTAGCTTAAAATTCTCAGAACCAAAATCTGTTAAAATTCAATTTTTCCATTGGGAGAAAGAAAGTTATAAAAATATGTGAAATGCCTGGTATCTTGGAGAATTGAAAAAGTAAAATGTCAATTTGTATTTACAGGTAGATATTCTGAATAATAATACTAAGTAGGACCTTTAAATTTGCACCCAACACTTAAATTTGAACCTGGAGCACCAAGAAGAATAATTGTATTTAAATTAATGAGAGTTGTTTTTATTTATCATCAAAAGCAATCGTGATTTTTTGAATTAATAGAAATTAAGCATAAAATTTAAAATTTTTATATAACAATGAAAAATGTAGTTTCATTTTTTACAAAATATCTTATGAAGCAACGTTAGTTTGCTCTTCATAACTTCAGGTGATTCAACATTCACTTGTATAATATTAATTATAAAGCTTTAAACCTTAGTACTTATAGCTTCCTTTATTTATTTTATGCCTTAAGAGTGTTGTTTATCTATTTTCCAAATTAACCATCTAACATCCTTCAATATAAATCTACTAAATAGAATTTCTTTTTATTTTCAGATACTGCACTCAAATTACATAAAAAAACACTAAACAAAGAAAAGCTGTTGTTATTAAGGAAATAAGATTTTAAATTGTCACCCTTTTTTATTTGCAGGATTGTTTACAATTACTGTTCATCCAAACTAAGCTCTGTGTATCCTCTAAACTTTGTTAAATCATATTCAGACTTTACACTTTAAGAAAAAAAAAGTGTTAAAATTCTATTCTTCATATTTACCTCTAGAAAATTTCTGTAATTATTTGCTCTATGGTCACTGTTCTTTCTTGGAAAGCTATTTATTACCAATGTATATCATAACTTGTTATTGGAATTTGACATTTTTTTCTACTGTGATACGTTAAACTCACCCTAAAATGTATTATAATGGACTCACAGTTGTCTGTCCGAATAAGACAGCTAAGTCAAAGAGTTCAGTTGTCTGATACCTAAAGAAGAAGCTCCTAATGCCACCATACTATGACAGATAATCTTCCTACTATTTCCCAAGTTTCTGCTGAAGTATTATTTCCTGCTTCATGTCTATTCATATCTCTTTGATAGCATGGCTTTTAAGTTTATTGATTTTTTTGATTATACTTCGGGTTTGGGTGTCAAATAGTTTGGCTATAGTCATTGCTTTTAGAGTGAGAAACAAAATACATCAGATAATAAATCCAGCTTTAGCATAAGAAGTTTCAAGTAATTAAGACATGAGTTTCTTTATTTTCTGAAATAGAGGACAAAATGATGCAACAAAAAGAATCATAAAATACAGGTTTTGATACATAATACTTCATTATTTTCATTATGTGTTACACCTTAATATTTAAGCTGAATATATAACACTAATTTAGTTACAGCATGCTTGCTTACCTGCTAAATGCAGAAAATTTAAATATCTGTCCAAATAATAAAAAAATACAAACCTGTAATTTTAGATTATAGCATTTATATTTCTAAATATATGTTTTGTAGTAAAATGAAGAGGAACTTGGAATAAATAGTAAGAAATAATAACTAAGAAGTTTGTATTATTTGAGTATACTTCAAAAAGTACAGGAAAGTACTTGTAAAATATAATTTTTGTGCAAAATTTTTCAATCTATAGTTTTTTTCAAATCACACATTTTCCATCTATTATGAAAAAAATTGCACCAAAATAAACCCATGCTTTTAATTCCATTTTCCATAACCTTTTTAAAGAATCCAACATGCATTATACATGTATATCATTTTATGCATTCTTAATATGTATGTTTGTGTGTGCATATATATCCCATGTACATCCTTTTTTATTCATTTTAGTTTGTTTTATTTAAGGAATACAGACCTCATGCATTTAATGTATCTAATTTGGGAACATGGTGATTCTTCCCCCCACCTTCCTCCCATCCATACTCCCATTCATCTTCCTCCCTCTCCCTTTCTCATTCTTATTTTATACAAAGATCTATTTTCAATTAATTTTATTCACATAAGATTAACCCTACACTAAGAAGAGTTCTCTGAATAGTATGAAGAAAAAAGAAAAAGAAAAGTACAAAAACAAACCAGAAAGCCATTGTTCCTCAACATCGAAGACAAGGGCTATTCAAAATCATTGCATCTCAAGGTGTCAGTTTCACTCCTATAGATTACCTTTTAGGTATTACCACAGATCAGAGAGACCATATTGTATTTGTCCTTTTGTGATTGGCTTATCTCACTAAGCATAATGGTTTCCAGTTGCATCCATTTTGTCATAAATGACAGGATTTCATTTTTTACTGCTGTATTGTATTCCATAGTGTATCTATACTATAATTTCCTTATCCGATATTCATATGATGGACATCTGGATTGATTCCCTATCTTGGCTATTGTAAATTGAGCTGTATTGAACATGGTGGGTAAAGATAACTCTTTCATATGCTGATTTGGATGAATTCCCAGGAATGGGATGGTTCCATCATATGGTAAGTCTATTTTTAGCTTTCTGAGATATCACCATATTGTCTTCCCCAGTTGGCTGTACCAGTTTACAAACCCACCAACAGTGGATTAGGGTTCCCTTTTCCCCACATCCTGCCAGCATTTGTTTTTGATGATTAGTGCATTAGAGCCATTCTAAATGGAGTGAAGTGAAATCTCATTATGGTTTTGATTTCCATTTCCATGCTGGCTAATGATCCTGAGCATCTTTTTAAGGGTCTGTTGCACATTTGAATTTCTTAATTTTGAAAAATATCTGTTCTAGTCCTTTGTCCATTTCTTAACTGGATTGTTTGTTTTGTAGTTGTTGAGATCTTCAGCCCTTTATAGATTCTGGAAATTCATCCATTTTCATTTGCATAGTTTTCAAATATTTCCTCCCACTCTCTCAGTTAACTTTTCACTTTGCTGAGGATTTCTTTTGATGTGCAGAAACTTCTCAATTTGATGTATTTCCATTTCTTAATTTGACATTTATTGCCTGTGCTTCTGGGGTATTTTCCAAGAAGTCTTTTCTTATGCCAATGTCTTGTAGAGTTTCCCTAATGTTTTCTAGGAATTTCATAGTATCATGTTGTAGATTTAGGTCTCTGATCAATTTTGAGTGGATTCTTGTGTAAGAATCGGGACCTGGGCTTTTAATTGTTGGGGGGGGGGGTCTTTATTACTGACTCGATCTCCATCTTGTTTACTTGTCTGTTTAAGTGATCTTTACCTTCATGACTCAATACTTGGACGTACCTTTCTTTTGCCAAATTGGGCAGTTTTCTGTAATTATTTCCCTAAATAGGCCTTCTAGTCCATTCTCTCTTTCCACACCTTCAGGAACTCCTAAGACCTGTATGTTGGATTGTTTGATAGTATCCCAAGGATCTTAAAAACTGTTTTTAAGTTTTCTAATTTCCTTTTTTTTTTTGGTCTGACTGAATAAGTTTCAGAAATTTGTCTTCTTGCTCAGGTATTCTTACTTCTGCCTCACTAAGTCTGTTGTTAAGACTTTCCACTGCATAATTTTATTTGATCTATTGAATTCTTCATTTCCAGTATTTCATTTTTGATTTGCTTTATAATCTCAATTTCATGGGAAAAATTTCATTCATATCATGTGTGGCTTTATTTTTTTTTTTTATTTGCCAGGTAGAGATATAGACAGTAAGAGAGAGACAGAGAGAAATGCCTTTCTTCTGTTGGTTCACTCCCCTAGTGGTCGCTACGGCCAGCGCTGCACCAATCAGAACCCAGGAGCCAGGGGTTTCCTCCTGGTCTCCCATGCGGTTGCAGGGCCCAAACACTTGGGCCATCCTCCACTACCTTCCTGGGCCACATCAGAGAGCTGGACTGGAAGATGAGCAACCGGGACAGAATCCGGCGCCCCGATCAGGACTAGAACCCCGGGATGCCAGCGCTGCGGGTGTAGGATTAGCCTAGTGAGCTGTGGTGCCGGCCTCATGTGTGGCTTTCTTTAGTTTGTGATTTGCTTCTGATTGCTTTTGAGTATTCCTATGATTACTTTTTTGAATTCCAGTTCATCATTTCCTCATTCTCTTCATTTTCACATTCTAATGTTGAAATGCTGATGTGTTCCTTAGGCCATAGTGTCTTCCTTATTCTTGTTTCTTGAATTTCTGCATTTATTTTTTAGGAATTTGTAGTATTATTTTTTTTTCTCTGCTGGCTTTTATCTTTAGTTATCCCTCTGTGGCTTAGTGGAATGTCTGCAGTTTCAGTGAATATCAAGAGGTGTGTGGTGAGTGTGGCCAGGTAGCTCCGGTCAGTGCTCCAGGGTTGGCTAAGTATCCAGGGTAACACCAAAGTTGGGTGTGATAGTTCATCTCTGTTGGGGAGACTACTGCCTCACGTCCTCACCTCAAAGCTGAGGAATGCCAAAGTGTTAGCTTCTAGTATGTTCAGCAACTCATCTGCACTGCCATAACATCCATGTGAATGGTCTGTACAGTCCTCCCTGTGAGCACAGATCCCTCTGCTATTAATTGCTCTGTGCGACCATGGAGCTCTGAGAGTGTGCAGCACTATTTAGTGTTTACTCATAAACCCAGCTACACCCTGCCTCCTCTCACACAATCACAGTTTTTTCTTAGCCTCAGTACCCAGGAAACTCACAGTCAAAGAGTGCATGAGGGATCACTCTTCCCAAATAGCCTGTCTTGTCCACAGGGAGACTGAGGTTTTCCCATTTGTGTTCCATCCCACTAGATTGAGCCCGACCCTCCCAATGATGCTCAAAGTCAGTGGGGAATGCCAGTTTTTTTTCTCTGATAAAATCTGTGGATCACCGGAATGCACAATTCCCTCCAGCTACAACTCCACTCATGTCACAATTGTATTGGGCATATACAAGCAGCCCTGCAGGCAGTACTTCCCTTCCACAGGGGTGGCTCTCCCTCCCCAATGATTACCAGGTGGGTGCAGCAAGTGAGCTGGACACCATCCATCGGGTGTGCATTCACCTTGCTTCTCTGAGGGGTCTGGGTCAGACTTAAAAAAGATGTAGTCAGGGCTGGCTCTGTGGGGCAGTGGGTTAACGCGCTGGCCTGGAGTGCTGGCATCCCATATGGGTGCCGGTTGGAGATCCGGCTGCTCTACTTTCAATCCACCTCTCTGCTGTGGACTGGGAAATCAGTAGAAGATGGCCCAAGTCCTCCCCTGCACCCATGTGGGAGACCTGGAGGAGGCTCCTGGCTTCGGATCAGCGCAGCTCTGGCTGTTGCAGTTAATTGGGGAATGAACCATCTGATGAAAGACCTCTCTCTGCCTCTCCACTCTCTGTGTAACTCTGACTTTCAAATAAATAAATAAATCTTGAAAAACAAACACTATAATTTGGTAACCTTGGCAACCCAGTGGAGACTGCAGGAGAATTTGAGCCCACACTGAGGGCAGAACAGTTTCCCTGTGTGGTCCTTGGGAAAGAGCCTCTGATCTCTGGCTCCTGTGGGTATATCATGCGCCTGCTAACTACCTCCAATTCCACTCAGCTGTGTGGAATTACTTCCCTTTTGAATCAAACAAAAAACAAAAAGAGAGAGAGAGAGAGAGAGAGAGAGATTTACCACGCCTAAGCTGGGAATATCATCTTTTGCACACCCTTAACCCTGAGGAACCAGATTTCTCAGGCCACACCCATCTCAAGCCTCTAAGGCTCCATCAAAAGCAGACAGTCCTCTTAATACAGTCATAGTATGACAAGAAAAAACACCACAATAAGGGAAGAAGAATCCAAAGAATATCTCCACAATGCCAAGCAACAAACACAGAAACTGAGGAAACAAGAACAAGGAAGACATTATGACACCCCAAATGAACAAGAAACCCCAAGCCATGATTATGAAGATAATGAGATGGAAGAAATGCAAGATATATATTTCAAAAAATTTATGATAAGAACAATTAGAAGTTTTCAAAAACAAATGCTTGAGCTATGGAAATCCTTACTGGGCAGGATAGAAAATCTCCTTTGAGAAAATGAAATCTTAAGGAGGAATCAAAATGAAACACAGAATCTAGTAGAACAGGAAAAGTGTGATAGTGAAGAGAAATCAAAATAAAATGAAGAACTCAATAGATAAATGACAAACACATTAGAGAGCCTTAAAAACAGAGTCAGTGAAACAGAAGAGAGACTATTGGACTGAGAAGACAAAAAACAGGAAAAGATACAGTCAAACGAAAGAAAAGAAGAGGAAATTAGAAATCTAAAAAATATTGTTGGGAATCTACAGGATACTATCAAAAAAACCAACATTCGGGTTCTAGGTGTTCCTGAAGGCATGGAGAGGGAGAAAGGATTAGAAGGCCTTTTTAGTGAGATATTAGCAGAGAACTTCCCGGGTTTGGAGAAGGAAAGAGAAATCCTAGTACAGGAAGCTCATAGAACCCCTAGTAAACATGACCAAAAGAGATCCTCACCATGACACATTGTAATCAAACTCACCACAGTGAAACGTAAAGAAAAGATCCTAAAATGTGCAAGAGAGAAACGTCAGATTACTCTCAGAGGATATCCAATTAGACTCACAGCAGACTTCTCATCAGAAACCCTACAAGCTAGAAGGGAATGGCAAGACACAGCCCAGATACTAAGAGAGAAGAACTGCCAGCCCAGAATATTATATCCTGCAAAGCTCTCATTTGTGAATGAAGGTGAAATAAAGACCTTTCATAGCAAACTGAAATTGAAAGAATTTGTCACCACTCGTCTAGCCCTGCAAAAGATGCTTAAAGATGTGTTACAACACAGAAACACAGAAACACGGTCATCAGTATGAAAGAAGGTAAAGGAAGGAAACCTCATAGAAAAAGATCACAGGGAGTTAAAAGCATATGTTAGAAAATATCGGCCGGCGCCGTGGCTCAATAAGCCAATCCTCCACCTTGCGGCGCCGGCACACCGGGTTCTAGTCCTGGTCGGGGCGCCGGATTCTGTCCCGGTTGCCCCTCTTCCAGGCCACCTCTCTGCTGTGGCCCAGGAGTGTAGTGAAGGATGGCCCAGGTCCTTGGGCCCTGCACCCCATGGGAGACCAGGAGAAGCACCTGGCTCCTGCCATCGGTTCAGCGCGGTGTGCCGGCTGCAGCGCACTGGCTACGGCAGCCATTGGAGGGTGAACCAATGGCAAAGGAAGACTTTTCTGTCTGTCTCTCTCTCGCAATGTCCACTCTGCCTGTCAAAAAAAAAAAAAAAAAATTAAAAAAAAAGAAAATATCTCTGGGAAATGGAAGGCAAAGTTACTACTTATCAATAGTCACATTGTATGTTAATGGCCTGAAATTTCCAGTTAATAGACACAGATTGGCTGATTGGGTTAAGGAACAAAACCCATCTATTTGCTGTTTACAAGAAACACATCTTTCCAACAAAGATGCATACAGACTGAAAGTAAAAGGTTGGAAAAAGATATACCATGACAACAGAAATGAAAAAAGAGTGGGCGCCATAAACAAGAGTGTCAAATTGTTGTCAACAACAGGAGTCACTGTGTACTTACTTCTCATGTGGGATCTGTCCGTAATGTGTTGTCCATTGTGAAGAAATGCTATAACTAGTACTGAAACAGTATTTTACACTTTGTGTTTCTGTGTGGGTGCAAACTGATGAAATCTTTACTTAATATATACTAAATTGATCTTCTGTATATAAAGAGAATTGAAAATGAATCTTGATGTGAATGGAATGGGAGATGGAGCGGGAGATGGGAGGGGTGCAAGTGGGAAGGAAATTATGGGGGGGGGAAGCAATTGTAATCCATAAACTGTACTTTGGAAATTTATATTTACTAAATAAAAAATGCAAAAAAAAGTTAAGACCATGCATTACAAAATTAAAATGAAATTAAAATATAGTTGTTAGATACTAAACAATTCCACTGTTATGAATAGTAGAGATGGTGTTTTAGTTACTTAATGTTTCTAACAAAAGCTACAAATCAAAATGCAGTACAGTTGTGAAAACAATTAATATGAATCTAATATATGATGTTGTGTGCAAAGTATTGAAACTTCACATATTGATTGCACACTGAATCTTATTGATATACTTGGCTCTGAAGTTAGGTTTCTTTTCCTCCAAATGATGTATTTATTTATTTAATTTTTGTAAGTGGTAAAAATTGATGTGAAAATTTTGACATATTTTTATTGCTTTGTTTTTGCATAAGTACTATAAAATTATTATAAGCTCAGAATAACCTTAATTTTTAACATTTGTGGTTCTCTTTAATTCTTTTTTCGGATGAAATGTGAAATTTGATGTTATTGCCTTACTGCTAATTTGTTTAATTACATTTTTTTGTATTTTTATTTTATTTTTATTTTTTTTAAATTTCCAAAGTACGATTTATGGATTACAATGGCTTCCCCCCCATACCGTCCCTCCCACCCACAACCCTCCTCTTACCCACTCCCTCTCCCCTTCCATTCACATCAAGATTCATTTTCAATTATCTTAATATACAGAAGATCAGCTTAGTATACATTAAGTAAGGATTTCAACAGTTTGCTCCCACACAGAAACATAAAGTGAAAAATAATAGATGATTTTTTTTAAATGATGATGAAATCAGATCAGACCTATTGTCATGTTTAATCCCAGTGAGAGTCAAGTTGGGAGTTGATAATTTTTTTTTTTTTTTTTTTACAGAGGATCAGTTTAGTATGCATTAAGTAAAGATTTCAACAGTTTGCACCCCCATAGAAACACAAAGTGAAATATATTGTTTGAGTACTCGTTATAGCATTAAATCTCAATGCACAGCACATTAAGGACAGAGATCCTACATGAGGAATAAGTGCACAGTGACTCCTGTTGTTGACTTTACCGATTGACACTCCTGTCTATGGCATCAGTAATCTCCCTATGCTCCAGTCATGAGTTTCCAAGGCTATGGAAGCCCCTTGAGTTTTCCGACTCTTATCTTGTTTAGACAAGTTCATAGTCAAAGTGGAGGTTCTCTCCTCCCTTCAGAGAAAGGTACCTCCTTCTTTGAAGACCTGTTCTTTCCACTGAGATCTCACTCACAGAAATCTTTTGCCAGAGTGTCTTGGCTTTCCATGCCTGAAATACTCTCGTGGGCTTTTAAGCCAGTTCCGAATGCCTTTAGGGCTGATTCTGAGGCCAGAGTGCTGTTTTGGACATCTGCCATTCTAAGAGTCTGCTGAGTATCTCACTTCCCATGTTGGATCACTCTCCCCTTTATTTACTCCATCGGTTAGCATTAGCAGGTACTAGACTTGTTTATGTGCTCCCTTTGGCTCTTAGTCCTTTCATTATGATCAATTGTGAACTGAAATTGATCACTTGGAATAGTGAGATGGCATTGGTACATGCCACCTTGATGGGATTGAATTGGAATCCCCTGGTATGTTTCTAACTCTACCATTTGGGGCAAGTCAGCTTGAGCATGTCCCAAATTATACATCTCTTCCCTCTCTTATTCCCACTCTTATGTTTAACAGGGATCACATTTCAGTTCATTTTCAACACTTAAGAATAACTGTGTATTAATTCCATAATTAAACCAGTCATATTAAGTAGAACAGACAAATAAACTACTAAGAGGGATAATGTATTAAGTTGTTCATTAACAGTCAGGGCTATGCTGATCAAGTCACCGTTTCCCATAGTGTCCATTTCACTTCAACAGGTTTCCTTTTTGGTGTTCAGTCAGTTGTCACCAATCAGGGAGAACATATGGTATTTGTCCCTTTGGGACTGGCTTATTTCACTCAGCCTGATGTGTTCCAGATTCCTCCATTTTGTTGCAAATGACTGGATTTCGTTGTTTCTTACTGAGGTATAGTATTCTAAAGAATACATATCCCATAATTTCTTTATCCAGTCTACCGTTGATGGGCATTTATGTTGGTTCCAGGTCTTAGCTATGGTGAATTGAGCTGCAATAAACATTAGGGTGCAGACCGCTTTTTTGTTTGCCAATTTAAATTCCTTTGGGTAAATCCCAAGGAGTGGGATGGCTGGGTCGAACAGTAGGGTTATCTTCAGGTTTCTGAGGAATCTCCAGACTGACTTCCATAGTGGCTTGACCAGTTTGCATTCCCACCAACAGTGGGTTAGTGTCCCTTTTTCCCCACATCCTCCCCAGCATCTGTTGTTGGTAGATTTCTGTATGTGAGCCATTCTAACCGGGGTGAGGTGAAACCTCATTGTGGTTTTGATTTGCATTTCCCTGATTGCTAATGACCTTGAACATTTTTTCATGTGCCTGTTGGCCATTTGGATTTCCTCTTTTGAAAAATGTCTATTGAGGTCCTTGGCCCATCTCTTAAGTGGGTTGTTGGTTTTGTTTTTGTGGAGTTTCTTGATCTCTTTGTAGATTCTGGTTATTAACCCTTTATCTGTTGCATAGTTTGCAAATATTTTTTCCCATTCTGTCGGTTGTCTCTTCACTCTCCTGACTGTTTCTTTTGCAGTACAGAAACTTCTCAATTTGATGCAATCCCAAATGTTAATTTTGGCTTTGACTGCCTGTGCCTCCCGGGTCTTTTCCAGAAATTCTTTGCCTGTGCCAATATCTTGAAGGGTTTCTCCAATGTTCTCTAGTAACTTGATGGTGTCAGGTCGTAGATTTAGGTCTTTAATCCATGTTGAGTGGATTTTTGTGTAAGGTGTAAGGTAGGGGTCTTGCTTCATGATTCTAATTTGTTTAATTTCTTCTGCTCCTTTTTTATTGTTTTGTATATTTTATCTCTACATGTTATAGGTCTAGCAATACAATTTTGTGTATATAATTTCATGCAGTATTTTATTATTTCAAATTGGTTAGTAGATAAAAGGGGAAGAAAAATTAATTACAGGGACTTGGGTTATGGCACAGTATGTTAAGCAATTGTTTACAGCATCAGCATCATGTATTGGAATGTCAGTTCTAACTTTGGTTGTCTTGGTTCCAATCAAGACCCCTGCTAATGTGCCTGGGAGAGCAGTGGATGCTAGTTTAAACGCCTGGGACCCTACCACCCTTGTGGGAGACCCACATAGAATTCCTGGCTCCTGACTTTGGCCTGGCCAAAACCTGGTTATTATGGCCAGTTACAGAGTGAACAGCAGATGGAGAATCTCTCTCACAAACGCACACATGCTCTGCCTTCCAAATAAATAAATAAATCTAAAATATTTTAATTACAATTGTTTTTCCATCTGCCCACTTAGTCGTTACTTACACCTTCATATTTTTACATGCATTCAAATTATTCTCATATACCATCTTTTCCAAGATGATGAATAACTTTCAATATTCTTTGGAAACTGTTGTGCTAACCATGAATTATCTTAACTTTTGGATAGTTTCACCTTCATTAATATTAAAGATAAGTTAATTGGAAATAAGTTTCTAAAGTGATTTTTCTTAATTAGCATTTCGAGTGTATCATCTGAATCCCTTCTGGGATCCAATATTTCTAAGAAAAAAATTAACTGATCATTTTATTAGGGTTTCTTTATATTTAATGGATTTTTCCCAGTGCTACTCTCAGGCTTTCCATTTTTTAGCTTTTAACTTCTTGAATATATTTTTAGATGTCTTTCCATTCGGATGATATCCTCCTTGGGGTTTGTTAACCTTCTTGTTTGTCCATATTGTTGTTTTCATGGAGTTTGAGAAGTTTCAGCTTTTGTGTTCTTAGCAATGTTCAATCCATTCCTTGATCTCTTGCTTATCTTTCTGGTACACCTAATATACATATTCATGTTTGCTTAATGGTGTCATATGTTCTATCAATTTTTGCCTACATTTTGTTCCTGTCTCTTTCTTCAATTTTTGTCATCTCCAATCACCTCCTTTTGTGTCTGCTAATTCTGACAGTTCATATCTTCAGTTGAGCACCTGAATGAATGATTCATGTCAGTTGCAATACTTATTTTTTAAAAAAGTGATTTATTTGATTATGTATTTGAAAGGCAGAGTTAGAGAGAGAGAGAGAGAGAGAGATCTTCCATCAGCTGGTTCACTCCCCAAATGGCTGAAAAATGGCCAGAACTGAGGAGATCCTAAGCCAGAAGCCAGGAGCTTTCTGGGTCTCCCACGTAGGTGCAGGGACCCAAGCAATTGAACCATCCTCTGCTACTTTCCCAGGCACATTACCAGGGACCTCAATAGGAAGTGGTACAGCCATAATTTGAACCTGTGCCCATATGGGATTCTCATATACTATTTGCCATCTAAAAATAAAATGAAAGAAAAAAAAAAGAACATTCTGAAAGGTCAAATCAGTATCAATCAGGAATATAACTAAAATATTTTTTTCACTTACAAGACTGCTAATCTAAAAATTTTGAAATATCTGGATTTAGTGAACATGTAGTAAAGTAAATTTTCTCTTTTTGTGTGTAGTAGAAATGAAAACCAGTATAACTCATAAGGAGAGTTGATGAAACATTATAAAATATGATGAAACATTATAAAATATACATATTTAATATATAATAATATATACATATATACATTAAAGATGTATATATACATCTTTAATAAAATATACATCCTTTCAACCATTTCTAGGAATATTTCATTAAATATATTTACAAAAACACTTCGTGTGTATTTATTCTCAGTCTAAATCTGCACAATTTATTTAAATCAGCATATATACCACCATGTTTATAGTAACTCAATTCACAATAGCTAAGATATAAAATCAACACAGATGTCAGTCAACTGATGGCTGGGTAAAGAAAATGTACTTTATATATACAATGAAATACAGCTCAGTCACGAAAAATGGAATTATTCTTTGGCAACAAAACAGATGCAAATAGAGACCGTGATGCTTAGTGAAATAAGCCAGTCTCCAAAAAGACAAATATCATGTTTTACTGATTTATGGCAGATAATATAATGAGCTCAAAAATATTATATATATTAATGAAATTGGCATTTTGTGATTTGACTACTATTTATAGCCCTTGTCTGCATATCTGCATAACAGTGATTTTTCTGCTCTTTATTTGTTGAACTCTATTTAATGGAGGATTAAGCCTGTGATTATAAAGCAAATTAAAATATGTTATTGCAAAGATTAACAGAAAAAAAAAAACAAAGAAAGGAAGGAGTAGGGAGGAAGGGAGCATCATCCTATTTGAATTGTATCTATGAACTACATGAAATCTGTTCCCTTCATATTAATGAAAATGTGATTAAAAAGTATATCCATTCTTGGTGGCCCTGCTTGAATGATTAAACTTGGTTTTTGATAGTAGCAACTTAAAATTGTTATATTTTGCATTCTCATAAACCATAATTATCCTTCATAAAATCATGATAGAGTAGGAATATCAAATATGTGACATTCTTATAAGCAGAGATTGTGATTCCTGGCTTTGTTTTAAAATATAAAGTCATTACTTCTCTGATTTCTTACTTGTGGCAACAATATGCTCATCACACAAAAGACAATCAACTAAAATTCATTGAGCTGACTTTATAGCAAAGAACCTAGAAAGTCAATGTTAATATTTCTTAAGAAAATGCATACGGAGTAAAAATGGTAGGACAGGTTTTTGTTTGTTTTCAAAACCAAATATTTTAAAAAGGATTAATTTATTCAGAAATACTGATAAGAACACAGAAACTACAGTATTCACAGCCCAAATATTCAAAGAATAAAAAATGAATATTTCTATCTGAAGAGCAATTGGATTTGTTAAAAAGTATGTAATGTCTTTCTTTCCTTATAGTGGTTGATAAACCCCTGAACCATAACATAGTTGCCAAAAATCTAAATAAACTTCATTACTACATAATAAAAGAACCGAACTTTAAAATGGGTCAGTTTATTGATTTTTGTGGCAAGGGATTTGAATGCATTTTCTTTGTTTGCCCTTAATTTCTTGCTTTCTGAAACCAATCTATTACAACCAATGTACAATTAAACATGCTGATATTATTATAATCAAACATAAAATGAAGTGTGAGCTCTTGGGGTGTTTATGATAAATTACAAAAACAGCTCTTCTATAATCATATTCAATTGGGGAAGAGCTAAATGTGGACTATTTTGGAACTTTCATGAATTTTTGGTAATACATTTTTCATTGAAATTAGTTCATTTTAATTCATCCTGATTTAAATCAGAGTCTAAACTCATTGATTTGATCAGCTCATATTTTTCACTTTTGTATTTAAAGTGATCAAAATAAAGTCAGAAGTCATCTCAGAAGAAGCATTACTATACATAATCTTGTTTATTTTCCTCTTTGTGAAATACATTATCCTTTAGCTATCCAATTGTAATTTTTAGCTGAACTAGCCACAAAGGCTGTTTTGGAACTCTCAACTAACATGTCACTTGCTTGCTCACTGAATTTTCTACATTGTATGCATTTCATAACTTTTAACAAACTCTGCTCATTATCATTGTTTGCATAAGGAGCTAATGTTGAATTTTAGATCTTGTGCTATTAACATAGAAAAGCATTATTGATTATTGTGAAGCAGAGTAGCATTTTATATTTGTGAGTATATTCAATATGTCAATTTTCTTTTTTTTTAGATGTATTTATTTATTTGAAAGTCAGAGTTACAGAAAGAGAAGTATACACACAGAAAGGTCTTCTATCCATTGATTCACTCTCCAGATGACCACAATAGTCAGGGATGAGTCTTCATGAAGCCAGGAGCCAGGTGTTTCTAAAAATTCTTCCATATAGGTGTAGAGACACAAGCACTTGGGCTATCCTTCACTGCTTTCCCAAGCCTTTAGCAAGGAGCTGGATTGGGCATGATACAAAGATGTTAGATATTAATATAACTACATCAACAATCATTTAAATCCATAAGGATAATAAACATCATCAAAAGATAGAGAATACCATAGTGGATATAAAACAAAGGAAGACAAGGAGACTATATGCTGTTTATAACAAATTTACTTTAAATATAATAATACAAGCAAGTTAAAATAAAAAAATGTAAAAATGTTCTATACTTTTTTTAAAGCCTTTACTTATTTATTTGAGAGGTAGAGTTTTAGATAGTGAGAGGGAGAGACAGAAAGAAAGGTCTTCCTTCCATTGCTTCACTCCCAAAATGGCCACAACAGCCGGAGCTGCACCAATCCTAAGCCAGGAGCCAGGTGCCAGGTGCCTCTTCCTGGTTTCCCATGTGGGTGCAGAGGCCCAGGGACTTTTTCCATCTTCTACTGCTTTCCCAGGCCACAGTAGAGAGCTGGATTGGAAGAGGAGCAGCCGGGACTAGAACCAGCGCCCATATGGGATGTCAGCACTGCAGGTGGAGGATTAACCTGTGCCACAGCACTAGCCCCAAAAATGTTCTGTACTAATATACTCAGAGGAAAATTGGCACAGATACATTAATTTCAGACAAAGCAAAATTTAGAACAAGAGAGATTATAAGACATAAGGCATGCCATTATGGAATCTATCATGCTTAGGAGTTCCAGAAACAATATACCAGGACAAACTAGCATCAGAACCTATGTTTGTTTTCTCATATTATTTTCCAATAAAAGGGATTAGAATTTTGGAAGAAATAACTGATACTATGAATAAGAAATAAGAAAGGGAATATTCAGGCCGGCACCATGGCTCACTAGGCTAATCATCTGCCTGTGGCGCCGACACACCCAGTTCTAGTCCCAGTTGGGGTGCCGGATTCTGTCCCTGTTGCTCCTCTTTCAGTCCAACTCTCTGCTGTGGCCCTGGAGTGCAGTGGAGGATGGCCCAAGTCCTTGGGTCCTGCACCCGCATGAGAGACCAGGAGAAGCACCTGGCTCCTGGCTTCGGATCAGCGCGGTGCGCCAGCTGCAGCGGCCATTGAGGGGTGAACCAACGGAAAAGGAAGACCTTTCTCTCTGTCTCTCTCTCTCTCTCAATGTCCACTCTGCCTGTCAAAAAAAGAAAGGGAATATTCAATGAACTGGAAAGTGATGAAGTGCTCACAACAAAACCCACAAAGATGGATGTAATATTTGGATAAAGAAATAAATAAGATACAATAGGCAGATGTCTTATGTAGAAAAAAATTCAAAAAATTTATATAATTACATCTATTTCAAGTAGGAAGAGCAATATTCTCTGTCCCTTAAGTGTGGGCTGCATGCAATGACTACTTTCTAAAATATAAATGATAGAGGGGAAAAGGAGAAATTCAACAGTGGAAAAACCTGAAAAAAAAATTCTTCACCCTGATGATCAATGTCAGCATCACTAAGTTATGTTGACAAGTGTCTCTCAACTTCATATACCTAGTACAATCATAAAACACATCAGGCATTTTATAAAGTGTCTCACACGTGTCAGTGACATCGAAAATATAAGTTAAATGCAGAAACTGTCATAGTCTGGGGAAACTTAGAGTTGTGATGAATTCAGTAATGTGTTAAGGTATAATGATACTGGGGTAAAAAATAAGTTGTTAAAAAGCCATTGATTTTAGTTAATAATATTGTGTCAATATGGCTCATTTGTTGCAACAAGCAGACCATGCTAGGGCCACAGTGGAGTAGTATGAGAAACTACATGAGGAATATATCTAAAAATTCTCTCTACTATCTTCAAAACTATTCTGTAAATCTAAAACTGCTAATTAAGAAGTAAGTCATTTAAAAAGATTACATATATACTGCCAAGAAACCCTATCAAAGCCTATATAAATTGTATTTTTAGTTTGCTACAGTATCTACGTCTTTGCAAGCTTCCTTACATAAGCTATTACACCTTTAAATATGTTAGACATATTTCAGGAGAAACTAGTTATATTTTACTGCTGTATTAGATATTTCCCTAAAGTATAGTGAGGAAATTCTAATTTTAAATATTTATTAGCCATTTATATTTATTTTTCTATAGATTATCATCCATGTACTTTCTAAATTTTGATGATTTGGTCATCTTTTTGTTTAGTTGTAATTTTATAATTTGGATTGTTTTTCCTTTATTTATCACAAATTTTATAAATAATTCTCTAAATTTATCTTAATTTTTCTTTAAAAATCTTTAAATATTTGCCATTTTAAAATTTTCCTATAACATTTTAACCAAAAATTAAGAATTTTCAACTATATTCTTATGTAGAATAACTAGCTTTTAGTTACCCAGGAGCTCATTTAATATCGAGAGCTTCTGTTTCAGCAGACGTAGGATAATTTTTTAAAGTTTCATTAAAACATATTTGGGATTTTTAGTTAGGATTATATTAGATATATTTTAGAGAAACATATTTTACAATATTAAATACTTCCTTCCAGCAAAGCAATGGTTCTCTTCACCTTATCAAGCTTTCTATTATTCCTTTTGGTGAAATTTTAAAGTGTACTTCAAATAGGTTTATAAATTCCCCAGAGATTTTATGAATATTCTTGAAAAATGAAAGAGATTTTTCCTAGTTGCTATTTTCTCTTTGATTTTTAGTTTACTGTGTATACATTAAAAACTTATATGAGGATACTTCAAAAACTTTTTTGGAAAATGGGTTTAAAAGATACATTTGTTTGGTGCAAAAATTTTTTGAAGTTCATGTATATAAACTTTCTGAACTGCTTTCATGTATACCACATCTACACTGTTTAATCAATTCTAATAATTCCATAGTTGATTCTCCTGAAATACTGCAACTTTAGAATTTATTAGAAAAAGTCGTTTGTCGGCTTGCGTGTTGATAAAATTAGTATAGAATTTAAAATCTTTGAAGTATTCAAAAGAGAGTGAAGTGAAATACAATTATATTCAAGTACCCACAGACATGAATTAAGTTTATAAACTGATTATGCTATATATGTATATACATGACTGTAAAAGTCATGAGTTTGAACATCAATGAAGTATAAAGAGATTTGAGGAAAATGATGACACATGTTTGAATGTCTTCCCTTATTTAACACATTAATTTAGAATCTTTTGTGGGGAAGTAGATTCTTATATCACGTTGTAAGGTAAATTTCAAAAACCTTTATCATACTAAAATTAAATTATATTTGTCAAAACTTGAGAAAAAAGAATTTACTTGAAATTTTTCCCTACAACAATTTACAGCACAAAAACCAATGAACCTATCTCAATAAAATTGAGTTGGGGCAGGAATCTGGAGTCCCTGGACTGGAAATCTGCATTCTTTTTGAATTTGGCTGAAAATGAAATATGGGACTTTTGTTTGAAACATAAAGAAAATAGTAGCTATTACGATAAAGCTGTCTGTAGCCTTTTTATAGCTTTTTATCCTTTATGACTGTGCTGTTCCCCACCGTGTATCTGTGAAGTGCAGAAAAAGTTCAGAGCAGATGATTATACTAAGGCACCAAAGCCACTGAAGTGTGAGATAATCTTCAGAGCTGAGAATTAGTGTCTCAGGCAACCAAGTGAGAAACCAAATGGGAGTTATTCCTTCAGTAAAGTTTAACATCTATGATACACCTGAAGCTATACCTCGTTATAACTGCTCAAATCTAGGCTTTTGACCATTTGGATACAAGTTAGTGAAGGTTTTATTTTCCTCTCTTCAAGAATGCTTGCTCAGTTGGTAAACTGTAATTAGTTTAAAATGTAGAGCGATTAATCAAAATAATGTAGCTTTTAACTTGTTGTGTCATGCAAAGCCTAAGCAAAGAACATTCTTCATAAAATCTTTGAAGATCATCATGTGGAATCCAGCTAGGCTTAGGATTTTTTCACAACCTTGGAAAACATTCCATTAAGGAAACTCCACATGTAGAGATGCATCATAGAGGATATAGCAGTATTATAATGGACCAGTGTGGCACATTTACCCAGTTTGTGTCTACTCGGTTTGTGTTTTCTTTTGGAGGTTCTGTTGGAAGAGAATAATTTACTTAATCAGGATCAAAGTTCTAAGCAAACTCACTTTTTAGTATGAAAAATACTTAGTATGGAAACTAGTTTTCATACTTATTGTAAAAACTTAGCTTTTAGTATGAAAAATGCTTCACTGTCATTTAAATAGTGTTTTTCACTATCTGGGGTTTAAAGTGGAACAACATCCTAGTGCTATTTAAAACTTTCATATCACAGTTTCCATATTCACATATTCACTTATTTTTGTTAACTGACCTACAATGAAGAAAATCAATGGGTTATTCTTTGCTATTTTATGAACATGTTTGTCTATTTTATATTTGTGAAATCACTGTGACTTAATCACTCTGCTGTATAAGCTAACCTTATTAAAAAAAAAAACAATGCTTACAACTCTACTTAATTACTATAACAATCATAGCTAAATTCCATATTATGGCTATGAAAGATTACTGGACCCAAATCACCATCACCCTTTACTTTCAAGTTGAACTTTGGTTGTAGTAACTTCCTCCTATAGACGGAACAACCAAATACTTTACAATTAAATACTTTTAAAGCATTATAATAACAAATTTAAATTTGGATAAATGGGAGCCAGCACTGTGGCATGGCAGGTAGAGCTGCCAGCAGCTACTCTGGCATCTGATATGGGTTCCACTTCATGTCCTGGCTGCTCCACTTCCAATCAACCTCTCTGCTGGTGTTCTGGGAAAAGGAACAGAAGATGGTTCTATTTCTTGGACCCCTGCCCTCTATGGGGGAGACCCAAATGAAGCTCTCAACTCCTGGCTTCTGTTTGGCCACGATCTGGCCATTAAGACAATCTGGGGGCGGGGGGTAAAAACATTGTCTCTCTCCCCCCCCCCCCATAACTCTTCATTAAAAACAACTTTATTATTATTATGTTGTTGTTTTACTGAATAAAGAACTCCACACAGTCATACATCTATGCATAGCCTTTATGTCACCTTCTCTATTACTTGATTTTTATACATTAAGAGTGAGATAAGAATAAGCCATACAACAATATATATCCAAAAATAGGTTAAAAAGTGAAATGGAAATGTCATCTGTAAGTTGGTAATTAAATTTAAAAAGAGATTTGTAAAATTATATGACAAATGAATAATCCGAGGATTTTGAAGGCATGAGATTATACTCCACCTCTATTCCCTAATAATAAGCACATTCAGCTTCTTAGAATGAAGCTGAGCATGATTCAATATCTCCCATAATTCAAAGTGAACATCATTAGAAATCTGACAGAAAGTGATTTAACTCTTTTCCCTGTTAATTATAAGAAAATAATTTTCTCTTTAAAACTACTGAGTTTGTTCAGCTTGCTGCAAAATTACAGTCTAGGCAGATTTTTTAGAAATGTGCTGATTTTTTGTTTTTGCTATTTTCTGCTGTCTTTGCAAATATGACTGTGATTTCTAATGTCTTGGTGGCATTTTCACAACAGGGATTGTCATTATATGTAGTTTCAGGCATTAAAGCATCAAACCAAAAATGATTAGAGATGTTACGGAATAGTAAAACACCTGCCACTCTAA
The DNA here is from genome assembly GCF_051225735.1 of Oryctolagus cuniculus. Taxonomy (NCBI): domain Eukaryota; kingdom Metazoa; phylum Chordata; class Mammalia; order Lagomorpha; family Leporidae; genus Oryctolagus; species Oryctolagus cuniculus. Next base: position 62,966,018 of record NC_142874.1, on the reverse strand, counting down.
ACTGTCTTTGGATAACACAAAATGAGTCAGCTTTGTGTTCATAACTGACCCATTAATTATATGCTGGATATTCCAAGCAAAGTCCCTGCTGTTTTCAGAATTGAGAACTCAGTGCTGATTGGTCTTGCACGAACTGCCAAGAGATAATAAGAAATGATTTAAGGGGATATGAAAACAAATTCTTCATGCTGTTTGAAGCTGTATTACAGAATTCATGAGTAATATATAATGACAGCAATTCTTTATCTCTAACAGATGAAATACCTGCTTTTTTATTAAATCTTGACTCTGATTCTCTCTATTATGTAAATTATTGATGTGATAGATATGTTTTATAAATGAAATAAACTCAGTTTTAGAGTAAGTGTTGCTTAGTAAATTATATATCCATTATTTAATTTAATAATAAAATGAGATGTTCATGACTTCACTTACAAACACTATAAATAGAGGAACAAAAATAAGTATTTCCGAAGCTTCACAATTCATATATTTGATCTTTCCATGGAAAATTACTTGTGAATATAATCTTGTGAATATAATCTGCTTATACCCAAATGAGATTGACCCAAGAGGAAGAAATATTCTGATGAGCAGGATTGTAGATGACACATATTTTGTTACAAAGGGTGTGACTTGTTGCTCCAATTGCTGGGAGTATTATCAACAGTCAACCTGTAGCTACTAGTCCCTTCAGGAAGTGCCTCAGTAGCATAGACTAGTGCTGAGTTCCATGCATCTCCTTATTGAACAGATTAGGCTAAAAATCCTGGACCCAATAGCTCAGTAAAGGACAACTCTGAAATTTAACTTATTTAAAGCTACTCATCCTGGAGAGGAACAGAAGGGATCGGCAGCAATCATTTGGGCTGAAAACGTAGCAACTAATCCTCTCCCACTGCCCAGTACTTGGTGTTTCCCCTCACTTCCACAGATGTGGATTGCAATAGCATTGTTTAAAGCTGCCTACCACTCATTATGGACTAAATTGTGTATGACTGGATTCAGATTTTGAAGCTTTAAGCCCATGAGCACCTCAGAGTTTGACTCTATCGAAGTTAAGTTAAAACTAAGTCGTAAAGTGGGCCTAATCCAATCTGGTTAATGTCAGTATAAGAAAAGATCAGGATAGGGCTGTTGCTGATTTAGTAGGTTAAGCATCTCCCTGCAGCACTGGCATCTCATATGGGCTCCAGTTCAATTCCTGCCTGCTCCACTTCTTATCCAGCTCTGGGAAAGCAGTGGAAGATAGCACAATTACTTGAGCCTCTGATCCCTTATGGGAGACCTGGAAGAAGCTCCTGGCTCCTGGCTCCTGGCTTCGGCTCAGCTCTGGTGTTGAGACCAACTGGGGAGTGAACCAGAAGATGGAAGACCTTTCTCTGCCTCTCCTTCTCTCTGTAACTTTGCCTCACAAGTAAGTAAATAAATCTTAAAAAAAGAAGATTAGGACCACCCAGACACACAAGTGGTACCTGTATGCACAGAAGAAAGGCCATATGGTGACTGTGGGAGAGTGTGGCCATCTGCATGCAAAGCAAAACTGCAACTTAAAATGAATTCTCTGTGGTTTAAGTCACCCCATCTACAGAATTTGTAGTGGCAGCCATAGCAGATAGACACAGTGACTTTAGTTTAGTGTCTGTTTCTCATGAAAGTTAGTTTCCAACAGTCAGTGTTGGAAGTGATCTGAGAGAGTCAGTGCTAAGGCAGGAGGCAGCACCAAGAATACTCACTGTCAGTAGCCGATCACTGTTAGTAAATCATCAGACTTCCACTGGTTATGGATTATGATGGCACATTGTGCAAAATAATGGACTAGCTTGTGTAGATTTATCAGTTGTTTGAGAAATATGGGGGGAGTAGTCATGGCAGGAAAAATGGAATTGAACATCTCTTGCTAAGTTTTACCGAATTCTAGGCAAAGATAACAAAAGGCTGAGAGAGATTAATAAGCAAATGAAAGCCTATGTGAAAACCAAAGAGTTCTCTTGACAACTTAAAAAGAGGCTTTCATCTCACGCAGCTGAAGAGCAAGGAAAGCTTAAGAATAGATCTAGGACTTAATCATCAGAGGAGCTGAGTTCCAAAGAGCTCTCAAAAGCCAGTTCTCCTATGCCAACGTACAGGTTCTGCTTATAAAATAAAGGGGCTTCTCTCTGAAACTCAGGTAAGTGGCCAGCCTTTCCCCATTAACTGCTGAAAAAATGTCTTTAAATGTCTTTTCCTCGCGGCATTGCGGACACTGTCTTCTCTCCTATGAGATCACATATATTTCTATAACGGACTTGGCCTTTCTCCACTTCTGGTCACTGGTCTTGTAATGAGGATGAAATTGCAACTTTATGCAGAGGGGAGTATGTGAGACCTAGGAAAAACGAATATTACAGAGCTTTTGTAAAACCTAGCTAGCAAGTACTATATAAGTGTAGAAGCTATGGCACAGAATTCTGAGGGTACTTAATCAAAAGGGCCAAAGCAGAATTGTATGCAACACAGAATTCATTAACTCATTAACTTGAGATCACTGTCATAGGATATTGGATAATCACTTTGACAAAGATTTTATGAAGTATTAGAACACATTTGTCACTGTTACAGCTCTAAGAAACATGGAAAAAGCTGAGTAAGAGGAAATCCCAGAATTCTTACAGATATTAAGAGTTAAAATTTCAGAGAAATGGTTGTATATTAGAGTAAATGCAAGGCAGGTTACTTAACAAATGATGATGTCACAGGGGAAAGCCCAAGAGATGAACCAAAATAAAGCCCTGGCAAAAGAGATCCAATCTCACTAGGCATTTCAGTTATGGTTCTCCATTGTAGGCCAACACTGATTATATAAGGAGGCCAAGTGTTAACTAGACACATGTATAGCAAAATAATGACAGATAAAGTTAAGCATCCTCAGACTCAAATAGAATACACTAAGATATATGACTAATCAAGACAGAAAGTATGGGCATCCAAAGAGGGCATTATTCAGCTTCTAGTATTAGAAGAAAATAAATACAAATGTTTGTAAGACAAGGGAATTTTTCCCAATTTTAATTTTAAAAATAAAAATCTATGATATTTTGTTATTTTTCCACATAGAAATCTTGTTTTGACTCCAAATATTAGATTATGTTCTTATAAGTATATATTATATAGATTTCACTCATCTTTGCCAAAGAAATTAAAATTTTTGTGGACTAGCTAACATAATGGGTATATTTACAGGACTGTTGGACATAGGATAAAGTTGTATTGGTACCTGGGAATCCAAAACATACACATCTGCTGGACAGGTCAAAAATAGAGTTGTGTGCATGACCTGCCAACTCACAATGGCATAGCTGGGTACACGAACCTTACAAGCAGATATTTTCCTAGTCATAAATGTATACTTAGAATTACTAAGATAGGGTACACCACCACTTTTGACTCTGGCATCCTGTATCAGAGCACTGATTCAAAATCCTGCTGCTCTGCTTGTGATCCAGCATCCTATTAATGTGCTTGGGAAAGAAGAAGATGATGGTACTTGTATTTGGGCCTCTGACACCCACATGGGAGAACCAAATAGAGTTCCAGGCTCCTAGCTTCAACCTGGTGCTGCTTGAATATTGCCACCATTTGAGGAGTGTACCAGCAGTTGGAAGATCTCTTTCTCTCTCTGTCTGTCATGCACTCTCTCTGTCATTCAGCTTTTCAAATGAATAAATCATTTTAAAGAAAAATAATAACTAAGGCAGCATACTTAGATCCTTGACTTGTTGGGTAAGATCTATCTTGGTGAGGGCCTTTTGTTCTAGCACATCATATATCTGCTTGTATATATCGTACAGTTTCCTCACTGAAGTTCATGACGAATATCGTGTTGCATTTAAAGCAGCTGTTTTAGGGCTTTCACCGTGGCCTAGTAAGTGAAGCCTCTGGCTGTGGTGCTGGCATCTCATGTGGGTGCTGGTTCAATTCCTGGCTGCTCCACGTCTGATACAGCTCCCTGCTAATGGTCTGGAATGGCAGTGGAAGTTGGCACAAGTGCTTGGGCCCTTGTACCCACATGGGAGTCCCAAAAGAAGCTTCTTGCTCTTGACCTCAGATTGGCCCACCTCTGGCCATGACTGCCATTTGAGGAGTAAACCAGCAGATAGAAGATCTCTCTCTCTCTCCCTCTCTCTCTCCCTCTCTCTCTTTCTCTCTCTCCCTCTCTCCCTCTCTCCCTCTCTCCCTTTCTCTGTCTGTAACTCTGAATCTTAAGTAAGTAACTAAATTTTAAAGAAGAAGAAGAAGAGGAAGAGGAAGAGAAAGCAGCAGTCTTGCCATAATCATAAACAAATGATTCCTGGAAAATGACAAGAGGTTATGGTATATTCAGCTAAATAGCATTTCACTGTAAGTTGTTAAGTGCAGTGCAGATACTATGGAACTCCTTGATAGAGAAGACAACTTACTGCTATAAAGACATATAGAAGGCACAGACTTTGGGGGTGGGGCAGGTAGCTGATAATGAGAATGATTAGCAAAGTCTTTCAAAGCAGGTGAGCTTAATTTTAGGAAGAAGACATGACAGAAACAGCATTAGCAGGGAACTACATAGGCAGTGGAGCAGCCGGCAATTAACAGGGGCCCCATTTGGGGTGCTGGCTTTGCAGGCAGTGGCTTAACATATGGCAACACAACACAAGCCCCTTTTAATTTTTTTAAACACTTATTTATTTGAAAGGCAGAGATACAGAGAGGGGAGACAAATGAAGAGAACATACTTTCAATTAACTTTATAATTATAGGCTTAATGCACCACCCACAGTAGTGTTCAACAAGTAAAAAGTAGAAAGACCCCTGTTCCACAGGAGTATAGACAAAGGCTATAAACAATAATAAAATAATAAGATATAAGTTTCATTCATATACAATTTTTTTGTATTCTGTATTAAGTGCCATATGGTAAAGTGACATACTTTGCTGGGTTCTTCATGTACATTTGCAGTCAGGGCAACATCAATGCAAGATGTATAATGCCTGGTAAACAAAAATGAAGAACTTAACTGAGACTCTGATATTATTGGAAGCTGATGATTTTATGTGCAAAAAATCGCATTTACTTTTTTGTGAAGAAAGGCGAAAATGAAAATAAAAAGCCAAACTATAGTAAGAATGATAACTTGGAGTATTATATAAAAGACATTTAACATTTACCTCATACCATGGATGAAAAAAAATCAAATCAAATTAAACATAAGACTTGAAAGTGTAAAACTACTAGAAGAAATACCAGGGAAGAAACTCCACAACGTTTGTCATGGAAATGATTTCTTGAATGTTATCCCAAAAGCACAAGCAACAATAGCAAAAATGGATAAATGAAATAGTTTCAAAATAAAAATTCTGTACTGCAAAGGAAATAACACAGTGAAGTGAAAATTTACTGAATCAGAGAAAATATACACAATAGTACATGTAAGAGGCAATAACCTCCAAATATAACAAATTCAATTGCAAGCGAACATGTAAGTAACCCAATTAAAATGTACAAAATGGTGAAATAGACATTCATCTTTCAGATATTTGAAATGTGCTCAACATCATCAATCATCACAACAATGAAAATTGAAACCTCAGTGAGATATCACGTCAAATCTGTTAGAATGACTATGTTAGAAAAGATTATAAGTGTTGGTAAAAATGTGACAAAAAGGAGACCCTAGGGGCCAGAGTAGCACAGCAGGATAACTCATCACTTGTCACACCAGAATCCCATATCGAAATGCACTTTAGAGTTCTGGTTGCTTTGCTTCCAAACCAGCTCCCTGTTTATGTGTCTGTAAAAGCAGCAGATTAAGACTCAAGATTATGACTCATGCGTGGGTCCCTGCCACACACATGGGAGACTGATGGAGGTTCAGACTCCCAACTTTTGTCTGATCAAGCCCCAGCCACTGTGGCCATGTATGGCGTGAACCAACAGATGAGAAGATCTCTCTCTCCCTCTCTCTCTGTTTCACTTTGCCTTTCATGTAAAGAAGTACCCTGCTACACTGTTGGTGGAAATATAGTTAATGCCACCATTATGGAAAATAGGATGGAGGCTCCCTAAAAACTGAAACTAGAATTACCTTAAGATATAGCAATACATTTCTAGAATTACATTCAAAGGAATTGAAATCAGCATTTCAGAGAGATACTTGCATGATCATATTCATTGCAGTATGTTAACAACATCCAAGATAAGGAATCAGTTTAAGTATCTATGAATAGATTAATGGATGAAGAAAGTGAAGTATAATGAGATATCATCTGACCCTCTTAAAATAGCTATGATCAAGAAGACAAAAAATAACAAATGCTAACAAGGATGTGGAGAAAGGGAGCAATTTAAACACTTGCTGGTAAGAATGCAAATTAGGAGAGTCATTATGGAAAACAGTATGAAGGACCTTAAAAATTAAAAATAGATCTACCTTGTAGCTAGCTTGCTTTTGAACACACACACACACACACACACATATATATACATATGTATATACAAACACAAAGGAAATAAATTAACATATGAGAGAGATACACACATTTCCATGTCCATAGACATATGATTCATAATACACAAGCCTGTGATTATAGAGTTGTTTGAAATGTTTTCTTTGCAAGAATTAAAGCGAAAAACGGAAAGGGATTCAAGGAGGGAGAGGGGAAGGGGTGAAAGCATGATTATCTTCTTATAACTTAAGAAATAAAAGAAGGGTCCAGCACCATGGCGCAATAGGTTAAAATCCTCCTCCTGCAGCGCCAGCGTACCATATGGGTGCCAGTTCAAGTCCTGGCTGTTTCTCTTCCAATATAGCTCTCTGCTATGGCCTGAGAAAGCAGTAGAAGATGGCCCAAGTCCTTGGGCTCCTGCATTCGCATGGGAGACCTAGAAGAAGCTCCTGGCTCCTGGCTTCGGAATGGTGCAGCTCCGGCCTTTGTGGCCATTTGGGGAGTGATCCAACTGAAGGAAGACCTTTCTCTCTGTCTTTCTCTCTCACTGTTTATAACTCTACCTCTCAAAAAATAAATAAAATAAAAGAAATACAAGAAATCTGTTGTCTTTATATTAATAAAAATTTTAAAAAAAGAGATGGAATCAACCTGGGTTTCCATCAATGAATGGAAGGATAAAGAATATGTAATATATATACAATGGCATATTAGTCAGCCAGAAAAATAATGTCTTGAAATTTTCAGCAAAATGGAAATATCCGGAAATCATGTTAATGAAGTAAAACAAATAAAGAAAAATACCCTGTGTTCCTTCTCGTGTGTAGAAGTCCAAAACAAAATAGGAGATAGGAATTGAGAATACTTACTATTAGAGGCTAGAAAAGGGGGGAGGGGGAAGAGGAGGTTTGAATAAAAGATACCGAAACACAGTCAAAATAAAATAAAAAAGTTCTATTGTTTCACCATGCACCAATGTCACTACAGTTCACAATAATGTATTTTTTTATGTTTTTAACTTTTATTTAATGAATATAAATTTCCAAAGTACAGCTTATGGAATATAATGGCTTCCCCCCTCTATAACTTCCCTCCCACCAGCAACCCTCTCCTTTCCCTCTCCCTCCCCCCTTCCATTCACATCAAGATTCATTTTCGATTCTCTTTATATACAGAAGATCAGTTTAGCATATATTAAGTAAAGATTTCAACAGTTTGCACCCACACAGAAACACAAAGTGAAAAATACTGTTTGAGTACTAGTTATAGCATTAAATCTCAATATACAGCACATTAAAGACAAAGATCCTACATGAGGAGTAAGTGCACAGTGACTCCTGTTGTGGACTTAACAAATTTACACTCTTGTTTATGGCCTCAGTAATCACGCTAGGCTCTTGTCATGAGCCGCCAAGGCTATCGAAGCCTTCTGAGTTCACTGACTCTGATCATATTTACACAAGGCCATGGTCAAAGTGGAAGTTCTCTCCTCCCTTCAGAGAAAGGTACCTCCTTCTTTGATGACCTGTTCTTTCCACTGGAATCTCACTCGCGGAGAGCTTTCATTTAGGTTTGGTGGCTTTTTTTTTTTTCCAGAGTGCCTTGGCTTTCCATGCCTGAAATACTCTCATGGGCATTTCAGCCGGATCTGCATGCCTTAAGGGCTGATTATGAGGCCAGAGTGCTGTTTAGGACATCTGCCATTCTATGGGTCTGCTGTGTATCTCGCTTCCCATGTTGGATTGTTCTCTCCCTTTTTGATTCTATCAGCTAGTATTTGCAGACACTAGTCTTGTTTATGTGCTCCCTTTGGCTCTTAGTCCTATCATTATGATCAATTGTGAACAGAAATTGATCACCGGGACTAGTGAGATGGCATTGGTACAAGCCACCTTGATGGGATTGATTGGAATCCCCTGGTATGTTTCTAACTGCCGTTTGAGGTAAGTCAGCTTGAGCATGTCCCGAATTGCACATCTTTTCCCTCTCTTATTCCCACTCTTATATTTAACAAATCACACAATAATGTATTATATATGTGTAAAGAACTGAAGCAGAGGAGCTGGCAGGTGCATATGCAAAGAAAGTATAATGAAATGAAAAAGCAATTTGCCTGGTTCCTTCATTGCATGCTTTATATTTAGCTGTAAATATTTTTCCCATATTTTTTACAACATAGATGAACCTGGAGGGCATTGTCACAAATGAAATAAGCTAGACACCAAAACAAAAATACTGCCTGATCAAACGTCTAGGTATAATAAAAATAAGCCAAATCCAGTGAACTGTGTTTATAAGAGGTTATGTGGAATGTGGAAAGGCATGTTATGTTGTTCAATGGGTAAGAGTTACAAGTAGAAAGAATAAGCTTTAGAGATCTATAGCTCAGCAAGATACCTATTATGAATAATCATAATTTATACATTTCAAAATTGCTAAAAAAGTTCACTTTAAATTTCCATCACAAAAATTATGAGCTGTTAATCGATTTGATTCAATCATTATGCAATGTATGCATATCTTAATATCATGCTGTACTCCATTTAATAAATTATCATTACAAATAAAATAAAATTTAAAAATACAAAAAATAAAGGTACTATAATAAGTTCAATAAGTTTAGAAAGTTGTATGGAAAAATTACACATATTATATCTGAAAATGTTTGAGCTATTACAATTTTACTGGGGCCGGCGCTGTGGTACAGGAGGTTAATGCCCTGGCCTGAAGCACTAACATCCCATATGGGCGTTGGTTTGAGTCCCAGCTGCTCCTCTTCCAATCCTGCTCTCTAATAAGGCCTGGGAAAGCAGTAGGAAGATGGCCCAAGTCCTTGGGCAGCTTTGGCCATTGCGTCCATGTGGGGAGTGAACCAGCCAATGGAGGTCCTCTCTTTTTGTCTCTATCTTTCTCTGCAGCTCTTTCAAATAAGTAAAATAATTCTTTAAAATCATTTGACTCTTTTCTCTAATTCTTAACTCTCCTACTTTCTGCAAAAAAAAACTTAATAAAATAAAATATTTTTGTAAATTTCAATTTAAAGTCATTGACACACTGTTCTGTGTACTTCTGCCAGTGCACAGAGAACAAAGAAAAACAGAACAATTGTAAGTGAAATCAAAATCTAGGCAATTCTATATTGTCATCCAAAATAATACATGATATTCCAGTCAAGGGATGACTTTCAGCAAAGAATCAAGCCCCTAAGGGTCTTGAACAGTAATGCAAGTTTGCAGAACTCAATAATAGAGGTTCAATTTTAAAGACAAAGTTTGGGAAACAGTAAAGTTCAATCAGTTGAGAACATATGTAGCACACCTCCTTATAAGAAACAAGCTCTCAGTGTGGCAGGTGACAGTGTGGGGAAGAGAACAGCAGCTGCCAATTACAGCCAGTTGAAGAAGAAAAAAACAAATAAAGCTAAATTGCCACTCAAAAGCAAAAGCTGAAATAAAGCACCAAACACAGAGCATGCAGGGCTTTGCTGATTTTTCTGATGGAGGACAAACTGAATGCTGAGAGCCACGATCACAGATGTACTACCAGAGCAGATTGCATAGCAGGAAACACAGTCTTGAAAAAAGCTCCAAGAAATTAGTTATTTTCGCTTTTCCTAGCATCATAGATTGCAATATTGCTCCTTTATTTTACACATTGTTTCAATCCCAAGATCTATTCTTTAAGTCACTTATAAAGGTGAATGGATAATGGTGTGTGGGAGCCTATGCTTATGTAATATAATAAACAAAGGCAAAGTGATGAGAATTGTTTTGTAGTAATTATCATGCATTTGCTGTGACTTTGAGATCCTTAAAAATAAAGATGCTTTGTCAAAAACAGAAAAAAGAAAATAAGGCAAGAAAAATGGCACATGAAAATGTATATTACATAAAATGATTACATCAAAAAAGAAGATGCAAAAACAGCTCAGATGAAATGTCATTACCTCAGTGGTAAATGATAAAATGTGAGACAAACCATAAGTCAATATGGTACAAGATAGAATGATACAGAAAATGAAAATGAATTAATCAATAAAAGTCATATGTTATGCAACAAAGTGCATATTTTTGTAGGAAAAGAAGCAAACCCTTAGAGAATAAGTTTGTGAATCACGAACAAAATGAAATTGAAATGTATATAACTTTGTAGTTGTTACAAATAGAATACATTAGAAAAGGAAAGTCCAAAGCATTTATAATGAGTATTTAAGATATAGATGAAAGAAGAAACAAAATCACATCAAGATATGTTCATATGAGGCATTCAGAATATCAATAATAAGTATTAAAAACATCAAGTTATTTACAGCAAGATGTGTGTGAATGTGTGTGTGTGTCTGCTTACTAGGATAACAAGGTAGTAAGCTAGGAAACCTATACTAACAGACTCTATTTCAGTGATTGTCTTTCTTTTAAGACAGACAGAAACAAAGATACTAGCTGTAAAACAATAGCCACAATAGACAAACATTTTTAAAATCCAAATAAAAAAAAATGTTGACCAAGTTTAACAAATTAAAAAAATGAATATACTTATGAAAATAATAGTACTGGGACCAGCATTGTGGCACAGTGACTTGAGCCACTGCTTGTAGCACTGGCATCAATATCAGAGTGCCAGTTTGAGTCCTGGCTTCCCAGCTTCTGATCCAGCTTCCCATTGATGCACGTGAGAAGGCAGTGAAGCAATCATCAGTCTGGGCCTCAGCCATCCAAGTGGGACTCCTGACTTTGGACTGTCCTAGTCCTGATTGTTGCAACAATTTGAAAAGTAAACCAGCAAATGGAAGCGCTCTCTCTCTCTCTCTCTCTCTCTCTCTCCTCTGTGTGTCTGTGTCTGTGTGTGTCCTTCAAATATGTTGCTCTGCCTTTGAAATAAATATTTTTAAATGAAAAGAAATGAATAGTACTGATCCTTGCTATTATCTAGGTATAATTTCACAGAACATATCTTAAATAAAATGAAATTCAAATGGAAATTTAAAAATTGACTAGAATCAATAAGCCTTTGGGAAGACTAGTTGTGAGGGCATCAGTTTCACGGTTTTACTTATCTTCTTTAGCATATTATCAAGTATACAATTATTGATACTGACAAATCAATTATCCAATTACTACTAAATCTATGGCCAGTAAAATAAGAGTTTCAGAAAATATTAAATAGGAAAGATTTTAAATATGCTCATTTCCTTATCATCACATGATGAATGATGAATGATTAATACCATAAGGCAGTAAGTCAAGAAATAAATGGATAGCATAAAAATTTGTAAGTATACTATAAAATGATAGCACTGAAATTTCATTGTGTATTCAATCACATTAAGTACACATATAAAATTCTTGTAATAGGATTTTAATATGAAAAACTTTCTGACTTTTTATAACGCTTCCCAGAGCACAATGTTCAGCTCACTATGTAATAGTTGCGAATGGTCTTTCCAAAAAACAGTGTGAACAACATTATCCCATCCCCTGGCCCAAGGCTGTACAAAGAACATGCCTCAGTTTCAAGAGAGGAATTCACAGATTTTATTTGGAAATTTGACATTGTACTATTTTGAGTATTTGACTTTCCCTCATTTTGAGTTGTATGATCTTATCAAGTTGCTAGAAATTCCATTTTGCCCAGTGTTAATTTAGAGTTTCTATAATAATATTCACTTTTGTTAAAGAATAATATAGTATTTCCTGAAGTCTTAGAGTTTTATGTTTAATTTGTAAACAACATGCATACGTTTCCCTATGATTATAGTTTTTTGCTGCTTCTTTATTTTGCAACAAATATTTCGAGGATTTTTTTCTGTCATATACTGTGTAAAGGCTATTGTTAGCCTCATGCTAAATATATGTGGGGCATCTCCTTATCTTCCCACTCGGTCTAGGCCTCAAAATGCCTTCACATTGGCTCCCGCTTGGCTTTTTATGGGTAAGTGAGGCATAAAACATACTGTTCAGTACCAAGCTGCCTTTTTCTGCACAGTGCTTTAGTCTTCTGGCTCAGCTTTGTAGCCTATTTTCCACCTAATGCCCCTGCCCACGGAGGAGAAAGTTTGGGGTACTTAAGTGTTGCTTTGCTTACTGTCAGTTACACCAAATGTCCTAGCAGTCTCCTTCATTTGTAAACATATGATAAACCTTTGAAGAAGAGGGAATCTTATTTGGGAAAACATGTTGTCTGGATCATCCATAGCTGTTTGAAATAAGACAATCCTCATAAACAGAATTTTCATAAAACAGCAAAGAAGAGTACAATCCACACTGAAATATTTAGTATGAATATAGTATGTCCCCTTTATCCACAGGAAAAATGTTCCAAGACTCCTAATATATACTTAAAACCATGAATAACATCAAAGTTTATATATACAATTGTTGTAAACATATATACTTAAGACTAATTTATAGACTAGGCGCAGGAATCATATAACAAAAAACAACTAATAATAAAATAGAGCAATTATGCCAAAATTGTACAGTTAAAGTCATGTAATCATGATATCCCTCACAGTCAAGATAAATGTACCAAGGTTAATATACCAAAAATAGCCCATAGTTAAAAATATGAAACTGAAACTGCAGAAAGAGAAACCACATATAAGGTTAGATTATATTATTGTAAATTTTAAGGGTGTTTTTGGTTGATATTAATTAGTGGCACTTCTTTTTTTAGGATTTATTTATTGAGGCGGTGCTGTGGCATAGTTGGTAAAGCAGCTGCCTGCAATGCCAGCATCCCATATGGGTGCCAGTTCACGTCCTGACTGCTCCAATTCCGATCCAGTTATGGTCTGGGAAAATAGCAGAAGATGTCCCAGCTCCTAGGGTCCCTACATCAGAGTGGGAAATGCTGAAGAAGCTCCAGGCTCCTGGCTTTGGACTGGCTTAGCTCCAGCCATTTCAGGCACATTAGCATGGAGTTGGGTTGCAATCAGTGGTCATTTGGGGAGTGAATCAGCAGATGGAAGACTCTATCTCTTTCTTTGCCTACTATGCCTTTCTGTAACTCTTTCAAATAAACAAATAAATCATGTAAAAACATTTATTTAATTATTTGAATGTCAAAATAACAGAGAGAGAGGGGAGAGACAGGGACTGAGTGAGAGAGAAGGGGAGAGAGAGAGATGGAGAGAGAGACAGAGAGAGAGAGAGATCTTCCACTAACTGGTTCACACTTCATATGGCCAGAACAGCTAGACCTGGGACAGGTTGAAGCCAGGAGCCAGAGGCTTTATCTAAGTCTCTCATATGAGTGCAGAGGCCCAAGCACTTGGGCCATCTTCTGGTGCTTTCCCAGGCACATTAGCATGGAGCTGCTTCAGAAGTGGAGCAGCCAGGGTTCGAACCAGCACCATATGGGATGCCAGTGCTGCATGCAGCAGCTTAACCTGCTACAACTAGCACCGGCCCTGTAGTAGAACTTCTGATTGAAGCAAATATCCCTCAATGATATGAGTAGCCTACATATAATCAGTTGAAGAAGTACATAGAAAGAAAAGCTCATCTTTTTTTTTTTTTTTTTGCAAGTAAGAGGAAGTTCTATATCAGATGCTCTTCAGATATTCACCACATTGGCTTTTAGATTGGCACTGCAATGTTGATTATCTCTAGGTCTCCACCCTTCACGCCTACCTTTCAATTTTGTATATGCCAGTCTGTATGTCCATAATCACATTCCAAATTCTGATAAATAATCAATATTTCCTTATCCTTGAAATGTATTGTTTAGATGTTTTTTAATAAGACCATTTGTTGCTATGAAGTTTCCTCTTTGTTCTGCCTCTGTTGTAGCCCATAAGTTTTTTCATGTTGCATCATTTTCTTTATTTTCTAGGAATTTTTAACTTCCTTTTAATTTCTTCAGTTACTTTTTGTAGGAACACATAGTTCACTGTTCTTATATTTGCAACATTTCTAAAGTTTCTTTTGTTGTTAATTTCCAGTCTTATCTCACCATGATCATATAAATATATATAATTTTTATTTTTCAGATGTATTTTTTTATTTGAAAGGCAACACAAGAAAGGCAGAGATATATAGAAAGAGAGATCTTCTGTCCACTAATTCATTCCCCAAATGGTCACAAACTCAAGGGCTGAGCCAGCCTGAACCCAGGAGTCTGGAAGTCCACCCAGGTCTCTCATTTGGGTGGCAGGACTTGAAGTACTTGGATTATCATCCATTGCTTTTTCAGGCACATTAGCATGGAGTTGGGTTGCAATCAGTGCATCCTATTCTCGAACTTTCACTCCAATATGGGATGCCTGTGAGTCACAAGCAGCTGCTAAACCTGCTCTGCCACAATGTGTGCCACAGTTTTTTCTTTACATTTGTTGAGTCTTGTTTTGTGGCTTAATGTCTGACCTTTCCTGATTTTATTCTATGATTTAATGGTAAGGATATCTACTTTGTAACTATTAGATAGAATGATACTTAATCTCTGCTAGGTCCAATTGGTTCATATTATAGTTTAATTCTTATGTTACTTTGTTGATACTTTGGGGAGTGTTGCCATTGATGAAAATGAGACATTGAACTCTCCCACTATTAGTGTGTTGGAACTTCTCTCAGCTTGGGTTTAATAACATCTGTTTCATAAAACAATGCTCTAGCAATAAATACAAATAAATTTATAGCTATTACATCTTCTTGCTTTATTGATCTCTTGATCACAATATTGTGACTTTTTTTGTTTTATTTTTTACAGTTTTTGTCTTAAACATTTTTCTGATATAAGTTTAGCTATTCCTTCTTGTCTTTGCATTATGCTTAAATGAATATACTTTCACATTCAATTTATGTGCATCTTTACTGGTAACATGAGTTTCTTGTAGGCAGCATTTTACTCCGTTCAGCTAGCCTGTACCTTTTAAATGGAAAATTTAGTCCATTTACATTCAAGGTTATTTTTCAGAAATAATGATTAATGTACTGTCATTTAAAAAATTTGGATGTCCTTTGTTTTTTCCAATATACAAACATATATATATATGTTTGTGTGTGTGTGCGTGCGCATGTGTGTGTATATATATTTATATTTTTTATTTCATCATGACTGTTACCTTCTTTCATTTATGTGTGTAAGATCTATGTATGTATGTGCCAATGATAGATTCCTTGAATGTTTGTTTGCTGTGAAGTCTTCATTTCACCCTCATTTATGAAAAGTAACTTCACTAGGTAAGATATCCATGGCTTTCAGTTCTTTTAAGATATTAGACACCATGTAATTATTAGAGAACATTGGAGAAACCCTGCAAGATATAGGTTCCAGCAAAGACTTCTTTGAAAAGACCCCAGAAGTAGAAGCAGTCAAAGAAAAATTAACATTTGAGATTGCATCAAATTGAGAAGTTTCTGTACTGCAAAAGAAATAGTCAGGAAAGTGAAGAGGCTACCGACAGAATGGGAAAAAATATTTGCAAACTCTACAACAATAAAGGGTTAATATCCAGAATCTACAAAGAGATCAAGAAACTCCACAACATCAAAACAACCCACTTAAGAGATGGGCCAAGGACCTCAATAGACATTTTTCAAAGGGAGAAATCCAAATGGCCAACAGACACATGAAAAAATCTTCAAGATCACTAGCAAACAGGGAAATGTAAATCAAAACCACAATGAGGTTTCACCTCACCCCAGTTCGAATGGCTCACATACAGAAATCTACCAACAACAGATGCTGGCGAGGATGTGGGGAAAAAGGGACACTAACCCACTGTTGGTGGGAATGCAAACTGGTCAAGCCACTATGGAAGTCAGTCTGGAGATTCCTCAGAAACTTGAATATAACCCTAACATACAACCCAACCATCCCACTCCTTGGAATTTATCCAAAGGAAATTAAATTGGCAAACAAAAAAGCAGTCTGCACCTTAATGTATATTGCAGCTCAATTCATAATAGATAAGACCTGGAATCATCCCAAATACCCATCAACAGTAGACTGGATAAAGAAATTATGGGACATGCACTCTATAGAATACCATACAGCAGTCAAAAACAATGAAATCCGGTCATTTGCAATAAGATGGAGGAATCTGGAAAACATCATGCTGAGTGAAATAAGCCAGTCCCGAAGGGATAAATATCATATGTTTTCCCTGATCGATGACAACTAACCGAGCACCAAAAGGAAACCTGTTGAAGTGAAATGGACACTATGGAAAATGGTGACTTGATCAGCCCTTGTCCTCACTGTTGATGTACAATTTAATACTTTATCCCTTTTAGCATTTTTTTTTTGTTCTGGTTAAAACTGTTAGTTGACCTCTGTGGTTGACACACAATTATTCTTGGGTGTTTGGATTTGCCTAGGAGTGGACCCTGTTGGATATAGGATTGGGAATAAGAGAGAGGAGATGTACAGTTTGGGACATGCTCAATCGGATTTGCCCCAAATGGTGGAGTTAGAAATGTGCCAGGGGATTCCTATACAATCCCATTAAGGTTGCAGGTAACAATGCCATCTCACCAGTCCAAGTGATCAATTTCAGTTCACAGTTGTTCACACTGATAGGTCTAAGAGTCAAAGGGATCACACAAACAAGACTAGTGTCTGCAAATACTAATTGATAGAATAAAAAAGGGAGAGAATTATCCAACATGGGAAGCGGGATACACAGCAGACTCATAGAATGGCAGATGTGCTAAATAGCACTCTGGCCTCAGAATCAGCCCTGAAGATATTCGGATCGGGCTGAAGAGCCCAGAGAGTGTTTTAGGCATGGAAAACCAAGACACTCTGGCAAAAAAAGAAAAAAAAAAAAAAAACCTAAATGAAAGATCTCTGCGAGTGAGATCCCAGTAGAAAGAACGGGGCCATCAAAGCAGGAGGTAGCTTTCTCTGAAGGGAGGAGAGAACTTCCACTTTGACTATGACCTTGTCTAAACAAGATCAAACTCAAGAGCCTTCCATAGCCTTGGAAACTCATGACTAGAGCCTAGGGAGATTTATGACACCATAAACAAGAGTGTCAAATGGTGAAGTCAACAACAGGAATCACTGTGTACTTGCTTCTCATGTGGGTTCTCTGTCCTTAATGTGTTGTCCAATGTGAATTAATGCTATAACTAGTACTCAAAAATATTTTACACTTTATGTTCTGTGTGGGTGCAAACTGATGAAATCTTTACTTAATATATACTAAATTGTTCTTCTGTATATAAAGATAATTGAAAATAAATCTTGATGTGAATGGAATGGGAGATGGAGCGGGAGATGGGAGGGGTGTGGGTGGGAGGAAGTTATGGGGGGGTATAGCCATTGTAATCCATAAACTGTACTTTGGAAAATTATATTTACTCAATCAGAGTTTAAAAAATAAGAAAATATGTGTCGTGAAAAAAATGAAAGTCAGTGGTGTACAGTGATGATAAAAGCAAGACTGGCTTCAATCTTGTTACTGTTTGTAAATTTGCTACAGACTATGTACCCTTTTTGCCTAATTAAAATTCAGCATTTCTCTAGTCAAAAAAAAAAAAAGAATTTAGAAGGTGTCATTACATGCTCTCCTCAACTGTAAGGTTTATGTTATATAATCAGCTGTGAATCTAAATTTTTTTTCAAAGGAAATCTGGAAATATTTTCTGTAACTTTAAAAATTCACTTTAGGATATACATTTGAGGATTTGACTGTATTATATCACGGGGAAGATATTTTTCTGCTCATGTGGATTTGGGTTTCTGTGGGGCTCTTTGCTTGCATCTCCATATGTTTCTCAAGATAAATGAAGTTCTCAACTACTGTGTCATTAAAATGGCTTTCAAAATTTTTCTACTCTCTTCACCCTCAGAAATACCATAATTCAAATGTTTGTTAGTTACATGGTGTCCCAGAAGTCTTGGAGGCTGCCTTCATTCCTTTTTAATATGTTTGTGTGTGTGTGTGTGTGTGTGTGTTTGATATTTCATAAGGTCATTTTTCAAGTTCAGATATTCTTTATTCTCCTTGATCCAGTCTGTTGTTGAGACTTTTAACTGTAAAGACAACCATCAGATCTTGAGTTCATCCTTTCTAAAAGTTCTGCATCTCTTTGCTAAATTTCTAAAAGTTTCTAAAAGTTCTGCATTTCTTTGTTAAATTTCTCATTAATATCATGCATTGTTTTCCTGAAGTTTTCAATTGTCTGTCTATATTCTTATTTTTTAAATATTTATTTACTTGAAAGGCCAATGAGAGAAATAGAAAGAGACAGACAGACATACAGAGAGAAGGAGTGAGAGAGACAGAGGGATTGTACATTTGCTGGTCATAACCCAAATGACCACATAGCCAAGTCTGAGCCAAGAGAAAGCTAAGGGCCAGAAACCTCATTCTAGTCTCCTGTATGGTGGTGGTTGTTAGTGAAACCAGTGCCATATTTTGTGGGGTACCATCTTAAGCTTTGGGCACTATTTTAGGCTTTGGCCCAGTCACCATTTTGTACAATAAGTTTCCATTTCTCCAAGGTAAGTTTCAGTTTCCTAATTCCAGCCTGGTTTACCATAAATGAGGTAACTGAATAGCCCAACCATTCACGTGCCTTCACCCGACCCAGTGGAATTTACTGTAGTTACTTTCTTACCTCTGCTAAGCTATATAAGACCTGTTCTCCTAGTACAGGCCACTGTTCCTCTTGTGCACAGAGAGGCAACCTTGTTGGCTAACAACAACCTTTTCCCTTACTCCATTGTTTGATGTGTTTTGTGGTGTCCCTTCACTGGTTCTGTGACTTGGATCCAGGCTCTCCCATCAACCTTGCTCTCCCTTCAGGGATCTGAGCTGTGTTGGGGTCCTGGATTCCTGCCAACCACAGAACCACCCCAGGACCTCCTCCTTTGCCACCAAACGCTCTGTGATTTCCATCCACAACTGGTCCTTCAAATATTCTGAGGTAAGGTGGGGTGGGTGGAAGATCATCTTATCCTGACTTGTACGGGTTTTGATTCTGTGCCAATTTGCCCCAAAGTCCTGATTCCAGGCGCCACAACTCTTGTGGCATTGTTCCCATCTATGGACTTTGTCTTCCAGGTAATAGCAGGTATGGGTGATGACTCCACCCTATGTTTTCCTTTTATGGGATTTATGCCCCAGGCTCCAGTGGATGCAGATGACGAACCACACCCTCTGCTCCCTGACTCTCCTCATTTGACTGTCAATCTTGGGGAAGCGTGCTATCCACCAGTCCAAACACTACAGTTCACTATGGGAGCTTTGTTGTCCTATGTTTCATCTGATTCTCCCCTCAGTTTTCTCCTAAATAATCCTGTTCCTCTTCAATTGGCCCTGGATCTCAAACACCTCTTCTTTCTTTGTAATCAAGTGTGGCCCAAGTATAACTTCAACAACCAGTCCAAATGGCCATTTAATGACCCTAACATTATTCAGGCTCTCTCCACTTCTGTGAGCGTTCAGGAAAGTGGAGATTCCCTATGTTCAAGCTTTATCTTATCTCTTGTCTAAACCTTTCCTCTGCATCTCATGTTCCCTGGTTCAGGACCTCTTGGCCACTAAGGCTTCTACTAAAGATCCAGTGCAGAAGCCAAAGTCCCTTTGTTCTACATTTGATCCTGCAGATGAGCTCCAACTCTACCTCCCCTTGCCAGAGGTACTGGCTCAGCCACTTCCTGCTGAAGCCCCAGTACAGTCACCTCCCATCAACACCCTCAAAGCCCACTGTCTGCTTCTGCACCGCCTGTCACTGTCTCGTTGACAACTCCTACTCTTGCTCAGGAATTCCAAGAGGTGGCATCTGTTTCTACTCCCCCTGTCTCCTGCTCGCCCTTATCTTGAAACCAGCCTTTGTCCGTTTCTATTCCCCTTACTCCTCCACCTTTTCCCAAACCCAGTCCACACTCCAACTTTTGCTCTCCCCTGTTCCATTGAGTCAGCATACTGTTCCTGCCCTGCCACCACTAACTCAAGCCCTTTGATCCCCCTTCTCCTGTCCCCAGTCCCATGGGCACTCACTCCCATGGGACAGTTAGGGAGCTTGCCTCCAAGTTACACCTTTGAGTGGTGCCGGAAGATGAGGGCATAGTCAGGGTCCATGTTCCTTTCTCCCTTGCTGATCTCTCACAAATTGAACAAAAACTGGGTTCCTTCACCTCTAACCCAGCTTTATACACTAAAGAGTTTCAATATCTAACCCAGTCCTATTATTTGACTTTTCACAAGGGCTTTATGATCCTCTCCAATACCCTCCTTCCAAAGGAGAAAAGGCAAGTTTGAGAACCGCCCATCTCCATGCCGATGAGACACATCAAACTGACCCTTCCCATCCCACAGGGGCAGATGTGGTCCCTGAATAGGACTTCAATTGGAATTACAACTCCCCTAATGGCATAACAGCCTGAAATCATTTCATTACCTGCTTATCATCTGGTCTCAAAAAAAAAAAAATCCACCACAAAGGCTGTAAATTCTGATAAACTGGAAGAAGATATTCAAGATAAAAAGGAAAACCCTTCCACCTTTCTACAGCATCTGATGCAGATCCTTCCACAGTAGGCTAACCTAGACCCAGAATCTCCCAACAGTCGGGGCCTCCTCATGAGCCCAGAGTGTCCCTGCTATCAAGGCAAAATTAAATCTTCTTGAGAGGGGCCCGTTAACTCCACAGGCAGAAATTCTAGAGGTGGCATTTAAGGTATACAATGGGAGGGATGAGAGAGCCCAAAAGGCCAAGTTTTACATGCTGGCCAAGGCTTTCCAATAACCTGCTACACCCAGTGCCCCAGGTGACCACAGGAATCATAGAACTGACAATGAGGTCCTTCAGGTTCTATGTTTTCAATGTAACCCAATGAGCTCCTCGGCCAGAACATTTCCCAATCCCAGGGACCCACTGAGTCCTTGTCCTAAATGTCACCAAAAGGACCATCAGGCAACAGGCTATCCTCTTGTCCGTCAATTCAGCAGGCCATCCATCCCACCTATGTCCTGGGCTGACCTTCTAGGGCTGGCTGTTGAAGACTGTATCGAATCATCAGTTGATAGACATGTGTGTTGTTACTATATTGTTGCTATTGTGAGTCAAGCTGCTATAAAAATGAAAGTGCAGATATCATTTTCATATATTTACTTCATTACCTCTAGACATATTTCCAGGAATTGTATATTACTTCCTAGAAAGACAATTATTACATGTTTTCTCTTAATTGTGGAAGTTAATATAGTGGGTATAAAAATTGTGTGGATGCCATATCATGGTATATAGATACAAATGTTGTTTTACTGAATCATATCAGGTAAATGACAGTATACCCACTTTTATCTACATTTTGGTCATTGTGATATATCCTTCATTCATGATATTAATATCTCTTTACAGGAAAAAAATAGTATATATGTGTTTGTATATCATGTCTATGTTTGAAGTGAATGTGACAAACTATTTAAAATTGTTTTATTTCAAAACTAAAAAGAAATAAAAAATAAAAGCTAAGAATATGTTATTTGATAATGTTGAAAATTTACATAACTGAAAAGAAATGCAGAATATGGTTATAAAATAGAGCACTGCACTCCTCTATTCATTATCAAAATATCCAAACAAATGTGTTGGATCTATCATTCCATATAGTAGTATTTTGAGGTCAGAAGCCATTAGTGCCATTCCCTTCTCCATTAGAATTAGAAATCTGTCAAAACAAGGCATTAATGGAATTTGCCATACTTGTGTTAGAAGGTAAGAAGAAAAAATAAAAGTTAATCTTACTGAATTAAAATAATAAAGTGTCTCATCAATATGTCAACAACATGGCATTATTTTTTGTAAGGTATGCTTGGATTTTATTCACATGGGTTATGACACAATATATTATGTCATATGTGGGTTATATATTTCATAATACACCATGAATCTGAATCTGGTCCTCCCAACATTAAAATTACATAACTCTGAAAATAAACATAGGATATATGTAACAATATGAAGATATATTTGTTTTTTAAATTAAAAAATCATACCTCAATCTAAGTTGATTTAATTATAATTATTTTAATTGAAATAATGGAGAAAACCTGCATTTCTGCTGTCAGTGGTTCAGGATATTGATTTTTTATACTAATGGGTTCTAATTATTTTAAGAATAAGGTTTTCATAATTGTGAATATATGCATTTTTGTTGAATCTCATTGATGTAAGTAAAACACAGAATGCCAATATTTTAATCAAATAACTCAGATAATCTGAATGACTAAAGGCATATGTATTACCTATTTTCTGAAAAATTGTGGAAAAGATCCTTGACCTCTGTGAAAAATATCCATCACAACAATTAGCCTCAGGATCTAATATTAGATCCAGTCTTGAGGATTTGGGAAATGAATTTGTTCATAATGGGCATTCACCAACATTCTTATTCTGCAAATTCTATCTCAAAGGTACTCCTTGCAATTATCCAAGTAGAGATGTTTCTCTAAAAAGAAATTATACCAGTCATTAAAGCCATGGAAACACAGCTCAAAGCCAATGCTGGTGCTTCCAATGTTGTTAATTTTAGGAACAAATACAGGAAGAAAAAAGTGTACCTCAAGGCAATGGTTACAATTCATCAAAATTTCAAGTGGAAATTGAATTGGTCTTGAGAATATAAAGTATTCAAACAGCACCCTTCAAGAAAATTATTTTTTAAAATCATTGAAACTACATTGAACACAGAAAAATATTTTGAGCAAGACCATCTAACAGACCATGGAAAATATTAAAATGTTGAATTGCCATATGAAATTCTCAAAGTGTTATGCATGCAGGTTCTACACTTATTACAGAACCAGTCAAATTTGGCCTTTCCTTTTCCTGCTGTGTGGCTAGCGGCAAATTACTTAATTTCTCCATATTTCACAGTCTTCATTTTTAGAATACAATACCAATTATACCTCACTGAGATTTGTGAGTAATAACTTGGTTGGTTGATACAAAACTATTGAACACACAGCGGCAGCACACAGTTAAATATGCTTTATTATTGTTTTTACTTATGCTAATGTCAGTGCCTGTTCTGTTTTTTATAATATCTTACAAAAATGGACATTACATAACTTAATACAACTAACAAGTTCATAATTAGTGATATTGGCTTGCAATCTTGATGACCACAAAGATAAAGACAGATTACAGGATTTTTTTATTGATAATTTTATGAGGAAAAATATGTAAGCCCATGCCAATTACATAGGATTTTAACCAATACACATGAAATTAAGGTGAATGAAAGAGAATTAAATTCTGCTAGAGATAGTTTTTATTTTGTTTCCTCTAAACAAATAGTTCCCAAGTATCATGCATGGGCACCTACACTCATTGCAAGCTACACTGTGATAACATGCTTAGTAAGTATATCCTGTAATGTGCTATGCATTTGATAAAGAACAATCCAAAAGCAATATAAAATCATGTGAAAATATGAAATATTTTAACTTTTATTTTGCTTATTTATTAACTATAATACAAAATTTTATATTATAATTTATTTTTTGTAACTTTTGGTTAAGCATTGTACAAACTATACTTTTTTTTAATGTGGAAAATATTTTAAAAAGTCCTATAGTTATATTGATTCCAAAAGGAAAACTGTATAACAGTGGTTATATTTCCAAATACAAGTTTCAAAATATGTTTTCTATAAGATAAAAAGCTTGACAAAAACAATTATTTTCTCATTAATTGTAAAAATATTGTTTTACTTTGTGTCGAATTAAAAGTCTTCGCTTCAGAAAATAACTATGAGTAGCACACAAATCACAGACACATTTTCAGAAATAAATTGTTTGAATCTATTTTCTTTGTGAAAATGAAAATTTTGATATATGCATAATGAATTTTTATATTGGACAGCCTTTTTAAAAATATTTTTCAAAATATAACCAGTAACTAAGTGTGAAAAATACACATACATATATTTGTAGACACCACATTTTATTTAAAGAGTCAAAAACACACTACATGTTGAAGATGTTCCTTTTATAAAATTAACCACGTTATAATTATTGAAATTCGAGTGCTTTTTCTGCTTTGAGAGCTTGCCAAAACTAAATCAGACAAACAATATAGGTTCGCCACTCATTTCTTTCATTGTTTCATAAGCTACAATCAGTATGAAAAATCATTATTGCCACAATTATTGTGAGTGAATTTAGCATTGTCTCTGATGTAGATTTACCCAAACATCTCTGAGATTGCTAACTTTATCCTGTAAGATCTATTTTCACTCTATAAATTGAGTGATCCTTTGTCAATTCAGTCAAATAATGCTATGCTTCTGCTCATGAGATGAGCCCTTCAAATGGTTCTGTTTTGGTCGGCACAGAGGATAATCCTCCTCCTTCGGCGCCAGCACCCCGGGTTTTAGTCCTGGCTGGGGCTCCAGGTACTTGTCCCTGTTGCTCCTCTTCCAGCCCAGCTCTCTGCCGAGGCCCTGGAGGGCAGTGGAGGATGGCCCAAGTGCTTGGGTCCCTGCATCCGCATGGGAGACCAGGAGGAAGCACCTGGCTCCTGGCTTTGGATCAGTGCAGTGCCAGCTGTAGTGGCCATTAGGGGAGTGAACCAATGGAAGGAAAACCTATCTCTCTGTCTCTCACTGTCTGTAACTCTCTGTCTCTCTCTCTCATTGTCTAACTCTGCCTAGTAAAAAAAATAAAAATAAAAATAAAATACAATAAAAACAAATGATTCTGTTTTAGAATAAAATCAAAGTTTGTGTAATTGTCAAAAGTTGTGAAATCATCTGGTCTCCTAGAACCACTCTAAGCTTTCTCTTCACCCAGCGTTTATCTATAGCTGTGCTAAGCCTTCTTGCTATTGCTTAAAAAGTGCCCTCAGCCTTTGATTTTATTGTCCCCTTCAAATGGAAGACAGCCATCTGGTACATGTTGTACTGGATTCAGAATTAGTTTCCACACTTTTTTTCTCTTTTTGACAGATAGAGTTATAGATAGTGAGAAAGAGAAACAGAGAGAAAGGTCTTCATTCCGTTGGTTCACCCCCCAAATGGCTGCTACAGCCGGCGCTGAGCCAATCCAAGGCCAGGAGCCAGGTGCTTCCTCCTGGTCTCCCACACAGGTGAAGGTGCCCAAGCACTTGGGATGTCCTCCACTGCCCTCCCGGGCCACAGCAGAGAGCTGGACTGGAAGAGGAGCAGCTGGGACTAGAACCGGCGCCCATATGGGATGCCAGCGCAGCAGGCGGAGGATTAACTAAGTGTGCCAGGGCGCCAGCCCCTCCACACTTCTTTTTGGTCTTTACTCAAGTGTCACATTCTCAGAATGGGCTTCACAACAGCCATTTAAGTTCTCATTCTACTAATGCTCCCTATTCTCTGATCCTTTTTAATTTTTCTCTGTTATATTTATTAATTTATGAAATATTCTAATTTAATATTTATTGCATATATTTGGCCCCCCTATACATACTCTAAATTCACGAATGTAGATATTTCCATCTATTTGTTCTTTACTGTATTGCCACACATCCCATTCCTTAAATAGTGGGACAAGGAAGGCAGAAAATCAATTCTTGTTTAAAGAATCAATTTATTTTAACTCTGCTGTTAACTCTGTAACCATTTCCCAGAATTTTTTAAAGACTAAGAAAATGGTTATTAGTCTTTAAATTATATGGTTCTTAAATATAAGCATGATTTTGAAAGATATTCACTCTTAAATTGCACTGTCTAGGCCATCTTTCTTAAATGGCTCAAAAATGGTACTTCATACACTTCATTTTGGAAATGGAATATTGTGGAAACCACATTATAAGACACAGTAGAAACCTGTATACTTTCATCCAATTTTACAGCAATCTTTCTGCACTTTGAAATATGTTATAAAACATGTTTGTTTTTAGATCTTCAACAGTGTTTTCAAAGCATCCTCTGACAGTATTTCTGACAAAAGAATGCACTTTATTTCAATTCCACATTGTTTTCTGTTTTTTATTTGAGCAATTTTTCCAATACACGAAGAACAAGCATTACGTGAATGGTATGGGGTATTAGAATTCCATTTTCAAATAAGTAGTTTAGGAAAATCATATACATATTTACAATAAGAGTTCTTTGAAAAGAATATAGTGTTAAATGCATACTATCTGCAAACTATTTATAGCATTTGTTCTTCATATAAAATAAACCTAAAACGTCTTCATAATAATGATGCCTTAAAATTATTATCTAAAATCCAAAAACACATTTTGAGACATAGGGTAAGCCTCCATTTTAATAATGTAAATCCATATTTGAATCTATGTTTTAATGGTTTCCATAATTGTGAACTCTTTCACCTTATTTTTCAATTTTTTGAGATTCTCATTAATTTTACCTTTCATACTTTTTCAAAGAACAGAAAATTCTGACACTTTCTTGTGCATGCTTTTGCTTAAATTAAAATTATATTTATTTTTATTTTCTTTTCCAAAAGCACTTAAGGCATTTTTAAGTAAAATTAAATAAAATAATTTAATTATGGAACCATTTAATCTAGTTTATTAAATAAATTTTATAATATTCTAAAGCAACAGTGCATTTGTCTATTTGTATTATTAAACAGTTACAATATTATAATAATCAGGATATTTGTGTGTCGGAGTTGATCATCTAATGTGTAGGCCACATAAGAGAGAGTCACTATAGACACTAGTACCAATATTGTTATAGAAAATTTAATATTGTACACTCGCAGCAGAATAGTCTTGCAAACTTCTTGGCAGAAAATAATTTTCACTACATGGACCAGTGATCTAGATTGTAGGTTTCTGAGGAAAAGTACACAGTTCCCCATTTCTTGGATCAATAGCAGAACAAATAGCTTGTCATAGTAGCATTCAGTTAATAATTATGTATTGAATAAAGGCATTTATGCATTTGTATATCATATATGTTGCAATATTATTTCATATAATTATATATTATGTTAGTGTAGCCTTTATAATTTAAAGAGTTATCTCTGGAAAAAAATAAGAAAGCAGAGTCAAAAGTGATAGTTTGATTAAGGTCAAACTATAGAGATATACTTTTACTGAATATTTCTGTTTACACTGAATATACTTTCCTGCATGTCTATTTGCAATAATATTTATTTTTTTCTAAAAAAGCATTCTAAATGTTCCACTACACCATTAAAATTCTACTAGAATAATTTTTAATTATTTTTATTAAAATAAAAATTGTTCACATCCAACAAAACAGTTAAAGCCAATGAACCAACTAAAATTATTAAATGCATAATTATGTTAGAAGTTTCAGTTGGGAAATTTTTTATCTTTTTATGTAAACCGACAATATTGTTAATCATTCTAGATAGATTCCTAGCACTATATAAGTAGCCTTTTCATATATTCAGAAACTTGGAATGTATAACTTGTACTGGTAGTTAAATTCTAATATTTATTGAACAGTAGGAAAGGGTGACATAGACAAAGTTTCCTGCCAATGCCCTTACTGCTGGTATTAAAAACAGAGTGTGTATGAATAGAAAAGATTCCAACATGGAACATCACTACTGCTTGCCAAGTTCCTCTTTGGCCGCTAATCACTACCTGACAACGATTCAATGAAAAGTGAAGTCAGACCACCAAAGTTTTTCATATGTCATAGCCTGTTGAGCAGCAGCCAAATGTTAAACACCAGATGTCTTCATTGACCTAGGAAGGACTGAAAGCACACAATGAATAGAAATGCTGTTTCACATCCAAATTTCGTTAAACTAGTTTATACTCCAGTACACATATATTTATGCAGAACTGCTAGGCTACAGGAGCTATATATTCTCATACTTGTATTCTATTTAAATATGCACACAAATTAAGACAAACATACATACATAGAAATGCTGTGTATATGTGTAAAATGTCAATTATACCCAGTTACAACTCTACATAATGGAAAATAAAAGGACCACTTAAGAGATGGTGGAAATTAGGCCGGCGCCGTGGCTCAATAGGCTAATCCTCCACCTTGCGGCGCCGGCACACCGGGTTCTAGTCCCGGTCGGGGCGCCGGATTCTGTCCCGGTTGCCCCTCTTCCAGGCCAGCTCTCTGCTGTGGCCAGGGAGTGCAGTGGAGGATGGCCCAGGTGCTTGGGCCCTGCACCCCATGGGAGACCAGGAAAAGCACCTGGCTCCTGCCATCGGATCAGCGCGGTGCGCCGGCTGCAGCGGCGGCCATTGGAGGGTGAACCAACGGCAAAGGAAGACCTTTCTCTCTCTGTCTCTCTCTCTCTCACTGTCCACTCTGCCTGTCAAAAAAAAAAAAAAAAAAAAAAAAAAGAGATGGTGGAAATTATGAGATGTATTGCAATTAAATATATTCTTGGTTATTTTAAGTTAGTGCAAAACTAAGAAAGTATTGTCATAAATATAAGCATGATTGCAAGTATTCACACATATATCCATAATATATAAGGACTTCTAGAGGGTGCTTCAAAAAGTTTATGGAAAATTGGAAGCTAAAAATATTTATTCTGCGGTTGGTGCTGTGGCAAAGTGGGTTAAGCTGTCATCTGCTGTGCCATTATCCCATATGAGTGCCAGTTTAAGTCTTGGCTGTTCCATATACAGGCCAGTTCCATGCTAACACACCTGAGAAAGCAGCTGAAGGTGGCCCTCATAGTTGGGCCCCTGCACCCACTTGAAAAGGCCAGAAGAAGCTCTTGGCTCCTGCCTTTGGCTTGGCTGAGCCCAGGCCTTTGCAGCCATTTGGGAAATGAACCAGTGGATGGAAGATCTATCTCTCCCTCTGTCTGTCTCTCTGTAATTCTAGCTCTCAAATAAATAAATAAATCTTATAAATAAATATTTATTCTGGTACAAAAAATTGAAATACATGCATAATTTTCTAATAATAAACAATTTCCATGAATTTTTGAAGACCCCTCATATTTCTTAATGGTGTATAGAGTACCTGCTTCTTTATGACAATGGTATACTATATTTCTGGAACTCATAAATAAATGTATATATGTAATAACAGATATGGAAAATAATCTTAGATGATGAAGGAACCATGAGTCATTCATAATGTAAGTAAAGCAAATGAACTCATATTTGAAAGGCAAAAGACAAGAAGCACCAATCTAAACACAACTTTCAAGATGGTGAAATGAACTAGTATGCTACAGTCCAGAGGCAATTTAATGTGATTAATGGAAGTACAGGGACAGGAGCAGCCAAAAGCTTTACAATTGCATTCATCTTGAGTGAGAAAGCAACTTGGAGGGTCTACCTTCAGTGTGGTTCCATAGATGGAAACGCTTCTTTTTGTGAATCAGCTGAGTAGTGTTCCAAGTGTCTGCTGGCAGAACAAAAAGGATTTTATGTGGAAGAGCAGACACTGAGGTCTCGAAGTAGTGACACAGTTGCTCAATTCTATAATAAGTAAAATGATAAAGATGATAAAGATGGTCAACAAGATTCCTGATCTCTAGTTATTTACCCAAACGTGATTCTTGTTTCCTGGTTATACAATCAAACAGTAATATAAACTGTTTTGAATAATTGTTGTAGATGGAATGATCATTGCTAACCACCTGATGGTAAAAAGGGAAATTAGTCTGATTAGAGACATGCTGCATAAGGGGCAAGAGAAATATGGCAGAAGGAAAGGAAGGAAACTTGAGAAAATGGCTTGATCTACCTTTGCAGTTGTTATTGATGTAGAAAGGCCTACATATGCCATACTACATCTGGAATCCCGTGTATTTTTTTGGGATCACAGAATATTTACAACTCCAGCTAACAGACAAAATGCCAAAGTGCTAGAAAAGGGAGAAAAATGGTAAAAAAAAAATGGTGATTTTTATCTGTGTTAGTCTAAGCTAATGTCTTCTCTTTATATTAAACATAAACATGTTTCCCTCCTATGGAAAATGAAAGAAAGAAGGGCAAATTAAAGAGACACTGATGAAAACCCAAGAAGAGGTTAAAATTAGATGATCTCCCTAAGTGTAGACCACATGAAAATTGCCTTCCAGTTAGAAAGAGGTCCTAAAAATCATTCCCTGAGAAAGAATGTCAAAAAGTTTGAGAACATAGATAATTACTAAGAATATGGGAGATGAAGTGATTTAATGTAATTGAAAGCATAAAATTGAAATCTCTTCGCCTATCTATTATCAAGAAGACTTTGAGGAATCTAGAAAACTGAGTTCTGGAAAACTCAAAGCAAAGACTTAGACAATGGATTGTTGTATTGGTGTTTTTCTTCTTTAATTGTCATCTTGGCATATAATACAAATGATTAAATTCATCTTCAAGTAAAACTCAAAAGCAACTATTCGACATACAGGTTTGATTTTCCAAATGCATTTTTATCTCTCATTCTTAATTATGGACCCATAACAAATAGTTATACATATTTTAAATGGCTAGTAATGAGAAAAAATTTTAATAGTAAATGTGTAGAAAATACAGAGAAGAAATTAAGATTTTACACTTAGAATAAACTTCAGAGATTTTTTCACTAAAAATAACAGCAATAAGAGACAGTTACACTACTATTTAAATAACAACATCCAACATTAAGAAATACTGTGAAAATAAAGAAATATATTGTAAATGAAAATGTGATAGCTAACATTGATATGGAAGTACAGTTTTGCAAGGTTATATCTGGTCATTGGTTTTTAAAGAAGTCAAAGTAGTATTTTGCTATAAAGTTTTTATAACTAAACTTGAGTCTGAAAAAGGAATGAAATACCCTTAGCTAAATGAATTTTAAATTTCTCCATACTCTGTTGTTATGCTATTAATATGTGTTTCTATAAAAATGAATATTTCAGGGGGCTGGCACTGTGCTTCAGTGGTTAAAGCCGCAGCCGGCAGCACTAACATCCCATATGGGCTCTGGTTAGGGTCCTGACTGTTCCACTTCTGATCCAGCTCCCTGCTGATGTGCCTGGGAATCAGATGAGGATGGCCCAAATGCTTGGGCCCCTGTACCCA
Organism: Oryctolagus cuniculus; assembly: GCF_051225735.1. Classification (NCBI taxonomy): domain Eukaryota; kingdom Metazoa; phylum Chordata; class Mammalia; order Lagomorpha; family Leporidae; genus Oryctolagus; species Oryctolagus cuniculus. The sequence continues at coordinate 62,934,630 of NC_142874.1, read as the reverse complement.
CATGAAAGACCCAAAGAAGCTCCTGACTCCTGGCTTTGTCTTGGCTCAGCCCAGTAGTTGAGACCTTTGGGGAGTGAATTATCAGATGCAAGGTGTCTCTCTCTGTGTCTCTACCTCTCTAACTCTGCTTTTCAAATAAATAAGCACATCTTTATTTAAAATGAATATTTTATACAGTATTTTATAAATTTTACTAATTTTCGTTATGGAATATTTACCTAAGGACAGAATAAGGAGTTAAAAATGACTAGTCATAGGAGATGCACCCATGTGTATCTGAAACTGTAGATGAAAAATTCCTAAAAATGAGGAAAGGGAAAGATTGTTAGGATACATGGCTAGAAACATGAGAGAGTAGTAAAGAATAAGAGGTCTTGGCTTTCCTTTCCCATTGCAGGCAACCAAGTGCAACAGGCAAGAGTATTTTATTCTATGTTATTTGGAGAAAATGCATATGATTGGAAATTTTCTATGATAAATAATTATGTATGTACGTTTGTCTAATCTCTATCTACCCACCTGGAATTTGTTCTGGTAACAAGAAAATAATGAGAGTAAACAGTTGAGTTTGAATAATATTGGGCATAAATAATGGGATATTTTTGTTTTTCTTTTATTCTAAATTCATGGTTACATTTGTACAATAAAAATTCTACTGGATGTTTGTGTTCTGCTTTATTTCTTACCTTAAGAAAAGGAGAACTGAACTGAGATTTTTTAAAACATATTTTCTGACTGCCTTTTCTGTTGGACAGCACAATATCGTAATTATTTCAAAAATAAAGTGTTCATTTGCTCTTGTCAGGGAGGAATTTGTTCAGGGATCTGTAATAATGTTGATTTCATTTACCATGCCCTAAGCCAATTGCACCAGCTCTGATACATATTTTAGCACACTGATTGTAAAGATGAAATGTAGTTTCTCTGGTGATATAAAGAGTGCTGTTGGCACTAGACAGGGGATTGAACAGATAGCAAGATTCCTCCACCAGAGTTTATATAACCTCTTTTGCAGCAGAAACACCAACCAGTATATGCAAAAAATTTACACACTAATTCATATGGAAAATTCTAGATCTTTCATAACATATATATGAAATATGTTTATGTTTTAACTATAATTTTAATACTTATTTACTCTAAATTAATGATGGACAAAAGCACATGAAATTTTGTCTAATAAAATTTAATATAAAAATCTATACTTTCATCCTAAATGGGCATGTTAAACCCAACATCCAAAAATTGTCAGAAAATGTAGTCTACGTTAAAATGGTTTGTCTTTTTAAAATGATATCCAATTTATGGTGTCAAATTTTATTGCAAAGATGAAAAACTAAGAAAGGCAAATTAAAATAATAATATAATTATATTAAGTTACATTAGCTGTATAACCGAATTGTCTGTTTCCTAATTAAATAAATATGGATGGTTCCACTTACATGTAAAGCAAAATTTCTCAGATTTTAGGTATTTCCCCACATGTTATTTAATTTTGCCTCTCCTACTGTGATGAGGAAAGCATGCCACCCGGGATGTCTTTGATTTTCGGTTTACTCCACACTTATAAATTTGACTCCACTCTGTGTGGGCCCGTATCATCTGTAAAGAGGGATGGTTAGTTGTGCTCTTTCTTAGTTGAAAGACCTTTATTTATTCTTCTTCCCAAATGGCTCTGGCTGGCACTCCCAGAATGATATTGCATACAAGTGGTGAGAATGGACATCCTTCTCTGTTTCTAGATTGTAATACAAATGCTTCCTGGTTTTCCCCATTGAATATGATGTTGACTGTGGGCTTGCCATATACAGCAATTACTGTGTTGAGGAGTGCCCTTGTAAACAAATTATTTATCATAAAATGCACACTACGTTTTATCACTTATTCAGTACTTTCTCTGCATCTTTAGAAATATTCATGAATTTTATCCTTTGTTTATTGATTATTTTAAAGATTTATTTTATTTATTTGAAAGAGTTACAGAGAGAGGTAGAGACAGAGAGAGAGGTCTTCTATCTGATGGTTCACTTCCCAGATGGCTACAACAGCCAGAGCTGTGCTGATCTGAAGCCAGGAGCCAGGAATTCTTCTGGGTCTCATGTGAGTATAGGGGCCCAGGGACTTGGGCCATCTTCCACAGCTTTCCCAGGCCACAGTAGAGAGCTGGATCAGAAGAGGAGCAGCCGGGACTAGAACCGGCGCCCATATGGGATGCCAGTACTTCAGGCCAGGGCTTTAACCCACTGTGCCACAGCGCCAGCCCCTATGTATCATGTTTATTCATGTTGAACTATCCCTGAATTCCTAGGATAAATTACATGTGGTCAGAATGAATGACCTTTTTGATGTGCTGTTGGAATCACTTTGTGAAATTTTTTTTAGGATTTTGCATCTATGTTCATCAGGGATGTTGGTCTAGTTTTCAGTTTTTGCTGTTATTGTATCCTTGTCTCATTTTGGAATTAGGTAATGCTGCCTTCATGGAATGAGTTTGCATGGGTTCCCTCTCTTTTAGCACTTTGGATTTCATCGAGAAGTACTGGTGTTAGTTCCTTGCGGTGGTGTAGTGGGTATAGCCACTGCCTGCAATACTAGCATCCCATATGGGCGCCGGCTCAAGTCCTGGCTCCTACACTTCTGATCCAGTTATCTGCTTTGGTCTGGAAAAGCAGTAGAAGATGGCCCAAGTTCTTGGGCCCCTGCACCCCTGTGGGAGATTTGAAAGAAGCTCCTGGCTCCTGGCTTCAGATCTGCGCAGCTACAGCTGTTGCACGCAATTGGGTGTGAACCATCAGATTGAAGACCTCTCTCTCTCTGCCTCTGCATCTCTGTGTAACTCTGACTTTCAAATAAAAATAAATAAATCTTAAAAAAATTTGGTAGGATTCATAAATGAAGTCATTTGATTTTGTGCTTTTTTGTTGTTGTTGTTAAAGCAGTCATTACTAGTAACTCAATCTCTTCCTTGGTCATTCAGTTTTTCAGGTCCTCTAAGTATTTGTCATTCAAACTTGATTAAGTTAAGTGTTTTCAGAAACCTGTGCATTTCTTCTAGGTGTTACAATGTATTAGTGTATAGTTATACAACATTTCCTAATTATTTTTTACATTTCTTTGATATCAGCTGTAATATAACCTTTTCATCTCTGATTTAATTGATTTGAGTCTTCTTTTCATTAGTATAGCTAATGGCATATCAATTTTGTTCATCTTTTCAAAAATCAGCTGTTTGGACTGGCAGTGTGGGGAAAGCTTTTCTCTAGATTATATGTCTCATAAAATAAGCCTTTCCGTGGGTTCTGGAAGAGAAAAGTGTTTAATCTTTGACAGAAGGAATTTTACCACTCTGGAATATTGACCTAGTAGACTTTAAAATATTAGGTGAATCAATAGCTTGAAAAAAATACAGCTGCATGGAGGTTAACACAAGCTCTGGGAGGAAAATCAACAGATTGAGTTTTGATGTTCTGAAGCAAATCCATACCACGTGTAGCCAAATTAAATACCATTTGAAAAACAACTCTCAGCAGGCATGGAAGAAATTAAACACTTAAATATCGAAATGCAAGTGACTATGAATGTTTGAGTGACTTTCAAGGGTGGAGTTCTTTTCTGGCTACAAAATCAAAATATCAAACTCAAAGTCATTCATTCATAGCATGATAACAGTTTCACATTTGTTATCAAACAGGTGATAGGTCAAGGAGCCTTAGTATATTTCTCAGGACCTGTGTCATCTAATGTTGCAATAGCATCAAGGCTCCCCCGGCCTCCAATCTCCGTTGCCTCAAGTGTAGGGTCATGCAGTTATCAGATCTGACCTTCTAACAGAGGAGGAAAAACCTTAGGCTTTTTTTATGCAAAGACGAAGATGGGATGTGGGCTCAATCTGAGGATATGAAACAGTTAAACTTATATCCTAGACAGTGCCTTTGAAAGGTCCAGAGCAGGTAGAATCTACTCAACAAGGAAGCTTTATGTAGAAATCTAATCAATTTATTAACGTGTATGTACATCCTTGTGCTCTGTTAAATGGCCTATTTACATGGTCAGAATCCTGGAAACAAGCAAAAAATAGTGGGAATTCATGGAAAAAATTATTTAGAATAGATGCATGAGAATTGAGGAAGGGATGGAAGTGTGGAGATCTGTGCCTCAGAGTCATTACCATCAATTCTCCCAGAAGACAACACAGTTAATCTTTTTCTTTCTTCTAATTCTATTTTTTTTTCCTTCCCCTCAATAGGTGTTCACTTCAAATAAATATTCTGAATGTAAACTCTATCTGAGATGCCTCATCTGGATAGCTAAATTTATGATGCTCTTAATAATGTGGCTGATTTACTTCCAATCCAGTTCTCTTCTAATGGCTTAGGAAAAGCAGTGGAAGATGGCCCAAGTGTTTGAACCCTTGTAACTTTGATTTTCAAATAAATAAATAAATATTTTTAAAAAGAATAAGAAGATATGAGGAGCCATTTTCTATGTATAAATTTGATGACTTTTATAAAATAGATGAATTTTTGGAAGATAAAAATATTTTTAAATGGCTCACAAAATATTATAAAATTTCACATCATATATCACTATATCAAATTTTAAAAAGGGAGTGGGAGATGGGAGGGTTGAGGGTGGGGAGGTTATGGGGGAAAAAGCCACTGTAATCAAAAAGCTGTACTTTGGAAATTTATATTTATTAAATAAAAGTTAAAAAAGTTAGTTTGTAAGAAACACCTAACCTACAAAAATTCTAAGTCTAAATGAGTCACTGAAATAATATTATAATTAAAAATTACAGAATGCTTTGCTCAATACCAGCTTCACAATATTCTCAATACTTGTATTCAACACTAGACAGTGAAGTCTATGAGATAATACTAGCCAAATATTAAATTATGTGTTTTGAAAAGACACAAATATGTTTATAAGCAACTTGATTTGCACAAAAACTAAGTTAAAAATCACTGATGAAACTATTAATTTAGTTTAACAATGTTTTAAGACACGACACCAAGATTCAATTATATTTGTATATACTAACAAAATAACTGGAAACTGAACAAGAAAGAGATAGTATAAGTTGGGATAAGTGTATGTGTACATATGTGCCCTATTGAAAAATCACACACATAGAAACACACACACACACACACACAATTAAAGAGAAAACCTAAATTAAATGACCAAAGAAAAATACAGATGTTTACAATGTTCATAAATTGATAAACTCAGTACTGTTAAGGGGTCACTTTTCCCCAAATTATCTATGGTAACTAGTAGATCAGAGTCAAATTTTGAAAAAAGAATTTTGGATAATAATTCACAATCTGATTATAAAACTAATATGGGAATTCCAAAGTCCTAAAATAATGAAAATTAGAACAAGGGTTAGCAAATTCCACAACATGACATCAGCTTTACTCAAAGGCCACAGTAATTACGGCACTGTAGTGTTGGTGTGAGGATAGACATAGGAAGCAATACAACACAATAGAAAGGCCAGGAAGATGTTTATACATGTATGTTTGGTTGACTGTACCAGATTTCCAAAGTTATTCAGTGAGGAAATACAGACAAACAACAGTCTATCTTTAATTTTTAATACATACCACACATAAACACACACACACACACACACACAAATTATCTTAAAACATATTGTGGAATTCTATGTAAGAACTAAAATTGTTAAGTAGTGAGAAATCAAGAGCAAAGAATGGCTTGTATTCTTGGGGAAAGAGTAAGAGTTTTTTTTTTTTTAACTTTTATTTAATGAATATAAATTTCCAAAGTACAGCTTATGGATTACAATGGTTTCCCCCCCATAACGTCCCTCCCACCCGCAACCCTCCCCTTTCCCAACCCCTCTCCCCTTCCATTCACATCAAGATTCATTTTCGATTCTCTTTATATACAGAAGATCAGTTTAGCATACATTAAGTAAAGATTTCAACAGTTTGCTCCCACACAGAAACATAAAGTGAAAAATACTGTTTGAGTGAAAAATACTGTTTGAGTACTAGTTATAGCATTAAAACACAATGTACAGCACACTAAGGACAGAGATCCTACATGAGGAGTAAGTGCACAGTGACTCCTGTTGTTGACTTAACAAATTGACACTCTTGTTTATGGCCTCAGTAATCACACTAGGCTCTTGTCATGAGCTGCCAAGGCTATGGAAGTCCCATGAGTTCACTGACTCTGATCATATTTAGACAAGGCCATGGTCAAAGTGGAAGTTCTCTCCTCCCTTCAGAGAAAGGTACCTCCTTCTTTGATGACCCATTCTTTCCACTGGGCTCTCACTCACGGTGATCTTTCATTTAGGGTTTTTTTTTTTTTTTTTTTTTTTTTTTTTTTCACCAGAGTGTCTTGGCTTTCCATGCCTGAAATACTCTCATGGGCTTTTCAGCCAGATCCGCATGCCTTAAGGGCTGATTCTGAGGCCAGAGTGCTGTTTAGGACATCTGCCATTCTATGGGTCTGCTGTGTATCTCACTTCCCCTGTTGGATCTTTCTCTCCCTTTTTTATTCTATCAGCTAGTATTTGTAGACACTAGTCTTGTTTATGTGATCCCTTTGGTTCTTAGTCATTATGATCAATTGTGAACAGAAATTGATCACTGGGACTAGTGAGATGGCATTGGTACATGCCACCTTGATGGGATTGAATTCGAAGCCCCTGATATGTTTCTAACTCTACCGTTTGAGGTAAGTCAGCTTGAGCATGTCCTGAACTGCACATCTCTTCCTTCTCTTATTCCCACTCTTATATTTAACAGTGATCAATTTTCAGTTAAGTTTCAGCACTTAAGAATAATTGTGTATTGATTACAGTATTCAACCAAAAGTATCAAGTAGAACAAACAAACAAAAAAAAAATACTAAGAGGGATAACATATCAAGTTGCTCATCAACAGTCAGGGTGAGGGCTGATCAAGTCAGTTTCTCAAAGAGTTCTTAAATAAGGTACAAAATGCACAAACCATAAAACCAACACTTGAGATATTGAACTTCATGAAATTTATAATTTCTGTTCTTTAAAAGACATCATTAAGATAATTAAAGGGAGAAATATTCACTATACATTTGTCTGTCAAAGGTTTTATGCAGAATGTATGAAATATTCCTGCAATTCAAAAAAAGATAATTGCATTTCTTAAATGTGTAAAATATTCAGCAGATAACTTGCAAAACAAACTATTCAGTTTCCAAAATTCCTTCAAAAAGATGCTTGACATCCCCTATTAAATATGGAAATTAACTTTAAAGCAAATAATATTCCTCCATATGTCAATTAGAATGATTGTGTTAGAAGCCAGACCAAATCATACCACAAAAAATTCTGCATTATCAAGTGTGAGCCATCTTATCAAGCAGTAGTGCTGTGGGAACAAAAAATTCACTTTAGGAAATAGTCTGTCAGTTTGTCTTCAAATTAATTGTGTTCTGACAATATGGCATAGGATTATATTTCTATGTATTTAATTTAAAAAAAAGATAGAAAAGATTAAGTACACAGAGATATATGAATTCATGTATTATCAGCTTTTTCTTGGTTGGAAACTAACTCATATACCTTTCAATTATGAAAGCTTAAACAATGGAAAACTAGTTTACAGAATAAGGAAATTCTATACTGACAGAATAATGTATGTGAATTCCTTTTTTAAAAAAGATTTATTTATTTGAAAGTCAGAGTTACAGAGAAGAGAGGTAGAGAGAGGTCTTCCATCCACTGGTTCACTCCCCAGATGGCCACAACGGCTGGAACTGCGCCGATACGAAGCCAGGAGCCAGGAACTTCTTCTGGGTCTCCCACACAGGTGCGGCGGCCCAAGGACTTGGGACTTGGGCTGTCTTCCACCGCTTTCCCAGGCCACAGCAGAGAACTGGATCAGAAATGGAGCAGCTGGGTCTTGAACCAGTGCCCATATGGGATGCCGGCACTGCAGGGAGTGGCTTTACCCACTATGCCACAGTGCAGGCCCCATATGTGAATTTTAAGAGCATCAAGTTCAATGAAAGAGAATAGGCAAAAGAGGACATGTTTTATATCATTACACAAAATCCTTGAAAATAAAAATTTAACTGATGGGTAGTAGACATTCATTTTCCTGGTTCTAACATAGTACAGTCTTGATCAATCCAGGAGGGTCACAAAAGAATAATGGAAGCACTGGCATATTATTTATTAAGATATTGGATTTTTGCAGGCTGTATTAGTTTGCTAAAACCCGATAAAGTGTATAATAAAATTGAATGCTATTTACTATGTGTTCTATCTCAATAACAGTGATATAAAAACTTGAAATACTCTATATTCCATAGTTTTCTGGAAGAGTTGAGTTACTGGGAAGCACACTAGTAGTAGAAATCTCTTAGTAACATGAATATAACCTATTTTTGGAGAATATAGGAAGATGACGTTATAAAACTTGAATAGGATTGAAGAAAATGTTGTATTCTGTAAATTGAGAATGAGAAGATTTGGGGGAAAATGCTTCAGTGAAATTTTAGTTTAGGCCACACACTTGTTCTGATTAGAAAACATTCTCCCATGCCCCTCATTGAGAACATAGACTATCTCAATATTTTAACAAATCTCGGCGGCTTCATGTTTTTGCTGAAAAAAGAGGGATCCTTGAATAGGCACATTAGTATGCATTGAAGCGTTTAAGATATTCCCACTGTAATATACATAGGATTCTTTAAATCCCCAGAGTTTTTGATGATACCAAAATCGAGAGGATGGTTTTACTCTGTACTTCCCTAAGACACCTTTTTTTTTGTCGTATCCAATACCTTTTGTGTAGAAGATTTGATCTTTCCTTTCAGAGGATTTTATTATAAAGGTAGTGTTGAAGAAAAAAGATGAATATAAAGCAAATCTTAGTCTAACTTTTGATTTCACAAGTTTGTCCCCTTAGAATATTCTTCAAAAAGGGTGAAATTGAAGATCATGATACATTTTTATTTAGACTCCAAAATTTTACTAAAACGTGATACAGAATCATGTCTTCCAAATTTAAAAAAAGAAGAAAACATCAGATAGAGTGTGCTTTATTATGGTTAAGTATTTCCATTGATTGGGAAATAGAACCATGCTTAGACCTGATGTTGTCTTTATTTCATAATTTTTTATTATTAACACTATAGGAAATTATAATAACTAAATTTCTCTTGGCAATATATTTACTAATCCAAATGCACACAAGCATAAAGAGCCACTTTTTCACATACAGCTTACTTCAGTATGGAACAGACTCTACCATCCACTTGACTTTCGTTTTGGGAAAGTTTTTCTGGTGGTCTAGTGAGAAATTCATTCTGATTTTATTTTTATAAAACTTTTCATAGCTCATATATTAAAAACATTTTTAATAAACAGGAATCAAAAATGTGTGAATCAAAATATCACTTTGATTTGTAATGAATTTCTAGATTATGGTATAGTTATCAACTAAGGGATATTGAGAATATAGCAGTGAGATTTACATACATATATTTAGTTAATTAAAAATACATTCTTAGGCTTTTGCTACAACACAAGTTTAACATTTTCAAGACATAATAACTCTTCTGTAGTATTTCTGCTGATATAATAGTATTACAGTCTTCAAATGTTACAACAATACATCATTTTGTGGTCAACATGCTAGATGTTGAGGTCTTTAACTTATTAAAATTATCATATTTTATTATAAATATGTATATATAAAGCTATCACAAATAAGCTTAATGCTATTATACGAGAAAAATATAAAGCCATACTATTCTCAATGATTTCAATAGTAAGCTTAAATTCATGATCTAGTCTCATTTCTATTCATAAAATCCAGGCAACCCATATGGCAATTGATGCTCCATCAAGGGTATATGTCAAGGATTTCAATATTCAAGAAAGGATTTATAAAATTTCTACTGAGTTCTCCATATTTTTTGCTTATAAATGATATGATAGTATGCATTTGAGGGGCAGACAAGAGTATTTATGAAATACATTCACCCATATATTGGAAGATTAATATTTGGACACACAAAGCTGTGACATGGCTTTTGTAGACAGTTCTCATATTTGCTATTTTATTCCACACTAGAATGAGCAGCAGAGCAACACTTTCTATTATTTTTAAGTTCCATCTCCAAGCAGTTTCTCCCTTTATTAAATGTGCCATCATCCTTAGCAACTGTGCAGTGTGTGCACTGGACTGCACAGCCTCCTGTGAGCTTTCATCTGGTTTAGTTGATCCAGAATTTGCCATTATCCCTCCTTCTAAACCCAATTTAAAATATTTTGACACTGTATACAATGTGTACAATTCTACACTGACTTACCAGCTTTTGGGATAGTGCAATCATCTGAGTCTTTTTCAAGGCTTTATTTCATTCTAGCATGTTATTACCTTCCCCAGCTGACTGGCTGCATATTGCCATCACTGTTTTATTCTTTGGAAACTGAGTTAGGGACCCATCTGTATTATATCCCAACTGTGGTAATTTCTCTTGTATCTTGCAGCAATGAGCAACAACATTTTCTTAAAGATTCATCTACCTATTTATTTATTTATCTATCTGAAAAGCAGAATGAGCAGAAGAGAGAAAGAGAGACAGAGAGATAGAGACAGAAAGAGAGAGAGAGAGAAAGAGACTTTCCATCTGCCAGTTCACTCTCCAAATAGCCACAACAGTTGGGTCTAGGCCAGGGCAAAAGCAGGAGACAGGAACTCTATCCTGGTCTTGTATATTGGTAGCAGAGATCCAAATACTGAATCCATCTTCTGATTCCTTCTCAGGGACATTAGTTGGAAGCTGGGTTGCAAATGGAGCAACTAGGGCTCAAATCAGCCTACCAATGTGGTTTGCTGGTGTCACAAAAAGCAGCTTAACTGAACCACAACACTGGCCCAGAATTTTCAATAATTCTTACAATAAGAGATGACAATAATTTATTATAATCAAAACCAATATTGTTTATTTCCAGTTTATATTCAGGGTAAGCAGTTGTATTTTCCTTATAGCATTAAGAAATTTAATGAAATACAACTCTACAGGACATGCAAAATAAGTGTTTTGCAGATCTATATTTCCTGTATTCACAGTTGATTTATAGCTGCATGTTTCCAGGCTTCCCTTGTTCTCCATACCTATGAGCTCAATCTGTGACCACAGCAATAACAAATATTTTAAATAATTTATCAGAAATAATTAATTTACAACTAACAATGTAGATAAATTACCCTATTGTATTATAGCTTTAATTTTATTTTCCTTTGATGATGGGCCAATTTTCTTCCTTTCTATCTCAAGCTCCTTAAAGATGTATGTGTTGCCTCTTTTATTATCTTCCTTTTTTATTTTTTAAGGAATACAAACTTCATAAGTACAACTTTAGGAATATAGTTATTCTTCCCACCCTATCAGCCCTCCCACCCACACTCCCACCTCACCTCCTTCTCCTTCTCCCCTTGACAGTCTCATTCTCCCTTAAGATTCATTTTCAATTAACTTCGTACACAGAAGACCAATTCTATACTAAGTAAAGATTTCAACAATTTGCATACACACACAAACACAAGCAAAACTGTTTGGGAGCTGGTTTTACAGTTAACTCTTAATATAACTCATTGAGGACAAAGGTCCTGCATGGAGAGTTAGTGCACAGTGACTCCTGCTGTTAATTCAACAATTAACACTCTTATGTATAATGTCATTGATACCCAAGGCTTTTGAAATGAGCTGCCTAGCCTTGGAAGCCTTTTGAGTCCACAAACTCTGTCAGTATTTTAGACACGACCATAAGCAAAGTGGAAGTTCTATCCTCCCCTCAGAGAAAAGTGCATCCTTCTTTGATGGCCACTTCTTTCCACTGTGGTCTCACTCAAAGATCCCCTTCATGTAGGACATTTTTTTTTTTTGTCACAGTGTCTCGGCTTTCCATGCCTGAAATACTCTCATGTGCTTTTCTGCCAGAGCAGGAAGCTTAAATGGCTGATTCTGATTTCGGAGTGTTATTTAAATCAATTGTCATTATATGATTCTGCTACATGGATTCCTCCCATGTTGGACATTCTCTCCTTTTTAATTCTATCTATTATTATTACCAGGCATTTGATCCTATTTATACGATGTTCACCTTAACACTTGATATGATCACATTAACAATTAAGATGGCATTATTACCATCAAGTTTTAATGGAATTTGAATTTCCATGACAAGTTTTTAAACTGTACCCTTAGAAGTTAAGTCCATAGAAATGTATGCGGAACTATACAGCTTTACAGTTACCTCCCTCCTCCCTTATTCCCACTCTTATTTTTTACTGAGATCTATGTTAAATTGGCATTATATACATATGATTAACTATATGTTAAGTAACGAGTTCAACAAATAGTATGAAGAAAAAGAAAAAATAAAACAAGACTGTTCCTTGACAGTCAAGACAAGGGCAGGTCAAGTCATCCCTTTTCAAAGTGCCAATTTAGCTTCTACAGATTTCGTTTTAGGTGCTCTATTTGTTCTCACAAATCAGGGAGATCATACGGTATTTGTCCCTTTGGAACTAGCTTCTTTCACTAAGTATGATGTTTTCCAGATTCATCCACTTTGTTGCAAATGACCAGCTTTCATTTTTCATACCACTGTGTAGTATTCTATAGTGTACATATCCTATAATTTCTTTGTCCAGTCTTCAGTTGATGGGCATTTATGTTGATTCCATGTCAAAGATACTGTGAATTGAGCTACAATAAATATGGATGGGCAGACAGCTCTTTTGTTTACTAATTTCATTTCCCTTGGGCAAACCCAATAGGGGGATGGCTGGGTCATATTTTAGGTCTATACTCAGATTTTTGAAGAATCTCAATTCCATCTTCTGTAGTGCCTTTACAAGTTTACATTCCACCCAACAGTGGATTTGGTATGTTTTTCCCCACAACCTCACAACATTTGTTGTTTGTTGACTGTGTGAAAGCCATTCTAACTGAGGTGAGGTGAAACCTCATTGTGGTTTTGATTAGTATTTCCCTGACAGCTAGTGATCCTGAAGATTTTTTATGTGTCTCTTGCCCATTTGGATTTCCTCTTTTAAAAAATATCTGTTTAACTCCTTGGCCCATCTTTTTAACTGGGTTGTTTGTTTTGTTGTTGTGGAGTTTCTTGATCTCTTTGTAGATTCTAGTTATTAATTCTTTATCAGTTACATAGTTTGAAATTAATGTCTCCCATTCTGTCAGTTGCCTCTTCACTTTGCTGACTATTTCTTTTGCTATACAGAAACTAATTGAATTTGAAGTAATCCCATTTATTAATTTTGGCTTTGATTGCCTGTGCCTCTGGGGTCTTTCCAAGAACTCTCTGCCTATACCAATATCTTCCAGGGTTTTCCCAAAGTTCTCTAATAATTTGATGGTGCTGACTCATAGACTTAGATATTTAATCCATGTTGAGTGGATTTTTGTGTAAAGTATAAGATAGGGGTCTTGTCTCTTACTTCAGCATGTGGAAATCCAGTTTTCCCAGCACCATTTGTTGAATAGACAATCTTTGCTACAGGGATTGATTTTAACTCCTTGGTCAAATATAAGTTGATTGTAGATGTTTAGATTGGTTTCTGGTATTTCTATTCTGTTCCATTGGTCTATGAATCTATTTTTGTATCAGTTTTGATTATAACTCATTTGAAAATAAATGCCATGTACCATGTTTTGAAATCTAGTATTGTGATGCCTACGGCTTTGTTTTTGTTATATAAAATTGTGTTAGCTATTCAATGAGTCCTGTGCTTCCAGATGAATTCCAGCATCATTTTTTTCTTGATCTGAGAAGAGTGTTTTTTGGTATTTTGATTGCTATCACATTGAATCTGTAAATTGCTTTTGGAGAAATGGACATTTTGATGATATTGATTCTTTCAATCCATTAACATGGAAGATTTTTCCATTTTTTGTCTTTTTCTGTTTCTTCCTTTAACGTTTTGTAATTCTAATCAAGAGATTTTTGACATCCTTGGTTAAATTTATTACAAGGTATTTGATATTTTGTAGCTGCTATGAATGGGATTGATCTTAGAAGTTCTTTTTTAGCCATGGCATTTTCTGTGTATACAGATGCTGTTGATATTAGTGTACTGATTTTTTTTTTTAAATTTTTTGACAGGCAGAGTGGATAGTGAGAGAGAGAGGCAGAGAGAAACGTCTTCCTTTTTGCCTTTGGTTCACTCTCCAATGGCCGCTGTGGCTGTCATGCTGCGACCAGCGCACCACGCTGATCTGAAGCCAGCAGCCAGTGCTTCTCCTGGTCTCCCATGCGGGTGCAGGGCCCAAGCACTTGGGCCATCCTCCACTGCACTCCCAGGCCACAGCAGAGAGCTGGCCTGGAAGAGGGGCAACTGGGACAGAATCCGGCGCCCCGACCGGGACTAGAACCCCGTGTGCTGGTGCCGCAGGCAGAAGATTAGCCTAGTGAGCTGCAGCGCCGGCAGTGTACTGATTTTGCATCCTACTTTTTTTTTTTTTTTTTTACCAAACTCCTCTATGAGTTCCAATAGTCTCTTGGTGAAATTTTTGGATCCTCTATATAGAATCACATCATCTGCAAATAGAGATAGCTTGACTTCCTCCTTCCTAATTTGTATCTTTTTATTTCTTTTTCTTGCCTAATGACTCTGGCTAAAACTTGCAGGACTTTATTAAACAGCAATAGTGAGATGGGCATCCCTGTCTGGGTGGGAATGCTTCCAACTTTTCTTCATTCAATATGATGCTGGATGTGGGTTTGTCAAAAATTGCCTTGATTAATTGTGTTGAGAAATATTCCTTTTATAGACAATTTGCTTAGTGTTTTCATCATAAAAGGGTGTTGTATTTAATCAAATGCTTTCTCTACATTGAGATAATCATATGGTTTTTGTTCTTCAATTTAGTCAATGTGATATATCACATGGATTGCTTTGTGAATGTTCTACCATCCCTGCATACCAGTGTTAAATACCACTTGATCTGGGTGGATGATCTTCTAATGTGTTGTTGGATTTGATTGGATCGAATTTTGTTGAGGTTTTGTGTCTATGTTCATCAAGGAAATTGTTCTGTAATTCTCTGTTGCATCTTTTACAGGTTTATAAATTATAGGGAAGCTGGCTTCATAGAAAGAATTTGGGAGGGTTCTCTCCCTTTCAGTTGTTTTGGATAACACGAAAAAAATTTCTTTGTTTTGATGATTTTTTGTATTGTTTTTTTTGGATTCATTTTTTTAAATTTCTTCTCTAATTTTAATTATTTCTTTTCTCCTACTTTTTTTTGGTTTGGTTTGTTGTTGTTTTTCTAGATTCTTTTTTTAAAAGATTTGTTTTATTTATTTGAAAGACAGAGTTATAGAGAGCTAGAGACAGAGACTCTGAGAGTTCTTTCATCCTCTGATTCACTCCCCAGATGGCCATCATGATCTAATATGCGCCGATCCAAAGCCAGGAGCCAGGAGCCTCTTCTAGGTTTCCCGCATGGGTGCAGGGGCCCAAGGACCTAGGCCATCTTCCACTGCTTTCCCAGGTCATAGCAGAGAGCTCGATTGGAATAGGAGCAGCCGGGACTAGAACCGGCACCCAGATGGGATGCCAGTGCTTCAGGCCAGGCCTTTAACCCACTGTGCCACAGTGCTGGCCCTCTAGATTCTTGAATGCATTAATGGCTCATTTGTTTGGTTCTTTTCCAATTTCTTGATGTAGGCAGCTATTGTTCTAAACTTTCCTCTTAACACTGCTTTTGCTATATCCCATAAGTTTGATATGGTGTGTTGACGTCTTCATTTCATTCCAGAAATTTTTTGATTTCTCTTTTGAATTCTTTTATAATGCACTGTTCATTCAGGAGCATGTTATTCAGTCTCCATGTGTTTGCATATGTTATAGAAATTCCTAAGTTGCTGATTTCCAGCTTCATTACCCTGTGGTTCAAGCAGATGCGTGGTGTTTTTGATTTTTTTTCTTATTTTGATGGCACTTGTTTTATGGCCAAGTATGTAGTTAATCCTGGAGAAAGTTCCATACACTGCAGTGAAGAATGTATATTCTGCAACTGTAGAATGGCACGTTCTGTAGATATCTGTTAGGTTCATTTGGTCTATAATGCTGATTACACCTGCTGTTTCCTTGCTGGTTTTCTGTCTGGCTGATCTGCGCTATGCTGAAAGTGGAGTTTTGAAGTCCTGTAATACTATTGTCTTGGAGTCTAAGTCTCCCTTTAATTCCTTTAACATTTCTTTTAAACAACCAGGTGCCCTGTAATTATGTGCATATAAGTTTATAATTGTTATATTTTCCTGTTGAATTGATCCTCTAATTAATACACAATGCCCTTCGTTGCCTCTTTTTTTGTGTGTGTTAAAGCTTATTTTGTCTGATGTTAGGATGGTTACACCAAATCTCTTTTGGTTTCTGTTGGAATGGAATATCTTTTTCCATCCTTTCACTTTTAGTCTGTGTGCATCTTTGTTGGTGAGATGTGTTTCTTGTAGGCAGCAAATAGATTAGTTTTTTTATTTTTTAATCCATTCAGTCATTATGTGCCTTTTAATTGGAGAGTTGAGGTCAATTTCATCAAAGGTGACTATTAATAAGTAACAACTTTGCCCTGCCATTTTTCAAAAAATATTTCTATTTTTTTCCTTGAATTTCATTTGAACTTTTACTGAGATATTTTCTTCCTTTACATTCTTTTGAAGAGATGATCATGTTTTGTGTTTCTGTGCATAACACAACCTTAAGCATCTTTTGTAGGGCTGGACAGGTAATGACAAATTCTTTCAATTTCTCTTTGTTATGGAAAGTCTTTATTTCATCTTCATTCATAAATGTGAGATATGCAGCTATTCTGGGTTGAGAGGTTTTTTTTTCTTTTTTTTTTCTTTTTTTTTTTTTTTTTTTTAAGACTTGGACTATATCTCACCATTCTTTCCTAGCCTGTAGGATTTCTGATGAGAAGTCTACTGTAAGTCTAATTGGGAAACCTCTTAAAGTAATTTGGCATTTTTTGTGCACATTTTAGAACCTTCTTTTTATGTCTTATTTTTAACTTTTATTTAATGAATATAAATTTCCAAAGTACGGCTTATGGATTACAATGGCTTCCCCCCCCATAACGTCCCTCCCACCCGCAACCCTCCCCTTTCCAATTCCCTCTCCCCTTCCATTCACATGAGGATTCATTTTCAATTCCCTTTATATACAGAAGATCAGTTTAGCATACATTAAGCAAAGATTTCAATAGTTTGCTCCCACACAGAAACATAAAGTGAAAAATAATAGATGATTTTTAAATGATGATGAAATCAGATCAGACCTATTGTCATGTTTAATCCCAGTGAGAGTCAAGTTGGGAATTGCTAATTTCTTCTTTTTTTTTTTTAACAGAAGATCAGTTTAGTATACATTAAGTAAAGATTTCAACAGTTTACACCCCCATAGAAACACAAAGTGAAATATACTGTTTGAGTACTCATTATAGCATTAAGCCTCAATGTACAGCACATTAAGGACAGAGATCCTACATGAGGAGTAAGTGCACAGTGACTCCTGTTGTTGACTTTACAAATTGACACTCCTGTTTATGGCCTCAGTAATCTCCCTACGCACCAGTCATGAGTTTCCAAGGATATGGAAGCCCCTTGAGTTCTCCGACTCTTATCTTGTTTAGACAAGGTCATAGTCAAAGTGGAGGTTCTCTCCTCCCTTCAGAGAAAGGTACCTCCTTCTTTGAAGACCTGTTCTTTCCACTGGGATCTCACTCACAGAGATCTTTCATTTAGGTGGTGTTTTTTTTTTTTTTTTTTTTTTTTTTTTTTTTTTTTTTTTTTTTTGCCAGAGTGTCTTGGCTTTCCATGCCTGAAATACTCTCATGGACTTTTCAGCCAGATCGGAAGGCCTTTAGGGCTGATTCTGAGGCCAGAGTGCTGTTTAGGACATCTGCCATTCTATGAGTCTGCTGAGAATCTTGCTTCCCATGTTGGATCACTCTCCCCTTTATTTATTCTATCGGTTAGTATTAGCAGGTACTAGACTTGTTTATGTGCTCCCTTTGACTCTTAGTCCTTTCATTATGATCAATTGTGAACTGTCTTACTCTGATGAGTTTGATTACAATGTGCCTTGGTGAAGATCTTTTCTGGTAATGCCTACTCGAAGTTCTATGTGATTTCTGTACTTCAATGTCCTTTTCTTTCTCCAAATTTTGGAAGTTTTCTGTTATTATTTCACTAAATGTCTTCTAATCTTTTCTGTCTTTCCACATCTTCAGAAACTTCTAGAACCCATATGTAGGGTTGTTTTACAGTATGCTATAGTTTCTCAACAGTATTTTCTTAATTTCCTCTTCTTGTCTTTGGTTTGACTGTATAATTTCCTGTACTTTATCTTATAAGTCTGATATTCTTTCTTCTGCTTCACCAATTCTGTTGTTAAGGTTCTACATTGCATTATTATTTGTTCTATTGAATTCTTCCTTTCATTCTGATTTCACTTTAAGAGCTCAATTTCATGGAAGAAATTTTCTTTTCTTTCTTTCTTTCTTTTTTTTTTTTGACAGGCAGAGTGGACAGTGAGAGAGAGAGACAGAGAGAAAGGTCTTCCTTTGCCGTTGGTTCAGCCTCCAATGGCCGCCGTGGCCAGTGCACTGTGGCCAGTGCACTGCGCTGATCAGATGGTAGGAGCCAGGTACTTATCCTGGTCTCCCATGGGGTGCAGGGCCCAAGCACTTGGGCCATCCTCCACAGCACTCCCTGGCCACAGCAGAGAGCTGGCCTGGAAGAAGGGCAACCAGGACAGAATCCGGCATCCTGACCGGGACTAGAACCTGGTGTGCCAGCGCTTCAGGCAGAGGATTAGCCTATTGACCCGTGGCACAGGTGAGAAATTTTCTTTCATGTCCTGTTCAGATTTCAGGAATTCACGCATTTGCTTCTGATTCTTTCTTTTTTTTTAAAGATTTTTTATTTATTTATTTGAGAGGTAGAGTTACAGACATGAGAGGGAGAGACAGAGAGAAAGGTCTTCCATTGGTTCACTCCCCAAATGGCCATAATGGCTGGACCTGTGCCAATCTGAAGCCAGGAGCCAGAAACTTCCTCCTGGTCTTCCATGCAGGTGCAGGGGCTCAAGCACTCCGGTCACCCTCCACTGCTTTCCCAGGCCATAGCAGAGAGCTGGATTGGAAGAGGAGCACCCAGGACTAGATCTGACGTCCTATGGAATGCCAGCGCTGCAGGAGGAGAATTAATCTAAGGTGCCACGGTGCCAGCCCCAACTTCTGATTACTTCTATGTAATCTTATGATTAACTTTTTGAATTCCATTTCTTGCATTTCTTCCATCTCATTATCTGCACAATCTATCTAGCATTGAAATGTTGTGTTCTTTTGGGGACTTCATGTTGTCTTCCTTATTTTTGATTCTTGAATTTGTGCATTTATTGTTCAACATTTGTGGAGATAGTCTTTGTTGCTTTTTTTTTTTCCCACTGCAGTGGATTTTATATTTGTACTATGACTCTGTAGATAAGTGGAGTGTCTGCTTTCAGTGAGTATCTAGAGACTTATAGTTGCTGTGGCCAGGGAGTTCTCTTTGGTTCTTTAGGGTTAAGGGCATCCCTACGGTGACACACCCAGGTTTGGTGAGGTAAATCTTCTCATTTATTTTTAATCAGAAGGGAAATTTATTCTGCTCACTAAGCTCTTCTCCTCAAAGGACACCAGTGTCTGACTGCTATCCCCAGTGGGTACCACATTCGTCCAATCTGTCCCAAAGAACTCACAAATGATTTTTGCACTTCTCAGTGTAAGTTGTTTCACCAGGTAACCAGGAAGCCCTGAGTATGTGGTGTCTCTCACTACGACTGCCCAAAGTCCCAACCACATGGTGAGCCATCTCACACCAACCTTCAGTTTTTTTCACAGTCCCGATACAGAAGCCTCACACAGTCACATACTCCTTGTTAATTCTCCTTGTTAATTCTCCCCACCAGAGTGAGGAGTTTCCACTTGGCTGATTGCTAGATAGGGACATGAACTGGTAGAGTTGATACATATGTCCAAAATGGCACCCATTCTATAGGCTTGTTACAGGACACCCTTGTAAATTGATTTGGGCAGAGAGAAACATGTCCATTTGTTTTTCTCCTCTAGCTTGGCAGGTACATTATGCCCAATGGGGCTTCAAGCTGGGTTCCCTCTAGGGTCTACCTGCAGTTTTTCCACCGGTGGCTTGGGCTGCTGAGGTCTGGTCTCATCTCACTTTCTAACACTGGTGTGTAGGCTCTTGGCTGCTGGAGTCCTGAGTTGTAGGTGTCCAGGTCCTCCACATAGGTCCACCAAATCTCTCTAATTTCAGTTGAGTTTCATCTGCTGTTTTCTCCCTAACTCTTCCCTGAGATTATACTCTTCAACTTTTTTTATTCATTTAACAGGTAGAGTTATAGACAGTGAGAGAGAGGGAGACAGAGAGAAAGGTCTTCCTTCCATTGGTTCACTCCCCAAATGGCCACAATGACAGGAGCTGCACTGATCTGAAGCCAGGAACCAGGTGCCTCCTCGTGGTCTCCCATGTGGGTGAAGGGGCCCAAGCACTTGGGCCATCCTCCACTGCTCTCCTGGGTCACAGCAAAGAGCTGGACTGGAGAGGGGAAAATGGAACTAGAACCCAGCACCCATATGGAATGCTGGCACCTGCAGGCAGAGAATTAACCAAGTGAGCCACAGTGCTGGCCCCTACTCTTCAATTTTTTTTTTAATTATCTTCTCCTGGACTAGAGGAGTAAGCTCCCTTCCTACTCTGCCATCCTGGAACCCAGATTATGTCCCTCTTTTTGATAGAGACCTCAGGGCTCTGCATAAAGGAAAGAAAAGAAATGATGCAACTTTCCAGAATCCCTGAGGAAGCAGCAGATGATGTTGAGTCTGCACAGAACTGATGAAGCACTCTGCACACTTCTGTGCAAGACAGGCTACTCCAATGTTGTTTCCCTTATTATTTCATGTGGCATGACTCTTTAGCACACACTTTCAGTTGCCTGATTGTTTGTGTAGCATATCTCATTAGCATGCAATTTCAGTTTCCTGATTGGCTGTTTTCTTGCCTCTTGATTGGTTGCTATTTTAAGCCTCCTGGTTGATATTATCATGTTCCTCTCTTGATTCGGTGAATCTGTACTCACTTTTCAGAAAGAAGCCACTCAGAGAGAGCCAGTTTGTGTATAAAAGAAACAACACTTGCAAGCTTCTCTGGCAAGTCCTCTATTGGTAACCCTTCCTAACTTCTGTGACAGAAGGTTTCTTGCTTTTAGTAAACATTGTTTTGCTCACTGTCCCTGTCCATTTGTAAATTATTCAACATGAGAATGACATCATCATGCTGTAACACTTTGAATCATATACTTGATTCCCCCTCTTTTCTTTCCTCTTTTATTTTACATTTCTCTAAAGTTTTAAAGATCCTTTCATTCTACATTTTTTGTTCTGTTTGGTTCCTCTCTCAATATGACAATTCTGAGGGATTAGGGTTAGAGGTAGGTAGTAGTGTTGATTAATAATATAGATGCTGAGATCAAATTAAGTGGTTTTAAAACTATGCTGTATTACTTCTAAGATGTGAAATAGTCAGTAAACCAAATAACCATTCTTCACTTTCCTCATGTATTAAATGTGGATTATAATACCTACCTCACATGATTTTTTGTGAAATTATTTATAATATAATTAAAATTATAAATGGGCAACAATAGAAATTGTCATAGAGTGTGTACTCTAAAATTATTAGTATTATTAATATGAAATTTTCTCTAGTTCTATAA
Source organism: Oryctolagus cuniculus (assembly GCF_051225735.1). Lineage (NCBI taxonomy): Eukaryota > Metazoa > Chordata > Mammalia > Lagomorpha > Leporidae > Oryctolagus > Oryctolagus cuniculus. The sequence goes on along the minus strand of NC_142874.1, from coordinate 62,912,788 downwards.
CTTCTATTTATTTGTCTATGCAGTGGTTTCCAAGAGTGGAGTATTGTTCCTTCAGGGATGTTGCAATTTCTGGAGATAATATTGATTGTCAGAAGCTAAATATACTATTCTATACAAGACAGTATTTGTAAAAAAAATCTAGGCTAAAATTTTGATATTGCCATGATTGAGAAACCCTGGATAGGGCAGAGTGGAACAGAATTGATACAATCAACAGAACCTTACAAAGAGTCTGGTTCATGAAATTACCAGAATTAAATTATCAAGATGATATCAGAATAAATTCCTTAATAAAGGCAAATGAGCAAAGGAGTAATTTTATTGTATGTAGTTCTTCACAGGGCATTGGAACTCAAACAAAATTTGTGGTGAGAAAATCATAGCTTAATAAATGATTAAATCGGGCTTCATCCCCATGTAATGAGTATCTCATTACTAAAGAAGTCTTCAAATAGAGCTTTTAAATAAGGTCCCCTAAAAAGATTATTCTTTGAATAAACATTCTGAAACAGTCTTAGAAAATGGCAATACAATTTCTCATAATTGATTGCATTGAATTGAGAGTTATTGAGAGGCTTAAAATAGCTAAAAGTCAAAAAATATATTTACTGTGAATTTTACAGTGAAGATAAGAAAGTTAATGGACCAGTATCCTAAAAAGATGATAGTCATTGTGGCACAGTGGATTAAGCTGCCACCTTCAACACCTGTATCTCACACAAATCTCACATAAGCCCCACATAATCCCACGTAAGTACCAGTTGCTCCATATCTGATGCAGATCTCTACTAATATGCAGCAGAAGATGGCTTAAGTGTGCATGCCACCACCACATACATAGGAGAATCAGATGGAGTTCAAGGCTCCAGGCTTAGGCCTGTTGCAGCCCTGGCCATTATCACCATTTAGGGAGTGAACAAGTACATAGAAGATCTATGTTTTAGTGTGTGTGTGTGTGTGTCCTTAACTATGCCTTTCAAACAAATAGGCAAATATTTTTTAAAATAGATTAGGAAAATACTGTGATATCATAATAATCAAATGTAAGAGGCTTAATCACTATGCACATATGAAAAATGTGGCATCCAATTGATACATTTGAAATATATCATATAGAGGAGCAGCTGTACTTGCCAATATAAATAGCAAGTGAACACAGTAGACAAAAAGAATGATAACAGCTTTAGTCCTTGAGAACAGTGAGATTGTCTCTCCTTCTAAGAAAATAAAAATAGTTAAGGAAGTTGTAGGTACATTTTTGAAAAGGAAACAAATCATTCAAGTTGCAGTAAAGCCATAAACATTTATGAAATTTAGAACTCACTCCAAAAGAGAAGAAAAATGGCACAGTGAAATATTAAAGAAAGGAGAAAATATTGCAGAAAAAAGGATTATGCCTTCTGCACAGGCACAGTCAAGTTACTCAGTGAACTGTAGCATTTGAATTTGGAGAACAAATATTCCAGTGACATTTTAAAAACTTCATTATGCTTGGGCCAAGAAAACTAGCAAAAAACATGGCAAGTTTCAGTTTTTAATTTTGTTTATTGTATTCCTAACTTATTATTCCTTTAATTGCTTGACTAGTTTATGTATTCATATACTCTATTTGTATTTATATGCATTCCAATACTTTATATATATATATATATATATATAAAAGTATTGTGAAAGACATTTCAAATTATAAAAACAAAAAATCACATTGATCTTGGAGAAGAAACTGATACATGCATTACAGTGGTATTATTTAGACAATTATTTAGAATTATAAGAATACAGTTACTCATAAAAAGATTCTCTTTTCAATAATAAGTAAGGTATCTATAATTGAATCCTCACTGTACTTTGTCAATTTGATATTTATTACAGTATGCAACATAGTTTTATTCATGCAGATGTAATCTCTTTTCAAATGCTCCTTGATCTCAGTAATATTTTATATACAGAAGGTACTATCCATTTTAGCCAGTGAGTGTATATTTTATTATTTTATTACATGGTTTAATATACATTAAGCTAAAGTATCTTACTATTAAATATAAAATTCAGAAAAATGATTACAATAGTAAATTAGACATATCATGGTCTATGAAAACAAAAATGTATTGATTAACAAGAAAAATTCTTATGTAAAATTTAGAAAGATATAAAAGTACTTCCTAAAATTGTTTGATCATTTCTTAACTGATTTTCTTTTGCTTTATTGTTGATTTATTTAGTTACTTACATATTATGGATTCTAATCCTTTATCAGTTACAGAGTTCGCAAATATTTCTGCCATTCTGTCAGTTGACTCTTCACTTTGCTGAGTGTTTCCTTTCCGGTACAGAAGCATCTTAGCTTGATGTAACTTAATTTAACTATTTTCACTTTTATTGCATGGGCTTCTGGGGTTTTTTCCAAGAAGCCTTTATCTATGCCAATGTCTTGCATAGTTTCCTCAAATGAAAAGGGTAGACAAAAAGAATGATTAAAGTGTTAGTCCCTGATAAAAGTGAGATATAGATTGAGATCCCTGATCCTTTGTGAGTAAGGTAGGAGTCCTGTTTCATACTCATATCTGTATATGAGATTCAACTTTCCCAGCACCATTTGTTGAAAAGACTGTCCTTTCTTCAGGGATTTTAGGTCATGTGTTTAAGATCAATTGGTTTAAGATGTGTGGATTGATTTGTGGGTTTTCTTTTCTATTCCATTTGTCTACATGTCTATTTGTGTACCAATATCAAGTTATTTTGATAAAAATTGCCAAGCAGTATGTCCAAATCTGTTATTGTGATCACTCTGACTTAATTTTTGTTGTTTAAGATTGCTTTAGTTGTTAAGGGTCACTTGCGTTTCTATATGAATTTTATGATAATTTTTCTATATCTGAGAATAATTTCCTTGGTGTTTTGATTGGGATCACATTGTATCTGTAAATTTATTTGGATAGTATAGACAGTTTATTGATATTAATCCTTACAATCCATGAGCATGATAGATTTTCCACATTTTGGTATCTTCAATTTGTTTCCTCAATGTTTTATAATATTCATTGTGGAGAATTTTCAAATCTTCTTTAATCTCAAGGCATTTTAAATATTTGTAGCTATATTTAATGTTACTGACCTTGAAATTTCTTTTTCAACACAGCATTGTTTATTTGAACATATGCTACTTATTTCTGTATATTGATTTTATAGCTTGTAACTTTGCCAAACCCTCTTGAGTACCAAAAGTTTCTTAGTGGAGTCTTTTGCTTCCTCTGCATACATACAGGATCAGAGATAATTTGACTTCCTCCTTTACAATTTGTATCATTTTAATTGTTTTTATTGTCTAGTAGCTAGGGTTTCAACTTTCAGAACCAGATTGAATAGCAATGGTGAAAATAGGCATCCTTCTCTGGTTCCGGATTTTAGTGAAAATGCTTTTCCCAAAACAATATAATGCTGGCTGAGAGTTTTTAATATATTGCTTGATTGTGTTGACATATGTGCCTTCAATACTGAATTTTCTTAAGGCTTTTATTATGAAAGGATGTTGAATTTTGTCAAATGATGTCTCTGAATTTATCGAGATATAATGTACTTTTTATTCATCAATTTGTTAGTGTGGTATATTGTGTTTATTGATATGCATGTGTTGAACTATCCCTGCTTCTCTGAGCTAAATCCCGCTTGGTCCACTTGGATGATGGCTTTGATGTATTGTTGGATTCAACCTTGTTGAGTATACTTGCATCAGTGTTATTCAAGGATATTGGTCTACAGTTCTCTTTCTGGTTTTGGAATTAAGGTGATGCTGGCCTCATATAATGGATTTTAGAGGATGCCATTCTTTAATTATTTTGAATAATTTAAGAAATGGGATTAGTTATTCTTCAAAAGTTTGGAAGTATCCAGTAATGAAGCCATCCAGTCCAGGCTTTTTGTTGGGATAATATTTATTATGGATTCAATCTCTATCTTGATTATTAGTCCATTTAGGTTTTTATATGTTTCACACCTCAATTTTGGTAAATTGCATCCATAAGTATCCATTTATTCCAGATTTTCCTACTGGTATATAACTATTTGTAATAATTCTGTTTCTTTCCATAGCATCAGCTGTAACATCCACTTCTTAATCTCTGATTTTATTAATCTGGGTTTTCTTCTTTTTTTTTTTTTTGTTTATTTGGGTTATAGGCTCATCAATTTTGTTTAGTTTTTCAAAAAAAGGCGCGGTGCGCTGGCCACAGCGCGCCGGCCGTGGCGGCCATTGGAGGGTGAACCAACAGTAAAGGAAGACCTTTCTCTCTGTCTCTCTCTCTCTCACTGTCCACTCTGCCTGTCAAAAAATAACAATAATAAAAAAAAAGAATGGTATCTATGAAATACATGAAGCCTGATTCAAAGCCATGAGCCAGGTGCTTCCTCCTGATCTCCCATGAGGTTGCAGGGCCCAAGGACTTGGGCCATCCTCCACTGCACTCCTGGGCCATAGCAGAGAGCTGGCCTGGAAGAGGGGCAACCGGGACAGAATCTGGCGCCCCGACTGGGACTAGAACCCGGTGTGCCAGCGCTGCAGGTGGAGGATTCGCCTAGTGAGCCGTGGCACCGGCCTGATTCCCTCTCATAATTTTTAAAGTGATATACTTTCAGTTTACTTTATCATCATATGATTAACCCTACTATAAATAAAGACTTCAATAAATAGTAATGATCAAAAAAACACTGTTCCATGACAGTAGAAACAAGGGCTATAAACAATCAACAAATCTCAAAATGTCAATTTAAACCTTATACAATGCAGTTTTGACACTCTATTAGTTACAGCAAATCAGGGTTGTCCTTTTGGGACTGCCTTATTTCACTAAGTATGATCATTTCCAGTTTTGTCGATTTTGTTATAAAAGACAGGATTTCCTGTCCATCTTGTTGCAAAAGACTCCTGTTGCAAAAGACTCACTATTTTTTACAACTGAATAGCATTCCATAGTGTTTATATACCATAATTTCTTTTCCCAAGCATCAGTTGATGGACATCTGGGTTGATTCCATATCTTAACTATTGTGAATGGAGGTTCAATAAATATGGGATATAGATCACACTTTGATATGATTATTTCATTTCCTTTGGGTAAATTCCCAGGAGCAGGATGGCTGGGTCATATGGTAGATCTATATTCAGATTTCTGAGGTATCTCCACATTGTCTTCCACTATGGTTGTACTAGTTTACATTCCTACAAACTATGCATTACTGTACCCTTCTCCCCACATCCTTGCCACTTTTGATGGTTTGTTGATTTCTGTATTAGAGCCATTCTAACTATGGTTAAGTAAAACTTAGAGCATTTGTCATTCTGTGTCTGCTGTGTATACCACTTCCCATGCTAGATAGTTCTCTCCTTTTTAATTCGATCAACTATTATCAGCAGACACTAACAGGCCATAGATTTAGACCTTTCACCTATTCGGAGCTGATTTTTTAATAACATGTAAGGTAGGGGTCTTGTCTCACACTTCCGCAGGCAGAGATCCAGTTTTCACAGTGCTATTTGTTAGAGAATGTCAATGTTCCAGAGATCGATTATAGCTTTTGTTTAAAAATTAGTAGGCTGTAGATGTGATCATTGATTTCTGGGGTTTCTATTTTATTCCATTGGTCTACATGTGTTGGAACACGGTTGGGAGGGAGGGTAAGGGAGGAAATGTCCCTAAGTTTCTAAATCTGTAGTACATATGAAATACATGAAACTCGTATAACTTAAATAAAATTTTTAAAAAAAGATACTAACATTATTTGAAGCTGAAGATATTTTTGCTGCAAAATTACATTGAATGTTTAGGATGTGCAAGCCGATATAATAGTTCTTGTCATTACTATTCACTGCTTATCAATTTGGTAGTCATATTACTTCTTTAGTCTTCCAATTTTATTAAAGCCCAAATTTTTCCTGTTAACAATTGACAATATTTGAATGATATTAATTTTCCAATCCTTGATTTGAATTTTCCCTCTTTTGTTTCTTCTATTTTTTCCTTTAATATTTTGTAATTTTCATTGTAGAGTTTTCATCTACCTGGGTGAGTGTATCCCAAGGTATTTAATTTTTTTCTTAGGTACTGATAATGGCATTGATCTTGGACATTCTTTCTCAACCATAGCACTGCATATCTATTGACTTTTGTGTGTCAATTTTATATTTTGCCATTTTACCACATTCTGTTATGAATTCTAATAGTTTCTTAGTGGAGTCATTTAGTTCCCTTATATATAGAATCATGTCATCTGCAAATAAGGATAATTTGACTCTTTCTTTCCAATGTACCTGTTTGACTTTTTCATATTTAGAAAAAAAAAAACAATGCTAAAATTCATAGAGAAACACAAGAAAATAGCTATACATTCCTTTACAACAAAAACAAAGCTAAGACATCACAATAACAGATTACATGACATACTATTGGTAGTTTATAATCAAAATAGCTTGGAACTCACCCAAAAAAATAGACATGTAAACCAATGGAATAAAATAGTAATTCTGAGCATTTGCTGAAGTGTATGTTGATCATTTGAATTTCCTCTCTTGAAAAATGGCTGTTCAAGTCTTTTGTTCATTTCTTAACTGTATTGTATGTTTTGTTGTTGAATTTTTTGAAATCTTCATAGAATCTAGATGTTGAACTTTTACCGGTTGTGTACTTTGCAAAAATGTTCTGCCATTCTGTTGGTTGTCTCTTCACTTTGCAATGCTTCTTTTGCATTGTAGAAGATTCTTGGATTGATGTAATCTCATTTGTCAACTTTAGCTTTGATTGCCTGTTCTTCTGGGGTCTTTTCCAAGATATATTTGCCTATGCCAATGTCTTGCAGAGTATCTCCAATGTTCTCTAGTAATTTGACGGTATTGGATCACAGATATAGGTCTTTGATCCATTTTGAGTGCATTTTTATGTAAGGTGTTAGGTATGGGTCTAATTTCAAACTTCTGCACATGGAGATCCTGTTTCCCCAGGACAATTTAGCAAAGAGACTGTCCTTGCTCCAGGGATTGACTTTAGCTCATTTGTCAAAATAAGTTGGTTGTAGGTACATGGATTGATTCTTTTCCATTGGTCTATAAGTCTGTTTTTGTGCCAGTACCAGACTGCTTTGATTATAACTGCCCAGTAGTATGTCTAGAAATCAGATATTGTGATGCCTCTGGCTTTGTTCTTGTTGTATAAAATTACTTTAGCTATTCAGGTTTTCATGCCCTTCCACATGAATTTTAGCACTATTTTTCTAGATCTGCAAAGAATGTCATTGGCATTTTGATTGGTGTCACATTGAATCTGTAATTTGCTTTTGGTAGCATAGACATTGCAATAATGTTGATTCTTCCAGTCCATGAAAATGGAAGGCTTTTCAATTTTTTAATGATTTCTTCTATTTCTCCCTTTAGTGTTTTGTAATTTTCATCATAGAGATCTTTGACATTCTTGGATAAATTTATTCCAAGGTATTTAATTCTTTTTAGAACTATTGTGAATGTGACTGAACTTAAAAGTTCTTTCTCTGCCATGACATTACCAATTTATACAAAGGCTATTGCTTTTTCTGCATTGTTTTTATACCCTGCCATTTTACCAAACTCGTTTAGGAGTTCCTATAGTCACTCAGTGGAGTCTTTTGGATTCTTTATATATAGGACCATATCATCTGAAAATGGGGATTGTTTGATTTCTGTCATTCCAATTTGTATCCCTTTTATTGATCCATTTCAATCACCTTGGCTTTTGTCTACTATTTTGGCATATAATGATATTTTACAAGTTAAGTTATTTTCATCTGAATATAACTTATTGGCCACCTGAATTTTATATTTATCTTTCAATTCTATAAATGCTATTTTTCTCAGGGAGGCTATTTTTTTAGTCTTCACTGTAAAACTTTATTTATACATACAATCATTTTAGTTGGGATATTTTTTTCTTAGAAGAATTATCAAAATGTATAAGATACTCGTGTTTCACTTATAAATATTCATTTACAGTCTACCTATCTCTCCTCAAGTTGCTTTCCATTTGAACAGTAAGCTCTTTGAAAACAGGAATCTACTAATCTTTTTTTACAAAAACTTAATTTGTAATTTGTGAATCATAACACAGAATGAACATTCACAGTATTTTTGCAACATGTACAATAGAACAATCCAATGTAAAAAAGAACTAACTAGATTCAAAGAAAAACTAAAAGAGCATAAATGATCATAGAAAAAACAGTATATATGTGGATATCCTATGATAATTTAAACAGATTAATATTTAAAGTAGGAAGAAATGAAACACAATTCAATGAAAAAAAATGTATTAGGTGTACAAAAGTTAAAGGTTTTGAGAGAAAACATGATAAGATGTAAGGGAGTCAGCATGTAATAGAAAAAATTGAACACAATGAGAAACCTTTAAAACCTAATGATGAATTTTTTTAACATCAAGGGTAAAGAAATTCCCTAGCAAAAGAAAGGCCAAATTTTACACGTATCTACAATAATAGGAATTTAAAATAATTACAAATCTGCAAGATGCTTTAAAATACATTAGAAGATTCTAGAAATGGGTACGGCCTGACATAATTGTGTTTCTAGACTAAAAAAGGAAGAAAAATTACTTTATCACATTAAAGTAAAACAAAATGATGTTATGGAACCTAAACAACTAAAATCTCACCTTTACACCTGAGTCAAGTAATTATGCATACTCTAGAGTAGTATGTTATCTAAACAGAAACTATAACACTTTAGTCCACAAAAGGTGTATTGAATAAAACTTTTTTAAGATTTTTATTTATTTATTTATTGGAGAGGTAGAGCTACAGATAGTGAGAGGGAGAGACAGAGAGAAAGGTCTTCCTTTCGTTGCTTCACTCCTCAAATGGCCTCAAAGGCCAGAGGGAGCTGTGCTGATCCAAAGCCAGGAGCCAGGTGCCTCTTCCTGGTATCCTCTGCGGGTGCAGGAGTCCAAGCACTTGGACCATCTTCTATTGCTTTCCCAGACCACAGCAGAGAGCTGGACTGGAAGAGGAGCAGCCTGGAATAGAACCGCGCCCATACGGGATGCTGGCGCTGCAGGCAGAGGATTAACATACTGCACCAAGTCACTGACTGTGAATAAAACTTCTTTTACTGGAAAATATATAAAGTTAAAATGTTATGATCACTTCCATGTGTGAGTATATTCATATTACAGTATTTTAAATATTGGACAATATATGCACAGCATATGTAACCAGATTTTGAAATACTAGGTAATCCATATTTTCCTACTATATTTTAATCACTATACGATTTTGTATAAAGATCATATTTTCCTTAAAAGCAAACAGCTATTTTCCTATGTTATGTGAATTGCAAACACAGAATCTTATGTTTTTAAAGCATTTCCCAAATAAAGTCAATTTACATTTACTAGGAAATCTAACAGAAAACAACTGTCAACAAAATCAAAAATGAAACTAAATTTTTGTGTTTGTTCTCATTGAGTCTGATAATGAATACTATTTGTTTATTAATGCCAAAGCAGTTACATCAATGATATTATGAAAATAAAGTTTATAATGTTGGCAAACCTCTATACTCTAGAAAAATCCCTTTGAGTATAATTAGTTTTGTTTTTATTAATTTCATACATGTTAGCTAAAAATAACAGAAAATCATACAACCACTGAGAAAAGATCCTTAATAATTTTAGACAATTAATAATCTTGTAAATAACATTTGCTTCTATCGTATTTTAGAAAAACAATGCAGTATCTAACAGCTTTATTTTTAAAGTGACATACTTTGTGTTTATTTTATAATAATGAACTTAATCCTCTGAAATCGGAGATGAACCCCTAAAATTTATACAAAATGTGGCCTTTTAGAGTTCCCAATAAGTACTGTATGGGGTGCCACATATGCTACCGGAATTTGGGTTACCATACAATTTCACTATATCCTTATTAATAAATCCCCAATACTAATAAGCCCAAGAGGGTCCTTGCCTAATATTTAGAGAAGAATTCTAAATACCGGCACAGATAAACAAGGCAGCATGGTACATTTTAAGCTTTATTTAGTGCGAAAAATGCATAAAAGAGTGAGAGCTTTATCTAAGGGGTGGGGGTAAATCTGGGTTCAAACCCAGTACCAGGAACCAGCCACTTAGAAGAGCATCTAGGCCAGGAAGCCTAGGACGGGTGGCCCAAAGGCTACACACCCTGGAGGCACAGGGCTACAGCAGAGAGCTGGATCAGAAATTGAGCAGTTGGGGCAGGTACTGGAAGTCATATGGGATGCCGGCAAGGCAGGCAGTGGCTTTACCCACTATACCACAATACCAGCCCCATCATGGAGTTACAAAACTGGATGTCTGATGTCTCTCCAGATAATGGTGTGTATTAATATTGTGTCTTTACAAAAACTGATGAAGAGAGGGGAAGGAGGGAGAGAGGTTGAGGGGGAGCAGAGGAGTAAGGAAAGTATGTTTGTCTTCTTAGAACTGTACCTATGGAATGCATAAAATACGTTCTCTTGTTGAAGTGAAATGGAAACTATGAGAAACAGTGACTTGATCAGCTCTTGTCCTGACTGCAGATGTACAATTTAATACTTTATCCCTTTTAGTATTTTTTGTTCTACTTAATACTATTGGTTGAACTCTATAATTAACACACAATTATTCTTAGGTGTTTAAATTTAACTGAAAAGTGATCCCTGTTAAATATAAGAGTGGGAATAAGAGAGGGAAGAGATGCACAATTTGGGACATGCTCAATCGGACTTACCCCTAATGGTAGAGTAAGAAATATGTCAGGGGATTCCAATACAATCCCATTAAAGTTGCAGGTACCAATGCCATCTCACTAGTCCCGGTGATCAATTTCAGTTCACAATTGATCACACTGATAGGTGTAAGAGTCAAAGGGATCACAGAAACAAGACTAGTGCTGCAAATACTAACTGATAGAATAAAAAAGGGAAGTGGGATACACAGCAGACTCGTAGAATGGCAGATGTCCTAAACAGCACTCTGGCCTCAGAATCAGCCCTTAAGGCATGCGGATCTGGCTGAAGAGCCCATGAGAGTATTGTAGGCATGGAAAGCCAAGACACTCTGGGAGAAAAATATCTCTGCAAGTGAGATCCCAGTAGAAAGAATGGGCATTCAAAGAAGGAGGTACCTTTCTCTGAAGGGAGGAGAGCACTTCCATTTTGACTATGACCTTGTCTAAATAAGATCGAAGTCAGTGAACTCAAGAGGCTTCTCTAGCCTTGTCAACTTGTGACTAGAGCCTAGGGAGATTACTGATGCCATAAATAAGAGTGTCAAATGGTTAAGTCAACAACAGGAGTCACTGTGTACTTACTTCTCATGTGGGATCTCTGTCCTTAATGTGTTGTCCAATGTGAATTAATGCTATAACTAGTACTCAAACAGTATTTTATACTTTGTGTTTCTGTGTGGGTGCAAACTGATGAAATCTTTACTTAATATATACTAAATTGATCTTCTGTATATAAAGATAATTGAAAATGAATCTTGATGTGAATGGAATGGGAGAGGGAGTGGGAGATGGGAGGGGTGTGGGTGGGAGGGAAGTTATGGGGGGGAAGCCATTGTAATCCATAAACTGTACTTTGGAAAATTATATTTACTAAATAAATATTTTAAAAAAATGAAATTTTTCCAAGTGATGTTACATTTTCCAAAGAGCCATGTGTCAAAAATGTACAGATTGAAGTTGGTTTCCTGTCAATAGTTCTAAATCTGAGATGCCTTGTTGTGAGCTTTCCATAGGTGCAGACCATCTGACTCTCAGATATCATTAGTCTATGTACTAGGATATAAGAAAATCACTAGAAGTAGACAGGGGCTGCTATGTAATTTTGCATTGAAGGCATTACCTTAATAATCAAGACAAAAAGAATCATAGCCCTGTACATTTAATCTTCTTCATAGGGCAGGCATTTGGCTTAGTATTTAAGATAATGGTTGTGATGTGTGATTCCATATTGGAGGGCCTGGGTACAATATCCAGGTCTCCTCCTGATTCCCACTTCCTGCTAATGTACACCCTGGCAGGCAACAGGTGATGGCTCAGACATCTGGACCTCTGCCACGCATGTGGGAAACCTAGCTTCTGGCACCTGGCTCCTGGCAGGAGCCAGCCATGGATGATGCAGGTTTGGGGGGACTAAACCAAATGGTTGGATCTCTCTCTCTTTCTCTCTCATCTTTATCTCTCTATTTATATCATTCAAATACGTTTCTAATAATTTATTTTATTCAACTTATTTTCACTGGAGGAAAAAGAATCAAATTTCAGGATGATCTATTTACAGCACATTTATTCACATATTTATATGGCACTACCAAAAGTCTTTGACAATTAAAAAGGTAGCATTTTGGTTTCTATCTCCCTGGCTCTTTAGGCTATTGCTAATAATATTTTCCTACTATTTCTTTCAATTTTGTATAACCAAAAGAAAACTCATTTTCACCTCAAAGAAAATTCTCCTACTTTGATGTATTTGATCTGCTCATTGCTATTCATTATGATAATTGTTTTCTAGTGACTCAAGTTCAAAATTATTAAGATTATGAAATATACTTTATGGATGTACAGAATCAAAGCATAACAAACTTCTGAGTTTAACTGGAAAGTACTTTTCAAAGGCTTACAAAAGGTTTGACAATTAATTTGTACCTTTACTCTCTCCTCATTGTCTGGAGGACACTAGAAATTTACAATGCAATTTTAACTGCTACATATATTATTGATTTTCATGAAATGACTGATTGCTGTCAGATTATAATTTGACTTACTTATATTTTCTATATGTGGAAGTATTTATTTGCTTTACTAGAAATGTAGATATTTAGTATACAGTATGATGAAATTAAATATTTCATGTTTCATTTCATATCATAACAGTTTAATATCTCATTTTCTACAATAATGATCTGTATTTTACTAATTTTAGTTAGATACTGTCCTAACTGCAGTGCACAACTCATTTTTAAATATGAATGGAAATAATTGCTACCAGCATTTTTTTAAAAATTTATATGAGAGATAGAGTTATAGACAGAGAAAGAGACAGACAGAGAAAGGTCTCCCACCCAGTGGTTTGCTTCCCAGATGGCCACATGGCCAGAGCTGAGCTTTGATTTGAAGCCAGGAGACAGGAGCTTCCTCAGGGTCTCCCATGTGGGTGCAGGGGCCCAAGCACTTGGGCCATCCTCCACTGCTTTCCCAGGACATAGGATATGGCTGGGTTGGAAGAGGAGCAGCCAGCACACGAACTGATGCCCATATGGAATGCTGGCAGCATAGACAAGGGCTTAGCCCATTACACAATCTCTTGTTTTAAGAGATTTAAAAGTGTGCAGATAATATATTTAAGGAAAAAATTTTTGAAATATTAAAAATTTATCTTTGTAAGTTTATAAAGCTCATTCTATTGACTTATCAAATGTGTAAAATATCTTAGGATATCAAAAATAAATTTCATATCAATAAATTTGTCTTGTTTGTCCTAAATATTGTTTCTCAAAACTATGGCCTAAATCTAATTTCATAATTCTTTTAAAAATGGAGTATTTGCCTTTATTATACCATAAAAATGTCTGATGACATTTTCTAAAATAAATTTTCAAGTATGTAAAGTTATTATTAACCATGTGATTTTTAAGTAAGTTTGACTAAAAATATTACTGCACTTATTTTCTTTTGACCAACTGACCATCCAGATGGAACCTTTATAAGCAGCCCAACAATCATATATAATTATGTTTGTATGGGTTAAAAAATTCTTTGCAAAAGGCCTCAGAGATGTGAGTCACTTTCCTCTATGTGGCACAGGGTTAACAAATAGAATACCTTACAGGATAAGAAGCACTTAATATACTTTTATAATGCGAGATGGAGAGAGGGTTAGAGGGAAAGAAATAGAGACAGAGAGAATATTCTGTTTCCTGATTCACTCAGTAAGTGCTTGTTACATCACAGGCTGGGTCAGGCCAAATTGGGAGCCAGGAAGTCAATCCAGGTCTTCAATATGGGTGGCATAAATCCAGTAACTTGAGCCATTATTGCTGCCTTCTTGAGTCTGCATTAGCTGGACATTGGAATTGGGAACCAGAGCCACAACTCAAACTCAGGTGTTCTGATGTGGAATGCAGGTATCATGATCTATGTCTTAACAACTAGGCCAAATGTACACTCTATACTAAATTTCATTTCCAAGCAAAATAAACTTGCTAAGGACTCACTTAATTAAGAGTTAATCACATTGTCAAAATAAATTATTACATGAGTAGGAAAGATTAGGTTCTATATGAAACACAAAATAGGTACATAAAATTTAAATTTAACTATATTTACAACATTTGGTAAAAAATGAATTTAATGAGATATCATAGTCTTATTTTTTTGTTTGACGGGTAGAGTGGACAGTGAGAGAGAGAGACAGAGAAAGGTCTTCCTTTTTCCATCGGTTCACCCTGCAATGGTCGCTGCTCCTGGCACACCGCACTGATCCGGAGCCAGGAGCCAGGTGCTTCTCCTGGCCACAAATGCGGGTGCAGGGCCCAAGGACTTGGGCCATCCTCCACTGCACTCCCAGGCCACAGAAGAGAGCTGGACAACAAGAGGAGCAACCGGGACAGAATCCAGTGCCCCAACCGGGGCTAGAACCCGGTGTGCTGGTGCCGCAGGCGGAGGATTAGCTTATCGAGCCGCAGCGCCAGCCTTATTTTTTTATTCCTATGATTTCACAAGTAGTTAATTCACAAGTCAAGCATCATGCTACTCAGCTCTATGTTGAATATAAAAACTTAAGAAATCATGGCTGGCGCTGTGGCTCACTTGGCTAATTGTCTGCCTGCAGCATCAGCATCCTGGGTTCTAGTCCCGGTTGTGGTGCCAGTTCTGTCCCGGTTGCTCCTCTTCCAGTCCAGCTCTGTGCTGTGGCCCCAGAGGGTAGTTGAGGATGGCCCAAGTGCTTGGGGCCCTGTACCTGCATGGGAGACCAGGAGGAAGCACCTGGCTCCTGGCTTCAGATCGGTATAGTGCTGGACGTAGTGGCCATTAGGGGAGTGAACCAACGGAAGGAAGGCCTTTCTCTCTGACTCTCTCTCACTGTCTATAACTCTCTCTCTGTCTCTTTCACTGTCTAACTCTGCCTGGCAAAAAAAAAAAAAAAAGAATTAAAATGAAGAAAATTTAATTTGCCATATATGAGAAATGAATTATGTGTCAGTCTAAAAATTAATAAGAATGTATATCTGCATTTCTTAACATAAATCTTTCTTGAAGTTTTATGACAGGTGTTCTAACAGCTTGTGGAAGATGCATGTCATTGAAACTTATGCATGGGTTTCAAAATTCTTTGCATCAAACATTTACTTTTGCTTACATTTTCCATGAATATGTAAAAGTTCTCTGTTGTGTGTGAGCATGTGTATTCCCTTTGTAGTGGCTTATTGTTATGAATCATTTGCGGTTTTTGAAATATTACTATGATAGTTGTATCCTGAACTGAAAGAACTTGACATTTGGGAGATTCAAAAGATTTTTGACTAATTCAAATTTCAACTTATTGAGAATATTAAGGAAATACAACTATCAAAAAATTATTAAATAATAAAACATACATGAGTGATGATCCATTAAAACATGCTAAGAAAAGTGTCTTTATAGGCTGAGCATTTGACACAGCATTTAAGACACTGTTTGGAAAGCTGCATTCCATGTGGGAGTGCCTGTGTTTGAGTCCCAGGTATTTGGAAGAGTTAGGGATTGAACCAGCCAATGAAGATTGTATGCTGTATATTTGTCTGTCTTTTTCTCTTGGGCTCTCCGACTTACCAATAAAGCGAAATTAAATTAAATAGATTATGGATAATTTCAAAGACACCTTGGAAAATGCCTCAACACTCGCCTCTTCTCTCACAGCATTAGAGATAAAACAAGAGAAAACTTTTTTCTTCAACTTTGGGAGACAACATTCTAAGGGGAGATAAATTACAAAGAGATTGGTTGCTATTTTTTATTTAGAAATTTTGTCAATAATTTTCCAAGTGGGCCTAAGAATCCCCAATGAGTATTAAAGGTCATTGAAAAACAAAACAAAGCAAACAAACAAAACAAAAACCCAACAAACTCCTTGATCTTTTTTAAAGATTTACTTACATATAATAGAGAGAAAGAGAAAGAGGAAGAGAAAGAGAAAGAGAAAGAGAGAAAAAGAGAAAGAGAGAGAAACTTTCAACTGCTGGTTTACTACCTAAATTGCTGTAAAAGCCAAAACTAGGCCAGACTGAAAACAGGAGCAAGGGATCCCATTCTGGTATCCTACATGGGTCTCTGGGGCCCAGGTACATGGGCCAACTTGTCTCTTGCTAATCACGTTGGCCTGGACCTGAATTAGAAGTGGAGTCACTAGATTTGCAATTGGAAAAGCAACATGGGATGACAGCGTCCCAAGTGGAGGTTGCACCTGCCGCACCTCAATGCTGGCCCCCAAACTCATTAATCTTAAAAGTTTGTAATGATGTATTTCATTCAGAAAAATTTCTTGTTTATGAGCACCTGCTTTATTGTATCTGAGCTTGTTTATTTTTGGACTCTGAGATTGCACATACTGTGATAAGAATTTATTATCTTAGTTCTATTGTGGGTTCCTGAAAATTGACTGAGATTGTATAAGAAATGGGAACTTTAACTGAGTCCAGAGGAAAGTTCACTTTCACAGTGAAAGTCCCTCCTTTGGTCTAGAATCCAAATGGAATTCACCAATGACACCAAAGAGTAACATGGAGGCTGGCGCCGCAGCTCAATAGGCTAATCCTCCGCTTGCGGCACCAGCACCCCAGGTTCTAATCCCACTTGGGGCGCCCGATTCTGTCCCGATTGTTCTTCTTCCAGTCCAGCTCTCTACTGTGGCACGGGAGTGCAGTGGAGGATGGCCCAAGTGCTTGGGCCCTGCACCCACATGGGAGACCGGGAGAGGCACCTGGCTCGTGGTTTCGGATTGGCAAGGTGCCAATGTTGTGACAGAATGAGTTAAGCGCTGCCTGCAATCCCAGAACTCCATTTGAGCATTGGTTCAAGTCCCAGCTGCTTCACTTCTGATCCAGCTCCCTGATAATGACCTGAGAAAGCAACAGAAGGTGGCCCAAATCATTGGATACCTCTACCCATGTGGGAGATCTAGATGAAAGTCCTGGCTCATGGCTTCGGCTTGGCACAGCCCTGACCTTTGCAACCATTTTGGAAGTGAACCAGTAGATAGAAGCTCTCTCTTTCTCTCTCTCTCTCTGTAATTCTGCCTTTCAAATAAATAAAACTTAAAAAATAAAAAAAATTACCCATATTTTTTAATGTGTAGCAATAAGCTTATTCTTTTTTTAAAAAAAGTTTTTTTAAAAAATTTATCTGAGAGACATGTTTAGAAACACAGAGAGGGAGAGAAAAAGAGACACGTTGGGGCCAGCGCTGTGGCTCAGCTTAACACCCTGGCTTGAAGTGCCGGCATCCCATATGGTCTATACCAGTTTTAGTCCCGGCTGCTCCTCTTCAAATCCAGCTCTTTACTACGGCCTGGGAAAGCAACAGAAGATGGCCCAAGTCCTTGGGCTCCTGCACCTGTGTGGGAGACCCGGAAGAAGCTCCTGGCTCCTGGCTTTGGATCTGTGCAGTCCAAGCCAATGCGACCAATTGGGGAGTGAACCATTGGGTGGAAGACATCTTTCTCTATCTCTCCTCTCTCTTTGTAACTCTGACTTGAGAGAGAGAGGGAGGAAGGGAGGGAGAGAGAGAGAGAGAGAGAGAGAGAAAGAGAGAGAGAGAGAGAGAGAGAGAGGTCTTCTGTCTGCTGGTTCACTCCCCAAATAATTATAATGGTAGAATTGAGCTGACCCAAAGGCAGCATATAGGAATGTCTTCTGGGTCTCCTGCATGGGTGCAGGGCCCCAAGATTTTGGGCAATGTTCTACTGCTTTCCCAGGCATATTAGCTGGAAGCTGAATCAGAAGTAGAGTAGCCAGAAATCAAACCAGTGCTCCTAGGGGATGTCGGCAATTCTGGTGGAGACCTAACCCACTATGCCAGAGAACTGGCCCAATAAAGTTATTCTTTTTTTTTCTGAACTTTTATTTAGTAAATATAAATTTCCCAAGTGCAGTTTATGGATTACAATGGCTTTTTCCCCCCATAACTTCCCTCCCACCTACACCCCTCCCATCTCCCACTCCCTCTCCCATTCCATTCACATCAAGATTCATTTTCAATTATCTTTATATACAGAAGAACAATTTAGTATATATTAAGTTTATATTAAGTAAATATTTCAACAGTTTGCACCCACAAAGAAACAAAGTGTAAAATACTGTTTGAGTACTAGTTATAGCATTAATTCACATTGGACAAAACATTAAGGACAGAGATCCCACATGAGGAGTAAGTACACAGTGACTCCTGTTGTTGACTTAACAATTGGACACTCTTGTTTTTTTTTTTTTTAACTTTTATTTAATGAATATAAATTTCCAAAGTACGACTTATGGATTACAATGGCTTCCCCCCCATACTGTCCCTCCCACCCACAACCCTCCCTTTCCCACTCCCTCTCCCCTTCCATTCACATCAAGATTCATTTTCGATTATCTTAATATACAGAAGATCAGCTTAGTATACATTGAGTAAGGATTTCAACAGTTTGCTCCCACACAGAAACATAAAGTGAAAAATAATAGACAATTTTTTTAAAATGATGATAAAATCAGATCAGACCTATTGTCATGTTTAATCCCAGTGAGAGTCAAGTTGGGAATTGATATTTTTTTTTTACAGAGATCAGTTTAGTATGCATTAAGTAAAGATTTCAACCGTTTGCACCCCCATAGAAACACAAAGTGAAATATACTGCTTGAGTACTCGTTATAGCATTAAGCTTCAATGTACAGCACATTAAGGACAGAGATCCTACATGAGGAGGAAGTGCACCGTGACTCCTGTTGTTGACTTTACCAATTGACACTCCTGTTTATGGCATCAGTAATCTCCCTATACACCAGTCATGAGTTTCCAAGGCTATGGAAGCCCCTTTAGTTCTCCGAATCTTATCTTGTTTAGACAAGGTCATAGTCAAAGTGGAGGTTCTCTCCTCCCTTCAGAGAAAGGTACCTCCTTCTTTGAAGACCTGTTCTTTCCACTGGGATCTCACTCACAGAGATCTTTTTGCCAGAGTGGACACTCTTGTTTATGGCACCAGTAATCTCCCTAGGCTCTAGTCATGAGTTGCCAAGGCTATGGACTTCGATCTTATTTAGACAAGGTCATAGTCGAAGTGGAAATTCTCTCCTCCCTTCAGAGAAAGGAACCTCCTTCTTTGATACCCGTTCCATCTACTGGCATCTCACTCTCAAAGATCTTTCTTTTTTTTTCTTTTTTTTTTTTTTTTCCAGAGTGTCTTGGCTTTCCATGCCTACAATACTCTCATGGGCTCTTCAGCCAGATCCGAGTGCCTTAAGGGCTGATTCTGAGGTAAGAGTGCTATTTAGGACATCTGCCATTATAGGAGTCTGCTGTGTATCTCGTTTCCCATGTTGGATTCTTCTCTCCCTTTTTTATTCTATCAGTAGTACTTGCAGACACTAGTCTTGTTTATGTGATCCCTTTGAAATTGATCACTTGGACTAGTGAGATGACATTGGTACATGCAACCTTGATGGGATTGTATTGGAATCCCCTGACATATTTCTTACTCTACCATTAGGGGTAAGTCCGATTGAGCATGTCCCAAATTGTACATCTCTTCCCTCTCTTATTCCCACTCTTATATTTAACAGGGATCACTTTTCAGTTAAATTTAAACACCTAAGAATAATTGTGTGTTAATTACAGAGTTCAACCAATAGTATTAAGTAGAACAAAAAATACTAAAAGGGATAAAGTATTAAATTGTACATCTACAGTCAGGACAAGAGCTGATCAAGTCACTGTTTCTCATAGTGTCCATTTCATTTCAACAAGTTTCCCTTTTAGTGCTCAGTTTCTTATCACCAATCAGGGAGAACATATGATATTTGTCCCTTTGGGACTGGCTTAATTCACTCAGCATGATGTTCTCCAGATTCCTCTATCTTGTTGCAAATGACTGGATTTCATTGTTTTTGACTGCTGTATAGTGTTCTATAGAGTACATGTCCCATAATTTCATTATCCAGTCTGCTGTTGATGAGCATTTGGATTGATTCCAGGTCTTAGCTATTGTGAATTGAGCTGCAATAAACATTAAGGTGCAGACTGCTTTTTTGTTTGCCAATTTAATTTACTTTGGGTAAATTCCAAGGAGTGGGATGGCTGGGTTGTATGGTAGGGTTATATTCAGGTTTCTGAGGAATCTGCAGACTGACTTACGTAGTGGTTTACCAGTTTGCATTCCCACCAACAGTGGGTTAGTGTCTCTTTTTCTCCACATCCTCGCCAGCATCTGTTGTTGGTAGATTTCTGAATGTGAGCCATTCTAACCGGGGTGAGGTGAAACCTCATTGTGGTTTTGATTTGCATTTCCCTGATTGCTAGTGATCTTGAACATTTTTTTCATGTGCCTGTTGGCCATTTGGATTTCCTCTTTTGAAAAATGTCTATTGAGGTCCTTGGCCCATCTCTTAAGTAGGTTGTTTGTTTTGATGTTGTGGAGTTTCTTGATCTCTTTGCAGATTCTGGTTATTAGCCCTTTATCTGTTGTAAAGTTTGCAAATATTTTTTCCCATTCTGTCGGTAGCCTCTTCACTTTACTGACTGTTTCTTTTGAAGTACAGAAACTTCTCAACTTGATGCAATCCCAAATGTTTATTTTGGCTTTGACTGCTGTGCTTCCGGGATCTTTTCTAGGAAGTCTTTGCCGGTACCTATATTTTATAGTGTTTCTCCAATGCTCTCTAATAATTTGATGGTGTCGGGTTGTAGATTTAGGTCTTTAATCCATGTTGAGTGGATTTTTGTGTAAGGTGAAAGGTAGGGGTCTGGTTTCATGCTTCCGCACGTGGAAATCCAGTTTTTCCAGCACCATTTATTGAATAGACTGTCCTTTCTCCAGGGATTGTTTTTGGATCCTTGATCAAATATAAGTTAGCAGTAGATGTTTGGGCTAATTTCTGGTGTTTCTGTTCTGTTCCATTGGTCTATCCATCTATTTCTGTACCAGTACCATGCTGTTTTGATTACAACTGCCCTGTAGTATGTCCTGAAATCTGGTATTGTGATGCCTCTGGCTTTGAATTTGTTGTACAAGATTACTTTAGCTATTCGAGGTCTTGTGCTTCCATTTGAATTTCAGCATCATTTTTTTCCAGATCTGTGAAGAATGTTTTCGGTATTTTGATTGGTATTGCATTGAATCTGTAAATTGCTTTTGGGAGAATGGACATTTTGATGATATTGATTCTTCCAATCCATGAGCATGGAAGAAGGTTATTCTTAATTCTATTTCCAGTGAATTTTTTTGCACTACAATTGCACTTTTTTGGTTCAATATTAATCATATGATGTTGATTTTTTATGTAATTTTTCTCATTGCTCTGATTGAATATATCCTATGCTTTTATTTTTGCATTTCAGACCGAATGGGAAAATGGTTATTATTGATCCAAATAGTTGGAGAGAACATGTGAGGATAAATATGATTCGTGTATAGTCTGGACTGCTCAGCAGTGTATAAGACATCTTTTATTAAGAACAATTTTTGCATCATTAAATTGGGAGTATATTCTAGAAAAGGTTCAATAGTCATCCCACCTACTCAATACAATTGAGTAATACTGTTTTAGACAGTAAAGATAATAATAGCACACAATACACACATACTTTTATTTTATTTATATTGTCTTTATCTGTTTACATATTCAAAAGCCAGAGTGACAAAGATATTGAGTGAGAGACACATATGGTGGGGGCAGGGAGAGTGGAGGAGAGAGAGAGGAGAGAGAGAAGTGAGATATCCACTGGTTCATTTCCAAAAAGCCAGGGCTGGGCCAAGTTGAAGACAGTAAGCAAGAATTCCATTCAGGTCTCCCATGTGGGTGCTAAGGACTCAAGTACTTGAAACATCATCTGCTGCTTTGGCAAGCAAATTAACAGGAAGGCAGATAAGAAGTGGAACATCCAGGATTCAAAAAGTCACTCTGAGATGAGATACCAATATTTCAAGCAGAAGCTTAATCCATTGCATCACAATGGTACTCTTAAAACTATACATGTTTTAATTAGAGTTTAATTTAATGAGAATTTCCTATATGATATAAAGTTATAATTACTGGAAAAATTTTGTCATTGATCTTTGAAAATTATTTAGATAATGTCTGATTGTAATTACTTCCTTATACTTATTCAACTATTTTCAGTGAATTAATAATAGTGTTGCAAGGAGATATGAAGTAGATCCTCTCTTCAAGGATAATGAACTCGGATATACATATATATACATCTGATATATATATATATATATATATATAATGTGCTTAGATAGTTCAGTGTATACATATTAGATAAAGTGTATTTTACACATAGTAACTTGAAAGCAGTTTTTATAGACTATATACATACAGGCAAAGTTTAAAATTCTGGTCCTTAATTAAATCTATGGCAGATTGAAGGGGTTTGTGCAGTTGCCAAAGGCAGACTGTGTCCTGACTGCTCTGTGAGCTCAGTTCTGGATGGCATATGAAGTACTCCAAGCATTTCACTGTAGATATTGCTAAGGCATGCTTTATTTTATTTTACATATGTACTTATTTTTAACACTTGCCTAGATTGTCCTTAAACAAGTCATCCCTTGGACAATAACCTGTGTTTGTTATTAATAATTAATTTTTCTACCCCATATAGCTATAGGAAACCATAAAAACACAGATATTAGTTAAGTGTTTGTGAAGAACATCATCTTTCATTATAAGTAAAAATATTTCTGTTTTGTCACAATAAAATTATCATTGTTCAAAGGTCTAAACAAATAGAAATAGAAGTGTAGTCCCATTTGAAAATAAAATAATATTTTATGAAAACTTCAATAAGCGTTTCTTATGAGATGACAAGTCTCTGAGGCCCTAATGTTCAGAATTCATTCTTAAAAAAAAAAAAAAACTCTATGTTTGAAAAAGCTTTAATTTTTTGATACATTTCACCTCAAGTCTTATATTTAAATGCTGTGCCACACATTCTGTATAGTTTTCATGCTATTTTGTCTAAGCCTCAGGTTTGGTTTCTGTTAGGTTTTAATATTTTAGGACAAGGAGGTGGCAGATTAAACACAAAAGACTTATTGTAGAAGGGACAGCATGGTGAAATTCCAAGTCGGATTGTAGCTCTCCTGGAGAGCAGATGGGGGTGCCGAAGTGAGTGTTCAGCCCACCAGCAAATAGGCAAAAGTCTTGATATGAGGGAACCATGTTGCCATGCAGAGAGCCACATACATCTATCATGACGGAAGTGGGCCTGGACAAGCAGAAAGCCTCCTTGGCCGTGTGTTACTCAAGTCAGCAATGCTCATTGTGCAATCTTAACCCAGGAAGTCTCTGGCAGGGACCTGAAAGTCGGAGTCAAGTAGGCAGGATCTTAGACAATGAAACACCACAGAGTTACCCCCAGGTCATTTTGTTGGTGCCCAATTCTCTTAGGTGCATGTGGGGAGCAACTCAGACTAGACTAAGTTACTCGAATTAAGACTTATTCTATGCATCTGCTCTCCCACAATATGGCGCTGGGAGAGGAGTAAACAGCTTCTACACAGCTGCCTCCAGTTCAACCAATAAACTGTAGGACCTGCTCCTAATTGGAGGAGAGCAGCGTACTCCGCGTGTGGGTAGCAGAGTTGGGATTGGTGGAAGAGGACTATAAAGGAGGAGAGAGACAACATGCACCAGGAACACCTGAGGAACATCTGAGCAGCCCCCGAGAGAGCCAGCCGGCGGTGTGCCGCTCCCCTGCGGAAGTGGGGAAAGTGGCAGGGGGAACCACCCTTCCACGGAGGTGGAAGGGTCGGTAGCCAACCCGGGAAGAACCAGCAGCAAACCCGGGAAGGGCCGAGCAGACCAAAGAACAGTGCAGGGTCCTGTGTCGTTCCTCCACAAAGAGGGGGAGCGACAGGTGCAGTTAACCATTTATGCCCCAAAGGCCTAGCAAGCCTGAATAGTTTCTAAACTGGGAGTCATTGATTCAGGCATTTGGTGTAGTGGGGTAAGATGCCATTTGGAACACCTGCATTCCCATATTGGAGTGCCTGGTTTCAAGGCACAGCTCCGCTCCATATTCCGCTTGTTGGTAACGCACTCCATATTCCGCTTGTTGGTAACGCACTCCAGGAAGCATCTGGTAATAGGTCAAGTAGTTAAGTCCCTGTCACATGCGTGGGAGAATGAAATTGAGTACAAGCCTGCAGGCTTCTGCTTAGCCATTTCTGCCTTTTGTAGGGATTTGGGGAGTGAGCCAGTGATGGGCAATCTCTGTCCATCCTCTGTATCTCTCCCTGCCCTCCATCTCTGCCTTTCAATTAAAATGAATAAACAAAATATATAAACTGAGAGTTCTACACTGGTAAGAAAACACCTTTTCATGCTACATTGAAGTCCTTATGGTAGCTACTGCTTTTTGTACCATCACTGATGAATGTATATATGAGTTATTAATATCTATGTGAAAAGAACAACAGTAATTTTTATTAGAAGGAAAAACCTGGGTAAGCAGTGTATACTTCAGATGTCATATTGTTGAAAACTGTAGCATTTCTTTGCATAGCTTTGATTTTAGAATCAAAGATAGCTGCTTTGTATAATTCATAGTAATATGTAAAATTTAATATTTCAAAAATATCTCAAAGCTAAAAGCCATTTTAAGATTTATTTTTTGTAAATTGGATTTCTTAAATTATTGCATTTAGTGTCACTTTATTCTGTGTATTTAAAAATTTTTAAAAACATAGTGGGTATTTGAATTTTCCAAGAGCTGTGTATTGGTCAAAGAAAATTTTACCAGGAGACAATGTTTTTCTGGAATCATGTAACTATTCTCATTCAATTAATGGCTTTCAATTTTATTCTGAAAGTATATAGTTTTAAATTCATGTCTTCCAGCTCATTAGCACTGTTTAACATGGAAAGGACAGGTGAATCTCAGCACATTTGTCCGCCTCCCAGGAACATTTTGTTTTATGACAATGTATACCATAACATGATCTTTACTGTGCTTTCACCATGAAATGTGCCTTGTAATTCTACAAGGTTATCACATTCTCTCCCTGCCTTGAAGTTGCAGTCTTGCTGTGATAAAGAGCAGCATATGTTGTCTACTTTCCCTTGGAAGGATGATTTTCAAACAATTGAAGCTGAAGATGCATCATTAACACATGGCTAAAATTGCTTAACTGCATTTTTAGGGTAATAAAGAATACTACACTTTTCTTTGAAAATTAGGATATTTAACTTGTGCTCCATAAAACCTCTCAAATATATTTTAGAAAACAAGTTGTCCTTTTTGCTTATAAATTGCACAAATATATAACATAATCGGATAATTTTAATAGCCTATTTTTATTTAGTGTTAAATTTAAGTATAATATCATGAAAGTAAAGCTTCTGTTTTTTCTTTATATATTAAGTTCTTACAAATCGATCCTCATATATAGTCTCTATCTATATAAAGCCTTGTATAAAATAAATAAAAAGGAATTCCTTGTATAAGAGGAATATGTAAAAAGATAACATAATATTTGCACATTAGCATAATGTGCACATTGTTGTAATTCATCTGTATTAGGGACTGTGATCTTATTTATTCATTAAATAATATGATATAAAAGTCAACAAACAAAAATTAAAAGGGATGGCAATTTCTTCTCAAGATTGCATTTTAGTGTAATTTAATATGAACATTTTTAAAAAAGAAATATCTTGTTTTTTAAGGAATTTATTAATAATTAGATTCTTGGAGTCACAACAAATGAATGATGACTATAAGCCAATGCTCATCAATTTTAATGTTATATTAATTCTCATGTGATACTCAAATAAAGATAATGGATTCAAATATTAAGGTTTTTTTAAGATAAATTTATTTTAAAGTTGGAGTGAAGAGAGCTAGGAGAGATAGGGCAAGACAGAGAGTGAGTGAGAGAGGGAGAGAGCTTCCATCTGCTGATTAGCGTCCAACATACCATAGCAGTCAGGTATGGGTCAGGCCAAAGCCAAGAACCAGGAACACCATCTTGGTCTCTCATGTGGGTGGCAGTGTCTCACACACTTGCACCTTCTTCCACAGCCTTCCTAGGGGCATTAGCAGGATGCTAAACTGGAAGCAGAGCTCTGTGCTTCTTAATGGCACTCTGATGTGGGAAACGGGTGGCTTTAACCTCTGTGCCACTATACTAGCCTAAAACAATAAACAAAAAAGTGTATGAGACTTAATGAGGTGATGGTTTCAGTTGTATAAAATCCTGGAGTAGGGGAAACAATGCATCAGGCCTAAGGAAATCTAGGGTGAAGTCCTGAGGTAGGAAAATGCCTGGGATGTATAGGGAGCTGAAGAAAATTCTATGATGGGGAAAGTAGTTAAGAGAGGCCTGAGGTTTGGGATGGGGAGAAGGGAGATTTGGTTGGTAGACATGTGAATAAATGGTAGATTTCTTAGGGCCTTTTTGGCTTGGACTAAGGTGGTAATCGGTTGAAGGATCAGAGTTAAAGAATGATATAATCTAAGTTATATATTAAATAACATTCTACTATGTTGGAAATACAGCTTAGCTGACAAGGGTTGATACAGGCAGGCTGGCTGGGGGTGATCTCAGGAACACAGGAGAAAGACCGTGGTGATAGTTGGATGACAGCAGTTGGTTGATGACAAGAGGTAGGAGGCTTTATGTTTTTTTGATGTGAAGCCTCTGGACTTCCAGGCAAGTCACATGGTGTGTGAAAGAAAAGGAATTATTCATGGATGTTATTTTAGCCATGTTCAATTACTCTTGTCCACATTCCACTCACACTTTGTTTTCATTCCTAATCAGTTCTACTGTGATCCAACAGAACCGTGTTACAGTGCTCTCCAGAGATAAACCTTGTTCAGAAAACATGCTTCTCTTTCGGGAGCTATCAGCCGTTCATATCGGCTGAAGAACTGTGTTCTTGGTCTCTGAATATGACAGTTTATCCTCAACTCATGCTTTAGCTTCTGAATGTATATAAAAGAAGTAGAAAAAACAAAATTGCATTCCCTGAAGCACAACTGAAATAGGGCATAAGAACTATCTATTCATTTTTAAATATGCCATTTTGGGATGTTTTCTTCTTAGAAAAAAAAAAAAGAATCTCAAAAGACATTTAATTTTTAAAATTTCCATTTACAAAAAAATACCCAATGATATGGGGTAGTAGGTGGCATTTATATTTTTACCCAAATTTTACAACCCTTGCATCCCTTAATATGTAGCTGTAAACTTTCTTCTGATCAAATCATTATTTATAGCTGACCATATTTCAGATTTTCTCTTACAGAAGCATTTAGAAGAAAACATGGAAATGATAATGCAGACTATAGCTCTACTCATCTTTATCCGGATGTTAATGCATTTTGTTAAAGGGCAGGTTGCAAATGTGAACCCGGCATATTACTGCAAAAACTATTCATTTGGCAAAACCACTCATGTGAGAAATGTGGAAGCAAATGATACAGAGTGAACCATTTACTCAGAAAGAGAAGCTGTCACTAATGCTTCACCTCTCATCTGGTTTAAAATTTCTGGCTTCAAATATATATATTTATATTCTCCTCTAATAACGGTGTATCTCTTAACACAGAAAGATGTGCCTAGTTTAATGGTGGGGTAAGAAGAGAGACTTGTTGACTCATGGATTTGAGAATATCACAAAACCTTTTAACTCAAATAGCAATTTCATATGTCCAAGTGTACCCTGATGTCAAACCTGCCTACGCCGGGCCAGTGGTATACTAATAGTCAATGTTCTGCTTTGCAGGAGAATGAAGAGTTGAAATTTAGTTGCATTTTTTGGAAATTGGGGATTATGTGAGTTCCCTGGAATGTAAGCAATCAGGATTTGTGACAATACCCACTAACAGTGAAATAATATCAAGATCGCTGGTTGGAGGAACCTAAGACTATTTTTATGAGTTTTTGGTGAATATTTCCCACTGTTTCCCTCTCTACCTTCATTCGAACACTTTCTGGCTGACTTTTAATTTACCTCGTTTTAAATACATTAATTTTGTAGAAGATCCTCATATAGTTTTCTCACTTGCATATTTCCATTTAGTACATAATAAACACAAAGGGATATACTTGACTATCATTCCTTAAAAAAATACTTATTGATCCACAATCATATATCGTCTACAGACTATGGATCCCGTGACAGGGTAGCTTACCTTTAGACTCAGAAAAGATGGCGGAGCTTGTAGATCAAACCCTTAAACTCATCAAGCTGAAATACTGCAATTTATCATCAGGAAAGATCCATTTTCTTACAATGTAAACTATGAAGTCTAACAAGAGAAATAGGTTATTGTCCACATATTTAGAGATGATATATCTAGATGATATGGTCTAGATTTTATGCATAGTCATTAGCTAGAGCTTGTGCGTTAGTAGTGATCCTTATACACAATATTTTCCTCACCCTCTTTGTAACTAAATCATTATAAAATCCTCATTACCTAGAATCAATTATCAAATATAATAATAATTAAATACAAAATCATATGCTTGGACTGGGATTGTGGTGCAGAGGGTGAGGTCAATGCCCATGACACCGGCATCCCATTTGAACATCTGTTCAACTCTGCTGCTCTACTTCTGATCCAGTTCCTTGCTAATGCACCTGGGAGGGTGAAAGAAGATGGCCCAAGTGCTTAGCACCCTGCCACTCAAGTAGGGGACCCAAATAGAGTTCCAGTCTCCTAACTTCAGCTTGGCCAAACCCAGGGCTTTACAGCCATTTGGGGAATGAACTAGTGTTTGGGGATGAAATGGTATCCCTCTTTATGTATCTCTGAAGATCTCTTTGTAAATCTCTCCTCTCTCTCTCTCTCTCTTTTTTTTTTTTTTTTTTTTTTGACAGGCAGAGTGGACAGTAAGAGAGAGACAGAGAGAAAGGTCTTCCTTTTCTGTTGGTTCACTTCCCAGTGGCCGCTGCGGCCGGTGCACCACACTAATCTATAGCCAGGAGCCAGGTGTTTCTCCTGGTCTGCCTTGTGGGTGCAGGGCCCAAGCACTTGGGCCATCCTCCGCTGCACTCCCGGGCCATAGCAGAGAGCTGGACTGGAAGAGGAGCAACTGGGAAAGAATCCATTGCCCTGACTGGGACTAGAACCCCAGGTGCCAGCACCGCAGGCAGAGGATTAGCCTAGTGAGCTGTGGCGCTGGCCACCTCTATCTTAATCTCTGCTTCTTTCCATCTGTAACTCTGCCTTTCAAATTAATAAATAAATCTTTGAAAAGCATATGCTTACTGTTTTCTTTTTTTTTTTAAAAAAAAGAATTATTCTAATAG
The DNA here is from genome assembly GCF_051225735.1 of Oryctolagus cuniculus. NCBI lineage: Eukaryota > Metazoa > Chordata > Mammalia > Lagomorpha > Leporidae > Oryctolagus > Oryctolagus cuniculus. Next base: position 62,883,227 of record NC_142874.1, on the reverse strand, counting down.
AATGTCTCTTTCCTCTTCCAACAAAGTTTCAGAGTAGTTTTGCTACCATGAGTCAGAGATAAAAGTTAAGAAAAATATATGGAGTGCATGCTGTGGCTTAGCAGGTGAAGCCACTGCCTGCAGTGCTGGCATACCATATGGGCACAGGTTCGAGTCCTGGATGCTCTATTTCCAATCCAGCTCTCTGCTAATGGGCCTGGGAAAGGACTCAAGTGCTTGAGTCCTTGCACCCAAGTGGGAGACCCAGAGGAAGCTTCAGCCTCCTGGCTTTTGATCAGCCCAGCTCTAGCTGTTGAGGATATTTGGTGAGTGAAACAAGAGACGGAACGTCTCTCTCCACTTTTCTAATAAAATAAATAAATCTTTAATGTATGTAAATATGTAAGATGACAAATGAAATTTCTCAAGTTCCTTTCTATTAATCATCTCTCTATATTAACCACTTCAACCTACTTTTTTTGAGTAGAAAATGGCAATTAAATCCAATAATAGTGTATTAAGTATTAAGGGATGGAGTTAAGTAAACTCTACAGATTTGCTATTCCAAATTGATGATACTTTGACCCTAACACTTTCTGCTCTGTATCACAGATCCTATGAAATGTGCAATATGTTTCATATAAATTAAAATGAGCTATAACAATTCTTAGTATCAAGCTATTAACTGTAAGTTTAAGACAACAAAATAATTCAGAATTTTTAAAATCAATATAGATATTTGCAAAGGTTATTTTGTCCTGAAAAAAAAATTGACATCTTAGATTCCCTAATAAAAGAGATTGATTCTGATTCTTAATGGATTGGAGGAAAAAAAATCACAGGTATAAAAGCTTTAGGAATAAAAATGAAGCAACAGTTTTAAAACATGCAGCTAAGGCAAAAGAAACTTACCTGAATTCCCGGAATGAGAAGCAGGGAGATTCTAATGGGGGAGGCACAAACACTGTTTTGAGATTGGTAAGTAGGCAGGTGTTTGCAGGCTCCTCCAGTATTAATTTGTAACTAGGGGCAGTTAACTACTCTATGGAATACTAAGGGGTGTGCATTGAGAAGCCTAGGTTTTCTATCCTGTGAAACCAGAAAATAAAAAAAAAAAAAAAAGAAGAGCTGCCTCACTTTACACACTGAAAATATTAGAATTTTAAATGAGAATGAGCTAAAGAAGAGAATTCCAATCCACACCCACATTTTGTCTGACCCTTGAACCACACATGGACAAATCAGATGAGCTCAAAGAAGATCTGAAGGAGATCAGGGTTCCTGGACACACACATACACAAACATACACACACACAAAGTCAGCAACTTGAATCCAGCCACAGATTTCTTGTTAAAATTATAGAAGAAATGCTCACTAAAGAAAACTGATAGAATCCAGGAGCCTCACAACAGCATTCTTAGTATCAAAGATACAAGATTAATGGAAATAAAAAAAAAAGTGCTATCTTCTTTAATGCAAAGCATGTTAATTGGGTCTGAAACTGAGATGAAAAAGCTGATGATACTGACAAACTTCTTAAAGAACACAATTCTTTTCAAAGAAGCATGGTTTCCGTAAATGCAAAACTCAGCAAAGAATTTTCACATCTTAGCTGAAAAATAGACATGGCAAAAAAGGACCAAATAAACATTTCCGGACTAAAATATATTAGTCATGAAATAACTACCAACAATGAAAAGCTGTGATTGAATAAAAGATCAATGACATGCTCTGCCTATTGTCCTTGCTGGAAAACTTGTTTAGGTCACATAACAATAAAATGCAAATGCAATAGTGTTTCAGTATGCAGTGCAAAGTATTCAGACAAGATCATGCTCAGTGATCTTCTGTCAAAAGAAAGCTAACATCAAAGTTTTCTTTGACTAATTTGAGTTTTGAAGATATTGAATAAAATAGGAATGCTGTTAGAAAGGGTGAGAAATGTTATTGAACAAGATTAAAGAGATAAGATGATGAAGCAGTTCAGTTTTCTCATTAGCTGTATTTTAAAATTCAATTCCGAATGTATGTATGTGAAGGATGTGCACTTATGATAAAATTCAGAAATCATTTCAATATCGAAAATCAAGAGTAAGACTAAATCATTTCACATATGATGAGCATGGTTTAAAAATGACAGGAAAAAAGCTGATATATTTGGTGGGAGTTCAGAAAATAGATGATTTTAATTAGGTCAAATGAAGAGGCTAATTAAGGGAAGGAAGGTGGAATAAGTTGTCATAGAAAAATAAAATTAATGTTACCCTTTAAATCTGGTGCTTAGTAATGTTTTAACTTCCAAATACAGAACAAATATTTAATTTTTTGTATTTTGATAGTTTTAATTTAATTTATTATCACTAATGACATGATGTCCTATATGATACCTTTTGAAGTGCGGTTGTAGGTATTTCTATGATGTAATTTCTTAGTGATCTTTGAAAGATCTTTTGATTTGTGATTCAACAGACTGGGGAAATAAAGCTCCCTAGATTTCTCAATGTTCCTGCAAAAGCCCCCGCCTTCTGATACTCTTCACACCCCAGGGGAATTTTATATCTAGCCATTTGTCTAGCTAACTGTTCTGATGATTTGAAAGATGAGTAGCATTCTCTTTACTTCCTGAGAAAGGCTAATGGTCACAGATGAGACTAGGTCTCTAAATTAAGCCCTAGCTGAGGGAGATTAGATAGCTACCCCAGTGTATTTACATATTAAAAGGGGTGAAGTCCTGGAACAAGGAGCTATCTCTGAACCTGAAAGGGGAATCTTGGATTATCTGAGTCTTGGAGAGGTCATATTTACATACCAAAAGAATATAGGCCTTTAAACTTAAAAAAAAAAAAAAAAGTCGCCCTTTTTAGATGAGGAGAGAAATAGATGCCTACTTTCCCTTTAGAAGCAAAGGAAAATAATTTCCTGTCATTTCTTCTCATTTCTTACCAGTGAAGATGACTAAAGCTTATATACCATATTTGGCCTGGTTTATGTTTCATTGACTTGAACCAGGAATAATCAATAAGGCAAGGGGTACCAACACACACATCTATTGTGAAATCATTAATAATCAATCTATTTATGATTCAGAAAAACCCTGTAGGCATATTCAAAATAAAATTAAGAAAGTTATTTACTAAAAGGCCAGGAAAATAGACATCATCAAAATATATACTAAATTCGTGACACCATATTAACATCCCACCAAATAACAAGGTAATATACTTCATGAAAACAGCACAATATGTATTTTAGTGAAAATACATTTATCTAATATGTTATGCAGCAAGTGGTTTATATTTTAATTTCAATTATATTTCTTTTTTAAAGATTTTATTTATTTATTTGAGAGAGAGAGAGAGAGAGAGGTCTTCCATCCACTGGTTCACTCCCCAATGTCCAAGCAGCCAGAGCTGAACTGATGTGCAGCCAGGAACCTGGAGCTTTGTCCGGGTCTCCCACATCGGGGAGGGGCCCTAGCACTTGAGCCATCCTCCCCTGCTTTCCCAGGCCATAAGCAGAGAGCTGTATCAGAAGAGGAGCAGCTGGGACATGAACCAGCGTCCACATGAGTTGTCGCCACAGGCTTAGCCTACTATAGGTGGAGCCTATAGGTGGAGGCTTAGCCTATTATTCCAAAGCTTCAGCTCCTATAATTTTTAAAATATAAAAATCATTATGGTGTTTTAAATACTATGTTGAAGGCATTTAGTTAACACACTTTCATCTATATTTATGAATTTACTATTATAATAAAGGAATTATGTTTGGCCATCCTTGTAATTCATAATAGAGCATTGTGTTTCTGAGGGGTGAATTAGTGTCATTGGTCCAATTTCTCTCCAACTATTTCTTTCCAACTAAAGTATGTTTTAGATTCATGGAGATTATTTTTGGCTTTAATAATGCCATTTAATTATGATTTATTAAAGATACATGAGTTCACACACTCACACATATGTCCTTAAACATGTACCATATTTCATTATTCTAGAAAGATAAGCTTTTTATATTATCCTTAAAATCACTGACAAGTGTCGCTCCCCCTCTTCACAGAGGAACGACACAGGACCCTGCACTGTTCTTTTGTCTGCTCGGCCCTTCCCGGGTTTGCTGCTGGTTCTTCCCAGGTTGGCTACCATCCCTCCACCTCCGTGGAGGGGCGGGCCCCCCTGCCACTTTCCCCACTTCCGCGGGGGAGTGGCACACCGCTGGCTGGCTCTCTCGCGGGCTGCTCAGATGTTCCTCAGGTGTTCCTGGTGCATGTTGTCTCTCTCCTCCTTTATAGTCCTCTTCCACCAATCCCAACTCTGCTACCCACACGCCAAGCACGCTGCTCTCCTCCAATCAGAAGCAGGATCAGCTACTGCAGGTCATCACTCAAGTTGGCGAGAGGCAGCTGCGTAGAAGTTGTTTACTCCCTTCTCAGCGCCATATTGTGGGAGAGCAGATGCATAGAATAAGTCTTAATTCCAGTAACTTAGTCTAGTCCGAGTTGCTCCCCACAGACAAGGGATGCCAGCACTGTAGCATACTAGGTTAGGCTGCCATCTGCAATGCCAGCATCCCATATGGGCCCCAGTTCTAGTCCCATTTCCTTCACTTCTGATCCAGCTCTCTGCTATTGAAGTAGGGAGGCATACAGGTTAAAATTGATTAGGTTTTTGAGCTGGAAGACCACGTCTTCGCCAAGCCCCTGTGTGACATCATGCCCCTACTTGGCCACACCTGAGTGCCCACCGGCCAATCCCTTGAAAGTGGATTAAAAGCCTAGAACAGGGTGGGTCTAGCTCCCTTTCCCTTTCTCCTCACCCTGGCCTCTTGCCAGTAGTGGGCTGGCTGCAGCCCTGCAACTCCAGGGCATCTGGATTTCAGGCCAACCCGCCCCATGCTTTTTGGCCTAGATGCTCTTCCAAGTAGCTGGTTCCTGGTACCAGGTTTGAACCCAGATTTACCCCTCTCTCTTAGATAAAGCCCTCACTCTCTTATGCATTTTTCACACTAAATAAAGCTTAAAATGTACCATGCTGCCTGGTTCATTTATGCTGGTATTTAGAATTCTACTCTAAATATTAGGCAAGAACCCTCTCGGACTTATTAATATTGAGGATTTATTAATAAGCATATGTTGATATCGTGTGGCACCCAAAATTTTGATAACATATGTGACACCCCAGATGGGAGTTCTGGGGAACTTTAAGGGGCCACATTTCATATATATTTTAGGGGGCCAAATTCCAATATCACTATGGCCAGGGAAAACAGAAGATGGCCCAAGTGCTTGGGCTCCTGCACCCACATGGAAGACCTGGAATAAGCTCCTGGCTCCTGTTTTTGAATAAGCCCAGCAGCCATTTGGGGAATGAACCAGAGGATTGAAGACCTTTCTCTCTGTCTCTTTCTTTCTATGTCTTTGTTTAAAGATTTTTTAAAAATCTTTAAACAAAAAACGCTGTCAAGGGAAAGCATATATTTTTGATTTTAGTCGAGGTAATGGAATACTGCTGAACCCATTTTTTATTTATCCTATCATTAGTTTTTTTTTCTGCTCTTCCTCATAGAAGAATCTAATATTATTTTCAAGTAATTGATCTAATTTTCCAAATCCTTGTTAATTTCTGGAAACTTTATTAACTTTTACTCATATTTCTTTTAATGTAAGGAATTAAACATTACAACATCACTAGTTTTTCTTCTATCTCCTGAGATATGAATTAATCAGAAGAGCATTGGCTTTTGAGCCATTTTCCTCGGCTCCACCCTTAGTACTCCTAGGTTCTTTCAGCTTACTTCTATCTAATGACAATAAAGAATGCCATTTTCTAAAATTATCTTTAATAATATATTTCTCTTGGATAGTGTTTTCTCTTGGATGGTGCACTTTTTAGGACACTGGTTAAGATGCCTGCCTCTCATATCGGAGTGCCCAAATGGGACACCCCTCTTCAGCTCCTGACTACCGCTTTCTGCAAATGCGGACCCTGGGAAGCAGCGAGTGAAGGCTCAAGAAGTTGAATCCCAGTGACCTTGTGAGAGACCTGAATTATGTTCTTGCTCCCAGTTTTGGCCTGGCCCAGCGCCATATTTCGAGGGCTTTTGTGTAACCAACTGTTGGATGGGAGTTGTCTGTGATTCTGTTTCTATATGTGTGGGTCTCTGTTTCTTTGCCTCTCAAATACATTTTAAAAAAAAAAAATATTCTCTCCTTTACTGGTGCATAAAGTGTAAGAATCACAGAATGCCACATTGAGATGAGCATATTTTTGGACTCTTTCACCATTATCATTTTTGCCATCTAGTATATAAACTTACTGCTGGTATGCCGTTTGCTCTTTAAGATATATACAATAGCTTTTGAAGAAGAAAGGTTTTGATATTGTATTTTATCCATATTTTTACCCCTTGTGTACCCCAGTAAAGATTTGTTTGATTTTTTATTGTTTCTTTTTCTAATTTTATGATTTATTTTCTTGATTGACCAGAACTCCTAGGATTTTGTTGTTGTTTTGTTTTTATTTTCTCTGTTCATTTCCAATTTATTCTCCTCTATATTCCTCCAACCCCTCACAAAAAGATACCAAAAAGTTTGGGCATGGTCCCCTGATAGCCTTAGGCAGATGAACTTTGAGGTTTTGTGAAGAAAAATATTTATTATTTAAAATGAGCCCTTCTGAGGTAGGTGTTGGGTGCAGTGGTTTAAACCACCACTTGGATTGCACCTTGGAAGGCAGCAGGTGATGGTTCAAGTCCCTGGATCCCTGCCTCCTACTTGGGACACTCAGGTGGATTTCCAATCTCTTGGTTTTAGCCTGAACAGCCATATATGTTGTGGGTGTTTGAGGAGTAAACCAACATTTCTTAAATCTTACTCTCTGTTTTTCTGTCTCTATTTTTTTTGCCTTTCAAATAAATGAAAATAAACAAACAAAACTTAAAAAAACCTCTTCTATGATGTTAATCTTTTTAAAAAAATATTTATTGTATTTTTATGAAAGGAAGAGTTACAGAGATAGAGGGGCAGAGACAGAGATCTTCCACCTGCTGGTTTACTACCCAACTGGCTGCAATGGCCAGAGCTGGGCCAATCTGAAGCCTGGAACCAACAGCTTGGGTCATCCTCACTGCATTTCCAGGTGCTTTAGCAGGGAGCTGGATCAGAAGTGGAGGAGCTGGGATTCAAACCTGTACCCACATGGGATGCTGACACTGCAGGCAGTGGCTTAACCCGCTGTGCTCCAGCACCAGTTCCAGATTCCTAATCTTAACCTGCCTTGCAACTCCTAACTTCAGCCTCACAAATGCAAGGGAATAAAATCCAAGTGTTTACTATCAGAGCTGCCTTGTTTAAGAGTGGCTTTTGTTTCCCAACTTTCCATGTTTCTCTGAGTCCAGTATACCTCAAGTTGTTTCAATTCACCTTCCTCTTCATTCATTTTTCACAGATTTATTCCTTCAAATAATCTAATTCACCAATCAGAAATGAAATGCTTGCATGATTTTGCTTATTTAGCATTTTTCTTATAACAGGCTTAAAAGAATCTGATGCCCCCTCACAAGTATGACAAAAATTGAAACTGAAACTTTTTTCAAAATCAACTCCAATTTTAAGAAAATTGTGAATTAATGGAAGGGGACATTTAGCTTAAAGCTGTATACTAGGCTGTGTTAAGAAATAGGGATATTAAGAAAAATCCACACACCTAGGAAAATAAAATAAGAAAATTTAAATGTAATATAGAAGAAGAGATAATGGGTCTGTGAAAGGAATAATAAATATGCTAGGGATTGAACCAAGATAAAAAAAAAAAAAAAAGTGGTCCAGACATGGAAAGCCAAGACACTGTGGCAAAAAAAAAAAAAAAAAAAAAAAAAAAAAAAAACACCTAAATGAAAGATCTTTGTGAATGAGATTCCTGCAGAAAGAACGGGCCATCAAAGAAGGAGGTACCCTTCCCTGAAGGGAGGAGAGAACTTCCACTTTGACTATGACCCTGTCTAAATAAGATCGGAGTTTGCGAACTCAAGAGGCTTCCATAGCCTTGGCAGCTCATGACAAGAGCCTCGGATGATTACTGACATCATGAATAAGAGTTTCAAATGTTAAGTCAACAACAGGAGTCACTGTGCACTTACTCCCCGAGTAGGATCTCTGTCCTTAATGTGTTGTACTATGTGAATTAACGGTATAACTAGTACTGATATAGTACTTTACACTTTGTGTTTGTGTGTAGGTGCAAGCTGTTGAAATCTTTACTTAGGATACACTAAATTGATCTTCTGTATATAAAGATAATTGAAAATAAATATTGATGAAGAATGGGATGGAAGAGGGAGTGGGGGATGGGATGGTTGAGGGTGGGAGGGAGGTTATGGGGGGAAAAAGCCGTTATAATCCAAAAGTTGTACTTTGGAAATTTATATTCATTAAATATAAGTTAAAAAAAGTGGTCCAGAGTAAATGAATTGTAGCACTATACAGACTTATTTTTATTGATTAGTTAACTGGTCTGTCTAACAAATATTTAATCCATTATTATTGTTATGTTTTAGGTTATAAATAAAATATTTTAGAATCCCCAGAATCAAAGAGTTTATATCTAATAGATGTATGTCAGCCAATATACAAATAGATAAGTTACTGTTTGCTTTCTTTTTCTCTGTACTTTAGAGGCTTACTTATATTTTCTCTTGTTGGATTTTTAGATTAGAAGTTAGGAATATATTTAGGGAAAATATAGGGGATAGATATGAATCATGTTAAGAGTATCAAAAATAAAAAAAAAAGTTTTATTAAGTTAGACAATGAAGATCTTTATAAGGATTATTTCTGGCCAAGGGCTGGAAAACAAGACAAGTTAATACAGAAATTAAGATTAAATCTATCAAAAATGTTACTGTACTGAAGATATACAACAACTCACCTAGAATACAGAGGTGACTATATTTTTATTAAACTGACTGATTGCTATAATATCTTTTTAATAAAGATTTATTTATTTATTTACTTATTTGACAGCGTTATACAGTTGAGTCCCAATTCCACTGTATGTGATGTAGCTTCCTGCTTTCATATATCCTGAGAAGGTAGCAGAGAATGCTCAAGTAGTCGGATATCTGCCTCCCACGTGGAAGATCTGTTTAAGAGTTCCAGAATACTGGCTTCCCACTGGCCCAGCCCTGATTGTTTCTGATATGTAGGGAGAGAATCAGCACATGTAAGATCCCTCTCTGTGTGTCTTTAGGTCTTTGAAATTAAAAATGGAAGTTAAATTTTATTCTCTTCAGCAATTTTTTGCTTCTTTTGCTCTTTTGGTAGCCATTTGTTACTGGAAGGCAGTATGGTAAAATAAGAAAGGTGGAGTACTTTCAAACACTTTGTTTAAAATAAACAGATCTTGTTGGAGCTGGCACTGTGGGGTAGCATGTAAAGCTACCACCTGCAGTGCTGGCATCCATATGGAGTGCTAGTTTGAGTCCTGGCTACTCTATTTCCAGTCCAGCTCTCTGCTATGACCTGGGAAAGCAGTAGAATATGGCCCAAGTTCTTGGGCACCCGAACCGGCATGGGAGACTCAGAGGAAACTCCTGGCTCCTGGCTTCAGATCAGTGCAACTCCAGCTGTTGTGCCCATTTGGGGAGTGAACCAGCAGATGGAAGATTTCTCTCTCTCTTTCTCTCTCTCTCTCTCTGGCTCCGCCTTTCTAATAAATAAATAATCTTTAAAAAAACAGATTTTGTATAACTAGCTGCATATCATTTTAGTTTTTTTCTATGTCTAATAGTGAGGCTGAAAATATATATTTTGAAATGTTTATGTGAAAATTCATATTAATGTTGTAAACAATTGTTAATAGACAGTGAAAAATAGCTACATTAATATCTTCTTGCACAAACATAGAGGTATAAGAGCTTAATAATGCAGACTTAGAGGCACTCAGAGTTTTGAGACAATCTAGGTACATCAGAAAGTTGACAGGGACAAAGTAGCATGTCTTACATTTTCAAGAAATGTAAATGACATTGATGGACACCAGGCAGATTTCACCTTAAGGTCTTTCACATTTCTAATATTAAACTGGCTCATGACTTCTGACAATGTTCTATTTTTACAGATTTGAATTTCTGATTATTTTGATACATGTAGATACCATATGAAAATATATGTAGAGAGCAAATAAGGTTAGCAGTGTTACAACCTCATTCCAAAGTTTTATATGTTTTACAGTGTTCAACAGCAGCAGAATGTATTTTGAAGAACAAATAGGTATTAAATTGTTTGGGTCTGACTTTTTAATCATTAAATAAACAGAACTGTTAGGTAGATCTTTTTTTTTCCCAAGATCACCTTTCTAAAGTTACTGAGACATGAAGACTGTTAGTCACTAAAACAGGGTCAATTTTTGGTTCTTCGTGTACAATAATAGCCTCCATGAATTTTTTATAACAACGAACAAAAATATTGGAGCAAATTCCTGTTTAATATTTCCTTTGAATAATGATTTTTTTTACAGGCAGAGTGGACAGTGAGAGAGAGAGAGAAAGGTCTTGCTTTGCTGTTGGTTCACCCTCCAATGGCTGCCGCGGAAGGCGCGCTGTGGCCGGCGCACCCCGCTGATCCGATGGCAGGAGCCAGGTACTTCTCCTGGTCTCCCATGGGGTGCAGGGCCCAAGCACTTGGGCCATCTCCACTGCACTCCCAGGCCACAGCAGAGAGCTGGCCTGGAAGAGGGGCAACCGGGACAGAATCTGGCGCCCCGACCGGGACTAGAATCCGGTGTGCCGGCGCCGCTAGGCGGAGGATTGGCCTATTGAGCCGCAGCGCCTGAATAATGATTTATACACACAAATCCTATTCTTCAAAATATGATGGTTTTATTAATATCTCTAATATAAACTTTAATACAGATAACTCATTAAGTTAATGAACTAAACATAATCTTGTACATCTGAAGAAAAACATGCAATTTATTATTACTCAATACTGCCAACATCATAAATTTGAAAGACAACTACCAATCAGCAGAGGAAGAATTTTTTTATTGATTGTATGATTAGGGCACATTCATAAAATAATGTATTATGTGATGATGAAAAAGAATTTAGATTAGTCAGCATTCTACATTACCAGGATTCTGATGAATCCAAAATAAATAATCACAGATTTTTTATGGCAACATAATAACAGAAACATACAGTATTACATTATTAATATAACTGTGTGTATGTGTTTAAATATTTTATTTATTTATTTGAGCTGGAATCACAGAGAGAGGGAGAGACAGAGATAAAGGTCTTCCCTCAGCTTGTTCACTCCCCAAATGGCCGCAGTGGCCCCAACTGGGCCAATCTGAAGCCAGAAGCCAGGAGGTTTTTCTGTGTCTCCCACATGGGTGCAGGGGTTCAAGCACTGGGAACATCTTCTATTGCTTTCCCAGGCCATAGCAGAGAACTGGCTTGGAAAATATGCAGCAGAGTCACAAACTGGCACCCAAATGGAATGTCGGTGCAGCAGGTGGAGGATTATCCCACTACACCTCAGTGCCAGCACCTATATTCATGTTATGTATACTGTAATTCAATAAGTTTTTTTTAAAAGAACTAATTTCTTAACTTGGAGACAGGTTTTTCAAAAATAATACACCAGATTTTTTTAAAACAAAAAGAAAAGTAAAATGTTCACAAGAAAACCATCAAGTTTTGTGAGAACAGCATGTGAGCATATTTGCATTATGAGTGTCTCAGAAGGAAAAAAAGAGGATAAAGTCATAGAAAAGCTATTCAATTAAATAATTGATAAAATTTTTCAAATCTTGGGAAAGATCTCAAGGTTCGCTTCCAACCAAAAGAGAATGGTATGAAATATTCAAATACCTAAAAGAAAAAAAATAATTGCCAACCAAGAATACCATATCCAGCAAAACTATCCCTCAGAAATGTAAGAGCAGTAAAGACTTTACATGACAAAAAAGCCTGAAAGAATTTACCAGAACCAGATTGGTCCTACAAGAAATTCTTAGAAGAGACCAATGTTAGAACTATCATCAAGAAAACATGTTAAGGTATAAATTTCAACAGCAGAGCAAATGCACAAAAGAGAATGTAGTGAGACAAAAGCCACTGATTCATAATTTATTTTTATCTTTTCTTGTTTTAATTTGCTATGTACATGGTTAAGAATTGTTTCATCTGTCTAATTTGGAATATACTTCTGTCAACTTTTTTTCTTGTGCACTTTAGTTTTGATGTTGCAGTTATGTTGGTCTCTTAAACTGAATTGAAAACACTTGATTCATCTCTATTCCCTGAAAGAACACTCGATTGTACTATTATTTCTTCAAGTTTTTTTTTTTTATTTGAAAGTCAGAGTTACACAGAAAGAAGAGATGCAGAGAGAGAGAGAGAGAGAGAGAGCTCTTCCATCCGCTGGTTCACTCCCCAATTGGCCACAACACTGGAGCTGTGCCAATCTGAAGCCAGGAGCCAGGAGTTTCTTCTTGGTCTCCCATGTGGGTGCAGACACCCAAGGACTTTGGACATCTTCTACTGTTTTCCCAGGCCATAGAAGAGAGCTGGATTGGAAGTGGAAGAGAGCCCATATGGGATGCCAGCGCTTTGGCCGGGGAGTTAACCCACTTCACTGCAGCGCCGGCCCCTCTTTTTTAAACTTTTAATAGATTTCTCCAACCTATTAATACCTTTAGGCGTCTCTGAGGTAATATTTTTTAAATTACTATAAATGCTCAAAAATGTATATGAAATTTTTTCCAATATTTCTTTAAAAATACTTTTATTACAGTTTCGCTATCATAGTAAAAATGAAGGAGGACTAGAGATTACCCTTATAGACATAGCCAAGTTCATTATCAACATCCCGTATAAGAGGGCATATGTGTTACACTTGATGAATCCCCATTGACACGTCAAAACCCAGAAATAAACCATTGGGATTCACTTACAGCTTTGTCTATTCCATAGGTCTGGACAAATGTATAACAATGTACATCTGTTATTTTCATATAGTGTGGAATAAGTTCAATGCTTTTTAGTGTCTCTGTCTTCCTTTGTTTAACTCTCCTCCCATATTCTTTCTTTTAGTATGAAAAGTACAAAATTCTGCATACAAAAGATAAACAAGAAATCATAGAGATATTAGGGAGAATTGTCTTGTAGTGAGTTGCATAATGTTATATTTATTTTCTCATTTATTCATATTTTCTACACATTTTGATTCTATTTTACAATGTTTTGTATTACTTATACATTGCTTTGTAAAGACCATAAATTATTTTAATACACAATAAAAAATGCTTTTCCTTAGTATTAATATAAAAACTCATACTTTAAATCATCATCTTTGTCTTCAGTCTTTAGATGATTTTCTGTCAAGTGTACTTATCATTGTTTTTACATTATAAAACTACTGATGAAAGTTCCACAATTTTTGAGAAAATATGTTTTGTTTTTTAAATGTGTATTTGCTTGCTTATTTTTGTTTAACTGGCACATTATTCCAAAGTATTCCTTGAAGATGCTTCTTAAGCTAAATCCATTTCTTTTTAGTTAAAGTATGACTTAAAATTACCTGCTATATAAAAATTGCAGTAAATTTCCACATAACAAATATAAGTATGTTTTGGGGATAGTTTTTGTACCCTTTTCAATGTTTTAGGTGATCTGCCATTCTTAGAAAATCTTGCTACAAGAATTCTGTGATGGGAAGATGTACTGAGATCTCTGGTTACAACCCATATAAGTTTATTATTTTCATAGTAGGTGTAATTTATCATTTCAGCTGAAATGTTTATAAATAAATTCTAAGATGTTTTGTTCCCTAGTGCTATCATTTGGTCACACATCCTGCTGTGGTGGTCAGTGCAAGTCATCATAGCAATAGCACTATTAAGACCTTTTATAAAAACCTGCAGATTTGATTAGTTTAAAAAGTAAAGGGAGAAACCAAGACATTCCAAGATCCATTCTATTAGGGAAATAAATAATACATCAGATCATAATAAAATTCTTGAATTTTCCTTTCTCCGATTCTCAGAACAAAGTTAATTTTAACTTTTTTTTTTTTTTTTTCAGAGAAGAGTGGATTTGCCTATACTGTAGAGCTGCCTTTCTTGGTAGTTAAAGAGAAAATTCTTGCTACACTTACCAAAAGCTTAGATATGTAGGTAGTCAAAAAATCTTCCAAATGCTTCCTTCTTCATGTGCTTCCCTTTAAGACAAAGGGGCTCATAGATGGCTTTATTCCCAAAAATTCAGAAGAATTGATATTCCTAAATAGCTATATAAACACATTGTCTACAGAAATATATGCAATTTGTGAGTTAGAGAAGAATATAAATGCTTTTAGTATAATCTTCTAAATGGAATTTCTCCATTGCCCTCAAAAATAAAGTGTGCAATTAAAAAGATAATTGTCTGTTTTTAAATAACACAGCTTTATTATAATTTATAATTAATCATTATTTATTAATATGATGGAGCCTATCAGAAAAAATAGCAAAATCCACTATGCAAAATGTACACACACCCATACGCATGCATACACACACCTTATTTAGGCTGGTTCACATATTCAAAGACTTAAAAAAGATAAATTAGGGTTTCCTAAAAGACATGGTGTCATTGATTTTTGTCAGAATAAACAATATATAATTTTCTAGTGCATTCGATTGTCTGAATGCAAAAAAATTAAAATTCTAATAAAATTATCATTGAAGGCTAATGTCTCCTTGATTTCTAAGTTTTAGTTTGATAAGTTTGCCATAACAAGTACATGGTGTCAAATTAGATGACTTCAGCAGCAGAAATATTCTCTCAGAAATCCAAATTCAAAGTGCCAGCAGGTTAGAGTCATTGTGAGGGCTATGGGAGGGAATCTATTCCCTGTTGCCACTTAATTCCTGATGGTTTGCTGGCATTCTTTGTCTTTCCTGGGTTTGCATCCCCCGAATCTGCTGTCATTCATTCTGCTACACCCTTTTAATATGTAATTCCCTTGCTTTATTTTATTTATTTATAAGTAATCTATAATTGCAAACCATGGTTATGCATTCTTCAAAACATTCATGTCAATTATAAGATATAAGAATGTTTACATAAACAGTTCTAAAAACAAACACTTTTTCGCTTATCAGGACAGCTGGAAGTTTTATTTTGGTAGTTTTTGTGGATATATGACTTTGAAAGGATATAATAAATCTCAGGAAATATATTTTAAATCTATAATCTAAAAGTACATATGGATTGTTAATTTCTGTTTTCTATTTCTGATATATGATAACTTTAGTATTCAATTTATATGCAAATAGTATTGCCTATAATGCTGACTATAAATATATATTTATAATTGGTTTTTACTGAGTGTAAATATGTCTGAGTGACTTTTACCAGTGCTTCAGATAATGTCTCAATAATACTCAAACAGCTTTAGAAGCCGATATTATACTTAAGATGTATTATGTAGAAAAATCAGATTTTAGAGGCCGGCACCATGGCTCACTCGGTTAACCCTCTGCCTGCAGTGCCTGCATCCCATATGGGCACCAGGTTCTAGTCCTGGTTGCTCCTATTCCAGTCCAGCTCTCTGCTATGACCCGGGAGGGCAATGGAGGATGGCCCAAGCGCTTGGGCGCCTGCACCCACATGGGAGACCAGGAAGAAACACCTGGCACCTGGCTTTGGATTGGCACAGCGCCGGCCGTAGTGGCCACTTGGGGGGTGAACCAACGGAATAAGGAAGACTTTTCTCTCTGTCTCTCTCTCACTGTCTATAACTCTACCTTTCAAATAAAAAAAAAAAAAAAAGAAAAATCAGATTTTAGTCTTACACTTCCTTTGAACTACAAACAAAAGTGGCATATACGTGGTAGAATGGACATTTCTGAATAATTTTTATTTGAGAGGCAGAGACATAGATGAAGAGAGAGACAGAGGAAAGAGAGAGAGAGCGAGAGAGAGAGAGCATTCCCATATGCTAGTTAATTCCATAAATGCCCACAACATGCATGGTTGTATCAACTGGGAGCTGGAAATCCAATAAAGTCTCCAACATGGGTGTCAGAACTCAATTACTTGAACTACCACCAATTCCTCCTAGGCTGTTTATTAGCAGGAAAGTGGAGTGAGGACCTGGAGCTGAGAATTGAACACAGGCATTCTAATATGGAATGTTTGTGCACCCTCCTGACTAAATATTTTTGAATCACATTTTTAAAAGTTTGATGTACTAAGTTAGATATTTTGAATAGCCTGAAAATTTATTCATAACATCTAACACAGATTTCCCACTTGGATTAAATTCTCATCTTTCTTGCTGGTGCATGTTACATATAATCAGGTACATAGAACAAATATTGAAAATCAATTTGACCCAATTATCTCACGTGTCTGTGTATTGAATAAACAGAGAATCACAGAATATGCAAATTATCTAAAAGTAACTTCTTAGGCTATCATACTAATTTAATATAGCATGTCGATATTATTTCTATAATATTTTAATAGCACTTTTTATCTAATAGGAGCATATCAGTGTATCCCTGTCATTTATAACTCAAATAAAAGAATGTGGACTAAATTAACCGTATTTATGGTCACAAATTTTAAAACTTCAGTGAGCTTAATATTATATAAAAACTATGGCAGACAATGATATCATCTATTTATAAAACAAGGATCTTGTTTCTCTTTTCATGTTATCTCACAGTGGAAGAAACATGAAATTCAGTCTAATAAAATTTATTAAGCTTTGAAATAACTCATATATTATGGTTTAATGATATTGAACTAGCAATAACCCTTGCTGCTTTTAAATTAGTCTTCTCTATGTATGTACTTCTAAAACATTTAAATTTGTATATGCATGCATTCAAATGTATTTACATATATACATATGTACTGTATGTGAACATGTGTGCATGTATATATAACTCAAATAATATATACACAGAAGAGATAAACACACATCAAAGTGGCAAGGAAAGAGAATGTTTCAATCATGAATGTGTTGAGTTCAACTTTTAAATGTATTACAACTCATTAAATAAATAAAGGATGAGATAAGATTTACTACAAATCTTGATTCAGGGGTAAGTGAAATATGTATGCTTCTCTTGAATACATACTTGGACCTTGATAGCTATGAATAAAATTGTATTTGTATATATAGAGATCCAATCAAAACAGCTCATATTACTATTCATTCTCTTTAAAGATATATATGATCCACAGTTAATTTAGATTACATGGATTAGATTATATTTAAGGAAATAAGCATTTTTATATTTGAACTTCTTGTACTCTTCTCAATTGTGACATAAATACTCCTACTTCTTTGAGTTAGTGAATGAATCACCCTCAATCTATTGATCCTTTTAAAGCTGATTAATGTTCATTAGTCTACTTTTAAAAGTATCATTACATTTCTATGTAAATAATTTTATTCTAAGTATATATAAATCCAAGGTGGGTTCAACAATAACTTTTTTCTTTCTTTAATGATTTCTTTATGCTTGAGCCTTGTCAAACATCTGAAAGATGTTTCACAGTAGATCATTTTGACTTATCTGAAACAATAGGGAATAGGAAATTCCTGAAGTCTATATTTTACTGGAAATTTGAAAGGCAACAAAATATTGACTTATGTTATCTAAAACCTTTAGAGATTGTAGAGAACACTCTGAGAACAAACCTGTTAACTTAATTTCTTTTTTCTGTGTTGTTCCCTGCTAGAATTTTAGAATATAAAGCTTGTTCATCTTCAGAATATGTTGGAGTTCTAAAAGAGTAATAGCTTGCAATTTAGGAAAATTTACAAAAAGTGTAATTTAGGAAAACTCCTGCGAGCCAAGTTATATTTTAGATGCAGAGAATATGTACCAGTCTACATCAAAAGTTTGTGGAAAATTGAATTAATAATAGTTTTATTTTGGTGAAAATATTAAAATCCATGTATATGAGGGTTCTTTATATATTCATAAGAATGTGTACTGTGAAAGATTGTTTATAATTTTTAGGAATTTTTCACCCAAATAAACTTTAATTCCATTTTTTCTCAGACTTTTCAAAGGGTGCTCATAACTATACTAGTATAGAATACAAGATGAATCAGAGCCATTATTCCTTGTTTAGTTGAGGAAATGGGTTAAAAAAGTAAAGCTGGAGTTGAGGGTTCACCTTGAGTAATCTGTGGTGTCTAAAAATCATTTACAATTTCCAGTGAAAGTATTTTCCCCAGTTATTTTGATCTATAGATGAGCTTCTCTGGGCTATCACCTAACCACTTTTTTCTAAAATGGATTTTTAGCTGTTTATAAACAATTTATTTCTACCTCAGAGGAAAAACTAGAAGCCCATGAATTTATTGTGTAATTTCATCACAACTTTACAGCAATAACTTTTCTCACTATTAAGTAGTAGAGATTTCAGGAATTTGTAATAAATATAAAGGTCAGAAACCAGAAGAGTGGAGAGGGCATTGTGGCACAGTATTTGCCCTGCCACTTGTGATGCCCATATCCCATATCCCATATCTGAGTGCCTGGAATGGAGTCTTGCCTCTGTTTCTGACCCAGCTTACTACCGTTACACACCCTGGGAAGCAGCAGGCCATGTTCAGGTACTTAGGTCCCCAGCATTGCTGGAGGAGACCCAGATAGGGGGTCCCAGCTCCTGGTTTTGGCATGTTCCAGCCCTATGTATTGCATACCTTTGGAGAATGAACTAATGGAAGGAAGATTCTCTCTGTCTCTCTCTCTTCCTGATACTCTACCTTTCAAATAAATCCAGTACTATTTAATACTTACTGCTCTCAAATAAATACAGAAGTAAAACTTTTTAAAATATAATCAGAAAAAGGGAACATTTATTGCTTTAGATAGTTCATTTCATTCTCCTCCACCTCCCATCAGCAAATACTATTGACACATTTATCCAAATATTTAAATAATTTGAAAATCTAAATACAATATTAATTCAAATTGTTTTCAGGTCAGCATTGTCCTAAATTATCTAATGTGTCATCAGTATTGATTCAGTATGTGATTTATAATTTATCTGAATCTACCTAAAATATAATTTTAATACATTCAGATATATTTAATTTTATGTATTTATTATACTTTATCATAACAATTTTATCATTTGTGGATAAACTGATCATCAAAATAGTGATTATTTTCAATAGCCAGAAGCTTAAATCAGAGTTCCTTTTTAGGACAAATACCCATTTCATTTATATAAGTTGATTTCTAAACAGTGCTTTTATATCTTGTTCTTTGTTAATAGCATGCCCGCCATAAATAGAAACTCAGCATATGTCGCTCCCCCTCTTCGTGGAGGAACGACACTAAACCCTGCCTAGGTTTCCTATCCAAGTCACGGCACCATTATGTCGCCTAGGCTTCCTATCCGAGTCATGGCACCATTATGTCGCTCCCCCTCTTCGTAGAGGAATGACACAAGACCCTGCGCTGTTCTTTTGTCTGCTCGGCCCTTCCCGGGTTTGCTGCTGGTCCTTCCCGGGTTGGCTACCGACCCTTCCACCTCCATGGAAGGGCGGTTCCCCCTGCCACTTTCCCCACTTCCACGGGGGAGCGGCACACCGCCGGCCGGCTCTCTCGGGGGCTGCTCAGGTGTTCCTTCAGATAGATGTTCCTGGTGCATGTTGTCTCTCTCCTCCTTTATAGTCCTCTTCCACCAATCCCAACTCTGCTACCCACACGCCGAGTACGCTGCTCTCCTCCAATCAGGAGCAGCTCCTACAGCTTGTCAAGTTGGTGAAAGGCAGCTGTGTAGAAGCTGTTTACTCCTCTCCCAGTGCCATATTGTGGGAGAGCAGATGCATAGAATAAGTCTTAATTCCAGTAACAGTCTAGTCCGAGTTGCTCCCCACAAGCATACACTTAGTGAAAAGATGTGACTGTAACATGCAACCAAGTGAATTACAGACCATATATTGGTTTCAGAATCTTAGATTAAGAATATACTTATATAATAAGAACAAAAATTCTAGTTTCTACCCATTAAAACTTCACCAATTTGAGAAGTCAGGTTTTTTTTTTTTTCTGATAGCATAAGCTCCTAAGAATATTGAATGTGAGATTCATGCACTTCTGCATAGTCCAAAGGCAATTGGAAACGTGTCAGACCTCTAGATTTAAACAACAAAGGAAGAATTATTTATTAATCTTCTTCAAAATACACCTTAATGTTTTAACTGAGAAAAGTCTATTTACAAAGTCAGTATTCTATATACTGCGTTCCAAATAAATTTTCAAATATGATAACAACAATTACAGCTAATAGAAATTTAAAGTGAGAAAAATAGAGAAGCAAGCAAAACATTTTACAGTGAAATATTGGCTATAATAGCAGCAGCAAGTTTTTCTTCTTAAAAAGGATGAAAATGACATGCAATTTACTCCTCAAATTATTTAATATCCAGGAGGGAAAATGTTAGTGTGCATACTGATGACTAGTCTTATTCTTAAGCAAGATTTGCATTTTCACTCAATCTCCTAAACAAGTGAAGTCAACAGAACTATAGTAGTTTATATGTTCATCCTAAGTTTTCATCCACTTTTAATATTATACAATATTTTTTTATTATTTATTTATTTATTTCGAAGGGAATAATCACAAAATGATACAGATATCTTCCATTAACTGGTTCACTCCCCAGATGTTCACAACAACCAGGAGTGGATCAGACCAAATCCAGGAGCCTAGAACTTCATTCAGATCTCCCACATAGGTAGCACACGTCCAATGTCTTGGGCCATCTTCCTTTGCTTTCCTAAGCACACTGGCAGAGAGCTGTCTTGGAAGCAGTGTAGAAGGAACTGCACTCATAGGGGATGCAGGCATGGCAGGTGGTGGCTTAACCTGCTGTAGCACAACACTAGCCATAAAGTTTTCTTCTAATTCCACTTTTCCACCAACATTTTGTGGTACCCTTGTGGGTGTGTACACAGCATTAATTCTATGAGGCAAATATAATACTATTCTCACTATTTTACAATCTCATCTTGGGTACTAAGAAATAAACAGGATAATGTAGACACTGTAGCACAGTAAGATGCATTTCTGTTGATTTCCTAAGTGAAGACAGCTATTAAAACTATGGGCAAGACTTTTCAGGATCCGCTCAAACTCATTCTCTAACACATGGCATCTCTGTTGATGCTCTGGTGCTTCATATCAACTATTTTCACTGTTGAGGGTTTCCAGATCAATTGTAATCATCCACTCTTATGTCTATTTTTGCATTGTTAATTTCAAGAGTGGATTTTACTTCCTTGGTTACCTGAAGGAGATTCAGGAGATTCTGTGTTGCTTCAGTGATCTCTATCTGCTCTGAATTCTTTTGAGAGCTTCCAGGTACTAGTCGGATTAATATATCTATATAAAATTTAAAAATATGTCAGACCCTCATAAACTTGAGCTTTAACCTTTCAAACAAGAAATGCATCTGGAAATTACACCAGTCCTCATATTTACAGACTGTTCATCATAGTTTCTACTTTTGAATCATAAGTCCTGAGTTGTGGGTTTTGTGCCTTCATGATGAATTACTTCTCATTTGTGATTTCAATCTCAAGGGTCCTGGTTTTCTCCATATGAAAAATGTCAATCAAATTATCCAATATCTACATCCTTTTCTGATCTGTCATTCTTTGATTCATTGTGCTTATACATTATTATTTCTGTACTCAGAGTCTCAAATGTATGGCATAAACATTATTTAGAACGTGGTTATCTAGTGTTATTTCTGATGTTATTGCATTTTCCTTATATTTATTTATATATTGAATAATTGGATTTTAAAGCTGTATATTTCAATTTAAATTTTACTAACTGATCATTAATGTTATGGATTATCAGCATTTAAATTTATTTGTTAATACATAGTTTTTATTTTTAGCATCCAATGAAATTGTGTTTCTTCATGAGTATTTATTCTGCTATACCTTAATTATATTTATTAAATGGCTGGATTAAAGATTATCTGTTTTAGCAGCTAGTACATGCAAGTAGATATTTTTTCTAAAACTCACATATATTACTTTCTCAAATCTAAAAACTTGTGGTAGCTGGCTTTAAAGGGGTTAAATTATTTCTTATTTTAACTAGACTAAGATAGACTATTGACTTCTGAATATTCATCTTCATTTATGTTACCTGAATACACACACATGAAATCTGGGACAGCCAAAGATTTATTATTTATTCTTTCACTCTAAATAATATTGGAATTATTACCTTTGGCCTCTTGCTTACCTCTGGGGCAATGCAATGAATGCCAATGGAAGTGTATTCTACACAAGTAGGCAATCATTACTTGGGGTATAGCCCAGAAAATCATTCATTGCTTACACAGGAAAAGAGGCAGCTGTCCACTGCTCTACCTGGAGAGATTTCCTTGAAAAAATAATGAGCCTAAATTCTTATTCCAGACCACTGCGTATAAAAACAAAAACTCTGATGTACTTAGAGAACTTGATGTGTCTCAATTATGATGGCCTAGAAAAATCTTCACATTCTGTGGCTTCATCCTTTGACATAAAGGTACAGAGAAAAGGATCTTGAGGCTCTTCCCCTCAAGGACTTAGCCTGGGAAACTAGTCCTGCCTGTTCACCATTTGGATCTCTCAGGAAGACAAGAGAAGTTCATTTTTAAATCATTTCAAGACTAAGCAGTTCATTAGAGAAATGCCTGAAGACCTAATTCTCGTTGTATGTGAGCACTATCAGGATGCTAAGGCTTCTGTAGAAACAGTGAAGAATCCAGGAAAGTTTATTTTCCTCTATAGAGAAAATTTCACACAACTTCAGTGTAATGTTCAATTGTACACCAGCCTTTGCTTTGTTAAAATACACCCAAGGCATAGTAGCATACAATATCGGCAGAGTTTGACCAATTGATTGATTTCACCTAATGTTTGCTGAATGTAGCCATGTATCCATATTTTTGCTGGCTTCTCCTCTATTGTCTAATTGATCCTAGTTCCAGAAGGTTAGCAGAGGCAAATCTTTCCAAAGAAATGTTAGAAACAGAGGATAGTGAGGAAACACGTCCCAATATTCGTATTTTTAGACAACGCCAGGAATTTTCACACCTCGACTTTCATCTATTTCTTGTGGCTAAGCTTACTCAAATGATTGATGTCTGCTTTGTCTTTTATGCACTTTTTGGCACTTTCTCTTGAAGTGAGCAGAGTAGGAGATAGATTCATGTAGGAGAATAAGGTAATGCAGGAGATAGCAGCAACCAGAGCAATTACCAATGTGTCATGTTTGAATTTGATGGTGAAGGAACAATCTTCAAAGATAAAAAGGAGATGATGGTGGTGATAATGGGCAGAGCTGATCAAGGATATTTGATTCCTGTAATTTGTATTATTTGCACATATATGTAATTTTTTCATTTTTTTTAACAGCTAGGGTTATAGACAGTGAGAGAGACAGAGAGAAAAGTCTACCTTCCGTTGGTTCACCCCCCTAAATGGCAGTTACAGTCCGAGCTATGCTGATCCGAAGCCAGGAGCCAGGAGCTTCTTCCTGGTCTCCCATGCAGGTGCAGGGGCCCGAGTACTTGGGCCAACCTCTACTGCCCTCCCAGGCCATAGCAGAGAGCTGGAGTGGAAGAGGAGCAACTGGGTCTAGAACCCGGCACCCATATGGGATGTGGGCACCTCAGGCAGAGGATTAACCAAGTGAGCCATGGTGCCAGCCCCGTAATTTTTTCATTCTTTGTGACACTTTTATCATTAGAATCAAGACGAGGTGCCCAAAATGAGAAGACAAACATCACGATTTGTATATATATATATATATATATATATATATACGTGTATACACACACACACACACACAAAGTGTGCAATAGTGAGACTTTTCAAATAAAATGCTGATCCACTACATCTGTCACAACCTACACAAACTATCCAGGAAAATTTAGCAACAATTAGTTC
Source organism: Oryctolagus cuniculus (assembly GCF_051225735.1). Classification (NCBI taxonomy): domain Eukaryota; kingdom Metazoa; phylum Chordata; class Mammalia; order Lagomorpha; family Leporidae; genus Oryctolagus; species Oryctolagus cuniculus. The sequence continues at coordinate 62,859,266 of NC_142874.1, read as the reverse complement.
CAAAATAGTTGGATTAGACCAATAACTCAATTTCTCCCATATGTGTCCCTATTGCCACCTCATGTTCAGCTTCCAAACTAGGACCAGAAACAGGTATGCTTCTAGTGAGCCCTCCTCTAGCTTTCTATGACAAAATCCAGTTGGAGCATACTTGATACCTTCGCTTTTCCAGTAAAAAGCATTCACAACCCCTGCTTCTTCCTTTTGAGTTTTTGCCAAAACCAAGTGCCCATGATTCTCTGCAAATTTTGAATAAATATACCTGGCTTCCATTTGTGTGGTCTGTTTGTTTCCTGGGTAATGCATTAGGAAAACATATATTTTAAAGGATCAGTAAAAATTCTTTTGTCTAGAAAATCTAATCTTTAAGGTTATTTTTACATGTTTAACAAAGAATAGATGAAAGTTACACCCATAGAAAATGAGTTGGGAATTTTAAATAGCATATTACTATCTAATATGGTATTCAGAATAAACTTTTCCTCTCACTCAATCAGGCTGCAAGTATATATTCTTATGATAAAAGAGTTATCTTAAATGCTTAAAATACTGTCATCACTTAGAATACTAGGCACTTTCTTTATTTGCAAGTGTTAAATTATTTATTAAAGACACTTATCTAGTCCGGAGCCATGGCTCAATAGGCTAATCCTCCGTCTTGCGGCGTCGGCACACCAGGTTCTAGTCCCGGTTGGGTCGCCAGATTCTGTCCCGGTTGTCCCTCTTCCAGGCCAGCTCTCTGCTATGGCCCGGGAATGCAGTGGAGGATGCCCTACGTGCTTGGGCCCTGCACCCGCATGGGAGACCAGGAAAAAGCACCTGGATCCTGTCTTCAGATCAGCGCGTTGCACCAGCTGCAGTGCACCGGCTGCGGCGGCCATTGGAGGGTGAACCAATGGCGAAAAGGAAGACCTTTCTCTCTGTCTCTCTCTCACTGTCCACTCTGCCTGTCAAAAATAAAAAAAAAATTAAAAAAAAAAAAGATGCTTATCCAAAATAGTAAACTTTATGTATCTTTCCCTAGGTTGTCTTAATCTAAAACTCTTTGAAACAAAGGCTTTATTACAGATTTTTATATTGTTTCACACCTAGTCAAGCTGGACACCACTCACCATTACTAAATTCAGTGAAAATGAAACATAAAAATGATCCGGGCCTCATTATACTGCTTATTGTAGAATTAAATTTAGTCTCCCTCTCTTTCTCTCTCTCTCTCTCTGTAACTCTGCCTTTCAAATAAATAATTATTTAAAAGTAAAAACAAAATTAAAATTAAGCATAAAGAAGAGTTGTGATCCTCTTGATTTTCCAGACCTTCTGAGGAGAGTCCGTCATAAATGACTCTAAGTCTATTAGAAATGAGGTGGCTTTCACTAATAAGGAATCATTTAATGTGAAATTCATCCAGCATGGGCAATGTTGATTTTCAGTCTAATATATTAGATATGCTTTTCTTTGCCATTGTGTGTGTTAACATGTGTGAAGTTAGGTGTTAAATCCTTACGTTTTCCTTTTCCATACCTTCTAGACATGCAAAGAAATTTCCTAAAATTACTATTAATATTTGAAATTTACTGTCTCTGTAGGTTTCTTGGATCTCTAAGACTTGAAGAAACACAATGATTTATAGATAACTCATTAGAAGCTTAATGGGAATAATCTGAAATTTTGTTCTTTTTTTTATAATTTGAGAGAGACACAGAGAGAGCACCCTAATTTACTGGCTCAGTCCCCAGATAGCCACAATGACCCTGAGTTGGGCCAGGAAAGGAAGCAAGAGTCACAAAGTCAATCAAAATATGCCACTAAGGTGGCAGGGGCTCAGTTACTTGAAGCATCATTGCTGCCTCTCAGGTTGTGCAACACAAGAAGCTAGAGTCACAAGTCAAAGCCAGGTATGAAGCCCAAGCATTTCTACATGAGATGTGGGCATCTTAACCATGATGCCAAACTTATACCCCTGATACACATTTTTTTTTGACAGGCAGAGTGGACAGTGAGAGAGAGAGAGAGACAAAGAGAAAGGTTTTCCTTTGCCGTTGGTTCACCCTCCAATGACCGCTGCAGCTGGCGCGCTGTGGCCGGCGCACCACGCTGATCTGAAGACAGGAGCCAGGTGCTTCTCCTGGTCTCCCATGCGGGTGCAGGGTCCAAGCACTTGGGCCATCCTCCACTGCACTCCCGGGCCACAGCAGAGAGCTGGACTGGAAGAGGAGCAACCGGGACAGAATCTGGCACCCTGACTGGGACTAGAACCCAGGGTGCCGGAGCCGCAGGAATAGGATTAGCCTAGTGAGCCACGGCGCCGGCCTCCCCTAATTGACATTTTGAATGAGGTGACATAGTTAAAATTTTTCTATGTAAAAAAATATATATATATATATACATGCACACATACATATGTAAAAGTTTTAAAAACTGTATGTATGTTCTTTCTGAAGTCAGATGTAATACAAAGTAGGTATTTTTTTCTATTAATTTCTGTTTATGTTACAGAACATTTATTATAGCTATGGTGATACAATAATATTGAAGATAAATATCCTTTGAATTTAACTTTGAAGATTATAAACTACATGTTTATTTTATTTTTTTAAGATTTTATTTTTATTTATTTGAGAGGTAGAGTTACAGACAGTGAGAGGGAGAGACATAGAGAAAGGTCTTCCTTCCGTTGGTTCACTACACAAATGGCCATAACGGCTGGAGCTTTGCGGATCCAAAGCCAGGAGTCAGGAGCTTCTTCCTGGTCTCCCATATGGGTGCAGGGGACTTAGCACTTGGGCCATTTTCTGCCTCTTTCCCAGGCCACAGCAGAGAATTGTATTGAAAGTGGAGTAGCTGGGACTAGAACCGGTGGTCATAGGAGATGCTGGTGCTGCAGGAGGAAGATTAACCCACTGCACCATGGCACCAGCCCCCATATGTTTATATATTGTGAACAATATTTACACTACAAAATAGTAAAAGTTCGTCAGCTGTAACTAGTGGTTCACCGTCCCAGGGGCTGTTTATTTTCACTCTTCAAAGCTGTTAGGAAACATCGCAGATATCCGCAGCCATTGCTCAGTGTAGGGTGGGCCAGACTTACATAGTCCCTTCAGCCCTACCCTAGTGTTTTCTCTTAAAGCCCAGGATTGGTTTCTTTGAACTATTACAGCCTCACCAAAGGCTCCAGTTCCCCAAAACACTGCTTGTCTTCCTTCTGGGTTCTTCCTGCCCCGACAGGGCATCCACAGGGCTCATCCCCTAGGCAAACATATGGGGTACAGCACTGTCCACTGTTGCCTCCATCTAGGCCAACCCCAGCCTGGCTCCTTATTCCAACCCTGAGATAGATGCAGGACTGTGCTCCCACAAATAGCCCTCCACAATGTAGTCCTCTTAAATCCATAGCCTCTGCCTCATGGCTTGTGGAGAGAAGCTGATGGCCACTCTGTGTGGGATCTTGGGCAAGTCACCTGCCTCTATGGTTGTCACCCACATAACAGAGATTGAAGGGAGAGCTAACAACTTCTCCACTGGAGAGACTGAAAGGACCAGGTGTTGGAAAAAAAAGTTAAAAACGGAAATTTGCCCTCAGAATTTTATTGTTTAAAATATTTATTATTTTAAAATTAAGAAATTAATATAATGTTTAATCTGTATAAATACCTTCTTTAAAGGTTTTATTTATTTATCTGGGAGGTAGAGTTATAGACAGTGAGAAGGAGAGACAGAGAGAAAGATCTTCCATCCACTGATTCACTCCCAAAATGGCTGCATTGGCCAGAGCTGAGACAATATGAAGCCAGGAGCCAGGAGCTTCTTCCGGATCTCCAATATGAGTGCAGCGGCACAAGCACTTGGGCCATCTTTTACTGCTTTCCTAGGCCATAGCAGAGAGCTGGTTCAGCAGTGGAGCAGTGGAAGTAGAACCAGTGCCCATATGGGATGTTGGCGCTGCAGACGGAGGATTAATTTACTGCGCCACACCAATGGCTCCTGTATAAATCTCTTTAAATGTTATCGAGGCAACTTTAGGGTTGCATACATGTTTGCCTTTATTATGAGTGTTACCAATACATTAAGGACTGTTTAGATCAAAATTTTAGAGTAAGATTTTACTAGATAGAAGGTACAACATCAAAGTGTATGAATATTATAAGATGAAATGAAAAGGGAAAATATTTGTGACCCATGAAATTGTTCCATTCATTCATTTTAGGGGAATAAAATTTTAGGGGAATAAAAATATCTAATACCTATCAAAAAAAACAAAAACAAAACAAAACAAAAAAAAAAAAAAAAACAAGACTTTAACCGCACACTGGTGGGAACCATTGTATTGCATTTTGCATGTCTCCTTCACAATTGTTTTATCATTCTGTGACTGAGCCAATTCTTATTTTAAGGTGAAAAAATTTCAGTAGATGTTGTAACATTCACTTAAACTCATTTGTAGTGTGTATTCCTTTCAAATAAATAAAAACACAGTAGTGGTTATTTAAAAAATAATTTAAGAATGAGGTTAAATAGATATGCCGGTAAAATTACAAATGATTTTCAGTACAGAAATTTAACCTTTTGAGACAGTATCATAAAATAGTTAACTAATAGTTTTATGATGAATTGAGTTGCTATAAGTAGCTCAATAATTCTCCTAGGAGGAAATCATTTCCAGTAAAGTTATGACAAAAATGTAAAATTTTGCTTTAAATGGTATTCATTCAATAACTTATGCAGTACTTCACAATCAATAGGTTATTTATGTGATTAGGTACTACTGGATGCCATCAAGCAATCATAAAGCCATTTAAAAATTTTAAAAAATTATCTGTATTATTTTTATTATTTGAAAGGCAGAGATGAATACAGACTTAGAGACAAACAGAGAAAGGTTTTCCATCCACATGTTCACTCCCTAAATGACTGAAATAGCCAAGGTGGAACTGGCCCAAGCCAGGAGCCGAGAATTCCATATAGGTCTCTTATATGGACAGAGTGACAGGGAACTAAGGACTTGGGTGATCATATTTGTCTTCTCAGGGTACATATTTGAAGAAAGATGGATTAGAAGCAGAGGCTCCAGGATTCAACCTAGACACTATGATATGGGAAATGGGACCCCCAGTGGCATCTTAACTGCTGCACCAATTTTTTAATGTTAACATCTATTTTATTTTGGTCTGGATTTCCAAGTTTGATGTGAGAGTGTGGGACTTTCAGCTACATCCAAGTAAGGAGACTGACATGTTTTCTCTCCAACAAGTCGCTAGAAGGCTGGAGATATTTGATCCAAGATAAACATCAGTTAAGAAGCATTTCTGCTTCAAAAACAGTAGACCTTTGATAAGAACAGTGGGAATTTCTAGAATTTGGGCTGGAGCTGCACATGCTCCCTCCAAGCTTGGTTAAGAAAAACTTTCTGGCAACTTTGGAAAGGCCGTATGATTGGAAATTTCTCTTCATGATTAAAGGAGGGAATATTTGACAAGAAAAATGAACACTGCCTAAGCCCAGCATCATCACTGATAAATGGGACACCTCAGGGTCACATGATGGGTCCCAGTGCTAAGGCGTGCCAGAGCTGGCATCCCATAAGGATGCTGGTTCAAGTCTCAGATACTTCATTTACAATCCAACTCCCTGTAAATGTTCCTAGGAAAAAAGTGGAAGACACCCCAAGCCCTTGGCCCCTGCATGAATGAGACCCACAAGAAAATCCTGGCCATTGGTTTCAGACCAGACTAGCTCCAACCATTGAAAACATTTGAGGAGTGGTCCAGCAGATGGAAGATTTCTTTCTATCTCACCCTCTCTCTCTGTGTAATTCTTTAAAATAAATAAATGTATGTTTTTCAAATACTTTTAACATGTATTATTAATATGAAAGGCAGTGTTTCAGAGTGGTAGAAGCAGAGAGAGAAAGAGAGACAGAGAAAGGCTTCCATCCACTGATTTACTCCCCAAATGGCCAAAAAATGGTCATACCTTGGCCAATCCAAGCCAGGAGTAAGGAGCTTGGACTTGGGCTATCTTCTAATGTTTTCGAGGCCATGGCAGAGAGCTGGATTGGAATTGAAGTAGTGCCCATGATGGATGCTTGCAGTGCAGATGGAGGCTTAGACCACTATGCCACAGCACAGCACCAAATAAATCCTAGGGGGCACAAACTTAACTTGCAATCAAATATATATCCACCCAAAGACAGGTATACAAATGTTTCAAAAAACATTAATAACAGTAATCTTAAAGGTGGAAACAATCCAAGTGTCTATCAACTTGTGAAAAGCTAAACAAAATGTAGCATATCCATGCAATTAATTCAGCAAGATTAATAAAATCAATACCGAAACCTAGTACAGCTAGAATGAGTCTTAGTAATATAACCCTGATTTGTAGGCTGCATATTCAAAGTCTTTCTTGTCAATTTAGTTATTTTCAGAATGCCTGCTCATAAATAGAATCCATTATACCTTCCCTTAGATCCAAATACCTAAAAGCTGTATTTAGAGTGCTATGGACCCATCACAAAAGTATAACCCAACTTTGACCATGGAGTCTTGTGGATGTCCACTGAAAGAAATTGTCAGGATTCAGTAGTCTTTCATTTCATTGACCTAGATGTGCTAACAAGGACCTTAGTAACTCGACTTCCAATATCCCTACCAAATTCACCCCCCTGTACCAGAAGATCTATCTTAAGAACCTGATAGAAGTGAGAAGATGTTCCAGGAGAACAGAGGTAGCTTGCCCAAAGGAGGAGAGATTTAAGGACATTGTTATCTGAGTGGAAAGAAAGGCTGGTAAAACTGAGATACCTGTTAAATGACAGATATTCTCAGCATAAGAGAACAAAGCAGAGATGTTGGTTTTAACGGAGTTTGGAGTGAATCAGTAAGTAAATCATTCAAATGTAGCTACAGATACTACATGGATGAGATCTTTCTGAGAAGGCCAGGATAGAAATTATTTATGACAGAGTCCATTTAAGTATAATTATGGCTTATTTTGTACCATTTTTACTGTTTTTTTGTGGTAGATAGATAACAATAATTTACATGGAATCTGTCAAATGAATGCATTTGTGTTACTTCCAATATACTTTAGAACTTTTGGTTTGACTCAAATAAGAAGTACCAATAAGTTTTGTGTACCACCATTTGTATTAGAAGACAGAAATCAATTAGAAGAAACCCAACACCAATAACTGAAGTACTAAGTAAGCTATGGAAAAGCAATGCAAAGAAAATACTGGATATTTTGGCTAGAGAGGGTAGGTCATTACATTTTCTGGTTTTCAAATATTTGGATTGCAAAGAAAGGGAATTTTGATATATGATTTCAAAAAAAGTTTATAAAACTGAGAGAATTACCCTAGATGTAAAACAGTACACTTGTATGATTCTATGTTTATGGAATATATGGAAAAGATGCATTTGTAGAGAAAGAAAGCAAATCGATTCTGTCAAGGTATAGGAGTAAGAAGTAGAGATTAACTGAAATTGAGTCTAGGGAAAACTTTGTTGTGGAAGTATTATTGAATTGTGTTTATGGTTGCACAATTGTATAAAGTTGTTTAATGACTGGGTTGTGAATTTATGATGGATGAATTTCATGTTATATAAACTATACATCCAGAACTGTTACAAAGATTTTAGTACTCATAAAGGGAATTGGGCATAAAAGAAGACCACATTTGTGAAGAGGAATCCAGTGAAACTGCACCCTTTGATGATCCTTAGTAACAGTCTGTAGCGTCATGTACACACTGCTGTATTATGAATTCCTGATCTTCTCACTGCTATTGCTCATGGAGTGTGAAGGCCTGGTAAGATTTGAAACTACATTCACTGAAGATGATAGAAAAAGGACATTCTAGAGGAAAGAGCAAGAACATTTTTCAGGTTCCATAGAACATTCTCATAAAATTATAGATAATAGTTCTGTAGGGTATTTTATATGATAACACTATTTCCCTTAAGAGTCCTGGGAGAAATGTGTTGTTTTGCAAATGTCTTCTAGTGGTTCTGAGATTGATGCATCTTCGATTACCAAAGGTGAAATGAATATCAGAGTTCACTGTGTCGTGACGTTTGTCATGAAAAGTAGAAAGCATGTGCTTATTTAATCCAATCAAAAATATCATCACTTTGTGATTGTTCTCCTAAACAATGTTTGGATGACCACAGGCAGGATATGCAATGTATACTTTCTGTGTTTCCAACCAGAAATCTGTACAATACACTAATTTGTTGGACTATTTTATTGCTTCTTGCTTTTTACAGACATATTGGATGATAACTATCAGGAATGACTCCACTTTAGATCCCATGTTGTGGGAAGAAAAACCTTATTTGTTAAGAATCTCCTAGTGGATTTCTGTAAATGAAGGAACATGATTTCAACCTAGTTATTTCAGAGAATATTTTGCTTGTCACAATATGATTTTTTTTTGACAGGCAGAGTGGACAGTGAGAGAAAGAGACAGAGAGAAAGGTCTTCCTTTGCCATTGGTTCACCCTCCAATGGCCGCTGTGGCCAGCACTTGGCGGCCGGCGCACCGCACTGATCCGAAGGCAGGAGCCAGGTGCTTCTCCTGGTCTCCCATGGGGTGCAGGGCCCAAGCACTTGGGCCATCCTCCACTGCACTCCCTGGCCACAGCAGAGAGCTGGCCTGGAAGAGGGGCAGCCGGGACAGAATCCGACGCCCTGACAGGGACTAGAACCCAGTGTGTAGGCGCCGCAAGGCGGAGGATTAGCCTAGTGAGCCGCGGCACCAGCACAATTTGATTTTGAAAAGACATTTATTACATGTGCTCTGCAGTCTACACCCAAGGGGGTAAAGAGAATGGAATATACATAAATTTTGGAATATGTGTTATAACACCACCAGAAAACACCTGCCAAAAATTTAATCAAACATCCCGTTTTTCCTATAATTCTTCTCTTAATGGTGAGCTATGACTACTCAGTGATCTTTGGGCATATTTCACTAGGAGGATGAAAAGGCACTGACCACTGGCATGAAGCTGAGCTGAAGAATAACATTTGGATTGAATACCACATAAGTGTTATACTCATTCAACATGGTTTGGCTTGTAACAATCATCCACCATACCACAAGCACAAATTACAAATAAGAAAGAAACAGATTCCATACATGTTTATAGGGATTGTAGAACAGAGACCGAGATTGAACAGAATTTATAAGGACAAAAAGTATGTCTGGTCACTAAAAATTCTCCTTACTCTTGTACTTCTGTCAGCAATTAGCTATTGAGTTTAGGCTTATTGAAGTATACTGTTTTAATAATGTCTCAATCATGAGAGGATCTGAAAGTAGAGGTTAAGCCATTTCTCTGATAACAATTTCTTCAAAGCCAATAATACCAGGTTCTTTCTCTCATCAAGAAAGACAAGAAAAATTATAATGTGAATTATCTGCAGCCAGAAAGACCTATGTATTCTTCCCAAAATATAATGATTTCAATTAATATAGCATCACAACCAAATTGTGGAACACAGTAAGCCCTCTTCAGCAGATGCATCCTGGACTGACTAGGGAAAGATGCTTACAATATTCCAGGCAGTTTCTGATATGCAGACGATGTTGATTAGTAATGCAACCCTAATTTGCCACCAAGGAAGAAGAAAATGATGCTACTCTTCATGATGGCTTACTGAGTCCATGGGCAATAACATGAGAAGTCTAACCTATTTCTCATCCTATTCCTAGCTTGAACAGTACAAATCCACAATAATAAAAATAGGCAGAGTACATTCAGGAAAACAGTTTAGAGTTGGTATCCGGAAGTTGGTTAATTTTGGTTGATTATAAGGATTAAACACAGTGCATATATTTATTTGGGAACAGAACTGTGGGAGAAGGCTCTTGTCACTTCATCTCCACTACTAAGTGCAACTCTCCGTGCCATTTTTCATGAAAGAAAAAAAAAAAAGATTATGAAAAGACATTGTCATTCCAGGGACACAGAAAGGACTCAATGTGAACAAGGTTCAGGAGAAAGGAGTAGGAAGTGAGGTCATACAAACAGGATATAGTTTCCTCAGTGACTGGCAATGCACACTGTGACTGAGTAAGAAAATCAAGTCAGTAAACAAAGACAGAAAAGCTCTTCTGGAAAATCGGCCTTCCTTGTGGACCCTGATAGAATGAGATCTCCATTTGGATGCAAAAATCCTAAGACACATTTTTCAAGACTCTACTTATTTGCTTTGACAGTTTAAGTTTAAAATCATTTAAGACAAGGCATGTACTATGTGATATCTTCCAGGAGAGGATAAAAGGTTAGAGTTTCAAGAGTACTGAATTAACTAGAATTACATTTTAAGCATTTTTTTCCATTTTATTTCTTTATTTGAAAAGCAGAGAAACAGTTGGGCCTGGGAAAATCAAAACCAGGAGTTGGGAATTCAGTCCTGCTCTCCCACATGGATGGCAGGCACCTATGTATTTTTACCTACTTCCTCCAACTATGTGCCCTAGCAGGAAGCTAGAAATGGAAATGGAGTTGAAACTGGAACCCAGTCAATAGAATCTGAGATGCAGGTGTCCCAGATGGCATTGTAACCCCTGCACTTAATACTTTAAGTACAATCTGGTGTTTTACTAACATAGTAGTGGTTTGGAATATTTTATTTACATTCAGAATCATGAGATTTTAAAATTTGTCTATTCTGATATGTCACTGAATGCTTAAGTCAAACTATTGATATCATCCAATTTATATATAGCTTCTCTTCAATATCATAATACTATACCTTGTTATTTACAAAGTGGGAGAAATACATTAGTGAGTATATCAAGGGATAATTTTCCATATTAAAAATTCTAACTAATCATAGTTTATAAAAGTAGGAACTACTACTTACCACGTCTCTTTAAAATGTAAATTTTAATATTGTATGCATATAAAATTCAAATTTTAAATACATATCTGGGGTACATTAACATAATAATGTATTTAAGAAGAATGCTTAGAAAGGCTTATTAGGTTGTATTTTATATTTATTTTTGGGAGACATTCATTTTTCCAATACGTGGCTGAGAGTTCTATGGTTATAAGATTTTTATCTTTATTTGGGGAGAATGAAACATGTTAAACAGACAAATTGCTGAGGGAAAAGAAGAAAAGAGGGCAATATTTTGGGACAGTGAATAGAAATGAGGATACAGTACAATCTTATGTTTTAGGACATTTGCATAAAAATAAAGAGGATAATTAGTATTCATACTTTAAGTACTGATCTTAAAATATATTGTTGTTGAAGCAAATAAATTATAAAATGTGATTGGACCATAAAAATGGCATGTATTATGTTTAATATTAACACATTTTGTCTCTTTGTCTTGGTTCTTTTTAAAGAGATGGAAACCTTGTATTTCAAAATCACTGAGGCGCATGGAAGATGACAAATTCAATGTTACAATAGAATTCAATGCTCTAGGATTAAAAATTAGGAACATCCAGAAACTTAAGAAAATTTATTTATACAAATATTTACTGCATTAATGTGGACAAGGTGAGGTGTGACTAGTATGTATTTTTTTTTTTTATTTGACAAGTAGAGTTATAGACAGTGAGAGAGAGAGACAGAGATAAAGGTCTTCCTTCCTTTGGTTCACTCCCCAAATGGCTGCCACGGCCAGCATTGCACCAATCCGAAGCCGCTTCTTCCTGGTCTCCCATGTGGGTGCAGGGGCCCAAGTACTTGGGCCAACCTCCACTGCCCTCCCAGGCTACAACAGAGAGTTGGACTGGAAGAGGAGCAACAGGGACTAAAACCCGGTGCCCATATGGGATGCTGGCCCCCCAGGCAGAGGATTAACCAAGTGAGCCAGGGCGCCAGTCCCTGGTAAATAATTTAACAGCACCAGCTCCTGGTAGGTAATTTCTGAAATCTAATTATGTTATTAATAAATACAGTGGTTAGATTTTTGCTCTCCAGTTGTCTGATATTTTTTCTGTTGTAAAGCTAAGCCAAGTGGCAGAGAGAACAGTAAAATCTCCCTTGATAATTTCATGAAACATACTTGGAAGTGGTGTACATGGAAGCACTAAAAATTTCGTGGAAATATGGGATTAAAGGATTAATTGATTTTTGTACAAAAGTTTTGAAATCATGAATTTTTCATAAAATTGTTGAAAATTTCTGGTATTTTGTTTCATTAATATTCTACTAGCCAAAACAGTTACATGACTACCTAATGACAGTAGAATGTGCAACAACTTGCTTGTCTATGAAGAAAAGAAAGGCATACTGGTGAGAAAGATCATTTTTGTTTTGGTATCATAGAAAATATGTGGTTTTGATAAAATAGACATGTAAAAAAATTAAAAATTTGTATATCTACCAAATATTTATATTTGTATATTTAGCAAATATTTATATTTGGCAAATTTGTATAAAATTATGAAGAAATTCCTAACAGTTCTATATATTTTCAAGAAGGAAATAGTCCTGTTTTGAAATTTAAAATATCTTCAATATAATCATAAGAAAATAGATTTGAAATCAAATGTTCTTTTTATGTGATTATTTTATGAATAGTTTTAAGATTAGTCAAACATCAGCATCAGCTTACTCACTGTAATATGAGATTTCAAATGTTAACAGAATATTTCTCAAATATCAAGTCTAATAATTTAATAGATTTCAATTGTATGTTAGCATGTGCTTTTGAAATCCTAATAGAAATACTAGCTTGTAGATATAGTTAATGGGTATAACAATATCATATGCATTTTTATAGTAATGGATTATGGGTGAATAGTTCACCTGGCAGCATCTCCAGTCATTAATATTCTGAATGTATCGAGCAAAATTGAAATATTCATTCTACCAATGTGCTGACATGCTATCCCTTTATTTTTATATGAAACTCAGCTTCATCAAGGAAATGAACATCTAAAATACATTTTTCCAATACAGATAGTTTATAAAGATATATTACACATTCATTTCCAGGAAGATTAAAAATAGACATAACTAGATGTATGGATATTAAATAGCAATTAAATTAAAAATTAAATCTATAACTAAATTTCAAAGATGTACTAAATATTATTAATGATCATGTTGACAGTGTCGTCAATGATTATGGTTTGTACAAGGCATTTGTGAATTGTGGTCTAGTCTGGCCACATGTTTTTATAAATAAAGTTTTATTGAAACACAGTACTGTCATTTATTTATACATTGTCTATGGTTGATTACTTGTAACAATAGCATTGTTTCTGCTAACATATCATGAGACTTTTTCTCATGTTCTATATACTGATTAAAAGTTAACATTAAAATTTTAGTACAATCTTATGAAATTATTTTATTTTATTTAAAATAATACCAAATGTTTAACTTGCTGAGAAATCATAGGTAAAATGTGAAGCTGCAGCAAAACTTGTTTTCATAATATAGGACTAAAATTATACATTCAGTTGCACACATTAAAATATTTATTATCTTTATGTAAATGAGAAAATAGTTGCTTTTTAAATTATACTATAAAATGTTTTCACAAATTTTAACATCTGGATTAGGGATTAAAATATATATTTGTTCCAAACCATTTGGCAAATTATAAATTTAACGCTTTAACTGTCTAGCTATATGCTGACTGAAGTATGTGTTATTGCATCCAAGTTTACTTTCTTTAAACAATCTAACAAAATAAGATTTGAGTCTCTCAGTCATGCACTAACTTCCTCTCAATTAAATGTTAACTCAAAAGCATGAATTTTCATATAGACTATATAGATTCTTTTTGCTGAATCATACTAAGCAGTAAATACATTGCTGTTATTTCAAACTCAACATAATGACGTACTCAATATGCCTAAGTTCTGAACATATTATGAGTAGGTAGCAAATTTGAAAAATTACAACTATGATATTTAAGACATCATTGACACTGATGTTGCTGATAATGATAGAGTTTGACATCAGACATAGCTTTTAAAAATGATTTATTTTAATTTATTTGAAAGGCAGAGTGACACAGAGAGGAGAGACAGAGAAAGAAAAAGAGATCCTCCATCTTCCAATTCACTGTCAAAGTGGCAGCAACGGTAGGGTTAGGGCCACGCCAAAACCAGGAGCCTGAAACACTATCTGTGTCTCCATATACAGTTGTAGGGGTACAAGTACTTGGGCCATCTTCCAATGCCTTTCCATGCTTAATAGCAGGAATTTGGAAAAGAAGCGGAAAAGCTGGGACTTGGAATGGCGCTCTGATATGGAATGCAGGCATATCAGTCTGAGGCTTAACACACTGCACGACACCACCAATTCTACCAGAAGTAGTCTAATCTGTTGTATTCTCATTGGTTACAATCCATGTAACACTAATGGTAAGGTCTTCTGAATATTAAATATTATCAGTTTATCTTCAATTACTTAAAGAACAGATTGGTCAGTAGGTAATTAGTTGTTTTGAGAAATCATGTGGGTGTAATCTACAGAGGAAGTTTTTGAGAAAAGATTACTATTAATAATTATGGTGAACAACAGGCATAGTTTAGACACTCCCTGATTCCTATCCAGTTGCCATTTAAGCAGTGCAGCATGAGAAGACAAAAATTAATGATTTCTCTTTCTCTGTGTCTACAACCATAAAGGAAAACAGTATAGAGATTAATCAGAGATCTGAAAATAGATCTACAATGTGATCCAGCCATCCTACTCCAGGGAATTTACCCAAATGAAGTCAGCACATGAAAGAATTATTTGTACTCCCATATTTATTGCTGCTCAAATCAAATAGCTAAGATATGGAATCAACCCAAATGTCTGTCAAATGATGGCTGGGTAAAGAAAGTGTTATATATACAGTATGGAATACTATTCCAGCATAAAAATGAATGAAATCCTGTCTTTTGCAATAAAATGGATGCAATTGGAAACCAGAATGCTTAGTAAAATAAAGTCTCAAAAGGACAAAAAAAAGCTGTTAAAAAATAAACTGAATAAACCACAGTCTCAAAAGGACAAATACAATATGTTTTCTCTGATATGGGATAGTTAATACAGAATAAAAAATGTGGGATATTTGGGATATGATTGTCATTTTTATCCCTTGTTTATACAGCTGTGTAATGGTGTTATTCCGACATTTTGCTTGTTAAATATTATAACTAATGGCAGATTAAGCCATAAGTGAATATGGTGTGTATTAACATTGTGTCTTTATAAAAACTGATGAAGACAGGGGAAGGAGGGAGAGAGATTGAGGGGGAGCAGGGGAGTGAGGAAAGTGTGGTTGTCTTCTTAGAACTGTACCTATGGAATGCATAAAATCTGTTCTCTTTATAAAAATTAAAATTTTAAAAAAAGATTACCTTGCGTGACCCTACATAGCTAAAATTTGATATTTCTTTGTCTCTTTCTTGCTGAGCCATTTTCTGGATGGAATGTGATAATGTTACTCGTTAATGTAGCTGTTAGACAAAGTAATGCTTATTATTGCCATTTAGGTGTTATGAGTCATGGATGTATTACTTCTAAGCATTATTATGACTTATTCAGATAATTATTTTGAAGTTGGTCTTCATTTCTGGTTTATACTCATTTTCTCTTCTACTAGTGGTTTCTGTAATAATTGCCATGACCATTTTACAAGAAACTGTACTGCTTTTTATCTAATACAATACTGATGAGAACAACAGAGTCTCTGGCTTGCCCTTTTTGCTATGTTCTCCTCCTAATTACTCTTAATAAGTTCCATCTTTTGGGATGTAATATATTAGCAATTTTCCTGAACACTTTTATAAAATGAATACACTGGATTTTTCTGTACTTTATTTGATGACAAAATCTATACATTTAGGCTTTTAAATAATTCATTTATGTTTTATAACTGAGTGTACAAAACGCAATGCATATCAGATTTTATATATATCTACACACAGTCACACATACACACATAGGAGGATTCTTCAGTTCATATAAAATGCATAATATCTCCTAATTTCATTTTCCTTGTACTTTTTAAAGTACTTACATCTATATAAATTTTTTCAGTTAAAAATATCTAGCAAATAAAACCTTAATAAATTATGAAAAAGTGAACTACCGCAAAGATGAACAAAAAGTTTCACTAGCTCTACCAGCACCTGCTTGTGTTCACTTCTTAGTGAACCTCCTCCCTACTCCCCAAAGAAAATTGATTTTCTTGATTTCTAAATTGTTATTTGAACATTGCCTTTTTTTTCATTTTTTTATTTTTAACTTTTATTTAATGAATATAAATTTCCAAAGTACAGCTTATGGATTACAATGGCTTCCCCCCCATAACGTCCTTCCCATCCGCAACCCTCCCCTTTCCCACTCCCTCTCCCCTTCCATTCACATCAAAATTCATTTTTGTTTCTCTTTATATACAGAAGATCAGTTTAGCATACATTAAGTAAACATTTCAACAGTTTGCTCCCACACAGAAACATAAAGTGAAAAATACTGTTTGAGTACTAGTTATAGCATTAAATCTCAATGTACAGCACACTAAGGACAGAGATCCCACATGAGGAGTAGGTGCACAGTGACTCCTGTTGTTGACTTAACAAATTGACACTCTTGTTTATGGCCTCAGTAATCACCCTAGGCTCTTGTCATGAGCTGCCAAGGCTATGGAAGACCCCTGAGTTCACCGACTCTGATTATATTTAGACAAGGCCATGGTCAAAATGGAAGTTCTCTCCTCCCTTCAGAGAAAGGTACCTCCTTCTTTGATGACCCATTCTTTCCACTGGGATCTCACTCGCGGAGATCTTTCATTTAGTTTTGTTGTTGTTGTTGTTGTTGTTGTTGCTGTTGTTTTTCCCCCAGAGTGTCTTGGCTTTCCATGCCTGAAATACTCTCATGGGCTTTTCAGCCGGATCCATATGCCTTAAGGGCTGATTCTGAGGCCAGAGTGCTGTTTAGGACATCTGCCATTCTATGGGTCTGCTGTGTATCTCACTTCCCATGTTGGATTGTTCTCTCCATTTTTTATTCTATCAGCTAGTATTTGCAGACACTATTCTTGTTTATGTGATCCCTTTGGTTCTTAGTCCTATCATTATGATCAATTGTGAACAGAAATTGATAACTTGGACTAGTGAGATGGCATTGGTACATGCCACCTTGATGGGATTGAATTGGAATCCCCTGGTATGTTTCTAACTCTACCATTTGAGGTAAGTCAGCTTGAGCATGTCCCGAATTGCACACCTCTCCCCTCTCTTATTCCCACTCTTATATTTAAGAGCGATCACTTTTCACTTAACTGAAAAGTCAACATTGCCTTTTAAATTTTATTTTTATGTAACTAAAATTGAAAGGTTTTACTTTGACTTTTTTTTCAAAAACATTATGTCTTTGTAACTTATGCGTGTGATATAATTTATTAGTTTTATTAGAGTGACTTAGTATTGAAGGCCTAACAACTGGCCATTCCCTTTCTTGACTAGCTAACCAGGACTACCCTCCAATCACTTCTCTTATCAGGCTCTCTTACTCTATGTCACTATGTACCTACCCAACTAACCCAGGTCCAGATGCCAGAAAGCTAGGGACATGATTTAAATCAGACAATCCACAAGGAATCCTTAAAACTTAGCAAGCCCTTACAACTTGCCAGACATGAGCTTCCCCTATGGCTCTAGCTTGCTGTTACTCATTCCCTACATGTGGTCCTCTCTGACACCCTTCTCTTAGTTGCAGTTGTACACAATGAAGAGTTCTTCCTCTCATCTTGCTCAGAGTCAATGTGTCATGTATTGCCAACACAAAAATCTTTGTGTCTTAAAAAATAATACGGTTACATGTAGATATAGTTTAATCATTCTTGCATCTCATTTTGAAGAATGCTAAAAATTACTTATATTGATGAATATTTTGGTGGTTTCTTAAGGAGAAATTATACATTACTGTGCTAAGTACATCCTTGTACATAACAATTCTGCACATATGTGTATACATTTCCATGGTATAGATCTGGCAGTAAAATTGCTATTTTATAACGTCTTTTTATTAGTCACTAATAAGTTTCTCAAGATAATTCTTAACCAGTTGTCACTAATATCAGTGTAAAATG
The DNA here is from genome assembly GCF_051225735.1 of Oryctolagus cuniculus. Taxonomy (NCBI): domain Eukaryota; kingdom Metazoa; phylum Chordata; class Mammalia; order Lagomorpha; family Leporidae; genus Oryctolagus; species Oryctolagus cuniculus. The sequence goes on along the minus strand of NC_142874.1, from coordinate 62,841,187 downwards.
ATAGCTGTTATTGCTTCCTGTCATGTTGTTGTCAAAGTTAATTGATTTTAGAAATCCTCAGGGTGTAAGAAGTAGTATCTAATTTGCATTCCCCGATGACTTATGCCACTGTGCCCCCTTAATACCTTTATATTAATCTTGATATCATTTTTGAAGTACAATTTCAAGTCTGCCAACTAATATTGAATTGGGATTTGTGCTTTTTTGTCCCAGTTAGAAATTTGTTATATGTTAATATACTGTTTTTTGTTGGGTATGTGTGTTATAATTATGTTCTCCCCTTCCGTGGCTTATCTTATCTTTTCCCTTGTGTACTTATATTTATTAATGAAGATAAATTATTAATTTTAATGTAATATAATTTATAACTTTTTATTTCAAGCTTGATTTTATAGCTTGATTTAGAAAAATATGTTCCTTTCTCAAATTCAAACCTTTATAAATTTTCTTCCAGAAATTTTATCATTTCAATTTTCACATTTATAGTTATGAACCATAAAGAAAAGTTTTCTCTATTTTACCATATACAAGTCAATATAACTTCTTTTCTTCTTTTTTATTGCTGAAATTCTAATAACTCAGCACCTTTATTGAATATACCTTCTTTTTTCTACTTCTTTTTATTTCTCCCCCAAAGAAACCTTTTATTTAAGGAATACAAACTTTATGCATTTTATAACTTTAGGAATATAGTACTTTTTCCCACCATACCCACCCTCCCACTCACTCTCCCATCCTTCCTCCTCCTGTTTGTCATTAAATGTGTGTGCTTATGTGTTTTTTTTTTTTTTAATTTCTGGGCTCACTATTCATCTAGTTATTCATGTCTGTGTCAATATCTTACTATTATAAAGTAATTTATGATATAACTTCATATATAATCATATAAGCACACTAATCTTCCTGTACTTCATGTTTCTGTTTTCATTCACCCTTTCCATTTATAAATTACAAACAATATATTGTCAATTTCTTCAAAATCAATGTTGGGACTTTTATAGAATTCTATTCAATGAATATGCAAGCACTTCAAAATCTTTTTGAAAGTGGAAATTAGAAACAAGGTTGTAATTCACAAGCAGTTTTTCATAGTATGCTTTTTCCATGAACTTTTTGAATATACTTTGTGTGCCAGATTTCAAAAAATTTTGCACAACAGTAACCGTATATATTCTTAGGTTGCTTTTTTTTTAAATCTCTTTACTTGCAAGGGAAACACACACACACACACACAGAAAGACAGAGAGACAGAAAGAGAGAGAGAGAGATCGAGGATCACATAGAGCTCCCCTCTGTGGGTTTGTTTTCTAAATGCCTGAAACAGCTAGGATTGAGCTTGGTCAAAGCCTGGAGCTGAAAAATCAATTCAGGTTTCCTACATGGATTGCAGGAACCAAATTACTTGACCCATCATCACTACCTCTCAGGGTATACATTAGCAGGAAGCTGGGATCAGCAGTCAAAGCTGAATATCAAATCAGGCACTTTTATATAGGACACAGGCATGACAATTGACATCTATGCTAAATATCTCTCCCATGAACTTGTCTTATAATTCCTTTACCATGAATTTTTTGAAAGTACTCTAGTGGATGAACTTGAAAGTATTTTACATACTTACAATACTCAATACTAAAAAAAATACTGATACTCAACTTTTTGTGACTTTTAGGATTCAACTCAGTACTTTCATTTTATTTGGCTCATTATTCACACTGATGATTTATGGATTTCTGAATAGACAACTCATATTTTCTAAATATTTCTTAGATACTTAATGTTTTGAATGTTTTGTGAATCTATTTTAAGTTAACTCCATCTTTTTTTACATTTCGTTTTGTTTCTGGAATTGGAATATAATTGAATTTTGTTAATCTTGTATGCAGCAATTTCCTCATGTTCTTTTAAAGTATTACTTGTCTATAAGTGCATTGGAATTTTCTACATACATAGAGAAATGACATGAAAACAATGATGTTTAGGTTTTTATTGTTAATCAGTATGCAGTTTTTCATTGCATTTTTCCTAGATCTTCTAGTTTAACTTGAATAAAAGTACCAGACCGTGGCCCTCCTAATCCACTAAGTCTTCACAAATTGGTGGAATTAATATGTTTTTGTGTAAGATTTTCTTTAGCTACCCTTTATAAAATGGATGTTGAATGCTGTTAAATAATTTTATCTATATGCTGAAATGAACATTTTAATATTTTTATTCAAATGTGCTGAATTTGTTGATTATCTTTGATAGGCTACCAGAGGCATTTTTGGAATAAATCCAGATTTTTGAGACTGCATTTTTTGTGGAAAATTAAATTAAATCCTTATTTATTAGAAAGGTTTCTGATAATTTTGCATAGTTTTTAATACTATGTATTCACATTAGCTTTTTGATTATTCCTCACACAGTTATTATAGATTATAATGCACTATATTGTCTTCAGAGAGCATAATTCTAATCCATTGATATTTGCATTTTGATAATTTCTGTGGCTTAATACATAGCCAATTGTTTTTGGTTTTTTGCTTTATTAACATTTTTATTTATTAATATGTAGAGAACAAATTTCATGTATTTCACAGATAGAATTCTAAGACTATAGTGATTTTTTTATCTCTCCTTACTTTCCTATTCCTTCCTATCATTTCATTTTTACATTTTTTTTTTGCAATAACATACTTAAAATTTACTTTAAAATCAAAGACTTTATTCTCCTCTAAATTAAGTCTTACAGGTCAAAAGACCACTGTTCTGCAGGAATATAGTAGACAGGGGTTATAAATGCTAATCAAATAATAAATCATTGAATTTAATCTTATACATATTTTTGTAATGTACATATTAGGTACTCAAAATCAGAGAAAACACATGATATTTGTTTTGGGAACTGGCTTATCAAATTCTGTTCATCCAGTCATCAGTTAACTGACATCTGGACTGATTCTATGTCATAGCTATTGTGAATTGAGCTGCTATAAACATGGACCTGCAAATAGTACTTTTATGTGCTAATTTCAATTTCTTTGGGTGTTTTCCCAGGAGAGAGAATCCTGGGTCATATGATTGGCTTGAAACTATTTCATTAGGATTTTTCATTGAGTTGAATGGTTTTTACTATCTGTTAAGTTCTGGATCTGTGTTATTATACTGATATCAAAGCATATTTACAGAAATATTTCCTTTTTGTTTTCTAGATGATGATGTAATATTGCTCTTTCAATCTTGCTTAAAATTTAGGGAAGCCAGCGCAGTGGCTCACTGGGCTAATCCTCCGACTTGCGGCACCGGCACACCGGGTTCTAGTCCCCGTTGGGGCGCCGGATTCTGTCCCGGTTGCCCCTCTTCCAGGCCAGCCGTCTGCTGTGGTCAGGGAGTGCAGTGGAGGATGGCCCAGGTGCTTGGGCCCTGCATCCCATGGGAGACCAGGAGAAGCACCTGGCTCCTGCCTTCAGATCAGTGCGGTGCGCCGGCCGCAGCGCACTGGCCACTGCGGCCATTGGAGGGTGAACCAACGGCAAAGGAAGACCTTTCTCTCTGTCTCTGTCTCTCTCACTGTCCACTCTGCCTGTCAAAAAAAAAAAATTAGGAAAAGAAACTAATTTCAGTAATATAATCTGTAATTCATTATGAATAGCTTTGGGGAGTTTTGAAGTTTGAGTTCAATTTCTTTGTTAAGTATACCATGTATATAGCTTTTCCGATAATTTCTTTTATCAGTTTTGATAACTCACATTTATCCCAGATTGCATATATATTTCTGCTTTATCAAAATTTGATGTTAACAAGAAGTAACACTTCTTGTAATCTTTTTAAATGTGTAAAGCAAATGCCTTATGGTCTCTTTTGTATTAGTGATTTTCAATATATATGCCACAGTTCCATTAATAACTTTGTTTTTTTTTTTTTTATCAGTTCATTACTGTGTCTGGACTGAATTTTATCATTTTATACATTATATTGCATGTGAAATTTTACTAATTTCCACTCAGTTTGTCTACATTTCCTTCTTCACAAAGGTGTTGAAATAGCTTCTGAAGGCAGGCGCAGCGGTTCACTAGGCTAAGCCTCTGCCTGTGGCGCCGGCACCCCGGGTTCTAGTCCCGGTTGGGGCGCCGGATTCTGTCCCGGTTGCTCCTCTTCCAGTCTAGCTCTTTGCTGCGGCTCGGGAAGGCAGTGGAGGATGGCCCAGGTCCTTGGGCCCTGCACCAGCATGGGGGGCCAGGAAGAGGCACCTGGCTCCTGATTTCGGATCAGCTTGGTGCGCTGGCCATAGTGGCCATTTGCGGGGTGAACCAACGGAAAAAGGAAGACCTTTCTCTCTGTCTCTCTCTCTCTCACCGTCTAACTCTGCCTGTCAAAAAAAAAAAAAAAAAAAAAAAAAAAAAAAAAAAAAAGAAATAGCCTCTGAAAAGTGTACCCTCTCTCTCTTTCTTTCATGTTCTCCAGAATTGTCATCTGTTCTCTTAAATTCATCATCCATACTGCAAAGTGTACTTGTAATTAAAAAAAAAAGCAAACATGCATATATTGCACTGTTCAGATCAACTGAGGACTGCTTATTGAATTTTCCTATCATAGAAACATGGATCTTGAAGTGTTCAGTAAACATCTTGCACCTATTCTATGTAACTTGAATTGTCTATTTACTTAATATTAGTCAACTAGCTACTAATTCTTTTAGGGGTTTTCCTTATTATTATTTTTTTTTTGACAGGTAGAGTTATAGACAGAGAGAGAGACAGAGAGAAAGGTCTTCCTTCCTCTGGTTCACTCGCCAAATGGCTGCTACGGCTGGCGCATTGCACCCATCCGAAGCCAGGAGCCAAGTGCTTCCTCCTGGTCTCCCATGCGGGTGCAGGGCCCAAGCACCTGGGCCATCCTCCACTGCCTTCCCGGGCCACAGCAGAGAGCTGGACTGGAAGAGGAGCAACCAGGGCTAGAACCCAGTGCCCATATGGGATGCCGGTGCCACAGGCGGAGGATTAACCAAATGACCCATGGTGCCGACCCTGGTTTTCCTTACTTTTAAGAATCAGAAAACACTTTCTTGCTACTTAACCTAATAAATACTTTCCCTTTGCCTTTGAGTCCTATTCCTGACTTCATCAGACTGAATGCAATATCCTGCAACAGGCTTCTACAGCATTTTATAGGTACATGTAATTGTAATACTACAGCAATGTGCTATAATAGTTGATTTTCTATATGAATTCCCTGTTAAATACAGAACTTTACCAACTCTGTTATGATTTGAGTGGGTCCACTTCACAGTTCAGCTGCTGTCATGTGACAGCATTAAGAGATAGGGTCTCTAAAAGGTGATTAATGAAGGCTGGTCTTGTCATGATTGGTATTAAGTCCCTTCCAAAACAGGCTTCAGGCAATGTTGGGACAGCTTGCTTTCTTGCCATTCTACCTTTCACCATGTGAAGACACTGTGCTGCTCTACTCTATGGATTGCAGCCTTCTCCAGACACCAAACCTACAGGTGCCTTGATCATGGATTTTTCAGGCACCAGGTATGTGAGAAAATGAAATCTTTTTCTTTATGAATTACCCAGGCTCATATATTTCACTTTACCATCAAAAGTGAACAAAGGTCTTCTCTATTCCAAGTTCTTAATAAAAAGCTAGGAAGATTCAGTGTCCCTAAATATTAAATGAATTACTGGTATTAAAAGGTTTATTTTTTAAGAATTCATTAAAATGTCCTTTTTAAAATTTCATGATATTCTTTTGATTCACATTTAATGATATTTAAAATTGGATATTTCCAATTTTCTGATTACTCTTTGTAGATCACATTCTAAATTTAGAAAAGATCTGAAGATGGCAGAATAGAAGTATCCAATACTCTCCTCCTCCTCCACAAAGAGAACCTAAGCAACAAATAGACAGCTGAATTTGGAGGTGGAGGACTCTAAGGCTGCAACTCAGCAAAGGAAAACCTGGAAGCCTTAAGACATTGAAGAAGGAACAAGAGATATTCACAGCTGAGGCCCTGGCTTCTCAGCCAGTGGGACTCCTCATTGCAGAGGAAAGGATGAAGGGGAAAACCTCACCAAATCTTGTCTCTGTCTCTGAATATGGGAGAGTTCCCGTCATCACAGGTTTTTGGCTCAGTTAGGTGCTACCTGGGGTCTGCACAAAAGCTTTTCTTTGGAAAAGCAACTTACATTTTCCCCATACAAGCCCCAGAATCCTGCCTCTCTAGCTCAGTGCTATCTGCAGAAGGGAACAATTGTCCATATTCAAATTGCCCTGAGGCTCAGAAGCCTTTGCCTATCCTCAAATCTAGAAATTCTATCACACTAGCACAGGGGGCTGTAGCCTCATGGATCCAAATAACAGAAGCAAATAAACTATGACTCTAGCACCCAAGCTGGCACACTTCCCTGCACTGTAGAAAGCAGACTGTTGGGGCCAGCACTGTGGCACAGTGGTTAAAACCCAGCCTGCAGTGCCAGCATCCCATATGGGCATCAGTTAGTTCAAGTTCTGGCTGCTTTACTTCCAAGCAACCAGCAGATGGAAGACCTCTGTCTCTATCTCTCTCTGCAAATGCGTTTTTTTTTAAATAAACAGAATAAATCTTTAAAAAAAGAAAGCATATTTTTTAATTAGAGGACTGACACACAAAAGTCTTAAGAAACCAAGGCACTTGCTCCTAGCAGCTGTGGCCAGTCACCATCCACTTGCCTACATTGCCTCTCCAGCATGGCTACCCATGATCCTGAAGACAAGTGATTAAAGTTCTATGCTGCTGCTGGTACTGCCACTATCATGGACCCCACACAATAGCAGATGTCATCCCATAAAGACCTGAGAAATTGTCCATGACACTTGTAATATCACCACTATTATTGCCAGAATGATCACATTTTGGGAACCCTATCCCAAATGCTGTGTTCACCATCTGAGCCACTACAATATCCCATGTCCTAAATGGTCCCCAGAGACAATGGTTTTCTCTAAATCAACTCACAAAAGTGCTCCACCCGAAACCATTGACTACGACCAGAAAAGCAACTTCGGCTGGCTGACAAGGTCACAGCAGAAGGTCTGTCTCAGCAAGGCATGAGAAGGACAGCTGCTGTCCTCTTGGTGGTTTTAGGTTTGTTGGGAACTATACTCCGCATAAGAAAGCCAGAGCTTCCTGGTGGTTCTGCTATTGATTGCTGTATTCCTAATTTTAGGGAAGAACGCTTAGTCTCATTATCCCCAAAATGTCCAGTACTTTGTAAAATTTTAATCAAGCAGAATGTTAGTGTAGGAGAAGGGGTTAATGCTTTATACAAGGTTGAGCTGTTTGTGGAAAAGAATTATAAGGCAACAGGCTCCCTGGTATATACTTCCCACTAGAATAAAGATAAATGTTATTAAAGCTATAATTCAATATATGCTACAAATACTACAATGGTTAGGATGTCAAAACTGTGGAATAGATCTAGTGAGCATTTAAATAAGTACAACAAAGAAATCATTTTTTTTTATTTCAAAGAGGGGATACATTTTAAAAAGGGTCTACTTTGAACTTGGGGCTTCTAGTAAAGATTAGATTAGGAAGGTACTATTCTAGCTTGTGTAGTCAATTTCTGCATAGCTCGACAGCACTCCAGGCCTTGGCTGGTGTGGGCAGCCCATTATGTCGCACCTGTCTGTGATTGTAACCCATTCTCTGAATATGCCCTTGAAAATCAAAGAAATTGTAATTAGAAAAAAAAAATGGACAATAGACTTGTTATTGTGAGAAAAAACATTATTTGACTTATGATATAAAAATAAAACCTGGTGCTGGAGAGTCAGAGGCATGCCATCAGCCTTGCTGTGAGTGTGTCTCATTTCTTTGAGCGCTGTGACACCTCTTATACCTTGGAGCCCCTGGACTGGGTGGAGCTGATCTCCGGCAAATGTGGGTTATAGGCAAGTATATATATGCATTTGTGATACATATACTTATGTGATGTAGGTATAATCATAAAAATCCTAACTATTAAATACCTAAAGTTTACAATAACTTCTGTTGCTTACAAATAACACTTTGGAATAACATAAAATATGTTGTAGACTAAATTTAACCATTTTTGTCTCACTAATTGTTTTTCCATATTTTATAATTTTGTTTAGCTTGAAAGACCTAAGCCATCTTTCTATTACTGAATCACTACCCATATTTCAGACAAACACATCCAGGAATCAAGGTCAGTTCTATTTTTCCCTGAAAACATAATTATGTGTTATTTAATTTTTAGCAAAAAGCTTCTATTTAAGTGCACTTTGGTAATATCTATGTGCTCCATTACAGATTGAATATTATGTCCCATCACAAGAGCAACAATAATTCCTTCAACCTGGTTTTACTTTTTCATTATGATCAGCTTGAAAAAGTTTCCCTCTTCACTATTCATTTCACTTTTATTCCAGTATCATGATATTGAATAATCAATATTTGGTTTTAAATCAAGACCTCTATTCTAAACAATAGGTAATACCTTGGCCCATTACATTTGAATGCAATTCCATCTTTATCCTGTAAAGTACTTTCTATAATATATCTATACTGTCCATGGAAAGAGGTTAAAAAATACTAGACCATTGTTTAACTATTAAGGAGACAAACAAAAGAGTTTAAAAAGTACAAAAATGTTCAGATTAAAATATTTTAAAAATAAGTATACACATTTCTATTTAAATTTCATAGTTGGACTTATATCAACTTGCTTTGGATCCATTTCCCTTTACTTCTATGTTAATTACATATCATCATAACTTATAATCTTCCTTTTTAACCCAAAGAAAGTGCTTGATGGATCTACTTTCATATACGTAATTTCTTTTTTACTCCAATCACTCATAGAATCTCCAAAACTTAAGGCCTTATTCCTGATTCTTTCCTTTGGGTAAAGAGGGGATTACTGAAATTTGGAGATTTCTCTATTACCGCAATGATGACTACATGGCATGATGTTATAAATTAAAAACAAGGACTAGTACAAATCTGTAATAATGCATTCATCAATTATCCACTTATATGTATATGAGAGAAGTGTGATTTTGGAAATACGTTATGGTCAATATTAATTTAATAATTCAAAGTCTAATAGACTCATAAACATAACTGTTTAAATAGTCTCTTCACATTCCTTAGATGTTATATCTTATTGGTTTATAATTTGATTTTACAAATAGCATAGTAGAATAATCTTGGATGTGAATTTCAAAGTTGATATCAATGTAGGCTTTCACTTACTAGAAATTATTTCAAACAAGTTACTTATATTTTAGATCATAATTATTTATGATTATTTATAATTATTTTATGATATAGATCATAAAATAAAGGTGTTATGGATTTTTTGTCAATTCTCCAAAAGATTTTTCATTCAATATAGTGGTATAGTTGCAGAAATGCTGATAAGACTGACATTACGTCAGTTCTGTCTGGCACCATATGTCCTAAAATTCAATTCACTTCTGACACTAAATGCACAGCTTTTCAGATCGTGCAAGTTATTACTCAAATTCTTCACAAGAATTTCTCCACTTTAAGAGCCCACGCAAAGCCTGGGTGGAACCACCATAGTACTGACTTCCCAGCTACAAACTCGGACCTTTCCCACAATTCTCTCATTTTTGATAATTTGCTAACAAGACTCATGGTGCTCATGGAAAGGACGATAACCATAATTGCAATTTTATAAATAATACAGATCAGGAACACCAAAATGAAGTGTTTTCTTTCTTTTTTTTATTTTATTTTGTTTATTTTTCAGAAGTTGTTTTGATTTCATGTCTGCTTATATTGTATTCAAACAATTGAAATGTAATCATACAATGTTTTAAAGATCTGTTGACTTTAGGCCAATGTGGTGGTGTAGTGGGTCAAGCCACTACCTGTGATGCCAGCATCCCTCATGGTTGCCAGTTCTTGTCCCAACTGCTCCACTTCTGATTCAGACCCTGCTAATGGCCTGGAAAAACTGCAGAGTATGGCCCAAGTACATGGGCACCTGCCACCCATGTGTGAGACCCGGAAGAAGCTATGAGCTCCCGGCTTTGGCCTGCTCCAGACCTGGCCATTTCAGCCATCTTGGGAATAAAATAACACATAGAAGACCTCCTTCTCTGTCTCTCTCTGAAATACTATTACTAAATAAGTAAGTCCAAAAAAAAAAAAAAGACCCTACAAATGAAGATAAATCATTTTGGATAATAACTATATCACTAATTATCCAAATGATCTGATAGAGAAAATATTATGATCATATAAACCTTTGTATTCAATATTGATTTCTTTTTACCTATAAAATAAAATGAACATTCTATAAACGTGGCCTATGTATTCCTTAAACTTAATCTTATTCTTGCTACTCTCCAGAAAATTACTAGAAACCCTCTGTTCAATCTTTACTCATGGATCTGAGTACACTCATGAGGATACTCATGCATGCAAAATTACATGTGATCTAGGAGAATAAAAATGACATTCCACAATTTAGAATGTTATGATGTAGTTCTCTTCTTTCTGAACTACATCTAAAGTCTTTCATTCCATCCTCAGCTCTCTTTCCCATTAACACTTACTCACCTTTTTTCCAAATAAACCTTTTATTTATTGAGTACAAATTTCATAAGTAAAACTTATGAATATAGTGGTTCTTCCTCCCATACACTGCTCTCCCACCCCCACTCCCATGCAACTCCATCTTTCCTCTCCCATTTCCAGTCCCATTTTCCATTAAGATTCATTTTTAATTAACTTTATACACAGAAGACCAACTCTATACTAAGTAAATATTTCAACAATTTGCAACCACCCACACACAGAAAATATAAAACACTGTTTGAGAACAAGGTTTACAGTTAATTCTCATAGTAAATCTCATTAAGGACAGAGGTACTGCATGGGGATTAAGTGCACAGTGAATCCTATTGTTGATTTAACAATTAACACTCTTATATATGACGTCAGTGATCATCCGAGGCTCTGGACATGAGCTACCAAGGCTATGGAAGTCTTTTGAATCCACAATCTCCATCACTATTTATACAAGGGCATAAGCAAAGTACAAGTTCTCTTCTCCCTCAGAGAAAAGTATACCCCTCTTTGATGGCCCGGTCTTTCTGCTGGGATCTCACTCACAGAGATCTTCATTTAGGTGTTTGTTTTTTTTTTTTTTTTTTTTTCCACAGTGTCTTGGCTTTACATGCCTGACATTCTCTCATGGTCTTTTTAGCCATGCCAGAATGACTTAAGCGTTGATTATGAGGGCAGAGTGCTGTTTAGAGCAATAGTCTTTCTATGAGTCTGCTATGTAGACTGCTTCCCATGTTGAAACATTCTCACGTTTTTAATTCTATATAGTTTTATTACTAGACAGTTGATCTAATTCATATGGTTGCTTAATCATATCTATAATTTCAAATTAACACTTAATATGATAACTTTAGCCGGCGCCGCGGCTCACTAGGCTAATCCTCCGCCTTGCGGTGCCGGCACACCGGGTTCTAGTCCCGGTTGGGGTGCCGGATTCTGTCCCAGTTGCCCCTCTTCCAGTTCAGCTCTCTGCTGTGGCCCAGGAGTGCAGTGGAGGATGGCCCAAGTGCTTGGGCCCTGCACCCACATGGGTGACCAGGAGGAAACACCTGGCTCCTGGCTTCGGATCAGCACTGTGTGCCGGCTGATATAATATATAATTTATATAATTTTAATGTCTTAGCTATTGTGAATTGAGCTGAAATAAACTTGGGGGTACAGATAATTCTTTCATTTGCTGATTTCATTTCCCCTGCCTAAATTCCCAGGAATAGGATGGTTGGGTTATATGGTAGGACTATAGTCAGATTTCTGAGATACCTCCAAACTCTCTTCTACAATGGTTTTACCAGTTTACATTCCCACCAAAAGTGGATTAGAGTACCTTTTTCCCACATCTTTAAAGCTTCATAATATTCTAAGTTTTTCAATAACATTTTCACTGAATAAAACAAAATGAATTACTTTCTTTTTTACTTATCTACCATAATTTGCATAGGCTCATTTTCAGTGAATAAACTATGTTCATATACTTAATTATTGATGTGCTGGTGTGGTAGTTGTGGGGTTGTGAGGTAAAGTATTGATTGGAATGCCTCTGTCCCATAACTGAGTGCTGATTTGAGTCCTGGCTACTCCACTATTGATCCACTCTGCTAATATGCCTGGGAAGCAGTGGATGATAGCAGAATACTTGAGTTACTGACACTTATGTGGGAGACCCAAATGGAGATTGTAGCTCCTTAGTAACAGGCTGGTCTATCCCTGGGTATTGGAACCATTTAAGGAATGAACAAGTGGGTAGAAGATACTTTCTCTCTCTCTCTCTCTCTCCCTCTCTCTCTCTACTTTCTCTCTCTCTCTCTCTCTCTCTCATGCTCACTGTCACTGTAGCTTTCAGATAACTAAATAAATAAAAATTTAAAAAATTGATATGCTTTTCTCTTGCACTAGAGTAAATAACTTTGTGGCTGGGGTAATATAGTAGTTGATATTGCATTAAAAACACAAAACACATGACATATTCATTGTAGATTTACCTAGATCTATGCTAAATTTTAAGATAAATGACATCTGTTGATTAGTTGGGTTCTGTGTTTTTTTTTTCCTTCTTGATTAGAAGTGAACATACTTGCTAGAAAATTAATAGTGAATTTTTATTCCATTATATATTTTAAGATGGATGTCATGAGGAGAAGAGTAAGTGAATATGGGGTAAAAAGTGCCCTACTAAATGGAATTAATTTACTTAATTCTTTGATTGAATATTAAAAATGCATCTCCTAGGGGACTTTTTGCTAAAGAAATGCAATTACCAATTATAATAAGAAAGAACAGGAAGATGAGGGCATATTTAATAATTGCATACAAATTACCTCATTGAATGCATGTGTTCTAGAAATGTTTCTCAAAATCATCACTGTATTTATTATTCACAGAAAATATCCTGTATTTTATTTCTTTGCCAAAAATGTAATATGCTATTTTTATAGAAAACTAATACCTAGGATTTCTGGTAATCTTCAACTGGAGGCAAACTATAATTAGAGACATGTAGGTATATTATCAAAGTACCTGAACTTATAGGTTCAGAATTCTTGGATCTCAACGCATCTTGGATTCTAATTATCTTCACATTATTCATCCTTCTTAATGTGTTCTGCATCTCTTCTCTCCAATTCTTCTTTTCTTTTTTCCCTTTATTTTTAGCCAGCCTCAAAATCCTTAGAACATTAATGATAGTATGAAATGTGAAAATATTAAAAAGAAAGACAAAATAAGACCTCCTACCTGAAACCTCAGCCTTACTTGTTCACTAAAAATAAACTACAATCACAGATATTACCTTAGATGATGTAATATTTAGCAGGAAAAATGAATTAATCAAATGAAAGAGATTACACATATTTAGGATGCATCTGTTTTTAAAAATTAAGTAATTTTAAAATGAGTCATTATGCTTAAGGGTTTTGTATAAAGGAGATTTAGTTCTAAATGTGGCTAAATAATTTTTGTACTTCCACTCATTTCAAAAACTATTTTACCACATTATTTTATTCAATTTGCAATTCTGTATTAATGCTGATACCACTATGCAATATCTTTCATTTTCCTTTTATTTTATATGTCATTTATGTGTTATTTTAAAAATAACAGAATTGCCAATAATGCATATGTAACTTTGATCCTTGGAAAGGAGGTATGTTGTTTGAATGAAAATGATATTTTCATAATATCATCAATTTGTGCTCACTGCCTTGAAAAAATAACTTTTCCTTACCATGTTAACTCTGTTCTCGTTATGATAAGCTGCACCAGGGGGAGAACCTATAACATCCAATACAACTTTATTTAAAATAATTTTGTGCCGGCGCCGCGGCTCACTAAGCTAATCCTCCGCCTAGCGGCGCCGGCACACCAGGTTCTAGTACTGGTTGGGACGCCGGATTCTGTCCCGGTTGCCCCTCTTCCAGGCCAGCCCTCTGCTGTGGCCAGGGAGTGCAGTGGAGGATGGCCCAGGTGCTTGGGCCTTGCATCCCATGGGAGACCAGGAAAAGCACCTGGCTCCTGGCTCCTGCCATCGGATCAGCGCGGTGCGCCGGCCGCGCCGGCCATTGGAGGGTGAACCAACGGCAAAGGAAGACCTTTCTCTCTGTCTCTCTCTCTCACTGTCCACTCTGCCTGTCAAAAATAAATAAATAAATAAATAAATAAATAAATAAATTTGTAAGAATGTTCAGAGATGAAAGGGACTTCTTTAATTCCAAATCAATAGATTTGAGGCATATTTATTAATTATTTAATTTATGTATTTATTTTTATTTGAAACACAGAAAGAGAAAGAGATCTTCCATTACTGGTTCACTCCTCGGATGCTTGTAAAAGCCAGGACTGTGACAGTCTAGGACAAAGCTGAATCTAAGAACCTTGAATTCAGCCTGAATCTATCATATGAGTGGCAGGGACTAAAATACTAGAGCTATTACCTGCTGCCTCCCAAGTTGAGCTGTAGCAGTAAGCTGGAATTTGAAACAGAACTGGGACATAGGTGTCTCAAAAAGGGGTTTATCCTAGTGACAAACACCTGCTCAAGGTGTATTTTGAAAAACTGAGAGTTTCTGCAGGGCTGCTGTAAGAATCAGAAATGTTTCTTAAGGATGATTGAATTGAGGTTGAAGTGGTGATTCTGTGAAAGAAATACAGCTCCTAGTTCAAATAAATCTAAATATACTATGTCTTCAACATTATTCCTTGTTCTCTAGCACAGATTTCTCTGTATGAAGGTCTCCTTAATTTTAACAGCACATACAACTGGTGGTGAAAGAAATAATGCTTATCTTTCAAGAATAACATTCACAGAATTAGCAATCTCTTACTTTTTTTTAACTTTTATTTAATAAATATAAATTTCCAAAGTACAGCTTTTGGATTACAGTGGCTTTTTCCCCCCATAACTTCCTTCCCACCAGCAACCCACACATCTCCTGCTCCCTTTCCCATCCCATTCACATCAAGATTCATTTTCAATTATCTTTATACACAGAAGATCAATTTAGTATATATTAAGTAAAGATTTCAACAGTTTGCACCCACACAGAAACAAAGTGTAAAGTACTGTTTGAGTACTAGGTATAGCATTAATTCACATTGTACAACACATTAATGACAGAGATCCTACATAGGGAGTAAGTGCACAGTGACTCCTGTTGTTGACTTAACAATTTGACACTCTTGTTTATGGCGTCAGCATCACCCTAGACTCTTGTCATGAGTTGCCAAGGCTACAGAAGCCTTTTGAATTCACGGACATCAATCTTATTTAGACAAGGTCATAATCAAAGTGGAAGTTCTCTCCTCCCTTCAGAAAAGATACCTCTTTATCTGATGGCCCGTTTTTCCACTGGGATCTCACTCGCAGAGATCTTTCATTTAGGGTTTTCTTATTTTTATATTTTAATTTATTTATTTTCCCCAGAGTGTCTTGGCTTTCCATGCCTGAAATACTCTCATGGGCTTTTCAGCTGGATCCGCATGCCTTAAGTGCTGATTCTGAGGCCAGAGTGCTGTTTGGGACATCTGCCATTCTATGAGTCTGCTGTGTATCTCACTTCCCATGTTGGATCATTTTCTCCTTTTTGATTATATCAGTTAGTATTAGCAGACATTAGTCTTGTTTATGTGATCCCTTTGACTCTTAAACCTATCATTATGATCAATTGTGAACTGAAACTGATCACTTGGACTAGTGAGGTGGTGTTGGTACATGCCACCTTCATGGTATTGAATTGGAATCCCCTGGCACGTTTCTGACTCCACTGTTTGGGGAAATTCCGATTGAGCATGTCCCAAACTGTACATCTCCTTCCTCTCTTATTCCCAGTGTTATGATTAATAGGGGTCACTTTTCAGTTAAATTTAAACACCTAGGAATAATTGTATGTTAATTAAAGAGTTCAACCAATAGTATTAAGTAGAACAAAAATACTAAAAGGGATAAAGTATTAAGTTGTTCATCAACAGCCAGTACATAGGCTCATCAAGTCATTGTTTCTCATAGTGTCCATTTCACTTCTCTTACTATTTTTAAATTAAAGATACATTTTCTAGTATCTACTAGAAATAAGTACAGTGAAATAACTTAAATAAGTGCAAAGGGCATTTTCTTCAACCTCAAAGGAGATATACACCCAGAATGCTTGCATTCGTTTGTCTAGAATTTTCTTAAAATTCTAATTTAATTTCTAACTCTAAATTTTAGAAAGTTATAAATAAAGAATATAAGTTTATTCTACAGGAATGTTTAAAAATTATAATAAAACAATGCCACATAATCCCACCTGCACTCATATTTATGTGGGTTGTTTTGTAGATGTGCATAATTATGTATGCTTATATAAGTATTTTATATATTAAGGAAAGAAAGAGAGAAACTGAGAGACAGAGAGAAACAAACACAGAGATCTTCCATCTGATTATTCGTTTCCCAAATGCCCACAAAATCTAGAGCAGTGCCAGGCAAAACCAAAGAACTAGCTAATTCATCTGGGTCATCCACATGGGTTTCATGCCGGCGCTATGGCATAGGGATAAAGCCGCTGTTTGCAGTGCTGGCATCCTGGCTGCCCCACTTCTGATCCAGCTCTCTGCTATGGCCAAGCAAAGCAGAAGAT
Source organism: Oryctolagus cuniculus (assembly GCF_051225735.1). NCBI lineage: Eukaryota > Metazoa > Chordata > Mammalia > Lagomorpha > Leporidae > Oryctolagus > Oryctolagus cuniculus. The sequence continues at coordinate 62,824,480 of NC_142874.1, read as the reverse complement.
GACCCCTGCACCCACGTGGGAGACCCAGAAGAAGCTTCTGGCTCTTGGCTATGGATCAGCGCAGCGCCAACCATTGCAGCCAACTGGGGAGTGAACCAGCAGATAGAAGACCTCTCTCTCTCTCTCTCTCTCTGCCTCTCCTTCTCTCTCTGTGTAACTCTGCCTTTAAAATAAATAAATAAATCTTTAAAAAAAAAAGCATGGGTTTCAGGGACACAAACACTTGAATCATCTGTTGTACCCTAGTATACATTAGTGAAAAATGATCAAAAGAGAAGGAGCCAGGACTCAAACTGGGCCGTTCATACATGGGATTCAGATATCCCAAGCAGTGACTCAAACACAACGCTCACCCCAAAATTCTGTTATAACATCAGTCTTTCACTAGGATATCTGAGAATACACGAAAAAAGAGCAGTATCTTTTCTATGCTTAATGCAACATTAAGAATAATTTATACAACTGGCAAATGCTGAAGATTAGAAAGTGATCTGATAAAGGAGAAGAAAATAATTCTTTGGGCTGTGAATTCGGTCCTCTGTATTTGCTTTCAGAAACTGTGAATGTAAAATATTTAGGGTATGAGTAGATTTGGCAATTTTAGGTTCTGTTGAAAATGACCACTGAATCTGTTGCCTGGGAAATAGAACAGGAAAAAGAGAAACAAGTTTCCCGGGGCTTACTTTTCCCTTCAACCTGTTTTATAGAGTTTGGTTTACTTAATTTTATTCCTCTGGTTGTTCTGTTATAAAGGATAATTTTGTGTCCTAACTTCTGATATGTTATTAGCACTTGAGAAATACTGATCAAATAATAATTAAAATTTTTAACACTACTAATAAGAAGAACATGAAAACAAGTTATGGTTATAGTGTGCTGACCTTTGAAAAATCCACAAACAACTTATTCAAGCTTTCTTAGGAACAATATTTCTTTTAAAGCAATTTTTATATGTGCTCACCTTCATTTTCCAATGGCTACCTAAGGTCAAGAAATTTTGAAAATTTTCTGTTCTTAGAATATTATAGTTTTCAATAAAAATAAAAAAGTAAGACGTTCATGAAAAAGAACACATGAACAATTTATTATTTTAGCTGAGGCTAACAAAAACCTGGAGATATATACACACATATACACACACACACATACATAAATACATATGTAAAATTACTGTATTTAAAGGATTTTAGAGGTAAAATATTTATATTTTTATTAACAAAGTATTCCTCAAGCTACAATTGTAGAATCATAGCAAATTAATCATCACATGATTTCATATTTTTCCCTTAAAATTGTTTATTTGTGCCTATGAATTCTGGAATGGGAGAGAATTTAAGTGTATATAATCTAATGTATATATACTCCAGCCATCATAGACCCTTTGTAATACTCTAGACTTGTGAGTCAGTGGCTATCCACAAAAGGACTTCTCCACTATCTTTTTAAACATTTTTTTTAACTTTTATTTAATGAATATAAATTTCCAAAGTACAGCTTATGGATTACAATGGCTTCCCCCCCATAACGTCCCTCCCACCCACAACCCTCCCCTTTCCCACTCCCTCTCCTCTTCTATTCACATCAAGATTCATTTTCGATTCTCTTTATATACAGAAGATCAGGTTAGCATACATCAAGTAAAGATTTCAACAGTTTGCACCCACACAGAAACACAAAGTGATAAATACTGTTTGAGTACTAGTTATAGCATTAAATCTCAAGGTACAGCACACTAAGGACAGAGATCCCACATGAGGAGTAGGTGCACAGTGACTCCTGTTGTTGACTTAACAAATTGACACTCTTGTTTATGGCATCAGTAATCACCCTAGGCTCTTGTCATGAGCTGCCAAGGCTATGGAAGTCCCCTGAGTTCACCAACTCTGATCATATTTAGACAAGGCCATGGTCAAAGTGGAAGTTCTCTCCTCCCTTCAGAGAAAGGTACCTCCTTCTTTGATGACCCGTTCTTTCCACTGGGATCTCACTCGTGGAGATCTTTCATTTAGGTTTTTTTTTTTTTTTTCCCCAGAGTGTCTTGGCTTTCCATGCCTGAAATACTCTCATGGGCATTTCAGCCAGATCCGCATGCCTTAAGGGCTGATTATGAGGCCAGAGTGCTGTTAGGACATTTGCCATTCTATGGGTCTGCTGTGTATTTCTCCACTATTTTCCAATCTGGGAATTTACCCTTCCTTACTCTTAGAAGCAGGGCAATTGATGACCTCAAATTCATGGAAGAACTTACCGGCACTAGGTCTGTTTCTTTGGATACCACAGATGTAGCAGCTACTTTTAACATAAAACAGTATCTATCCTGAACTAAGCCCTTTGCATACTACACTGCTTCTTCTAAATCTTATAGTTCTGTTATATAATCAGAATCAAGTATTAAAAAAAAAAAACACAAACTAAGTAGCATTTGAAAAATGAAATATAGTAAGGAATTTCTTAGGATGCATGAAAAAGGCCAAATGATCGAAAGGGAATTCAGAGAAGTAAATTAATAAAAGGGGACTAGCAAAACTGCAGAAACCTGTAAATGCTCCAGGTATGCGGCCCATGAGCCTCCATCTGCTGCTGAGCAGAAAAAGATTCATTCTTAATCGTCCTGGGAGCTCTGAGAAGATCCTTTCTCAGGGGTAGGCAACTTAGGAGTTTCAGTCACTTTAGATACTGTTAGAGTTGTCCATCAGAATTCCCTGCTGTTGCCACAGTGATACCAGCAACTGTTAGCAGCTTTCATGCACTTCAAACTTGGACACTCACATCTCAACTTCCGAACCACAGACCTACATACTCATCATAGTTTTGAACATACCGTTTCTCTGTCAAAAAAAAAAAAAAAAATCTTTCCAAACTGTTTTCATGCAATGCTTTAAGGACTTCACCCTGTTTGTTTCATTTTCTTTTAGCAATTCTATATTTTTCTAAATGTTTTAGTTATTTACTTTATTTCAAAGAGAGAGAGAGAGAGAGAGAGAGAGGCTTTCATCCAACCTTTCAGTCCCAAAATACTACAATAGCTGGGGTTGGGCCAGTTGGAAGTCAGGAGCTAGGAACTGAATCCAAGTGTTATTCCTGGGTGGCAGTGACCTAAGTATTTTAGGCATCACTTGCTGCCTCCCTGGGTGCGGAATGGAGAGTGGAGTCATGACTCAAATGCAGGCACCCTAATACGGGATGTGGGCTCACAAGCAGCAGTTTAACCAGTACACCAAACATCTTCCAGTCTAGCAATTCTTCTGTATACTTGGCAAATGACACAATCTCAGAAAAGAATTAATCTCATTTTAGTAGTTGTACAACTTATACTATGTGCCTTGCCTCCTATCCAGCTCTCTGCTGATGTGCCCAGGAAAATTTTTAGAACATGACAAAATTAAGGCATTGTCCTTACTAGTATTGATACAATAAATTTTTAAAACACATCATTTGCTTTTTAATTTTGCATAAACTATAGGAATTTTTATTGCTATGTATTGTACTTAATATTTTCTGAGTTTATGTCTACCTTAGTTATGTGTCCTTCATTCCATGTGTTTTAATTAAAGTACCATACTTCTTCATATAAATTCACTATTTTGTCATAATACGTAAGTTTAGTAGAAAATCAAATATTCATGTCCAGGGGCCAGCAATCTAGAGCATCCAGCAGCTGGTTCAGCTATCCCCATCAATGCTGACATCCCACATGAGCATCGTTCCAAGTCTGGGTTGTTCAACTTCCACTCTAACGTGCCTTGGAAGGTACCAGAAGGTGGCCCAAGCACCTGAGCCCCTGCCACCCCCACCCATGTAGGAGACTCTGATGGAGTTCCAGGACCCTGGCTTCAGCCTGGTCCAGCCCAGACTTTTACAGTCATGCGGGGTGTGAAAAAGCAGAGGGAAGATCTCTCTCTCTCTCTCTCACTCTCTCTCTCTCTGTGTGTGTGCTTCTGGTTCTCTGACACTCTGTTTTTCAAATAAATTAATAAAGTCTTAAAAGTATAAAAGGTCCATGTCCTTCACCAGGTAGGAGATAAACATGAAAACATTTTCTGCACCAAATCAAAATCTTAGAGTTTGCTTCCTGAAAAACATATGCTAAGTAGAATCCAAAGCAATTGTGCTTAGATGATGGTCCTCAAGCCTACTATAGCTCCCTGAAAATTATAAATCTTGCTTATTTTTCATAATATATTAAGTAGCATATGTTCACTTTCTAAACTGATATTCATCAGAATATCCTACTGATACAGAAGAGGTTGAATAGATTATGAGCATCAGCTTAGAGTTGTGGTGCTCCAATAAGTGTAGGAGCAGGAGCCATTTCGTGTTTGAAATGCACTATGTTATTAAACAAGTGGGTTCAAGTTTTTGATTTGATGTGCTGCAAGTAGAAAATGATTACTTAATTTGAAAAGACTGTGGGAGAGAAAATCTTTGCCTCATATGGTTTATTGCACAAGCCTAGGGGAAAATGATGAATGAGGAAAACATAAAAGTTGTCAGAAAATCAAATATGCATTTTAATTCTAGAAAGTAGAGTTTGTGATTTAGGAGTGTACTAACTGAATCCCCAAAGTGTGTGACTCCTATACTCAAGGTGTGTTCATGATTGTCTCTCATTTAGGTTGTTCAGTTTCTACTTCGTGATTCTTTTTCTGGGCTCTACAATCTCTTCAGCTTGTCGTGGCACACCAAAGATTATTATCTGAGTGGTTAGTGTGAATATTTTAGATGAAGGAGAATTTTTATGTTAGCTAACCGTTAGCAGACTGCTGCTGCTTTGCCTGCATGTACTAATGTATTCCGGAAGGCTGTCCTTCTCACTGTGACTTATGACATCATTAGTTCTAGCACAGATAAGTCCAGGTTTTTTACCTATAACTGAGAGTTCCATATAAAGTTCCGAATTTTGAATCCTGAAATGTAGATGTAAAACTGTTTACTTGGATTTATTCTCTTTTTTTCACACTTGTAAACAGAGGCATTCCATTACACAAATTCATTTTATTCAATTGTTTAGTCACATTTTAGTCTACCAAACCTGAATTCACATTTCCTAAACTCTATCTACTTTTCTAATTTTGAATTATATTTAATCTCAATGTAGATTTTTTATGGAATTTACTTTCTGCATATTGGATAATTTTTTTGTCCTTGAAAAGTATTAGAGGGGAAAACTGAGTAAAAGCATTTAAAGTGGAACTCTCAATTACACTCTCAATTACAAACTTCTACAGAAATTAAGAGGAAAAATTCTAATTTTTCATCATATCAGTAAATGAGTTCTAATAATACTAAGGAGAATCAATTCAATGACCTAATCAACAAAGGCTTATAACACTCATTAGCAATGGCTGAATCAGCATCAATACTGATAAGCCTAGTGAGCAAACCATATTTGATTATGTCTTACACTTAAAAGTCCATTGAGAAAAGCAGAACAATATGGCTTTAATATGCTAATGAATCACTCATTGTATCCCTATTGTTTATGCTTTACAAATTAGCATTTTTTAACTATTAGTCATCTGTGAAATAAGAATTACATCCTCTAGACAAGATTAATACTGATGACATGAAAAAATATTTCAACATTTGATAATTTAGCACAAAGTGTGCAATCAAGGAGTTTTTTAAAAATGAAACATTTAAAGGGCATGGAAGTAGAATTTATATTTAGGAACATTCTCATAAGTATTAGGCAATTTGAAATTTATGGCAAAACATTGTTCTGTGACTATAATGTTAGTTCGGTCTACTATAAGTGATCATGGGTATTTAGCTTATATTAGCTATTGATTACATGAACAATGGTGTTAATATCTTTGTTTTAATTCTGATTTTTGAATGCTATTTAAAATAGTATTTCCTAATTCTGACTAATTAGTATATGTTATGCCATGATTTTTGTAAGAGTAAATTTAAAAGTCATTGTTTTATCTAATTTTCCAGAAATCAAGGAAAAATATTGAAATTTATACAGAGCTAGATAGTAAAACAGATTGAATTTTGTCACTGACAACCACTCCCAACACTACAGATTTCAATGTTTTGTTTATGAAAAACAAAACCTTAATGTTCTTGGCCAACACTGCGGCTCACTAGGCTAATCCTCTGCCTGCAGCGCTGGCACCCTTGGGTTCTAGTCCCGGTCAGGGTGCCAGTTCTGTCCCTTTTGCTCCTCTTCCAGTCCAGCTCTCTGCTGTGGCCCACGAAGGCAGTGGTGGATGGCCCAAGTGCTTGGACCCTGCACCCGCATGGGAGACCAGGAGGAAGCACCTGGCTCCTGGCTTCGGATCAGCACAGCACGCTGGCCCTAGGGGCCATTTGGGGGGTGAACCAACGGAAGGAAAACCTCTCTCTCTCTCTGTCTAACTCTGCCTGTCAAAAATAAATAAAATAAAATAAAATAAAATAAAATAAAATAAAATCCTTAATGTTCTTAAAAATTGAAGAGTTTGGGCTAACACTGTGGTATGGAGGGTGAAGCTGCCTCCTAGGACAGTAGCATTTCCTGTAGATACCCAGCTGCTTCCCTTCAGATCCAGCACTCTGCTAATGCACCCTGGAAAGCAGTGAAGGATGGCCCAAGTATTTGGGTCCCTGAACCCATGTGGCGATCCAGAAGAAGCTCCTGGCTAATGGTTTTGGATTGGTGCAGCTCCCACTGTTGTGGCCATTTGGTGAGTGAGCCAGAGAATGGGAATGGGAGATATATGGGAGATCTCTCTCTCTCTCTCTCTCTCTCTCTCTCTCTCTCTTTCTCCTTCTCTGTAACTTTGGCTTCAAATAAATAAATCTTTAAAAAAATTGAAGAGTTTGAGATACAAACATTTTAATTTTCTAGTATATAATCACTCTTGCGGGGCATGTGCTGTGGTGTAGCCGGTAGGGCTGTCGCCTGCAGTTCTGGCGTCCCATATGAGCGCTTGTTCTATCCGGCTGCTCCACTTCGAATTCAGTTCTCTGCTATATTCTGGGAAAGCTGGGAAAGATGGCCCAAATCCTTGGGCCTCTGCACCAGCATGGGAGATCCGGAAGTTTCCAGCTCCTGGCTTCAGATCAGCTCAGCTCTGACCATTGCAGCCATTTGGAGAGTGAACCAGTGGATGGAAGTCCTCTCTCCCTCTCTCTCTCTCTCTCTCTCTCTCTCTGTCTGCCTCTTTGTAACTCTGCTTTTCAGATAAATCAATCAACCACTTTTGCAGAAGTCTACTTGTCAATTTTCTGTATGTTCTAATGTTATAATTTATTTATTTCCAGATTAAAAAAAAAAAAACAGATTCCTCCATCCTCTTTTGAATAAAAAATTTGAGTTTTTTTAAAAAAAACTTTCATTTATTTGAGAGGTGGAGAGACAGAAACAGAGACAGACATTGAGAAGCAAGCTGGTACATTCCCCAAGGGGCCACAACAGCCAGACCCAGGTCAGGCCTAAGCCAGGAGTGCGGACTAACCTCCTGGTCTCCCACATAGGTGTCAGCGAACTAAATAATTGAGCTACCTTCTGCTGCCTTCCCAGGGACATTAGCAGGAAGCTGGATTTTAAGCAGAAAAGTTGGGATTCCAACCTGGACTCTAATATGGGATGCTGTCATTTAAAGTAGTGGCTTAATCCACTGAATGAGAACGTTGGCTCTTTATTTTTCTCATGTATATTATTTTTTAATATTTTATTGATTTATTTGAGAGGTAGAGTCACAGACAGGGAGTGGGATTTATCAGAGAGAAAGGTCCCTCATCTGCCTGTTCACTCCCAAAATGGCCACAACAGTTGGGGCTGGGCCTATTGGAAGCCAGGAGCCAGGAGCTTCTTCTGGGTCTCCCAAGCCAGTGCCTGAACTGTCTTCTAATGCTTTCTCAGGCCATGCCAGAGAGCTGGATCAGAAGTGGAGCAGCTGGAACTTGAACGAATACCCATATGGGATGCTAGCACAGCAGGCAGTGGCCCAGCCCACCATGCCACAGCACTGGCCACTTTTGTTAGTTTAAACTTTTTTTTTAAGTTTTGTTTTTTAAACTTATTTTGGAAATCTTTTTATTAATTTTGTGCTAATTACAATATTTGTGTTATCTGTGGATTTTTGTCTTAATTTTATATCAAGCACTTTTCAAATTATTATTCCAATTTTATATATAAAAATATTTTACAATTTCTGCCTGAATTCTGAAAGGACTTATTCTTTCCTCAACTCCATAGTTAGGATTGTGCAGTCACTGAACACCTCAGTCCGATGACAGACTAAGCTGTGTCAAAGTTGCTTTGCAGCCTAACTCTTGCTCAGAATTGACAAATGCCCTTACAGTCAGCTTGGGACAAGAGGAATTTTTCCTTCAGTGCAATTTGATTTTGTATAGTCTTTAATAAAATTTTATAATTTGTGATTTCACAATTATCTTACTTTCACAGCTGTTCGCAGAGGAAACACTGGTTACCTATACAATCCCAGGAAGTAAGAGTCTTGAAGTAAGTTTTACTAAATCCAACTTATCATGGAAATTGAAACACACAAAGGTGGAGAAAGGAATTCAATGTTGTGAGGCGAACTTCTGAAGTAAGCCTTAATCTAGTGTAAGTTCCAGGGGAATTGGAAGCCTGTACTCTGCTTCAGCAACAATAAAAATGAGTTCTTAAATATGTAAATGGTTGTATTAATATTTTTAAATGATTTTAAGGATTTATTTAATTATTTATTTGAAAGGCAGAATTTACATAAAGAGACAGAGAGATATCTTCCATCTGCTGGTTCGCTACTCAAAGGGCCACAATGGCCAGGAGGCAGGAGCTTCTTCCAGGTCTCCCACATGGGTGCAGGGGCTCAAGCACGTGGGCCATCTTTGCTGCTTTCCCACATGCATTATGAGGGAACTGGGTCAGAAATGGGGCAGCAGGGACTCAAACCAGTACCCACATGGGATGCCAGCATTGCAAACAGCGGCTTTACCTGCCATGCCACAACACCAGATCCTGAAAATGATTTTTAAGCTGGAAAGGATAAGATATATTTATTGTCTGACCTTAATTTAAATTCTTACACTACCCAGTTTTTACTTGACCCTGGGGACAACCACATTCCATATCTAAGTGCCAATTCTAGCTCTGGCACCTCTCCTCCTTTTGCAACTTCATGTTAACATACCTGGGAGGCAGCAGTTGATGGCGCAAGTATTTGGGTTTCGGCTGCCCATATAGACCTGGATGAGCTTCTAAGATACTGGCTTCTGACTTGCCCAGCCCTGTTGCAGGCATTTCAGGAAAGAAATAGTGAGTAGAAGATCTCAATCTTTCTGTTATTCTACCCTTGAAGTACTTGAAAATAAACAAATTAGAATATATATTTAAATAATATTAAAGTAATAACAATAATAAATTAAATTTATCCCTTCATGGAATACATCCTGCCTTTTTGGTCTACTCTATGCGTGAAAACTACACAACTATAATTTAGACACAACATTTTGTGAATTAGAAACACAAATTAATTGATCTTTTAATGAATGACGTTTCTTTTTCACTGGTAGTTTCTTCTAAAAAGCATATAAACTGATTACATATATCAAGAGAAAACTATGAAGTGTAGCTATTAGGGAAAAGTACATATTTTAATTCATCTCTTTTATATGAGTTAAATAGTGAATCACTGGTATTATCAGTATGTTGAGATGTAACCCTACCACAGAGTTCAGTGTTTTCTATAAAATGTGGGCATAATTAATAACAGGTGGCCAATTATATAATTCAGATAAAGTCCTTGATTAGATGCTGCTGGCAATCTTTAATATCTAATATTTTATTAAATAAATTAGATTAATGGATCCTAAAATATATTTGATGGCTATTTTTTCCTATTGCATCATATAACATCAAAAATAAAAATGATCGCCTTCTGATGTAGTAGAGAATTTAGTTTAGAAGGAAGAAAATCTTTTATTTAAAACTTCATTCATTTTTGCAATGTTTTGCAAATGTCTCATATATTCCACTTTAAGTATCAGAGCATCTTATTATATCATATATTTTGAACACAAGAATCTCTTTTAAAAGGAGAATTATCTTTTACCTTTTAGAGATGAGAAAACAAATATTTTTAAAAATCAGGTAAATTAGTAGAGGCCATACACTTTTTAGTTACAACCAGCTATGATTCAGACTTCCAAATTTTTCATTGTGTTTTTCTACATCTTAGTTTGAAAGTATTATTTCTGTGTTCAAATACATAAAAGTCAACTTATTTTTACATTATGTCTAAAATTAGAGTGTGTGACTATTGATATTTGAATATTATTTTATTTATAGAAAATTAAAATATAAATTAATGCCATTTCAAAAATCTTTGGAATTTGGACTAGAGTTCATTTTATATTACTTATGTTTCATTATTTCAAAAATATTTTGTGTTGATATATTATTTCTACTAAACAACTATCATTGTGTAGGAAAAAATTTAGTTCTGTCCAACATTCCATTAATTCATTTTGTGTTATTTCAGTTGTGATTATATTTGATAATATAAACTGGTCAATAAAACTTCACAGGATCAGGCTGAGTCAAATAGTTACCTTAAGTGTACTTTATTTAATGACTAAACACTATTTTAAAGTGCACAGAAGCTAACAGTAGATAACATTAAGAGCTTAGTTTTCCCTACATGTTAAGAATATATTGAATAATTTAATGTACATGACTGGCAGTTTGTCAATTTTTGAATTTGTAGAAGTTGAATAAGTTGGTACTATTTATATGGAGGAAATTATTTGTGTTGTTGTAGATACTTGATACATCTATAAAATTTCTTTGTGAATATTTTATACATATTATATATATAAATATAATTATATTTAATTATATATGTATATATATATTTATATATATAAAATTGGGTCCCATTTTGTTTAGAATCAAATGTAAAATATATTGGAAACATAAACTCAAAAATATCTAGAATCAAATAGAATAAGTCAAAGAATATTTCATGGAAAATTCTGGTCTTTTGTTTAATCTAATATTTAACTATGGTTATTAGTATGTTGGAAACCAGAGATTGTCTACCAAATTTGCAGCTAAGTACTAAATTAGATACTGAAATCAATGATTTTTGTTAAGAATTAGGATTTTCAGAATTCTAGGTTTATTTCACATAAAGTTGATTATTTTTCTTCTGGACAATGGAAACAATATTTTCTGAGTAGGCAGTGGAGCCTTCTGAGCCTATTGCGAGTCCCATGCAGTGTGAATGTCTTATACTTCAGAATAACAATTTCAAAACAAGAAATGTTAAAATAACAGTTATGACTTTATCTCTTTGAGAAAAAAGACTTTTTTTTACTACTAATGATTACAATGTCCTAGGAAAATAAATGCTTGGTTAATAATTATTTAGAGACATTATTTAATATATTAAAGTCATAGGAAAATACAAATTAATACATTTTCACTTTTATAATGGTTACATATTTTTCTGAATTTTGTGTGGTATTTAGCAATAGTCTCTACTTTGAGAGAAATATACAATTTACCTCATCAGATGCTGATGAAATTATGAATTCGTTTAACTTTGTCAAAAGCACAGCCGACAATAATTTGTTTCTAGGAATACGTTTTTAAATTGAAATGTACGTGTTAAGAAACATGAAGAAGCATAAAATCACATACAAGGGTTTACTCTTTAACAAAATGATTAAGTTCTCAGAATGTAATCAACAAATATCTCCGAGTATCTTAGCATGAGTGTGTTCTAAGACACCTATTTACTAAGGGATCTCTTAAGAGTTGCTTAGCAGAGCTATTAAGTGGAAGAAAAAATTTCATCCTTGTGGTAGTCATTTTTTGTTGTTTTCCAAGGAGTTACACTTTTGACATAAAACATACTTGGAAAATAGAACATAAATTGTAGAGTCATTCCTCTTGGGATTCATGTTAGCAGCCACTATATGGCTTCTGTGTCTCTGGGCTTGTCTATGTGTATGATATGGCTTTCTCAAAACCAACCACAAAAGATCTAATTACGTCTCATTTTAAACAACCCTGGAGGATAACTGTTTCACCCTGCAATATGTCTCACTAAGATACACATAGTAAATTTGGCACACAGACAAAACTTACTTAACATTGCATTACTGTGTATATACTTGACCTATTTAATTTTAATAGGTTCAGATATTTTTCAAATATAAAGATAACAAACAAATGTATAAACAATTTTGTTCACACATATTTAGTAGAATATATTCTAGACATCATGACTTACTGAAGGAAAATGTAGGCAGTTAACTTCTTCAGAAGCTTCCACCCACAAAACTAGTTTATTGCAGTTATTGCAATCGTTTCCTATTTATATACAGAAATATTGCAAACAGCAGCAAATAAGAAAAGAGGAAATCTTACTTGCTCTGCATCACTGTTAGCAAGAGCAGTCTAAGATTTGGGTGAAAATAGAGAAGGGACTAAATGTTAAGACTAATTGTTTTGAGGCTGTTCAAAGTCATTGCTTCTCAAAGTGTCAATTCCACTTCTTTTTTTTTTTTATTTTATTTTTTAATTTTTTGACAGGCAGAGTGGACAGTGAGAGAGAGAGAGAGAGAGAGAGAAATGTCTTCCTTTTGCCATTGGTTCACCCTCCAATGGCCGCCACGGCCAGCACGCTGCGGCTGGCGCACCGTGCTGATCAGATGGCAGGAGCCAGGTATTTCTCCTGGTCTCCCATGGGGTGCAGAGCCCAAGCACTTGGGCCATCCTCCACTGCACTCCCTGTCCACAGCAGAGGGCTGGCCTGGAAGAGGGGCAACCGGGACAGAATCCGGCGCCCCGACTGTGACTAGAACCTGGTGTGCTGGCACCGCAAGGCGGAGAATTAGCCTAGTGAGCCGCGGCGCCGGCCCCAATTCCACTTCTATACATAGATTACCCCCAGAAGAAATTCTTTTCAGTCAAGCTTTTGTTGCAGTGGTTAAGAAGCTGCTTTAGACACTGGCATCCCATATCTGAATGCCTGAGTTCAAGACCCAGATTCTTACCAGATTTCAGCTTCCTGCTAATACACACTTTGGGAGGCAGAAAGTTTTAGCTCAAGGATTTGGGTCTCTTCCATCTACATGGGGGGCCTCAGTTGAATCTTGCCTCCTACTTTTGGTCTAGTTCTGCCCTAATTGCAGGCATTTGAGGAACAAACCTGTAAGTAGGAGATGTCTGTCTGTCTCTTTCTATCTAATCTCTTCTATCTGCCTTTTTTTTTTTTTTTTAAGATTTATTTACTTATTTGAAAGTCAGAGTTACAAAGAGAGAGGAGAGGCAGAGAGAGAGGCCTTCACTCCCCAATTGGCTGCAAAGGTCAGAGCTGCGCTGAACCAAAGCCAGGAGCCAGAAGCTTCCTCAGGGTCTCCCACACAGGTGCAGGGGCCCAAGCACTTAGGAGCTTTTCCACTGCTTTCCCAGGCCACAGAAGAGAGCTGGATCAAAAGTGGAACAACCGGGACCAGAACCTGTGCCCATATTGGATGCTGGCACTTCAGGCCAGGGCGTTAATGCGCTGAGCCACAGAGCAGGCCCCTCTCTCTGCCTTTGAAATTAAGTTAATAAATTAATATTTGTAAAAGAATGATTGTTTTAAATAACTTGAAATATTTAGTATTCCATACTATCACAGGGCCTTGTTAAAATTTGTATTGGTATAAATAGTTTAAAAGAACTAAATTATGTTGTGTACATGTATGCATTGGTTGTCTTTACTTGTCTTTGGTAGAAACCTAAGATAATATTATCTTAAGCAAGATAAAATGCATCCCTTTTATAAAAATTTCCTGTGCAAGGCAACTCTATTCCATAGTGTACCTGAGGTTCAGTTTCCTTATTTTATTTTCATCTCTGTAATCTGAGATGTTTTTCTTTATCTGTAAAGTTCATAATGACTTGAGCTCATTTTGAGCCTAAGTAAGGAAGAAAGTGGAAAGGAAAGGTTTTCAGTGCATCGTGTCCTACACTCAGCTCCGATTGACCAGAATCGTACCTTACGATTAAGTATAGTTATAAGTAGGATCGGATTCGTTAATTTTGCTGTGGGTAAGGCTATGCACCACTAAAAATTTGAGCTGTAATACACAAGTCATTTGTCAAAAAATACGTAAGAAATAGCGGGTAATCCTCAACAACAATGTAATAAAAAGTTCTTGAGGCACAGGTGTCATAGGAAATTAACAGAGGGAAAGTTGTCTAAAGATTAGAGATTCTGGGTAGAAGCTAGCTGTCTTTCATAGAAAACAGAGCAAATGAAATTGCAATTGTGGAAGCATGGATGAAGAACTTCCTTCCAAGAGATGTGTTCATTTGAGGAATCCACACTTTAGAGAACAGACTATGACAACAGGAAAGGGGGCCATTTGGCCAGAGCTGGAATCTTTGATGCCCATTGCTTTAGAGAAATGACCCGTCATGGGAAGACAGTTGGAATGCAACAGGAAAAATTACAAATACTCTTGTTCTTCATATAGCAAGACAATTATGAAAGAAACATGGAATGTAGAATCCTCCAGAAGAGCGGGCCAATTATGACAGGTAGATAATTATTGAAAAAGAATTCTCTATTCTTTAGCAAATTGAGAGAAAAAATAACTTATATTTATAAATTCTTTTAGTTTAAGTGTAATCTCACTTTAGAATATTTCATAAAATGAAAACTAAACAGTCTAATAGTAGTAGTCAATACCACTACTTACCTGGAATCAGAGAGAAATGCAAAGGAATGTAAATATATAGTACACAGATAGACAGTAAAAAAAAAAAATACAACAGAATAACATTGATTTTGTGTCAACATTAACGAAGCTAGATTTTATTGTCATAACTTCTTTCTACCACTGATAATCCCTTATCTTCCTTGTACTCATCCAGCATCTCAACTGGCCAGCATTCTTTTCTCTGATGAGGTATTCATCATTTTCTTCACATGTGTCTGGGTTTCAAAGTGAGTCTGCTTTTGAAGGGTAACACATGTTTTGCATTAGCTTGTACTCTTGCTCATAGAAACACAAATAAGAATCCCAGAAAATTCTCGGTCTTTCAGACATAATTCTCCCTGCTCCCAAAGTGTATCAGCAATTATTAGCAATCCAGAAAGTACTCCAGGCAGTTAGGATCAATTGCCCAAGTCTGTTCAGATACCTACTAATCGGTAGCATAGACCTCTGTACCAATCAATGGTAACCACAAATGGCCTGCTACTATGTAGAAGTCATGCTCCTAGTGTGTTAGTTTGCTTTCTGTTGCTGTTATCAGAATTTCATGTACTGGAAAATTTATAAAGAAAAGTCTATTTAGCTCACATTTTTGGAGGCTGGGATGTCCAAGACCTTTACCCTGGCCTCTGGTGAAGGTCTTCATGATACATCACATTGGCAGAAACGCAGCAAGTGAAAGTACAGTGAAAGAACTCAGTTTTATAACAACTCACGCTTGTGGTAAATGCCCATTCCTCTAATATTGACGTTAATCCACTCTATCCATCATGACCCAGTCACCTTTTATCCACCTGCCATTATTACCACACTGGGGATTAATTTTGCATTTGTGGGACAAATACAAATCACGTCACACAGGAACTGGCAAAGTGAAAGGGACAGGAAGCCTTTTTTCTTGAAGGAAAATAATTATCTACAAAGGGAGCATAACTTTTTCCGAATACACTAAGCACTTGAATTTTAATTCTCTGAATGCTGCAGGACAGTCACTCCATACTGTGTCCTGGTTTACAATAGACACTTCAAGTACCAGTGGATCAATTTAGTTACAAAAACTAATTGGAAGATAAGTCTGAATGTACTTCAAAGATTTCTCTTCTTTTAAGCCTCACTGAAAACCTGAATTTCTATGAGTTCTTCATTAAATAGGACAGAGAGTCACACACAAATGTTGTATATGGTGTACTAACATTCAATATTCTTGTCACATATTTTGTCTACTTTTGCATTGTCTGAATTTCAAGTTACAGAATTTTTTTTTAACTTTGGAGTATATATTCCGATATACTATAGATCAATGGTCTCCTGGAAAAATAATTGGCATTGCAGTCTTTGGCAGATTCACAGTTCTATCTTTTTCACGTGTGGTATACATGTTGCTGAAACGTCCTTAAACTTATTACTTTATTATCATCAGATCTAATCAGCATGTGTCCTTAAACAAGTGGACCACAATAATTGCTTATATGATATCAGGGTAACTGTATAATGGAAGGAATACGAGCACAGGAATAGCCCTTAGACAAGAAAGTAAAATTGTACTTTGATTCTGCTAGTTAGAGAAAATTCTCTCTGGGAGAGAGTTGCCATCTTTATATTTTCACATTTTTGACATGGGCAGGGATTTATGACATTTCATGAAGAAAATATATTTTGCATTGTTTATTAATCTGGTAGGAAGAAGTTCCTTGAATTTCTATCGGCTCTTCCTCAAAGGTATCCTCTTATGACATAAATGAGTGAAATAAATATTTCTCCAGTAGCTGAATAGCTCTATGGCAATTAAAAATTAAGGAACTGGAAAATCACTGAAAGATATGTTTATAGAACCTCTTGACATCATGTGAGATAACTCATACTACAACCTGTGTGTTATTGGACCCCCAACATTCCACTTGTAAGAGTGGACACAAGGAGTTTTCAATTTTGGAATTTAGAGTATATTCCTGAAGGGCCAGCGTGTTTTGCCTTTCTTCTATACACAGTGATCCTGTCAAAAGAACATGGATGTCTTTAAGGAAAGTTTAGAATAGCTTTAAGAATAAGATGTCACTATTTAGTCAAAGTGTGAAGACAGAAAAATGAGAAAGAAAAGTCAAATTTCATGTCTCTTTTTATCTTCTGATCTCCTTTTAGTATCTCCCACTGGCAAAAATCAGAGTGACAACAGGTGACACAGGAACATCAGAAACCCAGTTACATAAAGCTCCAAAATTGTAGAACAGAATGTAAATGGGTAGACAGAGGGCTGAGATGATAGAAAAATATCCAGCCAAGCTTACATATCACCAACTCTGCCATAAAAAATCACATAAATTTTGGTTATGGAAGCAAATTTTTTCTTTACATGTCATTTTAATATAGCATATAGTCCATATTCCATATAGAATATATTAGACATTAATGACTATTTCACAGACTACTCAAAATTTGGTGACATAAATAATCAATTATAATTGTTTATTAATCTGAGTCATATATATATATATATTTCTTTGTATTGGCTCTGTCTACTTGCATGTCTTTGATCATCTACATATTGGTTAGGTAGATCCAAAGATATTGGCTGTGTTTCATATGTGGGGTTAATGAGGCAACCAGTATTTCTTGCACATGGTCTCTTAACGTTTGTCTATCTACCTGGGATTTCTGATTGGTTGTTTGCTTCATGACGGATAGGTTTGAAACTGAAAAAAAAATATATATATCACTTTTGCTACATTCTTTCAACAAAGCAAAGTAAAAACATCTCAGAAGTGAAAGGTAAGGACATAAAGTATGCACATCTTGTTTACAATATTCAAACATCATGTAGTTAAAAAGTATTGTGGTAATCAGCCTGCTGTGTTTCCAACCTCTTGGTATTTCCCTTTGCCTGTTCTTCCGCTTTATGTTAGAGTTGGTCTCAATGAAATGAAAAAAAAATGAAATAAGGCAAATGTTACGGTGTGTCATTTTTGAGACAAAATCTTGAAAGACAGGCTATCATAACCCCCTGATTATTTGCTCAGATACCCCTATTTCAAGGAACTGAGTTGTACCACCAATGATGTTTGCAAGAAGAACCTCAATCAAGTCCGGTCTTCAGTGATCGCAGCCCTAGCCAATACCTCAATTAATCTTAGGAAACACCATAAATAGATTTGTATTCAAGCTGCTCACGGATTCTTGACTCCCAGAAAGAATAGGACATAGGTGTTGCTTTAGGTTGCTAAGAGTTAAAGTAGTTTCTTACACAATGATGGCTAACTAATGTATGTGTGGGTATAGTAAAGAGGACACTTTTTGGCAAATGATTTGGAGAACGTTGAGGGAGTCATTGAGTTGGTGACAATTATTTATCTCATTTTATACATTGGTGACATTATTTACCTTTGGTGACATTATTTATCTCATTTTATACTTTAATGATATAGTTTAACTGTAAGGATTATACCTCAAAATTCATCTAAATTCCATTTCTTTCTTACATCAGAGTTCTCTAATTGGATGCCTTTTATAAATTAATGGGAAAAAAAGAATGTTTTTATTCTGCATCAGTAAGCTATTATGATTTATAAATATGCCAGTTGTGACATGGGAGAAATATCCAACAAAAAAGTTAAAAAGATTTTCTCAAAGAACTGTGGTTTCTTTTAAAAATCCAATAACCTCAAATTTCTGTATATATTTGTATATATTCTATATATATTTGTGTATATAAATGTACACCTCATGAAGTGAAGTCCATGCAGATAATATTGACTGTTTTCACTACTAAAAAGATAGATGTTTGCAAGAGAGAAAAAAATTAATCTACGAGTTGTTAGTGCCACCACAAATTAAATAAAGCAATTAGAATCAGATCCTGCATTATTTTTACATTGTGGTGAATATGGTGAAGTCATTTTAATTTTAGTACTTGACAAATACCCCATAAAATTCAGAACTTCCACCATTATTCAAAAATAAATCTCTACCTGTGATATAATCTATCTTCACCACCAATAGCAAATATATTAGGCAGAAACATGTAAGTCCAGTAGCCTTATAAGGAAAATACATAATCTTTTCTATAAATATCTCCAATGGATGATTAGAGAGTAGCCCCATTTGCTTCCATCATATTTTTTTATTATGAAAATTTATTAACGCAAGTATCACTTAGAAAAGCTTAATAAAGGGTATTTACCTCTGTACTTTTGCTGCTTTCCCTTCAATAAGGAACCCAGACAATAAGAGCAGATGGGTCTCCCACTGTTCATTTGGCTTTGCTTCTGATGCATGTTGACTGGCAGCCACTCTGCTCTCCCTGGACCATGGCCACCAACCTACATCCCAAGAACAACTGCTAATGGCACTTCCTGTAGACCAAGGATGCAGAGCACTGTATGAGTTTAAATAAAATGCATTTGTGAAATACTGGTTCACTTTGGCATCTGAGGTCCAAGGCTTTAACTTTGTTTATTTATTGAAAGAGATATTTATAAAGCAAAATTAAATTGTGCTATAAAGTTATTAAAATATGTTATCCATGTTTACATTCAATATGTAATATGCTCATAATTTATTGCTACATGTTAACAAAAGTACATTTCAGATAAGACAAATGGCAAGGGGTATCAGAAAATGCAGCCTGAGGAAACAAATCCAGAAAGTGAAAAAATTACAAAAAGAATTTAATAGTGAAAGAATTAGTGACAAAGAAACTAAAGATTATGAAAGTATGAGATGTAGTAGATGTTGGGAAGAAATAAAAGAGCAATCAAAGACTGTAAGAGAGAAACTCAAAGGTAATTAGTAGGTTCTAAGCTATCAGTCAAAGCGCATTACTTATAACACATATTTTTTTAATTAAAATATATGCTTTAGTAAATTTAACACTGCATTTTATATATTAATGATCTAATTAACCTCTTTTCACAGCTTTTCAAATTTCCTAACTTGTAAAGCTTCAGTGCAGCATTTAGCAAACTGCATTTTGTGGAAATTCAAGTTTTCTGAAAAAGGCTTCAATACTATAATGTTTATTTGTAGTTCAATTGAATTGTCAATGTTTTAGAACTAGTTAAAAAGCAGGAATACTCAAATATATCATGTGAAAATTTATAACTCATTGGAATCTTTAGATTCTGCTGCTGGACTTACTGTCTGTTTTGATATTGTTTATATTGTTTTGTTTTTGCTGCAGGCATAAGGATAATGTTTCTGCTACCATTTCTATTTAAATTGTGTTTCTCACATGTGATACATAACATTAGTATGAAAACATTTCTATATAACACATTGCTGTAGGAAACAATTTTATTTTGAACTATTCATCTGAGTGACTCAAGAATATCTCAGACTCATTGGATAAAAAAAGAAGACTTATTTATTGGATATACTAAAATAAATAATATTGATTTTTAAAATGTAAACAATAAAGAAGCATTATGGTAGTCTGATTTTTTCTGAAAACTTTCATTTAAAAACAAAACAAAGCAAAACTGAAAACGAAAAACTTAGAAACATTAGAGCAGTTTTAAGCAATTAAGCTCAAATCAGAATTCAGCTTAAATTAGGAATGCTCGTGTTTTGTCATTTCTCTAAAATAACGGTGGTTTTCCTCTCCATATTCATTTCAGCACCTGGAAAAGAAAAAAAAAATCTTATTAAAGAAAAGCTAAAAGAGCTCATCATCTGGCTCCCCAGAGGAAGTTATGAGTTACAGACAGCAAATTAGGAGCCAACATAGGGTCCTTGTGGTTATTCGCTCAACATGCAGAACAATTTCCCTTTTTAAAATGAATTTAGTTTAAAATGCCTTTGAGATGATTCATAGTTCATTGACAGCTGTTTACCTTCAAGCCCACCTCAGATAATTTACTTTTCTCTCTGGTTGCATTTGAATTCTACATAAACATGCTCAGTAAATTCTCCTGGTAACAAGCTAAAGGTTAGATTGTCTTTTGGCAATGGATTTCCGAACAGGTGGAAAGTAGAGAAAGAAGTTGCACATTCTTG
Source organism: Oryctolagus cuniculus (assembly GCF_051225735.1). NCBI lineage: Eukaryota > Metazoa > Chordata > Mammalia > Lagomorpha > Leporidae > Oryctolagus > Oryctolagus cuniculus. The sequence continues at coordinate 62,803,774 of NC_142874.1, read as the reverse complement.
CAAGGGCAAAATTAAGACAGAAAATTTTTAATTGGCCTCCAGGTGTGATTATTTTTATTGGCTAAATTCTAATTAAATGGTGTAAATTACATGCAATTTTGCCTTTCTCTGTTTTCTTTGTGTTTGAGTAATTTTCAAAGATCATCATTGATCTATTAAAATATGCAACGCAATATAAAATCAATTTCTGATGTGATTCATTCATTTAACATTCTCATTGTGGGTACAAGTCAAAGATTTTTATTGCAGATTTTCTTTTACAAAAAGCTCAGAACTGGTGTTTACTCTTCAAGGTTGTATTGGGAAACAATAGTGTAGAACATAGTCTGATGTGGACTCATTATATTCTTATGGTGGTGGATTAAATGTAATAGGTCACATATTAAGGTTTTGAAGCTATCTTTATTATAACAAATATTCTATTCTCCCAAAATTCTTTTAGACAAAATTATATCCTCATTTTATACTAGAAGATATGGGAGGACATTGTGGTGCAGTAGGTTAAGGTGCTGCTTGGGATACCCACCTAGCACATCTAAGTGCTTCTGATGAATTTTCTCTTCACTTCTGATTCAGTTTTCTGCTAATGTGTCTGGAAGGCAATAGATGGTAAAGGTCTAGGAGTTTATGGAACTTGGCCTTTACTAACTTTATTACTCCTGTCCAAGTCAAAACTTTAAATCATGTCACATTTTTTCTGGTGCACATGTCCAAATCAAGACACATTTTTTTAATTTTATTTCCACAGATCTAAATATATTTGCTTATTTTTGTTTTTAGATTCAAGATAGACACTGGTGAAGACATGCATCTCAAAGCATTTTTGTTTTCTGTTTTTGTTTGTCATGGATCTTAATTGACAGGCCCGGGTACTGTGGTTTGGTGGGTTAAAGCCCAGACATGCAGAGCTGGCATCGCCTATGGGCAATGCTTCAAGTCCTGGTTGCTCCATTTCCAATCCAGCTCCCTGCTAATGTGCCTAAGAAAGCAGCAGAGGATGGCCCAAGTGCTTGGGCTCCTGCACCTGCATGAGAGACCCGGAAGAAGCTCCTAGCTCCTGGCGTGGGATCAGCCCAGCTCCAACCATTGTAGCCATTTGAGGAGTGAACCAGCAGATGAAAGACCTCACTTTCTCTCTGTCCCTACCTTTCTCTGTAACTCTGTTTTTCAAATGAACAAAATAAATCTTTAAAATAAAGGATTTTAATTGATTTCCTCTTTTATTGTTTTCCTTCTTTTTTCTCTGAGGTTAAGTTTGGGATGGGTGTCAGGCGGTAGATGGAGCAGCCATAAAGAAAGAAAAAAATGACTCATATTCCCTTTCAAGTGTTTAAATAATTTGCCAAGAGATTAAATCAAACAGTTCTGAGGTGGTTTTTTTGAGTATTATGTAATTCAGGTTAAGAAGTAAATCTCAGTCATCTTTATGTTTGGCAATCGTGACTCACAGAAAAGGTGGATACTAGAAGAAATGTATATCAGTTTTTTAAAAATACATATTGTTTGAATTTCAAGCAGCAGAAATCAATGTCAAATGCATCATTAACTTTATGGCACAGTATAAAGATTCTCTACCCTGCTATCGCCTCCAGATTATGCTTCAATTTCTTGGTAAGGGCCCAGGCAATGCTATTTGTAAATGCTTTCCAAAAGAGTGTAATACACTGCCATGGTTGATATCTAATGGAAGAACTGATGTTAGCTTGGGACTGAAAGGCATGGGTTGTCTCTCCTTAAACACAGGTGTGAAACATGTGTCTATTTAACTTTTATTGAGCATCAGATTCTTTCATTATGAAGTCAATGTATTACATCTTATTTCATAAGATTTCTGGGAAGATTAGTTCGTTATCAATACTTGCTCAGTTCTATGTAATGTTGGAAACTTGATTTTCTGTCTTACAAATAATATATTGAGGAAATATAAATGTAAAAAAAAAAAGCTTAAAAAAGGTTTTTATGTTATGTTATGCCTCTAAGATGAAGTGATAGGGCCGGTCTCTGGCTTAAAAGATAAACCCACCACCTGCAGTGCTGGCATCCCATATGGGTGCTGATTCAAATCTGAGCTGTTCCATTTCTGATCCAGTTCTCTGCTATGGCCTGGGAAAAGCAGTAGAAGATGGCCCAAGTCCTTTGGCCCCTGCACCCCTGTGGGAGACCCAGAAGAAGCTCCTAAGACATCCCCTTCTACCACCTCTCTGTAACTCTGCCTTTCAAATAAAATCAAATAAGTCTTTTAAAAAAAAGATGAATGCAAATGAACTGTTTCACATAACACAGAGCGATAGTTCCTGCAATCCTGTGTTAGATATTGTTCTCCCAACTGCCACTTTCCATAGCAGTTTCATCATGGAATCCCTCCTCTCTGTTAATTTTTGCTTTTTGTGCAGATCAGGTTTTCTGTTTATATGGATCAATTTTGCCTCTCCTGGATTCTGCTAAATCTCTTCTACATATGCTAATCTAAGTCTTCACTGTAAATGCCAAGAAACAAAAGGGTTTGGAGGGGTGGGAACCTCTTTTAAAGAATACATTTCAAATTTTTATGTCGCTGTACATTATTATGATCACTTGCAAAGAGACTAATTGCACAGAATCCCTATGATATGTATAATGTCATTATAAATTAAAACAGAGGACTAATAAAGGTACATAATGATGAGTTAATATCCTAAAAGAAATATCAAAAATAACTAAGCACAGGAAGACCCCTCTTCTGAGGCAGAGGCAGAGAGGCCAGCTGCTGGTAAGAAAACTGGTTTGCTTTAGTTCTTAGGCAACACTAAAAAACTTGGGGGCCAAGTTTATTAAAATTAATATTTTCTTGAATTCTTTAAAAACATTCTTCTAAATTTTGGAGTTTATATGCAGTGTTTGCGCTGTCTGAAATATCTTTATCATCCAGGCTTTTCAGAGCAAACTTACTGCACATGTGAAGCACCAGAAGCTTACGTCGAAAAGTCTTATTCAGTAATTTCAGCATGAGACACAAAACATCTGCATTTCTGAGAAAGCCCAGATGGTTTTCAGGATGCCTGAGGCTTATGCTATAGGTCTATGAACCACACTTTATGTAGCAAAGACCTGCAGGCTATTGTATTCCAGAGAAAACAGACAGGCAAATGATGAAGAAACCAATATTATTTAATCACTAAGTGCACATTTTTCAAAAGATTTATTTAAAAATCTGCATTAGAGAGAAACAAGAGCAGAGAGAGAGAGAGAAACAGGGAAATTTCCCATCCATTGGTTCACTACCCAAATGGCCACAATGGCTGGCATAAAGCCAGGCTCAAACTAAATTCCTCCAAGTCTCTCACATGGGTGGGCCTTGAGACATCCTCTGTTGCTTTACCCAGACCATTAACAGGGGGCTAGACATGAAGTGGAACAGCCAGACATGAACAGGTAGTCTCAGGTGGTGGCTTAACTGTGTATGCCACAATGCTGGCCCTTAAATGTTCATTTTGTTTATAAAAGCTTGGACCCATTTAATTGTGTCAACCTAATAAAAAGCACAGGAGCACATTCAGTAAATTTAAGATGTCAGTGTTTGGGCCCAGTGTCAGACAACTGTGTTGTCTATAAAAAAGCTTCATATATTACAGGATCACTGGATAAATATATAAATATAGCAAGATTAAAAAGAACTGCATATGGTAATCAATGTCATATTTATGCTAAGGATGTAACTTCTTTAACAAATTTAAAAATCACCTACTGTTCTTAAGCAAGTGTGTTCATTTAAATAGCTGATGTTTCTGCTCTTTTATTTCAAGAATATTTTAATTGATTTCATTGTTATTTTATCATAAACTAAATATAAATTAATTTTATATTTGCATTTTCCGAGTTATTTCATTTTTGAATTTACTTCACAGTATCATTGGAAGTCTTTTTTGGGTTTTATAAACATACTTTAAGGATTTCAAGAACAATAGAAGAGGTCCTTGGTACAAAATATCAATCCCATTCTTCTATAAATCCCTTAATTTTTAATTGCTTTTTTAAAAGGTTTATTTATTTTATTTGAAAGGCAGAGTTACAGAAACAGAGGAAGGACACAGAGAGAGAATCTTCCATCTTCATGATTGTGGTGGAATGAGAAGGTGAGAAGGTTATGCCAAGATGGCCGCTGACAACAGAAACTGCCTGGCAACAGGCCATGATTGGATGGCTTCGGAAACCACATGACAACAGAGACTGATTGGCAACAGGCTGTGATTGGGTGGCTTTGGAAACTGCCTGGCAACAGGCTGTGATTGGTTAGGGCATAGACCGCCCCTTGACCAGATTGGCTGCCTTGGCTATATAAGCAGCTGTAGCAATTCAAAATAAACGAATCTGCAGGCTGCTTGCCTCAGGCCTGCTTTCACCCGAATCCCGGGTCTGTGTGGTGAGTCCGCACCTCTTGCCCCCACCATGCTCCTGCTCTCAGAAACGAATCCACAGCAACATATGTTCATTCCCCAGGTTGGGGTGGGGCCGTTGGGCCAACCCAAAGCCAATAGCCAGGATCTTAATCTGGATCTTCCCAATGGGTGCAGGATCACAGGCATTTGGATCATTTTCTGCTATTTTCCCAAGCACACTAGCAGGAAGCTGGATGAGAGGTGGAATGGCCAGGACTCGAACCAGCAGCCATATGGGATGCTGGTACTGCAGACAGCAGTTTAACCCACTATGCCACAATGTCGACTCCAGATTTCTATTTTTGATTTTTTTCTTCCTTTCATATTACCTTCCCATGGTAGTATTTTTCCATAAAATTTTCAAATATTATTCAAATATCTTACAACCTATAAAATCATTCTTTAGCATTTGTTTTTATTTATTTGGATTTATTACTTAAATAAAACATTTGGAACATGGCAATTCTTCCTACTATACCCGCCCTCCCACCCACTTTTCTGTCATTCTTCCTCTTTACTGTTTAATCTGAGAAAGAAAAAGAAAATGAAAGGAAAAAAAGAGAAAAAAATAAAGTGAAAAAAATAAGAAAACTGTTTCTCAGCAGTCCAGAGAAGGGCTGTTCAAAGGTATTGCTTCTCAAATGTGATTTTTGCTTTTATTTTTTTCCCTTCCTCCTTGCCCTTCTTTCTTTACCCTTCTTTTCTTCTATAAAGTTAATTCTCTTTAAAGAAGAACCCAAGAATGATACATATTTTGTGAGCTCATAGACACAACCATATTTTTTTTTGACAGGCAGGCAAAGTGGATAGTGAGAAAGAGAGACAGAGAGAAAGGTCTTCCTTTGCTGTTGGTTCACCCTCCAATGGCCACCGCGGCTGTCGCACTGTGGCTGGCGCACTGCGCTGATCTGATGGCAGGAGCCAGGTACTTATCCTGGTCTCCCATGGGGTGCAGGGCCCAAGGACTTGGGCCATCCTCCACTGCACTCCCTGGCCACTGCACTCCCTGGCCTGGAAGAGGGACAACCGGGACAGAATCCGGCACCCCAACCTAGACTAGAACCCGGTGTGCCAGTGCCACAAGGCTGAGAATTAGCCTAGTGAGCCGCGGTGCTGGCATGACATAACTATAATTTATGAGACATAATAATACCCTCCACTAAATACACCAAAGGAAGTGATTCTTGAGGAAAGTTTTACTATTGAGTCCTATGATACAACTCTTTGAGGAAAGAGGTTTTGCATGGGAAGTTAGTGCACAGTGACTCCTGTTGTTAATGTAACAATCAATACCTCATGTATGATGTCAGTAATCACCCAAGGCTCTTGACTTGAGCTGCCTCAGCTATGGAAGCTAGTATTTACTAGCTCAACAAGACCATAAGTAAAGTTGAAGTTCTTTCCTCCCATCAAAGAAAAGTACTTCCTTCTTTGGTGGCTGCTTCTTTCCACTAGAGTCTCACCCACAGAGATACTTTACGTAGAACATTTTTTTTTTCCAGTGTGCCTTGACTTTCCATGCCTGAAATGCTCTCATTGGCTTTCCAGCCAGACCAGGATGCCTTAAGGGCTGACTCTGAGGTCAGAGTGCTGCTTAAAGTGATTGATGAATCAGCTGTGTGAACTGCTTCCCATGTTGGAGCATTCACTGCTTTTTAATTGTATTATTATTTTTAGACACTTAGCTCTATTTATATGATCACTTTAACACTTGTTCCTATTTTTAGTCACAATTTAAAAATAATCTCGACTTGCCTTATAACTCTTTCCATCTTTTTAAACCTGTAAAACACATTGCAGAGATTTATTCATTCTATCTGGGTATCCTCCATGTATACATGTGGTATACATTAAACTTCTGTGTGTATGTATACATGTACACACACATGCCACATACATACATGTATGCTTACTATATAAACAAAAAATACTTCTACTGTTACAGAAACCTGGGGTGGGAAAACTCCCTCCATTCATACAGGCACCAGAAACATTGGAGGATCAAGCAATTTATTACGGCAGCAGGTTCACCTGGAATCATTTCCTGAGAACTGAGCAACAGTCCCAAGTTTCTTACAATATTTATAGGTTAATTAGCATCATATATTAGCTGTTACAGCATTGGTGGTTTTAAATTGCAGCCTACATGACTTAGGACCACACTTCCAATGGTAGGTAGGTCTGATATGTTTGAAAAAGAGATATCAGGGCAGATTTATCTGGACAGATTTATGACTAGAGTTTACAGAAGCAAAGCTTAGGACTTCTTTTCTCCCTAGACAAGATCACAGTGGGCAGTTGCTTCACTTGTTAATTGCAAGCAGCCATTTTTCAAGGTCTGTATTGGGAAGAGGAGTCTGCTTTTCTTTCTTTATCTGGTTGCAGCCATATTTCCTCCACATTAAGACTTGAAGAATTAAATGGGAAATTGTGTTTCAACCACCAAGTAAAACCATGAAATGTTTCTCATTGTTTTTGAAGCTCCAGTAACAACTGTTTTTTTCTATATATACTCTTTTAAAATAATTTTGTTAATGTATAGTGGGAACAGATTTCACATATTTCATAGCTATATTTCTTTTTTTAGCTTTTTTTAACTTTTATTTAATGAATATAAATTTCCAAAGTATAGCTTATGGATTACAATGGCTTCCCCCCCATAACATCCCTCCCACCCACAACCCTCCCCTTTCCCACTCCCTCTCCCCTTCCATTCACATCAAGATTCATTTTCGATTCTCTTTATATACAGAAGATCAGTTTAGCATACATTAAGTAAAGATTTCAACAGCTTGCTCTCACACAGAAACATAAAGTGAAAAACACTGTTTGCATACTAGTTATAGCATTAAATCACAATGTACAGCACACTAAGGACAGAGATCCCACATGAGGAGTAAGTGCACAGTGACTCCTGTTGTTGACTTAACAAATTGACACTCTTGTTTATGGCCTCAGTAATCACCCTATGCTCTTGTCATGAGCTGCCAAGGCTATGGAAGCCCCCTGAGTTCACCAACTCTGGTCATATTTAGACAAGGCCACGGTCAAAGTTCTCTCCTCCCTTCAGAGAAAGGTACCTCCTTCTTTGATGACCCGTTTTTTCCACTGGGAACTCACTCGCAGAGATCTTTCATTTAGGTTTTTCTTTTTTTTTTTTTTTTTTTCCCCAGAGTGTTTTGGTTTTCCATGCCTGAAATACTCTCATGGGCTTTTCAGCCCGATCTGCATGCCTTAAGGGCTGATTCTGAGGCCAGAGTGCTGTTTAGGACATCTGCCATTCTATGGGTCTGCTGTGTCATATCTGTATTTCTATGAAGATAACCACATTTCTCTACCTTCCTCTCTCCATCCCTCAATTGCCCTCCTTCATTATTTTAAGTTTTTTTTTTATTTTTTGCAAAAATTTAATTTCAATCAACTCTGTAATTACAGGCTTATTGTACCAGTAAGCATAATATTCAACAAGTAAAATGAACTATCTCATTTCCACAGGAATGTAAAGAAAGGCCAAAAGCAACAATCAAGTCACAAGATGTCCATTTCATTCTCATAATTTTTTTGTGTTCTATGTTAGGTATTGCATATCAGAGACAACATATATTTGCTTCCATATACATTATAAATACTTAAATATGTAGGTTAATTCTAATTAATATTTAATCCCATTTAAGTTTCTCTATATAATTTTACATCTTTTCATTTTATAACATCATGATAGCAAAGGTCTTTATCTCTCCTAAAAATTTTTTTAAAATTCTTATTTTTAAAATATTTATTAATATAAAGAAAACAGATTTCACATATTTCATAGATACAACTCTAAGAAATTAATCATGCTTCTCTACTTCCCTTTCCCCCTCAATTACCCTTACTTCTTTTCTTTCTTTTCTTCTCTTAATTTTGTAAAAAAATATACTTTCAAATATAATTTGTACATACTTTAGATTTTATACTTAAATAAAAATTATAATAATGAGCACTTTATAGCTATTAATAAGCTCAAAGGTATTTAGGTATTTTATGTTAAAAGACTATTTCAATAAAATAGAAATGTGAAATATGTAAAATAATGAAAAAGAACTTGTGAGTAGAAATTGAGAATTAATTCTTATTTTTAAGCAAATAATATTCCATTATATTTCTATGGACAAAAACTTAAAACTTTTGTTTATGAGTCATGTTAGAACAATCATTTTATAATTCTTTTTTAGTATAAATCAGGATAGTAATAATATATCCCTTAAATTTGAAAATTTATTTAAAATATATTATACATTACTATAAATATATTATAAATATATATTACCATACAGTTAATTATGCAGTTTCTGTTTTTTGGAAGTAAACATATTAATTTAAGCAACATGTTTTATTTCTAGTGAGTAAGCAAATGTTTATTCTGATGATCAGGAGTAAGGTAATGATCTCCCCTTTTATCATTCCTTTCAAAATTATACCTGAAAAGTCCTAGGATATAAATAATATAAGGAGGCAAAAAGTATATAGATTGAGAAAGAACAATTCACAGATCACATGACTGGGAAGAAAAGAGAATAAAGAATACAAGGTTATATACAAATGTCCATTACTTTCCTATATACCAACAGTGAGCAATATGAAATTCAAATTAAAAACAAAATATTATCACTCAAAAATATAATAGTTAAATATAAATCTAACACACATATATGATTCTATATAAGAAAACCCTTAAAACTTTGATGAGAAGCCAGTGTTGTGGCATATTAGGTAAAACCACTGCCTGCAACTCAGACATCCCATGTGGGCATCACATCACATCCTGGCTGCTCCATTTTTTATCCAGCTGATGGCCCAAGTTCTTGTGAGTTCCAGAAGACCTCCTGGCTTCTGGTTTCAGTCTGACCCAGCCCAAACTGTTGGGGACAGTTGGAGAGTAAACTATCAAATTGAAGATTCTCTCTCTCTCTTCAAATAACTAAAATAAATCTGAAAAATGCATTGATAAAAGAAATCCAAGATCTAAAAAAAATATGTTTTTCATGTTTCTTCCCAAACTGGCCTACTGTTTAAATTCAATGAAAATTAAAAATTCCAGCAAGTTATTTTGTAGATGTCAACAAACTGATTCTAATGTTTATGTGGATATTACCTTTTCCTAGGGAAATAAACACAATATTGACATTTGGAGAGTGAGCTAGTGGATACAAGATCTCTCTGTTGCTGTTGTTTTTGCCTTTCAAATAAAGAAAACCAAGTACACTTAAAAAACTACTGAATAAGACCAAAGGGAGGGTTGACACTTAATGATTTAAATATTAAGTAACAAACTAGAGATCAAAGGAGAAAGTTCCTGGCATTACACAGCCTAGGGAGGAGACTATAGTACACAGAAACCTAATATACTCTGCATGAACAAATAGAAGCTCAAACTTCCAGTTGTAAAATAATATCTAAAAGGAGAAATATTGATTACACTGGTTTTATCAGTACACATTGAATGCATTATTGAAATATCACAATGAAGTCCCTAAATATGTATAATTAATGTTAACAATTTTAAAAGCTTGCATGAAAATGGAATTAAAGATAAATTTATCATGTTGCAAAAATTTTGAAATACATGCATACTTTTAACAATACACATTTCTGGTAAGTATTAGATAGCCTCTCTATATATGATTTCAATATTTTGCACCAAAATATACTTGTTCTTGAATTCAATTTTCCCACTGGTGTAATTTTTCTCACACTTAGACATTTCAATGTTTATTTTCAGTTTCTTTTTTATGAAATGGTTCAAGGCTTACTGGCAGCTTTTCCAGTGAATCTCTTTCAAAGGTATGACAAATACTGAATGAAAAGAAGAGGATCGGGTACAATTCTCTGTTCTCCAGATTTGGTTTCCAGAGTAAGCTTTTGTTTGTTGATGTGTTTTTGCATCCCAAAACTCTCATTGTCTAAGGCAGGAAGAATTTTCCTATTTCTCCCTCAATCAGGAGATAATTAGAGGTAGAATGATAAATAATTGCCTACACTTTGTGAGTCCACTATAATTCAGGCCAGAAATATCTAAGTTGTATTTCTGCTTTGACATCAATGCAAGAGTAGTGATTAATTGTCATGCATCAAATGTTTACTTTTCAAAATTCAAAGAGGTTTTAAAAATAGCACTAGATACCCTGTTCCAAAATAGCTTCAACATTCTTTGTAGTTCTTATTTCCATACTTTAGATAAAGCATGGTGAGTTATGTATAAATGTATTTTGGGTAACAAGGAATGAATTTATTATAATGAAATATCTAATAAAATTATTATTATTTTTAAAATATTTATTTATTTTTTGAAAGTTGGATTTATAGAGAGAGAGGGAGGGATAGAGAGACTCTTCCATTAGCTGGTTTACTCCCCAGATGGAAGCAATGGCCAGGGCTGAGCCAGGCCAAAGCCAGCAGCCAGGAGCTTTTTCTGTTAATAAGCAATTCATAAATATATAGAAGGGGAAATTTCATAATGGAACAACCAGTTAAGATGCCACTTGTGACACCAGCTTCCCATATCAGAGAAGCAGTTCGGATCTTGACTGCTTTGCCTTCGATTCAGCTTCCTGCTATGGAGCCTGGTAAAGCAGCAGATATGGCTCCACTACTTGGGTATGTGTCACCAACATGGGAGACTAGGAAGGAGTTTCTGCTTTCTAGCTTTAGCTTGGCATTGCACAGACCATTGTTGACGTTTAGGGAGTCAAGCAGCAGATGAGAGACCTCTCTCTCTGTCTCACTCTCTCTCTCTCTCTTTCTCTCTCCCACTCCTTCTCTCTCATCTCAGTTTCCCTCTGTCTCTGCTACTCCGCCTTTCAAATAAGTTTTAGTCATTTTGGAATTTAAGAAGGTTAAAACAGCATTCTATCTGTCATTGATTTGATTGATTTATCTTGGATGATTCATGGTTGATTTTATTATAAAAAGCCAAAATTTGCACTTTGATTATTTTAGTCAGTAACAGGCATGCAGTCATCCTAAAATTTCCAATCAGTCTTTTCCTATTACATAGTGATTATTATCTTTAATTGGCTTAAAGTAAGAAAATCACCATCTTAAAATTATGTAACTAGCAAACATTTAAATTATTTTATTTAGCTGAAAAGCAGAGTGACCGAGGGAAAGACAGAGAAAGGCATCCCCATGTGCTGTTTCATTTCCAAAATGGCTGCAGAAGATGGTGATCAGCAATGTGAAAGCCAGAAGCTTGAAACTCTGTCTGGGTCTGCAACATGGGTGGCAGGGACCCCAGTACTTGGGCCATCTTCTGCTACTTTCACAAGCCCAGTAATAGGAAGCTGTAAAGGAAATGGGGCAGCCAGGACTTATCCCTGTGCTGATATGAGATGGCAGCCTTGTAAGCAACTGGCTTAACCTACCATGCCACAGTGCTGGGCCCAGTAAGTTTTGTTTAATAGCTGTGGTCGTGGCAAGTATTTGCCACTATGTAATTAATCATTGTTAAGTAATTTGTGTTTTTCAAATACCAAGTCAGTTGATTTCAGTTACAATCATCTGTAGTCTTTTTATTTTATTTTATTTTATTTTATTTTATTTTATTTATTTATTTATTTGACAGGCAGAGTAGACAGTGAGAGAGAGACAGAGAGAAAGGTCTTACTTTGCCATTGGTTCACCCTCCAATGGCCGCCGTGGTCGGCGTGCTGCGGCTGGCACACCGCACTGATCCAATGGCAGGAGCCAGGTACTTCTCCTGGTCTCCCATGGGGTGCAGGGCCCAAGGACTTGGGCCATCCTCCACTGCACTCCCTGGCCACAGCAGAGAGCTTGCCTGGAAGAGGGGCAACCGGGACAGAATCCGGCACACCAACCGGGACTAGAACCCGGTGTGCCGGCAGCGCAAGGCGGAGGATTAGCTTAGTGAGGCACAGCGCCGACCATCATCTGTAGTCTTTTATTATTGCATTCATGAACCTTTATTCTTTAAGTAACCAGTTAATTATCCATAGATAATTCACACAGAGCTTCACTAAAAGTAATTTCCAGGATTCTCATTTATAAAAATAATAATGAATATAGATATAACTCTTATTTGCATGATTGTTTTGTTTATAATAATTTGTTTACATATAAACTATGTGATCCTTGAAAGAAGAGTCAAGGTTGAAGTGCAGGAAAATTTTATAATATGCTCAGATATAAAGACTGAAGCCATTATGTCTAATTTACGTTAATAATCAATTCATGTACCATTAAACCTCTATAAATTCTGCCTTTGAAAAATGACTTTTTCTTACTCTCAGAAAAAAATCAAAAGAGCACAAGCATATGAAACTAACAAAAAATGAGTTTATTTAATAAAGCACCTATGTTTTACTCAGCAGTTTACACATAAAAGTAGACACATATCTAGACATGAAAAAGCTCAGTGCTAATTATATTACTAATAATAACAGCAATACACCTAAGTACATATTTCAATATCTTAGCTGCCAATCTAATAATGATTCAGAATGAGATGATGAGTATTCTACTCTCTGATATGATGGAATGTGTTGTATTAGAGTCAGTTTTGTGCCGTGAGCTATTAAAAGTTGGAAAAAATAACAAAACAATGGTTAAGAGAATCAGAAGGTAATCTGCATAGCTAAGACTTGGGAGATTAAGTTCTTGGGGTGAAGGGAAACATTCTAATTTCAGTGCTATAAAAGTGTGCTATGGAATCAAAAATTTGAAGCAGACTCACTAGTGAGAGGAAACATAAATGTGATTTCAGAGCTAATAAATAAACAACAAATAATGGGTTAATATGGAAGACAAAGTACATGCAAAAAACCATGTCCAATATCCTCTGTGTAATTTTCCATTAGAAATCTGCTGATTCCTAAATCTGAAATAAAGGAATGAGAAATGAAGAATTTCAAGCATAAAGCATTTCTTAGAAGGACAAAGGGTCAAGCCAAGACTTTAGAAGTATGAAAGTTATGGTTTAGGTTAAAATTGGACATCAACATACAAGGAGAAGGAACCTAATAAATAACTACTAAATTCAGTGGAGACAAATGAAGGTCAAACTCTATAAGGGGAGAATAAAAAATGGGCATTCTCTTACAAGTGCTAAAACTGAGTATTGAATCACTTGAATTTCTGGTGGGGTTCAAGAATATTTGCATACAGTGTTACTGCTACAAAAGATAATTATATTTTGTCTGAGAAAAAATTGCTTTTTTTTTTTTATGAGAGGCTACCTGGCAATTGTCTAATCACCAATCAAAAAATTCCAGCATACCAGCACACAGAAAAAAGTAAGAGGAGCAATAAGAAAAACTGTAAGTAAATCAGACCAAAAATATTCTTTCAGTGGAATTTATAATGCAATCTTCTCAGTAATTGTTGCAGACAAGACTGCTAAAACTAATGGGTGAGAGTATTCCAGAGAAGATATTTGATTTTCTCAACATATATCTTATTAAAATAATCACTAACTACAAAGACAAAAACAGTAATTTGTAGTAGAAAGACTTGACTGAATTCATTTTAATAAAGTGTTTAAAAATTGTGGGATATATAATCTATGAAATACTACACAGTGGTTAAAAATGAAATCCAGTCATTTGCAATAAAATGGATGAATCTGGAAAACATCATCCTTAGTAAAATAAGCCAGTCCCAAAGGGAGAAATACCAGATGTTCTCCATTATCTGAGATAATTAATAGAGCATCTAAAAGGAAATCTGCAGAAGTGAAATTGACACTTTGAGAAGCCATGACTTGAATAGCCCTTGTGTTGGCTGTTGAGGAACAGTTTTTGTTTGTTTTCTTCTTCATACTATTTGTTGAAATTTTACTTAACATAGAGTTAATTATATGTCTATAAAGTCAATTGAAAATAGATCTCAGTAAAAAATAAAAGAGAATAAGAAAGGGAGGAGGCAGTTTGTGACCGTAAAGCTGAATACAGCCGGCGCCGCGGCTCACTAAGCTAATCCTCCGCCTTGCGGCGCCGGCACACCGGGTTCTAGTCCTGGTCGGGGCGCCGGATTCTGTCCTGGTTGCCCCTCTTCCAGGCCAGCTCTCTGCTGTGGCCCGGGAGTGTAGTGGAGGATGGCCCAAGTCCTTGGGCCCTGCACCCCATGGGAGACCAGGATAAGTACCTGGCTCCTGCCATCGGATCAGCGCGGTGTGCCAGCCGCAGCGCGCTGGCCGTGGCGGCCATTGGAGGGTGAACCAATGGCAAAGTAAGACCTTTCTCTCTGTCTCTCTCTCTCTCACTGTCCACTCTGCCTGTCAAAAAAAATAATAAAAATTAAAAAAAAAAGCTGAATACATTCATATGGACTTACTTCTCAGAGTAAAGTTTAAAAACTTGCCATGGGACCCCAAATACCTTTAAGCTGGGTGGTAAAAATGCCTCATAAGTGTTAAAGTGACCATAGTAAGTGTGAAAATGATGATACAGATAGGATTAAGTGCTAAAGGGATCATATAAATAAGATCAAATGTCTGATAATAATAATAGATAGAATTGAAAAGGAGAGACTGTTCCAACATGGGAAGCAGTCTACACAGCAGACTCATAGAATGACAATTGCTATAAATAGTACTCTGATCTCAGAAACAACCCTTAATGCATTCTGTCCTGGCTGAAAAGACCATGACTGTGGCAAAAAAAAAATGTTCTATATAAAGGATCTCTGTGAATGAGACCCCAGTGGAAAGACGTAGCCATCAATAAAGGTTGTACTTTTCTCTGAAGAGAAGAGAGAACTTCCACTTTGCTTATGGTCTTGTCTAAATACTGATGGAGATTGTGAATTCAAAAAGCTTCCACAGCCTTGGCAGCTCATGTCAGAACCCTTGGGTGATCACTGACATCATATATAGGAGTGTTAATTATTAAATTAACAACAGCTGTCATTGTGCCCGTATTTCCTATGCAGTCCAGGACTATTGTCCTCAATGGTTTGTATTATGAAAGTTAACTGTAAAACTTCCTAAATAGTGTGTGTGTGTGTGTGTGTGTGTATGTATGCAAATTGTTGAAATCTTTACTTAGTACAGAGTTGATCTTCTGTATATAAAATTAATTGAAAATGAATCTTAATGGAAAATGGGACTTGGAATGGGAGAGGGTGGAGGATTTGGGATAAGAGTGGGGTGCAAGGGTGAGGATGGTGGAAAGAACCTGTATATTCCTAAAGTTGTACTTAGGAAATTTGTACTACTAAATAAAAAGTTTCTTTGGAAAAAAAAACTAATGTGACAAATAAAATGAACATATGATATCATGGAACTACATTTGTGACTCACTGAGAAAGGTAACACAGCACTTCTATAGTATTTGTGCTGAAAATAATATTAAAATAAACATCAGAGCTGGTGCTGTGGCATAGCGGGTAAAGCCACTGCCTGCAGTGCCAGCATCCCATATGGGTGCCGGTTCGAATCCTGGCGGCAACACTTCCAATCCATCTCTCTGCTATGGCCTGGGAAAGTAGTAGAATATTACCCAAGTTTTTGGGCCCCTGTACCTGCATGGGAAGACCGGCAGGAGGCACCCGGATCCTAGCTGCAGATTGGGACATCTCCGGCCACTGCAACCAATTCGGGAGTGAACCAGCGAATTAAAGACCTCTCTCTCTTTTTCTTTCTGCCTCTCCTCTCTCTGTGTAACTCTGACTTTCAAATAAATAAATAAATCTTAAAAAAAAAAGAAACATCAAAGTTGTCATGAAAAAACATAAGGTGAAACCAAATTAAAGGACAACCCATCTAACCAATACTCTGCATAATTGTTAAGCCATGAAATCCCAGGAAAAGATCCATATATTAAGATTATTATATCTGCCGGCGCCGCGGCTCACTAGGCTAATCCTCTGCCTAGCGACGCCAGCACACCGGGTTCTAGTCCCGGTTGGGGCGCCGGATTCTGTCCCGGTTGCCCCTCTTCCAGGCCAGCTCTCTGCTGTGGCCAGGGAGTGCAGTGGAGGATGGCCCAAGTGCTTGGGCCCTGCACCCCATGGGAGACCAGGAAAAGCACCTGGCTCCTGGCTCCTGCCATCTGATCAGCGCGGTGCACCGGCCGCAGCGTGCCGGCCACAGCGGCCATTGGAGGGTGAACCAACGGCAAAGGACGACCTTTCTCTCTGTCTCTCTCTCTCACTGTCCACTCTGCCTGTTAAAAAAAAAAAAAAAAAAAGATTATTAACCAATGTAATTTTCCTTCTTTCAATGATTTTCAATAATTATGGATGTTATTAACACTAAGAAAACTGTATAGAGAGTACTCTGTGTATAATTTTTGGAATTTGTTTAAAATATTTTAATTTTATTTAGTAAATACAAATTTCCTAAGTACAGTTTATGGATTACAATGGCTTCCTCCCCATAACTTCTCTCCCACCCACCACCCTCCCATCTCCTGCGCCCTCTCCCATTCCATTAGCATCAGAATTCACTTTCAATTATCTTTATATACAGGAGATCAGTTTAGCATACATTAAGTAAAGATTTCAACAGCTTGCTCCCACACAGAAACATAAAGTAAAAAATACTGTTTGAGTACTAGTTATAGCATTAATTCACATTGTATAACACATTAAGGACAGAGATCCTACATGAGGAGTAAGTGCACAGTGACTCCTGTTGTTGACTTAACAATTGACACTCTTATTTATGGCATCAGTAATCACCCTAGGCTCTTGTTATAGGTTGCCAAGGCAATGGAAGCCTTTTGAGTTCCCCGACTCTGATCTTATTTAGACAGAGTCATAGTCAAAGTGGAAGTTCTCTCCTCCCTTCAGAGAAAGGTACCTCCTCTGATGGCCCGTTCTTTCTACTGGGATCTCACTTGCAGAGATCTTTCATTTAGGTTTTTCTTTTCTTTTTTTTTTTTTTTTTTTTTCTTGCCAGAGTGTCTTGGCTTCCCATGACTGAAATACTCTCATGGGCTCTTCAGCAAGATCCGAATGCCTTAAGGACTGATTCTGAGGCCAGAGTGCTGTTTAGGACATTTGCCATTCTATGAGTCTGCTGTGTATCCCACTTCCCATGTTGGATTGTCTCTCCCTTTTTAATTCTACCAGTATTAGCAGCCACTAGTCTTGTTATGTGATCCCTTTGACGCTTAGACCTATCATTATGATCAATTGTGAACTGAAATTGATCACAGTATAATGTGATTATAAATTTCAGGACAAGATGATAAATTCATTCATCAACCTTGCTGCTTCACTTGTTTCAAAGTACATTTTAGTACAATTTTGAGAAAAATACAACACTTACACTAGAATTTCTTCCCTAGAAAGGTACACTCTTAGTCAGGAGTGGTTATCTGTTTCAAGTAGATTATCTTTAATTGCTTTGAAAGGACCCAAGAATCACTGGGAGTGCATAACAATGCAGATTTAACATAGTTTTATGGTTTATACTTTGGGTATTATTTACATGTTCTTGTTAAATCTTATTTAGAATTTTCATAAATGTCTCTATTTTCGCATTAATTTCATGTATGATTCTCTGTTATTTGCACTCATTAATTTAGAAGCTGATTTTTTTTCAAGGTTAAGGACATCTTTTATTGCTACCAGAGGCTTTTAACATCAGGACATGATTCTGACTGTAGTGCCACCTTCAGACTGCAAAGGGAGCTCAGGATCCAGAAGTCATTAAGAGGAACAAAGGTAGGTTGGGGAGATGGGAAGTAACTTTTATCAAGAAAATCCCAATACAGAACTGAAACTAGGGTACTGAATTTAGTTAGTACATGTTACACTCAAATCATAGAGCTGCCCAACATCTAGACATTCTCCTACTGATTATAAATGAGTGGAAACGCATCAGTTACAAAAAGCTAATTTTAGTTGTTACATATTTCTTTGGTGAGCACCTTGATATATTAACTTTATCACAAATTCTTTTATATACAAATGTCAAAAATGCTTTCAGCAAATCTATGGGTGACCTAATATGTGCCACTTTAAAAAGCATCTCAAAGACAGTGATTTTTGCTTTCAAACAATAGAAACTGAAATAAGCAAAGTGGTATTGTGAGCAATTTTCCTATTACCACTTCTTACTTCACATAGGACAATTCCACAGTACCTTTCTCAAACTAGGTAGAATTTGAATCAGGATTAAACATGGCCATTAAGCTGAAATAATTGTTTTAAAAATTTGGGGGGGGCCTTTTCGGTGGATATTGGGGTATAGATCAACATGCATAAAATTCATGATTCAATGGAGAAGCAGGCAAAAGCAACAGGAAAATTTGTTTTGGATGCTGGGGATAGGATTTGCAAGCTATGAATTCTAAAATTTAAAGAAAATTTTTGACACAGGGCAAGCTACATTTTTGCAGAAGAGCAGAACTGACAGACTACAAGGGGATTTTTTACTTTTTAAAAAATTTTGGATTTTTCTGAAGTAGATAGATATATGTATCTATCTCGATATAGCTGTCTTTATGTGAAGTACTGAATTACAATTAGCCGCATAACTAAATGGGGGGATTTGTTTCTGGCTCACTTCAGATCAGCCTGATAAGGTATATATCTTTCTATAGCCTTTCCTGATTTTTTCGTGTTCTCATTTCTAGAGTGGTCTACCTTAGTTTGTACTTGAAGGTAATACCCATTCAAACTACATGACAGAAACAGGCTGCAAAGGTGGACAAGGGGAATCATGTCCCTTTTGTCTTGATAAATCAATGCCACACACAGAACCCACGTTTTCTGAAGCATTATCTTCATTATAGAGCCGTTTGATTCCATCATAGAAGTCATCCACTTCCATTTCCTCTACTTTGCGTTTAGCAGAGGTGTGCTTGCACCCAAGGGCAGCTGGGAGATGATGGTAGAAAGCTGCTGTACCTCTGACTGGCACTTCTGGCTTGCTGTTGTCCGTGGAGGAATCTGGGCCCGAGACAGAGGAGGGATGTAATCTGAACACTCCTTTGTCACAGGTCACCAGGGTGTGCTTGAGGGGACGGTAGAAATAAACGGAATTTAG
Organism: Oryctolagus cuniculus; assembly: GCF_051225735.1. NCBI lineage: Eukaryota > Metazoa > Chordata > Mammalia > Lagomorpha > Leporidae > Oryctolagus > Oryctolagus cuniculus. The sequence goes on along the minus strand of NC_142874.1, from coordinate 62,784,364 downwards.
AGGCAGGGAAGACTCCAGAGTAGAAAGGTGGTGTGCCACAAGCTCCCGACAGTGGATCAGCAGGGAGCTCTCCATCTGTGCTTTCTGAAGCAGTTCAAGTGTAAGAGGAAGCCAATCAGGAATGAGTTTCTCCATTTCCAAACTAACTATGGCCAGAGCAAGCATGGATCCTTTGAACTGCAGAAGGTGGCTGCAGGCCATACAGTGAAGCGGTTGCTTGGTGAGGACTGCCAGATGTTGGGATGGGCTCAATTTGGGCAAACTGAACAGTAACTGTGGCCTAGTTGACACTGTAATGGCATGAAAAATGTGAAGAAAAGCCAACGGTGTGGCTGTGTGAAGATCCCAATTCAACTTATCCAGAATAATTCTCTGCATTCTCAAAATTTCAGATGAGGAACATCCACAGAAACTATCTCTTGACAATACCTTCAGTACTGAATTCTCTCATCTTCCTCAACAGTCTTAGCAGCTAGGAAAAAACAACTGATGGCAATACAACTCAAATATTTCGGGTGGGCTTTTACAGTAGCTAAAAAACTGTCCAAAAGACTGCTAGCCAGAGCAAACGTTTCTGGGTAAAGATCGAACTGGTACTTGAGTTTGGCCAGCCACTGAATTACTTCATCTCTCTGGGATGGAGAAACATTCTGATCTGTAGGGAATTTCGGCACAGTCACCTTCCACATCTGGGCTTCCCTAGAGATTGCCTTTTCCAATAGGAAAGACAATCTCTGGTTTTCCAAGGGTCCTGGAAACTTCATGATATCCTTTGGAGCTGCCTGCCACCCAGCTTGATGTAGCTACCTTCTCCTCCTCTTCCTCCTCCTCCTCCTCCTCCACCCCAGCAGAGCTGTAGGCCTCACAGGGGTGACGCGGGGTCATCCGGGGGCCCGTCACCGCCTCATTTTCCTCAGCGCGCAACGTCGGGGTGCGCGGGACACCGAGCCCGCTGATGAGGAGGGAGAAGAGGGGGAGCGGGTCACGGAGGGCGCAGGCACTTGGGCGGGATACACGCCTGCGGCCGGCCAGGTGCTCAGTGAGTTAGTTCCATGGTGACCCTGGTCGAGAGGCCGCCGCCACCGGCCCCGCTCCTCCAACTGCCGCCGGTGGTGCCCGGGTGAGGAGGGGGCTCCCTCTCGCCATAGGGCGGCGGTGGCCGGGAGAGGCGGGGGGGGGTGAGACCGACCGGCTCTGCCCCTGCCTGGGGGAAGCGCCTCTGAGCGGAAATGGTGAAAGGGGGGAAGGGGAGAAAAAGGGAGAAAAAAAAAAAAAAAGGAAGGGGAAAGGGGGGAAAAATAAGAAAAAGCGAGACAGAGGCGCTGCCACGTCTGCTGGAGGAGGGAGGGGACTAGAAGATGATTTATTTTGAAGAGAGCATGAGCTTTTGCAAGAATGCATTATACCGCTTTCAAACAGAAACACCTCACATATTACACTCTATTAAATAATGGAAGCACATCAAATAGCATATGAACAATACAAAATATAAATTTTAAAAATGTGGAACATTTAGGCTATTTGATGATTAATTCTAAACTATTCTGAATTGAATGTTTGCTCACGTAGGGAATACTTACCATCACATAACCAAAAATGCTCCTCTATTAATAGAGGTGACAAACAATTGAGCTAATAGTGATTACCTCCAAACATTTGCCTCAACTCTCTTGAATTTGCTTTTCAAAGGTTTCTGCCTTACTACATGAGAACTTAATAATATTAAAAGTTATGTGTTATGTGAGAACATTTATATTCAATGGCTCAGAGAAAGTCTAGGAGTCTTTACTCTTAATCTTTTCCTGTAATTAATAAACATGATTTTAGAATGAAAAAAAATATTTAAATGGCTTAGCATATCCACAACTGACTCATAGACTTCATTGCCAACATAATTCTTTTCCACTTTTTTATTTGATAACTAGCAATTAATTCATCCAATAAACACCTGTTGAATTTTATGATGTTGCCAATATTGTACTAGGTGCTGTGAGAGATTGTTTGGTAAGCATTGTATCCTATGGCTTCATAAATTTGCAGGCTGGGAGAAGATATTTCCTCTGAGGAAACTGACATTTGAGCTGAGACCTGAAGGATGAGTAAATATTAACTAGGTGAAGGGCAGGAGCAGAAGAGAATTTATTGCTAGCATCCTGCAAAGCAGGTGCTGCAGCAGAAGTGATTATGGTATGCCAGAAAGATGAAAGGTGTCTGGCATCCTTGGAACATTAGATGTAAGGGAGAGAGAGCTGCAAGACAATCACGGAAAGCTAAGCAGGGATCAGCAGGGGCTTGTAGGCCAAATCTGTGAAGTTTAATTTCATAACTAACCTTTATTTTGTACCAGATGTCAAAAGTATAAATATTTGTTTTCACATTGTCTTTAATACATAATACTGTGAGATACATACACTTAAGGTCACCATTTATAGAGTCAGAATCCGGGCAAGGATAAAGTGTTTCAGACTGAATGTCTCCTAAGGAATGGAGCTGGAATTTGAAAATATACGGAATCATAATTAGAGCACCTAGTCTTTCAACCACCAGCACAATGCTTTGCTAAGGCAATGAAACTCAAGAAACAATTTTAAGCAGAGAAGTAAGAGTAATCTTTATTATCTTATTTCCCTCAGTCTGCCAGACCCTTTCTAGTTATCAATAATCACCAATTTCTTCTTCCATCAGAATTTTGTTCACTTTCACCACACAAAACATCTCACAATTATCCATCACTTTGGCTGTACACATCAAAACTGCAGCCAGCTGTTTGTGTGACTCACTGTTATGGCTTTGTAATACCCTCTTCTTGAAACAAAGTAACCCTTTTATTGTTTCATCAGTCAGCATCATCTTTTTGAACCTAGGAGAGGCTGATCAGATCATATCCTGATTAAACCATGGAAGATCCTTTCTTCTGTACTCAGAGTAAAATAATATCCTTCGTTGACTTATAAATACTGTATTATTTGTTCGTTGACTGACTCCAGGGCAATTTTCTGCCAGTGTCCCTTTTACTCATAAAGACTCAGACATGTCAGCCCTTTTCCAGTTTTCAAATGTCAAACATTTTCCTGTTTTATTAGCATTGACCATAGTCTTCTTTTACCTGAAATGCTAACTTTTTCTGACCACTACATTTTCCTTTTGAAACTCAATAATCTATCAAACCTCAACACATAGTTACTTCCCCAGGAGCATATTGTTATGGTTTAGGCTAGGTCAAGATTCTCTATTATTTTCTAACACAAATATCTGTTTTTATTTTGTTTTATTTTATCCTAATAAAGTAGTTACTAAGTTTAAACACAATGGTTAGTGAGTGATCACTGTGTAATTATTTAATGACTGCCCAACTGTCTGCCTTTCCATTCTGTTCTTGGCAAGTCTCCATGAAAACAGGGGCACGTATCAATTTTGGCCACTACTTAATCACCACCATGTAACACACTCTTTGGCATCAAATACACACTCTGAACACTAAATGTAGTTATTACTCCTATCCTGTTTTTGGCTATAATAAGAGAATCAGCCCCAAAATAGAATCCTATGTATTCCACAGTGCTGACTTCACTGTGCAAGGAAGTTTGTGTGCTCCACATAAAAGTGGAAACAGCTAAAATGTCAAACTTAAACTACCAATTCTGAAAGATGAGCTCTCTCTGCCCTACTTGGATTTACACTTAAATACTGAGATCAGAAGATGGCTGCATAGGAAAGAGATGCACTGCTTTTGAACAGGGGAAAGTAGTAGAAGGAAAGCAGAGGAGGTACATTCTCAGGGGAGAGTGGTTTGCAGTGAGAATTATACAGAAGGAACAGGAATGCCATGCAGCATTGTGGAAGGTGCAGACACTCTGCAACAAGCACAGACACCACACAGGACCCCCACTACCGGGAGCTGGTAGAGATGTGAGCTTTGGAGAGGAAGGTGCGAGCAGAAGGCAGCAGTCCTTGTCTGTCGTGATATTGCCTGGGGGAGAGGCTAGAGGACCACCCTGTCACTGAGTCTGGCCTAGAGCCATAGCAGGGGCAGGGTAACCACATAATCTGGAGAATAAAAAGCATATTACTTTCCCTCCACTCACCCACAAGGCACCTGGAGGGGAGAAGGCTCCATTTTGACTGAAGTTGGAGCTACAGTGGCTCTTGTGCATGCTTATGACCAGGGAATTTCACCAGAAGGAAAAAGCCATCCTCCCACGGACTTGGAGTCTGGCTTGGAGGGTTGACAGGGGATGCACAGCCATGTAGGACCATGAGTTGACTCCATCCTCTCAACATAGCACAGGCTCCAGGGCTGAAGCTTCCAAGGGGAGCACCCAGAGACAACTGGCTCTGGGAATGTCTCTGTGCTCTCTGTGGACAGGGTAGGGTTGCAAAGCTACATGGATCCTCTTCACCCCATGACTGTGTGAGCCTTGTGCAGTGTAACTCTGGGAGTTCAGTGCTCCCTGATGGCCTGGAGTCTGTCATTGCAGAAGTTTATTTGCTCATATTGAGGATCACAGATTATTTGTGCAGTTCATGTGCCAGCATGGAGGGGATTGTACACACTGTGGGCTAACCCTGGTAATTGATCTCTTTGGAGGAGAGCAAAAGAGATTGTGATTACACTAATAGATGTGGTCATATCCTTTCCCCTGTAGACAATAGAGAAAATCTACTATGCCCAACTTGAGTGTCACCCTATATGCTAACCTGATACTTGAGTACCATCCAGAGCTCCCTGGCCACACCCAGAATGTACCTCTGGGTATTCACTGAAACAGCAGACACTTCACTAAGCAATACAGGCCTAGTTCAGAGATAAAATCCATCAGAGGAGGAAAGCAACAATAATTTCCACAAATGCCTAAAAGTAAACACAGAAATACAAGAAGAAAGAACAAGGGAGACAATATGACTCCCCCAAAAGAACACAACAAAATTTAAATGTTAGAATATGAAGATGGAGCCCAGCACCGGTATCCTTTGTGGGTGCCTGTTCGAATACCAGCTGCTCCAGTTCTGATCTAGCTCCCTGCTAATGTGCCTGGGAAAGCAAGAGAAAAAGGCCTAAGTCCTTAGGCCCCTGCACCCATGTGGAGACCTGGAAGAAGCTGCTGGCTCTTGGCTTTGGATTGGCCCAACTCCAACCACTGTGGCCATCGCAGAAGTGTATCAGCAGATGGAAGACCTCTCTCTTGCTCTGTCTCTAATTCTCCCTATAACTCTGTCTTTCAAATAAACAAAATAATCTTTAAAAAAAGAATATGAAGATGAAGAATGCGATGAAATGCTTGAAAAAGAATCCAAAAGAATTATCATAGGATTACACAGAAGTAATGAGAAGTAAACTCATGAGTTAAAAAAATACATATGTGACATGGAAGAAAACATTTCTTGAGAGATTGAGATTTTGAAGAGAAACAAAAGAAAATAATAGAAATGAAGATTTCAGTATGTCAAATGAAAAATGCTGTGGAAAGCCTAATGAAAGACTTGGTGAGACAGAAGAAAGAATAATCAAGCTACAGGCAAAGCTTTGAAATTATTCAGTTAGATGATGAGGAAGAGGAAGAGGAAGAGGAATAGGAAGAAGAAGAGGAGGAGGAAGAGGAGGAGAAGAAAAGAGAAGGAGGAGAGGAAAAAGAAATAAGAAAATTAAAAATGATGTTGATATTTATGGGTTATTGTCAAATGACACAACATACAGGTCTTAGGATTTCTTGAAGGCATGGAAAGAGAATGGATGAGAAGGTCTATATAGTGAAATAATAACAGAAAACTTTCCTAATTTAGAGAAAGAGAGGGAGATCCATTACATAATTATTAATGTATCACTATAACAGCAAGATGTTACTATGACCAATGAAAATCACCCAATGCAATGGCATCTCACTATTTAAAATAAATTTTAATGGATCTGAAGGGAGAGAGTCTCCAAAACAATAGTAATGGGAACTTCATTACTCCACTTTCCTTTATCACTCCACTTTAATCAATGGGCAGATAGCTTGATAGAAAATCAACAAAGAAACAACAGAGCTAATTTACACTATGGACCAAATGAGCCTTACCAATATCACAGAACTTTTCACAGTTGCAGAACACAGATTCTTTCATCAGTGCACAGACTTTTCTCTAGGAAAGACCATAAAGCACGACTCAGAAAATTCAAAAAATTGAAATCATACCATCTATATTTTCTGACAATAACATCAGAAGCTGGAAATTAACAACTTAAGAACTTTTAGAAAATATAAAAACACATGGAGGACTGAACAACATGCTCTTGAATGAACAGTGAGTCACAGAAGAAATTAAAAAGACTACAAAATTTCTGGAAACAATTGGGGATGATAGTGTAACATATCAAACTTATCCAATAAAGAAAAAGCAGTGTGAAGAGGGAAGTTTATAGCAATTAGCTCCTACATCAAGAATTTGGAAAGGCATCAATTAAATTAGAAATCAATGCATCCAAATAACCTATAAAAAAACAAATCATACTCAAAAAACCAGCTCCTCGTTTGCCTGATTTTTTGTAAGGTTTTTTTGGATTCAATCCTGTTGATTTCTTCTCTGATTTTAATTATTTCTCTTCTCCTACTAGATTTGGGTCTGGTTTGCTGTAGGTTTTCTAGATCCTTGAGGTGAATTGAAAGCTCATCTATTAGGTGCCTTTCCAATTTCTTGATATGGAGACAGAGGAGACCTCGAATAGCTAAAGCAATCTTGTACAACAAAAACAAAGCCAGAGGCATCACAATACCAGATTTCAGGACATACTACAGGGCAGTTATTATCAAAACAGCATGGTACTGGTACAGAAACAGATGGATAGACCAATGGAACAGAATTGAAACACCAGAAATCAACCAAAACATCTACAGCCAACTCATATTAGATCAAGGATCCGAAACCAATCCCTGGAGTAAGGACAGTCTATTCAATAAATGGTGCTGGGGAAATTGGATTTCCATGTGCAGAATCATGAAGCAAGACCCCTACCTTTCACCTTACACAAAAATCAACTCAACATGGATTAAAGACTTAAATCTATGACCTGACACCATCAGATTATTAGAGAGCACTGGAAAAACCCTGCAAGATATAGGTACCGGCAATGACTTCTTGGAAAACACCCCAGAAGCACAGGCAGTCAGAGCCAAAATCAACTATTGGGATTGCATCAAATTGAGAAGTTTCTGTACTTCAAAAGAAACAGTCAGGAGAGTGAAGAGACAACCGACAGAATGGGAAAAAATATTTGCAAACTATGCAACTGATAAAGGGTTGACAACCAGAATCTACAAAGAGATCAAGAAACTCCACAAAAACAAAACCAACAACCCACTTAAGAGATGGGCCAAGGACCTCAATAGACATTTTTCAAAAGAGGAAATCCAAATGGCCAACAGACACATGAAAAAATGTTCAAGATCACTAGCAATCAGGGAAATGCAAATCAAAACCACAATGAGCTTTCACCTCACCCAGGTTAGAATGGCTCACATGCAGAAATCTACCAACAATAGATGCTGGAGAGGATGTGGGGAAAAAGGGACACTAACCCACTGTTGGTGGGAATGCAAATTGGTTAAGCCACAATGGAAGTCAGTCTGGAGATTCCTCAGAAACCTGAATATAACCCTACCATTCAACCCAGCCATCCCACTCCTTGGAATTTACCCAAAGGAAATGAAATTGGCAAACAAACAAGCAGTCTGCACATTAATGTTTATTGCAGCTCAATTCACAATAGCTAAGACCTGGAACCAACCAAAATGCCCATCAACAGTAGACTGGATAAAGAAATTATGGGACATGTACTCTATAGAATACTATACAGCAGTCAAAAACAATGAAACCCAGTCATTTGCAACAAGATGGAGGAATTTGGAAAACATCATGCTGAGTGAATTGAACCAGTCCCAAAGGGACAAATATCGTATGTTCTCCCTGATCGGCGATTACTAACTGAGCACCAAGGGGGAAACTTGTTGAAGTGAAATGGATACTATGAGAAACAGTGACTTGATCAGCTCTTGTCCTGATGGTTGATGTACAATGTAATACTTTATCCATTTAGTATTTTTTTTGTTCTAGTACCATTGGTTGAACTCTGTAATTAACACAATTATTCTTAGGTGTTTAAATTTTAACTGAAAAGTGATCCCTGTTAGGAATTTGGAAAACATTATGCTGAGTGAAATAAGCCAATCCCGAAGGGTCAAATACCACTTGTTCTCCTTGATAGGTGACAACTAACTGAGCACCAAAAAGGAAACCTGTTAAAGTGAAATGAACACTATGAGAAACGGTGACTTGATCAGCCCTCACCCTGACTGTTGATGAGCAACTTGATATGTTATCCCTCTTAGTATTTTTTTTGTTTGTTCTACTTAATACCTTTGGTTGAATACTGTAATCAATACACAATTCTTCTTAAGTGCTGAAACTTAACTGAAAAGTATTTGCTGTTAAATATAAGAGTGGGAATAAGAGAGGGAAGAGATGTGCAATTCAGGACATGCTCAAGCTGACTTACCTCAAATGGTAGAGTTAGAAACATACCAGTGGGTTCAAATTCAATCCCATCGAGGTGGCATGTACCAATGCCATCTCACTAGTCCCAGTGATCAATTTCTGTTCACAATTGATCATAATGATAGGACTAAGAACCAAAGGGATCAGAGAAACAAGAATAGTGTCTGCAAATACTAGCTGATAGAATCAAAAAGGGAGAGAATGATCCAACATGGGAAGTGAGATACACAGCAGACCCATAGAATGGCAGATGTCCTAAACAGCACTATGGCCTCATAATCAGCCCTTAAGGCATGCGGATCTGGCTGAAAAGCCCATGAGACTATTTCAGGCATGGAAAGCCAAGACACTCTGGGGAAAAAAAAAAAAAAAAACCTAAATGAAAGATCTCCACGAGTGAGATCCCAGGGGAAAGAACGAAGAACGGGTCATCAAAGAAGGAGGTACCTTTCTCTGAAGGGAGGAGAGAACTTCCACTTTGACCATGGCCTTGTATAAATATGATCAGAGTCAGTGAACTCAGGGGGCTTCCATAGCCTTGGCAGCTCATGACAAGAGCCTAGGGTGATTACTGATGCCATAAACAAGAGTGTCAATTTGTTAAGTCAACAACAGGAGTCACTGTGCACTTACTCCTCATGTAGGATCTTTGTCCTTAGTGTGCTGTACATTGAGATTTAATGCTATAACTTGTACTCAAACAGTATTTTTCACTTTATGTTTCTGTGTGGGAGCAAACTGTTGAAATCTTTACTTAATGTATGCTAAACTGATCTTCTGTATATAAAGAGAATCGAAAATGAATCTTGATGTGAATGGAAGGGGAGAGGGAGTGGGAAAGGGGAGGGTTGCGGGTGGGAGGGACGTTATGGGGGGAAGCCATTGTAATCCATAAGCTGTACTTTGGAAATTTATATTCATTAATAAAAGTTTGAAAGCAAAAAAAAATAATGATAATAAAAATTTTAAAAAATAAAACTAAAAAGAAAACAAATCATACTCAAAATTAGTAGGAGAAAAAAAGTAAATAAAATTAGAGAAGAAGAAATAAATAAAATTGAAACAAAAAATACAAAAATCAGTGAAATGAAGAGCTGATTTTTGAAAAAATGAATTTCATGCATCATTGGCCCAACTAATCAAAACGCATAGAAAGAAGTCCCAAATTAATAATTATATTAGTATAACTAAAAAGTCTGTGTTGGAGAAATAGCTTAAGGTTACCAATTGCTAAGATTGTTCTTAAAGATGTACTTTCATATTCCATATGTAGTTAAATATAAAAATAAAAAAATAAAAAGTTATCCTGGACTATTTAAGTTTTTCTTATAATGTGATTATCAAGAGATATTATATAAACCAATAAAAATAAATTAAGTTCCCCAAAATTGAAGTAAAATATTTAGTAATGGTACTACTTCCAGAGACTTGAAAAACTATCTGTGCGTGAGCAGCTGTAATGTTTTCCCTGGGAGATATTATTCCTCCCCTTTTTATTGCCTATTTCTAAAATGGCACCAGGTCAAAACAATGAGATACTCTCCTGATAGTATTACTATAAATACATGGATTTATTGATGGAATTATGACACTGAGAAAGTTTTTCAATTAGTATTAGAGTCATTAACTAGGCAGGGAATACAAGGATAGTGGCACTTTATTCAATTATACTTATAAAGATGCATTATTGCAGATGATAAGAATTAATAGGAACACTTGTATATAACAGTACTTAAATGAAACACCAATAAAATGCAGCTCTTTTTACCTCAAACAATATAGCTGATAGAGTTTTGCTACACCTCACATCTAAATCTTGAGAGTTGGATCTGTTCCCTGGGTGTTCTTGGCTTACTGCATGAGCTGCAAAGAAATGAGTTTTGTAGTATTAACAAAATCAAGCAAAATAGTCAAGCCAGCTTTACATATTTTGTTATTTTATGCCATTTATCTGCTCAAATAATAGCTTAATCAAATGGACTTTCTCTGACTAATGAATAACAAATGTATCTTCTTTGACTATAACTATGCCACTATTTTGCACTGTTAGGTGCAAATCTGTCCAGGTTTATGGAATCAGGCTATTCTTATACTTTGTCACGTAATAAAGCAAATGTTCCACAGAACTCAAACAACTTGCTTTGGTTATAACATACCATCTGTTGATACAGAGACTGATAACCCACACATATTGCTTAAAACTGTTGCTGATAATGAAAGAATTATCAATAAAATTAGCAGAGCATTTTCTTCACATATAGAAAATATTATGACAAAAACATTAAGAGACACAGTGAAAAATCAAGTAATTAGCCACATGGAACTATTTTAGATCATCAAGCATTATTCTTTTTCCAAAATGAACCAGAAAGGGAAAGATCAAATCTGAAGAAAAGGGAATTTTTGTGTTTTTTTTTTTTTTTGCCTTCCACTGACCAGAAGTTATTCATATTCTACAATCATCTGTAAAGAAGTCTGAAAATTTAGTTTGTGTTTCCAAGGAAAGTGAAAAGATCTTGTTAGAAAATGGTAGACCTCACTGCTGTAAAATAGCTTATTGGTGTGTTGTACAAATTTTTTAAATCTAATACAGAATGTGTTCTTCCAAGCTTCCTATTCAGGAAAATCATACATTACAAGTAAAAGATGACTGTGAATTCTGAATTCCCTGGGATATTACAAAACATATTTCTCCAGAGACTGTTCAGTTATTCTCTCCTTTCAATCTCAAAAGCTTCCGGGTTACAAATAGAAATTATAAGACAATCTTACTTATGAAAAAAAAAAGGCAGAATTCACAAACCACTCAAAACCTATGTGTTACCAGATAACAAAGATAATACATATTTAAAATATATCAGCAAAGTTGTATTTCCACTAATACTAGTACCCAGAATTTTTTTTCAGATTTATTTATTTATTTATTTGTAAGTCAGAGTTACACAGAGAGAGGAAAGGCAGAGAGAAGAGAGAGAGGTCTTCCATCCGATGGCCCAATCCCCAGTTGGCTGCAACAGCCAGAGCTGCGCCAATCCCAGGCCACAGCAGAGATCTGGATCGGAAGTGGAGCAGCCAGGCCTCAAACCAGCACCCATAAGGGATGCAAGTGCTTCAGGCCAAGGTGTTAACCTGCTGCGCCACAGCACCAGCCCCATAGTACCCAGAGTTTTGATCAGCTTATCATTAAAAGGTTTATTCCTTGGGGCTCATGCTTCCTTTTTTAGTAAATATTTGAATTCACATATCTTTTATAAACTTTTTCTATGTGGTTATTTCATATTTCAAATATAAAATAAGAAATCTATCCTCAGAAGGAAATTATTGAAGGTACTTAAGGAATACTTATTATTTATAATCAAGATCTATTAAGTAGTATTATGGATATTTGTAAATATCTTTCATTGGTAAGATGAGAAATACATGTGGGTAAGTTAAAATACAGCAATGGCATTTTAAAAAGTTACACAAAATGTAAGAAACCAGAGGTCCTATAAAATAGGTCATTTGACTTGTAATTTTTGTGGATTTTCTGCTGCCTGGCATCAATTAGGTTTGCCTAATTTAGCTGCTAGAGTATCGTCATATGTGACTCAGATGAACTCTTTCAGCCTTTATTAAGAGGTAGAAAGGACTCAGAAATTTTATTAAAAGGTATAAAAGGACTGAGCCTCCAGAATCATCGTATGATTATCACTGTGTTTACATAATAATATTCCCCAGTATAGCAGATTTTTTTCTGAAACATGTATTAATTGTTCCATGTCATCTGTTAGTAAGTAGACTAATAACCCTCCCATATATCTTACAATTGGAGAGTTATTATCAAAAGACATCTAATAATTGTGAATGACCAGGCTTACTTTAGTTTCCAAGATTATATATCAGTATCTTGTTTTCATAAGCTTTAGAGTTTAACATTCGGTGTGCATAGTTGAGGAGAGTTGGAAATGGATAATTTGAGAGGAAAACAATGTAATTTTGTTCTCTTTGTTTTTCTCTACTCTTTTAAAATTATTATTATAAAGATAACAGAGTGCATATATTTCATGGATACATAAGAACATAACCATACTTGCCTCCCCTCCTCCCTCACTCAAACTCCATGTTTCATTCCTATTTCCTTTAATTTTTGAAATAATTTTTGTATTTCATATATGCAGCTTTAAGAGAATAATGATACATCCCTCCATAACCTCTTTCACTCACTCCCACTGTCTTTTTTCCTTCTACTCTTACTTTTTTAAATTTTTACAATGGCATAATTTCAATTCTTTATAATTGTAAGCTTAATCCTCCACTAAGTAAATAATTCAACAACTAGGAAATGATAAAACTATTGTTCCTCAAGTGTATATACAAGGGTTATAAACAATAATCAAATTTCAAAATGTCAATTTCCCTGATATACATTACATTATTGTACTCTATGTATTGGTTACCACAAATCAGGGAAAACATGACATTTGTCTTTTTGGGATTGGCTTACTTCAGTACACATAATGGTCTCTGGTTTTGACTTTGTTGGTAAAGTCCTCAATGATACTGGCTGATTGTGGACAGGAAATACAGTAAGTCACAAAAAAAGAACCATAAAATTATGAGTAGAAACTAGAAAGGGAAAAGCAATTGCCTATTATTATTAATGCGATAAGGTTTTTATTCTCTCTTTTAATTATTATTAATGGTGGAGTATGATAATTGTATCCTAAAGGGAACTTGATGTTATTGGTATATATGCTGAATGCAGTGTTGCGTCAAGGGAGATGTAGCAATTTTGACTGTGAGGAGCAAAGATAATATCCAGGTCAATGAAGTTATAAGAGTTAAAAGTGGAGCAACAATATGATAGTAATTGGTGCACATTCATTGATAATAAACAATTATTATTAATTAATAATGATAAACAGTGATTATATGTGTTGTCTTTACACTGTTAAAATTTAAATATATTTTAAACTATAGTACAAGAGAAATATATAATTCCTATAGTATATAAAATGTCAAAATAATTATTACACAAAACAGTGCTGGTTGAATTATTTTTAATTAACACTTTATTTTTTTCAATTTTAATTTTTTTTTTAAGTTATGCAGGTTTATTTCATATTTACAGAATTAGGAACATAGTAACGCTTCTCCCTGTACCCTTCCTCCTGCCTACACTCCAACACTTCCTCCTCCTCACTCTCACATACTCACTCTTAATTCTTACAAAGATCTGTATTCAGTTTACTTAAAGATTATATATTTAACCTTACACTAAATAAAAGTTTTCAACAAATAATATGAACAGGAAAAAAAAAAAAAAACACTTTTTCTCAATGGAAGAGACAAGGGTAAAAAAATCACCAAATCTCAAAATGTTATTTCATTTCAATACATTACATTTCAGATACTCTCTTAGTTATCTTTGATCAGGGAAACATATACTATCTGTCTTTTTAGGACTGGCTTATTTCACTAAGCATAATGATTACTAGTTGCAACTATTCTATTTTGTTGCAAAAAATATGACTTCATTATGACTTCATTTTTTTTTTAACAGCATGTTGGTGCAGATAACTCTTTCATATTCTGATTTCCTTTGGTTTAGGAAAATTCTCAGGACTAGGATAGCTGAATCATATGGTTAGTCTTTGTTCAGATTTCTGAAGTATCTCCATATTGTCTTCCACAGTGGCTTTACCAGTTTATATTCTCACCAACATTGGAACAAAGTACCTGTTTCCCTACATCCTCACCAGTATTTGTCATTTGCTTATTTCTGTATGAGAACCATTCTAATGGGAGTGAGGTAAAAGTATTGTGGGCCGGCGCCACGGCTCACTAGGCTAATCCTCCATTTTGCAGCGCCGGCACACCGGGTTCTAGTCCTGGTCGGGCGCCAGATTCTGTCCCGGTTGGCCCTCTTCCAAGCCAGCTCTCTGCTGTGGCCAGGGAGTGCAGTGGAGGATGGCCCAAGTGCTTGGGCCCTGCACCCCATGGGAGACCAGGATAAGTACCTGGCTCCTGCCATCGGATCAGTGCGGGGCGCCGGCCGCAGCGCGCTGGCCGCGGCAGCCATTGGAGGGTGAACCAATGGCAAAGGAAGACCTTTCTCTCTGTCTCTCTCTCTCACTGTCCACTCTGCCTGTCAAAAAAAAAAAAAAAAGTATTGTGGTTTTGATTTGCATTTCCTTGATGGCTCATGATCCTGAGCATTTTCCCAAATGTCTATTGGGCATTTGAATTTCCTCTCTTGAAAAATGATGTTCAGGTTCTTTGCCAATTTCTTATCATGATTGTTTTGTTGTTATTGAATTTCATGAGAGCTTTATAGATCCTGGATGTTAATCTGTCAATCCTTTATAAGTGACATAGTTTGCAAATGTTTTCTCCCATTCTGTTGACTTCATCTTCACTTTGCTGGTTTTTTTTTTTTTTTTTTTTTTTTTTTTTTTTTTTTTTTTTCCAGTGAAGAAGCTTCTCAGCTTGGGATAATCCTATTTGTCAATTTTGGGTTAGATTGCCTATGCTTCTGAGGTCTTTTACAAGAATTATTTGCCTATGCCAATGTCTTGTAGAGTTTTTCCAACGTTCTCTAGTAATTTTATGGCTTTGAGTTACAGATTCAGGTCTTTGATTCATTTTGAGTGGATTTTCGTGTATGGTATGGGTCTAGTTTCAAACGTCTAGATGTGGAGATACACTTTCCCCAGCACAATTTGTTAGAGAAATTGGGAAACCTAAAAGAAATGGCTAGATTCCTAGACTCATACATTCTAGCAAAACTGAGTCATGAAGGAACACAAAACCTAAACAAACCAATAATCAAGACTGAAAATGAATCATTATTAACACACTCTAAACAAAAATAAAAGTCCACAGTTGGATGGCTTCACTGCTGAATGTTACCATGCATTGAAAGAAGAGCTAACTCCAATTCTTCTCAAGCTATTCAAAACAATTCAAAGGGAGGGTATCCTCCCAAACTCCTTCTATGAAGCCTACATCAATTGAATTCCTAGTCCAGAAAAGGACACAACAAATACAACCAGAACCAATATCCCTTATGAACATAGATGCAAAAATCCTCAACAAAATATTAGCTAATCGAGTCCAGCAACACATCTGAAGATCATTCACCCAGACCAAGTTGGATAGATCCCTAGTATGAAGAGATGATTCAATATTTGCATATCAATAAATGTGATTCATCACAGTGCAAACTGAAGAACAAAAACCATTTGGTAATCTCAATAGATACAGAGAAAGCATTTGAAAATATACAACATCCTTTCATGATGAAAACTTTAAGCAAATTCAGTTTAGAAGTAACTTTCCTCAATACAATCAAGACAGTTTATTACAAACACATGGCCAGTATCCTATTGAATGAGGTAAAGCTGGAAGAATTCCCCGTAAGATCTAGAAGCATGAAAGGATGCCTGTTATCACCATTGCTATTTAATATAATCTTGAAAGTTTTAGCCAGAGCCAGTAGGTAAGAAAAAGAAAGGAATAAAAATTGGAAAGGAGGAAATTAAACTATCCATATTCTCAGATGACATGATTCTATGTATAGGGGATCCAATAGACTTCACTGAGACTACTAGAACTCACAAAAGAGTTTGGTAAAGTGATAGTAGGTAAAATCAACATGTAGAAATCAATAGCCTTTGTATACACAGACACTGTCATGGATGAGAAAGAACTTTTAAGATCTGTCCCATCCACAATAGTTACAAAAAGATTTAAACACCTTGAAATAAATTTAACCAAGGATATTAGATTTTTTAACATCCTTATAATTACAAAACACTGAAGAAATAAATAAAAGAAGATACTAGAAAATTGGAAATATCTTCTATATTCATGGATTGGAAGAATCAACATCATCAAAATGTCCATACTACCAAAAGCATTTACAAATTCAATGCAATCCCAATGAAAATACCAATGTCATTCTTTGCAAATCTAAATAAAAAAAAGTGATGCTAAAATCCATGTGGAAACACAAGAGATCCCAAATAGCTATTTCAATCTTACACAATAATAACCAAGCTGAAGGCATCACAATACCTGATTTCAAGACATACTACAGGAGAGTTATAATCACAACCTGGTACTGGCTCAAAAACATACTTGTAGACCAATGGAATATGAATAGAAATAGAAACTCCATAAATCAATCTATGGTTCTACAACTAACTTGTCTTTGACAAAGGAGTTAAAAAATCCAATCCTTGGAGAAGAATTAATTTAATTTAACATAAATTTATTTAGAAAATAGTACAAAATGAAAGTTACATTTTGTTTGTCTTGAAGGAGATATAACAGTGACTCAACTAGGAGATCATTCAAGTTGGGACAAATACCCAAAGAAGTAGTTTGGTGATTTATTAATGAGTGAAATTTAGGTGTATTTAAGCTGAGGAATTTCTTTTTGAGAATATTCAGCAATAAACCCGTTATAAAATAGTGCGATTTGTTTTCACTGTGGTGATTTTCCCAATAAGTTTTGAGTTAGAATATGGACATAGATTTTTCTTTTTAAAATGATATTTTTAAAAAATGATATTTTGCAGTATGAATATCTCCTTTTGATATGGGGGGTATATGATTGTTAAACTTTTAAATCTTTTATTTATTTTCTAACATTAAACTAATTTTACTTTTTGTATATAAAGGCAAGCTGAAAATGATACATTTTCTTTCATACACATTTCTCCTCTCAGTTTGCTAGAATTTTGTTTAGATTTGTATCATTTATAATTATGAATGAAATTAGACTGCATTTTTTTTCCTCTTACAGTTCTGAGCTGTTTTGGTATCATTTCTAAACTAAGATAAGATGTATTTGAATCTATCCTATTTCTAATCTGGAAGAATGTAGGAATTCATATAAATTTGGCTTTGTCATTTATTTGAAACTATCTTACTGCTGAGCCAAGTCAAATCCAGGAGCTTGGAATTCTATTCAGATCTCCCAAATGGATGACAGAGACCCAAGCACTTGGACCATCTTCCTCTGCTTTCTCAGGCACATTAGTAGGTAGCTGGATCAGACGTAGAGCAGTTGGGTCACATACCAACATTGATACCAAAAACCTGCAAAGCAGGCGTCAGCTTCCTCATTTGTAGCATGATGCACAACTTAAATTATGCACATTTACATGGCTGTTCCAGAATTTTATGTTTATAACTTGTCTGTTATATTTTTATATTGTTTGTTACAAAACTTTCAATATTTTACATGTAAAACTAAATTTAATTTACTTGGTTACAGTTTAAACTTAATGTAAGATTTTCTTTTACTTTGTGTTTGTATTTTTCAACTCAACAGTAATTTTTTGTCAGTAAGTTTTTAAGAAATTTTAAAATTTTTATCTTCACTCATGTGTACATTCTTTTGGAATAGTTTTCCATTTTATTTTGTCCTTCTTGTTTGCAGCACTGCTTATTGGGTATTAGTTAACTAATATCTTACACTCCTCTTGAGCAATAGCAAACAGGAATAATTTAGATAAATTACCAAACATACATACTTTTCTACTGCAGTGTTTTGATTCAAATGTTCCCTCCATGGGTATATTTTTATACTAGATGATGTGGGTTTACAGACATAACTCATCTTTCATGCATTTCATACTCAGTACTTGAAATCTTTTCCTACTGTACCTAGGAACTATTATTGAAAATATTCTTGTTTTTTTTTTTAACATGTTTCTGTGTGTGATAGACTCTAAGTAAATTTTGTGTAAAATTTTCCTATATTTGGATTTGTTCTTCATTAATTTACCTGAGTTTGATGATTATGCTTTTCTAACAGTTATAGAGAAATGCCAGCCATCTGTTTCTTCAAATATGCCTCTTACATCCTGATAATTATGTAACATATGTGTGTGTTTAATCTTCTATTATATGTTTCCTGTACCTCTTTCCTAATATTAAATCTAGCTCTTTCTCTGCATGCATAAAATATTCTGTATTTTTCATTACTACAGTAAATTCATTTTTTTATTTTTAAAATATTTTTGAGGTCAGCTTTTTGGTGCATTGTGTTGAGCTGCTGCTTGGGTGTTGACATCTCTTTTCAGATTTCAAATCCAAGCTGCTCCATTTGTAATCCAGTTTCCTGCCAATGTGCTTGTTAATGCAGTTGTAGATGGCCTAATTCTTGGCCTCCTGCAACCCACATGAAAGGCCTGGATGGAGTTCCTGGATCCTGTCATCAGCCTAACTCAGACCTGACTGTTGCAGGCACTTAAGTGAATCAGTAGAAAGAAGATCTCTTTCTCTGACTCATCCTCTGTGCTTCACACTTACTTTTAAAATAAATAATTACATCTTTTAAAAGAGAAAATGTCTAAATTGTTTTATCACTGTTTTGTCTAATTTTATAATATGAAATAATGTTTTAATTTTAAATGATTTCATTTGATTCTTTTAAATCTCTATATAAATCTGATTATAAAATAGCTCTCCATTATGCTTCTATGTTCTGCTATTTCTCAACCATGATGATTAACTTTCCAAGTTGTATCTAACAGTGGCTTGTTTTTGTTTGAGCTTATTTTTGAGAAATATGTGATGTCCTATTTGAAGATGAGTTTTGTGATGGCTTCACTTAGTATATGCAAGTTTGTTGTGCGTACTATCAGATTTGGTCAACTTCTAACATTATTTCACACTTAAAAATTTTGGTAATGCACAGAAACCAATAAATTTCATTGAAAATTTCTATGTAGGACAGATTATGGTTCCTGGTTCTTAAGGAAAACTCTTCAACATGTTTTCCTTGTAGAATGATGTTTATTCCTTGTCCTAGTTATTATCAAACAATCCACCTGTTTATGGAACCATCTGTGTGCTGATATATTCTTTTATATTTTTTAACTTGAAACATTCTTGGCCTTTTTCACCCTTTCTATATTTCACAAATTTACTGATAGAATGACAGTCGTCATGATTCAGCAAAAGCCTTCAGGACAAAGTCTACTGGAGGTGTCAAGCTTTTACTTATTTTGTTTGAAGGCTCATCATAGTCACCACTTTCATGATAGCTTTCCATTTGTGTTTTGAAGTATATTTTTAATTATGAATTTTTATAATCTATTTTACAGACAGAGAGATCTTCCATTCTCTGCTTCATTTCCTAAATGCCCCCAAATAGCCAGGATTGGGCCATGTCAAAGCCAGGAATCAGGAACTCAATATGGGTTTGCCACATGTGTGGCAGGATCACAGGTGTTTAACCATCATGACTGCCTCCCAAAAGTACATATTAGCAGGAAGTTGGATCAGAGCAGAGACGGGACCCAAAGTGTCTTCAAGAAGTGACAACCTCTGAGCCAAATATGTATTCATCAAAAAAAAACCCTTTTTTTTAAGATTTACTTCTTTATTTGAAAGGAAGAGTGACAGAGACAGTAGGATATGCAAAGGGAGAGAGAGCTTTCATCCTTTGGTTCACTCCTCAAATTGTTGCCATAGCCAGATCTGGGCAAAGACAAAGCAGGTAGATTGGAACTCGAACTTGGTCTCCCACCTGTGTAGGAGGGTCATGACTACCCGCACCTTCCCAAGCACATGACCCTAAAGCTGCATTGGAAGTGAAGAGCCAGGAAGGAGCACTCCAATATGGAATGCCCACATTACAAGAGGCAACATAATCTGATTAAACAAAACACTATATGCCAAAATACATTTTAATTAGAACAACAGTTATTTTTTGCTGAGATGGCCATTAAGCTCATTTCATTTATGTTTTATGTAACATCTGTGTCTTTGAATTTCTATTGATATTCATATGAGGTCATAAGATATTTGAAGGGGTGGCTAAATCTTATATATTATTTTACTGCAAACTTATATTAAGCTTTTCTCTATAACCATATCTAACCATTTCTCTCATTTCCTTTTCCCTCATTAAAATTGAAGTTAATTGTAGTTTTGTAAATGAAAGTTTTACCTCATTTTCTTGTTTGTGTTCCTGTCAACATGCCCATCCTTCTATTTGAAATGCCATTCTTTGTTTACTGTATTCAGGTGCTACAATGTTCTACAAATGTAGAATACACACAAAAGGGATTTTCCCTTCATATTACTAAGACTATATCGGAAAAGAAACATATTGGCATCAATTACACAGATACCAGAGCAGTGCTCAAAAAGAAAAAGAACATTGCATTGCAGTATACAATAAAATATAATAATAAATTTATTTTTTCCCTACCAAGATGTAGGCCCTGACCTTAACCTAAGGAAAGGTCCTAGTAAATATTTTTAGTTTGCAAAATGGTGCAATGATAGGCCTTGAGAAAAAGCAAGAGGCTTCTCACCTGGTTGTGGTGATTTAATTTCAGCTTCTGTGGCACAACTGACACCATATGACTCTTGCTAGCTGTTATGTTCTGCACTAGCTCTGTATAAGGGTTCCAGTGTTTACCAAACTCTGGAAACTTTTAGTAGTGTTCTTGAAAGATGATCCCTAGTGAGTTTCCTCAGGGCCTAATGGTCAGGTTCCATTACAAATTCTCCAAAACTCAGGAGGTGCCCTTTGATGGCTTACCATCACTCTAACAATTGGTTTCCTAAAGTTTTGCCAGCACCTGAATGGGAAATTTGATTCCTTTTTCTTTCAATCTATGGTGTCTCTACACTCATTGTTTACCTAGAGTGGACTAAAATCACATCTTTTTTCAAAAAGTCTGAATCTTATAGCACTACTTATTCTTTCTTTGGTATTTCCCCTTGGCCTTAAAGATTATAAATTGTATATTTTATGAGTTATATTATTTAACCTTATCTGTACATTTTTAGTGATTATCTATAACTAGTTAATAATTCAGCACATGAAACATTCCTGGTTCCAATCACCGATGCAATAATTTTATCTCTTGGAGGAGCCTGACTGAAATCAAATAGACCTGACTCAGTCTTCTGAAGCAGATAACTTTACTCTTCTTTGTGGCTTGTCTGTGGGATGAATAAGCAAAATGGCTTAAGTGACCTTAAGGGTCTATCACATTGGAGTAACAGAGATCAGTAAGATTTATCCTAACACTAAAATAACTGAAATAGATGTCAACGTATGACGAAATAGTGTAATTCATCACAATAGGCATCCAATAGTAAGAAACAAATTCCTAAGAGATTGGAAACAAATGAGACACACTCTACTCTAATACCATCTTGATGCTTAGAAAGAAATTCAAGGCTGTTGCATGAGTGAGGGATAGAGAATTACATAAAAATAACTAAAAAATATTCTCTTCCCTTTTTCATACATGTTCCCCTCCTTCTTCTTCACCTTTTCCTTCTTCTCCTTGTTTTCCTCCTCCCATTACTTCCAGCGAATGCACAATCATTCTAGCATCATATTTTGAAAAAAAAATTATGCTCTCTCCAATGAATGGACTTTATACTTTTGTGAGAAATACATGACCACATATATGTTGTCTATATAAGGACTTTATATTCTGATTGACTTGTCTTTTGGACAATGTGGCACAGTCTCAATCATTGTTGCTTTATAACAAATCTATTCCAAATTTTCTTCTTTCTCAAAGTTAGTTTGGATACTGTATATCCTTTGCACTCCCAGTATTTTTTTGACAGGCAGATTTAGTGAGAGAGAGACAGAGAGAAATGTCTTCCTTTCCAATGATTCATCCCCCAAATGGCCGCCATGGCCAGTGAGCTGCGCCAGTCCAAAGCCAGGAGCCAGGTGCTTCCTCCTGGTCTCCCATCCGGGTGCAGGGCCCAAGCACTTGGGCCATCCTCCACTGCCTTCCCGGGCCACAGCAGAGAGCTGGACTGGAAGAGGAGCAACTGGGACAGAACTGGCACCCCAACCGGAATGAGAACCTGGGGTGCTGGCACCACAGGCAGAGGATTAGCCTAGTGAGCTGCGGTGCTGGCCCTGTACTCCCATGTATTTTTAATTTGGAAATTTGTCAAGACCTAAGGTGTTAAAGTGTTAAGATGGTATAGGAGTTGAGGAATTAATCCCACCCTCATATCCCAATAAGAAGTTCTCACCTGAGGTGCTTGAAAATGGCCTCAGTCCAGGCTCCATACTAAATAATGAATCCTACAAAAGAAGTCTCCTATACAAAGAATGGGAATGAACACATTCATGACTGTACTGGTTGTGCTTGTGAGCTCAACTACCTCTTTCTCCAGAAAACTACAATACACTGGCTGGTCAGCAAATCTGATGTGGGAAAGAAAGTGTTCCCCATGAGCGCTGCCAGAGAAACCTTTGTAATTGCCTATGCTGGGGCCTAAAGTTCTCATGTGTGATTTTGCACGGCAGTCAGCCTCCTCAACTCCTGTACTTAATGCTTCAGGGCCTCAGTTTGAGATACAGGATGCCCTATTATGGAATCAAAAGAATTAGACTCATGGGACTGTAACCACACTGGTGAATTTGTCTGACATAACAGTTGACCATGGCAATGATTAAGGAAGAATCAAGCATGATTATAAGATTTTTCTTGGAGAGTGTCAGCCCTGATCAACCTAGAGGAATGTTTCTCAAAGCCCCTTCGACTTTAGTGTAGCAGTTCAGGAGGATTTTCCTTTGTGCTATGGTTTGAGCATGCTCTTTATAAAAGTGTGACTGAAAGTATTGGTTCATTTACCGTGCTGCTCTGGTGAGAAAGTTGAAGTTTATTTGAATGCTTTCTGGAATTGAAAGCATATCACGATGATCATGGCACACATATAAAAAAGAACAATCACAGAAGGAGTATATGGTGTCCACTGGAATGTCAGAACATCCTAATCAAGATATACATCAGTCAGTCAAGTAAAAATGGATCCCATGATCGCTGTCAATGGGGTTTTTAGTCTAGTTCCAATAATTTAGTTTGTTACTTGGCTTCAAAGTATTGTCAGAAGCAGTCAACTGAAAAGCATTTTGCTTGTCTATAATATTAGTTCATCAGACTCTGGAGTATGAATGACATCTAGAAATACTGTCAGTGGAAATTTCAGGAGCTGGGTCATCTCTTGTCATTTCATAGTGTTTGTCATCAAGTGTGACCCTCTTCTCAGCAGTAACTTTGAAATCAATGTGTTCATAACAGTATGAGAAGGAAGTGCATGGAGTTTTTTTCTGGAGGAAGATAAAGCTTTCAGTAACATTTCTGGAAAATAAAGATCATTTATGTATTGCACTTACCAAATCCCCACCTACCACACTAACTCCTCACATGCCATCTTTGTTTTATGATTGTTATTTGTTTTCTAAAGCCTATGCTATTTTGTGTGTCTTTTTTTATATCTTTTTTTTTATTTTATTTTGTTTAATGAACATAAATTCCCAAAGTACAGCTTATGGATTACAATAGCTTCCCCACCCCTCCCCGGAAATTCCCTCCCACCCACAACACTCCCCTCTCCCACTCCCTCTCCCCTTCCATTCACATCAAGATTAATTTTCAATTATCTTTATATACAGAAGATCAATTTAGCATATATTAAGTAAAGATTTCAACAATTTGCACCCACACAGAAACACAAAGTGTAAAATACTATTTGAGTACTAGTTATAGCATTAATTAAACACCTAAGAGTAACTGTGTCTTAATTACAGAGTTCAACCAATAGTTTTAAGTAGAACATAAAAAATACTAAAAGGGTAAAGTATTAAGTTTTTTTTTTGTTCTTTTTCTTTTTTTTGTTTTGTTTGTTATATAGTTATTTTTTTATTTAATAAATGTGAATTTACAAAGTGCAACTTTTGTATTGTTGTGGTTCCCCCCCAACCTCCCTCCCTCCCGTGGCCCTCCCCTCACCCACTCCCTCTCCCATCCCGCCCTTCATTGAGTTTCATTTTCAATTACCTTCATGTACTGAAGATCAACTTAGTACAAAGAAGAAGGAGTGGGTAGAGAAATGAAGAAGGAGGAGGAGGAGGAAGTGGAGGAGGAGGAGGGAGAGGAGAAAGAGGAAAATAGTAAAAAATAAAGAAGATGGCCGGCGCCATGGCTCACTAGGCTAATCCTCTGCCTTGTGGCGCCGGCACACCAGGTTCTAGTCCCAGTCGGGGCACCGGATTCTGTCCCGGTTGCCCCTCTTCCAGGCCAGCTCTCTGCTGTGGCCAGGGAGTGCAGTGGAGGATAGCTCAAGTGCTTGGGCCCTGCACCCCATAGGAGACCAGGATAAGTACCTGGCTCCTGCCTTGGGATCAGCGCAGTGCGCCAGCCGCAGCGCACCAGCTGTGCACCAGCCATTGGAGGGTGAACCAATGGCAAAGGAAAACCTTTCTCTCTGTCTCGCTCTCTCACTGTCCACTCTGCCTGTCAAAAAATAAAAATAAATAAATAAATAAATAAAAGATAAAGAAGAAAGAGGAGGAGAAAGAACAAAGGGCAGGAGGGAGGAGGGGGGAGAGAATGAATAAAAATAAAAAGAAGGGAGGGAAGGAAGGAAGGAAGGAAGGAAGGAAGGAAGGAAGGAAGGAAGGGAGGAAGGAAGGAAGGAAGGGAGGGAGGAAGGAAAGAAGGAAGGAAGGAAGGAAGGAAGGAAGGAAGGAAGGAAGGAAGGAAGGAAAAAGAAAGAAATAAAGAAAAATAAAATGGGGAAAAAGTAACAAGTGCAGGCTGGAGAGAACATAGAGGAAAAGATAACCCTCCCTCACGGTTGTTGGGTTATAGTAAAAGCATTGTAGAAAATAAAATGGAGGTTCCTTTTGAAATAAAATCTAGGAGCACTGTATGATCCAGCCAGCCCAGTACTGGATTGACACTCAGAGAAAATGTAATCAGTCTTCCTTACAGACACCTGTACTCCTCTATGTATCGCAGCACTATTTGGATAGGCAAGAAGTTGAGTTAAACTAAGTCTATCAACTGATTAATGGATAATGAAAATGTGGTAAACATACACTTGAAATATCTTTGACAGCATTGATGGAATTACAGGTCATTACATTAGGTCGAATATGTCAAGCACAGCAAGATTAGTACTGCATGATTTCACTTCTATATGGGCTCTAAGGAAATTGATTTCATAGAACTTTAGATTACAATGATTGATACTAGAGATTGGGGGAATTAGGAGTGGGGAAATATTGATTAACGGTCACTATAATACAGTTAGATGAAAGAAAATTCTGCTGTTCTGCACAGTATGGTGGTTATAGAAAACATAATTTACTGCACATATTTTTGTGAAAATCAGAAGAAAGGATTTTGAATGTGTTCAACATAAAAGAATGATAAACATTTGAGAAGAATACATGTTTCTTCGGATCTGGGCTATATACAATGGGTAGAGATACACATGTTGTGACATCATAGAGTATCCCATACATGTATATATTTTCAGTTAAAATTTAAAATATTTATATACACAATCAGCAAAAAGCTTAGACATTGTTTTCATGGTTATTTATACAAGAAAAATCAAAGTGCATGGCCATACCAGGGCTTATAGATGGAGGCTTATATGGATGTTCTGTGAGAGTCAAAATATATACACAAAGCAAATGTCCACAAATATGTTCCTATATGAACAAGCTGTGGCATGTCTACTCAGTGAAGTGTCACTCAGCAATGTAAATGATAATACTACCAGTACCTATAATATGAATAAATCTTAAAATCATTATGTTGGATGATACAGCAGACAAAAGACTAGATATTTGAAGTTGATAGCCTCATAAAATTATAAAAAGCACAATCTAATTTATAGTGAAAGAAACTCAAAAGCAGGATTCTTGTATGTATGATGTGAACATCCTTGGGAGAAGATCAGAGATGTATTATTCAGGCTAACACAAATGTTTGCTGATCATGTGAAAGCACTAATTTTTAAAATGTCAAAAATGTGTCCGGAGAAAATTTTTAGTTTGTTATTATTTGAAAGTCAGTAACTGAAACAGAGGGAAAGACAGAGAGAGAAAGATCTTCCATCCTCTGGTCCACCAACCAATAGTTTGTGTGGAACATGTCAAAGCCAAGAGTCAGGAACTCCATCCAGGACTCCCACATGCATGGCAGGGGCCCAGGTAATTGAACCATCATTTACTATCTTCCAGGTTTTTGCAGGAAGCTGGGTATTAAGCAGAGGAGAGACACTCTCTTAGGTACTCTGGTATGGGATGTGGAGTTGGCTCTGTGCTGTCACACTTGCTTCTGGAGCATATTTTAATCAAAATAGATTTCTTAGAAAAGAGTAAATCTCAGAAGCGATAGCACTGCCATAAAATACTAACCAATAAAAGAAAAATTATTACTCTTTATTTATGTTAGCAATATTTTTCTGAGATTTTAAAATGATTTATGATAGCATTTGGGTTTTCTATGCCTTTAAAATTTTCACTTTATCTGAAGTGAGGTGAATAGGAAGCTGAAATATTGAAAGCAGATCAAAATAGTAGTAAATAATGACAATCATACATTACAAAAACATGATATTATTATTCTTAAATGATACTTTCTTGTAATAGGTTTTTAGTTTTTAGAGACAAACTAGTATACACAAAGTATTATTATGATATTGTGTGCTTTTAATGCTTGACTGCTGAAATGTGTAAATTATATTTCTGTTTACTTCAATAAAGTGCTATAAATCAAATGTATCTCCTTCAGAGCTTTTTTAGAAGAACTAGGGACAAAACTTCAAAACTTAAAACCACACTAAATAAATTGATTTTATCAGGCATAAATATTTCACATTCGGTATATAGTCATATATAAAAATATATTACACCTGAAAACTTCACGCATTTTGGAGGAACATATTACTACAAAAGTCAACTTATGGGCGGTTTTTCAGTAACTTGATCAGCTCTTGTCCTGACGGTTGATGTAGAATGTAATACTTTATCCATTTTAGTATTTTGTTATTGTTGTTCTAGTACCATTGGTTGAACTCTGTAATTAACACACAATTATTCTTAGGTGTTTAAATTTTAACTGAAAAGTGATCCCTGTTAGGAATTTGGAAAACATTATGCTGAGTGAAATAAGCCAATCCCAAAGGGACAAATACCACTTGTTCTCCTTGATAGGTGACAACTAACTGAGCACCAAAAATGAAACCTGTTAAAGTGAAATGAACTCTATGAGAAACGGTGACTTGATCAGCCCTCACCCTGACTGTTGATGAGCAACTTGATATGTTATCCCTTTTAGTATTTTTTTGTTTGTTCTACTTAATACCTTTGGTTGAATACTGTAATCAATACACAATTCTTCTTAAGTGCTGAAACTTAATTGAAAAGTGATCACTGTTAAATATAACAGTGGGAATAAGAGAGGGAAGAGATGTGCAATTTGGGACATGCTCAGGCTGACTTACCTCAAACTGTAGAGTTAGAAACATACCAGGGGATTCGAATTCAATCCCATCAAGGTGGCATGTACCAATGCCATCTCACTAGTCCCAGTGATCAATTTCTGTTCACAATTGATCATAATGATAGGACTAAGAACCAAAGGGATCACATAAACAAGAATAGTGTCTGGCAATACTAGCTGATAGAATCAAAAAGGGAGAGAATGATCCAACATGGGAAGTGAGATACACAGCACACCCATAGAATGGCAGATGTCCTAAACAGCACTCTGGCCTCAGAATCAGCCCTTAAGGCATGTGGATCTGGCTGAAAAGCCCATGAGACTATTTCAGGCATGGAAAGCCAAGACACTCTGGGGAAAAAAAAAATCTAAATGAAAAATCTCTGCAAGTGAGATCCCAGTGCAAATAATGGATCATCAGAGAAGGAGGTACCTTTCTCTGAAGGGAGGAGAGAACTTCCACTTTGACCATGGCCTTGTCTAAATATGATCAGAGACAGTGAACTCAGGGGGCTTCCATAGCCTTGGCAGCTCATGACAAGAGCCTAGTGTGATTACTGAGGCCGTAAACAAGAGTGTCAATTTGTTAAGTCAACAACAGGAGTCACTGTGCACTTACTCCTCATGTAGGATCTTTGTCCTTAGTGTGCTGTACATTGAGATTTAATGCTATAACTAGTACTCAAACAGTATTTTTCACTTTATGTTTCTGTGTGGGAGCAAACTGTTGAAATCTTTACTTAATGTATGCTAAACTGATCTTCTGTATATAAAGAGAATCGAAAATGAATCTTGATGTGAATGGAAGGGGAGAGGGAGTGGGAAAGGGGAAGGTTGTGGGTGGGAGGGACATTATGGGGGGGAAGCCATTGTAATCCATAAGCTGTACTTTGGAAATTTATATTCATTAAATAAAAGTTAATAAAACATGTTGAATTTGTATTTTAACTTTAAATTCACAGATTTTTTGAAAAATAAAAAAATTTGGAAACTTTAAAAATAGACTGACTTTTCATTTATGTATTCCTGTTTTCCTTAAAACTCTCCTCAATCCCTGAATGCGTGTTTCAAACATTATCTCTCTAAATGATTATGATCAAGTATTGGAAACAAATTTGTAATGTTCACTTTAAAATGTATTCATCATTTTGCATGTGTAATAAGCAAGCCAAATTTTATTTAGAAACCTCACAGAGAATTGAAAGTTATTCACAGAAAAGACTAATCATTATTAAAACTAAGTGGTGTTTTCATAAAAAGTGGCATCAATTAGAATTAGGAAAAATAAAGTTAGACTTCGTATTTTGGATAATTGAGGAGGCTACAACCCATGATTCAGAACCAATTGTCATATCTGGTTATAGGGGCTCTATTCAAAAAGTGTCCTATGATGATTTAAGACTGAAAAAGCTCTAAGCTGACCATTAGAAATAGAAATTTCAAGGTCTCAAGACCTAATTTTCCCCACTGATCAGCTGTTACAGGAGTAAATTAGCTTGTAAAATTGCATTAGGCAGAAATCTATCACCAGGGTCCATGCTCTGGTGTAGGTAAAGGTGCCATCTGCTGCACTGGCATCCCATATGGGTGCTGGTTCGAGCCCCAGCTGCTTTTCTTCCAATCCGGCTCCCTGCTAATGTGTCTTGGAAAGGTTCAAAAGGTGGCCCAAGTCCTTGGGCTCCTATACCCATGTGGAAAACCAAGATGAAGCTGCTGGTTCCTGGCTTCAGCCTGGCCCAACCCTGGCCATTGCAACCATTTGGGGAATGAATCAGTAGATGTAAGACTCCATTCTCTGTTATTCTCTCTCTGCCTCTGCTTCTCCTTCTCTGTAATTCTGACTTTAAAATAAAATAAATAAATCTTTTAAAACAAAGAAACAAATCCATCAACTTATTTTAATTATATCACTATTCAAAAATATAAAATTTTATTGCTTATTTTTAAGGAGGTAACTAGAAAAAGCACTTGTGTTCTAATATACATTACTTAAGTCTAATAATTCCATTTTATAAAGTCATTTAGTTATCGGCAACCGCTCTCAGAAGCACATATAGCCTGGCTTCTTGCTGGAACTTAAAGTTGAAACACTCATCTCTTAGGAACAAAACTCCTAACCTCCACCAACTAATTTTATTGGCCAACCCTAAGAAGTCAGCAGCTTTTGCCTTGCTCAAAGATTTCTGGTTCATAAATATTATTGTCAAGATCCAAGATGGCAAGATTGAGAAGCTCTACACTCACCTCTGCCACTGAGGAAAAAACAGAACAACAAAGAAAGACCACATTTCCAGAGATTAACTGAGAGGAAACTTTAGTAAAGAAGTGATGGGAACTCTAAACAGCCAAGATACTTGGAAATCCAGCATACAGTGCTCAACAAGTCACACCTCATTTCCTACCTGCAGCTTCTACTGGCAAAAGAACAGCAGAAATCTCCACAACCTCCAGTATCACCACAGAGCAGAATCTCTAATTATGGGCCCCAATGTCCTCATTTGCTTTAAATGCAGTCTAGAAAGCTGGCTTGGGTCAAAGCGATTGCTTTGCTCAAAACAAAAACAAGTAAAAAAAAAACACACAAATAACAACAGCAACAAAAAGAACCCACAATGCCTCCTCTTATCCTGAAAGCTCCAGAACATAGGTGTAGCAGCACAATCACCACTAAACTACATTGTGTGCTAGGGAAAAGCAGGCAGCCCTGACGTCACCAGGAATCCTTCCTTCCCCTGGAGCCAGTGTGCTTCCCAGCACGCAGAGCAAGTCCTTCTGCATCCTCTAGCTGTGGTTTGATTTGTACCAACAAACCCAGGACCATGTGTACCCCCCTCTCTATGATTCAAGAATGGTACCCTCTGCTTCTTGGAGTTTGATGCCAGTGCAGCTAATACACAAATGCAGATTGTGGGACTTGAGAGAGTCCACTTCTTCACACGTCCCAGCACCATCCCTCTTGCATACCTGTGGGAAACAAGCGAGGCATATTGTGTCATTCAGTTCTGGGATTGTGGGGTAATTTATATTCATTGGTGGGACCTGGAGCACTTTACCTGAAATTCTCTGTTTCAGGCTAATGGCTGCCTGTCCATAATCCCCAACTATCCTGCACTTGCCCTATGGGACCTTGAGTAAGGACTCTGTTTAATTCTGTAGCTCTGGGACTGTTAGTACTGATTTTTTAAGTTCCAGACAGCCACAGTCCACCGTGAGAAGTAAGGAAGGTCCTACCAGCATTCCTCTGCTCCAGGTCTGCACCTGCTAGGGCACAATCCCTCACATAACCCGTGATCAACCTGAGGGTTATGGGTAAAGTGTCTTGAAAGTCCTGCTCCTCTGGGATTGGGACTCCTGGAATTTTAATCCACAAGGTTATCTGAGTTCATCTGTGGGGCTTGGGGAAGACACTACTTGCATTCCACTGCTCCAGACCTATGCCTGGACAGAGCACAGTCCTTAGCATTATCTCTATGTAAAATGGGAGAGACATGTGTAAGGTTACCACTTTGTCATGGCACAGTAGGACTATAACTGTTGGCTTTGAAAGATCTTGGAACATGTGAGGCTTCTCGATGAATCCTTGGAAATGTTCTATCTCCACTTTATGGTTACAGTCCCACAGATGCCAGTACACAATCCCCAACATGGCCTAGACTTTTCCTGAGGGACTTCAGCAGCTGGTCTGGTGGCTCTGAGACTGTGCCTTGCACATTGTATTCCTCAGTCACCAGAACCCACCCTCTGGATCCTGAGGATGACACCATCCGTGTTCTGCTACTCCAGGCCCATTCCCGGCAGTGTACAGTTCTCAGTATAATCAGTATTCATCTTATCAAATATGGGCAGGATGCTGGTTATATGCCCAAGTGTAGACACAAAGGTTTTTGGTGCTTCATGCCAAACATCCCCCAAGTCCACACAGCAGGACCTAAGGGAGGTTCCATCCATATTATGCAATTTCAGGGCCATAGCTAATCGTACCACAAGCCCCATCATCATTCAGACTTTTCTGGTAGGACAAGAGAACAACACTTTTGAGTCCCCCAGCACCAGAAATGTGACTACTCATGTCACAATCCCTAGTGAGATCGACACCCAACTTTCTAAGGAATCAAGATAAAAGCCCACAAAAGTCCATGTTCACTTTAAAGTCATGCCACCAACTCCATCAACTGCTGTGGGTAGACAGCTGTGACATTCATAGACACTGCGAATATTGATTACAGCTAAAGAAATCATTCAGTGGTTACACTTCCGGGCTCACCTACAAGCAAAGCTAAAGCAATTACTCAAACGACACCACTCATTCTGTCTAAACAAGTTGCTTTAAATGAAAGCCACTCCATAAAGAAGAAAGAACTGTTATACCAGATGCGTAGATATCAATATACGGTTATAAAAAAACAAGAAGAAGCAAAAAGGCATGACAGTTTCAAAAAATACAATTATTCTGCAGATATACTTCCTGATGTGAAGGAAATCTATGAAATGCTTGAAAAAATTCAAATAATTATTCTAAGGAATCTCAATGAGATGCAAAATGTATGATATGAATACAAATTCAAAAAAGAGATTGAGATAATAAAAAAGAACCTGTAAGAAATTTTGGAGATATAAACTTTGATCATTAAAATTTTAAAGAATAGCAATTGAGAACTTCAATAACATAACAGACCAAGCAGAAGTTAGAATTTTGGATATTGAAGACAAGACTTTTGAAATAATCCAGCCAAACAAAATTGAGTATAAAGGAATAAGAAAGAATGAAGAAAGCCTATAAAACATATGAGAAGCCAATTTGTGAATAAATATACATATTGTAGATATTCCTGAAAGAGAAGAGAAGGAAATAGGCATGGATAACATATTGAATGAAATATTAGTTAAAAACTTCCCAAATCTTGACATCCAGATACAGAAATCTCAGAGACCCTCAATCAGAATCAATGAAATGTACATTCTAATGGCCTATTTTAGTCAAATTGTTAAAAGTTAAGAATTCAAGGAGAAAATTCTGATGACAGTAAGAGAAAAATATCAAGTTATATAAAGGAAAACACATGATGCTAAGAGATTTCCCAGGAGAAACATTACAGGCCCATAGACAATGGAATGATATAGTCAAAGTCTTAAAAGAAAATAAAACCAAAACTTCCTACCAAGAATATTATATACAGTAAAGCAATCTTTTATCAGTGAAGGTGGAATAAGGTATTTCCCACATGTGCAAAGACTGAGGTAAGTTATCACCACCAAACCAGCTCTATTCAAACTCGTGAAAGGTGTCCTGCATCAGAAGTAAAAGAATCATAGCAATCTTATGAAAGCACATAATGGTACAAATTCAGTAACCGAGTAGGCAAACAAATGATAAAGGGAACCAACCTTTTCAGGAGAGAAAGCTACCATAAGACCAAGATAAATAAAAAGCAGAAATAAACAGAGATTAGATAAAACAATTGTGCAATCAATAAAATGGCATGAGTTAGTTCTTATATATTAATATTAACCTTCAACTTAAATGGATTAAATTTTCCAGTCAGAAGAAGATAAAATTTATTTGATTTATGAAAAAAAATAGGAACACAATTATATTCTGCCTACAAGAAGCTCACTTCACAGGTAAACAAACCCATAGTGTAAGTGAAGGATGAAAAAAATGTATGCCATGCAAATAGAAACCAAAAACGACCAGAAGTAGCTATGCTCTTATCTGACAGAACAAATTTAAGTGAAAAAATGTAAAAAGAGAAAAAGAGGCACATTATATATTAAGAGGATCAATTCTATATGAATATGTAACAATTATAAATATACCCACAGCCAACACAGACAGCCCAAAACTACCAAGCAAATATTATTAGACCTAAAAAAATTGGTTTAAATGCCATAATATTAATGGACTTCATCAATTCCCATATCATATAGTTGGAAATCAACAAAGATACATAGATTTGAAGCATTTTATAGAGTAAATGGACCTATCAGACATCTACAGAACATTTCAATGGATAGAACATTCTTCTCATCAGCACAAGGGGCATTTTCCAGGATAGACCGAATATTATGCCAAAAATCAATCTCAGTAAATTTTAAGAATTGAAATCATATCATAACATGTATTTTCTAACATCATAAAGGAATAAACTAAAAATGAAAAAAAGATCAGTATAAAATTTTTAAAAAATCATGTACATTGAAGAACATACTGTTGAGTGACCAATGGTTATTGAGCAAATGATCTAAAACTAATTCCTGGAGCAAGGACAGTCTATTCAATAAATGGTGCTGGGGAAATTGGATTTCCACATGCAGAATCATGAAGCAAGACCCCTACCTTACACCTTACACAAAAATCCACTCAACATGGATTAAAGACCTAAATCTACGACCTGACACCATCAAGTTACTAGAGAACATCGAAGAAACCCTTCAAGATATTGGCACAGGCAAAGAATTTCTGGAAAAGACCCAGGAGGCACAGGCAGTCAAAGCCAAAATCAACTATTGGGATTGCATCAAATTGAGAAGTTTCTGTACTGCAAAAGAAACAGGCAGGAGAGTGAAGAGACAACCGACAGAATGGGAAAAAATATTTGCAAACTATGCAACAGATAAAGGGTTAATAACCAGAATCTACAAAGAGATCAAGAAACTCCACAAAAACAAAACCAACAACCCACTTAAGAGATGGGCCAAGGACCTCAATAGACATTTTTCAAAAGAGGAAATCCAAATGGCCAACAGGCACATGAAAAAATGTTCAAGGTCATTAGCAATCAGGGAAATGCAAATCAAAACCACAATGAGGTTTCACCTCACCCTGGTTAGAATGGCTCACATGCAGAAATCTACCAACAACAGATGCTGGCGAGGATGTGGGGAAAAGGGGACACTAACCCACTGTTGGTGGGAATGCAAACTGGTTAAGCCACTATGGAAGTCAGTCTGGAGATTCCTCAGAAACCTGAAGATAACCCTACTGTTCGACCCAGCCATCCCACTCCTTGGAATTTACCCAAAGGAATTTAAATTGGCAAACAAAAAAGCGGTCTGCACCCTAATGTTTATTGCAGCTCAATTCACAATAGCTAAGACCTGGAACCAACCTAAATGCCCATCAGTGATAGACTGGATAAAGAAATTATGGGATATGTACTCTTTAGAATACTATACCTCAGTAAGAAACAACGAAATCCAGTCATTTGCAACAAAATGGAGGAATCTGGAACACATCATGCTGAGTGAAATAAGCCAGTCCCAAAGGGACAAATACCATATGTTCTCCCTGATCAGTGACGACTGACTGAACACCAAGAGGGAAACCTTTTGGAGTGAGGTGGATACTATGGGAAACGGTGGCTTGATCAGCATAGCCCTGACTGTTAATGAACAACTTAATACATTATCCCTCTTAGTAGATTTTTTATCTGTTCTACTTAATATGACTGGTTTAGTTCTGTAATTGATGCACAGTTATTCTTAAGTGTTGAAAATTAACTGAAATGTGATCCCTGTTGAACATGGGAGTGGGAATGGGAGAGGGAAGAGATGTATAATTTGGGACATGCTCAGGCTGACTTGCCCCAAGTGGTGGAGTTGGAAGCATACCAGGGGATTCCAATTCAATCCCATCGAGGTGGCATGTACCAATGCCATCTCACTGTTCCAGGTGATCAATTTCAGTTCACAGTTGGTCATGGTGGAGGGACTGGGAGTCAAAGGGAGCACATAGACAAGTCTAGTACCTGCTAATGCTAACCGATGGAGTAAATAAAGGGGAGAGTGATCCAACATGGGAAGTGAGATACTCAGCAGACTCATAGAATGGCAGATGTCCTAAATAGCACTCTTGCCTCAGAATCAGCCCTAAAGGCATTCGGATCTGGCTGAAAAGCCCATGAGAGTATTTCAGGCATGGAAAGCCAAGACACTCTGGCAAAAGATCTCTGTGAGTGAGATCCCAGTGGAAAGAACAGGTTATCAAAGAAGGAGGTACCTTTCTCTGAAGGGAGGAGAGAACCTCCACTTTGACTATGACCTTGTCTAAACAAGATAAGAGTCAGAGAACTCAGAGGGCTTCCATAGCCTTGGAAACTCATGACTGGAGCATAGGGAGATTACTGATGCCATAGACAGGAGTGTCAATTGGTAAAGTCAACAACAGGAGTCACTGTGCACTTACTCCTCATGTAGGATCTCTATCCTTAATGTGCTGTACATGGAGATTTAATGCTATAACGAGTACTCAAACAATATATTTCACTTTGTGTTTCTATGGGGGTGCAAACTGTTGAAATCCTTACTTAATGCATACTAAACTGATCCTCTGTAAAAAACAAAAAAAAAAAAGAAATTATCAATTCCCAACTTGACTCTCACTGGGATTAAACATGACAATAGATCTGCTCTGATTTCATCATCATTTAAAAAAAATCATCTATTATTTTTCACTTTATGTTTCTGTGTCGGAGCAAACTGTTGAAATCCATACTTAATGTATACTAAGCTGATCTTCTGTATATTAAGATAATCGAAAATGAATCTTGATGTGAATGGAAGGGGAGAGGGAGTGGGAAAGGGGAGGGTTGCGGGTGGGAGGGACGGTATGGGGGGGAAGCCATTGTAATCCATAAGTCGTACTTTGGAAATTTATATTCATTAAATAAAAGTTTAAAAAAATGAAATTAAAAAAAGCTTCATGAAAATGAAATATATCAAAATCCTTGGCTACAGTAACAGTAACAGTAAGAGGAAAGTTATAGCAATACATATATACAGTAACAAAACTGGGGGGTCACAGTTGTGGTACAATGAATTAAACCACCACTTCTGATGCCAATATCCTATATCCTAGTTTCAATTTAATTCTATTTTTTCTAATATTTCAATCATTTAATATTTGACTACTTATGGTTTATCTGGATGCTAGAGCTCAAATGTAGGTAATTGCAAAAATAATTTCAGATGAATAAAATTATCTTTCTCATGAGATGACTTATGTTTTATTTTTATTATGTTTGCTATTGGCTGCAGTCCCTGATTGGGATGAACCATATTTAATGCCCCCCTCCCTTTTTTTTACTATCCAGCCTTTGGAACTAACTAAAAGTATTTAATTCTCTGATTCTTTTCCTTCAAGTGGCTTAGACGAACCTTCCAGCTAAAAACTACTGAAAGTCTGAGGAAAAAAACCTGAAGGTGTCAGAAAACCACCAAAAGAATGAATAACAAGAGGGATTAAGTGTTGGAGTTAAGAAAAATACCACCACCAACAAAAGCAGAAAGTGTGTGAATGAGATTTGGGATATCTCCTCCACACTGCTCACCCCAGGATCCAGTTCTACTTGGCAAGGTGAAACTGAGAACCTGAGTTAAGGCATTTTACATGTTTTAATTTAACTCCATATTACAAGGTGAAGAATAAAGAATTATGACTTTTTTATGTATTTGAAAGACAGAGTTGCAAAGAGATGTAGAGACAGAGAAAAAGAGAAGTCTTCCATTCACTGGTCAGCTCCCCAAATGGCCATAACCACTGGGACTGGGCCAGGATGAAGCCAGGAGCCGGAAGCTCCTTCGGGGTCTATGATGTGAGTTCAGGGCCTGAGCATTTGGGTCAACTTTAGCTATTTTCCCAGGTGCATTAGCAGGGAGCTAGATCAGAAGTGGAGTAACTGGGACTTGAACTGGTGCCTACATAGGATGTCAGTATTGTAGGCCAGGTCTTTAACCTGCTGTTCCACCACGCCGGTCCTGACCCATTTTAATAA
This sequence comes from Oryctolagus cuniculus, assembly GCF_051225735.1. Lineage (NCBI taxonomy): Eukaryota > Metazoa > Chordata > Mammalia > Lagomorpha > Leporidae > Oryctolagus > Oryctolagus cuniculus. Next base: position 62,746,761 of record NC_142874.1, on the reverse strand, counting down.
GTATTCAGGTGACAATTTTATAGCCCCTTAAGATTTACTTAATTATTTGAAAGAGCTACAGAGAGGCAGAGGCAGAGAGAAAGAGAGAGAGAGAGAGAGAGAGATCTTTCAGCTTCTGGTTCACTCCTCAAATGCTGTGATGACTAGAGCAGGGCTTATGGGAAGGCAGGAGCCAGGAGCTGCCTCTGCATCTCCCACGTGCGAGCAGGGGCCCAAGGACTTGGACCAACTTCCACTGCTTTCCCAGGCATATTAGCAACGAGCTGGATCAGAACTACAGCAGCTGGGACTTGAACTGGCGCCAATACGGGATGCTGGCACTCCAGGCTGCAACTTTTCCCACTATGCCACCCACCTGGGTCTCATTTTTTTATTACTATTTTAGTAGACTTTTCACTATAAATATATTTGGAAGAAAATCACTCACATTACATACTTAGTGTCAGACAATATATCTTTATAAGCAATTGTTTAATGTACCTTTTTATTTAACTCAACTATATAAGTTAAATGCTAAGTTCTAGTTATGATACTAATGTGTCATTAAAAAACCAAAGACTTTCTGTTTCTTGATAACTTAGGAATGTAGACATGCATTTGAGTTTTAGTTCTCAGTATGTGGCTTCTTTAATTGTCATTTAAAACAACTTATAAACCAAAATTATCTGTACCAAAAGAGAAATAAAATTGAACCAGGGAAATGGAACCACTTGAGGATTCTGTGGAGCATACCTCTGGGACTGCTCTGGGCTCTGGTCCAGCTTCTGAGGTGCCAAACCCAGATCATCACCTGTTCGAAGGTATACCAGTTGGTCTCGCTTCCTCTCATTCTTAAAGGCACATAACTAGGGACATAATTTAGGAATCACAAGGTAGATCTTCAAAGGACCACAAATTTCTAAAGACACATGAAAAAAGTACTCATGTTTACTTCTGTTAATCCAGTCTTCAATGCTTTACTATAGTGAGGACTACATAAGACATAATAATAACAGAGGAATTAGAATGATTTCTGAGTTGGGGATAATGAGATTTAGGAACCATATAATCATACTAATTTATTTTTTTATATTTTAAAATATCAGATGAAGATATATTTTAAAAGATACTCCATTGGCTGGTGCCACGGCTCACTAGGTTAATCCGCCACCTGTGGCACCAGCACCCCGGGTTCTAGTCCCGGTTGGGGCGACGGATTCTGTCCCCGGTTGCTCCTCTTCCTGTCCAGCTCTCTGCCGTGGCCCAGGAAGGCAGTGGAGGATGGCCCAAGTGCTTGGGCCCTGCACCCGCATGGGAGACCAGGAGGAAGCACCTGGCTCCTAGGCTTCAGATCAGCGCAGTGCGCGGGCCATAGTGGCCATTTGGGAGGTGAACCAATGGAAGGAAGACCTTTCTCTCTGTCTCTCTCTCTCACTACCTGCCTGTCAAAAAAGAAAAAAAAAAGATACCCCGGACATAATCTGCTTTGCTCTTTTTGTTGTATAAATTAGGTCAAGTTAAATCAAATGGGTTTACTAAATATAGGGCTCATAAATGTCAGAGTAGTAAATAGAACTGAGTTTTCATTAACGTCAGTATAGCGTTCTTCTCAGACAGAAGACTGAAAGTCAGTTTAAATGCTTATAAAATAGACTGAGGTTTGAAAATATGATATCTTATATTAAACTTACACCTTCTGACCCACTCTTTTCCCTTGCCCTACATTTTTTTCTCTAAATGCTTATTAGTAGATCTTCATCCATTCAAAATACATGATTAGATTACAAAGAATTGAAATCATTTTGTGTAACTTTCTTGTACCAGAAAGGCTATTCTAAATGATGAACGTATCCAACGAGGAAAACTTAAATGATTCCACTAAAATTTTATTCTTAATGGAGGCAGAACCAACAACATTACCAGTTAGAACACATAAATAATAGGCTAATTGTGAAGAGAGAAGTACAGATGAGTTCCAGAACAAGTATCAAGGCCCAACAGATGTTCCCAGAGCATAGGCTCATTCCCTTTGTAAACCAAGGATAGAACTGTCAGGATAAAACTTTTATACATGAATTAGTACCAAAAAATTCCTTAACAACTTCAAGGCATATTCTAGAAAAGGGTTGCCCATTCCTGATGTAACTAAAATAACACATAAAATTTATGAAGCTATTCTGCCTAAGTGGGGTAACAAAAATATAGTGGGCATTATAAGAGTAGCTGGATATTTTTAAATAATAGATCAGGGGACTGTGCTATGGCGGGGAAGTTAAAGCTACTACCTGTAGTGCGGCCATTTCATATGGGCACCGGTTGAGTCCTGGCTGCTGCACTTCCAATCCAGTTACATTCTAATATGCCTGAGAAAGCAGTGGAAGATGGCCTAAATTCTTGGGCTCCTGCACCCTTGTGGGAGACCTGGAAGAAGCTCCAGGCTCCTTGCTTTAAATTGACTCATCTCTTGTCATTGCAGCCATTTGGGGAGTGAACCAGCGGGTAGAAGACCTCCACTCTTTCTCTGCCTCTCTGTAAATCTGCCTTTCAAATAAATAAATAAATTTGTTAAAATGAAAGGTACAGTATAAAAATATATCTTTAATAGAAAATAACAAAAAGGAAAGGAATATTTACAAATTTGATAGAAATTATGGAAATTTTAAAAACAAAAATAAACACAAAGTAAGCATGCTAAAATAGACTAGTCAAATCTGAAAAGACAGGGAGAGAATGAGAATTCAAACTTGGCTCTTAGCCCAAGAAAATTGTGTCCTTTACAAAACACCATGCAAAAATTTTTAGGACCAACTATGGACAACTGAAAAGGTTTGAAAGGGGTTCCAACTGGGGACAAAGGGTCCTCTGGCCAGTGCCCTTACATGCTCAGATATTTCATTTGTAGATGTGTTTATCTGAGGTCTTTTGTGAGCTCTTCAGGCATCCCTGTAGAGGCTCTCTCACAGGGGAAGAATGCAAATCTTAAGGACATTTCCCCCTGTCTGACTCAGTACTGAGTACATTTCACTTCTAGCCAACAATCCCCCATTTTCTTTTGGCTTCATTCCACATCCCTACTCGCTGGTCCCTAAAACTGCAGGAATGTTAACTTTGGGGCACCCTTGGTTGTGAGAGGATATTCAAATTTATGCTGATCCACCTGATGCTGCATAAACATGTTATTCCTTGGGGAAAATAAAACAGGGCAGAGCTTGTGTGGTCTGTGGTTTAGCCTCTTGTTTGATCACATTGAATGATAAAATAATTCACTATCACTTGTAGTTTCGGCTTGATTTAATCTGCTGCACTGAATTCTGGCAGACCAGCTGTCTCCCCAGCTTGGCTGACCTGATAATGTCAGCAGACAATACGTATCACAATGATGTATTGAGGTAGGAAGCACATGGGTGGACACTTGGAAATGGTTAAGCTGTACCTGGGTATGTCCACATCATATATAGAGTATTTGGGCTCAAGTTCAAACTCTGTTTTCAGTTCCATCTCCCTGCTAATGAATACCTTGGAAGGCTGCAGGTCATGGCTCCAGTAGTTGTGCCACTGCTACCCTCTTGGGGAACATGGATTGTGTTCCAGGCTCTTGACTTTGGCCTGGCCCAGTCTTGCCTATTGCATGCATTTGGGGAATAAACCAGTGTTGAAAGTCACCACCCCATACCACTCTCTTCTATATTTTATAATAAACAAACAATAAACAAGTTAAGAGATGTGAAGGATTGTGGGGAGCAACTCGGACTAGACTGTTACTAGAATTAAGACTTATTCTATGCATCTGCTCTCCCACAATATGGCGCTGAGAAGGGAGAAACAGCTTCTACACAGCTGTCTCCAGTTCAACCAATAAACTGTAGGACCTGCTCCTGATTGGAGGAGAGCAGCGTACTCGGCGTGTGGGTAGCAGAGTTGGGATTGGTGGAAGAGGACTATAAAGGAGGAGAGAGACAACATGCACCAGGAACATCTAAGGGGGAACATCTAAGAGGAACACCTGTGCAGCCCCCGAGAGAGCCGGCTGGCGGTGTGCCGCTCCCCCGCGGAAGTGGGGAATGTGGCAGGGGGAACCGCCCTTCCACGGAGGTGGAAGGGTCGGTAGCCAACCCGGGAAGAACCAGCAGTCAACCCGGGGAAGGCCGAGCAGACAAAAGAACAGCGCAGGGTCCTATGTCGTTCCTCCACGAAGACGGGGAGCGACATAATGGTGCCGTGACTCGGATATGAAGCCTAGGCAGGGTTTAGTGTCGCTCCTCCACGAAGAGGGGGAGCGACAAAGGATGAAATGAAAATATCCAAAATGTGTCTCAACATGTGGTACTAAAATGATAAGAAACAATAATATATAATGGTTCTTTGAAAATGCAAATAAATATATCACTGGAAAAAATGAACAAAATGTTAAAGAACAGATGCTCTTAATGGTGAGAATATAGAAAGGACATGAGTAGGCTATTTGTAGAGTACTAAAAAGAAAAGAAAAAGAAATAACAATAAAACTAAGAATAATGTATGCTAGTTATTTTGACAATATGGATGAAAGATATAGAAAATAAGAAAGAAAAGCAGAGAAAGAAAAAGAAAGGCAGGAAGAAAAGAAATGCCCATGTCTATCAGATCTGTTACAAATATAGTGTTTTATCAAATTTTATTTTATTTTTGTTTTTTTTTTTGTTTGTTTGTTTTTTTTTTTTTTTTGACAGGCAGAGTGGACAGTGAGAGAGAGAGAGAGACAGAGAGAAAGGTCTTCCTTTACTGTTGGTTCACCCTCCAATGGCCGCTGCAGCTGGCGCACTGTGCTGATCTGAAGCCTAGGAGCCAGGTGCTTCTCCTGGTCTCCCATGCGGGTGCAGAGCCCAAGAACTTGAGCCATCCTCCACTGCACTCCCGGGCCACAGCAGAGAGCTGGACTGGAAGAGGGGCAACTGGGACAGAATCCAGCGCCCAGACCAGGGTGCCGGTGCCACAGGTGGAGGATTAGCCTATTGAGCCTCGGCACCGGCCGTCAAATTTTATTTTAAATATTCACCAAATAGTTTATGAAAATTATGAACTACTATAGTATTACTTATTTTGTGAATAATTTTAAATTTAGTTTACATGAGTGAAGTTGAACATCTTCTTATTGTTGATTATATTGATTATTTTCCTCTGGGCTTTTTTTTATTTGTATTTGTTGAACCCTTTATTTAATAGAACCATTAAGCCTATAACTATAATTTAAATAAAAATATATTTTCACAAAAATGTATAAAATAAATAAGCAATTGAGTTAAAATATTGTTAAAAGAATTTAATAAATTATGTTATTCCTTGCCATCTTAAGATGTAAGACATGTTTACAAAAATTTTCACCAGCAAAAAAAAAAAAAAAACTGTTTATGAAAGAAAATTATGCAAACTTAGAGAGATAACAACCATGGTGCAATAGATGCTATAGATGCTTAGCATCTACCTATATTTTCTTAGCCCACTTCTTATTTCACCTCCACTTCCATTTTATCTCCACCTGTGAAAGATAGTACTGATCACACTAGCAACTCTACAATTCAAGTGCTTCTCCATCTTAGACTATTGACCTTGTACATTGAGCTTGCTCATGAATATGTCAGTGGAGCTAAAAATGTGAGCAAGGGCATCAAGGGCAAATCTTAAATCAAAGGGCAGTCTAACTCAGTAGATAAATGTCCCAGTTTCCTTATATTTTTATACATAGTGCTGAAGGATATTCAACATATCCCAGAGGATAGTGAGATTAAGTGGATACTTATTCTTTAATACAAGGATTCTTCCCTTGTATTATCTTGTGTGCTTTTGGGATTATTATAACACTGGTTTCATGGAATGAGCTAGAGTTTTCACTTTGTTTCTATGTTTTGGGAGAGATTATAGAGAATTGGCATGATTTCCTCCCTTAATTTTTGATAAAATATCCTAGTGAAGCAATTAGCTATGATACTGTTTAGAGTGGTTATCAATAACTAATTCTATTCATCTAATGGTTATGGGGTTATTCCAATTATCTATTCTTCCTCTGTGAGGTTTGTAGTATGTATCTTCAGGGAATTGTTCTATTTCACCTAAGTTATTAAATCGATGGCCAAAGAGATGTTCATAATACTCCTTTATTATTCTTTCAGTGTCCATGGGATCAGGAATGATGGCCCTTCTTTCATTTCAGATAATAGCATCTTAGTTTCCTGCTATAGTGTTAGCCTGGATATACACACTCATTAATTTTAATGCTGTTTTCAAAGACTCATTTTTTGTGCTTTGGGGTTTTTCTCTACTGACCTACTGCTTCAAATCCATTGATCTTTGGTCTAAATCTAAGTCTTTTTCTTTCTTGTACTTATTTTAAAGTTTACTTGCTCTTCTTTTTCTAGGATCCCTCCATGTCAGTTTCAATTATTGATTATTCTGTTTTGGAAGTCATAATTTCAGGCTTTCAAAAATAAATACAGAAAATTAAATGATAAATATAGACTATTATCATCCTTATATAATGGGTGTTAAACTTGAAATGATAAAAATGTCTTAAAAGCATAGATTTCTTTTTTTTTTTTTGAGAGAGAGAGAGAGATCCCAAGAAACAAATGAGAGAGAAATTGATAGAGAGAGAGAGGAGAGAGAGAGAGAGAGAGAGAGAAAGGCAGAGAGAGAGATAGAGAGAGAGAGAGCACTCCCATTTGCTGGTTCACTCCCCCAAATGCCCATGAGGAACAGGGACAGACCAAGTCAAAGCTGGGAGCCAGGAGCCAGGAACTAATCTGCATAGGCCATAAGTGTAGCAGAAATCCAACTACTAGAGCTCAGAATCTGCATTAGCAGGAAGCTGGAGTCAGGAGGCAGAGCCAAGACTTAAACACAGGTACTCCAATGTGGAACATGGAAATCTTAATTACTAAACTAAATGTCTGCTTATTATACCCATAATTTGTTAGCATTTAGATTTATAATTGCTGAAAATAAATATTTAGGCAGATTTTTTAAAGAAATATTTTAGCTTTTCTAACACATTCACATTGTTAGGTGCAATGTAACAAAAAAAATTGAATGCATCTATATCTACACCTGTGTCTATAACTGTAGATGAATATTCATTTCTTTTTATCCCTACCAAAATTTCAATATATAAATGGTTTTAGATTCTTTGTATTAGTAATGTTTTGGGAAATATGAGCTGAAATAATTACCATTTTCATAAGTTAGATATGTATGGGTCTCTGTCCCAGGTACCTGACACACATATAAATCTTTGTAGATACAGTGAATAGTGGATTTGTTTCTCACATGACCCTGATCTGATTTTTCTAAAAAAATCATCAAATTACTATTTGTAATCATTATAAAATCTCTCAGTGCATATTATATTCATGGTGTATGAAATCTGTATTTCACTTTGAGATTGTGATGTTCATTTTCATTAAAATTTACTATTAACCTTGAGGATGTTCTATTTTTTGTGGTTGTTGAAGACAAACACAATTTCCCTCTTAGTGCTCTAGGATGACTGAGGGCTGCTGTGTTTCCTGTCACAGTGTCCGTGGGGATGATGATAATTCTGTCTGCACCATTACAAGGCTCTAAATCTTCACACTCAAAGTTCCAGAATTATGTTACAGATGTCTTTATCTCATTACAAGGTTACTTAGGGACTGTTTCATCTGTTGTACTTTGATACCGTGTGTACCTTAACAAGCAATCTGGCATAAGCCTTCTGTTTATAGCCCTAGAAAACATAGCATTGTTATATATCATGGGTACTGTTAATTACACTGCTGTGCTAGGCATCATTAAGCCTCAAAATGCTCTCAGCCATTTTAGGAGGATTTGTTTTTACTTAAGCTAAACTGCAGTTAAAACTGAGATTTAAATAAACAATGTGTGTGACAATCCAGTGTAGTACAATATATCATTGCCTTCCCAGCTTTGATTGATGCAAGTCTTTTGGCAAATTCATGTTGTTGATCAAATTTAATAATTCTAATAAGGAAGGATGTTCTTTCTTTCACTTAACTGTCAATGATTCACTTCATTTTGAATGAATGCGCATGCATTTGATGTTTACTATGTGCAAAATTTGTGGTAAGTACAATACACAATAAACGTTAAGACCTAACTTCTTTCCCAAAAATCTTTACAAATATTGTTTGTCAAGATCTCTTAAAAATTCACTGGAATAAAAAGAGGGCTAAAACAATAGTCAAAATTATTGTTAAATATTTACATTGTATGTCTGAATTTAAATATTAATACAATAAAAAGAAAAGAAGTTTCAGTTGCAGGATAATTATTTGAAAAGTATCTACTAATTGAAGTAGAATGAAAAGAAATCAAAGACTCATCAAACTAATTTTTCAAAGAAGAAAAATTGAAAAGAAAATCATCAATTTGACATATTTGACTATGAGTGATGGAAATCTTAACATTATATTGATTATTAAGAGATTGAGATATCACTCTCTATGTATACAGAAGAGTTTCTATACCTACATAAATCTGGATATAAATAGATGGATAGATGAATAGATCAATAGATAGATAGTAAGTTCTGCCATCTGTTATGTATGTAGTTGTGGGCCAAATATGCAATTTTTCAGAATCTCATTTTCTTCATCTTTACATCCAACTTCCTTGGTAGTTATAGTAATAAGTAATGGTGTAAAAATTATCCTAAACAAGACATTGGAAGAGAAAGTACTCTGTAAAGACATTTTTATTGTATTTAACAATAAAAGTATCAATGGGACAAAAATTATATATTACCATATAGGCAAGTAGAGAATTCTACGGATTCTGTAGTTAGATTACCAGGACTTTTAACATTTTATATAAATTTTAAAAATTTATATAAATTCTTTAAACCCTGTTTTTCTCAGAGACTATACTGAATATTCATTTTGTATACCTCTCTGAATCATTCTAAACACTAAAATAAGCATCAAACCACATAAATTGGTTAGTAAAGGCTTTGCATATAAGTCAGCACTCAATTGCTGGTCTTCACTTTGACTTGCAATGGTAGGCTAAATAGAACATATAATTAAAGCAACACCTAAAGCTTCCAATGTAGAAATTTCTCCGTTACTGAATATGGAATAAAAGCAACCACCAGGGCTAGCACTGTGGCACTGTAGGTTAAACACTCACCTGTCATGCCAACATCCCATATGGGCGCTGGTTCGAGTCCTGGCTGATCCACTTCCTATCCAACTCAATTGATGAGCTGGAAAAGCAGCTGAGGTTGGCTCAAGTGTTTGGGCCCCTGCACCTGCATGGGGGACCATAAAGAAGCTCCTGGCTTTGGAATGGCTCAGCTCTGGCCATTTGGACATTTAGGGAGTGAACCATCAGATGGAAGACTTCCCTCTCTGTCTCTCACTCTCTCTATAACTCTGCCTCTCAAGTAAATAAATGAATCTTAAAAAAAATCAAATTCTAATCATTACATTCAGATTCTTGGTTGTAAAACCAAAGGTACATTTTAACTTTAAAAATCTATCTGTAACTGTTATATATTTATATTTAACAATGAAACTATAAATTGTTAAGTTGGAAGAAACATTAACAATTTGGAATATTTATCAATAATCCATTGAATTTTGTTAGTAATTGTAATCAATGTAAGTTCCAAGTCAGAATTTGAAACCAAAAATAATTTGACATTTCAATAGAAATGCAATTGTATGAATTAAGAGAGAGCTACAGTGAATTATTTAATGGACTTGAATCCGAATTTTGCTCTTTACTAATATAGGAATGTAACAAGTTATAATCTCACAGTGTCTTATTTTTCTATGCCTAGAACAGGGACGATATACCTCTCAAGGATTATTGTAAGGAACGTGAGTTAATGCACACGAAGCACTATTATAGATGAATATCTGTGCTCTTTCCCTTATCCCCCCAAAAAATTGACATGTTGAAATCCCAACCCTAACGTGGAGGTATTAGGAAGTGCTTAGACTGCAAAGGAGAAGCTCTAATTAATGAAATTAGAGCCCTTGTAAATGAGAGAGATATTTTTAGCCTCTTCTGCCATGTGAGGTCATAGTGAGGAAGCAAACAGGACATTACAGCCACCAAGTATGTTGACAACATGTCTAAGTTTTTTTACCATCCAGATTTTTTTAACAATTTTATTTATTTATTGGAGAGGTAGAGTTACAAACACAGTGAGGAGAGACGAGAGAAGGCTCTTCCATCCAATGGTTCACTCCCCAGATGGCCGCAATGGCTGGAGATGAGCTTTTCTGAAGCTAGGAACTTCTTCAGAATCTCCCATGTGGCTGCAGGGGCCCAAGCGGTTGAGCCATCGTCCAGTGCTTTCCCAGGCCATAGCAGAGAGCTGGATTGGAAGAGGAGCAGCCAAGACCAGAATCAGTGCCCATATGGAATGCTGGCACTGCAGGTGGAGAATAAACCTGCCGTGCACAGTGCCGGCCACTCACCTCCAGATTTTGAATAATTTCTTTTGTTTTGAACTAATCAGTCTGTTAATTTGTTATATTAGGTGAAAACATTAAGACAGGCACTCATGGTTGGCGCTGCAGCTCACTAGGCTAATCCTCTGCCTGTGGCACTGGCACCCCGGGTTCTAGTCCCGGTTAGGATGCCGGATTCTGTCCCGGTTGCTCCTCTTCCAGTCCAGCTCTCTGCTGTGGCCCAGGAAGGCAGTGGAGGATGGGCCAAGTGCTTGGGCCCTGCATCCACATGGAAGACCAGAAGGAAGCACCTGGCTCATGGCTTCGGATAGGCACAGCACGCCAGCCACAACGTGCCGGCCGTAGCGGCCACTTGAGGGGTGAATCAACAGAAAAAGGAAGATCTTTCTTTCTGTCTCTCTCTCTCTCTCTCTGCTCTGCCTGTCCAAAAAAAAGAAAAGAAAAATGACAAGCATTCATAACATTTCATAATATGTACTAAGACCCCTGGTACTGGTTATATAATATATTATAAAAACTCACCCCAAACAATCTTTAAAAAATTCAAACTTAAGAGATAACAACAACAGTTATTACTTTCATGATTTGTTTTTGAGTGCTTTGCTCTCACTTCCAACTTCTCCCCATGTTTGGCTGGGTGTAATGGAAGGTCCAAGATGGACTCATCTATCATTCTGGAAGTAGGTGCTGGACAGCATTGAGTTGTGTCTGATTTCCAGGTAGTCTCTTATCCTTCTGCCACTAGACCACTATGTATATTTAAAAAAAAAATCTTTATATTAATTCAATCCAGTGTATTCAATTATGTTGGTCAACAAAATACCATTTCTCAGCCTATTTCACACAATATCTGTTAACACCTCCACAAGTAGTAAGTCACATTACAGGTCACAATGATTTAATTGTTTTTTATACAAATTTTTAGAATATCCTAGTACCAAAAATGTATAGATACTATCCTCAACTTCACAGATATTATCTGATTCTGGCATTGAAACTAATTATAACATACAATTACATGTCACTTCCCATTCTGAATGTTATTACTGATGGTTGAGTAAATGCATCTGTGTGATTTTAATACCCCATTATTAGGAAAGAAAAATGGAGCATGAAGTGTTTCAGAGTAAATAGTATTTGAAAGAATGATTTAGTCATTACAAAATCTAGCTGGAAAGCAAAAAGCAAAACAAAAAAACATGTTCATGCTTTTATGAGAAAATCTCACATACCAGAATAAAAAGATGCATGTTTTCCCACATCTTCTGGAATTTCAAGATTTATATATTTAGTTTATCCAATACCTCTATCCTGATCCATGATTATAAATAGCTAATATCTTTTACACTGCTTTGCTGCAGTTGTAGCAACTCAATATTTCACTCTCACACTGCAACATAGTTTATATTCTATGGCAGATACAGTCATTTATTTTATGTTTAAATCATTTATATGCAGTCATGAAGTGCATTAAATGCACATTTTTGCTGTTATAAATACAAAGGGAGGATTAGAAATGTGGTCTAGTGGTTAGGATGTCTACATCCTATATTGGAATGCCTAGATTTGAGTCCCTACTCCAACTCCCAATTCCTGCTTCTTGACATAGTACACACTGGGAAGCTGTAGATAACAGCTCAACCAATGGTGGGAGACTCATACTGAATTTCCAGCTCCCTGCTTTGACCTACCCCAGCCTCACAAGCTATAGGCATTTGGAAAGACCAAGCAAATGGAAACTCGCCCACCCCCTTTCTCAAGCATATGTATAAACAAAATAAATAAATAAATATTAAGGGAAAAGAGAGGACTGTAGAGAAAATCTTCAAGAAAAATTGAGTTTTATCTGGTCTAGAAATGAACAGAAATTTTGAAAAACAAATACATATGGATAATTATTTTTAATTATGACATAATTAGCTTCATTCTGGAATATATTAACTTATCTCTCATTCATTTATTAACACATATTTATTTGCTAAATATATATCATGTAAGGTAAAATGCTAAATGTTCAGGAAAACATACTTGCAATAGGATAATTCATAGTCTGTCAAAAATTTTAAAAGTTCCTGAAAAAATTCTCAAGTATTTTAAGAAAATTATAAAATCCAAAGAAGCACTTTTATTTCTTTGTATTATTTTTAAAGATTGTATTTATTTATTTGAAAGGCAGAGTTACAGAAAGACAGAGGCAGAGATAGAGAGAGAGAGGTCTTCCATCCATTGGTTTATTCCCCAAATGGCCACAATGGCCAGAGCTAGGTCGATCTGATGCCAGGAGCCAGGAACTTCTTCCAGGTCTCCTATGCAGCTGCTAGGGTCCAATGACTTGGGCCATCTTTTTTTTTTTTTTTTTTTTTTTTTTTGACAGGCAGAGTGGACAGTGAGAGAGAGAGACAGAGAGAAAGGTCTTCCTTTGCCATTGGTTCACCCTCCAATGGCCGCCGCGGCCTGTGCGCTGCAGCTGTCACACCGCACTGATCCGATGGCAGGAGCCAGGAGCCAGGTGCTTTTCCTGGTCTCCCATGGGGTGCAGGGCCCAAGCACTTGGGCCATCCTCCACTGCACTCCCTGGCCACAGCAGAGAGCTGGCCTGGAAGAGGGGCAACCGGGACAGAATCCGGCGCCCCGACCAGGACTAGAACCCGGTGTGCTGGCGCCGCAAGGTGGAGGATTAGCCTAGTGAGCCGCGGCACTGGCAACTTGGGCCATCTTATACAGCTTTCCCAGTACATAGCAGAGAGCTGGATCTGAAGTGGAGCTGCTGGAACTCAAACCAGTGCCCATGTGGGATACCATCACTGCAGGTGTGGTTTTACACACTGTACCACAGCCCCAGCCCACCAAAGAAGCATTTTTAAAACAAGTTCTTACTTATCCTATATAAGACACAGTAGAAAGTAATTACCTTAGGCAGTATTAAATTGATAACTTTATTAATTTTTATGACAATAAATGTTCAGAATAATTGTGGAATTAAATTTTTCACATTTTTAATTAAAAATAAAATTGAATTGGTGTTATCAAATTCATAATTACACTCTAATTTGTGAATATATCATTGAGGATTCAATTCAAATCATTTATATTTTTTAAAAATTTTATTGAACATATATAAATTTCGCCGGCGCCACAGCTCACTAGGCTAATCCTCCGCCTTGTGGGGCCGGCACACGGGGTTCTAATCCCGGTCAGGGCGCCGGATTCTGCCCCGGTTGCCCCTCTTCCAGGCCAGCTCTCTGCTGTGGCCAGGGAGTGCAGTGGAGGATGGCCCAAGTGCTTGGGCCCTGCACCCCATGGGAGACCAGGATAAGTACCTGGCTCCTGCCATCGGATCAGTGCGGTGTGACAGCTGCAGCGCGCTGGCAGCGGCGGCCATTGGAGGGTGAACCAATGGCAAAAGGAAAACCTTTCTCTCTGTCTCTCTCTCTCTCACTGTCCACTCAGCCTGTAAGAAAAAGAAAAAAAAGATAATAATAAAAATTTCATATATACAAATGCAGGAACACAGTGATACTTCCCATCCTACCCTCCCTACTGCCCATGTTGTTACCCTTTTTCCACCTCCCTCTCACATTCCCACTCTTCATTTTCACTCATCAGATTAACTCTACACTAAGTAAGGTGTTCATCAAATAGTATAAAGAAAAAACATAGTTCCTCAACAGTTGAGATAAAGGCTGTAAACAATCACTGAATCTCAACATGGCAATTTCATTCCTATACATTATATTCTAGTACTCTATTAGTTACATGAGTCAGGGAAACCATATGGTATTTGCCTTTTAGGTGCTGGCTCATTTCACCAGTATAATAGTTTCCAGTTGTTTCCATTTTGTTGCAAATAGCAGGAATTCATTTTTATTTACTGCTGGGTAGTATTGCACAGTGTATATATGCCATAAATTCTTTATACAATCTTCAGTTGATGAATATCTGGGTTGATTTCATATCTTCATTATTTTTATGCTGGAATCCATTTTATATGTGATTTAGGTAACTATATACATGACCGCTCTTGTCTTTATACGGAAAAAGAAGTAAAAGAAATTTTGAATTGTCAGGTATTGATATGAGCAGAGTAATATCTGTGAAAACATAATTATTAATTATTAGTGTTCAAAAAACTCAACATCAAAATAATTGTTTATGAGTTTTAATGTTGTGGTACTCCATCATTTTTCAGGGATACTACTATTTGAAAATATATGTCATTAAAAATAAATTACTACATGCATACATTGTTCAGATCAGAATGGTGAAGCCGTTCTATGAGAAATCATACTGATTTTTAAAATAGAAAAATTATCTTATAAACTATATTTCCTTTATGTAACATAGTATGGTACAGTTGTATTTTCACAATAATTTTATCACATTTCAATAAAAACCTTCTTTATTTTATTTTTATAAAAAGTATTTATTTGTATATTTGAATATCAGAGTTACACAGCAAAAGGGAGACAGGCAAAGAGAGAACAAGAGAGTGTTCTTCTATCTGCTGATTCACTACCCAGATGTCTGCAAAAACTGGGGAAGGCCAGGCCAAAATCAGTAGAAAAGGCATCTACTGACAAAAAAGATTTAGGAGGCTACAAAAGATTTTTACTTCAACTGAAAAATGATATTACACATTCATTATTTTGATGAACTATTTTGGGATTTTTAGAAAAATATTACTCAGTTTCACCAAACAGGATTAAATGAACGTTTTAACTTGGAAATTTTGCAAAGATAGGTAATTATTTAATACAATGTCATAAAAATGAATTATTTTCAGTGCATTTTTCATTGTTTTAACTGTATTTAACCTTTAGTGCATTGTACAAGTGAAATTTCAGAGTAAATTTTTCTCCTACAAATATGTTAGCATCTACTGAAGTAATATACTAGACTCTCCTTACTGTTCCCACTGTCAATAATTGTCTAATTTAGTTGGTGGTTACAGATTACTTGTATTCATTCAAAAACAATTTGAGAAACTGCAAAAAGTATGTATAATATTATAGAAAAATATAGAATATTGAATTATTGGTCTCCCCCCTCTCTTTATACATAAAGAAATATACACATATTTCTTATATTTATAAAATGCATATATAAAATTTCTCTAGAATTCATTTTTAAATACTTATATTTTAATGACAAATAGATAGGAAGAGGTCTCACATCTGTTGGAGTGCTCCTCAAATGTTTGTAACAGCCTTGGTTAGGTGAGGTCAAGGCTAGGAGCTAGGAATTCAATGCAGGTCTCCTATGCAGGTGGCAGGGACCCAGCCAATGCAACCACGACCTGCTGCCATTCAAGGCCCATCTTAGCAGGGAGCAGAAGTAGAAATACAGGCATCCAATATGGGATGCAGGTGTCCCCAGTGATGTTCTAGCCCCTGTGCCAAATGCCTACTCTAGAACATATTTTAATAGATTTTAAATATGAAAGATTTAGAAGATAATAGATACTTCCCAAATATATTGTATTCAGTTTACACTATTATTAGCACCTTTAATTAATCATGTGTGTTTGAAATTTATGGACCAATATTAATATGTTATTACTCATTAAAATAAACAGTGATGTTATATTAGATTTTTTCTTAGAGTTTACTAATATCTTTATCCTGCTTCAAGTTCCCATGTAGGAACCACATTACATTATTTGTTATGTCTGTTTGGTTTCTCCTTGCTGTGACAGTTTCTCAGATTTCACTTGATTTTGATGACACTGACAGTTTCCGGTAGTAATCATCAGGATTTCATTGGATAATTTTTCATTGGAATTTATATGAAACTTATATAATAATTAGATTGAAGTTACATATTTTGGAAAGAAGGTTAAAGAGGAAATGAGAAATTTTCATTACATTTCATCAAAGACATATATCATCAATATAATATGTGATTGCTTATTTAAACAACTGGCCAAAGTAATGTCTGTCTGTTAGGTTTCTCCAAGTTTGCAATTTTTCTGCCTCTCCTTACTTTCAATAGAAGGAAATCACCATATATATCCAGCACTTACAGAACAAGTAGTTATGCTCCCTCTTTGAAAGTAGAATATCTGCATAGATTATTTACAGTTCTTTACATATTTAATTTGTCTCTTTCTCATTTGTTAATTTGTTCAACAAGTTATTTATGATTATGGAATCATAAGTATATATTTCATTTTGTACTATGAGACATGATCAAGTAATACTTTATTAAACCTTTTTCCCCAATATATTTCAGCTATGTGATGCTTGTCTGGCTTTCATGCTGCTTTGACTGTGTTTGTGTGTGTGTGTATGTGTGTTGAACACTGCTAATCTGTGGCACTGCAAGATTTCTCAGGATAATCCTGAGTATTTCTTGTTTCAATCCTATAATGAGATATTACTGTAAGGAACCCTGGATTTCTTTTTGGAGAATAATATACAAAACTATGATCTGAGTGGCTGATGTGCTCATTGCTAATAGAAAGTGCCTCCATATTTTAATTTCTCTTAACCTGGGAAAAATAGCAAGCTTTGTGATTGTGACTATTCTGCAAAGGGACTTCGAGTGAAGATAGTGCCAACATTTAGTATACCCCTGTGTCTACTCAGTACTTTATTAATCTTATTTCTGAAATGAATAGCTTATTTGATATAACCTTATTTGAAGAGTGTTATGTTTATTGTGGGATTTTAAAGAATATCTTAAGAAAAAGAAAGAAAAGTCTGTAGCAAGAAATACGTTATGATTAGTAGATATAAAAGAAAGAAGGCTTGAGACAACTCAAGACAACTGTTAAAATGGAAATGATGATGAAACACACATGGTTAAAAATGTCTAAAAATTACTATTGTTGAAGTATATGATGTTTTCATTTGGATAGATACATAACATTTGCCTTTTAGTGCATATGTCTTTGACATGTATTATTTATTTATATTTCTTAGCATTTTTATTAAATATTATCATTGTTCCCAATTGGCCTATCTTCTGGCTTGACAAAATTGTTCTGTTCTAAATGGCAGAATACAATACCTTTGCATTTTAATTGTTGGAGTTCTTGTAATACATTGGTTATTGTTTAAGAATATGTGTATCATATGGAAGGAAGTGCTCCAACTATGCAAGATACTGTTTTTTCCCTAACACATTGTTTTAGCTGCACCTTAAAAAAAGTAGTTTTGGGGCCAGCCTGTGGCACAATGGGTCATAGCCCTGGTCTGCAGGGGTGGCACCCCATATGGTCACTGGTTCGAGTCCAGGCTACTCCTCCTCGGATCCAGCTCTCTTCTATGGACTGGGAAAGAATTGGAATATGATCCAAGTGCTTGGGCCCCTGCATCCATGTGGAAGACCCAGAAGAAGCTCCTAGCTGATGGCTTTGGATCAGCTCCATTCTGGCCTTTGGGACCATTTAGGGAGTGAAAAAGTGGATGGAAGACCTCCCTCTGTTTCTACCTCTCTGTAACTCTGTCTTTCAAATAAATAAAATAAATATTTTAAAGTAGTTTTAACTTCCTCTTAGCACTGGATAATTAGTCTGTGGGTGGACAAATTCCCATTTTCTCACATCATTCGAGGTAGTGTCTATGCCTTTGTCCATGGAGATATTATATAAACTCATTTGATAAATTAGATCTCTGCTTAGCCAAAAAAGAGACATTAGCCAGACACTTAAAGGCAAGGAAAGAAAATCCACATTTGGGTTCCATACTTTTCTTAACACAACAATGGTAATATATTATTCTCTATCACAAAAATTGGTCCTTTTCGTCACTTTGTACTCAACTTGCTCTCCATATGCCCTAGACACTGGAAAAAAACTACTCTGGTTTGCATCACTGTAATTTTCCATTTGCTAGAATGCAAAATGACAGAAACTATGTACACAGTAGATGATGATCAGGACTCTGTCACTTGACACAGTGCTTAGGAGATGCATTCATATTGTCCCAGCTATCAACAGTTCAATTCTTTTCTTTGCTGGATAGCATCCTCTTTCCCGGATGGACCACAATTATTTTCGCATTGTTGTCTATTACAGTCTTTTGACAGATTTTATTATGAATAAAGTTTTTATATGTATCTAGTGCAAATCTTTGTGCAGATATTTTTATTTGTCTTGAGTGAGTAGTATGTGGATGTAGAATGCTTGGTTTAAATGATGGGTATAAGTTTAAGTGTATAAGAAACTGCCAACTGTTTTCAATTATGATTTTTCCTCCCTTCCAGAAAGTATCCAAATCCTGAAATTGCATGGTCTTTTCCAAGAAAAGACATCAAACAGTAGTCCCAAGTAGTTGTTTTTATGAAATAAATTTCTAAAAACTAGAGAGTAGATGTGGAATATATTTTATATAATTTATATGTGATTATTTATGTGACACTTTTGATATCAATGTGAGACTTAGGTGAGTATATCTATTTTAAAGCATGTCCCCATAGTTCTCCTATCTATCTATATATATATATATATGTTTATTTTATTGAGACAATATATCATTAAGATATTTTGTCTCACTCATTTGAACAATCATGATTTATTTTTGAAAGAAAAGGGATCCTGAGATTTGACTTTATAGCATCTGCACATTTTGTGTTCTTTATATAGTAAGCCTAAGAGATTCTGAAAATGATGATTTTAGTGAGGTAAGAATATCAAGAATACTTTCTGAATCTTTTTTTCTAGTAATTATAAAACCATTCATGAAGTTATTGGCTTTATCCACATTACGACATATCAACTAAGCATTATGTAAGGATTATAACCTTTATAGGAAATGTATAATCAGCAATGATTTTAGTAAATGTCAATGATTCTAGTTTATTACATTTTATATCTTTTATAAAGTCTAGATGTTAGGCCTAAAAATATAAAACAGTTTCTGTTATTTCCAAACATATTTTCAAAATAGCAAAATAATGATCATGACTGCTTTCTTTGAGAAGTTGTTTTGACTGAAAGCCAATCATCTGCTAATTTTGTATAATGATAAATACTGCTGAATAAGAATTTTTTAGAACTTCTTGAATAAATTCTTGTTTTAAGACATAATAGATCAGTGCTTTTAAGTTCAACTTGTAGTGGTGATATTTCTAAATGTAATTAGTCTCAATGAATCTAATAATTTCAAAAGATGCTAGAAAAACTATGTCACTTTAATTACTCTTCAATAGCTGCTACTACTAAAGGCTTTGGTGGATTTGTTTTGTTTGCAAAGACAAGGGGTCATTTAATAACAAAAATAAGCATTACAAGGTTATTCATTATTATACTGGCAGAAAAATAAATCAATGTGTAACATCAAATAGCTTGGCCATGTTCATTTATCTTCATGTTCTAAATGAAAAATGACCCATTGCTGGGTCAGGCTGATGCCAGGAGCTGGGACCTCCACTTTGGTCCTGATGTGTGTGGTAAGGGCTCAAACACTTGAGCCATCATTTACTTCCTTCTAAGCTGCATTAGTAGAAAGCTCAATTGGAAGAGGAAGAGCTGGGACTCTGCCTGGCTCTCCAATTTGGGATGCAGGCATCTAAAGCAACTGTTTGATCCCCTGTGCCACTCCAGGGGTTTAATGCTTTCATTCAGAAGTAATTCCCAAATAAGTTAAATAGTTTTTATCTCTCCATCACTCTCTCTCTTTCTCTAATTTCTTTCTATTGTCTATCTATCTCTCTGTCTATCCATCCATTTCCTTATCTATCCTTACTGAATGGTATGCGTATCTACTTGTTCATCTGTGTATCTGCCTGTTTTTCATCCAATTGTACATTTCTTGTATTCCCTCTCTCTCTAGTAGTTTTAAATGAGAAATGAAACAGCAATATTGCCATATCCAGAGGAATCATTGTATGGTACAGTGGCAGCATCATTTTCTAGGGCTTGGGATGGGATCTCAGGTTCATCTTGGGAAAAATTTTCAAAGGATATAATCTAGTTTAGCAAAGGGATTGGGGATTATTTTTGACAGAGGAAAGACATAGAACACAACTATGACTGACCACTTATTACATATTATATTTGAAACTTATGGTGTTTTCTAATATTACAGATGTAAGATAAATGTACAAGGAGTATTTAGGAGACAAATTTGAATACAAATAACATTCCAATTAGCTTCTTAAAAAACAAGCCTACTTTTATAAACTAAAATTTTATGGGAAAAATCATAATTTCTCCACCAAAATACTTATAAGAAAACACAAACTTAAAGTGTTAATAAAATATTTTATTCTTATCATGGTGTCCAAATACAGGTTACAGTTTCCATTTTCTAAAGATTTTTTTTTTTAAATTTATTTGATAGAGTTACAGAGTGAGGTAGAGAGAGAGAGAATGATGTCTTACATCCAATGGTTCACTCTCCAAGTGACCACAATGGCTAGAGCTGAGCTGATTTGATACCAGGAACCAACAGCATCTTCTGGGTCTCCCACTTGGGTGCAGGGGCCCAAACATTTGGGCCATCCTATGCTGCTTTCCCAGGCACATTAGTAGGGAGCTGGATCAGAAGTGGAGCAGCCAGGATTGAAGCTACTACCATATGGGATGCTGGTGCTGCAATCCAGGACTTTAATCAACTGCACCATAGCACCGGCCCCACAGTTTCTATTTAAAAAAAAAAAAATACTAAATTAACTTTTTTTATAAATTGCCTGATGATCCATTATAACACATTAGTGTCACCCTGCTATTTCATAAGGACAGTTTGGTTAGTTTGATTTGAATGTAATCCCATATGCAAGGTATGTATATATAATAATTGCATATTTGGATTTTATGAATGAATTCAATATAGAATTCAAAATAATAAGATAGGTGAACATTTTTCTATTGGAAATATGTATAACTCAATGTCTGAATAATTTTGTTATGATTTTGTTGAATATTCTGTATGTCTTAGAGAAAAAATGTCCCATCTTGAACACAATGCCACGAAAGAGTGTGTATCCATTACTCACTCCATATGAGTATCACATGAGTATCCATGTGATTGCCCACCATCTCCTGTAAATGTGAATACTATAGACTTCCCAAGTTAGGGACATACTATCCACCAGAAAACATGGTATCTTACTCTCAGTGTAAGTTCAAAGAACATTTCATTTTCAGGTTCCAACCAACACCACCAATTAGGACTAGAATATATATATATATATATATATTACAGAAAGCTAAATCATAATTATTTCCTGGTTCATGAAGATGCAACTACAAAACTTTGCTGATGTGTAGTGAAAGTTATCACATTACTATGAGGGTTAGGGTGCTAATGGTGGAAGCACACATAGTGAGGAAACCCAGAGAATGCAGAACTCAAGAGGGCATTATGGAGTCAGCAGCTCCTTTCAGCTTTTTGATTCCAGTATCTCGTGATTTTTCTCCCTTCATAAGCAAGGTCTTATTCCTACAGATCTCCTCACAGTTGTGCGAATATTCTCAACTCTAACTCAATATACTCGTAAGCTTGCTAATTGAACACTTTCTGGTGGTGGTCTAAATACACTCCTGACCCACACCTTCTGCTTCCTTCTTTATTGCATTCCTAATCCATGTTACGACTAATGTTAAGAGATGAAATCCATCTTCTGATAGCATCAACTTCTTTCTGTAAGATCGATAACATCTTTAAGAAAGAAAAAATTAAAAACCAAACTTCTCGTATTAATTTTTCATCCTATTGGATTATTTCATAAATTTCTTTCAGAAAACTGAAGCAAAATCTATGACCTCCAAAGAATTAATTGCCACTGCTTGAAAGTGTACTTAACAAGGTAGACAATTGTCCCGTTTTTCTCATTATATAGTCTGATCAGATTTATTTGGTCATTTTATAAAGATATTATGTACGATTTTTGGATTAAAAATAGATTCCAAATTATCAGGCATATAAAAGATATGGAGAATGGAGACACATCAAATTATGCCATGGCATTGGCAATCGTTACTATCAAGTTTGCCCAAGTAGTTACCTTGTATTTAGAACTCCGAAGTGCATTCTCAATAAATAAAGCATGATTTCTTGGAAAATGAAGGAGAGGCGTGATCATTATACCTATCCTTGCTTTTCTGCCAGTATTTAATATGTTCCTTTAGGTCCTGTCTCATAATGTCTTCAGAAATATTCTGTGGTTTCTAAAGTTCAATGAATTATTTTTTTAAAATTTAATTTCATTATTATATCCCAAAATCTAGAAAAACACTTGATGTGTGATACATAAACAGCATGAGTAAAAATGTAAAGAAAATCTCTAGACATTTGCGATGCCTGTCCAAGTGTATTCAGTGTATTCAGATAAAAAAGCATGACAAAATCAATGGCTTGTAAATAATATTTTCTAGATATGAGAATAAGTGAATGATACATTAAATACAATGCACATTAATATACAGCTAATTAATTTAGATTCTTATGCCTGATAAAATAATAATGAGAAACTTTAAAATATATTGCTTTGAGATATTTCCCTCTGGACTCTTTTACAACCTAAAAGAAGGATGTAAATCTGATAATCAGTAAAATTTGCATAAAGATATGCATTCGGACAAGAATGTATTTGAGAGGAAAAGTCCCCAAGAAAAGTTGAGGCTAACCACACTGAAATATAATATTCAGTATTGGAAAGTACCTTGTGACATTTATCTTTGGATTTCTCTGCACAGTACAAAAAGTCCTGCACACAGTTCATGAGTAAAATAACACAGGTATATGTTCATGAAAAACAAGAACATACAAAAATTGTGGAAAATATAGAAATGTAACATCTTTTAAAACACTCAATTATTTATTATCTATATGTAAAATTCTTTTTTTATTTATTTTTTAAACTTTTATTTAATGAATATAAATTTCCAAAGTACAGAATATGGATTACAATGGCTTCCCCCCCATAATGTCCCTCCCACCCGCAACCCTCCTCTTTCCCACTCCCTCTCCCCTTCCATTCACATCAAGATTCATTTTCTATTCTCTTTATATACAGAAGATCAGTTTAGCATACATTAAGTAAACATTTCAACAGTTTGCTCCCACACAGAAACATAAAGTGAAAAAATACTGTTTGAGTACTAGTTATAGCATTAAATCTCAATGTACAGCACACTAAGGACAAAGATCCTACATGAGGAGTAAGTGCACAGTGACTCCTGTTGTTGACTTAACAAATTGACACTCTTGTTTATGGCCTCAGTAATCACCCTAGGCTCTTGTCATGAGCTGCCAAGGCTATGGAAGCCCCCTGAGTTCACTGACTCTGATAATTTTTAGACAAGGCCATGGTCAAAGTGGAAGTTCTTTCCTCCCTTCAGAGAAAGGTACCTCCTTCTTTGATGACTCGTTCTTTCCACTGGGATCTCACTCGCGGAGATCTTTCATTTAGGTGTTTTTTTTTTTGTTTTTTTTTTTTTTTCCAGAGTGTCTTGGCTTTCCATGCCTGAAATATTCTCATGGGCTTTTCAGCCAGATCCACATGCCTTAAGGGCTGATTCTGAGGCCAGAGTGCTGTTTAGGACATCTGCCATTCTATGAGTCTGCTGTGTATCTCACTTCCCATGTTGGATCATTCTCTCCCTTTTTGATTCTATCAGCTAGTATTTGCAGACACTATTCTTTTTAATGTGATCCCTTTGGTTCTTAGTCCTATCATTATGATCAATTGTGAACAGAAATTGATCACTGGGACTAGTGAGATGGCATTGGTACATGCCACCTTGATGGGATTGAATTGGAATCCCCTGGTATGTTTCTAACTCTACTGCTTGAGGTGAGTCAGCTTGAGCATGTCCCGAATTGCACATCTCCTCCCTCTCTTATTCCCACTCTTATATTTAACAGCGATCACTTTTCAGTTAAGTTTCAGCACTTAAGAAGAATTGTGTATTGATTACAGTGTTCAACCAAAAGTATTAAGTAGAACAAACAAATAAAAAAAAAACTAAGAGGGATAACATGTATAATTCTAAAAATAAATGTTTGTTTCTCCAAAATAAATGTGATCCTACAATATTTTTGCTTCAGTTGATTAGGTGTTTCTGGCTAACCAATTTCAGCTAGCAGTAAGGGCCCTGGCAATATCCTCTAGATGTTCTAAGAGAAATAATGCATAAATGAACATCTGCATACTCCACAGCATATAGACCATATATAAAATAGGATTTTTAAGAGTCGGTGTTGTGGCCGGCATTGTGGGATAACAGATTAAGCTGCTGCCTGCAATACCAGTATCTCATATGGGCAAAGTCCCAGCTGCCCCATTTCTAATCCAGCTCCCTTCTAATGTGCATGGGAAAACAGTGGAAGATGGCCCAAAGATTGGGCTCTTGCACCATGTGGGAGACCTGGAGGAAGCTCCTGGCTCCTGGCTTCAGTCTGATCCAGCCATTTGTGGATTGAACCAGGAGATACAAGAACTGTCTATTTCTGCCCCCTCTCTATAACTGAGCCATTGAAATAAATAAAATAAAACTTTTTAAATAAAAAAGTGTGAACAGTTATGGTTAAAAAGCAGAGTTGTACTTAAAAAGTCCATGATTTTGCACAAAAAAGAAAAAAATATATGTACCATTTAATATTAATATTAGCAATGCATACTTTAACAGCTTTTACAATGTTGTTTTCCATAACATCTGCAAGGCACTCTCTTGCTATGTCTGTTGTGTTTAAGACTGACTTTTTCTTAGTTTACCATTTTGCCATGCAGGAACTCATCAATTACTTTTGGTTCTCTGGTTCAATGCTTTTTCTGATCTCCTTATCTAATGTAACTATGTTTGCCATTCTTCACTATTTATTCTACATTGACAACTAATAGTATTGCCATTGGAATTGTGCACAAATTTTACTTTAAGAATTAGGAGATTAAAATAAAAATGATGCATTAAGTATGACAATAAGTCTTGCAATTAGCAACAAATAAAAATTTATCAAGACAATTTATGATTTAGAATACAATTCAAGGAAAAAACAAACTACAACTGTGTTTTTATGATCAATAGTAAAAAGAAATGACATGTATTTTGAGATGAAAACACTGAACTACTTTTCTTAAAACTTCTTTGCATATTTTATTGTTGGTTTTTGTCCCAAGGCAAAGTAAAATGAATTCCCAAAGAACATTTTTGATAACTCTAGAAATAAACTAATAAATAATTAACATATTAATGTTCTGTTAGAAGCTGATATTTTGACCTTTTTCTTTCATTTCTATTCTTAATAAATGAAGAATAGAGATGGCAGTTTATACTCTAAAGAGTATCATTGTTAGTTCAATAAGAAAAGACAAAGGCTAAAAAAATATAGAGCCAGCTTTGATAGAAAAACAACATTGAAAAGCCCATTAAAATACTAGTAATGTTATATTTATAAATGCATTACAAATGATAATTATTTTCTGCACAGTGATATTATCTTTCTTTTAGTATGCTATTAGTAATAGAAGAATTTTCCTGGAAATCAGGGTCCAAAATGTTTGCTCTATGGAGAGCTAGATATTTGAAATAAATTAGTTGTTCTGAATTTTTGTCTATTCATTTACTTATTTTTAACTTTTTATTTGATAAGCACATTTAACATGTGTTTTACACCATTAGCTTAATTTTAAGAACCCCTCACAATATTAGCAATAGACACATACTATACATCAGATCTCTAGAAGTAATTCATCTTGCATGATTGACACTTTATCCTGTTTATTAGTGACTCATCATTTCAGGTTCTCCCCAGTCCCTGACAACCATAATTCAATTTTTGATTCTGTGGGTTTGAATAGTTTAGGTAGTGTAAGTGGACTCACACAAGATGTATTCTTCTATGAATAGCTAATTCCACCCAGTATAAAACTCTCCAAGTTATCCAAGCTGTCGAAGAATTCCTTCTTTCTTAAGACTGGACAAATCTCATTGTGTATATGTGTGTGTTTATTTTTCTCTATCCATTCATCTTTTTTTTTTTTTTTTTTTTTTTTGACAGGCAGAGTGGACAGTGACAGAGAGAGAGACAGAGAGAAAGGTCTTCCTTTGCCGTTGGTTCACCCTCCAATGGCCGCCGCGGCCGGCGCGCTGCGGCCGGCGCACCGCGCTGATCCGATGGCAGGAGCCAGGAGCCAGGTGCTTTTCCTGGTCTCCCATGGGGTGCAGGGCCTAAGCACCTGGGCCATCCTCCACTGCACTCCCTGGCCACAGCAGAGGGCTGGCCTGGAAGAGGGGCAACCGGGACAGAATCCGGCGCCCCGACCGGGACTAGAACCCGGTGTGCCGGCGCCGCTAGGCGGAGGATTAGCCTAGTGAGCCGCGGCGCCGGCTTTATCCATTCATCTTTCAATGGATATTTAGGTTGTCTCCTTATTTTGGCTACTGTGAATAGAGGTGTAATGAATGTGAGAGTAGTGGATAGGATTGCTAGATTCAGGTTTGAACCTAATTCAAGTCTGTTTGGTTGTTTCTTTTGGAGAACCTTCATACTGATGTCTATAGTAGCTGCACCATTTTACATTTCCATCTAGTAGTGAACCAGGATGTCAATTTCTTCACAGCTTTGCTAAAACTTGATTCTTTTGTCAATCTGATAATTAACATCCTACCAACTATGAATTCATAAACCTTTGTTTTCTTGAGTTAGGTTCCCTTGATGATTAATGATGCTGTGCAGTTTTGCATACAGTTACTGTCCATTTATAATGCTTATTTTGAGAAATGTCTTCTTATTTTCCTTTCCCATATTGAAACTGGGTTAGTGTAATTTTTGTATTGTTTTTACTATTGAGTTTTCTCATTTATTTTACACAATAACCTTTTATCAGATATATGATTTATACATATTCCATATTTTCATTCCATATTTTGCATTTTTACTGTTATTCATTTCATTAGCTTTGCAGAAGTTTTCACTTTGATATAGTCCTTCTTATCTGGTTATTGCCAGTGCATCAAGGGAACCTAACTCAAATACCATATGTATTAAATCTTTAGATCCCTTTGAATAATATGAAAAATATTAACAATTGTGCAACTTCCCATCATGAACATGAGATGTCTTTCCTTTTGTTTGTGCTGTGTTTAGTTTCTACCATCTCTTTCTCATAGATAGATTGATTGATTGATAGATATAAATATATACACGTTTTCAGTTTTCAATGTCGAAGTCTTTCACTTTCTTAATTTAGTCCTAAGTGTATGATCATTTTTATATACTTAGTCAGTTACTTCTTTTTTAACTTATATGTAATGAATATAAATTTCCAAAGTACAGATTATGGGTTACAATGGCTTTTCCCCCCATAACTTCCCTTTTTAAGATTAATTTATTTATTTGAGAGACAGAGTTGCAGACAGAGAGAAGGAGAGACAGAGAGAGAGGTCTTCCATCCACTTGTTCACTCCTCAAATGGCTGCAATGCCCAGAGCTGGGCCAATCTGAAGCCAGGAACAAGGAGTTGCTTTTGGGTCTCCCAAGTAGGGTCAGTGGACCAAGCACTTGGGTCATCCTCTACTGCTTTCCTAGACTGTGGTAGAGAGCCGGGTTAGAAGTGGAGCATCTGGGACTTGAACCAGCGCCCATAGGGTTGGCAGGCGCCATAGCCAGGGGCTTAGCCAACACAGTGCTGGTCCCAGTCAGTTATTTTTTTTAAAGATTTATTTATTTATTTGAAAGTCAGAGTTACACAGAGAGAGAAGGAGAGACAGAGACAGAGAGAGAGGTCTTCCATCTGCTGGTTCACTCTGCAATTGGCTGCAATGGCCGGAGCTGTGCTGATCTGAAGCCAGAAACCAGGAGCTTTCTCTAGGTCTCTCATGCAGGTGCAGAGGCCCAAGCACTTGGCCATCTTCTTCTGCTTTCCCAGGCCATAGCAGACCTGGATCTGAAGAGGATCAGCCAGGCCCAAAACCAGTGCCCATATGGGATGCCAGCATTGCAGGTGGCAGCTTTACTGACTACTCCACAGTGCCGACCCAGTTAGTTACTTTTAATAATGAAATGGGAATCAACTTCATATTGTAAATGGATTCACTATATTTTTTTTAAAAATCTTTAAAATGAACCCACATGAGAAATTTGAATCTCTACTTGGTCTTTATTTCTTGAAGCTTATACTCACGTGACCTTAAATTCTACAATAAGAAAGTTAAAAGCAGTAGACTAAAGTATATAGTGATTCCAAAATATTATGTTAGAAGAAAAGCTGACAATTTGAAAAAATTATCTTTCTCAAAGACAATCTTCTTCACTCTGTGCCTCTGGATAATTAGAAGTATCAATAGCAATATTTTAAGATGAAACCATTATGTTCTGTATTTTACCAGGATACATACATACCCAATAAATAATCATTTCACAATTGCTTTTTAAGGCATAACTTGGTCAATAAAGTATAGCGTCTTAAATTTGACATTAGGTGGAGCACCGAGATTTGTGGAACTCAGGTAAGCCTTCAACACTTCAGAATGTGTTGTCTTCAGTGCTAGCACCAGCTACTTACCCCTAGAGTTTATATTGAAAAGATAAAATAAGCAGTAGCATATAGTTTAAACAGATGAGACACAGGGCTATGCATCTGTGCACACAGCATCTTAAGAGTACACACATTGAAATTTAACAGTACTTTCTCTTCATTTTAAATGTCACATTTAAAATTGTCTTTGAGTGTGTTTATTTATTACTTTTTTTTTTTTAATGTTTGGAATTCAGACTTTATTTATTTATTTTTTATCTTTTATTTAATGAATATAAATTTCCAAAGTACGTCTCATGGGTTACAATGGCTTTCCCCCCCATACCGTCCCTCCCACCCACCACCCTCCCCTTTCCCACTCCCTCTCCCCTTCCATTCACATCAAGATTCATTTTCGATTATCTTAGTATACAGAAGATCAACTTAGTATACCTTAAGTAAGGATTTCAACAGTTTGTTCCCACACAGAAACATAAAGTGAAAAATAATAGATGATTTTTTTTAAATGATGATGAAATCAGATCAGACCTATTGTCATGTTTAATCCCAGTGAGAGTCAAGTTGGGAATTGATAGTTTCTTTTTTTTTTTTTTTTTTTTTTAACAGAAGATCAGTTTAGTGTACATTAAGTAAAGATTTCAACAGTTTGCACCCCCATAGAAACACAAAGTGAAATATACTGTTTGAGTACTCGTTATAGCATTAAGCCTCAGTGTACAGCACATTAAGGACAGAGATCCTACATGAGGAGTAAGTGCACAGTGACTCCTGTTGTTGACTTTACAAATTGACACTCCTGTTTATGGCATCAGTAATCTCCCTATGCACCAGTCATGAGTTTCCAAGGCTATGGAAGCCCCTTGAGTTCTCCGACTCTTATCTTGTTTAGACAAGGTCATAGTCAAAGTGGAGGTTCTCTCCTCCCTTCAGAGAAAGGCACCTCCCTCTTTGAAGACCTGTTCTTTCCACTGGGATCTCACTCACAGAGATCTTTTTGCCAGAGTGTCTTGGCTTTCCATGCCTGAAATACTCTCATGGGCTTTTCAGCCAGATCCGAGTGCCTTTAGGGCTGATTCTGAGGCCAGAGTGCTATTTAGGACATCCGCCATTCTATGAGTCTGCTGAGTATCTCACTTCCCATGTTGGATCACTCTCCCCTTTATTTATTCTATCGGTTAGTGTTAGCAGATACTAGACTTGTTTATGTGCTCCCTTTGACTCTTAGTCCTTTCATTATGATCAATTGTGAACCGAAATTGATCACTTGGAATAGTGAGATGGCATTGGCACATGCCACCTTGATGGGATTGAATTGGAATCCCCTAGTATGTTTCCAACTCTACCAATTGGGGCAATCAGCCCGAGCATGCCCCAAATTATACATCTCTTCCCTCTCTTATTCCCACTCTTATGTTTAACAGAGATCACATTTCAGTTAATTTTCAACACTTAAGAATAACTGTGTGATAATTACAGAATTAAACCAGTCATATTAAGTAGAACAGACAAAAAAAAAAATACTATGAGGGATAATGTATTAAGTTGTCCATCAGCAGTCAGGGCTATGCTGATCAAGTCACCATTTCTCATAGTGTCCATTTCACTTCAGGAGGTTTCCTTTTTGGTGTTCAGTCAGTTGTCACCGATCAGGGAGAACATATGGTATTTGTCCCTTTGGGACTGGCTTAAAATCAACTATTGGGATTGCATCAAATTGAGAAGTTTCTGTACTGCAAAAGAAACAGTCAGGAGAGTGAAGAGACAACCAACAGAATGGGAAAAAATATTTGCAAACTATGCAACAGATAAAGGGTTAATAACCAGAATCTACAAAGAGATCAAGAAACTCCACAAAAACAAAACCAACAACCCACTTAAGAGATGGGCCAAGGACTTCAATAGACATTTTTCAAAAGAGGAAATCCAAATGGCCAACAGGCACATGAAAAAATGTTCAAGGTCACTAGCAATCAGGGAAATGCAAATCAAAACCACAATGAGGTTTCGCCTCACCCCGGTTAGAATGGCTCACATACAGAAATCTACCAACAACAGATGCTGGCGAGGATGTGGGGAAAAAGGGACACTAACCCACTGTTGGTGGGAATGCAAACTGGTCAAGCCACTATGGAAATCAGTCTGGAGATTCCTCAGAAACCTGAATATAACCCTACTGTTCGACCCAGCCATCCCACTCCTTGGAATTTACCCAAAGGAATTTAAATTGGCAAACAAAAAAGCGGTCTGCACCCTAATGTTTATTGCAGCACAATTCACAATAGCCAAGACCTGGAACCAACCTAAATGCCCATCAATGGTAGACTGGATAAAGAAATTATGGGATATGTATTCTTTAGAATACTATACCGCAGTAAGAAACAACGAAATCCAGTCATTTGCAACAAAATGGAGGAATCTATTTATTACTTTAGTTCACAACAGTCTAGCATTACAATTAGTTTTGGTGAGATATTAAATTATTCTTCTTGAAGAAAACAAATCAGTTATCAATGACAAGATCAACAATATTCTCTAAGATACATATCATTTCATAATATGAAAAACATTGGATGTCTTTGCCACATAACTTTCTTTGTTCTTTACTAAAATGATACGCACATCAAATTCTTAAATGTAAAGTCCTACTATGGTTATTTACCTTCATTGGACACAAGCTATAAATCTTTGAGGAATAAATCATAAATAAATTTAGTTAATGAGGAAATAAACTCCTAAAACTACCATCCCATTAAATGTAGTGTGTTACATACTTATGTTTCTGTGAACACATTTAACCATTGAAATGCCTAATCTTTTCAGTAATTTAATTTACCATCATAGAATATGTATGCATTCAAATATGGGGACACCTTGCATTCTGTAATCATATAGAAAGGTTTGGATGTATGTGTGTGCATATTCTTTCTTACCTGCTTGGAGTATTTTAAGATCTTAAGTGGTGATTTTCTTGAGTTCATCCTTCTCATCTCCTTTATTTTCAAGTACAGAAGCTTATATTCCTATTTCCCTGTCATTTTTGACATATTTTTAGAATATTTTTGGTGGCAATTTTTTTCTGTTTTTGAAGATTATGCTTGCATGTTTGGCAAAGTATTGGATCTTCATTATATTTATACATACAGCTTTTAAAAATAATCTCTTTTTTAAATATTTATTTTATTTATTTGAGACTGAGTTACAGAGAGAGGTAAAGAAGAGAAAGAGGTCTTCCATCCGCTGGTTCACTTCCCAGATGGCCGCAATGGCTGGAGCTGCATCAATCCGAAGCTAGAAGTCAGAAGCTTCCTCCTGGTCTCCCATGTGAGTGCAGGGGCCCAAGGACTTAAGCCATCCTCTACTGCTTTTCCAGGCCCTAGCAGAGAGCTGGATCAGAATTGGAGCAGCTGGGACTAGAACTGACGCCCATATGGGATACGGGAATTTCAGGCCAGGACTTTAACCTGTTGTGCCACAGTTCCGACCTCTTAAAAATCTTCTTTAACACCAACTCACTTTAGATTTTTTGCAATGAAAACAAACAACAGGAATATAAGTCTTATGTATAGATTATAATTAAATACTGTTAACACAACATAAAAATAATTATTTCTAATAACATGAATAGGATATAATGGCTGAAATTTTAAATTCCAAACAAAAGTTACCTAACTACAGTCTTTTTCTAACTCCTTCTACAAATTATTATGGTATGTTCTTTTTTTAAGTGTAAATTTGAATCCAGTACTGTGGCTTAACCAGTAAAGCTGAAGCCTGTGGTGCTGGCATCCCATAAGGGCACTGGTTCCTTCCCAGGCTTCTCCAATCCAATTTCTTGCTAATGCACCTGGGAAAGCAAGGGAACGTGGCCCAAGTGCTTGGGTCCCTGCACCCACATGAGAGTCCTGATTAATGCTCCTGGTTCCTGGCTTTGGATTAGCCCAGCTCCAGCAATTGCCGTCATTTGGGGAGTGAACCGATAGATGGAAAATTCATTCTCTCTCTCTCTCTCTCTTCTCCCTCCTTCTCCTCCTCTTTCTGTAATTTTGCCTTTCAAATAAATAAATACACCTTTTAAAATTTTCAACATAAAATTCAAGTCCATTGTCTTAAAAGAATTTAAATCTCACTTGAATATTAAGACAATGTAATTGTTATGGCTTCAATGAGCCCCCTCCAAAATTCATGTTGAAACATTATGCTCATAGAGGTAGTTCTAAAAGGTGAGCCTTTAAAAATATGTATTTATTTGAAAGAGCTACAGAGAAATAGGGAAAGGTGAGTGGGGATGGAGACACAGAATGAGTGAGTGATCTTCCATCCACTGGTTCACTCCTCAGATGGCCAAACAGCCAGGGCTGGGCAAGACTGAAGCCAGAAAGCAAGAATGTCATCTGGATTTCCCACATGGGTGCAGGGGCCCAAGCATTTGGTCCATCTTCCACAGCTTTTTCATGTGCATTAACAGGGAGCTGAATGGGATGTTGAGCTTCTATTGACAGGAACTGACATCCACAAGATACTCCAGTGTAGCTGGCAGTGGTTTCACATGCTACGCCACCATGTGGCTCTAACAGGTAGGCTTTGTGAAATGATAAAGTCTTGAGTATGGAGTAAACAAAGGGATTTGTGCCTTAAAATAGAACTGGAAGGCTTTTTTGCTCCTCTCTCTTCCTGTATGTGAAGGAAGAATTTGTCTCTTCTAAAGGACAGAGGAAAAAGGCAACATTTTAGAAGCAAAGGGCTTCACTCATCAGACACAAAAATCTATTGACACATTGATCTTAAACTTCCCAGTCTAGAACTGTGCAAAACCAATTTCATTCCTTTATCAACTACCCAGTCTCAGAAATGTTATAGCAGCAGAAATGAAAAAAGTCAGGAACCAGATCACTTTCTTAAAACAAACAAACAAACAAACAAACAAAAACTTCCAGTATTTTAATAATACAAACTCATCGTCATCTTCTTCATCATTTAATTAGACAAATCTAATTAAAGTAACTTGATTTGTGTGAATAGAGAACTCTTAAAATATGTGTAGAACGGGCTGGTGTTGTGGACCAGCAGTTTAAGCTACACCCGCAACGTCCCCGTGTCTCCACTTCCCATCCAACTACCCGCTAATGTGCCTGGAAAAGCAGTGGAAGTTGGCCCAAGTACTTGATTCTCTGCCATATATGTGGAAGACATGGATTAAGTTCCAGGCTCCTGGTTTCTGCCTGACCTAGCTCACTGGCTTCGGCCTGGCCCTGTCTCAGTCATTACAGCCTTTTGGGGAATAAACCAATGGATGGGAGACCTCTGTCTCTTTATCTCTCTCTCTCTCTCTCTCTCTCTTTCTCTCTCTCTCTCTCTTTATCACTATAACTCTGTCTTTCCAATAAATAAATAAATATTTTAAGAAAATATGTCATGATTTCTACTCTTGTTTCAGAAATATGCTCATTTGTCAGACTAATAACACTCATTTCTAATCTCTCATAAAAGTAAAGGTCTATCTGAAAGCTTGTTGGGTCATTGAATAGAACAACTGATTATATTCATCTTTAGACTGTATTTTTCACAATTTGCAGAAATGGGTTCACAAGAAAAAAAAAAAGCGCTTAGAGACTACAGAAGGAAATAGTTTCTCTAATGATTATTCTTATCTAACACTGCTAAGCTCCCTCAGGAGAAAATATTTGTTCAACAATTTTATCAGTTGCCTGGAGAACACATAATCCAGTAGCATGTAGTTTGCCTGTTGAATTCAACTCATGATAGAAAAGAACATCTTGTTGGTTTCTGGTATGTAAATAAATGTGGACAAAAATTATTTTTAAGCAGTAGAACTTTCTACTCAATCAATCCAGAACTTTATTCCATTTATGGAAATTTTTACATAGTGAAGTCTCTTTAGTTGTATATCAATAACAAATCTTTGTATTTTATTTACTTTTTATTTTTATGGCATTTTTAGCATCTTAATTTTTACCCCAACATTGAAGACTTTAACTCACCATACAAAACAAGCAAAGCTGTCTCCTCCCCAAGAATGTTCTTATCCTATGGAGGAAGAACGAAAATTAGATTAAGAAGCTAGCTCATCACAGACAAATGTACCCAAAGGTAACCAAGTATACTGACGAAAGGACTAGCTGATATGATTGTAGTAACCATTTCACTATGTGTGTATGTCAAATCATCATGTTTCTCCTAGGAGATAGACTACCTTTATTAATTACTTACACTATAGTCATTATACTATTATCCTTCTAAAATAATGCAGGAATATTTTCTATAGATTTGGTACTGCTGCTTTTACTTTCCCAAACATGGTTTTGGAAATAGGTTACTATTAGCTTCATAAAATGAATTGGAAGTTGCCCTTTCTATCTTTGTTAAAGGGAGAGATTGTGTAGATTGTGTATCTTTGAGATATTGAGTTCAATTCTTTGAAATCTTAAAATTACAAGTGCCATAACTTTAGTACCTACTAGACTATTTTAATAACCCATTTTATATCAGTTGAATTGTGATATTATGTGCTTTTTGAAGAACTGGTCCAACTCATATGAATTGTCAATTATATGTTTGTCAGATTGTTTGTAGTATATGCTTATTACGCTTTCAAGGACTAATGATAGGTCCTGTTTCAATCCTGATGTTTATTATCTGCTTTGTCTTTTTTCTGTGTCAGTCTTGTGAGATGTGTATCCATTGTATCACTCTTTTCCAAGAGTGTGCTATATGGTTTATTCTCTTAATTGAGTTTTTGTATGCTTGTTTTCAATATTATTATTTTCTCCTATTACAAATTTCTTCTTTC
Organism: Oryctolagus cuniculus; assembly: GCF_051225735.1. NCBI lineage: Eukaryota > Metazoa > Chordata > Mammalia > Lagomorpha > Leporidae > Oryctolagus > Oryctolagus cuniculus. The sequence continues at coordinate 62,711,094 of NC_142874.1, read as the reverse complement.
TACTTGCTTTGGCTTATTTTACTCTTTTTTTCTATTGTTAGAAGTGGAAATTTATATCCATTGGTTTGAGACAGACCTCTATTTCTAGTGTTAATGTTTTAAATACTCTCCTTGGCATGGACTTAGATGCCTCTCTCATTTTTATATATAGCATTTTCACTTTTATTAGGTTGACTCTACTTTCTATTTCCCCTGAAACTTCTTCTTTGACCAGGAATTATTTGCAGCTATGCAGCTTAGTTTCTCGTTGTGTGGAACATTCTTGTATTTTTATTTTAATTCTATCATGGTCAAACAAAAGCTGAGCACTATGAATAATATAGTATATCCATTATATTATATAATAGGTTAATATTATTTAATATCTATCATATAAAAGCTGTAATTTGCTGTTGTGCTTGGAATATTTTATAAATATGTATTAGATCCTGTTGTTTGTTGATGTTTTTGATTTTTTCTAGATCTTTGTTGATATTCTGGATGATTATTATTTGCTGATAGAGGACTGTTAAAGCTTCATGGAGTTGTCCATTACTTTTTCTCAATTCTGTCAGGTTTTGCTTCACACACTTTTAAGTTTCATTGTTTATTGCACACGCATTAAGACTATTGTCTCATTGATGAAATAATCCTTTCATAATCTTACGCAATATCTCTCTGGTCATTTTCTTTCCTTTAAAGCCTCTTTTAGCATTAATAGAGACTTTTAGCTTTGTTTTGATTAATGTTTTACATTTCTATAGATACTAACTTTTATGTAACTTATATGAACCTACTACTACCAATGCTTTACTAGTTTGAATGAAGTATAGAGACTTTTTATTTATATTTTGTGCTGTATTACCTTGCCTTGCTTAAATGTAATTATTTTAAATATTTATTCTACATAGATTGAGAAGCACATTATGTTTTCTTCAATTGTCTACTTGGAAAACTGGGAAGAAAGGGAAAATATAGTCTTTTATCACATTTTGCTTTGTTCATTCATCCATAGATGTTCCAAGATCCTTTGCTTTATCATTTTTCTTCTGTTTAGAGGGCTTCCTTTAGCCATCTTTTAAAGTGGTTAACTTCTTTTTTTCAGCGCTTGAAAAATGTCATGGGACTTCTTTCTGACCTCTTGCTTTCTGATGAGAAATTTACCATTAATCTTAAGTGATTGTCCCTTGTGAGCCATTTGTCACTTTTTTATATCACTGTTTTCCATGTGTATTCTTTGTTTTAGTTTTCAGGAATTTACTATGTCTTGGTACTGATTTCCTTGGATTTATTGTATGTATTGCTTACTCAGCATCTTGACTATTTTTTATGACTTTTCTAAATTTGGGAGGTTTTTGGTGATTATCTCTGAGTCAGTTTTTATCTTCCTCCTCCTTTCTTCTCCCTTTATTTTTTAACTCCAATGACACAAATGTTATTTTATTATAGTCTCAAGATGCTGAGAATTTGCATATTTGTTTTGTTTTTCTATTTTCTCTTTGTTTTTCATTTCGATTTTTTATACTGGTCTAGATTTCAGGTAATTATCATTTGACTCTTCCATTCTGATGCTAAGCCTACCCACTCAGTTATTTCCATTATTGATATTGCATTTTTAGTATCAAAATTTCTCCTTGATTCTGTATAGCATATATTTTTTCCTGAGGCTATTTTTGTACATATTTCACTTATGTTCATAATTGCTCATTGAAGCATTTGCATGAGCACTGTGATTATTGCTTTAATATTTCGTCAAATAATTATAATACTCTCTCCTTTTGGTGTTGGCAAATATTAAATGTCTTTTTTCTGGAAATTTGAGATTTTCTGGCAAGTACATTTTAACTGACACCTATCATTTCGGTATTTTGGTTTAAGGTTCTGTATCAGTTGAACCCACTCTTGGCTAGCGTTTTCTGCCATTGTTCCAACAGGGAAGTAGAAGCATAAAATCCTACTGCTAGGTGGGGGTCAAGATCCAGATTTCAATTCCAGCTTGTGTTGACATCTGAATGGAGTGAGGGATAATTTATGATCACGGCTGGACTGGGGCGGCCAAAGAGAAGATTTGCATTACTTTACTTCACATTCCATATGACCTTCCCTAACACCATGAAGGTTGGAGGTAATGGTGGTAAAAGTCCCAATTTTCCAATTAGGCTTTTTTTGACATTATTCCATTAGTCAGGAAGAGGGGTGCCTCATTATTGTGAGGTGGAATTGCAAATATATCTATTCAACATGTTGTTTCATTGACACCCTATAGTTGTGGGACCTCATTAGTTCTTGATAGGTATGGAAGTGCCAGCCCTCTGTTCTGCATAGTAGGTCACAACCACAGCAGGTGTTTTATACGTTAAAATCTAATTTTTTCTGTGGTGTTTGTCTGAGGCAGAGCAGTTTTTAAAAAGGTTTTGTTGTTGGTGGTGGTGGTATTTGTTTGATTTGATAGTATGTTACTTTCCTGCTCTTTTAAATAGAGGTGTCTGCTATGGGCCGTCTCTTTTTCTGAAATGTTAACCAGACCTGAAAGCAAGATATATATGGGAAAATGCAAACAGACATAAGTTGCTGATATTTATTCCCCTGATTTTCAAAGTACATTTCCAATTTGCTCTCTTATTTTTACCCTACAAAAATAATTTTTATGTTTCTTTTATGCATAAGTCTCAGTTTCAAATGTAAATGATAAAAAGAATAGGAAAGTTTATATATAATTCATCTTTCCAGAAAGAAAAATACTGCATTACCTAGCTTTTAATCTATAAAAAAAAGCAAAAATAAATTAAATAATGAGAAGCCACTAAAATGTCTATGAATAAAAAATGAATGTACAAACATTGGTATATGCAGAGAATGGCCTACATTTACAAAGTGATAGTAAATGAACCCTGCAAATAACAGCATGATAGAATTTATAAAATATTGATTAATAATAAGAGATTTTTATGTCATGATGTTTAAATGTTAAAAAATAAACCTTTAGATGAATATGTCTGATGCCCCATATCATTTATGCATTTACCTGTATACAGGTATGTAATTCTTACAGGAGAAGTAGAAAGAGGGAGAGAAGAAAACATGAAAGAAGCAAATAAAGAAGGGGATAAATAATCCAGTACAGGCTTTATTTCTGTGTGGATAAAGGTAATGGAAGCAGTGAGAAACACAAGGGATTCTAGTAGTTCCAATAGTCCTCCATTTACTTAGCTAAGTAGTGGAGTCAAGATTTTAAAAATATTATGTTTATCATAACATGGTATGTTATGCAGTTCATTTTGTAAATTACCTATTTCAAAATAAAACTACAGATGTGGATATTTTCCCTTGTGATTGAGATACTGATTGGAACACCTGCATCCCATGTTGGAATGCATGGTTTCAGTGAAGTTTTGTTCCCTATTACACCTTCCTGCAAAAGCTCACCCTAGGAAGCTACAAAGTACTTAGGGAGTGTACCAGCAGATGAGATTTTTCTTTGTCTGTGTCTGCCTCTCAAATAAATTAAATATATGTATATGCATATGTATGTATGTATATATATATATATCCTACAGCTTAATGTATTATCATGGATTAATTGTACACAATTTCATGAATATTTGGATTCCAGAATACTTATAATATTTAGTATGAGATCCAGTGTTTTGGAGTAGCAGCTTAAATCTGCCTCCTGAGAACTAGGCATCCTCTATGGGCGCTGGTGCAAGTCCCAGCTGCCCGAATTCGAATCCAGCTCCCTGTTGATGCACCTGAGAAAGCAGCAGAAGATGGTTTAGGTGCTTGGGTCCATAAACCCATGTGGGAGACCTGGAAGAAACTTCTGGGTCCTGCCTTCAGATCATCCCAGCAAGGTTGTGGCCATTTGGGGAATGCATCAATGCATGATCTTCTCTTTCTGTATCACTCTCTCTCTCTGTAACTTTGCATTTCAAGTAAATAAATAGATTTTTTTTTAAAATGAATACTTATTATTAACCAATTTTTATAAAGCTTAAAATATGTAAGAAATGTGTCACGGAGGGCTGGCGCTGTGGCTGACTTAGTTAATCCTCTGCCTGTGGTGCTGGCATCTCATATGAGCACTGGGTTCTAGTCCTGGTTGCTCCTCTTCCAGTCCAGCTCTCTGCTGTGGCCCTGGAGGGCAGTGGAGAATGGCCCAAGTGCTTGGGTCCCTGCACCCCCATGGGAGACCAGGAAGAAGCACCTGGCTCCTGGCTTCGGATCGGTGCAGTGCTGGCCATAGCAGCCATTTGGGGAGTGAACCAACGGAAGGAAGACCTTTCTCTCTGTCTCACCCTCTCACTGTCTACAACACTTCCTGTAAAAAAAAAAAAAAAAGGAAATATGTCATGGAGTAATACAAATACAAATATAGTATGAACTTAAAGCTAATTATATCAGCTAATTTTATTCATGTAGAAAGACATTATGTGTGTGTGTTGACACTCACTAATTGAGCAAGTCACAAATCAACAATACACACAGAAAAGGCAGAACAGCATTGAATTCTGTGGTAAAGACATTATTTTATTGGTAGAGGTCAATGAAAGGGAGTTTAGTATCCAGGACAGGATAAGTATCAAATGAGTTGCTTGGAAGACCCAAGAGAGTAGTGATCAAAGCATACTCAGCAGAGAAGTAAAGTGTCTCTGTGTTCCAATTCTGGGATTTTAAGAAATTTCAGTAAGTTGGATTAACATATTATAAATATATAATAGCATAGAGTTATATTGCTGTTAAAATCACATTCTTCTATAAAACTAATAACATTGAAGACTATCATGGAATTCATTTTTTTAAGCTTCTCCTGCAATTTCATTTTTTTCTTTCAAGGGGAAGACTTGCATAGTGTCAGCTAGAGCCATTGACACCAAAGGAGTAACCTCGAAGCTAAAAGACAAATGTTTACAGTTTATGATATTGAGTAGGATTTGATCATTGCTCCCAAAATAGACGGCTGTTATTATCTGTGAAAACATAATTCCTTTTACTAAATTTTACTATTAATGTTATATGATATACATTTACTAGTCTAAATCTAAATGTACTTAATTTGCAATATTATAAGGCAATATTTTAAGAGTGATTTAAGTCATGATAATTGTTTTACTTCAATTGTATTTTTTCCTAAAGGTAATATATTTTTATTTATACAGTAAAATACATTCTCTCTAATAGCATATTTGTAAAATATGGATAGTATTTGCCTAACTTGAAAGATGATAATGAAACTAAATCAGCAAATGTATAAAGTGCTTAGAGGATGTATGACATTTTATTTTTTAAAACAATTGAAAGATTTATTTTATTTGAAAGAGTTACACAGAGAGTCATGGACCCCAAATCCCATTAAGCTGGGTGATAAAAATGTCATCTTAAGTGTTAAAGTGATCACATTTAGTGTTAAACTGTTAAAGTGAAAATATAGATAGGATCAAGTATTAAAATGACCATATAAATAGGATCAAGTGTGGGGTAATGATAGTAGATAGATTTAAAATACAGAGAGTGTTCCAACATGTGAAGCAGTCCACATAGCAGACTCATAGAATGACAATTCCTTTAAGTAACACTCTGACCTCAGAATCAGCCCTATACGGGGTGTCTACTATATGGGGATGGCTTAATCCTCTGTACCACGAGGAAGATCCCAGTGTATGACATTTTGATTACCTTTATTATTCAACCTTTAGGAATTATCATATTTTAAGGTTTTATTCATTCTTGTGAAGATATAATTAAACTTATTTTTTTAACCAGTTATTTTAATGCATTCTGGGAATCACCAGGTTTAATAAGTTTAAACATTTTACATTTATTATTAAAACAGGCTAATTTTTACACTTCTATTTTTTACTAATCATTTATTCTACACGTTTTTAATTATATTGCATATGTATCCTTTGCAAGTTTTAATTTTCTACCCTCCTTTAAATAATCATATTTCTTAATTCCTCTTTATTCACTTGTGCATTTGGAAGTGAATATTTTTATTGCTGACTTTAGTGGGAGTACTTACTTTTCCAAAATATATTTTTAAAATTTTTTTATTTAGTAAATATAAATTTCAAAAGTCAGTTTATGGAATACAATGGCTTCCCCCCCATAATTTCCCTCCCACTCGCACCCCTCCCATCTCCCGCTCCCTCTCCCATTCAATTCACATCAAGATTCATTTTCAATTGTATTTATATACAGAAGATTGATGTAGTATATATTAAGTAAAGATTTCATCAGTTTGCACCCACACAGAAACACAAAGTGTAAAATACTGTTTCAGTACTAGTTATAGCATTACTTCACATTGGACAACACATTAAGGACAGATACCACATGAGAAGTAAGTACACAGTGACTCCTGTTGTTGACTTAACAAATTGACACTCTTGTTTATGGCATCAGTAATCTCCCTAGGCTCTAGTCATGATTTGCCAAGGCTATGGAAACCTGTTGAATTCGTCAACTTCGATCTTATTCCGACAGGGTCATAGTCAAAGTGGAAGTTCTCTCCTCCCTTCAGAGGAAGGTACCTCCTACTTTGATGGCCCGTTCTTTCCACTGGGATCTCACTCATGGAGATCTTTCATTTAGGTCTTTTCTTTTTTTTTTTTCCAGAGTGTCTTGGCTTTCCATGCCTACAATACTCTCATGGGCTCTTCAGCCAGATCTGAATGCCTTAAGGGCTGATTCTGAGGCCAGAGTGCTGTTTAGGACATCTGCCATTCTATGAGTCTGCTGTGTATCCCGCTTCCCATAATGGATCGTTCTCTCCCTTTTTGATTCTATCAGGTAGTGTTAGCAGACACTAGTCTTGTTTGTGTGATCCCTTTGACTCTTAGAGCTATCAGTGTGATCAATTGTAAAATGAAATTGACCACTTGGACTAGTGAGATGAAATTGGTACATGCCACCTTGATGGGATTGTATTGGAATCCCCTGGCACTATTCTAACTCCACCATTTGGGGCAAGTCCAATAGAGCATGTCCCAAATTGTACATCTCCTCCCTCTCTTATTCCCACTCTTATATTTAACAGGGATCACTTTTCAGTTAAAATTTAAACACCTAAGAATAATTGTGTGTTAATTACAGAGTTCAACCAGTAGTATTAGAACAAAACAAAGAAAAAATACTAAAATGGATAAAGTATTACATTGTACATCAACAGTCAGCACAAGAGCTGATCAAGTCACTGTTTCTCATAGTGTCCATTTCACTTCAACAGGTTTCCCCTTTGGTGCCCAGTTAGTTGTCGCTGATCAGGGAGAACATATGATATTTGTCCCTTTGGGACTGGCTCAATTCACTCAGCGTAATGTTTTCCAGATTCCTCCACCTTGTTGCAAATGACTGGATTTCATTGTTTTTGACTGCTGTATAGTATTCTATAGAGTACATGTCCCATAATTTCTTTATCCAGTCTACTGTTGATGGGCATTTGGGTTGGTTTCAGGTTTTAGCTATTGTGAATTGAGCTGCAATAAACATTAATGTGCAGACAGCTTGTTTGTTTGCCAATTTAATTTCCTTTGGGTAAATTCGAAGGAGTGGGATGGCTGGGTTGAATGATAGGGTTATATTCAGGTTTATGAGGAATCTCCAAACTGACTTCCATAGTGACTTAACCAGTTTGCATTCCCACCAACGGTAGGTTAGTGTCCTCTTTTCCCCACATCCTCGCCAGCATCTGTTTTTGGTAGATTTCTGAATGTGAGCCATTCTAACCTGGGTGAGGTGAAACCTCATTGTGGTTTTGATTTGCATTTTCCTGATTGCTAGTGATCTTAACATTTTTTCATGTGTCTGTTGGCCATTTGTATTTCCTCTTTTGAAAAATGTCGATTGAGGTCCTTGGCCCATCTCTTAAGTGGGTTGTTGGTTTTGATCTTGTAGAGTTTCTTGATTTCTTTGTAGATTCTGCTTATCAACCCTTTATCTGTTGCATAGTTTGCAAATATATTTTCCCATTCTGTCAGTTGCCTCTTCACTTTCCTGACTGTTTCTTTTGCAGTACAGAAACTTCTCAATTTGATGCAATCCCAATAGTTAATTTTGGCTTTAACTGCCTGCGCCTCCAGGGTCTTTTCTAGGAAGTCTTTGCTGGTATCTATATCTTGCAGGGTTTCTCCACTGCTCTCTAATAATTTGATGGTGACAGGTCGTAGATTTAAGTCTTTAATCCATGTTGAGTGAATTTTTGTGTAAGATGAAAGGTAAGGGTCTTGCTTCATGATTCTGCAAATGGAAATCCAATTTTCCAAGCACCATTTATTGAATAGACTGTCCTTAATCCAGGGATTGGTTTTAGATCCTTGATCAAATATAAGTTGGCTGTAGATGTTTGGATTGATTTTTGGTGTTTCTATTCTGTTCCATTGGTCTATCCATCTGTTTCTGTACCAGTACCATGCTGTTTTGATAATAACTGCCCTGTAGTATGTCCTGAAATCTGGTATTGTGATGCCTCCAGCTTTGTTTTTGTTGTACAAGATTGCTTTAGCTATTCGAGGTCTCCTGTGTCTTCATATGAATTTCAGCATCATTTTTTCCAGATCTGAGAAGAATGTCTTTGGTATTTTGATTGGTATTGCATTGAATCTGTAAATTGCTTTTGGGAGAATGGACATTTTGATGATATTGATTCTTCCAATCCATGAACATGGAAGATTTTTCCATTTTTTGGTATCCTCTTCTATTTCATATATGCTATTCAAATTTATTCTATCTCCTTTATTTCCTTATCATTTATTTGCAAACAATGTATACCTTTTTGTTTATTTTATGAAGATCAAGTAAAATAATAATAGTAATAATAATCATAGACCAACAGAGTCAAATTGCAATCTAGACTATTAAATTCCTGAGACTTAAAGTTGAATGAGTAAACTACTGTTACATTTCTTGAGGAGAAATATGGAGCTTTAAAAAATTCTTTATTTTTTAATATTTATTTATTTGAAAGGCAGAGTGTCATAGAAAGAGGGAAAGACAGACACAGAAAGATCTTCCATCTGTTGGTTCTACTCCACAAATGCCTGTAACAGCTGGAGTTTGGCGAGTTCCAAATCCAGGAACCAGGAACTTCATATAGGTTTTCTATGTGGGTAGCAGGACAAAATCTGCTGCCTACCAGGGTGCCCATTAGCAGGGAGATGGTTAGGAAACACTGGGAATTTTATCCAAGAAACTGATGAAAAGGAATACAGGTGTTCCAAGTGGTTTTTCAACTAACTGTACTACAATAGTTGCCTGTCTACACAAATTCTTGGTACTCTTGTATGTTAATTTGCAAGCTGGCTTTGTCAATTTTTTTTTTAACTTCCAAAGAAGAAAATTACACACTTAGGGCATTATTGGAATTACTTGAGGTCTATGATTAGTAATTGCACAGGTGGGATTTCCACTCTGGTCTCCTTAACAATACACTAAATTCCTCCATGTTTTCTGCAATTCATATTATTTTTCTAAATATTTCTTTATTTACTTGAGAGGCAGAGCTACAGAGAGAGATAGGGAGAAACAGAGATAAAGGTCTTCCATCCACTGGTTCACTCCCCAAATGGTCACAATGGCTAAAACTTGAACAATCTGAAGTCAGGATCCAGGAGCCTTCTCCAGGTCTCCCATGTGGGCACAGATGCCCATCCTCCACTACTTTCCCAGGCCATAAGCAGAGAAATGTAGCAGAAGAGGAGCAGCTGGCACACCGACCAGTGCACATATGGGATGGTGGTGCCCCAGGCAGAGGCTTAACCTACTACAACACAGCGCTGGCCCGCATTTCATATTCTTTAGGGACTTTTTCTTTTGTAATCATAAACTGCAAAAGAATTCTGAATCTCGTTCATGGGAATGACCTGTAAAACTGAGTACAAAGATAATGTTTTCCCATTCTTCAGTGCTTTCCATTGGGTAGAAAGAACAGATGAGGCCTCTTTCATTCCAAAACCTCTCCCAGTCTATGACATTTTCTGCTACTTGTAACATGATTATGAAAATGAGGAAAAGAAGCATTATTATAATAACGATCATTACTATTAGAGAATGATTAATTGATTACAAATTTAATTTAGAAGTAATTATATATTAGAATTCAGGTTCTTAAAAAAGTTTTAATTACTAAGTAGTTTGAGACTTAACATGGTGAAATTGGCTGAGTGGCTCTGTGGATGTAAAGAACAATTAAAAAGCTTAAAATAGACAATAATGATGCAATAAAGAAAAATAAAGGGGCCTTCAAAATTTCATGGAAAATATGCATTATGAATAAAGTATTCATGAATGATGAAATATTTTGCACCTAAAATAAGCTTACTGTTAATTGCACTACTCCATGAACATTTTGAAGTCCTTTGGTATAACTGAAATGCAAACATTCTTTACTTTGAGATTATTTTCAATTCATAATAGCATGATTTATCAGAAAGTATGTATCTTTTAACACAAGTTGGCAAGCTAACAATAGAATTTGCAGACTACATGAAAATATTAACTATTACATAGCATAGTACTGTTTGACAAAATGTTTTTGGTTAGAAATATACTTCAGAATAAAAAGGAAGTAGAGGGAAATGGAAAATGATATAACTTTTAATCCTCATTCTCCATTCTATTTCCTTTAATAACATACAATAGGAGCAAAAGTTTACAATTCATTTGAGCAATAAATCCATTTAGTTTATTTATAAAATACTTGTAAATATAACTGAATCTGTATATTTTTAAAAATCTGCAGCAGATGGAACATGCCCAGAATGTTATGATATGTGAATATTCTCAATTGAACGGCATCATATTTAGTCACTTTTCAATTAATATGTCTTAAGCACTTCCTAAATTTCAGTTAGTGTTCCAGGCAGTGGTGATGCATCACTTCAGAAAATAGGTAAACATATCTGCTGTTAATGATCTTACATTCTAATATGTGGAGACAGTCAATGCATAAATAAGCATGAAATTCAAGATTGTGATATGAGTTGTGAGCCCATAAAGATGAGGAGTGGGTGGTTTAAATAGATTGCCCAGAGATTATCTCACGGGGATGTAGTTTGGGAACAAGTAATGCAAGTCCCTGAGGAAATACGGGAAGAGAGAGTAAATGGATGTGCTCTGAAAGAGGTTCGTGCACAGTTGTGCTCTCAGAAGAGAAGAGAAGACATGTGGCTGGAGCTGGGTGTAGATAGACCGAGATTGGGCAGAGATTAACATAAAATTGAGCTTATGTTTTTTAGCCATAATCAAATAACAAAGTGATATTGTTGAAAATGATAGGAATAACATCTAGCTAATCCCAGGAAAGGACCTACTATGGATACTGTTTTTTTTTTTTAATGTTTATTTATTTTAAAGGTACCATGAAAGAGAAAGAGAAAGAAAAATAGTTAGAGAGATAGGGAGGGAGGGAGAGAGGAAGGGAGAGAGAGAGAGAGAGAGAGAGAGAGAGAGAAAGGAAGGACAGCCAGAGAGAGATCCTCCATCTGCTTGTTCACTCCCTCAATGTCCATAACAGCCAATTCTGGGCCAACCTGAAGCCAGGAGCCCAGAATTGCATCTGGGTGATGTTGAACAACCTCCAAACTGGTTGGAGGAGTTGCTATAGAAGCCCTAGAACTTTGGGTTGTCCTGTATCCTTGTTGTAGGTATCCAGCAGGTGTGAACGTGAGATATAAAGACATTTGGTTGATTTTCAGCTGTGAGTAGAAAATTACTAACAGCTAGCTACCAAACAGCTTGCAGATGTGTGGAAAGTTTCAAGCAGCAAGTTAGCATAACTAAATTGCAGCCTAAGTTACAAACTGCACAGTGCATGCACCTGGAAAGTCCTGAAGCAAGGAGGTCATTGAGCCAATAGAACATTAGAACTGGTTAACTTAGCAAAACTAAAACATGTGGAAATATTAAAACTTAGGTGGCATCTGGGAAGATTGTAACCTCTTAGTACTCAGCCAATGAGGAACTGAGGAAAGGACCTGCATGCTAGGGGATAAATAGTTGCCTGTAAACTTCCCTCGGTGTGCCTGTCTACAAGACACCTGATCTTGTAAGGTCATTAATAAAGTCCACCTTTCGCTGCTGCACTTCCCAAGTCCAAGTCCGTCCTTTGAGTGGACAGGTAAGGGTACCTCTCACAGTGGAGTCTCTGGGAAGACAGGTGATACACTCTGGAAATACCTAGTATTTTATCCATGTTATCATCTGGAGGAATTTGATGTTAAAGAATTTCATTAACATTTGTAAATGGATTTGCATATTATGGAGGAGATAAATGAAATTAGTTCGTTTAAATTAGGAAGCCTGGGGCCAGCGCTGTGGCCTAAGTGGATAAAGCCGCAGCCTGCAGTGCCAGCATCCTATATGGGCGCCAGTTCATGTCCCGGCTTGTCCACTTCTGATCCAGCTCTCTGCTATGGTCTGGGAAAGCAGTAGAAGATGGCCCAAGTCCTTGGGCCCCTGCACCCACGTAGGAGACCCAGAAGAAGCTCCTGGCTCCTGGCTTCGGATTTTCACAACTGCGGCCATTGTGGCTGATTGGGGAGTGAACCAGCAGGTAGAAGACATCACGCTGTCTCTCTCTCTGCCTGTTCTCTCTCTGTGTAACTCTGATTTTCAAATAAATAAATAAATCTTTAAAAAACAACAACAACAAAATTTAAAAAAATAAAATAAAATAGGAAGCCCAAGAGTTCCTGTGAGGAGGAGAGAGGTTACAAGATCCATTACAGGGCAGAATGGAAAATAGAAGCCAAGTTAATCCACCTGGAGCATTAAGAACCTAAGCCTAGAGCCTCAAATTTTCTTCTGAAATCAGCCAATCTAGTTTCACACATTTAACTCCCTTCTACAACAGTCCTATCTTTTCCTTTCCCATCTAGAATAATCCAGCCATTCCACTTTAGGACAAAAATGTCATTTACAATACCTTTCTTTATCCAACAGTTCTCTTTCCTTCTTAACATTTTTTCATCAAAAATACATTCTAATTCTTACAGTTTCCTTTCTACTTTCTCTGCTATCTATGGTTACTTAATTTACATTTTGAAATAATCCTTTAGAAATCTCTGTGAAAACATTGTTAGTATGAGAACATATACACAGAACACAATGAGTACCAAATATTTATCTGAATTATTTGTCTTCCTGGCCAGCAAACTCAGGTACAAATGTATATTAACAACTCTGAAAATATCTTTACTCCTTTTTAAGAAGCTTATCTATCAAATATTTACTTAAATTTTGTGTACCATTACTTTTGGTATATTCCATTCACTCTATATTGGCTCACTTTGATATAACAGTGTAAAAGCTTACATATATGGAACTTAAAATGATTCTGACAAGAAAACAGTGAAATATCCCAGAGATCTATTACGGGCATTTTCATTCAATCTCAGTGAGTACTGAGGCCAAGCCATATTATAGTCCTGGCCTTATTTTGGCTAGTCAACAATACGCCCTCTAAGGAGTTTTGCGATGGCCAAGAGAGCTTCCGTTAGTTGAGGGAGTGGGGTTATGTGCAGGTGGTATTTCCATTTGCCGCAGACCTGGAATTTTGCTGAAGTGAGGCACTGTGAGATGATTCTGATCATCAGGTGGTTATGTATTGGCTTCACTAGTTGGGCAATTATACTCTTGCAAGGCCAGCTTCAATTCTTTAAGCTAATTTTTTTGTGCAATAAAAGGCAGGGTGAGGAAATTTTAAGCTAAGGGAAGGAGAGCAAAAGACTGGGCCTTGATGGAACTTAACTTTTGCATTTACATCACTGTTTAGGGTTTTGGTTTCAATACCTATTTCTTATTATTCCTCAGCCCTGTAGGAGTAGGAGTTCTGAAAATTCTGACTACTACTTGCTGTTAATGGTGTTAGTGGGGCTATTTCAAGATTAGAGATGAGGAGGCTATAACTAATTTAAGAAAATCCCTACCTTTGGTCTCACACATGAGTTTTTCTGAACCATTATAGTTTGGTCCATTTAGGTTTTGTACAGTTTTATCTTGCAGATGCCTCGATATTGCACAGTAAAAATAATGCCAACAATATATAAGCATTTCTATACCACCTGTAAGGTGCAAGGCCTGAGTGAGGGTTTTGAGTTCAACTTTCTGGGCTAAGATACTGATGGTAATACTCTATTTCCTATACTATGAAACTCATAAAATTTAGTAACTTCTAGTAACTTCTATCATCAGGGACTTCAATTGCAAACCAAGAATAATGCCATTGATCTAAACTTAGCGTGGGATCAGACACAGCACTAATTGTGTGTGTGTGTGTGTGTGTGTGTGTGTGTTGAAGAGTGAGGGAAATGTATTCACAACATTCTCCTTCAGTGAGGACACATGTTCCTTCTTGGGGAGCTGAAGGGATATCTAGAGTCATTCCACTTTTGGGAAGTGTTTTAACAGTGAGTCTTCTGGCCAGAAATTGCAGCACATAGTGAGTTGTATGCCAAAAAATGAATTAATCTGTCTCCTGCAGTGCATCAAAGTGACTGTTATTCTCAGACACATCAGTCAGCCTTAGGTGACAATGTCCAGATTTTTGAAGTACACACTATCAGTCATTTTATTTTTCCTAAAATTTAACTCACTATTCTCACTCCTAATCCTTGATTCTCAGGTAGAAAGAAGGAGAAGAGCTTCCTCAGTATCTCACACGGTGTATAGATTCTAGAATCAAGTGTGAGAATATAATATCTTGTGAGCATCTTTCTTTCAGATTTGGAGAACTCTATAGAGGGTACAGTTCTAGCCATCTTTTATGACAGCTACTTTCAGGCAACCATGCATAAGAACCTCATTCATAACCTCTTGGACTTGTTTATGTTTGTTTATGGTTGTCACCAGTGACCCCATCTTGATATTTATTTCCATCTTGTCATCACAACAATTTTCCGAGCACACTGCTGACCCATCATCCTGAACCTGGGCTCCATTTGTTTCTTATTTTCAGGTTGGATTGGATCTGATTGTTGACCCAGTCCCATGCTGAAGGGAGAAGTAGTGAACAACCAAGATGCAGTCACATTTGAGCATTTGAGCAAGAGTTGTTTTTTTTTTTTTTTTTTAAGATTTATTTATTTACTTGAAAGTCAGAGTTACACAGATAGAGGAGAGGCGGGGGTGGGGGAGTTGGAGAGAGAGAGAGAGAGGTCTTCCATCCACCAGATCACTCCCCAATTGGTCGCAACAGCCGGAGCTGTGGATGATTACTGACATCATAAATAAGAGTGTCAATTGTTAAATCAACAACAGGAGTCACTGTGCACTTACTCCCCATGTAAGATCTCTGTCTTTAATGTGTTGTACTATGAGAATTAATGGTAAAAATAGTATCAAACAGTACTTTATACTTTGTGTGTCTGTGTGGGTGCAAACTGTTGAAATCTTTACTTTGTATACACAATGTTGATCTTCTGTATATAAAGATAATTAAAAATGAATCTTAAAGAAGAATGGGATGGGACAGGGGGGAGGAGATGGGATGGTTTGTGGGTGGGAGGGTGGTTATGGGGGGAAAAACCTGTATAATCCAAAAGTTGTATTTTCAAAATTTATATTTATTAAATAAAAGTTTTCTAAAAAGAAAAAAAAAAAAGAGGGAAAGTCTCTTGTGGCTGGCATTGTGGCATAGTCGGTAAAGCAGCTGCCTGCAATGCCAGCATCCCATATGGGTGCCATTTCTAGTCCTGGCTGCTCCACTTCTTATCCAGCTCTCTGTATGGCCTGGTAAGGCAGTAGAAGGTGGCCCAAGTGCTTGGATCCCTGTACCCATGTGGGAGACCTGGAAAAAGCTCCTAGTTCCTGGTTTTGGATCAGTGCAGCTCCGGCCATTGCGGCCAATTGGGGAGTGAACCAGTGGACGGAAGACTTCACTCTCTCTCCGCCTCTTATCTCTCTGTGTAACTCTCTTTCAAGTAAATAAATAAATCTTAAAACAAAAAAAAAAGGGAATGTCTCTTATGCTGGGTGGTCAATACAGATCTTGAGGCAAAAGGACAAAACTTGTGCTCACCCTTGAAGTGTCAAGTCTCAGCCCATGTTGGTTGTGGACACAGTGGCCAGAAATGAGGGGAGGTAATAGATTTTCAATCTTTGAGAAGAACAAAGAGAGGCCACTAAGATTAATAGAGCAGATTCTTACCCCTAAGGTCAACAGGTACTAGGTGTCTGAAAATAAATTCTGCCAGAGAGCTAGCCCTGGCCATATACTGTCAATTGCCCCTACACTGGCTATCCATTATCTGAGGACCAAAGAGAAAACACAGAGAAGCATGACCTTCACTGCTGAGGGCATCTGGTACTAGGGATTTGAGAACAAGAGCTTTCAGCCCCACTGAACTGGCCATGGCCAGAAACCATCAGTTTTCCTGCACTAGCCAGCCATTGTCTGAAGACAGAATTAGAGGAAAGGGAAAGTCTAGGTGTATTCAGGGCCTAACAGCATATATACATTTGTCCAGATGAGCTGCTATTTCATATTTTTTAAAAGATTTATTTATTTTGCTTGAAAGTCAGAGTTACACAGAGAGAGGAGATGCAGAGAGAGAGATAGGTCTTCCATCTGCTGGTTCACTCCCCAATTGTTCACAACAGCCAGAGCTGCACTGATCTGAAGCCAGGAGCCAGGAGCTTCTTCCAGGTCTCCCACATGGGTTCAGGGGCCCAAGGACTTGGGCCATCTTCCATTGCTTTCCCAGGCCATAGCAGAAAGCTGGATAGGAAGTGGAGTATTCGGGAATCAAACTGACGCACACATGGAATGCCAGTACTGCAGGAGATGGCCTTACCTGCTATGCTACAGCGCTGGCCCCTTCTGTTTCTTATTAAACCACTTGTTGGAAGTTGGTTGCTCTTAGAGAAGTTTACATATGGTCCAACAAAATGTGGTAGGAATTGACCTGTTGAGACCAGCATCACGGGTTTTCAAAGAATTTGCCATCAGTCAAAGAGAAAGCTAGATTTACTAAACACACTCAAAGGAGAAGTGGGCAGTCAGGATAGCTAGATGAAAGATGCTTTTATATTCTAAGTCCTTACCCCTATAGAGATATGATTTCAAAGCAGAGGCATCAATAGTGAGTGTGGACGACTATACACATAGATACCTGCCATGCGTGGACCAGAGAGTTACCTATAAAGAGAGCATGGGAAGAGGTCAGAAGAGAGTCTACAGTGAAGCGAGAAGCCATAATGGAATAATACTTGAAGCAAACAGTTCTCTTTTAAAGAGAAAAAAATGGAGTTAAAGGTTGAAGACTGTGGATTGAGGATATGTTACTTTTAATTCTGGAGATACAAGTTTATGTTTCTATAAATTAGAAAATAGATGGAATAACTAATAGTGTAAGATAAATGAAGTCAAGTACACAAGGAGGAATTGAACTTGGAGAAATGTAGAGGGTTTATTACCAGAATCCATCAAGATAAAGTAATGATTCAATATATAAATATTACTTTTCTTCCATAATCCTTCCCTGAATTCCACATCTGGAATTCTACACATTGTGTATTGTATTGATGGACAGATATTACCATATAACAAATATAACTAATTAAATTTAATTATTCCTCCAGCACATGAAAATATATAAACAAAGTATTAAGTTCTCTAAGAAGCAAATCACCACCAAGACCACCTAACACAAAATATTCAAATTTCATATCAAAGACATCATCTGCCAAACTGGGAGGTTGGGAGCTCCAGCTCTGATGATTTCTGGTTTGGACTGATCACCCTTAAAAAGGCCTAGTCTTACTGTGAGAAAAGAAGGAAGGAATTACCCAGCTTCTGTAACAGTGGTATAACAGATAATCATTTCAGAACTCAAACATTAGCTCTGGATTATTCAACTCCAAAATGCATCTCTGTTCCTATCTCACGTGGCTCTGAATGAATCTGAACATCAGATATGCTGTGGTTGTCCAGGATTTCTCTTTCCGAGTGGAATTGTTTATGACACTGGATAAGGGTCTGCCTCTGTGTGGAATGAGAAAAGTACCAGGGTCCTGAACTTGCTCACAGTATCCCATGATTTTGTATGTGATCAAATTTGGTCTAGCATAAAGAAAATAGGAGAAGCCGGCGCCGCGGCTCACTAGGCTAATCCTCCGCCTAGCGGCGCCAGCACACCGGGTTCTAGTCCCGGTCGGGGCGCCGGATTCTGTCCTGGTTGCCCCTCTTCCAGGCCAGCCCTCTGCTGTGGCCAGGGAGTGCAGTGGAGGATGGCTCAGGTGCTTGGGCCCTGCACCCCATGGGAGACCAGGAAAAGCACCTGGCTCCTGGCTCCTGCCATCGGATCAGCGCGGTGCGCCGGCCGCAGCGCGCTGGCTGCGGCGGCCATTGGAGGGTGAACCAATGGCAAAGGAAGACCTTTCTCTCTGTCTCTCTCTCTCTCACTGTCCACTCTGCCTGTCAAAAAAAAAAGAAAATAGGAGAAACACTACATGATGTTTATGAAAATAGAACTATAAATGGCATTTAACACTTAAGCAGCTATTTTTTCTTTGGGTGTTTTACTCTACAAACTTGTCTAAAGATTCCCCTGAGTTCCTTCAATAGGTGTTATTATTATTATTATTATTATTATTTTGACAGGCAGAATGGACAGTGAGAGAGAGAGACAGAGAGAAAGGTCTTCCTTTTCCATTGGTTCACCCCCCAGTGGCCGCCGCGACCAGCGTGCTACTGCAGGTGCAGTGCGCTGATCCAAAGCCAGGAGCCAGGTGCTTCTCCTGGTCTCCCATGTGGGTGCAGGGCCCTAGCACCTGGGCCATCCTCCACTGCCTTCCCGGGCCAGAGCAGACAGCTGGACTGGAAGAGAAGCGACCAGGACAGAATCCAGCACCCCAACTAGGACTAGAACCTGGTGTGCTGGCGCTGTAGCACCTATTGAGCCACGGCACCGGCCAAGGAGTTATGTTTTTAAAAAAATTCTCAAGAAAGTGATGTATGAAAATCTGTTCAAGAAACATGAGTGCATTCTGCATTTTAGACACCCTTAAAGATTCCTGATGCACCTATAAAACATGGAGTTCAGAAGAATCTTATGATACTGCCTATTTTTAAGTATTTCACATCTTGTTTGTTCCAAAAACATTCTTTTCGGTCAGAAATTTTAATAACCATTAGATGATTTTCTAGCACAAAGTTAGATTAAAACATAGTCTCCATGTTTCTCAAATAACATGAGCAAGATTATTGTAATAATTCTCCACACACCCAGAAATGAAGGGAGTCAATCTTGGAGAAGCGGGGGTAGAAAACCTAAATAAGAATACCTTCACTGACAGAAATTATTTTCCTAGAATATTAATGGAATTTATTTTTCAGTTCAAATTAAATCTCTTTTGCAATAAGAAAAGAATGAACCAAAACAAAAAAGACATAAATTTGTGACTAAATAAATTGTAAAAGAATCTTGATATCTCGATTTTTTTATTATGTCTTCTGTATTTTTTTTTATTTGACATTTTTGTTCCTAAATTTTAAAAATGAAAAAAATGCTTAAGAAATATATCATTACTTAGACAAACTAGAGATTAGAACATTATGGCTGGGGCTTGTGCTGTGGCATAGCAGGTAGTGCTACCACCTGCAGTACCAGTATCCCATATGGGTGCCTGTTTGAATCCCTGCTGCTCCACTTCCTATCCAGCTCTTTGTTATGGCCTGGGAAAGCAGTAGAAGATGGCCCAGGTCCTTGGGCCCCTGTGCCTGTGTGGGAGATGCAGAGGAAGCTCTTATTTCCTGGCTCCTGTCTGTGGATTGGAGCAGCTCTGGCCGCTGCGGCCATCTGGGTAGTGAATCTGTGGATGGAAGACCTCTCTCTGTCTCTTCCTCTGCCTCTCTGTAACTCTGCCTTTCAAATCAATAAATAAATCTTTTTTAAGACCACTTTGGCTTTCCATCGTGGAGTATTGCACATTACCTACTTCACCAAGTTACCGTGATTTTATGATGACTGGAGTATGAGTAACAATAAAAGGAAACAACACTACTTGATGGTGATGGTACCGTGAAATTCACTAGTGATTCAAAAGAATTCAAACTGAGATTTCAATACAAAGTTTAGCCATCAGCGTTAACATTCTCAGTTAACCCATGAAATTAAAATACAACCACATGTACTCTTTCGTGAAATAGTTCCTGAACTGATTAAAAAGAGCAATAGATCAGATGACTTTTATTTATCAAATTGAGATGCCATTTTTCTGAACACCAGTTTCATTGGTCTAGTGAAATTAAACTTATATTTTGGAAAATGCATTGATATTTATTTCTTACTAAGCACACATGTACAAAAAAGTATGAAATTCAAAATAATTTTATTCCTAAGTGTTAATCTCCCAGAGAAATAGAATGTCAAGAAAATAAAACTTTGTATTTTTATGTTCTATCAGTGAACAAATTCTGCTGATTTTATTTAAATTTAATCAAATAGAAAAAGAAAATACATCTTTACAATAAAAAAGTGGCTTTCCTGTTACACTGACACTACGATATTATAGCATCTTTATTTGGAAAAATTCTTATGAATTTATTATTATTAATATTTTCCACATGAGTATGGAACTGTGATAATAAATATAATTTTAAAGTACAAAAGCCATTGCTAAGAATTCATGTTGGGAACATAGAGGAGATTTTTCACTAGATTCTGAAGTCTCCAATGAATGACCATCCTTAAGCCATTTTATATTCATAACAAAGTCCCATAATAGCAACAAAATCCCAAATCTTAATAATAAACACAATAAAGCAATTTTATACAAGTGTGCAAACCTGATAATCTACGCTGATAGATTAGAAAATAATTACTTGCCTCTCTCAAAAAGACAACCGTAAATTATTCAGGGGATACTCCAGCATTGATGAAAACATTTCTTTTGTTTTGTATTTCTAGCTTAAATAATTCCCTATTAAATATTAGACAGTCTTATTACTTCAGTTTAGTTATGAATAGACTGGTTATCCTTTATTTTTCACATCCATAATATTTTACTTTAGAGTCTTATGTATTCCACAGTCTCTTTTTTGCTTCTTTAACTTATATTACTTACAAAATGTTATATCTTTCCTTGAATAGATTAACTTTTGAATAGAGAATGAATTGATTGCTAGAGTATTAAAAAAGCATAAATATATATGAAAATGCACATTTATACATACACTATAAACAAATATACAAACAAGCTTAAAATAAATGCAAAAATAATTTTATGTGAATACACAGTATATTTGGAAATTAGCAAAACACAGGTCCAGCTACAGACTGAACCAATGCTCTACAGACGGAAGCCAAGCTTAGAATTTTACTAAAAAGAGAAGTGAAATCTATGGCTTAGCATTTTTTGGTATTGATGACAAAGATGTTGCACATCTGGCAAATGTGAAGGGTTGTTATAATTTTTTGCCTATTTTTAGAAATTTTAAATTAACAAAATTTCAAAAATGTATTTACTGGGTAGAGTGATATTTCAGTACATGTATAAAATGAGTACTGATCCAATCAGAGTAATCTACATTTCATGCTTTTTGAAATTATTTTATGATTGTATCATTGAAGCTTTTTCTTCTGTTTGTTTATGAAATATTTAATAGGCTATTGTGAACTACAGTCACCCCATTGTGCTGTTTTGCAGTAGGAACTTATTTCTTCCATTTAATTCTAGTTTGCTACCTGTTATCTAACATCACCCTATCCTCCACCACCCTTCCCAGCCTCTGGTAGATAGCATTCTGTGTTCAGATTGAGGTATGTTTATGTGTGTATATATGTATAAAACTTCACTAGGAAGGAGAACATATATGTCCATTGGAATGGCCAAATGGCCACCTAGTCACCTTGCTATTTCTCAAACCTTGCAAGGTATGGTTAAATTCTAGAAAATCATTCCTTCTGAAGGACTCAGTTCTCAATATGATGGCTGTGTCAAATTTCGCTGCCAAAAAAAAAAAAATCTCTGTTTCAAAAAAGCAGTTTTTCTTTCTTTTTGAACATTCTGCAGCCATTTTGACTTGAACTTTCACAACATGCACACATGTACACATTCCTTCTTCAACATTTCTATGTATTTCTATGTATCTGAATTCCTGAGCATGCACTGGGCATTGATAGTGAAAACCAGAGGATGTCAGCAGAAAGCCTCACCCTTAGCTTTCTGATCAGAGCAGTATGCCATTTACACCTCAATGCATGGGTATTATGCCCTTGGAAAACTCCGCGGCTGAATTCACATAAAGCATTATTTTTTATGATCTTGACATGTCCCAAACACTCTGGTAGGCATTTTTCACATTTTCATTACCTTATTGTTGCTTGAAGTGCACAAGAAATCAATGATCATGTCTTTGAACTTTTTTTTTTCTTTATGCTTTTTCCCACAATGCTACTTGGTTCTTTATACTCATGGATACCCATAATAATGATAAAAAAAATTGTTTAGCATTTACTCTATGCTCTCATTTAAATATTTTATACTGACTTTTGCCACTTAAGCATTTCAGTGCTGCTCTGAAGCAGACAATATTTATTTCATTTTATAGATAAGGATGTTAAAATACGAAGAAATAACTAGACAGTGTTTTCCTTTTTATATTCATCTTAAGTCCTGATGACTCAAATCCTTTTGTGTGGAAAGCAGTTGCTGTTGAAGAATTATAAGAAGCTGTGATGTCACAGAACTGGGTGGCAGTGTCATTCTGCTAATTCTTAATTGGATCAATCACAACAAGTAATGATTATGTCTGGAAAGCACTTTGCAACATTTTTATAATGAGGGTAACAATACATATCTTGCAAGTTTGTGATTTGAGGACAGATAATGGAAACACTTATAAAACTTGTAGCATTTTACTTGGCAGATTCTATACCACTGTTATTACTAGACTCTGAGATTGTGATTGAAGTAAAAATATCTGGGCCATTAAATAGATGACTGTATAACTTTGGGGCTGGTCACGTTTACTGCAACCACACACTCTGCATAACAGATTGTTCATCTGTTGCATGAGCATGACAATATTACTTATCCCATATTATTTTGAAGGTAATTTACAATAATCTATAGAAACCATTTAGAGCATAAGGAACACAATGTGTATTTAATAACTATTACTTTTATTATTCCTGTCAATTTTCTAAAGTTTTGTTTAGAAATGTACACTCTGACTCCTTTAATCATAGAAGTTCCATTTCATTGTGTATATAGTTTTTATTTTCCTAATCTAAGTTTTATAGAAACATGCCGACTTTCTCTCTGGTGATCTTTCAGAACATGATTTTATTGATTAGATTCTCTCCAAACATTACTTGGCTCAAGGCAATTATATTACTTGCTACATTATATTACTTGTTACATTTATTTATTATATTACTTGTTACATTTATTTATTATATTACTTGTTACATTTCCTTATAATGTAATACATTTTTTTATTTGATCCTCCTACTTTTATTTGATCCTGAGCTGACAATTCAAGATAATAAAATCAGAGAACCAATAGAAATCTTATTATTATTTTTTAGACAGATGAAAAACATACAGACTAAATGCCTTATAAAACCTTGTATACTTAGTATATTATTGAAATTGGTCAAATTCCTTATAGTTCAATAGCCAAAAATTGTATTCACAATTAAAATCATAGAAATGGTAAAATAAAAACTGTTTCTGGAGGTTATTTCTATATTAAAAATTTACCAAGAAATGAAATAAAAATCAGCAACTAAAGAAATATTTTTGGGCTGGCGCTGCGGCTCACTTGGATAATCCTCCGCCTGCGGCTCTGGCACCCCAGGTTCTAGTCCTGGTTGGGGCACTGGGTTCTGTCCGGTTGTTCTTTTTCTAGTCCAGCTCTCTGCTGTAGCCCGGGAAGGCAGTGGAGGATGGCCCAAGTGCTTGGGCCCTGCACCCACATGGGGGACCAGGAGGAAGCACCTGGCTCCTGGCTCCTGGCTTTGGATCAGCGCAGCGTGCTGGCCTTGGTGGCCACTTGGGGGGTGAATCAACAGAAGGAAGACCTTTCCCTCCGTCTCTCTCTCTCACTGTCTAAAAAAAAAAAAAAAAAAAAAAAAGAAAAGAAATATTTTTGTTGGGTAATAAAGTAAAAATATCTCTCATACATTTCTGAAATGTCATGTTTTTTAATATGAGCACTCTGAAATAATTTTCAGTGTTCTGTCATCCCTAGGGATTTCAAAGGAAATAGTGCATGAAGAAATGCCATTTTACTTCCGAGTGATAATTATCAGCTATATTCCATAGCACAGAGATCACTACAAAGCAATAATAGTACCTATTACTTTTCAAGAAAACTTTTATTTGAAGTTACTCATATTTGAGGGTTGATTGTATTGATGACAATGAAAAAATAATAGCAGTTAGTAATAATAGCATGCTTTATTTTTTTTTTTTTCCTGAGAGATCCTACCGTTATATATTTGAAGCTATCCATGTGTGCAATCATGGAAAGAAAGTAAAGTATCCAACTATTTTTAAGAAAAGGAAACTGTATCTTTTGAACAATCTATTGCTGTGATTTGGAAAATGAAATGCTTTTCTTGAATATTCAGTTAGGACTGCAACATATTACTATAGAATAAAATCAACAATAAAAACAACAGAGTTAGGGCCTTATAACATTCCAAATCTTTCCAAAGTGTGGACATTTGTTTTTTTGGTTAATTGATCTGTTTAACACCAAGTATTATAAGGCAATGGATATTTTTGCAATTACCAGTTATTTAGTAGTATAAAAATTCTTTGGAGGATAAAAACTACACGATTAATCAAAATAGTTGTTTTAGGGGCTGGCGCTGTTGTGTAGTAGGTTAAGCCTCCACCTGCAGTGCCGGCATTCCATATGGGAGCCAGTTCGAGTCCCAGTTGCTCAAATTCTGATCCAGCTCTCTGCTAATGGCCTAGGAAAGCAGTGGAAGATGGCCCAAGGCTTGGGCCCTTGCACCCAAGACGGAGACCTGGGAGAAGCTTCTGGCTCCTGGCTTCAGATGGGCTCAGCTCTTGTCATTATGGCCATTTGGGGAATGAACCAGTAGATGGACAATATCTGTCTGTAACTCTGCCTCTCAAATAAATAAATAAATACTTAAAAAATTAAAATTAAAATATTATTTTAAGTTAAAGGAAATTGATGACCCATAAATATATTTTGCCATAAAATGATATATGCAGATGTAGAAATTTTGTTGGAAAAAAAATGAGAAAAATAATATCTCCCATTAAACATGTCTTTAAGATATTAAGTCAACAACAGGAGTCACTGTGTACTTATTCCTCATGTGGGATCTGTCCTTAATGTGTTGTACAATGTAAATTAATGCTATAACTAGTACTCAAACAGTATTTTACACTCTGTGTTTGTGTGTGGGTGCAAACTGATGAACTCTTTACTTAATATATACTGAATCGATCTTCTGTATATAAAGATAATTGAAAATGAATCTTGATGTGAATGGAATGGGAGAGGGAGTGGGAGATGGGAGGAGTGCGGGTGGGAGGGAAGTTATGGGGGGCATTGTAATCCATAAACTGTACTTTGGAAATTTATATTTACTAAATAAAAGTTTAAAAAAATAAAAAAAAAGATCTGATGTAAGTCTTCCTACATTTTAAAGAACTAGTAAATTTATTACCTAAATTTTTCTAGAGCACAGAAAACAATTAACATTCTTTACCAACTGATGTATACTTAGCATAACTTTAATGTCAAAATGAGATACATAACACATAGGAAAATATAAACCAGTCATTTTGTGAATACATATATCCCCCTTGGCATGGCCCTGTTACACATATGAGTGCCTAGGTTCCAGTGCTTCATACTCTGCTTCTGATTCAATTTCCTGGTAACACACAGCCTGATTGGCAGCAGGTGGTAACTCAAGTACTTGGATCCTTGCCACTTACGTGGGATACCAGAGTGGAAGCTGCTGGCTCCTGGCTTCAGGCTGGTACAATCTCTGCTATTACAAGCACTGGATAGAATATTTCTCTCCATCTCTCTCTCCCTCCTTGTCTCTCTCTGTCTTTCAAATAAATAACATGCAAATGAAATTTAAAAAGTAAATTATGGTTCTAATTGGAACTATAGTACACTTGCTTTATAATTGTCTTCTCTTATGCCTTCATTTACTTTTTCATACAGCCAAGACTGCAGTCATTCAAATATCCTTTCCTTTGTATTTATCTTGTACATTTCCTTAACTGAGGGTTTCTCAACCTTGGCATTTTGGGCCAGGATTATTATTATTTTTTTTTTTTTTTTTAGAAAGGAGTCTTGTGTTTGCTTGGCAGCATCCTAGCCTCTGTCTGCCATAAATCTGGAAGTCTCCACTTCCAAGTTGCAACAAATAAACATGCTTCCAAACATGGCCAAATGTCACTGACACAAGGGGAGATTCATTCCTGTTGGAATATCTGTATCCTAACCCATTCATCATGATGATTAGGTCATACTGTTTCAAATATACACTAAATAAATTTTCCCTGA
This sequence comes from Oryctolagus cuniculus, assembly GCF_051225735.1. Taxonomy (NCBI): domain Eukaryota; kingdom Metazoa; phylum Chordata; class Mammalia; order Lagomorpha; family Leporidae; genus Oryctolagus; species Oryctolagus cuniculus. The sequence continues at coordinate 62,684,600 of NC_142874.1, read as the reverse complement.
AGATAAAACTATATCTGACTAATAGTTTTTCAATTTTTATTCTAATCTATTCAAATTGATCAAGAAAAGAAACACAACAAACTGAGTAATAAATACCTAATGAGATACATCACTAATGAGAAACTTTCAATTGAAATATATTTATATACTTATATATGAAAGATATATGAAAGATACTTAAATGGTATATAGGAAAATAGAAGTAAAATAGTGAAATATATTCTTATTAGTCACAAAGGCTAAATCTATATGTATTAGCACCACGTGGGACTATAATAACACATAATGATCCCACTGCCATTAATGAGCAGTAAAGAGAAGCTTCATACAACTTAATGCTCTACTACAGATGTTGGGAAGGCAATTTTAAGCAGTGCCACACATGTGAACCTGTTCTTTAGGGAGCTTTTCATACTTATGTAAATATACAGAATGAATGATTTTAAAGGTAGGCAAAAGCATATAATGGATGTAAATGTAAAATGGATATCCAGCCATATAGAAATGTCTGTAGAAAACATATTTCATGGACTTAAATCCATTTGTGGTGATAAATGGTTCAAAATAGCCTTTCTCCTGCATAAGACATCACTTGGCCATTTCCAGATCAGTATTCTGAAGCCAATGACAAGGAATCAGAGATCTTCTTCTTTTGGAGGCACTGAGTTTTATCATAGCTCCTGGCTCCCACAGTTTCCTGTAGGGAGAATTCAGCAGTAATTTGTCATTTCTACAGAATCTTCACATAAGGTTTAGCAATTCTGTTTTCTAAGCTTATACTATTGTCCTTTCTCCTTGGTGCTTTGTGGTAGAGCTGTTAGTTCCTGTTCTTGTTGGGTGCAGATGTTGACAGAGAGTTCAAACTTGCTTGGCTCCTAACAAACCAGAAAATCACATTATTTGCACATGAGATGTAAGTCTCATAGTTTTCAACTGTGATTACAGCCAAAACACGTGTGGTCCACAGTGAATCCAGCAATTAGGCAGGATCTATGATCTTTTTTTTTCAGCCAATTGGATAAGAAAATGAGACTGGTGTCCAGTTACATCATTACTCATTAAGTTTTGAAGATTATAATATGTTAGTGAAAATATATATCTAATATAGTAGATTCTGTTAGTCTGTCTACTTTCCTAGTAATCAATATTTTGGTAGTAGAAAAGATTAACTCTTGAGAACTGTCAAGGTGTGTATTTTTAAACATTCATTATCTTTTTCCGAGTCAATGATTTTTTTTGTATTTTTACAAAGTCTACCAATGAACTCTTATACTTTGGGTTTTCTTTTTTCCCTTGAATAGTTAATAGTATTCTATAAATTAATGAGCAATTGATACAGATAGGCTATTTAAAGTGGAGAAAACAAATTATGAAGTATAGCACTGTATTTTTATCTTTTTTTGTCATTTGAACTTCTTCCATAATGATTCCATAGCTATTTTACTGCTTTAGAATCTATTCATCATTTCATTGACAAATGGAAAAACAGCATTCCTACACTTTCTACCTACCACGGACATTTTAACGTTTATAAACTCATTGTATTACATTGTCCATATTTTTTCTTATAAAATCCTTTTCTAAATTATTATTTTTAAGGGAAAAAGTTTATTGGGGGAAACCTGACAGACTGGAGGAAAGGGGCGAAGAAGAAAAAGAGGGAGAAGGAGAGTGTAATAGAGAGAGAGAGAGAAAGAGAGAGAGAGAGAGAGATCAGGAGACAGAGAGAAAGAGAGACATGTGTTCAGGAACAGGTCCTTTTAAAACTTTGCCAGGGAGGGGCAGGGAAGTAGGAGCAGTGAATCTCATTAGGATGGGTGTGGGGCTGACACTAGTGGTTGGGCCATGTGGCCACCTGGCGTCCAGCAATGGTGGTGGGGTTAGAGCCTAGGGTGTGTCAGGGTGTAGCTCGTGCCCATAGATAAGTCTGTGCCATTTTACTAACATTCCCCCCTTTTGTTTTTTTAATAAAGCAGGAGTTGTATGAGATTGCACTAGTCCCAAAAGTCCAGGAGGGGTAGAAGGGCAATGATCTGTTTTTAGAACTACTTCCTGCTGACATGGGGCAACAAGGTATTTTTCGTTGGTATGGGGCGATGTCTCAAGCTGCTGTCTCCTGCGTGGGGGGCCAAGTATATCCCAGTAGCAGCATTTGGTTAACTGTCTGGTTGCTGAAGGTCTTGGTTCATTCCATTATCAACTCCTGTAAAAACTTAAGCAGACACAGTAGTATAAAAGACAGTGTGATCCCCTTTTAAATTACTTTGTACACTGTAGTCACATTAACTTTCATATATTACATGTATGGTTTAAATATTTCTTAATTTATAACACTTAAGTTATCTCCCTATAGGATAAAGCTAAATTGCTTTTGAAAAATATTTTTATGTTTGAGAGTAAAATCTGAGAGAAAGATAGGGGGTGAGAGAGAGAAAGAGAGAAAAAGAGACAGAGAGAGAGAGAGAGAGAGCGAGAGAGAGAGAGAGAGCTTCTGCTGGATGAGTCCCCAGATGGAACTGTCTGGGGCAAGGATAAAGCTGGTACTAAGAACTCAGTCTGGGTCTCCCACATAAATGGCACCAACCAAACTACTTGAATCACTACTGCTGTCTCCCAGGGTCCTCATTCACAGGACACAGGAGTCAGAGGCTGGAGCCAGGAATCAATTGCAGAAAAGGGCATTATTCTATTATTCTTTTTATTTCTACTTTTCTTTTTTTTAACTTTTATTGAATGAATATAAATTTCCAAAGCACAGCTTATGGATTACAATGGCTTCCCCCCCATAACGTCCCACCCTTATCCACTCCCTATCCCCTCCCATTCACATCAAGATTCATTTTTGATTCTCTTTATATACAGAAGATCAGTTTAGCATACATTAAGTAAAGATTTCAACAGTTTGCTACCACACAGAAACATAAAGTGAAAAATACTGTTTGAGTACTAGTTATAGCATTAAATCTCAATGTACAGCACACTAAGGACAGAGATCCTACATGAGAAGTAAGTGCACAGTGACTCCTGTTGTTGACTTAACAAATTGACACTCTTGTTTATGGCCTCTGTAATCACCCTAGGTTCTTGTCATGAGCTGCCAAGGCTATGGAAGCCCCCTGAGTTCACTGACTCTGATCATATTTAGACAAGGCCATGGTCATTTTTAAGTCTGTGTAAAATGTCTCTGTAGATTGTCTTCAATTTACCTTTCCTAATTAATTAATTTTACCAATTCGTTCAATGTATATTTATTCTTATTGTCACAGACAAGGATCTTAACATTTTCACCTATATAGTTGAAGTGAGAGTTTTGCATGACCATAGTCAGAATTTACTCATGGGTAAATTAACAGTATTGTTCTTTTTTCTTGTTTTGCTTACTGTAAAAGCTACCTCAATAGAAGATAAATTTTTCTTAATCACTTTCTAATAATCTTAGTTGCAAGATGTCTCTCCTATGCTCAGCTCTTATAGCACTTTCATAGAATCAATTTTGTGGTTTGTACTTCTGTACTGTTTAATACTAGGTTTTTATATCTCAGTTTTTTAATATGTTAGCTACTGGTCTTCAAGTAGGGTGTTATGCACCTGATCATATGTAGCATATATTCATGAAGCATTTGTTTAAAAAATTAATGAATATTTTGTTCATATAGGTTGACAAAAATCTATTCCCGGCCAGCGCCGTGGCTCAATAGGCTAATCCTCTGCCTTGTGGCGCCAGTACACGGGTTCTAGTCCCCGTTGGGGCACTGGATTCTGTCCTGGTTACCCCTCTTCCAGGCCAGCTCTCTGCTGTGGCCAGGGAGTGCAGTGGAGGATGGCCCAAGTGCTTGGGCCCTGCACCCCATGGGAGACCAGGAGAAGCACCTGGCTCCTGCCTTTGGATCAGCGCGCTGCGCAGGCCACAGCGCTCTGGACGTGGTGGCCATTGGAGGGTCAACCAAAGGCAAAAGAAAGACCTTTCTCTCTGTCTCTCTCTCTCTCACTGTCCACTCTGCCTGTCCAAAAAAAAAAAAAAAAAAAAAAGATGCTAACACGAGATGGTCTGGACTAAACACAAGGCAAAATTAAATTTTTGTTTCCCCCAGAAACTTCTCTTAAACTAGACAGAAAGTCAGGTACATTGTACAAATGAATTGGAAGCAAGATGTGAAGAAGCATTCTTATCTGAAACAAATTCGAACATATTTTAGACATGGAATCTTGAAAATCATAAGGATGATTAAAACTGATTTGACTTTTAAAAAACGGATTTTTTTTTATTTAATGGCTAATGGAATCAATGTAAGAAAGGTACAGATAATTTCTATTTCAAATAGGCACATTTTATTTTAAGAATGCTTATTAAGCTTCAAAAATTCTCACTTTTCTTGAAATAGTTGACATTATCATGCTCCCTCCCTTTAATGCTCTTAATTATAAAATGTAAAATATAAAAGTAATCAACATTGACTTCCCTCCATTGGTTGGACATTCAGTGGGCTCACCTTTTCTTCTAATATGATATTTGCTCTTGTCGCTCCGTGTTCTGGGTAGAATGGCAAGATATGTAGACTAATTATCTAAATCCTGGCCAATTTTGAGAGAATCTTTAGAGTAAGTTAAAAGCATGATCACCGACATCATTATTTTTACTTTCTCAAAAGATTATAATGCAGTTGTCAGGTTTGAGGACCTAAACAACAGATGTTCTAAAACAGTAACTGTAAATAAATAGTAAATCATTTTTAGGTGGAACTTCATATTTTGTCTTTCTTAGTAACGCATAGTTTCTCCATGATGTGAAACATCAATAGGTAGAACACCCACCAAACCAAATAAATTCTAAACATCAGGTAAGGCCAAGGTGATGGAGAAACATTCTAAGTGGTAGAGACTGCAGTTTTTCAACAGGTGGTAACTTCAATTAATGAGAGCGAAAATTCATACTAATTGCTGGATATCGTGTGTTTAATTCTAGCAGCAACATCATAGGATATAGTAAATAACAGCAGAAAATTTAAGTGCTTAAATAGTACACATATTCCCACACCACCTCCCCCACACAGATCACCCATTTTAGTCAGTCCTGTATGAGGATAGAAACAGGGATATTAGGAAATTTTGTTGGTATCGGTATCAGAAGCTTAACTTCTTCTGCACAGAGATTAATATATATATATTTAATATATATATTTAATATATATATATATAAACAAAATAAGATCAAATAATGGCAAAGTATTAAAATGATGAAGGAAAAGTTAATGTGATGGTGCTTAGTCAGAAACAGTGTTCAGGCAAGGTATGTTTGAATTGTCAGAATCTAAAATTTACTTGCAAAAATCATTAGTAGAGAATTTGAAGAAGGAGATACTGCAATGTTATTTATATCTTATGAAAAACTTTCAGACATTGTGAGGAAATTTGAGGGGAATAGAAGGAAGCAGTGAAGAATTAGCCCGAGGAAAACATGGTAATAACTGCACTAAGATGCTAACTAACATCGCAGAATATGGAAAAATAAGGGGATTTACTATGTACTGGAAAGCAACCCTCAATATGTGATGTTAATAACGACTTGGTTAGTCTAACTGAAGTCCTACTTGAGTAGAATTATTATACTAGTGTTTTCTCTTCCTTATATTTCCACTAATTGGCAATTATAAGTCTATAAACTCATATTATAAACCTTGTATTTGAAGATGGCATCTAATGTTTTAAGTCTATATATTGCTAAAATATATCTTACAAAAAGAATTGAGTTTGGGGTCACATTTAAAATAAGACTCATGTAAATATACATGTTTCTAATTAGTTCTAAGAAACTGAGGCTATTTAACAGTATTGAGTTCATCCTTATTCCTTCATCCCTATAAGAATGGAATAGGAAACAATTGTTGCCACTAAATAGCAGGATTCCCACTGAGCTGTTGGATTTGGATACAAGCACTTTCTGCTACATCACCCTGCCTGCTCAGGAACTGGAATCCCACAGGGCTGCTGTTTAATTCTTTGATTCACTTCTCTGTTTCTGTTTGCATTCATGTTGCCTACTTGGCTATTATTGGCATATATTTCATATGCATTTAATATCTAATTCCATCAAAAGAAGACCAGCTTAAACATTTCTAGAAAAAAGTTGTAAATGAAATCATATATATATCTCAAAAAGACATCCAAGTAGGCAGCCAGATCACAATTATCATTTAACAACACTGTATACTTCTTTCTTTTCAAGAGAAAGTTTGGTTCACAGAACTCTATTGTGAATTGTTCCTTTTTTCTTTTATTGTTATTACACACTTAATATTGCTGTGTGCTGACAGGGTTGTCATAATAACTGTTTTCAGTCCATCTTTCTTTTCTGTTTTAGGATTCTGTTGTGATAATCCAATAAATGACCTGATGTCACAATCTTACCACCTGTGTAAGTAACAACCAGGATATTTCAACACATTCCATCTCATTGATTAATTTCATAGCACAAGCAAACACATGTGCAAGAAATAATATTTTCATGATTTTTTCTTTATACTGCCACTTTTGATGAGACTCTACATGTGGAGTTTTCAACAGCTAAAATCATTTTATTATTTTAAAAAGACTTATTTGGTTATTTATTTATTTGAAAGCATAATGAAACAGAGAGAGGAGAGAGAGAGGGAACTGGTTCAATCCCACAAATGGCCACAACAGCTGGAGCTGAAACCAGAAACTAGTAACTCCTAGTGTTCCATGTGAATGGGAGGGGCCCACGTGCCTGTGTCAGCTGCTGCTGCTTTACAAAGCACGTTAGCAGGAAGATGGATAGCTAACAGAGCAGCTGGGACTTAAACTGGCATTCCAATATGGGATGGCAGTGTTGCATGTGGCATCTTAACCCACTGAACCACAGGCAGTCATAAAATGATTTTAATTGGTGACGAGAGTAAGATCACCCTTCCCAAGGACCACAGAGATAGTAGTTATCATAAATTTTACTCTGTTACAAAATCTGATATTCATACGATCAAATGATTTGCACAATATCAAACGCATTTTAAAAAATGAAATCAGGATTTAGATACAAGTGTTTTCCACTACTCACACTGCCTGCCCAAGAAGATCCCATCCTCTCTCATCTAGTAACTCTTCTACTTGTTATTCTGAGTTTAGTCAAAGCAGTATTTATTCTGCTGTAATATCAAGAAACTGGAAATCACAGTTTACAATGGTTTATCCTAAAGCACTCCTCACATCTATAGTTGATTTGGCTATGGATTTCTTCTTCATTGTCTTTTCTTTAGAGCAAGTTGATGGAACAGTATTTCCTTAAGACATTTCCCTGCTATCAAGATAGAGAAAACAACAATAATGGTGAACTGACTGCTCAGACATCTGCTTGTAAGAAATTGATGGCACATTTCACTTGCCTAAGCAAGTCATCTGTTGACCTGTAAGATGAGTGGTTGATATGTATTGAAAGAGTTGTGCTGGAGATTTTGAATATTATCTACTAGGAAGTATTTAAATAAAATATACCGCAGGAAATATGCGATGAATGATGAAGAATGATTGACTAAGTAAACATCAAAGGGATCAGACAAGACTTTTAGGGTGTGGTCATAATTGTAGAGTATGATGGAATCAGATGCTAATTTTTTAAAGATTTATTGTATTTATTGGAAAACAGAGTTACAGAGAGAGGTCAAGCCAGAGAGAGGAAAGGGGGTTTTCCATCCACTGGTTCACTCCCCGATCGACCACAACAGCCAGAGCTGAGCTGATCTGAAGCCAGGAGCAGGAGTTTCCTCTGCGTCTCCCATACGAGTGCAGAGGCCCAAAGACTTGGGCCATCTTCTACCGCTTTCCTAGGTCACAGCAGAGAGTTGGATCAGAAGTGGAGCAGTTGGACTTGAACCAGTGCCCACGCCTGATGCTGGCATTGTAGGCCAATCCTTTAACCCTCTGTGCTACAGCACCAGCCTCAGAATGTTTCAATTCTTATAAAATTCAGAAGAATTTTGACCTGGGGATGCTGAATGTTAATGTGTTGAGAGCTTTCAATAGATGCTTTTAAAATGTGATTTTTTAAAGATGTATTTATTTACTTGAAAGAGTTACACAGGAAGAAAAAGAGAGGCGGAGGGAGAGAGTGAGAGAGAGAAAGAAAGAGAGAGAGAGAGAGAAAGAGAAAGGGAGAGAGAGAGAGGTCTTCCATCCGACGGTTCACTCCCCAGATGGCCGCAACTGCTGGAGCTGTGCTGATTCCAAGCCAGGAGCCAGGAGCTTCTTCCGGGACTCCCACATGGGTGCAGGGGCCCAAGGACTTGAGCCATCTTCTACTACTTTCCCAGGTCATAGCAGAGAGCTGGACCAGAAGTGGAGCAACCAGGATACCAACCCGTGCCCATATGGATGCCTGCACTACAGGCGGCAGCTTAACCTGCTATGCCACAGCGCCAGTCCCAGTGATTTTAAAATGTTGAGTAAACAACAATATAAACTAACTTAATGACATACAGGAGAATCTCAATAGGGAGAAAATTAGAAAGCAATACAGTGGTCATGTGGCAAAGTTATTCCCATGACATGTTGTTGTGAGGAAACACAAGCAAAAACGCTGCTGCCTATCAACAGATTCATCAAAAGTATCAATGGATGCCCTCAATATATGTGTTTTTTATGTTTAAAAATGAGAACATTTATGTCTGCTGTTTAGACACAAAGGAGTCACTGAACTCAAGTCTTCAAGAATGTTTCTCTTTTCCAAGTGCGGTTTTCTATTGCTAATCATTTTGAATGCCTGCCAGATCCCTTGGACTCTCAATTGACAGAAAAAACGCAGATGTCTGTGTGCCATTTAACAGCTTTCAAGTGAAATAACATAGTAGGCAAAATGTAGATTTGACATCTAGCATGTTGATGAAAAATACTGAATTTCTTATTCATCAAATAAATAACATTTGAAGCATACAGTTTCTTAAAAAACACATAGATATTTTTAGTAGGTCACTATATATTATGTTAGAAAAAAATAAACTTCCTTTGGAAAAATTTAGTACTTTGTCACTTTTCATATATCACAAAAGTATTTAATTTCTACTGTTAAAAGTGTTTCATGAAGTATGTGAAGGATTCGCCATATTTTGTGCTTTAATCTTCTTTATGATCCTTGGGTTCTCTGTTGTTATTTTTTTTCCATTATGTTTCATAAAACTTAGCTGCAAGTAAAGAAAATCATATTTTCACATCACTGTTGATTGCATTAAAAAGACAGCATATCCATTTCACCAATTTCGCACATGTGTAGAGTTCCTATGTACCAGGTGGGCATAATTAGGTTGGAATGTATTTTGGCTGACAAATTATTTCCTATTGGCTGCATAATGCCTTTGCTATATCCCCATAGAAAAGGAAATAAACAACAATATTATTGAGAAGTACATGGAAAATATTTGAAGGACAACCATGGTTAGGATTATGCAAATATAGCTTTAAAATTTCAATAGACTGAAGCCATATAATAATGAGGAATAAAGATTGTTTTAATGAGTAAATGTCCTGAAATCAGCCATTAAAATTGCATTGAAACAAAAGAATTTGATAAATTTAATATTGATACCTGATTTACTGAACTTTTTAGTGGCAAGTTTCTATATCATTTACAAAGCAAAACAGTTACATGATGACATATTTGATACAAATTATAATGAATTTTATATTAACCTAGTAACTGGCCCATTTATTTTATTGCATTACAAACAAGAATAATGTGCTTCAACAATTCAAGTTGTAAAAACATGAGAAAATGCTTTAAAAACTCTTATTCCAAATGATGAAAATAAGCAAACAAAAGCATACACACACACGTGCGCACACACACACACACATACACACACAAAGAAAAGAAAAAAAAAACACAGCTGTGAAATTCAATGAGAATAAATTTTGAAGTTGCCAGTGAATTGTTGTCTTGTTGTGCACGCAAGCAGAGCATAAGATGAAATTCAAGGTCTATTTCACAGTCAAATACTAATGTGCAGTTAAGCATATTGAGATATTTTACAGAACGAGTTTTCTTTACTATCTTGGTTCCCAGTGAGTTCTGGATAACAACTGTTGAGACCTAAATTTGAATGGAACATTAGACTAGCTATAAAAGTCCCATTGTTCAAGCATGTTGACAAGTTTCAGAAATGTAAGTATTATATTATAATTCTATTAGTCATTGTTAAAAATGAAAACAATATTTTCTGGTTACATTCTTCATAAAAATCTCATGCCATTTTAATTTAAAATATATATTTCACTATATTTTGTGAGCTAAATAGATTTATGCTCTATATTAGAAACAATAAAAATGCAATATCAAAAATGCAATTTTGTGTCATTTTAAATAGAAATATATAGTTCACTACATTTATTGTGAGATAAATGAGTTTATGGTCAATACTTATAGCATATTAGGTATGATAAAAATGTAATATCAAAATGTTATTAAATCAATATTTATATTACTACAGTGCCTGGATAAATGATACTCTAGATGGCTGTTTTACAATATTTTGGTCATTAAATTACTATATTATAGTAATATATTTCCTAACATTAACTCCAATTTCTGTAAAACAAATAGATTGTGGGAAAATGTGATTATTATCAATGTGAAAACTCAAGCATGAGGTGCAATTCCAAAAGTGATGAAAAATAATCCTAGATGGATAAGTGTAATGCATGAAGGCAAGTTACCAGGTGAAATGATTTTGAAGTCAAAATCAAAATCATTTTAAGGAATTCTGTGAATTTATACCCTCTTCAATCATGGAGTTCAAAATGATAATAACTTTTACAACGTTCTTTTCATATTTACTGGAAATCTTATTATCGCCAATTCAATGACAGTATACAGACCAGTAAGGTCTGAAGCAAGTGTTTCAGTGAGGGTTCTTGAGATAGCTGACAAAGGTATGAAGCAGAAGTGAGAATTAGAGAAGTCAGACATGATTGGAGTGAAATAAATACAACTCAGTCTTCTAAGAAGCTTCTGAAAATGAGCATTAGGGTCCTCTCACAGAGGGGCCACAGCTATTGTGCACCACCCAACGACTGCAGTGCAGCCAAAGGGCCGAGTAACGGGCGCTGAAAGAATTCCATGAACAAAAAGTAGAGAGAAGGAAAGCAGGGGTCAGGGCACTCTCTGCAGGATAGCGCAAGAGCCTTGAGTGCCCTTTCCTCTTCATTTTTGTTGAACCACAATGGATTAATCCTTAACATCATCAGTACCTATACAATGGCATCAGAAGGCAGTGAATAGCTCTCACCTCATTGATTCAATCAGAACAAAGAAAGGCAGAAGCAAAACTATTTATCATTATTATTAGCCATGTTTGGAGACAGTACTTTCAAAGTTTAGTAAACAGATTTACCAAGGAACAAGAACAGTAGGAGAACAGGGTGACACCTTTTAAATCTATCTTAATCTTCTCATCAATCACCTGAGTTGGGGATCGCCGTGCTGGCCTGTGGCTAGCACGTGACCGAATCCAGTTACATAACTTGTTAGGAACAAGGAAACCAGGTACCATTGCAGCAAGTTTTTCATAGTGATTGCTCCATGATTGATTTGGAAAGGCCAAGCCTAGGGCAGTCCAGCACCATCAAGATGCTTCAACTTAATCTATATGTCTACATTAGGCTATGCTAAACTAGCCTATATAATGGTAAACACCTCACACACACGCACACACAATGATATTAATCTCCCAGTTCCTTCCAATGCTCCACTCTAAGCTGTTAGTCCACTGAGGTGCATCAAGCTTCACTGGAAATGAAACTGCAGATAGAGAAGCAGACAATAAGGGGCCCACAGAATTGGGTCAGCCACGGCATCTGCCATATCTATTGAAGGGATTCATTACAATTGTTTAAAGCACTATTATTATGGAGTCAGCTTTGTGGTGTAGCAGGTTAAGCTTCTGCCTGCCATGCCAGTGTCCCTTATGGGTGCTGGTTAGAGTCCTGGCTCTTCTACTTCCAGTCTAGCTCTGTGCTACAGCAGCAGAAGATGGACCAAGTTCTTGGACATATGTATCTACATGGGAGACCTAGATGAAGCTCCTGTCTTCTGGCTTTAACCAGGTCCAAACCAGGCCATCTGGAGAGTAAGCTAGCAGATGAAAGATTGATCTCTCTCTTTCTGTAGCTCTGCCTTTCAAATAGATAAATAAAGCATTTAAAACAGTAGTATTATTATCACATAAATTACTTTCCTACCATTTCTTTTTTTAAGCTTTTTTTTATTTGAGAAATAGAGTCACAGTGGGAGAGAAAGACAGAGAGAAAGGTCTTCCATACGCTGGTTCACTCCCCAAATGGCCGCAACGGCTGGAGCTGAGCCGATCCAAAGCCAGGAGCCAGAAGCTTCTTGCTGGTCTCCCACGTAGATGCAGGAGCCCAAGCACCTGGAACATCTTCCACTGCTTTCCCAGGCCATAGCAGAGAGCTAGATTGGAAGAGGAGCATCTGGGACTAGAACTGGCACCGATATGGGATGCCATCACTGCAGGCAGGGAATTAACTTACTGTGCCACAGTGCCAGCCCCACTTTCCTACTATTTCTGGACTTCTTTTCTCTCTAAACCATCTTCAACCACTAAAAGTTAGTCCCTCATCATTTTTATTAGAGAAATTAAAATATCCTTACTACTCCATATTTCCACTGATTCCAGTCTTACTCTATGTAATACCATTATGTATTATGCTCTCAGACACTTCAAAAGGTTATCTATAAGAACGTTATGTTTCCAGCTTTTAAAATCTCTGTGGTTCTCCATTCCTCTGAAGTGGCAGCATATATATAGTCCTTTCTTATCTGGCCCATATCTACTTTCTCAACATGCCCCCTTACCCTTTTTTTCCTAATGTCTCAGTCTAGCAACATGCATTACCAAAATTTCATTTATTTTGCCTTCAGTTCCCTTTATAAAATAAATTTTTGTAAATTTGTTCCTTTCATGTCTAGATAAAGTCTCATATAATATACTTTTTTATGTAGTAATTTCCTCCCTCCCTCCCTTCCTTCTTTCCTTCCTTGCATTCTACTTACCTACATTTTTCTTCCATCCTTTCTTAAGCAAGTAGTAATTTCTAGTTCAATTAGCACAAATAAGGGGATTTTAAAGTAGTGTTCTCTCTGTTTCAACTTTGGTAGAAATACTATGACGATACAGTCTATGTTCTAAAGAGTCTGACAGGGGCTGGTGTTTTGACATACTGGATAAAGCAGCTCCCTGGAAAGCTGGCATCCCACATGGTGCCTGTTCGAGTCCCGGCTGCTCTACTTCAGATCCAGCTACATTCTAACGGCCTGTGAAAAGCATTGGGAGATGGCCTAATACATGGATTCCTGATATCCATGTGGGAGACCAGAAGCAGCTCCTGTCTTCTGGCTTCTGCCTGGCCCAGCACTGGCTATTGCGGACATCTGGGGAGTGAACCAGCAGATGGAAGAGTTTCTCTCTCTCTCTCTCTCTCTCTCTCTCTCTCAAAATAAATAAATATTCCACCATACAAATATTTTCAATGCAGTAAGAGCATCAAGGAACTGTATAGGAAGTCCAGCATGATGGTTTCAAAAATGACCTGCTGCAGTCTCTTGACTGGAGTTCCTGGCCTAGTCCTACATGTTGATATCATTCAGGGTATGCACTAATGGACAGAAGATTTCTCTTCCTCTCCCTTTCTTTGTCTCTCTGTCAATATGACTTTCAAAGAAATGATTCTTTAAGAAACAACTTTTAAAGGTTTATCATTTTCACTTTATATATAAACATATAAGTACATATCCATATGAGATTTTTTCTGAAAGGAGATAAATATATTAACATCACATAATGTGGGATTCATGACAACATTCATAAATGAGAAAAATGGTAAATTACTATTTAACGGATATAATTCAGTAAAAATATTTATAAATTTCTGTATAATAAACAATATGGAATTATATAAGTGTCGCTCCCCGTCTTCGTGAAGGAACGACACAGGACCCTGCGCTGTTCTTTCGTCTGCTCGGCCCTCCCCGGGTTTGCTGCTGGTTCTTCCCGGGTTGGCTACCGACCCTTCCACCTCCGTGGAAGGGCGGTTCCGCCTGCCACTTTTCCCCACTTCCGCGGGGGAGCAGCACACCGCCGGCCGGCTCTCTCGGGGGCTGCACAGGTGTTCCTTCAGATAGATGTTCCCCTTAGATGTTCCTGGTGCATGTTGTCTCTCTCCTCCTTTATAGTCCTCTTCCACCAATCCCAACTCTGCTACCCACAAGCCGAGTACGCTGCTCTCCTCCAATCAGGAGCAGGTCCTGCTGTTTATTGGTTGAACTGGAGACAGCTGTGTAGAAGCTGTTTCTCCCTTCTCAGCGCCATATTGTGGGAGAGCAGATGCATAGAATAAGTCTTAATTCCAGTAACTTAGTCTAGTCCGAGTTGCTCCCCACATATAAGGTTATATTATACATACATTTATCTTACTATACATGTATAACAACTTCCACATATGCAAACAAAAAGTGTGCTAAAGGTCTGTGTCTGGTTTATTTCACTTAGCATAATTTCATTTAGTATAGTGATCCTGAATTCCATGCATTTATTGCAAACATCAGAATTTTATTCTTTTTAATGGCTGAATAATGTTTATTTCACATAAAAACATTTTATATCACATTTTCTTTATCCATAGGTTGACTGCATTTCTTGGCTGTTGTGATATAGATGTTGCGTATATATATACAGGTATCCTTTATTAGATGATTTCATTTGCTTTGGATATATTCCCAGAAGTGGAACAACTGGGTCCTAAGAAAAAATTATTTCAGTTTTTTGAGTAATCTCCATAATGTTCTACATAATGACTGTACTTACCTACATTCGCATCAACAAAGTATTTAGGGTTCCCTTTTGTCTGGAAGTTTGCCAGTATTTGTTTTCTCTTTTGTTTTGTTTGTTTTGATCTGGTTGATGATAACCATTGTAACTGGAGTGAGATGTTACCACATAGTGATTCGAATTTGCATTTCCCTCATGGTTAGTGATATTTAAGCAGTTTTTCATGTGTTTCTTGGTCATATTTATTTATCTTTTGAAAGATGTCTATTCAGACCTTTTCCCCTTATCATAATTATTTTATTTTACTATTGTTGAATTTCTTGAGATCTTTATATCAAGGATATAAGATGTTTCCTTTGCTGTGTAGAAAATTCTTCATTTTATATCATCCCACTTGTCTCTTTTTGTTTTCATTGCCTGTGTTTTTTAGTTACTATCAACAAAGTTGTTATCTTTGAGGGTTCTCCTATGTTTTGTTATAGTTGTTTCATAGTTTGGGATCTTAAATAGGAACGCAAATTTTATAAAAATGAATTATATTATATTTAAAATAGAAATAAAATAGAGCAATTAAAATATCTCATTTGAGGGAGTAATTAATAACTGATTCAGAATGTGGTAGGCATTGTACAGTAAATTCTCAATGTTACATAATTACTTCTGTTCTGTATGTATGTACAACTCCTTGTTAATGCTTTTTTGATCTCCTACATCAAAAGTTTCAAATTCCTCCTCTAAAATGAATTGATGAAAAACATGAAAAATTATTAAGACACTAATAGTTTCTGCCCAAAAATTGTAGTACCAGCCAAACATATAGAATGGCATTTTCTTGGACAACATAAAAAGGCTCAAAACTATAAATGTATGCAGTTTTTCCATACTCATCAATTTGTTTCAGTTCTTGTCCTCATTAAAACTTGCTCAAGGATAAGTTTATGTTCAGTGTTCCTAATTTAAATTGTCTTAAGGTAAAAGTGTGAAACCAGTTGACAAAGCAGGATAGTTGAGAATATTGTCATGACACTGTGTGGTCAACAAAACCAATGCTGCTCAGAATGGGCTTCCTGTTAGATCTTCCTCCCAGAGAATATCTGTTGGGTCTTGACCATATTCCTGACATCCAATGCACATGAGTAAATGTGTATACTTTATGCTTCCTTGCTTCCTCTGTTGTGTGGGTAAATGAGCACACAAAACATTATCTCTGAGCCTGAGCAGTATTAAGTGGGGAATGAGTTTTGTGGACTAGGGGATATAGATTTTTAGATCTGCCTTTGTTTCTGAGTAAACATAGTGATTACTACAATTCACATTATGTAGGTTAGAGAGGTTAAAGAGCTAAGTCATTTGTTTTTCATTTACAAGCTGAACTACATCTGGGATATTCTGAAACTTACATAAAGTATAGATGTGTTTCCTGTAAATCTTGTCACTTCAATAATTATATCACTTCATTACAAAAGTTTTGTTACTCTCATACTTTACATTTTGTCATATACTAATTTCTAATATTGTTAAGAGTATTTTGTAAGCCTAAATAAAACTATGAATAAAATATTAGAAATGAGATAGTATGAGTAATTTTCTTATGAATAGTTGGAAAGCAACTCTGAAATAAATAATTTACAATCAATAATTGTCAAAGATAATGTCTTATAGAGAAGAAAAATCTATTTCAAAGACACAATACAGGTCTCAGAAACTCTCTGTTCTCTAAACACTGATGGGCTGCAGGAAATATTTTCTTTATACTTTTCAGTTCTGTATGAAGGTCAACACAGCTCAAAGGTCACTGCCCTCAATTCCATAATTCATTTTTATATTACCAAAGGTTGAGAATCATAAAAAAGTGGTTTTCTTCTTTAATTCAGAGGTATGAAATAGATTTTCTTCACAGTGGTAATTTAAGTAACAATATTAGATACTCATATTTTGCATTTAATGATAATTCAATGAAGACGTTTAGGTATAGAAAGAGTAGCAAGTTTTACTTTAATGAAAACATGCTACCTCCATATGTGGATTTTCCCAAACCCTGATTACAAGATATCCACCTCAAAAAAATTTCAACAACACTACTAATGGCCCTTTAGTCTAATTATGGCATCACCGAATTGAATAATTTTATGTGAGAGAAAATAATCAGTGAATATTAATACGTAAAAAGTACATTATTTTCTGAAAATCAAAAACAACTTGCAAACAAATAAGATTATACAAAGCTGTTTTCTAAAAGTGAAGCATTAAAAACATAGCACTTACCTAGATGATGTAGTTTAAAAGTATTTTTAATCAGTAAACAAATGTGACTGCAAATTTGCTATTATTTGCTTTTATATTTTTTCCAGGTGTGTAGTGATTTAAAAAACACTACATAATAATTATTTAAAAATTATTTTAATTTAAATTACAAGCTTTCATTTTATGGATGTTTATGACATAATTTTATGTTTTTAAATACTGTATAAAATATATTTAGATAAAATACTTTATTATAATGTTGAGACCTCTAAGGATTTTATGAATAAAATATAACACCTTAATATATGACAGTTAATTACATAATATATTTATGAATACATGCTTTATTTTGTAATTAAGAATCTCATTTATTTATTTATTTATTCAAAATGAATAATTTTCTTTCCTTGTTTTCATTGTTTGCCTCTTGCTAGTCTATGATAAGCTTCTTTCTCCCATCTACTCTCTGAAAATTTATAAAATTGTAAGTACTTGTGAGCAGAAAATATTTTCCCCAGCAACACTTGTGCAAAGAGTCTTGAGAAATCAATACGCTTGATCAAATTGAGTATTTAATCTACTCCTTTTTAAACAGCAAGTTACTACAGAATGTTCAAATTTACAAATTTATTTATAGGCATTTATGATATGCACATATTTACAAGCATAAATTTTAAAGAAATGAGCATGATTTTTCCCCACTGCAAGCAAACTGTCCTCTCTTTCATGCATTTTCCATCTAAGAACATTCCCCAAATGTTCAGTGCATCTTTGTTGCATCATGTTTACTCTCCTTCAAGTCTGCTGCCTGTATCCACTGCCAGAAATGATGCTTTTTTATACACAGCTAAAAGGAACCAAGAGTGATTAAAAGTCTGTCCCCAGCCTGGGAGGTAAATGAGACCTACACATAATTCAAATTCTCCCTACTGCTAAAAAAAGCCAAAGATATTTTAACTCAACTGTTTTAAAAATAATTCTATATTTCATGGCATTTATTTTACAAAGAACATTTGCTTTTTCTTGTGACTTCTGGAATCAGTGTCTCCAAGCACTATCTTCAATAAGTGACTTTTTTAAATGATTTATTCATTTATTTGAAAGTCAGAATTACAGAGAGAGAAGAGGCAGAGAGAGAGAGAGAGAGAGAGAGAGAGAGAGAAAGAGAGGACTTCCACTTGCTGGTTCACTTCCCAATTGGCAGCAACAGCCAGAGCTGCGCTGATCTGAAGCTAGGAACCAGGAGCCTTTTCCAGGTCTCCCACTTGGGTTCAGGGGCCCAAATACTTGGGCCATCTTCTACTGCTTTCCCAGGCCATAGCAGAGAGTTGGACTGGAAGTGGAGCAGCCAGGTCTCAAACTCATGCCAATATGGGATGACGGCACTTCAGGTGGTGGCTTTACCTGCTACGCCACAGCGCTGGCCCCAATAAGCAACTCTTAATAATATCTCATGTTTGGACATCCTGAATGTTCCAAGGCTATTATAGTGGATTCACATTTATGCTAAGAGAAAAAAACACATTGTATACCGAATCGCTTTGTATCAGAAAACCAACTTACAAAGAAAACAATCAACTGATATCTAAAACACAAGAATTTAGATAATATCTATTTATACCCTACTTTAAGAAAAATGTATTCTTTATCAGGATTATGAATGATAATATTAATCAGGTTAAAATTAATATTTTACTGACTTTACACAAATGCCTTTGAGGAAATGTTTTCTTTCCTGTATTTTCATATTTTAGGACAATATTATGTGTACTAATATTTGTGGTCTGATAAAGTTTCAAGGGAACTAATTATTTGCAATATTGTCAGATTTTCTGTGCCTGTAAATATTGAGTTAAGTTTTTGCTTTGGAGACAAATCATTTCTTCTTTTTCCAGTATTAGCACTGATAACTCCTGAGGATTACCTGCGGAACCTCCGTCTTTTTTTTAAAGAAAGAAAAGATTTTGCACAAAACATATATTTTATTTCATAATCCATATAGCTGAATTTAACTAAGATTATAGAATTGCAGGTAGGTTGTTGTAGAAGGAAAAAAAAAAATATTCCTGCACAAGAGACCCTTTTGCAAATCATTACAGCAAGTTTTAAGTAGAGACATTGGCTGATAAAGAAAAGCAACATGTCTGAGCTTGCTCTACTTTGTACATCCATGTGTCTGATTAAAAGACAGCAAACAAGCACTTAAGAAAATCCCATCTTTAAAACAATCCTCCAAAGTATTCAAGTACCAGAAATACTGCAATGCTCCTGTCTGAGAAAAGGTTGTGAGTGAGCTTTCTGAGAAATGCAGACCCAGCTCTGTTAAAGATGAAACGTGCAAAATCTTTGCATTCTTTATAATTAATGAACTGAATAAATAAGCTGAAAACTTTTTAAAACTGATTTTTATTTATTTGAAAGTGAGTCAGAGGGGATGGTCCTGTGGTGCAGTGGGCTAAGACTGCACCTGCAGGGCTGGCATCCTATATGGGCACCGGTTCCAGACCCAGCTGTTCCGCTGCTGATCCAGCTCCCTGCTAATGTGCCTGAGGAAGCAGTGGAAGATGGCCCAAGTCTTTGGGCCGCTGTACCTATGTGGCAGACCCAGAAAAAGCTCTCTCTCCTGGCTTCAGATAGACTCAGCTCTGGCTGCAATGGCAGCCATTTGGGGAGTGAACCAATGTATAGAAGACCTCTCTCTCTGTGATTCTACCTCTTTCTGTAACACTGACTTTAAAATAAATAGAATAATAAAAAAAAAGTGATTTGTGGGACCAGCACTGTTGCATAGCGGGTCAAGCCTCCATCTGCAGTGCTGGCATCCCAAATGGGAATCTGGCTGCTTCACTTCCAATCCAGCTCTCCACTACGGCCTGGGGAAGCAGTAGAGGGTGACCCAAGTCCTTGGGCCCTTGTACCCACGTGGGAGACCTGCAAGAAACTCCTGGCTCCTGGCTTCGGATTGGCACAACTCTGGCCGTTGCTGCCAATTGGGGAGTGAACCAGTGAATGTAAGACCTATCTCTCTCTCTCTCTCTCTCTCTCTCTCTCTCTCTCTCTTTGCCTCTCCTTCTCTCTCTATGTAAATCTGGCTTTCAAATAAAATAAATAATTCTTTAAAAATGTGATTTGTTTAGAAACATGTAAGATTAAAATTATTATTTTTTTCAAATAATGCATAATAATAGTTGCCAATTAATTCTTTTTTAAAAAGGTTTGTTGTTAACAACTAATAATTAATAAATATAGAAAAATCTCCAAATAACTGAGATTTAAAAAATATTTTATTTGAAAAGGATACTTACAGAGAAGCTGAGACATAGAGAGAGAGACAGAGAGAGAAGCTTTCCATCTGCTGATTCACTCCCCAGTTGGCGACAAGAGCTGGAGCTGTGCTGATCTGAAGCCAGAAACCAGGAGCTTCCATTAGGTCTCTCATGCAGGTGCAGGGGCCCAAGCACTTGGGCCATCTTCTACTGCTTTCCCAGTCCATAGCAGAGAGCTGGATCAGATGTGGAGAAGTCAGAACTAGAAACGACAGCCATATGAGATGCTGCCGCTGCAGGCAGAATCTACCCACTATGCCACAGTGCCCTGACCCAAAAAATTGTTGCTTTTTAAAAAATGTTTTAACATTTATTTATTTATTTGAAAGTCAGAGTTACACAGAAAGAGGAGAGGCAGAGAGAGAGAGAGAGAGAGAGAGAGAGAGAGAGAATTCTTCCATCTGGTGGTTGACTTGGCCGCAATGGCCAGAGCTGAGTCGATCTGGAGCCAGGAGCCAGGAGCCAGGAGCCAGGAGCTTCCCATGGGTCTCCCACATGGATCCAGGGACCCAAGGACTTGAGCCATCCTTTACAGCTTTCAGAGACCATAGCAGAGAGCTGGATTGGAAGTGGAGCAGCTGGGTCTCAAACCAGCGCCCATATGGGATGCCGGCGCTTCAGACTAGAGCATTAGCCTGCTGTGCCAAGTGCCGGCCCCCAAAAATTGTTTTAAGAAAGAATTTTGGCATGCCAAATACATGTATAAAAAGTGTTATTATCTTGTTTGATTTTTTTGAAATTTTTATTAAGTTAGATTTGAATTGCTCTATGATTTATGGTGCTCTGAGAAAAGACACATGCATCAGATATTTATAGATAGGAATCAAAACTAGAAGTTGTGTATTTCAAATTGTTTAATATATGTACAAGCATAGTTTTACAAATCCTAGACTTAACATCTTTATGTTTCTGTTAATTGTCTAGTAAGATGTAAAGTTGATTTTCGAACACTCTTTCATATATTTATGTAATTTTGAGTTAAAAAGTTTTAACTCCTTCCTCCATGCATCATCTTTGGGATCTGTGCTTACCTACCCCTGATGGACAAGTACCTCTTTACTGATTCATTTTCCAAGTTCTCCTAAATTTAGCTGTTGCTCAAAAGCATACAATTGGACAATCTGAATGTTTTTTGATTAAATAAAACTTCTCAGCTGAGACATCTTATTAATGGCATCTATAAATGTAGAAAATTCATAACATAAAGCAATGCCCCATTTTCTTGGTTGGAAACTTATTCTATATGGTTTTACACAGCCTATAGTTAAAAGAGTGTGGAATTGTATTACATGGGCAATATATGAAGCACGCTAATGATTATTACCATAGATATTATTTTCAGCATTTGAAAGAACTTCCATGAGTAATAATGGCATATGTCTTAGAAGGATGCTAAGACAAATAAGAAAATATTTCAAGCATAGTAATAATTGCAGTTCCTAGGACATTCTAGATATCACAAATATCACCACTACTGTCATCATTACTACCACCCTATTAGTACATTTTCTCTATACTAACCATAATTCAGAGTTATATAACTCAAAATAGAACTGGCTGTGTTACAATTATTACATTCAATCTTATATCCTGCATTGCTTAGTGAAAAATATCTCTATAGTACATTTAACAATATATGCCACTATCTGAGACCCTTAAAGCCCCCAAAGCATGGCTGCATTAGCTTAATTTTTTACTTATGTGACAAACAGAGTATAGGGGTAAGTATCTTCCAAAGCAGTAAAAATATTGTGTGTCACCTCTCCATCACTATTCAATCAGCTTTTAGTTTAACAACACACAACAACACCAAGCACATGTATTTTGCTTCTGTATACTCTAAATTATCTGACAGCAGATTTGAAACATCTAGAGAAGCCAGATATCATAGAGAAATCACCTAATCAGGAACTGGCATTGTGATGTAACAGGTTAAGATGCAGCCAGTGTCCCAAATGGCTGCTAGTTTGATTCCTGGCTACTCCAATTCCAATCCAGATCTCTGTTAATGTGCCTGGGAAAGCAGCTGAATATGCCCCAACTGCACCCATGTGGGAGACCAGATGGAGTTCCAGGCTCCCAGCTTCAACTTGACCCAGTTTGGCTGTTGTGTGGATTTGAGAAGTAAATGAGTAAATGGAAGATTCTCACTCTCTGTGAGAGTGAAAGATCTGCTTTCATTCTCAAGGAAATGTGTCAGTTCTGAGCATGGGTAGCAGACTGAGAATTCTCCACAAACCGCGGTACAAACATGGTGGATGGCCCCTGCATAGAAACAAATATATAAACAGAAACTAAATAGAGATATGAATGGCTCAAGGTCATGATTATTTTCCCATCAGGATGAATGAATCTGTGGAGGCTACAGAGGAGCAAAAGGAATAGATTACAGAGAAAGCATATGAAAGGAGAGGCAAAGATCCTCTGTGGGAACTTGAAATTACAACAGAAAGTGAGGAGTGCTCACTGTATTAAAGTACCCTAAAGCATACACTCGCGTCTCTGTGAAAAACGTTAGGACCCCAGGGTGAATAGAAGGGAGAGTGAGCATTATCAGTGTTTTCATTCAGGTTTTACACACAGCATGGTCTACCTCATTGGGTCATGTTGATCAGCTATTAATAAGTCACCTGGGGCACAACATTTTTTTTTTACAGGCAGAGTGGACAGTGAGAGAGAGAGAAAGAGAGAAAGGTCTTCCTTTTCCGTTGGTTCACCCCGCAATGGCCGCTGCGGCTGGCCTGCTGTGGCTAGCACACCACGCTGATCCTAAGCCAGGAGCCAGGTGCTTCCCCTGGTCTTCCATGCGGGTACAGGGCCCAAGGACTTTAGCCATCCTCCACTGCACTCCTGGGCCACAGCAGAGAGCTGGACTGCAAGAGGAGCAACCGGGACAGAATCCAGCGTGGGGCACAAATTTTTTTTAAAAACTGGGAATGGATGAACACTGATACAGAGTAATATAAACATAAAATCACAAGAGCTCATGTTCCATAATCAAGAAAAATAATGGATTAGATCCACATTTATCTATATACTGAAGTAACTTAAAATGAGATTTTATGTGAGATCATGAAGCTTAAGAAATTAGAAATCATCTATTATGTGGGTTGTTTGTTTTGTTGTGGAGTTTCTTGATCTCTACGTAGATTCTGGTTATTAAACCCTTATTGGTTGCATAATTTGTAAATAATTTTTTCCCATTCTGATGGTTGCCTCTTCACTTTCCTGACTGTTTCTTTTGAAGTACAGAAACTTCTCAATTTGATGCAATCCCAATAGTTAATTTTGGCTTTGACTGTCTGTGCCTCTGGGGTCTTTTCCAAGAATTCTTTGCCTGTGCCTATATCTTGCAGGGTTTTTCCAATGCTCTCTAATAATTTGATGGTGTCAGATCATAGATTTAGATCTTTAATCCATGTTGAGTGGATTTTTGTGTAAGGTGTAAGGGAGATGTCTTGCTTCATTCTACTGTGTGTGGAAATCCAGTTTTCCCAGCACCATTTGTTGAATAGACTGTCCTTGCTCCAGAAATTGGTTTTAGATCCTTGATCAAATATAAGTTGGCTGTAGATGTTTGGGTTGATTTCTGGTGTTTCTAGTCTGTTCCATTGGTCTATCCATCTGTTTCTATACCAGTACTATGCTGTTTTGATTATAACTGCACTGTAATATGTCCTGAAACCTGGTACTGTGATGCATCCAGCTTTGTTTTTGTTGTACAAGATTGCTTTAGCTATTTGAGGTCTCCTGTGTCTCCATGTGAATTTCAGCATCATTTTTTTCCAGATATGAGAAGAATATCTTTGGTATTTTCATTGGCATCACATTGAATCTATAAATTGCTTTGGAGAGAATGAACATTTTGATGGTATTGATTCTTCCAACCCATGAACATGGAAGACTTTTCCATTTTTTGGTATCCTCTTCTATTTCTTTCTTTAAGATTTTGTAATTCTCATCATAGAGAACTTTAATGTCCTTAGTTAAGTTTCTTCCAAGGTATTTGATTGTTTTTGTAGCTATTGTGAATGGGATTGATCTTAGAAGTTCTTTCTCAGCTGTGGCATTGCCTGTGTATACAAAGGCTATTGATTTTTTGCATTGATTTTATCCTGCTGCTTTCCCAAGCTCTTCTATGAGTTCCAATAGTCTCTTAGTAGAGTTCTTTGGATCCCCTAAGTAAAGAATCATATCGTCTGCAAAGAGGGATAGTTTGACTTCTTCCTTCTCAATTTGTATCCCTTTAATTTATTTTTCTTGCCTAATAGCTCTGGCTAAAACTTCCAGAACTATATTGAATAGCATCCCTGTCTGGTACCAGATCTCAGCAGGAATGTTTCCAACATTTCCCCATTCAATAGGATGCTGGCCGTGGGTTTTTCATAAATTGCTTTGATTGTATTGAGGAGTGTTCCTTCTATACCCAGTTTGCTTAGAGTTTTCATCATGAAAGGGTGTTGTATTTTCTCAAATTCTTTCTCTGCATCTATTGAGATAATCATATGGCTTTTCTTCTGCAGTTTGTTAATGTGGTGTATCACATTGATTTGTGAATGTTGAACCATCCCTGCATGCCAGGGATAAATCCCACTTGGTCTGGGTGGGTGAGCTTTCTGATGTGTTGTTGCATTCTATTGGCCAAAATTTTATTGAGGATTTTTGCATCTATGTTCACCAGGGATATTGGTCTGTAATTTTCCTTCAATGCTGCATCTTTCTCCAGCTTAGAGATTAAGGTGATGCTGGCTTCATAGAAAGAATTTGGGAGGATTCCTTCTCTTACCATTGTTCTGAATAGTTTGAGAAGAATTGGAGTTAGTTCTTCTTTAAATGTCTGGTAGAATTCAGCAGTGAATCCATCCGATCCTGGGCTTTACTTTGTTGGGAGGACCTTTATTACTGATTTAATTTCAGACTCGGTTATGGTTCTGTTTATGTTTTCTGTCTTCATGGTTCAATTTTGTTTATTTATTTGAAAGTTAGAGTTACAGGGCCAGCGCCGCGGCTCAGTAGGCTAATCTTCCGCCTAGCGGCGCCGGCACACTGGGTTCTAGTCCCGGTCGGGGCGCCGCATTCTTTTCCTGTTGCCCTTCTTCCAGGCCAGCTCTGTGCTGTGGCCAGGGAGTGCAGTGGAGGATGGCCCCAGTGCTTGGGCCCTGCACCCCATGGGGGACCAGGAGAAGCACCTGGCTCCTGCCTTCGGGTCAGCGCGGTGCACAGGCCGCAGTGCCTTAAATGTATTGTATTGTAATGAAATATACATTTTGAGAATAAATGATTGTTTATAGCCCTTGTCTCTTCCGTTGTGGAACAATGTTTTGTTTTGTTATGTTATCTTTCTCGTCATACTATTTGTTGAACTCCTTTACTTAGAGTAGAGTTAACTACACCATCATTAAATATACTGAAGATAGATCATTATAAAAATTAAGAATAGGAATCTGAGAGGCTGGAGGAAGAAGGGTCAGAATGTGGGTAGGAGGGGGGTCAGGGGGAATCCCATTATGTTCCTAAATATGTATATATGAAATATATAACACTTGTGTAACATAAATTAAATTTAAAAATTTAGAAGAAAAATAACAAAGATTTCAATTACAACAAATAATTAATTGGTGGGAAAATTCAATACGAGTTTACTTAAATGATTTCTTCTGGTGGAAGAAATTTATCAAATAAAACATTGACATTTTGTGTAGAAATGAGAAGCAATATGAAAATAACTACTATGAGGGCCCTGTGTTGTGATACAGCAAGCTGGGGTGCTATCTGGGGTGCCTGCATCCCTTATAGCCTCCAGTTTGAATCCTGACTGCTCCATATCCATTCCAATTCCCTGATAATGTGCCTAAGAAAGTAATGTAAGATAGCCCAGGTGACTGGGCCCCTACTACCATCTGTAATGAACCTGGATGGAATTCCAGACACCTAGCTTCAGCCTGTCATGGTGGTCATTTGGAGAGTGAATGAGTGGATGGGAGATCTCTATCTCTCTTTGTAACTATACCTTTCAAATAAAACAATTCCTTTAAAAAAAACTAGTACTATAATAAATATAAACATGCTTATGGAACAGGGACTGTGGTAATAATTTTAGTACTGTGTTTTAAGCCTTAAAATATATGGAGAAATAAAATTCAAGACAAAAATAAAACAAAACACAAATGGGAATTGAATTAAAAATGTCAGATATAACATTACCAAAAAAGAGTCTATCTTAATATGAATTAGAATAAGCCAAAATGATCGATATGTTGTATTTGGATATTTGAAGCACTGAGAAACAATTTAGACAAAAATAAAGGCAATTAAAATGAATAAAAATAGTAAAAAATGCAAAAATTTTTTGTGGAGCAAAAATAATTTTACAGAAAAATAAATAATAAGATGGCATACCTAAAATAAATTTGATAATACTCAAGTACATTGGATAACTATTGTACCTGAACAGCAAAGACTACAAATGTAAAAGAGAACAATATATATGAAATACATGAAACTTGTATATCTTAAATAAAATTTTGTAGGACATATATACATACACTATAAATATAAACATAAACATAAACATAAATACAAATGCATAACCTAGGAAGGCAGTGGAAGATGATTTAAGTACTTGGGCCCCTGCCACTCATGTGGGAGACCAGACTGGAGTTCCCAGCTTCTGACATTGGCTTGGCCCCCCTCACACCCTTGTTATCATTTGGAGAGGAAACCAGAGGATGGAGATCACTCTCTATCTCTGTGAATCTCCTTCTTTCACTGTTGCTGTTGGACAGTAACTGCAAACTCTGTCACAAAATTAAATGACAATTAAAACATATATTAGCAAATCAAATGCCAAGATGCATAAAATATAGATCATAAACAAATAGGCTATTTGCCAAAAATGTACATACAATCCATTACCAAAAATCTGAAAAAGGAAAAGGAAGCTGTTGACTGTTAGAAACTACACTAACACCTTCAGTGAGGTCTTGTTGTTAGCAGCTGCCTGGCCGACACAGCTACACTTTTATGAACTCCTATTTAACATATACAATTTGACAGAACACTAACTCACACAAAGCAGCTCTTTGACCATGAAAGATCAAGAAATAAAAAACAAAACTACTCACAATCAATTCTGAATACTTTCATAATCATGAACATTGCCCAAATTAAAAAAAAAAAAAAGACCTAATATCCCAATATTCCTGTGTGCTGATTGATGTGAATGAAAAGTGCTACTTTATCCTTCTAGCATTAGCCTTGCTCTATTCCTCTTAGATATTCTGTAATCTCGCCGGCACCATGGCTCACTAGGGTAATCCTCCGCCTTGCGGCACCGGCACACTGAGTTCTAGTCCAGGTCGGAGTGCCGGATTCTGTCCCGGTTGCCCCTCTTCCAGGCCAGCTCTCTGCTGTGGCCTGGAAGTGCGGTGGAGGATGGCCCAAGTGCTTGGGCCCTGCACCCCATGGGAGATCAGGAGAAGCACCTGGCTCCTGCCTTCGGATCAGTGCGGTGCACCGGCCGCAGCGGCCATTGGGGGGTGAACCAACGGCAAAGGAAGATCTTTCTCTCTGTCTGTCTCTCTCTCCACTCTGCCTGTCAAAAAAAGTTTAAAAAAAATTTAAAAAAAAGAAAGATAGTCTGTAATCTCAATCCTCAAATCACTAAAAAAAAAAAAAAACTAAGTAATTTATTGTCTTAAAAGTTGTTGTTTAGAGGATTTATAAAATTATCTTTCGTATAGAATAACATGTCATGAAAAATATCTTTAATGTTTGTTTTTCAAAAGCAAAACTATTCCTCCAAGGGATTTTTGTAGGCCATTTTAATATTTCTAAATAAAATTATCTTTGTTACTTTTCTTGTAAGGCAAAATGATTTAGTTCATGATACTATCTGGTGTTTAAGGTACTTATTGTATTATATTATGTTTTAGTAATGCCTTTTCAAGATGGTGATTGAACTTAATATTTTTGATGTGGATTCCCCAGCTTTTGTAAAGCTACAAAACTTGTTCCCTATCAAGTACCCTGGAATAATACAAAGAATAATTAGAAATGTGGCATGGAAATCACCACCATAACGCAATATTTGTCATCATTCGTGTTTTAGTGCCGGGGAAAGCACTGGGATAGTTACTTTAAATGATTTATCTCTGAGTGCTCATTTGTGATTCTGATATGGCTTGGACTGCAGGACTGATAAAGTGACATTAAAACTTCTGGAAATATACCAAACTGTAAGTGAAGGAATTGTCTACTCTTATGGATGTTATTTTATGATTTTTAAAAATATATATGTAGGCAAAGCACTCAAGAGACACTGACATATTCCAAAGATATTTCAAAGCTATAGATTAATCTATAAAATACCACTTTTGGATCACAAATCCCAGGCCAAACAAAATTACCCTTTAGGTTTCCGTTTTATATCTTCAATGGAGAAGAAGAGAGGCATTTAAAGTAATGGGCACAAATAAAACTGCACTTTTAAGTACTTATACTCTTAGGCTTGCAACACACATCATCATTCACAGGAAGAGGGAAAAGACATTTTACACCAAGCGTGAGTCACTTACTCAACATTCCCTTCACTTTTATGAACCTCAAGGTATAAAACAAAATCTGTTTTTCTTAAAGAGCTTGTGCTAACCACAAGATATTATACACTCTTTACATAGTCAGGAAGTGGGAGATAGGTAAGGTTATAACAGACACAATAAAAAAAAAAAAACAGTTGGGAATTTTGTTATTGTAGTTGAAAGTAATATTTCTTCATAATACATTATTCCATATGCATAAATATGTATGTATTGTACATATCTACTTGTAAGCACTATATGAAAGAAAATTAAAGCACAGTTAGCTTCAAAGTTTTAATTATTTTTCCCTGATTTTGAAATGTTTGAGAATAATCACTGAGGTGATAGATTGTGTGTTTATGTGTAGTTGCATGTACACATACAAATCTGAATGTTTAACCAAAAGTTTAATATCCCAATTAAACAATTCATTTTAAAAGGCTGTGGCAAGATTTATTTACTTCAATTTTGCTATTATTTGTTGTTTTTTTCTCACAGTTTTCCTGTCACATTTTTTGCTAGCTTTAATTAACTAAGTTTTCTCCTTAGACCTAAAATAAAATAAAATAAAAATTGCAGGCTCAGTAAATTTTCTCACAGTGCATTCAATTTAATCAATCATTGCTTAGTGTCCAGGCTGATAACATATGTTTCAAGGCTTTTAAAGATACTTTGCCCAATTAAAAATTAGTACATAGAAATATGGATGAGATTTTTTAAATGGAAGGTATTTTTATATATTTAGTTTTTAAGATTTATTTATTCATTATTTGAAAGGCAAAGTTACAGAGAGGCACAGGCAGAGAGAGAGAGAGAGAGAGGTCTTCCATCCAGTGGTTCACTCCCCAAATGGCTGCAACAGCTAGAGCTGTGCCTATCTGATGCCATGAGGCAGGAGCTTCTCCCAGGGCTCGCTTGGGGGTGCAGGGGCCCAAGGACTTGGGCTATCTTCCGCTTTCCCAGGCCATAGCAGGCAACTAGATCAGAAATTGAGCAGCCGGGACCATATGGGCTGCCAGACTACAGATGGTGGCTTCACAGTCTATGGCAGAGCGCCAGCTCCAGATGAAATGTTTTAATGAATGATGCTCAAACTTTTTGTGACTGTAAGAATTTCCTGAATGCCTCACTAAAAATGCAGGGCCAATGTTCTCATAATAAACAATGAAAAAATTACATTAAGGGAATAAAGCGTGGGAATCTGCACGTAAAACATAATCCTTATCATGACTTAAGATGTTAATAGAAATTCAGATTCTCAGAGCCAAACTCCAGCCTCCCATGTCAGAACCAATACAATAACAAGATATCCAAGGAAAGCACACACACAGTAATGTCTGAAAATATCTGTCAATCCCTTCCTTCTTTCACTTATTCTATTTCAATGAAAATTTTACTTATTTTTATGTCTAAAGTGCTTTCATCATATTCTGACCTTACATGAAATTGCATACTTCAGAAAACCTAGTTTCATCTTCTCTGTTTTCATGAACCTAAGATCCATATATGTAGACCTCAGTAATTAAGTGGATACTAATATCTGGCATCCAACGCTCCTTGTATTCAAAGTTTCCTGTCCTTTTCACAGTACTCTCTGCCATTAGTCTATTATTCAGGGAACTTCATTATTTAGTATCATCATTTTCAGTAAATTCCCATTGCTTTCTGTTAGTCCATTCCTCTGTATTCATTTATTCAGGCAGTTAGACAAGTCAGGCGACATATTGACCTCTCAGTTATAGGTGATTTACATGGTTCATCATTCAAGTTCAGGATCACAAGCATCAGTCTTTGATTATTAAGTTCATAGGGTTAGAAGAACATCACTCCATCAATATTGATCAAATAAAATCCTATAAACTCTCCAAAGTATTATTAAATATAACTTTCTCTACAATTATCTAAAATTGAACCTTGAAGGAATTCCTAAACCCTGGCGTTTCCTTTAGCAAAATTTATTAGTTGCTTGTTACTGTTGTTACAACTGCCAGGAATTTGCACTTTTTGTTGTTGTTGTTAATTTAAAAATACTGGATGTTAAACTCTAAAATCAGGATGCTCACATAGCTGTGTTCCTTCTAGGCTTCTGGAAACAATAATTTTTCTTGACTTTCTAGAAACTGCAGTCATTTCCTAGCTCATGACTCCTCTGGCCTGTCACTCTAACTTACTTCTTTTGTTGCCACATCTCTCTTTTTTTCTTTTTCTGTTTTCTTTTTTTTTTTTTTCAGAGCAGAGTCAGCCATATCTCTTACTGACCCTTCCTTTCCTCTTATCTCCAGATTCTTAGCTTAATCACAGGTGTAAAGTTTCTTTTGCCACATAAAGTAGCACACTCATGGGTCCTACAGATAACATGGAGCATTTGTTGCTCTCTGCTTTTGGATAATAGCCATTCTGACAGGAGTAAGGTGATATAACATAGTGTTGCAGAACAACACCCCAAACCAGTTGAAGGTGTTATTTTATAAGCCCCAGCTTGGGTCCCCTGGCCTGACACACAGAAAGCCAAAAACTGACATCAGGGTGGAAGAAGAAAGTAGGTGTTTATTTCAAAGAGTAGGGCAAGGAACCTAGCAGCTGTTGCTTAATTCTATGGCTCCCCAAGGAGTTAGAGGTAAAGGTTCTTATAGATTAGGGAAATGAAATGCATGGTCAGCTTGTGTTCAAGTTCCTGGTTGGTTAGTGGTCCTA
Organism: Oryctolagus cuniculus; assembly: GCF_051225735.1. NCBI lineage: Eukaryota > Metazoa > Chordata > Mammalia > Lagomorpha > Leporidae > Oryctolagus > Oryctolagus cuniculus. Next base: position 62,652,911 of record NC_142874.1, on the reverse strand, counting down.
ATGACCTCCCTTTGATTGGTCAGTGATGCTGTGCTCTTTAGGGAATTTGTAATAGCAAGGTTGGCTCCAGTTGGTCTGAGGTCAAGTGAAGGTACCAATTCCATTCTTCCCAGGCCTGGAATTTCCCTACACAAGCCACTCCAGGATAACTCTGGCCATCAAGGTTTTCTTATCTACTGGAGAACCAAATGACTTCCTTGAGTGCAGTGATTGGAACTTTGAAAGGCCAGCTGTATCAATCCTTAAGTCAATGAATTCTTTTAATGAAGGAGAGGCGAGGACATCTTGGGACAAGGCAGACAGACAAGAGGCTGGTTAGTTTATAACGAATGTTCTAAGTGCTTGGTTTCAATCATGGTTTTGATGTCATTTCCCTGATTGCTAGCGATGTTGAGTATTTTTTCATATATTTGATGGCCATTTGCATTTCTTCTGTTAAGAACTATCTATTGAAGTCCTTTGCCATGTTTTAACTGGACTGGTTGTTTTTGTTGTTCTTGTTGTTGAGCTTTTTTGAGTTGCTGATATATTATGGACATCAGTCCTTAGTAAAATAAATAGCTCTCATTTTTTTTCCATTCTGTAGGTTGTCTCTTCACTCTATTGATTTATTCCTTTGATGTGCAGAGCTTCTGAGTTTGATATATCGTCTCATTTCTCCACTTTAGCCTTTGTTTCCTATGCTTTGGGCTCTATGACAAAATAATTTGTGAAAAGATTTTTAGGGAAAAAATTTTGTCCATTTTTATAGTATACTTGTTTGCCCCAAATTAAAAAAAAAAAAAAAAAAACAGCTGCTGAGTCACAATATCTGTTGGCTCTTATAAGTCTAGGGTTACATCATCTTTGTCAATGCTTTAGTAGTACTAAGTCATTCTAAAAACCATCTTCTCACTCAAATCCTAAAACGCATCTTTCAATGTATCATGGCTCCTCCGGAGAATAAATAAATGCTCAGTTTTGCTTTATTCTGTTTTGTTTTCTTTCTCTTCATACTATTTGCTGAACTCCTCTACTTAGAGTAGGGTTAACAATATGATCACTAAGTAAAGGTAATAGATCATTGTAAAAACTAAGAATGGGAATCTGAAGTGGGGAGGAAGTGTTGGAATGTGGTGGGAGGGAGGGGAAGCTGCAGTTTCTTCTTCAATCTGTATATATGAAATATATGAAACTTGTATAAATTAAATAAAATTTAAAAATAAATATATAAAAATAGTTACAGAATCATTTAAAAAAAGAAGAGGTTCCCCCTCTGCCAACTAATCATTAGAGAATTTTTTTTACTAATAATCCCACTGTGTATTATTATACCACCAGTAATATATGTATTTTCTCTATACACTATTATACAATTGTAATTAGTTATGTTTCCATCAATATAAATAACTTAAATGTTTCACTAATAAAATATATTAACTAATGTAGTTATACTTCATTATGTATGAAATTTGTTCTATTTAACTGGGAGTATCTTCACATCAATTGCTATGTCACATAAATTATTCTCTATATTTTAAACTAGATAGCACAAAATAGAACACAAATACATAGTATCAGTATGCTAAATTTAGCTCACAAGTGTTGTGAGAGACTTCTGACTGAACTTAAAAAACATATCTTAAATCAAATACTGAAGGGTTAAGTATTACAAATATTTGTATTTAAATGTATAAAAAATTCTTGTATAGTAAATAAACAACCAAATCTAATTTCCTTTATTGTCCAGCTTCATGTACAATCTGAACACTATTGCAATATTAAATATTTATTTCATTCAAGAATAGATACATTAGCATTAGCAGATACTTGATAATTTTTATTTTCAAAATGAAATTTTTCATGCTTCTATTAATGCTATAATCTGGAGAAAACACATATTTTGCTACAAATTTTACAATTCACCTTTCAAACTTAAATATATTCCCTTTCCAAATTCTTTAGAGATTTTTTTGCATAAACATTGCTCTGATTCATCTCATTCTAATGTTTCCTTGCTTCAATATTGTATATTTCTTTCTGAGTCAAACTCATTTGTTTTTCCATCTCAGGCGATTGGGATCACTCCCAAATTAAAGGATACCATTATAAAATCTGGAATGAGATCTAACACAAACATTCCCTTTAAATTTCACAAACATTGTCATTGTGCATAATACAATAAATTATACTAAAATCACAGAGCAAGCTGAGCACACTGCTTTGGCAGAATGCTTAACTCAACAATGCACAAACGATGAAAACTTTTGATGGAAAATTCTTTGATAAAAGATTAAATACAAGTGCAGGCATTGCTTTGGAGGGCTTTGAGTCCAGTTATTCAGTGATAATTAGTTCCTCTTGTCTTGAAGGAAGGTATCCCCAGGGAAAAAAATAGGCTTTATAATAAGTTCCTTGGGATGCATAACTATGAAGTTATGCTCAAAAACATATTTTACATTTTTCTATGATGAAAATAGTCTTTTTTTTGCAGACAAGTGACTACACAGAAATAAATTAATAGTCTTTAACTTCTATATTCTGTGCTTCATATGTTCTCATTTCTTAGGTTGACAGCATTGTTATGTAAAATGTTGAAAAATGCGTTGAAATTATTTACAGTATGTTTAAGTAATAATAACACTAATAAAACTTATAATTCAGTTAGAAAAGATAAAAAAGAATGTGTTAGTGGTTTTTAAGATGGGAAAATACATTGGTATTACGTATATATCACTTTGCATTCGTTCTTGTTTCGCCTTTCTATTAGGTTACCTGTCATAAAGTTAAAACTGACACTGAGATAATGAACTGCCATATAATTCCTTTGTTCTGTCTTCCTGGCTGAGAGGAAAGCTTGAATGGAAGCCTTCATTTCTAGTACTTTTTGTACTGAACTTGAAATAAAAATCCTCATTGTGTTTTAACATTCAATGTAAAATCACTGCATTTAAATGGCATTTAAAAATAATGATTCTCTACATGCAATGAAATTTATAAAATCAGGAAATGTTGGCTCATGGAACAGAGATGAATGAATACAATAAGACTGCTTTTGGAGGGATTTATGATACATATTTAGCATCTTAGACAACATAATAAATCACTGCCACAGTCAATGTGAAAAATATATTAGATGCTATTTGTTTTTCATCAGCCTATCTGGGTTCTTTTCAGATGTCATTTTCAAGATTTACACATCAGTTTTATTTCATATAATAAAAACAGTGATTACTGATTATAAAGGAGCTCTCAAATTTAATGTTTCTTGTTTAATTTTTAGACTGTTTACATGCATAATACAAGTTTCGTTGTGACTCACTTCCAAAGGCAATGCTAATGATTCCAAAGAGAACACTTGATAAATCCAAGTTATCATAAATTCCTCTGTATCTGAGTATCACATGTTGAAGTTACCTCTTCAGATAGACCTGGTGATATAGGCAGGGAGATAGCAAACAGATACTGAAGACTGTCAGCATCTGTGCTAAAGCCCCACACCCACACACTTTGTCCAAGCTCCACACGCTTCTCTGCAGATGCAGCTGCCCAGGTTGCACTGACCAGAAATGTCCAATATGGATGCAGTCTGGGTGCCCGTGGTGTTATATATTAATGTTAGCTGTCGCAAAACACACCGGACACTGGAGTAAGGGAGAAGGTTTATTGGGGAACACCCAACAGACCGGAGTGAAGGGGTGGCGAAGGAAAAAGAGAGAAAGAGAATATAAGAAACAGAGAGGAGAGGAGCTAGCAAGGAGAGGAGAGCAGAGAGGAGCCCAGAGAGAGAGCCAAGAGACCAGAGGAGGAGGCTAGAGAGAGGAACTGAGAGAGCAGGAGAGAAGAGCCAAGAGAGCAGAACCAAGAGAGAAGAGCCAAAAGAGCACGTGTTTAGGAATAGGCCCTTTTAAAACTTCACCTGAGGGTAGGCAGGGAAGCAGGAGCAGTGAATCCCATTAGGATGGGGGTGGAGTCTGGCTCAGGTAGCTGGGCCACCTGGCTAAAACTGTGCCAGTTTCCTAACACGTGCTGTTAATGAAACTACCGTGATAGACATGTCCATTCTCATCATGCACCTGAACCCTCTCCTATCATGCACGTGACATCACAAAACTTCCAAATTTTCAAAGAAGGGGCACAGACTTGCCCCAAACCATATCATCTCCTATAAAAGGATGACCCTATGTCTTGCACACTGCAGCTCATTCTCCTCTGGATTTGCCCACACTCATTTGGTGAGTGTGTACTTTTGCATTGAATAAGCCTTACTTTCCTGCTCACCTTTATCTATGGCTCTTCCTTAAATTATTTCTTGAGTAGAAACAAAACCCTGGAACAAATCTAACCATGTGCCTCCCTAAAACACTGGCACAACAAGCTCAAATACCCCCTCTAAATCTACAGAGACCCTTGACTACTATATGTTATGTATATTTTGAAATCCACTGATAGATTTTTTTTGTCCTGCATAGACGTATTTTCATCATTTTTGTATCTGATTTAAACTCAATGATTTTATTGTGTTAACAGAGTAGTCTATATGTATTGGCACATATCAAAATGTATATTCAAATTTAATAATAGTGATGATTAAATAGAAGAAGATTACGACTAAAGGTATCTGTATAGTTTAATATTCTGAGCAGGAAAAATCTCTTGATATACTAACTATAACCCAAAATGTCTAAAAGTGTCTCTGATTAACAGCTGTTTTTTTTTTTTTTTTTTTTTTTTTTTTTATTTGACAGGCAGTGTTAGACAGTGAGAGAGAGAGACAGAGAGAAAGGTGTTCCTTCTGTTGGTTCACCCCCTCCCCAAATGGCTGCTATGGTTTGAGCTACACTGATCCAAAGTCAGGAGCCAGGTGCTTCCTCCAGGTCTCCCATGTGTGGGTGCAGGGACCCAAGCACTTGGGCCATCCTCCACTGCCCTCCCGGGCCACAGCAGTGAGCTGGACTGGAAGAGGAGCAGCTGGGCCTAGAACCGGTGCCCATATGGGATGCCGGCACCACACGCAGTGGATTAACCAAGTGAGCCATGGCACCTGCCCAACAGCTGTTTTTAATTTGATACTATTTTAAGATGGGTAAAAATGTACAAACATATATAAATATATGCAATTTGTCCCCCAGAGTAAATGTTTAGACAAGAATTGGATGGCATAGATCAAAGAAAGAGACACATAATTGTTTTCATACATTTTTCTATTTTAAGCAATTCATATTTTATAAATTTTTGGCTTGGTAAAAAGTTTACTTAAGATGCAAAAATTTTCAATAAATCTATCAAAAGATTGAAGATAATTACTTAAGCTGAAGTCTTTAATTTATCCTCTTTATTACTGAGTCATTTTCAATACTCTACCTACTTCAGTATTTTAGAGGAGACATTGTAGGCTTAATTATATTATTTTTATTTAATTATTTATTAATGCAGCCATTTCAAATAAGTGAATGTCAAATGTATTTAAAAGTTTTGAAGTTTAATACACCATATAGATGGCTATAACAAAGAGAATTATTGCTAATATTTTATTTTCATTACAGTATTATTCAGAATATATTTAGTTTTCCATTTTCAAATCTATACTAAATAAGATATTTTCCCCACGGTAATCAAAGAAATATTTAGAACTCGAATCTTGCCCATTCAACTTGATTTAAAGTGTAAATCAACACTTGGTCCTCTGGGTGCATTTACATTAACACAAAAATTGCATCTGAATATGTTTGTCCTCTTCTCCTAGGTTAAGTCAATGTACTTGCATTTCCCTGAAGGCCAACATAAATGCAAGTGAAGGACTTCTATAAACAATATTAGGTTTCCAATTTGGGAAGGTGAAACCAAAAAGATTGAACATAGTAAACTTCAGAGCATCTTAATTAGTTTTACATAAGTTACTATAATGAACATAATATTATCTAAAACATCAATGTAGCAAATGAGCAATAACTCAAAATTGTATTAATGATAAATATAAATACGTATTGATGATAAATATAAATATAATACTGGTACTTACCAAATGCCTCAGTGTATGATCTAGTGCAGCTACATACATTTTTGCAAAAGTAAAGAACAGTGTATTTCAGGCAAAAACCCACACATGAGAGGTTAATCATATATCATGTAAGAAATACCAATATGTTTTTTAATTTCTTCACTCAGGAAGTCTAGACCTATGAAAACTGAATATTAGCAATCAATTGGAACTTAAAATGGCTCAAGCAGTTATTGTGAACCAACATACTGAGTTATTTTATATACATTCAACTTTTTCTTTTTAGACTTTACAGATCTTGTGCTAGTTTTCAAATTAAAGATCAAGATAATGAATACCTGAATGTTTAATTATATGAATTGGTATGACAGTTAATTAAAACCAGCCCTAATCTAATTTGAAAGTCTATTCTGCTTCTGTTGCTACTTCTTTAAGTTCCCAATACCAACATCTTCATTATAACAGGGAAAAAATAAAAACAAGCAAAACTAAAAAGAAAAAAAAAAAAGAAAACTAACGTGGTAAAACGATAAGACTTGGAGGTCATTTTACTGGTTATCATTCTTTTATAGATTAGAAAAACTAAAGACCAACAAAGTTATGAGATACTTATTGTGGCATAGTAAGTAAAGGTGTTGCTTGCAATGTTGGCATAACACATGAGCCACAGGTTTGAGTACTGGCTGCTCCACTTCTGATCCAGCTCCCAGCTGATGGCCTGGTAAAGCAGTGGAGGACAGTCCAAGTGCTTGGGCCCTTGCACCCACATGGGACACCTGGAGGGGGCCCCTGGCACTTGGCTTTGGCCTGCCCCAGCCACTGCCATTACTGCCAACTAGGGAATGAACCAGTGGATACAAGATCTCTTTCTTATCTCTCCCTCTCTCTGTAACTCAGACTGTGTCAAGTAAATAAATATTTTTTAAAAATACTTTAAAGACAAAAATGCTATTTAATAGTAGAGGTGGAACTAAAAGTCGAGACACTTCATGTATATGTATATATCTTATCTACATCTTATATACAAATCTTATTTCCATCATTTCTTCCAGGTCCACATTTCATGCATCATATTTATAATTTCATCTTTATAGTAGTTACAGAAAAAAATTAATCAAAGTATCATTTGCATTTTTTTTTCAAAAAGCAAACATACTTTGAGATATTTATGCTTTTTATACGCTTTAGCGTACTGTCTTAGTGAATTATTTAAAACATACCCAAGAACCTGGCCCCAAGGGCTTGAGGCAGGATGGCAAATAGAGTGGATAGTTGAGGGCTAGATTGTGCATTGATTATGGGGAATTCTTCAGGGAGGATTCAATGAGGTTGTGCCTCTGGCTACCTGTGTTAACAGCCTCAGAAAAGAAGCAGAGGATGACCCAGGTGTTTGGGCCCCTGACACCCATGTGGGACACCTGGATGAAGCTCTTGGCTCCTGACATTAGCTCTAGCCATTGTGGCCACATAGAGAGTGAACCAGCAGATCGAAAATTCTTCTCTCTCTGTCTCTCCCTCTTCTCTCTCTAACTCTGATGTTCAAAATAAGTAAATAAATATTTAAAGAAAATCTTTTTTTTCAGAAGTACCTTATCTTAGGTATTTTGTAATAGTAATGAAAAAGCTAATACAGATAATGAGGAAGGATATTTGGGGATACTTCCATTCCAAAATTGTTGAGGCATGGTTCATATGTAACATCGCAAATAGTGAGAATGGGTGTTTTCTCTGAATGCATCAGTTGTAATCTCTTGAGGAAGCAGAGCAGCAGACAGGACACCGACATTTATACCCATAATTCCAGGGAATACTTTTTCATACATGCTAAGAACTGAGCCATTCTGATCTTCTTGGTAGTTGGCATACAATGGGAGCTCAGTTCTGGTAGAATTTATATCCACATTATACTCGAATCAAGAAGGCGATGGGCTGGGGGGCTGGTGCTGTGGCATAGTAGGTGAAGCTGCTACCTACAGTGCCTGCACCCATATGGGCACCAGTGTGAGTCTGGAATGCTCCACTTCCAATCCAGCTCTCTGCTATGGCCTGGGAAGGCAGTAGAAGATGGCCCAAGTCCTTGGGCTCCTGCACCCACATGGGAGACCAGGAAGAAGCTTCTGGCTCCTGGCTTTGGATCGGCTCAGCTCCAGACATTGCGGCCAACTGGGGAGTGAGCCAGTGGATGGAACACTCTCTTTCTCTCTCTGCCTCTCCTTTTCTCTCTGTGTAACTCTTTCAAATAAATAAATCTTGAAAAAAGAAGGCAATGGGGACTCCAAAAGTGTACATTGATTCCAAGATCAACAAAGCTGTCTACATCAAAGGATATGGGGTGTCACATATCACATTGATGTGTGTGTGGTTTTTAGAATATTAATGAGAATAAAGATTCACAAAATAAGCTTTGTGCTCTGATTGCTGATGTGCCTGTGACCACTTAATATAATCTACGGGTATTAAATTTGGATGAGAAATAACTGCTGATCTTTAATAGCATTATAAAACCTTAAAAATATTATTATTTTGCTAATTTTCAGGTATAAAATACTCTGGTATTAATTATAGTAACCAAAAAGTTCTGCAACAGATCATTAATACTTATTTCTGTAGTCTAAGTGACATTTTATATCTTCCTAAAAACCACTTCCTTCCTAGAACCTAGTAACCACCATCCTACTCTCTACCACTTTGGGTTCCAAATTCTAGATTCCACATATGATGGAACTTCAAAAACATCACGAAAGAATAGAAAAAGAAAAAAAGTTTATTTGACTTAAGAAATTTTTTAAATCCATGCACAGTGAATTTATAGTATGCATTTTCCATAAAATATTTAATAATCCCTTGTACAAGTCAAATTATACAATAATTATCTTTCTCTCTATAGCTAATTTAACACCACCCAATGTCCTTCATGTCCATCCTTGTTTTTGCAAATGACAGAAAATTCTTATTTCTTTTTTTAATTTATTTATTTGAGAGGTAGAATAACAGACAGCGAGAAGGAGAGAGAGAGAGAAAGGTCTTTCTTCTGTTGGTTCACTCTCCAAATGGACATAACAGCCAAAGCTGGGTTGATCCAAAGCCAGGACCCAGGTGCTTCTTCCCATCTCCCATGTGGGTTCAGGGAACCAAGCTCTTGGGCCATCCTCTACTGCTTTCCCAGGCCACAGCAGAGAGCTGGATGGGAAGAGGACTAGAATGAGCACCCACAAGGAATGCTGGTGCCGCAGACGGAGGATAAACCTACTGAGCCACGGCGCCAGCCACAGAAAATCCTTATTTCTAAAATATGAGTTATATTGCATTGTTTATAACTGCCACATTTTCTTTATCCATTTATCTATGGATACACACTTAGATTGCTTCCTTGTATTTGCTTTTTTGAATAATGGAATATGCTTGGGAATGTAGGTATAGCTTTGATACACAGACTTTAATTCCTAGCCAGTAGTGAGATTGATAGATAATATGTTAGTTCTGGTTTGAATAACCTTCAACATATTTCCTGCAATTATTTATATATGCTATTATTCCATTAATTCTACTTTATTAAAAATTTAGACTAAATATTTCCTATGATTGTATTTGCAATGATATTTGAAAACATTTCTATCTCTCAAAATCCCTTGTTTTGTATTCGAATGTCCTTTCAAAAGTTCAAAAGGAAAAGCAGCATTGTGGCTACTTCCTCCCATTATCAGAATGTCTAGAATCACATTTTGTTTCTGCTTCCAGTCAGCTTCTTGTTAATGCACGTTTTGAGAGGCAGCAGATGATGGCTCAGGTACTTATGTTGCTGCCACACACATGGGAGACCTAGATGAAATTCCTTGCTCCTTCCATATATTTCAGCTCTGGCTGTTGCAGGCTTTGGAGGAGTAAACCAATAGAAGATCTCTCTCTCATTTTCTCACTCACCCCTTTCATTTTGGCTTTCAAGTAAACAAAAATATAATAAATAATAATTAAAAGACTTCAAAGAAAATGAAAATCATTAAAAACATGTTTTGTTAAAATTATTCAATTGTAAAAAAATAATTAGACTTTATTTTGATTTGACGTATAAATATCACCTAACAACTAAGGATGCACTGTTTTGTACTGTAAGAACACATAATCCATAACATTAGAGGAATGTATTTCAGTGCTTATGAAAATATAGTGCTAGGGGCCGGTGCTGTGGTATAGCAGGTAAAGACACAGCCTGCAATGCCAGCATCCCATTTGGGTGGGGGTTCGAGTCCTGGCTACTCCACTTCCAATTTGGTTCTCTGCTGTGGCCTGGGAAAGTATTAAAAGGGTAGAAGATGGCCCAACTCCTTGGACCGCTGCACCCTCGTGGAAAGACCCCGAGGAAGCTCCTGGCTCCTGACTTCAGATCGGCACAGCTTGCATTTGTGGTTATCTGGGGAGTGAACTGGCGGATGGAAGACCTCTCTCTCTGTCTCTCTGCCTCTCCATCTCTCTCTGTATAGCTCCAACTTTTAAATAAATAAATATTAAAAAATATATAGGGATCATTGAAATCACCTGTACCTCTTGCTAAAAATGCAGACTTTTATTTTGTGCATGTTGATCATTACAGAGCAATTTGACTTAGAAGACTACAAGTGGTGAACATAGTTTAAACTCTGTGAAACATATAAGATCAATATTACTGCACGTACAAAAGGTTTGAGGTGGAAAGTTCAATTTTGATCAATGTATGCTATAATGCTTATGTCAAGTCACAGCCCAGTTACTCTGAAAAAGTGATTTCCATGTATATGTTATAAAGTTACCTCATTTTCTCCATGCCTATCACTTAAAGAATTGTGAGATTCTTTTTATGGTAACAGTTCAATAAAATATTTCATTATTAAATGAAGAAGACCATGTAAAATGGTTTCCCCAAGAAAATATATATGCCCCCTGTAGTTAAAATGGAAGCAATTCACTATTGAGAATGAGAGGACAAGTAAAGAAAAATTAGTAAACTTTTACAATGAAATAAAAAATAGAAATATAACTATATATGTGCATTAGTGCAATGAATACAATAACATCAAATGACAGTAAGTTGCTGAACTTCCCTACATTTACATAGTTTATAAAGTACTTGTTATGAATTTCCAGTTTTCTTGCATTGTAATCAGAAAAGATAACTAGTATGATTTCAATTTTTTGATTTGTTAAATTTCTGTGTTTGTGTGTCCTACCATATGGTCTATCGAGACAAATCTCCCAAGTGCTATTGAGAGAAATGTGTATAGTATATCTGTTGGATGGAATATTCTGCAACTGTTAGATCCAAATGAACTAGAGTGCAAGTTAGCTCTGGGATTTCTTTGGAATCATCCATTTCTGAAGGTGGGGTATTTAAGCCACTTATTGTTATTATATTGTAGTCTATCTTTCTCATTACTTCTATTAATATTTGGGTATACTACAGTATAATAAATAATATTTAAACTTTTATTTTCTCCTCCAGGATTGACTCCTTTGTCACTATATAATGACATTCCTTGTCACTATTTACTGCATTTGATTTAAAATGTATCTTGTCTGATATGACTACAGCTATCATTGCTTTCTTTTGGGATTTGTTTACATGGAATAACATGTAACATCTTTTCTTTTTTTAACAAAGTTTATTTGGAAGGCAGAGTATCAGAAAGAGGGAAAGACAAAGAGAAATAGGGAGTGATCTCCCACCTGCAGATTCCATCCTCAAATAGCCACAACAGCCAGGACTGGGCCAACTTAAAGTCAGGAGACAGGAAATCCACCCACATGCTGATATGTGCCCAGGTACTTGGGCCATCCTTTGTTGCCTTCATGGACACATAAGCAGAAAGCTGTATGGGAAGCAGGGCAACTGGAACTGAAACTGCTATGCCAGTATAGAATGGCAGTGCTGCCGTACCACAGTGCTGACTGCTTATAGTATCCTTTCAGTTTCAGTCTGTTCCTCCTTACAGGTGATGTGTTTTTTGTAAGTAGAATATGGTTGGGTCTTGATTTTTATCTATTACAAAACTCTGGATCTTATAAATTATTTACCTTTGAAATGTTTCATGATAGATGAAGTCTTACCACCACCATTTTGAGATTTTTTTTTCTAATGTTACTGTGGTTTCTTCCTTCCTTCCTGGGTCTGTCTTTCAATGTTTTTCTCTGTACTTAAATGATCAGTTTGTAGTAATATTTGATTTTTTGCTTATTGTTTTCATCACTAAGCTTTGTTTGAATGGGTCTCAAAAAATCTGGGCCAGCATTTTGTTTACATTAAGAAGTTGTCTCAATTCAGAAGTACTGATTTTAAAAGCTAGTAACATAGGGCTGGAGCTGTGACTTGGCTACTCCATTTCTGATCCAACTCCCTGCTAATGTGCCTGGGAACGCAGCAGAGGATGGTCCAAGTGCTTGATCCCCTGTACCCATGTAGGAGATCCAGATTAAACTCCTGGCTCCTGGATTCAACCTGGTCTAGTCCTGGCTGTTGCTGCCATTTGGAGAGTAAACTAGCAGATGGAAGATCTCTCCCTTTCTCTCTGTAACTCTGCCTATCAAATAAATAAAAATATCTTTAAAAGTTATTAACTGTCATACACACACACACACACACACACACTAGTCCACAAAACACTTCCCCTGGCTTCTGAAAGTTTTAAGTTGCCTCGTTATTGTTAACCAGTCTTTTCCTATTAAACATAAATGGTTGGCCGGCGCCGCGGCTCACTAGGCTAATCCTCCGCCTGTGGCACTGGCACACCGGGTTCTAGTCCCGGTCGGGGCGCCGGATTCTGTCCCAGTTACCCCTCTTTGCACCGGCCGTGGCGGCCATTGGAGGGTGAACCAATGGCAAAAGGAAGACCTTTCTCTCTGTCTCTCTCTCTCACTGTCCACTCTGCCTGTCAAAAAAAAAAAAAAAAAAAAAAAACATAAATGGTCAATTGAGACAAACATTTCTGAGACTGTTCTTCCCCCACTGATTGAAACTAGGGTGACAGATCTTGGAGATATTATACATTCAGCCTTTTTTAATTTTCTGGGCAGAGTTGATGATCTTGCCAGCTCCAGCAACCTTATTTTCCACTGCTTTGTTGACATCCACAGCAACTGTCTGTCTTGTTTCAGGAAAAGCAAAATGACTCAGAGGAAGAAAATTAGAGAGGTTCTCCATACACATAGGTTTGCCAAAAACCAAATCAAAGATGTGGCATCAACTCAATTACAAATATCTGTTTTGTGCTCACCATAGGGTTTACAGAAATTAAAAATTTACTCTGGAATACCCAATGAACCATGAAAAAAATAAGAAGAAAATTTAAAAATTTATAAAATGGCACAGTCTTATGTCAAAGTGCCTGATTTCAAATCCCAGTCTGCTTCCAATTCTAGTTTCCTGCTGGTACACACCCCAGGGGTAATGGATGATCCTTGATGTATGTAGGTCACTGCCACCCACATAGAAAACCTGGATTGAGTTCTTGGTTCCTGGCTCAGCCTTGACTGTTTGGGAATGAAAAAGTGATGGAAGATATCTTTCTGTCTATGTGGTTCTTTCTCTTTCTGTCTTTCTACCTTTCAACTAAATTTTAAAATAATTAAACAAATTGAAAACATTCTCAAAATAAATGAAAATGAAACAACTTATTCTGTAGGACAGAACAAAAGCAATACTAATGGTAATTTATAGCATTCCATGCCTATAGCAAAAACCACAATGATCTCAAATAAGCAGTTTATCACTTCGCTTCAGGAACTAGGAAAACAAGAACAAAGAAAATTCAAAATTTGTAGAAAACTCAAAATTACTCAAAAAAGACTTGAAGCTGGAATGAATGTAATAAAACTAAAAATTAAATAAACAAATATAATAAAGAAATGGATCTTTGAAAATATAAACAAAATGAACAAATACTTAGGCAAACTAATTAAAAGAAAGAGAAGATGCAAAAAATTAAATCCAAGCTGATCAGGAAGACATCACAAGTGATATCACAGATACACAAAGTACATTTAGAAATCATTATGCACAGTTAAATGGCACCACATTTGATAACACAGAAAAAATTGCAAATTCCTGGATGCATCCACCTTGCCAATATATTGAATCATAGGACATAGAACCATAAATAGTCCAAAAATAATGAGATATAATCAATAACAGCAACAACTCTCATCAAAGAAAATACCAAGTCTAGATGACTTTACTGCTGAATTCAAGTGACTATTAGAAGAGGAATTATAACCAATTTTTTTCTTAAGTTATTTCAAAAAATAGAAGAGGAGGAAATTCTTGCAGTCTCATCTTACAATGCCAGCTTTATTTTATACAAAAACCAACTAAGGAACAATGACAACAGCAGAAAGAAAGCTACAGGCTGAAATCCTTGATGAATATATAAAATCCTCAACAAGATACTAGTGAACTAAATCCAACAAAACACTAAAAAAATTACCCACGATGATAAAGGGTGAGTAATATCAAGTATTCAAACGTGGTTTAAAATATGCAAACCAATATGCATGATATATTATAACAAGAAAATAAAGGACAAATATTATATGATCATCTCAATAAAGGAAAAGCATTTGATTAAATCCAACATTTCTTGATTAAAAACTTTGAACAAATTACATAAAGAAAGAATGTGCCTCAATATAAGAAAGGCTTGACATAGTAATGCAACAGTTGGCCCCATGCTGGTTGGGAAAAACTAAAGGCTTTATTCTATGATCTGGAGGAGGACAAAAATGTCCATTTTTACCCTTTTACTCAATATAATACTGGAAGTTGTACCCACAGAAAATAGTCATGAGTAATAAATAAAAGTATACAAGTTAGAAAATAAGAAGTCAATTTTCACTGTCAGACTATGACTTGATCTTATATAGAGAAAACCACAAAGACTCCATCAAAAAGTACAGTAACTAATAAGTGAATTCAGTAGCTTCAGAATACAAAATCAATGTACAAAAATCAGTAGTGTTTTTATGTACGAAGTATGAACTCTCTGAAAAAGAAATCAAGAATCCAATTCCTTTTCTTTTTTTTTTCTTACTTTGCTCTTTTTTTTAACTTTTATTTAATGAATATAAATTTCCAAAGTACAGCTTATGGATTACAATGCTTCCCCCCCAACATAACTTCCCTCCCACCCACAACCCTCCCATCTCCTGTTCCCTCTCCCCTTCCATTCACATCAAGATTCATTTTCAATTCTCTTTATAAACAGAAGATCAGTTTAGCATATATTAAGTAAAGATTTCAACAGTTTGCACCCACATAGAAACACAAAGTGAAAAATACTGTTTGAGTACTAGTTAGAGCATTAAATCACAATGTACAGCACATTAAGGACAGAGATCCTACATGAGGAGTAAGTGCACAGTGACTCCTGTTGTTGACTTAACAAATTGACACTCTTGTTTATGGCATCAGTAATCACCCTAGGCTCTTGTCATGAGTTGCCAAGGCTATGGAAGCCTTTTGAGTTCACTGACTCTGATCATACTTAGACAAGGTCGTAGTCAAAGTGGAAGTTCTCTCCTCCCTTCAGAGAAAGGTACCTCCTTTATCATCGTGGGTAATTTTTTTAGTGTTTTGTTGGATTTAGTTCACTAGTATCTTGTTGAGGATTTTATATATTCATCAAGGATTTCAGCCTGTAGCTTTCTTTCTGCTGTTGTCATTGTTCCTTAGTTGGTTTTTGTATAAAATAAAGCTGGCATTGTAAGATGAGACTGCAAGAATTTCCTCCTCTTCTATTTTTTGAAATAACTTAAGAAAAAAATTGGTTATAATTCCTCTTCTAATAGTCACTTGAATTCAGCAGTAAAGTCATCTAGACTTGGTATTTTCTTTGATGAGAGTTGTTGCTGTTATTGATTATATCTCATTATTTTTGGACTATTTATGGTTCTATGTCCTATGATTCAATATATTGGCAAGGTGGATGCATCCAGGAATTTGCATTTTTTTTTCTCTTTCTGTGAATAATGTCATTAGTATTTTGATGAGGACTGAACTCAATAATGTATAGGTTATTCCGGATTGTATAAACATTTTTACATGATATGTTCAATTTCTATCTAAATTTGTGTCCTTTTCAACTTGCTTAAACATTTTTTCATTGTAGAAATCATTCACTTCCTTGGTGAAATTTATTCCAGATTTTTCTCTCTAGCTATTGAAAATGGAATTGCTCTCTTGAATCTTTCTAAGTAGTTTTATTATTGATGAATTTAAAAAGCTACTGATTTTTCACATGCTGTTTTTATATCCTGAACATTATTGAATTTATTTTTTACCTCTACATTTTTTGAAGGAATCTTTTTCTCTATAAAATTGTGTTTGATTTCTGAATTTTCCATTTGGATGCACTTTATTTTTTTTTACATCTTGACTAAGACTTCTATTGCTATGATGAATAAGATCAATTAAAGTTGTCTTCCTTGTCTTAGTTCTTATCTTAGCAGACATAATTTTAGCTTTTCCCCATTCAGTATGATGTTGGCCATGAGTCTGTCATATGTAACGTTTAATATATTGAATGATAAATCTAATCTTTAAAGGATTTTTGTCAATAATAGACATTGAATTTTATTGAATGTTTTTCTTTATTTATTAAGATGACCATATAATTCTGTGTCTTACATTGTGCTAATGTGTATGTTGTATTTTTTTTTTATTTTCTGTATGTTAAACAGTCTTTGCATCCCTGGGATAAATAAAACATATTCATGACATACAGTCTTTTTGATCTGCTGTTGAATTTGACTCACTAGTGTCTTGTTAAAATATTTTGCATCTTCTGAGATCAGATGAAATTGGGCACATTCAGGGTGGTATAGTTTTAATGATCTGTAATCACTTTAAAATTTATTGTATGTGGGTAAAATGGTCGTTTTCCCATTCGTTTATTGTTTATAGCCAATGTCTATACTCTTACTAAACTAGAATCCTTTTGCTTTTCACTTCTTAAACTTATTTCATGAAGTAGTAAGCTTTTTTACTGTAATGTAATTTTAAAATATGTAATCTCAAAAACTAAATTTAAAAAAAGGGAGAAGGAAAGGAAGAGATGGGAGAGGGTACAAGGAGGGAGGGAGGAAAGAAATATCATTAGGTTCCTAGAATTTAATCCATAAATCACATTGAGTCTGTTAAAAACTAATTAAAAATTAAAATTAAAATTAAAAGTAAAAATTAAACTAGAAAACCAAACAAAATTTTGCATCTTAGTTAATCATGGATGTAGCTTTAGTTTGTTATTGCTCTAACTTATTTGGTCTTGCTGTCAAGATAATGCTAAATTTGTAGAATGAATTAGAATGAATTTCCACTTTCATTTCTTTGGATTGGTCTAAGGAGAATTGATATTTGTTTTTCATTCTGTCTTAGAAAAAATCATCAGTTAATCTATCAAGTCTTGTGTGTCTTTTTATCTACAATTAAGTATCATTAAGTTATTGATCTGTTTAGGTTTTAAATGTCCTTACACTTCAACTTTGGTAGGTTATATGTTTATACATGTTAAGAAATATATATATTTCCTCTAAATTACCCAACTTGTTAGTGAATAGTTTATAATTTCCCAATGATCATCTGATTTATTTTCTATTTTTTTATTTTTGTTCTCTTCTTTTCTTTTTTTCTTTTCTTTTCTTTTTTTCTGCATTAAGCATCCTAGCCAATTTAAATGAAGAGAAGTATACCTGGGGCCTGGGCAAGCATTGTGGCATAGAGGGTAAAGCTGTCACAAGCGATGCCAGCAAACCATTCGGGTACTGGTTTGTGTCCTGGCTGCTCCTGTTCTGAACCACTTCTCTGCTAATAGACTGAGGAAACAATGGAGGAAGGTGCAAATGCTTGCCTCCCTGCTACCCACGTGGGGGACCTGGAAAAAGTTCCTGGCTCCTGGCTTCAGCCTGGCCCAGCGCAGGTACTGCTGCCACGTAGGGAGTGTACCAGGTCTGCCTATCCCTCTCTCTGTAACTCATTCAAATAAATAAATAAATCTTAAAGAAAAGAAAGAAAGAAAAATAAGTAAAAAGTAAATACGAATGAGACCAAGCAGGCATCTAAGGAAAGAACTGAGAACCCAGTATGTATTTTCAGGCTGGAGTTTTTATGGACATTGAAATCCATGTTTGGATAGCTTAGTGGCCAGCTAAATATTGGAAAGAAATTTATTCAAATATTTGGAATCAATAAGCCCTGTATTCTTTGTCCACAGATTGTTTGTGCATGTTGGGGTTTCCCTGTTATACTCAATCATGTGTTGGTAACTCTGTTATAACATTTATCCGTATTCTGCAGATACCCAAAATAATGCAGAACTTAGATATTTCATCTTCTGTGGTGTTTTGTTGATGTGTGCACTGCTTTGGGCATGTGAGTGTTCGCTAGATTCTGAGAAATATATGTGAACTTTTCAGAGTCCCTATAACATTTCCTTTCCTGATTTTTCTTTTAAGCATTTGGTTGGCCAAATATCAGTTCTTCAGTGATGAGGCTTTGAAAACATACCAATTTTATACTGCATGCTCCAATGAATATCTGACTGCTTTTCTTTCTTTCTTCATATTATGATATATTGGTTTGGTAGACTGAGGCAACGCCAGAGGAGCGAGATGGGAATTGGAAGAGTTCAAATGTCTTAAAATAAACCCAACTTACTGAGATTCTGAAGTTGATCTTGCACAACTCATCAACCCGGCAGATTATTTAGTTGATTTTTACAGCTGTGAAAAAGTGGATTCTGATCATTTCTGTGAGTTTTCTCATTTCTTTCATGGAGAACAGAATTTCAGAAGTCCTTAGTTTTCCATTTTCATTATCTTTAATTTATGATTTATCAGCTCCAAAAGAGGAGTTTGAATGGAATGTGGACAGTGCAAACTCACATTTTTTGGGTGGCTGAAAACAGCAGAGATATGGAAGCAGGAGCTCTAGGTACAAATTTCTCTAAAGAACGTTGGAAACACAATCTTCAGCATTAGTAAGGAAGGCACATGAGAAATTCTTGGAATATAGGAAGAAAAGATTATAAAAAAAATTAGTTCCAGAATATAAAACAGTATTTATAATAGGAAAGTATTCTTTTAAAAAATTTCAATCTGATTGAATTGTGAGTTTGACAACATTTAAAGGCATCAAAAATATTTGAAGTTAGTATTTTATTAGATTTTTGGCACATTTTTTCTGTTGCCTGGCAACAAATATATAATTAGCTGGAATGAATAAAGATTAATAGAGTTAGGAGCTTTCCAACAACATGGTGAAGAAAGTCACTTTTGAATTTATATTTGGAATGTGGTGAATGTGGATTATAGTATTGATTTCTCCAAAAAGTGAAGCAATAAACCACAAAGGTTTAATTCATTTGTGTTGTGCATTAAATAAACACGTTTTATAATAGATTGAATGAATTAAAGAGATCAAACAAGTATATTTTCTGAATTTAATAAACTTTTTAATTTTTGTTTATAGCTCTTTAGTTTTAAACTATTTTGGTGATGCCTGAAATGTTTATCACGTGGAAAAATTCTAGTACTCAACTTACGTAGCTTGAGTCTGTCAGCTTGGATTAGATGAATATTTTTAATATTTGTACATAATGGTAATAATTTAGTATTCCTCTACCACTTACAAAGTGTTTTTTATAACATGCATATATTATCTTTAATAATCATGCAAAAAGCTTCCATTGTTCCCACTTGGTGTAGCTTTCCTGACTAGATAGCAATGGCTACAAGCATGTCTGCTCGGATTTATCAGTTTATAGCTTTTATTGGGCAGGACATTAGGAATTTCTTAGCCTGTTCCTCTTTTTTAAGATTTATTCATGTAATTGAAAGTCAGGATTACAGATAGGTAGAGGGAGAGAGAGAGAGAGAGAGGGAGAGAGGGAGAGAGAGGAAGAGGGAGAGGGAGAGGGAGAGGGAGAGGGAGAGGGAGAGGGGGAGGGGGAGGGGGAGGGGGAGGGGGAGGGGAAGGGAGAGGGAGAGAGAGGAAGAGGGAGAGGGAGAGAAAGTCTTTCATCCACTGGTTCACTGTGCAATCCAAAGCCAGGATCCAGGAACTTCTTCCAGGTCTCCCATGCAGGTGCAGGGGCCCAAGGACTTGGGCCATCTTCTACTGCTTTCCCAGGTCACAGTAGAGAGCTGGATTGAAAGTGGAGCAGCCAGAATTGTAACTGGCCCATATGGGATGCCAGCACTGCAGGTGGCGGCTTCACCCACTAAGCCACAGTGCACAGTGCGAGCCGGACAGCCTGTTCAATAAGGCTATGATCATGCGGCTAGCAAAAGGTAGATTATCATTTGAATGCTAAACTAGATAAAATTCTGCTTTTGTATAGTCAAGCTGTGTGAAGAAATGATTTCCTGTAAGTTTTAGAACTAAGAGCATTAATGCTTTGCTAGTTGTCATCCTGAGGCTGCTCTCATCTCCTGGATAACATCCATAGTTTCTCCACATGTGGGTACTCCAAAATGTGAGCTTTTTCCCCCTCAAAGTTAACAAGGGAATGATAGATGTGAGCAATACTGACACTATAACCTTATATATCATTGGGTGCATCTCATCGTAGTTGTATTCTATTGATCATAATCAAATCAGAAGGCTTACTGTGGAATCTCCCAAGAGCGTGACACCAGCAGGGAGCTGATGGAGCTCATGTAAAAAGTTTATCAGCCATACCATTTTTGTTCAAATGAAGTTCATTATGTTGCTAGATAGACTAAATAAACTTAATTTCATTCTCCACTTTATTTCTTTAGCTATGATAAAGTGCTCTATGTAATGAGTAAAGTAGTCTGTGGAAGAATGAATACATGATCGTCTAAACCATAATTTTAAATACTTTATGTCAAGGACAAATTTAATTCTTTAAGGGAACCAAAAACATAATGTTCAGGAATATTATCTCAGGATCATTTAAAATACAGTACTCAGGTTTATTTTTTAAATTTTATTTAAGTTATACAAATTTCATGTGTTTCTTATATACAGATTCAGGAACACAGTGATACTTTCCACCCTACCCTGGGTGGGAAGGAGGGTAGTGTGGGAAGTATTCAGCTTTAAAAGTATTTAAAATACTGTAAACTTGTATTATAATACTGAATGTACTACTATTAAAAGGAAAAATTTGGATGAATTGAATTGAACACAGTTTAACTGAGCAAATAATTCACAAATCAAGTAGTGCCTTGGACCCATGTGAAGTTCAATGGGCTTTGCTCCATCAGGTGGTCAAACAGCATTTATATACAGCAGAGGTAGCTTGGAATGATATCATTTGGCAGTGTTTGCCTTATTTGGATATGGTCTCATGAGTTGGGAACATCTTATTAGCTAAAGCTTGATAGCTGTTATTGTCTGAAACTTAAATAACTGTTACAAGATTTATCCTCCTATATTAGGATTGATTAGTTTATATACTAAGTTAGGTTGCAGCATGTTACACACAATCTCAAACCATGGAGGCATCCTCAGGTTTAATTTAGTTCAACATGACATATTGTGTAACTTGATCAAATGATTTAACCTAAGCTACACACTGTTCATATATAAAGCTGAAAATAAGGTGCCATTGGTGCGCAATGGGCTTCTCTGTCACTGGTGTTGCCAACATCCTATATCAGAGTCTTTGTTGTTTTGCTTCAAATTCAGCTCCCATCTAAAGTACCTGGGGAAGCAATGGAAGGTGGCCAACTGCTTGGATCCCTGTCATTCATGTGAGAGATCAGGATGGATTTCCTTGCTCTTGGCTTTTGTTTAGCCAAACAGTGGCTGTTTTAGCCATTTGGGGAATGAATCAACAGATGAAAGATTCTCTCTCTCTCTCTCTCTCTACTCTCTCTCTCTATATATATGTGTGTGTGTGTGTGTGTGTGTGTGTGTATGTCTTCCTTCTCTCGCTGTTAATTTAACTTTAACATAAATAAATTTTAAAAACTGAATAGGCAAATAGCATTCTTCAAATAAGATTACTATACATATTTTGTAGAATGGAACCAATAAAGCACAGTGTTCGACCAGTTGGAATTGTTCAGAAATTTTATTTCTTACCATAATTATTATCAATGGCATTGTCATCATTAATGCCATACATTTTAGTAGGGAAATTATCACCTAGTATCCAATAAGTAATAATTTTTTTGCACATTGCTGAATTTGAAACAGAAAAAAGCAGGAAAAAAGAAAAATAAGTGTATTATATTTTATTACATCATGGCATTAAATAGTCAGTTGTAACTTTAATATGATTTTCTCACCAAATATTCATATTATGAAGTTGTAAATGAGAAACTGGGGAAAGAAGAAAGCTATATTTAGATCATGACCTGTGAGATATTTCCTTCTCTTTCACTTGACATTTTTATGCATTTTGGCAAATTTATCTCTTTTTGCAATAAAACCAAAGAATAAGACATATGGATTTTGATATAAATGTGGTAATGTTAATATTTTATTAGACATTATAATTTTCTGCTTTCACTTCTCCTTCTCAGTAAAATTCCACATTTGTGAAATAATCCACAATAACAAATCTGGAGAATTAACTTTTATGAGGGTATTTTTTATTACTATTTAAAGTTTTTACAATAGTATCATATCTTCTCATTAAATAACAAGCTATTTCTTATGTTTCTAAATGCAGGTGGAGTTCTTTTTAATATCTATTCTTTCATTTTATGAATAAAATTATTTTTGAGACTGACAACATTCTTAGGACAAATTCTCTAAGGTATTTATCTTCTTCTATATTTCTAAGTAGATTACATAAAGTAAAACTGAAATGAAAAGTAATCAATTAATTTCAGTTGTACTTTCTGGTTACTATATTTAGAGGAAAAACAGACATTCTTCTTCACTATTAATGGACATGGAAGACATGCATTAACTAACACTGTTGTGAACATCCTCATCAAATGAGAGGTTTAAATTTCTTTACTTGTCTCTGTGACTTCGAACCTCTCCTCATATGCATACTGATCACTGGGTTTTCTGTTTTGAACTTTGTTAAAATTTGACTAGTATTTGTATTGGGTTGTCTTTTTCTATGCTAATTTGTATAGCCTCAATACTTATGAATTTTCAATTTTTCGTCAAATGTGTTGCAACCCGTAAATACTCCAGAAAGCTTTTTGTTTCTTGTACCTTTGAATGTGTGCTGAATTATTGATCTTTCATTTTCTTTTTCAGGAAACTGATATGCATCTGTATTTTCATTTATGGGATTTGTGTCACTCATTGGGATGTATTATTTTCATCTTAAATTGGTAAGAAATACACTCGTATTTTATTTTACAGTTATGGATTAATTATTAAATTTTAATCATTTAAAATTATTTGTTATCATTTTATATAAAAGAGGGAAAAAGGAGAGAGAGAGAGAGAAAGAGAGAGAGATAGACTTCCTGTCCACTAGTTCAGTCCTCAAATGCCCACAAAATCTCATGATGGGTCAGAATGAAATGAGGGAACTTGGAACTTAACTTCTTCCATGTGCATGGAAGGGACCTAAGTACTTGAGACATCACCTATTACCTTCCAGGTTCACGTTATCAGGAAGCTGAAATTGAAAATGAATTTAAACTCAAATCCAGGCACACTGATATGGAATGCAGGTATCTCAAGCAGTGTCTTAACTCTTATGCCTAATATCTGGCCCCTAATTTTAATCCTTAACCCTAATGAATTAATTTTTATATGCTGATTAAAGTGGAAAACTTCCTGTATTTTTCTTCATATAATTTCAAATGTGACAAAATTTCAATGTGGCAAAAAAGTCACATTCTTCATATTCATATTTTCATTCATTTTATAATGATAAATATCATAATATTATAATTAAAGTTATGTCATAGAAGTCTTACTGTTTGATAAGAATGTCTTTTAATGATTATCATTATTTTATAATATTTTTGTTAGTATCTCTGCTTTTATTCCCTATTAAAGAACTCTTCGGTGGTCACTGACTGCTTGTTAGAGTCCATTGTGGCTATCACAGCAGCTTAAATTCACAATGGTAATGAAAAAGAATTGAAAAATAGATCCAATCAGGGACAGCAGCACCACTTTAGCTATCATAGGTGCCCATAAATTGGATCTTTGAAGTAGTTTCATAGAAAAAATGTAATTCTATTTTGTTTTTTTCAATTTGACTTAAAGTTGTTTTTTTATTTTTATTTTTTTATTTTATTTTTTTTTGATAGGCAGAGTTAGCCAGTGAGAGAGAGAGAGAGACAGAGAGAGAGAGAAATGTCTTCCTTTTTTTCATTTGTTCACCCTCCAAGTGGCCACTAGGGCCAGAGTATTGCAGCTGACCTGCTACGCCGATCCGAAGCCAGGAGCCAGGCGCTTCCTCCTGGTCTCCCATGTAGGTGCAGGGCCCAAGGACCTGGGCCATCCTCCACTGCACTCCCAGGCCACAGCAGAGAGCTGTACTGGAAGAGGAGCAGCTGGGACAGAATCCAGTGTCCCAACCAGGACTAGAACCTGGGGTACTGGAGCCGCAGGCAGAGGATTAGCCTAGTGAGCCACGGCGCCGACCAAGATTTTTGTATCAATTAATTTTTTTTTCTGCGGAAGGATTTTTGTGCAACTAATCTCTATTTTTATTTTATTCAGAAAATATTCTATTTTAAAATGTTTTGAAGTTTTATTTGTAATTTTCCGAATTACTCAAAACACTTGAAAAATAAGTCATTTTGCCTATTGTGATTTCAGTATTTTATATTTCAAAATATTACTAAGCATTGGCCATTTTATCTCTTTGCGTGACTAGTATATGAATTTTGGTAATCCATACTACTTATAATATTTTCAATTCCTCTTGATTGATTTCTTTTTAATTTTTTTGAAACATTAAGGTGCTGTTTCCATGTTTTGTACTTCATTTTTATCTGTTTAACTTGTTAAGTTGAAGGGGTAATTTAAATTTCTGCTTCCCATGGAAAAATGTGGAGTGTTTGAGGGATCTATAGCAGATTATATAATATCACGGTTTCTGGCTTCATAGTTTGAGAGCTCCTTGTATTTTGGCTCCTAGAAAGGACTAAATGTATTACCTCTCCATGTAATTGCTGTCGCTCAAAAAATCAAGGGCAATGATGAATATTTGATCATTTCAATGTGAAATGTAAGTCTTTTGGGTTCCTCCATGTTTACTTTCTGAGATCCCTTTTTATATTCTTGTGCAGTACATTTGGTTTCTGTAAGCAATATATTTTCCTGAGGGTGTTTTATACTTCTTGTAATGCCTTATTTGGCTACTCTCCTTCTAGTAATCTATTCAAATGCAGTTTTATAATGTCCACCCCCAATTCAGAGAAAGGAAGGTAAAGTCTGTTTATTCATTCCCACATTTATCTCCACATCTTTACTTCATGGCCACGGTCCCTTCCTTTGGAGCTGCATTGCTGTAGGGTTGTAATGGCTATAAAGCCAATTGACATGGATTTGTAAGTTTATTTCATTCAGTATGATTTGAAATTATTTTTGCCTCCTTGGCTTCAGTAGAAAGACAAAACCTCTAGGGTAGAAAATTACAAAATGAGGACTACATTAGATTTATGGCTACCCTACTGAACTATTTCCTTTGTCACTACAACTATTACAAGCCAAAGATAGAATAAAAGCATTGAAAGCATTGTAAATGTTTTGGTTCAGTGAGTTCAAGTATTCCATACTTTGTAAAGAATATAAATCTAAATGCATGAATTTATGCTTTAAATGTGTCAAAAAAGGATTATAGTGATTATTTACTTTTTTTTTAAAAGATTTTTTGTTTCTTTTTACGGAGTTAGTGAGAGAAAGACAGAGAAAAAGGTCTTCCTTCTGTTGGTTCACCCCCCAAATGGTGTGCTGTGCCGATATGAGGCCAGAAGCCAGGTGCTTACTCCTGGTCTCCCATGCAGGTGCAAGGGCTCAAGCACTTGCGCCCTCCTCCACTGCCTTCCCGGGCCACATCAGAGAGCTGGACTGGAAAAGGAGCAATCAGGACTAGAACCCAGCCCCCATATGGGATGCCAGCGCCGCAGGTGGAGGATTAACTAAGTGAGCCATTGCGCTGCCCCCTAAAGATCTTTTTAATTTGTTTGAGAGGTAGAATTACAGACAGTGAGAGGGAGAGACAGAGAGAAAGGTATTTCTTCTGTTGGTTCACTCCCCAAAGCTGCAACAGCCTGAGCTGCTCTGATCAAGAGCCAGGTGCTTCTTCCAGGTCTCCCGTGCGGGTGCAGGGACCCAAGCACTTGGGCCAACTTCTACTCCTTTCCCAGGCCATAGCAGAGAGCTGGATTGGTAGAAGAGCAGCCAGGACTAGAAGTGGCGCCCATATAAGATGACGGCACTGCAGGTGGAGGATTAACCTACTGAGCCATAGCACTGGCCCCAATGATTTACCTTTGTCTACTATATTTTGATAAATGAAAACATACAAGACTAAACCTATATTACTTAAAATAAAAGATATGTATAATCTCTTTAATAAATTCATAAATTGCATAATTATTAAATTCATAAAATTGCATAATTAACTGTCACACATAATCATCTCTTGACAATAATTAAAATAGTTTATTGGTAGTATAGCTAGAGAATAACAAAAAATAAATATTAACTAAAATTGTGAGAATTTTGAAAAATTTGAAGACAGAATGATGATATTTGTAAGTTCTAAAATGAATTATTATAGTAATAAAATACTAGTCATTTAGATTCTGCTGAAAGATAAAAAGAAAATTGTTATGCTTCAGTTATGACAATATGAGAAGAATATCATTTTCAAAATTTTCAGATAAGGCAAAATGCATAGCGTAGGCCATTTGACAATTAGTGTTATAATTAACCAAAATGTTGCATAAGTATTCATTCCCTAAATCAGTCTGACACCGGTAAGATTTTATTTATGGCTAGTACATGATTTTATTATTATGACCTGTTTAGTTTAAAATAAATAAACACATTGCTTTCTCCTGCACATTAACCTGAGTACAGACAAGTAGAATTTGAGATGTCTTAGAAAGTTTGATTTTATTCAATCCTGCCATATAGTGAACATTGCTAGTGTATAAGAAACTATGCATGTACTGTGTTGTGAAGGAGATATCCATAAATAAGCTTGAACAGACAAAGAAATAAACTTTCTTAAATATTTCAGAACAATGCATCACTACCATTACATTAGACCATTGCCATTTTGGAGCATGAGGTCTGGCACTAACTTTAGTATTTTTGAGTTAAAAAAAAAAAACACATATAATTTCACAAAGATTTTGAGATACTTGCATGAATGTTATGGTAACATCATCAGCTCTATGATTACAACAATGATACTGACTTAGAAGTAAATGGAATCCATATGAAAATCTTTGTTCAGTTACTGGGAATTAATACTGGTATTAAATGTAGTAGATGTTACCAGTAGATAGGGAAAGAAAGCAGAGATGAACATAATACAGACAAAAATCTAGCCCTAGTACCAAGTAGTAGAAGACAGTGAAAAAAACAATAGCATGTCAGTTTCATATTTGTCTTCCTGCTGAAAGGAAGTTTTAAAGGGGAGGAACAAGGAAAGGACGATTTTTTTAATACAAGTTTTTAATGACCGGGGGCTGGCGACGTGGCTCACTTGGTTAATCCTCTGCCTGCAGCGCCAGTATCCCACATGGGCGCCGGGGTCTAGTCCTAGTTGCTCCTCTTCCAGTTTGGCTCTCTGCTGTGGCCCAGGAGGGCAGTGGAGGATGGCCCAAGTGCTTGGGCCCCTGCACCTGCATGGGAGACCAGGAGGAAGCAACTGGCTCCTGGCTTCTGTCCGGCGCAATGCCGGCTGTGGCAGCCATTTGGGGAGTGAACCAACAGAAGGAAGACCTTTCTCTCTGTCATTCTCTCTCACTGTCTATAATTCTACCTGTCAAATAAATTAAAAAAAAGTTTTTAATTACCAGAATTTTTTATCAACGTTACTTATTAATATGTAAAACATAAGTTTTTGGAGATAAATTTTAATAGAACAAAGTAGCTATTATAGGAGCATTTAGTTTTTATTCATGAATTTTTTTACAAAAAGCAAAATGATATACAGACTTCAATCAAAGTCATCAGTTTTTCTTAATTGTGAGCTGTATCTATGAGTTTTGTTAATGCTACTGACATATCACTAATAGAATTTATTTTGCTAGGATTTTATTGCTAATTAGTACACTTCCCAAACAATGACAGTAAGCTACACACCAGCTACCATTGGTTACTAACATTTCATGATTATTTTTAGCAGCCAACCTGTAAGTTGTCCATGAATAAAATGTTTTTACCGCTAATGTTAAATACAGTGGAGTCAAAACTAACCTGGAAACATATTCTAAAAGAAAAACATCTGTTGTTACAACAAGTGCCCCTTCAGATTGTTCATTATTTCTGTTTTCTATTACCTAAGGAATAATAAATAAAATGTGAATTTTTAAAATCCGTGTAAATCACCTCAATGGTCTTTTTAGCAACAATAAACAGACAATGTTCATGATGATGCTGTAGAAATCCTAATTCAGGAGAATTTACACAGAAGAAAACTACACATGTCCCTAAAGGGCAAACATTTAGTAAGAATATATGAAAGTGTGATTAAAATAGATTATTAGAATGAGAATTTTCATTTAGAAGATTTTAACACCTTTCATTTCCCTATGCTGGTTAATTCAGATAATTTGTAAATATAATTGCTTCAGAGGTTTTTTAATACTTAGAATAGAATGAGAGCAACTCAATTTGTAGTATTGGACATGGAAGGGTTAGGGAATCACAGTATGAGTTAGATTTTTCACATTTACTACTGATTTACTAAATTATACCACCGGGACTTGATTGGACTTGTTTACTTTGAACCTGTGAAGTTCTAAGTTGTTACCCTATGTGCAGTATGGATCTGTGTGCATGCCATGTAACCACATACACACATGTACACACAATAATAGACACACAAGACCTCACATAAATCAGACCAGTTATTTACTCACACAGTGGCTTTAGTGACTACAGGTACCACTGAATTGGTCATTCCAATTAGTATGAATGAAAAGTCTAGAAACTATTCTGTAATCTATTCAAATTTTCTTAGTTATCCCTTCATTGACATTATTATTATCAGGACAAAATGCAGCAAGATGAGACGAACCTGCAGTATTCATTTCAGATATATCCTTTATCCATAACTCCACCAACTGAAAAAAGTCCTACAAGCAATGAATGGTTCATATCACAATCTGGAGTGCTGAAATGTTAACCTAATTTTTCTAATGAGATAACTCTCCTGTGTACAGTGTGCATAAATAAGTTACTTATACCTCTATGGAACTTCCCAAGTAATGGAATAGACCCTCATTTTGAAGAAATCTCTTCAGTTATCTGAGGAATGCATGGTTTTGCAATGTCATGAGGGCTGGCGTCAGTGCACATCCTGAGAGGTTGGCACTACAGGAAAGGAAATTAGGGTCCATGTACAGAGAAGCTATGGGTGAGATATTACTTCTAATTTAAGGACAATAAACTATTCTCAATTCTGGATGGGTAAGCAGAGGTAAGGGGTTAAGAAAAATGGTTTGAGATAAACATCAGTTTGCACTTACTACAGTGGACAATATAGGCATGTTCTCAACATCCACATTACCTTGTTCTCCTAATATCATAAATATGTTGAGCAGTTGATCATTCTTCTCTAAGCCTCACTCATGGCTCAGAGATGGCATCCTCAAGTCCAGGAACAGAATTAAATAAAACCTATGATGGCCCTCTGATGTCACTCTTTTAAGAGGAATGAAGGTTTAAATCAAACACAAAATATGACTTTAAGGATAGTATATTTTGTATAAGTTTGCATGTAACTTAATCAGACAAAAAAGGGAAAGATGTCTATTGCATTACTATGTGATGGCCTTATTCTTTTCAGTGCACTGCTCGTGAAAATGGAAAATAGACTGTATATTCTTTATAACCACATTATGAACACGAGAAATAAGTCTTAGCACATTGTTGTCATTGTGGATGGCAAAAGGGAAAAGAAGCGAGAATCAGAATTCTTGATAATATTTTGAGTCATTGTCTTTCCGTATTTCATAGATAAATATATTCTTACCAAGGTAAATTAGATGTGCTAATATTTGCCATTCATATGGCGTTACACTAAAAACTTTAGTGCAAAAAAAACAAGATACTGAAACATTAAATCTACTGAGTGAAAAAAGTAGGATGAATAGCATGTGCTAAGGCCACTGCATTATCTTTCTTAGGGAGCATCACTTTTATAGAATAAAATGTAAGTTATGACTCTGGAATTGGGCACTGAGGTGAATGTTTTAACTGTTACTAGCTGTATCAGAAAATTCATTAACTTTAATATTATTATCACCTGTTAACAAAAAGTTGCCAGAAACATTTCACATATGTTATAGCAGAGGTAATATTTGAGAACAAATTATACAGGAAAATCAGAATGAAAAAAAAGAAAACAGCGTCTTGATGTTATTATAAAATACATTTTTTTTTTATCATAGACACCTTGAATAGACCTGAATGATTCTTCTGGGACTCTGGAAAACAATTTGAGAATGCTACAGTAGAATATTTATATGTAGCCTTTATAAAGTTAGAAAAGCTTCTTATTTTGTTCACTTTTTTTTTTTTTGACAGGCAGAGTGGACAGTGAGAGAAAGAGACAGAGAGAAAGGTCTTCCTTTGCCGTTGGTTCACCCTCCAATGGCCGCCACAGCTGGCGCGCTGCGGCCGGCGCACCGCGCTGATCCAATGACAGGAGCCAGGTACTTATCCTGGTCTCCCATGGGGTGCAGGGCCCAAGTACTTGGGCCATCCTCCACTGCACTCCCTGGCCACAGCAGAGAGCTGGCCTGGAAGAGGGGCAACCGGGACAGAATCCGGCGCCCTGACCAGGACTAGAACCCGGTGTGCCGGTGCTGCTAGGTGGAGGATTAGCCTAGTGAGCCTCGGTACCGGCCCACTATTTTTATTTATTGCTAGTAGATGCAAAACATTATGAAATCTATTTTATTCCTATATTAAGTATCTATTTATCCCCTTCAATTATTGACTGTGAATTATAAAGATAAATTTTTCTGATATTAACCTATTCTTTGATTTCTGCCATAAAAATATGCGACAATTAGCACATTTGATTTTCCATCCACTGTTTCTCTCCAAATAACCTCAATGGCTTGAGCAGGGCAGATCTGAAGCCAGGAACCAGGAGCTTCTTCCAGGTCTCCCACATGGATGTAAGGGCAAGTCACTTGAGCCATCTTCTGCTATCAGGACTTGAACTGGGGCCCATATGGGAAACCAGCTTTGCCTGCTATAGCACAGTGACACTGAGTCTTGAGGAGCCAAGCTCAAGCTGTTGTCAGGGCCGATTCCATCTGAAGGCTCCAAGGGAAACTGTCCTTTGACTCTTGCAGCTTCTAAAGGCTGCTATGCCCCTGGGCTTCTGGCTCCACGGCTCTTGTCAGTTCTGTCAAATTGCCTTCTCCTTTTTATTGTAAGTTCACTTGTGATCATACTTAAGAACTACAGGGAGGGGCCTATGCTGTGCTGCAGCAGGTTAATGCCCAGGCCTTAAGTGCCAGTATCCCATATGGGTGCTGGTTCTAGTCCCAGCTGCTCCTATTCCGATCCAGCTCTCTGCTATGGCCTGGGAATGCAGTAGAAGATGGTCCAAGTCGTTGGGCTCCTGCACCTATGAGGGAGACTCAGAGGAGGCTCCTGGCTCCTGGCTTCAGATTGGCGCTGTTGTGGCCATCTGGGGAGTGAACCAGTGGATGGAAGACCTACCTCTGTCTCTACCTCTCTCTATAACTCTTTCAAATAAATAAAATAAATCTTTAAAAAAAATGGACAATCCAGAATAATCTTCCCATTTTAAGATCTTTAATTTAATTACATCTGCAAAGTTCCTTCTGCCAGGGAAGGTTACAATTTGCTACAATACACAGGTCACAGGGAAAAGGATGTGCTTTATAATAAAATATAAGTGGAATAATTACCTCATTTCTTAATGACCTACGATTGGGAAGAGATATCATAGCATTAAACAGAGCATTACTCAGAACATATTTATTCTACCAGAATGACTGCTGCCGGCTCTCACCGGGGACTGAACTACAAGAATAATTATGGCATTTGTATTATAGAATTATATATTTCTAACTTTAATAATTGATGTTCAGATATATTTTCAAAACAAAAAATAAATATAAGTGTCAACTAAAATATAAAATTTATAGTAATATATGTATAGCCTATAGTAAAGCCGGTTATGTACTTAGTTTCTACTTGTAAACTTATCCCATTTTATAGTTTATGTATATTCTCTGCTCATTTTTTATCTGTACTTTATCTTATTTCAGTTTTTAAATTATGAGGATATCTTAAAATATTTGTGGAAAATGGAGTTAAATAAGCTTATTTTGGTGCAAAGATTTTGAAATATATGCATAGTTTTCCATAATAAAGATTTTCCATGAACTTTTGAAGTCACTAATTTTGGTTTTAAATATGTGTTAGTTTGAAAGGGAAAGAGAAAGAAAGAGAGAAAAAGAGAGAAAGAATCTTTCATTGACTCGTTTAATCCACAATGGCAACAACAGCCAGAATCAGGATTGGGCCAGGCCAAAGATAGGAGCTTATCTGTTTTTCTCTAATAATGCTTCTACTCTAATAATGCTTCTACATAGTAATTTTCATCATTATTTAGCAAAGTCATCTGATACTTTATTATTTTTATTATTTACACAGTAAACTTTAAAACCTGGCATTTGAACTGAATGGTAAGGTTCTTATATCTCTAAAAAAATGTTCCTATAAAGTTAATTGCCCTCAAAAATACATTGCATCTGTGTCTCCCATGTGGGTGGCAGGGACCCTAGTACTTGAGCCATTGCCATTGCCTTCTCTAGTGTATTGGAACGAAGCTGGATAGGAATTGGAGCAACCAGAACTCCAAGCAGCACTCAGATATGGGATGCCAGTGTTGCAAACTGCAGCTTATCCTGATGTGCTACAACAGGATCCCCAATATTATTTTAATAGTACAGGAAATGGTAAGATTGTTAAATATAAAGCATCATATACCCAGTGCTACAGTCTGTTTCTAATACTCTGTTATGTTTCAATTGTTACCCAAACTCAGACAATGTGATCTATAGTAGTGTGTCTGTTGCAATTTCCACATCATGTAAATGATGATAAGCTTATACTTGTAATATTCACCAAATCATTTTGATGGTCTGTTAGAAAGGTATCATATATTAAAGGAAATGATTTAACAATCTTTTTTTTTTCTGGTTTACTAGAGTTATCTGTTTTAATCAAAACTGCAAAAAAATTCACTTCAAGTTTGATTTCAATCCTGTGTTACAAATCAGTGTAATTATTAGATTTGGGGCCTCACCTTTCCTTTGACTCTATTTAGTCCTTGTCCTTTAGTTACACACATATGGTGAAAGAAAGCATGATCCATCTGTGATAATATTGGTGGGGATGAACATGGATGGCATATGCTACCAAACCATCCTGCTTTGTGAGATGGGCAAAACTTTCAGTTTAGTTCTCAAATAAACTTAAAAAAAACTGCATTTCTGGATGTAAAAGCTACAATTTTCGTGTTATAATTTTTTTGCCCTTTAAGTCCAATACATGGCATGGCAAAAAAAAAGATACACAATGGGGACAGATTTTCTGAATTTCTAATTGATGGATTTGTTATTGTGAATACTGTAGTTTCACTCACCTCAATTTATACTAGCTGCAGCAGGCATTTAGTGTAGTGGACGAAATGCCACTTGGGATGCATGCATTCCATGTTTATTGCCTGGGTTCACGTCCTGACACATTTCCCAATTCCAGGTTGCTAAGGAGTACTCTGGCTAGCAGCAGATGATAGCTTAAGTAATTGGGTCCATGCCACTCACATAGAAGGCCTCGATTGACTTCTGCATCAGAGCTACTCTGTCACTACTTTCTGCACAGCATTAGCCCTGAGAAACCCTCTCACACTGAGCACTTCTGCTGTGTTTTATCTGTAACTCAGCTCACAGAAGAGGCGAGCAGGGTATTTACTTAGGTTCTTATCAGCATCTTGACTTATTTGTCGTTCCCTAATAATGTTTCTCCTCTTCTTCATAGTAACTTTCATCATTAACTGAGTCATTTTAGCTGATACTTTATCTTTCATTTTTCTTATTTACAGTTTGGACTTTAAAATCTGCAGTTGGAGCGCATGGTAAAGTTCTTACATCTCAAATATAGTTATTCCAATCAAGTTAATGCCTAAGTATATATTTTTAAATTTTGAAAACCAATACATATATAAGCATTTTTCCTTTGTTCTCCTACGTTTTTATTTCCGATACATCCATTTGTCCTTGACAGCAGAGATGATAAAAACATCCCTGATTATGCCTGAGCAAATCAAGGACTTCAGGCAATCACTTGTCTATTTTTAGCTGTGGTGGAGGTAAGTACTTAGGTTCATATCTTATAACTTAATTTAACTCTTTCTGTTTACAAACTTCTCATATTTTCCATTATGACTTCTTGTATTTTTCACAGTAAGAAAAATATCTATGACAAAATTGGAAAAATGTCTAAAATATTGTAATGATAAACTATGGTGTGTGTTTACCAAGAATACTCACAATTTGCTACTGAAAATTAAACTTTATTGGGTATGTAATATGTACTAGGACAGTTATATGAATAAATTTCTTAAATTCCTGTTAACTAAGCCTTGTAATCATTATTTTGTACTAGCTATTATATTAGCTTAATGAAGTAAACAGATTTATCCATGTTCTCAAAGCTAATGTTTTCAGACATTCTCTTTCTGACCTGTAATATTTCCCTTAACTACTTTCCAAATCTTAAAAGGTATCTATGATATTTTATTGCTTTATATATGCTATCATCATAAATTTATCCATAATTTTTGAGGAAGGTATTATTTCAATTTTGTTAACAAGTATCATGAATCTTAGAAAGTTAAAGTTAGATGCTACTTAGTAAACAGTTAAGGTGAAAATTTTCTCTTCCTCCTTATCATTTTCAAGTAGACTTCATTCCAAGGAGTTGTATCTCTTCAGTTTAAGATTCTATCTACCCGGCGCTGTGGCTCAATAGGCTAATCCTATAGCCTTGCGGCGCCGGCACACCGGGTTCTAGTCCCTGTCGGGGCACCGGATTCTGTCCCGGTTGCCCCTCTTCCAGGTCAGCTCTCTGCTGTGACCTGGGAGTGCAGTGGAGGATGGCTCAAGTGCTTGGGCCCTACATCCCATGGGAGACCAGGAGAAGCACCTGGCTCCTGCCTTCAGATCAGCGCGGTGCGCTGGCCACAGGGCGCTGGCCGCAGCAGCCATTGGAGGGTGAACCAACGGCAAAGGAAGACCTTTCTCTCTGTCTCTCTCTCTCTCTCACTGTCCACTCTGTCTGTCAAAAAAAAAAAAAAATTCTGGAAATGCATTTTCATAAAATAGTTATAAAGCTATTAACAACTCAATTTTTACAATTATTATAACATAAAATATGCTCTTTACCCAAAAAGAAAAATTATACTTGACTTTGTATGTCCAGGAAAGCTGAAAATACTATAATTAGTTACTTTTGTGTTGAATTACTAATCTCTAATAACTCAAAATGTGACTGTGAAGAGTCTTTAAGGAAACAAATAAATTAAAATGAAATTATTAGGATAGGCTCTGATCCATTATGTTTGGCATCATTATAAACAGAGCAGAGTAGACCCAGAAATACACACAGAGAGGAGAACATCTGATGGTACTGAGAAAAAGAAAGCTGTGGAAGCCAAGAAGAGAGAAGTTTCAGGAAACAGTT
Source organism: Oryctolagus cuniculus (assembly GCF_051225735.1). Lineage (NCBI taxonomy): Eukaryota > Metazoa > Chordata > Mammalia > Lagomorpha > Leporidae > Oryctolagus > Oryctolagus cuniculus. The sequence continues at coordinate 62,617,032 of NC_142874.1, read as the reverse complement.
CTACCAGCACATTAATTTCTGGCTTCTATCCTCCAGAATTCTGAGAAAATAAAGTTCTATTGCATAAGCTACTTGGTGTGTGATAGTTTGTTGTGACAGACCTATCAACTAAAATAACTTTAACATTTGATCATCTTATTTTATCTTTAATATTTAAGTGCCAAAATAAAACATTTGAATTTAAAGATCACTAGTACTAGTATTGATGTTTTATTTTGATAATTGTAACATTTATATTGTCCAAAGCCAAATTAATTTTCTTGAAAGACAACAGGGTAGTATGTATGTAAGGTGTTCACAAACACACATTGACTATGTACTTGCTAAAAAGGCAAAATCTCAGTTTCCAACCCAGGCATAAAAAAAATAAACAGAATTGGACTTAAAAAATCTATAGCGTAATTCACATTCACATTAAAGTTTGAAAACCCTACTCTGGACTGGGTTAAACCTAACATCCCCAGGCTCACAGATCATGAAACACTGAAACCTAGTCGAATTGTAATGAATACACTTAGATGATGTGTGTAATTAGTATCATATTTCCCCTTGTATTAAGATGAGGATTATTCTGTGATTATCTACTTGACATTTTGTTATCTAGTATTACATGGGAATCAACAGAAAAAGGATCCAAAAAATGCAATCTGCTCCACAAGGAATCTGTATTCATGCAACTCTGGCCATAATCTATAACTGGGTAGCCACTGAAGCTATTTCCCACATAGAGGTACTTTAAATACTGAGGTTAGGATTATGGGTTACTGGAATAGAAGCTGGAATAAGAACAGAAAACTGTTAACTATCTGGCAAATCAAAGCTTATGGAAAACCAAACTACAGTCATTGCCACACATGTGTACCACCAGATATAAGTGACCAGTTAGATAGTTGTTGAGGGAGATGATGGGAAAAGCCAGGATTATAATATCCATAAACATAGATCAGTACCTCCTGGTTTTATACATTCCTTTTTATATCTGAAATGACAATAAGAGACTGTGATTTTTGTTTTTCCCTTGGCTATATCATTACTATTTTGCAGTACTCATGTCCTATTCAAAGTTTTTGATGAGATATTGAGAATCATGAATCATTGATAAATTCATTTTTGATATATCATCTGAGAATGTTGTGGTTTTTGTGGTCTTCAAAGTAGATTTCATGGAACATAAATATTTTCTTTTTTTCTGTGTGAAACCCAATGCTTCTTTTTGTATCATACAATTGGGTGTAAGATTGGATTAATAATTAAACTAAACGTTAGAATGTCCTAGGGTAATTGCCTGCTCATGAATATAAAGTAGATATCATTGTTCTGAGATGTGGTAGAGTACAGGTGCATCAATAGCAGTAGAGAACATGTCTAATTTTACAGAGGTTGACTATCTTTGGAACAATCTGCCCTGCAGCATTGATCGTGAGCACAATTCTTAGTTACGTAAGGAACATCCATTTTCCTCTTTTCCTTATTAAATAAACTCCAGTGTATTTGGATTGATAATGTGTTCAGCTAAAAATAAAACAAAGCCAATCAAACAGAAAAACAAAAATTAGGTTTCTCAGCCTATTTTATAATTTGCTTCCTGTAAAATTATTTAATTTTATTTTCAAAAATTTGTATTATTATAAAGAAAACAGATTTCATGTATTCTATAGGTACAGTTCCAAGTACACAACCACACTTCCCTTACTCCCCTATTTGCCACCTAGTCCCCCTCCTTTCCTTCATCAGTTTTTGCAAACACACAATTTTAATCTACTCTATAGCCACAGGCTTAATTCACACTAATCTTAATGTTCAATAAGTAAAAAGTAGGAAGGCCACACTTAAAGAGGATTATTAACAAGGATTAAAAATGACAAATCTCAAAATGCCCATTTCATTCCTACATATTTTGTAATTGGCCACAGAAATATATGGGCAGTTATTGGAAGCTTCTTCCAGTAATTTCATGGTAGGAGATACTCAGCTGGCGTATACTACACTTTCCATCCCCTTCTTTTCTGTTACTCAGATAAGTTTCTCACCAAAGGATCCTGAGCAGAGGTGAAGCAACCAATTTAGTAACTGAAGTTGAAGGTAATGACTTCATGAAGATGAAGAATTCCGTATGTCCTGGTCTTCCTTAAATAAGAGTGATTAGAGAAAATTCATTTGATATTTCTGAAAAAAATTACATTCTTAAGTTTTTAATTTCCAGCTTAATTTCATTGTCATCAGAAAAGAAACATGGTTGATTTCAATTTTTTTAACTTGCTGAGAATTGTTTTACATCCTAGTGTGTGGTCTAGGATAGAGTTCCCTATACTGATGAAAAGAATGTGAATTCTATAGCTGTAGGATGAAATACTCTGTAAATATTGATTAAGTCCAGTTTGTTCATAGTTTAGATTAGTTCTATTTCTTAAATTTTTGTCTAGTTGATCTGTCCATTGATGAAACTGAGGTGTTATAGGCTCTCATTACTATTGTATTAGAGTCTATGTCTGCATTTAATACATTATTTATTATAAGTAACCCGGCACCCTGGCACTGAGGGCATATACTTTTTTTGTAGTCATATCTTCCTGTATAATTGATCCCTTAATCATTAAATAGTGCCTTTCTTTTTCTCTCTATTAGTACCATGTTTTAGCCATGATAGGTTTCTTGATGGTTGGGTATACCAGCTGGCAAAACTAAAGAAATTCAATGAAAATGAGTGAAAGAGAGAGAAAATTTGATCTTTTATAATATAAAGTCATTAAAATTTGAGAAAAAACTTTAGTGTAATTTGTTCAATAATGACTTTTCTTCTCTGTACAACTAACAATCAAATGGGGTTCATATCCCATAAATAAAAAGAATCATCAGAAATTACTACAAGGACTTGTATGCCAGCAAACAGGGAAACCTATCAGAAATGGATAGATTCCTGGACACATGCAACCTACCTAAATTGAACCAGGAAGACATCAAAAACCTAAACAGACCCATAACTGAGACAGAAATTGAAACAGTAATAAAGGCCCTCCCAACAAAGAAAAGCCCAGGACCAGATGGATTCACTGCTGAATTCTACCAGACATTTAAAGAAGAACTAACTCCAATTCTTCTCAAACTATTCAGAACAATCAAAGAAGAGGGAATCCTCCCAAATTCTTTCTATGAAGCCAGCATCACCTTAATTCCTAAGCCGGAAAAAGATGCAGCATTGAAAGAGAATTACAGACCAATATCCCTGATGAACATAGATGCAAAAATCCTCAATAAAATTCTCGCCAATAGAATGCAACAACACATCAGAAAGATCATCCACCCAGACCAAGTGGGATTTATCCCTGGTATGCAGGGATGGTTTAATGTGTGCAAGACCATCAATGTGATACACTACATTAACAGACTGCAGAAGAAAACCCATATGATTATCTCAATAGATGCCGAGAAAGCATTTGATAAAATACAACACCCGTTCATGATGAAAACTCTAAGCAAACTGGGTTTGGAAGGAACATTCCTAAATACAATCAAAGCAATCTATGAAAAACCCAGAGCCAACATCCTATTGAATGGGGAAAAGTTGGAAACATTTCCACTGAGATCTGGTACCAGACAGGGATGCCCACTCTCACCACTGCTATTCAATATAATTCTGGAGGTTCTAGCCAGAGCTATGAGGCAAGAAAAAGAAATTAAAGGGATACAAATTGGGAAGGAAGAACTCAAACTATCCCTCTTTGCAGATGACATGATTCTTTATTTAGGGGACCCAAAGAACTATACTAAGAGACTATTAGAACTCATAGAAGATTTTGGCAAAGTAGCAGGGTATAAAATCAATGCACAAAAATCAACAGCCTTTGTATACACAGACAATGCCATGGCTGAGGAAGAACTTCTAAGATCAATCCCATTCACAATAGCTGCAAAAACAAACAAATACCTTGGAATAAACTTAACCAAGGACGTTAAAGATCTCTACGATGAGAATTACAAAACCTTAAAGAAAGAAATAGAAGAGGATACCAAAAAATGGAAAAATCTTCCATGCTCATGGATTGGAAGAATCAATATCATCAAAATGTCCATTCTCCCAAAAGCAATTTATAAATTCAATGCAATACCAATCAAGATACCGAAGACCTTCTTCTCAGATCTGGAAAAAATGGTGCTGAAATTTATATGGAGGCACAAGAGACCTCGAATAGCTAAAGCAATCTTGTACAACAAAAACAAAGCCAGAGGCATCACAATACCAGATTTCAGGACATACTACATGGCAGTTATTATCAAAACAGCATGGTACTGGCACAGAAACAGATGGATAGACCAATGGAACAGAATTGAAACACCAGAAATCAACCCAAACATCTACAGCCAACTTATATTTGATCAAGGATCTAAAACTAATTCCTGGAGCAAGGACAGTCTATTCAATAAATGGTGCTGGGAAAACTGGATTTCCACGTGCAGAAGCATGAAGCAAGACCCCTACCTTACACCTTATACAAAAATCCACTCAACATGAATGAAAGACCTAAATCTATGACCTGACACCATCAAGTTACTAGAGAACATTGGAGAAACCCTTCAAGATATTGGCACAGGCAAAGAATTTCTGGAAAGGACCCGGGAGGCACAGGCAGTCAAAGCCAAAATCAACTATTGGGATTGCATCAAATTGAGAAGTTTCTGTACTGCAAAAGAAACAGTCAGGAGAGTGAAGAGACAACCGACAGAATGGGAAAAAATATTTGCAAACTATGTAACAGATAAAGGGTTAATAACCATAATCTACAAAGAGATCAAGAAACTCCACAAAAACAAAACCAACAACCCACTTAAGAGATGGGCCAAGGACCTCAATAGACATTTTTCAAAAGAGGAAATCCAAATGGCCAACAGGCACATGAAAAAATGTTCAAGGTCATTAGCCATCAGGGAAATGCAAATCAAAACCACAATGAGGTTTCACCTCACCCCGGATAGAATAGCTCACATGCAGAAATCTACCAACAACAGATGCTGGCGAGGATGTGGGGAAAAAGGGAAACTAACCCACTGTTGGTGGGAATGCAAACTGGTCAAGCCACTATGGAAGTCAGTCTGGAGATTCCTCAGAAACCTGAAGATAACCCTACCGTTCGACCCAGCCATCTCACTCCTTGGAATTTACCCAAAGGAATTTAAATTGGCAAACAAAAAAGCGGTCTGCACCCTAATGTTTATTGCAGCTCAATTCACAATAGCTAAGACCTGGAACCAACCTAAATGCCCATCAACGGTTGACTAGATAAAGAAATTATGGGATATGTACTCTTTAGAATACTATACCACAGTAAGAAACAACGAAATCCAGTCATTTGCAACAAAATGGAGGAATCTGGAACACATCATGCTGAGTGAAATAGGCCAGTCCCAAAGGGACAAATACCATATGTTCTCCCTGATCGGTGACAACTGACTGAACACCAAAAAGGAAACATCCTGAAGTGAAATGGACACTATGGGAAATGGTGACTTGATCAGCGTAGCCCTGACTGTTAATGAACAACTTAATACATTATCCCTCTTAGTAGTTTTTTTTGTCTGTTCTACTTAATATGACTGGTTTAATTCTGTAATTAATACACAGTTATTCTTAAGTGTTGAAAATTAACTGAAATGTGATCCCTGTTACACATAAGAGTGGGAATAAGAGAGGGAAGAGATGTATAATTTGGGACATGCTCAAGCTGACTTGCCCCAAATGGTAGAGTTAGAAACATACCAGGGGATTCCAATTCAATCCCATCAAGGTGGCATGTACCAATGCCATCTCACTATCCCAAGTGATCAATTTCAGTTCACAATTGATCATAATGAAAGGACTAAGAGTCAAAGGAAGCACACAAACAAGTCTAGTACCTGCTAATACTAACCGATAGAATAAATAAAGGGGAGAGTGATCCAACATGGGAAGCGAGATACTCAGCAGACTCATAGAATGGCTGATGTCCTAAATAGCACTCTGGCCTCAGAATCAGCCCTAAAGGCATTCGGATCTGGCTGAAAAGCTCATGAGAGTATTTCAGGCATGGAAAGCCAAGACACTCTGGCAAAAGATCTCTGTGAGTGAGCTCCCAGTGGAAAGAACAGGTCTTCAAAGAGGGAGGTACCTTTCTCTGAAGGGAGGAGAGAACTTCCACTTTGACTATGACCTTGTCTAAACAAGATAATAATCGGAGAACTCAGAAGGCTTCCATAGCCTTGGAAACTCATGATCGGAGCATAGGGAGATTACTGATGCCATAGACAGGAGTGTCAATTTGTTAAGTCAACAACAGGAGTCACTGTGCACTTACTCCTCATGTAGGATCTCTGTCCTTAATGTGCTGTGCATTGAGATTTAATGCTATAACGAGTACTCAAACAATATATTTCACTTTGTGTTTCGATGGGGGTGCAAACTGTTGAAATCTTTACTTAATGCATACTAAACTGATCCTCTGTAAAAAAAAAAAAAAAAAAAAAAAAAAAAAAAAAGAAATTATCAACTCCCAACTTGACTCTCACTGGGATTAAACATGACAATAGGTTTGATCTGATTTCATCATCATTTAAACAAAAATCATCTATTATTTTTCACTTTATGTTTCTGTGTGGGAGCAAACTGTTGAAATCCTTACTTAATGTATACTAAGCTGATCTTCTGTATATTAAGATAATCGAAAATGAATCTTGATGTGAATGGAAGGGGAGAGGGAGTGGGAAAGGGGAGGGTTGTGGGTGTGAGGGACGGTATGGGGGAGAAGCCATTGTAATCCATATATCGTACTTTGGAAATTTATATTCATTAAATAAAAGATAAAAAAAAAGAAAAGCAGTCAAATAGAAATTCACCAGTAGCCAATGGTTTCCTTCTATATACATTATAATCTTGAAAATAGATATCAACTGCATCTCTATAGAAAAAGTAATCATTACACATTTATTTATAATTCCAGTTTTTAGATGTGTATTTATCATTTAATTTGCTCACCATTTGAGTTCTACTCTAATTTGAAGGACTAGAAATTAAGGACACTCCAATGAAAATGATTCATAGGAAAATACAAGAGACCCTGAAGAGCTAAACCAATTTAAAAATCAAAAACAAAACTGGAGGCATCATAATACCGGATTTCAAGACATACTGCAAAGTTATTATAATCAAAACTGCCTGATACTGGCACAAAGATAAATAAATGGGTCAATAGAACAGAATAGAAACTCCAGAAATTAATCCACACACAGATAATCAATTAATCTGACAACTGAGCTCCATGGAAAAAGGACATTCTCTTCAACAAATGGTGTTATGGTGTTGGGAAAATTGAATCTCCTCATTAAGAAGTATGAAACAAGATTCCTATCTTATACCCTACACAAAAATCAACTCAAATGGATCAAGAGTCTAAACCTAAGACCGTAAGACATCAAAATACTAGAGAAAAACATGAGAAACACAGGAAGACATTGGCCTAGATAGATTTCTTGGATATGACTCCAGAAGCACAGGCAATGACAGCAAAAATAAGTGAATTGCATTAAATAAAGCTAAGAAGTTTCTACATAGCAAAAGAAACATCAACAGAATGAAGAGGCCATCAACAAAATGGGAGAAAATGTTTGCAAGCTTTGAGTCTCATAAAACTATTAGTATCCAGAACATATAAGAAGCTTAAGGAAATAACAGTGAAACAAATAATTCAATTAAGAAATGGGCAAAGGACATGAACAGGAAGTTTTCAAAAGATGAAATACAATGGCCTACAGATACATAAAAAAAAAAAATGCTCAGTATCACTAACCATCCAGGAAATGCCAATCACAACCACAATGAGGTTTCATATCTTCCCAGTTAGAATGGCTATCATTAAAATTCAAAACGTAACAAACACTGCGAGGATGTAGAGAAAAAAGTACCCTAATACACTTTTGGTTGAAATGTACATTGGAACTACCATTATGGAGGAGATTACGGAGACTTATCAGAAGTCTAAAAACAGATATGCCTATGTCCGGTCATCCCACTCCTGGGAATATACTGAAAGGAAATTAAATCAGCATATGAATGAGTTACTTGAACCCCAATTTTTTAGCAGGTCAATTCACAATTACCAAGATATGGAATCCACCCAGATGTCCATCAATGAATGACTGGATAATGAAAACGTGGTATATATCCAAAATGGAATAGTGCTCAGCCACAAAAAAACAATGAAACACTGTCTTTTGCAGGAAAGTGAATGCAACTGAAGACCATTAAGCTTAGAGCAATAAGCCAGACCCAAAAAGAGAAATATCACATATTTTCTGATTTGTGGTAGTTAATATATAAAATACAAAAAACATAATGTATCTGAGTTAAATTAACATCTTAGGATGTGATTAATGTTTATAGCCTTTTTGTACGTTCCTGGGAAACTGTGATATCTCTAGTTTTTACTTGTTGCACACTTTCTTTAGTCGAACATTAAGCCTGTGACTATAAAGTAGATTAAAAATATGTTAACACAGAAACTAGTAAAGAAAAAGAAAGGAAAGAGGAGGGATGGATGGAGCGAAGTATCATATTCTTAGAATTGTATCTATGAATGATGTGATATTTCTTCTCTTTATATTAACAAAAGTAATTAAAATTTGTGTATATTAAAAGTTTCATGCATGTAGTACTGTTGTTTAAAAAATAGATCAAAGCTGTCAAAGGAAGTATATTTCTAAGTGTGTAGAAATCTCTGCTGCAGTGTGTTATGAGAGTACCTCCCCTCATCTGACAGTGAAAAATCTATGTCTTTTGAAGCATCAGAAATTTAGATGTTGGGATAATTATTTGTTATTCTTCTCTGTCTTAGATTTGAGAGTGACAACTTTGAATCCACCCTAAATGAAAGTTTCTCTTAGCTTTGCATAACCTGCTTACATAACAAATTGAGTAACAGGAGTGTAGAAACTGCTGCAGATGGATATCTCAATAAAATTAAAAGTCATATAAAAGTAAACCAAATGATAAAAAGAATATTGACTTTTTCTTTACTACACATATAACAATGTTGAAGATGATAAAACATAACTTTGTGTTAGATAATAATAGAAATATGTATTCTACAACACTGTATTTATGGCTTAATATGTTCTCTTCTTAACTTTTGAATATTGGAACCACTAACACTCTTATTCATTACTTTTATATTTCTCAGAGAAGGTAGCATTTATTATTCATTGAACTATTAGCAATTTCCTTTTGCAAAAATTACTTTTAAGGAGTATACACACACACACACACACACACACACACATATATATATATATACATGTTTGGAACACACAATACAAAGATGAAACAGTATGCATTCTAGAAATTATCAGCTATGTTCATAAAAGTTATGTTTAGAGGTATAAACAAAGTATAGGATGATTAGCTTATCACCTTTGTCAAAAAGGTGATTACAACTTAATTTAGCTTTTGTAGATATTTCATTTTGATATGGTTTTCTCTTAGTCATAGCATTTATTTTTATTTCCAAAAGAAACACTAACATCTTTCTGAGATTTAAAGATGGTAAGTTGTGTCATGCAAAGGAGATAAATTGAGTTTAGGAGTATTGCAATGACATCCATACTGACTAAAGAGTAATGGCCTAATGAAATGTTCACAGCATTTTGAATTCTGTTTTCATTTCAGTGCTTCAAATAAAAGCAAACTGACACACTGGACTTACAGGGCATATGAGATAATTTAGATGTCAAGCATTTATGCCTGCATATTTGAATATTATGCACTTTTGAAGGAAAACCTTGACTGTGGTCACATTTTGAATTATTTAAATTAATAATTATTTTTCAATTTCTTTCTGTCAAGAGGTAGTTCGATTAAGCTCAAAATGCCTTCTGCATAAATTATGAGGTTATCTTGGCACTTGTCCCTTTAAATCTGATCTTTTCTAAATATGTGTCTTCCTCTGAGCTTATGCACTTTCTTATCACCTAGAAAGCTTTGGAAGATATTCAATATTATATTACCTTTCTCTGCAACCTTTTTTAAAAGTTTATTTGGGAGAGTGAGTGATAGTTTTCAGCATCTCATTTCCTACCCAAATGTATATCTGCAATGGCCAGGGCTAGCCGGTTCTAGATCAGTGGCTGAAATGCAATACTAGTATCCTACATGGATGATAGGTAACAAACTACATAAGCCTTTACAACTGCCTTCCAGGGACTGCAATGAAAGGATGCTGGAGTCAGGATCTGGAATGTCAAACAAATCCAAGCTATCTGTTGAAGGATGTGGGTATCTTAACCGCTAAACTCAAAACCAACTTCTCATCTGCAACCTTTTTAAGTAAAGGTGCCAGAAACCTTTCTTCCATTTTTTTCGTGTCAGAGCCACTTTCTCTCTTTCTTTTCCTTTTGCTGTTTTTAGAGATAGAGTCAAATATATGTATGCAAGCAGAAAATAAAAATGGACATTAAGTATCATCACTTTTCTAGACACATTTGAGCTTGAAAAGGAAGTCTCCAGAAGCTGGTCAGCTCAGCTTATTAAAAAATGCCACGTTGATGTTACATTTATGTATCCTTTGTGCACTTAGCTTTCAAAAATATCAATCAAGAAGTTTAGTTAAAAGTTGTAGCCCTAATATATCTTAAACTACCATGTTTTTGAACATTGCATGTCTTTATGATTTATTCTGCTTTCTGTGAAACCTTTAAGGACGGTGGGAAATGGGAAGCAGAAAACAAAATGATATGCTGTTTCTCATTTCAAAGCCAGAGGAAAGATGTATTTATAGGACGAAAACCTCAGTTGGTTCTGTTAGGAAAATAATATGTATTTTTAAAAGATAGACTGCTATTAGGATCTGGTGTGTCAATAAAATATCCTTTACTATATATTTACCCAGTGGCTTTTGGTGAATTCAGAGACAGAATCTTAACATTATGATCAATCAGGTCAATTACAGGGTTGGGGTGGGGTAAATGACACCATTATTTGCATGATAAACTCTTTCATCCCTTAGACTGCTTCAAACCTGCACCTGTTTATGCAGCTGCAGAGTAAAGGGCAACAAAAGCCCAGTTTTTGAAATTTATAGCAAAGTCAAAGGACAAGGAAGGGTTAAAACAGCAAAGAATGCATAGTACCACCCAAGTTATTAATTTATGTTTGCTTCTGCACAACTTTTGCTAGAGACATATGGAGAATAAAGGATAACAAATAGAAAAACAGGTGCTGTGCACTATGATAAAATGGAATCATTACCAAAACCATGTCCAGAAGAGTATCCTAAGCACATCTCCATGCAGATGAGCAGAACAAATGAGACTGCTGAACCAACAGTGATACATTTCTCAAACTGACACATGTTCTGGGAACCACAGTTTTTATTTCCAATGAGAAGCACTGGTGATCTGTCGCTCAAAGTGTTTCAAACTGTAACACTCTTTTAAGACATCAGATCTTTGCTAAAATGGAGATTATATATACACTCAATGTAGATCTCTTTCTTAGTTCATGATATCACTTGGTCATATTACTTTCAAAAAATATTACATTACTGGAAAAGCATTATTTTCACAAAGTATTGCCACTACATTTTGATACATTTGAGAAGGTCCTAATTTCTATTTTACATGTACATAAATAACATATATACACACATGTATTAATAAGGATGAGATGATTTTACCAATGCTAAAATTGTATAAATTATATTAAACATAAATTTCCTTTCTCTCAAAAATAAACCTATTATTTAATAAATATATTTATTCACATTACACAATTCTCTACAAATTTAGGAATAATGGGGATCAAACTTGTTATTGCAACATAAATAACTGGAAAACTTGATGATAATCAATGATTTTCAGACATTCACAGCAAAAGCACAGGACTATATTCAAGAAAAAGGTTATGAGAGAAACAGAGAGCAAGGGAGAGATTCAGAAGATTCTGTTGACTTCTACTTAAAGCACTTTCTAGACTGAGATGCAGGAGAACTCAATTGTAGACCCCATAAACAATGACTGTAGATTATGAAAGAAATAATGAACTACAGCAGTATTAAAAATGATAACCACACTCGGGCACATTTTAATAAAATGAAAATCAGGGATAAAGATAAAATTTTGAAAGCAGGTAAGAGAAAACATATAATCAAATATATAAGAAAGTTGGACAAATTATTAATGAGTTATCATCAAACATATGCAAGCCATAGACACAAAACTGTATCTCTAAAGAGCTTAAATTAAAAAAAATAAAAAATGGATATTACAGCAAAATTTGTATTTGAAAATTTACAGTAGGTGAATTTTTAAATTCTTTATCATCATAATTACAAATTATTCAAATTTCCATTTGTAGGTAAATGAGCAAGAAATTTTTGGTACAGCCATATAGTGAGATAACAATAAAATAAATTATTGTGACATGCAAGCACATAGATTTATCTCAAAAAGAATGTGATACTCAAAAGAAGATAGACACTTAAGTGTATATACTATAGTACTCCATCTCTGTGAAAAGAAAATGAAGAATTAATTTATAGTGGCCAATATAACAATAGTGCCTGTCTTGGTCTGTGAATTGACAGCAAAGGAAGATAGGGAAGTTTTGGAGTGATGGGAACGCTCTGTATTTTAAGCCAGTTAGAATGAAATACACATTTAACAAAACTCATCAAAATAATCAATTCCTTTTTAATAAATTCAAGTAAAAACATGTATCATAAAAATAAACATAAAGAAAACATTTGAGTGGTGTCAGTTAAAATAAATGATTGTTACTTGTGCAAAACTAGGGTTCTGTAGTGGATCTGTTTACTGTCTTCACAGATAAAAACTAGCTGCCTAGAAAATGCACTTAATATAAATATATTTTTCCATTTGTAGTCCGTGCTGTTACAGGAGAACTAGGCAGGACGGTAATTAAGAGTAAATATCCTAAATGATTCACCTCCAGCAGAAAGGGAACCAGGAGAAGCTGTGGACAGCCTATTAGGCAAACAAGTGGAATATGCCAAAGAAGATGGCTCAAAAAGGACTGGCATGGTCATCCATCAAGTAGAAGGCAAACTCTTCATCTATTTCATCAAGTTTGATGATGATTTCCATATTTATGTCTATGATTTGGCGAAAACATCCTAGGTTTCATCATGAACTTTGCCAAATCTGTGGAACTATTAAATGTATAATTTGTAGACATGAAGACTTGGTTGCCTTAAGGTTTAATGAAGGCTTAAATGTCCCAGCAAACCCACAAGCTCTGCCAGCAGAATAGATTTTTTGTTCCGAATAGTACAGATTGATGAGAACACAAAGCATGCTGTGTAGAGAACTCCTCCCTCGTTGAAGCAGTCTATCTGGAGAGGAATTACAGGCAAGTCTGGTAAAAGTTAACTAGCATCGGTCATTTAAACCCATAATTAATCTCAGTCCTTTTTTCTTCACTCTAACACTCTGCTGCCACAACGTGAGTATGGTTTGGTATCTTTGTTACTGCCTGTTTTTGAGATACATGTATCTATTCCTATCTGTCTATATCTTATATCTGTGTACATACATATATAATACAAATACACATAGAGAGATATAAGTGTATACACATACCATTGGCAGTCCTTTCTCTGTGGATTGGGATGGGGATGGCATAATTTTGTCCAGTTTAACAGGAGTGCTTAACCCGAGCCAGTAATATTTATGATATTGCTGTTCTTTATTTAAAATTAAATTTGGGCACAGGAAGCACATAAGAACATTCAGTTTATTTTGAAAGCACCTTTTCAATCTGGAGACTTGAAAACATTAAGTCCAAAGAGGAGCTATATGTGAACAGTTAATGACCTACCTTAGAATTTCACAAACTGATGAGAAATCTAGGTAAAAGGCTACATTTGATTCTAAACTTTGTACATTTCTTGTTTATATTTTAATTATAAATACTTTTAGTAAAACCCAGGTCCTTGGTACACATAGCATAATTATAATGTAGGTGTGTTTTGGATAACACATTTGGTCCATTATTTGTAATTATTTGCATTTGTGATAAGTTCATGAAAGAACAGTGTTTTTATATTAGAAATGTAAGTTTTAAAAATGGTGCTGCCTTCTAGTAAGTTATTTGGGACTATTTAATTTTTTTTTCTACTGGCAGAGTGGACAGTGAGAGAGACAGAGTGAAAGGTCTTCCTTTACCGTTGGTTCACACTCCAAAGGCTGCTGCAGCTGGTGCACTGCTGCCGGCACACCGCACTGATCTGAAGCCAGGAGCCAGGTGCTTCTCCTGGTCTCCCATGTGAGTGCAGGGCCCAAGGACCTCGGCCATCCTCCACTGCCTTCCCGAGCCACAGCAGAGAGCTGGACTGGAAGAGGGGTAACCGGGACAGAATCCCGCGCCTCGACTGGGACTAGAACCTGGTGTGCCAGCGCCGCAGTCGAAGGATTAGCCTATTGAGCCGCGGTGCTGGCCTGGGACTATTTAATTTTTGTCACTATTATTGCTGGGGATTATAATCAGAGGCCTCTTTCCCCTTGCCTCTTCCTTTTCCTCTTCAACAATGTTGGACAATAACCACTTAATCTCTTAACACTTACTGTGTTGGTGTAGTTCTTGCTCCAGGTGTGCTATTTCTATGGATGTATTTCCTTTCTAGACCCCTAAGGATTGCAGAGCAGGGATGTATCACCTGAGAAGGTCCATTCATCACGTTTGCTGGGCATGTGAAAACAGCCCTTAACTAGGATCCTTTTGTGGTTTCTCCTACAAGATCATTTAAGCTGAAATAGAACCGCAGCTGTGGTTAGTTAGCAAGTTGAACGGCTGGACAGTTTGTACTGGAGGAACCCTGGTGGTTTCACAGCCAGTAGAAAGGCCATTTGTGAAACCAGTCTTATTTGGAGATTGTGAATCTTGCTTGATGCCTGTTTTAGCCTTCTTGACAGCTTCTTCCTGCTGCTGTTGGATGGAAACCACTGCTCCCCATCCGGTAGTCACTTCCCCAGTCTGTCAGCAGCCGAGCCCCCTGTGCAGGGTTCCACCACAGGCAGTCAGAGCCAAGCTTCTCAAAGCAGCCAAAGCAGTGTGATCCCCAACTCACAGATGCTTCTTGTGTGTGAATAGTGTCGTTCTCCAGCTCTGCTTTGTGTTCTCCTGTGACTCTTCGGAGCCCTGTGTGTCAGTCTCTAAGCTGAGCCTGGCTCCTAGAACCCACACTGATATGTGGCACATCAGAGTCACAAGTGTGAAGAGTACACATGCAGGCAGTGTGCAGACGAGGCCATGGTGACTTTGGACTGGAAAATGAATTTCATTGTGAAGTATCATGAGGGTTGGGTCAGTTGAAACATTTCTAGCATAACCTGATGACTTGCATTGTGGTTTTTCTGCAAGCAACTTTAGTGACTTTAATATGCCCATGATGTCCCGTCTCCAGAAGAATGCAAAGGACAGTGACAACATCAATGATGATTATGGTATTTTAATTCATTGTTCTCTTTATTGCATTTAAGGCTGAGGAAAGGGCAAGGGTTTTTGTTATTTTTCCATTTTCCCTCCATTTTTGCCTTATTTTGATAGCTTACTCCACACATAATGACACTGTGACTAATTCTGCTCCTGAGCCCTTGTATCGTGGGTTTCATTTTTGGCTCATGTGTCAGGTCTGCATGCGTTGCTTGCATGTTTCTGGTCTCTGAATGTTGGTTACCTGTTCTAGGACTTTAACATTAATATCCAAATTCATCATAGGATTTATGACAACACAAATACGAATCTTTGTATAATATATATTGGCCTTTCTCACTTATCTGCTATAGTATAACTGCATTGTGTGTGTGTGTGTATGTGTGTGTGTGATGTCAGGCTGCCATGTAAAACTTCAGAGAAAACTCTTGAAAGCGGACCATCCTTTTTTGCATGCTCTATTCTAAGTAGGATGTTCAATTTAACTAACTAAAATTGCATGGTAAAGATATTTAGGATTTTTTCAAATATATTTCAGTTTTCTGTATATTTGCTTACTGTGATGTTGTAGTAGTCGTAGGATAAAAATGCACAGTGAAGCAAATGTAGTGCCAATGGAAGCTGATTTTCCAGTTGAATATGTCATGCAGCATTTGAAGGGACTGTGCATTCTTTAAAAATCAAGGGGGCCAGCACTGTGGCATAGCGCAGAAAGCCCCTGCCAGCAGCGCTGGAATCCTCTATGGGCACAGGTTCGAGTCCTGGCTGCCCCACTTCCAATCCAGCTCTCCTCTATGGCCTGGGAAGGCAGTAGAAAATGACCCAACCTCTTGGGCACCTGCACCCTTGTGGGAGACCCAGAAGAAGTCCTGTCTCTTGGCTTCAGAATGACTCAGCCCCAGCCATTGAGGCCATCTGGGGAGTAAACCAACGAATAAAAGACCTTTCTCTCTCTCTGCCTCTGCCTCTCTGTAACTCTGCCTTTCAAAAAATAAAAAATGCTTAAAAAAATCAGTTACTTATCAACCAGATTTCTTTTGTATGTGCCAAACTCTTTTCCAAGTGGTAGTACATGCTAACATTGCATGAATCCCAATTCTTTGTTGTCCAAGTGTTTAGGATGTTTCAACCTGAAATTCTAAGAATTCCCAGCAGAACATAACTCCAAATCCCTGAACTTAGACTTGACTGAACTCAACAATTTCTTCCAACGCCGAAGGCCTTGACTCTAGGAGTCCAGCTCCTCCTCTTACAAGTCCCGTCTGTGAAAACTCGAGGATGCCAAGAAAATTACAGCCATGAATTCAAAATAATTTACAAAATAATCTCCTAGAAAATATACTAAAAATTGTGAATCCTAGGACAGCGCCGAGGCTCACTAGGCTAATCCTCTGCCTTGCGGCGCTGGCACACCGGGTTCTAGTCCCGGTCGGGGCGCCGGATTCTGTCCCAGTTGCCCCTCTTCCAGGCCAGCTCTCTGCTGTGGCCAGGGAGTGCAGTGGAGGATGGCCCAAGTCCTTGGGCCCTGCACCCCATGGGAGACCATGATAAGTACCTGGCTCCTGCCATCAGATCAGCACAGTGCGCCGGCCGCAGCACGCCGGCCGCGGCGGCCATTGGAGGGTGAACCAACAGCAAAGGAAGACCTTTCTCTCTGTCTCTCTCTCTACTGTCTACTCTGCCTGTCAAAAATAAAAAAAAAAAATTAAAAAAATAAAAAAAATTGTGAATCCTTCCTCTGTGCCTTTGAGGGACACATATAGGTGTCATCCACAGCCCAGATAACTCTATCTGGATGACCTGAAGTAATTCCTTTGAAATGCAATCATCAGGAAGGATGAGGAAGGAGGGAATCCTAACTGTCATAACTCCCAGTGGACACACACAGTTGTCTTCACTGAGTTTATACAGACTATCCTTAGGGAAATCTAATTATAAATATACACACTTTAGTTCCTTCTGCTATTCCCTCATTATCCATTTAAAATGTTCTACCATCTATGTAGAAATCAGAATGTAGCTCAATTCCTCTACTCAGTTATGGAATAAAACTTTTTTTTTATCACTTTAACTCATGTTTGGCTTATCATACCTTTGAAAAGTAATCTCAGATTGATGAAGCAATAAATTAAACATATAATTCTTCATAATAGACAGCTGAGTCTAGGACTAAAAGTGACATCATCACTAAAGTGATTTCCATTTTGAACTTTAAATTATATTTAACATAAAGAATAGCAAAATGAAAAATACAAAATTTTTATTAAAGTTGATCACCCTAAAAGTACAGATCACTAAAATTCTATTTAAATAAATCGTTATCACACATTAAAATTATGACTTAATCTGTACAATACGATTCTTTCCAATGGTAAGTATTTACAACAATTTTTGATATTAACCCATTCTTAATTCTCAAGCATCCAGTGAAGCAAGCAAAAGGGCAATTGATGGAGAAGAAAACAATAAATAAACACTTGTGATAATTAATTTAATATCAACGAAATCATATATTGTTTTATTTTTTAAAAAGATTTACTTATTTATTTATTTGATAGCGGAGTTACAGAGAGGAAGAGACAGAGAAACATCCTCTATCTGCTCATTCACTCTAAATGGCCACAAGGGCAAGGGCTGGGTGAAGCCAAAGCCAAGAGATAGGAACATAATTAGGGTCTCCCACATGGGTGGCAAGAGCCCAAGAACTTGGGTCATCTTCTGCTGCTTTTCCACCTTCATTAGTAGGAAGTTAGATCCAAATTAAAGCAGCTGAGATCAAATTGGACTGAATTGCAATGCCAGCATTGCAGGTGCCTGCTTAACCTGCTGAACCACAATGTTGGCCTCGATATATTATTTTAAAAGCATAGCTCTTTTGAATCACATTTTCTTAGAAATTGCATCAAATATATGAATGCCTTAGTTCATATTATTGAGGAAATAACACATAAAAATTGAAATAAATAGAAGGCAGTTTCTTAAAATAAATACTGATAAGCAGATTTATTTATGAATTTTCAAAGCTGTTGAAAAGTATCATGATGTTTCAAACCAGAAATAAACACTTAAGCTTTTTCCTTTTGCTATTTTTCCATTTCATCCATCCTATATCTTAGCCATGCCTTATATTTATAAACTGTTAAATATTTTCCATTTTTTCAAAGGTTATCAGCACCTACCTGAATTGTTTGCCTACTGTGCCCCAGCAGTGGTTTAATAACTCTAAGATCTGCCCCCCCAATTATATTTATACTTCCACATTTGTATATATTTCATTTTAAAATAAGTTAAATTGGGTTATTTTAAGATATTGTACAGTAAATATTCAGCACTGTAGGTTTTTCCTATTTATGGTGATATTTTCATGTTCATGAATGAGAATATGAAGAAATGATATATATAGATGATAAATAAAGACAGATTAATAGATACATATTGCATATTTTGGATAGAAAACGCTGTTAGAGAAAAAGTAATCTGATAGTACAGATTAAAATAAAACATTTCTTCCAGACAGAAATTATAATTGCTTTGCTGAACTTAAGCTGCTCTTTAGATTCTGAATAAATTAGGCCATTATTATTCTATGTTCAAATTCCTATGGGTATCTTGCCTTTGGTGTGTATCTATTTAATTCAGCTCAGTTAGTGAATACCTTTGGTTAATGTCATGGTATTTCCATTATAGAATTCATAATCCTGAAAGAAGTGTGTCAAGTTGCTCTTCTTGGAGAAGGTGTACTCTATTAAAGATATCTTGATTTTGGAGTTTTATAGTGCAAATTTCCAGAGTATAACAAATAAAGAATGATTATATAAAGATAATATTGATAGGCGCTATTTTGTGCATTTATCTTTTTTAATGATCTAATATTTTCATTTCAATTATCTTATTTCAATCCATCTTTGCACTTTCCAATTCAGTATATTTTCTTGTCACATTTTTATTGTTTTCCAATGTGAATTTCCAAAGAAGATACTTCAACTGAGTAGAGCTCAAAGTATTCATTATAGGCAATCAATTGTACAAGTAATGGTAATGAATAATCAGAATATGTGGAAAAGTATCAAAATAGAAAAGAGTAATAAATATAAATGAGACAGGACTAATCATTCCTTAAATATTACAGGATGATGTTGATCTTGATTTCATATGCATTTAAAATTACAAAAACATTTATCAATTTGATTTATCCTGAATATAAATAGCATATATAAAATGTCCTTAGGGATATAGAAAAGAGAAATTATTGAATCAAATGACTTATGTTAATTTTAAATAAGTTTAAATATTCAGACTAGAGGATTTTAGCCTCAAATGTTTCAAAAGTCATGTTTACAAGCTAGTAAATACTGATATGTCTGAGTTTTTTTTTTTTTTTTTTTAGTTTACTAAATTTGTGGGCAAGTTGAACAAAAAATATTATTATTAATTCATTTTGTTGACCTTGAAATGTCAAAATCATGTGGACAGCTAGCAATATTGTACGTAAATAAAAAAAAAAGATAAAATAAAGTGCATGGGTAAGAAGCAAAGCTATGAAAAATATTCTTTTCTGGAAGGTACAGTAAAAGATTAGATTATAGTTTGCCGAATCAAGGGCACATATGAATGGCATAGAGTGATCATGATTTATGAAAGTATTTGGAAGGTAGAAAAATCAATATATATTCTAAAAGTTCTACTTTGTTCAGATTAATTTAACTGCTCCCTTTTTCCTCATATCACCTTGGTTTAAATGCCATACTGATTTAAAACACATATACATCATACATTTTGCTAGCATCATCTTTTTTCTAATTACCTATTATGCATGAATGAGTATCTTGGCTTAAATAATTTTAAAATATTTCCAAATTTCCACATTTAGTGTTTTAATATTTAAAGGCCTTAATGCAGTGATTCAGAGATTTTTTTCTTATGAATTATAATAATTAGACTGATCACTAATTTAGGTAAAAAGAATTTCTGAAATATGAGAATATTTCCTTAATTCTAACTTTTTGGTTTTCGCTAAGCACTACAACATTCTTTAGGTAAGGTTACTTGAATTTTTAATGCTAAATATATTTTTTGATTAAGTAAAAGGCAAAGGAAGTAAAGAGACTTGGAGAAATAACTAATCTGAAACATATTTGTGTTCAGCCATGTTTTCCTGAAAACATGGGAGGAGATATCAGCATCTTTTTTTAATTTATTTATCCTAGTTCTAAATTTCACTGCAAGAAATGAAATTATTATTGACTCTGATAATTTGTATGGTATATGAAGGAATTTAGACAATTATCATGATTAAAATCTTTAGGGGAAAGTCTTATTTAAAAACAAGAAAAATGTTGAGAATTTCTATGCTATTTTTAAAATATTTATTTATTTATTTGAAAGGTAAAGTTACAGAGAGAAAAGGAGAAACAGAGTGAGAAATTTTTCATCTACTGGGTAACACCCACATGTCTGCAACAACCATAGCTGCTCTGGGCCAGGCTGAAGCCAAGAGCCAGGAACTCTGTATAAATCTTTCAAAAGTGGGGCACGTTTCCAAGTACCTAGGCCATCTTCTGCTGCTTTCCCAGGCATATTAGCAGGGACGTGGATGGGAACTGAACTGGTATACATATGGGATGCTGGTATTTCATGCAATGGCTTAATCCACTGAACGACAATGCTGGCCCAAACCTGTATGATTCAATATAAATAGAATGATTGATCATTGATGTGTAGGCAGTCACATTTATAGAGTGAATAAGAAAAAGTTGGATGGTTTTAATTTGTATTTTAATGTTTCCACTGTGATCAATTTAATACTATAATCCTCTTTCATATTAACTGACCTTTTGACAAAATTAAATTTATATGCACAAATAGATCACAAATCATATTATCCCAAATTTTATAAATATATAAACATAAATATATATGACAAAATAATGCAGTTTTCAATTTTCAGGACTGTGTATTTTGTTATAGTAATATCGAAAGAACTAACTGGATTTTCCTTCATAAATTAATTTCCTTAAAATATATGGATTACGTTATAAATATTTCTTAAAATTAATTATTATTAAATTAAATATGTCATATAAATTATTAGCAGGTTATATACTTCTCAGGCATTATAATTTGGGTTCAAAATACAATCTTAGTGGTGTTTTGACATAATTTAATATTTTTGTATATGATTCTTCATGTTAATTGGCTGAATTTAACTTTTCATATTTCCAAAAATCAATATGAAAATATGTATTTTGGCCGGCGCCACAGCTCAATAGGCTAATCCTCCACCTGCGATACCGGCAAACTGGGTTCTAGTCCCAGTCGAGGCGCGGGATTCTGTCCCGGTTCCCTCTCTTCCAGTCCAGCTCTCTGCTGTGGCCGGGGAGTGCAGTGGATGATGGCGCAAGTGCTTGGGCCCTGCACCCCCATGGGAGACCAGGAAGAAGCACCTGGCTCCTGGTTTTGGATTGGCGCCGCGCGCTGAACACAGCGGCCACTTGGGGGATGAACCAATGGAAAAAGGAAGACCTTTCTCTCTGTCTCTCTCCCTCACTGTCCACTCTGCCTGTCAAAAAAAAAAATTTTTTTTAAATAACATTTTTGTTTTTCCATAAATATAATAAACCAAAATGTTGATGATATTTATTATGAATGCTTTTCTGCTTTATAATGCAAAATATTTTTGAAGATTATTGCTTGACATGAATGTTAAAAGTGATTATATGTCAATAATTGTTATTATTTCTGAAATAAAGAAATAAATTTCAGAATAAATATTTCAAAATGAATTGAGGTTTTCTATTTTCTGTTAATAATAGAAGAAAATATTAGCCAGGGTCAGTTAGAAATTTCAGTAAAATTTATTGAAACCACATTATTTCATAATTTATAGGATTATATTCTTTTAGAGTCTATAGTGAATATTACAAAATTAAGATAAATAAGTAGGTATAATCAGGGATATATATTGATAGTTATGTCCAATTAAAGAAATAATAAAAGCTTTAATTCAACTATGAAAAGAAGTTGTAATTTCAGTAAGTCTACATTGCTATGGAAATGTATCTGGATGATAAATATAAAACAGCTGGGGCAAGTGTTGTGGCGTAGCTAGTTAAGCCACCACCTGTGATGGCAGCATTCCATGTAAGCTCTAGTTCACTTCCCATCCAACTCTCTACTTAGGAGTCTGGAACAACAGTGGAAGATTCCCCAAGTGCTTGGGTCCCTGTCACCCATGTAGGATACCCAGATGGAATTCCTGGCTTCCGAATTAGGCCTGGCCAACCTCCAGCTATTGCAGCCATTTGTAGAGTGAATCAGCATGGAAGATTTCCTTGTCTGTCTCTCTATAACTCTGCCTTTCAGCTAAATCAATAAATCCTAATAAAAAAAAAAAAAAACAGCAAAAAGTCTTTGTTTCCTTATCTCCTACTTAATATGTAATCATTTATATGTTCTTTAGTGAAAGGGAAAAACGATCCTGGTTTTTGAACAAATAGAAGCAAGAAATGAGAAAGTGAATTATTTCATTAATTCTGCAATACAAAATATAAGTGTATTACGCAGTAGGGGCTAGTTTAAAAATCTGATGTTAATATGAGAATTTTATATTTCTTAACATTTAAATATCTTAATTACTTTTACATTTCAAGGCATTTTCGCTGGAAATGTTTTCAATTCTTTTCCTTTGTGCCTGTTCCATGCATCCACACCAAAATACTTTAGTAAAGCATATCACTGGTATTCAGTCATTCAGAAATCCTTACTTTCTAAAAAGGAAGTGAACTCAAACTTAAAAATTTCCTCCTAAATAGCAGTCTTCCTTTAGTACAGAGGAATTCTTGGAGTATTAGCAGGAATAAAATTAGTTGCATAGATGAGAACTTTAACTATCATGAACAGGAAATTTTCTGAAAAGAAAATGTTAATTTTTTTTGAAAAAAAAGAGGATCACAAGAAGAGGAAAGGTGAAAAGAAATTGAGATTGTGTTTACAGTAGGAACATTCAGTTCCTTTTGCAGAATCAACACAAGCCAATATCACAAATATCCTTGAACCACACTCTGAGAATCAGAATCGTCAAAAATCTAGATGTCACTAAACACTGACATATGGGCGCTGGTTCGAAACCCAACTGCTCCACTTCCAATCCAGCTCTCTGCTATGGCCTGGGAAAGCAGCTGAAGATAGCTCAAGTCCTTGGGAACCTGTGCCCACGTGGGAGCGCTGGAAGAAGCTCCTGGCTCCTGGCTTCGGATCGGCGCAGCTCCAGCCTTTGCGGCCAATTGGGGAGTGAACCAGTGGATGGAAGGCCTCTCTCTCTCTTTCTCTCTTTAAAAAAAAAATAAATAAAAAAAAGAAAAAATAAACAAAAGGCAGAGTTAGTAGAAAATGGTTAAAGAAAGAACAAAACCAAAGAAATGAATAGGAAGGACAGGAAATAAAGTTTGAATCTGATGGCCACTTCTATCTAATTTGTTT
This sequence comes from Oryctolagus cuniculus, assembly GCF_051225735.1. Lineage (NCBI taxonomy): Eukaryota > Metazoa > Chordata > Mammalia > Lagomorpha > Leporidae > Oryctolagus > Oryctolagus cuniculus. Next base: position 62,593,085 of record NC_142874.1, on the reverse strand, counting down.
GCTTGATCTGTAGGGGCTGAATAATCTACATTAAATTTCAAATACATGTTTTAGTCATTTTTTACTTTAGTAGATTCCTTTCTAAAAATGTGTGATCCCTAGTGTATAAACTTTACTTAAATATATACTTTTCTTTGACTCTTTGCAATCATTTTATGTTGCAAGTAACACAATCAAGATTTATTCCTTAAACATATTAATTTTCCAAAAGTATAATTCAAAGAAAAATAGATTGAATTATTTAGCCATAAATATAGCATTTTTAATTCATTATTTTCCAAATGATATCATTATAGATCAGTTTACAAGAAAAAGTGAATGTACATCACATTTCCAGGTTCTTCAGAGACTGGTGCTGCATTCAGTTTTTATTCATGTGTTAATGCTGCACCCTATAAAGAGCAAAATCTAAAGTACTTCTATGTAAATCAAACATTGATTTAGTACTAATGATATTTGATCAGTGTCTAAAATCTACTTTTCTGAAGTAGTACATGCACTAAACTCATTAACAAGCAATTTGTTAATATAACAAATGGTATGAAAAATTTATTTGCCTATTTTAATTTAAATTAGGATAATTATGTTATATAATTAGATGGATAAAATTCAGTTAGTGAAACAACATATTTTCAGAGGAAAGCAATTTTCCCCACAGAATTATATTAAAAATTAAATTTGTCTCATTTGATGGAAATGCACTATATTAAATATCTGAGCTCCCGTGAATAGGATCCTCTTTGAAGGATTTAGTTAAAATCAAAATCATGATAAATACACCAGCAAAGACTTAGAGAATCATGTTGTCAGTTCCTTATTGTATTATGCAGCTCACTATTCAGGTATAATATAGTTCATTCTATATTTTTAGTATGGCATATATGTCAATTGCTTATATTAGATTAATAAGATAGCATCAAATTAGTTCCCAACTGAATACTGCTATAAGCATGTAATGTGCATATTTATTTTAATATGATACCAAATTCAAAATAATTTTAAAAATTCATTTATCTTACACAAAATCAATTACAAAATGTGAGACATTAATATCAATACTACATCACACAAAATCTTAAAATATAAGTGATAAATACAATTACGTTTAAAGAGCAATTCCTAATTATTTTAAGTTTTTTCTCCACCTAATTAAATACAGCAAAAACCTTTATCTCCTAAGTAAATGTAACTTAAATCTGATAAAAATATATCATTTTATTGATGATGCTAAAATATTGTGCTTTTAGGTGAGCATATAATAATATCTACTATAGTTGTACAAGTAAAATTGAAGAGGTGAATCTGCCATGAATCTGAAGTGATAACATGCATCTTGATAACATCATTAATTCTATATCTTCTAGTTTTAAGTTTAACATATTTGTTTCATTGTATTGGCAATATTACAGTTGAGAAGTCAGTTATACCCATAACTAAAGGCTAATGAAGTCCACAATAATAAATGACGGTGTTTAAATAACACCACAATATGTATGACATGTTTTTCAGGTCTTTAAAGAGCAGGCAAATTTAATGAGCAAACCTTGATGCAGGAAATATTTTTTAAATGAAATGTAATTTTAACATATTTGAAACAAAACAAGTTTACAAACAAGTACATGTATAAATTCAGGTAAGGACCTACCCTCAGATAAGGGAGATGAAATAAGTGTAATTGAACTAGCTGGTATGAGGCACCAAAAAAAATGTGAAAATAGTCATCGGGGAGGATAAAAATTAACTATGATATTTAGTGTCAGTTGTCATGAAAATTAATCAAATTGACCCTTAATTAACATGCATATTAGAGCAATAGGAAAGAAATTGCAATGGAGACTAAGAGATTTGAAAAAGTACAATTTTGTTGCCAAATGACAGAGAAGATACAAATAAGTCAACAGTAAAGAGACCTTTGCAATGTGTATCTGATGTTCATTTAAATGAAAATAATAGAATGAGATCTCCCTAAATTAAATATTGCTGAATTCTGTAAGAGTGACAAATGAGGAAGAGATTGCTGCTTCATGTTGTATGAACAGCACTATTTGATTATTACCTAACTGACACAATACACACAGAAGGTATATTTCGAAAAACTGCAGAAATTAAAATCTGGCTGCAGATACCTTGGTGCTTAGATGAAGCTATGGAGTGTGTGTTTGATCTTGAAAGTGATGGGGATCTTATAAAATAAGTTAATCACATAAATGTACTATCATTATAGGTGATATGCCAAAGTACTTCTAGAAAAATAAGAGAGTAGACCCAAGAACCCCACTGCAGGTGAAAAGGAAAAGGAGTTAATAAATGAAATGTACATCCCAAGGTGCTTTCCAAAGAGGAAAAGGTAACAGAGAATGACACAGAACTTCATGGACATAGTTGATTAGAAATGAGCCAATTAATAAACTTTAGCTTCTGAAGCGTTTGGGAAAGGTTACAGAGAGCATATCAGGATATGTAACAAACACTTACAACTGTATAATAAGAGAAGAAATATAGATTTTAAAAGAGGCTAAAGGTTTTAAGATATACATCAGTAACAAATTATACGAATGTCTTCCAAACACACTAAAAGGTGCTCAAAATCAATTAAAATCAAAATACAGTACCAGTAGAAACTTATGCAAATGGTAAAAGTAAAAAAAAAAAATAAAACATCAAATAATAGAGTTGATGTGGAGGATTCAACATACTCACAAATGTTTAGTAGGATTGTTAAATTTTGTATTCACTTTGAAATTAATTCTGGTTGTTAAAAAGTCAGATATTTTCTTACCATTTAAGTTACAAATTTACTTTCAACTTGTATTTATCTTGCTGGAATAAATACACCTTTTGAGTGTATTTTATCTGTAGATATACATTTCCATAAACTTAGAAAGTTGCCAGGGATTTTCCCTTCAAATGTATACTGTATTCTATGCTTGCTGTTTGTCTTCTGTGTGTGTGTGTGCCTGTGTCTGAAGCTCTCATTTCCTCCTCTTTTAAGGGCACCACTTATCTAACTTTAATCATATTATGGGGTATGTAGTATTTAATCATATTGTTGTAGTATGACATACTATATTTTCAAATAAAGTTTCATGCTTATGTTTGAGACAGCCATGAATTACATGTTGGGCACAATTCAACAAAAAAGGAATAAGAATTGACAAAAAAAGACATAGACTTCATTCCCTCAGATGTTTAGAAGACCTATCAATGTTATTTGAGTATCTGTTGTCTGCTGTTCAAAGCTGTTAACCAAATTGGAGCCATCAGTGAAGATATAGTGACTTATTTCTACAAAACAGTAACAGAAGAATGGTGAAGTATGCTCAAAACCAGAGTTTATGCTATTATATTGAGTTGAGTCCTGTAAAAATCCTAACACAATCTTCTGGGACTTTCAATGATAAGAATACTGCATTAAAAATGCAGTTGGGCTATATTCTGATTTGGGAATTAACATGTCACTTATATGTCATGTCTCATAAAAGGAAATCAGTCAACTAGTGTGAACACACTTTCTGCACATTTTTATGAAATTAGGTGGCTAAGAAATTAATGTACTATGTGCTTTCATGTCCAGGTGCTTAATAAATACAAAGATTTAATGTCAGATATCTATTAGAGTGATAAAATAAACTGTACTATATTGCTAAATTTGGGAGCACTAAATTACTTGTGTTTAGCTCATAGACTAAATAAGCAGTGAGTGGGATTGAACTCTAAACATTGCCTTCCTACAACAAATTTGATATTCTAGCAGATTTTTAAAAGCCTTTTTTGGTCAGCCATCCATTATTTCTTTCAGTGAATTAGAGCCAATGACAATATAGCATCAACATATTTCTTGTGTGGTTACAAGATAATAATTAAATATGTTTACATGTTAAGTCACTTCCTCTCAAGGGTTTATGCAGCTGGTGCCATGGCTCACTAGCCTAATCCTCCTCCTGTGGCGCCGGCATTCTAGTCCCTGTTGGTTGGGGCACCGGATTCTGTCCTGGTTGCCCGTCTTCCAGGCCAGCTCTCTGCTGTTCCCCGGGAGGGCAGTGGAGGATGGCTCAAGTGCTTGGGCCCTACACCCGCATGGGAGACCAGGAGAAGCACCTGCCTTCTGGCTTCAGATCAGCACGGTGCACCAGCCGCAGGGCGCCAGCCACAGTGGCCATTAAGAGGTGAACCAGCGGAGATGGAAACCTTTCTCTCTGTCTCTCACTGTCCACTCTGCCTGTCAAAAAAAAGTTTATGCACAGTAATATTCCATAGTGTGTGTGTGACTGTGTGTGTGTATGCCTGTGTGTTTCATATATTCTTTATCAGTTGTTGTATACCTGGATTGATTCCATATCTTAGCTATTGTGAGTTGAGCTGCAATGAACATGGGGGGCCAGGTAAAGCTTTCACATGCTGATTTCTTTTCCATTGTGTAAATTCCCAGGAATTGAATGGCTAGGTCATATGTTAGATCTATTTTCAGCTTTCTGAGGAATCGCTATACTGTCTTCCACAGTGGTTTACCAGTCTGCACTCCCATCAACAGAGGATTGGAGTACCTTTCTCTCCACAGCCTTTCCAGCATGTATTGTTTGTTGATTTTTGTATGAGAGCCATTCTAACTGGGGTGAGATAAAACCTCACTGTGGTTTCAGTTTGCATTTCCCTGATGACTAGTGATGATGAGAATTTTTTTTTTAATTTTTATTTTTGTTAGACAGGTGGAGTTAAAGACAGTGAAAGAAAGACAGAAAGGTCTTCCTTCCGTTGGTTCACTCCCCTAATGGCCGCTACAGCTGGAGCTGCACTGATTTGAAGCCAGGAGCCAGGTGCTTCCTCCAGGTCTCCCATGCGGGTGCAGTGCCCAAGCACTTGAGCCATCCTCCACTGCCCTCATGGGCCACAGCAGAGAGCTGGACTGGAAGAGGAGCAACCGGGACTAGTACCCGGCGCCCCAAACGGGACTAGAACCCAGGATGCTGGTGCCGCAGGCAGAGGATTAGCCAAGTGAGCCACGGCGCCAGCCAATCCTGAGGATTTTTTCATGTGTCTTTTTGAATATGAATTTGAATTTGAATTACCTCTTTTGAAAAATGACTATTCAAATCCTATGCCTATTTCTTAACTGGATTGTTTGTTTTATTATTGTTGAGTTTCTTGTACTCTTTATAGATTCTTTTTTATTATTAACTTATTTTTATTTTATTTTATTTTTTTAACTTTTATTTAATGAATATAAATTTCCAAAGTACAGAATATGGATTACAATGGCTTCCTCCCCATAACGTCCCTCCAACCCGCAACCCTCCCCTTATCCACTCCCTCTCCCCTTCCATTCACATCAAGATTCATTTTTGATTCTCTTTATATACAGATCAGTTTAGCATACATTAAGTAAAGATTTCAACAGTTTGCTCCCATACAGAAACATAAAGTGAAAAATACTGTTTGAGTACTAGTTATAGCATTAAATCTCAATGTACAGCACACTAAGGACAAAGATCCTACATGAGGAGTAAGTGCACAGTGACTCCTGTTGTTGACTTAACAAATTGACACTCTTATTTATGGCCTCAGTAATCACCCTAGGCTCTTCTCATGAGCTGCCAAGGCTATGGAAGCCCCCTGAGTTCACTGACTCTGATCATTTTTAGACAAGGCCATGGTCAAAGTGGAAGTTCTCTATTAATCCTTTATCAATTGTTTGTAAATATTTTCTCCTATTCTGCAGGTTGCCTCTTTACATTCTTTAGTGTTTCTTTTGCAGTTCAAAAAGATGCTTCTTAGCTTGCTGTAATCCATTTGTATACTTTTTCATTGATTGCTTGTGTCTCTGAGCTCTTTTCAAGAACTCTTCTTCTATGCCTATGTCTTGCAGAGTTTCTCCAATGTTCTCCACTAGTGATTTGCTTTCATCAGGTTCTAGATTTAGATCCTCAAACCATAGACTTTGTATACATAGACAATGCCCATGACTGGGAAAAAACTTCCACAATTGCTTTGATTCACCATAGCCACAAAAAAATCCAAATAGTTTGAAGCAAATTTAACCAAGGTTGTCAAAATCCTCTGCAATCAAAATTACAAAACATTAAAGAAAGAAATAGAAGACACAAATAATGGAAAAATTTTCCATGTTTGTGTATCGGAAAAATTCATCTAATCAAAGTGTCCATACTACCAAAAGTAATTTACAGATTCAATGCAATCCCAATTAAATTACAATGATATTCTTCTCAGATCCAGAAAAGAAAATACTAAAATTTATATGAAAACACAAAAGACCTTGAATAGCTAAAGCAATCTAAAACAACAAAACAAAGTTGGAGGTATCACAATACCAGATTTCAAGACATACTATAGAGTTGTTATAATCAATACAGCCTGGCAGTGGCATAAAAATAGGGATGTAGACCAATGCATCAGAAAAGATTTGTTTGTTTATTTGAAAGGCAGAGTTATGCAGAGAGAGAGAGAGGTCTTCCAACTGCTGATTCACTACCCAAACTGTCACTAAGGCTGAAACTGGGTCAATTTGAAACTATGAGCCAGGAGATTCTTCCAAGGGATCCAAGGACTTGAGCCTTCATCTACTGTTTTTTTTTTTTTTTTTTTTTTTTTTTTTTTTTTTTTGACAGGCAGAGTGGACAGTGAGAGAGGGAGACAGAGAGAGAAAGGTCTTCCTTTGTCATTGGTTCACCCTCCAATGGCTGCCATGGCCCTCGTGCTGCAGCTGGCACACCGAGCTGATCCAAAGCCAGGAGCCAGGTGCCTCTCCTAGTCCCCCATGTGCGTGCAGGGCCCAAGGACATGAGCCATCCTCCACTGCACTCCCGGGCCACAGCTGAGAGCTGGCCTGGAAGAGGGGCAACAAGGACAGAATTCGGCTTCCCGACTGGGACTAGAACCCGGTGTGCCAGTGCCGCAGGCGGAGGATGAGCCTATTGAGCCACAGCGCCTGCCTCATCTACTGCTTTTCCAGGCCATAGTAGAGAGCTTAATTGTAAATGGAGCAGGTAGGACTCAAACTGGCATCCATCTGGGATGCAGCTGACGATTTTACCTGGTACACTACAATGCCAGAACCAGATCAAAAGCTTTTTAAGGAAAAAAAAAATGTACAAATATAAATTGGAAGGTGGCTAAGTTAAAGCAATTTTTGATATTCACCACATGTGGATGAAGAGCACTTATTTTACCATAGTGAAATTGTGGTTTGGAAATAGTGTTACTGGGGCTAATGATACATCATAATCATATTAATACAATACATAAGAGATTAAAACACTTAATAATATGTCCATTTCTCATATCAGAGGATATGGGTTTGATACTAACCTCCAGTTCCTGACTCTAACTTCTTGATAAGAGAGACCCCAGGTGGCAGCAGGGGTGAATCAAATGATTGGGTCCCTGCCACTGGTATGGATGAGATGGTTTGAATTCCTGGTGCCCAGCTTTGCCCTCAGTACAGTCTCAGCCTTTGCATTTGGGAAGTGGGCAGGTACACACTGGGAATGTGAACCAGAAGATGTCAGTTCTTGCTGCTCCTCCTTTTGCTCTCTGGCTCTTCCCTTTCTTTCTGCCTTACATATAAATAACAAATCAAATTTAAATTTAAAGAAAATGAAGAACCCAATATATTTTTCAGTCTAGCTACATACCTTCTGATTTCCACAAAAAGTTTTACATTTTGTTTCCATGCACTATGTTATCAAGATTTGATGTGGTATTTTATAATAATGTCCTAATTGTGTAAGCTTACTTTACATTAAAATAATTTTAATAGCTGTGATGAAATGAAAGTACTTCAAAAATGCAACTCACAGAGTTTAAAAATAAAAAAAAATGTGTAGTATTGGTGTCCCATCATTTTTCAGTTTGTTACTAACATTATAACCTGTAGTAAACCTTGTAGCTAATGATGTGCTATTCTATTATAAGTCAGTGAAATTTTAGGAGTGGGTCTTATAGCTCAGAAATAGCATGTGCATAGTAAGAAGGTATTACTCTAATCTATTTAAATTTGATTAAAAACTAAAGCAGAGGAATTTGGAGCTCTGAGCTCGCCTCCGATTAGATAAATTCTTAATTTTCCTGACTGAGGATAAAGACAGTACTGATCTAGAGTACAGATTGATGAAGACTTTTAAATGTGGAAGTTCACATTCTAATTTAAAATGTCTTGGAATTACAAATCTGATATTCCAAGAAAAGACAAAGTGACAGTTTTATTTAAGGTTATCTTCTCAAAATTGTACCTATGAAATATATGAAATCTTTTTTCTTTATATTTATACAAATTTTAAAAAAATAATCAAAAGGTCTTTCTGTTATATGCATTCTACCAGAAAAAGATTTGTTAATGATGTGTCTTGTTTTTAAATGGATTTTTCACCCATTCCTCTAAATCTTGTCACATATGTGTGGTGTGTGTGTGTGTGTGTGTGTTATTTTTAGGGAATTCAAATTCTGCACAATAAAACAGAGGTAAATCCAGGAGGAAAAATTTATTTAAAATCTCATCACAAAAATCCATCTCAGGCAGTCCCATACACTTTGTGAATGCTAGCATTGATCCCTAATATTTTGATGTTTAGGGGAAGCATCCAATTGCAAATAATTATTCAATATATATCATTTCCCAGCTGATCATTTTAAGAGTTACTTGTTGAACGCTGCCAGCAACAGAGAATAAATATTTGAAAATGTAACCATGATCCATTGTCTATGGATTTGGAAATCCCTGTCACAAATACAAAGTGCATTTCTGTTCCAAGACATTTGGGAGTATAAGTAATTAATTGCTTTAATAATTTTTAGTAAATGTTATGGAGTAAATATGACATTGTTAAACTATTTCATTCACAATTGTGTTTTAACAATTCTGAAGCCTGAAATTACAAAAAAAAAAAAATTGAGAAGAAAATTTTGTTGCAAGCGAGTTTAATTATCCAGGTGGCTATAAACTGAGTCCAGCACTTACCAGAGTTTTATAAGCCATACATAAATTTTGCACAGAGCTTATATCCTTGATTCCTATATGTGATGTAATTCTGTAGTATTATTTTAAGAGGAAGACCAGAAGCACCTAGAAATGTGGGCATTTTTCAACAATAAAAGTGCTAGGATCCATATTAAACTAAAAATACTAGAAATAGCAAGTTATTTTAAGTATCTAATTCATTGAGGTGATAATTATATATAACATTGTCAAATTTGTAATAATATCTAACCAATAATTGATTTACACACTTGTCTACAATAAAAGGGAAGCTAACTGAAACCACCTTTCTGATTCTTACAAATACTAAGTGTTGCCTTCATTCTATCTGTACAGGTCAAGAGTAAGTTATTTAATTTTCTTTTTGAATAATTAAATGGTTTCTTTTTTTTTTTTTTCACCAAATGCAGCCATTATTCATAAGGACAAAGAAAATAAAAATAATTTCTGACTCAAGAGTTTTTTAAATATTTTTATTATTTATTTGAATGTCAGAGTTACACAGAGAGAGAAGGAGAGGCAGAGAGAGGTCTTCTATTCGCTTGTTCACTCCCCAATTGGCCGGAGCTGTGCTGATCCGAAGCCAGGAGTTTCTTCTGGGTCTTCTGCGCAGGTTCAGGGGCCCAAGGACTTGGGCCATCTTCTACAACTTTCCCAGTCCAGAGCAGAGAGCTGGATAGGAAGTGGAGCAGCTGGGACTCAAACAGGCTCCCTTCTTAAAGGGGCTGAAGAAGAAGGGAGCCTGTTTGAGTCCCAGCTGCTCCACTTCCTATCCAGCTCTCTGCTCTGGACTGGGAAAGTTGTAGAAGATGGCCCAAGTCCCTTTAAGAAGAAGGAAAGTGAGGTTAGGGGATCGTGTACAAGCTGAGAAGTGGGGAAGCAGAAATCACCTGTGCCAGACAGCAGCTTAGGTATTTCTGTGTTCCGTGGGCCGCCTTACTCTGGTGGCTGTCGCCAGGGAAGGTGACATACTCAAGAGTGATCCATTGTTGCTTCTTTTGCGCTGGGCAGATCTGGGATGGGCTGTCACTTGGACACATTAGAAATAGGTATGTGGCATTCTCAGAAGGTGTCATGGTCCTGGATGAGTTATTGGTATTTTACGTCAGAATAACTCAGTTTTACAAGTTGCAAACAAAAATAAAAGCTGTTTCTCTCTATGCATTTTATTCTTTTAGAATAAAATAAGTACATGCTGCTGTAATAAAATTGCCTTTAATCACTTAACAAGCCTAACTTCAACTCAAGCAGTGTATACCTATAAACATGACAAATGACAAAGCTAGTATTTTTATAACATAAGACAGTATCATTTATAGCGTATCAGTCCCGTTGTTGTCCAGCCAAGCAGAAGGCCCAGTGGGGAACGCTCCTCACCCCTGCACAGGTTGGAGGCCATTTTTGTTAAAACTGTTCGGATTTACTCCCTGTAATTATGACACAGAGTCCAAAGAATGCAGTAACGGCCCCATCCTGCAAATTGTTTCTCCCTTTGAAGCTTGATGGTGTTGACCATTGGACAATAATTCGAGTAGAGTGTCCCAGAAAAACCACTTAGGCCCCTTGTTTGGAGTCTGGCTGGCCCCGTACAGCACCAGGGGCCGGCTCTGCCTGTGCACCCAGCTTCCCTGGCGGTGGGCTGCACACAGCCAGGGCCTTCTGAACAGTAGTGTCCCAATGAAGTGCTAGATACTATTTATGTAAGAATGAGCGCTTTTTTTTTTTTAAACAATATAATACCCTTTCAGAAATTTCTAACTACTTTGTAACTGCATGAGTTAACCTGTGATAAAAAGCAGTTATTAAAAGTCTACCTTTTCCAAAAAAAAAAAAAAAAAAAAAAAAAACAGGCTCCCATATGGGATGCCGGAACTGCAGGCGGCACGGCTTTACCCGCTATGCCACAGCGCCAGCCCCCACTCAAGACTTTTTAAAAAGAATCTGCACTGCACTTCTCTATTTGCCTCATTTTCTCCTTAAGAAAATGGGACACTCTTTATCAAAAAAAGGTGGTCGGGCATTTGCTGTAGGGAGTTGACAGCTGCTGCCCTTGGTACCTTGATGAGGGCACCTTACAAGTGATTGATTGGGAGACAGGTACATCAGGAGCCTGAAGCTCCTATTCTGGTTTTGCATGTGTGGCATCTCTGCTCAGATGCCATTAGTAAGGTTGGGAGTCCCTTGGCTCTCTTTAGCCAGAATGATGGATCAATGGGCTTGTCCCCTGCCTCATGATGAAATCACCATGCCTTCTGTGCCTGCTCTTGCAGCGGTGGTGTCTGAGTCCCCTTTAGTACTGTCAGCAGTACAAGGTAAGCTTCAGGAAGACAAGGAGCAGAATTACCAATGTTAACTGTTTGTCCTGTTGTTCATTCTCAAAATGCACTTCCCTGGCATGCACATCTTCCCTATAATATTTACAAGGAGTTAAAAAAGAGCTTAACAGAATACTGGATGCAGAGTTCTTATAGTGGGCATATAGGATGGAATTGAGGGAGAATTTGAGGTGATTATCCAAGCTCAATGCACTGTTTGGGCTCAGGAGTATCTAGGTTTGGCTTCATACAATCCATAAATAATTTAAATAACAATGTCCCTATCAATTTGGAACAGTTGTTAAGGGAGGGAGATTATTCATCTTGGTCAACAAATTGTTTATCCTTGAAGGGAGGCTATGTGCAAATTTCTGATATTGTGCAAAAGGCTTGGAAAAGATCCCTGATGTTAAAAACCCTTCCACTTTGTTTTCTGCATTCCATCATGGGATGACTGAGGGCTATATGTCCTTTATGGGCAGGCTAGGAAAAGCTATTGGATGCCAGGTAGATAATCAAGAAGCAGCAAAAGGATTACTAAAACAAATGGCTTATGAAGATGTTAAACGGACTGCAAAAATGTATTAAAAGCAATCTACACTAAGCCCAAAAATATCATGGCAGAAAGGATCAAATATGTCAAACTGTAGGGACTGAAATTTACCAAACCTACTTACTGGCTGCTGCCCTGAAGACTCCTGATAAAAAATGCTTTGGCTGTGAGAAGCAAAGTCATTTTAAAAGAGACTGCTGGTCACTGCCAAAATCAGAATCTCAACCTTCAAATCAGTGTCTGCAGTGCCAAAAAGGATAGCACTGGGCTCATCGGTGTCGCTCTGTCTCTTCAGGAATCTTGAAGTTGGGCCAGCCCTTGGCCCTGGTGCAACAGAGGGTACTGATCGCCCCACAACCTAACCCCAGCCAACCCAGTCACTGCCCACAACCTTCCAGCAATCCTTTCATGCTACCACCCACAGTGCTAGGTTATATTTGAATATTCAGGAGCCAATCTCCCTTGAAATGCTTGGCATTGACTATAAGGCTCTCACACAATTAACAGGCCCCTTACTGAAAAGTCCTTGGGACTAGTTTTGCCAAGGTCCCATGCCTATAAAAAGGGGCATCTTGTCATTCCCAGAGTTATAGATGCTGATTATGCAGGGATGATTTATATTCAGTTGTGGTCAAACTTATCCCAAGAATTTCCTCTTAGACTTCTGTTGCCCAGCTACTTGTCCTTCTGTATACTTCTACCTCTAGAATGATGTTTTGCAGGGAGACCAAGGCTTTGGGCCTACATTGATGGTTGCCAGGACTCAAATTTCTAATAATCATCCTCAAATGACCATTCAAATATATTCTTAGGAGCTTTCTGGACTAACTGATACTAGGGCCGAACTCTCTGTCATTGCTTTAATGGTGTTCTCCCTCAGGCCCTCAGTTTCCGCTGACCCCTTGTGAGGAATAGGCAGTAACTCCCACACCCAGCAGAGTTGTAAATGGCTACCTTGTTATAACCATACTGATCATTGTCTTGTTGCTCATATCTGTCCTTATATTTTTTCTATTCCCTTACCTATCTGGGGATGAGATCTCCTGAAACCACTTCAGACTACAATTCATACAAATTTATCCACTTCTATGGATAAAGACCTGTTCCACACCTGTTCAACATACCTTTCTCCCCTTAACCTGGCTGCCTGGAGAGCCAGTATGGGTAGAGCAATGGCCACTTTCAAAAGAAAAATTATCTGCTTTGGAGGTCCAAAATAACAATTACAATTAGGAGATATGGAACAATCTAATAGCCCTTGGAATACTCCTATCTTCACTATTAAGAAAAAATCTGGTAAATGGAAACTATTACATGACTTATGGGAGGTCAGTAAACATATTCAACATGTGGGACCCCTTCAGTATAGATTACCTAACCCCAACAACTGTCTTATTTTTAAGATTTATTTTATTCATTTGAAAGACAGAGTTACAGAGAGAGGTAGAGACAGAGAGAGAGAGGTCTTCCATCTGCTGGTTCACTCCCCAGAAGGCCACAATGACCGGAGCTGCGCAGATCTGAAGCCAGGAGCCAGGAGCTTCTTCCAGGTCTCCCACATATAGGTGCAGGGGCCCAAGGATTTGGGCCATCTTCTATTGCTACCCCAGGCCATAGCAGAGAGCTGGATCAGAAGAGGAGCATCTAGGACTGGAACCAGTGCCCATATTGGATGCCGATGCTTCAGGCCAGGGCTTTAACCCACTGCGCCATAGCACCGGCTCCCCCAACAACTGTCTTAACACCCTTTCAAAATAACGATTAAAAAGATGGGGAAAACACTGCAGAGCATATTAATCAAGCAATGTCTATCATTTTATTTACACTTAATCATTTATCTAACTCTTTGGCAATTTTGAGGCAGCTTAGGCTCCAGTGAGGAATCATTTTTGTCCCTGACAGGATGCACCACATCCATTAGTTCTTTATAAAGACACCCTGATCCAACATGAAAAGGACCAGAACCATTACTAAGGTGGGGGAGAGGGTATGCCTCTGATCTCTCTCCCACAGGACCTGTGTGGATTCCTGCTCATTGTGTTCACACTGCATAACATCAAGAGTTGACTTCAAGGCCCTCGGAATCCGATTCCTCCATTATGCCTCAGGTTGGTGAAAGAGAGGTGACATCGCGGCGTCAGACTTCCTCACCCTGAGAGACCATCAGTTAGTTGGGGAGACATCAAGTCATTAGTTGCCTCAGCTCAGTGATTGGTTCAAAGAGAACATCAAGAGGAAATCCCCAAGACTCTTGACAGCTATAGTGGCTCAACTGACAAAGAACTTGCTGTTACTGTGTTGCCTTATTATTGGATGGCTGCCAAATTTCACCTGGCTAAAACAATTGTTCTTCTATTGATACCTTGCTGTGGCCTCATTGATCCTGATATGCTGCTTCTTTCAGTGCATATGAATTTTAATTAATACTTCTTTTTTAATTTATTTTTATTTAGTAAATATAAATTTCCAAAGTACAGTTAATGGATTACAATGCCCCCCCCATAATTTCCCTCCCTCTCACACCCCTCCCATCTCCTGCTCCCTCTCCCATTCCATTCACATCAAGATTCATTTTCAATTATCTTTATATACAGAAGAACAATTTAGTATATATTAAGTAAAGATTTCAACAGTTTGCACCCACACAGAAACACAAAGTGTAAAATACTGTTTCAGTACTAGTTATAGCATTACTTCACATTGGACAACACACTAAGGACAGATCCCACATGAGAAGTAAGTACACAGTGACTCCTGTTGTTGACTCAACACTTTGACACTCTTGTTTATGGCGTCAGTAATCTCCCTAGGCTCTAGTCATGAGTTGCCAAGGCTATACTTCTAAAGATTGAAATCCCTGCTTCAAAAAATTATACTACTAAGAAGCACTTATAAAACAAGAAGAAGTAGAAATGTAGGGGACATACCTCTGCCAAAGCAGTCTCAGTGAGGACACATCCTGCTGGTCACAGGGTGTGACCACAGGAACTGATTAAGGACAATAAATGATCCACTAACAGGCAGAGCATTGAGTAGTTGTGGGAACGTTCATGAAGATATGCAGCTTCTTTTTCAACATGCCTATCTAAGAACACGCATGCACTGTACAACTGGCTGCTGTAACCCTTGTCAATAAAAAAGCACGCTGGGATTGTCCAGCAGCACTACCCAGAGGAAGAGCTTCCATGTTCTCCTTTGTCTTGCACACCCCAAACAATCAACTCTTGTTTTGAATATGCTTATTAATGAATTGGATTTTTGTGATCTGTTATAAGCAATTTGCTCCAGTCTTTGTCTTAACCATCAGGTTTAATTCTCATAATAGCCAAATTAAGTGATCTGAGAAACAGAGAAAAGACTTAACTAATTTTATGAACCACTTCATATTTAAAAGTGCCCTCGAATTCCATGCAAGATGTAGATTTGGCAATGCCATCTACAGAAAGCAGAGCCTTCTTCAATGAGTTATCTTTTAAACCCTCAAGTCATATGAACCTTCATGTGTATTTTCTACCTGCCAACTTAACTTCCAGTAGGATACTGGCTTAAACTCTTGGGTAATCTCATGAGCTTGACATCAGTTCTATACTAGCAACAACTTGACTTTACAAAGAGGAGTTCATTCTTTTAAGATAAATATATTATTTTGATACTTAAGCATAAATAGATACTTAAAACAATATTTTTAAAAATAAGCAATATTTTTGCATGGCAGCTAAGAAAACAACCCAATTCTTTTCTACTACTTCTTTACTGAAAATCTTATTATTTTCTATATTTGACAGTTGGTAGATGCTGCTTAGTGTAAGATAAAATGTCAGTTCTATTCCCTTGGCAATTACTGGATTAGCATGAGGATGTCATTCTGATGGCCAATATAACACTTCAAAGTAAGTTCTCTGAGGTGTCAGGAAAAGCATTCCAAATAGGACATGGTTTGAGAGCTAACGTTTTACTGTCTTTGGTAAAAATCATATAAGATCATGCTGTAGAAATCTTTGTGAAATTATTAGGGAGAAGCCATAACAATCACTTAGAAGAAAACGTAAAAACAATAAATCAATTAATATGTTTATATTATATGATAACATATCATCATGTTTACTTACACATTGTATTATGTGAAGCCAACTCATGCAGTTGCTATGATTTTACCATTAAAAATCAGTAAATATAGAAGTAACTTAATGTTTCAACTGTTTAGTGTAATTACAATAACTAAATGAGAGTTACACAAATAAACAATCTATGACACATAGCTTCTCTTTATTGCCTAAGAAAACAGTACAAAAATAAATCATTCCAGCAGGTCCATTAATTTGTTTGCTGAGAAGAAATGTTTTCAATGCCATAGACATAGAAAATTCCTTGTTCTTCAGGAGCAATACTAACATTATTTTTGCTCAAGAGAGTTGAATGATTTCAGGTTAAATTTCCTATGCTTGAGGCCCATGTTGTGGCACATCAGGTTAAGTTGCCACTTGAAGAGCCAGCATCCCATAGCAGAGTGCTGGTTCAAATTTTTTGCTCTTCTTCTGATCCAAATCCCTGCTGATCACATTAGAAAGCAGTAAATGATAGATAGCCTTGGTACTTGGGTCCCTGCCACTGATGTAGGAGACCAGGTTCGAGTACCAGGCTCTTGGCTTTCAGTTGACTGAGCTGCAGCCGTTGTGGCCATTTGAGGAGTGAAACAGAGAGGAAGATATTTCTCTCTAGCTCAATGTGTGTCACTTTCTCAAATAAATAAACAAATAAAAAGGTAAAATTCCATATTACAAACTCATTGATTAGATCTGAACAAATTGCATTTTAGTATTTGATCTTTTTGTCTTTAGAAAATAATTTATTTGAAAATAAAACAAAACATGCAGAGAACAATTTAATTAATACTACACACCCACTCCTCAAAATTAGAAGATTAATTTACATACATTTTAATGCTTTTTTGTCTATGATAGAAGGAATATATAGTCATGTAATAAATTTGGGAAATGGAGGAAAAATAGGAAAAACCTGTTATCTCCTTACTAAAACTATAATCAATATTTTGGTGCGCTACTTTAACCTTTATTTTCAGTACTCTTTTGGTACACCCATATAATAATACAGCACAATTTTGTATCATATTAAATATAAAAGACACACTGTGTCATAAACACTGTTGAAAGTTTTAATGACTATTATTTTTAGTAGTTGCCTAATATTCCAAGTCTACTTTATTTAGCCATTCCTATAGTTTGAATCTAATTTATTTGCTACCTTTTTCTTTTTGACTCTCTTAAGTTACTGAAATAAGTATATTGGTTATAAAACTTAAGACAACTACTTGGGATTTACTTGCCAATGAAATAGTAACAGTTGAAAGGGAAAGAACATAATAAAGCCTTTTGAAAAAAAAACATTGGCAACCTCTATTGCAGGGAAAGGAGAAGACTGCATCATCCATGATGCAGCAAAGTGTGTGTGTCCTGTTTCTCTCAGTTTAATTCAGATTCAAAAACTTAACATTTGCCCATAATAAGTTTGTTGGCATTGTCTATATTTCCAGCAGATGGAGGTTCACGGATCCTCAGCTGTCATTTATTGCATTATCTATCCTGACTGGTTTTGCAGCACACTGCAAAGTCTGCTGAATCTGCTGTGGGGGTATACTTCTTTATGCAGCAGTACACAAAGTTTTTGCATAAAGAAGCTTAAGATGGAGTCCAAAAGGAGGGCAGTAAAGAGTATTCTGACATATATCAATACCATCTGGAAATTTTTCAAGGACTCAAACCCAGTTTTACTAACATTTGGATTACAACTAATCAACGGGTACTGAATCACCTAGCAGTAGCACCTTAGTATTATTTTTTTCTATGCAGTTCACAAGAATGTAATAGCAAACTTTGTCAAGTTTGGTCCTGAGGGATGATTTGCTTTATCTTTTGGCATCTCCCTTATGACTTCTGTTAACTCTTAAAGAGGAAGACTGTATCTTACTTGAGTTGGTGTATCAGAGCCTAGCACAGAACATCCTAGGCACATAGTATATAGCAAGATTTTCAAAGAAGGTTGGAGTGATAGGCCTAATCTGGCAGGAATTTTTTCAACCTCTATTGTCTCATTATAAATACCACTCTCCTGCCCAAGACATCAGAAGACATATATGTTCATTTAAAAAGGTCATAATGTGTAATAGAGCGTAGGTTTTGTAATCAAAAGTCCTGCCTTTGACATTCACAAGCCAGTAATTTTGTGTAACTCCAGGTCTTGCTCTTGCTCAGTCTGTTCATACTAAAAACGGTGACAGTCCATCTTCTGTACTTGTTTCACAGAGCTCTTACAATGGTCAACATGCTGCTTCTTTTTTTCCAGTTTATCATCCTGGGATTCACCTTTCTCTCCTTTTGGGAAGTGTGGTCCTTTTTTCTCACATCTGGTCTCAGGTAACTTTCTGTGATCTTGTTTGTTTGCCTCGGTTCTCTACATATTGCCAACAAACACTCTCCCCTCACAATATCAGTCTGCTCTTTTACTGGGGGAAGCTTCCGAGGTGGTCTGGGCGGCCCAGGCCAGGCCTGAGCCCTCTTTCCCTCTTACTGCTTTTCTTCCCCACTGCTTTCTGGGAGTCGGGGAGGCTGGGTTCCCGTTTTTATGAAGATATTTTCCAAGGGATTTAGTTTTATGAAATGGTGTGTCCTTTAAATTAAAAGAATGATGTGTATTTCATGGTTGGCTGTTTGCTCTCTTGTTTCTTTTTTACATAGAGGAAGTAGGGGAGATGGGTGATGTTTCACGTCTTTTCCTAAGTAGTGGCATCTTCCTTCTCCCAAGCCTGCACTACCACTGGAAGCAGAGGCCCTTGTCTACACACAAGGCTTTCTCACGATTCAATATTATTTAAGAAGAGTCTCTAAGTCTGTATAAAGTCATCTTCTGTCTATGACTCCACAGTACTTTATCTTTCTCAGCACCCATCTGACTTTTATCAGTTCATCAATCAATTTCCCTCACTCTCATCTGCTTTTATAGGGGGCCAAGGGTTATCGTGTGGTCTGATAGAAGTAAAGGGGTGTATATGCATCCCACTCTCTGTGACCATCTCTCTCTCTCATCCACTGGTTCATTCCCCAAATGCCCACAATAGACAAGGTTAGACCTAAGTTGGTTCAGGCTGCACCCAGTATCCAGGAATTCACTCCAAAGGCATGACACTATGTGGGGGTCAGGGACTCAAATACCCAAGCTGTCATTGCTGCCTCCTAAGTTGCAAATTAGCAGGAAGCTAGAATTAGAATTGGAGCCAGGCACTCAGATACGGGATCTGGCATCTGCTATTCCAATGCAAAGTCTATCAAGAATTAAATTTGCTAGAAATATTGTCAATCTAGGAAAGAGGGCAGAAAGCATGCTTACTAAAATATGCTACAGTTAAACTTATTTATTTAAGTATATTACAAATTTTGTTAAAAATTAAGTAAGAACAGTATGAAAAGGATTAAATTGGATCAATTTTTTGAAATTGGCTTAGTAAGAAGAAAAGAAAAATCACAAAAATATTGAGGGAAGCAGATAAATTTTAAAACATGCAGGGGATGCCAGATTTACTGATTATAAGTTTCAATATTTTTCACAGGTTAGGTAGGTATATGTGTGGGGAAATTGACAAACATATTTCTAAGATTTTTATGAAATTATGAAGGATCCAAGATAAAAAAATCATAAAACCCTCTGGGAAAAGAAAACAAAACCTAGTTACGTTAAACTAGAGACTATCAAGACTTAATTCAAAGCTATAGTAATTAGCAGAATGTGGTATCAATGTGAAATCTCTAATAAAGAAACAGGTCAGTGAAACAGAGATCAGGTAATTGGATTCATTACAAATGTGACCGTGCAGTACAAAGTGGTAAGGTAGACATTTTAAGAAATGAATTGTCTCAATTTTCTATTTCAAAAGTATATAATAGCATTTTATGACAACGTGGAAAACAATTACAGATTGAAGATATTCATGTGAAAGAGTTATCAAACTATAAAGCTTTCATAAGAAAACACATGATGATCATACCAAAAAATAATTTGGCATATTAAAATGAAGATATTTTTATCTCAAACAATATGTAAAAATCAAACAGATTACATAAGGAAGGAAAAAATAATGGTAATATATAACTAGATAATATATAAAAAACAAAAAATATATGAAAAAATCTACCTGTCAAAGGAAAAAGGAAAAAAGTTGCCAATCTAAATTTATAACCATGTCAAAAATATAAAAAGAATAGGAGATATGAGTTTCAGAGAATCTGTTCAATATGAGTTATATGAATTTTCAGAAAATATATTCAATGTTATTATTAAGTTAGTATAAACTAACATAATTATACCCTTATATCTATAGCTAAAAGGCTAAAAGGAAAAAAAAAAGATACAATGTGAAGAATAGTTAACCAGAAATATTATCTCCATGTCATAGGAATGAACTGTTGCACACACTTTGGAAAGTAAATTGATAGTCTTTAAGTTATTTTTTGTAGGATTTTATTCATTTGAAAGGTATAGTTATAGACAGAGAGAGGGCAAGAAAAAGATATTTCATTTATTGATAGTGTGTTAAAAGCCAACAGGAAGTAGGAGGTGGGATGGTTTGGGAGTGGGTGGGTGGGTATCAGGGGAATAACTACTATAATCCAAAAGTTGTACTTATGAAGTTGTACTTAAGAAATCTGTATTTATTAAATAAAAGCTTTCTATTTAAAAAAAAAAAAGCATGCACATACTTGTGACTGAAAACATTTCTTTGTCTAGATAAGTAAATGTTCCATTTTGGATACTCCAGAAGCCATCAATGAGATGAGGTTTAAGTTAGAAATAGAGTTTGAGATGAAAAAAATTAATCGATATCAATAAAAGAAAGCAGAAGGCAGCGGACTTGGACACAGGCAGATGTTGAAATGTATAGTAAATCTGATAGAGCTTCATCCTATCCTATGCAAAGCTCTTGATTGAGAAATTTCTGCCAAAATTATCTCAGGACAGTTTGAAGTAGTACAGGCTCCCATATATCCTCCCTTCTCCTTGATATAGACCCTCTAGAAAGAGTGTGACCTCAAACAATGCAGTTCTGGGGCTGGCACCATGGCACACTTGGTTAATCTACCTGCAGTGCCAGCATCCCATATAGGCACCAGGTTCTAGTCCCAGTTGCTCCTCTTCCAGTCCAGCTCTCTGTTGTGGCCCTGGAGTGCAGTGGATGATGGCCCAAGTGCTTGGGCCTTTGCACCCACATGGGAGACCAGGAAGAAGCACCTGGCTCCTGGCTTTGGATCGGCGCAACGCCGGCTGTAGCAGCCATTTGGGGAGTGAACCAACGGAAGGAAGAACTTTCTCTCTGTCTCTCTCTCTACTCTCTGTAACTCTACCTGTCAAATTAAAAAAAAGGAGGCAAAAGACTCTCCTTAAAAAAAAATAAATAAATAAACAATGCAGCTCTGGGTAGCTGAGCAGACTCTGAGGGAGGTGATAGCTTGTAGTCTGGTGAACAAAGACCTCAGTAGATGGCAGAAAATTCTTTCTGTGGCTGGGTTGGTGCAACTAGTCCCTGTCACAATAATTAATAGAAATGCATACAAATTGTGTACACACATGTTCATGCACACACATTTGCAAGATTTTATTTATAATGCATCCCATTGCTCTTTAATAGCAATATGAATAAATACATCCTGTTGAATTGAAGTACAGCTATAAATACTTGTTACAGTATGGAAGAATTTCACTAGCATAATATTGAAATAAAAAATCCAGACACAATGTCTCAGAAACAGGAAAAAATGATTTTGATTTTAGGAAGTTGATGCTAGGACATTAATTACTGGAAATCTGTACAAGGTATTTTTATTCATTCTGACAACATTTTATGTTTTGATTTGGGACCTAGTTTTACTAATGTATTAACTATGTGGAAATACATAGAACCATATATTTAATGGAATTTTATGAATTCTGCTTGTAATATATTTTCCTTAAAATGTAGTATTCATTACTATAAAATATTTCTGATATTCCTTGATATCTACACTGTTTTTTCTTTGAGGGAAATATAATATTCTCTCTCTTTCTCTCTCTCTCTTTCTCTCTCTCTATCTCTACCTCAAAAAAAGAAAAAAACTGAGTTCGTGTTTTTTTGAAAAAAAATGAGGAATAAATAGCATATATATATACATATATATATAATCTAAGGGTAATATTCAGCAAATTTGGTGCATTAAATATATTTTCAACTTATGAGTTTATCAAGATGTTATATATTTTAAGTAAAGAGGTATTTATATATAACATATAAAGAGGATGTATAATGTGTGTATATGTCATCTATATGTTTATATAAATATATATGGAAAGAATAAAAATGGAAGCATGTATATATGTTACAGAATATATGAATATTCATACATAAAATTGATAAAAAGTGTCTACAGAATAAAAGTATATAAATATATTTTGCAACCTATCTTTCTTACAGGCTTCTGAGTCTTAGAATGGTGCTATATCTGACATTCTGTATTAGAAGTAAAATGAAAAGCATTACTTGATGATCTAATTTATCAGAATGATACAATGATTTGTATCAATAACTAAATTTTACAGGTGCATTAGAAGTGCATTTATACTATTTTTGTGAGGTAAAAGAATATTTGGCACAATGGAATATGACTAATCAAGAACATTCTCTCAATGATGCCACATTAAGACTATTGCAGGATGAGAATTGCAATATTGTGATATGATTGAAGGACAAATCATTTAAATTACTGTTTCTATTTCCTGGTTCTTTGGAGGAAGAAGAATGCACATGGAAAGGGTATTTGAAAGCTTAATACTCAACAATTGGCAAAAATTTTCAAAATGATGTATATGACAGGGTATTTTATCTTCCAGTCATGTCTTGAATCTTTTTCAACCATTGGTAATAGAATCAAAAGGCACTTACCAATAATCCACGTAAATAATATAAATAATAAATTCCAGTTTACAGAATCATGTGTCACAGACAAGCACTCATGATGATGTATGCATTATCTTATTCTAGCCTCTCTATTACTCTGTCAGAATATGTGAACAAGACACTTTAGCTCTTCAAAGCCTCACAGCGTGACTTCCTCTGCTTCAATTTTTGTAGACACTCAGCTGTCCAAAACTCTTCAATTATTTATTTATCCTTTATTTATCTAGATCTCACCAGAACAATGTCTTGCTATTACACAGCTTCTCTAAGTCTGAATCATCACAAAGCTCATAATATTCCTCTATAACTTCTTAAAGGAAATGACTAGGCTAGTAGAAAGGAGTGAAATTTTGCCCTCCATTCAGATCAGGCTACTGCTTCTTTCAGGATGATTTTCAAAAATTTTTCAAATTGAAGTTGTCATAAGCAATTCTTAAGTTACTGGGAGGAAAAAGAAAATAAAACACAAATTAGACCCTATGTTTTATTTACTTCTTGTCTAATGGCAGTAATCTTTGAAAAGTTGCCTTCAAAACATGTATTAAAATGTTTCTTTGCTGCTCCATGATATATCATGATCTGTATGAAAATATGAGCTGGTATATGCATGACAAAATAAAAATTTGATGCAACATAAAAAGCCACGCTGTGTTGCTTTAAGGTTAGGTTTGTCTAATATTTCTTATTTTAAATAAAATATCAAAAATATTTTATAATAGACTCTAATGGATAAAAATCTATGAATTTGTAGAAGCTCTAGAATATAAAGAGTCTGTCATATTTTCAATAGCAAAATTTTGAGATATACATTATCCCAAAGACAGCTACCATTATCCATTTGCTACTAATGAAAATTTCATAAGGAAATATATTTTTGAAGTTAGCTGAGTAGTTATCATTATCACCTAGAATGCTTTAGGACATTCTTCAAAAACAGTAATCAAATCAGAATATATAGTTACTATTACACCTTTTTTTTATAAAAGCACAAATATAGAAATTCCATTAGGCTAGTTATTGCAACACACATTAGTCTCAATTTTATTTCTGTAATTTAACCAAATTTGTTGTAACAGAAATGTTGCTGAAGACCAGTTTTCTTATCTTTTATTAACTTTTATTTAATGAATATAAATTTCCAAAGTACAGAATATTGATTACAATGACTTCCCCCCCATAACGTCCCTCCAACCCGCAACCCTACCCTTATCCACTCCCTCTCCCCTTCCATTCACATCAAGATTCATTTTCGATTCTCTTTATATACAGAAGATCAGTTTAGCATACATTAAGCAAAGATTTCAACAGTTTGCTCCCACACAGAAACATAAAGTGAAATATACTGTTTGAGTACTAGTTATAGCATTAAATCTCAATGTACAGCACACTAAGGACAGAGATCCTACATGAGGAGTAAGTGCACAGTGAATCCTGTTGTTGACTTAACAAATTGACACTCTTGTTTATGGCCTCAATAATCACCCTAGACTCTTGTCATGAGCTGTCAAGGCTATGGAAGCCCCCTGGGTTCACTGACTCTTGATCATTTTTAGACAAGGCCATGGTCAAAGTAGAAGTTCTCTCCTCCCTTCAGAGGAAGGTACCTCCTTCTTTGATGACCCATTCTTTCCACTGGGATCTCACTCGTGGAGATCTTTCATTTAGGTCCCCCCCCCCCAGAGTGTCTTGGCTTTTCATGCCTGAAATACTCTCATGGGCATTTCAGCTGGATCCACATGCCTTAAGGGCTGATTATGAGGCCAGAGTGCTGTAAGGACATTTGCCATTCTATGGGTCTGCTGTGTGTCTCACTTCCCATGTTGGATCATTCTCTCCTTTTTTATTCTATCAGCTAGTATTTGCAGACACTAGTCTTGTTTATGTGATCCCTTTGGTTCTTAGTCCTATCATTATGATCAATTGTGAACAGAAATTGATCACTGGGACTAGTGAGATGGCATTGGTACATGCCATCTCGATGGGATTGAATTTGAATCCCCTGGTATGTTTCTAACTCTACTGTTTGAGGTAAGTCAGCTTGAGCATGTCCCGAATTGCACATCTCTTCCCTCTCTTATTCCCACTCTTATACTAGTTTTCTTATCTTATAAATCAAAATCTTGCATAGTTTACTGCTAAGATTATTTCAAGCTCTTATATTGATAGATTTCTTTCAATAGCACAATCAACCACTCTGCTGTTTAGCAACATAAGTTAACTATATTTCTTCTATTTATGTGCATTCTGTGTATATATATAAGTATATGTCAATCTCAATTTATATAATATAAATATAATGTAATATATAATTTATATATAATATAATATATATAATATATTTTCAATTTAAATCAGTTTCCCCATCTGGGCAATTTCATAGCAAGTAATATGGAAAATTATTCAAATCACTCATTAGAGAGAGTATATCCTACATTTCCCTACTTGTGAAACAAAAAATAAGCTAATTAATATTTCATGAAGATTGGTTATTACTATAACTATGATATCTAATCTCAGTACAATTTCATTTAAAATTAAATAAATTCTCATAAAGCATTTAGCATATTTTATTATTTACAAGTTCATTTTTCATCAATAAATTTTTGATGTTTTAACATATCCCCTTTTTGGGAAAACTGATTTTTCTTGACTTGAAGAAAATGTTTTTGGCTTTTACAAAATATGTCAAATTCTGCCTTTTTAGAGGTCCCCTCATACCATCATTTAAAATTTACTCAAATCTGTACTGTAATAACATACACACATACATTCAATACATATAACTCATACAAAGTGACAACTTCAGTATCCGATATGCATTTTAATTGTGTTTGAGAATAAAAATGCAATTTTTTTACTGAGGAAAAGTTGTGACTTTAATTAGGAAAATTAAAACATCCTGTTAAGCTATATTATTTTTACTAATTTAGTAATTTATTAGTTTTAAAATGATGTACATAGTATTTTTTTCTTGAAATGGTGTGAAGTATCTGTATCTGTTGTTAACAGCCAACATCTATCTATATCCCAGTAGGCAATGTTTATGTTCTACATTCTTTGTAAGGTTAATCTTTGCAACTTTATTTCAGTACTATCATTTCCACCTTCCTGAAGTTCATAAATAAAAAGGTACTTTCTGAAGTTCATGGGAAATGGAATTGAAAGATAAGATTTTGTGTAAAACATTTGAAATTTATGTACATTTTTTCATAATAT
The DNA here is from genome assembly GCF_051225735.1 of Oryctolagus cuniculus. Taxonomy (NCBI): domain Eukaryota; kingdom Metazoa; phylum Chordata; class Mammalia; order Lagomorpha; family Leporidae; genus Oryctolagus; species Oryctolagus cuniculus. The sequence goes on along the minus strand of NC_142874.1, from coordinate 62,567,016 downwards.
GAAGATCCCTTCTATGCAGGAATTTCAAAATTATTTGTACCAAAAAATACCTATCATTTAACTCATTCATCCATCTTCAGCTCTCTCTTTTCCAAGACCCTTCCTCTATGATCATTTCAATTATCCTCAAATCTGTACTATTAAAACGTTGCCCTCTCCCCCACAAAAAATATGCATGCAACAGCTAGTTTTCCTCATCCCCAAATATTCCTAAATTGATACCTGAATTCCAATTGACTTCTTTTTTAGGTCACTGATGACACCATGATTACTGATTCCAGTGCCAATATTTAATTCACTAACTTAAATATCATCACTGCAATGACAGATACATATTTTTCTTTTCCTCATCTCTTTTCTTGCTGTCAGTGATACCACACTGTTTTAAAAGTTTTCCCGTAATAGAGAAGAGTGACATCATTGGCGATATATTAACAGAATGTGAATCCAGATTGTGTACACATATACATTTATTTTTCCATCTCCCAGTTATAATTATTTTACCCATGAGTAAAGTAAGTCATTAACTTAGATTATTATAATGATCTTAGTGATTCTATGGTATCATCTTATGCCTTACTTATCTAGTCTCATGGAGAGTCAAAGTGGGTGATATAAAATCCAATTTTATCACTCCATCACTATTGTTTAATAAAATCGTCCATAAGAAAATATGCATTTTTATTATAAAAGAGAAGGACCATCATGATATTTTCTTGTTAAAAGATACAACCATCATTTCCTTCTGTACTGATAATTCTGTACTCTAGCTACAAATTTTTCAGCAGAGTGTTACATTTTCTCATACTGGAATTGAGATTTTGCAGTTGAGATGTTGTAGCTGATATGTGATAATTATCTTTTCCGAAATTTCATTCCTTACCCACCATTTCGAATTCAGAATTTAGCTATGTTCCTGTGCTCAGCAGCCCTAAACTTTTCCTAAGCCATAATTTTAAACATGTTTATTTATCAATTTCTCTGTAACCTTCATACATAATGATGTGTGCATGTTGAAATTATCTGATATTTAGTGAACATTAAACATATGTGAAATGTCAGACCTATGTTAAAAGTACTGGGTTGGAGTCCAGATTTAAACATCTTCATTGTTAATTAATCTTTCTATAATTAAATCAGTCAAACTGTATTGAGGATAAAAAAGGGTTTTTGAGATGTTAATGCTAAGATGCATTAAAATAAGTTAGAATAGAATCAGGTAATGTGAAATATATAACAGGTATCAAAATTATTGAATGAATTTGTGAAATATTTAAAACTCAAGGCTAATATTTAAAAAATAAACCAGTGTAGGTAAAAACTATAACCAGACTGTTATATGACATTTATATTTAAATGTAATATGTAAGTGGAAGGAAATATGGTAGAGACAGCCTGTGTGGTTAAAAAAACAAAACAACAAAACTCTTTCATGTTTCAAGATTCTATTTCTAATGGTGCCCGTTTCTAGAGAAAAATCTTTTAACCTCTGTGAAAGTTTGACTTATTTACTGTTTACTTCAAAGGGGATGCAAAGAAAGGAAGTCATAGTGGCAACTATTTGAAGGTTAAGAGGATAATATAAAAGGGCTTCTGTTGACCAAGTACGATACTGAAATGCTATTTGCTGCTCATACTCAAGTTCAGCGCAAGCAAAAAAAAAAAAAAAAATGTTGTTAGGTATGGATTCAATCAGTGATGAAATATTCTTATATTTAAAGTTGCAAACTCTTTAAAATTTGAATATATTTGAAATTATCCTCATGAAAATACAGAGTTAATAGACAATTTTGTGCTTGAAATTGTCTATTTGATTCATATTGGCATGGGAAATAACAGCATAATTATATTTACACAATTTTAAGTCGTGAATCTTCAAGAATGCTCAGGAGAAAGCATGCAGGCTGAATTCATAATGTTCTGGATCATCTCTCAGTTTGTTTTGATAATAAATAGTCAATTACTTCAAAATGCTTCTTTTGTTACTTTGTTTCAAAAACTCACACTTATTATTTTTTTAATCTCCTAGGGTACAGTAATGTTGTTTCCAATATTCCCTACAAACATTTCATCAGAGGTTCTCACTAGTTGACCTCTATCAATTTCATGTTTAATCCAGAGGGGACAAATAAACTTTTCATTTTTTATAGACTTTTCAGATGAAGTATATATTTATTGCATATATTATTGCCACTTATTAAGAGCTACTGAGATTTTTTTCTTCTATATCTCATGATCCTTGATCATATTTTCTCTCTTTTGTATTTCTGTATCTTCAATGTGCATTCTCTCTTTTTTTTTTTTTTTTTCTTTACAGGCAGAGTGGACAGTGAGAGAGAGAGACAGAGAGAAAGGTCTTCCTTTGCCATTGGTTCACCCTCCAATGGCCGCCACGACCGGCGCGCTGCGGCCGGCACACCGCGCTGATCCGATGGCAGGAGCCAGGAGCCAGGTGCTTTTCCTGGTCTCCCATGGGGTGCAGGGCCCAAGCACCTGGGCCATCCTCCACTGCACTTCCTGGCCACAGCAGAGGGCTGGCCTGGAAGAGGGGCAACCGGGACAGAATCCAGCGCCCCGACCGGGACTAGAACCCGGTGTGCCAGCGCCGCTAGGCGGAGGATTAGCCTAGTGAGCCGCGGCGCCGGCCAATGTGCATTCTCTTAATCTGGGATACAGATTTCTTTATTTTTTTTATTTTTATTTTTTGACAGAGTGGACAGTGAAAGACACAGAGAGAAAGGTCTTCCTTTGCCATTGGTTCACCCTCCAATGGCCGCCGCGGCCAGTGTGCTGCGGCTGGCACATCTTGCTGATCCGATGGCAGGAGCCAGGTGTTTCTCCTGGTCTCCCATGGGGTGCAGGGCTCAAGCACTTGGGCCATCCTCCACTGCACTTCCTGGCCACAGCAGAGAGCTGGCCTGGAAGAGGGGCAACCGGGACAGAATCCGGCGCCCCGAGCTGGACTAGAACCCGGTGTGCCGGCGCTGCAAGGCGGAGGATTAGCCTAGTGAGCTGGGGCACCAGCTTGAGATACAGATTTCTTAAAACTAGTGGTTTAGCATAAGGAAGCCTTTTTTGATACTTTGTAAATACATTCCAAAAAATTTCCAATGTATTTAGTTGTTGGATATTTTGAAACTACTATTTTGTTCTGATGTAGCCAGATACTATCTAAATCCTGAGGATAGCTGAGTAATACATTAATTGTTGTCTTCTTTCCTGACCTTGACCTGCTTATTTCTGTTGCTATTACATATACTTTGTTTTAATTTTGCTATTTTTCTCTGCTTTTGGCTTTATTGAATGCAAGAAATGTTACATTGTTCCAACTATTATAATATATATATGAAGAACACTTATGGTAATTCTAAAAGGTGAGCATTTATTTATGACAGAAAATTATGACAGGTACAGCACTATTTCTGATCTACTTATCTTATTTGAAAATATTAAGATATTTATCATAATTGAAATTGTGTACTCACACAATTCAAGAAATAATATGGAGATTTCCCTTGTACATTGTTCATTTTTTCCAGATTCTTCTGATTATTAGCACTCTGAATACTGTAGTATAATATCACAGTGAGGATACAGAGACAGATTTTAATAATTCACTGTCTGCAGTCAGTGTATATGCTTCTGGATCTCCTCAATATAGGCTTCTATAATACACAAGATAGTCATCCTGGTACAGTAGGAGGTGTTGGCAACTATACACACTTCTCCCAGTTGAGTTAAAAGAAAGTCAAAGCCATTCTTTTGCTTAAAACAATTTTCTCAGGGTACTTATGGGATGTTTACAGGGCTCCCAAGACAGTGGTGATGGAGAAAGAAATAGTTGCAATGGTTCCTGAGTATGGAACCAAAAACTTCCTAAGACATACACCTAGAGTGAGTTGTACTGACTAGGATGTTCTTAATGGACAACCTCTGGATATTGGTCCATTTGAGTACCCTACACCTGAGATGATGTCCAGGGGCACTTCTAGCACAGCCAATGTGAAAGATTCCATCATTCACTAGCTTTCAAGGCATTACACTATCTTTATCATATTTGAGTCACCTCCAATTCATCCACAATGATGTAGCCTTTGTGTACATGTATCATCCATTCCATTGTTTTATTGTTCAATGTCCTTTCACAGGTTAGGGTTCACTGACATTCACCAACCAAGTCTCATTAATGGCAGAGTTACAAGAAATTAGTTTCATCACACAATACTTTTCATGTAGTCCATCATACAGGTGTACCTCTAATCCAACTTCTCTTCATCATCACTGTAACCTATTCTGTCCATGTAATCAAAGGAGCCTTGTACATCAAAGTACCCAGTTACCAGAGTTTTGTTAGCTGGGATCATGACATTTTACCACAAAATCAGTTAAATTAAATTAGGGTAACATTAGCTCCCTAGTAGTGGGTGCCAGATCCTCATTAGGTAAGCCTGGACTCAGATTTTGTTAGCATACTCTGAGACATTAGGGATGCTGTAGTAGTTTACCAGGAAGGGAGAGTCATTCTACTTGATGAGATAATGAGATCCGAATAGCAGATCCAGTAATTTTTCTGTTTATCCATGATGATCATATGTTGTAAGAATCTAATAAAGCCTTATGATTAAATATCCTTGTGTAAAAAGCAGATAGAACAGTTAGCATCCTACTCTTCCCCCATCCCGGGACCTCAGATGGTCTCTACTTGTTAAATATGGATTGAGTTGAGATGGTATAGTAACCCAGGCTTTCTATCACAGTTCCAAATTTCTCTCTGCTGTCACTCGTTGTCTTATTGCTTCAACCTGTTCTTTGGCTTCTTCTGGAACCAATCATGAAAGTAGCATTTTGGTTGACAATTGAACTCTGTTGAACTTGTTCAAGTACACCTGTGTGGTTTGAAGTTACTGAGTAAGAACTGGCAATTCATTTTATAGCATTGCATATGGCACTCTGGCCATGAAACACTTGGTCCACATTGATGCCCTATAGCAAAAAGAAAGTTGACATTCAAAAGAATTTTTATTTCATGACTCTCTAAGGCAACTTTCATACTCAAAATCGGAGATGTCAGTGCACACTACTGACAGTTTTTGCTGACACAGACTATTGTCTGCAGGAATGATAATTCCATCCAACTTCTAGGGTCTAAAGATTGTAAAAGTGAAGCCTGGCCTATGGCTCCCCATAGGGCTCCATGAAAAACTGCCTACTTTCTTTGTCATTTTGAGCATAGGGGACGAAAGAACATTCACAGGTATAGTATGTGCTACCACTAGTACCTAAAAGAGGTCCATCAGCTGTGGACATTTTTAAATTAGTGAGTGCTACCAAGGCCAGCAATTTTTGTCTGATTATAATTTGCTTGCTTCTTCAGCTTCCCACCCAATGTAGCCTTGACATTCAGCCTAAAATATGTACATATTGATAGCTCAATTGCTAGTTTCCATGCCCTAATGTCCTTTCTGACTGGTCCAACTGACTGTCACACTGTGATAGTATACTTTGTAGCAAGTCTTGAATTGACAAAGTAATGTCCTTCTTTGGCTGAATAACTCATTCGGCCTAGTTTAGTTTAGGTAGCTGATGGAGGTGGATTTTTGCACTTTCATGGAATGTACTCTTATCCATTACAGAGCAATAGAGTTCTGTGCCATAAGCCTCTAAGATTTCAATGCTTCCAAAGTACTCCATGGTAGCAAGCACAGTCACTAGCATACAAAATGTTTGGATAAGCTCTAAAAGCAGGTAAGAACTACAGGTAACCAAATATGTTAAAAACAAACAAACAAAAAAACCTACTAATATACTAATACAATCAGTTTAATTTTCCCCTGAAGAGAAATTGGAAATATTGTCACATGGGATCAAGTATGCAAGAACCCCAGGGAAATCAGAAATCCCTTAAATTTGTCTCTTATATCAATAGGAGGGCGTGGTCATTGGCCTCTAGTTGAAAACTGAGAGATCTTGGCTCTAGTCCCAAATGTCATTCATTCTCAGACATTTATAGCAGCGATACCCAAAACCAAAACACACAACAAGCACACAGCATTGAGACTTCCCGGCCTCTCTCCATATGGTCCTTTATTTTTTATTATTTATTACATTTAATGATTTATTTAAAGGCAGATTTACAGAGAGAGAGCGACAGACACACACAGAGAGATATCTTCCATCTGTTGGCTCAATCCCCAAATGGTAGCAATGGCTGGGGCTAGGCCAGGCTAAAGCCAGGAGCCAAGAGTGAATTCCAGATCTCCCAAGTAGGGACGTAAGCACTTGGGCCATCTTCTGTTAGTTTTTCAGGCTGTCCAATAGGGAGAAGGACTGGAAGTGCAGCAGCCAGGACTTGAACTGGGGCCCATATGAGATGTTCATGTTTCAGGAAGCAGTTTAAACCTATGAACCATAGCACTGGCCCTTGCATATTGTCTTTTAGATAGTAAGTCTCCATTTCTGTGAAGGCTCATCACTTGGTATGTTGGTTATTCCTCAGATACATCAGGAGCTTGTATTTTTAAATTTTAATTAAGTTATGAAGTTCCATATATTTCATATATACAGATTTAGAAACATAGTGAACCCCCCATCTCTCCTTCCAGCTCACACTTCAAACCTTCCTCCCATTCCCTCCCAAATTCCCATTCTTAATTTTTACAGTGATTTATTTTCATTATACATTACGATAATATAGTTAACCCAACTCTAAATAAGGAGTTCAACAAATAGTATGAGGAGAAACAAAGCAATACAAAACACTGCTCCTCAATGAAAGAGACAAAGGCTATAAACAATCATTGACTCTCAAAATGTTTATTTCACTCCAATGCAATACATTTCAGATGTTCTATTAGTTACATTGTATCAGTGAAAACATATGATATTTGTCTTTTTGGGACTGGCTTATTTCATTGTGTATAATGGTTCCCAGTTGTGACCATCTGGAAAAATCAAAGGAGAAAACAAAAAAATTCTGGAAACAAATGAAGATGACAACACATCATATCAAAATTTGTGCAATACAGCAATAGCAGTGTTAAGAGGGAAGTTTATAGCAATTGGTGCCTACATGAGGAATTGGAAAGGTAATAAATAAATGAGTATCAATGAATATCAAGGACCTAGAAACACAACAAAAAAACAAAAACTGATAAGAAGAAAGAAATAATTAAAATTAGAGGGCTAGCGCCAGCATCCCATATGGGCGCCAGGTTCTAGTCCCAGTTGCTCCTCTTCCAGCCCAGCTCTCTGCTGTGGCCCAGGAAAGCAGTGGAGGATGGCCCATGTGTTTGGGCCCCTGCACCTGCATGGGAGACCAGAAAGAAGCACCTGGCTCCTGGCTTCGGTCTGTGTAGTGCCAGCCATAGCAGCCATTTTGGGAGTGAACCAATAGAAGGAAGATGTTTCTCTCTGTCTCTCTCTCTCACTCTCTATAACTCTACCTGTCAAAATAAATTATAAAAAATAAAAAAAAAATTAGAGAAGACATAAAATATTGAAATGAAAAATACAAAATTCAGGGAAAATAAAGAGCTTTTAAAAAAAAATAGCAGACAAAATTGAAACACCATTGGACCAACTAACCACAAAAAGAGGGAAAAGATCCAAACCAATAAAATCAGAAATGAAAAAGGAAATGTAACAACAGATACCTCAAAAATAAAAAAAAAAATCATCAGAAATTACCACAAAGAGCTGGATATGATGGATTCCTAGAAACATACAATCTACCAAATTGAGTCATGAAAATATAGAAAACCAAAACAGACCAATAACCAAGACAGAAACTGAAACAGTAAAAAAGATCCTCCCAGTAAAGAAAACCAAGCCCTGGACAGCTTCACTGCTGAATTCTACCAGACATTTAAAAAAGAACTAACTCCAATACTTCTCAAACTATTCAAAACAATGGAAACAGACGGAATCCTAGCTAACTCATTCTATGAAGTACATGCAACAGAAAAAAGAACTATAGACCAATATCTCTGATGAACATAGATGCGAAAATCCTCCACAAAATATTAACAAATCAAATCCAAGGCATCAACAAGATCATTCACCTGGACCAAATGGAATGTATCCCTGGTATTCAAGGATGGTTAAACATTTGCAAATCAATTAAGAAACTGAAGAACAAAAGCCATATGATTATCTCAATAGATGAAGAGAAAAATTTGATAAAATACACCATCCTTCATGATGAAAACCTTAAGCAAAATGGGTATAGAAGGAACATTCATCGACACAATCAAGGTAATTAATGACAAACATACAGCCAATATCCTATTGAATGGTGAAAAGTTGGAAGTATTCCCACCAAGATCCTGAACCAGACAAGGATGCCCACTCTCAGCATTGCTATTTAATATAGTCCTGGAAGTTTTAGCCACAGCTATTAGTTGAGAAAAAGAATCAAAGGGATACAAATTGGAAAGGAGGAAATCAAACTATCCCTATTTGCAGATGACATGATCCTACATATAGGGGATACAAAGGACTCCACTGAGAGACTATTGGAACTCATAAAAAGTTTGTTAAAATGAAAAGGCATAAAATCAACACAGACAAATCAGTAGCTTTAGTATACACAGATAATATCATGGCTGAGAAAGAACTTTTAAGATCAGTCACATTCACAATAGTTATGAAAAGAATCAAATTCACTGGAATAAATTTAATCAAGGATGTGGAACCTCTTCAATGAAAATTATACAACACTAAAGAAAGAAATAGAAAAAATGATTAAAAGATGGAAAATCCTTCCATGTTCACAGTTGAAGAATCAACATCCTCAAAATGTCTATACTACAAAAAACAATTTACAGATTCAAAACCATCCCAACCAAAATACCAAAAACATTCTTCACAGATCTAGAAAAAATCATGCTGAAATTCATATGTAAACACAACAGAGCCTGAATAATGAAAGCAATATTATACAACAAAAACAAAGCAAGAGGCATCACAATAGCTGATTTCAAGAAACAACTACAGGGCAGCTATAACCAAAATAACCTGGCACAGGCACAAGAACAGACTTATAGGCCAATGGAACTGAATAGAAACTCCAGAAATCAATCCAAGCATCTACAACCAACTTATCTTTGATAAAGGAACTAAAATCAATTGGTGGAGCAAGGACAGTCTCTTTAACAAATGATCCTGGGAAAACTGGATCTCCAATAGCAAAAGTTTGAATCAAGCCCTCTACCTTATACCTTACACAAAAATCATCTCAAAATGGATCAAAGACTTAAATCTATGATCTAATACCATCAAACCATTAGAGAATATTGAGGAAACTCTGCAAGATATTAGCATAGGCAAAGACTTCTTAAAAAAAGAACCCAGAAACACCGGCAATCAAAGGCAAGATTGGCAAATAGGATTACATCAAGCTGAGAAGCTTCTGCAATGAAAAATAAACACTCAGCAAAGTATAGAGGCAACTGGCAGAATGGGAGAAAGTATTTGCAAACTGTGCAACTGATAAAGGGTTAGTATCAAGAATATATAAAGAGCTCAACAACAATACAAGAATGGCTTGCATAGAGAAATCAACAAATGACCAATGCTGGAGAGAATGTAGGGAGAAAGGAACCCTGGTCCACTGTTTGTGGGAATATAATCTTGTGCAACCACTGTGGAAGACAGTATGGAGATATCTCCAAAAGCTGAATATAGACCTACCATATGACCCAACCGTCTCACTCCTGGGAATTTACCCAAACCAAAAGAAATCAGTATATGAAAGAGTGACCTATGCCCCCATGTTCATTGCAGCACAATTCATAGTAGATAAAATATGGAATTAACCCTGATGTCCATCAACTGCTGACTGGTTAAAGAAATTATGGAATACTACTCAGCTGTAAAAAAAATGAAATCCTTTCTTTTGCAACATATTCTGCTCTACTACTCAGTTCTCTAGCCCTGACAATGAATGTTTACATGTTCACCCCAAAATTATGATATTTCCAAATTGTTTTATTTCTGCCTTGATCTATGCCATCAGTTCCCCCACATGTGGGAGAAACTGAGGAGAAGACCTATGTCCCACTTATCACTCTCTCTTCCCCATAATATATCCATAAAATATCAAATCCTTGTACCCTGGAATGGTGTTTGTGCCCCAAGCTGGTAAATAAAACATCACTACTCCAAATTCATTAATAAGACAGAGTTACATCAAATTGGACCCTACAGACTTGCAACAGGTTTGTGGAACACATACCAACTTGTCTGAGTCCAATAATAGAATGAGCCCAAATGCAATAAGCTACATGAGTAGACATGTTACTTATAGACAAGCAGTAAAGAACAACAGGAACCTGGAATACTGGCAACCATGTGCGTATGCCATTAGCGCCATAGCTATGAGGCCCTGAAAGAGAATACATCCTAATTTTAAAACTTAAGAGTAAGCTGAGGGTCAACATTGTGGGATAGCGAGTAAAGCTGCTACTGTAAATGCTGGCATCTAATATGGATGCTGGTTCAAGTACTTCACTTCCCATCCAGTCCTTGCTAATGGCCTGGGACTGGGAAAAGCAGCAGAAGATGGCTGAAGTGCTTAGGCCCCTACCATACACATGGTAGATCAGGATGAGGCTACTGGCTCTTGGTTACAGTCTGACCCAAGCCTGGCCATGGCAGCCAACTGGGGAGTGAAACAGTGAATGAAAGACCTTTCTCCGTCTCTCCCTCTCTCACTGTAACACACTGAAATAAATAAATAAGAAAATATTTTAAGAAATGAGCAACGTGAATCACAGAACTAAAACTTCAAAGGATATCCTGCTTCTATAAGAGAGAGCACCAACGTCCAAAATGTTTGCAGTAGGTTCTTCATATCACAAGATAATGCACTCCCAGCACGTTCAACAGTTAATTGTTAAGAGCCTCAGACCAGAAAGAAGAAATAGCTTGACCTGCCAAAGCCTCACAGAAAACAGTTCCACACTGGCCTACATGTCTGGATAGGGATTACAATATAGTTTAATTTTCCATCAAATATCCATAATAGGGATATCATATAGTAAGATACATAATAGTAAAATATCATAGATTTTTTTTTGACAGGGAGAGTTAGACAACGAGAGACAGAGACAGAAAAAAGGTCTTCCTTCCATTGGGTCACCCCCCAAATGGCCGCTAAGGCCAGTGCTCTATGCTGATCCAAAGCCAGGAGCCAGGCACTTCCTCCTGGTCTCCCATGGGGTGCAGGGCCCAAGCACTTGGGCCATCCTCCAGTGCCTTCCCAGGCCACAGCAGATAGCTGGACTGGAAGAGGAGCAACCGGGACAGAACCAGCGCCCCAACTGGGACTAGAACCTGGAGTGCCAGTGCCACAGGCAGAGGATTAGCCTAGTGAGCCGCAGCACCTGCCAGTCATAGATCTTTTTAATAATCATGATATACATTGTACTTAATCAGATTTATTGAGGTATAATGACCAATGCAAAATTTACTAATTTTGAGGCAGATATTTTGCCTAGTAGTTAGATACTGGTTAAGACACCTGCATCTCATATCAGAATATTAGGTTCAATATCCAGCCCTCTGCCTTTTGACTTTAGCTTCTTGCTAAGCATACCCTGGGAGGCAGTAGTGAAGGCTCAAGTAATTGTATTTTTGCTACCTACATGGGAAGTGACCTGTACTGAATCCCTGGATCCCGGCTTCAGTCCAGCCATGTCCAAATCCTGGCTGTTGTAGGTATTTGCAGACTGAAAAAGCAGAGCTCTGTATGTCTCTATTTCTGTCTGTTTGTCTCTGTCTCTGTCTCTGCCACTCAAACACATAAAGAAATACTTTTTTAAGATTTGTTTATTTTACTTGAAAGAGTTAAACAGAGAAAGGAGAGGTAGAGAGAGAGGTCTTCCATCGGATGTTTCACTTCCCAATTGGCCTCAACAGCCGGAACTGTGCCAATCCAAAGCCAGGAGCCAGGAGCTTCCTCCAGGTCTCCCATGCAGGTGCAGGGGGGCCCAAGGACTTGGGCCATCTTCTACTGCCTTTCCAGGCCACAATAGAGAAAGAGCTGGACAGAAAGCAGAGCTGTGGGGTCTTGAACTGGCGCCTATTTGGGATGCCGGCACTTCAGGCTAGGTGTTAACCCGCTGCGCCACAGTGCCGGCCCCAAGAAATTTTTTAAGATTATTAATTTTCAAGACAAATTAGTGAGTCTGGAAAATGTGTAGCTTTATATTTATTGACAAAAGTCATGCTATAAAACACTACCATTATTACAAAATTTCAGACATGTCCTATTTTATATTAATTCCCAAGATGATATTCACTATATTTACCTAGTTAATGAGATTATAAAATTCAATTATCACTCAGTATGCTCAAAATTGGGTTTTTAACATAATAATTCTTCAGTTATGCATTATAAATACTTGTGTGTTAATAAATTAAATTTCATATATGCTTTCACTCTGTAAAATTGGAATGCATACAGAATTGTTTCTATTTCTCAATTATGTTAAATTATTACCTTTCTCATTTGTGCCTAAATAAATGCACTTCAGGAATTTAGATGTTGGATTTTGTTTGTGGCATAGTGGTTCTGACATTGCATATTACTGGGTGGTTGGAGTCGTGGCTACTCCACTTGCGATCCAGCTTCAATTAATATGCCTAGAAAGACAGCAAAGGATGATCCCTGTATTAGGGCTCCTGCCATCCACATAAGACACAAAGAATGAGTTCCTGACTTTTGGTTTCAGCATGATCCATCCTTGGTTGCTGTGGCCATTTAGGTAGTGAACCTGTGGATGGTAAATCTCTGTGTGTCTCTCCATCTCTCTCTATTTCTCTTCCTCTCTCTGTGTCATTCAGCCTTTCTAATAAGTAAATTATGAAGAAAAATATTTTGAGAGTGAACTTACATTTAAGTCAAACTTTTCCATCAACTTAATTTATCAAGTTTAAATCTATAGGTGAATATAACAAATCATCAGATAATACAAACAAACAAGAATTTCACATGTAGATTTTGGTTCTCTCTGTTTATTGGGAGAGGTGTTGTGACTGGTTCTGGGTTGAGCTACTAAATAAGTCTTGGCACCCAATACAAAATTGACACAGATCAGAGGTGTCTCCTTTTGTCATGACTGAAATTTTGGAGAATCCAGATGCTGTGGGTGCAAATGCTGGCTCTCCAATTATGTTCACGACACTACTTACTTTCCCCAGTTTCAAATTTATCTCATTAACTTTAAACAGAATTGATATTTCAAAATGTGAAACTGATTTATATGAAACATATATTTATACAGAAAATAAGCAAATAATTTTTGGAACACTGTCCACTTCAAAAATGTACTTTCAGAAAAGCACCATTGAAAGGAAATACATATTTTTGTCTGTATTTCATAAAAGAGAGATACAAATTTCTAATGAAGAATTTTCTTCTTTCTTCCCTTACTTTAATGTTAAAGCTTGGAAGTTCAAATATTCACATATCAATTTAATGATTCAAAGAATAATTTCTTGTGTTTCTCTACCAGGTGGCATGTGGGCTCAATCTGGAAGTCCCCGTTCTTGTTTCCCACAGGAAAACCACATATTCACTTCTCACAAATGGTCACTTCTTTTTCTCAATTCTCTTCCCAATACTTGCTGAAGGCTCTGCTCAGCACGCTCTATTTTGTGGGCATTTCATTTCAATTTATGTATCATTCCTCTTCCATACATCATTGTTGTTTTATATGACATAAATGAGAAGAGATGGTATGACATCTTGATTGATCTGGATCCCAAGTGTGCCCCTGTATCATGAGTCACAGTTGCATTTTCTAAAGTATGTGTTAAGTACTACCACCAAACATGCATCTGGGATCATTTTAGCTGTAGAATTTTCAAGTTTTAAGTTCTGTTTACAGAATTCATCTCCATCTTCTGCGGTCTATTATTTAAACAGGGAGGATAAATATAGATGAATTTGCTCCAGTCATCTATGGGTTGCATGGCTACCTGGGTCAACTCCACCCAAGCATCCACAGACTCCTCTCAAATTTAACACTGATTCAACACTGGTTTTGTTGTTGTTCTTTGTTTCTTTTAAGCTCTCGGATGCTCTATTACAACTGCTGGCCCTAGGATCATAAAAACTCAGCCATGATCCATGTTTGATGAACACAGAATGCCATTAGTCACAGAGCTAGGAACTAGAAACTTGTTATTCTGTTGCTGTTGCTGTTGCTGTAGGAAGGTAACAGGTCCTGTTACTTTGCTTGACAAGAAAGCAAAGAAGGCATTTCCCACCCTAGCATTTCTATCTTATTGAAAGTAGGTTACAGATGAAATCTGAGTTGTAAAGTAAATTGGGAATAGTTTTTAGCTTTTCCCAACAGAGCCGGGACTTGGTAAGCTGCCAGAGGATTGGAATGCACCTGAGAAAAGCCCTTCAGTCACTGAAGTCCGCTCATGAGACGATTCAATACCCACGAACTTGCCTTTTCTAAATTTTAGACTTCAAAAGAAAATCAGTAACAAGAATGCTATGCTGCCTAACATAATTTGAATATATACAGTAAAAATTCGAATGTACCTCTCCAAAATAGGTATCCATGAGATTTAATCCTTTCTTTAAAATTTATTTATTTATTTGAAAGCCAGAGTTACAGAGAGAGAGAGAGAGATGTTCCATCTGCTGGTTCTCTCCCCAGATGGCCACAACATCTGGAGTTGGGCTGAACCAAAGCTAGGAGCCAGGAGCCTCCTCTGGGTCTCCCAAATGGGTGCATAGGCCCAAGCATTTGGGCCATCTTCTACTGCTTTCCCAGGCCACAGCAGAGAGCTTTATAGGAAGTGGAGCAACTGGGTCTCAAAATGGTACCCATATGGGATGCTGGCACTGCAGAGGGCGGCTTTACACGCTATGCGCCAGCCCCTACTCATTTATTTGATCTTAACATTGTCTTAACATCTGAAAGTCGGTAATAATTCTAAAATTATCCAAATCAACTTATACTAAAACCTTGGAGGAAAATTAGAGGAAAGACAAGGCAAAAAATTTAATATGTGACATCGCAGGAGAGAAATAACACAAGGATATAGTATATATTTGATTTTATAACAGCTCATGGAGTTGTCTATAGCATTTTCTCTACTTATCCCTTATTTCTCTGTCCTATCCTGTTATCTGAGTTTCCAGATTAGATTTTACTTATGAACTAAACCCTTAGCTGTCTTGTCAAAACAGTGGTGTTATAATCCTTCATTAATGTTTACTATTTGCCAGAAAATCCAGGAGGCAAGTGAGGGGTATAGGTCCAGGTCAAATTTGTCTCCAAGATTGTGCAACCATAGCCATAGGCATTTCCAAAGGCTTTAGGTGACAGCCTCACAGACTTGCAAAACAGTGCACCTTGGTCTGTGGAAGGAACCACAGGCAAGGACTCAGGTGTCCTGAGTGGCCATCTTCCAGCACATCTGCATACTGGCTTAGGTTTCTCCATGGAGCCCCATCACTGAGGATCTTGGACTGAGGACATTTCAAACTACTTCTGATCATACCTCTTGCAGGGGGATATGGGTGGTAAGGAGAAAGAAAGACACAAAAGTGTTCACTTCAGCAGCACATGTACTAAAATTGGAAAGGTATGGAGAAGATTAGCATAGCCCCTGTGCAAGGATGACACACAAAATTGTGAAGCATTCCATATTTGTTTTCCTTTTCTCTTCTTCATACTGTATGTTGAAGTCTTTACTTAACAGAGTTAATCATATAGATATAGATAGATATAGATATAGATATAGATATAGATATAGATATAGATATAGAGTCGATTGAAAAAAGATCTCAGTAAAAAATAAGAGGAGGGATAAGAGAGAGAGGAGAAAGTTTGTAATTGTAAAGCTGTAATATGCAATCTTAATTGTCAAAATGATCATATTAAGTGTTAAAGTTAACATATAGATAGGATAGGAGTTAAAGAGACCCTATTTATAGTATCAAGTAATGCCTGCTAATAATAATAGAATTAAAAAGGAGGGAATGTGCAACATGGGAAGCAGTCCATACAGCAGAATCATAGAATGACAATCACTTTAAGTAAAACTCTGACCTCAGCCCTTAAGGCATTAGGATGTGTCTGTAAAGCCCCTGAGAGCATTTGAGACGTGGAAAGCCAGGACACTGTGGGAAAAAAAAATCCTACATAAAGGATCTCTGTAAGAGAGACCTCAGTGGAAAGAAGTGACCATCAAAGAAGGGTGTACTTTTCTCTGAAGGGATGAGAGAACTTTTACTTTGCTTATGGCCTTGTCTAAATACTGATTAGAGTGTGGGTTTGAAAGACTTCCATAACATTGGCAGCTCATGTCAAGAACTTGGGTAGCTGGCGCCATGGTTCACTAGACTAATCCTCTGCCTTGCGGTGCCGGCACACCGGGTTCTAGTCCCGGTCAGGGTGCCGGATTCTGTCCCGGTTGCCCCTCTTCCAGGCCAGCTCTCTGCTGTGGCCTGGGAGTGCAGCGGAGGGTGGCCCAAGTGCTTAGGTCCTGCACTCGCATGGGAGACCAGGATAAGTACCTGGCTCCTGCCTTTGGATCAGCGCGGTGCGCCGGCCACAGCATGCCGGCCGCGGCGGCCATTGGAGGCCTTTGTCTCTGTCTCTCTCTCTCACTATCCACTCTGCCTGTAAAAAAAAAAAAGAGCTTGGGTAATCATTGATGTTATACATGAGTGTTAATTGTTAAATCAACAACAGAAGTCACTACGCATTTACTCCTCAATTAGGACCTCTGTCCTAAGTGAGTTGTACTATAAGAATTAACCGTAAAATTTGTTCTCAAATAGTACTTTTTATGTTGTGTGTATTTGTGTGTGTGTGCATGCAAACTGTTGAAAACTTTACTGAGTATAGAGTTGGTCTTCTGTATATAAAATTAATTAAAAATTAATCTTATTTAAAAATGGGATGGGAGAGGAAATAGGTGGTAGGATGGGAGTGAGGGTGGAAGGGTGGGTACGGGGGGAAAAATACCACTATTTTCCTAAAGATTTACCTATGAAAATTGTATTCATTAAATACAAACTTTAGAATAAAAAGAAAGACACGCCATTTTCCCCCTTTCAATATTCAACACTCCTCACTTCTAGTCCTTCTTCCTTTTATCTTTCCCAAGCCTTGGCGTCCACGACACTTCTGTGCTCAGCTCCTTGGTAGTATGAAAATTCACACACCTGCCTCTGAGCTGATCCACTGACTTCTGTCTGCTGTGATTCCAAGGGGGACATGGAACCTGGGGAGACAGCCTTCCTACTGAACCTCCTGCTTTTCCTATCTTGGTGGGCAACTGCTGCCTTTGTTTCACTTGTTCTTTTACGTGTCTACCTCAACACCTGGCAGTCAACTCTCTTCACATCAGCACTTGACAATATTCAAAAAGTATTTTCGGTCCCAGAAACTCTTCCTACTTTTGCTATATTAGTTATATTTTTGATTAAAAAGGATTCAATTTACAACACATGGTGTAACATATTTCATCGTTCGATTAGCTGGCGTGCATAAATAATCCTTATAAGGGACTCCATTATCATAACTGCAGGTAAGATCACCTTAAATTTCTTTCTATGGATTTGATTATTTGGCCAGTTTATGACATTTCTGCCCACAGTTTTGTTCTTCCATGCTGTGTCCTACAGAGGTGAGCCTTACGGGGGTGGCCCCAACACATGTGCGATTTATCTCAAACTCATTTCCATGTTTATCACTTGGCACCTACTTCTTCTACTCACAGTATGTTTTGAAGCTTAGGTAATTACTTTAAATTCCTCAAAATCTGTACCCCTTCTCTCCAGAGTGTTTTGCAAATATGCTCCATCTAAATAGAAATACTTTTCATTTAACTCTATGGTCATAATTGATACTGTTATTTCAAATTTTGTTTCCTATGTGAGAAATTTAATTATTCCACAAGTATTAGTAATCTGTGTCCCACAGTTTTTATGCAGCCTGCAAAGTTATAATGGTATTTAAATTGTTAAAATAATATTTATTTAGAATGTTTATTTATTTATTTGAAAGTCAGGGTTACAGAGTGAGAGGGAGAGACACAGACATGTTCCGTCAGCTAGTTCACTCCCTAGATGGCAACAGTGGCTGGGGCTGGGCCAGGCAAAAACAGTAGCCATGAGCTTCTTCCAGGTACCGCTTGTGGGTGGCAGGGGCCCAAGCACTTGGACCATCTTCAGCTGCTTTCCCAGGTGGGCTAGCAGGGGACTAGATTGGAATTGGAGCTACTGGGACTCAAATCAAGTTATGGCTAGTAAAGCCACTGCTACAATGCTGCATCCTAAGTGTTTGCATTTTCAAAAATATTTTGTGACAAAAAATAAAATTAAATAAAATACAAATTTTGATGCGTCTATAAATATATTGGGTATCCAGCTATGATACTTCACTTATGTATTGTTTATATATGCTTTCATGCTACAAATAGAGAGTTGAGTAGTTGCAGTCATGCAACTATCAAAACAAAAAGCTTTATTAACTGTCTGACAATTTACACAGAAAGTTTACTGACTAAATTGCTCCATAATTTTATATATTTTAAATATATTACATATAATTTTATCTATCTGTCTCTCTGTTGAAGGACTTCCTTATGGTTCAGTTTTAAGCTCTGCTGTGTAATAGGCAAAAATATGAAATATGTGATCTCAGTTTTTTTACAAGTATGGAAGAATGATTTATTCACTAAATTTTTTTACTTGTAATTCATGAAGTGATTATCTTTCATTTTTATCTTATTGCCTCTTTCATACTAACTTTATAAATATAATTATCAAATTTTGTAGTAGAGTGATGTTAAAAATATGAGCTTTTTTCTGGTCCTTTTAAAAAACTGGAAATGTTCTCAGCATTATAATGACTTATCTAATTAATGAATTATCAAGTAAGTGGATTCTTTGGCTTAATTAAATATCTTCATTAATTTTTTGCTGCTTTTAAAAATAACATTTACACATTCATGCAAATAGGTTCATCTTTTTTAATCAGGTGCAGGGTTAATAATTCCAATTAGTTTAGGAGCAGAGTTAGTAATTCTAATAGCTGTTCAAACTGGAATATATCAAGATTCAGAGGGGCCAGCACTGTGGTATAGTGGGTAAATCCACCACCTGCAGTGCCGACATCCCATATGGGTACCAGTTCAAGTCCTGGCTGCTCCACTTCTGATCCAGCTTTCTGCTATGGACTGGGAAAGCAATGGAAGATGGGCCAAGTCCTTGGGGCCCTGCACCCACGTGAGAGACCTAAAAGATGCTCACGACTCCTGGCTTCAGATTTGCCCAGCTCCAGCCATTGTGGCCATTTTGGGAGTGAACCAGAGGATGGAAGACTCTCTCTCTCTGTCTCTGTACCTCTGCTTCTCTAAATCTTCCTTTCAAATAAATAAATAAATATTTTTTTAAAAAGACTCAGAGAAAGAATATTTCAGAATTTGAGCAGATAATCTGTAAAATATTTGTTTAATTTGTAAATAATTTTTATATACATTGCAATATTCAGAATTTTGGCAAAAGAGAGTCATAATATCAATGCATAATAAATTTGATTTTAATACTAATACATATTTATCAATGTATGTTACTTTTAAATTGTATGTTTATATTTATTTATATAATTATAAAGATAGGCACGATTAGTGTATTTTTAAAACTAGATAAGCTTGCTTTTTGTCACTTAATTATATAGACATTTATGTTTCATAATCCTTCATAAAGTTGCAGTGGCTTACTATGTTATTTATTATACATGTTATGTTCTACTATTCAAATTTTCTAAAACTATTTTTTGTTGATTCAAGCACTTGTAACTTTCAGCCAAAGAGGACAGATTTAGAAAGTATATTAATCTCATACTTGTTCCAGAAAACCAGAAATGCCATCTATAAATTTCTAAGTCTTATAATAAAAGAAGAGTATAAATTAAATAGATAAAATTTTGAAAAATAGAATTCACTTGGAGTGCCGCAAAGACAAATGGAAAGCAACAAACACAATTCATGTTACAGAAACTTAGCAAATGCTCAGAAATTGGTGGTATTCACACTATGTTAGAGTAGCACAGAACTAAATCCCAGTACAAGACTGTTTAGGAAAGGATGATACACATTATTCTACTTTAATTTACCTGGAAAGTCAATTTTCCCTTCACCAC
This sequence comes from Oryctolagus cuniculus, assembly GCF_051225735.1. Lineage (NCBI taxonomy): Eukaryota > Metazoa > Chordata > Mammalia > Lagomorpha > Leporidae > Oryctolagus > Oryctolagus cuniculus. The sequence goes on along the minus strand of NC_142874.1, from coordinate 62,546,833 downwards.
TGGAATAACCAAGACATATAAGAGGGAGGAATGCTAAGAACAGTTAAAAGTGATGTACCTCGTGGAAACAGAAAGTTTATTCACTGACTGTGGACACACACCAAACGAAATTCAGATGTCCAATAGAGGCATGAAAAAATGTTTATGATCACTAGCCATCAGGGATATGCAAATCAAGAGCACAATGAGGTTTTACCTCACCCCAGTTTGAATGGCTCTCAAACAGAAATCAAAAAAGCAAGAAACGCTGGTGAGGATTTAGGAGGAAGGGTAGCCTAATCCACTGTTGGTAGAAATGCAATCTAGTACAGCTGTTGTGAAAGACAGTATGGAGGTTGCTCAGAAAGCTGAAAATAGATCTACCATAGACCCAGCCAACCCATTCCTGGGAATTTACCCAAACAAAATGAAATGAGCACATGAAAGAGTTATCTGTACCCCAAGTTCGTTGCAGCTAACTTCATAATAGCTAAGATATGGAATCAACTCAGATGTCTATCAACTGGTGACTGGATAAAGAAATTATGGCATATATACACTATGGAACATTAATCCGAGTTTTTTTTTTTTTTTTTAAGAATCCCATCTTGAAACAAAATGGATGCAACTAAAAACCATTAGACTTAGTGAAATAAGCCAGTCCTCAAAACACAGATAATATATATTTCCCCTGTTCTGCAGTAACTAGTAGAGTATCTAAACTGTAATTGTAATGTGCTGGAATGAAATTGTCATTCTTAGATTCAATGATTGTTTACAGTTCTTGTCTTTGCTTTGCGGAACAGTGTTATTTTCTTCATATTATTTGAATTCTTTTTTAGTGTAGGGTTAATATCCTGAGTTTAAAGTAAACTGGAAATAGATCATTGTAAAAATTAAGAGTGGGAATAGAAGAATGGAGGAAGAAAGGTGGAAGCATGGGCATAAGAAAGGTAGGGTAGAAGTATCACTCTGTTCCTAAATCTGTATATATATGAAATACACGAAAATTGTACAACTTAAATAAAATTAAAAAATAAAAAGGCAGTACTATTATCTTATATTTGTTTTGTTATAGGTATGCTTGGGAATAACAATTAAAAACTAAGCAAACAATTACCCATTATAAATCAAATAATAAAAACTAAAGAAAACATTATGAAGGAAAAAAGACCCGGGCCTTCTAATCACTCAGCTTTGAGTGAAGACTAAATCTAACATATGGAACTTAATACATCTGTAAGTGAAATATGTAGAAAGTACTGTAAACATCAAGCTTAGAAATATTTTTCTCAGATCTAGAAAAAAATGATGCTGAAATTTATATGGAGACACAGGAGACCTCGAATAGCTAAAGCAATCTTGTACAACAAAAACGAAGCCAGAGGCATCACAATACCAGATTTCAGGACATACTACAGGGCAGTTGTAATCAAAACAGCATGGTACTGGTACAGAAACAGATGGATAGACCAATGGAACACAATTGAAACACCAGAAATCAATCCAAACATCTACAGCCGACTCATATTTGATCAAGGGTCCAAAACCAATCCCTGGAGTAAGGACAGTCTATTCAATAAATGGTGCTGAGAAAATTGGATTTCCACGTGCAGAATCATGAAGCAAGACCCCTACCTTTCACCTTACACAAAAATCCACTCAACATGGATTAAAGACTTAAATCTACGACCTGACACCATCAAATTATTAGAGAGCATTGGAAAAACCCTGCAAGATATAGGTACTGGCAATGACTTCTTGGAAAACACCCCAGAAGCACAGGCAGTCAAAGCCAAAATTAACATTTGGGATTGCATCAAAATGAGAAGTTTCTGTACTGCAAAAGAAACAGGAAAGTGAAGAGACAACCAACAGAATGGGAAAATATATTTGCAAACTATGCAACTGATAAAGGGTTGATAACCAGAATCTACAAAGAAATCAAGAAACTCCACAAGATCAAAACCAACAACCGACTTAAGAGATGGGCCAAGGACCTCAATAGACATTTTTCAAAAGAGGAAATCCAAATGGCCAACAGACCCATGAAAAAATGTTCACATTCACTAGCAATCAGGGAAATGCAAATCAAAACCACAATGAGGTTCCACCTCACCCCAGTTAGAAAGGCTCACATTCAGAAATCTACCAACAATAGATGCTAGAGAGGATGTGGGGAAAAAGGGACACTAACCCACTGTTGGTGGGAATGCAAACTGGTTAAGCCACTATGGAAGTCAGTCTGGAGATTCCTCAGAAACCTGAAGATAACCCTACCATTCAACCCAGCCATCCCAAATCCTTGGAATTTACCCAAAGGAAATGAAATTGGCAAACAAAAAAGCTGTCTGCACATTAATGTTTATTGCAGCTCAATTCACAATAGCTAAGACCTGAAACCAACCCAAATGCCCATCAACAGTAGACTGGGTAAAGAAATTATGGGACATGTACTCTATAGAATACTATACAGCAGTCAAAAACAACGAAACCCGGTCATTTGCAACAAGATGGAGGAATTTGGAAAACATCATGCTGAGTGAATTAAGCCAGTCCCAAAGGGACAAATATCATATGTTCTCCCTGATTGGTGACAACTAACTGAGCACCAAAGGGGAAACTTGTTGAAGTGACATGGACACTATGAGAAACAGTGACTTGATCAGCTCTTGTCCTGATGGTTGATGTACAATGTAATACTTTATCCATTTTAGTACTTTTTTTGTTCTAGTACTATTGGTTGAACTCTGTAATTAACACACAATTATTCTTAGGTGTTTAAATTTTAACTGAAAAGTGATCCCTGTTAGGAATTTGGAAAACATTATGCTGAGTGAAATAAGCCAATCCCAAAGGGACAAATACCACTTGTTCTCCTTGATAGGTGACAACTAACTGAGCACCAAAAAGGAAACCTGTTAAAGTTAAATGAACACTATGAGAAAAGGTGACTTGATCAGCCCTCACCCTGACTGGTGATGAGCAGCTTAATATATTATCCCTCTTAGTATTTTTTTTTGTTTGTTCTACTTAATACTTTTGGTTGAATACTGTAATCAATACACAATTCTTCTTAAGTGCTGAAACTTAACTGAAAAGTGATCAGTGTTAAATATAAGAGTGGGAATAAGAGAGGGAAGAGATGTGCAATTCGGGACATGCTCAAGCTGACTTACCTCAAACACTAGAGTTAGAAACATACCAGGGGATTTGAAATCAATCCCATCAAGGTGGCATGTACCAATGCCATCTCACTAGTCCAAGTTATCAATTTCTGTTCACAACTGATCATAATGATAGGACTAAGAACCAAAGTGATCACATAAACAAGACTAGTGTCTGCAAATACTAGCTGATAGAATAAAAAAGGAGAGAATGATCCAACATGGGAAGTGAGATACACAGCAGACCCATAGAATGGCAAATGTCCTAAACAGCACTCTGGCCCTAGAATCAGCCCTTAAGGCATGCGGATCCAGCTGAAATGCCCATGAGAGTATTTCAGGCATGGAAAGCCAAGACACTCTGGGGGGGGAGGGGGAACCTAAATGAAAGATCTCCGTGAGTGAGATCCCAGTGGAAAGAACGGGTCATCAAAGAAGGGAAGAGAGTACTTCCACTTTGACCATGGCCTTGTCTAAACATTATCAGAGTCAGTGAACTCAGGGGGCTTCCATAGCCTTGGAAACTCATGACAAGAGCCTAGGGTGATTATTGAGGCCATAAACAAGAGTGTCAATTTGTTAAGTCAACAACAGGAGTCACTGTGCACTTACTCCTCATGTAGAATCTCTGTCCTTAGTGTGCTGTACATTGAGATTTAATGCTATAACTACTACTCAAACAGTATTTTTCACTTTATGTTTCTATGTGGGAGCAAACTGTTGAAATCTTCACTTAATATATGCTAAACTGATCTTCTGTATATAAAGAGAATCGAAAATGAATCTTGACATGAATGGAAGGGGAGAGGGAGTGGATAAGGGGAGGGTTGCGGGTGGGAGGGACGTTATGGTGGGAAGCCATTGTAATCCATAAGCTGTACTTTGGAAATTCATATTCATTAAATAAAAGTTAAAAAAAATAAATAAAAAAAGAAATATGAGTTAAATTCCAAAAATAAAAGTTTGAATTAACTGAAAAAATTACTGTCTGTAGGGAGCAGAACTGGTGGAAAACAGAGTAAAGGACTTCTTTTTTCTACTTTAATCCTTGTAATATCATTTGATTTTTTGGATTGTGTGAATGCACATACAAAAGCAATATTAAAAAAAATAGTTTCATATTTTTCAAATTTTTTGGATATCAAAACATCTTTGCTTCCTTTTTGAAATGTTTTTAGCAAGTATTTCATATTTTAAGCTAATCATTAAATATATGCTTTTTTACAGACAAGTAAGAATAATAAAATTCTGATTTTTAGCACTCAATTTGATTTGACAATTTCCTGTTGAGGTACTACTCACATTTCCTTACTGCAATTTTAATTCATATGAAAATTAACCATTCTTGTTCTTTACCCTGAAATCCTCTATCTTCTCACCATATATATTGCCCAGTATGTCTCAATCAAGCAGTATCTGCAGGAAATACTGGGTTCTAGTGCCATAGTTTTTTCTCATACATTTCCTTTAAATTTTTGACCTTGTAATTTCTTGCACACAGTCAACATTTTTATAAAAAGACTTTTTAAATATTTATGTATTTACGACTATTATTTGCTTTTTCCTTACAAGTAGACATGACTCATCCTTAGATAGTAACAGAAAGTTAATAATGGAGGAAAATAATAAAATTTATAAGACAGTAAACATTACACGATATGACAAGAGATCGATAACCTCAGGAGATAAAGAAAAAAGTTCAACCTACTGTGTACAAACTATGTTGATATTTTAATGGGCTACAGTGTCAGAGTATGTTTGAACTAAAAGTTCACTGATCATTTGTTCTCCACTTCCAGATTAATTCTGGAGGGTTACTGTGAAAATGCGTAAAGCAAATTTGAAAAAGAAAGAAACAAATGCTGAGATATTGAGAAGGAAACCATAAACTGTCTTATCCCAGTAGGAAGTTGGTCATTTAATTTAGATTGTCTCTGTTGATGATGTCCAGAGAGGCTGAGTAGGAAGTGAATAAAATAATTCTTTGTGAGAGGTTCTCATTCCAGGACTTGTGGCATTTCCCCCAAATTTTCTGGCAGAGAAGATGTGCATCATACTTACAAAGCAAATAATGAGGAAACAAGTGCAATGAACCATCAGTAACAGGAAAAATGGCAAAAAATTGCAAAAGCTGAAAATCTAGCATTATTACAGACAGACTGAAAAGCAAGTGCTTGTGTTATGCTTTAAGAATTATTTTTAAAGACTGGAAATATTTGCTGCATAACAAAAGCAATGCAATGTGATTCACTAGTTCTAACAAGAAATAAATTACATATTATAAACAATAATACTATTATTAATACAATAAATCATTAGGAGTGTGAGTATGAAAATATTTAGGGCAAAAAATAGATATTGAGCCAGACTTAATCACAGAATTGAGGTCAGTGAAAGAAAACATATCAGTCCTTAAAAGAGCAAAGGAAAGACAAGACTTTTCAAACGAGGAGACATTACATTAAAAGTAACATGGACACTGGAAAATAAAATGTTATAATATGTCAGTTTATAATTTGTATTTGTAAGTTTACAATTTAATTCCTATTGTCACTCCAAAGATATCATTTATATATTCTTTTGTGAAGGTTTATTTATTGATTGATTTGAGAAGTGGAGTTACAGGGAGAGAGGGAGAGACAGAGAGAAAGATACTCCATCTGCTATTCAACTCCCCGAGGGGCCCCAATGACCAGAACTGGGCCGGTCCCAAGCAGGAGCCAGGAGCCTCTTCTGGGTCTCCCGGATGGCCACAGGGGCTACCCTTCAGTGCTTTTCCAAGCCATAGCAGGGAGCTGGATCAGAAGGGACCCAAACCGGTGTCCTCCTGGGATGACACCCCTGTGTGCTGTGGCTTTACCTGCTTTGCCAAAGTGCCAGCCTCATTTTTTTTTTTTTTTTTAGACAGAATTACACAATGAGAGAGAGAGACAGAGAGAAAGGTCTTCCTTCTGTTGGCTCGCCCCCAAAATGGCCGCTATGGCCAGTGCACTGCACGGATCCAAAGCCAGGAGATAGGTGCTTCCTCCTGGTCTCCCATGTGGGTGCAAGGCCCCAGCACTTGGGCCATCCTCCAGTGCCTTCCCGGGCCACAGCAGAGAGCCGGACTGGAAGAGGAGCAACTGGGACAGAACCGGCACCCCAACCAGGACTAGAACCTGGGTGGAGGGGAGGCTGGCGCCACAGGCGGAGGATTAGCCTAGTGAGCTGCGGCGCCGGCCAATGCCAGCCTCATTTATATATTCTTATATATTCACTTTAATGCTTCTAACTCCTTCCACCATCATTTTAACTTGGACTTGCCTGCTCAGTATTAGAAAGTGGAACTGGTATTGGGAGATCAACTTGTTTACCAAAAGCCAGAAATATAGCAAAACGAACATGCATTTCATCTATGTTAGGAGTTTTTAATTTTGTTAGGACAATGATTAACATAAAACTAACATCCATTATTCAGTGCTAATCTCACATATATTTTTATTCCTTTTTCCCCTAGTTTCACTAGCCAACATTCCTGTATTCTTAAGACAAATGATATATATAAGAAAATGCATGATAATATTTATATAATATCTTCAATGTGATGAAATGAAGCAAATATTAATGCTGACATCTATAACATGAACTTATGAACAACTGACACCAATGAAAACCCTAAAGGATAAATTTATATATGTGTATATATATTGCGAGAGAGAAAAAAACTAATATGTAGTAATTCTAACAAAAAGAAGAGATTTATGAATAAGGAAAATGTTATCTTGATTTTAAAATATAATAATTTCTAATAAAACAAGTAAATTATGACAATAATAAAATTGATGTGTAAGTAAATAGATTAACATCTTAAGCCATTTCCCTATCTTTAAAAATAAGTCTAAATGTGATTAATTCATTATGCATATTAATACAATAATTTGTGAAAATTAGTGGAAATCAAAATAAAGAGATAATTAAATAGCATTGATACAAATTGGAACAAAGAGCAGAATTTATTTTTTTGTTGCAGTTAGAAGTTCATTTATTGAAATGTATAGAAAAACAAAGTGAAACAAAAATGTTTCCTTTCAGATAAATCAGTATGCTGTAAAGTTCAGTTGTTGCTTGATCATTTTTGCTGCTGCTTCCCCTTCATCATTTTCCTCCTCCTCCTCCTCCTTTTTTCCTCTTCTTTTTCTTCTTCTTCCTCCTCCTTTTCCTTTCTCCGTGTCCTTCTTTCTCCTTCTCTTCCTCCCCCTTCTTCTTCTTTACCTAAAGCCCTTTTACTTAAGGTATACAAACTCAGGTATTTCATAAATACAAATTTGGGAACATAATGATTCTTCCCACCCCACCTTCCGTCCCACCCACATTCCTATCATTCTTCCACCTCCATCTCCTATTCCTGTTTTACTTTTTACTAAGATCTATTTTCGATTAACTTTATATATATAAGATTAAACCCATACTAAGTAAAGAGATTAACAAATAGTATTAAAAAAAAAAAAACTGTAGAACAGACTTTAAAGATAGAAGGATATCTAGCAGGTAGAAGACAAAACTTAGAAAGGGGACTTTAAATAAATAAATACTAGTAACTAAGTTTTAAATATGTTTATATATGGTCTTAAGTGTTCACATCACAGAATGACAACAATATAAAGAATTGTCTTAGTTAATTATCTACATGTAACCATTAACAATGTACATCAACTTCAAAATATCATGTTGTACATTATAATTATATAGGATTTATTTACCAGTTTCAAAATGAATAATAAGTATAAAAGACATTTCCATACTGATACCAGTGTAATTTTTGTACAAAAATTGTTATAACTCCATAATAGTTCAACCTTTGGGGTGAAATATGAAGGCAATTTAACCTATGATTAAATAGCACATCAAAATTCTGATTTGAGTAATTGTTAATTCTGTAAGGTCATAGATATACAAACCAACAGTAAAAGCAGGAAAAAAGTGAGATTTAGACAAACTAGAAGCAGGTATTTAAGAAAAATGAAAATACCTTTGCATAAAATCATATTCTTAATTAGAGTTGTCATTGACTGATGATGAAGGCAAAAATGTTCATTGGAAGTGAATTATACATCTTTGCTGCATTCTCTGACTCAGAAGTTGCATTTTATTATTTTCCCTGCTTTGACTAAAGCTAATTTGTTTAATTTATATATATTTTATAAATCTAAAATACAAAGGAAACCTGCACAAGTATCATGATTCCCCAAATGGAAAAAACAATAATGTAAGTTGAAGTTATAAATATTTTAGACACTCTGAACTTCATTGAGATATTTACATGAAGTCACTCATGTACCTTCATAATTAAATGAATTGTCTGAGAAGTGCATGTTTCGGTTTACTTAATTTTCAAAAGTTTCATATTATTAAATTTTTATTTATTTCAATGTTTCTGAGTAGAAGAATGATAATAAATTAATTTTTAAGATGTCTCTGAATTCTTTCTAGCTGTTTCCAAGAATCTTCAGTATGTTTTTTAAAAATTAATTCCAAAAAGTTGTGCAATGAAGACTTAAGTTCCTTCAAAATTTAGCGTTGAAACTATTATAATGTTTTTTTAGACTTCAAACCTTTCATTGAGTGAAGTAAATCTGGCAAATGTTGCAAAAGGTACAAAACTCCTCTGTGAAGTTTTATTTCAGTTTGCATAACTGAAAGACCCAATTAATGCTTTATCTCACACAATATTTATAGATTTTGTGTAAGCAAGTCTGTTTGTTAAACTAACTTCCTCATTTTTTTTTTTTTTTTATTTGACAGAGCTATATTTGACAGTGAGAGAGAAAGACAGAGAGAAAGTTCTTCCTTTCGTTGGTTCACTCCCCAAATGGCCGCCATGGCCAGTGCTGCGCCGATCCAAAGCCAGGAACCAGGTCCTTCTTCCTGGTCTCCCATGTGGGTGCAGGGGCCCAAACATATGGGCCATCCTCCACTGCCTTCCTGGGCCACAGCAGAGAGCTGGAATGGAAGAGGAACAACCGGGACTAGAACCTGGGGCCCATATGGGATGCCAGCGCACCAGGCAAAGGATTAACCAAGTGAGCCGCGGCACCTGTCGAACTAACTTCCTCTTGCCAAGCATATTATTACATACAAGTCAGTGAATAGATATAAATCAACAAGCCACTTCTATAAGAAATCACTAAATTGACCCAAACTATGGAATATCCCAAAGGAATTAATTCTTCCTCTTTTTTAAAAGTTTTAATTAGCTTTTAACTGATTCAATGTGTTTTGCAGATACAATTCTAAGAAAATAAGTTTAAATAAATGTTGTAGTAAAAAAAAAACCTCAATATTTCACCAAATAAGTTTTTTTACAGGCTGAGTTAGACAGAGAGATAGAAAGAGAGAGAGAGAGACAGAGAGAAAGGTCTTCCTTTTGCCGTTGGTTCACCCCCCAAATGGCCACTGTGGCCAGTGTGTTGCGGCCGGCACGCTGTGCTTATCCTAAGCCAGGAGCCAGGTGCTTCCTTCTGGTCTCGCATGTGGGTGCAGGGACCAAGCACTTGGGCCATCCTCCACTGCCTTCCCAGGCCACAGCAGAGAGCTGGACCGGAAGAGGAGCAACCGGGACAGAATCTGGCACCCCAACCAGGACTAGAACCTGGGGTGCCGACGCCACAGGAGGAGGATTAGCCTAGTGAGCTGCAGCTCTGGCCACCATGATTTCTTTACACATTCACTTGATAAGGACATCTTGGTTGATTCCAAATGTTGTCTATCACGGACCATGCTGCTGTAAAGATGGTGGTGCAGGTATCTCTTTGATATATTGTCTTCTAATCTTTCCAGTATATAGGCAGTAGTGGGATTTTTTTTTATTTGAAAATGAAATGTAGCATACTATTGCAGTTTTTTTTTCCTCTTTTTTTAAATATTTATTTATTTATTTGGACAAGCTACACAGAGTGAGAAGGAGAGGCAGAGAGAAAGAGAGGTCTTCCATCAGCTGGTTCACTTCCCAGATGGCTGCAAATGCTGGAGTTGTGCCTATCTGAAGCCAGGAGCCAGGTGCTTCTTCCAGATCTCGCACAATGATGCAGGGACCCAAAGAATCAGGCAATCTTCTATTACTCTCCCAGGCTACAACAGAGAGCCGGATCAGAAGTGGAGTAGCCGGGTCTCGAGCCAGCTCCCATACGGGATGCCGGCACTGCAGGCAGCAGCTTTATCGGCTACGCCACAGTGCCAGCCTCACAGGGTTTATCTTTAACATCATCTTATCTCTTCTTCAAATGAGTTATCCATTTGTAAACTATAGGTTTCTCTGAAGGATTGTTGTCGTAAACTTTCCTGGAAGACATCCATTATTTCGTTATTTTTCAACCCAAATTTTGCCAAAATTTTCATTTTAAGTCTTTTTTTAACTTTAGCAGAATTCATTTTGCTTTTATAGGGTCTCTTTTTTAAATTGGTATTGTAGCCTTACTAATGCCTCAATCTGACCTCACTTAGACATGTTATAACAAGTTAGCATAGAATAATTTTGTACAAGACACTTGAAATACATGCATAGTTTTTTCATCATTTGCATTTTCCATAAAGTGTTTGAGGGTTAGTCACATTTCATTCTTCTGTGTACATTCACTGGGCAGGTCTCACTCAATTAGATGTTTTATAAAAACTTCCTCGACACTGAATAACCAGAAAATTATTGCTACCCTGGATATCTATCCTGATCAACAAAGTAATTATTATAATCAACCACCTACAGCTAAGTAGTTACATTTCCATTTGGATGCCTAAATACATATCCAATGCCACAAATTCAAAACCACGCTCATGATCCCCTGTAACTCTCCAAAGATTATCTTCTCACAGCCTGGAATTTCTCCCTATCACAATAAATAGAAACCTTATTCTCCATGTTGCTCTATTAATATGCATGACGTCCATCTTTTCTCTCATTTTCTCATAATGCATAGCAATCCATTAGTTTGTGTGGTTAAATTAGTCTTCAAAGTATGTCAAATGAAGGATGGGCATTTGGTGCAGAGGTTAAGACGGCATTTTGGATGCCTGAATCTCATATTAGATTGTCTGGGTTTGATTCCCTGATCCACATCCGATTCCTGCTTCCTAGTAATGTGCACTTGTTCATGATTCAAATAGTTGAGTCTCTGCTATTCATGTGGAAGTCACAGCTTGAATTCTGGGCTCTTGTCTCTAGATGTTGTGGGTTTTTTTGAGTGAACCAAAGATAAAGAATCTCTCTCTCTCTCTCTCCCATTAAATTAAAAAAATAATCTGTCTTACTTTTAAATAAAGACCACACAAAATATTTCTAACTTACTGGGCATTCACATCTCTAACACTATGCCAGTTTTACTACTGGTCCATTTCAGAATTGCTGTTTCTTATTTTGTTACATTCTCTGGGTGAGGAGGGAGATAGAATGAGAGTGAGAGTGGGAACAAGAGACCGAACTAGAGAGACAAAGAGCTACCTTCTGCTTGATTCCTCAGTGCCTGCAAGGAGGTGCCAGGAACACAATCCAGGCCTCTTACCTTAGTGTCAGGAACTCAATTATTAGAACCATGTAGGGTGCTTTTCAGGGTCTTCATTAGCAGAGTCTTCATTAGGAAGCTACGGTAAGAAACCAGAGCAGGATATTCAACCTTTGTACATTGCTATGGTACATGGATAGTTTAACCAATGTCTAAACTGTAATACCATCATTCCTAATGAGATATTTTCATTGGCCTCCTTCCTGTTCTCATATATATAGTCCAGGCTAAATGCATTTCTCAACTCTAGGAGTGATATTTTCACCACATAAGTTAAATCACAGCTCTGAGCCAAATTCTTTTTTTTTTTTTGCTTTTAATACTCACACAAAATAATATCAAATAGGAATATTAAGTTCCTCAATTATCAGGTGTTCTGCTCTCAGGAAATTTGTCTGTTAATATAATCCTTGTTCATTTTACAATTACCATTCTCTAGTTTAAATACAAAAATAATATCTCTCCCCTGAGCATGCACATTTGATGTATCCTCTACTTTGTTCACTCTTTTCAGATACAAATATCCTTCTGATATCCTTTGAAATAAGAATCCTATCCAGGGACTTCTCTGGCTTCCTTACATTTTGTCTGCACTTCCAGGGCAGTCCCAGCTACCTCTCTGCTTTTAATTTCCCCAAAGCATATTTTAGCATTTGGCATGGGATCTATTTGTTGCCTGCTTCCTGAGGGAATGGCTCATCTGTTTCAGGTTCTGCTCTGTCCCCAGGGCCTGGAAGAGTACTCAATATACTATGTGTATCCTATAAGTGTATGCTGGATTAGTTTTTAAATGACTACAAACTTAACATATCCAGCACACATTTGCCTTTTAACTGCTTGGCTATAAAGTATATAGTCGTCAAAATTACCTTACTATGTAGAAAGGATTTGAGGGTGAAGAAGAGGCAAACCTTTACCAGGTAATGATCTCTAGTTCTTATCTGGGATTTAGTGGAGAGCACAGAGCAGACACATAAGAATATAAGGCCTTGGAGAGAGGGCAGGTAGAAACACCTGAAAGCACACTTTACTTCCCAATTTTGCATTCAATGTGTTTGGAAAAGTTTAATGCAGCATATTACCACAGTAAAAACTCTCCAAAAAATCCCCACTCAGAATTTCAGCTCAAATCAAGGGCAGAATAGCTCTTTAAATGAAATTGGCCTTTTATACAGGATGATGGTCTTTTCAAATCTGAGACAAGTATGGCATTAAAAAGATTTTCATCCTGCTTTAACCATTCTTTGATCAGTAAAGATTTTCTACCTGATTTTATTTTATTATTTTTTCAGAATCCAGTTCCTAGTTTACATAAACATCAAACTTCAAATATTTTAACATAAATGCCCTTTTATCTTCTAAAGTTTAGTTTCCTGGTCAATATTTTAGCTATTGATCTAATTGTGAAACTTTTCAAGATGTTACATATTTTATACCATTACATTCTGAATTTTGTTTTAATTTTATAACAAATATATTGAGAAATGATATATAATATATTATACATAAACTGAAAAAGAAAACTTTAGTGATTTCCACCATCAAAGGTCATTTATTCTTCTGAGAGCTTAGTGACCTTTAAGTTAATTTCCTATTTTATGGATTTTATAAGTTAGTTAAATGGCGTGACTTGTGTGTATATAACTTTAAATTTTTCTCAAATACTTTTGTAAATCATCAGACACATAGGTACTTAAATAATCCATGTATAATGTAATAAATATTTGTATTGAAATAGTAGAATGGAAAACATGATTTTATATAACGTTGAGCACTGTTTCCACAGTGAACCCATAGGGCAAATAAAGCTTTCAAAACTGCAACAGGAAAGCTCAGCAAGAGCACAAGGTGTGTGTAGAGTAAATGTTACAACTGATGAAAGGAAGTAAATGCATGGGTTACCCACACAGAGAATTCACCATGTGTGCATGAGTCATGGGGTAATCACAACCACCTAGAACATGGTCAATCGGTGTTAGAGTTGTAATCCTCCAGAAAGAATAAAAACCATCATAAAGCATTTGTTGAGTGCTTACTGTTGGCCCTACTATGTGCTATGTATGGTCTGCTAGACTTTGTCTTTACAGGTATTATCATTTAACTGCTTGAAAATGTGCCTTTATGGGAAACTACTAGGAGCCCTTACAGGAAAAATGTTCCCTTTCTTTCTCTCCTGCAATATTTGTGCTAAATGTTTCATTTTCCATGAAGTTATTTTACACACACAAATGAACACATATATTCATACCACAAGCACATGAACATTTTGACAGACCTGAATAATGTATTTATCAACAATGGCATTATTATTATTTTAAAATTCCATTAGTTTCAATAACTCTTATTGGGATCACCTTGATTTCCACTTCTAATTTAGTCCTAATGAGTTGCAGTATTCTTAGAAGTTTCTTCATTTCTCTGGACTCAAATGTGCTAATCTATAAAATGATGTGATTCTTTTGATATCTAATAAAAGTAACTTTCCTCTCAGATTGATTTCCTCAACTGTTCTAATTGTAACAGTGTTTACTTGAGAGAGAGAGAGAGACTCTCATCCACCAATTCACTCCCCATATGAATGCAATAAGTAATGTTGGGCTGGACCAACTGGAAGCCAGGATCAGGGAGAGCAATAGAGTTTGCTCACGTGAGTGACAGGGAGCTAACTACTTGCATCATCACTGCTACCTGCATCAATGGGAGGCTGGAACTGGGAGTGAAGGATCAAACTTAGGGACTCGTAAGTGAGACTCAGGTATCGTAGCTATTAGACAAACACCTGCCCCACTTGTTTTTTTTTTTTTGTTTGTTTTGTTTTTTTGTTTTGTTTTTTTTTTTTTTTGTTTTTTCTCCACAGTCTATAGAAGTTTGTCCTTTGCTTCTGTGTCGTCTGCTTCAGGCAAAGGGAGGCAAAAACAAGAGGGCTGGTACAGACTAAAAGGTGGACAATTTATTTTTTTCCCACTGTATAATTGCATCTCATGGCACTGTCAGAAATAACATTCCTCCCTGGTCCCCCTCGTACTGAGACATCTTTCTACCATGAAATAGCTGCTCTCAGGGGCTCTGGCACTCTGAGCCCTCTCACTGCCCATCCTGACCTCAGGGAGAGGATGCTGCCTTGCTGGTGCGGATCACTGGATTTCACGAGAGCACCGTAATGTTTTTCTCAGCTCTCTTCACTGTCATTGATTTTGGAGCAAAACAAATCAGCCAATGGCAAATGAAGGGCTGATTTGTGTAAAAATATTCAAGAAATATTTATTAATCATTTAGACCAGAAATGTGCCTTTGTGTTGGAGTGAGACACAGAAAAAAAAAAAAGGAAACATTTAAAAAATCGTGCTTAAACGAGCTTACATTCTTTTTCTAGGGGAAGAAAAGTAGCATTCAAACGTAGAAAGAAATAAAAAAAAAAAAACAGTATTTAAGATGCTGATAAGTTCAAAAGGAAAGTTAAATGCAGGTGAAGAATGATTGGCGGCCGGCGCCGTGGCTCACTAGGCTAATCCTCCACCTAGCGGCACCGGCACACTAGGTTCTAGTCCCGGTCGGGGCACCAGGTTCTTTCCCATTGCCCCTCTTCCAGGCCATCTCTCTGCTGTGGCCAGGGAGTGCAGTGGAGGATGGCCCAAGTCCTTGGGCCCTGCACCCCATGGGAGACCGGGAGAAGCACCTGGCTCCTGCCTTCAGATCAGCGTGGTGTGGCCACTGGAGGGTGAACCAATGGCAAAAAGGAAGACCTTTCTCTCTGTCTCTCTCTCTCATTATCCACTCTGCCTGTAAAAAAAGAAAGAAAGAAAGAAAGAAAGAAAAGGAAAGGAAAGGAAAGGAAAGGAAAGGAAAGGAAAGGAAAGGAAAGGAAAGGAAAGGAAAGGAAAGGAAAGGAAAGGAAAGGAAAGGAAAGGAAAGGAAAGGAAAGGAAAGGAAAGGAAAGGAAAGGAAAGGAAAGGAAAGGAAAGGAAAGGAAAGGAAAGGAAAGGAAAGGAAAGGAAAGGAAGAGAAAGAATGATTGGCAAACAGATGCTTGGAGAGACTCCCTCTGAAAAGGAGTCAGTTGAGCAAGTCCAGAGGTGAGTGAGGCAAAAGGCTCTGTTTGTGTCTTCAGCATTTGGCTCATCTGTAGCAAGATTTATCAGATCAGAGAAGCACGGTATTTCAGAGAATATCAGGAGACCGTTGAGGGTAGAATTACTCAAGAATCATGCGCTGTGGTGACATAACAAGTGTGTGTATGTATGTATGTGTGGGGGTGGTATCAGAATCGCAGGGCATTCCACAACTGTGGCCTCCACAGGCAGTGACAGCTTTAGGATTGACTCAAAGAAGAATATGAGTTAAAAAGCTGTGAGCAAATACAATGCTTTTTGATTTATGATTAAGATCATTCTGACTACTGAGTAGGAAATGTCCTCTAAGTCATAGAAGGAGTCACAGAGGATTATTTATGAAGTTGCTCCATTGATCTGGATGTGGCTGGCAAGGTAAGTGCTCATGGGTTATGTGGCATGGGAAAGAAACTGGTTGCTTTGAGAGTCCTTGAGGTAAAATAGGAATAAAATAAAGAGAGACATGACCCCAAAATATTTTTTTTTATTTTTGACAGGCAGAGTGGACAGTGAGTGAGAGAGAGACAGAGAGAAAGGCCTTCCTTTTGCCACTGGTTTACCCTCCCATGGCCACCGCGGCTGGCACGCTGCGGCCGGCGCATCGCGCTGATCCGATGGCAGGAGCCAGGTGCTTCTCCTGGTCTCCCATGGGGTGCAGGGCCCAAGCACTTGGGCCATCCTCCACTGCACTCTCGGGCCACAGCAGAGAGCTGGCCTGGAAGAGGGGCAACTGGGACAGAATCCGGCGCCCCGACCGGGAATAGAAACCGGTGTGCCAGTGCCGCATGGCAGAGGAGTAGCCTACTGAGCCACGGCATCGGCCCCCAAAATGTTTATATCCAAAAATGAAGGATAGGACAGACAGGGTTAAACCCCTGCTGGGAACTCCTGCACCTGGATTCGGAGTGCCAGCTGGAATGCAAATAAATGCCTCAAATACTTGTGTCTCTTTCACCCACGTGGAAGACCCAGATAAGGTTCTAGGCTCTTGGCTTTAGCCTGGTGCAGTCATGGGCTTTGCAGCCATTTAGATAGTGAATCAAGAGAAGGAAGATATCTTTCAGAAGATCACTCTCTCTCCCTCTCTCTCCCTTTCTCTCTCTCTCTCTCTCTCTCTCTGCCTCTTTCCTTCCCTCCCTCTCTGTCACTGACTTTCAAATCAACATTTTTTTTTAAAAAGGGATAAAATACGAGCAGTCTTCTAAAAATGCTTCTCACAGGGATGAGTAATGAAGGAATTGGCACAACAATGTCTCTTACTTAGAGTTAGAAAGCCAGCTCAAATGAAGCCAATAGTGACATGAATAAGATTAGAAAGCTGTTATAGAGTGGCACCAAAAACTGACATCATGCTATCTGGCTTCATCACTTAATTATCCCAGTAAATTATTTCCAAGGACCTCTATGATCTACCAGCTTTAATTTGGATGCCTGGACTTTCAAATGCAGACTGTTATGTTTCTGGGTGTGATGATTCCTATGGACACTGTATTTTTACATGTTTTGTTATTTTATATGAAGAATCATGTTTCACTAGCTCTTATTTAACTGTATTACCAATTATGGTATATAATACTCAAATAATTATTGAGGTATGTGCTGATGTTTCCTGAAATTTAATATAAGAGTGAAAAATTTGTTACCAATATTTTATTTGAATATTCATTGATTTTTATTTTTAATTTTTCTAACGTTTTAGATTTTCCGCCTACCTCCACTATTGCTAAGAGTTTTATTCAAATATTTCAAGGCATATCAATACACATAGTTGACCGAACAAATTTTGGAGTGTTTTTCTAAAGCATGAGATCCATTTTTGACAGTGTTTATCATGATTGTCAATGCCTCCTTAGTTATAGAAATAAAGGTATATTGACATGGATTTTGCCTACTTATTATCATTTTTCCTTAATTCTTTACTTTTGAACCTCAGTTTGGTCATGAATCTGAGCCCAGAGTCATATTTGCCCTCATGTGCTTATGAAAAGGTATTTTTTCTCGATTTTCAAGTTTCTGTGAACTACTTCCTATAATTGAGATAAAGGTGGCCACTCTGTAGAGTGTTCTTTGAAAAAGCATAGATGTCCTAAGCTAGCCTTCCTAATCCCATATATTGTGCCTTAATATAGATGTGATAGGTGGAGAAACACAGGCAAATTTTACTTGTAATAAAATAAAAAATAAAAATAAAATTCTATCCATGCTAGAGATATTCATTTTACTGATTCACTATTCATTTCTTTTTGCTAAGCCAAAGACTCATGTTCAATCAAAAGAGGTAAATGTCCTCTCTAATTTCTAAGGATGTGATAAAATAGATAAACATGCTTCAGATAACATTTTCTATATTTGTTGTAGTGAAATCAGTTTAATTGTTTAATGAATCAGTTTAAAAAATATTTGGAATACTCTCAATTGATATGAGTCAGATTTCAGAAAGACTCTGTAATCAGAAATTTAATCTCATTCATGAAGATCTAAATGTTCGTGTTTATATCAATGTCTGATGCTTGCATCCATATAGAAAGGATGATGCATACACAGTAGCATATGTACTCTAGACTGAATATCATCAATTAAGTCAATAGGTTCAATAAGAGATTCAAACCAGAGCATAGGATCATGTAACCTAGTGCATAAGACCAATTTCTTATAAGAACTACATTAAGTTGCTTTACCATGTACTTCACTTTTCCTTTTCTGAAAAACAAGCAGTGTAAATTTAATATATACCTAAAACGTATATAACATGGAATATAAGTATTCTTTTTACAAATCACTCATAACCACAAGAGTTCTGTTTGATTTCATCATATGGTCAGATTCTTACTTATTTTCAATCTGCTATAAGTAGTGTTTCATAATCTCTTCTCTTCCATAGCATACATGCTTCAGAGTTCATTCCTTCATAGAAAACAATGATTGGGATGCTTAAGTACAGAACATGACTGAGCTGGCATAGACTCTGCCCTCTGGGCACTCTTCTTGACAAAGCCTTATTCTTGGTACCTGTCTTTAGTCTGCCTAGTCCAAATGTTGCAAGAATCCTGCTAAGAAAATTTAGAGACTTTTCCTTAACTATAATATCTGATTTCTCTGATGTGCATTCAGTAAGAATCTCATTAAGTTGATGGAACAAAACTCTGCCGCTCTGGCTGTTTCCTTTTAGTGGTTTTCCACCCATGGACACCCCTCATTCTGCCCATTGGCTAAACTTCCTCAGATAATTTTCTGGACTCAGAGATGAGCTCAGTCTCTCTCCTCTAACACATTGTCTTGATACTTATCATAATAGTCCCAAATAGAGTTATTCTTAGTATTTTAACAATTGTCAATATTTTTTCTACAAAAGAAGTAACAGAGTATTGGTTAGATATTGAAATGGAACTACTCCAATATGATCTTCAGATATTTTTTTTTTTTTTTTTTTTTTTTTTTTTTTTTTTTCTTTTTTTTAACTTTTATTTAATGCATATAAATTTCCAAAGTACGACTATGGATTACAATGGCTTCCCCCCAATACTGTCCCTCCCACCCACAACCCTCCCCTTTCCCACTCCCTCTCCCCTTCCATTCACATCAAGATTCATTTTCGATTATCTTAATATACAGAAGATCAGCTTAGTATACATTAAGTATGGATTTCAACAGTTTGCTCCCACACAGAAACATAAAGTGAAAAATAATAGATGATTTTTTTTAAATGATGATGAAATCAGATCAGACCTATTGTCATGTTTAATCCCAGTGAGAGTCAAGTTGGGAATTGATAATTTCTTCTTTTTTTTTTTTTTTTTTTTTTTTTACAGAGGATCAGTTTAGTATGCATTAAGTAAGGATTTCAACAGTTTGCACCCCCATAGAAACACAAAGTGAAATATATTGTTTGAGTACTCGTTATAGCATTAAATCTCAATGTACAGCACATTAAGGATAGAGATCCTACATGAGGAGTAAGTGCACAGTGACTCCTGTTGTTGACTTTACCAATTGACACTCCTGTCTATGGCATCAGTAATCTCCCTATGCTCCAGTCATGAGTTTCCAAGGCTATGGAAGCCCTCTGAGTTCTCCGACTCTTATCTTGTTTAGACAAGGTCATAGTCAAAGTGGAGGTTCTCTCCTCCCTTCAGAGAAAGGTACCTCCTTCTTTGATGACCTGTTCTTTCCACTGGGATCTCACTCGCAGAGATCTTTTGCCACAGTGTCTTGGCTTTCCATGCCTGAAATACTCTCATGAGCTTTTCAGCCAGCTCCGAATGCCTTTAGGGCTGATTCTGAGGCCAGAGTGCTATTTAGGACATCTGCCATTCTATGAGTCTGCTGAGTATCTCACTTCCCATGTTGGATCACTCTCTCCTTTATTTACTCCATCAGTTAGCGTTAGCAGGTACTAGACTTGTCTATGTGCTCCCTTTGACTCCCAGTCCCTTCACCATGACCAACTGTGAACTGAAACTGATCACCTGGAACAGTGAGATGGCATTGGTACATGCCACCACGATGGGATTGAATTGGAATCCCCTGGTATGCTTCCAACTCCACCACTTGGGGCAAGTCAGCCTGAGCATGTCCCAAATTATACATCTCTTCCCTCTCCCATTCCCACCACCATGTTCAACAGGGATCACATTTCAGTTAATTTTCAACACTTAAGAATAACTGTGCATCAATTACAGATCTAAACCAGTCATATTAAGTAGAACAGATAAAAAAACTACTGAGGGATAATGTATTTAGTTGTTCATTAACAGTCAGGGCTATGCTGATCAAGCCACCATTTCCCATAGTGTCCACCTCACTCCAACAGGTTTCCCTCTTGGTGTTCAGTCAGTCGTCACCGATCAGGGAGAACATATGGTATTTGTCCCTTTGGGATCTTCAGATATTTTTAAATTCACTTTCATTTCCTAAAAATATATTTGCCCTTTTTTTTTAGATTTGATTTATTTATTTGACAGGTAGAGTTACAGACAGTGAGAAAGAGAGACAGAGAAAGGTCTTCCCTCCTTTGGTTCATTCCCCAAATGGCCGCAATGGCCAGAGCTGTGCCGACCTGAAGCCAGGATCCCAGTGCTTCTTCCTGGTCTCCCATGCAGGTGCAGGGACATGAGCACTTGGGTCATCTTCCACTGCTATCCAAGGCCACAACAGAGAGCTGGACTGGAAGAGGAGCAACCGGGACTAGAACTGGCACCCATATGGGATGCTGGCACCACAGGTGGAGGATTGACCTAGTTTGCCACTGCGCCGGCCCCATATTTGCCATTTTGTGTATCATTTGCATGTAACAGTTGTCCATTTACCCACCCAGAAATTTATTAATGAGTCGGAAGTTTGACTTTTGAATTGTAAATAAGAATAGAAAGTTGAACATAGATTTCATGAAAGAAAATTATCAAAATTGGTTGATTTAATTCTATTTCCAAGAATGAATAAAGATAATTGTTAATAGAGCGGCTTCCAAAACTAAGAATCATCATATTTTTGGTTCATAACTAAAGTGTACATGTTCAACAACTAGAATACCATGTAAGTGGAGTTAGATATATGCTAATTTTAAATCAATTAAAACAATTGAAAGAATCATTTTACTTACTATTTTTAAAATTCACTTATAATATTGACAAAATAGCTCATGAAAACTATGCACTATATATCCCAATACATATAAATAATATGCATGTGTATGTGTATATGCATTTTATAAAATAATATTTTAATTCAAATGTAGTTTCAAGTCTTTAAATGTTTGAGCATCAAAAATTTAAGCACATATTAGAAAATCTTAGAAAAGGCAATAAAGTATTCAAAATATGGTAAATTATTCGTGATGAATTAATATATGCAAATTGACAAGTGATATGAATAGTAAATTTGAATATAAAAATATGTACATAAATAAATGGTGTTTCAGAACTAAGCAAACTGATGACTCATTATGTACTTATTCCATGGTAAATGAAGTGAAATATTAACTGGAAAATTCTTTTGTTCATTAGCGAGCCAATCATGGAACAAGATGGAAAAGGGATGTCTTCTTGTTTTTCTCAACTTTAAGAATTTTGTTCAGTATATTGTCATCTAGCTCGTTTAATACTGCTTTTCAGCAGCATGTTAACTTATGCACTACACTTAATGATATAAGCAGCATGCATATAATAATTATACAAAGACCTTGAGAATTTTCTGAAACCAATTTACTTATACTTAGCCATAGCTGTATATACTAATGATGGCTATAATACCGCTTGTGATTCTTTTATATGATACATGTGTTTTCTATATGATCTTCTTTGATAAGAAAGTCATTAATTCTCATTTGATATGTAACAATAATAATGAAGATACATAGTTCCATTTTAACATGCTTTGTGATTTATAACACATTGTTTTCTGCATTACTAGATTTGACTATTTTCTTTTTTTTTTTTTATTTGACAGGTAGAGTTATACACAGTGAGAGAGAGCAAGGTCTTCCTTCTGTTGGTTCACCCCCTAAATGGCCTCTATGACTGGCGTTATGCTTATCCGAAGCCAGGAGCCAGTTGCTTCTTCCTGGTCTCCCATGCGGGTGCAGGGGCCCAAGCTCTTGGGCCACCCTCTATTGCCCTTCCGGGCCACAGCAGAGAGCTGGACTGGAAGAGGAGCAACCGGGACTAGAACCCATTGCCCATATGGGATGCCGGCGCCACAGGTGGAGGATTAACCAAGTGAGCCAAGGCGCCGGCCCCAAGATTTGACTATTTTCAAAATGAGTCAGTAATTCCATTTAACTACAAGTTTGGTGCATAAAAATATATAAATTTTTCTAAAATATTGTTGCTAAGCAACACAAGATACACAAATTGAAATACTTAACTATTCAACTCTTTCTTAAGTAAGTAGATATTTGTGGCTTTTCTGGGTAATGTGGCTTAATTTTATAATGGAAATGAGCACAAGCCAATGCTATTAATAACTTCTGTAGTTTAGGAAATATTATGGAGCACTGCAAATCCATTTGAGACAAAAATATTTAAAAAAAATAACTCCTTGATTAAGGATTTCAGTTCCAGAACTCCTCTAGAGTAATCATATTTTTTCTGCTTTCCTCTCCTTAATATTGACATACAAATGTCAGGTTAAAATGAATACAAAAATTAGAAACCTAGGTTTGTAAACTAACTGAAATAATACATTCCGCAATATTTAGAAAAAAGGGAAAAGGTAGTTGGCTTACTTACTTAACTAATGTTTTCTAATTTAAATTTATATAAATTTATAAATTTAACAATAGATTTTAATACTGTTTCATTTGCTACTGTTTCCATCAACATTTCTTCTTCTAGACTACCTCTTTGAATCATCATATCAAAACCATAATTTTCACCTGTTGACTAAAATATTACACAATATCATCCATTTGACTTAATAAACTCCACTTTTAGCACTGAAATTATCTGATAATACTTACATGTAGATGGACTATTGAATAAATTTTGACAATTCAAAATAAATTAAAATTTTTAGTATTTTATACACAATATGTGTTTTATAAAGCACCTGATCTATATTAAGATTAAGTTTTATCTTCCATTATTAGGTTTCTCAGTTCTGTTTGCCAGTAGAGTGTCATTTAGGAAAAAACTTTGTCTTATAAAGTGTTCTTTCTCTCTCTTATTTCATTTTCTTTGCTTTATCTTTGTAAACTACCCATTTGGGAAGTGATATGTAAACAATTGCTATTTTTCCTACTGCATATCAAAATCTATGTCTTCCCAATTATAATTGGTCTGTAACCTATTGCATCCACTCTTTAGCTAAAATAGAATATTACAAAAACCATTGATAGTCACACATGAATTTTATTGAAAATGAATGGCAAGGCAACCGATCAGGATGGATACTCCTTACCAGAGTGCGAGCCCCAACCGCGAGTTACACAGCTTTTTTATAGTATTCTGTCCACTAAGGTGCACAATTTTGAACCCTTGGTATGCAATGAACAATAACAAACCCAGATTATGATTGTAAGATAACAGTCGACAATAACAAATCCAGGAATAATAACAAACCCCAGATAAACAGTGCAGGGTGCATTTCTGTCAACTTAGGCAGAACACTCGGGTTGTGCCCTTTCTCAGTTCTTGGACTTTGTGTTCACATAGTTTCACAAGATACACTCTTAGTCTTTAGCAAGCAAAGCTAATATATACAGAAGCAAGAGATCTGCAACTAGCTGTTAGCCACGCTCACTCCATTTCAATTTTGACTCTACAAACCCATTAGCTTTACTCAAATCCTTAAATGATTGGGAAAGTTTCCAAAGCATAAGAAAGTTCCAAATTAGTTTTAAAATTGTCATATTTAAAGTAGTTTTTTAAAAACTAAGTCATCTACTATTATTATGTAACTTATATTCTAAATATCACGTCTTTGCCTGGTTTGACTATTTTCTTATAATGTGACTTTAAAGAGATATGAAATGTTTTGGATTAGAGAAATCACGTTTTTTTACATCACTAAGACATAATACATGGCACTTGCCATTCTGATGGTAGCACATCCTGACTAACAATTGATCATTTTCCAATATTTTAGAGAACCCACACAAAAAATTTACTTTTTTCCGTTTACTAATGCAATTAATGATGACAGAGGAAGCAAGAATTCCAGTAAAGTGTATTGAAGTTGAAAAAATTTTAAAAAAGACTGTAATCATTTTATTGGTCTAAAATATCATTTCTCACAGTCATTTAGAATATACATATATATGCAAATATATATTTTATACTATTATATGTAAATATATATATTTAAAGGATAATTACATCAAACACTATACCTGTAGACATAGACAGCTTTGTATTTTAGGCAAAAATTTAAAATGCTAATTAACTGGTACAGATGAACTTTCCAACCTAGAAGGCATAAACACCTGTCCTTTGTGAATTTGAAAAGGTTATTATAAATCTGAAAAGAAGTTAGGTTTTCCACAAATGAGTGGTTAAGAAAAAGTACTTTCAGACTTTAACTCTATCATTGTATGGTAAGGCAATAATGCTTTGATAAGCTAGTTTAATTGTAAAATGCATTGCAGGAAAGAATGAGATTTAAAAGAGTTTTTCCAGGGGCCAGTGTTGTGGCAAAACCAGTGAGGTCGCTGCCTGAGACACTGGCATCCCACAAGAGCACCAGTTCGTGTCCTAGCTGCTCTGTTCCAATTCAGCACTGCTAATTGCCTGGGGAAAGCAGTGAAAGATAGCCCAGGTATTTGGGCCTCTGCTGCCCTGGTGGGACATAGGGATGAAGCTTCTGGTTCCTGGCTTTGGACTGACCTAGTGCTGGCTTTGCAGCTGGCAAGTGAACCAGCGGATCGAACTCTTTCTCTCTCTCTGACTCTCTCTCTCTCTATGTATAACTCTGACTTTCAAAAATAAATTGAAAAATCTTTAAAAAAACTTCTATTCATAAGAAAAGTAGAATTTTTGGACTGCAATCTTAATCTGTAATTGTGTGTGAAGCCATTAGTTATGTGCATCACAAAATTAGAGAAAAACTAGTAAGCTGCTAGCTGCTACCTTAACATTAAAGAGTTAGAATTTCAATACTTTTAAAATGTATTTTTATGTATATCTCTGATAACTTCAAATACTACACTAATGTTTGATCTTACAATATAGCTGAATATACCATGATTAGAATTATACCTAGAAACAAAACTTGTATCCATGAGATCGGTAGAAGTGTACATACTTTGGGTCAAATTATGTGCCATGTTAGTAAAAAAAAAAAATGAAATATTCATTTACTACTTCTAAAGTCTTTAAAAGCTTCAAAATTATTTTATAAGAATGTAAAGAAGAATGTAATACCAGAAATGCCACATTCTTAACCATAAGAATGAAAAAAGTATCAGATCCCACATTATGAAGGATCTTTAATTTATTTTTCACTTAACCTTAGAAGAACTTGTAAGAAAAAGAAATGTTATTATTTTAAACAAACTTGGATACTTCAAAAAGTTCATGGGAAAGTTAACTGAAGGATAAATTGGTTGGAGCAAAAAAATTTTTAAATCTAGGCATACAAGAGTGTTCAAAACAAGAAAACCTGCATACAGAAAAACTGGAAGAATCTTCCTTGTTTATGGATTGGAAGAATTATCCTTAAATGTTCATACTACCCAGAGTAATTTACAGATTCAATTCAATTCCAATTAAAATACCAAGGCCATTATACTCAGATATAGAAAAAATGATCCTACAATTCATATGAAAAAATGAGACCCCAGAATGTCTAAAGCAATCCTAAACATCAAAAACAAAGCCAAAAGCATTACAATATTAGATTTCAAGACATACTACAGGGCAGTTATAATCAATACAGCCTAGTACTGGCACAAAAATAGACTGTGGACCAATGGAACAGAATAGAAAATCCGGAAATCAATCCAAACATCTACAACAAATTTTTGACAAAGGCGCTAAAGCCAATCCCTGGAGAAAGGCCAAACTCAGCATTCAACAAATGGTGTTGAGAAAACTGGATTTTCATGTGCTGAAACATGAAACAAGAACCCTACTTTAGGCTGGCACTGCAGCTCACTAGGCTAATCCTCTGCCTGTGGCGCCGGCACCCCTGGTTCTAGTCCCAGTTGGGGCGCTGGATTCTGTCCCTGTTACTCCTCTTCCAGTCCAGCTCTCTGCTATGGCCCGGGAGTGCAGTGGAGGATGGCCCAAGTGCTTGGGCCCTGCACCCATGTGGGAGACCAGGAGGAAGCACCTGGCTCCTGGCTTTGGATCGGCGCAGTGCGCCGGCTGTTGCGGCCATTTGGGGGGTGAACCAATAGAAGGAAGACCTTTCTCTCTGTCTCTCTCTTTCACTGTCTAACTCTGCCTGTCAAAAACAAAAAAAAACAAAACAAAAAAAAAAAACAAAACAAAACAACAACAACAACAACAAAACAAACCCTACCTTAAACTAAACAAAAATAAACTCTAAATTCTCTAACTTGATCAAGGGCCTAAATTTATGACCTGATACAGTAAATGAAATAAATATGTTACCAAGACAGAGAAAAAAAAAAAAAAGATGCTGTGACAACCCTACATAAACCCAAAAGGAAACATATAGCTCAGATACAGAAATAGAGATGAGCAAATCGGGGGAAATCTGGAATGAAGTGTTTTCAGCCGATGAAATGAAATGTTGAAGAAACACTGGATAATGTGAACAGTCAGGGTAACCAAGCAAGAATGGGAATGTTAAGTGAAAAAAATGAAAGGTACAGGCAAACTGCTGCCCAAACTGGGGGTTATAGATATCAAAGGATTATATGGAAAAAGTGGGGGCCGGTGCCGTGGCTCACTTGGCTAATCCTCCACCTGAGGCGCTGGCATCGCATTTGGGCACCAAGATCTAGTCCCGGCTGCTCTTATTCCAGTCCAACTCTCTGCTGTGGCTCCGGAAGGCAGTGGAGGATGGCCCAAGTGCTTGGGTTCTGCACCCATGTGGGAGACCAAGAGGAAGCACCTGGCTCCTGGCTTTGGATCGGTATAATGCCGCCCGTAGTGGCCATTTGAGGGGTGAACCAATGGAAGGAAGACCTTGTTCTCTCTCACTCTTTCTCACTGTCTAACTCTACCTGTCAAAAAAAAAGTGTAGAAAATGGAAACTCTACCTTCAAATATGAAATTTTAAGAAAATTATAAAGGAAATAACAAAGGAAAATTCACTTGGAAAAACAATTAGGTACCAATTTAGCCTGCCAGAGTAAGCCATTAAAGAGAAATAGGGGAAAAAAATGTTATGTGAGGTATTAGAAATCAGAAAACAAAAAAACTGCTTCTTCTGTAGATGCAGAGACATTTTTGTAAATGAAAATACATTGTTCTGCCAACTTCTCTCCTAAATTTTTTCAAAGTTTGAGAGTACAGTATACTATATCATTCATTTATTCAATTACTTTATGAATCTTTATTTAGTTGTTTGCTTTTAAAATTGAAAGGTGTTCATACTGAAAAAATGTTTCAGGATATTTTTTCACTCCATTTTTGCCAAAAGCTGAGACGTGATGCCAAAGCAATTTTTCTAGTTGCAATGATAGGTTCATGTGGAGATATACAGAGCTTTCCTGTGGTACACCTGGAGATCAACACTGTGTATTTTCTGATAGGGGAAAATATATCTATGTGAGATATTACCTTTGTAAATCTTACTAGACTGCATAGGAAAAATCAAAATTGAAAAATAAAATTTTAAATCCTATTGAGAGAAAGTAATGAACATTTGAGTAAGAAAATAGAAAAGAGATTGAGGTGCTCGCTTCCCATATTAGTAAAAGGACTGATAAAGAACAAACATTGTCTTTCTCATGTGTTTCCTACAACTGGGTAAATATGGGTAGGCAACTTTATGGATGCCCATTTCTCCAAATGGATCTTGTTTTTCATTTCAGTTGTCAACACATGCTAGTAATACTTTCAAAGCAATGGATGATCTCCCATAGGGTTTTCTGAAGTTCCTTCTCTTGTTTTTGGCATCGCTCCAATGCTTTATGTAATTTTGATTTCTGTTGTATTTAATTTCCTTATTCACAACGCTATCCTGAGCTGGGCTGCTAATTTAATATTACTCATTCTTAAAATGCCGACCTCGTGTTCTAAAAGATATCCCCAAAATGCAGAATTCTTTTTAGGTTAATAGGCCAACATAAACCATTTCATGATTGTTAACATTAACTCATTTGGATATGACATAGTATTTTTCATCTTTCAACCAATGGCATATGATTATATCTTGATCCCTATAACTGAAGTACTGCTGGCTTCCCATTTGGGTGCCACTTCTACTCCCAGCTGCTTCCGTTCTGATCCAGCTCAGTACTGTGTCCTGGGAAAGCAGTAGAAGATGGCCAAAATGCTTGCACCCCTGCACCTACCTGGGAGACCTGGAAGAAGCTCCTAGCTCCTGACTTCAGACTGGCCCACCTCCAGCCATTGCAGCCATTTGGGGAGTGAACCAGTGGATGGAAGGTCTTTCTCTCTGTTTCTCCTTCTCTCTGTCTACAATTCTCTCTCTCTCAAATAAACAAATAAAATCTTAAACAAAAAAACATGCAACTCTGAAAACCTCTGTTTTTTTTTCAGATACATACACATATTAACAAATTCCAGTTCAGTAAAGTATATGAAAGAACTGTTAGATTCATTTGTGTTTTCAATAAATTACAAAATTTTTGTGTACTTTTGAGTAATAAAATTAGTAGATATTTCAAAAATGCTTAAGCATATTTATATTTTACAACTTGAGAAAAGTATTACCTTTTTAAATTATTGAAGTAATGAAAATCAAAATAATTATTCATTTTAATAAAATAATTACAATAAAATATTAATAATGGCTTAACATCACAAAATGTATGATAGTCAATAAGAATGGATTACAAAATTTTTTGTTAATGTATGTTTGATTTTATACACAGAGTAGTACAAAAGCATACTCTTGTTAATTTTATCACTTAACTTTAATATATTGAATATTATCTCATCCTTGATTATCACCTTAATATTATCTTTTATAATTTACACCTTACTGTATGTATATGTAATATAGATTGCATTAGCCAATTTGAATTTAATATACTAATCTCCAAAAACAATAAAATAATTAAGAAATACAAGGTTGAATTTTTAAATTTTAAAAAACAACTTTAAACTATCTTGATATTGAACTACTGTGGATATATTTCATCAGTTATTAACATTCCCCTTTCAGGTTAATATCAAGTCAACAAAACTTGGAGTACTCTTGACCCTTTTCCCAATGTGTAAATTAGTAATATAATGGCAATATTCAGACAGGCAAATGGAGACTAAGATCCCTTTGATGAAAACAACATGAGGTAAAGCTTCCCTACTGAGAATCATCTTAGTTTGTGAAATAGTAATTTGGAATGGCTATATCTGCAAAGTATATTGAGAGAAAGAAAATGTGGAAAACATAATCTGAAACATGTTTATGTACCAGAGATTTTATATCTCTTATACAATTTCAAATACATATATGAAGAATAAAGGATTTCAAGAAATCTTCATAAAAACACTTATTTTACTCTGGTATTCTGATGTTTATTTTCAGTTTGCAAAGAAAATAATATAGCATTCTGCCTGAAAATGATACAAGAAATAAACATATAAACATATGAAAATCCATCCAACATTTTCTGTTATCCGTTAAATCTCCTTTTCCCTCTGTCATTCTCCTCTCTTTATATTTTACTTGAAAGGCAGGCACACAGAAATGGAGATCTTCCACATAGACTGGGTCATTTCCCAAAGGCTAACATCAGCCCAAGACCGAGAAGGTGGAAGACAGGACCCCAGAAACACAATCCAGATCGCCCACATGGGTAATAGGGACCCAAGAACTTGAGCCGTAGTCTACCTCCTCCTAGGGAATGCATATTAGGTAGCTGGAACTCTAAGCATTCCAATATGACATGTGGGCTATTGTTCCAAATGCCCACTTCTTCTCTTTTTTGTTTATTAAATATAAGGCATTTACAATAGAAAAATATTCATTACATATTTATTGTTCAAGCATCTACTCAACTATGAATGTTTTCTTAATATTTTATATGTATCATATTCACAACTATATAAAATTAACTTATACTGAACTCATAGAGAAAGTTTCCAAAATGAAATATTATCTTATTTCTATATGCTAAAAACTCAAAGGGAAAATTCAGATACACAGGTATACTTGTTGTATGAAACTAGCCAAAAGTTAGACAATTTCAGAGAAAGTTCAAAGAAGTGAAAGATAATGAAAATTAATAATTATTTTTGGGGGCCAGCGCTGTAGTGTATTGGGGTAAAGCCTCTGCCTGCAGTCCGGCATCCCATTATGGGTGCCGGTTCAAGTCTCTTCGGCTCCACTTCAAATCCACTCCCTGATGATGGCTTGGGAAAGCAGTAGAAGACGGCCCAAGTCCCTGGATCCCTGCACCCATGTGGTAGACCTGGAAGAAGCTTCTGGCTCCTGGCTTTGGATCTGCACAGCTCTGGCCATTATCGCCAGTTGGGGAGTGAACCAGCGGATGGACGACCTCTTTCTGCCTCTCATTCTCTCTCTGTGTAACTCTGACTTTTAAATAAATCTTAAAAAAAAATACTTATTGTTGGAAAAGTTATCTTCTTACTGAAATTTATCAATACCACTAAGGATTAACATCATTCACGACACTATTAGAACAAATAAATATTCAGGTACCTGATGCATACTTACAACTGAGAATTAATAAATGGATGATCTGCTTTTCTTGTTTCTGCTTTTATAATATCAAGAAATATCATCATTGTGGTCAATTCAATGTAAATTATTTTACATTTTTGTCATTTTTTAAATATTTTTCTTAAAAAGTTCTTATTGGCTAGTGTTGTCCAGTACAAAAATGCTATAATGTGCCTGATACAGATAAAGTGTTGGTTAGATGAGCATGAAAGATAAGTTATAGGGCTGGAGGCTGTGACTTCAATGTAAATGAGTAACAATAAGGTATTACAGAAAAAAGGGGAAAAATCCATCATCTGTAAATAAGGCTGGCGTGGAAAGTGTTAATAAGTGAAATACTCCATGAAAAAACTATGGAAAAGAATGGAAAGATTAAACTTATGGACCCTCGAGATGATGTATAGTAAAGTGTAGTAGATAGCATTACTATCAGAAAATCATAGAAGTTCATAGTCTTTTAATTCAATGTTAGCAAAATGTTAAATCTTATTTGACTGGTGCTGGCTGGCTGCCATGTTTGAAAGGGTAACACAATGTGAAGAATGTTAAGCTTGAGGTTGAGGCAGGTTCTGCAGATCAGAAGCAAGTATTAATAAAATGTCTGCTAAGAAGATTTATATAGGAGAGGGGTTATATTGAAGAGTAAGTTCTAATGTTGATGACACTGGCTTGTTTTACAAGGATACATTTGCTAATTAATCTATATAATATAAAGAACATTTACATAAGTGAAAATATTTTTTTTTCAAATGAAAAGCAGACCAAAAAAAGCTTATGGAACTAAGTCTAATACTTCCTCTAGGGACAACAGTTCAGTATTTGCAAATTGAATGTTTCCAGTAATGTTAACAACTATAACTACTGCAAATAATAAGACTTAACTGTGTTAGAAAACAGTAAGGGTGATCCTTCAAAGTATACAAATAGAATGCATGTTTTCAGAACTAGTAAAGGATAAACAAAAATTATTCAATCTGAAAATGTTTGGAATAAATGTATTGTAAAGTTACAGGTTTTAGTTCAATTCAACCATATAGGTTTGTAAAGCTTAACCCCCTTGTTTAAATGACTAATTCTTTCAAAGTTGATTTAAATGAAAAGACATACCACGAGTATAAGAAAAGTTCAAATGATATGATAAATAAAAAAGACAGATGATATATAGATAGATGATACAAAATACCAGCCAAAATTTTTAAGTACAAAATATATTGAATATAAAAATAGGTAATACATTGTATGAAATATAATTTGCTAGAAATACATTTCTCCAGATATGTATATACCTAGTAACAATCAATCTGCATAAAACAAAAACTGAAAAATGCCAAATTAAAAATTATCATTTAAAATACAATTACACATGGCCTCCACTTAAAGTTTAAAAACCTAGAAATGATAACATTGTCATCCTAATAACAGTATAAAAATAAATATCTTAAAAGACATAACATCTAATGAACTCAGTAGAATTATGATGAATGCATACTTTAATCTAAAAGGAACATTGAGAGGGAGCTGTTATCAACCGAGCTTTGCTACATGGCCACCGATGCCTCTACGACTGACCACCAATATAATTCCTGGGGACCAAGGATTAGATATGATGCTCTAATTGCCAAAAATTCACAGGTATTGTCCACATCTTCTTTGGAGAATTCAGGGTATCAGGGTATTTCCATGTTACTCCACAGTAATGGGATTTTTTTTGGGGGGGGGGGCAGGCAGAGTTATACAGTGAGAGAGAGAGACAGAGAGAAAGGTCTTCCTTTTGGTTCACTCCCCAAATGGCTGCCACGGCCAGCACACTGTGTCGATCCAAAGCCAGGAGCCACGTGCTTCGTCCCGGTCTCCCATGTGGGTGCAGGGCCCAAGCACTTAGACCATCCTCCACTAAATTACTGGGCCACAGCAGAGAGCTGGGCTGGAAGAGGAGCAACCAGAACAGAATCTGGTGCCCCAACTGGGACTAGAACCTAGGGTGCTGGTGCCACAGGCGGAGGATTAGCCTAGTGAGCCATGGCTCCGGCCAATAATGGGATTTTGTAAGGTAGCACATGGTGTATCCTGGACTTTGCCTAGCAATACTGATATTAATCTATGTCCTTTACCTGTAATAAACCAAAAAGTGAATATAATTGCTTTTAGAGTACCAGAGAATCTTTCTAATATATCATCAAAGCTGAATATATGTGGAACCCCAACATCTTATTTTTAGCATAAGGAATTCATTACTGTCTCTTTGATTAACTTCCCATAATTATAATTAAGTTTTGCTGTTATTTTGCTTCTACGTTTCAGAATTCCACAACTAAATTATATGATGAATTAAGCACTATATATGTTGTTATTACTCACTATACATCTCTGTGCTTACATCATCTTAAAATTTTATTTATTTGAAAGGCAAAGTAACATATATATATATATATATAGAGAGAGAGAGAGAGAGAGAGAAACTTCTTATCTGCTGGTTCACTCCTCAGATATCCACAATAGATGAGCAGAATTGCAACCATGTCTCCCTCCTGGATGCATGAACCCATGTACTTGGACCAGCATCTGCTACCTCGCAGGTGCATTAGCAAAAAGCTGAATCAGAAAGCGATGTGGGACTCTGATCCGCACACATCACATGCGATCTGGTATTTAACCCAGTGTACCTCAACACATGCCCTTATACTACTTGTTTTATCTCAAATATTTTATTCATAAAAATCTTTAAAGTGTTTTTTTACTTTATTAACATATAATGTTTGCACATCTTTATTATGCATGCTGCAGTATTTCAACCCTCTCCTCCAGTTCACTACACGAGAAATAACACATTATTTTCACTTATGGTCACCTCACTCTGTTGTAGAACACTAGAACCTAATGTCTCTATTTAATTGTGTCTTCTTAACCTTTCCCCAATCTCTTTTCCCTCTCTTCTAATCTCTAGTAATCATGAGTCTAAAATCAGATAGAGTTTTTTTTTTTTTTTAATCTAACTCGGCATGTGAGTGAGAAAATGAATTATTTTTATGCTCAAGTATGGCTTTAGTGAATATTTCCAGAAGTATGAAGAATTCAAAAAACTCAAGAACAATAGCAACAACATAAAATACACTTAAGAATAGATATTTCTCAAAAGAAGAAATATAAATTGCTAACACACATTAATTGTGACAAGCGAATATGGGATGTTAATAATAATAGAAGTGGAGTGACCAGTTACTACTTCACAGTTTTTTAATGTAAAATTAAATCTACTCTGCATTAAATGTTAAATAAGTAATAGAATCCTTCCTTCCTTCCTTCCTTCCCTCCTTCTTTCCTTCCTTCCTTCCTTCCTTCCTTCTTTCCTTCCTTCCTTCCTTCCTTCCTTCCTTTGCTTTGTAGCACTTTAAAAAAAAAGGAAAAAAAGAAAAAAAATAGTCAATATCACCAACCAACATAAAAACAGATCTCAGAACCACAATGAGGTATGATCCTACTGGAATGAAAACAACTATGATAAAAAGACAAAAATAACAAATACTAGCAAGAATGTAGGAAAAAAGAGTGCTCTTACATGCTGTTGGTGAAAATGAAAATTAGTATAGTCATTATGAAGAACAGTATTTAGGATCTTCAAAATTTAAAAATAGATTAAATAGATTTACCATATGACCCAGGTATCCTATGTCTAAGTATATATCTTCAGACAATGAAATCTGCAAACCAAAGAAATACTTAGGTTTTCATGTTGACTGAAGCACCACTCACAATAGATAAAATAAAGTCTTCTCTGGTGACAAGTTCTCTTTTCTTCTTCTCTAGTGTAATTATTTTCACTCATTCTGAAAGATGTTTTTGTGTTTTATAAATCTCTAATATATGGTAGTGTATCTGATATTGAAGAAACTGCCCCAATTTTATTTTTCTAATAATTGTAGTATTAAGAACTCAGTATTTATATTGGTGACATGTAAGCCATTTTGTTATGGTAGTTCTGAAGATCTTTGTTTCATATTTTCTGTTATCAATATGCAGGTTTTTTTTGATTTTTTTAAAGATTTATTTATTTATTTGAAAGAGTTACACAGAGAGAGAAAAGGCAGAGAGAGAGCTCTTCTATCAGCTGGTTCACTCCCCAATTGGCTTCAATGGCTGGAGCTGCACTTATACAAAGCCAGGATCCAGGAGCTTCTTCTGGGTCTCCCATGTGGGTGCGGGGGCCCAAGGACTGGGCCATCTTCTATTGCTTTCCCAGGCCACAGCAGAGAGCTGGATCAGAAGTGGAACAGCCAGGACATGAACCAGCACCCAAATGGGATACCGGCAATGCAGTTCGTGGCTTTCTTTACCTGCTATGCCAGAGCCCTGGACCTCATATATGCAATTTTATATTCTTGAAAACAAATATTTAGCTAGTACTATGTTAAGTACTCCTCCAGTCACTTTAGTTGTTTCTGTGAGCAACAAAAATATATTCTGTATTTTTATTTTTATTTTTTTGTAAGAAAGAGAAAGAAACTCTTGTCTTGTAGTTAACTCCCCAAATGCTGCAGAAGTCTTAATGGAGCTGAAGCTGGGAGCTGCGAATTCAAACCAATTCTCCCACAATGGTACAGGAACCCAATCACTTGGGCTGTCACCACCAACTCCCAGGGCTTGCATTAGCAGGAAGCTGTAGTCAAGAGCCAGAGACAGGCATCAAACCTGGGCACTCAATTATGATGTGCAGGTGTCTCATCCAGAGTCCTAGCTAACTTTTAGGCTAAACACCAGCCCCATGAAATGTGTTTTGATATTACATTAAAATATGCAGAGACCAAAACCATATGTATAGCACATGTTGGAAGGTGGTTATATCTTTGGTAAAAATTCAGCAGGCCAAAGTACTTAAAGATGCAGGTTGTAAAACTTATTGGTGTGTCTAGGTATAAAGTAATTGTTATTATCTTGCTTGTGATTTGTTGTTCCTCTTGAACTTGAGTGTAAACAGCTTTCATTAGATCTACACTTAGTCAGTAATTATCGCTAATAAGCATACTAGACTATAGCAGTCATGTTGAAATTATCTACCATATCAGTTAATCTTTCCTCAGATTGTTTCTTTTTATATTTTTCTTTTAAGCATTTCAGTTACTTTAGTCAGGTTTTACTTACCAATATTTTTTCTAAATTTAGCTATTTCTAATATGTTATAAATTAGTCAGTTTTTTGTTTACTGTTAATTGAATAATATTTCAGCCATTCACTTTCATTCTCATTGAATTTAAACCTGTTTGTTATACAGTCTGAGAATTCCAGTATCTGGAATCTTTATTCATCTGATTCGATTGCCCATTTTTTTCAATTATTTCCTTATTGTATACTGGAGTATTTCTATATGTGTTTAACTCATGGAAGTATATCTGGGAGAATAAAATTAGGACAGACTGAAGTTGGTTTTTCAAGATGGTAATGTACATTTTCTTCCACCAAGTACTCAGGTTTAAAACCACACCAGGATCTCTTCAGACTAAATCTCTGACTTAAGGTTGTTCATGTTATATGGGTCATATATGGAAAGATATTTTCTCAGGAAAGATGTAAAAAACAGACTTCTGGTTAAATTCTAAGTTTTATGGTCACTGTGTTTATCAGTTTCTAGGAAAGCTACTTTTTTTTTTGTTAAAGATTATTTATTTATTTATTTGAGAGGTAGAGTTACAGACAGTGAAAGGAAGAGACAGAGAAAAAGATCTTCCTTCCACTGGTTCAATTCCCAAACGGCTGCAATGGCTGGAGCAACACCAATCCCTAGCCAGGAGCCAGGAACTTCTTCTGGACCTCCCACATGCATGCCAGGACCCAAGCACTTGGGCCATCTTCTACTGCTTTCCCAGGCAATAGCAGAGAGCTGAATTGGAAGAGGAGCATCCAGGACTAGAGCCAGCACCCATATGGGATGCTGGTGCCACAGGCGGAGGATTAACCTACTGCACCACAGTGCTGGCTCTGAAAGCTACTTTTAATCCTAATTCATCATCATCCATAGGGTATATGTTCTTCAAAATCTCTGTTTTACTGAATTCCATGATCTCACTTACAATTTGGTTAGATTTTGAGCTTTGTCTCTATGATCCCAAGGAATATGATTTCATCCTAATCAGTATAAACTGCTGCTCTCAAGATGAAATATTAATTTCCATAAATTATTAAAATCTGTTTTATCATTGCATAATTGAAATGCTAATATATTGTTGTGCTTATTCAAATTTTAAGAATTCATATCTAGATAGGATAAGTCTAGGTTTCTAGTCTGTAGTACTTCAGAACAAAAGAAAAAGAGCAGTGACCACATTCACAAGCAAGAATCCTTTAGCCTTAAGGATTTATGCTGTGTGCTACATGAAATGGAGATGGAAAGTTACCATCTGAACTTTAAACTTATTAGCATAAGAAGACATTAAACTTAAATTTCTCCTAGGAGTGCAGTTAATTTCTTTCAGGGTTATAAATGAGAATCATAATATTTTTCAGTGTGTAGTATGACATAATATTGAATCTAGTGACCTCATATTTAGTTCAACCATCTATAATATTTTGTCTTATTCAACGTACACATCAAATATAAATTGATATGCATCCAAAATATAGCACATTTTTTCAAACCCATTACTCTAATTTTGCATGTTAATTTTCCCATTTTGCTATCCTGAATTATTTTGTTTTTTACCATTAAGAGAAGATTCGAAATGATAGTTCAAGAATTCTCATTAATCTTAGGAATCTGTTGGATCAAATATTACCCCAACATTAATATTGATTTCATAATATAGACTGTGAGGCTTTTATGAATCTGTTTAGGAAAATTTACAGCTTTCTTTAGCTTTTATGTTTAATATATTCAGAATAAAAGCCAAAATAGAGTAGCAATAAATTCTCCTACTTTAAATATTTCTTTCTCATATAGTATGCATTTGGATTATTATAAATCCAAAGACACTTAAAGTAAGTTTCTAAAAGCTCTGATTAGGAGAAATCATGATTAATTATACTCTCATCTCATCAAGATAACACAAATACAGTTATTGTTTTGTGCAAAAAACTATTACAATGCATACACACCCTTTAGTGAGCTGGCACAGAATTTTCCATTATCTCCAACATGTCAAGTTCAATATGATTCATGTTTAAATATGTAAAAATAAAGGTTGGTCTGTGATATTATGGATTTTCAAAACCAAACTGCTCTTCCTGAACAAGTGTGATTCCCTGAGACAATTTCAGAGTCTCTTTTATTTGCCCCCTATTATCAACGGGGAAATGTTCTTTTCTCATTTCTCACTAATCATTTCTGACAAGTAGTTGGCAAGCTTGACTGTGAAGAGACGTCTGTAGGGTTCTAGGTCAATCTCACCCCTCAGGAAGAAAGCACACAGGATGCTCAAGAATACATGCCCTCCAACAGAGGAAAAGGACAATGCTTTGCGTAGTTACCAGCATAATTAGCTTATTTCTTCATGATAGGATTTAACTGTGTAAGGCTCTCAAACACCTGATTTTATTTAGCAGGTATTTGAAATTATATACTTGTTTTCTTCCTGCTGAGAAATACAATTATTCTCTATTATATCACTTTCTTACATCATCTATAGTGTGAGTCAGTGTCCATTTAAACAAATTCTACTAAAAATATCAATGAAAATATTGTATTGAAATAAGATGCCAGCAATATAATTTCTGTGACTTTTATGCATGTATTTATACATGTGTTGGTTTCAACAAAGAGACTAATATTTAATAATTTGGAAGAACATTTTAATTAAATCTTATAAAAGTTGAATACATATTAAATATTCTGGGTCATTGAAAAGACTTAACATCTTAACTTTTGATGGCTGTTGTGTAAAATAATGGAAATCTCACTCTGTGTGCTAAATCTGAATAATGATAACTAAACAGAAAATAAATATGATACTGCAAGAATATACTTTTTCAAATATAAATGTAAGTGGGTTTTTTTGCCTTGTTTTATTTTCATTAGTTCACGGGGTTTTATGTCTGATGCTATCGTTTGAATGTTTGTGTCTTTTCCAGAATTCATGTTGAGACTTCTACTTCAGTGCAACAATATTAAGAGATAGTATGTTTAAGAGATGGTTAGACATTAAAAATTAAGTCATTAAGCATGGAATTAGTGCTCTATAAATGGACTGATGTGAGTAAACCAGGGGCCCTTTTTCCCTTCTCCCCACTTTGCTATATGAAGACAGCATTCAAGACATCATTGTCATAGCAGAGACCCCACGACCAGTGCCTGGATCTTAGACCTCCTAACCTCCAGAACTAGAAACTAATTTTTATCCTTTATAAATTACTCAGTATCAGATATTTATAACAGTATGAACAGAACAAGACAGACTACTTATGTGCTAAGTGTAAAGCTAATTTCGTAGCAAATAACAATAGGTATACTGTGTGAATACATGTTCTAGTGCCTGCTGCTACGATGCACTAAATATCAAGGGAAAGAAGAATTCATGATCAGTTTTTCCACTAACTTAATTAGTTGGAAGAACATTCATTATATTGTTAAATGTTATTATAAAGTAAAGTTTAAAATTTATATGGACTTTATGCAGATTATAACACTGCATTTTAAAGTTATACTATTCCTTGTAGAAATACATATAAATACAAAACAGTAAAGATAAAGCATATTGGTGATAAAATAATTTATTGGAAACATCAACTTAGAGTTTATGCTGCAGATAATTCTTAATCATTAATTTAAGAAAAAATAAAATAAATATTAATTGGTTAAAATGTAGTCAATTAAAGGAAATATGAAGTGATAAAGTGTCTAGAGCAAATTGCTCAGTTTGCATATAAATTAGGTAATTAGCCCCTCACCTACCCAGGTAGAAGTTCATAACCCTAATTAAAATAATTATATAAACTTCCAAGACATATTAGCAAAATGTAAGAAGGAAAATAAAACACATTGTTGCCTTTTGTGTAATTTTACTGGAACTTACTTTATAACGTTTCATAAATTAAGTTGATTTAGGCATTTTCATGCACAGATTTAATAGTTGAAGATTTTAGAGATTTATTTAAAAATAAAATACATGGTACAAGTTTGCTATATAGAAAATGAAGAAAGACTTTAAGAATCAATTTCATTACTTTCTCCTAAATATATGTGGTTAGACTACAGTTCTTTTATAAGTCATTATTTTGTGGCTATGAATATTGATTTTTATTATTAATTTTGTGCATTATTTTAAAAAATGTCCAATTGTTAAAATTTTATAGTTCAATAAAGAAGACTCAATTTAAAGCAGATCAATGCTTTGATAGGTTAATTAGTAAAACATGCACAAAATTAACATAAATTCACTTAATAAATATTTATTGAATACTTATGTATAAGATATTGTACTAAGAATGAGTCAGACAATAAAGCACAGAAACAAGTTTTGTGACAACAAGGAAATTATGTACTTGTGAAGTATGTAAAATTAAACAAATGAACAAGAGAAAAAGAAAAAAAAAATGCATGGTGTTTGCTTGCTAACGCCATCAAATTACTAAGAACAAGCCCTGAAACAAATCAGAAAACAGGGGCTGGCATTGTGATAGAGCAGGCTAAGATAATGTTTTTGACACAAGCATCCCATATCAGAGTTCTGGCTGCTACACTCAATTCAACTTCCTGCTAATGCATCTGAGAAGGAAGCAGATTATGGTGCAAGTACCTGGGTGTTTGCCAGCGATGTGGGAAACTAGGATGTAGTTACTGGCTCCTGACTTCATCCTGGCGTAGCCCTGGCTGTTGCAGCCATTTGGGGAGTGAAATAGCAGAAAGAGCAGAAAGATCTCCTTCTCTCTCTCTTTCTCTCTGTATCTCTCTCTCTCTCCCTCTTTTCTCTATTCTCTACCATTCAAATAAGCAAATATCTTTAAAAAATGAGAAAGTGAAGAGATGGAAATAAATAGGCATATAAGAATGCAATATATGACAAACATTCTTTAAGATACCTTAAACACATTTTAATGCTTTTATAATAAAATATTTTGACTTAATATATATGGTAAAATTGAAGCCAAGAAAAACAAGCCAACTTGAAATTTTGAAGTTTGTAATGAATTATTTGGCAACATAATATTTTGACAAACAAATTAGAAGTTAGTGTACTGATAAAGACATAGGAAAAATAGGACAAAAATTGAAAAAATATTAAATTTACATTATGATTATTACCTAGAACTTAAGAAACAAAATAATAAATGCCGATAGGTACATGGAATATAAGAACACATGATGGCCGGCACCGCGGCTCACTAGGCTAATCCTCCGCCTTTCGGCGCCGGCACACCGGGTTCTAGTCCCGGTCGGGGTGCTGGATTCTGTCCCGGCTGCCCCTCTTCCAGGCCAGCTCTCTGCTGTGGCCAGGGAGTGCAGTGGAGGATGGCCCAAGTCCTTGGGCCCTGCACTCCATGGGAGACCAGGATAAGTACCTGGCTCCTGTCATCGGATCAGCGCGTTGCGCCGGCCGCAGCGCACTGGCCGCGGCGGCCATTGGAGGGTGAACCAATGGCAAAGGAAGACCTTTCTCTCTGTCTCTCCCTCACTGTCCACTCTGCCTATCAAAAAAAAAAAAAAACACATGATGAGTTCCTAGTAAATCAGGCTGAATTATTAGCTGAATACACAGAAATTAAGGCAGAGTTATGAATAATACTTGGCAGATTGTGTAAGTAATAAGAATAATTTAAAGTTGATAGGAAAGATATGACAAAATATATCACTTCAAAATTTGAGACTTTAGTA
Source organism: Oryctolagus cuniculus (assembly GCF_051225735.1). Lineage (NCBI taxonomy): Eukaryota > Metazoa > Chordata > Mammalia > Lagomorpha > Leporidae > Oryctolagus > Oryctolagus cuniculus. Next base: position 62,504,970 of record NC_142874.1, on the reverse strand, counting down.
TTGTTTTTAAGAGAGTATTGGATAAAAGTCATCTGAAGATAGCATTTCTGATTTCCACGCACTTCAGTGATCTTACGCCTTTGTCATTCTGTACGAGCACACTAGTTTTTCACATATTCTTTTATTATCTGTGAAGGATGATAGTATGGTATTGATATTTACGTTTTCCATGAATTCATGTATTGAAATCATCACTCCCAAGGTGATGGTATTAAAAGGTGGGGCCCTTTGGGAGCCAATATGGTCATGGAGAAGGAGCAGTAATGATTGGAATTATTGTCCTTTTAAGGGAGGCCTGAGAGATGCATCCCTGCCTGCCCCTTCCTGCCTATGTGGGTGGATTGAAAAGACAAGGAGCTATGAGGAAGCAAGACCTCACCAGACACTAAGTCGGTTGATGCCTTGATTTTAGACTTCTCATTTTCCAGAACTTTGAGAAATTAGTTTTTGATGTTTATGAAGCACTTTGTGAAAAAAAACCTGAAGACACTAGATGATATATGTACCCCAGGCTTTGCGTGGAATTTTCTGCCCCTGAGATTCACATGGCTCTGCTCTCCTCCAAACCTTGCTCAATGTTTTGGGTCACAGTGAAGTCAACACTGACAACTCCTATAAATTTGTGTGATTTCCTGGAGCAATCAGTTTCTTCTATCTATAAGTTTTTCTTCTATCTATAAGTGGAATTAACCATATGCTAGCACACAGAAGAACTTTCATGTTTGTCTTTATTTTTTAATATTTTATCCCAATGTGCTATAAAAAAGAACACACACATTTTTACTTGTCATTAAAAATGATCTACTATCTATTTTCCATGTTGATCACAGAGCATCATATTGTTTGTGCTTTTCATAATAAGGTAACAAAAGGAGACACTTTTTATTATTCATTGAAATATTCTTGATAAACAAGATATTGGGTGGCACAGAGTAAATACTTATTATACTTGTAATAATTTTTAAATGAGTGATGAAATATCCTTTATTTTCAATCATATTAATTATGTGGAATAAGATAAAGGATTTTGATTTCAGTCTGAATACTCTAATTTTGAGGCAAAATTTTATTTGTATAAGAAATTTATGTAGAAATTTTTATAATCTAAACTGATCTAATAATTGTTATAACTTGTAACTATTTAAGAAAAATGAATAACAACAATGAAGGAAGCAGACCCTAGCATATTTAATTTTACCTAGGAATATTTTTCAACAAAAATCGATATCTTAATAGATCTAAGATTTTGTATATAGATATTCTATATTTTCTTGAGTTATTAATACTTTGTTTTTCCTATAATTAATCTATTTTTATGTTTTTTCCTTATTATTGTCTTGATAGCTATTGGGTTTACCATTGATAATGGCTGCTGTATGTTTTCTGAGGTTTTTTTGCCTTGTTCATATTGCCTAAAAGATAGTTGATTTTATTACTTTTTCAAGGGATCATTTTTAAATTTATGCTTCTGTTAAACATTTTTAAAGTTTTTGGCATTATCTCTATGTCACTTCCTACTTCTTTGAGGTTAACTTGCTTTTATCTTTGATTTGTATCATAGATTACTTAGATCATTGATTTTAGACATTTCTCCTCTGTCTAATATAAACATTTAAAGCTCTAAAATATTCCCAATTCACCAATTGCTTTATTATTTTTTCACAGCCAAAAGGCTTTCTAGTTTCCCTTCTGATTTACAATTTGACACAGGTTTTTTTTTCAGATTATTATTTCCAAATATTTGGGAATCTTTATTTTCCTACTGGTTTTGATTTCTAATACCATTTTATTTTTTCCTGAACATATTCCATATCATGCAATCTTGTTGAATCTTCTTTTCTGATCATGTAGCATGTGATGAATGTTAGTGCACTTTAGCATATGAGTTCTGCTGAAGATGAGTGTAGCATTCTGTGAATGTCCTTGATCTAGTTGAGTTATAATGTCATTAAGTTCCTCGTTAATATTTTTATATGTTGTGTCTATTATCAAAATTGGTGAAGCCAGATGGGACTCTCTTTAAGTTAGGATCAGAATGACTGGACACTGGGAGCAAATCATTTAGGTGTGGCAGCTAGTCTAGGGCTTGCTTAACTCTTTGAATAAGAGTTATGGAGAATGGTTGCTCTGACTTCTCAACAAGAGAGATCTCACTTGGAAACTGGCAGTTACAATGCTGCAGTTACAATTTGCTATTTGGAAATCCAGGAGTTAGAGTGGGCACCTAGACCCATCTTTGTCTAGAACCTCAGTAAGCAATTTGGGATTGAATCTAATACATGTCTAATACTTGCTAAAAGTAAAAGCCAGGACAGAAAGTGTGCTATTAGCGAAGAATTAGGGTCTAGAAAGGGATGATCCTGGATTCTGGAATACAGGATGAGACTGTCCTTTGGGAGATAGAAGACCCCAAATGGGGCAATCCAAGAAAACTCCAGGCTTGGTTTCTGGGATACTTAACTCTGCCTTTGTGTTTCATAATTGGGCTGACATTTTATTCTGGTTTACAGATGTCTACAGATAATAAAAAATAGAGAGAATTTCATGTTTTAGAACTAGTAAAACTTATATTGTCTTGGCTTGCCTCTCTTCTGCCTTCTGGTATTATATTTGGAATTTTCCTCTTCCTTGTTCATACACTCATTAGTGGTTTGCATGCTTTGGAAGTATTTTATGCCTGCCCAGTTCAGGAAAACAAAGCCTTTTTACAATCATGTGTACTGGAGCACTATGACTGAGCTTTGACAAATTCCCTCTGTGGGGCACCATCCTCATCTCAGTGGTGTATGCCGTTCTCTAGTCCTTTATTGTTTATCCCCTTGTAGATCCCAAAGTGAAGAGAAAAATTCGATGAGAAATAAAAGCTAGTCTTTCTGAAATCTTCTTCATGGAAAAAAAAATGAGAGCTTGAAAGAGACTACAAAAAAAAAAAAAAAAAAAAAAAAAAAACACCTCATCCTATTCCTCCAATGCCACAGTTAATCCTCTGTCTATGGGAACAGCTTAGCTAGCATGATGGTCACCCTTTGTCAGCAGCCTGGCTGACATCACCCAGTGTGGGAAGAACCATAAACCTGAGGGAGGTACAATCCCCCTCCATCATGATCCACATGGGAAAGGATAGAGCTGAATGTGCCATTTACCACCTCTGACGCTTGTAATTGGAGGCCATGTTAAAGGCCTAAGTGACTACTCTGCGAATGTCTGCTGCTGATAAGGAGTATTTTTACAGATCACCATCCTACCTGTGTAGATATTTAAACCCTGGTGGCCATTGCTGTGACACTGGAAAAATCAGTGTGCCAAGCAGCTGATAACCAGAGGTGGGGGTTGACTGAAGAATCAATCCCAATGATGATGTCAAATCTGGAAACCAATAGACTAATGAACCTACTGAGATTATAGGAATATGTTGCTAAAGGGCATGCAAAAAGTAAGAAGATCCCCCACAATTTGAGATAAACTAAGAAAGATACAAAATTCCTCTGCCTTCCCAGAGAAGCTAGAAGAGTGTCTTAAATTGTATAATTCTTACTTGTTTTTTTTTTTTAATTTATTTTTTAAAGCACAGTCACAGAGAGGCAGAGGCAGAGAGAGAGAGGTCTTCCATCCGCTGGTTCACTCCCCAGATGGCCGCAACAACTGGAATTGTGCTGATCCGAAGCCAGGAGTGAGAAGCTTCTTCCAGGTCTCCCATGTGGGTGCAGAGGCCCATGAACTTGGGCCATCTTCTACTGCCTTCCCAGGCCCTGCAAAGAGCTGTCGGGACTTGAACCAGTGCCCATATGGGATGCCAGTATTGCAGCCAGTGGTTTCACTTACTACACCACAGCACTGGTCCCCATATAATGTTTTATATCCTGAAGCTAAGGAAGTCAAGTAGTTCTGAACATCTATTTCATGCTTCAGAGCGCTCTAGATATTTTGCAAAATCTTCAGAAATTGGCTATTGGTCCTCAGGCAAAGCAATCCCTCTCAGTTGGTAGAGACTGTCTTTAAGGTTTTAAGCAACCAAAGCCTAGTAAAGATGAGAAGACAGACATTAGTGTTTGCATTCCAGTCTGTTCAAGAAAACCCAGGAAGAGGAGCGAAACCTCCATTGGTGAGTAATGGCTAGTCCTCAACATGGGACCAGTAATAGTGCACCGGGTTAGTTATTACTATTATGAACGCTGCACGCTAAAGGGACCTTGGCAACAGGAGTGTCCACACCAGTCTGAAGCTGGGTAGGGTTCAAGACAAAGCTAATTTCTGTCAGTTCTTCATGACACAAGAAGGCATAGGAGTCTTGATTATTTGGCTTTTCATAATAACATGCAAATCTCTTCTGAGAAACTCTGAGTCACCCTAGAGATAATAAAAAAAAATTTCAATTTTTGAATACCCTGCAGCCAAACACTCCACTCTGTGTTGGCTATGAAAGGGGGCTGCCCCCCCCCAAAAAAAAAACAGTGTAATATTAAAGGATTATCATTGAAAAGATAATCTCTGACATTGAGGTAGTTTCTAAAATTCTGCCTCACTCATTTGCAAGTTTCTGAGTGCCCTATCTCTCTCCAGAAGAGAGCTGCTAACTAAATTGGATGCTACTATATATTTAAGTTAAGCTCCAGTTGTAGCAAAAATTATAAGGGGCAAGAGAAAAGAATTCTTGGCTTTCTTCCAAAAGGCATCTAAGGATTCTGAATCCATTCCAGAAGGTATTTTAGATTGAGTTAATCCAGAGTATGGGCCCAGGGTCAGGTAGGAGAGCATAAGACCCAACCTGCTATGGGGGCCAGTGCTGTGGGTCACTTGGTTAATCCTCTACCTGTGGTGCTGGCATCCCATATGGGCACCAGGTTCTAGTCCTGGCTGCCCCTCTTCCAATGCAGCTCTCTGCCATGGCCTGGGAAAGCGGTGGAGGATGGGCTAAGAGCTTCGGCCCCTGTACACACATGGGAGACCTAGAAGAAACTCATGGCTCCTGGCTTCAGATTGGTTCACTTCCGGCCATTGCAGCCATCTGAGGAGTGAGCCAATGGAAGGAAGACCTTTCTCTCTGTCTCTCCCTCTACCTGTCTGTAGCTCTACCTCTCAAATAAATAAATAAAATCTTAAAAAAAAAAAAAAAGACCCAACCTGCAAAAATGACTCTAAGCACAGACTGCTCACTGGCCCAGAGCCAAGCAATTTCTTCTGAGACCTAATATAATAGATCATATTTTACCAGTTTTGGTGACTCCTCAGTCAGTGTTGGATCAGGCCCTGTATATTTCCTTGTAGCATCCCTATACTAGCTATTCAGAAACTCAGGTCTGATACAAATTGATTTGACTAGAACTTGAGAGCTACAAATGCAGCAGTTCAGCACATCCATCCCATAGTACTCAAACATTATACTCTGTTGGACAGTTTGCCAGGAAGAACACAAATTACTCTGTGTTAGTCTCAAAGTGACCTGGGACAAGTCACACAGATAGGATTAGGTTCTTGAGCTGGAGACCACACCTTCTTTCCCCCAGGTGATTTTGCCTATATCCACCTACCTGTCAGTCAGACTGTGTAGCCACTCCCCTTTTGGAAGTGAACCAGAGGCCTGGAGAATGCTGAGCTCACCCCTGTTTTGTCGCTGCTCCCCTGCACTCTCTTTTGCCTGCTCTCACTCCCGGGCTTGCTCCCAGGTAGACCCCTGAAGGATAAGTGTGGGACTCCCCATTTATTCTTCCTGACACACTCTCCCTTAATAAAGCCCTCATATTCCTGTGCATTTCTCTCACTTTACAAATCAACTCTAAACTTTACTATGTTGCGTGTCTTGTTTGAGCCAGTGCTTAGAATTAGAGGTCATCCGTCCACTGATTCATTCCCCAGATGGATGCAATGGCCACATATAGGCCAGGTTGAAGCACAGAGCCAGGAATCTAAGGAAACAGCAAGAATCCAAAATATTGAATTTTGCCTCAAGTTATCCCATAACGAAAGATTTTATTCTTTTGCAGTGCCATGGGTTTGGTTCCAGGAGCTACTTGTTTGAAATGGGAAGACTTCCAAACTGATCAGTTTTTACAATATAATTTGACTGTTTTATCACAAATATTTCAGAACTCTCCTGCAATTTTAAGGGAAATGTTCAGTAGAAACCAGAGAGGACTACAATTAAAGATGGGAGGAGATACCACACGAAAGTGATATTAGCACTAGCCCTTCAATTGTGTCCTTGAATTATATGGCAGAGGGGTATATAAAGTTACAAAACTAAAAGGCACACATTTCTTAAGGAATTATCTCAAGGACAATGAGGACTGCACATCGATTATCTGTAACTTGACTCCGCTCAGGACCCAGAAACAATTACTGGGATTTCTGGGAACAGGCAGGTCCTTCCAGATTTGAACACCTAATTATGGGCAAATGACTAATCGCTTCTACTATGCATTAAAAGGATAGGAAACTGTTTTGAATGGGATACACAATGTGATCAGGCCTTTGAAAAGCTAAAGTAATTTTGCTACACAACTTTGTTCCTGGACTGCTTGATCTAGAAAAGCCTTTGACCTTTGTGTACTTGAAGGACTGGGAATTCCAAATGTTGGGATTATTAAAGTGATACCATAACCCGAGAATGACCTTTCTGCCTGTGGGTTTTCACAGCAACTTGTTTGCTGATTAGAGAAGCAGAAAAGTTAGCAATGGAACAACTCCTAACAAAATACCTACATTAGGGGCAGGCGCCTTGGCTCACTTGGTTAATCCTCCACCTGAGGCACCTGCATCCCATATGGGTGCCGGGTTTTTGTCCCGGTTGCTCCTCTTCCAGTGGAAGGCAGTGGAGGATGGCCCAGGTGCTTGGGGCCCTGCCCGGCATGGAAGACCAGGAGGAAGCACTTGGCTCCTGGCTTCAGATTGACGCAGTGCCAGCCGTGGCGGCCATTTGGGGAGTGAACCATCATCGGAAGGAAGACCTTTCTCTCTGTTTCTCTAGCTCTCTGTCTGTAACTCTACCTGTCAAATAAATAATAATAATAAAAAAAAATACCCACATTGCTGTTAAACGTATATTTGCATTTTCATCTGTTTAATTTTTAATTGATTTCCTTTTTAGTTTTAGAAGTCATTTCTTTCATTTTTTCCATAATATTCATGTTTTTCTTTAACTTTTTGAAAAAGAAACATATTTATAACTTCTTTTAAGCTAATTAGTTTGTACTATTCTACTTCTATTATCTGTATCATTTGTGAGTTTATTTATACTGATTGATTTTTTTTTTCACTTTTGAGCCATTGTTGTCATTGTTTTCTTTTATGGCAAGAGTTTTTCTTTGAGCATATATTCTATGTTGTACTGTGATGGGTTTTATTGAATTCTTTTACATTTTGTTTGTTTGTTTGTTTTTGTTTTTATTTTTTCAGATACAGTTAAATTACTTGGAATGATTTTGACCCTTCCTGGGATTGCTTGAAGTTTTCTTATGGAAGATGCCACATAGCCTTAAATTGAGGCAGAAGTTAATCCTATCACAAATATAATAGTCTTATGAAGATGATATCTAGTATCCCTCGTGTCACCTAGTTTCTAGTCTGGATGATAGGCACACAAATATTTGCAGGACTTTTTGAACTTTTTATTGTTCTGCCAACTCTTTATTTTGGCATTGCCTCTCAGGCTTAGCTATTTTCTGTCATGCATTTACAAGGCAGACCTCAGCCAAAGACCCACTAATCTCCTCTGCAGGTCTGCAGAGCTTTCTGCTATCTTCTCCCTTTGAAGATCCCCTCTCTTTGATATGCAGCTCTGCAATTCCAGCCACATCTTCCTCCCTAAATCCAATCTCTGATTTATTAATAAAAAGAGAGATCTGGACTCTCTTTTGATTATCCCTTCACTCTGTAACAGTCCAGAAACTGGCAGAAGGCGAGACATTAAAACACATATTTTCTTATATGCCATCTGTCAGGGATCAGAGTCCTGAGTTACCTTTGGTTCCTTCTATCAAGGATCAGAGTCCTGAGTTTCCTTTGATTGGAAAATAATTCTATTTGGTCCACACTGTGTGTGTGTGTGTGTGTGTGTGTGTGGAGGGTGCTTTTAGAAGGTTTCCTCCAGTCCCTGTTACATCATCATAGCCAAATACAGAGATCACTAATATATATATATTTTTTTAAGGTTTACTTTATTTATTTGAAAGGCGGAGTGAGAGAGAGAAGGAGAGGTCATCCATCCACTGGTTCATTCCCCAGATGGATGCAATGGCCACATATAGGCCAGGTTGAAGCACAGAGCCAGGAATCCCCACCATGTCTCCCATGGGTGGCAGGAGCCCAAGTACTTGTGTCACCATGTGCTGTATTTCCAGGTGCATTAGTAGGGGGCTGGATTAAAGCAGAGACACTCTGACAGCTGAACATGCTGCATCACAACATTGGCCTCCAGTCCTGACTCTTAATGATGATGTTAGATCATTTGTGTTTGATATTTTTAGATATGCTTAGTTTTAAAAATATTTTATTTTTGCAAATTCCAGATGTTGTTTGTTACTTTTTCACAATTTTATAGCTTTATTTTGGATTAAGGGTTCTGTTTAGTATTTTATTTCAACTACTGGACTAATAGGCTGCATGTTTTTGCTCTTTTCCTTATTGGATATTATAAGGTTCACAATATGTACCATTACATTTCCAATTCCATCAGGGCAACTGCTTTTTTGGTTTTTGGCTTTTGTTTGCTTGCTTGTCCCACCCCCAAAGCCTAAGAAAAATGCAATGCTGCTTTATCTGATGATTTCTACTGAAGCTTTTACTATAGATTCCAGCTCTGCTGTGAGGGAAAATAATGAATAACATTTGGAAAGCTAAAAAAAAAATCTTTTTCAATTACGATGTAGTGTATGGAGAAAAATTTTAGAAATCCTATAAAAGAGCAAGTAGAAAGAAATGTTTATTCAGATATATCACAGGATATAAGAATAGCACAAAAATTTATTGAATTTAGGTAGGTTTACAATGATCACTCATAATTTGAAATAAAGAAAACAGGGTAATAAGGAATTTCTCAAACAATGAGGAAGACAAGTTGAAATAGTGAAGAAGCCAGATTGAATGGCTGCTAAAACTTGAAAATTGGCGAAGTTGTAGGAATTAATAATTTTAGTAATAGATCATGTTTCATTCCATGAAATATGACAATTTTATGAGGTGGAAGAGTGAATAAATGAAAAAAAACCATACCATTCTTCTCTGCCCCATGAAGTGACAATCAATAAAGGAAAAAACAGCAGTGCACTTTTTGAAAAAATCAGCATTGGCAGCTACCATAGTAGTATTCCACTAGCTCAGGAAGTATCAATGATGCTAAACCTTGTGAATGAATGTTGATCAGAAATGTTATATACTCATCGTCTCTCAACAAAGCGCTTAATTTATATTACTTAATTATATATTGTGTGCTAAATATATATGCACATCACATATATATATATAGCATACACTGTATATTCATACATATATAATGTCAAGTTGTATTATAAAGAAATTGAAGAATAACCTTCAAATGGAGAAAACTGGAAAACCTTACCTTTCAAATGATCGTAGTTGAAAATCACCACTGACAAGACAAATGGATTTTGTATCACCTGATGAAATACTAAAATTGATGAACTTAATATTTAATTATGAGAAAACATCAGACAAATTGAAATTCAGGAAAATTCTGAAAGAAATATTCACCTGACTTGTAATGAATAAGAAATGTTCAGGATATTGTGAAGATCAAGAAAGCACAATGGAAATCCTTTTGACTGAAGAAGCTGAAGAGGGTTGGAAACCAGAAATAACATTATACTAGGGCCGGCGCCGCGGCTCACTAGGCTAATCCTCCGCCTAGCGGCGCCAGCACACCGGGTTCTAGTCCCGGTCGGGGCGCCGGATTCTGTCCCAGTTGCCCCTCTTCCAGGCCAGCCCTCTGCTGTGGCCAGGGAGTGCAGTGGAGGATGGCCCAGGTGCTTGGGCCCTGCACCCCATGGGAGACCAGGAAAAGCACCTGGCTCCTGGCTCCTGCCATCGGATCAGCGCGGTGCGCCAGCCGCAGCGCGCCGGCCGCGGCGGCCATTGGAGGGTGAACCAACGGCAAAGGAAGACCTTTCTCTCTGTCTCTCTCTCTCACTGTCCACTCTGCCTGTCAAAAACAAAAAAAAAACAAACAAAAAAAAAAAAACAAAACAAAACAAAAAAAAACAAAAAAAAACATTATACTAGAGTGGATTTTTCTCTAAAAAGTATTGGGGCAGTTTGTGAACTGGAAGGAAAATTTATGTGTGACTATTACATGACAATTCTTCATATTGTTTTTAGCAACTTCTATTTATGTTAGCATGATTCTATACAAACACTAAAAGGAAAATATAATAGCCATTACAAATAGGATGTCAGTCTTACTGCCAATCCAGGAATCCCAAGGGAAACTTTTTCCCACTAGTCTTTTTTTTTTTTTTTTTTGATAACTCCATTAATCAGTTTCTTCCTCCCCATAACTGGTAGAAATTAGTCCATGATTCTTTTTTTTTGTTTGTTTGTAAGATTTATTTTATTTTTTGAAAGACAGAGTTACAGAGAGAGGTAGAGACAGAGAGAGAGGTCTCCCATCCTCTGGTTTACTCCCCAGATGGCAGCAACAGCTGGAGCTGAGCCCATCCAAAGCCAGGAGCCAGGAGCTTCTTCCTGGTCTCCTACATGGGTGCAGGGGCCCAAGGACTTACACCAACTTCCAAGGCTTTACCATGCAATAGCAGAGAGCTGGATCGGAAGAGGAGCAGCTGAGTCTAGAACTGGTGCCCATATGGGATGCTGGCACTTCAGGCCAGGGCTCTAACCCACTGTACCACAGTGCAGTCCCCAGTCCATGATTCTTTAACAGATACCTAATTGTTAATGATGTATTTTTCCTCTGTTTTTTATTTGAAACTGGAATATGTATGGATGGTTATCTTGTAACTGACTAAGCCAAGTATTTTTTTTTTTTTTTTTATCTATTCACAAACCACATGAAGTATCAACTATCAGGCTTCATCTCAGATTTCAAAATAGCTACTATTACAGAAAGAGCGTTCTAAGTAGTTTTCTTAAAATGAAACCCACTTGACTGAGCAAGACTTTCTTCATGTGGTTTTGGCTTCCCAAACAGGCTACTCCTTCAGTTCACGGGACCTCTTCATAAGCTATCAACCAAACTGCACACTAAGCTTCTCAGGTAGAGCAAGTTTCTGAAAACAGGTTTATTTTGTGGTTTTGGTGGTGCCTTCATAAGCAGATTTCAAATCAACTTACTTCTGAGAAAGTTCTCTAAACATGTAATTTTACCTCATTTTTGAAACAACAATTTTATTTTGAAATGCAACTGACAAAATATGAATAAATTACACAAATATAATGCTGCTCTCAAAAACTGTTTCTTTACTTGTAGTTTATTATTTTAGTAAGACTATAGAAATGACCACTAGTCATTTTATTTTTCCTTGATTTGACTCAATTGAGTTTCCTTAAATGTTCTGAAATTTTAGCAATGATTCCTTTTAAGAAACTAAAGGGTAGCATATCATATGGTCTAATTTATCAGGTTATGAATAATTTAATAAATATGTAGAGTTGGAATATTTCCCCAATTGGATGTCATGTTTAGTATTATAGTTTCTTGTTATTTTATACCTTAGTATACTCACTAAGTTTGTCTGTAAGAAACATACCAATGATAAGGGTTAAAGGAATCATCACTCTTGTTTTCTCCCTTCCTAAATAAAATACAGCATAGAATTTACCTGCAGAGCATACTTAGGGATATCAAAATATCTTTTTAATTTTTTCTATAATTCAGCTATCAAGAGCTACAAGTACTTCTATATTTATAAATATTCAGTTCATCAATACATATACCCCTTTTGATATTTTGTACCCAAATATGCCCAATACAAAAACTATCATCTCACAAGAAGAAATATAACAAATGTTTATTATTGTTTCTTCTGTATCACTAAATAGGAAATCATTCACACTTAAGCTAAAGCTGAAAAATGTCTGTAACTAACTGTCTGAATACATATTTACCATTTGTTTGGGCACTATGGAACATTTGTATAATTTCCTGTAACATTTTTTCCAGAAAGAATATTCCTTTCCCTTCAGGATTTTTATTTTCTTTCAAACAATTTAATTAACTACAAAAGTGGGGAAGGATTTTTTTTCTAGGGGGTTAAGTCTTGATATCTAAAAAGAACCATTGTATTCTTTCTTAAAATTGTTGATTTAACTACTGCTCACTTTAAAAAAAAAAAACTATTTATATATTTGAAAGAGTTACAGAGAGAGAAGTAGAGAGAGTGAGAGAGAGAAAAATCTTCCAACTTCTTGTTCATTCCCTAAATTGCCACAATACCTAGGCCCAGACCAGGCCAAAGCCAGGAGCTAGGAGCTTCCTCCAGATCTCCCACGTGAGTGCAGGGGCCCATGGACTTGGGTCAACTTCTGCTACCTTACAAAGCACATTAGCAGGGAGCTGGATCAGAATTGGGGCAACCAGAATTCAAAACGGTGTCCATGTGGGATGCTGGCCCTGCAGGTATTGCCTTAACCTACCGTGCCACAGTGCTGGCCCCTCAACTCTCAACTATTACCTATTTGACATTGTACTAAGTTATGAGAATATGGTGGTAAAAAAGAAACAATCAAAAAAAAAAAAAAAAACATGTGTACTACTTGCTAGAAAATATATATTATCACCACCACAAATTGTATGATTTTTTGCTTTTGATGTGAAAAGCATTATTATTTAATACATGATTTTCTTTTGGCCTCAGAAATGACCACTTTCACCATCTACAGTTCATCCACATGAGAATCCTCATAGTTCTTTATTTTGATTGTACTCTCTTCACTGTGATATTTTGTATAAAACTGACCCTTGGTCAAGACTATTAGCAGCAGCATCAATGGACAACAGTAACAGAATAGACATATTTTATTAGACACATTTTTGACTCTGGATATATCAATGTATTGCATTAATATATTTTATAGCAGCCTCATGTTCATTTTTATTTTAATCAATTCACCAGTTCATTCCCCAGGTAGCTACAACAGCCAGGTCTGGGATAGTCATAGCTAGAAATCAGCAACTATATTCTACTTTTCCACATGATGAGAGGAACCTAATTACCTGAACCACCTTCTGTTGCCTACCTTAGGCACATCAGCAAGAAGCCAAATAAGAAACATAGCAGCCAGGTCTTGAATCAGCACTCCCATATGGGATTCTGATGTCTCAAAGGGAAGCTTAACCTGCTCTTCCACAATCCCAGCCTATTTCCACATTATTATAACAATATCAGACTATGTGTCTATATGTTAGTTTGCATCATTCATTCCCAAGTATAGAGCACACTGTTTATGCTTAAAACATATTTATTGTATTAATCACTGATGTGTCAGTTGGCAGGCTTTTTTTTTTTTTTTCATTTATTTATTTTACTTGACAGTCACAGTTACACAGAGAGAGAAGAAAAGGCAGAGAGAGAGAGAGAGGTTTTCCATCTGCTGGTTCACTCCCCAGATGGCCGCAATGGCCAGAGTTGTGATGATCCGAAGCCAGAAACCAGGTGCTTCTTCCGGGTGCCCCACGTGGGTGCAAGGGCCCAAGGACTTGGGCCATCTTCTACTGCTTTCCAAGGCCATGGCAGAGAGCTGGATTGGAAGTGGAGCATCTGAGTCTCGAACCAGCTCCCCTATGGGATGCTGGCACTACAGGCGGCGGCTTTACCAGTTATGCCACAACATCGGCTCCAATTGACAAACTTTTTCACTAAAAGTAATACAAATTATACTTCAGTTGGGGCCTTCCAAGAGTCAGACATCAACAAGTTAACTGGAAGAAATGCTATTTAATGAAAAGAGAAGATGGAGCCAGGGGAGCCTGGAAGAGCCTCCAGATCAGGATGCAAGATTCCAGCTAGAGGAAGAAAGATCTGGAATGGTAATTGGAGAGGAGAAGCCTGAAACAAGTGTGGAACTGAAAAATTCTCAGGCAAGCTGAAAGCAGAAGAGCAAACACTGCTGTTCAGGGGACTCCAGGTGGAGGAGTTCAAGTTCTGAGAAACGTGCCCTCTTCAGTCATTGGAAAATCTGTCTGGGAGAGCAGGGCATCTGCAGTAACAGTCGAGTGGCTCTGAAGTGGAACAGGTGTGGAAGTAGCCACCAACTACCTCCTCCTGAAAGTGTCTCTTGAATGCAAACCTGGCAGGAATAGCTTTTTGATAGTGGGCTATTGTTTAAAATTTTCTCGAGTATAAAGCAAATTCATTACCTAATATACCAATGAATCAAGAGGCAAAATGATGCAGAAGCTGTGTGCTTACCTGCTCAATGATGCCATCTATTTTCTGTTTCTTTTCTGGAACTATTCTCTGAGGTCTGCTTCACCTGCATCCTCAATATTGTAACAAAAATGTCTGGGATGCTTGGTGGAATTATATCCAGATTCTGCAACAGTATCCAGACGACTAGGAGGAATCATGTTTTCTTGCGTCTGTCTTAGGAACTCGTGAAATTTCCCCTCAATTGTCTTCATACTGAATTGGGTCACATAACTATTTTTGCTCTAATCACTTGTGAAAAAAATCAAGCTGTACTTAGATTAATTACATCAAGCCTGACTCTGGGGAAGAGACAGTCAACCTTGAGGATTAATGATGCATTTGCAGGTTTAAATATACTGAATATGCTCCATATTAGGGAGACAAAGAGAGAAAATGGATGCTGGCAGCTGAACAATAGCATATGCTGCTAATGAATAACTACAGAGTCATTTAAACATAGTGTTGGGGATTTTATTACAAATCTAGCTGAACAGAAAAAATTTTTTTGACTCTATAACAAATTTGGACAACATTCCCAATGTCCTAAATTTTGTTGTAGAAATTTAGGTTCTGGCTATGGAATGTGTAATAAAAATAATGTGTCCTTTTCACAGGTCTGGATCATGCAAACCTCAATTCATAACTTTTCTCTTTCCCCTATCTATTTTCTTGCGTGCCATTGCTCCTAAGATAAACTCAAGGGCTATGTGCTGAGGGTAGCAAAATCACTGAATGAAGGTGAACAGATCTTTGAATTACTTTACAGGAAATCATAAACAGCACCCATATTAGATAACCAGGAAATAAATTTGATTGATTTAATATTTGGAAGTATTGTTCTATTAAAACTGTTATCTCAAGTACTATAAGAAGTAAGAATGTTTGGAATCTTGGAAGAAAAGGCTCAGTCACATTAAAACATTTTCTTTCTCTCAATATTATACCCTCCAAACTTAAATTTGTGGAAAAATGTGTAACTGCCATATCCAACATAAAAAACTATATAGTTTCCATTTTTACACTCTCCACATATACAAACTATGCTTCATGCTTCAGATATTGCAAAATTAATAAATTATCCTAGGATTTAGGAAACTAAATTTTCCTATCTTCTTTTAGTTATATTAACTATATCATTAAATTATGCTAATGTTTTCTTTGAAATAATTCCATATTTTTATTTCTAATATTTTTATAGTTTTATATTAGCTTTATACTAATATATTTCAGAGGCTAGCACTGTGGCTCAAGAGATTAAGCCACTGCTTGCAATGCCATCATCCCATATTTGTGATTGGTGTGAGTCCAGGCTTACCCACTTCTGATCCAACTTCTTGCCAATACGCCTGGGTAAGCAGTAGAAGATGGCCCAATGCTTGTGCCCCATCACCCATTTGGGAAATCTGGGTGTAGTTCCAGGCTCCTGGCTTCAGCCTGGCAAAGACCCTGAAGTTCTGCACATTTGAGAAGTGAATCAGCAAATGGAAGATATCCCTTTGTCTCTCCTTCTCCCTATGTAGCTCTGTCTTTCAAATAAGCACATATATTTTTAAAAAGAAACTCATTTTATCTCTCATAGAGTATTCTATATACTTTATTATCTGTATCAGATCTATTTATGAAATCAAAACATGTATATGACTTATCTCATTTTTCCTTATAGATAAATTTTCTACCTGAGTTATGTGGTACTCTGTTGTGCTGTGGTCACATATACCACCTAAGAATTTTCACAGTATCTAAGGCATGAGTGTGTATAATTCTGGACACATAGCATAAAACTAGTCAAACATATTTAATTGAGTAAAAGCTGAAAGACGTTGGTAAACTGTATTACACATGTTGATACTTCGATTTTTTTATAAACTTGTCTCTGAAATGGGTTCCAAAAACAGTTGACAAGCATTTTGCCTCAAAACCACTAACAGTCATTATTCAAAATAAAGTGTAATGTATTTGAAAATTGATAAATATTTCAGAACTGAAAAGTAAGAGAACCATTAAGGTAATCCCACAAACTATTGTATCTAAAATCTAGTGTAGTTTGAATTTAAAAATAGCCTTCCTTCTTAGCAAGAAAACACAATACTAACCCACAAAATTTTTAAAAATGGCATTATTCCAATCAGTTTTGATAATATGCAATGGGGTATTGAATTTTTAAATTTTAAAAAGTTAAAAGTTAATGACAATGGTGCAATTAAAATTCTGCTTATGTTCTTGGAAGTTTTCAATTCCATATCTAAAATTAGTATGTGATAAGCAAAATAAATATCCATGTACATACTTGTCTCAGTGCCACTAAAAATAATTGATTGGTAGCTCTTATCATTAATTTTAATTTAACCTATTTTATGATCATCTGACCATTAAATATTTTCTGCTTACAACTCAAAATCAACACTTTTCTACATCTGTCATGAAGTTTATGGGAAAATGGAATTGAGATGAAATTAAATAAACATAAGTTATTTTCAGCATAAGCTTCATCAGGTTTAAAATACTACTGTAAGCAATGGTACCAACCATTTAATCTATCTCTACAGGACTGAGAGTACTGAGAACATACTATGTCAGTGTGGTCTGTTTTCCATTATTAACTTAAGAAAAATGGGTGGCTTTTAATGACTAGGAAACAAAAATAAGTCACAAGTAATCACATAAGGTAGAATGCTAATAATTTCTCATTAACTATTTTCTTAATTTTTTAAATGAATATGTATTCATTTATTTGAAAGGCAGAGTACAAAGCAGACAGACAGAGAGAAAGAGACAGAGAGAGAAAGAAAGAGAGATCTTCCATCAGATGGTTCACCTCCCAGATACCTGCAGCCAGGAACCAGGAGTTTCTTCTGGGTCTCCCACATGGGTGCAGGGTCCTAAGGACTTGAGCCATACTGCACTGTTTTCCCAGGCACATTAGCAGGGAGAGCAATGGAAAGTGGAGCAGCCAGGGTTGGAACTGCCTGCCCATATGGGATGCCAGCATCACAGGCGGTGGCTTTACTAGCTATGCAGAAACAGAAGCCCTAAAACTTTTTTTTTTTTTTAAATGTATTTATTTATTTGAAAAGCAGTGTTACAAAGAGAGAGAGAGGGGACGAAACACACGCACACACACTCACACACACAGGGGTGGAGTGTGGGGCGGCGTTTGTGGATCTTCCTTCTGCTAGTTAATTTCCCAAATTGCTCAACAGCCAGGGCTGGGCCAGTCCTAAGCAAAGAGCCAGTAACTCCATCCAGGTTTCCCATGAGTGTGGTGGGGGGCCCAGGCCATCTTCTGGTGCTTTCCCAGGCTCATTAGTGGAGAGTTTGAATGGAAAGCGGAGCCGTTGGGACTTGCATAGGTGCTTATTATGGGATGTGTGGGTCTCAGGGTGAAAGGGATTAGCAGGAGCATGATTGTGTTGGAGAAGGATTCCCTGGGGAAGACTTTCTGGGCATATTTTCTGCTAAAGCTTTGACTAACATTCACAAAACACTCTCTTAGTCAGCAGATAGTATCATTCTTTTGCCCTCCAGTAAGTCAACAAGCAAAATGCCTTGTGTATCCCAAAATCTGATGCCATGACCTCTGCCTTGACTGGTCCACTTCTGATTGGACTGGACTTACTGCCACTTTTAATTTAATCTTCATTAGACATTTTATTCTTTTCACCAATCAATTCTCTTTTCATTGTGATATTAATACAAAGAGATTCAATGTAGTCATAGATACAGTTCTAAGAATGCAGTACTACTCATCTCCTCCCTTTCTCTCTCTCACTCTTTTCTCCCTTCCTTCTCTTCCTCTGTCCTTTTTTCTCTTCCTTCTCTTTTCTTTTCGTAAAGATTTTATTTATTTATTTATTTGAACGGCAGAGGGAGAGAGAGAGAGAGAGAAAGGTCTTCCTTTTGCTGGTTGGTATACACTCCCCAGATGCTCCCAATGGCCAGAGCTGTGCAATCTGAAGCCAGGAGCCAGGAACCAGCAGCTTCTTTCAGGTCTCCCACACAGGAGCAGGGGCCCAAGCACTTGGGCCATCTTCTACTGCTTTCCCAGGCCATAGCCAGGAGCTGAATTGGAAGAGGAGCAGCCAGGACTAGAACTGACACTCATATGGGATGCTGGAGCCGCTTGTGGAGGACTAACCTACTGTGCCACAGTGCTGGCTCCTCCCCTCCCCTCCCCTCTTCTCCCCTCCCCTCTCTCTCCTCTCCTCTCCTCTCCTCTCCTCTCCTCTCCTCTCCTCTCCTCTCCTCTCCTCCTCTTCTCCTCCCTTCCTCCCCTCTCCTCCTCTCCTCTCCACTCCCCTCCTTTCCCCTCCTCTCTCCTCCTCTCCCCCTCCTCTCCCCCTCTCCTCCTCTCCTCTCCCCTCCTCTACTCTCCCCTCCTCTCCCCCTCTTCTCCTCCCTTCCTCCCCTCTCCTCCTCTCCTCTCCCCTCCTCTACTCTCCCCTCCTCTCCTCCTCTTCTCCCTTCCTCCCCTCCTCTCCTCCTCTTCTCCTCCCTTCCTCCCCTCCTCCCCTCCCCTCCTCCTCCCTTCCTCCCCTCCTCTCCTCCCCTCTCCTCTCCCCCCTCCTCCCCTCCTCCCCTCCTCTCCCCTTCCTCCCCTCCTCTCCTCCCCTCCTCTCCCCTCCTCCCCTCCTCTCCTCCCCTCTCCTCTCCCCTCCCCTCCACTCCCCTTCTTCCCCTCCTCCCCTCCTCTCCCCTTCCTCCCCTCCTCCCCTCCTCTCCTCTTCTTCTCCTCCCTTCCTCCCCTCCTCTCCTCCCCTCTCCTCTCCCCTCCCCTCCCCTCCTCTCCTCTCCTCTCCCCTCCTCTCCCCTCCCCTCCTCTCCCCTCCCCTCCTCTCCTCTCCCCCTCCTCTCCTCTCTTCTCCTCCCCTCCCCCTCTTCTCTTCTCTTCTCCTCTCCTCTCCTCTCCTCTCCCCTTCCTCCCCTCCTTTCCCCTTCCTCCCCTCCTCCCCTCCTCCCCTCCTCTCCTCCTCCCCTCCTCTCCTCCTCCCTCCTCCCCTCCTCTCCCCTCCCCTCCCCTCCTCTCCTCTCCTCTCCTCTCCTCTCCTCTCCTCTCCTCTCCTCTCCTCTCCATATGGGATGCCAGCACTGTAGGCAGCCTGGCTGCAGGATGCCTGCTGTAGGATGCCTGCCACGCCACAGTGCTGGCCTCACCAAGTTTTCTTAAGGTTTATAAATGCTATCATGTTTGGAATTTGATGAAATGATTTCTTACTGAATTGACTTAAAATGGGCCATTTATATATTGAAACTAATTGGGTGTTGAAAATCACTGTGTAGACAAAATTAGTCTCTGCCATTCTTTAAAAGGAAGACAAAGGCTAACTTTTTGATCAATTTCTTGACACTAATAATTTTAAGAATTATGCATATATGAATGAATACTAACAACAATAACAATTGTTTCAGAATATTCTTTTTCAGGAAAATGGTGGGGAAAAGATCAACCAAGAAAAAAACACAGAAATTATAGCACATTTGTAAGTTTTAATTATTCCAAGTGGTTAGTTCATGGAATATGAGAATGTGTACATGCACTACCATTAAGTTGCAATCATGAGGAAGACTTTTTAAGAAGTAATGACACAAGAATGTCTTTTGGAATACACATTATTACTAAGGATTTAAAATGTCAGGCATTTTTAATTCCATTGTCTTCTGTAATCTTCAAATATGTCCACATATACTGCAAGAAATTTAGTAAAGCCTACACTTGCAGCATCCTTGCTCCTTGATGAGGCAATGGAACTGGTATCTGGACAATGACATATGAGCAAAAACAATATATTCAGCATCAAATTAGTGTTCTTAAAAGCCAAGTATGTGTCCTTTTATCCCTCTTAGCATTGTTAACATTTCATAGCTTGTTACAAATGATTTCATATTTGAAGAGGAGATGAGCCTAGGCATATAAAAACAAGATAATTCACATTATAGAGTTATGATAACATCACTGGACATCTCAAAATTTTACATGAAAAAGATATAAATTCTCTTAAGCTACTTCTCTTGTTGTCATAGATTCCAAGATGCCATTAAAATTAATGCTCTACGACTTGTAAGAAGCATTTTTAAAGTGTTTCCAATTAAACTAAATATTTCTTGGTGCCTAAGACAGGGTTTTAAATTCAGTAATTATTTTTTTACCTACATCTGCCAGCTTACGGATTTGTTGTGTCCTTGAGCATCATATAAAAGGTTTTATTGAAATTCTTGCCTCAATCTAACAATCTTCATTTTAGATTTGCTATGTTATAAAACTTCCTGTTTATATTCTAATGTGTCAAAGATCTTCAGGAATGAAATAAAATTTGAGATCATTATCCAGTGTTTATCTTGAATTGGGATTCCTTTTACTGATTTATTTGTTGAAATATAATTTATATTGTACACATGTGAGAGACATTGGTCTCAGGCATTTATCATTTTATTTTTAAAAGATTCTTATACTTTATTTTGAAAGAGTTACAGAGAGAGCGAGAGAGAGCAAGAGACAAAAGTGAGGAGGATGATTTTCTGGTTCACTAAGACTAGAGCTGGCCAGGGTGAAGGTAGGCTCCTGGAACTCCATCTGAGAGTCCTACATGGGTGGCAGGGGCCCAGGTATTTGGTCCATCTTCTGCTTCTTTCCCAGGCACATTAACAAGGAGCTGGATGGGAAGTAGAGCAGCCAGCTCCACTCCCATCTCAAACACTCATATGGAGCATCCCAGGCAACGGCTTAACCTGCTGTGCCACAGTGCCAGCTGCAGCAAAAAAGCATTTTTCATAATGTGAAATATCAATGTTAATATGATTGAGGAGGAAGCACTTAGCCCAGAGATTAAGATACTCTCATCCCACGTCAGAGAGCACTGTTCTGGCTCTGGTTCTTGACCCTGACCTCCTGTGAATACATACCCTAGTAGGCAGCAGTGATGACACAAGTCGTTGGGTTCCTATCACTCATGCAAGAGGCATGGGTTGAATTTTCAGCTTATGGGTTGGGCAAAGTGCGGTTGGGGGTACTTCAGGAGTGAGCCAGCAGATGATAGCTCTCTCTTTGTCTGTGTCCCTCTTTCTCTTTCTCTGTCTCTCTTATTTTGTCTCTAAGATACATACATTCATACCTACAACTCGAGAAATGCATATTGGGTATTATTAGAATCCAGAAATCTCCTTTGTGAATTCTTCCACTCATTACTGCAAGCAACAATTTATTATCATGAATTTGATTTAATTGATACAATATTGAATTTTGTTTATTTATACAATAAATAGCAATTTCAGCCTCATTTTAGAAATCAGCTTGATTTAAAAATACTGCTGTGGGGAGCAGTGTGAGTTCCTGGGCTTCTTCCCAGTTGCATAATGCTGACAAAAGTAGCAATAGCAGCTGATCTGTCCTCAGAGTCTTCAATGAAAGTTCAGAGTTCAGGGTTTCTGCCTGGCAGTAAATGCACTCAGGTAAGGTCAATAATTGGTGAGGAATCATGGGTACATGAAGTACAACCTTCCCACTTGTCCTTCCAGTTTAAGTGTGGCAGTGATTGTCTTCAGTCACCCACCATCTGGAGGAATCCCACAGACCCCTCTAGCTCTTGTATTCTTCCCGACATTTTCTAAACAGTCCAACAATGTCTATCCTTCCAAATTACTCTGCTTGTGGACTGATATAAAAGTTATAATCCAACTGGGGTATAAAACTATTACATCATCCTTCATCATGTATCAATTCAAATTTTGTTTATTTAACAACTCTATTTTCTTTGTCTCCTAGACTGATTCTATGTTTTTCAAATTTGTTAATGTAGCACTGATTAGAGTTATAGCTTTGATGGGTGAACATCTGCTGTCTCATAAACAGGTCCCAACTTGCGGTGCCAGCATTGATGATTAACTCCCTATTCCAATCTCATACTTCTATTACCATTTCTATATTTGCAAACTGTCCAGTTCTTTCAAAGCACATTGTTTTACCTCTTATGGTCTTGAGATCTTTCAGTCTCTCTGTTCCTGCCTCTTTCTCTCTCTTTCATTATTAAAAAAAAATACCATACACACAAGAAACTCTTTCACTATATACAACAAATAGCAACTTCCTTCTATGTTCTCATTTAATTTATATGATAGACTTAGATTCATACTCTGTTCCTAGGATTTTTTTTACAACTCACTGGGATATGTCCAGTCATGTTCTGAAATCCTTAGATTTAATTAAGCAAATCCTATTAATTTATTCTTATTTTATAATTTCAATGATCTTCATAGCTATTGCAAACTGCCTATCTCTTCAATTGTTCTCATATTTATGCCATGTCCAAAACACTAAAGTATCTTCATGAAAGCAAAATATCCTCATCAATTTGAAATAATGTTTAAATTAGTACAAGAAAATTATGTATTTGTAGAATACTGTAGTCTGTGCTGCAAATAACATGCTAAAATTCCTATTACCTTTACATAGAAGTTAGCTGTCATTTTGATAAATTTGGAATATAATATTTCATGGTTTATAATTTTTAACCTAGAATTTTTTATTTAAGGTATACAAAATTCATGAATTTCATATATACAAATTTAGGAACATAGTGATTCTTGCCACCCTACATCCCTCCTGCCCATATGTCCATCCTTCTTCCTCTTCCCTGTCCCATTCCCATTCTTATTTTTACAAAGATCTATTTTCAGTTAACTTATAAGGTTAACCTTACACTAAGTAAAGAGCTCAACAAATAATGTAAAAAAACAATTTTTATTATAAAATATTTAATTAATACAAAAATCAGTCTGAAACTATGCCTACAGGTATATATAGAAAACAAAAATGAATATATTTATGCTATTTCTATAAAAGCTTTGTTTTTCAAATAGAATAAACATAAATCCAAGTTTATGTTGTAACAGAGGTATATGTATTTCCTGGTTTGCCTGAGACAGTCACAAACTTCATAAGTTTGGACAATACATCAAATGATCCCCTCTTATTATTGAACCATAGGGAGAAATTATTTACTTCTTATATTAAGTAAGACTGAAATTGGACAATCAGTTAAATGTGTTAAATGTCAATATAGGATTGATATGATGCAAAAGCATGGCCAATGACTAAGTCCAGGCGAACCGCATGTGGACACAGTGTGACAGAAGTTGACATATTGATGTAGTCTGTTTAAAGGAATTTTGGTAAAATCTGAACACAAAATATGCATACGAAGACAGTAATATTTATTGTTTTGGGGATTTTGCTTATATGTTCCTAACATTTCTCAGTGGGACTAGCATTCTGGCTAACAGTTGCTTTTATAGATCTTTTAAAAATTATAGCTTCCCTCAAACATCAAATTGTAAACAGTTAAAATATTAAATTAATAAAATGAAATATTGATCATTTCAAAGAAGAAAGAAAAAATTTGCAAAGTTAATGTAAAAGTCTTAGTTTTGCAAGCAATTTCCCAATAGATTTGTCATGCACAGTTATGTTGACAGGGAATTAAAGCTTTTGAAATACAGAAGTAAGTAAGATTTTAATTATACTGTGAGAGATGCCCCAAAGCATATTTACTTGATATTTTATCTATTGTTTAATATTGTGACCCATGAATTACTTATAAGGGAGGGAGATCAATATCTTTGAAAGGACTGCAAATAATTGTGTAATTCAGCTAGAAATTGCCTTGTTCATTTGCCAACATTATTATATCCTTTGAAAAGTAAATAATAAAAATAATTTGCAACTTCTACATATATGGAATTCGCATTCTTCAACCATCTCCAAATGTATAGATTTTTCTAATAATATTCCTATTGATTTCACCATCTGCATTAAAAATGAGTATTCTATAAGAATAGTCAGTCCCCTTAATCTCCCACTCCTCATAAATATTTACTAAGAATCTCAATAACTCATGAATAACAGAGGCATTTTGTAACTAATGCCAACATTTTATTCCCTTCTCTAGACTATTGCACAGACAGACTAGTAGAAATCTCATGACCATGGTTGTGTCAGATTGTCCATATCATATTGTTCCATAAAGATAATGTTTAACCAGATCTTAGTTTAATTAAACATGACTTTCTGTTTCATTGAGTTTAATGCTGGCTATAAACTACTGACAACTCATAAACAATAGGATTCCTTTTTTCCCCACTTTTAAGAAACATTTTATTAAAATTCAGTATACATACAAAAATGCACATAAGTGTACAGATCAGTGAGATTTTTGGCATCTGATCACACCCATAAGCATCACGCAAATGAAGAGCAAATCATCCCTAGTACCCCAAGAGTTGTTAGTATTGTTCCTTCCATTTCTTTTTATTTTAACATGAAACAAGGTGTACTGACATTTATATGATATATTTAGTGAAGTCATATTTGTAAATACATACCAAATGAACTGATATTCACAGTTTTTTCCTCTTTATATTAACTATCAAAACTCAGAGAAAGTATGTGATAATGTTCTATATGAGTCTGGGTTATTTCACTTAACATAATGATCTCCATTGTATCTATTTTGTTACTAATGTCAGGATTTAATTCTTTTTTTTTTTAAAATAAAGCAATGTATAACAAAATTTGAATGAGTTTATTTTAGAAAACAATGATTCTTGAATTGGTCAGTTCCAAACCAGAAGTGGCTGAAGATCTCCTTTGACAGATGGAAAAGGAGATATTTTTCAGTAAAAACACTGAAGTAAAGCCAAATAAATTATATCACATTATGTCACAACAAGGAAAACATGCCACTGTGATAAAGTTGTCTATTTGTTTTTCTCCACTAAAAAATCTTTCATTATATAAGTTTGTGGGATAATACTGATTGGTTGTACTTAATTTCTGCTTTTCTCTGATGCAGGCATTTATAAGAAAAACTTCAAGGTAAATTTTGCTTACGTTTGCAAATCAGTCAGGATTATGCAATTTATGAGATCTAACTCACTTTAGCTGTTCCAGGCTTCTCTATTAATTGAATTATTGATTGATTAGAGAAAGGGACACACACACACACACACACACACACAGCGAGAGCAAGAGAGAGAATGTTCCATCTACCGATTCTTTCCCAAATGTTTTCAGCAGTTGTGATTGGGCCAAGCTAAAGAAGCCATGAACCTAGAACTCCATGCAAGTTTCCCACATGAGTAGCAGTAGCACTTGGTCATTATCCACTACCTTCCAAAGCACGGAATCAGAGATCTGAACCATATTAGTGGAGACTTGAATTGATGCTCCAACATGGGAGAGCAGTGTCACCAAGGTAGCCCATTCCAGTGTACCATAATTCCTATCCTCTGCTCAGTGCTTCTTCAGGCCCCACCCATGTTGTCAATTACTTTAACACTAATTTTTTAAAGATTTATCTAATTTATTTGAAAGGTCATGCTAGAGAGAGAGTTAGAGAGAGAGAGAGAGAAATAGAGAGAGTGAAAGAGAGAGGGTTCCCATCCCCTTCGCACATAGCTGGGACAGGGTCAGGCTGAAATCTAGAGTCAGGAGCTTCACCTGGGTCTCCTATGAGGCTATAGTGGCCCACGTACCTGTGCCAATTTCACTGCTTTCCCAGGTGCATCAGTAGGGAGCTGGATGAGAAGTGGATCAGCCAAGACACCAACCAGCACCTGTGTGGGATGTTAGCCTTTCAGGTTGTGGTCCAACCCATCTAGCCAATAACAGCTGGATAAAGCACAGGATTCATAGGCTTTTAATTTAAAAATTAATATAACAATCATTTGAAATCAGAGTGTTTTAAATAGCATAGGTGGTCAAAATGATAAAAATACATTTTCAAAGAAGTTCCAGCAATTGTAAAGCATTATAAAAATGTTAAGGAGAATGACAGGTCAAATACTTAAAAGCTGAAGTTAACAAAGGGAGTTAGAGGGGATGGCCTTGTGGCACAGTGGCTTGTGTCACTGACATCCCATATCCAAGCACCAGGTTTGAGTTCCAGTTGTTCTGCCTCCAAAGAAGCTCCTTGCTTATGTGCCAGAGAAAGCTGCAGAAGATGACCCAAGCGCTTTGGCCCTTGCCACCAAAGAGGCAGATCCAGATGGAATTCCAGGCTCCTGACTGCAGCTTGGCCAGCTCTGGCTGCTGCAGATATTTGGGGAGGGAAACACAGTTTGCAAGATGTGTCCTTTGTTCTCTATTGCTCTGCTTTCCAAATAAATAAATGAATAAATGGAAGAAAGGGAGCTAGTGAATAGAATAGCTGCTAGAGTAGTTTAATTCTACAAGCAAAATCATTTTCAACAAGTATTTGAATGCCATTCTAACCAAAATTTCAAGACAATCCAGGAAGAAGATATATGAGAACTTTCTTACCAGTATACTTAGTGTAAATATAATCACTGATTCCATATGTCTGTTTCATTTGTTGTATTTAATACCTTGTCCTCAGTGTAGGTCTGTAGTAAGATACAAATATTTTATGTGCCTTTTGAGTGATGTCTTCCAGCTAATTTTATAATATTTTGAGAGACAGTATAGTTGCCCTCAACTTACTTCCATCTCATAAATGAAATGATCGTAGAAAAATTACAATAAACTTGTTTATGTGAAATATATTTTCATTTATTTATTTATTTGAAAGGCAAACCTACAGAGAGAGAGGTAGAGAGAGAAGGGGAGAGAGAGTAAGAGAGAGGGAGGGAGAGAGAAATCTTCAATCTGCTGGTTCACTCCCAAAATTTTCCCAATTGTCAGGGCTGGGTCAGACCAAAGGCAGAAGCTAGGAGCTTCATCTTGATCCCCTAAATGGTACAGGGACCCAAGGATTTTGGCCATCTTCCTCTGATTTCTCAGGTACACTAGCACAGTGTTACATAAAAAAATGGAGCAGCTGGGACTTAAACCAGTACCCATATTGGATACTGGCATGACAGGTGATGGCTTAACCTGCTGCACCAGAGTACCAGCCCCAGAACTTAATGTTTGTTAAAAAATCACTTCTTTGAAAATATAATAGTTTGGGATAGAATATGAATTTTTTTCTCAATATTAGTGATTTGCATGAAAAAATAGATTTTTAATTTTTTAAGTTATGTAAGTTTCATATATTTCATATATACAGATGTAGGAACATAGTGGAACTCCCCCCTACCCTCCCTCCCACTCACACTCCAACCCTCTTCCACCTCCCTCTCACATTCCCACTCTTGATTTATACATGGATCTACTTTGATACACTTAATGATCATATAGTTAACACTAAGTAAAAGAGTTCACACAAACAGCAATAGTATAGACAAGGGCTATAAACAATCATTGAATCTCAAAATATATATTTTATTCCAGTATACTACATTTCAGGTACTCTATTTGTTTCCTTTAATCAGTGAAAACATATCTATTTGGGACTGGTTTATTTCACTAAGTATAATGGCTTCCAGCTGTGACTATCTTGTTGCAAAAGAATTCATTTTAGGTACAGATGAGTAGTACTCCACAGTGTTTATATATCATAATTTCTCTGTCCAGTCAAGAGTTGATGGACATCTGGGTTGATTCCCTATCTTAACTAATGTGAATTGTGCTGCAATGAACATGGAGGTACAGATAACTCTTTCATATGCTGATTTCTTTAGTTTGGGTAAATTCCCAGGAGTGGGATGGATGGACCGTATGGTAGATCTATATTCAGATTTCTGAGGAATCTCCATACTGTCTTCCACAGTGATCCACCAGTTTATATTCCCACCAACAGTGGACCAGGGTAACTTTTGCCACACATCATCACCAGCATTTGTCATTTGTTGATTTCTGTATTAGAGCCATTCTAACTAGAATGAAGTGAAACCTCATTGTAGTTTTGATTTGCATTTCCCTGATAACTAATGATCCTGAGCATTTTTTTTTTCACATATCTATAGGCCATTTGGATTCCTTCTATTGAAAAATGCCTGTTCAAGTTCTTTGCCCATTTCTTAACTGGATTTTTTGTTGTGTTGTTGTTGAGTTTATTGAGTGTTATATAGATCCTGGATGTTAATATTTTATCAGTTACATAGTTTGCTGATATTTTCTCCCTTTCCATTGATTGCTTCTTCACTTTGCTGAGTGTTTCTTGTGCTACGCAGGAGCTTCTCAGCTTGATGTAATCCCATTTGTCAATCTTGGCCTTGATTGCCTGTGCTTCTAGGATATTTTCCAAGAACTCTTTACCTATTCCAATCTCTTGTATTGTTTCCTCAATGTCCTTTAATGATTTAATGTTGTCAGGTCATAGATTTAGGTCCTTTATCCATTCTGAGTGAAATTTTGTGTAAGACGTAAGGCAGAGATCTAGTTTCATACTTCTACACGCAGAGGTTGTTTCCCCAGAACCAATTGTTGACAAGATTGCCCTTGTTTCAGGGATTGATTTTAAGCCCTTTGTCAAAGATAAGTTGCTTGCAGATGCATGAATTGATTTGTAGAGTTTCTATTCTATTTCATTGATCTACTGGTCTGTTTTTGTGCGAGTAGCAGTGTGTTTTTATTATGACTGCCCTGTATTATGTATGAAACAGGTATTGTGATGCCTCTTCCTTTGTTTTTGTTGTATAAAATAGCTTTAGCTATTCAGAATCTCTTGTAATTCTATATGAATTTCAACACTGTTTTTTTTCTCTTTCTGAGAAGAATGTGCTTGGTATTTTGATTGGTATCATATTGAATCCATAAGTGACTTGATAGTATGGACATTTTGGAGATACTGATTCTTTCAAAACATGGATATGGAAGATTTTTTCATTGTTAATGTCTTCTTCTATTTCTTTCTTTACAGTTTTATAATTTTCATTGTAGTGGTCTTCGACATCCTCAGTTATAGTTATTCCAAGATATTTGATTGTTTTTAGAGCTTTCCTGGCTGGAACTGATCTTAAAAGCTCTTTCTCAGGCAGGACATTGTCTGTGTAAACAAAGGTAATTGATTTTCCTATGTTGATTTTATATCCTACCACTTTATCACACTCTTATGAATTCCAAAAGTCTCTCAATGGTCAAAATTGTGGTTTCCCTATGTATAAAATCATGTTATCTGAAATTAGGGATATTTGATTTCCTCCCTTCTAATTTATATCAGTTTTCTTCTTTTTTCTTGCCCAATGGTTGTGGTTAAAACTTCCAGGACTATATTAAACAACAGCAGTGAGAGTAGGCGTTCTTGTATGGTTCCAGATCTTAGTGGGAAGGCTTCCAGCTTTTCCCCTTTCCTGAAGCAAGCCTGTTGCTAAGCCAGACCCTTGGATGAAGCAGTGATATGTCAAGTGATTGGGTTCCCGCCACCCAGCCGGGAGACCTGGAGACTGTTCTCGGCTCCTGGATTGGGCCCCATTTTAACCCCAGCCATTGTGAGTATTTGGGTAGTGAACAAGAGATAGGAGCTATCTCTACATTTTCATCTGTTTGCATGTCTGTCTTTATATGTATGCTTCTGTTTCTCTGTCTCTCAAAAAAAAAATTAAAAATCCCTAGCTTTCTATAATTCTTTTACAAAATATCACAGCCTGCTCTGGGTTTTTATTGCAAGCCTCACTCCAACACTACATTTCTTACAAATTTCCATATACCTGTATTTTGGTAGCCTGATTTAACTCATAATTTAAAATTTTCTTTAAAAATCATAACACATTTGCATTTTATATGTTGTATTCTAAACTGATTTTTCTAAATTAATTTGACTGGTTTAATAGAAAATCATTAGCTAAAATTTTTATATTCTACTAAAGCACTCCACATGCACATTGGGTATATTAGTAAATAACAGAAACAAATTCAACAAAAAGACATCACTAATGGCAACTCTTGTTTTGAAAAAATAAAACCTGACAAATCAAATAAAAGTAAATGAATTATTACTGAGACATCCACTTATGGTTTGGGTATATATTTTGACAGGACATAAGAAAAATGCCTCAAAGGGTTTTCACTTCAGGACATAAAATCACTTGTTATTTTTCTAAAAGCTATTTTTACAAACATCAGCATCTCTTAAAAGTCACTAATCTATAAATTGGCATGAATGTCTGTTTATAAGTAAAATTTTAAATGATGAATTTAGTATTTAGGAGCAGTGTGATTTACTTATAATAAGATAACTATAAGATTACTATTTATTTATTTATAACAATAAGATTACTATTTATTTATTCCTTGTATTTGCAGGGTTTTTCATATTCAAACTGTTTTACTTATTTTGTCTTATTCTTTGTTCTGTAACAGCTTAATATTTCTGAAACATACTAAGATTGATCTGTTAAAAAATTCCAAGTTAGACCTAAAAGATCCACTTTTTGTTCATTTGAAAAAAAAATATGCTGATGACCTAAAATTGCACACATTTATAATTGCACTTTATCAATATTAGTTCTAAAAAAAACTACCAGTATAAATAACCACATATCTTGTATTTAAAAAACCCAAAATCAGTTGAGACTATATTTGCTACTTAATTAATAATCTTGTGTATTAGTAATATATATTCAGATGCTGTGAATATTCCCTTAGATGCATGAGAATGTGTGAGCAAGTACTAACACAGTTTTAACACCTTGCTAATTGACTTTACTTTCCTGTTGATCAACAGACTAAATTGTTAGGATAAAATACATTAAGAACTTTCTTTGAGTTCAGAAGGCATTTTTTTTTTTTTTTTAATTAGGAAATTCTGGAGCCTGCGCTGTGGCTCACTTGGTTAATCCTCCACCTGTGCCGCTGCTACTCCATATGGGCGCCAGGTTCTAGTCCAGCTCTCTTCTGTGGCCCAGGAAGTCAATGGAGGATGGCCAAAGTGCTTGGGCCCCTGCACCCACATGGGAGACCAAGAGGAAGCACCTGGCTCCTGGATTCAGATCGGCACAGCACCGGCCGCAGCGGCCATTTGAGGGGTGAACCAACGGAAGGAAGACCTTTCTCTATGTCTCTCTCTCTCACTGTCTAACTCTATCTGTCAAAAAAATTAGGAAATTCTGAATTTTCAAATTTTTTAACTCTAAATTTCCATATAGAAAAATATTTCTCATTTTTAAGAAACACTGAACTTATTGTGTATACCTAACAATTGCAGAGGAAATAAAGGTAAAATCAACAACTCTAAAAGAACAAATTTGACAATGTTGTCCTACAGAAAGAAAGCACCAAACAATATTACAAAGTTTTTTTCAACTGTCTAGCTTATGATTTTTCTATCATGGATTATTTGTATTTGAATTGTTTTTTGAAGTAAATCTTATATCTTGCAGTGAAAAGTGCTTATATATTAAGCAGCCGTTATATTTACTAAAGTCCCTGTTTTTTCTGTAGGATTGGAGATAAATGGATTGGAAATAAATCATTTGATAATAACATACATAATACGTTTGAGACTCTCAGGTTTTACATGAGAAGAGTCGCATTAAAGGGATTATCCAGTATTTATAAAGATGATGCAACATAGAATACAGATGGACATGATATGTACACAATGGTATCTATTTCAATTCCAAAAGAAAAGTGTTTATTAATATCTTACTTATTTAAAGCCTAAATAGATGCAATTAGATGTAGAGATGGTTGTGTATTCTTGTTTCTACCAAGGCATCTAAGATTCAATTCAAGGATAAATATAAATACAATAACCTTTTTCTAGTCCCCATTATACAATGAAGTTACGGAAGTTTTACCAAGAGAAGGAAGAAGACAGAAAGGAAAGAAAAAAGGATAGGAAGAAAACAAAACAGTGCAATATTTAAATACGGTTATGTTTCCACATTCTATTACATTTAATGATAATGTGCCTCTTTAGGAAAGAGAAGAATTAATTGAAGGACGGTATGATAGAAGGTGACAAAAGTAAAACAAACATAATAGAAGACATAAAACAAGCAAACTAGAAGACAACCATAACTAATCTATAGTTAGTGCAAATGCTAAAATTATGGATACACACACTTCATTTGGAGGGCAGTTTAGAGATCTGGTAGTTGGGGGAGCTGTTGCCTATACTACAAATTTCTTAAGTGCTACCGGAGAATCAAACCCCAATTAAAATCTGACCTCCTTTACATACCTAATTATCCTATAAGTGAAATTAGGTAAATATTGTTAGAATGACAGAAAACAACAATAAAATTTAGAGAAGTAAAAGTTTATTGAGTGTTGAATAAATTCTTTTTGAATTACAATAATTAGAGAACGGTCATTAAAAAGTGTGTTGCAGTTTAAGCAAAGTAATAAGAAAGTTAACTTGAAAGTTTTGCTGTACAAATACCTAGATGCTGTATAAAAATGTAATAATCATGGTTTAAAATTCATATGTGAGCTCAATAAACTTTAGTAAAATAGGAACCAGGATACTTAAAGGAGGAATAATATTTTTAATCCTTTGGCCAGATATGGAGCAGGGAAAATTAACAGACTCATATAGTATTAAATTTTAATGTTTGTAGACCCTTGGTGGAGGGCAGGTGTCAGGAAGTTTATCTAAAACTCAGAGATAAGGTGAAAAAAATATGTTGAACAGCAGACATTTTAATTTTATTTGGAAGAGAATTTTTTTTTAGGAGAATACACTTGGTTTATCTCACTGTTTACTAATAGCTAAAGCCCCAGGATTTATTTATTTACTTACTACTTGATTTATATAAAGGGAACAAATTTCATATATTTCACATATACAATTTTAAGAGCATAATTTAATTCCAACCCTACCCTGCCTCCTCCTTTTTTATTTTTCTTTTAATTTTTACAATAACATAATGTCAATTTACTTTACAACCGCAAGCTTAACACTGCACCAAATACAAAATTCAACAAGTAATAATTGTTCCTCAAGTGTGTAGACAGAGGCTATAATCAATATCAAATCTCAAAATGTCAAGAATTTCTTAATTTGTAGGTTTTGTTCCTGTAGAGATACATATTTCCTTAGTGGAACAGATAACTTGACAGATACAGGATTCAGTTATACATCAATATTTATCTGTCTACTATAGCACAGTTAAAACTCCTTTACTAAATTATTTTTAAATTTTGTAGATTTTCAGATGCATTTTATACAATTTAAAAACATCTATTAGTTTCTTCATTAATTTATATGCTAAATAATACTTTTACAATGCATTTACCCTTACTTAAGAGCTATGATTTAAGCTTTCTAAAACTTAAACTTTACTGGGAACTAGAGATGAGCATATGAGAGCATGATCTGTACCACCGTTTATTGCAGATGAATTCGTGATAGCTAAAATCTGGATTCTATCCAGATATCCATCAACTGAAGACAGGATAAAAAAATTATGAGATATGTACCCACGGAATACTACACAGAGGTTAAAAAAAAGAAATCCTGTCATTTGCATGAATATTGATGCAACTGGAAAAAATTATAATTAGTGAAGTAAGCCAATACCAAAAAAACAAATACCCCATGTTCTCCCCAATCTGTGGTAACTCATAGAGTACTTAAAAAATAAACTACATAAGTGAAAAATGACACTTGAAAATGTGACGACTTTGAACAGCCCTTGTCTGGAATGTTGAGGAACAGCTTTTTTTTTTTTTTTTTTCCTTCATACTATTTGGTGAACTCTCTACTTAGTGCAGTGTTAATCTTATCTATATAAAGTTATCTGAAAATAGATCTTAGTAAATATTAAGAATAGGAATATGAGAGTGTAGAGAAAGAAGTGTGGGAGTGTGGTTAGGGTGGGAAGAATTACTGTGTTCCTAAATTTGTATTTATGAAATGCATGAAGTTTGTATACCTTAAATTAAAAAAACTAACTTTAAAAAAATCTGTCAATATCACCCTATTACTTAATTTACCTTAAAGTAGGAATTTATAATAAAAATGTTGTCTAGGAAATTTAAACATTAGTAAAAACAAAACAAAACAAAAAAACTTGGGTCAAATCATTATTTCCCATGGGTTTTTCTAGCAGAAGATATGTGAAGTTCTTCTGGTGAAAAGATCCATTATTCTAGCACAAGTATTACCATCAGGGGAAAATGAATTTAAATTAAATTGAAACTCTTTTAAAAATCAATTCACAAACAAAAATTACAAAATACACAATGGACAATATGTATCTCGTCAGTTAGAGTCTGCCAATTCATAACTGATGGAGTTCAAGAACATATATGAATAATCTGAACTAAATTATTAATGAAATATAGTATGTAATAGTTATACAATAGATGAATATTAAATAAGTCATAAAAGAAAATTTTAGCAAATAGGATATCAAAAAATAAAAATAAAGTCATCAAATTAGATTAATAGACACTGATGACAAATTATTATAATAAATATATATTAGAAACACAGAAAAATTAAAGGTACATTGATGTGACCCAAAAGACATGATTACACATTGCAAATGTAACTAGAATGCATGGAGTTGATATAATATAATAATATAATAATTGAGAGTTTTTGGAAAGTCATTAAAAATTTTCTCAGAATCAGACATTTGAAAAGATCTTAACAAAGTCAATAAAACAACCTGAACTAGCAATTATATTGATTTGGTGAATCTTAAAGAAGAGATAGTTCACTAAAAAGAATAACACAATAAAGTGATGGCATGTAATGTTTCAAACAATGTATACATTGTTACAAACAAATGTAACTCAATTTAAAATATATACCCAACCATGAAGATGAAAATAAGGCATTTTAGGTCTACAATTTTAAGAAACTATAGCTCATAGACACCACGAAAAGCTATTATAGTATTACAGAAAGAAGAAAATAAAGTAAAAAGAAAACCTTGCAAACAAGCAGTAATTTTAAATATAAAATTGGGAGTGAAAATTATATTGACTATTACAAATAATTATGGTACTATTGCTAATAAATATATATAACAATATAACATTGTTAACATATGTTAACATATAAAAATATAAAAATAAGTATAACATATATTACAATATATGTTATATATAACTATATATATATAACAATAATTATATATAATAATAATTCATTGTAAGGATAAAAAAGTTACAGCTGAAATACTAGAAATATATAAACCACCCCAATTTAATGCTTCTTTTACAGTCACCAACAGTTTCTATATTGTTGAAATGAAAACTTATTGACCTGTTCTCATTTTATTGAACTATCAGTGGAACTTAGTTTACTAGTCCTTGTCTTAAAAGACTATGCCTTATCGGCTGGCGTGGCTCAATAGGCTAATCCTTTGCCTGTGGCGCCGGCACCCCGGGTTCTAGTCCCAGTCAGGGCGCCGGATTCTGTCCCAGTTGCTCCTCTTCCAGTCCAGCTCTCTGCTGTGGCCCGGGAAGGCAGTGGAGGATGGCCCAGGTCCTTGGGCCCTGCACCCGCATTGGAGACCAGGAGAAGCACCTGGCTCCTGGCTTCGGATTGACACAGCTCTCTGGTCGCAGCAGCCATTGGGGGGTGAACCGATGGAAAAGGTGGACTTTGCTGTCTCTCTCTCACTGTCCACTCTGCCTGTCAAAAAAAAAAAAAAAAAGACTATGCCTTATCAATTTCTATAGTATGTCTTGTTTTTAGGACTCTTCTATATGCATCTGCATTCGCTCTCTTGATAACTCTTGCAGACCCATGGATTAAAATGCCAGGGTTATTGAAGGAAATTGAAAATTTACACCTCTAACTCGTACCTTTTTCCTGACTGCTAGGGTTCTTATATAAGATGCCCTATGATATCTTCAGTTGAGAAGCTAGTAAAGATATTAAAAATGGAATGTGCAAACTTTCTTCAAACATTACAATTTAGCTCAGACCAAAAATCTTAGAGTTATTCCTAACTTTTTTCTTTCACAAAATCTGCATATAATAGTGCTTAACCTTTAGAATGTACCAATCTGTTTGTCCCAGATGCAGGTCATGTGAAAAATACTCAACCACAAGTAATTTGGTATATAGTACAAAACTGCTTTTCTCCCCTGGTGTTTCAGAGTGTTTATGGAAATATTACTTTTACAAATCCATCCATTGATTGCCTAATTAAAATTGCAGTCTACCAATAATTGTGATTGTCCTTTTATATTTTTTAAAAATATATCTAACTTTTTAATACACACTTAATTTATTTTCTAGATAATCCTACGTCTGACCATAGTATTTACAAGGAGACAAGAAGAGGGACTTTCTTTTTCTTAATACTCTAAATGTGTGTTCCTAGTGTGTTGAATGGTGTCCCCATTCCCTGAAAATATACATCTCCATAAGATAGCCCCTAGATTCTGTTTATGTGACATGATTTTCATGAGAAAAGAAATTTCCCTTTAAATGTAATTAAGACAGGGATATTGAAATTTGATCATGCCATACCATCCCATGGAACTAAATCCAGGGATGAGTTTTCTGTAGGATACTCAAGAGGAGAAGAAATAGAGAAGACAGAGTCATTTAAGGACAGAAGCAGAGCTTGCAGTCCATGCAGCCTCCAGCCAAGTCATGCATGGAGGAACCAGAGTTGGATCAAACAAAGAAGGATTTACCTTTGCAGATCTGGGAGAGAAAATGACCATATTTACTCCTAGATTTCTTGTCTTTTAATTTTTTAAAAATATTTATTTATTTCATTTGAAAGTCAGAGTTACACACATAGAGAAGATAGTCAGAGAGAGAGAGGTCTTCCATCCGCTGGTTCACTCCCCAACTGGCCGCAATGGCTGGAGATGCGACTATCTGAAGCCAGGAGCCAGGAGCTTCTTCCGGGTCTCCCATGTGGGTGCAGGGGCCCAAGGACTTCGGCCATCCTCTACTGCTTTCCCAGGCCATAGCAGAGAGCTGGATTGGAAGTGGAGCAGCCAGGTCTCAAACTGGCTCCCATATGGGATGTTGGCACTGCAGGTGGCAGCTTTACCTGTTACGTTACAGAGCTGGCCCAAACTCCTAGATTTCAAATGTTTTCCCTCTAGAACTCTGAAGGGATACATGTAAATTTCCATTTCTTCAAGCTCCTAATTTTCTTTAATTTGTAATGATAGCTTTATCATCATAGCTAATA
This sequence comes from Oryctolagus cuniculus, assembly GCF_051225735.1. NCBI lineage: Eukaryota > Metazoa > Chordata > Mammalia > Lagomorpha > Leporidae > Oryctolagus > Oryctolagus cuniculus. The sequence goes on along the minus strand of NC_142874.1, from coordinate 62,467,636 downwards.
CTGTCACTGAGTGGATTTTCAATAAGCATTGACTAAATATCAATAGTCATATGATAGCATGTCATTGACTTAGTGGTAAACATTTGACCACTGGTACATAACAGGAAACTATAACTAGATGCAATATTTTTGATATCTTATATATTAATTTCAACTATGTAATTATTCAAAAATAGCATTAGTATAGTTTAACATATGAACAATTATAAATTATATTTTTCATCAAAACTAATTCCAGCTGTGAAAGAAGCAACTTACTACTCTACAAAGAAAATGTGAAATACATTATTTTTAGTAGAGTGATTAATAAAATTATAGTATTTTTCATTTTTATTTTTAAATTCAGTACTTGAAAAATTTTCCTCTTGTTTGGGAGACCATTAGAAAAGAAAATCTCTAGGGGTCGGCACTGTGGTGCAGCGGGTAAAGCCGCTGCCTGCAGTGCCAGCATCCCATGTGGACCACGGTTCGAGTCTCTGCTGCTTCATTTGTGATCCAGCTCTCTGCTCTGCCCTAGAAAAGCAATAGAAGACGGCTTAAGTGCTTGGGCCCCTGCACCCACGTGGGAGACCCCAAAGAAGCTCCTGGCTCCTGGCTTCAGATGGGCCCAGCTCTGGCTGTTGTGGCCAATTGGGGAGTGTACCAGTGGATGGAAGACCTCTCTTTCTCTCTCTCTCTCTCTCTCTCTCTCTGCCTCTCCTTCTGTCTCTGTGTAACTCTGACTTTCAAACAAATAAATAAATAAATAAATCTAAAAAAAGAAAGAAAAGAAAAACTCTAATGGATTTATGGTGAGAATGCAAATTATACAAGTGTTCTGGAAAGCTCTAAGGCAATGTGAGGGTGCATATGCTTCAAGCTATGAAGTTCTCCTCTATGCTTGCCTTGTGAAAATTCAAACACACGTAAACAAGTAGACCATGTATATTCATGTGGCTCTGTTTTTCTATTTTTCTTTACTTGAGAGGGTGGGAGAGATGGAGGTAGGGAGAGAGAGTCAGAGAGACACACACAGAGAGAGTCCTATCTACTAATCCACGTGCTTGGAAAGATTATGGATGGACAGGGTCTGAAGCTGGGATTTCGGGACACTATCAAGATCTCCCATGAGGGTCGCAGGAATCCAATTACATGAGCTATCACTATGACCTCTCAGGAACCACATTAGCAGGGAGTTGGAGTCACAAGCCAGAACAAGGAATTAAACTCAGGTTTTCTGATATGGAATATGGCATATTAATCACTAGACTAAATGCCCATTCCTGTTCTTTACTTTAAAATAGTAAATATAAAAATGTTAATTTTTAATTTCAAAATTGATAGCTGTCAGTATTTTATTTTTAATATATGAATAATACTTCATGTTATATGGAACATATCAACAGTTAAAATTATAAAAATTTGTGTGAAATGGTAAACAGAATTTCAGCCAGTAATTACCTCATTTTGTATCTCTTATATTTTTGTTTGTAATTACTTCATTGCATCTTTTTATTCAGTTTTCTGGCATGTTTGAAATATTTTGCAATTCGAAGTTCACCATTTTAATAACGTTATTTTCATTAGTGAAATAAGATTTATTATTCAGATTTATAATTTTTAAGTTAAATATACCTTCCACTGCAAGTGATAATAGTTCAAAAATTATCTTTAGGGGTCAGCTCTGTGGAGTAGCAGGTAAAGACACTGCCTGCAGTGCCAGAATCCCATATGGGTGCCGGTTCAAGTCCTGGCTGCTCTACTGCTGATCCAACTCTCTGCTATGACCTGGTTATGGAGTGGAAGATGGCCCACGCCCTTAGGCTCCTGTACCCATGTGGGAGATCTGAAGGAATTTCTTCCTGGCTTCTGGCTTTGGATCAGCCCAGCTCCAGCCATTGCAGCCATTTAGGGAGTGAACTAGCAGATGGACGATCTCTCTTTCTCTCTCTCTCTGCCTCTACTTCTGCTTTACTAAAACTCTACCGTTCAAATAAATGTGTATATCTCTAAAAAATTATCTTTAGTTTACAAGTTAATGCAAAATAAATTATGAGATTTGTCTCTAAAAGATGTAGCTTAACAGAGAAAAATTAGAAAGTTTATGAATATCAAAGAATCACAGAGGAAAGTGGAAAAGCGGGATTTCTTAAAATTTTTTATTTATTTCTAAATCAGAATTACAAAGGGGGAGAGAGACAATCTTCCATCCACTGGTTCACTCCCTAAATATGCACATGCCTGGAGTTGGACCAGACCAAACCAAGGAGCCCGTAGCTTTATCCAGGTGTCCCACATGGATGCAGGGGCCCAATCACTTGGGCTATTTTCTGATGCTTTCCCAGGTGCATTAGCAGGGAGCTGGAATGGAAGAGGACCATCCAGGATGTGAGCTGCTGCCCATTTGGGATACCAGTGCTGCAGACTGCAGCTTTACTCACTGCACCACTGCACATGCTTCACAAAAATGGGATTTTTGGCTACTTTAATTTGTATTCTACAGTATAATAGGGCAAAACATATATAGTAAAAAATTGCCGTGTATTTTCAGTTTGATGTACTCTTATCGTCATAAAATATCAATTCAGAGTTCTTGAACTTTCATTCTACCAAGAGGCGGGCTTTCCAAGTTTTCTGAATTTGAATCTAGGATAATAGTTGTTACTGAATGAATGGAACTCCACGTTCAATTAATAGAAGCTTCAACCAAATCTATAATATAGATATTAACAGAAGTTTCAGTTTCAGTTACAGTGGGATTCTGCTGTAAGTAATATAGGATGCAAGTAAAAGTGGTATTAACATGCATGAAATATATTTTCTCTCACAAGAAAAACAGGAGAAGGCAGTCCAGTACTGTCTGAAGAGCAGCTGCACAGTGACATTGATGGTTGAATGATAGTCATGTTAATGCATTATTAGAATTTTCTCATAAAAAGAATGCCATGTAAGATTGCAAAATGCTTGAAACACAGAGAGGCATAATCTCCACATATAAGGCATGAAAGGAGGGGAAGAAAGGAGCAGAAAGGGAAAAGATCCAAAGATGCAAGCCAAGTTTTAACTTTATAAATAGGCTTTGGTGGAAATCCTGACTTATGATACCCATTTATGTATCACCTATATCATATGGTCATACCAGGAAACATGGATTGGATATTTTAGTTCACAAATTGAAAGACTAAGCAAGAGAGAAAGTTTATGAATTGCTTATCCAAACTGCCTGCCAAGGATATTTCCATTTTAAATGCATCATAAAATTGGCAAACATAATGGCTAATTACTTTTTATATTTTAAGTAAAAACAAGTGTGTGTATAGAGACATTTATCTGTGTATGTATGTATGTATATATCCAATTTCTATGGACTGCACAGAAAAAAATCCATTTTCTTTCAAATATTCCCCCTCTGAAGGGAACCTTCATATCTAAGAAATATTATTAATGGCAATAATAGCCATAATTTATTGGGTGTTTTTGTAGCAATTATTATATAAGCTTACTTTAATTAATTATTCCATTTAATCTACGGATCTACACTTATAGGTTCAATTTTAATATCACTACTTTATGTAAACTTCAAATAAGAAAAGTTTGAAAGTTTGCTCTGTTTTACACAGCTATCAGCAACACAATTAGAATTTGATTCTAGGTTTAGGGATTTCTAGAACCCAATCATATAGAAGGGGATGGCTGCTCTATGACTGATTGCAGGAAGACAAAAATAGATGATCAGAAAACAGACAAAATGTTGAGTGTTTTCCAAAGTGAATAGCAGTGATTCTGTGAGAAACAAATATTGCCCCCGAAATACTTTCTTCAACCCCTTTAAGTCTGTGTATACCACAATTTCTGAAAAATATTTTCATGCTAATTGTCGTAAGAAATCCTGCAGCCAAGCCTTGTAGGGGAAAAAGCTTTCTTTCATTAAATATGCTTTTGACTTTTTCAACAATTGTTGATTCCTGCCACTAAAACACAGCACCACAAATGAGTAATTTATAACTAGTATAAATTTATTTATTTATTTTTACAGTTCTTGAGGCTGGGAAGTCCAGGATCATTGCAGTAGCAAATTTGATACAGGTCTGTTTCCCAGGGCAGCTGCCCATGATGGAAAAGATGAAAGGGGGAAGTGATTAAATGCTGATCCTTTTATGGTAGAGGAGGAGGAAGGGCCAGGCATTTCTCTGAAGCCTCTTTTCCAGGGCCACTAATCACAGTTGTGTGGGCAGAGCCATTATGGCATAATCACCTCCCAAACATTCTCTCCATGTGATCACACTGAAGTTAAAACATGAATTTGGGAAAGACACCTACTTGCAAACCATCTCAAAGAAATTAGTGTCCCCCATAAAGTTATATGAAACCATTGCATATTTGATCATTAACTACCTGTTGTTGCATCTTCAGTAGCTATACCTGGGTATTTATTACTTTACATGTTATCAAAACACTGGCGATTCTAAATATAAATGAGCTGAAACCTGCCAGGAACCAAATGTAAGGACTTGAAGACATTGAATTGGAGATCATGGTCAGAAATTTGTGTACCTTCTCTACATTTGTCAGTGAGCAAATGACCATGCAAAATTATTAAATCATTAATTCTGTGCTCATATTACTATATTGTTTCCCAAGATACTTGTGAGTTAAGATTAAAAAAAGCAGTAATTCTAAAGATTTCTACAAAGGCTTCAAAAGGAATGTTCACAATATTTTTTCTTGCATGGAATTCACCAGTCCAAAGTAAACTGTACTCACTAGTTAAGGATTACCTAGGAAAATGCTTAAAACCAAAGAATGAACAGCTAAGTCTTGGCAGGAATATTTTGTTATTTGGTTGAAATTTTCAAACAAATCTCCTGTCTTGAATTCTATTAAAATCCTCCATTAGCTTATATCTTTTTCTCATGATCTTAAATCACGTATTTATAATTTTATGAGAATGATCCTCAAGAGAATAAACTAACAATGACTGTAGTAGCTTTCCATAATTAGTTTAATAAACTAAGAATTCTCCCTAAGAATTTTCTAAAATTTTTAATGATTATTCTCTAATTTGGTGAAAGACAAGAATTTGTTATTTCTCTGAATGATAAAAATCAGGCAAAACTTTAGAGCTCATAAGTTGCTCCTAGAATAAATGGATATAGTAAATCCTATTATGTAGAACAGACAATTTTTCCAATTTGAGTGATGATAAAAAAATAAGTTGTTTCCAATATCCTTGTTTGTATCAAAATTAAACTTTGGTCTAAACTATAAATTAATCTTATTTTTTGCTGTTTAAATTTTTGTTAATTTGGATTATCAATCTTAATTGAAGATGTTCATCTAAATAATATGGTTTAAGGTCATAAAGTTTAATTAAATTTTTCCACAAGGTAGATTACAGATTAGATAACACAAAAATAACAGATACACACATGAAAAAAAATGGTGTCACAAGACAAATGTAGATAAAATACTCTATAAATCTTAAGGTGGAAGAGAATAGCTCCAGTTGGAGGAATCATGGAAATTTCAGAGGAACTGACATTTGAGCTAGTTCTTGGAGACACTGAACTGCCAGAAAAGTTGAGAAAAGAAATGAATAGGCCTTCCAGATCAGAGGAAATACATTAATGATAAATATATTAAATATTTCTAGTTATTTTAATCAGTAAAATGAACTAAAACTACCAAGTAAAATTTTTCCTCCAACATATTGTCAAAACAATAATAAAAAATAAGATTTTTAAGGGCTTAAGGGGGGAGGGTAGGCTCAAACTGTGCTGTTAAAAATTCATAACCAATAACTCATTTGCAGTGCACTCATATATATTCCACATTCTGTAAATAATAAATGATTTGCCTTCTATTTGTGAAAATATGTTGTAGGTAATTGTGCAAAAATGTCAACTCTAGTAGTCTTTTTTGCAGTTTTAGAGTTTTTTTCAACTTTAAATATCCATCTGTATACAAACGCTAAATAAAAATAGTGTATTTGTTATGCAGACTACAATTCTGGCATATAGAAGAGTGGTTAATAACACAGTTTCTAAAAGCAGATCTATCTGGATTACAATCGCTTGTTTTATCTGCATTGAACTTGAGCAAATTATTTAGATTCTGCTTTTTCCCCTTTTTTTGTAAAAGAGATAATACCCTGAATCATCAGATTGCCCTGATGATTGAAGGGGATATTCTACATGCTATATTAATACAAGATATATAATAAGCACTTAATAAAATTTGACTAATATTATCAATGTTATTATTATTCATCAATAATACTCTGATGGTAAGATATTTATGGTGTAATGTTACAGAAGAAAAGGAGTTTCAAAAGCAACCACATTGTGGCATCTGGCTTAAGGGAAGCAATTGGTCATATTTTTACTAGGTAAAAATGCATGCATGTATAAATGTGTTTAACATATTTTGGAGAAACACACAGAAAACTTGAAATAACAGTTAACTCTGAAGAAATGATTGAGCTTCAACAACACTCAATTGAGACCTCGACTGTTTCTAAAAGTTTTAATTTTCGGCCGGCGCCACGGCTCACTAGGCTAATCCTCCGCCTAGCGGCGCCGGCACACCGGGTTCTAGTCCCGGTCGGGGCGCCAGATTCTGTCCCGGTTGCCCCTCTTCCAGGCCAGCTCTCTGCTGTGGCCCAGGAGTGCAGTGGAGGATGGCCCAGGTGCTTGGGTCCTGCACCCCATGGGAGACCAGGAAAAGCACCTGGCTCCTGGCTCCTGCCATCGGATCAGCGCGGTGCGCCGGCCACAGCGCGCCGGCCGCGGCGGCCATTGGAGGGTGAACCAATGGCAAAGGAAGACCTTTCTCTCTGTCTCTCTCTCTCTCACTGTCCACTCTGCCTGTCAAAAAAAAAAAAAAAGTTTTAATTTTCTAGAAGAAGACATTTCTCATGCAATTAAATAATTTACCTACTAAATGCTCGGTGACTGATTTTGCAACCTGTTAAAATAGGTGAGTACAGGCAACACCAGTATAAAAATATTTTTGGGTAATGAGAAATCATGGTATCCTCAGATGTCTAGGTGTAGTTTTGTAATTTCTTTCTTTGTGCTAATAACTATTAAGTTAGCCATTAGGAGGTTATTTCTCAACATGGAGGAGAATATCAGTGTTCGAAAGTTCTCATTGTAATTTATCTGCAAAGCCTTGTCACCTGTCTTCATTCCAGCTCAGTAATCTGATTCAAGAGAACATTCTTGCTCACTTTATTTACTCTTCAGTGATCTAAGGCCAATAACACCAGCCTATAGAAGCAACAGTCAATTATAACAAAAGGCACATTAAAGAGTCAAACATCACCTTGTAATAGCCATAAAAACACCTTATTAACATTTTTATAACACTCTCAACCGAAATAAACAGACCACTCTCAATTATAGCATCTGGTTCCAAACAATTCTTGTTTCAGTGATAACTTTTTAAAAAACAAATGCTGAGCATCTTTCATCAACTTTTCATCAAGTAACAGCTGTTCCTTTAGAATGAAATGTATGCATGTTGGAAGTGTGACTGATGCTCACTTCTGTTTAGTTCTGTGTGAAAAAGCTTTACATTGGGTGCAATTCTGAAAGACAAATGGTTTCAGATGTTTTGAATGGATGCCATAGCAGTCGTTTGAATGCTTCTTGTGATTTTTAGAATGTTTTCAGCCACAAATTTTATGTTAAAATTTTCCATACAAATTATAGCTCTAAGAGGCCATTCTTTCTGAAGACAAAAGCATTTCGGTTTTCATGTGCTCTTGGGCATATTTAGGTTATTCATTATCTCAATCATTTATCTTCATAAAGTGTTTGGTTATGAACGATTACTTACTACACTAAAGCATGAAAGAAATAGAAATAGTTCATCTATTTTTGAATTCATTTCCACCAGATTCCCTGAGGACAATTCCTATTTCAACTTAAGCTATTAAATTTTTTGCTGAATTCAAATCACCTCATCATGCTGGAACATGTGGAGACAAATACCCACAGATGTTTGCCTGGAGGTTCAGGCATATTTAAAGGCAACTTCATTATAAGACACTATGAAGTTCTCCCAATTAATCTGGAGCCAAATATCCTACATCTGCTTAGTATTAACAAAATTAAATAAATATTTACTTTTCACATAGTTATGGATTTGGTCCTTGATGAAAAACTACATTTATTGGCATTTTAAAAATAATTTAAATCAATTTATGGTTTTGACAGCTAGTGTGTATTGTATTATTAAAATCATAAGTGTTGGGGTGGTCCTTTAGCCTAGAAGTTAAGATGCCTGCAATCCATATCCCAGTACTCAGCTACAGTACCCACAATGCCCAACTACAGCTCTTGACTCCAGCTTCTTGCTAATGCAAATATTGGGAGGAAGTGGAGATGATTCAAATAACTGGATTTCTTTCGCACATATGGGAGACATGGACTGAGTTAACAGCTTTCAACTTTGGCCTCAACCAGGCCATTTTAGGTATTTGGGGAATGAATGAGCAGATTAGAGCTTCATATTTCTGGCTCTCTATTTCTTAAATAAATGCTTAACCTATTAAAAAAAAAAACAAGTCTTTGTGAATATACTTTTTTTCCATGCCTCTCAGAATGCATTTGTGTATACTTCTGAGCTTCTTGATATTGAAATTTACATACAAGATGGAAATCTAAAATTATTTCATCTATCTAATCTGGATAAACATATTGAGTGAAATAATCACATCAAATAGCAAAAAATGCCTTACATAGAAGGTTTAACATTGCTAAATTAAAAGGAAAATATATATGTATGACAAGATATCATTTTTGTGTGAATTAGAAATAAATACTACTTAGACTCAACAACAAAATCCAAATTACTACTTTTACCTCCCTGGACATATAGTTTACGCTGTTGGTTAGAAGTTGTTGTGAACAACATAAGCTATTTGCCTGAGTCACTTTTTCATATCATTATTTCAATTCTTCTGCTTTTTTATTGTTTTTTTTTTTATTTGATTTGTTGTTGTTGGTCCTATTTACTCATGTACCCTAGATACTCTAATCTTTTCCAAGCTTACAAATATTTCATTCTATAGTTGATTTTAGCATACTTAGATGAGTTAATCTGTCTTCTACTTTCCAGAATGATGCTAATTCTTTATTTTAGATTCCATCACCTTCATTTTCCTCTTGCCTATCTTTTAATTTTACTTCTCTTCTTTGAGCACATGGACAAATTTAAAACATAAGAAAAATATTTCTCATAATCAGAAGCGGATTATTAAACCAAGGGTAGAAAATTATATCCAATTTTTCAAATCCATATTGCCATTTGTTGTTATGGAAAATTTTTTATTGGAACATAGCAATACTCATCAATTAAATAGTGTTTTTGGCTGCTTAAGCATTAAAACGGCAGACTTAACTAATTATAACACAGAATACCTCACAAAGCTAAAACATCAACTATTCTCTCATTCAAAGAAAGTATTTATTGGCCCTTTTCTTCTTGTTAGTTAACAAGTTTTAAAATTCAGAACACCTCATTTTCATGATCCCTTTTCAATTTGAGTTCATAGTTGTGTATTCTTTCTTAAAACCTTAGACCTCATGGCTAGTGCCGTGGTTCACTTGGTTACTCCTCCGCATGTGGTGCTGGCATCCCATATGGGTGCCAGGTTCTAGTCCCGGTTGCTCCTCTTCCAGTCCAGCTCTCTGCTTTGGCCTGGGAGGGCAGTGGAGGATGGCCCAAGTGCTTGGGCCCCTGCACTCGCGTGGGAGACCAGGAAGAAGCACCTGGCTCCTGGCTTCAGATCGGCGCAGCTCTGGCCATTGCAGCCAGTAGGGGAGTAAACCAATGGAAGGAAGACCTCTCTCTATGTCTCTCTCTCTCACTGTCTATAACTCTACCTGTCAAAAAAACAAAACAAACAAACAAAAACAAACCTTAGACCTCTATCTAACCCTGCACACTCTAGGTACAACAAAATATACATCTGCCTTAGCTCGTTGCATATGATTCCCTCTAGCTATCATTTTTTTTCTTTTTTTAGCCATCACATTCCTTCCCTGAACAATGGTCTTCACCAAAGAATTTTAAATAATTACCCAATCCTAAGTGGATAGTATTTATTCAATTACACTGATTATTTTCACCTGGCTCTTTAATTCAATCATTATTGCTGATTTATTTGTTTTAAAAAATATCACTTGCTTTAGCTTCCTTCGGGAAATTCTGTCCTTCCTTTCATCCTATTATAATTTGATTTCCAACATTTTAGGTCATATGAGGACTCCTTACCTATTCTGATCCTAATATAATTGAAAGTTTTCAGCGTTTCTGGACACATTTCTTCCCACAGTGATGATTTCTTGTGATAATATAAAATAATTATGTTGTGATACTGGACACCACAAAATATCAATCTTTTCTTGTCATTTCAGGTGATCTTTAGATAGAAGAAATTCAGGAAATGGTTCAGACACTTCAGTCCAATTCATCAGGTTCCTTAGTTGAATACTTCCTGCCCAGACTAATAGAACAGATATCTAGGGAGGGACATGGACACTTTTTTGACATGGAGAGAGCCTTCTTGGTCGTCAAACATCTCTCTTCATTCATCCAGAAGGTTATATACATACATATATACATATATATAACATATGTGGCATTTTTCAGGAAATTATATCCCATAAATTCACAGATTCTTATTTTGTTAACCATAAGCCATGTTAAACAACCAAGCTTATTAAGGCAGAAGCACTTTATAAACTCTGATTTTCTTGCTTGCAGAAAACAAGTCTGCCCCCAAAAAACCCTGCACAAAAACACAAACATGTAGATAGTTTGATAGGGCTTATATCATCAGTATGTTTACACAATCACACTGCTCACCTACCTTCTTTGGATTCTGAGAGGACTTCTCAGCAAAAAAAGAGAAAATGGACCCTTTCCTTTCCTACCTCTCTCTGATCTGGTAAGCAGCAAAGCATCAGGCATTTCTGGCATTTTGTCACTATTTGTTTATAACATCTTTCTGCAATGTTTCACTTAAGCCAATTAATGCTCTAACCTTGATTTGAAATATCCAGTGGAAAGTAAGAACTCCCTTTGTAAAGCACATAATTTGTTAACATGTATACAGTTATCTTAATAATAATTTATAACCTCAATTACTATTTCTCTCCATCATACTCAATTAGTTAAATAATTTTCTATGCATCTATGGAAACTTTTCATGGAACACATAATACTTAAATGATATTTCTTGGAAAATGTGCATATATGCATATATATATACATATATACATGTGTACATACGCACATATATACATACATATGTATATATACATATCCAACTTTAGATATATGCCAGGCATATATTTAGAGATATATGTCAGGTATTTTTCAGACAGTGGTTTTCATGGGTCATCATGAATAAAAGTCATCATCCATAGATGCCATAGATTTGTTCTTCATCAGTTCAATTTCAATTTCAGTCAATTCCACACCATGCATGACAAACTCTTTTTTTACCCTTATTGCCTGGACTGTTAGAGAACAACAATAGAAGGCACATTGTTCATTGAAACCCTGCAAAACTTGGGCTGAATATGATCTTCCCATAACTTGAATTTTTTAGCTTGTTTCTCTATGTATCTCTGCCACTGAATTTGAGAGATGTAATATTGTATAGTGATTGGTATTTCCAATAATACTGGGTGAAGGTACAAACTTACTTTGAGTGTCAATCAGGACCACTCATTTGGTGCACTCAGTTTGTATTCTGTCCAAACTTATTTCCACTTGGAACTAAATCCTATAAAAATAAAATCCTTCTACTTATCCTTGTTTAAAGGAGCAAATCATTTTAACCATAATGATGGACCTCAGGGAACACTGTTTCAACTAGACTCAATACTGCCTGACCAGTTCCTATAATTCTTTCAAAATGCTTGACACAGGGGGCCATTGCTGATTAATCTGTCACATATGTTGTTAGCATTGCCTGTTAATTAAATGTGTACAGTTATAAAAAAAAGTCTTCCTCCAAAAATAGTGTGCTTCAGGAAACTCTCAATTAGTTATATTCTACCCCTGAATATAGCTCCATCTGGTTGTGCCATAAGTCTTCCCATGAATGTCCTCTGTGTACCTCTTAAGGGGAGTTATTTGTAATTCTAGACCAACAAATCAAACCCCAATTCACATTCCCTGATGATGTCTGCCTTCTATTTCCATATTCTGTAAATTAATCCTATTCACATTCACATTGATATGTTCAATGTGAATAGATCAGATCAAGCTGTGACATACTAAGCAGGCAACCACTATATGCTTTCTATCATTCCCAGGGACCTGCTTTAGCAATGTATCATCTTGATTTATAGCCATACAGAGTGTGGAAATCCTGTTGTACAGCATCTTCTACTCTTTACATTCTTTGGTAGTCTCCCTGGACAGGCAGGAAGCATAGAGTAATAAACAAAGCCTAGCAACTGAAGGATAACTGTAGCCATCTAACATAAGCTTACTCATCAGGGGACACTTTATCATTTGTTTCATCCAAATTATACAGTTAAGGAACCCAAATCAATAGGAGACCAATTTTCCCCTCACTTTTTTTTTTTTTCCAGAAAAAAGTCACAGCAGTTCTACCTACCAATACCATTTGGATGACAATGACAAAGATGTTTAAGTATTATATCCTTGCTCTGAACTGTCTAAATGAAAATACTGTAATGACTTCCCTCCAAGGTAATGTAATTTACTTACAAACACCTTTCCCAGATGCTATAACTTCATCTTATTTCCAAATACTGCCTCTTACTATCAAGCTGTATAACTCATTACGTATAACGTTTACCCACACAGCCAATAACAAGTGTTTTGCTAGGACACCCACAGAAATGTTATAAGGTTGAACAAAGAACTTCAGAAGTGTCTCCTCTGCTTGTTTAAGGCAACTGTACTCAATTTTAGCACTAATTTGAATACAGAGGAAGACGTTATAACAGATTACAAGATGCTTTTAGAATGAGCACAGTCAAAATGATTGGCATAGCAACCATGTCTTGGACATACAAATTTAAAACTGTGTTGAGCCACCATTAAATGCAAAACAGGTTTTAGAGGCAATAAAGACCAAAAGGCATATAATCACATCTGCCTTCAATCCCTCATTAGTATCCCATATTCTAGAAAACTTTCCAATTACTCTGTTACTTGTTTCACATATCATTTTCGACACAATTATTTAATTAAATCAGTCTATAATTTTTGAGCAAAGGGACTGCTTTCTACTTTTTCTATCTTTTCTATTCTGGGTCACAGAGACTATGTAACTGATCATAGAGTTGACACTGGATGACTCATCTAGTGCAATTGCACATGTCTTTTAAGTGGACTACAGTGAACAAATGTAAGTCAGATATGGAGTAAAAATCATGAGAAATCTCAACTGGTTACATTATTCAATTTTCCCCTTAAAGGGCTTCATTTTGAGTATGATCTAATATCATCTGATCTGTTCGACTGGGTTATAATGGTCTAATTTTACTATCTGTATTATTAACAACCATAACAATTTATGTTAGTTTCTTTTCAGTATATATAGTGAGTTAGTATCCTCCCAAGTTGATATCAGCTCAGACCCTCAGAAAGTTACTTTATTTAGAAATGTGTAAGTATAATTGTTATGGTGCTTTAATACTAGATTAGGAAAAATCCTATTCCAGATGTCCTTATAAGAGGAAAAGAAAAACAGAGAGGTATGTGGAAATGGAAGCAGAGATTGGAATTTATATATGCCTGTAATCCAAGCTATATGCGAGATTTCCAGGAGAAAGGAAAGATTAGGAAAAAGGAAGGAAGGAGTATTTCCTACGGTTTTAGAGGTAGTATAGCTCTGCCAACACCTTCATTTCAGATTTCTTGGCTCAAGAACTGTGCAGTAATAGTTTTCTGAAGTTTGATGCTACTCAATTTGTGGCAATTTGTTACAGTAGCCCTAGGAAACTCATACAACTCTGCATTCACATTCAGATTTTTTACCAGCAACTTACTGAATAAACAGAGTCCTGAATGGGAATGGAAGAAACAGAAAGAGATCTCCTAGCTGCTGGTTCCCTCTCCAAATGGCTGTAACAGCTGGGTTAAGGCAAGTTGAAGCCAGGAAACCAAGAACTCCATCTAGTATCCCTTGTGATAACAGGAGCCCAAGTATTTGTACCACCCTATGCTGCTTCAGCAGACACATTAGTAGGGATCTACATAAGAAGTGTAATCACAGTTGGAAATCATACAGGGCTTGCAATATTGGGTGTTAGCCTTGCAAGCATTATATTAACACACTGCACCATAACACCAGTCTGAGCTTTTAAGATCATTGCATTTTCTCTTTCCCAATACTTATTCACTGTTAAGACAATGCCAGTGATTTTCAATATTAGTCACAATAGTACCTTAGTCTTTCTAACATGGTGATAGTAATCAAAATAGAATATAAAAATGACACCTGGGGCCGGCACTGTGGCGTAGCAAGTAAAGCTGCCGCTTGCAGTGCGGGCATCCCATGTGGGCGCCGGTTCAAGTTCCGGCTGCTACGCTTACAAGCCAGCTTTCTGTGTGGCCTGGGAAGGCAGTAGAAGATGGCAAAAGTCCTTGTGCCCCTGCATTCGCATGGAGGACCTGGAAGAAGCTCCTGGCTCCTGGCTTCGGATCGGCGGAGCTCCAGCCATTACGGCCACTTGGAGCGTGAACCAAGTGGAAGACCTCTCTCTCTCTCTCTACCTCTCCTTCTGTTTCTCAATGTAACTCTGACTTTCAAATAAATAAATCTTGAAAAAAAATGACACCTAAAATTTCCATGCATGCTGTGAGAAGTTTTAGTAGCCAAGCCTGAAAGCAAATTGTATGGCTTCCATACATCATTTATTTTTTCAGAACTTACTCCTGAACATAAGTGCATATTTCATTGTCATGTTTCCCAACCCAGATACCAAAAAAAAAAACCTCAAAATAATGCACTTTCTTAGCATAGCACCCTCATATGAATTTTGATTCAACTCAACTCACTATATAGCTTTGATTTCCACCCAGTTCTTACATAGATCACTGGTCTTATACCTCTTTATAATCAGAGAAATCATTTCTTGCATATTCCTTAAATGTTGGCTAAATTATTTATTGAAAATTGAAATTCTAATTTTTTCAATCCCCTACAAAAAATACTAATAGCTTCCTTTCCTCCTGCCAAAAAAGTCAAGTTCCTTTAATTTTACAGCTTTCTAAGAACTGGCCCCCTGTCTCTACATCATAGAGAAAGGAAAAAAAATCAGACCATGAAGTGGAATGCAAGTCCAATTAGGATGAATTTTCTTTTGAACACAAGGCTATTCGAGTTAAAAAGGTTTCCTTTGATAGGATACCCATAAGAATAGCGAAAGCACATTATCATTTTTAATGGGTGGACACTGGAGTCATATAACTTTCTATTTAATTATCATGAAAACTCTGATACAACTCAAATAAATACATACACCTCTTAAAAATATCACAAAACATGGTAGAAAATACCTCCCTCCACCCTCCAGAGGGAAGTTACAAACTAAAGAATAAAGGGCAAGAGCAGTGGTTGAAATACAACTTGGGATTCCTACATTCTATAGCATTGTGCCTGGGTACAAGTCCTGGCTGGTCAGATTCCAGCTCCTTATACTACACAGCCTGAGAGGCAGCGTGTGATGGCTCCAGTAGTCGGTCTCTACCACCTACATGCAAGACCAACATAGAGTTCTGGTCTCCTGGCTTTGGCCTGGACAGTTCCTGACTGTGTCACACATTTGGACAGCAAACAAGTAGATGGAAGACCTCTCTCACTTTTGTTCTCGCTTTTTCTCTCTGTGTCTTTCTATTTTGCTCACTTTACCTTTGCCTTCTGAATATTGTTTAAATGGAATCGACCTTGTGTTTTTCCCAGAAAAATAAGCACGAAGAAATAACTATTCTCACCTTTAGTGGCAGATTCATTCAAACTCTGACCAGTAGCCTTCCAGAACTATCAAAATTCTATAGTTTCTACATAATTCTAATTGTTTTTCTTTCTAATTGGCTCTAAGCATCACATATCTCATCTCAATTATTGTTTTAATAACCTTAAATTATTGTTTGATCAATTTTTCTGATGGTAACATTTGACTAGAGGGATTCAGAGTAGCAAGGATTTGTGTAATTCTTTTAAATCTTTATCTGCTTTACTATTAAATTTGAATATGTTCTATGGACTACAATGTGTCTTTTTCTAAATATTAGACATATTAATCTAAGACCAAATTACTTTAGGTCATGGCATCTTGTATTAATATATAGTGAGCATTTTTATATAAAAAGTGTTTTTTGGAAAGGTGTTTTAAATCATCTGAATATTTATTCTTTTTCTTTTAGATTTTTTTTTTATATTTGTGAATTGCCAGTACTATGAAGGCACGGGGAAAATCTATTGTGTTAATTCTGTGTATTTATGTCCTAATAATAGTCCAGTATAAAGGTTGAGTAAGAATAACTGAAGGGTAGCATTTTACCAAAATTAAAAGGTGGTGAGGAACTGGGTGTGGAGATATCTGAGAGAAGAGAGTCCATGCAGAGGGAAAGCAGTGCAAAGGTTGAAGACACCCACATGCCTGGCTTGACTGAAGAAGTTCATTGAAATCAATGGGTCTGCAGATAGCACGGAAGCGGAGTAATAGTGAGTACAGAGAAGGAATAGGGACCTAGATAGTTTAAGTTTCACACTGTCCTTGAATTTAATCTAGCAGGTAAGGTTCTATGGAAAACAATGACATGATCTGACTTGATACTAAAAGAATGAATATTATTGTGTTAAAAACTGATTGCAAGGGAATACTTTTGTGATGGAAGTTCTGACTAGATATTGAATTTAGCTAAGAGTTAAATAGCAGTAATAGAATCAATAGCGGAGATGGTAAAAATTAGTTATGATCTGGAAATTATAAAGCGTTGGGCTTAAGCAACCATAAAGATTTTCCATTAAATAAAATAGACAAACATGAATAAGTCATGGGAGGGGCTGTGAGTTAAAAATCTAAAATTTTTGAGACATTTATTTTCAGATTTCTATTAAACAGCAAAATTAAACTAAGATTGCAACCAGGAAATCAAAATTCAATGATGATCTAAAACAAAAGATATCAATGCAAGTAATTTTTGGTACAAATGAATAACACAAAAATTAGTCATTGAAGGATAGTGAAGCCAATCAATGAAGTCTGAAGAATCATGGCACAAATTCATTAGTTTTCTGTTGGTGAACGCCCAATTCTTTAATAAAATGCCCACACAATTCAATCCTCATCTGACTTTGTTCTCCACCTACACAAACAATGTTGAAAGTGAACAATGGCTTGAATCGTTTCCAAGGGAACATATACTTTTTCTAAGAAGCCAAGAAATGATAAGAAAGTCTTTCAATGGAGAAAAATTCCAGTCTTGCAGCTTTTTCCCCTACTCTCATTACTCCAGTATTAAAAGTTCAACTTCTTCTGTGCTGCTGAGAGTCACTTCATTTGAGATATAAAGACAGAGAGAGAGAGAGAGAGAGAGAGAGAGAGATGGACTGATAAAGTTCCCAGCTGCTGTTTTCTCCTTTAAGGCCTACAATAATTGGTAGTGGGCCAAGGCTGAAACAGGAACCTGGAAAATCAATTCAGTTCTCCCATACCTGAGGCAGGGTCCAATTACTTGGAGGCCATCACTGCTGCCTGCCAGAGCATACATTAGGAGGAGACTTGAGTCAGGAGTAAGAGGTAGATATTAAATGCAGGTATTCAGTATGTGCTATGGGTATTTCAATTAGCATGGATACTTATCAGGCCAAACACCTGCCCTTCACCTCTGCCCTTAGCACTTTAATCTGCTTCAAAGCCTTAATTTCTTTACACCAAGGATGTCTAGCTAACTATTCTAAAGTGAAATTCTTATCATATTTTTCTACCACTTCTTTTACAAAATAAAAAACAAGAAAATATGTTAATCATTATGATTTGGAGATCTAAAAGACATTCCCACATACAGTTTCAACGTGAATTCACAAAAAGTATTAGATCATCAAATTAGACTCAAAAATCAGAGATTTTGCAGAGTACCAAGCTTCAGTAACAATTCCAGGGGTCTCATAGTGAGACACTAGTGATGTAGGGATGCTTGGTACCTTTATTCTTCATCAAATGTATTCTGGCACATGTTTTTAAAGTTGGAATACAAGAAAAATGTTCAGTTTTACTTACATAGGAGTATTGTCAGTTAAAAAGCATCAACTTTTTTACTTAGACTTTTAAGTACATAACTAAGATTACTTTTTCTCTGGCAATGATAACTCTAAATGTATTAATGCCTGGCCAGTTTTTCAAAAGTGTTTCTAAATAACTGCATAGGCTGTTAAAAAGATACTTATTATTTTTGCTACCAAGAAATATTATATTTTCCAGAAGACCTAAATTGAGATGTTTACTGAAAGATTAGACCAGAAAACTTGTTTTCTTTACTTCTTAGATTTTCTCCCACACCTGTGCTCATCAAGGGAACTAATAGATTAATAAGCACATTTCTTTTCTTGCCAATCTTGAATCTATATTCTCTCTTAAGGACTCTCTTAGATAGTCCAGCCATGTGTTTAACAGAATATGTTTTCCTATCCATATTTCTAATGTCAAATTATATCATTTTGAATTAACTAGAAATCACACACTCATTCTTAGACATGAAATACAATGAATTTCAAAACTCAGTTTATTTCAACCAATGATGTTCTCTTCATTTGCTGTCTTTGTCTATATTTCTATTGTTATTATTACAATTAAGGCCAGCATGAATAGGAACTTACAGTTGTACCAATGCAACGTGAGCTTCCCCTTTTTTGAAATTAAATGAATTTGTTCTTCATCATTGCACCATTCTGATTAATCTAAATTGATAATTTGATCATTGAATCTTGATTAGACATTACTTGTTCTTTGTCCCTTTCTTAAGTAAAAATTAGATTCCGAGTTGTGAATTTTTCAGAATGCATAAAGGACTCCACAACTATAACAAAGAAAATAATTTACTGTTTGTGAATATGATTCCTTATCTCACATATTCATTCTGTATTTGTCTCATTCCATTCTTGGTTGTCAGATAAATTCTGAGTTATTTCATTACCATATAATGTTATTATTCCTCTCATCTTAGAAAACAACAGTAAATACTCAAAGAAAAATTTTACTTTGCACTATTTCCATGTCAGATACCACCAGAAGTTTATCTCTTTATTACTCAAAATCCTCAAAAATGTAATTTGTACTCAGAGTTCATTTTCACACATTTCATTCTCCCTTGAATCTCCTCCATACATATTTTTGCTCTCAACACTTTAATTAAGCTTCTCCTCCATTTTGTTTAACTATTTTTTTCACTTTTTTTTTTCTCACCTTAATCTAGCAGAAACATTTTATATAGTTTATCACTACCTTCTCATTATATTTTCATTTCACTTTCTGGTTTTTCTGTTACTTCTCTCATTCTTTCCTCTCTCTGTCCATGTTTCTCATTAGTTTCTCTTCTTCCTAGAACTCTTAAGGTCAGAATACCTTACATCTCACTACTTGAATTTTTTTCTTTGTTTCATCTTTATGTAAACTGACTTCCTGGATGATCTCATCTAATTTTTTGGCTTTACATGCAATCTAAATGCTAATGATCCCCAAATTTATATTTACATACTGTATCTGTATCCCAAACTCCACATTCATAAGTTCAATTTTATTTTTGACATTTCCACTTGAGCATTGTGATGTTAATGTACCAGTTTTTCCTTAAAACTATTATTCTTCATTCTGCTCAGCTCAGACTGTAAGACAGAGAACCTGAACATTGTAGGTGGTATATCTAAGATTCTGTGAGAGCTGGCAATGAGGTGGGATCAAAAAATAGGAGACTTATGTAGATGATTTTCAGGTGCAAAGGGGAATCTGCATGTTATCTGAGTACCTCCCTATCACCTAGAATAATAGTTGCATTATTTCCATGGCCTCAGCTCCTTTGACACAGTCTCATTGTGGCTTTGCTTTCCACAAGCAATACCTCTTGTTAGGGCTTGCAATGAAGACTCCTTTTCTGGTCATTCCGTCTACAGGTGGGAGCACTTTTCGAATCTTGCAATCCTGGGTTGCTCCAGTGTCCTCTGATTGGCCCTAATTTTTATTTGTAGTATTTTAGCAACTTATACCTAAAATCATTCTTACTCTCAGTGACTTGATTTTTGGAACAAGTCTCTTCAGTTGCTTTTAATATTGAATAGATATTTAAAAATAAGTAATTCTCAGAAAGATTTTTTTTTATATTTTTATCCTAGCCCATACCACAATCTGTTTGTATTTATCCATCTTATCTGATGGAAATCTTCTCCTTGTGATAGCTTAAACCCAAGCGTGGTAAATTTTATTGAATCCAACTACCTGTTACCATTGCTAGCAATGGTTGAATCACTACTACACTACTATTTAACTGCAATGTAAATTCAATATCTAATTAGAATCTGTCTCCTAAAAGTGTCCTCCTGCAATCAGTTATCAACATACAACAAATAATAATTATTTTAATATTAAGTCAGGCTATGACACTGTTCTTCATTTGACTTACTGTCTAAGTAAAATGAAAAAAATAAAAGATGATGTTCCCTATTACTTCTGTGTACTCACCATTACTCCCTTTTCTTGGTGGCTGCTTTCTTTGAACTTCTTCTTCACTGACTTTTCTCTCTGCCTGGACTCTTGTTTCAAAAATCACTATGCCCAGGATTCCAAGATGGCTGTAAAAGAAAAAGATATACTGCTTTAGATGAGGGGAAAATAGCAGAAAGAGAAAAGTGGAGGAAGTGCATTTCGAAGGGAGAACTGGAGAAAAATATGTAGTGGAAATTCCACAGATGGAAGATCAATTCCATGGATCAGTGTTGAATGTGCAGATGCCCAGCAACAGATGCAGATACCACACACCAAGGGCTAGAGGATACACCAGCATTTGAGACTGAGATGAACACATATTGCAGCAGCACACACCATTGATAATATTGCTTCTGGGAGAACATTGCAGACTATCCTGACATTGAGTCCTGTCTGGATCCATAACAGGGAACAGGGTACTTCCCTAACCCAGTGAGGGGATTAAAAAGCACGTTTCTTTCTTCCCATTCTCCCAAAAGGGTGCCTTGCAACCAGTGGTGAGAAAGCATAATTTTGACATCAGTAGTGGCTTGCAGTGTCTGTTATGCATGAGTGTTACAAGCATTTTACCAAAGGGAAAAATTCACATTACTCACTCTGGGTACCCAACTAAGAATGTGAAGTATTTCCAGCCTCTCAACATATCACAGGCTCCACATTTCAAATCACCAAAGCAGAGCACTCACAGGTAGCTGGCTTTGTGAATGTCTCTGCTCTCTCCATGGACAGGACAGGCTAGCAGGGCTGACTGGGTCCTCTGCATGCCATGATTGTGAGAGCCTTGTGTGTTGAGACTATGGGAACTCTGACTACATGATAAGGCACAAGGTATAGCTTGGTCTTTGGGCAATCACTGTTTCTGGAACAAGAGGCTCAGAGCTCCCTGAGTGCCTTTGGTGGAGAATTACAATGGGATCTGGTCTCACAGTTAGGACAGCATAGATTCCTTGTGTGGCTCATGTGACATGTGGGTGAGTGTTCTACCCACTGTGGGCTAAGCCAAGACATTGAATACCTTGGAAAAGAGGAACTGAATGTGTGATTACGCTAATAGAAGTGACCATATCCTTCCCCCGAGTACAACAGAGGAGATCTAACATGACCAACTTGAGTGTCACCTTGGCCATAACCAGCACACATCTCTGGGTATTCACTGAAATAGCTAACACTCTACGAAGCCACAAAGGCATAGTTCAAAGATAAATCCAATAAATTTACAATGGAAATACAAAGTATACAATAGGAATATTCATTGGAAAGTGACATGATGTTACTTATCAATAATAACCTTGAATATAAATGGCCTAAATTTTCCAGTTAAAAGATACAGACTAGCTGAATGTATTTAACAAGACCCATCTATTTGCAGGCTACAATAAACACACCTCACCAACAAAGATACACACAGACTGAAAATGAAAGATGAAAAAAGGTATCCCATCCGGCTGAAATGCCCATGAGAGTATTTCAGGCATGGAAAGCCAAGACACTCTTGGGGGGGGGGGAACCTAAATGAAAGATCTCCACGAGTGAGATCCCAGTGGAAAGAATGGGTCATCAAAGAAGGAAGTACCTTTCTCTGAAGGGAGGAGAGAACTTCCACTTTGACCATGGCCTTGTCTAAATCTGATCAGAGTCAGTGAACTCAGGGGGCTTCCATAGCCTTGACAGCTCATGACAAGAGCCTAGGGTGATTACTGATGCCATAAACAAGAGTGTCAATTTGTTAAGTCAACAACAGGAGTCACTGTGCACTTACTCCTCATGTAGGATCTTTGTCCTTAGTGTGCTGTACATTGAGATTTAATGCTATAACGAGTACTCAAACAGTATATTTCACTTTGTGTTCCTATGGGGGTGCAAACTGTTGAAATCTTTACTTAATGTATACTAAACTGATCTTCTGTAAAAAAAAAAAAAAAGAAATTATCAACTCCCAACTTAACTCTCACTGGGATTAAACATGACAATAGGTCTGCTCTGATTTCATCATCATTTAAAAAATCATCTATTATTTTTCACTTTATGTTTGTGTGGGAGCAAACTGTTGAAATCTTTACTTAATGTATACTAAACTGATCTTCTGTATATTAAGAGAATTGAAAATGAATCTTGATGTGAATGGAAGGGGAGAGGGAGTGGGAAAGGGGAGGGTTGTGGGTGGGAGGGACGGTATCGGGGGGGAAGCCATTGTAATCCATAAGCTGTACTTTAGAAATTTATATTCATTAAATAAAAGTTTAGAAAAAAGAAAAGAAAAGAAAAAAGGTATCCCATGTTAATGGAAAGCAAAAAATGAACATATGTAGCCATTCTAATATCTGACAAAATAGACTTTAACAAAAAAGCTGTTAAAAGAGACAATAAAAGGCATTATGTTATGATTAAGAGATCAATTCAAGAGAAAGATGTGATTATAAAAAACGCAAATACACTCAAATCTGGACATCTGGCTATTTAAAACAAATATTAATGAATTTAATTGCTCTAAAGCAATAATAATGGGAAACTTAAACACCCCACTTTCATCAATGGACAGATCAACTAGACAGAAAATGAGCAAAGAAACAACAGAGCTAATCTACACTATGTACCAAATGGACCTAACTGGTATCTACAGAACCTTTGATCCCACAGTTTCAATATACACATTCTTTACATTAGTACATGGAACATTCTCTAGGAAAGACAATATGCTAGGTCATAATGCAAGCCTCAGCATATTAAAAAAGTTAAATCATACCATGCATCTGTTTTGATTGCAATAGAATGAAGCTGCAAATTAACAATTCAAGAATCTTTAGAACACATGCAAACACATGGATACTGAACATCTTGCTCCTGAATGAACAGGGGCTCATAGATGAAATCAAAAAAGAATTAAAAAAATTTCTGGAAATGAATGAAGATGACAGTATAACATATTAAAACTTATGGGATACAACTAAAGCAGTGTTAAGAGGGAATTTTTTGGCAATTGGTGCCCACATCACAAAATTGGAAAGACATAAAGTAATTGAGCTATCAATGTATCTCAAGACTCTAGAACAACAAAAACAAACCAAACCCGAAATTAGTAGAAGGAAAGGAATAATTAAAATTAGTGAAAAAAAACACAATTGAAGCAAAAAAATTAAGTTAGAAAAGATGAGTGACTTGTAGAGCTACATTTTTAAAAAATAAACAAAATTGATATACCATAGGCCCAATCAACCAAAAAGATAACAGAGGGAGAAACCCAAATTAATAAAATCACACATGAAAAAGAGTTGTAAAAATGGATAGCAGAAATACAAGAAGAGTCATAAGGAGGTACTTCAAACAGCTATATGTCAACAAATTGGAAAATATTAAAGAAATTGATGGATTCTTGGACACATACAATGTATTAAAATTGAGTCATGAAGACATAGAAAACCTAAATCAACTTGGAGATTGAATCAGTAATAAAGACCCTCCCAACAAGTCAAAGCACAGTACCCAATGAAGTCTCTGCTGAATTCTACCTGAATTTAAAGAAGAAATAATACCAATTATTCTCAAACAATCCAAAACAATCGAAAGTGAGTTCTCTTCCCAAACTCCTTCTATGAGGCAAACATCACCTTCATTCCAAAACCAGCGAATTACACAGCAGAGAAAGAGAATTACGTATCAATATCCCTGATTAGCGCAGATGCAAAAATCCTCAAAAACCCAGCAACACATCAGAAAGATCACTCACCTGAACCAAGTGGCATTTTTTCCTGGTATGCAGGAATGATTCAAGATAGGCAAATCAATGAATGTGATACATCACATTAACAAACTGAAGAATAAAAATCATATAATTACCACAATAGATACAGAGAAAGCATTTGATAAAGTACAACATCCTTTCATGATGAAAACCTCTAGCAAATTGGGTATAGAATGAACATTCCTTATCACTATCAAAAAATTTATGACAATGTCACAGCCAGCATCTTATTGAATGGGGAAAAGTTGGAAGGATTTCTACAAATATCTGTAAACATGCAAGGATGCCCACTTTCACCATTGCTATTAAATATGCACCTAGAAATTTTAGTCAGAGCCATTAGGCAACAAAAAATAAAAAGGACTTAACATGGGAAGGAGGAAATCAAATTATCCCTATTTGCAGATCATATGATTCCTATAGAGGGAATCCAAACAGACTCCACTGAGAGACTACTGGAACTCATGAAAGCATTTGGTACACTGGAAGCATACAAAATTAACACACAAAAGTCAACAGACTTTGTATTCACAGAAAATGTTATGGCTGAAAAAGATCAACCCCATTAACAATAATTACAAAAAGAAATTAAGTAACAGCCGGCCCTGTGGCTCACTAGGCTAATCCTCTGCCTGCGACACTGGCACCCTGGGTTCTAGTCCTGCTTGGGGTGCCGGATTCTGTCCCAATTGCTCCTCTTCCAGTCCAGCTCCCTGCTGTGGCCCGGGAAGGCAGTGGAGGATGGCCCAAGTGCTTGGGCCCCAGGACCAGCATGAGAGACCAGGAGGAAGCACCTGGCTCCTGGCTTCGGATCAGTGCAGCACACTGGCTGTACTGGCCATTTGGGGGGGTGAACCAACGGAAGGAAGACCTTTCTGTCTGTCTCTCTCTCTCACTGTCTAATTCTGCCTGTCCAAAAAAAAAAAAAAAAAAAAAAGAAATTAAGTAACAAAATAAATTTAATAAAGGAGGTAAATGATCTCCACCATGAAAATTAAAAAGCATTAAATAAACAAATAGAAAAAGACAAAAAATCAAAAAATTTTCCATGTTCATGGATTAGAAAAATTAATGTCATCAGATGTTTGTACTACTGAAAGCAATTTACAGTTTCAATGATTTCCCAGTCAAGATACCAGTGACATTCTTTTCTGATCTACAAAACAAAGTGATGCTAAAATTTATATGGAAACACAAAATATCCTAATCAGCTAAAGCAATATTAAACAACAAAACCAAAGTCAGAGGCTTCACAATAACAGATATCAAGACATACCACAATGTAGTTATTATCAAAATAGTCTGGTACTAGAATAAAATTAGACATGTAGACCAATGGAACAGAATAGAAACTTCAGAAATCAATCCACATCTCTACAACTAATATTTGACAAAAGGGCTAAAATCAATACCTAGGGAAGGCACATTCTCTTCAATAGATGGTACGAAACAAGACCATTACCTCACACTTTATACAGAAATCATCTCAAAATGTATCAAGAATGTTAATCAATTACCTGATACCATAAAGTTACCAGAGGAGCATATTTGGGAAACTGCAAGACATTGCCATAGACAGACTTCTTGGAAATGGACCCCAAAAGCACAGACAACCAAAGCCCAAATAGACAAATGGGATTAAATCAAGCTAAGAAGCTTCTGCAATGCAAAGGTAGCATGCAACATACTAAAGAGGAAACCAGCAGAATGGGAGAAAGTACTTACAAACTATGCAACTCATATAGAATTAATATTCATAATCTATAAAGAGCACAAGAGATTCAACAATAACAAAACAAACAATCCAATTAAGAAATAGACAAATGACTTAAACAGGCATTTTTCTTTTGTTTTTATTTGACAGGTAGAGTTATAGACAGTGAGAGAGAGACAAAGAGAAAGGTCTTCCTTTCGTTGGTTCACCACGCAAACGACCACTATGGCTGGGACTGCACCGATCCGAAGCCAGGAGCCAGGTGCTTCTCCTGGTCTCCCATGCAGGTGCAGGGCCCAAGCACTTGGACCATCCTCCACTGCCTTCCTGGTCACAGCAGAGAGCTGGACTGGAAAAGGAGTGACCAGGACAGCATAAGGCACCCCAACCAGGACTAGAACCTGGAGTACCTGCACCACAGGCAGAGGATTAGCCAGGTGAGCCATGGCGCAGGCCTGTTTATCTTAATTTCAAAACGTGCCCCTCATAAAGAAATCTACATGGCTAATTCCTTATTAATTTTCAGGCTTGCTAAAATGCTGCCCATCAAGTATTCTAACTCAACTGTTTGTTTCTTGTAATATCCTCATTAGATAATCATTAAGAAATGATTATACAGAATTAACACAATAGATTTTTCCTTGCCTTCTTAGTATTAGCAATTGACAGTAATAACAAACATAAACAAGTAAGTACTTGAATTATCTTCAATGCTTTTCTAAAGAAAATATTTTAAAGTCTATATTTGGAAATGATCATTATGCATCAATACATGATGTCATGATTTAAAGTAATGTGATATTAGATTCCATCTTTTTAAATTTACAATAAGATTCACTTTAGTTCAAAGGAACATACCCAAGCTTAATAATAACACAATGATAGATTTAAAATGATTATAGCAAACACCAGCTACTCTTATTCCCATAGTTGAGTGTTCTTATGAAAAATATTGACCACACAATAATAATAATTTATTATGATTTTTTAAAAGAATAAATGAGAGGAGATATGAATGCTGTAGTCCATTTAGGAAGGCGTGAGCTAGAAGTATGTAGAAACATTAGTTATCGAGTATTCTATAAGTCCTACGCACATGAAGAGAGTTCCAAGATGGCGGAATAGGGAGGGAGCACACCGATGGTCCGGGAAGGGAAGGTTCAAAGAGGGGTGAGAATTTGTAGTTTCGGGGAAAGGGAAGCTCTTCTGAAATGGGGGAGACAGGGTGGACCTGCGAGGA
The DNA here is from genome assembly GCF_051225735.1 of Oryctolagus cuniculus. Classification (NCBI taxonomy): domain Eukaryota; kingdom Metazoa; phylum Chordata; class Mammalia; order Lagomorpha; family Leporidae; genus Oryctolagus; species Oryctolagus cuniculus. The sequence goes on along the minus strand of NC_142874.1, from coordinate 62,440,202 downwards.
GGACGCGGACGCCTGAAGAGAAGGACACCAGCAGGAGTGTGTACACACCAGCACTGGAAGCTGAGGTGAGACAGGGCACAAGCCCAGCACCACTGTAACAGCCACCGCCGCCCCTCCCCCAACCCACCCTGGGACAGACACTGAGACACGCATGACTGAGTGGGGGAGGAAATAGAAAACAGAACAGAGTGAGTAGCGCCTGTGGAAAGAATGCGTGATTCAGGGGGTCTAATTGAGGGACTGAACAATCCAGGATCCCTCCCCCAAGTCAGAGCTGCAGCGGGTGAGAAGCAGCCATCTTGTTTGTTTACATTTGGGCTTAAAGGAGAACTGCCTCGGACTCCTCACTAACCTTCAGAGGTGGAGCCCAAAGGTGGAGTGGAGCGACACGACACTCCTTGCGCAGGGGCAGGCAGAGAGGGAGGGCAGCTCAAAGCCCTGACACCAGTCTACTCAAGTTACCAGAAGAAAAAAAAAATGAATAGCGCCCGCGGGAAGAGAGCAGGATCCAGGGGGACAAACTGAGGGATCAAAAACACCAGGATCCTTAGGAGCCGCCCAACCCACAATCAGAGCTGCAGCGGGCAGAGTACAGCCATCTTGTTTGTTTACATTCAGGCTTAAAGGAGGCTGGCCTCTGCTCCAAAGGAGGAAGCAGCAGGGGTGGAGTCCAAAGGTGGTCTGGAACTACTTGACACTCCTCACGCAGGAGATGCTGTGAAAAAGAGTGGCTGACCAATGAACCCAAAGCACAGACACGTAAGGGCGAAAATAGGAACAAGGAAACTGGCCCCCAAGGGGCGGAGATTGGCACCTCAAAGCCCTGACACCAGCCCACCCAATTTACAAAAAATAAATAAATAAATAAGTAAAAAATAAACAAACTCTAGAAGGCAGAGCAGCCTGCTTACACTGGATATTGGTACAGACTCACAGCAGCCCATTGCAGAGGGAAATCAACCTGAAAAACCACCCATATGGAATGCCAAAAAACAAAACAAAAACCCACAATAAGAATATAGAAGAACATATAAACTCGCCAATGGAGCAGGCTAAACCAACCATAACAGAGGCTGAAGAAGAAGAATTTGAAACCATGCCAGAAAAAGAATTCAGAAAATTAATAATCAGATTATTTAGAAATAATGAGAAATAGTGTCGAGAGCTGAACGAAAAACAAGCCCAAGGATTAGAGATCCTAAAGAGAAGCCAGAATGAAATACTAGAAATGAAAAACTCAATTGACAATATAAAAAACACCGTGGAATCCTTCAGAAATCGAACAGATGAAAAAGAAGACTGAATATCAGAATTCGAAGACAAACTTCCAGAAATAATACAGTCAGTTCAAACGCAGGAAGAAGAAATTAAAAAAATTAAAAAATATGGTCGGAGACCTACAAGATTCAATCACACAGTGTAATGTTCGGATAATAGGAGTCCCTGAGGGGGTGGAAAGATAGAATGGATTGGAAGGTGTTTTCAATTAAATAAAAACAGGGCATACCAGAAGAGAAATTCACTGCGACACATTGTGGCAACACTCAGCTCAGTGACTCACAAAGAACAAATCCTAAAATGTGCCAGAGAAAAATGACAAATCACATTCAGGGGCAAGTTAATCAGACTTACCCCAGACTTCTCATCACAAACACTACAGGCAAGGAGACAATGGCATGATATATTTCAAGTTTTAAAAGACAAACAATGCCAACCTAGAATACTATACCTTACAAAGCTATCATTTATGAATGAAGGGGAAAAAAAGATCTTCCAAGACAAACAGAAACTGAAAGAATTTGTATCCACGTGTCCTACCCTACAACACTTGCTCAAAGACATGCTGCACACAGAAATACAAAAACAAGAACTTCACTACAAAAAAAAGCAAATGTAGAGTAACCTACAAACAAAGTTCAAAAATATATAAACAGCTCATTTAGGAAACATTAATGGGAAAAGACAGAACTTAACAATAATCACACTGAATGTGATGGTCTTAATTCTACTACCAAAAGACATAGACTAGCTGATTGGATCAAGAAAGAGAATCCATTTATATGTTGCCTTCAGGAGACACACCTTATCAGCAAAGATGCATGCAGACTGAAAGTGAAAGGATGGAAAAAGATACTCCAAGCTAACAGAAATCAAAAAAGAGCTGGTGTCGCCATCCTGATATCAGACAAAATAGACTTTAACATAAAAACTATTAAAAGAGACAGAGAAGGGCACTATATAATGATTAAAGGATGTATCCAACAGGAAGACATTACTATTATAAATGTATACGCACCTAATTACAGGGTTTCTGGCTACCTGAAAGAATTACTAAAGGATTTAAAGGGAGATATAGATTCAAATACAATAGTAACAGGGGACTTCAACACCCCACTCTCACCAATGGACAGATCAACCAGACAGAAATTCAACAAGGTAACAACAGAGTTAATTGACGCTATAGACCAAATAGACCTAATAGATATCTTCAGAACCTTCCACTCCACAGCCACAGAGTTCAGGTATTTCTCCCCAGTACATGGAATGTTCTCTAGGATTGACCATATGCTAGGCCATAAAGGGAGCCTCAACAAATTCAAAAAAATTGAAACTATACCATGCAGCTTCTCAGACCATAGTGCAGTGAAACTCGAAATCAACAACCCAAGAATCTCTACACCATATGCAAATATATGGAGAATGGACAACATGATCCTAAACAAACAGTGGGTAATCAAAGAAATTAAAAGAGAAATCAAAAGATTTCTAGAAACAAATGAAAATGATAACACAACCTATCAAAACCTGTGGGACACAGCAAAAGCAGTGCTAAGAGGAAAGTTTATAGCAATTGGTGCCTACATCAAGAAGCTGGAAAGGAACCAAACAAATGAACTCTCCGTGCACCTCAAGGATTTAGAAAAACAGCAGCAAATCAAGCCCAAATCCAGAAGGAGGAAAGAAATACTAAAGATCAGAGAAGAAATAAACAGAATTGAAACCAAAAAAACATACAAAAGATCAACAAAACCAGGAGCTGGTTCTTTGAAAAAATAAACGAAATCGACACACCATTGGCCCAACTAACCAAAAAAGGAGAGAGAAGACCCAAATCTGTAAAATCAAAGACAGTAATGGAAACGTAACAACAGACACAACAGAAATAAAAAGAATCATCAGAAACCACTACAAAGTAATGTATGCTAACAAATTGGGGAACCTGGAAGAAATGGATAGATTCCTGGACACATACCAGCTTCCGAAACTGAGCCAAAAGATATAGAAAATCTAAACAGACACATAACCATGGAAGAAATTGAATCAGTAATGAACACACTACCGAGAAAGAAGAGCCCAGGACCAGATGGCTTCACTGCTGAATTTTACCAGACATTTAGAGAACAACTAACCCCCGTCCTTCTCAAGGTATTCAAAACAATTGGAAGGGAGGGAATCCTCCCAAATTCTTTCTACGAAGCCAATATCACCTTAATTCCTAAGCCCTGAAAAGACACAACAGAGAAGAAAAACTACAGACCTATCTCCCTGATGAACAAAGATGCAAAAATACTCAACAAAATTCTGGCAAACCAAATCCAACTGCACATCAGAAAGATCATTCACCCGGACCAAGTGGAATTTTGGTATGCAGGGATGGTTCAATATTCGAAAGTCAATCAATGTAATACATCACATTAATAAATTGAGAAACAAAAATCATATGATTATCTCAATAGATGCAGAAAAAGCATTTGACAAAATACAACACCTTTTCATGATGAAAAACCTAAGCAAATTGGGGTTAGAAGGAACATTCCTCAACACAATTAAGGCAGTCTATGATAAACCAATGGCCAGCATCATATTGAATGGGGAAAAGTTGGAGGCATTTCCATTGAAAACTGGCACCAGACAGGGATGCCCACTCTCACCATTGCTATTCAATATAGTCCTAGAAGTGTTAGCCAGGGCCATCAGGCAAGAAAAAGAAATTAAAGGGATACAAATGGGAAAGAAGGAAGTTAAACTATCCCTATTTGCAGATGACATGATACTATATATAGGGGACCTGATAAACTCCTATAAGAGACTATTGGAACTCATAGAAGAGTTTTGTAAAGTAGCAGGATAAAAAATCAACGCTCAGAAATCAACAGCCTTTGTATACACAGATAATGTCAGAGCCGAGGAAGAACTTCTAAGATCAAATCCATTCACGATAGCCACAAAAACAATAAAGTACCTTGGAATAAATTTAACCAAGGATGTCAAAGACCTCTATGATGAAAATTATAAAACACTAAAGAAAGAAATAGAAGACGACACAAAAAAATGGAAAAACCTGCCATGTTCATGGATTGGAAGAACCAATATCATCAAAATGTCCATTCTCCCAAAAGCAATTTACAAGTTCAATGCAATACCAATCAAAATACCAAAGTCATTCTTCAAAGACCTAGAAAAAACGAGGCTGAAATTCATATGGAGAAACAGGAGACCGAGAATAGCTAAAGCAATCCTTTACAATAAAAACAAGGCCAGAGGCATCACAATTCCAGACTTCAAGACATACTACAGGGCAGTTATAATCAAAACAGCCTGGTACTGGTACAAAAACAGATGGATAGACCAATGGAACAGAATAGAAACACCAGAGATCAATCCAAACATCTATAACCAACTCATATTCGACAAAGGACCTAAAACCAACCCCTGGAACAAGGACAGCCTCTTCAACAAATGGTGCTGGGAAAACTGGATCTCCACATGTTGAAGCATGAAGCAAGACCCCTACCTTACACCTTATACAAAAATCCACTCAACATGGATCAAAGAACTAGAGATGCGCCACGACACCATGAAACTAATTGAGAGCATAGGGGAAACCCTTCAAGATATTGGAACAGGCGAAGAATTCCTGGAGAAGACCCCAGAGGCACGATTAATCAAAGATAAAATAAACAAATGGGATTACCTCAAATTGAAGAGTTTCTTTACAGCAAAGGAAACAGTCAGGAAAATGAAGAGGCAACCAACAGAATGGGAGACGTTATTTGCAAGCTACACAACAGATAAAGGATTAACAACCAGAATCTATAAAATGATCAAAAAACACCACAAAATCAAAACAAACAACCCAATAAAAAATGGGCCAAGGAACTCAATAGACATTTTTCAAAAGAGGAAATCCAAATGGCCAACAGACACATGAAAAAATGCTCAGGATCCCTAGCCATCAGGGAAATGCAAATCAAAACCACAATGAGGTTTCACCTCACTCCAGTTAGATTGGCTTACATACAGAAATCAACCAACAACACATGCTGGCGAGGATGTGGGGAAAAAGGGACACTAACCCACTGCTGGTGGGAATGCAAACTGGTAAAGCCACTATGGAAGACAGTTTGGAGAGTCCTCAGAAACCTGAATATAGCACTACCACAGGACCCAGCCATCCCACTCCTTGGAATTTACCCAAATGGAATTAAAGGGGAGAAAAAAAAAGAGCCATTTGCACCTCAATATTTGTTGCAGCTCAATTCACAATAGCTAAGACATGGAAACAACCTAAATGTCCATCAACGGATGACTGGATAAAGAAACTATGGGATATGTACTCTATGGAACACTATACAGCAGTAAAAAACAGTGAAATCCGGGCATTTACAACAAAATGGAGGAAGCTGGAAAACATCATGCTGAGTGAATTAAGCCAGTCCAAAAGGGACAAATATCATATGTTCTCCCTGATCGATGGCAACTAAACCAGCATCTAAAATGATACCTATTGAAGTGAAAGGGACACTGAGAGACAATGACATGATCAGCCCTTGTCTAGACTGTTGTGGAAAAACTTATTATTTTATTCCTTTTAGTATTTTTGTCGTTGTTGTTGTTGTTGCTCTGTTTGTTCTACATAAGACCACTGGTTGAACTCTGTAATCAATGCACAATCATTTTTTGGTGTTTAAAATTAACAGAAAAGTGATCTCTGTTAAACATAGGAGTGGGAATAAGAGAGGGAGGAGATATATAGGTTGGCACATGCTCACTCGGACTTACCTCCAATGGTGGAACTAGAAATGTGCCAGGGGATTTCAACTCAGTCTTACCAAGGAGGCAGGTACTAATGCCAGCACACTTGGTAAAGTGATAAGTATAAATACACAACTGATCAAAAAGATAGGGTATGTGTCGATGAGATTTCACAAATAAGACCAGTGTAAGCAAATATTGAAGGATAGAATTAAAAGGGAGAGAATGATCCTGTTGGGGAAACAGGACACACAGCAGACTCATAGAATGGCAGCAGTCCTGCCTCAGAATCAACCCTTGGGACATTCGGATCTGGCTAAAAGGTCCATGAGACTCTCACAGGCATGGAAAGCCATGACACGGTGGCAAAAACAATCTAAATGAAAGATCCTGGTGAACAAGACCCCAGCAGAAGGAACAGGCCATCAGCGAGGGAGGTGCCTTTCTCTGAAGGGAGGAAGGAACCTTCACTGTGATACGGCCTTGACTAAACAAGTTCAGAGTCGGTGAATTCAAGGGGTTTCCATAGCCTAGACAGCTCATAGCAAGAGTCTCGGGTGATTTCTGACGTCATAAATAAGAGTGCCAATTGTTAAATCAACAACGGGAGTCACTGGGTACATACTCTCCATGTAGGATCTCTGTCCTTAATGTGTTCTACTATGAAACTTAAAAACAACACTACTAGTCGAACAATACCCTATACCTTGTGTGGTTGTGTGAGTACAGCCTGTTGAAATCCTTGCTTAGTATATACTAAGTTGATCTTCAGTATATGAAGGTAATTTGAAATCCTTGCTTAGTATACACTAAGTTGATCTTCAGTATATGAAGGTAATTGAAAATGAAACTCGATGAAGGGTGGGATGGGAGAGGGAGTGAGAGACGGGAGGGCCACAGGAGGGAGGGAGGTTGGGGGGGAAGCCACAGCAATACCCAAGTTTCACTTTGTAAATTCACATTTATTAAATAAAAAAATAACTATATAACAAACAAAAAAAAAGATACAGAAAAAAAAGAACTTAATACTTTACCCTTTTAGTATTTTTTATGTTCTACTTAAAACTATTTGTTGAACTCTGTAATTAATACACAATTACTCTTAGGTGTTTAATTAATGCTATAACTAGTACTCAAATAGTATTTTACACTTTGTGTTTCTGTGTGGGTGCAAACTGTTGAAATCTTTACTTAATATATGCTAAATTGATCTTCTGTATATAAAGATAATTGAAAATTAATCTTGATGTGAATGGAAGGGGAGAGGCAGTGGGAGAGGAGAGTGTTGTGGGTGGGAGGGAAGTTATGGGGGGGGGAGCTATTGTAATCCATAAGCTGTACTTTGGAAATTTACGTTCATAAAATAAAATAAAATATAAAAAAAAATCCTATGCGCAAGGCAAGTAAGTTATTACATTAAATTGTGTTTTTGTTTTCTCGGAAGTACACATAGATTAAGTTTTTGTTTTGTTTTAATTTATAAAATAAAAAAAAATCTTTGAAAGTTAGAGAGAATGAGAGAGGGAGAAGGAGAAGGAGAGAGAGAGATAAAATGAGGTCTTCAATCTGCTTGTTCTTTCTTCTAATGCCCACAACACATGGCCAGGGCCATGGCCAACCCAGGAGCCCAGTTATCAATCTGATTCTCTCACATGTGTGGAAAGGATCCAATTACTGAGGCTGTCACCTCTTGATTCCCACAGTATGCATAGCCAGGAAAGTGTAAATGTGACAAGAGTTGTGCTGAAAAACAGCAAGCAGCCAGTTAGTTACATTAAGGACCAACTGTTCTACATTATTAATGTGCCCAGAGAGCTCCAATATTAGCTACTTATTGATAGTAATTTAGGTACAACATTTGGTAGACAGTACCTAATTTTGGCAGAAGCCTCAACAACTATGTGGCAGATTATTTCAGGGCATGTTGTTGAAGGAGTTGGATGTCAGCTACCTGTTTCTTATCTCACTTCCCTACCCAACAAAAGTAAAGAACATACAGCATACTCTACAAACGTGTGGCATGCTCAAACCTTAGCACAGTATCAAGAGGATACTTCGTGAATAACAGTAAATAAATGGCGCCGTGGCTCACTAGGCTAATCCTCCGCCTGTGGCGCTGGCACCTCGGGTTCTAGTCCTGGTTGGGGCACCGGATTCTGTCCTGGTTGCTGTTCTTCCAGTCCAGCTCTCTGCTGTGGCCCTGGAAGGCAGTGGAGGATGGCCCACGTGCTTGGGCCCTGCACCTGCATGGGAGACCAGGAGAAGCACCTGGCTCTTGGCTTTGGATTGGCGCAGTGCCGGCCATGGCAGCCATTTGGGGGGTGAACCAACGAAAGGAAGACCTTTCTCTCTGTCTCTCTCTCACTGTCTAACTCTGCCTGTCAAAAACAAACAAACAAACAAACGGTACACTTCTTCAAATATATATATATATAAATATATATACACACATATATTTTACATATATGTACAAATAGAGTTTACACATATTTTATGAAATGCCCATATCCTAAGCAGCAGCTAAACCACTGTCCATAATGTTTCCTTATAGATAACAAGTATTTAAAGGGGTGTCTGTTCTGATTTTGATTTTCTCCCTTAAACAGATAAAATGTAACAATGAAACTAATATTTCAGATACAGAATTGAGAATTTGAGTGTAAGCTAACACTTTCCATTTCTGGCTCAAGTTCTAATTCTCAAAATACAGAAGATCAAATTGCTTTATCACTTCTTGAATTGTAATTACAAAATTTGCGTTCATGACTCTTTATAATGATAATGTTAAAAGGTTAATGTGCTACCTACAATACCTTGAGATGCCAAATGGACAAATCATACACTAGAAAGGAGTCACTCATCTTCAAGTTCAAACTTTCCAGCCAAACACAAAGTTTTTTTGTTATAGAGAGCATTTTGTTGTAGAGAACACATTAGAAAATAACTGGATGGCACCATATGTAAAACATAACAACAACAACAATAACCAAATAGTCCCAGCGCTGTGGCTCAGTGGGTTAATGCCCTGGCCTGAAGTGCCGGCATCCCATATGGGCAATGGTTCTGGTCCCGACTGCTCCTCTTCCAATCCAGCTCTCTGCTATGTCCTGGGAAAGCAGTAGAGGGTGGCGCAAGTCCTTGGGTCTCTGCCCCTGCATTGGAGACCTTCGAAGAAGCTCCTGGCTCCTGGCTTCCGATCCGCGTGGCTCTGGCTATTGCGGCCAACTTGGGAGTGAACCATCGGATGGAAGACCTCTCTCTCTCTCTCTCTCTCTCTCTCTCTGACTCTCCCCTCTCCATGTAACTCTGACTTTCAAATAAATAAATAAAGCTTTAAAAAAAGACTGTAAAAACCAAAGAATTTCCTATGCATGGCAGCTTATTCAATATGCTACGTATTTAAAAATACTTAAAAAGATGTTATATATGGGTTCTCTGCAAATGGAGTCCACAAACATGAAAATGGAACCCTACAAATCATATCTAAATGCTACTTTTTGATAAAAAAAATAACCAAAATAGTCAGAAAACTAAAACTAAGTGAAGAGGGTCTTATGTTTGCCTTATCCATAAGCTATTTCAGAGGTCATATCTGCAAACTAGAAAGAGACTATAAAGTGTTGGAGCCCTAAGTGAAATAACTTTAATAATCACTATCACAGGTGACCATGAAGGATGGCAGAGAAGGCACGTCACCCTATAAATAAAACTATGAATGATGGAAGCTGATATATTGTCATCTTTTCTCAAAGTCATCTATTTCTTTTGAAGAAGCTCCAAAGAACTCCAAATAGGAGGATATTCTTAGAGTTATTTTTAGTTATATATCTCTCTTCAGATTAGTTACCAGTACTCAAATAATTCAAAAATTATTTTTGATAAATTGATTTATTGGAAAGGCAGAGTGACAGAAAGATGGAGAGAGAGGGAGGGAGAGAGAGAATCTTCCAGCTTCAGTTTCACCTTCCAAATGTCTGTAATCTGTAATGTCTAGGCTTGGTCCAGATGAAAACCAGAAGCCCAGAACTCCTTCTGAGTTTCCCATTTTGGTGGCAGAGGCCTTTGTAATTAGGGTGCATTCTGCTGCTTCTTCAGGTGCATTACCATGGTGCTGGACTGGAAGTGGTGCAGCTGTGATAACTAACACTCTGATGGGATCTCAGTGTCACAACGGACATCTTAACCTGCTGTGCCATAGTGCTGAAGCCACCGAAATTATAGAATGTATGATGTATGCATTTCATTTTATTAGGTGAAGTTATTTGAGAAGTTGACACCAAGAAGTTATGCTATACAAATAGTTATGGGTGGTACTCTGTGAAGGATTAGGAGAGATCAGGTGGTAGTGCAGAATCTTCAGACAGGACACAGAGCTGACCTTTGTGACAGAAAATTCAGAGCCTGCTGCATAGTTTTAGTAAATGTTGACCAAATAGGAGTTCTCAATTCAAATTCACATTTCTCCAATAACCCCAACAATTAGTCACTGGCCAAGAGCAACCTGAGAAAGTGTGGCCCACATGCTGCCATCTGGGCTCGCTGATGCAGTTCTGATTCAAGACCATTAGCAAAGCAAGAACTGAACAACAAATGAAAACCTAGAAATCACCTTAACTCTTAAGATACATTTATTAAGTTTGATATTTTCTTAAATATTAAATCAATACATACATGTACATGTATGCATCATTTTCTTTTTAATTTCAACAATTCAATCATATTACCATCGTATTTTACATAATTATGATTATTCTTTTAAAAATCAGCTAGAAAGACAAGCTAAAATATCCAGATTCAATTTCACCAGTAGATTCTTAATTTTGAAATCACAATGTTTAATTTGTGCTGTTCTTAGAACTTTAATTATAAAGTTAAATCATACTAATACTCATTTGGTACTTCTTAATTGAAGTCACATCATATGTCTGATGTGGCAGTACTAATTGGTATAATTAAATTCTAATATGCATCAGTAGCCTGATTTTAAAAAGTGAATAAAAAGCAGTCAGGAATAAGTTAGTTCTGGAAGCTGCATAAATGTAAAATACACATACAACCACATTCACATTTGTATCATACACAAACAACCCATCAATTGTTTTTCAAGATTATTTCACCAGATAACTTGAAATAAATATTAACACTGATTGTTAAGGTAAACACATGCATAAGACTTCATGATGAGCAATCAAATAATACAGCCAGAGATAAAGCTTTACTCTTTTACACATTTTTATGTTGGTCCAACCATGTGTGAGTCACTGCATTCCTTATTGCAATGTGATTTTTGTGAAGTTACAATTGGGTTACAAATCATATTACTGGATTGTCTGAGTAGATGTGGGTCAGTCCTGAGCTCCCACCTGGCTAAACAGGTTCAGATAAAAGCAAGAAAAGATGTTTTTTCCATGTATACAGATGTTCAAAATATCTGTTCTGAGATCTTTTGTTAAATGCTATACAGGTAAATTAAAAATGCATAATCTTGATTATGTATTTTATTTTGTTCTTTCTACTTAAGTTTTATGGGTTTCTCAAATATTGTATTTTAAATTGTATCAGACTAAAATATCAAATTAAATTACAAATCATTATAAAATCCTTCTTAGAAATATCTTAGGTTTTATTTCTAAACAATTTATATAGAAATTGTATTCAGATATAAATTATTATTTGAGCATAAATGCTAATGCCAATATCAATTCAATTCAAAATTTGCTTATGCAGACATGAAATGCATTTCCTCTCTTATGCAAATTTAAGAATCTGTGTGATTAGTCTCTGGATACAGCTTCAAGAATGGCTTCATGTTTTTGAGAGTTCTGCAACCATACCAGATCCCATACATATGATGCCCTCATACTTACTTTAATTCTCTTCTGCCTGCATCTTGAAATTTGTAACATTTCTGAGCAAAGCATTTCCTTATTTTCATTTTGCACTGAGTCTCTCAAATCATGTAGCTAGCCATGTATGAGCCCAGTATTTTTCATACAAACAGGTAGTGTAATGTACTAAAGATGTATAAAACTAATGTTTTTTGTTTTTGTTTTTGTTTTTGTTTTTGTTTTTTAATTTTTGACAGGCAGAGTGGACAGTGAGAGAGAGAGAGAGAGATAGAGAGAAAGGTCTTCCTTCTGCCACTGGTTCACCCATCAATGGCCGCTGCGGCCAGTGCGCTGCGGCCAGCGCGCCGCATCAATCCGAAGCCGGGAGCCAGGTGCCTCTCCTGGTCTCCCATGCCGGTGCAGGGCCCAAGGACTTGGGCCATCCTCCACTGCACTCCCGGGCCATAGCAGAGAGCTGGCCTGGAAGAGGGGCAACCAGGACAGAATCCGGTATGCCGGCGCTGCAAGGTGGAGGATTAGCCTAGTGAGCCAAGGCGCCGGCCAAAACTAATGGTTTAAAGCCTAAGAGAAGAATGGTCAGATCATTTTCTTTTCAAATAGTAATAATGAGATTGAATGATAATGTAGCCATTCTTAGAACTGCTTAATATTGCTAACTTTAGAAATGTGACATTTCAGTTTCATGTTTGCATGGAGAAGCACTGTCCATTTAATTTGCTACTGTACTTTGATTATTTGGTAATTATTCATTTTAAATGAATATTTTTAACTAGCTTATGGATATTAAAAGTTATTTTTTCATAACTTTATGGAATAAGTAAATATTTTTGGATTTATAAACAATTTAAATTTTTCTAAAGTTTTAGTGTTTTGACTTTAATCTGAGAACATATTGACAGGCAGAGTTGGTGAGCGACAGAGAGAGAGACAGAGAGAAAGGTCTTCCTTCCGTTGGTTCACTCCTCAAATGGCCACTACGGCCAGCGCACTGCACCGATCCGAAGCCAGGAGCCAGGTGCTTCCTCCTGGTCTCCCATGCAGGTGCAGGACCCAAGCACTTGGGCCATCCTCCACTGCTTTACCAGGCCACAGCAGAGAGCTGGACTGGAAGAGGAGCAACCGGGACAGAATCTGGCGCCCCAACTGGGACTAGAATCCGGGGTGCCAGTGCTGCAGGCAAAGGATTAGCCTAGTGAGCCACAGCGCAGGCCACAAAAAATAGTTTTCTAAGAGCATAACTATTTTTAATGATATGTGAAGTTCTGTAAAAACAAAATCACTAACAATGATCAAGATACATATTTGAAAATACAGGAAACAAAGAAAAAAATTCTTACCATTATAATTTACTGAATATTAAACATATTAAATACCATAATCAATATAGTGTCTACATAGAAATTTCTTGGTTGACTGTGTTTTTCAAAGAAATGAAGATAAGACTTGCAAGGAAAACAACTTGAGTTTAGTAATCCAGTCTACGAATATGTCAGTCCACTGAAGTTCGAGCAATGATAAAAAAAAAAAAAAAAATTGATGGAAAAAGAAGTTAGGACAGAAGAAAAATTAAATCTAGATAATATAATTTAACTTGGGGGTTTCTTTAAATTTTAAAAAGTGTTTCAGAAGCTGTTTTGATTTAAAAGAAAAACTCTTTATCAGAGTTCTCTATGGAAGTTGGAGATAGTTTCCACATCTTTTTAAATAGAGCACATTTTTCGACGTTCCAGTCATTTTTATCATTTCCAAATTTTCTAACACATTTTTTTCAAAATGTGTTTAACCTACAGGCAGAAACAAGAGAAAGCAAATTAGAACTAATGTTGTTGAAATTAATTTGGCTCCACAGAACACAGTTAAAATGATTTCGTTAAGTTGTACATATGCAGTGTACAAATTTCAGTGCAGTAGAACAAATCTGTAACTTATGTGAAACAAATATTAACATGTTAAGGGCATTATAAATTCATTACCTCTAATTAGCTTTCTAGTTCTCTAGTCCTTTGATTGCAGTAAGATTTCCCTTTAAAAATTGCTGTAGGGCATACCTTGGTAATCAGTTTAAGGTGGTCGTTAGAATATAGGTGTCCCATATTGAACTCCCTGAAGCTGATTCTCAGTTTTAACTCTGGATTCCAACTTTTGCCAATGCAAGACTGCAGGAGGCAACAGGTGATTGCTTACGTATTGGGTTTCATCCATCCGCATGAAAGGCCTGGATTGATTCCCCAACCCTGGCTTTGACCTGGCATAGCCACAATAATTGTGGGAATTTAGGGAATGAGGCAGCAGAGGGGAACTACATCTATCCCTCTGTCTCTCTGCTTGTTAACTAAAAACAAATCACTTTATAAAAGCGATATATTTCATTAAGTACAAATTACAAATGTAGGAAAAACTTGCAGCCAGCTATACCAATTTTAGTTCACAATACTGCTTTTATAATACTGGTTTATAATATAATTTTACAGATGTCCAAGCTCTGAGAGATTTTCATTGAAAAAAAAAAATCATTAGAAGCACATTAACTTCAATGACATCCCAGGGAGTGGCAACTATTGAAGTCATCAGAATGATATCTGAAGTCATTAAAACTGAGGAAGTGTGTTCAAGGTCTCAAGTGCAAGCATTTTTTTCCCTCACCAAAGCAACTATCAATTGAAACTCTGTGTCTCACGTTCTTGATTTATCGGTCATCTCAAACCCTCTACTATTATTCTTTCATCTCACAGCTCTATTTCTGCACCAGAACCAATTTCAGAAGCTTCATCCCACATGTTTTTATGTCTTCCTGGAGGCCCTAGCTCTGATGAGCAAACTCTTCTGTAGTTTTAGTGAAAAGTGGAACCCATGAGTTAGCTGGCAAATACTCCTCAATATGCTTTTCACTGAGCTGCTACTTTTTTGATCACTCCCACTTTACATATCTAATGATCAGCTGTTTGGGATTTTATTTTTAAATTTGTAGCTGCTATGCTATTACTGTCTTTTCACTCTGCAAACAAACAAGTAAACAAGTAAACAAGTCAATAGACATCACCAGTAAACTTTTCCCACTTATTGTTCATAACACATCTGTATAGTTTTCTACTTCCTATGGGTTTTCTAACCAGTTGTTTCTCTATGCCCCAGGACAATTTTTGCTTTTGGCTTGTAAAAACTTTCTATCCACAGAAAACCCTATTATTATTATGTATTTCTTAGACCTCAGACTGATAACTCTTCAAAATTTTATCCAAAAGTTTATTGACCACCACAATTGAAATTACTTTCTTTCTATTTTAGATAATTGCTCTCAATTTTTTAGAAGTATACTACTTTTTGATTATCTATAACTCCCATTCTGTATATCATCATTTATTCAAGACTTGCACACATACAGGTTTTTGACATCTTGAGGTTGCCAGTCTATGAATTCTACTATCTTCTCTTTCCCTATTATTAGCCTTCTCAATACTTCTCTTCCCTATTGGCCAGGAAAAAAAAAATGCATGTTCCATCATTATAGTAACTCCCCCTTTTTTTTTCTTAAGATTTATTTATTTATTTACTTGAAAGTCAGAGTTACACAGAGAGGAGAGGCAGAGAGGAGAGGCAGAGAGAGAGAGAGAGGTCTTGGGCCATTTTCTACTGCTTTCCCAGGCCATAGCATAGAGCTGGATTGGAAGAGGAGCAGCCGGGACTAGAACCAGCACCCACATGGGATGCCGGCACTTCAGGCCAGGCATTAACCCACTGAACCACAGCGCCGGCCCCTGGTTTTTTTTTTTTTTTTTTAAGTTTTATGTTTTTATATTATTTGTTTATTTGAATGCCGAATTACTGAGAGAGAATCTTCCATCTGCTGGTTCACTCCCCAGATGATGACAATGACCATGCAGATGCCAGGAGCCAGGAGCCTCATCTGGGACTCCCACATGAGTGCAGGACCCCAAGCAATTGAATCAGCCTCTGCCACTTTCTCAGGCACATTAATAGGGCACTAGATCAAAAAATGGAGCGGCTGGGAAGTGAACCAATAACCTTATGAGATGATGGCAAGGCATATGGTTGTTTAACCTATTGAACCACAGCACCAGCTACAGTTATTTCCTTTCAAGTGGTCTGTATTTCAAACATCCTGTTGTATAATCTCTTTGTGTCATGATTTGGTCCCCAAATTTATCACAATGGAAATTCTACAGTTATTTTTGTCACTATGTGATTAAAATTTATTTATCCATTCCACAATAAACCCAGAAAGAATAGATAATTGATTAATTTTTGTTTATCATAGCATGACTGGTGCTTAAAACATTTTGGCACATTGTTAGAATAAAATAATAGGATGATATTAAATTATTGAATGATTTCTGAAAATGATCTTTAAGTCCAATGGTGTTATTTTCTGCTAAGAATAGAGCTTTTACATATGTTCCTTTATAGTAATTCTAAATCTCATGGAAAAGAATACATTTACCTTTTGCTGTTCATATTCAATTCCTACTTATAATAATATATATTTAATGTAATGAATTTTAAGTTCTTATTACTCATTATTACAGATAAATAATGGAAGTTTTTCTCAGGCCTAGGAAAATGAAAAACTAAATAATAAATTCTTTAAGGGTTTAGTAAAACTACCTCAAAGTTAGTACACACTTCTTATAGTAAAGTTCTGTAATTTAGAATTTTGATTTGTCTTCACTGAAGTAAAAATCAAGGGGTTGGCAGTGTTGGTATTTTCTTGAGGCTCTGTGGAGACAATCCCTTCCCTTTGTTTTTATATTTTCTCTTTATTATATAGTAAGACTTTTTCCTATTTTTGGATTTTAGCTTTCACCATCCTTTAAAATTTACCATTTGTATGCCCGCTACTATCTTGGGAATACACAGGCTGTGACACCCTTCCTGTAGTACCATCTGGGAACTGTTTTATAAATATGAGATTTCTGAATGTTTTATTTCATTTTAGTTAAAAAAATTATGTATTTTAAGTACAATATAAAATAGAATCAAAGAACCTGGACAAAATCTTTAGCACAGGTAAAGCTTTATTTCTATTATTTGTAACATTGACACAATAAAATCAGGTAAATAAATTGTGTTTTCTCCTCAATTTCAAATCTAAAATTATAAAAAGAGTATAACTGCATTCAACTCTACTTATTATTAACTCAAAGGTAATTCCCTGGTTTCATGTTGACATCATTCAAGTCTCTACATTACTTATCTAACAGGAAGATATTTTTTTAACTTTTATTTAATGAATATAAATTTCCAAAGTACAGAATATTGATTACAGTGGCTTCCCCCCCATAACGTCCCTCCAACCCACAACCCTCCCCTTATCCACTCCCTCTCCCCTTCCATTCACATCAAGATTCATTTTCGATTCTCTTTAGATACAGAAGATCAGTTTAGCATACATTAAGTAAAGATATTTTTAATACAAATTGAGAATGATTAAGATCTTTGCTATTGCTGTGGTTTGAAAAGTGGACCAGTGGATCAAATACTCTCTCACTCTTGAATGAATAAAAAATTAAAACAAAATTATAATTTTTATATAATTAAAATTATAATTTCTGATTCCAAGTATGTTTTCAGAGATGCATCTTATTTAAGTAAGAGCAACTTAAAACTAAACTGATATATTATCCCTAAAGTCCAGATTTTTCTTCCATTACGAAAGTAAAACAAAGCAAATATTGCTAGACAAACATAAACCCTTGAATCTCCAAAGTAAATCACCAGAAATGGCTAAAATGCAGCATGTTTTCAATAGAATAAGGAAACCTAGGTAAAAAACATATTACATAATTTATATAAATGAAGATATGCAAGAATATATGAATACTTAATTCTTCTAGCTATAATGAGATTTTTTGTAGAATATGTGTGTCCATTGAGAAAATTATGTTAAATACATTGGTGTAAGTTAAAAATTGTTACTGTAACTTCTCCAAAGCAAATCTAAATAATATTTAGCTTCCATAACATATAGTGTCCTGATTTAGATATCATATTTTTCACTAATTCTCAGATGCAAATAGATCTTCTAATTTTTCTCTGAGGATGGGAGCTAAATCAGAAATCAGGATAAAACATATTGTTTCACAAATGCAGTCATCAGATAATTGTATTTAGAGAAAATATTCCTATTATCATTTATACCTGAATTCTCTAGCAACAAGAAATATCAAAATTAACTGTTTTCATATGCAGTCTCAGATATCTTAAATCAAACACAAAATTCGGTGTAATAAATAGCATGGTAATGGTTTAGAAGTAAAGATAGAATGGTGTTGTTCTCAAGAGAGACAACAAATCAGTAGAAGAAAGTAGGAAATCTCTAAATCAATTCACGCATGTTGCTAATTTTTTAAAACAATGCACATCAATTCAGTAGAGAAAGCATCAACTTTAAAGAAATAGAAGAGTTCCTAAAGAAACGTAGAACAATTGAAAAGAGAAGCCACAGATTTTGCAAACATTTTAAAGCATGTATCTGATTGGACATGCAAGGATTTAACTCAGTAACCTAACTTCCTCAAAAGCCAGAACATTCCAAAGAAAGGACTACCAATAAGATTAATTTGGCTGGATAATTATGACCTCAGAGTTTATGAAATATTCTACCTGAAGAAAGTGATTTTGTATATTTTAGACACTAGACCATATGGAAATTTTTATGAACAGCTATCTGAATGCCTGAGGCCTAGAGCCATGCTGTGCCCATTTGAACAGGTATGTTTACCCTAGCAATATTACTTACAGTGAGTGCTGTTTGCTCTGTGGAATGCTGATGTCTGAGCAGCTGAGATCAGTCCTGTTGGCCCCACATACTTCTCTTTTACTCGATAAAAACTTGATCCCAAAGCATGGACTAATTTACCTGATTGACAGAACTTCATTGTTGTGTCATATTACTGCCAGAAAATTGTGTCCTTGTGAGATTCCATTCAGAGGAGATACATGGAAGCTTATACCTAGTTTTTTTCTGGCTTTCTCCCCATGAACCTCTTGGTTCTACCTCAGGTAGTTAAATATACCTCTCAGCATGACAGCTTTTCAGAATCCTTTTTTATTCCAGGAAATCATTTAAGCCAGCAAGTAGTCTTCAGGAGAGTTAACACACATTCTTTATACATGACTTGTATAAAGCATACATATAGAATGGGTCTATGGTTCTTGATCTAAGTGGAAATGATTCTAGTTTTTCCACATTCAACATGATGCTGCCTGTGGGTTTATGATTATTTGCCTTGATTGTGTAGAGGTATTTTCCTTCCATACTCAACTTTATAAAATATTTTATAATGAATTCATGTTGTATTTTTTCAAATACTATGCATGTTTTGAGATAGTCATGTTGTTTTTATTCTTCATTTTTTGATGTTATGTTTCATGTTGATTCATTTCCATATATGGAACCATCTCTGCATATAAGGAATATATCTCACTTGGTCAGGATGGATGATCTTGTTATGTTGTTGGATTCATTTAGCTAGTGCTTTGTTGAGGATTTTTGAAATCTGAAAATAGATCTATCATACGAATAAACCATTCCATTTCTAGGAACATATCCCAACAAAATTAATTTTGAAAGATTTACCTGTCTCTGCGTGTTTATAGTAGCTCAGTTCTCAATAGCTAAGATACAGAATCAAAAGATTTCTAATGGCAGGTGCCGCGGCTCACTAGGCTTATCCTCCACCTGCGGCGCCGGCACCCTGGATTCTAGTCCCAGTTGGAGCACCAGATTCTATCCCCGTTGCTCCTCTTCCAGTCCAGCTCTCTCTGTGGCCTGGGAGTGCAGTGGAGGATGGCCCAAGTGCTTGGGCCCTGCACCAGCATGGGAGACCAGGAGGAAGCATCTGGCTCCTGGCTTCAGATCAGCAGCAGCGGCTGCTTGGGGGGTGAACCTACAGAAAAAGGAAGACCTTTCTCTCTGTCTCTCTCACTGTCTAACTCTATTTGTAACACACACACACACACACACTCAACCCTCTTAATTGAAGAGAATCAGTAGGATTAGAGTAATGAAAATAGGAGAATAAAAAAAAAAGATTTCTACTGACTGTTGACTGAATAAAGAGAAATGAGGTATATATGACGGAATATTACTAAAACATGAAAAAGAAATCCTATATTTTATATCAAAATTAAAGCTGTTCATTATACTGGGTGAAATAAGCCAGACCCTAAAACACTGACATCATATTTTTTTTCTTATTTGTGGTAGTCATTATATGGAGTATACAAAATTAATATATTTAATTGAAATTGATATTTTGGGATTAGATGGTTAATAGTCCTTGTTTATATTCTTGCTGAAAATTGGTCTTTCTACATGTTATTTTTTGAACTCTTTATTTCCTGGAGCATTAAGCCTGTGATTATAGTAAAAATTAAATATTAAAAAAGGAAAGAGGATGGAGGAAGGGATACAGGAAAGAAAGTATCATTATATTCCTACAATGTATATATGAACTGCATGAAAGCTCTTCTCTTTAAATAAATAATTTAAAAAAGAGAATATTTAAACGGCTTTCAAAAGTGAAAATATATATCACCTAATTTTTGAAAAGGCAAACTACCTAAATAGAAGGTAGAATGTCATGGTAGAAGATAAGGCAAATAAGAGCATGAAAATTTTTCAACATCCTTAGTTATCAGGGACTGTAAATTAAAAATGACAATGAAAAACTGTTAATACTTGTTAGAATCTTTAAAATGAAAGAAGAGGAAGAAGAAAGAGGAATATGAGGCAGAGGAAGAAGGAAGGAAAGGAGGAAGGGAGGAAGGGAGGAAAGGAGGGAGGGAGGGAGGGAGGGAGGGAGGAAAGGAGGGAGGGAGGTGTCGCTCCCCCTCTTCGTGGAGGAACGACACAGGACCCTGCGCTGTTCTTTCGTCTGCTCGGCCCTCCCCGGGTTTGCTGCTGGTTCTTCCCGGGTTGGCTACTATCCCTTCCACCTCCGTGGAAGGGCAGTTCCCCCTGGCCACATTCCCCACTTCCGCAGGGGAGCGGCACACCGCCGGCCGGCTCTTCTCGGGGGCTGCACGGGTTCCCTTAGATGTTCCCCATAGATGTTCCCGGTGCATGCCGTCTCTCTCCTCCTTTATAGTCCTTCTCTGCCAATCCCAACTCGGCTGCCCACACGCCGAGTACGCTGCTCTCCAATCAGGAGCAAGTCCTACAGTTAATTGGTTGAACTGGAGGCAGCTGTGCGGAAGCTGTTTACTTCTCTCCCAGCGCCATATTGTGGGAGAGCAGATGCATAGAATAAGTCTTAATTCCAGTAACAGTCTAGTCCGGTTTGCTCCCCACAGGGAGGGAGGGAGGGAGGGAGGGAGGGAGGAAAGGAGGGAGGGAGGGAGGGAGGAGAAAAACAACAAAAACAAAAAACCTGACCTAAGCAGATATTGTCAAGAATGTGGAGAAACTGGAACTGTAATTTAATTTTGGTGGACAACCGATATGTAAAACAGCTTGGCAATTTCTGAATAAGGCAAATATAGTCCAATGACGAAATCTAGTCATTTGTCTTTTGTGTATTACTGTCACTACTGCCTCCCCAATGGTCATAGTTGTTTTCTTTGTGATAGTTAAAAGTTGGACATAGCCTAAATATCCATTAACTAGTAAATTAAAAAAACAAATGTTATTGTGTAAATTAAATGGAGTTCTAATCAGCAATGAAAACATGAGTTATGTATAAATCCAACAACATAGATGAATTTTAAATAATTATGTTAGATAAAATAGGCTATGTGTAAAAACAGTACATGCTATCTATTCTATTTGCATCAAATTTTTGACTGCCAACTAATCTGTAGTACTGGACAGATATTCAGCAATTATATAGATATGATGGTAAGAGGGAAGTAGAGTTTTAAGAGTGAATGACATAAAATTATAGTGATATATCTTTTTGTTTGTTTGTTTGTTTGTTTGTTGACAGGCAGAGTGGACAGTAGAGAGAGAGACAGAGAGAAAGGTCTTCCTTTGCCGTTGGTTGACCCTCCAATGGCCGCCGTGGCCAGCGCGCTGTGACCATGCACACGGCGCCTATCTGAAGGCAGGAGCCAGGTGCTTATCCTGGTCTCCCAGGGGTGCAGGGCCCAAGCACTTGGGCCATCCTTCACTGCACTCCCTGGCCACAGCAGAGAGCTGGCCTGGAAGAGGGGCAACCGGGACAGAATCTGGTGCCCTGACAGGGACTAGAACCCATTGTGCCGGCGCCGCAAGGTGGAGAATTAGCCTACAGAGCCATGGCGCCGGCGTGATATATCTTAAAGTACAAGTTTTTATATTCTAGCTTACATGTAGCAATGATTTTGTGAATGTGTAAATATCTCAAGACATATCTTAAAATATACTCCAAAGCACTGCAGAACATATATGTCAATTATAGCTCAATAAATCTCTTAAAACAAAAACTCATTGAATACTTGAAATACAATATGGTAATAAAGGAGTTTGAAATAATAATTTTTCTTCTCATTAAAATTATCATTATTACTCAGTAAAATATCATAGTGAAATTCAATACTATATGCTTTTATAATTAAAAATGAAGTAAGCAAGTACGGTTCTTTCAGAAACAAATGTAAAAATATTACAAATAATTTCTTTCAATTTGGAATGCTTCACATGAATTACCACTTAAGCTTCTAGAATTATGATATAGTTGTACAAATCACCAGGAGAATAGTCTAAATCTGGCTTAATATTTAATTTAGTCACAATTCCTTAGAGATTTATATATTTATTTAAAAGGCATAGTGACAGTGAAGGAGAATGATAGAGGGAGTGAGAGATTTTCCATCCTCTGGTTCACTCCCCAAATGGTAGCAACAGCCAGGTCTGGGCCATGCTGCAGTCAGTCGTACAGAATTCTATCTCATTGTCCCATGTGAGTGGTAGGGGTCTGTCGCTCCCCCTCTTCGTGGAGGAACGACACAGGACCCTGCGCTGTTCTTTTGTCTGCTCGGCCCTCCCCGGGTTTGCTGCTGGTTCTTCCCGGGTTGGCTACTATCCCTTCCACCTCCGTGGAAGGGCAGTTCCCCCTGCCACATTCCCCACTTCCGCGGGGGAGCGGCACACCGCCGGCCGGCTTTCTCGGGGGCTGCACGGGTGTTCCTTCAGCTAGATGTTCCCCTTAGATGTTCCTGGTGCATGCCGTCTCTCTCCTCCTTTATATTCCTCCTCCGCCAATCCTAACTCGGCTGCCCACACGCCGAGTACGCTGCCCTCCAATCAGGAGCAAGTCCTACAGTTTATTGGTTGAACTGGAGGCAGCTGTGCGGAAGCTGTTTACTTCTCTCCCAGCACCACATTGTGGGGGAGCAGATGCATAGAATAAGTCTTAATTCCAGTAACTTAGTCCAAGTCCGGATTGCTCCCCACAGGGGTCCAGGTGGTAGAGCTGTCATCCCCTGCCTTCCCAGACACAGGCAAGACTCCAAGCAACACTCCAGAATGGGATGCAGGCATCACAAACTGCAGCTAAACCAGTTGTGCCTCAACACTGGGCCTCATTCACACTTCTTTCATAAAGATTAATTTACTTAATTGAAAGGCAGAGTTACAGAGAGATGGAGAGAAAGAGAGAGGTCTTCCATCCACTGGTGCACTCCCCAAATGACCATAAGCAGGGGCTGGGCCAGATTGAAACCAGGAGCCAGGAGCTGCTTCCTGGCTTGTCACATGAAGCAGGGACCCAAAGCTTTGGGCTGTCCTCCACTGCTTTCCCCAGGTGCATTAGCAAAGAGCTAGATTGAAAGTGGAAGCTGATAGGAGTCAAACCTATGCTAATATGTGGCATCGCAGACTGCTGTTTTACTAGCTGTGCTACAGCATTGGACTCATAGGCGTTAAAAAGGTCCTATGAATGCCATTAGGGGTATGTGTATGTGTGTGTGTGTGTGTGTGTGTGTGTAATATATTATGTTTTTAAAATAATTTAAAACTTTGCATAATTGTTCTTTGGATATTTTTAATCCATACCAAATTTATGGGGAAAATGAGTTTAAGTTAAGTTGTTTTAAAATGATACTTTGGTAATTATGCTAAAAAATTTGAGTAGTCACATGCATTTAGAAAAATTTCAGTCTATATATATGTGATATTATAAGTATCTACTTTACTAAAATTATATTTTTGTTTATAACTCTTTAATCCACCTTTCATCAAAATAACCAGCTATCCCATGGAAATATTTAACATAAAATTTTTCGGTCTAATATTTATTTAAAACAGGAGAATGTATGGTAGCAATCTGATTAAAATATGTTGAAAAATATATATACACATATTTTAATGAAACAACTATTATTCAAATATGTCACAGGAAATTTGAATAAATTAAATTTTTTTTATTGTTTTCATTTCACTTGAAAGAGAGACAGAGAGAAAAGAGAGCTACCTTCCACCTATTGGTTCACTCCCTAAATGTCCAAAGCCAGAAGCCTGTACAACACACAGGAGGGGGTATTGATTGCTCAGGGGTTCAACTACTTGAGCCTCTTCTGCCAACTCTCAGGGTACTTGTTAGCAGGAAACTGGGTCAGAAGCAGAGGAGCCAGGTCTAGAGCCAGACACTCTGATATGAGAAGTGGGCATCTCAAGTGATGATATAACCACTACACCAATGCAAATCCCATTTTAGGAAATTATATGGAGTTTAATATTAAAATAAAAACACATGAAAATATGGTACATCTAGTAAAATTTCCAAGGCCCAGAATTATGTCGTGATATGTGTCCTTATTTTTGCTTTATTTAGAGTTAAATACCATAACCAAGACAATAAATATTATTAAAGTAAGTATCACTCGCAAAGGCTTTTAGTGAAGACATTTTTGTTTCATTCAGGCTGGTAGCATTTATGACAGCATGTATTTACAGTGGATCTCAATACTCAAGTTGACTTACCCAATCTCACAGTCATGACTAACTCCATCTTGCACAGAATATTTGGTATATGACTATATCAAATACATATACTTCTTGAGAATTGTTTTGGAAAATAAAGACAAAAGTTTTATAAGAACACTAAATAAATCATAATAAAGTAATAAGATTTTCTGTAGAATTTGTATTATGTATTCTTATAAACTAAATTGAGTTGATCAGTTAAAAATTGTAGTCTCTAAAATTTTTGTTACAATATGAAATATAGTCTTCTGCAGCTAATATATACCCCAAATCAGTTTTAGACTCTTTATTACCATCTTATTGCTATATTTTAATAGGTTGTAAACTGTTATCATTATTTCTGTTTTAATTTCATGTTGTGTATTTAGTTTATTTTTGTGTTTTCCCCAAACATCTTACATTTTTATGCAAAAGTGGAGAAGGTAGACTCCTGCAACCCTAGAATTAAGGTAGAAAAATAAGTGTTTGGTTGTTCAAGTATTTTTTATGCTGACCTATTAGGGCATAAAAAATGGAAAAAATTACAAAATGAATTTAAGACTCTGAAGAAAAGTATTATAACTTTCTAGTTGGCTAGCCCTTCAGTGTACAGGGCCAAACAAGGCCAGGAGCTGGGAGAAGATGTGAACTTCAAACAAACTTAAGCCATGAAGTCTTTTGTTTCCAGACTCAAGTCTGGGCGCACAGACAGGCTTGATTTGAAGAACCAGGGTGAATCATATGGATATTAGCTTACATAACTGTAAGTTTATTGCCCATGTGTAGGAGCTAAAGGATCAAATTTGTAGGAAGAAGTTCTTGGCAAAATATGTGAGTCTAGACACAGACCCAGTATGACAATCAAAAATAAAAACAATAACCAGAATTACCTAATTCTGATTATTGTTTAGAATAGATCCAACTCCCTTTGAATTTAGGACACCAGATTTTGAAATTATCACATAGATACATACATCTCAAGAAACAGATGATGTGGAATTTATGACTCAAAAAGGAAATCATGAAGAATTAGTGTATGAGGGAAAACAGACCCAACTTTCTAATTAGATTTTTTAATATTTATTTATTTACTTACTTGATGGGAAGAGAGAGAGAATTTCCGTCTCCTGGTGTACTCCTCAAAGGCTCCAATATCCAGATCTGGTCCAGACTGAAGCCAGGTGTTAGGAGCACATCCAGGTCTCCCACATGGGTGGCTGCGACCCAAATATTGTGATCAACTTAGGAGATAAACAATCGTGTTGGGAAATATTATAAGAACATCTTCATTTTTTATGTGCAAACTCTGAATAGGATACAAGTCCACATGCAAATCTAACATCATGTTTAGCTATTATTTGTCCAAGAAAATATTTTAATAGATGATTACTTTTTCTTTTCTCTCATTGCTTTTAGATGGGCTCTTCTAAAATTCTGGGACTAGTACGGCCAGCTCGTTCTTACTGCTTGTCTTTAGGGTTTATAAATAATTCATTATATATCCAGTATATTTAACTTTCCTCCTTCCATTACATTTATAATAATAAAGTCAGTGTTTGCTTTAAATAAAGAAATGCATTCTTAGTTTTTCTTTTATTTTTAATTTGAACATAATAGTACATTTATGTGATAACATCTGGGAAAACATCAATTTTCTATTACTGAGTAGTATGTAACTGAGAAAAACAACAATCTAACAGCTTAACAAAAGTAACACATAGATTCAAAACTGATATTTAAGTATAAATGATGGAAATACATTTTTTCTGTCATTGCATTTTTAAATGTAGCCATGTGGCTTAGGTAATTCCACATTTTCAAATTAAAAAAATTATTGTTACCTATTTATAATTTATTTAAATATTAAATGCTTTCAAGTATAGAAGCATCTAACAATTCAAAGGAAGCAAAGTAATAATTTCATTTTGTGAAACATTCGTTATATATTACTCTTCTTGATGAAGTTTCTGAAGGCAGACTGTAGAGCAATTTTGAAAAGCAACCACAAGCATTCTGTGGAGAAGAAGTCACGTGCAAAGTGCTTTGTGTGGAAACCATATGCGTTTCAGGACTGGAAAATGCTTCCTTCAAGACCAAGTTTCCACCTCTTGCCTTTTGTGGATGCTCTGTTCAAACAGAAATAAAGACAGAGTCACACAGATAAGAGACAGAGACACAGTCGCACAGGTAAATGAAATAATGTTATAGATACACTAAGTAAATATTAATGTCTATATTTCTTTGAAAGCTATTTGTGACCAATCAATGTAGAGAGGATTTTAGCATAATTTATAGAAAATCATCAGATCTAGTAGATTGTACTTTCTTTTTTTTCTTCTGTATTAAACAGATGAGAGGCCAGCGCCGCGACTCAATAGGCTAATCCTCCAACTAGTGGCACTGGCACCCAGGGTTCTAGTCCAGGTTGAGGCTCCGGATTCTTTCCCAGTTGCCCCTCTTCCAGGCCAGCTCTCTGCTGTGCCCCAGGAAGGCAGTGGAGGATGGCCCAAGTGCTTGGGCCCTGCACCCCATGGGAGACCAGGAGAAGCACCTGGCTCCTGCCTTCAGATCAGTGCGGTGCGCGGGCCACAGCGCACCAGCCATAGCGGCCATTGGAGGGTGAACCAACGGCAAAGACCTTTCTCTCTGTCTCTTTCTCTCACTGTCCACTCTGCCTGTCAAAAAAAAAAAGGATGAGAAAGCAATATTGTCAAATTTTAAAAGCCTTTTTATCAAAATATATGTTTTGAATTTGTATTATTAAAGTAATATAAATTTGAATTAGTAGTTATCCCTTTTAGCTAACCTAGTTCTTTAAGACTGACAAAACATTTTGCATGCAAAAATCATCAATATAACTGCTGCAGATGAATTTTTGCCTAATTATTCAATCAAAAGAAAAAACGACTAAATGAACTAAACAAGTTAAACAATTAGATTCAGTTTTAACATTATGTGTCCTCTCCATATGCTTTTGTATTTTCAAGGTCAATCATTGCAGAGAAAGAATCCAATTACTTTTTAGAAGATAATGATATGGCACTTCATCTTGAATAAGTGTATTAGTAAATAGAGTGCATTAAAAATACCACCTTTGAAAGTAGTAAAATTATATTTTAATGTGCAAACAAGGGTTTGTCTTTAGTATATCAGAGAGAAAAAAGTACATTAAAAACATGAATATCCCCATGCCAAAATCAGTCTCACAGTGTAAAAGAATTAAACAAAATACACAAATATATCTTCACTCTTATTTTTTTCAACTTAATATTTTATTGATTTTTGTGACAACACATATATTTAATTTACATTATAGTCAAAGACCTAAACAGTGAGTTCAACAAATAAAAAAGCAAAAAGATTATTGTCCAATAGAAAAATGTATAAACAATAATTAATAAAAGATGTTAGTGTCACTCATGTAAATTTTAAAATAATCATGAAATCATTATAAATAATTTAATAAAACAGAGAATGAAAAAAATCTATGTGTATCTGTTTTGGTGCAAATCAATGCTTCATCAAACTTTGTCCAATAAGAATCATAATATTGTTATCCCATATGGGTGTTTGTTTGAGTCCCGGCTGCTTCACTTCTGATCTAGTTCTCTATTAATATGCCTGGAAGGGCAGCAGAGGATGGCCCAAGTCCCTGGGCATCTAGGACATTTAGGTTGATTCCACATCTTAGCTATTGTGAATTGATCTGCTCCTAAAAATTGGGGAACCAGTAGCCCTTTCATATTCCAATTTCATTTCATTTGGGTCCATTCCCAGGAATGGGATAGTTGGGTCATATGTTGAATCTATTTTTACATTTCTGCAGAGTCTCCACACTGTCTTCCATAATTGTTGTTTCAGTTTATTTACCAACCAACCATATGTTACAGTACCTTTTTCTCTACATGCTCACTAGCATTGGTTAAGTTTTTGACTTTTTCTTCCTAACAGGGATGAAGTGAAATCTTACTGTAGTTTTTAATTGCATTTCCCTAATGGCTAGTCAGCCTGAGCATCTTTTCATGTGTCAAATAACCATTTGTATTTCATCCTTAAAAAAAAAAAAAAAATGCCTGTTCATATCCTCTGCCCATTTTTGAACTGGATTTGTTTTATAGTTGTTGAGATTCTTAGTTTTTTTTTTTTTTTTTTTTTTACAGGCAGAGTGGACAGAGAGAGAGAGACAGAAAGAAAGGTCTTTGCCGTTGGTTCACCCTCCAATGGCCGCCACGGTCGGCACACTGCGGCCAGCGCTCCGCGCTGCTCCTAAGGCAGGAGCCAGGTGCTTCTCCTGGTCTCCCATGGGGTGCAGGGCCCAAGGACTTGGGCCATCCTCCACTGCACTTCCTGGCCACAGCAGAGCTGTTCTTTATATATTTTGACTGCTAATATTTTATTGGATATATAGCTTGTAAATATTTTCTCCCTTTCTATTGCTGTTCCTTCTCTTTGTTGATTGTGTACTTTGCTGTGCTTTAAAAACTTCTTACCTTTATGTAATCCAATTTGTCTATTTTTGCTTTTTTAACTTTTATTTAATAAATATAACTTTCCAAAGTACAACTTTAGGATTATAGCGCCTTTCCCCCCCATAACTTCCCTCCCACCCACAACCATCCCATCCCCGACTCCCTCTCCCATCTCATTCTTCATCAAGATTCATTTTCAATTGTCTTTATATACAGAAGATCAACTTAGTATATACTAAGGAAATATTTCAACAGTTTGCACCCACACAGACACACAAAGTATAAAGTGCTGTTTGAGTAGTGGTTTTACCGTTAATTCGCATAGTACAACACTGGGTTTGTGGCCTCACCTCAGAAAATTGAGTCTGAATCTTTGGTAATGAAGGAGAAAGAAATAACATGGCCTTCCTTCACAGGGCAAATTGGCCACCCAACTCCCAGCCAGTTCTCCAGGAGGCAATCAAAGCCACCGGAGACTGTGGAATTCTCCCTCAGTCAAAGCCACCAGTGGAGGGGGCTATGACAGTCTCTTCTCACCTCACCCAGGGAAGATGGCCCTTCCCAGCTGGTAGGAAAACCTGTAGATGCCAGAGTGTGTGGCAGCAACGTGCCTGTCCTCTCTCCTGCTGCTGTTCATTCTCCATTGGAAATTTTTCTTTGTTTTTCTGGTATCATTCTGTGGCTGAGGTTGATGAGACATCCCACTATTTGGCCATCTTGGATCACTGCAACATTTTATGTTCTTATAATTTATTTCTCTGTCAAATGTAAGTATTCTTTCCCCCTTAACTGAGTTTCTGTCATTGACTTTTCTCTTTTGAACTCTTCTTTTTAAATTAATGTATAGCCTATATAGGACAAACTAGAGAAAAGCGCACACCCCACTTCCATTTAGTCCTCCTTTAGCTTTCTCATATCAACAAATTCCCATCAGAGTGTATATGAAGCCTTCCTTTTTTGAATATAAATCATTCATATTTCTTTGCCTTTGAGTCATGCTGAGCTCTAGTTATGGTAGCTGACCCCCTTGTTATATCAAAAACTGTACAAGTAGCCTCAATTTATTCTCATTTGACTGGTGTCTTTCTCCATGTTCTGTAACAATTACAGACATGATACTAATTAAAGGTGCAAATATAGGAAAAAATTCCCTAAAATCAGGAACAGAGCAATGACATCGAACTCATCATTTGTCGTCAAAAAATTTCTCTAGGCTTTGATCAACATAAAAAGACAAGAAGTAGAGCTGAAGGGTATAAGGTGATGCTGGCTGCATAGAAAGAATTTTGGAGCATTCCCTAGCTTTCAATTGTTTTGAATAGCTTAAGAAGAATTGGAGTTAATTTTTCTTTAAATGTCTGGTAGGATTCAGCAGTGAAGCCATACAAGCCTGGGCTTTTTTTGTTGGGAGGGTCTTTATTACTGATTCAATTTCCTTCTTGGTAACGGGTCTCTTTACTTTTCTGTGTCTTCAAGGCTCATTTTAGGTGGGTTGTATGTGTCCAGGAATCTATCCAATTCTTCTTGGTTTCCCGGTTTGTTGGCATACAGCTCTTTGTAGTAATTCCTCCAACAATGACTGCCCAAAGTCCCAGCCAAAACCTGAGCCTGCCCATTCAGCCTCAGGATTTTCAAAGCTCTGCAGACTTAGTGTTTTCACAGTCCTGGCACACAAGCTTCTCAGTCATGAGCATCCAGCACCCCAATCAGTTCTCCTCACCAGACTCAGAAGTCTCCTCTAGGCTGGTTGCTGGGCGTAGACAGGAGCTGGCACAGCAGTTATGTATGTCCAAAATGGTGCCTGCTCTCCATTGGCTTGTTATAGGACACTGCTGCAGGGTGACTGGGGAGCAAGAAACTTGCCCCCCACTTTGATATTTTCTCCTCTACTTTGGCAGGTACACTATCTCCCACAGGCTTCGAAGCCAGTTTCCCCCAGGCTTTTCCTGCAGCTCTATCTCTAGTGACTTGGGCTGCTGCAGTCTGGTCTCATCTCTCTCCAGATCTGGTGTGGAGGCTCTCGTCTGCTGGGTTCCTGATTTGTGAGTGTTCACACCCTCCATGTATGTCTGCTGTTTCCCTCTAATTTGTAAAGAGTTTCCTCTGCTGTTTTCTCCCTAACACTTCCCTGAGATTGCACTCTCCACTTTTTTAAAACTATCTTCTCCTAGACTACTCTGCCATTAAGTCAATCTTGTATTGCTATTTTCTACATTTTGGTGTATGTTCCACATTTAAGCAATTATTTTACATTAAAAAAACTTGTTTCAGAATATCAATGTTTTAGACAAGAACCATTTTATGACAATTTGAATGTTTTTAAATTGTATGCATAATTTAAAATTGTGACTGATGCTTTTTCAGATATTTAACTTCAGAATACATATGAAATAATTAAGATGCTAGTTCCACATTAATTTAATTAGTATATATTTTTAAAATTTTGATTTAAACATAAGCTCAATTCATAATATTGACAATTTTAAAGAAATAATTCTACATTTTTATGCCTACATCATGGACATGTACCTGGTATTATACAGAGCAGAAATGCAAGGGGAAACCCAAGCTTTTATTTCCCAACATGTATCTGAATTGTAATGTAATCTAATATTTGGTGACATATAGGCACAATTTTAACCTTTTAAATGAAAAATGTATATGAGGGATGATGGGGTTAAAGTGACATAATAGTATTACGTTTTATTTGATAGAGACCACAGATGTCTTTAGAAAGCCAAAACTTGTTCACCTTGAAAGGATGACCAGAAATACCAGGCTTAACCGTTTCCACATGGGATGCCTAGTAAATGAGACAAGATATGTGTCTACATTTTTGTACTTTTTGAACCTAATTTCTTCTCTTTGTAAAGGCAAATCTGGTTTTATTCAAGTCCTTGATCACTTTTACAATTCTAGATACTCTCTAGGTATATCAAAAGATCTCTAAAAGAGCTTACTTTTTGAACAATTGTCACTTTTCCTTGTTGCTGATTTGTGTGTGTGTGTGTGTGTGTGTGTGTTTCTGGGGTGGGGAGGTGTTTTAAATTTAGTGTTCTATGCTCTTTGTGGTTGCTTCTAGAAGATAGACAAGTGTGCATTTGCTCTTGAATTTGCTTTTATTTTTTTTTCTTTTTCAAAATGCAAAAATGGAGAGACAGAAAGTGCCACAAGCCAGTTACTCCAAGACCCTAGGCATCCTGTCAAAACCTAGTGTGGATGAGCATCTAGAATACTTAATATTTGATTAATATCAATATGTTTATTCAATTGGTAACAAAATTTTAACTTGATTTCTAAATATCTAACCTCCAGTGAGGAATTTCAAAATAGAGGTCTCCATAAATATTATGACATGGGGCATCAATGTTTTTAACAATTCAAAGTTATTCTTGGTGTTTAATCAATCACATTCTGACCTTCTCCATAGGAAAGGAAAATGTAAATCTCCCAGACAGCAGTGAACAAACTGTCATAAAAATGAAACTGTATTTTCAAAAAGCTGTAGTTCTAAGTGCTGCTCTAAACCAAACTGTCATTTCTGTTGTTTCACATTATTAATAGAAGATACTTAACATTCTAGTTTTGAACATGAGAAAGAAAATACTATAAGTCCATCAATTTTCCAAAGTAGGAGGTCTGTGTATTTAGGTCATAAAAATAAATTGATGGTACAATTAAATAAGGATAATGCCTAGAGTGTGGGTGGCTCTTTACAAAGCTGTTGGAAGGGTGAGAAAGAAAACAAGAGACTACAGCGACCACTGGTTAGTGAGAGTGGAGATTTTATCAACCCTAAATTTCAAGTGCTACTTACAGGACAAATTTAGCCAGTATCAGAAAGAGAGAGTCTTGTCACTATGAGAGGAACAATAAACCACAGGGTAGGGACAAAGCCAGTCATCAGTTGAAAGGAGCCAGAATTCAAAATATGTTCATCTTATTTCCTGCCTTCTTAAGAGTAAACATCATTAACTCTCCCTCACCAAATTCATCCAGTAACAGGAAGAAAAGTGAGTCCCTTGTTGATGGAATTCAAACCAAGTAACAGAAAATAGAATGGGGAAAAGAGCAACAGAAGAGGAGTTGCAAGCAGCAGGAAGGTGTTGTACAATGTGAAGTACATTGTTGGGGTGGGCATTGAAGACTCCCATGCCCCATAGTGCTCTAGGTCTACTCAATTACAGGCCCCAGCTCCTTACGCCACCCATTTGCCAGTGCAGACCCTGAAAGGTAGCGGTGACAGCTAAGTATTTCAGCATTGCCAGACATGTAGAAGGCCTGGATTGCGTTCCAATTCCAACTTCAGTTCCCTTTTCAATCCCAGCCATTGCAGGAATTTTTGGAAAGAATAGGCTAAAGTGAGTGCTCTCAAATAGTTTTTAAAAAAATGTTTGTGACTGATTTGACCTCATTTACTTTAGTGTGCTAGTTTATGTTTAGCAATATTCTAGCCTTTTGGATATTAATTATACTCATTCAGAACTCCTCTTCTTCTTGCTCTTTATTGTTTGTCATTGTTATTCTATAGAACCTCCTTTTTGTTATTTTAGTTTTAATTTTCCTTCTGTATTTGATTGTTGCTTTTTAATTATTTTTTTAAATTTTCACTTATGTAAGGTGAGTTTCTTCTGAACAAAGCATCAGCCACTGAGCAACATTTTTGAAGATGGAAATTTTATGCTGCTATGACTACACTGCTCCATTTGTAAAGTAGCGCCCTTTTTGTCAGGTAGGGCAGATATAGCTGCTAGCCAATGTTCATCCAGATAGCTGCAGTGCGCAGCGCCCTTTCTTCCTACCCTACGTTCTCGCACTCTCTATACTCATTCCATATGTGACTCTTTCTTGTAATGCTCAAAAGATGATGATGATGATTTTGAGAAAAATTTGTTTAAACTACTTTTAATTTAAAATCATTTCTACTGGTATTTCTACTAAGAACTTTTACAGACTAAGAGATTATATTTAAAACATACATAGATAGCTAAAACCACTTATGAAAATGAGCATACTTGTGTAGAAAAGATGAAAAGTGTGTCAAGAATTATTTACAGAAAAATCAAGAGTAGATACAGGCAGGGGGGTTTGTGGGTGATCAATCAAATAATTAGATTCCTGCTGCCCACAGGGTAAACCTGGTTTGAATTCCCAGCTCTTGCCTTCAGCCTGGCCCAATCATGGTCTTTTGCGGCATATTAAGAATGGGTCAGTAGTTAAGACCTTTCTATTATTGTATCTTTGACACTCTCCACCCTTTGCATCCTAAGGTAAACATGATATTAAGTTCAAAAAGACATTTTTTATTTTCAAATATGAGAAAGAATATGTGGTATTTATCATTCTTGTCAGGTTTACTTCTCTTAACATAATGACAATTCCATCCACTTTATTGGAAATGACAGAATTTCATTCACGTTTATAGTTGAATAATATCCATTGTGTGTGTATGTATATATATATATATATATATATATATACCATATTCATATTTTCTTAACCTATTCATTGATTTATGGGCATCTTGGCTATTGTGGATATTGCTGCAATGAACACAGGAGTGCTGGGACTCCTCTTACTTGAAAATTTTGCTTCTTCAGGGGATACTCAGAAGTGAGAGAGCTGGGCAATATGGTAGATCTATTTTCAATTTTATGAGGAACTTTCATACTATTCCCTATAGTAGCTATATGTATTTAAAAATCTACTTAATCTAATGAATTTCCATTAGTAGTGACTTTTTTTTTTTGCTTTTCTCTTGCAGAGATCAGAATTCTCTCTTTGTATTGTACTTTTGAGAGTTTGATTGTAATGTCTGTCTGTGAGTTGCTTTTCTGGTCATGTCTATTTGGTGCCCTATGGGTCTCTTAGGGTTGGTTGCCCTTGTCATTCTCCAGATTGGGAAAGTGTGCAGCTACTATTTCAACTGTATAGATTCTCTATTCCTTTATTCCTCTCTTCTCCTTCATGGATTCCCATGAATTTGAATATTTATCTATTCAATGTTGTTCTAAACATCTCTGTGTCTGTCTTCATTCTTTATACATTTTTATTATCTATATGGGATATTTCAAATAATCTATATTCAAGTTCACATATTCCTTTTTTACTTGATTTTATCTGTTCTTGAGAGTTTCAACTGGATTTGTTTCATTTGACTTATTTGGAATTTCATTTCTAAGATCTTTTTTTCACTTTTTTTCAAGATATCTATAACCTTGTTGAATTTCTCATTCATATCATGCATTATTTTCCTGATGATTCAAAGAAAACAGTACAGGTCAGTCTCTAATCTCTTGTAGATATTTATGTTTCCTTAAAATCATTCTTTTAAATTCATCAGTCATTTCATTGGTCTCATTTTCTTTGAGATCTGTTGCCAGAGAGTTATTCTGTTCCTCTGGAGTCATCATATTGCCTTTCTTTTTCGCATTAACTATGATAATAAATTAATATTGCCCATCTAGCAGATCAGCTTTCTCGACACACTTGTATAGGATGGCTTTCATGATAATCTGCTTTCTGCTGGAGATGTGACCCGTGGTATTGATTTGGTAGACAATGTTGGCTTTGGTTACAACTGGACACTGTACCACAGTTAGTCTATAATTCCTTCAGCAGTAGTTGTTAGCTTTGGGGATTAGATTGAACCACCAATGAGCAACCACTTAAAGGGGAAGGGATGAGTGAGATCACAGCACTCTCAACACCCATCCTCAGTCCAGTGCAGATCTGGCTAAAAACAGTAAACCAAGGAGGAAGATATGGGAAAGATTACAGCATTCAGTCCTGACATCCACTTTCAGTCCCCGAATTTGGGATTGAACAAAAGTAATTGGTGTGTTGGAGAGAGGTGGGTAAGGGTATATCCATTTTCATTCCCAGAAGTGATACTATCTTACAGGTAGCCATCTTTTGGAGACAGTGGCATCAGTAGAAGAGAAACAGGATCCAAGTCTTAGAGAACAATTACCTGGAATTCACAGAGTCTGAAGTTGGTAGCTTCTCCAACCAAACCTCCTAACCCCTGTAGAACACAGCAGTTCCCTGGCTTGATTGCTTAGGTCAGAGTCTGTGGGATCAAATTGGTAACACAGACCACTGTCCTAGTCATAATGTAACAGAATATTTTCAGGGACAAAGGGATAAAAACATGCAGAAATGCCTGTCCTCTATTGCACATGTGTAGAGATAGTACCTCCTGTTTCAAGAAGGTATCAATTTAGCACACCCTGGCATTGGGGAGGTGCAGTGATGGTTTCTTCTCCAAGATGCATCTGTTATTCAGGTGCTAGGCAGCTCTCCAAATGGAACTTACAGTCTATAACAACCGTGGAACTCTTGTATCAACGTTTGCCAATATCTGCTGTGATGAGGTCTGTTTGGATGCCCTCATCACTACATTTCCTGCGCTCAGGAATCCTCTTGGCTAGGGAATAACAACTTCTGTTGCCATTGTATGTTGTTACTTTCTTTATATTGCTGTCCCAGGTTTCTGTTTCTTCCCTGGTCCACTCTTTTCCCTCACTGAGTTCCAGTGTTCTCCCTAGGATGTTAATCACAAAGGGCAGCTAGCTACGTATTGCTTTTGTATGGGAGAAAGTGAGTTGAAAGTCATCTCTTTTGGCCACTTTCTGTTGACACACTTTTTTTTGTTCAACATGTTTTTATAAAAGACATCCCTCTTGCTGCAATTAAATGTAATTTATTTATCTTTGGCACTTTGTAGTACTCCACAGTTAATATGAATGAATTGCTTTCTATTCTATTCTTTCACAATTGGGTAGTCTGAAATTTTGAGTGCTTAAGAGTAAAGTTGATATGAAAATATTTAAATGTATGTTTGGAGCAATCTACACATAAACTGATCTACGACAAAGAACTAACTAAAGAGTTTTTGAGGAAATGATATATGAATATTTCAAAATTAGATTCTAAAATTATTTTTTCAAATAAGATGTATCAATTTGCACCTCTTTCTGTGGTATATAAGATGTTATGAAGTCATACTTTTATTCATCAGCTTCACAAAGAAATGAAACTTTAATAAAATAAAATTGCCTACTACAATTTGAAACCACTTTAGATGACAATTTTTGACATCTATTAAATTTTAAAAATGTGTATTTTGAAGTAAATGTATAGTTTTGAAGTAAAATTTCCCTTAACCCATTGTAGATTCTAGAAAAATGCTATCGTGTACCCACAAAATGTTGAAAAATAATGTTCATTGTAACTTATAAAAACCACTCAAATCACTCAAATTACATATTCATTAAGATATTTAATAAAATATGGCATATCTGAATGATGTAGATTAACATGTACGGAAACAATAATACATATTAAATTGAAAAATAAAAATATATTATAATATCTGACTCCCTGCTAATGTACTTGGGAAGGCAACCAAAACGGCCCAGGTGCTTAAGCCCCTGCCACCCATGTGGGAGATCATGATGGAATTTCTGGTTCTTGATGTCATCCTACCGCAGATCTGAATGCTGTGGCCATTTAGAAGTGAACCAGTGGAAAGATTTCTCTCTCTCTCCAAGTCTCTGTTCTGTCTCTGTCTCTCCCTCTCTCTCTCTTCATCACTGTCCTTCAAATAAGCAAACAACTAAATAAACCATTATAAAAAAGATACAGATTGTATTTTGAAAAAAAGTGTGCAATCAATTCACACAATCATGAAATACTTCATTTTGTCTTCAGATATTGTGGGTAACTATCCACTATATTTTAGAGAATTTTATGTTAGTTTGCTGTTAACAATGCTAGCAAACTCAAAAACACACATTCAATAAAAGCACTCCATAAATCAGGAAATTCCTCTTGGAAAATCTTAGTTTGCCAGGAATCCTATCAGTGGTATGTATATAAAGAAATCTAGGCCGGTGGCGCGGCTCACTAGGCTAATCCTCCGCCTAGCAGCGCCGGCACACCGGGTTCTAGTCCCGATTGGGGCGCCGGATTCTGTCCCGGTTGCCCCTCTTCCAGGCCAGCTCTCTGCTGTGGCCAGGGAGTGCAGTGGAGGATGGCCCAAGTCCTTGGGCCCTGCACCCCATGGGAGACCAGGAAAAGCACCTGGCTCCTGGCTCCTGCCATCGGATCAGCGCGGTGCGCCGGCCGCAGAGCGCCGGCCACGGAGGCCATTGGAGGAAGACCTTTCTCTCTGTCTCTTTCTCTCACTGTCCACTCTGCCTGTCAAAAAAAAAAAAAAATCTATTTCCACCATGTTCATCGTTAAAGAAAATGAATTCGTTCTAGAACTGTAACTCATCTACATGGTTTATAGTAAAATGTGATGATCAACTTTTCTATATATTTGTGTAGTTGCTTTAAAGATGAGTGAAAGTACATAAACTACAGTGGTAAAAATGATTGAAGATGACATAATGCACAGAAGCTTTGCATTCTTTGATTTTAATACTGTTTATATTATATTCACTATTTTTACACTAGTCTTACATACTAGGTATTCAAAAATGTCATGAAAAATGCAGATGATGTAAAAACTGAGTGTAGTTTATTTTTTTACAGAAAAATAAAGTTTTCTTATAATTTCTGTTTTTTTTTAGATATTTATTTTTTACTTATTTGAAAGGCAGAATTATAGAGGAGGTCTCCTGCATGGGTACAAGGACCCAAGCACTTGGGCCACTTTCTGCTGTTTTCCCTGGTGCATTAGCAGGGAGCTGGATTGGCAGTGTAGTAGCCAGGATGCTGGTGTCACAGAGCGGGTATAACCTGCTACACCACAACACCAGCTCCACAAAATCACTTTTCCGTGAATCATTTTAAGCCCACTTCTATTACGTACATAATAAAATGAATTTACTATAATGTCCACATGTGATACTTTGTAAATATAACACATTGCTCTTGATGTAGGAAATATATGTATGCAATGTTATTTATTTTTGGAGCACAGCTGTCAGCAAATAGCAGCCCATTGAATCCATCTGTACTGCTGTCTGTAGAGTCTGTAAAACTAACAACACTTTTTAGAACTTTGAATAGTTGAAAAAATCGACAGGAGACTACTTTTCCATCATAAAAATTATAGGAAATTTAACATCTGTGCCTATTTATTATTTTATATCATAGTCATTTCCGTCTATTTACATATTTTCTGTGGTTAGCTATTCATGTCAGGAACCAATTTTTGAATCAGATCAACATAGATTTAGTTACAGATATATGGACTGTATATCTGTATACGTATTATATGTATACATATATCTGTATATATAATATTCAGTATATTCCATCCATTGATACATTTGATTTTTTTAATTTCAAACTTCATTATATAAATTTTCATTTCTTTTAAAGATTACAAAACCTGTTCTATGACAGGAATACAAGCAATATTGTTCCAAGATTATTCATGGATACATCTGAGAAAGCTTAGAATACACATTAATAATATAATTTGCAAATTTCCCAGATTAGACTTTTAAGTAATACAATTTAAACTATTCAGTGATATTTGATCCTTCACAAGCATTTCATAATTATGGCAGCAGTGCCAAGCATCTGATGCGATTTAACCACCAATAAAAGGTACAATACATAAGAACTCACGATATGGTAAGTTGGGCTTCTGGCATGCCTTACTTGAGAGAAACTAGTATAAAGTAAGATCATATATAATAGTAGAAAAATATTTGTGATTTTTTTCTTTTTTAAAAACTGTAGACCCCGCCCATCCCCACCCATGGCCAAAACTGTAAAATGATTACATCCCTTAGGTATATACCTTCCTTTTTATTTAGGACAAGAGAAAGTATATGTCTATAATTTTAAGAGTTAAAAAAACTCACCCCACAATCATTAAGGATGCTAGTGAATGGCAATACTTGAAGCTAGATATGTTTGATTTTATATTCTATTCAGTCTTTCCATTTTTTGCAGACTGGCCATTGATTAGCTCGAGCAATATTATACTTTTTTGATAGATTGACTATTTATATATATATTACTTTATTCATATTTTCTTTATATATTTTAATATATTTAATATGTATATGGGTAGTCAATGAACATGTTAACTAAATATATGCATAAAGCAGTAAAAATTGAGAAAAATAAATACACCTTTTATAAAACATTGTTCTAAAGGAGAAATTCTTTGGTGATAACACTCAATCTTTCTGATTTATTATTTTTCCAAAATCCATAGTTAAGTCATTATTTTTGGAATTCTGTATTGTATGGATTATTTCACAACTCTTTACATGCTTTAATTTTTTTTAGGAAATAAGAATCTTTTTGATATCTTGATGTCATATATTTTGTGTTTGTTTTATTTTTCATTTAAATAAAAACCTTGGAAAGAGAGAAATTATCAAAGAATGATGTAACATAGATGATAATCACTCAAAGAATTGCTTCTTCATTAAAATACTGATTTTTTAAATGGGTCATATTTTTATTCCATAGAAAATAATTATATTATTGTAGTAAGAATATTATGGGCTGAAATCACATAGGATATTCTGATAATACTACTTGTGAAGAAAAGTATTGAGGCTGTCTTAAGACCAAAGAATATTTGTTTAATAGTGTCAGAATTCATTTTAACACCATGAAAAGGGTATGTATTTGTTCAATTTTCACTCACTGCACAAAGCATTAGATAAAAGAAGATTTTCAGTAATAGCATTTCATTTTGAATCTTACCAATCCTTTTAGTTTTGGTGTAACAAAAAGGCTATTAGCTTTTACTCTGTTGTGTTGAATTTTGATGATTTCTGACAGTCTTCACTGAGATGCTCAGAGAAATGAGACTTGCCAGTTGAATAACTAAGATTTCATTAAATTTACCAGCAACAAAAAAAGCTGTTTCTGTCTCTTAACTTTTTGATATGTTGTCTTTCTCTAATCCTCTTCTCGGAATCTATTTTAAAAGCAGTAAAAAATATTTTTGTGTGTTCAGTGTTTCTCTGGTATCATGTGGATAGTCAATTCTTAACTTTAGACTTATTGCATTTACAGACATCAAAATGAGCATGAAAGTATTGGGAAATTTAATCTATTTTTCTATTAATATATAGTAACAGCAGCAAAAATATTGTGCAAGATATTGTATGGCATTGATGCAGAAGTTATACTCTTTAACACAAAGTGAGTGGGACAGATAAGATTGTTTTCGTAAGTAAGGACAGTGAGTATCTTCTTCAAATTGTATTCAAGTAAGTAGCTAATCTATTAGCAGTCCCAAATGTTGTAAAACTTCCATTTTCAAATAATGACCTCCTTTGTTTTTATATTTTATTGTTTGACATAAAAATATGTGTTTCTGTTATATTTGACAACTGCACAGGTTACTCACACGTTGTTATTGAAACCATTTTAAATTGAATATATCAGAACACAGAAAGAATTCTTGTTGAATCAACCTTAGGAAGAATATTTTAAAGAATTGGGATTCTGTAAAAAGTTTGTTATGATCTTGATTTTTAACATTCTTGGGTGATGAAATATATACTTTCAATAATTGAAGAAAAAATATACCTGGTTTTCTGCAAATCAGCATTATTAGACTGTTAAACAAATACTTCAAACTATGAAGAATGAAGGCATTGGTAGGAACTATGGATTGTATACTGTATATAATAGCTGATACATGAAAACTCTTTTGTTGTGAAACTTATCCTCTATTAAAGGATATGAAAGACAAAATTCACAAGTATGTTTTCTGTACCAGCTATTCTTAGAAGCACTTGTGAAACTCATAGCTTTTTGAATGTAATAGTGATTGGAGACTTACTGTTTTTATTGTTCCCATTTTACAGGTGAAGAACAGAAGGGTCATATTGATATCATTTAATGATGTCATGAAGCCAATTCTAGAGTGTTTTCCCTGCTTGTTTTGTCTTGAAGCGTGAGAGGGAGAATCAGCATGAAGTTGTGCCAAGAATACTGTAACAAGAAAGCAAGGCAAATGCTATCTAGGGGCTGCAAAAGTTTCCACTTTTAAGCTAATAAAGTAAGATATAATATGTGATCAAATAAAATTGACTTCTTATATGAGTTAGAGGACCCAGGATATGAATAAGCCAGTAAGAAATTAAGCAT
The DNA here is from genome assembly GCF_051225735.1 of Oryctolagus cuniculus. Taxonomy (NCBI): domain Eukaryota; kingdom Metazoa; phylum Chordata; class Mammalia; order Lagomorpha; family Leporidae; genus Oryctolagus; species Oryctolagus cuniculus. The sequence goes on along the minus strand of NC_142874.1, from coordinate 62,397,858 downwards.
ATTTCATATTTAAAACTAAAAGGAGAAAATTTCATTCAACTGTAGATATTTTGCTACCTCATTAGAGACACCTAATTCTCTTATAAATATCATATTTTCTTTTACTTGACAGGTAGAGTTATAGACAGTGAGAGAGAGAGAGAAAGAGAGAGAGAGGTCTTCTTTCCTTTGGTTCATTCCCCAAATGGCCGCCACGGCCGATGCTGCGCCAATCTGAAGCCAGGAGCCAGGTGACTCTTCCTGGTCTCCCACGTGGGTGCAGGGGCCCAAGCACTTGGGCCATCCTGCACTGCCCTCCGGGGTCCCAGAAAGCACCACAGATGCTCCAAGTCCCTGAGTTCTAGCCACACGTGTTAGAAACTCACATGGTGATCCAGACTCCTGACTTCAGCCTGGCCTAGGCCTAATTGTTGCAGCCATTTCAGGAGCAAACAGGCAAATGGGAAATCTTTGTTTGTCTCTGTCTTTCTCTATCATTCAGCCTTTCAAATAAATTTTAAAAATCAGAATAAAAAATAAAAATACACTGAAGGAGAAACCAACCAAAATGTCTTATTCATTTATTTTCATGTAAAATATGGTGTCAAGTCTATTACTTGAGAGTGCTATTATTTTATTGTGTCAGAACACAACTTTTTATAATTATGTAAAATAAACTGAGACTTTCAACAGCAGGCTGAACTGTATCTGTCTGTCAATCATCTATCATCTCCTTTTCTTTGATTTGTGTTTGTTTCTTTTCAAGGAATCATGGATCACAGTAATCAAGCTATGTAATGGGAAAACCATGAATAGCATCATCAACAAAATGAGATGACTGCACTAATGTAAAAACTGACAACACAAGAGTACTGGACTCATTATTTGGCCACATGGACTAGTATTGAGCAGGGCTAAAGGAAAAGGCAAAATGAACATAAGGGTTATATTGAAAGGTCCTATAATCAATGGAAAAGGAATAAATATCACACATAAATATCCTACACACAACAGATGTACCTAGAAGAAAAACACTTGGAAAAAAATAACCAAAGACATAAACGGGACAGATAATAAGAGAGGAAAAGGGAAAAAGTGAGAGGGAGAGACAGAGATAGAGATGAGATAGAGATAGTGATAGAGAGAGAGTTAGAGAGAGAGAGGTAGAGAGAAAGAGATAGAGATAGAGATAGAGACAGAGATAGAGATAGAGATAGAGACAGAGATAAACAAGTGGAGACTCTCACTTCGCTGCTTGACTCCCTAAAAGCCAGCCACAGCCAGGTATGGGCCAAGCTGAATTGAGGAGCCTGGAACTCAATCTCAGTCTCTCACATGGGTGTCAGGAACTGCTGGAGCCATCATTTGTTGCTCTACAGCATATGTACTAGCAGAAAGTTGGACCAGAAGTGGAGTGGGCAGGACACAAGCTAGGCACTTAGATATTGAACAGACTTCCAGAGAAGCAACTTGACCACTGCCTACTATCAGATGGCCTACTACCTTAACCACATGCCTATTACTCCCACCCCAAGTGAGGGTTTAGACAGAGAATAGGAAATGTTAGAAAATGAGCTAGAAAAAATATGTCAAAATTGAACTGAGAATAACAGCTGAGGTATCAAGAAAAATTAAAATCAATATATTTTTTAAAAAATTGTAATTAAAAATATTTTGAAGAAAAATAGTTGATAACTATTTGAAATACTGCTGAGACTTTGAGGAACATGAATAGTGTCCCTGTAGAAGTTATTGGTGGTCACTAACAGATTTCTCATAGGAGACAACAGAGTAGGAGATCACATTTGCACGTTAAAATTCCCTTTAAGAGATCAAATGTTCAGAGCACTGGTTAAGACAAAGTTTGGGACACCTTCTTTAGAGTGTCTGGGCGGGGATCCTATGCTTATTCCAATTCCATCTTCCTGCTTATGTGTACCCTAGGAGGCAGTAGTGGTGGCTCAGATATTTGAGTCCCTGCCACCCACATGGAAGACCCAGATGGAGTTCCTGGCTTCATTCTGACCCAATCTCGGTGTTAAAGATATTTGGGGAGAAAATCAGCATATAAGGAATCTAACCCTCTCTCTGTTTCTGTCTCTATTACTGTATCTCTGCCTTTCAAATAAATAGAAATAATCACATAGAAAACAAATGCTCTTTAAATTAAATACATGCATATACAAGGCAAGACTTCAAGAAGCCAAAAAGAAACCAGCAAATGGGCGGTTGAAAAGCTGTCCTTGGCAGCAGCTGGTGGTTTATAGAAGAAACAGGGTTCTGTTGAAACACTGTCAGTTACAGAAGATGGGGGGGTTTAGCTTTCAAGTGGGGGACACATTCTAGGTACACTTTAAAAGCTGTTACTTGACTTACTGCCTATCAAAGCTGATCATCAATAGTTATGGAATGAAAGTATATCACAGTGAAGGATAATGATGTATCTAATCTATCACTGAGATCCAATTAAAATGTGTAGTACTCACCACCTTTTTATATTAAATGGGAAATCATATGGTTTCAACATTTGCCGATCTAAATGATCAGTGTATTTTTAAAAGATATATTTATTTGAAAGGCTGAGTGACAGAGAGATGGACAGAGGGAGATAAAGATTTTCCATCCACTGGTTCACTCCTCAAATTGCTTCAAGAGCCAGTGCTTACTTAGTCAGGAAGAAGCCAGGAGCCTGAATGTCCATCAGAGTCTCCCATGTGTGGCAGGAATCCAACACATGAATCATCTTCCTCTGCTTTCCCAGGAGCTTTAGAAGGGAGGTGGAAGTGGAGTAGCCTGAACTGGAACCAGTGGTCAAGTAAGATGCTAGCATCACAGGTTGTAGCTTAACCTGTTGTAACAAACAGTAAGCCCCAAGATCTGTTCTTTACAGATAGAGAGACAGAAGATAATTTTCATAAAAATCATTTATTTTTCATGACATAATCACATATTCTTCTGAAGCTAGGATTTTTTTCTCGTCTCTTTGATCGGACCTCTATCCTTATTTTGTCCAAAATGATTTGACTTTTCTGGAATAAACAAATCTGAGTTTATGCAATAGGCTTGTTCTCTTTAGGGGCAGATTTCTTCTTGGCTGGCTTCTTGGTAGTGGCAGCCTTTAACCCTAGCACAGGTTTCTTTTGCATCTTGACACCAACAGCCCTAGGCTGCTTTCTCTACTTCACCATCATAGGCTTTCTGTCTGCAGCCTCCTGCTGGTCTGATTTGGCTGTTGGTGCTGCTGCCACCCTCTCTGTCGCTCCCCCTCTTCGTGGAGGAACGACACAGGACCCTGCGCTGTTCTTTTGTCTGCTCGGCCCTCCCCGGGTTTGCTGCTGGTTCTTCCCGGGTTGGCTACCGACCCTTCCACCTCCGTGGAAGGGCGGTTCCCCCTAGCCACTTTCCCCACTTCCGCGGGGGAGCGGCACACCGCCGGCCGGCTCTCTCGGGGGGCTGCACAGGTGTTCCTTCAGATAGATGTTCCCCTTAGATGTTCCTGGTGCATGTTGTCTCTCTCCTCCTTTATAGTCATCTTCCACCAATCCCAACTCTGCTACCCACACGCCGAGTACGCTGCTCTCCTCCAATCAGGAGCAGGTCCTACAGTTTATTGGTTGAACTGGAGGCAGCTGTGTAGAAGCTGTTTCTCCCTTCTCAGCGCCATATTGTGGGAGAGCAGATGCATAGAATAAGTCTTAATTCCAGTAACTTAGTTTAGTCCGAGTTACTCCCAGTTGCTCCCCACACTCTCCACTCAGAGTTTGTGATTTCCAGCCTGACGAAGAGTGTCATTCCCCTGCATGGTCTCTGCCTACGGATTCCACGTCCATGAGATTCTCAAATTCTTCAGCGGGTTCTTTTTCAGGACTCTGCAGTGAATCTTCTTGCATGGTGCTCAGAGGGATCTTTAGATCTCTGGGTTTTTCAAGATTCTACTAAGATCTGTATTGAACATCTTGTTTATGGGAAGGTTGTAGTTGCTCTTGAGAGAGCACATTTATGAAAAGTGCTGGACAATTCACCTAAGTTCCGGAAAGCACCTCCAGTCCAAATGCAGAAATTGCCTGCATGTCCATCAGGAACAAGCTTTAAGATGTAGTTTGTGCATTTCACAGAATGATTCCACGGATGTTTCTTTATGTTTCTTGATGATGCCATTGGCCTCATTAGATTTTTTTCATTTTATTCTATTTTATTTATTAAATTATTTATTTATTTTGACAAGCAGAGTGGACAGTGAGAGAGGGAGACAGAGAGAAAGATCTTCTGATCCAAAGCCAGGAGCCAGGTGCTTCTCCTGGTCTCCCATGCGGGTGCAGAGCCCAAGCACTTGGGCCATCCTCCACTGCATTCCCGGGCCACAGTAGAGATCTAGACTGGAAGAGGAGCAACCAGAGACAGAATCCGGTGCCCCTACTGGGACTAGAGCCCAGGGTGCCAGCGCCACAGGCGGAGGATTAGCCTAGTGAGCCGTGGCACCAGTCCATTGACCTCATTCTACGTGATGCAGGGTCCCCTGCACAGGACCCTACCATGGTTTCTCATTTTGCGCTTGCCAGCCCTCATTTGCTGAGAGGCTTAAACTGCAATATCGTTCCAGGCCTTAAGTTTCTTAAGAGACAAAACAGCCTCCTTGGTCTTCTTATAGCCTTCAACTTTATCTTCAACCACCAATACGATGACCTATAGATATGACCAGCGTTGGCAATGTTCCCACAGCCAGGGCAGAGCGGATGGTGTATGGCTTTGGGGATATGTTCTCTCTATGTGTCAAGGGCACCAGGTTTGTTTTGGTGCAAACATGAGACCTCTTCGGCACATATTCCCAAAAGCAACCTGGCTAGATCGATGAGTCCCAACACCTCGCACTGTGGAAATTTGAGTTACAGCTCGGCCTGCAATCCCATCACTCTGCATTGGTCTGGTGGCCTGCTAATTCTGACAGTATAGGACTGCCTGTCGTTTTTGCACAGGTTGGTGTGGATGAACAATATCTGGTCGAATGGGAGCCTTTAAAACGGCAGGAAAAACGACTTTTGCCAGATGATGACTCTTCTGAGACACCAGTATATTAGATGAGTACACACCATGGTGTGGGAGATGAGAGCCAGGCTACTCTTAACCTGGCGCCTAACTAGGATTTAAAAAGCATTTCTTGGGCCGGCGCTGCGGCTCACTAGGCTAATCCTCCGCCTTGCGGCGCCGGCACACCAGGTTCTAGTCCCGGTCGGGGCGCCGGATTCTGTCCCGGTTGCCCCTCTTCCAGGCCAGCTCTCTGCTGTGGCCAGGGAGTGCAGTGGAGGATGGCCCAAGTACTTGGGCCCTGCCCCCTGGGAGACCAGGATAAGTACCTGGCTCCTGCCATTGGGTCAGTGTGATGCGCCGGCCGCAGTGTGCCGGCCGTGGCAGCCATTGGAGGGTGAACCAATGGCAAAAAGGAAGACCTTTCTCTCTGTCTCTCTCTCTCACTGTCCACTCTGCCTGTCAAAATAAATAAATAAATAAAAATAAATAAATAAATAAAAAGCATTTCTTAATGTGATGGGTGATATCTTGTGAAATTCCATGATATACATTTTATGACGTTATGGGAATGTTAAAACATTTTCCTCTAAATCTGAGAACAAGAAAAGAGGCTGTGCTGATTCCCTAAGGCTGCGGTAAGGCATTGCCACAAACTGGGTAGCTTAAAGTAACACAAATTCATTCTCTCACCCATTTGGAGGTCACAAATTCATAATCAATCTCACTTAAGGTATGAACAAGCACACCCTTGCTCCAAAGATTCCAGAGAAGAAATATTCTAGAAATATGGCTTCGGAAACTACTTTTTTGGGTTACCATTTTTCATCTTCAAAGCTAATAGTATACCATTTCCATATTTCTCTCTGCTTCCATTATTATATAATCTTTTGCATTTAGTCTCAAATCTCCTTTACTTCACTCTCATAAATACACTTAAAATTACCTTCAGAGCCCACCAAGTTAATCCATGGTAATCTTGCCTCTCAAGCCTCTTAACTTAATAAAATCTGTGGTTCTCTTTGCTATGTAAGTAAGATTTACAGGTTGTAGGAACTAGGGACTAGATATCTTTCGGGGCCATCATTCACCCTACCATACTTGTCCTCTTTCTGATTCGACTAAGCATAACACTTTTCTGAGCAATTTTAAGAAAGTTTTCTCTGAAGAAGAAAACTGGTGTTCTGTATTTGTGGGGTTTGTAAGATGAGGGGAATTTTAAGTCTGTTTAATGTGGTATATGAGAACATATTCATATGACAGTAGAAATAAAAGAGATACAAATTAAAATGATGCAGGAGAGAGCTTTGATGATAATAAACATGTAAGGAAGAAAGTTTGGATTGAGTGTTGAATAGAAATTATGGGATTACACAATTATTTCACAATGCTTCCTGGATCGATCCTAATTATCTTTCTGCCAAGAAATATTGACAGTGAGTGAATATGAAAGGACTGAGATGAGTTTAAATGGATAGGGCAATATAGGAAATTCTCAATGATTTAAGTCGAATACTATAATTAGAAGGCATTGAAAGAAAGTAGGCATATGATGCTTAGTAAAAAGCCATCAATATATCAAACAGGAAGATGAAAATGGGTTATGTACTTTCACAATTTCTGTTCTAAAAAACTAAAACTGGCACATTGAGGAAGCAACCCTTACATCCTATTACTTTTGTACTAAATCCCTTCTTTATCTTCTGTTGGGTCATATTGTGTAGTTTTGATGTTGTATATATACACAAGAAACTTCCATACATTTCTTTAGTGACTAAATCTCTATCATAAATTAAACTTTAATTGCTCAAAGAAGGAAATTAGAAGAAAGGGATAAGTGTGCTAAATACAGATAATTTATAATAACATTGTAAAACTTAATCAATAAGGTGCCAGGATGAGAAAGACAGGAACTTGATGACAGCACCAGTAATATACAAATGTAATAAAACTGAGTACAATAATTTGATCCCATGTTACAGACGATACAACAAATCAGGACCAGGATTTTTGGTAGATAAAGTTTTTGGAATACAGTTCTAACATTTTTCTTACATATTTTGTATGATCTACGCACCAGATTTTAGTAGTTATAACAGAGATTATATGGCTTACACAATCTAAAATAATTGGTACCCATCTCTTTGCGAAGAGGTTTGAAAACCACTGCCCTCAGAAATCTCAAGTTCAAGGTTATTCATGAATCATTTTTGCTTAGAGTGAATTTTGCTTAGAGTGAATATGTGTGATTTCTTTCCTAATGACAATAATTGTTAGTACCTCTAGACAGAAGATTCCAATTATTTTAAGGTTTCATTATTAGAAATGGCTCATTTAATTAAGTCATAGTTGTAACTTCAAGTATAATTAATTAGTGAAGGTATATTGCTTTTATGGGATATAATTAATAGGCAAATAGGTTACTGCTCTGTAGCAAAGTTATAATTTAAATGCTTGTGGCTTTGTAGAATTTAAAGATAGAGTCTGTTTATTTTTAATTATGTCTCATATTTTCAGCTGATGTGACAAAGCTCTAGTGTAGCACATTATTCATGTTTTCTGGTAATTCATTTAGGCATGATAGTTGGATAGGAGAAAATTTGTAGTGATTTGGGGTAGAATCACATAAGTGTACCTAAGAAGGTATCAAAGGAAACATCATATATTCATTTAATAAGTTGTGTTGTCCTTTAGAAAATAAAAATATTTTTCCTTATCAACACACAGGTAGACATATATAATGAATCTAACATTTCTAGATGAAAACGATTGAGTTTATTAATGATACATGACACTTGATTTGTGGAGTTTCATATGTTTTATACTCCATAGATGACTACACCAATTTGAAGTATCAATTATTACATTAAAAATTTTTAGGACACAGATGACAAATAATTACAAGGACACATAATACAAGTTGTACATTGACATTAAAGCAGCATGGGAACATCTTACTTTGTCATTATTTTTTGTTTCCAAAATGTGATAAGGGGTTACAGTTATATGTGCAAATATTTAGGGGAAAGATTATGAAAAAATAATGAAGAGACCTTTATGCAATGACCAAAATAGCAGTTAGGCTTCATAAAATATACTTAGTTCTGAGTAATAAGTGAATAGGATACTCATTATTTGAAAGGCAGAATGTGAAAGGCAGAATAAGGGAAAGAGGAGAGAGAGATAGTGAGAATGAGAGCACAATAAAGAAAGAGAGAAGTTCTTCTACCTACTGTTTCATCTGCCAGACACTTGCAGCAGCAAGGACTGGGATGGGCTAAAGCCAAGAGCCTAGAACTCAATCCAGGTCTCTCACAGGGTGGCAGGAATGCGAACAGTTGAGTCATCAAACAGCTGTCTCCCAGGAACTTTTCTGATGGGTAATTTCTTGCCATACATATTCATTCATATCTATATAGAAAAATGTCCATTGTGTTTAATTTGTTGAAATCAGCAACAAATATAAAAGCCTATTTTCCCAGGTTAATACTTGACAGGCAAGTGAAAGTTATTCATACTTAAGCAATCTGTTTATGGCCTTCATGGTGACCCTTCCACATATTTCTGTCATATCAGAATCATTATCAGAGATATATCACTGTGTATAAAAAGGCTGCGTTTATGGAAAAAATGAGGTTAGATTCTGATGTTGCTGTAGCAGCATCAACAGAACTCCAAGCAGACCATTTGCATGAGTTCTTCTACCACTGGCTCTCAACCCTCACGATATTGTTTTGGACTTGTCTATCATGACTCAATAAAAAACACACAACATATCCAAGCAATTACTATTTCTTTATAGCAGTTCGATTATATCACAAAAATAAGCAGGAGGATAACACACAACTTTTAGATATTAATGGAAAACTAAACTCATTTGGATCTTTGACACTTCACAAATCCATCATGTTGTAAAAGTTCTACTGATAGGCCATTTGTCTTCCTTATACCAAGATCCACGAGATAGTCAGAACATTGAACATTGATTCAGTCAAAGAAAAGGAGAATGCCATAAGGAAAACGGTGACTCTATTTACAGAAAGAAATAGTCACTTCAATTCTACTTATATTTTTATGATCCAGGAAAACCAAAGACTACGAGTAGTTGAACAGTATATAAAGGTATTTCCCAACAGATGAGTCCACCAGCAAAATGAAATTTAAGCAAACTCAAATTTTATCATTTTATATATGCATTGTATATATGCATTGTCTCTTACATTTCAAAAGTAGTTACTGCAGAATCATCACTAGAGTCTTACTATATTAGGGCAATTAATATTCGTTCCTCACTTAAACAAATTGCATGTTTCAATGACAACACTTTTTTTTTTTTTTTACTTTTCATTCACACTGAAGTCCGATGGAGGACTGTACTTTCTGGAATTCCTTAGAGATTCAGTTAGATCTTCCGTATTAATGAATAACAGAAGAGACAAATGCAAGAGGATTGTATAGGACGCTTACAGTCCAGCCTAAAATTGACAAACAAAATTTTCACTTATGTTTTATTTACTAGGTAATGGTCCCAACTTACCTGTACTTAATGCTACAGACATGGCATTTCCAAATTTTCCAAAAAAGAAAAATAATGTGGCCAAAATCTCAACAATAGCTATCAAAGTCAGTCATCTGTTGCTGACTAGATGTTTTAACATACATCCCATTATAGAACACTTCTAGTTCTCTTTTCAAAAAGAAAATAGCATAATTTTCCCAAGGTCTTGCATCCAACACATAATGCACTATATCTGGTCATGCATAGCCTTCATAATCATATGCAGATAAGTTCCTCATTTTTCAGTGAAATCTAAACTCAGAAAACTTATTATTTGCCAGATGTACAATTTACAATAGTGGAATAAGAACAAGATGACAGCAGTAATTACTCCTCTATCATCTGTGAAGTATGCTACCTTGGGAGTGACAGAAATTATTTAAGATCTAATTCTCCTGGAAGAAATTCTCTTTTCATCTTTTTTTAAAAAATATTAATACACAGAGGACAAATTTCATGTATTTCATAGATAACAGTTCTAAGAAGATAATCACACCTCCCTTCCTCTCTCAATCCCTCTCTTTCATTTCTTTATCTTTCCTTTAATTTTTGCAGTGACATACTTTCAATATAATTTATAGTCACAGGCATAGTGTACCACTAACCATAATGTTCAACAATGAAAAGAAAGATCACGAATGATTAAAAATATTAATAAATGCTGGTGCGAATGTAGAAGGAAAGGTCCTAATACTTTTGGTGGGAAGGTAAGCTAATGCAACCATTATGGAAGAAAGTTTGGAGATTTCTGAGAAATCTGAAAATATATCTACCATATGACCCAGCCACCACACTCTTGGGAATTTACCCAAAGGATGCAAAATCAGCATATACAAAGGACATTTGTACTCTCATGTTTATGGCAACTCAATTCACATTACTTAAGATATGGATAAACCTATATGTCCATCAACTGATGACTGGCTAAAAAAATGTGATATGTATACACAATTTCATACTATTACACCATAAAATAAAATGAGATATCTTTTGTAACAAAATGGATGCATCTGGAAACCATTATCCTTAGTGAAATAAGCCAGCCCCCAAAAGAACAATATCATATTTTTTCTCTGATACATGGTAGGTAATATAGAATACAAAAAGAAAAAGAAAAACAGAATGAATGAAGAAGAATTCCTCTTACTTTATGTGCACTGTGATTTCATTCCTACTGTCGTGAAAAGTATACGAGCATTTCTTATATAAATCTTGGTGACATTATTGTATTAACACATATATAAGCTTTGAACAAAAAGGAGAGTAGAAAAACAATTATTGGAAAGGTTTTCTTTAGGATATGCCTGTGTATATCCCTTTATCCTTTTATCCTTTCATTTTGATATAAAATACTAAATCATTTTAGTGCTTCCAATATACTCTGAATAATATAATTAGATGGCATGCATATTCTTATTCACATACACTGGTAAGTGACATACTCAGAAGCTTACATTTCAGGAAGAGGAGGATAGCTAATTGACTTCCCTTCTCTTCCACGTACTAGCTCCGAAGTCTTAAGGAAATCACTGAGTTTCTGTCCTTCAGCTTCCTCATCTTAAATGTGCTGAATAGTAGCAAGCACCTTTCAATGTTCTTATGAAGATTAAGTAATCTATATGTATAAATGCTGTATGTTTTTATTAAATTTGGCTATGCCATAAACAAGAGTGTCAATTTGTTAAGCCAACAACAGGAGTCACTGTGCACTTACTCCTCATGTAGGATCTCTGTCCTTAGTGTGCTGTACTTTGTGATTTAATGCTATAACTAGTACTCGAACAGTATTTTTCACTTTATGTTTCTGTGTGGGAGCAAACTGTTGAAATCTTTACTTAATGTATGCTAAACTGATCTTCTGTATATAAAGAGAATCGAATGATGTGAATGGAAGGGGAGAGGAAATGGGAAAGGGGAGGGTTGCGGGTGGGAGGGACGTTATGGGGGGGAAGCCATTGTAATCCATAAGCTGTACTTTGGAAATTTATATTCATTAAATAAAAGTTAAAAATAAAAAATAAATAAATGTGGCTATCAAATTTATTTTATAGATTAAATGTTATAAAATGTATACATTAAAATGTATTAATTTATCAAATTGGAATAGAAATTAATTAGCAAACATAAAAAATAGGTTGATAGTGACAGGAAAAAGGAGAATTGAGCACACGATTTACTGTCCCCAGTAAAATTTTGTTAACAACTTATAAATATGTGTCTCCTGTGAGAGTCTTGCTTTAGTTCATAGGGATTTTAAGACCACAATACACTTTGTATAGGTGATAACGGTGTTTTATTTTGTAATGCAGGCAGCAATGATTATGAAAAAGTATCCTAAGAAGAAGGAATGGCATGAAGGTGGGTTAAAGTGCTTGCTCATTCCTCTAATTTTGAAAGAGCAAACTGAGAACCTAAAAATATATTTGTTGAACAATAATCCTCAGTTGATCTTTCATATTTGTGTACATCTTGCAAGGAGTGAGGTATTAGCCTCACTCTTGTTCTGTATTGTTTTTCTATTGTGTAGTGGACAGCCTTGAAAGATTGAATTAGTATTTATTTACCGATCCAATAACAGATTTACTTATGTTCCAGTATCATTAAGTTGCTGTCTTCCTCCATAGAGAACATGAAACTGATTTGCTTAGTACCCATTATTTAAAGATTTGAGTTGCTCATGTTTATTAAGAATTTCCCAGCTGTAACTAAAACTGTGTGGATAGCACCTATTAGTGATTCTTGGTGTCATCTCTATTGGACTCATACAAACATGAAGCTCATAAAATTATGTACTATGATTAAAGTAATAAAGATCCTTCATCTCAGAACAAGGAGCCAGAATCTATGAAACTGAGGTAAGATAACTCATGAACTCAGATCCTACATATTTGTTAGAGATATTATCTTAAAACTGCATCTGGGGCCAGAATTGTGGTTCAAGATCACTAGCAATCAGGGAAGTGTAAATCAAAACCACAATGAGGTTTCACCTCACCCCCGTTAGAATGGCTCACATTCAGAAATCTACCAACAATAGATGCTGGAGAGGATGTGGGGAAAAAGGGACACTAACCCACTGTTGGTGGGAATGCAAATTGGTTAAGCCACTATGGAAGTCAGTCTGGAGATTCCTCAGAAACCTGGATATAACCCTACCATAAACCCAGCCATCCCACTCCTTGGAATTTACCCAAAGGAAATGAAATTGGCAAACACACATGCTGTCTGCACATTAATGTTTATTGCAGCTCAATTCACAATAGCCAAGACCTGGAACCAACCCAAAGGCCCATCAACAGTAGACTGAATAAAGAAATTACGGGACATGTACTCTATAGAATACTATACAGTAGTCAAAAACAATGAAACCCAGTCATTTGCAACAAGATAGAGGAATCTGGAAAACATTATGCTGAGTGAATTAAGCCAGTCCCAAAGGGAAAAATATCGTATGTTCTCCCTTATCGTCGACAACTAACTCAGCACCAAAAGGGAAACTTGTTGAAGTGAAATGGACACTATGAGAAACAGTGACCTGATCAGCTCTTGTCCTGACTGTTGATGTACAATGTAATACTTTATCCATTTTAGTATTTTTTTTTGTTCTAGTACTATTGGTTGAACTCTGTAATTAACACACAATTATTCTTAAGTGTTTCAATTTTAACTGAAAAGTGATCCCTGTTAGGAATTTGGAAAACATTATGCTGAGTGAAATAAGTTAGTCCCAAAGGGACAAATATCATATGTTATCCCTGATAGGTGACAACTAACTGAACACCAAAAAGGAAACCTATTAAAGTGAAATGAACACTATGAGAAATGGTGACTTGATCAGCCTTTGCCCTGACTGTTGATGAACAACTTAATAGTTATGCCTCTTAGTAGTTTTTTTTTTTTTTTTTGGTTTGTTCTACTTAATACTTTTGGTTGAATGCTGTAATCAATACACAATTCTTCTTAAGTGCTGAAACTTAACTGAAAAGTGATTGTTGTTAAATCTAAGAGTGGGAATAAGAGAGGGAAGAGATGTGCAATTCAGGACATGCTCAAGCTGACTTTACCTCAAACGGTAGAGTTAGAAACATACCAGGGGATTCCAATTCAATCCCATCAAGGTGGCATGTACCAATGCCATCTCACTAGTCCCAGTGATCGATTTCTGTTCACAATTGATCATAATGATAGGACTAAGAACCAAAGGGATCACATAAACAAGAATAGTGTCTGCAAATACTAGCTGATAGAATAAAAAAGGGAGAGAGCGATCCAACATTGGAAGCGAGATACACAGCAGACTCATAGAATGGCAGATGTACTAAACAGCACTCTGGCCTCAGAATCAGCCCTTAAGGCATGTGGATCTGGCTGAAAAGCCCATGACAGTATTTCAGGCATGGAAAGCCAAGACACTCTGGCAAGAAAAAAAAAATAAATAAATAAATGAAATATCTCCATGAGTGAGATCCCAAAGGAAAGAACAGGCCATCAAAGAAGGAGCTAACTTTCAAAGGGAGGAGAGAACTTCCACTCTGACTACAACCTTGTCTAAATATGATCATAGTCGGTGAACTCAAAAGGCTTTCACAGCCTTGGCAACTCATGACAAGATCCTAGGGTGATTACTGATGCCATAAACAAGAGTGTCAATTGTTAAGTCAACAACATGAGTCACTGTGCACTTACTCCTCATGTAGGATCTCTGTCCTTAATGTGCTGTACATTGTGATGTAATGCAATAACTAGTATTCAAACAGTATTTTTCACTTTGTGTTTCTATGTGGGTGCAAACTGTTGAAATCTTTACTAAATATATGCTAAGGGCCAGCACTGTGGCTCAATAGGCTAATCCTCCACCTAGAGGCGCCAGCACACCGGGTTCTAGTACCGGTCATGGTGCCGGATTCTGTCCCGGTTGCCCCTCTTCCAGGCCAGCTCCCTGCTGTGGCCAGGGAGTGCAGTGGAGGATGGCCCAAGTCCTTGGGCCCTGCACCCCATGGGAGACCAGGAGAAGCACCTGGCTCCTGCCTTCGGATCAGCGCTGTGCGCCGGCTGCAGCGCACCGGCTGTGGCGGCCATTGGAGGGTGAACCAACAGCAAAGGAAGACCTTTCTCTCTGTCTCTCTCTTTCACTATCCACTCTGCCTGTCAAAAAAAATGCTAAACTGATCTTCTGTATATAAAGAGAATTGAAAATAAATCTTGATGTGAATGGAAGGGGAGAGGGAGCGTGAAAGGGGAGGGTTGCGGGTGGGAGGGAAGTTATGGGGAGGGATCCATTGTAATCCATAAGCTGTACTTTGGAAATTTATATTCATTAAATAAAAGTTAAAAAAAAAAACTGCATCTGGGGCCAGAATTGTGGTTTAGACAGTAAGGGTGCTGTCTGCAATACCAGCATCCCACATGGACAATAGCTCATGTCCCAGCTGCTCTACTTCATATACAGCTTCCTGCTAAGAGTCTGGGAGAGGATGACCCAAGTGCTTGTTCTGCTGCTACCCATGTGAGAGATCTAGGTGAAACTCCTGGCTCCTGGCTTTGGCCTGGCTCATACCTGGCCCTTTCAGCTACTTGGGAAGTGAGTGAACCAATGGATGGAAAACATTCTCTCTCTCTCTCTCTCTCTCTCTCTCTCTCTCTCTCTCTTTCTTGTTTCCCTGTGTCTCTGTTACTCTGAATTTCAAGTAAATAAATCTAAATGAAATAAAGTAAACTGTTTTAAAACTGCATCTTTGGCCACACACTCTTTGGAAAAGTTACGTATTATTCTAAGGTTGATTAATATCCCAATTAATTGAAAGAATACCTTTACATTTCTTCCCAGATGTCTGTAACTTTTGGGTAAACAAGATATATGTAAAGTCCCTTAAAACTATCTACCCATTTTTGATATAGAAAAGAAAATAACATAAAATAAACCAAGCATAATTTTAAACTTACATTTACTTTTCAAAATAATTGTATTGTTTCGTGGATGTCTTTATCATCAATGATACCTTGAATGAAAACCATGCTTAAGCAATTAGCATGACCAAAATGAATTTTGCTAATGTATTATAAATTAGAGGGGTGGACAGCCACAGATTTTAGAATAATCTTGCATAATTGTTCTTGGAATTTGGTTGTGTGACATTTCTTTCTCTCTTTGGGGACATACATGTTTATAAACAATAGATACTCTTCACTAACTGAGTCATTAAAAGTTCTGGTGGTCTTAGTACATAAAATAAATTTAAAATATCACAACAAATTAAGGGAAAAGAGGCATGAATTTACATCTTTAGAAACAACATTTTGCTAGCTTTCTCAGACAGGAAACTAGATATTCCAGCAATTTTTGCTGTCTCCCTTGGAGTAACAAAATATCTGCCCCATGTTTGATATAATTGTCAATAATTCTTACTCAAGAATGATTATTATGTTGTGTATCATTGCAACAATCAAGAGAGATGATGTTGATGGACTTTTTCATGAGTTCATTCTAGATCCCATGTGACTTTCAACTTCTTTCTCTCAAAACCCCATCATAAGGTTTCATCCTAAGTTGAAGGGACCTCAGCAATACATCTGCCCTACAGTTTGGGCAGAAGTTTAAGAAAAAAATCATGTTTGTCATGATGGAGAGAAACCGAAATTGATGCCCATGATATTCATACTACACTGAATTGAAATGACTCCCTGGATGGGAAGCTGTAAGATGCAATTTTCTACCTCTGGTCATATGTCCTTAGGATTCAATTACTGAAGAGAATAAAGGAGAATGCATAATAAGGGCAATTAGTATTCTCTATTACAAAGAAGTTACTAGGTCGTTTTCAACTTTCATTATAAAAAAAGGTTATTTGCAATTGTTCTATCAAATTGGAAAGGTATATGCAGTTCAATAAGAGTAAGAGTATCAATAATGGTAATAATGAGATATACTACAAAAGAGACATAAATTGTAACTATAGTTAAAATCTAATCATTATGTTACTATAATGCTCTTAGAAAATAAATGACTTAGAGAAAAGTCACATTTGATTGCTATCAGTTACATTGACTTAAAATTTTATAAGCTGCTGAAGACTTTTCAAAGATAAAATAATTCAGGTTTACCAAAGATCAATAAATTTTCACTTATTTTGGTCAATCTTTTGAAAATTATTTCTTTCTCAATCAGAGCTAGACAATAGGTACCATATTTTCCTAAAACATAAATGTTTATAATAGTTGAAATTCTATCTGGAGTAGAGAAATGATTTAATATATCATGCCTGAGTAAAGCAATGTAAAAATTTATCCGTAACCATTTATAAGTTAAAGTGAAAAGGACTTTAAAAAAATAAAACTTCTAATGATCTTAAACTAGAGAACTTATAATCTGTAACAAAAAGACTGTTTTGACTGCCTTATTTCCACTTTACATTGTCCTTAAATAATAAATCAATAGCAAAGTAACTTCAGCTGTAGTTTCAGTTTAATTTCTATACTCAAGGTATGAAACACAGTTAAATAGGAACATATAATTTTAGAATAAAAAGGACCCTTAGAGATTAAATATTCCTATTATTTCATTTATGCATGTGGAAAAAGGTTTGACAATCTTATAAGGGTCAAACAACTTTAAAAACCACATAGAATATCTGTATGATAAGATGCATATATTATTAAAATTTATTTATTTGTGAATATATTTATAAGTATCTATTAAATATTTAAATATAATTTTACAGTATGAGTTTTTGGGGAAGGTTTAATTTAATTCAATATTTCACAATTTTAATTTGTCTTCCAAATATTTTATTAATACACATTTTATTAGTGGCAAGGATAATTTACAGTGGGAAGGAAAAATCATAAACTCAGATTGTTTCAAAGTTTAATAATGGATATGTAAATTTGGAAAAATATATTCTTGTCACATGGAATTCTGCTACAACTCCATAATAAAGTTGATTAGCCTTTGTAAGTAAAAATAAAAAAGCATTGATTCATAACAATATTTTAACCATCCAAATTTACTTATAAATAGTATTAAAATATATTAGTGATATAAACAGCAATTTTTTACATTTAATTTTACTAATCTTGCAATAAAATGCATCATTGCTAAACCCCACTTCTGATATAAATGCATAGTTCTCCAGGCCTCCCTAACTTTGGTGATTCATAAGAAGAATGTCAGGGGCCAGCGCCGTTGCTCACTTGATTAATCCTCAGCCTGTGGCGCCGGCATCCCATGTGGGCGTCGGGTTCTAGTCCCGGTTGTTCCTCTTCCAGTCCAGCTCTCTGCTGTGGCCTGGGGAAGGCAGTGGAGGATGGCCCAAGTGCTTGGGCCCTGCACCTGCATGGGAGACCAGGAGGAAGCACCTGGCTCCTGGCTTCGGATCTGCACAGTGTGTCGGCTAGAGTGGCCACTGGGGGTGAACCAACAGAAGGAAGACCTCTCTCTCTCTCTCTCTCCCTCTCTCTCACAGTCTAACTCTACCTGTCAAAATAAAAAAAAAAAAAAAAAAAAAGAAAAAAGAAGGATGGCATGCTTAAGTCTGAAATGGAAAAGGTTTATTATAGCAAGACGTGACAAAATCATTTCTAGTTCTAGGCTACTAATGCAAAGTAAAAACAATGACACATAAATAGAAGTGCAGTGATGTTCTGTATATACTAGTTCCAGGTTGACATATACATGTTACAGTGGATCAATACATATATGTTAGCCTTAAATTTTGAGGATTAGAAATCATCTGAAAACATTTAAGCGAAAATAAAAATCAGTATTACAACCGCTACCACTACTACCCTACAGATTTGGACAGTTCATTAAAATGTGAAATGGGAAAGAGGTATTTTGCTATAATTATACTGAGCTATTCAATTTAATAATAGGATTACCAATTCTTTGTATTGAAATTTTGTGAACACCCAGAATACCAGCTTTAAAATCATACTCGGAGGCCGGCAACGCGGCTCAATAGGCTAATCCTCCGCCTGCGGCGCTGGCACACCAGGTTCTAGTCCCGGTCGGGGCGCTGGATTCTGTCCCGGTTGCCCCTCTTCCAGGCCAGATCTCTGCTGTGGCCTGGGAGTGCAGTGGAGGGTGGCCCAGGTAAATGGGCCCTGTACCCCATGGGAGACCAGGATAAGCACCTGGCTCCTGCGGTAGCCATTGGATGGTGAACCAACGGCAAAAGGAAGACCTTTCTCTCTGTCTCTCTCTCTCACTGTCCACTCTGCCCATCAAAAAAAAATTTAAAAAAATAAAAATAAAATCATACTTGGTACATAAAGAAACAACATCACTTATAAATTTTAGATAAGAGCTTGTATGTATACATGAATGGCATGGTCATATATACCTTTACATGTGATAGGTCCTCAGAAGATTCATGAAATGTTTAATCTAAATGCATATAATTTGATATATATGCATATATATATATATATATATATATATATATAAATACAGAGATTCTAGGCTTGGCTGAGCCCATATCCAAAACTGGAAATCAGTTGAGGTCTCCCATGTAGATGGCGGTAGCCCAATTACTTTGAGCATCACTGCTTCCTCCTAGATTGTTTTGGAAGGAAGCCAAAATCAGGAACTCTGGGTGGATATTGAACCCACACACTATAACATGAGATGTAGATATCTTAATTAACATCTTAATAGCTAAGTCAAACACCCAATCCTAAACTCCTCATCTTTTAATACAATTTTTCTATAAATTTTCTAAAGTCCCCTCATATACATTTATACACATACAGGTGTTTTTGTAGAAATGATGGTCTTTAAAATTGAAAATTTGGGGATTTTTTAAATAAATTATAGTTTGCCCATAAGATGAACATATACTCATTGTAAAATATTGTTAAGAATGGTTTTTCATTCTTTGTAGCTAGTTTTATAGAGCAACTTACTCTATGCTGTTCAAATGTCTAGGGGCTTTGGTAAAAGCCAATAATAGATAACAGGAATGTCTCGGCTTGATGGAGACACAATTCTAGTATTACAATTAAGCCAATGAATTATATTACACATTATAATTGGCAGTTTGCTGGCTGTTGTTAAGTTCTATGGCTAAAAATGAAAGCAAGCAAGAAAAATGTAGCAACTGAGAGACTGGCTAGTAATAGTTATTAGATTCTGAACGGGGTAGTTGCTGAAGGTTTCATTGAATGTTTCTGTATGAATGGTTATGAGACAGTGAGCTGAAAGCATTACAGAGAATAACATTTTCAGGAAGTAGAAGCTCCAGATTAGGCCATGGGATAGCTACGTACCTGTAATTTTCCAGTAAGGATGCCAGTGTGATGGAGA
Source organism: Oryctolagus cuniculus (assembly GCF_051225735.1). Taxonomy (NCBI): domain Eukaryota; kingdom Metazoa; phylum Chordata; class Mammalia; order Lagomorpha; family Leporidae; genus Oryctolagus; species Oryctolagus cuniculus. Next base: position 62,377,996 of record NC_142874.1, on the reverse strand, counting down.
ATAGAGACCTAATAGGGGATATGATTGCAGGGGGCTTAAAGTAAGTGGTAAGGATTTTGCTTTTTTCTTTGACAGGCAGCTGACGAATGGTTGGAAATTGAAAAACAGTAACATCTTTAACAATTTGCCATGTCACTTATGATAGCTTTGTGAAAATAGATTACAAGGAAGCAAAAAAGAAAGCAGGGAGATTAGTGAGGAAACTATTGTGCAAACTCTTCCTAGAGCTGCTCTACCTATAAAATGTAAACTGGAGCTGTTCTATGCAAGGTAGATGCATTTTAACTCTCTTCAACAGATATGAAATTCCTTGGAATTGCCAATGTTTTTCTTGAACAATTGGAAACAGAGAGTCGGAATGACTTACTGGGTATGGATTTGGAGAATTTTGGAGATTAGAGGGTAGATAATACCAATATTTTACTCCTAGCATGCTTAGTTCAAAATCAGTATTTAATTGTACATTTTTTTAAAATATTTTATCTATATAAGGGAAATAAATTGCACATATTTCATATATGTAGTTTTAAGAAAAAAATGATACTTCCTTCCCTACTTCATTCCTATCCTCCTTCCTCCTCCTTTTCTTATTTTTCCTTCAATTTCACCATGACATACTTTAATTTACTTTTTAGTCACAAGTCTAACCTTCCACTAAAGAATTTAGCAAGTAGTGAGTATAAAAACCATTGCTCCTGAAAAATATAGTCAAGGGCTATTAACAATAATAAAATCTCAAAGTGTCAATTTAGCTCATATACCTTATATTTTTGTACTCTTTATATTATTAACCACAATTCAGAGAAAATATATGAATTTTTCTTCTTGTGACTGGGTTATTTCTTGAGGAATAATGGTCTTCAGTTACATCTACTTTGATATGAAAGAGAGGATTTCATTCTTTCTATAGCTGGGTAGTATTCCATCATAGATATAGATATACAGATATCAATATGTGTGTATCTGTATATCTATATCTATCAATAGATAGATAGATAGATACCTGACGATTTCTTTGTCCAGTCATCAGTTGATGGACATCTTTGTTGATTCTGTAACTTAGCTATAGTGACTTGAGATTCTATAAACATTGGGGTTCAAATAACTCATATGCTGATTTAATTTCCCAAAAGTGAGATTGCTGATTTATATGGTATTGTGATGTTCAGTTTTTTTAGGAACCTCCATATTGTCTTCCATAATGGTTGTACTAGTTTACATTCCCACAAATAGTAGGTTAGGGTGCATTTTCCCCCACATCCTCACCAGTATTTGCTATTTTTTAAATTTTTGTGTCATTTGTATTGCCTTGTGGGCTAGTGATCCTGAGCATTTTCTCATGAGTCTATTGGAAATTTCATCCTTTGAGAAATACCTGTTTTAATTGTTAGCACATTTTTAAACTTGAGTGCTTATTTTGTTGTTTTAGAGTTTGTTGAACTCTTTATATATTCTGTATGTTAATACTTTATCAGATGTGCAGTTTCCAAATATTTTCTCCCATTTTAGCTGTTGTCCCTTTAATTTATTGAGTCTTTTCCTTTGCTGTGCAGAATTTTCTTAGCTTGATGTAATCCCATTGGTATATTTTTGCCTTTATTTTCTGTGCATCTAGGGTCTTATCTAAGAAGTCTTTGCCCATGCCAATATCTTGCAGCATTTCACCTATATTTTCCTCTAGTAATTGTATGCCTTTTAAAAATAGATTAATAGTTATAAAGAGAATATCATACTTTTTAATCTTCATCCAGATTTAAAAATAATGATAAGAAATTATATCAATACCATAAGAGTTGTTGAGGTTAGGCAATATAGCCACTTGTGATCCTATTGATGTAGTACTTTTTTTATTTTTTGACAGTCAGAGTTAGACATTGAGAGAGAGTGAGACAGAGAGAAAGGTCTTCCTTCCATTGGTTCACTCCCCAAATGGCCACCCCAGCCAGTGTGTTTTGCCGATCTGACGAAGCCAGGAGCCAGATGCTTCCTCCTGTTCTCCCATGCAGGTGCAGGGCCCAAGCACTTGGGCCATCCTCCACTGCCTTCCCAGGCCACAGCAGAGAGCTGGACTGGAAGAGGAGCAACTAGGACAGAATCCAGCACCCCAACTGGGACTAGAACCTGGGGTGTGGGTGCCGCAGGCAGAGGATTAGCCTAGTGAGCCGTGGCGCTGGCCGATATAACTCATTTTGAAAAACGAAAAAAAGTGTTTCTCTATTTTAATTTATCTGAAGGCAGAATGAAAGAATAATGGAGAGAAATGGAAAGTGTCGCTCCCCCTCTTCGTGGAGGAACGACACAGAACCCTGCGCTGTTCTTTCGTCTGCTCGGCCCTCCCCGGGTTTGCTGCTGGTTCTTCCCGGGTTGGCTACTATCCCTTCCACCTCCGTGGAAGGGCAGTTCCCCCTGGCCACATTCCCCACTTCCGCAGGGGAGCGGCACACCGCCGGCCGGCTCTCTCGGGGGCTGCACAGGTGTTCCCTCAGATGTTCCCCATAGATGTTCCCGGTGCATGCCGTCTCTCTCCTCCTTTATAGTCCTCCTCCGCCAATCCCAACTCGGCTGCCCACACGCCGAGTACGCTGCTCTCCTCCAATCAGGAGCAAGTCCTACAGTTTATTAGTTGAACTGGAGGCAGCTGTGCGGAAGCTGTTTACTTCTCTCCCAGCGCCATATTGTGGGAGAGCAGATGCATAGAATAAGTCCTAATTCGAGTAACAGTCTAGTCCGGATTGCTCCCCACAGATCCCCCTTTCTTTTTATTTTTTAGCGTTGATACGCGCCTGTCTTCGGTGTCCCGCGGCACACACTCTGCTCTACTTGCTAGAGTTGCCACAGGCTCTTACAAGTCCTATCAGGCAAACCGAATCCGGGTCCTCTCATTGCCTTATTGTGGGGGAGACTTATTAGTGTTGGTTCGTGCCTATCTTCGGTGACCTGCAGCTCATACTCTGGTCGAGCTGCTTGCTGGCGCTTACCGCCTTAAATCAGGCAGACCGAATCCAAGCTTTCTCATTGTTGTATTGTGGGGAAGCTTTACTGATGTTAATTCGTGCCTGTCTTCGGTGACCTGCGGCGCATAAGCTGCTAGCCGTTGCAGGTGCTCATCGTCTCACTAATCGGGCAGACCGAATCCAAGCCTTCTAATTGGCATGTTGAGGGGAGGCCTTATTTTTCTCTATTTCTCTATCTCCGGGCATTTCTATTTCTCCCATTTTACTTCTGTCTGCCAACATTCCTATTTCTCTTTTACTTCTAAACTTCTGTTTCTCTTATCCCCGCAGCTTTCCGGCACCTCGCCCCGCCGGCGGGTTCCCGGCTCTGCGCTGCTTCAGCCCGCGCGCCTCTCTCATCTGCGCAGCTTCCCGGCTTTGCGCGGCTCGGCTTCGCGCGCTCCGCGGTCTCCACGCTTAACCCTTTCGCGTCTGAACCACAGCCTCGCGCCAGCCCCGTTCCCTATCTATTCACGCCCCGTGCTCTCTGCACGCGGCGGCTTCCGCGAGTAACACAGCGTAGCTTACGTGTCCGCCACTAGCATTCAATCTAAGTTCCCCGGGCTAGCCTGGCGAATTCAACCCAGCGTACGTCTCCGCCCCACGATTTGGCTTCCCGTCCTTTGCTCCCCGGGCTAATCAGACGGATCCCAACCTGGCTCACGTTTCAGCTTCTGGTTTCAACTTTTCACCCCCTATTCCCGGGCTAACTTGAGAACCCCAAAGTGGCTTCCGTTTCCGCCTCGGCCTGCCCCCTGCGGCTTCAATTTCCCTAACATTTTTCTCTACCCGGTATGTTTCCCCAAGCTTTCCTCCAACGATATTCCTCCCTCATTTCTCCTGGCCTCTCCCCACAGTCCGCGTCCGAGTCTGTTTGTTCTAGCTTTCACTTTTGCTTTCGACCTTAGAGATTTCTCCCAGCTTCCCCCCGTAGTCCGTATCTGAGTCTATGCCTAGGCTTTCAATAGCTTCTTCCGGCACCCTTTTCGTCCGGCTTTTCCCTAGGCTGTTTGCTAGTCTCTTTCTCCGGTAATTTTCCACTTCTTCCCGTTTCTTCCCTCCTAAGTTTGCTATCCGTCCTAGGTTTCCTAACCGAGCTAGGTTTCCTATCCATCCTAGGTTTTCTATCCGAGTCACGGCACCATTATGTCGCTCCCCCTCTTCGTGGAGGAGCAACACAGGACCCTGGGCTGTTCTTTCGTCTGCTCGGCCCTCCCCGGGTTTGCTGCTGGTTCTTCCCGGGTTGGCTACTATCCCTTCCACCTCCGTGGAAGGGCAGTTCCCCCTGGCCACATTCCCCACTTCCGCAGGGGAGCGGCACACCGCCGGCCGGCTCTCTCGGGGGCTGCACAGGTGTTCCCTCAGATGTTCCCCATAGATGTTCCCGGTGCATGCCGTCTCTCTCCTCCTTTATAGTCCTCCTCCGCCAATCCCAACTCGGCTGCCCACACGCCGAGTACGCTGCTCTCCTCCAATCAGGAGCAAGTCCTACAGTTTATTAGTTGAACTGGAGGCAGCTGTGCGGAAGCTGTTTACTTCTCTCCCAGCGCCATATTGTGGGAGAGCAGATGCATAGAATAAGTCCTAATTCGAGTAACAGTCTAGTCCGGATTGCTCCCCACAGAAAGAGAGATGAAGGAGAGAGAAATCTTCTATCCAATCATTCACATTCTAAATGCCAGCAATAATCAGAGTCAAGCAAGGTGAAAACCAGGAGACAGGAACTCTATTGAGGGCATTCATGTGAGTTGCAGGGTCCTAAGAACTTGAGCCATCATCTACTTATGGTCTTGCCAGACATATTAGCAGGACCCGGATCAGAAGCACAGGACTCAATCCAGCATGTACGCTATGGAATGCAGGCATCTCAAGTGACACCTCAATATAATGTACCAAACCGCCCACTTATAGCTTTTTGAATAATAAAATCTCATTAACTTTATAGTCATAAAAGATATCATAAAACTAGTAATCATAAAGTTAGAAATCAAGAAAAAAATTAATTATTTATGTAGCACTAAAATGGAAAATAGGTTTACTAATTTTCAAAACATTTAGCTAAAATAGTGGTATTAAATTCAATTTTGTTAGATATAATGAGTTTAGCTACATTCAAAATGCATGGTGCTATTTTATTTTTTCATAAAAACCTATGTACATTGGAAAATAACATAGTAGTCATTTTGTATTTTCACTTTTGAACTTTTAGAAATGTAGTACATATAAATGCATTTTTAAATTGTATAATAAACATCCAGAGTGATTTTTCAATTAACTTATCTATACATATTTAAACTTGAATTATGCATATTAATGCTTAGAAAACCAGAAATTTTAGGATCTTTGTGGAAATTAGATATCACATTTTGCTAAGTATCATCTATTTCTTTTAAATTTTATTTAATAAATACAAATTTCCAAAGTACAGCTTTTGGAATACATGGATTTTTCCCCCCATAACTTCCCTCCCACCTGCAACCCTCCCATCTCCCACTCCTTCTCCCATTCCAGTCACATCAAGATTCATTTTCACTTATCTTCATATACAGAGATCAATTTAGTATATCTTAAGTAAAGATTTCAACAGTTTGCACCCACACAGAAACACAAAGTGCAAAGCACAGTTTGAGTTCTAGCTATAGCTTTAATTCACATTGGAAAACACATTAAGGACAGAGATCCTACATGGGGAGTATGTGTGCAGTGACTCCTGTTGGTGACTTAACAATTGATACTCTTGTTTATGGCGTCAGCCAGATCCAAATGTCTTATGGGATGATTCTGAGGCCAGAGTGCTGTTTAGGACTTCTGCCATTCTATGAGTCTGCTATGTATCCTGCTTCCCATGTTGGATCGTTCACTCCTTCTTAATTCTATCAGTTAGTAATAGCAGATACTCATCTTGTTTATGTGATCCCTTTGACTCTTAGACCTATCATTATGATCAATTGTGAATTTGGGAGGATTCCCTCTTTTTTGATTGTTCTGAACAGTTTGAGAAGAATTGGAGTTAGTTCTTCTTTAAATGTCTGGTGGAATTCAACAGTGAATCCATCTGGTCCTGGGCATTTTTTTGTTGGGAGGGCCTTTATTACTGTTTCAATTTCTGTCTCAGTTATCGGTCTGTTTGGGTTTTCTATGTTCCTGGTTCAATTTAGGTTGGTTGCATGTGTCCAGCAGTCTATCCATTTCTGATAGATTTCCCTGTTTGCTGACATACAACTTGTTGTAGTAATTTCTGATGATTCTTTTTATTTCTGTGGTGTCTGTTACATTCCCTCTTTCTTCTCTGATTTTATTGATTTGAGTCTTTTCTCTTCTTTTTTTAGTTAGTTGGACCAATGGGGTGTCAATTTTGTTTATTTTTTTCAAAAAAACCAGCTCTTTGTCTGATCTTTTGTAATGTTTTTTTGGATTCAATCCTGTTGATTTCTTCTTTGATTTTAATTATTTCTCTTTTCCTACTAGATTTGGGTCGGGTTTGCTTCAGTTTTTCTAGATGCTTGAGATGTATTGATAGCTCATCTATTTGGTGCCTTTCCAATTTTTTGATGTAGGCACCGATTGCTATAAACTTTCCTCTTAACACTACTTTTGCTGGATCCCATAAGTTTTGATATGTTGTGCTGTTATCCATATTTACTTCCAGAAAGTTTTTGATTTCTCTTTTGATTTCTTCTATGACCCAGTGTTCATTCAGGATCATGTGGTTAAGTCTCTGTGGGTTTGCATATGCTCTAGGGATTCCTGAGTTGTTAATTTCCAGCTTCATTCCACTGTGGTCTGAGAAGCTGCATGGTATGATTCTAATTCTTTTGAATTTGCTGAGACTTGCTTTATGGCCTAGTATGTGGTCAGTCCTAGAGTAGGTTCCACGTACTGCTGAGAAGAATGTAAATTCTTTAAGTGTAGGCTGAAAAGTTCTGTATATATCTGTTAGATCCATTTGGGCTATAGTTTCAATTAAATCTGCTGTTTCCTTGTTGATCTTCTCTCCAGTTGATCTGTCTATATCTGAAAGTGACGTATTGAATTCCCCCAGTACTATTGTATTGTAGTCTAAGTCTCCCATTAAGTCCCTTAACATATCTTTTAAATAAACTTGAGCACTGTAACTAGGTGCATATACATTTATAATAATTATATCTTCCTGTTAAAATGATCCCTTAATCATTATATAGTGCCCCTCTTTCTCTCTTAACAGTTTTTGTGTCAAAGTTTATTTTTATGATATTAATATGGCTACACCTGCTTTTTTTGGTTTCTGTTGGCATGGAATATCTTTTTCCAACCTTTCACTTTCAATCTGCATGCATCTTTGTTATAAAGATGTAATTTTTGTAAGCAGCAAATAGATGGGTTTTGTTCCTTAATCCATTCAGCCAGTCTGTATCTTTTAACTGGGGAGTTGAGGCCATTTACATTCAATGTGACTATTGCTAAGTAGCAACTTTGCCCTGCCATTTTCCCCAAGATATTTTCTAATATATGCTTTGAACTTCCTGTGATCTTTTACTGGGAGGTTTTCTTCCTTTACCTTCTTTTATATTAATGGCCATGTGTCTGTGTTCTGTGTATAACACATCTTTAAGCATCTTTTGCAGGGGTGGATGAGTGGTGACAAATTCTTTCTATTTCTGTTTGCTATGAACGGTCTTTATTTCACCTTCATTTACAAATAAGAGCTGTGAAGGTTATAATATTCTGGGCTGGCAGTTTTTTTTCTCTCAATACTTGGTCTATATCTTGCCATTCCCTCCTAGCCTGTAGGGTTTCTGATGAGAAGTCTGCTGTGAGTCTGATTGGAGATCTTCTGAGAGTAATCTGATGTTTCTCTCTTACACATTTTAGAATCTTTTCTTTATATTTTACTGTGCTGAGTTTGATTACAACTTGTCATGGTGAGGATTTCTTTTGGTCATGTTTACTGGGCTTTTATGAGCTTCCTGTACTTGGATGTCTCTGTCCTCTAAACCCAGGAAGTTTTCTGCCAGTTTCTCACTAAAAAGGCCTTGTAATCCTTTCTCTCTCTCCATACCTTCAGGAACTCCTAGAACCCAAATGTTGGTTTTTTTAATAGTATCCTATAGATGCCCATCAATATTTTTTTATATTTCTAATTTCCTCTTCTTTTCTTTGGTTTGACTGTATAATTTTCTGTGCTCTGTCTTCTAAGTCTGATGTTCTCTCTTCTACCTCACTGATTCTGTTTTTAAGACTCTCAAATGTGTTTTTCATTTGTTCTATTGAATTCTTCATTTCATTTTGGTTTCTCCTCAATATCTTAATTTCAAGTTCTACTAAATTCCTCATTTCATTTTGATTCCTTCTTAAGATTTCGTTTTGACAAGAGAGATTTTCTGTCTTGTCCTGTATGGATTTCTGTAGTTTGTGCACTTTTTTTTGACAGGCAGAGTGGATAGTGAGAGAAACAAAGGTCTTCCTTTTGCTGTTGGTTCACCCTCCAATGGCTGCCGCAGCCGGCATGATGCAGCCGGTGCACCGTGCTGATCCGATGGCAGGAGCCAGGTGCTTTTCCTGGTCTCCCATGGGGTGCAGGGCCCAAGCACTTGGGCCATCCTCCACTGCCTTCCCGGGGCACAGCAGAGAGCTGGCCTGGAAGAGGGGCAACCGAGAAAGAATCTGGCACCTCAACCGGGACTAGAACCCAGTTGCTGGTGCTGCTAGGTGGAGGATTAGCCTATTGAGCCGTGGCAACGGCCGCATTTGTTTTTGATAACTTCTAAATGTTTTTATCATAAATTTTTTGAATTCCATATCTTGCATTTCTTCTATCTCATCATCTCCATATCTTGTAAATTTGAGTGTTATGTTAATTTGGGAGCATCATGATGTCTTCCTTGTTCTTGTTTCCTCGGTTTTTGCATTTGTTGTTTGGCATTGTGGAGATATTCTTTGGTTTCTTTTTTTCTAACTGTGGTGGCTTTTCTTGTTATATACTATGACTCTAGATTAAGAGGACTGTCTGCTTTGGTGAATCTCTAGAGGCTTGTGATGGGTGTGGCCAGAGAGCTCTATTCAGTTCTTCAGTGTTAAGGGTGTGCCAAAGGTGAAACACACATTTTTGGCATGGTAAATCTCTCCCTCTTTTTTCTTAATCCAGATGGGGAGTAATTCTGCTCAGCTGAGCTCTTCTCCTTGATGGCAATCAGTGCCCAAACACTAGCCCCAGTGGGAATAATATTTGTCTGCTCTGTCCCAAGGACCACACAAAGGATATGTGCAGTCCTCAGTGTAAGATCAGATTCCCCTGCAATGTCTCCCACTGGGTTGCCAAGGTTACTGAGTTTGTGGTGTCTTCCACTGAGAGAGTGCGTCTCAGGCACTCCATGAGTTCTCCCACACACCCTCCATTTTTTTTCACAGTTCCAGTTCATAAGCTCCACACATTCACTATGTCTTAACCTCCTGTTATTTCTCCCCACCGGAGTCAGGTTTTTCTGCTTGGCTGAGGGTGGGCGCAGCCCTGAGCTGGCGCAGCTGTTAGGTATGTCCAAAATGGCACCTGCTCTTTGTCTTGTTTGCCTTTGTTAGATGAGTGGAGAGAGAGAATCGTGTCCGTACTGGTCCCTTTTATTTATTTATTTATTTTCTTTCTTCTAATTATCCTAGTGAACTTTCCTCCACGGGGCTTCAAGCCTCGTTCCCTCTAGGCTCTTCCTGCTGCTTTTCCGCCAGTGTCTCTGGCTACTACAGTTTCACCTCACCTCCCTTTCCAACGATGTTGTGTAGACTCAGCAGCTGGGGTCCCGAGCCATGGGCACCTGTGCCCTCCACGTAGTTCCACCATGTCCCACTAGTTCTGAAAGGTTTTCTCTGCATTTTTCCCCTAACTCTTCCCTGAAACTACAGTATCTCCACTTTTATTAAAATATCTTTTCCTGGACTATCAGTGCTTGCCCTCTCTATTTAGCCATCTTGGAGCCGCCCACCACTAATTATCATCTTAAACAGTACCGGGATAGCAATGAGAATTTTTAAAAACATCTTATTTCTGTTCAATGCATAGGTAAATGGATTATCACTACATCTCTCAGTATGGCTGCAGGTTGCTGTTCCAAAATATTTAGGAAATGAATAATCCAGTTTCCAAGTATGTCTTGATGTAAATATCCAGGGCACTGACTTCATAAATAGCACCCTAATCAACTGATAAAAAGTAAAATATAATCTGTTGTATCTGTTCTTTTGTAACTCACTTTGTACAGAAGTTTCTGATATATATTTTTCTTTCAATATATTCCTGTATTATGTTTGATGAGAAAATTTACCAAATGACATTCATCAGCTCTTTTAAGATGAATGATAAAGACTTATTTTCAAAAAGATTCGTATACTGGAATCTAAGCATTAAGGAGCCTTCCATGAAACTAACATCACTATGATCTGACTGTAAAGTTGAAGTTTTGACAACTTCTCAACTACTTAATATGTGGTATAATAGGTAACTTACTTTATATCTTGCTATGTTTAATGGAGCAAGAAGGGGACTCTAGAGGATTCTAAAGCTAACATTCTTGAAGAAATTTATAGAATTCTTCTAAATGAAGTGTTTTAATGCCGGCATATGTCATTATACCCTTACATATCACATATTGTTCCTTCAGTAGTTACTTGTTAAAACTTTAAATTTGTATTCATTTATTTTATTCATTTTATTTATTTATTTATTTATTCAATCCAGGTATATCACATGATATCTCACATGGGTGGCCAGGACCCAAGCACTTAAGCCATCGTCAGCTGCCTTCCAAGGTGGACATTAGGAAGAAGCTGGCATCAGAAGCAGCCTTCTGTTGTTTCAGCCCTGGTATTTTAACTCTAGCAAAGCTGCCTAAGGCAATTATATAAAAAATGAATAAGGAATATTTAAAAAGTGGTAGTTAACAACCTTAAAAAATTGTTAGGGAATTTATTTTCTACAGGTATCCTTTTTTTTATCTTTAGATGTACATTTTCTTGACCTCCCATTTAATTCTATAGTAGCATCTTTTTCAATTTACTCATCACAATAAAATCTGTCTGTTAAACCTGAATTTCCACCACCAAGATTGTTGCCTCTTAAAGAGAATAATGTTGAAACTCCTAGACTGGTATTTTTTACTTTTATTTTTTCTTGCTAACCAGAAAAGCTCTTACTGCCAACTGTTCCTCCTCTGATACTGCAAAGCTTCTGGTTGCTCTTAGAGAAACATGTTCTCTTGTCGATTAGCCAGCAGTAGACCTCACAACCTAAGTTTGGTAACAGAAAATGATTGGTTTCTCTGGCAACTGGATACAATATGCTTCATCTATTCCAAAATTCATCAATTTTCTGGTCTGCTGATGTCCTCCTTCATTATTTTCAAGAGTTGACACAGTCCATTTTGTTTATCCTTACTGCTATTTTCAGATGAATTATTAGAGTGGAACTTTGCTTTTTTTTTTTTTTTTTGAACTTTGCTTTTAACACAATATTACTTCTTGTTTATATTTCCAAAATAGCACTGCAATAATAAGACACACTTAAAAATCAGGTATATCATCATTAGTCTGTTTCACATGGAAATATAAAAATAAAAGTGAACGGTAGAGAATGGTGTTTTGAATATCTAGACAAATAATACATTAAAGAGGTTAAGGCAGGTGTTGTGCAGAGGGCTTAGAATGTACTTTGTGAGAGGTTGTTGTGTAGAGGGTTTAGAGTACCTTGTGCGAGGTTTAGCTCCTCCACCTATGATGCAACTCCTTCCTAATATACCTGGGAACACAGCTGAAGTTGGCTGAAATTACTGGAATTTCTACTAGGCATTCAGAAGATACTGATGGGGTTTCTGGCTCCACCCTAAGCTGTTGTAGATATTTGGTGAGGTAACTGGTGGATGGTGAATCAATCTCTCTCTCCTTTACAAATAAATAAATAAATCTTTTAAAATTAAAACAGGTAAAAAGGATAATGAAAGGCAAATCATTTCACTTAAGGTAAGACACTATTGGTAAAGAATTAAGGCTATTCAACCACTGTTTGCAAATGAAACCAAAAAGTGGGGGTTGTGCAGTGATGCATCAATGAAATTCTAATGTTTCTTACCTTTTATTCAAAAACTATTTCCTTTCATGTAAGTATAAAATTAAACAATCCATATTTTGGCCATTTTTCAAGCATTATAAATATAGATACTAAAACAGATACCAAAAGTTTTTGCTTTTTACTAAAGTTAAATATAAAAGTGTAAATTAACAAAATTAATAATTTATATAAACTTAATCTGATAGCTTTTATTTCCTTTGATCCTATAAATCAATTCATATTCTAAATTTATTTCTAAACAAATGACAAAATTAAAAAAAAATCCACTCTGTCTGAATTTTTGCAGATACTTCATTCTCCTGCATGATTTTCCTTTTTTCTATTTCAGGCATTTTACAATAGTTAAGTATGTACATTGGCTTTTATTACACACAGGTTCATTATCTCTTAATCTCACCCACATCTTAAAATAATGTGGAATGTTTCAAACTACTTACTCCCTTCCTCAAACTGTTCTGATTTAATTGGACCAAAGTGAGACCAAGAAATGAGTATTATTTAAAATCTCACCATGTGATTCTACTATAAAGCCAATGTTTAGAGCCATGGGTTAGATCTTTAAGATAAATACACATTATTAGTTGAAGTGGTTTTAAAATTGGATAGCAGTAATCTTGATCGAAAGGGGACTGCTTATAATAGAACCCTGCTTTGGGCCTTCATGTACTTAAAATGTTCTTCTGTTTTTATTCCATTAAATATAATTTTTTATTCATTTTCTTCAGCATTTAGGATTCTAAGACGCATTACAGATTTCACAAAACTTGCATTTTCTAAATGTCAACACTCTAAAATACCATTTATTTTTAAAAATAATGTTTGCTTAAAATCCTATTGCTCTGTCAAGAGTCAATTGAACTTAAAAAATATAATTATTAGTTATTCAGCAAAAACAGAAGGATTTTAACCAACTGTGTCGAAAGAAATATTTTAACACTGATTTATTTTTACTAAGTGACTGAGTTTTCCTTTATGTTTTATGCATAAGCTTATCTGGTTTCCTTCATTCTCTTTAAAAATGATTTAAATAAAGAACTGTGATTATCTGTAAAACTGATTGCTCAAAGTAATTAATCATTTTTTATGAAATTACCAGGGTAAATTAAGAATCTTATAATTAAAGAGTTTTCTCTTGTGTAAATGAAACATGCTGAGAGACTGTGTTGGGTAATTACTATTTCAAAAACCAATCAAATTAAGTCCTTGTACACTGGACTTCATATATCTGTATATCACTATATATATATATATATATATATATATATACACACACCATATATTTTCTAACTTTTTCAAAAAATATTGTTTCCTTTTTTCACGGTTTTAAAAGAAATCACTAAAAATCAAAAGGCACAAGGAATTTTCTTTAAAAATGTTTATTTATTTATCTGAAAGGCAAAGTTACAAAAAGCAAGAGAAAAATAGACAGAAGGAGAAAGATCTCCCATGTGCCAGTTCACTCCCCAGATGACTTCAACAGCTAAGGTTGGACAGCACAAAGCCAGGCATCAGGAACTTCTTCCAAGTCTCTCAGGTGAGTGCAGGGCCCAGGAATTTGAGTCATCTTCTGCTGTTTTTACAGGTGCATTGGAGGGAAGCTAGATAAGAAGTGGAGCAACCAGGACATGAAGTGCTGGCCATATAGGATGCCAGTGTTACATGTGGTAACCTAACTCACTGTGCCACACCACTGGCCCTAACGAATATTTTCTAAAATTATTTGACCACCTGTAAAGCAAAATCCTATTTCCTATTGTTGAATGTTACTAATTGGAGTGACTTGTTCTTGCATTAGGTTATTTGTGCGATATACTATTTCTGTTATATCTTATTGTAAATGAGCATTCTTGTCCTTCTTCTCATGACATATATTCAAAAGAAACTCAAGTTGATGGTGAATAAGTGAATATTGTATAACTGTATTTACCAAAACACTGTTCTTAATTATGTAATACTCTTGTGGAAAAGTAGTTTTTTAAAAAATAAAATGCAACTTGGACTTTATAATCATTTTTGTTAAGCAGGTTAACCTGGAAAATCTTACTATACTAACAAATTTGCCTTAAAATTTTAGAAATTTAATTATATATGTACTCCTAAAAGTATAGAAAGGCAAAGAAAATGGCCTATGCTACATCCACACTTAAAACAAGCATGAGCTGAGTTTTCTACATGAAAATGGAGATAGGGACAGTGACTTAAATATTTGAGTTTTATCAAATCTCATCAATGAAAAGATGTTGAATAGTTGCGTCCATAGTAAAAATTCAGACCAGGAAAATACTCATGAAATCAACAGAATATAATGCAGAAATTTGTCTGGGAGTACTGGAGAAATTGGGATGGGAAAAAGTGTATTTTCCCTGAGAAGTTATAAACATCAGGACTCTGCATCATGTGTTTTATTAGCTTCAAATTTATATATCACATAACCTTAAACCATGAACCATCAAATATACAAATTAACCTATAAATATTTTTTGACCATTGATACTGTGAGGGTTGGTGTAGAGAACATACAAAACCATTCTAGAAGCCAGTGCCACTGCTCACTAGGCTAATCCTTAGCTTTGCGGCGCCGGCACACCAGGTTCTAGTCCCGGTTGGGGCGCTGGATTCTGTCCCGGTTGCCCCTCTTCCAGGCCAGCTCTCTGCTGTGGCCAGGGAGTGCAGTGGAGGATGGCCCAAGTACTTGGGCCCTGCACCCCATGGGAGACCAGGAAAAGTACCTGGCTCCTGCCATCGGATCAGCGTGGTACGCCAGCTGCAGCGCTCTGGCCACGGCGGCCATTGGAGGGTGAACCAATGGCAAAAGGAAGACCTTTCTCTCTGTCTCTCTCTCTCTCACTGTCCACTCTGCCTGTCAAAAAAAAAAAAAAAAAAGAAAAAAGAAAAAGAAAAGAAAAGAAACAACCATTCTAGAGCATGATCTGAAATACCTTTTCCATGAAGAATTAGATAAAAACCCTTTCAGATCTTGTTTGTCATTGTAAAGAGCAGCCATATCAAGCTAAAAGGACAATCCACAAAACAGAAAGGGTAGACATGAAATTATTCAGAAGACAGAATATGAACGGGAAGATAGAACACATGAGCAGATGAAAGCCATGGACGGCAGAGGCGAAGGGCTCAAGCGACATTTAAGAGGAGTTCCAGGAAGAGAGGAGGGAAACAAGAAATGGTTTGTAACTACTCTGGGATGAATGAATAGTTGCATAAGACCCATAGACACACATTCAGATGAAAAAGACATGTTCGTTAACTTTTTTAATCTTACTTTTTTTTTTTTACAGTATCAGAGAACTGTGGAAGCAGTAGATAGAAGCACTAAGAGGAGAAGGAAGCTGATGAGCTGAAGAGCAAAGTGCTTTTTAGAGAATCACTTTGCCAAATTTAACACAAAATAGTAAATAGAATATATGATTAATGGAGGACAAATGTTAATATATATGTACACGTGGGTAAGTTTAAAGAAACATTTGCAATATTGAAACAAAAATAAAGTAAAATGAATATTTAGGACAGGTCAATCAATATTTATGCTGTATAAGGTATCTGTGTGTTATGCTGAATACATTGATATTGATCCGCTTTAAACAATAAATGTAGTAGAAAAGACAGAAAATGGACATATTTAAGCAATTTCATTGGAAGTCAAAGGAAGAAGGATAAAGTCACAGGAAACACATGATAAGAGCTAGAGTAGATATGATCTCAAGAAAGATGACTATCACATAACTGGGAGCATTTTTCCTTCTAAGACATGCTATTTTTTTTCTGATAGAATACTCAGATGAAAGAAAAATTAAAGTCTATGGCTGAAAAACTATAGGGACTCTGGCCAGAGACTGACCCGATACTAAGCTAAAATAATAAAGCTAAGACAGTTCAGTGAAGCATTAAATAATCATGAAAAAACACATAAGCATATTTGCCCACTGATATGAAACCATAGAATGTTCAAAACTTTAAAGAATAATTATGCTTATAGTGTTTTATGGAGCAAAATGCGAGCCTAAGGATGCAAGTAGGGAAGCACAAATATGCAAATGACAGATTTGTAAAATGAAGCACCTCCTCGATAAGTATGGGTATTCAGCATAGGAGACAAGATGCCTACATCCACATGAGAGTACCTCGTGTGTCTGGCTTCCGACTCTAGCTTCCTGCTAATGTTCAACCTGGGAGGGAACAGTTAATGGCTTCTGTAGTGGGGTCACTGCCCTGTGCTGACTTGACTTCTGTCTCCAGGCTCTGGCACTTGAGAAGTGGATCTCTCTCTCTCTCTCCCTTTCTGCCTTTCAAATATATTTTAAAAATAAAAAGGAAACAATAGAAGAAGTCAATAAGGAAAAATAAAATATTGAATAAAAGTTAAAAGATAAAAAGCAGAGTTGATCTCTCTAATGTATGCCTAACATTCCCATGAGAAGAGAGAGCTAAAAGGACACAGGCAGAAATGAGAAAGCTAGTGGATAGTTCTTTTTCAGTACTGATGAAAGACAAATACATGCAAATTCAAGTAGATTCATAAATGCAAGAAGAGTATGAAAAGTGGAATAAAGAAAAAAAGACAAAGAAAAATACTTTTAAAATATGTTTATTTAGGGCCGGTGCCGCAGCTCGCTAGGCTAATCCTCCGCCTTGTGGCACCAGCACACCGGGTTCTAGTCCCGGTTGGGGCGCCAGATTCTGTCCTGGTTGCCCTTCTTCCAGGCTAGCTCTCTGCTGTGGCCAGGGAGTGCAGTGGAGGATGGCCCAAGTACTTGGGCCCTGCGCCCCATGGGAGACAGGATAAGTACCTGGCTCCTGCCATCGGATCAGTGTGGTGCCGTCCGCAGCGTGCCAGCCACGGGGGCCATTGGAGGGTGAACCAATGGCAAAAGGAAGACCTTCCTCTCTGTCTCTCTCTCTCACTCTCCACTCTGCCTGTCAAAAAATAAAAAAAATAAAAATAAAAATAAATACGTTTATTTATTTGAAAGACAGAGTGACAAGGATATAGAAAATAAAGAGATGGAGAGTAGATATAGAGATAGAAATGATAATGATAGAGTGGAAGATTGGGTGGGAGAGTAGGTATAGTAAGAAGAATCACCATGCTCCTAAAGTTGTAATTGCAAAATGTATGAAATAAAAGGTTTCCGGGGAAAAAAAGAGACTGATGGATAGATAGAGGTGATAAAGATGGAAATAGACAAGACAGAAATGGACATTGAAATGAAGGTGATGGAGAGATATAGAGATGGAGATAGAGATAGAGATGATAGAGATAGATAGAGACAGAGACAGAGACAGAGATAGAGATAGAGATGATAGAGATAGATAGAGATGGAGATAGAGACAGAGACAGAGACAGAGATAGAGATAGAGATAGAGATGATAGAGTTAGAGATGCTAAAGACAGAGATCTTCCATACAGTGATTCACTCCCATAATGACATTAGCCAGCTTGGGTAAGGCTGAAGCCATAAGCAAGAAACTGCTTTTGGGTCTCCCATGTGGGTGGCAGACACTCAAGGGATCGAGATATCATCGAATGCTTCCCTGGCATATTAGTAGGGATCTGAATCAGGATCACTGTAACCAGGACCTGGACCAGCACTCAGCTGTAAGATAGGGTATCCTAAACATTGGTTTAACCTTGTGGATTATTCATCATCCACAAGAGAAAAAATCTTAAAAGCAACATTTAAGACATACTATCTCTAAAGCTACAATTAGGTTGACAAATATTTAACAACAGAAAAAATAAAGTGCTGTAAAATGGAATAGGTATAATCTGTTAAAATTACAGAATTTGATATCTATCAAAATATATTCCAATAACAAAAGTGAAGTTATCACCTCTGATAAATTACAATTGGTAATTTTCCATAAATCAAAGCCCATCAAATGCAATTCTAAATACCATAATAAAAATTGAGGGAAAATAATGTATAGGCATGTTCTGGCATAAAGAAAAAAATTCTGTAAAAACATGTGCATAAGCTAAAATCAATTTTCATTCATTAAGTAATATTTTTATTGAGACAACAGGCGGAGCCAAGATGGCAGAATAGTGAGGGCGTGCACCGATAGTCTGGGAAAATTTAGATTAATAAAAGTGGAGTTACGGTAGCCTCAGAAAAAGGATCAGGAAAAAATTCCAGAGGAAACTCTTCCGGATCTAGTGGCTGTGATTCAGAGGACCTACGGGGAGAGCAAGGTTGCCCACCACGCAGAAGCTGAGCAGCAGGAGCCGCATGGTCTGCACGCCAGTGCGGGAAGGGGAGTAGATGTGTCACAGAGGACCAGCGGGGAGAGCAGGGATGCCCAGGGCTCCAAGTCCAAACATTGGCGCTGGAAGGGGAGGTGAGCTCAGTAACCTGGATGTTGGTGGGGAAACGGCGGTCAGAATCTAGAGGGGAGCGGGCTTGAGGCGGGAAAGTTTACAAGGCTGACTACAGGAGAGAAGAAAAAAAAAAAAAGGTGGGGAGGTACTGGTACAGAGGAGTTTCTCTCTCCACCAACCTTGCAAAGGCTAGCAAGAGACAAAGAGCAGGCCCCACTCTGGATATGCATAACAAAAGGGGAGAGCTAAGGAACTGAGGTGCTACAATTCAGTAGCCCAGGCAACCCAGTGGGAGTCTGCAGGAGAAACTGAACTGGCACAGACTCTTTGGGTAGAAGCCAGAGATCGGAAGCTAAATACCATCAATTCTGCTCAGCCATGTGGTATTACTTACCTCCTGAATAAAAAAATAAAATAAATAAATAAATAAATAAAAAGAGATTTACTGTGGGGAGCAACTGAGACTAGACTAAGTTACTGGAATTAAGACTTATTCTATGCATCTGCTCTCCCACAATATGGTGCTGGGGAGGAGTAAAACTTCTACGCAGCTGCCTCTCACCAATTTGACTGATAAGCTGCAGGAGCTGATCCTGCTCCTGATTGGAGGAGAGCAGCGTGCTCGGCGTGTGGGTAGCAGAGTTGGGATTGGTTGAAGAGGACTATAAAGGAGGAGAGAGACAACATGCACCGGGAACATCTGAAGGAACACCTGAGCAGCCCCTGAGAGAGCCGGCTGGCGGTGTGCCACTCCCCCGCGGAAGCGGGGAAAGTGGCAGGGGGAGCCGCCCTTCCACGGAGGTGGAGGGGTCGGCAGGCAACCCGGGAAGAACCAGCAGCAAACCCGGGAAGGGCCGAGCAGACAAAAGAACAGCGCAGGGTCTAGTGTTGTTCCTCCGCGAATGGGGGAGCGACAATTTACCATGCATAATCTGAGTGTGTCACCTTTGCACACCCTTAACACAGAAGAACCAAGCAGAGCTCAGAGGCCACACCCATCTCAAGCATCCAAGGCTCCTCCAACAGCAGGCAGTCCACTTAACACAGACATAGTATAAAAAAAAAAAAAAACTCACAGTGAGGGAAGAAGAATTAATTAAGCCAAGCAACAAACACAAAAATCAAGGGAACAAGATAAACGATGACACTATGATGCCTCCAAATAAAAACACCCCAAGCCAAGATTATGAAGATGATGAGATAGAAGAAATGTAAAATGCAGATTTCAAAAAATTTATGATAAGAACATTTAGAAGTTTTCAAAAGCAAATCCTTGAACTACAGAAATCCTTATTGGACAGGATTGAAAATCTCTCTTCTGAAAATGAAATTTTAAGGAAGAATCAAAATGAAATGCAGAAACTAGTAGAACAGGAAAGTGTGATAGTGAAGAGAAATAAAAATGAAATGAAGAGCTCAATAGATCAAATGACAAACACATTAGAAAGTCTAAAAAACAGAGTCAATGAAACAGAAGAGAGAATATCGGACTTAGAATACAGAGCACAGGAAAACATACAGTCAAACCAAAGAAAAGAAGAGGAAATTAGAAATCTAAAAATTATTGTTGGGAATCTACAGGATACTATTAAAAAAACCAACATTCGAGTTCTAGGAGTTACTGAAGGCATGGAGAGAGAAAAAGGATTAGAAGGCCTTTTTAGTGAGATACTAGCAGAGAACTTTCTGGGTTTGGAGAAGGACAGAGACATCCTAGTACAGGAAGCTCACAGAACCCCTAGTAAACATGACCAAAAGAGATCCTCACCACGACACGTTGTAATTAAACTCACCACAGGGAAACATAAAGAAAAGATCCTAAAATGTGCAAGAGAGAAACGTCAGATTACTCTCAGAGGATCTCCAATTAGACTCACAGCAGACTTCTCATCAGAAACACTACAGGCTAAGAGGGAATGGCAATACATAGCACAGGTGCTAAGAGAGAAAAATTGCCAGCCCAGAATATTATATCCTGCTAAGCTCTCATTTGTGAATTAAGGTGAAATAAAGACCCTTCTTGCAAACAGAAATTGAAAGACTTTGTGGCCACTCGTCCATCCCTGCAAAAGATACTTAAAGATGTGCTACACTCAGAAACACCGCCATCAATATGAAAGAAGGTAAAGGAAGGAAACCTACTAGTAAAAGAGCATAGGAATCTCAAAGCATATACTAGAAACTATCCCCGGGAAAATGGCAGGGCAAAGTCACTACATATCAATAGTCATATTAAACGTTAATGGACTTAACTCTTTGGTTAAAAGACACTGATTGGCTGATTGGCTTAAGGAACAAAACCCAACTATTTGCTGCTTACAAGAAACACATCTCTCTAACAAAAATCCATGCAGACTGAAAGTGAAAGGTTGGAAAAAGATATTCCATGCCAACAGAAACCAAAAAAAAGCAGGTGTACCCATATTAATATCATGAAAATAAACTTTGACACAAAAACTGTTAAGAGAGAAAAAGAGGGGCACTATATAATGATTAAGGGTTCAATTCAACAGGAAGATGTAACTATTATAAATGTGTATGCACCTAATTACAGGGCACCGGTCTATTTAAAAGATATGTTAAGGGACTTAAAAGGAGACTTAGATTCCAATACAATAGTACTGGGGGACTTCAATACTCCACTCTCAAAAATAGACAAATCATCCGGACAGAAGATCAACAAGGAAACAGCAGATTTAATTGACACTATTGCCCAAATGGATCTAACAGATATTTACAGAACTTTCAATCCTACATCTAAAGACTTTACATTCTTAGCAGCAGTACGTGGAACCTTCTCTAGGATTATTCACATACTAAGCCATAAAGCAAGTCTCAGCAAATTTAAAAGAATTAGAATCATGCCATGCACCTTCTCAGACCACAGCGGGATGAACCTGGAAATTAGCAACTCAGGAATCCCTAGAGCATATGCAAACACACGGAGACTGAAGAACATGCTCCTGAATGAACACTGGGTCATAGAAGAAATCAAAAACTTTCTGGAAGTAAATGAGGATAACAACACAACATATCAAAACTTATGGGATATGACAAAAGCAGTATTGAGAGGCAAGTTTATAGCAATAGGTGCCTATATCAAGAAATTGGAAAGGTACCAAATAAATGAGCTTTCAGCACATCTCAAGGACCTAGAAAAACTGCAGCAAACCAGACCCAAATCTAGTAGGAGAAGAGAAATAATTAAATCAGAGAAGAGATCAACAGGATTGAATTAAAAAAAAAACATTAAAAAAATCAGCCAAGCGAAGAGCTGGTTTTTTGAAAAAATAAACAAAATTGACATCCCATTGGCCCAACTAACTAAAAAAAGAAAAGACCCAAATGAATAAAATCTGAGATGAAAAAGGAAACAAAACAACAGACACCACAGAAATAAAAGAATCATCAGAAATTACTACAAGGACCTGTATGCCAGCAAACAGGAAAACCTATCAGAAATGGATAGATTCCTGGACACATGCAATCTACCAAAATTGAACCATGAAGAAATCAAAAACCTAAATAGACCCATAACTGAAACAGAAATTGAAACAGTAATAAAGGCCCTCCCAACAAAAAAAGCCCAGGACCAGATGGAATCACCAGACATTTAAAGAAGAACTAATTCCATTTTTTCTCAAACTATTCAGAACAATAGAAAAAGATGGAATCCTCCCAAATTCTTTCAATGAAGCCAGCATCACCTTAATCCCTAAGCCAAAGAAAGATGCAGCACTGAAAGAAAATTATAGACCAATATCCCTGATGAACATAGATGCAAAAATCCTCAATAAAATTCTGGCCAATAGAATACAACAACACATCAGAAAAATCATCCACCCAGACCAAGTGGGGTTTATCCCTGGTATGCAGGGATGGTTCAACATTCGCAAATCAATCAATGTGATTCACCACATTAACAGACTGCAGAAGAAAAACCATATGATTATCTCAATTGATGCAGAGAAAGCATTTGATAAAATACAACACCCTTTCATGATGAAAACTCTAAGCAAATTGGGTATAGAAGGAACATTCCTCAATATAATCAAAGCAATTTATAAAAAACCCACAGCCAGCATCCTATTGAATGGGGAAAAGTTGGAAGCATTTCCACTGAAATCTGGCACCAGGCAGGGATGCCCACTCTCACCACTGCTATTTAACATAGTTCTGGAAGTTTTAGCCAGAGCCATCAGACAAGAAAAAGTAATTAAAGGAATACAAATTGAGAAGGAAGAAGTCAAACTATCCCTCTTTGCAGACAATATGATTCTTCACTTAGAGGATCCAAAGAACTCTGCTAATAGACTATTGGAACTCATAGAGGAGTTTGGCAAAGTGGCAGGATATAAAATCAATGCACAAAAATCAACAGCCTTTGTATACTCAAGCAATGCCACGGCTGAGAAAGAACTGCTGAGATCAATCCCATTCACAATAGCTACAAAAACAATCAAATACCTTGGAATAAACTTAACCAAGCATGTTAAAGATCTCTACGATGAGAATTACAAAATCCTAAAGAAAGAAATAGAATAAGAAACCAAAAAATGGAAAAAACTTCCATGCTCATGGATTAGAAGAATCAACATCTTCAAAATGTCCATTCTCCCAAAAGCAATTTATACATTCAATGCAATCCCAATCAAGATACCAAAGACATTCTTCTCAGATCTAGAAAAAATGATGCTGAAATTCATATGGAGGAACAAGAGACCTCGAATAGCTAAAGCAATATTGTACAAAAAAACAAAGCCGGAGGCATCACAATACCAGATTTCAGGACATATTACAGGGCAGTTGTTATCAAAACAGCATGGTACTGGTACAGCAACAGATGGATAGACCAATGGAAGAGAATAGAAACACCAGAAATCAACCCAAACATCTACAGCCAACTCATATTTGATCAAGGATCTAAAACCAATTCCTGGAGCAAGGACAGTCTATTCAATAAATAAAAGTCTACATCAACGGTAGACTGGATAAAGAAATTATGGGATATGTACACTTCAGAATACTATACCGCAGTAAAAAAAAAACAACGAAATCCAGTCATTTGCAACAAAATGGAGGAATCTGGAACACATCATGCTGAGTGAAATAAGCCAGTCCCAAAGGGACAAATACCATATGTTCTCCCTGATTGGTGACAACTGACTGAACACCAAAAAGGAAACCTGTTGAAGTGAAATGGACACTATGGGAAACGGTGACTTGATCAGCATAGTCCTGACTGTTAATGAACAACTTAATACATTATCCCTCTTAGTAGTTTTTTTTTTTTGTCTGTTCTACTTAATATGACTGGTTTAATTCTGTAATTATCACACAGTTATTCTTACGTGTTGAAAAGTAACTGAAATGTGATCCCTGTTAAACATAAGAGTGGGAATAAGAGAGGGAAGAGATGTATAATTTGGGACATGCTCAAGCTGACTTGCCCCAATTGGTAGAGTTAGAAACATACCAGGGGATTCCAATTCAATCCCATCAAGGTGGCATGTACCAATGCCATCTCACTATTCCAAGTGATCAATTTCAGTTCACAATTGATCATAATGAAAGGACTAAGAGTCAAAGGGAGCACATAAACAAGTCTAGTACCTGCTAACACTAACCGATAGAATAAATAAAGGGGAGAGTGATCCAACATGGGAAGTGAGATACTCAGCAGACTCATAGAATGGCGGATGTCCTAAATAGCACTCTGGCCTCAGAATCAGCCCTAAAGGCACTCGGATCTGGCTGAAAAGCCCATTAGAGTATTTCAGGCATGGAAAACCAAGACACTCTGGCAAAAGATCTCTGTGAGTGAGATCCCAGTGGAAAGAACAGGTCTTCAAAGAAGGAGGTACCTTTCTCTGAAGGGAGGAGAGAACCTCCACTTTACTATGAACTTGTCTAAACAAGATAAGAGTCAGAGAACTCAGAGGGCTTCCATAGCCTTGGAAACTCATGACTGGAGCATAGGGAGATTACTGATGCCATAGACAGGAGTGTCAATTTGTAAAGTCAACAACAGGAGTCACTGTGCACTTACTCCTCATGTAGGATCTCTGTCCTTAATGTGCTGTGCATTGAGATTTAATGCTATAACGAGTACTCAAACAATATATTTCACTTTGTGTTTCTATGGGTGTGCAAACTGTTGAAATCTTTACTTAATGCATACTAAAGTGATCTTCTGTAAAAAAAAAAAAAAAAAAAAAAGAAATTATCAACTCCCAACTTGACTCTCACTGGGATTAAACATGACAATAGGTCTGATCTGATTTCATCATCATTTAAAAAAAAATCATGTATTATTTTTCACTTTATGTTTCTGTGTGGGAGCAAACTGTTGAAATCCTTACTTAATGTATACTAAGCTGATCTTCTGTATATAAAGATAATCGAAAATGAATCTTGATGTGAATGGAAGGGGAGAGGGAGTGGGAAAGGGGAGGGTTGTGGGTGGGTGGGACGGTATGGGGGGGAAGCCATTGTAATCCATAAGTCGTACTTTGGAAATTTATATTCATTAAATAAAAGTTAAAAAAAATAAAAGTAAACATGAGGGGCTGAGACTATGGCATAACAGGTAAAGCAGCCGCTTGCAGTGCCAGCATCCCATACGGGTGCTGATTCAAATCCCGGTTGGTCCACTTCTGATCTGGCTTTCTGCTATGGCCTGGGAAAACAGTGGAAGATGGTCCAAGTCCTTCAGCCCCTGCACACATGTGGGAGACCTGGAGGAAGCTCCAGGATCTTGGCTTCAGATCAGACCAGCTCTGATCATCGCAGCCATTTGGGGAGTGAGCAAGCAGATGAAAGATCTCTTTCTCCCTCTGCCTCTGCCTCTCTGCAACTCTGCCTTTCAGATAAATAAAATCTTTTAAAAAGTAAAAAAAAAATTAAATCTTTAAATAAAACTTTTTGATGTGCAGGCATTGTTGTGTTTGGGGTTAAGCCATTACTTGTGACATTGAGATACCTTATTAGATTGTTAGATTGCAAATTTGAGTCCTGGCTGCTCCACTTTCAAACCAGCTCCCTGCTAATGCATTTGGGATAGAATTGAAGAATGACCCAAGTTGTTGCCCCTGTGAGAGACCTGGAAGGGCTTCCAGGATCCTGTCTTCAGCCTGGATCAGCACTAGCTCTTGTGGTCATTTTTGAACCAATGAATTTTGGAAGATCTCTCGATAGATAGATAGATAGATAGATAGATAGATAGATAGATAGATATATGTCACTTTTCTTTTCAAAATAAATAAATCAATCCTTAAAAATAAATCCTGGCAGGCCCCAAATAGTGATATAGAGCAAGAGGAGTAACAACTTGTCAAAAAGGGAAAACACAGGGTGGTGTCTGCTCTTCTTTCTTGTTTGGACCACTCCTCTCACCCCTTGCTCTTGATAGCAGCACTTCTCCTCCAGTGTACTTCACATCCCCCTCTGCCCTGGTGATGCCAGTTGTAATATTTTTTCTACAAATTTATATCATTAGGCATAAAAAAGCCAAATATCTTCTCAGACCCCAATCCTTCACATGATTTGATTTTTTCTTTGCAGTCATTCGGTTGTGAAGCCAAAGGTTCCTTTTTGACTGCATCACTTGGTTTCAGACAACGAGCTTTAAAAGACAAAGACTTCATGCATTTTTTTTTTGCTGATAAAAATACAAATAATAGTTAATTTTAAAATATCTCTATGATGGAATACAAATAGGATGTATAAGGTGGGAAAGAGAAGCATTCTAAAGATGTCAATTCTCTGAGTTTCTTGACTCTGGAAATAATCGATTGAAAATTTTCAATTTTGCTAGAAGACAATTAGATATGTATCATAACAGTGTGAGAGTTAAAAAAAACTGCATATGAAGAGTGGGTAGAGATGAAAATAAAGCTTCTAAGTCAACAAAGCTTCCATTTGGAAATATATGAAATAATACAGAATTTTAAGAAACCAAAGCAAATTAAACCAAAGTCATGTTTGTCAGAATTTCTACTACAGAATATTGAAATAAAAGCAGCATATTTTATACAGGCTTGACAACCCCCTCAACATTGTATATGAAAAGGCTTGAAGATTAAAATATTAAGAAAAGAAGATTATAACATATAAAGTTATGAATAGTAGATTCTTTTTTATTTTCTTGAGGAAGCAATGGGGACAACTAAAACAGGTAAACTAATAAAACATATTATTAAACATATATGCAGGAAGGCTAACATTGTAGCATAACAGTAAAGCTACCATCTGCAATGCTAACTCACATTTGGATGCTGGTTTGTGTGTTGGCTGCTTCAGTTCTGACCAACCTCCCTGCTAATGGCCTGGGAAAAGCAATCCAAAATGACCCAAGTACTTGTTCCCCTTCCATACCCATGGGAGACTGGGATGAAGCTCCTGGCTCCTGTCTTCATCCTGGCTCAGCCTTGGCCATTGTGGCCACCTGGGGAATGAATCAGCAGATGAAAGATCTCTCTCTCCCTCTCTGTCTCTTCTTCAAATTCTTTCAAATAAATAAATAAACATCTTTTAAAAAATATACAGGATACAGGACTTATACTAGGAAAGTATGTTGGTTATAGGCAACAAATTACTACTAGGAAAGTTTTTTTTTATATATACATATATATATATTGAAATTTTAAAGTTTCCAATGGGAATGTATTTTCAAATACCAACATAAGTTGGTCTCAGTCTCTTATTTGCAAATCAGGAATCACCAGAAGACATTGTGGAAATTATTTAGAGATATGTTAGGACAAATATTTACTTTCAAGGTATTAATTAAAATTTTATTCCTAGATTCTCAGTTATAATGTATGTGAAATCAATCTAAAGGTATTTTCAAGTAATCAAAGGTTTAGGATGTTTACAATGAAACTCCTATCTTAATGTGGGCTTAATGAGGCATGGAGGTCCCTGAGACACTCTGAAAAAAAAAATTATACCATTAAGGACAAGATATTTTGACTGCTAAAACATAATGCAAATGCAAATAATAGATCTATATAGACACAAATTCTGAATATGAGGATTTCTTGGCAGTGAAGTATTTTAAATATTAAATTATAAATTAAAATTAAAAATATATATGAAGAAGCAATATAGGAAGTAAGCATGTCCAAATCTCCTTATTTTATCTAACAATAATCTAATAATTTCATTCCTGGTTTTGATAATCAGAAAATTATATACTGTCAAATATACCTTTCCTAACTAAACTGTAGGATTCTAATAGGTGGATTATATTTCTCACAGTGTGTTGCAAACTGCCTCAACTGGAGAGTCATCATGCATATCGAAATGCACAAAGACCTGGAGAAGTTCTCACAGCAAGAAAAACAATTTAAGCATATCCAATCCAGTGTGCTAGGAATGAATTATTTTAGTTAGCATTATTGGTTGGAAACAGTTGAAATTGTAATTTTAAGCAAGCAAAAGTGAACGTATTGGAAAAGCTCAACATAGAGTTGGCAGAAAAGGGGAACCATGTTCATCAAGAAACAAGGAACAAGTCAGAGCCAATGCCAGGAAAAAGAGAATGGTGTGTTTCTGATGTGGCCTGTGAATTCTCAGTCATTGCCCTGGTCAGCGCCACCACACATGCACAAGCATTTACTGGAATGCTGCTGGGTCTACCATGACTTGTCACTTCTTACCTTAACATGGGAGTCCAAAAATCTATGTGGCTACATGAATGACTTCAAACCCTGGGCTTATTTCTTAACCTCTGAAAGTTGTAATCGCCAAGAATAGCAATTTCTCAGCCTTGCTTGAGTCTCTAGTGCATATTTTAGCTTAAGAATGAAAGGAAGAATAAAATCTAGTGAGAAATGGCATCAGTGTTGTTAGGCCTTTTATATTGACATTGCTACATAAATGAAAGTGTTGAGAAACTTAACAAATGTCCCCTGTTTCTTAAATGAACTCATATTCTCCTTCAAACAGAGCTTGCATTTAGTAATACAATCACATTACTCCTTATGAAACCAAAATCATTGGCACTCGGTTCCCAAAGGAGAAAATGCCACATCACATCAGGTGATGTGTGGCATTCAGTTTCAAGGCCAGGACCTCTGACCAATGTAGATTCCTTCACGTCTTATGCCATGTTGCAATTTGATTATGCTGCAAACTCCAGCCTAAATGGTAGATACCTCAGATAGTATTTGTGGATATTAGTAAAGAAAATGCAACTGTTTCTACAGCCAAGGAGAGGATGGAAATTTAATATATAAGTAGTTACTTCATTCTTCTTTTCTTCCATTGCAACAGGTTGTAGTTGATATTAGGACTTCTTCACTATCTGTTTCACATTTGTTTTGCCCACCAACAGGTTTTTCAAATATGGTGAGGAAAGCACACCTTTATTTCTGAATGATTACAAATTTTGTATCACTCTCTGTTTTCTATCAATTTTTAACATTAAATAATATTTACTATATTTACTTGAAACGAATCTGTGGGCACCCCCACCATTCACCCTTCAGAGAAGTTATAGACAGGAAATTGGTAGAGGGTTTCTATGTTGATGTTTGCCAAAACATGGATAACTATATATTTGAAAATAGGGGGTGGAGCCAAGATGGCGGAATAGTGAGGGCGTGCACCGATAGTCCGGGAAAATTTAGTTTAATAAAAGGGGAGTTACGGTAGCCGCAGAAAAAAGAACCAAAAAAAAAAAATTGCAGGGGAAACCCTTCTGGATGGAGCAGCCGTGAATCGGAGGACCTACTGGGAGAACAAGGTCGCCCACCGTGCGGAAGCCAAGTCGCGGGATCCAGCCGCAGAAGCCCCAGGGTCTGCGCTCCAGTGCTCCAAGGGGAGTGCATGCCACACAGACAATAGCGGGGAGACTTGGGACGCTCAGGGCTCTGAGTCCACACATCGGCGCTGGAAGCGGAGGTGAGCTCAATAACCCGAGACATTGGTGGGGAAACGGGGGTCAGAATCTAGAGGGGGGCCGAAAAGTGCAGCAAACTCACTACCGGAAAGAAGGAAAAAAAAAAGCTTCAGGGTTTCTCTTCCCCCTAACCTTGCAAAGGTTACAAGGCTGCAAGACTTGAAGAATTCCCAAGAGACAAAGAGCAGGCCTCCTCTCTGGATTTACATATCAATGGGGGAGAGCTAAGGAACTGAGTCACTACAATTCAGTAGCCTAGGCAACCCAGTGGGAGTCCAGAGGAGCCAAAGACTGGAAGCTAAATACCATCAATTCTGCACAGTCCTGCCCTGCAGTGTTACTTACCCCCTGAATAAATAAAATAAATAAATAAATAAAAAGAGAGAGATTTACCATGCATAACCTGAGGGTGTCACCTTTGCACATCCTTAACCAGGAAGAACCAGGCAGAGCTCTCAGGCTGCACCCATCTCAAGCCTCCAAGGCTCCTCCAACAGCAGGCAGTCCACTTAACACGGACACAGTATAAAAAAAAAAAAACAAAAAAACAAAACAAAACAAAAAAAACAAACGCACAGTGACGCAAGAAGAATTAACTATGCCAAGTAACAAACACAGAAATAGAGGGAGCAAGATCAACGATGACACTATGATGCCTCCAAATAAGCAAAACACCACAAGCCAAGAGTATGAAGATGATGAGATAGAAGAAATGCAAGATACGGATTTCAAAAAATTTATGATAAGAACATTTAGAAGTTTTCAAAAGCAAATCCTTGAACTACAGAAATCCTTAATGGACAAGATTGAAAATCTCTCTCGTGAAAACGAAATTTTAAGGAAGAGTCAAAATGAAACTCAGAAACTAGTAGAACAGGAAAGTGTTATAGTGAAGAGAAATCAAAATGAAATGAAGAGCTCAATAGATCAAATGACAAACACATTAGAAAGCCTTAAAAACAGAATGGGTGAAGCAGAAGAGAGAATATCGGACTTAGAAGATAGAGCACAGGAAAACATACAGTCAAACCAAAGAAAAGAAGAGGAAATTAGAAATCTAAAAATTATTGTTGGGAATCTACAGGATACTATTAAAAAAACCAACATTCGAGTTCTAGGAGTTCCTGAAGGCATGGAGAGAGAGAAAGGATTGGAAGGCCTTTTTAGTGAGATACTAGCAGAGAACTTTCCAGGTTTGGAGAAGGACAGAGATATCCTAGTACAGGAAGCTCATAGAACCCCCAATAAACATGACCAAAAGAGATCCTCACC
Source organism: Oryctolagus cuniculus (assembly GCF_051225735.1). Classification (NCBI taxonomy): domain Eukaryota; kingdom Metazoa; phylum Chordata; class Mammalia; order Lagomorpha; family Leporidae; genus Oryctolagus; species Oryctolagus cuniculus. Next base: position 62,347,400 of record NC_142874.1, on the reverse strand, counting down.
ACGACACGTGGTAATTAAACTTACCACAGTGAAACATAAAGAAAAGATCCTAAAATGTGCAAGAGAGAAACGTCAGATTACTCTCAGAGGATCTCCAATCAGACTCACAGCTGACTTCTCATCAGAAACCCTACAAGCTAGGAGGGAATGGCGAGACATAGCACAGGTGCTAAGAGAGAAAAATTGCCAGCCCAGAATATTATATCCTGCCAAGCACTCATTTGTGAATGAAGGTGAAATAAAGACCTTTCATAGCAAACAGAAATTGGAAGACTTTGTGGCCACTCGTCCGGCCCTGCAAAAGATACTTAAAGATTTGCTACACTCAGAAACACAGAAACACGGCCATCAATATGAAAGAAGGGAAAGGAAGAACACCTACCAGTAAAAGAGCATGGGAAGCTCAAAGCATATACTAGAAAATATTTCCGGGAAAATGGCAGGGCAAAGTCACTACGTATCAATAGTCACATTGAACATTAATGGTCTGAATTCTTCAGTAAAAAGACACCGTTTGGCTGACTGGCTCACAGAACACAAACCAACTATTTGTTGCCTACAAGAAACACATCTCTCTAACAAAGAGGCATGCAGACTGAAAGTGAAAGGTTGGAAAAAGATATTCCATGCCAACAGAAACCAAAAAAAAAAAGCAGGTGTAGCCATATTAATATCAGACAAAATAAACTTTAATACAAAAACTGTTAAGAGAGACAAAGAGGGACACTATATAATGATTAAGGGTTCAATTCAACAGGAAGATGTAACTATTATAAATGTATATGCACCTAATTACAGGGCACCGGTCTATTTAAAAGATATGTTAAGGGACTTAAAGGGAGATTTAGATTCCAATACAATAGTACTGGGGGACTTCAATACTCCACTCTCAGAAAGAGACAGATCATCCGGACAGAAGATCAACAAGGAAACAGCAGATTTAATTGACAGTATTGCCCAAATGGATCTAACAGATATCTACAGAACTTTCAACCCTACATCTACAGACTTCACATTCTTCTCAGCAGCGCATGGAACCTTCTCTAGGATTGATCACATACTAGGCCATAAAGCAAGTCTCAGCAAATTTAAAAGAATTAGAATCATACCATGCAGCTTCTCAGACCACAGCGGGATGAAGCTGGAAATTAGCAACTCAGGAAACCCCAGAAAGTATGCAAACACATGGAGACTGAACAACATGCTCCTGAATGAACACTGGGTCATTCAAGAAATCAAAAGAGAAATCAAAAACTTTCTGGAAGTAAATGAAGACAACAACACAACATATCAAAACTTATGGGATACAGCAAAAGCAGTATTGAGAGGCAAATTTATAGCAATAGGTGCCTATATCAAGAAATTGGAAAGGTACCAAATAAATGAGCTTTCAGCGCACCTCAAGGACCTAGAAAAACTGCAGCAAACCAAACCCAAATCTAGTAGGAGAAGAGAAATAATTAAAACCAGAGAAGAAATTAACAGGATTGAATCCAAAAAAAACTTTACAAAAAATCAGCTAAGCGAGAAGCTGGTTTTTTGAAAAAATAAACAAAATTGACACCCCATTGGCCCAACTAACTAAAAAAAGAAGAGAAAAGACCCAAATCAATAAAATCAGAGATGAAAAAGGAAACGTAACAACAGACACCACAGAAATAAAAAGAATCATCAGAAATTACTACAAGGACCTGTATGCCAGCAAACAGGAAAACCTATCAGAAATGGATAGATTCCTGGACACATGCAACCTACCTAAATTGAACCAGGAAGACATCGAAAACCTAAATAGACCCATAACTGAAACAGAAATTGAAACAGTAATAAAGGCCCTCCCAACAAAGAAAAGCCCAGGACCAGATGGATTCACTGCTGAATTCTACCAGACATTTAAAGAAGAACTAATCCCATTTCTTCTCAAACTATTCAGAACAAGTGAAAAAGAGGGAATCCTCCCAAATTCTTTCAATGAAGCCAGCATCACCTTAATCCCTAAGCCAGAGAAAGATGCAGCACTGAAAGAAAATTACAGACCAATATCCCTAATGAACATAGATGCAAAAATCCTCAATAAAATTCTGGCCAATAGAATACAACAACACATTAGGAAAATCATCCACCCAGACCAAGTGGGATTCATCCCTGGTATGCAGGGATGGTTCAACATTCGCAAATCAATCAATGTGATTCACCACATTAACAGACTGCAGAAGAAAAACCATATGGTTATCTCAATTGATGCAGAGAAAGCATTTGATAAAATTCAACACCCTTTCATGATGAAAACTCTAAGCAAATTGGGTATAGAAGGAACATTCCTCTATATAATCAAAGCAATTTATAAAAAACCCACAGCCAGCATCCTATTGAATGGGGAAAAGTTGGAAGCATTTCCACTGAAATCTGGCACCAGGCAGGGATGCCCACTCTCACCACTGCTATTTAACATAGTTCTGGAAGTTTTAGCCAGAGCCATCAGACAAGAAAGAGAAATCAAAGGAATACAAATCAAGAAGGAAGAAGTCAAACTATCCCTCATTGCAGACGATATGATTCTGTACTTAGAGGATCCAAAGAACTCTACTAATAGACTATTGGAACTCATAGAGGAGTTTGGCAAAGTGGCAGGATATAAAATCAATGCACAAAAATCAACAGCCTTTGTATACACAAGCAATGCCATGACTGAGAAAGAACTGCTAAGACCAATCCCATTCACAATAGCTACAAAAACAATCAAATACCTTGGAATAAACTTAACCAAGGACGTTAAAGATCTCTACGATGAAAATTACAAAACCTTAAAGAAAGAAATAGAAGAGGATACCAAAAAATGGAAAAATCTTCCATGCTCATGGATTGGAAGAATCAACATCATCAAAATGTCCATTCTCCCAAAAGCAATTTATAGATTCAATGCAATCCCAATCAAGATACAAAGACATTCTTCGCAGATCTAGAAAAAATGATGCTGAAATTCATATGGAGGCACAAGAGACCTCGAATAGCTAAAGCAATCTTGTACAACAAAAACAAAGCCAGAGGCATCACAATACCAGACTTCAGGACATACTACAGGGCAGTTGTAATCAAAACAGCATGGTACTGGTACAGAAACAGATGGATAGACCAATGGAAGAGAATAGAAACACCAGAAATCAATCCAAACATCTACAGCCAACTTATATTTGATCAAGGATCTAAAACTAATTCCTGGAGCAAGGACAGTCTATTCAATAAATGCTGCTGGGAAAACTGGATTTCCACGTGCAGAATCATGAAGCAAGACCCCTACCTTACACCTTACACAAAAATCCACTCAACGTGGATTAAATACCTAAATCTACATCCTGACGCCATTAAGTTATTAGAGAACATTGGAGAAACCCTTCAAGATATTGGCACAGGCAAAGAATTTCTGGAAAAGACCCGGGAGGCATAGGCAGTCAAAGCCAAAATCAACTATTGGGATTGCATCAAATTGAGAAGTTTCTGTACTGCAAAAGAAACAGTCAGGAGAGTGAAGAGACAACCGACAGAATGGGAAAAAATATTTGCAAATATGCAACAGATAAAGGGTTAATAACCAGAATCTACAAAGAGATCAAGAAACTCCACAAAAACAAAACCAACAACCCACTTAAGAGATGGGCCAAGGACTTCAATAGACATTTTTCAAAAGAGGAAATCCAAATGGCCAACAGGCACATGAAAAAATGTTCAAGGTCACTAGCAATCAGGGAAATGCAAATCAAAAGCACAATGAGGTTTCACCTCACCCCGGTTAGAATGGCTCACATACAGTAATCTACCAACAACAGATGCTGGCGAGGATGTGGGGAAAAAGGGACACTATCCCACTGTTGGTGGGAATGTAAACTGGTCAAGCCACTATGGAAATCAGTCTGGAGATTCCTCAGAAACCTGAATATAACCCTACCGTTCGACCCAGCCATCCCACTCCTTGGAATTTACCCAAAGGAGTTTAAATTGACAAACAAAAAAGCAGTCTGCACCCTGATGTTTATTGCAGCACAATTCACAATAGCCAAGACCTGGAACCAACCTAAATGCCCATCAATGGTAGACTGGAGAAAGAAATTATGGGATATGTATTCTTTAGAATACTATACCGCAGTAAGAAAGAACGAAATCCAGCCATTTGCAACAAAATGGAGGAATCTGGAACACATCATGCTGAGTGAAATAAGCCAGTCCCAAAGGGACAAATACCATATGTTCTCCCTGATCGGTGACAACTGACTGAACACCAAAAAGGAAACCTCCTGAAGTAAAATGGACACTATGAGAAATGGTGACTTGATCAGCATAGCCCTGACTGTTAATGGACAACTTAATACATTATCCCTCTTAGTATTTTTTTTTGTCTGTTCTACTTAATATGACTGGTTTAATTCTGTAATTATCACACAGTTATTCTTACGTGTTGAAAAGTAACTGAAATGTGATCCCTGTTAAACATAAGAGTGGGAATAAGAGAGGGAAGAGATGTATAATTTGGGGCATGCTCGGGCTGACTTGCCCCAATTGGTAGAGTTGGAAACATACCAGGGGATTCCAGTTCAATCCCATCAAGGTGATCAATATTGATCAATAGTGATCAATAGTGATCACTATTCCAAGTGATCAATTTCAGTTCACAATTGATCATAATGAAAGGACTAAGAGTCAAAGGGAGCACATAAACAAGTCTAGTACCTGCTAACACTAACCGATAGAATAAATAAAGGGGAGAGTGATCCAACATGGGAAGTGAGATACTCAGCAGACTCATAGAATGGCGGATGTCCTAAATAGCACTCTGGCCTCAGAATCAGCCCTAAAGGCACTCGGATCTGGCTGAAAAGCCCATTAGAGTATTTCAGGCATGGAAAACCAAGACACTCTGGCAAAAAGATCTCTGTGAGTGAGATCCCAGTGGAAAGAACAGGTCTTCAAAAAGGGAGGTGCCTTTCTCTGAAGGGAGGAGAGAACCTCCACTTTGACTATGACCGTGTCTAAACAAGATAAGAGTCGGAGAACTCAGGCGGCTTCCATAGCCTTGGAAACTCATGACTGGAGCATAGGGAGATTACTGATGCCATAGACAGGAGTGTCAATTTGTAAAGTCAACAACAGGAGTCACTGTGCACTTACTCCTCATGTAGGATCTCTGTCCTTAATGTGCTGTACATTGAGGCTTAATGCTATAACGAGTACTCAAACAGTATATTTCACTTTGTGTTTCCATGGGGGTGCAAACGATTGAAATCTTTACTTAATGTACACTAAACTGATCTTCTGGAAAAAAAAAAAAGAAATTATCAATTCCCAACTTGACTCTCACTGGGATTAAACATGACAATAGGTCTGATCTGATTTCATCATCATTTAAAAAAAAATCGTGTATTATTTTTCACTTTATGTTTCTGTGTGGGAGCAAACTGTTGAAATCCTTACTTAAGGTATACTAAGCTGATCTTCTGTATATTAAGATAATCGAAAATGAATCTTGATGTGAATGGAAGGGGAGAGGGAGTGGGAAAGGGGAGGGTTGTGGGTGGGAGGGACGGTATGGGGAGGGGAAGCCATTGTAACCCATGAGTCGTACTTTGGAAATTTATATTCATTAAATAAAAGAAAAAAAAAATTCCCAGGAGTGGGAAAAAAAAAAAAAGAAAATAAACAAGTATAGCTAAAGTAGCTCCTTGGGATGGCTGCATCAAACATAAGAGTGCCTGGTTCAAGACTAGGCTCCTAGGATTCTGATCCAGCTTCCTGTTAGTGTGTATCCTGGGAGGCAGAAAGTGAAAGATCAAGCACTTGGGTCCCTGCTACCTACTTGAGAGACAGATGGAGTTCTAGGCTCATGGCTTTGACCTGGCCCAGACCGGACTCATGTAGGCATTTAGGGAGTGAATCAGTAGACATATCACAATCTATCTTTCAAATAAAATGAAAATAAATTAATAAAAATAAAAGTTTTTACTACAGTGTTGAAATAATGGTTCTCCTGATTGTAAGGACCAAGAAATGAAGACAGGGACCCAGAGGACACAATTTAGGCAAATCCTTGAGGTACAGTGTATGTAGTGCCATGCAGATGGCATGTGAAGCACAACAGCTTTACAAAAGACAGAAAAACTCACTCCCACTACACAAAGCATATTTGTTTCTTGTGTTTATTTATCTTTGGTTCTGCCTTGGTATCAAGGTCTGTAGTAAAGCAAAGGTAAAGTAAGGGAAACAAAACAGAAGTCTTTATTCAGGTTTGCATTCCACATTTACAGCAGATATTAATCATGACTGTGTTGGCTTTTCACAAATGTGAATCCAGGCATTGAGGATATCTTCAGAGTCAGAAGTATTTTTTAAGATTTATTTATTTATTTGAAAGTCAGAGTTACACAGAGAGAGGAGAGGCAGAGAAAGAGAGAGGTCTTCCATCCAATGGTTCACCCCACATTTGGCCGCAATGGCCGGAGCTGTTCCGATCCAAAGCCAGGATCCAGGAGCCTCCTCCGGGTCTCCCACGTGGGTGCAGGTGTCCTACGACTTGGGCTATCTTCTACTGTTTTCCCAGGCTACTGCAGGGAGCTGGATCAGATTTGGAGCAGCCGGGTCTTGAACCGGTGTCCATATAGGATGCTGGCACTGCAGGTTAGGGCATTAACCCGTTACACCACAGTGCCTGCCCTGAGCCAGAAGTATTAACATAACTTCTTTGAAAGTTTCTCAAGCAACCACTTTATTTTTCTAGAAACCTCTTATTTAAGGTATACAAACTCCATGCATTTCATATACACAAATTTAGTAACATAGTGATTCTTTCCATCCTGCCCACACTCCCACCCTTCTTCCTCCTCCCTCTCCTAGTCCCATTCTTATTTTTCAATAAGGTCTATTTTCAATTTACTTTATACACATAAGGTTAATGCTATACTAAGTAAAAAGTTCAGCAAATAGTATGAAACAAAAGAAAACTGCTCCTCAACAGTCAAGACAAGGGCTGTTCAAAGTCATAGCAACTATGTATTTATAAAGCTTTGGAGTTTGACCTCACATGAGAGAGGTAGTCAAAGTTTTGCAGAAAATATATATTATGAAAACCTATGCACAGATTTCAAAAGCTTTTTCATCAAAATAAAATTATCAGTTAATTCTTCCTTCCTATAATTTTTTTTAGTCTCTCTATATGTGTACATATAGGAGCATAACTTAGGATAGATTTAATGAAATTGTGGTTTTAAAATAAATACAGATTATAAGTAATACTTTAATATTTAAAAGAAATAAAAGAGATGTTATAGTTGATTTCCTAGGACTAACGTGCAATGAGGAAAAGAAAAAAATCTAAGACCATAAGTAAAGACATGGAGCAGATAAGAAGTAACAAGGATGACTACTTCTTCATCCAATTACAGAAATTTTCTTTCAAACTTCAGCCTTGGGGTCAGCTTTGTGGCTCATCAAGTTTAAGTCATGGCCCACAGAACCAGCATCCCATATGGGTGCTAAGTTTGAGTCCCAGGTGCTCCACTTCCTATCCAGCTCTCTGCTAATGCTCCTGGCCAAGCAGTAGAGGATGGCTGAAGTCCTTGGGCCTCTGCATCTACATGGGAGACCTGGAAGAAACCGCTGGCTCCTGGCTTTGGTCTGGCCCAGCCCTGGGCGTGGGGCCATTTGGGACGTGGATCAGTAGATGAAGATCTCTCTCTGTCTCTCCTTCTCTCCCTCTGTAACTCTCAAATAAATTAATTAACTAATTAATTCTCTCTGGTGGCCATTGCTCTTATTTCATTTTTGAGATTTCATATTATCTAATGCCTTTAAATGATGCATTAAACTGATAATATGCTTATAATGACAAAACTGTAAATTGCCATCCAAATAAACTTGGAAAAAATATATTCAAAGAGGTCAAAAATAGCACAGCAGAGAAAAAAATCCTTTCTAAAAATTTTTGTTTTCATTTATGTGAGAGACAGAAAGAAAGACGGACAGAGCTCCCACACACTGGTTCTGTCCCCAAATGTCTACAATGGCCTGCATACAGAAGTCTAGAACCAGAAATTCAATGCACATTCGCACATAGATGGCAGAGAACCAACTACTTGAGCTGCGTCTGTTGCTCCTCAGGGGTAATGTTAGCAGGAAGCCAGAGTCAGAAGCTGGGGCTGGGAAATACTCCAATGTGGGGCACACATGTCTTAACTGCCTGGCTAAATGCTCATTCCAAGGGCGGGGTAAGGGGAAGAGCTATGAGTTTCACAAGTGCTCATTGATTAAAAAAAGTAAAACTTTTCTGTATACCGTACACTGCTTTGTATGTAATACTGATGCACATGTAAGTAGTTAATAGCCAGTTAATCTCATACTAATTAATATATCTCCTCAAAAATGATTGAATTTCAAATGAACTAGGAAAGCACTTTTAAACATCAAGGATATAATTTAGCCATGCTTTATAATTATTGATTAATAAAATACAAGTAAATTTATATTATGTCTGGTGTTATATTAGTTTATAGAATAATTATTTTAATCTTTCATTAAATGTAAAATTATCATAGAAAACATCACTGATTCTATATAAAGTTAGTGGACACATAACAGATTGAAGTAAAATATTGATTACAGAATGTGTAAAGAATTTAAACAGTGTATTAAACTCTTCCTTTGTAACTATAAACTGCTTTAAGAACAAATTTTGATTACGTAAGTGTATACAAGGATAAGATTAATTTTTTCTAGTCCTGGCAATGCTTTATCACACTTGGAAAATGACTGGAATACTCCATCCCAATTATACATCATATCCTCCAGACCATATCACTAGTATTTTCACCTCAGCTGCATTCATAAAGATTAGTAATTGTGGAACACACTGCTCATGACTCTAAACAAGTAGCCTGAAAATTCTGGCTGTACAGCTTTCATCTGACACCCAATAGCTGTAAGGCCCAGTATATTACTTCTTTCTTAACATATCTCTCACATGAAGGCACCTTTGCAAGTAGCTAAGAAGTTTTCTGTATACAATAGATCAACCTGGCAAGTAATACGGAACACGTGAAAAAGTCAACATGCTTTAAAAACAGGCAACAGACATCCACAGTCCTGACTTAATTTAACAATAAAGAACCCCTGGTGTCACTTCCCTAGGAAGGAGGACTTCTAGTCGTTCATATGAAGGTTTGTGTTACTGATAAGAACTATTTGTATGAAATGCTTTGTAAATCATATGTGGATAAGACACACGACATTTGCGTTCCCTAATGCAACAAGTCCTTCACTAACCCGATCAGGTCACCTTCTTATCAGTGAATCAGTATGTCTGGTGGCAATGCTATGAACTAAATAGCAGAAGTCCGAGTTTCCTATAGAATATTTGAGCTGAAAAAGGGAAGAGATTTATCCTAATTGGCTTAGCACACGGCGTACATCTGTGTTCTTTGAGATGGGATGAAATTTCCTGATTGACCTGTGCTGCATGGGTGAGGAGTTATGTTCAAATATTGAAGAGGGAAAGAGAGCTGGATTGCTAGGCTAGACCATTAACAGTACACATCAAATATAAATTGAAAAGCTACATTTCATATTATTGTGATGATTCTGAAATAGTAAGTACTGTTTCTCTTATTATGATTCTTTGCTTTAAAGAAATAATATGAAAAAAAGGCTATTTGGTTTAACTATTTTTATGTTCTCCTAAACTAAATATATTCAAATTTTTTATTTTATTAAACTATATTGGAGTTCCTTATTAAGTTAATCATTTTGCCATTTCAAATATGTGAAAATACCGTGATTTCCCCCTAGTGGATTTTACTTTACCTTTCTATTCTTTAAACTTAAAACTATTATTCAAAAAAATGACTTTCATAAACTTGTCACTTGTTAAATATGTCATCTTCATTAATATTGTAGTTTCCAGCATTCTATAAAGCCTGAAAATACACTATTTATAAGGAATTGGTAATATTGTTTCAATTTAACCTTGAAAAAGTAAAAAAAAAAATCAGTCTCAATCCAATAGCCACCAAAAGATGTCACAAACTGCAATCTTAGTGCTAGCCTGGCAGACACAATCTACACAGGACTTAATCAAAATAAGATTAAAAGTCCATAGCAATTTCCTTGAGTGGCTAGTCACATATCCTCCATTACAGTTACCAACCAGCCTGCCCCTGGGGCCTATTTCAGAAATAAATTGCTTCGTAGATGAGCTGATGCAGAAAAAGGGGAAAAAATGTTTTCTTGAGACTATATCCAGATTTTATCAAGTTATATAGGAAAAATTCAGTCTTTATTCTGAAATGTACTATTTTTGTTTAAAGTAATTTTAAGTTTATTAGCACCTTATTATATATTAGTTTGTATAAGCTTACTATCTGACTTTGTATCAGATTTAATAGGTGGTATTAGATATTTAATAAGGTAGCAACAGCAGTAACACAGGATCAATTGTCCACAGAAAAATTATAATCCATTATTAAAAGATTTGCATAATGATTTTATTAATGTTACTTAGAAGTCACAAACATTGAATCATGCCAGAGAAGTCTGCAAGGGATACCATTATCGCAGGTGCCTCAAACAGAAACTTTCCGAAGGAGATTGTGGCATATCAGGTTAAGCTGTCTCTTGAGATGCTCATATTCTATACCAGAGTCCCTGTTGGAGTTCTAGATACTTTGCCTCTGATCCCAGTTCCTGCTACTTTATTCCGTGAGGCAGAAAATAATGGCTCAAGAGCTTGAGGCCCTGACACTCACATGCAAGATCAGAATGGAAGTCTAGGCTCCTGGCTTCAGGGCTGCCCAGCCCTGGCTGTTCGGAACATTTGGCCAGCAAACCATGGACAGAAGGATAGAAAATCAATTTCTTTCTCTTTCTGTCTCTCTATCTGTCTCTCTCTCTCTCTCTCTTTCTCTTTCTCTCTCTCTCAGATGAAAATAAATGTGTAAAAATTTAAAAAAGAGAAAAGAAACTTCCTATTGGGGCATACTTCTAGATTTTCTTCAATTAGACAGTAGAAAATTTCTAAATGTTTATATGACTGAAACTTCAGAAGGTCTCATTCTGAAACTTCAAATTAGAATGACCCAGTTTTGTTGATTAAGCATAATTTATCTAGATCCTTTTATAGAGAAATTATCAACTAATAATAGATGAGTAACACTAGATTGTACAAGACACTTTATGGAGTTTTAATTTGTATATATTTCCTCATTTGATTGCTCCCAAAATTTCCGAAAACATGTTTTGTGGCTATATTTATACCAACAAGAAAACTACAGGTCATTCACATGGTTAGCTGATGTGATGGGGACTTCATCAGGGGATTCTGACATGCAGGACACTTCAAAGTAGATCCTTATCTTCCCAGGAACCTCATCTTTGCTCAAGAGACATGATCTGGTGGGAGTCCCTTTAACTTTGGGGCTAGAGAATAAGGAAAAGTTCTCTTGACTGGGGAACCTGAAGTGATACTATCGCCTTTACCTTTAGCATGGAGAAGGCCCCTTTTACTTGGGAATGTGATATAGCGAGGACGCTGTCGACCTTGACACACCATCTGATGTGAAGCCATTTATTATTAACTCTTAGCTTAGAGGTCACTCCTGTTTCCAAGGGAATCTGCCGTGTTGTGCTTCTGTTTCACTGGGGGTGCATGACATGCAAGGGACTCCTTCCCTGGGGGATGAAGAGGGCTGCTGAGAGTCCAGTGATGGCAAGGAGACTACATTACAGTCCTCACTTCCCAGCTAAGCATAAGCGCCTTCTCCTGACCTCCTGGCAGGTAGTAGCCAGAACCTGCTACTGTGCACCACCTATATCTTTGACATTTCCTACAGTGAACACGTGCCTAGCACCACATTTACCACCTGGTAAGAATACAATCCACCATCTACCCAGGAGGGCCTCCTTGCTCTAATCATGCTTTGTATCTGAGGGGTGACGAGGATGAGGGGCTGACCTCAGAAGCCTAAGCAATCGGGGCCATCCCCTATTAGAAGGACCCACAAAACGTTGTTGATCAGCTAAATAGATGGGGATCAGGTCTGGACAGATCCTGATATTTGGACCTCACAGGGGCTGTCAGGAAGGACAGATGATTCCCAAAGATCAAGGATGAGGACAGGAGTGAGACATCCACCAAGTACCACACTGACTTCTCAGCCTCTTGGAAAGCCCAGGTTCCATACTGGTTGCTCCCTGTCCCCTCCTCTACTCAACTCCAAGAGCTGTGTTGTCACAAATTGAAGATCAACACTTTCTGTGCAGGAGCAGAACCAGGTGGGTCCTAGAAATACAATTTGGGACATGCTCAATCTGACTTGCCCAAATGGTAAAATTAGAAACTTGCCAGGGGATTCCAATTCAATCCCATCAAGGTGGCATGTACCAATGCCATCGCACTAGTCCAAGTGATTAATTTCAGTTCACAATTGATCACACTGAAAGGTCTAAGTGTCAAAGGGATCAAACAAACAAGAATAGTGTCTGCTAATACTAACTGATAGGATCAAAAAGGGAGAGAATGATCCAACATGGGAAACAGGATATACAGCAGACTCATAGAATGGCAGATGTCCTAAACAGCACTCTGGCCTCAAAATCAGCCCTTAAGGCATTTGGATCTGGCTGAAGAGCCCATGAGAGTATTTTAGGCATGGAAAGACAAGACACCCTGGGGAAAAAAAAAAAAAAACACCTAAATGAAAGATCTCTGTGAGTGAGATCCCAGTGGAAAGAACAGGCCATCAAAGAAGGAGGTACCTTTCTCTGAAGGGAGGAGAGAACTTCCACTTTGAATATGATCTTGTCTAAATAAGATTGGAGTAAGCAAACTCAAAAGATTTCCATAGCCTTGATAGCCTTGGCAACTCATGACAAGAGCCTAAGTTGATTACTGATGCCATAAATAAGAGTGTCAATTTGCTAAGTCAACAGGAGTCACTGTGCACTTACTCCTCATGTAGGATCTCTGTCCTTAATGTGTTGTCCAATGTGAAGTAATGCTATAACTAGTGCTCAAATGGTATTTTACACTTTGTGTTTCTGTGTGGGTCCAAACTCTTGAAATCTTTACTTAATATATACTAAATTGATCTTCTGTATATAAAGATAATTGAAAATAAATCTTGATGTGAATGGAATAGGGAAGGGAGCGGGAGATGGGAGGATTGTAGGTAGGAGGGAAGTTATGAGTGGGAAAGCCAGTGTAATCCATAAACTGTACTTTGGAAATTTATATTTATTAAATAAAAGTTAAAAATACATTTTTAATACAACAAAATATTTATAAGTGGGTGCTAGGTTCACGACTTAGCTGGGCAAGTGGCGGGTGGGAAGTACCACTCTTACCCTTGCCTTCTCAGAGAACTGTTAGTGAGACTTGTGTTGACTTCCTTATGCTCCCTAGTGTGTTGGCTTATATTTTGAGAAAGAAAGGAAGAAAGGAAGAGAGAGAGGGAGGGAGAGAGAAAGAAGGAAGGAAGGAAGGAAGGAAGGAAGGAAGGAAGGAAGGAAGGAAGGGAAAGAGAGAGAGAGAGAAAGAAAGAAAGACAGAAAGAAAGAAAGAAAAGAAATAATGGAGGGAGGTGGGAGGGAGCGAGGGAGGGAATGAAGGAAGGAAAGAAGGAAGAAAGACAGACTTGCTCCTACATTTTCATGCTTATCTTGATTAAAGATATTTCACAACATTATCAAGAAGTACCTTAGTGTTAATTTAACTTATTTTACAAATTTATTTATCCTTTAAAATACCTAGAGCTAATACTACACATAATACTACTCAACAATACTTATTGAGGATTATTGAAGTAAAAAGCACCATGGTAAGTTCTGTGAGGAATACAAAAACAAATGCGAGTGTCACACTAATCAGAATACTTTTAGTCCAATAAATGAAGAAAAGGCCTTGCTATGAAAATAATTAAAGTGGCAGGCATTTAGTCCAAAAGTTTAATGCTGGTTAAGATATTCACATCCCACACTGAAATGTTCAGATTTGAATATGATTCCAGGCACCTTATTCCAGCTTCTCTCTCTCTCTCTCACTGTTTCTAGCTTCCAAATAAAAATAATAATTATTATATTAAAATAGTGCACGAAATAAAGCACATTTTGACCTTTAGTTAATTCTTAGAATAAGTTATTATTTTCAGAAATCAATCAATCTGAAGAAAAGAATTGTTTTGCTTTTTTTTTTTTTTTTTTTGTGAGTCACTAGCTCTATTCAATTGCACATACCTGGTGTGTCTGGTCTACAGAGGCTAATCATCATGTAATAGTTTTTATGCTTTTTGATGGGAGGTTAGTTGGTGCTTTGAGGCAAAGCTGAATGAGTTTCCAATAGCCTGCACAAAATTACAAGAAATACAGACACACAGTGCCTGAGGTTATTCTCAAATGAAGTTAGATTTGAATTGCATCCAATATCCTTTATTACAATGTGTAGATGCTCTAGGTAAATACAATAGGTTCTCTTTGCCTCTGTAGCTTCAGCTCCTGTTATTGTGTTTAAATATAATTTCTATAATGTTAACTTCATTGAAAAAACTTCACTAATAGCATTTTTCTATAATAATCTAATGGAAACTGGTTTGTAGAGCAAAACAAGGAATTCAATGAAGTAACTATTGAATAATAAACAATTTTAAAAATTGATTTATTTATTTGAAAGACAGAGTTACAGAAAGAGAAAGGGAGAGATCTTCTATCAAGTGGCTCACTTCTCAAATGACAGCAATGGCCACGTCTGGGTCAGGGAGAAGCTTGGAGCCTATTACTCCATCTGGATTTCCACATGAGTGGCAGGGGCCCAAGCACTTGGGCCATCTTCCGCTGCTTTACCAGGTAGTTTAGCAGGGAGATCGGAAGTGGAGCGGCCAGGACTCGAATGAGCACCCACATGGGATGCTACACCACAACACCAGTGCCTAAATAGTAAAATTTTGCCAATTGAGATTGCTGTCATAAAGTATGTAAATTGTTTATTTTAAAACATATCATTCTGACACTAAATTAAAAGCATAAACAAGTTAGAAGAATAATAAATCATCTGCAGAGAATAAGGTGTTTTGAAAGATGACATTACATCACTTTTATCTCAATATAAATAAAAAGACTACATTTACTTTGAATTTTAAACCATCACTACATACTCACATACAGTTTCTCATTGTTCTAATAGGAAGTTCATGCAGTGGTAGGCTAATGTAATAAAAAAAAATCACAGTTATTGATTTAAGAGAAGTTTGTATTTGACCATAGCTTTGTGAGCTCTCAGCCATATAATTTTGATTAAATTGCACAATTTGCATTTCCAGTTCCATTTTTGGAAAGCAGTAATAATATCAATTCTCTTTGAAGATCTGTAAGTAGATTACAAACTATCTGTATGAATCCCCAGGCCATGTTTCTCTATAAACCAAAGATTGTTATTTGGTAGCATTCTTATACTGGTTTTAGCTGACAAAACACACTAAAATGTAATATATATGGATTTGTTTAAACATAATCCACAATAGTATCTTTTGTTTATGACAACTGGTTTCTCGTCAATTAGTGTGAATTAATAAGGGTTACTGCATTACTACACGGTGAAATGCAAATTTACATCTTAAGTGAACATTTCTGGAGACTTCAAATCAAACAATATTAACCCACATGTACCTCATCTATGAAAACTGAATCTGCTCTGAAGTACAGCAAACTAGAATATGAACTAATTGTGGTCATGGCAAATACTTTATCAGTGACTTCTGGGGAGAAGACAAATTCTATGAAGTAACTGAGAAATATGACTTTATTTTCTTTAAGAATTGTTATCAAATAATACAAAGTAGACCCTATGAACTGCAACATTACCCATTTCTATCGCTCTGGTCAATTTTCCCATGATGCAATTCTCACACAGTCTGAGGAATTAAAAACAACCCCTACCATTGGCTGTCATCTCAGACCTGCAGCATGATCCATCTTCCTCCTCAATCGCTATCGTATTTTCCTCTGATTTCAGTGACAAAATACAAGTATTTAGAAGAAAACTTTCTAATATAGCTACTCATCTATCAACCACTCTCCATCTGTTCCAAATCCCTTCTCACCTTAAGCACACACATTGCTTTTTTCTTGTCACAATAGATTAGCGGCCGTCACTCTAATCTGAAACCCATCAGACCACTTGTATACTGCATCAGGTCTTCTTTAGTCCAATTCAAGGAATCCCTCAATTAACAACTCTCACTTTACCTTGAATTACAGATTTTGCTCTCCCTTCATCCTGTGTTACCTTTTAACCTTCCAGCATAAACCCCGATAGCCACTGAATGAAGGGCTTTCCAAGCTCACTGTCTAAACATATTTTCTTTGAACTTACATCAAATGCATTCTAATCAGTTTTTAAATACTGTCGCTTTATTAACATTAAGCTTGATGAGATTTATCAACACTTCATTCTACCAAATTTACTAGTCAGCTCTGACTTTTCATTGCTTTCGGTATCTACATTTGGCAAAATTTATTGTTCTCTCTTTACAGTTATTTCTTCCCTGGGCTTCTCAGGCATAATAAGCTCCTAATTTTGTTTAATGGCAAGGATTCTCTCTGTCTCATCTTTGATATGGTTCTCCTCTTCATGACTATCTCTATATAGTAAAGTGCCCAGAGATCTGCACACGCACACACTAAAGTTAGATGATCTTGTCCTGTATATTGACGTTAATTCTACTGATTAACTATGACTCTGAATTGTAAACCCTCTTTCATGATACCCACATTTTCATTTAGAATGCTTATTGAACATTGGTAATTGGATTTCAAATGAGTATCTCATTATAATGTTTGACTCTTTCAATTTACCTCTCCCCAATTCTTCAAAAATTTCATTAGTTGCTATGGACATAATGTTAGAAATCATCCTCACTTTGTTAACTTCCTTGACAACACAATCCAGACTTTTTTACAGGACTGAAAATATTCCAAAGAGAAACATGATTCATAACCTCTAAAAATTATCCAACTAATGAACATTTTTACTTACCTGTTGTCCTAATTAGGTTTCCAAATGGATGTCTCTTATTTCTATTTTGTCTTCTTATGGTTAACTGTCCATGAAAGACCAAGAATCATTGTTTTGAAACAAATCAAAGCATGTAATTTTCCTAGTCAAATCTTCCACACTTTAGGATAAAATGCATTTTTTTTCATTTTCATTTTTGCTGTCCTATCTGATCTGACCCTAGATTACTCTTTGACCTCATCTTCTGTCAATCCTCCCTTTGCTCATTCAGTTTCATAACAACACTTTCTGCTTTTCTGGACTATACCAAGCCTTTTATCTTTAGTGAATCTCCTCTGTTTGAAATGTTGTCCCAAAGTTATGAAATGGCTTATTGCCTCCTTTTCTGCAGGGCTCAATATAACTTTATTAATTCCTAATTGTGCATTACCTACATTGTTTCTTAGACGATTTGATAATTTTCTATATAACACGTATTATTTCTAAAACATTTTATATATTTATGTTGACTTGTTTATATGCTTTATTCCTCTAAAACGTATCTTTATGATTAGTTTTGTTAAATTCACATAATATTATATCTCCAGAACTGAGAGCAATGCCTGAAAAGAGTGGTTACTCATAAAATATTTATTAAATAAATTAATAAGTGAAAACAAACTGGAAGATAAGCAGGAAGGAAAGCTGGGTGGTTGTAAATTGACTTAGGGATTAAACAAAGAAAAATTAACTGAAGCAATAAGAGGTTATGTAATATGTTTAATGATGTGCAATTGTCTGCTATTATGATTAATTTAATACAAAATCTGTGCAATTACAAATCTGCTTTCATTTCACTTTGTCTGTCTCTCCAAATTAGTGTGCTTACAGTTAGTGACAGAAATCTCTTTTGCTTTGCATCCCATGGAAAACTTTTGTATTCATAAAATCTGTTTAAAAGAAAATATACTATAGGGCTACGGTCTGGAATAGCAGGTAAAGCCACCACCTGCAATGCCAGCATCCTATATGGGTGCCAGTTCAAGACCCAGTCTTTCCACTTCCAATCCAGCTCCCTGCTGATGGTATGCAGGAGCAGAAGATGCCACAAGTGCTCGGGCCCCTGTACCCAAGTGGGAGACCTGGATGAAACTTCTGGACCCTGGTTTCAGCTTGGCCCAGCCCATTTGGAGAATGAACCAGCAGCTGGAAGATCTCTCTCTCTCTCAATCTCTCTCTTTCTCTCTCTCTCTCTCTTTCTCTCTGTGTAACCCTTTCAAATAAACAAATAAATATTTAAAGAAAAGAAAATATACTAAACTTGAAATGGAGAACTGATCACAGACATATAACAAAGTAGTGATGGGTAAATTTGAAAAGGTGGAAGTATGATATATTCCCTTCAGACATTAATGTGGATATGTATGCTTGCAATCATGCAATACACTAATTAAATCAAATATCATGTGTAAGAAGAACTTGTCCTGTACTGACAGCTATCCTGAATCATATATTAGCCCTCTCAGAGTAATATTGAAGCATCTCTATTTGCTTTGCTTATAATATCTGTTCACTATAAAGAATTGTTCCACTGGGGAATAATTTCATAAGCCATATGTAATTCAATGTGAAATTACTTGCAATAATCTATTTTAATTACATTTCATGCTATGTAAGCTTACCTTTAACTTTTCAAAAAAATTCAGTAAATAAAAATCTGTTTTCAAATTGAATTATATGACCAGTTACTTTTTTGCTAAAAGTATTCAATATCACAAAATAAATGTTTGTTGGGGGCTGGCACCTGGCTCACTTGGTTAATCCTCCATCTCAGCACTGGCATCCCATACGGGCACCAGGTTCTAGTCCCGGTTGCTCCTCTTCCAGTCCAGCTCTCTGCTGTGGCTCAGGAGGGCCGTGGAGGATGGCCCGAGTGCTTGGGCCCCTGCACCCACATGGGAGACCATGAAGAAACACCTGGCTCCTGGCTTCGGAACGGTGCAGCGTTGGTCGTAGCAACCATTTGGGGAGTGAACCAATGAAAGAAAGACCTTTCTCTCTGTCTCTCTCTCTCACTGTCTATAACTCTACCTGTCAAATAAATAAATGTTTGAAATATTTTTTTAAAAATAAAATATTTTGTATGTCCTTTAATCCATAATGAAGCTATTTTCTTTATAAATGTTCAAACATGGACTTTTAAGAGTTCATATGTGATCAAAATATGTGACTGTTTACTTTCCAGTTCAATGTTCAAAAGTGGTAACCATAATAGCAGCAATATTTCATTGTACATGTGCTACCTCTGCCTTTCAAATTAATAAATAAATAAATCCTAAAATAAAGGTATCATTCTTTCTATTCCAAGCATATTTTCCCTGGTGGTATATCTCCTAGGCCCATCTATGTTGTGGCAAATGGCAAAACCCCCTTAGTAGTCCATTGTATGGGTGCCAGGTTTTCTTTCTCTTCCTCCCTCCCTCTCTCTCTCTTTCTCTCTCTCTCTTTCTTTCTTTCTCTCTCTCTTTCTTTCTCTCTCTCTCTCTTTCTTTTCACCAGTTTTATTTTTTTTTCTTTAACCATTCATACATCAGTAAACATTCAGGCTTTTCCACACTGGTAATCTTTACCATGGTTTATTGCCACCAGCTGTGTCTTTTCACACTTTAATAAACTCGTAATAAAATATAATATTTGACTCAGGAAATATATGTAATTTTTAGAACAAAAATCATTTTATGTTGATTTTTTTATTTGTATACTCTTCAGGGCTTAAATTTATCAAGATAGAGAATTCCTGTTGTAATCTTCAATCTTTTCAACATTTTTGACAGAATTCCTTAGCTAAAAAAGCAATGATATGTAGGCAAACTTGTAATTGGCATGTTTGGGCTCTTGATGGATTCGTTGTCATGAAAAGGAGACCTCACCACCATTGGCATCTAATTTTTGTACTTCAATTTATTTCTTTATTTGTTCGTTGATTATTCAGATTTTTAGTGATATCATAATTTCCTACATGTCTTCCATGAAGGTAGGAATTGCATCAAGATGTCTTTCTCCCCATATTTGCTGTGCCCCGGTCAGTCAGGCACAGAACTGGATGCAACTGGCTCTCTCTCACAGGCTCACATTTTTCACCCTACCTACTCTAGCTTATTTTTATGCCTAAAGATAGTGTTCTTCCCATGTACTTATGTCAAACATCATTAATCCTCTAGCTAGAGTATTTACATAACTGTATAAAATAGTGATCAATGAATATGAGAGTAAAGACAAAAATAATTCCTCAGAAAGCCAGAGTTCTCTGGAAAGAATTATTAAAAATAAACCTCTAAAAGATATTGGATTATGATTCATAAACTTGAATTTTTTGTGTTTTTTTGATAGCCTACTATCTTTAGATACATTACCCCTGTGACTCTTGAAGTAATGAGTGCATTTCAAAAAATATCACTGAAAATCATAGATTACACAATGTGAAGAAGCAAAAGGGCTCAGTGAATTCACATAGAACATTAAGACCTGAGTCATATATCAGAAAATTGGCAAATAAATACTTTTATGTGTTTCAGCCTCAAATCAATTATTTAGGAGCTGTTCATGGAAGTTGCTTTATAAAGAGTTATTTTTGGTAGAATGATTTGTATTAAAACAATAAAATATCTCTCTTCCCCTCCTATATGCTATCTTGAAAATGGTTAATATGGTTTGAGAAATTTTCAGAATTTAAAAAGTAGTATAACTTCGAAGCTTTAAATTTATTTGTCATTTAAATATGAGAGATTTAACATTTTATCCATGTAAAGCTTTGCTCTATTTCAAACTCAGTCTTGCCTTAGCCTGGACAAATGGCAGTAGAGCATGGGAATAAAATTTTTCTTATTTTTCCACTTTGCTCTTACATATTCACCCAATTCTCTGCTACTTTTAAATTTACCATGTCAGAATAAGGAGAGGAAAGGACATTAAAATTCTTAATTAACACATATAGTTTACAATCAGCAATAGTGTTTTCTGGAAGGTAAGATGTGTATACCTTATTCTTCTGTGGGGCATGAATAGCTATTTTATTTATTTATTTGACAGGCAGAGTTAGTGAGAGAGAGAGAGAGAGAGAGAGAGAAAGAGAGAGAGAAAGGTCTCCCTTTTCCATTGGTTCGCCCCCAAGGGACCACTGCGGCCAGCACGTCACGGCCGGCTCGCTGCGCAGATCTGAAGCCAGGAGCCAGGTGTTTCCTCGTGGTCTCCCATGTGGGGGCAGGGCCCAAGCACTTGGACCATCCTCCACTGCACTCCAGGGCCACAGCAGAGAGCTGGACTGGAAGAGGAGCAACCGGGACAGAATCCTGCACCCCGAACGGGACTAGAACCCGGGGTGCTGGCACCAGAGGCGGAGGATTAGCCTCGTGAGTCATGGCGCCGGCAATGAATAGCTGTTAATTATGAAAACACTGCACATTGGGGCATGTCAACTCTACTTCCGCATTTATTTGATTTGGTCCCTGATAGCCACCTTCATCATCTGATGTGAGAACTGTACAATTCATCTTATGATCAGCAAGTTATTCCAAATACTTCTCTTACATTTGATTCTTTCAAGACAAGCTACGTCTAACTACCAATTCATGTGTTCTTGTCTAACCAAGCCAGATTTTTTATACAAACCCAATTTTCATTGTAACTCAATCTGCTTAGGGCATTCTAGACAAACTCAAATGTTTAATGTGGTATAGGAATGAGTCAGATGTCAAGCCTTCAGTCATCCTAGAAGTGTTTCACACTGTTACAGTCTTCTTCAGTTGACACTCAGAGACAGGAGCACTGGCTACATTATCCCTCAGTAAAAAATTTCCTCCAAAAATGTCCCTTTATAAGTAGAAATTCAGGAAACAAATTATGGCCAAAATAGTTTCAATAGAAATATTATAATTTATTGGGATATAAATATCATTATTGGATAAAATAGTATATATTATTTTGGGTCTTTACAATATTTGTTGAAATTCTGAGATTATTGAAGGAATCATATCAAACATCTAGTTAATTTGGTATTACTATTAATTTTGTATTTTTTGTAATTTGTAATTACCATTAATTTGGTATTACTATTAATAATTTATACTTTACCTGCATGTAACCAAATCATTTGCCAGATCCAGTTATGGCATCATGGAAATCCACCAGGATAAGCATCAAATGACTCCCAGAGATAAAGATATTTTTGAAACTTATGTGAATATTACTTCAGAAGCTTGATAAAATTAAACTATACCTTTATTTGTAAGAATAGACATGGTAACAAAATATTGTGAGAAAATAATTGGTTTGTTACTCAAATTTTCTGAATAATGAAGTAGCTCTAAAATTTTAACACATGGTTTTTATTATGGTAAGTCATGTGAATGACTTTTTAGTACTACTGTCATAAGCCATTTATACTGGCTTATTCATCAAGCATAGACATCAGATTATTTTAAGCTTATATCCACTAGGTAGTAAATTATTTTCTAAACATTTTTTATTCAAAATAAAATATGCATAATATGACTATATTTTATCTGTGTATGCATGAGAGAAGAGAAGAGAAGGTGAAAGAGAGAGAGAGACACATCAATTCTGAATGGTTGAATTAAAATATCTGGTACTTAGAGTATTTAATAAATGTCTAATTAAAATATATTTTATATTAAAATATTGTATTGGTGAAATAATCTTTCATTTGAGAAATTTTTTGTAGTCCATCAGTTCAGGTTATGTCATCTTCTGCAAACTTTAATATAATATACTTTATTGATTTTTCAAACATGTCTCTGTGTATAGGCTCCATGATTAACAGATATCTAGCAATTCATAATTTAATGCCTTCTCATCAAATTATCTAATAGATAAGAAACATTTTTCATTAAGTTTCACCCATAATTTATTGTTAAATATTGTTTGTATAGTTGTATTAGAGAAAAATAAGATAGATTTGACAAAGTGAGATATATAATAGATGGAAATTCAAAAGGCCTGATTCCTTAAATCCTTTCTTAAAAACTGACCAAAGAGTCACATTTAACTCAAAGCTAATTAATAAAAGTAGTAAATATATCAATCAACAAACTCCTCTAATAAAAAAAGGAAAATAATAAGTGTGAGGAAAATAGAATCCAGTTAGAATGAGTTTTCTTAATATAACGTTGAGGATTTTGATTAATTGATTTTGAATAGTATCAATTCCTTTTCTACACATTGTTAGCCTGAATTTGAGTCTTTTTGCATGAAATCTTTAGAAAAAAGTGAAATATAATTCTATGGTGATATTTAAGCTATTTACTAGAAGTTTGCACTTATTATATCTTTATGTTTATGAGATAATGTTTTTGAGATAATGTTTTTTCCTTTTTATGATAACTAATATTTAAGATTTTATAAAAATACCTGGTTTGTACTATGTCTACAAATTTTTAAAAGCTACTCTTAGCTTCTATGTACGTATACAGATTAATAGATAAATCTATATCTCTTACAAAAAATAAATAATAATTCTGTAAATTGTACCTCCATATACAATTTTTCTCTCAGAGAAATATCCAGCAATTTTCCAAAATATAATTTTATTGTTCTAATGTTTTAAATAAAATCATATAAGTGTTCAATTTCTTTTTTTATTTTATCTAAGTTATACAATATTCTTATATTTCATATACACAGATTTAGGACAATAGTCATATTTCCCCCCATTCTCCCTCCCACCCACGCTTCAACCCTTTTTCCTCCTCCCTCTCACATCACCACTCTTAATTTTTTCAAAGATCTATTTTCAGTTGACTTAATGATCATATAGTTAACACTACACTAAGTAAGCAGTTTCTACAAATAGCATGAATAAAAAGATAAGAAAATAGAAAAAAACACTGTTCCCCAGAGGAATCGACAAGGGCTGTAAACAATCATCATATATGAATATGCATATTCCACTCCAATACATTACATTTCAGGTACTATATTAATTACATTGGATCAGGGAAATCATATGATATCTCTCTTTTTGAGACTAGCTTATTTTACTAAGCATAATGGTTTGCAAGTATGTTGCAAACAGGATTTAATTTTTTTTTACAGCTGAGTAGTAATTAGTAGAGTATATATATATATATATATATATATCATAATTTCCTTACCCAGTCAACAGTTGATCGACATCTGTGTTGGCTCCATATCTTAGCTATGGTAACTTGTACTGCAATGAACATGGTGGTGCAGATAACTCTTTCATATACTGATTTAGTTTGTGTAAATTCCCAGGAATGGAACGGCTGAATCATATGGTAGGTCTATATTCAGATTTCTGTGGTATCCATATACTGCCTACCACAATTGCTCTACCAGGTTACATCTCCACCAGCATTAGACTTGAGCCATTCAATCTGGAGTGAGGTGAAACCTCTTTGTTGTTTTGATTTGCATTTCCCTGATGGCTAGTGATCCTGAGCAATTTTTCAAGTGTCTGTTGGCCACTTGGATTTCCTCTCTTGATAAATGTCTGTTCAAGGTGTTTGCCCATTTCTGTACTGAATTATTTTTGTTGTTGTTGAATACTTTGAGCCCTTTATATATCTTTGATGTTAACCCTTTATCAGTTGCATCATTTGAAAATATTTTCTCCCATTCTGTTGGTTGCCTTTTGAATTTGCTGAGCTTCTCAACTTGATATAATCCCATTTATGAATTTTGGCTTTGCTTGCTTGTGTTTCTGGGGTCTTTCTAAGAACTCTTTGCCTATGCCAATGTCTTGTAGAATCCCCCCAATATTTTCTGATAATTTGGTGATATTGGGTCATAGATTTAGGTCATTGATCAGTTTGAATGGATTTTGTGTAAGGAGTTAGGTATGGGTCTAATTTCAATCTTTTGCACATGGAGATCCAGTTTTCCCAGAAATATTTGTTAAAGAGACTGACTGACCTTGATCCAGGGATTGATTTTAGCTCCTTTGTCAAAGCTAACTTGGTTGTAGATTCGTGGATTGATTTCTAGAGTTTCTATTCTGTTTCATTGGTCTACCATGTCTAACAGACACTATCTGTTGTTTTAACAGTATCAGGCTGTTTTGATTATAACTGTCCTGTAGTATGTCATGAAATCTCTGGTATTATGATGCTTCTAGAATGGTTTTTGTTGATAAGATTTCTTTAACTATTCATACTCTCCTGTTTTTCCATATGAATTCCAGTACCTTTTTTTCTATACCTGAAAAAAATGTCCTTGGTATTTTGATTACAATTGCATTGAATCTGTAAATTGCTTTCAGTAGTACAGAAAATTTGATGATATTGATTCTTCAAAAACATGAACATGGAAGATTATTCATCTTTTTTATGTCTTCTTCTATTTCTTTCTTTAACACTTTATTATATTTATCATAGAGATCTTTGAAATCCTTAGTTAAGTTTATTCCAAGGTATTTATTTTTATAGCTATTATAAATCGGATTGATCTTATAAGTTATTTCTCAGTCATAGCATTCTCTGTGCACACAAAGGCTATTGATTTTCTGTGTTAATTTTATATCCTGCCACTTTACCAAACTATGTTGTGATTTCCCACAGTCTTTTGGTGGAGTCTTTCGGATCCCCCGTGTAAAGAATCACACCGTCTGAAAATAGGGAGTGTTTGACATCATTTTTCCCAATTTGTATCCCTTTGATTTCTTTTTCTTGCCTAATGGCTCTGGCTAAAACCTCCAGAATTATACCAAATAGCATTGGTGAGAGTGGGCATACTTATATTATTCCATATCTTAGGGAGAATGCTTCCAGCTTCTCCCCATCAAGTAGGATGCTTGCCATGGTTTTGTCATAAATTCTCTTGATTGTGTTGAACAATGTTCCTTCTATACACAATTTGCTTAAGGTTTTCATCATGAAAGGATGTTGTATTTTATCACACGCTTTCTTTGCATCAATTGAGATAATCATATGGTTTAGTTCTTCATTTTGCTTATGTGATGTGCACATTGATTGATTTGCAAATGTTGAACCATCCCTGCATACCAGGATAAATCCCATTTGGTCTAGTTGAATGATCTTTCTGATGTGTTCTTGCATTCAATTAGGCAGTATTTTCTTGAGTATTTTTGCATGTATGCTTATCAGGGCTACTCTCAATGCCTAGGTATTAGCCTGCAGTGTGTTCCATGCCACCATATGAACTGCACAAATGATCTGCATATTCCTAACTAGCACAGCAAGCATGTGGACCTGCTTCCGTTGATTGCCCAGACACCCAGCTACATGCTTCCACAGTCTCCTGGTTCAGAGGTTTCTGTTTGCCCTGCCAGCCTGCCCAATCAACAGAAAGGCAGATGTTCCCAGAGACAGTTCCACCTAGGTGTCTTGAGCCTGGGAGGCTGTGGGCACGTTACCATCTTTCCTGGTTGCTCAGCTGCCTCCCAGCCAGGCTCAAGGTCAGTGGGGGACTGGGGACTGTTCCCTCCACTAGAATCGCTGAATCACATGGATACATAAGAACTACCTGCCAAATGTTGTTCCGCCACTGCCAGCATTACTGCTGTGAAGGTGGTGTCCTGTCTCAGGCAGTTGCAACGTGCACACACAAAGGCTTTTGCAGCTGCCACACAGAACAAAAATAGTGCCTTCCCTTTCTCTGCCAGGCAGCAAGCACTGCTGTGGGGAAGTTGGAGCAAGACAAAAATCCCCTCTCTCCTTCTACTGCATCCATGGGCAACTGCTAGCCCCCATGGCTCCAGTACAGTCTCACACAACACTCTCCCTCTAGTTACATTGCCACGGGTTGCTGCAGTCCAGTCTCACTTCTGTCTCCAAGTTGCTGCCTGCTCCTGCTCTTGACCCCTGCAGTCCTGGGTGCTGCACCTACATTTGTGCTGTGTGTCTGCAACCTCCACATAGGTCCATGGGGGTTCTCCTCCTCTTGTAGGATTTTCAGTGCAATTTATAAGTGTACAGTTTCATACATCTTGATAAACTGAAACTTCCATCACTGCAAATTGGAAAATGTCATTGGGCTCATTCAAGCTACAGTCCTCTTCCACTTCAGAGGTAAACCCCTATAAATTCTGCCATGAATTATGTACCTTGAATAAAATAATGTACCTTGAAATTCCAATAATCGAATGCCTATAGTGATGATGATGTGTACCTGTGTATCTGTTTTCTTTTGTTTTACATAAAAGATTTGAGCTTTGTCCACACGATTGCTTATATCATTTGACTATTTTCTTATTATATTTGTGATGCGCAAGTATTTGTTAGAGTCTATTCATTCATTCTCCTAAGAAAGGATATTCAGATTGCTTTCAGAAAGAGCTCTTACAAGTATAGCTCTTACATGTATTGTCAAATAGGTTTTGTGTAAACATATGCTTTTGTTTCTGTTGGATGAATTCCTAGGAGTGAATATGCTGTGTTATAGGGTAGACATATGTTCCACTTTTCAAACAACAAATGCATCATTTTCCAAAGTGTTTGTATCATTTTTAGAGTTTTACAATAATAGACAAAAATCATTTTTCACATTTTTTTCTCGCTCTCTCTTTATACATAGTTAGTTTATTTTTTGTTTTAAAGTTGATATTTCTGGTGATCTGAAACAGCATATCATTGCATTTTGCACACATTTTTCTCTTCTCTAAGGGTGCTGAATACATTTTCATATTCTCTTCAGCCACTTGCAGTTTTTCTTTTGTAAAATATTTGTTCAAGACTTTTGCAGAATGTAGTGATTCTAACTTGTACTTCATATTCTGAAAACTCATCACTTTTTACACACATATAGGATAATTTCTCTAAGTCTGTGGCTTAAAGTTACATTATTCATGTTTTGAAGTTAAATAATTTTAGTGAAATCTATGATTTTTTCAATTTTATCCTAATTAATGGTCATTTCTTTGTTAAGAAATATATCCTACCATAATATTTCAAGACATTGTTTGTGTTTTCTGTATAGGTATATGTATCTGTATCTGTATATGTGTAGGTTTGACTTTGTTTTCTACTCTATCCTTGTTAAGTGCATGTCACAATGTTTGATTATAGCAACTGTGTAGATTTTTAAAAATACCTGTAAACTCTTTTCTTTTCAATTTTTGACTATTCTAGGTCCTTTGCATATCCAGAAGAATTTTAGAAATATCTTATATCCAATGCCATAGCTGAGAAAGCACTGGTGAGATCAGTTCCATTCACAATACATTATTTATTTAGAATAAAATTTAAATGCCTTTGAATAAGTTTAACCAAAGAGGTAAAATAATTATACAATTAACTTAGAAAACATTAAAGAAAGGAAAACAAGAAGACACATGAGAAATGGGAAAAATCTTCCATTTTCATAGACTGGAAGAATTAATATCATCAAAATGTCCATACTACTGAAAGCAATTTATAGATTCAATGTAATCCCAATCAAACTATCAATGGCATAATTCTCAGATCTAGAACAAATAGTGTTAAAATTCATATGAAAACACAATAAATTTTGAATAGTTAAAACAAACAAATAACTAAAACAAAGTTGGAGGAATCACAATATCAAATTTTAAGACATATTACAAGGCATTTGTAATCAAAACCACCTGGTACTAGAACAAAAATAGACATGTAGAACAAGGGAACAGAATAGAAATACTAGAAATCAATTGCGGCATCTACAGCCAACTAATATTTGACAAAAGAGCCAAAATTAATTCAAGGAGAAAGGGCAGACTCTTTAACAAATGGTTCTGGAAAAACTGAATCTCCACATGTAGAACTATGAAACAAGAAGCCTAACTTACACCTTATAGAGACATCAACTCAAAATGGATCCAGGATCTAAATTTACAACCTGACTTTGTCAAATTACTAGAGCAGAACATTGAGGAAATTCTGCAATATATTTGCATAGGCAAAGACTTCTTGGAAATGACCTCAATAAAAGCAAAAATAGACAAATGAGATTACATCAAGCAAAGAAATTTCTACACTGCAAAGGAAACAAAAAATAGGAAGAATGAATCAGCACATAGGAGATCACCCTGTTTGTCTTCTAAATAAAATTAAAATAAATAAATAAATAAATAAATATTTTAAAAAGGTTAAAAGCAAGGATATTGTATGTTTTCACTAAAAAGAAATGATAAGTCTTTCAGGAGATAGATATACGTATCCTACACTGAGTATCAAGCAGAGTATTCATGCATTGTAATATCAAATGACACCCCAGAAATATTTAAAATTTTAAATGTTAAGAACTGAATAAATATTATGAGATACAATTAACTCAAAAAAACAAGGATTAAATATGAAAATGTTAATTACCATGTGGTAAAGAGTTGTATCAGAAAACAAATATCAAGCAGTAACAATATTTTTTTTATTTTTGTTTCTTGTTTCTAGTGAACTGAGTATTATAAGAGCAATTTCCTCTACTTTTTTTAAAGATTTATTTATTTGAAAGAGTTTCACTGAGAGAGAAGGAGAGGCAGAGAGAGAGAGGGCCTCCATCTGTTGATTCACTCCCCAGTTGGCCACATGGCTAGAGATGCGCCAATCCAAAGCCAAGAGCCAGAAGCTTCTTCCATGTCTCCCACACAGATGCAGGGGCCCAAGGATTTGGGCCATCTTCTACTGTTTTCCTAGGCCACAGCAGAGAGCTGGATCAGAAGTGGAGTAGCCAGGACTCGAACCAGCACCCATATGGGATGCCGGCTTTACCCGTAACATCACAATGCTGGCCCCTTTTCTACATTGTTTGTGAAATATAAAGAGTGGGGGAAAGGCATTCTGTGAAGGCTTTGATCTGGCACTACCTCTATCTCAGGAGAGAAAAAGTCATTGAGTATAGTGGACTGAACAGTTGTGCAAAGAAATATTCCATGTTCTTATCCCTGGAATCTGGGAATGCAAGTAATAGCTTATGTGGCAGAGAGTATAATTGAAATGAGAATTATAGATGAAGGGATTTGTCCTGAATTATTCTGGAGGGTCTTTATTTCAATGGCAAATATCCTTGTAAGATTAAGGCAGAGAAAGATTTCACACACAGAGGAGGAGGAGTTAATGTGACTACATGAGAAGGATTAGACCAGCACAGCTGCGAATAAAGGAGTCCCAGTAGCTACTAGAAGCTATAAGAGGCATAGGATGGATTCTCCTCCGAGAACAGAGCGAGTGTGGCCCTACTGGGTTTTGAACTTCTAGTCTCCTGAATTGTGTTAAAATGCATTTATGCCATTTAAAGTTATCCACTTTGTGTTAATTTGTTGTCACATGTTAAGAAACTCAGACAATGGAAGGAATGAGAGCTCTCTGACAGTCATAGCAACTCCCTAGTAAACAATGAATGATTGATTCCCAAATTAAAGTAGAAGCTGAGTTCTCACATTAGACATCGAAACAAAGATTTTTGAAGGATGCTGCTGATGTTTCTCTTCCATGTTATTTATAACATGATAAACACAGAGGGAGAAACAGAGGAAATTGTGTGACCAAAATGTAAAAAGCAATAATGAAATCTACTATTAAATACAAAGAATAATTTTACTTTTTAAGATTAAAGTGCTAGTGTGCTTATTTGTCCTGGCAGCTAAAAGAGTGGTTGGGACACTTGCACCCCATATGAGAATGCTTGGATTCTAGACCCTGGGAGGCAGCAGTGCTTCTTTCAGTAACTGGTTTCCTAGCAACCACTTGGGAGATATCCTTCTCTTCTCCAGGCTTTGGCCTCCACCTAGCTCGAGCTGCTTCAGGTATTTGGGAAGTAGATCAGCATATAAGAGATTTCTATGCCATTGTTTCTCTCTCTCTCTCTCTCTGCTTCTTCCTCGGATTGTCTCTCAAATAATAAATAAATGATCCTTTAAAATATTTTTCAAAAGGTTAAGTTGGTACAGAAAGAACTCATGTTAAATACAAAGATTATTCTTTCCCCAACCTGCATGTATTTTAGCATACTACTTAAGCAATACTTTTTTTTATTTTTCATTTCTTTTCTTTTTTGATTTTGACCTTTCTTTACTCAGACTTATAAAAGGAAGAAGAAAAGGAGAGAAAGAGAGAAATAAAGACAAAGGAGGATAGAATAAAAAAAGAAGAGGAGAGGAGAGGAAAAAAAGAAAAAAAAATAAAGAACAGGCATTTAACCTGGAATTAAGCTGCCTGCTTCCCACATGAGATTACCTGGTTTTGAGGTATGGCTGCAGCTCTTGACACCAGCTTCCCACCAATGCACACCCTAAAATGCAACAATGATGACTCAAATAAGTGAGTTCCTGCCACTAACATAGGAGACTTTTGTGTTCCTGTCTCTAGCTCCAGCTCAATCCCTGGCTGTTGCTGGTCTTTGGAGAGTGAACCAGTGGACAGTTCTCTTTCTCGGCCTCCGTAACAAATTATATATAAACGTTTCAAAAAGAAAAAGAGAGAGAAGAAGGAGGTACTTATAGAGTAATGGTAACAAAATTAACATTAGTAGCTGGATCATGGTTCTCAATTTAGAAGTTCTTTCAGCTAGAACTAAATTAATTTCTGCTATGTGTTATTTCGTTATGGGAAGAGATTAGCATTAATTTGTTTCTCCGTAGACCTCCCATTTTTATTCCTTTAGGTTCATCTTATAAGTGATACTGTGGAAAGAACAACGGATATTGAGAGATATTTTTAAAATGTATACATTAGGTGTTAGGTAATTTTTTTTGGCAATAATCAATAGTCTTTGATCATGTCACGATATATAAAGAATATAAAACTACAGGTGACTTTATTTCCCCACACTAATCTTCCACACAGTATTAGCGTGTAAAAGGAGATAGATTTTTATTTTGTTTATGATCTTTACTTAATGCGGTTGAAAATAAATAAGTTTATTCTCATCAGTTATGAACAAATTTAATATATTCACTGGTGAATCAATTTTCCATTCATTAGAAAATTCAACATTGGGACTTCTGAGCAGACTGCTCAAAGAGCTGTGTTTTCAGTTTATCAAAATAGAACATAAAATCTTTGTCCTCAAAGTAGAACAAATAATACAAGTACAAATAAATGTATGTTTAAACAAATTGGCAAATTTATGAGGCAAATAGCATGTTGTTTCAGGGAGGATAAATGTTTGAGTGGTTATATTTCAATTACATTAAGATCAGGTTGATTAGAATAAGCCTCTGAGGGTGTCTTATTTGAACTGAGAAATTGAAAGGAAGAGTGTGCCACTGTATTGATTATAAGTGGTGTGGAAGTCTTCTCAAAGAGTTCATTGAGGAATAGAGTAGTAAATAAATAGCTTCATAATGAGAGTTTGTATTGATCTTATTCTGGAAAAATATGTCGGATTTGGATAGAGAAAGGGCAAGAGGGAGGCCTTCCTGAATGTGATCAATAATGTTAATGGCATCAATCTGCCACTGATAATTCTTAAAGAGAAGTATTCTCTTCACCTTTAAGTTTCATGTTAAGTAGTTTTCCACTAGCCCAATGTTAAATTCAGACAACTGTATGCCCTCAAGTTTATTCATTCAATTTGGATTCCCTGTTAACTCATTCAGATATTTTTACAGTGTATTTAAAAATTTGATGTAATTTCACTGTGGTCCAGCAGTACGCAAGGCAAGTCAGGCATATGCACCTCCCCTATTTTTTATGGGTCTGAAATACCTTTTGTCTAGAAAGATGTAATATTACACAAAAAGATCTATTTGACAATTTATAGTTTGCTTTTTTATCTGTTCAATTGTTCCCAGGTATTCTTAGAACAGTAAAAAGAACCTTTTAAGAATAATAACATGCCTATTACCTTTAATTACTCTCTAGCTCTTTAAGTTAAAAAAAACTCTCATTTTAGGTTTAGTTTTTGTCTGAATAGAACATTTTATATCTGAAACCCTTAATGGAAGGGCTTTCCTATTTTGCACAATGTTCTTTTCTATTTAATGTGTTCTCTAAACTTAACACATTATTGAAAGTGCTATCCATCCACCTGATCAGTCTGAAAAGATGGAGAAACAGACAAGTGAAGGTTATTATCTATTCATATTTTATTCTGTTAATGTTTCTGTTTCACAAATAAATGTTGAGAACAAAATATATATTTATAAATCTGCCTGTTTTATATAGTAAGATTTATGGAAATTAGAATAGAGTGAGAAATTAATCAAGGGACATAAGCAATGTGTGTATATTATTTGACTAATTTAGGTTCTTGTCTCTTTAAGTAAAATGATGTAATAAGTAGAGAAAAACAATGAACAAGTTGGGGAACTACAGAGATAGAGATAAAATGAAAGAAAAAAACTGGGACTTTCACCATTTTTCAAAAGTTTTAAAAATGTCTAAACATATGCCAAAACTTTTATATTGTACATTTTATTTTTTCCCAAATACATAGTATTTACAAAAGCAATTAGATAGACTTTGGGTTTCAGGGTCATGGTTGCAAAGGTAAAACACACATTGTTTGACCACCCCAGGAACCTGAGAACAGCTTCCTAGTGGTCAGAATTCCTCTTAAAATTATTTTTCCTAATAAATAAAAGAAAAAAATGTGAAATTTATATACCAAGAGGGCTATAATAGGCCAAACCAAAGATTGGCATCTATCATTATCATGTGTTTAAAAGCTGTTAGGTAGAATTCTGTGTCCAGTTCATCTTAAGTGTAGTCTTGCTTCAGGTCCAAACAAGAGTTGTAATAAAATCCTAACTGTGGCTCATAGGGAAATTCAGCCTGTGACTCCTGCTCAGATCTTGTAACTGTTTTCTAATCACATATTTATTTGACTGAGAGGGAAAGAAAGATTAAAAAAAAAAATGATGGAGGGTGCACCCATTTGCTGGCTTACTCCTCAAAATGATTTTATGAGGCAAACATGCTAAATATACAAAAACCATAAATTTCAGTCTATTACTTCTGTAGTAATATGATATGATCTATGATAGTGATTGGAAACTTTCTATAGGACAAATCAAATGCAATATTAGAATTTTTACCAAATAGGAAAATAGTTGTTTTCTAAGAAATAGAGTGAAACCCATGTATAACCACGGCCACTGTCATTTTTAGAAAAAAGCAGAATTATTTCCTACAACAGTGAAAGGGAAAGTAATTTTCAAACACTCAAGGATAATCATGGGTCTCAGAAGGGATCTCAGTAAGCCAGGATTGGAATACAGCTGAATTTAATCTGTGCAGCTATATCGCCTGCACAAAGTATTACTTGAAGAGTTCTAAAAAAAAGTTATTTTTTCCAATATTTACTCTCTTATTTTCATTTCTGTTTGGATGGCATAGAGACAGAAATGAAAGAGCTTTTCCACACTTTGGTTCACTCACCAAATGCTTGCAACAGCAGTGGCTTTACCAGGCCAAAGCTGGAAACTCAGGAATCCTGAATCTCCCAGCTGCATGGCAGAATCCAACTGCTTGAGACATTGTTGACTCCCAGAATGCTGACCAGCAGAAAGGTGGATCAGGTGCATAGTTGCTGGGTCTTGAATCAAGACACTGGTTTCACTATGTGAGATGGGCATCCAAAGAGGTGGCATAAACACTGAGCTCATTGCTGGCCTTAAAAATTCAAATATATAAGGCTGCTTATTCTTTGTGTGTGTGTGTGTGTGTGTGTGCATGTTGTTGTTGATGTTGCCTTACCATATACCTTCACAATCTTAAATGTACCTGAGGCAATAGTCTCTTAGTAGAGTTCTTTGGATCCCCTAAGTAAAGAATCATATCATCTGCAAAGAGGGATAGTTTGAGCTCTTCCTTCCCAATTTGTATTCCTTTAATTTCTTTTTCTTGCCTAATAGCTCTGGCTAAAACTTCGAGAACTATATTGAATAGCACTGCTTACAGTGGGCATCCCTGTCTGGTACCAGATCTCAGTGGAAATGCTTCCAACTTTTCCCCATTCAATAGGATGTTGGCCATGGGTTTTTCATAGATTACTTTGAGTGTATTGAGGAAAGTTCCTTCCATACCAAGTTTGCTGAGAGTTTTCATCATGAAAGGGTGTTGTATTTTATCAAATGCTTTCTCTGCGTCTATTGAGATAATCATATGGTTTTTCTTCTGCAGTCTGTTAATGTGGTGTATCACGTTGATTGTCTTGCACACACTGAACCATCCCTGCATACCAGGGATAAATCCCACTTGGTCTGGGAGGATGATCTTTCTGATGTGTTGTTGCATTCTTTTGGCCAGAATTTTATTGAGGATTTTTGCATTTATATTCATCAGGGATATTGGTCTGTAATTCTCTTTCAATGCTGCATCTTTTTCCGGCTTAGGAATTAAGGTGATTTTGGCTTCATAGAAAGAATTTGGGAGGATTCCCTCTTCTTCGATTGTTCTGAATAGTTTGAGAAGAATTGGAGTTAGTTCTTTAAATGTCTGGTAGAATTCAGCAGTGAATCCATCTGGTCCTGGGCTTTTCTTTGTTGGGAGGGCCTTTATTACTGTTTCAATTTCTGTCTCAGTTATGGGTCTGTTTAGGTTTTCTATGACTTCCTGGTAAAATTTAGGTAGGTTGCATGTGTCCAGGAATCTATCCATTTCTGATAGATTTCCTTGTTTGCTGGCACACAAGTCCTTGTAATAATTTCTGATGAGTCTTTTTATTTCTGTAGTGTCTGTTGTTAAGTTTGCTTTTTCATCTCTGAGTTTATTGATTTGAGTCTTTTCTCTTCTTTTTTTAGTTAGTTGGGTCAATGGGCTGTCAATTTTGTTTATTTTTATAAAAAAAACAGCTCCTCGTTTGGCTGATTAGAAGAGTTTGACAAAGTAGCAGGATATAAAATCAGTGCGCGAAAATCAACAGCTTTGGATACACCGGCAATGCCACAGCTGAGGAAGAACTTCTAAGATCAATCCCATTCACAACAGCTACAAAAACAATCAAATACCTTGGAATAAACTTAACCAAGAATGTTAAAGATCTCTACCATGAAAATTACAAAACCTTAAAGAAAGAAATAGAAGAGGATACCAAAAAATGGAAAAATCTTCCATGTTCATGGATTGGAAGAATCAATATCATCAAAATGTCCATTCTCCCAAAAGCAATTTATAGATTCAATGCAATACCGATACCAAAGACCTTCTTCTCAGATCTGGAAAAAATGATGCTGAAATTCATATGGAGACACAGGAGACTTCGAATAGCTAAAGCAATCTTGTACAACAAAAACAAAGCCAGAGGCATCACAATACCAGATTTCAGGACATACTACAGGGCAGTTGTAATCAAAACAGCATGGTACTGGTACAGAAACAGATGGATAGACCAATGGAACAGAATAGAAACACCAGAAATCAATCCAAACATCTACAGCCAACTCTTATTTGATCAAGGATCTAAAACCAATCCCTGGAGTAAGGACAATCTATTCAATAAATGGTGCTGGGAAAATTGGATTTCCACGTGCAGAACCATGAAACAAGACCCCTACCTTTCTCCTTACACAAAAATTCACTCAACATGGATTAAAGACCTAAATCTACAACCCGACACTACCAAATTATTAGAGAGCATTGGAGAAACCCTGCAAGATATAGGTACTGGGAAAGACTTCCTAGAAAAGACCCTGGAGGCTTAGGCAGTCAAAGCCAAAATCAACTATTGGGATTATATCAAATTGAGAAGTTTCTGTACTGCAAAATAAACAGTCAGGAGAGTGAAGAGGCAACCAACAGAATGGGAAAAAAATATTTGCAAACTATGCAACAGATAAAGGGTTGATAACCAGAATCTAGAAAGAAATCAAGAAACTCCACAAAAACAAAACAAACAACCCACTTAAGAGATGGGCCAAGGACCTCAATAGACATTTTTCAAAAGAGGAAATCCAAATGGCCAACAGACACATGAAAAAATGTTCAAGATCACTAGCAATCAGGGAAATGCAAATCAGAACCACAATGAGGTTTCACCTCACCCCGGTTAGAATGGCTCACATTCAGAAATCTACTAACAATAGATGCTGGAGAGGATGTGGGGAAAAAGGAACACTAATCCACTGTTGGTGGGAATACAAACTGGCTAAGACACTGTGGAAGTCAGTCTGGAGATTCCTCAGAAGCCTGAATATAACACTACCATACATCCCAGCCATCCCCCCCCCCTTTGGAATTTACCCAAAGGAAATTAAACTGCCAAACGAAAAAAGCTGTCTGACCATTAATGTTTATTGCAACTCAATTCACAATAGCTAAGACCTGTACCAACCCAAATGCCCATCACCAATAGACTAGATAAAGAAATTATGGGACATGTTCTCTATATAATACTATACAACATTCAAAAACAACGAAATCCGGTCATTTGTAACAAGATGGAGGAATCTGGAAAACATTATGCTGAGTGAGTTGAGCCAGTCCCAAAGGGACAAATATCATATGTTCTCCCTGATCGGCGACAAACAACTGAGCACCAAAAAGGAAACCTGTTGAAGTGAAATGGACACTATGGAAAACGGTGACTTGATCAGCCCTTGTCCTGACTGTTGACGTACAATGTAATACTTTATCCCTTTTAGTATTTTCTCTTGTTTTGTTCTAGTACTATTGGTTGAATTCTGTAATTAACACACATTTATTCTTAGGTGTTGAAATTTTAACTGAAAAGTGATCCCTGTTAAATATAAGAGTGGGAATAAGAGAGGGAGGAGATGTACAATTTGGGACATGCTCAATTGGACTTGCCCCAAGTGGTGGAGTTAGAAACATGCCAGGGGATTCCAATTCAATTCCATATAGGTGGCATGTACCAATGCCATCTCACTAGTCCAAGTGATCAATTTCAGTTCAAAATTGATCACACTGATAGGTCTAAGAGTCAAAGGGATCACACAAACAAGACTAGTGTCTGCTAATACTAACTGATAGAATCAAAAAGGGAGAGAATGACCCTTCATGGGAAGCAGGATACACAGCAGACTCATAGAATGGTAGATGTCCTAAACAGCGCTCTTGCCTCAGAATCAGCCCTTAAGGCATTTGGATATGGCTGAAGAGCCCATGAGAGTATTTTAGGCATGGAAAGACAAGACACTCTGGAAAAAAAGAAAAAAAAAATGAGAAGACCTAAATGAAAGATCTCTGCAAGTGAGATCCCAGTGGAAAGAATGGAACCATCAAAGAAGGAGGTACCTTTCTCTGAAGGGAGGAGAGAACTTCCACTTTGACTATGACCCTGTCGGAATAAGATTGAAGTTGGCGAACTCAAAAGGCTTCCATAGCCTTGGCAACTCATGACAAGAGCCTAGGGTGATTACTGATGCCATAAACAAGAGTGTCCAATTGTTAAGTCAACAACAGGAGTCACTGTGTACTTACTTCCCATGTGGGATCTGTCCTTAATGTGTTGTCCAATGTGAAGTAATTCTATAACTAGTACTGAAACAGTATTTTACACTTTGTGTTTCTGTGTAGGTGCAAACTTCTGAAATCTTTACTTAATATATACTAAATCGATCTTCTTTATGTAAAGATAATTGAAATGAATCTTGATGTGAATGGAATGGGAGAGGGAGCGGGAGATGGGAGGGGTGCGAGTTGGAGGGTAATTATAGCGGGGGGGATCCATTGTATTCCATAAACTGTACATTGAAAATTTATATTTGCTAAATAAAAAAAAATGTACCTGAGGCAAAGCAGGTACAAGAAGGGTCTACAGGAAACACAAAATAAGAATGATTATGAAGTACTGTCAAGAGAAAAGGGATACTGTATAGAATAATTTCTTTCCTGATCACATTGATCAAAATGTATATTACCAAATACCATCAGTCTATCATATTCTATCACTTCTCAGGTTATATAAAAAATGTGGATAATGAAATGTATACTACTTCCTTGTAACATTTAAAATACTAAGCGTGCTTTGTTCATAAATTTCTGATTTGATTTAAAAGCTATTTCATATATATTTTCTTGATATAAAACAAATATATTAATCCATATAAGCAGCTGTTTCTTTGTTTAGAGGAATTACATCCTGATAATATAATAACTAGATTTCTTGGCAAAGTATATTTTTTATATACGAAAAACTTGAAGGTAACAATATCAAGGTAGTAATATTCTACCTAAAGGTTAACTACCTAAAGTGTTAACTTTTCTCAGTCTGATGACTGAAATTCAAATTTTAGAGTGAATTGAAAACCGGTATGGATAGAGACAAACTTTATAAGTGTCCATGGAAGGTTTTCCCTCACCTAGAGAGATAAAAAGAGATAATTATCTTCGGTAAAGATATCAAATTTGAGTCAAATATTTCTAAACACTTATAATCAGAAGAGTGAGAAAACTTCGTTTTTTTAAGAAATGATAGAAGGACAATGTTAATGAAAACTGTGTTGATAATATTTGATCATTGCTCAATTATAATAATTTAATAACAATTTACATTTTACTACTGGACATCTATTCATTGTTTTAGAGGAAGTACAGAAAGAAATTAAATATATCAGGGGCCGGTGCTGTGGTGCAGCGAGTTAAAGCTTCCATTGGTTCAACCCACAAATGGCCGCCACGGCTAGAGCTACATTGATCCAAAGCCAGGAGCCAGGTGCTTCTTCCTGGTCTCTGACTCGGGTGCAGGCACCCAAGCACTTAGGCCATCCTCCACTGCCTTCCCGGGCCACAGCAGCTGGAGTGGAGGAGGCGCAACCTGGATTAGAACCCGGCGCCCATATGGGACGCCGGTGCCTCAGGCAGAGGATTAACCAAGTGAGCCAGGGTGCCGGCGCTGAGATTTCTTTCTTTTTTTTAATGTAAGCACTTAATACTATCAACTTCCCTCTTATTGCTTTTGCTGTATCCCACAGGTTTTGATATGTCATTTTCATTTTCATTTATTTCAAGAAATGTTTTACATTTGCTTTTTAATTTCTTCAGTGACCCTTTGATCATTCTGTGGCAAGCTGCTTTATTGCATGCTTTTGTAAATGTCTATTATTCTTCTTGTTGTTGATTCTAGTTTTCTTACTTTGTGATCTGAGAATATATACCAGAAGATTTCAATTTCTATCATTAACTGCAGCAAGCAGTTTATGGCCCATTAGCCAGTGATTTTCATATATTCAATCAAAAAACAAAATTATACTCATTCATTTACATATTGTCTACAATAATTCTTGTACCACAACAATAGAACTAGGTAGTTGCAATAAAATATGTGGCCCAAAAATCCTAAAACATTCACTATCTAATCCTTCAAAGAAAGTCCATTGACCCCTGGCATTTCATCAATTCCATTTTAATTATTGATATTAATATTAATATTGAATATTTATATCTTTTTATTGAACAATTTCCACAGAGTTTCTTAATTATATTGTTACTTTCAAAACACTGACTAACTTTTGGCTTTAATTCTTGAAACTTTTTCCTTATACTTTTAATCATTGCGTAAACATTTATTATTTTTTCATTGTTTATTGAATTTTTTATGTCTTGAAATCTATTCAAAACTTGTAAAATTTCAATTTGTTGTTTATTACAATTCTGCTTTCTCAAGAAATGCAACATTTCAAAATGTAATATATGTCCTACTTTCTAGTGCAAAATATTTTCTGATTTCCACCATGATTGCTCTTGGGTGTTGGGTTATTAAGAAAATTTTAGAATTTCTAAATAATTTCATATTCCTGTTACTTTATACTATTAATTAGAGCTTTATTATATGGTGACTGGTTGTCTTGCTATGTATGTCGTTAATGTTTTGAAATTTATTGAGAAATGGAGGCTACTTTCTTTGAATCTTCTATGTATTCTTACTAAATATTTTTTCAAGTATTATGTTACCCTAAGTACTCAATACTGAGTTTTCATACTTACATGTCTTTACTCATTTATAAAAATCCACAATGTAAAATCAAATAGAAAGGTTAAGTTTATTTTCTTGTAAAAAGTTTTTGCAACCCGTACATATAAAAAGTCTTTAAAAGCCATTGTAAAATATATGTAATGAAAAATTACGCATGGAGTTCAAAATTGCTGCACCATAATAAGTGTATATAAATTTCAAGTTTCCATAAATATTTTGAATTCTTGTCATACAATGTTAAATATTATAACTAAAATTGTAATTTAATTACTTCCTACTATAGTATTGCCATTTTCTTTTTATGAATATTTAAGTCAACTAATCACGAATGAAATTTTCAGTTATATACTACTGGGGAAAATACTCTATAAATAATCATCTCTAGATGTTATATATTTTTTCATAAACAATGTGTTTATGATTTTATTTGAGAGGCAGAGAAAGACTAAGAGAGGTCTCAATCACTGGTGCATTCCTCAAATGCATAAAATGAGTGGATCCGGAGTGGATCTGGACAAGGTTGGTAGCTGGGAAGTTCCTAAGTGGCAGGAACTGATCTCATGGAGTCACTACTATTGCCTCCCAGATTCTGAGTTAGCATTCATCTGTAATGAGGAGCCAGAGCCAGGCATCAAATCTAGGCATTCTGATATGGGACAAAGGCATCCTTACTGGCATCTTGATTGCTAGGCCAAATGCCCAAAAGCCCTTACATTTAAACTGAAGCATTTAGTCCATTGCTCTTTATTTCTATTGTAGATATAGATATGAAAAACATATATTCTCTCTCTTTCTTGTTTTTGATATAGCTTTTAACTGATACATAATTATCTATGTTTATGTGGTACAGCATGATAATTCTCCAGGATATGTACAGTGTATAATGATCAAATCAACATAATTTGCATTTCCATCTTGTAAAACATTTATCATTCCTTTGTGTTGGGGACCTTCAATTTCTCTTGTCAGATTGCTTATACAATATATGATAAATTATTGTAGACTATAAAGGGACCGGCACTGTGGCGCAGCAGGTTAAAGCCCTGGCCTGAAGTGCCAGCATCCCATGTGGGTGCTGGTTCTAGTCCTGGCTGCTCCTTTTCCAATCCGGCTCTCTGCTATGGCCTGGGGTAACAGCCTTGGGTCCCTGCGCCCACGTGGGATACCTGGAGGAAGTTCCTAGCTCCTGGCTTCGGATCGTCGCAGCTCTGGCTGTTGTGGCCAACTGGGAAGTAAACCAGCGGATGGAAAACCTCTCTCTCTGTCTCTACCTCTCTCTCTGTAACTGTCTTTCAAATAAATAAAATACATCTTAAAAAAATTATTGTAGACTACAGTCATTTTTGTGAGCTAGAGAAGACTAGAATTACTCAACCTATTTAATAATATGTTGATACCTGTAATCCCAAGGTTCTCCCCAGCCCTTCCTAGCCTCCATAAATCACTTTATTACTCTCTCCTTTTTTTCTGGAAACCTTTCGTAGCCTGAGAACTTTAAACTATTATTATGTTAATAGCACATATTTATGAATTGCAATGTGATACTTACATATATGTGTCCACTGTATTATAATGAAATCCAGTTATTTGAGATTTCTATCTCCTTAAATATTTTTAAAATTTTTGAGTAATTTCTATTTTTACTTTGCTATTTAAATATATTTTATTGAATCATATTTTGCTTTCATGCATGCATAAATAGTATATAGTACCAGTCAAAAAGGATGAGGGCATTGTTCAAAGAAAAAATCCAAATATTTCTATAATCTCAAAACTGCTTTATGTAATTTTATTTTTTTAATACCTAGTTTCACGGAAGCCATTCTTTTTCATAGCCAATTTCTTTTGTAGAACTTAGAAACAAATGTATGATGTTAAACTCACAGACTACACATGACAACAAATTTAATGAACATAAATCCCTGTGAGATGGTAGGAGATACTAGGTAAGCTGATTATATAAGTAAATCCAAATACTTTAGGAGCCAATATTATTAATCCATACTTAGTTTTTTTAGCTTTATTTCCCATTATTGTGTTTGTATTTTTGTTGTTTGCAACTGTCAGCATTGTAAATAATCATGAACTACTAAAAGTTTATTAATTGTATTTTGATAAAAATTTTATAATTATGGCATTTGTGGATATATTGTTCCTCCCCTTCCTGTGATGGCTTTATCTTTGAACTGAGCTTCTGTGGCTTAGCGGATTGTTTGCTCTTTCGGTGAATAAGAGATGTGTGGTAGGTGTGAATAGAGAGCTCTGTTCAGTGCTCCAGTGTGAGGGGAGTGTCCAAGTTGAAACCCAAGTTAGGTGTGGAAAATCTCTCTCTCGCTCTCGCTCTCGCTCTCGCTCTCTCACTCTCTTTAACAGGCAGAGTTAGACAGTGAGAGAGAGAGACAGAGAGAAAGGTCTTCCATTGGTTCACCACCCAAATGGCCACTACGTCTGGCGCGCTGCGCTGCGCTGATCTGAAGTCAGGACCTGGGAGCTTCCCCCTGGTCTCCCAGGCGGGTGCAGGGCCCAAGCACTTGGGCCATCCTCCACTGTCTTCCGGGGCCACAGCTGAACTGGAAGAGGAGCAACTGGGACAGAACCGGCGACCCAGGCGGGAATAGAACCCAGGGTGTCAGTGCTGCAGGAGGAGGAATAGCCTAGTGAGCTGCAGCGCTGGCCTCTTTTTTTTTTTTTTTTTTTTTTTTTTTTTTTTAAATCATAGGTTTGGTTTGATCAGCTATGCTGGTGTAGTCTCATGTTCCCCTCATCTCCTCCAAGGAGACTAATGCCTGAGCACTAGCCCCAGTGGGTACAATATTCATCTGTGCTGCCACAAGAACAGCACAAAGGATCCTTGTATTCCTTGGTGTGAGCATGGATCCAACACAATGGCACTCAGCAGGGAATCAGGGAGCCCTGAGCTTGTGGAGCCACCCACAGTGATTGCTGAAGACCCAGTCACACTCTGTGTCCTCCCACAAAGCCACAATATTTTCACAGACTCAGCACACAAAGCTCCTATAGTAAGAGCACCCAGCCCCCTATCAATTCTCCCAGCCAGACTCAGGTGTCTCCTCTCACAGGGTTGCCAGTTGCATGGACACAAGCTAGTGCAGATGTTATGTATGTCCAAAATGGTGCCCACTGTCTCTAGGCAAGTTATAGGATTCTGGCACGAATGACTGGGGAGACAGAAACATGACCCCCTTTTTTTTTCTTCTAGGCTGGTGGGTACACTGTCCCCCATAGGGCTCCAAGGCAGACTCTTCCTGGCTCTTCCTGTAGCTTTATCGCCGGCGGCATGGGCTGGGCAGTCTGGTCTCACCTTACTCACCAAAGCTGGTGCTGAGCCTCTTGGCTGCTGGGTCCTGAGCTGTGAGTGTCCACGGCCTCCACATACATCCCCAGTGTCCCTCTAATTTGCTTGGAGTTTCCTCTGCAGTTTTCTCCCCCCTGATATGGTGCTCTATCACTTTTTTTTTTTTTAAAATATCTTCCCCTAGACCATAAGCTTCTTCCCTATTTTGCCACCTT
Source organism: Oryctolagus cuniculus (assembly GCF_051225735.1). NCBI lineage: Eukaryota > Metazoa > Chordata > Mammalia > Lagomorpha > Leporidae > Oryctolagus > Oryctolagus cuniculus. The sequence continues at coordinate 62,303,026 of NC_142874.1, read as the reverse complement.
GGAATCTCCCCTTTGGCATTTCATAACTGGATTTATTGTTTTTGTTGTTGATGAGTTGTTTAAGTTGCTGATATATTCTGAATATTAATCCTATGTCAGATAGCTAGCTTGCAAATATTTTTTTCCCATTCTGTTGGGTCACTCTATTGAACATTTCCTTTGCTATGCGAAAGCTTCTAAGTTTGATATAATCCCATTTGTTTAGTTTTGCTTTTGTTACATGTGCTTTGGGAGTTTTGTCCAAGAAGTGATCCCTATATAAACGTATTTGAAGAGTTCTCCCTACATTTTTTTCCAGCAATTCATAGTCTCCAGCCTTAAATTTAGATGTTTGATCTGTCTTCAGTTGATGTTTGTATATGATGAGAAGCATGTATCTAATTTCATTTCATATATATATGAAAGTTCTTTATATTATATATATATATATATATATATAGGTCCTTGGTGATTTCTTTCATCAATACTTGATAATTTTCATTATAGAGATCCTTCACTTCTTTGATATAATGTATTTGATTTGTTTTTTTTGGCTATTGTGAATGGGATTTTGTTCTTCATTTCTCTTTCAGTAAGTTCATCCTTAGCATGTAAAAAACTACTGGTGTTTTTAATGTTTATTTTGTGAACTGCAATTTTACTGAATCAGGTTTCAATTTTAACAGCTTTTTGGTAAAGTGTTAAATTTTTTGATGTATAACATTATGTCACTAAAACGTGGAAAATCTGACTTCCTCTTTTCCAATTTTTGATGTTTATTTTTTTCTTCCTCATTTGTTCTTGTTAAAACTGAATAAGAGTAGCAAAAGTGGACATCCTGTCTTGTTCCAAATCTGAGGGTACATGCTTTCTGCCTTCCCCCATTCAGTATGATATATGTTTTTTCCACAAGGAAGCTTATTGTATCTTTAATGAATAAGTATTAAATTCACTGATATAGATACGAGCATTGCTCAAAAATGTCAATATTCGAGAACTAATGACTGAAAAATATCAGCCACAGAAAACAATTTTGTAATGTACCATTTTTAAAGTAGTTTTTGATATTAACTTGTTTTTTTATTTTTATTTTTTATTTTTTTAACTTTTATTTAATGAATATAAATTTCCAAAGTACGGCTTATGGATTACAATGGCTTCCCCCCCATAACGTCCCTCCCACCCGCAACCCTCCCCTTTCCCACTCCCTCTCCCCTTCCATTCACATGAGGATTCATTTTCGATTTTCTTTATATACAGAAGATCAGTTTAGCATACATTAAGTAAAGATTTCAACAGTTTGCTCCCACACAGAAACATAAAGTGAAAAATAATAGATGATTTTTTAATGATGATGAAATCAGATCAGACCTATTGTCATGTTTAATCCCAGTGAGAGTCAAGTTGGGAATTGATAATTTCTTCTTTTGATATTAACTTGTTTTATTGAAGCCTAAATGATCCCTTTAAGTCCCTATGTGAAATAAACTATACATTACTTTATAGCATTTGTGGACATTGAGACTAGTCAAAGACTATTGCTGTCTTTATTTTTTTTTCTTTACAGAACCAGTTTTCACATGTTTTTCCTTGATTTGATTATACTGGAAAATTAAACTATTAAATGAGTGTAGAATTGTCAAATCGATTAATTGTGAACCAGTGGTACAAATTGACTTCTCTACAATTTGTGGATGACTTATATTTGAGCAGAAAATTTAGAGTGATCATTTCACCATGTGGTACATATTAAATGTTAAGACAAATTTCATTGCTTTGTCAATAATTGTGCTAAGATTTTGTTCAGACACATGATCAGAAAACTTATATTCGTGCTTGTGTTTTAAGATAATTTTAGTTATAAAATACATTTCTCAATATTAAGCTTGTAATCACTATCTTCCATCAGTTCATTGAAGTAACTTTATGTGCTACAAGGGGAAAATGAAAATAAAACAATCAACTAAAAAATAAAGGATAGAGTTGGGTGTTTAACCAGCAGGCAAAATGGCAGTTAAGATGCACATATCTCAAAGAGAAGCATCTGAGTTTGAATCCTGAATCCCAATTTCATTCTTGCCCAGCCCTTACTAGTGTAGTGAATGGAGCTCTGTCAGCCTCTGCCTGTCTCTGTCTCTCTATCTCACAAATAACAAATAAATACTAAAAATATAGTCTGAATGAATGCTGAAATGGACTTGCATAAAAATAATGTCTGTCTCTGATTTATACTGACATATCAAATCCTGTAACAGCTTCTATAGAATTCTATGTACTTACTCATATATTTTGAGTGAATTCATTTTAAAAGTTATTTTAGTAGTATAAAATTAAGAAAGACACAAATAATAATGTCTAAGTTTACATAGGAACAAAATTAGAGACAATGGATTATTTAAAAAATAACTATATCTGTAAATATTCTAATATCATTCCATAATATTGAAGGAAACATGGCAAAATTTTAAATATTTCAAATTAACAGTAGCATAGAAAATGAGAAATTCAGTTAACATCAGATTTTTCTTGGTGAACAAAATTTCTGTATAAACATGCATTAAGTTTTTGTGAAACTTAAACAGTAAGTTAGAGAAATATAATGAATTTTATAGACCCTAGATTTTCTGACATTATTAAAAGTATATATATATTTGAGATATATCAATTCTACATGACAAATAACTAATAAATAAATATGTATAAGGGAAAGGAAATACATAATCAAATATTTTATTTTTATTTAAGCCATACATTCATTTTCACTCTTTTTATATTTGGGCAAAAGGATTTCCTTACAAAACAGTTGTGCTGAACAGACTTCCACACCATCTTTCTTTTAATGGCAAAAGTCCTAACAATCTGTCATTGATTTCTAGTTATAGGTTTCACAGAGTACAACAAGAACTTAAAGATATACATAGATAATCTTAATTAAAATATAGTATTTTTCTTTTTTTAATTATGATTTTGTAAGGTAGAGTTAGAGAAAGGGAAAGATACTCTGAGAGAGAGCTTCCATCTACTGGTTCACTCCCCAGTAGCTGCACCATCCACGGCTAGGTCATTCCAAAGTCATGATCCAGGAGCTTTCCCCAGGTCTCCCAATGGGTGAAATAGGCACAAGGATTTGGTCCATCTGCCATTACTTTCTCAGGCTCATTATCAGGTACATGGAACTGGTAAAAATATGGGAGGTAAGCATTGCAGCTGCTGCACCAAAATGGCAAGTCTTTCTCTTCTTTTCATCTGCTAACATCGTCTGACATTATTTGATCCAGTATCCTTCATAGACTGTTTCCAAAATTTTTAATTTAGCATGGAAACAGTAACTCACTTCTTTTTAGATTCTTGTGTTTATGCAACTACTCATCTCTATATCCTGTGGCTAAATAATAAGCTTCCTAGGGCCAAAAATGATGTCATTGGTATACATCCAGGAAGTAACAAAAGGTCTCTTATGTGTGTGGACTTGCATATTATTTCAATTCTTCTATTAATGATTTTGCATTGCCAAGTATTTGACAATCATGATTTATTTTTATTTTGTTTGTTTATTTTTACAGATAAAGCCCAATACTTTTTTAAAGTTTATTTTTATTTGAAAGAGAGAGAGAAATCTTTCATCCAGTGGTTCACTATTCAAGTGTCCACCACAGCCAGGGTTGGGCCAAGCCAAAGTCAGAAACCTGGAATTCCATCCCAATTTCTCACGTGAGTGGCAGGGACTCAAGTATATAAGCCATTATCTGTGATCTGCTAAGATGCATTAGAAGGGAACTGGATCAAAAGTGGAGTAGCCAGGACTCAAAACTCACTCCAGTATGAGATGTGGCATCCCAAACAGTGGCTTAAACTGCTACATCACAACACACACAACCTAAAATTGTTTTACATACTGTGAGTTTATATCCACATTGCACAGAGTAAGTTAAAATGTTTGCCTCCTCTATTTTTTAACTAAAAATCCCCTGAGGAAGAACTCTTGTATGTGTTTCTCTCATACTTTTGTTTCTCCAAAGCACAGAAGAGAGAAAACTAATATATTCGAAGTCCATTGATGTCCTTTATAAAAACTCTCCAGGGAAGGTATGATGACACCTCGCAATTCGAGTTAGGTATTTAAGAGTGCTGCTCTAGTTTTATTGAGTATACAGAAGAATAATCCCAAAAAATTCTTAATTAATCCAAAAAATGCTCTTTTATAAAATATGAATGAAAAATTAACAAGAAAAATGTTAGCTTATTTCAAAGTCCTTATTCTTTACATATAATATGGTAATAATATGCCAATGTGAATTTAGCAAGAGTATTAAAAGTTAAGTATATACATAATGAAATATTGGGGGAACTTAATATCTGTGTTAAGAAGAGCACTTGGTGCAGATCTTAAGAAGCTGCTTGGTATGCCCTCATCCTGTATCAGAGAACCTGGGTGTGAGTGCCGGTTCTGCTCACTATTCAGGCTTCTTGATAATGCATGTTCTGGGAGTCAGCAGTCAAAGCTTAGTATTTGCATTCTTGTCACCCATGTGGGAGAACTGGATTTATTCCCTAATCCACAGCTTTGAGGTGGGCCAGTCCCAGGTATTGCAGGCACTGTGGAGTCAATCAATGGATGAGACATAATTCTCTCTCTCCCTTTCTCTCTCTGTCTCTCTTTCTCTCTCTGCTTTCCAAATAAAAACAAACAAAAAATTAAAATTACGTTTCATGAATTTAGTTCAAACTCAGACAGTAGAAAGAAATTAAATAAGTGGTTTCTGTTATAGTGAATATTTACCCAAATGACATTCCAATAAAAAAAGAATCCTTTTGTCTAATAGACAAAGTTGGTGGACTGTTCTTTAATTTGGTGGTGAATTTAAGTATGATTTATTTGTGGACAACTCAAGAAATTTATTCATTTATAAAAGTGTTTTTCCAGAGTTAATGACACATTTTATTGTACATACACTTTTATATCACTCTCTATTCAGCTTAATAGATATGGCGTGTCTCACAGTCATCTGTCTTTTACAGCTGAAGAGAAATGAATTTGAACTTCACTGATGAATGTTCCTTTTAATTTGATTAGTGTACTTTAATTTCAAAACATTCTGTCTCACAAATTTTAACTTACATAATTTCTCTATATAGACTACACATGGAAATGAACCAAAGAGCATAGTAAGCCCCCAACAAATTTGAAGTCAACATTATTTCCCTGAGCTGAGAACTGTCAAAATTAAGATGTACATTTAAACAGACTAAACACTTGAGAGAATTACAGGATAATATTATCTGGAAAGAATGGGTAACATCATTAATTTACTTATGGATCCCGTATTTGTAAAGATTTATAAGCATAATATTGATTTTCCCTCTTTTATTTTCTTATTTGAGTTAGCTATATATTGAAGATTCATAGTACAGCAGAATCCATTTCTTATAACTCATATTTTCTTTCTATAATTAGATAAACTATGTGCTGTAATTTATATTTTTATATTAGATTTATTAATTTAGTCGAAAGGCAAAGAGAGAGAGAGGAAAAGAAAGAGAGACAGAGATTTCCATCTGACAGTTCATTTCCCAAATTGGACATAACAGCTAGGGCTAGATCAGGCCAAAAGCTAGGAGAGGGGAACGCCATCCTGGTCTCTCACATTGGTGCCGGAGGCCTAAGCATTTAGGCAATCATCTGCTGTATTTCCAAGCACATTAGCAGGGACTAGTTTGGAAGCAGAGCAGCTGGGGCTCAAACCAGCACTCTGCCCTAGGATGTAAGCTTTACAGGCAGCAGGTTGAATCACTGTGTCTCAATGCCAGCCCCTGTTAATTTATTTTGAATAAAAAAAGGGTGAGGAAGGAACATCAATCCCTGGAAATCATTTGGGATGTATCTGCCAAGGCAACCACAGTGGGACTTGAAATTCAACAAATCTATAGCAGGCTGATTTTTAAGTTGATAATTCTGTACAGCCCATTCATGATGTTGTAGATATCTAAATGACATTTGCATAAAGAGTGTTTCCAACCCCTGAATGCATTATGATATCTAAGGAACTGATCAAGTTTGATAGCACTAAAATAAAAGAAACAACATAGTCTTTCTGTCCTGGGCTCAATAATACTATAGCTACAGACATTATTCTGCAACTTGGTACTGTTCTGCTTGGTACTGAATCCAATATAGGATTCATGAGCCATGTGTACTTAGTCATGTTTAAATATAAATGAAAATAAATATGAATTTGTTTCACTTTTAAAATATTTACAGTCTCACTTTAAGCTTGAAAGAACTGCTAAATGGAAGAACGTTCTACTGGTCAGTAGTGGTCTGGCTTTTACAAAAAATCAAGTGAGTGTCATAACAAAATAATTATTATCTTTTACAATGTCTAAGACAAAGTACAATACAAATTCCAGAGACATCAAAGTGATAAAATGTTGTCTCTTTTTAATGCTTTACTTGTGGTATACTTTATTTTTTAAAGATTTTTATTTATTTGAGAGGTAGAATTACAGACAGTGAGAGTTAAGAGAAAGAGAAAAAGGTCTTCCATCTGTTGGTTCACTCCCCAAATGGCTGCATCGGCCGGATCTGGGTCTATCTGAAACCAGGAGCCAGGAGCCTTTTCTGGGTTTCCCAAGCAGGTGCAGGGGCCCAAGTGATTGGGCCATATTCTATTGCTTTTCCATACCATAGCAGAAAGCTGGATCAGAAGAGCAGCAGCCAGTTGAGAACTGGTGCCCATATGGGATGCCAGCACTGCTGGCAGAGGGTTAACCCACAGATCCACAGTGCCAGCCCCCTGTGTTATATTTTCAAACTACCATTAACCAAGAAAAGATTTATTATTCAACTTATAAAATACCCCATATTATGCCAAGAAAACGTATTATGTGCTGTGAGCTTTAAATAGGAAGCTACGGGTTGGTGCTGTGGTGAAACAGGTAACGCCGCCTCCTGTAATGCCAGCTTCCCATATGGGTGCCCGTTTGAATCCTGGTTGCTCCACTTCCAATCCAGCTCTCTGCTGTGGCCTGGAAAAGCAGTAAAAGATGGCCCAAATTCTTGGGCCCCTGCACCTGCATTGGAGACCCAGAGGAAGCTCTGGGCTCCTGGCTTCGGACTGGCCCAACTCTGGCCTTGGCAGCCATTTGGGGAGTGAACCAGCGGATAGAAGACACCTCTCTCTCTCTCTCTCTCTCTCTGCCTCAGCCTCTCTGTACTCTGCCTTTCAAATAAATAAATAAATTTTTAAAAAATATATACGAAGCTAAATTGTAATAACAAAGGGAGAACACCAGCAGTTGAATGCTAACATGTGCTATGTGATTCTAAGAATATACTCTTGTATTTAGCTATAATTCCCCAAATATCTTTTTCTCTATGATAAAATTTGTTATAATATCAAATAAGGAAAGTGTACTGTATTGCATCACTAATCCCCCCATTTATCCCTAAACAAAGTTCCATCATTAATTAAACTTGAAAGAGCCACCACCAAGGGCTGTACTGTCGCACTGTTGCACAGCAGTCTAAGCCACCACCTGCCAGCATCCCGGGTGAGTGCCAGTTTGAGCCTTGGTTTCTCCACTTCCAATCCAGCTCCCTACTAATTCATCTCTGTGTGTGTGTTTACCTTTCTCTGCAACTCTGTGTTTCAAATTAAAAAAATCTTAAAAGTAAAGAACAACCATCAAAAGTAGATTTTTCTAGAGATTTCTCATACGTAGGCTACATCTGGGCCATAACTTCATATTAAATATCACATTCATCAACATACACTATAAAATATAGATAGTATGATAAATACTGACAAAACACCAAGGTTGGACAATCTTAATGTAAGAAATCATAAGTAAATATTGTTGAAATAGGATACATCACTACAGCTTATTTTAGCTATTACACATAATCAAATATATTATATTGATAATTGTCTAGATGTCAGTTGCTACATATCGCAGTATATTTTTTGAAAGAAGTTAAAATTGTACATACAAATTACAAAACTAATTTTAAAAACGTCTACTTCTGGGGCCATTGCTGTAGCAAAGTAGGCTAAATCAGCATCCCATATGGGCTCTGGTTCTTGCCCCTAGCTGCTCCTTCTGATCCAACTCTCTGCTTATCCTAAAAAGCAGTAGAAGACCACCCAAGTGCTTAGACCTCTGCATGCAGGTAGCAGACCCAGAAGAAGTTTCTGACTCCAGGTTTCACATCAACCCAGCTCTGGCCCTTGAGGCCATTGAGAAAGTGAACCAGTGGGTGGAAGACCTTTCTCTCTGACTCTCCTCTGCTCTGTTTATAACTCTATTTCTAAAAAGAAAAAAATGTCTATCTCTAAACTATGGTAAGTATTTCTCTCAGTTTTTCATTTCATACTTCTCATCACTTAATTTTTAAATATAAACTGTTCTGAAGACTGAGGAAGTTATACGTAGATAAATAAGAATCCTATAAAGCCTTGTATTGTCGTAGAGAGTTTGAAGGGAATCGCTATACAGCCTTTTTTAGTCATTTACTCAAGTTTCCCAAGGGTAGCATTTCTAATTGTAAAAACATTAAGAAGTAAGGCAGGGGTGGACATTTGGGGCAGCTAAGTAAGCTGCGACTTTAGATACCTGCATCCTTTGTGGGAGTGTCTGGATTCAAGTTTTGCCTTTGCTCCATTTCCACTTCCTGCTGATATGTACCCTAAGTGGCTGCAGCATTTGGCATAAATACTTGGGTCCCCACCACCCATGTGGGAGACCTGAATTGAATTCCTGGTTCCTGACTTCAGCCTGGCCCAGCCCTGGATGTTGAGGGCACTTGGGGAGTACCTATGTAGATGGGAGATCTCTATTAATTTGTCTCAGCATTATAAATAAATTAATTAATTCTTTACAATCTGAGAAAAGGGGGCCAGCACTGTGGCTTAGCGGGTAAAGCTGCTGCCTGCAGTGCTGGCATCCCATATGGGCACCAGTTCAAGTCCAGGTTGCTCTCTGCTATGGCCTGGAAGCAGTAGAGGATGGCCCAAGTGCTTGGGCCCTGCATCACGTGGGAGACCCAGAAAAAGTTTCTGGTTCCTGATTTCAGATAGGCCCAGCTCTAGCCATTGTGGACCTTTCTAAAGTGAACCAGCAGATGGAAAACCTTGCTCTCTCTCTGACTCTCTCTGTCTGTAAATCTACCTGTCAAATAAATAAAATCTAAATAAATAACTAGACAATCTATGCCAAGTAGTTGAGGTAAATAAAGGGAGGCATACTTGGTTAATATTAAATTATTAAGTATAAAAACTATTGGATTACAATTGTGAAGACCACCTACTCCTTTGCTGTTATGACAATTTATGCACACTATAAATACAAACATTATTGCCTCTACTTTTGCTTCCAATAGGCATGTGTCATTTAAAGCAATTAAACATAACTAGTATTTTTGTTTTATTTTTATTTAGTCAACTTCAAATACTTTTCATCCTGTGTTGATATTTTGTGATGTTCCTTTTGTCTGTGTAAGTTCTAATCTTTGTTGAGTGGGACTGCTAATAATGAATCTTCTCAGTATTGGTTAGTAAGAGAAAGTTGTAATTTTTCTTCATTTGTGAAGGACAGTTTCACTGGATATCTAATTTTACATTGTTATGTTTTCCCTCTTTCATCATTTTAATCATCACACATCATATTACTGCAGGCATGATTTTTGATGGGAAACCTTCTGTAATTATCACAGCATTTCTGTACAGAATATACCTCCTTATCACCTTTGTAGTTTATACAATATTTCCCTTATTTTAAAGTTAGCAGTAGAAGAAATATAGTTTACCTTGATCTTTTCCCTCCGTGCCCCACTGTGTATATGTTTGTGTGTGTGTATGTGTGTGTGTGTGTGTGTGTGAGAGAGAGAGAGAGAGAGAGAGAGAAAAGAAGAGAGAGAGAGAAACCGATATTTGAGGTTTGCTTGAGATTCTTAATTTTAATTTTAGTGTCTCAGTAAATTTTGAAGATTAATTCATTGTCATTTTTGCATTCCAATTTGGGGAAATTCTTTTTTAGCTATATTAAAGTTAAAAGCTTCTTTCTTGGCTCTGTCAGTTCTACCCATTGAAGGTCTTCTACTCTGTTAACTGTGTTTTTTTTTTTTTTTCTATAAGTACCATCTCCATTTGATTATTTGTGTCTCATCTCCCTTTTTTATATTATCTACCTTATTTTTTATGTTGCCTCATTTTCTATTTGACTTTTAAGTTATTACCCACAATTATTTTAATATTGCTAACAGACAGTTCTAATGTGTATATCATAACCTTCTAATCTCATTCTCAGGATTGATTTGGTCTTCAGACTATGTTTTATCTTCTGCCTTCCTATGCATCATCCTTTTTAAAACTAAGGTTTTATGTTGTTGCTGCTGTTTATTTAGAGTCTTTCTGCAAGTCCTTTATATTTAAGATTATATGAATGCAGTCATAACAGCTAACAATGAAATGTGTTTTTACTGTTGTTGATTTTGGTTCTCCAGAGTCTTAAATTCTTCTACTGAATATTTACTTTTTTCTTTCCTCTTGACCTGGTTTTACTTCTGCAGAGCTCTCAAAAGAGAATCTGTCTTTTTCATCTCTTTCAAATATGTTTCACTGCTTCTATTCAGCTCTTATTAGTGTTATGGTGGTAGTGATGTATGTGTGTGTTTGTGTATGTGCTTTCTGAAGTTCTTATACTCAATTTTAAGCAGGGATGCTTGGAGGTAAAGATTTAACAGGTATTTCACATATTATTGAAAAGTGATGATGGCTTTGTGTGTATTTCTATACTTCATCCAGGGATCTGGCTATTATTATTGTTATTATTATTATTATTATGTTCTCCCTGGTTTTCTCTGCCCTAGGTTCATAAAGATTCCATCAATGGCCTCAAAGTAGAAAGCTGCAGTTTCGTTATTGCTGCCTGGCGTAGGGTATCTAGGTGTTTGTTTAGAACATTGCTATTAGTATATTGGTTATGGTATTTTTGGATTCCATTAACCTTTGAATTGATATGCTGTGAAAAGAATATTGCTGTGTGTATTGTTGGTAATATTCAAATAATTGGTTAAATGTCTGAATGAAACAAACAAATAAACAAAACAAAACAAAATTCCCTCTATGAGTATGAAGGAATTCCTCCAGTCTTTTCCTCTTTGTCTTTTCCTGTCTTTGGAAAAACATAGCTCTTCTTTGGAAGAACCAAAATACCCTTTATTCTTGGATTTAATCCTGCTGGTAATTTTCTGTTCATTATACCATTGATTTGGTAGTTCTCAGTCCTTCACATCCATTCTGGAACCACACCATCTGTACTGTGCCTTTCCTCCTTGCTGAATTCAGATCTTAGAACTTCATATCCTAAAACTTATGTGAGTTTATTTTTTTTTTAATTTTTTATTTGATAGGTAGACTAACAGAAAGTGAGAGAAAGAGAGACAGAGAGAAAGGTCTTCCTTCCGTTGGTTCACCCCCCAGTTGGCCACTACGGCCGGCGCTGCACCGATCCGAAGCCAGGAGCCAGGTGCTTCCTCCTGGTCTCCCGGGCAGGTGCAGGAGCCCAAACACCTGGGCCATCCTCCACTGCCTTCCCGGGCCATGCAGAGAGCTGTACTGGAAGAGGAGCAACTGGGACTAGAACCCGGGACTCAAACCAGCTGCCATTTGGGATGCCGGCACTGCAGGTGGTGGCTTTACCTGCTATGCCACATTGCCGGCCTTAATAAATAAATCTTAAAAAAAAAAAAAAAAGTCTCTTAAAAAAGTCATCTTTTAGCTGCCAATACTTACACTGTGTCTGGAAATCGCAGAAACAGGAAAGATATTGGTGTCATTACCACAGCCCAAAGCCTGAGAACTGAGTAGTCTACTGGTATAAATCCATCAGTGTCAAGGACTGAAAGCCAGGAGTTTCAATGTCCGAAGCAGCAGAGAGGCTTCTTCCTTTGTTCCTTAGTTTCTCTGTTGTCCTCAAGCTATTTATATTCATAAAATCTATGCTTAAAAATTGAGGAAGTTCTTTACTTGTTAAACACAAAGTTAAGGATAAAATAGGAAGTACCTAGAATAGTCTCATGAATTACCTGCCATTAAAATTTAGTTCTGCTGTGTGTCTTTACATACTAGTCCTGTCTATTGTTTCTCTTGTGTTTAAGAATCCATTTCCAGGGGAAAAACACTTATAAGTACTATTATTAAGCTAATATTGTTATCCTGCTTAATTAGTTTCTTTCAGAAATTGAGGTGAATTTTCAGGCCAGCATTGTGGAGCAGCGGGTTAAGCCATTGTCTGCCACGCCAGCAGCCCCTAGGAGCACTGACTTGAGTCTTAGCTGCTTTCACTCCAATAGCTCCCTGATAATGTGCCTGGGAAAGGAGTGGAAGTTGGCGCAACCACATGGGCCACTGACAACCATGTGGGAGATCTGAATGGAGTTTTGGAGTTTTGGCTGGTTCGCCTCAGCCATTTCAGCTAATGGGAAGTAGACGAGCAGATGGAAGATTGATCTCCCTTCCTCTCTCCCTCTTTATCTACAACTCTGCTTTGCAAATAATTAAGCATGTTCTAAAAATAAATAAAAATCAATTTTTAAAAACAGAGATGAATTAATAAAAATCAAAATATTTCCAAATTCAATTTCAAAATTGTTTTTGTTTTTAATTAATTGGATACAACATGAAATTACTGGAAATACAAAAATATAATCATAAAAAGGACAGTTTTATTATGAAGTAATTTTATTTAAGTGAGCATAACACTTATGCGAAGACATTTAGTCTTGTTAGCAGCTGAATAATCATCTTATAAGTAGCCATACAGATGGCATTAACTTAGATACAATTTTCACCATAAGAAAAATAGCACCATACAATATAGACCTTCTGTGCCATGGATTCAGAAATCCTCCTAGCAAAAGCAATCTGGAAGGAACAGATAATCAACTATAAAAGAATGGAGTCTCAAAAAGTTAGATGCCAGCCATGCTCACTCTGTCTCCACTTTTCCTTCTGCCAAGCAATTAGCAAATTGAACTCTAAATATTGTCTCCAATTAATTACAAGCAATCATAATCTCTTTGAATATGAGTTTAGCAACATGAATCTTGATGCTAAAACACAAGTATTTATATTGTATTATTGTAGTTACATTCAGACACTTTATCATCTTTATAGAATTGCTGATTTATTTTTAAAGCAAAACATTTATCTTGTAATTTGGAACATAAAATCCATTTTGTGTAGTAAGTTTATGATTAATTAAAATTTTAAAATAGGTAACCATATTTTTTTAAAAAATTGGTCTTGGGTTAATTTAAATGAACTTTTTCTGCAATTAGTTTATGTTCACTAGAGTGTATAGGAAATTTTTAGGATTTGTACTCTCAACTCCCAGTAACCTTTGATTGTTGAGAAGAAATTCTCCTGGCAAAGTTTCGAAATACAGTCTAAGGTACTGATCCACTTTTCTAAGGCTCAATATTAAGTGTGTAAGGAAAGTATTCAAGAAAAAAAATTGTCCCTCCTTTTGTACAAGGTAAATTAAATAATTCTGACAGTCTTAGATTTGTGGCAGAAACCAACCAGCAATTTCATGTCTGTCTTTGTTTTCACAAATCACAATAATACAATGTTACTAGTAACTCCCAAATGAACCATACTTAATTGAAACACTTTTTACATGCTTCGTAATTCAATATTCTAATGCCTTTCCCATATGTAAAATGAATATTATAAAATAAGAAGCAATAAATATCTCTTATTTTGGGGATAGGATAGTGCTTTTAGTCCTTCATGAAACATATTTAACTAAACACAAGATACTGGATTTTTTTTTCTTTTTTTTTTTTTTTTTTAGATCTGTTTTTTTTTTGGAACTCAGATTGACAGAGAGAAAGACAGAGACAGATGTCTTTCATCTGCGGGTTCACTTCCCAAATGACTAGAACAGTCAGGTCTGGACAGAAGGTAGGAGCTGATAACTCTATCCTGCTCTCCCATATGGGCGGCTGGGCTACAAGCATCTGGGCCAGCCTTCCCATTCTTCCAGGCACATATGTAGGAGGTTAGATTGGAAGCGGAGCAGCTGGGACTCAAACATACACAATGACAGGAGATGTCTATGTCACAATGGCAACTTAAACCTCAGTACCACAAAGCCAGCTGTTGAAAGCTACTACTTGTTTCAAATTCGGGAAAACAGAGAGTAAGATTTCATTAATACTATGTTGTCTTCATTGTATTTTGCAAATAATGGGCTCTGTCATTTTATATTTAGTATTATACTCCTAGTAGAAATCCTAAAGGCTTTGAATCACAGATGAAATGTGAATGTTTTCAAATGCTTAAACATACTCAAAGGGTTTGGCTTAAAGTATATTTATTCTCTATATCAAAATTATTTGTGTCTCATAACTTATATGCTATAATATAATACGAATGATAGACTAGCAGAATTGTACAAGAGCAATTACTCAAATAGGAATAGTTTAACAAAATTACAAAATAAATTATTAAGATAGAGATAAAATTATTTGTCAAAATGTCTTATTTTGAAAGAGAAGTAGTATTTCCAATAATTTTAACTTATTATGTCAGAATTTCTTCTTTTTTATATGACACTAAAAGTAATATCTCTTAAAATTATAAAAATATATCTGTACTGAAGCATTCTAATGATGTTTATATTTTTATTATGACATTTTTACTTGTTAGTAATTACAATATTGAAATATATCTACATGTAATCTTTCAGAAAAGACTAGTAACAAATAATATATTTCCTGTTGTACATCTATCAATACTTGGTGTTCATGTCTTTTCATTATCATTATAAAGCAAAATAATAGCAATAGTATTTACTAAATGCTTGTTTTCTCATAGCACTCTCAGAGAAGCCTGAATAAAATAAATATTCATGATTCCTATTTTTTTTTTTTTGACAGGAAGAGTGGATAGTGAGAGAGAGAGAGAGAGAGAGAGAGAAAGGTCTTCCTTTTTGCTGTTGGTTCACCCTCCAATGGCCACCGCGGCTGGCGCGCTGCGACCAGCACATCGCGCTGATCCGAAGCCAGGAGGCAGGTGCTTCCCCTGGTCTCCCATGCGGGTGCAGGGCCCAATTACTTGGGCCATCCTCCACTGCACTCCCTGGCCACAGCAGAGAGCTGGCCCGGAAGAGGGGCAACTGGGACAGAATCCGGTGCCCTGACCAGGACTAGAACCTGGTGTGCCAGCGCCGCAAGGCGGAGGATTAGCCTAATGAGCCGTGGCGCCAGCCTCATGATTCCTATTAAAATAGTGCAACATAACCAGGGTTGGCTTTTCGCTTAGAAGACACAGTGATGACAACCACATCCCACACGTAAGTGAATTCTTTGCTCCAGTTCATAATTTTTACTTTGTGCTAATGCAGACTCAGAGCCAGCAGCGATGGCTTGAGTAATTGGTTCCTGCTGCCCACACAGGAGCCCTGGATGGCATTAGAGCTCCCTACAAATGCCTTTGCAAAGCCCTGGCTATGTCAGACATGGAGAAGAAGCAGCACATGAGATTTTCCTGTTTTTATCTCTGTCTCTCTGTTTCTGTGTGTCTCCCTCTGTTTCTCAAATAAATAGGTTCAAAAAATTGTTTTAAGTGTTCATATAAGGGAGCATCAAGAAGAATAAATAGGGACTGGCACTGTGACATAACAGGTAAAGCCGCCACCTGCAGTGCCAGCATCCCATATGGATGCCAGTTCGAGTTCCGGATGCTCTACTTCCAACTCAGCTCTCTGCTATGGCCTGGGAAAGCAGTAGACCATGGCTCAAGTCCTTGGGCCTGTGCACCCACATGGGAGACCCGGAAGAAACTCCTGACTCCTGGCTTTGGATCAGCACAGCTCCAACTGTTGGAGCCATCTGGGGAGTGAATCAATGGATGAAAGACACCTTTCTCTCTCTCTCTCTCTCTCTCTCTCTCTCTCTCTCTGCCCTGCCTCTCTGTAACTGTATTTCAAATAAATAAATGAATCTTTAAAAAAAAAAAAAAACAAAAATGAATAAACAGGATTTGCATCCACCTCAGATAGGAAAAAATTTCAGAACAACTAGGAAAGTATTATATTTTCAGAAGATTGTCTAAGGGAAAGCTATAGTACAGAGTACAGAAGTGATTGGAACTGCAAATTGGATGAAGACTTTGGAATCAAGAAAAAGAGAAAGCATGTCACCACTGTTGTGGCTGCTGCTACCATAACCACCCTTATGCGCTGGCTCAGGGAGCACCATTGTGTTAGGAAGAGGGTACAAAATATAAAATACTAGAATGGAGGAGACTAATTGAAGGAATAGTTTAGTAAACACATGATCAGAAGTACAAGTATTGCAGAGATTCTGAAAGCCAATAGAGCAAGCGAAGTGAAGCAGACTTCCACTGCCATTACTACCTGCTGCAGTCACTGCTCCTACCTTGGCGCCCCAGCCAGAAGACGCCAGCTTGCCAGGTAAAGGGTTCTATCTTCGCAATAATAGAACTGAGGAAGACTGACTGAGGGAAACCTTCAGTAAGAAGCGAGGTCTGCCAAGGGAACAAGACCGAAGTCCACAGCAGGCCACCAGTGGCCACTGACCATTGCTCCTTCTACACCCCCCTTGCCAAGGATGCCATCCTACCAGGAAGAAGTAAACAGAAATTTCCATGAAATGGACCAGAGCTGAGAAATCTGCTTCTGAAGCCCTTACCTCAGAGTGCTAAGAGTCCAGAGGACAAGCCCCAACATCACCATTTTATGACCTTAAGTAACTGGAAGATGTTCCTTCTATACCCTGCAACTCCAGGACTGTCACTGCTTCTGTCACACCCTTGGAATTATGTACACCCACCTGTGGGATCTAGAGGGACCTACATGCCTTCCTTTGATTCAGGCTAGAGCCTGCCAGGCCATAATCCCCAGCATAACTGGCTCTCACTTTGAAACCTGGTAGGGACCCTACCAGATTCTGCAGATCTGGGGTTGTGATCATTAGTATAATATTCTTCAAGGAAATGCCATCATGGGAGCTACAGAAGAGACTAGCTATATTCCAGTGCTGTCCTTGGTGCTGAGAGGGACAAAGGGAGCTGCCCCTTGTCCTACTAGCAAGCCAGAGTAATGCTGGACTTGTGCGCCAGCTGCTACGACTCTAGGACAATGTGATGTGGATAGGTCCTCCCTAAGGTCCTGCTAGGGAAATTTAACTGGTCCAGAGCTTATAATATCAATAGCCCTAATTCTGGTACTGGGGAATACTGGGGTATACAGGGTGACCACATGGTATACTGGAGAGCTCTGGCAGCTATGGATCCCGAGAGCTGGAATGTGGGTATTTTCTTCTTTAGGCTCACCAGGTAGATTTTAGTGAGAATGAGGAAATTAGGGCTAATTCTTACAGTTGTGGTGCTGTATGGTACAAGGCATCATTATCCAGACACCCAGGGTAAAAGCACACTTTTTATGGGCTGCTGCTGGTGATTGCCCCCAGAAAATAAATGGGAACCCCTGGGTCACAAAGAGAGAGTGAGCCCATGCTCAAAACTCCTGCAGTTGCTGGATGCAGGGAGTCTGTTCTCTACCCTGTAAATTGCCCTGATTCTGGTTCTAATTGCCTCTGTTAACAGCAGAACAGAGATCAGTTGAATGGCTTTTCGCAGCTGAGTCTAGTGCCCTGTGGGGTAGGAGAGGGGAGCAAAGCAATGTGATTTCTCATCCTGGAGCTAAGCAGTCACTCAGACCTCAGTAATCTCCCCAGGCTGGAATTAAAGTTATTGGGTTACTGTGGGGTTTTCTGTCAACAAAATCTGCAGGTGGTGGGGCACATGACAACTCCTTCCTACCTTGACTTGGAAAGATGGCAACACTCCCAACCAGCTCCTGGACATGCCATAATGCTGTGTGGCTAGCCTCGGTATAAAAGTAATCAGTTGCCTCATTAGGTGTTGTGCAGCATTAGTAAGTATAGGTATTAGAGATTTAAGAACATTTTATAAAAATACCTGAAGACAATGTTTAGAAAACAGCATTTTAAATTAATTAATGTATTTTTATTTGAAAGGCAGGACAGAGAGATCTTGGTTCACACCCTAAACATGCACAACGGTCAGGCATGGACCAGGCCGAAGTTAGGAGCCTAGAACTCAATCCAGGTATCCTACAAAGGTGCCAGGGACACAACTAATTTTGCAATTCTTGCCTGACCTCCCCCACTGGATGCACATTAACAGGAAGCTGGAACACATCAGATCCAAGACAACCCCAGGCATTGGAACATGGTGTGCAGATGTCTCAAGTGGTGTCAATCCATTGTGCCAAATGCCTGCCCCACAAAATTATATTTTATGTGTTGAGAGGTGCATGTGGAACCATAAAATCACATCTGGTATAAGGATTTAAATTTACGTTAAAAAATAATGTTAAAGAACTTAATTCAAAATTATGTTAAATGCTATTGCTGAACAAAAGTCTGGCTTTCTTAAATCGATTTTTCTCTTCTATTTATGTTTAAGAATAAAGAATAGGAAACTTTGGATGTTGGTCTTGGTTATCAATTCTTCCTGAAATGTATTAGATGATCAATAGTCACTAACTTTATATACTAATAAATAACCTTTGATGAAACAGCAGTATATAACAGCCAAAAGGTAATTTCTGGAAGATGGGTTGCAATAACTAGGTATAAATATAATTTTTTTCTAGAAATCTTGACATTGACACATAAAAAGTATATTACTCTAGTTCATTCTCAAATATGCTTTTTGTATTTCTTTGTGAAGCTTGAAACATCATTGTATAAATACAGCAGACACTATTGTACTACCCTACAAGAATATAAATGACAAGCAAGTATATTATCAGAATGTGCAATTGAGAATTCCGGTCAATGCATTATGTAAACTTGTACCTTATTTTTAAAAAGTTCTTTGCAAATTTATTTGAAAAGCTTTTAATTTTTCTTGTATTTGTTTTCATAAATTAATATTTCAAGCTAAAGGTCTTATGATGAATCTGACATAATGGTTCAAAGTAAATTTTGGAATATGAGGTCAAGACTATTTTATTAAATTCAAAATTCAGTAAATTTGATATGCATAACTATCTGAGAGTAACTTTTTAAAATATTTATTTATTTGAAAAAAGGAAACAACAGAGTGGAGAACACCCCGCCTACACACACACACGCACACACACACAGAAATATAAAGAGAAAGAAAGATCTTCTATCTGATGGTTCACTCTCCAAATGGCCACAACATGCAGAAATGGCTCAGACCAAAACCAGGAGACAGGAACACAACACTTGGGCAATCTTCTGCTGCCTACCCAGGTACATTATTAGGAAGCTAGATTGAAAAGCATGCAACCAAGTCTGCATGCCAGTACTGGTGGGATACAGGCATTGCATTATTAGCTTAACTGAATACACCACAAAAGGCCATTGTGAAATAACTTTGAGTTGAAGAGTTGTTAAAATATGTAATAGCCACGAGGAACTTTTTTTTTAATGTCACCCTTATATTTGTATAATAAAGATAGCAAGTCCTAAGTCTCATCACATTGATTTTTTTTTTCCTACGGAAAACATGAAACTGCCAAATTTTAATTTTAATTATACTTGAAATTATAAATGCTAAGAATGAGTATTTCTTCCAAAGATGGACTATAGCTGAACTGAGTATAAATGTATTATTTACAACTTTAATTCATGTAGCATCTGATCACAGTGATTTTTATTGTTGAAAGTAGCAGTGGATTTATTTGAAAGAAAATAATTTCACTGAAAAGTATCTTACATCTAGAAATTGTACATTTAAAATTATCTCATCTGGATTTACATGATTTGAGGTGTTGTTATGTTAAATTTGTAGGGACAAATTTATCAAAACAATAAGATTTAAAAATAAATCTCTCCTTAAATTAGAAAGGTTTGTTTCTAATTTACATCTAATCAGTGGTATAATGAGAAATATAAAATCATTTACATCATTTATTGCTCTATGAAATCTTATGTATAGTTAACTGTAAACTGTCAAATTCAAAATGAACAAATCAAAGTTCACTGCTTAGCAAACTTTGAAATGTTGATCAAGAGAAACTGTTGTAGAGGGGAAAAATGATTCAGAGATATTTTCAATTTTTTTGGAATTTTTCTATTTATGCAGTTAATATATCCTCAGTGATATATTGTCTCCTAGGAAACCCATTATTTTAATTTTTATAGAAAGCTTACATTATTTACTTGATATAGAATTAGTTAATGATCAATGTAATGACTAGAAGTGTACATTCAAAACATAATTATACCTTGGGCCAGCGCTGTAGCTCACTTGGTTAATCCTCCACCTGCAGCACTGGCATCCCATATTGGCACTGGTTCTAGCCCCAGTTGCTCCTCTTCCAGTCCAGCTCTCTGCTGTGGCCCTGCACACTCATGGGAGACCAGGGGAAGCACCTGTCTCCTGGCTTCGGATCAGCGCAGTGCCGGCAGTAGTGACCGTTTGGGGAATGAACCAAGGGAGGGAAGACCTTTCTCTCTGTCTCTCTGTCACTGTCTATAACTCTACCTGTCAAATAAATTTAAAAAATTAAAAAAAAACATAGTTATACCTCATCAACCAAATAGGGGATTGTTTAAAGACTAAAAACATTCTAACAGAAAATCAACTGCTGTTTCTACTCCAATTAAAGGAGCTCTCAGATTTTCAGAATTTTTTGTTTCAATTGTATTTTTATTTTATACAATTACTTGAAAAATTCTAATTTCTTTTTTTTTTTTTTTTTGACAGGCAGAGTGGACAGTGAGAGAGAGAGACAGAGAGAAAGGTCTTCCATTGCCATTGGTTTACCCTCCAATGACTGCCGCGGCCGGCGCACTGCGGCCGGTGCACAGCACTGATCCGAAGGCAGGAGCCAGGTACTTCTCCTGGTCTCCCATGGGGTGCAGGGCTCAAGCACTTGGGCCATCCTCTACTGCACTCTCAGGCCATAGCAGAGAGCTAGCCTGGAAGAGGGGCAACCGGGACAGAATCCGGCGCCCCGACCGGGACTAGAACCCAGTGTGCCGGCACCGCAAGGCGGAGGATTAGCCTATTGAGCCGCGGTGCCAGCTGAAAAATTCTAATTTCTAAGATAAAGATTTCTAAAGCTGTGAAGGTTATACTTGTGTATTTTACAGCTTTAGCTTCTAGCCATTTGGAAATTCAATAATTTTTAAAATGTGTATATTGTTTTTCAGTATAAAAATTAGATTGTAAAAAAATAGAATTGTCAAGTATAAATACAACTACTATTGAGAATATTAACAGGTTGATACAATCAATCTCTAATAATTTGTAATGATTCAAAGATGCAGAAATCTTTTTAAATCCAATCTTTTGTACAGTCACATACATCAGTATTTAGTTCAAAAGATAAAAATAGTGAAATTGTATTAAATTTTATTTACATGCATTTTGTAAATATTAATATGATAAATTATAAATAATATAGCTTTTCAGATGAGAATAATTTGCCAAATACACCTAAAATTAATTTGGTTTGGAAAGATGATTAGAATAACTACTAAATAAAATGGAAGTATCATCATAGGTCACTGTTTTTTCTATGATAATTAGAAAAGCGGAGTGACACATAGAAAGACAGAAACTAATAGGGAGAGAAATCATCTATCTGCTGGCTTTCTCCTCAAATATCCAGAACTGTTGGGACTGGTCTAAACCAAAGCCAAGTACCTGGAACTCAATTCTAGCCTTCCACATGGATGACAAGGCCCCAGTCCTTGAGCCATCACGTATGCCTTCCAGGGTGTGCATTAGCAGGAGGATGGTTCAGAAGCTGAGCAATGATTGGAACACAAATATTACAGCACAGGTATCATCACGATCATCTTAACTTTTGAATGAAACATCTGCCTCATCATAGGTTACTCTTAAAATTAGCATAAACAGTGTTTGAGGGGAAGCTGTTGGGGCTCAGTGGGTTAAGCTGCCACTGGAGATGACTGCATCCCATATGAGAGGGCTGGATCAAGACTTAGCTGCTCTGATTCCAAGCTAGCTTCCTGCTAACAGGCCTCCACAGGTTCCGGATAATGACTCAGGTACTGGAAAACCTGTCACCTGAATGGGAATGGAATTCTTGAGTTCTGGCTTCAGACTGGCATGGTTCAGTCTTGTCTGCTGTGGCCATTTGGAGAGTGAAATAGTGAATGGAAGACTCTCTCTCTCTCTTTCCCCCTCAATATCTCCTCTCTCTCTCTCCCTCCCTCAATATCCCTTCTCTCTCTCTCCCTCCTTCTCTGACTTTCAAATAAATACATAAATCTTAAAAGTTAAAAAAATGACATACTGGGTATGATGATAATAATGGAGGCCCTTATGTATAGGTATCATTTAAAAGAAAATAAAACTAAGTATATTATTCCATCACCTTTCTCTGACACCTACATTTTTCAGTCAGAATACCTAAAGCTTAGACATTGGAGTAAATAGGAACATCACATAGAAGGGAAGAATTCTGTATTATTTCTACAACTACATGCTGTGTCATGAGAGGAGTTGATTTGTGACCTCTGTTTAAGCCTAATCTTTTTCTCTTAAAATTATTTTTTCATGTCCTCATTTGCTTACAGTATTTTACTAACGAGTTATTGGCCATTCCTTTCAGTATTAACTTTGATCAGCAAACAAGTCTTTTTTTCTTTGGTTTATATTACCCAGGAGTAATTATTAGTTAACAGCATGTTAATCTTACTTGTTCACGTATAGGCAATCTCAGAGAATGACTGGTCTATTATTTAAGAAATCTATCTATTTCTGTCTTAGGTAATTTACCTGATGTGTCTGATGTTAAACCAAGTAAGAGGAAGTGGTTATGCCCTTATAATGAGAAAATGTAGTTGGCATGCTTAAGTATCTCATGCACTGAGAATGAATCTTTCAATCTGTGTGTATACATGTTTGTGTGTGCATGTATAACATGTATGTATCTACCTATCATCTATCAACTAAGAGAAGAGATAACCAATTCTTCCTCCTCAGTAAACCTGTATTTCAACTTTCATAATTTATCCCCGAATGTCTTCATAAGTCCTTTTAATAGGTCTTATTTTGTAGTTATGTAAATGCTTACTTTCAAGATTCTTGAATTTAAATTGTAGTATGATTAGATAGAAAGCACTATTTCATTTGTTGTTTCTTTAAATAGTATTTAAATCTTGGATGACCAATTTTTTTCATTTTTTTAAAACTAAATGCCAAGGTTTAAAACACAAGTGACCGAGTTATTTATAAGATAAGGAAATAGGGGCCGGCATAGTGGCCCAGTGAGTTAAAGCCCTGGCCTGCAGTGCTCGCATCCCATATGGATGCCGGTTCTAGTCCCAGCTATTCCTCTTCCAATCCAGCTCTCTGCTATGGCCTAGGAGAGCAGTGGAAAATGGCCCAAGTCCTTGGGCCCCTGCCCCTGTGTGGATGACCTGGAAGAAACTCCTGGCTCCTGGCTTCGGATTGGCTATAGTTGTCATCTGGGGAGTGAACCAGTGGATGGAAGACCTCTCTCTCTGTCTCTGACTCTTTCTGTAACTCTTTCAAATGAATAAAAAATATTTTAAAAAAGTAAGATAAGGATTAAATACAGAACCATAAGGTGAAACTCATGCCATATGTTCATTTACATTATTTTAAAAATTGTAGGTCCCACATAAATGCATCTAAGAGATAAGAGAATTGCATTTTGTTCTATTCCAGATTCTGATGTAGTAACTCACTGAACATTATTCATGTCTTATGTTTGTTTCCAATTTGATATTTATATAAGTTTTATACCAAATGTGAAGTGTCTTATAAGGTACATTGCATGACTGCAAATAAATTAACACAATATTTTTGTAAAGTAAAATATGATATGAAATATTGCAGGATCGATATATAATGAATTTATTTGTTAAAAATCACTATAGAAAACTATAGTGTAATGAGATATGCATACTTATAATAATTTTCTAAAAGGATACTGATGTGTGAAAGTAGTGAGTTATACAATAACTTTTAACAAATGTGGGAGAATTACTTTGTTATAGTTTATCTGAAGTAATCTGAATAAAGACAAGTAAGCATTTGATGTCATTTATGTACTGTTTATGGAATCTAGAAAATGATGTTGAGAGACAGTTAAATATAATGTTTGAAAGTTTCCTGGCACAGGTAGGGTTTTGTGATCTAGCAGTTAAGCCATCACTTGAGATGTACAAATCTCAAATCAGAGTGCCTGAGATAAGCCCCACATTCAGTTCTGATGAAGCAGCGCCTGGGTGACAGTAGATGGTGGCCAAATAACTTGAATTCTTGCCATATACATGGGAGACCTGAGCTGAGTTCCCGATTCTTGGCTTCAGCCTGATTCAGCTCTGGCTATTGCAGACACTTGGAGAGGGAACCTGCAAACCAAAGATTCTCTCTCTCTCTCTCTCTCTCTCTCTCTCTCTCTCCCCCACTTGCTCCCTCTCACCCCATGACTCTCTTTCTATGTATGCCACTGCCTTTCAAATAAACAAGCAAAATTTTCATGTGGCTGTCTTTTCTTGTCTTTGTTTTCTTTTCCTAGTGGTGAGATCTTGGGTAAGTAATTTTATAAGCCTCCGTGTTCTAATATATTAAAAAAAATGAACATGTAACCATCTCCACAGGAATGTTAGTGAAATCCAAATTAAAGGATCCAATTATAACTAAGTGCCTGGCATACAGACTCAATAAATTGTGAACTGTTGTGATTATATAAATAAAGAAAATTTGATTAGTGTGAGTAGGCAACACATTTCCTTAATTGCAGCACATAAGCATTTCCACTGAACGAGGGGCATACATATAAAAATAATGATTGCACCTTATCTTCTAACTCCATATTCAACTAACCTACGAAAAATAAAAACAAAATATAGCTCAGTGTTTTATTAACAGAACTTAAGAAGAAGCTGAATGAATCTCAAGTTACTCAGAAAGAGAATTTTTATGTGATGTCAATACAATCAATTTAAGACAAAATAAGAAAGCTTATTTCTCATTTGAAAAAATTTACTTCAGTAAATTTAGAAAGGTTTTATGTTTACTGTTAGTGATTTAAATCATATATTTATTTATATATACACATATATACATTTTATATAGAGCACAAGTGAGTATAAATTCATTAGCATTCTGAATACATCTTTTTTTGACTCACAAAAGAGCATTCAAATAATTGAGAAATTTCATATAGCAATATGGCATTAAACAGGCATGCCTACCTACTTCCTTCTTTTTGACCTTAGAATTATGTAATAATAATAGCAATGATAATAATAATCATATTTTCTAACCAAGTTCTGATGGTAATGGTAATACCTGTTTAAACTTGATGTCTCTGCTACTTAAGTAATGACTATTTAGGAAAATAACTAAGATTGTTAAGTCCCAGAAGCTGAAGGAGAAAATATGAAAAGATTAATGCAACAAGGACAACATGTTGCCATAGTTCAAGAAAATAAACTGGCATAGAATGGTGCAGCCTAGGAAAAAATTGCAAGATGGAGAATTAGGGAGCAACATACCGGGCTGGGCTAAGAATAAACACTGAAAAAAAGTGTAGTAAGTGCACTCTCAGGGGAAAATTGTAGCAAAAACTGCACTGGCAGTCCTAAGGGAGGAGGAGGAATGTTGTGGAGCTGTGCGGAGGGTGCAGACATGTAGCAGGAACACAGTTGCTACAGCCAATAACCAGAGCTTGCCAAAGATGCTTAAGGATGTGCTATGCACAGAAACACAGAAAAATAGCCATCATTATTAAAGAATAAGAAGGCAGATAATGCCCCAGAAGAAGTACAAAAGAAATCTAAGGTAAAAAAAAAAAAAAAGGAGTATTTATGAAACATGACAGGGCCATCTTCTTACTTATCAATAGTAAATTACAGTTGAATGTAAATGGCCTAAACTCTCCAATTAAAAGATACAGACTGGCTGAATGATTTAAAAACAAGACACATCTATTTAGTGCCTACAATAATCACATCTCTCCAACAAAGATACATGCAGACTGAATGTTAAAGGATATAAAAAGATATTTCATGCTAAAAGAAACCAAAAAAGAGCTGGTGCTGTCATCCTAGTATCAGAGAAATATCATTCAGCCAGTCTGTATCTTTTCTCCATCTTGGATGGATATTTTGATGCAAAATTACTAATATTATTTCATGGTGGAGAAAAGTCACCAATTTTGCATTAGTCCAGAGTTTTATTATCTTTTTGTTTAATTTCAGTATATACTCACATGATTTTCATGGTTTGCAATTATATCTATTATAATATTATTATAGTAATATTATTATAATAGGTATAATTATAATGATTACAATCTCAAGTTACTCAGAAAGAGAATTTTTACCTGGTGTCAATACAATCAATTTATATCTAAGTTGCTTAATGTAAGAGTTGAAACAAAGAATTCTAGCTTCTTTTAAACAACAAAATGTAGCAAAATATATTAATTCCCAATTACATTACACATGATTTTATCTTCATGTTGTTAGTTCATTTGATCTCCACATTCTCTGCTTGTACACTCTGATGAAACCAGAGTTACGCTGGAGAGGCAAACATGGAAGAGAACTCAGGACCTCTAGGCAACAGCTGGCAGAAAACTGAGTGTCAATCCTATCAGCTGCAAAGAATGAAACCTGTCAACATCCATAGGAGCTTGCAAAGGCGGCAGGGGTCTTTCCTCTGTTTCTAAGTGAGAGCCCAACACTGTTCCATCCTCTATGGAAACCTTGTTATAGACTTTGAAGGAAAGAACACAGTTGATCTCCCACCGGATTCCTGATAGAGAGAAGATATAGGACAGTTAATATGTACTGAGTGTTAGCAGCTACAATTGTTGTAGTATGTTATTTAACAAAAGATAAGTTATATAAAATTGTTTATAGAATACACATTACTAATAAATGTGATTATTATAAATTTTGAGGTATGAAATTGCTGGGGCCAATGACGAATGCATTTACGGTTGTGATAAATTTTGCCAAATCTGCCTTTATGGTGTTTATAGCATTTTTCACCTCTGTGATAATGTATGATTGTGGAGACTTCTCATTGCCACAGAGAATGTTTGTCAACTATGTTTGAAAACATTGTGTTAAAAATAATGTCTCTATTTTAAATTTAATTTTTTATATTTAAGTTCTATTAGCATACATTTGTAAATAAAAGGTTTTTAATATACGTTGTCCTTGTTTAAATGTGTCTTGTAATTGGTACTTTTTCAAACTGAAAAGGCTCTTTCTATTTCTGGAATATTAGCCCTTTACCTGAGATATTAATAAACAACGTGTTCTCCAAGTTTTCCACTTGACTTCAAATTTCAAGTTAACACAGCAAAAGTAGACTTTCACATGAATTGGAGATACTTTTTGGAATCAAGATTTACAATGTTTTCAAAACATTAGTAAACAACCAAGAAGCCTGTGGCTATAAGAAAGAGGTAACAGATAAACTAAGTAGTTCTCAAGACAACTCTAACATTTTAATGCACTTTCCAAGTTAGAACAGATGCGATCTCTAACATAATAATGGGTTCATTGCCTCACTAAGCAGAGAGGCTGAACTATGAATTATTTCCACTGTGTAGCCTGAATATTTGTATTGTTGATATGATAAGCCTCTGCCAGTGATGCACACATAATGCATAGTATTCAAGATTTTTTACATGTCAAATCTTAATATTTTAGTGTCGAACAGCATGTTAATGGAGTATTAGATTTGTAACCTTTGCTGTGACTCTAGTATTCAGAAGAAAAATTAATCACAGGCCATATGTTTGACACTCTGCTTTCTCTGTCATTCTTGTGCAACTCCATACCTTGGCAAAGATCCCCTTGCCTCACATTATCCTTGAGTGTACACTCATTGTCTGTCTTATAACATTTACTGCCTTGCTATCTTATATAAATTTAGTAACTTGCTAACTTCCAACAAACACTAGGATTGTAGCCATCCAGTAGAAAATTGGAATTTATTCTGCAGAGCAGGTTAATTGTATCATGTCTCTTCAAGACTTTTACATATATCTTGTGCCAGATCAAATAGCCTTTTATGACTAAACCTGCAGTTATGCAACATTTTTAAATAAAAGATTGAGTGTCATTTGAAAGCATAGATATGGATAACATTTTTGTAAGGCCAAATGCTTATTCCTTCTAGCACATCAGCTTACATGATATGACTTAAAATGGGGGCTTCAACTTATGAAAATATTTTCTCACATTGGGAGTACTGTTCTCATACATATCAATTTCACTTAATTTTATCAGTGAAATATTTTGGGATACATCTAATAACTCTAACAGAGTGGTGAAAGTCATCACGAGCCTTGGAGCTACACATGAGCACACTCAACATGCATATACATTCCCATGATCGTGTGTCATAAAGATTCCCATAAATGTTCTCTTTAGAATAATCTATAACATCCTCTTTCCAATAGACATCAAAAGCTACATTTCCCAGTTTCTATTTCCACTTCCCTTAAATTATTTCATCCATATTCACACTGCCTTATTCAAAGAGCACATCAAGCTGTGATATAGCAAGTACCAGCCACAATGTTTCCTGGCTCAAAGAGGAATTGTCTTAGCAATTTATCCTCTTGATTTAAAGCCATAGGAAGTGCAGAAAAACTAGCTCTTCAGCTTCCCATGCCCTATCTAATTCCAGTATTTACCTTATGGAATCTTGAAATTTACCAGAATTGAAAACCTGGAAACCACATGTGAAGTAACCCCTCCAATAAACTGCCCTAAGTTGAGTCATCAAGTGATTTTGTATCCTTTCTTTTTCCAAATTTTAAAAAATCCTTGGATGTTAAAGATTAGCAGGAATCTAAGTTAACTCCTTAAGAGAAAAACAAATTTCAACTGTTACTAGTGTGCACCATGTCTGAAAGATAAAACTAAGTTCTATTCTTTTTTGCTGAGATGATGGCAGGACGTAACATGATTGTTTCAAGCCCTGGGAACATCATCCAATTGTGCTGATCTCATCTGTCTGCAAAGATATCTCCATCTTTCCATTACAGCCTGTTTAAATAACATCATCTTCCTCCTTCTTTCACCCATGACCACAGTTCTTTAGCTGCATGCAGGTGCTATCACCACGAGAACAGTGAGTAAACAGAATCCTGAATACACTCCTACTTGGCACCCACCAGGCGGATGTCATCGGGTTTGGCAGATAAAGACTCATGCAACATGCAAATGTAAGGAGGGTCACTATCAGAAAATATCCTGACACATAGTGATAGGTGAAAACTTTCTAAACTTTTTATGTGTTGTGCTCACTGATGATTTAGGCTTGTTTGAAAAATTCAACATAAAGTAATTTAAAAAGTCCTCTCATAAATATCTCTCTGTGTCTATTTCTCTTTTTCCTCTTCTTTTCCCTTTCACTCTCCCTCTTTGTTTCTTTTCCTACTGTTTCCCTCTGTTCATTAGATCTACTTTGTTCTTCACACTTTTTCTTGCTCTCACTCTCTTGATCTCATTTTTCTATTTCTGTATGTAAAACTAAAATCTACATGTTCAAAACCCAGAAGCACCAATCAAGATTAAATCATATTAATACTAGGAATATTCTGAATATATTTCTAAATTACCAGCTTATTCAAGGGAAAGAAATCAACTAAAACAATAGAAATGACACACATTTATCATTATTTTATATAGTGAGGTTAGGTATTTGGAAAATCAACAATATAAGCATGTGATAAATATTAATGTAAATAATTATAAATGTGAGTAGGATTAATTGTCACAGAATATATACAACCAGCAATAAATTTTAACTGCATGAACAATAACTAGCCCTAACATTTAACAAATGAAACTAATTGTAGTTGTAATAGCAATTAAAATTATTAAATTAGTAGTACAAACACTCATGCTCACACACACTTTCTTCTAATGAATAACAAGTACTTTAGCAGAAAAGCTTTGAAATTTTATTGATGAAAACATACAATTTAAATAAGTTGGATAATTGGAAATGTTTTACAGAGAAAAATTCAATGTTGTATATGTCAATTATTATATTAATGAAACAATTTAATATAATTGTACTCATACAAAAGTGTATTGTAAAATTCACATAAAATGTAAATGTACAGTGAAACAGGAAATAAAGAAAGGAATGATTAAACTAATAGTTTTGCTTACTAGAATACAAGCATGCAGATTTTTAAAGGAAATAGAGTAATACATTGACTAACTCAAACATATGGAAAAATTTATTCTACAGTTTATGGTGATATTTACACTTTAAGGTGACATTGGGGAGAAAAGGTAATACTGCAATGGGTTACTAATCATTTGAAGAATAAAAATTTGGAAATCTTCCTTATTTCATATAATACAATAAGTTCAAATTAATCAAATATCTCACCAATTTTTATACTTTTTCTTTTTGAGATAGCATATTTAATCTAAATTACAGTCAAGGGTTAATGCGCCATAAAAAATTCAACAAAGAAAGGAAAAGGCCATAGTTCAGCATGACTATAAAATTAGTAGCGTAAAATGTTGGAATTACTTACACATAATATTTGAGCAGAGAATTTTATCAATAGGGAATTCACAGAAGAAATAGCTAGGAATCAGTTATATTGTCCCTTATCTTTTGCTACTAAAAATAAATTATGGTTATCACAACTAAATATTATGTGAATATGTCATTTTTTGCAAGTAGTTGAAGAGATAGTTAAACAAAAGGTTTTCATTACAGTTAAGGACTCATACACTGCTTTCGTAAATTTTATGAAACTCATATTAATGTTTCCTAATTTTCAAAATGCTTTGTTTATGACTCATTATTTTTACCATAAAGTTGACCTATAATATATTAACACAGATGACATACATGCACACAATCTTGTTCTTTGGAAGCAGTATGGATACTGACAATCTGAGGGCTATCAAGAAAGTCCTTGCTGATAAAAATATATTTGAGCAGAATGGTATTAAAGTTGAGGGAATAGACCAGGCAGATATCTGCAGAGAGAATGCCAAGTTCTAAGACCATGATGAATTTCAGAAATACCATGGGGTCACTGTTTGTGGGTGATAGTGATCTGGGAAAGTTATTTTGCCAATACTATAAAATAAAATACAAGCAACCTGAGTGTTTTTGAGTAACAGTGTTTAATTATACCAATAAAGTGTGTTTAAATATACCATGAAAGGTACTGTTAGGTCAGAAATAAAATGTTTGCAGAACTTATTTTATGGGATTGAGTTTCTAGAGAAATAACTTGAATAATTGTAAATGGATATGGTAGGCAGCTACTATTTTGATCCTATTTTTAAGTCACAAGTAAGCACAGTATTTAAACAGTCTGTGAAGATAGTGCATACATGAATACAGAAAAAATAATAATTTTGATATCTTTAAATTTTAACACAACTACCTCCTACTTGGATAATCCATTCAGCTTTATAATAAAATAACAAGCTAATGTAAAAATGTAACTGATAAAGGGTATTGGTTTAATGAATTTGTCATTCATTAAGTAAAAGGGCTATGGTTCCATGATGATTGAATTAAGATGTCTACTTGTTGCATTTGGAAACACTTTAAAATCTTATGCTCTAAGGTTATGATGTAGAAAACAACTATGATACAATCAAACTTGAGATGTTACTCTTTGAATTCAAATTATTAAATTTTGATCTGAAGCTGATCCAAAACATATAAAGAACACAGAAAGGTAAATAATCTAGTATACATCCCCATACACACACCACACAAACACATTAGCATATGTAGATGTCAAAGAGGAAGCCTGTTTCATTACTAAAATTCTCATGGAGTAATATGATCATATATTAATGCATTAACACTTGCGGTGTTTTTTAAAGTGCTATAATTAGTGCTAAAGAAGTTGCCATTTTCCTCTCATTCTTGTCTCATCACTTTCTTTCATATTTTATTAAAAACATTTATTCATGAGCCGGCGCCGTGGCTCAATAGGCTAATCCTCCACCTAGCGGCGCCGGCACACCGGGTTCTAGTCTCGGTCGGGGCGCCGGATTCTGTCCCGGTTGCCCCTCTTCCAGGCCAGCTCTCTGCTGTGGCCAGGGAGTGCAGTGGAGGATGGCCCAGGTGCTTGGGCCCTGCACCCCATGGGAGACCAGGAAAAGCACCTGGATCCTGGCTCCTGCCATCGGATCAGCGCGGTGCGCCGGCTGCAGCGGCGGCCATTGGAGGGTGAACCAACGGCAAAGGAAGACCTTTCTCTCTGTCTCTCTCTCTCACTGTCCACTCTGCCTGTCAAAAAATAAAAAATAAATAAATAAATAAATAAAAACATTTATTCATTTATTTTGAAAGTCAGAGTTACAGTGAGAGAGCGCAAGACAGAGATTTTCCAACGGCTGGTTCAATCCCCAGATGGCTGTGATGACCAGGGTAGGGCCAGACTGAAGCTGGGAGCCAGGAGCTTTATCAGGGTCTCCTACATGGATGACGGGGGTCCATCTTCTGCCGCTTTTCCCAGGCAATTAGCAGGGAGCTGTATTGGAAGTGCAGCAGCTGGGACATGAATCCATATCTATATGCATTGCTGGCCTCTCAGACAGCAGCATTAGCTGCTGGGTCGCAAAGGCAGCCCCTCTTTCACAAGCTTTTGAAGCAAGTACTTTGACATATATATATATATATATATATATATATATATATATGACATATATATTTGACATATATATATATAAAGCAATATTTCAAAAGTAATTTGTTTTTAGTAAATACCATCTAATTATATTGTTAAATTTAATTTCCCCGCCGGCGTGGCTCACTTGCCTAATCCTCCGCCTGTGGCGCCCGCACCCGGGGTTCTAGTCCTATTTGGGGCGCCAGATTCTGTCCCAGTTGCTCCTCTTCCAGTCCAGCTCTCTGCTGTGGCCTGGGAGTGCAGCGGAGGATGGCCCGAGTGCTTGGGCCCTGCACCAGCATGGGAGACCAGGAGGAAGTACCCAGCTCCTGGCTTCGGATCAGCGCAGCACCAGCCGTAGCAGCCATTAGGGGATTGAACCAAGGGAAGGAAGACCTTTCTCTCTGTCTCTCTCTCTCACTGTCTAACTCTGCCTGGCAAAAAAATTAAAAAAAAATTTAATTTCAACTGACTAGCCGAATATATTACAAAATAGCCAAAAGCTTGGTTCTCTCTCTCTCCTTCTCTCTCTCTCTCTCTCTCTCTCTCTCTCTTTCCTCCTTTCTTTCTCCTCCTCCTCCTCCTCCTCTTTCTCTTTTCCCCTCTATCTCTCTCTTTCATCTTTGCCAGAGAAAGTATAATTTACTTAACAACAATCGGTGTAAACGTTTGGAGACTCTAATAAATAATAAAAACAACGTGTAATGGGTAACATACTTAATTGTCTCTGCCATGATCTGGCCCTGGATACATATCAAATGCTCCATCAATATTGATGAGTGATAATTTATAAAGTATAATTAAATAGATAAATTAAGTAATAAAGCATTTCACAGAGAGTCACACTTGGGCATGTTGACTCACCAACATCATCAGATCTGAAGAACCAATGTTGTTTGGATATTTTCCTTATCTTGCTGCCTCAGGAATTGGTTACACTATCCATGGAGACAGACAAACAATGAGAAACCACTAAACATGAGCATTTCAAAGATGATTTCCATGAAAAACAAACATCACCCAAAAATAATATCTTAGTAAATATTTGTACTTGTCATTATAACAAAGCTCTTCATTCAATAAGAGAAAACTTCAAGGTAACTAGAAGATTTAACAAACTGGTGTAAATTAATATCAATTATCAATAATTAAGGGAAAAAACAGTGTTCTTGTTTATTTTTCTTTGCAGAAGCTCAAAGGCTTGAAGGTATTGTGTTACTAAGGTGATCTGGAATGTATCTTTTTATAAATCTGTCAGAAATAGGCCACTTTTGTATTTAAATCACTGTTTTTAGCTTACATTTTTCTAATTAAACCTTATTATTTCAGCATGTTATCATACAATGTAATAGAGACAATGTGGTCTATTCATAAAAATCAATGTATTTAATACAAATTATTTATTAATGTTTTCAAATCATGGGAGTAGAGCAATTTTTTTTAATTTGTTAAGGTATATAGAACATATATATATATGTGTGTGTGTGTGTGTGATTATACACATGTGATTATAAAGATTTCTCTGCACTCAAACTGTAAATGACCATTTTGACAATATTTATTCTTAAATTAACAAATAAAGTATAAACTGACATTTTCTTGATCATTAGAATAACATTGGAATTCACATCTTTGATGTTATCTTGGTACTAAACCAAAAATCAAGATATAAAAAAGTGTTTTAAAAACCCATTCCTGTTGGTATTTGAGCCAGATGAGAAATTTTGTTACCACTTTTGCTAATACTGATTCATTTAATTAGGTTGATTTAGTGTTATTGTCTTTTTTTTTTTTTTTTTTTTTTTTTGGACAGGCAGAGTGGACAGTGAGAGAGAGAGACAGAGAGAAAGGTCTTCCTTTGCCGTTGGTTCACCCTCCAATGGCTGCCGCGGCCAGCGCGCTGCGGCTGGCGCACCGCGCTGATCCGATGGCAGGAGCCAGGATCCAGGTGCTTTTCCTGGTCTCCCATGGGGTGCAGGGCCCAAGCACCTGGGCCATCCTCCACTGTACTCCCTGGCCACAGCAGAGAGCTGGCCTGGAAGAGGGGCAACCGGGACAGAATCCAGCGCCCCAACCGGGACTAGAACCCGGTGTGCCGGCGCCGCTAGGCGGAGGATTAGCCTAGTGAGCCGCGGCGCCGGCCCTAGTGTTATTGTCTTTAAAAAGTGTGTATGTTTGAGTATTATCAATTGTACATTTGCCACATACTCTAAATTACTTATCAAACAATTGTCATTTCATTTTGCTTATTTGACTGGTCATCATATTTTAAGTGTTCATAAATACAGATATTTCTCAAATAACTCAAAAAGTGCTCATTTTTATGGTCATATAGTAGTAGAAATTGAAATCCCTGGTAATTGTCAAATCTATGAATGCTTTACAAAGCAGATTTTAAATGCTTATTTTGAGTAAAGGGTTTCATGATCATGTTGATAAATTTTAAAAGTGAAAAGTTCAAGATATTTAAGACAATTAAAAGTGAAATATTTAATAAGCAAATTCATTGTATAACAACTAATACTTATGTTGTACTAGTCAAAGTTGTGCTATTTACAGGGTTGTAAAATAACACAGGTAAATGTAGTGTTATTTATTGCCAGAAAATATGATTGTAAGAATCTAAGAACTTCACATGGATAATAATCCTGTATTTGATATAGGTATTCATTTCTATCTGAGCTTTTAATGATAAATATGGATTAAGAATAAAAAAAAGCATGGTTTCTGGAAAACTAAATAATTTTATTAACACAGTCTATGCATGTATTTGTAATTAGAAAATAAAAAAAAACCTAACAGGTATATATTTGTATAAAAAGAGATATTATATTATAAATTATTAATAAAATGAATAGGTGGGTAATATTTTAAGAAAACTAATTTTCTCAGCCTAGCATTTTTCTTATTTAATGAAGTATATGAAATTTTAGCTAATTAGTATACCTCATTCTTTAAACTTGAATGACATGTGACCACAATCATATTAAAGTTTTTTTTTTTTTTAAATTTAAGAGATGAGAACTGATATTTTGTAGAAGAGATCTTGTTGGAATAATACTACCTAATATTTTTGACTTCCAATTTTCATTTTGTTTGCTAATTTTTATTGAAATCTAAGAAATTCAGAAAAGTATACAATAAATATCTATAATTTGGATATTTTCCTCTATGGTAAGCAAACGAATATGATCAGAACCCAGATATGAACAGACGGTTAAAATACGGCTGCTCCATATTTAGCTGTTAATCCAGCTGTTGCATCCTGGAAGGCAGTACAAGATGCCTCAAGTGCTTGTGCTCCTGCCACCTACCAGGAAAAATAGACGGAGGTCTGGGTTCCTAACTATGGACATGGGCAGCGTAGTCACAATGCATGCATTTGGAGAGTGTGGTAGCAAATGATTTCTCTTATTCTCTGTCTCTGCTGCTTTTTTCTCAAGTACATAAAAATTGAATAAAGATAAACACATAAAATTCTAGTAATTTGAAAGCTGTGAAAAGCCCTTTTATACTGGTATGTCTGCTTTCCTCCCAAAACTACTAACCTCTTAAAAATGTTTATTTATTTGAAAGGCAGAGAGAGAGAGAGAGAGAGAGAGAAAGATTTTCCATCTGCTGGTTCACTCCCCAAATGCCCACAAAAGCTAAAGCTGGGCCAGGCAAAAGCCAGTAGCCGAGTCAGGAATTTCTTCCTGGTCTCTCATTGGCATACCGGGGGCCCAACCACATAGGTCTTTTTCATTGCTTTTTCAGGCCATTAGCAAGGAGCTAAATCAGACGTGGAGCAGCCACAACTCAAATCAGAGTCCATATTTGATGCCAGCTTCACAAGATCTGGCTTAACCTGATGTGCCACATTACTGGACCCAGACCATTAGCTGTTGAATAAGCCTGTTTCCTTGAACCAAATCTTGGTGAATTGGCTGCCCTGTGACGAGTAGCTCAGACTTAATTCAATACATTAATATCTGATGTATTTGATATGTTGGCTTATTGTAGTAATGGAAAAGGAATCCAGGAAATCATGAAGAATCACAGGAGCAAGGGTGAAGGGTATTCGTGGGATATGAATGGCTCTCCTTGGTTATAAAATTCATTAGAATTTGTTAAATAGAGCTGGCACTGCGGCTCACTAGGCTAATCCTCCACCTTGCGGCGCCGGCACACCGGGTTCTAGTCCCAGTCAGGGCGCCGGATTCTGTCCCGGTTGCCCCTCTTCCAGGCCAGCCCTCTGCTATGGCCCTGGAGTGCAGTGGAGGATGGCCCAAGTAATTGGGCCCTGCACCCCATGGGGGACCTGGAGAAGCACCTGGCTCCTGCCATCAGATCAGTGCAGTGCGCTGGCCGCAGCGCACTGGCCGCGGCGGCCATTGGAGGGTGAACCAACGGAAAAGGAAGACCTTTCTCTCTCTCTCTCTCTCTCTCTCTCTCACTGTCCACTCTGCCTGTCAAAAAATTAAAAAAAAAAAAAAGAATTTGTTAAATAGTGAAGTTAGTATACCAGTCACTTTCCTTATTTTCAGGAATACGAGTTGGTGTAGAGTTACTATTAGTTCAATATATCAGAAATCTTGTCTTGATATACTGTCTCTGATTGTACTGGCATTGAATTTGGACTTGTAAGAAACCATAGCTTGTGGAAATTCAGAGTTCTTGTGCCAATTTTTAGTTTCCCAATCATAGCTTTGCTACCAACAGACCTGCTTTTACTTCATCCAGTTTTATACCTCAGAAAGAAGAGTCAAACTGAGGCAAGTATGTACTCAGTAAGTCCCTGTTGCTTTAACCATTTGATTTAGTGTTAAATAAGATTATTAAATCAAATACTTGTGCACATATTCTGTCAATACACTTAGTGGTGGGTGTTTAGTGCAGTGATGAAGACTACCTGGGCTGCCCACAGCTTGGCTGGAAGCCTGCCCCACTCCTTCCAGCTTCCTGCTAATCACACCCTGGGAGGCAGCAGGTAATGTCTCTATGATTTGGTCTGTACCATGCATGAGGCAGACCTGGATTGAGTTTTGTTCTCCTGACTTTGGCCTGGCCCATCCCTGGTTGTTGCATGCAACTGGAGATGAACCAGCAGATGAGCATTCTCTATTTCAATTCCTTTCAAATAAATAAAATTTTAAATTTAAAAAATATTTAATCATACTAAATAATAAGAAATTACATATTCTATTCAGAGAAAATTATAATTTAAGCATTCTTTTGTTCAAATGAAATTTCAGTTAAAAATTCAGAGATGATTTTTTAGGGCAAATAGTTTACCAAAAAGACTTATTATTACACTTACAATAGAATATACTCTGAATACAGTGATAGAGCAATCAAATACAGTGCTGCTGGGGTGGACCCATGCTGCTTCTCTGTAGGGGTTCTGTTGGATAATAAAACAGACAAAGATGTTTTCAACAACCACCACCACAACAAAAACCTTTTATCTCTAATAGAAGCAGCCTGAACAATTGATGATATCAAGAGTTGTACTTGGTGAAGATCTTTGTATATTAATTAGAGAGGTGGGGATAAATCTTTATGCTAATCATGCAGGAAAACTAGTTTCTTCAAGACACTAGAAGAGAAGAAATAGCCTGCTAGAACAGCTCCAAAAATACAAAGTGCTTTCAATTATACAGATTAAATAGAAAAAACTGGCGAATAAGGAAATGTGATTAGTTATCAGCAATTCAAGCAGGTAGTAGCTAACGTCCTCCTTGATTTTGAGAAGAGTTTAATTATATACCATTTAAAAGCTTCACAGTCTGCAACTATGTACTTCTACAATTCTCATAAACGCCTGGGTCAAAAACCTTAGAGAATATTTGACTTCTATTTTTATACCATCCTGTGTCCGGTTTACATGAGGCAGTAGACTTATTAGCAAAAGGTGATAACTACACTTCAATCCCGAGTGAGTCCAGTTGTTTGAGGGCTTAGCTGGGAATGGAGCTCCTGCAGCAAATTAAAAATGCAAATAAAAACACAATATAATACTTCCTCCCATCCTTTGTATGAGTAAAAACCATACAAAAATGTATTGGTAAGGGCATGCAGAAAGTGAAACCTTGCATACTCATACACAGTTCCTGGCTTACCTGTAAAATGGAAACAATATGGTAATTCTTCAAAATATTAAAAATGGAGTTACCATATAACTCAATAATCCCATACAGACTTACATAAATATATATTGGTTTACAGATCTAAGACATACCTGTGTGTGTATATGTGTGTGTGTATTTAAGAGTTACAAAGTAGATTTGATAGAAATAAAATATTTAATCCACTGAAAATAAAATGTAAAATGGTGATTGATCTCAAATAGTAACCATCATGATTGGCAGCTTTCTTGCCTTTTAACTTCAAAGGCCTTGGGGAAGAAACAAGATATACATCCAAGAGACCTGAGAAGAGAAGATTTAGGTAAATGTATCAGCTCCCACACATATTTGACCTCTGACAAAGGCACCATCACTCTTTATGATAGAGAGTAGTGATGAAATAGATTACTAATGATTTTCAAGTTGCATGTTATTGATAGACTGATTTTCTAGCTGCTTTTTGTGGAATCTAGCGGGAAGAAAAGAATGTTTACAGCAGCTGCATGCATGCTAAACAGTAGAACTAAGACTCAGCGCAAGTAGCATCTAAAGTCATTCAATTCATCACTGAATTTTCATCTTAGTCTCCTTGTATTGCGTAACTTTCAATTACATTTATATAAGATTTAAATTTCTCATTAGTTTCTTAGAAGTCATTTTATAACCTGTCACATCACATTTATTCAACTTTATTTTCTATTAAAATCTGCTGATTGTATTGTCAGTCTTCTTACACAATATTTTCATTTTATCTTGAAAGATGTTCACCTACCTGGAGTATCTCTTCCAGTATTTACAATCTGAACTACGACTTCTATCTATCAATTGTAGGATACTCTATCCTGATCATTTCATTTATATATTTGTACTTTATACTAAATATATTATAAGAGAACTGAAGATAGAAAGAATATTGGGGCCGCCACTATCGCTCAATAGGTTAATCTTCTGCCTGCAGTGCTGGCATTCTATATCGTTGCCAGTCCGAGTCCTGGCTGTTCTTCTTATCCAGCTCCCTGTGATGGCCTGGGAAAGCAGTAGAAGATGGCCCAAGTCCTTGGGCCCCTGTACCTGCATGGGAGATCTGGAAGAAGCTCCTGGCTCCTGGCTTCAGATCAGCACAGCTGTGTCCATTGTGGCCATTTAGGGAGTGAACCAGGTGATAGAAGATCTTTCTCTCTCTGTCTCCCTTTCACTGTCTGTAACTCTTTTTTCAAAAAAGAAAATATGATTTTATTTTATCTTTTTGTTCATCCTAGAATTAAAATGAAGTGGAAGATACATGATTTTAATTGTTACACAGTTTTCAGGGTATTTATCCACTGGAAATTGAAAGTCTGAGTACTCATTTTGTCATCCTTTTACTCAAATTCACAAGTAATGTGTATTCTAATAAGAAGATTTAAAATTATTTAAGATAATTTTTTTTCAAAGAAAAATTATAAAAATTTGAATTTTTTTTATTAATACACAACAGGTTTAGAATTCAATGACTCATTTTTAATGTGACAAAATAATATTTAAATCATAGTGTTAAAAGAAGAATAAATTAGGTGATAACTATTCATGCATTAGATAAGCACATCCTGATTATTCAGTAAATAGAAATAATGTTTTTTCACTTTACTAACACATCATCAATAAATACAGGGAATTGTATTATTTGAATTTACATACATGTATAATTGATAGCGTGTATTACATTTGAAAATCATTTTAGAACCCTGAAATAATAAATATTGCCACTTTGGCTCACTAAATATCCAGGCTATTTAAAAAATAAAATGTGTAGACAAGTGTTTCATTATATATTTAATGTGCACTAATAGTCA
The DNA here is from genome assembly GCF_051225735.1 of Oryctolagus cuniculus. Classification (NCBI taxonomy): domain Eukaryota; kingdom Metazoa; phylum Chordata; class Mammalia; order Lagomorpha; family Leporidae; genus Oryctolagus; species Oryctolagus cuniculus. The sequence goes on along the minus strand of NC_142874.1, from coordinate 62,262,369 downwards.
AATTGTTGCAGAAGATTACATAAACTATTGATTTCCACAAATTAATAGCCTAGATTAATCAATAATTTTGCCAGCTATAAAAGCTGACCTGTATACAGTTACTTGAAGGTATTATATAAAATTACAGCAGTGAATCAAGACCAACTACAGTGGGAAGACTTTTGGTTTATCAGTTTAAGACCCTATTTGACTTGCTCACATTCTATATTAAGATGCCTACATTTGAGTCCCACTTGCACTCCTGATTCCAGTTTTCTGCTACTGCATACTGAAGGAAACAACAGGTGGCAGCTCAAGTACTTGTGTCTATGCCGTGGATGTGGGAGGCACAGACTGAGTTCCTGAGTTCCAGAGTCCATCAAGCTCAGCCCTAGTGGTTGTGGATATTTGATGATAGGATCAGTGAATGAGACATTTCTGTTTGTGTCTATGTTTGTTTCTTCTTCTGATTTCAAATGAATCAAATAAATAAGTACATGTTTTTTAAAAAATAACGGTATATACTTCACAGTTGAAGATTCAACTATTATCAATAGGTTTGAGGAGTGCTACATTTTTACTAATAGATATTCAATTTTATAAACCAAATATAATTAAGTGGTACAACATTGGTTAAAGCAAAATATCTTATTAGCCATTGTTAAAATAAAAAAAAGTAGAGAGAAAAGAGACTTAGTTATACATAACAGAGATAGGAAAACCAAGAACACAATAGTTGAAAGAGTTGCCCCCAGGGATCAGCCTGCATTTTCTGGACATATATCAGTGAAACATGTATAAAAGAGTGAGTTTCAGAAACCATAAACTATACAAATCTAAATTTATTCCACTATTAAATCTGCTGAGGACTAATCAATAGTTAGTGATATAGCAAATTATTTCAAATCAAGTAACATTTTCTCAAATGTTTATAATGTTAGTCTAGTGCATTTGCCTGTGGGAAACAACTGAGTACATAATTTAAATGACAAAATTAATATTGTGCTCTTATGTGAATATATTGATACATTATATATATATTTCAGTACAATACATAATTTTTAATATTTAGTATTGTTAATCAACTGTTTATTTTGAATGTCAAAAGGAGGAAACTTTTAACTTGTCATCTTGTATAGTTCTCTTATCTAGTCATTAATATAGATAGTGAGATTACATATATTCCAGCAAATGTGCATTGAAATATAAGCATATCACTTCTCGGCCTTTTGGCTAAGATCAAGCGTGAAATAAAAGCATAGGTGGAGCTTCCTCTTATCATAGATAATACACTCCAGTTAATACTAAATTTGACATTGTGTACACCTGAGGACCTTCAATAGAGAACTAATTTAGAAAGCCGATTTTCTGAAGACAAACTAGAGAGTAAGTTATTAAAGCAATTATCTTTAAATGAGAAAGGAAAAGTCTTAAGTTCCTTTTATCCAAATCTCAAGTGGTTAATGCATGACTCTGCATGAATCAGAAAAGATTCTTTAGAATTCCAAGCTGATCTCATTTGGGTAACTTAATTTGCTATTCAAACATACCATGTTCCTGAATACAAAGAACAAAAAATCAAAACATCTTTTGCCCCTTTTAATTTAGTCAACATTTATTACATTAATCTGAAAGTAGGTGCAAGAATAACAGCTTAAAATGATACAAAGCAAGTTAGAGTAAAAAGTTATTGTGAATTTCCCCTCATTCTTGCTTGTTCTGTATCATACATATAATTGATAATGTTTAATTCATCTAACTTCTGATTTTATTATGAATACTTATGTTCAAGATTTTATTTTTAAGTTTAATGAAGATTGTTAAATTACTATAATTATTTTTGAGATTAGTTTTTAAGCTTGATTATCACTTGAAGTCTCATTAAAATTACTTAACTTTCTTTAAAATATAATTTATTGACAGTAATACATGTATTTTTCAGTATGTATTTTGTGCATTTTTTGAAGACAAGTTTATAAATGTGGAATTCTTGATATGTGATGATGTAACAGAGAAAGATTAGGAAAGGTTTGGAGCTGAAGAATAAGGGATGAAAAAGATCTTGAGGGGGCTTTATTACATAATAAATACAAGAATTTATAATACCATTGAGTCTAGGACAGGCAATTGAAGTTTATGAACTCTTCAGAATAAGAGCACTCAGGAGAATAAAGCAAAAGCCATCAATATTAAATGTTACCTGGAAAAATGACCAACTATTGTGAACAAATAGCTGACTAAGTAATGGTTTTTCTCCTTTTTTATTGTTTTTTTCCTAGAGAAAGAATTTTGATAAGGTTATAATTATTTTATATATATTTTAAAAATAATGTAAATGACGTTATAAATTATGATGGGCTTATTATTATTTGGTTTAATATTGACACATAACATATACATAAAAACAGAATCAACCATAAGTGTGGAGATTAATGAATTATGAAATGAACAGTCTCAACAAATGGGACATTGCCATTATATCATGAATTTCCAGCTTACTTTCTCTCTTTTACAGCCCTTTACTTCTTCTGAGAAGTAAATTCATATTTAATAAATTTACATAAATTAAAAATTTTCAATATATCATCATATATTTTGAAAATTAGTCATTATTATTTCTTTAATTAACAGTTCTACCTATGTCCCTTTTATTGTATCTGGGGTTGTAGTATCATTTCTTCCATGGTTATGGTATCCTGTAGAGTGTATATATTCTATTTAAATTTATAACTATCGTTCTCAGCTTTCAGACTGCATATTTTCTTGATTCTTCTTCCAATCCACTAATTCTCTCTACAGCATTTATTATTCTACAGTGAAGTCTATCTATTAAATTTCAGATTTGAAATATTTTATTTATAGATAAAAGTTTCCATGTAACTGATGTTTTGCAATTACTCCTTCTATTGAAAAGTATTTAACTTACCATTTATCATTTTAAGTTTAATAATAAAAGTAACTTTTAAATCTTGTTGGTTAAATTTATATTTGGATATATCTTTGGGTTATTTATATTTTTCATTTTGTTTTGTGTCAATTCATATATGTCTATTTGGATATAAGATATTTTATGTGAAATTGTAGCAATAATTTAAAGTTTTACAAAATGTCATCATGATTAATATGAATGTTCATAATATGTTGGAAATATATTTTTCAACCTCTTCAAGCATTGAAAAAGTTTTGAAACTTTAACTCTTTGAGAACTGTAGTCTCATTCTGATATATCTTGTCCTAGAAGTGATTTTCTTCATTTTTTCCACTTGAAACTTGGTATTATAATCTCTCACCTTTTTTTATTTTTTAAATTTATTTTTTATTTTTTAAAGATTTATTTTATTTATTTGAAAGGCAGAGATACAGATGGAGAGACAGGAGAAATCTTCAACCCACTGGTTCACTCCCCCAGATGGCTTCAATATCCCGAGTTGGGTCAAACAGAAGCCAGAAGTTTCATGGGGATCTCCCACGTGAGTGCAGGGGACCAAGCACAGGCGCCACCTTCTGCTGCTTTCCCAGGTGAATTAGCAGGGAGCAAGGTTGGAAGTGGCACCCATTTGTAATTCCGGCTTTCATGGTGAGGACTTAACCTATTAGGGCACAATGCCTGCCCAGTCTCTTGTCTTTTAAAGAAACTAAATGGTGGTTTTTGTTTTGCTTTGTTGTGGATTTTTTTTCATGCTTCCTGAGACTCCTGAAAATTCTGTACTACTCAGCGATTTCTTATTAACAGACTTTCAGTTTCTCTTTTTAAAATCATATCTGTCATACATAAAAGGTTTAGCCATGTCAACATAGAGTTTACTTTTCTTAGCTTCCTTCATTTCTGTTATCTTGGTTATGGGAAATCTTCACTGTTATGTTATCAAATATATATTTTATATCTATTCTCAAATTTCAAAATTCTTCTTATGGGCAATCTTGATTGTAAACTATCTTTGCTAAGAATAGAGCAGCTACATTATAATATTTGTTATCTGCAAGGAAGTAAGGTGGGCCTTGTACATGCTTTCTATCAGACAATCTCCATGGAAACCCTACAAGGTAGATAATATTCAATATTACAGATTTTACTTTGTACATTACCTAAAACTGTTTGAATTAGAGCAAAACATGCTTCTGAGTAATTTAAATGGAAGCCTAAAGGCATGACTATATGCAAATATTTAACATCATTTCACTCTGGGTTGCAATGGAAGACAATTTGGTCAATAATTATCATAAAAATAAAAACTATTTCATGATTGGAAAAATGGGTTTATAGAAATATCTGTAACTTACAAAAATATACTTTGATGAAGTAATAGCAATGTTTTAATCCACATTAAAAGTGATAGATACGTGTCTGATTGGCAGAATAAAGCAAAACTATTAACAGGTACAGATGCCATTGCTCAGATTTTAAAGGGAGATAAGAAATTATAGCCAGATTAGATACATCCAGATTAGAAGTTCCAAAAATATAGGTAATCTAGATGATTACAGAAATGACTGAATTTTATATCTTACAAATTAAACTTTCCAAGTAATACTCTTCAAGCAATAGTAATGTGAATATAGCCTGCAATATCTGAAAATAAGGAATAAAGATGGTGTGACTAGAGTGTGTGTCTGTGTGCACATGTGTCTGTGTTTTATATGAGTTTGTAAATATTACCCATGCTTACATAGTCCCATTTTCACATAATTTGTCTTAATATTTTATATAGAAAAGTGTCAACAAATATATTAGAATTCTGCAGATAAAACTAACCATTAGAACTTGTGTATATATGTGTATATATATACATATATAAATAAATAGAAAAATGTAGAGTTAATTCATGATTGCGTGACTAATAAGTCTGAAAACTTCCTATCTGGCTTCACAGTGCAGACCCAGGAAAGAACTGACGTTGCAGCTTTAACACAAATGCAATCTGGAAGCAGAATTCCCTCTTCCATCAGGATCTACCATTTTGTCTCTTCTTTTTAGATTTTCAACTGATTAAATGAAGTCTACCCAAAGTATGAAGAATTCTCAAAGTCTACTGATTCAAGTATAAATCTCATCTAAAAAATATTTTTACATTGACATCTTCCCTGGTGTTTAACTAAATGTTGAGGAACCATGGAATAGCCAGGTTGACACAAAAATTGACAATTAAAATAACTCAGCAGTTCCTAACTCAGGAGCTTACACTTACAAGAGTATTGGACTTTCGTTTTCTGTTCATTGAATTGTGGAAGTCAAGAAAGTGGGTTCAAATGTTCAATGAATTTAAGAAGTCCAAGGCTCAGAGTACCTAGATATATGTGGTAGGAACACTTGATTCTGTGACCCTGATTTTTCCAGATCTCATTGGGATGGAAAAAAAGAGAAGGAAGTTGTTTTTTCTCCAGAATTGTAGTAAAAATAAGATAGGGACCATTCAAGGTGTGTATTTAACTATTTATATGAGTTCTCCAGAAGAAATAGAAGCTTGCCAATTATTGTTAGACTGTAAGCCTTGTTGCCATAAAACAAAATGATTAAGGACTTATAATTTTTAGTAAAAATGTGTATATATTACTGTATTAAATTTATAGTGTCAATCCCCCTTATGTATAGATTCCATCTTTGACAATACCTCCATTATAAAATTTGTAATTCCCAAATTAGTGTTCCTCAGAACATTTACTGTCATTTACAGTCATGTACAGAAAAGTAAAACAAATTGTCACCTGATGTCCATGTTCCAAGCGGAAGCTGAACAAGAAGATATCTCTGTTTTCATGCTGAATTTCTCATGATATAAACAACTGTCCCTTCCATGATCAATTCATTACCACTTTCACTTTTTTCATTTTTAGATTTATTTTGTTTATTTGAAGACAGAGTTACAGAGAGGTGTAGAGACAGAGAGAGAGGTTTTCCACCCACTGGTTCAAACCCCAGATGGCTACCAAAGCCGGAGCTGCGCCTATCTGAAGCCAGGAGCCAGGAGCTTCTTCTGGGCCCTCCATGTGGGTGCAGGGGCCCAAGCACTTGGGCCATCCTCTAATGCCTTCCAGCAGAGAGCTGGATTGGAAGAGGAGCAGCTGGGACTATAACCGGCGCCCATATGGGATGCCGGTGCTTCAGGCCAGGGCTTTAACCTGCTGCGGTACAGCGCCGGCCCCACTACTTTCACTTTTTTTCAAATATTCATTTTTAAAGACCTCATTGCTTCAAATGATCCACAGATACTTGTAAAGTGCTAAAGAACTGCCTTGTATTCCTATGCAAAATTGTGTGATGTGCTTTACCAATAAATAAATAAATAAATATCTGACCTTTGTTTAGCATGAATGCTTTGTTCTATGATTCAATATTAAATAATTTGTAATAAATATTAAATAAAGTCTATATAAGTAAAAACACATACCAGGCAAGGCTAAATACTGTAAAATTCATGAAAATATTTTGACCAGAGGCATATGGAGACCTGTATTTCCTCTAAAGCAATATTTCAGCATTTGTTGTAAATTTTTAAAATATAACAGAAAATAACAAAGATATATATATGTATGTATAGGTGTGGTTTGTATATGTATATATCTCTACCTCTATATTCCTCTATGTATCTAAAGAAAACTAGGTAGAGAGATTTTAATTGGGAGATAGATGATGATGATGATGGGAAGTTAGCCAGATAGATACAGAAAGAAATAGGAGCTGAGAACCACTTTTAGTTTTGAATTGGAAGTAGTAAATGTAGCTATCAAGTTCGTCATTCTGCCTACATATTTGTGATGTAAAAAATAATCCACGTAGAGCAGTGCTTGACTCAACACCTAAGGACACTTTTTGGGACATATTTTTCCCATACCAGTGTGCCAGGCTGTGGTCCTAGCCACTGCTGCAATTCCAACATCCCATCGAAGGCCACAGATGACATTCCTAGTGCTGGAGTTCTTGCCACCAACATGGGAGACCTGCACTGAGCTCCTGTTTACTGGCTTTGACCTACTCCCATTCTGGCAATTGTGATCATTCGGGAAGTGAATCAGTGGACTCTCTCTCTCTCTCTCTCGTTCTCTCTTTCTGTCTCTCTTACTCTCAAATAAAGGAAAATAATGTTTAAAATAGTAAAATAGGGGCCAGCCTCCTGGCACAGCAGGTTAAAGCCCTGGCTTGCAGCACCAGCATCCCATATGGTTGCCGGTTGGAGTCCTGGCTGCTCCTTTTCCCATCCAGCTCTCTGCTATGGCCTGGGAGAGCAGTAGAAGATGGTACAAGTCTTTAAGTCCCTGAACCCACATGGGAGAACCAGAAGAAGATTCTGGCTCCTGGGTTCAGATCATCTCAGCTTCAGCCATTGTGGGCATTTGGGGACTGAACCAGCGAATGGAAGACCTCTTTCTCTCTCTCTTTCTCTGGCTCCACCTCTCTCTGTAACTCTGTCTTTCAAATAAATAAAATAAATCTTTAAAACAAGAGTAAAATATAAAGCAAAAAGTGGTGCCGGCACCGTGGCTTAGCTGGTAAAGCAGCCACCTGCAGTGCTGGCATCGCATGTTGGTGCCCGTTCAAGTCCTGGCTGCTCCATTCTGATCCAGCTCTCTGCTATGGCCTGGAAAAGCAATAGAAGATAGCAAAGTCTTTGGGCCCCTATACCACCTGCGTGGGAGACCCAGAAGAAACTCCTGGCTCCTGGCCTCAGATATACCCTTCTCTTGCCATTGCAGCCATTTGGGGAGTGAACCAGTGGATGGAGGATCTCTCTCTTTCTCTCTGTCTCTTTCTCTCTCTCTGCCTGTGCTTCTTTGTAACTCTGCCTTTCAAATAAATAAATAAATCTTAAAAAAAAAGAAACAAGAGGCAGGCTCCTCCCTATCTCTAAAGCATATTTGAAAAAAAAATAGAAATAAAAATTACCCAATACATTTATGCCTAGAATATTTTATTCTTTTTTTAAAGATTTATTTATTCATTTGAAAGTCAGAGTTACATAGAGAGAAGAGGCAGAGAGAGAGAGAGAGAGAGAGAGAGAGAGGTCTTCCAACTACTGGTTCACTCCCTAATTGGCTGCAATGGCCGGAACTGGGCTGATCTGAAGCCAAGAGCCAGGAGCTTCCTCTGGGTCTCCTACATGGGTGCAGGGGCTCAAGGACTTGGGCCATCCTCTACTGCTTTCCCAGGTCATAGCAGAGAGCTGGGTTGGAAGTGAAGCAGCCAGAACTAGAACCGGTGTCCATATGGGATGCCAGCAATTTAGGCGGCTACTTTTCCCAGTGCACCATAGCCCCTGCCCAAAGATTCTACTTTTAAATCAGCAGTCTTTGATTAACTTTATTGAATTATAATTTATAAACATTAACATTCTCATATTCAATATACCATCCTTGAGTTGTGGTAAATACAGAAAGATGAATTCCACTCTTGCTCTATGAGAGCCTCTCTCTGGGAAGAATGAATATTCTCATCTAGTGCAGGCAGACTGTAGTTGTAAGGCACAAAATAGTTGAATACCCTTTTGTAAATTTATTGGACAACTGTATTGTGCAGCTTCTTATCTTTGGATGCCCGAGGAGATGTTGAAGCCTCTGGGTCCCCAGACTGTGATCTGAGCCTCCTTAGTTTAGTTGTGCCACCATGCTGTGTTTGCAAACCAGGTTTATGTGTTGCTACTGAGAAATATTTCACAAGCATAAATCCTGCAAGATCATGGACCCACCTCTCTCAGGGATCTTGAACTTGTGTTGTTCTTTGTTACTCTCTGAAAATACTGCCTTATTATTTCGCAAGTTTTTACAGTTTATAGGTGGTGGTGTAATTTTTTCTAGTTATTCTATCTTTGCTGGAAGCTGGTGTAAATTTGGCTCCTGAGAAGATATTATGTTTTCGCCAATTTCTTCTTCTTTTTATGTAAGTTAAGAACAGTCTTTTATTAGTGACATCGTTTGCCAGTTTTTACTCTGGAGATTTTTGATGCTTCAGTTGAATCTCACTTTGAAATACTTTCAACAACATGTTAACTCTGGCTATGACTTGCCTACATAAAGACTGATTAGAGATTGGAGAGAAATTTGCTGTCTGCTTATTTTTGGTTTACAAGGTTCTCACAGTGATTCTCAATTTATTTACCCATACATTAGTCTGGCTTCTCCAGAGACAAAATCAATTTTGCATGTGTGCATGCACACACGTGCACATGGATACAGAGACCAAAGGTATAAATGATAGTGCAAGTTGAAGACGTAAGATTAGCAAAAGCACTGATGGTTTAAATCTGACTGAAGGAAGAATCCATGTGCCACAGCTAAAACAGGCAAAAATAGAGAAAAAGCCAGATGGAAAGAATGTGTGCTTCCTCAGTCTTTTTGCTCTCTTCAGATCCTCAGTGAAGGGATGAAATCCCTCCACATTGGTGACGGAGATCTTTATTTATAGAAAACACCTTCATACATGGACCCAGGAATTTTGTGTGTGCTTTGTAAGCTGTGATTCAGTCAAAATTAATCATCAAGGGGCTGGCGTTGTGACATGGTGGGCTAAGCCCCGGTAGGTGGCTTGGGCATCCAGTATGGGTTCCAGTACTCGTCCTCATGTTTCCTTTTCTGATCCAGCTCTATGCTATGGCCTAGGGAAGCAGTACAAGGTGGCCCAAGTGCTTGGGCCCCTGTACCCATGTGGGATACCCGAAAGAAGATCCTGGCTCCTCGCTTTGGATTGACTCAAGCTCTGACTGTTGCATCCAGTTGGGGAGAGAACCAGCAGATGAAAGACCTTTCTCTCTGTGTCTCCCTCTCTCTGTCTGTAACTCTACCTCTCAAATAATTAAATAAAATCTTCAAAAAAAGTTAATCAACACACATCCCCTGGATATGGTGCTGTTTTTGTTCATTCTTCTGTTATATGTGTATAAGTTGTGTTCTCTTGAAAGCAAAGAGGAACGTGGATTTAGGCATTCACAAATCTACTAAGGAATAACTATTATGAAAGTGATGGAAATGAGAAGGATCAGACAGAATCTTGCATGGCACTTGATTCAGATTGCACTCTTATCCCGCTGTGGAGTTCTGGATCAAAGAATGCCCACTTGAGGCAAACCAAGTAGGATTGGAAGAAGTAGGTCAGTATACTACTGTTCTGCTTATAGGCTGGATTCATTCTGTTAAAAGAGTGATCTATTACCACAACCTGGCTGACAGTCACAGTGAGAATAGCCTTTCATTGCTGTAGAAGTTAAGGCAACTGGACAAAGAGTAGGAGACTGTTAGCTCTCCCTGTTGTAGATGCTTAAAATCTGGGTCTATTTGCCTGATGCACAGCAAGCAAATCACTGCCTTCAGGGTGATGGGTGAGAGTAGCTGTTTTTTTGCACAGTGCCGAGCAGGGACCTGGGCAGCTGTTACTTAATTCTTGGACTCTTCAAGAGTTTAAGGATAAGCTTAAAAGTGTGTGTTCAGTTTGTGTGTATATCTCTGGTTTGTCTGCTCTGTTTGTGGCCTTCATTTGCTTGGTCAACAATATCTTGTTCTTTGGGGAATTCTCATGATTGCAAAGTGGGATCCAATCAGTCTTGGGTTACACACAGGTGGATGTTAATTTTTGCACAAAAATTAGAGTTACTGACAAATCAAGACAAGAAGAAATACCAACATGTTAACTTAAAGAAGATAAATGATCTCATCAGTTTTGTGGTCTGCGACCTTGTGGGGCTGACTGTACTATTCCCTCAATTTAGTGAGGTAATTTTAGTAAGCGACTGATTTGCAATTACAGAAGCATAGAAAATAAACTTTGAGGAAAGAGAGGGAGACTGGCAGACTGTGGGAACCTGGGGCCAGGCAGTTTCTAGGATCTACATCAAAGGAACTGCATAGGGCTCAGTTTTGGTCACACTGTATGGAGGCTTTGGAAAATTATTGAAAGAGGATCTGAGATGTGCATCAAATATAATTCACAATCCATTTTTAGAGAAGACTTCAAATCATCATTTGGAGACTGAAAGCAAGTAAAATATCAGATGATATATAAACCATAAGACACTCCACAAGCAATATTTTCCATGATCAACCTTCATTAGTCCTAGCTCCTGCCTTCTTACTATTTTCTTTCTGAGTTGATGTTATATTACATAATGTGATCTTTAGTATTTTCAAATCAATGTAAAGCTTAATTTATGTTTTGCTGCATTTGTACTTCCATTCTTTTGAGTTTCTATAATGATTTTGATATACTAACTTACTGAGGTTTTAGTAAGTGGATGAGAAATATTAATTCAATTTCAGTAAAGTATTTCACTTAAGATCAGGAGCTATTTGGGTCCTTGGAGGATCTGCCTTATCATTTTTATTTTCATTCTCTTCAAAGTAAACAGAGACTGATTTTGTTATCACATCATAGAAATATGAAAACAGGGTCTAGAAAAGGTAAAGGCTTGCCCAGGTCACTTGAACCTGAAAACACTTTGGAATTCATATTTCACTCGTAAAATAGACTTTCCAAAGGAATTAAACACAATCATGCTTTGAACATTTACAGATGGTTGCAATTTTTAAAAAAATCAACAGAAAGATAGGCAATCACTGATAATGAATGTCTCATTGTTATGTAGATTGATGTTCAGCACTCAGTCAGTGAGGTAAGGTTATGAGTGAATAAAACACACTCTCATTTTCCATTTCCATTTATACTGTGAACTCATTGATAAAGAAGAAAACCTCATCTCCTAATCCCCTACATCTCAGCACTACTCTAATGGCATCAATTACATTGCTAGATGAACTCTGTAAAAGGTAACTACTAACCATATTATTGAAAAACAAGCTTCCATTAGACAATTTTATGGAAGAAAACTCTGATATTTGCAAGGGTAAAGTTGTATGGATTTCTATGCTAATTATACTGTTTTGTAAATTATATTGCAATTATGATGGCCTTATGTATTACCAGAATTCATATTATTCATATTTTAAAACTTAAATTTTATGTAGATATTTATATTAGCTAAAATAATCACAAATAAATGTAGCATTTTCTGATGGTTCATGTTATTTCACATGTACTGCTGGAAATTATCTTTCCCATACATATTGTCAAATTTTCATAGCTAAAACGTACTGGAAGTTTGAAGTACATTTACATTATTGTGTGACTTCTTTCTGTTTGCTAAGAAACATACTAAATCATTTCTGCCCACATCAAAATAAGTATTTTTAAACATATGTATTTTATGGAAAGTTATAAATTGTAGAGACCATATCTATTTAATATTGTATTCTATGTAATTGTTATATGATGTTTAACAATTTACTAGCAGCAAAATATATTTTTTTAAGATTTATTTCTTTATTTGAAAGGCGGAGTTCCAGAAAGGCAGAGAAAGAGAGAGAGAGAGAGAGACAAGGAGAGAAGTCTTCCATCTGCTGGTTCACTCCCCAGATGGCCACAAAGGCCAGAGCTGTGCTGATCATAGGCCAGGAACCAGGAGCTGCTTCTGGGTTTCCCACATGGCTGCAAGGGCCCAAGGACTTGGGCCCTCTTCTACTGCTTTCCCAGGCTACAGCAAAGAGCTGGATTAGAAGTGGAGCAGCCAGGACTTGAACCGGCACCCTCAGGGGATGCTGGTACTGCAAGCAGAGGCTTTACCCACTATGCCACAGTGCCAGCACCCAAAATATTTTCATATAGGATTTATTGATCTTGGAAATGAAAACCATTTGTTTACTACATCAATTCCAAGATTTAAATGACACTCTAGGTCATTTTACAGTACATTGTATAAGAAGGTATTATTGTAATACTCAGGAGTACCCTCTTTTGTTTGATTCTTTTTCGTTTATTTAAATTCCTTGGTAATTTTGTGATTAGAATTAGAATGAAGCAATAATTTATTATATAGAAAAAATCTTTTTCTTTTCAAGAGATATTAATTAAAACTTTTTAAACATGGTAGTAAACAATAAGCTTTCAAATTTTATTTATAAGGCAATTACACATTTCCTTTTTCTTGCCCTAAGATAATCATGTAGATGTATTTCAAGTATTTTTTTAAAAATTTGCAAATGTAACCTCTTTCTCTCACACGAACTCTAGTATGTTAACATATCCTAGCATAAAAATAATTTGGTGGTTTCAGCTTAGATACAAATGGTTTCTTTCAACTCTTACATTTCTTTCTTTTTTTTTTTTTTTTTTTTTTGACAGGCAGAGTTAGACCGTGAGAGAGAGAGGCAGAGAGAAAGGTCCTTCCATTGGTTCACTACCCAAATGACTGCTAAGGCCGGCACGCTGCATTGATCCGAAGCCAGGAGCCAGGTGCTTCTTCCTGGTCTCCCGCTGCGGGTGCAGGGCCCAAGCACTTAGGCCATCCTCCACTGCCTTCCCGGGCCACAGCAGAGAGCTGGACTGGAAGAGGAGCAACCAGGACAGAACTGGCATCCCAACCAGGACTAGAACCAGGGGTGCCAGCACCACAGGTGAAGGATTAGCCTAGTGAGCCGTAGCTCTGGCCTTCAACGCTTCCATTTCTATCATGGTCAAAACACCAATATATTTACATTTGGCTATTTAAAGCTTGTTGATAGCAAATACTTTAGAACAATACTAAATACTGGATTAAAATTTTAAACAAAATTACAACAATCCATATTTAAAATTCAGGTAATTTAAGTTCTAGCTAAAACTTCTTCAGTTAATGAATTTGCATACAGCCATTTGGGTGAAAAATATGTAACATATGAAAAAAAGTTATCCAATCAAGTTATCCAATCAAGAAGTGTAGTGTAAAATAAAATTTGATTTTGTAACTGACATAATTTTAGCATTTTGACTTTGACCTAATCATGTGTATGACATGAATAGTAAATGTGGTTCACAAAAATAAGCCTTCTAGGCAGCCAGCAAATAAAAACAAATCTTAGCCACATATAGATGCTAATTTGGTGGCCTGAATTAACTTTTCAACCTCAGTAAGTGTTATCCAGCAATCAAGAGCTATTGTTTTTAGGTGAGTATAAGAGGAATATAAATTTGCATTTTGTATAATACAAAATTTAATTAGTAATATTTCTCTATATATGTCTATTTTAGAGAAATTAATCATTTAGAAGAAAATTTTGAATGTGTATCTTTTTGATGCTATTTTTCTTTTTCTTCCATGTATTTAATTTTTGGAATTCTTCTGAAATGCAATCCTTATTTGTTTTCTTTCTTCTGAGTCAGAGAGTTTAAACTTTACATTCATTCCAGTAGTACAGCATGTAACTCAGCTTGGGCAAATTATGCACCACGGGCTTATTTTCCTGCTCCTTCTAAGAATTTAATTAGGTAATTAACTTTCTCAGGTGTAAGCATCAGATGCTTCAACATCTGTCCTTAAAATGTGACTAGCCACGAGCTCTCTGCAACCACTCCCTCCCCAGGCTAAAGAAATGCACTGTGTCTCTTCAGCAGCAGTTTTCGTATACCTGATTTCAACTAGTGCACAAACTAATATGTTGGTTCTTAGAATTATTCCTACCCAAGGAAATCTGGATGTTGCCTGTTTCTTTGTATGGTATGATCAATTATTGTCCCTTCCTTTCTCTCCTAGTATGGTTTCTTACTACTTATAACCACTCCCTAATATTTGCATTTAGAGAAAACAACTTTTTGATTTTGAGTGGATTGGCTTTACAGGCTAAATATTGTCTTCCCAGTTCTTGGAATGTGGGTTGGTGAATTTTTATCTCAGACCACAAAGTAATACCTATTTAGTTCTACTACTTAGTGATCCTTTAAGCAAGCAAGTAGTGTTCCTTCGTCTTTCAAATAAATAATATTTTAAATAAATAAGTAAAATGTGTAAAATAATCCGATGTTTTAAAAGATCAGGGGCCTAAGGACTTGGACCATTTTCTAATGTTTTCCCAGGCCATAGCAGAGAGCTGGATTGGAAATGGAGCAGCCGTGACTCAAACCAGTGTCCATATGGGATGCTGGCACCACAGGTGATGGCTTTACCTGCTATGCCACAGCACTGGCCCCAAAATAATCCAATTTTAAAAACAAATTTGCACATGTCTCATACTGAGGCAAACTTTCAAAATGATTATTTTATAGCTATTTTTATTAACATTAATTATTAATAATGTGTGTGACTGATATATAATTTTACTATTATACTTGATAGTATATCTTCAAAATTCTTTTTCTTTATTGTACTTTCAAATGTAAGTGCTGCTATAGAATTTCTCAGATGTAAAAAATAAACAATGACTCAAATTATTCATTGATATAAAGCACTCAGAGCACCGATTTAGGTTTGTATTTCCTATGTCCTTTGTTCCTAAGAAAATTATAGTCTAAATATAAGTTTTGGATGCATTTTTTAGAAATAACTGCAATAAATGCTATATGTATTTATTAATTTTAGTTATTGACTGACAAAAATACAAAGAAAAAATAATTTTGGTATAATGCACAGATATGCAAATTATCAGCAGTAAATTCACTCATTAGTCACCTGGTGTTGTTTTAGGTAAATGAAGTAATTGCATTTCTATGGAGAAAGGTGGTATCTTCATAAAAGCTAAAATAGAAGGCAGAAAAGTTACAAACCAATATGATTCAATAAATATTAAATTTATTAAGATAAGAATTGTGTCAAATCCATTCTTGCAATGAAAATACATGTAGAAATTCATGCATCTTCAATAATAATAATAACAATAATAATAAATATTACCATTAACAAGTAGATATTCAGGTGTTTCTACATCTGAACCTAAGAGTGAAATGGTGACTTCAGGGGCCTGGTCATATGGAACAATATCTGTGCAGGGATGACACCTTGCACTCAGATTCAGTCTGACTTTTCAACAAAATCTGTGACTCCGGAAACATCTGCTGTCCCTTAAAACAGAGTAAGTTTTATCTGTTGGATCATTTTAGGAAAAGTTGTTTGCATCTACCTGCATATAGTATGGCAAAGTAATTTACCTTCAGAATCAATAACTAAGACCATAAGTTATTACCAGGAATTGTGATTGACAACCACACATAAATCTGCCTTGTTTAAACCTGATTCAGTGCTGGTACCCACCATGTAATAAAAGTATAAGACCTCTAACCAAAGAGCAGCTTGCAAAGCCCTCAGTTCTGACTGCTCAGTCGGCCTTCTGATTAAGTTCTGATTTTGATTCTTGCCAGACTCTAACTACTCACACATCATATCCAACAATTATGTATTGACAAAATGCCGTTTACATTATTTTTCTATTTTTAGAGACTTTGTTCTTTAATTTTTAATATTTCCTCTGTGGAGAAGTAGAATTGTATAATTCAAAGGTAAGTTAACTTAATCTTTGGAAGATTAAATAATTACACATCTATGACAATCCCTCTAAGTGAAACGATGAGAACATAATTAAAATAATACAGGCTTCTGATACCACAGTCTTCTGATTGGACATTCTCTTATTTTATGGAAACCTTAACTCTCTCTACCATTACTTTTGAGAAGTCTCAAAATTATTAGTGAAACAATTGCATTGACTTTGCAGTATGTCTATATGACTCTTAGGATTTCCTTTCTAGGATGTTCTCTTTGCTTAATACATAGATAGGCATACTTGTATTCCAGATCACACAACACAAGATGTACAATAACCTACCATAGTACAGTATTTGATTAAAAATATTTAATTTCCCACTGGCATCTGAGTTACTGTCGGTCTTTTGTGGCTAGATTATTCCCCCAGCTCATTTATAGAAGAGTATAAATAGGGCATTTAAAAACTATTCCAATAGAAGAAAGCTAACTTTAGCAAATATTAAAGCAACATGTGTTTGATCAAATGTTTCAGTGATAAGTACTTCTTGAGATTAAAAATATATCACTTGAAAGCTTTGAGTCTTTTTTTTTTAACAGACAGAGTGGACAGTGAGAGAGAGAGAGAGACAGAGAGAAAGGTCTTCCTTTTTGCCGTTGGTTCACCCTCCAATGGTCACTGCAGCCAGCGCACCACGCTGATCCGAAGCCAGGAGTCAGGTGCTTCTCCTGGTCTCCCATGGGGTGCAGGGCCCAAGCACCTGGGCCATCCTCCACTGCACTCCCTGGCCACAGCAGAGAGCTGGCCTGGAAGAGGGGCAACCGGGACAGAATCCGGCGCCCCAACCGGGTCTAGAACCCGGTGTGCCGGTGCCGCAAGGCGGAGGATTAGCCTGGTGAGCTGCGTCTGCAAATACTAACTGATAGAATAAAAAAGGGAGAAAACGATCCAACATGGGAAGCGAGATACACAGCAGACCCATAGAATGGCAGATGTCCTAAACAGTACTCTGGCCTCAGAATCAGCCCTTAAGGCATGCAGATCTGGCTGAAAAGCCCATGAGAGTATTTCAGGCATGGAATGCCAAGACACTCTGGAAAAAAAAAAGAACACACCTAAATGAAAGATCTCCACGACTGAGATTCCAGTGGAAAGAACAGGTCTTCAAAGAAGGAGGTGCCTTTCTCTGAAGGGAGGAGAGAACCTCCACTTTAACTACGACCTTGTCTAAATATGATCAGAGTCGGTGAACTCAAAAGGCTTCCATAGCTTTGGCAACTCATGACAAGAGCCTAGGGTGATTATTGATGCCATAAACAAGAGTGTCAATTTGTTAAGTCAACAACAGGAGTCACTGTGCACTTACTCCTCATGTAGGATCTCTGTCCTAAATGTGCTGTACATTGTGATTTAATTCTATAACCAGTACTCAAACAGTATTTTTCACTTTGTGTTTCTATGTGGGTACAAACTGTTGAAATCTTTACTTAATATATGCTAAACTGATCTTCTGTATATAAAGAGAATTGAAAATGAATCTTGATGTGAATGGAAGGGGAGAGGGAGCGGGAAAGGGGAGGGTTGTGGGTGGGAGGGACGTTATGGGGGGGAAGCCATTGTAATCCATAAGCTGTACTTTGGAAATTTATATTCATTAAATAAAAGTTAAAAAAAGAAATTTTAACCAAAAAATATCACTTTATTTCTTATAAAATAATACACTGTGTAGTCAAGTGGGAAAAAAAGCAAATAATTTTCTCTTGTTAGGAATATTGGGGATTGACGAAAATAAATTATTTGATAAGCTTATATAGTAATTGCATTTAACTATTTCTTTTTAATTGCAAAGAAAGGACACTATTATTTACTAATGGTTTTAACGTTTAGCAAACCTATACAAAGTGTCCTCAGGAAATTCATGGGAAATATGCATTATGAAAAAAACATATTCATGGATTTCAAAATATTTTTGTATCAAAATAAACATCTTTTAATTCTATTTTCCACAAACATTTTGAAATACCCTCACTTCATTTCTAGGGATTGTCTCAGGCACCAGTTTTTTGGAGATCGCTTATAAAGAAAAGATAATATAATGCAGATGAATAAATACATATATACTATAATGTTAATTATTTTAAAACTTTTTATGTATTTGTTTGTGAGAGATGAAGGAAGGGCAGAGAGAGAGTGAGCTGCCATCCTAAGTGCCTAAATGGAACAATGCAAGATCTTCATTTGTGAGCCAGAAATGCAACCACCCTCGTGTGTGACAGTGATCCAACCACTTGAGACATCTCTGCTGCAATCTACGTTGTGTGTTAGCAGGAAGCTGGAGTCAGGAGCCAAAGCCAGGAATCAGGCCCAGTATTTGGTGTGGGGCAAGATTGTCATAACTGTGCATTCCTATCCCTTATGTTAATTTTTCACATAAGTCTTGATGGAAAATCACATTCACAAAGTGTATTGAACACTGGTTTAGATAGAATAAGATATTTATGAAACAAAGAAAATTTCAAATCAGGTACAACATAGTGAAGTATAGTCCTGGAAGCTGGAAGATCGATGTGGTAGCATTCTTAGATTTCTGAGCTTAATATTTGCCTGAAGAATTTAAAGTAAATGTACCATTGCTAATGAAAGGAATAGTGGTAAAATACAAGTTTAGAGACATAGCCAGAGTCTCGGCATTTTAGCAAATTCCAGTGTAAAAAGAAATGCATCTTAGAGTTTTACTATAAGGGAAGAAAAGACATTCAAAATATGAGACAGGGAAATGATACATTTTACTCAAGAAAAATTAAGTATTTTTTAGAGATTTATTTGTTTATTTGAAACTTGGAGTTTCAAACAGAGAGAGACAAAAAAAAGTGAGAAATTTTCCACCCACTGATTCACTCTCCAGATGGCCTCAATAGCCAGGGCAGAGAAAGGCCAGAACCAAGAACCAGGAGCTTCCTCCTGGTCCTCAAGTGGGTACAGGAACACAAGAACTTGGGCCATATTCTCCTGCTTTTCCTAGGCCAATAGCAGGGAGCTGGTTTGGAAGTGGAGCAGCGTGTACATGAACTGGTACACATATGGGATGCCAGCATTGCATGCGGCCACTTTACCCACTATGCCACAATCCTGGTCCCTAAATCTCCAGTATTATAAACACTATGTAATTTTTTTTTTGAAATATTTATTAGGAACTGCTCACTATT
Source organism: Oryctolagus cuniculus (assembly GCF_051225735.1). Classification (NCBI taxonomy): domain Eukaryota; kingdom Metazoa; phylum Chordata; class Mammalia; order Lagomorpha; family Leporidae; genus Oryctolagus; species Oryctolagus cuniculus. Next base: position 62,242,921 of record NC_142874.1, on the reverse strand, counting down.
TTGGGGGAAAAAACACCAAAACAATATTACCATGACCACTTCGAGTCACAAACATAAAAAAAAAAAAAAGGACCTAAATGAAAGATCTCTGCGAGTGAGATCCCAGTAGAAGGAACGGGTCATCAAAGAAGGAGGTACACTTCTCAAAAGGCTTCCATAGCCTTGGAAACTCATGACTAGAGCCTAGGGAGACTACTGATGACATAAACAAGAATGTCAAATTGTTAAGTCAACAACAGGAGTCACTGTGTACTTACTCCTCATGTAGGATCTCTGTCCTTAATGTGTTGTCCAATGTGAAGTAATGCTATAACTAGTACTGAAACAGTATTTTACACTTTATGTTCTGTATGGGTGCAAACTGGTGAAATCTTTACTTAATATATACTAAATCAATCTTCTCTATATAAAGATAATTGAAAATGAATCTTGATATGAATGGAATGGGAGAGGGAGCAGGAGATGGGAGGGGTGAGAGTGGGAGGGAAGTTATAGGGGGAAAGCCATTGTAATCCATAAACTGTACTTTGGAAATTTTAATTGTCCTTTATTTTATGTTCATGTGGCCCTGTTTGTTGGAATTTTTTTTATTGTATCCTAGCAGAAGCAAACCTTCTCCAGAAATGGTTCTTAAATTAGTTACTAAAAAGAGATATTTGCGAGCTTTTTATCTTAAGCAAGTTAGTGACAGGAGGAGTGAAGGCTGGATGGATACTAGACAGAAATCCTAGCTGACATCTGAGTGGATTCATGTGTAATGGTCTCCTGGAGCTGTACCTAATTCTAATTTTATTCTCCTCAGTGCTGTAAAACTGCCAATTTCTACCCACTTACCTTTTAGACCTCTTGGCTGTAGATTTAGCAATATTTTGGAAAGAAAGTATTTTAATTTTACAAAACTTCAAAAATTTTTCTAGTTTTGTCTGACACCACAGGAATGAGTCTCTGCTTTGCTGAAATCCAAAATATTAGCCTTGTGTGAACAGCCAGTTAGGTGAAATAGCCAGGGACTATCAGGTTGCAGATAATTGGCTTCCTTCTCTGGCACCCTAAATCTTGATTGATTTCACTATTACTTATCACTTTAAGCAGTTTATATTCATATTTTATACTTTATCAGCTTTTGGCTCATTTAGGTTTCCTTGTTGATTTTTAGCCCTTGTCAGATATACTCTATTAATAGGAAAGTTTAAACATATAATCAGACATTGTTCTCAGAGTTACAATTGTATCATGAAAACATATTAAGTATCATACTGTACTTGTTGAAACAGGTCTTAAATCTTAACATCAAGGCTGTATTTTGCCAAAACTTAGTGCAAAATTAACATTCCAGGAAAATGAACTTTTGTTTTGTTCTTTACTTATATCCACACATCCAACCATTGACTACTGAGAATTGTATACCATACCAGATAGATAATGTTGAAGATAATTCAATATGATTTAAGTTTGGAGTAAAGATTTTTCAGTTAAGGGGTCAGCATTGTGAAGCAGCAGGTCTTTAAGGCACTGCCTGCCAGTTCACATCTCAGCTGCTCCACTTCTAATCCACCTCCCTTCCAATATACCTTGGAAAGAAACAGAAGACAGCCCAAGTGTTTCGGTCCCTACCACCCATGTGGGAGAATCCAATGGTATTCTTGGCTCTTGGGTTCAGCCTGACCCTGTGTTGGCCATTTGGGGAATGAACTCACTCTCTCTCTCTCTGTCACTCTGCCTTACAAATTAAAAATAAAAATAAAAATAATATTGAAAAAATGGGATTTTGTAAACTACAGTGCTAAAATAATGGAACAAAATCCTGAGCAAGAAACCATAAGCGAAAATTTCAACTCTGGTCAAAACAAGTTATATAGGCCGGCGCCGCGGCTCAATAGGCTAATTCTCCGCCTGCGGCACCGGCACCCTGGGTTCTAGTCCTGGTCGGGGTGCCAGATTCTGTCCCGGTTGCTCCTCTTCCAGTCCACCTCTCTGCTGTGGCCAGGGAGTGCAGTGGAGGATGGCCCAAGTGCTTGGGTCCAGGAAGCACCTGGCTCCTGGCTTCGGATCAGCGCGGTGTGCCGGAGCAGCCATTGGGGGTTGAACCAACGGAAAAGGAAGACTTTTCTCTCTGTCTCTCTCTCCCACTGTTTAACTCTGCCTGTCAAAAAAATAAAAATAAAAAAAAAAAACACAAAAAACAAACAAACAAACAAAAACAAGTTATATATAGATGTTTCCAGGGAAGAAAATTCATCTTTTTCTTCTTTTTGTTGGAGTGTTGTGCTCAATATATAATTTAAATGGTATCACATTTAATAGTGTATAACCAAAAAGAAATAATAGTAGACAGTTTGTGAGGAAGAGTGATATCCAGAGAGAACATTCCATTTTACGGGTGTACACTCTGAATGTCTGCAGTGTCCTGGTGCTGGGCAGAGGTGAAAGCCAGGACTGGGGAACTCAATCCAGGTCTACAACAAAGATGGCAGGTGCTTAATTATGTAGACAATACTGATGTCCCAGTGGTGTGCCAGAAATTAAACCGAATTACTTCAGCGTTTTGTAAGGCATTTTAACCTCTAGGCTGAACACCCATCCCCTGGATTTAAATTTAAAGTCTGCAGCTTTAGTTGCTTGTTACTAACTCATAATTTACGTGTCAAAGTATCATTTTAATAACAATTTATCACATACCTTGTGTTTCACAAAGACATTTCTCATCATCTTTTCAAAAACAAATAGAATCGAAGTGGCGTTTTAAGTGGCAGAAGGAACTATCACGTAAAGGGAGTATTATTAACAAAGAACACTGCACATTGACACAGACATTTTATTATAATGGCTTCGTACAGATGTCCATGTCCTAATTTCCAGAATCTGAGAATGAATTAGGTTATACATCAAAATAGACTTAAGGTTGCAGATGGGATTGAGATTTCTTTTTTCTTTTAATTTTTTTTTATTTTTTTTATTTTTTTAAACTTTTATTTAATGAATATAAATTTCCAAAGTACGACTTATGGATTACAATGGCTTCCCCCCCATACCGTCCTTCCCACCCACAACCCTCCCCTTTCCCACTCCCTCTCCCCTTCCATTCACATCAGGATTCATTTTCGATTATCTTAATATACAGAAGATCAGCTTAGTATACATCAAGTATGGATTTCAACAGTTTGCTCCCACACAGAAACATAAAGTGAAAAATAATAGATGATTTTTTTTTAAATGATGATGACACTATGGGAAATGGTGGCTTGATCAGCATAGCCCTGTTAATGAACAACTTAATACATTATCCCTCTTAGTAGTTTTTTTTTTTTTTTATCTGTTCTACTTAATATGACTGGTTTAGTTCTGTAATTGATGCACAGTTATTCTTAAGTGTTAAAAATTAACTGAAATGTGATCCCTGTTGAACATGGGAGTGGGAATGGGAGAGGGAAGAGATGTATAATTTGGGATTGAGATTTCTAATAGACTGATGTTAAAATGAGATTATTCTGGGTCATGTGGTTAGGCCCATTCCCATCACAAACTTCTTCAAATGTGGAAGGAGGAGGGAGAAAAATCAGAACAGAAGTATCTATACAGGAAAAATGGATAAAAATGCAACACTTCTGACTTTGAAAACGAAAGGAGTCACAACTCTAAGAATGTGGATCACTCTTGACATTGGAAAAGACTAGAAAATAAAATTTTCCTTAAAGACTCCAAATTGGGTATAGCCTTAGTAACAACAACTTGAAATTGATCCAATGAGATCCACATTGCATTTCCATGAAACCATAAGAAAAAAAATCATATTCTTTGATGCAATAAGTTTCTTATCATTTATTTTATTTGAAAGATGGAGTTATAGAGAGAGAGGGAGAGAAAGAGAGAGAGGTTTTCCATCCACTGGTTCACTCCCAAATGGTCTGTAACTGCCTGAGCTGAATTGATCTGAACAAAGCCAGAACCAGGAGCTTTTTCTGGGTCTCCCACATGGGTGAAGGGGCCAAAAGATTTGGGCCATCTTCTACTGGTTTCCTAGGCCATAGCAGAGAGCTGGATCAGAAGTGGAGCAGCCAGGACTCAAACCAGAGCCCATATGGGATGCCGGCACTGCAGGCAGTAGCTTCACCCACTTTGCCACAGCGTCAGCCCCTACAATAAGTTTTGTGGAAATTTTCCAAAGAAGGAATAGAAAACTATTTAACCATAAAATACCAGTGAGTGTTGCAGTGGATTCGTTTCTGAGAGGAGCAGCGTAGTGGGGGCAAGAGGCGTGGAGTCACCACACAGACCCCGGGAGTCGGGTGAAAGTAGGCTTGTGGCGAGCAGCCTGCAGACTCGTTTATTTCAGTTGACCACATCTTATATAGCCAAGACCAGCCAATCTGGTCAAGGGGCGGTCTATGCCCCAACCAATCACAGCCTGTTGCCAGGCAGTTTCCAAAGCCATCCAGTCACAGCCTGTTGCCAGGCAGTTTCCAAAGCCATCCAGTCACAGCCTGTTGCCAGGTGGGTTTCAAAGCCATTCCTGAGTAACTGACGCTCGCTTGCCAGTGGCCACCTTGGCATGGCCTTCTCATTCCACCACAAGTGAGATGATTAAAAGCATCTCTGTTTTAAACCTTTATGAAAAGATTTATCCCAGGAGTAGATGTGCTTCCTGTGCTATTTTAGATAAGTATTTTTATATGTAGGAAAATAATTTCTATGTCATATAGACATAAGGAGTATGAATGATATAAAAACATAGGGGGCTGGTGCTATGGCGTAGTGAGTAAAGTCTCTACCTGCAGTGCCAGCATCCCATATAGGCTCCAGTTCGAATCCTGGCTGCTCCACTTCTGATCCAGTTCTCTGCTATGGTCTGGGAAAGCTGTGGAAGATAGCCCGAGTCCTTGGGCCCCTGCACACACATGGGAAGATCCAGAGGAAGCTCCTGGATCCTGGCATCAATTTGGCTCAGCTCCAGCTGTTGCAGCCATTTGGGGAGTGAACCAGTGGATGGAAGATTCTCATTCTCTCTCTCTCTCTCTCTCTCTCTCTCTCCTTCTCTCTCTGTGTTAACTCTTTTTAAAAATGTATGTAATGGTATTACTACTAGCATGAAGTCATCCCTATAAGTTATTAACCAATGAATTTAACCCTCTTGCAACCCTCTGAGAAGATACTATTATCATCTTCTTATAGGTGAGAAAACAGAAGCTTAAGAGACTAAAGAGTTCAAGTGGCACACTGAATTTAAACCAGTTGTCAAATGGCAAGGTCATTGTTTGAAGTAATCGTGTCTCACTATGCAATCTTAACCTGACCCATATATGTTCCTGGATCTACAACAGAAGTTACAAGTAAGTAATGATAATTGTGTACAGTCAGAATTGAATATTTTTAGAACATGGAGTAACTTGACAGACATTAACATTTTAATAGTTAAAAGTTGTCTTTTGTAGACAAATTTTGGTAATTTCATTGGAGGTGCATATCTAATATGTACTCTTCTAAAATCTCTTCTACAGTGCTACAAGCTGCTTCTTAGAAGCCCAACCATGAGATTGTATTGGCCATTCAGAAGAATAAACATCTGAATCAGAAACAAGAGTGAAAGGTCTTTCTCATTAGCACTGGAAACATCTCTACTTTATTTTTCACAGGATATTCTGGGTTAATGCTTCAATTCTTAGATCTACTAGTACTTTCTCTCTCCTGGATTCTGCAATAGTCTCTTACTGGAATCCTTCCCACCCTCTTACCTCCCTACATGTTATAGAATATCCTAACAAGTTGTCACAAGGATTTTCATAGAAAGTAAATGAAATCAAGTAACACACTTGCTCACCGGCTTCTCATGACTGTCTTCTAACAGTTGAGAGCACATGTTATGTGCATTTCTGATGCTAGGCAGAGGATTCACATCAGTCTCTCTGAGCAGTTCATAGCTCCTTCTGTTTCATGGGCTACATTCCAGCCCAGATATTGGTTTGGTTTCCTTGTTCCTTTTTTGGACTGTGTTTTGGCTATCTCATTACAGAAAAGCTCTCCTTTAAATTATCCTAACTTACCCTAACCAAAGTTGATATTCCTTGTCATTCTATAATGTTCATTTTATAAAATGTATTAAGGAATGATATGATTTTCTTTATCTGTCTTTTCATAGTAGGGTACTAATTCCATTTATATCAGCCATGAAGATATGCTTGTCTCTTGCACATTTAATGCCATTTGAGGGGCCAGCACTGTGCCATAACAGTTAAAGCTGCTGCCTGCAGTGCAAGCATCCCATGTAAGCACCAGTTTGAATCAAGGCTGCTCCACTTCCGATCCAGCTCACTGCTATGGCCTGGGAAATCAATGGAAGATGGCCCAAGTCCTTGGGCCCCTGCACCTGCCTGGGAGAACCGGAAGAAGTTCCTGGCTCCTGGTTTCCCATAGGCACAGCTCCTGACATTGTGGACAGCTGGGGACTTTCACCAACAGGTGAAAGTCCTCTCACTCTCTCTCTGCCTCTGCTTTAAAAAAATGCTAGTTGAGTTAATACTTATTTTTTGAATTGATTGTAGTGGTGTGGGACAGCAATGCTGCAGGATATTTCCCTACAAAAAGAAATCAAACAAACATTGTCTACCCAAAACTTTGAACCTAGATTGAATGAAATAAAACTGAGAAACATATTCATAGCTAGCTGTAACCTAAATTCCTGATATTTTATTCAGTCTCATCATTTAGGTGTTAAGCACTATAAACTTAGAAAATATATTAAATATTAGTTTAGTATGTTAATATTCTCTTGTTATATATACGAGTTATTATGCTTTATGTAAATGTGCTACATATTAACAAAAGAATATGTCACATAAATTTTCAAATAAAAAAAAAGATAAGTATTGCTGTAGCAGCATTTTCATGTCTACAAAATGATTAATTCCATTTGTCAGCATTTTATGATTTCTTCTTTTATTTATTTATTTATTTGAAAGGAAGAATTACAAAGAGAGAGACAGAGAGAGAGAGAGGGAAAGATCTTCCATTTACTGCTTCATTAACCAAATGGCCACAATGGCTGGAGTTGGGCAGATCCAAAACCAGGAGCCAGGAGCTTCTTCCGGGTTTCCCACGTAGGTATAAGGACCCAAGAACTTGGGCCATCTTCTGCTGTTTTCCCAAGCACATTACCAGGAAGCTGGATGGGAAGTGGAACAGCTGGGACTCCAATCAGTGCCCATATGTGATGCTGGCACTGCAGATGATGGCTTTATCAGCTATGCCACAGAACGGGCACTGGTATTTTATGAGTTCTAAAATGTAACAATATTTCATAATTTAATTAATCTTTGCAAAAAGTTGAGAATTGAGATGGAAACAAAGTTTATCAGAAAACATGACCATAAGTACATAATATATTATGATTTTCCTTGAAAAACTTGAATTTCACACTACATCAAAATAATAGCATAGGATTGTATTTAGTCCTCCTTTTTTGTGTAAGCCATGTGAAAACAATTCCCATTTAAAATCCATGAGGACTTAAATTCAAACCCTGACTATGAAATTGTTTCAATATTAAGACATGCTCCAGGGATGGGTTTTAAATTCCAATCGTTTAAGAAGTTTTATGTGTCTTTGATAAGCAATTTCTCTTGTACATTCCAATGAACAATGTCAAGGTGATCAAAAGCAGGAATTTCAATTTGAAATGTCTCCCTAAAGGTGGCATCAATATAAAAGCAATTTGTAACTGGACAGGTTTTGAATTTTCACTATTTATAGGGACTTTTTGTGTTTCTTTATTGATGGTAAATAGCACAGTAATAGTTATTTTGATACTGAGGCAGGTTAATGCATTGTGCCACATCATACTTGTTTATATGCCATCCTAGTGCAAAAACCATTGCTTTAAAATCTTTCAGAGCTATTCACTATCAATGGGTCATCATTGATATCTATTCCACTTTCTATTTCACCTTTTCTTATTATAGAACAGATCATAATATTTTCTTCCTGTATGTTTATGTTTTTCTGAGTATTTTGTTGTACACATCCATTTTAATTCTAGTAACTGAGCAAGTTACCAAGGTACGGAGATAACACGTAAAAACGTCTTCTACCTCAAAGAGCCAGGCAGGATAAGGGCCAAGATTATTAGCTAATATTGTGAATTTGGGATCTGCATTCCGGGTCACTAATGGACACTCTCCAACATATTGATGGATAAGTAGTTAAGTAGCTGGATATGTTTCAGCTTGTGTTATAAAGATAAAAAATACATTTTAAGTTTCATTGTTTATAAATTTTAAAAATATAATCTTAAATATTTAAGTACAATTTTGGAATCTGATTTATTTTTCTCTTTTGTATCCATAAATACACTGTAATATAAGTATACTAATATTTATTTAAAATTATAAGAAATTAATTTCTTTTTACTCCAATAGGCAGAAGTTAATACAAATGTAAATAAAGTTCTAAATATATTTCTACAAGCTAAAATAATTCATTTTGTATCTGTTTAATATTTTATCTAGATTAGTTCTGATGTAGTTTTCAATGAGAATAAAATCATCTAAATTATGTAAATTATATTGATTTGAAAGACTGAAATTTCAATAGATAGAAGGGAAAAGAGGCAAGGGAACAGAGGACTTTGTGACATAGCCATACAGAGAAAATGAAAGCTAGAAACCTGGGAAAAGCAGCTGGTCAGTTTCGCTTTCTAAGAGTCAACACTTGTAATGGAGATTCATGAGATGACATAATCATTAACAAGAAGTAGTCAGTCAGTCTTGTGTCACTTTGTTTAGTCATAAAAACTGTAATTTTACCAGAGAAAAGAAATTATATTCAGTGACTTATTTCAGAATCTGAAACCTAGTAATAAAGTGCAGCTATATCGTAAATGAAACAGACAGGGATTTGTATACTTTTACCTGAAGGTAATGATATAAATGATAATAAATCAGTTTTGACACTAGAAATATTTACAGGGTAGACATAATTGTTTTCAGTTAAAATGTGGGTAGATTCAAATCTTCAAAATTGCACATACATTAAGATATTATAAGTATATTAAGTATATAAGTGTATTATATATAAGTATATTAATGGAAATTAATGCATAGAAATTGGATGCAAGATAAATAGAAGACAGATTGAGAGAAGGACAGAGAAATTAGAGATGATACATAGATAGCTAGATAGAAAAGAGAAAGAGACAGATATTTCAGGAACATGCTCAGGGAAATACATGGAAAACTATTCCCATACAATTTACTATCTTATGCAAAATATGGAAAAATGCATCAATTGTTATTAAAAACTCCAAAGCTGACTCTACTCCATAGCATGGATGGTATAATTTGATGAGACCATATAGAAGCTTAAGTATCATAGACTTTGAAATAATGGCATGATTTAAAAATAATGTATAATAGAAATTACACTGCATAAAAATTTGTTTGGCAAAAATTTTATTGATATTTCAGCTGCATTAGACTTGCATTACTATACTAACAAATAATTACAAAATTTTTTTCCACAAATATAAATCTATTATTTTACAGTCATATAGATCAGAAATCTGATGTTATTCTCTGGGCTAAAGCCAAATCTTTACCAGAATTATTTCTTTTGTAGGTCTAGGGGAAAAAAATCTATATCTAGGCTTTTTCAAACTCCAGTGCCAAATCACATTTCTTGGCTTTTTATTTTCGTATGCCTTCGAAATTGGAAACATAACATCTCTCTGACCACTGTTCATTTCTGTCTACTGGCAGGACAGTTTATCAGTTTCATTGAACCATTTGGTTAGATGGGTCCACCAAGATAATCAAGGAATACATCCAAATAGAAAAATACTGAATATAATCATCCAATCAAGTTTTTTTGTTTTAGACATGGAAGATCAGATATTGATAAGTTCTGGAAATAAGAATTTGAACATCTTTAGAAGCTATTATTCTGCTAAAACAAGGGCTTCTATATTTCAAGATTATTTTGTTATGATAAATCATTTTGCTCAAGGCATTAAAATAGATTTTTATTTTATCATTTGGAGCATCTTAAGAATATTTTGTCACACATAAAACGAAAAAAATATTTCTAGAAGACGTACTATGGACCTTAAACAGTTTTTATCCAGGGATAACACCAACACAAAGTACTGTTAAAAGTAAAATATTCAAGCGACTACCCTAAACTAGAATTATATTAAGATACAAAATTTTGCCATTAAATTATGAGCATTTTATTCTTATAGCATTTAATGGGAGAATATATATACATACATATATATTATATTGTAATAATACTGGAGGTGATAGGATATAATTAATATCAAAAAGGGCTTTGGTGTATAAGTAAAGAATGTGTAAGAGGAATAAATAAAAGAAAAAAAATAAGGCAGCATTCACAGAGTAGTTTTATATACATAGAATAACACATTCCAGAAAAAAAAAATATAAGTAAATGTCTGATAGAACAAATTTTGAGATAGGCAGAGTTAAATGACACTCAACACCCAAGCTGGAAGACTCCAACATTAGCTACTTTTTTTTCTTTTCTTTAACTTTTATTTAGTAAATACAATTTTACAAAGTACAGTTTATGGATTACATTGGTTTCCCCCCCATAACTTCTCTCCCATCCGCACCCCTCCCATCTCCCGCTCCCTCTCCCATTCCATTCACATCAAAATTCATTTTCAATTATCTTTATATACAGAAGATCAATTTAGTATATATTAAGTAAAGATTTCATCAGTTTGCATCCACACAGAACATAAAGTGTCCTTTTTTGTTGTTGGTTAGTTGTCACCGATCAGGGAGAACATATATTTGTCCCTTTGGGACTGGCTTAATTCACTCAGCATGATGTTTTCCATCTTCCTCCATTTGACTGCTTCCTCTGTGATATCTTTTGATATAATCATTGGACTTATAAATTTTTCTCATCAAGTTCTCTGTAATTTAGAATAATAATAAGGCCAATAAAATGAGTCAAATTGTTTCCTCCATTTCTGTAATGTATAACCATTGTTGAAATTTCATCTAACCTGTTACATGACCATACATTTATCTGATTCACATTTTAACACCATCTAACAGTCTCTTTTTCTTGAATCACAATTATCTCTCAGCGTAAATATAAATAATTCATTTGACTTTTAATCTTTCAGATCTTTGTATAAAGACAATGCCCAAATATACTTGCAGATCTCTTTTGCTTCCATTATGTTTTGTCTTTAAATAACCTAGCAGGTTTTAATTGTAGTTAGCATTTGCTACATTCTGATGAAGGCAAGAGAGAAGAGACCCCCCATTGCATTGTGGTTGAGCATGTATACTCTATAGCCAAACCATCTATGTTTAAATTCATGTTCCACTGTATTTTAGTCATATGATACCAGACAATCTATGGGAAGGCTTGAACTTCTATTTTCTTGAGCTGTAAGAAATGTACAATAATAATAAATGAATTACCTCTTATAACTGTTATACATAATAAATGAGTTAATATTTTAAATAACTATTGTTTGATACAGGACAGATTTTACATGATGAATAAGACAATTTGACCATGTAATCCAATGCAAAGTGTTCTTTCCAGGTTATCATTTTAAGGTCTATATCACTGATTTTTTTTCTTTATTATAAAGATTTAATTTTTAAATACACGTAATAAGATACCAGAATATTTGATTCATAGAAGGGACCTAATGCCTTTTTATATTTTATATGTTATGTTATATGTTATTATTCATTGCGTTATTATGGTACAACTTAATTTTCTTCACTGGCAATCAAAATATTTAATGCAAGAAACTCTAAATGATCTAACATGGTACAATTGCACAATATACATTTAAAATAATTTTACCTTCAAAAAGCAAATATGTACACAATCTTCAGAAAGGAGGGAAGAAAAGGGTATAGAAAATGGGGTTTCAGGAACTGGTGCTGTGGCATAGCAGGTAAAGCCGCTGCCTGCTGTGCTGGCATCTCATATGGGTCCTGGTTTGAGCCCCGGCTGCTCCACTTTCAATCCAGCCCTCTGCTATGGTCTGGGAAAGCAGTAGAAGATGGCTCATATCCTTGGCTTCAGCTTGTGTCCCTGTGTCCAGCAACCAGCAAAGAGGACATGTCTGAGTCTGACTAGGAAGATTGACAGGGGACTGGGCTACCAAGTAGCAGTGTGAGGTGTGCCCAGCCTCCTAGTATGGCATAGGCTCTAGGGCTTAGGCTGCCTGGGTGGAAAATCCACAGGCAGCTGGCTCTGAGAGCACCTCTGACTTGCTGTGGATGGGATGGACTAGAAGGGCAGAATGGATCCTCAGCGCCCCATTACTTTGGGAGCCTTGTGTGCTAGGGCTGTGGAAAATCTGTGGCTGCCTGGAAGGGTGCAGGAAATGTCTGTCTCTCTGGGCAGTCACTATGGGCAACTCCATAAGCTAAAGCTCACTGATTGCTTTGGGCGGTTTACTGCAGTGGGTTCCATGCTCACACTGAGTGTGGTTTCTTATTGTGGTTTGTGTGGTAGCATGGAGAATATTGCACCCAATGGGACTAGCATCTGGACATTGGTTGCCTTGGAAGTGAGGGTGTGAGGCTGAGACTATGCCAACAGAGCTGATATAGTCTTCTCCTTTGATAAAAAAAAAAAAAAAAAAAAAGAGAGAGAGAGAGAGAGAAAGGTGAGACACTTACCATACCCAATATGGCTGCCACCTTGGACACTCCCTTCACCTTGGAGCCCCCCTCCCCCCTTTTTGACAGGTAGAGTTGTAGACAGTGAGAGAGAGACAGAGAGAAAGGTCTTCTTTCCGTTGGTTCACTCCCCAAATGGCCACCATGGCTGGTGCTGCACAGATCCAAAGCCAAGAGCCAGGAGCTTCCTCCTGGTCTCCCATGCTGATCCAGGGCCCAAGCACTTGTGCCATTCTCCAGTGCACTCCTGGGCCACAGCAGAGAGCTGGACTGGAAGAGGAGCAACCAGGACTAGAACTGGCACCCATATGAAATGCCAGCGCCACAGGCGGAGGATTAACCAAGTGAGCCATGGCCCCACCCTGGAGTGCTTAACAGAGCCACACCCAGCACATGAGTGGGTATTCATTGAAAGAGCAGACACTCCACTAAGCCACAGAAAAATAGTCCAAATATTAAAGCAAACAGAGGGGAAAAAAAAACAACAAGCATCTCCACAAATGCTTAAAAACAAATAGAGAAATTCAAGAAATAAGAATAAAGAATACAACATGATGCCCCCAAAGGAACACAACAACACTTCAATCCTAGAAAGTGAAGATGAAATGATTGATGAAATTCTAGAAATGGAAACCAAAATTTAATCATAGTATTACTCAAAAGTAACCAGAAGCAAATTCAGGAATTAAAGGAATCCATACATAACATGAATGATAAATTTTCCTGTGAAATTTTAGAGAGAAATCTAAATGAAATATTAGAAATGAAGAGTTCAATAGATAAAATAAAAAAATGTGGTGGAAAGCCTTAACGACAGACTAAATGGGGCAGAAGAAAGGATATCTGAGTTAGAAAACAAATTTTACAGTCATACCAAACACATACCCACACAAAGAAGAAATAAGAAAAACTAAAAGCAGTGATGGAAATTAATAGGATGCTATCAAATGATCCAAAATATGGGTCTTTGAAATTCCTGAAATATGGAAAGAGAGAATGGATACGAATGCCTTTTTAGTAAAATAATTACAGAAAAATCCCCAATTTGTAGAAAGAAAGGTAAGTCCAAGTACAGTAAGCACATAGAACTACAAACGGACATTACAGAAAAGATCTTCACAATGACAAATTATGGTCAAACTTTCCACAGTAAAACAAAGAAATCATTCATAAATGTGAAAAGAAAAGTCAACCAAGAATACTGTACCCTGTAAATCTCTCAGTAAAGAATGAATGGAAAACAAGGAATTTACATAACAAACAGAAATTGAAATAATCTGTCACCATCCATCAAGCCTTACAAATCCCATCAAGGTGGCATATACCAATGCCATCTCACTAGTCCAAGTGATCAATTTCAGTTCACAATTGATCACACTGATAGGTCTAAGAGTCAAAGGGATCACACAAACAAGTCTAGTGTCTGCTAATACTAACTGATAGAATCAAAAAGGGAGAGAATGATCCATCATGGGAAGCAGGATACACAGCAGACTCATAGAATGGCAGATGTCTTAAACAGCATTCTGGCCTCAGAATCAGCCCTTAAGGCATTCGGGTATGGCTGAAGAGCCCATGAGAGTATTTTAGGCATGGAAAGCCAAGACACTCTCGAAAAAAAGAAAAAAAGAAGACCTAAATGAAAGATCTGTGCAAGTGAGATCCCAGTGGAAAGAATGGGGCCATCAAAGAAGGAAGTACCTTTCTTTGAAGGGAGGAGACAACTTCTACTTTGACTATGACCCTGTTGGAATAAGATCGAAGTCGGTGAACTCAAAAGGCTTCCATAGCCTTGGAAACTCATGACTAGAGCCTAGGGAGATTACTGATGCCATAAACAAGAGTGTCAAATTGTTAAGTCAACAATAGGAGTCACTGTGTGCTTACTTCTCATGTGGGATCTGTCCTTAGTGTGTTGTCCAATGTGAAGTAACGCTATAACTAGCACTGAAACAGTATTTTACACTTTGTGTTTCTGTGTGGGTGCAAACTGATGAAATCTTTACTTAATATATACTGAATTCTGTATATAAAGATAATTGAAAATGAATCTTGATGTGAATGGAATGGGAGAGGGAGTGGGAGATGGGAGGGGTGTGAGTGGGAGGGAAATAATCAGGGGGAAGCCATTGTAATCCATAAACTGTACTTTGGAAATTTATATTTACTAAATAAAAAATTAAAAAAAAGATGCTTAACAATGTGATTCTCATAGAAACACAGGAACATGGTCATCACTATGAAAAAGTGTGAAAAAAAAAAAAAGCAAAAATCTCCCAATAAAAGTGCAAAGGAAATTCAAAAAAATAAGAATATTTATAGAAAATGGCTTCGACAATTTGCTACTTAGCAATAGTCACCTTAAATATAAATCACCTCCATTCTCCAATTAGAAGATACAGATTGGCTTAATGGATTAAAAAACAAGACCCATCTATTTGCTGCCTACAAGAAACACATTTCACCAACAAAGATACTCACAAACTGAAAGTGAAAGGATGGAAAAAGATATTCCATTTTAACAGAAAACAAAAAAGAGCGGGTGTGATTATACTAACATCAGGCAAAATAGACAACACAAAAAAAATGTTAAAATAGTGAAAAAAGGCACTATGTATTAATTAAGGGATCAATTCAACAGGAAGATGTGAATGTAATAAATACATATGCACCAAATTCCAGGGTACCTAGCTATTTAAAATAAATGTTAATGGATCTTATAGATGGAGATATATAATCCAATACAATATTAATGGCAGACTACAATATCCCACATTCAGCAATGGACAGATCAAACAGACAAAAAAGGAGCAAGGAAACAACAGTAAATCAACACTATAGACCAAATGGACCTAGTGGATATCAACAGAACTTTTCATCTTTCATTTGTAGAATAAACATCCTTCTCATCATTTCATGGACCTTTCTCTAGGATAGACCATAGGCTTTGCAACAAAGCAAATCTCAGAAAAAGATTTTTTTTAAAAAATCAAAATTATACCATGTATCTTCTCAGACCACAACAAAATAAAGCTGAAAATCAACAATTCAAGAATCATCATATCATATGTAAACACATGGAGACTGAACAACATGACCCTGAATGACCAGGGGGTCATACAAGAAATAAAAAGGTAAATAAAAAATTTCTGGAAACCAATAAAGATTACAACACTATATATCAAAACTTACAGGGTACAGCAAAATCAGTTTCAAGAGGGAAGATTATAGCAATCAGTGTCTAAGCAAATAAATTGGAAAGGCACCAAAAATGAGTTATCACTGTGTCTCAAGATCCTAGAAAAGCAACAACAAACCAAACCCCAAATTAGTAGGGGAAAATAAATAATTAAAAATAAACAAACAAAATTGAAATTAAAAAAATAAAAAAGTTAAGTGAAAGGAAGGGCTGTTTTTTTTTTTTTTGAAAAAATAAACAAAATTGATATACCATTGGCCCAACTGACAAAAATAAGAAAGAGGCAGAAGACCCAAGTCAATAGAATAAAAAATGAAAAGGAAATGTAGCAACAGATACAACAGAAATAAAAAAAATCATCAGGAGTTAGTACAAAAAACTGTATGCCAACAAATTGGGAAACCTAGAAATGGATAGATTCCAGACACATAGAAACTATTAAAATTTATCCATGAAGACATGGAAACCCATACAACCAATGACCAAGATGGAGACTGAATCATTAACATAGATACCCCATTCAAAGAAAAACCCAAAAACATATGGCTTAACTGTTTAATTCTACCAGAAACTTAAAGATCAAACTCCAATACTTCTCAAGTTATTCAAAACAATTTAAAGGAAAGAAATCCTCCCAAACTCCTTCTATGAAGCCAGCATCACCTTAATTCCTAAACCAGAAAAATACATAACTGAGAAAGAGAGCTACAGACTAATTTCCCTGATGAACATAGACACAAAAATCCTCAACAAAATAGTAGCTAATATAATCCAATAAAACATCTGGATGATCATTCACCCAGACCAAATGGGATTTTTCCCTGGAATTGAGGGACATTTCAACATTTCCAAATCAATTGTTGTCATACATCGAATTAACAAATTGAGCATCAAAACCATATGATTATCTCAATATATGCAAAGAAAGCATGTGATAAAATACAACATCTTTGCATGATGCAAACCTTAAACAAATTGGGTATAGTAGGAACATGCTTCTATACAAACAAGGTAATTTATAAGAAACTTTTGCAAGCATGTTGTTGAATAAGGAAAATTTGGAAGCATTTCTACTAAGATGTGGAAGTACACAGGGATGCTCACTCTAATCATTACTGGTCAATATATTCCTGCATGTTTAGCAAGAGCTTTTAGGAAAGAAAAAGAAATCAAAGGAATACAAATTGAGAATGAGCAATTCAAATGATCCCTATTTGCAGATTACAAAATTCTATATATAGAGGATCCAAAATACTTTACTTAGAGACTATTGGAACTCACAGAAGGGTTTGGTAAAGTGGCAGGTTATAAAATCAACAGGAAAGGTAATAAACTTTGTATACACTGAGAATGTCATGGCTGAGAAATAACTTTTAAGATCAGTCCCATTCACAATAGCTCCAAAAACAATCAAATGCCTTGTAACAAATTTAACCAAGGATGTCAAAAATCTCAACAATGAAAATTACAAAACATTAAAGAAAGAAATGGAAGAAGACACCAAAGAAATGAAAAAATGATCTATGTTCATGAATTGGAAGAATCAATATCACTAAAATGTCCATACTACCAAAAGCCATTAACAGATTCAAAGTGATCCAAATCAAAATACCAAGGGGATTCTTCTCATAACTAAAAAAAAACTGAAATACATATGGAAACACAGGAGACCCAAAAGCAATCTTATACAACAAATACAAAGCTGGAGGCATCACAATACTAGATTTCAAGACATACTACAGGGCAGTTATAATCAAAACATCCTAATAATGGTGAAAAAACAGATGGTTAGAGCAATGGAACAGAAAAGAAACTCTAGAAATCAATCCATGCATCTATAATCAACTAATCTTTGACAAAGGGCTAAAATCAATCCCTGGAGCAAGGGCAGTCTCTTCAACAAATGTTTGAGGGAAAACTGGAGCTCTGCATGCAGATGTACAAAGCAAGACCCCTACCTTACACCTTACACAAAAATCCACTCAAAATGGCTCAAACATTTTAACCTACAAACCAATACCATCAGATTATTTGAGAACATTGGGGAAACTCTGTGTGACATTGGCATAGGCAATTACTGTTTGGAAAAGACTCCAGAGACACTGGAAAAAATTGTCAATGGGGTTACAACAACCCAAGAGATTTTTGCAATACAAAGGAAACATTCAGCAATGTGAATACCAATCAACAGAATTGGAGAAAATATTTGCAAACTATGCAATTGTTAAAGTATTAATAATCAGAATACTTAAAAAGATCAAGAAACTCAACAACAGTGAAACAAACATTCAAATTAAGAAGTAGGCAAAGGACTAGAACAGGTATTTTTCAAGAGAAGAAATTCAAATGGCCATTAGTCACATGAGAAATGCTCGGAATCACTACTCATCAGGGAAATGCCAACCAAAACCATCGTGATGTTTTACATTATCTCAGTTAAAATTGGTCTCATACAGAAATCAACAAACAATAAATGCTAGCAAGAATGCAGAGAAAATGGTATACTCTGATCCACTGTTTGTGAGAATGTGAACTGGTCCAGCCACTGTGGAAGAAAGCATCAAGATACTTCAAAAATCTGAATATAGATCTACCATATGACCAATCAGTCCTACCACTGGAATTTAACCAATGGAAATGAAATAAGCATATAAAAGAGTTATCTGTAGCCATGTTTATTGCAGCTCAATTCACAATAGCTAAATATGGAATCAACCCACATCTCCATCACCTGAAAACTGGATAAACTACGGTATATGTAAACCTTGGGATATTATACAGAAGTAAAAAAAAAAAATGAAATCTTGTCATTTGCAACAAAATAGATGCAACTGGAAACCATACTTAGTGATATAAGCCAGTCCCCAAAACAGAAAAATACCCATATGTTTTTCCTGATCTGTGGTAACTAATAAAATACCTAAAATGTAATCTATAGAAGTGAAATTGACACTGAGATGTGATGACTTTGAATAACCCTTGTCTAGACTGTTGAACAGTTTTATTATTCTTGTTGTTGTTGAACTCCTTACTAAGTGTAGGGTTAATTTACATGTATAAAGTTAATTGAAAATAGATATGAGTAAAAAATAAGAATGGGAATAAGAGAGGGAGGAGGAAGAAATATGAGAGTGTGATTCAAAGCCTGACTTATTCTTTCATTTCTCTATTCTCTTTGATGTAGGAAACTAATTATATTCTGAAGGACTCTCCAAGATGCAAAGTTTGATCTTTATTTGTTATAAAATGGATGGCTAGCATTTTCTGTAATAGCAAAGCCAAAATGAAAGCTTAAATTATAATTTCACAGCTGGACTTACTTTGCCATGGGCACAGTAAACAGAAAAAGCCTCTTTCTCAGGCCAAAAGAAGGGAGGGAAGATTTTAAACTGAGAACATAGTTTTTCTCATGGGCATTGTCTACCTCAGATAAACCACTACCAGAACATGCCTATGACTATAGACTTCTAGTTCAGGCCACCAAAGATTAGAGATGGGACTTGAGCACCCCCTTGACTTGCATCCTCTGGTCTGCTTTAACAAAAACCAGGAGGAAAAGAAAGCTAGGCATCAGAAGCAATGTAAAGATAGGTAGCAGGCCAATTAATGGTTGCTCTATACAGTGATCTGCCATCAAGGAGACGCAACAGCTAGTCCACTGCAACGGATTTCAATGTGGTAAGCCTGGGCTTCAGGAGAAGTCAGCTTATGATGAACCCTGGCAGCTCTGCCAACCAAGAGTTGGATCACTGGAAATGGAGCTGCCTTGCTGTCTAAGGACTTCAGGTTAGAGCCACAGATCTTGCTGGCTCTAAGCTGAAAAGCCCTTCACTAGACCCAGCTTCCAAAGTGACCACCACTGTGGAGGGGAAGATCAAGCAGGGTCAGTAACATTGCAGGCAGAACTGTAAATTTCCTCTTAGAGATGCCACCTTCATTTACCTGGCCAGCTCTCCTCCCGGGCCAGCAAGGTCATGGAAGTCAACAGGGTGCCTTTCCAAGGAGGTTCCCACCTCCCTTGTGGTGTACCCCACATGAAGAAATAGACAGGTCTAGGCCTCATAATTGACAAGGCCTTCAAGCCAACCAGATTATTATCAAGCCCCTTCTGTCAGTTTCTGTTTGCTCTAAAGACAAATCAGAAAACTTAGTCGTGGCTTAAATAGCACCTTTCTTAGGTCCTCTAATAATGACCCTGTCCTTTGTTCTAGACCCTGTCTAGCCCACTTAGGGACTCATTCCTTTATAATAATAGCTTCTTGGCGGAGCCAAGATGGCAGAATAGTGAGGGCGCGCACCGATAGTCCGGGAAAATTTAGTTTAATAAAAGGGGAGTTACGGTAGCCACAGAAAATAGAACCAAAAAAAAAAATTGCAGGGGAAACCCTTCTGGATGGAGCAGGGGTGAATCTGAGGACCTACTGGGAGAACAAGGTCGCCCACCGCGCGGAAGCCAAGTTGCGGGACCCAGCCGCAGAAGCCCCAGGGTCTACGCGACAGTGCTCCAAGGGGAGTGCATGCCACACAGACAACAGCGGGGAGACTTGGGACGCTCAGGGCTCCGAGTCCACACATCGGCGCTGGAAGCGGAGGTGAGCTCAATAACCCGAGACATTGGTGGGGAAACGGGGGTCAGAATCTAGAGGGGGGCCGAAAAGTGCAGCAAACTCACTACCGGAAAGAAGGAAAAAAAAAAGCTTCGGGGTTTCTCTTCCCCCTAACCTTGCAAAGGTTACAAGGCTGCAAGGCTTGAAGAATTCCCAAGAGACAAAGAGCAGGCCTCCTCTTTGGATTTACATATCAATGGGGGAGAATTAAGGAACTGAGTCACTACAATTCAGTAGCCTAGGCAACCCAGGGGGAGTCCAGAGGAGCCAAAGACTGGAAGCTAAATACCATCAATTCTGCACAGCCCTGCCCTGCGGTGTTACTTACCCCCTGAATAAATAAAATAAATACATCTCACTGTTCCAGGTGATCAGTTTCAGTTCACAGTTGGTCATGGTGAAGGGACTGGGAGTCAAAGGGAGCACATAGACAAGTCTAGTACCTGCTAACGCTAACTGATGGAGTAAATAAAGGGGAGAGTGATCCAACATGGGAAGTGAGATACTCAGCAGACTCATAGAATGGCAGATGTCCTAAATAGCACTCTGGCCTCAGAATCAGCCCTAAAGGCATTCGGAGCTGGCTGAAAAGCTCATGAGAGTATTTCAGGCATGGAAAGCCAAGACACTCTGGCAAAAGATCTCTGCGAGTGAGATCCCAGTGGAAAGAACAGGCCATCAAAGAAGGAGGTACCTTTCTCTGAAGGGAGGAGAGAACCTCCACTTTGACTATGAGCTTGTCTAAACAAGATAAGAATTGGAGAACTCAGAGGGCTTCCATAGCCTTGGAAACTCATGACTGGAGCATAGGGAGATTACTGATGCCATAGACAGGAGTGTCAATTGGTAAAGTCAACAACAGGAGTCACTGTGCACTTACTCCTCATGTAGGATCTCTATCCTTAATGTGCTGTACATTGAGATTTAATGCTATAACGAGTACTCAAACAATGTATTTCACTTTGTGTTTCTATGGGGGTGCAAACTGTTGAAATCCTTACTTAATGCATACTAAACGGATCCTCTGTAAAAAAAAAAAAAAAAAAAAAAAAAAAAAAAAAAAAAGAAATTATCAATTCCCAACTTGACTCTCACTGGGATTAAACATGACAATAGGTCTGCTCTGATTTCATCATCATTTTAAAAAATCATCTATTATTTTTCACTTTATGTTTCTGTGTGGGAGCAAACTGTTGAAATCCATACTTAATGTATACTAAGCTGATCTTCTGTATATTAAGATAATCGAAAATGAATCTTGATGTGAATGGAAGGGGAGAGGGAGTGGGAAAGGGGAGGGTTGTGGGTGGGAGGGACGGTATGGGGGGAAAGCCATTGTAATCCATAAGTCGTACTTTGGAAATTTATATGCATTAAATAAAAGTTTAAAAAAAAAAAAAAAAAAAAAAAAAAATAAAAAGAGAGAGATTTACCACGCATAACCTGAGGGTGTCACCTTTGCACACCCTTAACCAGGAAGAACCAGGCAGAGCTCTCAGGCCGCACCCATCTCAAGCCTCCAAGGCTCCTCCAACAGCAGGCAGTCCACTTAACACGGACACAGTATAAAAAAAAAAAAAAGAAAAAAAAAAAAACGCACAGTGATGCAAGAAGAATTAACTATGCCGAGTAACAAACACAGAAATAGAGGGAGCAAGATCAACGATGACACTATGATGCCTCCAAATAAGCAAAACACCCCAAGCCAAGAGTATGAAGATGATGAGATAGAAGAAATGCAAGATACGGATTTCAAAAAATTTATGATAAGAACATTTAGAAGTTTTCAAAAGCAAATCCTTGAACTACAGAAATCCTTAATGGACAAGATTGAAAATCTCTCTCGTGAAAATGAAATTTTAAGGAAGAGTCAAAATGAAACTCAGAAACTAGTAGAACAGGAAAGTGTAATAGTCAAGAGAAATCAAAATGAAATGAAGAGCTCAATAGATCAAATGACAAACACATTAGAAAGCCTTAAAAACAGAATGGGTGAAGCAGAAGAGAGAATATAGGACTTAGAAGATAGAGCACAGGAAAACATACAGTCAAACCAAAGAAAAGAAGAGGAAATTAGAAACCTAAAAAATATTGTTGGGAATCTACAGGATACTATTAAAAAAACCAACATTCGAGTTCTAGGAGTTCCTGAAGGCATGGAGAGAGAGAAAGGATTGGAAGGCCTTTTTAGTGAGATACTAGCAGAGAACTTTCCAGGTTTGGAGAAGGACAGAGATATCCTAGTACAGGAAGCTCATAGAACCCCCAATAAACATGACCAAAAGAGATCCTCACCACGACACGTGGTAATTAAACTTACCACAGTGAAACATAAAGAAAAGATCCTAAAATGTGCAAGAGAGAAACGTCAGATTACTCTCAGAGGATCTCCAATCAGACTCACAGCTGACTTCTCATCAGAAACCCTACAGGCTAGGAGGGAATGGCAATACATAGCACAGGTGCTAAGAGAGAAAAATTGCCAGCCCAGAATATTATATCCTGCCAAGCTCTCATTTGTGAATGAAGGTGAAATAAAGACCTTTCATAGCAAACAGAAATTGAAAGACTTTGTGGCCACTCGTCCGGCCCTGCAAAAGATACTTAAAGATGTGCTACACTCAGAAACACAGAAACACGGCCATCAATATGAAAGAAGGGAAAGGAAGAACACCTACCAGTAAAAGAGCATGGGAAGCTCAAAGCATATACTAGAAAATATTTCCGGGAAAATGGCAGGGCAAAGTCACTACGTATCAATAGTCACATTGAACATTAATGGTCTGAATTCTTCAGTTAAAAGACACCGTTTGGCTGACTGGCTCACAGAACACAAACCAACTATTTGTTGCCTACAAGAAACACATCTCTCTAACAAAGAGGCATGCAGACTGAAAGTGAAAGGTTGGAAAAAGATATTCCATGCCAACAGAAACCAAAAAAAAGCAGGTGTAGCCATATTAATATCAGACAAAATAAACTTTAATACAAAAACTGTTAAGAGAGACAAAGAGGGACACTATATAATGATTAAGGGTTCAATTCAACAGGAAGATGTAACTATTATAAATGTATATGCACCTAATTACAGGGCACCGGTCTATTTAAAAGATATGTTAAGGGACTTAAAGGGAGATTTAGATTCCAATACAATAGTACTGGGGGACTTCAATACTCCACTCTCAGAAATAGACAGATCATCCGGACAGAAGATCAACAAGGAAACAGCAGATTTAATTGACACTATTGCCCAAATGGATCTAACAGATATCTACAGAACTTTCAACCCTACATCTACAGACTTCACATTCTTCTCAGCAGCGCATGGAACCTTCTCTAGGATTGATCACATACTAGGCCATAAAGCAAGTCTCACAAATTTAAAAGAATTAGAATCATACCATGCAGCTTCTCAGACCACAGCGGGATGAAGCTGGAAATTAGCAACTAAGGAAACACCAGAAAGTATGCAAACACATGGAGACTGAACAACATGCTCCTGAATGAACACTGGGTCATTCAAGAAATCAAAAGAGAAATCAAAAACTTTCTGGAAGTAAATGAAGACAACAACACAACATATCAAAACTTATGGGATACAGCAAAAGCAGTATTGAGAGGCAAATTTATAGCAATAGGTGCCTATATCAAGAAATTGGAAAGGTACCAAATAAATGAGCTTTCAGCGCACCTCAAGGACCTAGAAAAACTGCAGCAAACCAGACCCAAATCTAGTAGGAGAAGAGAAATAATTAAAACCAGAGAAGAAATTAACAGGATTGAATCCAAAAAAACATTACAAAAAATCAGCCAAGCGAGAAGCTGGTTTTTTGAAAAAATAAACAAAATTGACACCCCATTGGCCCAACTAACTAAAAAAAGAAGAGAAAAGACCCAAATCAATAAAATCAGAGATGAAAAAGGAAACGTAACAACAGACACCACAGAAATAAAAAGAATCATCAGAAATTACTACAAGGACCTGTATGCCAGCAAACAGGAAAACCTATCAGAAATGGATAGATTCCTGGACACATGCAACCTACCTAAATTGAACCAGGAAGACATCGAAAACCTAAATAGACCCATAACTGAAACAGAAATTGAAACAGTAATAAAGGCCCTCCCAACAAAGAAAAGCCCAGGACCAGATGGATTCACTGCTGAATTCTACCAGACATTTAAAGAAGAACTAATCCCATTTCTTCTCAAACTATTCAGAACAATCAAAGAAGAGGGAATCCTCCCAAATTCTTTCTATGAAGCCAGCATCACCTTAATCCCTAAGCCAGAGAAAGATGCAGCACTGAAAGAGAATTACAGACCAATATCCCTGATGAACATAGATGCAAAAATCCTCAATAAAATTCTGGCCAATAGAATACAACAACACATCAGGAATATCATCCACACAGACCAAGTGGGATTCATCCCTGGTATGCAGGGATGGTTCAACATTCGCAAATCAATCAATGTGATTCACCACATTAACAGACTGCAGAAGAAAAACCATATGGTTATCTCAATTGATGCAGAGAAAGCATTTGATAAAATTCAACACCCTTTCATGATGAAAACTCTAAGCAAATTGGGTATAGAAGGAACATTCCTCAATATAATCAAAGCAATTTATAAAAAACCCACAGCCAGCATCCTATTGAATGGGGAAAAGTTGGAAGCATTTCCACTGATATCTGGCACCAGGCAGGGATGCCCACTCTCACCACTGCTATTTAACATAGTTCTGGAAGTTTTAGCCAGAGCCATCAGACAAGAAAAAGAAATCAAAGGAATACAAATCAAGAAGGAAGAAGTCAAACTATCCCTCTTTGCAGACGATATGATTCTGTACTTAGAGGATCCAAAGAACTCTACTAAGAGACTATTGGAACTCATAGAGGAGTTTGGCAAAGTGGCAGGATATAAAATCAATGCACAAAAATCAACAGCCTTTGTATACACAAGTAATGCCATGACTGAGAAAGAACTGCTAAGATCAATCCCATTCACAATAGCTACAAAAACAATCAAATACCTTGGAATAAACTTAACCAAGGACGTTCAAGATCTCTACAATGAAAATTACAAAACCTTAAAGAAAGAAATAGAAGAGGATACCAAAAAATGGAAAAATCTTCCATGCTCATGGATTGGAAGAATCAACATCATTAAAATGTCCATTCTCCCAAAAGTAATTTATAGATTCAATGCAATCCCAATCAAGATACCAAAGACATTCTTCGCAGATCTAGAAAAAATGATGCTGAAATTCATATGGAGGCACAAGAGACCTCGAATAGCTAAAGCAATCTTGTACAACAAAAACAAAGCCGGAGGCATCACAATACCAGACTTCAGGACATACTACAGGGCAGTTGTAATCAAAACAGCATGGTACTGGTACAGAAACAGATGGATAGACCAATGGAAGAGAATAGAAACACCAGAAATCAATCCAAACATCTACAGCCAACTTATATTTGATCAAGGATCTAAAACTAATTCCTGGAGCAAGGACAGTCTATTCAATAAATGGTGCTGGGAAAACTGGATTTCCACGTGCAGAAGCATGAAGCAAGACCCCTACCTTACACCTTACACAAAAATCCACTCAACGTGGATTAAAGACCTAAATCTACGTCCTGACACCATGAAGTTATTAGAGAACATTGGAGAAACCCTTCAAGATATTGGCACAGGCAAAGAATTTCTGGAAAAGACCCGGGAGGCACAGACAGTCAAAGCCAAAATCAACTATTGGGATTGCATCAAATTGAGAAGTTTCTGTACTGCAAAAGAAACAGTCAGGAGAGTGAAGAGACAACCGACAGAATGGGAAAAAATATTTGCAAACTATGCAACAGATAAAGGGTTAATAACCAGAATCTACAAAGAGATCAAGAAACTCCACAAAAACAAAACCAACAACCCACTTAAGATATGGGCCAAGGACTTCAATAGACATTTTTCAAAAGAGGAAATCCAAATGGCCAACAGACACATGAAAAAATGTTCAAGGTCACTAGCAATCAGGGAAATGCAAATCAAAAGCACAATGAGGTTTCACCTCACCCCGGTTAGAATGGCTCACATGCAGAAATCTACCAACAACAGATGCTGGCGAGGATGTGGGGAAAAAGGGACACTAACCCACTGTTGGTGGGAATGCAAACTGGTCAAGCCACTATGGAAGTCAGTCTGGAGATTCCTCAGAAACCTGAATATAACCCTACAGTTCGACCCAGCCATCCCACTCCTTGGAATTTACCCAAAGGAGTTTAAATTGATAAAGAAAAAAGCGGTCTGCACCCTAATGTTTATTGCAGCACAATTCACAATAGCCAAGACCTGGAACCAACCTAAATGCCCATCAATGGTAGACTGGATAAAGAAATTATGGGATATGTATTCTTTAGAATACTATACCGCAGTAAGAAACAACGAAATCCAGTCATTTGCAACAAAATGGAGGAATCTGGAACACATCATGCTGAGTGAAGTAAGCCAGTCCCAAAGGGACAAATACCATATGTTCTCCCTGATCGGTGACAACTGACTGAACACCAAAAAGGAAACCTCCTGAAGTGAAATGGACACTATGAGAAATGGTGACTTGATCAGCATAGCCCTGACTGCTAATGGACAACTTAATACATTATCCCTCATAGTATTTTTTTTTGTCTGTTCTACTTAATATGACTGGTTTAATTCTGTAATTATCACACAGATATTCTTAAGTGTTGAAAATTAACTGAAATGTGATCCCTGTTAAACATAAGAGTGGGAATAAGAGAGGGAAGAGATGTATAATTTGGGGCATGCTCGGGCTGTCTTGCCCCAATTGGTAGAGTTGGAAACATACCAGGGGATTCCAATTCAATCCCATCAAGGTGGCATGTGCCAATGCCATCTCACCAGTCCAAGTGATCAATTTCAGTTCACAATTGATCATAATGAAAGGACTAAGAGTCAAAGGGAGCACATAAACAAGTCTAGTACCTGCTAATATTAACTGATAGAATAAATAAAGGGGAGAGTGATCCAACATGGGAAGTGAGATACTCAGCAGACTCATAGAATTGCGGATGTCCTAAATAGCACTCTGGCCTCAGAATCAGCCCTAAAGGCATTCGGAGCTGGCTGAAAAGCCCATGAGAGTATTTCAGGCATGGAAAGCCAAGACACTCTGGCAAAAAAGATCTCTGTGAGTGAGATCCCAGTGGAAAGAACAGGTCTTCAAAGAGGGAGGTGCCTTTCTCTGAAGGGAGGAGAGAACCTCCACTTTGACTATGACCTTGTCTAAACAAGATAAGAGTCGGAGAACTCAAGGGGCTTCCATAGCCTTGGAAACTCATGACTGGTGCATAGGGAGATTATTGATGCCATAAACAGGAGTGTCAATTTGTAAAGTCAACAACAGGAGTCACTGTGCACTTACTCCTCATGTAGGATCTCTGTCCTTAATGTGCTGTACGCTGAGGCTTAATGCTATAACGAGTACTCAAACAGTATATTGCACTTTGTGTTTCTGTGGGGGTGCAAACGATTGAAATCTATACTTAATATACACTAAACTGATCTTCTGTACAAAAAAAAAAAAAAAAAAGAAATTATCAATTCCCAACTTGACTCTCACTGGGATTAAACATGACAATAGGTCTGATCTGATTTCATCATCATTTAAAAAAAAATCATCTATTATTTTTCACTTTATGTTTCTGTGTGGGAACAAACTGTTGAAATCCTTACTTAAGGTATACTAAGCTGACCTTCTGTATATTAAGATAATCGAAAATGAATCTTGATGTGAATGGAAGGGGAGAGGGAGTGGGAAAGGGGAGGGTTGTGGGTGGGAGGGACGGTATGAGGGGGAAAGCCATTGTAACCCATGAGTCGTACTTTGGAAATTTATATTCATTAAATAAAAGATAAAAAAAAATAATAATAGCTTCTACTCTAATATCAATGGCTCTACTCCTGACCTGTGTGTATTGATGGTCCTCTCCCCCAATTAATGTTGTATGATTGTTCAGAATTTCTCTACAGACAAACCCTTCTACCTGCAAAAGTTGTGTGGCCTTTCTCCCCATCTTGGTTGGGATCAGCTTTTTTTTTTTTTTTTTTTTTTTTTTGACAGGCAGAGTGGACAGTGAGAGAGAGAGACACAGAGAAAGGTCTTCCTTTGCCGTTTGTTCACCTTCCAATGGCCAGCGCGGCCACCATGCTGTGGCCGGCGCATCACGCTGATCCGAAGCCAGGAGCCAAGTGCTTCTCCTGGTCTCCCATAGGGTGCAGGGCCCAAGCACTTGGGCCATCCTCCACTGCACTCCTGGGCCATAGCAGGGAGCTGGCCTGGAAAGGGGGCAACCGGGACAGAATCTGGCGCCCCAACCGAGACTAGAACCCGGTGCGCTGGCACCACTAGGTGGAGGATTAGCCTATTGAGCCATGGCGGCAGCCCAGCTTTAAACCATATCCATCACACTGTTCTCACAAGGGTCCAGAGACCCCCCTCATTTCCTCTCCTCTATGAAATCCTCTTATTACCTGGTTAATGCCAGTCTTAGGATCATTGGTTACTATTCTCACGCTGTCTTTTATACTAAAATGTCTGTTTAAGTGTTTACAGCAGGTGATAATGGAATGAACCAAGGTCTTCAGCAACCAGGTGGTTAACCAAATGCTGCTTCAGGGATATACTTGGCTCCCCACCAAAGAGACAGAGGCTTGAGACATTGCCCCATGCCACCAAAGAGTACCTCATCACCCCATGTCAGCGGGAAGTAGCTCTAAAGACAAATCATCGTCCCTCTACTCCTTCTGGACTTTTGGCTCTAATGTAATCCCATACAACTCCTGCTTTATAAAAAGCAAAAGAGGGGAATGTTAGGAAAATGGTGCAGTCTTATCTATGGCGCTATCTACACCCTGACACCATCCTAGGCTCTAGCCCCTGCCGCCATTCCTGGAAGCCAGGTGGCCACATGGCCCAACCAAAGATGTCAGCTCCACCCCTATCCTAATAGTGGAGCTCCTACCTCCCTGCCCACTCCCTGGCAAAGTTTTAACAGGACCTGTTCCTGAACACATGGCTCTCTCTCTCTCTCTCTCTCTCTCTCTTTCCATCCCCTAACCTCTGTCTCTGTCTCTCTCTCTTACTCCTTCCCTCCAGTCTGTTGGTTTCCCCCAATAAACTCTTTCCCTTAAATAATAAATAAAAAGAAATGTGGGAGTGTGGATAGGAGGGAGGATAGGGTGAGAAGAATCTCTACATTCCTAAATTTGTGTATGTGAAGTGCATGAAGTTTGTATACCTTAAATAAAAGGTTTCAAGGTAAGAAAAAATAGAAAGTAATCTAAGCTATGGATGAACATTTTATTGAAAATAGCATTTTTTTCAAATGTCTACTTGTTATACTATCCCATATTTACTAGGAAAGATATTTGTGCTGAATGAACAGATTCCATAATTATCTCCTGGAATAGATAACTACATAGTCTTAAATGTTAGGACCCCACAAAATATCTGTGTATGTGTATATGTCTATTTGTGAATACACATGTGTGTGTATTCTATGTTTATACACAGATGACTTTAAAGTATATTCATATATATGTAAATCTTTTAATATCCTTGTAAAGTTGGATATTTTTCATAAAGTATGCAATAATCTTTATCTTTAGATTCAAGTAAAATTTTGTCCATGGTAAAAAAAATAAATAAAATAATATTTGTTAATTAGAACTATTTCTGTGACTTGATAGCAGATTTTTTTATCCGTGGACATGGCAGTATCTGAAAGAAGTTCAAAAATTATTTTCCCAGAAGTCCATAAAAATCATCTAGTTAATACTTTCCTTCTTTTCATTTCACCTCCACCTGTACTGATTCATCAAGAAATGGACAAACATGTACTATTGAAGCTCTGAAAGTTTTAAAGAGCTAGTTGGAATGGCCCATATTTGTTAACTGAAGCAGGGCTAAATAACATTGAGTTTTATTTTACTCTTTTATTTCTGAGGACAGAAAGGAAGCAATTTGTCCTTGCTGCAAAATAGAAACCAAAGAGCTCATTTGGGCATTGTAGGGAGAATAGAAAAGAAAGAAGGGGCTGACCTAGTGAAAATTATGAATTCATGGAATATATTACACTAAATTGCTCTGTTTCTAAATGCAATTCTATAATCTTTAAAAGAAAATAATCTCCTCTGGCTATGTGAATTTTTCCTGTATATGGACTTCAATATTGTATCTTTACTTGTTTTGTTAATTATACATGCTATCCACTCTTCAGAAGCAAGCCATTTGAGAAAAGAAAAAAATAAATTGAAAATGAAAAAGAATTAGACAGTATTGTCTTAAAATGGTTATTTATATGAGTAGGTTAACATTAGATTTTTTTTTTCCTTAAAGATGTACAATGCCTAAGGACAACTATTGTTTATATTATGGTGTCTTGGACAAACTGAGCCAACTGAATCTCTCTATTAAATGATTTTTATTGCTATGAGTTAAATTATAATTGCTCTTTTTTTACTAAACTATTTAAATGTACTTAAAGATCATTCCAAATGTGTGTACTGGGGGAAAACATTTAGCCTAGCAGTTAAGAACCCAGTTAAAATGCTCACATTCCATATTTGGATACCTGGGTTTAGTACTTGGCTCTGATTCCTCATTCCTGCTTTCTGCTTTTGTAGACCCTAGGAGTTACCAGTGATGTTTCAAGTAATTGTGCTTCTGCCTTTCACATGGGAGTCTTTGTTGAATTCCCAACCCCCAGCTTTAGCTTGGTTCTATATTGCTATTGTGATTATCTGAAGAGTGAGCCAGAAGATAGAAGCTCATTTTCTGTTGCTCAATTAAAACTAAGCTAAACTAAAATTAAATAAAATATTATTTAGGATTATACCATAGGATTTGTATTACCACATTTCATATAACAAAATACCATATATTCACATATAATTTGTTGATGCACATATAGAGAAATGATTCAATGTAGATGGCTTATATATATATAAGCACTTGCAATTTGATGTGTGCGATGGAATGAGAAGGCCATGCCAAGATGGCAACAGAGCCTGACTCGCAACAAGCTGTGATTGGATGGCTTCGGAAACTGCCTGGCAACAGGCTGTGATTGGTTAGGGTACAGACCACCCCTTGACCAGATTGGCTGCCTCGGCTATATAAGCTGCTGTACCAAATGAAATAAATGAGTCTGCAGGCTGCTCACCTCAGGCCTGCTTTCACCTGACTCCTGGAGTTTATTTGGTGACTCTGAGCCTCTTGTTCCCACCACGCTCCTCCTCTCAGAATGAATCCACAGCAACATATGTGTATACACAAATACACATACATGTACACACACACACACACATATACTGACAGAATTTAAAATAATTTCCTACTTGAATAGGTAGGGAAAAGTATTTATCTGACTAGAAGGTCTTGATGAATACAATTTATGAACTAGCACCAGATACCTCCCTAATATATGCTATTATTAGTGCAGAGAATTAGATAATTTAGTAAAGCAGAGCAACTACTAATAAGCTAAAACATTCACAATATATTCTCTACTAATGTACAGGATTTTCTACCTACATGTAAGAAACAAGTGGAAATAATACTTGGTTTTATAAAGAAATGTTGCTCTTCCCTTACAAATAATTATCTTTATACATATAAATTTAGGACACAGAGACATGGATATTTTCTTTTATTGCAACCGAAAATCTCATTTCTAAAGAAGGTCAGTATATTCATCACTTTTTCTTAGTTATATAGTAGGTTTTTTGAATAAAAATTGCAAATATCTCAAATGTAAGAGAGTATATACTCATTAGACAATGGTTTTTTGTATGAAAATGTATAAATTTTAGATGTACTGTACAACATAATACCTATCATTAGCAATAAAGCATTCTGCACCTACAAATTTGTTAGAGTGCATCCTTTGGTAATTGATCATTTTAAATTAATTATTTTATTTTAAATGCAGAATGACAGAAAGGGAGACAGACAGCTATTTTCCATCTGTTAGTTCACTCCCTAAATGGCCACAACAGGCAGCACTGGGCCAGGCAGACGCCAGGAGACAGATCATCACCCTGGTCTTCTACACGAGTGACAAAGGCCCAAACACTTGGACCATTATCTGCTGCCTTCCCAGGCACACTAGCAGGAAGCTGCTTTAGAAGCAGAGCAGCGGCCGGCGCTGCGGCTCTTTAGGCTAATCCTCCGCCTTGCGGCACCAGCACATGGAGTTCTAGTCCCGGTCAGAGCGCCGGATT
This sequence comes from Oryctolagus cuniculus, assembly GCF_051225735.1. Lineage (NCBI taxonomy): Eukaryota > Metazoa > Chordata > Mammalia > Lagomorpha > Leporidae > Oryctolagus > Oryctolagus cuniculus. Next base: position 62,210,141 of record NC_142874.1, on the reverse strand, counting down.
CTGTCCCGGTTGCCCCTCTTCCAGGCCAGCTCTCTGCTATGGCCAGGGAGTGCAGCGGAGGATGGCCCAAGTGCTTGGGCCCTGCACCCCATGGGAGACCAGGAGAAGCACCTGGCTCCTGGCTTCGGATCAGCGCAATGTGCCGGCTGTAGCACGCCGGCCGCGGCATCCATTGGAGGGTGAACCAACAACAAAAAGGAAGACCTTTCTCTTTGTCTCTCTCTCTCACTGTCCACTCTGCCTGTCAAAAAAAAAAAAAAAAAAAAAAAAAAAAAAAAGAAGCAGAGCAGCTAATACTAGTAATGGATAGGGAATCTAGACATTGCATCCTCGGCTTAACCTATTGAGTCACAACAAAGACTACAAGTTAATTGTTCTTACCACGGAAAATAAAATGACAAAAGAACAAATGAGCAGAAAGGGATTTTTGGAGGAAATAGATATGTTTATTATGGACATTTTTGTGATAGTGACAGAAGTACATACACTGCAAGATAAATCAAAAGGTTTGTGGAAAATAAAACTCAATACAATTTTAACACAAACTTTATTACATCTAAATTCACCAAATTTTCTACATTAATGATATACAGGTTTTTTTTTTTTTAACTTTTAGTTAATGAATATAAATTTCCAAAGTACAGCTTATGGATTACAATGGCTTCCCCCCCATAACGTCCCTCCCACCCACAACCCTCCCCTTTCCCACTCCCTCTCCCCTTCCATTCACATCAAGATTTTTATAGGCCAATTATGCTTCAATTGGGCTAATTTTTTAAAAAAATCACTTTAAAATGTATGTTATATACAAAATATACATTGGTAAAACCAACTTAAAATTAAGTATTTTCTTAAAAAAATCAATACTTTTCTTAAAAATATCAATTTTTCTGAAAATTTTTTAATTTGTTTATTTATTCAAAAGTCAGAGTTGCACAGAGAAAGGAGAGGCAGAGAGAGAGAGAGAGGTCTTCCATCTGCTGGTTCACTCCCTAGAAGGCCATAATGTTTGGAGCTGTGCCCATCTGAAGCCAGGAGCCAGAAGCTTCTTCAGGGTCTTTCATGCAGGTGCAGGGGCCCAAGGACTTGGGCCATCCTTTACTGCCTTCCCAGGCCACAGCAGGAGCTGGATCAGAAGTAGAGCAGCCAAGTCTAGAACCAGCACCCATATGGGATGCTGCCACGTAAGGCGAGGGCGTTAACTCACTGCACCACAGCGCCGGCCCCTGAAAATTTTTCTTTATTATATTTAAATTTTTCTTGCATTATGAAAGCAATCCTTCATTTTCTTCTTTGTGATAGATAGATATCTGTTTTAAAGTAATTGGCTTCATATGTGTTTATAATTTTCTCTTCAAATGTCCCAGTACCTCGTATCACTTAACTATTGTAAACCCTAAGTTCTCATGCACCTACTAAACTTTATTATTTTGTGGTGAAATAAACATCTAATACCACTTTCTTACATAAATAAATGCTCAAAAAGCATTATCAGACTTAATATTGTTAATTCATTTAATGTTCCCTTAAAGAGCATAGCCCTATGATCTTAGATGATCTCTTACAATTTAAAAGTCAAATGGAATTTTTAAAAGCCTGAGCATTACAACGATAAACACACAATTGGTGGATTATAATAGTGACTGTATAAAACATATCCCTCTTCTCTGTATCCTAGCATATTGAATAGCAAAGTTTTCTGGTAAGAGAAAAAATTTACATATATATCTATAATTCAAGTATATGGAAATTCTTTGCAAAATTAATAGAAATGCTTGTTTAGTTTACCCATCTCAAAACCTTGTACCTGAAGTTTTGGTTTCAGTGTTATTCAAAATGACAAAAAATTAATATCATTTGAAAATAAGATTATTGATCATATATTGTAATACTGTCAACATTAGCAAATAAAATCTATAATGTATATATGCACACTGTAAATTCAGATTTTTGTCTACTTCAGTCTTATATTTAGGTTCATATTAAATGAACTTGTTTAAGATATACGTAAACAGGTAGATTTTCTGTTAAAAACAAAGTTACAAAATTCATTTTTGTCTTTTGCATTCTTGGGGCTTCCTATATAAAAGTCTTTTAGGCTATCCCTTCATGATGATTCTAATTTCTGTTAAAATTACTTACTAAAAGGATATTTCCTGTTTTTGAATCCATGTTTATATTTGCATCTATTACTCCAACATAGAGGGTAACTTGACTGAGTTAGACAACATAGTTTCCTCTGAAAATTCTGTAGTTTACAAAAAGGCTTGTAATGTTAATCAATCCTGTAATGTGAAATTGAGCTCTCAATTATTTGTGCTTATGTAGGAAGCAGATAAGAATAACCCTGAGTCAATTTCTGTTGATCCATAGAGAATTTCGGAGTTTATATTAGTGTGTGAAAATGTAAGAGATCTGGAAACTCATTTAATATACAATTACTACATGAACAAGCACATGATTAGAAGTTGCTAAAAAGTTGTCAAAAACTCTCATCTTTTTCCTATACACAGCAATTCTTTGAAACAAGGAATAAGCAGAGAACAGTTAAGTTTTCTATTTTTCTTGCTATGTTAATTTTTCTTGAAGTGTGTTAACAGTTCCTGAAATAATTGTGATTTTCATTCTCTTTGTTCATGCAAAGAAAACTTTTTGACTACATATATCCAAAAGCAAAGTAATCTGAGCAGTCTACAAATGCAGTTTGAATTGGCATAGAAGTCTAGAAGCAAATGCAATGGAAAAATGAAACAATGTACTGCAACAAACAGTTTTCATAAAACCTAGTGTGATAATATTCAGTGTAGTAAATGAGTTTGAAAATCTAAAATAATTCCCATGAAAACACGTCTTACAAGTGGAGAAAAATGAATATAAATGCTAATTAACATTAAGAAAGTACATGTTAATTAAAAAGTGTAGAAAAAAATGGAGAAGGCAGATAAATGTTGATTTCTATAAACAATTACATGGTAGAATATAATATCTTAAAACATTGTAGGGTGTAAATCAAATATAAAACAGTGAGTTGGTAAAATAAGCAAACTAATTATAGTAGTAAAATCGAATAGAGATTACAATCAGAAAAAATAGATTCTTATAAACTTTACTTGACAAATTAGCCAGTTTGTTTATTGTCCAAATAGACAGATATTACTCACTCTTATTTACAAAAATGAATTTAATATAGTATATATAAAAACGTATGTAGGTTAACCATAATATTCATAAGGTGCTAATGTAAAAATATTAGATCTGGGGATAGCGTTGTGGCATAGTGGGTAAAACTGCCACCTGAAATCCCAGCAACCCATACGGGCAACAATTCAAGTCCTTGCTGCTCTACTTTTGATCTAGCTCCATTAATGGCCTCTGAAAAGCAGTGAAAGGTGGCCCAAATGTTTGGGCTCCTGTCACCCATGAGAGAGACCAGACAGAAGTTCCTGACACCTGGCATCAGCCTTGCTCAGGCCTGGTCATTGGTGGCTATCTGGGAAGTTAATCTCATAGATAAAAGATTCTCTCTATAGATATAGATATAGATACAGACATATATATGTGTGTGTGTTGTGTTTGTCTCTCATAGATCCATAACTCAGGAACCACAAAATCATAATCATAAATATCTTAGATACTCCTTGTCCTCTGTTGATTTCTTTAAATTCCTTATTGATTGATCTGTTTTCTATTGCCTGATCATTTCATCCATTATTTACTGTTGATAAAAGGGAAAATCTTTCCCAGGCTGCACTGATCAGGTTTATTTCACATGATCATCCTTACTGTTTGAGAGAGCTATCATAAAGTGGACAAGGCACATTAGAGATCAGGCACGGATAAACCCAAAGAGCAGGAATATTTTATTACCCCTTCTCTATATTATTATGATTTTTTAAACATTCAAGTTGTCTTTTAAAAGACTTAAATCAGGGACTGACCATGTAGGACAACAAGTTAAGCTGCTGCATGTGATGACACTGATATCCTATATCAGAGTGCCAATTTGAGTCCCTGCTGCTCCACCTGTAAATCTTCTCCCTGCCAATGTTCCTGGGAAAACAGCAGATGACCCAAGTGCTTGGGACCCTCTCACACCCACGGTACGCATGGATGGAGCTCCTGGCTAATGGTTTGACCTTGCCCCGCCCCAGCCTTGTAATAATTTGGGGAGTGAAGCAGAGGTTGAAGATCTCTGTTGTTCCTTCTCTGTCACTTTCAATTTCAAATAAATAAATAAATAACTTTTAAAAAGTGTTAAATCATTTTAAAAAATAAAATTACCCAGGTAGTTACTATTCCCCAGGTTCTTTATTTTTTGTATGTGTAGGTACAGATTGCCATCTCATATGTTTATCTTTGTTGATGAGGTGTGTTTCTTGCAGGCAGCAAATAGATTGGTCTTTTTTTTTTTTTAATCCATTAAGTCATTCTGCACCTTTTAATTGGAGAATTTGGGCCAATTGCATTCAAGGTTAGTATTGATGAGTGGTAAGCTGATCCTGCCATTTTCCATAAATAGTCTTGCTTTTGCTTTGGATCTTCTTTGTACTTTTACTAGATTCTCCGCCTTCACATTCTCCCATAATGAAAACTATCTTTCTCTGTTTCTGTGTGTAGCACATCCTTAAGTGTCATTTTTAAGGCTGGATGAGTGATGACACATTTCTGCCTTTTCTTTTTCTTTTGCAAGGTCTTTTATTTCACCTTCATTTATAGATGAGAACTTTGCTAAGTATGGTAGTCTGGCTTCACAGTTTTTATTTTTTCTTTTGGTACTTGGACTACGTCTCTCCATTCTCTTCTAACCTGTAGGGTTTCTGATTAGTAATCAACTGTCAGTCTAACTGGAGATCCTCTATTGCTTATCTAGCATTTCTTCAATATATGTTTTAGAATCTTTTATGTACATTCTACTGTTGCAAATCTGACTAGAATGTGTGGTGGTGAAGATCTTTTCTGATCATGTTTATTGGGAGTTTTAGCTGCTGCCTGTACTTTAATGTCTCTTTCTTTCTCCAAATTAGGCAAGTTTTCTGTTATTATGTTGCCAATTAGGTCTTCTAATCCATTCTGTGTATCCACACCATTAGGAACCCCTAACACACATATGTTTCATCATTTGATAGTATTTCATACAGCTTAAACATTTTTTTTCAATTTTTCTTTTTATTGTCTGACTGAGATATTGCCAAAATTTTGTCTTTCAGTTTGATTATTATTTCTTCTGTCTCACAAGTCTGCTGTTAAGACTTTCCACTGCATTTTCTATTTGACACATAGAATTCTTAATTTATAATATTTCAGTTTCAATATCTGTATGTTCCGGCAAAATTTTACATCCATGTCATGTATGGATATCTTTAGGGCGTGAATTTGCTTCTCATTGCTTTTGAGTAATCTTATGATCATTTCTTCAAATTCTTTTTCAGGGATTTCAGCAATCTTTTTGTCTTTACATTCTAATATTAGAGTGCTTTGTGCTCCTTTTGGGGAGTCATATTGTCTTGTTCATGTTTCTTTCATTTCTACAGTTATTTTTAGGCATTTGTGAAAATATTAGGTTTTTTTTTTTTTTGCCTCTAATGGCTTTTATCTTTGAAACGTGCCTCTGTGGCTTAGTGGAGTGTTTCCTCATTCAGTGGATATTCAGAGACATGTGCTGGGTCAGGGTAGTGAGCTCTGGTCAGTGCTTGGGATTGGGGTAAGAGTCCAAGGTGACAGCAAGTTGGACACAGTAGATCTCCTGTATTGCTTATTAAAATGGTACTTACTCCATGCTAGTCACTAGAAGCTCTTGAGGAGAGTGGGGAAATGGGATGCAGACAATTTGTTCTCCCTTCAAAGTGTTAGTGGATTCCCTGCCCCCATGCTAGTGCTCCAGGCCAGACTCAAAATCAGTGTGGTCCACAAATTTCTACCTCAGGCAATATTAGCAGGGACAGAAGCTGTCACTCTCACCTCACTATAACAAGATGGAATCAGGGCCAACAAATAAGGTTGCTGCCTGCAATACCATCATCCCATATGTGGCCAATTTATATCCCGGTTTCTACACTTCCAATACAACTCCTTGCTAATGGTCTATGAAAAGCACCAGAAGATAGCCCTAGTGTTTGGGCCTCTACGCACTTATGGGGGACCTAGATGAAGCTCCTGGATTCTGCCTTCAGCCTGGCCCAGCACAGGCTATACACCAAATGGCGAGTGAACAAGGAGGTGGAAGACCTCCCTCTCTCTTTGTAACTCTGATCTTCAAAATAACTAGATAAATCTTGTTTAAAAAGAAGAAGAAGATGGTGGCGGTGTCTCCTCCAACCCCTGTTAGTGGAAGTCCCCTCTCATACTGTATGTGCTGCTCCACAGCATCTCTTCTTTCTGTAGAATTCCCAATGCTGATTTTTCTCCAACTCTCCCCTGGGAAGGGAGTTACCCTGCTTTACTTCTATTTTCTTCCCACAGTCAAAATCAGCACATCTTTTCTGTATTCCACCATCTTTGATCCTTTTCTGAATAAGTGGCAAGAACCCACAGTGTTAATATTGAAAATTATTAATAAGCTTACCGATATCATAAGTGTCAAGAGAAAATTTTTGGCATTTTCTTGCAAAGATGAACAGTAAAGTAAGAATCTAAACATTTTTTCTTGTTCTGATAATTTAATTTTACTCAGAAACTACTTCCACTGTATTTGTATTGTACTTCTCTTCTGCCTGACTCCCTAATCACTTTATCTTAAATTGTTTTCCAATCTCTTCGATTTTTTGTCATAATTATTTCTTTTATTGTCATCTGGTTCCTGTAGCATTTCCTGTATTACCAGGTTGATATTGTAGATGTGTTAATTATTTTTTTTTCCTAAAACATTTTTCCTACTGTCCAGAAATTGAAATAGGAGAAATCTTGATGTATTTATGTCATGAATTAAAGATAAAATTCATGTCTGCTGAGTTATGTATTTAGAAATTTTTATATTTTTTCCACTCTTGTCTTCCATAGTAAAACAATACTATTCTTCTGTGAATTTGCATAATAATTTTCCCAACTTTCTAGAAAATTATATTGTGACTTCTTATTGTTCTTAAAAGGCTATAAACATTATCAGGAATGGGTCATTATATGCTCATGGCGTACTGTGTTGAATTGAAAAGTGTTTGCCGGTGGCAGGTGCTGTGGCGTAGTGCGTTAAGGCACCTCTTGAAGTGCCGGAATCCCATATGGGATTCTAGTTGAAGTTCTGGCTGCTCCACTTCCAATCCAGCTCTCTGCTAAGGCCTGGGAAAGCAGTAGAATATGGCCCAGGAACAGCATTGTGACACAGTGGGTTAAAGCCTTGGCCTGAAGCACCGGCTCTAGTCCCAGCTGCTCCTCTTCTTATCCAGCTCTCTGCTATGGCCTGGGAAAGCAGTGAAAGATGGCCCAAGTCCTTGGGCCCCTGCACCTGCATGGGAGACCTGGAAGAAGCTCCTGGCTCCTGGCTTCGGATCGGCACAGCTCTAGCCATTGTGGCCAGCTGGGGAGTGAACCAGCGGATGGAAGACCTCTGTTTCTCTCTATACCTCAGTCTTTCAAGTAAATAAAAATCTGCGGCTCACTAGGCTAATCCTCCGCCTGCGGAGCCAGCACAACGGGTTCTAGTCCCAGTTGGGGCACTGGATTCTGTCCTGGTTGCTCCTCTTCCAGTCCAGCTCTCTGCTGTGGCCTGGGAAGGCAGGAGGATGGCCCAAGTGCTTGGGCCCTGCACCCGAATGGGAGACCAGGAAGAAGTACCTGGCTCCTGGCTTCGGATCGGCGCAGCACACCGGCCACAACACGCTGGCCATAGCGGCCACTTGGGGGGTGAACTAATGGAAAAGAAAAAAGGTCTCTCTGTCTCTCTCACTGTCTAACTCTGCCTGTCCAAAGAAAAAAAAATCTTTAAAAAAAAAGAAAAGAAAATGGTCCAAGTCCTTGGGCCTCTGCACCCGCATGAGAGACCCAGAAGAAGCTCCTGCCTACTGGCTTCGAATCAGCACAGCTCCAACAATTGCAGTTAATTGGGGAGTGAACCAGCAGATGGAAGACCTCTGTCTCTCTCTCCCTCTTCCTCTCTTTCTCTATGTGTGTGTAGCTCTGACTTTCAAATAAATAAATAAATAAATCTTTTTTAAAATAGTGTTAAATAAAGATATAGTAGGTGAATATATACCTAATAGTGCAAATAATTTTATTAATTGGTTTACATTACAATTATTTAAAGGATATTTATTTGAGACTTTGTACTTGCCATTATTTGTTTTATATATGGCAAATACAGTCAGTATTAAGGTAGCCTGTTCGCTTAGTTAAAACTCTCCCAGGATATAGAACAAAATAAAAATGTGTTATCTTGTCTTTATAGTCCTAAATGTTCTATATTCCTGTTTCATATCAACTTATCCCAGTCTCCCATTTACTTTTTACTTTGATCTCTCTGCTACATTAATATGTCAAACTCATTGTTAAGTTAACGAAATAGGCAACCTGTTATTTGGATTATTCTTCCTCTATTGTCATGTTACTAGGTGTTTCTTGTTCCCATTTCTTGTTCGTTCATTTTACATCCTCAGAGAGATTCTCTAACTGCTGAAGAAAAACCAACCAGCATGTTGAAGCATATCTCCCTGTTTTAATCCTCTGCTTATTTTACTGGCAATTTTCTAATTCATTGTCTGCTTATTTGACTATTCAATTCACATTTCTATTTTTTATCACTTTTTTATACTTTTATTTAGTAAATATAAATTTCCAAAATATAGTTTATGGATTACAATGGCTTTCCCCCCCATAACTTCCCTCCCAACCACACCTCTCTCATCTCCCGTTCCCTCTCCCATTCCATTTACATCAAGATTCATTTTCAATTATCTTTATATACAGAAGATCGATTTAGTATATATTAAGTAAAGATTTCATCAGTTTGCACCCACACAGAACATAAAGTGTAAAATACTGTTTCAGTACTACTTATAGCATTAATTCACATTGGACAACACATTAAGGACAGAAATCCTGCATGGGGAGTAAGTGCACAGTGACTCCTTTTGTTGACTTAACAAATTGACATTCTTATTTATGGCATCAGTAATCACCCGAGGCTCTTGTCCTGAGTTGCCAAGGCATAGCAGTTAAGCGACCACCTGGGGCCCCAGCATCACATGTTAGAGTGTATGGGCTTTGGTCCTGGCTCTATTTCCAATTCAAGTTTCCTGCCAATGAGCAAATATAGAAGGCTGCAGGAGACAGCTCAAGTACTTGGGTCTCTATCACCCATTGGGAGTACTGCATTGAGTTCTAGGCTCCTATGGAAGCCTTTTGAGTTCGCCATCTTTGATCTTATTTAGACAAGGTCATAGTCAAAGTGGAAGTTCTCTCCTCTCTTCAGAGAAAGGTACCTCCTTCTTTGATGGCCCGTTCTCTTTCCACTGGGATCTCACTCGCAGAGATCTTTCATTTAGTTTTTTTTTTTTTTTTTTTTTTTTTTTTTTTTTTTTCCCCAGAGTGTCTTGGCTTTCCATGCTTAAAATACTCTCATGAGCTCTTCAGCCAGACCTGAATGCCTTAAGGGCTGATTCTGAGGCCAGAGTGCTGTTTAGGACATCAGCCATTCTATGAGTCTGCTGTGTATCCTGCTTCCCATGTTGGATCATTCTCTCCCTTTTTTATTCTATCAGTTAGTATTAGCAGACACTAGTCTTGTTTGTGTGATCCCTTTGACTCTTAGACCTATCAGTATGATCAATTGTGAACTGAAATTGATCACTTGGACTAGTAAGATGGCATTGGTACATGCAACCTTGATGGGATTGTATTGGAATCCCCTGGCACATTTCTAACTCCACCATTTGGGGCAAGTCAGCTTGAGCATGTCCCAAATTGTACATCTCCTCCCTCTCTTATTCCCACTCTTATATTTAACAGGGATCATTTTTCAGTTAAATTTCAACACCTAAGAATAATTGTGTGTTAATTTCCATTTTAATAGGAGCTTTTTGTAACAGATACTAAATTGAGATATACAACTATCATAAGAGAAAACCATAAAATTTATTTATTCGAAGAGTGTGGTTAACCAAACAACTCATTGTACTTTAATTTCCTTTGTCATAAATGCTCAGAAGAGTATATATTTTCACACTTGGGTTTTGAAAACAAGAATAGTTGAGTTCTGCAGAAAAAAAGATAGTTATCAGCACTCATTATTGTACAACATTTTTTCTCAGAAGATGAAAGTTAAAATAATATGTTTAAATTATCAATTAATGAGATTACTGGATATGAATTAATGAAAAGATAGTTTATGAAAATACTCATTTTTTGCTATTTTATCTTTTCACCTGATTTTATTGTATTTACTTAGCATTGACTTTTAATGAAATCTTCCCAAAACTCTGAAGAGAGACCACATGCATGTTCTAGAAATGAATAGAATATTACTAACTTGGATATACACTGGGCTCTGGACATGTTACTACTTAAAATATAAATAGCTTGAGATAAAACAAATAATAGTAATGTTACTATATTTAGTATATGTAGTAATTATTTTTAAATTAGTTTAAATTGTCAAATGTAAATATCTTGATATATGTGTGATATTTTTTATGTGGTTTCAGATTTTCTGTTTTGTTGAGAATCTGTATCTATGTTCATTAAGAATATAGGTTTGTAGTTCTCTTTTCATATTGTGTCTTTGTTTGGTTTTGGTATAAAAGTAATGCTGGCCTCATAAAAAGAGTTTGACAGAGTTCACCCTGTGCAATATTTTGGAGTAGTTTAAAGGTATTAGAATTACTTTCTCTTTGAATGTTTTGTAAAATTCAGTAGTAAAGCCATCAGGTCCCAGACTTCGTTAACAAAAGATTTCTCGCTACTGCTTCAATCTCATTGCTTGTTATGGTCTTTATATGTTTTCTATGTCTTCTTTAGTAAATTGGATAGGTTTTATGAATCCAGGAATTTAACTATTTCTTTGAGGCTTTCCAATTTATTAGCATATAGTTCTCTGAAGTAATTTGTTATAATTCTTTGTGTTTCAGTGGTGTCAGCTGTAATGTCTGCTTGTTCATCTTGATTTAAATTTTTTGAGATGTTTTTCTCTTTTTTCTTTGGCTAGAGGTTTATCTATTTTGTCTTCTCAAAAAAAAAAAAAAACAACTTTTTGTTTTCTTGATCTTTTGTATTTTTTTAGTTCAATTTCATTTATTTTTGCTCTGATCTTTATTATTTCTTGCCTCCTGCTGATTTAGGTGGTGTTTTGTTCTTGTTTTTCTAAATATTCAAGATGTATTATATGATCTTTCATTTGAGGTATTTCTCTCTCTTTTTTTAATTTAAACTCTTAATGCTAAATTTCCCAATTAATATTGCTTTTGCTGTATTCCACAGATTTTGATATGTGTGTGTTCATTTTCTTTTTTTTTTAAGATTTATTTATATATTTGAAAGTCAGAGTTACACAGAGAGAGAAGGGGCAAGAGAACTTCTATCCATTAGTTCACTCCCCAGTTGGCTGCAATGGCCAGAGCTGCGCCAATTAGAAGCCAGGAGCCAGGAGCTTACTCCAGGTCTCTCACATGGGTGCAGGGGCCCAAGGACTTGGGCCATCTTCTACTGCTTTCCCAGGTCATAGCAGAGAGCTGGATCAGAAGCGGGGCAGCGGGACTTGAACCGGCACCTATATGGGATGTCAGCACTGCAGGCGGTGGCTTTAGCTGCTATGCCACAGTGCTGGCCCCATGTGTGCTCATTTTCACGGAAGGTTTTTATTTTTTTTTTCTTTTTTCTTTTTTCTCTTTGACAGGCAGAGTGGACAGTGAGAGAGAGAGAGACAGAGAGAAAGGTCTTCCTTTGCCGTTGGTTCACCCTCCAATGGCTGCCGCGGCCGGCACGCTGAGGCCGGCGCACCATGCTGATCCAATGGCAGGAGCCAGGTACTTCTCCTGGTCTCCCATGGGGTGCAGGGCCCAAGCACTTGGGCCATCCTCCACTGCACTCCCTGGCCACAGCAGAGAGCTGGCCTGGAAGAGGGACAACCGGGACAGAATCCAGCATCCCGACCGGGACTAGAACCCGGGGTGCCGGTGCCGCTAGGCGGAGGATTAACCTAGTGAGCCGCGGCGCCAGCCTCACGGAAGGTTTTGAGTTAATTTTAATTTCTTGAATGACTCAATGTTCATTCTATCATGCTGTTTAATTTCCAAGTATTTATGAGAGCTCTGTTCTTGTTGCTGATTTGTAGTTTTGGTGCTTTATGATCACAGACTATATATGGTATGATTACAACCTTTTTAAGGCTGCTGCGACTTGATTATTGGCATAATATGTGGCCTATCCTCAAAAAATATTCCATGTGCTGGTAAGAATATGTATTTTGCACCTGTGGGGTGAAATGTCCTGTAAATATGTTTAGGTACATTTGCAGGATAGTGTGTTTAACCTCCAATTTAATTTTTTTCAATTATGAAATAGGTAATTGTATTATTAGTCTATTTTTAGTCCATATATTTTGTCATTTCAAATAATTTGAATACCATTAAATTTCCATATGTGTTACAGTAATGCCAGTTAGAACTTCTCAGTATTACTTGGAGATCATTTTGAATAGAATCACAAGGAATTTTATCGTTCATTAACAAAAACAACTACATTTTTTAAAATTGCTCCCTTGTGCAGTTAGATAGGAGGACTACTTTATAATATTCTATACACAATTTGAGTAACTATGGTTGACAGCAAATATGTGTACACTTCAAAATAGCTGGTAGAAAATATTCTGAGTAATCATAACACCAAGTATGCTAAATTTTGAAGGTTAGGGATAAGTCAATTAACCAGATTTGAAAATAATACTTTGCATACAAATATAAAACTATCACACTGTACCCTTTGGATATGTACAATTATGTGTTAATTGAAAAGTTTAAAAAGTCTTTAAAATTGAGATATGGTTCAGATATAGTAAATTATACTATCTAGTATACAGTTCCATAAGGTTTGGCATAACCATAGGATGGTATAAGTCCTTCACAACCAAGCTATACAACTTTTCTAATGCCACTGAGAAATTGCTCATTCTTCTTTTTAGCCCTTGCTCCCACACCAGTTGCTATTCATCTATGCTGTGTGAATCAATTTTTGTTCATTTTCATTCTTAAGTAGTAGCCATTGTATAAATTTACTGAAGTTTATTTATCCACTTCTCAGCTGATAGCACCATTGGGCTTTCCCACATTTTGGCAATTGTGAATAGTCACCACAAACATTTGTGTATATACACACAATCTTTCCTAGTATGTTGTAACTTATGAAGAATGTTACGGTTGTTTATTTGCTTCCTAAAACATTCTTGAGGTTTACTTCTAAGCAATCTTTCTTTAGCATTGTTAGATTCACTCAGAAACATCATCTGAAATTGCTAAATTTTAGATTGAAAATACAAATGTTTATAAAGAATTATCAGTGTCAGAATTTCAATTGTTATTTTTATAGCCCTTTTATTTTACAATTATATTTGGTGTTTTATGTTAACTTTGGCAGTAAAATGAACTGCCTCTTATACATATTTATCTTCTGTGGCTAACAAATTGTGTTATTCAATCTCAGAAAGATAATGATTTCCAGAAATGATATTTTAGATCATACACAAAATATAATTTCTTGTAAGGATGGCTTTCTATGGTGATATATGTATACATTGTCCTTTAAAAAAACAAGAATACAAAACAAAATAAGATTTCTTGTCTGTGGTCATGTGGTTGCTCAACGGGAGCAAATATATTTGTCTCTTCTGTGAACTGTTATATATCAACTGTATCAGTCACTGGGCATTTTTGGTAATGTATCTAGAATTTTCTTAATAATAAGATCCAGCACAGAGGAACAGTGGGTTAAAACCCCTGCCTACAGTGCCAGTATCCCATATGGGCAACAGTTCAAGTCCTAGCTGCTCCACTTCTTTATTTTATTATTTTTTATTTTTTTATTTGACAGATAGACAGAGAGAGAGAGAGAGAGAGAGAGAGAGAGAGAGAAAGGTCTTCCTTCCGTTGGTTCACTCCCCCAAATGGCCACAATGACCAGCGCGCTTCGCCTATCTGATGCCAGGAGCCAGGTGCTTCCTCCTGGTCTCCCATGGAGGTGCAGGGCCCAAACACTTGGGCCATCCTCCACTGCCTTTCCGGGCTACAGCAGAGAGCTGGACTGGAAGAGGAGCAACCGGGACTAGAACCGGGCACCCATATGGGATGGTGGTGCCACAGATGGAGGATTAACCAAGTGAGCCACAGAGTGGGCTCATGGCTGCTCCACTTCTGATCCAGCTCCCTGATAATGAACCTGAGAAAGCTGCGAAGGATGTCCCAGGTGTTTGGGTCCGTGTAACCATGGGAGACATAGAGGAGGCTCCTGGCTCTTGGCTTTGGTCTAGCAGAGCCCCAGTCATTGCAACAATTTGGAGAGTGAACCAACAAATGGAAGAATTCTCTCTCTGTCTCTACCTTTCTCTATGACTCTGCCTTTCAAATAATATAAAATGAAATAAATCTTTAAAACTTTAAATAATGATAATATCCACCATTATTTTAAAAGATGATCTTCTCTTACACAATTTTTAGTGTCTAGGCTAGACAGCAGAGCAATTCAGACAGAAGCTGGTAGTTGTTTGGTAACCTAATCACAGAATAGCTATTCTAGTATATATGTTGTATTACATTTGTTGGAAACCAATTATTTTGTAGAAATCACATGTAAGAGGGGTAACTATAAGGGGTAACCTGGGGGCAGTGATAATAGAGAGTTATTTTAGACATGTTCTATCACAATAATAAATCAGCTTATTAACTGCATCTGAGTGATTGTTAAAAATAGAAATAAAATATGTTTTGAGTTCACATAATTTTCTATTTATCAGAAAATTAAAATTCTGTAAAACTTGTTATTCAATACTTAAATAATAGCAAAAATATACTGAAAAATTAACTTAATTATTCACTGAATACCTACTTTTAAACATTATTAGTTCAGTATGAAATCTGTATTTAAATTAATTTTTAAAAATCACTATTCTAAGAAGGATTCCTAAGGCTTTGCCTGATGAAAAAAGAATTTGTATTATATTAGACACCTCTGTATTGAAGACAATCAAATAGTGGTTAGTTACCATATGTTCAATGTTTTAAGCAAAGAAACTGTCGCTCCCTGTCTTCATGGAGGAACGACACAGGACCCTGCGCTGTTCTTTTGTCTGCTCGGCCCTCCCCGGGTTTGCTGCTGGTTCTTCCCGGGTTGGCTACCGACCCTTCCACCTCCGTGGAAGGGCAGTTCCCCCTGGCCACTTTCCCCACTTCCGCAGGGGAGCAGCACACCGCGGGCCGGCTCTCTCGGGGGCTGCTCAGGTGTTCCTTCAGATAGATGTTCCCCTTAGATGTTCCTGGTGCATGTTGTCTCTCTCCTCCTTTATAGTCCTCTTCCACCAATCCCAACTCTGCTACCCACACGCCGAGCACGCTGCTCTCCTCCAATCAGGAGCAAGTCCTGCTGTTTATTGGTTGAACTGGAGGCAGCTGTGTAGAAGCTGTTTCTCCCTTCTCAGCGCCATATTGTGGGAGAGCAGATGCATAGAATAAGTCTTAATTCCAGTAACAGTCTAGTCCGAGTTGCTCCCCACAGAAACAAATGCACATCTTTCCTAATCTAAATAGCTACTCCACCGCAACCATGTGGTGAAAGCACTGTGATAACTACCAGGAAAAGAGAAACCTGCTATAAGAGGGTGCAAATAGGAACAGTATTGAAGAATCCCATTACCCTCTAGAACTACAAGGATTGGAAAATTTGGTAGTTTAATGCTACAGAAAAAAAAAAGAAAGAACATTTTTTTCTTTTTTGTTGAGATATAGAATGTGCATATTTATGAGGTACCATGTGATATTTTGGTATATATACACATTGTGCAAAATTCAAATCAGTGTGAACGTATTTAAAACACATATTTATCATCTCTTTATGCTGAACATATGCAAAATCCTCTCTTTTAGTTTTTTGGAATAGAAAATACCTCATTATTAGTATCTGCCTTTATCTTATAGTGAATATAATATCAGAACTTCTATCACTGAATCCTCACTGATGAACATTTTCCCATTCCTCTCTCACCTAGTTCTCCACAGCCTTTAGTATTATCACTCTATTCTTGGTGTCCATGAGATTAACATTTTTAGATTCTACTTAAGGGTGAAATCACAGGTAGTTGTCTTTCTGTACCTGGCTTATTTTACTTACTGCAATGACCTCTGGTTTCCTTATTGTTGTGGCAAATGACAGGATTCGGTGCTTTTATGACTGAATAGTAATACATTGCATTTATATATCATGTTATACTACTAGTCCATGAGTGTGTCCTCTACTGGATTACCTTCTTGATTTCATTTTCAGATAATTGGCTGTTTTTATACAGCAATAATCACTGCTTTTTGTATGCTGATGGAGGTACCTTTCTCTGAAGGGAGGAGAGAACTTCCACTTTGACGACAACCTTGTCTAAATATGATCAGAGTCGGTGAACTCAAAAGGCTTCCATAGCCTTGGCAGCTCATGACCAGAGCCTAGGGTGATTATTGATGCCATAAGCAAGAGTGTCAATTTGTTAAGTCAACAACAGGAGTCACTGTGCACTTACTCCTCATGTAGGATCTCTGTCCTAAATGTGCTGTACATGGTGATTTAATGCTATATCTAGTACTCAAACAGTATTTTTCGCTTTGTGTTTCTATGTGGGTGCAAACTGTTGAAATCTTTACCTAATATACGCTAAACTGATCTTCTGTATATAAAGAGAATTGAAAATGAATCTTGATGTGAATGGAAGGGGGGAGGGAGCAGGAAAGGGGAGGGTTGCAGGTGGGAGGGAAATTATGGGGGGGAAGCCATTGTAATCCATAAGCTATACTTCGGAAATTTATATTCATTAAATAAAAAAATAAAAGCAGATTGGCAATTAATTTACATGATTTTATATTATAAATTGGTTATTTATTTCAATGTATGATTATTTGTTATAAATAATCTATTATTATTTATTATTGATTGTTAAAACCAAATCAGAATTCACTCTATCATTTTAATTATTATTAATTTATATGAGCATGATCTCTTTTCCATAATAAAGTCTGTCAAGGTTAATTATCAATCTACTGTTCATTATGTATGGCATCCTAACATATTAAGAATGCATGGACTAAGAACATTTTATTGCTTCTAAAACTTTCCAATAATTTCATCATATTTCAATTTATGAATTTAAATGTTACATATATAGTATATGTTTTAAAAATTTGGTCATAATAATGAATAAATATTTTCCTAATAGCAATAATTATTTCATTTTAAGTGTGGCTATTAAATTTAGAGGAGCTATTACATTAAAAACATTTCATTTTATTTGAAATCACTGTGGATTACTTCAACTATAACACAATATTAGGACAATTGTTCATAGTCATGTGCAGGTGCAAAAAAATGCAACTTTCTTAGTGGAATTAAATTATTAATGAATCCTCTTTTAATACATTTAATATTACACATGAAATATTTTAACTCATATTTTATCAAAGGATAATGTTTCTAAATTTTATATTAAATAAAACATTTTTCCACATAGAAAATTTATTATTTCAGAAAAATTCAATGGAAAGACTATTATTTAGCATTTAGAATGAATAATTAATTATTGAATATTTCAATATTCTCTTAAGCAAAATTTGCTTGAAGAAGATATATTTGTAGGATGGCATAATACTTGGCCAAATCCTAAATTCCATATTTATATTTGCTACAGACAATATACAATACATCATAATTTAAGAACTATGCAATTTAACATAATGCAATTAAAATAAAACAAAATCACAAAAATTCAAATAAGAACTTTTTTATTTTGCAAACATTTTTCATTCTACTTGCTCCCAACACTCCTCAGAGCTTGAACCTATAATAGTGTCTGAAAGTAAATTCCATATGAGAATTCCCAGAAACAGCTTATAGATGCATAGGAATATCAGCTATACAAAATGAGTTCCTCAAGCACTAAAATAACATTTTTAACTTTTCATTACGTTTGTTAAACTAGATACGTTACAACAGGTTATGTTATATTTTGATAGAAAATAAACTGATTGGAAACATGATTTATACCCATTCTCCTTTTACTGGAACTACTTTCATAGCCTTGTCTCCCACATGTACCCATGCACGCACCACATGCAAGGGCTCAAGAACTTGGGACATCTTCTGTTGCTTTCCTAGGCACATTAACAGGAAAGCAATGTAGCCAGGACTCTAATGGGCACCCAAATACAGAATGCTGACTTCACAGGCAGTGGCTTAACCCACTGCTCCACAACACTGACCACTCCGTACCAGTCTTTATCGGGCCTATTTGAAATATCCAGAAGAGCTATCTTATCTATGACAGTAAAAGGGGGATTCAAAAGCTTCATAGAAAATACATATTATGTAAAACTATTCATGTATTTTGGAATTTTTTGCACAGAATAAATATATTTAATCTAGTTTTTCCAAGAATTGCTTGAAGTACTCTCATATATAAAGTCATTTTCCTAAATGAATTTATTGTCTTTATTCCTCTTTTTGAAAAATAGTCATATATGTATTAAAACTGATGATAAATACAATGGAAATATGTGTATCTCTTGTCAATGAGGTCTTTTTTAAAAACATTTATTTATTTATTTGAAAGCAGAGTTACAGAGAGGCAGAGGCAGAGAGAGAGAGACAGAGAGGGAGCAAGGGAGCATGAGAGAGAGAGAGAGAGGTCTTCTATCTGCTGGTTTGCTCCCCAAATGGCCATGACAGCCAGAGTTGGGCCAACCCACAGACAGGAGCTTATTCCAGGTCTCCGACACATGTGCAGGAGCCCAAGGACTTGGGCCATCTTCTGCTGCTTTCCTAGGCCATAGCAGAGATGGATTGAAAGTGGAGCAGCTGGGACTTGAACTGGTGCTGTGGGGAGCAACTCGGACTAGACTAAGTTACTGGAATTAAGACTTATTCTATGCATCTGCTCTCCCACAATATGGCGCTGGGAGAGGAGTAAACAACTTCTACACAGGTGCCTCCAGTTCGACCAATAACCTGCAGGAGTTGATCCTGCTCCTGATTGGAGGAGAGCAGCGTACTCCGTGTGGGTAGCAGAGCTGGGATTGGTGGAAGAGGACTGTAAAGGAGGAGAGAGACAACATGCACCAGGAACACCTGAGGGGAACACCTGAGCAGCCCCCGAGAGAGCCGGCCGGTGGTGTGCCGCTCCCCCGCGGAAGTGGGGAATGTGGCAGGGAGCCCGCCCCTCCACGGAGGTGGAGGGACGGCAGCCAACCCGGGAAGAACCAGCAGCAAACCCGGGAAGGGCCAAGCAGACAAAAGAACAGCGCAGGGTCCTGTGTCGTTCCTCCACGAAGAGGGGGAGCGACAGGTGCCCTTATGGGATGCCAGCACTGCAGAAGGCCGTTTTACCCACTATACCACAGTGCCAGCCGCTCCAATGTGGTCCTTAAAGGCAAGATGTAAGTCTTAAAAAACTCAGACTACTCACCAATATGTACAGTAACTAAATTAAGTGGCTTAAGTGTAAAGCTTTTTTGTCATTGAAACTACATATACAGTTCATCTTCCTGGATACTGTTGACCAAGTAGGTTGCACAGATTATATTGATTAGTTTTCCCTACTTGTTTGAAGATTGGCTACTGTAGGCTGTATAGGAAGCCTGAGATTGGGGAAAATGAACTCTCTTTCAAATGCTACATCATCTTTTCACCAGGCTGTTCCATGTTAATTCTCATGGTAGTGTCAGATGCCAAAAGAATGTGGATGTATTTTCAGACCTAGGCTCAGAGCAGACACAGGATCACTTCCAATGCATCCTAATAGCCAAAGAAGGTCCCAGTGCAAGCCAAGACTTGAGGAGGAGAAAAACTGCAAAGAACATTCTAAGAACAATGATGGAATGTAGTAAAGATAAATAATCATAGCATATTCTGGAGTTAACCTAGCAAAATCCACCTATAAACCAATTGGAAAATTAAATTCATTATCACATAATTTCCATCCTGTCGCTCCTCCGCTCGCGGACCGGACACTGTTATTCCCTTGCTGTCGTTTTTTTCTACAGTAAAGCAAGCACAAGTAAAGAGAAAAACGAAATAACGAGCTCCCCAGCGAACTCTCCACCAACTCTCCACCCCCGAACTCTCCACCAGCCTGGAGACAGTAGTTGTCCCAGAAAGTGCAGTTGAGTCTCCTTTTATAGTCCTCTTCCACCAATCCATTCTCCGCTGCCCGCTGCCCGCTACCCGCGTGCTGAGGATGCCGCTTTCTTCCAATCAGAGGTTGGGTCAGCTCCTGCAACTCATTAGTCACATTGATGAAGCAGCCGAAGCCGCTGTGTAGAACTTGTTTACTCCCTCTCAGCGCCATGTTGTGGGAGCCGGGCCCTGCTTCCCACACATCCATTATCATACAATAATTTTTTAAAAGGACTATTGCTACATTGAATGTCTTGTTTGGCTATTGTAAAAGAAAGACTAATAGTTAAATAGTCAAGAAAGATTATTTTTTCTTGTTTTTTAAAGATTTATTTATTTGAAAGTCAGAGTTACACAGAGAGAGAAGGAGAAGCAGAGACAGGGAGAGAGGGGTCTTCCGTCTGCTGGTTCACTCCCAATAAGCCACAATGCCTGGAGCTGCGCTGATCTGAAGGCAGGAGCCAGGAGCTTCTTCCGAGTCTCCCTCGTGGGTGCAGGGGCCCAAGGACTTGGGCCATCTTCTACTGCCTTCCCAGGCCATAGCAGAGAGCTGGATCAAAATTGGAGCAGGTAGGACTTGAACCAGTGCCCATATGGGATTACCTGTTAAGCCACAGCACTGGCTCCGGACTTTTTTCCAAAACCACTGCAATAAGTAACAGGCAAGAGGATTTTAAATACTAAGACAAGCTGATGAAAAATCTTGCAGGTCATGTTGACAAGGGTAGATCAGCAGGTCATGGAAAATACCAAGTTAGTTCAGAGACGGTGAATGTTTTCTTCTGTGATTCAGCCATCTGTGTTTGCTAATTGAAACCAACCAGACTTCCACATTCTACACAGACAAGGCAATGGCTTCCAATTCTCTGATAAAGTATTTTCTTGAGTTCTTAGCTTGAAAAGAGGATTTCAAGGAGACTATATGGATTTACCCAGAGGAATAATCTGCAGGTACAAGTCTTCTAAAGTAAGTCTATTTAAAGATGAAGGTGGGTCAGAAGCATAAAATTGAAATAGGAGATGTCCCCTAAAATTTATACAAAAATGTGGCCCTTTAGAGTTCCCCAGAAGCGCCATATGGGGTGCCACATATGCTACTGGAATTTGTGGTGCCATATAATTTCACCATATGCTTATTAATAAATCCCCAATATTAAAAAGCCCAAGAGGGTTCTTGCCTAATATTTAGAGAAGAATTCTAAATACCGGCACAGATAAACAAGGCAGCATGGTACATTTTAGGCTTTTATTTAGTGCAAAAGGTGCACAGGAGAGTGAGAGCTTTATTTAAGAGAGAGAGGTAAATCTGGATCCATTCTGAGCACCAAAAACCAGCCACGTGGAGGAGCATCTAGGCCAGTAAGCCTTGGGCGGGTGGCCTGAAGGCCATGTACCTTGGAGGCAAAGGGCTACAGCAAGCGCCCTCCTGGCAAGAGGCCAGGGAAGAAGAGAAGGGCCTGCCAGGACACACTGTGTCCCAGGCTTTTAACTCACTTCCAAAGGGGAGTGGTTAATTAACCTGATTGGCTGGTGGGCAGCTAAGTGTGGCCAGGTCGCGGGATGAGGTCACACAGGGGCAAGGTGAAGGTATCAGGTAGAGCATGAGGTCACACAGGGGTATGGTGAAGGCGTGGTCTTCCAGCTCACAAACTTAATTAATTTTAACCTGTATGCCTGCCTACTTCAAAATGAGGAATAAACCAATGCTTAGTTAACCTAAGAAAATACAAAAATCTCCACTGGGTTGCCAGCATTGTGGCATTGCTGGTAGAGCCACTGCCTGCAGTATCAGCATCCCATAAAAGCTCCAGTTCATGTCCCAATAGCTCCATTTCTGATCCAGCCCCCTGCTAATGGCCTGGGCAGCAGAAAATGGCACAAATGTTTGGACCCCTGCCACCAACATGGAAGACACAATGAAATTCCTGGCTCATGTTTTCCACCTGGCCCAGCACTGGCCATTGCAGCCATCTGGGGATTAACCAGTGGATCTAAGATCTCTCTGTTCTCTCTTTTTCTCTGTAGCTCTTTCAAAATAAATAATAATAATTAAAAGTAATATCTTGATCAATAAATCTCCTCATGGTTTCCTCTAATTATGTTCTATGTAAGATTAATTATATCAGGTTAAAAGCAATTCAGTCCATCTACTTTCTATTTTTACTGGAATTATAGATGCATACATATCTCTGTGTGTGTGTGTGTAGACACATGCAAGCATAAATTCGTACATACACACACACACAATATAACTCCATTTGTATATATTTTCCATGTCTCTAAGTCTCTTGAAGTGATTCTTAAATTCACTTTTAATATTTATATGTACCACAATACCATAGGTAAGATAAAGTTATTTTTTAGTGCTTCTAATTAAATTTTTTACATAAATGACATTTGGAATTATTTGCACTAAGGAAAAAAACCTACCTCATTTCAATTGGGCATTTCTATTTTGTACTAAATTAGCCAGAGCTATCATATTGCTGTTTCCTATAAGTAAAGTAACATTTATCCTCATGAACAAACTTGTAGAACAAATAAGATTTTGTCATTTAGACTTTTCTCATGAATAAAATGCCTTTAGGGGAAAATAGAAATGATTTTTTCCTCCCCATTTCCTTACCCACAATAACAGCTCCACTGACATAAGTGAAATTTTATAAAAAGAGACACATTTTGTTTGGAGACAAGTATGAAATAGTCCAACCTTAAAGGTAGGATTTTTAGAAAATGGTGAACAGAGAAAAACAACAATGTTAATGGGGGAGCAGTTATAGGCTCATCTATGTTGTTAACATAAATTGCATTGCCACAGAATTGTACCATTCTTTTCTACACAGAATCAAGAGTATTTATCATAACAAAGGGCTATTCTTTTACAACTCAGTAGGAAACAGGCAATAGCAGAATTCTTATTAGAATGTGCAGTGATAAAGAATTCAACTCAGCTATATCTTGCAAATGTAAAAGTTAAAGGAAACTTTCTTATAAATGGACTGACCTTCAAAATAGTAATATCAGACCTAAAACAAATATCTGCTCTTTATGTACCATGGGACTTTGATATATATAAATAAGCAAGTAAAACTTGTATTTGCAAAGGTGGTGAATATCATCTTAGAAATAAAATAGCTCTTCAACCTTAGAAAAATACATGTACAAATAATTTTTCATTTATGTGTCATCAACTCCCAGGTCTTCAGAGTAATGGTGTTGTCCCTCCTCTTTATGACTCTGATAGTTGAACTTGCCATGGACATCCATCCAGTATCCTGAGGAATCTCATCAGTAATCTATGAACCAGACTTTACATCATAAAGCAAGACAAGATCAACATCAGTGAGGTAGTGAAATACAGTCAATCCATCAGCATGGATGTCATGTTAGCTGTGACCCAGCTCAACAAGGCCAGCCATGTTCAGAAGATGGATGAACCTGGATTATATTAGCAGCTGCTGAAGGTAAGTTACAGCAAGGTGACTATAGGAGAGTGGGAGAGTGAATAGAACTGAAAGAAGCAACAAACAAGAGAACAAAAAAAAAAAAGAAAGAAAAAAAAAAAAAAAAGAAACAGAGTAAGACCAAAATACCAAGTCAAAGTTTATAGATATTAATGAAAACTGAAAAATACTCTGGTACAAAGGTACAAATATTCTTATTTTCTCCTTTTTATATTTTGATACATTGATAGAGCTTCTACAAAACCAATAATACCCTGGCAAGTTTGCTATTAAAGATCGTGATAATATTTAGTCTATGTAGTCTGAAACAATGGCGAATAAAAGAACCACATTTCTTATAAGATTCTCAAATATTATTTTAGCTATTGGATGGAACTCCAAATATAATTCAATTTTCAATGACTTAAATGGTTCTTGATTTTCATTTATTCTCATTTTGTGATATTCGGGACAGTGAGTTACAGAAAACAGTGAGTTACACCAAACTCTCGGGGCCAGAGTCTTTTGTCCAGGAAGCCAGTGGTTCCATGCTGGGCATGTGCTTTCCAAATCATGCAGCCCAGATTGAGCTGCAGGGTAAGCTTATAAAGGCAAAAACCACATCTTATTGGGAGTTAATTACAAAGCCAAGCATTCCATACAGAAGCCAGAACAAGCAAGGATACATTTATCTCAGGGCATCAAACACATTTTCCCAGCACTTAATCTACATAATCTTTATAGATAACTTTCTTACAAGGCTAGTTTTTGAGCAGATAGTAGCTGTGCAACTGTTTAGAAAAAATAGAGGACAGAGTGACTAGATCATTCTGAGACAAAATGAAGTTATGCTGGTCAGGCCATAGCTCACTGGCACTGGCACTTCAATTTGACGTGACTTTAAGCAATGGTTTAAAGACAGTCTAAGAGTTTATGTGCTCTGGTATATTGACTTCTTTTTTTTTTTTTTTTTTTTTTTTTTAGATTTTATTTATTTATTTGAGAGGTAGAGTTACAGACAGTGAAAGGTAGAGACAGAGAGAAAGGTCTTCCCTCCTTTGGTTCACTCCCCAGATGGCCGCAACAGCAGGAGCTGCACTAATCTGAAGCCAGGAGCCAGGTGCCTCTTCCAGGTCTCCCATGCGGGTGCAGGGGCCCAAACACCTGGGCCATCCTCCACTGCTTTCCCAGGCCATAGCAGAGAGTTGCATTAGAAGAGGGGCAGTCAGGACTAGAACCGGTGCCCATTTGGGATGCTGGTGCTGCAGGCGGAGGATTTACCTACTGTGCCACGGAGCCAGCCCCTGGTATATTGACTTCTACTAAACATGATAATGGTGACATTTAGCCTATTATTCTGTGGAACAAGTAATTTCTTTTCACTATTGTGTAATATTTCATTGAATAAATATACCAAAACTCATTTAACCACCAGGTTTTTGTTGTTAAAAGTAAAGCTGCAATGAACATTCTTAAGCTTATCATTTTATGGAAATGAGTATATTCATTGGAATTGTTTAGGCAACAAAAAGCATTGCATTCAATTTTAGTAGTACCTTTGAGTTTTTCTAAGTGGAACCAATTTACAGAAAATCCCACTTGCTCTAGATTTGACATCCTCTAAGTTATTTTCAATTTCTCTCTTACTAGTAATTCCGATAACTCTCTAATAAAATAATATTTGCATTATTTTATTTTTTCTTAATGAAAAATGAAAGGTCCCCTTTCTGTTTATATTGACTATATGAATATTTCCCTGTGAGATTATCTTCAATGTCCATTTTCCCTTTTCCACTTGAGTTATGCATGCCTATTTTTATTATTGTTTAATATATAATTTATAGATACATTTCTCAGATATAAGCTCTTTGTAACTTGTAGTACAATTTATTACTTGATTTCACATTTATAATATTATTACATAGTTTTTCATTTTAATATATGCCAATATGTTTTGCTAATTAAATTTCTATCTTTATAATCTCGATTAATTAACTTCACAGTTAGAATGGGTAATTTTTTGTGTGTGCAGTGTTTTGTAGGTAACAGGAATACTTTTTTCTATGTCAGTATCCACTTAATACCAACTTGTTTTGAAAAATGATCTGTCCCTTATGTAAACTTTGCTATAAATCAAGAAAATACTTAATGTAGAGGTGTGGTTCTGGACTATTTACTCTGTTGTAGTGCTCCATTTGTCTTCTTTATGCCAACATCATACTGTCCTAATTTCTGGTTTGTCCTAATTGTTTTTTAATTATCAGTTGATAACTTACGTAAGTGTACCAATTTTCTTTTTTGTTTGCTTATTTTTAAGAATGTTCCATTGATTCCCAGCCATTTGTGTTAACATAGACATTAGTATACTCAGCTTTATATTGATTAATTCAAAAGTACTGGGAGGATTATTTTTGGGAATGGTTTAAATTTTTAGATGAAGTACAGGTCAAGTTAAGAAGCATACCTTTAAAAATCCCTATCTGTGACATTTTAAACATGTCAATTTATTCAAGTTGTCTTGAAATTCTCTGAATACTTTGTAGACTTCTTTTCCTCATCTTATTTGTATGTTATATTAATTCTCAATAGATTACAATAGAATATTCCAAATTTTATTAACAAGAATTAGCATCTAATATTTCAAGACAGGATCGTACGAGTTGACAGTTTGTCCAGTCTTGCTGGGGTGATTCTATTGCTGTGGGCCTGGCTTAGATCATCCTGCTTATAACCCCTCTTGGCTCTGATAGGCAGGCAGGACATGCAGGAACTGACTGTTCCAAGACATGAAGGTAACATGACTCTTCTCTGCTGTAAGTGATCTGTAATCATCTGGGAGGCTAGTTTTCATTTTGGGGGGCAGGCCTTGTGGTGTAGTGGGTGAAGACACCACCTTGTGATACCAGCAGCACATATGGGCACAGGTTGGTGTGCTGGCTGCTCCCTGTCCTATTCAGCTGCCTGCTAATGGTCTGGGAGAAAAAGTAGAGGATGATGGCTCAAATGTCTGAGCTGCTGCCACCCATGTGAGAGACCTGGATGAGGCTCCGGGCTCCTGGCTCCTGGGTCTAGCCTGGCTCAGTCCTTACCGTTACAGTCATCTAGGGCATGAAACAGCAGATGGAAGATCTCTCTCTCTCTCTCTCTCTCTCTCTCTGTGTGTGTGTGTGTAACTCTTTCAAATAAATAAATAAATAAAGTTTAAAAAACACTTAATAATATTAATCTGTCTCTGGTTTTTATTTGAATATAATTATTCTTCATTTTAATCATGGAGTTTTCTGTCAGTTACTATGTATATGAAAGTTCCCTGCTATTCTTAGTTCCTAACAATGTTTATAGCAAATTTCATTGAAGGTTTTTCTATCTTTAGGGAGATTCCTTTGTAAAGCCTTCATCCTATTATGTACTTAAAGTGAGGAATAATATTGATATGATTATATAGGCTTATTTATTCAATATAAGTTTACAAAATGTGTGTTCTTTGAAAAAAATTTTACTGAGTTTAACTTATCCACTCAAAAAATGCACATGCCATAATTTTGTAGCTGAATAGGTAGGTGATCATGAAATATTTGCTTATTTTTTGTTTCTTAAAATAGCTAAAAATTTTGAAATAAAATCAATTCAATGACTTATTCTTTTAAAATATATTATTTAAAACATATTATTTTATTGAATTAACTGAAATTTTGTTTAGACTAAACATTTGTACTTGAGTGTGATTGCTCTAAAAGTTTTTCTTTATAAAATCAACATTTGAAGTCTAACTTATATATAATAAAACTAATTTGTAGAGAACTGGATATGTTTTGACAACATAAGCAAGCATAAAATCACTACCAAAATGAAGATATATATTATCTCCAGAATACCCCAAATTATTACATTTTCTTAATCTCTAAAATTTATCATTTTTCCTCCCATTTTGCTGGAACATTGGATACTTTGGTCAATATCTTTGTGTTCTTCCTTTCCCCTCTCATATATTTTGCCTTGGGTAACCATTATTCTTCTCCATGCTTCTGTGAGATCAAGTTCTTTAGATTACAGAAATGAGCACATGTACAAGGTTAACTTCTTTCTATGCCACCTTATTTGATTTAATATAGTGTCTTCAGTTGCATCTATGTTGTTGTGACAGGATTTCCTTTTTTTAAAGGATGAATAGTATTCTATTATGCTTCTATTATGCATATATACTACACTTTCAAAAATTTGTCCACTGGTGGACACCTGGGTTAACTCCATATTTGGTTACAGTGAGTAATGCTGTAATGAACAGCAGAATGTAGTTATGTCTTGGACGTACTGGTTTCATTTTTTGGTTTATATACTCAGCAGTAGTATTGTTGGTTCATATGGTAGTTTTATTTTTAAATTTTTTGAGGAAACTTCATATTGTTTTCCATGTGGTTGTATTAATTTACATTAATACCAACACTTTCCAAGTGTACCTTTTATCTATATCCTTACCAGCACATATAATTCATGTTTTTGACAATAACCATTAAGATAGAAATAAGGTAATACTCTATTATGGCTTACATTTCCATTTTGTCTATAATTGGTGACACTGAGCATTTTCCCACAAATCTGTTGGTAATTTGTATATCTTCCTTTGAGAAATGTTTATTCAATCATTTATTTATATGCATATGTACATATGTGTGCTCACATTGGGTTATAATAAATTATGACTTCATTTTTGTGCTTAGATTCTTTCTACTTTGTCCATTGGGAGTATTCTTTCTATTTTTTTAAAAAAGATTTATTTTATTTATTTGAAAGACAGAGTTACAGAGAGAGGTAGAGACAGAGAGAGAGGTCTTCCATCCACTGGTTCACTCCCCAGATGGCTGTAACAGCTAGAGCTGTGTCAATCCAAAGCCAGGAGCCAGGAGCTTCCTCTGGGTCTCCCATGTGGGTGCAGGGGCCCAAGGACTTGGGCCGTCTTCTACTGCTTTCCCAGGCTAAAGCAGAGAGCTGGATTGGAAGAGGAGCAGCCTGGACTAGAACCAGCACCCATATGGGATGCCAGCACTTCAGGCCAGGGCTTTAACCTGCTGTGCCACAGGCTCCCTGTGTTCCTGTGACATATCCTGTTTTTGTGGGTGTGGGTTTTCCTCCCCCTTTTTTATTGGTTGGAATATGTTCATTTTTAAACTATAAGATGGTTTTGATTCATCTTCCATGTTTCCTGTCCCAATTGTAGACCCAGTGATTTCTCCAAAGAACCTTGATTCCTTTTATTTGAAAAGGGTAATAGAAAATAAGACAGGAATGCTATTTCTGCTCATTGCTATCAGAGTGTCTTGAATTTGGGCCCTCACAGCTGATAGTGCAGAGATATATACATGTGCTAACCTGTGCCCAGACATATCTATACATAATTCTATTTGCATTCTTTTACACCAATAGTATGCTAAACACAAAGTAAATAAATTGATGTCTGTAAATTGAATGAGTGAATATACTGACCATTCTAGCCTTGCCTTTAATTGTTTAACCCCTAATCCAACAATGATAAATGTGGAAGGTATCCATTATTTTATTATTCAACTCTGGTATATATGTGTAGGGAGTTCAGAACTACTAGCTTATACTCCTGTGAGAAACAAATTTATAGTATACAAAATAGTGATAGGTAAGGTTTTTTTGCCTTTAATTTACAGTCTCTTCACACTTCTAGAATCACTTGTCAGCACTTTTTGTGTCACTTCTTTCATTTACATATTTGTAATGCCTTAGATTACTGTATCACTGTATACCGTTGAGAGACCCCAGAAATCCTAAATTATTTTTATTTGGATATGCAAATGATCATTCTTTGTGATGCAAATTGTGCTGAGTTTTGACAGATGCATAGCATAGTGTATCTAATATAGTGTGATGAGGAATAGCTTCACTGCTCTAAAATATCTGCACAGTTTTCCTATTCCATATTCTCCCCCTCCCAAACCCTTGGCAAACATTGCTCTGTTTACTCTCTCTTATACTTTTATCTTTTCCAAAATGTCATATAAGTGTAACCATAAAATCTGTGCCTTTTATGGCTAGCACCTTTTATATTTTTTCCAAAGCTTGATAGCACTTTCTTTTCAATTACTGAACAGTATTGCATTGTATGAAAGTACCCCAATTTGTCCACTCATTCATCTATTTCATCTATTGAAGGATGTCTGCATTTCAGATTTGGGTCATTTTGAGTGAAATATTATCAACATTTCCTTGCACATCTTTGGGTAGATACACATTTTCAAATCAATTGGGTAAATACTTAAGAGCTTTGGATTACATGATCAGACTGTTTTAGCTTTGTAAGAAATTTCTGAACTAATGTCTGAAATGGTTGTATTATTTTAAATTCCAACCAACAATGAATGATAGTTCTTGTTCTCCACATGCTCTTCAATCTTACTTTTGTACCATTTTGTTATTTTAACCATTCTGATGGCATTTCATTGTTGTTTTACTTGAATTTTTCTAATGATAAATAATTGTGTTCCTCTTTTCATGTGATTGTTGCTATCCGTTCTGATCTTTTGCTCATTCTTTTTAACTGAAGTCATTTGGTTCCTTATTGTTGAATATTAAATGTCTTGATATATTTTGGCCACTAGTCCTTTACTGGATATATGTTCTCAACAGGCAGTTCGATATTAATGTGAATTACAATGAAATTTCTTAGGGATTTGGTGCTCAGTGCTGTGTTCTTAGGGATTTGTTGCTGAGTGTTATATTGAAGTTGGTCATGTAGGCACTCTTTGCAAGCATTTGTCAGATTTCTAGACTCCTAGGAGAAAAGCAGGCCTTAGGCATCATTTTCATTGTTTCCACAGATAGTTTAGTCTCCACGAGCCATTTTTATCAGGTAATTGTGGAAAAAAAAACACTAAATTCAAATAGAATTTCCCAAGTACAAAGTCTAGCTTTTCTAACAAGTAGGTCTACTTAACTGTAAGAATCTCAGGCTTGCAGTTTTAATTATGTACTGTACTTCTATGAATTTCAAATTTCTATTAGGTTACTTTAAATTCAAAATATTCATTTTTTAATTTTATCTACCTTAGTCTAAATATTTTACCTTATCACTCAATAATTTAAAAAATAGTAATCTCAAATATTGTAAAATCTGTAACTTTAAATTCTGTATCTAAATTTCCTAAAATTTATTTAATTTTTTACTTTATATTCTCTTGATCATGACATTTTTTGATTTTTTGGTTTTTCGATAACTTTTTTTATTGAGTGACATATTTCACGTATTAAAATATAGGGGTACTTTAATGCTCAGGAGGAAGGGATAGTCTCTCAAAAAGGACTAATTTTTTTTCTAACTAAAAACTAACCTGGGTATGGAACTATCTAGGCTTTCTTCTTTGTGTTTGGTTCACTTTCCATTTTTTTAAGGCTCATTTATTTATTTGAAAGGCAGAGTGATAGAGTCAGAGAGTCAGAAAGAGAGAGAGACAGAGAGAGACAGAGAGATTCTGTCCATGGATTCGTGTCCCAAACAGTTTCAATAGCTTGGGCTAAGCTAGACTAAAGCCAGGAGCCTAGAGCCCTATCAGGGTCTCCCATGTAGGTGGCCCATGTACTTCAGTCGTCATCGAGTGCTTTCCAAGGCACTTTAACAGGGAGCTAGATCAGAAGCTGAGCAACCAAGACTTGAGCCATTGTTGTCATCTAGAATGCTGGTATCACAAGTGGTGGCTGACCTGCTACACCACAACCCCAGTCCTCCTCAATGTCTGGTTTATTTTCAATTGATCTTTAAACTTGGTTTCTTGCTTGAAAACCTATATGTTTTGAACCATCTCCTTAAGTTACTGAATTCTTGCACTCCTCCATCCTCAGATCCGTGGAAATTTCATTTATTTTCATGTAGAAAATTTTCTAAAAAAAAAACTTTTTTTCCAACTATTAGCTTGACTTTTTTTTTTTTTTTTTTGACAGGCAGAGTGGACAGTGAGAGAGAGAGAGACAGAGAGAAAGGTCTTTCTTTGCTGTTGGTTCACCCTCCAACGGCCAGCGCGCTGCGGCCGGCGCACCACGCTGATCCGAAGCCAGGAGCCAGGTGCTTATCCTGGTCTCCCATGGGGTGCAGGGCCCAAGCACTTGGGCCATCCTCCACTGCACTCCCTGGCCACAGCAGAGAGCTGGCCTGGAAGAGGGGCAACCGGGACAGAATCCGGAGCCCCGACCAGGACTAGAACCCGGTGTGCTGGGGCCGCAAGGTGGAGGATTAGCCTAGTAAGCTGCGGCGCCAGCCAGCTTGACTCTGTAACTTTCTCTTTTCATTAGAATCAAATCCAAAATTTTCATGTACTAATTCATTGCCCAAATGCCCTCAATAGTTAAGGCTGGACCGAGTCAAGCTGTAGACAGGAGCTGGAAATTCCATCCAGGTCTCCCATGTGGCTGGTAGGAACTCAAGTATTTGAGCCATTATCTGCTGCCTCTCAAGTATATTAGCAGGAAGCTGGATAAAAAGTAGAGCCAGACTCTATTATAGCATTCTAGAATGATGTAGGACACCAAGGGACTGATTAACCTGCTGTACCACAACACCTGACATGTTTCTGGAACACTGATGCTAGGTAACGTTTACTTCATTGAAGACTGGTGTCCTGTACGTTGGCCTCCCAGAGAAGTGGTTGACCTCCTTCAACCTTTCATAGAATGAAGGCAAGTTTCAGTTCTTAAAAGCAACAACACTGAGCATTTCACAACATGTATTCCTGCCACCCAACAATCAGCCATTGATATTCACCTGATAATCAGAATATTTTATTATTAATCTATGCTATCTAAAATTCCACTGGGTAAAAGACCAATAACAATTCGTAATAAATTATCTGAATTTCCCTATATTAGTTTATGAGAAACTTTGTAGGACCTCATGTCTTGGAAAGATTGTAAAGGATCTGAAGACATAAACAACTTATCTCTAATAAAATAATATATGCTTTCTTGAATATTATTGTAGAGTTTATCTTTACTATTATTTGTCCAAATGTATTACTAAATAAATGATACAAAAATACAACTAGTTCAAGGTGAGTTATTATTTTTCCATTTCCTAATCCTGCTTCAGGACATGGAGGGATGCCACAATAATAAAATCATGAATGTCACAATTCTTTCCAAATGCTAATGGTGAATGACACAGAAAGTCAGGAACAATGCTGGTTTTCCCTTCAGTCTAAAGCTTTTTTAGGAGGCATACGGTATGGGAAAATAAGAGACAAAATCTGCTTTTGCAATAATCCATGCTGTACTCTGAAATGAAAATCAAGGATTTCTGCCTTGATTAAAAGTTTCTGGTGGTTAAATGTTTCAGAACGAGATTTATATTTAAATATTTCGGTACTATCTTGACTCTTCAATGTGATATCTTTGTTTTCATATAATAATAATGACAAATTTAGAAATTGCTTCTTTTTTTTAAAGATCTATTTTATTTATCTGAAAGACAGAGTTATACAGAAGGGGCTTCTATCCACTGGTTCACTTCCCAAATTGCTGAAATGGGCAGAGCTGACCTAATCTGGAGTCAGCTGCCAGGAGCTTCTTCCTGTTCTCCCACGTGGATGCAGTGGCTCAAGGACTTGCCATGTTCTGCTGTTTTCCCATGTGCACCAGCAGGGAGCTGGATCAGAAGTGGAGTACCCGGGACTAGAACCAGCACCCAAATAGGATGCCAGCACCGCAGCCTGGAGCTTTAATCCTTTGTGTCACGGTGTTGACCCTGGAAATTGTTTCTTAAATACTTAGCTAATAAAGGAAGGAGAAAAGGAAACTAATATTCTTTAAATTGGCATTATACACCATACTTTTATATTTTGTCTTGTTTATGTAAGGAAAAGGGGCACAGATCATAGAAGAGACAGGATACAGTCTCACAACCAAACTTAATTTATTATAAGAAAATAAATAAGTAGGCAGAAGTGGGTGACCAACTGCCAGCATGCACAGTGACTGGACATATGGCCGAGGGCCTAAACCTCAGCAGGCTAGGCCTTTTCATACCTTAGGTGGGCTAGGAGTTGAGCGGAGCGGGGGCAGTATGAGGAGGAGTGGCATCAATCCTGACTCTTAATATAGATAAGCAGATGGGGCACAGATTTCTTTCTGGCTACTTTCTGCTGATACAGGGAGTCGAAGTAGGGCAGGGTATACACTGGATCAGATTGATTGGAGAATAAACAGCCTTGTTTTGCTCCTGTGTGATGGCTTGACATACAGCAGTCCTTCATTTCTATAAGGACTTTCAAAATAGGTTGATTATACATGGTAGAAATAGGAGCACTAGTATTATGAGGATGAAAGGAGATATTAGAAACAATGCCCATGGCTGAAACAATGAAGACAAAGAGGGAAACAGGAAAACAAGGGTACAATTTCAACAGGTGAAGGCCTGAACACTCTTGTTTTGTTTAGTGTGCACGTGGTGGCAGGAGCTGTGGGATGGAGTTAGTGTGTCCTGCTTCTAGTCCTGGGCTCCCTCATTCCCTCCCTCAGCTTATGGAAGCCCTGGCTGCTGTCAGGGGTTAGGGTGAGGACTGCTCTGACTTCTTCAAGCTGGGTAGGGGTGAATAGGGACCCGTGGTCAAGACAAGGTTCTATCAGAAGATAGCCTCTCAAGGGGGCTGCAGTGCCAGGTCACAGAAACTGTTTCCACTGGAGGTTTCCTGGGCATGGCCATCTAGAATTTTATTGCTTCACGTCTGGAGAAAATGGATCTAAAAAGCAGATTAAATATATAGGGTCAAAAAGAAAAACAAAACAAAACAAAAAGGACATGGCATTATTATAGGACCTAGAAAATGTGCTGTCCAAACTATGAGGAAGTTTTCCCATTGAGAGGCAAATAGAAACTGACAGGAGTTTGACAATAATCAGGTGGGAGTTCAGGCCTGGACAGATATATATGAGGTCCAGACCTATATCTCTCCACATGGGGTACTGGAAGAGACACCAAAAGGGAAGTGTGAACCTCTTTAGGGAAGACACCCTGTTGACTTCCTTTACCTAGCTGGCCTGGGAGGAGGGCTGGCCTGAATCGATTTCTAATATGTGACATCTCTAAAACTGAAATTTACCATTCTGCCTGCATTGTTACTGATCCTAGGCTGTCCCTCTGATGGCAGTGGTTACTTTGGATGCTGAGCAGAGTGAAGGTCTTTTTCAGCTTAGGGAGGGCCAACAGAGTCTGCAGCAGTGACCTGGGAGTCCTTGGATCCTGGGCAGTTCTGTTTCCAATGGCTTAGCTCTTGGCCATTGAAAACAAGAATCACTTGCTTACTCCACATAGTCTTTTTGAAAGCACCTGTGAGACTTTTTAAACATTTATCCCTTTTAGGCCTCTGGGTCCTTTTCATTAAAATAATCATCATGACTGATAATAATACAACAGCATCATTAGAATTTTGTTAGACATTGCATCAGTAGAGTTTTACATTATGATAATGTAAACCATATTATAAACTGATCACTCAAATGCTTTAGATAAAGTATATATTCAAACAAACCAAAACTCTTAATAAAACTCAGCTGTTTTTAAATAATCAGAACTTAGAGGCAGAGAACACAAAGATGACCTCTGTAGGATACAAAATTGCTGTCTCTTTGGTCTTTCACCAAAATAAGAAACAAAAACCTTCTTATAAGAGTGAGCTCATGAAATCATCTCATAACTTGGAACATTTTTAACAACGTCAGAACTAGGGAAGGGATGAGATTCACTCCTCTGGATGGAGAGAGATTCCTAAAAGGAGAATCTGATAGGTGACAGAATATCTCCCAGGGTGATGTTGCCATGGGAGGGGTCCTTTCATTTTTTATCCACTCCTTGTGTGAGACATTGCTGAGTAGAGGGTTTCCTAGGTGTGGAATTCCCAAAATCCCTCCCAGGACTATACAAGAGGCTTGATGGCCTTCTTGGTCCAGGGCAGGAGGAGATGTCAAGGTGACTAGGTTAGAAGAGAGTGGGCAAGCCCATATCTCCATGAAATACTGGAAAAGAGATTTTGGCTGTCACTAGATAAAGCAGGGGAAAAGAGAAGAAGGCTAGGCATGAAGCATTCTTTGCAGCAAAGTTGATAAGGACTTAACACTGTTTTTGAGTTTTTCTTGGCTAGCTCTGACAAACATATTACTGGAGATGGTGAGAACAGAGTTTGTCTTCGTGGGAGAGAAAATTCAAATTTGAAACAGAGTAGCAGTGCAAGATGTGGCTCCATTATGTTAGGTTTTAGGACGTTAGGATTCGTAGAAGGAGAGGAGGCATCTAGTCAGGAAGAATTTGTTTTAGGGAGGAAAGAATGGGGGATGGTAAAAAAAGAGAGTGCTGTAGGCAGGCATACAGGATAAAATTGACTAGGTTTGTGAGCTGGAAGACCACACCTTCACCACACCCCTGTGTGACCTCATCCCCTACCTGACCACACCTGTGTGTCCACCTGCCAATCAGGCTAATTAGCCACTCCCCTTTGGCAGTGAATTAAAAGCCCGGGACACGGTGGGCCTGACCCTTTTTGCCTTCTTGCCTCTTTCGCCATTGTGGGTCGGTGCTGCCCCTGAGCCTCAGGTGCATGTGGCCTTCGGCCACCCGCCCCTTGCTTTCTGTCTGCGTGTTCCTCTATGTGGCTGGCTCCTGCTTACTCCGTATGAATCTAGATTTCCCTTTCCCTTCTTAGATAGAGCACTCACTCCCCTGTGCATTCCTCTCACTGAATAAAAAGCTTAACACGTATCATGCTGCCTTGTTTATTTGTGCCAGTATTCAGAATTCTTCTCTGGATTTGTGGCAAGAACCTACAGGCTAATTAATATTGTGAATTTACTAATAAGCACCCAGTAACAATAGCAGGGGCTGAGCCCCCAGACAGAAGGCTGGGATGTGGACAGGGGGTTGATGTCAGGATTCATTGCATTTAAACAGCAAGTAGAGTCCTTTCTTAAGCTCTAGTTGGGGGAGGTACAGAGCACCACATGGACCCCATAAGGTGGGCAGAAGATGGTGAAGTTTATGGTGCATTGTCTTATCAGTATGGAATGTCCCAGGTGTGGGGCTTTCCTGAGCAGTACACATTCTGCTAACATTTACAGTATCCTTCTACACCCAGGAGGAGAGAGTGGCAGCATGGAGGAGGGGAGGGGCCACAAGGAGAGGAGAGAGGCAGTTTCAGCTGCCTGCTGCTGAGGGAAAGGAGCAGGGAGAAGCTGGTCAGAAGGACAGGGCAAGTTGAAGGTCATGTTCCAGAGACAGCAGCATCCCTGAGATAAGACAAGCAGTGGAAGAAAGGAAAGGAAAGGGTTCAAGAGGATGCTCCAAGCCTTTCGCCTGCCAGAGGTGTGGACTGAGGAAAGATGAACTTGCAAGAGAGCAAAGGTTTGGATGTAGGGAATTTTGACTATTTGTCATTTCTCTGTGTAAAGTTATTAAAGTTGTAGAGAATTTTGAGAGCAAAAGTGCCAAATTCATGGACATTTCTTTGGCCTTCTCTTCCCCTTTAGGTCCAATTTGTGCAAGTTTAAGAGACAAAGCAGTGGGGATTCTAGAAAAATGTGAGAAATTTTGGAGCCTGTGGATCTGGTAGATTGGACCCAAAGATTCAGGGTCACCACCTTAAGACTTCTCCCAAGAAGTCCCATGCAATCAGAATCTTCTTCCAGAGGGGAGTGGTCCCCAACTTTAAGAAAAGCATCCTTGCCCAAAACTGGAACAAGCTTACCAAAAGTTAGACCTCTCGGAGGTCTCCTCTTGTTCCCAGAACAAAAGGTAGGGGGGAGCAGGACAAAAGTCTACCTGAGACCTCCTGGAGGTAGGGGACAATGGCAAGTCTGCTCCAGTGCACTCTGGGGAGTTAATAGCCAACCTCTTAGTGATCCGATGGCCATGTAGTGATGAGATCTGGCAAAAGCCTCTGGCTGTGAATTCTTCTGGAGACAAGGACATGCAAGCAGGAGTGAGAAAGTATTTTCTCAGGGCCATCTGGGTCTGAAAGGAAAAGGAGATTGTGGGAAAGAGAAGGTAAGGGGTGGGGCAGAGACAATGAAAAAGAGGAAGTTCAGAAAGGAGAAGAAAGTTCAATGGATGCTGGAGTGGCATGTTTGGGCAAGATGCCAATCCCTCGATGTCCTCCTCACATGGGCAACCAAATGTAAGGAAAAGGGGTTCAGATCAGAGGGGACACAGGACACAAACTCATTGCCAAAATGAATTTATTCTAAGAAAATAAAGAACTTTGCAGAGGTGGTTTCATGGCCAACTGCCAGCATGCACACAGATTGAACAAGTAGCAGAGGGTCTACACCCCAGCAGGCTAGGTTTTTTTTTTTTTTTTTTTTAATCTTACATGGGCCTGAAGTCCAAGGAGTGGGGACAGTAGGTGGAGGGTAGCTTCCCTATAGAACTTTTCCAAGTTTTTCCAGGGGCTTTCAAACCTGGAGAAGAATGCAGGGGGTGGGGTGCGGAACAATACAGTGTGTGAGACTGATCTGGTCTCTTGAAAGAAGGCAAAGGTAACAAGTACCTCAAATGGCTGAGGCTTATGTTCTTGTTCTATCAGTGCATACATTTGGGAAAATTTTTCACCAGGATCCACAATATTAAAATTGTGAACAGTAATAAATAGGAAAAATAAAATTTCAACTATTGCTTGAGTTAATAAATATTTTAAATTAGGTGTAATAAAATAGGATGATACATATTGCAAATTCAACAGTGTTTATTCAATTTATTTCCTAAGAATTTGAAACCATTTTGGTTTCCTAACTGCTAAGCCAAACGCCTACTCCTGTGTACAAATGTTCACACACAGTGAGTGAGATATAGATTGACGTCAGGAAGGGTCTTCTTCTCCCTTTTCTGTATCTGGGATATTCTTTTAGGTCTTGCTATAAAAGCCAAGGCAAATTGCTTCTCAGAGAGTCAGTTGGTTTCAGGAAACATACTTTCGCATTGTCACTTTTACTTGTCACAGGTACATAAAGCTTCCCTTGAAGCAACTCTTGCTTGAGTTGATATATATGGGGACATCCAAAGGGAATGGACCATTTGTGTTAGGTAACAGAAGGGGCTGTCATCCTGAACTGAAGGGATGACCATCTACTTCCACTGATGGTTGGTGTTTTTGTGGAAGCTGCTATTGAGTTACATGTCAGTTACAAAGTCAAATTTAAAATTTTCTGATTTATTCTTTAGGACTCTGCATATAGGGGAAAATGCCCCACAAATCAGTCATAAACCAGGCTACAGATTGTCACTCGGTTTGGAGTGATTTTATTCTAGGATTATTCTGAGTTGGAGTTTTAGGGCAACATTGACTGACAAATACCTTTTCTTTTATGAATTTAAATTACTCTAGAATATTTTTTCTGCATCACTGAAGAATTTTAATTTTAAAATAATTACTTGTGCAGATACATGTCTCTTTTTCCAACTCTTTTTTTAAGGAAGTGGTCATTGTTGGAAATGTACCTCCAACACGCATCTTGTTAGACACATTATTTTTGCTGTTAACACAGTTAAAGACCTCTGCTTTATTTTGGTAATAAATGCCTCTTGAAATTTTTTTTTTTTAAAAGTGAAGTATGATACAAGACCTAGTAATGGTAGTGAGGAAAATGTGTAACATATGTCAAATATTCTTTAATATATTATAATGTTGAAATTGATGCATTAATATTAATTGTTAAGTTAGATAGGGATATTTTAAATTTAGAAATTATTGCACTTATACTATAAGCAAAACTTGTAAGAAAGTCAGTAATGTTTAGGTGTATAAAAGAATTTTGAAGAATAAGTACATCAAAAACAATTTTAAACATTATGAAAAATATATAGATATGCTAAATTTGGGTATCTTCCCAGCCTACAAATCTGATTTGAAGAGCTGTCTGGGGTTTATGAAACTACATTTCTCTAAAGAAAGTAATCACATTGGCCTCCCTCAAACCTCCAGAGCCTATACTGATGTAGCACAGAACCATCTAAGAACAGAGCAATTACAAGTGTCTCTCTTGCCCTAGCGTGACCTGAAGGTAGCTCCTTTATCATGGATGCTCCTGTCAGAAGCCCTGGAACCCAGAGTTTCAGGTGTAAGGCTTGCAAACAGACCCATTCACAGTCCAAAACTATGGGATTTTGGCTGCCAAAGCCCAGAACCTGAGCACCTCGTTATCTACCTGGCAGTTTCT
This sequence comes from Oryctolagus cuniculus, assembly GCF_051225735.1. Lineage (NCBI taxonomy): Eukaryota > Metazoa > Chordata > Mammalia > Lagomorpha > Leporidae > Oryctolagus > Oryctolagus cuniculus. The sequence goes on along the minus strand of NC_142874.1, from coordinate 62,170,155 downwards.
TAAAACAAGTGCAACCATGAATCAGGTTTCCAGGATCCAATTGTCATTGCCAAAACTTCTAGTATCATATGCACAGCCATTATAGTGTTGAGGTTCAATTAAATGTGAAGGGAAAATATTGGGGGGGAACTGTGTAATGAGCATATATTTTTAAATTTTCATTATTCCCTAAATAATATAAAATAATTAATAAAAATAATCTAGAGATTATTTAAATTGTAAAAGAGAATGTACACAGATTAAATGTAAATAAATAACTGCACATTTTGGTAGCTGCAGGGGTTCCTGAGTGCTTGTGATGATCAGAAATTACTGCATCTTGAAATTCTGTTATTTTCTGCTCAGTTTTACAGTGTGCCTGGAAGTGCTGAGAAAATATATTTTGACATTTAATTTGATGGCGAGAATGTTAAAGACTATTTAACCTACTAATAGACTCACACTCTTACTGATTTTCATGGTGACACTTACCAAAACCAAAGAAATCCAGATAATACCTCTGCAAATGAAATAGGCTCTGAGCTATGTTATTTAAAGTGCAAGGTAGGTTTTCATGTCATAACTCCAGAAATAGAATGATGGTACTTTGAATAATGCATGCCATGATAACAAAAAAAAAAAAAATAAATCAGTTCTCCCTCCAACTAGCCAGGCTTTTCTGATAAGTAATACTATGGAAAAGATGAGAACAATTTATTTGAAACAATAACTGGAGAACACCACGTTAGTTAAGCAGGGGGAGATAATAGAAAACACAATAAAATTATAACATGGTCAGTAGTTAATCTTTAATAACACCGATGTTTACATGTTCTGTTGAAGTATGATAGCTGACTAGCAGTTTACCACTTAAGATGTTTTATGTGTTGCAGAGGTTGTGCTAAGAACTGTATACATTCATTTAACTTTTTTTCTTCTTATATAAAAGGAGTATCAGCATCAGAGACCAGGATTTTAATTAACTGGGAGTTTTGGGGAAGTGTGTCAAAAACAAGACTATCTTGGTAGTGATTCCACATTTTTTAAACTAGAATGTAGATTTAAATATTTGGGTGATCTGCATATTAAAGTTTGAGAAAACTGAATTACATTTACAAGATATAACCTAGAGAATGTAGAACAAAAGATAAATTAAACTCTGTCAATTTCTGAACCAAATATTTCTGTGTACATTACAAATTTTAAATACAACCACAGAGGAAAACTCTCTGTGAAGTCAAGACCATAATACATGTAGCGCGTTTTCACACGGTATTCCAGATAACAGGCACAACAGGAGAGTGTCATCAGCGTGGCCTAGTATTCCATCATTCCTCTGAGGAAATATTTTGATTGAAGGGATAATTTGCTCAAATGATTTTTAAAAATCCATCTAATCTCTATCACTGTCCTTCCACTGTCCTCTGGGATAGAATAGCAAAAGTATCAATTAAAATACCTAAAAATTATCAAAACAAAACTTGGACATTCCTCTCTATTATAGAAAATGTGTCTCAAATGCTACATGTTAGGCACCCTGTGATATTTTCATTTATTTTTCCTTTGGCATTGACTACAATGATTTTAAAATTAGGTCCCTGTACTCACTGAAATTAAATGCTTTCTTTGGTATTTGGATGGTTACCACATTTTTTTTAATTATCTTAGGTTCTACACTAATGACTTCTTATAGATAATTATTGTTGAAGGAAAAAATGAAAAATAATCTAATCTTCATTCTATTTGGAATGTGATAATTGAACTATATGAGATATGTTGGCTGAAGCAATTAGAAGTAGATAAGAAATGTAATTTTAGAATTAATTGTTTGTGGCATAGGTATTTTTGTGTGTCTCTAGTTGGACTATATTTAGATTTCTGATAGTTACAGTGGGTATTTTTATGTGAATATTAGTAAAATTATACTGAATCTATATGCAGATTATATACTTTAAAAGAGACCATCTGCTCCTTTATATTGTGTTATCACAACATTTACAGGTAGCTCTGAAAATTACCATGTAAGATTGAAATCTTAAAATACTCATAAAAATTAATTGATTTTTTTACTATCATACTGAGCTCATTATATTGATGGTGTAGAGTATAGAGTATACAGTATTAAATGATTTCCATCTCAATAAAATTCTATATGATTTCCATCTCACAGCTTTCTTGGGTACTGTAAGCAAAAAACATTCTAAAAATAAGATTTTATGATTTAAAAACTGTGTTAGTTCATTCTTCTAAAAATTATGGCTATTCAAAATAAGCTTCTTTCTCCAGATTTAGCATTATAAAGGATTAAAAGTTTCTACACCATGGAAATAACTGATTTTCATTCTTTGATATATTTGTCAACTAATTGGTGTACTTACATATTTTCCTCAATTTCATTGTTATTTTAGTAATTTTAAAAGCAATTATCGGCCAGCGCCGCGGCTCAATAGGCTAATCCTCCACCTAGCGGTGCCGGCACATGGGGTTCTTCCTGGTTGGGGCACAGGATTCTGTCCCAGTTGCCCCCCTTCCAGACCAGCTCTCTGCTATGGCCCAGGAGTGCAGTGGAGGATGGCCCAAGTGCTTGGGCCCTGCACCCCATGGGAGACCAGGAGAAGCACCTGGCTCCTGCCTTCGGATCAGCGCCGTGCGCCTGCCCCAGTGTGCCGGCCACGGCGGCCATTGGAGGGTGAACCAACGGCAAAAGGAAGACCTTTCTCTCTGTCTCTCTCTCTCACTGTCCACTCTGCCTGTCAAAAAAAAAAAAAAGCAATTATCTTTGTAATTTTAAATATAAGGCATATAAGTAAATACTGTATCACGTATTTTAATATTTATAATTTTGATTTAGTTAAAGTCTATAAGTGCTAAAGGCTGACTCTTGAATATATTACTGAAGTGAAATGGAAGTCATCTCAATTCACATGATTCCTGGTTGATTATTTTGGTTCCTCACCTTATTTTAGTCTCATCAATATAAATTCTGCTGAGCTCACTTTGATTTTTACATTTATAAATGAATTTAATGTCCATTCCAAGACATTGGAGAGCTTAGTGCTGGCCAAAGCCTTTTTGCCATTAATGGAACTTAGATTCTCATGCTTACTTCAATCTATGAGCTTGCTTTGCCATTGTCCTGCTGTGGTTTAATTTGAAGTCAAAGATGCTGTCATATATTAATCATACCTGTAGTAGATATTACTTAAGCTGTATGGAGTCAAGAGTTTACTGCTACTCCAAATTTAGAACTGAGTGTTACAAATACTATTTTCAGCCATTTTAACATGACACATGGCACGGTCTGCATACCTTATTTTTTACCCTTTTCTCTACAGCAGAATTTCTTAGGTTAGGGCTATTGACATTTGGTGTCAAATAATATTTTGCTGTAGGATTAACCACTCCGCATTCTGTAGGCCTCCACCCTCTAAATGTCCATAGTAATTCCCCAGCAAATTATGAAAGTCAAAAATATCTACTAACATTGTCAAGAGAAATAAAATTAGATATCTAAACTGATGTTGTAAAGAAGTTCAAATGACAATATATTCTATTAAAAATATGCATTATTGACTTAGATATATGGATTGGAACAATTTATATATATAATAGTTTTAATTAATAAATGATAACTATATATGTATGGAATAGATATGATATTTGATTTGTATAAACATCATGAAATAATTAAATCAAAATTAATAAGCAAGACACCTCATATGTGATTTTTGGGTGTGGTATGAATTTCAAACACATAGACCTCAAAAGCTTATTTCTCCTGTATAATTGATACATTCTTTGAACACATTTTCACATTTTCTGCCTGCCCTCTGGTAACCACCATTCTAATCTCTACTTCTAAATCTTTGAATTTTTTAGATTCCACCAAAAAACCGAGACCATGTGTTATTTTTTTTTGTGACTAACTTTAATCACTTAGATTTTATTTTATTAAAAAATTATTATTTGAAAGGCAGAGTGTCACTATGTCACTTAGATTAATGACCTCTGGATTCATTCATGCTTCTGCAACTCTTAAATATTTTTTTTCTTTTAAGTCTGAATAACATTGCAATCTGTCTTTAAGGATATTTTAACAATACTTGAAAAAAGGGAATTAATCAAAAGTTCATTTTGGTGCAAAAATATTAAAATCAGAAATATGTGAGATCTTCAAAATTTTCATGGAAAATGCTCATTTAAAAATTGTTCATGTATTTCAATTTTTTTGCAATAAAATTGTCTTTAGTTGCTATAGAGTTTGAAACTCCTGAAATTCGAAGTGAGAATACTTTCAAAGCCACAGTTTCTCAGGTATGAAATCCAGGCAGGTAAACTACAATGAAGTAAACTAAAATGAAGAAAAAATAGAAGAAAATTAGAAGACAAATTATGTTCATTTTCCAATAGATTGTATTCCTTGTTCTAAGTTTCAGCCCTGGCTAAGACCTACCTGTTGGAAGCATTTAGGGTAAGAACCACCAAATAGGAGCTGCTGTCTCTGTGTCTGCCGATCTCTCTGTCTCTCAAAAATACATTTTTTACTTTTTTTAAACTTTTATTTACTAAATATAATTTTCCAAAGTACAGTTTATGGATTACAATGGCTTTTCCCCCCCATAACTTCCCTCCCACCCGCACCCTTATCATCTCCCGCTCCCTCTCCCATTCTATTCACATCAAGATTCATTTTCAATTCTCTTTATATACAGAAGATCGATTTACTATATATTAAGTAAAGATTTCAACAGTTTGCACCCACACAGAACATAAAGTGTAAAATACTGTTTCAGTAATAGTTATAGCATTAATTCACATTGGACAACACATTAAGGACAGAGATCCTACACAGGGAGTAACTGCAAAGTGACTCCTGTTGTTGACTTAACAATTTGACACTCTTGTTTATGGTGTCAGTAATCTCCCTAGGCTCTAGTCATGAGTTTCCAAGGCTATGGAAGCCTTTTGAGTTCGCCGACTTTGATCTTATTCTGACAGGGTCATAGTCAAAGTGGAAGTTCTCTCCTCCCTTCAGAGAAAGTTACCTCCTTCTTTGATGGCCCATTCTTTCTATTGGGATCTCACTCACAGAGACCTTTCATTTAGGTTTTTTGTTTGTTTGTTTTTTGCCATAGTGTCTTGTCTTTCCATGCCTGAAATATTCACATGGGCTCTTTAGCCAGATCCGAATGCCTTAAGGGATGATTCTGAGACCAGAGTGCTGTTTAGGGCATCTGGCATTCTACGAGTCTGCTGTGTATCCCACTTCCCATGTTGGATCATTCTCTCCCTTTTTGATTCTATCAGTTAGTATTTGCAGACACTAGTCTTGTTTGTGTACATTGTTTTTAAAAAGAAAAATTATAAGCCATTATCCTTGTTGAACATAGATGAAAGATTTCTGAACAAAATACAAATAATCCAAATTCAACAATATATTAAACATATCAGCAACCATGATCAAAAGGAATTTATCCTTAGGATGCAAAGATGTTCAGTGTATACTGGAATTTCTTCGCAGAACAATCATCAAAGTCTATAAAGTTACAAAATTTAAAAAATCAACACACAGAAACCAGTAATTGTTTTTTTAAATTAACAATGAAATATTCAAGAATGAAATTAAGGAACTTCTCTCTCTCAAAATAGTGTTAAAAATAAATGATGTACTTAAGGAATAAATTTAACCAGAGACAGTAGTAAATATTATATACTGAATTCTGTAAAAAAACTAATGGAAAAGTTGAATAAGACAAAAGAAATGGAAATATACTCTATATTCATGAATTACAAAATTAATGTTATGAAAATGCTCATAGTACCTACTATGAGTGGACAACAGCATCAACAGAATTCCCATTAAATTTCCAATGATATTTAATTTATTTATATAAGGGGAACATAATTCATGTATTTCATATATAGAGTTTTAAGAAAATAATGAAACTTCCAACATTTCCTCCTTTACTCCCTCTCTCCTACCCCCTACACTTGATCTTAGCCAAAAGGCTGAGAAGCGATGATATTTTCATAATAGGTAAAGCCATCCTAACATATATGAAGGATCACAAAAGATCCCTAATAGCCAAAGCAATCTTGAGCTAAAAGAACAAAATTAGAAGTAACATACTACCTGATTTGAAAATAGTATTTGTATAATATTAATTGCAAGTTAGCACATAAACTGCAATGTTCTTATAGTCGATGATAGATCTTTGCAGTATAATTTAGAAAATAAAATTGTGCCTCTTGTGATTGTAACTGTTTTCTAGAGAAATTTTATCATAAATTATTTTAATAACATATAGTAATATAATGAATAAGAAATGTTCTTAAAATTAATACAATAATGAATATTTACACACCTTATTTTATTAGATCTATTCTAGAAATATAAGAAAATGTTCACCATTAGTAAGCAAGTGGTTATGTATGATTAATAGATATCTTTTTTTGGTTATTTTTAAAAATATTTATTTGAAAGACAGATATACAGAGAAAGAACAAGAGAGATGGAAAGAGAAAGAGAGAAAGAAAGAGAAGGAGAGAGAGAGAGAGAGAGAGAGAGAGAGAGATTGATTTTCTGTCTGCTGGTTAACTCCCAAATGGCCACAATGGCTGGGGCTGGGCCAGCCCAAAGCCAGGAGCCAGGAGTTTCATCTGGATCTTATATGTGAGTTCAGGGGCCCAAGGAATTGGGCCATCTTCTCTAGCTTTCCCAGGCACATTATCAGGGAGCTGGATTGGAATTGGAAGAACCAGGTCTTGAACTGGTGCCCCACAATGATGGCTCCTAAGAGATACCAAATGCATTTCAGGGATGGAACAAGATAACAGCTGAGTAAACTGCTGTTGAGATCATCTCACCAGAGGACTCCAATGTGAATAGCTGTTTACTCAACAAGTCACTTTCACAAGAACTCCGGAGGCCAGATGACAGAACACAGTGCTTTTAGAATAATAAGATGCACTAAAGAGAGCAGGAAGCAAAGAGTTGCCCACATCACCTCTTAACCAGCTTCAGGTATGGCACCGTGGAGAGACTTCCCGCTTGGGAGAAGGTAAGGATACGAAGTCCAGATCTTGTTCTTGAAACCCAGCACTAGGCCCACCAGTTAAACCCAGAACCAGAAAGGGCTCCTAAACTTCTATCTCCAGGTCCACTCCTATCTGTTGAGTCTCTGAAACCTCACTAAGAGGTTAGGCAGAGAGATCCAACATGTCTGGTTAGGGAAAAGACATGCTGATTTTGAAGATAACAGAAGAGAAACAGAAGAAGTACATCCCCAGGGGAGAGTTGCAGAGAAGTTTGCAGCAGGAATTCTACAAAAGAAGAGAGATGTAGAGCAGCAGAGACAGTACAAACACGCAGCGTGAGCAGGGACACCAATGCTCTGGTGACTCTCGCATCTGGGCCTGGAGGAGATGCCATCTTCTTTGATTGAGGCTATAGGATTCTATGGCAGCCTGTATCATTGGTGATATTGCCTGTGGGAAAACCTTGCAGACCACACTGACTTTGAGTCTGGCCTGTGGCCTAGCAGGGGAAGGGTGCTCACCTAACACGACGAAGAGAGAGCACATTGCTATGCTCCCATCCACCCACAAGTTTGCCTAGCACCTAACGGGATGGCAAAGCATTTTAATGATGCAACAAGGGGATTCTATCAGAGGGATAAATCCATGGCGCCACTGACTTTGTGTCTGGCCTGGAGCATTGGCAGGTGTTGGGGAGCCCCCATAGGCCTGTGAAGAGCTCCCCTCTGCTTTGCTGTGTCATGTGAGCACAGACTCTAGCTGCCAAGGACAAGCAGCAACAGACTCTTGGAATGCTTCAGCTCTTTCTGTAGAAAGGGGCAGGCTCACAAGGAACCCTTGCTCACATTACTATGGGAGCCCTGCACTGTGTGATTGTGGGAATTCTGTGACTATGTGATAGAGAGTAGGGTGTGGTTAGGTCTTGGGGCAGTGACTGTATCTGGGATGAGAAGCTCAGTGTTCCCTGAGTGCCTGGGGTGGGTTGTTTCACAGGTTTTGCTGCTCACACTGAGGGCTGTGCAGTTTCTTTGTGTAGTTTGTGTGCCTACATGGGTGTGGAATGTAGCCACTGTGGGCCTACCATGGGTACTGATCACCTTGGCAGATAGGATGTGAGGCTATGGCGATCGTACCTTCCCCCTGCTGACAACAGAGATCTAGCATGCCCAATTCAGTTGTCACCCTGAACTCTTGTTCCACTCTTAAACACTGAGTAGAGCTTCCTGGATTAATCCATCACATGTCTCTGGATAGCCATTGAAGGTGCAGACACTACACTAAGCCACAGAGGCGTATTTCAAAGAAAAAAAGCCACCAGAGGAGAAAATCAGGAAGTTTTTCCACAAATTCCTAAAAATAAACATAAAAATACAAGAAAAATGAACAAGGATGACAAACTCCAAAGAAAACACAACACTTCAATAATAGAATTTCATGATGAAGAGATTGATGAAATGCCTCAAAAGAAATTTAAAAGAATAATCATAAGATCACTTAAAAATACAGGGAAGCAAATACATAAGTTAAAGAAATCCATACACATCACAAATAAAAAAAGTAGCAGCAGATATATTGAAATGAAATATTAGCAAAGAATAATTCAATATGTCAAACAGAAAATACAGTGGACAGCCTTAACAACAGACTCGGTAAGACAGAAGAAATCCAAGTCAGAAGAAAATCCATTAGAAATATCTCAACCAGGCCAAAAAAAGAAAAAAATCAGAAAAACTGAAAATACTGTTCATGATTAATAGAATAATATCAAATGACCAAACATACATGTCTTAGGCGTTCCTGAAGGTATGGAAAGAGGGAAAGGATTAGAAGATCTATTAAGTGAAATAATAGCAGAAAAACTCCATAATTTGGAGAAAAATAAAGACATCCAAGTACAAGAAGCACATAAAACTCCCAATAGGGGCCAGCACTGTGGCACAGTGGGTTAACACCCTGGCCTGAAGCGCTGGCATCCTGTATGGGTGCCAGTTCAAGACCCAGATGATCCACTTCCAATCCAGCTCTTTGCTATGGCCTGGGAAAGCAGAAGATGATGGCCCAAGTCCTTGGGGCCCTGCATCCATGTGGGAGACCTGGAAGAAGCTCCTGGCTCCTGGCTTCGGATCGGCACAGCTTTGGCCATTGTGCCAATTAGGGAGTGAACCAGCAAATGGAAGACCTCTCTCTCTCTCTCTCTCTCTCTCTCTCTCTCTCTCTCTCTTCTCTCTCTGTGTAACTCTTTCAAATAAATAAATAAATCTTAAAAAATAAAAAAAAAACTCCCAATAGACTCAATCAGAAACTATCCTCACCATGACATATTGCAGTCAAACTTTCAGAAGTAAACATAAAGAAAATACCCTAAAATGAAAATGAGAGAAATGCCAGATTATGTTCAAAGAATCTCCAATTAGAGTGACATCTGACTTCTTATCAGAAACCAACAGGCTAATAGAGAATGGAGAGACATAGTCCAAGTCCTAATGGGAAGAAAAACCTGTCAACAAAGAATGCTGTACCCAGGAAAGCTCTCATTTAAAGTGATGGTAAAATAAAGAACTTCTAACACAAAGAGAAATTGAAAGAATTTTTTATCACTCATCTAGACTTACAAATGATTCTTAAGGATGTGCTACACAAAGCAACAGAGAAATAATGTCATCATTATGAATAAATATAAAAGCAGAAAATATCCTAGTAAATGTACAAAGGAAATACAAAGTGAACAATAGGAATAATTATAGAAAAATGGTAGAACCCTGTAGTTACTTATCAATAAGAACCTTGAATATACAGGTCAAAATTTTCAAATTAAAAGGTACAGACTGGGGCCAGCGCCTTGGCGCAGTAGGTTAATCCTCTGCCTGAGGCACTGGCATCTCATGTGGGTGCCGCTTCTAGTCCCTGCTTCCCTTCTTCCAATCCAGCTCTCTGCTGTGGCCTGGGAAAGCAGTAGAAGATGGCCCAAGTCCTTGGACCCCCACACTCAAATGGGAGACCAGGAAGAAGCACCTGGCTCCTGGCTTCGGATTGGCACAGTTCCAGCCTTTGTGGCCATTTGGAGAGTGAACCAACGGAAGGACGACCTTTCTCTCTGACTCTCCCTCTGTCTGTAACTCTACCTCTCAAATAAATAAAGAAAATCTTAAAAAAAAAAAAAAAAAAACCTATTCCATGCTAATGGAAAGCAAAAGGGAGCCACAGCCATTATACAACAAAAAGAAATCAAAGGGATACATATTGGAAAAGAGTAAGTCAAATGATCCCTGCTTGTGGAAGACAAGATCATATATATAGCATGCCAAAAGACTCAACCAAGAGACTGTTGGAATTTGTAAGAGAGTTTGGTGAAGTAGCAGGATAGAAAATCAACACTCAAACGCTCTGCAGATAGAGACATGTCCCTAGTAGAGGGACACATTTTAGCATGCAATGCTGCCTGGTTCATTTGTGACTGATGGACACCTTTGAGTTTGCACTGGACCTAGGGATAAGACTCAGATGAGGCCCAATTTAATGTAAGGATGGGCAGCTGACAGGCGTTATTCACTACTCTCCCCCACCTTGAAAAGACAACAAATAACCATAAGAATCTATCTTGTGACTCAGTGCCAGGATGTGAAAACCTAACATTGGACAAATCCTAATGGTCATAATCTCAAGCAAGTACTAGAAGAACAGTCTCTGGATCTGCACCAGTGTCAAGTGGAGCCCCATGTCCACAGTTGATTGGAGATATATATTGGATATCTATATCTATCTATATCTATATCTATATCTATATCTATATCTATATCTATATCTATATCTATCAGCCAGCATTACCCATGGCTTGATGCAACAGATTGAGGCCATATGTCCACCTCAGCAGCAGACAACCCAAAGCAGATTAGCATTGGTTCTAATCCCATGCTCTATTGGTTTTTTGGTGGCCCAAAAGGCTCTGGGAATTATCAAAAAGTGACACATTTGTGTTCAAATGACTTCCCATCTTCCCATCTACACAGTGCAAGAAAGAGGCTTGTGGGACATACTACCCTTATTTACACACTTCTTCAAATAATCTGAGTGACATACCAGCTGCAGATTTGGAAGAAATCTGAGTTTTCACATCCTCTAGGACTATAATAGTGACAACACACTGCAAATATACTGGTAGAAAACTTTGTGTTAGGTTTCCATTTAGTGCTGAAATAGCAAAGGTATCCACAGGCTAAAACAAAATAAAGAGACTGATTAGAAATGTGTGAGGAAACTCATTTAAAATGACAGATTGAGAAGCCTGGATAAATAACAAATTCTTCAATGCACAGATGACATTGAATTCCAATCAGTGCCAGGGACTTTTAAAGAAAGAAAAAGCTTCACCTAATGAAAAAAAGAAAGGTTCCAGAAAACAAACACTTAAGAGCTGAAACTTTTGAATACACAGATGAACATTTCAAAATTGTCATTTTAAAGAATCTCAATGAATTTAAGAGACTACAGAGAACTAATTTAAAACTCTGACTGGGGGTCTTGACAGAGATGAAAGTGCTTTTTAAAAACTGAAACAAATCCTTCAACTAAAATGTAAGCAAAGTGAAATTAAGACATAGAAGCAAACATTAGGGGTCAGGGTTGTGATCGGTGGTCAGCATCATGGTAGAGAAGGTTAAGACGCTGTCTTTGACACCAGAATCCCATATCACAGCACAAGTTTGAGCCCTGTCTGCTTTGCTTTCATCCCAGCTCCATGCTAATGTGACTGGGAAAGGGTGTAAGAGGATCCAAAAACTTGGACCCTTATTACCCACACAGGAGTTCCTGGCTCCCAGCTTCAGCCTGGCCCAGCCCAGCCCTGCCCTGAGCAGTTACAGTCATTTAATAATGAAGCAGCAATTGAAGATCTTTTTCTCTGTGTCTCTCCCCCTATCACTTAACCTTTCAAATAAATTAAAACAAGTATACAAAATGCTATTTTTAAAAAAGAAGACGGCATCAACTGTAGAATAAATCAAACAGAAAAATAAATGAACTCAGAGAGGCCATTTGAAAATACACAGTTGCAAAACAATAAAGGTGAAAAGAACCAAGAAGAATGAAGAAAGTGTGTGGAGGTTCAAATACTATGCATAGGGGAAGTGTTCAATATTAGCTTACCTCATTTGTCTGGGGAATTTAACCCATTTACACTCAAGGTTCACACTGATAGATAAAAAAAAACACCTTCCATTTTGTTGATTGATTATTGATTATATTTGCTGTGTACGTGAATTTCGTAATATCATATCCTTTCTTGATGTTTACTTCTTCATTTTAAAAAATTATTTTTGTTTACTTGAAAGAAAGACAGAGACAGGCAGAGACAGTGAGAAAAGTTCAGTCTCTGGTTCACTCCCCAAATGACTGCAACACCTAGAGCTGGGCCGAGCGGAAGCCAGGAACCGAGTTTCTTCCACGTCTCACGTATGAGTGCAGGGGCCCAAGCGCTTAAACTGTCCTTGGCTGCTTTCAGAACATATTAGTGGGGAGCTGGATTGAAGTTGGGGCAGCTAGGATTCGAACCCAAAAGGTTTGCGGGCATTGCAGGCAGCTGCTTTACCCCCATGCCACAATGCCAGCCCCTGATGCTTACTTCTAATGTGAGACTCAATTTGAAATTTTTCATAAGATTGTTTTGGTAGTAATGAATTCTCTCAATTTTGTTATCTCATAAGCAGCTTGTTTCTCCTTTACTTCCAATAGAGAATTTTGTTGTGCATAATATTCTTTGTCGTAAGTTTTGTTTGTTTATTTTCAGACCTTAAAAATATCACCCCACTGTCTTCTGGCCTATAGGGTTTCTGCTGAGAAGTCTGCTGTTATTTTAATTGATTTTTCTTTACAATTAACTTGATACATTTCTCTTACTCTTGTTAAGATTTTTTCCTTGTCCTTAATATTTGACATTTTGACTATAATATATTTGGAATGACACATTGTGGGTGAAATTTCTTCAGAACTTCCTTAAAACTTCCTTAGAACTTCTCTTATCTGTATGTCCATGTCTTTATCAAGACTTGGGAAGTTTTCAACTTATTTATTTAGTAAGTTATTAATGTTGTTTTCATTCTCTTCTCCTTCAGGAATCCCTATAATATGAATATTTCCTTGTATAACGGGATTTCATGTTTCTCATAAGCTGGTTTTCCGTTCTTTTTAATCCTTTTCTCTTTATTTTTTATCTGTGTTACTTCAAAATCTTGTCCTGCGAATCAAAAATTCCTTCCTCCGCTTGGTCTGTGCTGCTGTTGAAGCTCTCATTTTTTATCTTTTATTTCACAGATTGAATTTCTCAGCTCAAATTCTGTTTAGTTCTTTTAAATGATTTTTATTTCCTTAGTGAATTTCTCATTCATTTTACCTGCTAATTCTTTCACTTCCTTAAGCTGTCTATATTTTCTTCCATTGCATTGAATTTCCTTAAATATTTTTTTTTTAATTCCATTCAGACATTTTGTAGATTTCCTTCAGATCAGGATCTATTTCCGGGGAATTATTGTGTTCTTTGGTTTGCGTCCTGCTAGCTTGCTTGTCCGTGTTTCCTGTTTCCCTATATTTTGTCTGTACATTTGGTGTAATAGTTTCTTCTTTATAGAGTAGGTTTTGTTCTGAAAATAGGTTTGTATATCTGTAATGCAGGGTATTTTTGGCTTGTTGCCTTGTCTTTGTTTTTAGGTAAGCCCAGATGTGTAATCTCTCAGTGATTTCTTTTTGCTTTAATTGGTGTCAACAGTGTCTTCAATGTAATGGACCATAGAAGTTCTACAGTGGGGTGTAAGTGCAGCATTGAGATGGATGCAATGAGGACATTATCTAGGTCTTCTAGGGTAAGAGTCTGTTACACTGGGGATGGTGATAGAACTTTGTTGGAGCTGAACAATGCAGCTAGAGCTCTCTAGATACCTCACTAGAGGGCAAGTAATACAAACATGAACAGAAACAATTTTACAAAGCATGCAAGTGTGATGCTGGGGCTTGTGCCTGGGTCACCTGGCACCATGTGATAGGAGGTTCAGAGGAAACAACCACAAGCTGGATTTTCCCAGATTTTTTACTGGGAGTTCCTGGTACTAGCCCCAAGAAGCTGAAGGGAACACCCCTGGCTCACACTGAGTTAGTGCACCTGTGGAGCTTATTCCCACAACTCTCCCATGTGCAGGTACAAGGAATCTGTTCTTCACCCTGAAAATTGACCTGGCTCTGAATCTGGTGGCTTCTGGTAGCAGTGGCAATTCTTGCAGTCCCCTGAGTCAGAACAGTTCAGAGTTAACTCTACCATAAAGAATTGAGTCTGGTGCTTTGAGGGGAGGAGGTAGAAGCAATGTAGTTTCCATTTTGAAACAACTTACTCAGCCCCAGGTCAGTTCCCTAAGTGGGGCTTGAAGCCAGAAAGGACTGTAGAATTCTCCCTCAGTTAAGGCTGCAAGTGGAGGGAGGCCACAGCAGATTCTTTTTGCCTTGTCTAGGCAAGGTGGTGTTTTCCAGCCAAAGTCAGTTGTGTAGAGGTGGTAGAGGCTAGCAGTAGTGGCTGGTGCCAGCAACACATTTGTCCTCTTTCCTTGGTGCCGCATGTTTAGGATCTGTTCCAATACCTCTCCACTGAAAGTTTCTTTCAATCAGCCCCCCTAAAATGCGGTCCTATCTTTGCTTTTCTTTTCTTTCTGTGGATGAGGTCACTGTGGCTTCTCACTACTTACCTCTTATATCCCCCTATAAGTCATATATTAAAACTTGAGATTTTAAACATTATGTTGGCATTTGATGATTTTTCTCTTTTTGTTACAACCTGTATTGTCAATTTTTTTTCAAAAAGATACTTGAAAAACAATAACTTCCCAATTTTGCTGTCATTTATGAGAAGTTTAAATCTATTTTTGCATAACATATATGTTTTATTTATAAAAGTATAATAGCCATCAGTTTCAGATTATTTCTTATAATTATTATGTCACTACAGAAAAGTCTTTTTACAGATTTGAATTTGATGGATACAGCAATTAGTAACCTTTCTCTAAAAGGAAATAAAAACAACTATGAGATTTTACCAGATAATTTCTTTGAATTATTGCTATAAAATCCAATTAGTATAAGGTCTCTACAAATGAAACAATTTAGCAGCAGTGCAACTTTCAGTATGAAATAGTACACTACTAATTGAATGTGAATTGGACCATATATTCCAATTACTATCTCTCATACTATGGAGGATATACTAGTGTGTTACAAAGTATAACATTAAAACTTCATTAAATCAGGCTTAAAATCTATTAAAGAGTAAACACACACACATATTTCATAGTGTAACAGCAACCACGTTTTTTTCTACTGTTCTTTGTTTTGGATTTCTACAGTATGAAATTTTAATCAACTTGGATAATTCCTATATCTGAGCTCTGAATATATTTTTCTTCAAAAATGAAATATATTTACTGCTTTTATGACATTTATTTTGGAGAAACTTTAAATTTAGAAAACAGAAATTTTTAATACATCAATACAAAGAATTCCCATATATCTCTCACCCCATCAGTACTACCCCTCCAGACACAAATAATCTATTTATCTATCTATGCCTATATATGTGTGTGTGTGTGTGCGTATATATATATATATATATGCTATTAGCTTTTACATATAAGGAAGGACATGTGGTATTTTGCTTATTTTACTCATCATGATGTCCTCCAGCTTCATCCACTTTGCTAGAAATGACAGGATTCAATTCTTTTTTATTACTAATATTTTATTTTAGATATGTACCATATTTGCTTTATCCATTCATTGAATGATGGATACATAGTTTGATTTCATGTTTTGGATATTGAGAAAAGTGCTGTCATAAACATGGTGGAATAGTTAATTTCTTTTGAGTATACACCCACTGCTGGAATTGCTCAATCATATGGCATTTCCTTTTTTAGTTTTTGAGAAATTCCCTTACTATTTTCCACAGTGGCTGTCCTAATTGACATCCCCACCAATAGTGAATAACAATTTCGCTTTCTCCCCATCCTCAACAGCATTTATTAATTCTGGTTTTAGATAATACCCATTTTGACAGGGGTCATGTGATATGTCATAATGGTTTTGGGTTTGCATTTCCATGATGGTTTGTGATATTCAGCATTTTTTTCATATATTTGTTGAACATTTCTATCTCTTCTTTTGAGAACTGCCTATTCTCTTTTGCCCAGTTCTTAAGTGGATTAATTTTATTATTGTTATTATTTTTTGCTGTTAAGTGTTTTTAGAGCTGCTGATGCATTATGGATATTAATCCTTTCTTATAGATAGCTTACAAATATTTTCTCCCATTCTATTGGATATCTCTTCACTCTACTGATTGTTTCTTTGCTGTGCAGAAACTTCTGAGTTTGTTATAATATCATTGGTTTTGTTTTACTTTTGTTGTCTGTGTATTTGGTATCTTATCTAAGAAGTCATCACCTACACCAATGATTTGAAGTGTTTCCCCTATTTTTTCTTGTAGCAATTTTACCAGTTCAAGCCTTATATGGGAGTCTGATATATCCTGAGTTGATCTTTTTATATTGTAACATGTAGGGATCTAATTTCCATTATCTACATTTATAGTCCTGTTTTGCTAGCATCATTTATTGAACAGAGTGTCTTTTCTCCAAAAGGTATTCTTGAGAACTTTCTCAAAAATCATTTGACTATGTGTACGCAGATCAATTTCTTGGCTCTCTATTCTGTTCAACTGATCAGTGTGACAGTTTTTATTTTTAAGATTTTAATTATTTATTTAAAAGGTAGAGTTACAGAGCGGGGGAGAGAGAGAGAGAGAGAGAGAGAGAGAGAGAGAGAGAGACTCTCATCCATCGGTTCACACCTCAAATGCCCACATTAACCAGGATCTGGAAGGGACTGAGTCCGGGAACAAGAATTGTAACCCAGGTCTCCTATGTGGGTTTCAGGAATTCAATAACTTAGACCATCACCACTGATCCCAGGTTCTGCATTAGGAGGAAAATAGTCAGGAGTAGGAGGTGGGAATTGCACCTAAGTACCCTGAGGTGGGACAATGTTGTCTTAATTGGTAGGCTAACCATCCACTCCTAAAATTATTTCATTCACTTAAGTCTCCCTCACTGTCCTGAAATCATGAAACAGAAGGCAGGGAGAGAAGAAATGGAACTTGGAAAGCAAAAGTTCCTGGGGTCTCAGAGACAAGGCCCAATTCTTCTGCTATGCTCTACCTGGTTAGAGGAAGTTCATGGAGAATTGTTCAACAGCAGAAGCTGTTTCCTTTGTCAACACACATACTTCATTTCCCAGTTAGAAGAAGATAATCATGGGAAATGGGCCTGAAGTGAGGAAGAAATAAGGGAAGAATAGTGCCAGGCCCTCTATCATTGTCCTCACCTTACCTTGTCTTAAAACAGTGTATTAGGGGCAGGTGTTGTAGAGTAGTAGGTAAAGTTGCCAACTGTAATTGCAGCATCCCTTATGAACACTGGTTCAAGTCCCAGCTGCTCCACTTCTGATCCAGCTCTCTGCTATGGCCTAGAAAAGCAGTAGAAGATAGCTTAAGTTCTTGGGCCCTTGCACCTGCGTCGGAGACCTGGAAGAAGCACCTGGCTCCTGGCTTCAGATTGGCTCAGCTCCGGCTGTTGTGGCTATGTGGTAAGTGAACCAGTGGATGGAAAAACACTCTCTCAGTCTCTGCCTCTCTCTAACTCTGCCTTCCAAATAAGTAAATAAATCTTAAAAACAAACAAACAAACAAACAAAAAAAACCAAAAAACAAAACAGAAAACAGTGTATTAGGTTTGATGTGGCCTTCCTGGGGTGCTTTGTAGCCTAATTGAATGGAGACACCTATTAGAGACACAACTAAGAAACGGATTGAGAGAAACCATCCTGCTTCTATCAGATATATCTCGGGGTTAAAGCTGTGCACGCAATGAAGAGAAGGGAGGAGACAAGGTTGAAGAATGATGATCCAGTGATCTGTCGCAGCTTTCTCCATCTCTTCGTGGTGTTTGTGGAGGTTTATGTGGCAACGCAATTCCACTCTCTACTTTCTTACAGTGTGCTCCCAGTGTCTCTCTTCCCGTGGTTCTTGTATGAGAAGGCAAGCAGTCACATTGGATTGGGAGACTACTTTGCTCAAGTACAGAGCATTGTAACCAATTATATAAGGAAAAGATCTCATTTTCCAATTTGGTCACATTGTTAAATACTGTGAGTTAGGATTTTAAGTATCTGTTTTGTGATCAGGGCAACAGTAAGACTTGGGTTGCATTTCAGTTTTCTTACTGAGCTTGTTAGCACAAAAAATGCTGCTGCTCCATTAGTTAAATTCAGTAATTAGGAAATTGTGAAAAATAAACAGAGAGTTTAGTTACTGGTATGGAGTAAATCAGTCATAAATTGAATTGAATAGGATTATAGAGTAAGGTAGCATTTCTTTATTAATAGCACATTTATATTTTAATCCTATAAGTTATTTAAAGAAGTTAAATTTCATGATTTCCTCTAAGAATATTTGATTTAGCCAAATTTGGTAGTATGTGTCTACTGAGTATCCATAATACTTGTCAATAAAAGTAATAAGAGTGTAATATTATATCTGGAGATTCCAGTGATGACAGCAGCTATCCAATAAATATCTCAATAAAGTGAAATTGTCACAGATATTCACAGTACATCTGATGCCTCTGGCTAAATTTTTTTAATATTTTGAGATAACACTTTTATTAAAATTGGAAATGAAAAAAGTACTTTAAAAGTTATTGAAATTTGTAAAAATATTATTGTAACATTGAATGGTTTTATTGTTTGAAGGAGGTATTATATCTTCAAATGAAATTGATAGCATATTAATAGTAGTTTAGCAATACAGTTTTTTAACCCATGAGGAAGACATACATGTTTTACAGACAAGGCTATGATATACTCACTGGCACACACTCACTCACATGTGTGCATCCAGGTGTATTAGCTGATATATTTCCCTTGTCTACATAAAAATGTAGAAAAATTTCAAGTATTCTAAGGCCTCATTGATGTTTTGGGTTTAACAGACTACGGAAAAGATTTAAGGTAAGATTAAAAGCGATTAACATTCATTTTACCCCTTTCTGAGGGAAAATAAAGAGATTAATCATGAGACAAAATGTAAACAGAAAGGAGATAATGGAGGGCCAGGAAGCAAAATTACTTTATTTTAAATCATTAAATGATACT
The DNA here is from genome assembly GCF_051225735.1 of Oryctolagus cuniculus. Taxonomy (NCBI): domain Eukaryota; kingdom Metazoa; phylum Chordata; class Mammalia; order Lagomorpha; family Leporidae; genus Oryctolagus; species Oryctolagus cuniculus. The sequence continues at coordinate 62,150,901 of NC_142874.1, read as the reverse complement.
TCCAAGGAATCTCAGTCTATTTTTTGCACTGATTAGGAAAGTTGTATGAACTTTCTTCAAAAACCTAAAGCCAAGATGAATTCATATTATTTGTTAATATAGGCTACTAAACAAATGACAAATTAAAAACTAAAATTTGGTTCCCAACGTTATCTAATAAATTTTGGAAACAAAAAGCCATCATTTAATATATATATATATATTTTTACTGGCAGAGTGGACAGTTAGAGAGAGAGAGAGACAGAGAGAAAGGTCTTCTTTTGCCGTTGGTTCACCCTCCAATGGCCGCCGCGGCCGGCACACTGCGGCCGACGCACCGCACTGATCCGAAGGCAGGAGCCAGGTACTTATCCTGGTCTCCCATGGTGTGCAGGTCCCAAGGACTTGGACCATCCTCCACTGTACTCCCGGGGCACAGCAGAGAGCTGGCCTGGAAGAGGGGCAACCAGAACAGAATCTGGCGCCCCAACCGGGACTAGAACCCGGTGTGCCGGCGCTGCTAGGCGGAGGATTAGCCTATTGAGCCGCGGCGCCAGCTCAATATATTTCTGATACTGATGAAATGTCTTTCAAATGCTTTGGTTTCTGATCACGGAGCCCCTTATAATATGTTGTGACTATGATAGCCAATCAACTGTCTTCTAATATATGTTGTCTAATCTACTTTAGTAAAAGAAGCATACAGTGCTATTTACTGGGCACTAGACTATCCAAAATAAGAAGTACAATTCCCAAACTCCTCTGCATCTATGAACGTCTGTATCATTAATATTGGGTCAGGTATTTAAAAGAAAGCCTTCTGTGCCACTTATGGAAAAAATCTTCGAAGAAAGCAGAAGTTTATCACCTGATCCCTCTTCTTCTCTACATGGGTAAGATAAAAGCACAAGTTTTGGCAGATGCAATGTAACAGAAACTTAGGTAATGGATTACATCAAGCTCAATACCCAAGGCTGCCTAACACTTGTGTGAGATGGAGAAATAAACTTCCATGTTGATTAAACCACTGCTATTTTGGGCTTTAGATCACATTCAGGTTCATTAAGTATTATTTTCATTGTTATCTAAATATTAATGTGAATATATTTGTATGTATATTCAAATCCCTATTTGTTTTTATTATTTACTTTTAATTAAATATTTATGTTCATGCATGTGGGGAGCAACTCGGACTAGACTAAGTTACTGGAATTAAGACTTATTCTATGCATCTGCTCTCCCACAATATATGGCGCTGGGAGAGGAGTAAACAACTTCTACACAGCTGCCTCCAGTTCAACCAATAACCTGCAGGAGCTGATCCTGCTCCTGACTGGAGGAGAGCAGCATACTCGGCATGTGGGTAGCAGAGTTGGGATTGGTGGAAGAGGACTATAAAGGAGGAGAGAGACAACATGCACGAGGAACATCTAAGGGGAACATCTGGGTAACATCTGAGCAGCCCCTGAGAGAGCTGGCCGGTGGTGTGCCACTCCCCCGAGGAAGTGGGGAAAGTGGCAGGGGGAGCCGCCCTTCCACGGAGGTGGAAGGGACGGCAGCCAACCCGGGAAGAACCAGCAGCAAACCCGGGAAGGGCCGAGCAGACAAAAGAACAGCGCAGGGTTTAGTGTCATTCCTCCATGAAGAGGGGGAGTGACACATGCATATGAATCATTTGACAGGGAGTAAAACTATCTCATATTCATCCCATAACAACATTGTGGTTGGGAAACATCTACTATATTATGTTTCTCTTTGTTATTTATTGAAAAATACTTCAAGGCCTACAAGTCAATCTTTGTAAATGCACTTATGCTTGAAATTGTGCCTTACATTATTATTTTTTGAAATGTTTTATACATGTTTAATAAGCTAAAGAATTTTATTCACAGTTTCTACATCCTTTTTTTTAATTTTGTATTTCATTGAAATACAGAGTGAAAGAGAGAGTGAAAAAGAGAGAGAGAGGGACAGAGAGAGAGAGAGAATGATCTGTCCACTGGTTTGCTTCACATGGATGGAAAGAGCTCAAGTATTTGTATCATCTTCCACAGTTTTTCATATGTAGTAATTGGATTATTTGCTTTTTTTCTGGCTGCATTAAGAGCTAACCGCATTGCTTTGGTTATTTTTTTTTGGTATCTTTAAAGGTTCTTTTAATTTTATTCTTTTTGCATCATTATGCTGTACTCCTCCTTCTGTAAGTTTTTAGTTGTGGATATCTGTTTTAATATGGATTGGGCTTGCTGGCATTATAAATTCAAATATACTATGGTTGTATTATATTTAGCTATATTCTCATGATGTAATTTTGTGTATTACTACAATTTCCTTTGTTTCTGGAAAAAAAATTTCTGTTTTTCTTTGTTCTAGGATTTATTTATTTATGTGAAAGGCAGAATTACAGAGAGGCAGAGGCAGTGAGAAGAGATCTTCCAACTACTGGTTCACTCTCCAAATGGCCTCAACATTCAGACCTGGGCTAATCTGCAGCCAGGAGCCAGGAGCTTCTTCTGGTCTCCTATGTGGATTTAGAAGCTCAGGAATTGGACCATCTTCCGCTGCTTTCCCTAGCACATTAACAGGGAGCTGGATTGAAGGGGAGCAGCCAGGACTTGAACCAGCACTGATATGGGATACTGCTACTGCAGGCAGTGACTACCAGATATGCCACAGCACTGGCTCCTCTGCTTTCTTTTCTTTGTATTTCTATGACTGATAGGGGTCTGTACCAATTTTTAAATCATTATATTCTCAGAATTCTATCTATGAACTACAATGCGTCAATTCTTTGTATTGATATTACATTAATATGAAAAATAAAGTATCAGAAAAAAATTAGAAGATAGGAAATAGTGAAAGTATGTTTCAAATTTATTTGGCAGAGTGACAGACTGAAAGTGAGAAATAGAAGCATAGAGAGAAATTGCTCCCATCTTTTGATTCACTCCCTTAAGTGCTTGTAGGGGCTGGGGGCTAAAGCCAGGAATGGGGAAGTCAATCTAGTTATCCCATATCAGTGGCAGGAACACAATTCCTGAGGCATCACTCCTGCTCCCAGGGTCTGCAGTAGCAGGAATTTATGGTCAGGAGCCAGAGCAGGGAATCAAACACAGGTTGTCTTGCTTAGGACGTGGGTGTCTTAACCAAAGTCTTACCATCTAGGCCCAATATGCACGATTATTAATTTCATATGCTACTTAGGGAGTAATATATCATATTTCTTTTCTTTCACAGAATACCTGTATGAAACAAGCCTGGTATTGTTCAATGGCTATATTCATCTGTCAAACAATTTAAGGTACTGTATGCTTTAAATCAGATTATAACAGTATGCCCTTACATTTTTGTACCTCTCCCAAATTATCATAATCATTGTTTCTTTACATTTCATGTACGTATATTGAGACTGAGAGTCCATCTTCTGGTTCATTCCCCAAATACCCATGGTAGCAAATGCCCGTAATAGCAAATGACCATTATGGCCTGGGTCAGGAGCTGAGACCTGGGAACTCAAGGTTTATCTGTTGCTTGCAGGAACTCAGTCACTTGAATATTCACCACTGCCTACCAGGATCTGCATTAGCAGGAAGCTGAAGTCAGGAAATGGAGGCAGATGTAAACCCAGGCACCCCAGTATGAGATGCAAGAATTGTAACTGGCAAAGTGCTAGCCCAAGCAGGTACCCCTCAGTAAATGGCTTCTAATTAACTTTCCTCTTTCATGTCGCACACAGCAGGTATTAAGTCATGTTCTGAATTCATATATATTGGGCTTCTAGATGAAAATATTAAATGTGGTTATTTCATCATGCCCTCATGTTCATGTGGGGTTTTGCATAGAAATAGGATTCATGTGGTGTCAAATAACCAATTATTGAACAATGTGTCAACCTGACACTTGCACTGTGCTTAGTGTGTGCCAGTACTGTATCAGTCTCTCTAGAAGCTCACCATCCATCTATGAACTGCTGAGGACCAGTTTTTAGACTTATATAAATATTTTCAACAAATTTAAATAATAAATATTCATCTCAGTATGCGTGCATTTAGGACTCAAACTTATTGTTCCACCAAGGAGGCAACAAAATTTAATCTCTGAAATCTTAAGTACCAAGAACGCATAAAGCATTCACAACATTAACCAGTATCCGTTGTTCTCATAATTATGAACTTGAAGGCAGTGTACTATCTGATACATCTATTTAGGCCAAATGATTTTGTTCCTATTTTGTGTTTGTAGAATTGGACACTGCTGGGGAACATATTAGAAATGATTCATTTGCATTCATCCAGTTTTGGTAAGGATTAGGTAGGGAAGATGGTATCACCTTTTACTAAAGAATCATATGAAATGAGATTATTCATTTTCATTGGTTTTTCTATAATCTCTAATAGAGGAAAATATTCTAAAATTTTCAGGCCTCTGAAAATATCTGACTATGTCTGTCTGTGGATGTTATTATGTTGCACATTTCTGAATCTATGAGGGATGCATATCTCCAAGTTAATACAGTTTTATGCATGGAGTTGCTAGGAAATGACTCCCTAAGTAATCCAGGGAAAACTTTTCTTTTTACTCTAACCCTAGCTCTAAACCTACTTGAAAAATGTAGTGATAAACTAAAACTTAGCCTGTTTCCTTTTTTCCCCTATGGTATATTTATTTATTTAAGAAGCAGAGATACAGAGACAGAGAGATACAAAGGGAAGTGCTCCTAGCTGGTTCCTGCTCCCAAAGGGCTGGAGTGTCTAAGATGAGGTACAGCCAAAGCCAGGAGCTGACAGGAACCGATTGATGATAGTAACCCTATTCCTTGAGTCATAAACTGGAAGCATGAAGTAGGAACCAGAGCTGAAAATCAAAGACGGGCACTTCAGTATGAGACACTGGCACCTTGATCAGGGTTTTAATGCTAAACCAAATGTCCTTCCACATGTTAAAAGGAAAATAGAAACCTTACTTAATAAATACCCACCATATAGAAAAGAATTTCAAATAAAGGTTGAGTAAATGACTTAACATTTAAACTACACTTAGCAATGTATCTCTTAATTTGCATGAATATATGAGATGTTATATTTTCTAATGTAGTATGCTTGTGTAACCTATAGTAGTTTTACTTTCTTTTAAAGTAAAGGACTTCTAATCTTGTTAATGTTGACAGTCTTCAATACAAATTAAAGGAAATATCCTGGAAAAATAACAGGGACAACAAATATATTGTGTCCTAATAATTACATGAACTAAATACTTATATTGTAACATTATCACATAACAATGTTGCTTTTTAAAATATTGTGTTGACTCAAAATTATAAAAAAAAGTTCACTAGTTACAGCATATACTACATTGCTAATTATATCAATCCACAAAGGTAGGATTCAATACTGAACTTCAAGAAAATAACAAAGAAATGGAAGACAAGATAATATAAGTTTCTTTATAGTTTATTTATTACTGCTCCTTGGAAATTAAATGGCATGTATATAATTTCAATGTCAATCATTTTTAATATATTTTACATAGATTTTATGGATCTCTACTGAACTGTTATTATTCTTGAATATATATGAATAGAACTAAATCACATTAATTACACAAACAGACTTCTAGTTCTTATGTGTCCATCACTGAAATGATAATTGGAAGTAAGTTAAGTAAGTTTACTTCAAAAAATCAGGATTTAAAATTAAGATACATCATCAGACAAGAAGAAGAAAAATTCAGCCAGCTGATCTTGATTCTAGTTTACTGCTGCCTTTGTAAGGGAAAAAAAAAAAAAAAAAAAAAAAACCTTCATTCATTGTTTGAAATACTAACGATGTCAGGCTATTTGTAAACTATCTCACAAAAAACAACTTATAGGAATGAAAAAAAATCATTCTAAAAAGCTAAAATTGCCCATTTTCATTTCATTTCCATTTATAAAATGGAGATGGATTTGAACAATAGTTTGTTCTGGAAAATGCAATAATCCATAAGCCTGCAAAAATGTTTAATGCTTTGTGTGAGCTACTAATGGTGGGCTTATATATATGAACAAACAATTTCTGTACTTTTTTGATTATAAGTCAAAACAGAATAAAAGGAATTCCAAATGTGTTCTAAAAGCTGAAGTTTATTGAGGGCAAAACAGTAGAGATTTACATGCCAAAAGAGAAAATTGTTTTCTGGAATTCATATCATTAAGCAGACTAAGTTAATGTTTATTAACCTCAGATAATTGATGAAGGCAACTAAGTCACATAGCAGATATTAATGAAATCACTGCAGATAATAAACAAAAATTCATAAAAAGATAATTTGTAAATTAAGTTGTTATTTAATGAATAACTTTGTTCAGATCAGCCAGTTTCATGAATCTTTTGTAAGAGAAACAAAATGTGAGAGAAGTTTATTCTTTGATAGAAAAAATTGTTTACTTCAGTTAAAAAACTCAAATTAGTTTAAAGTTACATTTCCCAAGTCATGTAAATGAAATACCATTTGTAGCAGAACATAATTTTCAGGAAAGTGTAATTTATGATTTTTACAAAATAAAGGCCAAAGAATAAATGTCAATTCTATGTAATTTAAAGAAATTAATTAAATATGAAGAATGAATCTATTTGCTCCCTTTCTATGCTAACATATTTCAAATTGTATATACCATAAAATATAATATTATAAAATTGTAACTATGAAATAAAAGAAGAATATTATTAAATTCATACATTAATCCATTTGAATATACAAAGAACTGTATTTTCATACTATAAATGAAGATCTTAGCTCAACTAAAAATTCTGAGTGTGAGTAAACAGTCTTACATCTTGCTATTTCTTAAAGTCAAGTTCAGGTTGGAATCAGGTTTTATGAAAGCCGATTTCCCCATCATGCTTTCAAGTGTAAATGTAGATCCTAATGTGGTGATCTACAATATGTTCACAGTTTTAGAGGGTGGAAAGGGGCCAATGCTGAGGCAGAGAAGGTTAAGGCTCCACCTGCAGTGCTGGCATCCCATATCTGTGCTGGTTTGAGTTCCTTTTGCTCAACTTCCAATCCAGCTCCCTGATAATGCACCTGGGAAAGTAGCAGAGGAAGATAGCCCAAGTGCTTGGGCCCCTGCACTCATATAGGGGACCCAGAAGAATCTCCTGGCTCCTGGTTTCAGCCTGGCCCAGTCCCAGCCATTGCGGCCATTTGGGGAGTGAAAAAGCAGATAGAACATCTCTCTCTCTCTCTCAATCTTTCTCTCTTTCTCTGTTTTTTTTTCTTCTTCCTCCTCCTCCTCCTTCTTCTCTCTATTTCTCTCCTTTTAAGATAGATAGATAGATAGATAGATCTTAAAAAAAGATGTAAGGCAGCATACAGGCACATGAGATCAATCTTAATCACTGAGAGAGAGAAAAAAAGTTTATTGTATTATTGTACCTAAAAAAACAGAAAGTGTGATGTTTGTTAATATTGTTTGAATTCTTTTTGAACACCAGCATATGTGTTTTTGTTGTCTGTGTGTGAGTCTGTGGGCTATTGCTTGTAGTAGGCCATTAAAAATACAGTGATAAATTGTACAATTATTATTACTAATAAACTTTTCAACTGTAAGTACAAAATTTCCTAGAATGATAAGATATAATCACTTTAAAATTAAGAAGTGAGTCCTGAAAAATCATTCCTTGATGTTGATTTGAGGTATTTTACATTGAGTAAGTGGAACTTATGTAATAAGAGGAACTACCAATTATTTTCCTTTCTGTTTGTTCAGACTTGATTTGCAGGGAGAAAAGTCAAATTCCCAAGTCGTTTATCATCACAAAAGATTAAAATTGTCAGCAAAATATTCAGTCCCATAAAATAATCAAAAACCCACACTTTATTTAAAAATAGAATATCTCCCTTTCTGTAGTTCAAAACTAGTCTTGGGATTTAGGAATGGAAATGAGGTATGGGTGACTGCTCCAGTATTGTTCTTTGTATGTTCTTCCCATGTCAAATATCATTACTGATGTTTCAGGTCAAAGCAAGACAAAAAGAGGTTAAGAAATCAATGTATTTCTTACCTATTGGATCTTTGACCAGATTAAGCTTGACAGAGATATAGAAATAATACTCTCTGAAACACCTTTCTGAGACCACTTAGAATTCCCAATATTTGACCTCTCTAAACAGTTGTTTCCTTGGTTCAGATGTATTGTAGAAGATCAGCTTATTTCTGTTGATTTGTTCTGACCTCTCTGGGCAACTGTCATGTGAACTAATGGCAGTTAATTTGCTAACTAACCTGGTTTGCTGAAATAAGAGTTGAATATTGTCATCAATGAATTTGCAGACAACAACCCACAGGCCACTTCACCTCATTTCTTGACTATGAGATTTATTAGGCATTACTTACATGATTGTCCACTTTCTTTACCAAGCTCTAAGCAATCCATATTGAGTTTCCTAAGAAGTCTCCTTGGAGAGAAGAAAAATCCATTCCAATCCACTATCAGCCAGTGGTGGAATCCAGCACATAAAAAATGCCCTTTTGATTCTCATCATAGTCTTATTTCCCAGTCTTGTTTTTTAATTTTTTAAAGATTTATTCATTTTTTATTTATTTGAAAGCACAATTACAGTGAGAGACAGAGAGGAAAAAAAGAGAGAGAGGGAGGGAGAGAGAGAGAATCTTCCATCTGCAGGTTTACGCCTCAAGTGGTCGCGGTGGCTAGAGCTGGGCCAGGCCAAAGCCAGGAGCCAGGAGCCAGGAGCCAGGAGCCAGGAGTTTCTTTCAGGTCTTCCATGTGGATGTAGGGATCCAAGGACTTGAGCCGCCTTCCACTGTTTTCAGGGCACATTAGCAGGGAGCTGAAATGGAAGTGGAGAAGCTATGACTCGAACCAGCACCAATATGAGATTCCGGGGTCACAGGTGGTGGGTTTTACTCAACACTCCACAACACTGGCCACAACTTATTTTTAAATAAAGTAGAAATTACTGGTCATCTAAGTTTCTCTGATGTCACCCCAGAATATCTCCTAGACAAGTCATGAAGAAGTGATATAGAACCTCAGTTAAGAGAATAAAAATAGTTATCACCTCCCCTTTTGGGAGTCTCAGCAAAATCTGATAATGTCTGAAATGTGCAGTCTGTACATGTAGTGAACTCTTTTCTTAGTTACTGATTTATTTTCCTTTTGTTTTTTATTTTCTTTTAATATTTTATATCAGAATAGTTTTAAATTTACAAACAAAAATAGTGGGGTCATCATACAAAGATTCCTCATATGCCCTCCACCTTATTTCCCCAAGGAACATTCTCATATTAGTATATTTGTCACTTTTGCATTCTGTTGCATTATAGAATCTGGTCACAGACTACAACCTAGAATTTATAGCAGTTGAGTGAGAGGCTGTTATCCATTTTTTTGTAAAGGGAAAAAAGAAATTTCCAAAAAAATATAGATTTAATCTGAAATAATTTGTGGGATGCTAAACTTTCAGATACTGTAAAATGAGTAAGAACCAGACACATTTTCAGTTATAATAGGAAATTTTATAACCGAATGTTCTTTTGTAAAATATATATAGATCAATAAGACATATATCTGACTTTTCTGTCGATAGCAATAAAATAAGTTACTAGATTGATGCACCCCAAAGAATGGAATCTGAAAATACTTTTTAAATAATGGCAGCTGATTCTACTCTTACCAAGAAATGACATTTTTTTTTCTATTTGTAACCTACTACACTACTCTTGAAGTATTTCTGGTAGTTCATTTTCTTTTTCCTCTTCTGATCTCTGAAAATCATCAGTGAAAACTTTCCAATAATGCCGTATTGCGTTTGGTATTTTATCACCAAACCTTGACAAATGCATTTTAAAGAAAAATTAATTCATTTTGCTCAAACAGCATTTATAATTTAACACTAATAAAAAGCAATACATTCAAGACAAACCATTTTTTATTATCAATGATTGTACATATTTATGGGCTAGAGTGTGATATTTCAATGCATGTATACAGGATATATTGATCAAACCAGGGTAGCCAACATATAAATGGAATCAGACTAGAATACAGGATTTTAATGAGGTACTAATCATATCATGAGATAAGCAAAGAGCCTGAATTTCCTGTGAATATATAGTTATATTTTGTATATGTAGTATAAGTGAACATGAGTAATTAATATGAATATATTAATATGAATATATTATCAGATAAAGATGGAAGACATCAATATAAAAATGATTGCATTAAACAATCCAATATAATTTAAGCAGGTATGTATTTATGAAATTATGTGTTCACAAAGGAAGAAAATAAGAGAAAAACTCAGATAGGTAAAAGCTTTATTTAAGACGTAACAATCACAGTAGACTGATGGTAATTAAGGGTCAACACAGATCAAGCATTCACCACATGTTTGCCTTAATCTCCAATTTTTCAGCAATGCTGGAGAGACAACAGTTTGATAAAAACAAGATTACTTAATGAAAAAATAATGTTGGCAAAATCTGGAAATTTGAAAATTGGCATGATCTTTCTCTATTCTAAGGTAGAACAATTCAAGAAACATATTAGCAAATTATCACACACACATATTTGTGCAGAAAAATATATTTGTTGTAGAAAAACATGAAATTATTTTCTAGAATTTCTGTTATGTTAATTTTAAAATATATAATGAGAATGACAGATATCAATATGAAGAACTGAGTAATTAAATTTAAAAATGTATTATAAACAGGTCAAAATAAAAAATATGTGTGGTAAAATAGATAGGGAAAAATATGATTGGGGTTCAAAATGTGAGCTCAAATTTTTCTCAAGTGAGAAAAGCTAAAATTTTTATTGACTATTTTCCAGAAAATGTGATATCTCATCCATATCTCTCATAAAAACTCTCTCTGAACAGCAATTCAACATTTCTTGGATGTGAACACTCAGAAACTTTAAAAATAAACTCTGATTTAGGTTTCTAGCATGTGATGGGACTGGGTATATAAAACTGACTATATTTTGATGCAATAATGTTTCAAAACCTAAAAAACAGAAATGGAAAATAAAATATAATATAAAATAATGCATATGTCAAATTTAATATGATGGTCTAATATGGGAATTTCTGATGAAATAAAACCTTTTAAGGTTTAATCGTAATTTGACTCTTTAATGTTTTTATTTTCTTTTTGCAGTTTGCTAGTAAAACTATTTTAGTTATCAGTTACTATCTGATATCAAGTTGATAATTTAGAATGTAGTAACCTAAACTTTTATTGAAATTGTTAGATACAGTGGAGAAAGGCTATACATATATACATGTGCACATTTTTGTGTATATTTGACTTTTATATGAATTTATTCACATGTATTATTTTAAATGCACTTGTGTGTCAATATGCATATATTTATATATGTATATACATATATAATTTGCATTTTTATTATGGAAATTTAGTATTATTAAATGATTGTATGATCATTCAAAATTCCAGTTATCAACCTTGTAATAGCAAGAAATATATTGCCTTTGTTTAAAATATAACAGCATTTTATGTTTTTTAAAAAAGATTTACTTATTTATTTGGAAATTAGAATTAAAGAGAGAGAGAGGGAGAAGCAGAGAGACCTTCCGTCCACTGTTTCTCTGCCCGGGTGGCTGCAACATCCAGGGCTGAGCCATGCTGAAGCCAGGACCCAAGATCTTCATCAGTGTCTCCCCACGTGGGTGTCAGGGGCCCAATGACTTGGGCCATTTTCCACTGCTTTCTCAAGCAATTAGCAGGGACCTGGATAGGAAATGAAGCAGCCTTGATTCAAACTGGTGCCCATCTGGTGTGCCAGCTTTGCAGGAATTGGCTTTACCCATCATACTATAATATTGGTCCTACAACATCTGTTAGTAATTTAATAGTTGTGTAATTTTGAAGATAACTGAGAGAAAAATCTTTGGACAGTGGAAATCAGAAAACTTATGGCTAAACTGTTAATAATATACAAGTGAATATGAAAGAAGTTCTTCAAAAAGTGCATCTTAGGATGAAAATATACAAGCATAAGAACCTGTTCTGTTAGTGGAAACCTGGTCTATAGTTTATTATAAACTATACATAAGTGAAAATTTCACAGGGACTATTTATATGACAGTACATATAAACTATGCAAAATCAATGTCTGCATTTTAATTTTTAAAGCAGAAGTCATTGTAGTTTTCTGTTTATGCACTTACATCTTAAGTATCTTAGTTTTTACTTTCCTTCTCTTTTTGCTGTGAATATGTTGGTGACTATTGAGATGGATCCATGGAAACTGGTAACACAGAAATAAAACAGTGATGCACTGGTATCAGAAAACTCACACTTTTCTCAATAACTTAAAGATTTCCAAGGTAAATCAAGTAAAGTTGGATTAACACCTGTGTTCCTGGAGTATTGTAATCATTCTCCTCTGTTGCTTGTTCCTAGGTTAATTTATAAGTTATACAAAATCTGAAATAGGAAATTCTATGTGTCATGTCCTATCTGCATGGTAAAGGTGAAGATTACCCAAACCCTTCAGGGAAAAGAGAGAGAAGCTTAGCATCAGATCCAACAAATGAGCTATATTGATGTTATACAAACATAATAGGTGAGGAATCATTCTAGGACAACAGGAATGCAGTGTTTCACTAGGGAGCAGAATCATAAAAAGGTGTGCAATATTAGAGAGCTCTGCATTAGAACAAAAATGTAGTGTCCAAGAGGGAGAGAATGAAAGCAACCAAACGTACACTGGAGTAACAATTTTGTCCTTTGTTGCTTCAATTCAGAGTGAGTGGAGGTCACAAAATTACAAGTGTATATAATCTCCAAATTACACAATTACAATCTCTGTCTATATAACAGTGTCACCAAACAGGAAATGAATGATACACTCCTTAGAAGTAATATAAATGAAAAAGACGTCAAAAGATTATAATATTGCCAGCGCCGTGGCTCAATAGGCTAATCCTCCACCTAGTGGCGCTGGCACACCGGGTTCTAGTCCTGGTCGGGGCGCCAGATTCTGTGCTGGTTCCCCCTGTTCCAGGCCAGCTCTCTGCTGTAGCCCGGGAAGGCAGTGGAGGATGGCCCAAGTGCTTGGGCCCTGCACCCCATAGGAGACCAGGAGAAGCACCTGGCTCCTGCTTCAGATCAGCGTGGTGTGGCGGCCGCAGCGTGCCAGCTGTGGCGGCTATTGGAGGGTGAACCAACGGCAAAAGGGAGACCTTTCTCTCTGTCTCTCTCTCTCACTATCCACTCTACCTGTTAAAAAAAAAAAGATTATAATAGAGGGCAGAAATAATTCTTGACATATGGACACCTGAAAAAATAATGTAAGAGAGAGTCTACTTCTGACAAAAGAAGGAAGACTGAGCAGTACAAACAGGAGAGATGCAGGGTGAGTCCTCTAGGGAAGGTTCCCTGGAGAGATAATGTAGCATCAGTTTGATTAAGGAGAAATTAAATGTAACTATCAGATGAACAAGAATTTTACATGAAGTGTACTTCCAGAAAAGAAGTAGTCAATGTAACTTACAATGAGATGAATATTAGTTTGAAAATATGAATAGTGCTAAACCAACATTTGTAAAGGCTTAATGTGAGCTAAATGAGGCACTAAAATCTGAGACCTCCCCCCACAACAAGCCAGCAATTCTTATTTAGTACCTATTTGAGTTACTCCAAGTATTAATCTATTCACCACCTATTTGTTTCTGCCTTTCTCTACCCTTCTCACTTTAATCCAGACTTTTCCAATGGATACATAAGCATTTCAGTGCACAAGAAAAAAGTATAGCTCTATTGAAGAACATATTTTCCTCTCTAGAACACTCAATAAGAGGACAGCTGGGAACGGAGAAGGAGGTGCCAAAACTGAATGGATAAAAAAAATGTGTTTGAATTATACAGAGGGTAAGAGCAGTAGAGTTTTTTCTCCCACAGATGAGAAAGTGCTATAGTACCAAGCATTTTTTTTTAATTTATTTATTTATATGAAAGTCTGAGTTACACAGAGAGAGGAGAGGCAGAGAGAGAGAGAGAGAGATCTTGCATCCAATGGTTCACTCTCCAATTGGCCGCAATGGTTGGAGCTGCACCCATCCAAAGCAGCAGCCAGGAGCCAGCTTCCTCTGGGTCTCCCGCGTGGGTGCAAAGGCCCAAGCATTCTGGCCATCCTCCACTGATCTCCCAGGCCATAGCAGAGAGCTAGATTGGAAGTGGAGCAGCCAGGACTCAAACCGGCACCCATAGGGGATTCCGGTGTTTCAGGCCAGGGCTTTAACCCACTGCGTCACAGCGCCGGCCCCAATACCAAGTATTTTTGAGTAGTGCATCATACAGTTCTTCAAATAGAATAGTATCTATCTCTATATCTCTATAAGATACTTGCAAGCTTCTTACACACCAAGTTTCTCTCTCTCTCTCTCTCTCTCTCTCTCTCTCTCTTTCTCTCTCTTTCTCTCTCTCTTTCTTACTCCATCCTCTCTAATTCCCTCCTTTGCTCCCCTGGAGGGGAGGCAGGTATCTGATGTGGTACATATAGGCATGGAGAGAAATATCACCAGTGACAGAGTAGAACTGATGATGTGTGGATGCTTGTACTCATCCATAAACAATGAGAGTGGATTGCACAACTTTTAAATTAGTTAATATTTTCCATTACAAATCTTATGATTGGGGAATTGCTATTTTATTAACTTAGGCATCCAAAGACAATGGACAGGGAGAAAATACCAAATAAAATAAAGATGAAATTAAATGTCTTTAAAATCTGTTTATGCAGGTTTCAAATAAAAAGTAAAAAGCTATAGGCTAAACTTGCAAAAGTTTGACTCTGCAAAAATTCAGAGAGAAGTTAATTCAATAATAAGTAGGCAATTGGTATGAAGTCTTAATTAACATAAATATAAAGAATAAGATATGGTGTTAACCAAGTAGCAATGTTTTTCAGGACTGCAGAGATATTTTAATTTTAACATGTTTATAAAACCAATCTAGGAATCTGTTGCCAAAAGTGAGACAAAAATGAATGTAATTTCTGTAAATACTGTAGACAATTTGCCTTTGAGCCATAAATACATATTACCATTAAGATTTCAAAATGGGGGCCAGTGCTGTGGCACACTAGGTTAATCCTCCGCCTGCAGCACCAGCATCCAGCATGGACACCCATTCTAGTCATGGTTGCTCCTCTTTCCATCCAGATCTCTGCTAAGGCCTGGGAAAGCAGTAGAAGGTGGTCCAAGTCCTTGGGCCCCTGCACCCACATGGGAGACTGGGAAGAAGCACCTAGCTCCTGGCTTTGAATGGCACAGCTCCGTCCGTTGCAGCCATGTGGTTAGTGAACCAACAGAAGGGAGACTTTTCTCTCTATCTCTTTTTCTTACTGCCTGTAACTCTGCCAAATAAATAAATAAAATATTTAAAAAAGATTTCAAAATGTAGGAAAGAGAATTGAAATTTTATTCTGTATTAATGTTGTTCTTCCAGAGCCAAGACTAAAAGAGCACATATTTCTGTATATAATTCATCCTTCCATGTTATCATAGCGGATTCTAGAAATTAAAATTTTGGTTTTGAGTTAGGCCATGTGCAACAGAAGAAAAAATTGGCTATATTATTTTGAGGAATCACACAAAATGGTATCTACTGAAACCTATAATTTCTTTGATGCTTAATAATATAACTGCTACATACATCTGACTAATTGAAAGTTTATGTAGAAACTGGGTATCATTTTTACATTATCAATAATTGGCATAATAAAATGTATAAAAGTTAAAATAGATGGCACACATAGTTGTGTAGCAGCTAATATCCCAGAGAATTATATTTTAATTAGTAATC
The DNA here is from genome assembly GCF_051225735.1 of Oryctolagus cuniculus. NCBI lineage: Eukaryota > Metazoa > Chordata > Mammalia > Lagomorpha > Leporidae > Oryctolagus > Oryctolagus cuniculus. The sequence continues at coordinate 62,135,078 of NC_142874.1, read as the reverse complement.
AATGTCTCTTACAGGGATGTCACATCTAAATCTATGAAATGTCTTAAATCTGCAAACAAAGGAGATTCATGATTTCCCTTGCAACCAATATGTCTTAAGAACATTCTCAGTGCAATCTATATGTAAATCCATGGCTATGAAAAAAAAATCATGATATAGACTTTGTCCACAAGGAATTTAAGTCCATGTATGGGTGCAGGATAAACACAATGGCAATAAGTTAGAATAAAAATAATGTGCCATTAGATTAACAATCATAACCTTAATATCTTTCCCTTTACTTTTTATGTCTGGGCTTTTCTATGGTACTGCATTTCAAATTTTAAATAACTGAATACATAGAAAGTGGATGACATTCCTACAAAATGATGATTTACCAACATGATGCACAATCACTGCACCCTTCTGAACATGTACAGGATTTATTATATTCAACATCACTGTACCTATTTTTTCTCTCACTTGGGTTGCAAATTAGATCATGTCACCAAGAATGAGCAGGGAAGGTCTTGTCAATTTTATTCACTGTTGTGTCTTAATTGTCTGACATATAACAGAACCTCAATAGAAAACTTGTGAGTGAATTAATGTGTTTTAATAGTAAACTGTGTTGCGCTCAGCAATCAGCTCTCTACTGAGCCACCTGCTTGGCCTGCCAAGTGTATTCTTTCCATTTAGCCATGTAACCATGCTTTCCCCAGTCTGACTAACTGGGCACTCTCTTGGATTCTGTCCCATCCGTTCTGATAGATGCCCTACTCCAGTAGACATTGCTACTTTGTTTACCACTCCTGTCTGTCTCACTTCTGAATTTTTTCTTGTGCAAAAAAAAAATCCCACATCAATTTCTGTTAACATTTTTGGCAACTACGGAGGGATTTGATGGGAGATTTCACTAAGGTCTGTATTCCTTCGCACAAAAAGAACCGGATCTGTGGGAATGATCATTGATCCTCCAGCATCCCATGGCTGGGGAAGGGCAACAAGGAAGGACAGTTGGCCAATAGCCTGGAGAGTCCCCAAGCTTGCTTTGGCTTTCCTGCAGCCAGGCTATTACCCATGGACTGGACTTTGTCTCTCTCTCTTGGGGGGATGCCTAGTTATGCTGACTACTGCTGCACTAGGTGGGTGTAGCCTTGACATCAGCTAATATTGGCCCTCCAGGTAAACTCAGACAACTAGATAGTGGACGATCATGAGAAAAAGGAGCCACCTCAACCTTTTCTTGTCCTCTCTTTCAGTCAAAATGCCTTGCCACATCCACACAAGCACAGCCAGAAATCTCTGGAAGAAGATGTGAGCTTGTGAGCGCGCTCTCTCTCTCTCTCTTTCTCTCTCTCTCTCTCTCTCTCTCCTCTTTCTCTTTCTCTCCCTCCCTCTCCACCTCCAATTCAATAGCCCTCCTCACTAGGAGGGAGAATGGGAAATGCCTCTAGCCACAGCTGGCCTTACAGGTTTCCCTAACTAAGCAATAGAGAAGTCTTAATCCATTAACCCTTTCCAACCTTTTCTCCCTTCTCTGCAGTATTTGGTAACTTTTTCCTTCAGCTCTTGACTGGAGGAGTCTATGACTCTCTGCCTCTGTTTCATGATGTATTTCACTGTCCTACTAATGGGCTAATATGCTGATAAGCAAAGTTTTTGTTTTCTGTGCTATTGTAACTGACTTAGGTAATGAGCATTTTCACGTGTTTTGAAGGTTTTGTGTTTTTTTTTTGTTATGCTTATTGAGTCCTGAATTGGAGAACTACATTTTTTTTTTTTTTTGACAGGCAGAGTGGACAGTGAGAGAGAGAGACAGAGAGAAAGGTCTTCCTTTGCCGTTGGTTCACCCTCCAATGGCCGCCACTGCAGCCGGCGCACTGCGCTGATCCGATGGCAGGAACCAGGATCCAGGTGCTTTTCCTGGTCTCCCATGGGGTGCAGGGCCCAAGCACCTGGGCCATCCTCCACTGCACTCCCGGGCCATAGCAGAGAGCTGGCCTGGAAGAGGGGCAACCGGGACAGAATCCGGCACCCCGACCGGGACTAGAACCCGGTGTGCCGGGGCCGCAAGGTGGAGGATTAGCCTAGTGAGCCACGGTGCCGGCTCTACTACATTTTAAAATATTTATATTATCTGCCTCTTTGTAATGTTTGAGCGATTACCTTAACTCTGATTAGATCTGACCCACATTTTTGATTAAAATGTTCAGGTTAAATGTACTATTTCACTTTGACTAAACAGTTTGACTCTGACAATTTAAGTTCTAAACTGAGTCTTCTGATCAGATCCCTGCAACTCTCAGAGTCAGATCCCTGCAACTTTCAAAGGATGAAACTCTCAGTATGGTGAGATAATGGTTGTTTGAGTCAATTCAGATTGTGTAAAGTACATTGTAAGGTTACAAAATGATGCCAATGTTATGTTGGATTCATGTTACTGCTTTCCAGCTAGAGTTGTTTTATAACAGCTAGATCTATTTTTCTGTGTGCATGGCAAATGGGCAGAACTCTGCTTTAAAAGCAAACTGAGGGGGAGATAGGAAGTTGTTCTGATGATCTCAATATGTATAGATAGGTAACCACATTTGTTCTTATCTGGAAGATCGTAATTCTCATGGCCACTGTTTTAACTCACAGGGAGATAGTAAGTGTCAAAATTTGCCTATTCTAGTTCACCTTGATAATATTAAAAGAAATCTTCAAAAACTAGGGATGAGCTGAGCACCCATTTGGCTGACATAAAGATTGCCTCCATGGTCTACTTTATTAGAGACCAAGAAAAGGAGGATCAAGGTAGGTAAAAGGAACACTGTCAGGCTAGGTGGCAGGACAGTTAACAGCTGCTTTACACAAAGATCTGCCATCAAGAAGACCCAACAAGGCCAGTCTATCCCAAACAGAGCCTGTTTTGATATGAAGAGCCAAGGCATTAGGCAAGCAGCTGTCAGAAACCAGCTTCAGTCAACTACACTAAGAACAAAGCCACTGGAAATGGAACTGCCCTGGGAGTCAAAGGACTCCTGGTTCAGAACTGTAGACATTGATGGCCCCAAGCCAAGAATCCCTTAGCTCTGCCTAGCTTCCAACTCTAACCATTGTTATTGAGGGTATGGTCTAGAGTCAATGAAAACATAAATTTCTATTTAGAGACACTGCCTATTCTGTGCTGGCCTTCTGTTCAGACCAGCTTTCCTCCTAGTCCTGCCACATAATGAGACTCAACATGGTACCTTCCATAAGGAGGTTCAACCTCCCTTATAGTGTCTCTTCCAATATCCCATGGATAGGTCTGGGCCTCACACATACTTGGCCAGGCCTTAAAGCCCATTTGAATATCATTAAGCCTTAAAAGCCCCTCCTATCAATTCCTATCTGCCATTAACTGAGTTATAGGACAGGGCTGAGAGTAACAGCTTAGATAGTCCTGAACCTATTTGGATAGGCTCTCACAGAGGACTTAAAGGATCTATCTCTGAGGGGGATATGAAATAATCCAGAATGTAGATGGTTTGTTAATCTATCCCACCTTCCCTCTGACCTGAGACTGTGGTCTTGTGCATTAGCTAACACTCTCAACTTCCCAGCAGAATGTAGCTACCAGGCATTCAGGGAAAAATCATGGCTAGTCTGCCAGAAAGTTAATTATTTTGCTCTTGTTCTCACCCCTGGGGAGAAAAGACAAACCCTAGAGAGGATACAGGCCATGCACCAAGTTCCACAACCTTAAGACAGTCCCAACATTTTCTTAACATTTTGCAGATTCCTAGATACAGGGAAATAGCAATGTTCCTAAATCATGCTCCCAACAGTGAGCCAAAACAGAGCTCCCTGCTTTGGAAAAAACAAACCAACAAATCAAACAGAGCCTTCATTGGTTGGAAGGCTTCCATGACTAGGGCCCCTGCAGTAGGACTGCTAAACCCAGCCCTACACAACAGGCAAGCCGTACACCTGCTAACTGCTGCCCAGGTAAGAGCCCCCAAATGAAGGTCAAACAAGATGGGTATGAAATCATGTTTATACTATCTTGGACAAGGCCAGACAAGTCTAGGACCCGGTCAGACAAGGCTAAAATATGTAGCCTAGCATCTGGTGATAGAAATTCTGTTAATTGCCTTTCCTTGGTGATATAGCATCCACATTCTTTTTACTTCTCAATAGGTTACTGTCTTTAATGTCCTTTTTTGTTTTGTGTCTAACAGAAGAAGACCAGCCATCCAGCTCCAGCTGCTTCTGAGACAGCTTTTTCAGCCTAGACATCAGACAAGATGACCAGTCCTCTAGACCGAGCAGAGCAGTTTTCCGAGGCCACCCTCAAACACCATGAGGCAGATAGCAAGAGAAAAATACCCATAAGCTGCTCTATGCCCATTTGTCAGTTCTGAAGAAACTACATAAGATGGAATTTATCCTTTCTATCCCCACAAAATTATGGGTATCATCTCTCAAGGGGGGAATGTTTGGTAGAAACATTAGGTAGGAAGAAAGAAATTAGGCTATGTGTGTATGAAAGTGGCCTGAAGAAAATAGCATCTATAGAAGCTCAACTTGGAAACAACTCAGTATTTTACACTTCAAAGTCCTGCCAGTACCCTGATAACTTTCCAGGTGGTCTCAGGCCTTCTCTCAAGGAAAGCTCCCAAGACAATCCTCTCTCCTCAGCACCAAATGGGTTACCTGGCCTGATAAAATGGAGCAATAAAACCTTCACAGCTTCCCTCCAAGGCCGGCACCCCAGGAGAAGCTCCTCTGCCAAGTGGGCTCCCCATTCTAACAGCACTGAGTCGTAAACCATTGGGGGGGGGGATTTTCTTAATTTACACTTGGCAAATACTTTGTCCTGGAGGAGGAGGAGGAACTGTACCTATCCCCTTAAAAACCCCAATCTGAAACATACCACATGTTCAGCACTCAGCTTTCTGTTGAGCTGCCCACCTGTCCTGCCAGGTGCATTCTCTCCATTTAACCATGTAACCTTGCTTCCCCCAGTCGGAGTGACTGCACACTCTCTCTCACATTCTGTTGCATCTGCTCTGACAGATGCCCTATCCCAATAAACCTTGCTGCTTTGCTTACCACTGCTAAAAAAAATAGTAAACTTTACAGCACATTACTCTTAGTATATAATTCAAGCCCTATGAAATTCACTCAATAGTGTTTTGAATACTTACATTTTTCTCCAGGGTTCCACTAACTACATATATGCACTATTCCTACTGACAGCATAGATAATTCTAGAAAAAAAATAGTCTAACTATTCTAAATATTAATTTTCTTTTCTAGCTATTGTATTTTTCTACCATCAGAAATTTCAAAATGTGCAGTTTATTATAAAACATCATTAAAATTTAAAATATCAGTATTTTATATTATATAAAAATGATTGTTAATCAAATGATACTCTGCAAATTTTTTTTCCTAATGGAAATATGACACTCATCAAAACATACTGGCTTAGACATATTTAAATTAACAATATTCTTATTTCACATAATTAGCTAGAGATGAATATTTAACATTTAAAAATCTAGCATTTTTCCTATTTATAATCAAGCATTTGATTTAATAGATGTGGTAGCTCACTACTTTCAGCAGGATAATTATGTTTGATTTTCTAATTGGAAGAGGTATATGTATTTGTACTGGGGTTAATAAGCCATGCTTATTCAGCTGAGTCACTCAAATTCAAAAGGCCAGAGGGTTCTACTCTTTGTTGTATATGTATGTATTTTTTATTATATGCTAATAGAAGTTATATGCATTAAAAAAATTTAATTAACTCTAAAAGTCTAATTTACTCTTGAATAAAGTATAATGTATATTCCCAGAAAGGAGGAATAAATCAAAATGCCCAATTTTAATTTATCAAAAATAATTTAGCATACATTGAAGATAATAAAATGTTTTAAATTTTGCATGGTTCAACTGATAGATTCTTAGAAACATATTATTGTTTTTCAAAAAATTGAAATCATACCATATTTTTATATAAATTGAAAGCAGTGTGAATGAGGTGTTTCTTTCTACTGGTTCTCATAAGTACAAAAGAGCCATCAGGCATCTCAATCAACATTCAAATGATTAGCATAAGAACATGAGCTGTGATATTGATATGCATAAATACTACTATTACAGTGTTTTTTTCTGTAAAACATGGAAGTAGTGTGCCTACAAGATAAATTGTACTCTTGAAAAATAATACATATTTACAATGAAAAGGCAATTCTTTTTTAAAATTATTTTATTTGAAAGTGGTAGAGAGAGAGAGAGAGAGAGAGAGAATATATATATTTCACTAATTTCTTCCCCAAATGGCCACAAGCACTAAGGCTGGGCCAGGCTGAAGCCAGGAGCCTAGAACTCCAATATTGTTCTCCCGCATGGGTAACGTGGGTCTAAGCATTTGAGTCATCTTCCAGTGCTTTCCAAATCACATTGGCAGGAAGCTGGACTGGAAGCAGAGCAGCCAGGGCTCAAACCAATGCTCTGATTTCCATGACTTTGTAAGTGGAAGCTTAACCCACTCTGCCACGTGCCAACCCCAGAAATCCAATTCTTATATTAAAATATTTACTTTCATAATAATCAATTCATTTCAATATAAAATATTACTCAAAGCTTATGGTAAAATGCTCATAAGCTGAAGTATAAAAGATACATAGAAATTTACTATAGAATCCTTGTAAAACTGAATTATACCATTTCTCAAAAGCTATATAGAAGTTTAATACTTTATTTTTTTAACTTTTATTTAATGAATATAAATTTCCAAAGTACAGAATATGGATTATAATGGCTTCCCCCCCATAACGTCCCTCCAACCCGCAACCCTCCCCTTTCCCACTCCCTCTCCCCTTCCTTTCACATCAAGATTCATTTTTGATTCTCTTTATATACAGAAGATCAGTTTAGCATATATTAAGTAAAGATTTCAAAAGTTTGCTCCCACACAGAAACATAAAGTGAAAAATACTGTTTGAGTACCAGTTATAGCATTAAATCTCAATGTACAGCACACTAAGGACAAAGATCCTACATGAGGAGTAAGTGCACAGTGACTCCTGTTGTTGACTTAACAAATTGACACTCTTGTTTATGGCCTCAGTAATCACCCTAGGCTCTTGTCATAAGCTGCCAAGGCTATGGAAACCCCCTGAGTTCACTGACTCTGATCATTTTTAGACAAGGCCATGGTCAAAGTGGAAGTTCTCTCCTCCCTTCAGAGAAAGGTACCTCCTTCTTTGATGACCTGTTCTTTCCACTGGGATCTCACCCATGGAGATTTTTCATTTAGTTTTTTTTTTTTTTTTTTTTTCCCCAGAGTGTCTTGGCTTTCCATGCCTGAAATACTCTCATGGGCATTTCAGCTGGATCCGCATGCCTTAAGGGCTGATTTTGAGGCCAGAGTGCTGTTAGGACATTTGCCATTCTATGGGTCTGCTGTGTATCTCACTTCCCATGTTGGACCATTCTCTCCCTTTTTTATTCTATCAGCTAGTATTTGCAGACACTATTCTTGTTTATGTGATCCCTTTGGTTCTTAGTCCTATCATTACGATCAATTGTGAACAGAAATTGTTCACTGGGACTAGTGAGATGGCATTGGTACATGCCACCTCGATGGATTGAATTGGAATCCCCTGGTATGTTTCTAACTCTACCGTTTGAGGCAAGTCAGCTTGAGCATGTCCCGAATTGTACATCTCTTCCCTCTCTTATTCCCACTCTTATATTTAACAGCGATCACTTTTCAGTTAAGTTTCAGCACTTAAGAAGAATTGTGTATTGATTACAGTATTCAACCAAAAGTATTAAGTAGAACAAACAAAAAAAATACTAAGAGGGATAACATATTAAGCTGCTCATCAACAGTCAGGGTGAGGGCTGATCAAGTCACCATTTCTCATACTAAAATTCGAACTATACAGAGAAGATTAGCATGGCCCCTGCGCAAGGATGACACGCAAATTCGTGAAGTTTAATACTTTAAAAAGATTGTTTTCAATTAAAGGTTCTCTTGAATAACATGTGTTTTTTATTTGAATAAGACTTATCCTATAAATATATTTTTAAAAGATTTATTTATTTATTTGAAAGGCAAAGTTACAGAGCAGCAGAAGGAGAGAGAAATGGCCACAATGGCTAGAGCTGTGCTGATTCGAAGCCAGTAGCTGGGAGCCTCTTTCAGGTCTCCCACGTGTATGCAGGGGCCCAAGGACTTGGGCTATCCTCTACTGCTTTCCTAGGCCAGAGCTGGATGGGAAGTGGAGCTGCTGGGACTAGAACAGGCATCCACATTCCATGGTACTGGCCCCCTATTAATATTTTAAGCCACTAAAATAATCACTTATGTATAAAAGCTTTAGTTTGATGCTTGCGGTTTTGTTTTATGAAGATGTTGGAGCCAGCATTTTGGCACAGCAGGTTAAACCACTGCTAGCAATGGGGGCATCTCATATCAGAGTGCCTGCTTGAGTCCTGGACGTTCCTCTTTGGATCCAGATCCCCACTAAAATGACTTGCGTGGTAAAGTAACAGAAGATGGCCCAATTACTTGGGTCCTTGCTACTCGTGTAGGAGACCTGACTGGAGTTCTGCCTTGAGTCTGACTCAGCCCTAGTCATTGCAACCATTGGGGGAGTGAATCAGCAGGTGGAAGATCCCTCTTCCGCCCTCTGTCACTCTAATTTTTAAATAAATTAAAAATAGTTGTAAAGACAGCTTAATTTAAAAATTATATCATATCATATTTGTTGAATTAATAGACTATATTAAATATAGAAGAAGGATATATTGATAATCAGCATAACAAAAATTTCCTGAATAACATGACTATGATAGTAATGGTACATTTGGTGAAATTTTTTGATACATAATCCTATATGTTAATGAATTATTCATATAAAATTTAATTTTTATGCTCAGGCATTTTTCCACCCTGCTTTACTTAATTGCAACTCATTCAATTATTCGTCATTTATTTTATTTAATACACTCAGTTTTGGGAGTAGACTTAATATGTACCGAATACTCTCTCTCTCTCTCTCTCTCTCTATATATATATATATATATATACACATATGCATATATGTATACATATATATATATGTATGTATACACCAGTTACTTTTTCAAGAGTAGTTGATTTAGGAGTGAACAAAATAGACTGTCTCTATCTTCTCAAGTTTAAGTTATGATGAGGAAGAATGGCAATAAGCATATAAAGAGAGAGAAATATTGAACAGTAAAAGAACTATTTAGAGCAAAATTGCAATACAGACTACAATTTTCAATAGGATTCTAAAGGATGCCATTTCCAGAAAATTAACATGTAAATAGAAACAAAATGAAATATGGAAGGCATGGGAATATCTGAAGGAAAAGTAGTTTAGCTGAAGATAAAATTCGAAGGTTATGACAGGTAGATATGCTTTCCATATTACAGCTAAAGTAAGAGGGAAAGCAGCAAGTTAGACTTGGTGACAGGAAGTTAATTTAGAGATGTGTACAGGGAAAAGCATGCTGTTCTTCACAGCTTTAGGCAAGATCCTTGACTCTCGCTCTAAATTTGGTGTGGAGTCCTTGGTAAGATTTTGATGCACCTTGAATGAAACAAATTGCATGTGGTAATCCTATAGCTTTATTCTTTACATCTAAAGCAAACTACCTGGAATTTATTATTATCACTCCTTGTTTTTTATTTCTAACAGTGTGAAACAAGATATAATAGAAATATAGTGAGGTTAACAATACATAATTTTTCTAAAGACCATGTATTCTATTATACTAGCCTAATTATAAAAATATCATTTCAATGTTTTAAAATATTAATGAAGTATCTCAATTTCATTTTTAAATAAGTGAGCTGTGTTATTTAATTAGCAAGCATTTTATAAATCTTGACTTCCCAACAATCTTATAAGCCACAAGCCCACACACAAAACATCTGCCTATTATCTCAGTGGACCACAGGGTCACTCCTATCTTGTGCTTCATTTACATGGTATCTATAATAATATGTACTGTTTAAAATATACTATTTAATATATTTTGATTTCAGAAAAATACCCATAGTAAAATAATATGTGCTCTGGTAGTACATTTCTGAGAATATTATGTTTCAAAATTTAAGTCAGTTAAATGTAGTACATTTAACTATACTTTAGTAAATTTTAAAGCTAGTTTTCTACTACATTGCATATACATTTGTAAAAGTCGTGTAAGTTCTTAATTTTTTTAGCTCAAAATATTTATTTGAAAGGCACATGCCAATAGTAAATAAACATATAAGGAATTTGTTGCTCAGTTCTGGTACTTGCCATTTGTACATGTCTATCTCATTAGTTCTTTAAAAATTCGATACTAAGCATTTGGTGTCAGATGTATATTTTGTAATTAGAGTATATCTTTTTCCACACTTGCCATATATTAAGTATTCAAGAGTTACATGTGGCTACTAGCTATGATATTGAAGGACTATCCTTTATACTCATATTGTTATCATATATACTTATCTTTCCAAAAAATCTGTATTGTTTTATATGCTTTTGAGCTTTATAAAAGTGCAACATACTTGATATAGTTTTAAATTTTAGAGGTTGCAATTTATTTGTGAGAGGATTAGTGTTTCTTGGAGCAATATTTCCTATTATTCAAATGATCAAAATCAACAAGTGATGGAACTTCAATGATACACATGATACTTCATTGAAGTTGCACATTAAGAACCTGAGTGCTTCTGGTCTCAGAATCAGCCCTTAAGGCCTTCGGAACTGGCTGAAGAGCCCATGAGAGTATTTCAGGCATGGAAAGCCAAGACACTCTGGAAAAAAAAAAAAAAAAATGGGCCATCAAAGAAGGAGGTAACTTTCTCTGAAGGGAGGAGAGAACTTCCACTTTGACTATGACCTTGTCTGAATAAGATCAAAGTCAGCGAACTCAAATGGTTTCCATAGCCTTGGCAACTCATGACTAGAGCCTAGTGTGATTACTGACGCCATAAACAAGAGTGTCAATTTGTTAAGTCAACAAAAGGAGTCACTGTGCACTTACTCCCTGTGTAGGATCTCTGTCCTTAATATGTTGTACAATGTAAATTAATGCTATAACTAGTACTCAAACAGTACTTTACACTTCGTGTTTCTGTGTGGGTGCAAACTGTTGAAACCTTTACTTAATATATAGTAAATTGATCTTCTGTATATAAAGATAATTGAAAATGAATCTTGATGTGAATGGAATGTGAGAGGGAGTGGGAGATGGGAGGGGTACAGGTGGGAGGGAAGTTATTGGGGGGAAAAGCCACTGTAATCCATAAGCTGTACTTAGGAAAATTTATATTTATTAAATAAAAGTTAAAAAAAGAACCTGAGTGCTCCATGGATTCAGTGCCTTATAGCTGATGCATCCTTTACATAGCCTTATAATAGTAAATACAGAGAAAACAGATGAACCACAGAAAACCTTCCTTGTAGTGGTTTTAGTGGAAAACAGTAGCACTCATACGGCGTTTGAAAGGCAGTAAGACAGCAGTGTGCTAGACAACTTCTTGGGAACACAGGAAGCTTTTGCACACAGCATGGCTGTGTCTCCAGCTCCGTAATATCAGAGCTAGCATCTTCAGAGAACAAGCTCTCTGTTCAGTGTGCCTGTGATTTCCGTGCGTTCCACCAAACCTGCTCACACAGCCACCCTAGTGGTTCTTCAAGCTTTTAAGTAACCTTTGAACAAATCTATTTTCTTCCTATATTTTCCAAAGAAAGACTTCAAAAATCTGCATTTTATCTAATAAAATATAGAATTATTAATACTTGGGATTTAAAATTACAAGAGAAATATTATCTTAAATATGATGAAAACATATGCTAAAATTAATGGTACTAATAAAAAACTACATCAAGATAAAGTAAAATAATCACACATTAATGTTTTAAATAAGTTAAATATTAACTAATGCTTATAAGTGAAGAGATATATCTGTTTTTGATATATCTGATTTTGATCTAAGTCCTAACAAATATATAAAAGGATTTAAGCCTGATATACCAGAACTTTTTTTCAAGAACTGGAGTAAAGGTGAATAAAATATTCTTATGAAGCTAATAGACTTTTGCTACCAAAACTGGATAATAAGGAAAATATAAACCTTGCTAGAAGAGATATTATTCTAAATTTTTGTCTGTGAACAGTAATGCAAATATCAACTTTCAAAATAACAGCTAAATATTTTCAATAATAAATTTTTAAATAATATGTCAGGAAGTGGGTATTTCGTTAAGACACCTAAAACTCACAAAGTAACCTGGATTTGATTACAAGCTCTGGTTCCAGACTCCAGGTACCTGCTAGGGCAGAATATGAGAGACAGTGGTGATAGTTGAAATAATTAAGTTTCTACGATCTACATGATCAGGCTGGATTATATTACCAATTCCCAGCTACATCTCTATCCCAACCCAGGGTATTACAGGCCTTGAGGGAATGAAACAACAAATATGAATGTTCTCTCTGTCTTTTTCTCCCTCTCTCTTTCCCCGTCTATAATAAAATGAAAGTTAAAAGTAAGTAAGCAATTTTTATGTCAGAATTTAACCATTTATATTCCATTTATTTTTTATTTTTTATTTTTTTATTTTTTGACAGGCAGAGTGGACAGTGAGAGAGAGAGAGACAGAGAGAAAGGTCTTCCTTTGCCGTTGGTTCACCCTCCAATGGCCGCCGCGGCCGGCGCACTGCGCTGATCCGATGGCAGGAACCAGGAGCCAGGTGCTTTTCCTGGTCTCCCATGGGGTGCAGGGCCCAAGCACCTGGGCCATCCTCCACTGCACTCCCTGGCAACAGCAGAGACAGAGAGAAAGGTCTTCCTTTGCCGTTGGTTCACCCTCCAATGGCCGCCACGGCCAGCGCACCGTCCTGATCTGATGGTAGGAGCCAGGTACTTATCCTGGTCTCCCATGGGATACAGGGCCCAAGCACTTGGGCCATCCTCCACTGCCATCCCGGGCCACAGCAGAGAGCTGGCCTGGAAGAGGGGCAACCGGGACAGAATCCGGCGCCCCGACCGGGACTAGAACCCGGTGTGCCGGCGCCGCTAGGCAGAGGATTAGCCTAGTGAGCCGCGGCGCCGGCCTATTCCATTTTTTTGTAATCTAGCACCTTGACTTGTCCTATAATCCACTTCATAATATCACCCACTCTAGTAACTTTGACTCATTAAATTCCCTGTCATTTGTCAGACATGTTCCCACGAAGGCATTGCATTGTCTCTACTCAAACATTACTTTTTCAATAATATCTACACAGGTCACTTTAATTAATATCTGGTTTTTACCTTGCTCAATGATCAATATGTGATATTGCTTTTCTTCATATTTGTTATTAACCATTAATATTATTATAATGTTAAATAGTAACATCTGGCTTGTGCTGTGGCTCACTAGGCTAATCCTCCACCTGCGGGTCCAGCACTCCCTGCACCCGCATGGGAGACCAGGAGGAAGAACCTGGCTCCTGGCTTCAGATCGGCGCAGTGCACCGGCTGTAGTGACCATTAGGGGAGTGAACCAATGGAAGGAAGACCTTTCTCCTCTCTGTCTCTCTCTCTCTCTCTCTCTCACTGTCTAACTCTGCCTGTCAAAAAAAAAAAAAAAATAGCAACATCTAAATATTTTATGTTCTTTCTTAAATTATATCTTTATTGTATACCCTCAAATTAAAGGGGCAAATTTTAATGAAGAATATAATTATTTACATTGAAAAAGTTCTCAATGAATTATTAATGTTTTTGTTTTAGTTTCTACAATTAAGTTCCTAAGGTTACCATATGAAAGCAACCAAAACTTGATGGGTTAGAATAAAAAATATAGTCTCTATTGTAAAGGTTAGAAATCCAGTCACAATGCCAACAGGGCCATCCTTCCCCTGAACATTGTAAGAGAATCCTTCCTCACCTCTTCCTAGCTACTCTTTATGGCCCTTTACCTTGTAGATCTATCACTATAATCCTTGGTGTGCATGTGGCATTACACAATTTCTTATCTTGTTTTCTGTCTCTGTGTGTCTCTTCCCATATACCAACCCTTCTCTTTTATAAAGACATAAGTCATACTGCAATGAGTTTATTTCAGGTTAATTTCCTGTCACCTCATCTAAATGACCTCATTTCAACCTGATTACCTGTGTAAGACTCCATTTGCAGATAATGTCACAATCTGAGGTACTGGACATTAGCTCTTCAACATAGCTTTTTGGAAGTACACAATGCAGTCCCAAGTAAGATCCATGTTGATGATGAATGCTCCAAGGAGTAATTATAAAATGCAATCCTTAAAGAGAGGTGGGGTGGAGGGATATGTTCCACATTAGTAGATATAATAGCATCTGGTATTCATCAACCAGATCCCTTTCAAGACTTATTCGCCAAGCTGCTGAAAGTGTTGCATGAAGAGAGCCTTGGCTTTCAGTTTTCTTGCAGATCTCATTCACTAATTTGAGTTGTTCCACTCAAAATAACGCCCCTTTGCAAAAACAGTTCACAATTACTAGCTTTCATTTAAGGATATGAATGCCCCATCCCTTTCCTACAACTAGAATTAATCTTGATTTACACAAAATCCTATGTGTGACCTTCTTCCCACTGGAACCACATCATAGCCCAAGTTCTGTCCGCCCACCACTGCTTTCAAAAGCTCCCCATCAGGAAGCGAGGATCCCAATTAAACTCCTCAATAAACCTCAAACATGTTGTTATCTATATTGGCATCTATTTCAAAGACACTTTTTTGACAGGCAGAGTTAGACAGTGAGAGAGAGAGAGAGAGAGAGACAGAGAGAAAGGTCTTCCTTCACCCCCAAATGGCCGCTAAGACCGGTGCGCTGCGTTGATCCGAAGCCAGGAGCCAGGTGCTTCCTCCTGGTCTCCCATGCGGGTGCAAGGCCCAAGCACTTGGGCCATCCTCCACTGCCATCCCGGGCCACAGCAGAGAGCTGCACTGGAAGAGGAGCAACCGGGACAGAACCGGTGCCCCAACCAGGACTAGAACCCAGGGTGCCGGTGCCACAGGCAGAGGATTAGCCTAGTGAGCCACAGTGCTGGCCCCCAAAGACATTTTTAAAATCTACTTCTGAGCATTTCAACATATACCACTCAATATTAGTAATGATTTGACACAGTAAATATTAAGATGATTTTTCACATTAAATACTGTTTAGCTGGCAATGAAGTCTTGATCACTAGAAGTTAGACAGGCACAGCACAGTGAGCTCCTGGCACTATGTAATAGTGCAATTTTAAACATTGTAGTGAATTGGGGTAATATTCCCACTGAAGGGAATTTACTATCAGATACAAAATATCAAGCTTTTGGGAATAAGGACAATTAATGAGTATGAAGATTCTGGCATTGAGTAATCTTACTAAGGATAACATATCTTAAAGACAAGAAGAATTAAGTGATTAATTAAGAAGTAAACCCTTTTCATGGAATCCATAAAGCCTTCTTGCGAGTATATAAGATTTTGAAATTATGTAAATAGAAGGAAGAAAAAAATGAGGATAAAATCATCACTCTAGTAGAGCTCCAAAAATGTTGCTCTTAAATTAAGTAGATCTGTTATGACAAGATTAGGTTCCTGGTTAGGAAAAATGAGATCCCAACAGTTGAGACTGGAATACTTTTATTGCTATATCCCAAAGTCATGCCTTTCCAGATTTTCCTGCACCCTCTGGATCTGTAGTAGAGCCCTATTTCTCCCTATTAATAACTGATGCCTCTCAATTACTGTCCAGCCTTAGTCATCAGAAGAAAGGGGACAAAATAACCAGAGGAAATGGCAATTTGAAGGACTAGCCCTCAAAGCTCTATGGAAAGGCTTAAGAAGACAATGGTTTCCTTAATGGCAAAATCTATGGACAGTTACTACAAGTAAAGCTCACTTTACCTAATCAAAGATAGAAAATCAAGACTCAAACGAACACTTAATAAAACGTCAGGATTTCTTGCTCCATTTCCAGTTTAAGCTAAGATTCTGATATGGAACACACTGACTAAAGAAGGGTTTCATTCACCAAGAGGGAGAACTGTAACATCACAACACCTTTGCATGGTAACCATTCCTTTTTCAAAGGGACCTATAGCTGTTATTTTATGTCAACGTATGTACATTCTGAGGACAACTGGATATAGATCTCAAGTTGACATGAAGATGCAGTATGCCAGAGCATCATTACAGGCCCTTGTGAGAGTGAAATACATACGGTATGTGAGTACATAGGCATATGGTGTAGGTTAGGTTTAGAGTGTGGCCATGGTCCAAATACACCATGTAGTTAACTCACCAGTCAACATGCACATAATGGAAATAGACAAATTAAGTAAACAAAAATTGTTATTTGTTTCTTAGTTTGCAGGAAAAGAACTGTTATTATGAAAACCCAATTGTAAGACTCCAAACCCCTAAGAAGTTATTTCAATGATCTTCATTATCAGAAGGTTTCAATAATGGTAGAGAATATATCTTTTTCCCAGAATTATTTGTTTTTCTATTCTATGGGTGTCATAATGGTAGCCATGTAGTTTTTAAAGTAATAAAACTAACAGGTCATTTATTTATGTTTCAAATGTTTGTAAAATCTAGATTATGTTCTTACCTTCTAAGGAAAGATTTACTTGCATTAAAAATATAAGGTTTTCTTCCTGGTCCAGTACTTGAAGTAGTGAATGGGGGTGGGGGAGATATAATAAAGTTCCTGTATTAGGTGTGAAATTGTGAAATGCATTTTTGCTAGGTTCTTCCCCTGCAAATACCAGGGTATGTCTGTCCTTATTGTAACACCCAGGAGGATTACAGTACAAGGTATCAATGCTGTTAGTTTTGTAAAAATATATCTAAGCCTCAAATTGGATTTCAGTACTATACACACACACACACCGCATATACACATACACACAAACTCACAAATATATATATATATTATATATATGTATTATATATGTGTGTGTGTGTGTATATATATATATATATATATATATATAAATGTTGCAGGGACCAGCTGGCATTTCAGTGTGTAGAATAAAAACAACACCTACAATGTAAACATCCCTTACGAGTGCTGATTTGTGTCTTGGCTGCTTCACCCCAAATCCAATTCCCTGCTAATAGCTTTGGAAAAGCATTGAAAGTTTTCCAAATTGTTTGGGCCTCTCCAATTCATGTGAGAGACATAGATGAAGGTCCTGGCTCCTGGCTTTGACATGGTTTAGTGCTGGCAATTTTGTCCACCTGGGGAATGAACCAGCAGATGGAAGATCTCTATTTCCCTCTCTCTCCCTCTCTTTCTGTAATTCTACCTATCAAATAAATAGATAAATCTTAAAAAATAAAAATGTACTAATCCTCAGTCAATGAAGTGAATGAGGAACAATACTGAATCCCAAGGGAAATGGCAGAAATTAGTACAGCTCTTAAAGATCTGGAGGATCTATGGTTCTGTCATCTCTCCATTTAATTTGCACATCTGGTTCAAGTACAAAAACAGATGGAACCTGAATGATGACAGTGGATAACTGCAGATTTAACCAGGTAATAGTCCCACTACAGCTGCCAGGCCAGATGTAACATATTTGCTAGAGAAAATTAACATGGCCTCTGGTACAGGGTATATAGCCATTGATTTGTCAAATTGTTTCTTTGCCATTTTTATTAGAAAAGCTGATCTGAACAGTCTGTATTCACTTGGAATAAACATCAGTATTAATTGATGATCTGGCCCAGAGCTATGTTGCTTCTTATACCTTCTATTTAACATCATCTCAAAAAAACAAGACCACCTGGAATTCCTATGAATATTATATTTTTACATTGATGAGTGAGAATTTGAGTCACTAGCAATTTTGCCACTGACATCAGCAGAGTTGTTACTTGATTTTTGACAGCAATCTAGAATAGATAATAATGAGAAAGAGAGATAAGATATGATGGACACCAGTAAAGTTCAAAGCCTAACTATGAAAGTACAGGATGCAATATGTTTCATTATCTTTCCTATTTTATGTTTTCCCTAGAAGAATAAGTATGCTATAATCCTGGGGGAAGTATTCCTCAAACTTAAATGAAGAAGTAGCATAATGTAGCAAAAGGAATACATTGTACTGGTTTGTGAAATGCATTACCCAGATTCCTTTTCAAGAATAAAACATCTCCATCCTGTATCAGCTCCCTGGAGCTATCCTAGTACAAGCTCTCAGTTGTTAGCTCAATGTAGATTTGCCTTACTTAAGAGTTAGCTTAAGATTGTATTGTCTTATGAAGTTCACAATCAAAGACTGCTTTAGAGAAGGATGCGAAGACTCAGTACTCTCTTCCAAGTTCAGGACCACTCTGAACAGGATGTCTCAGGTTCAGCAGTCTTTTTTGGATAGGCTGAAGCTTCTAATTGAGGCTACATCACAGCTTAATCCCTCCAGCTGTCCAATGCTATTTCTCTCCCTTCACCTTCAAAGATTTTTAGTCCAAGAAATTTCTCTAATAAATTTCCATACACTTTTCTTCATCTCACAGTTTGCTACCTGGGGGATACAACTTGCAACAATAGGTAAGGATGGGTAAGATGTCCAAAAGAGTACCTTTACCTTTGACTTCACTGTCTAATATTTGGAAATTCTTAACATGATAAGATTATAAGCTTTTTATTTTTAGTATTAAAATAATTAGCATTTATGAAGAATCATCATGAGGTTCTTCATGTATTTCTCTCCAAACAACATTTAGTTCAGCAGAACTTTTAACATTCGTTTGTTTGAAATATTCTGATTAAATGTAATACCAGCCACATAAACAAGTACTATAATTTTATATAACTTGTTAACAAAAGCAAGTGTGTGTCAAATTCAATATATTTAGCAAGACAATTCAATCATTGTTTTGCTAGCAACACAGTTCTTTTGTTTTACCAATTATCACCAGATTTTTACGGTCTTTAGAAACAAAAAAATAATTGTAAATATTTTACTGAGATTGTCATTTCATAGCCCTGATATAAAACTGATGTTTTTCTTTAAACACAGTTGTTATGAAAATATTTGTCAAATGAAAAGTAAAAACCTGACATTTTCCCATGAGGCCTTTTCCTCTGTTGTAAAGAGTATTTCAATAAATAAATATGACCCCAGCAGATATTTAACACAACAAATGCAAGAGATCTTCAAAAGGTTCATAGAAAAATATTTATTATTTACAGATACGCATGGGTTTTAAAAATTACATCAAGTAATCTTCTCATTTAATTCTATTTTTCCTTGAACTTTGCAAACATCCTCATGTGTCAATAAATCCACAAATTATCTGCCTACATTTATTTTAAAAATAATGAAATCCTTTTTTATTTATTTATTTTTTTTGACAGGCAGAGTAGACCGAGAGAGAGACAGAGAAAAGGTCTTCCTTTTCCATTGGTTCACCCCCCAATGACTGCTGCAGCCAGCGCACCGCACTGATCCAAAGCCAGGAGCCAGGTGCTTCCTCCTGGTCTCCCATGAGGGTGCAGGGCCCAAGGACTTGAGCCATCCTCCACCACACTCCCAGGCCACAGCAGAGAGCTGGACTGGAGGAGGAGCAACTGGGACAGAATCCAGCACCCCAACCGGGACCAGAACCCGGGGTGCCAGTGCCGCAGGCGGAGGATTAGCCTAGTGAGCCACTGTGCCAGCGGTAATCCTTTTTAAATTTCTGAATAAAGGCTTTTCTTTCAGTACTATGAATGAGTTCATTTGTGATTTTGTTGAAAAATAATATTGTTTATTCTGAATAATTTGGTATTCATATAATATTTTCAAAAATGCTTATAAAAGAAAATTGTAAGGTTTATTTATGATTTTCAAATATATTTTATTGGGCTTTTTTATCTTATATATCTTTTCCATGTTTCCAGAATAGCACTGAAAGATTTAAATTACTTTATGTATATCTTAATTTTGAGAAGTAATACATGTCCTGGTTGTATATCTAAAGAATTAAATATGTTGAATTTTCTGGACAAATGAAGTTTAGAAATATTAGTCTTTAACAATTATTTGCATTTGAGCATAATGTTTGATAATGGTGTAGAAATATGTTCAAAACTTCAGTGTTTTTTTTTTTTTTTCTCTCCTTAGGGAATGTATGTTTCTTTGTTATCTCTAGTTAAACAAACAATTATTACTACTCATTCCAGAATTTTCAGCTATCATAAAAGAATAAAAATGGCATTATTCAATAATGAGAAAAGAGATAATAAGATACTAGTGTGGTAAACAAAACCTTTGAATACTAAAATGAATTTGTAGTAGAAACTGATACTATGGACCTCGAGCTCACAATTGATTTGTTTTAATGGTGGTGATGAGTTCTTTGCGAGATCAGGCTGCCAAATGGTATTAGTTTCCAATCTAAATTTTCACCCTGAGTTCTGCTTTATGACTCAGATTCTAGTATGGTACACGTCTAAGCCAATTACAGGATAGGTTGAAAATGCAGGGAGCACCTCAAGGAGCAACACTCAAATAGTGAGCAATGGACGTTATTAATGTTCCAGAGTGTTCTGTTACAGGTCAGCAATTCTGGACTGCATAGATATAAATCTTGAGGAGAATAGTATAATACACTAGGGATGCTACACTAGGGATAATAATGAATCCACAATAGTAATGATACATTGTCTCAGCAGGGATCTCAATAATGGACTTTAGTCTGGCTTTTCTTTTTTCTTTTCCTGTTCTACATGTTCCTTAAATCTTATTTCTTGGGGTCATGCTACAAATGAACTAACTAACTACAGCAAGTACTTTATTTATTCATTGCCTTTAAAAGAAACACTTGAATGCTTTAAAAGAGCCATACTGAATGCAGACTATACACTTGAATACTTGGTAGAAGATATGTAAACAAGCTCCAGATGGGGTCCCAGAAGTGAATTGTTCACAGTTGTGTAGAGAGAAGATTCCATTGCTTCTTTAAGTTAGAGTGGTGATAAGTTCTGCAGGACTGTAGCACTAACAGTGAAACAGTAGCTTTTTCCATAGCTCTAATAAGTGAGCATAATAGTTGAAGTGTGACTTAAGGGTTTTAAACTTGGGTAAGTTTTCTAATTTTAGAAGTGTTGACAAATGTTGAATGATCATATTATTATAATTTAAAATTAGCTTCAAGAATTCCATTAAGGACAGAAACATTTAAAACACCCTTTGGATCCTGCAGCAATAGGAAAGACTGGATTGAAAAACAGTGTCTTTTCATAGTTAATATTGTTATTTTAATTAAAGCTAAATTAGAACCCCAGGAGGCTTTAATTTTTCACTCAACCTGAAGTTTGTATGAAAATGCAATGAAATACAATGGCTACAATGATCATGACAAAGGATATTTGGGGACTTCAAAAAGTTTGTAGAAAACATAATTAAAAATAAATTTAGTGGTGGGCATTGTTGTGCAGGGGATTAAACCACTGCTTGGGGCACCCACATCCTGTAGAAGTGTACCTAGAAATTAACTTCAGCCTCTACTTCCTGTCAGCTTTGTGGGGAGCAACTGAGACTAGACTAAATTACTGGAATTAAGACTTATTCTATGCATCTGCTCTCCCACAATATGGCGTTGAGAGGGACCAAACAACTTCTACGCAGCTGCCTCCAGTTCGACCAATAAACTGCAGGAGCTGATCCTGCTCCTGATTGGAGGAGAGCAGCGTGCTCGGCGTGTGGGCAGCAGAGCATGGATTGGTGGAAGAGGACTATAAAGGAGGAGAGAGACAACATGCACCAGGAACATCTGAGAGCAACATCTGAGGAACCCCTGAGAGCTGGCCGGCGGTGTGCCGCTCCTCTGCGGAAGCGGGGTAAGTGGCAGGGGGTGCCACCCCTCCATGGAGGTGGAGGGGGCGGCAGCTAACCCGGGACGGCTTCATTCCTCCGCGAGTGAGGGAACGGCAGCTAACCCAGGAAGGGCCGAGCAGACAAAAGAACAGTGCAGTGTCCAGTGTCGTTCCTCCGCGAGAGGGGGAGCGACAAGCTTCCTGCTAATAAGCACCCTGGTAGGCAGCTGAAGATGAATGAAGCAATTGTGTGTCCTTGCCATCCACATGGCAGATCCAGATGGAGTTCTTGACTTCTGCATTCAGACTGGCCCAGCCTGGCTGCTGTGGACATTTGCAAGGGAACAAGAATGTGGAAGACTTCCTTGTCTCTCTCTCTTTTACTCTCTTTCTGATTTCAAATCAATAAAAATAAATTTTTTAATTATGTTTATTGTGACTCAAAAATTTTTGAAATCAATGCATGTAAATTGTTTTCAAAAAGTACATGGAAATATGTGTAAGAAAAATCTCTGCATGAAATTCAGAAATTGTTAGGGAACCATTCATGGAGAAAGTAATTGTAGCACCCTTTGAAACAAAGTAACTGTAGTGCCGTTTGAAAGAAAGTAACTGTGCAGTAGTACAGCTTGAAAGAAAAGTAGAAAGGTAAGCACCCTCGCTGGTAAGATTTGAAAACCCACAGCCTAACTAGACAGCCTAACCACAAACTGTCCTTGCCATGACTACAGAACCCTGGGAGGTCGGAATGTGGGCGGGGCTAGACTCTAGAAACTGTATGTAAGGGGACCCTCAGACACTGTAAACCAGAGGTTGCTCAGCCTCTCTCCCTGGTCCATAGTGCCTAGTGCCCACAGGAATAGGCTTGAGCCATCTCTCCTCCTAGTCACCTAGAGTATCAATAAAGTGTGTTTAGCTTGACCTTCCTCAGTCTCCTCGACTCTTCCTTTGCGGTAACCCAGCCAGTTCCCGAAGGGGGAAATCCTGACAGAAATATTTTGCACAAAGCAGATTATCTTTTGATCTCATTTTGTATGAAGCTTTGTAATTATTCTAGTATAATTAGCAAATTCTTGAAACATTTACAGAGTGTATGTAAAGTGTTGTTATCACAAAAATGGTAACTTGATTTCAAATCTTCAAAGTTACAGTAAGCAAACATATATGTTTCAAATGTTATTTCTTTTTCTCATGAACCTCCAATTTACACAGAGAATTGTCAGAAGGGCCTTTGTCTATCCCATGCATTGTCAGCTAGAATGGCTTCATAAGGATGGAAAAGATCTGATTTCAGGCCAAACCACTCACTAGACTGGCAAATTGGTCATATGCTTACCTAAAGTTTTAGCCAACTGTGGTAGATACTAGCTGCACTCCTTTTCCAAACAGGACTGTCTTTGTGGTCCAAGATGACAAAAATCATATCATACGGATTATAAGGGAAAGTTTAGTGAGAAAAGATACAGGTTCAAAATATGTGCTCCCATTTGTCACACCTATTAATTGAGGCTGTTAATAGAAGCCCACAAAGGGCACAGAGGGCACAATCTGCACTTTCTAACATAGAGTGGCTATGTTCTGAGAGAGCATTTGTGATAGGAAGTATCATGCAATTTCAGAAATAATACAATTTTTTGAAGTCCTCTATGAAAACTTAGTTATCGACCATTCCATAATACATACACACCTTCTCCCAAGATTCTCACCCTCAAAACGTTCATATTATTATGGCACTAGGCAAAGACTTGAAGTCCGGGTTGTAAACTTCCAGATCAGGTCCACAATAAATGAATATTCTCAGGTGAAAAATATCCCCCTTCAGTGGGGATCCAGTGCTTAGGAAAATGACTCAGCTCTGAATAATGGACAATTGCTCAATCAAAAATCATGACTTCTGGGAGGGCTAGGAAGCTGATTACCAGTTCTGTGTCCTTGGATTTTATAGATTGAGTGACTGCTTGTTACTAGTTTGTCTTGGAACACTATCTCTTTTTTTTTTTTTTTTTTTTTTTTTTTTTTTTTTGACAGGCAGAGTAGACAGTGAGAGAGAGAGACACAGAGAAAGGTCTTCCTTTTACCGTTGGTTCACCCTCCAATGGCCGCCGTGGCCGGCACGCTGCAGCTGGTGCACCACGCTGATCCGAAGCCAGGAGCCAGGTGCTTCTCCTGGTCTCCCATGGGGTGCAGGGCCCAAGGACTTGGACCATCCTCCACTGCACTCCCTGGCCACAGCAGAGAGCTGATCTGGAAGAGAGGCAACCAGGACAGAATCTGGCGTCCCGACCAGGACTAGAACCCGGTGTGCCAGCGCCGCAAGGCGCAGGATTAGCCTAGTGAGCTGCGGCACTGGCCACTATCTTCTTTAATCATCTGCATAAACACCTCAGACTCTAGCTCAAATTTCTCATTTAATAGAATAAATTTTCCATATTTATTCTAGTGATTAACCTTGGTCTCTATTGTTGTAAGGCCTCACACTATATACTGGTAACACAGACAACAATTCTGTGATGTATCTCTTGTGATACACCCTAGTGTATTTCCTTTCTAAATGGCATGTTTTTAATCACTAGTAATGATAATGGTAACATGAATATCATCTTGGTCCTCCCATGAACCAGAGGTACTAGTTTCAGTTTTATGGCCTTATATCCATTCTCTCACTCCCATTTCTCTGAGTCCTTTAATCATTACAGTAATAACTGATGATGACTCTTGTGCCAGTTCAAGTTCAATTTATGTAAGCTATCAATTTTTCAAGTTTACCAAATTTAATTTGACAGTTCACTAATATTGTAACACATAGAACTTTACAGGGTGCTAAACCTTCTGTCAAGTGAACATATTCCCATAGGAATAAGCTTCCATATTTAAAAATATTTATTTATTTATATTCATAAATAAGGCAGAGTCACAGAGAGAGAGAGAGAGATGGAAACGGAGATCATCCATCTGCTGATTCACTTCCCACATGGCTGGGGCTAGGCCAGTCTAAAGTCAGGACCCAGGAGCTCCAGTCAAGTCTCCCATGTAGGTGGCAGAGGTCCAAGTACTTGAGTCGTATCTGTTTGCAGGCACATTAGAAGAGAGCTGGATTGGAATTAGAGCAGCTGTGACTCAAATCAGTGCACTTATGGGATGCTGGTGTTGCAGATAGTGGCTTAACTCACTGCACTACAATGCTAGATTCTTCAACTATCACATTTTCAACTTTTTGTCATATCTTCTTTAATTCTACATCTTCAGAATTCTATACCATGCATATTGCCTTTTCATGGTGATCCTTACTTGATAGGCCCTAGCTCATTTGTGGTATTTTGCTATAATTCAGATGTGTTTTGTCCCTCTTCCCTATGCCAAGATTCATGTATTGGATGCTTGGTCCCTGAGGTGGCACTATGGGATGATGCTAGGACCTAGTGTGAGACCCTTAGATTATTTTAAATATTGCTCCTGTAAAGGAGTATGCTGTTCTGGAATGGGTTCTCATGAAAGTGAATTGTTTTAAAAGTCTAAGCCTGATTCCCAAAACTCTCTGGCTTCCTCAATCAAGGTGTAATCCTTTGCACCTATACACACACTGGGCATGCCATTGCAATCCAGCATGTAATGCAACCATGGGGTATTCACTAAAAACTATGACACGTTGTTTAGACCCCCAGCTTCCAGGAGGGTGGGCTAAATAATACCTTTGTTGTCATAAAATTATCCAATCTTAGTTGTCTTAAGCATAGTATTGATAACAATGGACTAATACACATAATAATTGCCCTCCCAAAACAGACTCAGTACTTCCCAAGAAAAGTTTATTCATGATTTTACTTGCTATTGTTTATCATGCAGGGTGGAAAAGGCTAGTAGATTTTTTAATTTATAATCAAGATACTCTGTAGAGTCTCAAAGAATGGGGGAATAGCAGAAATTTCTAGTTTTTAAGAGGGAAGAAGTAAGTACTTCTTCAGATCCAAGGTGTCTTAGGGAACCTGGAGTTTCAATATTGCTGATTGCATTGACGTAGATATTCATGTTTTAAGTCCAAAGTTGCTAGCCATTCCCAACTAGAACCCTGACTTGGCACAACAGATTTTATGGGATTGAGAAGTCAATATCACTGCTTTCTTTGTTATTAAATCTAACACTTGACATCAGCTTATCAGCTTTTTTCTGCCTTCTGACTCTGTTAAATAACTGTTTTTTTATGCTACAAAGGGCATCGTCTGATTTTTAGACTTTTCTGTAAGTTGATGATTAATTACCTTCATCCCGCTATCATATTTCTTAAATGAATCTCCTCACTCAGGCAAGGGATCTAATTGCATCACCTGTAATTACAAGTAACCTGAATCACTTAGATGTCTGAAGATGTTCTATGAGACTTTCAATCCCAGTTCACCAATTGGGATACTATAAAAAATATCACCCCTAAGTCATGTCAGGGGTATTGGCATACCACATGACACCAGTAATGAAGTTCTCATTGACATCCAGTAGTGGATGAACTTGCTAAAATATCCCCTTTGGGGATTACTTCCTTAAAATATCCATGGATAACAAATTTCTTTCCCAGGAATCAGACCCTGAAATGGCATGTTAAATGAAGGAAATTTGTTAAGGAATGCTCCTGAGTACAGTACATGTATGTGGTGTTATGTTGGTAAACTAGCTCTCTAGGGGAAACTAAAGCCATGGAGTGTAGAATGAGCTAATTAATATGATTTAAATATTCCCTACCATAACTTTTTGTCAGTTTACCAATGGCTAAATGACCAATTTGCTGAATTTTCAAATGTTAAAAAATGGTTTTCACTGTCTGCAGCACACCAGTGTATAAAGGCATGAAGATGTCACCTTATAAATGTACATGCACCCAATTACAGGGTGCCTGACTATTTAAAGGAAGTATTAGTGAATGTATTGGGATACATAGACTCCAATACAGTGTTAATGGGGAACTGCAATACTCCACTTTCATCAATGGACAGATCAACTAGACAGAAAATCAACAAAGAAACAACAGAGCTAATCGACACTATGGACAAAATGACCTAACTGATATCTACTGAATTTTTTGGCCTATAGTTGCAAGAATACGCATTTTTCTCATCAGTGACTGAAATTTTCTTGAGGATAGAGCAAATGCTAGGCTGTAAAGCAAGCATCAGCATATTAAACAAAAAAAAAATAAATCTAAATCATACCTTGTATCTTCTCTGACCACATAAACCAGGAAATCAACAACTCAAATACCTAGATTATATGCAAATATGTAGACACTGAACAACATGGTCCTGAATTAACAGTGAATCATTGAAGAAATTAAAAAAGAAATTAAAAAAATTTGGAAACACATGAGGATGACAGTACAAAATATAAAACTTATGGTACAGCAAAAGCAGCATTAATGTTCATAGCAATTGACACTTATAACAAGAAATTGGAAACGCTCCATATAAATGAGCTATTAGTGCATCTCAGGGACCTATAAACACAAGAAACAAAACCCCAAATTCGTAGGAGGAAAGATCTAATTAAAAATTACAGAAGAAATAAAATTGAAACCAAAAAAGTAATACAAAAGATTAGTTAGGCCGGGTCTGCGGCTCAATAGGCTAATCCTCCACATGCGGCGCCGGCACACTGGGTTCTAGTCCTGGTCGGGCTCCAGATTGTGTCCTGGTTGCCCCTCTTCCAGGCCAGCTCTTTGCTGTGGCCCGGGAGTGCAGTGGAAGATGGCCCAAGTCCTTGGGCCCTGCACCCCATGGGAGACCAGGAGAAGCACCTGGCTCCTGGCTTCGGATCAGCGCGGTGTGCCGGCTGTGGTGGCCATTGGAGGGTGAACCAACGGCAAAGGAAGACCTTTCTCTCTGTCTCTCTCTCTCTCACTGTCCACTCTGCCTGTCAAAAAAAAAAAAAAAAAAGATTAGTGAAATGAAGAGTTGGATATTTGAAAAAATAAAGAAAAATTAAACATCATAGGCCTAACTAACCAAAAAAGTAAATAAATAAAAAAGGGAGAAGACCCAAATCAAGAAAATCTGAGATGGAAAAGGCAATGCAACAACAGATATAACAGAAATAAAAAGAATAATCAGGAATTATTACAAAGTGCTATATGCCAACAAATTGGGAAACTTAAATGTATAGATTCTTGGACACATAAACTCTCTCAAAACTGAATCATGAAGACATAGCAAAGCTAAACAGATCAATAACCATGATGGAAAATGAATCAATGATAAAGAGCCTTCAACTAAGAAAAGCTTAACATTGAAAAAAAAGCTAACTCCAATTCTTCTTTTTTAACTTTTATTTAATGAATATAAATTTCCAAAGTACGGCTTATGGATTACAATGGCTTCCTCCCCATAACGTCCCTCCCACCCGCAACCCTCCCCTTTCCCACTTCCTCTCCCCTTCCATTCACATCAGGATTCATTTCCGTTTCTCTTTATTTACAGAAGACCAATTTAGCATACATTAAGTAAAGATTTCAACAGTTTGCTCCCACACAGAAACATAAAGTGAAAAATAATAGATGATTTTTTAAATGATGATGGAATCAGATCAGACCTATTGTCATGTTTAATCCCAGTGAGAGTCAAGTGGGGAATTGATAATTTCTTCTTTTTTTTTTTTTTTTTTTTTTTTTTTACAGAAGATCAGTTTAGTACACATTAAGTAAAGATTTCAACAGTTTGCACCCCCATAGAAACACAAAGTGAAATATACTGTTTGAGTACTCGTTATAGCATTAATTCACATTGTACAACATATTAAGGACAGAGATCCTACATGAGGAGTAAGTGCACAATGACTCCTGTTGTTGACTTTACAAATTGGCACTCTTGTTTATGGCATTAGTAATCTCCCTATGCACCAGTCATGAGTTTCCAAGGCTATGGAAGCCCTTTGAGTTCTCCGACTCTTATCTTGTTTACACAAGGTCATATTCAAAGTGGAGGTTCTCTCCTCCCTTCAGAGAAATGTACATCCTTCTTTGAAGACCTGTTCTTTCCACTGGGATCTCACTCACAGAGATCTTTCATTTAGTTTTTTTTTTTTTTTTTTTTTTTTTTTTTCCCAGAGTGTCTTGGCTTTCCATGTCTGAAATACCCTCATGGGCTTTTCAGCCAGATCGGAATGGCTTTAGGGCTGATTCTGAGGCCAGAATGCTGTATAGGACATCCACCATTCTATGAGTCTGCTGAGTATCTCGCTTCCCATGTTGGATCACTCTCCCCTTTGTTTATTCTATCAGTTAATATTAGCAGGTACTAGACTTGTTTATGTGCTCCCTTTGACTCTTAGTCCTTTCATTATGATCAATTGTGAACTGAAATTGATCACCTGGACTAGTGAGATGGCATTGGTACATGCCACCTTGATGGGATTAAATTGGAGTCCCCTGGTATGTTTCTAACTCTACCATTTGGGGCAAGTCAGCTTGAGCATGTCCCAAATTCTACATAAGAGTGGGAATAAGAGAGGAAAGAGATGTACAATTTGGGACATACTCAAAAGCTAACTCCAATTCTTCTCAAGCTATTCAAAATATTTGAAAGGGAAGGAATCCTCCCAAACTCCTTCTTTTTTTTAACTTTTATTTAATGAATATAAATTTCCAAAGTACGGCTATGGATTACAATGGCTTCCTCCCCATAACGTCCTTCCCACCCGCAACCCTCCCCTTTCCCACTCCCTCTCCCCTTCCATTCACATCAGGATTCATTTTCGATTCTCTTTATATACAGAAGATCAGTTTACCATACATTAAGTAAAGATTTCAACAGTTTGCTCCCACACAGAAACATAAAGTGAAAAATAATAGATGATTTTTTAAATGATGATGGAATCAGATCAGACCTATTGTCATGTTTAATCCCAGTGAGAGTCAAGTGGGGAATTGATAATTTCTTCTTTTTTTTTTTTTTACAGAAGATCAGTTTAGTACACATTAAGTAAAGATTTCAACAGTTTGCACCCCCATAGAAACACAAAGCGAAATATACTGTTTGAGTACTCATTATAGCATTAAGTCTCAATGTACAGCACATTAAGGACAGAGATCCTACATGAGGAGTAAGTGCACAATGACTCCTGTTGTTGACTTTACAAATTGACACTCCTGTTTATGGCATCAGTAATCTCCCTATGCACCAGTCATGAGTTTCCAAGGCTATGGAAGCCTTTTGAGTTCACCGACTATTATCTTGTTTAGACAAGGTCATATTCAAAGTGGAGGTTCTCTCCTCCCTTCAGAGAAAGGTACCTCCTTCTTTGGAGACCTGTTCTTTCCACTGGGATCTAACTCACAGAGAACTTTCATCTTTCATGTAGTTTTTTTTTTTTTTTTTTGCCAGAGTTTCTTGGCTTTCCATGCATGAAATACTCTCATGGGCTTTTCAGCCAGATCGGAATGCCTTTAGGGCTGATTCTGAGGCCAGAATGCTGTTTAGGACTTCCACCATTCTATGAGTCTGCTGAGTATCTCGCTTCCCATGTTGGATCACTCTCCCTTTATTATTCTATCAGTTAGTATTAGCAGGTACTAGACTAATTTATGTGCTCCCTTTGACTCTTAGTCCTTTCATTATGATCAATTGTGAACTGAAATTGATCACTTGGACTGGTGAGATGGCATTGGTACATGCCACCTTGATGGGATTAAATTGGAGTCCCCTGGTATGTTTCTAACTCTACCATTTGGGGCAAGTCAGCTTGAGCATGTCCCAAATTATACATCTCTTCCCTCTCTTATTCCCACTCTTATGTTTAACAGGGATCACATTTCAGTTAATTTTCAACACTTAAGAATAACTGTGTGATAATTACAGAATTAAACCAGTCATATTAAGTAGAACAGACAAAAAAAAATACTAAGAGGGATAATGTATTAAGTTGTTCATTAACAGTCAGGGCTATGCTGATCAAGTCACCATTTCCCATAGTGTCCATTTCACTTCAACAGGTTTCCTTTTTGGTGTTCAGTCAGTTGTCACCGATCAGGGAGAACATATGGTATTTGTCCCTTTGGGACTGGCTTATTTCACTCAGCATGATGTGTTCCAGATTCCTCCATTTTGTTGCAAATGACTGGATTTCGTTGTTTCTTACTGCGGTATAGTATTCTAAAGAGTACATATCCCATAATTTCTTTATCCAGTCTACCGTTGATGGGCATTTACGTTAGTTCCAGGTCTTAGCTATTGTGAATTGAGCTGCAATAAACATTAATGTGCAGACCGCTTTTTTGTTTGCCAATTTAAACTCCTTTGGGTAAATTCCAAAGAGTGGGATGGGTGGGTCGAATGGTAGGGTTATCTTCAGGTTTCTGAGGAATCTCCAGACTGACTTCCATAGTGGCTTGACCAGTTTGCATTCCCACCAACAGTGGGTTAGTGTCCCTTTTTCCCCACATCCTCGCCAGCATCTGTTGTTGGTAGATTTCTGCATGTCAGCCATTCTAACCGGGGTGAGGTGAAACCTCATTGTGGTTTTGATTTGCATTTCCCTGATTGCTAATGACCTTGAACATTTTTTCATGTGCCTGTTGGCCATTTGGATTTCCTCTTTTGAAACATGTCTATTGAGGTCCTTGGCCCATCTCTTAAGTGGGTTGTTTGTTTTATTTTTGTGGAGTTTCTTGATCTCTTTGTAGATTCTGGTTATTAACCCTTTATCTGTTGCATAGTTTGCAAATATTTTTTCCCATTCTGTCGGTTGTCTCTTCACTCTCCTGACTGTTTCTTTTGCAGTACAGAAACTTCTCAATTTGATGCAATCCCAATAGTTAATTTTGGCTTTGACTGCCTGTGCCTCCTGGGTCTTTTCCAGAAACTCTTTGCCTGTGCCAATATCTTGAAGGGTTTCTCCAATGTTCTCTAATAACTTGATGGTGTCAGGTCATAGATTTAGGTCTTTAATCCATGTTGAGTGGATTTTTGTGTAAGGCGTAAGGTAGGGGTCTTGCTTCATGATTCTGCATGTGGAAATCCAATTTTCCCAGCACCATTTATTGAATAGACTGTCCTTGCTCCAGGAATTAGTTTTAGATACTTGATCAAATATAAGTTGGCTGTAGATGTTTGGGTTGATTTCTGGTGTTTCAATTCTGTTCCATTGGTCTATCCATCTGTTTCTGTACCAGTACCATGCTGTTTTGATTACAACTGCCCTGTAGTATGTCCTGAAATCTGGTATTGTGATGCCTCCAGCTTTGTTTTTGTTGTACAAGATTGCTTTAGCTATTCGAGGTCTCTTGTGCCTCCATATAAATTTCAGCACCATTTTTTCCAGATCTGAGAAGAAGGTCTTCGGTATCTTGATTGGTATTGCATTGAATCTATAAATTGCTTTTTGGAGAATGGACATTTTGATGATATTGATTCTTCCAATCCATGAGCATGGAAGAGTTTTCCATTTCTTGGTATCCTCTTCTATTTCTTTCTTTAAGGTTTTGTAATTTTCATCGTAGAGATCTTTAACGTCCTTGGTTAAGTTTATTCCAAGGTATTTGATTGTTTTTGTAGCTATTGTGAATGGGATTGATCTTAGAAGTTCTTCCTCAGCCATGGCATTGTCTGTGTATACAAAGGCTGTTGATTTTTGTGCATTGCTACTTTGCCAAAATCTTCTATGAGTTCCAATAGTCTCCTAGTAGAGTTCTTTGGGTCCCCTAAATAAAGAATCATGTCATCTGCAAAGAGGGATAGTTTGAGTTCTTCCTTCCCAATTTGTATCCCTTTAATTTCTTTTTCTTGCCTAATAGCTCTGGCTAAAACTTCGAGAACTATATTGAATAGCACTGCTTACAGTGGGCATCCCTGTCTGGTACCAGATCTCAGTGGAAATGCTTCCAACTTTTCCCCATTCAATAGGATGTTGGCTGTGAGTTTTTCATAGATTCCTTTGATTGTATTGAGGAATGTTCCTTCCAAACCCAGTTTGCTTAGAGTTTTCATCATGAACGGGTGTTGTATTTTATCAAATGCTTTCTCGGCCTCTATTGAGATAATCATATGGTTTTTCTTCTGCAGTCTGTTAATGTGGTGCATCACATTGATTGTCTTGCGCACATTAAACCATCCCTGCATACCAGGGATAAATCCCATTTGGTCTGGGTGAATGATCTTTCTGATGTGTTGTTGCATTCTATTGGCGAGAATTTTATTGAGGATTTTTGCATCTATGTTCATCAGGGATATTGGTCTGTAATTCTCTTTCAGTGCTGCGTCTTTTTCCAGCTTAGGAATTAAGGTGATGCTGGCTTCATAGAAAGAATTTGGGAGGATTCCCTCTTCTTCGATTGTTCTGAATAGTTTGAGAAGAATTGGAGTCAGTTCTTCTTTAAATGTCTGGTAGAATTCAGCAGTGAATCCATCTGGTCCTGGGCTTTTCTTTGTTGGGAGGGCCTTTATTACTGTTTCAATTTCTGTCTCAGTTATGGTCTATTTAGGTTTTCTATGTCTTCCTGGTTCAATTTAGGTAGGTTGAATGTGTCCAGAAATCTATCCATTTCTGATAGGTTTCCCTGTTTGCTGGCATACAAGTCCTTGTAGTAATTTCTGATGATTCTTTTCATTTCTGTGGTTTCTGTTGTTACATTTCCTTTTTCATCTCTGATTTTATTGATTTGGGTCTTTTCTCTTCTTTTTTTAGTTAGTTGGGGCAATGGGGTGTCAATTTTGTTTATTTTTTCAAAAAACCAGCTCCTCGTTTGGCTGATTTTTTGTAATGTTTTTCTTGATTCAATCCTGTTGATTTCTTCTCTGATTTTAATTATTTCTCTTCTCCTACTAGATTTGGGTCTGGTTTGCTGTAGATTTTCTAGATCCTTGAGGTGAATTGAAAGCTCATCTATTTGGTGCCTTTCCAATTTCTTGATGTAGACACCTATTGATATAAACTTTCCTTTTAACACTGCTTTTGCTGCATCCCATAAGTTTTGGTATGTTGTGCTGTTATCCTCATTTACTTCCAGAAAATTTTTGATTTCTCTTTTAATTTCTTCTATGGCCCATTGTTCATTCAGGAGCATGTTGGTCAATCTCCATGTGTTTGCGTATGCTCTAGGGATTCCTGAGTTGCTAATTTCCAACTTCATTCCTTTATGGTCTGAGAAGCTGCATGGTATGATTCTAATTCTTTTGAATTTGCTGAGACTTGCTTTATGGCCTAGTATGTGGTCAATCCTAGAGAAGGTTCCATGTACTGCTGAGAAGAATGTAAAATCTTTAGCTGTAGGATTGAAAGTTCTGTAGATATCTGTTAGATCCATTTGGGCTATAGTGTCGTTTAAATCTACTGTATCCTTGTTGATCTTCTGTCCTATTGATCTGTCTATTTCTGAGAGTGGAGTATTGAAGTCCCCCAGTACTATTGTATTGGGGTCTAAGTCTCCCTTTAAGTCCGTTAACAAATCTTTTAGATAAACTGGTGCCCTGTAGTTAGGTGCATATACATTGATAATTGTTATATCTTCTTGTTGTATTGATCCCTTAATCATTATATAGTGCCCCTCTTTGTCTCTCTTAACAGTTTTTGTGGTAAAGTTTATGTTGTCTGATATTAAGATGGCTACGCCCGCTCTTTTTTCATTTCCGTTGGCATGGTATATCTTTTTCCAGCCTTTCACTTTCAGTCTGTATGGATCTTTGTTGGAAAGATGTGTTTCTTGTAAGCAGCAAATAGATGGCTTTTGTTCCTTAACCCAATCAGCCAATCGGTGTCTTTTAACTGGAGAGTTCAGGCCATTAACGTTCAATGTGACTAATGAAAAGTGGTAATTTTGCCCTGCCATTTGCCAAAGATAAGTTCTAATATATGCTTTGAATTCCCTGTGATCTTTTATTGTGAGGTTTCCTTCCTTTATCTTCTTTCATATTGATGACTGTGTTTCCGTGTTTCTGTGTGTAACACATCTTTAAGCATCTTTTGCAGGGCTGGGCAAGTGGCGACAAATTCTTTCAATTTCTGTTTGCTATGCTTCTTTCACCTTCATTCACAAATGAGAGCTTGGCAGGATATAATATTCTGGGCTGGCAGTTTTTCTCTCTTAGTACCTGGGCTATATCTCGCCATTCCCTCCTAGCTTGTAGAGTTTCTGATGAGAAGTCAGCTGTGAGTCTGATTGGAGATCCTCTGAGAGTAATCTGACGTTTCTCTCTTGCACATTTTAGGATCTTTTCTTTATGTTTCACTGTGGAGAGTTTAATTACAATGTGTCGTGGTGAGGATCTCTTTTGGTCGTGTTTATTAGGGGTTCTGTGAGCTTCCTGTACTAGGATTTCTCTGTCCTTCTCCAAACCTGGGAAATTCTCTGCTAATATCTCACTAAAAAGGCCTTCTAATCATTTCTCCCTCTCCATGCCTTCAGGAACTCCTAGAACCCGAATGTTGGGTTTTTTAATAGTATCCTGCAGATTCCTGAGAATATGTTTTAGATTTCTAATTTCCTCTTCTTTTCTTTGGTCTGACTGTATCCTTTCCTGTTCTCTGTCTTCTAAGTCCGATATTCTCTCTTCTGCTTCACCCATTCTGTTTGTAAGGCTCTCTATTGTGTTTTTCATTTGATCTATTGAATTCTTCACTTCATTACTATCACAGTTTCCTGTTGTACTAGTTGTTTCGTTTCATTTTGATTCCTCCTTAATATTTCATTTTCACGAGAGAGATTTTCTATCTTGTCCATTAAGGATTTCTGTAGTTCAAGAATTTGTTTTTGAGAACTTCTTAATGTTCTTATCAATTTTTTGAGATCTGCTTCTTGCATTTCTTCTAACTCATCATCCTCATAATCTTGAATTGGGGTGTCTTTTTCATTTGAGGGCATCATGGTGACTTCCTTGTTTTTATTACCTCGGTTTTTGTGTTTGTTATTTTGCATATTGGAGATATTTGGTTTCTTCACTGTGGTGCTTTTTCTTGCTATACTATGACTCTAGATTAAGTGGACTGTTTTTGATGGAGCCTTAGGGCTTGAGATGGGTGTGGCCTGAGAGCTCTGTTTGGTGTGCCAAAGGTGACACTCCCAGGTTATGCGTGGTAAATTTCTCTCTCTCTCTCTTTCTTTTTTTGATTCAAAAGGGAAGTAATTCCGCACAGCTGAATGAAGTTGGAGGTAGTTAGCAGGCAAATGATATACCCACAGGAGCCAGAGATAAGAAGCTCTTTCCAAGGACCACACAGGGAATCTGTTCAGCCCTCAGAGTGGGCTCAACTTCTCCTTCAGTCTCCCACTGGGTTGCCAAAGTTACGGAATTGTAGCGTCTCTGGAGAGTACTCACGTGAATTCCGTGAGTTCTCTCCCCCACCGTCTCTTTTTTCACAGTCTCAGTTCAGTAGCACCACAAATTTACTAGGTCCTAATCTCCTGTTAATTCGCCCCGCCCAGAGTCAGGTTTTTCTGCTAGGCTCAGGGCCGGTGCAGATGTGAGGTCGCTCTGCTTATGACGTATGTCCAAGATGGTGCCTGCTCTTTGTCTTGCTTGCCCTTGAGAGGTGAGCGGAGAGAGAGAAACCCGTGTCCGTACCAGTCACTTTTTTTTTCTCTCTTTCTCTTCCAGTTAGCCTGGTGAAATCCCCGCCCCCGCCCCGGGGGTTGTTCCCTCTAGTCTCCTCTTTCCGCTTGCCTGCCGGTGTCTCGGGCTATTGAGGTTCGGCTCACCTCGCGTTCCAGCGCTGGTGTGTTGAGTCTGCCGCTGGTGTCCCGAACTGTGGGCTCCCACGCTCTCCACGCAGGTCTGCTGTGAATCACGCATTCCAGAGGAGTTTCTTCTGCTGTTTCCTCCCCTACTCTTCCTTGAACCTGCAGTATCTCCACTTTTATTAAACTATCTCTCCCCGGACTATCAGTGTGCTCCCTTCCTATTCCGCCATCTTGCCTCCTCCCCCCAAACTCCTTCTATGAAGTCAGCACCACCTTAATTGCTAACGCACAAAAAGATACAAAAAAGAAAGAATAACAAACCAATATCTCTGATAATCATATATTCAGAAACCTTCAGTAAAAATCTAGTGAAAATTAGACATTTAAACACATAGAACAGAATAGAACCTGGAGAAATCAAACCACACATCTAC
This sequence comes from Oryctolagus cuniculus, assembly GCF_051225735.1. Classification (NCBI taxonomy): domain Eukaryota; kingdom Metazoa; phylum Chordata; class Mammalia; order Lagomorpha; family Leporidae; genus Oryctolagus; species Oryctolagus cuniculus. The sequence continues at coordinate 62,098,168 of NC_142874.1, read as the reverse complement.
AACCAACTTATCTTTGAGAAAGGAGTAAAATTCAATCCCTGGACCGCAAGGACAGTCTACTAAAGAAATAGTGCTGGGGAAGTAAGATATGCATGTTCAGAAATATAAAACTGAACCCATACTTTACATCTTACACAAAAATCCACTGAAAATGGATCAAAGACTTAAATCTAAGACTTAACACCATTGAATTACTAGAGAACACTGGGGAAACCTGAAAGATATTGCATAGGTAATGATGGCTTGGAAAAGACCCCAGAAGCACAGGCAATCAAAGCCAAATTTGACAAATTGAATTGCCTCAAGCTGAGAACCTTCTGGTTGTAAAACAAACACTCAGCAAAGTGTCTGTCCCTCTCTTCTCTTTCTCTCTTTCTGCATATATGAATCTTTGCTTCTCAGATGATTAAAATAAAGACCTGAAAAGTCACATAAGATAAAATCTAATTCACTTCAGATTCAGTAATCACTTTTTAAATGCAACACCAAAGGAACGTTCCATGAAAGAAAAAAAAATCATAAGCTGGACCTTAAAATGTGTACTTTACATAAGATACTTTGAATAGAATGAAAAGCGAGCCAGACACTGAAACTATTTGCAAATTATATTTCAGATAAAGGATTGTCATGTAAGATATTCAAACAACTTTTAAAACTCAAAGATAAGAATGCCAACAGTATGTTTAAGAACCAGTTCAAAGACCATAGAAGATACCTCAGCAAATAGGATATTCAGAAGTCAAAAAAACATGATAAGATGCTCTTCCCTATGTCATCAAGGACTTACAAATTAAAACAACAATGATACATGACTATACACTATTCAAATGGCCAAATTTGGAACACTGACAACACCATACGCTGATGACAAAGTGGAGCAACAGGAACACTCATTCATTGTTGGTAGGAACACAAAATGCTAAAACCTTACAGGAAACTATTTGGCAGTCTCTTGATAAAGTAGGCATACACTTAACTATGCAAGCTGACAACTGTGCTCTTTGGTATAAACCCAAAGTAGTTGAAATCTAATGTCCATCCCAATATCCACACATAGATGCTTTTATATATATATTTGGAAAGAGTTTGGAAACAACTAAGAAGTTGAATAGTTCTTGAATGATTAAATAGAGTGTAGTGCATACCCTCAATGTAACATTATTCAGTACTTAACAGAAAGAAACCTGCAAGTCTTGAATATACATGGAGTAACTTTAAATGAATATTAGTAATTGAAATAAGCCAATCTGAAAAGGCAACATGCCTTAATAATTTGAACTATAATGACATTTTTGAAAAGATAAAACTATGGAGAGTATAAAAAGGCCAGTGGTTGCCATGACATAAGGAGAAAGGATGAATGAAAAAGCAGAATACAGTGAATTTTCAGGACTGTGAAACTACTCTGTAAAATTCATTAATGGAACATGGATAAATGTCATTACATAATTGTCAGAATATTTAAATACACAACGCCGAGAGTGAACCCTAAATAAGCTGTGGACATAGAGTGTTTGTGCTGTGTCAACGAATGTTGATCACTTGTAACGCAGGGACCACCTAACTGGAGGATATTGATAATGAGATAGGACATGCATCTGTGGGGACAGGGGTGATACAGGAAACCTCTGTGCCTTCTACTCAGTTTCTCTGCGAACACAAAAATGCCCTAAAAATAACGTGTTTAATTTTTCCTCACTTTCAACAAAACAATCATAAAACACACAAAGGCATGGGAGTAAACAAAGCAGATATGCTAGACAGCCAGGGCCAGCCTTATGGGTACATGACCTGTGTGCTCGCTCAGAGCCCTGCATTCAGAAAGGATCTTGCTTGATTGCATGATCTGCTGTCTTGAAGTTTAAAATTTTGTGTCAGGATTTTCATTTTTCTCTTAATCTGTAACTTATGTAATCAGTCTTGTGGACAGGAAATTCTCCCAAATCAGTGTGCCAGTCAGAGATGTTTATTGTTAAGAGTATTATGTAGTGCAATGTGGAGCTATTTCTGAAAAGCTGTGTTCAAAAGTCTTAATTTTCTTTCCAACAAAAATTTGAACATAACTGAATATGATATGCAATTTCGTTTTTCACTTAAGTAGATGCCATGACATTTTAATTTCATTGAATATTCTGAGACTATATAATTTTAGATGAGCACTTGCTGTTATATAGCCATATCCATGTTTATTTTCGTCAGTATTCTATCCTGAAGCATTCAGTTTCTAAACTTTTCCAATTAGAAACAGCTCTGGGTAGGGGAATATCATTTTTTTTACCTATAAATTGAATTGTTAGGATTGTTTATATAGTATAATACAACTTCCTTTGCATGAATGTTTAATATTAATGAACCTATTTTAGGAAAGAATCATCAAAATACACATGAAGGAGCTATAATTGTTGAAAAGGTAAATAACTGATAGTTATTTTCTAATTACCCAGTTCTTAGAAAAGTAGTTTTACAAAAGAAGCTGTGTGATTCTATGCACTTACAGAATGAATCATATCTAATTTAATTAATATTGGACTTTAGCATCTTAAATTCACTACTCTAAATTATGTTTTCTTTTATTGTTTTTCCTTCTTATGTTTCATTCATGGATAGATATTTGTGTCTCTCATTTTCTCCCTAGAAAAACAGTGCTACACTCATGAAAATGTATTTTTGCCTATAGTTTATCTCTTATTGCTTAACATTTATAAAAATTGGTGAATGAGCATCTCTTTGAATATTTATATATTTATACATATATGTATAAATGGTCAAGGTATAAAAGAATATATATATATATTTCTTTTATTTAGAGTGAGAAGAGTTCAAGAGGAAAGGAAAATCTACATTTTTATGACTACTCACATTTGTTGTTCCACAAAACTCCAAGTAAATTTAAACACTATGTAATACACCAATAATACTTGAATGCATCTAAACATCACAAGAAGTTGACATTTTTTTGCTCTCTTCTAAATTTACACATTTAAAGCAACTATTAAAATGTTTTTTAGGTTACTTAACTTTTTAAAACAATTATTTGTTTATTGGGGGCAGCGAGTCCCATCTGCAGGTTTAGTCACTAACTGGCTACCATGGCTTGGGGACTAGTCCAGGCCAAAACCAGGAACCAAGGACTCAGTTGAAAGCTCCCACATGGGTGGCAGGGACTCAAGCACTTGAACCTTCAACTCCTGCTTCCTATAAAGCTGAAATTGGGAAGAGAGCAAGGACTTGAATGCAGATACTCTGATATGGGATACAGTCCCCGAGGAGCATATCAATCACCATGCCAAATGTGCTCCCTAATTTGCTTAATTTATATATCTGACAAATATGTTGTTCCTGTAATACTTTTGTGAAATGATAGCATTTTTTAAATTCTACTACTTATAATATACAACTATACATTACTCTTTTCATTTTCTTTAATACTCAGTGAGGAACTAACTATCAAAATCTTAATTATTATTGGAAATAATATTATTGGATATTCACTACAATGTTAAGGATCTTGTTTTGCCCCAGTGAGGTGAAAAATTAGGTAGTTATTTTAGATTAAGATGTGAAAGAATGGTTAACAATAAACAAAATGACTTGGGAATTTCCAATGCTTTGTCAACTTTTTCAATTATTTCCTCCCATGATTCTTCATGAACACAGTACATAGACTCTTTCCCTATTGACTATTGTGACTTAAATCTGCTGAGTCTGAGTTTCTCCCTGTTTCCTGGAATATTCTAAAAATATATAATATATATTATATATTCTAATATATAAATAGTGAATACATATTATAAATATATATATTTATGTATATATATAAATTTTAACTTGGGATAAGTTGCTTATTCCTGCCAATATCAGCTATATCTCTATTGTTAGACTAAAATTGTCTGCACTGATGTACCTTTTTAACAGTGGCCTGTAGTATGACTGAGGCATTTAGAAGGTAAATGAGACATGGAATAATTGGCATGCCCTTTTGTATTTAACTAACTATACTGACATTTCTTTTAAATGAAAATTTATAGTATCAGGTACTCTCTTTATTTCCCTCCTTTAGATGAGAAGCTTTTTTCATACTCATAGTATCAAGAGATGTAAATATCTTTCAGTTTCTGTGTTTTCACTTTCTTAAATTGTCATTTACTTTGAACCAGTGCCCAAGGTCAAGACATTGGTAATTTGTCTTCACTGCATGGAAGTCACACATAGCTTTTCTCTGACCTCGTTCCCCTGTTCCCCTCCCCCCACACACTGGTTGCCAGGATTTAGATTTCAGGGCACTAGAAATATGCAGTACTATCTCCTAAAATAAGTTGCTAAAAGAATGAACATGTAATTCTGTGGTCAACTAAAACATATTCCAAGAACAACTGTATCCTTGGGAATGTTTTATTACTTAAAATTATATTATTAAAATGAAATTAATATTCCCAGAGATAATTTCAATTTATTTATACTTTTAAATGTATATGCCATACAAGTTTGGATGATTAAATCTCAAAGTACTCTGGACAGAGATTTCTGTCTTTGAAATGTTACTATGGTTAAGGAATGTATGTTTAGTTTAGAAAACAAAATTAGTAATTAGTACCTTGACCTTTATAATACTACAATTATGTATAATCTGAATTAAACAGAAATGTTGTCAACAATATAGAAGTCTTCAAATTGGAATTTATTTTCTTTGAAAAATACCTGTTGGCTGTCTGTATCTTCAAATTTATTTGCTTCATTTTGTGTCATATAAATTTATCAAGTTTATCATCTCAGTTATATAATCCGTTCTCCAGAGTCCTGAGAGGATGAATATATAAATGTGGGGCGATAGTTGTCAAATGTTTAATTATCAGGTTCATTTGACCTGTCTTGTTGATTAAGCTTCTTCTCTCTTCCTTATCATTACATGTTTCTCCCTAATTATCTGTGCATTTAAATATATGCTATACCTAGGTCATGGGGACACAGGTGGTCATTACATTTCTAGATTCTCAACATCATGCTTTTAAAAAAATATTTTCTTTCCATTTCTTCCAGTTTTCACAGCTCATAATAACAGACACTTTTTGTGCTCATTCCAAAAAAATGTCAGAGACCATTAAATGCAATGTGTAAACTAACTGGTAACCTGCTTGGTGTCAGAATCAACGTTCTTATCAATGATCATACGAACAATTAACTATGTTCTTACAAATTAAAATATACCTACTATTAGTTTTATTAATCTCCAATATTATACAATCAATATTTGGCTTTTAAAAATAAAAGAAGTTATAAGATATCCACAGCTCTTATATTTACAACAGAATTACAATTTCCAAAGTATCCATTTTTCCATTTTAATACAGTAGAATGACAAGCTCATGATAAAAGTAAATATTTTTGACAGGAAAAGAAATATGACTTCAGGCTGTCCATGGTGGAATGAATATATAAAAGACTTCCATCATGGCTGTTAAATGTGAAATGGCATTTTCAGATATAGAGTTCCATAAAGGTTTTGTGAGCTCTGTAATGTAACCTATAAGAAAGAATTTTGAATATTTTCTAGATAAAGAAATGTTTGAGGAGGTAGATATGTTTACTCTGATTTGAACATTATGCAACGTATGCAGGGATTACAGACTACCCTATAAATTTTTAGAAATTAAAATGAATAGTACATTACCTAGTTCCATGTTTTTCATGTGTTTGAGGATGACAATTACTAAGAAACTAGCTAACTTTTTAAAATTAAAATGCCTAATAGTAAGGATAATTTTACATTAATAACAATATTAGGTATGTTTTCTCATCTGAAAATATATATCCTTTGGGCAAATATAATTCGCTGATAGTATCATTGTCCCAGTGTGTGTTAATTATATTATTTCTCATTTTGCCTTTAATTTTAACATTTGACTTTTCGTTAAATTCATAAGCCTGCCTCCATTTCTTTATATGATAAATAATTTTACAAAAGTTTTGAGTACTTACTACCTAAAGGTTGCTGTATAGCACTCAAGTTTTATTGAGTAACACAAACTAGGTTTTGTAATGCTTGTCATGTACACTTGTCATAAACTTATTATCTTTGGGAAAGTTATGATGAGGACAATGTAATAGTTTTCTATAATCATCATATATCTTAATAAAATGATGTCATTTTTGTAAATTTATCATTCACCCAAATATATTGAGATTATGATCTACAGTTTTTTTTTAAAAAAAAAAAACTAATGAAATACCTATAATTTCAGTCTTCACAGATGTCTAAAATTCTCTGGAACTTACATGGATTAAGGCATTAAAACTCACCTCAAATTACTTTTTCGTTTTTCTTTGATTCTTTTTTTAAAATTTTATTTATTTATTTGAGAGGTAGAGTTACAGACAGTGAGAGGGAGAAACAGAGAGAAAGGTCTTCCTTCCTTTGGTTCAATCCGCAGTTGGCCGTAAGGGCCAGAGCTGCGCAGATCCTAAGCCAGGAGCCAGTAGCTTCTTCATGGTCTCCCACATGGGTGCAGGGGCCCAAGGACTTGGGCCATCTTCTACTGCTTTCCCAGGCCACAGCAGAAAGCTGGATTGGAAGACGAGCAGCCGGGACTGGAACTGGCACCCATATGGGAAGCCAGTGCTGCAAGCGGAGGATTAACCTACTATGCCACGGCACCGGCCCCTCCTTGATTCTTTATAGTTAATTTTCTGTGCAATTTTTTTCCTTCTATCTCCTCTTTGCTATTTTGCATTTCTTTCCCAGAATATCTTATCTAACCTTAAGACTTTAACCCCAGTTATGTGTGAACAATCTCATTTTTGATATCTACAAGTATCTTATCTGCAAAGAGATCATTTTACAGATGCCCATTTAAAATCTCCACTTAAGGGTCTTCAAACACACATAAAATACTGAATTCATCAACCTCTTTCTAAATTGCTTTTGTTGCACATTTGTTTTTAAATGAAGTTAATATCTTCAAAGTCACCCCAGGTTGCAGATTGTCAAATTAATATTTTCCCCTCAAATTCTGTCTGCAGTCTATATCTTCAGTATTATTCAATTAAAACCATTCTTCCTGATTCTGAAATTTTCTATGAAAATTCAAGTAATCGTTTCTAAGCTTTATAATGTCTCTTTACTATTTTCCCAGTTTTCTGTTTCAGTGAGTCTAATACTCAGGTGTAAAAAAAATCTCCATAAAGCATAGATTAAATCAAGCTTTTTTTTTGCCCTTTTATACACGCGATGCCTTTTATTTTGAATAAACAGTGTGAAAACTTTTTTAGTAGTTGCTGTCTACCAATCTTTTTTTTTTTGACTTTGCTTTATTTCACTCTCTCATGTATGACTTTTGCTGCCTCACATATGACTCATGTACTCACAACATTGCCCCCAAAACTATAACTTCCCAAAATTTTCATATGCTTCAAAGCAAGATTCAAGTACTTCTCTAAGAATGCTGTCCATAAGATTGAAGGTAATACTCTTCTCTCCTGAATTCTTATGATTTTTCTGCTAGCTTCTATGACACATTTTTAAAATTTTAATTCATAGTTATTTTAAGTAATTTCTCTTCAAAATATTATATTTGTTTGTATATGGCTGACTCACCTCATATAATTATAGCACACATTACAGGGCATAATGAACCTTTTCAAAATTAACTATACATACATTTTTATATATATATATATATATATATATATTCCTCAAACTGGAAACATTATATAATTAAATTACCTTGTAGGAGATCACATGCATCATTATCCTTATTTAAAATTAAATAATAGTGTCTGATAATACTAACTGATAGAATTAAAAAGGAGAGAACCATCCAACATGGGAAACGGGATACAGAGCAGACTCATAGAATGGCAGAAGTCCTAAACAGCCTCTGGCCTCAGAATCAGCCCTTAAGGCATTCGGGTATGGCTGAAGAGCCCATGAGAGTATTTTAGGCATGGAAAGCCAAGACACTGGCAAAAAAAAGACAAATGACCTAAATGAAAGATTTCTGTGAGTGAGATCCCAGTGGAAAGAGTGGGCCATCAAAGAAGGAGGTACCTTTCTCTGAAGGGAAGAGAGAACTTCCACTTTGACTATGACCTTGTCTGAATAAGATCGAAGTTTGCGAACTCAAAAGGCTTCCATAGCCTTGGCAACTCATGACAAGAGCCTAGGGTGATTACTGAGGCCATAAACAAGAGTGTCAATTTGCTAAGTCAACAACAGGAGTCACTGTGCATTTATTTCCCATGTAGGATCTCTGTCCTTAATGTGTTGCACAATGTGAATTGATGCTATAACAAGTACTCAAACAGTACTTTACACTTTGTGTTTCTGTGTGGGTGCAAACTATTGAAATCTTTACTTAATATATACTAAACTGATATTCTATATATATACAGAGAATTGAAAATGAATCTTGATGTGAATGGAATGGGAGAGAGAGCAGGAGATGGGAGGGTTGTGGGTGGGAGGGAATTTATGGTGGGGGGAAGCCACTATAATCCAAAAACTGTACTTTGGAAATTTATATTTATTAAGTAAAAGTTAAAAAATAATAAAAATAAGGAAAGAAAAGAAGAACATTAAGTAATAAAATTGGTTAATCTATTGCAGATGTGAAAATTCCATTTTTTGAATTAGAATAAGTCAAAGATGAGTGATGCTTTCCAAATATAATCATCACATCTATCCTTAAAATAGGCACAGAAAAAATAGTCAGTCGCATTTTATTTACATTAATGAAAAATAGTAATATACTTGGCCACAAAATAACTAATTATTATAACAAATCCACATTACTGGTAATGTCCTTGGGAAAAGGTCAATAAGATCTTATTTTTCAAAGCACAAAAATATTAAATTCTTCTTCCATAATATCACTAATTGCATGAATATATATATTGATTTTCTCTATAACATATTATAAATAAAATAATACTATATGATTTATATAGTGTATATAAAATACTACTTATAAATCTTGAATATAAATAAAACATATTGTCTCTGTCACAACCTGGTACACAGACTAACAATCAGTATTGAGAAGATATTTGTATCTGGAAATCACCTATGAAAGTGCTATAAAATTGCAATTTTTAAGTGGGGGCAGAAAGTAAAAACAGCTCTCATTCACAGATGGAACAATTTCCTAACAGGTTTCATGACAATTTACAAGTGTGATTTGTGAAAGTCACACAAAATATGGTTAGAGATCATAGAAGATACCAGCTTACTATTATTAATTATTGAATATCTATCAATTGCCCTAAATGACAGTGACATATAATCAATGAAATCCAATATTTAGGTACCCAAATAGCAACAAGGAGACATGGTGACAAGTAATTATTAAAGAACCATGTTATCAGTGAAATCTTTGAAATAGCTAGATCACATGGCTCTAGCAATAATGATCAGCATCCACATCAACTCACCTCTCTTAACAAAGTGTTGTCAAGAAATCATGTTGTATTTCTCTGGTTGAGTCAATCTTCTTTTTTTGCTGTTTAACTGTTAAACAATTTTCCAATAGCTTCTCCCCCTTCCTTCCTGTCAGTTGAGTCCTTAATTCCATTTTAAGAAGTGAATAGAATCAATCAGAGAGAACTTTCAATCAGAGAGATATTTTCAGAAGTTCAATCAATTGCAATCATCAATTTTCTAGCATCTACATCCATCTACTCTGTTTTCTTGCCTCCTCCAATGGAAAAATCACCTGCACTTCTATAAAGGCCAACCTTTTTACAAATTTAGTATGTCTCACACTCTGTTCAAGACTATTTCCCAGCTGGCGCCGCGGCTCACTAGGCTAATCCTCCGCCTAGTGGCGCCGGTTCACCGGGTTCTAGTCCCGGTCAGGGCGCCGGATTCTGTCCCGGTTGCCCCTCTTCCAAGCCAGCTCTCTGCTGTGGCCAGGGAATGCAGTGGAGGATGGCCCAAGTACTTGGGCCCTGCACCCCATGGGAGACCAGGAGAAGTACCTGGCTCCTGCCATTGGATCAGCACGGTGCGCTGGCCGTGGCAGCCATTGGAGGGTGAACCAACGGCAAAGGAAGACCTTTCTCTCTGTCACTCTCTCTCACTGTCCACTCTGCCTCTCAAAAAAAAAAAGTCTATTTCCCTTGTCCACTTCCATTCTCTCTCTCACTTATATTTTTAATGGATAATTCTTATTAATTTGCAAAAATTCCTTTGTATGGTCTGTTCTTCTGCTTCACATAATTTCTCCCTACCTTCTAATCCAATATGTCTTTACTGATCATCTAACATTAGGCTCAGGGTTATCAAAATTTTGGAGTTTGAAAAGAACCTGTAAATAAATATTGAAATTGATAACTAACTCAAAATTATTTTGAAATAAAAATTGATATTACTATTGCATGAACAAAATTACCATTTTACTAATATATTGCAAAATGAAATTTGAGTAAATAACTTGATACTCACTTAAGGAAATTATTAGCTATAACAAATATAAAATGTACAAGCACACTCACTTACCCCTGTTTTCTATGGATCCGTATGTACATAGGTAATGGCTGCCACAGAGTTGAGTAAGTGTTGGAGAAGAGAAATGTGTGATAGCACAAACATAGCATTTCTACATACCACCATACATTAAAGGGGGTCATGGGGCCAGCACTGTGGTGTAGTGGGTAAAGCCACAGTCTGCAGTGCCAGCATCCCATATGGGTGCTGGTTCAAGAGCCATCTGTTCCACTCCCGATCCAGCTCTCTGCTATGGCCTGGGAAAACAATGGACGATGGCTCAAGTCCTTGGGCCCCTGCACCTGCGTGGGAGACCCGGAGGAACTCCGGGCTCCTGGCTTTGGCTCAGCTAAGCTCCGGCCTTTGCAGCCACTTGGGGAGGGAAGCAGTGGATTGAAGATCTCTCTCTCTCTCTCTCTCTCTCTCTCTGCCTCTCTCTGCCTCTGCCTCTCTGTAACTTTGCCCTTCAAATAAATAAATTTATTTTTATAAAGGGGGTCATATCTTTCCACAGTTACTATACCTTTTGTTTTTCAATTTTATATCCAAAGATTCTCATTCTCTGATTGAATAATTAAATTTTTGAATACAATTTAAACATATTATAGAATAATTCTGCAGCATTCAAAATAGGGAATCAAGTAAAGAGTTCAGCAGCAGATGAACAGTTACAGAATTTTTTTTTTTAATTTTTTTTTTTTTTTTGACAGGCAGAGTGGACAGTGAGACAGAGACAGAGAGAAAGGTCTTCCTTTGCCGTTGGTTTACCCTCCAATGGCCGCCGCGGCCGGCGCACCATGCTGATCCGATGGCAGGAGCCAGGTACTTATCCTGGTCTCCCATGGGGTGCAGGGCCCAAGCACCTGGGCCATCCTCCACGGCACTCCCTAGCCACAGCAGAGAGCTGGCCTGGAAGAGGGGCAACCGGGACAGAATCTGGTGCCCCGACCGGGGCTAGAACCCGGTGTGCCAGCGCCGCAGGCGGAGGATTAGCCTAGTGAGCTGCAGCGCCGGCCAGTTACAGAAATTTTAGTAAATATACATCTTTCTTTTTCTGCAACAGAAAAAGAAGGAAACCCTGTACAAATGTGTGGAGTCTGTAACAGTTAGTCTTGTATAAGTTTTGTGCAAAATGATGATTACACAGGGCCTGCAATTGGGGTGTTGATAATGGATACAAAACTATATGGAAAAATAAGTTCAAGGGATCTAGTGTACAACATGTTTACTTTAGATAAGAATGTGAAATATTAAAAAATGTAATACAGTAAAATGTAAGATCACAGTATTTTTGCCACACAGAAAATTGACAACTAGATGAAAAAATACACATATTAATATCAATAATATGTTACACAAGATAAATACACACATTTTTGTATTAATTCAAAGAAGCCAATATCATTTGTGGAAAGTCTAATTATTGAAAATATTCTTGCTGTCATACTGTTGCAAGGGTCATTCAGTTATATCCAACTGGGAAAAACCATGCTTGTAAAATAAGTGTACTTTTAAAGTAAATACTGCTTAGGGGTCTGGAGCTGTGGCTCACTTGGTTAATCCTCCGCCTGTGGCACCAGCATCCCATATGGGCGCCAAGTTCTAGTCCTGGTTGCTCCTCATCCAGTCCAGCTATCTGCTGTGGCCCGGGAAGGCCCCTGCACCCACATGGGAGACCAAGAAGAAGCACCTGGCTCCTGGCTTCGGATCGGCATAGCTCTGGCCATTGCAGCCATTTGAGGGGTGAACCAATGGAAGGAAGACCTTTCTCTCTCTCTCTCTCTCACTGTCTATATCTGTCAAAAAAAAAAAATAAATACTTCCTAAACATATTTAATACTAAGAACACTGTTGGTCTATGAATGTTTTATATCAAAGAAGTCATATCAACTAGCATGCTAGGCACAGGAAAATTTGACTGTATGTATTTTGTGTCTTTCCCCTCACCTTTTCAAGTAAATTCATTGCAAAATGTATAACATCAGATTTTTGTCTGATAAGTGAAATAGAAACTACATATAAAAGTACGTTGTAAAGCAGATAATTCTGCAACATGTAAGCAACTAAGTATAGTCTGATGTATCTATATTCCTCATTCACATAATTGGTAGTGCATTAATATTAGAAATATGGTTTCTCTGAAAACAGGTGCTCCTGAGCTGAGATTCAACCAGCTTCAAGCTGACGGAAAAGATGAATGCCAAGAGATAAGAAACAGGTCACACTACTCGTCACATAGTGCAGGCATTTCTCTGGCATTAACAACTTTAAGAAATCAGAACAGTTGACTTTACAAAAACTAGCTATTTTAAATAAAAATTGTTTACTAAGTTCTACAATTTAAAGTGACCATAAGGTTATGAGCTATCTATTAATTAGCAGTGTCAGTTAATTGCAATTTTCATTCATGTAGAGACAAGACAATGGAGGACAAAGTGTCTTCTTTATAACCCATAGATCCTAATTATGCAATCATAAGATTACAAAATTTGTAGACAGTTATGTGGCTTCTGAGAATAGTCAACTCTTTAATTAATTAGACAAAAAAAAAAAAATAAAAGTTAATGTACTTATATAATTTTTGCTTGTTTTGTTTTTGAGATTAGAATATTATCACCATATTATTATTCCTTTTCCTTATTACTTAGTGTTTTTGATTCAGTCTTTCAAAATAGAGAATTATATTATAATAATTATTTTTATATTCAAATCTTTAAAATTTCTGAATAGTTTTGCATTTACAAAACAGAAATTGTGAAGCAGTACAGAGTTCTCATATACTGCACTCATCGTCCCCCATTGTATTTTTTTTTTTTTTTGACAGGCAGAGTGGACAGTGAGAGAGAGTGACAGAGAGAAAGGTCTTCCTTTGCCGTTGGTTCACCCTCCAATGGCCGCCGCAGCCAGCGCGCTGTGGCCGGCTCACCGTGCCTATCTGAAAGCAGGAGCCAGGTGCTTCTCCTGGTCTCCCATGGGGTGCAAGGCCCAAGCACCTGGGCCATCCTCCACTGCACTCCTGGGCACAGCAGAGAGCTGGCCTGGAAGAGGGGCAACCGGGACAGAATCCGGCGCCCCGACCGGGACTAGAACCTGGTGTGCCGGCGCCGCAAGGTGGAGGATTAGCCTCGTGAGCCATGGCACCGGCGTCCCCCATTGTTAACTTCTCACATCGGTATATTTGTCACGATCTACAAACCACACCCACTTGCCCTTATTATTAACAGCTTATATTAGCACAATTAATGAGGCACACTCACCTGATCGTCCCCTAGTATTTACCCAAATTTCCTCTATGCTTCCCACCCATCCCACCCTCTAGTAATCACCTTTTTGTCCAGATTTAGTTTTTCTTTTTAGCTCCAACATACGCAGAAATGCATGCAGTATTTGTCTGTCTTTATCAGACTTATTCACTGAACATTATGTCCTCCAGTTCCATCTATTTTACTGCAGATGTCAGATGTCATTCTTCTTATGGCTAAGTAGGATACTATTGTGTATATAAACCACATTGTCAGTATCCATTCATCAGATGATGTACACTTCAATTGATTCCACATCTCAGATATTTTGAACAGTGTTTCAATGAACATGGTGGAGTGGGTATTATTTGCTGCAATCATTTCCTGTTGTTTGAGTGTGTACCCAGTAGTGAAATTGTTGGATAACATGACAGTTCTATTTCTAGTTTTTAAAGAAATCTCCAAACTCTTTTCTCTAGTGGATATACTAATTTACGTTCAAACAGTGTATAAGGGTTCCTCTGCGAGCTTAATCTTATATTTATTTATATAAACTTACATTGTACTATGGTAGTAATCAACTTCCTATTAAAAGAACACACAATCTTCAAACCTCAAAGATTGAATTTTGGTTTCTATTTTCTCTTTTGTTCAAACAAATAATAGGATCAATCTTACAATGTTTTGCCTAAGTAGAAGTCAATATCAAAATTTTGTGTAATTTATTTTACAGGGTTTATAAGACGCTATGGACACCAATGAAAAAATATCAAATCAGGTAATTTTGGCATTTTTAATAAAATCACAAATTCAAGTATATTTGTTCAAATAGAAATAATTTTAATAGGTAGTAAATGTTTTCATATGGAGTCTTTTAAATACTATACTGAGAAAAAATAATGTTTGAAATAAATTTGAACATGACAGTTAAAAGGATAGAGAACCAAGTCTAGGTATTAATCCTTGCTTTACTTTTTCTTTGCTGTGCAAACTTACACATATTATTTCACTTCTATGTGCTTCAATTACTCATCAATTACATGGGAATGAGAAGAGAATTTCACTGTTAACGTTGTTTTGATGAATAAAGGAATTAACTATACAGTGTTGAAAGTATGCCTTACATGAGCTGCCAAGGCTATGGAAGCCTCTTGAATTCGCCAATTCCCATCTTATTAAGACAAGGCCATTGTCAAAGTAGAAGTTCTCTCCTCCTTTCAGAGAGGTACCTCCTTCTTTGATGACCCACTGGGATCTCACTCACAGAGATCTTTCATTTAGGTCATTTTTTTTTCCCACAGTGTCTTGGCTTTGCATGCCTAAAATACTCTCATGGGCTCTTTAGCCATATCTGAATGCCTTAAGGGCTGGTTCTGAAGCCAGAGTGCTGTTTAGGACATCTGCCATTCTATGAGTCTGCTATGTATCCCGCTTCCCATGTTGGATTGTTCTCTCATTTTAATTCGATCAGTTAGCTTTAGCAGACACTAGTCTTATTTATGTGATCCCTTTGACACTTAATCCTATCATTATGATCAATTATGAACTGAAATTGATCACTTTGACTAATGAGATGGCATTGGTACATGCCACCTTGATGTGATTGAATTGGAATCCCCTGGCACGTTTCTAAGTCTACCATTAGGGGTAAGTCCATTTGAGTATGTGCCAAACTATACATCTCCTCCCTCTCTTATTCCCACTCTTATATTTAACAGAAATCACTTTTCAGTTAAATTTAAAGACCTAAGAATAATTGTGTATTAATTAAAGAGTTCAACCAATGGTATTCAGTATAACAAAAAAATACTAAAAGGAATAAAGTAGTAAGTTGTTCCTCAACAGTCAGGACAAGGGTTGTTCAAGTCATTGTTTCTCATAGTGTCCATTTTGCTTCAACAGGTTTCCTTTTATGTGCTCATTTAGTTGTCACCAATCAAGGAGAACATATGATATTTGTCCCTTTGGGACTGGCTTATTTCACTGAGCATGATGTTTTCCAGGTTCCTCCATTTTGTAGCAAATGACAGGATTTCATTTTTTTTTTTACTGCTGTTTAGTATTCTATAGTGTACATATCCCATATTTTCTTTATCCAGTCTTCTGCTGATGGGCATTTAAGCTGATTCCAGGTCTTAGCTATTGTGAATTGAGCTGCAATAAACATTAATGTGCAGACAGCTCTTTTATTTGCCAATTTCACTTCCTTTGGGTTAATGCCAAGGAGTGGAATGGCTGGGTTGTATGGTACAGGTTTCTGAGGAATCTCCAGACTGACTTCCATAGTGGCTTTACCAGTTTGCATTCCCACCAACAGTGGGTTAGTGTCCCTTTTTCCCCACATCCTCGCCAGCATCTATTGTTGGTAGATTTCTGTATGTGAGTTATTCTAACCAGGGTGAGGTGAAACCTCATTGTGGTTTTGATTGGCATTTCCCTGATTGTTAGTGATCCTGAATATTTTTTCATGTGTCTGTTGGCCATTTGTTTATCCTCTTTTGAAAACTGTCTATTTAGATCCTTGGCCCATCGCTTCTTGACATTATAAATAAGAGTGTCAATTGTTAAATCAACAACAGGAGTCACTGTACACTTATTTCCCATGTAGGATTTCTGTCCCTAATGTGTTGTACAAGTGAATTAATGCTATAACTAGTATTCAAACAGTACTTTATACTTTATGTTTCTGTGTGGGTAAAAACTGTTGAAATCTTTACTTAGTATATACTAAAATGATCTTTGGTATATAAGATAAATGAAAATGAATCTTTTTTTTAATGTCTTTTCTTTTCTTTTCTCTTTTTTCTTTACAGGCAGAGTGGACAGTGACAGAGAGAGACACAGACAGAGAGAAAGGTCTTCCTTTTGCCGTTGGTTCACCCTCCAATGGCCGCCAGGGCCGGTGCACCACGCTCATCCGATGGCAGGAGCCAGGTGCTTCTCCTGGTCTCCCATGGTGTGCAGGGCCCAAGCACTTGGGCCATCCTCCACTGCCTTCCCAGGCCACAGCGGAGAGCTGGCCTGGAAGAGGGGCAACCGGGACAGAATCCGGCGCCCCGACCGGGACTAGAACCTGGTGTGCCGGTGCTGCAAGGCGGAGGATTAGCCTATTGAGCCACGGCGCCGGGCTGAAAATGAATCTTGATGTGAATGGGATGGGAGAGGGAGTGGGAAATGAGATGGTTGTGGGTTGGAGGGAGGTTATGGGAGGAAAAAGCCACTCTAATCCAAAAGTTGTACTTTGAAAATGTATATTTATTAAGTAAAACTTTATTTTTTTTTTGGAAAGGAAGAGTGGACAGTAAGAGAGAGAGACAGAGAGAAAGGTCTTCCTTTTTCTGTTGGTTCACCCCACAATGGCAGCTGTGGCCAGTGCACTGCACTGATCCAAAGCCAGGAGCCAGGTTCTTCTCCTGGTCTCCCATGCAGGTGCAGGGCCCAAAGACTTGGGCCATCCTCCACTGCACTCCCGGGCCACAGCAGAGAGCTGGACTGGAAGAGGAGCAACCGGGACAGAATCCGGCGCCCTGACCAGGACTAGAACCCGGGGTGCTGGTGCCGCAGGCAGAGGATTAGCCTAGTGAGCCGTGACTCTGGCTCCTCATTTAATTTTTAAGCTAATTATAAAATAAAAATAATTTTATTTCTTGTATATATGAAAATGCAGATACTTTGACTATATTAACTAAAATAATATTTAGATCTCGTTCCACATCAGGTAACCCCATGATGTCCTAATAAACTAACCAAAAGACAATTAAAATATGTTGACAAAAGGTTAGGTTTCTATATTTTTGTTCAATTATGCATATTTCTGTTAATTACTTATCTTCAGATGATCATCTAAAATTGTGCCTGATACATGTCTGCTTAGTATACTATTTTATTTATACACATTTTTATTCTCCTGACATCTTGTATTGCTTCCCTATATTAGCATTTAATCCAGACTTGTATTATGGTAAATGTCCATTTTCAACAGATCATTTTATTCTTAAATGAGAGCTACACTGCCTCTTTTTTGTAGAATTATTGCATCTTTTTGCTGTAACTTGATTATGTTTAGATAATTCTCTCCAATTTGATGTGACAGTTATATAAATTGTTTTTCCACTCAAACCCTAAAGTATGCCAAGAAATTATGAAGTGCCAAGAATAATTGACAACACACAGAGCCAAATACCACTAGCTTCAATAAAACAGAATTTGTAAATTCATTGTAAGCAACTGTCAAAGATTTTTTTCTTCTGCTCTGTGAATCCCGATTCATAATTTTCCTTAAGCAGCACATGAATTCAGCTTATACAGAACTATTTCCTCCAAGGTGTCCTTGTGGAAATGTGTTCCAAATGGCATTTAATCACAGGTGCCAAGAATGAAACCATACTGAGCTCTATATGCAGATAGTAAATCATCCACTAATGAGCTATCACAGGTTTTCCTACCTAAATAGTTTGGCAAATGATAATTTAACTAGAAAAAGTATGGGAAAAAGGCTTATTTTAATACAAGATTATAGATGAATGGAACCAATCATATTAGAAATTAAGGAAAAAATTAGTATCTTCACTTTACCATCTACTTTATAATAGATATTTTGCTGTTTTTAACCAATAGAGAAGTGGTATTTTATTTTTTACTCATGATCTGAAATATGTCTTTAAAAATATGGCTTATTTTATTTAAACATGTTACCATAAATCACACTAAACTATAAAGGATAATAAAGTAAAAATGTATCTTTCTGTGTATATGCACAAACACATATACAAAATTTTATACCTATAAATAAAAATAGATGGTAGATTTTATATATGTACACAATCACACTGTATACAACCATAGTCCCATAACACCGCAACATATCTCTTAGACAGTATTCCTGTCATTAATCAAAACATGATTATAAATTCTTTATACACACAAAAGTGTGTATACATATGATCTTTGCTATAGAGACACAGTTGGATATATAAACACTTCTCGACTAAAGTCATATCTCAAGAAACCTATCATAAGTTGTAAGTATTCTAAGTCAAAAATTCATTTAATACGCATAGCCTAACAAAAGCCATAGCTCTACTTAGCCTACTTGAAACTAATTCAGAAACCTTTTGTTAACCTATAGTTGGGTAAATTAACCTAACATAAAGACCATTTTATAACACAATGTAGAATATCTCATATAATTTATTGAACACCTGTATTTAATTTTCCTAGCAACAGAGTGCATTACAGAGAATCTGTTGTTTAACCTCATGAACATGTGACTGCCTAGGGACTCCTGCTCCCCGTTTTTGCCCATCATGGAAAGATGATATCTTACAACACATACTGCTAACCTGGCAGAAGATAAAAGCTCAAAATTTTAAGTACAGTATCTACTGAATGTTTATCACTTTCGCACCCTCACAGCCTCAAAAAATCCTAAGTTGAACGATCATAAACCAAAGAGCTGTAAACACACATATGTATATGTTATGTGCATGTGAGTGAGTATTTGTATGTATCTCTGTGTGCCTCTTTCCTGGATATTTGGGTAATTTGAAATTTCAGAAAAGTGCTTGCTGTGGTGTCAGCATCCCATATGGGCACCGAGTTCTAGTCCCGGTTGCTCCTCTTCCAGTCCAGCTCTCTGCTGTGGCCCGGGAAGGCAGTGGAGGATGGCCCAGGTGCTTGGGCCCTGCACTCACAAGGGAGACCAGGGGGAGGTGCCTGGCTCCTGGCTTCGGATTGGCACAGCGTGCCAGCCATGGCAGCTATTTGAGGGGTGAACTAATGGAAGGAAGACCTTTCTCTCTGTCTCTCTCTCGCACTGTCTAGCTCTCCCTGTCAAAAAAAAAAAAAAATGCCCTTAAAATACATTTCATCAAGACAACAGTACAATAAAATATATTTTAAAATTTATATCACAAGGATGAAATAAGTATTTCTATTACTACAAACAAAGGATGATGTCTTATAAGCTCCCAGATTCAAAGAATGAGTTGCAAAAATCCTTCTTATTTCAAACAATGTCTTTTTGATTTTCATTATCTATTAATTTCTATTACTATTTAAATAAGTATAAGCTACTACACAGTATAATTAATATATAAGATTTTAGCAACTTTGATTCTACTGATTAGTAGTGCTCTTTGATACCAATAATCTTCAGTTTTTATACTTTCCATAGAGGGCTAATTAGTTTTAAAGAGAGTTTAATTTTAAAAACTCGTAATTTCTAAAGAATTGTGAGATAGGCTGGCACCGTGGCTCAATAGGCTAATCCTCCGCCTGTGGCACCGGCACACTGGGTTCTAGTCCCGGTCGGGGCGCCGGATTCTGTCCCGGTTGCCCCTCTTCCAGGCCAGCTCTCCGCTGTGGCCCGGGAGTGCAGTGGAGGATGGCCCAAGTCCTTGGGCCTTGCACCCCATGGGAGACCTGGAGAAGCACCTGGCTCTTGCCTTCGGATAGGTGCGGTGCGCCGGCCGCAGCACGCTGGCTGCGGCGGCCACTGGAGGGTGAACCAACGGTAAAAGGAAGACATTTCTCTCTGTCTCTCTCTCTCACTGTCCACTCTGCCAGTCAAAAAAAAAAAAAAAAAAAAAAAAAGAATTGTGAGACAAATGTTTAAGTGGCCTATACATAATGGATTCATGGTTTGTCATTATAGTAAATACATTTTCAGCGTGTCTTGTCTTGTTATTTTCAAATATGTATTCATTTAAAGGCTGAGTTACAGACAGAGACAGAGAGACGGAATGCCAGAGAGAGAGAACGTCCATCCTCTGGTTTACTCTCCAGATAGCTACAACAGCCAAAGTTAGGCCAGACGGAAGCAAGGAGCTTCTTCCTGGTCTCCCAAGTGGGTGCAGGGGCCCCAGCACTTGGGCCATCTTTACTGTTCTTCCCACTCCATTAACAGAGATCTGGGTCAGAATTGGAGCAGCTGGGACTCAAATAGTCTCCCATAAGGGATGTTGGCACTTCAGGCAACAGCTTAACCCACTGAAACACAGCACAGCCCTGGTACCTGCTGTCTACATTTATAAAAATATATATTTATAAATATAGATATTTTAACAATAAAGCAATTATTATTAATTACATATAATTAAGCAATATTTTAAAATTTATTTTAAATTTTATTTAATTATACAAGTTATAAGTTTCATACATGCAGATTTAGGAACATAGTAATACTTCATACTCTACAGTCCATCCAACCCATGCTCCAAATCTTTCATCCTCTCTTTCCAATTACCACTCTTTTTTTTAATTTTTTTTTTATTTTTTATTTCTTATTTTTTTTTTCACAAATACCCCATCGTGTTTATTCTTTTTTTTTTAAGTTTTTTTTTTTTTTAACTTTTATTTAATGCATATAATTTTCCAAAGTACGACTTATGGATTACAATGGCTTCCCCCCCATACCGTCCCTCCCACCCACAACCCTCCCCTTTCCCACTCCCTCTCCCCTTCCATTCACATCATGATTCATTTTCGATTATCTTAATATACAGAAGATCAGCTTAGTATACATTAAGTATGGATTTCAACAGTTTGCTCCCACACAGAAACATAAAGTGAAAAATAATAGATGATTTTTTTAAATGATGATGAAATCAGAGCAGACCTATTGTCATGTTTAATCCCAGTGAGAGTCAAGTTGGGAATTGATAATACAGGCAGAGTGGACAGAGAGAGAGAGAGACAGAGAGAAAGGTCTTCCTTTTGCCGTTGGTTCACCCTCCAATGGCCACCGTGGCCAGCGCACTGCGGCCGGCGCACTGCGCTGATCTGAAGGCAGGAGCCAGGTACTTATCCTGGTCTCCCGTGGGGTGCAGGACCCAAGCACTTGGGCCATCCTCCATTGCACTCCAGGGCCACAGCAGAGAGCTGGCCTGGAAGAGGGGCAACCAGGAGAGAATCAGGCGCCCTGACCGGGACTAGAACCCTGTGTGCTGGCGCCGCAAGTTTTTCTAACTGGGGTGGAGTAAAACCCAATTGTGGTTTTGATTTACATTTCCTTGATGGCTAGTAATCCTGAACATTTTTTCAAGTGTCAGTTAGCCATTTGAATTTCCTTTCCTGAAAAATGCCTGTTCAAATTCTTTGCCATTTCATAACAGAAATGTTTCTTTTGTTGTTGAGTTTATTTAGCTCTTTATAGATTCTGTATATTAACCTTTTATCAGCTCTACAGTTGGAAAATATTTTCTCCCAACCTGTTGGTTGCCTCCTCACTTTGCTGAGTGTTTCTTTTGTAGTGCAAAGTCATCTCAGCTCAAAGTATTCCCATTCGTCAATTTTGCTTTTTATTTCTTGTACTTATGGTGTCTATTCAAAGAACTCTTGGCCTATGTAAATATCTTGCAGAGTTTCCCCAATGCTCTCTAGTAATTTGATGGTATAGGTCATAGATTTAGGTCTTTGATCGATTTTGAATGGATATTTGTGTAAGGGTGGAAGGTGGAAGGGAGAGATCCAGTTTTCCCAGGACCATTTGTTGAAGAGACTCTGCTTGCTCCAGGTACTGATTTTAGCTCCTTTGTAAAATATAAGTTGACTGTAGATGCACACATTGATTTCTGGAGTTTATGTTCTGTTGCTTTGATCTACAAGTCTATTTTTGTGCCAGTACAGGGCCATTTTGATGATAAACACCCTGTAGTATGTCTTTAAATATGATATTGTGATGCCTCCAACTTTGTTTTTATCACAAAATTGCTTTAATTATTTGGGGTCTATTGTGTTTCTATATGGATTTTAGCATTAGTTTTACTAGATCTGTGAAGAATGTCATTGGCATTTTGCTTATGATCACATTGAATCTATAAATTGCTTTTGGCAGTATGGACATTTTGATGATGTTGATTCTTCCAATCCATGAAAATGAAAGATTTTTCTATTTTTAATGTCTTCTTCTATTTCTTTCTTAATTGGTTTATAATTTTCAGGATAGTGATCTTTGAAATCCTTAGTTAAATTTATTCCAAGTTGTTTAATTGTTTTGTAGCTATTGTGAATGGGATTGATTTTAAAAGTTCTTTGTCAGCCCTGGTGTTTTCTATGTACACATAGGCCATTTATTTTTGTGTTTTATTTTTTTTCCTGTCACTTTACTAAACATTATTATAAGTATCAGTAGTCTCTCATAGGAATCTTTTGGATGTTCCACACATAGAATCATGTCATCTGTAAACAGAGATAGTTGGACTTCCTCCTTTCCAATTTGTATCATTTTGACTTCTTTATCTTTGCGTAATGTCTCTTGCTAAAACTGTCAGGACAATATTGAATAGCAATGGTGAGGGTTGGCATCCTTGTCTGGTTCCAGATCTTAAGGGGAATGCTTCCAACTTTCCCCATTCAATAAGATGCTGGCTGGCTGTTTCTCATCAGTTGTCTTTATTGTATTGAAGAATTTTTCTTTCATACAAAATTTGCTTACAGTTTTCCAAATGAAAGGATGCTGTATTCATCAAATGCTTTCTTTGCATCTATTGAGATATTCAAATTTTTTTTCTTCAGTTTGTTAATGAGACACATCACATTGAATAATTTGTGACTGTTGAACCAACCCTGCATTCCAGGGATGAATCCCACTTGGTCCGGGTGAATGATCTTTCCAATGTGTTGTTGGATTTGATTACCTAATAATTTGTTGAGTACTTTTGCATTTATATTCATCAGAGATATTGGTCTATAGTTCTCATTTACTATTGCATATTTTTTTCTGTTTTAGGAATTAAAGTGATGCAGGCTTAATTGAGAGAGTTACTGAGGATTCTCTCCCTTTCAAATATTTTTAATACCTTGAGAAGAATTGGGATTAGTTCTTCTTTCAATGTCTTAAAATTCACCAGGGAAGCCACCTGGTCCTGGACTTTTCTTTTTTTCTTTTTTTCTTTTTGACAGGCAGAATGGAATGTGAGAGAGAGATGGACTTTTCTTTTTTAGGAGGATCTTTATTACTGTTTCAATCTCTGTCTTGGTTATTGATCTTTTTAGGTTTTCTATGTCTTCATTACTCAATAGATTGTTTACATCAAGGAATCTACTTCTTATAGGTTTATCAATTTGTTGCCCTATAGTACTTTGTAGTAATTACTGATAATTATTTTTTATTTCTGTGTTATCTTTTTCATCTCTGATTTTATTGATTAGGGTCCTCTTTTTTTTTTTTTTTGGTTAGTTGGGCCAGTGTTGTATCAGTTTGGTTTATTTTTCAAAAAAGATAAACAGTTCTTCATTACCCCCATACTTTGTATTATTTTTGTTTCAAATTTGGTTATTTATTTTCTAATTTTAACATCTAATTTTAATTATTTCTTTCCTCCTACAAATTTTGTATTTAATTTGTTGTTATTTTTCTCTGATATTGAGATGTATTGATAGCTCATTTATTTGATACCATTTCAATTTTTTCATATAGATGCCAATTGCTATAAACATCCCTCTTTATATTGCTTTTGTTGTATTCCATTTGTTTTGATATGATACGTTGTTGAATACTTTTGCTTACATTTTTTTTTTTGTTTCTCTTTTGATTTTCCTAGGAGCCACTGTTCATTCAGGAACATGTTTTCAGTCTCCAGGTGCTTGCATATGAGATCTAGGTTCTTGAGTTGTTGATGTCAATGTTCATTACATTGTGGTCAGGAATATGCATGGTATGATTTTGATTTTGAAATAGTTATAAATTGTTTTAAGGCCTACGTTAGAGGAAGATCAGTGGACTGGTGAGAAGAATGTGTGTTCTGCAAGTATGTAGTGAAATGTTCTATATATATAACAGTGGTACATTTGGTCCATTGTGTCAATTAGCACTGTTGTATTTTTTTTTTTTTTATTTTCTATCTAGTTGATCTGTCCATGGAAGAAAGTAGGATGTAGAAGTGCCCCCCTCACTATTGCATTAGAGTCTATTTCTCCCTTTAGATATATTAACATTTTTTAGATAGTCAGGTGCCCTGTAATTTGTGCATATGCATTTATTATGTTCATGTCTTGATATTGAATTGACCCCTTAATCATTTCATAGTATTCATCTTCATCTCTTTTAAAAGTTTTTATGTTAAAGTCTATTTTGTCTGAAATTAGGATGGCTACACCTGCCCCTTTTTACTTTCCATTAGAATTGAATATTTATTTTCAGTCCTTTCACTTTCAGTCTGTCTGTATCTTTGTTGGTGATATGTGTTTTTTTCTTGGAAGCCAATAGATGGATATTGGTTTTTATTCCATTTGGCCATTCTGTATTTTTACCTGCAGATTTTAGACCATTTACCTTCAAGTTTATATTGATAAGTAATGACTTGGCCCTGTCATTTTCCCATAAATATTCCTATAGTAAGCATTAGATTTCCTTTATACTTTTACTAGGAGATTATCTGCCTTCACATTCTTTAAATAATGATGGCTATCTTACTGTGTTACTGTGTGTATCACATCTTTAAATCTTTTGTAAGGCTGACTGGGTGATGAAAAATTCTTTTAATTTCTTTTGGTTATTGAAAGCCTTTATTTCATCTTCATTCATAAATGAGAGCTTTGCAGGGTGCACTATTTTGGGTTGACAGTTTTGTTTCTTTTAAGACTTGGACTATGTATCTCCCTGTTCTCCTAGCCTGCAGAGTTTATGATGAGAAGTCAGCTGTGATTCTAATTGGAGATCCTCTGAAAGTAATCTGGCATTTCTCTCATACACATTTTAAAATTATTTCTTTATGGTTTACTGGTGAAAGTTTGACTACAATGTGCTTTGGTAAAAAATCTTTTCTGGTTACATCTATTAGGAGTTCTATTTGCTTCTTGTGTTTGGATATCCTTTTCTTTATTCAAGTTAGGGACATTTTCTGTAATTAATTTCTTCCCTACTTTCTTCCATAGACAGACCAACTAGGTAGAATTCAATAATCAGGGCTTCCAATACATTGTCTCTATTCACACCTTCAGAAACTCCTAAGATCTGTATGCTGCATGATTGAATACTACACAGTAAATCTCCAACATTGTTTTTAATTTTTCTATTTTCTTCTTTTTTTTTTTTTGGACTGACTCAAAAATTTCCCAAGGTTTGTCTTTTTAGTTTGGGTATTCTTTATTCTGTCTCTAAGTCTGTTAAGATTTGCCACCATATATTTTATTTGACCTATTGAATTCTTCATTTCTAACATTCCATTCTGATTTCTCTTTAAAATCTCAATCTTATGGGAAAATTTTTATTCGTGCTATGTGTGAAATTTTTATTTCATGGATTTGCTTCTCATTGCTTCTGAGTAATCCTATCATTAATTTTTTGAATTGTTTCAGGCATTTCATCAATCTATTCATCTTCACATTCTAATGTTGAAATGTTTTTGTGTTCCTTTGTTGGGGGGTGTGTGGTGTCTTCCTTATTCTTGTTTCTCGAATTTTTGCATTTATTTTTAGGGATTTGTGGAGATAATTGAGTTTTTCCTCTGATGGCTTTTATCTTTGAATTATTCCTCTGCATCTTAGTGGAGTGTCACTTTCAATGAACAATGTGTGGTGTGTGTGGCCAAGGAATTCTGGTCAGTATTCCAGAGTTGGTGAATAAACAGGATAACATCTAAGTTGGCAGTGGTAGTTCTCCTCTTGTTAACAGAAGTGGGGGCGTAGTGTTCTCACCTCCTCTCCTCCAAAGTGATCAATGCCTGGGATTTAGCTCCCAGTTGGTGCAATCAATACCCTGTACCCTCTCATGCAGTCACAAAATCTCCACAGTCTCAGCACAGAAATATCCCACAGTTGCTGGATTGAGAGGGTCCACTGTACCCTACAACTGGTCCAGTCTATGGAGAGGCCAACGTTCCCCAAGCTATATGTCCATGAGTACTCTGCCTAGGCACCTTGAGCCTCCAAGACTATGGTATGTTGTGGGGCTGGGAGCGCCTCACAGTTGGTCCTATATGAATACCTGGACCCAGTCAATCTTCTGAGTTAGGCTCAAAGTCATCGGCGATTGCTGTTTTTTTCCTCAGCTAGAGTCTCTGTATCACAGGCATACACAAGACCTGCTGGTCAAATGTTGCCCTCTTTCCGCCACTGCCATCAGATGCCAAGAAGATGGTGTCCTGTCTCAGCTAATTGCTCTGTATGTGAACAAGGGCTTCTGCAGCTGCTGCCCAAGCCCAAATGGCACCAGCTCTCTCTCAGCCAAGCATCAGACACCATTACTGGGAAGACGGTGTGAGAAAAACGTGCCACTTTTACTTCCACTGGTTCCATGGATACCCTCTAGTCTCTAAGGCGGCAGGCCAAACTTATGCCACACTGTCCCACGAGCTATATCACCACAGGTTTCTGCAGTCTGGTCTCACCTCCATCTTCAAGCTGCCACCCGTTCCAGCTGCTGGAGTCATGTGTTGTGTCCATGTTTGTGTTACATGTCCATACCTTCCACACAGGACCACAACATTCCTCTTCCATGCATAGAATTTCTACTGTGATTTTCTCTCTAATTGGCCCCTGAGAGTGCACTTCCTATACTTTTTTTTAAAATTGTTTATCCTTAGCCTAGCACTATATCTCATTCCTTAGTCTGCAATCTTGGAATCTCATAATTAAGCAATAATTAAAATATTTGTAAATGATATGTGAAATTTAACATCACATGAGAATATGAGTTGATGGGATTGTTTCTCTTCCCTGAAAATCAAGTAAAATATTCATAGAACTACTTTGAATTTAAAGAATTCAACTAGTAATCAGTAGAAAAAAATACTTCCTCAAGAACACAGACAAGGGCTACAAACAATCATCAACATTCAAAATGCTTAAATGAAAAAATTTCCATTTTTAGGGTTATGCTTTGAGCATGAAATTTTTCTTAGAAAAAATAAAAATACAAACTGATTTAAAATATCTCATCAATTTACACAAGCTTCTCAAAATTCTAGAACTTGTTTATCTTGTAAGGTACATAAAAAATCCTAGAGAAGCAGAATTATTACTCATTACTGTCCACTCAGGTACTCCTATAAAAATGGTAAAAGTTGTAAATATCAACTGCTAAAATTTACCTGCCATGACTCAAGTATCATTTCATATAAAATCATGAAGCATTCTATTGCAGAGTCCAAGCTGCCGTTAAGATTTATTTATTTATTTTAAAGACAGACTACTAGAGAGAGAGATGGAGAGAGAGAGAGAGAGAGAGAGAGAATTGATCTTCCATCGGCTGGTTCATTTCCCAAATGGCCGTAAAAGCTGTGTATGGCCCACCTGAAGCCAGGAACCAGAAACTCCATCCTTGTCTCCCATATGAGTGTCAAGTGCTCAAGTGTTCGTGTCATCCTCTGCTGCCTTCTAAGGCATATTGGCAGGCAGTTCAATCAAACATGCAGCAGCTGGACCCAAAACCAGCACTCCTGTACAGGACACTGTTGTGTCAAGTTGTGGCCTAACCTGCTGTGCCATAATGTTGGCCCCTTAATACATATATATATTTTTTTTCTTATTTGACAGATAGAGTTAGACAGTGAGAGAGAGAGAGATAGAAAGAAAGGTCTTCCTTCCATTGGTTCATCACCCAATTGGCCGCTACGGCCAGAGCTACGTCAATCCGAAGCCAGGAGCCAGGTGCTTCCTCCTGGTCTCTCATGCGGGTGCAGGGCCCAAGCACTTGGGCCATCCTCCACTGCCCTCCTAGGCCACAGCAGAGAGCTGGACTGGAAGAGGAGCAACCAGGACTGGAACCCGGCACCCATGTGGGATGCCGGCGCCACAGGTGGAGGATTAACCAAGTGAGCCACGGCGCTGGCCCAATACATATTTTTTAAGTAAGCAGGATTTCTTTTTAAAAATAGGAACATGGCACAGCATCTTGGTGAGTCTGGTTTTATGTTTTGTTTGTTTGTTTTGCTTGGTTAGTTTGGTGGTTAACTCTGAGATGATATGATACTGACACTAAATATGTCAGATTAATAAGCAACAGAGTCTTTAATACTGAAATCTTTTAACTTAATTAAAAAACAGATTGAGTGTTACTAAATGCAGTACTTTAGAATTTGAAGCATACTTGAGTATTTTTAAAGCCTTCAAAATGTCTAATTTCACAAATATAATAACACTTTCTTTTCATTAAACTAGGAATAAAATGAAATTTTGTATGTTGATATTTAAAAAGTGATTTAAAATATGACTAGGAAGGATAATCAGGAAAATCATAGTTACACATCATCTAGCAAGAAAAATTCATAAGAGTGTAAGAGTAATTTGTATGAGATATACAAATGCCGATAACAAGAGCAAAAATGTAAGACCATAAAACTTCAACAACAAGGGTAAAATAAAGCAATTTTGGAAAAGCATTGCAGCACTTCATTCAGGGATCTTCATGTTCTTTTTTAAAGATTTGTTTTATTTATTTGAAAGACTGAATTACAGAGAGAGGTAGAGACAGAGAGAGAGGTCTTCCATCCACTGGTTCACTCCCCAGATGGCCACAAAGGCCAGAACTCTGCGGATCCAAACCAGGAGCCAAGCACTTCCTCCTGCTCTCCCAAGTGGGTGCAGGGGCCCAAGCACTTGGGCCATCTTCTACTGCTTTCCCAGGCCATAGCAGAGAGCTGGGTTGGAAGAGGAGCAGCCAGGACTAGAACTGGTGCACATATGGGATGCTGGTGCATCAGGCCAGGGCTTTAACCCGCTGCTCCACAGCATCTGCCCCTTTTCATGTTCTTTTAAACAATCATTTCAGTGTCTGGCAAGCTCACTAAGATGATGCAATAAGCTATGAGAAATAAATTTCCTCTTTTTTTTTTTTAATTTATTTGACAGGTAGAGTTACAGTGAGAGAGAAAGACAGAAAGAAAGTCTTCCTTCCGTCGGTTCACTCCCCAAATGGCCGCTACAGCCGGTGCGCTGTGCCGATCTGAAGCCAGGAGCCATCTCCCATGTGGGTGCAGGCCCCCAAGCACTTTGGCCATCCTCCACACTGCCTTCCCAGGTCACAGGAAATAGCTGGACTAGAAGAGGAGCAACCAGGACTAGAACCTGGAGCCCTTATGGGATGCTGGCACCGCAGGCAGAGGATTATTTTATTTTATTTTATTTTATTTTATATTTGACAGGCAGAGTGGACAGTGAGAGAGAGAGACAGAGAGACAGAGAGAAAGGTCTTCCTTTGCTGTTGGTTCACCCTCAAATGGCCGCCACGGCCGGCGCACCAGGCTGATCCAATGGCAGGAGCCAGGTACTTATCCTGGTCTCCTATGGGGTGCAGGGCCCAAGTACTTGGGGCATCCTCCACTGCACTCCCTGGCCAGAGCAGAGAGCTGCTCTGGAAGAGGGGCAACGGAGACAGAATGCGGCACCCCAACCGGGACTAGAGCCCGGTGTGCCGGCACTGCAAGGCGGAGGATTAGCCTAGTGAGCCGCGGCGCCGGCCCGCATCTCTGACTTTCTTTTGGGATGGGATTTTTTTTTTTTTTTTTTTTACCAAGAGCCTTTTTCATATTTACAACATAATTTTCAAGCCATACAAAATTATCAACTTAAAAATTAGCCCCCTATAGATTTATGAAATTTTGAATCCAGCCAGTGAATATCTTGGCAGGGTCAGAACAAATTATTTCCCAGGTTCTTCAGGGCCTGTGGTCTGGATGTTTCCCATCCAGTAGAATAACAACAACAACAAAAAAGTCACAAACAATAATTGTTTGTTATTAATATGTGGATGGTCTGAAACTACCAAAAATATAAGTTATAAATTAACTGAATGAACTTTGAGTGAAGACTTCAAAGTGCTAGACTTGGTAATTAATTTTGAAGATTTGAAAAATATAAGATTTAAAATTTTTTGAAATTGGCCAGTGCCGCAGCTCACTAGGCTAATCCTCCACCTTGCGGCGCCAGCACACCGAGTTCTAGTCCTGGTCGGGGTGCTGGATTCTGTCCCGGTTGCCCCTCTTCCAGGCCAGCTCTCTGCTGTGGCCAGGGAGTGCAGTGGAGGATGGCCCAAGTGCTTGGGCCATGCACCCCATGGGAGACCAGGATAAGTACCTGGCTCCTGCCATCGGATCAGTGCCGTACGCTGGCTCTGGCGGCCATTGGAGGGTGAACCAACGGCAAACGAAGACCTTTCTCTCTGTCTCTCTCACTGTCCACTCTGCCTGTCAAAAAATAAAAAAAAAAAAAAAGAAAGGTAAAATTTTTTGAAATCTAAAATCAGCATGTAATATCTTTTTAAAACAAATGCAAATTTATCACAATATAATATAACTAAGAAATATCATCTGAAATCTAGTATCTTATGTATACTAATTATTAAGATATTTAGATAGTTATATATTATTTCTTTCCTGTGTGTGTACACACACATATATATGCTTTGTAGATATCTGAATATCTTAATGTCTATATTTTTAATGAAATGATGTTGTATAAATAATTTTGCAACCTTAATGAATGAATAAATAACAGTGCATTTAAATATTTATACATTTGTATTATAAATATAAAAGATGGTATGCAGTTGAAATTAGAACTCAGATGCCTTTGGCAATGAGAGTATTCTTAATTGTTTTCCAAATTTCTGCAAATCTTCTGATTTTTAGATTAAATTTTAGAAATACTATCAATATTTTGTGCTAAATATTTTTATTAGATTTATTAGATGATAGATTGAAATACCATTTAAAACTTCAATAAATACTATGCATAAATAATCATAAAATGAAATATTAACTGAGACTAAATAGAACTCAAAGGAATCAAACTAAATGGGGATTTATTAATTTAAATGCTTTTCATAGGTCCTGACATATAAAGAAATTCATACAAAATATGTTTATTCAATTAAATCTGATTATTAGTTTTCAACTCATATTGATGGTTCATAAATGTACCTATGCATTATAACTATGTAGGAAGACTCATAACCAGCAATGCATTTGACTGAACATAGAAATTCTAACTTAATTGATCCAGGGTATAGCCTGGGCATCTAGATTTAAAAACAAATTGTTCCCTCATGTTTTTGTTGTGATGCCACACAGCAGAGTTACCACTTAGTGGGTCTAGGGGCATAAAGACATTCGATTTTTCAGTCTACTGTCACTTTAAGAAATATTCCTGGGGACAGCACTGGGGTACAGCAGGTTAAGCCAGGGCCTGTAAGTGCAGCATCCCATGACCCAGATGCTTCACTTTATATCCAGCTCCCTGTTTGTGTGCCTGGGAAAGCATAAGAAGAGGGCTGAAGTTCCTGGGCCCCTGTCATCCACGTGGGAAACCCAAAAGAAGCTCCTGGATCCTGGCTGCCATCTGGCTGAGCCTTGGTCATTGCAGACTTTAGGAGAGTCAACCAACAAGTGGAAGATTTGTGTGTGTGTATGTGTGTGTGTGTCTTCCTCTCTCTCTCTGTAACTCTTTCATATAAATAGCCCTGACTGTTAATGAACAACTTAATACATTATCCCTCTTAATATTTTTTTTGTCTGTTCTTCTTAATACTACTGGTTTAATTCTGTAATTAATACATAGTTATTCTTAAGTGTTGAAATTTAACTGAAATGTGATCCCTGTTAAATATAAGAGTGGGAATAAGAGAGGGAAGAGATGTACAATTTGGGACATGCTCAAGCTGACTTACCTCAAACGGTAGAGTTAGAAACATACCAGGGGATTCCAATTCAATCCCATCAAGGTGGCATGTACCAATGCCATCTCACTAGTCCAAGTGATCAATTTCAGTTCACAATTGATCATAATGAAAGGACTAAGAGTCAAAGGGATCACATAAACAAGTCTAGTGCCTGCTAATACTAACTGATAGAATAAAGTGGAGTGCGATCCAACATGGGAAGCGAGATACTCAGCAGACTCATAGAATGGCAGATGTCCTAAACAGCACTCTGGCCTCATATAAATAAACAAATCTTTAAAAAATAGAGAAATATTCCTAACCTGTGGAGGCATTGAAGTTAAAGTCTCCTTGCACAGTGATTTTCCCAAGGAAGTTTGTTTTCAATTATTTGTCCATTCATAGACATTTAATATCTCATTTATGTGTTCATGTAAGATATTCATTTTTGTTTCAAATATGCACAAAATGGTATCTCAATCACTTGCTACTGATTCGCTCTATGTAGTATTTTCAATAAAAATTGATAATACATATTTCCTATAAATAAAATGTATTTATTCCCCTCAAATGCTATTCTCACTGTGAAATATATATTATAAAATTATAAAAATATTAATGATGCTCTGTTATTTTGTGGCATATGTTTGGCAAAGAACAATAGTAAGAGGCTTTGATGTGGGCATTAATGTTTTCAGAGAAGAACTTTCACAGGTGTCAAAGCTGTGTGGGCCTCAGATGTTCTTAAAGATCTAAGACAACAGAATTTCTCTCCAAACCATTAAAGTTTGAAGAGCAACTGAACAGATGTTCATTCTTTCATTTAATATTTCAGACAGCTGCATAATGGCAATGTGTTGTTTTTTCACTTTTTTTCTATAACATTTAAAAGCTAAACTTGGTTTAAGGTCACTTCTGATGACAGTTTGAACTGGTCTGACAGCTGTTTAAATGTTTTTGACATCTGCCTGGGAAGATGGAATTCCTATCTTTATTTTGCCTGAATTCACGCTACATACATTTTACAAATAATTTTTCTTCTTTGGTGAAGTTGGAAAATATGAAGCAATACTGGAAAGCATGTACATTCTTTGCATTTATGCTTTTCTTTCCCTAAACATGAGACATACAACTACAAAAACTGTCATTAAGATTCTAATATGTAATTAAAATTAAAAGGGTTTACTGCATTCATACTTTATGAGCTATAAAACATTATTGCTTATTAAAAAATGAATTCCCAAACGCTTAGAATCACTTCCCCAAGAGGTACAGCAGATGGTGCACACAGGTATACTAAATGTAATGTGTGTAATAATCTTTAATATACTTGTAATTATTAGCCTGGATATTTACATGAAAGAACTATTGGATGTCCATTTCTAGTATTCCTGGACTCTGCTTTTCCCTGTGGCTATGGGATTTATTTATGAAACATAAAAAAGTGAAAATTCTTGAGATTTTTTAAAGTCCTATATACCAGAATTTGGAAACTGTCTGTAGGGCATATTTTATGCAATATGACAGGCATAAAGAAAAAAAAATGATTGTTTGAGGTTTTTAACCTGATTCAATAGTCTCAGCACTGGATTTTTGCCTCAGAGTAAGCAAATGAACTGTTAAAGAGCTAAATATGACAAAATGTGGTGTATCCTAGAAATGGTTCTAGAATCTTGCTCAGAAAAGTTTGAAACTATTTCCTTACAGAACTGCCTGGTTGTAGGTAGAAAGCTTACAAAGAGGACTACCATTAGCAGCCAACTATGCATAAAGGGTGGTAATAGTAAAAGTATTAGCTGGCTCCTAAGACTTTCAGCATAACTCTTAATAGTAAGAGGGACCCCTTAGAAACTACATCTGGTGATATTATATATACATATATGTATGTATATAAATATTTTTTCAAAACATTTGTTGGAGACAGAATGAGATCCCCTAGCTATCATCTCCTCACAGAAATGTCACTTTGAACAGCTGCACACAAAACTGCCTTCCAAAGTGCCAAGGAAACCGAATGAGAGATCACAGTATTTTATTTTAGAGTAATAACAAAAAAGGACATATTGAAGGAAGGAAAGTGTTGCGCACTTCCCATCTCCCCAACTCCTTCAAGAAACTTATAATGGAGAGAGAAGCCACTGACTTAGGTGAGATACAGGGTGTTAGTTCAGACACCATGACCATGACTTCCATGGTTAAATCTAGGACTGAGCAGAGCCCTGTGGCTCCTACCTCCAAGCCAATGGATGGAGACCGAGACTCTGTATCTATGTTGACCTGAGGGCCAAGGGGCTGTATCCAATACCCATTCCCCAACCTCGGTAAGCATATTGAAGGAGACTCCATCAACCGGTGAAAAGAAAAAGCCCTTAGGTCCAAGATATCGTCTTGGAAGTTGGTGCTGGGCCAATGAAATTCAGCACCAGGGCGAGCCCATTGGCACTCTATCCCAAGCTCAGTGTCTCTGGATTCATGACAGTGGCAGAAGAAGGCTCACAGCCCCAGGCAGATGAGCATGAATTTTCACTACCAGCACCAACAGCTGGCTTCAGAAGTCACTGGCCATGAGGACACCACAGCTGTAGGCAGGCCACAGCAGCATGAACCTTGATTC
The DNA here is from genome assembly GCF_051225735.1 of Oryctolagus cuniculus. Lineage (NCBI taxonomy): Eukaryota > Metazoa > Chordata > Mammalia > Lagomorpha > Leporidae > Oryctolagus > Oryctolagus cuniculus. The sequence goes on along the minus strand of NC_142874.1, from coordinate 62,063,234 downwards.
TGCCCCTTTGTTGCAATAGTGTCAGTTGGTTGTGGGCTTCAGATATAATCAAATGTTGTAGTTCTGATAACCACATAACTGCTGCCACCTTCTCTTCTCTAGTCCCAGACAGCATAACGTGAAGGGAAGCACTGTTTGCTTTGGAGCAAGGATGGATAGCATCAAGTCATAGAAGCCAAGGGTCTAGCCCTGCAACAGCGAGGTCCAGGGCTATACAGAAACATGCATCACCTGCCCACAGGTCAGTGACTATATATCAGATGCCTGAGTTCACCTGGGCCTCAGGCAGAGGCTCATGGAAGATTTGCCGTAATTTTAAGCACACCCCCAGCGCATTCTGAGAAGCATGAATGCAGTTGGAGACATGGCTGGGCCTGAGGCACCCTCTAATGCTGAAAGTGTCACAACACACTAACTGGTCATGAGAAACCATCTATTACTATAATAGCAGTGATGACCACAGGCTCAGACAAAATAGTAAGCTGCCTGCTTATAATTTATGTAAGTCAGGCACAAAATAAGAAAGGTTAAGACCAGAAGAAACAACCAGCCATTCAATGTACAGAAGTTGTTGTTCACCATCAAGCACCAGAATCTTTAAAGGAAACATGACCTCAAAAAACAGAGAAAATAAGATGCACAAAACTCACCATATAAGGATCAGCACACGTGAATGTGACAGAAGACATCAATAACGGAATACATCAAACATAATAATCAATGAACTTAAAGACAAGCTATTGGAAACTACATAGTCAAAGGAAAAAAAAGAAAAAAGCACTAATGAAAAAAGAGTACAGAAACTTTTAGACAAAACAGCAAGTTTCTGAGTTATTGGGGTTCAAGAGGGACTTTAGAAATCCAAAGGAGTAAAGCTTATTCAAAGAGATAATAAAATCTAACTTCTCAAACCCAGAGCAGAATAGACATTTCCATCTACAGGGAAGTGAAAGATCATCAAATTGAACTCAACCAAGTCTACTGCAAGTAATACACTCAAGAGCTCCAGGGTTATAGATATGAGATAACTTTCAAATTAGCAACAGAAATGAGTTAATGTTGTTTAGTATTAAATATTTAGTAGAATACACCAGGGAAAACATCCAGAACTTTAGTTGCAGATTGAATTTTTTAAAATAGATATAGGGTAATTCATGCTATAAACTCATATTTTTCTGAGTTTGATAATTTCTTTCTTTAACTAACGGATCCGATTTGTCTATTTTCAAATTTAATTGTTTCTAGCTATTCTTAATCCTTTAAATGCCTGTAGAGTCTCTGATTTTGTCACCTATTTTATGTATGAAATATTGTCTCTTTTATTAATAATATTAGTATTATATATTCTTCTTACAATATATTCACATTATATACATGAAATATATCCCTTTATGTTACAAAATTTAAAGGACTATTTTAATGTTAAAAGTTTCTAGTTCCTGAAAATAATGTATCCAATGTAAAAATTATATTATCTAATGATTTTCAAAATGTTGAAAACTGTATCTAGTTTTTTTTAAAAAATTACCAATATAAAGAGAATATATTTCAGGTACTGCATAGATACAATTCTAAGATGATAAGCATAATTCCCTTCCTCTTCCTCTCCCTTCCTCCCTCCTTCCCTCCTTCCCTTCCTTTATTCCTTTGTTCTTTCCTTCTTTCCTTTTTTTCGTTTTGAAAAGATGTAATTTCAATACCCTCTAGAATCATAAGATTAAGTCACCACTAATCATAATATTCAACAAGCAAAAAGCAGCAAGGCCACAGTTCCACAGGACTATAAAAACAAGGGATAAAAACAACAATCAAATCTCAAGATGTCCATTTCATTTGTATATATTTTTCATATTTTATGTTTACTAACATGTATCAGATAAAACATATATTTGTTTTTGGGATTGCTTATTTCAATAAGCATAATGCCTTCTAGTTGCATCCATTTTATTGCAAAAGAAAGACTTTCATTCTTTTTTTATGGCTAACCATTATTCCATAGTGTATATTAAAGTTTATTTTGTCTGATATTAATATGGCTACACCTGCTTTTTTTTTGGTTTCTGTTGGCATGGAATATCTTTTTCCAACCTTTCACTTTCAGTCTGCATGCCTCTTTGTTAGAGAGATGTGTTTCTTGTAGGCAACAAATAGTTGGGTTGTGTTCTGTGAGCCAGTCAGCCAAACGGTGTCTTTTAACTGAAGAATTCAGACCATTAATGTTCAATGTGACTATTGATACTTAGTGACTTTGCCCTGCCATTTTCCCGGGAATATTTTCTAGTATATGCTTTGAGCTTCCCATGCTCTTTTACTGGTAGGTGTTCTTCCTTTCCCTTCTTTCATATTGATGGCCGTGTTTCTGTGTTTCTGAGTGTAGCACATCTTTAAGTATCTTTTGCAGGGCCAGACGAGTGGCCACAAAGTCTTTCAATTTCTGTTTGCTATGAAAGGTCTTTATTTCACCTTCATTCACAAATGAGAGCTTGGCAGGATATAATATTCTGGGCTGGCAATTTTTCTCTCTTAGCACCTGTGCTATGTCTCGCCATTCCCTCCTAGCTTGTAGGGTTTCTGATGAGAAGTCTGCTGTGAGTCTGATTGGAGATCCTCTGAGAGTAATCTGACGTTTCTCTCTTGCACATTTTAGGATCTTTTCTTTATGTTTCACTGTGGAGAGTTTAATTACCACGTGTCGTGGTGAGGATCTCTTTTGGTCATGTTTATTGGGGGTTCTATGAGCTTCCTGTACTAGGATATCTCTGTCCTTCTCCAAACCTGGAAAGTTCTCTGCTAGTATCTCACTAAAAAGGCCTTCCAATCCTTTCTCTCTCTCCATGCCTTCAGGAACTCCTAGAACTCGAATGTTGGTTTTTTTAATAGTATCCTGTAGATTCCCAACAATATTTTTTAGATTTCTAATTTCCTCTTCTTTTCTTTGGTTTGACTGTATGTTTTCCTGTGCTCTATCTTCTAAGTCCGATATTCTCTCTTCTGCTTCACCCATTCTGTTTTTAAGGCTTTCTAATATGTTTGTCATTTGATCTATTGAGCTCTTCATTTCATTTTGATTTCTCTTCACTATAACACTTTCCTGTTCTACTAGTTTCTGAGTTTCATTTTGACTCTTCCTTAAAATTTCATTTTCACGAGAGAGATTTTCAATCTTGTCCATTAAGGATTTCTGTAGTTCAAGGATTTGCTTTTGAAAACTTCTAAATGTTCTTATCATAAATTTTTTGAAATCCGTATCTTGCATTTCTTCTATCTCATCATCTTCATACTCTTGGCTTGGGGTGTTTTGCTTATTTGGAGGCATCATAGTGTCATCATTGATCTTGCTCCCTCTATTTCTGTGTTTGTTACTCGGCATAGTTAATTCTTCTTGAGTCACTGTGCGTTTTTTTGTTTTTTTTTTTTTTTTTGTTTTTTTGTTTTTTTTTTTTCTTTTATACTGTGTCCGTGTTAAGTGGACTGCCTGCTGTTGGAGGAGCCTTGGAGGCTTGAGATGGGTGCGGCCTGAGAGCTCTGTCTGGTTCTTCCTGGTTAAGGGTGTGCAAAGGTGACACCCTCAGGTTATGTGTGGTAAATCTCTCTCTTTTTATTTACTTATTTATTTTATTTATTCAGGGGTAAGTAACACCACAGGGCATGGCTGTGCAGAATTGATGGTATTTAGCTTCCAGTCTTTGGCTCCTCTGGACTCCCACTGGGTTGCCTAGGCTACTGAATTGTAGTGACTCAGTTCCTTATCTCTCCCCCATTGATATGTAAATCCAGAGAGGAGGCCTGCTCTTTGTCTCTTGGGAATTCTTCAAGCCTTGCAGCCTTGTAACCTTTGCAAGGTTAGGGGGAAGAGAAACCCCGAAGCTTTTTTTTTCCTTCTTTCCGGTAGTGAGTTTGCTGCACTTTCCGGCCCCCCTCTAGATTCTGACCCCCGTTTCCCCACCAATGTCTCGGGTTATTGAGCTCACCTCCCCTTCCAGCGCCGATGTGTGGACTCGGAGCCCTGAGCGTCCCAAGTCTCCCCGCTGTTGTCTGTGTGGCATGCACTCCCCTTGGAGCACTGGCGCGCAGACCCTGGGGCTTCTGCGGCTGGGTCCCGCGACTTGGCTTCTGCGCGGTGGGCGACCTTGTTCTCCCAGTAGGTCCTCCGATTTACGGCCGCTCCATCCAGAAGGGTATCCCCTGCAATATTTTCCTGGTTCTTTTTTCTGCGGCTACCCTAACTCCCCTTTTATTAAACTAAATTTTCCCGGACTATCAGTGCGCGCCCTCACTATTCCGCCATCTTGGCTCCGCCCCCCCATAGTGTATATCACATTCTCTTTATTCAGCCTTCAGTTGATGGACATCAGGGTTGACTCCTTATCTTAGCTGTTGTGAATTTAGCTGCAACAAACACAGGGTTACAGGTAACTCTTTAATATGCTGATTGCATTTTATTTGGGTAAATTCCCAAGAGTGGGTTGACAAGGTGATATGGTGGATGTATTTTCAGGTTTCTGAGGAATCTCCATACTGTCTTCCATAATGGCTGTACTAATTTATATTCACATCAACAGTGTATTATGGTACCTTTTTTTCCACATCCTCACCAGCAATCATTGTTTTTTGAATCTTGCATGATAGCCATTTTAACTGGGGTGAGTTAAAACTTCACTGGAGTTTTTGTTTGGATTAGTAAATCCTGAGCATTTTGCATGTGTCTGTTGGCCATTTGAAATCCATCTTTGAACAATGCCTGTTCAAGTGCTTTGCTCTTTTCTTAACTGGAGAGTTTGATTTGTTGATGTTGACTTCTTGAGCTCTTATAGATTCTGAATATTAATCACTTATCAGTTTTATAGTTTTCAGATATTTTCTCTCATTTTGTGGATTGCCTCTTCACTTTGTTGAGTATTTCCATTACATTGCAAAGTTTCTTTGCTTAATGCCATCCCATGTCTATTTTTGCTTTTATGGCTGTGCTTCAACACAAGAAATATTTCAGAATTTCATCACTGTTTTCCTCTAGTAAGGTGACAGTATCAGGTTCTAAGATCCTTAATCCATTCATTTTTTTTTTTTTTTTGGCCAGGCCGAGTGGACAGTGAGAGAGAGAGAGACAGAGAGAAAAGTCTTCCTTTTTGCTGTTGGTTAACCCTCCAATGGCTGCCGCGGCTGGTGTGTTGCAGCTGGCGCACCACGCTGATCTGATGGCAGGAGCCAGGTGCTTCTCCTGGTCTACCATGGAGTACAGGGCCCAAGTACTCAGGCAATCCTCCACTGCACTCCCTGGCCACAGCAGAGAGCTGGCCTGGAAGAGGGGCAACTGGGACAGAATCCGGCGCCCTGACCGGGACTAGAACCCAGTGTGTCAGTGCCGCAAGGCGGAGGATTAGCCTAGCGAGCCGCGGCTCCGGCCCAATCCATTCATTTTAAGTTGATTTTCATAGAAGATGTAAGTAAAAAGTCTTGTTTCATACTTCTGCATGCATAGATCCAATTTTCCTAGCACCACTTATTAAAGAAACAATTCTTTCTCCAGGGATTGATCTTAGCTCATTTGTCAAAGATTAGTGGGTTATAGATACATGGATTAATTTCTGATATTCTATTCTGTTACATTTGTGTACACATCTGTTTTTGTGCTAGTACTAGACTGTTTAAATTATAACTGCCCTGTAGTATGTCTTGACTTTTAGTATTGCGATGCCTTTAGTTTTGTTTTTGTTGTTTATGATTGCCTTAAATATTCAGGGTCCCTTGAGTTTCCACATGCATTTTAGCATCTTTTTTTTTTTTTTCTAGATCTGAAAAGAATGTCCTTGGTATTTTGATTGGAATCACATTGAATCTGTGGTTTGCTTTGGGATAGTATAGATTTTTTTGATACTGATTAATCTATTCCATTAACATGGTGATGTTTTCCATTTTTTGTGACATCTTAAATTCATTCTATAATGTTTTATAAATTTCATTGTAGAGATCTTTTTTTCTTAATTTTTTTTAACTTTTATTTAATGAATATAATTTTCCAAAGTACGACTTATGGATTACAATGGCTTCCCCCCCATACCGTCCCTCCCACCCACAACCCTCCCCTTTCCCACTCCCTCTCCTCTTCCATTCACATCAAGATTCATTTTCGATTCTCTTTATATACAGAAGATCAGTTCAGCATACATTAAGCAAAGATTTCAACAGTTTGCTCCTACACAGAAACACAAAGTGAAAAATACTGTTTGAGTACTAGTTATAGCATTAAATCACAATGTACAGCACACTAAGACAAAGATCCTACATGAGGAGTAAGTGCACAGTGACTCCTGTTGTTGACTTAACAAATTGACACTCTTGTTTATGGCCTCAGTAATCACCCTAGGCTCTTGTCATGAGCTGCCAAGGCTATGGAAGCCCCCTGAGTTCACTGACTCTGATCATATTTAGACAAGGCCATGGTCAAAGTGGAAGTTCTCTCCTCCCTTCAGAGAAAGGTACCTCCTTCATTGATGACCCGTTCTTTCCACTGGGATCTCACTCACAGAGATCTTTCATTTAGTTTTTTTTTTTTTTTTTTTTCTCCCAGAGTGTCTTGGTTTTCCATGCCTGAAATACTCTCATGGGCTTTTCAGCTGGATCTGCATACCTTAAGGGCTGATTTTGAGGCCAGAGTGCTGTTTAAGACATCTCCCATTCTATGGTTCTGCTGTGCATCTCACCTCCCATGTTGGATAGTTCTCTCCCTTTTTTATTCTATTAACAAGTTTCCTTTTTGGTGCTCAGTTAGTTGCACCAATCAGGGAGAACATATGGTATTTGTCCCTTTGGGGTTGGCTTATTTCACTCAGCATAATGTTTTCCAAATTCCTAACAGGGATCACTTTTCAGTTAAAATTTAAACACCTAAGAATAATTGTGTGTTAATTACAGAGTTCAACCAATGGTACTAGAACAAAAAAAATACTAAAATGGATAAAGTATTACATTGTACATCAACCGTCAGGACAAGAGCTGATCAAGTCACTGTTTCTCATAGTGTCCATTTCACTTCAACAAGTTTCCCCTTTGGTGCTCAGTTAATTGTCGCCAATCAGGGAGAACATATGTTATTTGTCCCTTTGGGACTGGCTTAATTCACTCAGCATGATGTTTTCCAAATTCCTCTATCTTGTTGCAAATCTTTCACACACTTGGTTAAATGTATTCCAAGGCATTTAAATATGTTTGTACCTATTGTGAATGGGACTGATCATACTAGTCATTTCTCATCCATTTCATTGTTTTGTAGACAAAGGCTATTTTTCTGTGTGTTGATTTTATATCCTTCAACTTTACCAAACTGTTATAAGCACCAATTGTCTCAGTGGTTCCTTCTTTTGGTTCCTCTCTATATAGAATTATGTCATTTGCAAACAGGAATAATTGGACTTTCTCCATTCTTTTTTTAAAGATTTATTTATTATTTGAAGGTCAGAGTTATACAGAGAGAGAAGGAGAGGCACAGAGAGAGAGAGAGAGAAGTCTTCCATCTGCTGATTCACTCTCTGATTGACCACACCAGCTGGAACTATGCTGATCTGAAACCAGGAGCCAAGAGCCTCCTCTGGGTCTCCCACTAGGTGCAGGAACCCAAGGACTTGGGCCATCTTCTACTGCTTTCTCAGGTCATAGCAGAGAGCTGGATCAGAAGTGGAGCAGCTGAGACTTGAACTGGCACCCTTATGGGATGTCAGCACTGCAGCTTTAACCGCTATGCCACAGTGCCAGCCCTGACTTCCTCCTTTCCTATTTGTATCTTTTTGCTTTCTTTTTCTGGTCTAATGTCTACAGCTAAAATTATCAGTACTATATTGAATAGCAATAGTGAATGTGGGCATCCTTGTCTGGTTCTGGAAGTTAGTGGAAATGCTTTCAACTTTTCTTCATTCCATATGATATTGTATGTGGTTTTGTCATATATTACCTTGATTGTGTTGATGAATTTCCCTTCTAAATTTGTTTAAGGTTTTTAATCATGAAATGATGATATATTTTATCAAATGTTGTCTGTATATCACATATATTGATTTGCATTTGTTGAACCATCCCTGCAAACCAGGATAAATTCCACTTTGTCTACATGAATGATTTTTGTAATGTGTTGTTGAATTCAATTAGCTAGTATTTGTTGAGGGTTTTCGCATCCATGTTCATCACAATTTTCTTTCCTAAAATTAAACCTATGTCCTTTGTCAGTGCTGTTTAAAAAAAACGGTTCCAACATTAAATATATCAGTATCAAAATATAAAATATGTAGAAATGGTTTGCTAATTTACATAAGTTTTCAATGTCACTGGTGACATATAATTTCAGTTATTCTAATTGAAACAGAATAGTTCTATTACCATTTATCTCTCTAATGTAAATATCTTCTAACTACTATACAGTTAATTGGGAGAGCTATAATGAGTTTTCCAAGCTCCTTGACTTTGACCTGTCTCAACCCCAGCTGATTCAGGTATTTTCCAAGTTACCCAATGGAGAGAGAATTCTCTCTCTCTTTCTCTCTCTCACTTTAAAATAAATCATAAATCAAACACATAAACAAACAACATTTTAGAAGAATGTACAGGAAAAAAATTGTGACCTTAGATTAGGCAAGGAGGTCATTGATATGATATCAAGAGCACTATCCACAAGAGGTAGCTTGAACTTCATCGAAATAAAAAGTCCTTATTTCAAGAATGACACTGTTAAGGGAATACAAATGCAAGCTACAGACTATAGGGAAATATTGCAAATTATATTTAAGACATAGGACTTACATCTAGAATTCATAAAGAATTCTCAAAACACAACAATAAATCTAGCACTCTTGATTTAAAAATGATTTGAATAGCCACTTCAAAGAAGATAGATAGAAGGAAAATTAGCAAAATAGAAGAATGTTCATAATGATCAGGGAAATAAAGACATAATACTATAACACTAAGCATATATTAGGATAACTAAAATGAACAGGGAACTGGCAAGTATGTAGAACTGGAGAAACACTGATTCCTTGAAAATAAGCATGCAAAATGATACATGTTCTCTAAAACAGGGTAGAAATTTTCAAATGAACATAAAAAAACCTGAATCATCGGGTATTTGTGGTTCTTTTAAGTATACTTTTAGAAATTCATATTCATAAAAGCTACTTGAACATTTCATAGATAAATTATGCTATCTATAAAAGAAATCTAGACATAAATTTTAGAATGGCAGTGTACATAATTGCCATAACCTAGAATTAATTTAAATGCTTCTAAATGGGTGGATAGAAAACAGTGTTATGTTATTCAACACCATATTACCTAGAAACAACATCAAAATACTCAAATACATTATGCCAAGAGAAAGAACCCAGACTCAAGGATGGTCATTGTGTTGAAGGAGGTTGAGTTGTTTCTTGACATGCCCTCACCCAATATCAAAGTGCCTGGGATCCAGGCATGGCTGCTTTTCTGCTCCTGCTTCTGGATAATGCACATATTGTGGCAGCAAAAGATGACCAAGTTAGCTGGATCCTTGCCACCCATGTGGGAGACCTGGGTGGAATTGTTATCTAGTGTCTTCAGCCTATCTCAACCCAAGAGGTTATAGACATTTGGAGATTTCACCATTGAATGGAATATCACTATCATTCTTCCCTCTCTGTCTCTATTTCTTTCCCTCCTCTCCATCTTTTGTCAGTTTGCCTTTCAAATACATAAATAAATAAATCTTAAAAGAATCCTAAGTCTAATAATGACATAGTTTATTACCCCATTTATTTGATATTCTGAAAAAGGCAAGAATATAGGAACAATCTGAGTAAATTCCTCAGACTGTTTGAATGGTTCTGTCCATATATGTGGTTGTGCTTATGTGAACTTATGCATAAATAAATGCAAAGGACTGGGAATCCAAAAACAAATTTTGAAGTGATTGCAGACTGAATTGTTAGTAGTAGTAAAAGGTCATTATTTCAAAGAACATTATTTTTAATTATTAAACATAATTCCTTTTGTTAAACATCTATTTTAAAAACAAATATTCCATTATTCTTAGCGCACTAATTATACTGTAAAAATGTTAATCTAGTCAAATCTTTGGTCTTTGGTTCATATAGTTGTAAACTAACATTCATTTCCTGCCGAACTGTGTTCTGAAGTTTTTCTGTCAAGTTAAATGACTCTTCAGATTATAAAATTATTTTTCACCCATATTGCGGAAAGTGTTTTGAAAACCCATGGTAATGGATGAGACAGTAGATAATAGAAGTCTTCTTCATCTAATGGTGGCCAAATCAATACAACTTTGAGGTCACAATAGTCAGTAATAAGACCTGATTCAGAAAGACAGGTACTTGCCACCACAGGTAGAATTCAGACAGCTGTGTCATGATTCTAGATATCACTAAGCCATTTATACCGGTTATATTCACACCTTTAAATGAGAAATGTGAACTTTACAGCCTGAGATTTGGAGCACTATCTGGAGAGAAATTGTGCTACAACTCTTGATTTAAAACAAGGGATTTGAAAAAGAAACTATAGTCACTATTTTAAATATATCTTTTTAACTTATCTAAAACAAGTATATGCAAGAGAAATGATATAAAATTCAAATTTTCCTATCTTAGTTCATAGAAAGGTGCTTGAAATTAGCTTTTACATCTATGAACATAAGAATAAATGAAAGCTTTCTTTTATATCACAAACATTCAAGTTTAATGAACTTAATATTTAATGTTAATATTTTAATAATGTAAATTTATTAATTAAAATAGTACAGCTTAATATTTATTTTCCTAGCTTGACAATGTTCTGGATCTCTGATTACTTTTCGGACATTAGTGTTAATTTATAATTTTCTTTCAAAAGATATACTCATTTCACTAATTTTTGAAAAAAAAAACCTTTCAGGAATTATTCCTTCCTCAATTTCATTAAATTTTCTTTATAAAGATAGTAACAGGATCCAAAATTATTCTTCTGCATTTTGTCAAATTTCAAATGTAAGGGAAGAGTGCTTAAAATTATATGGTCACTTATATACACATATAAAGCCCTAAAAAAGTTCTCATACATGTATTTTAGTTCATAAATTTTCCCTTTTGCTATCACAGTTCATTTGTAAAGCAATTAAATAAATAAATAATATACCAAATATTGGGGCCAGCGCTGTGGTATAGTGGATTAACACCCTGGCCTGAAGCACTGGCATCCCACATGGGCACTGGCTCAACACCCAGCTGCTCCACTTCAGATCCAGCTCCCTGCTATGGCCTGGAAAAGCAGTAGAAGATGGCCCAAGTCCTCGGGCACCTGTACCCACGTTGGAGACCTGAAAGAAGCTCCTGGCTCCTGGCTTCAGATTAGCCCAGCTCCTGCTGTTGCCGCCAACTGGGTAGTGAACCATTGGATGGAAGACTTCTCTCTCTCTCTCTCTGCCTCTCCTCTCTCTGTGCAACTCTGACTTTCAAATAAATAAATATATCTTTAAAAAATAATATACACAGCAGATTCATAGAATGGCAGATGTCCTAAACAGCACTCTGGCCTCAGAATCTGCACTTAAGGCATGTGGATCTGGCTGAAGAGCCCATGAGAGTATTTTAGGCATGGAAAGCCAAGACACTCTGGGAAAAAAAAAAAACACACACACAACAACAAACCCTAAATGAAAGATCTCTGTGAGTGAGATCCCAGTAGAAAGAACGGGGCCATCAATGAAGGAGGTACCTTTCTCTGAAGGGAGGAGAGAACTTCCACTTTGACTATGACCCTGTCAGAATAAGATCAAAGTCGGCGAACTCAAAAGGCTTCCATAGCTTTGGCAACTCATGACTAGAGCCTAGGGAGATTACTGACACCATAAACAAGACTGTCAAATTGTTAAGTCAACAACAGGAGTCACTGTGTACTTACTCCTCATGTGGGATCTCTTGTCCTTAATGTGTTGTCCAATGTGAATTAATGCTATAACCAGTACTCAAACAGTATTTTACATTTTATGTTCTGTGTGGGTACAAATTGATGAAATCTTTACTTAATATATACTAAATCAATCTTCTGTATATAAAGATAATTGAAAATGAACCTTGATGTGAGAGAGAGTGGGAGATGGGAGGGGTGCGAGTGGGAGGGAAGTTATGGGGGGAAAGCCATTGTAATCCATAAACTGTACTTTTGAAATTTATATTTACTAAATAAAAGTTAAAAAATATACTAAATATTAAATAACTCTAACACATCATGCATATTGAAATGCAGATAGCCTTTTTGGAAGTTTATTAAACTGCAAAGATAACTAAGATGATTTCATGTTTAACTATATTTCAAATATCATTTTCACAGAGTTCAAACATTGTTTTCCACAGAAATAGTTATACCTATTTAAAAGTATGTTTTACTCTATTTAGGAACTTGTTTTAAGCTAGGACAAATACTATTGTAGAGTAGGCAGAAAAAGAGAAAAAGACAGCTTACTTTGTTATTCCTCTCCCTTTTTTTAAGATTTTATTTATTTATTTATTTATTTGAGAGGTAGAGTTACAGTGAGAGGGAAAGACAGAGAGACAGGTCCTCCCTCTGTTGGTTCACTACTCAAATGGCCACAATGACTGGAAGTGTGCCAATCTGAAACCAGGAGCCAGGTGCTTCTTCCTGGACTTCCATGGAGGTACAGGGGCCCAAGGACTTGGGCTATCTTCTGCTGCTTTCCCAGGATACAGCAGAGAGCTGAATTGGAAGAGGAGCAACTGGGACTAGAACCTGGGTCCATCTGGGATGCCGGTGCCTCAGGCCTACTGAACCACAGCGTCAGTCCCCACTCCCTTTTTTGAGAAAGGAGGAGCATCAACAAAAATATGATGAAACTTCATTTTTAACAAATTGAATAGATTGATTTAAGAGATATTCAGAAGGTAGAATGAACAAACTTTGGATTTATTGAGAATTCAGGGAGATTACCTAGGATAAGATACATTGACTGCTATATTCCAAACATGATTAGCCAAGTGATGTTATCAATATGGAATGTTCAATTGTCAATGAAATACTGAAGGAGATAGTTTAGAAGATGAAGAGTTCAGGATTGGTTCTAAAGTAAAACTGACTCTCTAGAGTACCTGTTTGTTCCATTTGTTATATTATTCCACAGAAATATTGTAAATATGAATTATTTCATTTGTGCCTATGAGTACAAATTTGGTTTTCTATTAAGAGAAGAAAGGGGCTGGTGCTGTGGCATAGCGGGTAAAGCTTCTGCCTCCAGTGCCAGCATCCCATATGGGTGTCGGTTTGAGTCCCGGCTGCTCTTCTTCCAATCCAGCTCTCTGATATGGCCTGGGAAAGCAATGGAAGATAACCCAAGCCCTTGGGCCCCTGCACCCACGTGGGAAACCTGGAGGAGGCTCCTGGCTCCTGGCTTCGGATCGGCGCAGCTCGGATTGTTGCAGCCAACTGGGGAGTGAACCAGCAGATGGAAGACCTCTTCTTCTCTCTATCTCTCTGCCTCTCCTCCTCTCTCTGTGTAACTCTTACTTTCAAATAAATAAATACATCTTAAAACAAAAAAGAGAGAAGAAAGTACTAGTTCTCAAATACTCAACATTTTTAATCCAAATATTAGCATTCCCTCCTAAATATAATACTGCTGTTATAAAATATTAATCTGAAAGTGAACATTAAAAAGGATCATAAACTGAAATTTCAAGTTAACAAAATTGCTTAACAATGACATTTAACAGACATATCACAGATATTGGTATTGTCTTTAGGAAGTAAACCAAATTTCCAAAGCTAAAAGAAAATGGGTTTATAAATTGGATATATGTTTGCATGGGATTTAATCTATTGTATGTTTCTTAATGTACTAACTTATAAATATATATACAAATAAATTAAAATGTTGTAATATCACATAATACCATTAGACCTAAAATAATACAAATAAGGTATAACTTTATGTGCATAATCTAATCCTGAATATCACCAACCACTCTGTAAACTCGCCCGCTTTTAAATATCTTCCACCAATCAAAATGAAATCTCATCTTATTACTAATTTATACAAATTTAAACAGCTTTCATGTATGCTAGCATAAACCAGATCTGATATTTCTGTTTTGTGCTCTTAATGTGTTAAGTATGACAAAATAGACCTTATTTTCAATATGGATTAACAATTGCTTAAAATGATACAGCATGGAATATGAAAGTAAATTTCTATAGCTTGAAATATAATATTTTTAAAGATTCATTTATTTATTTACAAAGCAAAGTTACAGAGAGAGAGAGAAAGAATTTTTTCATCTGCTGTTTCATCCCTCAATTGGCCACAATTGGAATGAAGCTGGGATGAAGCCAGGAGCCTGAACTCCATCTGGGTCTCCCATGTGGTAGCAGGGGCCCAACTACTTAGGCCATCTTCTGCTGCTTTCCAAGGCACATTAGTAGGGAGTTAGACTGGAAGTGGAACAGTTAAGACTTGAACTGGTGCACATGTGGGGTACTGATGTTGAAGGCAGCAGCTTTATTGGCTATGCCACAATGTCAGCTTCTAATAAAACAGTTTTATTTGAGGCTTTTAAAGAAATTGTTTTCAGAAAGTATTTAGTTATTACAATTGAGTCAGCAGCAAATTTCTTTCTTTTATTAAAGACTTATTTGAAAGAGAGAGAGAAAGAGAAAGAGCTTCAATTTACTGATTTGCTCCCCAAAAGCCCACAACAGTTGGGGTTAGGCTGGTATAAAACCAGGAGCCTAGAACTCAATGCAGTACTCCCAATGGGTGATAGAGACCCAAGGACTTGAGCTATCTCCTGCGGCCTCCTATATTTGCACATTGGCAGGAAACTTGAATTAGAAATAGAGCCAGGACCAAAGCCCATACACTCTAACATGTGATGCTGGGGCCCCAGGTGTTTGCTTAACTGCTGTTCCTTGGCTACTCAGGACAAGAGCCTCGGGTGATTACTGATGCCATAAATAAGAATGTCAATTTGTTAAATCAACAAAAGGAGTCACTGTGCACTTACTCCCCATGCAGGATGGCTGTCCTTAATGTGTTGTCCAATGTGAATTAATGCTGTAACTAGTACTCAAAAAGTATTTTATACTTATGTTTCTGTGTAGGTGCAAACCGTTTAAATATTTACTTAGTATATACTAAATTGATCTTCTGTATATAAAGATAATTGGAAATGAATCTTGATGTGAATGGTATGGGAGAGGGAGCGGGAGAGGGAAGGATTGTGGGTGGGAGGGAGGTTATGGGGGGAAAAAGCCATTGTAATCCAAAAGTTGTACTTTGGAAATTTATATTTATTAAATAAAAGTTAAAAAAAACACTGCCTTTGAGTTATGAAAAAAACTGCTATGTCAAATAACTGCTCCACAAAATATTTTACTTAAGTTTGTATTTTTTAATTTCTAATTTTCTTATTACATTTTTTGAAAGGCAAAGCTACAGAGAGAAATTCTGAGGTTTGATGGGGGTTGAGGGGAGGCAGAGAGAGAGAGAGACAATTTCCATCTGGTGATTCAGTCCTCAAATGGCCACAAGAGCCAGGTCTGTGACAGGCCCAAGGCAGAAGCCAGGAACGCTGATACGGGATGCCTGGGTAGCCAGGGGTAGCTTAACCTGAAGTGCCACAACACTGGCATCAAATTAAATAATTAATTAATTAATTTAAGATTCATTATCTAATTCATTTTATGAGCAAAGAGTGTTAGCGATAGATACACACACACACACACACACACACACGCAGAGCAAGTGAGCAAGACAGATTTCATTCCCTCAATAGAGCTAGGCCAGACCTACGTCAAGATTCTGGAATTCTATTCAGATCACCCACATGAATGACAGGAAACCAAGTACTTGGACTAACATCAGCTTCCTCCTAGGCACGTTAAGAGGAAGCTGGATGAGAAACCTGGACTAGCTGGGACTTGCACCAAGCATGCTTAAGTGGCATGCTGGTGCTCTGACTGGTGACTTAACTCACTGAGCCCAACAAATTTCTTATTCAGACTTAGCCTCACATTCTTAGACAGAAGGACAAATCTGGTTAAGCAGCCAGATCTGGGTCAGGCCAAGGCCAGAAGCCAGGAACTGCATCTTCATCTCCCACATGAGGGGCAGGGACTCAAATAGTCCCATCTACCTCTGCTTTCCAAGATGCATCAGCAGAAAGCCAGATCAGAACAGGTATAATCAGGACACGAACTGGCAGTATGATATGAGAAGCCAGCATAACACTCCAGGTCTTAGTCCATGTGTCATAGTGCTGAACACTGTGATTTCTTATATTGACTTTTCCTCATTATATTCTTGTGATAAATATTCTCCTACATGTATTTTGTTTCACCTTCCTGATATGTTTCTTAGAGAAACTCTCATAAATAGATGAATCTCATTTTCTGCATATTTTACACTTTTGATTAATATAATTGATTTTGATTAATAGCTTGAATAATAAATATTGTTAATATATCTTTCATAAAGTTCTCAATAATTTGTTCTCATGAATTATGAGTATAATAAAAAATTTCAGATTTAATTTTTCCTTTGTCAAAAAAGACATTATGATTACAGTTGTGATTAAAGTGATTAAATTAGAAATAATCTCAATTTCTGGTTTTGATGTGTGTCTTCATTATTAGTATGGAGATTATTCTTTCCAGATTTTAATTAAAAATTTTAAATGAAAAATTTCATTGACTTTCAATTGCACTGAAAATAAAAGTCTACATTTAGCAAAGTAAAAAGATAATTGACAGGATGGGAAAAAGTATTTGCAAACTATGCAACTGAAAAAGAATTCATATCCATTATCTATAAAGAACTCAAGAAACTCAACAACAAAAACAAGCAAGCTTGTTAAGAAAGAGGCAAATGACTTGAACAGGCATTTTTCAAGAGAAGAAATTCAAATGGTCAACGGACACGTGAAAAAATGATCAAGATCACTAGGC
Organism: Oryctolagus cuniculus; assembly: GCF_051225735.1. NCBI lineage: Eukaryota > Metazoa > Chordata > Mammalia > Lagomorpha > Leporidae > Oryctolagus > Oryctolagus cuniculus. The sequence goes on along the minus strand of NC_142874.1, from coordinate 62,046,263 downwards.
ATCAACAAAAAGCAAGTAAAAAACACAATGAAGTTCCACCTCACCCTAGTTATAATGGATTTCATACAGATATCAGCAAAGGACAAATGTTGGCACTCATTCCTTGGATTCATATTCATTTATTGATTTTAACACTTTAGGAGTGATTTGCTTTATAAATATTCCAGAATTAAAGATCAGTTTTTGATTAATATTTACTTGGTTTTCATCCCTATCTCCAATCAACGCAAATACCGAGACAAATACCTTCTTATATATGTACATTGGTGTACATTTTCACATATGTTAGTGACTGGATTTCTTCCAGTGAAATTCTTAGGTAGCAACTGTGTGAACTATTTGTATTCCATTTACAATGGGAAACGATGGAAAGTTTATATCACCAAATTTCCATATATTTCCTGATTTTTATGTTATTAGAGAATATAAAGCCTATTGATTGTTCTATTAGTAAGTACTTTCAGAAAGCTAATTAGTATATATAATTTTTTTAAAGATTTATTTTATTTATTTGAAAGAGTTACAGAGAGAGGTAGAGACAGAGAGAGCTCTTCCATCTGCTGGTTCACTCCCCAGATGGTCACAATGGCTGGAGCTGTACCAGGAGACAGCAGTTTCTTCTGGGTTTCCCATGTGGGCTCAGGGACCTGGGCCATCCTCTACTGCTTTCCCAGGCCACAGCAATGAGCTGGATCAGAAGAGGAGCAGCCGTGGCTAGAACTGGCGCCCATATGGGATGCCAACGCTTCAGGTCAGAGCCTTAACCCACTGCGCCACAGCGCTGCCCCCAGTATATATAATTTTTAAAGTTTATGTAATATCAACAGCTTGTATTGAAAAATCAAAACAATAGAACATTTTAACATCTATGTGATTGGCTCCTTAGAGTATACCATAAAATAAAAAATATAAACTGGATTGGTATATTCTAGGGTCCCATAAGATTTGACTCTATTGATGAACCATTATGTTTAGATATATGTAACATCAATCTAAAAATGTTGAAACACTGACATCATTATAGATATAAAATTATTTTCCAGCGTTGCATTATGACTTTAATGCTTATGTTTTCCTTTGAATTCTGATGACAGCTATTTATTCTTCCTTGTCTTTAACCAAAAAACTTAAATACAACCATGTTACATGAATGAAATTTTAAATATCATGAAAATATGTCTGTTTGCAAAATAAAAAAATATTCTAATAATGTTACTAGACTATTTGCCTTATATTTTTCATCAATTTTAGTTCATCACAATCCACTATTTTGTTTCCTACTTTGAAAAAAAAATAATATTTTCTTTTGTTAAGGTTTTGTAAATAGACCTACATGATGGTATCTTATAGTCAACTACCCTGGCCCTAAGTGCTGCATAATATTTTATCCCAATAATTTAACATCAAAAGTTCCACAACTATTTCATTGCTTCAAGAGATAATAGAGTAGTTCCATTGGGAGTATTGTTCTGATCTTTATAACATCTAACTGCCTTCAATATCATAAGGGGCGTTTTACCAGTAAAATACCATCCTAAATATTTCAATATGCATATGGTCTTTATCTGATATTCTCTTTAAAAGTGAAGTAACAGAAGGGCTGCTGTAACAGAGAGTTAGACACAGAGCCTGCTGATGTGCATCAGACTATGCCAGTTCTGCATAAGATTGTGCCTGCTGAGCAAACTGTTCTGGCTCACACACACTCTGTAACTGAACTTCTAAAATGATCACATCACTGTGCATGGAGTGAGCTGTGTGAATGCTGATGACATCTCAAAGTGTTTCTCTGTGCCTGAAGAAGGAAATGGGACTTTTTTGTTAAAATTTCCATCCCAAGATAAGTTAACTCAAGGCTTGAAGCAGGCTGCATTGAATGCAAACATCTATAGTGAAATATATAAATATTCTTTAAAATTCTTATTAGCATGTAAAGTTCATAAAAGGGTAAAACTAATAATGTTGTTATATCAAATTAGATTGCTAAAATTTTGTGGGGTAGGAATGAATTCTTTTGAAACATACCTTATCAATGAATATGTAATTTAATACAGGGACTATTTGGTTGCAAATAGTGTGTGTGTTTTTGTGTGTGTTTATATATATGGGTGAACGTATGAATGGAAGTGTACTTACATGTATTTATTCAAACTTTTTAAAAAGTTATATATGTAATGTTTAATTTTTAACTAAGCTTGTTATTGTCATCAATGGTTTTTCTGTTGTTTCCCATATCAACAGCAAAGAGGTACAATGAAATCTTGTCAGAAATACAAATTCCCATAATGTATAGTAAAATACAAATAACAATTTCTTAAATTACTTTAGTCTAGACTGAACCTGGTTTTCCTTTCATAGAAGACATATTTATGTCTTAAAAAAAAAAAAACACCAACAGAGACATGCTGTTTGAATTAACAGTGCTGCAGTATTCTGATTTCTTCATAGGTGTGCAAACATACTCTTCGCTCGTCACACAAAGTAATAATTATCATTTTAGAACTTGAGTCAAATAGTATGGTAAGCATAAATTTGAACATATTTTAAGAAGTAAAAACTATCTTTGAAGATACATTAAATCTTTTTTATATTTTACAAAGAGCACAATATTTACTCTGAGATTTTTCACTAATTTTATTATACAAATAAGTATATAGGGGTATAGAAAATTATAATACACAGAAAAGAATGAAGTTTTACTGAATGTCTAAGTTGTTTTCCTAAACTAAGCTAATTTTGCTTATACTTTTTTCCACCTCCTTGAAATTGTGTTAGCTGTTTAATCAAAGCCTTAGAGAAAGAAAAAAAAAATAGAAAACTTTGTAAATTGAGACACTATTTTCACTGAAAAGATAAAGTCACATGAAACCTGGGGCCCTTATCACAGTGGTTCAATAGGAGTGTGGGAGGGAGAAAAGGGGAGCGAGGGAATGAGGGAGGAAGCAGATATAATTATGTTCTGAAAGTTGTGCCTACAAATCCTACTGAGGCTGTTAAAACCTAATTAAAAATTTAAAAAAATAAAACAGAAAGAAAAATAAAAACTTAAATGCTAGGACTAATGTTAGTATTCGACATAACAACAGCAACCTTTAAAAAATGCTTAAAAGTGTTTTCTATATTGCAGGCCCTGACCTTCCTGACTTGATTCAGAAAGCTTAAACATTTTTAGAGCAGCGTTTTCTGAGTGTTTTCTGGTGTATGGTAGAAAGGAAATGCAGGTATGTTAATACAATATGGTAGAAATGTTTCTCTCAAAAAAGGAGAGAGAACTGGTTCTGTATGGGATTTACATCTCTGCTTGTTTTCCTTGAATGATTCAAGTGAGGCAAGAACTGATTTTGTGACACAGCTTGGGGTTTTTATTCTATCCATTAAGACTACTGTCTTCAGAAGAATGCCTAGCACATCATGTTTTCTTTTAAGTTTTATTTATGTACTTGAAAGTCAGATTTACACACACAGAGGAGAGGAAGAGAAGAAGAGAAAGGTCTTCTATCCACTGGTTCACTCCCCAATTGGCTGCAACAGCAGGAACTGCGACCATCTGAATCCAGGAGCCAGGAGCTTCTTCTGGGTCTCCCATGCGGGTGCAGGGGCTTAAAGACTTGTGCCATCTTCTACTGCTTTCCCAGGCCATAGCAGAGAGCTGGATTGGAAGTGGAGCAGCTAGGACTCGAACCGACTCCCATATGGGATGTTGGCACTGCAGGCGGCGGATAGACTGGCTACGCCACGATGCTGGCCCCATAGCATGGTAATTTTAACCAGATAATACTGCAGTAAACATCATGAGTAAAAGATCAGATATGATTTCCCCAATGAGAGATTTGCCCCATCCCTGAGTCTGGCACTTTGGTGGGAGCAGGGAGGATAGGATTGAGTAAAGTGGGGGCCCAACCCCCCACCAACTCTCCAGCCCAGACCCCCTTCTGAGAATATGGCACTTCCCCCACTAAATATTATGATATGATGTTTAAGTAACCCATGAGATGAGGGAATTCAAGAAGTCACTAAAGATTCAATTGCCTGTAAGCTTCAAAATGATTTTCTAGAAAGATCAGTTGGCATGATGGTGCGTCTCATTTTTAACAGTAATATTGATTATTGTTGACATGCTTAGAGGAATTTAGAATCAGAAAACTTGGGGCCAGCATTGTGGTGTAGCAGATTAAGCTGCTGCTATGACATGGGTATCCTATATGTGCACTAGTTCATGTCCCAGTTGCTCCACTCCAGCTCCCTGCTTATGCACCCAGAAAAGCAACATAACATGGCCCAAGAGTCTGTGGTTGAATTTGTACTCTGAACTTTTAAGTCTCACTCAACGACACCCATATTTAGGACTCTAATTTTTATGTTGGTAGGCCACATAAATTTGCTAACTGTGCTCACTCTTTCCTCTTTCAAAATCCATAATCTGGACGGTGTCGCGGCTCAATAGGCTAATCCTCCGCCTTGTAGCGCTGGCACACCGGGTTCTAGTCCCAGTCGGGGCGCCTGATTCTGTCCCGGTTGCCCCTCTTCCAGGCCTGCTCTCTGCTGTGGCCAGGGAGTGCAGTGGAGGATGGCCCAAGTACTTGGGCCCTGCACCCCATGGGAGACCAGGAGAAGTACCTGGCTCCTGGCTTTGGATCAGCATGGTGCGCCGGCCACAGCGCGCTGGCCGCAGCAGCAATTGGAGGGTGAACCAACGGCCAAGGAAAACCTTTCTCTCTGTCTCTCTCTCTCACTGTCCACTCTGCCTGTCAAAAAAAAAAATCCATAATCTAATAAGTTAGTTCAGACTCATTACTCAAACACATTTCAAGCCTTCTCTAATTAAGAGTATTTTCTGCAATGTGTATAGCAGAAAATACTCTTAATTAGAGAAGGCTTTTCCTATTTACTTAAACTTTTTCTTCATGTAGTAAAAAGACTCACTTTTACCAACTTACACTCTTTTTGCAAACTGCTTTTATATCCATAATAACAGTCTTAGCCTTTTAAGAAAGTCATTATCGAACCCAATTGCAGTTGAGATTCTGATCCAATATCCCTGTGAGGGTTTCTTGTCATAGGCATTTCTTTTCAAATCTTCATTGGGACTCCAGTGCATAGTTGAGTTAGAAAAGCACTAGTAGATGGTTCTTAGTATTTCACTTAGTATTCAGCTTACTGAAGCAGCCATGTTTAGTTGCAACTTATTGAAATATAAAGGCTTTATTACTTTGTTATCTTCACAAGAGACAATGATGCTATACCAAAGTGGTGATAGGGGCTGGCGCTGTGGTACAGTGGGTTAAAGCCCTAGCCTGAAGCATCAGCATCCAATATGGGCGCTGGTTCTAGTCCCAGATGCTCCTCTTCCTATCTAGCTCTCTGCTATGGCCTGGGAAAGCAGTAGAATATGGCCCAAGTTCTTGGGTCCCTACACCAACGTGAGAGACCCTGAAGTAGTTCCTGGTCTCTGGCTTTGGATCAGCTCAGCTCTGGCTTTTGGGGTCATCTGAGGAGTGAACAAGCAGATGGAAGACTTCTCTTTCTATCTCTACCTCTCCCTGTAACTCTGTGTTTCAAATAAATAAAATGAATCTTAAAAAAAAAAACACAAAGTGGTAATAATTAACTTATCAGAGGATATAAACTGTGGTACAAGGTTTCATCACTGCCAGCCTGATCCAGGCAATCAACAGTGACACGGACAATATAAATAATGAAGGTGATATTTTTCCTTAATTTGAAATAGTTAGTGATTCTCTGTCCTTTCTGGCCCAGTAGAGTTGTTTGGAACTTGACACAAAGGCTGTAGTAAAGCAGAGTCTACAGTGGTCTATGATTGTTAAAATGTTATATTTGGGTCTTAAGTTTGAATCCATTCCAGTTTTGCCACAGGTTACCCATTTGTACCTCAAGCCAAGAGACAACTTCAGATCTAGTTTTATTAATTTTTTTAAGATTTACTTATTTGAAAGAGTCACAGAGAGAGAGGTAGAGACACAGAGAGAGACTCTTCCATTGGCAGTTCATTTACCAGATGGCTGCAATGAGCAAGGTTGGGCCAGGTGGAAGACAGCAGCCAGGAACTTCATCCAGGTCCCCCATGTGGGATGCACCTGCTATGACACAATGCCTGCCTCCAGATCCAGTATTATTAATAAAAATGCTGATAGTTTTACCTTGATTTGCTTTCTATATCACTGACTTGATTCAGAACACATATTAGCTTATGACCATGGATTGTGGATCATGCTGTGACATTAAAATCTCAACAATGACATTCATCATGCTACTTTGATAGGTCATAATAATTCTCTCTCCTTTGCCTCCATTTATTTAACTGTCAAAAGAGGAACAATTAGTTGTTAGGTGATAGAGATATGTGAAGATTATGTAACTTAATTTAACCAATCTGATTGCCATGCTTCTAGACATGTAACACCCAACAATATTTCACTGTGGCTATTATTGGAACATTGTATAGATTAACTAGCTTTTCCTAAACTGTTAGTTTCCCAAATAATATCAGTTTGGTAGATTTAAATAGTAGAAATATGGAGAAGGAAAGAATTCTTATCAAAATGTAGAGAGGAAAATAAAAAATTAGGTTGTTATATCATGTGTTCTATCATAGAGAAATACAAATTTCTATGAAGACCTCATACAAAGTCATCTACAGAGAGATTCTCAATCCTAGGTAGATGGAGGAGTGGGGGAATTGATTTTGACAGGGAAAGACAAATAACACAACACTTGAAAATGTTGATTACAAGCCGGCGCCATGGCTCACTAGGCTAATCCTCTGCCTTGCGGCGCCGGCACTCCGGGTTCTAGTCCCGGTCGGGGCACCGGATTCTGTCCCGGTTGCTCCTCTTCCAGGCCAGCTCTCTGCTGTGGCCAGGGAGTGCAGTGGAGGATGGCCCAAGTGCTTGGGCCTTGCACCCCATGGGAGACCAGAAGAAGTACCTGGCTCCTGCCACCGGATCAGCGCGGTGCGCCGGCGTGGCAGCCATTGGAGGGTGAACCAATGGCAAAGGAAGACCTTTCTCTCTGTCTCTCTCTCTCACTGTCCACTCTGCCTGTCAAAAAATAAAAAAAAGAAAATGTTGATTACAACATATGCCTAAGGTCAATGAATGTGGCATGGCAAGAGCTGAAAAAATGGAATATGTTTGGAAACATTACAAATGAGTAGTTGGGCAGAAGACAAGAAAACAGGATATCATAAAATTATTTTAAGATTTTAAACATATATTCTTAAAATTAATAATCTGCCTCAAATGTTTCTAAGGCTACATATATTAACAATACCCCTCCACCTAATTATCCACCAACCCACATGCACACATGAAAGTTGAGGGGCCATTACAAGAGGTGGTGTACTTGATAATTTGGAAGCTGACAGATCTTCGAATCTTGAATAAGAAAACTTAAAACAAGGTATGTGAAGGACATGGATGGCAGAGGAGCATCATTGTATACAAGTGGTGTTTCTGCTTGGCAGGCCCTCATCTTCCCTACTAACCTCTTCACTTTTGTTTGAGACCAATACGTCAGTGTCTGCTTATGACAAAAAAAATCATTTTTGTTGCTTGAAATCAAGAATCTTGGTTAATAAAATTCCTCAGAAATCGATTGAGAAGAAAGATGATTCAATATACATCTCCAGAAAAGACCAAAATACTTCTCCAGCTCAGAAGATAGAAGAGACTGTTGTAGAACTGATGACTCAATCATCAAGTGTTCGGTTCAAGATGGCTGAGTAGGGAGGGAGCTTACTGTTCTAGTCCAACAGAAGATAACTTACAAAAAGTGGAGAGAGTGTAGTGTCACATAAGAGTTAGAAAAAAATGGCAGAGGAAACTCAACTGAAAATAGAGGGAAATGGTAGACCTATGTGGAGGATGTGCATGCTCACAACTCAGAACTCCAGCAGTCGAGAGCCTATTCACCAGCATTGGAAACTGAGATGATTCCAGGTAATAGCAGCCCAAGTCACTGGTGAAAAAGCTACAGGAAGAGCCTAGAGGGAACCTGGCTTAGCTCCCTGAGGGAGATAGTGCACCTACCAAACTAGGGGAGAAAAAGCAAGGACAGGACAGACATGTTTCTCTCTCCCTGAGCAGTTTAAAATGGCATCCTGTAACAAGCTGATAGAGCAGGTGCCCTTTTGGATATTGGCAACAACTGTGCCAGCTCATGCCCATGCCTAGCAACCAGTCAAGTGGAGACTCCTGACTATGGTGGGAAGAACTAACAGGGGCTATGAGCTTGTGACTGTGTGAGGCTCCTGTACTGGGATGGTGAAAAAAACTGAGGGTGTTTGGGAGGACTCATAGTGTGGTGGGGCTTTGGGTGTTCACAATGGGAGACTCCACATGCTCAGGGCTTCCTGGTTACTTGGTGAGACATTTCTGGGGAATCTGAACTTACACTGAGGACTGCACAGTTCCTTTGTTTGGTCCTTGGGACAGAGCGGACAAATAGCCCCACTGGGGTTAGCACACAAGCAATGGTCTGCTTTGATGAGGGGCATTCAACTGAAGCAGGATAAATTCCCCTTCTGATTAAAAAAAGACAAAAGAGAGAGATTTACCACATCAAACCTGGGTGTGTCACCTTAGGCATGCCCTTAATCTTGGAGAAGTGAGCAGAGCTCCCTGGCCACAACCACTACAAGACTCTACATATTCACAGAAAGCAGACATTCCACTTATCTACAGAGCCATAATACAAAGGTAAAAGCCACCACAGCAAAAAGAAAGACAGAAAGACTGAAAGACAGACAGACAGACAGACAGAAAGGAAGGAAGGAAAGAAGGAAGGAAGGAAGGAAGGAAGGAAGGAAGGAACCAACAAGTATCTCCACAAATGCTGAATAACAAATGCATCAATTCAAGATAAAGAATAAGGATGACAACATCATGCCCCCAAAAGAACACAACACTTCAATACTAGATTGTGAAGATGATGAGATGGATGAAATGCAAAAAATTGATGATAAGACTACATAGAAGTAATCAGAAGCAAATTCATTAACTACTGAAATCCGTGCAGGACATAAAAGTAAATTTCTCCCATGAAATTAAGATCTTAAAATGAAATAAAAATGAAATGAAGAATTCAATAGAACTAATAAAAGATACAGTGGAGTGCATTAACACTAGAATTGGTGAAGCAGAAGAAAGAATATTGGACTTAGAAGACAAGCACAGGAAATTATACAGTCAAACCAAAAACAAGAAGAGGAAATTAGAAAACTGAAAAGCACTGTTGAAAATCTACAGGATACTATAAAATGACCAAACACAGGGTTCTAGGACTTCCTGAAGTCATGGAAAGAAAGAAAAGATTAGAAGGCCTTATTAGTGAAATAATTACAGAAAACTTCCCTAATTTAGAGAAAGAAAGCGACATCCAAGTACAGGAAGCCCATGGAACTTCTAATAGATATGTCCAGGAAAGATCTTCACTATGACACATTGTAATCAAACTCTCCACAGTAAAATGTGAAGAAAAGATTCTAAAATGTGCACAAGAGAATAGCCAGATTACTTTCAGAGGATCTCCAATTAGACTTACAGTGGACTTCTCATCAAAAACCCTACAGGTTAGGAGCGAATGGAAAGATATAGTCCAAGTCTTAAGAGAAAAGAACTGTCAACAAACATGATTATACCCTGCAATGCTCTCATTTATGAACTAAGGTGAAATAAAGACCTTTCATAACAGAAATTGAAAGAATTTGTCACTATTCACCCAGCCCTATAGTAGATGCTTAAGAATGTGTTGCACACAGAAACACAAAAACCTGGTCATTACTACACAAGAAGGTAAAGGAAATTCAAAGTAAAATATAGGAATGTTTTTGGAAAAATAGCAGGGTAAAGTCATAACTTATCAATAGTCACCTTGAATGTAAATGGCCTCAACTCTCCTGATAAAAGATAAACTGGCTGAATGGATTAAAAAACAAACCCATCTATTTGCTGCCTACATAAACGCATCTCACCAACAAAGATGCATGCAGAATGAAATTGAAATTATGGAAAAAGATATTTCATGCCTACAGAAACCAAAAAAGAGATGGTGTAGCCATTCTAGTATCAGACGAAACAGACTTTAACACAAAAACTATTAGAAAATGAAGGGCACTATGCAGTGATTAAGGGATCAATTCAACATGAAGATGTAACTATTATAAGCATATATGCACATAATTACGGGGCACCTGGCAATTTAAAAGAAATGGTAAGGGATTTAAAGAGAGACTTACACTCCAATACAATATTAATGGGGGATTTCAATACTACATTTTCAGGAATGGATAGATCAACCTGAGAGAACATCAAGGAAACAGCAAATTTAATTGACAATATAGATGAAACGGACCTAACAGATATCTACAGAACTTATCATCCTATAGTCGGAGAGTACACATTCTCAGCAATGCATGAAACTTTCTCTAGGATTGACCACATACTATGCCATAAAATAAGTCTCAGCAAATTCAAAAACATTGAAATCATACCATGCCTCTTCACAGACCACAATGGAATGAAGCTGGAAATTACCAACTCAGGAATCCCTAGAGCATATGCAAACACATGCAGACTGAACAACATGCTCCTGAATGAACAGTGAGTCATAGCAGAAATCAAAAGAGAAATCAAAAACTTTCTAGAAACAAATGAAGATGATAGCACATATATCAAAACTTATGGAATAGAGAAAAATCAGTGTTAAAAGCAAAGTTTATAGCAATTGGTGCCTATATCATGAAAATGGAAAGGCACCAAATGAATGAGCTATCAATGCATCTCAAGGATCTACAAAAACAACAGCAAAGCAAACCCAAAAATAGTAGGAAAAAATAGTTAAAATTAGAAAAGAAACCAACAAAATTGAATCCAAAAAAGATCAGCAAAACAAATAAAAAAATTGACTCACCATTGGACCAACTAACTAAAAAAGAGAGAGAAGAACCAAATCAATAAAGTTACGCATGAAAAAGGAAATGTAACAGCACACACCACAGAAATAAAATGAATCATCAGAAATTACCTCAAAGAGCTATATGCCAACAAATTGGGAAACCTAGAATAAATGGATACATTGCTGGACACATACAACCTACTTAATTTTAGCCAAGAAGACACAGAAAACCTAAACAGACCCATAATCAAGATGGAAATTGAATCAGTAATAAAGGCCCTCCCAACAAAGAAAAGTTCAGGACTAGATGACTTCAATGTTGAATTCTACCAGACATTTAAAGAACCAACTCCAATTCTTCTAAAGTTATTCAAAATAATTGAAAGGGAGGAAATCCTTCAAATTCTTTCTGTGAAGACAGCATCACCTTAGTTCTTAAACTTGAAAAAATATAGCAGATAAAGAGAATTACAGACCAATTTTCCTGATGAAGATCATCAAAATTCTAGCCAATAGAATCCAATTACACATCAGAAAGATCATCTACCCAGACCAAGTATGGTTTATCCCTGCTTCGCAGAAAAGAATCAACATTCACAAATCAGTCAATTTGATATCACATTAACAGAGTGCTGAACAAAAAAACATATGATTATCTCAATAGATGCAGAGAAAGCATTTGATAAAATACAACACCCTTTCATGATGAAAGCTCTAAGCAAATTGGGTTTAGAAGGAACATTCCTCAACACAATCAAGGCAATTTATGAAAAAACCATGGCCAACATCATATTTAGTTGGGAAAATTTGCAAACATTCCCACTGAGATCCAAGACCAGAGAGGGATGCCCTCTCTCACCATTGCTGTTCAATATAGTCCTAGAAGTTTTAGACAGATATATTAGATAAGAAAAAGAAATCAAAGGTATACAAATTGGGAAGGAAGAAGTCAAACTATCCCTATTTGCAGATGAAGTGATTCTATATATAGGGGATCCCAAACAGTAGGAAAATTAGTGATGTTTGAATATCAGAGAGAGAAACATTAGTGACAAGATATACAGATGATGAGGCTGGCACCGTGGCTCAATAGGTTAATCCTCCACCTTGCGGCGCCCGCACATCGGGTTCTAGTCCTGCTCGGGGTGCTGGATTCTGTCCTGGTTGCCCCTCTTCCAGGCCAGCTCTCTGCTATGGCCCAGGAGTGCAGTGGAGGATGGCCCAAGTGCTTGGGCCTGCACCTCCATGGGAGACCAGGAGAAGCACCTGGCTCCTGGCTTTGGATCAGCGTGGTGCGCTGGCCACAGAGCACCGGCCACGGTGGCCATTGGAGAGTGAACCAACGGTAAAAGGAAGACCTTTCTCTCTGCCTCTCTCTCACTGTCCACTCTGCCTGTCAAATAAAAAGATATACAGATGATGAGCACAGGAGTAATTTGAGTAGAGTCAGTACTGCTAGGAGGGAAAGAAGGAGAAATAATTCTGATGTTATGAAGAACTTAACTACTTGTCAGGTAACTTCTATATGGCATACTCTCAATTTTTATCATGTATTTTTATTTATTTGAAAGGCATGGAGACAGAGAGAGACAAAGAGAAACAGAGAGACTTAAACAGTGAAAAAGATCTTCCAATCATTGGTTCCACATCTGAAACCAGTGTTGAGCCATGCTGAAATCAGGTTTCTAGAACTCAGTTCAGCTTTCTCGTGTGCATGACAGAGACAACAAGCTCTAGAATCATCGCCTGCTGCCTTTTAGGTATGCATCAGAAGGAGCTGGAATAGGGAACAGAGCCAGGACTCAAACCCAGCACTCTAATATGTGACACCATTGTCTCAGGTAGTTTTTTAAATATAGCATTAAAATTCAGGCCTCTCTCATCCAATTTTTCTAATAATCTCTTATTACAAAACTACTCCAGAATATATACAGATGTATATTTTTAATTTGAACTCCACATCTTACATTTTTCTGCCTCAAAATGAACATATACAATATCAAACCCATGCTCTGTTATAACATTCTTTTTTTTTCTTCACACCCTACCATCTCTCTCACCCACACTCCCACCTTTCTTCCTCTTCCCTCTCTTATTCCCCTTCTTAATTTTTACAAAAATATATTTTCAATAAAATTTACATACATAAGATTAACCCTACACAAAGTAAAGAGGCCAACGAACTATATGGAAAAAAAATAAAATTTGTTTCTGAACAGTCAAAACAAGGGCTGTTCAAAATCAAAATATCTCAAAATGTCAATTGAATTTGTATATATTATATTTTAGGTACAATATTAGTTACCACAGATCAGGGAGAACATATGGTATTTTTCTTTTGGGACTGTCTTATTTGAATAAGTATAATGGTTCCCAGTTGCATCCATTTTCTTGCAAAAGACAGGTTTCATTTTATATAGCTGTGTAGTATTCCATGGTGTAAAATTAACACAATTTGTTTATCCAGTCTTCAGTTGACAGACATCTGGCTTGATTTCATATCTTGGCTGTTGTGAACTGAGCTGCAATAATAGCGGGGTTTCAGATCACACTTTTATATGCTGCTTTCATTTCCATTGAGTAAATTCCCAGGAGTGGGATGGCTGGGTCATAATAGGTCTACATTCAATTTTCTGAGGTAGTTCCATACTGTCTTACACAGTGGCTGGACCAGTTTATATTACCCCAACAGTATATTAGGGTACATTTCCCCAATATCCTGCCAGCATTATTGTTTGTTGATTTCTGTATGAAATCCATTTCAACTGGGTGGGATGAGGTGAAATCTCATTGTGGTTTTGATTTTCATTTCCTGGATGGCTAGTTATCCTGAGCATTTTTTTATGTGTTGGTTGCCCGTTTGAATTTCCTCTCTTGAAAAATGCCTGTTCAAGTCCATTGCCCATTTTTAATTGGGATGTTTGTTTTGCTGTTGTTGAGTTTTTTGATCTCTTTATAGTTTCTGGATATGAACCCTTTATCAGTTCACAGTTTCAAATATTTTCTCCCATTCTGTTGGTTGCCTCCTCACTTTGCTGAGTATTTCCTTTGCAGTGCTGAAGCTTCTCAATTTCAAGTAATTCCACTTGTCAGTTTTGGCTTTAACTGCTGTGCGTTGGCAGTCATTTCCAAGAAGTCTTTGCTATGCCAATGTCTTACAGGGTTTCCCCAATATACTCTAATAATTTGATAGTATCTGGTCATAGCATTAAGTCTTCGATCAATTTTGAGTGGAGTTTTGTGTAAGGTATAAGGTGGGTTCTTACTTCACACTTCTGCATGGGGAGATCCAGTTTTCACAACACCATTTGTTGATGAGATTGTTGTTGCTACAGGAATTAATTTTAGCTCCTTTGTCAAATATAAGCTTGTTGTAGATCCATGGATTTATTTCTGCAGTTTCTATTCTGTTCCATTATTTTTTCCCCAATAGCAATGTATTTTGATTATAACTGTCCTTTGTTATGTCTTGAAATCTGGTATTGTTATGCCACTGACTTTGCTTTTGTTGCTTAAGATTGCTTTAGATATTCAGGGATGTCTTCTGTTGCTATAGGATTTTTTGAAAGATTTTTTCTTTAGATCTGATAATGATGTCACTGTTATTTTGATTGGGATCATACTTCTGCATTCAGAGATACTGTATTCCAAGAATCATTTGCTGAAGAGACTTTCCTTATGCCTAGAATTGATTTTAGCTGCCTTTTCAAAGGTAAGTTTGTTGTAGATGTGTGGATTGAATTCTTAGTTTTTATTCTGCTTCATTGATATAAAAGCCTAATTTTCTGCCAATACAGAACCATTTTGATGATAACTGCTATGTAGTATATCTAGAAAACTGGTATTATCATGTCTCTGGCTTGTTTTTTGTTGTATAAGATTACTTTAGCTATTTGGTGTCTCCTGCATTTCCATATGAATTTCAGCATCATTTTTTCTAGATCTGAGAAGAATGTCCTTCGCATTATGATTGAAATCATATTGAATTTTTATGTTGCTTTTGGTGATATGGATATTTTGAGGATATTTATTCTTCCAATCCATGAATGTGGAAGAATTTTCCATTTCAAAGTCTTCTATTTCTTTCTTTGTTTTGTAATTTTCATCATAGTAATTGTTGACATCCTTGGTTAAATTTATCTGAAGTTATTGAATTCATTTTATAGATATTGTGAATAGGATCAATCTTAGAAGTTCTCTCTTAGCCTTGGCTTTGTCTGTATATACAAAGGCTATTAATTTTTGTGTGTTAACTTTATATCTTGACACCTTACCAAATTCTCTTATGAGTTCCCGTAGTCTCTTAGTGGAGTATTTTAGATCCTCTAGTTACAGAATCATGTCATCTCCAAATAGAAGAATTTGACTTCATTCTTTCTAGTTTTCCAATTTGTATCACTTTGACTTCTTTTTCTTGCCTAATGGCTTGGGATAAAACTTACAGGAATATATTGAATAGTAATGGTGTGAGTGGGTATCCTTGTCTGGTTCCCAGAATTTAATGGGGATGCTTCCAACTTTTCCCCATTAACTTCTTCTTCTTCTTCTTTTTTTATTTTTTGACAGGCAGAGTGGACAGTGAGAGAAAGAGACAGAGAGAGAAAGGTCTTTCTTTACCGTTGGTTCACCCTCCAATGGCTGCTACGGCCTGCACACCGCAGTGATCCAAAGCTAGGATCCAGGTGCTTCTCCTGGTCTGCCATGCAGGTACAGGGCCCAAGGACTTGGGCCATCCTCCACTGCACTCCCGGACCACAGCAGAGAGCTGGCCTGGAAGAGGGGCAACCAGGACAGAATCTGGTGCCCCGACCGGGACTATAACCCACGGTGCCAGTGCCGCAGGCAGAGGATTAGCCTATTGAGCCACAGCACCGGACCCCCATTAACTTCTTATTGTTATTGTCAGTGGGTGAAATTCACAGTTATGGGTACAAATTTATACAGAATTGACCGGCCTTACTTTGTTTTGTTTTGTTCAGTTAATTTTGGAAGAATCCACTCAGAAAAGTACTAAATTTATATATACTGTACGTGCTTTCTGTCTGTTAAAATAAATTTCAGTGGGGCCAATGTTGTGCTACGGTGGGTAAAGCCAATGCCTATGACTCCAGTCATTGGTTTGAGGCCTGGCTGCTCCACTTCTGATCCAGCTTCTTGCTAATGTGCTAGGGAAAGCTGAGGAAGATGGCCCAAATGCTTGTGCTCCTGCACTCACACGGGAGTTTCAGAAGAAGCTCCTGGATCTTGGCTTTAGCCTGGCCCAACCCTGGCCATTGTGACCATTTGGGGAATGAACCAGAGGAGGGGCGTTCTCTCTCTCTTTCTCTCTCTGTCTCTCCTTCCCTGTTTGTATCTCTTACTTTCAAATTAAAACAAAATCCTCTCTTAAAAAAAAGATCATTCCACTCTGGTGATTTATTTTCAGGTTGTTTATTCTCACTGTTGTCTAAAAATTCCCTTCACAAGGTTAGTTGTAAATTTTAATATAAAATCACCATAAGAAAATCTTACAATTAAATCTGTTTAATAACAGACAATTTATTAGTGTTTACTCAATTTTTTTTACATTTAATAGAAACAAAGAGATCATGGTTGTGTTCTATAACTTGATGCCAAAATATGAATTTCAAAGGTTAATATTTATTGTATATTCAGTTAACTGGAAAAAATAGTTGTGCTTCACGGTTGTGATGTACAAAATCATGAAGCATTTCCACTGAAAGTCCTGATGAAATAGTATATTGATATAGCTTATCATTAATACAGATAAAATTGCAAGCTTTTGGTTTATGTGATATTTATTTGTTGATAAATTAACTTATTTTAATAGAAGCCTATATAATACTGTATCTTTGAAGACTATATTTATTTGTTTATTTAAATGTATAGCTATTTGGACAGTCTTCAAACATGTTAAAATTCAAATACTTTGCTAATTTGTATCAGTATCAGCATATGTAAAGTCTAATGACAGGAATTTTAAGTATCTTTATGTATGTATAATTATGAGATACTATGGGTTTCTTTTAATTGAAAGTGAGTAGAAACTTGCATAATGGATAGCCATATGAAATGACTAAACTGTTATAAGAATGAGATTAAGTGATATATTTGGGTGTAAACAAAAAAAAGCATAGATATGGTGTGTGCAGATATTTTGTTTGTATTTTCAGCAATTATACAGAGTAACTTAATTATCTTAAAAATTAATTTAAATTCATGCGTAAGATATAGTCTGTCTTATGCATATTGCTATCATTTTTCATGGTACATAATTTGCAGTTACACATCAATAAAATGACTTAATGGTGGTTAAATGTATGTTTTTTAAAGTTCCTTTAAAAGCTTAAGCTTTACTGTGCTCATTTTGGTTTTCAAACAAAATTTTATTTCACACTACATTAATTTCTATTACATAGTTTTAAACTTAGTCGTTAACACACTTTCATTATTTCAAAAAACAAAACTAGACATGGTATCAGCTATTTGGCCCCATGCTTCAATAATTTCATGAAACCACCAGAAGGTAAAATAATGATTATTAGTTGACTATTGTTTTAATTATATTTATTGATTATAGTATTTTAAAAATCATTATTTTCACGATAGTGTATTTATGTCTATAAACTGATTAAAGGAATGCAATACTAATCAGGAAAGAGCAGAGACTGCATCTGGCTAAGTTATGTATTTTCTTTCAATTTACTTACAAGTGTCAAGCACATTGCATCCTTCACTTAACAGAAGTAATGTGCCAAGAAGTTATCACCAGTTGTCTTCAATACCACAAGTGTTATTTTTAACATAGCTATTTATTAAAAAAAGTCACATCAAAAAATGCCATCTCAAAATACAGAATGTCTACAAAAGTGTTCCAAACTTGAACTGACTTTTCTATTCTAATGTTGTCAAGTAGCAATAAGCTGAATAAGTTGACTCTCACTTGTGTTTGCATAATCTTCTTTATAGATTTGAATACTAGAAAGACCATGTATTGAATAGAAATTGAAAATATTAGATAACTATATGATTTCAATTTGGGGATTTGTGCAAATTGCCACAACTGGATAATGGATGTTGAAAATCTTTATTTATAGTTCTAAAATTATTTGTCACCTTTGACTATCATTTCATGTTATATAAAGATATAGATTACTGAGAAATGTGTCTGCTGTAATTATAATCCCATATTTTGCTTAAAAGGTATAAATAAACATGCATGTTTGGGTTTTATTTTGCTTTGTTTTTATAATCCAGAGACCTTTCTGCTTCTCACATTAATTCATAAAGAAATGAATGGAGGATAGATAACTTTAATTCTTGTATATTCATACAACCATAAGCTGATGATGAGAGAAAAAATAAATGCTGTTAATTGAACTATTGCTTACAATCAAAATTCCGTTTTAATTTTAAGAGAACGTCTAATCCCATATCACGGACTTTATTGTGCATTCTCAACGTGTGAACTTTGTCATGTAAAAACTGTAGTGTCAGTGGGGTTGGAAACACAAAGTAACAATAGGAAGAAGGGCAGATTTTAAATCCTTAGGGACTAGTCTGGAAGAAAGAAAGTTTAATGGCATTCAAAAAGTTTAAAAAAGTGAACTCCAAATGTCAAAATTGAACCTACAATGAATATCAATTAGCAAATAAACATCATGTAAATTGAACTCTACCAACTTTTCATTTCAAGGACAATATGTTACAATTAGTAATGTTACAGTTAGGATGAAATTATTTAGAAGTAAAAGCAACTTAGAAATCTGGCATCAAAACACATCGTATCAAATTATTGATATGTTACCAGACAATTTTAATCAATGTTTGAATTACAACCTGATTTTTGGCTTGACTATTAAATCTGTGGTCTATCAGGCCTGCACTGTGGTGTAGGTTAAGCTACCACTTGCAGTGCCAGCCTCCCATATGGGTGCCAGTTCAAGCCCCAGCCAGTTCCAATGTGGCTCCCTGCTAAAGTGCCTGAAAAAGCAGCAGAAAGATCTCAAGTGCTTGGGCCCCTGCACCCACGTGGGAGACCCAGAAGAAGATCCTGGCTCCTGGCTTTCGATTGGCTCAGCTCAGGCAATTGTGGCCATGGAGAGTGCCTTTCAAATAAATAAATATTTTTTTTAAGAAAAAGCTGTGGTCCATTGCCAATGAAGTGATACTTAAAACAATGCTTGTCCCATTTTTTTTTTTTTTAATTTTTGACAGGCAGAGTGGACAATGAGAGAGAGAGACAGAGAGAAAGGTCTTCCTTTGCCGTTGGTTCACCCTCCAATGGCCGCTGCGGCCGGCGCACCGCGCTGATCCGATGGCAGGAGCCAGGTGCTTCTCTTGGTCTCCCATGCGGGTGCAGGGCCCAAACACTTGGGCCATCCTCCACTGCACTCCCTGGCCACAGCAGAGAGCTGGCCTGGAAGAGGGGCAACCGGGACAGAATCCGGAGCCCCGACCGGGACTAGAACCCGGTGTGCCGGTGCTGCAAGGCGGAGGATTAGCCTAGTGAGCCGCGGCGCCGGCCTTGTCCCATGTTTTTTGTATGTAGATAGTCAAAACTTTTTAGTACTTTCTGCTAGATTTAAAAATATCACATGCTTTTATAATGTCATGAAACTCTTCCTGTGTGAGTTTCTAAGTTTCATTCTTGCTTTTGTTCTATTGTCACAGAGTTGTTACATTTCTTTGAATATGTTGTCAAATAACTTTATTCTGAGTATTTCCTCAGTGTTTTTATGTTTCTTTAGAATCTTCAGAACAACAATAAATTCACAATAATAATTGAATACTCTCCAAGAAGAAGTTGAATCATTGGGAGAAAGATTTAATTTAGATTTTAATTTAGATAAGATATTGATAATTTTCTTAGGCTTTGGGTGGCACGACCATCATTTTGGGAAGAAAGAAATGCTTCAGTAATTTCCAGAGATAAGGAAACGCCACAAATATTCACAGTGCTTTCTAAAGATATATATATATATATATATATTTAAATAGCACTACAGATTATATATTTATTGATTTTATGAATAGAGAAATGTAAGGACAACAGAACACATGCGAAGGTTTTTGAAAACTTAGATGTAAAACTTTGCAGGTAGGTACTAGAGTAAATAACAGAATATATTAACACTAAATATGAGATTATTGACTTGCATTCAGGTAGCAATAAATATGGGTAGATAAGAAAGGATGATGTGAGGCTGGTGCTGTGGCATATTGGGTTAAACATTTGGCTGTGACACTGGCATCCCATGAGGGAATTGGTTGGAGTCCCAGCTGCTCCACTTCTAATCCAGCTTCCTGCTGATGGCCTGGGAAAGCAGGTCCCCTGCACCCGCATGGGAGCCCTGGAAGAAGCCCCTGGCTCTGACTTCAGATCAGCCCAACTGCAGCTATTGTGACCATCTGGGGAGTGAAACAGTGGGTGGAAGACCTTTTTCTGCCTGTCCCTCTCTTTGTCTGTAAGTCTTCCTCACAAGTAAGTAAATAACTCTTCAAAAAAAAAAAAAAAAAAAAAAAAGGATGATATCTTTTTTAGTAAAATCTCCATAAAGAAACTCAGATGGAGAGGTGAATCAGCCAATCTATCCTTCCTATCCTTCTTTCCTTCCTTCCTTCCTTTCTTCCTTCCTTCCTTCCTTCCTTCCTTCCTTCCTTCCTTCCTCTCTCTCTCGCTTGCTTGCTTTCCTTTCTCTTTCTTTCTTCTCTTTCTTTCTTTCTTTCTTTCTTTCTTTCTTTCTTTCTTTCTTTCTTTCTTTCTTTCTTTCTTTCTTTCTTTCTTTCTCTGTCTCTCTCTATTTCCTTTCCTCTCTTCTCTCTTCTCTTCTCTTCTCTTCTCTTCTCTTCTCTTCTCTTCTCTTCTCTTTTCTTTTCTTTTCTTTTCTTTTCTTTTCTTTCTCCTCTCTCTCTCTTTCCCCACCCCCACACTTCCTTCTTTCAATGAGCCTGCAAGGCAGAAGAATGCCCAAGTACCTGAAAGACCCATATGAAACTTTGGGCTCCTGAGCCGGCGCCGCAGCTCACTAGGCTAATCCTCCGCCTTGTGGCGCCGGCACACCGGGTTCTAGTCCCGGTCGGGGCTCCGGATTCTGTCCCGGTTGCTCCTCTTCCAGGCCAGCTCTCTGCTGTGGCCAGGGAGTGCAGTGGAGGATGGCCCAAGTGTCTGGGCCCTGCACCCGCATGGGAGACCAAGAGAAGCACCTGGCTCCTGCCATCGGATCAGCGCAGTGCGCCGGCCGCAGCGGCCATTGGAGGGTGAACCAACGGCAAAGGAAGACCTTTCTCTCTGTCTCTCTCTCTCATTGTCCACTCTGCCTGTCAAAAAAAGAAAAAAAAAAAGAAAAAAAACTTTGGGCTCCTAGCTTCAACCTGACCCAGCTCAAGCCACTGCAGCCATCTGGGAAGTGAACCAATGAAGGGAAAATCAATGTCTCCTTCTCTCTCTCTGTAAAAATTATGCCTTTCAAATAAATAAATCTTTAAGAAATTCTGCACATTTAACATGGTACACTAGTCTTTGATTATTACTGTAACAAATTATCACTAATTAAATAACTTAGAACAGTACACAATTTTTACCTGAAGTTCTGTATTTCAGTACTCCAGTACTGGTCTCACTGAAGTCAGATTGAGTTATTTGAAAAACTGTATTATTTTTCTGGGACTCTAGGATAACAATTGATTTGTTAGAAATCAGTTTTTTCAGGATGTTGGAAGAATTCAGGTCCTTAAGTTTCGTCATTCTGAAAGTCCATCCTTATTCTTTTATGCTACAGCCAATATTGTTTCTTGATGATTGGTAACTAGGAAAATAATGGTTCAGCTTTCCTGTCATCTATTTCTGAAGTTCATCAGTAAAGACAGATATCCTGATAAACATATTCGGAGTAATGCTTAACGATGTCCTGATCTATTGACCACAGTTGGCAGAATGTGCTACTCTATCAAAAAAAAAAAAAAAAAAAAACTGAAATTTATGGATTTGACTGAACATTACTGCCTAGAGAATGTGAGGTTATTTTTTTTGATGTTGGTATAAAATTGGAAATTGAGCCACACAGAAATCTTCCACTTTAAATGTTATAGCTGTTCTTTTCTGGTTTAGATGTGTTTGAATATAACTCAACCAGAAGCTTTCAGATACTGTAATATAATGTTCATTATGAAGTTGTAAGAGGGTAGCAACTTAATTCAAGTTCAGGTATAGGTTTTAGAGTTGAGGCCTTTGAGAAGAGATTAGAATTACATAATTTCCTTAGGGTGGAATTCCCATGATTGAACACTGGTGTCTTTATTAGAAGAAGGAAACAGACCAAAAGAGACACAGCGCAAGTTCCCTGTCTCTTGGCATGTGATGCCTGCCGTGCACCACTGTGGAATCCCACCAACAAGGAAAACACCCTTCCATCGAGTCCCTCACCATCAGGCCTCCAAAACCATGAGCCCAAATAGACATCTTTATTTTTAAAGTTACCCAGCCTTGGGTATTTTATTCTAGTAATGCAAAACAAATTAATACACAGTCCTTAAAACTTCTTTGTGAATACACACATAAAAACAAATATACTCTAAACACTAATGTGAATTGAAGGTTTACATACAAATGTACTTCAAGAAGTAGAAAACAGACTCAAGTTTATTCGATGTGAAAAAAATTCAAAAATTGAAATCCATGTTTTTTTATAATACCCATTTCTCTGAACTTTTCAACTCTTCTTTGCATATGTTTATGTGTGTGTATCTGTGTGTTTAGTTGACATAGGAACTGTCCATATTTATAGGGTACAATGTGACTTTTCAATATCTATATACTGTTGTGCCTGAGCGAGTGCAAACAGAAGAGCACCACATATTGATTAAATTTGTCAGTCCCTTATCGCCAGCATTCGAGAGAAGGCTCATGTTCTAAAGAACTCTCGACCCCAAAAATCTAAGCAACAGGGTTTATAAAGGCAAAAACCCCTAGGAGGGGAGAGGGAATACATGTTGCTAGGGTAGGGGGGAAGACATAGTTACTAGGCTCAAGCTGACCTAAAGCATATATGAAACTAACATAAATTACAATCTTGACAATAGCAATTACAGTCTTGACATTAGTCCAGGTACTGCCGTAAATCATACATGGGACATAGACAAATTACAATCTTAACATTAATGCAGGTGCAGCCTATCTGTTTTAAGCTTGAGCAATCATGTTAGGGGTTTCCTATGTTTTGCCAAGCAAGATGCTGTGTACTGTTATTGTCTTAGTTTTTAGACCATAGTTAGTACCAGATCAGAATCTCACGATGGGGTGTGCTCTCTCAAGATGGAATCTTAAGGGCTCTAAAATAGAGTCCTTCTTGTCAGTAAGGGTGTCACTTCAATACAACATGTAATGATCAGATGAGAGTAACTGGCATATCCAATACCTCAAACATTTATCATTTCTTTGAGTTGGAAATGTTCTATATCTTCTCCACTAGGTATTTATCAATATATAATTGATTATTTTTTAAAGACTTTATTTATTTATTTTAGAGGTAGAGTTACAGACAATGAGAGGGAGGGACAGAGAAAAAGGTCTTCCTTCCATTGGTTCACTTCCCAAATGGCCGCAAAGACCAGAGCTGTGCCGATCTGAAGCCAAGAGCCAGGAGCTTCTTCCAGGTCTCCCATGCAGGTGCAGGGGCCCAAGCACTTGGGCCATCTTTTACTGCTTTCCCAGGCCATAGCAGAGAGCTGGATTGGAAGAGGAGCAGCCGGGACTAGAACCAGTGTCCATATGGGATGCCAACACTGCAGGCAGAGGATTAACCTACTGTGCCATGGCATTGACCCCATAATTGATTATTTTTGACCATAGATATCTTACTGTGCTATAGCCTATTAAGTTACTCTTCCTATACAATCACACCTCTGTGTAAGTCAATCATTCTCTCCACGTTCCCATAACCTTAATGAACTCTGGTAACTTCTAGTGGATCACATTTTTTGCCTCCACATATTAACCAAGAACATATAGTATTTGTCTTTCTGTTCCTAGCCAATTCCATTCACCACAGTTTCCTCCAATTTCATCTGTACAGCTACAAATGACAGAAACTCATACCTTTTTATGGTTAAATAGAATCCCATTGTGTATACTTATACCACATTGTTATCCATTTATTTGTAAATGGAAACTTAGATGGATTCCATGTCTTGCCTAATCTGAACAGTGTTGGAAGAAACACGTGTGAAAAGATGTCTCTTTGGCATACATATTTCATTCATTTACTTGGAATTTTTACCTAGTGATGAGATTGCTGAATAATAAAATAGTCTTACTTCTACCTTTTTGAGAAACCTCTATGCTGTTTCTATAGTGGCTGGATTAATTCACATTCCCATCAACAATGTGTGAAAAATTCCTCTTCGTTGCATTCTCTGTAACATTTGACATATATATATATATTTCGATAATAACTATTATAACTAAGTGAGTTAGTATCTCACTGTGGCTTTCATTTGAATTTCTCTGGTGATTATTACTATTGAATGGTTTTTCAGATACTTATTGTCATTTGTATATTTTCTTTTGAGCAATGTCTATTCAGATCATTGGTCTATTCCTAATCAGATTTTTTTTTTGGTGTTGCATTTCTTGATTTTCTTATATATCCTGGATATTAATCCTTTGATAGATAAATAGTTTGCAAATATGTTTTCTCCATTCTGTAAGGTTTTTTTTTCTTCACTCTGTTGGTTATCCACTTTTCTGCGCTATTTTAGTTGGATAGACCCACATTTGCCAATGTTTGCTTTTGTTGATTATCTCGAGGGGATTTTATCAAAAAGAAAAAAGAAAAAAGAAAAAAAAAAGCCCTTTCCAATTCTGGTGTTCTGTGGTATATCTTATACACATTTTCTAGTAGTTTCATAGATTCGAGTCTTACACTTAAATTTTTAACTTAGCTTAAGTTGATTTTTGTTTATGGTGAAGCATATTGTCCAGATCGCCTTTTGTAGATGAATATCCATTTTCCCAGTAAAATCTATTAAAGAGACTTCCTTTCTCCAATGTATGTTCTTGGAAACTTTGTTGAAAAACAATCAACTACGGCCGGCGCCGTGGCTCAATAGGCTAATCTTCCGCCTTGCGGCGCCGGCACACGGGTTCTAGTCAAGGTCGGGGTGCCGGATTCTGTCCTGGTTGCCCCTCTTCCAGGCCAGCCCTCTGCTGTGGCCAGGGAGTGCAGTGGAATATGGCCCAAGTGTTTGGGCCCTGCACCCGCATGGGAGACCAGGAAAAGCACCTGGCTCCTGCCATCGGATCAGCAAGATGCGCCAGCTGCAGCGCGCCAGCCGCAGTGGCCATTGGAGGGTGAACCAACGGCAAAAGGAAGACCTTTCTCTCTGTCTCTCTCTCTCTCACTGTCCGCTCTGCTTGTCAAAAAAAAAAAAAAAGAAAAAAAGAAAAACAATCAACTACAAAAATGTGGATTTATTTCTGAGTTCTATATTCTGTTCCATTGAATTAATGTTTAATGTTTTGCTATCTATAAGAATACTTGGTTTGTATTTTATTATTTCCTGGATACTTTGAAATATTATTAAAGCAAGTAATTAAAAGGAAAATGTTTCAAGATTTTCCTGTCTGTAATCATAACAATACTAACACAATAGATTTCTAAAAAGACAAAAAATAATCATATCAACAGTGGGGTCCCGAAGACTGCAATATAAGTACTGTAAGAATTGTGATTAGGGACATGGAAGAGTGTCTAAGTGTGAAGACATCTGTATGTGGGGAGAAGGCATTGATGGAGAAATGTATTTTTAAATAGTGCTAAACAGAATAAGAATTGGAAACATATTCACAGATACCAATAACTAGACTACTGAGTTGTCACAGAATTCTAATCTACTCATTTTATAGATGATGAAACTTATTCACAATCACTTGTGTGTCAAGTCAGATTGCTAATTAGCTGTTGGTTTCACATAAAATTCTGATTTTTCAACTCTCAAGTCAGTGATTGTTTTCCTGAACAGTTGTATTGTGTATGTGTCTTTCCTGAAAGAGTTTGTATAAGTATATATATAAACAAAGTGACAATGGACAAGAGGAAGGTAAAAGCAATATAGCTTGGAATTCAGATTTTCTCTAGACAAAACAGCAGGAAAATGTATGTAGTGCCAAAATATATGTTATCTTGCTTTCAGAGCTGTCATATCTTAGAATTAAGGTGTTTTTGCCTTGTAACTTTTTTGCTTGTAAAAAGTTACATGGCAAAAACACCTTAATTCTAAGATAACTAGAAAATCTACTGAAAAGATAATCCAATTAAAAAATAGAATAATAGTTTTAAATTTTCTCAAAGTAGAACAAAATGTCCATGATGGCAATGAAATTTTTAATAACATATAATTGAAATAAAATTATATACTCATGGCTCACTAAGCTAATCCTCCACCTGTGGCACCGGCACCCTGGGTTCTAGTTCCGGTTGGGGCGCTGGATTCTGTCCTGGTTGTTCCTCTTCCAGTCTGGCTCTCTGCTGTGGCCCAGGAGTACAGTGGAGGATGGCCCAAGTGTTTGGGCCCTGCACCGGCGTGGGAGACCAGGAGGAAGCACCTTGCTCCTGGCTTCAGATTGGTGCAGCGCCGCTAGCTGTAGCTGCCATTTTGGGGGTGAACCAACGGATAGGAAGACCTTTCTCTCTGTCTCTCCCTCACTGTCTAACTCTGCCTGTCAAAAAAAATATACTTGTAAATAACATATTTTGATATGTTATTAGAACATATGGGTGAATAAAAGATGTGTAGGAATCACTATAACTATGAAATTCAAGTTTATGGAGATTATTTTTGTTTGTTTCAATCAGCAGTTTGTTATAATGTATAATGTACAAATGTACTGTTTTCCTTAAAGCTCTAGGAAAAGTTTCAGAATTTTCTGGTTCACTGTGGATTTCACACACTGTTTTTCCAAGAGTAATTTTACATTGATTGAAGACTGCAGTTTATTTATATTTTTGTGTGCATCTACATCTGGATTTTATTTTTAAACAAGGGTCTGTGATCACCATAGTACTGAGTCCATAGTGGTCTGAGAATCAGAAGTTCATGTGAAAATAAAGTAAAAAATACATTTGACATAGAAATAATTAATTAATTTAAACTCTTTATATTGGAGCTTATTTTCCCATTCAATGTAAATAATTAATAGTTGATGATCTTGGTTTTTTATTACAAACAAAAAACATAGTTTTGAAATCCACCTAGAAAATCTATTGCATGCTTCAACACGTCCACGGTTGACAGTAGATATTAAACTTAAATCCACTTTTGGTATATCCGCATTGTAAATATTTCATGAATGCACTTGAAGAAATATAGGAATGATCCCTCAGTGTCCTGGGCAAGATTGCTCTTCTCAGATAATACCACTACATACAGTATTTATTGGTTTTTATACAGATCAGCAAGGTTGCAGACAAGATGTTTTTATGCTGTCTGAATAATCACAATTTCAATTCAATATATAATGATTGCTTGAGCATCTGTGAAAACATTCTTTAGAAAATACTATGTTAAACACATTTAGAGGATTAGGTTCTTTTTTTTTAAAGGATTTATTTATTTACTTGAAAGGCAGAGTTACAGAGAGGCAGAGGCAGAGCAGGGAGAGAGCAGCCTTCCATCCTCTGGTTTATTCCCCAGGTGACCACAACAGCAGAAGCCGCACCGATCCAAAGCCAGGAGCCAGGAGCTTCTTCCGGGTCTCCCACGTGGGTGCAGGGGCTCAAGGACTTGGGCCATCTTCTACTGCTTTCCCAGGCCATAGCATGAGCTGGATTGGAACCGGAGCAGCTGGGACTCGAAATGATGCCCATATGGGATGCCGGCACTGCAAACGGAGACTTTATCTGCTATACCACATTGCCAGCCCATTGGCCTCATTTTGCTTTTACTTTTGTGAAACACAAAAGCACTGAAACTAATGTGTAGACAATAAATCTACTAGATAAAATGTACCTATTTCATCTATATAATTATACATATAGAGATCGAGATATAAAAGTGCACTTTTTAATACAATTAGTATAGTTTTTTCATAAGATTAACTATTTTATATATATGGGTTCTTCATTCATGAAAACTGAATATTATGAAAAAATAATGTAGATTTCAAATTTCTGGTACCAAAATATATTCATGTTAACTAACTCTAACATAATAAAACAGGATGTAGTTTGAAGCACTAAGGGTAAGAAATCAGTTTGAAAATATCCCCTATCAGAGCCACATGAATTCTACTAAAACTGCAGCAAGAACAAATGTCAAATTGATGATGAAGCTTATGTAAAAAAAATGCTGAAATTGTGGCTGCTTTATGAAAAATTTATAGGGACAATGACACAAAGAATTTAACAACTTAAAATAATTTAAAAGACTATATGTGAGTGCCTCATTTGAGAAAGTAAGGGATGATATTGAAGACAAAATCTGCAGCAACAAAATATCCACAAAAATTTACTAGGAATAAATTAATATTACCCATGTCCTGTCCAAAGAGGAATGAGAATTAACAGCATAAGCAGAGGCCAACACCATGGACATCTCAACTGGCTTCAATTTACACAATTGTGACAAAAAAATTAAGGGGGGGAAAACTTTATGCTAGATGGGTGTTGAAACTGTTGCACCCAGCTAAGCTACAGACAAGACTGTAAAGAGATTTTAATGGAAATTTCAAACAAGTGGCGTCAAGATACTGAAGCACTTCTGTGAAGAATTCTAACAGGAAAGGAAACATGGCTTCAGCAATATAATTCTGCAGACAAAGCACAAACAAAACCATGACTACCAATAAATGAAAGTGGACCAAAGCAAAAGCACCCCAGTCACAAGAAAAAGTCATGGAAATAATTTTGGGAATGAATAAGGCATTTGGGTTGTTTACTTTCTGGAAGGGCCGAGAACAATAATATCTGCTTCTAGGAGAGTGTTCTGAAAAAGTTAACTAAATCTTTTGCAAAAGGCATCCAGGAAATTTTTACTAGATAATTTTTCTCCACCATGACAATGCTACTGTTTATTTCTGTCATCAAACAGTGGGAATTTTGTGAGAGTTTCCATGAGAAATCATTAGCCATGCATGTTATAACCTTGATTTGCTCTTGGCATCTTGATATTTTGATTCATGTCAGTAAAATTTGAGATACAAATGGTCATGAAATACATGAGCAAATTAGCTCAGCTGTAAAGTATTTTCAAAGAGTCATCTAAAAAACTTGAATGCAGGTTTTTGACCAAAGATGTAATTTAGAAAACAACTTCAGAAAGCAAAATAATTTTAAAAGTATGTGTGTGGGAGCAAACTGTTGAAATCTTTACTTAATGTATGCTAAACTGATCTTCTGTATATAAAGAGAATTGAAAATGAATCCTCATGTGAATGGAAGGGGAGAGGGAATGGGAAAGGGGAGGGTTGCGGGTGGGAGGGACGTTATGGGGGGGAAGCCATTGTAATCCATAAGCCGTACTTTGGAAATTTATATTCATTAAATAAAAGTTTTAAAAAAAGTATGAAAATTCAAAATCTCCAACACAAAAAAGCATTTTTTAGTCTCCCACTAATGAAAAATTCTGGATGTTTATATTAAATATAATGTTAACATAAAATTACTCAACTTCATGAAAGAGAATATAAAGGCTGTGACATACAAAACAGCATTGCCCTGGGTTGATTGATTTATTGAGAATAAAATCTGTAACACAAATAACTTTAGAGATTGCTGCATTTTATACTGTCTCTTGACTTTCAAATTGCTAAGTTATTCATTGTGAATGAGTTAAATATGCAATAGTATCTACACTCCCTTGATTAATTAGATATTTGGAATTCCTTTTAAAAAGTGGCAAGAGATTACAAGATGGCAGATTAGGAAAAAGAGGTACTACTTTAGGTGACAGGAAAATAGCAGAATAAAAGCAGAGGAAGTACATTGCCAGGGAAGAGTTGGAGAGAAGTTCACAGTAGGAGTTCTACAGAAGGAAGAGAGACACAATGGAGTGAGTCCATGGTGCAGATATGGTCACCCCAGGACTGCCACAGCTGGGATCTGGAGGGTACGCCAGCTAAAGAGAGCAAGGTAAGAGTAGGATGCAGCAGCCTGTGCCACGGTGATATTTCTGGGAGGAGAGTCTGGTGATCCACATTATCTTTGAGTCCAGTTTAGAGCCCCACAGGGCAGGGGATGGAGAGAGGGGGCAGGGTACCTGCTTAACCCAGTGGAAGAAAACTAGGTTTCATCCTCCCCATTCCCCCACAAGGGTGCCTGGCAACCAGTGGAGTGAAGGTACCATTCTCACACCAGTAATGGCTACAGTGGCTCTTGTGCATGTATATGATTGGGGATTTTACCAGAGCGATAAATCTGCATTCCCCACTGATGTTGAGTCTGGCTGGGAGGGTTAGCAGGGGATTCCATAGGACTGTGAGTTGCCCCCAGCCTCTCAACGTATCATAGACTCCAGGGCTCAAAATGTCAAGGAAGAATACCCAAAGTCATTTGGTTCTGGGAACATCTATGCTCTCTGCATGGATGGAACAGGCAAGCATGGTCTAACATGGAAGAACCATTTTCCAATGAGATTGAGATTTTGAGGTGAAATCAAACTGAAATGTTAGAAATGAAGAATTCAATATGCCAAATAAAAATACAGTGTAAAGCCATAATGACAGCCTTAGTGAGGCAGAAGAAAGAATATACAAGCTAGAAGACAAATCTTTGGAAATATCTCAGTCAGACCACAAAAAGAAGAAATTGGAAAAATTAAAACAATGTCTGAGATACATGGGATACTATCAAACAACCCAACATGGATGGGTCTTTGAAGTTCCTGAAGGAGTGGAAAGACAGCATGGATTAGAAGGCCTACTCAATGAAATAATTACAGAAAACTTTGCTTATTTGAGAAAGAAAGGGACATCCAAGTACACAAAACTCATAATAGACATGGCTGAGAAAGAACTTCTAAGATCAGTCCTATTCACAATATTTGTAATAAAAATTAAAAGCACTGGAATAAATTTAACCAAGGAGGTGAAAATTCTCTGTAAAGAAAATCACGAAGAATTAGAGAAAGGAATAGAAAAAGACACAAAAGATAGAAAAATCTTTGATGTTCATGGATTGGAAGAATCCGTATCATAAAAATATTACCAAAGCAATTTAGAGATTCAATGTGATTGCTAATCAAAATATTAACAACTTTCTTCTCAGATGTAGGAAAAACTATGCTAAAATCCATTTGGAAACACAGGAAACCCCACATAGCTAAAACAATCTTAATAACAAAAACAAAGCTGGAAGCATAATAATCCCAGATCTCAAGACATAACACAGCACAGTTATAATCAAAACAGCATGATACTGGCACAAAAATAGAAATGTAGACCAATGGAAATGAATAGAAAAACCAGAAATGAATTCACACATCTACAGTCAACTAAGTTGACATAAGAGCTAAAATCACTCCCTGGAGAAAGGACAGTTTCTTCAACAAATGGTGCTGGGAAAGTTAGATCTCTGCATACAGAAGCATGAAACAAAACTCCAACATTATACCCTTTATAAAAAATCAAGAAGTGGATCAAGAATCTAAATCTGCACCCTGATACAAACAAATTACTAGAGTTTAACTTTGGGGAAACTCTGCAAGTCTCAGGTAAAGGCATCTTGGAAAAGACACCAGAAGCACAGGCAATCAAAGCAAAAATAGACAAATGGGATTACATCAAGCTGAAAAGCTTCTGCACTGCAAGGGAAATGCTCAGCAAAATCAAGATGAAGCTGACAGAATTGGTGAAAATATTTGAAAACTATGAAACTGATAAGAGACTATTATCCAGAAACCCTAAAGAGCTCAAGAAATTCAATAATACAAAACAAAAAATCCAGTTATCAAGTGGGCAAAGGACTTGAACAGGAATTTTTCAAAAAGAAGAAATTCAGTTGGCTAACAGACCCATGAAAAAATGCTGAGGATTACTAGTCATCAGGGAAATGGAAATCAAAACTACAATGAGTATTAAACTCATCAGGGTTAGGATGTCTCTCATACAGAAATCAAGAAGCAATAAATACTGACAAGGATGTTGGGAAAAAAGGACCTTAATACAGTGTGGGTGGGAATATAAACTAGTACAGTCATGGTGGAAGACTGTATGGAGACACCTCAGAAAGCTAAGAATAAAAATAGGCATACCAAATGACCCAGGAATTCCACCACAGGGAAATCAAATGAATATATGAAATAATTATCTGCAGCAGATCAATTCACAATAGTTAACATACGGAAGGGCTGGCTCTGTGGCACACTAGGTTAATCCTCCGCCAGTAGTGCCAGCATCCCATATGGGTGCCTGTTCTAGTGCCGGCTGCTCCTCTTCCAGTCCAGCTCTCTGCTATGGCCTGGGAAAGCAGTGGGGGATGGCCCAAGTGCTTGGGAGACCAGGAGGAGGCACCTGGCTCCTGGCTTTGGGTCAGCGCAGCACCGTCCGTAGCGGCCATTTGGGGAGTGAACCAACAGAAGAAAGGCCTTTCCTTCTGTCCTCTCTCACTGCTGTAACTCTACCTATCAAATAAATAAACAAATAAATCTTTTAAAGAAAGATATGGAATCAACCCAGATATCCATCAATTAACTAATGGATGAAAAATTTGTGATATATATATATATATATATACACACACACATATATATAACAGAATACTACTTGGTCATTAAAAATTGAGATCCTGTCTTTCGCCACATAATGGATGCATTCGAAGCCGTTATACTTAGTGAAATAAGCCAGTCCAAAAAAATGAATATCATGTTTTCCCTGCCACATGGTAACTAGTAGATTACCAGAGAATGTGATGGATACGAGTAAAATTGAATTTTGAGATTCGTAGCCCTTGTCTCTACTGTTGAGGAATAGTGTTTTGTTCTTCTTAGCTTTTGTTAAACTCTTTACTTAGTGTAGGGTTAATCTAATGAGCATAAAGTAAACTCAAAGTAGATCATGTAAAAATTAAGAGAGGAAAGAAGAGGAAGGAGTACAGCAGGAGGGAGGGTAGGGTGAGAAATATCATTTTGGTCCCAAATCTGTTTATACAAATACATGGAATATTTTGCCTTAAAAATTTCAAAATAATTAAATAAAATACCCCAAAAAGAAACAAATTATGAAGTACTAATTGGCAAAAAAAACATGTCTATGGATGAAAAGATCATTTTTCCATTTAATTATTGTTTGGATCTGCCATGTATATTCTCACCAAACTAGGATCTTTTTGCTTTTTACTTTTTAAATTTTTATTTGGTGAAGTATTTAACCTTTTAAATGTGTTTTCTTAAAAACTGAAAAAAAAGCAGGTAGAAGGTAGGAGGAAGGAGGAATGAAGGGAGGAAGAAAGGAAGGGAATATCATTTTGTTCTTAGAAATTTTTTAAAAAAAGATTTATTTATTTATTTGAAAGGCAGAGTTACAGAAAGCCAGAGGCAGAGAATGGGAGAGTAATATCTTCCATCCGCTGGTTCACACCCAAATGGCCATAACAACTGGAGCTGGGCCAATCTGAAGCCAGATGCTGGGAGCATCCTCCAGGTCTCCCACGTGGATGGCAGGGGCCCAAGCACTCAGGGCATCCTCTACCATAGCAGAGAACTGGATTGGAAATGGAGCACCCAGGGCTCGAATCAGTTGACCATATGTCAGGCCTGCACCACAGGTGGCAGCTTCTCATGCTATGCGACACAACAGGCCCCTGTTTTTAGACTTTTGTGTATATAAATAGACTTTTATGTATATAATCATGTTGAATCTATTAAAATTAATTAAAGTTAAGGAAGAAAAAAGAAATAACAAAGTAATTTTAAAAGTTCACAAGGAAAACATTAATAAATTGAGTTTCATTATGTATTTGTGGCTATGATTTCTTAATAGATACAATGTAGAGAACAGAGAAGAAATATGATTATATGCTTTATTGAAAACTACTCATTATTATAGTGAATTTATATAATGTTCCTATTATTTTTAACCTTAGGAATTTGGAAAACATTATGTTGAGTGAAATAAGCCAATCCTAAAGGGACAAATACCACTTGTTCTCCTTGATAGGTGACAACTAACTGAGCACCAAAAAGGAAACCTGTTAAAATGAAATGAACACTAGGAGAAACGGTGACTTGATCAGCCCTCACCCTGACTGTTGATGAGCAGCTTAATATGTTATCCCTCTTAGTATTTTTTTTTGTTTGTTCTACTTAATACTTTTGGTTGAATACTATAATCAATACACAATTCTTCTTAAGTGCTGAAACTTAACTGAAAAGTGATTGCTGTTAAATATAAGAGTGGGAATAAGAGAGGGAAGAGATGTG
Organism: Oryctolagus cuniculus; assembly: GCF_051225735.1. Classification (NCBI taxonomy): domain Eukaryota; kingdom Metazoa; phylum Chordata; class Mammalia; order Lagomorpha; family Leporidae; genus Oryctolagus; species Oryctolagus cuniculus. The sequence continues at coordinate 62,011,937 of NC_142874.1, read as the reverse complement.
CAATTCGGGACATGCTCAAGCTGACTTACCTCAAACGGTAGAGTTAGAAACATACCAGGGGATCCCAATTCAATCCCATCAAGGTGGCATGTACCAATGCCATCTCACTAGTCCCAGTGATCAATTTCTGTTCACAATTGATCATAATGATAGGACTAAGAACCAAAGGGATCACATAAACAAGAATAGTCTCTGCAAATACTAGCTGATAGAATCAAAAAGGGAGAGAATGATCCAACATGGGAAATGAGATACAAAGCAGACCCATAGAATGGCAAATGTCCTAACAGCACTGTGGCCTCAGAATCAGCCCTTAAGGCATGTGGATCTGGCTGAAATGCTCATGAGAGTATTTCAGGCATGGAAAGCCAAGACACTCTGGGAGAAAAAAAAAAAAAAAAAACTAAATGAAAGATCTCCGCAAGTGAGATCCCAGTGGAAAGATCGGGTCGTCAAAGAAGGAGGTACCTTTCTCTGAAGGGAGGAGAGAACTTCCACTTTGACCATGGCCTTGTCTAAATATGATCAGAGTTGGTGAACTCAGGGGGCTTCCATAGCCTTGGCAGCTCATGACAAGAGCCTAGGGTGATTACCGATGCCATAAACAAGAGTGTCAATTTGTTAAGTCAACAACAGGAGTCACTGTGCACTTACTCCTCATGTAGGATATCTGTCCTTAGTGTGCTGTACATTGAGATTTAATGCTATAACTAGTACTCAAACAGTATTTTTCACTTTATGTTTCTGTGTGGGAGCAAACTGTTGAAATCTTTACTTAATGTATGCTAAACTGATCTTCTATATATAAAGAGAATCAAAAATGAATCTTGATGTGAATGGAAGGGGAGAGGGAGTGGGAAAGCCGAGGGTTGCGGGTTGGAGGGATGTTATGGGGGGGGGAAGCCATTGTAATCCATATTCTGTACTTTGGAAATTTATATTCATTAAATAAAAGTTAAAAAAAAAATTTTCAACAACATAAAATAATAGATCTTGTATCTTTATTGACATTATTTCTGTACTTTCACTATTACTTAATTTTTTCATAAAATATATTCATTTACATAATCATAGTTTGCAACCCTTAAATTGTTTGCCTTAATTCCATTCAGATGAATCTAGGAGTTAAACATTTTTCTAGTATATTTGATAACTATGTTTAAGACAAAACTGGATATTTGATGATGAATGATGCTTTCTTTGATACAGATCATTAATTAATTATAATACATTCTCCCATTAGGCATGAAACTTAAAAGGTCAATTGATACATTTAACAAACATTGAACAACGATATTCTATACAACATATATTGTGCAGCTATAACAACTACAATAAGAACACCTATTTTTTACCTCAGGGATCACGTAAGTTGTAAGGTGAATTTTATAATTTTTTTTTTTTTTACAGGCAGAGTTAGACAGTGAGAGAGAGAGAGAGAAACAGAGAGAAAGGTCTTCCTTTTTCCGTTGGTTTACCCCCTTCCCCACCAAGTGGCCGTTACAGCCTGCGTGTTGCAGCCAGCACGCTGTGCCGATCCAAAGCCAGGAGCCAGGTGCTTCCTCCTGGTCTCCCATGCGGGTGCAGGGCCCAAGCACTTGGGCCATCCTCCACTGCACTCCTGGGCCACAGCAGAGAGCTGGACTGGAAGAAGAGCAACCAGGACAGAATCCAGCACCCTGACCGGGACTAGAACCTGGGGTACCGGTGCCATAGGAGGAGGATTAGCCTAGTGAGCCACGGTGCCGCCATATGGTGAATTTTAATATAAACATTTAAAATTATTTTATGTATATGCGATTTGCAATGCAATTAAATTAACAATGAAAAATAGGCTAGCTTGTGATATATGTATATATATGTAAAATAGGTGTGTATATATATATATATATGTATATTCACAGATATACATACCTGTGCATTTGTGTTTCAATTGGTTAATTCGTTTGGCAATTAAGCTAGTCTTTATTCTATTGATAGTATTCCAAATTTTAAAATATATATGTATTCAATATCTTAATCAGACTCAATGTTCTTTAAATTCACTTAAGATAAATTTCTTCAAAGTGCTTCCACAAAAAGTAAAAGCTTTAATTGAACAATTTCCTTATTCTAAAAAAAAAATCACAGTTGATAGTGAAAGAGAGTGATGTATTGTTTACTTTGGGACTTGAAAATTAAAATAACTAAGTTCCTTGAATCATTATGTTTAATCATAGTCAAAGCAATTACTTCTCACCCCATGAGTAATAGCGTATGACAAATAGCTACTACCCTCCTTATGAATGGAAGGTAAGTCACTGTGGTTATCTAGCACAGAATTCCATTTTTTAAAAGAAGCAATGCATATACTCTTGCCTATTTATTGTTGACTGATAGTTATAATGCATTAGAAATACTTAAAAGCTTTTTTTGTCTTTAACAATATGAAATTATTAAAAAACAGTGAATTTTTGCTGAGGTATAGGTTGAAGTAGTTTTATGTTTATTAAACAAATCTTCAAAGGACCACAAAATTTTAGAATTAGGTCAGAGTAAGTGGATATGACCTCCTGTATTCAGAGGTAAGTTTGAGAACACTGATCTCTGTATAAGTTGGGTTTTTTTGTTTGCTTGTTTCTTTGTTTGATTTTTGGTATTCTCTTTTCGTTCCTTCCCCTCTGAGCATGGATTCTTCTTTCAAATTCAGGAAGGGAAGGAGAAAATAATATTCTCTACCTTTGAGAGACACTTTAAATACATTACCGTATTTTTTTAAAGATTTATTTATTTTACTTGAAAATCTGAGTTACACAGAGAGAGGAGAGGCAGAGACAGAGAGAGAAGTATTCCATCTGCTAGTTCACTCTACAGTTGGCTGCAATGGCCAGAGTTACACTGATCCAAAGCCAGGAGCTTCTTCCAGGTCTCTCACAGAGGTGTAGGGGCCCAAGGACTTGGGCCATCTTCTACTGCTTTCCCAGCCATAGCAGAGAGCTGGATCAGAAGTGGAACAGCTTGGACTCGAAGCGGCGCCCTTATGGGAGGCTGACATTGCAGGCGGTGGCTTTACCGGCTACACCACAGCGCCAGCCCCATAAGTTACCATATTGACAATGAAACTAAATATTTCTGATTATATTCATCCTTAAGTGGACCAGAAAGGGAAAATTGTCAATGTTTTTCTCCAGTAATAATTTTGAGTAGAAAAACAGTACTAATACAATTTATTTTAAAAAACCTTTGACACATATAAGGCTGGTAGCATATATAACATGCATGCATAAGGTCGAAATACCGTATCTAATTTTTTGACTTAAACATACCAGTATAAGTGGGTAAGAAGGCGAGTTGCTGCCCTATCTTGAGCTCTGATTTCATGCAGTAATAGTTTCCTATAGTTTATTAACAAGTAAGTGTCCTCCAGATCTCACTCTGAGTTCACAGCATGCATAAAAATGCTGGGCTGGCATTTAGGCATAGAGGGTGCACCTACTGCCTGTACGGCTGGCTTAACATATGGGCGTATACTTGGGCCCCTGCTACCCATCTGGGAGATCTGCAAGCAGCTCCTAGCTCCTGGCTTCAGCCAAGCCCAGCGGTGGCCATTGTATCCATATTGGGAGTGAATCAGAGATCGGAGGGTATCCCTGTTTCTCCCTCTCTCTCTGTAACTCTGACTTTCAAATAAATAGATAAATATTTTAAAAATGCACAATAAGATGACTACAGAGAAAGAAAAATTAATGTGTATTTCTCATAAAAAGAAGATGGAATTTTACTATTGGTTCTATAAAGAAGTGTTAAATGAATAGATAGATATATCCACCTTGATTAAACTTTGACCTGTGTATACCTGTATTAAAACATCCCTGTTTTGATGTTGTGGAGTTTCTTGATTTCTTTGTAGATTCTGGTTATCAACCCTTTATCAGTTGCATAGTTTGCAAATATGTTTTCCCATTCTGTTGGTTGCCTCTTCACTTTCCTGACTGTTTCTTTTGCAGTACATAAACTTCTCAATTTGATGCAATCCGAAATGTTAATTTTGGCTTTGACTGCCTGTGCTTCTGGGGTGTTTTCCAAGAAGTCATTGCCGGTACCTATATCTTGCAGTGTTTTTCCAATGCTCTCTAATAATTTGATGGTGTCAGGTCGTAGATTTGAACCTTTAATCTATGTTGAGTGGATTTTTGTGTAAGGTGAAAGATAGGTGTTTTGCTTCATGATTCTGCTCATGGAAATCCAATTTTCCCAGCACCATTTATTGAATAGACTGTCCTTACTCCAGGGATTGGTTTTGGATCCTTGATCAAATATGAGTTGGCTGTAGATGTTTGGATTGATTTCTGGTGTTTCAATTCTGTTCCATTGGTCTATCCATCTGTTTCTGTACCAGTACCATGCTGTTTTGATTACAACTGCCCTGTAGTATGTCCTGAAATCTGGTATTGTGATGCCTCCAGCTTTGTTTCTGTTGTATAAGATTGCTTTAGCTCTTCGAGGTCTCCTGTGTCTCCATATGAATTTCAGCATCATTTTTTCCAGATCTGAGAAGAAGGACTTTGGTATCTTGATTGGTATTGCATTGAATCTATAAATTGCAACAACCCACTTAAGAGATGGGCCAAGGACCTCAATAGACATTTTTCAAAAGAGGAAATCCAAACGGTCAACAGACACATGAAAAAATGTTCAAGATCACTAGCAATCAGGGAAATGCAAATCAAAACCACAATGAGGTTTCACCTCACCCCAGTTAGAATGGCTCACATTCAGAAATCTACCAACCATAGATGCTGGCGAGGATGTGGGGGAAAAGGGACACTAACCCACTGTTGGTGGGAATGCAAACTGGTCAAGCCACTATGGAAGTCAGTTTGGAGATTCCTCAGAAATCTGAAAATAACCCTACCGTTCGACCCAGCCATCCCACTCCTTGGAATTTACCCAAAGGAAATGAAATTGGCAAACAAAAAAGCTGTCTGACCATTAAAGTTTATTGCAGCTCAATTCACAATAGCCAAGACCTGGAACCAACCCAAATGCCCATCAACAGTAGACTGGATAAAGAAATGATGGGACATGTACTCTATAGAATACTATACAGCAGTCAAAAACAACGAAACCCGGTCACTTGCACCAAGATTGAGGAATTTGGAAAACATCATGCTGAGTGAATTAAGCCAGTCCCAAAGGGACAAATAACATATGTTCTCCCTGATTGGCGACAACTAACTGAGCACCAAAGGGGAAACTTGTTGAAGTGAAATGGATACTATGAGAAACAGTGACTTGATCAGCTCTTGTCCTGACGGTTGATGTACAATGTAATACATTATCCATTTTAGTATTTTTTTTGTTCTAGTACCATTGGTTGAACTCTGTAATTAGCACACACTTATTCTTAGGTGTTTAAATTTTAACTGAAAAGTGATCACTGTTAGGAATTTGGAAAACATTATGTTGAGTGAAATAAGCCAATCCTAAAGGGACAAATACCACTTGTTCTCCTTGATAGGTGACAACTAACTGAGCACCAAAAAGGAAACCTGTTAAAATGAAATGAACACTAGGAGAAACGGTGACTTGATCAGCCCTCACCCTGACTGTTGATGAGCAGCTTAATATATTATCCCTCTTAATATTTTTTTTTGTTTGTTCTACTTAATACCTTTGGTTGAATACTATAATCAATACACAATTCTTCTTAAGTGCTGAAACTTAACTGAAAAGTGATTGCTGTTAAATATAAGAGTGGGAATAAGAGAGGGAAGAGATGTGCAATTCGGGACATACTCAAGCTGACTTACCTCAAACGGTAGAGTTAGAAACATACCAGGGGATCCCAATTCAATCCCATCAAGGTGGCATGTACCAATGCCATCTCACTAGTCCCAGTGATCAATTTCTGTTCACAATTGATCATAATGATAGGACTAAGAACCAAAGGGATCACATAAACAAGAATAGTCTCTGCAAATACTAGCTGATAGAATCAAAAAGGGAGAGAATGATCCAACATGGGAAATGAGATACAAAGCAGACCCATAGAATGGCAAATGTCCTAACAGCACTGTGGCCTCAGAATCAGCCCTTAAGGCATGTGGATCTGGCTGAAATGCTCATGAGAGTATTTCAGGCATGGAAAGCCAAGACACTCTGGGAGAAAAAAAAAAAAAAAAAAACTAAATGAAAGATCTCCGCAAGTGAGATCCCAGTGGAAAGATCGGGTCGTCAAAGAAGGAGGTACCTTTCTCTGAAGGGAGGAGAGAACTTCCACTTTGACCATGGCCTTGTCTAAATATGATCAGAGTTGGTGAACTCAGGGGGCTTCCATAGCCTTGGCAGCTCATGACAAGAGCCTAGGGTGATTACCGATGCCATAAACAAGAGTGTCAATTTGTTAAGTCAACAACAGGAGTCACTGTGCACTTACTCCTCATGTAGGATATCTGTCCTTAGTGTGCTGTACATTGAGATTTAATGCTATAACTAGTACTCAAACAGTATTTTTCACTTTATGTTTCTGTGTGGGAGCAAACTGTTGAAATCTTTACTTAATGTATGCTAAACTGATCTTCTGTATATAAAGAGAATCAAAAATGAATCTTGATGTGAATGAAAGGGGAGAGGGAGTGGGAAAGCCGAGGGTTGCGGGTGGGAAGGACGTTATGGGGGGGAAACCATTGTCATCCATAAGCTGTATTTTGGAAATTTATATTCATTAAATGAAAGTTAAAAATAAAAAAAAAAATCCTTGGACACTCCAAAACTATGCAGTTTTATGTGTCAGTTAAATGTAGCTAATATATAAATTAATAAAACATGATAATAAGGAGTAATTTTGATATAAGGAGTATGAGTGTATTTCAAAAATCTCATGAAAACACAGAACTGAAAGATAAATTTATTTGGGACAAAACAATTTTGAAGTCCATGTATAGTTTCTTCATAGTATACATCTTTCTTGAGTTTTTTGAAGACCCCATGTATATATTTCTTTGTGTATTTTTCCTTAAGATACAGTTTCTATTTATTTGAAAGGCATGGTTACAGAGCTGGAGAGACAGAATGTAAAAGATCTTCCATCCACTAGCTCACTTGCAAAATGGCAGTAATGGCCAAGACAGGGAAAGCCACATTCAAGAGCCAGGGATTGCAGCTGGATCTCCCCACACTGGAGTACCTGGGCCATAATATGATGCTTTCTCAGGCACATTAGCAGGCAGATGTATCAGAAGTAAGGAAGCTGAGACTTGAACTCGCACACAGCTGGGATACTCTCATCACAGATAGTGAGTTAACCTGCTGCATCACAACATTGCCCCCACTGCGTATGTCTTATGTAAATAATAAATTAATAATCCTACAATAATTGATTATATATTTAAGTAAAAATTATGCATAAGGGTGGACTAAATTATTTCTATTACAATAGGTATCTATGCTGATTCAATTTATTTGCATTAGCTGGATCAGAATTGGAACAAACAGCACTTGAACAACCTCTCTTATTGCATACCAGCATTTCAGGAAGCAGTTTGACTTTTTGTGCTTCAAGGCCAGACCCTAGGATGAGAAGATTTAAAGATTATTATACATGATCGTTATTAATTAGCTGTATTGGGATTATATGCCACCTAAAATATTAACCCAAAAGCAAAAAAAAAAAAAAAAAAAAAAACCCTCTAAGGTGGGTGTTTAGCCTAGCAGTTAAGATGTCCACATCCCATATCCAAGTACCTGTATTCAATTCTCAACTGTGGTTCCTAACTCCAGTTGCTAGCAATGCACACTTTGGGAGGCAGTGTTAGTGACACTAGTAATCGGGTATGAGAATAAATAAATAATTAGAAAAAATGAAATTTCAAAACAATGATAAAAAGTGTATTACTGGAGCACTCAAACTCAATCTTATGGAAAATGTAAAGAAGATATGGGTGATAATTTAGAAATAACTTGACTGTAAATGAGATGAGCATTCATAGAGATAGAGTATATTGTAACATTACAAACTTGGACAGGGATGGGAAACAGACATTGTTTCAAACACTTTTATAAGTCCATTTTTCTTATATTCCTAAAGTTTCTCTACCTTGTGGAACCTACATTGTGCAGTTATCATAGGTAACATGATCAGTAAATTCATAGGTTTGTAATAATGTTTTAGGGCTATTTTTTAAGATATTTACTCTACAAAAACAATGAACATTCTAATGGGAAGGAAGGGATTGATCTGCGACTGTTTTGGAGTGTCAATAAAATTTTAAAGAGAAATCAGAAATATTTGTTGATGTAGTTGTTATTTAATTTTGATCAATGAAGAAGTAGAACTTGAGAGTATGATTAGAAAAGATTTAAATGAAGTTATATAGAAAAATCCATAAACTAGAGGTATTTTATAGTTTATTATAATTATTTTTAATATTATCATGTATAATAGAGAATAATATAATTAAATTATAACTTGATTGAAGCTGCTTTGGATATTGAGTGCATTTCTAGAACCAGTGTATCACATACTTCCCATGGGTCCATTCTATGGCTGTTTTTAATAAGTAGTGAGGTTGGACCTAGCCTATGGATTTGTGTTTTCTATTTTCAGTATCTGTCAGAAAAAAAGAAAAGAAAGGAAAAAAGAAAAGAAAAGAAAGGGAAGAAAAAAGAAAAGAAAAAGAAAAGGAAAGAAAAAGGTAAGGTGCCAGTGTTATGGCATAGTAGGTTAAGCTGCTGCCTGTGGGGGCAGCATCCCAAGATGGGCACCAGTTCATGTCCCAGCTGTTCCACTTCCAATCCTGCTCTCTGCTATGGCCTGGGAAAGCAGTAGAAGATGGCCCAAGTCCTTGGGGCCCTGCAGCTGCGTGGGAGACACAGAAGAAGCTCCTGGCTTCTGGCTTCGGATCTGCACAGCTCCCTCCATTGTGGCAATTTGGGGAGTGAACCACTGGATGGAAGACCTCTCTCTCTGTAACTCTGCCTTTCAAATAAATAAAAAAAAATTAAATAAAAAAAAAGAAAGAGCAGAAAAAAATACTACTCTTAATTGGTTGAGCAACCAAAAATGTCTTATGAACACAGGCAAGAGCTAGAGGAAAACAATGAGAATTAGCTATGCTTATTGAGAGAATATAGAATATTGACTTGCTAGAAATTGTTCATTAACTGAAGTCACGGTCTATGAATTTTCAGGGGTTCTAGAAAGCTTAATTTTTAAATTTTTTACTGAATCTATTATTTTGCTAACTTAACAGAAATTTGTGTATATCTTTAAGATCTCTAACAAGGCCAAACATTTAATGAGAATGGGACCTTGATTGATCACATTTTTCTATTAATAGTTTCCAATACAATGTCTTTTCCATAGTTTCAGTGAATAATTTTTAAAGTCATTTAAATTTAATCTTTGTATAGAAGACTGCTTATCAATGAAGTAACTACTTAGAGCTAGAGAAATATATTGAAATATGAATCTCATCCAGGATAAAACCACAGGTACTTTCTTTAATTTTTAAAATTGAAAATAGTAACAGGGAAATTTTTTATCAATCACACATTATGTGCATTACATCAATATGTGTTATGTTATATTTACTTAACGCATACATATTCAAAAAATTCTCATTCCTTTGTACACTATTGTAGGGAAACATTTTGTCTAACTGTTGTCAATCTTCAAACAAGAAATATAAATTTCAGAAAATTATTGGAGGCAGTTTCCAAAAGTAGGTTCTGATGTGCTAAACCCTAATATCATTTGAAATATTCATGCAATCTAGATAAAATCCAAAAATGTTACTTTCTTATTTAAATGCTAACCTTAAAAATAGTTTTTTAACTCTCTTTTTTTGTCATGTTATTTCTGTTTTAAAAAAGTTAGAAAATTCCAAACAAACAAGAAACAAAATCTTGATTGTCTAAACTGGTTTTATTGATGTTGTTGAGGAAAAATGAGTTTTCTGGTTTTGGGGCACATCAGAAGGGTCATTTGTTAAACTAGGCATTTGCCTAATGGATATAGGAGGATCAACAAGATTAAGGTCATGGATCTTTTCTTGTTGTCAGATGGTGTGTTAAATAAAATCAAAGAATGATAAACAAGGGTAATTGCAGAGCAATGCATTCCCTTAGGATTCAATTCAGAAATCTTCTAAATGGCAGATTTTCAGGATGGACAATCAAACCCTTTTTTAAAGCTTTATAGTAGAGTTTAATGAGGTAGTCATTTTCAGGGGATTAAAGCATCCTATTCATCATTTTAAAGAAAATTATAAAATTAACTTTTTTAATTCTGTTGCATCAATACATTTACAGATGTCCTATGAAGTTTTTTATGACAAAACCTAATGTTTCTTTAGATAATTAACCTGAGGGTTTTTTTTGTAGGATAAATCAAAATGTCATATTAAAAATTAGATATAAGGAAATTCCAGATTTATAGAACTTTGAAAATTTTTTTTTTTTCCGTAGGAGGAAAGGATTTATTTCAAGAAGCACTCAGTCTTGGGGAAAGAGTGATCTCTGGATCCAAAATGTGTTCTTTTCATCCAACAAGCTCAAAAAAGGGGGTTTTATGGGATAGAAGTTTCTTTAATACAGAGTTCAGATATTAGAAGAAATCTTCAAAAAATGGCCATGGATCCAAAACCCCCCTGAGTAAATTGGTAGAGACAGAATGTCAAGTGTTTAATAATAGAGGCAGGCCTGAAGAGGAAAGGGTACTCCAGTGTGGAAAGCAGACCAAGCAGTGGGTTCCTAGGATGGCAATATCTGTAACCAGCACTGTTAATTTCAGAATCAGCCCAGCAGGCACTCTGTCATGGCAAGAGGGTGTTTCCAATCTGGAAAGCCAGGATACTGACACAAGACTGTTTCTCTTTAAGGCAACCCCCTAATCTATATCCCCTAAAGCACAAAAGTGATCATTGGAAAAAAAGGACAACACCTTCTCCAAAACGAGGGAGTAACTCTGACACTTTCATGGCCTTGTCTGAAGTCTAATGGGGAAATAAACATCAAATGCCAAGAACCCTGGGTGATTGACATTGTAGGTAAGCATGTTAATATCCTAATTGACAATGGAGCCACTTATTCTGCATTAACTTCCTGTACAGCACCCTTATCTTCAAAATGTTGCAATGGGAGTTGATGGTAGACTTTATGCCCAAAGATTTACTTTATCTTTATAGATCAGAGAAGAGGATATTTCACTCTTAGCAGCTTTTGGTGATGTCTGAGTACCCAACTCCTTTGCTTGGAAAAGATTTGCTGTCATCCCTGGGTGCTTCCCTCAAGTTAGTTGCTCCTAATTTTAAGTCATTTGCTTTTATGATAGCAAGCATTAAATAAACCCCAATTCTGATGATCTTCCTACTTAAATAAAAGATTGAATAGCTCTCAAATCTAGAATCAGGAAATACCTGAAAAGAATACATACACTGGGCCTCTTAGAGTCCACTAAAAGGACAAAATGATATTTCTCAATTGGTGTCAGTATCCTGTAACACCAGGAGTAGATGGGGGCTTAAATCCTTAATTGATGTTTCTCAACTATGGAATGCTGGTTCCAGTCAGTCTCCTTGTAATACTCCCATTCTGTTTGTTTTAAAGACAAATGGGGACTACAGAATGGTTTATGGCCTCAGAGATACTGATGAGGCAGTCATTCAACTTCATCCTAATGTACAAAATCCTTATACTATATTAACATAGATACCTGAGGGCACATCATGATACAGTGTTAGACATAGGGGATGTTTTCTTGTGCATTCCATTAAAACCAGAATCACAGTTTTTGCTTGCCTTTGAATGGACTGATCCATCCTCATATATAACTCAGCAATATACTTCAGCATTCCTCCCTCAAGGCTTGAGGGAGAGAACTCATTTGTTAGGTAATGCTCTAGCAAAGGAACTCAGATCCAATTAAAGATTAGAGCAATTCTATAATATGTAGATGATATTCTCACTTGCATTCCCTCCAAGGAGGTCTCAGAAGATGAAAATAGCACCCAGTCCTTAAACTTTTCAGGGAAATGGGGATACAGAGTTTCCCCCAATCAAACTCGGACTTCTAAACAAGAGCTAAACTACTTAGGATATATTCTGACCCCAGAAAAGTATGTTCTTTCAATTAAGGAAGAAAGCTATGCCATATATAGGGCCTACAAAGACAATGAAACAGCTGAGAACAATCCTGGGAGTGGCAGGGTTTTACATAATATGGACTCCAGGACCCAGTCTGATAGCCAGACTCTTATATGAAGCTATAAATGATCCTCACATTGACTTATTTTATTGGAAAGGAGAAGAGCAGAAGGCCTTCTGAACATTAAAGAGCTACTAACAGAAGCTCCTGCACTAAGAATCCCTAACTTGGACAACCCTTTCACTGTGTTTGTAACAGAGAAACAGGGAATGACTCTGTGTATACTCATTCAGAAAATGGGTCCACTTCCATGATCATGGGCTTACTTTTCTAAACAGCTGGGTTCAGTGGCTGCAGAGTAGTCTTCACGAATAGAGGCAGTGAATGCTACAAAACTTTTGGTGGAGGTAACCACCACATTGAATTTAGGCCAGCCACTAAAGTTTAAACTTTGCCATAGAAAACTAGGAGTTCTAGAAAGTAAAGGACATCAGTGGTTAATAGGTATATGCCTTACAGTATATTTGGATCTTTTAAAAATTAAAAAAATTAATTATATTTTTAAGATTTATTTATTTGAAAGAGAGTTACACAGACACACATAAAGACAGAGAGAGAGAGAGAGAGAGAGATTGAATCTTCCATCTGCTGAATAACTTACTAAATGGCCAGAATGACCAAGCCTGGGTCAAGCTGAAGCCAGGAGCCAAGAGATCCATCTGGGTCTCCCACATGAGCCCAGGGGTCCAGGACTTGAGCAGATACCACTGCTTTCCCCGGCCACTGACAGGGTGTTGTATTGTAAGTGGAGTGGCTGGGACTCAAACTGGGGCCCATATGGGAAGCTGGCTCTGCAGGCAGTGGTCTAAACCACTGTACCACAGTGCTAGCCCCAACGTCAGGCTCTTTTCTTAAACTCACCTGAGGTGACTCTCAAAGTATGCCGAGTCCTCCACCCAGCCTCTCTTGCCATCTGAAAGTACTGAAGAATTAACTCATGCTTATGTAGGGATCATTAACCATGACTATGCTAACAAGCCTGACCTATGAGATGAACCACTAGAAACCACAGATGTTGAGTCATTTACTAATGGCAATATCTTTTTGAAGGAAGGAGTTATACTAGCAGTGGATCTTACATAGGCATTGTCATCTAACACTTCAGCCCTAAAGGCTGAACTTATTGCTTTCACTAGAGCCTTACAATTATGCAAAAGACAAAAAATTTAATATTTATCAACTCCAAACATGTTTTTCTGTATTACATGAACATGCAAAAATTTGGTAAGAAAAAGCCCTACTGATTATAAATGACTCTGATATTGAATATGGAAAAGAGATAGTAGCTCTCTTTCAGGCAGTGTTGGAATCTTGGGAGTGACTGTCATATACAGCAGTGGACATTAGAAGAAATAAAACATGTTAGCAAAGGAAATGCAGTAGCAGAAAAGGCAGTAAAATGAGTTACTGCAGATTTCAGAAATGACTCAAGTGCTTCAGCCCATAAGGTTAATCAAAAATCCTTACTATACTGAGTCTGAGATAGAATGAGTTGAGCAATGTGGTTATCCTAGAGATGCCAATGGGTAGTGGATTTTAAATCATAAAGGCATGCTCTCAAGGGCTGTTCAGTGGAAAATTAAGGACATACAGGATACATGACTCTACTGAGCTGGAAAAAAAGATTTTTTATGATTTATTTATTAACTTGAGAGGCATAGTTACAGACAGAGAGAAGTAGAGACAGAGAGAGAGGTCTTCCATCCTCTGGTTCACTCCACAAATGGCCACAACAGCCAGAGCTGCACAGACCTGAAGCCGGTAGCCAGGAACTTCTTCCAGGTCTCCCATGTGGGTGCAGGGGAGAAGCATTTGGGCCATCTTCTTTTGCTTTCTCAGGCCAACAGCAGGGAGTTGGATAAGAAGTAGAGCAGCCAGAAATCAAACTGGCACTCATATGGGATGCTAGCTTCACACTTGGATGCTTAAGCTACTGTGCCACAGTACCGGCCCAAGGAGTTTCAATGCAAATAGTTTCTTCGATATTTGAAGGAAAAGGACTGTATACTGTTATAAGAGATGTAATTCATTCCTATTCCATCTGTTTACCAAGTAGCTCTAATAGTCACATTCATGACTCCCTCAACTCACTCCTGTACAAAGGAGGGGAACGTAACCAGATGAAGACTTGTAAATAGACTTCATCAATATGACTTCAGCAAGTAATTACAAATATCTACCAGTCTTTATTGATACTTTCACAGGACAGATAAAGAATTGGAAAGAAGTCTCTCCCTCTGACCTATTAAAACTTAAATGGAAGGGATCTTACTAGGTGCTACTTAGCATTTCTACTATAGCTAAGTTATAGGGCATTCCAAGCTGGATACACTTGTCAAGAATTGAACTTTTACCTCTTGAGTCTCCGTAAGTGCACACAGAGGATAAATCTGCTTACTCTTGTGAGCCACTTGAAAACCTCAAATGCCTCTTCAAAAAGTGAAAACATAAGTAAAGTCTTTGCTTTTGTCATATCGAGGCTGTTGTACTTTATGGCAGACATGTTTTATCCACATCTAATTCTCTCAGGGAGCTGCTATATGCAAGACAATTCCCTAATGTGTTCTTCAATCATAATAGTGGATCTCATTATACATTATGAAACCATTTTTAAAAAGCTATATATTTCTTGGGGAAATCCAGTCCGCACCTTAGGCCAGGTTTTATAGCAACTACTCAAGTCTATGGATGCTCTCTCTAAGGAAGTCATGTGTAACCAGATAGCCTTAGAATATATACTTACAGAATAAGAGGAATGTGTGTAGGGACTAATGGAATCTGTCACATTTACTCTAATAGCAGTATATTCACTGAAAAAGACCTTCTGTGTCTTTAAACCCAGGGTAGATGGTTTTATAACCTGGGCAGAGGCAGTCTCAGCTCCCACCATTTGGCAAGCAATAGAAAATATTTTGCTTTTCCTAAAAGAGATCCCATCCATGATTTATCTTTTTTAATTATGCTCATTCTGATTGAAAATGTGTCTATTTCAGAATTCAACAGCTTCTCAAAGTAATTATGACCATATAGGGACCACAGCTATTGGTCCTGACTGGTGAAAATTCTCTGACTCATGAGACAGATCCAGTAGATGAGAAAGGTTTCCATACCTGGGGTAAGCAGGAACCGCAAGATGATTATCAGGAAGCAGATATAGAAGTTGGAACTCTGTGCCTCAGAACTCCCTTAAAATTAAAGGTCAGAAAACACTGAGGGACGAGGGGTATGAGACATACAGATAGATAGGATTGCTGAGCTGAAGTCACAAGCCTGCTTGTGATCCTATCTCCTACTGATCAGTCAATATGCCCCCTTTCTCTCTCTCTCTCTCTCTCTCTCTCTCTCTCTCTCTCTCTTTTAGGACAGGTAGAGTTAGATAGTGAGAAAGAGGGAGAGAGAGGAAGGTCTTCCTTCTGTTGGTTCACCCCCCAAATGGTTGCTACGGCCGGCACGCTGTGCCGATCCGAAGCAAACAGCCAGGTGCTTCCTCCTGGTCTCCCATGCGGGTGCAGGGCCTAAGCACTTGGGCCATCCTCCACTGCCTTCCCGGGCCACAGCAGAGAGCTGGACTGGAAGAGGAGAAACTGGGACAGATTCTGGCACCCCAACCGGGACTAGAATCCCCGGGGTGCCAGTGCCCCAGGCAGAGGATTAGCCTAGTGAGCCCTGGTGCCAGCCATATATGCCCCCTTTCTCTGGATGTATCTGCTTCATCTGCAAGGACCAAATAAGCATGCCACGAGAAAATCAAATGTAATCGCTTTGTGGAACTTACAGAGGTGCCATATATTTCCACATGGCATCATGCCTGTAGCACCATCCCTAACCCCTAGCCTCTCTCTCTCTCTCTCTCTCTCTCTCTCTCTCTCTGTCTCTCTCCAAGCCGCACATACTCTGTTTTCCCTGCCCCATCCCTTCTTCTTTTTGGGCAATCTTCTGGCCCACTTCCCACTCATGATTAAATTATCTTTGTGTGGTACAACCCAGGCTCATGTGTGTGTGTGCACATGTGTGTGTGCTCACTTTTCCACCTTTTAAATAAATTTGATAGCTTTGTGCATCTTATTTATGTCAGGATTTAGAATTCATATCTTTGTGCATGCCAAGAGGCTGGGTTGAAATAAAAACACCCCTTGCCCACATCATTTTGATCTTATCAGTTCTCACATTGTGGGGAGCAGATTGACTACCAAGAGTCATTGTCAGAAACACTTTCACCATATTTGAACAACAAAGACATAGAAACAGGGGTCCTTAGAGTATGTCTACCTGGAGTCCATGCTTAAAAATAACTTTATCAATTCTGCACAGGTGAGACTCATCATCTCAAATCATCAGGCCAGAATTATCTCTCTACAAACTGTACTTCTGTAGGATCCTGACAGGCAGTACATACAAAGCACAAAAAAGGAAATATATACATATATTGTATATATATTGTATATATATATTGTATATATAGTATGTGTATATATATATGTATCTATAAATGTAGATATATATCCCAGATCACAAAAAATCACCTTTGTGTCTTAAAACACAATAAAGTTATAATCTAGTAGCAGACATTGTAGTTTGCTGGTTTATTATTTACATTAAATACAGTAAGAAAGATTGACGTACAATATAGTGATCTCAGACTTGAAAAAAAAGTTAGCAAATGAAAAAATCAAAAGACTTACTTTAAAACTTTACATCTTAAGAATTAGCAAAGGTTCAAACCATGTGACCAAAATAAGATATTAGCCAAAGCTGTGGGCCAGCCTAATTAGAGTTCAAGTGATCATGCAAACATTTTAAAATAGGCAGATAATTTTAATTTATTTGACTCAGTTCCCCCAAGCAATCAAGACACAATAAAAGACAATGGAAAACACAAGAAACCTTCTCCAGACATGCATAAAATCCCCCCTTCCTAGGCTTGTTACAAAAACAAAAGCCTTGATTAAAAGGAGTAGAACATGACATGATCCCATTACTTTAGAGTAGTCAAATAACTCAAGGAAAAAGGAAGTAGGAATTGGTAAAATAGTATTACATTACTAGGTGGAAAATAATTTGAATTATTTTACCTTTAAAAACACCTAGCAGGGCTGGTGCTGTGGTTTAGCAGGTTAAGCTGATGCCTGCTGTGCCGGCGTCCAGCATGGGTGGCTGGTTCCAGTCCTGGCTGCTCCACTTCTGAGGCAGCTCTCTGTTATGACTTGGGAAACCAGTAGAGGATGGCCCAAGTCCTGGGGCCCCTGCACCTGCGTGGGAGGCCCAGCAGAAGCTCCTGGCTCCTGGCTTTGGATCTGCACAGCTCTGGCCATGGCGGCCAATTGGGGAGTGTACCAGTGGATGAAAGACCTTTCTCTCTCTCTGCCTTTCCTTATCTCTCTCTTTAACCCTGACATTCAAATAAATAAATAAATCTTTTAAAAAAAAAAACACCTAGCATAAACATGAGAAATAGTCATTTAATATTAAATTTTGTGTATAGTTGTGATGCACAACATGACATGCGTTGTCTCTACATATTAACTGTAGTGTCCTATGGCTTGCATCTGCCCATTTCCTCACCCCTCTCCCTCTAGAGACTGTATCTCTAGATCTTTGTATTTGTTTTCTTGCTCCTGTTTGGGTGGTTTTATCTTGTAAGATTCCACACATAAGTGAGATCTTACAATATTTTTTCTTTCAGCGTCTGGTTTATCTAACATAGTATAATGTTCTTCAGTTTCTCCATGTTGTGACAATTGGCAAGGTCTCTTTCTTTTTTAAGACTGAATAATACATGTTTCTTACCACAGCGTCTTGATTGATTTGTCCATTAATGGGCATCTCAGTTGTTTCCCTTGCTTGACTATTTTGAATAATGTGCAATAGAGTGCAGCTATTTCCACCAGGGGGGGATTTAATGTTCTGCTATACACCCAGAAGAGTGATTGTTAAGTCATACAGTTGTTCTATTTTTTATTATTTTGGGGAACTCCATGGAATTTTCTATATTGTCTGTACCAGTCTACATTCACAAAGAGTAAACAAGGCTTCCATTTTCTCCACACACTCAGTCCCACTTAGCTCTTGTCTTTTTAATAATGTCTGTCCTAATAAGTATGAGGTGATATCTCACAATGATTTTTAGTTACATTTCCGTGATGATGAGTACTTTTGAGCACCTTTTCATGTACCTATTGGATATTTTTATGTCATCTTTGGAGAAATATCTTAAAAGCCAAGTCAAAACAGAAAGGGTAATGAAGATCAAATAGCAATCCACAAACGACTTATTTACAGAAAACTAAATCACTTTGATGACAAAAAGTAAATGAAGATAAAAAAGTATAGTTTCTAGACTAAGGTCAAATATGAAATATACAATCATAAACAATCAATACATTTTAAAATTATGAAAGAACCAATGACTATCTACTTTTATATTTGATTTTTAGTATGTGCAATAACACATTGTAGAAATAAATTAGTTTTGTAATTCAAGGATTGAAATAGGCATTTATGAAGATTAGGAGAGGTGTTACTCTCAGATTTATCATATTTTTTCTCTTTCAAATTCTAAAGAAGGAAATTAATATTTCCAAAATTTAGGCCAAATATCCAAAAAAGGAGAGATGGATTCAGCAAGAATTTGCTGTTTCAAATATTCTACAAAAATGTAGATATAGAAACCATAATTTTGAAATAAAAAGTGGTTTAGTAGTGTTTTCTAGCAACGTTTTGTTTTCATGTAATGAATAAATGTCTTTTGATGAAACAAAACAAATTTGGGGGAGATGTTTTTTGAACATAAGTATTGTTACTATAGTTATATAAATCACATTTCAAAAATCAGTAAATATAGTTTATTCATGGTATCATTTTATTTCTATATCATAAAACTAAAATTGAAAGCAAAGCTAACATAAATGCTTCCAGGAGTTAATAGAATTGAACTAAATTGATCATTGTATCTATAATTCAAGACTGATATATAATTTTTCAGGCCTTTTATTTTATGTTCTATTCTTATGCAGTTATGTTCCATATACACTATATTTTTTTTCCTTTCTCAAATTGCATTGTGAATTTAGTTTTAATTCTTCATATCAACACAACACAAAAATTTATATAACAATACACACAACATTCAGCATTATTTTAATGAATAATATTTTATATTAATATTGTGCTGTGATTCATAAAATTAATAAATTCTTCAGTAAAATTTACTACCAGCATGAGGAAGTCATGCCATCAAAACTCAAAAAGATGAATATGAAAAAGTTAAAAGGATGTTTTGAAGTTCCTTCCATGTATGAATTCTTAAGGCCTATAAAAATTTTTAGGAAACATAGAAAGCATATTCAAAGCTAGGTTATATCATTATTTTTATCAGTTTATGTAGGTGGTTTTTAATTAATTTATTCACTTAGCAAACACAATCTTCAAGGCTAAAAATTGATACTCAGTAAATGGTATTTATAGTTATTAATATGTGGTATATATTGAGCTCAATTAGATAATTTATTAAAAATCTTTTGAGTATTTTATATGACACATATAAATAAAGAGCTTATAAGATTATTTTACATAAAAATTATTTGAAGAACAAACCTTAAGTGCTAACCCCTTTTCCCATTTTCATTCACAACTATCTTTTTTGAGAAACCTAGATTTTTATTAAATTGGACAATCATTCAATACCTATTGTAGGCCAAGCATGGGTGCAATATACAAATATGATGCACTACAAATAGGATAAAAACCACAAAGGAGAAGAAAAGATAATTTACGTCTGGGAAACTAATAATCACTACTTGAATAGCGTTTGCAGAAAGTGTACTTTAACACATTGAGAAAGGACTCATTGGTGGAAACTGTCATATACGTTACTCATGAGGTGGTATCTATCAAAATTATGAGTTTTCACAGAAGATAAAACAAGCCTCTCAACTTGACCTTACAAATTATAAATAAATGGGGTTTTTCAAAGCCATTATAAACAAATGTGTACTCATGGAACTTCTCCTTTTGCTTTAGTTTCTTTTTTTTTTTTTTTTTTTTTTACTTAAGAACTGGATTATATTTAAATGCATGACAAGATTTATCATTCTTAGTAACATCTGAACTTCTACTTATGTTGTTTTACCAATAAAATGCAAAAATATGAATCAAATTTTAACATACTTTTTTATCATTTTATAATTCATGGGTATATCCTCTGGGCAACAGTTTGTCCATTTTCCTAAAGAAATATGTTCCTATATAATTTATTTAACTTTTGATAAAGTTGGCTTTTATTATAACTCTTGTCCATATTTGGAGTAGATAATTTACATAAAAATAACAACATGGACATTTAAAAAATAAATTTATTGGGGCTGGCTTTGCGGCATAGTGAGTAAAGCTTCCAGCTGCAAAGCTGGCATCCCATAAGGGTGCCGGTTTGGTCCTGGCTGCTCCACTTCTGATCCAGCACCTTATTAATGCTCCTGGGAAAGCAGCAGAAGATGGCCCAAGTGTTTGGGCCCCTGCACCCATGTGGGAGATGGGATAAAGCTCCTGGCTCCTGGTTTCATCCTGGGACAGCTCCAGCAGTTGTAGCCATTTGGGGAATAAATCAGCAGATAGACGATCGATTTCTCTCTCTCTCTTTCTCCTTTACTGTTTCTCTATAACTCTTACTTTCAAACAAATAAATATTTAAAAATATGAAGATATTAAAAACAAATAAAACTATAATAACTATATTTATCGCAGCATAAACTTGTATACAATGTACTTGATATCTTATATTCTGGTTTGAGGGAGCTGGCATTGTGATATAGCAGTTAAATCCACTGGCCACAATGCCGGCATTGCATAGTGGACTAACAATTTGAGTTCCAGTTGCTCCACATCCAATTCACTTTCCTGCTAATGCCCCTGCAAAGACAGTAGGAGATGGCTAAATAAGTTGGGGCCCTGAAATCCACATGGGAGACCAGGATGGAGTTCCTGACTCCTAGATTCAGCCTGACCCAACCCTGGCCATTGAGACCACTTTGGAAACCAGTGGATGGATGATCTCTACCTTTCAAATAAATAAATAAATAGTAAATCACTAAAAATAAATAAATTATGGCTTGAGGGGGTTTAAAATATCAAATTTCTAGGCACATACAAGTAATATTTTACATAATGCATTTTATTAAAACATATTAGATAAATAGAAAATGAAAATACATTGGCTGGATATTATCAGTCTGTTTTTAAGATAAAATGCTGCTTAAAATAGAAAGTATTTACTATATTTCATATTTTTGTTATTTAATATTTATAAAACAGAATGAAATAGAAAAAATGAGAAGGAAATTCTCAACATTTTATTCAAATTAACATTAAAATTTATATTTTTCTCCTTCAATAATTGCATGTGAATGGTCTAGCTTTCTTTAACTTCTTTAACAACCTTAGTCCATAATGATAACAGCTTTAATCTTTTGTTAATCATAACGTAACCTTTGTTTTGATAGCGCATTAGCCTTCAGGAAAGTTCATCCAGAGACATATAGAGAGAGACGACAGACACGGAGAAAGAGCTGCTATTCTGTGGTTCATTCATGAAAGGGCTGCAACAGCCAGAACTGGGTTACACTAAAACCATGAGCTAAGAATTAAATCTGGGTCTCTCATGTGAGTGATAGGGACTCAACTATTTGAGCTAATCATCTGTTGTTTCCAACGGTGTGTGTTAACAGGAAGCTGGATTTATAAGTGGAGCCATGATACAAACCTAACTACTGTAATATGGGATGCAGGTGTCTCAAGTAGTGTGTTAGCCACTGCATCAAATGCCTGCCCCTGAAGTATTTTTACAGATTTTTGCATATACAAAATGTATATTTTCTGGACTTTGATAGGAGAAATTGTCATTAGTCTTAAACATTTTCATTTTCTTAATTACTCATGAACATAATATTACACATATTCATACAGAAACACATTTTTCACACACTACAAGACAGTTTTATTATTTTTCTTTAAAATGATGAACTCATAAACTTTTCTGAATTTCAGACCTTTATATTATACTAATATAGAATGAACCAGAAATCTCAATTCTCTTGTCAGTTTTGATCAGAACTAAGAGTTTTCTGAATTACTATCACTTATCCTTTTAGTCACTAAATTACAAAAGCTTTCTTTCCAAGATCTAACAACTAATTTGTGTCCACTTATTTTTTTCTGGCAGCTAAATTGGTTTTACATTTGAAAAATGCTGCATTATAGAAAATGAGGTTAAATAATAATAATTTACTAGCACATTAAAAAGAGAAGAATGTTACAAATACTATGTAGACATAGTTTGCAAATAATGAGCAAATGTAATAAATGATCAGAAAATGTATTATTTCTGTTATAATAATTCCCAGCAAGTGAAACTTGTTTCTTGTAGGTTTTATTCACCATAAAATAAATAATGCAATGAATAAAATAAATTTAACTGTATATTTGTGTTGCTTTCAGGAGACCATGGAAAGCTAATTTTCTGAAGTTAATTTTACCAAAAATGGAAGGATGTCTGAAAAGTTGATGGTTACTGAATATACAAGAATTTCTGAATATGTGACCTCACTTGCCATGAACAATCATTGCACTAATATGCATTTTTAACAGTATTTTACCCAATTACATTAGTAGATTGCATAAAAAATGTTTTAAAATTTCTGTTTTCTTAAAGAGTTGAAAAAAACACATTGGTAAGTGGCATCTGGAATTCTTGCAAAAATCTGCCTGATTTAAAAGATCATAAAATCATAAAATCATCTGACTGTCTCATCCTGGCTTTTGGGGACAAATTTTCCTCTTGAACACTGATAAGTGCCAGATTTGGATTGTCATAGAGGTTTATTTTCTTTATCTGATGGCTGAGCTGACACAGAAGGCTCAACTTAGCTGAATGGAACCGGGTAACACAAGTAACTGTCCTCCAGGGGCTCCCTTTCACTAAAAAAGCATTCACCACCAGGAACTTCCATAATTTCATGGTCACTGGATTGCTGTCCTTTTTTCTTCAGGAATATATAGGCAATTATTGGGTCAAGAGTAACCATCTACCAAACATTTGCCATGGAATACAGAAGCCAGTTTTGCCTATTGTGAGCTATTGAATAATAGGATTTACATTATGGCTTGTCTCTACTACTTTGTTAGTTTTTCTCCAATGCAAGTTTCCTTTTCTAAGTGCCCCTGGAAGTGTTTGCTTTTAAATATCAAAATTTCTGAACATTATTCTAACATGTCTCAAATAAAACACATATCAGCTTTCACTAAGAGTGATAAAACTCTGCAGTTTCGATAGCATACTAATAAAATTATTCTCTCATTTACCTCCCACACTTGCGTGATAAGTTCCTATGGCTCATCATTATCTTCACAGGCTTCACAGTTTAGGAAACATACAACCATGCACACGGTTAATGAAAGTAGGAGACTATATAAAAACCTGACACTGAGGAATGTTCGTGTCAGGAAGCCTGTTTTCTCAGAAGTGATGCTCTTTGATCTTAGATGTGAGATATGCAGAGCCATTTTCTAGACAAAAGAATGCTGTATCTTAGGAACATTCGAGAGTATGAAGATAAGCAAGCAGAAATCAGAAATATTGTAAACCGAATAATGGTCTCCCAGAGTTTTTAACATTTTTTAACATTTTCATTTTCTTAATTACTCATGAACATGACATTACACATATTCATACAGAAACACATTTTTCACACACTACAAGACAGTTTTATTATTTTTCTTTAATTCTTGAAACCTGTGAAAATGTTTTGATACTTGCAAAAGGAAACTGGAAGAAGTAAATAAGGTCAAGCATCTTAAGAGAGGGAAATTACCCACTTTGATATGTTTATTTGAACTAATTTCATAAACCATTATAGTTAAATCTCTTCACCTGAAAGTAGAAGAGAACTGTGACAGACCTCAGAGATAATGTAGCACAAAGAGTATTCAAAGAAAGTCCAAATGTGAGAAGAATTTGAACATCATTTCAGCACTGTGACATGTGGTGGGAGGCAGTTAGAAGCTGTATCAGTGAAAGCTCTTTAAGAGCGCAGGGAAAGTTCTGGAATTCAGCAAGGGAATGGATACCTCAGTCATACAATCACATACAACCACAAGGAACTGTGTTCTGCCAACAACTTGAATGAGTTTAGAAGTGGATTCCTTCTGGAGTCTTTCGATAAAAAGACTTTATTTTTAATCAAATAAGCTGGCTGACATTTTGATATCTGCTTTGTGAAACTTGGAGCAGGTAAAATATCTTTGTCAATACTGAAGAAAATATAAGATAATTAATGTACATATTTTTTAAAGATTTATTTTATTTATTTGAAAAGCAAAGTTATACAGAAGCAGAGAGAAGCAGGAAGGGGGAGAGAGAGAGAGAGAGAATCTTGCATCCACTGGTTCATTCCCCAGATGGCTGCAATGGCTGAAGCTGGGCTGATCTGATTTGAAGCCAGGAGCAGGAGCTTCTTCTGGGTTTCCCACCGGGTGCAGGGGCCCAAGGACTTGAGCCATCTTATACTACTGCTACTTTCCCATGCCATAGCAGAGAGCTGGATCAGAAGTTGAGAAGCTGAGACTCAACCCAGCGCCCATATGGGATGCAGGCAGCAGCTTTACCTGCTAAACCACAGCACCAGCCACCAGCAGAAAACATATATATATATATACACACACACACACACACACACGTGTGTGTAATTTATATAAACCATACACTATTTTATATATATCATAAATTATAGAATCATTTGAGAATCAAGAACAGACAATGAGACCATGTGTTCAGATGATATCTTACGAATTCTTAAGTTAAGATTTTTCTCTTGAGATTAAATTCTATCTTGTAGACACTTGGCAGTTGTAAACTGATTTTAAGATGTAGATTGGCATCATCATATTAGAATGATCATTGAGGGCAATGGCTAAGAAGGTATGATAAAGAGATGTTACTAGACAATTTAAAACTTACAAAAAGGCATTTGTTATATATTTTAAAAGATTTATTTATTTGAGAGGCAGAGTTACAGACAGAGGGAGAGACAGGCCTTCCATCTACTGGTTCATTCCCCAAATGGCCACAATGGACTGAGCTGGGCCCCTGAAAGCAGGAGCCAGGTACTTCTTCTTGGTCTCCTACATGGGTACAGGAGCCAATCCCTTGGGCCATCTTCCACTGCTTTCCCAGGCCATAAGCAGAAGGCTGGATAGAAAGAGGAGCAGCCAAGACATGAACTGGGACCCATATTGGGTGCCAGCACCACAGGTGGAGGTTTAATCTACTAAGTCACAGCTCAGGTCCCAGCATTTGTTGTATTGCAATCATGATATGACAGACTGATTAGAATAAGGGAAGCAGCTATAAATTCACTGAAACATTATTTCCACACTATTATGATACAAACTCAACAAAAGTGTGTGTTATAGTGGGAATGTGAAGAACAAGGGGAGACTTGTCTTCCTTCCAGGTTTCTGGCTCATCATAGACAGGATTTAGTGAGATCCAGAAGATCTCAGACAATGAGGATGATATAAAATAAAGAGAGGGAGAGATATGATGGATTCATTAGTCAAATGACAACTTTAATGGACTTTGTATAATTTAAAGATAGCTCATAAGTCTGTATTCTTAGTTGGGCTGTTTTCTTATGCAGCTTTTAGAGCTGTTTGCTGTACAAGATGTTCAATCATATATGTGTAATTTTTATTTATTTATTTAATTTATGAGAGAAAGATGAGAGAGGGGAGAGAGAGAGAGAGAAAGAGAGAGAGGCCATACAGTTGTTCAAACTCAAATTCCCACAAAAGCCAGAGCTTAGCCAGGATGAAGCCAGGAGCCAAGAACTTACTCTGGGTCTCCAATGTGGAAACAGGTACCCAACTATTTGAGCTATCACCAGCTGGATCCCTGGGTACATATTGGCATGAGGGTTGAATCAGTAGTCAGAGCTGGAACACAAACCTGGGCACTCTGATATGAGAGATGGGTAGGTGGACAAACCAATCAGCAGCTTAAATGCCTACCACCAGCCACATATGTTATGAAAAGTGATTCAGTTTTAGTTTTTTCTGTGGATATTAGGATATGAGTAGTAATCAAAGCCATGCTTTCCTGAAATTGAAGAAAACCAATGAATGTTTCAAAGGCTTGCAGTCTTAAAAGTTCCAGCACAGCATAGCCTGATTGGCTTATAGGTGTAAGAAAGTAAGTTGGAAAAATATGTGAAATTTCTTAGAGAGAGACAAATTAGGAGACACCCCGAGAAAATTACTGTGTTTTTAGCCATGTGCCTTATACCATATATGTTGTGTTCTGTTATGTTCCCCAGCCTCCATTTAAGGATTGGAGGAACAACAAACATAAGTTGCTGGTATTTCACAGACTGAAGTAGGGTGGGGCATCTTTTTCTACTATAATGGTTTATGAAAAATGTAAGTATGTGTCAGACACAGTGTTCTGAAATGTAAGCCAATGATGAGGTCAGAGATTCTAATTTCTGAGTAAATCCAAGTGTATGACTCAAGGGTACACACAGAACTTGAACAAGATAAAAACAAAGCAAAACCAATAAACAAAAAATACTAAGTATAAAAAG
The DNA here is from genome assembly GCF_051225735.1 of Oryctolagus cuniculus. Lineage (NCBI taxonomy): Eukaryota > Metazoa > Chordata > Mammalia > Lagomorpha > Leporidae > Oryctolagus > Oryctolagus cuniculus. The sequence goes on along the minus strand of NC_142874.1, from coordinate 61,985,120 downwards.
AAAGTGTCTTTATAAAATCAATGGGCAGATCTTAAAATCATAAAAAGCACAGTGGTTTCAATGAAATTCCAACATGAATTTGTGTTTCATATTAAAAGATGAAAAGTGTGAGACACTATATAAAAGCTTTGAGGGAGATGGTGAAGAGCATGTGATATTGTGCTGCCTGGCATCAAGGCATCTGCAATCTCATTAATGAGAGAAACAATGAATAGTATGAATGTCTAAAAGGTAAGATTAGAAGCTGAAAAATTAAAATATTAGCTGGGTTATCACTGGGGGTTCTATAGAGTAATAGAGTTAAAAGGATGTACAAACGTACAGTCATATGAGGATGGTGATGATGATACATGATGGAAGATAGATATTGATAGATAGATACATGCATACATACATACAAACATAGATACATAGGTAGATAGGTAGATAGGTAGCTAGATAGATTTTGGGCATTTGCTTCATAAAACTGTGGTAGTTATTAAGTCCATAGGACAGGAAGCTGAAAATTCAGGCAGAGATTTTATGTTATAGTCTTGAGGCAGAATTCTTTCTAGTTTCCATAAAGCATAGGTTTTTGTTTTAAAGGCCTTGCCTTGATTGGGTGCAGCCCACCCATTATATTGACAGTAACATTTTTGTTTAAAGCCAACTGATTGCAAATGTTAATCACATCTATAGAATACCTTCACAGCAATATCTAGATTAGTGTTTGCCCAAAAAAAAAAAACATCATAACCTAGTTAAATTGACACATACATACTGATCATCACACAGGGTAGATTATGGTTTTGATCTTTCAAAACCAGCAAGCTAAAGCAAGATATTAACATGTCTTTTCCTTAGTTTTTCCATAAATTATATAAATATAGTACTAGTAATTTCCTCATAAGTATGTCCAAAATATTATAATTGTATTTCAATAAGAAGCACTTAAGATACTAAGGGGCGTGTAAATAATTGATGTTATATATAATTCTTTTTTTGGCTCCTAGGTTATACAACTTAAACCAAATGTTCTAAATTAGAATACTGTCTTAAGTGTTGGAACTGAAGTTGGGCTGGGGAAGAAGAGGTAGCCAGGGGGCCAGCATTGTAGTGTAGCAGGTTAAACTGCTGTGTGCAATGTCAGCAACACATGTGTCTATTTAAGTCCTGGCTCTCCACTTCCAATCCAGCTTGGCCTCTGTACCCACTGGGAGACACAGATGAAGATTGTGGCTCCTGGTTTGGTTTTGCCCAGCACTGGCCGTTGTGGCCATTTAGGGAGTGAATCAGTGGATGGAAGATATCTCTTTTTGTCTCCTTTTATCTATTCTGGGTTCTGAAATATATATATATATATACATGTATATATATATTTCACCAAGAAGAAAATAATGTATAGTTTTAATCTGGTTATGAGTATTTATATATATATATATATGCCTTTAACTAATAAAGTTAATAAAGGTTAATAAAGTTCTAAATATTTGATATATATATATAATCTACCTAAGTAAAAACATTGGGAAAGGATAAAAATTATTATCATATTTTATGTTTGATTTTAAATGATGATACTGAGAAGGATGCATCTGTATATGCATCAATCAACAGATAGCACATATTGAAAATTACTGAGAAATCACATAAAAATTGCTAATATAACTGGAAAATTTTAGAACTTAATAATCACAAATTCTTTAATTATAAAGCAATGTGATTATGTTCCTTGAACTTATCTAATAAAATCATTCTCCAGTATATGGTCCCATTACTCTGTTTATTTTATATTTTAGTACCCATATTGTTTCCTTATATTCATAATCAATTCAGAGACATTTCTGATTTCTTATACTCATTTAAATATTTGTACATAAATTGCATGTGGATTCAATTGCATCCTTGAATTAATAATCTATGAAAGTTAACTCAATTTTTCAGCTAAAACTCCAGATGATGGGGACAGGTATTTGATACAGTAGTTAAGTCACTGCTTGGGACATCCCAATCCTGTAATGAAGTGCCTAGTTTGAGTTCTGGCTCCTTTGCTAATCCAGTTTCCTACTCATGCTCATCCTGGGAGGCAGCAGATGTTGCCTCAAGTACTTGAGAGTCTGTCACCTGTGTGCCAGAACTGGAAGGAGGACTCAGCTCCTGATATTAGTTTGACCCAGTTCTAGCTTTTATGATCATCTAAAGAGTGAACCTGTAGATTGTAGATGGATCTCTCTCTCTCTCTCTCTCTTTCTCTAACTCCCCTCCCTCCCTCCCTCCTTTCCTTTATAACATTGAAACAAAAACTCTAGATCATCTGAATATATCTATCTCTGTCATTCAGCATGCAAATTGATTTGGAGAGAAGACTTGGCAGAAATGTTCACTTGCCTGATTACTTTTCCATGTTTGCTTAATCTACTGTGGTAAGACATCTATTTCTAAATTCAGTTTTCTCTTTGGTTAGCTCACAATATGCCTATGCCTAATTTCAGAGCTAGAGTTTTTTGTTGTATTACTTTGCAGAGATATACATTGATATGTCAATTTCTGCCACTGTTGGAAATTCCTGCCTTGTAAGGAATGTGGTTTTGTCAATTAAAAGTAATTCCAGAGTATGAGAGGCAATTCAAGTCAATGAGGCTACAAAATAACAGGGTTGTTTTTGGCTAGTTTGTCAGTACATGGGTGTAGATATCCAAAGGACAAAGTACTTTAGAAATGCATAAATTTATCATATAATAAGAAAAATGAGGTAATCTTTGCCTTTCTGATGTTTTAATTTTCTTACAAACTTTTCCTTCACTTTTTTAATAGAAAGCTTTTATTTAATAAATATAAATTTCATAAGTACAACTTTTGGATTATAGCAGTTCTGTCCCCCATATCCACCCTCTCACTCCCAAACCATCCCACCTCCTACTCCCTCTCATATCCCATTCTTCATTAAGATTTATTTTTAATTATCTTTATATACAGAAGATCAACTCTAAGATTTCAACAGTTTGCACCCACACAGACACACAAAGTATAAAGTACTGTTTGAAGATTAGTTTTACTGTTAATTCTCATGGTACAACACATTAAGGACAGAGGTCCTACATGGGGAGTAAGTACACAGTGACTCCTGTTGTTGATTTAACAATTGACACTCTTATTTATGACATCAGTGATCACCCGAGGCTCTTGTAATTTGCTGCCAGGGTTATGGAAGCCTCTTGAGTGCACAAACTCTGACATTATTTACGCAAGGCCATAATCAAAGTGGAAGTTCTCTCCTTGATGGTCCCTTTCTTTCCATCAGGATCTGACTCACAGAGATCTTTCATGTAGGTCATTTTTTGCCACAGTGTATTGGCTTTCCATGCCTGATGTGCTCTCATGGGCTTTTTAGACAGATCTGAATGCCTTAAGGGCTGAGTCTCAGGCCAGAGTGCTGTTTAGGGCGTTTGTCTTTCGATGAGTCTGCTCTGTATCCTGCTTCCCATGTTGGATCATTCTCTCCTTTTTAATTCTATCATTATTAGCAGACTTCTCAATCCTCCAAATTGGCTTATAGGCTTTCAATTTTACTTCTATATTACTTGTGAATATATTCCAATTTTTCATTAAATAAGCATGTCTCCAGTGTATATAATAGGAATTTTCCACTTTGTATGGTGGCATATCCAGATTCTCTCATATGGATATTCACATACCTGCTTTGTATATGTCTTTGATCTTTTTTGTCACATGTGTCTATTTGTATACTTTCAAGATGAGTGTTCCTAACTACCAATTTCTTTGCCACTTCTTTTTTATAATATAAATTGAATTTTGATAACTATTATGAAATTGTGAAAATATACAGTCATATTGAAGCTTGGAGAGATTTCTCTGATATTTAGCAAAATTTTGAGATAGTTTATAAAATATATGCATACAATATTTACAATTAAGCGCTCTATTACAGGAGAAAAAATCATATCACAAGGACTGCTAGGATAGTAAAAGTCATTTTTATTTCTTTCTGGTGTTTCTAGATGTTAATTACTGATTTTTCTTTAAGGGTGTGAAAAAATTAATATATTGTTATGGTCTAATAATATTGAGTACATCCTGTTTACAAAGAAATTTAATAGCCATATCACTTAAATTTTGACACTTAAACACATAAAATAGTTCAAAAATGTCAAATCTCTACCCTTGATCAAGATATAGTTGCAATAAAAGTGAAAAGAAGAGGCCTAAAGACACAATATAGTCAATTAATTGAGTTTAGTTTTTAATGACATTATGTCTTGGTAACCTGTGAGATTAGAATTCTGAATTAGAAATATTTTATTTTTCAGTGACAAATGAAATATGTTCACAGGAGGCAAAAGATCAGGGAATGCTGTTCTAATATTTATATTGACATAGAAGACTTTTATTCTTATCTTTTTATCAGGTTAATATTAACAAAATCAACATACATAGCTAGTATGTTTCAAGTACTACTAGAAGACAGAAACCAGAGAACTCTCCCAAATTAAGTGAATGCTACTCAAAATATGGGAAACAAAGTTATTAAGTATGAGAATTGTTTTTTTAAATAACTGTACTATCCTAAGCAGCATTAAAAAATAAGCATGAACATAATGATAGAACATGTTTTCCATTTATTGAGCATTAGAGTAAAACCTAGGTAACTCTATAACAAGATCATGTGTATTTGCTTTTGAATTACTATCTGATCAACTTGGTATTTTTTGATGCTAATGAGATTGCACCAACATTTACCCTATCCGGCCTTAAACAAAACAGAAAACTCATGAGAATGAAGCCCAAATTTTGCAAATGTTAACGAAATAAAGCATCTGCAGAATATTTTACATAAGCATCATAGAATAAATCCCTAAAGGCATTGTTTGAAGCTACGAAAGGTTTGTTGTTCATATCAAAATGAACAGCAAGCAGTACCTTTGGGAGAGAAAAATATATTGCATTTTAATACTTGTTTTATGATCTGGGATTTCACATGAAAAGGAAATATAGCTTTCATAGGTCAGGTACTATATTGGATTACTACATAATATTTCTATTTATAACATGTGTTTACTGCACTGATCAAAGCAGTTAATTTTCCTATGAAAATCATCAAAAGACTATAAACAAGATAGAAAATTAGGTCTTATAAATAATAGAATTAAGTCCCTATCATTAAATAATATCTTGCCTTTATCAAGTAGAAATCTTTCCATGTAAATAAAAAAGATAATCATCTCTTGAAACTGCTGTGAACTGTTGCAATTGTTAACTATAAGTACACTATTTTCACAAAGGAAACATCATTTCAAAATAAAAAGTATTTATGCATTGTCAATATGTGGCTTAACTACTATTACACTAAAGCTAAAAATAAGTTAGATTCATTTATAGTTTTCATTTCATATGCTCTTTCAAAGTTTTGCAACCATCATTTAAAAAAAATGTTAACCAATACTCCATCTCATTCTCTTCTGTGCAAGGTTTTATGTAAAACTGAAGTTAAATGTTTCTTGAATGTGTTATGGAACTCACCAGGAAAATGGTTTAGGTCTATTGTTTTCTCTGTGGGAAGACTCTTAGGTGTAATTTAGGAACATTGGTGGTTACAGGACATGTGGATTTTCTATTTATTTGTGTGTCATATATTTGGGAAGTTGTATTTTTCTAGGAACTTTTTACATTCTCAAATCTATTTGTACTACATATTCATATGACTCTATGTGGTTTTTGCTATGTAAATAATGTTTGCATAATTATAGACAACATAATAAATTCTAAAAATTTATTCATAATAAATTTATTCATAATAAATTCTAAATTCAAAATTTATCAAAATGTCCCTGAACTCAGTTCATCTCTTTTCCTTAGTGTTTTTGAGGCCACTAATTTTTGCATTAGGCACCTAGGGCATGATCCCCACAGAATTTTAGAGTAAATCCTAGATATTATGCCATTTCATTCCATTATATTTCATATTCTCTAATAGATGTGGGACTTTCTCCTTTAAATACAATGCCACTAGCAATGATTATTTGGACATTTCATAATATCTGGTTTGAATTCACATTTCATTTTATCTTTAAAAATATCCAAATCTCCTTTTTATATTTTATTATCATTATTTTAGTTGCACATCTTTATGGCGTGCAATGTAGAAATTTGATAGATGATGATGATGTGCAATAGCCAAATAATTATCTTTTATAATGTCATTGATTTATTGAAGATACTTGATCATTTTTCCTGTCACTTTCTGTATCTACCTATTTCTATACTTGTCAATTCTCCAGCTTTTATATTCCCAGTACATAAAATATGAACTCCAAAGGTTTAATTAGATTTAATTGTGTTTTTCACTTGGATAATTTTGTATTGAATGAACAAATTATAGGAAATACATTAATGATGATGTGCAAACACAACAGTTACATGTAAAATAATTTTTATATGATATCTTCTTTCATGAATTGTGGTCATATATCTACTCTGAAATATAATTTAAACAAAAATGCATTGAAATGCTCTAATTACTCTAAAATCTAGGGACTAATAATGTTAAAGTATCCATTTCTCTTTCTCTCCCCCCATCTCTGTATCTTCTAAATTTATGAACTCCTTTTAGTAATGTATTAGAGAAGTGTCATCCAAGGGAGCATTTTCTTTTGAGTTCAATAGGATCCTTTTTACGTGCTTTCTTCATATTTCGATAGAAATAAATTTATTTTAACAGCTTTTTTATTGTCTACCATAACAAAAATAACTTAGATTCATACTGTAGGTCTTTTCCCACTGACCTAGAAATGGAAAATTAAAAATTTTTTTTTTTTTTTAGATTTATCTTGTGCCCAACACTGTGCCACAGTAGGTTAAGCCTCTGACTGCAGCAGCTCCCTGCTTATGGCCTGGGAAAGTGGTGGAAGAGGCGCCAAGTGCTCGGGCCCCTGCTTCACATGGGAGATCTGGAGGAAGCTCCTGGCTCCTGGCTTCAGATCCACACAGCCCTAGCCTTTGTGGCCATTTGGGGAGTTGACATGTAGATGGAAGACCTCTCTCTCTCTCTCTCTGGCTCTCCTCTCTCTGTAGCTCTGTCTTTCAGATAAATAAATAAAATATTAACAATATTTATCTTACTTTTTTTGAAAGGCTTAGTTATTGAGATAGGGAGAGAGGGAGAGATGAAATGGGTTGGGGGGGGAGAGAGAGAGAGAGAGAGAGGGAGAGAGAGAGAGAGAGATTCCATCCTCTGGTTGCCAGGGTTGAAGCCAGGAGCGTGAAACTCCATCTGAATCTTTCACAGCGGTGGCAGGGCCCAAACACTGAGCTGTCCTCTGCTGCTTTCCCAGTTTCTTTAGCAGGGAGCTGAAGCAGAAGTGGAGCAACTGTGAATGAAACTGCCATTCATATGGGATGCAAGTATAGCATGTGGTTTAATCACTGTGCTTCAACACAGATCCTGGTTTGCTTTTTCATGCATGGACAATTGTATTTCAGAATCACAATCTAACAATTAGGGTAATCATTGGTATTTGGAGGTTTCATTGCTGTATGGTTTTTGTACTAGGCAAACAGCATTTTGTGTGCATTTGTGCTTCTGTGTGTTTTCATCAGTTTGTATTGGAAATATTGTAAAATAATGAGTTTTTTACTGATTCCAATTAATTTCAGCACTAGTATTTGTAATGTAACTATTTATATTTTATAGTTTTCTATTTTGCAAAAATGCTTTGTAGCGAACAACATAAATATAATTGTTTATTTGTTTCATGTATATATAATGTGTGTGAAAATTATAGGAGCAAAATATCATTAATAACAATAAAAGGAAATAATGGAAATTAAGATTAATTTGATGGTATTTCCGTTAGAACACAGTATTCCAAGCAGAAATAATTTCAGTGCTACTTCCTGCAGATTTCTTTTTTTTTAAAAGATTTATTAATTTATTTGAAAGTCAGAGTTACACATAAAGAGAAGAGAGAGAGAGAGAAGTCTTCCATCCGCTGATTCACTCCCCAATTGGCTGCAACAGCCAGAACTGCACCTATCTGAAGCCAGGAGCCTCTTCCGGGTCTCCCATGCTGGTGCAGGGGCCTAAGGACTTGGACCATCTTCCACTGCTTTCCCAGGACATAGCAGAGAGCTGGATCAGAAGTGGAGCAGCCGGAACTTGAGCCAGACCCCATAGGGGATGCCAACACTGCAGGTGACAGCCCCACCCACTATGCCGCACCATCCCCTCTGCAGTTTTCCTTTTTTCTTTTCTTTCTTTTTTTTTTTTTTTTTTTTTTGACAGGCAGAGTTAGACAGTGAGAGAGAGAGACAGAGAGAAAGGTCTTCCTTTTCTGTTGGTTCACCCCCAAGTCGCTGCTGTGGCTGGCGCTGTGCTGATCCGAAGCCAGGAACCAGGTGCTTCTTCCTGGTCTCCCATGCGGGTGCAGGGTCCAAGCACTTGGGCCATTCTCCACTGCCTTCCCGGGCCACAGCAGAGAGATGGACTGGAAAAGGAGCAACCGGGACAGAATCCGGAGCCTCAACCTGGACTAGAACCCTGTGTGTCAGCGCCGCAGGTAGAGGATTAGCCAAGTGAGACACAGCACTGGCCCCCTCTACAGTTTTCTAAAAGGAATTATTTGTGTGGCACTTCAGGAAGAATCACAATACCCCCAAATATCTATATTCTAACCCCCCAAACTTTCACATATATTATATTAAATGGCAAAAGAAAGTAAAAGTGGATAATCAACAACCTTAAAGTAAGGAGATACTCTGGGTTGTCCTCCTTTCCATAGCTTACATGTTCTTTTCTGGCCAGCTTAAGGAGTATAAAAGGTCCTTGAGATTCACATTGGCTACCAATTGCAGACTTGCTCTGATAGATTGTCCTGATCTCTGTATTGAGCAAGCAGCTGTTTTCTTGCTGTATGTACTTTAGTACTAATTAATAAATCACCTTATCTTTTCATAGCCACTGAGAAACATGGATTTTGAGATGCATTTTTCCTGAATTGTATTTGCAGGGCTCATGCAAGTTAAAACTTTTCTTCTCAGACACTCTTTCAGAAATACCTCCACGATGTATCTCTTGACCTGTATAGCTACATTTACATATATCTATGTCTATACCTGTATTATATGCAGCCAATTTGAAATATTTCCTAATGTATAATTTTCTGGATTTGATCACTTACCTATGCTTCTATTGTAGATTTCTCTTCTGCCTCAGTTGTTCATTCTCCTCTCATTCGATACAACTGTTTTTGCACATAATGATTTTATTTTGTATAAATTGTCAAGTAATTTAGCTGGAAGTCTCCAGAGCTTGAGAACTGTCGTGGATACAAAGCTACCCTGGGTTTGTCTTCACTCAAACAGAATCACTTGGGGGGGAATTTAGATAATCTTTTAGTGCTCTTAGAATGGAACTGAAGACAAAAAGAATTAAATTTCCGTGGTTCTGGGAGACCCCAAGTGCCTGGGACACTTCTCAAGAGTGCCAATTTGTTGTCACGCCGTCTCACAGCTCACTGGCTGGAGGTTCTGCCTCCCAGGGACCACTGCCTGCTGCTTCCACCTTAGACTCCCAGGCACCACTTCCACGTCTGCTACACTTGAGTCCCCTGGTTCAAATCTGTCTCCCTCCGCCACATTGGCTTTTGCCAGTGTGAAGGACAATAATTCACCAGACTCTAAAGTATTTTGTAAACAGACTTGTGAACCATTTTTTAGTTCCAGCTTCTTTTTACTTCAAGAACATGTTGTCATAAGCTTCACACATTTAAATTTTGCTATTCCAAATCAGCTTTTCCTGCCAAGAGCTTATGATTCAGCTTTCTTGGGCCTGATAAACTTGTGATCACAGAATATGTAGATTCCATATTTTAATTTCCTTTATATTGGTGTGCATTATAATTTTGCTTTTGCCTTTATTGGTATATGCAAAAATATGCCAGATTTATTTTATTTTGCTTTGGTAGGAAGTATAAATAAATATTTGTAATTAATTTGATATTACTGAAATTTCTACTGCTTTATTATTCAATGTTTAAATTGCAGCTTCTTGTGTAATATCTTTTGAAGTTTCATGTTAGTATCTTATATTTCAACTGAAGACATGAGATGAGTTATTTATTCACTCTTTCATTCAATAGAAATATTTGAGTGTATGTGATATGCTGATATGCTAGTATTCTTCTAGATACTAAGAACACAAACATTAAGAAACGCATTCCTGCTATTATGTTCTCACATCATTAAGCAAATAGGTACATTATAAATACTTAGGAAGATGAGCTGGAGTAGAATGGCAATCAATTTTATTGGTATGGGCTATGAGATACAGAATTTAGAGAAACCATCTTTGAGAAGGTTATTTAATCTGATGCATGAGAAATAGGAAGAACACCAGAACAAATTGAAGATCATTCTGAGCAATGCACTTAGCAAATGAAAAGTCTCCAAGGTAGGTGCATTTTGGGCATATTTCACTAAAAGAAGAAATTTAAAAATGAAGGAAAAGAAAAGAAAGAAGGACATCAGGGGGAAGAGAGAATAATGTAGTAAAAGAAAACTTTTAAGGAAATAAAAGCAGGAGACACTTGAGAGCAGTGCAGAGTTTCCACAATGTGAAACTTTGTAAGTTGTTGACATTATAATCAGAGTTCAATTAGAAAACTAAAACTCTATGTATCCCAAAACAGATATTATTCAATCCAAGGGTTTTTAATTAATCTATTTACTTTACAGGTGATGGAAACATTGGGAGGTCAAATATGGGACTAGAAAACAATCCAGAGTTTAACAAGAGGATGAAAAGCAGAAAAGGAGAAGTCTTGTTGCCTGATTCAGGGTTTTAGAGTGCCCAGGTTGAAGCCAGATCTATTCAGATTTTGGCAGAGACCATGGGAAGAAAAGAGGTATTGCATAGGGGAAGAAAGAGATGTCTTGCCTTCTGCTTTAGTCTACCCTCCAATATTCTCAGAGTCTCCCCTTGGCCAGAGTCAGCCAGTAGACAGGTTACAGAAAACTGCATTAACTGGAACTAAAAGACTAGCTCTTCCACTCTCCTTCCTCCTGCTCTTTTCATATTACACACATAGTAAAGAATACTATGCTACCTTATAGGTTGTTTTTAAGGCTTATATATTATCTCTCTTAATGTATTATAATTTCCAGAACAACCAGTGTTCTGCATTTCTTTTCTTAATAAATATATCATCACATAATTGCTTAGAGTTAACAATTTAAGTCAGTATGCTGGAGCTAAACCTTTTTGTTTTAATTTTAAACATTTTTTAAAAAAATAAGATTTTTCTTACTAGGGTATTTCTAATTTCATGGAATTTAGTATAAAAAAAACAGACAGTATTTTCAAAGAATGAAGTTATTATTTACCAATAATCTGATTGTTCCCAGTTTGAAATATTGTTTTGCTTTACATAATAGTAGAAAATGAATGTTATGGCATTTTTAAAGTATAGCAATACAATCATACATTTGTCTTTGATACGCAACAAATGATAGCTTTGTTTTGTTTTGGCTTTTGATAATTTAGTTGAAGGGCTCTATTTATCTCATCTGTCAGTCAAAAAAACACAAAAATTCAAATTTACTTAATTTAACCAACTATCAGATAACAAGACAATAAAGGTTGTGATAGATAACAGATAACATAACAATAAAGGTTGATAAATACAGTGAGTCAGTGACATCATAAAGGCTCAGCATCCTTCTATCATTTACTGTACCATACTCACTAGTGCTGACTGAATTTTCATTAACTGATATTTGCAAGATGATTCCTGTAGTACTTAGCATCCTGTAGTGTAAAAAGTCTAGGAGAATACCCAGTGTATGTCTAGTCTACATGCATCTTATTTTCATCAGAATTCACCTCCAGAAGAACTAAGTTGGCTCCCCGTACAACTCATTAACTGGACTATTGCTAGATGCACAAGAATAAAGCAATCCTTGATGACTGTAATTAGATTCCATATGGTTGACTTATAATAATTAAATTTACCCCAACCAGAGTTTAATGACATCCTCTGAGAAGTATTTATTAAATTAAACTTACTTTCATTATTTTTAATAAGGCTGATGGGAGAGAAGAAGGATGGAGTAAGTTAGGATTGGCTATATTGTGTTACCATAACTACCAATAACATCTCCAAACCTTCCAATGGTGAACTTGACCAGTAACTTATTTGGTGTGTCTATGCACAGAAATCTGTTCATTTTAAGCACCCATGGAGGATAAGAAGGCTGTATCTCATCATATGGGTTCACAGTCGCAACAGCAGATGGAAATATAGAAACCCATATACTGAAATCTTGTGTCACTTCTGCAAGTGATCTGTATTTAAGACGGTATTATAGTACTTCTATAGGAAGAGCAATGGGACAAAATAAAGGACAGGGAAACTGATAAATTCTGAATCAATAAACAAAAATTCACTCAAATATTACCTAATAAAGGGAAAGTTATATTTGAATTACAAAAAGACAAAATCAAAAGATGTAGGAGCTTAAAAGAGTTGGAGAGCTGACTTATGAAAATGAGTCGAGCTAGTTAAAGCCTGCTGGGGTACGGCAGGGCAGGGAGGGGTAGAGGACTAGCAGACTTTGGGGTACTCCAGCTCTCCACAGCCTCACTGGATCTCAGGTGAAGCCTGTTAGTCAACAGCTTTTATAATATTTTAAGCTTTTCAACTCTCATTTTAAACGGGCAATCATGAATCAAAAGAGAGTAGTCATTATCACAGTATAAAACAGAAAACCCATTGAAGTAAACCAATAATTCTGTAAAAAAAATGGTTTAAAACTAGGAAGTAAAAGAAATAATGCTGAAAACTGATAAAAACAGAGAAGAACTTTAAATGTGAACATTTTATAGTCTACTTGTGCATTGGAAGACTAAAATGAAAAATTTCCTCCAATATATAATATACAAAGATGACTAAAAAGTTTTAAAATGTAGTAAGGTTACAAATCTCAGAAAGCCAATGCCATAATTCCAAAGAAAATAGGAGGAATAAAAATGTCAGAAATACAACATATATAAATAAACAGATATAAACACTTTACTTAATCTTGTGCAAATTTAATCAGTGTATTGATAACTGGAAAAATTACATTCCTTGTCTCTCTGTACTTTAGGTAACTGAAAAAGTCTAAGGTATTGTTATTAATGGTTCTTTCACAAACATTTGACTAAACTGAAAAATTAAACCACTATCAAAGTCTCTTAAAACATAGAATTCATGTTTGTTCAGCAATACATTAATTAAAACTACTTATTGTACTCTCACAGTATCAAAGTTGATGCAACAACTACTTTGGTATTTTTTCATTTAGAAAATGATAGGTTTACATAGGGTCCAGTGACCAAATAGGATTAAGGAAGAACAGAAGAAGGAGGAAAATTAGGTATGTCTATCACAGAAAAAAACCACTAAGGACTTTAGACAGAAACAACTAATGTCAATTCAAGAGTTCTACAGGAAAATATTGATTTTGATAATGAAATATAACTGTGGTATTAGAGTCCTAAAAATCATGTTGCATGAGGCACTTTAATTATATTTTAGAAATTAGAGTTCAGGCTGGCGCCACGGCTCACTAGGCTAATCCTCTGCCTGCGGCGCTGGCACACCGGGTTCTAGTCCCAGTTGGGTCGCCGGATTCTGTCCCGGTTGCCCCTCTTCCAGTCCAGCTCTCTGCTGTGGCCAGGGAGTGCAGTGGAGGATGGCCCAAGTGCTTGGGCCCTGCACCCGCATGGGAGACCAGGAGGAAGCACCTGCCTCTGGCTTTGGATTGGCGCAGGTGCCGGCTGTAGCAGCCATTTGAGGGGTGAACCAACGGAAAAAAGAAGACCTTTCTCACTGTCTCTCTCTCTCACTGTCTAACTCAGCCTGTGGGGGAAAAAAAAGAAATTAAACCTCAAAATATAAGTGACATTGATAAAAGTGGGAAAATCAAAAAATCATCAGTATGCCCTATTGAAGGAAAGTGAATAACAACTAAAGGGCCATTCACAATAATATGTAGTTACATAGGAATTTCTGATACAAAAATTGACATTTACAATTTTGGACAGCATTTCTAGGAGTAAATGTAGAGATTCCTATTATTCCCCAAGGTTCATAAAATGGAAATAGTCCCCTTTTTTTGGCAATACCTACAGCATTCTCGATGTCTACTTAACATTATTTTAACCTTGAAAAAGTAACTTAGAAAGAAAATGTTGAAGTACAATGAATTTTAAACAATACATTTACAATACCCCAATTAAATTTTGGGGTCCTTGATCTTGTCACAAAGGAAAATTTGCAGTGGTAAATAGGCTTACAAATGTGCATGTACATCATTTAGGTAAGGGCAAATATGTATGTACACATGGTGTATGTGTGTGTGTGTGTATGTTGTTGGAATATGTGTCTATGTATGTGATTGGAAAAAAGAGGGAATGGAACTCTTCTAAATAATATAACTATGTTTTTGTCTTATTTTTTAAAATAAATGGTATTAATGAATTTCTTCATTCTTGTTAGAAACTATATCTACTATAGACATTGTAGAAAATCTCAAAGTAATATAGCAAACCAAGTATGTATTCTTTTAATCTCATCATGTGTGCAAATTCTAGTATCACATGAAAACCACAAAGTTTTTACACAAGTATAGACCTGAAGAAGAATGCAGGACCTTATATTTTATACATTCCCAAACAATTTATGGATAAAAAAAGTCTCAGATTAAGCAACATTCTCAAAATCAGTGGGCTTATTCATGGATCTATAAATAATATTTATAATTATTTTGAAAACCAAATGATAAAATTTCAAACATATATGAACAGAAATTTCAAATGTCACATATATCCTGACTCAATGAAAATAACTTTAAAAACTTCTTCATGGCAACAGTTTTAAAAACTTGAAAATACCATTCAAAATAATTATTGCTCAAAACTACTGTATTCTTAATCCAACCCAAATTTTCAGATTATATGTCACTTTAAATATAAACAATATTTAATATGCTTGTATTTATTTCTTAAATAAATCTTTGCAAAAATTCAATGTGGTAGTACTTAAATTGAAATAAAATATTTTGTTGAAACCGTAATTTTAATAGTTATAGATAGATTAATATTTAATATAAAGGTTTTATTGATTTTTTTAGGTGAAGACATCAATAGTATTTAAAATCATTTTTAAATCCTCAATATACATAATGTATAAGGAATATAATATTGAAACATACATTTTAAACCATGTGTATATTTATATATTTATCTGAACTTTGTTGGTAGTATTAAAGTGGATTTTCACAGAAATATTGAAGTTGTCTACAGAATATTATTCCCCATCTGTCTTCCTCTGTAGTCATTCAAGAGAGCATATTTCAGGATAATTGTTTAATTTACTTAGCAGAAATTCTTAACATAATTTGAAATACATTTGTAAGAAGAGTATGCATGACCATTTATGTTTTTGTGCTAGCCATTAAGATTGTGTCCACTAGTTCTGAATTCTCATGAAATAAATACATCATTATTATGCAGCTTCTCTGTTATTTCCTGATTATAACAGTGGCCATGCACGAACGAGAACTGTGCACCGGAATTAGTGATAAAGGCCAAGTGCATTCAGCAAAGCTTTCACTTATGGAACTATTGCTTCTCTGCCACCCAGAAAAAAACTTTATGAAATTCTATGTTAGCTGCTTCAATGCCTTTTGATATGTGAGAAGTCATTCTTCCTTTAAGTCTATTATAAATAAGTGGGTTAAAGGGAAAAATATGAAATGCTAACAGAGTGAAAGGAAAAAGTTTTTTACTGTGGCCTATCATCACTGCACAATGCCTGCTGGAAATAGAGGGAATTGTTAAATGTAAAGAAATACAGATTGCTACAAATGAGACTCTTTTTAGCAATGTTTAATATTTTCATTAAGCTCTGTTTATTTTTCAGGAAAAAAAGTGTCTCAGATATAATTCTTATTAATACAAAAGTCACTATATAATGTAACAGAAAATATGAGATAAATTTTGACTGCATAGATTTTAAGATGCATAAATTTAAAATGATTTGTTTTTATTATTTGCATTGGGAAAAGACCCTAATTCTTCCCTCTAGTAGCATGAAAAGTCATAGATTTTGAAAATAGTAGGCTAAAATATTTGTCATTTTGAAATTGGAAAATTGTTTTTAATGAAATTTTGTGAAGCTGTTACACTGGTTAACTCTGAGTCCATCATGTTTTTCAGTGGAAATAGTCTTAAAATCAGACTAGAAAATAAATCTATAATTAAAGCATAGCTACAGTGACTATGATATTGACAACATTTACTTTGCCCTCAAGAGAGTTGATATTCATAGGGGTAGCCCTGAAATTCCTTTTTTTTTTTTTTTTTTGATTCTGTTGAATGTAATTGATAGAAAAGGGGAAGATGTTTCCTCAGTAACCACGCTACTTGGGATGCCCTCATTCTGTATTGGAGTGCCTGCATTCAAGTCCTGGCTCAGCTCCCAATTCCAGGTTTCCACTAATGCACACCTTGGGGGGGAGCAGGTGATGGCTCAAGTATGTGGGTCCCTGCCACTCTTATGGAAGACCTGGATGGAATTCCAGGCTCCTGGTTTGTGCCGAACTTTTATCAATATTTGGCTAATGAACCAGCAGATGGAAGATCTCTCTTTCTGTCTTCCTGTGTCTTTCTGTCTTTCAAATAAAAAGAATATAAATAAATAAATTTTTAAAAAGAAGAAGAAATCTGGGGCCAGTACTGTGATGTAGCTGGTTAAGCTACTGCCTCCCATATGGGTACTGATTCATATCCTGGCTGCTTCACTTCCAATCTAGTTCCCTACTAATGTATCTGGGAAAGCAGTAGAAAATGGCCCAAATGCTTGTGTCCCTGAAACCCATGTGGGAGACTAGGAAGAAACTTTTGTCTCCTGGCTTCAGTTTTGCCCAGCGCCAGTCCTTGCGACACTTACCTCACCACTGTCATCAGAAATCACACACGCTTCTCAATTTGAAGAAAGAATGAACCTATTGTATTTTTTTTTTTTTTTGACAGGCAGAGTGGACAGTGAGAGAGAGACAGAGAGAAAGGTCTTCCTTTGCTGTTGGTTCACCCTCCAATGGCTGCTGCGGCCAACACGCTGTGGCCAGAGCACCGCACTGATCCGAAGCCAAGAGCCAGGTGCTTCTCCTGGTCTTCCATGTCGGTGCAGGGCCCAAGTACTTGGGTCATCCTCCACTGCACTCCTGGGCCACAGCAGAGAGCTGGCCTGGAAGAGGGGCAACTGGGATAGAATCCGTAGCCCCGACCGGGACTAGAACCCGGGATGCCGGCATCGCAGGCAGATTAGCCTATTGAGCTGTGGTGCCTGCTGAACCCATTATTGAAAATATTGCAAGTTGAATATACACTGAACACACCCAATCTATAGAACATCGTCTTGCAGCAACACTGTCCGCTATTGAGTGTGAGTCATTACCCTTTCAGATTATGTGGCTGACTAGCAGCTGCAGCTCACCATGATTGTCCAACATCGAGAGAGGTTTGGAACAAATATTGCTGGCCTGGGAAAAGATCCACACTCAAATTCAAAGTGTAGGTTGTGTTGAATATGTCTGACCTCCACACTATGGTAAAGTTAAAATATGGCAAGTCAGACTGGTGAGAAAGTTCACTCTAATTCCTACCTGTTTTCCCTTTAGGATACTTTTCACTGATTTTTATATTCTATGAATAGGTTTTTGATATTGTTGCTTATATTTCTTCTATCTGACTTTATTTGAGCCTATCGAATATTTCAGATTTAATGATGATCACTAATTTTGAAAAAAATACTGTCAATCATTTTTTCAGGTATTTGTTTGCTTCATTTCCTTTATTCATTATTCTTCTGTTATTCCAAAAATATATATGTCATTCCCTTCAATATTGCTTTCCAGCCCTTGGATGCCAGGGTGTTTTGTTTTTTTTTTTGTTTGTTTGTTTGTTTGTTTTTTGCTTTCCAGAATTTCAGTATGTATAGTTGCCAGTGAAATCTCTGGAAGGCCACTGATTCTTCAGCAGTCAAATTCACCAATGATTTTATAGTAGGCATTATTCATCTCTGTTACAGTGTCTTGTTTATTTCATATCCCTGTATTGAAATGACTTATCTACTGTCAATAATCCATAACTTTTCTGTTGAAACTTTGATATATTGATCATATTTAATAGCATTCTACATGATACCAAAGTATTTGTCCTATATGAGTTGGGCCTGTTTTGTCAATTGGGAGTATTTATTTTTCTTTTTACTTGCCTGCACTTGCTTTGTGTTAATCTAGCCAAGAGTTCAGCAGATTTTAAAATGTGTTGTGTCATGGCCATTCATTATGCAACTAAGCTTTGAATTGTTCTATACACTTCATGGTTAGTGGGAAGGCTGGTTTGTGAGAAGTTTGTCTTCAAAATCTGCTCCTCTGTCCCTCTGTAAGCCTTTCTTTCATGCTGTGCTTCAGTTTGTCTCTCCCAAGTCTCACAGAAGTACCCTCTGTTACCTTTGTTCATTGTTTTGTATTTTGATATTGAGAAAGAGGGATGGCATGTTTTCTGCTGTTCTAATTGAACCTCAGTCTATGTCACTGTATTACTGGGTTGGTTTGCGTATACTTCAATTTCATACTATTTCTCTACCAGCTACAGTTCGATCCAAAATATAGGAATATCCCCCTTTTTCCATATATAATGGTTATTATAAGTGATAGTTCTTGTTCCCCCTCTAATTACAGATCTAAGGGTTTTTTCTAACCTTATTGAGGACTAACTATTGTGTTAACTTTTGCGTCCCTGGCAGCATCCATTGCCCTGTTACCTAGGTTTCTCTAAGAGGCAAGTTTTCTCAGGATTTGGCCCCTTTCTCTGAAATTCTGTTCTCCTTCAAGGCAGACAAATAAGAAACAATCATTTCCTGAATCTGCAGACACTAGGAGCATCTGATTCTTTTTTTAGTCTCTTGTTCTTTGCCAATTTCTCAGCTTTCCTACTGAACTCTTCTAAACCAGCATCCTGCATTGAGGAGATTTCAACATGTTTGTGGAAAGTAGAATTCAACAAGAAATTTGAGTACCAAAAAATGATATTCATATATACAAGGGATCTTCCAAAAGTTCATCAGGAATGATTATTAAGAAAAATTATTCATGAATTTAAAAATTGTTGCACTAAGTTATACTGGTCTTTTCATTTTTTTCATGTACTTTTAAAGCTCTTTCTTTGTAGGAATTTCATTGCATACAATTCTACAGAAGTCTGTGTCTGCCTAGATTTGGAGTTATATGTTTGCTTCAAAATCAGCTTTCTGTTAGACTCAAGCAAAATAGTGGACCTGCATTGTTTTTTCTTTATTAGGTGTTCAATGAATATCTTTCTAATTTTGTCTAGTCCTAAGATGAAATTGGAAGTAAATATATACCATTTAAGGTCAAGGATTGAACCTTTTAAATGAGATTTTTTTTTAAATTTATAATTACTTAAACATACGAAATTGCCCTGAATTCCCAATAGAGCACAATACGTGCAAATTTACACACTAGAAATAAGTACAAGCACTATGGAAAAAATGTTCTAAAGGGAAACAATAGAAGTCCCAGGATTGTACTAGATGCCTTATTTTCCTGTTCTGATATAGAATATTATGAAAAACATAAAATAAGAAATATATGAATATTTGAAAGATAACAAACCGTATTTGGAAGAAGTAAAGATTTTCCAAACTTTAAGAAGCTTTCTTACATGACTTAGTCCCAAAAGTACGGGGTTAGCATGATATTTATTTACACGGAGCACAGAGAAAAAAATAGGCTGAATAATGCTACTGTACATTCTAATATAGATGATTGATGTTAGTACTCCACAGTAGCCTCTGAAAAGTCTCTTTAAGATAGTGTGGATTATACTAAGAAAATTTTTAAAATGGAGTACATGGAAGAATCTGAGTAGGTACAATGAAGAGAGTAAGAGAAAATTCATAAACAGTGTAAATGAAATACTCTATATTCACATAAGGAATTCTAAATATCAGAATAATAATTTTGCAGAGACTATTGATTTCCTGTCCACCAACCCATTTTTTAATCTTGTGCATAAAAGTAATTATCATTTAGATTGTTTTTGGTCTTCAGAAACAACTGAGAAATATCTTCATGCAGCGATGTATACTTTGTTTTATCATAAATTGGCTTGCTTCACAGCTTTAGCTTTCACTCTGACTCATTACACAGATAACTTTAACTATATGTTGCAATATTTTCTCAGATCCTTTATTTCAAATTCGTGAAGGCAATATACATCAGAAAGAAGATCCTGTTCTTAAAAAATAATTTTCCATTAAAATTTGTTTAACAGGGTACTATCCTTTCTTTAAATATTTTATCTTTAGGCTTTAGCATAGGCGAGTGCATTTATTTGAGTTCTATAAGTCTAACTGATATTTTTAATTTTTATAATCGTATTTTTTAGTAAAGTGAGAAATACATAAAAATTAAGACAATAACAGGGTAAATGAATATAGAGATCATAATAAAAGAAAATGTTTATAGGTTGATTTTATATCATAGTTAATCTAGTATTTTTGAATATAATCCAGAAATATTAATCAAATGTTTCATCTCCATCTCCAATTTGTAGATGATGAAATTAATGTGTGAAGGATTCAAGATGATCTAATACATTAATGATAGGGCCATGATTTGAATCCAGTCCTCTTATATACCTTATCCATGTGCCTACTATTAAAAAATTCAGAACATCGATAGAATGAATATTATTATATGCAATATTCAGACATACAGGTTTACAAACATAAACATATACCCTTTCAGAAGTAATTTATAGTCATAATAAAAATCAACTCAATAGGCCGGTGCCGCAGCTCAATAGGCTAATCCTCCACCTTGCGGCACCGGCACACCGCGTTCTAGTCCCGGTCGGGGCGCCAGATTCTGTCCCGGTTGCCCCTCTTCCAGGCCAGCCCTCTGCTATGGCCCGGGAGTGCAGTGGAGGATGGCCCAAGTCCTTGGGCCCTGCACCCGCATGGGAGACCAGGAGAAGCACCTGGCTCCTGGCTTCGGATCAGCGCGATGCACCGGCCGCAGTGCGTTGGCCACGGCAGCCATTGGAGGGTGAACCAATGGCAAAAGGAAGACCTTTCTCTCTGTCTCTCTCTCTCTCTCTGTCTACTCTGTCTGTCAAAAACAAAAAATAAAAAATAAATAAAAAATAAATCAACTCAATAAAGTTATCAGAAATTTCCGATTTAACAACTTTATTTAAATATTAAATATTCTGAATAATATTATCTCCATTTCACCATTATATATCAGCTTACATCTACTTCATTGTTTTAATTTATTTTCATTTTATTTTAAATGTATAGCAATAGAAATAGCCACAGAGAAGTCTTCCATCCACTCAATCACTCTTCAAATCCTCATAACAGTCTATGCTTGGTCAAGCCAAAGCTCGGAACCAAAGACCCAATCCAGTTGAGGAACTAAAGTACCTGAGATATCACCAGCTGCCTCTCAGACTGTACATTGGCAGAAAGCTCTATGAGAAGCCCAATAAAAAGCCCATCCCAGCCACTCTGTATATTGCATGGGGGCATCCCAAGTAGATACACAACCACTGCTTCAAAGCCTTCCCTACATAATTTTTCTATATTAATGTTGCATAGATGATAGGAGGTCATAAAGATCCATTTTATTGACCCATCAAAGCTTGGTGTTCAGTAAAAATAATTTGACAAGTTCAAATTGTCTTTAAACAGATAAATACATTGATTTTTATACAAACAGTTTCTGACATCCTTAGATCTCCTATTGGAGGTGAATTTAAATTTCCTGTTTATACTCGACTACAGGCTTATTGTTCCACTAAATAAAGTGTTCAACAAATGAAATGTACAAAATCCATGGTTCAGCAGGAATATAGACAAGAGCTATAAATGGTAATCAAATTCTGAGATGTCAATTTCATTAATATATGTTAGGGTTTTTTGTATTGTATATATTAGCTACTAAAAATCAGAGAAGACATCTATGCTTTGTCTTTGTGGGACACCATTATTTCATTAAGCACAGTGAACTCTAATTGCATCCATTTTGTTTCAAGTAACAGGATTTTATTCCTTTTTTATGTCTGAGGAGAATTCTATCATGAATATATACCACATTTTCTTTATCCAGACATTAGCTGATGGACATCTGGGTTGAGTTCATATCTTAGCTACTATGAATTGAGCTGCTATAAATATTGGTAACAGTTCCATATGCTAATTTAATTTCATGTGGGTATATTCCCTGGAATGGAGAGGCTTGATGAGTGATGACAAATTCATTCAATTTCTTTCTGTTATTGAAAGTCTTTATCTTACTTTAATTCACAAATGAGAGTTTTTCAGGGTATTGTATTCTGTGATGACAATTCATTTTTTCTTTTACGACTTGAAATGTGTCTCTTCATGTTATTATAGAATTTAGTTTCCGATGAGAAATAAACTCTTTGTCTAATTGGAGATCCTCTGAATGCAATTTGGCATTTCTCTCATGCAGATTTTAGAATCTTTATGTTTTACTCTAATGTTTGACAGTGTTTGACTACAATGTATCATGGTGAAGATTGTTTCTGGTCATGTATACTAGGAGTTCTATGTACCTTGTATACTGTGACATCCCTTTCTTTCTCAAAAATTAGGGAAATTTTCTGTAATTATTTCACTCAATAGACATTCTAAATGATTCTTTCTGGAATTCCTAAGACCCATATGTTGGGTCATTTTATAGTATACCATAAATCTCCAAAACTGTTTTAATTTTCCAAATTTCTTCTTTTTTGGGGGGGGGGGGGTCTGATTGTAAAATTTTCAAAGATTTGTCTTCTAGCTCAGATATTCTTTCTTCTGTCTGACCAAGTATGTTGTTAAGGATTTTCATTGTATTTCTTTAAAAAAATTTACTTATATATTTGAGAGTCAGAGTCACAGATACAGAGAGGGAGAAACAGAAGGAATGGTCTTCCATCTGATGATTCAGTTGCCAAATGCTGCAATGGCCAGAATTTAGCCAATCCAAAGCCAGGAGCCAGAAGCTTCCTCTGGGTTTCCCATCCATGTGCAAGGGCCCAGGCACTTGGGTCATCTTCTTCTGCTTTCCCAGGCCATAAGCATAGAACTGGATCAAAAAGAAGCAGCCAGGACATGCACCAGCACCCATTAGGGATGTTGGCACCACAGGCTGAGACTTAGCTTACTGTGCCACAGCACTTGCTCCTCCACTGTATTTCTCAATTGACATAGTGAATTCTTCATTTCTCATATTTCAGTTTGATTTCTCTTCAAAATCTCAACCTTATGAGTAAATTTTATTTCTATGTCATATATGATTTTCTTTAGTGAAGTTTTTTCTCAATGCTTCTGAGTAGTTTTATGATCACTCTTTTGAATTCCTTTTCAGGCATTTCATCAATTTCTTCAAGTTCACATCTAATAATAAAGTGTTGTTTTCCTTTAGGAAATTCATGCTGTGCTCCCTATTCTCATTTCTTGACTGCCTTGCTTATTTTTTGGCATTTGAGGATATACTTGTTAGTTATCTCCACTGATGGATTCTATCATTGAACTATGCCTCTGTGGCTTAGACAAGTGTCTGTTCTTTCAGTGAATATCCAGAGGTACATGCTGGGTGTGACCAGAGAGTTTTGGTCAGTGTCCAGGGTGGGATTAGTATCCTGGATGACACCCATAGACCACCAAAATATTTGTGCAATCCTCAGTGTGAGGATGGATCCAGATATTTTGTCAATCTTGTTAACTTCATAGTCTAATATTGATATATTATTGTGTTCCTTTTATAGAGTTATATCATCTTTATTGTTCATATTCCTTTTATTTCTACAAATTTTTTCAGGGTGATCACTTGATGGTTATCTTCTCTGAAGGCCTTGTTCTTGGAAATCCACCACTGGGCTTGTTGAATTGCCTGTGGCTTACCATGGCTATACAGAGGAGTGTTCTTGGTGGGGCCAGGAAGCTCTGAACTGCATTTGTGGATGGGACAGAGTTCTGAGTAACATACAAGTTAGGAATGGCAAATCTTCTCAGACTATTGTCAGTGGAGAGAGGGGATGATCAGGCTGGCTTACACGTTCACAGTCTCAGCTGTTCTATGTGCCAGGATGAACCAACTGATTCACTGCTTAGAGTGACTTCACCATACTGGTGCACTTCAACCACTCAGCTGCACAGACCAACATAGCTCTTATGTAGTCTTTAGTGTGAGTGGCAAGCTCTCTGTGTGGTCCCTCCCCAACATTCAGCAATTCTGAGCCTCCAGAGAAGGACTGGACAACTACCCTGATACGTAGCCTTACTCCACTCCCTTTCCAGTTTTGTGACCTAAACAGAACTTGCAAAATCACAGGATACTCACAGGCGCAGGGTGCAGCCATCCTGTCCCTGGAGAAAGATGGAAGACAGAGGTCAGTTGTAGCTCCACTCCAAGAAGCCGAGTCTAATCCCTGATAGGAGGAGAAGAAGGAAGCCATACACCCCCTCTTCACAGAGCTAAGTGATGCCTTGTCCACCACAAGCTCTCCAAGATAGACTCAAAGTTAGGGGCCCTGTGGCGTTCTTCCGCCAACAAATCGCCAGTGGTGTGCAAGGCTCTGCAGCCTTCTCTCACCTTGCTCTGGGAAGATGGCATTTCCATTACCAGTGGCTCATTGCAGGAGTTGCTGATAGCATACTGCTGACTGTTACATGTGTGTATACTGTCCTTGTTCATCCACAGAGCCTCTGTTCTGTTCTGTAAACTTCCCACTGAAAGCTGCTCTTCAACTGTCTCCTGGGAACATGGTCCTTCCCCTGTGGTACCTTTCTGTGACTGAATTCAAAGTAATTTCTCCTTGTTCAGCCACCACGGATCTGATTTGTGATCACTTCTTAAATGTAATCATCTGTATGTCAGATAATTGGAATATATAGTGTTTATTTAATTTTATTTTAAAAAATAAAAAATTATTTTCTCAGGGTCAGAAGCACTTAAAATTCCTATCGGCTGTGTATGAGCATTCTCATTGAATGAGACCAATCAACAACCAGGAGCCAGGAACATCTTCCAGGTCTCTGAGGCAGGAGGAGGGACCCAAGGACTTGGGCCATCTTCCACTGCTTTCCCAGATCATAGTAGAGAGCTGAATCGGAAGTGGAGCAGCCAGGACTTGAACTGGCACCCATATGGGATGCCAGCACTCCAGGCAGAGGCTTTACCCACTATGCCACTGTGCTAGCCCTAGTAAGAATCCTTTTGTGTGCTTATTTCCCATCCTTGTATATTTTAGATTGAATTATCTTTAAATTTTTGGTACATTTTATTCTCTGCATTTTAATGATTTTGTTTTAAGACTTTTCTGTATCTTCTAAATACTAGACATTTCTCATTTATTCATTTTTTAACTTTTTAAAATTTATTTATTTGAAAGACATAATGGAAATTAGAGAGAGAGAGAGAAGGTGTGAGAGAGAGAGAATAAGAGAGAGAGAGGAACAAATCTTCAATATGCTGATTCATTTCCAATGCCCAGAATCACTAGGATCCAGTCACAGTGAAGTCAGAAGGCTGGAACTCCATCTGAGTCTCTCATGTGGTTAGCAGGGACTCAGGCACTTGAAATATCACCTGCTATGGCTGAGGTGCAGTAATAGAAGTTAGATCAGAAGCAAATTAAACACTCAGTCCCTGAACTTTCATATGGGTTGTGGGCATCCCAAGCAGCATTTAATTGCTGTGCTACAGAATCTGCCCCTCATGTATGTGTTTTATAAATGTTTTCTCCTGGTCTGCTTATTTTTCTCTCATTTTAATATTGTCTTTAAAAAACACTGCATTTAATTTCAGTGAAACCCAAGGTATCATTTATTTTTATCATGGAATTGAATATTTGATATCCTATCTTCACATATTCCTACACCATAGGTTTTCTTAACAATTTTAATGGAAATTTTATATTAGTCTATAATAACTCTTAATTAATTGTTGTATATGTGAGAGATGTGTGCTTTGAAGATTATTCTTTCACATATAAGTAATTAATATTTTCCACACTATTTTTTGGAGTGTTTCCTTAACACTGAATGGTTTTTTTAAATATTTAAAAAATAAATAAAAAAAGAACAAACCATTACATATGTATGCTTCTATATTTGATCTCTATTTGACACAGTTCTGTTAGATTATGCCGATACTATACTGTTATGCTTACTTCAGCCTTTCCCTAGGATGCAGCCTTGTTTGCAGTCTGAATATCAAGGAGTGAAAGTCCTTTAAATATGTTCATTTTTTTGCAGAAGTTTGTGACTGTACAGGCCCTTTGATCTTCCTTATATTTTAGAATGACTTGGATTTCCACGACCCCCCCCCCCTAAAATAGAAGTGGCTAGTATTGGGTGCAGTGGTTAAGATGCCACTTAGAATTTCTGCAATCCTTATCAAAGTGCCTGGGTTTGAGTACTGGCTCTACTTCTGATTCCAGATTCCAGATAATGTGCACCGAAAGAGGCAGAAAGTGGTGGCTCAAGTAGTTTAGTCTCTGTCACCCACAAGAACCCTGTTTGGGTTCCCAGTTCAAGCCCTCGGCCTGGACAAACATGCTGTTGCGGACATTTGGGGAGTGACCCAGCGGATGGATGGTGTCTGTGTTGCTCCACCTTTCAAGTAAATAAGTAGTTTTTTAAAATAAAACATCCAACACTCTAGGATTTTAAATTTGCATCCTGCTGAACAGCTAAATTAATTTGAGGGAAATTATATCTACATATATTGATTTTTTAAGATCATAAATTTCACACATTACTCAAATTTACATTTTTTCAGCTAAAGATTCTCTGAGCTTAATGAAATTGTAGTTCAATGTTTTAAAAATAATTTTTTATTATTTCAGCTCAAGCCTTTTCTCCATTTTCTTTTAATAATATTTCTATTTCTTTTAATAATTTAATTAAATGAATATTTAAATGAATGCTTCATATTAGTCTCCCTGCAAGTCCTTTTCTAGGTCCTGACATTTTTCCCCTTCTTTTTAAAATGTTTGTTTATTTTTATCTGCTTAAAAGAGAGAGACAGAGAGAGAGAGATCTGCTGGTTCACACCCCAGATGGCCACCATATCAGGTTGGGCCAAGCTGAAGCCATTTGGGGTTTGCACATGGAAAGCCAGGGCCTAAGCACCTGAGCCATCATCTGATGCCTCTCAGGATGAGTTAGGAAGAAGCTGGGTCAGCAGCAGACAGCTGAGGCTTCAACAAGGGACTCTGATATAGGATAAGATAGCTTGCTGTGCCATGATGCCTATCCCTGAATTCTTATTGTCATTCTTTTGTATTCCAATTATGTTTCTGCTCAGGTAGGTTGCCATCTCGCACCTTCACTTTATCCTTTAATGTACTTGTTGTAGTTTTTGTAAAGACTTTCTGATAATTTCAAGCAAGACTTGTTCTCTTGGTTTTTTAGCTCACTGAAAAGATTTTTTTTTCTTTTTTGGTGTATTTGATACTTTGTGATTAATCAAGAAGCATCATGACAATACTAGAAAGAGAGGCAAATGTTGTCTAATTCTATACATAATTTGATCATTACTGTGGGAAAATAAATCAACTTACTCAAAATTTCAACTAGATTGAACCAACAAAACACACCATAAAGTGCCAAATATTATATATATATATATATGTATGTGTGTATCTGTAAATATGATATGTCAGAGCAGATCATCAAATTCTTTTATATAATGCACTGATGTATTTCTGTTCTTTAATTCTCCTCTAGTTCTACCATACTTGGATGCAGCTCTTCAGCCAACTTATTTTCACAGAGTATATACTCCCAGGTGGGCAAGGCAAAGCAAAAATCTTCAAAGAGACAAATAAAAAATGTTACGATATCATGAGATGTTCTGGGAAAAGCAGTTTCCTCAATGTTTGTTACTATATACTAGTGAGAATGGGTAAACTGTAAACGTTTGGGGAGTTAGGTGAAAGACACCATTGACAGTTTTGTCTCAGTTTTCTAGAAAACATACTGAAGCAAATTATTTTTTATAATTTTATTAGAAATAAAATCCCAAGAGAAATGTGGGTAAAAATGGTATGAGGCAATGGGAAACGGAAAGTAAATATGAGTAAATACATTGTCTGATTAATCAGATTAACAAGCAGAACTTAAGACCCAGTTTCCTAATGTGGTGGGAAGAATATCTCTGCTCCATTTAAACTAAGTAAGAGTGTATTGCTATTCCCTTAATGTTCCACCTAGTCTAAACAATGACAACCGTAAATTCTTATTCTTAAAAGCATCAAGTACCTTTCAGCATTTCTGCAGTGTTCTTATAATCCATATATACTATGCGGGGCCGGCGCCGCGGCTCACTAGGCTAATCCTCCGCCTAGTGGCGCTGGCACACCGGGTTCTAGTCCCGGTTGGGGCGCCGGATTCTGTCCCGGTTGTCCCTCTTCCAGGCCAGCCCTCTGCTGTGGCCAGGGAGTGCAGTGGAGGATGGCCCAGGTGCTTGGGCCCTGCACCCCATGGGAGACCAGGAGAAGCACCTGGCTCCTGCCATCGGATCAGCGCGGGTGCGCTGTCCGCAGCGTGCAGGCCGCGGCGGCCATTGGAGGGTGAACCAACGGCAAAGGAAGACCTTTCTCTCTGTCTCTCTCTCTCACTGTCCACTCTGCCTGTCAAAAAAAAAAAAAATCCATATATACTATGCGAAAATTCATCAACAAGCATCCCAAGGGATCACAACTTCCCTCGAGTTGTTATCCAGAATCAATGAAGCCAGAGTCACTCCTCCCCCACCAACCAAACCCGCTATGTGCCTGACTGGTATACATGCATGGTTGTCTTCTCATGCAAGTAGGTAAAACACATGAGGTACCCCATCAGTAGGCACAATGGAGGCAGTGGAGGTGATCTCATATCCAGACGTTGAGAAAAACACAAATAAATGTTACTATTGCTCAACAGGCAAAGAAGGTTTATGTGGCGATGTGGGGTGTTGTCAGGTGAATCTGGTCAAAGAACTACTTGTGAAATTTCTAATTTCAATCCTGTTGACAAGAGGACCAATTCAGTATTTTAAGTGGGCAGTTGACATGGCTAGGATTTGGGGTGGTTGTAATGACAAATTTAGTAAGATAAGATATTTTCAATGGGCTGCATAGATAATCAATAATTCTGACAAAGCAGAAAATTTGAAATACAGCAATACTCCAGTATGTATCACAAGATCATATGAAATGTCAATAGACCTACGTTCATAAGGCAACAAGAATATATGAAGTTTTCATTCCAGAATGTTTTTACTTTTCCAGCTTTAAAATATGTATGATATTCATGTATTCATAAACAAATATGTTGGCATTAGATTTTTTTTTCATTTACTTATTTGAAAGAGAGTTGGAAAAAAATAGAGAGAGAATCCATTCACTGGTTAATTTCCCAAATCCATGTGACATTTTGACGTGGGCTGAGCTGAACAAAGGGGCCTGACATGGGCTGTGGGTGTCCTAAGCAGCATCTTAATTTGTGCATCAAATCTCTGCCTGGATTTTGGCAGTTTATGGGTAGATATCAGAGTAGACCACAGTCTTTATGGTTACTGGTATGGACAAAAGCAAAAATCATCTAAATTTCATTCTTTAAATTTTATTTCAGTAATACATTTTGATTTTATTCTGTGTAACATATTATGATTAATCTGCAGTTCTAGTTCCTACTGTGTATAGAAGTTTAATGTGAAGTTCAAAAGTTCCCTCACAATGCACTTTTATTATGAGTGATAATAAGAAACTGAAAGGAATTTGTAATTTAAGAGGCATGAGAATCAGCATTTAAAAACAAGAAATACAGAGTGAAAAGGGAGAAATTGCTATGCAAGATAAAGACAGAACATTAAGAACATTGTGGCATTCCTGGTAAAGCCACTACCTGTGGCACCGGCATCCCATATGGGTGCCAGTTTGAGTCCTGGCTGCTCCACTTCCAACCCAGCTCTCTACTGTGGCCTGAGAAAGCAGTGGAGGATGGCCCAAGTCCTTGGACCCTTGCACCTGCATGGGAGACCCGGAAGAAACTCCTGGATTCTGGCTTCAGATTGGCCTGCAGCCATCTGAGTAGTGAACCAGAGGATGGAAATCCTCTCTCTCTTGACTCTGCCTCTCCATAACTCTGCCTTTCAAATAAATAAATAAGCCTTTAAAATTATATATAAAAATTATATATATAAAATAATAATCTAAAAATTTTTGACATAGTTCCTAAAAATTAGAGCTGATATTTTGTTATATTGTATTTTATTTTATTTTAACATTAAGCATGCTAGACAATTTTAATGAAGAGCAATACACCTGACAGACCAGGTGTATTTCTCAAGAAATAAACTGAGAGGAGGGGGGTTTAGGTTTAATACTAATTGGGTGAGCTTTTAAGGCCTGCCCAGGTATGTCTGTGAACCAGAGCTGTGAAGTAATTTGAAGATCTATCTCTTCACATGGGATACTAGAGGAAATATTGCAAAGGAGGTGTGAACCTCCTTAGGGGAGACACCCACTAACTGTATTACCTGAATAGAATAGGAGGAGAGTTGGCCTGAATAGGAGGTAAGTACAGAATAGGTGTCCTTTCTAAAAGGAGGTTTTTAAAAATATGTATTTATTTGTTTGAAAGGAAGAATAGAGAGGGAGAGACACACAGAGAGAGACAGATCTTCCATCCACTAGTTCATCCCCAAATGACTGCAACAGCCATGGCTGGGCCAGGCTGAAACCAGGAACCAGGAGCTTCATCCAGGTCTCCCACATGGATGCAGGGGTCCAGTCACTTGGGCTATATTCCACTGCTTTCCCAGGCGCATCAGCAGGGGGCTGGATCAGAAGTGGAGCATCCAGAACTCTAACCAGCACCTATTTGGGACACCAGAGTCGCAGGTGGAAGCTTAATCTACTACACTACAATGCTGGGACCCTAAAAGGAAATGTATAGTCTTAACATCACCAACAATAACAACCCAGGCTTTCCCCTGAAGGATACTAGTCCACTTGGGCTGGGCGGAGCAAATGCCTTCCTCAGCTTAGGGCCGATAAGATTTGTGTTTCTGACCTGGAGTCCTTTGACCCTCAGGGCAATTCTGTTTCCAGGGGCCCAGTTTTTTTTATAGAACTAATATCTCTTTCAGAGGCTATCTTCTGTTGTGACAGCTGCTTGCCCAATGTCCTGGCTTTTCCCATTGGTAAAATGTTCTATTTGGGGCTGGACTGGCCTTGTTGGGTCTCCCTGATGCACTGCTCAAAGCATCTATTGATTGGGCATGCCACTTAATCTGATGTTTCTCCTTCAGACTAGCTCATTCATCTTACTTCTGGTCTCTGTTAAAATAGACTGTGGAGGGAGTATTATTTATGTCAGTCAAGGCAATGCTCAGTCCCATCCTTAATTATTGAAGTTTTCTTAATATCAAGAATGGCCTGAGTTAGAAAACTATAGTCATGGGCATGTTTTGACACTGTCTTACTGTGAATGAACATAGTGACCATGAGGAGAACTAGATCATTCCAGGTAAGATCAAACACAGTGACCACCTTCTATTACCTGCTTATAAATTATGAGGTCTTCAGGAAAACTTCCCATGCACCCCTCCCCTTAACTCAGTAGACTTGGAGCATTCTTCAAGGTGAGTTCACTCAGTTACTTAACCATTGCTCGCACTCTCCCCTGGTAGTTCTGCCAAATATGTTACCACAGATGGCTGCCTAGAGATTCTTGTCTTCAAACAGTAAAGGATTCAGATTTGAGACAGAGAGTAGTAGTAAGCACGTTAGCTGAGTTTCATGAAGAGTGTACATTTGACAGACCAGAAGGGTGACTCAGGGAAGAACTGTGAGCTGGCATAGTCTCAAATGAAAATTATATATATATATATATATATATATATATATATATATATATAAAGAAAGCAACATATGATGTATTTTAGAATAATATTAGACAATTTACTTTGAGTGAAGTTTAGGGGTTTCATAGAAATGTGACTAGTGGGATAAGTAAAATCCATAACAAATTTTTGAAAAATATTTGAAACAGCAATATATTACCAAAATTAGAGAGCTTCCGTGATACCAATTCGGAAATAACAGAATTACAAACAAGTAATTGGGACTGGTGTTTAGCCTCATGGTTAAGATGCTGACATCTTACATCAGAGTGCCTATTCCCAACCCTGGTTCTTGACTATGGGTTCCTGCAAAGACAGACTCTTAAAGGCAGCCTGGATCACTCAAGTAATTGTGTTCCTTCTACCCGTGTCAGTAACCTAGACTGAGTTCCTGGCTCCAGCTTTTACCCTAGCTGAATCCTAGCCATTGTGGACATTTGGGAAAAAAAATCGGTGGATGAAAAACTCTCTCTCTCTGTCTCTCTCTCATTTCTCTGTTTCACTCTCTCCCTCCCCCCTCTGGCTCTCAAAAAATACATTTAAAAATAAATGAATAATTAATAGCCATTAATAAAAGGATACAGTTAACAGTTATCATTAACGGCGAAAGTAGACATATTGTGTAATTTCCTAGTTTTACATATTATAATTGTATAAATAACAATTAAAGATATTAATAAAGACATCTAGTATTTGAAAATCTGAATATTGATCCAAATATAAACTACATTCATTTCTATTTTAATGCTGATATTTTATGCTTGTATTAAGGAGTTTAACACTAATTTGGATAAAGAGTTTTAGATTATTGCCAAGGGAACCATATAAAAATTTAAGCTATTTGGTGTAAATGTTGTGGCAAAGCAGGTTCAGCCACCCACTTGAGATGCCTGCATTGCATTCCAGGATGCCTTGTTCAAGTCCTGGCTACTCCACACTTCTAGTCCAATTTCCGAATGATGTGCCTGGGAGGAGTGGATGATGGTCCAAGTACTTGGGTTACTGCCACTCATGTGGGAGATTCAAATGCAATTCCTGGCCCCTGGCTTCAACCTACTCTAGCTCTGGCTGTTGCAGGCATTTGAGCAGTGAAGCAGATAATGGAAGACTTCCCCAACTATCACTATGCCTTTCAAATAAATCAGTAGATCTTTTTAAAAAAAGAAAGGTATTGGGCCGGCGCCGTGGCTCAATAGGCTAATCCTCCACCTTGCGGCGCCGGCACACCGGGTTCTAGTCCCGGTTGGGGCGCCGGATTCTGTCCCGGTTGCCCCTCTTCCAGGCCAGCTCTCTGCTATGGCCAGGGAGTGCAGTGGAGGATGGCCCAGGTGCTTGGGCCCTGCACCCCATGGGAGACCAGGAAAAGCACCTGGCTCCTGGCTCCTGCCAGGATCAGCGCCGTGCGCCGGCTGCAGCGGCGGCCATTGGAGGGTGAACCAACGGCAAAGGAAGACCTTTCTCTCTCTGTCTCTCTCTCTCACTGTCCACTCTGCCTGTCAAAAAAAAAAAAAAAAAAAAAAAAAAAAAAAAAAAGAAAGGTATTTTATCTTATGTTGATAAACATGATTTAAATATTTTTATTGCCAGAGGTTTGCTACTAGTATGCATTTAATTCTTAAAAATAGTATTTGATTATTTAATGTTCCCTACTTTTAGTCAGAATGACTTCATATACAACTTTGAAATGTGTCACAAAGCAGAAACCAGAAATGAGAAATCAGTTTTTAAAAAAGAAGCTACTAAGGATGAAGACACTGTTTTCTTTTTATTAATTTGAATAGGAGTATGTAGCCAAACATCCAATTTTATAAGATAGTAATAATGTCTTTTCATATTATAGTGTTTCATTTGCCATGGATTTCCTGTTTACCTTTTCCAAATATTCTGTTAGCATTCTACCTACACTGAAAATTCATTGCAACACCATGAAAACTTCCTGTTAAGATCTGAGTTAGCATTTTGAGACTCTCTTTATTCTACAATAATATGCAAATATTTAATTCAGTAGCACAATTTCCTCATGCAAATATTGCCAAAACAGTTTAACATGCTAAAAAAGACAATTCATTACATCAATTTTGTAAGCATAGGCTGCATAGTTTTGCTTGTTTAGACATCAACTGCAATTTTTTTCTTTCAATATTTAAGTACAATTCTTTAAGTACATTGTGAATATTAATGATATAGCAGTATATATTTAAATATAATGTGCATGCATATGTATATATACAAAAGGTATACTACCAATATCATAGTAATTCACATATTTTCATGATATATGTATATTTAAGTATGTTAACATCTTTCCATATTAGCATATTGCAGTTAGAGTAAGACATGATATTAATCTGTGATTTCCCAGCTATATATTTTATGGACTATTACTAAATATAAATTATTTCAGGGGTGTGCATTTGAGTTCAGTGGATTAAACTGTTGCTTGAGATGCCCACATCCCATATCAAAATGCCTAGAATTGAATCTTGCCTGCACTTCTTATGCACATTCCTGCTAGTGCACACCATGGGAGAAAACGGATGAAGACTCAATTACTCAGGTCCCTACACCCACGTGAGGCACCTCAGTGAAGTTCCTGACTGCTGGTTTCAGGCTGGTTGTTGCAGGCTTTTAGGGAGTAAACAAATAGGTGGAAGATCACTCAATCTCTGTCTGTCTGTCTCTCTGTGTCATTCTGGATTTCAAATAAAATAAATGGATTTAACTAAAGTATTTACTTCAATCAAATCATTTAAAAATTAATAATTAAATCCTAATATCAAATTAGAAATTCTTAAAAGAAGTTAATGAATAAAGTTACAAAAATAAGAAATGTTACAAAAAATAATGTTGCAAAAAATAATTAGCTAATATGCATGTTGGTTATGAAACGAGTAATGCCATTGAGAAAGTAGTAAATACAAACTTCAGACAATTTATTTTTTATTTTTATTTTTATATTTATGTATTTTTGAAAGGCAGTGCAACAAAGAAGAGACAGGCTTATTCACTCTCTAAATGGCCACACAGCCATGTCTGAGCCAGGCTGAAGTCAAGAGGCAGAATCATGGCACAGCATCACTTGCAACACTGGCATTGCTTATCAAAGTGCTGGTTTGAGTACCAACCGCTCTGCTTCCTGTCCGCTGCAATGTTAATGCACCTAGGAAGGCAGCAGAATGTGCTTTAAGTAATTGAGTCCCTCACACCATGTGGGAGTCCAGGATGCAGTTTCTGGTTCCTGGCTTCGTGTGGCCAAATCAGGCTTTAGTGGCTATTTTGAGAGTGAACCAACAAATAAAATCTCTCTCTCTCTCACTCTCTTGCTCATTCTCTTTCTGTAACTCTTCCTTTCAGGTACAGTAGATTAATCCTTCAAACAAATTAAGAGGACTAAATTCTGCTTCCCCGGGATGCTACAGGCTGATTTTTCAATAGGCCTGCATGAGAGACAAGAAGGAAAGAAACTTGGGACTCAAATACGAGAGATCATATTAGGAAACTCTGAAGGCAGCTGAGACCACTGTGGGACCACTGTGGTTCAACTGAAACTGATGCCTGCAGGGCTGGCGCTATGACACGGCGGGTTAAAGCTGCAGCTTGCAGCGTGGGCATCCCATATGGGTGCCGGTTCGAGTCCTGGCTGCTCTACTTCTGATATGGCCTGGCAAAGCAGTAGAAGATGGCCCAAGTCCTTGGGCCCCTATGCTTGTATGGGAGACCTGGAAGAAGCTCCTGGCTCCTGGCTTCAGATTAGCTCAGCTCTGGCTGTTGTGGTTATTTGTAGAGTGAACCAGCAGATGGAAGATCTCTCTCTCTGGATCTACCTCTCTCTATAACTCTGTCTTTCAAATAAATAAAGTAAATCTTAAAACAAAACAAAACAAAAAAACAATGCCTGCAACACTGACATCCCCTGCCTTGAAATTTGATTGGCTTTAGTGACAGCAAACATGACACAAATAGCATTTATTTTGAGACATAGCCAATTAAAGAAATTCTACTTTGTTTGCTTTTCAGTTTCCTTTTTTTTTTTCTTTTTGAAAGTAGAGAGAATTTTGTATCAGGAGTCAGGAACCATAGATTGCAATTTCACCTTAATCAAATATAAGGCTTTAGAGAGATCACTTTGTTTCATGTGTGACAGATAGAGCATTTACCACTTAGTTTAACAGATTCTCTGTCAACAATTTCTCCTTAAGCCTAATACTTTTAAGCATGTCCTGTGCCAAATTAACACTTATTTTTGACAAGGACATTTTTATAAAGTAACTGAGAATAAGAAAATAGAAGTGTTTTTCTATTCATCCATATGTCTCATAGGGAAAATAATGTGCATACAAGAAAGAAGTTATTGTGTTCATGATTTGCTCTCTTATAACTTTTTATTTACTTAACTGAGAGTGATACAGAGAGAGAGAAAGAGAAAAAAAAAAAAAAACTTCCATCTGATGGTTCATTCTCCAAACACCTAAAAATTCTTGAGGGTTTGGATGGATTAAAGTTAGGAGACAGGGCCGGCGCCGTGGTTCACTAGGTTAATCCTCTGCCTGCGGCGCTGGCACCTTGGGTTCTAGTCCCAGTTGGGGCACCGGAATCTGTCCCAGTTGCTCCTCTTCCAGTCCAGCTATCTGTTGTGGCCTGGCAAGGCAATGGAGGATGGCCCAAGTGCTTGGGCCCTGCTCCTACATGGGAGACCAGGAGGAAGCACCTGGTTCATGCCTTCAGATCGGCACAGCACGCAGGCCACGACGGCCATTTGTGGGTGAACCAATGGAAGGAAGACCTTTCTCTCTCTCTCTCTCACTGTCTAACTCTGCCTGTCAAAAAAAAAAAAAAAAGTTAGGCGACAGGAACTCAACCCAGGTCTCCTATGGTGGGGCTTTGTGCAACGCTGTTGCCTCCGAGGGTCCACATTAGGAAGAATCTGGAATCAAGAGCTGGAGCTAGTGATCAGAATCTAATCCAGACACTTCAACGTGAAATATAGGCATTCTAGTCAGAATTTTTACCATTAGCCTAAATACTCACTCCTGTTATTATTTTAGTATTGCGATTCATAGTATTCTATTCATTCTCTTCCCCACTGTTAGATCTTATTATAATTGTTATATTAATGATGGAGAAAAATGGGATATAATGAGTTTGAATAACCTGCTTGTTTAAATGAATAGACACTTCCGAATGGAGTCTGAACTGAAACCCAACACAAGTGAACACGTGTATTTAGCATAGACATTGGAATACTTTTCAGTGAAAAGCCAAATTATATGATTCATATTCCAATTTAATGTTGTACTTCTGGAAGTTTTATTAATATTTCTTAGAATGTGTATGTTGGGAATTATCATGTAGATCCAAAATATCATGTCTTTCATGTTCCCTTGTTCATAATCCTAGTCTTCACATTCTTGATTTTAACAAATAAAATTATATATGGCCTTTATATTTAAGTTTATTAATTGTTAGTAAAACATAAAATAAACATCAAGATATATATATATATAACAGTGTATATATATAATTACAAAATTAGTATTCTACATATTATAAACTTTCTTACAAATTTTATTTCTACAAAAGGCGTTTTGAGGGATATATAGAATTCTGAGACTTAATCTCTACGGCCTATATGATTTTAATGCTTTATTTGAATTATGAGTGACCTGTCTTTTTACATGATACATGCATATTCATTATTTCCTTATTCAGACATAAAAGTATTATTATCATTTTTTAATGTCAAGGATAAAGGTAATAAACCTAAGACAGTGTGGGATTCTATTTTTAAACAGAGTTTGAGCATGTTGGCTTCTATAAATAAAAGATTTCAATAACTTTATATCAGGAATTGTTCTTATAAAATATCTACTGTTGTAATATAATTTATTTTTTTCATATTTTATAAGTATATTTTAGTAAACTAATAAATTATTTTAGCTACATTTTTTAAACCTGCAGTTTTCTAAGCTTAAGGATCTACTCTTGAATAAAACAAACTAAAACAGAACAAAACACAGAGGAACAAAAATAAATGGAGGGGCTTGGTTATATGTTCATAGTAGTTTTATTAAACATTTCGTAGCTGTGCAGTTCTTCACATACAAAAGGCAAACATATCTGAGGTTTGCACCTTTGCGATTGTGAGACCGTGGAATGATTATTTCTGACAATTTTTCAAATGAGGGAATGACAGCTTGACAGCCACTAGGGATTTAACTACAGCACTCAGCCAGTTCTGACAAATAGGTGATATCATTCTTACTTCTGTGTTAAAAGGTAGTTTGAAAGCTAAAGTACCTATAATAGACTAAATCTATTGAAAAATTCAATAAACTTAAAAGTAGAATGTACTTGGAATATTTTTATAGGGATTTCACAATGCTTGAACACCTGCATGTATAGTAGTATAGATTATATAACTAATGAAATACAGCATCTCTACTCATTTCATACTTTATTTATTCATAATTTGAATGGCAATGGTATTTAAAACACTCTAACTCACCTCTTACTGAAAAAGCTAAAAATTAACAATAATAAAAATCAACATAAAATTGTGAATATGTGTGGTATTGCAATTCCTGTCTTGGGATTCTTTATACTGAATTTTACTTAATAGATGTGAAAATAATGAGACATACAGAATAAAGTCTCACAAATATTTTATTGAGAAATATGTTTACAATAAATATGATATTTTTACTAATATTCAATAAGGTACTAAGTATTATTTTTATGTGTGTATCAATAGTTTGTGACTTCACTCTTCCTTAAGTAGATCTTAACTAAGTAAAAAAGAGTTTTCCAAACTACATTGCATTCCTTGGTAATTCTTCTGTGAATATGAAATCAGAAGAAATTCAGTCTGTAGAGCCTATATATTTTACAAATCCAGAAAGTTTTAATGTGTATTTTTGTTTATTAGTTTTGACATTGGGAAATTTCCTGAAACTATCAAAGAACTGCTGTTTTATAGATTTATTAAAAAGTAACTCATATTGTTATCATCTACTCTAGTTAGAAACTTCAGTAGCATTTTTGATTACTTTCATCACATAAATTCTATCACTCATGCATGTTAGGCCCTATGAAATCATTGTTCTTTATCTACTACTCTCCCTTAGACTCAAATCTTTTCAGTTCCCTTCATCCATATCATTACCAACATCATTTCTTCCCAGTATTGCTGCATAATGCCTCTTTACAGTTGTTCTCTACTCTTTCCAAATGATACCTTTATTGTAGGTAGAGAATTTCATCGTGGGTAAGCATAAAACTCAATATTGGGGCGTGTGCTGTGGTGTAGAGTGTGAGGCAGCCGCCTCAGACACTGCCATCCCACATGGGCATGCGTTAGAGTTCAGCTGCGCTACTTCCTAACCAGCTTCGTGCTGATACTCCTGGGAAAGCAGCAGAAGATGGCTCATGTGCTTGGGCTTTGCATCCACATGGGAGATCCAGATGAAGCTCCTGGCCATTGCAGCCATTTGAGGAGGAAACCAACAGATGGAAGATCTCTCCTTCTGTCCCTCCCCTCCCCCCACCTGTAAATCTGCCTTTCAAAGAAAATAAAATAAATCATCAAAAATATAATGAAATTTAAAAATCCTCAGTAACATTTCTTGTAAGATTATGAAACAATTTAGTCCCTGATCTGATCATTTCAGGTTGAAGTCTCCCTATTCTTTCCCTCCTCTTGAAATTCATCCACCTGGATATCTTCTTTCACTCACTGTTACACCTTTTTCAAATCTAATTCTAAAAATTATGTCTTCTTAGAAATCCTTGACACATCAGTTATCGTTTAAGTGCATCATCCATCTGTGTTCTCATATTTATTTATTAGGCAATCATCCTTTTTAATAATGGTTAGATTTGTCAGCCATCCCTAATGGTGGTGAGAATATAAGGGTGATGATGAAAACAAGACAAAACAAAAACCAATTATGCCCTTCCACATCGTTGACAAATTATAGACAGTCAATAAACAATATTCTGTTGTAAGTTTATTTCCAATACAGACATTTAAGGGAAGTCTAAGACTGCTGACAAATCAACCCATATATGTTGGACATTATTATGTGTATGGCAGTTCAGTCATTAACCAAATATTTATTGATAATCTGCTATTTGATAAACTTGTTTTCTTTGCTCTTGAGATACAGAGCTGACTATGACAGACTTCTTTGTTCAATGAATTTACATTCTATTTGAGAGGAGAAATTGAATAAATATTTATTTTGCACCTGGACTCTACAAGTAATTTTATGTCAGTACATACATTTAAAAAGCTTTACATTTTTCCAATACTAATTCCATATTCACATTCTATACTAACTAAAGAGCTTTTTTGTTGAGGAAAGGCTAAATGCTATAGTGGGAAAAATAGGTTCAAACATCAAAAATGAAAGAAGAGTTACATAAAATTATTGTAGTTTTTTTCTGTTTCTAGTACATTATTATACTTAACTTCTAGTACTACTTTTTCTTGCTTGAGTACAGTGAGCACACAGATTTAACATTTATTTATTTATTTATTTAATTTTTTATTTACCCAGAAACCTTTTACTTAAGGCATACAAACTTCATATGTTTCATATATACAAGTTTAGGACATAGTGATTCTTCCCACCTACCCTCCCTCCTGCCCTCACTCCAACCCTTCGACCTCCTCCCTCCTCCTATTCCCATTCTTATTTTTTACTAAGATCCATTTTCAATTAACTTTTTACTCATAAGATTAATATTACACTAAATAAAGGGTTCATCAAATAGCACGTAGAAAAATAAAAAAAAAAGCTTTTTATCAACAGTAGAGACAAGGTTGTTCAAAATCCTCATGTCTCAAAGTGTCAATTTCACTTCTTTAGATTAACTTTTAGGTACTCTTTTAGACTTTCATGTTGATGGCTAGCACTGTGTAGAAAAAGTAACTGCCTAGATTGAAAATCAGTAGTCTTCAATTTTAAACATTGTTATTTTCATTATTACCTGAAAAATCAGACCTAGGATCACTAACATCAATTTCCTGTATGATAATCTTCAGTTGACAAGACATTGTTCTCTTCTAAGGAGTATTTTCTCACCAGTTTGCCCCAATCTCCATAAATTCTCAATTTTCTCATGCCCAGTCTACTTAGTTTATTTTTATCTTCACCTATATTACATAAGCAATTGTCATGGGCAGCATACTCTACCATCTCAGAACTTTACACCTATCCCTGTGAAGAATAAACACTGCAAAAAATCATCATAATAGAACAGGATAGAAACAGGATTACAAAAGTAAGCCCCTCCAGTTCTGGCATGTATCAGTCTCCAGATACAAATCAATCATGGCCCAAAAGCATCCAGATCCTAACTGCAGAATACTCCTTACCATCTCATTAAGGACTTCCTCCATTGGCATGAGTGCCAAGAATAGCCTAGCACCACAGATAGTTGACCTTCCTCTAGAGGTGGTAATGTGTAACCGCACCACTTTGAGCGTGTTGTGTGCAAAAGAAGGAACCACAACTGCCTAGAACAGGGAGCAGGTTGTAAACTGAAGTGCTGTGTGCCAAGGAGGATAAGTCAGAATTTCAGATCAAAGTGCAGTAGGCTGATGGAAAACCACCACTTCTGATGTAGTAAAAACCCCTACTCAGCACTCTTCATTGATCTGGTCAGCAAAACCTCTTCTGTCCAGTCTCCATTGTGCTCAAGCTTGACCCATAATATACCCTGTCTTGGATGCACATAGCAACCTCTCAGTTTCTGTTTGCAGGTGAGGCAAAGAACCTTGCGTCATTTAACACAACAGTCATTTTTTAGGGTAGTCAATCTAAAATTTGTGTGTGTGTTAAAATCCATGAGATGATTAACAAGCAGATTTCCTGGTATACTCTTCAAAATGGAGAGTAAGTGAGCATGGGTTCTATCCGAGAAAATAGGCAATTTTTCAGACTCTTCCAAATAAGTCTTGCTGATCCAATATATTTGATTACGTGTCTAGACTTTAAGAGTAATGATGATAGCAAGAGTTTTTCTGAATAATCAAAAAGCACTGAGACATTTCAAATACTTAGAAGAGATTCATCTGATTACTTCTTCCCTGGTATCACACATTTAGAAAATTGAACCTATGACAAATTGGTACTGAAACATTCACTGTTTATTAATATTATGAGAAGTTGTTGAAGGAAAATACCATAATTGCATAAAGTTTATTAATGGGTCGAGCTTAATTTCTAATTAGAACAAGGGAACATAACCAAGACTACAATGAAACTTAATTTCAATCTCTTGAGCAAGGCATCAAGTTTAATTAATTAGATGTGATGCC
Source organism: Oryctolagus cuniculus (assembly GCF_051225735.1). Classification (NCBI taxonomy): domain Eukaryota; kingdom Metazoa; phylum Chordata; class Mammalia; order Lagomorpha; family Leporidae; genus Oryctolagus; species Oryctolagus cuniculus. Next base: position 61,942,762 of record NC_142874.1, on the reverse strand, counting down.
TTAAATACAAGGGGGCAAAAAGTAACAAATGATGTACTTATTTAGTAAATTAGACTCACTTAGAGTCACATTTAGAGTAGGCAATTAAAAAGAAAATTATATAATGAAAAATTTCAAATGACAATTTGTTGTGTCCCACTATTTTATCTGCACTTGTTCTACATCTATGTCTACCTGCAATCTTCCTTCATCATCATACTGTTGAGTACTCTTACTTCATTCTGCAGTTGTTGGGGGTGGCTGTGTTCCATTTGCTAGCATTCTACTTCACACAGTCTTGATTGTTTTGTTAGGTATAGATGTCTGTTTTAAAAATTATTTCATTTGTTTTCAAAAAAGTGGGGGCATATTGTTTTGTCATTCATGTCTCTAATATCCCATTGTGAAGTTCAATGCTGGTATTGTCCTCTCTACATGTCACTTCATTTTTATGATAAATTCTAGTATCTTTCCTTTCATTGATATGAAATTCTAGACTAATATTATACTTTTTCATAGATTGGGTTAGCTACTAAATTAGTTTTTACAGTTCACAAGTTAATTCCCCTTTTTTTTTATTTCTTGAATTATTTCAATAATAAATTCCTTCCTTAATTACATTCTCTCTTTTGACACACCTTTGGCTTCATGTTGGATCTTCTGAAATGCTTTCCTTTTTTTTCCTATTTTCCAATTCTTGAATTTTTATTCAACTGTTGGACTCATTTATCTTTCTTTTGCATAACTTCCTTTGACATTTTGTCATTATTGACATTTTTTATTCCTTGAGATCATTTATTTTTAAATTCAATTAAAAAAAAAAACATGAAGTTGAGAATGATAGACACAGAAAGCAAGATCTCATATTGTCTGGTTTACATCTGAAATGCCCACAATGGTTGAGAGAAGAAGGTACGAAGCTTAGAGCTGAAAACTCCATCCAGGTTCCCAGAGAAGTGCAAAGTCCAACTACTTGGACAGTCACTATTATCTCCCAGAGTCTGTGTGAGCAGGAAGCTGGAGTAAAGAGCCATTGGTGGGAATCTAACTCCATCTCTCTAGGTAGAGAAATGCCTGTCCTTGACCTTCTTTCCTGAGGTGTCTCTTCCTTCGTGGACACATTCTCTTCTCTATGGTAATTTGAACTCTTCAAATACTCCTTCATTATTACGCTCAGACTCCAAAAAACTCTTTGATTGTTTTTATGTAAAAAATGTGAATAACATATACATGTAAGAAAAAATGTAGTAAAGGAGGATAAGTAAAATAAGGAATAAAAAAAATCAAAGGATAAGTACAACAGGATAATTTTTTTAATTTAAGAATAAAACATTTTTAATCATTTTGTTGATCAATTTTTAACCAATTAATCAGTTGTCAATAAATTTTTATGTTAAAGCATGAAAAATTTCTGTCATACTCTCTTTCAGAAAACTGGACCAAAGCATGATACCATCAAAATAAAATATTTCTTATTTAATCTCTAACAGATATGAGAAAACCACTTTTCCTCTTATCTTTAGAAAATGTGATTACAATTTTATGAGCTTCAGAAATTGATGTAGGATATGCCATTGGTCAGACTTTCTAAAATTTTGTTTAAAAACACTGAGAAATAAGACTTTTATTCTCTACTTCTCTCACACTTTGGAAAAATGATGTAAGGGACCTGCGCTGTGGCGCAGTAGGTCAATCCTACTACACCTTTTGCACAGCATCCCATAGAAAAAGGTGCTGATTCTAGTCCTGGCTGTTCCGCTTCTGTTCCAGCTCTCTGCTGTGGCCTGGGAAAGCAGTAGAAGATGGCCAAAGCACTTGGGACCCTGAGCTAGTGTGGGAGATCTGGAGGAAACTCCTGGCTCCTGGCTTCTGATCTGATCAGATCTAGGTGTTGTGATCTTTTTGGGAGTAAACAAGTGCATAGAAGACCTTTCTCTCTGTATCCCTCTCTCACTGTCCTTGATTCCATCTCTCCAATAAATAAATAAAATCTTAAGAAAAAGAAAAAAAAATGATGTGATATCTTGTGAAACGACACAAGAAATCTAAAATGTATGATTTATTTCACCACTGAATCCTCTTTATATCTCCATATTTTTAAACTTTTCTTTAACTTTTACATATATATGTTAGCATATATATATATGTGTATATATGCACACATATATACATATATAATTTTCCATATGAGAGAAAATGTGGTTAATTTGTCTTTCTGTGTCTAGTTTACTTTACTTAGTATAACGATTTCAAATTCCCTTCATTTTGTTGTGAATGTCAAGATTTCATTATCTTTTATGGTTGAATAATATTTCATTCAGTATATATAACACTTTTCATTTTCCATTCATCAATTGGGGGACATCTATGTTGATCCTATACCTTTGCTATTATGAATAATACTACAGTAAGGATGAGACAGAAGCTGTCTCTTTCATATGCTAATGCTAACTTCATTCCCTTTGGTTATTTTCCAATTCCAAGAAACAAGATAGCTGGGTTAGTGGTAAACTATTTTGTGTATTGAGGAATTGTCACACTGTTTTCCATATGGCTGTAGTAATAGGCATTCCCACCAGCAGTGTAGTAGTGCTCCTCTTTTCTCCAGAACTTTCTCAGTATTTGTTATTTATTTATTTATTTATTTTTTTAGACAGGCAGAGTAGACAGTGAGAGAGAGAGACAGAGAGAAAGGTCTTCCTTTGCCGTTGGTTCACCCTCCAATGGCCGCCGTGGCCAGCGCGCTGCAGCCTGCGCACCGCGCTGATCCGATGGCAGGAGCCAGGTACTTCTCCTGGTCTCCCATGGGGTGAAGGGCCCAAGGACTTGGGCCATCCTCCACTGCACTCCCTGGCCACAGCAGAGAGCTGGCCTGGAAGAGGGGCAACCGGGACAGAATCCAGCGCCCCTGACTATGACTAAAACCCAGTGTGCTGGCGCCACAAGGCGGAGGATTAGCCTAATGAGCCATGGCACCCGCCAGTATTTGTTAGTTTTTGACTCTTGACAATAGCCATTGTAACTAGAATGAAATAATAGTGCACTGGTTCAATTTACATTACCTTGGTGATTAGTAACACTGAGCATTTTTAAGTAGTTTTTCACTATTTATATTTCTTTGTATGAAAAATGTCTATTTAGTTCTTTACCAGTTATGTAACAGGATTGCTTGTGTTTTTTACAATTGATCTGAGGCAAAAGGCTGGGAAGTGATGTTTCTATATTTTTTGTTGTTGAATTACTTTAGCTCCTTATATATTCTGTATAATAATGCTTTATCAGATGCACAGTGTAAAATGCTTTCTCCCTTTCTGTGGATTTTCTCTTCACTGTTGATTTTTTTGTACAGATTATTCTTAGCTTGATATAAATTCTATTTGTCTGTATTTACTTTTATTGTCTCTGCCTTTGGAGTCAGATGCAAAACTTGTTGCCTATGTCAATAACTTAGAGTGTTCCTCTTATGCTATCCTCTAGTATTTTCCTTTTTTCAATTTTATTTAAGGTATATAAATTTCATGTATTTCCTATACAAAGATTCAGGAACATAGTGATACTTCCCACCTTACCTTCCCGCCTGGACATGAACCCACCCTTCTTCTTCTTCCGTCTCCTATTCTTTCTCTTAATTTGTACAAAGATCTATTTTCAGTTTACTTTATACTCAGAAGATTAACCTTCACTAAATATAGAGTTCAACAAACAGTGTGAAAAATAAAAGCAATGTTCCTCAAGAGTTGAGCAAAGAGCTGGGAGCAATCATCGAATTTTAAAATATCAATTCCAATCCCATGCATTACCTTTTAAGTACTCTATTAGTTACCAAAGATCAGGGAAAACCTATGGTATTTCTCTTTGTCTTTTTTGACTGGCTTATTTCACGAAGTATAATGGTTTCCAGTTGCATCCATTTTGTTGGAAAAGACAGGATAATATGTTTTTTATTGCTGAGTAGTATTCCATGTGTATATATGCCATAATTTCTTTATCCAGTCTTCAGTTGATGGACATCTGGGTTGATCCCATATCTTAACTACTGTGAATAGAGCATTGATGGACATGGGGGTAGAGATCACACTTTCATATGCTGATTTCATTTTGTTTGTGTAAATTCTCAGGAGTGGGATGGTGGATCATATGATAGTTCTATATTCAGATTTCTGAGTTATCTCCATACTGTCTTCCACAGTGGCTGCACCAGTCTACATACCAACAGTGGATTAGGGAACTTTTCCCCCCATACCCTTGCCATCATTTACTGCTTGTTGATTTCTGCCTGGCAATGATTCTAGTTGGGGTAAGATGAAACCTCATTACAGTTTTGATTTGCATTTCCCTGATAGCCAATGATCCTGAGCATTTTTTCATGACTTTTGGCCATTTGAATTTCCTCTTTTCAAAAATTCCTGTTCAAGTCCTTTGACAGGTTCTTAACTGGATTTTTTTGCTTTGTTGTTGTTTACATCTTTGAGCTTTTTATGGATTCTAGATATCAATCATTTACCATTGCATAGTTTGCAAATATTTTCTCCCATTCAGTCAGTTGCCTTTTCACTTTGCTGAGTGATTACCTTGCAATGCAGAAGCTTCTCAGCTTGATGTAATCTGAACTGCCTATTTTGGCTTTGATTCCCTGTGCTTCCAAGGTCTTCTCCAAAAGTCTTTGCCAATGCCAATGTCTTGCAAAATTTCCCCCAATGTTCTCTTCTAGTAATTTGATGATATAAGGTTGTAGATTGAGATTCTGGATCTGTTTTGAGTTTACTTTATATGAGATATAATGTTAGGATGTATCATACTTCATACTTCTGCATACAGTGATCCAATGTTCCCTGCACCATTAATTGAAGAGATTGTCCTTTCTCCAATTATTTATTTTAACTCCTTTGTCAAAATTTAATTGGTTATAGATGCATGGGTTGATTTATGGAATTTCTATTCATTTCCATTGGTCTACATGTCTATTTCTTGACAGTAGTAGGTTGTTTTTATTACAATTGTCCTATAGTGTGTATTGAAAACTGGTATTGTGATATCTCCAGCCTTGTTTTTGTTGTTTAATATTGCTTTACCTATTCAGGTCTCTTCTGTTTCCATATTCATTTTTGCATAGTTTCTTCGAGATTTAAGAATGAATCATTGGCATTTTGGTTGAGATCACATTGAATCTGTAAACTACTTTTGGTAGTCCTTTTATTTTTTTTTTTAATTATTCTTTGACAAGCAGAGTTAGACAGTGAGAGAGAGAGAGAGAGAAACAGAGAGAAAGGTCTTCCTTTCCATTGGTTCACCCCGCAAATGGCCACTATGGCTAGCTTACTGCACCAATCTGAAGCCAGGAGCCAGGTGCCTCCTCCTGGTCTGCCATGCGGGTGCAGGGCCCAAGCACTTAGGCCATCCTCCACTGCCTTCCCGGGCCACAGCAGAGAGCTGGACTGGAAGAGGAACAGGAACAACCAGGACAGAATATGGCACCCCAACCAGGAATAGAACCCAACCTGGGGTGCTGGTGCTGCAGACTGAGGATTAGCCTAGTGAGCTGCAGTGCCGGCCAACTCTTGGTAGTTTTGACATCTTGATGATATTCATTCTTCCAATCCATGAACATGTAATATTTTTCAATTATTTTTTCTTCATCTATTTCTTTCTTTAATGTTTTATAATTTTCATCATACAGATCTTTCATGTCCTTGGTTAAAGGCATTCCAAGGGATTTAATTTTTTGTAGATATTATGAATGGAATTGTTCTTCAAAGTTACTTCTCAGCCATGGCAATGTGTGTGTGTAGATTTTTTTTGTGTTACTTTTGTATACTGCAAATTAACTAAACTCTCTCTTATGAGTTCCAATAATCTATTAGTGGAGTCTTTTGGTTTCCCTAAATAAACCAACTTATTTGCAAATAGAGATAATTTGACTTTGCTTTCTGCTAGCGTGGGATATATTTTTCCATTACTTTACTTTCAGTCTGCATATATCTTTGTTAGCAAAATATGTTTTTTTTTAAATTTTATTTAAGGTATACAGATTTCATGCATTTCATATATACAGATTTAGGAGCATAGTGATTCTTCCCACCTTACCTTCCCTCCTGTCCATGCTCCCAGTCTTCTACCTCCTACCTCTTATATTCCCACTCTTAATTTTTGCAAATATCTATTTACAATCTAAAAGCTTAAGAATTTCATTTAATTTATCTTCCTTTGTTGACTCCATTGACCTCTAACTTCCAGATATATTTTGACTCAAATTCTTGAAAGTAGAAAGATTAGTTCTAAGAAGTAAGTCATGAATTTATAAATCTCATCACAGTCTGCTTGAAAGTCATCAATCTATGGTCAGCAAACTCAGTTACCATTCATCAACTTATTTCCTTCAGAATTTCATGACTCATTTTCCTTATTTTATTTTGATGATCTATAATCAAATGAAATTTCTTTTTATCTTTTTTTTTTTTTTTTTGACAGGCAGAGTGGACAGTGAGAGAGAGAGAGACAGGGAGAAAGGTCTTCCTTTGCCGTTGGTTCACCCTCCAATGGCTACCACGGCCGGCACGCTGCAGCCGGCGCACCGCACTGATCCCATGGCAGGAGCCAGGTACTTCTCCTGGTCTCCCATGGGGTGCAGGGCCCAAGTACTTGGGCCATCCTCCACTGCACTCCCGGGCCACAGCAGAGAGCTGGCCTGGAAGAGGGGCAACCGGGACAGAATCCGGCGCCCCGACTGGGACTAGAACCCGGTGTGCCGGCGCCACAAGGCGGAGGATTAGCCTGGTGAGCCGCGACGCCGGCCTCAAATGAAATTTTTTTAAAAAAATCTACAGAAATATCTTTAGTAGTTGTTTCAAAAAAAATTAAATATGTTCAACATGTCATTTTTCCCATACTTCTCCATTTCATTTTTTATAGTCTCAAATCAAAAATGATTTTAGGACTATCCCAACATGCACATGCATGCAGAGGCTTTGTGATTGCCTGTGATGAATTTTAATGGTGAGTGAGATCTTTTCCAATACTACATATTGTGAACTTATAATCATAATAAGAATATAACATTGCAAATATATTAAAATCAATTACAATTTGATTGAAGTGACATTAAGAGGCAGTGAGAATTGATGTTCATGGTCACGGAATTTATACTGTCCAAGATGTGGAGAATGCAGTGAATCATTAAAAAATATGTATAATCAGAATTATCTTCATTTCATACATGTTAATTTCAAATTTCAATTCTCATTATATTTTATAGATTAAAAACATCTAAAATTAGTATTTCAAATTACAAAAGTAGTATGATTAATGAGTTTATTTTTATGTAGTTCCATAAAGTTGATTTTTTCAGTAGTATATTTTTATTTGGATAAACAGTTATTTCACTGTTGTATTCAATATTTTCTAGAAAAATGGCTAAAATATAAAATTTTCTCAACCCATATTTTTCCTCTAGAAAGTAATGTCTCCTCTAGTTTGCATAATGCTTCTACTTCGATTTCTGTTCAAACACTAGAATGCTTGAATTTGTGTTTAAGACAACGGAATTAATCTCCAAGTATTTAATTTTTTTAAACTGAGTGGGTTTTAGTATCTTAAGGGAATTAAAGGTTTTGAGGATGATTTTTATATCAACATGCTTCAAAGCTTTTGTAGGTTTCAAGCAACCATTTTAAAGATATTTTGTTCAAATAATGGATTTGTTTTGTTCTCAGATAACTCACCCAGTAATCCTGTGCTTTGCAGCTTATAGCTGCTAAAGTCAAGGTTAATTAATTAGAAATATTAAAGCTTGGATTAACACTCATGCCTGATTCACAAATCATTTACTGGAAAGTGTCTAAGTTGCCCAGAAAATTTATTATTTAAAACTAAATGCCAAATTAAAGGAAAGATTTTTGAATACTTTTAGGACAGATACACAATGTAAACTATAACAGATAAAAGAGATTTCTCTTATTTTTAAGATTTATTTGATTTATTTGAAAGTCAGAGTTATGGGGGGGGTGCAGAGAGAGAAAGAGATCTTCTATCTTTTGGATCACTCCCCAGATGGTCTTAAAGGCTGGAGTTATGGTTTTCCACCAGAAAAACTCAGTTAACTCATGCTTCTCTGTAATTATTTCTAGAAGTTACCACCTTTTTCTTCATTTTTTAAAAATATATATTTATTTACTTTGAAAATCAGAGTTACAGAGAGAGAGAGAATCTTCCATCAGCTGGTTCAGTTCCCATATAGCTACAACAGCCAGAGCTGGGTAAGCCCAAAGCCATGAGCCAGGAGCTTCATCCAGGTCTCCCACATGGGTAGCAGATTCCCAAACACATAGGCCATCTTCCACTTCCGTTCCCAGGCCATTAGTGAGGAACTGGATCTAAAGTGGAGCAACTGGGGAAATGAAGCAGCACTCATGGGATGCCAGCATCACAGACAGCAGCTTCAACCACTATGCCACAACATCAGCCACAACAGCTTTCTAAAAATTTTTCAGGAAAAAAAAGGTCATTACCAGAATTTCTGAAAGCCAAATCTACACTTTCAAATCAGTGTAACATGTTCTGTAGAAAAGAAACACATGCAGTTTGAATATTTGAAGTATTTGGGGGCCGGTGCTGTGGTGCAACAGGTTAACGTCCTTGCGGGAAACATCGGCATCTCATATAGGCACCGGTTCGAGACCTGGTTGCTCCACTTCTGATCCAGCTCTCTGCTATGGCCTGGGAAAGCAGTAGAAGATGCATCAAGTCCTTGGGCCCCTGCACCTGCGTGGGAGACCTGGAAGAAGCTCCAGGAACCTGGCTTCGTATCCACGCAGCTTCGGCTGTTGCGGCCAATTGAAGAGTGAACCAGCAGATGGAAGACCTCTCTCTCTCTCTCTCTCTCTCTCTGCCTCTGTCTCTCCTTTCTCTGTGTAACTCTGACTTGCACACCGGGTTCTAGTCCCGGTCAGGGCGCCGGATTCTGTCCCGGTTGCTCCTCTTCCAGTCCAGCTCTCTGCTGTGGCCCAGGATGGCAGTGGAGGATGGCCCAAGTGCTTGGGCCCTGCACCCGCATGGCAGACCAGGAGGAGGCACCTGGCTCCTAGCTTTGGACTGGCACAGTGTGCCGGCTGTAGCAACCATTTTGGGGGTGAACCAACAGAAGGAAGACCTTTAAGAAATAAAAAAATAAAAAAAAAAATTAAAGAGTCTAATGAGGAAAATGAAGTTTCAAAAAAGATGGTGTTGATTGGGGTGAGAAAAAAATCAAAAAGTTTATGGAAAATTCATTTCATGAAAAGGCTAGCATGGATTTCATTTTGGTGCCAAATTGAACTTAGCTTTTAATTCTGTTTTTCTACTTTGAGGGACCCTTCCAGCCTATAAATGATCAGGAAACATTTTCTGAATGGGACCAGTTAGTAAATATTTTCAGCTTTCAAGGTCAGATGTTTTCTATCACAATTATTCAACCTTGTCAGTATAATGTAAAAGTTGCCACAAGGCCGGCACCGCAGCTCAATAGGCTAATCCTCTGCCTGCGGTGCTTGCACACCGGGTTCTAGTCCCGGTCGGGGTGCTGGATTCTGTCCTGGTTGCCCCTGTTCCAGGCCAGCTCTCTGCTGTGGCCCGGGAGTGCAGTGGAGGATGGCCCAAGTCCTTGGGCCCTGCACCCCATGGGAGACCAGGATAAGTACCTGGCTTCTGGCTTCGGATCAGCGCGGTGCGCCAGCCGCGGCGGCCATTGGAGGGTGAACCAACGACAAAAGGAAGACCTTTCTCTCTCTCTCTTTCTCACTGTCCACTCAGCCTGTAAAAAAAAAAAAAAAAAAAAAAAAAAAAAAAAAAAAAAATGTTGCCCCCCCCCCCAAAAATGTGCAAATGATTGTAGTTGTACTCAGATAAATCTTTAAGAGCCCTGAAATTTTAATTTCATTTAATTTTCATATATCCAGATGACTTTTCTTCTTCTGGTTTGCTTTCTATCATTCAAAAACATAATTTCATTTTTAGCTTGTGTAAAATACTCAGGTTGCAGGCTAAGTAGTATTCAAGATTATAACTTGCCTACTCTTACTCTAATAGCAGTCAAAGGCATCTGATACCTAAAGATGGGGTTTAAGAATTTTGTACAAACTTTTCCTTGCAATAAGTATGTGCCAAATAAACTCATGATTTTAAATGACTTGCTTGTCAGAGATTTATTTCTTCAATAAAGTACAGTTTACAGAGAAGAATAAAATGTATAGATGTTTAAAATATGTCAATGACACTTATAATGAAAAGTTTATCGTAACTTACGATCTCAGAATTGATGCTTTTATGTTTAGAATAAGAGAATTATTTTTTCAGTGATGGAAAGCAATTTATTGCTTACTAATTAACCTGCAAAGAAAAGCTTAAAAGTCTAATTCTTTGTTTTCTCCCATTCTCTATTGATATTGTTGCCTGGGGAAACATCTGATGAAATTGAAAACCACCCTTTTTAGCAAACAAAATCTGAGAAAGCAATGATGGAAAAGACTGGTTCTGACAGTCAGTAGTACTGTTCTCCTTATGTAACATGCTTATTCTGGGCAAAACAAACACACACACAAAAAATATTGAAGCTCCAGACCTGTGGAAAAATTGCTTCTGAGAGTGATGAGCTGAGTAGAACTTTGTCGGTATTTTAGACTTTGGGACAAAAGTATTAGGGTGCAGAACTCATGAAGGAGTGGGAACATGTATACATGCTCGATTTCTACCTGAGACATTAGAGGCATCCCTACTAAAGAAGAATGAAACCAGGCAACACAACAATCGCACCAAAAGACGATAGCATGTGCTGTAACTTACATGGAATCTAAATTTTTTATCTCGTAGAAATAGATAGGACGCTGTTTATGAAGAACTTCCAGATGAGAAGAGAGGGGTAAGGGATGTTGGTTAGGGGATATAGAATTACAATTCCTGTTAAATGCCCAGGACTGGCGAATACAGATACAGAAGTAGATAAATGATTGCTTGGGGTCTGGTTGGGGTGGAAAGGAGAGGATAAAGTAGACAGGGAAAGAATCTGGGAATGACTACTAAAGTTTGTGAAGTTTTGTATTTTAGGTGAGGAAATGTTTTAGGTTTTAACTGTTGTGAATAGTGCTGCGATGAACATGGGAGGGCAGGTGCCTCTTTGATAAGCTGATTTCATTTTCTTTGGATTAATTTCCAAAAGTGGGACTGCTGGATCAAATGGTACTTTTTTTTTGAACTTTTATTTAATGAATATAAATTTCCAAAGTACGGCTTATGGATTACAATGGCTTCCCCCCCATAACGTCCCTCCCACCCGCAGCCCTCCCCTTTCCCACTCCCTCTCCCCTTCCATTCACATCAAGATTCATTTTTGATTCTCTTTATATACAGAAGATCAGTTTAGCATACATTAAGTAAAGATTTCAACAGTTTGCTCCCACACAGAAACATAAAGTGAAAAATAATAGATGATTTTTTAAATGATGATGAAATCAGATCAGACCTATTGTCATGTTTAATCCCAGTGAGAGTCAAGTTGGGAATTGATAATTTCTTCTTTTTTTTTTTTTAACAGAAGATCAGTTTAGTACACATTAAGTAAAGCTTTCAACAGTTTGCACCCCCATAGAAACACAAAGTGAAATATACTGTTTGAGTACTCGTTATAGCATTAAGCCTCAATGTACAGCACATTAAGGACAGAGATCCTACATGAGGAGTAAGTGCACGGTGACTCCTGTTGTTGACTTTACAAATTGACACTCCTGTTTATGGCATCAGTAATCTCCCTATGCACCAGTCATGAGTTTCCACGGCTATGGAAGCCTTTTGAGTTCTCCGACTCTTATCTTGTTTAGACAAGGTCATAGTCAAAGTGGAGGTTCTCTCCTCCCTTCAGAGAAAGGTACTTCCTTCTTTGAAGACCTGTTCTTTCTGCTGGGATCTCACTCACAGAGATCTTTCATTTAGGTTTAGGAATCTGGAACACATCATGCTGAGTGAAATAAGCCAGTCCCAAAGGGACAAATACCATATGTTCGCCCTGATCGGTGACAACTGACTGAACACCAAAAAGGAAACCTGTTGAAGTGAAATGGACACTATGAGAAACGGTGACTTGATCAGCATAGCCCTGACTGCTAATGGACAACTTAATACATTATCCCTCTTAGTAGTTCTTTTTGTCTATTCTACTTAATATGACTGGTTTAATTCTGTAATTTATACACAGTTATTCTTAAGTGTTGAAAATTAACTGAAATGTGATCCCTGTTAAACATAAGAGTGGGGATAAGAGAGGGAAGCGATGTACAATTTGGGACATGCTCAAGCTGACTTGCTCCAAATGGTAGAGTTAGAAACATACCAGGGGACTCCAATTCAATCCCATCAAGGTGTCATGTACCAATGCCATCTCACTAGTCCAAGTGATCAATTTCAGTTCACAATTGATCATAATGAAAGGACTAAGAGTCAAAGGGAGCACATAAACAAGTATAGTACCTGCTAATACTAACCGATAGAATAAATAAAGGGGAGAGTGATCCAACATGGGAAGCGAGATACTCAGCAGACTCATAGAATGGCGGATGTCCTAAACAGCACTCTGGCCTCAGAATCAGCCCTAAAGGCATTGGGATCTGGCTGAAAAGCCCATGAGAGTATTTCAGGCATGGAAAGCCAAGACACTCTGGCAAAAAAAAAAAAAAAAATGGTACTTCTATTTTAGTTTTCTGAGACCCCCACCCATACTGTTTTCCATAATGACAGCACTAATTTGCCTTCCCACCAACAGTGTTTAAGAATTTCCTTTCCTTTCCATCCTGATGAGCATTTGTTGCATTTTGTCTTTTTGGTAACAGACATTCTGAATACCTCATTGTAGCTTTGATCTGTATTTCCATGATTATATATGGTACTGAGCATTTCTGCATATCTTTGTTGGCCATTTATATTTCTCCTTCTGTGAAGTGCCTATTGAGAACCTCCAACCATTTCTTAACTGTATCTTTTGGAACTTTTGTAGTTATTCAGTTTTTTTTTAATTCCTTACATATTCTGCAAATTAATCCCTTGCCAGGTGAATAAGATGTGATTGTATTTAAGAGTATGAATTTCTACTTTTGTAAAGTTTGATAGCATTACACTATTTCTCTTTCTCTCTCTCTTTAATTTGAGGGATCTTCAATAACTGAAAAATTAACTTCATGTTCAGAAATTCTGTACTGACCGCCTCTTCTCATCTGCAGAAAATAAAACTTCTATTGATCCTTATGTTGCTTCTATGATTGGATCTGTCATGCCTTCCAAAGGCTCTTGTGTTTGAATATTGGTCCTCTATGTTGAGGTATTGCAAATGGAGGAGACCTTAAAGAGGTGAGGCCTGGTGGGAGATGATCAGGTCATGACTGCCCTCCTGAAAATAATAATGCCGGTCTGGTGGTGTGAGTTGTCTGACAGGACCAGTTACTACGAGAATGGGTTGTATAAAACGGAGAGCTTGTTTCCCTCTCTCTGCTTCCTCTCTCACAAGAGATCTTTCTCTACAGCGTGAACTCTTGTCATGTGATTTCACCTGCCATCATATGATGTCACAAGAGATCCCTGGCCACACCACAGTGCCATGCTGTTTGAACTTTCCGGCCAACCTAATCATAAGCCAGATAAATGTCTTTTCCATAATTCTATCTTGTTAATCTTTAGGATAGGCCGGTGCTGCGGCTCAATAGGCTAATCCTCCACCTAGCAGCGCTGGCACACCAGGTTCTAGTCCCGGTTGGGGTGCCAGACTCTGTCCCAGTTGCCCCTCTTCCAGGCCAGCTCTCTGCTATGGCCAGGGAAGGCAGTGGAGGATGGCCCAAGTCCTTGGGCCCTGCACCCCAGACCAGGAGAAGCACCTGGCTCCTGCCTTCAGATCAGCCGCAACGCGCCAGCCATGGCGGCCATTGGAGGGTGAACCAACGGCAAAAGGAAGACCTTTCTCTCCCTCTCTCTCTCTCACTATCCACTCCGCCTGTCAAAAAAAAAAAAAAATCTTTAGGATAATAAAAACTGAATAACGACAGTAAATGGAAGAGTATCTTAACTTTCTATGGCTGCTGTGAAAAGTTATAAACTTGATGGCTACAACCAGCAAAAATATATTGTCTTCCAATTATGCAGGACAGAAGTCCAAAATGAATATCAGCTGGGCAATATTCCCTCCAGAGGCTGTAGGGGAAAATTCATTTCTTTTTGTCAATTTCTGGCTGTTGCTAGCATACTTTGATTTGTAGTTCATTTACTCTGCTTATGTGGTCATGTCAAAAATCAAAGTGAAGATTGAATGAATGTGAAATTTTATATTATTTTTATTGTTTAGCAAAGATCACTCTCAGCACATTGACTACATCTAATAATATACTAGCAAATTTTATGACATCCTATTCTCCCAAAATCTGTTCTGGTTCAATAAATCAGATTAAACTTTTATTAATAGTATAAATACAAACAACTACGGAATATTCATAAACTCATTGTATTCAAATGTATATCTGGTCAACTTCAAGATATTTTCTTTTGCCTTAGAATTTTAAATAAAATTTAGATAATGGGTAGAAGAGCATTTTTTTATTGAATAGGAGAACTTGATACAGCTTGAGAGATAACTTGACCTAAGAATTGAATATTTGATGAAGAGGTGAATAACATTGATTTGGAAAAAGAAGAAATTCCAAAAATAAATTTGGTGTGCATTTATGAATAATACACAGAGAACACCACAGGTTTCAACAATTTCTGACAAAATCACTGTATCACTGTGATGATTACTCAAATTTTTTAATGTGTATTTTTATTTTACATCTGAAATGCTACTACCACCACCATTTCCTTATCTATAAAATCGATTAATAATAGTACCTACCTGAAAAGGTTATCTTGAAAATTATATAAACTATAAAATGTAAGAACATTTAAAATGATCTCCATTGAATAGTACATTCATGATAAAATGCTTTCATCAACATTCATGCTGCAGTATCAAATAGGACTCAGTATAATATGTTTATCTTTTAAGAATATAAGAGAGTAAGAAACACAGTTGTAATGTATAATAAAAATTAAGTATTTTTAAGACCAAATTTCAGTTATTTGACAATACCAGTTGCCTAGAAAACTTCATTCATAAATAGATTTCAATAAAACATGTATGTATAAAAACAGAGTTTTATAATAGTAACCACAAGCCACCATCCCATTTTAAGGAGTAAAGAAAGTATCATTCAATAATGTAAAACTTGTTATATGGATGGAACATAAAGCTCTTTTTTGACAGTATATTCAAAATCTGATAATATATTTTATCTTCAACAAGGAAATCTGAATTTTAAAACAGTAGAAAATATGTCCACATCATTAAAATCAATTTGGTTTTCAAATTGATTGGTTTGGAAGCTATGGATCAGACATGGACAGAGAATTATAAAACTGAGAATTAACTTACATTACAATTTGAATTGCATTGATGATTTACATATGATAAAATACTTAAAAGAAATTTAAAGCATACTTTTTTTTAATTTTCCATTATGATATCAATGTATAAATGAGAACTTTAATATTATAAATGTTTCAATAAGTAAACCAGTCAAGTTTAAGTACGCAGGTATCTGTTCAAGAGATCTATTACACAATATGATGAGTATAGTTTATAAAAATTTATTATGTATTTGGGCCGGCACCGCGGCTCAGTAGGCTAATCCTCCGCCTTGCGGTGCCGGCACACCGGGTTCTAGTCCCGGTTGGGGTGCCGGATTCTGTCCCAGTTGCCCATCTTCCAGGCCAGCCTCTGCTGTGGCCAGGGAGTGCAGTGGAGGATGGCCCAAGTACTTGGGCCCTGCTCCCCATGGGAGACCAGGATAAGTACCTGGCTCCTGCCATCGGATCAGCACGGTGAGCTGGCCGCGGCAACCATTGGAGGGTGAACCAATGGCGAAGGAAGACCTTTCTCTCTGTCTCTCTCTCTCACTGTCCACTCTGCCTGTCAAAAAAAAATTTACTATGTATTTGAAAATCGCAAAGAGAACATATTTTAGTTATTAACTTTAAATTTTTATATATGTATTCTAGAGGTGGAAAGATAGAGAAAATGAAAGCTTCCATCCATTGTTTTACATCTCACATTCCCACAAAGGCTGGGCTGGGTGAGGTCCAAGCTGGGAGCCAGGAATTCAGCTACTTGAGACATCACCACTGTTTACCACAGCACACACTAGCAGAAAGTTCTAGTCAGGAGCCAGAGGTGGTATTAAACACAGGCTCTTCATTATGCCGTACAAGTGATCTAACAGTGTCTTAACCTCTAGGTCAGATGCCTGCACAAATAGAGTAGATTTTACATGTTCTCATAAGTATATGAGGCAGTATATACGTTAATTAGCTTAATTAGTCATTTTATATACATATACATCATATACATATATGTATATGTATATGTACATATACATCAATATTTAAAATTATACTTTATAAACACACATATTTGTATTGATTGATTAACATAAGTAAGTTAAAAAATAAGTAGAAAGTATACATATATCAATAAGATGGATAAAATTAATGAATTCATATGACAGAATGCCTTAAGATACCACATACTGGGGCAGGCTCTGTAGCATAGAAGCATAGAAGTTTAAGCCTCCATCTGCAGCACCAGCATTCCATAATTTCACTGGTTCAAGTCCCAGCTGCTCCATTTTGGATCCAGTTCCCTGCTAATGTGCCTAGGAAAGCAGCAGAGGATGACTGGAGAACTTGGGTCCCTGCACCCTTGTGGGAGAACCAGAGGAAACTACTGGTTCCTGGTTTCTGGCTGCTGATCAGCCCAACTCTGGTCATTGCAGGCATCTGGGGAGTGAACCAGCAGATGGAAGATCTCTCTGTCCCTCTTAGTCTCTGCCTCTCTCCTTCTCTTTCTCTGTATATCTGGCTCTCGAATAAGTAAATAAATCTTCAAAAGAAATGATATCACATACTTTGAGTTTCCATTCTGGACAAATTACATAGAAGAAAAAGTGTTAGTTTTTTGCTGTTAAAATACCCATGGACTTATCAATTCTGTCTTATTTACATGTGTTACACTTGTATCTCTACATCGCATAAATTACTTTTTCATACTAATGAGAAAACAAAATTTATAGATTTTTACCTCACTCACATTAATCCAGAGATAGTTTGTCTTTTTTTCTTTTTACATTGTTGATGAGATTGAATGATTCAAAATTAGAAGTTAAGAAAGAGACTCATTATTTCTGAATACATGATTGTTCAACATATGAGGGACTGAGAAGAGAGTAAGAGGTTCTTACAGTTTCCGTATTGGAAATAATTAAGAATGTCAGAAAAGGGGGTTGGCATGTGACACAGTAGGATAAACCACCTGTTACGACTGCATCCTACATGGATGTCAGCTCAAGTCTCGGATGCACCACTTCTGATCCAGTTCCCTGCTAAAGTGTCTGGGAAAGCACAGAAGATGGTCTAAGTGTGTGCTCCCCTGCCTCCACCCCACCGCCCATGTGAGAGACCAGGCTGGATTTCTTGGCTCCTGGCTTTGGATTGTAACAGCCCTGGTCATTGTGGCCTTTTGGGCAGTGAACCAAAAGATGGAAGGTCTCTCTCTTCCTCTCACTCTTGAACTCTGCATTTCAAATAAATAAATACATCTTTTAAAAGGAAAAAAAAAAGAATGCCAGAAAGACAAAGTAATTCATCATGATCTGTCTCTGAGAACTAGACTTTTTAATACAGCAATTGCCACACATTTATCAATACTGAGTACTAAAATTACAATACCTAATAAAGCAATGAAGTGGAACCATGAATATTTTGAATAATTGATTCCTGAAATCAAAGTAAAACATAATTTTATCAACACAAGAAACTTTCTTCAGTAAGTTTGTAGATGCATGTGGCTCAGTCATAGATTTGATAGCAACTACAATTATTTTGCTACAAATAGAAAAAAACTATAAATAGAACAAACATAACATGTAAACATGTTTCCTTCAATTTATGACAAAAACATAGCAATGTGACTTCTTACATTTTATTGGTATGAGACATGAGATATTTCGCTCTGCATTACAATGATATTTATTGAAAAATTTGAAAACAGTGGATGAAAAAATGGAAAGGTACCTGACTGAGTTAACTCCATAAGTTTTAATGGCATTCTGGTGATTACGTCTTGTACTGGGCAATGTAACTGGACATTAATGGGTATGTCAGAGAGCGAAGAGGACGACAAAAAGGGGAAACATCAAATCTGAATCTATAAGCTAATTTTCTTCCTAATAATAAATATAAACTTATATAGCAAATACAACTGCTATGACTAGCATCAAAGAGTCATTTCCAGTTTCTCTATACAGTCTTCCATAATTCGCGTAAATTATGTTTATCTGGATATATTTATTAGCATAGTGCCTAATAATACAAATAGGATTGCAGATTGCATAGTTGTCTATCAGAAATTATATATTGTCTATATAGAATAGGTCATGGTCAAACACAATTTTAGTCAAAATAAATTAAGCTCTTATAAAATACATCTTCTTTTCATTAGTAAATCTAATTAATAGTTAATCTTGGGGGCAGTATTGTGATGTAACAGAATAAGTCTCTGTTTGCAATGCCAGTGACGCATATCAGAGTGCTGGTTAGAATTCCAGCTTCTCAGGGCTGGTGTCATGGCTCACTTGGTTAATCCTTCGGCTGTGGTGCCGGCATCCCATGTGGGTGCCTGGTTCTAGTCCCGGTTGCTCCTCTTCCAGTCCGGCTCTCTGCTGTGGCCCAGAAAGGCAGTGGAGGATGACCTAGGTGCTTGCCCTGCATCTGAGCGGGAGACCAGGAGGAAGCTCTTGGCTCCAGGCTTCAGATCAGTGCAGCACCAGCCACAGTGGCCATCTAGGTGCTTGGGCCCCTGCATCTAAGTGGGAGACCAGGAGGAAGCACTTGGCTCCTGGCTTCGGATCAGTGCAGCACCAGCTGCAGCGGCCACATGGGGAGTGAACCAATAGAAGGAAGACCTTTCTCTCTGTCTCTCTCTCACACTGTCTGTAACTCTACCTGTCAAATAAAAAAAAAAAAAAAAAAAAAAAAAAAGAATTCCAGCTTCTCTACTCCCAATCTAGAATCCAACTAATGTGCCTGGGACAGAAGCAAAAGTTGGCCCAGGTACTTGGACCCTCTCATCCATGTGGGAGGCAAGGATGGAATTCTCGGCCCTTGGCTTGTCTGGCCAAGACCTGGTTGTTGTGTTCATTTGGGGAGTGAACCAGTGGATCACTCCTCTCTGTGTCTTTACTGTTTGTATCTTCCCCTCTCTTTGTCTCCACTCTGACTTTTGAGTAAATAAATCTTTTTAAAAATATATTAATCTTTTTTAAAGAATGATTCTATTTGTTGGAAGGGTAGAGTCACAGAGAGAACAGATAGAGAAAAAAAGAGATTTTCCATCCTTTGGTTCATTCCCTTATTAACTGCAAAGGCTGGGAAAGAGTAAGGCCGAAGCCAGGAGGCTGAAACTTTATCCAGGTCTCCCACATGGGTAGAAAGGTGCCCACATACTTGGGGCCATCATCTGTTGCTTTCCCAGGTGCATTATCGGAGTGCTAGATTTTAAGCAGTGCAATTGGGAACTGAAGCATCCCTCAGAAACAGGATGCTAGCATGGCAGGTGTGGCTTTGTCCACTGACCACAACTCTGGCCTCTAAACAAATCTTTATAATATTCTTAAATTTTCACATAGGAAAGAGCAATTGTTTTCATTTTAAATTGACAAGAAATAAAAAAAGACTCAGAGGTAATCCTTATTCTACACTAGTCTAGAATTAAAGGTAGATATGGAAAAAAAAATCCATAATCCTCCATTGTGATTTTTTTTCATACTTAAGACTCTTCAGAGAAGAAATCATTAATTCAGGATTACCTCTTCTCATTTTTGTCTCCATCAGGAGGACATAAGGTTATATTCTCTCATAAAGTGATTTGCATAATGATCCAAACTAAAGTTCCCAGGCTATATTTTGGGGCACTAGATAATCAGAAAAAAGGGATTAAGTAAGTACCTCAATAGATAGTTGTTGAAGACATCAGAAAATTAAAATTTATAATAAAAGAACAAACTTCTTATCTCTCTAGGTCTTCCACTTGCATTCAAGTTTTAAAATCCACGCTTCCCCCATGAAAGATTCAACTTTAAATGCAGCATACTGTTAAAGAGGTATGCACTAACAGTCATTTGTATATATTGATAAATGAATAGACTATTCATTTAGAAATAAAAGAACAAGGGGCCGGTGCCATGGCATAGTAGGTTAATCCTCTGCCTACGTTGCCAGCACACCATATGGGCACCGGTTCTATTCCCAGGTGCTCCTCTTCCAATCCAGCTCTCTGCTCTGGCCTGGGAAAGCAGTAGAAGATGGCCCAAGTCCTTGGGCCCCTGGACCTGCATGGGAGACCAGGAAGAAGCTCCTGGCTCCTGTCTTCAGATCAGCACAGCTCCAGCCATTGTGGCCAATTGAGGAGTGAACCATTGGATGGAAGATCTCTCTCTCTCTCTCTCTCTCTCTCTCTCTGCCTCTCTTCTCTCTGTGTAACTCTGACTTTCAAATAAATAAGTAAATCTTTAAAAAACAAAAAAGGAATAAGAGTGCGCTTTGAAGTTCAGAATGGAGGTTTTACGAATTCGTGTGTGGGCCTTCAATTTTCTCCTCCCTCACACCCTTTCTGGGATATTGATCAGTGGAAGCATTCTGGGACTGGAATTCCTCCAAGAATTTGACAAAATTCCCCTGGGTGAAGGTCAGATGAGATTCCACTAAGCTACTCCCAGGGAGAGGGCTGTGATCCACTCAACCAGGTCATTGAACAATGACAAGACATTTGATGACAAGATATGTAAATGTTAGCTTTCTTCCTCTTTCCATCCTACACAAAAAAAATTCTTATTTTTTTCCTTGGGCCTCTCCTACAAACATAGGCTATTGTGTACACAGCTACCTTGACAACCCCTTCAAGAGAAGTAACCCATAATCATATGGGGGTCACATAGATGAAAGTGCATCTTCTGTATTTTCCTCAGAGTTGACGTGGGTTTAGACCTGCTTGTGGATATAATTCTCTTGCTGTCTGTACTATGGTGTTTGCAGGTGGCCTGGGAAAAGATTGCCTTGTCCATTCTAGAGGGCTGGCCACATTGCCCAACAGTATGGGCTAGAAGCCTCACAACCATGCAGAGGTGGATAGCATTTATTCTGTTAAAGATAAAAAGAGAAGCAATAAGATTATGAGGCACTATGGTTCAGCCAACTAATCTACCAGCTGAAACACCACCTTCTTATAGGGGCAGTGGTTCATGTCCCTGCTGATCCACTTCTGATCCAGCTCCTTGCTTATATGCCTGGAAAAGCAGAGGAAGAAAGCCAAGTGCCCAAGTGCTTGAGCCCCGACCACCTATGTGGGAGACCCAGAAAAAGATCTAATCTCCTGGCTTCAGCCTGCCATAGCCCCAACCATTGCAGCCATTTGGCGAGTGAACCAGAGGATAGGAGATTCTCTCTCTCTCTCTCTCTCTCTCTCTCTCTCTCCTGTTCTCTATCTCTGCCTCTCCCTCTCTTTCTGTAACATTTCATTTCAAATAAATAAAAAACAAATCTTAAGGAAAAGATTTTGGGAGCTACAGGGCCATGGATAGACAACAGCCAGGATTTCCATGATCCATTGCCAGGCAAGTAATTTCATCCTAGTCCTAGAATTATCTGGCCTCATTCAACAAATGACAAATATAGTTTATATCTGTCTACTTTGATTGACTCAAAAAAGAAAACGTTCTTGGAGCATGACATTTCAAATTATATATTTTAAAATTTTAATTTCTTTAATAGTGGCTCTAGTATATGTAATTTTATTTTCTGAAATATGTCAAAACTGTCCCTTTTTTCCTTTTACATACTTGATTAGGAGACAAGGACATACTTGTATTGCTGTATCATCTATTGTAACATCTCATGTTGAATCTTCCATTCCAGAAAATACCTTTAGATATACAGAAGAATTTAGTTAAATCCTAATCAAATAATTCATATTCATAAATAACTTATATATCAGATAATATAATACAAAATGTATTCTACTTACATCAATTTCAAATATATTTAACATATATTTTAAATAATAGTATATTATACTGGGTTGCTAATACATATCTTTTAGCTACTACTAACTACCTAGTATATAAAATTTACATAGACTCTAGTTTCTAGTTGGCACCATGTTTTTATAATTTTTGCTTATATTTATATTTACTTATATTCATTGGATAGGACACTATTTTGAAGTCCGTGTCTGAAAATTTCATTAAATGAAGCACTTTTGTGTCCCCTTATGTTGTCTAGTGCTTCTTTTTCTTGATTTATTACTTAATCAGTAATATTTTTCTGCTGTTTAGTGATGTCTGCAGACATTTTAACAATCATGTGCAATAATTGTATATGTAATTTGCATGTGACAAAATTTTAATAAAAATTTGGAACAAGATGTTGTTACCTTCCTTCAGGAGCCTCTACATTGGCTTCAGGTAGGTGGTTATGAGAATAAATAACTCTAAATAAACCTACACATTCTCCATTATTGAGATCGTTTAATCTTAACTTTGATCCCTGTTGTAATTAGTGTATTGTTTGCTTAATGTTATTCACAGATGGTAAACTCAAACTGTGGAGGCTTGCCAAAGGTTTGGGATATCTGATGATGCTTAGGATATCATCAAATGCTGTCTTTAATTTAAAAAAAAAAGTCAAGCTTACTTCCTTATTTTCTGTACTGTTGTGCTCTAATATTATCAATCAGAAATTGCAGGTATTGACCCTTCACCTAACTGATCGTTTTTTTCAAACTGAGTTTTAGTCCAAAGAACTTAGCTGCATTTTCAAAGCTCGAATATCCATTGTGCTTTCCTCTTTGGTAAACCAAATGAAAATGACTTAAATGAATATGAAAAACCAGTCTAATAACGGAAAATATTTACTACATATTTATGGATGATTTTGCGAGCAATGGTTATTTATATAATTTTGCTGTTTCTGTTTTTGAATGAAATAGTGGAAGAGTGAATGGTGCCCTCTACTTTATGTTGAAAATTAAATATTTGTTACTGGTGTTGACATTTTTAATTTGGTAGTCAAAAGTCACAGTGTAGTCTGGCATGAAGATTGCCAGGGATACTGAAATCACTTAAAACATATTAGCATTTAAATATTTAAATGAATATGTAACAAGGAAAGACAAATTTGTGAGATTTGTTTTAATATGTCAATATTTTTTCTGCATACTAGGAAATGTGAAATCATTTTTGTAAGACTATCTTTTTAGAGATTTTATTTTATATTTGGGACTGAATGAGTGACAGATTATTGAAACAAATGAAAATGAAAACACAGCAAATCAAAACGTGTGGAATACAGCAAAAGCAGTATTCAGATGGCAGTTTATAGCAATAAGTGCTTACATTAAACTGATTTTTGACAAAAGTGCCTATACCATACTTTGGAGAAAGAGTATTTTCTTCAGTAAATGGTACTGGAAAAATTGGATATATATTTGTAGAAGAAGTTTAAATTAGACCCTTACCTCACACCATATAAAAAAAAATCAATTCAAAGGTGAATAAAGCCCCAAATTTACTACCTGAAACAATGATATTGGTAGAAGAAAATGTTGGTAGAAGAAAATCAAGATGATATAGGTGATGACTTGTGCATATTAAAGGAAGTAATAAATAGAGAAAAGAGAAAGAAACAAGAATTAATGTAAAACAGTTTCCGGGCTGACATCGTGGTGCAGTGGGTTAAGCTGTAGCCTGCAATTGTGGCATCCCATATGATTTGATTCCAATCTACTACACTTCTGATCCAGCTTCCTGCTAATTTGTCTGTGACAGCAGCAGAAGATGGTCCAAGTACATTGGCCCCTGCACCAGCATCAAAAACCCAGACAAAGCTCCTGATTGGAAACTATGCTACCAATAAGACAAAATTTGTGTGCTTCTAACTAATGTATATATACATACATCTATGTATATGTTATATACATATATACATTATATATGTACATGTATTATATACACATATATATGTACATATAAGTTTGAAATAGAACTCTAATGGATAACGCAAAGCTACAATCTGTGAATGGAAGTGAGCCCCATGGGACTTGTATTTTTGTGTATTGCTTTTCTGTTTATACAGACAGAAGAAACACATACAAATATTTTGAAAATAAAATCTAGGTATTAAAAGCAACTTTATATTAATCTAAAAGGCATGGCTCTTAAAAAGTCATTGAAAAATATGTACATATATTTTAATATGTGTATTTGTTTATATATTATATTCATAATTCATTATATTAACATATGTAAGTGTATATACATAAAAGCAACTATGTCATCTATAAGTTGTTTTTTTCAAGGAATGGTCTCTTACTGTTGATGAACACTGTTTTTTTCTCCTTAATATTTACTGAACTATTAGTGTAGGTCTAATCTTATGAGTACAATGTAAACTGAAATTAGATCATTGAGAAATTGAGAGAGAGAATAAGAGAGGAAGGGGGAAGAGGGGTGGGAACTTGAGCAGGAGGGAGGGGATGGTGGGAAATATCACTATGTTCCTACATTTGTATATATGAAATACATGTAATCTGTATGCCTTAACTAAAACTAAATGAAGAAAGAATTACCAAAGATATTCATTATAAAATATGATTTTTGAATTTCATATTAGCAAATAATTCAGATTGGTTGGAAATATTTCTTTAGTACCAGGAATGAAAACTTTTTCTCTGGGGTCACCAAATTACTAGCCTAAATAATTCACAAATTCTGTGACTATTATTATAACACAGAGGTAACCTGGAAATAGGGACTTTGCATATTTAATTATTCTGAATGAATTCATACATCAATTATCCATGACTCCATTTCAAATTTTCTGGATGAATCCACAATATTTTTAGAAATTTCCTGGGAGCCAGATAGAATGGTCTGTCCTTCATTTTGCTACTTTCTGGCTCTCTTTGTGTCCCTTTATTCTGGTTAACTACCAAGTCATATTTCCACACACTAATAATAGTAATTGAAGACATTTAAGTTTTGAAGCACTGGTTGTAATTATATCACTGTTCCTATAAATAACACCAGCATTGATGCTTTTATAATGAAAATGAACATGAGTATT
Organism: Oryctolagus cuniculus; assembly: GCF_051225735.1. Classification (NCBI taxonomy): domain Eukaryota; kingdom Metazoa; phylum Chordata; class Mammalia; order Lagomorpha; family Leporidae; genus Oryctolagus; species Oryctolagus cuniculus. The sequence continues at coordinate 61,917,514 of NC_142874.1, read as the reverse complement.
TGAATATTTATGAATCAGAATCTTTTTGGAGGAGAATATGACAGCATTGAAAACATGCAATTACCAGAAATACCTACAGTGATTAAAATGTTAATTAATGACTGCTCCTTTTATGAGCTTAAACAGAATGATACTACATATGGAAAAATGGAATATCTTTCAATTTTTGCAGATGAAGTTTACTTAATGAATGAAATAAATTTCGAATGAAATAAATCAAGAAAAGTGAAATAATGTTTTAATGTCTATGTTCATGTCAATAACAGAACTAACCACTAAAGCCTCATACATTAGATCTGGATAATCAGATAAAAATTAATATAGAGGCCAGCATTGTGGCATAAGGGTTAAGTTGCTGCCTGCAAGGTTGATATCCCAAGTGGGTGCCAGGGTTTGGGCTCCTCCACTTCCAACCCAGCTCTCAGCTAACGCTCCTGGGAAAGCAGCAGAAGATGGTCTAAGTGCTTAGTCTCCACACCCATGTGGGAGATCTGGATGAAGCTTGTGGCTCCTGGCTTTGGCATGGCCCAGCCCTGGCTGCTGTGGCCATTTGGAGTCTGAACTTGAAAATGGACAATTCTCTCTCTCTCTCTCTCTCTCTCTCTCTCTCTCCCTGTGTCTCCAATTTTCTCTCAGTAACTCTGTGTTTCAAAGAAATAAATAAAATATTTAAAAGCAAACACAAAACATTTTTAGGTTCTTGAATCACTGATTTATTATTCTGCAACATTAAAACCAAATTAAGTTATCATAACTGAAGAACAAAATACCAGTGCTAACTTTATTTCAATAATTTGTGTGAAAATTTTTTATTCTCATGAATTGATCCTATTAATTCCATAATATTCCATGTAAATTATTCCCTGGGTAATGTATTTCTATTTCATTCACAATTGAAAGTTTTAAATTCAGATATACAATCACTCGTGTTCTTTTAAAATTTAATTCAAGTATTATTTTCATAGTTGATAATAATACATATTTCATTATTTTAGTATTCTACCATGTCCGTATTTTGCTTGGGCATAGAATAATTTTGATATAGTGGGGTTATTTTTTAAACATATAAGTTGAAACCCTTATGGATAGAATAAGTATAAAACTTTCCAGGTTTAATAATGGACACACATTTAAATAGAATATTTTTTTTTAAGATTTACTTTATTTATCTGAAAGAATTACAGAGAGAGAGGAAGATAGAGAGAGGAAATTTTCTATCCACTGGTTTACTTCTTAAATGACTACAATGGTTGGAGCTGGGCTGATCCAAAGCCTGGAGTCAGGAGCTTCTTCCAGGTCTCCTACGTGGGTGCAGGGGCCCAAGCACTTGGATCATGTTCCGCTGCTTCTCTAGCACATTAGCAGGGAGCTGGATTGGGAGCGGAACAGCTAGGACTCCAGCAGGCTCTTATGTGGAATGCTGGCATTGCAGGCTGCCGTTTTGCCTACGATGCCATAATGCCAGCCCCTGAATCTGTTTCTTTTATGTGAAATATCTTTTGACATTTTTCTTCTAAAATGTCTTCCTATTATCAATATTATTAATTCTTAGATTGAGAATCAACATACGTATTTCTCAATATCACTATACTTTATATTGAAATATCATACTCTGACGTAGTCTATCTCAAATCCAAGGTGTCCTAACTGCTTTTCTGGTTCATTCCTCAGGGTCCATCAGAGATATTAATTCCTCACATACACTTTCAAGTGGTGTTTTTGTGCTTACCTTTCCTGTAGTCCTTTACTTTAATCAACTGATTGTAACCTAACCTCCTAATGATACCCAAAAGCCAAATCTCCACCAGGTTTCCCAAACTTCTCTCCTGGACCTACATTATTTATTTATTTATTTATTTATTTTGACAGGCAGAGTTAGACAGTGAGAAAGACAGAGAGAAAGGTCTTCCTTTTTCCCTTGGTTCACCCACCAAGTGGCTGCTGTGGCCGGCGCGCTGAGCTGATCCTAAGCCAGGAGCCAGGTGCTTCTCCTGGTCTCCCATGCGGGTGCAGGGCCCAAGCACCTGGGCCATCCTCCACTGCACTCCTGGGCCACAGCAGAGAGCTGAACTGGAAGAGGGGCAACCAGGGCAGAATCCAGCACCCCAACTGGGACTAGAACCCAGGATGCTAGCACCGCAGGTAGAGGATTAGCCTATTGAGCCACGACGCCGGCCTTGGACCTACATTATCAATTTACCCTTTTCCAAGTACTTTTCGAGAAGTCTGTATTAATTGTGTAATTCTTAAACCTTAAACAAACAAACAAAAATAATCCTTCAGCACACTTCAGTTTTTTGCATTACTTTTTGTGTAATTCCTTAAAAGTGTATCTGTGATCTAAAATACCTCTTTTCTGGTACTGTTTTTACCCACTGCAGTTAGCATCTATCTTTATCCTAGTATTTTGTCACAACCTCTGATAAGGATTTATCAGTTACGATTTTATTCAATCTAGCATCGTTTGTTATCTTTGATTACTTTCTCCATTTGAAGTCCTTTCTTCATACTGTTCTACTACTTTTAATCTTCCTCCAGCTTCTATTACTCAGACTTTTGAGTTGGTTCTTAATGTCCCACCAGTAGGAACCCATAACACGTATATGAACATATAAAAGGGAATGTGTCATAAGTATTGGCTCATGCAGTTGTGGGGAACAAGTCTTGTTGTATGCCATCTGAAGTTGTAGAACCAGAAAGGCAGTAGTGCAATTCAGTCTCAAGTCTGAAGGCCTGAGGACTATATGAATCAATGATATTTATTAGTACCAGAGTTTGAAGACTGATATCTAACAGAGGAAGAATACTTGAGATCAAATAGAGAGACTATACTCACCCATCTTCGTTTGGTGTCATCCAGATACTCAACATATAATACCTTGTCCACACTGAGAAGGGCAAATCTCCTTTATCTAATCTTCTGAAACCAAATGCCAGTATCTTTTAATTTCTCTCAAGGACATCCCTGAAATAGTGGTATACCAGCTATATGGGCATCCCTGACCCAGTCAAGCTGATACATAAAATTAACTCTCACAAAAGCCCCAAGAGTCCATCTGAAGTTCTGTTCTGTGTTATATTTTTCACTTCTTGGGTGAACTCATCCAGTTTCATGACTTTAACATGTTTCTATTTGGTGAAAATTACAAAATTTATCTCAATTATGGACTTCTTTGTTAATTTTTTATTTGCTCTTAAAATCTTTCAACTTAGCATGATTTTTTTTAAAAGATTTACTTTATTTATTTGAAATAGTTACAGAGAAAGGTAGAGACAGAGAGGTCTTCCATTGGCTGGTTCACTCCCCAGATGGCCACAACAGCCGGAGTTGCGCTGATCCAAAGCCAGGAACCAGGAGCTTCCTCCAGGTCTCCCATGTGGGTGCAGGGGCCCAAGGACTTGAGTCATCTTCTACTGCTTTCCCAGGCCAGAGCAGAGAGCTGGATTGTAAGAGAAGCAGCCGGGACTAGAATTGGCACCCATAAGGGATGTCAGCACTTCAGGCCAGGGCTTTAACCCACTATACCACAGCGCCGACCCCCCAACTTAGCATGATTAACATGAAGTTTTTTGTCGTCTTTCCAAAACCTCCAATGTTCCCACTCTAGGTAAATGAAAACTTCATTATTTGTTTTTCAGGATAAACATCTTTTCGTCTAGCTGATTATGTTACCTCATATGTAATCTGGAAGCAAATTATTCCAAATCCTTTCACTTATCTTCATTTCCATAGCTGTGTGAGGCTTCAAGTTTAAATTGTGTATTGGCACAGGATCATGAATGTAGCTTTTTTTCCCCTTTAACCCTGAGCTCACAGACAATTCAAATGTTAGCAGCCAGACTTACACTTTTGTGAGGTAAATTAAATGGTAGCACATTTCTGTTCAAAACATCATAATAGGATCCAATTTTACTGAGCCAATTTTACCAATTTTACATCAGTATCAATACACTCATTTATAGCCATAACATATTACTACCAATTGCTCTCATTTCTGCTACTCTTCTATGTTTTATTTCCTTTTTTTGGCAGTAGAAACAACCCATTGTTTTTACTCAAGTAAATCAAACATTAATACATACAATATATTTGTTCTTAATCCTCTTTCTGCTGAAAACATCACACCCTGGTTAAATCAGGGTTCTTTAGAAAGTTCATGGAAATATATATTCTGAAAATTATGCATGAATTTCAAAAATTTTTGCATCAAAATGAAGCTATCATTTGATTCCATTTTTCCAAAGATTGTTTTGAAGTATCTTCATACAAGTGATTTTTTAACTATTTCCTTCAGTTTTCTGATCATATGTCACCTATAGAAGTGAGACTAGCTGTGATTGCATTATTTGAAAACAAAAAATAACTCCAGTCAAGCATTGTCTTTCCCCCCTACCTACCTTCATTATTCTACAAAGCATATATATCACTATCTGGCTTGCTGTTATTCCCAATGCTCTATTTTTATTGTTTGGTTTCTTCTATGTGAATGAAAGCAGCCAAAGACAAAGTAGATTTTATATATTTTTTATTGTTTGGACCACAACATATATTTTTGTGCTCAAAAATAATTTGTTCAACACATGAACCTATATTTCCGTTGTTCTTGTTAACTATCTGTCCTCATAGGATAATAACACCACGAAGTGACCAACAAGTTATTTTGGCCAAAAAATATTTTATAAACTTCTTTTACATTTCAATCCTTGTTACACACCTATGTTTTTTTTTTACAGGCAGAATTAGACAGTGAGAGAGAGAGAGACAGAGAGAAAGGTCTTCATTTTTCCACTGATTCACCCCCCAAGTGGCCGCTACAGCCGGTGTATTGCGGCCAACGTGCTGTGCCAATTTGAAGCCAGGAGCCAGGCGCTTCCTCCCAGTCTGTGGTGCAGATGCAGGGCCCAAGGACCTGGGCCATCCTCCACTGCACTCCTGGGCCACAGCAGAGAGCTGGACTGGAAGAGGAGCAAACATGACAGAAACTGGTACCCCAACTGGGACTAGAATGCTGGGTGCAGGCGCCGCAGGCGGAGGATTAGCCTATTAAGCCACAGTGCTGGCCACACCTATGGTTTTAATGAGCTATTTTAAATGTTAGCTGAAACTCTACACATAGTACTTAACCACTTTGAGTCTTATCCTTCTTATCAGTTAAATGTTTCACTGAACTATATGTTTTTATTAATTTACAAAGATCTTAAAAATTAACATATTTTTTAAAAATTGATAAATTGTTTTGTAGGATGTATTTTAACAATAATGTTAATGGGTGAAATATATTTTTATTTTATTATAAAGTGCTTTTAAAAATTTTACAGGTGCAGTTTCAAGACCATAATCAGCATATGAAAGATTTAACTGTATCTGCATGTTTACTGAAGTTCAATTCACAATAGCTAAGATATTTAATCAACCCAGATGTCCATCAACTGATGATTGAGTAAAAAGAAATGTTACATATGTACACTAAAGATTATTATTCCTCCATAAAAAAGAATAGATCCTGACTTTTGCATTAAAATGAATGCAACTGGAAACTTTTATGTTAGTGAAATAAGCCAGTCCCCATAAGGCAAATATCACATGTTTTCTCTGATATGTGGCAGTCAATATGGAATATGACAAAATGATTAGGAATTAAATAGACATCTTATGTTATGGTTGTTGTTTTATCTCTTGTTTATACTTTCGCAGAACTGTGGTCTTCCCACTAGGGAATTAAGTCTTTGATTATATGGTAGACTGAAAGTGCATATTTTCAAAAATTAAAGAAAAAAAGAAAAAATCTTGATAGTCACTAATAACACCAACTTTGATTTTCCTTCTTCCAAGAAATTTTATTCTTCAAAGCATTGTTTCCTCTGACATTATCGACATTATCGTGTATCATCTAAGTACCTTTCTACATTTCTTAACCTCAGTTTGGAGGTTGTAAGGTCAGTATTTTTCTGAGCAGAGACATGTGTGTTATCTTGGACATCTTTCACAAAGCAGAGAACATAGTAGAAACTCAATAAGTATATATTACCAATAGATAGTAGTTGTTAAGAATTTGCCATATGTCACTCTCCAATTCACATGTATGAACTCATTTAACACTCATAAACCCACAGGTTTCTGTAATTAATAAAATAAAAAATAAAGATTGAACTAGTTTAACCAAATATATAAGTTTAAGAAACTCAGATCATCTTAAATTTTTGAAGGTGATTGGAAACAATATTATTTGGCAAAAGAAAATGAAAATTTGAGGATATGAACAGAATATACCAGATTGCTAGTATAACTTTGAAGCTCACTGTTAAAATATTCCTAATATATTACAATATAATCTAAAGAAAAATGTGATTACAGGATAAGATGATTTTTTTAAGTTGTATAGGGATGAAGAATTGACCAAGGAACACGTAATTTCTTTCCATAGAGAGGACCTATAAAAACTTTAGTACTGTTATAGCAGTTTAAAAATTAAAGGTACCTGTGGAAAGTCATAATTTTTACTCTACAGTTAAAGAAGTCAAATCTGGGGCTGGTGCCGTGGCTCACTTGGTTAATCCTCCGTCAGCGTCATCAGCATCCCACATGGGTGCCGGGTTCTAGTCCGATTGCTCCTCTTCCAGTCCAGCTCTCTGCTGTGGCCTGGGAAGGCAGTGGAGGATGGCCCAAGTGCTTGGGCCCTGCATCCACATGGGAGACCAGGAGGAAGCACCTGGCTCCTGGTTTCGGATAGGCACAGTGTGGGCCATAGCAGCCTTTTGGGGGTGAACCAACAGAAGGTAGACCTCTCTCTCTCTCTCTCTGTCAATAACTCTACCTGTCAAATAAATTTTTTAAAAAAGTAAAAAAACTCAAATTTGGATGTGAGGGTAATCCGGCTGAAACATCTGTCCCCCCATTGATTGCCAGGGTTGGTTCGGCTGATCTGGATGGCTAGGCGGGTGTCCCTTTCCTCCCTCACTGCTCCAAGTGCGTCCCTCCTGAAGCTGCGCTCTTGGTCAAAGGGGATGACCTTACCCTCTAGAGGAGGACTGGTCTTCGGTCAAGGGTATACGAGTAGCTACATTCCCCTGCTAGAACCTCCAAACAAGCTCTCAAGAAGTCATATTTCAACTATATCCCAAATATTGTGCATTATCAAGATAGTAGAAAACCTTGATAATGTAGTAATCATTTAAAAGTCATATCATTTAGTAAAAATATGTAATTAAAATCTGTTATACTGTGATGTGTACTTTGCTAATCATCTCTGTAAACGTTACAGCTACTATTTATAGAGATTAAATATACTGATTTGAATTTATACTATTTCCCACAGCTGGGTTTTAAAGTTTTATAGAATTTGATATCAAATGTTGTGTTCAAACAAAGCTAGTAATACTTTTTCAAAATTTTAGCATAAATTCTTTATTGATGTATTTTTGGTCTGAATAAAATCCCGGAAAGGGGCCAAATACGTAGAATTCAGAAGTGGTTGCTGCTACTTTAAGGTATCTCACCAATAGCATCCCTATATTACATGGGGACTATATTAGTCACAATATTAACCATATTTTCTTTCTAGGAAAAGATCATCTTTCAAGAAGATACATTCAAAAACCTTGTTTTAGAAACTGTGAAAAATGCTTTGTGAAAAAATGTTAAAACACTATGGTTATTTTTCAATAAGAACAGATACATTAAAGAGTTAATATACAGTCAGCTAACTGTATTATCTGAACAACACAGACGGAATCAGTTAAACAATAGCCTTGTTTCTAGCTCTAGATTTTGGTACTCTCCACAAAAGCAATCTGAAAACTGCACTAAAGATTGTGATTGCTTTATATCTCTGGCAGTGGTGGGCATCAGCTATCTCTTTTCCACTACTAATTAGACTCATTAGACTCCAGCTTCCATTCAGTGATATTACATTGGTAGAAAGAACAAACTATCATGGGAAAAGTTACATCATATAAATGGTGAATCCTACAAACTGAGTTATTTTTCCTAAAGATTCTGAATATTTATCAGCACAATTCTGCATTCTAATGTATAGCTGGAAAAATAAAAGGTGCAGAATTAATGGGTAAATTGATTACAATTATAGCATTACTTTATTTCATTTTAACATGCTTCACTATAAGTGCTGGTGCTCTGGCTCCGGGGGTTAAAGCGGTGGACTGAAGTGATGCCATCCCAAATGGACGTTAGTTCGAGTCCCAGCTGCTCCACTTCTGATCCAGCTCCCTGCTAATGTGCCTGGGAAAGCAGCAGGACATAGCCCAAGTGCTTTTGGATTGCTGAACCCATGTAGGAGACCCGGAAGAAGCTCCTGGCTCCTGGCTTTGTGGCTATTTGGGAAGTGAACCAGTGGATGGAAGATTTATCTCTCTGTCTCTCCTCTCTTTCTGTAACTCTGTTTCTCATATAAATAAATCAATCTTTAAAAAAAGAAATCTTCACTTTGTTTATATCTTTATTTATTTTATGTATATAACTTTATTCGAAAATATAGAGAGAAAGAGACAGAGACAGAGAGAAAGAGAGAGACAAAGACAGAGTTTTCATCTGCTGGTTCATTCCCCAAATGCCTTTAACAACTTGAGCTAGGCCAGATCAAAATCAATCTGGTCTCCAATGTGGGTGGCAGGAACCTTACCACTTGAGCCACGAACTGCTGCCTCCAAAAATGTGCTTAGCACAAAACTGAAATTGAAAATGGAGTTTGGAAGCAAATGTGGGCATTCCAAGATCTTACTTCAGAGGGCCTCCTTGAAATGTGAAAATGCCCTGATACTAGAAATAGCCATTAAATGTACTTCTAAATTCAGGATTTATTTATATCAATCTAAAGGCTTTTGGTGTTTTGAATAATTTTATGAACTAAAGTGAAATAAATATATAGATATTTAATTTTCACTAACTTTTCAATATGATTTATATTGACTTTTATTGTATTAACTTATAGAATATATTTAAATAAATCTACTCTTTCAAAAAGGAAATTGGAATTAAGGTCATAGAATGAACATCTGAAATATCACTGAATTGTTTGTCTGTATGTAAGGTTGATTCTTTTATGTATTCTTGTCAAGAGAAAAATAATCAAACAAAACTTCAAGAACAATTGGGGAAAATAGGTATATGTTTGTGACTATGAGTGATGGAATATGAACCTTATATTTTGCCTTCACTCTCTTTATTACAATAAGCGCCATTCAAAATTTAAGCTAACTTTCAGCACTTAAAAAAATAAACACCTTATATTTAAGTCTTGAATTCAGTAAATCTTGCTGAAATGTCAGTCTTCTATTCAATTTTCTAGCCCAAGATTTACATGACAGTTTTAGATGGAGCATAATAAATTACTATTTGATTATCTTCACTCAACTTAGTAAAGTTCTAATAAATTTTTTACTTTTAACAAAAGCTAATAAGTATTGAGCTTTTAGTTATGCCAAATAGTCTTTTAAAGTAATATTCATATATTACACCACTTAACAAAAAAACAAAAGAATGACAAAATAATTTCTGAATTTTACTGTTGAAAAATTTGTGGCAGAGTTTTTATAGCTTGCCAAGTATATGCAGCATGTACTGTACTTGAGAAAGCTAAAGTTTGAGCTGAAGGAACAGAATTTAAGTACACGATATTTCTACTGCTACATTTCAACTGTTTCTCAAATCATAAAACCATTCAATCATTTAAAAAAGGTGATAAATTTAATAGCACAGAGATAGTATAAATCTATTTACTTATTACTAAGGTAATTAGAAATAAGTAAAAGAGAGACCGGCGTTGTGGTGCATATATATAAATTTTCATGAGTTTTTAGAGCAGGTGTATACATTGTATTCCTTAATCTCATAAAAAAATTTGGCTAGGAAGAGCAATATTCAGATATCAGGGGAAAGGTAGTGTGTTAACAGAAGTTTCATAACTTTAATTGTTTATATCAGCTGCATTAGAATTTAAATTTTCATATCTTGAGAACTGTATTTCAACCAATAAAAAAATTCAATCATACCATATATTCATTGACCTCAATGAAATGAAACTAGAAATTAACAATATAAGAAATTTTATCAAACGTGATCACATAGAGACTGAACTACATGCTTCTGAATGAACAGTGAATCAAAGAGTAAATCAAAAGAAAACCAAAATACTGCCAAGAAATTAGTGAAGATGATAACACAACATATCAAAACTCACAGAATACAGCAAAAAAAAGTGATAAATGGAAAGTTTATAGCAATTAGTTCTTACATCAAGAAATTGGAACAACATCAAATAAATTATCTAACAATGCATTTTGAGGACCTAGGAAACAAGAACAAACTAAATAGAAAGTTAGCAGGAGAAAATAAATAATAAGAATTAGAAAAGAAATTTTAAAACATTTAAATGAAAAAATACAAATGATCATTGACATGAAGAGCTTTTTTTTTAAATAAAGAAGTCGGTACACCATTGGACTAACCAACCAAAATAGAACTAAATAAATGAGGGAGGAGACCCAAATTAATAAATTCAGAGATTTTAAAAAGGAGATGTTACAACAGATATCACAGAAATTAAAAAAATCATCAGGAATTACTACAACACATTGGAAAACCAAATATTTAATAATAGATTTCTGGACACATAAATCTACCAAAATTGAGGCATAAAATCTAAATAGACTAATAACCAAGACATAAAGTAAATTATTAATAAAGACTTTCCTTACAAAGTAAAGCCCAAGATTAAATGGATTCACTGCTGAATTCTACCAAACTTTTAAAGAATCAATTCTAATTCTTCTCAAACCATTCAGAAAAATTTAAAGGGAGGGAATTCTCCCAAATTTCTTCTCCGAGGCCAACATCAGCTTATTTTCAAAGCCAGAAAAAGATACAACAAAAGAAAGAAAACTACAGACTGATATCACTGATGAACATAGATGTAAAAATCCTGAACAAGCTACTATCTAATCAAATACAATACAAATCAGAAAGATCATTTACTTGAATCAAGTAGGTTTTATCCCTAGTATGCAGGAATGGTTCAACATATGCTAATCAATAAAAGTGATACATAATTTTACAAATTGAAGAATAAAACCCATATGATTATCTCATTACATGCATAAAAAGCATTTGATAAAATACAACATCCTTTCATGAAAAACCTTAAGCAAATTGAGTGTAGAAGAAATATTCTTCAACATAATCAAGGCAATATAAGACAAACACATAGGCAGCATCTTATTGAACGGGAAAAAGTAAGAATTTCCACTAAGACCCAAAACCAGACAAGGCTGCTCACCTTCACCATTTCTATTCAATATAGTTTGTTTTTTAAAAATATTTATTTTATGGCCAGTGCCGTGGCTCACTAGGCTAATCCTCTGCCTGCGGTGCCAGTACCCCGGGTTCTAGTCCCAGTTGGGGCACTTGTTTCTGTCCTGGTTGCTCCTCTTCCAGTCCAGCTCCTGGCCCGGGAAGGCAGTGAGTATGGCCCAAGTGCTTGGGCCCTATATCCACGTGGGAGACCAGGAAGAAGCACCTGGCTCCTGGCTTTGGATCGGCGCAGTGCGCCAGCCACAGCAGCCATTTAGGGGGAGTGAACCAACGGAAGGAAGACCTTTCTCTCTTTCTCTCTCTCACTGTCTAACTCTGTCTGTCAAAAAAATATTTATTTTATTTATTTGAAAAACAGAGTTACAGAGAGAGGTAGAGACAGAGAGAGGGGTCTTCCATCTGCTGCTTCACTCCCCAGATGGCTGCAGTGCCTGGAGCTGCACCAATCCGAAGCCAGAAACCAGGAGCTTCTTCCATGTCTCCCCATGTGGGTGCAGGGGCCCAAGGACTTGGGCCATCTTTTACTGCCTCCCAGCCATAGTAGAGAGCTGGATCAGAAGAGGAGCAGCCAGGACTAAAACTGGCACCCATATGGGATGCCAGCACATAAGGCCAGGGCTTTAAACAGCTGTGCCACAGTGCTGGTCCCTCAATATAGTTTTGAAGTTTTAGCCAGAGCCATTAGGCAATGAAAAGAAATTAAAGGAATACACACTGGAAAGGAAGACGTCAAATCACCCCTGTTTGTAGATGCCGTGATTCTATATATAGGGGAACTAAAAGACTCTACTAACAAACTATTGGAACTTCTAAGAAGGCTTCATAAAGTTGCAGGATTTAAAATCCACACCCAAGAATTAATACACTCTTTATACCCAAACAATGCCATTGCAGATAAATAATTCATAAAATTAATACCATTCAAAACAACTAAAAAATGTAAATACCTTGGAATGAATTTAACAAAGGATATAAAAGATCTCTGTGATGAAAATTACAAAACATTAGAGAAATGAATAGAAGAAAACACAAAAGTTCTAAAAACTAGATGCAAATTACAGGTTCAATATGATCCCAGTCAAAATATCAAGGATAATATTCTTGAATTAGAAAAAATAGTGCTAAAATTCATATGGAAACACAGGAGACCCTCAAATAGCTAAAACAATGTTAAAAAATGAAAACAAAGCTAAAGGTATTATAATACCAAATTTCAAGACACATTACAAGAGTATTTGTTATAATCAAAACTTACTAGTACTGGCACAAAAATAGACATTTAGACCAATGGAACAGAAAGGAAACCCTAGAAATTAAACCATACAACTATAATCAACTAATCATTCCCTGGAGAAAGGACAGTCTATTCAACAAAGGGTATCGAGAAAATTAAATCTACACATACATATACGAAATAAAACCCCTACCTAACAATTTATGCAAAATGGATATATATACAAAACTTAATCAAAATGGATAAAGGATTTAAGCTCTGCAATTTGATAACATCAAATTACTAGAGAACATTGGAGAAACTCTGCAAGACATTGGCATAGGGGAAGATTCCTTAAAAGAGAGCAAAGCAGCACAGGCAATAAATGCCAAAATAAATGGATGAGATTACATCATGATAAGAAGCTTCTCTACTGCAAATGTAACACTCAATAAAGTGAAGAGACAACCAACAGAGTGGGACAAAACATTTGTGAACTATGTAACCAAAAATATTAATATTCGTGATCTATAAAGAGATCAAGAAACTCAACAATAACAAAACAAACAATTCAGTTAAGAAATGGGCAAACGACATGAACAAGCGTTTTACAAAATAGGAAATTCAAATGGCCAATGGACACATGAAAATTGCTCAGGGATCACTGGCCATCAGGAAAATTCAAATCAAAACCACAATGAGGTTTGACCTAACCCTAGTTAGAATGGCTAGCAATCAAATATCAAAAACAATAAATAGGAGCTGGCACTGTGGTATAATGTGTAAAGCTGTTGCCTGCAGTGCCAGCATCCCATAATGGCCACAGGTTCAAGTCTTGGCTGCTTGTATCCATTGAAGTCAATTTTCATCAAAATATCAATGATACTTTTTGTAGGAAAGGGAAATACACTTTTTTAAGTTTTTATTTATTTATTTTGCAGGTAGAATTACAAACAATGAGAGAGAGAGAGAGAGAGAAGGTCATTCTTCTGTTGGTTCACTCCCCAAACCGCTACAATGGACGGAGCTGCACTGATCCAAAACCAGGAGCCAGGTGCTTCTTCCTTGTCTCCCACCCAGATGCAGGGGCACAAGCACCTAGGTCATCCTCCATTGCTTTCCCTGGCCACAGCAGAGAGCTGGACTGGAAGAGGAGCAATCAGGACTAGAACCGGCACCCATATGGGATGCCAGTGCTGCAAGAGAAGGATTAACCTAGTGCGCCACAGAGCCGGCCCCAGGGAAAACCACTTTAACACTCATGAAATTACAAGGAATCACAAATCCTATAATAAAAGATTTCAAATCTTGAATCAAAGCTACAATAGTCAAAAAAAAACTGCGTTACTGAAATGAAGACTGTCATATAGAACATGGGAAAAGAACAAAGAGCCATGAAATAAACTCTTTCATATATGGTAAAATTATTTTTGATGAGGATGCTAAGATCATTCAAAGAAGAGGCTTCTCATCAAGTGGTGTTCAGAAATTGAATGCACAAATACAAAATAATAAAGTAGATCTTTAAAATAGACCATATAAAATTAGTGTAGAGGAAGTACCAAAGACTGAAACAAAAAGCTAAAATTAAAAATTAAGACATTAGCTTTGGCAATTACTTTTTGTTTTTGACATCAAAACAGATAATAATGAACCAAATAGGTAAATTGTACTATAGTAAATGTAAAAACATTTGTGCATTAAAGGACACTATGAACAGAGTAAAAAGGTAACCCACGGAGTAGAATAAAATATTTGAAAATCATATATATGATGGGGACAAAGAATCCCTAACTGGACATGAACAAAATAAGCAAACATCTACATGGAAAAATAAGAAATCACCAAATCGAAAAATGAGTCAATAAGGGGAGGGGAGGGGAAGGGAGGGGGGGAAGGGAGGGGAGGGGAGGCGAGGGGAGGGAGGGGAGGGGAAGGGAGGGGGGGAGGGGAGGGGAGGGGAGGCGAGGGGAGGGAGGGGAGGGGAGGGGAGGGAAGGCGAGAGGGTAATAAATGTTGGTGGGGGTGTTGAGAAACTAGGACCCTGAAGCATAGATGGGGGGGGGGGGGATGTAAAATGGCATGGCTGCTGTGCAAAAGAGTATAATGGTCTAATAATAAAGTTGAAAAAGCATTACCATATGACACAGCAATTACATTTCTTCAATATAATGAAATTAATTGAAAGTACTGAAACGTATTTGTACAGCAATCTCATATTATCATTTTTCCACAATAGCCAAAAGGGGAAAGCCATCCATTTCACAAAATGCACTAATGAAATGTATAGCATACATAAAATAGAATATTACTCAGCCTTAAAAAGACAGTCCATTCTGATGCATGCTACAACAGGAATAAAATCTCAAAGCTTTATAATGAATGAAATAAATCACCAAAGGACAAATATTGTGTGATAACATGTATATGATGAATTTAGAGTAGCGAAATTTACAAAGACGTAAAATAAAACCATTTTGTTAGAGACTAATGCATGGAAAATATTTTTGAAAAATTTATTTATTTATTTGAAACTCAGAGTTACACAGAGAGAGGAGAGGCAGAGAGAGAGAAAGAGAGGTCTTCCATCAGGTGGTTCACTCCCCGATTGGCTGCAATAGCCAGAGCTATGCCGATCTGAATCCAGGAGCCAGGAGCCTCCTCCGGGTCTCCAACGCGGTTGCAGGGGCCCAAGGGGCCGTCTTCTACTGCTTGCATGGAAAATATTTTAATGAAATATTTAAGGATTCATAAATAATTCAGATCCTATAAAACTTCTCTTACACTAAGTGCAAATACATTTCCCCATGCTCTGTAGTTAGGAGTTGATCTAGCTGCAACTTAATTAATAAAGAGTGGCTATTCCTTTACCACTCAGAAATGAAACACGTGGTACCAGAGAAACATCCCAAAGGAGTGATTATCATATGATAACCATAGCTTCTCTTCTGTCTTATTGTTAATTAAATTAATTAAGTATGTGTCCTTCCTCAAGTGGATTTGATTTGATGTGCCACGTGTAATTAACAGCTTAGGAAATGGAGATGAGGTGATTTTGCTTACAGTTACACAAACAGCATGATCCAAAAAATGTTGCAATAATCTAAGGGGAGAGAGATATTTTGATTTTTTAAATAAAAGTGTCATTTGTTTAAAATGCTAGTCAGAGTGGAAGGAAATATTTTAGGATTTAGTCTATGAAATAGAGAAAATTCATGGAATCATTAAAGCTGCCTGAAGCTATTGAGGTTGTTTTGGAAATGTAAAATGGAATTCTTGTCTTTGAATAAATGAGATACATGTAATTATTTATTGGCAGGTAATAGGACGTGGAGAGTAAGAACACTGAATATAAAGGCACATCTCCTGGGTTAGAATTTCATCTCTGTCGCCTACTAGCATTATAATTTGTGCAAAAGTACATTGTCTCCATAATATTAAGTTTCTACAAATATGGCTTTTCATCACGGCTGCATATTAAGGTGTCTGTGATTAAATGAGCTCTTAGTTGTGCAAAGTAACAATAGCAACAGGCCCATAGTAATTACTAATAATTGCCTTTGTTGTATTTTTATTATTATTTGACCATTCTATTTGTTAATTGAATGATATAAGTGACATACAGAAAAAAATAATGGGCATCTAGCTCAAAATGTGTATTCATAACAAGATAGGTTGGTATTAGACAAAGCAGAACATATAAATAGAATATAGTCACATGATATCACTTCTTTTCTAGAAAAATAACTATGATACATTTCTGGTTTCCATTATATATCTTTAAATTGTTTCTTTTTAAAATGATTGGCATATAGCAAATAAAAGAAATGTATTTATTTTCCCTATAATCATTAACTAAATTAAATTTGTCTTTGCAAAATGTATTAAATAATAATTGTAATGAGTAAAAATCAACTATCAATGTCTAATAAAAACTTTTTTATTAGAGAAGTAGGTAGAGAGAGACAGAGGGGCAGAGAGAAATAGAAAGATTCCATCCTTGCCACTGGCTGAAGTCTCAAATGCCTGCAATAGCTGAAGCTGTGCTTGGCCAAAGATGGTAGCTGGAATTGAGTCCAAGCCTTCCATTTGGGTGGCAGAATCCCAGTATTTGCGATGTCACTGTTGCCTCCTAGAGTCTACATTGGCAAGAAGGAACAATTGAGAGACAGAGCTATTTGCAGATGTCATGATTCTATATTTAAGGAATCCAAAAGACACCACTGAGAGACTTTTGGAACTCATATAAGAGTTTGGTAAAGTGGCAGGATGTGAAACCAACACACACACATAAAAATAAATAGCCTATGTATACACAGACAATGCCATGGCTGAGAAAGAACTTTTAAGATCAATTCCATTCACAATAGCTCCAAAAAGAGTAAATATCTTGGAATAAATTTAACTAAGGATGTTAAACTTTCTAAAATGAAAATTAGAAAACATTAAAAAAAGAAATAGAAGAAGAAGACATTAAAAATGGGGAAATCTACCATGTTCATGGATTGGAAGAATCAATATCATAAAAATGTACACCTTACCCATAAATCCACTCTAAATGGATCAAAGACCTAACTCTTTGACTCAATACCATCAAATTATTAGAGAACATTGGAGAAAAATTACAATACATTGGCATAAGCAAAGACTTCTTAGAAAAGACCCCAGAAGCACAGCCAATCAAAGCCAAAATCGACAAATGGGATTACATCAAGCTAAGGGACTTCTGTACTGCACAAGAAACACTCAGCAAAGTGAACAATCAACAGAATGAGAAAAATATTTGCAAACTATGCAATGAATAAAGGGTTAATATAAATATATAAAGAACTCAAGAAACTCAACAATAAAACACACAATTTGGTTAAGAAATGACAAAGTGCATGAGGTTTGTATACTTAAAAAAAAGATTTCTGGGAAAAAAAAGAAATGGGCATGGGACTTGAACAGGCATTTTTCAAGAGAGGAAATGCAAATGGCCAATGCACACTTGAAAAAGTGCTCAGGATCATTAGCCATGAGGGAAATGTAGATCAAAACCACAATGAGGTGTCACCTCACTCCAGTTAGAATGGCTCTCATACAGAAATCAATAAATGACAAATGATGGTGAGGATGTGGGGAAAAAGTACCCTAATCCACTGTTGGTGGGAATGTAAACTTGTGCAACCACTGTGGAAGACAATACAGAGATAACTCAGAAATCTGACTGTAGACTTACCATAAGTTCCAACCATCCCACTCCTGGAAATTTACCCAAAGCAAAAGAAACCATCATATGAAAGAGTAATCTGTATCCCCTATGTTCATTCCAGCACAATTCACCATAACTAAGATGGGGAATCAACCCAGATGTACATCAACTGTTGACTGGATAAATAAATTATGGAATATATATGCTGTGGATTACTACTCACCTATAAAAAATGAAATCCTGCCTTTTGCAACATGATGGACATAACTGGAAACCATTATTCTTCATGAAATAACCAGCCCCAAAAATACATATACCATATGTTTTCCCTGATCCGAGGTAACTAATCTAGTATCTAAATTGTAATGTATTGGAGTGAAATAGGCATTTTGAGATTTGATGATTGTTTACAGCCCTTGTCTATTCTGTTGACGAACAGTGTTTTTTTTTTTTTCATATTTGTTGACCTCTTTTACTTAGTATAGGGTTAAGTTTACAATTATTAAGTAAACTGAAAGTAGATCTTTGTAAAAATTAGGAGTGTGAATGCAAGAGGGAGGAGGAAGAATGGTTGGAGGATGGTGGGAGGGATAGCAGGAATGGGAGTATTGCTATGATCCTAAATCGGGATATAGGAAATACATGAAACTTGTATAACTTAAATTTAAAAAAAGAAAGAGAGATCCAGAGTGAATAATTAAATCTAGTCCAGACACTTTAATATGAGGGAAAGAACATATTTTATAGACTATCAGATAGTGAGTGGTGATAGGCTATGCTTATGCAGATCATAAAACCATGTAGTCTGAGCATAGGGATTTTTAATATCTCTTTCAGTGAATATATTACTATTTGAGAAAAGGTGGCAGATTCCATCAATCACTGCACATGTTTCTCCTTGTTCTATGAATATATATTCTAAGGCCTGTTGATTGTCCATAAATACCTTGGACAGAGTATCCACAGATTTAAGTACTTACTGCGATAGTTGACTTGAAGTATAAGCCAGATTGCCTAAAGCAATGGTCATGTTCTAAAATTCGCTTCGTGTGGCTCACCAGGATCTTGCAGTATTATAATAGAAGAACCCACTAAGGAGTTTCCCAGCCAATAACAGCTTGCAGAAAGAGTCAAAAGAAGAGGTAGGTGCCACATGTCTGCCTTAAAGCGCAGCAGTCTTGATGTGAAGAAAGAAAAAGCTCTACACATCTCTTTGCTTTTTGAAGAGGTATTTGAGGTTTTCAATTGGCTCACAGGAGTAGGCAGACTTATTTTTCAAGTTCACCTGTGAAGACTCAAAAAGGAGAAGTTTAGTACTCAACAAATGTACCCAGCTAGGGATGCCCCATGATTTCATTGAGGTATGTGTGCTCAGTACCACTAGGTAGGGTCCCTAGGCTGTGACAGGTCTGAAGGGGATCCTTCTGTCCAAGTTTTTAGTAAAGCTAAATCCTGGGGAAACCAGCTGCTCGTAAGTCTTATGAACTGGCACTGGAGGAACTTTATTACCGCCATTATGTCAGGTTGAGGTATTAGAGCCATTTCCAGAACTTCCTGTGCAGCAGCTCTTCTTGCTGCTGTAGCTGCAGGCACACTTCCCTTGCTAACCTACTATCTTCCTCCTGATGTCCCACTGAGGGGCTCTCCAATTTTTTTCCTCTTTCTCCTTTTTTTAAAACTAGCATAAAGCCAAAATACCAAACCAAAAGAAAAAGTAAAATACTGCTTAGTCTGAGAAATGCCATTCCGGACTGCCACACCACTCCTGGGAGATGGGTACCAAACCCCAGGGGGCCCAAATTACCAGCATGTGGCAAACAAGTTAACAACAACAACAACAACAAAAAACATAAAAAATAATTGACCAGCATGGAGCCATAACAGATAATAGATTAAAACAAATTTAAAAAATGGTAACCTATGGGACTACTGGTGCATAGGCAAAGGATGAAAAAAACAGGGACTCCAAAAGACGACTGGTAAAGAGCTCAAAAATAAAAAGCTAAAATAAAAAAAGACTAGGAATCTAATTACATGAATTCCACCATCTGAAGCATAGCCAAGAAAATAACCGGTTAAAATAAGGTTAAAATAAGAAACAAATGAACAATTAAATAAAAAGTCATTCTGCTAACCAGAGGCATACTCAATGTGGCCAGCCACAGGAGCCATCATTTTGGGAGTTGAGTCTGTTGCCTGTCTTCCATCTTGCTATTAGGACAGAAGCTCTATCGGGGCTACTGTCTTGGCAACTACATGTTTTTAATGGAGGCCACCATCTTGGGATGGAAGTCCCAGCTTTCAAGGCAGGAACTGGCATGTCTGCCATGTTTAGAGTCCAGCCTTCCTGATGATATCAGTTACTAGGCAACAGAACAGGTAAGAAATTAGCAATTGAAAAGTTCTAGCATGCCTGATTTGTAAATCAAAAGACATGAGGCAAGGCAATTGTCTGATAACTTTAAATAAATGCATCCCATAAACTTAAAATATAGCTTTTAAATGCAGCAAATAGACAAATAGACAATTATTCTTTTTTTTTTTTTTTTTTTTTTTTTTTTGACAGGCAGAGTGGACAGTGAGAGAGAGACAGAGAGAAAGGTCTTCCTTTTGCCATTGGTTCACCCTCCAATGGCCGCCGCGGCCAGCACGCTGCTTCCAGCGCACCGCGCTGATCCGAAGGCAGGAGCCAGGTGCTTCTCCTGGTCTCCCATGGGGTGCAGGGCCCAAGCACTTGGGCCATCCTGCACTGCACTCCCGGGACACAGCAGAGAGCTGGCCTGGAAGAGGGGCAACTGGGACAGAATCCGGCGCCCCGACCAGGATTAGAACCCGGTGTGCCGGCACCGCAAGGCAGAGGATTAGCCTAGTGAGCCGTGGCGCCGGCCACAAATTATTCTTGAGAACATGTTACAAACACTTGCAAACTGGCCCCTCTTTCTCCTGCCTTCTGCCCAAATTCCATTACCACCAACAACTCAAACTGGCTTTTGCTTTCCAAAGGCTACCAACATCAGAAACACAAAGTACATTAACCTTTGCCTTTTAATTGACCTTCCCAAACTGCAAAAGCTGAGAGAAGAGAGTCTGGGGGACAGAAAAAATTTCAGGACTTGGAAGCCACGCAATGCAGAAACAAAAACTGTTTGAAAGCCCCTTATCATGCTGCCATCTTAAAACAGATATCTAGTCCCTTCCTGGTCACCATTTATGTTTTGGGCAACCCTAGGCCAAAATTAATATTTCAGTTTCTTGCCTTTTACTTGGAGAATAATTCTTTTTTTTTTTCCTAATTATGGAGTCTTTTTTTTTTAACTTGTATTTAATGAATATAAATTTCCAAAGTACAGCTTATGGATTACAATGGCTTCCCCCCCATATCGTCTCTCCCACCCGCATCCCTCCCCTTTCCCACTCCCTCTCCCCTTCCATTCACATGAGGATTCATTTTCGATTCTCTTTATATACAGAAGATCAGTTTAGCATACATTAAGTAAAGATTTCAACAGTTTGCTCCCACACAAACATGAAGTGAAAAATAATAGATGATTTTTTAAATGATGATGAAATCAGATCAGACCTATTGTCATGTTTAATCCCAGCGAGAGTCAAGTTGGGAATTGATAATTTCTTCTTCTTTTTTTTTTTTTTTTTTTTTTACAGAAGATCAGTTTAGTATACATTAAGTAAAGATTTCAACAGTTTGCACCCCCATAGAAACACAAAGCGAAATATACTGTTTGAGTACTCATTATAGTATTAAGTCTCAATGTACAGCACATTAAGGACAGAGATCCTACATGAGGAGTAAGTGCACAGTGATTCCTGTTGTTGACTTTACAAATTGACACTCCTGTTTATGGCATCAGTAATCTCCCTATGCACCAGTCATGAGTTTCCAAGGTTATGGAAGCCTTTTGAGTTCTCTGACTCTTATCTTGTTTAGACAAGGTCATATTCAAAGTGGAGGTTCTCTCCTCCCTTCAGAGAAATGTACATCCTTCTTTGAAGACCTGTTCTTTCCACTGGGATCTCACTCACAGAGATCTTTCATTTAGGGTGTTGTTGTTGTTGTGTGTGTTTTTTTTTTTTTTTTTTTTTTTTTTTTTTTTTTTTTTTTTTTTTTTTTTGCCAGAGTGTCTTGACTTTCCATGCCTGAAATACTCTCATGGGCTTTTCAGCCAGATCGGAATGCACTTGGAGATTAATTCTAAGCACAGGCCCAAGCAAGACATGCAGCATCTTAAGGTTTAGGATTCATTTAAAAAGTGAGAAGAATACACAGGAACATAAGGGCTTCATTAAAAGAGATTGGGCCAAGAAGAGGAGAGGAGGCGCTCCTACTACTCATTTCCAGAGGTTGTCAGTAACCTTAAATGTAGAGAGCAGGTGAGAGTACAAGTGGTTGAGAGTGGGCAGGCAAGACTGATGATGGGCCCAGTGTTCTCCAGGCCTCTTATTCACTTCCAAAAGGGGCAGTAGTTACATAGTCTGATTGACAAGTGGGTGGATACAGGTGAGATTACATGGGGGTAAGGGAGGTGTGGCCTCCAGTTCATGAGCCTGATGTATCCCATACCGTTTTCACTTGAATTTTACATATGTCTTCTGTTCTGAAAGAAGATTCCCACATGATATCCTCAAAAACAATCTAACTTTAAATTCAGGCTCCCTAAAATCCATAATGGAAATTAGTGAACTGCTGTAGACAATGTGATACAGCTGGTTATGCCACCACTTTGGATGACCATATCCCATTATCAGAGTGCCTGTTTAGGGTCTTGACTCCTCTGCTTCAAATTAACTTCCTGCTAGTATGCCTGGAAAAAAGCAGAATATGGCCCAGGTATTTGGGTTCCTGACACCTACATGGGATACTTGGATAGAGTTATTGATTCTGGGCTCTGACCTTACCCTGTCCTGGCTGTTGTGGGCATTCATGGAATGAAATTTGAGAAATAATCCAACAGTTGAAAGATTTCTCTCATTTTTTAATTTTTTTTAATTTATTTGACAGGTAGAATTACAGACAGTGAGAGAGACAGACAGAGAGAAAAGTCTTCCTTCTGTTGGTTCACCCCGCAAATGGCCTCAACGGCCAGAACTGCACTGATCTGAAGCCAGGAGTCAGGAGCTTCCTCCGGGTCTCCCATGCAGGTGCAGGAGCCCAAGCACTTGGGGCATCTTCCACTGCTATCCCAGGCCACAACAGAGAGCTGGACTGGAAGAGGAGAAACTGGGACTCGAACCCGATGCCCATATGGGATGCCAGCACAACAAGTGGAGGATTAACCTAGTGCACCACTGTACCGGCCCCAGGAAGATTTCTCTCATTCTCTCATATTATCTCTCTCCCTCTTCTCCACATCTTCCAAAATTTCAAGTGAATAAGCATATCTTTCAAAATATAATAATATGACTATTCATTTACCTGTTGATATGAAAGTGGCATTTTTTAAAGTTTTTTGTTTAGTTAGTTGAAAGTTTGAGTTACAGAAAGAGAGGAAGAAACAGAGAGAGGAAGAGGGGGGAGGAGGAAGAGAGATACAGAGAGATCTTCCATCTACAAGTTCACTCTCTCATTGGCCACAATGGCCAGGATTAGGCCAGGCTGAAGTCAGGAACCCAGGCTTCATCCAGAACTCCAACATGGAGGGTCAGATGCCCATGCGCATGTGCCGTTCTCACAACTTTTACAGGCACATTTTAGCAAGGAAGTGGATTGGAACTGGAGCAACCAGAACTTGAATAGGTGCCCATATGGGATGCTGGTATCACAGGTGTCAGCTTAATCTGCTATGCCACAACACCAGCTCTTGAAAGTAACATTTCAAATGATTTTTTCAAGGGAGTTTGAATAACATTTGTTATAATAATTGGTATTATTCATTTTCCATTTTGTTTATTTTTATATTTAAAGATCAGAATTATATCAAAGGGCAAACGATGTATCATCTGTACTCATGCTACTGATGGGGCATTTCTTTTTTCCTGGAGGATTTCAAATAAATTTATTTCTAATGAAAGTCTGGAATATTTGAGCCATATAAGCTCAGCATCTTACTCAGATTTATTTCTGTTATACTATTTTATCTAAATGATCATTATGGCCTTTGGCAATTCTGATTACCCAGAGGATACTTGTCTGACAACCAAACAGCCTGCCTAGAAGGAAGTTATCCAGTAGCTGCACCAATTGTCAAGATTTATTTTGTTAGAAACTTAACTGTGGTAAAATTTCTTCTTTACAATCTCAAACATAATACTATTAAAATATGTGTGGAACAACTGGAATATATGTTTACATAATAGTTTGATCCCTGCAGCAATCCTTATGTCAACTATATATTTAATCCTATGAACTAGATACAACATAGATATATAGTTTCTACCAGAACCTGAAAATATGCACATCTTAAGTGTCTAAACAGAAATATCGCAATTAAAATTTTAAAGTAAAATGTAAGATTTTAGCAAAGCACAGAGCTAACACTTCAGCTCAAGGTCACCAGTTATTTTTTTAAGCAAACTGTTCCTGATAATCAACTTAAAAACACTAAAAAGAACTTCAAAACTGTGGGGAACAAACCGGACTGGACTGAGTTACTGGAATTAAGACTTATTCTATGCATCTGCTCTCCCACAATATGGCGCTGGGAGAGAAGTAAACAGCTTCCGCACAGCTGCCTCCAGTTCAACCAATTAACTGTAGGACTTGCTCCTGATTGGAGAGCAGCGTACTCGGCGTGTGGGCAGCCGAGTTGGGATTGGCGGAGGAGGACTATAAAGGAGGAGAGAGACGGCATGCACCGGGAACATCTATGGGGAACATCTAAGGGAACCCGTGCAGCCCCCGAGAGAACCGGCCGGCGGTGTGCCGCTCCCCTGCGGAAGTGGGGAATGCGGCCAGGGGGAACTGCCCTTCCACGGAGGTGGAAGGGATAGTAGCCAACCCGGGAAGAACCAGCAGCAAACCCGGGGAGGGCCGAGCAGACAGAAAGAACAGCGCAGGGTCCTGTGTCGTTCCTCCACGAAGAGGGGGAGCGACAAAAACCATGAACATAAAAATTTATATTATAATATTTTTATTCTCATCTACCTAAGATGTTTACATTAGTACTATTGATTTAAATTGTCAACCATCAGCAAAGTATTGCATTATAGTCAGCCATTCATTGGCATGAAATTCAATCTGAATCAACATGTAATCACCACAGTCCTTAAACAACTTATAAACCTTATATTTATTAATTCTTGAGTGCATACTCAACCAAAATAGCCACACTTTCTTTTAAAAAAAAAAGATTTATTTAGTTATTTGAAAGTCAGAGTTACACAAGAGAGGAGAGGCACAGAGAGAGAGAGAGAGAGAGAGAGGTCTTCCATCTGATGGTTCATTCTCCAATTGGCAGCAACGGGCAGAGATGCACCCATCCGAAGCCAGGAGCCAGGAGCTTCTTCCAGGTCTCCCACATGGGTGCAGGGGCCCAAGGACTTGGCCATCTTCTACTGCTTTCCCAGGCCATAGCAGAGAGTTGGATCGGAAGTAGAGCAGCCAGGTCTTGAACTGGCACCCATATGGGATGCTGGCGCTTCAGGCTAGGGTGTTAACCCACAGAGAGAAAGGTCTTCCTTTTCCGTTGGTTCACCCCCGCAAATGGCTGCTACAGCCTGCATGCTGCGCCGATCCAAAGCCAGAAACTAGGTGCTTCCTCCTGGTCTCCCATGCGGGTGCAGGGCCCAAGCACTTGGACCATCCTCCACTGCACTTCCGGGCCACAGCAGAGAGCTGGCCTGGAAGAGGAGCAACCGGGACAGAATCCAGAGGATTAGTCAGGTGAGCCGTGGCGCTGGCCCCTATCTTTCAATTACATGAAATGTTACAGAATTTAATTTATTTAAAACTAATAGAAGGCTTCTGTCACTTTCTCCTAAAATTAATCTGTTTTGCATATATACATGTCTATTTCTTTAATGAATTATGAAGAAAGTTCAAGGAAAATGTGCTTTATAAAAAAACTATTCATCAATTTCAAAACTTTTTCTAAATAAAATAAATTTTTAAAGTATATTTCTATGAAAATTTGAAGTCTCTTCATGTTACCTTACATTTTCCAAAGGGAACAATTATTATAATTACTAAAAATAAAAATATAAGATAAATATATGCAACAACATGAAGTGAAGAAAAAAATCTGGTTGATGGAAATATAAATGCAAATACAATTAGATTTCTCATCCTGTAAGAACTTTGCAGGCGCCGGTGCTTTGGCGTAGTAAGCTAAACCCCACCTGTGGCACTAGCATCCT
The DNA here is from genome assembly GCF_051225735.1 of Oryctolagus cuniculus. NCBI lineage: Eukaryota > Metazoa > Chordata > Mammalia > Lagomorpha > Leporidae > Oryctolagus > Oryctolagus cuniculus. The sequence continues at coordinate 61,891,471 of NC_142874.1, read as the reverse complement.
ATATGGGCGCCAGTTCAAGTCTGGGTTGCTCCTCTTATGATTCAGCTCCTTGTTAATGGCCTGGGAAATCAGTAGAAGATGAACCAAGTGTTTGCACCCCTACACCCACATGGGAGACCCAAAAGAAGCTCCTGGCTCCTGGCTTTGAATCAGCCCTGATTCAGCCATTGTGGCTATCTCCATTGAACCAGCGAATGGAAGACCTCTCTGTCTCTCCCTCTCTTTCTCTCTCTGTGTAACTCTGACTTTCAAATAAATATATGAATCTTAAAGAAAGAGCTTTATAAAGTTCTAAATGACATAATCAGAAAAACAGACACATTTTATCTATCTGCTCTGTTTCTTTAAATTATGCCAATTTGTTTTCACAGTGTACTAATTCTAGATAGGAAAGATCTCTAAAGGCCAAAACTCTGCCAACCACAGTGTAATCCTCAACTTCTACAGCTTTTCAATTTTTTCACTAATAATATATCTGGGAATTTTTAATAAACACTTGTAGACTTATTTGTTTTTTTATTCATTCATTCGTTCGTTCACTCATAAGGCAGAGTGACACACAGAGACAGGATGACAGGGCAGGGAGGGATCTCTTCCTTTTGCTGGTTTACTCCCCCAAATGGTCACAACAGTTGGGACTGGGCCAGGCTGAAGCTAGGAGTCAGAAACTCCACTCAGGTCCCAAGTAGTTTGTCCATCATTGGCTTCTTCCCAGTATACATTAGTAAGAAGCTGCATCTCCAGTGGAGTAGGCTGTACTTGAACTGTCACTATTATGGTATGCATCATAAGCAACACTTAACCTGCTGTGCTGCACTTGTCTCATTCTTTAAAATGGCTGAAAAACATATTGTGATATGAGTGGGCACTTTTAACATGTTTTCTATTGTCTGATATTCATATTGTCTCAGTTCTTTAACACAGGCAATTTTTAATGATTACATTTGTGCTTCTGTTTTTTCTGCATCTTAATGAAAATATTGGTAGGAATATTTCCTAGTTCACTACGTTGTATAAAACAGCCTGTACATTATCAAATTGGGTAAACATTTAACTTATTATTCATAGTATTTTAAAGGGTATAATTCTGCCAATAATATGTTAAAACATCATCATTTTAACACAAGGAGACTATTCACAACACGAGTTAGCCTCCCCTGATCTCTTAAGTAGTAAACAATGACCTGCGCAACGTTTTGTTATTCACCACATAAGTAACGTCTTGCCTTTTCTTGAACAAATCTTGAGTATCTCAATTTATGGCTCATTAAAAGTTTTCTTCAACTGTTCAAGTTTCTCCTTAATCACCCTGCTTTGTCTAAGTGTCTCTTCCATTGCCATATGCTTCAACTGTACAGACTAATGCTTGGGTCTATCCTGATCACTCATTTTTCTTCTATGTGTCCCTCGTATCTTCATAGCAGGTCACAAATAACTTTGGTAAACCCATTGGTTGAATTTAAATAAAATGTCAAATCAAACAGTAAGCTCTGAACTCCAGAAGTGCACATGCCATCTCTCTTTTAGGGCTATACTCTGTAAACATCTCTCTAATGCTTGTTAGAGTTTTCGCTGTCCACTATGTTTTAAAAAGTGTGCACATAACCAATAATTTAACAAGTTCATCCACTCTGTGACAAATATGCTTAAAGGACCTCAGTCAATTGTCCAAGGAGGACAATTAAAGGGCCCTTTTGTGCTACCTTTTTTCCCCTTCTCTGGGGTGTGCCTGTTGTTAAGTATATGCTTCTTACATACATATTTTTACCACAGGTGGAGTTTGCACAGAAAGTTTGGACTAAATAACACTATATTTTCATTAACATTTGATTTAAAAAAATGATTTCTTGTATTTTATTTGTTGTTCTCAAAAGCACTTGATTAAATTTTGGTTTTGCTCTTGGTCAGATAGCTAACAAATGTCACCCTCTGTACTTCTTTAGTTTCAGATTTCACATACAATTCTATAATATCTATTTTCTAATATGTTTGGGTTGCTGTCATTTTAATGAATAAAGAAACTGGTAAGTATCTAAAAGCAAGTGAGAGTATGTGACCATAACTTGCTACAAACATGCATCATTCTGAAACTACCATCCAAGTCTCTTTTTTCACCGTACAATGAGAGCACAATTCTCTGGTAACAGGCAAAACGATTAATTGATTCCAAATAAGCAACACATTGCTACTTCCCCTGAAATGGAAGTCTGAATCGCAAGAGAAAACCAGACCAGTGTCACCTTTCTTTGATCCAAATGATTCTGGAAGCAGATAGATATAAGCAGACACCTTTTACAGCATCATGCCAGGAAGGTTAACTACTTTTTATGCTTCAAAGTCACTCTCACTGTCTAGAGAACATCATGCCTAAATTGGAAAGGGCACATCTTTTTGCCTTAGCTGTTGTTGTCTGATTAATAGAGGAAGTCAGGTTGGTTGTTTTTGTGTGTCTTTTAACCATTTATGATCTATAATTTTACATTCTGTTTTGTCAGAGAAGCAGCTATATTCATTTGATTTTCATAGGTCCCATAAATTAACTGAAATTTGCAATAAATTTAGTAGAACTTAATCAAGTAGTACATATTCATGTGGTGTATTATATACATGTGGTGTATAATATACAAACAGAATTATGAATCATATACATGCTTTTTTATTCTTTCTTTTTTGGGGGGGAAAGGAAGGTGGATGCCTAGTATTTTAATTTGGATCAAATTACTATCAGTGAAGAAATAAAACATGAATTGTGGTTTGCAAACAAGGTTCCTTGGTGTGGTTGGAAGTTTAAGAAGTCTTTTTACTCCTGGGAATCTGTCTGTATTCGAATTGTTCACTTCTTCCCACTCTGCAGATCAAATCCTCTACTGTGGAGTCAAAGAAACTAAAAGCCAATGAGTATCTCTGTTAGAGCCATAGTCAGCAACTACTTGAGTAACTGCTGCTGCAGACACTAGTAGATGAGCTTAAAGGGAAAATAATCTGCTTCTTTAAGTGCACATCAGCTAAGTTCTGTATATTTGGAATCATTCCACATTAATTTCCCATGTTCCAATTTTGAGATGTCAGGCATTTTAACATTCCATTACACATAAAGATAAATTTAATTATATGTAAAGATCAAGGAGAAGGCATGTGATTTTTGATGGTTGCCCCACAATGGAAATTGTTTCTTTCTTAGATATCCAGCGATGGAGAGTTCCTGGCCTTCAACAGACCCTGGATGTATTTATAAAAGTATGATTATTTTTTAATTGTGTCATAAACTTTACTGCAGATTTTGATGCTCTAAGCACTTTCTTTCTGACTGGCTTAAAGCTCTATAGGTCAGACGTCTGGGTAAGTTTAACTGGGCTCTCTCACAAGCATTACAACAAAACCTTAGCCAAACTGTCAGCCAGTCCAGGTCCTGTGTGGAGGCTCTGGGCAAGAGTCCCTTCCTAAGTTCATTCAAATTACCGTTGAAACCAGTATTCGGGTTTCTATATGGAGGACCCCATTTCCTTTTTCACCAGAATCAGGCTCTGCTCTCAGGTCCCCCATCTCTCAGCACATGGCCTTCTCTATCATGGAAACTAGAATGGACTGCAGCAAGTTTTGCTTTGAATTTGCTTCCTCTTCTCTTCTCTTCTTTATTACCATAATATATCCTATTCTTCTCAATTCCTTTTATTATGTCTAAAGAAAATCAAGGAATTTAATTTCTTTTACATTGGAATGAGAGTAAACTTCCCTTAATTAATCTCTTTTGATATGAAAATACAAAAACCATCACTGTTCTCTTGTTAGAATATATGGAATGCAATGTAGTAATTTTTTTCCCAAAAGTATTTTCAACAGGCAAATAGTTCCTAAGAGACTTCTGGTTTTTTTAAACCTGTTGCCAACAAATGTCCTACAACATTCTGGGGGAACATCATATTTTACATTTTATTTTTAAAAGGATTGGGGGAAGAGAGAGAGGGAAAGATAGAGAAAGAACTCCTATCCACCAGTCTATTCCACAGATACCTGAAATACCTGCATTGGCCAGACCAGAGCTGAGATCCAGGAATGTATTACAAGTCTCCTTAACTACTTAAGTCTTCAATTGCTGACTCCTAGAGTCTTCATTTAAAAGGAGCTGGAGTTAGGATCCTTGATCCAAGCATCAAATTAGACACTCTTATATGGGGTGTGCACATTTCAGTCAAAATTTTAACTGCTAAATGAACACCTATGAATCTCACCTAACACATGTACAAAAGTAATCTTTTGAAGCTGTTACAATTTTGCAATGATTAAAGCACCTTTTGTTGCCGTTCTTGTTGCCTTGTTTGCTTTTTATTCTTTGCTTATTTGATCTTGAGGGCTCTCTAATGAGAGGCCGTAAATCCTCCCTGATTGTGACTGGGCTCCAAAGATCATGGCTGTAGATGTTTAGAGTGGGCCTTCACAGGGCATTTCTTGTGCTAATGGACAACCTAAAGCTGATGTGTCTCATCTTTGACTAGGTGATCCTCTTACAACAAATTGATTTATTTTGCATGCCTTTGTCTGATCTCTTTCCAACTTTTACCTACCAAGATAGCTGGTCTTTAGAGGAGCCTTAAATGATGAAGAAGTTAGGCCAAAGTCTGTCAACCTGGTAAGGGAGAAAAAAAATTTGAATGAAGTAAGAGAACCAATTTATTACAGATCCAAAAAGAAGAGAGCTTCATGCCTCAAAGGGCCAATGGGAGAGGGAACAGGCATTATCCAGGACATGCATGGTAGACCACAGGTAGGGAGCAATACAGAGAGGGACCTGTAGGCCAAAACCTTTATTGCAGTCCAGAACACTACTCAAACAAGTTTCTTGTGGGGCGTTCTAATCAGAGGGCTTACAGCAAGCAACCATGAATTCCATGAGGGCTCACGGCATATCCTAAGATAATGTGGTGGCCAGTCGGATGAATCAAATAAGTTGTATATAGATGATGGCCCTTAGAGCTGTGATCAACAGGTTGTGGTTGTATAAGGCAGGTTTATGGACTGATGATATTGAGAAAGGGGGAAGAGGGAGGCAATGGAGAAGTGTCAAATTTGACTAATTTTGCTTCTGGCATGAAAATATTCTTTATATTAAAAATAGATGTTGGGGCAAAATAAAGTTATAAGAATTCACAATACAGTCCTAGAAATTAAAAAGGTATTTTAAATGAATCCCTAGAAACAAGTACACTGACCTGTGGAATAATAGAGAAGCTATTTGTAATCATGCCCAGCATTGGTCTTAATGATTTAAGAGATTACATTTTGAGGGTGGTTTTCTTACACACTATGGAAATTATTTTCTCTATTAGGAAGAATAACTATTCCTGGTGCAGGCATTTGGAGCAGTAATAGCTAGGACAGTACATGGGATGTCTGCATTCTTTTTTTCTTTTAAGATTTATTTTATTTATTTGAAAGAGTTACAGTGAGAGGTAGAGACAGACAGAGAGGTCTTCCATCCACTGGTTCACTCCCCAGATGGCCACAACAGCCAGAGCTGCGCTGATCCAAAGCCAGGAGCCTCCTACGGGTCACCACTTGGGTGCAGGGGCCCAAGGACTTGGACCATCTTCCTCTGCTATCCCAGGCTATAGCAGAGAGCTAGATCAGAAAAGGAGCAGCCAGACTCCAACTGGCACCCATATGGGATGCCAGTGCTTCAGGCCAGGCCCTTAACCCGCTGTGTCACATTGCCGGCCCCACTTATAACTGGAATGACTGATGGGAGTCCTGGCTACTAAGCTTCCTATTCACTTTCCTGCTAATGTGAACGCCGTGAGGGAGCGGATAGTGGATCCTTGTTCCCACATGTGAAACCTAAACGGCATTGTGATGTACTGGCCCAACGTTGACTGTGGGCATCTAGGAGTGAATCAGCAGATGGATGGTGTCTGTCTCTCTGACCCTCTCTCTATGTCCCTCTGTCATTCAAAGAAAGTGAAAGTATGTTTTAAAAGTTTTAAAGGCAATTTTCTATGAGGCAAATTTATAGATATATAAAGCATAAGCACAATGTTGTGCTGAAATATATATTACCTTTTCATACTGAAAAAAAGACACTTAAAAATGTCATTTTCTGGCCTGCGCCGTGGCTCACTAGGCTAATCCTCCGCCTTGCGGCACCAGCACACTGGGTTCTAGTCCCGGTCGGGGCGCCGCATTCTGTCCTGGTTGCCCCTCTTCCAGGCCAGCTCTCTGCTGTAGCCCGGGAAGGCAGTGGAGGATGGCCCAAGTGCTTGGGCCCTGCACACCATGGGAGACCAGGAGAAGCACCTGGCTCCTGCCATCGGATCAGCGCGGCGCGCTGGCCACAGCGCGCCGGCTGCGGCGGCCATTGGAGGGTGAACCAACGGCAAAGGAAGACCTTTCTCTCTGTCTCTCTCTCTCTCTCACTGTCCACTCTGCCTGTCAAAAAAAAAAAAAAAATCCAAAAAAAAAAAAATGTCATTTTCTAAAACCTTTAAGGATAAAAAAATAAAGTATGGATTTTATCAAATTGTTCATCAGAGTCAGAATAAGTCATCTTATGATATTAGCATTGGCATAAAGTATATGTTTACATATTTTCTTTAACATATTGGTTTAGAAGTTTTCCTTCGCTGCAACAGTTGACACTGCTTGGTACTCCTGCATGTCCTAGCTGCATGTCTGAACTCAAATTCAGATGTGTTCCCAGTTCCAGCTTCCTACTACTGCATACTTGGAAGCAACAGGTGATAGCTCAAGTTGTTAGAGATTTCTATAACCCAGGGAAATCCTGGTTGAAAAAGCCCCTGGCTTTTTTCTGACCCAGCCCTGCCTGTTGTGAGCATTTGGAGAATGAACTAGTGTTGGGAGATCACTATCTATTTGTCCCTTTTTCTCTGCCTTTTAAATAAAACAAACAAACAAACAAATAAATAAATAAAGTTTAAAAGTGAATTAATAAATTATGAACTTGTGGTTCATATTTAACTATTTGCTTTCTTTTTTAAGATTTATTTTATTTATTTAAAAGGCAGAGTTATAGAGGGAGAAACAGAGAGACACAGAGATCTTCTATCTGCTGGCTTACTCCTCAAATGGCTGCAATGGCCAGGGCTGGGCCAGGCTGAAGCCTGGAGCCAGGATCTTCATTCAGCTCTCCCACATGGATGAAGGGCCCAAACACATGGGCCATCTTCTGTTGCTTTCCCAGGCCATTAGCAGGAAGCTGACTCAGAAGCGGAGCAGCTGAGACTTGAAATGGCACCCGTATACGATGGTAGGGTTGCAGGCAGCTTTACCCACTGGGCCACAGCACAGCCCCTTCATTCTTTTAAAATGGTGAAATATGTGAATCCACATCTCTTTTTCTTTTGGATGATAAAAATACAAAACTGCAGTAGGTAAAGGTGATTTTTCATCCTTTCATAAGATTATTTGAAACCTAAATTCATCAGTTTCACCTTGGTGTCTCATTCATTTCCAGTCAATATAAAACTGATAATTTAACATAGTGCAGCTTGACATTTCCCTGAGTAATATTTGCAAGTGGATGTCTGACTCAACACCTCCTTGCTGAAGAATAGACAACTTCATTTCAGGAGCTTCATGCATATCATAATTTCTCCTGCTGAGCTATCTGTCACCCTGTAGGATCATAAGTTATTTCTATATTATGTAAAATGTAGCATGCATTAAGGGTGACATACGCCATTTGGGGACTTTATTATAGTTCACCTAACAAATTGTAAGGATCGTCAAGTCAAAATGAGATATCAGAATGTAAAATTGCATTCACACTAGTAATACATTGGATGTGCTGTTCTATGATATGCTTACCCTGTCCTGTTGTGGGCTTTCTTAGAGGGAAGTAAACTGTCATTCAGCTTTTCTCTAACTACTGCCAGTACATTTGTGAATCTGTAATGTCTGTTTAAGTGTGTCTTGAAAATTGAGCCATGTCCTGGGAGGACAGATAAAATTATCTTCAAGAAAAATAAATAGTTAAGTACAAATGTGCTCTTCACATATTGAAGCATATTTTCTCATATGTTTAGGTAAAAATAGATATTTCTTATCTATGATGCTATATTTTCTGATGTGTATTAGACATATGGCTAAGAGTGAAAATATGAGTGCACTTCAAAGATTGTGGGAAAATGGAATTAAGAGAAGTTTATTTTGGTGAAAAATTTTTGAAATCCATGCATGTTTTTAATAATATACATTTTCATGAAGTTTTTAAGGGCTATTGTATTGGATTTAAGCATTTTTTGCACCAAAATAAACTTACCTTTTATTTCCATTTTCCACAAATGTTTTGAAGTACTCTCATATTTCCTTCTTATCTTAGCAAAGAAGAAATTAAATTTGAAATGGTGCTTTCATGTAAATCCTTAAATGTTTCAACAATTTTGCAAGCAACATTCCTAAAGAAAAGCTTTTTCTTTTGCTCTTTAAAACACTCTGCTACTCACATTTGGTCAAGCTTATATTTGTTTAATAATTATATACATATATGTGAATATATTATATATATTTGTGAATGTGTATTATCTCTATATCTGTATGGATACCCAAACATAACACATGTGTAAAATTATTGTATACAGAATGCTATCATTTACTCACAGAAATAAAAAGTATATAGAAGGGCAAGCATCTGGTGAGGATTGGGAGACCTGTATCACGTGTCCAAGTGTCTGGTTCAAATGCTAGCACTCATTGCTTCTGATTCAAATTCCTGTTGCTGTGCACCCTGGGGGACAGCAGATATTGGCTCCAGGAGCTAGATCCCTGCCACCCTTTTGGGAGACACATACTGAGTTTCAAGTTCCTGGCTTTAGCCTGGCCCAGTCCCAGATGTTGTAGACATTTGGGGAATGTGCTAGCAGAGGAAGACCCCACCTCTTTTCTCTCTCTTTCTTTTTCTCTCTCCCTCTCCTTAAAATAAAATTAAATAAAAGTTTTAAGAAATAGTAACTAAAGAGTGAGAGAATATGGTTTCTGTTCTTTTGAAGCTCATATCTGAAGAAAAATAAAAGTAAATACATATTACCTTTAAAGCAACCTAAAGAATGTGCTCATGAAATGAAAATCTTAATTAGCTCTCTATTTAAGAAGTAAATAATACAGAACCTGAAGAACAAAAGTATAGTATTAGTAAGCATAGCCATGAAATGTTGTGTTTTTTTTTTTTATTTTATTTTATTTAATGAACATAAATTTCCAAAGTACAGCTTATGGATTACAATAGCTTCCCTCCACCCATAACTTCCCTCCCACCCACAACACTCCCCTTTCCCACTCCCTCTCCCCTTCCATTCACATCAAGATTCATTTTCAATTATCTTTATATACAGAAGATCAATTTAGCATATATTAAGTAAAGATTTCCACAGTTTACACCCACACAGAAACACAAAGTGTAAAATACTATTTGAGTACTAGTTATAGCATTAATTAAACACCTAAGAGTACTTGTGTATTAATTACAGAGTTCAACCAATCGTCTTAAGTAGAACATAAAAAAAATACTAAAAGGGCAAAGTATTAAGTTTTTTTTTCTTTTTTTGTTTGTTATATAGTTTTTTTGTTATTTAATAAATGTGAATTTACAAAGTGAAACTTGTGTATTGTTGTGGCTCCCCCCCCCAACCTCCCTCCCTCCCATGGCCCTCCCCTCTCCCACTCCCTCTCCCATCCCGCTCTTCATCGAGTTTCATCTTCAATTACCTTCATATACTGAAGATCAACTTAGTATATACTAACCAAGGATTTCAACAGGCTGCACTCACACAACCGCACAAGGTACAGGGTATTGTTCGACTAGTGGTGTTGTTTTTAAGTTTCATAGTAAAACACATTAAGGACAGAGATCCTACGTGGGGAGCATGTACCCAGTGACTCATGTTGTGGGTTTTGACCTTTGAATTAATTGGAATAGAAACATGCTAAAATCAGTGCCTATAAAAGACAAGAGATAGAATTAGATTTCATAAGAACCAGAATACTGTCAGATAACCACTATCTCTATCTCCATTTTTCCTAGTCATTTAGATTAATTTCCCAGTTTCTATGTTCCACCTTTTGAAGGCTGTCCTTTTACATTGCATGTTAAATAATGCTAATAGTCACTAGTAAAGCTCACAATTCGTATGTTACTAGGTGACTCAAGTTCTGTGCACAAACCAAACTTGCAGGAGAAATAATGTGCTTGATATGTGGTCTTTCTTGAATCATATACCTCATGCCTGGAATAATTGTTCTGGTTAGAGTAAGAAGGTAATGGCAAAAAAAAAAAAAAAAAAAATAGATGTTACTACTTGGTCAAGCCATTCAGTGAAAAAAACATGGAATAAACTACTTTCTCTCTAATGAGTCTGTGTCAAAGAAAGCAATGCCTGACTCTGACAGTACAAATGGTCATTTGAACAAATGTAGATGGATTTATTGCAATGAGTCCAACTGAGCTGTGAGAGAGAGAGAACTTCTCTTGTGGAGGAAGATGATTTATTGCTTGGTGATTTGTTAGTGCATGCATTTAAAAATGTTGTGGTAGTGAGTAAGTTAATATAACTGAAGTAATGAGAATAAAATTTGGAGCTGTAAGGAAAAATATTGAAAATGCTTGGGAGTAAAGAGTCTGTTTCCCAGGGATTTCAGTTTAATTGGGGCTTTTGAAGCCAATGATAAAAGGAAAAAACACTCTATAGCTTATGCATTGCTGAAGGGTGAGTTTTGATTTGTTTTTGTTTGCTTATGGTAGTTTCCGAAATGATAAAGAAAGAAGCAAGAATGGAAGATAATTTCCAAAAAGAAAATCATTTCATGACATATTTTCATCTGTAGTACAATTTCACATTTTAATAAAAGGATCACCTAATTATTTTAAAAGGTTTTCAGTTGTACAGATAGCCATATCACAAGAATAATACTATAATTCATTATAATGTTTAATTTTCATTATTTTCCATGATCACAGCTAATTGAAATAGCTTCAACCATGAATATATCACATTTGAAATAAACCTAACTGGATTCCTCCAAGTCAGCTTTATAGGATAACAGCTACTTTTCAGAGGATCATGCCACATAATAACTATCTTCACCTGTCAATAACCTTCTGCCCTCATCTATCAGTTTATTTATGCCACAGACACTTGCCACAACCCGAATTATTCTGCCCTTACAAAAGGTGAGCAGAGCAGAATCTCAAAGAACCTCATGTCAATCTGTTCTAATCACCAGAATAAGCACTTGACAACTACACGTTTACTCAAATGCACTCTTACCCTTATGTCTTTGCTAATGTCTTGCAGATCAAAAGGAAAGCTGATTCATCAAAGGTCTGTGACTCACTCACCATGTTGGAAGGACAAGAGATCATCCTACTTTATTTTAATACAACACTTCCTCAGATAAGTATATCCAAGTTTATTCTCACTCCTAATCATTGAAATCACCCAAATGATAAAACAATTTTAGCTAATTTAAAAAAAAACATAATATCCAAGCTTCAAATATCATGATACAGTAGATTTTGAAATGTATGAATGAGCATGAAAATGAGAAGTTGAAACTAGGGGAGAACTGGAAAACAAATCACACACAAAAAATGTACCAATTGGGCTCCTTCATAGATTTTGTTTTAAAAACATATTTCAAATAGGGAAGCAAATAGAGAGATGGTAACTTTGCTACTGCATTCTGTAAATGCAGACCGGGACTAGAACCTGGTGTGCCGGTGTCGCAAGGCAAAAGATTAGCCTATTGAGCCGCAGCGCCGGCTGGATGTGCTTACTTATATTACAGCCGATGAAACTCTTAAAAGTCCTGAAAAATCTCATATTTCCATGGATGAAAAATTGTTTTGGTATACATAAAATAATTTAGTTTTAAGTAAATATGGAATTAAGAAGAAATATGGGGATAGCCTTGTTACATAGCAAATGAGGCCACTGCCTGCAATGCTGGCATCCCATGTGGGCATTGGTACATGTCCCAGCTGCTCCACTTCCCATCCAGGTCCCTGCTAATGGCTAAGGAAAGGCTACAGAAAATGGCCTAAGTGTTTGGGCCACTGCCACCCATGTGAGAAATCCAAATGAAGTTCCTGGTTCCTGGAGCTGGCTTTCACCTGACCCAGCACTGGCCATTGTGGTCATCTAGGGAGTGAAATGATAGATGGAAGATCTCTCTCTTTTTCTCTCTATCTCTGTCTCTGTCTCTGTCTCTCTCTCTCTCTGTAACAAACTTTCAAAGTAAATAAATAAAACTTCAAAAAGATGGCCGGCGCAGCGGCTCAGTAGGCTAATCCTCCGCCTTGCGGCGCCGGCACACCGGGTTCTAGTCCCGGTTGGGGCGCCGGATTCTGTCCCGGTTGCCCCTCTTCCAGGCCAGCTCTCTGCTGTGGCCCGGAAGTACAGTGGAGGATGGCCCAAGTGCTTGGGCCCTGCACCCCATGGGAGACCAGGAGAAGCACCTGGCTCTCTCTTTCACTGTCCACTCTGCCTGTCAAAAAAAAAAAAAAAAAAAAAAAAAAAAGATGAAAGAACTAGAGGGCCATAGGGATGGTACACAAGTTATACCACAACTTGTAGTGACATTATCTCACATGGGCGTGCCCATTCAAGTACCTTCCAATCCAGCTTCCTGCTAATGCAGCTGGGAAGTCAGTATACAACTGCCCATATACTTTGGCCTCTGCAAACAAATTAGGAGACCCAAATGGAGTTATAGAATCCAGGCTTTTGCATGGCTCAGATCTGGATGTGAACCAGTAGATGCAAGATTCTCTCTCTCTTTCTCTCTCTCTCCCTCTCTATTTCTCTCTCAGTCTGGCAATCACTCTTTCTCTATTGCTATGATTTCCAAATAAATAAATACATATTCTTAAAAAAGAAGTAAGAAATTCGGAAATTATCTAAATTATTAAACTAAGCATTAAAGAATTTGACTATCAACCCAAATTAAAATAACCACATACTCCATCTATTTGCAAACATTGTCTGTACATGAAACTGTTACTATTCCAGAAGGAATTTCCAGATATGACTAAAAGGAGATATTTATGGGGTTCAAAATTAAAAAAAAAACTTACAAAATAATTAATTATTGAATTCACAATATTATGTTAAAAGATGTTGTGAATCCCATATCTAACAGTATGGGGTGGACTAGGTAATGAAAATCTGATTCTACTGAAGGGGAATAATACTCTAAAGAGTAGAAATAAATTTAAAAAAATTCAAGTTAATCACTAATCTGAAAACTTTTGGAATCCCAGAGACCAAAATCAAAGTGAAAATAAGAGCTCTGTTCAGCAAGTATGATCTCTAAGTATCTTCGCTCTCAGAGCAACAGAGAAAACTGGGCTAATTTGAGTCATTCTTTTGATTACCTGATGGATGCAGAGACAGAAGCTGAAGTTGAAATCCCTTTTTGGGCTTGAGGATCTAAAGAAATACTACTTTTTAAAGCTTACTGTAAATGTCAGCATAATTATTGTAAAGGTGAATCGCCAGATATGCTGCTGAACACTGTTTGGTGCAGTGTTTATGTTGCCACTTGGGATGTCCACATCCCAAATCTGAGAGCCTACTTTGAGTCCAGGTTTGGTTCCACTGCTTCTGTTTCAGCTTCCTGTTAATGCCTACCCTGGAAGGCAGCAGATGTTGGTTTAAGTACTTGGATGTCTGATACTGAAGTGGGAGACCATGATTGTGCTCTGGACTCTTGGTTTCCATCTGGACCAACTCTGACTGCTCTGGGCATTTGGGAAATGAACAAGCAAATGGAAGATTTGTCTTTCATTATATCTTTGTCTCTTTCTATTTCTCTGAATTTCAAATAAAATGATTTTGTAGTTCTCAGAAAATTAAGTAATGAATGATATTCTGCAAAAGAAAGCAGATGTAGGAATTAGAGTTCAGATACTAAACTTATTAGGTACAGACTATAAGTTATTTTATATATATATATTATATTAAGAAGTGAAAAATTCTGAAAATGTAAGACAGTTACAGAAATCACAAACATTTTTAAAAATACAAATATAACATCTAGAAATGAACTAGGTAATTATGCAATCAGACACAATTAGTTGATTACTTGCACAAAATCATTGAACATTTGGCTTAACGCACTGTAATGGAAGATTTAAAAGGAGTTTCTCATAAATTAAGAAATGATCAGGACTGTAACTAAAAGTACTCACCTTGTCCACTTGCAAAAGGAAAAAAAAAACGGAAAACTCACATGCATTCTAAAAATATATTATCAGAAAAAATGGTTAATTATTGGAACCTCACAATTAACTTAAAATAGATCTGAAGGTAGTATCTAGAATATATCATACAAAAAATGAGATGAAAAATGTGACATAAATATTAAGAAACACGAACAAAAAGAGAAAATGTCTTTACTTAGAACCTAGTCGGGTGATAATATGAATGGGGAAACCATGAAAATGGGACAATTTCTGCAGAAGCAATGCTCATAAATGTCCAAAAAAGCTACATACCTTATCTTGCATTATGCAAACCCCAACGTGTAATGAACAAGGAAATAAAAGCATATCTATAATTTTGACAAAGCTTCAGAACACCGAAGTGAAAGACATAGTGAATATCTGAACATATTATGAGAGAAATACCTTAGCAACGAAAATGGAACGGTTGTAACAGTGAAGTCTGACTTCTCAACAGAAACAGTGATAGCCAGAAGACACCAAAATAAGATATTTTAATTGGTGACATAAAATGTCATGTATCTTGAATTATAAACCTTTAGAAATTTTCTTTTTTAAGATGTGGATAAAATAAAATATCAGACAAATGAAAACTCAAAGAAATCAACCACTACTGACTTTCATGAAAATGAATTCTAATGAATGTATTTCAAGAAGGAAAAGAATCATAGCAGAAAGGTTGATGTTGCAATATTATTAGAGTCATGTAATGCTCCAAACAGACAGATGGAAGAAAAACATAAAGAAGTTAAATCCTTAGCATGTGACAACAAAAGTTATTGGCAAGTAAAATAAGAGTTACATTGATAACAGCTATGATACATTTATTATCTAGTCATATACCAAAAATAGAAAAGTGATAAAAATTATGAAATATATAGAAAATATGAGTAAAGATCAAAAATATTATTTTCTAGAAATAAAATATCAGTATCATATCTGACACATTTTTACTGAGATTTGCTTTTTAAATATTTTATACTCATTTATTTATTTTTATTAATTTAAAAGATACAATCAGAGAGAGAGAAATCTTTCAATTTCTGGTTCACATCCCAAATGCCAAAGAGATAAATATTATATGTTTCCTCTGATTTGTGGTAGCTGATAGAGTACTAAAAAAAAAAGCTATGTCTGTAATGGGCATGCTTTTTATAAAATAACTTTGGTTTAATTTTACTGGACTTAAACTGATATAATCATTCTAAATTTATCCAGAGGATATCAAGATTGCTGAATAGAAATGGTCTTCATTAATTTTAGCTAGAAAAAATTTTGTTTTTAAGATTCATATGTTTATTTGAAAGGCATAGTTACAGAGAGGCAGACAGAGATTTTCCATCCACTGGTTCACTCACCAAGTAGCTTCATTGGCCTGAGCTGGCCCGATCCAAAGCCAGGAGTCCGGAGCTTCTTCAGGATCTCCCACATGGGTGCAGAGGCCCATTTACTTAGGCCATCTACTATTGTTTTCCCACGTTCATTAGCAGAGAGCTGGATCCGAAGTGGAGAAGCCAAGTATTGAACTGGGTGCCCATATGAGATGCCAGTGTCACGGGTGGTGCCTTTATTCACTATATCATAGTTCCAGCCCCTAGACAAAAAGTTGATGAACAATGAGGGCAATGCTAGACTATAACCTAGAAAATTCTTTATGAAGAAAATATTCTTATGAAAAATAATCTTTTTATATAAAATTAAAATCTATTGAAACACATAATAATTCAAAGTACTTCAATAATAATAGCACCCTCAATATGAAATGTAGATAAATATATATCTCACATGTGTGTGCACATGTATAAGTACATGTTATGTAATGCAGATGTATATAAATGATAGTCATACATGTGTATATGCTATGTGACAATGTTATATATATAGTATTAATTTTAAAACATATAATAGGTAAGAGTCTAAAACAGAGTAAATCTAAGTAAATGTTATATAAACAGTATATTTCTTTTTCTTTATTGTAATTCATATATTATAATTATATATGCTACAATTCACTTGCATATGTAACATTGTATATTAAAAATTGATCTGCACTATACATTTTCAACTACATTGTACTTTACATCTCAATGTACATATTTTGTATTAAATTTATACAATATTAAATATGCACCAGAAAAACTACTCATTTGTAATATATATTCAGATTTTGTAAGTTAGTGGAAATAAGCATGGCATAAGTATGAACTTCCCAACATATATTTATAGACATTCAGCAAAGAACAAGAAGGACTATAAAACTACAAATAAAATACCTAAATAAATAAAAGTCATGCTCTGAGCAAAATAAGAAGACAGAGAACATCCAAAACTAAAATTATCTCTAAGTAGAAAGCAAGGACCTAAATGAATGGACACTTTTACATGCCCAACTCCCATTTTGTCAACAATGAGAGCAATGTATAAAAGAAAAAAAAATCATCAGAACATAGAAAAAGGAAGATACATGAAATCCTTAAATTAATCAAGATCTAGACCTGGGAATAGAAGAGCACATAGATGAAGGAGAAAGACTCAGAAATAACTGTTGGACCTAAGGTGGTAGCATTGGAAAGGTACCTAACTGGTATGAGAAAGGAACCTAACTGGGGCAACAAACATTGGAAACTTTGATGAAAAACTAAAGAGAAAGGAAAGGAGATTTTTAACTCCCTAAAGGCAAGACATCACAAAATAGCAATACATGAAATGCAACCTAACAACAAACAGGCATTCAGGAAATTAATCATAGTTTCTCAATGAAAAACAATGAGAGCATTTGTGAATTTGAAATTTACTGTACTTGGGTCAGGTGTTTGGTTCAGTGTTTAAGACGCTGCTTGGGCTGCTACATCACAAAACAGAATGCCTGCTTCAACTATGAGCTTCTCAGCTTCTAATACAGCTTCCTGATAATGCACACCCTGGGAGGCAGCAGTAATGGCTCAGGTACATGGGTTCCTTCCACCCAATGGCAGATACTGACTGAACTTTAGGCTCTTTTGACTGGACCAGCCTTGGCTCTTAAGAGCTTTTGGCAAGGTATTGGGGGGAGGGTTGGAAATGGGAGAGGAGACAAGCAGACAAAAACTTTATTTTTACTTTTTTATTTTAATTTTAACTAATTTTAACTAATCTTTAGCAAATTCATTAGATACAAGTCTAAGATCATAATGATATTCCCCTCCTCTCTGCCTCTTGCCCACATTCCTTCCTTCTACCTTTTTTTTTGATATAACAGATTTTAAATTTAGATAACAGTAAAAAGGCTTAATACTTTCACAAATAAGAAGTTTAACAAGTAAAAAGCGAAAAGACAGAAATCAGTGTGAATATAGACAATGGCTATAAATAATTAAAGTATAAATGACCATTTCACCCGCATGCAATTTTCAGTCAATTAGTCATTTATAATTTCTTTCAATGAAATACAGCAAATGAAAATGTAACATTTAAATATATCCTGTGTATTTATAACAATTAAGTTCATTTAGACTTTAAGCCATTTCCTCTCAACAGTTAATACACAAGAATAATTTTATTGAGATTCCAATACAAATAATTATATATTCCATTTTTGTATTGTATTAGTTACCACAGATACGGGAAAAAATGTATTAGTCTTTTGGCTGATGGCTTATTTCAATAATGATAATGGTTTCCTGTGGCAACCATTTGGTTGTGAAAGAAAGGACTTCATTATTTTTATGGCTGAATAATATTCTGTAGTGTATATGTACCACATTTTCTTAATCCAGTCATCAATTGATGGGCATCTGGGTTGATTCTATATCTTAGCTATTATGAATTGAGCAGCAATAAATAAGGAGGTAATGATAACTCCTTCACATATTGATTAATTTAATTTGGGTAAATTCCCAGGAGTGGGATGGCTGAGTCTTATGGTCAATCTGTCTTCAGATTTCTGAGGCATCTCCATACTGTCTTTCACAATGACTTTACTAGTTTCCATTCCCACCTTCCTGACAGGGTCTAACCAATAGAGGGTTAGGGTACCCTTTTTCCTCACATCCTCGCCAGCATTTCTTGTCTGTTGATTTCTGTGTGAGAGCCATTCTACCTGGGGTGAGGTGAAACCTCATTATGGTTTTGATTTGTATTTCCTGATGACTAGTGACCCTGAGCATTTTCTCAATTTGGCTATTTGAATTTCCTCTTTTGAAAAATGCTTGTTCAAGTCCTTTGCAACACTTCTTAACTGGATTGTGTGGTTTTTTGGCACATAGATTCTAAATAACAATCCATTATCAGTTGCATAGTTTGCAAATACTTTCTCTCATTCTGTCAGTTTCCTCTTAACTTTATTGTTTCCTTTGCAGTATAGAAGCCTCTAAGCTTGACATAATCCCATTTGTCTATTTTTGCTTTGATTTCTTGTGATCTGTGATCTTCTTCAAGAATTCTTTGCCCATGCCAATGTCTTGCAGTTTCCCTGATGTTCTTCTCTAATAATTTGATGGTATCAGGTCATGAATTTAGATCCCCAATCCATTTTGAGCTGATATTTGTATAAGGTGTAAGGTAGGGATTTTATTTCATACTTCTGCATGCAGAGATAAAATTTTCCTGGCACCATTTCTTGAAGAGACTGGTTTTTCTCCAGAGATTGATTTTAGCTCCTTTGTCAAAGATTAGTTGGTTGTAGATTCATAGATTGATGTCTGGGAATTCTATTCTGTTCCAATGGCCTACATATCATTTTTTGGTCCCAGTACCAGGCTGTTTTGTTCATGCCCTGTAGTATGTATTGAAATCTGCTATTGTGATATCTCCAGCTCTGTTTCTGTTGTTTAAGATTGCTTTAGCAATTTGGGGTCTCTTGTGTGTCCATATGAATTTTACAATCATTTTTTCCTAGGTCTGAGAAGAATGTCTTTGGAATTACAATGAATTTGTAAAATGCTTTTGATAGTATAGATTCATATAATTTCACTACATTAATTCTTCCATTCCAAGAATATAGGAGATTTTTCAGCTTTTTTGATCTTCTTCTTTTATTACTTTCTTTAATGTTTTGTAGTTTTCATTGTAAAGATCTTTTACCTCCTTGGTTAAATTTTTTAAAATTTTATTGAAGCTATATAAGTTTCATGTATTTCATATATATAGATTCAGGAAAAAAATGATACTTCCCACCCTACATTTTCTCCCACACATGCTCCAACCCATCCAAAGTATTTAAATTTTTGGTAGCTTTTGTGAATGGTACTGATCTTACAAGTTCTCTCTCAGCCACTGCATTGTCTGTGTATTCAAAGGCTATTGATTTTTGTATGTTAACTTTATAACCTGCAACTTTAACAAATTCTCTTATGAGTTCCAATAATCTCTTAGAGAAGTCTTTTAGTTACCCTATATATACAGAATCATGTCATCTGCAAACAAGGATAATTCAACTTTTTTTTTTCCAATTTGTAACCCTTTGATTTCTTTTGGTCTATAATTCTCTTTCTACACTTGACCTTAGCCAAAGGCTGAGAAGAGATATATAGTTCTCTTTCTTTGTTGTATCTTTTTATGGATTTGGAATTAAAGTAATGCTGATCTCATGGAAGAAGTTTTGCAGAATTCACTCACTTTCCATTGTTTTGAATAGTTTGAGATAATTGAATTTTGTTCTTTAAAAATCTGGTAAAATTCAGCATGTAGGTATCAATCCTGGGCTTTTCTTTCTTGGGAATTTTCTTTCTTGGGAAGGTCTTTATTACTGATTTAGTCTCCATCTTGGTTTGTTTAAGTTTCTATGTGTTCATGATTCAATTTTGGTAGATTTTTTGTGAGTAGGTAGGAATCTATCCATTTTTCATACATTTTTATAGGTTTTTCAATTTGCTGTCATATGGCTGTTTATAGTAATTCTTGATTATACTTTTCACTTTTGTGGTATCTGTTGTTACATTTCCTTTTCCATCCTGATTATATTGATTTGGATCTTCTCCCTCTTTTTTTTTTTTTTTTTTTGATTAGTTGGGCCAATGGTGTGTCAATTTTATTTAAATAAAAAACTTTTAGAAGATATAATGAAATTTGAGTTCACACACTTATTAATTTAAATATATACATACTTAGTTATAGTTAACTAGAAAAATTGACTGCAATGATCAGCTTCCTGACAGGGTCTAATAAAAAAATTGTTCTTTAAAAATGAAAAATAGGCAAATAAGACCTTTAGGCAGATGAAAGAATAATTTATACATGTTATAGAATTGGATTGGCACCAGGTTTCTCAAAATTAACACAAAAAGAAAATAAGCTACATTTTCAAAACTCTAAAAGAGGTAACACAAATATAGAATAGTATAATTATGTAAATTGTCTCTTCTTTCTTAAGGGTAATGTAAAATAAATTTTGTATCAGTAAACTATTCATAAATATCTACACTACAAGAAAAATCACTTCCAAATTAGGGCAAATGAGGAAAATACAGCAAAATGACTATGAAATAAATAATTTACTCATTTAATGGAAACACTAAGTTGAACTACAGAATGAAACAATCAAATAAAGTCCATTTGCAAGGATTTGTCCTATCCAAATCTGGAACAAGATGAGCATCAACACAGCTAACAAAGTTAAAAGACAAATTGCTGGCTCAGAAAGATCTCATAAATCTGTTTTTTTTATAACTAAATAATTAAATAGGGATTAAGAAAAAAGATTCCACACTAGAATTTCACCAGACTAGTTTTAAATGACTTTATTGGAAACCATTATCTAAGCCAGAATCAGAGAGGGCATTTGATGAAGTGAGTAAACTACTTGCATTCCATATCAGCATACCTGTATTCAAGTTCTGCCTCTGCTTCCAATTCTAGTTCCCCTCTAATGTGCACCCAATAGGCAGCAGGTAATGCCACAAGCACTTGAGTACCTGCCAAGTACACGCAGGACCTGGATTGATTCTCTGGCCTCTGATTTCAAGCTGGTCCAGCCCCAGTTTCTGCTGGTACCTTGAGAGTGAATCAGCAGATGGAAGATCTTTCTCTTTCTCCCTTTGCTCAGTCTCTCTACCTTTCAAAGAAAATGAAAATAAGTAAAAATATATAGAAAGTCATAATAATAAATTCATGCTACATTTTGGGAAAAAATTGAGATGCTATTGACAGCAGTTCCCCACAGACATTTACAAAAAGAACTTGTGAAAGGAAAACACCAACTGGATGATAGAACAAACTGACTGTCACAACCCTAACAGAATGAATGCCACCTAATATATGTAATGGAACGATTTAACTGGATAACTACAATTTGACAGCCATGAAAATGTACTTCATTAATGGATGCTAACATTTGTGGGGAAAATTTGAAAAATAACATTATATTGGCATAATCTCAAAGCATATTCCTATAAGAAATTTTTCCATTATACAGGCAAATGAAATAACTCTATTTGAAGAAATCTGGTAAAGACCACCTTAACTAAGTAATCAAAGTTAATATCAGTAAGGGATACGGTAGTATTATGTTATTCTGAAAATTCACTGACAAAGCACAATATTTTTTCTGTGATGTTCCTATCAAATATAAATGCCCTGAATCTAATCTTATGAAAAGATCAAACAGGCACTACATAACTGGCCTGGACTCTTCACCCATTATATATCAAATACTGATCAATGAGCTAGAATGTCAGTAATGAAAAAAACAAAAACAAAGCAATATATAACAAACGTACTACATTCACAAAGTTTTGTTCTGCTTATAGGTGGCTTTATTCTAAAATAAACAGGAGCATAGCAGGTAACCATGAACAAATTGATTCAACATGGCTTGACAGCGTGGAAGTTGTTATTTATGATGGTTAAGAAGTTTCTCCCTAAGGAAGTAGCATATCAAATGACACCTCAAAATTAGAATAACATATGAGAAAATTTGGGTGATAAAAATTTCACACTGAAGTAACATCTGCTGGATTGGTCTTAGAAAATGGTTTGTCATTTTGGTAGATATCTACCCAGAACCTCAACAAATGTAATACATAACCCCAACATAATGAAGGATAATCATCATATGATCATCTCAATAGACGCAAGAAAAGCATGTGATAAAATGCAAAACATAGTCCTGATAAAAACCACAGAACGAATTAGGTACAGAAGGAATATACCTCAACATGCTAAAGACTATATATGACCAGCCCACAACCAACATCATGCTGCATGGGAAAAAGCTGGAAGCCTTTCCACCAAGATCTGGAACCAGACAAGGATGTTCACTGTTGTTACTTCTGAAGGTTTTAGCCAGAATAACAGGCAAAGAAAGAAATAAAAATCACACAAATAGGCAGAAAAAAGGGCATCAAATGATCCTTGTCTGTAGATGAAATGATTTATGGGAATCAAAAGATTCTACCAAGCAACTATTAGAAATAAGTGAATTCACAATGGAATACTATTCAGTAATAAAAATGGTTGAAATATTGTTAATTATAGCAACATGGATGCAACTGGTGATTTCAATGCTTAGTGAAATAAGCCAGACCCAAAAAGACAAATAGCATACATTTTTGCTAATGTGTTAGCCAATCTATATTGTACAAAAAAATCTTAATGTATATAAGCAAAATTGATATCTTGTGATTTAATTATCATTTATAACTCTTGTCTATATTCCTTTGGAACAGTGGTCTTTCTACTTTTTACTTGTAGAACTCTATATTTAGAGGGTCATTATACCTGTGATTATAAAATAATTTGAAAGTATTATGCCTGTGATTATAAAATAATTTGAAAGTATGTTATCATAAAAGTTAAAACAAAAAAAGGATGGAACCAGGAGAAAGGGAGGAAAGTATCACTATATTTGTAGAATCATATCTGTAAAATACATGGAATCTGTTCTGTTTATATTAATAAATAAAAACATAAAAAATAAGTGAATTCAAAAACGTGCAGGATACAAAATCAGCACAAAAACTAGTAGCAATTCTGTATACCGATAATCTTGCTAAAAAAGAACTTAAAATAGTAATTCCATTCACAACAGCTCCAAAAAAAAAGGTATCAAGAAGCTCTTGTGAGTAAAATATAGAACAGCAAAATACACAGAAAATAATTAATAAAGCATCAAAATTAAAATTCCAGTTTCTTTTTGTCATTTTTCATATAGTATAGGTAGCACTGTTTTTTTTGCATCCTGTCCCTTGAGTAGTTTAAAAGCCCTGATGAGATACTGGGGAAATTTGTATGGAAATGGGGAAGGAAGGAAGGCAGACAGGCAGGAAGGCAGGCAGAAGGAGACAAAGAAAGAGGGGGTAAGGGAGAGGAGAGAACAGAGAAAGACAAAGAGAGGATTAGATGGAAGAAGGACATGGATGTCTTTAAACCATCACACTCAAGCTATCAACAAACTATATAAACTATTTAAAAACTTCCCCACATTTTCTTACCTGCACACCTACCCTCCTACTCTAATCATTCACTTTGTAGTAATAACCTCCTGGTAGTTCCTGCACTCAGCATTGAGTAACTCCACACTATTCTCTGCATATCAACCATAGGGGTATTCTGAGAATCTGTGAGTAAGTTTGCTTCTTAGCCAGGGCAAAATCCAATGCTTTCAAGAAGCCTGGAAACATTTACAAATCTGGCTCTAGGTGTCTCTTTGACCTCCTCTCCTGTGTCTGTTTGTTTTAACTATCAGTGCCAGACTCCAATTTTCATCCAAATGGACTTAGCTCACAGGCCTTAGAATTTTCTCTCTCCTTGCACTTGAATGATGGTTGCTTTATATTAGCTTCCCTTTCTTAATCCTTTCACATTTCTACTCTTGTGTTTTCTTAAGAAAAGCCATCTTTGGGGGCTGGCACTGTGGTGCAGCAGGTTAATGCCCAGGCCTGAAGCACAGGCATTCATTTGGGCACCGATTCTAATCGCAGCTGTTCCTCTTCCAATCCAGCTCTCTGCTATGGCCTGAGAAAGTAGTAGATGATGGCCCAAGCCCTTGGGTCCCTGTACCCACGTGGGAGACCCAAAAGAAGCTCCTGGCTCCTGGCTTGGGATCAGCGCAGCTCTGGCCATTGCGGCCAAGAGGGGAGTGAACCATCCGATGGAAGATGTCTCTCTCTCTCTCTCTGCCTCTCCTTCTCTGTGTGTGTAACTCTGACTTTCAAATAAATAAATCTTTTTTAAAAAGCCATCTTTGATGACAATAAATACTACTATTGTTACTGAAGAAGGCAAGGATTCTTGTCTTCGTGCAATAAAGAATTCAGGCGTGAGACAGAATAGTGGAAAGCGAAATAGCAAGGTTTATTAGGGTGGGGACATCCTTAAGAATGGATTGGCACCTCTCCAGACAGAATGTGTCTCTCAGTGCTTAGTCACTAAGAGTGGAGGAGAGTGAGGTTACATGATTGAGTGGAGGGAATGCACCTGGGCAGGCCAGGTGGGTGGCTCAGCAGAGAGGCAGAGAGCTGAGTGCAGAGTCCGGTTGAGGCCGGGATTTTTAAGGGGATGGGTCTTGCCTTCCCTTCCCCATCTCCTTCTCCTCCTCCTGAACAAAGAACTTTTTGGATGTAAATATGAAAAATTCCTTTCTGAATTTTCCCCCTAAAGTTATCAGACAGGGGGAAGCCTGGCTAGCGTCACCCCACCTTAGAGGGAGGATGGTTATCGTGTAGAAGGAGCAGGGCATTTGAAGTACAGATACTGGGCTGCACCTGGAAGGTTATCGGGATGACTTTGAGATGCAGATGCTGGACCTAGATGTCAATCCTTAGGCTTTTGTCACACACACGCATAAGCTCATTTCTGACTTCCTACCTAACACCACGACCACCTCCACATCATTGTTTTATTTTTCATTCTTTCCTTTTTTTCTAATTTATTGAAGTTATGCAAGTTTCATGTATTTAATATATACAGATTTAGGAACATAGTGATACTTTACCCACTACCCTCCCTCTTGTCCATGCTCCAACTCTTCTTCCTCTTCCCTCTCACATACACACTCTTAATTTTTTACAAAAATCTATTTGCAGTTTACTTAATGATCCCTTAATTAACCCTACACTAAGTAAAAGAGTTCAACAAATAGTATGAGGAGAAAAAAACCTGTTTCTCAAAGGAAGAGACAAGGGCTATAAACAATCATCAAATCTCAAAATGTCTATTTCACTTCAATCAATTTTATTTCAGGTACTTTATTAGCTATGTTGGATCAAAGAAAACATATAAGATCTGTCTTTTAGAGACTGGCTTATTTCATTAAGAATAATGGTTCCCAGTTGCAAGCATCTTGCTGCAAAAGATAGAATTTCATTTTTTTTTTACAGCTGAGTAGTACTCTACAGTGTATATATACAATAATTTCTGTATCCTGTCAACAGTTGATGGATATCTGGGTTGATTCCATATCATAGCTATTGTGAATTTTGCTACAATGAATATGGAGGTACAGATAACTTTTTCAGATGCTGATTTCTTTTGGTTTTGGTAAATTACCAGGAGTGAGATGGCTGGATCATACAGTATCTCAGATATCTCCCTAGTCTTCCACAATGGCTGTACCATATTACATTCCCACCAACAATGGTTATTGGTCTGTTTAGGTTTTCTATGTCTGCATATTTTTGGTAGGTTGTATTTGTCCAGCAATCTATCCATTTCTTCTAAGTTTCCCAATTTGTTGGCATACAGCTCTTTGTAGTAATTCATGATGATTCTTTTGTTCTCTGTTATCTGTTGCTATATTTCCTTTTTCATCTTTAATTTTATTGATATAGGTCTTTTTTTGGTTACTTTTACTAATGGTATATAAATTTTGTCTATTTTTCAAAAAAACAGCTCTTCATTTCACTGATTTTTGTACTTTTTGTTTCAGTTTTGTTTTCTTCTCTAATTTTAATTATTTCTTTCTTCCTTCTAATTTGGGGTTTGGTTTGTTGTTGTTTTTCTAGGTCCTGGAGATGCATTGCTAGCTCATTTATTTGGTACCTTTCCAATTTCTTCATGTAGGCACTGATTGCTATAAACTTTCCTCTTAACACTGCTTTTGCTGTATCCCATAAGCTTTGATATTGTCATCTTCATTCATTTCCAGAAGTTTATTGATTTCTATCTTGAATATGAATATGATATGAATCACTGTTCATTCAGAAGCATGTTGCTCGGTCTCCATGTGTTTGCATATGATCCAGAGATTCTTGAATTGTTGATTTCCAGCTTTATTCCATTGTGGTCAGAGAAGATTCATGGAATGATTTTGATTTTTTTTTTTTAGCTCACTGAGACTTGCTTTATGGCCTAGCATATGGTCTACCTTAGATAAAGTTCCATGCACTGATGAGAAGGATGTGTATTCTGCAACTGTGGGGTGAAAAGTTCTGTAGATATTGGGTAGATCCATTTGGTCCATAGTGTCAATTAGCTCTGCTGTTTCTTTGTTTTCTGTCTAGTTGATCTATTCATCGATGAAAGTGGGGTGTTGCTGTCCTCTTTTACTATCGTACTGGAGTCTATGTTTCTCGTTAGAATCATTAACATTTCTTTAAATAGAGAGGTACATTGTAATTGGGTGCATGTATGTTTATTATAGTCACATCTTCCTGTTGAATTAATCATTTAATCATTACATGGTGAACTTATTTGTCTGTTTTAAAAGTTTTTATGTTAAAGCCTATTTTGTCTGATATTGAGATGGCAACATCTGCCCTTTTTTGCCTTCTGTTTGCATGGAATATCTTTTTCACCCTTTCACTTTCAGTCTACATGTATCTTTGTTGGTGAGATGTGTTTCCTGTAGGCAGCAGATATATAGGTCTTGCTTTTAAATGCATTCAGCCAGTCTGTATCCTTTAACTGGAGAGTTGAGGCAATTTATCTTCACAGTGACTATTGTTAAGTAATGACTTAGCCCTGCCATTGCTCCATAAATATTCCTGTTGTTTATTTTGGATTTCTTTTGTCCTTTTACCATGGGATTTTATGCCTTCACACTCTTTCATAACGATAACTATCTTTCTGTGTTTCTGTGTGTAACACATCCTTAAGAATATTTTGTAAGGCTGGATGAGTGGTGACAAATTATTTTAATTTGTGTTTCTTATGGAAGGTCTTTATTTCACCTTCATTCATGAGAGCTTTGCAGAGTATAGTATTCTGGGGTGACAGTATTTTTTCTTTTAAGACTTGGACTATATCTCATCATTCCCTTGTAGTTTATACAGTTTCTGATGAGAAGTCAGCTGTGAGTCTAATTGGAGATTCTCTGAAAATAATCTGGTGTTTTCCCTTGTGAACATTTTAGAATCTTTTCTTTCTGTTTTACTGTGGAAAGTTTAATTACAATGTGTAGTGGTGAGACTCCTTTCTGGTCATGTCTCTCAGCAGTTCTATTTGTTTCCTCTATGTGCGTGCCTCTTTCTTTCTCCAAATTGGGAAAGTTTTCTGTAATTATTTCACTTAATAGGCCTTCTAGTACATTCTGTTTCCATACCTTCAGGAACTCCTAAGACTCATCTGTTGGGTCATTTGATAGTAAGCCATAAAACCCCAACAGATTTTTTAAGTCTTCTGTTTTCTTCTTCTTCTTCTTTTTCTTTTTGTTCTGAGTATAAGATTTCCAAAGATTTGTATTCTAGTTCAGATAATTTTTTTTGTGTGTTGCCAAGTCTGCTGTTAAAATTTTCCAGACCAATTTTTATTTGATTTATTGAGTTCTTCATTTCTAATATTTCATTTCTATTTCTCTTTAAAATTCAAATTTTCTGGGAAAAATTTTTGTTCAAATCATGTATGGCTTTCTTTAGTTTATGGATTTGTTTCTGCTCACTTTTGAATAATCCTATGATTATTTTCTTGATTTCCATTTGTGGCATTTCCTCAGTCTCTTCATCTTCACATTCTAATACTGAAATGTTGTTGTGTTCCTCTGCGAGGGTGGGGAGGGTGGGTCATGGTGTCTTCGTTATCCTTGCTTCTTGAATTTCTGCATTTGTTTTTATGCACTTGTGGAGTTCATTCCCCGCCCCCCATGCTTTGATAGTTTTTATCATTGAGCTATGCATTTTTGGCTTTGGCTTAGTAGAAGCTCTATACTTTTTTTTTTTGGACAGGTAGAGTTATAGACAGTGAGAGAGAGAGAGAGAGAGACAGAGAGAAAGGTCTTCCTTCTATTGGTTCACTCCCCAAATGGCCGGTATGGCCGGTGCTGTACCAATCTGAAGCTAGGAGCCAGGTGCTTCCTCTTGGTCTCCCATGCGGGTACAGGGGCCCAAGCACTTGGGCCATCCTCCACTGCCCTCCCAGGCCACAGCAGAGAGCTGAACTGGAAGAGGAGTAATCGGTACTAGGACCTGGTGCCAATATGGAGGATTAACCAAGTGAGCCATGGCGCCGGCCCCGAATCTCTGTACTTTCAATGAATACCAAGAAGTGTGTAATGGGTGAGGCCAGGGAACTCTGGTCATTGCTCCAGGGTGGAGTGAGTATCCAGGGTGACACCCAAATTGGGTGTTGTAGATTTCCATGCCTGGTTGTTAGCTCCAAGTATGTTCCATGTCACCATATGACACACAGAAATCATCTGTGCATTCCTCTCTAGGAGCACAGTTCCTCCTGCAATGACTTGCTGTAGGCCACCAAGGAGCTCTGAGCTTGCGGAACCATACCCACTGATTCCCCAGAGACCAAG
Source organism: Oryctolagus cuniculus (assembly GCF_051225735.1). Lineage (NCBI taxonomy): Eukaryota > Metazoa > Chordata > Mammalia > Lagomorpha > Leporidae > Oryctolagus > Oryctolagus cuniculus. The sequence goes on along the minus strand of NC_142874.1, from coordinate 61,862,588 downwards.
CTACACCCTGCTCCTTCTCATGTAACCACCGGGTCCCCATGGTCTCAGCACAGAAGGCTCCCAAGACACTGGGTGCAGAGGTGTCTCTGTGCCCTGCCACCCTGTCCAGTCAAGAGAGAGGCAGATGTTCCCCAAGACAGCTCTACGTAGGCATCTTGATCCTGAGAGGCTGAGGGTATCTCACCATCTTACATGGTTGCCCAGCCACTCCCCAGCCAGGCTCAAAGTCAGTGGCGACTGTGAATTCTTTCCTTCACTTAATCTCTGGATCACACACACATACATACAAGAGCCACTGGCCAAATGTTGCTCTCTCTCTGTCACTGTTTCTGTACTGCCAAGAAGATGGCATCCTATCTCAGCAAGTTGCCATGCACATGCACAAATTCTTTTCCATCCCCTGCCCAAACCAAAATGGTGCCCACCCTTTCTCAGCTGTGCAATGCACACTCTTTTGGGGAAGTTGTGGTCAGATAAATGTGATTTTGAAGACAATTTATGCAAGTAAAATACTCCAAACTAAATATCTTTTAAGTGTACATTGCAATAATTAGCACAAACAGAAGTGATTTTTACTAAAATTAAAGGGAGGTCTGTGGGCAACTTCTTGCAACCTCTAGATCCCAGGGCTCCGGTCTGGACTCACGCCACACTTTCCTTCGGGTTATAACACCACGGTTTGCTGCAATCCAGTCCCACCTCCGTGCCCAGACTGCCACCCACTGCAGCTCAAATGAGAGTGGCTGCGTGTTTGTTCCTGTTCATGCTGCGTGTCGGCACTCTCCAGACAGGTCTGTTGTCGCTCCCCCTCTTCGTGGAGGAACGACACTAAGCCCTGCCTAGGCTTCATATCCGAGTCACGGCACCATTATGTCACTCCCCGTCTTCGTGGAGGAACGACACAGGACCCTGTGCTGTTCTTTTGTCTGCTCGGCCCTCCCCGGGTTTGCTGCTGGTTCTTCCTGGGTTGGCTGTCGTCCCTCCACCTCCGTGGAAGGGCGGTTCCCCCTGCCACTTTCCCCACTTCCGCAGGGGAGCGGCACACCGCCGGCCGGCTCTCTCGGGGGCTGCTCAGGTGTTCCTTCAGATAGATGTTCCTGGTGCATGTTGTCTCTCTCCTCCTTTATAGTCCTCTTCCACCAATCCCAACTCTGCTACCCACACGCTGAGTACGCTGCTCTCCTCCAATCAGGAGCAGGTCCTACAGTTTATTGGTTGAACTGGAGGCAGCTGTGTAGAAGCTGTTTCCTCCTCTCCCAGCACCATATTGGGGGAGAGCAGATGCATAGAATAAGTCTTAATTCCAGTAACTTAGTCTAGTCCGAGTTGCTCCCAGTTGCTCCCCACAGTCTGTGGCATTCCTTTTCCTATTATATGGTTTCCAGTATGGTTTTCTTTTCAATTCTCCCCTGAGAGTGCACTTCTTACTTTTTTTATTGTTTATCCCTTTAATTTTAGTAAAAATCACTTCTGTTTGTGCTAATTATTGCAATGTCCACTTAAAGGATATTTATTTTGGAGTACTTGTACAAATTGTCTTCAAAGTCACATACCTTTTTTAAAAAACATGAACTTATGTGGATATCAATCAGAAATTAGTATTCATTGATAAGTATAAAATTGTGAACTAATTTTAAAATAGTGTAACGGCATGAATATCTCATTGTTCATCAAAGATGTTAATATTAAATTTGTCATTAATTAAATGTATCTATAGAATGAGTAGTAACAGATTAGCAATCTAGAAATGCATAAGTATTGCCTGTGAATATAAGCAATGATTTTTAGAATATTATTTAGAAAGAAAACTCTACTTCTAGAACAACTGGATGTAATTATTTAGTTAATGTCCAGATAGCTCAAAATAACTAGTTTGACAATGTTGTCAGCTCACTTGGCTAAAATAATTTATCATTATATATTATTGAAATATATTACCATTGAAAATAATCATTTTCCAGGCATATGCTGTGAGCTAATTAGTATACACATTCAATGTTCTTCAGAATGTATCCCAAGTTTACATATTACACTTAAAAAGATAAAGTTTCTGCAACCACATAAAGAGTGATTCAATAAAATGAATTTAAATCTTTTTAAAAGAACAATTGGAAAACAATGAGAAAATACAAAGCAAATATACTTAAATAAATGCAAAAGCACAGTACTTAAGCATATTGCTTAGACTTTTTCTCTGGAAAGCATTCTCTTCCACCTTACAAAACACAGGTTTCAGGGCCTCCCTGTGGTTCAAAAGCTACCTAGACACACAAATACAAGTGAGTGTTTGGAGCTATTTAGAACTACCAGCTACGTGAACACGGTGGTATAGCAAACTAAGCTGACATGTGGGGTGGCTGCTTCCCATACTGGGGAGGAGGGCAAATTCAAGTCCCAGCTCCTCTGCTTCCTATCGAGGGTCCTGCTAATATTTCTAGAAAGGCAGCATGGAATCAGTACTTAGTATTCTGCCATGGGGGATCCAGATTGAGTTCAGGACTCCTGACCGTGGTCTGGCCCACTCCTAGTGATTGCAGGAATTTGAAGAGTGAACCGATGGACAGAAGATTATCTCCCTGTGCCTCTATCAAATTAAATAAATAAATAAATAAATATTTACAAATGGAGTATTTTTTAAAGGGTTATTTTATTTATTTGAAAGACAGAGTTACAGAGAGAGGTAGAGAAAGACAGAGAGGTCTTCCATCCGCTGGTCTGCTCCCCAGCAGGCCGCAACAGCTGGAGCTGCGCCAATCTAAAGCCAGGAGCCAGGAGCCTCCTCCAGGTCTCCCACACTGGTGCAAGGGCCCAAGGACCTGGGTCATCTTCCACCGCCTTCCCAGGCCATAGCAGAGAGCCAGATCAGAAGAGGAGCAGTTGGGACTAGAACTGGCACCCATAAGGGAAGCCGATGCCTCAGGCCAGGGCTTTAACCCACTGCACCACAGCACAGGCCCCCAATACCAGTATTTACAAGTGAACAAGATGAACTGTCATAATGTAAACCCAAAATATAATGCAGAACAAAAAGAATAGCTGGTGCTAAAACACTTCAAGCAACAAATGCATTTTAAAGTAGTCATAGCTAACGGAATTTTGATGTTCCTGTCAGAAGCAAATCAAATCCTTTGCATAGAAAAGTTCTTTAATACAATGGCTTTAATAACTTATGCAAGAAGAGTTTCAAAAATATTGAACATGAAGGAATCAAATATAAGTATGCTCCAGGGTCTTATTCACCTGAAATAGACCTGCAAACATTTTATATATAACGACAATGAGGAATACAGTTCCTAATGAGATATATTTGAATTCTAGATATTCTGAATTGTTTAAATGATCTTTGGAGAAATTAAAGACTACCTTGAAAACATCTAAAGTAAGCATAAAAGCAATGAAGTTCTTTAGTGCAATTTAAAAAATAGATTTCAAGAGCAGGATAGAAGAACAAATGTAACTAAAACTTCAATGAATGATTTTAGCAGGTTGGATGTAGATGGATAAAGGATTAAAGAAGTCAATGTTAGAAAAGAAACTTCAAAATGCTGCGCAGAGACAAAAAGAGAAAATATGAAATAAAAAGATGTGATTTGAATGGTATAATAAATTCTAAATTATGTTTGGTTAGTTTTATAGAAGTAAAGGAGAAAAAAAAATACATTTTAAGTTATGCCAAATGATGGTTTTGAAGTTTTCCAATGAAAAAGAAGATAGTGTTTTGAATGTGTTCATAACAGGTTGTAAAAAAGAGTGGATAATTGAAAAAGGAAAAATAGACGTATTAAGTTGTGGTCCAAGACTAGTGACTTTGAATTAGGACCATATAAATTTTAATCTGGATTACAAAAATTATTACTTTTTTGCCATTATGTAGGCTACTAACCACATAATTAATACTCAGTTCCCTTATCTATATTTGTATTTAGGTAATGACTCACATATATTCATAAATACCTATAAATGATGAAAAATATCAGCATAATTTTTTTGAGATTTAAAAGCAAGATTTATTAGAGTCAAACACCTCCAGCCAGTGTGGCATGAAGGAGGAATTCCATGAGAGACAAAACCTCAAATGGGTCATGGTATTGGAGTTTTTAAGCACAGTTTTGAAGAAGAAAAAAAAAAACAAACTTGACAACAGATTGACATCCAATCAGAAGGTGGAAACAAAACCCATCAAAAGACCTGATTGCAGGATTTTATCCTATCTGGCTTGCTCATGATAAACAAGGATCCATTAGAAGGGAGAAATAGGTGACTTGTTTACAGTAAACCAAGCTCAGAAGAATGGAATCACCACTTCCTTGCTATTCTTACGGTAAAGTTAGAAGCTTTCAAGGAATAGGCAGGCAGGCATTTTTTTGACCTTGCTATAAATAACCTGTTTGAGGGAAGCAAGCATCTTGCAATTCCAGTGTTCTACCAAGGAACCACCCTATTAGCCCATTTGACAACCCCCCTCCAGGAGAATCACCCTAATGTCTGTTAGAGGGGCTGGGCAATGGCTGCTGTGGCTGCTTCATGCTGAAAAGCCACATCATTGGGAATGGCCATCAAGACAGTTCCAGCAGGTGGTGGCCTCTCAGCAGGAGGTGGCTTTCTCAAGGGGAACAGAAGTGCCAGCTTGCAGAAACTCCTTCCATCCAAACTTCACCTGCATGGCCACCTAGAATTTCACTGTTTCAGGTCTCGGGAAAATGAATCTGACCAGCAGATTAAACTCACAGGATCTAGAACAAAGGACAGAGTCATTATTAGAGGACCTAAGAAAGGTGTTGTCTAAATCACCAGCAAGTTTTCCCATTGAGAGGCCAATATACAGAAGGGGCTTGATAATAATCAGGTGGGCTTTAAGGCCTTGCCGGTTATGAGGCCCAGACCTACCTGTCTCTTCACATCAGGTACATCATAAGGAAGGTGTAAACCTCTTAGGGAAGGCACCCTGTTGACTTCCTACCTAGCTGGCCTGGGAAGAAAGCTGGTTTGAAGAGAAGGTAGGTGGCATCTCTCAAAGGAAAACATTTATAGTTAATTTATAGTTCTGCCTACAATGTTGCTGACCCTATTGGGCCAATCCCTCAAAAGCCGTGGTTACTTTGGAAGCTGAGCCAAGTGAAGGACTTTTCAGCTTAGAGCCAACAAGGTCTGAGGCTCTGACCTGGGAGTCCTTTGATTCCAGGGCAGTTCCATTTCCAGTGACCCAACTCTTGGCTGGCAGAGCTGCCAGGACTCTTCATAAGCTGACTTCTGCTGAAGCCCCAGCTTTCCACATTGAAAACCAATTCAGTGGACTCCTCTGGTCTCTTTGATGGCAGATCACTGTGTAAAGCAGCCATTAATTGGCTCACCACCTATTTATACATTGCTTCTGCTGCCAAGCTTCCTCTTCCTCCTGGTTCCTGGTAAAGCAGACCAGAGGAAACCTTTAAAAGGATGCAAATCAAGGGGGTGCTCAGTCCATCCCCAATCTTTGGAGGCTTAAACTATAAGCCTATAGTCACAGGCATGTTCTGATTGTGGTTTTTCATGAGGTAGACAATACCCATGAGGAAAGCTATGTTCACATTTTAACATCAAACATGATTACCATCTTACCTTTAAAATTTGAAGTCACTAGTAAAACTGTCTCTCCCCTTGTTTGGTGTGAAATGAAAATTTATTGTGCCCATGGCAAAGTACTTGGATGGGAGGCCACAGCATTATATTTTTAAAGTTTATTTATTTCAGACAAGCCATACCAGGTCAAATGGTCACCCTGGTTTGGGTCCTAGCTGCCCATTTCCAATCCAACTTTCTGCTAATGCACCTGGTAAAGAAATGGAAGTTGGCCCAAGTGCTTGTGTCCCTGCATCCATGTGGGAGATCTGGATGAATCTCCTGACTCCTGGCTTCAGCCTGGCCCAGTCTCAGCTGTTGAATGATTTGGGTAGTAAACCAGTGAATGGAAGATCTCTCTCTCTCTCTCTTTCTGTTCCTTCTCTCTGTAACTCTGCCTTTCAAATAAATAAATTTGAGAGAGAGAGGAGATATCCTTAACCACTGTTTCACTCACTAAAGGCTAGAACCAGAACCAGTATCCAGGGATTCAATTCAGGACATTTCCTGAAAGAGATCCACTAACTAAACCCGTCGTCTACTGCCTTCATGGTCTGCTTTAGCTGGGAGCTGGAACTGGAAGCCAGACCCAGGAATCAAAGCCACAGGGCACACAGGTGTCTTAATTGGAGTCTTAAACACTGGGCCAAATTCCCAACCCCCCAGATTAAAATGTACCATATTTTACATTCCTAGAAGTCTAAGTGGAAGACAATCTGTCATTTTGAGAAAGGAAAATGTAAAAAATAAGAGATTTGAAAAACAAGTAAGAATACCAATAGGAAAATGACAAATTACCTTCAATGGAGAGGGCGTTATTTGACTGAGAGCACCATTGGAAGCCAGTAGAATTATTTCAGTAGTGTGAACTAACTGTTAAAATACTCTACCTAGAGTAACTTTTATGGAGGGTTAAAAATTAAGGGTGCATCTAATATTATGTTCTTTGTAACTGATAATGCTATTTAGATAATATTTAAAATCTAGACATTTGAAATTGTTAGAGATAGTGTTTCCCATGTTATTGTGATTACATCTGAATAATCTTTGCTCTGCACAGAATATATGTTTTAGGAATGTGAGTGGTCACATAAAATGTGCCCCCCATACACATCTCCTTAAAGCACAATTGATCTCCAAATAAAGGCAGTCAGAGAGTCATACTTCCACCTAAAATGATTACAGCTATGCACAGTAATAAACAGACCAGCCTGCCCTGTGATGTTCATTTCTCCTCTGATGTGCTGTGAAATAAATGCTGAGATATAGTTAAGTGTTCTTAATTCATCTTGTAGTAGATGGTAATGGAATAAGAGAAGTAAAAATATAAAAAATTAGTATATATGCAGAGTTCAAGTGTTTGTGTATGTACACCAAACTCAAAATAAAAATTATCCATAATTATTATAAGCCTCATTTCTGATGTTGCTAATCTGGTCACAGTATCTTCTATTATGTGTTCCATATTCCAATCAAACAAGTTATCTAGTTCTACTTTTTTTTTCCAAGAGCAGTGACCCAAACCTTAATTTGTGAAAGGTATTACAAAGTAGCAATACTGTATGAACTGTGTTGTTCTAATTTTCCATTGACTTTACTCACAGTACGTGGTAGAACTAAGAGATACCCTAAGACTTGTGCTATACTTCAGACCAAGTCTTTCTTACTTCATGGAGTAGCAACCAAATTTCCCATTGTTAATCAGGACAAATCATCCCCATCAGTACTCCATTGTTTCCCTGTTAATTCAGATGCACCCAAGTGGCTTGGTAACATTTTAATGGAATCAATGCTGTGATTCCTGGTGTACTTTCAACCTGGTGCTTGATCTAGATGTCTAATTGGAAGAAAATGGGAGGGGGAGTGAGGCAACTACTACGGGAAATAATAATGATATTTTTATAAAACTTCAGAAAAAATTAAAATGTTTTAATAAATATATTTTGTTTGTATTTTTCTATACAATCATTAGCTTTTTCTAGGCAACTGAGAAATTTCAATATTTCACATTTTAATATTTAGCTAATATTTAGCTAATAGTTATTTCACATGTTTTGAATTAACTAAGTTGCACAATAGAAGATGATAGCTTAACTTACTTTTTAAAATATGCTAAAAATATATGTAAATTTTATTGTGTTTTATGGGGTAATATCTTTACCTCAAACTGCCTTGCTTGACGTTTCTTTCTCAATCTGATTGTATAAACAGTGTTTTCTCTCCACCCCAAATAGCTCAAAAATATGGCCAAAGTTCACAGTCACTACAATAACTCATTTGTGAGTTTGCACTCATTTTGCAAGTTGCTGCTTTTTTTCTTGAATGCTTCTTTTTCCTTTTGATTCTCATCAATCTACTTTCCTTTATCTACACCAATTTTGTAATATCTGGGTTTTCCAATACTTTTAAAATTTACTGATCTCTCTTATCAGAGTAAATACCTTAATACTTTCTTTCATTATAAGTACTTCCTTTATATTATTTTCATCCACTAAAAATTTATATTTCCCCAAATTATATCTTATAATACCTGATTTTTATTATTAAAAACATTCAATCATACAGACATAACACAATGCTCAAGGTAATGTTAAAGCAGCATAAGGTGTTAGTGAGGGAAAAATAAGCAGAATCCTGATACTTTCATGTGGTTAGTCTGTCTTCCATATAATTCCTGAACTGGGTAGCAAAAATATTCTTTTGAGAGAGAATTTTGGCCACTTTCGTAGATTTCAGTAACCACTTCTAAGGAGATGGATATTCATCTGTATTTCATTTGGCTTATTGAATAATCTGCAAATTGACTTTTTATCTGTTTCCTTGGTTGAATAATTTTAAAACTCAATTTTAAAATATTAAAAATGAGTGTAAGCAGGCTAATTTATAAAATAAAATTTATTTTATATTCTTAAAACCTACTTTAAATTTTTGTCACACTTAGTGTTACTTTTGATTATAAGTAATGGAATTTTTAGATTACAAATTATCCCCATGTAAATTGATGATTAAAAACATCTTGGAGTAATTACTTCTATTGTGTCTAACAGATTACTCATTTTGTGAAAATGAATATTCCAACAGAGTTTTAGCTACATCAATAGTGAGTGTACCTCCTCATTCTTTAGTTTGTTCCCTCACAAATTACTCCTTTTTATAATGAAGACATAAATCATAATTATCATGATCTCTTACCGATTTTTTTCCTGCCAACATTTTTACTCTCTCTGTCTTTATACAACTCATTGGGTAATAAGCCAAATTAATTTGCAAACATTTAAGAGTTGTTTGGGACATTGTCAAGATTTTTTGATCTTTCAGTTATACTGTAATGCACTTTTGGATTATTCTTTTCTGTTCTTAACATGAGTAATCCAAGTCTATTTTAAAAGGATACTTGATCAAATTTAGTATAAATAGTATTACCATCCAGTTATACTGGAGCAACTGCTAAATCAGCTTACAATGACTGTTTTCTTCTTTCACCTGAGGATCTGGCACAAATCCAGAGAGTACTAAGGAAATAATAGTGGTGCCTTTAATTAAATTTTACATATTGCTCTGTCAAAGTCAATTCCTGAATCCTGATTCATAGTCTCTGAAAAGAATTACAGAATACATGAGAATGTGTTCTTTCATTGATATTATTAAAGTAAAACAAAAAACAACAACCAAAAATAAATGAGCAAACCAGTATAATGCCTTTCTGAACAAAATTGAATTCAAATATCTAATAAATTATTCTACTTTAAGAGTGCTTAAATCATTTAAAAAATGAATAGGTACACATTAACTCATTTGCAGTTACCGTCACAGAGATTTAAAACAAGAAATATCCCTTATTTTGTAACACTTTGACTTGATGTATTGGTTTAAATCATTTTCAGATTGCATTTTGCTATTCTCTCTTTGTATCCTCCTGATTAAACGTCCAATTAAAGACTATAATATTTGGGTTCTAGTAGGTTCTCTTTAATCTATTTAAAGTACACAACTCTTAAATATATATGTAGATGTAATTACAAACAGATATAGTTATAACTCAGAAATATTTGATTATTTTAAATATTCATTAATTATATTCCCCTGCGTTCAGAGTATTAATCTTAGTCTGTATTTTCTCATCTCTTTCAAACTTCTCACTACTCATTTCATGTTTTGTGAATATTTCAGATCTGAGACAACACAATTTCTTAGGAATGTCTTTTCAAACCTCACCAGGTACCACAATGTTGTAAAATTATCTATGAATTGTTTCTCAAGTCCAAAATAAATACAGGTTTGTTTTAAGTGCAAAGTAAAACACCGATTTTAAAAATTATGTAGAAATTGTGAATCTAAGATTGAGAAGATAATATTGCAAAAGAAAAACAAGTTGCAAAGATTTTCTATATTGGTCCAGCATTATAATGTCTTCCAGTTGGAACCATTATGATGCAAATGATAGAATTTCATTTTTATAGGTGAATATGTAGTTTAGTAAATAAATATATTCCCATATATAAATTCTACTTTAGTGTCTTCCCACTACATGTCCCACATCTTACCAACGTAACAAAATTTTCTTTTACAAATTTACATCTCCATTTCTAGGCTCTATTCTTCTCTTGTAAGCTTCCATCACATATTTTACTCTTTTCCAGGTATAAAGATTGTCATATTTGAAAATAGCTTATGGGTACATTCAAGCCTCTTTTTAAGTATATCAAATACTCTAATTCCCTTTACAGTTTTAGTAGTTCTATTCTAAACACATTTTAACCTTTTAGCCTCTAAATATTTATTGAATGATGTTACATTTTGAAGTCAATAACAAAGATTTATGGTGACCATAATAAATAAAAATAACCTTCAAAATTCTAAATTATGTGCTATCCTAGTACCAGGTAATAATTCTTCATGTTGGTATTTTTTTATACTCTATGTGTTTACTGATTAACCATGTAAATATTTAATAAAAAATATTATTTTTAAACTACATCTCCAAAATATTGCATGTCTATAGAGTCCAGTTATTAAAGTCATGTTAACCAATATTGTTTTGTGAGCTAATATTGGCAATTGTATTCAGGTACTAAAAATTCATGGGTAGAACAGTGCCATAAATAAATTTTGGATATGTTTTATTTTGCACAGATAAAAATCTAAACATTGGTATGTCCAATGTGACAACTCAAAGTGCTAGCAGAGGTTAGCTTACTCCTTGTTACTACAACTTTGCCGGTTTTTGGAGGTTCTAGTCTCAAATTTTCACTAAGATGAACGTAACTTCAGGAGAGGCCATAGCTATGGCAGCCCTGCCTTGCTGGCATCCCACATGGACGCTGGTTCGACTCTCAGCTACTCTGCTTCCAACCCAGCTGTCCTCTACGACCTAGGAAAGCAGTGGAAGATGGCCCAAGTCTTGGATTGCTGCACACATGTGGGAGAGCCAGAAGAAGCTCCAGGCTCCTGGTTTCAGATTGGCCCTGCTCTGGTCATTGCAGCTATTTGGGGAGTCAACTAATGTATGGAAGACCTCTCTCTCTCTCTCTCTCTCTGTGTCTCTCTCTCTCTCCCCCAACTCTGTATTTCAAATAAATAAATAAATAAATATTTTTTAAAAAGTGACTTCAGTAGTAAATGAAATAATTTACCTGTTCCAGGAAAGGTTGATAAATTGGTAAGGACACAGTAGCTTCATTTACTTGAGTCAGCAGTTCTTTTAATGTAAATAAATCTCTGTGAAGTATCTTTAAAATCTAAATTGCCAAATGTTCATCCCACTGTAAGTCCTAAATGCAAGAGAAAACATAAGTAGTAAGTGGCCTTCTGCTCTCATGGTTACTGCAACAAAAACTGTTTTTATAAAGAAAAAAAGGTTGGCCTGCGCCGCAGCTCACTAGGCTAATCCTCTGCCTGCAGTGCTGGCACACCGGGTTCTAGTCCTGGTCGTGGCGCCGGATTCTGTCCTGGTTGCTCCCCTTCCAGTCCAGCTCTCTGCTGTGGCCTAGGAAGGCAGTGGAGGATGGCCCAAGTTCTTGGGGCCCCTGCACCCACATGAGAGACCAGGAGAAAGCACCTGGCTCCTGGCTTAGGATCAGCGCGGGGCGTCAGCCGTAGCAGCCATTTTGGGGGTGAACCGATGGAAGGAAGACCTTTTTCTCTGTCTCTCTCTCTCACTGTCTAACTCTGCCTGTCAAAAAATAAATAAATTAAAGAATTAGAAAAAGAAAGAAAAAGGAAAAGAAAAAGAAAGAAAAAAAGAAAAAAGGAAAATAAATATTAATTATGCAATTAGTAATTTTACTTTAGATTCTTAGTTTGCCCTTTAAAGTATTTATTATTCCTCTCACTCAGAAATTTGGGAATTCTTCTTTTTATAGTATCAGTCATTTGCAAAAATATTGAACCAAGGAGGGCTTAGAAAACTGTTCATTAAATAGAAATTTATCCATTGCATCAATCCACTAAACTGCATATTTTATATGTAGGTATAAACATTCAGTCAATGATTTCACAATTATACAGACAATCTCACCAATATTTATCTTTTCCCCAAGGTCAAGGTGAGGGGTAGGTATAGCGTATGGTTTAGTGGTATTGTAAATATGAAATAAAGTACTGGACATGACACTGGAAGAAACATGCTTTTAATGAAATTGTCAGAGAAATAAACTCAGAAACATATGCAAACAACTAAGAGGTCCTGTGCTACAAATGCTTTTAAAATGTCATTCTTCGTGTGATACTAAAGATATTTTCAGTAAAGTAATCCAATTTTGAACACCTGCTCTTTGTCAAACAGAATTTTTAAACTAAGTGCTTTGAGAAGTGATTATGTAAGGGGAAATTTAGAATCTTTTAACAAATTAAGGACACCATTAATTAACGATTTTAAAAGGCCACCCTAGTTTGAACTGATTTCATATGACAGTACACTTTAAAAATTATCTTATTTTGAAATTTATTTCATAAATCTTGTTTAACAAAAGTTATTTGCCTGTTTCACCAATTCATTCCATTGTGAGCAAGAGCACATCTCATTATTTGACTGTAGGGTCTGAGATTTTGATAAATAAATGCATTAGATATGAGAAATGAGAAATACCTAATACAATATATTTTCATTTTTTTACTTTTATTTGTTGTTACCCTTTATGGTAATTGAAATGGGGGTGACTGAATAGGAAAATAATGCATTTACATTCATTTATAAAATCAAGATACCTTTCATGTATATTAGCATGATGGTCATTTATTTAAGAGATTTGTTGAGACAATTTACACTGTTTATAAATTAATACTTCAAAAAATTGTACAAAATTGAGGAATATGCAATAGGAAGACAAAAAGAGTTTAGGTAACCATTACTATCAAAATAATGTATAGAATAAAAATCAATTGCAGCATTGACATTGAATAAAAATTGTATACCCAAGAAAGCATTTATCTATCATTGTAGGCATTTATCCACTTATTCGTTATTCCTGTAAATTAATATTGATACAATTTATTACTATACAAAATAATACAATAGATATTATTACCTAACATGTATTGACCACTTTTCAATTTTATGGGTGTTTTTCTAAATTCTTTATGGACTTCATCCTATTTAATCTTTATGATCATGTTATACAGTATTATTCTAAAATAATATAGAGTTTTGTCAATATAAACTAAGGAAAACATACCTAGAGATAAATTTAGTAAATTTCCAGAGTTCTTAGAATCCATTAGCAGCAGATCCTGTTATCAGAGATCTCCCTAATTTAAAAACACATTCGATGCTGCATACATAACTTAGACTAGAATATCAGTGATTTCCATTCATACATCTTGACAACATATCAGAGAGAAGTTAGTTGTGTAAGGATCACAGACTCCCCAAAGTTAAATCCCATTTATTTAACTCCTGGATACTGTATCATAGTTTATCTTAAATATCATTTCTTTTTGTAGTATGTATTTGCATAACGCATATGTCACTTATCATCAGTATATGTTCTGATAAATGCCCCACTAGGCAATTTCATCTTGTGAGAACATCCTGGAGTGCAGTGACACAAACCTAGAGGGTATTCTATCACTAACCATATATGGACTTTTGATGCAATCAAAAGATGCAGTAAATATTAGATGTGTGAGCCTGATGCCAATGTCACACAGCATACTATTTTACATGTTAGTAAGTAGAAGATGAACACTCTTAAAATAACAATAGAAAGTGTTGCATAGTTAACATATAAATGAGTAATATAGTTATTTGTTATAAAGAATTATTGTGGCTTGTCCTGCAAAGCTGCACTGTCAGGGAGAGCAGGGCAATGGTGTCCTTCCCACAAGAAACACCAGGACAGGCTTCAGCAAACATGTCCATCTTTATTCACAGCCACGTACACTTTTAAAGGGCAGGTAGAAGGGGCGTAACTAACTCTGGGGAACAGTAATTACAGGACAGAACCAACACTGGAGCCAGTATGCCTCTCCAATCAGCTTGAAGGTCATGTAACCACGAGCCCCACCCGGGAGCAGTTTATCTGATTGGCAGAAGGCAGGGTTGGCGAGAAATATACCTGGGGTGCCCGCCGCCTGTCAGCAGTCAGGCTAACTGCATGGGCTAGGCAGGCAATCTCACGGGATCACCCACATAGTATGTGCTGTAGTTGTTTATGTTTTATAACTGGTAGTGAATTAGATTTGTTTACATCATATTCATAACAGTCAATTGAGTTATGTAATGTGCTATGACAAAACAATGTCACTAGGCAGTAGAAAATTATCACATTCATTATAATCTTATGTGAAGCTGAAATCATATAGGCAGTCCATTGCTGATAACACATTGTTATGTGGCACATAAGTAATATGGTTAGGTTCTTTTCCATTGTTAATTAACATTACAAATTGTGTTTGATGAATTCGGCAGTATCTTGAAGTTCTATTCTGCCTCCCCCAGGATGAACAACTAATAAATGTACAATATGTGATGGCTAGTCAGTGATACTTATTAAAAAATGTTTTTCTAATGTGTATATTATAAGTGGGATTTGTTTAAATATTTTGAATTTTCTCCATTTTCAAATATGCACATTGAAATTTATCATATAATTCTACTTAAAATTTCTATTAATTTTGATAACATTTTCACAAACATTTTACTTACTGCAAATCTTTAATTTTGATTTGGTAATAACAGTATTGTATTTATTTTGGGACTTGTCTGTTTATTTTTTCACAAGCCTATCTTTCCTCTTTATTCTTTACATTTTAATTAATTAATTTGCCTTTATTTATTTGGGAATCAATGAAACAGAGACAGAGGCAGACAAACAGACAAATCAACAGACCTCCACTAGTTGCTTTAGCCCCTAAATGCCAGCCATAGCTGGACTTGGGACAGATTGAACCAGGGGTCCAGGAATTCAATCTCAGTCTCCCAGGGGAGTGTCAGCTATCCTAGTACTTGAGCCATTATCTGTTGCCTCCCTGACTGTGCATTAGCAGGAAGCTGGAATCAGGAATGAAGCCACATCTCAAATCCAGATTCCCAAACAAAATGCAGTCTTTTCTACTCCAGTATTTACTACTAGGCCTAATGTGTGCCCTATAGCCCTATCTTTTCTCACCCTCTGCATCTGGTTCCTCTCCCTTCTCCTCCTTCTCTCTTCCTTTGCCTCTGTCAACTAATTCTTCTTCTGTTCACAATAGTAAATCGATTTAAAGGCTAAATCATTGCATGCATCCAATACGCATTTGGTGTTTTAGCATTTTCTCTACTGTGTTCAGAATTGAGAATAAACTAAACTGATGAAGGGACTAGCCTATCTATATTTCAATTTGGGGACAAATCTTAAAGCAATGCAATTACAGTGGTTAAAACTATTATATTATATAGTGTTCTCTTCTTAAATATTTCTCCATAAGGGTACAGGATTCTATAATGTATTATTTTATTCATGAAAAATAATGCATATTTTAGAACAATGGTAATAATAAATTTAATTTTTATGTACATAATATTTATATACTGAATCCAGAAGCTAGTAGAAGAAAATTGGATTTTCATTTTAGGAAATTCTAGGAAATATTTATTTAAAATTACAAAGTCTGTGTTATGGTGCAGTGGGTTAAGCTACCGTGTGCGATATTGAAGTGTTGGTTTAGTTTCTGACTTCCCCAATTCTGATACAACTTCCTGCTTTTGCACCTGGGAAGGCAACAGAAGATAGCCCAATATTTGGGCCCCTGACAGCCATGTAGGAGCCTAGGACAGAGTTCCTGACTCTTAGCTTCAACCCAACCCTGGTTGTTGTGTCCACTGGGGGAGTCACTCAGCAGAGGTAACAGCTCTCTCTTCATATCTCCACTCTACCCAACTGTTATTTGTTTCAAATAAATAACTAAATCTTATAAAAATAAACAAAAAATATCATTTATTTTTGACAATTATAATCTATGATCTATACCTGAATCAACATGAAATAGGGAGATAATTTTAAATATATAAACCTTGATGGCATAGCTATGGAGTGGAAATATCAATAATTAGCAATAGAAACTTTGGTCATTTTCTGTTTCTTCAGAAAGGCAATTTATCTTTCATTCTCATTTCAACACAATTTTGAATATATCTTTAAAACAAATAGCACAAAAGTTATATAATTTTGTAATGCATAACTTCCTTACCAAATAAATAATACAAAATAACCACCACATGAAAAGGATAAATATTATGCAAATATGCCTTCACAATATTACACTTTATAGAAAACTTATAAAATATCTTTGCTCTTTTCAATGACTCCAAGGTATAAAAACAAAAATTTGGTTCTTTGTACCAGCATAGGAACAGGGAACATTTAAATTATATTCAAGTTTTGTGAAGAAATTGCATTATGCAGAAATTCAAAGGGCATATGAAGTGTTTTCCTCTTTCTCACCCAAATGCAATGTTCAGGAAAGTCTATAACTCTACCTATATATGTGTCTCAGTTTCTAATTCAATATATAACAGCAATGTGATTTAATTTCATTTACTTGTCTTCAGTTACATTCAAAGAATTTCTGTAAATCACCTAGAATCAGGTAAAAGATTAAATGGCTTCATTTGAGGTAGAATCATCAGACCCCATGATATAAATTACCAAAACTAAAGGTGCTTACATAATCTTTCTAAAATGATTGTGTAAATTTTGCCTTCATAGGTGATAAGCCAAGCCAAATTTCTCTCAAATAAATATAAAAGACAAGTAATTGGATTTTTGATCATGTTTACTTTTCTAGCTGTAAATCTTAACTCAGACTCTCCAGACTGATTGTAAGAAGATGAAAGAAACTGGAAATCAAAACTTGGTAAGCAAGTAGTCTCATGGCACATATTGCACAGAATCTTCACATGGGGCAGCATCAGCAAATTCTCCAGCCACAGTTATTGACAATGAAGTAAAAATATCTCAGGGAGATGAGCCAAGCAAATATAGAAATTTTCAGTATAAACGACTCAGTCAGTACCCTAGCTTATTCTGATCACATTTCTTATTTCTTGAGCTTTAAACCAGATAGTATATTGTACTTTTGCCCCTGTATTTATTCAACACTCAGGAGAGATGTAACAAATATAAAATATTCACATTTTTTGTCCTTGTTTTACATGAAGAATTCTAACATATGCCATATTCATTTACTAGCTCTATTAGCTCAAATAAAATTAGTTTCTCCTTACTTTGATTCATTTTTGTATAAAATGAAAACTTTATTAATACTAATTCATTAATAAGTGCTCAATACTTGGTTATCATAATTATTTTAACTTACAGTTACTAGTTCTAACACCAAATAGTAATAAAACATTTTCAAATATATTTTAAAACCTACAATAGCAATAATGATATTATTATTGTCTTTTTAGGTAAAGAATTGGACAGCATACTTTAATTTTTAAATGCGCAGAAATCAAAGCATGATTATTATGCCAAAAGGTCCATGATATATTAAGTATTTGAATTGTGTCTGCAAATAAGAAAAGTCTCACACATGCATTCTAATGTATAAAATCACAAAATAGGAAAAAGTAAAGACAATACTTTCTTTTTTTTTAAACAAAGTGAAGAGGCGACTGACAGAATGTAAGAAAGTATTTGTAAGCTATGCAACTGATAAAGGACTAATATCAAGAAACTGTAAGCCGGCACCGTGGCTCACTAGGCTAATCCTCCGCCTAGCAGTGCCAGCACACTGGGTTCTAGTCCCAGTCAGGGCGCCGGATTCTGTCCCGGTTGTCCCTCTTCCAGTCCAGCTCTCTGCTGTGGCCTGGGAGTGCAGTGGAGGATGGCCCAAGTGCTTGGGCCCTGCACCCTATGGGAGACCAGGAGAAGCACCTGGCTCCTGCCTTCGCATCAGCACGATGCGCCGGCCACAGTGGCCATTGAAGGGTAAACCAACGGCAAAAGGAAGACCTTTCTCTCTGTCTCTCTCTCTCTCTCACTGTCCACTCTGCCTGTAAAAAAAAAAAAAAAAAAAAAAAAAAAAAGAAACTGTAAAGAGCTCAAGAAACCAACAACAACAAAACAAACAATCTAGTTAAGAAATGGACAAATGACTTGAACACGCATTTTTCAATAGAGGAAAGTCCAATGGCCAACAGACACATGAATAAATGCTCAGGATTACTAGCCATCAGGGAACAGCAAATCAAAACCACAATGAAGTTTCATCTCACCCCAGTTAGAATGGCTTTCATATAGAAATCAACAAACAATAAATGCTGCTGAGCATGTGGCCAAAAAAAAAAAAAAATACCCTAGTCCACTATTGGTGGAAATATAAACTGTTGCAGACACTGTGGAAGAGAGTATGGAAATTCCTCAGTGATCTAAAAAAAATCTGGATCTGTGACCCAGCAAACCCACTCCTGGGAATTTACTCAGATGAAAAGAAATCAGCATATGGAAGAGTTATGTGTATCCCCATGTTTATTGCAGTTCAATCACAATAGCTAAGATATGGACAAAATCCAGATGTCCATCAACTGATGACTGGATAAAGAATTATGGTATATATACACTGTCAAATACTACTCAATTTAAAAAAAATAATAATCCTGTCTTTTACAACAAAATGGAGGCAGCTAGAAACCATTATACTTAGTGAAATCAGCCAGTCCCAAAAAGACAGATATCATGTTTTCCCTGAACTGTGGTCATTAATAGAGTACTTAACATGTAATGTAAAGTAGTGAAATTATTTTGAAATTTGATAATCATTTACGGCCCTTGTCTCTAATTTTGAGCAATAGTGCTTTTTCCTTTATGCTGCTTGTTGAACTCTTTACTTAGTGTAGAGTAAATCTTATTAGTATAAAGTAAACTATAAATAGATTTTTGTAAAAATTAAGAGTAGAAATAGGAGAGGGAGGAGAAAAAAGGGTGGGAGCATAGGCTGTAGGAAGTGTAGGGGGGAGGTACCACTGTGTTCCTAAATCTGCATGTATGAAATACATGAAATTTGTACACCTTAAATAAAAGAAAAACTGGGCTGGCGCCGCAGCTCACTGGGCTAATCCTCCACCTGTGGAGCAGGCACCCCGGGTTCTTAAAATAAAAATAAATCTTTTTTTAAAAAAAAGATAATTTTACCTTTTAACACTCATTGCTCCATGGGTTCTCCTAAAACCAATGAGCTTTCAAAGCTAAGGTGACTGACTCCTCCCACTACTGATGTTTCTTAATAATTGTTGAAAGATATGGTCCAGGTAGACCAAAATGGAAACTATGGAAATATTTGAATTCCAAACCATCTTTTGCTTTCTCAATAAATGTGTCTTAATATATAAAACTAAGGAAAATTTATATAATTCTTGTTTCACTAAGCATTTGAAGCCATTGGGTAATACAAACATCTCCAACAAATTGCACAACATATAATAACTAATGCAAATGAGACAAGTAGTTAAAGTCCGCATGATACAAATGAGGGATTTAGCTACAGACAAGAAAACCTATGTGTGATCTTTTAGGCCTGCCATCTGCAATCACATATGGACAGCTGCCCTCCTCACACCATACTTCAGACACAGCCAGTGCACTGCACTCTCTGCAGGCAGCTGCAGTCAAGGTCTCAGGCTCTCCAGCCCACCAAGAGCTACACATGTTTGCATTCCTTGTCCAGGAGCTCCTAAGCCATGCCCTAACCAGGCATCTCTGCTGAGGCTCTTGTGTGTGTGTAGGGTGGGGATCAAAGAATCTTTTCTCCACTCCTTGCTTCTGTCAGCCCAGCCCTAGCTTGTACAGTACTTGAGAAGTGAACCAGTGGTTAGATATTTCTATTTGCCTCTCTCTATGACAAACTGCCTTTCAAGTAAAATTAGTAACTAAATACTTTTTGTAGGTTTGAAACAAATTATTTACCATCCAATTCAAGATGGTAAAAATAGAGGAAAGAGTAAAACCAAAGAAAAAAGTAAAAAGGACAATGAATGTAACAGACATAATGTAAAACATATAATGGCACAAATATGGCTTATTTGAGATTATCACAGGGCTTTAATAGTGTACAAATATGTACAAATATATGAATGAAATATTTTAAAACTTACAAGTTTTCATAGACCACTGGATATTTTTTGATCCTGTGAAACAGTGAATTATTGTCAGAATATTTAAAATATTTTTCTTTCTTTTTGTTACAGAGTAAGTAGTTTAATCATGAAGATCCAAATACTACAATGCTGAGCTAAGGGTAAAAGAGAACTGCTTCCTAGTTCTGTAGTAACCCCCAGTGTCAAATGTTATAGATCTTTGACAAGTAATAAATGTCACAATGTGGTGCACCAAAAAGATCAGAGGACGTAAAGAAAGTTTTTAAAATTGTATTTCACCTGTTAGAGAATAGGTTCACCCTCCAATGGCCGCCACGGCAGGCGCACTGCGGCTGGCATACTGCGCTGATCCGATGGCAAGAGCCAGGAGCCAGGTGCTTTTCCTGGTCTCCCATGGGGTGCAGGGCCCAAGCACCTGGGCCATCCTCCACTGCACTCCCGGGCCACAGCAGAGAGCTGGCCTGGAAGAGGGGCAACCGGGACAGAATCCGGCGCCCCAACCGGGACTAGAACCCGGTGTGCTGGCGCCGCTAGGCGGAGGATTAGCCTAGTGAGCCGCGGCGCCGGCCAAAACAGTGCATGTTCTAACTAATGATCTGTGACTATTATAATTTTAATTTCATTTATGATCATCTAGTCTTTTTTGCAAAGAATAATTTAAAAGTAAAGGAGATTAAAGAAAAAAACCTTGCCAATATTAAGAAGCTATAAGAACATTTAACAGTGTCCATGTTGAGATTTAAGTTAGGAATTTCAGAATTCAGTGCCACATCGACATTCTCATTTTAAAAAATAATATGAAAGAATAAAGAAGGACAGCCCTTTAGTGCATCTTTGAGGTATTCTAGTCCAAGAATAATGGAGTCTTTGGCATAAAACAAGTTTATTTTTGACTCCTGGTGTAAATTAAAACAAAAAACATTTAATTTTACATCTGTTACTGTTATACTCAACTAAAGGTGGAATGCAAAAACATATCTGTTAATCTAAACACAGCTAACAAGATCAAATACCTAACAGTCAGTAATAGTGTTCACTATTGTTGGAAATGCTCCAGGTCCCATTTCTGAGATTCTTGTTTGTATTCATTGATTAAATTAGAAACACAGGACTTAGAAATTTAAATCTGAAGATCACTTAACTAATAAGTGGCTAACAACTGGAACACACATGGCTGATTCCAGTTTGCAACTTAGCAATTTTGCCATATTGATTTTCTTGGGGACAGGCTCTCTAGTGAAAAGCATGTAGTTTAAGAAATGCTAATTATTAGTATTTAAATCTTGTGTATCATTAAGCAGTGGAAGGTTCCAAGACAGTTATGAAATGAAATAATTTATGAGTAAAGTAGATTATATTGCTGATAAATATTTGAGTAACATAATTCACCACACTGCCCCTTATAAACTTTGTTTGATAGTACTTAGCAATACAACAAATGCTGTTAATCCTTGTGCATATAATCCGTGAATCTGTGGCCGTGGGACACTCTTGTTTCTAGAAAAAAATGTTTTAATATTTTCACATAGCAAAATGAAGAGCTTTTACATGAACTGTAGTAATAAAGAATATGGGATTGGAACGAAGACATTTGCAACAAGCTTTGTCGCTCTCATATGCATATCCAATCAATAAAGACATGAGTTTTCTTTCAAGTCCAAATCTATTGTCACATTCCAGGCTCAATCTACAGTTACCTTTTTTTTTCTGCTCATTGTCTTTTTATGTAACCAAATCCATTCTCTAAAATCAGCCTAAGATATCTGTTTTAAGCAACAAGTGTGTTACAATAACTTCTCAATAAAGCAGTTCAGCAAGTTTTTTTATTGCTTTTAGAATTTAAAAGATAAAAATTTTTAAGTTACTCTAGACAGGTACCAAAATCATGCAGCACCACTTTCTTGAAATTCTTGAATGCATAATTATCTCTTATGCCATAGAACATTTGTCCAATGAGATTTTCCAATAAATTTATTTGCTATTTATATAAAGCATATATATAACTGTTTAAAATCTATAAATATGTTTTATAACTTATTTATACTATACATATGCATACATAAATATTAATATTTAAATTACCACTTGAAAAATGGGCATTTTCCTTGTGGTTAAGATATGTGTTGTGACACCCATATCTCATATGTGATTGCCTACATTTGAGCCTCAGCTCTGCTTCTGATTCCAACTTCCTTCTAATATGCATCCTTGGAGGTAAGTGATGATTCAAATAGAATGGAGCCTGGATTGAGTTTCCAACTCTGGTCTACATTGCTTGGCTCATTTGAGGGCCACTGAGGGCATCTGTGGAGTAAAGCAGTGGATGAGAGATTTCTAAATCTAACTTTCTGTCTCTCAAATAATTTTTATTTTTAAATAATAAATAAATAAATAATAAGGTGTCATTTCCCCCAAAATTTTCATTTTACAGATATTTGAATTTTGCTTTACATAATAATAATGGCAGAACATACAGAGATGCATGATGATTATATTCAACGCATAATTTATCCAATACATACTGCATATGCATATAGCGTATGTATTTATATATGGGTCCATTTTATGTACATGATGTTTATTCATTTGTTCTTCTCTATTGTTCCCTTGTGAGATGAAATCTCACCAGCCTTTGGGCCAACATTATGGAACAGCAGGTTCAACCACATTTTTGTGACACAGTACTCCATGTGGGAGTTCTGGTTCAAATGCCAACTGCTCTCCTTTCTATCCAGTTCCCTGCTAATGTACTTGGAGAGTAGTAGAGGATAGTAAAATATTTTGACCCCTGCCACCCATGTGGGAAACTCAGAATTTTAGGCTCCCGATTTTGGTCTGGCCCAGATAAGCTATTGAAGCCACTTTGGGAGTGAACAACCATATGGAATTTTTCTGTCTGTTTTTCCCTTTGTCTTTCTGTTGCTCAGCTTTTCAAATAAATAAATCACTGGTTAAAAAAATAAAACCAGCCTCTTCAACAAATAACATTTCCCAGCACAATTACTAGTTGTTCTGTTGAGTTCTATTTTTACATTTATAATGTCATTAATGTCATTATGTGATTACAAGAGTTTGTCCAACACGCTTATAAACTACAAAGTGCAAATCCTCATCTGTTCTGCATTTCTTTGCTAATAACATATGACTAGTTAATAAATATCTGGTTGAATAAACGAGTGAACACATATATGAAAAACATATCTCCTACCTGATTAAAGAACATGATTTTGTTAAATGACTGGCCATAATTAATTGCACTCAGTATGTTAGAAACTAATTATCATCAGAGACTCATTATCATTCTACTCTAATAATTCAGGTTATTTCAGAAACTATAAAGCAGTATTCTTTCTGCTGGTAAAGCTGTAAGTGATCTTACATTATATATATGATAGACAATATATGGTTTGGTACTTATTTCATGTTGTCTTTCTGTTTTTGTATATTTTCTATATTGATACCATAGAGAAGTTATGTTAATATACAAACACTATCATACAAATTAGAGTGTATAGTCAAGAATACTCAAGTTAACTTTGTTTCACAAACTTGATAATGAGAAAAAATTAATGAAAAGTTCTTGATAAGAATCTGGTAGAATTAACTTTAATCTATATTTGAAATGTTATTTTGTGATTTCTTTGTTATTAAAGAGACAATTTGCTTGCAAAATTAATCACTACAATTGCCCATTTTCTTTTTCAAGGAAGGAAAATTTTTGTTCTTCTTAAGTAATAAAATAATCATCAAGCCTCTGTATTGATTGATTGCCATAGTTCTGGAGATTTCTCTTATTCCTGGCCTAAACAATTCATTGATTTTAATCTCTTTCTACTATTTTATAGTTATTCATTAACCTGTTAAATAATTTTTAATTTATATAATAGTAAATGATTATTAGCTAATCTTAATTAATTAATACATTGGCTACATAGCATCTCATTGTTTTTCATTGTTTAAATCTCTTTATTTTATATGCACAGATACTTTTTAAGATACCATAGGTATAAGCTCTGGAAAACTCATCATGAGTTAAAATATTTCAAAAATGCACTTAAGGGGAGGGCGCTGTGGAGCAATGGGTCAAAGCCCTGACCAGAAGCACCGGCATCCCATGTGGGTGCCAGTTCTAGTCCCAGCTGCTCCTCTTCCCATCCAGCTCTCTGCTATGGGCTGGGATAGCAGTATAAGATTGCCCAAGACCTTGGACTCCTGCACCCATGTGGGAGACCTGGTAGAAGCTCCTGGCTCCTGGCTTTGGACTGGCACATCTCTGGCCGTTTCGGCCATCTGGGAAATGAACCAGCAGATGGAAGACTTCTCTTTGTTTCTATCTCTCTCTCTCTAACTCTGTCTTTCAAATAAATAAAATAAATCTTTAAAAATGCACTTAATATGAGTAACATGACAAACATCAGAACTTAGCAACATGGATCACAGTAGAAAATTATTTCTTTACACTTAAGATCAAGTGGATGAGGGGTATTATGTCCACTTTCCCTTCCCAGCATCATGGGGATAAAGCACTGTATATTGTTAACCCAGAAAAAAGGTGAAGATTCAAAATTTGAGATATGGTTTCTACTGAATGTCTATCACCTTCACAACATGGGAAGATAAAACCAAGAGGAGCCATAATTAGCTACAGATCACTTGTGTTATGCAAACTTTTAAAAAATATTGACCTTTAACATTTTATTTTCATGTTTCAAACAATAAGCAGATAAACCATTTGCATCTTAAAGAAAGATAATTTTCTAAGTAGGTGGGTTATAGAGATTTCTAAATTTAATCATTACCTTTAATGATTATACTGGCAAGAAATAAAGTTTTTTTTTCAACAAAGAGTTTGTGTTATTTATGCATAGGACTATTTCAACACACTATACAACTGATAAGACATAATTATCCAGAATCTGTAAAAAGCTCAAGAAACTCAACAACAGCAAAACAAACAATTCAGTTATCAAGTGGGCAAAGGACCTGAACAAGAATTTTTCAAAACTGGAAATTCAAGTGGCCAACAGACACACACACAAATGCTCAGGATCATTAGCCATCAGAGAAATGCAAATCAAAATGACAATGAGGTTTCACCTCACCGGAGTTAGAGTGGCTACCATCCAAAAATCAAAAAAACAAATGCTGGCTAGGATGTGAGGGGGAAAGGTACTCTAATCTACTGTTGGTGAGAACGTAATCTACTACAACCATAATGGGAGACAGGATGGAAATTCCTCAGAGATCTGAAAATGGATCTACAATATGACCCAACCATTTTACTCTTGAGAATTTACACAAAGGAAATAAAATCAACATATAAAAGAGTTATTTGTATCCCTGATTTTGATACAACTCCACTCACAATATCTAAGATATGCAAACAACACAGATATCTATCAACTGGTGACTGGATTAAAAATGTGATATATATACAGTATGGAATAATCCTCAATCATAAAATAGAATAAAATCCTGTCTTTTGCAAAAAAATGGATGCAGCTGGAAAAACTGGAAACCTTTATACTTAGTGAAATGAGCCAATCTCAAAAACCACAAATATATTTTCTCTTTTATGTCGCAGCTAATATAGAATACAAAAAAATATAGGAATTAAATGGTCAATTGGGAATATGATTGCCATATTTAACTCATGTTTATAATCCTGCGGAAGTGTGGTCTTCTACTTTTTACTTGTTGAATATTACGACTAGTAGCAAACTAAGCCCGTGAATATAGAGTGGATTACAATTGTGTCTTTACAAAAACTGATGAAGAGGAGAGGCAGGGAGGGGGTTGGGAGGGCAGGGGAGTGAGGGAACTGTGGTTGTCTTCTTGAAACTGTACCTATGAAATGCATGAAATCTGTTCTCTTTATATTAATGGTTATTAAACAGACTTATTTTCCAAGTCTTCTTGGTCACTTCAAGCCTTTCAAAGGATCCTTGTTCACCCATTGTGTTTCCGGGGCAACAAGGTCTAACATGGATGAGAAAAACAACTTTATGTCCTCATTCTCTCTGTTTCTTAAATAAAACACACCCTCTTTCAGCAATTCCGTGACATATTTACAGAAGCACTTTTTCTTATTCATCTATTGGTTTTTCAAGGACAGTACACAGCAGTAGAATATTCTTCTTTTACCTATTCTGAATTTTCTGTATTTTATATTAAACAATTCTTACTGTATGATTTGGATACATTTGTATCTAAAGACATGTAGTTATTTATCTGATATCTATTCATTATATATATATATATATATATTCATTATATATAAACTGATACACTGGGGCCGGCACTGTGGTACAGCATGTTAAAGCCCTGATCGGAAGCGCTGGTATGCCGTATGGGCGCTGGTTCTAGTACCGGCAGCTCCTTTTCCAATCCAGATCTTTGCTTTGGCCTGGGGAAACAGTAGAAGATGGTCTAAATCCTTGGGTCCCTGCACCCATGTGGGATACCTGGAAGAAGCTCCTGGATCCTGGCTTAGGATCAGCTCAGATCCTGCCATTGCAGCCATTTGGGGAGTGAACCCGAAGATGGAAAACCTCTCTCTTTCTCTGTCTCTACCTCTCTCTGTCTTACAAATAAATTAAAAAAAAAAAACCCTGATATACTTATATGACTACATCTAGGTATGCTTAGATATCTATCTATAAATACATATTGATGCAGGTATTTATATTTAATAATAATATTGTATAGATATATATTATGTATATACACATGTATTAAAGCCTGCAAGTACAGGAGATATTACATTTCAATGATGTTCTATAGACTTTGGTTTGATTAAAAAATATACTTCAAGGCTGATTTCCACTATAAGTATATACAATTACCTAAAACTTACTTCCACATCATTTGTTATATTTTGATTGGAATTATTCTTAGAGCTGATATGGGTATAATTAAAATGCTATGAATCTTTAATGTTTATTTTCTATTTTCAGCATATAGGTCCCTACATTTTCATTGGTATGTGAATTTCTACAGAGGGATCTGATTTTTATTATTTAGGTGGTCCTCTAACTCTCCATACCTTGAGACCTGTGTTGTGGCATAGCTGGCTAAGCTGCTGCCTACAACAATGGGATTCCATGATATATGGTTTGAGTCTCAGCTGCTCCACTTCCCATACAGTTTTCTGCTAATGTACCTAGGAAAAGCAGCAGAAGATTGTTCAAATGCTGGGACCCCGTCATCCACAGAGGGGAAATCCAGTTGGAGTTCCTAGCTCCTGACTTCAGCCTGGCCAACCTCTGGCCAACGTGGTCATTTGAGGAATGAACCAGCAGATGGAAGATATCTTTCTATCTTTCCCTTTCTCCATAACTCTGCATTTCAAATAAATAAATAAATATATCTTTTTTAAAAAAAATCTCCATATCATTTTGGTTTTCCTCTAACACATAACAAAATTATTTTAAGAGGTTAAGAGATATTAAATGTCTACAATTCTCCTTCCTCCATTCTCTCCTAAATCAATGTTAGTTAACCTTCATATTTCCACTATGAAAAAATATTCTCACCGGAATCATTAGAATCTCTAAATAAATATAGCAATCAGTTTCAGAATCAATCCTAACTGTGCTTCCCATGCTTTAGTTTATTTGTGCTCCTATAACACAATATTTGAATCTGGATAAGAATAGAGAGCAGAAATGCATGGTCTCCCCATGAAATCTGAGATGTCTAAGATCCTTGTGCTGGCCTTCTTGCTCCATGCTCCCACTCGCTTGGCAGAAAGTGAAAGGACAAGAGAGGAGTTGCATGTCTTTACGTGATAGAGGAGCAGAAGACTTGGCTCCACAATCCCACTCCAACAACACCTCTTTATTCATTCATAAATGCATCAAGAATGATTCATACAGCATTCAAAATATAACACTGGCAGTGAGTTCACTGCTCATTCTTCAGTGAAAAATTCCTATTGAACTTTGTTCAGTCTTGCATCAGTTAGAAATGAAAATTTCTGTTGGTATTCTTGAAAACCAAATGGTATCTAAACCTTCAGAACAGCTGAATGGTTTATTTTCTATGGGAACTAATCTGAAAGAACTGAGAGTGTTCAGATACTTAAAACAGTTCCTCTGTTGGAGCCTTTGCATTCTACTCCCTGGCCTCATCACACTAAAATTGCTTTTATATCCTTCCCTGTCCAGGTCCTCACTCAGTCCTCTTGTTTTCCTTTTTTCCTTTTTCATTTTCTTCTCTTTCTTCTTCAAAGACATTTCCCACTGAAGCTTGCAGAGAGAGGTAAAATACCAGCTTATCATAGCTTCTTTGAATATTTCGTTATATCTGTGAGTGAGAAAGAAAGGGAAATATAGCCTTCAAATTTAAGAAATCATATCTACAGGTAAGAAGAAAATAACCAGAGTGAAGCCACAATTATAGCACAGCAGTTCAAACTGTAGCTTGCAATGGTGGCATCCCATATTGGAGCACGGTTTAAGACCAAGTCCTGGATGATCTGCTTCCAATCTAACTCCCTGCTAATGCTCCTGGTAAGGCAGCTGAAGATGTCCTAAGTACTTGCACCCCTGCCACCATGTGGGGTATCTGCATAGAATTCCAGGCCCTTGGCATTAGCCTTGTTCCATCCTAGACCACTAAGACCATTTGGAGAGTGAACCAGCAAATGGTTCTGTCACTCTGATTTTTAAATAAATAGATCTTGGAAAATTAAAAAAGCCTAATATTCATGATATAACTGTATAGATAATTTTTTATATTGTATAGTCTCTTCTTAAATTCATAGGATTTGTTTTTGGTTATAATTTTAAACCAGACAGAGAGATTTTGGAGAGCATTTACACCTTTTATGTTAAAGACTCACTAATTTACTTTAAAGCAGAGTTACAGAAGAAGAAAGAGAGAGAGAGATAGAGAGAATCTTCCATCTGCTGGTTCACTCCCTAAATGGCTGCAACCACTGGAATTGGTCCCATTCAAAATCAGGAGCCAGGAGGTTTTTCCAAGTCTCCCTCATGGGTGCACAAGTCTAAGCACTTGAACCATCTTCTGCTGCTTTCCCAGGCACATTAGCAGGAAACTGGACTGGAAGTGGAGCAGCCAGGACTCAAACTGTTGTCACAGGCAGAGGTTTTATCCAGTACACCACAGTGCAGGCCCTGAGCATTTAGGCTTAACTAAGGGGTTTTCTTTTCTTTCTAAATCATTGTAACTTGAACCTTCTTCTTTTCTCTTGGTGAAACATAATTTATGTGTCAACTTTACTATGCTAAGGGATGTCAAGATATATAGTAAGAATTACCTTAAGAGTGTCTGTGATGGTTTTTTTTTTTTTTTGGAAGGTATTGACATTTATTTCAGTAGACTGACACAAGATAACTCTCACATATGTGAGCAGACAGCATTTAATCCAGTGATGGCCCAAAATGTATGAACAGCAGAGAAAAGATGTATTATCTTCTCCCTTCTTGAATGGGAACATTCAGCTTCCTTGGTCCTCTGACATCAGAACTCCTATTCTGAGGCCTGCAGACCCTATAACTAACATGGATGTGCCCTTGACCACTCCTACTTTTGCCCTTCCACCTCTGGAGGTCTTTAACCTCAACTCTGTCAACATTCCTGCTTCTTAAGACTTATGAGTTGAGCTGAATGACACCACCAGTTTCCTGTTTATTCTGCTGGCAGATAGAAGATGACATGACTTTTAGGCCTCCAAAATCATGTTATGTCAAGTCCCGCAATAAATCTCTTCTGTATCTCCATCTATCTATAACCTGTCTATCTACCTACCTGGATATCTCATTTACCCTATTGATTCTGTTTCTCTAGAGAACACTAACTAATATACTTGGTACACTATACCCTAAAGTGATGCTTTCTTAAAAGTCTGTATGTTGTTAAACTCTTTAGTGTGTTAGATAGTTTTGAATGCATATGGATATATATTTGCTATAATCTTATTTCCATGAAAATCATTTTTCTATTTTTTTTCCACACTGGAGAACTCATCAATTTGTGTAATGTTTCTTTTTTGTTGTTTTTCTTAAAGATGGGTGTTTTCCTTTGGCTTAGAACAGTGCCTGGAAAATATCTGAGCAATCTCTCTGGAGAGAATTTTCTTTGTATGTGATGGGGCAATTCCAAGTTAGCAATATCACTCTTGATTCAGAAAGGTGATCTCTGGAGCCATTCTGGGGATACAATGGCTTAAGCCTCAACTAGCTTTAACTGGCATTGCAAATCAGAGTTCTGGTTGGAGTTCTGGCTGCTCTCCTTTAGACTTAACTCCATGCTAATACACCCGAGAAAGCAATGTGTGATGGTTCAAGTATTTGGGAGTCCCATCTGGGAGACCTGAATGGAGTTCTTGTTTCCTAGCTTCTCTCTGGCCCAGACTTGGCTGTTGTGGCCATTGGGAAGTGAACCAAAAGATAATGGAAGACTAAATATGTTTATGTGAATATTCCTATAGACACTGAATTTCACTGTAAATGGCTAAATAACATTCATGAAGGATCCAACTAGACTGTAATCTAGCAAATAGTTCATATAACTGCCAGTGTGGGGATTATGCTATTAAGTCAGATTTGATTATCCTTTATTTTGCCTTACACAGTTTATCTCATAAGATCAATAGTCACACAAAATCTCATATATCAAGTTGTTACTGTTTATTAAAATATTACCTATGCCTCTAAATGCATCACAAATGTGAATTTCAAATATTTTGGCATCAGAGTTTGTGTTTTCTATTCACATTTCCCTCTTTCTAGACTCAGAGGAAGATGACATTTTCCAGCTTTTGATAAGACAAATCAAGTAAATGGGACATAATACAATGGAACAGAAATGATTCCTACAGATCCCTTTTCTTTGCAACAATGACTGAAAGACCGCTATTGAGATGGCAGAGAATTCATCCAAGAGCTTTGATTCTGAGTAACCACATGGGTTAGAAAGTCACCTCCCCATGTTGCATTTATCAACCACAATAGATATACAGAATGAATGGTAACCTTTTCTTGTGTTAAGAACCTGAGATAAAAGAATTAATTAGTTATGAAAGAATAAAATTGCCTAACTCACAGAGTTTGGAGCCCAAAAATTTCTCCAGGTTGAATGAAAATCTATCTGACATTATGTCTTATGTATGGCAAAAAATACGATGCATTGAACAGAGAAAATCTCCATCATTTATTTGTTTACTATTAATTAATTTATTATTTACCTATTCATATTTTCATACTTATATTCAGTATATTCACATAACATTTATTGAGGTGTTTAGTTTTTTAATCTGTGCATAAAAGTTTCTTATAAAAATGTAAACATGTCAGAAAGATTTCATGTAGGAGTCTACAAAAAATCATGAAAAATGCTAGTGAATTAGGCATCACTTTTTAGCCCTTAATTTTATCTATTTGAAAGGCAGAATGACAGAGAGAAAGAGATCTTCTGGTTCACTCCCCCAAAGAAGTGCAATAGCCAAAGCAGAGCCAGTCTGAAGCCAGAACCCTGGAACTTCATCTAGGTCTCCCCTTGAGTGGCGGAAACACAAGTATGTGAGCCAACATCTACTGCCTTCCAGGAGGCCTGATATCAGGAAGCTGAATTGGGAACCAAGTATCAAGGACTTGAATCAGTAAGTCAGACATGGTATGCAACTATCTCAAGTGGTGGCTTAACCTGCTGCACCACAATTCCTATCTTTAGTTATGCTTCTAATCACAGCTGACTAAACACATGCATCTTGGTAACATTTTGTAAAAGATAAAAAATAGAAAGAACTTTATGACATTTTCTTCCTTAGACTATTTGAAGGACTTTTCTAAATGTGGTACTCTGGTTAAAAAAGAATGAAAACAACCTGAATAGAAATTGTCGAAAGTGTCATGAGTGGTGCTACCAGAAGCTTGATTCAAAAAAAAAAAAAGAACTTTAGCTTTCTGAAATTATTTTTTTATTTGCATGAGATGATAGGAAGGGAAGAGAAGAGAGATAGAGAGAAAGAAAGAAAGAGAGAGAGAGGGAGTGCATACATTACTGGTTCACTCCACAAATACATGCAATGGTCAGGAGAGGTCTTGGCTCAGCCTGGAATTGGGGAATTAATTCAATTAACTCATGTAGGTAGCAGGAATGCAAACAATGGAGACATCACCTATGCCTCATAGGATTTGCATTAGCAAACAGCTGGAGTCAGGAACAGGAACCAGGAATCAAACCCAAGTATTCTGATGTTAAAAATGGGCCTCTTAAATGCTAAGATAAACACCACTTCCTAGCAAACACAGTTAAAGTGCTAGGCCAATCATACTTATTTTTTCTTTAAAATGAATCTAACACCAAAGAAAATTAATCACAGAACTTGTGCTTAATTTTTTAATAACAATTATGTTTATATTTATCCTTTGAAAAAGCACTGTGTAATTCTCAAAGGTATTATATCCTCTAAGTAATCATCTGCGATGGGTGACTACAATGACCTGTTAGTCTGAAAATACATATTAAAATAGTAATTAACTCTACACAATTTTATAAGTATTAAGGATCTGTTGACTAACTCTGGAAGTTCAGTGGTAGGTCAAGATTATGGTATTTACTAAGCTTAATCAGGCCATTTCACAATCCATCACATTAATACTTTGGGGACTATTTATCTTATTCATATGTTGAATGAGATGACCTAATGTTATTAGCTATGTCAGCTACTTTCTCAACTTGCTAATTGTCTGTAATGTTTTAATTAACATGTCGATAAAAATGTGCTGCTCTAATGTTTTTACTACTTGAACAGAAAGTTTTCCAACTAATAAAATTAGAGTGTTCTCAAAGAATTGAATACATTTATCATAGAGTTGATTTTTTCTTCATTTTTTGTAATTGTAGTTCATGCTACTTTTTTTTTTTTTTTTTTTGACAGTCAGAGTGGATAGCGAGAGAGAGAGCCAGAGAGAAAGGTTTTCCTTTTGCCGTTGGTTCACCCTCCAATGGCCGCCATGGCTGGTGTGCTGTGGCCAGCGCACCTCGCTGATCTGAAGGCAGGAGCCAGGTGCTTCTCCTGGTCTCCCATGTGGGTGCAGGGCCCAAGCACTTGGGCCATCCTCCACTGCACTCCCGGGACACAGCAGAGAGCTGGCCTGGAAGAGGGGCAACCGGGACAGAATCCGGTGCCCTGACCAAGACTAGAACCCAGTGTGCCGGCACCGCTAGGTGGAAGATTCATGCTACTTCTTGAGTGGAGAATACTCTTTCATTGCTTTCGAATTTGCTGATTTGGATATTCAAAAGAAGACTGCTTTGTTCATTAATTAATTCATTAGTTAATTTGCTTATTTCAAAATCTCATGTTGTATTTCTCTAATATTTCCACTAATATTTTAATTACAAAGAGTTAGAAATAAATGCATCATGCTTTCTTTTCTCAAAGAACTCAAAATAAGTTAAGATCTAAATGAATGTGAAGTAGGCAGGCATACAGGCTAAAATTGATTAGATTTGTGAGCTGAAAGACCACGCCTTTGCCACGCCCCTGTGTGACCTCATGCCCCTACCTGATCACACCTGGTGCCCACCAGCCAATCAGGTTAATTAACCACTCCCCTTTGGAGGTGGGTTAAAAGCCGGGACACGGTGTGGCCCGGCCCTCTCCTTCCCTAGACTCCTGCCAGGAAGGGGCTGGCTGTAGCCCTGCGTCTCCAGGCCTTCTGGTCATGTGCTCCAAGCTTCCTGGCCCAGATACAGGCCTAGATACTCTTCCACGTAGCTGGTTCCTGGTGTTCAGTATGAACTCCCATTCACCTCTCTCTCTTAAATAAAGCCCTCACTCTCCTAAGCCTCTTTCTCACTAAATAAAGCTTAAAACGTACCATGCTGCCTCGTTTATCTGTGCCGATATTTAGAATTCTTCTCTAAATATTAGGCAAGAACCCTCTTGGGCTTATTAATATTTGGGATTTAGTAATAAGCCGTGGTCAAATCGTATGGCACCCCAAATTCCAGTAGCTCATGTGGGCACCCTGGATAGCATTTCTAGGGAACTTTAAGGGCCACATTTTTAGTGTGAATTTTAGGGGATCTTCTCCGATTTCAAATGGAGGCATGAGTTACTTTATGGTTTTAAAAGAAATATTGTCTGTTATTGAGGAAATTTGCCTCGAGGAGATGATTCTTGATGTCTGTCTAGAGAGATGATTAAGAATCATTTGAGAATTCATCGTAATGATAGGACTAAGAGTCAAAGGGATCACATAAACAAGATTAGTGTCTGAAAATACTATCCGATAGAATAAAAAAGGGAGAGAATGATCCAACATGGGATGCTGGATACACAGCAGACTCATAGAATGGCAGATGTCCTAAACAGCACTCTGGCCTCAGAATCAGCCCTTAAGGGAAGCAGATCTGGCTGAAAAGCCCATGAGAGTATTTTAGGCATGGAAAGCCAAGACACTCTGGCAAAAAACAAAACAAAACAAAAAAAAAACCACCTAAATGAAAGATCTCCGCGAGTGAGATCCCAGTGGAAAGAACTGGTCATTAAAGAAGGAGGTACCTTTCTCTGAAGGGAGGAGAGAACTTCCACTTTGACTATGACCTTGTCTAAATATGATCAGAGTTGGTGAACTCAAAAGGCTTCCATAGCCTTGGCAACTCATGACAAGAGCGTAGGGTGATTACTGATGCCATAAACAAGAGTGTCCATTTGTTAAGTCAACAACAGGAGTCACTCTGCACTTACTCCTCATGTAGGATCTCTGTCCTTAATGTGCTGTACATTGTGATTTAATGTTATAACTAGTACTCAAACAGTATTTTTCACTTTGTGTTTCTATGTGGGTGCAAACTGTTGAAATCTTTACTTAATATATAACTAAACTGATCTTCTGTGTATAAAGAGAATTGAAAATGAATCTTGATGTGAATGGAAGGGGAGAGGATGCGGGAAAGGGGAGGGTTGGGGGTGGGAGGGAAGTTATGGGGGGGGGGAGCCATTGTAATCCAAAAGCTGTATTTTGGAAATTTATATTCATTAAATAAAAGTTCAAAAAATGCTGTAAAACTCAAAAAAAAAAGAAAATAAAAAAAGAATCATTTGAGCATATAAATAGAGTAATATACTGCATTGTCTTAGCATTACATGAAGATGAAATTGCAATGTATGGAATTCAAGTAAGTAAGACTATTTGGGGAAATGATAATCAAAAAACACATGTACTTGTGGGGAGCAATTCGGACTAGACTAAGTTACTGGAATTAAGACTTATTCTATGCATCTGCTCTCCCACAATATGGTGCTGGGAGAGAAGAAAACAGCTTTTACACAGCTGCCTCCAGTTCAACCAATAAACTGTAGGACTTGCTCCTGATTGGAGAGCAGCATGCTCGGCGTGTGGGCAGCCGAGTTGGGATTCGCGGAGGAGGACTATAAAGGAGGAGAGAGACGGCATGCACCAGGAACATCTAAGGGGAACATCTAAGGGGAACACCTGTGCAGCCCCGAGAGAGCCGGCCGGCGGTGTGCCGCTCCCCTGCGGAAGTGGGGAAAGTGGCCAGGGGGAACTGCCCTTCCACGGAGGTGGAAGGGATAGTAGCCAACCCGGGAAGAACCAGCAGCAAACCCGGGGAGGGCCGAGCAGACGAAAGAACAGCGCAGGGTTCAGTGTTGTTCCTCCACGAAGAGGGGGAGCGACATAATGGTGCCGTGACTCGGATAGGAAACCTAGGACGGATAGGAAACTTAGGAGAGAAGAAACGGGAAGAACTGGGAAAATACCGGTTAGAGAGACTAGCAAACAGCCTAGGGAAAAGCCGGACGAAAAAGGTGCCGGAGGGAGCTATTGAAAGCCTAGGAATAGACTCAGATACGGACTACGGGGGGAAGCTGGGAGAAATCTCTAAGGTCGAAAGCGAAAGTGAAAGCTAGAACAAACAGACTCGGATGCGGACTGTGGGGAGAGGCCAGGAGAAATGAGGGAGGAGTATTGTTGGAGGAAAGCTTGGGGAAACACACCGGGTAGAGAAAAATGTTAGGGAAATTGAAGCCGCGGGGGGCAGGCCGAGGCGGAGACGAAAGCCACTTTGGGATTCTCAAGTTAGCCCGGGAATAGGGGGCGAAGAGTTGAAACCAGAAGCGGAAACGTAAGCCAGATTGGGATCCGTCTGATTAGCCCGGGGAGCAAAGGACGGGAAGCCAAATCGTGGGGCGGAGACGTGAGCTGGGTTGAATTCGCCAGGTTAGCCCGGGGAACTTAGATTGAATACTAGTGGCGGAGATGTAAGCTACGCTGTGTGACTCCCGGAAGCCGCTGCGTGCAGAGAGAGCACGGGGCGTGAATAGATAGGGAATGCGGGGCTGGCCCGAGGCCGTGGTTCAGACGCGAAGGGGCGTGGAGACAGCGGAGTGTGCGCGCAAAGCCTAGCCGCGCAGAGCTGGGAGCCCGCCAGCGGGGCGAGGCGCCGAGAAGCAGCCTCGGGGCGGGCGCCGCCGGGAAGCCGCGGGGATAAGAGAAACAGAAGTTTAGAAGTAAAATGAGAGAAATAGGAATGTTGGCAGACAGAAGTAAAATGGGAGAAATAGGAATGCCCGGAGATAGAGAAATAGAGAAATAGAAAGGCCTCCCCACAATACTGCAATGAGAAGGCTTGGATTCGGTCTGCCTGATTAGTGAGGCGATGAGCACCTGCGGGCAGCTAGCAGCTTATGCACCGCAGGTCACCGAAGACAGGCACGAATTAACATCAATAGTCTCCCCACAACATGGCAATGAGAGAGCTTGGATTCGGTCTGCCTGATTAAGGTGGTAAGCACCAGCAGGCGACTCGACCAGAGTATGAGCCGCAGGTCACCGAACACAGGCACGCATCAGCGCCTAAAAACCTCCTCACAACATGGCGAAGAGAGGACCCGGATTCGGTTTGCCTGATTGATAGGACTTGTAAGAACCTGTGGCAACTCTAGCAAGCAGAGCAGAGTGTGTGCCATGGGGCACCGAAGACAGGCGCATATCAACGCCAAAAATAAAAAGAAAGGGGGATCTGTGGGGAGCAATTCGGACTAGACTAAGTTACTGGAATTAAGACTTATTCTATGCATCTGCTCTCCCACAATATGGCGCTGGGAGAGAAGAAAACAGCTTTTACACAGCTGCCTCCAGTTCAACCAATAAACTGTAGGACTTGCTCCTGATTGGAGAGCAGCATGCTCGGCGTGTGGGCAGCCGAGTTGGGATTCGCGGAGGAGGACTATAAAGGAGGAGAGAGACGGCATGCACCAGGAACATCTAAGGGGAACATCTAAGGGGAACACCTGTGCAGCCCCGAGAGAGCCGGCCGGCGGTGTGCCGCTCCCCTGCGGAAGTGGGGAAAGTGGCCAGGGGGAACTGCCCTTCCACGGAGGTGGAAGGGATAGTAGCCAACCCGGGAAGAACCAGCAGCAAACCCGGGGAGGGCCGAGCAGACGAAAGAACAGCGCAGGGTCCTGTGTCGTTCCTCCACGAAGAGGGGGAGCGACATAATGGTGCCGTGACTCGGATATGAAGCCTAGGCAGGGTTTAGTGTAGTTCCCCCATGAAGACGGGGAGCGACAGTACTAAATGGCCATAAACAGAGTTTGGAAGAACAGTAAATTAACCTAGATGTCGAGTTGCTCACATCCCATATTCGGGTATCTGTGTTCAGTTGCCACTCTTGTTCCTCACTCTAGCTTCCTGTCATTGCAGACTCTAGGAGGCAGTGGTGATGTCATAAGTAGTTGGGCTCCTGCCACCCATGCAGGAAACCAGAATTGAGTTCCTAACTCCTGGCTTCTCCCCTGGCCCAGACTTGATCACGGTAAGCAGTTGAGGACTGAATCAGCAATGTAAACTTAAAGCTCAATTTCTCTGTATCTCTCTCTTTGTCTCTCACCCCCCCCCCCACACACACACTCACTGAAGTTAATAAATAGAAAGAAAATCAGGCTATATATTTGGGAAGTAAATTTTACATAGGTTCATAATTTAGCAACATAAAGCTGGTTAATCATCATTAAGTAAATTGAAGAATCTAAAGGAGACTACATTTTAGTTGCAGACCTAAACTGTCATAATAAAGGTGAAGTAAAATTAAGTACTTAAGGAAATAAATGCTAAATAATATATTAATATTGTTGGTGAGAAAAATAGAGGAGCTGACATACATAACAATAACAATTTGGCATATTGTAGAAATTTTAACCAAACAAATAGAATTGAAATAAACATGTTATCAGTGATAACAGAAATAGCATATATAATTTGGTAATATATATTAAAGTTCAGTAAATATATAGTCAGCATTTCACTCTAAATCTTAAACCTATGTTTACTCAGTAGTTGTCACAAATAGAAGTCATTTATCTTAAAATATGAATTTATTCTATTGAGAGAGAGAAAGATCAATATTACATCCACTGGTCCACTCCCAAAATGGGCTGAAACATCCAGGGCTGGACTGTGCCTAAGTCAGTAGCTAGAAACTCCATCCAAGCCTACAACATGAGCAACAGGGACCATCATTCACTGCCTTCTCAGGTGCATAAACATCTGAATGGGAAGCAGTGAAATCAGGACTCAAGCCTGCACTCAGACACAGGATGTCAGAGTCAAAAGCAGTAGTTTAATGCACCACATGGCATTACCAGCCTAGGTTTATCTTTCTTTAAATGTGATGAGCCAAATTACAGTCATTCTATATTATTAAAGTTTTCATGCAACAGTGATTTTAAGTGAGCACTTGACTGAGATTAGAATGTTTGAAGACTAAGAAACCAGTTTTAAAACAAAATATTGATTAGAACAGAAACAGGCATTTGGCTGAGTGGTTAAGATGCTTACCCCTTTATAGGATACCTGGGATCCAAACTTGCTTCACTTCTAACTTCAATTTTCTGAAGATGTAACACTAGGAGATGGTAGCAATGACTCAAGTAGTTGGATCTATGCCACATATGTGGAAGTCCACACTGGATTCCCAGTTTGGATTCCTAGTTCTCAGCTTTGGTTCTTGGCCTGGGGTCATTATGAGCTTTTGGGTAGTGAATCAGTGAATCACTGGATGGGAGCATTCTCTTATTGTCTTCCTATTTTTTTTTTTAACGAAGATGCTTAGATAGCAAAGAATGTAAGATGTATTTTTGGTCACTGAGGAATAAAGCCCAAAGACATAAAATTTTACTCAGTTATCTGAAAATTTCAAGAGGAAAGCACATTTTAAAATTAATCATGATTAACTTTAAGTTGTTCCCAGGAGTCAGTCTCCATTTCTCTGTCCCAATTACTCTTCCACTGTCTTTGATAATAATTGTTTAGAGTTAGGAAAATGAAGTCAGTCATACTCCCTTACTGTTATCACTACCTCCAAGCCTGTATACTTATACGTTTCTGCTATGTAACTGTTGGCTGCCTACCACTACTGACATTCATAAAATCTTGGGGGCATAGTTTGGTGTGGATCCTCTGTGCTGCTGCTGCAAAAATAAAGAGGTATGAGTCTGTACTCAGCCTTGTAGCTATTCTTTGGCATCTCCAAATCCAGCCAGGATCTCCATGGAGCTCAATTCCTGTATTACAATCGGTATGGTCAGCAGAATTCATCTCAGGCCAGTGTGTAGACTTCTGCCTCATTGGAGTGTAGGATTCAGGAATAACCAACCACAAATATGTGGTCCTTGGTAGCAATGACCTTGTCTTCTGGGGCACCTTCCCCAGGAGTGGGCCAAAGTGTATGCTTGCCCATTAGTATAGAGAAGGCATTACCTGTGCTCAGAAATATCATAGAGGAGGGACACTCAAGTAAAAGCAGGGAGTGTGGAGTGGGTCATTCTAAGTGGCTTGTGGGCAGAAACCAACAGTAGGTTGCATGTGGAGGCCAGAGAATGAGACTGGCAGAACACCCTAGAGGAGGGGAGAGAAAATTGGAAGGCAAGAGAAGATAACAGTTGTACCCTAGAAACCAAGGCCATCTCACTCTGAGTTATACCCAACAGCAGAGATAATCTGGTAGTTGTGGTAGTTGAATCCTCTGATGATGAGGGCAATGCTGAGCTTCTGATACTGTTCAAGGCCCATCCAGTAGTCGCCTATGCGATTACAACTCAGCAACCAGGGTTTTTCAAGGGCAGCCACAGGCCACTCTCCCCCCACCCCCACCATGTGGTAGAGCATTCAGTATTCAACCTGTGTATTAGGCAAAACAAGTAGATCCAGGGTTCAAATTTAAGCAGAGGTCCTTTGAATCAGTTGCAGCTTGGCTGTTCCCATTGCGGTCTGCATGCGTGGATGGGATCTTGTTCTCAAGACTGGAAATAGAAAAAAAAAAAAAAAAAGACTGGCAATGGAAAAAAAAAAAAAACCCTGGAAATGGAAACATTTGCATCACTGATTGTGTACCCAGTCTTCTGGCAGCAGCTTCAGACTGCCTGTCATATCCTTCTAGAATGGATTACAGCAAGAGCCCATATGGTATGGTCTAATGCTACAGACTGATATGGGATCATCAGCAGGGGGCAGTCATATGCTGCACTGTAGCAAATTTTGCTAGAGTCCGGCATGCAAAGTGCTATGTGTCATACTAGGGCACATGTACCAGATAAGAGAGTTTTCACTGCAAGATTATGAGATCTTGTACTGTATACTGTTCCCTCTTCTCGGCCCTCTTGTGGTACAGATTTGGTATAACGGCCAACACTTGTGACAGGGCATATCATTATATAGATGATGTGATGTTAACCTGTGATTTTCTTGTGCCATGTATGGAAGACCACAGTTCTTGAGAGTGACTGTGGAACTCAATTGAAGGGTTTACCATATAAAGCCAGGCTAAACACTGACTGGAGAGTACATGCACCATACCATTGCCCAAACAGAGAAATGACTAAGTGATATATAGACACAAAGACTCAGAAAGAAAGCTGACTCAGCCTCTATGGTGTGATAGACGAATAAACTGTGGATGGCATTATAGTTGTTGAATGAACTGCCCAGGCAGGAGCACTGCACATCCACGGAGGCATTGCTGCCTTATTCAGCATTGCCTATTCAACTTCAGGTTCAAACCAGTGACTTTCTATTTAAACCAGGTTTTGGAAGACAAAATAATGTGTTGCTACCCATTTCCACAGTCCTGGTACCAGAAACATGTCACCTGGTAGTGGCCATGAGAAATCCAGGAAGGCCTGATTTGCCTTGCTGTTGCCATTGGGTGGAAGACCTGAACATGACCTGGAGGTTACACCATGGGTACTGCCACTTGGTCCCTTGTGATTGAGGCCCATTGCACATGTAAGGAAGGGGGCATTACATTGCTCAAGGGCACACTTTATGGCCAGTGCTAGCCTTTCTAGTATCCCTACATGTAGAAGAGTACCTAGTAAAAGCTGTGCTTCACCCAGACTGGTAGAAAAGTTTTGGATACCCCCCCCCCTTTTAAAAGATTTATTTTATTTATTTGACAGAGTTACACACACACACAGAGCGAGGAGGGGGGGCTTCCATCTGCTGGTTCACTCCCCAGATGGTTGCAACAGCTGGAGTTGAGCCTATCTGAAGCCAGGAGCCAGGAGCCTCTTCTGGTTCTCCCACACGGGTGCAGGGTCCCAAGGACTTGCATCATCTTCTACTGCTTTCCCAGGCCACAGCAGAGAGCTGGATCAAAAGCAGAACAGCTGGTACTCAAACTGGCACCCATATGGGATGCCAGCACTACAGGACAGGGCTTCAACCCGCTGTGCCACAGCACCAGCCCCAACCCCTTTTGATAGCTGCAGTGTTATCTCAAGATAAAACCCTTGCTTGTCTCCTCCCTGACAGTCAGAATTTACCATGTACCACTGACTTCTCTGTCTTAGTTTGATGGCTGTCCTTGGTTTGGTGACTGTGAATACGCTGGTGGACTGGGCACACACCTTCACAGTGATAACCAGTCATTCAGCTTGTTGGACACCAAGTTATCTATCAGCCCTTTGATTAGACTGCCTTTAAAGGAGATCACAGCTACTCAAAAAATCTGAACTTGGTAGAATAGATGGAATTATCAAAAACACCTGGACCCATGTGAAGACGCTAGTCTGGGAGCAGTATAATAAAACCTGGCCATGACAGTGATATTCAGTACAGG
This sequence comes from Oryctolagus cuniculus, assembly GCF_051225735.1. Lineage (NCBI taxonomy): Eukaryota > Metazoa > Chordata > Mammalia > Lagomorpha > Leporidae > Oryctolagus > Oryctolagus cuniculus. Next base: position 61,820,293 of record NC_142874.1, on the reverse strand, counting down.
GCAGTCTAGGCTGATTTTCTGCAGAAGCTCTAGAATCATTCCCCAAATGCTGAAATACATAGAACAAGCAGGGAGTGAGTCTCAAGTGTGAATGACTCCCGAGTCTTTATGCACAACCATACAAAACATGACTAATAACTCCAGATGGGGAAGGAAAAATCCCCACACTACAGTGGGTACCTATTTCTGACCCCCCGTGTGCTTCATGCGCCTGTGGATTCTGTGGATGGCCTTATTTACCCTAAGATTGGGTAGGATGTACATGTGGATGGCCCAACCTACCCTGGTAATGATCGCCTTGCTTTCACAGTTACCTTCCAACTTCTTTAAGGCTCAGCACCATGTAAAACATACAGCATGGTGGTATCATCCACTCACTCTGTTCTCTCCTAATGCAGCTATCACAGTCCCTCAAGCTGAAACACATTGGCGCAACATACAACTCTAGCCTTCAATGTGAGTGACAAGACATTAGTTCTTCTAAATGAGGAAGTATAACAAGTGAGAAAAGTTGTTCTACAAAAATCACATGGCATTATTTGTCCTTACAGCAGCCCAAGGTGCTGTGTGTGCCATATTAAACACTGAATGCTGTTTATGAACATCCAAACACCCATCAAAATATAACCCAAACCCATGCTACTTCAAAATAAGAAATGCCACACATGGAACAGCTGACTGGGGATCCCTCTAATACTGATGGGTATCCCTGATGGATAGATGGCTGACAGCCCTACTCGTTGCATTTGGTATTGCATGCTCACTCATAGCTTGTTGCTGTAGTTTATATTGCTGTGGAATCTGGTTGTGAAGTTCCACACTTCTTGTATGCTCTTTGCACAGGGACCCTCCCATAGGAGGGTGGATTGTCAGGCGAGAAACCCTGAAGTGGTTCAGTGGTACAGTGTTGTGAAAATGAATTCAGGCAGGCTCCTTCAGTGTAGTCACTACCATCAAGCCCAGAAATTGATACAATTTTGCTCTGCAACAATGTGGCTGCCTGCCATTATTGTCTGAAAGCATATCTAATACGCTGGAGACATAGCCATTGCAGATCCTCAGAGGTGCAGATCCTCTGTGTGCTTGCCTGACTGCTACAAGAATAACGGTGGATCTTCTGTGTGTGCTCATCCACTGCCTCTAGAGTAAAGAGGTATGAAACTGAATCCATTCCTCAGATGTTCTTGGGCCTGTCCTCATCTGGTCCAGACCTCCCTGGAGTTGAGCTCCTGTATTACCTGTACCCTCTACTGTTTTTGTGGTCCTTTTTTTTTTTTTTTTTCCTAATTTCCACTTTCAGAGAATGAGCGTGTTCTCCATTTAACTGAGAAAACCATGGATGTAATCAAAATTGTTTTCCATAACCTCCACTACTTTATCTCTCTGGCCTATGGGAGGTCTTTAAAAAGTTCATGAAAATATGGATTATGTGGATTATGAAAAAAACTGTGCATGGATTTTAAAATATTTTTCAACATATGAAGCTTGGCTTTTAATTCAACTTTATTGAATTTTAGAAAGTAAGCCCAAAGTCATATTTGAATTAAAATATGTAGTCTTCACTGTTGGTGTGGAAGATTTTTCTGTGCCTCCCTATCAATCATTTCTTCTTCATATATTGGAGTTTCTGCTCTCATTCATTGGCTCAGGGAAATTATCCTAACATTTTCTTCTGTTCCTGCATGTTGTATTACTCCATACCTCATGGACCATTCCCACTGTTATAAAAATATTTCTATTTTCACGAAAATGTAATATTTAAGATCCTGTCTTTTGAACTTCATTTATATTTCATGTGCTCTTCTCCTTTCTTTTAGGTGGAGCAAAATACTTCAAAAGAGAAATCCATAGTTGAGAATTCCAATTACTCTTTGTGGTTTTTCAGTTGAATCTTTTCCAAATACTTTTTAATTCCTTTATTCTCTAAAAATATCTGTGTATATGTCACAAAGCCCGTTTTTTAGTTATTGTAGATCTAAATCAAGCTTAATTATTTTCGGCATGTAACACAACTATTTACTTCTTGTTTTTTTCCTAAAATGCAACGTCCTGCAGACAGGCATTTGGCCTATTGATAAGACATCCATTAGGATGCCTGCATCCCCCATTCCAGTACCTGGATTTAAAACACAGCTCCACTCCTGACACCAGGTTCCTGCTAACTCAGATTCTGGGAGACAGCAGTGATGGCTCAAGTGATAAGATTGCTGCAACTTACCTGGAGACACAGATTGCATGCACAGTTCCTGGCTTTGGCTTTGGCCTTGGCCCAGTCATTTGGTAAGTGAACCAACAGATGAGAATGTGCTTGCTCTCTCTCTCTCTCTGTCTCTCTTTCTCTGTGTGTGTGTTCATGTCTATCTATCTGCCTCACAAATAAGTAAATAAAATAAAACAAAAATCAAATGAAATACAATATTCTTATTTGTATCTCTCCAAATGCATATTGGCTGTATCCTTTACAAAACTTTAATATATTTTTTGTCTCTTAGACCTTGAAACCTAAAATGTCCCAATTAAATCTTAATTTTTTGCTGTTCATTCTTTTGATTGCTTGACTTTGCTCTCATGTGTTATTGGCCTACACTTTTATCCTAACTTCAAATATCATCTCTAAACAAATTCTTCTTTTGGTCTTCAAATTTATTCATCTAAATTCATTTGTATTTGGATATTAAGCGTCCGTTCTAATTTTAGTTCAAAACCAACTCTGCTCACGTTCACTCTTACTGTGGATGAATAACACCACTTGACTCACAATCCTTCCTATCTTCATTAATGCCAATTCTTTTCTTCCTATTGCCAAGACCATCATTTTTCTCCTGACATCAAATCAATCTATAAATACTATTGAGACTTACTCAGAAATATATCTAAAATCTGACACTTCTCTTTTTGAAGCTAACGTGTTGTCCTCATTATTTTGTTGAATTTATCATTTAGTATCTTCTTACTTTTCACCCTGCTTCTGCTTTTGCCTTTTTCATAAGTTGATTTATTTATTTTTCAAAGGTTTATTTTATTCAATTGAAAGGCCGAATGACAGAGAAAGGGAGACAGAGAGCAGTATCTTCTATCCACTGGTTCACTCCCTGGATGACCATAATGGCTTGGGCTGGGCCAGAATGAAACCTGGAGCTTGGACCTCATCCAAGTCTCCCATGTAGATGGCAGGAACCCAAGCACTTAGGCTATCTTTGCTGCTGTCTTAGTGAATTAGGAGAGAGCTGGAGCAGAAGTGGAGCAGCAAGGACTCTCACTTTGATATGTAGTACTGGTTTGTAGATGGGCTTAACCTGCTGCACCAACCCCAGCCACACTCTTAAGTTGATTTTCACCACATTGACAGGGACGATCTTATTAGAGATTATTAGATTATCTGATTGTCTGATTATCTAGTTATCGTCTATTAGATGATATTATTAAACAATTCCTGTCACTATTAAAATCAAAATTTTCTAAATGTTTTTCTTAAAGTAAAGTAAAGGCAAAATCATTGAAATGCTCTCCAGAGTTCTAGAGAATCTGATTCTGAGATGCTGCCTTCTCTCCCACCTTTAAAATATTTATTTGTTTGTTAATTTATTTATTTAAAAGCAGAGCTACAAAAAGGAAGGGAGTGGTCATCTATATTCTGCTTCACTCTCCAAATGCCTTTAACAGTCAGATCTGGACCAGGCTGACACCAGGAGGCAGCAGCTCATCCAGTTCTCCCACGTGGATGGCAGCGGTGCAAACACTGTGACCATCTTCTGCTGCCTTCCCAGATGCATTAGCAGGAAATTAAAAAGAAAGGGAACGGCAGGCACTGGGACAGGACTCCAGCTGGCACTCCAATATGAGAAGCTGGTGTTGTGAGCAACGGCTTACCCAGATGCATCATAACATTGGCCACTTGGTCTCTTAAATACCCCAGTTTCTATAAAGAGCTTAAATATATACAGCTTCTAGCTCAAGGCCTGTGTGTCCTAATATTCATCTGCCTAAAGTCTCCCATCTCAGATTTACACAAGATATATTTCAGGCCATCGCCACAGCTCAAAAGGCTAATCCTCTGCCTGCAGCACTAGCACTCTGTGTTCTAGTCCCAGTTGGGGCGCCGGATTCTGTCCCGATCTCTCCTCTTCCAGTCCAGCTCTCTGCTGTGGCCCAGGAGTGCAGTGGAGGATTGCCCAAGTGCTTGGGCCCTGCACCCCATGGGAGACCAGGAGGAAGCACCTGGCTCCTGGCTTTGGATCAGCGCGGTGACCATTGGGGGGTGAACCAATGGAAAAGGAAGACCTTTCTCTCTGTCTCTCTCTCACTGTCCACTCTGCCTGTCAACTCACTGTCCACTCTGCCTGTCAAAAAAAAAAAAAAAAAAAAAAAAAAAGGAAGATATACTTCATTGTCCTTCAGTTGTTAAATAATTGTCATGTTCTCAATGAGGTATTTTTGACAACTTGCATGAAACTAAAACCTTGCTCCAATCCCACAATATTCTCCATGTGTTTTATCTTCTTTATTTTCTTCCTTGTGTTTGTCACTACATGAGTCACTATGTGTTTTAGTCAGGCTTTATTTTTGCTGCCTAGTCCCTCTCTCTGAGGGCAGAGAGAACTGATTTCACCTTTGTTGTTCTCTACCTGCCATCCACACTGGTGTGTTCACACAGAGAACACTCAGTATATACTTATTGAGGGAATGGATGACTAAATATGGAGGAATATTTTAATTTTGAATATTTTTAATTTTTTCAAAAGTCTCATCAAATATATTTATAAAATCTTCTCTGCTTGTAAATATAAAGGAAACACAAAAACAGGAAGAAAACAAGGAAGGCCAGAAGTAAGAAAGGTCAGAGGTAAAGAAGTAAAGTAGCAATAAAGAAAATCTGGAAAGAAAAGAAAACAGGCCTTATCCTCATGCTAACTTTAGCACATGAAACATCTGAAATTTTAACCAATAGCCAATTACATTGTTTACTGCAGCCTGCTCTCATTTCTCAGGGCACTTAGAATAAAATCCAAACTCCATGTAATGGCTAGAAAATCAAACAGAATGTGCCTCTTCCTGATATTCTGTCACTTCACCTCTTGTCACTGGGTTTAAGTTAAGAGTGTTTGTTTCACAGATGCAATTACTTACATCTTGTTACACGGCTACTCATATCCTTTCGCTCTCTTGGGTCAGTGCTAGATGTCAACACTTGAGAAAGGACTTTCCTAGCAATCAAATATGAAGAGTTGGGGTATTATCTCTGGTTATATCCTGCTGATCTATTCTTATCATGGTTTTCCTATTGTATCATTTTTGTATTTATTTATTGTGTTTCTTAATGTGTACAATTTGAACTTCATGGGATTATTTTCTTATTATTGGCTAGAACCATTGTACCTGGGAATTCGAAATAATCAATTGAAATAATCTATTTTCTACATGTAGCTGAAGGAGGCAGCCTCCTTATTACCTCATTTCCCAATATTTTCCAGAGTCTTGATTAGAAATAGGAGTAGAAAAACGAGGGGTGTGGAGTAAACAGAGAAATTCTTATTGTACTGAGATAGTATCCATCTCTAATCAAAATCCTGGTGTGCTAGAAATTTCACTTTATTTCCACCAAATCAACTGTGAGGCTTAACTCTATTTTTTCTAAGAAAACGCACTCTTATTTCCCTCCTGACTTTCCCATGGCTCTTTGGAACATGACTTGCTTGTCAGTTAGAGGATTCTAATATTTAGTCATGTACTTACAATAATAGGGAACATCAAAGAGTTTCTTATTATTGTGCCTTTAATTTTGATATAAAACATGTAAATCATTTTGCTTTAGGAAAACCCAGACATAAAAGAATGAAGAGCATTAAAGTATGTTGATTAAGTTGTTATACTGCAGTTCTAGTATTGACTATTTGCAGCATAAATGGAAAATGAACACAAATCACATGTATTCATGATAATTGCACAAAAGAAACTGGCTTTGAATTTATAAAGATGATTCTGTTCACAGCACAAATAATGATGAAACATTTTAGATACGCAATTTGTGCCTATTCCTTATAATACCGGTTATTTAAAACTCAACTATTTCAGTATGTTTGCCTAAAAGCTTAAGGAGAATTTCCAAAATATCAAGTAATGCCATACTTTTTGAATAAAAGGATTCTTGTATTTAAGTGATTTACCATTCAACAGAATTCTAAAATTTCAAATGGAAATCTATTTGAATGGAAAAAGTCACATCAGTATATTTTTATCAATAATAGTTATACATTATAAATATTATCTGCTCTATTTATTGATTAACTAAGATTATAATTTATATTTATTCTTTTTAATTACAGTTTAATAGCAATAACAAGGTTACCTATATTTAAAATGCTTAATTGTTCATATTTAACTTTCTTTTAAATGCTTGTTTTAGTAATAGAACAATAAATTCCTAAAAGTAAGTGAGCATGTTATATGCATATTATATTTTTATGAAAAAAAGTCTTGGGAACAAATACAGTTCAATACATAAATATACAGGACTTGTGAATGGTAGGAAACTGGTTGAGAGTTGCTACAGCTGTCTTCCCTGTTATATAGAGAGATCCACTTATGGAAGTGCATGCAATTATGTACTCAACAGGTTCCTTACCTAATTTTGCATAGGTCAGCCCGGGTCTTAGGTCAGCCCGGGTCTTAGGTCAGCCGAGTTCTTTTTTTTTTTAACTATTATTTGTAGGTAAGTCCATTTCTTATTTTGCCCTGATTATCTTATTTTTAACGGGCTTTTCAGTTCTAATATTTCTGAATCTCCTTCCCCTCAATGGCTGTTAAATACTAAAAATGAAGTTATGTGAATTTGTCCAGGAAACTCCAGCGCTGAGTTTGTTACTATGCACTGTAAGTACTGTCCTAGCCCATTGTGACATTAGAGTTACAGACAAATGAACATTTTAAGTTTCAGCCTTGATATCCCACTGATTCACCTTTCCTTTAATTTTTTAAAAATGTACTTATTTGAAAGAGTGACAGAGAGGGAGAGGGACAGAGAGTTTTAAATTTATCTCCTGCAGGCTTACTTTTGCTCTCTCAGTTTCTCTCTATCTCTATATCTTCCTCTTGTATTAACATATATTTATACATTTAAGAGTAAAAAGAAAGATATCAAAATATTCATAGTGAATTCAGGATCATGAGATAAGCAAAAACATTATTGGTGCTTTCTGTATTTTAACAAATGTAATATAAATTAATTGTATTATTTTTAATTCAGTTATGTATCATTAATATATGAGTGTAACTGTTTAACTTACATTGCAGCAATTTAAATTGCACAAGGAAACATTTTCACAAAATCAATAACAAGTTTTCAGTTTTGGAAGGTAAAAGTATATAAGTACTACCTATGTCTGAATGTACAACCAGCACGAGTTTCATATACAACAAAAGGGCAGAAGCCAAATAAGTTCTTCAGAGAGTTCTTTTCTCCCAAGCCTTCAACATGACTAAACTTCTAAGTGAGCTATTAGAAAAGATTGAAGACTAATTTGGGTTTGGTTTTGTTTGAGGGAATGACTTAATTATTTGTAGTAAAGATAATACCTTCATGATTTGGTATTGATATTGGGAAGAATTAAATTATACAAAGTTTTGGCCTACACACATGAATATATTTGACCCATTGAATGGCCCAAAATAGGGGGCAAGCCTTGTTGCACAGAGAGTGAAGCTGCCATGTGGGACACCTGTCTTCCATATCAGAGTGTCTGTTTGAGTCCCAGCTCCTCCTCAAGTTTCCTGTTACTGTACCTGGAGAGGAAGTGGATGATGACCACTTGGCTGCCTGGCCCTCAAGGAGACCCACATGGAGTTCCTGGCCCAGCCCTCACTTTTATAGGCATTTAGAGAGTAAACCAACTGATAGATTCTCTCTCTCTCTCTCTCTCTCTCTCTCAAGTAAGTAAATATATCAAACAATTTAATAAACAAAGTACATTATTTGTTATACAAATATCATGTGGATACAAACTTTATTAGCAGAATACTTTAAACTCAATTATGAATACATTAGCTGTACCTATATTTATATCCACTGTATAGAGTTTGCTTCAACTATTAGATGTATTGATTCATTAAACAGAATTACAAAACAATATTTTAGTGTTTGACAAGAAAGAATCATGGGTAGAAATATTAAGGCATTTAAATCATGAAAATTATTTTAAAAACTTATGTTCACATTCTCTCAGTATATTTCAAGGCCAGTGCAGTCAAAAAACTGTTTAATGACCACAACACATTCTAATTCTATCTTATGGAAATTTTAAACTATCTTTATAATGTTTTATAAAGATTTTTCATAAGATCTTTGTGCCTGTTAAAGCTGGTTGCCTTACAGCAAGGTGTTTCTGATTTGCATTTAAAAAAACACTAAATTTATTTTTAAAATTTAATAGGAAAATAACTCAAAATATCAAGAATTGTTAAATGTGACAGACGTCTGTCAGTTGATGAAGTAATTCACATACTCACACTTCGGTTTTTGGGTTGTTCATTATTTATTAAAATTATGTATGCCTTATGCTGTTTTGTACCCAGTAATTGCATCCAAGTCTCTATAGGAAGATTTCCATTAATACATTCAACAACATACTTTAAACTTCTTAAATATTTTATTTATTTGAAAGGCACAGTTATGGAGACAGAGTGGGAGAGACACTGGGAGAGAGATCTTCCATCCCTTGACTCACTCCAAAATGACCGCAAGGGCTAGGGTTGGAGAAAAACCAGGTGGAAGGAGCTTCTTCCAGGTCTCCCATGGATGCAGTGGCCCAAGCACTTGGCCATCTTCTGCTGCTTTTCTCAGGCCATTAATAGGGAGCTTGATCGGGCATGGAGCTACAGGGACTGGAACAGGTGACCAAATGGGATTCTGGCACTGCAGGCAGTGGCTTTACCTGCTATGCCACAACACCTTACCCAAATTACTTTACTTTTTTTTTTTTAAAGATTTGTATTTATTTATTTGACAGGTAGAGTTACAGACAGTGAGAGAGAGACAGAGAGAAAGGTCTTCCTTCCATTGGTTCACCCCTCAAATGGCCGCTATGGCCAGTGCACTATGGCTGGCACACTGCACGGATCCAAAGCCAGGAGCCAGGTGCTTCCTCCTGGTCTCCCATGCGGGTGCAGGCGCCCAAGCACTTGGGCCATCTTCCACTGCCTTCCCGGGGCCACAACAGAGAGCTGGACTGGAAGAGGAGCATCCGGGACTAGAACCAGGCGTCCATATGGGATGCCGGGGCCGCAGTGGGAGGATTAACCTAGTGCACCACCGCTTAGGCCCCAAATTACTTTACTTTTGAAATATTCTCCTTTCAAATATAACACCCGGTAATTGGGAGATCAGCTTTCAAATGAGTAAAATATAGTGCAATCACATGATACATACCACATAATAAGAACCAAATGTTTTAAGAATTACTCTTTTCATTTAAAAGGAAGGGAAGAAGGAAGGGAGAGAGGGAGGGAGGGAGGGGAGAAGGAAGGAAAGAAGGATGAGAGAGAAGGAAGAAAAATGAGAGGAAAGGCATCATGGTGTAGCAGGTTAGACAACTACTTGGGACACCCATATCCCACATTAGAATGTCACCTACATCCCTACTCTTCTATATCCTATCTACTTGCTAAAGTGCTTGAGAAGGTAGCTGGTGATGTCCCAAGCACCTGGATTTTTGCTCCCATATGAGGCACCCAGATTGAATTCATGGCTCCTAGCTTCAAACTGGCCCAATCCCCGAGATTATGGACATCTCCCTCTTTGTCTCTTCCTTTCTATCTTTCTGTCATTCTGTCTTTCAGCTCAATCAATCAAAAGTAAATAAATAAAAAAGTTGTTTTAAAAAATTAGGCCAAGAGTACTGTGCTCTTAGGAGAATAGGAAGAAGGTAAGAGGTTTTTCTGATAAAAACAACTTACTTAATGTTCAACACATACACAAACTTACGTTTTTAGCTCTAAGGAAAGTAGATAATTTTGTGATTTATGAAACTTTTTGTAATTGGGCTTTACATTTGAGATATTTGCTAACTAGTCTTAAAAATAAAGATTTGATATTAGCCACACTGAAGCTATTTGATTCTTAGCTACATTATTTGTTACATCTATACAAGTTATAATAGCTCAAGGTAATTGTTTTTGTACATAGCATTCATTTAGAGACTTAAGTTAGAAATTTAAAAGCTATGTAAGTAAAATCTTATTTTGAAAAGCATAGATGAACATAATTGATTCACATCAGGAAGCTGTGACCTAATAAAAACAGCAGTAAAAATCACTTGCTGTTTGCTGATCTGTACAATACTTTAGGGGACTTTTGAAAATACTTGCCTCAGTCTATACAGTATATCAAATTTCATGAAAGACTGAAAAACTTTTTTTAAGATTATAATTTTAGATCAAAAACAGTACTTCAGAAACTTAGTATTATTCTGTTTGTGAATATTTAAACCTTCTTGTGGTGGCAGTAATAGCCAAATCACTTCAACCAGCACAGACTGCACTAATGAAAGACATGTGAAAGCAAGATTGAAGAATAGCCCTTGTTCTCAAAGCAAAAACTGCAATAATCTCAAAAAAAAAAAAATCTTCTAAACTGCAGAGTCAGTCCTACCTGATTGCTCTCTAACACTTCCTTTTTCCTGCTCTCACTTTGTTAAAAGTTATTAAAGCAAATGTAGGAATCCTGTGATTTCTGGTACCTTTTGTTTTATTTTAACTCAGGGAACCTTCTCATCTCCAAATGACCCTTGTGGTCTTTTATCTAAACAAAAGAAAGAAAAATAATAATAATAAAAAAACCTCAAAGCTCAGTTTCAGGTGTCTTTGAAGAGTAATTTTCCTATCATAAATTAATTTATTTGGAAATTATTTTCGAAATATGATTTATGCAAAGCAAATCCCAGTTGGCAGAATAAGCTGCCTTTGAGGTTGCTAAGCCATAGCTAGAAGAGAAATTACTGATCAGTGAGCTGTTTCAGCGCAACATCGTGAACTGCAGCTTGGATTAAGGAAATGTGATGAAGCATAACGTACCATGAAAGAAATAAAAACATTTTATAGGACTCATGGGCATTATTGACAGATTTCCACTGCCTTTTAGATCCTATTCTATCCAACAGGAGATCCCATTTGTAAAGAACTCTTTATTTAAACATAATAAAATGTCATATTAAATCAAGGGATGCCCCAAATATTTTCTCATTAATACAGCTTTGTATGAGAAATGGTTATGAGATATTTTGGAACTTTTATTTGGCCAATTTCATTAAACTGAAATTTGAAATAAAGGAGAAAAAATGATTTTATACTGTAGGGTCTGTTTGTGTTTGAAATTCGGTAAGTACTTACAATTAATTTTAGTGTGAAATATTTGTTCAGTTAAGAAAAGAGCTACTTTATTGGTAATTTTTTATCACTCTGGAAAACATAATATGTTGGGGCCGGCCTGTAGCACAGCGGGTTAAAGCCCTGGCCTGAAGCGAGGCATCCCATGTGGACACTAGTTCTAGTCCCGGCTGTTCCTCTTCCGATCCAGCTCTCTGCTATAGCCTGGGAAAGCAGTGGAAGATGGACCAAGTCCTTGGGCCCCTGCACCCACGTAGGAGACCCAGAAGAAGCTCCTAGCTCCTGGCTCCTGGCTCCTGGCTTCCGAAGGGCGCAGTTCCAGCCGTTGCGGTCATCTGGGGAATGAACCATCAGATGGAAGACCTCCCTCTCTCTGTCTCTACCTCTCTCTGTAACTCCGTCTTTCAAATAAATAAAATAAATCTTTAAAAAAAAGTCAATAAATTAATATTAAAATCTTAAGTCTTTTTTTTTTCTTTTTAATTGAGAAGCAGAGAGACAGAGAACGGGAAAGAAAGGCAAATTATTTCCCTGTTCACTCCCCAAATGCCCAAAATAGCTGAGGAGCTGACCAGGCTGAATCCAGTAGCTGGAACTCAATTCATGTATTCTAGACACATGGCAGAATCTCAACTATTTGAGACATTATTTACTGCCTCCAAGGGTCTGTGTTTGTGGGAAGCTGGAGCTGGGAGCCAGAATCTGGTATTGAATCTAGGTACTCAAATAAGTGATGTGGACATTTAAACCACTAGGCCAAATGCCTTCACCACAGAATCCTTAAAATTAAAAAAAAAATAATAATTCAAAGGCAGAGTTACAGAGAGCAACACACACGTACATACACAGAGAAAGAGGCCTTCCTTCCACTGGTTTACTCCCCAAATGGTTGCAACAGTCAGAGCTGGGTCATGCCAAAGCCAGGAGCCAAACTTTTATCTGAGTCTCCTATGTAAGTTCAGGGACTTGCTTTTCAAGGCACTGTAGCGGGGAGCTGGTTTGGAAGTGGAACATCCGGGATGTAAACCAGCATCCATATGGAATGCCCATGCAGGTGGTGGCTTAACCTGCTATGCCACACAACCTGCTGAAAAGAATCCTAAAAAAAAAAAAAATAAATAAATAAATAAAATTATCACCTTTCAAATTAGGGTTCACCATATAATTTTGTGAGGTCAGCATGATTGAATCATAAATGCTTTTCAAAATGATTTAGTAAGTCGTTTTGCAAATCAGGAAAGGACACAAGAAAAATAGAGTGCTTGAATTTGAGTATGAATTTGAAAAATAGTGTTTTCCCCTTTAAAGAATGAATGCATGTAAGTTATCCAGGCACAAAAAGCCGGAAGGTCTCCAATCACACAATCCAAAATGGAGTTCAGAGACACATTTTATAATTAAACTACCAAAAGTCAAAGATAGAGAAAAAATACTGAAAGCAATAAGAGACAAGAAACCAATCATAGGCCGGCGCCACAGTGCAATAGGTTGATCCTCCGCCTACGGCGCCGGCACTCCAAGTTCTAGTCCCGGTCGGGACGCCAGATTCTGTCCCGGTTGCCCCTTTTCCAGTCCAGCTCTGTGTTGTGGCCCGGGAGTGCAGTGGAGGATGGCCCAAGTGCTTGGGCCCTGCACCCACATGGGAGACCAGGAGAAGCACCTGGCTCCTGGCTTTGGATCACCGCAGCACGCCGGCCACAGTGGCCATTGCGGGGTGGACCAACGGAAAAGGAAGACCTTTCTCTCTCTCTCTCTCTCTCTCTCTCTCTCTCACTGTCCTCTCTACCTGTCAAAAAAAAAAAAAAAAAAAAAAAAAGAAAGAAACCAATCATATTCAAGGAGTCTCAGTTTGCCTTCCAGCACAGTCCAGGATAGGGTTCAATACACTGAAAACAACAAAGGGGAAAAACTAGCAACAAAGACAACCATACATCCATTATTGTCCTTCAGGAATGAGGGAAATATGAAAACTTTCTCAGAGAAGTAAAAGTTAAAAGCATAATTCACCATTAAGTAGATCTTATAGAATTGTTCTTCAAGCTTAAATATCAGACTGATAATTAGAAACAAAACAGATATGAAAGCAATAATCTAAACTACATAAATAATGTTTTATAGATAATCTATATCACTAATGCATATGCATACACTGAATTCTTTAACACTATGAGAGTGATATATAAACCAAGTTTATTCCTACAATGAGGACTAAAATACGAAACTATTAAAAACAATTGTGGCTACAATAAATTAGTAAGAGGCAGAAATTAAAAAAAAAACATGTAAATTTTGACATCAAATTAAAACCAATTCAGAGGGAGGGAGAGAAATTATGGACATATTGCGTGCAATTAAAGTGACACTGTTGTCAGATTGAAGTAACCTGTTGTAGTAACAAGCTGTTCTATATAACTTTCATGATAACCCAAAATAAAAGCAAGTAGGTGTTGCATAAAATATAGAAATAAGGAATTAAAAGCATGCCATGACAGAAAAATCACCAAATCACAAAGAAGGTGAGGATATGAATAAAGAAAAAAAAACCTACAAAATTAACACAAAACAAGTTACAAAATGTCAGTATCCAGTTCGTGCCAAACAAAAAAAGGCTAAATTCTCAGATGAATAGATACAATTGTTGAATGTTTAGAACAAAATGAAATACCCTTCCTCCTACCCCTCACCACCCCCAGAAAAAAGGAGAACCAAAAATATAATGCCTATATAGAATTGGGTGTGTCCTAAGGGCACAAAAAATGAAGAGACAGAAAAAGATATTTTACACAAATGAACACCAAAAGTTGGGGGAGTCACTGGAGCACAGTAGGTTAAGCCTTTGTGTTGCAAAATTGACATTGCATATGGAAGTCCTGGCTTGAACCCCATCTGTTCTGCTTCCTTTCCAGCATCCTGTTAATATGCCTCAGAAGGCAATGACATACAGCTGGTTGTATGTGTTAAATAAACTATTATAAATTCAGATTATAAAGATATTTATCAGTTCTGTAAAAGGGCTAATAAACATCTGGATGCTCTGAAATAGAAAAAAGTTCTTACACTAATTAATTCATTTAAATAAAATGAACTATTTCCTATGTCATAAAAAGTGCATGTAAATGTCTAAGGCAGAAAATAGAGAGGGAATTAGAATCTCTACAATTATTTACTTGTACAATATATACACAAAAAGTACAGACAGATTCATAAGAATTTACTGAGGGCATGAGGGTGGAAAATTGTATTGTATAGAAATATGTTAAATTATATTTATTATCTAGCATTTTTAATTATAGCAATTATATTTTTAAAAGCTAACAATATTGAAAATTTAAAAATAAAATAATAAAGAGTAGGGTAAAACAGTTAAATAACAACACACATTTTAAATGGGCTTTATAGAGTCAATGAAACTGAAATAAAGTGAATGAATTTGGTATCAATATCAAGATCAAAATACTAGAAATTTTGTATGTTTCCATTCATTTATTCCTTCTATGGATATGTACATATGTGCCAAGATTGTGTAAAGCTGCTTGACATCAGATGTTAGCAGTGATGTGGAGAGGAGAGATATGAATTCAAGAACATTAGTATAACCTACTGTGAACAAAACCATGTGCCACATGACATTAAGAAATCTCAGTATGGAAAGAAACTTGGAGTCCCCATGTACTTTGGTGATGTTATTTTGACATTTAGATGAAGATATTGCGTGAGGAGTTTGTTGTATTAATACATGATTTTTTCTCACTTTTTGTAAAAATCTGACTTGACTTATGAGAGACTTCTTTCTGAATATATGCTAAAAAATACCATATTTCGCTATGAGAAACCTCCATGTTTTTTAAAAAAAGATAGTTTTATTACTCATTAGGCCATAAGAATAATCCAATCCTAAGGAAGTTCAGAATTATTTTCCCCCCAATGGAATTTACAATTTATTCTAAATTTAATGTAGAAAGTAAAACAAAGTGTGACCAAGAAAAAAAATAGAGAATTATTATCATAGAAGACATCTAATTATTAAAAAATTGCACCTTCCAGAGTACCCTGGAATTGTCACAGAAAAAGTTAAAATGTGAGTTCATATAATATTTTTTTTATAATGTTTAGCTGAAGAATGTGAATTTTGAGGGAATTAAGTAGTCCGTGAACAGTCTGAGCAGCTGCCATTTTCCCTGAAACCTTATCTTTCCCTTTGTTTGGTAAATTTGCCTTTGCTAGGAAAACCCTCAAAGTATCCTGCTCTCTGGCAGTATACAACTTCATTTTGGCTGATGCTACTTTGTGCATTATGGACAAAATTCTACATTTTGTCAGATTTCTCTTTGCTGGAGCTACTGGTGTGGGCATGAATTTTATGGTCTTACACTGCTACTGGTTCCATGTGGTTATCACACATGAAATTGATTCCAAATGATGTGTGTGACACATCTGCTTCATGGTTCACCTTATGCCTCCAGATCACAGTTTCTAATTTAGAAGAGAGAAGATATTTCCAAGCTGAATCATATATTCTGTCTGGTCCTTTATGAAGTGCATTTTTTTAATTATGAAAGAACTATGGTACATTGATGGAAATCCCAAGTATATAGTACAGATACTTAATTACTTTATTAAAATTTTGACTAAGAAATAAAATATATGTCCACCACACTAACATGTTTTGCCCCTTATAACTCAATAAAAAATAAACTAAAAACAAAATTTAATAAAAAAGCCCCCACAAATCTCATTATCTCTGATTTTATTATTTTAATAATATTTTAATTCTTTTGAAGTGATACAAATAAGATTCAATGACTTTTAAATATTTTGCAAGCAACTTAATAAGATAAAATAATAAATTGTGTCTAATATTATTTTTAAAATAATATACTTCACCATGACTTTTAAGAAATAAAATGCTTAATTGAGTGTGGGGCATAAATATATACAGAAATATACATAAGTATAAATTAAAAATCAAAATACCCCTCCACAAGAAATATATCTTGCACTCCAGGATCCAAAAGTCTGCTATGTTGTGTTTGTTACTGATATAAGGTGAGCAAATTTCATATATTACATATACAGATTTAGAAGCAAAGTGATAATTTCCACCATATGCTCTTTCCCATCCATGCTCACTTTCCCTCCTCCTTCCTTTATCTTTCAATTTTTATAATGACGTAATACCAATTTATTTTACAATCATATGCATAACCCTCCACTAAGTACAGAATTCAACAAATAGTGAGAAAAAAAAGACTATTACTTTATAGCAGAGTCAAAGACCCTAAAAAATAATCAACTTTCAAAATGTAAATTTTGCTCACATGCATTACTTTTTTTAATCTATTAGTTACCACAGATCAGCGAAAGCATTTGGTATTCATAATTTTGGGACTGGCTTATTCACTAATAATGGTTTCCAGTTTCAAACAATTTATTGGAAAAGACAAGATTTCATTTATTTTGATTACTGAGTAGTATTTCATAGTGTATACATTTAGTAGTTTCTTTATCCATTCATTGGTTGATGGGCATCTGGGTTGATTCCTTATCTTAGTTTTTGAGAATTGAGCTACAATAAATGTGGGAGCACAGATAAGTCTCATATGCTGATTTCACTTCCTTTGAATAAATTCATAGGGGTGGGAGGGCTGAGTCAAATGGTAGGTCTATTTTCAGAATTCTGAGGAATCTTCATACTGTCTTCCACAGTGGCTGCACCAGTTTACAGTCCTACCAACAGTGGATTAGTTTCCCTCTTGCCCCACATCCTAGCCAGTATTTATTGTTTTTTGATTTCTGTATGAGAATCATCCAAACTGGAAAGGGGTGGAACCTCATTGTGGTTTTATTTGCATTTCCCTAATCTCTAGTGATTCTGAACATTTTTTTTATGTGTCTGTTGCTTATTTGAATTTCTTTTGAAAAATGCATGTTCAAGTCCCCTGACCACTTCTTAACAAATTGTTTTGTTGTTGTTGAGTTTCTTGAGCTCTTTATAGATTCTGGGTATTAATCCTTCATCAGTTTCATGGTTTTCAAATGTTTTCTCCCATTCTGTCTGTTGCCTCTTTGTTGAGTGCAGAAGCTTCTTAGCTTGATGTATTCCCATTTGTTCATTTTTACTTGCATTGCCTGTGCTCTGGGGTCTTTTCTCAGAACTCAATTGCATATATGAATGTCTTGCATATTTATGCCAATGTTCACCTCTAGTGATGGTATCAGGTCATAGGTTTAGATCCTTGAAGCTTTTTGAGTTGATTTTTGTATAAGATGTAAGATAGGGGTCTTTTTTCATATTTCTCTATGCTGAGACCCAACTTTTCCAGCATCATTTGTTGAAGAGACTATCTTTTTTCCAGGGGTTGATTTAAGATCTTTTGACAAAGAGTACTTTGTTGCAGCTGACAGATTTATTTCAAAGGTAACTGTTTTGTTCCATTGGTCTGCATGTCAATTTTGGGCCAATACCAAGCTGTTTTGATTATAACTTCCCTATAGAATGTCTTGAAGCCAGGTTCTATGATGTTTCTGACTTTGTTTTTGTTGTTTAAGAATGTTAGAGCTATTCAGGGTCTCTTGTGTTTCTATATGAATTTTAGCATTGCTTTTTCTAGATCTGAGAAGAATGTCCTTGGTATTTTAATTGGGATCATATTTAATCTGTAAATATGTTGGTAGTATGGACATTTTGACAACATTAATTCTTGCAATCCACAATATAGATTTTTTTTCATTTTTTTGTTTCTCTTATATTTCTTTTCATTGTTGTTTTGAAATTTTCATCGTAGATACTTTGGTTCTTTTTCTTGCCTAATGGCTCTGGCTAAAATGTCCAGGACTATATTGAATAGTAGTGATAAGAGTGTGCATCCTTGTCTTGTTCCAGATCTTAGTGGAAATGCTTCCAAATTCTCCTCAGGGGCCGGCGCTGTGGCTCACTAGGCTAATCCTCCGCCTTGCGGCGCCAGCACACGGGGTTCTGGTCCCGCTCGGGGCGCCAGATTCTGTCCTGGTTGCCTCTCTTCCAGGCCAGCTCTTTGCTGTGGCCAGAGAGTACAGTGGAGGATGGCCCAAGTCCTTGGGCCCTGCACCCCATGGGAGACCAGGATAAGTACCTGGCTCCTGCCATCGGATCAGCGTGGTGTGCCGGCCGCGGCGGCCATTGGAGGGTGAACCAACGGCAAAGGAAGATCTTTCTCTCTGTCTCTCTCTCTCACTGTCCACTCTGCCTGTCAAAAAAAAAAAAAAATTCTCCTCAGTGAATAAGAGGCTGGCTATGTGTTTACCATAAATTACTTTGATTGTCTTGAGGAACGTTCCTTATACACACAATTTGATTAATTTTTAACATGAAAGGATGTTGCATTTTGCATTTTATCAAATGCTTTCTTTGCATCTATTGACATAACCATATGATTTTTATTCCTCAGTTTGTTAATGTGATATACCACAATTATTTGCAATTGTTCTACCATCCCTGCATGCCAGGGATAAATCCCACTTGATATAGTTGAATCATCTTTCTCATGTGTTGTTGGATTCCATTAGCTAGTATTTTGTTGAGGATTTTTGCATCTATGTTCATCAGGGATATTTGCCTATAGTTCTCTTTCTTTGTTGTATTTTTTTCTGCTTTGGGAATTAAGGTGATGCCAGCATAGATAGAGTTTAAAAGTGCCCTCCCTTTCACTTGTTCTGAGTAGCTTGAGAAGAATTGGAATCAGTCCTTCTTTTAAGTCTGGCAGAATTCAGCAGTGAAGCCATCTGTCCTGCACTTTGTTGGGAATGTCTTTGTTAATGATTCAATCTCCATATTGGTTGTTGAACTGCTTAGACTTCCTATATCTTCATGACTCAATTTTCATAGATAATACATGTTCAGGAATCTGCATTTCTTCTAGATTCTTGGATTTGTTGGCATATATCTATTTGTAGTAATTCCTGATGATTCTTGTTACTACTGTGGTATCTGTTGTTACATGTCCTTTATAATCTCTGATTTTATTAATTTGGGTATTCTCCCTCTGCTTATTCCATGTACAGGAATGGTGGATGGAATAGAACTGATCCTCTACACCCTGTGACTATGGGAAACTTGCGTGCTGAGACTAGGAATTCTCTGACCAAATGACAGGGCACATCATGTGGCTGGACCTCTGGGCAATCACTGTGTCCAATCTCAAGGCTAAGAGTTCATTCTTTTCCTGGAGTAGGTCACATTGTGGACTGCATATATCTTTCGTGCAGTTTATGCAGCAGTGCAGGCAAGTTGTGCACCCACCATAGCCTATCCCTGAGCATTGATTGTCTTGGAAGAGAGTAAGTGAGGTTGTAATTATGCCAACAGATTTAATTATACCTTCCCCTCTGCTGACAGTGTAGAAGATCTATCACATATAATTTGGCTATCACACTGGATACTCACCCCATCCTTGAGCACTGAACAGAGCTCCCTGGATACACTATGGGTATGCCTCTGATATTCAGTGAAATAGCAGATTCTCCACTAAGCTACAGAGGCATAATCCAAAGATAAAATCCATCAGAGCATGAAGCCACAAAGGAGCACAAAATGAGCTTTCACCCCACCCCAATTTGGGTGATTCTTATACAGAGATCAACAAACAACAAATTCTGGCGTGTATGTGGGGGAAAAGGTGCCCTAATCCACTGTTGGTGGGAATGTAAACTGGTCCAGCCATTGTGGAAGACAGTATGGAGATACATCAGAAACCTGAATATAGACCTACCACTCCTGGGAATGTACCTCAACCAAAAGAAATCAGCATCTGAAAGAGTTATCTTCCCCCCATGTTCACTGCAGCACAATTCACAATAACTAAGATATGGAATCAATCCAGATGTCTATCAACTATTGACTGAATAAAGAAATTATGGTAAATATACACTATAGAGTACTGCTTAGCTATAGAAAAAAAAGAAACCCTGTCTTATGCAATAAGATGGATGCAACATGAAACCATTAGACTTAGTGAAATATGCCAGTCCCAAAAATACAGATATCATTTGTTTTCCCTGATGCAAGGTAACTAATAGAGTATCTAAAATGTAACGTTTAGGAGAGAAATGGACATTTTGAGAACTGATGACTGTTTATAGCCTTTGTTTCTTCTATTCATGAATAGTTTTTTTTATCATACTATTTGTTGAACTATTTTACTTAGTGTAGGGTTCATTATACAATCATTAAGCAAACTGAAAATAGATCTTCGTAAAAATTAAGAGTGGGAATGTAAGAGGAGGAGGAAGAAGAGTTGGAGCTTGGGTGGGAGGGAGAGTAGGTGGGAAAGCATCACTATGTCCCTAAATCTCTATATATAAAATTCATGAAATTGTATAACTTAAAAGAAATAGCAAAAACAAAAAAATAAAACCTTCCAACCTAAAATACTGTACCATGCAAAGCTGTAATTTATGATTGTGGTAAAATAAAGACCTTCCATAAGAAACAGAAATTGAAATAATTTGTCATCACTCATCCAGCTTTACAGAAGATGCTTAAGGATGTGGTACCTAGAAAAATGCAGAAATATAGTTATGATTATGAAAGAATATGAAGGCTGAAAATTTTCCCATAAAAGTGCAAAGGAAATCAAAAGCAAACAATAATATTATTAAGGAATAATGGCAGGGCCAAGACATTATTTATCAGTGGTAACCTAGAATGCAAATAGTCTAAACTTTCCAATTAAAAGATACTGGCTGGCCAAATGGATTTAAAAAAGACCAATCTATTTGCACCCTACAAGAAACACATATCACTAACAAAGATACGTGCAGACTGAAAGTAAAAGGATGGAAAAAGATATTCCATGCTAATGGAAAGCAATAATGAACTTTTTTTAAAAGAGGTATTATGTAATGATTAAGGGATTAATTCAACAGGAAGATGTGACTATAATAAATGTGCTTACCTGTGCCTTTTAATTGGAGAGTTTAGACCATTTACATTCAAGGGTACTATTGATAAGTAATGATTTGGCCTTGGCCTTGCCATTTTTCTGTATATAGTACTATCAATTGCTTTGGATTCCCTCTGTACTTTTACTTAGAGATTATCTGTCTTTACATTATTTCATAGTGATGAATATATTTATGTGTTTCTCTGTGTAGCACATCCTTAAGCTTCTTCTATAAGACTAGATGAGTAGTGACAAATTCCTTCAATTTCTTTTTGTTATGGAAAGTATTTATTTCATCCTCATTCATAAATGAGAGATGTGTAGGGTCCAGTATTCTGGGTTGACAGTTTTTTTTTTTTCTTTTAAGACATGGAATATGCTTTTCCATTCTCTCCTAGCCTGTAGAGTTTTTGATGGGAAGTTAGCTCTGAGTCTAATTGGGGATCCTCCAAAAGTAATCACTGTTTCCCTTATGCACATTTTTAGAATAATTTCTTTATGTTTTACTGTTGAAATTTTAACTTCAATCTGTTATGGTTATGGTCAGGATTCCAAGATGGTGGAAAAGGAGGAAGCCTACTGCTGTACGCCAGGGGAAGAAAGTTTAAGAAAAAAGTGGAGATAGTGCATCCTTGGGAAGAGTTGGAAAGAAAACTGGAGTGGAAACACACCAGCAAGAAGAGGGAGTTTTGGATCTACATGGAGGGTGTGGATGTGCAGCATGAGCATGGAAACATCACAAGACCCCAACAGTGGAGAAACTGAGATTGTGAGCTTCGGAGAGTAAGGTGAAATCAGGCTGCAGCAGCCCATTCCAGTGGTGATATAGCTGAGAGGAATACCTGGTATGAGTCAGGCCTTGAGCCTTATTAGGACAGGGTACCTGCTAATGTAGCAGAAAAAAAGGGGGCAGGATCCTCTCTGAATTCCACCCATCCACAACAGCTTCTGGCAACTGGGTAAGAGAAGGAGAGTGCCATTTTAGATATATATATATAACCGCTATGACAACTCTTGTGCACACACCCAGTCAGACCAAAAATAATAAGAAATTAAAAAAAAATTAAAAACAATGTTGGAGATATATGGGATACTATTTTTTTTTGAAAGGCAGAGTGGACAGTGAGAGACAGAGAGAGACAGAGAGAAAGGTCTTCCTTTTCTGTTGGTTCACCCCGCAATGGCCACTGTGGGCAGCGCACTGCAGCTGGTGTACTGTGCTGATCTGAAGCCAGGAGCCAGGTGCTTCTCCTGGTCTCCCATGCGGGTGCAGGGCCCAAGCACTTGAACCATCCTCCACTGCCTTCCCGGGCCACAGCAGAGAGCTGGCCTGGAAGAGGAGCAACCGGGACAGAATCCGGCCCCACAACCGGGACTAGAACCCAGGGTGCTGGTGCTGCAGGCAGAGGATTAGTCTATTGAGCCACTGTGCAGGCCGATATAAGGGATACTATTAAAAGACATAACATTAAGGTCTTAGGAGTTCTTGAATGTGTTGAACGATAGGTTGGATTAGAAGGCACATTCAGTTTAATAATTATAGAAAACTCCCCTAATTTGGAGAAAGAAAGGGACTATTCAATACATGAGACTCATCAAGCTCCTTATAGACCATGCATCTTTTCTGACTACAATGAAATTAAGCTGGAAGTTAACAACTCAATAATCTCTAGAACACATGCATACACAAGGAGACTGAATATGAATGCTCCTGAATGAACATTGGGTCACAGGATAAATCAAAAAAGGAAATAAAAACTTCTGGAAATGAATGAATATGACAATATCAAACTTATAGGATATGGCAAAGGCAGTGATAAGAGGGACTGTTATAGCAATTAGTGCCTATGTCAAAACATTGGAAAGAAAATAAGTAAAAGAGCTATCTATGTATCCCAAGGTCCTAGAAAAAGAATAATCCAAACCACAAATTAGTAGGATGAATGTAATGATTAAGATTAGAGAAGAAATAAACAAAATTGAAAACAAAGAAACAACACAAAACAAAGGTAAAATGAAGAGCTGGTTTTTTGAAAAATAAAATTGATACACAATTGGCCCAAGTAACTAAAATCATAAATTTAAGAAAATTTAGGTTAGTTTGGGATAACAGTTTAATTGGACATCTTAACTGGACTGCTTAACTTCCAGGTGTTATACTAATAATTAATACATGAGCTCAATTTTAGAGGTCCATTAGGATAAGCTGATGGACAATGTTCTCCTAGTTTACTTTCAATTTATAAGGGGATTAAATGTATTAATATTAAATACTATAACATCAGAATCATCTATCAAATACCTGTGTTTCCACACACATGGAAAGACAAATCCCATGCTTTTAGAGATTTAGAACTGTGGAGATTACATGTAGCATTACCTCACTGAATTTGAGGATCTTTCCTTCAAGGAAGGCAAGATGACTTTGGAGAACCATCCCATTGTGAGTTGTAAGGCCCTTCTGCTTATCACTAATTTATATATTCAAACAAAATTTAGCAGAATAATCTCTAATAACTATTTCATAAACATTTACTAAATTATTGATAAATAAGCATCAAATTATAGGATCATATCAATGCTAGGCTACTCAGTATAATTTATTTACAATATAATAATGATTGTTAGAGAATAAAGATTTATATCCAAAAATATGCACTTTATGTTTATTAGATTGCCATATTATTCTCAGTTATATAATCAACTGTCAAAATAAAATTTGTGTAAGTAATTAACCTCTGGATGATCAAGTTTGCTCATCTGTGAAATAGATATAATTGTTACAGCCTATCTTGTAGGCATAATGAGGTATATTTTACAAGTAAGATCCTTGAAAATTATTCTATAATTCTCTATAGTCATAGGCTATTTGTTTTATTTACATAATATACATATAAATTTCAAATTGTTTCAAAAATATTCTTTTTTTTAATTTAGGCTGACAATCACAGAGATCTAGTTGTATAAGAAAACTGAAATGTGTCAGAAACAATGTAATTCTTAATGTTTTTGTAGTGTTTTATATGTGTATTTTAAACTGGAAATTATTTAAGGAGAGATGGTCTTTTTTTTCTGATTTTCAAAATTTTGGAATTGCCATGTTAGACTTGAATCTCCTGCAGTTATTTGCACAAGGCTGTGTGTTCACTCCAGAGAAATGCTGCTCAACTTCAGAACTATTGACATGTTGAACAGGACAATACTTTGTCTTTGGAGACTGTCCTGTGTTATATAGGCAGATTAGCACCATTTTTAGCCTCTGCCCTCAATATATTGGTAACATTTTCCTTTATTGATAATCAAAAACATCCTTAAACATTGTCTGATGTCTTACACAGAGTGAAACTGCATTCAGCCTGGAATCACTGTCATAGTGGACTTCAATAGATTGAATGATTTATTCAAACTCTGTTGCACGGGAATTTTGTTCAATCTTGCATCAGAGGGAAAGCACATAACCACTAATGTGGCCATAATATATGGTGTGCCTGGTGTAGTTCTCATTTATACCTGAAATACTAACATTTGGTCTCATCACATCCTAATCTTTTAATTTAGCAGTGGAATCTAACTATTCAACCATTAAATAAAGCACACAAGTAAAAACTCAATTTGTATTCCCAGGCTTTGTTTCTTTGTTTTTGTTATGTGTTAGAGATATTATGAATACAAGTTTCACTTTAAAACATTATTCATGTGAAAGGTGCTACTTTTCTTCCGTCCTTTTCTTAGCTGTTGCAACTCACACTTTCCTTGGCTTCCCTTTTGAGGCTCTGAGACAGAGCAGTGTGAAGAACAGACAGAGTGCTAACAATTCCTTCAAATACCCAGAGGTAGTGGGGTAAGGCTGCTGCCTCTGTTGGTCACTTGCTGTACAAGCTAGTCATGCTTTTGGTTGTGCCATGGGCTGAAATGTGAATGCAGCTTCAGGGTGGCTGGGGCATCAGTGAGAAAAGTAGGGAGTTACAGATTAACTGTAATAAAATCTACACAGAAAATACAGATTAAGGAATATGTTTGTTATAGTTATTTTTAATTTATTAAATATTAAAAATCCATGCTAATTTATTTTTTTTCCTTCTTTTTGCAGTAAATTCTTTGGGTGGAAATGAATGAAAGTAAATTGAAGTAGCTATTAAAGGTAAAAAAGTAATAAATTATGGAGCTTGAACCATACAAATCTGATGGCTTCCCTGTGAAGGACCTATTGATTTAAGAATCAAAAAAGCCTTTCTTAAGAAATCTCAGCACTAGCATAAAGACTTATTAGATGCTTTAATTTTATAATGTCTGCAAGATGAAACATTAACACATGCAGTTCCAGAAAAATTATATAGAACACTTTGAACTCGAGTTTTTGTTTTGATCTACTGATGTTACTCTAAACTACTTTTCTTGATTTTCAATTGTAAGTTTTCTTGTGCATGAATAAAATGATATATGAACACTTTAAGTTTCAAGTCCATTACCAGGACAATTTATCTGTTAAAGTTAATCCATATAAAATTGACATTTGATCAACAGAGCTTCAAAGAGAGAAACAGATTTTATCTTTCAATTAGAGATTGAATTTTTCATCTCATATGTGGGAAAAAGGTGAACATCTTAGAAGTACAGTGAACTAAAGTTTAAAACAAAGATGCTATTTTAAATTCAGTTGAAAGGCAAGGATTCAAAGACTTCGCTTCATCATATTTGCTCTTGCAATAAAAGCAACAACCTTTTTCTCCTTGAACATAGCATCATAATTTTAACAGCATTCTTATAAATTGAGAATTGTGGAAGCTCTCCACGGAATGGTTTTTAATTTTTTAAGTGGGAAAGAAGTTTATTTCTGGGGCCGGCGCTGTGGCACAGTGGGTTAATGCCCTAGCCTGAGCGTCGGCATCTCATACGGGCGCCGGTTCAAGACCTCCTGGCTGCTCCTCTTCCGATCCAGATCTCTGCTGTGGCCTGGGAAGGCAGTAGAGGATGGCCCAAGTCCTTGGGCCCCTGGACCCATGTGAGAGACCCGGAAGAAGCTCCTGGCTCCTGGCTTCGGACTGGCGCAGTTCCGGCTGTTGTGGCCAATTGGGGAGAGAACCATTGGATGGAAGACCTCTCTCTTTCTCTGCCTCTCCTCTCTCTGTGTAACTCTGACTTTCAAATAAATAAATAAATCTTTTTTAAAAAAGCTTATTTCTTCTCATAGTTTTGGAGGCTCATAGCCTAAAATCAGGTGGCCCAACTGGCTTGTCATTTAGTCTTGCCATTCTTCCTGGGAAGAGTCCTGAGGAGACCAGGGCATCATTTAGCAAGGGGAATGCCATCCCCATCTTTGCCTTTTTTAAAAATTTATTTAGAGAAAGAGAAAAGATTTCACATATGTAATTTTAAGCACAATGATACTTCTTATCCTCCTTCTCATCCCTCTTCCTGCATATAAGAGATGAAGAGTAAGAGAAAGGCATACATAAAGATAGAGACATCCCATTTGCTGGTTAACTACTCAAATGCCTGCCATGGCCAGGACTGGAGCCTGGAGCCAGAGCATGGCAGGCTGAAGCCAGAGAGAAGAAAGTATGGATGTAGAGAAAAAAAACTATATATTATATTACAGTACTATAATTTAAAACCATGATATTTTATTATTATAATTATAGTACTCTAGTACAAGTTTAATTCTTTATTATAGTATAGTGAAAAAATCCAGAAGAATATTACATTTGCAAGAACTTCAGTAATCAAGAAGAAATAAAACTGAATATATTTGTTTTGATTGCAAGTGCCTTTCCTATTTTAAGCATATTTTGTAGCAACACTTATTTCTAAATAAAACTAGAAAAGATGACAAAAATTCAACATGAGGCAATATTTTCATAGATGATCTCAGAGATAAGTAGAGAAAATGACACATTACAAGAATCAGTAATGTCTAATAAACATTAACCATGTTCAAAACAGCTAAAACCTACACTTAGTCAAAGAAAAAACAATTATTACAAAATAATTTATGATCTCAGAAACAAAAATAATGTTTGAGATAACAGGTTTCTAAGAGAGTTCACTTAAACTGTTGTGCATTCAATGAGTTTTGGTACGTGTTCAACATATTGATATATATATACCATGCCAGGACATTACACAGAATAATTGCACTGCCCAAAAAAGTCACCTGTGTTGACCTATGCAACCATCCTTCATATTTGGAACTACTGGCCACAATGACGTTACTTGTTCTATATGCTACATACATCATTGAAACCATCTGGAAGATAATCACTTTAGATTGTGTTATTCCACTTAGCAATGCACACATATTTCATGACTATAAAGCTTATTTATTTTATCAATGATGAATAATTCCATTGACTGGATACATATTTTATTTATAGATTTATTTATAGATTTACATATTTATAGTTTCCATGTTTTGGTAACTATAAATAAAGCTACTAGTTACATTAATGTGCAGGCTTGTGTGTGGATTGATTTCTAGTTCATTTAGGTAAATACCAAGTGGTGTGATTGTTGGTTTCTGAGTGGTAAGATCATATTTGGCCATGTAAGAAACCTGCTTTTTTTCTCTTTTAACAGAAAGAGGCATACATGATTGCCTATGTTATCCTTTATGAGTTTTGATAAATTATGCAAAGCCAACATTTTTTTCAGAAAAGGAACACAATTCTTTTAACATTTTATACAATATGCATACCAAGGAATGCACGTAATGCACAGATAAATTTGTTTTTGTCTTCAGAAAACACTCATGGCAGACCCACAAATTAAGCGCAAGACATTCCTAGTTCCCCAGAGTCCTTGCCATTCCCTCTGCTCCATTTATTTTGAACTTGAGAAAGAAGAGTCTATTGTCTATTTCATGGTATGATTCAGTGAAGCAATCTTACATTTAAATGAGTCTTATGTATTAGACACAAGCAAGCTGAGAAAAGAGTGATGTTTATGACCTATAAACCTCAATGTAAAATGTAACTACTTTTAAAAAGATGGTGTAAATGTAGAGAAGTGATTACTATAGGCTGGGAGGGTCTGGAAGAGAAGTAAAAGAAGCAGGTTGGATAATGCAAACTAACACTCAGACTGAAAGACCAATTTCTAGTACTCCATAGGACAACGGAATGACTACAGTTTACAGTAATATTTTACATAGTTTGCTCAAAACTGGAAGAGGAGAACTCAAAGTTTCCAAACATAAAGAAATGATAAGGAATTAGAAATGCTAATTAGCCTGATATGATCAACATACCCTACATAAATGCATTGAAATATTTTGCTGTAACCCATAGATTTGTATAATTATTAGAAGTTCCTCAAAAAATCAAAAAAACATTGCATTGATGTGGTTTTATTTAAACAATGAAAAAAGATGATATCTCAGTCACAATTTTAAAGCAAATTAAATTATTGCTAAAAACCACTAAGCTTTTTTTTTAAAAAAAAAAAGATTTATTTATTTTATTTGAAAATCAGAGTTATACAGAGAGGGAAGGAAAGGGAGCGAGAGAGAGAGAGAGAGAGAGAGACGTCTTGCATCCGCTTGTTCACTCCCCAAATGATTGCAACAGCCAGAATTGAGCTGATCTGAAGCCAGGAGGCAGGAGCTTCTTCTGGGTCTCCCATGGAGATGCAGGGGCCAAAGGACTTGGGACAACTTCTACTGCTTTCCCAGGCCATAGCAGAGAGCTAGATAAAAGTGGAGCAGCCAGGGACTCAAACCATTGCTCATATGGGATGCTAGCACTGCAGGTGGCAGCTTTACACACTGGGTCACAGCACCGGCCCTAAGTTATTTTTGATACTACTTTATTCCTTACAACCAAAGGACACATGAAATTTCTTTTATTCTCAAGTTTGTAATTGCCAGATCAACAACTATAGCACCAATATTGTTTTTAAGCTTTATTATTTTCTTTAATGTTGTCTAACCTGACCACATTTGGCACTATAAAAAAATTGTTCACTCTTTTAATTATTTGAGAGAAAATTCACTGAAAGAGTAGACTGTGTGATAGTCTTCATGTTAGGATTTTTATTTTTCTATTTATTTATTTATTTTGACAGGCAGAGTGGACAGTGAGAGAGAGAGACAGAGAGGAAGGTCTTCCTTTGCCGTTGGTTCATCCTCCAATGGCTGCCGCAGCCGGCGCACTGCGTTGATCCGAAGGCAGGAGCCAGGTACTTATCCTGGTCTCCCGTGGGGTGCAGGGCCCAAGCACTTGGGCCATCCTCCACTGCACTCCCTGGCCACAGCAGAGAGCTGGCCTGGAAGAGGGGCAACCGGGACAGAATCCGGCGCCCTGACTGGGACTAAAACCCTGTGTGCCGGCGCCGCAAGGCGGAGGATTAGCCTAGTGAGCCGCGGCGCCGGCCCCATGTTAGGATTTTTAAGAAGCTAAATAGCTTGCTCTGAAGTTCTGACATGTGAAGATGACCTTTAGTTAAACGTGTTTTTTAGGGTGGTTTTCTGTTACTGTAATACTAGGAACTATTTTTTTTAACATTTTCATTAGAAAATTTTAAACTAATATTGTATATTTATGTCTCCAAATTTTAGGTGGTTGAAATAGTCTAGTGTGAACTATGCCATTATTAAGATATAATATAATAAAATTGAGAAAAGTGATGGGGAATAATTATTGACAAATCTTGAAAATATACCTTTCACTGAAATATATCAATTCTTTTTTTTTAACTTTTATTTAATGAATATAAATTTCCAAAGTACAGAATATGGATTACAATGGCTTCCCCCCATAACGTCCCTCCCACCTGCCACCCTCCCCTTATCCACTCCCTCTCCCCTTCCATTCACATCAAGATTCATTTTCGATTCTCTTTATATGCAGAAGATCAGTTTAGCATACATTAAGTAAAGATTTCAACAGTTTGCTCCCACACAGAAACATAAAGTGAAAAATACTGTTTGAGTACTAGTTATAGCATTAAATCTCAATGTACAGCACACTAAGGACAGAGATCCTACATGAGGAGTAAGCGCACAGTGACACCTGTTGTTGACTTCACAAATTGACACTCTTGTTTATGGCCTCAGTAATCACCCTAGGCTCTTGTCATGAGCTGCCAAGGCTATGGAAGCCCCCTGAGTTCACTGACTCTGATCATATTTAGACAAGGCCATGGTCAAAGTGGAAGTTCTCTCCTCCCTTCAGAGAAAGGTACCTCCTTCTTTGATGACCCATTCTTTCCACTGGGATCTCACTCGCGGAGATCTTTCATTTAGGATAATCAATTCTTAAAATGTGTATGCAAATACAAGCTTTAAGATGAATGTAATAAAGTTCTTCACGTTTGTTATACAAAACTATCAAATCTATTCAAGAAATCAATAATGAAGAAATGTATTATTCTTAATTCATTTTGAAAAAAGTTAAGAACATGTAACCAATGAATTAATTTACAAGAGTGCAACAAAAGACCAAGAATGGCGAATAGAAATAAAATTTTTAGAGCAGGTCACTGAATCCTTTAGTTAACTATGTACTAATTTATTTCATTCTCACAACAGCATATCAAGACATGACAAAGAAACATCTTTTGAAAATATATCTTACAATGAGCATATTTTTGAAGATTTATATTCATTTTTGTTGTTATATTTTCTTGTTATTTCTAAAATTTACTTTTTTTTGACAGGCAGAGTTAGACAGTAAGAGAGCGAGACAGAGAGAAAGGTCTTCCTTCCATTGGTTCACCCCGCAAATGGCTCCTACGGCCAGTGTGCTGCGCCGATCCGAAGCCAGGAGTCAAGTGCTTCCTCCTGGTCTCCCATGAGGGTACAGTGCCCAAGTACTTGGGCCATCCTCCACTGCCTTTCCGGGCCACAGCAGAGAACTGGACTGGAAGAGGAACAACCGGGACAGAATCTGGCACCCCAACTGGGACTAGAACCCGGGGTGCCGGCGCTGCAGGTGGAGGATTAGCCTAGTGAGCCATGGCGCCGTCCTCTAAAATTTACTTTTAAAATGTGTCATTTTTCTCTACAAAATAATGTTATCCAAATTTGTTTTACATGACTTTTATATATACCACCTATCTACCTATTTAACTGTAAATTTGTGTGTATAAAATAATGGTTTTTGAATGTTTTTGTCAATTTTTAATATGTATAACTTAAATTTAAAAAACATATACAAACATTAAAAACTAACACAAAAAATACTAAAGTAAGTTGTATTTTTCATGCTATTTCCTCAAAATTAAGTAGGTAACTATTGTCCTTCATAATTTCTGTAAAACTTTTTCAAGTTTTCCCAGGGATATATCACCAAGCAAACTGGCACCAAGTTCTCATCATATTTTTTCATCCTCTTATTTTTTGATGAAAATCATATTATCCATTGTGTTTAGGACATCTAAAAGACTATCCTATTCTCAGGAGCAATCTCTGTTAACAAAAAAGAAACTTATTGACAAACCTCACACACGTGAGAAACCTCACATAAGTTAAAGGTTTATGGATAATTTCAAAGATATAACAGCCAGGCAGCAGGCACTAAGAATATTGGGCTTGGAGAAATTGAAGCTGGCTCCAGAGTTTCTTTCTCAATCACTCATGTGCTTTTTGCCTGAAAACGAAAAGGCCTGAGTGAGGCGGGTAGGTTGATGACTCAATAATGGGTGCAATTTTGTTCGCTAAATATATCCATTTTATAATCAAACTTACATGATCGGTTAGGAAGAGAAGCACCTCTCTTCCACATTGATACCCACACTTCAATTACTGGAACCTATGAATACGAATCCCTTACATGAGCAGTAGAGCTTTTCAGAAGTGATTAAGGCTAAGAAACTTGAGACGGGAAGATTATTCTAGTTTATTGGATAAGACCAAATATAATTCCATGAGTAGTTAGAAGTGGGAGAGGCAGAAGAAGGGGTTATTGGGAAATAAAATAAGAAAGACTGGATTCAGCATAGCTGGCTTTGAAGATTCAGTCATCAGCCCAGGAAAGAAGCTGTTCTGGAAGCAGAACACAATTAATTTTACAACCAGCTTGAAATTTGAGAGGTTAGTCCTACAACTGCAAGAACAAAATTCTGAAAAGGAAAAAATAAGAGTGCTGCCGATCAACCCCTTGATCATATTCTAGTGAGACCCATTCCACACTATAAAATAGTACATTTGAATCTGAGTTATTTTAGACAACTCACTTTATGGTGATTTATTATAATAGCAATAATAAGCATATATAAATGATATTATCTAGAGACACTTAGATCACAAATCCATATATTTGAACTTATTTTTCTGTTTTTAAAATATTTATTTATTTACTTATTTATTTGAAAGGCAGAGTTACAGAGAGGCAGAAGCAGAGAGAAAGAGAGAGAGAGAGAGAGAGAGAGAGACAGAGAGAGAATTCTTTGATCCTCTGGTTCACTTCCAGATGGCCGCAACCGCTGGAGCTGAGCCTATCCAAAGCCAGGAGCCTGGAGCTTCTTCTGGGTCTCCCATGCACGTGCAGGGACCCAAGGACTTGGGCTATCTTCCACTGCTTTCCCAGGTCATAGCAGGGAGCTGGATTAGAAGTGGAGCAGCCGGGAATTGAACCGATGTCCATATGGGATGCCAGCACTGCCGGCAGCAGCTTTACCCACTGTGCCACAGTGTTAGCCCCTGTACTTATTTTTCATAAGCAGTCCTTATCCAAAGGCATTATTCTAAGAAATTCCATGAACATAGACCACACTTGCAACACATATCATTAGTATCCTCAGTAAGACATCCATTTTTCATCACATTTACAAGGACTTTAGATCTTTACCTGGGAGTGTTCTCTACCTTTTCCCTGTCAGCTCTCAAACTGCTTGGAAATGAATTAATCCCAGAATTCCCTTAGCTCCTTTGTCTCCAATGTGTTTATTTTTTTATCCATTTCTTAGTTGCAAGTATATAGAAAAAAGATTTGATTTGTACATCGAGCCTGCATCCTGCAAGTTGGTTAAATCTTATCTTTAGTTATGATAGTTACATGAGTAGATTTCCTTGAACTTCTATATTTCTAAGATTAGATCTTTTGTGAGGAAGGATACTTTATTCATTTTCTAATTTTTATGCTGGTATCTGAGTTTTAGTAGTTTTCTTACACTAGCTAGCAGCCTCAAATAGCTTTTTAAATGAATGGACTCACCCGTATTCTTCCAGATGTTTAACAGTAAATATTCAGTATTTATCCATTATATTCATGCATTTTGTAAGTTTCATGAATTTTATGAATTTTACTCCCCATCATTTGAGAACTTCTTATGGCAACAAGATGTTAATTTTCTGTATTGGTTTGGATGTTATGATTTCCCCCTCTTATTTTTAGTTATTTGCACTTAGACCATATTACAAAAATCCAGGATAATCTACTCATTTTAACATCCTTTACTAAACTGAATCTGGAAATAACCTGATTTCCATAGAAGATAATATCCACAGGTCCCACGAATGGAATGTAGCTCTCTTGGAAGGTGGGGTGTATTTTTCACTGAATTCTTTGGCCTAAATCCTTACAGAAACAAACACTAAAATAGGATTAAGGACATAAGGGATCTTTAAAAGTATCTGTAGAGAGGGTGGAGGGGGAGTTTGTGGCCTCAGTTGGTTAATGTCTCTACTATAGAGGATACTTCCTAGTGGATGGTAACTTGTAATACATCAGCTGTCACACTTCATACCTCCTTCCAGCCGTTCATTGACTTGCCTCTACTCTGAATTCTTTGACTCTGATTATCCAGTTGCTTTTCAGGCCCTGAACTGACAGCTTAGTCTTATCCAACATCTAAGAATCTGTATGTATTCTCTTACCAGGTCATTCCTTAAGACCCAGGGATGCAGACATTTCAAAATAAAAGCACGACAGTAAGGAAAACTGTGTCGTCTGGCAACAGCGTGCAGAGTGTAAAGTATAGTAAATGTGATGCACAGGTGCTTCACACTGGCATCTGCTGCACCCTGAGTT
Source organism: Oryctolagus cuniculus (assembly GCF_051225735.1). NCBI lineage: Eukaryota > Metazoa > Chordata > Mammalia > Lagomorpha > Leporidae > Oryctolagus > Oryctolagus cuniculus. Next base: position 61,786,029 of record NC_142874.1, on the reverse strand, counting down.
ATTGAGATCAGTAAAACAACTTTTTAAAAAGGTGTTTCATCCCTTCAAGTGGAACATACAAGAATATCCTCTAGTCACCTGCACACACTTCTAACATTTATTTTCTCCTTCGAGGAGAAAGGCACTGTGGTGGCCCAGGTGTTTCTGGTTATTACTAAATGGTCTTTGAGAGCATGGCCAGCCTTTCTAAAGTGATTCTTAATCAAGTCTTCAAACTTATCGGGTCTATCACATGAGAACAAATATATGGTATATTATCAGTATCGAATATGTATATCCATACATTTCACTCACGCATGTAAAGAACATAAGAGAGGGCCGGCACCATGGCTCACTTGGTCAATCCTCCACTTGCGGCGCCAGCACCCCAGGTTCTAGTCCTGGTTGGGGCACCGGGTACTAGTCCCAGTTGCTCCTCTTCCAGGCCAGCTCTGCTGTGGCCTGGGAAGGCAGTGGAGGATGGCCCAGGTACTTGGGCCCTGCACCCACATGAAAGAACAGGAGGAAGTGCCTGCCACCTGGCTTTGGATCTGTGCAGCGCACCGGCTGTAGCAGCCATTTTGGGGGGGGGGCGAACCAACGGAAAAGGAAGACCTTTCTCTCTGTCTCTCTCACCGTCTATAACTCTACCTGTCAATAAATAAATAAATAAATAAATAAACATAGGAGAAACAGAAAATAATGGAAAGATGAATATAAGGATCATAAATTTTTAGCATAAAGTTCATTTTAAGTTCAGTAAGAAGTTGCACGAGTGTCATTCTGTTGAGAAATTTTCCTTTCATAAATATCAAAATATTTTCTGTCTTGCAAATATTTTATCAATAGTAAAGGCGATGCGATGAAAACTCATGTTGATATTACCCAAGGACATTTTTCAAGGTGATAGACCAGAATAACAGATAAATCAGTCAAGGATTAAATTCCATTTTTAATGTCAAAATGTGTGTGTCACTTAAGTGTAATTTACTAATGTGCTTTTCTGTATAGATTTCCATGCATTCCCGGGTTTTGCCAAACATCACATTAGACGCATTTCAAATGAGACCGAGCCTTGCTCTTTAAATTACTTAACACATGCTGTGCTAATTGTCAAAGATATATATTATATTTTGTTATGATCTCAAGATATATTCTTAATTGCTGTATTTAGTTCATAAAACATGAAATATGTGCTATAATTTAATCATACAGGAAAAATAACATTTCTTTCATTTTCCATGAATCATTCAATCTGTTTTTCTATATATCTAAGCTATTGCTTTCTAATATTATTTATACATTAAGCTAATTAAGAAAACTAGGGTACGTTTTAATTATTTTTTGAATTAATAACATTCTGTCATGTTAGTGCAACTACATTTTAAACTTCCATATACCTTGAAAATAGTGTCTAAAATATCAAATTACATTTAAATGAAAGCATTTTACTTTTTGATTTTATTTTAGGAGACATAATAAATATTGATGATAATTAGTGTTGAGTGGAATTAGAAATATGGATTAATGTAAAATACGTTATAATGACAAATTAGTAAAAATTCTGTTTTTACAAAATATGATTTATAAGAAAATCAAATAAATACTTGAATATAAATTTCCCTCAAGTAAGTTATTGCTTAAATTCAGTTATTACTACAATCAATTTATTTAATATTAATGCTAAAATTACTTTTAAATACAACAAACAAACGTTATAGAAATGTGAGTTTAACTATGATCAAGACTTTTTAGTATTACATAGAGACGTAAGCTATTTTCTTGGTCACATATCATTATTTTTTCAAACAAAATCATCTGAGTGTATCTAGATACTTCTCCTGTACTTTCAATTGACAAAATGTAGATGTTGAAGAAGCAGAAATTCTTGGCACATATAACCTTCTCTAAATGGAAATTAGATAGCATATGTTGTTTGTACTATAATGAAACATAACAACAGTTGACAATAACAATCAGAATATAGCAGATCAGGGACAATTTGAATTTGTTGATGCTCTGTCTAGTTGATCTGTTCATTGATGAAATGGAGTGTTGATGTCCCCCATTACTATTGTATTAGAGTCTATGTCTCCCTTTCGATCTATTAACATTTCTTTTAAATAGCCAGGCATCCTATAATTGGGTGCATATACGATTATTATAGTTACATCTTCCTATTGAATTGATCCCCTACATCATTACAGAGTTCCCCTCTTATATAGTGCCCTTATTTGTTTCTTTTAACAGTTTTTATGTTATAATCTATTTTGTCAAATATTAAGATGGCTACATCTGCTCTTTTCTGCTTCCAATTAGCATGGTCTATCTTTTTCCACCCTTTCACTTTCAGTCTGCATGTATCAGGTTGGTGAAGTGTGTTTCTTATAGGCAGCAAATAGAAGGGTCTATAATTATCTCTCTAAATAGGCCTTCTATTTCATTCTCTCCACATCTTCAGGAACACCTAAGATCATATGTTGGGTCATTTGATAGTATTCCATAAATCTCCAACTCTGTTTTTAGTTTTGTTAATTTCTTCTCCTTCTTCTTCTTCCAAGCACAGGCACCCAACTTCAGCTTCCTGCTAGTGGAGACCCTGGGAAACAGCAATAATGGCTCAAATAGGTGGGCCCTGCCACACCTTAGGAGGCTTGAGTTGTTTCTAACTCTTATTTTCAACCTGAGCCTGATCCATCCCTGGTTGTTGCAGGCATCTGGGGAGTGCACTGACGAATAGGACATTGTTCTTTCTCTCTCTCTTTTTCTCTCACCTCCTTTTCAATTAAATAAATAAATATTTAAATTAAATATTTAGATTTTAAAAAGTAAAGAAAAAGACAAGTAACTTAGTATGAATACATAGAAAGTTTTGAAAAAAAAAATAAAAGAACCTACATCCTACTAATAATCTTGGTACAAACCTGAAACCACTAAGTGGGAGCATTGAGAATGGCCATCAGAAATAAATATTCATAATGTTCTACATGAATGTAAAGGAATCAACTGTATAAATATACAGTCATACGTGAAACTTAGAAACTCAATACTGAGAAAAGGTCATGGAAGATATCTATAATAAAATGAATGTGCAACATATGAAACTAAGTTATATCTTGCTTACAGAAAGGTATTCGAGGACAATTTAAGGAAATTCATAAGAGTAATATCCAAAGAAATTAGAGTGCTGGAGGATGAGTAGTACATAAAAAAAAAAAGCCACAGACCTCAATTTCTTTTAACTGTGACTTAGTGAACAATTTAGTGATATTTAACTGTTTATATTCTGCTCTTGAATAAAAAAATATATAGATAGTCTTCACCTTGCAGTGAGGATGGATCCTCCTTAAAAGCCCATTGTAAGCTGAAATTATCATAAATTGAAAATGCCTTGATATGCTCAACCTACCAAATGTGGTAGCTTAACAACAGACTGCACAAAGGGATCCCAATTGTTTATCCTTACGGCCTCTCGTGGGCACGTGGCTGGTTGGGACCTACTGCTTCAGAGCATTGCTAGAGTGCTATAATGCTTGTCAGTAGCTCAGGAAAAGACACCAATTCAAAATTTGAAATATGGTTTTATACTGAACCCATGTCACTTTTTACCATAATAAAGTCAAAAAAGTACATAACACTGTTGGAAGGTGGGGACCATCTAAATGTTGATATTCTCAGTAGAACTTTGTTTCATTCAATCCATTAGAACATATTCAGAGATATTTGTTCCTGCTTCATATGCACACAAGACAATAAAGTCTATTTGGTTTTAGCCTAACATATTTAATCTTTGTTTAAACGTGATAATAAGAACAAATTTTGTTGTTGTTCAGCCTGATTAAAATATTTAGAATGAATGTGAAATTTTTCTGTTTATAGCATGAAGAGTAAAAACCAAAAAAAAAAAATCTATCAAAAGATTGAGCTAGAAAAGATTACATATTTTTAATTTTTATTCTAAATTATTAGTTACCAGAGTTAACACTAGAAAGAAAAATAACTAATTGAATAATTTGATGTACACATTATAGGAAGTGTCGAACAAATCACTTCAAAATCAACCTTTCAAGTGTTTTTAGACAGACTGAAAATGAAAACATGTTATCAGTATGTTGTTGAAAATCTGCCACCTGGTGGAATAGACCAGGAACTACAAGGACAAAGGATTTTCTTTTTCTTTTTTTCTTCTCTGATTATGTTTGTGTTTCCCCAAACAGAACATGCAGCTTTAAAGCAAAAGCTAGAGACTAGGGAGAAGATTATTTGGGTGAAGTAGCTACATTTAAAAACTGTGTTTCACAAATTATACTATCTTGAAAGTGAATAATGTAGGAAATAGAACATAAAAGAAAAAATATATATACACAATATAGTGCTATAATATTAGTTTAATGCACAGCAGTAAATTTTATGAGAAAATATTTATTATGTTTATATTATGTGTTTTAATTTCATCAAAATTAACTCTGCTACTTTTTATTAGCATCATAATTATTAATCAGGTATGATGTTACTAAGAATGAAAAAAATGGAACTACCAAAAATAACATCAAAAGTAAATCTTAGCCTTCATTTTAGTCTCCAAACATTACAATAGCTGTATTTTTCAGTGTAATGTTGTGTATTAAATGATGAAATTTAACCCTTATCCTTCATCTAGGAAATCATCAGTTTTATTTGAACTGATTAAGTACCATGCACACTGCTGACTAGATTGTTCCTCAACTTTTCATGATACTAGATTTTATGTGCATGTTTTTGGTTATTTTTATTCTGTTTCTTTCACTTGGTTCAAAATGGAAAGCTATGTATGACATATTATCCATGCGTGTCTGTGAGTGTGTGTGTGTGTGTAATATATATTCATGTGGCAGTGAAATATAGATGGTAAAAACCACTGTGGACTTCTGTCAATATTATTACTTGTAAGGAGGAAATGGGCCAAAGTAACAAGGTACAATGCCCACAACAATGACCCAAATTATGTAAGATTTGCTATGTACATTAATACATTAAGAAAACTGTTTCATAGAGTTTAACTCTCCCAAATTTTCTTATTGCAAAATAGCTTGATTTTAATGTTTGATAACATTTTTAAATAAATTTACTCATCAAAAGTAATATTATAGTTACATGAAGATTAAATAATTCTCCCAAATTTTGATAATTCATGTGTAACATAGAGTGAATAAAATGGAAAAACGTTGAGTCTTCAAATGAAGAGAGGAGACTGGCGCATTCTTTCTCTGCCAGCCTCTTTATTTAGGGATACAAACAACTACACTGACTGACAAGCGCGTAGGCACAATAAAACATTAAGCATCATACGTAATAGGAGCAGAAAAGGCCAACCTTGCTGTAAGGTAAGAAGGCATAACATAGGACTATAATTACAGTATACATTGATTATTATCAGGTTCCCCAAACCTACATACTTTGATCACTTTGAAACAGATTCCTTTGTCCACCACCCTGCTGACCACTGTAGCCACATCCCCCTGGGAGGGTGTTCCCTCACCCAGCCTGCTTGAGCAGGGTCAGACCTAAATGTGGCCATGTTCTCTACCAGGAGAGTTTTCCCTCCTGTGAACGCTTAGGCAACATTCTCTACAGAAAAATGCTATTTTATGACAAAGACACATAGGATAAAGAGATACAGATTTATACTCCAGAATGCCTAGGAAAGTTAATCTCTTATTAAGCTAACTCTTCTATTATTATGAATCACTGAGAGACTGAATAAACAGAATTCTCCTAGGAACTTGAATTAATATATCAAATTTGAAATACATCAACTTTTAAAATAATAATACAGGGGCCAGCGCTATGGCATTAGCCGATAAAGCCGCCGCCTGCAGTGCCAGCATCCCATATGGGTGCTGCTTCAAGCCTTGGCTGCTCCTCTTCTGATCCAGCTCTCTGCCATGGCCTGGGAAAGCAGTGGAGGATGGCCCAAGTCCTTGGGGCCCTGCACCAGCATGGGAGACCTGGAGGAAGCTCCTGGATCCTGGCTTCGGATCCACTTGGCTCCAGCCCTTCCAGCAGCTTGGGAAGTGGACCAGCAGATGGAGGAACTCTTTCTCTCTCTTTCTCTCTCTCTCTCTGCCTCTGCCACTCTGTGACTCTACCTTTCAAAAAATAAATAAATCTTTAAAAAATGATAATACATAAAATTGGATAATAAAGGATGACAAATAAGGTGAAAATGGTAATGATGCTTCCCCACTCACTAATTTGGTTAGAAATGACTGAGGATTTTCTTTTTCTTCATTTTTTTTTTAAATGGAGACACAGTGTATGCATACATTTATCAGGTAGATGATAATCACTTGGCAATGTATCCAAAGTATAATGATCAAATCATAGCAATCAGAATTTCTGTCTTTTCTTTTTTTTTTTTTGACAGGCAGAGTGGACAGTGAGAGAGAGAGACAGAGAGAAAGGTCTTCCTTTGCCGTTGGTTCACCCTCCAATGGCCGCCACGGCCGGCGCGCTGCGGCCGGCGCACCGCGCTGATCCGATGGCAGGAGCCAGGAGCCAGGTGCTTTTTCCTGGTCTCCCATGGGGTGCAGGGCCCAAGCACCTGGGCCATCCTCCACTGCACTCCCTGGCCACAGCAGAGGGCTGGCCTGGAAGAGGGGCAACCGGGACAGAATCTGGCGTCCCCACAGGGACTAGAACCCAGGGTGCCAGTGCCGCAGGCAGAGGATTAGCCTAGTGAGCCGCGGCGCCGGCCCAGAATTTCTGTCTTTTCAAACATTAATCATCCTCATGTGTTGGAAACCTGTGTGCTCTTTAGTTATTTTGAAATATAGATTATGAGAGACTACAGACCCTGCTAGGCTATGGAATCATAGTTACTATAATTATATAATGCTATGTAATTATACAGAGAGCAATGTCTATCTACTAGGCCACAGAACTAATTCCTCCTGTGTTTTGCTGTCCATTATGTAACTTCCTTCTGTTCCCCCACTCCCTACCCTCCGTAATCCCTGGTGACCACCATTCCACACATGTCTGTGAGACTGATATTTCAGTTTCCACAAATGAGTGAGAATATGGGGTACTAAAGTTATCTGTAAAATTATAAATAGAGAAGGAAACAGAAATTAAATGAAACACTTTCTTTTGGACATGAGTAGAAATCACTCTGATCTGATAGGTACAGAAAAAAATTAGTAAAAAAGATAGATCTAAATATTATAGAACTGGGAACCAGAAGAAATATCTTCAAGTAACAACAAATTTGAGCAAAAAGCTAAGTATAGACGACAACAAAACAATGCTTCTTTGTATTTTTTCAAGCCAGTATTTATATCACTGTGATGTCATTAAGCTGGTCTGACAAAGAAGGAAATTATGTACTATCTGGGTCTAGACAATCAGAATTGTACACTGTTGCAGCTGTGGGCTATCCTCCTGCTGACTGTCCCCACATGCACACTTGCTAGATCCCATCCTGCTGACACAGTAATTTCTTGCTACAGTTTAGGGATTTATCATTGATGCAAACTTATTAAGCTTACTACCTACAATAAGCTGCTTTATGTGGGTAAACCAATCACTTTCCATAAATGTCTGATTGGAAACCTAAAAAAATATTTTCCACTCTTTTTGTGACATATCCACCCTGGTTCTTAATACAATTTACATTTTAATAATTTAATGCAATACAAAAGCTGTGGTAACTTTTAAATCCTTATTTATCTCTATAATAGATTGAATCAGAATGTCTTAATATTATGTTTGCTTTTGGCATTCAAGTGGGTTTTAAGCCTTTGAGAAGTATGTGTATATTTATTTATACTAACATGTGTTTGCTTGTTTTATACAGAAGTGTTATAGTAGTGTTTTTTTTTTTTTTTGAGACAGCTAACACTGTAACCTCTAACATGGAAAGAGAAGACCAATTCACTGATCTCAACAATCTTGTTTCTTCAATAAATGAAAACTTCATCTCAGTCATATTTTTAAACTTTCTTATTATCTGTATCACAGACATCAGTGTCTCCTAGAATTTCTCCAATAAAGAAGATACTCACTTTAGAATCTATTATTTTTCCAACTCTCTTACCATCTTATGAATAATTATTTGTCTCTTCTGTATTGTAAAATGAATATCCACAACAATGTGCAGTTCAATAGAACATTAGCTTTATGAAGTATATTCTTGACATTTGCACTGTAGATTTCTATTGAACATTTAAGCAATGCTCATGAAAATAACACACAATTGGCATGCCTTTCACATACTACTCTATTATATTAATCTTGCAAACTGCCCTGTTTGTTTTCACTACTTTTCATGCTTCAGACATCAATTTTGAGTTGGAGACTACCTACTTAAACATTAAGCTTCATAATGTTCCTTTGCTTAAATGTTCTACAAATTATGCTATTGAGCTGCAGAAAGCTATCCCAATCAAGTGTAAACTTCATGCTTAATTGATGAACATGTAAATTCTGCTCTCATCCCTGATTCTTTTATATCCCCTATTCCTTGGATCAGCCAACCATGCTTTATTTTCTTCAAATCTTCATTATTGGCAATTCTTTATTACAAATCCCATTATTTCGGGGATTGGTTATTTAAAAAATATGTATACAATTTTTGAGAGAGAAAGATAAGGAGAGGGAGAGAGAGAGAGAGAGAGAAGGAGAGAGAAAGAGAAAGCACACATTTCTGTCGGTTCGTTCACTCTTCAGATACTAAAATAGGTCAGGATCAGTGGACAAAAGCAGGTAGCCTACGACTCAACCCAGGTCTCCTATGTAGACAGCAACAATCCAACCATCTGAGGCAACACCTGCTGCCTCCCATAATGCACAGTAACAGGAAACCAGAATTGGGGCCAGAGCTGGAAGTCAAGGACTTCCATTATAGGATGTGGGCATCTCAAGCAGCAGCTTAATCACTCAGACAATCACCCAACTTGCTCCATTACAGTTTATAACCAAAGGTACCTGAACTGCTTGAGTAATGTTCTGGGTAATGAGTACAAGGTCCTATCGACAGAGCTCTTCACTTATTTTTGATTGAATTAAAGTTCTTTTCAACTATTTCTCCAATTCAGGGACAGAATAAATTCTCTACCTCTCTTGTCTTGGCAGTATTCTTTGTTTGAAACACATGTTCTCTTAAATAATCATATTACACACTGTGCTTAATTATAAATTACAATAATTTTCTTAAATAACCTAATAATTTAAATTAAAACCATGTACTTTATAAATTATATTTTCATTTGTAAGTACAGTTATTTAGCTTGGGGTTTACATATACTCCTCATTCTCCAAGGATATTCTAATGATTTTTATTTTATTGATTTTTTTTTGACAGGCAGAGTTAGATAGTGAGAGAGAGAGACAGAGAGAAAGGTCTTCCTTCCGTTGGTTCACCCCCCAAATGGCCACTATAGCCAGTGCACTGCTGCTGGTGCTTTGCACCGATCCAAAGCCAGGAGCCAGGTGCTTCTCCTGGTCTCCCATGGGGTGCAGGGCTCAAGCACTTGGGCCATCCTCCACTGCCTTCCCGGGCCACAGCAGAGAGCTGGCCTGGAAGAGGTGCAACCAGGACAGAATCCAGCGCCCCAACGGGGACTAGAACACAGGGTGCCGGTGCCACAGCGGAGGATTAGCCAAGTGAGCCGTGGTGCCAGCCTATTTTCTTAATTTTTGTTTCCAGAAATAAAGATACATTATGCAACTTATTTTATCAACAGCTACTTCAGAATTATACTAACACTTCTGGAAAGTTATAGTCACATTGTATGTTGCAAATATTTACATAGTATAAAAATGTAATATATGCTAAAACAAAATATGCTTTATAATTTTAGACATTTGATTGATTTTAAAAAGTAATAAATGAGAGGGCATATACTTAACAATGACTTTACTATTCACAGGAATATTTACATGGATCAAGGTTAAACTCCGATATTACTTTATTTCTTTCTAAAACACACCCATTAGAATTTTTGATAAAGCAAGTGTGCTAGCAACAATTTCCCTGTTGATCTGGTAATGTGTGATCTGGAAATTATGTCAGAAAATGTAAAAGGTATATAACCTGAAATCCAGGAGAGACCATGTGCGAATCTCCAGTTATCCTCTGCCAGTAGAGTTATATGGTCATTATTTAATTCTCATGATAATAACACATGTCAACACACACAGCATATTTCCAGCTGGAGTTTACCTGAACCATTTATCCAGGATTTTTATTGTGTATTTGTCATATACATTTATAGTGCTCCTGTGACTAATTTTTCTTACCAAGTTTGTAGCCCCTGAGAGTTCAGATTCTACATGACCACTGCCCTCATAGTAAACCACATTCTTAGCCTAACATATCTTATGTGGTTCAAGAACCCACCATAAATTCAATTGTTAATATAAGCCACTTAGAATGGCCCAAGGTCGTAGATATGCAACAACTCTCTTATCAGGTAGGGTTGCTATCTGTATTAAGTATGCATATATGCATATGTATATATGTGTATATATGTATACATATACAGATATGTATATATGTATTCATATATGTGGGTATATATCCAACAATAAATTATATATGCATAAATAGATGTATAAATATATTATATATATACCCACTAGCTTTTGAACTCTAACCTTTAAAGAAGCTGAGAGAAAAATGCAGAAATATTACATATTTATACAATTTGGAATACTAACCTTCTTACTCACTTTTAATTGTACTTTTTCTGTGAATTTGATTTACAATCTGGTGTCATTTGCTTATTCCAATAGATTTTTGTTCCCAGAAACCTTTCATTTATTTATTTTCCATAATTTTGATCCACTTTTATTCTTCATTTTAATTTCAGTTTGAAAGAGCTTTCCTAGGTACAAGCTTTTTAATATTTTATCTATTTTTGAGATAACATATTTTTGATTTACAATATAGATAAAGCTTATCTATGCCACTAAGTAAAGAGCTCAACAAATAAAAAGACCAGAGCCCAGCAGGAAGTTAGACAAGAGCTATATACAACACTCAAAGAAAAAGATGTTCAAATTCACTCATATAAAATAAATTTTAAAATGTAGTATATAAGTCCTCTCAATTTTTGGCACCTATTTAAAACAGTGTTTGACAAACACTGTAACACTCAGGGATTTTTCTCTTTTTATCAACTGAGGTATACATCATTAGATGAATGGATAAAGAATATATGGTTCACATAATGCACTGTTTTCATCTATACAAAGAGTTATACAGCTTCTTGATGGAGGTCCTGTGATTTTCTTTGTTTTTACTTTTAGCACATCACATGTGTTGTCTCCATTGCCTTGTTGTCTTCACTGATTTTTTTGAATTGCCAGTTGTTAATCTTGTTGAAGTTTCCCTTGTTTGTCAAGAGTACTTTCCCCATGTTTCCATGATTTTCTCTCCCTTTTTGATTATTAGCTTTCTGACTATGATGTGTGAAGGTCTGTTTTGTGTATATACTACTCTGAGTTCATTTAACCTCACGTGCATTGCTTCTTTTACTTACTCTAATCTTTATTGAGACACTCCATCATGTTTTCATTTTACCTTTTATTTTTCAACTCCATTTTCTATTTGCTTTGTGCAATTTCTGTTTTTGGAGATATTCCTTTTGGTTAGCTGGTATCATTGTCTCTTCATTTATTTCTTCTTGCAATGTTGTTTAAGGTATCCAAATTTAGATTTAGGAACATAGTGATATTTCTCACCACACCCTTCCTCCTGCCCAAGCTCACAGTCTTTCTCCTCCTACATCTTCTATTCTCACTCTTAATTTTTGCAAAGATCCATTTTAAGTTTACTTTATACTCATAAGATTAATCCTACAGTAAGTAAAGAATTTGATGAACAGTATGAGAAAAAAAAAAAAAACACTCTTCCACAACAGTAGAGACAAGAATTGTAAACAATCATGAAATCTCAAAATGTCACATTTGCTCCTATACATTGCATTTTTTTTCCTCTCTTAGTTACCACAGATAAGGCAAAACATATGGTATTTGTCTTTATGGGACAGGCTTACTTCACTAAGCATAATGATTTGCAGTTACATCCTTTTTTTTTTTTTGTAAAATACAAGATTTCATTTTTCTTTTACTACAAAATGCTATTCTGTAGTGTATGTATACCATAATTTCTGTATCTAGTCATCAGTTGATGAGCTCTGGTTTGACTGCATTACTTAGCTACTGTAAATTAAGCTGCAGTAAACATGGGAGTATAGATAATTCTTTCATATGCTTTATGGTCTAGGCAGAAGCTAGGAGCTTCTTCCAGGTCTCCCATGCAAGTGCAGAGGCCCAAGGACTTGGGCCATCTTCTACTGCTTTCCCAGGCCATAGTAGAGAGCTGGATTGGAAGTTGAGCAGCCAGGACTTGAACTGATGCCCATATGGGGTGTCAGCACTGCAGGGGACAGCTTATCCACCATAACACAGCTCTAGTCCTATTGTCTTTATCTATGAATTATGCCTCTATAGATTAGTAGAGTGTCTATTCTTTCAATGAATACCAAAAGACATGTACTGGGTGTGTCCGAGGATCTCTGTTCAGTGCTCCAGGTTTGGTTGAGTATCCAGGACAACACCCAAGTTGGACACGATGGATCTCCTCTTCTTAACAGGAAGGAGAATATGATCACCTCTGTTGGTGTAATCACACCCTCACCTCCCCTCTTTCAGTGTGATCTATGCCCAAGTGTTAGCCCACAGTGGGTGCAATAGTCATTTGTGCTGCTGCATGAATTGTGCAGTTCTCAGTGTGAGCATGGATCCCACTGCAATGACCCACCCTGGGCAGTGAGGGAGCTCTAAGCGTGTTGGGTTGCACACAGTGATTTCCCAGAGACCCAGCTACACCTGGTGCCCTCTTGTGCAGTCACAATGTTCCCACAGTCTCGGCACACAAACCCCCACCATCACAAGGTGCAGAAGATCTATCTGCCCTGCTAGCCTGTTCCATCCACAGAGAGGGCTGAGATGTTCTTGGAGTCAGCAGCCTGCACATGTTCTGCCTAGGCAGTTTTAGCCCTGGGGCCAATCATATTTTGAGAGGCTGTGAGTACCTCACAGGTGTATGTGGGTGCCCATCCTTGTTAATGCTCCCAGCCAGACTCAAAGTCAGTGTGGAACATGGAATTTTCCCTCTGGTAAAATCTCTGGATCACATGTTTGCTTAAGTGCCACTGGTCACAGCTTTACTCATTTTGCAATGACATTTTCTTCCAGCCCATCTGAATGCACACAAGATCCTCTGCAGCCCGTACTGATATCAGAATGCCTCTTTCTCCCCATTGCCAGGTGTGCAAGAACCTGAGCTACTGCCGCCACCACTGCTGTCAAGATGGCATCTTGTTTCTGCCTTTTGCTGTGTGTGCTCATAAGGTCTGAAGAAGCTGCTACTTATGTCCAAAGTGGCACCAGCCCACTCTCGACTTGTTACTGGGTATCATTGTGGGGAGGATGGGAGAGAGAAATGTGCCCTTTCTTTCTTTTATTTTGTCTGGGTTAGCAGGTTCCCTGTCCCTCTTAGGGTTCCAAGCCAGACTCAAAGACAGGTTCTCCCTCTGGCTATATCAACAGTGGCACCGGCTCTTGCAGTCTGATCTCACCTCACTCTCCAAAGCTGGTGCTTTCTCTGTCTCTTGGTTGCTGGGGCCATGTGTTGTGTCTAAGCTTGTTGTTGTGCACCTGTATCTTCCACACAGATCCACAATGTTCCTCACCTTTCCATAGAATTTCTTTTTTGACTATTTATTTGAAATATTTACACAGAGAGAGAAGGAGAGGCAGAGAGAGAGAGAAAGAGAGAGAGAGAGAGAGGTCTTCCATCCACTGGTTCACTCCCCAAAGGGTTGCAACGGTCAGAGCTGTGCCGATCGGAAGCCAGGAGCCAGGAGCTTCCTCTGGGTCTCCCACTTGGGAGCAAGGGCCCAAGGACTTGGGCCATCTTTTACTGCTTTCCCAGGTTGTAGCAGAGAGCTGGATCAGAAGTGGAGCAGTCAGATCTCAAATTGGCCACCCATATGGGATGCCGGCACTGCAGGTAGCGGCATAACCTGCTATACCACACGGCCGGCCCTCCATGGATTTTCCACTGTAGTTTTCTAACTCTTCCTTGAGAATTTATTTTCTACACTTTTTAAAAATGTTTTCTCCTAGTCTAAACAGTATGCCCTTTCCCTCTTCTGCCATTTTGGATTCCTTCATTTATTTCTTTAAACGTGATTTTATCTAATTTGTGGTACATATTTTGATAGCTGCCATGAAATCTTTGATAATCCTACCATCTGTGAATCTGCAATGAAAATTTATATTGCCTGTTTCATTTCCATATTTATATTGAACACTTTAATTTTCATTTGCATGTATCACAATTTTTATTGTTTAGTATTTGTCATTGCTGACAATACACTGTAGAAATTCTGGATACTGATTTCTCATCCACCCCTGTGAGTGTGTGTGTGTGTGTTTGTGTGTGCAGTTTTTATTTGATGTTTTAATTTTAGTGGTGTGTACTGTTTGTTGTTGATTCTTAAAATTTATTTGAGAGGCAGAGTGACACACACACATACACACACAGAGAGAGAGAGAGAGAGAGGTTTTCCATCCATTGGTTCACTCCCCAAATGTACTGGTTTTAAGCATATATAGGACAAATTACATTTTTATCATTAACCCAGGTGCAGCCTATCCACTTCCAAGCTTGAGCGATCATGCTAGGGGGTTTCTATGCTCTGCCAAGTGTGATGGAGTGGACTGCTATTGTCCGACTGTTTTAGATCATAGTTTCAGACCAGAGTCTCACAGCATGTGTGTGTGTAGGGGGCACCTTCCCAGAATGGAGTCTCAGGTTCTCCAAAATGGAGTCCCTACTGTCCAGGTGTTACTTCAATCACAATGGCCAGGACTTGGCCAGGCAGAAACCAGGTGCCTAGAACTCCAGTCAGGTATGGCATGTGGGTAGCAGGTGCCCGAGTACTTGAGTCATCTCTGCTACTTTCCCAGGTGTGAGGAGCTGGATTGGAGAAGAGTCAGGACTCAAACTCGCACTCTGATTCGGGATGCTGGTGTCACAGCTGGAGGCTAAGCCCACCGTATCACAACACTAGCCCCAAGTTGTTGACTTTTGAAACTTTTTCAGAGTTGAATAAATTATTTCTCCAATGTCTATTATCCCTGGTTTCAACCTCTTATATCTTCGCTCAGATTTTCTTCACATTGGTAATCTAAGGTTTATCCTTTGTTCAGTACAAGCCGCATATTAGTCAAAGGTTATATTTAATTATCCTTATCCAATTAGATTTTAATCCTTTACCATTGGAAGTGAAAAATTGCTTGGCAGGTGCTGTCACACAGTTAAATGAATTTTTGTTTTGCCTTCTTCAATCATGGACTAGTGTCTTGTGTTTTACTTCTCTAATCACTGCTGAGATAGCTTAGCCTTGGGCATCGCTGAATTTTCCAAATTTCATGGATAAGTATTATTTTATTTATAGGTCTGGCTTCCTAGTAATTGCTTCTGAGCATAAGTAGCTAATTAGTGTTCAGTTATTGTTTCCTCTGAGGTTCTGCATAAGCCCTTGTGCCATTGAGGATTCCGCCTTGTTTTGAAGTGTCTGTGGGTGACTGATTGAGTGCTTTACATCTACCAAGCCCTGTTCTGATTGTGCCTGAGTACCCATCCCAGGATATTATATAGCTTAGTACAAATTCACCATCTTCCTTGCCCTCACAGTTCAAAGTGATCTCATGAGGCCCCTTGGCTATATTTTCCTGATATTCAGTATTAAATCCTAGATCCTCTGTTATTTGTCTTAAATCACGAAGGTACCAATTTCCCAGTAATTTCTTTCTGTGACAATTTTCATCGATTTGGAAAGTATTCTCAAACATGGAGTTTTGCATGCTTGATTCCAAGTAAAGTAAGTTTCATTGGTCAGGTTTGGAGGCTCTCACAATATGGCCTCCCTTTCCCGTCAAGCACAATCCATAAAGGACTTCAACAAACTGGCATTGAGGTTTTTTCCTGGAAAACTCCCTCATTCTACAAGTCAGTACAGGGTTAGAGAAGAAGCCTATTTTCTTCGTGGTTTGGACCTGCCATCACTGGATCTCTATGAGAAAATTGGGCAAGTGGCAACTGGGGACCTGTATTCCTAAACTACTTCACCTGGAAAGGAGATTCCATTGTATGATGGGGGAATGGATAGAAAAAAGGACATTAGTTTCTTCAGAAGTATTGAGAGGAATGAAGTTTCTGCAGCAGAAGGATAGGAAACATACAAATGCCATAACACTGCAGTACCCCTTCCCCAGATAAAGAGCTCCTGAAAGATTCCACTGTTTTCTTTGCCACATTCACTTATGAGCAAAACATCCATGTAAGAGATTCCATAACTGAAGTAGGGATGCAGTAGGGGAATGAGAATATAGGTCAAAACTCAGATTCCACAGATTCGCTGTTCCTATCAAGACAGATATTTTTAAATGAATGTTTAGTGTAATTTCCAGAGCCTACAAATTATTGTTATTTCTGTAACTTTCCCCAGTTAAATTGTTGGTTTGCTGATGAGATGATTCACCAAGCTATTTACTTTACCATTTTGGAAGTCCTCTCAATTAAGAATTTTACTGATATTGTTATAATGTCACCTGGCTCCCATTGTTTCTAATGAGAAGTAAAGGTATGCTTGAATGATTGTTCCTCTCTATATAATTTGTTATATTTCCCTTACCACTTTCAAGGAATTTCCTTGATACTTTGTTTTCAATATTGTGTGAGCCATTTTTATATTTATATTTTGAATTCTGTTTCAGATTAGCAGAGCTTCTGGAATCTTAAATTTAAGTCCTTCAATACATTTTTGAAATTTTATTTCATAAATTTGCATACTTTTTATTTCTGCACCTATTCACCCTTCTCTCTCTCTCTCTCTCTCTCTCTCTCTCTCTCTTTCTCTCTCCAGGTGATAAATTACATGCATTTTCGAACTTTGGGCTTATTCCCAGGTTCCTAAGTTTCTACTCATTGTTTTTTACATCTATTTTATTATCTCTTCTACAGAATGTGATACTTTGTGAAGACCAGCCCTTAAAAATACTCTTTATTTTGTACTTTGAATCTATCATAGGGCCCACATACCAATAATTTCAATGCCAGATATTTCATAGTTCTTGTGAGGCTATTTCTTTCTACATTCTACAGAATAATAATTGTTTAAACTTTTGTAAACGTTTTAAATTTTTGCTGGGGGTAGGTGAAGCCAAAACCAGAATCCAGTAACTCAGTCTAGCTTTTCAGCATGGGTGGCAGAGACCCAACCTCTTGAGCCATAACCTACTGCTTCTCATGATGTGCATTAGCAGGAAGCTTGAATCAGAAATGGAAACCAGGGCTGCCACACAGGCACTTTGATATGGGATGCAACATCCTAAGCATTGTCTTAACCACTGGGCCATGTGTTTACCTGTAAGATTTTGCATTAGTTGCATCACTTGGGGTAACTCAAGCTTTTTCTATTTTGATTGCTTCTCAGTAAGGATCACTTTTTTCTGATTAATGGATATGTTGAGTAATTTTGGATTGTGTACTGGACATTGTCAAACATCCATTATGGTGACTCTAAATTCTTTTTTGTTGTTAAGATTACTGATTCATGTTTTCTAAGCAGCTATCTCAAATGGAAGCTTAGTATCTTCTATAACAAGGGACAATTGAAGTCTTAATTGTTATTTAAGCCTGAACTTGTCTGTTTAATGTCTGCTCATGTGCACAACCAATGAGTAAACCAGAGGTAGAAATATAGTTTACACACAGAATTTGGGATTTCCCTTTTCTATGTGCTTTCTTTCCTGAGAATAGGAATTTAAGTTTGGGTATTATCTAGTCAAATTGTACAAAACAACTAAAGTGATGTAAAAAGTTTGTATTTTGAGTCATGTGAATACTGAATTTATCCACCTCACTTTTTGCTTGGTTTCTTTCTAATCAGCTCTTTAACTCTTGTTTTGCTCAGTTTCTTTGCCTTAGCCCAGATGTGCTAATACCATCTCGGTCTTTGGCTATTGCTATAAAAAATAACACAATTTGAGTTATTTAAACAAAGAAAAATGTGTTCTTTCCCTAGGGGCTAGAAGTTGGAAATCGAAGAGTTACCAGAGCCATTCTTTCTCTGAGATTCTGGATTGAATTTATGTATGTATGTATGTATGTATGTACGTATGTCTCCTCCTGGCTTCTGATGGTGATCAATCATTGTTGGGATTACCTTGTTGCAGCTAAGTCACTCTGATAAATATTACCACAAGGCTTTCTCCATGAATCTCTGTCTTCACAAAGCTTGTGTCTCTTCTAAAAAGTCCAGTCATACTGGATTAGGACTCAGTGTAATGCACTATGAGCTTCTTCTAATCAATCGCAGTTGCTCTGACCACATTCCTGACCTCATTCACATTCGTAGGTACTGGGAGTGTAGACGTTTAAAATATTTAAAACCTTTGAAAGGTCAAAGTATATTCTCTGTCAGGTGATAATTCCTTGTATTACCTTGTGTCACATTTAAAGTGGAAATTTTTAGATCCCAAATGACACCAAGAGGTATAAGACTCTCAGAGCAACACCTGAAGTGTCAGAGGAAATTTTTTGCTTGACTACATTCCTGATCTTTCTGTAGCTTTATTATTCCTTGTTTTAGATTCTTGTGTGTGACTTTTTCTGAATGTGTCATATTTTGCTATTACTTTTCAAGTTTTACACAGTGCCCCCTTGATCTTGAGAAATGGCTTGACTTGGCTCTTGAGCATAACTTCTGTCTGGACTCTTGCAAAGTCTGTCACATAAACTACTCTTGTAATTATTGCCACAAGTTGCCACTGCAGTAACTGTCCTTTTTGGAAGGCAGTCCAGAGGGGTGGCTTTTGCTCAACCAGCCAGCTGCTCTGTTACCCTTTGCTTCCCTCCTCTGGTAGTATCTAGTCACTGCAGCTGGCTTCTCAAGCTCTTTGAGTTAGGATATGAGTCTTTGATTTTAAAATTTATTCACCCATTCCTTCAAGAAATATTTATTGAACATCAGCCAGTTATAAAACAGATTGGGAGAGTATGAAGGTTTGCAAAATCATATCCTTTCATGGCTCTTAACACTAATCAAATAATTGCATATCATTTACATTGTCTGCTTTAACCTTTTAATCTGTATTTCTTTCATTGCCAGGATGTGCAATTCAGGCTATTTTGGGGATATCATATTACAATGATTGTTTTTTCAATAAGTTTTCTTACTTGTTTATTCTTTAATTTCCTCATCTAACTTTAAATTACTAAACTACTATACATGGATCCCAAAACACTCGTTGATACTATATGAATATACAAGACCTCTAGCATGAAATACAGTACAAAATCTAGTATAAAGGCAGTCATTAACAGAAGTAACTCTAATACATTTATTGAAGAAGTAATGCAGAGTAAATTAGAAATATAACTAAGAATCACTTGGTGCATGCAAACATGAATATACTTTCTTTTTTTGATTTTAAATAGTTTAATTTTTTATTTATTTAAGATGAACAAATTTCATGTATTTCATATACAGATTTAAGAACATAATGATACTTCCCCTTCCTATCCTCCTCCCACCCACCTTCCCACCCTCCTTCTTCTTTCTTTTCTTATTTTTCTTTTAATTTTTTACAATGACATACTTTAGTTTATATTATAATCACAAGCTTAACCCTTCACCAAAGAAAGAACTCAACACTTTGTATACAAGAACATTATATAAAAAATTCACTTCAATTTTAATTTCCTAATATAATTATCATTATTTCATGGATTTGGTTGTGTATTTTTTTAATGAGGGGGACAACACACTGCCTAACTCATGCAATTATATATATGAAAACTCTATATAACATTTTGTTAGATTTACTATTAAATACAAATGGGTTGGAGATATTAATAATTTTCTTTATAAAGTATTAATAGCTAGAGTCTGCGCACCAGCGCTGGAAGGGGAGGTGAGACAAAAACCTCAGTAACCCGAGACATTGGCGGGGAAAGGCAGAAAGAGCCTAGAGGGAACGAGGCCTGAAGCCCCAATGGGGAAAGTTCACCAGGCTGACTGGAGGAGAGAAAAGAACGAATAAATAAGGGGAACTGGCATGGACATTAGCCTCTCTCTCCACTCACCTTACAAAGCTGAGCAAGACAAAGAGCAGGCGCCATTTTATGTATGTAAAGCATTGCCTGCCATTACCCAAGCAGAAAAACCTGACTCTGGTGGGGAGAAATAACAGGAGGTTAGGACCTAGTGAAAGTGTGGAGCTAACGAACTGAGACTGTGAAAATCTGGGGGGGGGGCGAGAGAACTCACTGAGTACACAAACTCGGTAACCTTGGCAACCCAGTGAGAGACTGCGGAGAAATTTGAGGCCACACTGAGGGCTGCATAAACTCTTTGTGTGGTCCCAGGGGTAGAGCAGACGAATACCACAGGGGCCAGATTTCATACATCAACTACTCTCAATTCCACTCACTTGTGTGGAACTCCTTCCCAACTGAGCCAAAAAAGAGAAAGAGAGAGAGAGAGAGAGTGAATGAGAGAACAATCTTGGTGAGTCACCTTTGGCACACCCTTCTTCTGAAGAACAAAACAGAGCTCTCTGGCCACACCCATCACAGCCTCTAAGGATCCATCAAAAGCAGATTGTCCACTTAATCTAGAGTCATAGCACTGCGAGAAAAAGAACCACAGCAAAGAAATCAAAGAATATCTCCACAATGCCAAACATACGCATAAACCAAGATAACAAGAACAAGGAAGACATTATGACACCCCCAAATGAAATAGACACCCCTACTCAAGATTATGAAGATGTTGAGATAGAAGAAATGCAAGAAGCAGATCTCAAAAAATTGATAAGAACATTAAGAAGTTCTCAAAAACAAATTCTTGAACTATAGAAATCCTTAATGGACAAGATAGAAAATCTCTCTCACGAAAATGAAATATTAAGGAGGAATCAAAATGAAATGAAACAACTAGTAGAACATCAAACTGTGATAGCGACGACAAATCATAATGAAATGAAGATGTCAAGAGATCAAATGACAAACACATTACAAAGCCATAAAAACAGAATGGGTGAAGAAGAGAGAGAATATTGGACTTAGAAGACAGAGAACAGGAAAGGATACAGTCAGACCAAAGAAAAGAAGAGCAAATTAGAAATCTAAAAAATATTGTCGGGAATCTACAGGATACTATTAAAAAACCCAACATTCGGGTTCTAGGAGTTCCTGAAGGCATGGAGAGGGAGAAAGGATTAGAAGTTATTTTTAGTGAGATACTAGCAGAAAATTTCACAGTTTTGGAGAAGGACAGAGACATCCTAGTACAGGAAGCTCATAGACCCCTAATAAACATGACCAAAAGAGATCCTCACCACGACACATTGTAAGTAAACTCTCCACAGTGAAACATAAAGAAAAGATCCTAAAATGTGCAAGAGAGAAATGTCAGATTACTCTCAGAGGATCTCCAATCAGACTCACAGCTGACTTCCCATCAGAAACCCTACAAGATAGGAGGGAATGGTGAGATATAGCCCAGGTACTAAGGAAGAAAAACTGCCAGCCCAGAACATTATATCCTGCAAAGCTCTAATTTGTGAATGAAGGTGAAATAAAGACTTTTCATTGCAAACAGAAATTGAAATAATTTGTGGTCACTTGTCCAGCCCTGCAAAAGATGCTTAAAGATGTGTTACACACAGAAACACAGAAACACGGTCATCAATATGAAAGAAGGTAAAGGAAGGAAACCTCACAGCAAAAGATCACAGGAAATTCAAAACATATATTAGAAAATACCTTTGCAAATGGCAGGGCAAAGTTACTACTTATCAATAGTCACATTGAACATTAATAGCCTGAACTGTCCAGTTAAAAGACACCGATTGGCTGACTGGGTTAAGGAACAAAACTCATCTATTTGCTGCTTACAAGAAACACATATTTCCAGCAAAGATGCATACAGACTGAAAGTGAAAGGCTGAAAAAAGATATACCATGCCAACAGAAATGAAATAAGAGCGGGCGTAGCCATCTTAATATCGGACAACATAAACTTTACCACAAAAACTGTTAGGAGAGACAAAGAGTGGCACTATATAATGATTAAGGGATCAATTCAACAGGAAGATATAACGATTACAATGTATATGCACCTAATTACAGGGCACCAGATTATTTAAAAGATTTGTTAAGGGACTTAAAGGGAGACTTAGACCCCAATACAATAGTACTGGGGGACCTCAATACTCCACTCTCAGAAATAGACAGATCAACAGGACAGAAGATCAACAAGGATACAGTAGATTTAAATGACACTATAGCTCAAATGGATCTAATAGATATCTACAGAACTTTTCATCCTACACAGAAAGCATTTACATTCCTCTCAGCAGTACATGGAACCTTCTCTAGGATTGACCACATACTAGGCCATAAAGCAAGTCTCAGCAAATTCAAAAGAATTAGAATCATACCATGCAGCTTCTCAGACCATAAAGGAATGAAGTTGGAAATTAGCAACTCTGGAATCCCTAGAGCATATGCAAACACATGGAGATTGATCAACACGCTCCTGAATGAACAATGGGCCATAGAAGAAATTAAAAGAGAATTCAAAAATTTTCTGGAAGTAAATGAGGATAACAGCACAACATACCAAAACTTATGGGATACAGAAAAAGCAGTGTTAAGAGGAAAGATTATAGCAATAGGCACCTACTCAAGAAATTGGAAAGGCACCAAATAGATGAGCTTTCAGTTCATCTCAAGGATCTAGAAAATCTGCAGCAAACCAGACCCAAATCTAGTAGGAGAAGAGAAATAATTAAAATCAGAGAAGAAATCAACAGGCTTGAATCCAAAAAAAATTACAAAAAATCAGCCAAACGAGGAGCTGGTTTTTTGAAAAAATAAACAAAATTGACACCCCATTGGCCCAACTAAGTAATAAAAGAAGAGAAAAGACCCAAATCAATAAAATCAGAGAAGAAAAAGGAAACATAACAACAGACACCACAGAAATAAAAAGAATCATCAGAAATTACTACAAGGACTTGTATGCCAGCAAACAGGGAAACCTATCAGAAATGGATAGATTCCTGGACGCATGCAACCTACCTAAATTGAACCAGGAAGACATAGAAAACCTAAACAGACCCATAACTGGGACAGAAATTGAAACAGTAATAAAGGCCTCCCAAAAAGAAAAGCCCAGGACCAGATGGTTTCACTGCTGAATTCTACCAGACATTTAAAGAAGAACTAACTTCAATTCTTTGCATACTATTTAGAAAAATCAAAAAAGAGGGTATCCTCCCAAATTCTTTCTATGAAGCCAGCATCACCTTAATTAGGTCCTAAGCTGGAAAAAGAGGCAGCATTGAAAGAGAATCACAGACCAATATCCCTGATGAACATAGATGCAAAAATCCTCAATAAAATTCTCGCCAATAGAATGCAACAACACATCAGAAAGATCATCCACCCAGACCAAGTGGGATTTATCCCTGGTATGCAGGGATGGTTCAATATGCGCAAAACAAACAATGTGATACACCACATTAACAGACTGCAGAAGAAAAACCATATGATTATCTCAATAGATGCAGAGAAAGCATTTGATAAAATACAACACCCTTTCACAGTGAAAACTCTAAGCAAACTGGGTTTGGAAGGAACATTCCTCAATACAATCAAAGCAATCTAGGAAAAACCCATGGCCAACATCCTATTGAATGGGGAAAAGTTGGAAGCATTTCCACTGAGATCTGGTACCAGACAGGGATGCCCACTCTCACCACTGCTATTCAATATAGTTCTGGAAGTTCCAGCCAGAGCTATTAGGCAAGAAAAAGAAATTAAAGGGATACAAATTGGGAAGGAAGAACTCAAACTATCCCTTTTTGCAGATGATATGATTCTTTATTTAGGGGACCCAAAGAGCTCTACTAAGAGACTATTGGAACTCATAGAAGATTTTGGCAAAGTAGCAGGGTATAAAATCAATGCACAAAAATCAACAGCCTTTGTATACACAGGCAATGCCACGGCTGAGGAAGAACTTCTAAGATCAATCCCATCACAATAGCTACAAAAACAATCAAATACCTTGGAATAAACTTAACCAAGGACGTTAAGAATCTCTATGATGAAAATTACAAAACCTTAGAGAAAGAAATAGAAGAGGATACCAAAAAGTGGAAAAATCTTCCATGCTCATGGATTGGAAAAATCAATATCATCAAAATGTCCATTCTCCCAAAAGCAATTTACAGATTCAATGCAATACCAATCAAGATACCAAAGACATTCTTCTCAGATCTGGAAAGAATGGTGCTGAAATTCATATGGAGACACAGGAGACCTCGAATAGCTAAAGCAATCTTGTACAACAAAAAACAAAGCCGGAGGCATCACAATACCAGATTTCAGGACATACGACAGGGCAGTTGTAATCAAAACAGCATGGTACTGGTACAGAAACAGATGGGTAGACCAATGGCACAAAATAGAAACACCAGAAATCAATCCAAACATCTTGTTTTTGGATCAAAGATCCAAAACCAATCCCTGGAGTAAGGACAGTCTATTCCATAAATGGTGCTGGGAAAATTGGATTTCCACGTGCAGAATCATGAAGCAAGACCCCCTACCTTTCACCTTACACAAAAATTCATTCAACATGGATTAAAGACTTAAATCTATGACACGACACCATCAAGTTACTAGAGAACATTGGAGAAACCCTGAAAGATATAGGTACCAGCAATGACTTCTTGGAAAACACCCCAGAAGCACAGGCAGTCAAAGCCAAAATTAACATTTGGGATTGCATCAAATTGAGAAGTTTCTGTACTGCAAAAGAAACACTCAGGAAAATGAAGAGGCAACCGACAGAATGGGAAAAAATATTTGCAAACTATGCAACTGATAAAGGGTTGACAACCAGAATCTACAAAGACATCAAGAAACTCCACAACATCAAAACAAAGAACCCACTTAAGAGATGGGCCAAGGACCTCAATAGACATTTTTCAAAAGAGGAAATCCAAAGGGCCAACAGACACATGAAAAAATGTTCAAGATCACTAGCAATCAGGGAAATGCAAATCAAAACCACAATGAGGTTTCACCTGACCCCAGTTAGAATGGCTCACATTCAGAAATCCACCAACAATAGATGCTGGCGAGGATGTGGGGAAAAAGGGACACTAACCCACTGTTGGTGGGAATGCAAACTGGTCAAGCCACTATGGAAGTCAGTCTGGAGATTCCTCAGAAACCTGATGATGAACAACTTAATACGTTATCCCTCTTAGTATTTTTATTGTTTGTTCTACTTAATACTTTGGTTGAATAATGTAATCAATATAGTTATTCTGAAGTGTTGAAACTTAACTGAAAAGTGATTGCTGTTAAATAGAAGAGTGGGAATAAGAGAGGGAAGAGATGTACAATTTGGGACATGCTCAAGCTGACTTGCCCTAAACGGTAGTTAGAAACATACCAGGAGATTCCAATTCATTCCCTTCAAGGTCGCATGTACCAATGCCATCTCACTAGTCCCAGTGATCAATTTCTGTTCACAACTGACCATAATGATAGGACTAAGAGTCAAAGGGATCAGATAAACAAAACTAGTGTCTGAAAATACTAACCACTAGTGTCTGCAAATACTAACTGATAGAATATAAAAGGGAGAGAACGATCCAACATGGGAAGCGAGATACACAGCAGACTCCTAGAATGGCAGATGTCCTAAACAGCACTCTGGCCTCAGAATCAGCCCTTAAGCATGCGGATCTGGCTGAAAAGCCCATGAGAGTATTTCAGGAATGGAAAGCCAAAACACTCTGGCCAAAAAAAAAAAAAATAACCTAAATGAAAGGTCTCCACAAGTGAGATCCCAGTGGAAAGAACAGGTCATCAAAGAAGGAGGTACCTTTCTCTGAAGGGAGGAGAGAACTGCCACTCTGACTACGACCTTGTCTAAATATGATCAGAGTTGGCAAACTCAAAAGGCTTTCATAACCTTGACAACTCATGACAAGAGCGTAGGGTGATTACTGATGCCATAAACAAGAGTGTCCATTTGTTAAGTCAACAACAGGAGTCACTGTGCACTTACTCCTCATGTAGGATCTCTGTCCTTAATGTGCTGTACATTGTGATTTAATGTTATAACTAGTACTCAAACAGTATTTTTCACTTTGTGTTTCTATGTGGGTGCAAACTGTTGAAATATTTACTTAATATATGCTAAACTGATCTTCTGTATTTTAGGAGAATTTAAAATGTATCTTGATGTGAATGGAAGGGGAGAGGGAGCGGGAAAGGGGAGGGTTGCAGGTGGGAGGGAAGTTATGGGGGAGGAAGCCATTGTAATCCAAAAGCTGTACTTTGGAAATTTATATTCATTTAATAAAAGTTAAAAAAAATTAAAAAATAAAAAAAAACAAACGAAAATAAAAAGTATTCATTGTTAACAGTATTGTAGGAACTATTCTAAATACTCTCAAAAGTGCACTGTACATTCTCAAAATCTCTGTAGAAATGCTTCTCTCCTATTTACAGGAAAGGAAAATTATTCTCAGACAAGTTTAAAGGACTTATATAAGATTTACCTGTTTAAATAATAGCTGAGATGACCTTTCAGTTCCATTTCTGCTCCAATCGCTCTCCTTTTCCACTAAACCAAGAAATGAAGATGATAATGGTATTCATTTAATATAGCAGCACGGTTATACCTACAAAGACTGCTTCAAATAGTACTTTGTTATGAGATATTTTAACAATAGTAAACTTTTTTCTTTCCTTTTTTACTTTATTTTCACAAAAAAATTAAATATCGACCCCAATCTTAATCTGTGTGAGTTTTTTCATGTACCTCCCAGGTAAATCTCCAGTAGTTTTGTTATTCTTGCTGCTAGAAGTGCTGGTGGCAGACACCTCCAGGTCCCTCCAGGTCCCTCCAGGACTGACTCTGAAGTGACATTACTGGTAGTCGTAAAGAACCACATTTTTAACGTCACCCTCCTATCCTTCCTGGTGAAATCCGCATATATATGTGTGTGTGTGTATATATACATATATATATATATATATATCCTTCAACATGTTGATTCCTGCTGAAACTGGTCTGAAGGATTGATCCAGGTGCTTAATTTCTCGGGCGTTTAGCCATGCCACCATTGGACCCTTACTGCAGCCTTGCCTCTGTCCAACCTTCTTTCTTCCTCTATCTTTCAAAGTAAGTGCTTCCAAGGAAAGGCATTCCTTAGTATATAATTAGTATGCTAAGTACCAGCTGAAATCGGTCAGCTTTCTGGATTATCAGACTTATGACAGTTAATACCAGATATGGTCCAAGAAAGTGGCACTACGATAAGTTACAGTTGCGAGTTTCATCATCTTTCTAGGACCTCATCCCTGATGGTGGTCCAATTAATACATTGTTTACCAGTAGTAACTGGAATAATGTCCCTAAGGAAGGAGCCATACGAATTGATGTGATATAGCAGATATTTGAGAACTTTGGAAGACATAAGTACAAGACTAATGAAATTGATATATTCTAGATAACTGTAACTAAAACTTGAGAATGACTAATTAGTAATTGAAAAGTAAGTGAGAAAGACAGAGGATCTGCTTTGCAACATACAAAAACAAGTGTTAAATGAGTCTAGGATCTGTTCATGTCCCTCCTTGATTAGAATATCCTGCAATGCTTTAGCCCAGTTTTCCATGTTTCCTCCAGGATACAAACATCAGAAAAGACTGATTTTCAGGATCCTTCAACTGCAGTCCATGTCAGGTAATTAACTGGCAATATTTCATCCAAGTGGTGTAGTTTTCCTGAGCCTTGGAGAACTAGATCACCACCAGTCTGAGACATTATTGTTGTTGCTTGTCGTAAGTAATGAAGTTATTTCTCTTAATATACAGCTCAAGATGTAGTGGACTGAATTGGTAATCAGTGCACAGTGAACCAATGAAGCATATACCAGGTGACAAAAAACTTTGCCAACTGTAATGCAGCCTCAAATTGTAACAAGATTCGTGTTATAGCAATTCTGTCACTTTGCTTGGTGACCCAGGAGGTATTTTATTACTAGAAGTATCAGTGGTTGAAAAAGATACTTAGTTCAGACTGCTATAACAACAATATTATGGATTGGGTAGCCAAAACAGTGAACATTTATTTTCCACAGATCAGGAAGCTGAGAAGCCTAAGATCAAGATGTTTGAAAATCTGGTTTCTAGTGAATATCCAGTTTCATGCTTGTGCACAGTCACCTTCTTGCTGTCTGTCTATATAGTGGAAAGCAGAGGGTAAGAAAGTCATCTCTCTGGGCCAGTGCTGTGGCGTGGCAAGTAAAGCCAACACTTGCAGTGCTGGCACCCCATATGGATGCCAGTTCGAGTCCTGGCTGCTCCACTTCTAATCCAGCTCTCTGCTATGGCCTGGGAAAGCCATAGAAGGTGGCCCAAGTCCTTGGGCCCTTGCATGCACATGGGAGACCCAGAAAAAGTTCCTGACTCCTGGCTACAGATCCGCACAGCTTCAGCAGTTGTGGCCATCTGAGGAATGAACCAGCGGATGGAAGACCTCTCTTTCTCTCTGCCTCTCCTCTCTCTGTGTAACTCCGACTTTCAAATAAATAAATAAATCTTAAAAAAAAAAAAATAAAGTCAGCTCCCGTGTGCCTTTTCTTGTAGGGGCACTAATCCCTTCATTAAGGCCCCACTCTAATGAGTTAATCACCTCCCAAAGGCCACCATCTATAAATTCTGTAACACTGAAGATTAGGGTTTGAATATTAGATATTTGTATTCAGTTCCTAGCAGAATGCCTTGAAGAAATTGTGATAGGCTCTACAGGTAGTATTAGACTCCTAGCATCCTGAAGTAAAGTCATTCCATCTACTTCAGAAAATCATGCGCCTTAGAAATAATTCCTAGTGTCTGACTGCATCATGATAGAGATGGAGAACCTAGTCCTATACACCAAGAGTTCACGCAGTGAACTACCTGTCTAGGATTGAGTTATGTCAGATCCATAAGGATGGGTGATCCAAGCAACAACTCCCTCTTTGAAGGAAATAATGCAGTCTCCATCAAGCTTCTGTATAACCAGTGTGTAAAAGCAAACAATTCAAGTAGACACTCACGTTGATCCAAAAGGTGATTTTGAGTGTTTATTCTGCAAACTAAACTAGATCTCAGATTTTTCATTCCTGAAAACTTCACCTATGACATTAGCATTCATTAACTCAACCTTTCTTCCTCATATTGCTGGCTATTTCTGTACTTAGACTAAATTAATTTATAACAATTTTATTTGTTTATATTCCTAGCATATAATAAACTCTTCTCTCAGCATCTGACAAATTTACTCATAGGAAATATTTTATAACTAATGTACAGATTCAATTGATTTCATTATCTTAGCAATTATTCAAGTCCTATATTTCTAGTTATTTTTATTAATTTTGGTAACTGTATTATTGTATTATCAAATATATGCTTGTGTTTATGTTACAGATATAAATTAAAGAGTAAGAATAAGCAATTACCGGAAGAAAATATATATTCAGGGTAAGAATTTTATAGATATTATTATCATTTTGATTTCTAATTTTTATTTGATTCCATGATTTAAGTGATTGTAATCATATGTTAATTAACAGTGACACATGTCAAACTAACTATAGATTGCTAATTACATGGAAATGACTTTTAGAGCTAGTACTTTTCTAACTAGTCTGATTCTTATATATTCTAATTAATTCAAATGATTTATATTCATTAACTCAAACGATTGTAATAGCAATTTCATGAAGTTCCAGATATGCTTTCAGTTAAGGATGTAATGATAATTATACTTTCTCTAATATGAGAGTACTTCAAAATGTTCATGAAAAAATGGAATTAAAAGATAAGTTTATTTTAATCCAAAAATTTTTGAAATTCATGCATACAAAAGGTCTTTAGCAAGCTCATGAAAATTCATAGATTGAAAACACTATGCCTATATTTTAAAAATTTTATACCAAAATAAATGTATCTTTTAATTTCACTTCATTTGAATATTTTAAAATAGCTACATGTGTTCAATTACTTTATAGTTCCTTAGGCAAATGTGTATGTATGTATGTATATGTGTGTGTCACATGGAAAGCTTCTTGTCAGAAAATAGATATCTCAAATGAAAATTTAAAAACTAACTTGAATATTTTTTATGAATACAGAAAAAAAGAATAATAAATTATGTACTCTCCAGCCAGATTCACCTGCTTTCACATTCTTTTAAAATTTACCTACTATTGACTTGCAGCAAGTCCTCTGCTTCTATGGTCACATGGTAACTGAAATTTGCTCTCACTTAACACTTGATCTTAGAAGACATGGACTTTTCTAAGATGCATGAGTTTCCATTAACATGGTACTGCTCACAGAGTATTGTTTGTTTATGTGTAACTATGTACATCAATAGACAGTAAACATCATGATTCAATAAACGTCATGAATAAACCCTAAATGGTTCAGTTCACATTTCCTAAGAAATACTACATCCTGTAACATAGTTATAACAGAATTATGTCTTCTAATATATTACCAATAGCATATAACTCAATAATGTTGTGTAACTTTGGATTTGTATTTTACTTTCTCCATTACTTGTCTCACTTCCGAGTGTGGCATTTAGTCTTATTTCAGCTATTGCATTTGGCTATAATTTTGTTTTTGCCCCTTTAAATATATATTTTATATTTTTTCATGATGTATTGATGCTTCCATGCCAAACTGTTTGATGATCTAATCTCTGAGGTTTTTTTCTCTCCCAGATGATTTTTTGCTGTTTAAAAAGCAATAGTGATGTTAGAAATATTTATACATACAAATTTTTCCCACTTCCAATATCATTAAATAAAAAAAAAAAAAGATGGCATTCAAGTGTGTACCTCCATTGAGTACGTTCTAATTCTCCCTCCCGGTGTTTTTGAAGCATGTAGCACATTTTCTGACAGCAACAACCTATTCCTGGTCACTATATGTAAAGCTTCTATATTGAGTAAGAAGTGAAATTAACGTATCTGCTTCTCTCTAGCAAATAGGACTCAAATATGACAGACTGTTTATTCCAAAGTGTAGAGATCAGGACAGGCACTTTTTTCTTCTATTATGAGCAGTGCTATCTTTCTTTTCATTATGCCATATCAAAGGAAAAAAAATGAATAGGAAAGTATTAACAACTCAGTAAAACACAATGATAATATTCTAGGCCTGACATATTTACATCTAAGGATTACTTTTATTTTTCTTTTTAAAATCTTTCACAGGTTCTAAAACACTTCTAATGGAATTTCACACACACGCACACACAAACATTGTATACATATAAGAGGAGTGGGTAACAGGTATTTCGGTAATCTGTCATCTGCCTGCATTTCAGTGCATGTTACTTGTAAAACGTGTGATTTATAATACGCATTAGTGGTGATATATACCATATGTGAAAATATATTAAATACAGTTTACAGGATTTTTTCTCACAATAATAAATATGAGACAACCAGAACTGTGCAAGTAAGTTGTTGATGACTTTTCATGTTCATGTGCTTCCACATACATAAATTTGTATTTTTGAATGCAAATTTTGGTATTTTCCCTTTGTGCTAAGTTGCTGTTCAGGAAACTCATATATATGGTTTCAGCATTACCCAATGTTGGGTATCCAAGTTGGGAATTAATTAAGATGCAAACTACAGCAAATTGGAAAAACCTGCATTTTTGGAGCAACTTTATTATTGCCAGTTGCTTCAAATTGGTTAATATCTAGTTAAAATTTGATTTTTCTTTTCCTTCTTTTCCTTTCGGAAATTCACATCCATGCTTGGTTCCAGATCTTTTTATTTACTTATATTTTTTGCGATTGTAATTTTTAAAATCCAAACTTATAGAAGAAGTACTTTCAATGCTAATATGTCAAAAATCCCTTTTTTCTGTATGTTTCCCTCTTTAATTTTCCTGTTTAACCATGTGGTAGTGCTGTAGTAAAGAAGTGATGTTATAGGACAAGTTCAACCAAAGCAGAAATACAAATAGACATAAATATGCCTAAAGGTAATTATACGTTATGTTCCTCAAAGAGTAATTTTTTCACCATTTCATTGCATCATGAAACTGAAGAGAAATTTTATAATATACAAATTATATACAAAGTTTGCACCTTTGTTTTTGATAGTGAACACTTAAAGAAGACATTTAAACAGCTATGACATTCTATGCTTATTGATTCCATAAAGACAAGGACACTTTTAATTCAGTTGATTTTTATTGTCTGTGAACATGACACTATGCCAAGATGAAGAAACATAGAGCAAAGTTGCTATAATAAAATCCTCAGTGGGCTCTGTGCTCTCTACAGTGTAAATGGGAGTGTTATTATTATCTAGCTTAAAGATAAGCAATGAAACAGAAAAGTGCTCTGTATTTTATAGTGACAAGAGAGTGTTTGGGGTTGGTAATAATTAATTGTTTGTCTTTGCAAAACAGCAGGAGTTCACTTAGACAAATAACCAGCATTTACATGAGCTTGTGAAAAAATGAGATAAATTTACCACCACCTACTAATCTAAGAATGAAGACTATAATAATAGCTGTGAACAGTATTTTCAGACATGTTATCACTAAAATGCTTTCTTCTCTACAAATAGAAGTAAAAAAATCTCTGATACTGATGTCGCAGGCGGTGGCATAACCCATTGTGACACAATGTTAGCCCCAAAATATTAGACATTTGAAAACACTATTTCTCAGAATAGTACATAAGTAAAACAAGTCTAAAATGTGCTCTATATATCCACATTTGAGTGAATCTTTCTGCATATAGAAACTTTCTTGTGTTTAAACATTATGTTGGCAAATAGATCACCAACATATTAATATTGATTTTACTATATTTCAATCAAAATTTAAGATGTTTACATAGTATGACAGGATTAAATAGAAAATTAGTTGAGAATGAGTTTATGAAATGCATTTGTATTCTGACCTGTTACAATTTAGAAATGTGTATGTGCTTCAGGAATGACTGGAATCAGCTGACATTTCTCCACTGGCAGTGCAATCAAAAGATAATATTCGGGTTTAGCTTGGCTTCATCTTTTTCAAGTTAATGTTCATCATCTACGATTTCCTTTCCAGACAATAACCAAGTATATGACATTCTTCAGTGATGTCTTAAGAAACTAGAACTATATTATATCTTTTTGCTTTACTAGTGCTGTTATATTACTCCTGCATTTCAATTTGTAAGAGGAATTTTGTGGGCCAGGTGTTTACACAAATAGTCAGGCATTATATATGACACAGGGGGAAATCTCAAACAAGTATTTTCACATTTCCCACTCTCTACCATTGCCTCCAAATATGCCTCTAGATCTCAGTATAAATATTATACAATTACTAACAAGGAATAAAATGAGGGTCATGAGAACCTGAATGCAAATATAATGAATAGATCATTCAAATATATTCTATTTTGAAGAGATAATGTCATATTTTGTTCCATAATGTGAAATGGGGTAAACTAAACATGTTTGGTTAATTTTTAATGGAAATTGTGATCATGTGCATAACACATTTCTATTGAAATTTATGTTGCCTATCAATCATACCAGTTACTAATAAAAGCATTAATTCAAGTACATTGTACTGAGTAATCCAAATAAAACTCAAACAAAGGGCGAATTAATATGCTGATTTTCCATGGTATCTTTTGAATAATAGTTGAGTACATTGACCAGCCTACCTCCTGGCTGGAAGTCTTCGTAATTGTCCAGATTCACATTATGAGTTTCCTCTGCTCATTATTCCCCCTTGGCTAATTGCCTCTTTTCCTTCATTTGTACAAATTAGACTGCAGTTTGCTTGGCACATTAGCTTGAAATGTGCCACCAAGGTAAAACAGCTTCACTAAGGTCCAGCTATGCAACATTGCCACTGAGATCTATTTAAGTTCACTTAAAATAAAAAAAAAAAGTGAAATAAAAAGTAATTAAGTAATATTCAAATATGTATATTTCAATTATTCTATGAAAATGCTATGTTCACATATTTTCTTTTTTCTTTGAATTAGCTTATTTTTAAAAATTTTTGATTATCAAGACATTCTTATACATTTTGAAGTAAAATGCAATATTTCAAAATATACACATAGAATAAACCGAAACCAGGATATTAACCTTTATAATTCTGCAATTTCCTTTGTGTTTTCTTTTTTTAATTTTTTTTTTAGTAAATATAAATTTTCAAAGTACAGTTAATGTATTACAATGGCTTCCCCCCCCATAATTTCCCTCGCACTCACACCCCTCCCATCTCCCGCTCCCTCTACCATTCCATTCACATCAAGATTCATTTTCAATTATCTTTATATAAAGAAGATCAATTCAGTATATATTAAGTAAAGATTTCATTAGTTTGCACCCACATAGAAGCACAAAGTGAAAAATACTGTTTCAGTACTAGTTATAGCATTACTTCACATTGGACAACACACTAAGGACAGATCCCACATGAGGCATAAGTACACAGTGACTCCTGTTGTTGACTTAACAATTTGACACTCTTATTTATGGTGTTAGTAATCTCCCTAGGCTCTTGTCATGAGTTGCCAAGGCTATGGAAGCCTTTTGAGTTCGCCGACTTTGATCTTATTCAGACAGGGTCATAGTCAAAGTGGAAGTTCTCTCCTCCCTTCAGAGAAAGGTACCTCCTTCTTTGATGGCCCTGTTCTTTCCACTGGGATCTCACTCGCAGAGATCTTCCATTTAGGTCTTCCTTTTTTTTTTTTTTTTTTTCCCCAGGGTGTCTTGGCTTTCCATGCCTAAAATACTCTCATGGGCTCTTCAGCCAGATCCAAATGCCTTAAGGGCTGATTCTGAGGCCAGAGTGCTATTTAGGACATCTGCTATTCTATGAGTTTACTGTGTATCCCGCTTCCCATGATGGATTGTTCTCTCCCTTTTTGATTCTATCAGCTAGTATTAGCAGACGCTAGACTTGTTTGTGTGATCCCTTTCACTCTTAGACCTATCAGTGTGATCAATTGTGAATAGAAATTGATCACTTGGACTAGTGAGATAGCATTGGTACATGCCACCATAATGGGATTGTATTTGGATCCCCTGGCATGATTCTTACTCCACCATTTGGAGCAAGCCCGATTGAGCATGTTCCAAATTGTACATCTCCTCCCTCTCTTATTCTCACTCTTATATTTAACAGGGATCATTTTTCAGTTAAAATTTAAACACCTGAGAATAATTGTGTGTTAATCACAGAGTTCAACCAATAGTACTAGAACAAAACAAAGAGAAAATACTAAAATGGATAAAGTATTACATTGTACATCACCAGTCAGGACAAGAGAGAAAATGAGAGAGAATATCCTTTGTGTTTTTCTACTGTTTTTTTGAAATAGTATATAATATTACATAATATTATATAATTGAGACACTACAAGGTGTTATGTACACTGGAACTTATTACTTCGATATGAATGTGTTTTGGTACCCATTATCCAACTTAACTCTATCTCCACTCCCCCTATCCTTCCCTACCTTTGGTGATCACCAATCTACATTGAGATTGACATTTTGTAAATTAGATATTTGAGAGATTACATATGATATTTTTTCTTTCTATGAATGACTTATTTAACTGGACACAATCTCCAAGTTCCATCCACTATGCTGCTAGTGTCAGGATTTCTTGCTCTTTATGGCTAAACAATATTCCATTGACTTTATATACACTACTTCTTTATCCATTCGTCCATCAATGGACATCCAGTTGGATGCCAGCAATTGGCTATTGTGAATAGTGCCATAATAAACATGGAAATGATGGTGTCTTTCTTATATAGTCATTTCATTTTCTCAAATACATACCTAAAAATGGTATAGATGGTTCTTACGGTAGATATACTTTGGGTTTTATGAGGAACTCTCATATTGTTCACCATAAGGACTAAGTTGCATACACACTAATTGTGTATGCAGTTTCTTTCTTTCCTTCCTTCCTTCCTTCCTTCCTTCCTTCCTTCCTTCCTTCCTTCCTTCCTTCTTTGCTTTTTAATTTCAATATCCTCACCAGTATTCACTATTTTCTGTATATTTATTTATTTGAAAGTCAGACTTACAGAGAGAGGGAGAGACAGAGAGAGATCTCCCATCTTTTGGCTTACTCCTCACTCCCCAAACGGCTGCTAAGGCAGTGTCTGGGCCTGGCCAAAGCCAGGTGCGTAGAACTCTATCTGGGTCTCTCACATGGACAACAGGGACCCAAGGAACTGGACTATCTTCTTCAGCTTTCTCAGGCACATTAGCAGGGAGCTGGATTGGAAGTGGAATTCATATTGGATAGTGGTGTCACAAGAGATGGCTTAACCTGCTGAGTCACAACATTGACCCATTTTGCCTTTTTTTAAAAATAATTTTTAATAATTCCCATTCAAACTGGAAAGAATGAAAACTTGTGGTTTTGGTTTGCATTTCCCTGGTGGCTAAGGCTGGTGACCATGTTTCACCTGTTTATTGGACACTTAATTTTTTTTTTTGTAGAATGTTCAGATCCTCCACCCATTTCTTAATTGTAATATTTAATTTTTATTGTTTTGTTTTATGAGTCCTTTTTATTTTGTGGTTATTAATCCTTATCACATTAAAGTTTGAAATTACATATTCTATTCTGTCAGTTATCTCTTCATTTTGTTGATTGTGTCTTTTGTTTTACATAAGCTTTTTTTTTCTTTTTTTAGAGAGTGAGAGAAAGTATTATATCCACTGGTTCCTCCTCAAATGGCAGCAATGCCCAGGGCTGGGCCAGACTGAAGCCAGGAGCCAGGGACTTCATCAGGTCTCCCACAAGACTACAGGTTCCCAATTACTTGTATCATCTTCCACTGTTTCTCCAGGCACATTTGGCAGAGAGCTGGATAGGAAGTGGAGCAGACAGGACTCCAACCGGTGCCTATATGGGATGCCAGCACTGCAGGAGGTGGCTTTGCCCACTATGCTACATCCACACACAAACTGAAAGTGAAAGAATGGAAAGTGGAAGGATGGAAAAAGATACTCTATAAAGTGGAAATCAAAAACAAGTAGTGGTAGCTATACTTAATTACGACAAAATAGACTTTAGGATGGAAACTGTGAAAAGAGACAAATAAGTCGTACACTGGAGAGTGGATAATTTATTCAAATAATGATAATGGGAAAGTGAATATCCATATGCAGATTAGTATTTTAGCCTTACTTAATATCCTATACAAAAATCATCTCAAATTGATCAAAGATCTAAATATAAAGTCTCACATCACAAACTTCCAGGAGAAAATACAGGGAGAGAATTTCATAACAATGGTACAGGCAATGTTTTTTTTTTTTTCTGTTAATACTTTAAAAGAACAGGCAAAAAACAAAAATATATAATGGTACTATATCAAACTATAAATTTATTTGTATCTATTGGTGAAGTCAGTTTCTTGTAGACCATATACCATTTAGTCTTATTTTTAATGCTTTCAGACAGTCTGCTTCTATTAGTGGTAGGTAATGAGTTATTTCTGCCATTTTATAAACCTCGCTTCTTTATTTTCAATGGCCGTTGTTCTTACCTTCCTAGCCTCTACAATTGATTATTACAAAAAGCTTATTTATCTGTATACTTGCATGCATTTCTTGGTATGCATAACAAAACAGAAAGAGTGTCTCTATCCACTGGTTCACTCTCCAGATGGTCTCAATGAGTGGGACTGGGCCGTGCCGGAGCCAGAAGTCAGAAACTTTCTCTGGGTTTCCCAAATGGTGGCAGTGGCCCATGGATTTGGGCCATCTTCTGTTGGTCCTCCCAGGCCTCCAGCAGGGAGCTGGATTGGAAATGGAGTAGCCAGGACTTTAACCAGCACCTATGTGGGATGTCAGTGTTGCAGGTGGGGGTTAACCCACTACACCACAATACTGGCTTCATAAAATATTTATTAAAAAAAAGAAGTTTGAAAGAAAAGAAAATCAGCTTTAATGTAATTGAGGTTTTGTTAAAAACAATCTGTTCTTTCCACTTCCAAGTTTAGCATTATGTCTTTGTGTTATACTTTAAGAGATTTGCTGTGCAAAGGATGTTTTCTGGTCGCATTCATTTTCGGTCCTATCAGTCTCCTCGTGGATTGGTAACGTTCTCAGCCATTATGTCATTCCATAGTGTTTCTAATTCTTTACTCCTCTCATTACTGTTAGGAATTCTCAAATCTTATTTTTTTCTTTTTTGTTTAAGGGTGTCCTAAATGCCTCAGAGGCTGTCTTCACTCTTGTATCTTTTCAGTCTTTCTTTTTCCTTTCTAAGTAGAATTGTTTTTTTTTCTGACAGGCAGAGTTAGACAGTGTGAGAGAGAGACAGAGACAGAGACAAAGGTCTTCCTTCCGTTGGTTCACTCCCCTAATGGCCGCTATGGCCAGCGCGCTGCACAGATCCGAAGCCAGGAGCCAGGTGCTTCCTCCTGGTCTCCCATGTGGGTGCAGGGCTCAAGCACTTGGGCCATCCTCCACTTCCTTCCTGGGCCACAGCAGAGAGCTGGACTGGAAGAGGAGCAACTGGGACAAAATCTGGCGCCCTGACTGGGACTAGAACCCGGGGTGTCGGCGTCACAGGCGGAGGATTAGCCTAGTGAGCAGCGGTGCTGGCCTCTAAGTAGGATATTTTTAAAGACCTGTCTGCAAGTTCAGATATATGCTCCTCTGATATAATCAGTTGTTGAAGGTTTTCATTGTCTTTTTATTTGACTTATTGAGTTCTTTATTTCCAAGATTTCTGTACAAGATAACTTTCAGTTTGTTGTAACTTTCATTCATATCATGCATTATTTTCCTGGTTTTCTTCAACTCTGTGTGAGGTATAGGAGAAAGATGGAGAAGGCAGTCCCTTGGTTGATCAGACTGATTTTAAGCGGGGTTGGACCTGACTCCCACAGACACTGGTCTATCTGCACTCTCAGGTTCTCTATCAAACCTGCATGTACTGGCTGGTGATACAGGCTGAAATCATTCCATCTCACTGGGACACAAGTTTCCATCTGATGCTAGGGTAGATCTAGTGCTCTCTGTGAATTTTAGTCTGAGAATAGACACTTGCAAATTTCATCATTGCTGGTGCAAGAAGTCTGGAACTCAGCTTCAAGCTGAAGTCCCAAGTTCCCTTTACCATGCTATTAGCCAATGGATATAGTCTTGATTCACTATTAGTTGCATTTTGGGGGAGGGAAGGAAAGAGAAGACCTTTAGCCATTTTCTGTCCCCAGACTTCCTTGGCTCTTGTGATGGTGGCATGGCCACATGAAGAACAGTTTGGTTGTGTCTTTGTAGGGAGATATTAACTAGAGTGTCTTTCTCAGCATCCATCTTACTCTACCACTCATCATATCTCTTCTTTATCCCCTATAAAGATGTCTATAAATTTGTAGTGATGTAGCAATTTAGTTGTCTTAGATATGTAAATATTTCTGTGCTTTTAAAATTATTACCACAACCCCCACATACACAATACTCTTTTATATTTCCTATAGATAGTACTGGTTTCATGGATATCAGAAATTATAATAGAGTTGGACAAAGCTACTGCCATTTGGTGGCCAGATTGTTTCAAAAATTATAGGAGACTACTATCCAATAACTGGATTTATTCTGCAGTTCTGATCATTCTAATGGATTTGTGGCCATATGTAGGGACACAAGCGGATGAGCAGAGTTTTGCCTCTAGGAAAAAAAAAAAGTTGAAACTTACTAAGCATGACTCCCCTGACTAAAGTAGTTGGTTTAGTAATTCCAGAGGTTAAAAAAAAAGATTCCAAATCCACTATATGTTGCTATCAAGATGTGTTCCATGTCCTGAGAGACAGTTATCAAACTCTTGTCAGGAAATGGTCATTTAGCAAGAACAGATGGTGACAACAGGCATAAGTGAATGTGGACCTCTTCCAGGTCTCAGAAAAATAGAATTGTGAGCTTAGCTTAAAAAGAACTTAAGAGAACAATTATCTGACAAAAGTGTAAAGTACATCAATGCATTCATGAAAGATTAAAAGGCAATAAAATAAAGCCCAATTACAGATTATTTTCTGTCATCTCTGTTAGTAAAGTTCTAAGTTAAGTAGCTGCTACAAGAAAAACTTAATGGTAAGTTTTAAATCCAGAAGCATGTGAAATGATCTTGAGGATAAAAACAATTTTAGGAAAACTAAGAAAATCATGGCAGCATCATTACAGTGGAAGAATTACAAAAAACACAATGTAGTAGCCTTAAAGGTAGTGCTTTATTAAAGGAAAATATATTTCAATATAACTCCATGTTTCTAAGGGATTAGTGAACAAATACTCTTCTAAAGAATTAGAGAAAGGGGCTGGTGTTGTTATGCAGCAGGTTAAGTGACCGGCTGTTCTGTCATCCTGTCTGGGTGCCAGTTTGAGTCCCCACTGTTCCACTTCCAACCCAGCTCCCTGCTAATGCAGCTGGGAAAGCTTTGGAAAACTACCCAGCTGCTTCAGTTCCTGCATTCACATAGGAGGCCTGGATGCAATTCCACCTCTTACTTCGGCCTGGCTCAGCCCCACTATTGGGGCCATGAGGGAAGTGAATCATTGTATAGAATGCCTCTCTCTCTGTCTCTCTTTCTGTTTCTTTGTAATGCTGCCTTTCAAAGAAATAAATAAATCTTTAAAAATTGTAGAAAGGAGAAATCCAATTACATATGGTGAAAATAGCATTATTATTTACAGAACTTAGGTAACTGATTTTGTTTCTATCCATTCGCATGCCAATTCAGTTAATATGATGGAATATGGATATTTTAAGCTTAGATTGTGCACATATAGCTATCCAAAGAGAAGTAGATGTTGGATTTATAACTGATTTTACTACTTATATTAATCATCATGTATATGTATATTTATATGTCTGTGTGTGTTTGTATGTATATGAGTGAAACTCATCACAGATGTGGGTCTACTACACTTTAACTCATCCAGAACAGATGTATTAGGTACGTAATCAAATTGGAGAAGATGCAGGTCATATCCCATTTTTGTCCTCTGCATACCATGTCAAAAGGCATAAATTTTGCCTTTTCAATTTTTTGTTCTCACAGTATGTGTGTACTTATTGAACTTTGAATCTATTTATGTTTCTTCCACATCGTTTCTGTAATCTTTCCATAACCATGATAAAAGCAATCCAATTGTTTATATTTTGCTTCTTTGATTGTACCTTGTGCGTACACCATGACCACAGAAGAGCTTTGCAGCTGTATTAATCATTCTATGGATAGTTAGTCATGACCTCATAGCTAGCATTCATTTAGCCTTCCCTTTATCAGAAATGGGTAGACCTCAGAACTTGTTATCATCTCTGCTTCCACTATGTTTGACAGCTTTATTCCTCTCACTATACCACCACTACTCTACCCTTATTTAAACCATTTTCTCTCCTAGTCTACTGATTTGTTATTTGACATTCTTTGTTCCCCACAATCTGTGAAGTACAAAACTAAATGATTTTTCTAACTTAAAAATCAATGAGTGATGTGGCCCTGCTTAAATTGTGTGACAGCATTCTAATTCACTTGAAAGAAAGCCAGAATTTCTAATTGTCACTTTCTTTGTTTTCTTTCTTTCTTTTTTTTTTTTTTTTTACAGGCAGAGTGGACAGTGAGAGAGAGAGACAGAGAGGAAGGTCTTCCTTTGCCGTTGATTCACCCTCCAATGGCCGCCGCGGCCGGCTGGCGCACCGCGCTGATCCAATGGCAGGAGCCAGGTACTTCTCCTGGTCTCCCATGGGGTGCAGGGCCCAAGCACTTGGGCCATCCTCCACTGCACTCCCTGGCCACAGCAGAGAGCTGGCCTGGAAGAGGGGCAACCGGGACAGAATCCGGCGCCCCGACCGGGACTAGAACCCAGTGCTTTCATAATGCTGTATGTTTGAATTTATGTGACCTTAACAAATATAGACTGATCCACTTAACTCCATTGAGAAAACTTTTGATTTTCTCTTAAATATACCTAGGTCACATTGTCTTTTAAATATTTTTAAAAGATTTATTTATTTATTTGAAAGGTAGAGGCAGAGAGAGAGAGAGAGAGAGAGACTTCTATCCACTGGTTCACTCCCTTAAATGGCCACAACGGCTGGAACTGTGCCTATCCAAAGCCAGGAGTCAGGAGCTTCTTCCAGGTCTTCCATGTGGGTACAGGGGCCCAAGGACTTGGGCCAACTTCTACTGCTTTCCCAGGCCACAACAGAGCTGTATCAGAAGTAGAGCACTTGAACTGATGCCCATATGAGATGCACTACAGATGTGGTTTCACCTGCTATGCCACAGTCCTTAGCCCCTACAAGGTCAGAACTTTGCATCATCAGCTCTTCTTTCAGCTCAGTGTTCCATCAGTAAATTTAAGTGGTTCCCAGCCTTTAATCCCTCAAATTTTTTCTTTTCAGTGAAAATTTTACTGAAAATATTTTCAAAATTAGTTTTTTATTGCAACACACAGGGTGAAATATCTTTTGTTTTATGATACTTTTCCCTCTATGACACTAAACATTATCAGAAGTTGCTATTTAAAATAGATTTCTTTTCCCATTTCCACCAGAATGTTAGTTCATAAAAGCAGAACACTTACATCTTTTATTTACTCTTGTATCTACTAGAATTGGATAATGCATTTAGATATTATCTGCTAGATAATATCTACTAGAATTGGAATAGTATGTAGCCAAAATAAGCAACTAATAAAAATATCGAGGATTGAAAGAACTGATGAAATAAAATGTTATATATTAACAATGTATCTAAATATCTGAATTAAGTAATGACTGAATCATAATTTCATTATCAAAAGTTCTAACATTTTTCAAAGTTTGTTTAATCTAAGAATAAAGCAATATGAGTTCTTTTTAAAATATCTTGGTCAATGGATACCTAAAGTAATTTAAATTTAAAAAATGGAAGACTGTGCTTCAAGTCACTGTTTGTTTTTAGATTTTCTTGTAGAAATGTTGAATATATTCATTATGTGTATTCCTTGTTTCATAATCCAATAAACATTATTGATGATTGATACTATTGTAATACAGCCAAGACTTTCAAAATTTCTGTACTTCAAGATTCTAAGTGTTTTCATTCTAGATCCCATTGCTTAATAGCATCCTACATGATCCATTCTGCCAGCTTACTGTGCCAAAATCTTTTTTGATATTTTAAGTTAGTCATCTAAAATATATTTTATTCTAGGTCTCTTTCTGTATGCTAAAATTGATGTTAAAATTATCCAAGTTACTGAATGTGTTTGTAAGCAGAATTGTGGAGGCAGAAGAGCTAAATATTATGATAAACTCTGTCTGGTTTGAAATCAACACATAATTTCATACATGTTTTCAGAAACACATTATATATGACATGAGAATCATGTAAGTAGATATCTAACTGCATAAACTAAAATATACCCAATTTCTTAAAATTTGTTCAGACTCAATCCACAGATAAATTCACTCTTGCCTGCAATAGCTTGTGGTGAAAGCCAACAATCAGTGGGTTGTGTGACCATCCACCAGTTACCCTGGTGTCAAGGAAAATACATCTACGTGATTTAGCTTCTCTTGGGGTCAAATCTTCCTTTGTGCTATATAGCAAAGCCAAGGCAACTGGCAACTAGTGAAGTAATTCCTAAAACTAACCTCTGTTTTGAGGGCCTTAATGCTTGAAAGGTAACTGAAATGGCAACTTTCTACCCATGCTGCCTTCTTAGGACCAAGAAAGTGAGCTCATGGTCAGTTGTCTCAAACACGATCTTGATTACTATGAATTATTAGTCCTTCTCACAGGCTATCACATTGCTTCATCCTATCATAGCCCTCCTTCTCAATAGAGAAAATCTGGAATAAAATCAACTATACAGAGACTAATATTAAAAGGAAAAAAATGAGACAAGAGAATAATAGTGATTGCATGTGAGAAGACAAATTGCAAACATGTATTGGTTAAGAGACAACAAAAAATCACAGGGTGATTCTTTGGGTTCAATGTACT
Organism: Oryctolagus cuniculus; assembly: GCF_051225735.1. Classification (NCBI taxonomy): domain Eukaryota; kingdom Metazoa; phylum Chordata; class Mammalia; order Lagomorpha; family Leporidae; genus Oryctolagus; species Oryctolagus cuniculus. The sequence continues at coordinate 61,741,816 of NC_142874.1, read as the reverse complement.
TTACACATCCTTTCATTGTTGGTGTTTTATGCATATTTTGTGTGCATTTTTCTATGTTCTTGGCGGTGGCCAAGTCTTTTATGGTTTATAGTTGCAACTAGCAGGCTGAAGCATCATGGAATCTATTGGAATTAACATATGACAACTGTTTCAATGGATCTTTTATACACATATACAACTTGAAAGTGCAGAGCATATTTTATTTTCTTTAATAATCTTATAATTTCTGAAATAATAAAAAATAACTAGATTCATCAGAAGGAGCTGGATGGCAGTAACTGACATTTGTCTTGTACAACATTATTATCAAATCTCATAACAGACTTTTGGTACCACAAAACATCTATGAGAACATAAATTAAGGCACTGACATTTGAGATACTTGCTTCTCTCTGCTCATCGTCACCACTAAATACAGTGATCATTAAGAAAGCAATTGTACCAAAGGATAGCTCCAAGTCTCCATATCTCTAGCATTCATAGTCTCTGCAGAACTTCATGACATGCTACAACATAAAACAGATTAAAGTATGGCAAATGATATTAAGGAGTGACTTTTCTATGGACAGTGTTGTGGCACAGCAGGTTAAAGTGTCTCTTGCAACACCAGCATCCCAGGCCCAGCTGCTCCACTTCTAATCTAGCTTCATGCCAATGTTTCTGAAAAAGCAGTGGAAGATGGCCTAGGCATTTTGGTCACTTCCACATGTGAGAGACCCAGGTGGAGCTCCAGGCTCCTGGCTTCAGCATTGCCCGGCCCTGAGCATTGTGGCCATTTGGATGGTGAAACAGCAGATGGAAGATATCTCTCCCTTTCTCTATCTCTGCCCCTTCAAATAAATAAATGAATTTTAAAAGGTATGGGTACTATTCTCATGTGCAATGATATTGCAAAGAGAATTACTAAGGTAAATTCTATGTAATTTTATAAATTTTATATCCAGTGGGATCAGGAGTATACTGATGAGGGAGATAACGAAGTCTGGAGCCATGGAGCAGAAAATTTACATGTTTTTGGAGAACATGATAACTACATTATAGCATTAAAATAAATTACAGCATAGGTAGCTTTTGATAAGTGAGAGAAAGTTTATATGTGTGTGTGTATGTCTATATTTCATGTTCTTCTAGAAAATACGTTATTAAAGAGTTGAGTCAGCACTTTTCAATCAAAGTGTTTTTGAAAATGTATAAGAGTTTTTACAGGCCTTTGCATGTTTAGCCTTTGTCATATTTCAGAAAAAATTGGCAGAGCATAATGTGCATTTTTAGGAATATTTTGGACTTTGTTTTTTTATTTTTTTAAGATTTATTTATTTGAAAGGCATAAATAGAGAAGGAGCAAAAAAGAGAGAGGGAGAGAGAGAGAGAGAGAGAAAGGGTTGTGCCAGGTCAAACCTTCCATCTGGTCTCCCACGCAGGTGCAGGGGCCCAGCTACTTGGGCCATCTTTTTGTTGCTTTCCCAGGTGCATTAGAAGGGAGCTGGATCAGAAGTGGAGCAACTGGCTTAGTCTTCTGCACTATAGCACCAGCCCCATTCTTTATGTTTTGTGAAACAAGATATGATGAAAACTGTTTCCTTTAACCTCTGTTCTTAGAAGTGTAAGGTTTGGCTAGTTATGGTTAGCAGAATTCTAATGATGTCCCCTCAAATGTCTAATCTCTATTCTAAGTACTACTAGAAAGGAACTTGGAAGAAACTAGTAATTTAAAAAATTAGTATAGCTATTAGGTTGCACACATTGCCTATCAGACTATCTAAGTTCAGTTCTTGGTTCTGGTTATTGGCTCCAACTTCCTACCAATGAAGATTCTGCAAGGCAGGGCTCATAAAGTAGTTGGGTTCCTGCCATCCATATAAGAGGTCTGAAGAAAGTTCCCAAGTTCTCACTCAGCCTAAGTCCAGGAGTGAAACAGAAGATGGGAGCTAACCTGCTCATCTGCTCTTTCTCTGTCTTTGCCACTCGGATATTTTTAAATAAATACAGTACTAGAAACCTGCAAATAATCTCTTACTTTTTCATTTTAGGCTTTCAGGTTGTATACTTGAGCTTGATCTTGAGAATGATCTTGTCTTTGCGATTTGGTTCTTGTCTTTCCATGTTTTTGTTGTTGTTGAATATCCTAACTACAATCCAAAAGCTGTTACTCATTTTTGTTACTTGGTTTTGCTAACTTTATAACCAGATTTAATTGCTCTCTTTCTGGTCTGACTGTGCCAAAGACATACCTGACTAAGTAATGTATTTATAATGTGCCAATTAATTAACGAAACTCTATTTTCCATAATGTCATTGAAACAGCTAATTTAGGCTGGCGCCGGTGCTCACTTGGCTAATCCTCTGCCTGTGGCACTGGCACCCCAGGTTCTAGTCCTGCTTGGGGCTCCGGGTACTAGTTCCAGTTGCTCCTCTTCCAGTCCAGCTCTCAGCTGTGGCCCGGAAGGGCAGAGGAAGATGGCCCAAGTGCTTGGATCCTTGCACCCACATGGGAGACCAGGAGGAAGTACCTGGCTCCTGGCTTCAGATCAGCGCAGCGCTGGCTGTAGCAGTCATTAAAGGAGTGAACCAACAGAAGGAAGACCTTTCTCTCTGTCTCGCTCTCTCACTCTCTAACTCTGCCTGGCAAAACAAAAAACAAAAAATACAGCTAATTTAAATTAATGTATTTTTCAGTTTATTTGAATTTTTATTTATTTTTTCAGTGTTATATATTCTACTAATTTTCAGTCTTCATATTTCAGAGGTTTTTACTACCTTTGACTTCAGCAAGTTACTTAGTTTTTTTATTAACATTATTTCCTCATTTGTAATTGAAAAGCAACAATTCCATTTTCACAATTTATTTTTTGAATTGTATAATATTTACAAATTAAAGTGAAAATAACTGTGTACAGTAACCCTTGAAATGTCAGTTGTTATTTTGGTTATAATTTTAGCATAAATTTACAATGTATAACCTCTTTTTTACAATATATAGAACTATGCAAAATATACTTTTTTTTTCAAAGATTCACTTTTTATTTGCTTGAGAGGCAGAGTTCCAGGAATAGGAGTAGAGACAGAGACAGAGGGAGAGAGAGAAAGAGAGAGAGAGAGAGAGAGAGAGACAGAAATCTTCCATCCACTGATTCACTCTTCAAATGGGCTCAGTGGCCTGGACTGGGCCAGACCAAAGCCAGGATCCAGGGTATTCTTCCAGGTCTCCCAAGTGGGTCCAGGGGACCAAGCACTTGGGTCATCTTCCAATGATTTCCCAGGCACATTTCCACTGAGCAGGATCAGAATTGGATCAGCTGGATCTCGAACTGGTGACCGACCATATGGTACGATGGCAACACAGATGGAGGCTTAACCTGCTACGCCACAATGTCGGCCTCAAAATACAATTTTATAGTTTTTTATTCCTCCTCATCTATTATATCACTAGGTATATCCACATTGTTAATAAAAATATGTATTATCAAAATACCTTACAAAATAGTAGTATCCCCTGGGCTAAGTTGGTTATTAAATATGAATGAATAAGCTCAGTCTTGGTCTTATAAAGTAGGTTTATTTTAGACCTTTTATATACCTTTTAAACTTCATGTATACTTTTCCTAGATATTTCTCTTAAAAATCATTTTAAATATAATTTATTTTATGTAAGGGGCAATTTCTTGCAAATGATGATAGACTGGGGTTGAATTATAACCCCATTAGTTATGTCTATTTAAGTGACTTCTGTGTTTATTCTTGCTGTGTTGAAAAACAGTACCTGTATGAAAATCAGCAATAAGATCTTAATTGGATGTAGACAGAGTTAACATGAGATGCGTTTGGGGTACAGACACAGTAAAGGGGACCATATGGGAAGAGTCACTCAGTGTCACAAAGTAGATGGAATAGGTTACAGAGTCCTCAGTAGACTCAGCATTGCTGAGCATGTTGACAAAGTTTATGCAACACTGACAAATATGCACACATCCATATGTTGCTATTTTGTAAGCACAGACTTGCTTTCAAAGGAGTATTTTTCTTCAAGCAAAAGCATTTTTTAAAATGGCTTAAACCGGAAAACATAATCAGAAGTTTTATTTTTCAAAAGCAATCATTGTATGAAAAAAATCACTGCTTATTAAATTCATCTAAAACATTATTATAGGATTTTCACTAGACTGCTTTAAAAGAAGCTTTATAAATTAAATAAACAGAATTTGAAACAACAAAAACAAATTACCACTTATCAATAGTCCTATATTTTTAAAAGCTTTACAAAAATTGCAGTCTTACTAGTTGTTTTGGAATTTAATAATTGTAGTAAGAAACAACATAAAAGAAACTCATCATTCATCATTTTCCATCCTAAGAGTATAGAATTACATATAATCCACTAGCAACTGTTGTTCTTTCTACATAATACTTTTCAAAAAGATGCTTATGTCAGGACATCCAATCAAAGTAAATTATAAAATTCAAATTATACATTTTTACAATATTTCTCAAATGGTTGAAATACGTAGGACAGTAAAAATAAGTGATAGTTAACAAATTATTAAAGCAAACATTTTGAAATGGGGAAACATTGTTTTCATTAATTATTGGATATGCATCCCTGCAATGTAAATATCAAAACTATCCTAAAATAGTGAAAATACCCACATTTATTAAACACAAACCACAGATCAATGGAAAGCATTTAGGAAATGTATATCAAACAACTTACCGGCTAAAAATAATACTATTCCCAGCATAACCCAGTTATATTTGGAAATATAAGATAAACATTCTAAAAATTTATAAGAAAAGGTATTTTTTAAATTTAAAAGTAGTTAAAACAATTTTATAATGTTGTGATTAACTGGTACATTTCTTTCTTTTAATTTTTTTTTTATTTTAACAGTTAATACAGTTCATGGATGCAATTCCAAGGCTATGATGATATTCCCTCTTTCTTTCTTCCTTCCTTCTTTCCTTCCTTCTTTCCTTCCTTCCTTCTTTCTTTCCTTCCTTCTTTCCTTCCTTCCTTCCTTCCTTCACATATCTCTCTCCATTTATTTTTGTATCTGCTTTCCTTAATATCTTGCTAGGGGATTTTATATTTTATGTAGAAGGAATTCTTGGAGACTTCTTGACTTATTCCTAGATAAAATATTTTTATATATTTTGAAGATTATTTATTTTTTAAAGGTAGAGTTACAGAGTGGGGGTGGAGAGAGAAAGAGTGAGAGAGAGAGAGAGAAATTGTCCATCTGCTGGTTCGCTCCCAAGACTAAGACAACAGCTGAGGCTGAGTCAGGCAGAAGCCAGGAACTGTGTCTCCTGTATGGGTGGCAGAGGCCCATGTTCTCTGCTGCTTTCCCAGGCACATAATCAGAGAACTGGATCAGAAGCAGAGGAGCCAGGATTCGAATTGTCTCTCCATTATGAAATGCTGGTGTCACAGGTGGTGGCTTAGCCCACTGTACCACAACAACGGCCCAAACATACTTTTATGCTATTGACTTGTTACCTGTGTCATTACTTTTTTATGCTGAAATATTTAAAATAAACTGATGTTACACCAATAAGTGTTTCAGGATGCATTTCCAAAAGAATATTATTATACTTATAAAAATTACTTCTTAACATCATCTATTATCAAAAGTCAAATAATCAGTAAACATAAAAATGGGATGAGTCTATTAGTGATTAAGGGAATATAAATTAGTAAAACAATCAGAATCTGTTGCGCACAAATTAAATTAGCAAAAATTTTAAAGTCATATTAAGTGCTAGCCATTATGGAGAACACTGAATCTTGAATATGTTAAAGTGGGGAAGGAGTATAGCACTTCATGTAATGTAATAAAACTGAAGATGCATGCCCCTAATTCCCTTTAAGCCTGTTGGATATGCTTAACAGGAATGCACCCATGTGATCTGTGAGACCCTATAACTATTCTCACGTTAGTATGATTTTTAATAGGAGAAACTTGAAATAACTCATTTGTTTTCCTTTTTTTTTAAAAAGAAAGATCTCTGTGAGTGAGATCCCAGTAGAAAGAACAGGCCATCAAAGAAGCAGGTACATTTCTCTGAAGCGAGGAGAGAACTTCCACTTTGACTATGACCTTGTCTAAAAAAGATCTAAGTTGGCGAACTCAAAAGGCTTCCATAGCCTTGGCAATTCATGACTAGAGCCTAGGGAGATTACTAACACCATAAACAAGAGTGTCAAATTGTTAAGTCAACAACAGGAGTCACTGTGTACTTATGCCTCATGTGGGATCTCTGTCCTGAATGTGTTGTCCAATGTGAAGTAATGCAATAATTAGTACTGAAACAGTATTTTACACTTTATGTTCTGTGTGGTGCAAACTAATGAAATCTTACTATATACTAAATTGATCTTCTTTATATAAAGATAATTGAAAATGAATCTTGATGTGAATGGAATGGGAAAGGGAGTGGGAGATGGTAGGGGTGCGGGTGGGAGGGAAGTTATGGAGGGGGAAGCCATTGTAATCCATAAGCTATACTTTGAAAATTTATATTTACTAAATAAAAGTTTAAAAAAAAGAAAGGGTGTGGAAATTCTGGCATGTAATCACATGGCCTAACTCACAGTAACATAAAATGAACAAATCGCCTATGTTATCAAACATGGGTCAAGCTCATAAATTTATCAACTGAAATAAGAAGAGATACAAAATAACATGCATGGTATAAGTAGGCTCATAGAAAATTCAAAGAAAGCACTTAACATTTGTTATTGAATGTTTCAAGAAATTTTATCTACATGCCCATTTGTTGAGATCTAGAAAAACATGGAGAAACGTTAGCAATAATTGGAAATTTAGGCAAACAGCATATATAAAGTTTCACTGAACTACTATGCTACTTTCATGAAAGCTGAAGTTCTACCAACTGAAAGGAAAGAGATTGGGAATCAGACAAAGTTTGTATATCGTTTAGCAGTGAAACATACATAGTAGATGAGGAGGATGATTACAAAATGTAGGGCAGAGCAACTCCAGGAAGAAAGATGATTGAGTGACAAGGCAGAGTTTCCTAGGCAGCTTCTGTTGATGCCTTTCCCCAATGGAGAGTAAGCATATAAACTTTCCTTTATAACTATTAACTTAACTATGCCTATTTTTCTGTATTATCTTTCACAAGAGGAAAGGATAAAAATCACGTAATGAAACATTAAAATATTTTCAAATAAAATTACTAATAATTTGTAAAGCATTTTATACAAATAACAGCATTTGCTCTGCAACAAGCAAATATAGGTCAAAAACGTTTTGTATGGGCCATTTACTTGAGATAAATCGATCAACAGGTATTTAACTCAGTTTGATTTTTTTTAAAAAAATATGTATTTATTTGAAAGGTAGAGTTACAGAGAGGCAGAGGCAGAGAGGGAGAAAGGTCTTCCATCTGGTGGTTCACTCCCCAGATGGCTCCAAAGGCCGGAGCTGGGCTGGTCTGAAGCCAGGAGCCAGGACCCTCCTCTAGGTCCCCCACATGGATGCAGGGGCCCAAGCATTTGGGCCATCCTCTACTGCCCTCTCAGGTCATCAGCAGAAAGATGGATTGTAAGAGGAGCACCTGGGACCTGAACTGGCACCTGTATGCGATGGTGGTATGGCAGGCAGCAATTAATCTACTATGGCACAGTGCCAGCCTCACTGTGATTTTCGAGGCTAGTAACATAAGGTCATCTTATTTTTTCACAAGGTAGTTATTGTACAATCATCAGTTCTAACTGGTATTTAATTGGATGTTATGTTTTGAATATTTTTATATTTATATAATAATTTAATAACATATAATACTAAATATTTTGAAGCAATGCACTCTTCAAAATAACTCCTATAAACTTCTGTATGCTACATCAATATGTATATTGACAGATATTGTAGCACATAAAACTTTATTAATTGGTTAAAAAATTCTGAATGAAAGCTTTGGTAGTTAAAGATCATATACAACATACACTGTTTATGTGTAAATGCAGTATATATTCTACTGATCTTTTATGATTTCCTATTCCACAAGATTCTTCATAAAACGCTCAAATTCAAAAGAAGGACAGAGTTACATGTTGTCAAAGCAACTTTAAATACAGTTAATCTACTTGATTCTTGTCCTCTAAATTCTTACATCTCAATTTCAGAAACCTAAATCATCATGAATTTGTTCTATAGCTTTGGCTAAGGTTGGAGTTCAGATTATTTTCATTATATTCTGACTTTTCTCATTCTTTGTTAAAATGAATAACAATGTCTTCTTACCACATATGCACAAATTTCAAGATTCATTAAAGAGTTATTTTCTAAAGAAAAGTAACTTGCTATTGAAAGCTATATAATAACAAAAACAAATGCCAAAAGAAATTACACATCAATAAAATTTCATATGATTTCATCATTTAATTTTTTCCCACCACAATATGTCCTTTTTCAAAGACACTTGACCTTTCTGTCTCATTGTGCACAAATACATTGTTAAAGAATTGTTAAAAATGCTTTAAAATGACCCAAGATGAAATTATATGAATATACATTATAGTGCACAAAAATGCCATGAAATGTATCAATGAAATATCTTTACTACCTAAAGGACACTACAATATAAGATATAGAATTAAAGGTAGGAATGACACCTGCTCTTATAGAGGTTACATCTGGAACCAAGAAGATGCAAGATAGAGAGTTGTGGTTTCAGGATTTTTTTTTTTATTTTTTTGACAGGCAGAGTGGACAGTGAGAGAGAGAGACAGAGAGAAAGGTCTTCCTTTGCCGTTGGTTCACCCTCCAATGGCCACCGCGGCCAGCGCGCTGCGGCCGGCGCATCGCGCTGATCCGATGGCAGGAGCCAGGAGCCAGGTGCTTCTCCTGGTCTCCCATGGGGTGCAGGGCCCAAGCACTTGGGCCATCCTCCACTGCACTCCCTGGCCACAGCAGAGAGCTGGCCTGGAAGAGGGGCAATCAGGACAGAATCCGGCGCCCCGACCGGGACTAGAACCCGGTGTGCCGGCGCCGCTAGGCGGAGGATTAGCCTAGTGAGCCGCGGCGCCGGCCGGTTTCAGGATTACAAATATGACAGTATCTCCAAAATTTCATGGAAAATGAAATTAAAGCTAAGTATATTTGATGAAAAAAATAGAAATTTATGTATTTTTTTTTTTCTTTTTTGACAGGCAGAGTGGACAGTGAGACAGAGACAGAGAGAAAGATCTTCTTTTTCCGTTGGTTCACCCCACAATGGCTGCTGCAGCTGGTGCACTGCGGCCGGCGCATGGCGCTGATCCGAAGCCAGGAGCCAGGTGCTTCTCCTAGTCTCCCATGGGGTGCAGCGCCCACGCACTTGGGCCTTCCTCCACGCACTCCCTGGCCACAGCAGAGAGCTGGCCTGGAAGAGGGGCAACTGGGACAGAATCCGGCGCCCCAACCAGGACTAGAACCCGGTGTGCCAGTGCGGCAGGCAGAGGATTAGCCTATTGAGCCACGGTGCCGGCCCTAGTTTTTCTTTTTAAGATTTATTTTATTTATTTGGAAGACAGAGTTACAGAGAGAGATAGAGACAGAGAGAGAGGTCTTCCATCTGCTTGTTCACTCCCCAGATAGTCACAACAGCTGGAGCTGTGCCGATCCAAAGCCTGGAGCCCGGAGCTTCTTTTGGGTTTCCCAGTTGGGTGCCAGCCCCACAATGGATATTTTTTCACATTGCATATTCTTCATGAAATTTATAAATACCTGTCATACACTAACCAATATTAATCAATACTGTTAAAATGCTGAGCAAAAAATCTTAGCTATAATCTTACTTTATCAGCGACCACATGCATGTATTAGTTATTCATATATATATATATATATTTAACTTTTATGTAATGAATATAAATTTCCAAAGCACAGCTTATGGATTACAATGGCTTCCCCCCATAACGTCCCTCCCACCCGCAACCCTCCCTTTTCCCACTCCCTCTCCCCTTCCATTCACATCAAGATTCATTTTCGATTCTCTTTATATACAGAAGATCAGTTTAATGTATATTTTATTTAAGTTACAGAAGTTTCATATATTTCCTTTGCATCATTATAGGAACATAGTGGCACTTCCTCTCCCCCACACCCCAACCCTTCCTCTCATATTCCCACTCTTAATTTTTACAATGACATTTTATTGTGGTATAAGTAGGAAAATACTATAATTTAAAAACAAACTGTCCACACTATTCTTCACCATCACATTTTTGGTAACTTTGGAAGGTAAAAAAAATGTGCAAGAGTCAGTGTTTTGGCACAGCAGGGTTTAAGCTGCCTCTTTGGTATGCTGGCATACCATATTACAGTGCTGGTTTCAGTCCTGGCTGCTTCCTGTTAATCCACCTCAGAGGACAGTGGATGATGAATGATGACTGGATGGTGGCTAGAGTGCTAGAGCCCCTGTCACACACATGGGAGTACAGGATGGAATCCTTGGCATCTGATTTCCACCTTACCCAGAACTTCCTGTTCACTCACTCACTCACTCTGTTTTGAAATAAACAAATCTTTGTTGAAAGTGTGACTTTTGGGCCAAGAAGGTTAAAGCCCCGGTCCATAGTATCGCCTTCGCATATGGTGCTGGTTCAATTTTCAGCTGCTCCACTTCAGATCCAGCTCCCTGCTAATATGCCTGGGAAGGCATTGGAGGATAGCCCAAGTCTTTGGGCACCTGTATTCATGTGGGAGATGCAGATGAAGCTCCTGGTTCCTTTCTTTGGTTCTGGATCAGCTCAGCTTCAGGCATTGCAACCATTTGGGGAGTGAACAAGTGGATGGAAGATATCTCTCTCTCTCTGTCTCTACCTCTCTCTGTAACTCTTTCAAATAAATAAATAAATCTTTTTTAAAAAAATAAAAGTATGTTTTTTCTACTATAGCATGTAACACAACTTTCCTATCAGTTCACTCGTAGTACTCACATCCAGATTTAATCATGAATTCAAACTTATTCAAAGTCAATATTTTGACTTTATAAACTATGCAAAATTTAAAATAAACAGTTTGAAGTAAATTAGCTCACTACTAGATCACACATTATATAATTTAGAACAAATGCTCTTTTTAATCAGGGTTATCATATGAATTTTCCCAATAAAATAGTATTTGCTTTAGTTACAGTAAGCATGTGTATATGCATATATATTTATATATATAAATTCCAAATCAGAATTCATAGTCAGAATTTCTAGTTTTTTGAGTAATCTGGCGTAGAACATTCCACTTTAAAAGCTTATTGAAAGATATTATGCCACATTTGGTAATACTATATATGCCTTTGTTTCACGTGTGCACATTTGGGTATAAACCTGTATAACCTAGAAAGCAGAACAATAACAGGAAATGATATTATAAAAATATTATTAAAAGTTTTAAAATAATTTGCTTAATAATAATATAGCCATGATACATGAATATTTATTGAGGAAACATTAACGGGATTCTTTTCATCTATATGAAAATTTTGAATTATAAGTTTTGGATTATTTACATAGTGTAATGTTAAGTCATTCACAAGGACATGTAAAATTTGAGATGTTCTATTTATTATTTTTATTTAAACTAATATGTAATAAAGTATATATTCAAGAACTATAGTGTGCTATCAACATATATATACATGGTGTGCTTATCAAATCAAGGCATTTATCATTTCCAACTCATTATTTATTTATATTTTATGCCTTCAAGCTCTTCTCTTCCAGTTCTTCATCAAACATATAATAAGTGATTGTAAACTGCTGTCACTCTACTGTGCTTTAGAACACTGGAAACTACTCCTCCAATAGGGCAAGCTTTATCAAGATTCCCTCTGCCACCACTCCTCCCAACCATCTAGTAATCAGTTTTTCACTCTATTCTATTTTAAGATCAACATTTTTAGTTTCCGCATCTGAGAGAACATACAGAATTTTTCTGTACCTGTATTATTTTACTTAACGTGATGTTCTCCAGTTGCATTCATTTCACAACATGTAACAGAATTTCATTCACTGTTATGACTGAATAATATTCCATTGTGTGCACACATGCACACACACACACATATATTAAACAAGCAGTTTTAATATCCTTTGTTTATATATCCAGAAGTGTTAAAACTGATTCATATAGTATATATACTTTGGGATTTCTGAGAAACTTTATAGTGTTGTGTTATCCTTAATAGCTTTATTAGTTTGTGTTTCCACAAGCAGTGTATAAGAATTCCATTGACTCCACATTCTCATCAGACTTTATTTTGTTCTTTTTGATAATAGCCATTTTAAATATGATTACATAATAACCTATAGTGATTATGATTTTGGTATTCATTTCCCTGGTGGCTAGTGATACTGAAAACCGTTTCATATCCCTGGCGGTGATGAATATTTCTATATTTCAGAAATGTCTATTTAGATCATTTTCTATATTTAATTGCATTATAGGGAGCTCTTTATTGTAGTTTTTGCACTTTCGTATACATTATGGATATAAATCTTTTGATGAACAGTTTGTAAATATATTCTCTCATTCTCTCAGTTGACTGGTTCTTTTGCTGTTTTATATTATTCCATTTGTCTATTTTTCTTTTATTGCTTGTGCTCTATGGTACTTATTCAACAAACATTGTATGTACCAAAGTCTTGTAATGTTTCCTCTGTTTTCGTCTAGTACGGTCATAGTTACTAGTCTCATCTGAAGGTCATAAATCCATTTTAAATAGATTTATAAACAGGAGGTGTGAAAGAAATTAAGTTTCATTCTCCTACACAATTTATTGAAGACAATATTGGTTCTCCAATGTATATTTACATTATATGTATGTTCATCTATTCTGTTCCATTGGACTAATTGTCTGTAATTCCAGTAATATACAGATAGAGAATGAAATTTGTCTTGTTAAGTTCCTAAAGGAAACAGTTCCAGCTTTTTCCAATTCAATATGTGTTTGGATATAGGTTTATTATATATAACTTTTATTATACTAAAGAATGTTCTCTTCATCTCTAAATTATTGAGAGTTTTGTTCATGAAAGATTTAACTTTAAAAAATTTTTATTAATTAATGAATTAATCTGCTTTTTTATTTATGGGGTATAGAGACAAAGGAGTGACAGACAGAGGGATCTCACATTTGCTAATTCATTCTCCAAAGGCCGCAATGGCTGTGGCTAGACTGGACTGAAAACTCCAGTCTCCCCTGTGAATGGTAGGAACCCAGTTCCTTGAGCTATCTACCCTGTCTGCCAGGATCTGGATTACTTGGAAGCTAGAAGCAGGAGTTGAAGCTGGGAATCAAACCCAAGTACTCTGATATGGGATGTAGGTGTCTTAACAGCTAGGTTAAACATCTACAACATGGATGTTGATTTGTATTGAATGCTTTTGCTTTTGCTACAGCTTGGGATGAATATAATGAATTTTTTTCCTTATGTTCGTGTGATGTATTATATTTATTGAGTTGGGTAACTAAATCCATCCTTGCACACCTGGGATAAATCATACTTTGATTATTGCTTGTCATCTTTTTTATGTAGTGTTAGGTTCAGTTTGCTACTATTTCATTAAGAATTTTTGCATGTATCTTCTTCAAGGAATTTAGTCTATAATTTCATATTTTCTTTTTTGTTTCTTTGTCTGGAACGAGTGAGTGAGAGAGAGATGGCCACAATGGCCTGGGCTTTGCCAGCCGAAGCTAGGAGCCTGGAACTTCAGCTAGGTCTCCAACGTAGATGCAGAGACCCAAATATTTGAGATGTCTTTTGCTTCCACCCCAGGTGCATTAGCAGAGAGCTGGATTGGAAGTGAAGCGGCTGGGACCTGATATTGCACTCAGATGTGTTGGTGGTGTTACAGATGGTGGCTTAAATTGCTGTGCCACAATGCCAGCCCCAGGTTTCCCAAAGTTTTAAGGGACAATAAGTATGACATATAACACATATAACATTAATGTCTAAATTATCTTCCAAACAACTAATAGAAATTCTAAATCTTGTAAGAATTTATAAAATATATGTCTGTGTCCATGCTGATAACAAAACATATATTAATAATAAAAGTCAGCTAAGCAACAGGGAATCACAACAAAGCATATGGAGCTGAGAACATTAATAAACGGTATCAGTATTTCAGCCATATAAGTCCTAAAGCTAGAAAACAACTGTGAGGCCAGAACATATAATTATTTTAAACATATAAATAATAAATTCTCAAGCTGAAAGTCATGAAACAAATGTAAGCCTTGTATCTGCATAGGTTTAGCAGTATTATAATAGTAATAATGATAATGATGACAAGGAAAGTAACAAAAGTACAGTTAGCATTCTAAATGTCTCTGTAATAGTTTTTTATATTTGAGACATTCTTATAGAAATAAAGTAATATATATATATATATATATATATAGTTCCCTGGAAATTCAAATTTAAGTATACATTCTAGTTTTCTCTGCAGTTTGGTGGTGGTAGATTTACTAAAGACTAAAAGGAACCTATGAATATTAAAAATGATATTGACCAGATTTTAAACATATTACAGGACAGTTATAATCAAAATGCCTGGTACTGGCACAAAAATAGACAGATAGACCAATGGAACAGAATAGAAACTCCAGAAATCAATCCATGCATCTTCAACCAAATAATGTTTAACAGAGCAACTAAAATCAATCCCTAGAGAAATAACAGTCTCTTCAACAAATGGTGCTGGGGAAACTGGATCTCGCATACACATATATGAAACAAGACCCTTATCTTACACTTTAGATAAAAAACAACTCAAAATGGATTAAGGATCTAAATCTACTACCTGATAACATCAAATTATTAGAGGATACCATTGGCGAAACTCTGAAAGACATTGCCATAAGCAAAGACTCTTTAAAAAGACACCAGAAACACAGGAAATCAAAGCCAAAATAGACAAATGGACTTACATCAAGCTAAAAAGCTTCTGAACTGCAAAGGAAACACTCACCAAAATGAAGAGGCAATGATAGAATGTGAGAAAATATTTGCAAGGTATGCAACTAATAAAGGATTAATATCCAGAATCCATAATGACCTCAAGGAACTAAACAACAGTGTAATAAGCAATCCAGTTAAGAAATGCTCAAATACTTTTGGTTGAATACTGTAATCAATACACAATTCTTCTTAAGTGCTGAAACTTAACTGAAAAGTGATCACTGTTAAATATAAGAGTGGGAATAAGAGAGGGAAGAGATGTGCAATTCAGGACATGCTCAAGCCGACTTACCTCAAACAGTAGAGTTAGAAACATACCAGGGGATTCCAATTCAATCCCATCAAGGTGGCATGTACCAATGCCATCTCACTAGTCCCAGTGATCAATTTCTGTTCACAATTGATCATAATGATAGGACTAAGAACCAAAGGGACCGGCGCCGCGGCTCACTAGGCTAATCCTCCGCCTAGCGGCGCCGGCACACCGGGTTCTAGTCCCGGTCGGGGCACCGGATTCTGTCCCGGTTGCCCCTCTTCCAGGCCAGCCCTCTGCTGTGGCCCGGGAGTGCAGTGGAGGATGGCCCAGGTGCTTGGGCCCTGCACCCCATGGGAGACCAGGAAAAGCACCTGGCTCCTGGCTCCTGCCATCGGATCAGCGCGGTGCGCCGGCCGCAGCGCGCCGGCCGCGGCGGCCATTGGAGGGTGAACCAACGGCAAAGGAAGACCTTTCTCTCTGTCTCTCTCTCTCACTGTCCACTCTGCCTGTCAAAAAAACAAACAAACAAACAAAAAAAAAGAACCAAAGGGATCACATAAACAAGAATAGTCTCTGCAAATACTAGCTGATAGAATCAAAAAGGGAGAGAATGATCCAACATGGGAAGTGAGATACACAGCAGACTTATAGAATGGCAGATGTCCTAAACAGCACCCTGGCCTCAGAATCAGCCCTTAAGGCATGCGGATCCGGTTGAAAAGCCCATGAGAGTATTTCAGGCAAGGAAAGCCAAGACACTCTGGGGAAAAAAACAAAAGAAAAAAAAAAAAAAAAACCTAAATGAAAGATCTCCGCAAGTGAGATTCCAGTGGAAAGAATGGGTCATCAAAGAAGGAGGTACCTTTCTCTGATGGGAAGAGAGAACTTCCACTTTGACCATGGCATTGTCTAAAAATTATCAGAGTCAGTGAACTCAGGGGGCTTCCATAGCCTTGTAAGCTCATGACAAGCGCCTAGGGTGATTACTGAGGCCATAAACAAGAGTGTCAATTTGTTAAGTCAACAACAGGAGTCACTGTGCACTTACTCCTCATGTAGGATCTTTGTCTTAGTGTGCTGTACATTGAGATTTAATGCTGTAACGAGTACTCAAACAGCATTTTTCACTTTATGTTTCTGTGTGGGAGCAAACTGTTGAAATCTTTACTTAATGTATGCTAAACTGATCTTCTGTATATAAAGAGAATTGAAAATGAATCTTGATGTGAATGGAAGGGGAGAGGGAGAGGGAAAGGGGAGGGTTGTGGGTGGGAGGGACGTTATGGGGGGGGAAGCCATTGTAATCCATAAGCTGTACTTTGGAAATTTATATTCATTAAATAAAAGTTTTAAAAAAAAGAAAAAAAGAAATAAGTCCCACTTAATCATAAAAAAAAATGCTCAAAGGACTTGAACAACCATTTTTCTAGAGAAAAATTCAAGTAACCAACAGATACATGAAAAAATGCTCAGGGTAACTAGCCATAAGGGAAATGCAAATCAAAAGCACGATAAGGTTTCATCTCACCACAGTTAGAATGGCTCTCCCACAGAAATCAACAAATAATAAATGCTGGTGAGGTTGTGGAGAAAAAGGTACCATAATGCATGTGGTGGGAATGTAAACCAGTATAGCCATTGTAGAAGACAGTATGGAGATTCCTCAGAAAGCTGAAAAAAGATCCATCATATGATTCAGAAATCCCACTTATAGAATTTACCCAGATACAATGAAATCAGCATAGGAAAGAGTGATCTGTAACCCCTTGTTTATTGCAGTTCAATTATTAGTAGCTAAGATATGGAATCAACTGAGATGTCAATCAACTGATGACTGGATAAAGAAATTGTGGTGTGTATGTATATATATATATGTACCTATATATACTTATATATAGTAGGCAATATATATTTATGGAATATATATATATATATTTATGGAAATCTACTCAGCTATACAAAGGAATGAAATCCTGTCTTTTGAAATAAAATGGATGCAACAGGGAACCATTATGCTTAGTGAAATAAGCCAGTCCAAAAAGCCAAATACTACATGTTCTCCCTGATCTGTGGTAACTAATGGAGTATTAAAAAATGTAATATATAGGAGTAAATTTAACATTTTGATATTCAATTATTGTTTACAGTTATTGTCTCTACTGTTGAAGAACAGTGTGTTTTTTTTTCTCCTTACTGTTTGTTGAATTCTTTATTACTGTAGGTTTAATCTTATGAATGTAAAGTAAACTGAACATAGATCAATGTAAAAATTAAGAGAAGAAATAAGTAAGGAGGAGGATGGTTTGGAAGATTTGAGGGAAAAAGGGAGGGGTAGGAAGTATTACTATTTTCTTAAACCTGCATATGTGAAATATATGAGATTTATTCACCTTAAAATTTACAATAAATTAATATATGAAAATATTATATTGAATTAGATATTATTTGGAAAAATCAGTAAGAATATTTTAGGACATTTAGAAAAAATGTTGATTTTGGATGGGTATTGGAAGCTAAAAAGGCATTGTAATGGAAAATTATAATTGTTAAGTAAAAATTACTAGATGAATTGCCACATACACACACAAACACACACACACTTTGCGGGTAAATATCTAAAGAATAAAGTTTTAATGACATTTTTCCCTATGGTCTGGTAAACTGTAGATAATTGTTTTTGATTTGTGCTTTTCTACATTGTCTCTAAATCATTATTTATATTATTTTCTGTGATCTTCTAATAATGGCATCACAAAATACTTTGGAGTGTAAAGAAGAACTCTGTATTTTCTGTACATTTTGCTATGGGATTAAAACTACTCTAAAATTTTCTATTGAAAATACATAAACAATTGTACTGTCTATCATAATTCCTTTTATATATATGAGTTAATTTAGTTTAAAATTTTTGAATTATTGCTTTTTTCATTGAATAACTAATTACATTCATCTGGCCTACAGTATTTTATCTTAGTAAAATATTTATCTTTTTTGTCTGAGTATTTTTGAGTATCCTCACAAACTTATTTACTATTAGATATGTATTTTAAAATTTAGCATATTGTCAAATTTTTTTGGATTATCAATGTTGAATTATAAAATATCATTATAAGTATTTTACAATTATAAATATTATTATTAAGACCTAATGAAAATATAGCTATTTAAAGAACAGCTGAAAATACTACAAAAATTTTTATATGGGAAATACTCCAGTAAATGAGCTTAATATGACTACTTTCTTTCAATTGTTTCATGTATTCTTGGAAAAAACTATTTATTAATCAAAGGACATTAATTTTCAAAATTTCAGGCACCAAAAATAAGACATATGGGCATGTCTGCTAAGAACATTAATGCTTAATGTATAAATTACCAAAGAAGAATTATATATTTTGCTATTACTATTCTAGTAAGTAAATAAGTAGAATAAATAAATGAAGAGAGAAGTTGGTAGCTGAAAGTCACTGTTCATATTTGTTACTAATGTGTATTCTTTCAAGATTACATGAAATGCTTTTTAATATTGGAGATTGAAAAAGCCAGATAATTAAATTATCATTGTTTCAATTCCTGCTTTCTTACTATCTGTCATGTGTGTGTATTCCAAGAATCCCAACAGTTCAAAATTTTTCATCTCTAATTCAAGCTTTCTTTCAACCATTATATCTATATAACACGTATAAAGATTCAAGACACAAAGTAGGATGTTGGTTTAGAGGAATAGTCTTCTCAAATATCGATGTTTAGAACTATCCCTTTATTTGAAGTTTTTACCTCTTGTGAAAAGCATCAAATATAAATCTCAGGAAGAGTGAGAGATAAAGCTTTATTTAGTAAGGTGGAGATAGGGTTACTCCTGAGGGCCTTTTCAAGCAGAGAAATTGAGGAAAGTGTAAGTACAAATAGAAATTGAAGATTTGAAAACTGATTCCCTGAAAGCTCTTCATGCTGGGATAAACTCCTTGGAAGGTCTTTTTGTACCCCAGGGGTCCTCCCTAACCCAGTTTGCAAAACACAAAGAACAAAAGCAACTTAATTGAAAACGTGGTAGCTAGAAATAAAATCCAGTACATGTAGAACACTAGAAGGAACAGACTGTAACAACATGGATGCATCAGTGTGGATGTTTTTTCCAGTCATGTTAGCTATTAAATGAGAATACAGTGATTATATAAGCATCAGAAAGAATATATATCAAAGGATGAGGAGACCACTAATCAATGGCTGAAATAAAAAAATCACAAGGCTGAATTATTGCCTAGTGTATTTAATAGACAGCTATGCCAGTTACGACAGCCTCTCTAGCAAAGAAGACTGTTGAAATTATATGATTATTAGTGTTGAGAATTTAGTGTATTTTCCAGAATTTATGCAGATTGTTATCATTTGGAGAAGTCTCCCTCAGTAAAGTTTATTCCTGAATGATGGTAAGAGGCAAACCTATTATGGGGACTGTATTCTTGCTTGGAGAGCATACAGAAGCAAGAGAATATTCCAGATGGAATGGCTTACAAGAGTTCATTGAGGCAAAGTGCCCTCAATCATTTAAGTTAGTTTAAAACCAATTCCAGTGGATATTTGTGATGTGCTTGGATACTTCATCCTCAGAGATTCCGTATTTTCTTGTTTATGTACAACAAAACTCAAGGAGTTCTCTATATTCATGATATCACTTACTTCTCATAATTTAGTTGAGTTTTGCCCCCATTTTCCAAGATGAATGCTTTGTCAAGAGCCTTGGGCATCATACTGTTAATGCTCATGGTCAATTGCTAACCCCAATCATACTTATCTATTGATGACATTTGCACAATTAGGCACTTCTCCCTCCTTCTTAGTTTCTTCATTTTACTGGTAAACACACATTTTTTTTCTTCCTACATCTCTTTTTTCAATTTTTAAAATTTATATAAGGTGAAAAAAATTTTATGTATTTCATATATACAGATTTAGGAGCACAGTGATACTCCCCACCCCACCCTCCCTCCTGCTCATGTTCCCACCCTCCTTCCTCCTTCTTTTTTACCAGGTACAGGCATCTTCAATAGGCTACCTCCTGGGTACATGGCTCTTCATGCATCTTGTTACGTGATTCTTCATGTTAGCCATCCTTCCATGTGGACACTTCCCATTTCCCACTGGCATTCTGCTACTCCACTCTAGTGTAGTAGCATTTCACTTGCCCATCACCAAATATAAGCCAACCATGTATTGTTCTAAATATAATTGTTTTAGTGTTTATTAAAAGAATTTAGTGTGGTAATGGAAAAGAAAAGGAGAAAAAGAAGACTATCCAAATATACAAAAAATATGACACATTTATTAACATTAAAGAATACTGGTTGCTAACTCATGTTATTTTTTCCTGATGTATTTACATTTTATCATAGGTTATAACTTTTAAAGAAGTGAATATCTAACATCAAATTTTAAGAATTGTAAATATTGCAAAGCAACATTTTTCTTCATATTGATTTATTTTGAAGAAAGAAGTTTTATGATTGAATACTTGTGATCTTCAGATTTCTTTAAAATTAACTTATTTTTACTTATTTGATAAAATTAAGTTATTAAGGCAGTTATCTACTCATATATAAAAATAGTTCTGAATAGAAGACACACTTCTAGATTTAGAAGTTTAATGATATAATAATTACAGACATGAAAAAGTGAAATACAATTTTTAATCTACAAGAGTCTCTTGGAATTTATAAACTACCCTAAAATAATACTTATTGAGTGCTTACTTCCATATGGGCATTATTCTAAGCAATTTACCTTACTAACTCATTTAGTCTTCATAACATATGAGGTAACATCCTTTTTATAATTATTCAGGTGAGAAAATTCAGGCACAGATATTATTAAAAATGTCTCCAAAAGTGACATAAATAATTGGTAGCACATTTAAGATTGAAACATCTGAGTAGAGAACGACTGTGCAACAACGATTTTGCTAATTCTACAAAAAATTATTTGTAATTATTGTTTTGTGTTGGATCAGAAACTTCTCTGATACTGAAGCAACTTTTTATACTGCAAAGCAAGTCCCAGAAACCTACTGGAAATGCCATATATGGTAGCTTTTGTTATCAAACTTTAAAGTTCTCACCCTTGAATCATCAGAAGTGCACTTATCTCTGAACAGAGAAAATAGACCTTTACTCTTATCTGCCCTTTTAAGGCAATAAATGTGATAAAATTCTTTTCACTGGGGCAACTGGCTTATAGAATAAGTTAAACTTGGGGCTTTTCTTCCTCTGACAATATAGCTAATTCTCCCTTTTTCTTCTGTAGAAAAGTATGTGAATAGCATTGTGTCACCCAGAAATGCTATTAATAATCATTCTTCAAGATGAAGCTCTTTGCTTAAGTTATTATGAGACATTTTTGTTTTCTAAACATTAAGATTTTTGAATTAACCACATTTTCTGAATTTGAATAAAATATTACTATCATTAAAAATCAGAGATTAGTAACTGTTTTTATTTATTTATTTTTCCCTTCGAATGTTCTCAACAATCTCTAGTCTGTGAAGAATTGCATGTCAGAACATTTGGGTAAAGAACAAGAATGCAGTTCTATCTTAATGTGTTATGTGACAATAATTTTTCTCTTTGCAGCTTCTGTAGGATTTTTTAACATCTCCCTGCATGTTTCTTCAATATAATGCTTTTCATCATCACCAAAGTGCATTATAAAACTCTTGCACACAAGTAAGCTAGGCAGTTTCAGTGCTTAAGATAAGGACGTGTGATAGCATCTCTTGAAAAGATAATATGTCTCTTTCTATAGTGCTCCTCTCCAAAGTGCCTCAAAGCAATTAAAAATAAATGGGAAAATACTGTTCTCAAGGAAATTTGTTTCACAGTTAAAACAGATAAATCCATTACACAGTTGGAAATATTGGCCACAGAAGGAGATTAAAAGAGTTCCTGAAAGTCCATGTTTTGCTAAGAATACTCCATGTATCTATAGACTTATTCATGTTCTAACCACTAAGTAATGTTTCCTTCCTCTTCCATATAATGCAGTCAATTAACTGATGTTTTCATGAACATCAATTTTACAACATAGTGTCTATTTACGAATATCTAAGAAGTGTAGTACAGTAAATAGAATCTTTGACTTAGGTTTGAAAAAAACAACTCTCTAATTTTAATATTTCCACAAAATTTTAGTCCTGTGTTTCTAAGCAAGTAATTTGTCCTTGATTGGAAATAATAACCAAAACAATCATTTGGCTGCTTGCCATAATCACAGAGCTTTTGTTAAAAGCAAAGGAAATAAAGCCAATACCAATTAAAACTAAAAAAGTTTCATATGTAATTAATGATGATGATGTATACAGTAATAATGATAATGGTACTACAGGAAGTAATGTTTTTGTAATAGCTGTTAAGTTTTCTTAAAGAGAGAAACATTGAAAATGTTTCTTGGAAGATTAGGCAAGATGGAGATGGAGTCAGATCTACCTCCTAACTATCTTCTCCCACAGAAACATCAATCTCAATAGCCTTTCACGTACAACTGCCTTCAGAACACCTAAGAAAACCAGATGAGAGACCACATTACTTGGTTTTGGCATAGCAATAAAATGCATAAAGAAGGCTGAAGGAAGAGAGTTGTCCACAACACCTGCTCTAACTTTAAGCAGTTCACTGTAAAGAGAAAAAAACTTTTACTTAATGCAGAGTGTCCCACATGCTCTCGCCAACTTTGGGCAGCACAATGTAGAGCACCTGGCAGTAGAATAGGGTAGTAAGCACTGGATTTTGCCTTGGGACTTAGCACCAAGGTCTTGTGTGGTGAAATACAACACCAGGCTGAACACAGGCATTATTATTATTATTATTATTATTATTATTTTAAGCCAATGCCCATGAACAGACTCTCTCTGCACTGGACCCAGAGAAAAGGGAGATTTGTACCATGGTGTGGGCCTGATGAAAAGTTTTTTTTTTGTTGTTGTTGTTTTTTTTTTTTTTTCATTTGAAATGCAGAGTTACAGAGAAAGGTAGAGACAGAGAGAAATGTCATCCATCAGTTGGTTCACTCCCCAGATGGCCGCAATGGCCGGAGCTGTGCCGATCTGAAGCCAGGAGCCAGGAGCTTCTTCCGGGTCTCCCACATGAGTGCAGGGGCCCAAGTACTTGGGCCATCTTCTACTGTTTTCCCAGGCCATTGCAGAGAGCTGGATTGGAAGGGGAGCAGCTGGGACACAAACCGGTGCCCATATGGGATGCTGGCGCTTCAGGCCAGGGCTTTAACCCACTGTGCCACAGTGCCAGCCCCATGATGGACAGTCTTGAGACTGCACATGCCCTTGTGGCTTTGAGACTCAGGAGTGACCCAGATAAGCTGTAGCTCCAGAGGTCCGGGGACTGCCTTCATAGCCTCCCCCGCAATCTTGTGAAGCAGAGCACTGAGAAAAACTCCATCTGCAGAGGAGGAAGGTCAGAAAACTTAATATGGGACTTTGCTTGAAAGGCAGAGTTAGTCTGGTGAAAGCTAGCACTGAAGAATCCTAATTGCTCATGTCGCCATGCCAGTGCCTATGGGCAGAGCTTCTGGACCTGAAAAGTGGAGACCTACATCCCTGGTTGGATGAGCTTATGTTCCAGCCACTATCACCTGCAGCAGGCTGCAGTGGTTTCACACCACACCACACCACAGCAGCAAAAGGCCAGAGCAGTTGGTCCTCCTCATGTACAGAAATGACTTTAGTAGACTGTAGACTCTGGATACAAACTAACATTGGGGCACTGGAGGATATGGGAATGGCTCCACAGGTCCCAAGAAAAGCACTGGAGGGGAAGTGAACAATGTCATTGCCTAACATGCTATAGTTAATCCTTTCAAGGGATCCTCAGTGCTGAGCAGAATCCTATGATCCTGGGTCGTAGGGTAGTGTACTGTGGGTAAGGAATTTGGGCACGCCTCATGCCCAGAGGCACACATGGACATATTATCCTTCGTAGGCACCTGCCAGTCCATGTTGAACAGCCCATTGATTGTGATTTGGGACAAATGGATACCAGACATCTTCTAGTGCTGAAATAGTGGTAACATACTTGCTTCAAACTCAAGGCAAACTTGGGCTAAAGACATCATCTAGCAGGCGCCGTGGCTCACTAGGCTGATCCTCCGCCTTGCGGCAGCGGCACACCGGGTTCTAGTCCCGGTCGGGGCACCGGATTCTATCCCGGTTGCCCCTTCCAGGCCAGCTCTCTGCTGTGGCCAGGGAGTGCAGTGGAGGATGGCCCAAGTGCTTGGGCCCTGCACCCCATGGGAGACCAGGATAAGTACCTGGCTCCTGCCATCAGATCAGCGCCGTGCGCCGGCCGCAGCGCGCTGGCCACGGTGGCCATTGGAGGGTGAACCAACGGCAAAAGAAAGACCTTTCTTTCTGTCTCTCTCTCTCACTGTCCACTCTGCCTGTCAAAAGAGAAAAAAAAAAAAAAAGACAGCATCTAGTGCTAAATTAGTAGCAGTGAAGGAAGGCTCACAGAAAATAAGCCTTTTAGTATTTCTAGGAGAATGGGCACAGATAAAATCGGATTATAAGGACTGAAATATGTGTAGATATCAGCACATGCCAACAAACATCACAAACTTACTTAGAGTGGTTGGTGCTGGGCCACAGTGGGTTAAGTCTGCCACCAGGACCAGCATCCCATATGTGAACCAGTTCAAGTCCTGTCTGCTCCACTTCCAATCCAGGTCCCTACTAATGCTCCTGGGAAGGCAGCAAAAGATGGCCCAGGTCCTTGGGCCCCTGCCACCCATGTTTGGAGACCCAGAAGTTCCTGGCTTTTGGCTTCAGCCTGGCCCAGGACTGACTGTTGGGGCCATTTGAGGAGTGAGCCAGAACGTAGTCGTCTCTGCTTCTCTCTGTGTGTAATTCTGCCTTTCAAATAAATAAATAAAATCTTTCAAAACAACTTTCTGGGAGTCATAGATATAAATAGACAGTAGTGAAAACAAAATATACAAATGACAAACATGTGTAAGATAAAATAACCAACATTGCTATTCATAAAGAAATTGCAAATCAAAACCACTATGAGGTATTACTCATTCCATTTAGAATGGCTATTATCTTTTTTTTTTGGGGGGGGGGGGACAGGCAGAGTTAATGAGAGAGAGACAGAGAGAAAGGTCTTCCTTTTTCGGTTGGTTCACTCCCCAAGTGGCCACTACGGCCGAAATGTTGCGGCCAGCGCGCTGCGTCTATCCAAAGCCAGGAGCCAGGTGCTTCCTCCTGGTCTCCCATGCAGGTGCAGGGCCCAAGGACCTGAGCCATCCTCCACTGCCTTCCCAGGACACAGCAGCGAGCTGGACTGGAAGAGGAGCAACCGGGACAGAATCCAGCGCCCCAACTGGGACTAGAACCCGGGGAGCCGGCGCCACAGGTGGAGGATTAGCCTAGTGAGCTGCGGTGCCGGCCTAGAACGGCTATTATCAAAAAGCGAAAAATACCAACTGCTGGTGAGGTTTCAGATAAAGGAGAATTTTTACTCACTGTTGGCAGAATGCAAATTAGTATGGTATTTATGGAAAGCAGTGTTTTTCTGGAGGTTCACCAGAATTAAAAATGTTCATTGGGGCCAGTGTTGTGGCACAGCAAGTGAAGGTGCTGCCTGGAATGCCAGCATCCTCTATCAGCTCTGGGTCACGTCCTGGCTGCTCCGCTTCCCATCCAGCTTTTTGCTGGTAGCCTGGAAGAAGCAATGGAAGATGGTCCAAGTGCTTGGGCACCTGCAAACCATGTGGCAGACCTAGAAATAGACTCCAGTTTTGGCCTGGCCTAACGCTGGCCATTACAGCCATCTAGAGAGTGAACCAGTGGTTGGAAGATGCCTCTGTGTGTTCGTTTTTTCTTTCTCCCTCTCTGTAACTCCTTCAAATAGATAAATAAATCTTTAAAAAAATTATTATAATTTGAGACTATTTCATTAAACATTCAGAAAAGATTTTCTGTGGGCTTTTTGGAAAGATCCAGTGTACAAAAGCTGAACACGTTAAGGTGAAAGGCTCAGAGGGTCCAAAAAAGAGGACAAATCCATGATTACATAAAGTGTAATTGATCAAGGAGACTTACAGACAGAAGTGTGGTCTCAGTCAGACATGAGACAATGGATCCATGTACTCTTTGGCAGTAATAAAGTGTTTATATATTAAACTAGGCAAAAGTAGCTTGTTGTCAACCTAAATGCACTTGGACTTTCCTAAGAAGCATTAATATTCTAGGGATCAAATTAAGGACATTCCATGGTCCATCCTAGGGAGACAGCATGGTGTATCTTATCAACACTTTCATACTATGGTAGGGCTTGGGAAGATTCACAGAGTAGCATAGCAGGCAAGCTGATGGTTGCTACCAAGATGATTGTACGGTCGTGTACAGTGGAATCCCTATGCATTGCACGCAATACAAGCTTTATAGAATTAATTCTGCAGTTTACTTTGGGAAAATGCTAATACTACCACAACAAACTACTTTTTTACAATAGGTAGAAATTACCTGAAAAAGACACCTGGAACATAAGGCACCCAGATTCTGAACCATCTGTTTAAATTTACCTCCTTCACCTTATTTACAAATGTTATAAAATGTAGCTTACAAGATATATATATATATATACATATAAATCACCCATTTTTCTCTTTTCTGCTACCCATACATACATCATTCAAAGTCATTAGGACAATTACTATAAAAATTTTACTACATTTGTGCTTTTTCTCCTACTACCTCTAATTTTATAATAGACTTCTTTATAAATAGAAAAACATATTTCTCAAACAAGAAGGAGAAATTGTTTTCTTAGAAATTCCTATTAAATCTCAATACAAATTTTTTCTGCTACACTCAATTTTCAGATCTACCAAAAACTGTTTTCTGAAACTAGCTGTTTCTGACATTGCCATGTCAGTTAGTACCTCTGTAACATTATCAACGCAAGATCCGTGACCATACAATTCTATCACAAGGTAGAATCCTATATTTCTTTATTTATTATTAAATATTGTTT
Source organism: Oryctolagus cuniculus (assembly GCF_051225735.1). Lineage (NCBI taxonomy): Eukaryota > Metazoa > Chordata > Mammalia > Lagomorpha > Leporidae > Oryctolagus > Oryctolagus cuniculus. The sequence goes on along the minus strand of NC_142874.1, from coordinate 61,714,551 downwards.
TCTATGTTTCACAGGCAAATTAAATTTATTCAAGAAGAAAAATAAATGTGCAGAGGTAGCCAACTGCCGGCATGCACACAGACCAATCATGTGGCAGGCAGCCTATTGTTTCCTTTTATTAGACATGAAGATTCTTAAATTCCAGAAAGTTCTAGTTATTTAAATGAAAAAAAGAAAGTGATTGGGGAATAAGGAAGAGAATAGACATTTAAATTATATCTAATGCTACTAAATCTAATGTGAATCAGTGGGGTAAGAAGAAAAAACTCTATTTTTTTATTTTTTAAAAATTCTAACATGAGATTTTAATCCTTGAACGTAGTCCAAGAAGTATTGTCACAAATTCCTGTTACACCAATACTAATGACAGACGTAGTATATAACATGGATAAAATGTTTGTTTTCAGGCTTTAAAATAAAAACTCATAGATTTAAAATTTGGTCACACTTATTACAATTTAAAATATTTTAGATGTTAAAACTTCAAAAGACGAAAACAATTTTAGTCTGAAATAACTTGGCTAAGCCAGATAGTATTCTATTTCAATAAAAATTTGCCTTTTTAGATCTACTTTAATCAAGGATACAAATCGCTTCCAATTAATGTTAAGTGCAACATTAGAAATTATTAATGTTAAATATTAAGACTTCTAAAACTATTGATCTGAATAGTATAAATAAATATCTAAGGTGAGAAAAAATTTTACGAGAAATTTTTAATTTTATTACTGTCCATATGATTAAGTTCAGAAAAAGTTAAACACTTATACAATTATTGCTATGTATTTTGGTACTTTGATTTCCTTTATCAGACCGTAAATGCATAAAGTACTTATTTTGAAAAAATTAAACAATGAAATTGTACTTTATTACTTGTTCTTCAATTTTTCTGTTGTTAAATCTGGATCAAACTTAAGAAATTTATTCAGAATTTGTGTATAGTAAAGGACATGCTTGTATTCTTATCTGCTGTGCAGAATGGACTATTCTATATTTTACCTGGCAATTCTCCATCTTCTATGAATGGGCGGGCAATCTACAACTAAAAAAGATTTTCTCTTCACCCCAACTTAAATTCTGAGACTGAGAGAAGATTCATAAAATGGCCAATCATCAGCAAAACCCTTGTGTTGAAATAAAGAAAAAAACAGGTACTTTAATTAAACTTCAGCCCTTCTGATATCATCTTCACTATTAAGTCAAACATTTTAATATTTCCTCTGGCCACAGACTTGTTTTCCTTTCAAACTCAAGAATTCTATCATCTGATATCAAAAACATTTTCTCCAGGGCCTTGCAAAATCAAATGGCTTAAATGATTTTCAAATATCTATAAAGTTGGATGTTTTCTAAAACCATTTTCCATCTTCCAAGAGCTCACTCAAGTGTGGGCTAGGATTCCTTGAGAGCATTCCTATAATTCATCCTCCAGATTAAAATCATGATTTAAATGATTTCCGTTATGTTGCTGAATTTCTTCATGGTTCTTTAGACATAGGTACTATTTGTCCAGGTTTTCATACACTTAAGGAAAAAAAAAATGTTCTTGAGTGTTTGGTCTTTGTTCAGTGAAGTTACCTTCATGAATTTTGACATCAACAGTTCTTTGTGAATATAGCAGTTTGTTTTAATGTCAGAATTTTCTCTTTTCCTTCCTTCCTTCCTTCCTTCCTTCCTTCCTTCCTTCCTTCCTTCCTCCCTCCCTCCCTTCCTTCCTCCCTCCCTTCCTTCCTTCCTTCTTTCCTTCTCTCTCTCTCTCTCTCTCTCCCTCCCTCCCTCCCTCTCTGGAAAAAAAAAAATATCCCATTGAATCAATGGTTGATGAGGACACATTAGTACCAAGACTGACACAGTCCCTCCAAGATAAACATTTTCCTTCCAGATATGAAGAAAAAAAAAACATTAAACAGATAAGAATACAAATCATTCACACTTTAAGTTGTGGGGAGCAACCCGGACTAGACTAAGTTACTGGAATTAAGACTTATTCTATGCATCTGCTCTCCCACAATATGGCGCTGAGAAGGGAGAAACAGCTTCTACACAGCTGCCTCCAGTTCAACCAATAAACTGTAGGACCTGCTCCTGATTGGAGGAGAGCAGCGTACTCGGCGTGTGGGTAGCAGAGTTGGGATTGGTGGAAGAGGACTATAAAGGAGGAGAGAGACAACATGCACCAGGAACATCTAAGGGGAACATCTAAGGGGAACACCTGTGCAGCCCCCGAGAGAGCCGGCCGGCAGTGTGCCGCTCCCCCGCGGAAGTGGGGAATGTGGCAGGGGGAACCGCCCTTCCACGGAGGTGGAAGGGACGGTAGCCAACCCGGGAAGAACCAGCAGCAAACCCGGGGAGGGCCGAGCAGACGAAAGAACAACGCAGGGTCTTGTGTCGTTCCTCCATGAAGAGGGGGAGCGACATAAGTCATACTACTCATTGGAAAAATCTTCTGAATCAACAATCTAGATCAAAGAGCAATTATTTATTTTATTGCTCAAAACTTCTTTAGCATAATGTGCTCTATTATTGAGACAAAGCTTCATCATGCTGTTTATCATACTAATGGGAATAGACAGTTTTCACCCACTCCTTGCCTTTTGTTCACGATAATTTTATCAGCCCCCATTGTTAGAGTCTCACCAACTGCATGGTTTATCTTTCTCTGGATAATAAGTTCTACCAAGCAACTTGCTACCTGAGCCTTTTCCCTGAATCTGACAAGTCTTTAGCAATGCAATCACCATTTTAGGGATCCCAGCATTCATTTTAAAATAATCAATACATTTATCTATCAAATTATTATAGTTTTAAATGAATATGTTTTCAATTTTACATGATACAATGTGATAACTTATAACACCAGTAGATTTACAATCCACTAGTATCTAGTTTTAATTGCAAAGACATAGTTGCATTTGTATGTGTGTGTCTTTCTGTGTGTCTTTTGCACTAGAGAAATGACTCAGAAGGTTGTAACTTATTATCAGGTACATCTTTAGAATTGTCTAAAGGCCTAGATTTAGTATCTTCTTCTAAAACCTATCTGATCATCAAAAATTAATACATTGTCTCATCAGAGGTAATTGTAAAACACAATCATCAAATATAAACCAAAAAGACATTATACTTTATATAACTGGAATAGGAAAAATAATCACATAAAATTTAGGGTATAATTCACATGTAGCACATACAATCAATGATTTGAAATATGTACAGCAGAAAAGCTGTCAAGGAATGTAAAGCAATTCTCTTAGAATGGAAGCATCCTTGGGCCGGCACCGCAGCTCACTTTGTTAATCCTCCACCTTGCAGCGCCAGCATCCCATATGGGTGCAGGGTTCTAGTCCCGGTTGCTCCTCTTCCAGTCCAGCTCTCTGCTGCGGCCTTGGAAGGCAGTGGAGGATGGCCCAAGTGCTTTGGCTCCTGCACCCACATGGGAGACCAGGAGGAAACACCTGGCTCCTGGCTTCGGATCGGTGCAGCGCCGTAGTGGCCACTAGGGGAGTGAACCAATGGAAGGAAGACCTTTCTCTCTGTCTCTCTCCCTCACTGTCTACAACTCTACCAGTCAAAAAAAAAAAAAAAAAAAAAAAAGGAATGAAAAAAAAAAAATGGAAGCATCCTCTGATTTTTCTGCTACAATGGTAGTTTGTGCTCATGATTCAGCTGATGGCAAATAAATGGGTTTGGGCAACTAATTCAAGAAGTAGAGGCTAGAGCCGGTATTATGGCATATTGTGTAAAGTTACCAAAATGCTGGCATTCCATATGGGTGCCAGTTCATATTCCAGTTGCACCATTTCTGATCCAGCTCCCTGCTAATGTGCCACGAAAAGCAGCAGAGGATGGTCCAAGTGCTTGGGCCCTTTCATCTTTGTGGGAGATGGGAGGAGACTCCTGGATTCTAGCTTTGGACCCATCCAGCTCAGGCAGCTGTGGCCATTTGGGGAGTGAATCAGCAAATGGAAGAGCATTCTCTCTCTTTCTCTCTGTGCAAATTGCCTTTGAAATAAGTAAATAAATTTCTCAAAAAAAAAAAAAAAAAAAGAGGGAGAGGCTGTACTTCTCTCTGTGTAAGACAGACTTTACCTTCACTTTCAGGTCCTGTCTTAAATCAAAACTTGAGAATTGACTGAATCTATCAAACATGACTCTACTTGCTGTGCAGTGCAGTAGAAAGCTGAAAGACTTCTACCGAAACATCAGTCAAGGTCCACCAAGGCTAATGCTGACATTTTCCGATATGAAAAGGGCAGAATTATGTTGGTTTTCTCACACATGTTCACTCATAAAATCTTTATCTGAAATTCACACAATTCATTGCCATTTCCTCATGAAAAGTTCTACTATAAGTAATAGATTTATAAAAGTGAATATTTTAGAGTAGCAATAACCTTTCTCTTATTTAGAACTGTTTTTGCAGACATCTCCCATATACACATTCAGAATAGGTTCTTTGAGTGTCTGCCATTGAATAGATTTTGTTGGACCCTGCCACTCATACAGTAAGTGCTCACTGATTCAGCCTTTAAAACATTTGTGGCTGGGGCCAGTTAAGCTAAGCCACACTGGCATCCCATATGGGTGACAGTTCGGGTCATGCTCCAATCCAGCTGTCTACTATGACCTGGGAGAGCACTGGAAGATGATCCAAGTACTTGGATCCCCACACCCATGTGGGAGACTTGGAAGAAGCCCCTGGCTCCTGACTTTGGATCAGCGCAGTGTTAGCTGTTGGAGAATAAACCAGTGGATGAAAGAACTTTCTCTCTGTCTCTCCCTTTCTCTGTCTGTAGCTATCCCTTTCAATAAATAAATAAAGAAAATATTAAAAAAAACACATTTGTGGCTAAACTCTTCAAATACCAACTGTTAAAGGACTCCATCCATTTTTTATCTTATTCTTAATAATATACAAACACGCTTTAAATCTGCCACACCCATAATTACTAATTAGCCTTGCATGCAACCATAACCAATTTCCTGGCCTTCTGTTTTGAAAGCAAATAATAAAAGATTTTATATTTTATGGCTATTCTTCCTCATTTATAATTAATTTTCCTGATCCTTTTACTGAAATTATTATTTTAGGTCACTAATTATCTCCCTGTTTCTCAAGACAATCATCATTTTGTGCATGCACCCTTAACAATGTCTTATGAGAGTAGTTGAAAATGATTATCTAATCTTTCACATGGAAAAACATATTTTGTCCTGCATTTTATGGAATCATATTTTTGTTTCTTCTCAAGTTTTTCAAGCTTATTTTCAGTCTGCTATTATTTTCCTCTATCTCAAGGCCTATTCTTTTGTTCTCAACTTGCCTCATTCTTCTCTTACTGGGAGTCTCTAACATCACCTTTCCTCTATGTCTTCAAATTTTATTCCCCACAATCCCTTTCTCTGTTAAGTTTGATGTTACTGTTGGCCAGTGAGTGGAATTGTGAGATTTAGAATGTGGAAGACATCAGTACTTCAATAGTGACTGAAGCCCCTCACTTGGACTGATATGACCTCTGAACTTTGTGATAACAGTAACAGTTGATAGAATGATCTTGCAGGCTCTTAGAAACTGCTTCCTTTTCCAGAAAGCTCTTTCAGTGCTGAAATTTTTCAGTATTGACTGTTCTCACTTTTAGATGAAATTTTGAGGTTTGAGGAAAATCACATTCATTATTACAAAAAAGGAGCATTCTTTGCTAAACTAACCCCCTCTCCTTTGTAAATGTCTGGAGTATATCCACTTAGTCACTCCCATTCATCTTGATCCCCTGGCATCCTATTAATAATGTGTATTGCTGCTAGTTTTATATTTTCAGGCTTGCAGTTGATCTTCCCTAATTAAAATCCACACACTTTCCTCCTTCTCCATTGCAAGTATCTCAATTGAAGGCTGCTTTATTTAAATTAAACTTCTTTTCCTTTCCTCTTCTTTATTGTTAAATGAATTTTTCTCCATAATTATCTTTTTTCTATTCTAAATTATTAATTTCCTTTTTCTGATATTAGTTTTTTATATAGAAACATGTATCTGTATTGAATGCATTAAATGCAATATATTGTAGTTTAAGTGAATTTGCTCATATTGTATCTTTCCTTTATCTCAATCTACTTAACATAAGATTTTCTTTTTTTTTTCTTAAATTAATGCCACATATTCTCTTCTCTAGGTTGTCCACCTCAGTTTTCTTTTTCATAATTCCACTGAAAGTTCCCATAGCAACCTCACTATGTACACGATAGGTTTCCAGTTTTCTTCTAACTCAGCATCTCCGTTATCATCGTTATTATTTTTTGACAGTTTCTACCTACAATAGCTCATGTGTCCTCAGAATTAATATACTATTTTAATATATACCTCTTTCCAATAAATACATTGATGAAGATACCATTTGTAAAAATAACTGTCCAACTGAGATCCCTACTTGGTTTTCTAAAGGGCATATCAAGCTTAACACAACTAAACAGAATCATTGATTTCCATATCCCACGCAAAAATTTCCTTCCACTCCAGTCTTCATATTGATAAATGCCAAATCACTTACCACTTTGCTCAGGCTTAGAAATCTTTCTTAGAACAGGTCTTCAAAGAAAGAGGTACCTTTCTCTGAAGGGAGGAGAGAACCTCCACTTTGACTATGACCTTGTCTAAACAAGATAAGAGTCGGAGAACTCAAGGGGCTTCCATAGCCTTGGAAACTCATGACTGGTGCATAGGGAGATTACTGATGCCATAAACAGGAGTGTCAATTTGTAAAGTCAACAACAGGAGTCACTGTGCACTTACTCCTCATGTAGGATCTCTGTCCTTAATGTGCTGTACATTGAGGCTTAATGCTATAACGAGTACTCAAACAGTTTATTTCACTTTGTGTTTCTATGGGGGTGCAAATTGTCGAAATCTTTACTTAATGTATACTAAACTGATCTTCTGTTAAAAAAAAAAAAAAGAAATTATCAATTCCCAGCTTGACTCTCACTGGGATTAAACATGACAATAGGTCTGATCTGATTTCATCATCATTTAAAAAATCATCTATTATTTTTCACTTTATGTTTCTGTGTGGGAGCAAACTGTTGAAATCTTTACTTAATGTATGCTAAACTGATCTTCTGTATATAAAGAGAATCGAAAATGAATCTTGATGTGAATGGAAGGGGAGAGGGAGTGGGACAGGGGAGGGTTGTGGGTGGGAGGGACGTTATGGGGGAGAAGCCATTGTAATCCATAAGCCGTACTTTGGAAATTTATATTCATTAAATAAAAGTTAAAAAAATAAATAAAAATAAATAAAAAAGAGAAATCTTTCTTGATCAATGCCACCCAAATAAATCATGTCAAATATATCAAATTATTCTAAAAGATTATTGATACCACCAGTTAAATATATCCCCCAAACACAGATTTTTCTCACTGTTGTCATTGTTAAAAGTTTATGCCACTGGAATGGTATTGTGACATAGTTGATAAAGCTGTTGCCTGTGATACCTGCATCCAAGGTGGGCATTGATTTGTGTGCCAGTTGCTCTACCTCTGATAAAACTCTTTGCTAATGGCCTGGGAAAAGCAGCCTAAATGACCCAAGTGTCTGGGCCCCGTGCACCCTCATGGGAGAGCCAGATGGAACTCCTGATTCCTGACTTCTGCCTAGCTAGCCCTGGCTATTGTGACCATCTCAGAAGTGAACCAGTGGATGGAAAAATCTCCACCCCCCCCCCTTTCTTTCTGGGTCTCTGTTAACTCTGACTTTCAAATAAATAAATAAATCTTTAAAAAAAAGACTTGATGACAAGTCACTATTACAATTTCCCTGGGTGTTTACTCCAATTATCCAAATGACATACTCAACTTCACTCATTTTTCCCTGACACTCCAATCTGTTTCCATTTGTGAAAAAATCCATAGATAATCATATGTGTGAAATTATACCATGCTATTATTCTAATTAAAAGTTCCTCATTCTGTCCAATAGCTATGTTATCAAACATTAAATTTCAAACTTGAGATGTACCCTCTATAGTTTTGTGTGACCCAATCCAAGATTATATTCCTAAAGGCATCCCTTTATTATCCCTTTCCCTCACAAAGCCCTAATAGCACTCTTCGACTTTCTTACCAACAACAAACCCCATTCCCATCTTGGGTAATTTATTTCCTTTTACTTCAAAATGTTATTTTATATATCACATAAGTATCTAGCTGAATATTTTATTAATGTTTCAGTTTATTATCACTTTACTGAAAGAAGCCTTCTTTAACCATCTCAATTCTTCTTTTGACAACTCAAATTATAAATGTATTTAAAATTTATTTATTTATATAAAGAGAATAGATTTTATGTATTTCATGTACACAGTTTTGAGAATATAACAATTCTTGTCACTCTCATTTCTCTCCTTGCCCTCTCACATTCCTCCTTTCTTTTTTTTCCTTTTAACTTTAACTTTTGTGATAATATGCTTTCAATTTACTTTGTAGCCATGGGCTTTTTGAAGTACTCATGTGTGGGTGCATGTGTGTGTGTGTGTGTGTGAGAGAGAGAGAGAGAGAGAGAGAGAATTTCAAGAGATATAATAAAAATAGAATTTAGATATGTATAACATTAAATTATTGATCATTTCATGATTCTTTAGGTAGTACAGGATGAAAAAACACACATGAACACATGAAAATAAACACAAAAAATTAAACACACACTCAATTGAGATTTATTTAAGACACCAATTTGTGTTTGATTTAGCAATCTATTTAAAAGTGTTTATTAGTATCTTTAATATGTTTTTAAGTTTCAAAAGGCTGAACACCTAGAAAGCATGTCTATAAATATAAATGCTTATTCAGGCTTTCTTTGAGGAAATGTGATTTTATGTACTAGAAGCACAGATATAGATATAGATGTAGATATGGATATCCAAGAAGAGATTTGTTACAGAAATTGGCTCGCATGACTTTGAAGCCTGTGAAGTTCCACAATTTGCTGTCTGCAAACTGTAGAGCCAGGAGACCCAAAGGTATAATTAAGTCCACGTTCAAAGGCCAGAGAAATAGCACCTTCAGTGTTCAAGGGCAGGAGAAGACAGAATCTTAGCTTAGGAAGAGAAAGAGGATTGAACTATAGTATCCTCATAGGATTAAAGTCTTAAGAATATAACAGTGATGAATGAATGGTTACACACAAAGACTCTGTTCCTCTTCTTTTTCATCATAACAAACATATTTTCTTTTCTAAAATTACTAATTAATGAACACACAGCATTTACTAATTACTATGAATCTGATCCAACATTTACGTTCAGTAATGGACTCTACTGCGTTAGTTATCTCTTATATTTTTCATGTCTAACTTCATTCGCCATTCAATGAGGGATGTCCTCCTGTTATGGCAAAGTCAATCATTCCTTAAAATAATGCAGTTTTCATAGAGTCTTTGGGACTTTTCATGGTATTTGTCATAGAAGTAGTTTCAGATATTGTGCTTATTTTGTTACTGTCACTCATCCACATAGGACTGCCACCTTTCCTTCCAGGAACTATCTCTCCTTCATATTTTATATATTTTGTATCCTTATTATGGAATCCAACACTATGTAATTGATGATAGATAAATAGGTATTATGAGATATTATAATGAAAAGATAGGAGAATGAATAGACATTCAATACATTACTGTAGGTATTACATTTGTCTGCCTTTCTGTTCCATTTATATAATTGTCTTCAATTAAGCAAATTCATCTTTCCATCTTTGAAGCTCAGTGCAGGTCATAGACTTCCTGAATCTTTTTTACTTTTGCTCTATTTTATTTTCAAATTATATTTTATTGCGGTAAGAACACTTAAAAGGGACTCTACCTAGTTAACAGATGTTAAATGCATAATATTCTATTATCAACTATAGATAAATGTTGAATAGCAGACTTCTGAAGCTTATTCATCCTCCATACCCTTAATAATGCACACTGATTAGAAATTCATCACTTCCTCCTCAATCAACCCCTGGAAGCCACCATTCCATTCTTTGATTCCTTAAATTTGTCTATTTTTGATACCTCCAATATGTTAAATTATAAAATACTTATCTTTCTATGGCTGGCTTATTTTATTTAGTATAGCATCCTCAAGCCTGATCCATGTTGTCTTATATTAGAGAATTTCCTTTTCAAACCTAAACTGTATTCTGTTTTTGTATGTGTGTGTGTTTGTGTGTGTGTATACACACATTTTCTTTACCCATTAAAATATTGACGGATATTGAGGCTGTTTTCACATCTTGTCGAAGGCAAATCGTGCTGCTATGAACATGGGAAGGCTAATACCTCTTCAAGATTCTTGTTTCAAACATCTGAGTAAATACTCAGAAGTGGGATTGCAGGATCATATAGTACTTATAATTTTAAGATTTTCAGGAATATCCATATCATTTTCCATAACAACAATGTTTCTTCTCAATTGAACAATGGGGACAGTGAACAGAAAATGACTATTTTTCAAAAGAAAACTGTCAACTGTAATATTCCAAATTCTTTGCTTTCATTTTCTCATTGAGAAAACTTCAGCTCTCCCTTGGCAAAACTCCTAATTTTGAGATAATTTACATAAACACAAGTTATGTTAAAATCTGCCTATTTTAACAACCAGCATCCTGGCACAAGGGGTTAAGCCTTTGTCTGCAGTGCTGGCATACCGTATGAGCTCCAGCCACAGTCCTGGCTGCGCTCCTCCTAATCCATCTTCCTGCAAATGCATCTGGGAAAGCAGCGGAACATGGACCTAGTACTTGGGACCCTGCCACCCACGTGGGAAACCTGAATTGAGTTCCAGGAACCTGGCCTTGGACTGACCCAGCCCTGTCTGTTGTTTCCACTCGGGGAGTTGCCAAAAAATGAGAGCCCTCTCTCTCTCTCTCTCTAAATTTCCTTCTCTTTCTGTAACTCTGTCTTTCAAATAAATAAATAAATAAATATTTAAAAATATGCATATTCTGCAAATATAATTTCTCATTTTATTTGTCCTATTTAAACCAATAGTGGCTCTGCTAGTAGTATACCAACACCTCCCTCTCAGCTTTATCAGGGGACGTGATCATCAATCTAGAATTACACCTGTCAGGTTTTGCTGCAGTGTAAATTCTGCACACTCGTATTACAATTATGAAGCAATGTGTACTATGTCTACCTCATAACCTTAAAAACATTTACATCATCTCCATTTTGGTCATGTCTCATTGCTCAAATGACAACTGTAGCAGTCACCTAGAAGTCAAAAACGAAGCTATTTGTATTCTCTGGATGTTAATATGAGAAAAATAAACTTCTCTTTTTAATGATCATATTGTGGTATCATACATTTCTAAAAGGACAATTTAGATAATTCTCTACCAGAATTAAAGCACTGAAATAATTTTTAAATTAATTATATAAAACTGATAATAAAGTCAAAAATAATTTCATTTTTTCTATATGAGAATTATTAGTCATTTTTAAATGTTTCTTTTATTGTCATGACATTTAAAATATACTTGAAAATTTTAAATTTAATGAAACTTTCCATAATGCTTATGCTTCATAGTTGTCCTCATTTTATATCAAGGCATATTGTTGTTCAATTAAGAATTTTGATGTGAATTTTTTATATTAAATTTCCTTGGAGTAAAAACTAAGCCATACCATAAAATGATATTGAAACAATAACCATATAGAAAACTCATGAAAATGGTAACAGTCATGATGCTGACATACCAATATTGCAGCATTAGGCAAATTAAAATATGTTTATGATTCCTAATAGGAAAAAATAAGTTTGAAAAATTAAGATGTATATTCTCTGACGGTATTGTATGATTGTGGACAATTTAATTACATTCCATCTCTCTGCTGATTCTTCTGTAAATAAGAGTAATAATGACTTCAACTCATAAAATTTTAATGTAGATGATAATATGAATAAATTTGATATTGAAAAAATTAGTAAGCATTCAATGACATGTATGGAATGAGACTATATCATTAAATAAGATTCTGTCATTTACATAATGAAACTACCTATAAAAAGACCAAGATACAGGGCACTAAAATTATAAAATCTTCCTTAATTTTCACATTAATTATCACAAATCACCTCAGTAAACACAGTACTTTATAATTAGGTTTCATTAGGTGATCATCAAGTGCAACTTCAAAGAGCCTTGGAAATATCTATAAAATTAAAGTCATGACTTGTTTATTACTACTACTCAAGATAATAAAGTTGCAGAGTAAAATGTCAGCTTCCCCAAAAATTTCATTTAGAAATTTCTAAAAAAATTTTACTTTAGTATAAATGACAAAATTTGTTTCACTGGATAATAAATATCTTTGAGAGGTAGAATGATGGCATTTGCACATGGATGTTAAAGTGATAAGATTAAAAGAGCTAACAAAGGTTTTGTTAATTTTGGAACTTCAGACTAAAGAAATTATTACAGTACTTCTCAGAAAATGATGGATGACCAGGTAAATCTAACTGCTGGTTTAGCATTTGTGTTTTGGAAAGAGATCCTGACTTTGTCACTTGATCCTTGATGAAACAGGTTATGTAATTTTATGAGCATTATTTTTGTTTTGCTCTTATATTTCAGAAAAAAATCTTGAAAAGTTCTGGTTTGGGGGACTTCTCTGCAAACTAACACATTCTTTGCTTCTACTTGGGACTTCCAGGTTTACAGAAATACCAATTGTTTAATAGACTTGCATGGCCAGGTATTGGTTAAGTCAGAAAGCATTACACATCATAATGCAATTTTACTTTTAGTAAAAAGTTAATATTTTTACATTTCTAAATTTCTTTATTTCATTTACTGCATTTCCCATTTCTGCCTACTGTTTTATTTAACAACTTAATAAAACTTGCGAGGTTTTTCCTTTGGATAGGCTTTAGGGAATAATTTCTTTGTGCTATTTTTTAAAGAAGAACTTTATGATACAGTAAGAATTATTACTAACTTGCATTCATTCTTCAGGGAAAAAGCATACAGCATGATTTAATATGAAATCTAATTATTGCTAACATAAATATGTGATGACCACTAACAGAGTAAAACACTGAAGAAGAAGAAGAAGCCAAAAAAGAGATAGAAAGAGAGGATACTGAATTCACCTTAAGTGAAGTATGCTGAGTGACTGCCTTGCAAAGTCACTGTGCCATACTCTGATGTTCCCCTTTTTAATCCTTCTCTCCTTACTACTCTGGCATTATTTTATTATTTCTTAGTCCACTTTTTCCATTCCTTTTCTTCCACCTTGAAAATATACCTCTGAAAATTCCAACTATAGTTTGAGAGAGCATTTAGGTCACTGTTCTCAGTTATATTGAATTTAATCACGGGGTCACTTGAACCAAGTTGCTTTGCTATTTCTAATCTACTCACTGCACATTTTCTCTGAGATTGGATCGGACCAGTCCTATTAGGATTTCTGACACAGAAGGTCAATAATTCTTTATTTCATCCATAATTTCATATTTTATTGTCCTACACCTCTGAAAAGTTTTTGAGTTTTCTGGAGAAAATGAAATCTTCTATCACTAAACTAGATTGCCATTTTCTTGTCTTCTTTGTGCTATCATTGGACTTATGCTTTTGAATTTCTAGTTTTCCACTTGGTAACTTATCTTTTATCTATTATCTCTAACATTTAGATATAACACCACAATATGATGTTCACTCATTTCTATGCAGTTGTATTTTCAAATGATCCAATTTAATTGAGCTGAATTTCAATTTTAATAAAAATGTTAAGAATATAAACAACTTGTGTGCTTTTAGTATGTAGTTTTGATATTTTAAGTCATAAGCAGTGTCATTTTATGTAAAAATGTAACTATATGGAACTATCAGAACCCTAATAATATTAATGAATAATAAAGTCTTATTTCAGTGATGCACTTGAGTAATTGAAAATAATAATTGATTTCTAAAATATGTCTTGATAAAAAAATCAGTACTTAATAATTTTAACCAGAAAAATATATGTTTTACCATTAAATATAGGAAAGCAGACCCTCATATCCTAGACCTGACTGAGTCGGTATTTTTATGACCTTTGATGAATTCCTGAGTTTAGTAGTAATCGATAAGATATGTAGTTCATATTATAGCTCAAAAGCTTTTTCCAACATTACCTTATGTTATGGAAACAAATGGGTTAGGGAAGCACAAACTGAGATTTGGGATACTAAAGAGATACATGTATATTTACAAAAATTTTGTTAACAAAACCTTCAATAGATTTTAGATCTGAGTTCTCATTACATGAATACTTCATTACAGAATGATTTACTTGAATGCTTCTTACAGATAAACATTTACTTTACTGAGGGTTTTGCAATAAATACCATAGCACAAATACTATTTTTAAGTTATTTTTCTTCATTTATGGTAAGTTCCCAGAAATGTGATTGAGCTGAAAATTTTCATTTGTGAAAACATAATTAATTTTTTAACTAATTAATTAGAGAGGCAGAGAAACAAAAAGAGAGACAGAGAGTCACAGAAATGAAAGAATTTTCATACTGGTCCACTCCCCAAATTTCTACAACAGTGAAGGCTGAGTTCAATCAAATCTGGGGGCCATGTCCTCAATCTAGGCCTCCAGTATAGGTGTTAGGAACCCGACAGCTTTAGTCATAATTGCTCCATCTCCAAGTCTGCTTTATTGGGAGCCTAGAGTCAGAAGCTGGAGGTAAGGATCCATCCCAGGTACTTGGGCTATCCTCTGCTACTTTCCTGGGACCACCAGCAGAGCTGGATAGAAAGTGAAGGAGCCAGGAAAGGAAGTGACATCCATATGGGATGCCAGCATTACAGGCGGCACTTTACCCACTATGCAACAACGCCTTCCCCAGATCATTGTTTGTACTGCTGAATAATATTCTATTTTCTTGTTATGCTACTTATCCATTCATATTTCAGAACATCTTAGTTGTTTTGTCAAGTTTTAGTAAAGCTATTATAGATGTTTATGTGCAAGTTTGTGTGTGGAAATAACTTTTCAACTCCCATAAATATTAAGTAGAATGACTACTGAGTCATATGGTAAGAGTATGTTTAGGTTTGAAAGATACTGCCCACCTGTCTTCGAAGGTGGTGGAAACCACTTTGTAATTTCAGAAGCATTGAATAAGAGTTTTGGTTGCCTCATATCCTTTCCAGAATTTGGTGAAGTTGTACATGTTATGGATTTTTGCTATTCTAATAAGAGTGCACTGCATCTTTTTAAAATTTTTTTCTCCTGTTGATATGTGATGCAAAACATCATTTCAGATACACACTTTACAGCTGGTCTACTTTGACTAGCAGTATATTAACGTCTTTGCCTATTTTAATAGGGTTGTTTATTTATTAGAGAAGACTAATAAGATTTTGTGTATAAACATATATTTTTGGTGATTACAGGATTTTATTCTTTCCACACATGTGTATATCCATAAATCATAGATAAGATTATTCCGTGTTTTACAATATCACATACATGAACTAACACAGTCTGTAAATTCAATGCAAAACCTATCAAAATTCCAATAGAATTTTTTTAAAAAATGTTAAGTTACTCCTTAAATTCTTATGGAATTGCAAGAGGCCCAAAATAGCTAAAACACTATTGGAAAAGAATAATAGAGCTGAAGGATTCAAACTTCTTGACTTTGGAACTTACTGTGAAATACAATACAATACAATATCATTGTACAGGCATAAGGACAATGAATAAACAAATGGAAACATAACAGAGTTGTGTATATTTTGAACAATGTCTTTATCAGATGTGCCCTTGCAAACATATCTTTCAAGTCTTGGCTTTAGTTTTCATTTTCTTGATTACTATTTTTACAGAGCAGTTTTTAATTTGTTTTGAAAGGCAGATAGACAGTGAGAGACTTATGGACAGAGAGAGCACACTCCTGCCCACTCCTGCCCCAAATGCCAGCAACAAATAGAGCTGAGCCAGGACGAAGCTAAGAGCTGGGAAATCAACCCAGATTTCCCTTGTGGATGGTAGAGACAAACTACCTAAGCTATCACCTGTTGACTTCTAGGGTCTGCTTTACTAACAAGCTGAAGTAAGGAGCCAAGTCAGAACACAAACCCAGGAACTCTGATGTGGGATGTGTACAACCCAACTGGTGGCTTAACCATTAGTACAAATGTTCACTCCAGAAGTTTTTAATATTAATGAGATCCACATTATTAATCACTTCTTTCATGGATCATAATCTTAGTGTTATATCTAAAAATGCATTGCCATACCTAAGATTGCCCAAGATTTTAAATATACATTTAGACTTAATCCAACTTGTCTTTTAAAAGAACACTATACAACTTCATAGATGCAATAAATCCCCTGACAAAAAACATAATTTAAAATTTTTGCTTTCTTCCTGAATTTAGTGGTAAATATTTTCGTTTTTCATTATTAAGCATGATGTCAGGGGTAAGTTTTTATAAATGTTCTTTCTAACTTGAGGATGTTCTCCTCTATTACTGGTTCCCTGAGGTTTCTATTTATTATTGTTATCATGAATGAATATTAAATTTTGAAATGATTTTTTTAATCTATCAATATGATCATGTGATTTTTTTCATTTTTAGGTTGTTGAGGTATCTCTAATGATATTATGCCATGCCTATTTCTGGCTTCAAAAGGCCACTGATTAGATTTTTGGTTCGCACTCATACTATTCTCATCACATGGTTGTTCAGCCATATTTACAGTGTTCTTTTCAGGATATATTTGAACATATTTTATCTTTTGTTTACACTATGGATAGTCTGACAATTTCCTGTATCTTTAAGTTCTGTTTATTTTTGTTTAAGAATCACTTCAATATCTCTCTCCTCTAGTATTTTACTGTAATCAGAAAGAAGCAATAATACACATTCAACTCTTCTCTTACAAATATTCTCAGATATCCAATTTTATTTCTCAAAACCTCTATTTTCTACAAAATATTATAAAACATTTCAGCCAAGTTTGTTACTACTTTAAAAAAAAAGAATATGTAAAAAAAAATTATCAATTCCCAACTAGACTCTCACTGGGATTAAACATGACAATAGGTCTGATCTGATTTCATCATCATTTAAAAAAAATCATCTATTATTTTTCACTTTATGTTTCTGTGTGGGAGCAAACTGTTGAAATCCTTACTTAATGTATACTAAGCTGATCTTTGTATATTAAGATAATCGAAAATGAATCTTGATGTGAATGGAAGGGGAGAGGGAGTGGGAGGGGGGAGGGTTGTGGGTGGGAGGGACGGTATGGGGGGGAAGCCATTGTAATCCATAGGTCGTACTTTGGAAATTTATATTCATTAAATAAAAGTTAAAAAAAAAAAGAATAGCCTTTTCTCCAGTTTCCAATGATTTGTTCTTTACTCTCATTTGATACCCCACTAGAACTGTCTTTAACATTTGTATTTCTACCAAAATTTTCTTGTTGTAATTATATATACATTTTCTAAAGCTATATTCTTTTATTCCAACAATCACCCTGAAGGCAATTATTTATATCAACCATCACTAGTCTTTAATTAGCATGCACTTGAAACTCTACCAGTTTCTCCCCTTCACTCACTTCCAAGCAGCACTCCAGTGTCCTGTTGCAACACTTCAGGTTTAATACCATTTTCTGTATTCTTTGCTGTAGTTACGGTAACATTATACCACAGAGTTGAAACTTAACAGTAATTAATTTTTTTTTTTTTTTTTTTTTACTGCTCTGGAGGCAGGCAATTTGTACATCAGTGTTCTGGCTGGTTTCAGTTCCTGGTGAGTCATCTTTTCTCCCTCTCAGAAAACTCATGGCTGCTGAGTCCTCATGTGGCCTTTAGTATGAGTGTGCCCATCAGACAGATCTCTTTGCATAAAGCCATTAGGCTCCTCAGATTAGATCCCAGCTCATGAACTCATTTAATTTTAATTTCTTCCTGAAATGTAATCACTTTGGGGCTTATGGCTTCAAAATATGAATTCTGGAGTGACACAGTTCAGTCAATAAGCATTTTTCTTGGAATAATTTAATACAGTGGTCCACTGGAGGTTTCCACTCAGAGATTTCTTCTCTGAAAAAGTATAATTTAGTGTATTTGCCTTTCTATCCAATTTTGAAAGCAAAAGTTGCCCAGTGAGCTCAATTATCTGATGGAGCTAAGAAAGATCTGTTAGCTTTTCAGTCTTTTGGCATTTTCCTTGTTTTTAGGCTGGAGTTAAGATTTGTTAATCAGTTACCTGGCAGTCTGGAAAACAAAAGTGTGGATGAAGTTTTAATTAGGGGAAATTCCACATTACTGTTATTGGACACTTACATGATAATAATTGATGTATATGTATAGTGTTTAGTGTGTGTATTAGTTAACTTTTAAAATATCCGAAAAAAATTAATTTTTGAAATACCCAAGACATACTAATTATAAGACACAAAGTTTATTTAGCTCACAATTTTGGAGGCTAAAATGCAAAAGAGATGGTATAGGCTCTGGCAAAGTCTATATGCTATATGGGAGAGTGTGTGTGCAGGAAGAATCATGAAGTAAAATACCAATTATATTTTCATTGTAGGTAAGAATGTAAATCAGTACAGCCATTGCAGAAAACAGTAAGGAGATTCCTCAAAGAAACTAAAAAGAAAACTGCCATACGATCCGGTAATCCCACTTCTGGGCATATATTCAAGGGAAATACATCCCATCTGTCAAGGAGACATCAGTACTTCCCTCTTTATTACAATACTATTCACAATAGCCAAGAATTGGAAACAACTTAAGTGTTCATGAACTGATGAATGAATAAAGGAGATGTGGTATACACAGAAGAACATTTCTCAGCCATGAGAAAGATGAAACCAGGTCATTTACAACAACACGGATGGAGTAGGAGGTCATTAAGTGAGATAAACCAATCACAGAAAGACAGACATCCCATGATCTCACTCATATGTGGGGTCAAGGAAGACTGATGAATCCTAGGCTATAGCTAGAGAGAACTAACTTAGGTGTTAACTAAGTAGGATGTTAACATAGTATTAACAATTGACTGCTCATTTTTCTATTAAAAAAGAAGATATGATGTTTGGATGTTTTACCTATGAAGAAATATTAAATGCTTAAAAGGATAAAAAACACTGATTGGTCATTATATATATATATATATATATATATATACATCCACATATATACATATATGTACATACATATATACATCAAAACAACTCAGTACCCTATACATATGCATAATTTTAAATAAAATTAAAAAATAATATTTTAACCTCATATTTTATATTTGCCATTCCATTCTTATTTATACCACTAACATCTTTAGTTAAATGTGTCAACTCATATTTGTCTTTTTTCTTAATTTGAAAGTCAGAGTTACAGAAGGAGAGCGAAAGAAAAAGAGAGATAGGAAGAGAGATGTTCCTTTCACTGGTTCACTCCTCAGATGGCTGCGCCAGACGTGTCATCACCAGGTGAAAACCAGGAGCCAGTAGCTTCATCTGGTCTCCTGCATGGATGACAGGGATACAACCACTTGTGCCTGGTTTTCCAGGCATTTAACATGGAGCTGGAATGAAAGTGGAGCGTCTGACTGTGAACTGGTCCCCATATGGATGCTAGCGTTACATGTGGCAGCCTTACCCTGTATGCCACAATGCTGGCCCCTTCATTAATTTTTCTGCTACAGTCAGGTTATTCTCATTCTGATAATTGTGAAAAAGTCTCAAATGCATGTCCATATTTTATCAAACTCATTGATTTTCTTCTGTCATACAAATTAGAATAACTAGATTTTCTTTTTTTTTTTTTTATTTTTTGACAGGCAGAGTGGACAGTGAGAGAGAGACAGAGAGAAAGGTCTTCCTTTGCCGTTGGTTCACCCTCCAATGGCCGCCGCGGCTGGCGCGCTGCGGCTGGCGAACCGCGCTGATCCGATGGCAGGAGCCAGGAACCAGGAATAACTAGATTTTCTAATAAAAATAATCAGAATGAAGCCACTAAATCATGTTAAACATAAACATTTTGAAAAAAGGAACATTATTATGTTAAACTATAAATAGGAAGCTTTGGTAGTACTAAATAAGTTAATAGTATTGGAGGAAAAATAATGGAGGATCTCCAAACATAGTTTTCAATATTCTTGCCATTATTTGTCTTCCCTCACAGGGAAATTTTGAAAAAAAAATTCCTCAACTAGGTATCTCTGCCAATAAAATTGACAAGATAGTTGCAGAAAAGCTTTAAAAATCATTGCAGAAGCAATTTATATTCAGTTTACACTCATGTATGGTTAAAAAATAACGTTGGGATTTAGCTTAATCTGAATAGTCTAAGAATAAATTTTACTGACATTGATTTATTCAGTACAGTAAAAGTATGTTTTATGATTTTTTCTCAAGTGTAGTTCATGCTTTATATTATAGCAGGAATAAAAAATGCATCCTCTTTATAGAATTCTTTTGACATTCTATGTGATTCTGTTAAATGAAATCTGATCTCAACCTAAAATAACACAATTAACTCATTAAATTACTCTAATTTATATAAATTGCTAACATTTAGAAAGCTTATTATTTAAATTAGAAAACAGGAATCCAAGATCTCTTACTGCTGTTAAAGAAACTGTCTATATTTTGAATAGTTCAACATTCTTGGAAGAAGCTTAAAAACTTTCATCTGCATTTGTTTAGCTTACATTCTAGAAAAATAGTAATGGTTAACATGGACTCCACTTTATATTACAGAATGAGACCAAAGCTGTACCTGACAGGGATAAGTGCTCATTCACTCCATGGCCCTGCCGTAACATATTATGTATTGACCCCCACACCCAGCATCTAATTGGGCCAACAGAATACGTTTGCTGTGGGCGGACACTGCAAGGTGAGGTATAACTTGAATCCAAGTACCTGTTTGTTTACAAATAAGATATATGTTGTGTTTTAAATATAGCATGTAGTAATAAGGAATTTGGATAATAACAACTGAAATTCATAAAAACGTATATATAAAATATATACACATAACTTTTGTAAATTGTAGGGGCTGCCAGAATGATAAAACAAATGGGATATATGAATATATAATCTTTACTTCTAAAATATCATATTTCAAGGAATTGGCTCATCTGACTGTGTGGGCTGGCAGGTCTGATACTGGGAAAAGCCTGAAGGATGGAGACTCAGACAAGAGCTGATGTAATGTTAAGTCTGATATCTGTAGAGCGGGGATGCCAACTGGAAACTCCTGCCAGGACTCTACCCTGAAGTCTTAGGCAAACTTCGACTGAGAAAACCTCATTTGGTGCTCGTAAGGCCTTCGAATGACTGTATGAGGCCCGTCCCCTTTATCAAGAATAATCTTCTTTTAAATCTTTAATGTAACAAGATATATTTTCTGAAGTGGCCTCCTACCTTTCTTCTTTTTTTTCAGAATTATTTTATTTGAAATCCAGAGTTATAGAAAGAGGAGGAAAGCTCCACAGAGAGAGCAAGAGATTTCCTTCCACTGCTTCACTCCCCAAATGGCCAGCAATGTCCAGACTGGGCCAGTCTGAAGCCAGAAGCTAGGAGCTTTTTCTCAGACTCCCATGTGAGTGGGCCATCTTCTGTTGCTTTTCCTAGGCGCACTACAAGGGAGCTGGGTCGGAAGTAGAACAACCAGGACTCAAACCGGTGCCCATATGTGATGCTGACGTTGCAGGCAGCACTTTTACCTGTTATGCCACAACACCAGCCCCACAAGAATCAACTTTACTTAAAATAACCTGATTGTAGATGTAAAATCCATCTGAAAATTACCACTACAGCAGCATTTCGACAAGTCTGACCAAATAGCTGAGCATCATAGCAAATCTGTTTTGGCATATAAAATTTAATCATAAGAGCTTCAATGTGATAACTCACTTTGAAGTTTGTATAAATGAACAATTTTTTATATACGTCACAAGTGTTTAAGCATTACTTATTTTAGCTATGTTTGGTTGAATTTTTATAAAGCAAGGAAACAAAGAAGTCAAAATAATGAATAAAAAGACTAAACTTTGATGTACTGAATTATCAGAGTAGAGGCATGATGGATATTTTCACAAAATGACTTTTGGGAGACAGGCCCAATAACTATTTCAAAGATTTGAAGATAGTAAATCAAGAAAGTGTTAATGAAACTTTAGTAGTTTTAATATTTATAACAACTGAAAAAGTCAATAAAGTGAAGGGCATAAGCCTTTTTCTAACGAAGAATACTTTAAAATCAAGTTAAGGCCTGCGCCGCGGCTCACTAGGCTAATCCTCCGCCTTGCGGCGCCGGCACACCGGGTTCTAGTCCCGGTCGGGGCGCCGGATTCTGTCCCGGTTGCCCCTCTTCCAGGCCAGCCCTCTGCTGTGGCCAGGGAGTGCAGTGGAGGATGGCCCAGGTGCTTGGGCCCTGCACCCCATGGGAGACCAGGAGAAGCACCTGGCTCCTGCCATCGGATCAGCGCAGTGCGCCGGCCGCGGCGGCCATTGAGGGTGAACCAACAGAGAAAGGAAGACCTTTCTCTCTGTCTCTCTCTCTCTCACTGTCCACTCTGCCTGTCAAAAAATAAAAAAAAAAAAAAATTAACTTAAATCATTTCTCAAATATTTGTTTTCAAAATTAAAATAAAATTTTAATCACTAACACAAGTTTTCAAAAATAACAAGCATAAACGAGGAGACATATCTATTGAATAGTAAGTGAAATTAATATATTTTAGTTTAAATGAATGCATTACTAAAACAGTTATCGTATTCCTATGGAAAACTTTCAAGTGAGCTGACTTCCTTTTAAGTGAGTCTCTAAATAAATGAATAA
The DNA here is from genome assembly GCF_051225735.1 of Oryctolagus cuniculus. Taxonomy (NCBI): domain Eukaryota; kingdom Metazoa; phylum Chordata; class Mammalia; order Lagomorpha; family Leporidae; genus Oryctolagus; species Oryctolagus cuniculus. Next base: position 61,691,691 of record NC_142874.1, on the reverse strand, counting down.
ATAGTATTAAGGAAATGCAATATTTTATGGAATTCTAGAGTCATCCTGTGTATCTCTTTGTGAAAGCACACTACACAGGAAAAACAGCAGCAGTTGCAATATTAACAGTAGATTCCACATACTTTTCAGTAACTATTTGAATCCATTTCTATAGAAATCTTTAAAAACTTAGTAGATTTGATCTATCAAATCCCCAGAGTTATGAGACAGTGTTCACAAGTATATTTTCCTTGTTGAAAAAAAAAAAAAAAAAAAAAAACAACTCTATCTCCTCCTGCTGCCACTGCATCAAAGCAGCAATGCACTATCCATTCTGTAGTTTCTGTGGTCAGTCACATACAATTGAGACTGATAGTGAGATTGCTAAAGGTACAGCAAGACATTTCAAGTGGTATTAAATCTTAGTTATCTTTCGTGAGAATTTAAAAGTATATTTTATGGATAAGTTAAATGTGATTTTAGTTTTAAACTAGATGTTGTGATTTCTAAAATATTTTCATGACTGTTCAGAAAAAAAATCACATCCAAATAAATTAAAATCAGATAAACACAAACTATATCATATTTATAAACAAACCCTTGAGGGTTTTGTTTGTACTTGTATTGTATTTCGCATTGATAGCTTTGTAATAAACTTCTGTTTAAGTGAAAATTATAGTGATTATACTTTTTCCTTGATCCTGCTGTTAAGATCTCAAAAATGGGGGCCGGCACAGTGGCATAGTGGGCTAAAGCCACCGCCTGCAGTTCTGGCATCCCATAAAGCGCCAGTTCAAGTCCCAGTTGCTCCGCTTCTGATCCAGCTCTCTTTTATGGCCTGGGAAAGCAGGAGAAGATGGCTCAAGTCCCGGGGCCCCTGCACCCTTGTTGGAGACCCAAAATAAGCTCTTGGCTCCTGGCTCAGATCAGCGCAGCTGCGGCCATTCTGGCCAATTGGGGAGTGAACCAGTGGATGGAAGACCTTTCTCTCTGCCTCTTCTTCTCTCTCTATGTAACTTTAACTGCCCAATAAATAAATAAATTTTTAAAAAATCTCAAAATGATTTTTTGATAATTTTATATTTTCTACAGAAGAAAGGTGATGGTTACAATAATGCATATGGTCTTAAATTTGTCTTGATGTAACAAGGTAAACATGTTTATAAGACAACAATTTTATTATATCAAACACATTTTATTCTCTTAATAAACAACATTCTAATTAAGCTCATGAATATTATTTCAATTAATCCTATTTTAAGTTTAAGTTATGAAATATATCCCCCTTTGATGCTCTGAAAAAATGGTCGCATGCATTTTTCTCATTTCATAAGAAATAATGATTCAAACATTAACAGAGGATATTTTACCACAAAGTTTGTTTTTATGGATATAGCATGACTTCTTAAAAATATGTATTATTTGAGTTCAAATGTAAACTGCAACTTTAATTTTAATGTAATTATTTTAAAAAAAGTAATGTTCTCCAAAAGGAAGAAATTAAACATTAAATTATTGCATCAGTTTGTTTTTAAAAACCTAGTTTAGTATAATATTAATCACAATTCATTAAGTATTAGTATTGCTCTGTTATATTAAATGAAATTAAAGAACAAAAATTCTCGTGAATCAACTGAGTTAATTGTATGTTCACACTTTCATTCTTCACTTTGTTATTTTTTTTTTTTTTTTATTTATTTGAAAGACAAGGTTACAGAAAGAGGCAGAGGCAGAGAGAACGGTCTTCATCCACTGGTTCACTCCCCAGTAGGCTGCAACGGCCAGAGCTGAGCTGATCCAAAGCCAGGAGTCAGGAGCTTCTTCTGGGTCTCCCCCAGTGGATGCAGGGGTCCAAGGACTTGTGCCATCTTCTGCTGCTTTCTCAGGCCATAGCAGAGAGCTGTATCAGAAGAGGAGCCTCTGGGACTTGAACCAGCACCCATAGGTATGCCGGCACTGAAGGTGGTGGCTTTACCCACTACTCCACAGCACTGGCCCCCGTTTTTTATTGTAAAGTGCAGTCAGATTTTTTTTTTTTTTTTTTTTTTTTTTTACAGGCAGAGTGGACAGTGAGAGAGAGAGACAGAGAGAGAAAGGTCTTCCTTTTGCCGTTGGTTCACCCTCCAATGGCCGCCGCTGCAGCCGGCGCACCGCGCTGATCCGATGGCAGGAGCCAGGATCCAGGTGCTTTTCCTGGTCTCCCATGGGGTGCAGGGCCCAAGCACCTGGGCCATCCTCCACTGCACTCCCTGGCCACAGCAGAGAGCTGGCCTGGAAGAGGGGCAACCGGGACAGAATCCGGCGCCCTGACCGGGACTAGAACCCGGTGTGCCGGCGCCGCAAGGTGGAGGATTAGCCTATTGAGCCACGGCGCCGGCCGCAGTCAGATTTTTAAGGTGCTATTTGTTTGATTTGATATTGAATTCCTGCTCTGGCATTTAGTCTATGCAGCACATTCTCTAAAATTTCATTAGCTAAGTTTTATCTCTAAACACTTGAAGAAAACATATTTAAATATTTCACAAAGATATATTGAAATTAAAAAAGTTTAATTTTACCAAACTTGGAGTATCATGATGCTTTAGAGTTACAATGAAATTTCCTTAAGCAGATACTTATATATAATGGTTTTTGAGATATATTTTGCATGAAATTGTGAACTATAAAATTAATGATAAGATAATTGTAATTTATGCTGAATTGATTTTTATGTGTTTAGTATAGCATTTAAAATGATGGCTCATGACAGTTGAATTCAGCGGTCCATTTTTATGAGCATTTGTTTGTTTACAGCCCTGGGATTTGACACCAACACTAAAATCATAGACCAAAATATTGTCCTGGTTGTCATAGTAAATTAAAATACAATAAAAACATTATATTCATATTATAATGATTTTTTTAACAAACTCATTCCAAATAGCCTTATGATACTTAATAAATAAGTGAAAGTTAAAAGGTAATCTATTATTATTTTCTAAGAATATATTTTGCTTATAGATAGTCCTGACTCGTAATTGTACTTTTATTCTGAAATAAAATGGATATTAAAAACTTTCATTAGGGGCAGATGCTGTGGCTTAGCGTGGTAAGCAGCTGCCTGCAACTGACTATATCCAAGGTGCTCCATTTCCAATGCAGGCCCCTGCTAATGCACCTGGGGTGTGCAGTGGAAGATGGCCAAAGTGTTTGTGCCCATGCACCCATGGGGCAGACATGGATGAAGCTCCTGACTCCTGGCTTTGGCAAGTCCAGACCTGCCTGTTGGCCTGTTGGCCTGTTGCTGTCATCTGTGGAGTGAACCAGTGGATGCAAGATCTCTCTCTCTGCTTGTGCTTCTCCTTCTGTCTCTGTAACTCTGTGTTGCAAACAAAATAATTAAATCGTTTTTTTTTTTTTTTGAAAAATGGTTTCACTAGTTCAGAGTTTTAAGTCAAAGCTTGAGAGCTAAAAAATCAAACAAAAAATTTCAAAATTAAAAATTTCTCATCTACATTATATACATTGTGATTTCTTCCTTCAAGTGCTCAGTATTGCTATCCTCATTTTACAAGGTGAACCTTAATCTTCATAGCGAAAGTTATTTCTTTGTACTAGTAAACCCAACAGTTCTGTCTCACGTTTGACTCCTATTTCTACTAGTTACACATTTATATATTCCAGAGTCACACATACTGGGATCACTTTATTTCATGTGAGAAATGTATGGACCTTTCTGAAAGTTCTGGTGTTTACAATGTGAGGAAGTGAAGCCTACAACTGACCTCAGTATTACAAGGTAAATGAGACATAGGTAGAAGTGGGAGATTTTATTAAACAACATCTTCAATGTTGTCTCTCAGAGTTGTGCAGTGTCACTCTGCTCTCTGACATTAGGAATTTGATCAAATACTGGGAAGCAGCAGAGAGCAGTGGTTATCGTATGGCAGTGAGGTGACACTGTGTGGATATTAGCCCAGGTTTTCTAACCTACTAGCTGTATAACATTGAGCATAATATCTTGTATTCTAAACTCTATTCTCCTTGATGAGACTTGTAATGTATCGTTTAGAAAATTAAATGAGGTAGCCCATACAAAGTATACAATTCAGTGTTTGGTGTAGGACAAGTGCACACAAAATGGTAGGTAGCAACAGTTTATGAATTGGCACACTTTAGGTTTGTTTTTCCTATTGATCTCAATTTTGCGAATGTTTTATCACTTATTAGCATTTTGCCTTAAATAACTAACTGAAAATTGCATTTAGTTCTTATGCATAGTGACGTTAAAACATCTCTAAAGGGAGATGGTTGAAACTTCTGGCTTATTTGCGATATTTTCTAAGATTCTGGCTTAGTTTCTTGTTCTGTTTTTAATTGAAGCAAAATAATTGTACATATTCTTGGAGTGCAGTGAGATATTTCCATACACATATATATTATGTAATAACCAAGCAAAAATATTTAGCCTATCATCACATACATTCAAAATCCTCTCTTCTAGCTACCTTGAAATATTCAGTATAATATTGTTAATGATAATCGCCCTACTTTGCAATGTAACACCAAAATATATTCTTCATATCTAACTGTAACTTGTACCCACTGATGAATTTGCCCCATCTCTGTCTGACTACCCCTTATCAGCCTCTGGTAACCAAACACTTTTCCACTCTCTACTTTTGTGAGATCAGCATCTTTGATACCATGTATTTCTTTGCTTCTTTTTTTGGATATTCATTTATTTGTTTGTAAGACAGTGTTACAGAAAGAGAGAGAGAAAGAGAGGGAGAGAGAGGAGAGAGAGAGAAAGATCTTCCATCTGCTGGTACACCACACATATGGGCAAACAGTCAGGAGCCCCATCCAGGAGCCACAAGCCACATCCAGGTCTCTCATATGGGTGGCAGGGGCCCAAACACTTAGGCCATCCTTTGCTGCTTTCCCAGGCACACTGGCAGGGAGCTGGATCAGAAATGAGGCAGGAATCAGTGTTCACATGAGATGCTGGTGTTGCAGGCAGTGACTTGGTTCTTTAGAGTCCATATGTGAGTGAGAACATGTGGTATGTATCTACCTGTGCCTGATTTAGTCATTTACATAACCTCCTCCTGGTTCTCCCATGTTGCCACAAGTGACAGGATTTCATTCTTTTTATCTGAATAGCATTCCATTTTATATATATATATATATATATATATATACACACACACACACACACACACACCACATTTTCTTTATTCTTTAGTAGGAACTTATTGCATATTTTGGCTAATGCAAAAAGTGCTGCAATAAACACAGGTGTGCAGATACCCATGTGGTATACTGAGTTTACTTTCTTTTGATATATCTATCCCATAGACCATAGGGTAGCTCTATTTTTGCCTTTTTCAGGAACCTCCATAATGTATTCCATTATTCCTGTACTAATTTTTATTCCCACCAACACTGTCCAAGGGTTCTTTTTTATCATTTCCATACCTACACATTTTATTTTTGTCTTGTAGATAAAAAACTATTAATTCAATAATTAAATTAGTAAAAATAAAAGACAAATTCTGCAAGTGGTAAGTGATAAGCTATTGGCAAATTTCTCAGCAGAAAATCTACAGGCCAGCAGAGAAGGGGATGATATATTCAACATTCTAAAAGAAAAGGCTGGGCAACAGAGAATACAGTATCCAACAAAGCCATCCTTTGGAAATGGAGAGAGAAAGATTTTTCCAGACAACTAAAACTGAGGGATTTCATCACTACCAATCCTATCACAGGGAACAATAGAGATTTCTTCAAGTTGAAAGAAAGCTACACTAATGAGTGACATGAAAGCACTTAAAAGTATAAAATTCATTGATAAAAGCAAATAAGTCATCAAGCTCTTGTGGTGGGTTGGATGGGGAGACATGCATTGTCAGGGCTGAAGCTAGACTGTGCTTCACATGGTACTTCTAAAGGGAACTAGCTGAGCTTTGCAGGTGCACTATGAAGCTGGCTGTTAGGTAGAAATTCTTCCCACCCGTACAAGGTCAAACTGTGCCATTCCCTTTAATATTCCTTCTCTGTTAAATAATACTCCTGTGAAGCATCTCCAAATACTAAAAATCTGCATGACACCTGTTGGTTCTGTTTTGCCACTGCTGGGACTTGGGGCAGAGGGAAATCTTCTCCTTTAGGTATTAGGCAGATTTGGGAGAGAGAGAGAAACAATTTAGTCCTAAGCCTTCTTCTTACTCTTCTAATTCAAATCTCATTCAGTTCTGTGTAGCCTGTGGGTGCCTCAGGCTTGTTTGTAGTAGTCAATATATTCTAAAGCATGGGCTAGTTCGTGGATTGCTGCTAGCAGCACTTTCTCTGGAGGGAAGTGTGGCCCTGGATTGTCTCTGCCTTATCGCTGGAATTACTCCTCTGGCTTTCACTGGTGTGATTTCTGTAACCAATTATCACAGTTAATCAAGAAAGAGCTGAATCAACAATCTTGCTGAATCATCACCGCATTTAGTGTGTAAAATTAAAAAAATAAAATGTTAAAACTAAAAATTCCTTCTTGCTGCTCTACTTGGAACTGTACACAGATCACAGCTGCTGCTTATCAAGTCGGCATCCACCAGACCACACATATGTTAAATTCCATTTTCTGTTGATTGATGTTTGCTGTAAATGCAGTCATCTCTCATTATAAAGCTTTTCACTTAATGTTTATGTATTTCAAGTTCTATAATATACACTGCATGACTCATTTGGCAGGAGCTATGTTTTTCTTAGCATGATGATCTATGCTATAAAGATACATTTATTTTTAGAAAAATCCATCTTATGATATAATAGTTTGTTGAAATATTATATATCTTCAAGCAGAAAGCAGGTGCACATATATTTGCCATTCACATAATCTGAGACATCTACTTTTAAAATATATATATATTCAAAAAAATAAATTAATTCTGTTTCAACAAAATAATTGGGAATATAGTATAAATATTAAAGTCTTATTAATGGCTTTACTGAGCACTTACCAAAAATACTCAATTTTTTTATTGAAACATTTTTCATTTAAAGGTCAAGATATATACATGAGAGTTTATATGTTCTTTAAAGAACTTTAATTCAGTAACTACACAGGCATATAGGCTATGTGATTCAATATACCATTCATGCTAAAAATGAAAAATCTCTTCACATGTTATCTATTTAATCACAGTCTGACATTATCTTGATATGATTTTCAACTTGCAAATGAATATCTATTTCTGAGAAAATATTCTCATGTTATTTTTGTATTTATGTCAAACTAGTTATTTCCTTAGGTTTGGTTTTATTGACATAGGTTTTCCTTTTTCCCAAGTGGAATTTTTTAAATCCCTTAATCATTAATACACTTTGCACTTGGTTCAGAATAGGTTATCTCTAAATCATCAAAATATTCACACACACAGACACACACAAAATAAATAAATGAATGTTCTCTGAAGTAAATTATATGAATAACTCTGTTCCAGAAAATTCTTTACCATTCAATCTCTGGGGGAAAAGGAAAGCATGAATTGAAAGATAGTGTGTGGCTATGATAAAGTTGCTGGTGGAGAAAGTCATTTGGTCTGAGTTAAAGTCTTTGTTCTGCATCCAAATAGTTTTGACAAATCATTTGAGTATTCTGGATCTCTTATTTCTTTATCCTTAAACATGTAAATTTTCAAAAATAGAATTATACATCCTCTAATTATATGCTTTGATTTAAAATATTCTGATATATACAAAATATTTCTAAAAGCCATTGATGCTTGATAGATAAATATTCTGGGACAGAACATTATAAAGTTGACTTCTAGATTATGAAAATGTTAAACCCAAAATTTACTCACCCATGATCACTTGGAACTTATTTCCAGCTTCTTTTGTCAAAAAAAAAAAAAAAAAAAGAAAAAAAGAAAAGAAATCACTGGAGTACCTGACAGTCTCTATGGTAACATACCATTCTTTGTGATTTTCTAAGGACTGAAAACTGGGACACACTCAGCTGTTCCTCCATTTACGACCTCAACTATCATCTTCCTCCATGTAACTTACCATCACACTTTTAGCTCACAATTTACTAACATTATTACTTCATATACTTTTTGTGTAAGAAGTACCAAAATATAGTATGAATAGATTCAACATACAATTGATTATTCAAGCCTAGAAATTGTGAAAGGAAAATGGCAGATAAAAATAATTTGTTACATAACATTTGTAATATTTATTTACTGAGCAAAAATGGCTTCATTATTTTGATTAACATGCAATTCTGTTTAGAATCTCTTTTAAATAATTTTTAGAATTTAAGTTTAAAGATGCACACCTTTAAAAATGATAAAAAAAAACTTCCTAATTTGGTCATTACATATTTAATGAAATAACAAGAAAATTAATATTGATATATTTAGCATTTTATAATAATACCATACATTATCTTATATCTGGTCACTATTACATATTTGATGATTATACTTAATAAAATCTTAGCATGATTAATATTTAATAAAATAGCCTGAAATCTTTTTAGAAATTGTGGCTTATGTTAATTTCATAATAAAAATCTTTTATTGAATTTTTGACTACCAAGTTTTTAATTGATATATATTTTTTTTTTTGACAGGCAGAGTTAGACAGTGAGAGAGAGAGACAGAGAGAAAGGTCTTCCTTCCATTGGTTCACCCCCCAGATGGCTGCTACAGCCAGTGCGCTGCACGGATCCGAAGCCAGGAGCCAAGTGCTTCCTCCTGGTCTCCCATGTGGGTGCAGGGCCCAAGCACTTGGGCCATCCTCCACTGCCCTCCCGGGTCACAGAAGAGAGCTGGACTGGAAGAGGAGCTACCAGGACAGAATCCGGCGCCCCGACCGGGACTAGAACCCAGGATGCTGGTGCCGCAGGCAGAGGATTAGCCAAGTGAGCCGCAGCGCCGGCCTTTAATTGATATGTAATAGTGTATCTACACAAGCTAAAATCTCAATTAAGTCCTTAGCAATTCTACTAAGTGGAAAATTTTCTCACTTCTGATTTTTTAACATAAAATATTCAATATATGGATATTTTGGAAGTTATTGTTTTCTTTATAAACTCTTTTAGAGAAACAAAATCAAATCTTCCAATAATTTGTTTATGTGATTCCTGCTATTGTTTGAGAATCGTTTCTCCCTCTGCAACTCATGTTGGGCTTTCACCCACACGGTGAGATATCAAGAGGATAGAAACTTAATCTACGTGTGATATGTGCAGCTGATTCTTTGGGATGTGATTAGGATTCATTAATGTCACCTAGGTGGATTTCTCCTGATTGAATACCTGTGGCTTTATAGGCAGAGGGAGAGAGAGAGAATAAGACCCATGTATACACTTCCTGTCTCTTGCCACATCATGTACTGCACCTCCTTCAGATTCTGCCAGCAAGAAGGGCATCACCAGACATCGCCCCTAGGTCTCCGACCAGATTTGTGAACAAAATAAGCTTCCTTTCTCTATAATATGTCTAGCCTGTGATATTGTATTACTAGTAACAGAAAATGGAGCAAGAAAATTTCTTGAGTATTCCACCAAATTGACAGTCTACAAAATCATAAACACTTTCAGTGTCAATCCATTCTGAAGCAAATTATAAATTAATTATTAACTGGAATTCTGTAAAATTATCTTTACACAGTTTTAAATATTTCAACATTCAGTTATCAAATTTTAAAATTAAATCTATTTTCAGCTCTCATAATTTCATCAGTTGTCTTGATTTTTCTGAAGTATATTTGAGTTTCTGTTTTCAACAATTTTTTAAAAACTGCAATTTCATCAAAGTTTCAAATGTTTAAGTTTTGATAGTCACTTGGCTAAATAATCAAATAATTTTAACTGGAAAAATGAAAGCCCCATTTAATAAAAAATAGTATAAATTCCAAATACATTTACTAATATCTATGTCCTAAAATGATGTTCTAGCTGAGGGTTCATGGCAGCTACTACTTTGAAGCATAAAACTACTAAGTACTGCCAAGTAGAAATAGGATGCAGGAACAGGCTCCCATTTGCCAGAAGCATTGTGAAAATGATCAAGAAGCATTGCACTAAAATTTTAGCAAATTACCAAAGACTGAACATGATGTGGTAGTCAGAGAGACTTGGGAGGCACCGATACAACAGATTTTTTTTCCCCACAAATCGTCACTGGGAGTTCAGGAGAAAGACTGAGATTAAGGGAGGAGACTGTCCTGAATGCGATTGCAGCATTCTTGGAAGAGGGGTATGTTTGCCAGTTTGGACAGGCATAAAGCTTGATGCTGATTCTTCTCCACTATAGAACTGAAACATTAAACTGCTGGAAAATATTACACCCTGTTCTTCCTAGAATGCAATGAAGACCAAGTGCTCCAGAAAGAAAGGAAAAGGTGAAAAACTCTGCTTTAGAGGAAAAGCAAAAACTTCCCTGGGTACACTCCTGGGAGATATCCACCAACTGGGAGGGAAAAAACATTGACAAAGCCCCACTTTGAAGTGCAATGGGAAAGACACATAAGACTGAGTCTTGTTCAAGAGTCAAGAGTACCTCCCGGGCCCATCAACAGGCCAGACTGCATATAGACACAGCAACAGTGCACTGCTAGAGGAATGACAAGAGAACTCAAAGGACACAGAGGTATTGACTTCCGGGAATAAACTTAAAGGCAAGGGTGCATCCAAATCACTGAGAATAAAAAATTGGCCAAACAGTTCCCACCAAGAAGGCCAGAACATTCACTATTTATTAAATGTAATTTTTAAAAAAGATTTAATTTATTTAATTAATTAATTAATTTAATTAATTTATTTATTTATCCTCCACTGCCTTCCAAGGCCGCAGCAGAGAGCTGGATTGGAAGACAAGCAGACGGGACTAGAACTACCGCCCATATGGGATGCTTGCACCCCAGGCGGAGGATTAACCTACTGTGCCATGGTGCAGGCCCCAAATGTAAATGTCAACACAAGTATCTTCTTGAATTAAATAGAAGAGAAATTCATATGCTTTTGCTCATTCATGGTTTAGGCAAAATTTTCTTAGATGTGATACCAAGGGCAAAATCAATAAAAGAAATCATGAATAGTGTTCATTAAAAAATGTTAATGTCATTTATTCTCTAGTGACTGAGTGAAAAGAGATTTTCTGTAGGCTATATTTCCAAATCATATATCCAGTTAAGAACTTGCTCACACATGCAAATTTTTTACCATATTTTCAACTTCTTAATTTGATTCAGCTGATTCTGCTTAATGCCCAAGATTCATAATATTGTACTACAGACTTGTTTTCACAACACTAAATCTTCAAATCTTTGTTTATGATTCCACATATCAAAAGGCATACAGGAGCAATATATTATTTGGCATTAGGAGATAATATATTCGATTTTTTGGAGGAGACTAGACACTTTGAACACAAAAATTTGGCCTTAATTTTGATATTAAAAACTTTACATATTGAGAAATATTCTTGAGTTTCCCTTTTATTTTAGTCAATACAATAACAAGAAAGCCCTACATGATTGTTACAAACACTAAATTTGATAACTGCAGAAAAACATTTTCAAAACAACTTGCAAAACTATAAAATATCATTATCATAATCATCATATGGTTGGTGATTCTTATATAATTGATAACTAGAAGCAGAAATGCTAAGTAGTCACTAATATTGTTCCTCTTCTAAGCCCATACAAATGGTATTTTCTATTTAAAATAATACTCCCTCCCTCAACTTAGAAGCTCTCCATGATATAGGCTTATAATACATCCCAACCTCAAATGGAATTATTCTTTTCCACTACACACACAGGAGACTTGTTAAGTAGCAGGAGAGAAAAGTGTTAGATTGCTCTGAATTCAGAAATTGAGATTCCTCAGCATAATACTAGTTCCCAATACTTCACATTATTTAACCTCAATTAAGAAATCTCCCTTATTTCTCTCTTTGTAACGTATACAATATATGTAATTTGCTAAGTTCCAAGCTCTCCTTAGTATATAATTATTTTACAAAGTAGCTTTTACTCTGTTTTCAAGCGATGTTAATTTGTTTTTAATAATGGTGACTTTCTGCCTTTTTGATAAATAAATTACCAAGGCCACCTTTAAAATATTGGAATGCCTTTTTCAAATCCATTGTGTTTCCATGTTACTGTCTTTTTTTATCTTTTTCTCCTTCTGTTTTGTTATCTTTGTTTCCCACTATTTCTGCAACTTATTTCAGTATTCTGTCCTGGTTACTGTATGCAGTTCATGTTTTATATCTCTTTTGTGACTCCTATTTACCCTTGACAGCTTTTCCATCTCTTCCTCCAATAAACTGAAACATTTCCATTATTTAAGTCTTTCACAATATTTTGCTAAAACTTATTTATAAAGTATGATGCCATGGACTGATTTTTTTCTGCTTAAGAATAAATAAAAAGAAAAACTTTGAATAATTATTGGTTCTATAATATTTTAAATTTAAGATATTAAAATATCATAAATAGCTAAGATCAATACAAACCTTTAACCAGAATGCTTGCTTTCATGGAATGAAAAGTTAGGCTTAAAATAATTTTTCTCCTTTTCACTGAAAATTTAAATTGACCTCATTTTCTTCATTTTTTAAAAACATGACAAAGACCTATGAAAGAATGTTCCTTATTTGTCTTTATAAAGATAAATTTATTATTTTATTAACAAATATACACAACTCCATATAACGAAGGACAAAAATCTGCAAATAAATTATGAAAAGCATAAAATACATGAAGAGTACACTCTAAAAGACTAACAGTTTCATAGTGATGATATGGTTTGGTTCACTCAGTACTAATTCTAATCCCTTTCAAACATACTTTTTATTAGGAGTAAAGCACAAAAATAAAAAAAAAACTACATTTCTTAGACATTTCTTTTAAAATTTATTTACTCTTTTAATTTGAAAGGCACAGTTACAGAGATAGAGGGAGAGACAGAGATAGTTAATTTTTACCTGCTGTTTTACTTCCCAAGTGCCTGCAAACCTGGGGGCTGGGCCTGGCTGAAGCCAAGAGCCAAGAGCTTCCTCAGGGTCTCCTAGTAGGGCAGGGGCCCAATCACTTGGACCATCTTCCTCTGCTTTCCCAGGAGCATTATCAGGGAGCTGGATTGGAGTTGAGGAGCCAGGATTTGAACAAGTGCCCATATGGGATACTAGCACTGCAAGCAGTGACTTAACCCTCTGAATCACAGTGCAGGCACTTAGACTTATGTTTTAGATATGACACAGTTTCAGACAGAGAGAAAGAAGAGTACTCATCTGGTGGTTCACTCCCCTAATGTTTGCAACAACCATGGCTGGGCCAGGGTGAAGTCAGGTTTTAGCAACTCAATCCAGGTCTCCCATCTGGGTCATGGTCCCCAAATTCTTGAATCATTGCCTTCCAGAATCTGTTAGCAGAAAACTGTAGTTAGAAGCTAGAACCATAATTCAAATCCAGGAACTCTGATATGGAAGAAAGCATCCAAAAAGCATGTCTCAACTGCAGCACTAAATTTTAAAGATATATAGAGAACAAAATGTGTGGTTTTAGATCTGTTGGTTCTTTTACTGGTTTCCTGATTCTATAGGATGCTTCATTTTAGAAACGTTCTCTTCTTGGAAGAGGAAAGAGGTTCGGGAAACAGCACTTCATAGTCATTCAACTACTTTATCGATCGTGGCCAGTATGGGACATCCTAGGGGGCCCAGTACTCCAATAATGATTTATGGTTGTTTCTAGAGGTTCCACTTTTACAGTAATTCTGTAGCATACCTACAGTTCTGCAGGTAGTGGTATTGCTAAGGTGGTATGCTGTGACAACTAGAAATATTCCATAATACAATAATTGACTCCAATAGAAGCTTTAGAATACAAGCTCTCAAGAAAATGAGAAGTTGAAATTTGCTACCTGACCTAGTTATCTTTAAAACACGAAGTTAAGGAAAAGTCCATGAAACTCTAGATAGCTACTTGAATTATCACAAGAAGCACCTCAAGTTAACTAAAACAGAGTGTCAAATGCATGTCTTGGCCACTGAATCTTCTGAAAAAAAATCTTAAGAGTTTGTGCAGAAATGAAAAGACTGTGGACAGTTTAGGTGTTTTAATCAGTCATGAAATTCTTTAAAAGCAGAAAATGAGATATACTGGCTTTTGATTTCTCATTTCACAGTAAAATCAGAAGATCTGGAGGCCAATGTTGTCGAGTAACAGGTTAAGCGTCACCTGAGATGCTTGCATCCCATATAGGTGCTGGTTAGTGTCCTAGCTGCTCCATTTCCTATCCAACTCCTTGCTGGATTGGAAAAGCAGCAGAAGATGGCCCAAGTGGTTGGGCCCCTGTACCCATGGGAAGACCGGAAAGAAGCTCTTGGTTCCTCGCTCTGGGCTGGCACAGTGCAGGCCATTGCATACATCTGGGAAGTGAACCAGCAGATGGAAGATATCCAGCAGATGGAAGCTCTCTCTCTCTCTCTAACTCTCCCTCCCTCTCTCTGTCTCATTCTTCTTCCTCCCTCTCTCCCTTCCCCGCTCCCTCCTTCTCCCTCTCTGTGACCCTACTTTTCAAATAAACAAGTCTTTAAAAAATCAAAGAGATGCAGTGTGTATGATTTATCTATGAGAACATATTTATCTTTATAGCAACATGGTTATTGTACCTGAAAGTGAGATTCCAAGTCTCATTCTGTGAATTAATGAATTATAATGTAGGCCTAATTTTCCAGATATCTTTAGGGAAATTTAGCAAAATACTTGGATCCCAAAATTGTAATAAGGATGCTTAAGAAATATGGTGACACAGAGTGCATTTAAACATGTAATTCTCATTGTGCTTCTCTAGCTGAGAGGTCCAACCTTACTCCCTGATTGATAAATCACTCAAGGTCATTAGCTTAGCAATTAAGGTGTCTGGAGATGCTGGCATTCCACACTGATGTACTGGGGTTCAATACTCAACTAGGCTCCTGACTCCAGCTCCCTGTCAATGCACAACTTAAGGGATAATGGTGATGATTCAAATAATCAGGACCCTGCCACTCTTGTGGGATACCTGGATTGAATGTCTGTCTTTCACTTTCTGCCTCATAAACAAACAAATCAGATAATAATTTTTTTTGTAAGAGAAGGAGTCTAATCTTCCCATGCCTCACTGCTACCCTTCTTCATTTGTTGCACATTTAAATTAGAGGCCGGAAATCCTCATGGAACAGGGGTCAAATTAACCTGTACATTGAATGAAAGTGTTATTCATTAAAAATATGTAATATGTTGTGATTATGAGGGCAATCAAAAGAAAAATGTACATAGGAATGAATTATAAGGATTCTAGATCAGGGAGTAAAAAAATTCAGAACAGTTTAAATCTATTAGTATGAGTCCGTATAATAGACATATTGTATAAAATGTTTCTCCTGATTTAGCATGGTGATTTTAATTACCAAAGCAATAAATGAAATACATACTAACTGCTGTCCTATATATTGATAGTCTCTAAATTCCATGATATTAAGTGATTATTAAATCCTATCTAGTGGAAGCCATATTTAAAGGAACTAGCTAAAGGACTTACAGGAACATACTTGGATGACCACCTTAACTGGAAAGAAAAATCACCACTAGAAGTTGTCTGATCTGATTTCTCTGTTTTAACTGTTTGCATGAATAATTAGAAACTGTCATAGGAAATATTGGTAGAGATATGTAGACAAGCCTTACAAAACATGTTCAAATTATGAACATATTTGTTTCCATGTAAATGTTTAATATCTTTGCTGTGCATCAGGAAGAAATCTCACTAATCCTGTGAACAGGATTTCTGCCAGCATATTTCTACAGCTATCCCAATACTGGATCAAATAGTTCATGCAATTTGCCATGGTGACAGAAATAGATATTATGCAGTGAATCAAAAACAAAATTTTTCCCCCATTGGCATAGCATCTTTAAACTACCTGTGATTGCTTCAATAATCAATGGCCTCTGATGGATGTTAATGGAGAACCACAGCAATGCAATAATGCAGTTCCACCAAGTACTACTAGAAAGAACATACATTATTCCAAGCATTGCAGAAACTGCTTAAAATGCTGGTTAAGAGCAGAAGAAAAATAGCAATGTAGGAAGGAAATGAAAACTGACATACACCCATGATTTTTTCTTTGTTATTCTATGTATACATTTCCATTAAATGACCTTTTATAAAAAAAATCTAACCTGCACCTCCTAAATGTATTTTTTAATTCATGTGTTGATGCTGTTAACACAAGACTTTAGTGAAAAAGATATAAAACATCAAAGCTGCACTATGATTAAACCAGATGAAATGTCATTCCCTGATACAGTGACTTATGAGATATCTAGGTGCCTGTTTCATTTATGGATGTTACAGCTGCATTATATTGTGTTTATTTTTCTTATTTTTTCATGAAACTTAGATGTGGAAGAAAGGGAAAAGTATGTTTATTGATTAAATAGTTGCCAATAGACAGAACATGCATTGGCTCCCTCTTTCTGATTCCATAGACCTTCTAGAAAACTTAGATTTATAGTAAATGTTATTATTATAACAAGCCTCTAGAGTAAGAATTTTAAGGGTTTCTTGTCTTCCTCCAGCCTGATACTTTCCCAAATTTCATTTTGTATTAATTTACATGGAAAGGGGACAAGGAGAAAGGGATATTTTTGATGGCAGGGATATTTTCCAGAAATGACATTCCCTAGCCTACTGCTGTTGTTGCCACTGGTAGATTTCTGATATCAGAGCCTCAGAGGTTCTGTGTCATGGCTCAGTCTTGCAATATGTCTTGGAGATTTCTTTTACTTATGTAATTCTAAAAGTATAAATCTATTTGGGACATATATATTTATTTTTCTCTGTAATTAATCATGGACAGCTGCCATTTAAAATTGCTTTCAAAATTCCACACAATAATTTCTTATTAAATCTGAACAAAATGGATATAATTATCACAGATATCAAAAACTAGAAATAAATGTATTCATCAGAGGCAAAAGGCAACACTGCTGAAAATGAGTGGAAGCAGCTTTTATGAGAATATATCTGTATCTTCTTATGTGAAATATGTGAAGGATTACAATTGCCATAAATTTCAGGAACACTTATTGATAAAGAACATGTGACATTAAAGGTAGTAATAAAATTGATCATATTAGCTTCAAAGTCAGAAATTATTTCAAAATTGAGAACAATGAAGTGAAAATAAATTCTAGATGTGTACAATGTCAAGATATTGTGGATTTTCATCATTTACTTATCTACAGGTAGGAGTAAAATGGCTATTTTAGAACTATATTTAGTATACACACAATGACAGTTAGAATGCAAAAAGCATTCTATACTATTACATTATGTAACTTTTTTAAAAAAATTCTTCAATATTTGCTCTGTTTTAAATGAGTCTCTGAGCCGGCGCCGTGGCTCACTAGGCTAATCCTCCGCCTTGCGGCACCGGCACACCAGGTTCTAGTCCCAGTCGGGGTGCTGGATTCTGTCCCGGTTGCCCCTCCTCCAGGCCAGCTCTCTGCTGTGGCCAGGGAGTGCAGTGGAGGATGGCCCAAGTGCTTGGGCCCTGCACCCCATGGGAGACCAGGAGAAGTACCTGGCTCCTGCCATCGGATCAGCATGGTGCGCTGTCCGCAGCGCACTGGCCGCGGCGGCCATTGGAGGGTGAACTAACGGCAATGGAAGACCTTTCTCTCTGTCTCTCTCTCTCACTATCCACTCTGCCTGTCCAAAAAAAAAAAAAAAAGAGTCTCTGTACTAACACTAGGTTGTGTGATTTTCTCAAGTGGACTGTCAATTGTAAATCATAGACTTGTTAGCTTGTTAAAAAATGCTGCCTGAGGCTGGCATTGTGGCATAACATGCGAAGTGAACACCTGCAATGCCAGCATCCCCTATGGGACCAGTTCAAATCCCAGATGTGAAGTGTGACAAGTGTTTTAAGAAAGATTGTGATTGTAGTTATTTGGTAGATGTTAAGACACCACTTGGGACCACATCCCATGACAGAGTTCCTGGAGTCAAATCTGAACTCTGATCCAACTGGAACTTCCAGCTAGTGAACACCTGGAAGGCAACAGATGTTGGTTCCAAGTACTTGGGTCCTTGCCACCCACATAGGGGACTCAGATTGAGTTCCAGGCTCCTGGCTTCAACTTGGTCCAATACTGACTATTACAGAATTTGAGGACTGAGCTAACAGATGCAATATACCTTTGTCTATCTATATGTCTGCTTCTATATCTGTCTGTCTTCTATCTATCTATCATCTATCTTTCTCTATCCCTCTTCTTTTCAGATAAAAATAGGTTAATAAACTAAGAGGGAGTTTTTAATAAAAGAAAGAAAGTGAAAAGTAAGATTAGATAAGCTGCCAATGACTTAATCAAGTTAGTTTGTTTTCTATGATGACCATTATTTCTTGGAACTGGAATTTTGTGTAAACAGAATGTAAGAAAATAAGATGCACCCCACTGGACAGGACAGTTAGGAGTTAAATTCAATTATAACTGTAAATGAACAAAATACATAATAATCTACCCTGTATCCAACTATGATTTCTAGAAGTAAAAGTGGCTATAATATTGAATGTTGACAATATTAAAAGCTCAAGTAAATAAAGATAAGAATTGTGTTTTTATTTTTAAACAGGTGAAAAACACTAGGCTTATCTGGGTTTTAAAACATAACTTTATGTGTGACCTAGTAAGCTTTAGTTTTTTTTTTTTTTTTTTTTTGATAGGCAGAGTGGGCAGTGAGAGAGACAGAGAGAAAGATCTTCCTTTCTCTGTTGGTTCACCCTCCAGTGGCTGCTGTGGCCGGCGCGCTTCGGTCCATGCACCACGCTGATCTGAAGCCAGGAACCAGGTGTTTCTTCTGGTCTCCCATGGGGTGCAGGGCCCAAGCACTTGGGCCATCCTCCACTGCACTCCCAGACCACAGCACAGATCTGGACTGGAAGAGGAGCAACCAGGACAGAATCCAGCGCCTGGACCAGAACTAGAACCCGGTGTGCCGGCACCGCTGGCGGAGGATTAACCTAGTGAGCCGCGGTGCTGGCCAGTAAGCTTTATTTTTATTGTATTATATATTAAGTAACATTTTTAAAAGATTTATTTATTTTTGTGAAAGGAGAGGCAGAGAGAGAGAGAGAGAGAGGTCTCTCACCCGCTGCTTCACTCCCCAATTGGCCGCAACAGCCAATTGCTGTGCTGATCTGAAACCAGGCGCCAGGAGCTTCCTCCAGGTCTCTTACTGCCTTCCCAGGCCATTGTAGAGAACTGGATAGGAAGTGGAGCATCTGGGACTCAAACTGGTGCCCATATGGGATGCCGGCATTGCAGGCAGCAGCCTCACCCACTACACCACAGCGCTGGCCCCTCAAGTAACTTTACTTTGGAGAATATAAGTAATAACTTGAAATCAGTGAATATCATCCATATTATCTTTTATACCTATGCATAAATATTAATTTCACAACAAAATTTAATTATAATTTAAATTCTAAAATGTCAAAAATTTATTCATTAACAATTATTTTGGAGAAACAAAAATGTCTGTGTCCCATACTGTTTTTATACATGTAAAAGTCAGAAATTAATACTAATGAGTTTAAACCTCAGCTCACCTATTTTCCTGAAAATGTAGAAATATTAAGAAACTTTCAAAGCTTGAGAATACATTCATGACAGATACAGCATAATTAACTAATTTTTAATTGCAGTTTTAACTTTTAATTATTTTTGAAAGAGGTAGCCACTGTCTCAAATTGATAATTTTGATTTGATGTCAAAGAGTTCTTTGCAATATTTGCATATTATGAGCAAGATCTTCTTAATTTACATTGCATTTTTAAAAATTTGCACATTCCTTATAGGCTCCATACTATTCCCAACAAAATTCATTGTATTTCAAAAATATTATCCAAGTAATTGACAGTTCAAGCATTTTTTCATAAGTCAGAGTTAAAATATAAAGACCTTCAGACATTTTGGATAAAACTTCTGAAATAGGAATCATAAATGAAAAGAATTGTGTTCAAGATATTTCCTATGTTTCACAGATATTGATTTAGTATTAATTTAGGATACAATAAAATTTCATTAAGAATTAATTGAATTATTTATTTGTGACAGGTATTTTACTCAAGTAAATTACATTAAATTCTTAAAAAAAATAGAGATTTATTTATATATTTGAAAGAGTGAGAGAGAGAGAGAGATTGATTTTCTGTCTGCTGGTTCAGCACCACAATATCCAAGAGCTAGGAGCTTCATCTTCATTGAACATCTGGGACATCCTTATGCTGCTTTTCTTAGACCATTAGCAGGCAGCTGGATAGAAGTGGAGCAGTTATGACAGAACCTGTTCCTATATAGATGGTGGTATTACAGACTGTGGCTTTACTTGCTATACCACAGTGCCATACACATATTTTTTATAATAGGATCTTAAACTGGATCTTATTATTAGTATTTGAAAAAAAAAGTTTATGGAATATGAGAATAGGGGCTGGCTTTGGGCCACAGTGGGTTAAGCTAACAGGTGCAAAGCCAAAGTTCTGTATCAGATTGCTAGTTCAAGTTCCATTGCTGCACTTTCAATCCAGCTCTATTAATGTGCCTAGGGAGGCAGCAGAAGATGACTCAGTTAATTGGCCCTTGTCACCCACATAGGAGACCTGGGTGGAGTTTCTCATCCAGACTTGGCAGTTTGGGCTAAGAAGGGAGTGAACTAACAGATAGAACATCTATTTCTCTTCTCTCTTTCCCTCCCTCTTTTTCTGTTACTCTGCCTTTCAAATACATACATACATACATAAATATATACATATTTAAAAATAATATGAGAACCAAAAAGTTTAAAAATTCAAGAGGAATTAAGTAAAGATTTCAACAGTTTGCACCCCCATAGAAACACAAAGTGAAATATATTGTTTGAGTACTCGTTATAGCATTAAATCTCAATGCACAGCACATTAAGGACAGAGATCCTACATGAGGAGTAAGTGCACAGTGACTCCTGTTGTTGACTTTACCAATTGACACTCCTGTCTATGGCATCAGTAATCTCCCTATGCTCCAGTCATGAGTTTCCAAGGCTATGGAAGCCCTCTGAGTTCTCTGATTCTTATCTTGTTTAGACAAGGTCATAGTCAAAGTGAAAGTTCCCTCCTCCCTTCAGAGAAAGGCACCTCCCTCTTTGAAGACACTTAATGCATACTAAACTGATCCTCTGTAAAAAAAAAAAAAAAAAAAAAAAAAAAAAAAAAAAAAAAAAAAGAAAGAAAGAAAGAAATTATCAACTCCCAACTTGACTCTCACTGGGATTAAACATGACAATAGGTCTGATCTGATTTCATCATCATTTAAAAAAAATCATCTATTATTTTTCACTTTATGTTTCTGTGTGGGAGCAAACTGTTGAAATCCTTACTTAATGTATACTAAGCTGATCTTCTGTATATTAAGAGAATCGAAAATGAATCTTGATGTGAATGGAAGGGGAGAGGGAGTGGGAAAGGGGAGGGTTGTGGGTGGGAGGGACGGTATGGGGGGGAAGCCATTGTAATCCATAAGTCGTACTTTGGAAATTTATATTCATTAAATAAAAGTTAAAAAAAAAATTCAAGAGGAATTAGAACTTAAATCCTAGAGGAACAACTTGATTTCAGCCTTCAAACTGTTTGTATTAAAATTTAGTGCCCATTGATCCAGTCCAACTATAATTTTCTAATATTTAGAGATAAAAGAATGAAATGGTTCTTGTGTAATCATTTGTCAAGAATACTAAGTGAGGTATAATTTCTTTTCTTTTTTTTTTTTCAAAGATTCATTTTATTTTCTGTATTTGAAAGGCAGAGTTACAGAGAGGAAGAGACACACACAGGGCAGTGGAGGGGTAGGTAGAGACAGCTTTTCCATCCACTGGTTCACATCCCAAATAACCACAATGGCCAGGGCTGGGCCAGACTGAAGCCAGAAGCTAGGAGCTTCTTCTGGGTCTCCCATGTGGGTGTAGAGGCGCAAGCAAGTACTTAGGTGATCTTCTACTGCTTTCCCAAGTGCATTAGCAGGGAACTAGATCAGAAATGGAGCAGCCTGAACTTGAAGTAGTGCCCATATGGGAAGCTGGTGACACAGACAGCAGCTTTACCTGCTACACCACAATGCTGGCCCATTGGAGCATATTTTCATGTATCTATTTCTTATTTAGTCTCAAATATTGTAGTAACCTTTTGGCCCCTTGCATTAAATCACTTAGCTAGAAATCCCTTGCCCTTCTTCATTACAGATGTAACAAAAAATTGCAAATACTTTCAAATGAATAAATCAAAGTAATAAATATCAAATACTCATCCATAATTTAGTTATTGAACAGATATTAACTAGATGCTTACTATTCAAACTTCTTTAATATTAGAGGAAGGAACAAGATATATAATATTTTGAGAACAAATAAGTAGTACTGAAAACAAATGCTAATTGACCTCAGGAAACTGAGAAATTATTGTGAAGTGAAATATTACTTTTATTCGAAATGGTTGAATTTTCAATATCAACAAAATTCAACTAAAATTTCAAAGATAAAACAAATCTATAATGGGTGGGTTGGTGTTATTATTGCTGTCTGTTTTTATAATTTAGCCTACGTAATAAGGCAACAAACAACAACAACAAAAGACCCACTGAAACTTCATTTTTGATTGTAGAGAAAATCTAATAAGTAAGTTGAAGTCAGAGTACACTTCTGTATTGTGATGAGCTTGGGCCCAATTTATTACAGAAAACAAAAACTATATAATGATAGAAATTGGGGTGGAAAATTTGAGAATAACCCTTAAATGCATATGAAAATCCCAAGGAAATCTCCTATGTTCAATAAAGTAAATAATTATTTATTTTTAAAATTTTTTTTCTATTTGTTTGAAAGGCCAAGTTAGAGTGACAGAGGAAGAGATAGTGACAAAGCAATCTTCCCTCCATTAGTTCACTCCCAAAATGGCCACAACAGTCAAGGATTGCCCAGGTTGAAGCTAGGAGATTAGAACTCCATTTGGATGTCCTTCTTGGGTGGTAGGAGCCAACGGATCATCCTCTGCTGCTCTCTCAGATACACATTTGCAGAAGTGGACTGGAACTGAAATGGCTGGTACTTGAACCAGCACCCATATGAGAGGCCAACATTGCAAGCCTCAGCTCAATCAGCTATGCCACAATGCTGGCCCAAATAAAATATTTCTGAGTGCTTTTCTATGTGTAGCAATCAACATTTATATTCACTGATACTCTCTAACATAAAATTGCAGTGTCAATACAACTTTATTTTTATCTTACTCCTCAAATTCAATTATAAAATAGGATAAATGTAAGTGTGGATCTAGTTCTATTTGTTCAGTTCTTCTTTTTGCTTTTACTTCTAAGGAATTTAAATTCCTCTCTGTGCCTTCATTCTGTAAGTTAAAATGATGACGAAGAATCTACCCTATAATAAGAACCATGCAGCCATATAACAATCTTCTGACAAAGTGAAACTACTTAATTGAGAGTCCTGCAGGAAGAATCCCGTACTTCCACATGCCTAAATTACAACCTTTCATTTATCAGTTAAAAATTAAGAAATATATATTATTTTGATCTCCATCTGCCTGATTGTTAACATTTGTAGTTTATGCTTTTGAACTCAGAAAAAGAAGATGGGTGTTATGTATTGGGCTCCTTCCAAACCTGCATAAATCACTCTTATATATGACTGACTACTTATGTTGTCAGAGGTTCGGATTTGTACCTCTATTATTGTACCTCTATTATTATTATTACTGGTTTACATGCCTTCCCATGTTTGCTAATTCAATTTGGCTCTGGTCATCATGTCTTTCCCAGAGAGTGGCTGCTTCGTTTGCCATTTATCATAAAAACTAAAGAGAGCATTCCAAAAGATGAGCTAAGGGATCATCAACATTCTATATTCTTCCCTAACCCCTTTGTGTAGCCTCAACCCTTTTTTTCCCCTGTGTTCTATTTAAATTTACCCTGCTAGATTGATGTCTGCCTTCCTTGCCTACTGGTCTCCTATGCATTAGTCTTTCCTACAAGTTTAAGGTGACTCTAAAAATATTTCCCTATGGTAAACAGAATATCTGAAACTATAGAGTCTTGCAATTTAGGGATGGCAAACCCAACCTCAGTCAGCTCTACTCAGCGCTGACTGCTTCAAAACATGTCAACTAAATGACTTTCTTCTAGTCCTTAGAGCCCGTTTTTCCTCTTGTAGTGCATTTCTGTGTCTCTGTGACTAAAAATTCCTCTGATCTACCACTCACACCACTCTTTATTTCCTTTGTAACAAATATCAAAAACTATAGATCTCGTTCAGATTTTGCTCTTTAAACAGATTGCCTGCAATCCACCCCAAACTGCCAATTTCCTGAAAACAATAACTGTTGCTCTTGTTTCCTGTTGTACCCCAGTGGCTTTTATATTACCCGTACAATAATGTGTGCTCAACAAATAGTAGTCATATAAAAAATAAATGAATGATAAGTCTTCTGTAGCATAATTCATATTTTATCCACAATATTATCTCTACTAAATAAATAAAGTTGACTTATTTCATTTATTTCTGAAAGTCACACGTTTTCCCAAACATTTCTAAAAATTCCTGCTGGGGCTGACATATAACAGTCCCATCTAGATGTAGCCACTTGCCACACTTGCATCAATTTAACTTAAGAGTTATTATCATTTTCCCACATGCATTATTACTTCTTATATTCTCCAATGCTCAATTTTTTTAACGTGAATAATTATAAAAGGTATACAATTTCATGAATTTTCTATTTATGTAATTTACTATTTCATAAATTTCTATTTTAAATAAATAATAGTCATAGGTGACACATGTCTGTAGATAATTTTAGTGGATACACAGATAAAATAAATTGCTTGACAACTTTGTGAGAGACCTAATATTAACCATACCTGCCCTAAAAATAATTTGTTCAGTGCTTTGCTGCAATGATCCTTTGCCTCCCACTCTCCCATCACCATTTTGCCAAGAAATGTGGCTCCTACGTGCCTCCTCAATTATTTCTCTTCTCTGTCTTCCTTTAGTGTAACTTAACAATTAAACAACCAGATGACTAACCAATAGAAAACCAAAAAGAACTACCCCCCATAAACAAAAATAAATCTCAAATGGAGCCAAGATATAAATATAAACTCTGGAAACTATGAAATAACTAGAAGAAAACAAAGGGAAAACATTGGTATAAGTAAAGTTTATTTTTAAGATAATATCTCAAAAGCAGCAAATTCAAATAAAGTATAGATGAATGGAATTATATTAAGCTAAGAAGTTCCTTCACAGGGAAACAACAGAATTGAGACAACTTGAAAATAGGGTAATATATTTGCAAACTATTCATCTGACAAGGGATTATTAAACATCTAAGGTATATAAGGAACTCAAAAAATTCAATAGCAATAAAACAAATTTACAAAAGAGCAATTGCTCTAAATAGAAATTTTTCAGGAGGAAACCCAGAAATTATCAACAAATAAATGAAAAAATGCTCAAAATAAGTAATCATTAGAAAACTGCAAATTAAAACCACAGGGTAGCATTTTCTCACCTCAGCTAGAATGTTAATTATCTAAAAGAAAAAAATATGAATTACTGGTGAGCATGTAGAGAAGAGGGAGCACTCATACACTGCTTTGGGAATGTAGATTTGTTAAGACATTAAGGAAAACACTATGGAGATTACTCAAAAAACTAGAAATAAATCTAACATATGGTCCAGTAATTCTGCCATTTATATCCAGAGGAAATGAAACCAAAATACCAAAGAGATTCCTGTGTCCCCATGTTTATTTAAACACTTCATAATATCCAAGATCTATAGTCAATGTCTTTCTATCAATTAATGAATGCATAGAGGATATATGATATAGATAAGTACACACAATGCAATAGCATTCATTCGTTGCAAAAATAAAGTCCTATTGTTTGTGGAAATGTTGATAGAACTGGAGGATGTCATGTTAAGTAAAATAAACGAGGCATAGAAAGATGAAAAATATATAGATTCACACATTTGTGGCAGAAATCAAATATAATCTCATAGAGAAGGTAGAATAGAGATCACTAAAGGCTAGGAAAGGTACATGGGAGGGAAGAGAGACAGAGGTTAGATTACCAGTACCAAAATATTGTTCAATGGGAGGAATTAGTTGCAGTGTTCTATAGCACTGTAGGCTACCCATAGTCTACAGTTTATTATATATTTCAAAATAACTAGAAAATACAAATCTAACTATTTCCAACATAAATGATAACTTCTTGAAAAGATGAAATGCTAGTTATCCTGATTGGATAACTACACATACTGTATATGCATTGAAATACCATATTGTACTCCACAAATACATAAAAAATTATGCACTCATTTAAAATTTAGAAAAGTAATTGGCAAGTGAAGAAGCAGGAAACTGAAGTGTGCAGGTAGCATGGCTTTGTAAATAAAAAAATCTTAAGAACCCCACCAAAAACTGTTGGAACTGAAACACCAATTCAGTAAAGTTGCAAATTACAAAATCAACCTACAAAAAAGCAGTAGGATTGTTATACTATGATAATGATCTCAATAGTGATCTTACTGAAAAAAAAATCAAGAAAAAATATCATTCACAATAGCTACATAAAATCAAATATTTAGGGATAAACTTAGCCAAATGAGAATTTCTAAAATTAATGTTATTAAAATTGATAAAAGAACTCCTCAGACACAAAGCAATTAAAAATATTTCTTGTGCATGGATTCAGAGAATGCATATCATTAAAATTTCCATAGTATCTAAAGCAATTTACATGGGCACCTGCACCCACGTGGGAGACCAGGAGAAGTACCTGGCTCCTGGCTTCGGATCGGCGCAGCACACCAGCCGTGGTGGCCATTTTGGGGGGTGAACCAATGGAAGAAAGACCTTTCTCTCTGTCTCTCTCTCTCTCTCACTGTCTAACTCTGCCTGTCCTATAAAAAAAAATAAAATAAAATATAAAGCAATTTATTGATTCCATGAAATCCATATGGAAATAGCAATAAAATTATCTACAGAATTATAAAAAAAAATCCTCATATTGAATCACAAAAAACTCAGAACAACCAAAGTGATCTTGAGCAAAAAATATTAAGCTGGAAAAATTATACCATCTGACTTCAAAGCATACTACAAGCCTATACTAATTAAAAACAGCAAGGTATTGGCATAAAATGCGCATAATCAATGCTATAGAAAAAAAGGCCAGAAATTAATCCATGCATGCACAAGCAAGTGATTTTGACAAAATAAAATCTGCATTGGAGAAATAAAAAATCTTTTCATTAAAGGATGTTGTCAAAATGAGATATATATATATATATATATATATGAGTGAGACTAGAGCCCTGTCTCTCATCATGTAAAAAAGCCATGTCAAGATGGATCAACAACTTAAATAAATACTGGAAACTGAAATTCTTTGAAGAAAACAGGGGAAAACATTAAGACATTGATGTAGGTAATGACTTCTCGGTTAAGATCTCCAGATGCAGGCAACAATAGCAAAACTAGATTAATGGGTTCATATCAAACTTAAAACCTCTTGCACAACAAAGAAACAATCAATAAAGTGAAGAGACATTCAATAGCATGGGAGAAAATATTTTCAATCTACTTAATTTACAAAGAATCAAAACCCAGTCTATATCAGCAATTCAAAAAACTCAAGGACAACAACAAAACAACCAATTCAGTAAAGAAATGGACAAAGGATGTCAACAGGCAGTTCTCAAAAGAGGAAATACAGATGGCCAACAAATATATAAAAAAATTCTCGATGTCACCTGACTCCAGGAAAATATAAATCAAAACCACAATAAAGTATCATTTCACCTGTTAGAGTGATTATTAAAAAAAAGAAACAAATTCTTGCAAGAATTGGAGCAGGGAAATTCTTATACACTCTTGGTGGGAATGTAAATTGGTTGCACCATCTATGAAAAATATTATGGAGATTTATTTAAAAATTAGCATGGAACTTCCATATGACTCAGTGATCTAAGGCTGGGTATATGCACAAAAGATAGAACTAGTATCAAACATGTGCCTGAACCTCCATGTTTACAGCAGTACTGTTCACAATAGCCAAAATGTGAAATCAACCAATGTGTCTATTACCAGATGAATGGATAAAGAAAATGTAGAATATATACACAATGGAATACTTTTTTAAAAAAAATTATTTGACAGGTAGAGTTATAGACAGTGAGAGAGAGAGACAGAGAGAAAGGTCTTCCTTCCATTGGTTCACTCCCCAAATGGCCGCCACAGCAGGCGCTGCACCGATCCAAAGACAGGAGCCAGGTGCTTCCTCCTGGTCTCCCATGCGGGTGCAGGGGCCCAAGCACTTGGGCCATCTTCTGCTGGTATCCCAGGCCATAGAAGAGAGCGGGATTGGAAGAGGAGCAGCAGGGATTAGAATCGGTGCCCATGTGGGATGCCGGCATGGCAGGCGGAGGATTAACCAAGTGAGCCATGGCGCCAGCCCCACAATGGAATACTTTTAAGCTACAAAAAGAATGAAATCCTGTTAGTTGCAGTGAAATAGATGAAACTGGAGGATATCACATGTGTAAAATAAGCCAGAAAGTAATGACATATTCTGCAATTTCTTCCTTATATGTGAGGAATAAATCAGGAAAAAAATCAATCTGAACATAGAATGTTGATTAAAGGAGGCTGAGAGGGGCAGGTGGAGTAAAGTAATTTGCATAAAAACGTGAGGAAGGGGCCAGCGCTGTGGCATAGCAGATAAAGCCGCTGCCTGCAGTGCTGGCATCCTAAGTGGGTGCCAGTTTGTGTCCCCGTTGCTCCATTTCTGATCCAGCTCTCTGCTATGGCCTGGGAAAGCAGTAGAAGATGGCCCGAGTCCTTGGCCCCCTGCACTTGTGTGGGGGACCTGGAAGAAGCTCCTGGCTCCTGGCTTCAGATTGATGCAGCTCCAGCCAATGTGGCCAATTGGGGAGTGAACCAGTAGATGGAAGACCTCTCTCTCTCTCTGCCTCTTCTTCTCTCTCTGTGTAACTCTGACTTTCAAATAAATAAATAAATCTTTAAAAAATGAGGGAAAGCATGCTATAGTATGTAAAATATACTGAGATGTTAATAAGGGAAATTGGCTAAGGGGGTATATAAAAACTAATCATATTGCTACCTCAAAATTTTGTTTCAAAATTTAAAATTAATAATAATTTTAATTTCATGAAAAAATTAAAGAAAATTAATGTGACTTGTTAATATTTTCAAGAAAGAAAATAATAGAAATTACAGAAAACATAAAATAGATAGAATAAAACCTTAATAGGAAGACTTACACATGAGAAAAGAAGTGAGACATGAAAATGAGTTCCTATATATTCCAAATATAAGTCCTGAAATTTAAAAATGAACAGGATGGTAGATGTGCTAGAAAAACCCTGCAGTGTGTTAGTGATTCTAAAAAATACCAATAGACATAATGGAAGACATTGAGAATCAAAAATATAATGAAAAGAATCACAGTGATATGTGAGATATACATATGCTATTGGAATTGTAGTACAAATACAAAAAAGAGAAGAAATTTTTTTTAGATTTTATTTATTTGAGAGGTAGAGTTACAGACCTGTGAGAGGGAGAGACAGAGAGAAAGGTCTTCTGTCCACTGGTTCACTCCCCAATCATCGCAACAGCAGGAGCTGCGGCAATCCGAAGCCAGGAGCCAGGAGTTTCTTCCAAGTCTCCCACGCGGGTGAAGGGTCCCAAATACTTAGGCCATCTTTTACTACTCTCCCAGGCCATAGCAGAGAGCGGGATTTGAGGAGGAGCAGCTGGGACCAGAACAAGCACTCATATGGGATGCCAGTGCCTCAGGCAGAGAATTAACCTACTGCACCACAGTGGCCCCAGAGAAGAAACATTTTGAAGAACTGGTGATCATAACTGTTTTCAAAAAATTATTTATTGAATTTGGGGAACAGATAGATAGAAACAGAGGCAGAGAAACCCCATCTGCTGGCTCACCACTCCTTAATACCTGTAAGGATCCCCAGCTAGGGCCAACGCTGCAAGCTAGGAATTTGATAAAGATTTCCAATATGAGTTACAGGGAACCAACTACTTGAGCCATCATCTGCTGCTTACCAGGGTATTCATTAACAAGAAGCTGGAATTAAGAGCAGAGCCAGGATTCAAATTCAGGCACTCCAATATGGGATGTGGGCATCCCATGTGCATCTTAACCACTAGGTCAAACATGACACCCCACTTTTTAATATTTGATTCATAATAATTTTATGTATTTATGGGGTAGAGTGTGATACTTCAACAGAGGTATGTGATATATGCAGATTAATACAGGGTAATTGGCATATTCATCACCACAAACATTTATCATGTATGTGTTGGAAACAATGAAAATCATCTCTACTATCTTATTTTGAAAAATACCAGTAGGGGCTGGTGCTGTGGCTTATTGGGAAGAGAAAACAGGTGTAGAAATATACTAAAGAGAAAAAAAATGGTGGATTAAAAACTTTTTGCCTAGAAAACAATACCTGCACAAGAAGTATTTAATAGAAACATATTTCACCACAAATATTTTTAATATTCTATTATACACATTAAGAAATAAATGGTTAATTTAATTTTATTATATTTTAAGCAAATATTTAATATATAGTTTCAACATAGTATTTATAGAGTTAATAAGTGTCATATTTTGTTATATTGCTTTACTTTTCTATTTTTATTATGAACAAATTTTATTCATTTCATGTATACAGATATAGGAACATAGTAATACTTCTCAACCTACTCTCCCACCCACATTCCCACTCTTCCTCCACCTTCCTCTCTGATTCCGTCTCTTAATTTTTACAATGATCTACTTTAAGTTTATTTTATACTCATAAGATTAACACTAAATTAAATAAAGAGTTCAACAATCAGTAAGAAGAAAAAACAATACTCCTTTATAATAGAGAAAAGGGCTGTAAGCAATCATCGAGTGTCAAAATGTCAATTTCACTCCTATATACTATATTTTTGGGGGATGCTATTGGTTACCACAGATCAGAGGAAGCATATGGTATTTTCACCAGCAGTG
This sequence comes from Oryctolagus cuniculus, assembly GCF_051225735.1. NCBI lineage: Eukaryota > Metazoa > Chordata > Mammalia > Lagomorpha > Leporidae > Oryctolagus > Oryctolagus cuniculus. The sequence continues at coordinate 61,660,487 of NC_142874.1, read as the reverse complement.
AATTAGGTATTCTTTTTCCTCACATCCTCACCAGCATTTATGGTTTGTTGATTTCTGTATGACAGCCATTCTGACTGGGGTGAGGTGAAACATTGTGCTTTTGATTTCCCTGATGGCTAATGATCATGAGCATTGTTTCATGTCGGTTGGCCATTTGAACTTCCTGTTTTGAAAAATGCCTATTCAAGTCCTTTGCCCATTTCTTAACTGGATTATTTTTGGTTGTTGTTGAGTTTCTTGAGCTTTTTATAGTTTCTGTATACTAATCCTTTAAGAGTTTCATAGTTTACAAATATTTTCTCCCATTCTGTCAATTGCCTCTTCACTTTGCTGAGAGTTTCCTTTGCAGTGCAGAAGCTTCTCAGCTTGATGTAATACATTTGTCTATTTTGGTTTTGATTGCCTTTACTTAAAGGGTCTTCTACAAATACTTTTGACAATGCCTTATAGAATTTCCCCAATGTTCTTGGATGGTATTAGGACATAGATTTAGATCCATGATCCATTTTGAGTTGATTTTTGAATAAGGAGTAAGACATGGTCTTGCTTCATACTTTATCTTGCAGATAAATGATTTTCCCAGAACTATTTATTGCAGAGACTCTCCTTGCTCATGGAATTGATTTTAGCTCCCATGTCAAAAATTAGTTGGTTGTAGATGCATGGATTGATTTCTAGAATTTCTGTGTTCCATTGTTCTAAAGGTCTACCAGTCTGTTTTGATTATAACTGCCCTGAAGTATATCTTGAAATCTGGTATTGTGATGTTTCTATTTAAGTTCTAATACTCATAACCTCAGTATCTTTCATAAATAATTGATTTCCAGCTTCTCATTTCTTTATCAGAGTATATTCATCTTTTTTAATTTAATTATTATCATGGAGTCTATTTTACAAACATAGAAAGACCTCATTTATTTTCATATCATAAATTGCTAATTACAGTACATGATAATATGTGCTTTGATTCTACTTTAACTCATTCTCTCATCTGTTACTATCAAAATAATTCACTCATGGAAAAATATCCATGGAGAAAATTAAAATATATTAGATATTATTGTAATACATATATTTTTATAAAAATTATTTTGTTCTTTTATCTATGAAATAAATAATGGAAATAGAAAAGAAAAATAAGAGAAGCACATGCATGGGAATACAGAGAACATGTCAACATGTTTTACTATAATATGGTAGGACAAGAAGAATTTATATAAAGATATGACCTAAAAGTTTGTTAAAATCATAACTGTTATATTCAGTTCATAGAATGGCAGTATTACAGATAAATACAACAATTTATGAAAACTAAATATTCTGGCATATTCATCAAAAATTTGTATGATTATATAAAGATTTTATAAGTAGACCTTCCCCTCCTCTTATAACTTTAAATGTCATATAAACAGTTTCAGAATTTTTCCATTGGCTTTACTTCATCCACCTCTTGAAACTCTGTTATTAGATATTTATACGAAGGTATTCTTGATGAATGAGTATTTTATTATCATGTAGTGTCCATATTATCATGTACTTAAATAGTCAATGAAATTGATATGATTACAAGTGTGGAAAATGACAGTTACATTAAATGTGGGAATTGACTGTGTTTCATCACCCAAGATATTGTAATCATGACTCATTTTGACAAAACAATAAGAATTTTTCTCTAACACCTTTTTAGTAATAGATATAGCATTTAAAATACAATCTTTCATCAATAACAAATGAAAATAATCAACATTTGATGACTTACAAATAAGGTACAGCATAAATATATGGGTGGGGGATCACTGCACTTCATTTTCTTCTTATGCTACAAAAGTATTTATAAACTGTAATTCATAGATCATGTTTAATTTACTAACATCTTTACTCATTTATATTGCATAGAAGTGAAATAACAACAATTTCACTGGCATCCCTCTTTACATAAACTAATTATTTTTAAATGTTTAATACGTTTGCTATGACTATAAATATGTTTTGAAACTTGCAGCTTAAAAAAGATGCAAAATATAAATTATAATTATGCACCATTGAAATATTTAATATCTGGTTTTGAAACCAAAATTATCCAGCAATTTTTTAAGATATGTTTCTTTATTTGAAAGGCAGAGTTAGAGAGAGATATAGAGATAAAAAGAGATCTTTCATCTGCTGGTTCATTCTCCAAATGGCCGCAATGGCTAGGGCTGGGCCAGGCTGAACCTAGGAACCTGAAACTACACCCAGATTTCCCACATGGGTAGCAAGGACTCACGTACTTGGGTCATCTTCCACTGCTTTCCCAGATGCAATAGCAAGGAGCTGGGTTGGGAGCCAAGCAACTGGGACTCGAACAGGATCTCAAATGAAATGCCAGTTTTGCAGACAGTTGTTTAATCTGCTGTGTGACAACACTGTTTCCAAGCCACCATGCTTTAATGAAAAGTGGGGAGAAAATGTTTGGTAGAAATTCTATTTGGATACAGACATGGTGCTGGAAAAAATTGTTTTATTAAAGACTCATAGTGATTTCTTGACAATAACATTGATGCTCTTTTTATGTTGGATCAAAGATACTGAAGGAGTTTTGGCAGTTGTACAAAATCACACTCATTTTTCTTAGAGTAGTTCTATATTTTTACTCTTCTCTATTATCTTCAGTAAGAGACAAAAGAAGCTCATATACCATTCATCAGTTCCCCTGTCCTTTTATATATGTCTATTTCATAATCAATCTAGGTGCTAAGCTAGTGTTTGCTTTACAGTAGGGATGGTCTTAAAATTGCATGCTTGGTGGCATACTGGAATGCCCATTATAGAAATTTCTCCTGAGGCCGGCACTGTGGCATAGGAGGTAAAGCCACCACCAGCAATTTAAGCATCCCATATGGGCACCTTTTTGAGACCTGCAGCTCCTCTTCTGATCCAGCTCTCTGATACAACCTGGGAAAGCAGTGGAGCATGGCCCAAGTCCTTAGGCCCTTGCACTGATGTGGAAGACCCAGAAGAAGCTCTCTCGCTGTCTCTTTCTCTCTGCCTCTGCCTCCCTGTGACTCTACCTTTCAGATAAGTAAATAAAGAAATCTTTTTTAAAAAAAGAGATTTCTCCAAATATATGTCTTTCTGAGAAGAAAGTGGTAAAAGAATAGTGCACTGTGGCACAGAGTGTTAAAACCCCAGCCTGCAGTGCGGGCGCCCGATATGGGTACTGATTCGAGCCCTTGCTTTCAACTTCTGATCTAGCTCCCTGTTAGTGTGCCTGGGAAAGCAGCAGAGGATGGGCCAAGTCCTTGGGCCCCAGGACCCACATGGAAGATCTGGATGAAGCTCCTGGCTCTTGGCTTCAGATCAGCTCAGCTCTGGCAGTTGCAGCCATTTGGGGAGTGGACTATCAGAAGGAAGACCCCTCTCTCTCTCCCTTTCTCTCTCTCTCTCTCTCTCTCTCTCTATCTATCTCTATCTCTACCTTTGTCTGTAACTCTTTCAAATAAATAAAATAAATCTTTAAAAAATGTAACATTTTTGTCTTTGTTTTGATTCAAAGAAGCAATATTTTATTCTCTGTTAAGTAGGTTGTATAGTTTTTTCATGGCTCTAGGGTATGAATACTGAGCTTATTTGTTTATTGTATGTGCGTATCTTATATATAGGAACAAAATGTATACAATAAATATAAATAATTCTGTTCATTGGGGTAATGGTACATGATGTCTTACTAAATGTACCCACATAATGTTGTTTTGTGATATCACACGGGCATGGAAGCACAGGGCAGCTTTGTAGTACAGTAGGCGTCTTCAGTGTCTCCTAGCTTGACCTGAAGAAATCCCTGGCACTTGTGTGTAACTGACCTATATTATTTCACTTGAGGATTCAGATGAATCTAAATTCTAACAAAGGTATAAAAATCTCTGCATTGCAAAAAGATTTGAATTCTGTGTTTTTTCAACTTCATTCTAGGCCATAGCTGTAAGTCTTGCAATCACATACAGGAACTGCTGAGTTGGCCCTTTGAAATGATGATAATGTAAAAAATGTAATTGTGGCTTTGGCCTCTGAAAGAGCATGTTTCAAATCCTGTTTGTCTTGTACAAAATATGTCAGCGACAGCAAGTTGGTCTCCCTTGTAAAATATGATTTTACTCATATGTAAAAGAGAAAAATATTCTGTCTGATTTGTTGAATTTCTTTGATAATTAAATTTATTATGTGAAGAAAGCTTAGCTTTGAACAGAGACTTTAAAAATAAATTTGAATCCCTTTCTTCTTTTCCTCAATAGTCTTGAATCACTACTTGAATGTATTGCAGATTAGCATAAGGAAAATACATGCCCCTGGTAGTCAGAACACAAAAAACTTTAATACTTTCTGGATCATAAACTATGTCAAAATGTATGGACACTTTATTTAAAATTATATGGATAATTTATTTAAAAATGTCTATCAGTTTGGGTGATAAAGTTCTTTCTCATGATATTTTCTTGTTTTCAGGATAATGTCTATGTGTATAATTAAATCCTTCTTGGGGTTGGTGTTGTTTTGTAGTGGGAAAAGACACAACTTGAAACTCCAGCATCCCATATCGGCACTGGTTTGAGTCCTAGATGCTCAACTTCCCATCCAGCTCCCTGCTCATGGTCTGGGAAAAGCAGTGGAAGCTGGCCAAAGTACATGGTCCCCTGCCAACCATGTGGGAGGCCCAGAAGAAGCTCCTGGCTCCTACATTAATCCTGGTCCAGTGATCCCTCTTTCTGTCTCCCCATCCCCCAGCTTTTATAACTCTGACTTTCAAATAATTGAATACATCTTCTTAAAATATCCATCCAAAAATGGATAACAATGATCACATAAATTCATTGACCTCCCTAAGTGATACCCATGATTTTAATTTACACATGGTTTAATATAAGATAAAAACTCAAAAATGCAGAGTTAATCATATTGAATTTTAAGAACATTAGTGAACTCCAACTATTTAGGTCATCCTTTAATTATGCATGTGTAACTTTTAATATAGTTGATAGGTAGCTTCACATTCTGAAACATTTTAGTCATCTTTTATAAAATGGGTTCTTGGTCAATGTTGTGCCTACAACAGGACCTGAGTTCTGTTCTGTGAACAGCTATGATTGCAATATCTCAGGCAGCAGTTTGGTCCCTTGCTTCCTAGTTATTAAGTTTATTCCTGGTCCAAAAACCAGATGAAACAAAGAAACTAATAAAGGACTAGATTTTTGAATGACAGACATCAATATTGACATCAAATAATTGAAATTCTTTAAGTAGAATACAACATAAAAATAATCATTAATACTGCATAGCTTGCAATAGTATATGTGAAGATGTGATTTATGGGACCTGCTATTTGAAGAAAATTACTTCTTACTGTTTCATTTTAAAAAGGTAACCTGAGAATCAATTTTACAACTTAGGTGTAAGGTGTATCGACTGTTTCCCCTTTAATTCCACAAATTCAATTCATTCTAAACAATACATTCCACTGATGAAAACTCACTTTCTTATTTCATACATGTGGAATACAATAACACCTGAAACCAAGTGCGGGTATACTTAAATCAAAATTTTAAGCCCTAAGTGTCTTTTACCCTACAAGTTTTACTGCTTTTGATTTAAGAATTGTCATGGTTCAAAGTACAGGTTTATTCCTAAGAGAAGCAGCTTATTAACAGCAAAATAATCATTCAGTTTTGAATCAGTGAATAACCGCTTCTTTAGGTAACTATATGCTCAATACAGATCTATGTAAGGTCTCCATAAATGAATGCTCATTTATTAGGGGCGTAACTGATGTCATTAAATAGCATTACAAAGCATTGAATTGAAGATATCAAACGAGCAGATTGCTTTAGAAGGGGCTAAATTGTTAATGCTATGATAGTATTATGGTTTGCAAAGGAAAGTCAATCTTTCACTTTCAAAGGCATGAAGTATGCTTTCTTTATGTTCTAATTATGAGATTTAATGGCTTTAATTCCCCCTGAATCATTACCATAATACCATTGCATAAAAAGAAAGATAACAACAATTTTACAATAGAATAGGCAGTTATTTGTCCTGTCCTCTTAGTGTCTAGATTATTGTTGCTGTGGAATCTTATGGAAATACGGAAAACTGTGGAATCCTGGCAGTGGAATTGAAAGGTTAAAACATTTCCTTAAGTCACATGAAGACCATTTGATAAAGTGAATTTATTGATGTTCTGATAATGAATATTCTTATTCTTTTGTTTTATTGTGCACGCTTTATTAAATCAATATTTGTATTTACAGTATCCACAGAGAGACCCTTCTAAGGTGCTCTCATACACATTCAGACACAGCCACACAGACATCCACACCACCGCCCCATGTACTCACACCAGTGAGATGGGAGGAGGAGACGCCTAAAATTAGGCAGCTATTGAGGCAAAAGAGCTGTTGACTTCTTTTGTACTTTTTTTTGAAAAGAGAAAAAGCATGGGGTATGCATTTGGTCATCACAATGCTAACTAAGTTTGTGTATGTTAACATAAGTGGAAGTTTACACTAAATATTCCTTTTACATTCTTTATACACAGAATATAAAGGTTTTGAGGTCAACAGAATATTCTAACTTTAGTCTCAATGCTGCTGGTGGTGACTTCTGAGTTCATATAGGGGCTTTCCCTAAAAATAATTCACGTCGGTTTAAGTGAAATAAGGCACAATTAATATTGATTTGACCTAGGGAAAGAGAAGAGATAAGTAGATTTCAAATGATCTCACTGTTGGACAATTAGCTTCCCTAAACCCACTTGAAATATCATCTCTTAACTAAAAAAGTTTCTTAGAAGCTTTTTTTCCCCCTTTTCATTTTAATGCCAAATTTATCTAACCATATATCCAACATGTGTTTGCCTGCTCTTGTCTTGATCTGGTGTTTGCTCACAGTTGTGAACTTTCCCACCGGGATACGTAAGACTGGGCAGGAAAACAATAAACTCCACAGCTATTCTTATCTACAGAGAAAAGTTCAGTTTATAGTCAACAACCTTGTTGGTTTTGTCCTGGACTAACAAGTTTCTTGAAGAAACTTTCAGTACTAAAATAAAGTCCCTGAAAAACTAGAAAGAACTCATCAACCACAGCATCCCTGATTCTGCTGATTTGTATAAACAATGAGGGAATCCACCTTCTTATTCTTCTTATAAAGGCTTTCACTGCCATTAATAAAACATACCAACACATAGTAAACCAACATTGTCAATTACATTCTCTATCCACATATCCCAGAAAATTTGCTGTCTGAACTTAAACTGTTTTGTGTCAAGATGGTCCTGTGTTGCTTCCTAATCCCATCCAACTTATTCCCCATTTGGATGATAAACTATTAATGCTTATAAATCTGAGTCTGTGTGTTTTTAGTTATTTGTTTACTTTTTGGCAGAAAATGAGACAGAGACACATAGAAACAAAGATATTCTATCACTGGTTCACTTCTCAGATGCCTGCAACAGCCAATACTAGGCTGGGCCTGAGCAAATAGCTGGTAACTCAATCCACGTCTCCCATATTGGTGACAGTGGCCTAAGTACTTGAGCCATCACTTGCTGTCTCCTTGGGTACACATTAGCAGGAAGCTGGAATTGGAAGCAATGTCAGGACTCAAGAACAGGCACTCCAATATGGACTGTGCACATCCTAAGCAGTGTTGTATCTGCTGTGCCAAATCCCCATCCTATTTGTGTTTTTAATTGAGTTTCTGTTCTAATGAAAAGCAGTGGTTTTAAAGTGGGAGTCTGGGGCGGTATGGAAAGCCCTTTATTTCAAATGATACAAAACTTTTGCAATGAATGACAGATTCCTGCTTCTAATTACTTGAAAAGACTTAAAGTAAATATCAAAGGTAAACCTCTAAACAGGCTATAGAACTAGACTGGAAGAATTTGCATTTTGACTATGTTCCTTATGTTACACCACCTTCAACTATCCATTGACTTTTCTATACCTTTGTTTACTCATCAGTAAAGTGACAATAATAAAAGCACCTACTTCACAAATATTGTGGATAATTAAATTAATATTTGGAGAGTGCCTAGGACAGAGTAAAATTCTAAATAAGGTTGCCTACACACCATCAATGTACTAACTGTGGCCAAACAATAGAGTAGTGAAGACTTTATTCCATGGAGGTTGGCCATTATTGTTAGAATTGTGGCTCATCTTTTAATCTCTTGAGAAAGCAATTTTTGTCTCACTTTCCTTATTTATAAATTGGTAGTAATAATAAAGCCCTCCGTAGGGGATTGATAGAAGATACGTATTTATAGGAAGTAATCATTGCTATTATTAAGCTGGAAGGAGGTGAAAAGACACACCTGCTTGTCTAATTCGAAAATTAATAGCCCAAGGGCATGAGATGGGGGATTTTTTGGTTTATGATATCTGTTTTTGTAAATCTACCAAAAAATGAAAAATTGCTTCCAGAAAATTAGTTTACAAGCAGGAGAACCAAATACGAATAGAGTTCAAGAAGTACTGAAATTGAAGAAGATTATTAAAAGTAAAAAAAAAAAAAAGAGTGATGCAAACTACAATATTGGAGAATGTTTGCTTTTCTAAAATAATTAAATTAAAAACTATAGATTCTTCGAGAGTATTTTTTTAGAAAAAGTCTCTTTTAGGTGCTAAATTTGCCCACTTTGTCACCATTTTTCAGCCCCATATACAAATTATTTAGTCCTTGTTCTTCAAATATTTTCAAACTATAATACAGGACATATTTTTGAGTTACATCAAAAATAGCTTTCTTTCCAAAGTGGACAACTCCTTTAAAAATCATAAGAATTAAATTTTCCATTCTGATTCATTTTGCAAAATGTTTCATTCCTCAAAAGTAAAATATGAATGAATAATCAAATACTTAAAATAAATACTAAATAATTCATTTATAACACAGTATGGATCATTAGGTTTAAGATAAGCTATTACTTAATGATAAATAAGCTGTTACTTAATAATAAGATTAATAATTAATTTTATGTATAGATTTATATCAGTTAACAAAATTTCATATTGTAAATGAATGGAGTATTTTTGATTTTGCAGATATTCTGAGATTAAGTAAAAGAGTGAAAATAGCATATATCTTTCCCCAGGTTTGATTAATTTGTTCTCCCTCTCTCTCATACACACACACACACACACACACACACATGCTCATACCATACAAGTTTTGCAAGTGGTCCATCAGCTTTTTTAAACACAACTTCACATAGAATATTTTGATGATTTCAGGCATCAAATTCCACCTACATGATTGTTTTTCTACCCATTCTCTCTAGAGAAATAACTTTCTTAAAAAAGACATTCAACTTGAAAACCAGTAAACTGCTTAACAGAATTTCATATTTTCAAGTGTGTAAAATTTAAAAAAAAAATTTACAGATGTAGTTTTGGTTGTTATTTTATTGTTTAAATGTCTGGATAAAAACATATAGTCCAAAGTGTACATAAAAACTAATAGTCAAAAAATAAAAAATAAACCATACATTTGAAGGAATGTTGTTTAGTATGGTATTATTTTGCGTAAGTAAGTAATTGAAAAGTGACAATTGAAACTTCCACTATATGAATAATTATTACTATACAAACTAAAATGATTGTGGATAATTTTATGCAGGAATAAATATTATATGCTATTATTTGATCAATATCAATATTATCTAGGCCTGCGTCACAGCTCACTTGGATAATCCTCCGCCTCTGGCACCGGCACCCTGGGTTCTAGTCCCGGTTGGGGAGCCAGATTCTGTCCCAGTTGCTCCTCTTCCAGTCCAGCTCTCTGCTGTGGCCTGGGAAGGCAGTGGAGGATGGCCCAAGTGCTTGGTCCCTGCACATGCATGGGAGACCAGGAGAAGCATCTGGCTCCTGGCTTTGGATTGGCGCAGCGCACCAGCTGTAGCAGCCATTTGGGGGGCAACCAACGGAAGGAAGACTTTTCTGTCTCTCTCTCTCAGGGTCTAACTCTGTCTGTCAAAAAAAATATTATCTTGACATATCCTTAAAATTTTGCAATCAGTTGACTTTAAGACTATTCAGTGAATGTTTTGAGGGATGAAAAATTGAGAATTTGCATCCTTTCTCTGATTATTTATGCATAAGCTAAAAGGTCTATATGACTGTGTTAACTTGAACAGATGTGACAACCACATAGTTACTGCAAAGGTGATAGAGTGGATGTGCTTGTTGACATGTCATCAGATGATCCTGGATTTTCTGCCTATAAAAGTAATAAATCAAAAATCACAATCATATTCTGGAAACAGGCATTAATACTATACTTCTAGAAGTGTTCAAATAATATTTCTCAGTAATTATAGTGTCTAAAAATACAAAAAAGAAAAATAAATAAAATGTGACTTACATAAAGAAGTTATGTAGTAAAATGGATATAGAAATATTTTAGTTGTAATAACCTTCTGTTTTTCTCATAAAACAAAACTTTTTCCTCATAAAAATTCAGTCTTTACTATTATTGTCATCGAGATTATTCAGCTGGACTCCTTCCAGGTCTACACATGACAAATTGTAGATTATGTGCACAGATTTGGTGGGTCATCTTATTTGGTGAAGGACACCACTAGTGAAGCTATAATATTACATACAATCCAAACCTCAGAAAGAATGTTAACAGCAAAATTTTGTGTGTTGGATTCTGCCTTAAATGATTTCCATAAAGAATACATGTAATAGTCATAATGTATTCCCACCTACATTTTAGAAGTGAAGAAGCCAAGGCATGACAACCATGGAGAAATTACTATTATTATAATTCATGTAGCTTGTGTCAGTATCTTGTATTCTTATAAAACAATAGGCTCTCTTTTTTTTAAGACTTATTTTATTTATTTGAAAGACAGAGTTACAGAGAGAGGGAGAGACAGAGAGAGAGGTTTTCCATCTGTTGGTTCACTCCAAGATGGTCGCAATGACCGGAGCTGCGCAGATCTGAAGACAGGGGCCAGGAGCTTCTTCTGGGTCTCCCACGCAGGTGCAGGAGCCCAAGGACTTGGACCATCTTCCACTGCTATCCCAGACCATAGCAGAGAGCTGGATTGGAAGAGGAGCAGCCGGGACTAGAACCAGCGGCCATGTGGGATGCCGGCACTTCAGGCCAGGGCCTTAACCCGCTGCACCACTGCTCCGGCCCCCATATGCTTTCTTAAATTTTCTGAAGCTGTAGTGATTCTACACAATTGAACCAGTCATTTCATTTTAAATGATTAAAATGAAGTTTGTTTAAAGTTCTCTATGTCTTTAGTAGTTACAAGATTGGTGAATTGTTTAAAGGATATACATATAAACTTTGAGCAAAGTTATGTTTACATACACTGTCCAACTTTGATCATATCAAACAAAATCATAACCTTTATACCCTGTGGGCAATTTTTGAGGTTTGATGAATATTTCCTAAAGTACAAAACAATAATAATAAAGTAGCATGGTCTTGGCTTAAAACCAGACACATGAACCAATGAAGCAACATAGGGAGCCCAAATACAAGTCCATGCTTTTAGGGTCAATTGAGTTTCAACAAGGGTCAAGAATACACATGAAAAATTTCTGAGCCAGATGTTGAAAGAATAAGTTGCTACAGTCAGGGTCAGTGCTGTGGCACAGCTGGTTAAACCCCAGCTTGCAGCATAGGCATCCCATAAGGGTGCCGGTTTGAGTCCCGGCTGCTCCACTTCCAATACAGCCCTCTGCTATGGCCTGGGAAAGCAGCAGAAGATGGCCAACATCCTTGGACTCCTGTACCCACGTGGGAGACCCAGAAGAAGCTCCTGGTTCCTGGCTTTGGTCCAGCTCAACTCTGGCCATTGTAGTCATTTGAGGAGTGAACCAGCAAATCAAAGACCTCTCTCTCTCTGGCTCTCTCTCTCTGTAACTCTGTCTTTTAAATAAATAAAATAAATCTGAAGCAGGAGAAGAAGGAGGAAGAGGAGGAGGAAGGAGAAGAAGAAGAAGTTGCTGAAGTGATGACATCTACTTGAATGGCCATTTAGACATCAGGAACCAAGGAAATCAGATAAAAGGGTCAGAATGAACATGAAATGAACTCTAAAGACCTCCATCCTAACATCAGTGCTCATGTACACAGCCTTTAAATCAGTGCTAACATCAGATAGATACCTGACCTCTAGAAAAACAGACTTGTTTTGTCATATTCATCTGTTTTGTGTAGACCAGGTGTACGATCCTGAGTTGCAAGCATATAGGCAGTGAACCAGCAGATGGAAGATCTCTCTTCTTCTCTTGCCCTATCTACTTTGCCTTCTTTGTGTGTGTGTGTGTGTGTGTGTGTGTGACTCAGACTTTTAGATAAATGAATATTTTTTGAATGTTTTTGGAGTTGCAACTTAATTTAGGAGAAACAATAACTATTTTAGAATCCCAACAAGGGAATAATGAGAAAATCATGCTATATTCTAACTTTTTTTAAAAGATTTATTTATTTTTATTTGAAAGTCAGAGTTACACAGAGAGAGGAGAGGCAGAGAGAGAGAGAGAGAGAGAGGTCTTCCATCCAATGGTTCACTCCCCAGTTGGCCTCAACGTCCAGAGCTGTGCCAGACTCAAACTGGCGCCCATATGGGATGCCAGCACTTCAGGCCAGGGCGTTAACCCCCTATGCCACAGTGCCGGTCCCTATTCTAACTTTTTTGCTAACCTACTTGCACAATTTTATCTGTGACTCCAAATCTAATGTTTTAATTAAACACAATCTGGCTGTCATACATTCAAGTTACATTATTTCCATCTGCAAATATTTCAAGATTTAACAAAAATTATTTCCTTTTTCCTTTTACACTGATAATCATATAATTCTTTCTTTGTATTCCTTCATTTTTTAGAACACTACTATTTGCACACACGTCAGCTATTTAGAGACAAAACTTGCTTTAACTCTTCTTTCAACAAGTAGCAGACATTCACTGTGTATCCACTATGTGCTTGACATTTAGACTATTATTAAAAGATGTAATTCAAGTATCTTACGATGAAATCTGAAATTCTGTTAGGGTCGACAAAGATCCAAATCACCAAATTACTTTGATGATTTTTCACATTTAATATTTAAAGAGAGAAACTGGAATTAGATAGAAAGATGAAGATGATACATAGATAGATGATAGATAGGAAGGTAGATAGATGATAAATAGATAAGCACGCACAAATAGAATCATAAGTAACAATACACGGATTGATACACATTCATATAGGTATACAAGATATATAAAATTAAGTTTAATCACTTTATATATACTGAAAAGAAAAAAAAACAAACTTTTACTGATTGATTTTTGTGTGGTATAAAGTTTATCAATTCAGTTTAGGTTCAGTAGGGTAGCCTATGAACCTATGCTTCTATCTCCAAAAATATTATCAAAATATGTGGAGTGTTTTATGCTTTCATATTTAAGATAGGTAATATCCAATAAGGTTATCAAAAGAAAACAATATTATGATCCCTTTTAGAAACATACATAAATAAATATTAAAAAGTAAATTCTTTATCCTAGTATAGCATACAATTACCTGAGTAACTCATAGAAGCGGAGCTTGAATTTTCTTAAAGCTAATATAACTGTGGAAACAGCAGGCTGTTTCTAACAGCTGTTAGTATTGCAGTCTACTTGTACCTTCTGCGCTCCCACCACATACCATTTTCCCATCACTGGCATGCCTACTCATTGAAAAACTTCATCTCAACTTTTAAGAACATAGATCAGTTTTGGCCTGTGCTACAGCTCACTTGGCTAGTCCTCTGCCTGAGGTACTGGCACCTGGGTTCTAGTCCCTGTTGGGGCGCAGGATTCTGTTCTGGTTGCTCCTCTTCCAATCCAGCTCTTTGCTGTGGCCCAGGAAGGGGGTGGAGGATGGCCCAAGTGCTTGGGCCCTACACCTACATGGGAGACCAGGAGGAAGCACCTGGCTTAACTCTGTCTGAAAAAAAAAAAAAAAACCATAGATCAGTTTCATTTATTTTATAATTTAAATAAACGCATTCATATAAGGCATACACATTTATACTCTGTTTCTCCTACTGATCATTATATCTGACAAATTCATTTATAGTGTTCTCCAATATTTGAATTTCTTCATGTTTTCTGATTTAGTACATGTTGTCAGATAGTCTTCTAAAGAAATTATCTCACCACATATGGGTCCATTGTTCAACACTGTCTATGAAAGTTGGTATTTTGTTCTTCAGTTAATCATTTTGTTGGGTGAAAATTACTATATAGGCCGGCACCGCGGCTCACTAGGCTAATCCTCCGCCTTGTGGCGCCGGCACACCGGGTTCTAGTCCCGGTCGGGGCGCCAGATTCTGTCCCGGTTGCCCCTCTTCCAGGCCAGCTCTCTGCTGTGGCCCGGGAGTGCAGTGGAGGATGGCCCAAGTGCTTGGGCCCTGCACCCCATGGGAGACCAGGATTAGTACCTGGCTCCTGCCTTCGGATCAGCGCAATGCACCAGCTGCAGTGTGCCAGCCTTGAGGCCATTGGAGGGTGAACCAATGGCAAAAAAGGAAGACCTTTCTCTTTGTCTCTCTCTCTCACTGTCCACTCTGCCTGTCAAAAAAAAAAAAAAAGAAAAAAGAAAAAAGAAAAACAAAATTACTATATAAGTGTGAATTTTCTTAATGACAAATTATTTTAAGTCTCCTTTTTCTGCTTCCTAACTAGATCAGAAGTGGATTCTAAACGTCACTCAGATATAGGATAGTACTGATGCAAGTGGAGGTTTAACCCACTGAGCCATAACACTGATCCCTCAACACATCAACTCATCAAAGGAGTAAATGCAATACTATAGAGCAAGAATAGCCTTTTCTTTCTTTCTTTCTTTCTTTCTTTCTTTCTTTCTTTCTTTCTTTCTGACAAGCAGAGTTAAACAGAGAGAGACAGAGAGAAAGGTCTTCCTTTTTCCTTTGGTTCACCCCCCAAATGGCCGCCACGGCCGGCACGCTGTGCCAATCTGAAGCCAGGAGCCAGGCGCTTCCTTTTGGTTTCCCATGCTGGTGCAGGGCCCAAGCACTTGGGCCATCCTCCACCCCCTTCCTGGGCCACAGCAAAGAGCTGGACTGGAAGAGGAGCAACTGGGTCAGAATCCTGCGCCCCAACTGGGACTAGAACCCGGGGTTCTGGCACTGCAGGCAGCGGATTAGCTAAGTGAGCCACGGCACCGGCCTAAGAATAGCCTTTCCAACATATGGTCCTGTAACAACTGGATATGCACATACAAAATAATGAGTTGATAAATATTGACCTTACATAATTTATATTCATATATATATATACATATATATATAAAGGCAGTGTTGGTATTATCCAAGAACTGTAAAGAGCAGAATATATATAGTAGATTAAATAAAGAATTTTATACAGTAAAGTACTGAAAGATATATTAGAAAAAAAAAACATCTACAATTATTTTATTTTCTACCACACAATTTTCTATCACATGATATTGATCTATGGAAGCAGAATTATGCATTCAAATTTACTGTCATATTTTCTTTAAGTAGTAATTTGTACTTTCTTATGGAGTATTTATATATATATATATATATAACTTCTAAAGCACATTAAAACACCATCATGTTATTTATTTTAATAAAATCATAGTAATAAATGATAATAATCAATACTATCTCTATTATGGTGTGTTAAACGGTAACCATGCTGAAAAATAACTAACAATTTCACCACTGAACGCTTTCCTCTTTCTGTACGTCTTAGCCACATGCCTCTCAAATTATCTCAGGTCAAAACTGGCAGCAGAATAATGAAAGAATGATACATGGCACAGTTCCAGTGAAAAAAAAATAGCAAAAAAATGCTAATTGCACATGTAACAGAAACAAAATATAGCAGCAGTCCTGCGATTGTACACCCTTTATTATGGTTTTCAACCAAAACCTAGTAAGCCTTTAATTATCATTTAGGTCAGCAAAGTCCCCTAGAGCTATGAACAAGTTGATTTTAATCCTTGATATGGCCAAACACTTTATAGAGAAAGGTACTAGTCATGACCTGAATCAGAGGCAATGTGTGTGAAATTACTTTCAGTGTATCACAAGAAAGACTTTATTACCACAATTTTGAAACTATTAACTACATTTAACATAGTCATTTTCACTCTTCAGTTCACGTTACATAAATTTATTTCTAAACACTTAAATGTGATTCGAGAACAAAAAATGTGTGGTATTCACATATTGTGATAAGTAGTTGACATGAAGAAGCAGTCTTTTTCTGACAAAATATCTTTTATAAATTAATTACTAAAATAATGCTTTAGTTACTGTATTTTCCCAGATTCTAATATTGAGACCTATTCTACTCCAAGCTATTTATGTAGAAACTTTCAATGAAATTAGTGATATTTACAGATGGTTGTATAATGGAAGAATTTAGCCTCTAGTTATCTCAAGCATTGTACTTATAAAGAAAGCTTGCATTTTAAATGAAACTCATTAACAAATTAGAGTATAGAAATTGAACAGTGCCCCTCACTGAACTGAATGAATTGAGTTTTAATCTCAAACAGAACATCAATAAATCCTTCACAGTAGACAAAAATACAGTAGAAAGAATTCCATTAAACTATGACATAAAAATGTGTTGTTTTTTAAAAAATTATTTTAATTACTTTTTAACAGATTTAATGTGTTTTGTAGATATAATTCTAAGAATATATTGATATTCCCTTTCTCTATCCCTCCTATTCACCCTTCTTCTCCTTTTCTTTCTTTTATTTTTTAGTTTTTGAGATAACAAAATTTACATTATATGTTTTCATATATTTGTTAGCAAAATATGTTTTATTGTTCCTTATTGTTATAATCATGACTATTATATATTCTAAATCCTATTTTTACTTTTTACATGTAATAACAATAATGCCTTTTTCGGTTCAGCATGCTGTTGATGATATAACAAGCAATCATGAATCAACAGCATTGGCAGAAGGGACACGTGTTATACTAACCTTGTTTTATAATTATTTTTATGTTCTTTATGTTATAACTTGACTGGTTCGAGAGTAATATTTCTGCTTGATTATACCGTCTAAAGTGTCTAAGATTCCCAGGAACCAAACATCCTTGCTATTTTTTCTATTAAAGAAGAATTTATTCTCATTTTTTAAAAAAAGTACTTTCAGTGTGCCTTAAATTCTTTTGAGGCTCAATTGAGTAGCTTGAGTAGCTTCCAGTGCATATAAAATAAAAATATGTGAATGTTTGATGGCTATCAGTGCTATCCAAGAATGTAAAGAAAATACTCATATTTACTATGATTTAACAAACAGCTTTTAGTTTAAAGCCACATTGCCACGAATATACTAGGTTATCCTTCTAGTTGTCAAAAATACATATTAGGCATGATTTATGATTCAAATGAGTGTCAAAAGTCTTACCAAAGAGTTAGCACTTCAAGAGCCATGCCTCTAACTCTGTTTATGAAGTTAATCTGGGAAAGTGAAAATAATTGTGATAACATAATTTTTTTTTCCAAATAATGTTAAAACGTTGTTGTCAACTCAAGGATGTTACCATAGCTAGAATTAAAGGAGATTGAAATCTCCACAGTGTAATTTCTCCATCCAGGCTTTTTCTAACTAGAATACACATTGTTATCTAAACTGTTGCAATTTGTTTTTACAAAGATGAATGAAATATTTCTTAATATTTGTACATATTGTTTCAATGATTAAAAAAAATTTGTATGTACTAACATCCTCATTACATGATGAAAAATGTCATACCTTTCACCTCTTCCAGGTCAAAAACAAGATCTGTAAATTCTAAGTGATACAGACAAAATCTTAAGATATCAAAAGGCATAAGTATTAATCCTAAGTATTTCTATTCCACATTTATATACATGATCATCCAATAAATTTGTTTTTTAATAATCAGCCTTTGAGGATCAAAAATATTAACATCATGATATCAATCTGGAGTGTTTTGTTGAAACTTTAAATACTACTTTTCTAAGAAT
Organism: Oryctolagus cuniculus; assembly: GCF_051225735.1. Lineage (NCBI taxonomy): Eukaryota > Metazoa > Chordata > Mammalia > Lagomorpha > Leporidae > Oryctolagus > Oryctolagus cuniculus. Next base: position 61,642,447 of record NC_142874.1, on the reverse strand, counting down.
AAAAACTTATTTTTAAGGGACTGTTTACTCTTTTCATTTACAATATTTAAAAAAAAGTATGAGATAAATAAATCATCTCTTTCATTTGTGTAAAAATTGAAGCCAGAATGATAATATAAACAAAGGAAAACAAAATGTTATTCACCTCAAATTTAGTTACTCCACTTTCAGAGCTCTGAGAAGAAAATAAATTAAAAGATGAATCTTGAAAATTCTAATTTCTAAACTAACCAACCTAATATCAGATTAAGCATTTATATATAACATAAATAAAATGATATATCAGATTATGAAATACCATATAAAGTTTTTTTTTTAATTTTATTTTTCATTTAGGTGAAAGGTAGAGTTGTAGACAGAAAGAGGGAGAGACAGAGAGAAGGGTCTTCTATCCAATGGTTCACTCCGCAGATGGCCGCAACAGCTGGAGCTGGGCTGATCTGAAACCAGGAGCCAGGAGCTTCTTCTGGGTCTGCCATGTGGGTTGAGGGACTCAAAGACTTGGGCCAGCTTCCACTGCTTTTCCAGGCCATAGCAGAGAGCTGGATCAGAAGTGAAGCAGCCAGGACTAGAATCAGTGTCCCTATGGGATTCCAGTGCCACAGGGAGGGGCTTGGCCCACTATGCCATAGTACTGCCTCTAAAGCTTTAAAATTATCATTTAATATTAATTTACAAAGAAGCAATATAATATAATATAATATTTAAAAATAATATAATATTTAATATGATATTTAAAAGAAGTCAACATAGTATAATTTTCAGTAAAGTCAATTAAATGTTATGCATAGGTATTTAATACACTTACAAAAAGAAAACTGCTTAAATTAGTTCCATTTAGAGAGAGAAGATGGCTATTGCAAGTATGCCAAAGTTATCAGGGAATTCAAGGCAACCTAGTCAAGCCTCAGGAAAGGCAAGAACATTTAGATTTCCAAACAATAGGTGGAGTACAAGGACCTTTTCCACTCTAGTGATCCATCAATGACACTCAGCTTTCAAATGACATAGGCTATGTCAGTACTGCCTGATATTTCAATGGATATGTGATTATATTTAGTTCACGAATTAATGTCAGGACAGAGGTTATGGGATATTTTACAGATGTGACTCCTTCATATCCCAGGAATGAATAATTTAATCACAGTGGCTAAAGGATCAGGGACATAACCATTCATGTGGTAGGAGCTTTGGGTTGATGAAAATACTCTTAGAATGGAATATGACAAAGAAAACTAATTCAAAATCTTACAAAATATCAAAAGGGGAGAATTATGGAGACAGTTTGGAAGCTTCATATTGGGCAAGAACTTAACATAGAAATAGACATTGCTACTGTCATACTAATTTTGAAAATTTCTCTTTTAGCTCTCTTTATTCCTTTAACATCTCTACCCTCTTGTTCTCATATCATTTTAATTAATGAATCTTCTCTCAATGTCTGAAAACTTGCTTGATTTTTTTCTGCATTACAGTTGCTCTCATAAATCCAACAACCTTTAGTCCTGGCTATAAATACTAGATATAATATTACATTATTTTGATCTCATGAAATCCTTAAAATCACCGGAGTCAAAAAATTTTCTAATTCATAATTTAAGAATTATCTGGCTTTAGTCAAAGATCTTTTCCCATGAGACCTACCTGTCATCTTCTAATTCTGTTGTGAACAGTCCGGGAATAGTCACAGTGCAACTGGTAAAATTCTCTAGGTTCTATCACTAAGGGCACAAGAAAATGAACCAGAACACTGTAAAGTGGATTCATGAAGAGGGCCCTTCTGTGAAACAGCTCCTTTTGTGTACAGCATGCAGACATCTAGCTGTGAATTTACAGGGAGAAATCCAGAGAGTCAATGCTCTAAACTTGCTTTAGTTACTTCCTTCAGTTTTCTTCCAAGAGTCTCTTATGGCCAAAGGCAATGGGAAGTTCAACAATAAGGAATTGGTTTACTGATGCTTTACTAATTGTATTAACTTCTTGGACTCTGAAATTTGACAGTATAATTTCATCTCTCCACATTATTATTCCATACGTTATTAAATTCTCCTTGATATCCTTACCAAAATAATCATTTAATTCCACTTTTCTGTGAACCTTTTGAAGTAGTCACATATAATAATATAGAAGATATATTTCGTGTGTGTGTGTGTGTGTGCATTGAATTACATACTGGTACTTCTGTCAAATTTGGTAGCATAGATTTTTGTTTCAGCATTCCTCATATTTTTAACTATTTTTTTCTGAGAATGAAGAATCTGGTTTTTAAGATCTACATTTCTTTATTTATTACATAAGGCAATTAGTTTTAAAATAGCTAAGCTTACTGCTGTGAGAAAAGTATATCAACTTGAGTCTAGTATTTGTAATTTTTTAAAATTTTTTATTTATTTATTTTTTTGACAGGCAGAGTGGACAGTGAGAGAGAGAGACAGAGAGAAAGGTCTTCCTTTGCCGTTGGTTCACCCTCTAATGGCTGCCGCGTCCAGCGCGCTGAGGCCGGCGCACCACGCTGATCCGATGGCAGGAGCCAGGTACTTCTCCTGGTCTCCCATGGGGTGCAGGGCCCAGGCACTTGGGCCATCCTCCACTGCACTCCCTGGCCACAGAGAGAGCTGGCCTGGAAGAGGGGCAACCGGGACAGAATCTGGCGCCCCGACCGGGACTAGAACCCAGTGTGCCGGCGCCGCAAGGTGGAGGATTAGCCTAGTGAGCTGCAGCGCCGGCCCAGTATTTGTAATTTATAACTCTATGCATTTCCCTCTAACCACTACTTGAGCTGCATGCCACAAATGTAATATGTTGAATTTCATGTTGCTCAATCTGATTTTTAATTTCCTTTAAGACTTATTTTTGACTCATGCATTTTTATGAGACCACTATTTCATTTTCAAATATTTGAAACACTTCCAGCTATCATTTTTATTGATTTCTCATTGATTCCTCCGTGGCCAGATTGTATATTTTATAATATTTATTATGTCACAAAGAAAGACATTTTCTCAGAATTTTTCTAGTATTTTGTTTAACTTTCCAATGTTCATGAAGAAAAATCCTGAGGAGTGGATTTCCCTTATATTAACAACTTCCGTAGGTTTCACCACGTATATTCTAATGGCTTCATCAATTCACCAATCACTCTAGCTGAATGCTTTTGAGTCCTTCTTTTTAAAAAAAAAAAAACTGATTTGAGAAGGTGGAATGACTGAGAAAGAAGGAGAGAGATCATCCATCTGCTGTTTTACTTGCCAAATGGCTACAACAGCAGGTCTGAGCCAGCCTGAAGCCAGAAGCCAGGAACTCCATCCTGGTTCTACCTTGGGTGTGACAGCTGTTCAAAAATCTGGGACATCTTTTGTTTCCTTCCAAGGCATATTAACAGGAAGCTGGATCTGAAAGAGAGTAGCTAGGACTCAAATTGGCACTCCAATATAGGATTCATTGTTGCAACTGGTGGCTTACTCCATTCAGTCACAATGCCAGCCTCCTGAATCCTTATTTGTGGCTATCTGAATCACGCCCAAGGAAGTAATGCTTGTACCCCCATATTTCCTTAAATCATGGATCTTTTGGTAAATTTGTAGTCACATTCTAGGGAGTTCAAAATTTTCCTGCATTTTGTGTCTGCCTGCATTTTGTGTCTGCCTGAATTTTGTTGGTTTCATTTGAGATTGACACCCTTTTCATTTTTAATTTTTATTTATCTATTTTCATGTTATTTGAAAGGCAGAGAGAGAGAGAGAGAAACACAGCTAGACTGAAAGGGATCATCCATCCACTGTTTCATACCCCAAATGTCTGCAAGAACTAGAACTGAAGTAGACTGAATCCAGGAGCCCAGAACAGAATCTGGGTCTCCCGGATTGGCAGGGACCAACCTGCCTGAACTGTCACCCACTACTTTCCAGTGTGAGCCTTAGCAGGATGCTGGGCCAGAAGTGCAGATGAACACTGAACCCAGGCACTGTAATATGGGATATAGGCATCCCAGTGGCTTCTCAACTTCTGCACCAAGTGGCCACCCCAACAACCTTTCCAGCAAGTTACATCCTGAGCTGGCAGTTCTGCATGTCCTTTTAAAAAAGCCTGTCCAGTCTACCTCGTCATTCCTTTCAGTGTCTTTCAAATAAGAATTCTAACATAGTCCATGTTAAAAACATATTTTTAAATGGAGAACATGGAATTTATTTTGATATTAGAAGAAGTTTCCAATTTATGACAATCCAATAAATGTGCCTGATCATAAAATGTGCATTTGGCCTACTGGTTAAGATGCTATTTGGGATGCCCACGTGTCACACTGGCATGCCTGGATTTGAGTCCTGGCTCTGCTGCAGATCTAGCTTCAGCTAATGTGCATCCTGGAAGGCAGTAGTGATGATTCAAGTAGTTGGATTCTCATAAACCACAAGGGAAACCTAGACTGAGTTGCTGGCTCAGGCTTCAGCCTGGCCCAATGTAGGTATCTGGGGAGTAAGGCAGAGAGTGGGTGATTATCTTTATTTCTATGTCTCTCTGTCTTCTTGTTACATGAATAAATTAAACCAATTTTAAAAGAAAGAGGAAGGAGATATATTGGAAATTACAGAGAAACATAACCAAGTAGCTTAGAATCGCTCTCATACAGAAAGCAACGCAACAAATGCTGGTGAGGGGGAAAAGCTACCCAAACCCACCGTTGGTGGGAATGTTAACTTGTCCAGTCACTGTGGGAGACAGTATGGAGATACCTCAGAAAGCAGAAAATAGATCTACCCTATGACCCAGTAATCTGACTCCTCAGAATTTACCCAAAAGAAATGAAATCATTTTATGAAAGACAAATACCATATGCTTTCCCTGATCTGTGGCAACTAATAGAATACCAAAAAGGTAATGCATAGAAGTGAAATTGACATTTTGAGATTTCATGATTTTTAACAGCACTTATCTCTACTGCTGAGAAACAGTGTTTTTTTTTTCTGAATACTATTTGTTGATTTATTTACTTATTTTACATTAATCTTGTGAGTATAAAGTAAACTGAAAATAGATCTTCTTAAAAATTAAGAATGAGAGAATAAGAGAGGGAGGAGGTGGATGAAGGGGGAGGGTGAATTAATATTTTCAGTATCAATTCAAGTCCACAATTAAGATTTAGGTTAGTAAGGAAGGGTTTAGGTGAAAAAGTGTTAGTGGATGAAAACCATCAGATATTAGCACATATAAATGCCAACATGATAATAAAAGCCATGTTCACAACTTTGAAACTATCATAGGGATACAACTTTGAGTAGCTCATTAAGTATAATATAATTTTTTTCTTCTTTGTAATAATTCCCCATTGTTATATTTAATCAACTTGGCAAGTAGGAATGCTATTATTCCAATTTTATGAACAACTAAATTAAAGTTTTGTAACTGTTTTAAAGTAATCTAGTTTTTGAAGTTTTTATTTTGGCTACATAGTTATTTTTTTCTTTGTCTAAATTTGTTAAACTCATGTAATAAATCGATAAATGGGTGTTGTCAATATACATTGCATGTCAGAATAACATCTGGATATATAATGATGCAATTATATTATACAGAAAATTGTATCCAAATATTTGTTGCTAGAACTGATTAAAAAGCCTAAGTAAAATACATTTGCTAAGAAAAATGGCTCAATTGTAAAATGATTTTCATGTGTCCATCTTTTACAGTTTAGAAAGATGTTACATCAACATGTCTCAGTTCAGAAATTTTCAACAAATTTGAGAAAAAATTGAATGCAAAGGAAGAAATAAATTACTACACATTGTATAATTGTGCTAATAGCAATTTGTACATTATGTCATGAAAAGATGAGTATTAAGGATAAGAGCAGGTAGTTATTAATACATGGATTGGTTAGTGATTTTTAGATCGATTTTTGGCTCTATTTGGAGAATTTTACCTATTTTATTCTAAATCAATAAATTTAACCAAACCTTTTATGTCCCAGAATAATTGTGCCTTTGGAACCTTGATTCTGCCACAAAGTGGCAATCAATATTGACCACTATACATTGTGGCTTATAATAGCAATGATTATTATGAGCAGCTGTCTTTTAATAATATAAGACTTTTCATATCACAAATATTAAGCAAATAATATGTTAAAATTCAGAGCATGTTTCATGGAGGAGGAAATCAATACCGGGGTGTTTGGTATCTAAAATCAAAAGTCTGTTGAAGCAGAGCAGCCTATTAGGAAATGTCCGAATCAAAAAAGAGAAAGTTCAGGAAGACAAGCAGAATGCAGTAAAGTAAATCTTTAGTAGGTTTACTCCATTGCCAAGAACATTGGTCCAACCTGAATACTAAAGGTAGAGGTATAAAGAGATATGAAGGTACTTCAAAAAGTTCAAGAAAGATGGAAACAAAGATGGTTAGGGTGGCATTTGGTACAGTGGTTAGGATACCATTTGGAATGCACACCTTACATATTGGAGTGCCTGCATCCAAGTTTTGGCTGCACTCCTGATCCCAGTTTCCTGCTAAGACAGAGTGAGTGACAGCTCAGGTAGTGGACCCTGCACTCATGCGGGAGATGTGGATTGAGTTCCCATCTCATGACTTTGGCCTATGGCATTTGGGAAACGTACAAGTAGATGGAAAATCTCTCATCTCTCTCTCTCTCTCTCTCTCTCTCTCTCTCTCTTTCTCTTTCACTGTGTGTGTGTATTATTTTTCTTCCTAATAATTAAAATTAATTAATTAAAAAATTAACATCAAAGGGCCAACATTATGACACAGTAGGTTAAGCTGCCATCTGAGCAGCCAGCATCCCATATGAGTGGCAGTTCTGGTTCCAGCTACTCCATTTCCAATCCAGCCCCCTGATAATGCACTTGGGAAGGCAATGGGAAAAGGTCCACATGCTTGGGCCCCTGCCACTCATGTGGGAGACATAGATGGATTTCTTTTTTTCCTTGACTCCCAGCTTGGGCTCACCCAGCCCCACCTGTTGCAACCATTAGAGAGTAAATCAGAAGATGTTAAGATATATCTCTTTGTTCTCTCCCTATCAACCTGTAACTCTGCCTTTCAAATAAACAAACAAATCTTTAAAAAATAACTAAGAAAACCAAAAATCAACAACAAAAGAGATAAGGACTTTTAGTGCAGTAAACTTTGAAATCCATTCAAATGAAGTACTCTTCAAAAAGTCATTAAGAGTACATATTATGAAAAAAAAAAACTATACATGGATTATAAATTTTTGAATAAAAATGAATTTATCTTTTAATTATATTTTCCCTGAAATTTTTGAAGTACTTTTGTACACTACCAAAATAAAGGGAATGTCAGAGGAAAATAGCAAGACATATATCTTACAATGATTATCACATAAGGAGAAGTTTGCCCAAAAAATGCAACTAGTATATATGAGGTGCAATTTTTTTAGCAGATCTAGTACTAAGACTTCATTATAGCAGATTAGATTTGAGCAAATTACAAATGATAGTAATGACTACCAAGTGTAAAGGTTGTTGTCTATAATTAGAAGTCAAGAGGTTATAAATATAATTTAGAAATTCTACTAGTCTAATTGTATTTAAATTTTAGAGTCAAAACTCAATAACTACAGCTAATCATTAGGCAAGTAGTCATATCTCTGTTATATGTTTAGAACTAAATGTATGCAAGACTAGTATGGATATATCTTTCTCTACTATGTTTCCTTTTAAAAAGGTGGTGAGAAATTTGTTTTTATGCTACCCTGCCAAGTTACACACCCTTATAGCCTACTTCCCCTTTGCCAGTATTTTTCATTCCCTGTATTTTCTTTTCACTAGAAGGTAGTTATCTCAGAAGGAATTAAATGAAAATCAAATTTTTAACATTTTGTTTATTTGTTTATTTCTGACCTCTATCTTTTCACTTCATAAGGTTATGAAAATTATCTTTATTTTGTATTTCATGATGAAATGTTATAAGGTATGAGGAAAAGTTCTTTGGATCATTATCAGCTTTCACTCACATTTTGCTTAATATTTATCAAGTATTTTCTACCATAGAACCTTTTATCCAAGTAATATGAAGTGGATTGGAGTCCACATAAATTTATTTTTGCCTTGTTCATTATTGAATTGTTTCGTCCAAGGAACAAACATAATTGTAATTATAGGCATATATTTTGTTAGGCTCAATGTTAAATATTAGAACTTTTAACTGATTTTATGACAGAAAATAAGATATGATTGTACATATATTTTTTTCTCAAATTTAATGGTGCTTTTAGAAAACAGCAGTATTTTGTAAGTGTAATTTAATCTGACCTTAAAATATTTTTGAACAATTAATGTTCTTTTTACAAAGCAACAGATAACACCAGTTTTAAGTATTGAAAAATAATTACATCTGATCTTTCTGGCATTTAACATTGTATTGTGGTACTAAAAGATTCTAGACATAAACTGAAGAATCAAAATTTTAAAGCATTATATTTTCTAGCAACATGTTGGTTTTCTTCAACTATTTTCTGAAAATTATGGCAATCAACAGTTGTCCTCTTGAGCAAAAACTTCTAGGTTCAGATGAATTTTTATAATTTTTAATATTTTAGATATACTGAACAAATGGTATAAATGCATATGATTGCATTACATCTACTGAGAAAGATTCTGCTATGTTGCTTGCAACATGTTTCCTTTTTTTTTTTTTTTGTTTTTTGTTAGCCTTCTATGACCATCAGGACTTCAGAATTCTGTTTTTCTTCTTCTTTAGATTTATTTTTTACTTATTTTAAAGTCAGAGTGACAAAAAGAGAGGAAGAGACAAAGAGTGAACGGGTTCACTGGTTCACTCCGCAGATGGCTGCAAAGGTATGGGCTGGGGCCAAGCTGAAGCCAGGAGCCTGGAACTCCACCGGGGTCTCCCACATTAGTGGTAGGGATCCAAGTACTTGGGCCATCTTTTGTTGCATATTATCATGCAGCTGAACTTCAAGCAGTGCAACCAAGACTAGAATTGTGGCTCTGATATTGGCCGCTATTGTTTCAGGTTGCAGGTAGCTTAAACCTATGTACCACTATGTAGGCCTCTATGCTTCATTTTTTAAAATGTCTGCAAAGATTTATGCTTTCTATATAATAAAAAATAAAACAAATTCTAAGTGAGGATATGGAATTTAATGCAGCAGTTACATTGCCTTTTGGGACATCAGCATCACATATCAAAGTGCTTACTTTGAGTCTTGGCCACTCTGCTTCCAATCCAGCTCTCTGCAAATATATATCCTGAGAAGCAGCAGATGATGGTCCATGTTCTTGGGTCTCAGTTGCCCATGTGGAAGACTCTGATGGAGTTCTAAGCTTCTGGCTTCAATTTGGCCCTGCATGGGTTTCTGTGGGCATTTGGGGAATAAACCAATGGATGAAAAAAAAAAAAAAAACACTCTATTTATCTGTCTTCCTCTCTCTGTCTTTCAAATAAAAAAATATGAAAAGAAGTAAATAAAAATTTGAAATGAAAAGATTGTAAGTGGCATATCATTCTTTCACTTTGGATTTTGTTTATAGTTTAAGGAACTGGATGTCAAAATGCTTATGTTCAAGAAGAATAGAACCATTTCACTATCCCATTCCTACGGCTTCCTAAAAATCCACATTTAGTTTACTGCAATTTTGTCTGTACTCTGATAGCATATTTATGGCCCTGGATCTTAGCTAGACTCACACTGGATTGACATTGTCATTTAAAATGAAATTCTACAACTATATAGACTGGTGGCACTTGCATATTTTATTTTCTATCCATTAGATATCAACACTGACTTACAGATGATTCCAATGAAGCTGCTTTAGGAACTGAATGTGATGCCTGACAAGAGAGCCTCATGTAACAGTAAACTGGAAATCTACCTTGAACAAGCTGATATTTTATTTATGCTGCACTTTCTTTGCTTCTCCAGGGAGAGTCTGCATTTCTCTGTTCAGTTTTCCAATTCTCCCATTGATCTTGGCAGAACCAGCCTACCCTAAAAATAGATGATGCTGATGACTTCATATTTTAAGATCTTTGCACCAACCATGGGTTTGAAATTCTTTGTTACTGGGCACAAAATCAGGGCACATTGCAGAAGTATGGTGTTTTACAGTGATATTTAAATTGTGTGCGTAGACAGTTACCCATGGGGCTTAAAAATATGTTCCACCTTCAGAGATTGCTGTTCAGATGGTGGTGATACAGTTACAGAATGTGCATTTTAACATGAATTCTCAAGGCACTTTGATGCAGGCTGCTGGAGTAGTGCTTTAGAGACAACCAGCAAACTGGAACAAGCATGAGGCTATAGGGTTGTTCAAACCAGATTTAATCTTAATTTGTGCATTTTCCAATATCATAAGAATGCTATGAAGAATAAAAGCCTGGCAAAAATGTTAATTTCTACCATTATATAGTATTTTGTTAAATTCAAGAAAGATTTTAGGTAATATGGATCCTTAAAGTGAAGCTGTTCCACTTATGTTAAATAAATTCTTACAGTCCTAGCTGAAAGACTCTATCAAAAATATTTAATATTATAAAGGCATTATTTAACATTATATATACTCCTTAACATGGTACGCATTATATATACAGTCATATATACAGCTTTCTAATTTGTGCTCATTTATTGAGTTGTATTTTGAAATATCCTATCCTATAAATTTAGTTTACATAGTATTTAGGCATTTTAATTATTGTCATCTTCGTACCTTTATAGCAAATGACTCTCACAATTTGAAATGAACACAGAACAAAAGCTACTTTATATTTTAATCAAAGCATATTTGACTTTCCAGAAAGGACTAAATAAACCTTTTAAGTCACTTTGAGAACACAATAATAACATTATTGTTCCTATCAGTAGGCAGAAATGATATGGCAACTATAGCAGTAAAATATGATGTAGAAATGAGAGAGGATGGTATTATGACTATGCCTAAAGAACTCTGAAAAAAGTTCTTATCAATCTGAAGCTTTTAAAATATCCTAATTGCATTATAATGAATGCTTTTTGTCTGGTATAAGAAACTATCAATCTAAGTACATAGCCAGCAGTCAAAGTTGAAACTCTTAAAGAGAAAAACTATAATTTTATCATAAAAAATCATTCACCTCCTTCACAAAGATAAAATGATTTTTTTGAAGGTTAGAATAAGAAAAGTTTTAGAACCCAATTGCACTTTTCTAATGAAATGACAAAGTTGTTTCCATTCTAGAAAGCATTTTTGACCGAGTTCCATATATGTGGTTAATGACAATATCTTAAGGGCATGAGTCTTGAATGAGAGTAGAATTGGTTCAGAAAATTAAAGAAAAAAAAAAAACAAAAGCAAATAATATATTAGGAGAAGATGACAAAATATAGGGAGGTAAATAAGAATGAAAGTGACATCAAGACTATGATTCACTCTAAAACTCAAACAGCAGATGAATCAACATCAAAATGATTTGTAAAAATGTGTAAATGTATGCTACTAATTTTTCCAGTTATGTTCAAATAAACATTCTAATAATAATAAAAACAGACATATCAAAGCTTCTCCATGATCAAAAGTAGATGACTCTTACATAAAACATCATTTACTAGTTGCAAAAGTAGTTAATGCTGGAACTGAGCACAAGATATGAAAGATGGCAGGAATCTGTACACTCCCACAGCATAAACGAACAATAGTGGGAGGAAGCACTTCTCTCTTCTCATTCCTCTCATTCATGAATCATTTTCCATGCCACATCTAAAAAAGGAAATTGTTGTGCTTAGCTCTTTAGTCATTTGACAAGTTGACATACTCATTATTTATCTTATGATTAATCATAATCAAAATCACATTGAAGCATAGACTGTACTCAAGAAAGAGAAACCCTCCTATAAAGTTAGAAACCACCAGAAAACTTTGTCACTACTATATAAAGAGGTTTTCTGATATGTTGCCATTTATCAAGCAATAATTCAAAGTCTCTCAAAATACCTGAAGTAGAATAAACATTTTCTAGGGACTGAAGATGTGCTTCAGTGTGGGGAGCAACTCAGACTAGACTGTTATTCGAATTAAGACTTATTCTATGCATCTGCTTTCCCACAATATGGGGCTGAGAAGGGAGTAACAACTTCTACGCAGCTGCCTCTCGCCAACTTGAGTGATGACCTGCAGGAGTTGATCTTGCTCCTGATTGGAGGAGAGCAGCGTACTCGGTGTGTGGGTAGCAGAGTTGGGATTGGCGGAAGAGGACTATAAAGGAGGAGAGAAACAACATGCAGGAGGAACATCTATCTGAAGGAACACCTGTGCAGCCCCCGAGAGAGCCGGCCAGCGGTGTGCCACTCCCCCGCGGAAGTGGGGAAAGTGACAGGGGGAACCGCCCTTCCACGGAGGTGGAAGGGTCGGTAGCCAACCCGGGAAGAACCAGCAGCAAACCCGGGAAGGGCCGAGCAGACAAAAGAACAGTGCAGGGTCCTGTGTCGTTCCTCCACGAAGACGGGGAGCGACACTTCAGTGGACAACAGAATTTGATTAAAAATTAAAAAGCATGCTCACTTAAATCTTGTGATGAATATGTTCAAAGCATCATATAAAAAGATATGAAATGTCCAGGAATGAAAGTCTTGAAAAAAGAAGACACATTGCACCTGTTAGGAATTACTCTTTTTTTTTTTTTTTTTTTTTTTTTTTGACAGGCAAATTTAACAGTGAGAGAGAGAGACAGAGAGAAAGATCTTCCTTCCAGTGGTTCACCCCAAAATGGCCACTACGGCCGGCGCACAGCACCAATCTGAAGCCAGGAGCCTGGTGCTTCCTCCTGGTCTCCCATGTGGGTGCACGGCCCAAGCACTTGGGCCATCCTCCACTGCCCTCCCGGGCCACAGCAGAGAGCCGGACTGGAAGAGGAGCAACCAGGACAGAATTCGGCACCCTGACCAGGACTAGAACCTGGTGTGCCGGCGCCACAGGCAGAGGATTAGCCTAGTGAGCCATGGTGCTCTTAAAAGTAAAGCATGTGGATATTTGTCTTGAAATAATTGATATAAACCCACACAAAGAATATAGGAATAGGGCATTTCGGACAATGATTATAAGGATAAACTAACTCTCAAACTCTAGAGTAGTGGTTGTGTTCAAATATCTGGAAAGTAAAAGTTTTGAAAAAAAGGGAGAGAAAACATTAAGGACTATTTTGAGTAGCCTTGTTTTTTGACATTATTTCAAGAAATTTGTCACTTATAGGAGGAACTGGAAGTGATGTAGAAAAACTGAGGACCTATTAAAAAAAATTCAAATATAAAAGAATCTATCCTGGACACAGGAATGGCTAAAACCCTTTCATAAACCCACCTTCTTGCATGCAGTAACATACTTTCAGACCACACCTTGTATCTTTTCTGCAATAATCCTTCAATTCTACAAGGGCTCCCATTCTCTTTGTATTGACCAACTTTTCATTGTTCAGCCCCTTGATGTTTTTGCTCCCCAGACTGACCAGCTTGCCTACTAATCACATTATTTTAGATTCCACTGCTTCCTTTTGGTTAGAAGCAAAATTTCCTTGCTTGTTCATCTATCACAAAGAAATATCAATTTTATTTATTTTTTTTCTTTTTTTCTTTTTTTTAAACTTTTATTTAATGAATGTAAATTTCCAAAGTACAGCTTATAGATTACAATGGCTCCCCCCTCATAACGTCCCTCCCACCCACAACCCTCCCCTCTCCCACTCCCTCTCCCCTTCCATTCACATCGAGATTCATTTTCGATTCTCTTTATATACAGAAGATCAGTTTAGCATACATTAAGTAAAGATTTCAACAGTTTGCTCCCACACAGAAACATAAAGTGAAAAATACTGTTTGAGTACTAGTTATAGCATTAAATCTCAATGTACAGCACACTAAGGACAAAGATCCTACATGAGGAGTAAGTGCACAGTGACGCCTGTTGTTGACTTAACAAATTGACACTATCAATTTTAAAAAATACATCTAGGGGCCGGCATTGTGATGTTATCGGTTAAGCCACTACCTGAAATGTCCGCATCCTGTAAGGGCACCAATAAGTCCTGCTCCACTTCTAATCCAACTCACTGCTACTTTACCTGGGAAAGCAGCAAAGAATGGCCCAAGTACATGGCCCCTTGCAGCCACATGGGCGGTTCCAATGAAACTCCTTGCTCCTGGCTTCCACCTGGTCCAGCCCCAGTCATTGCTGCCATTTGGGGAGTGAACCAGCAGATGGAAGATCTCTCTTCTTCTCTTTATTTCTCTCTCCTTCTCTTTCTGTAACTCTGATTCTCAAATAAGTAAATAAATCTTAAATAAAAACAATTTAAAAATACATAGATTAAATCAAGACCTTTCCTTTTTCTGAACATGCATTGATGCAGCAAAAAATGTAGTTGGAAAAAAATATGCATTCCTAACAACTGGCATAAATTAAAAACAAGTAAAACAAACATCCATGGAATCAAAATTGCTACCATGCAATCGCAGTTTACCTACTCATCCAGTGACCCACCATCTTCCAGCACTCCCTCTTCATACTTTATCTCAGCTGCCCATAACTCCTTCTCAACTGTCATTTTTGTTGAACAAGCTTACTTGTTTTTTTCTTGTTTTTTGGTTAATGACTTTTTTAAAATTATTTCAAATAAAGCAGAAATGTTTAACCAAGAGTTCAACAAGTATACATAGATTTAATAATATTTGATATTCATTTTATTGTATTTATTCATTTATATCATTTCATATATAAATATTAGATTCATACATAGCACTTTTCTTGAAAGCAGAGATATTAATATCACATAATGTGTGGATTATAGGTATCATAAGGTGAGAAAAGAAGGATAGATTATTATATGAAGGATATAATTCAGCAAAGGCAACATTTACAATTATCTATATACCAAATATAATGGCATTCATACATGTTACACTATATTTACATATATTTATAAATTTATATGTATGAGAAGAAAGGTGGAGTTTGGTTAATTTCACTTTGCACAATTTTGTCTAGTTGCATCCATTTTGTTGGAAATGTCAGGATTTCATCCTTTTTTTATGACTAATATTCCATCCTGTATTTATACCATATTTTCTTTACCCAGTCATCATTTAATGGACATCTAGGTTGATTCCATATCTCTGCTATTGTAAACTGGACTGCAATAAACATGAAAGTGCAAGAATCTCTCTCACAAACTGACTTCATCTCTTTTTGATAAATTCTCCTAAGTAGATTAGAGGGGTTATGTGGTGTATCTATTTTTAGTTTTTTTAAAAATTTCCGTGCTGTTTTCCTTAATGGTGGCACTAATTTGCATTCCCACTAAAAGCCTATTAGGGTTCTCTTTGTTCTACAACCTCATCAGCATTTGTTATTTTTTAACTTTTGGGTAATAGCCATTCGAATTGGAGATATTCCCATTTTGTGCTTTCTATTTATTTAAGTAATGTTCTATAATTTTCATTGTAAATGACTTTTTCATCCTTAGTTAAACTTATCCAAAAGATGTGCTCACTTCAGCAGCACATATACTAAACTTATCCAAAAGTTTTTAATTAACTATCTTAACAGTTATAGTATACTTTTGGTAGAGTCTTTGGTTCCTTGGTATATAGGATCATGTCATCTACAATCAAGGGTTATTTGATTTCCTCCTTTCCTTTTCAAATATATATATATATATATATACACACACATATATATCTTTTATTTCTGTTTTGCCTTGTGGCCTTATCTAAAACTTTGAGACCTATTTTGAATATTGGCGAGAGAGAATATCCTTGTCTGGTTCCAGGTCTTAATGAAAATACTTCTAGTTTATTCCCCTTTAATTAATAATGGCTATTGGTTGCCATATATAACATTTATTTTGTTGAGATATGTTCATTCTATACATGATTTGCTTAAAGTTTTTAACATGAAAGGATACTGTATTTATCAAATGATTTCTCTGCATAAATTGAGATAATTGATACAATTGCAGCCTTCAATTTGTTCATGTGATGTGTCATGTTTATTGATTTGTGTACACTAAAACATCCCTGCATCTCTGGAATAATTCCCACTTGTTTTTAGTGGATGATCTTTGTGGTACATTGATGGGTATGATTTATTAGTATTTTGTTGAGGAATTTTGCATCTATGTTCATTTGCTCTACAATTGCATTTTTAATTTTTGTATTATTTTCTGGTTTTGAAATTAAGGTAATTCTGGCCTCATAGGATGAGTTTGGAAGGGTGTCCTCCTTTAAATTGTTTGGAATAGTTGGAGAAGAATTGGTGTTGGTGTTAGCTCTTCATTAAAAGATTCATAGAGTTCAGCAATGAAACGATATGCATTGAGCTTTTCTTTGATGGGAGAATCTTTACCACTGATTAAACCTCATCCTGGATTATTGGTATATTCAGGTTTTCTGTGTCTTCATGATTCTATTTTGGCAAGTTATATTGTTCCAGATATCTGCCCATTTTTTCCTATGTTTTCCAATTTGTTTGCATAATGGTGTTTTTTTTTTTTTTTTTTTTTTTTTTTTTTTTTTTTTTTTTGACAGGCAGAGTGGACAGTGAGAGAGAGAGACAGAGAGAGAAAGGTCTTCCTTTGCCGTTGGTTCACCCTCCAATGGCCGCCGCTGCAGCCGGCGCACCGCGCTGATCCGATGGCAGGAGCCAGGATCCAGGTGCTTTTCCTGGTCTCCCATGGGGTGCAGGGCCCAAGCACCTGGGCCATCCTCCACTGCACTCCCTGGCCATAGCAGAGAGCTGGCCTGGAAGAGGGGCAACCGGGACAGAATCTGGCGCCCCGACCGGGACTAGAACCCGGTGTGCCGGCGCCGCAAGGTGGAGGATTAGCCTATTGAGCCACGGCGCCGGCCGACATAATGGTGTTTAATTATTATTTATATTTGTATAGAATCAGTTATAATAACTCCTGTTTTATTTCTGAATTTGTTTATTCAATTCTCCCCTTTCTCTTGGTTAATCTACTAGTGGTTTATCAACATTTTTTGGTCTTTACAAAAAAAAGGTCTTTCATTTTGTTTTCTCTCATATGTTTTTAAATTGATATTCTGTTTATTTCTTCTCTTTTTTTTAATTTTCTCCCTATTTATTTTGAGTTTGGTTTATCCTTGATTTTGGGGTGCCTAAGGTACCTCATTAGGTTATTTTGTGATACTTTCCATTGTTTTGATGTAGAAGCTTATTGCTATAGACTTGTCTCTTTCCATGGTTTTGCTGTATCCCATAAGTTTTGGTATGTTATGTTTCCTTCTCTATTAGTTTAAGTAAAGTTTTTAATTTCTTCTTTGATTTCTTCAATTACCCATTGTTCTTAAAAGGGCATGTTTTTCAATATCCATGTATTTGTATTATTTCTGGAGTTTCTTTTGTTGTTAATTTACAACTTTTTTTCTATTGTGATCAGAAAGGATACATGATTTGACTTGAGTTTTTTGAGATTTGTTTTATGACTCAAGTGTGTGAGATCCATCCTAGAAAATATTCCACACAGTGATGAAAAGAATATGTTGGGGAGTGACAATCTCTATAGAGAGACATCTGTTCAATCCAGTTGGTCTATAGTATAGATTAGCTCCATTTTTCATTTGTTCATTTGTTTTATCTGATTGATCTATCCATTAATGAAAGCGTGCTGTTGAATTCGTACAGTGTTATCATGTTGGAGCTTATGTTTTCTAACACTGGTGTGCTGACTTTAGGTGCACATACCATGAGAGTTATCATATCTATTAGTGAATTGACCCCTTGATCATTATATAGTGATTCTTTTAACAATTTTTGTCTTAAAATCTGTTTTGTCTGATAGGAGTATAGTTATTCCTGCTCACTTTTGATTTCTATTTGCAAGGAATACCTTTTTCTATGCTTTACTGTAAGTCTATCCCTGTCTTTACTGGTGAAGTGCATTTCTTACAAGCAGCATGTAGTTTGGCCTCTTTTTTTGTATCTATTTAGCCAATCTGTCTCATTTAATTGGGGGATTAAGTTAATTTATATTCACTGTTATTATTGGTAAGTAATGACTTGGTCCTACTGTTGTTCCTTTAAAATTCCTTTCTTTTGTTTTGAATACCCTTGGTTCTTTTTTCTAGTGGGTTTCACATTTCACACTCTCATAATGAAGATTACCTTTCTTTTTTTCTGTGTGTAGTACATTCTTAAGAATTCCTTGTGATGGATTCTTTCAATTTCTAGTTGCCTTGTGAAGTCTTTATTTTAGTTTTCCTTTTGAAAGGAAACTTCTCTGTGTAAAGTATTATGGATTTCATGGAGCTATGGACAGGAGGGAACAGCAGAGAGAAAAGCCTTCCTTCTGCTGGTTCACTCCTCATATGGCTGCAATGGCTGGAGCTGTGCCAATCTGAAGGCAGGAGCCTGGAGCTTCTTCCAGGTTTCCCATATGAGTCCAGGGGCCAAATACTTGGGCCATCCTCCATTGCTTTCCAGGGCATTAGCAGAAAGCTGGATCTCAAAAGGAGCAGCTGGACACTAACAGGTGCCCACATGGGATGCCTGCACTGAGGGGGAAGTTTAGCCTACTAAGCCACAGTGCCAGCCTTACTCATGTCTTAAACATGAGTTATAGTCCCAACACAAGGTATCTGTATTGGCTGTTTCCTCTCTTTGTAAAACTCTTCCCTATTTAGCCCTCTGCTGAGGCACCCGGGAAAGCAGCAGAAAATGGCCCACAAGTGTGGACCTCTGCACCCATGTTGGGGACAAGGAAAAAGCTCCTTGTTCTTGGCTTTAGCCTGGCCTAACTCTGTCCATTGCAGCCATCTGGGCAGTGAACCAGCGGCTGGAAGATCTCTCTCTCTCTCATTCTGTCTCTCATTCTCTCCTTAACTTTGCCTTAAAAAAAAAAAAAAATAAAATAAAAAAGAACTCTTCCCTAAATACATAACATCCTAACTCCAGTTCTTTTAAGTGCATCAAGAAAGAGAAAAAAAAATCAAGGTCAATTGCGTTATAGTTTAGGAACTCAGTAATTAAAAACAAACAAACAAACAAAAAAAAAACAAAAACAAGTCTTTATACTTGACAACAAGCTTGTCAAAACTTTGCCCTGGAGAGAGACATTGTATTCATTATATTAGAGAGTAAAAAAAAAAAAAAAAAAGCCTACCTTTTTCTCCAAGGTAAGATGCTGTATCTTCTTTGGCTCTTCATTCTTCAATTATGAGTATCCTTGTAAAAATTTCTGTAACAATAGATTTTGTGTCTCTGATGCCAACAGAGGCAGAAATTATCAAAGATACAGAGTGGTGACACACTATAATTAATATAAGGTAGCTTTCTATATTAATTTTAAAATTAAAAAATGTAAAGAGGTGACTTAGAGAAAATATACCTCTATAGATGAACAGCACTGACATAAAATGAGCGATAAAATTTGTGAAAGGAAAAATTTTTTTAAAATCAAGAAACATTTCATTTCCATTAGAATGACACATTAAGTTCCTGAAAGTATCATGTTTTAGAAAGTAGTTATGCTATGAAAATGTTTATATATTGCAGTTTCTGGTAGAAGTGTAATCATCTCCGGTTGGCATTTTGGTGCATCAGATTAAGCCACTGCCTGCAATGCCAGCATCCCATATGGGTGTTGGTTCATGTCCCAGCTGCCCCACTTCTGATCCAGCTCCCTGTTAAGGCTCATGGGTAAGCAATAGTAAGTAGTGAGTACTAAGTAGTAAGTAGGTATTGACCTGGGCTCCCTTCACCCACGTGGGATACCCGATGGAGTTCCAGGTCCCTGACTTCAGCCTGGCCCAACCTTGGCCATTGTGAACATTTGTGGAGTGAATCAGTGGATAGATCTGCCTCTTTCCATCTGTCTCTATTTCTGTAACTCTGTCTTTCAAATAAATACAATTGAAAAACAAACAAGAGTTATAATGACTTTAATAATTTGTAAAACAATTTAAAATATTTAGCAAATTTTCAGTTGAGAATATTCTTTCATTTCCAAGTATGTGTCTATGGAATTTCCTATACTCAAGCTTTAAAAGACACTAAACTGAATTCTCATAGTCATTGAAAAAAGCTAAGCATACATAAAGCATAAGAGACATATTAATATTTATTTATGTCAGCCTGTTCAGGATCAAATACAAAATGACTTAAACAACAGAAATGTACTTTCTAACACTTCTTGAGGGTATTAGTCCAAGATCAAGGTTCTGGCTAAGTAAGGCTTTGGTAAGAACTCTCTGCTTCTCTTACAAGTGGCAACCAAATAATTATGTCCTCACATAGCCTTTTCTGTGTATATGTTTGTGTGTGGAGAGAGAAAGAGAGAGAGAGAGAGATATCTCTGTTTCTTCCACTCTTTTTAAGGTCATCAGTTTTTTCAGATTAAGGTCACTCTTATGATCACGCTTAGCACTATATCCTAAAGAGCCCATATTCAAATACAATCTTACTGAAGTCAGGATTTAAACTTGAATATGAAGAGAAACATTCATTCTCTTGCATTGCTATACTATACAGCAATAAAAATGAATAAACTAATTCTACATGTGTAAAAACAGAATTAGCTCCTATACGTAATTTCAAGAGGTAAACACTTTAGAAACAACATAATATTTCCATAAAGATTCAATCAACATATAAAGCTACATCTATGTTTGGCAGCATAAACATATGTATAATAATCACCAGTTTATGTTAGCGCTGGCCTGTGTGGTAAAAAGAGTGGATTGTATCTATCAGGACGACAGAGACTTCAGTTTGTTTGGTAATATATAGTTAGTATTCAGATGTTAATTGCTCCTTTGTCTCAATTCAATTATTTTAAATTACAGTGAGTCTGGATAGGCTTGAAATAAATATGGAAACAACTATGCAGAAGGACAGTTAATAAAAACTAAATGAAAACCTAAATGAAAGATCTCCACGAGTGAGATCCCAGTGAAAAGAACAGGTCATCAAAGAAGGAGGTACCTTTCTCTGAAGGGAGGACAGAACTTCCACTTTGACTCTGACCTTGTCTAAACATGGTAAGAGTCCGTGAACTCAAAAGGCTTCCATAGCCTTGGAAACTCATGACTGGAGCCCAGGGAGATTACTGATGCCATAAACAAGAGTGTCAATTTGTTAAGTCAACAACAGGAGTCACTGTGCACTTACTCCTCATGTAGGATCTCTGTCCTTAATGTGCTGTACATTGTGATTTAATGCTATAACTAGTACTCAAACAGTATATTTCACTTTGTGTTTCTATGTGGGTGCAAACTGTTGAAATCTTTCCTTGATATATGCTAACCTGATCTTCTGTATATAAAGAGAATTGAAAATGAATCTTGATGTGAATGGAAGGGGAGAGGGAGAGGGAAAGGGGAGGGTTGTGGGTGGGAAGGACGTTATGGGAGGGAAGCCATTGTAATCCATAAGCTGTACTTTGGAAATTTACTTTCATTAAATCAAAGTTAAAAAAAAATGAATTTTTTCTCTAGTTTTCTTTCACATTTCTCTCTCTCCCTTTTTTTTTTTTTTTTTTTTTTTTGACAGGCAGAGTTAGTGAGAGAGAGAGACAGAGAGAACGATCCTTCCGTTGGTTCACCCCCAAAATGGCCCCTACAGCCAGCGTTGCCCAGATCCAAAGCCAGGAGCCAGGTGCTTCCTCCTGGTCTTCCACGCGGGTGCAGGGCCCAAGCACTTGGGCCATCCTCCACTGCCTTCCCGGGCCACAGCAGAGAGCTGGACTGGAAGAGGAGCAACCAAGACAGAATCCTGCATCCCAACCAGGACTAGAACTCGGGATGCCGGTGTTGCAGGTGAAGGATTAGCCTAGTGAGCCACGGCGCTGGCCCCGCATTTCTCTGTTTTTAAAAAAAAATGTTTTATTTATTTGGAAGGCAGTGTGACAGAAAGAGATTTTCCATTCACTAGTTCACTCCCCAAATGCCTGCAACAGCTGGGGCTGGAGAAAACAGACACCAGGAGCCAGAAACTCCATCCTGAGTTCCCAAATGAGGGCAGAGGACCCAAGCACTTGGGCCATCTTCTGCTGCCTTCCCAGCAGTATCATCAGGCAGAAAAACCGGACTCAAACCAGCACTCTGATGTGGGATGCTGGTGTCACAAAATGGTGGCTTAACTCACTATTCCACAATGCCAACCCCCGTATTTCTAAGTCTTGTTCTCTTGCATCAAGGACGTATCATTTTTGCTTTTCAGACTTGGAAACTAGCTAACAGAAGCTTCTCTTTCTCATTTGTCATTGCCTAAGGGCACGGGAAGGATGGAGAGAGTCACCCAAAGTTGGGGAAGATAGAGCTAGCCACCCACCATTCCATGGAGAAGGGCCATCCAAGCCAGCTCCATACAAGCAGGTTTTGTTTTCTGAGAGTAGGGAGAGGATTGCTCTATACGATTTAAGTGACTATGGAGCCAACCAGATTTTAGCCTGGGCAACAGATTTCTAAACCAGGGAAAAAGTTTTCTTATGCTTTGCAAGCTGTCTGCAGTTTATACTTCTGGAAATTCTACCAGATTGGACATTTTGGTTGTTATAAAATGAATTGAGGTAGCTACTATTTACTAAAATTAAATTTTCACTTGACTTGAGAGAGTCTTGGGATTTCATTTGATTTTAAAATTAATGCATTGTGATTTTTTAAAACATTTTTAAATCTGTGGACTAAATATTTACTGTATATTCATTTAACCTAAATAGCCTAAAGTACAAGCCTATGATTCCTGAGATATCCACAGCAATTTTCCATGACAATCTACTACAGGCCTAATGGAGAAATTGCTATACAGTAAGATTGCATATTATTCAAGTATCTATATGTCAGCAAAATAATATTTTTTTTAGTTTTTGTGTTCCATTTTTATTTGTTTTCATTCATTTGAAAGGCAGAGAGACAGAGAGAAACTGAGACAGAGATTTTTCCACCTGCTGGTTCACTCTCCAAGTTCCTTCAACAACAGAGTTCTACCAGGGGCCCAGAACTCAATCTGGGTCTCCCTCTTGAGGGTTAGCAGTCCAAGAACTTGACACATCACCTGCTGACCCCAAGGTGCATATTAACCACGAAGCTGCGATAGAGAGCAGACTGGGACTCTAAGCCCAGCGCTCTGACAGGCCACATGCATGCCACATGCAATCCAGTTAAGTAAAATGTTGATGAATATTTGTTTTTTATTTACACACTGAAGACTAATTAAAAGATAAAGACATTCTTGAAACATTCTAATCATTTCTACACAAAAGTTACTGCTGACATAGTTATGAACACTAATTCATCTTATTATTTTATGAAACCTTGATTAATCACATTAGTATGGACTATGCCCTGCCTCCCTCTCTATTCTTCTCTCTGCTTTATATTTCAACTACATTATCCTGCCTTGCAAAATTCTAAGTGTACCATTGAGTTATTGTTCTAAATAATCTCTTCTCTTTAAAATAACTTATTCATAAATAACAAAATGAGAATGTGTCCACAGTGAAATTTATCTGATCCTATAAAAGGAACACACATGAATACTTCATCTTCTGGACTATAACTATTCAACTAATATATTAAGAAACATTTATTAGTCTCTACTAATTCCATATTCCTCCTTTTCTTGATAATGAATAAAAGTTAAGTCCTATGGAAGTTTTTTTTATGAAGTTTGTGAGTGAGTTTATATATGCATGTATAGTTTATATAAAAAATTAGTTTTGAATTCTAGTACTATTACTTGGTGAGACTACTGAGAAAATGTGTAGACTGTTTTCTACTGAACAGTTTCTAGTGTATCCAATTGCTGGGTGTATTAGGCATTTACTTAATCATATTCATTAATTTTAGAGTTATGCTGAATAATCTTAACGTTACTATAAACCTTAAAAATTCATAAAAGCAAGTACTTCACTATTTAATCAAAATAAAAGAGCATAATATTTCTTGGGGTATAATATGTGAAACAATTCATTTAATAACTATGGAAAATTATGTAACATCCAATAAAACTATTTAATAAAATTTTTATGGGCGTGGGCATTGTGGCACAGCAGGTTAAACTGATGTTTGGTTTGCCCAAGTCTCATATTGGAGTGCCCATTTGTGTCCAGCCTTCACTGATTCTGATCCAGCTTCTTGCTAATGCAGCCTGGGAGGCAAAAGATGATGATTCAGGTGCTTGGGGACTTGCCACCCCTGCGATACCCAGATAGAGTTCTTGGCCCTAGTTTGGCCAGGCCTAGCTCTGGCTGTTGCAGGCTCGGGGAGTGAACCAGTGGAAGGAAGATTCTCTCTCTCAATCTCTCTCTTTGTTAATGTACCTTTAAAATAGATTAATTTTTAAATCTTTATGAATACATGCAAACAACATGCATACAACCCCTCCTCCACAAATGCAATAGAAATTATGTTTCATTCCCCCCAGAGACTTCCTTTTAGTATAGTAATGCTAAATGAATTTTTACAATTATTAGATAATTTGCTTTTCAGTTAAATTTTTGTGAAATTGAAAACATAATCCATTAAAATTTATAGCATTTACAAGAATACATGATAGGAATGTAAGGCTTTATAAGTATTCCATAATGTAATTATAAAGACTTACTTTCTTTTTATGATTGATGCAAAAAGCAGGACCATTTGGTTTACATAATTTTTTCTAGTAAGTATATGTAAATACTATCAGTATATTTATTTTCCCCATATTAGTGATAAAAGGACTATTTACTTTGAACACTAGTCAGATTAAAACTGGGACTATTTAATATATTATATTATTTTGCAATGGAAAGGACAGCAACCTATTTAAATTGTTAAAATCATGTTCTTCAGTTTTAAAAAGTAGAAATACTTTGGCAAAGTACCTAAGATGGCTTTAAGGATACCTGCATTTCACATCAGAGGACCTGGATTTGATTCCTGGTTCCAGCTCCTGAATTCCAACTTCCTGTTAATTCACAGGTAGGCAACTGTGATGGGCCAGGTAACTGGGTCCCTGCCAGCTATGGGGGAGACTTGGATTGGGTTCTCAGCTTGTGACTTCAGTCTGATCTAATTAATTGTTGCGGGCATTTGGCAAGTGAAACAGAGTGATGGATACTCTCTGTTTCTCTATCTGCGTTTCTCTCTTTCTCCCTGTATCCACACATAATAATATAATATTTTAAAATACTATTTTCAGTGATTATAAATAAGATTGGCCAAAAATTATACTGGATATATATCGAATGTTTATGTTGAAAATATAATTTATTATCCAATAAGCAACTATTTGAGACTGCAACAAGATATTGATTATCACATAAAGCTAACTGTTGCAAATTAAAACATTGGTATGGACAATCCACGGTGACTGGTATGCCCATAAATATTAGGTTTATACCGTATCTGGTTCTAACAGTGTGTGAGAATTACTTACCTGATGAATATATTTTTTC
This sequence comes from Oryctolagus cuniculus, assembly GCF_051225735.1. Taxonomy (NCBI): domain Eukaryota; kingdom Metazoa; phylum Chordata; class Mammalia; order Lagomorpha; family Leporidae; genus Oryctolagus; species Oryctolagus cuniculus. The sequence continues at coordinate 61,617,031 of NC_142874.1, read as the reverse complement.
CAAAAGGACTAATTTTTATTGTTTTTATAAAATTAGCAGATTTTTTACATCTATTCTATGGTCAAGAGATTGGAATATTTTTATTTGACTATTCTATCTGGAATATTATATTTTTATGAGTAATACTGCATCTGTAGTAAACATACAAGCATCATTCATATATACACCAAAAAAAAAAAAAAAAAAACCACACAAATACAATAGAAACTATAAGGGTTTTTTTTTTTTTTTTCTCAATGACTCACTTTAATTTATAGCAAAGCTATATAAAGCTTTTTTCACAATTCATAGCTAAAGTTGCTTTCAAAGTAAAATTTTGTACCAGCGCTGAGGTAATTGGTGATCTCAGATCAGATCTCTGGTTAACAAATGCTATTACCAGGGCAGGCAATTGTTGAAGTGGTTAGGATATCACTTTGAAAACTCTCATCTCTTATTCAGTGTCTGGGTTTGAGTGAAGGTGCCACTTTCAACTCCAACTTCCTAATTAATGGAAACCCTCCACATGGGAGACTTTGAAGGAATTCCAGGCTCCTGGCCTATGAATGGCCCAGTCTCGGCTGTTGTAGCTATTTGGGTGGTGCCAATGGGTGGAAGATCTCCCTGTGCCTTCCTGTCTCTGTTTCTTCTTCTTTCTAATAAAATGAAATATCATGAAAATTGAAAAGAATGAATCAACTTATAAAAATAACAAATAGGGGTTAGTGCTGTGGCACAGCGGGTAAAGCCACTGTCTGCAGTCCCGGCATCCCATGTGGATGCTGGTTTGAGTCCAAGCTGCTCCACTTCTGATCCAGCTCTCTGCTCTGTCTTGGGAAAGCAGTACAAGACAGCCCAAGTACTTGGGCCCCCGAGCCTATGTGAGAGACCCAGAAGAAGCTCCTGGCTCCTGGTTTTGGATTTGCCCAACTCTGACCATTGCAGCAATTTGGGGAGTAAACAGCAGATGGAAGACTTCTCTTTCTCTCTGCCTCTCCGTAACTGTCTTTCAAAGCAATAAATAAATATTAAAAAAAAGAAAAATATATTCCTAAACACATTTTTCCTAAATAAAATGTTCAAATAATCAAACTCAAATATTTCCCAGGATACACATAAGCAGTTACCTGGATAGGAAATTGAGGTGGGTCTCATACTCATGCTGTCTGACATGGAAGATGGGAATCCCAAGTGTATCTTAACCTTTTAAAAACCTGCCCCTTTGGCTGGCACTGTGGCACAGTGATTAAAGCCCTGGCCTGAAGTGCCCATGTCCCATATGGGGTACCAGTTCTAGTCCCGGTAGCTCATCTTCCTATCTAACTCTCTGCTATGGCCTGGGAAAGCAGTAGGAGATGGCCCAAGTCCTTGGGCCCCTGAACCCACGTGGTAGACCCGGAAGAAGCTACTGGCTCCTATCTCCCGGCTTCAGATTGGCACAGCTCCAGCTGTTGTGGCCATCTGGGGAATGAACCAGCGAAAGGAAGGCTTCTCTGTCTGTCCCTACCTTGCTCTGTAACTCTTTCAAATAAATGAAAGAAATCAAAAAAAAAAAAAAAAAAAAACAAAGAAACAAACAAAAAAAAACCTGCTCCTTTGTGCATTCTATTTTTAAGTAAGTATCATTTCCTTAAAAACACGGTTAGTACTTCAACTGTAGAAATAAATTTAATTCTGAATATTTAAATACAACTCTATTTTAATTAGTATAATATTGCCATTTTTTGTTTCATCTTTTTCATTTCTTATAATTTGCATCAATAATGTCTATTCTGTTCAAATATACATACCAAACAAAGGAAAATAGAAAAAGCAGTATAATATATGCACATTTTTCTGTCCAAAGAGAAAATATTGCATGCATGTATATCTAATATACAGTGTACATACCAAGAGTTTTCTTTCTTAAATTGTTTGCTTCATTTTTAATTAGTTTTAACAGATTCTATGTCATTTGTAGATACAATTCTAAGAACATAATGATATTTTATTCCTGCGTGTCCTTAAAGTGAGAAAATGCTTGGTACCACAGTTAGAACCTCATTAAACAATGGGATTAGAAGTGATGAAGATTCCTTTGAGTTAATTTATTAGAAAAGATCGTATAAGACCTTTCTTTCTGTCTCTCCTTCTCTCTGTAACTTTATCTCTCAAATTAATAAATAAATCTTTTAAAAAAGAAAGTTATACAGATGAGGCTTATCAACACTTATTTTATTATGTTTTTTAATTAAACCATTTATCATTAGATAATAGCATGTTATCATTTTCCAAATGGCTCACAGAATTAAGAAAGAAATAATGCAACTATATGTTACATATAGCTTTTTGAAATGCCTTTATAGTTAGTCTAGATAATAAGAAATAGTTTCGGAATGTATTATTTTAGAAATTCGAATGTAAAAATCACAACACTGGCATTGTAAATGACTTTTAAAGGGCACAAAACTTAATATCCCTCATAGTCAGAGTCTACAGTTCACATTGCAAAACATTTCAAGGGAATGACCAAGTTAACCTTGGTTCTCAAGGTCTCTTTGTTTGTTTGTTTTTATTTTCTCTCCTACTTTCACATTACACTTGTAGTTCAAACAATGAGTTTCAGAGCAACACGATAGTGTACATATCTTCAATTTAATGCATTTAGAAGTCATCATTAATAGTTTTCTTTTCTTGTTCTGAAAATGTTGAAATAACCACAAAAGCTATGGGGTTATAAAGATCACTTACTTTTCCGTGTCTCAATTTATCTGATTATGAGGTGAGAACAATGTATCCTGTCTACTTTGGTCTTTGGGAATTTAAAACTTAATAAGAGCAAAAAGTTTTCAAGGACTTTACAAGAAAGCAGGCACATAAATAGTATTAATAACACATCTTCTGTATGGTAGTGGGAAATGTGTAAAACAGTATTTCTGAATATCAAAAAAGTCAAAACATTCACTTTTATCAGCTCTTAGCAGTAACCTCTAAGAAGATTAAAGACCCTTCTCTTTTATGTAATAATCTATGGAAGCTATTTAGCTCAATTTCTTAAAAGAATATGCCCAAATGATGGAAGAAAGTTTGCAACATTAAGAAAAAATATAAAAGTTTAATACAGAACTATAGGAATAATGTCAGATAACATGGTAAATAACACTTTAAAGAATACTACCACGTCCTTTTGAAACAAGATGAAAATGGAATCGTTACACCTGTCATCTGTGAAAGCTGGTGTCATTTCAGAAGTGTAGAAAATGGTAGAGGTACTCAAATGGCTTTTTGTTCCTTCTTCTTTAAGGGTGTGCTTTTCAAAATGGAGAGCACAAACAAACAGAATACATCGCAGATAGAGGAACCATGTGCCCCTGAATGAATTCAAATTTATAGGCTTAAAGAAGTTAAAGTAGCTCTAGGAGGTGACCCACAAACCAGCTTTAATAAACCCTGAAAAATAATAAGAAAATGAAAACCTATCAGAAAATTGCAAATAGATGCTTCAGATTTTCAAAAAATGATATTCTGACCATGTTCTAGAGATAATAATTATCCAAAAGAGAAATAAGCTTTTAAAATATTTTAAACTCTTAAGACACTTTAAACCTCTTTGGAATTATAACATATACCAAGAGCTCATATATCTCAATGTAAGTATTTTTTATATTATAAAATAAAGTGACAAAAATTTGACCAAATGGCATTTCAATATTACATTTGAAAATTGAATAAACTAGCTGTGTCTCATTATCTCCACATATAAAATGGCATTTGATTAGGATTTTTTAAAGATTTATTTTATTTATTTGAAAGACAAAGTTACAGAAAGAGGTAGAGCCAGAGAAAAAGAGACAGAGATCTTCCATCCGCTGGTTCACTCCCCAGATGACCACAATGGCCAGAGCTGAGCTGATCCAAAGCCAGGAGCCAGGAGCTTCTTCTGGGTCTCCCATGCAGGTACAGGGGCCCAAGCACTTGGGCCATCTCCCACTGCTTTCCTAAGCTATAGCAGAGAGCTGGACTGGAATTGGAGCAGCTGAGATTCAAACCTGCACCCATATGGGATGCCACCACTACAGGCTGGGGCTTTAACCCACTGTGCCGCAGTGCTGGCCCCACAGGATGACTTTTTTGAATGCCCAATCCAACTCCAAAATGTAAAAATTTTAATTTCTTTTTATGGCCCAAATACTAAAAATGTGTCTATGTGAATCATCATAAATATTCTAATTAGATCAGTTTTATAAAGAAAATGTGTATTTTATTCAGATGCTCTTGTGTCCTATTAATGCCTTTTTGCACAAAAGGAATCCTCCCATGTTTCTTGTGCCTGGAGCCATTATCACCCACACTTTCTTCAAGTCTATCCATGTCATGTATTTTGCTAAAGTTTATTCCTCCAAAATCTAGCAATTCTCTCTCCCAAAGCCCACTCCAAGGTTTTTAATCCTTGTTTTACTCCTCCAGTGTACCTGATAGCCTTCTCCAAAGCAATCTGCCAAAGAAGCTGCAAGTAGTTCCCATCCATGAATATTAGATTTCAGGCTGCCTGGGTGGTGGCTAAGCCTCCGCCTGCAGTGCGGTTTGTGTCCTGACCACTCCTCTTTCTATCCAGCTCTCTTCCTATGGCCTGGAAAAGCAGTGGAGGGTGGCCCAAGTGCTGGGGCCGCTATACCCACGCGGGAGACCCAGAAGAAGCTCCTAGCTCCTGGCTTCAGTAAGGCCCAGCTCCGGCCTCTGGGGCCAACTGGGGAGTGAAGCCAGCAAATGAAAGACCTTTCTCTCTGTCTCTCCCTCTCTCTGTCTGTATCTCTCCTTCTCAAATATGTAAATAATTCTTTAAAAATATTGACTTGAGGAAGAGTTTGGCAGCAGTGCTAACTGATTTTCTCACTGGCTACAAGAATGTGCCTGAAATATAACATCACAATTTTTTAAAGCTCACACAAAGCAAACCATTTTGCAGTGATAGGGAAGGAAAAGACAGGAGAGCAACATTTTAAAAAATTATAATTATCTTGTAAGCTTTTATAAATAGCGACAGAATTATCATCATGACATAGTGGATTAGTGATCACTTGCAACACACACGTCCTTTAACAGAGTGCTGATTCAGCATCCCAGCTGCTCTGCTTCCAATTCAGATTCCTGCTAATATGCATGAGAAGGCAGCAGAAGATTGTGAAAGTGATATAGTCTCTGCCACCCATGTGGGAGACCAGAACGGAGTTACTGGTTCTTGGGTTTAGCCTGGCCCAGAATTGGCTGTTGCAGCTGTTTGGGGAGTGAACAAGCAGATGGAAGATTTTTTTTCTCTCTCTCTCCTCTCTCCCCCACCTCCTAAATTCTCAGTCTCTATTGCTCTGCCTCGCAAATAGGTAAATAAAACATTTTAAAAATAAATAAAATTAAAAGACTATGATCAGGTCACTCCCTATAACTAAATCTGGTCGAAGATGTGGAGCCTAGGGACCTGTGCTTTTTATGAGCTTCCTAGGAGATTCCCAGTAAGTAGTCAAGATTGAGAATCTCTGTACCTAGATCAAAATCTCTGTACCTGGATTTTCAGCTCTTTCAGAGTAAGACAAAATAGGCATAGAGACTCCCCTAGGAATAGAGCAAGTGATTGTGGTATGAGGGGAGAAACAGGCCACATAAGAGGGAAAACAAAGCCATCTATTTCTTGCAGGGGTGGGGAATGTCCAGCCCAGTCATTCCATCTGACCCTGCCAAGGCAACTACGGGTAGGACTCGTAATTCAGTAAACTGATAGCAGGCTAGTTTTTAAGTTGATAGTTTTGTATGGCCAGCAAATCATGCTCTAAATATCCAAACGACATTTAACAGAAAAAAGGTTCCCTACCTCTGTTATAGCAGTAAATAGCTCAGGTCACACTCAAGCAATGTTAATAAGAAGTTTGTAAATCATTGAACTAAAAAGAAAATTTATTTCCAGCAAGCAAACCAATAAGATGATGCCTAACTTCAAATATTTTAACTTGGAAAGTTGGCAAGAAATCTCAAAACTAAATCATATTTGAAAATAAATATGCTGGCCAGCACCGTGGCTCACTTGGCTAATCCTCTGCCTGTGGCGCCAGCACTCGGGTTCTAGTCCCAGTTGGGGCTCTGGGTACTAGTCCCGGTTGCTCCTCTTCCAGTTCAGCTCTCTGCTGTGGCCTGGGAGGGCAGCTGAGGATGGTCCACGTGCTTGGGCCCTGTACCTACATAGGAGACTGGGAGGAAGCACCAGGCTCCTGGCTTCAGATTGGCGCAGCACAGGCCGTGGCACCATTAAGGGAGTGAACCAATGGAAGGAAAACCTTCCTCTCTGTCTCTCTCTCACTGTCTATAGCTCTACTTGTCCAAAAAAAAAAAAAAAAAAAAGGAAAAGAAAAGAAAAGAAATATGCTGATGATACTGGTACTACACTTCCTATACATTACTGTTAATTTTGCAGAATTATGACAGGGCATGTGATATTGTGATTAGAATAGTATACTGTAAAATAAAAATGCCAGTGTAACATTTTATTCAGTTGCTGCTCCAATTAAATTACCATGTTTTATTTACAATGAAATATCTCTTCTATATTGACATTTGAAACCATTCCTTAAAATGGCAATGTTAGCAATATTGATGAAACGCCTTAAATTTTCTCTGTGATATATTCTTAAAAATAGATCTTTCATATCTGCCAATTAACTTCTAGGCCTTCATCAACAAATTCCAAAGAGTAACAATTATCATTGATGTCTTTGTGGCTCTCCAAAGTTAGTATGAATCATATCACGCAATCACTATTTAAAGCCCAACCAGCGGAAACATGACAGGTGAAAATAACCCATTCAGGGATTTTGTGTGATGAATTAACAGACCAATGTGCAAATAATTTGGGAGATATTGCTGCCCAACTTTGCAATTACTCAGCATTTCTGATTGATTTACTTAGATCTTTTTCAAAAGCCTCCAATACACATCATTTATTTAATCCAATACAAGAAAATTGCACAATCTCTACTGAAAAGATTGGCTATCAAGTTGAACTAGACACATATATGCATACCTGTTTTCACTATATTTTATTTAGCATCCATATCATCAAAAATTTTCTAGTATGTGTTGTTGAAAGTATAAAAAGAATTTTACTTAATAGAACCATGTATTACAGAAGTTGATTAAAATATATTTCTGAGAAAAACTAGGAGGGGAGAGGGAGAGAAGACTATAGGAGGGAAAGGGTGAGATACAGGAAAGAAATGCTATATTTTAGAACTGTCTCTATGAACTACATTAAATATATTCCCTTTGTATTAGGATTACATTAACATGAAAAAATCGGGTATCAGAGAAAGAGATATTTTTGGGTAAATATATTTGTCCCTGGAAGTATCATTTGGAACATTTACCTCTGTTCATCTACAAACCTAATGGCTACATTACAGTCTTCTCTGGTTTCCATTATAGTTTTTGTTGAAGCTTGAAGAAATGCAAGTAATAAATCATCTGTATCACAAAAAATAAAATTTCCTATTATTGAATGATCTCATTTTCATTATGTTAAATTTTCACTTATTGTCCATCCACCAATCTTAAGCAGTTGGCAATTTAAATGTTCTCTTTTACTCTATATTAAGTAGAGCACAATATAAAATATTGCTGTCTAGAAAAATGAGTATAAGACCTGTGAGAAAATAAACTATTAAAGCATTTCATTTTTATTTATACAACATGGAAGACTGGAGGAAATGAGAAATAAAAAGCAAAACAATTGAAACTTTTAGGGTTCTATATTAAGAATTTATCTCATTCAATTTTCTATTATTACATATTTAAAACAATTATGAACACAAGTTATATAATGCCTTTGCTTATAAATCTGAGAGGTTAATAAATATAACATGCAGAATTTATTTGATAGTAATGTTAGTCTATTTTAAAGAAAAATACAAATATTTAAATAAAGCAACATTTTGAGCAAGTGCAACCTGCTAAAAGAATTAATCTGATATACATGGAATATGTACAATCTCTAAGTCATTAGTTAATATGTATTACTTTCATATAAATAGATATTAATAAATTTTCTGAAAATAATGTTTCTGAAGTTAAAATAAATAACTACAAAATATAGGGATTCAAATTCAATATTTCTGCAATGACATATCTTTTTTCTTCATTAAAAAGTCATAGTCATTGACATATGGATGATTCCATTTTTTCTTAATAGAATTTTAATATGGATTTCCTTTTTGAGAACCTTCTTATAGAAAACAGTATGGAGATTTCTTAAAAAAAACTAGAAATAAAACTTCCATATGACCTAGCAATCATATTACTGAGTATACATCCCAAAGACATGAACTCATTTTATCAGCTAAATATGTGCTCAATCATGTTTATGGCAGTACCATTCATAATAGCCAAAATATGGAATCGATCATGGTGTCCATCATCAGATGAACGGGTAAAGAAAATGTCATGTGTATATACAATGGATTATTATTCAACTATAAAAAAGAATGGAATTCTGTCACTTATACAAAAATGGGTGGAACTGGGGTGCGACACAGTGAAACAAGCCAGACACAGAAAAAGAAAAGAAATAAAAAAAAAAAAAAAAACACTGCATGTTCTCCCTTATAAATGGGAGCTAATAGCAAAAGCAAACAATTCAGAACACAAAATGTTAATTACTAGAGGCTGGGAAGAATGGGAGGGATTAAAAAATTTTTGGATTAAAAAAATGAGTGGAATGTGGGTATGGCTTATTAATTGTGACACTGAGAGGTGTTAATGGGAGATGTGAATAGGTGAGGGGTATATGAGAACTCTTTATATTTCTACCCTACAATTTTTGGTTTGTAAATTTATAGTAATTTTGAAATAACAGGTTTAAAGAAAAGATTCTTCTTTGGAATCTATTTAAAATAATCTCAGAATAATGTTTTGGAATAATGTGTCTCAATTATGTAAGATAATAATGATTGCAGTTAGCTTTTTTGTAACATGCAATGCATACATTTTTATTCCACCAGTAAATAAACTCAGATTCAATAGATACATCAACTTCATTGCTTTAAGGAATAAGAGAAATATGGAAGAGATAATTATTCTTCACAACAGTTTAATTTGGAAGTCTATACTTGCCTTTTTCAGTTATGATCATATCCGCAAATTGGGTCTTTTGCTTTTTAATTTTTGTAGACTCATCACACAGTTTGTATTAAACTATATCATAATATCAAATACAGTATACTCTCTTCACCTGGGAAATCAATAAAGAAAACTAAGTATCATCTTGTTAGTGTATTATGCTAAGAAAAGAATATATGTGAAGAAGATTAAACATTCATGGATATTCTTGGTGAATTTTTATGATATTCTTTTGGAGAATAAATATGATTTCTTATAACTTATATGGATTTTTTGTCAGTACTTATGTTTGACCTGTACTTATTTCTAAGGAAATCAATGAAATTTAAAGGAAATATTTGGATACAAGAAGTGGAAATTCCTACATAGTGAGTAATGTCTATTTTAGTAATTACACTTAAGTTGAATTGGGATAATTAGAATGTTTTTGTGTAAATGTGCAATATCATAAAACTAACATTCAGTTTAATTTTTCAACCTCACATTTGGTAACTAGATTAGAACTCAGAATTCATGCTGTTAAGTAAACTTCTCTGTAAGTATTTAGTATGTCTAAATTTTAAAAATAATAAGTCTATATATATATTACATGTAGAAAGTATATACACAAACCAGAAATTTTATAGTGTTACCTAGTGCATAATATATTGTTTTATATCAATAGCTTGGCAAGCATACTAATGACATTAATGAATTCAATTTAAACTAATATTTAGTAAATTATTTACAATTATTTAATAAAACATAGAATAAAAGAGAATGAAAAAGAGATATGTTGAATATATTCTTTTCACCCAAAATGATATTTTAATCATTAAATAACTTTTAAAATACATAAAACATCAATAAATAGAATTTTAAGTCTTCATATTAAACGGTGCATCTTTTAATATTTAATTTAATCATGTATAAGCCATTACCGTACTCAAAGAGACAAAAGAGCAAAAGTATTTAAAATTAGCATGGAAGTTACTCTTCGGGAACATAGTTTCTGAACTTTCTCAAGGAGAAATGATCTTAGCCTACATCCTTCACCTTCTACAAGCATGCTATTAAATTTTAGTTCAAACAGAAATCCGGAAACTGATTTTAAAAGCCTGCAAAGAAAGATAAGGCAAAGTTGACTCTGCAAATCTTTAGTCCTTACATATTAAGAGCAGTTTCTACAATATTCTAATACCAATTTAGATATTGACTATGTTCCTGCCATGAAGATGTAATTCACTATAAAGATATATTAAATGTTCAAATATATATATACATTTACTAAGCTCAGACAGTATAGAATGTACACACGTACTAAAACATCACATGTATCTCATAAGTAAATATCATTTTTATGTCTGTTAACATTTTTTTGAAATTTTAAAAACCAAAGCAGGTGTACAGGAAGAAGACAAGTGGGATAATGTATTAAAATGTGATATATTTCTACTTACATCAATACACAGAAACTTCCAGTGTGCTGTGCTTTAAACATCCAATAATTCAAAACTATATTTTAAATTAAGCTTAAATAAAATACTAAAGTAACACAACCTTGTAAATTTAACCATTCTGAAATATAGCTAAGTAAATAAGATGTCAAACCCAAATTCTTTCATGACATTTTTTTAAAGTTTTTCTAGTGCTCGTTGTCCTTGACAAGAATGACTCTGAGTTCTTTGACAGGATTTTGCATTTTTTAACCAAGCTATCCATGTAGGCCTTTCTGCTGTGTTTTCTATACTAGATAGTAGGATTATCTGTATGAATTAGAGAAATCTAACTGCCCATTTATGCTCACACATATATATCCAGATAAAAGCATCATACATACCAACTTATGTACATGTATATGTAGACAAAACCATGTGTATGTTTCCATGATGCATTAATTTTTCAAAAGTATATAAACATATTCCACATTTTTCATATAAAAATTTCTGCTTATTCGAGATTTTCAGATTATCTGTGATAAGTTTACATTTCAATCATATGCTTTGACAACTATTTAGTAATAAGCCAATCCATAATTGATGTTCGTAGTAGTTTAGTGGATCAAACCTGACTCTTTTGAAGTTTTGTTTTCCAAATAGACCTTCTATTTTCTTTTGAATATTTGGAAAGCCGCTGTTTCACTCCTAAATACCCTTCTGAGAATTTTACAGTTCTATTCATAAAAGGAAAAATAAATAATGCTAAATGTACCAGTTAAGACTGCTATTGAAGGAAAAAATGACTGGAGCCTATCTCGACTAGAATATTGATTCTAAGAAATTCTCTCTATAAATTGGACTGTCTAGTGATAATATATCCTAAAATCACTATTAGTGAATCCTGCTTACTTATGTGGAGGAAAAATAAACCACGTCTAATAAAATTGGAAGAGATTCTTATTTTTTAAATTTATAAAATTCCACATACTAGTTACTTTTTTGTAAAATGGTTCTCGTAGGTTAGAAGTAGAAGTAGAAGTAGAAGTAGAAGTAGTAGTAGTAGTAGTAATAGTAATAGTAGTAGTAGTACTAGTATCTAGTGCTCCTAAGTCCAAATTCAACTATTTTCTATTGTATCATTCAAATTGACATTCAAACATATTTTTAATTATTCTAAACTTTTAAAGAAACAAATTTCCTTTCCATAGTTTTTTTTTTTTTTTAACAATTCTATCAAATAAACAGTTTTTCTCTGGGTAATTAATGAGTTTTCAAGTTTCTATATTTCTTGGTTAATTATATCAATGAAATAAAATACTCATAAAACTGGAACTCAGATTCAAGAATGCCATAAAAATGAATATTATATGAAGGAATTTTGGATTTAAGGGCAGACTAAAATATTCAGGTAAAGATAATACATACCCTTGAAGCAAAAGATCTCAATGTTTTTTTTGTTGTTGTTGTTGTTTTCTTTTAATTTTTAAGAGACTGAAGTGTGGGAAATAGCCAGACCTAGAAAGACAAATATCACATGTCTTCTTCTGTTTGTGAATATTAATATATGTAGCTAGTATAAAAAGTGGTGTATGTCACATTATTTCCCATTCCTCTTAGCAATACAATGGTGCAATAATTGTTAACACATGGTTTCAGGGTCTGGAATACTAAAAACATTGAAAACTTTGATTTGTGGCCACAACAATAACACACTGCATTTCCCTGAGACAATTTTGGTTTCTGCCTGATACCAAAGCAAACAATTTAATTTTACTCCTTTTTACTCCCAAAACTGTATTGTTGTGATTGAATTTATATGATGACTTAACTCTGACACATTTAAAATATGCAGTTTATATCATATGATCTTCCTAGTAATATCCTCTAATACTTTTTGAAATGTGAGTGAAATTCTTTATTAATTCTTTTAATATAGACAACATTTAAATATTCTAAACATCTAGGTATGTTCATTTATGCAAGTCAACAACAAAAAATCAGAGTTAATTGGGGTCACTCTAGGCAAACAATAGAATATGTGGAGGATTTCTTCCTGATCATTGAAAAACATAACTTTGATGCTTACCTCTTTACATTTACTTACTGATGATCACAAAGTCATAGGGTAGACATTTTGAAAATAATACTAGGCCGGTGCCGCGGCTCACTAGGCTAATCCTCCGCCTTGCGGCAGCAACACACCGGGTTCTAGTCCCGGTAGGGGCGCCAGATTCTGTCCCGGTTGCCCCTCTTCCAGGCCAGCTCTCTGCTGTGGCCAGGGAGTGCAGTGGAGGGTGGCCCAAGTACTTGGGCCCTGCACCCCTTGGGAGACCAGGACAAGTACCTGGCTCCTGCCATCAGATCAGCGCAGTGCGCCGGCCGCAGCGCGGTGGCCATTGGAGGGTGAACCAACGGCAAAGGAAGACCTTTCTCTGTCTCTGTCACTGTCCACTCTGCCTGTCAAACAAAAAAAAAAGAAAAGAAAATAATACTAAAATAACACACAGCTCCAGATTAATTATGCATCCCTTTATTTTCTCAAGGTGGTTGGATAAAGTGTAAATGTATTAATAGCAATCTTTTATGCTATCCCATATGTTCTCAATTCATTTACACAAATGTGCACATACATGGCATTTTTCTTTTAAAATTTTGCTCAAGGAATATTTTCATTAAATATCAACATCTGAGAATTATGTTTATAATAAGTTGCTTTTAAATATGGGTTTTTGAATGAAAACAAGGAAGATGGGAAAGCTGAAAGCTATGAGTATTGAATTATAGAAGATTGGGTTCACGCATCACATTTGCTTCCCAATTACCTAAGAAAGCTAATTAAATCTATTTTCAAGAGTGGGTGAAATTAAGTAATTAACATATGTAAAATATTTTAGCAGAATTATAATTCTATAGGATAAGAAGTGAAATACATCTGACTTCCAAGCTTTTGTCTAGCATGTACAAATTACCAGTTTGAACAAGTTAGGTAAGCTTTCTAATTCATTTTTCTTATAAATAACAAGCCAGTAAACTTTTTCAAGATTATGAAGTTTCCCAAGAACGTGTATATTTCATCTGGCGATCTATGCATGTATGTATATATGATGAATGTTTGTGTGTGTAAATCTGTGTTTGTGTGTGTGCACATATTTTTTCTTTCCCAGTGGACAGCCTCAAAACTCAAAGTGAAACGATGTGTTCCTGATGGATCATATTTATTCAGAAACACATTGATACTAGGAAAGTGTTTTAATGATCAGAATACTCTACTATATCAATTGTGTATTCTGTTGCTGTGGTTGTTCTTATTTTCAATTTTGCTTTTTATACAATGGTATGTATTTGGGACACATTACACAGTTGGAAATTAGGTATATTATTACTGTGTGCTTCAAAAACAGTTTTGACTATTTTTAAATCAAATGCTAAAATAGTTACTTACCTACTCAGAGGCAAGTAAAAGTCCAGCTAGAATCTAGAATCATCCATTTCAGAAATAAAACAAATAACAAAATTGTTACTTTATTGTTATTCCAATGAGCTCCAAGATTAAGTGGAAAGGAAAATTAAAGATACTTTTCTTCACATGATAAATTGAAAATATATAATTAAAGGAACATTTTTCTTTCCTGAGGTGATTTATGCTTTTCTGTTGCCCCACCAGCATGCCATTTAACATAAAATTTTGAAGTTGCTTTTGAAGATTTACGAAGTTGCTTCAGAATAAGCATTCTACACATTCCAAGGTAAAATACTCAATACCATAGTATTTATCCACATAATTTAAAATAAATGACTTCTGAAATAGGATAGGGTGAATTTCTTGATACCATACACACTAGATAAGAAGGATACACTATAAAGTTTGGTTCAGGTCAATGTACACATAACAAAAACTTTATAAAGTCTAATAAAAATTTGTTCCAGTTGTTCTGTCCCAGTTGCTCCTCTTCCAGTCCAGCTCTCTGCTGTGGCCCTGGAAGGCAGTGGAGGATGGCCCAGGTGCTTGGGCCCTGCACCTGCCTGGGAGACCAGGAGGGGGCGCCTGGCTCCTGAATTTGGATCGGCACAGCTCCAGCCATGGCGGCCATTTAGGGGGTGAACCAATGGAAAAGGAAGACCTTTCTCTCTGTCTCTCTCTCTCACTGTCTAACTCTGCCTGTCCAAAAAAAAAAAAAAAAAAAAAAAAAAACAAACAAACAAACAAACAAAAAAAAACAAAAAAAAAACCATATTCACTATCATTCATTCATTTGATTTTGGGTTATTCTTTAGTTAGTGAATAATTAAGTGTAGCAATTTCAGAAATATTCATCTTTTTAAAAAAGTCCTAAAAAGCATACAATAAGTAACCTAGCCAGATATTTTACTAAGTACTTTATATGCATTAATACATATAAATCTCTCCACAATCATAAAAATAAAATGTACTAATATTTAGGATAAATATCTTTTCTCGAGGAAGACTAAAAGTAAGATGCAGAAACACTGAATAACTTTACAATGTTTTCAAGCAACGTAACTAGAAATCCAGATAGAAGAATTGACTGAGGTAAATATATATATATTTCATTCATTATCTGCTTGTTTTCACTTTTAAAACTGTGATAGGTAAAATAAGATGCCAAAACTAAAGATTAAATGTGAATATGAAATGACATTCTCACATTTTATTCACAATCATAGCTATTTAAATCATCTGACAAATCAATTTAGACACAGGAAACTTGCTTATACTTCAAGGTTTAGGTGGTTAAAATGTATTCATCAACAGAAGAGGAAATGCCATACTAAGCTTATTAGCCAAATTATCTCAAATTTAACAACCCTGTATTGTTTGCTCTGTCAATCGTAGACAAGCTATAATCAAACCTAGCAAGATATATTAGAGACAGTTATGTCTATTTTATCAGAAATACAACTTGCCTCTGCTGATTTATTCGATAGGCATTTAAATGAAACAAAAAAATTAAAAGGAGACTACACCAACTTTTTGAGCTCATGCTGGCCAAGTGAACAAGTATCAGCACAGAAATTTGATGGACTTAGTACAAACAATGTCAATAGAAACACAATTCTTAAGAATATCCATTGTACCATAGTTCCAGTATTGATTCCAAGGAAAATTATCCCCTCTTGGGTGGAGTGGATTTTTATTATTTTTAAGATATATTGGCTTGTGTGAAGAACATAATTATATAGAGAGAGGAACACACACACAGCGAATGAGAGAGAGAGAGAGAGGGAGCACTCTTCCATCTACTGGTTGACTCTCCAAATGGCCATAGCAGCCAGGTCTTGTCCAAACTAAAGGCAAGAAGCCAAGAACTCCATCTTTGTTTTCCACCTGGGTGGCAGAGGTCCAAGTACTTGGAATCTTTTCAGCTATCTTCCCAGGTCTTTTACTAAATATTACTTTCATACCATTATGGTCAGGAAAATAAATAAAAAAAAACAAAATTGATATGATTTCATTCTTCTTAAATTTGTGATGACTTCCTTATTGGTCTAACATAGGATCTATCTACATTTTCAAAAAGAAAGTCAAAATATACATCAAGGAATGGAAATTCTCTTCAATAAATCATGCTAAGAAAACTGTATATTAATATGCAGAATGAAAGTAGACTCTTCCCTCTCACCATGTTAAAAAAAAGTGAACTCAAAATGAGATGCATTTTGTTGGCTGCTTTGTGGTTACTTTGATTTAATCACTTCACAATGTGGGCACATAGTAAACCATCATATTGCATACCTATAATATACTAAATTACTATTTGTTAGTTAAGAGTAAAATAGAAATACTCAACTTCTTTAAATAGGCAGGTAAATAAACTCATACACAAAAAATACTTCACTCTCTTTGACTTAGGGCTAATCCCTACTGAAAGAGGTTCACTCTCAAACTAAAAGATTCAAAAGCGAAGGACGAGCAAGAGGGAGAGGAATACCACTAATAAACAAAACATTTCTCTCATAAATATCACAAGATTTTGAGCTGAAGGGCTCTTGTATGTAGAGAGGAATAAGAAGTGTTGATTTTGAGCATGAACATTTATTATACATTTCCAGTTTGCCTTTTTTATGAAAATGCAACATGTTCTTAGTACTGAAACATGTGTCATCCATTGGAAAGGAAAGGAAAAATTTGACTAATTATGTTTAAAGCCTGTAGTTGGATACATTATTCTTTCACCATTTGTACTCTCACTAAGTTCAGACTGTTCAAAATCCAATTTGTGATAGTCTTATTAATGCCTCCTGTGAAGATTCAATACAAATGGACAAAGCTCTTGTCCCAAGAAAGAAGGGAATCATGTTCTATTCAGTATCGCTCAGATATAGTGAAAGAGAGAAAGAGAGAAAGAGAGGAAGGAAGGAAGGAAAGAAGGAAGGAAGGAAGGGAGGGAGGGAGGGAGGGAGGGAGGGAGGGAAACTTGGAGAGGAAATGCATCAAGTAAGACAAATTACAAAGTAATTCCAAATACAATGTAAATGCTTCTCTATCTTTAAAAAAATTAATTTCCAGAACTTTTTTTAAAATTGGCAAAGTAATTGAGAATATAGTGGAATTAGTTTCCATATGATTTGCACTTTGTTTTCCCTATTATTAATTTCTAAACATTATTGTTGTATTTTGTTAAAAAATTAATGAAATGTTGATAGTTTATTTTTAAGTCCATACTAAGTATGAAGTTATTTTTAATCCATACTTAAATTTCTTTAGTTTTGCCCAATACACATTTTATTCTTCAGGATTCCATCTAATATGCCACAATACAGAAGGACTTCTTAAAGTTCATGGAAAATGGAATTAAAAGCTAAATTCTGCAATCCATATAGTTTTTACATAATAAGCATTTTCCATTAACTTTTTGAAGACTGTTGTGCTTTCGTTGTCAGATATCTTTAGGATTATATTGAATGACTGATAATTTCTCACTCTTCTTTCTTTGGCAACCTTGGCACTTTTGAGCAGCACCGCTAAGTTACTTTGAAAGATTCAGTTTAACTGTAATTTATTTGAAGTTTTTTTTTCTCAGGGTTAGACAAGGTTATGTATCATTACACCCAACAAATAGTATATATTATCAACATAATTTGTGACCTTATTTTTAACTGCAAGTTTTAAAAAAAATTATTTAATTATTTTGAAAGCCAGAGTTACAGAAAGAGAGGGAGAGAGAAAGGACTTCTATTTGTGGATCCATTCCCCAGATGGTTGCAATGGTCAGGGTTGGTCTGAAGCCAAGTGGCAAGAACTTCCTCCAGATCTCCCATATAACAGAGGGGCCCAAGCACTTGGGTTAGCTTCTGATGCTTCCCCAGGCACTGTAGCAAGGATCTGGATTGGAAGCAGAGCAGCCAGGACAGGAGCTAGCACGTACAATGTCACAAGTGGTGGCTTACCCCACTATATCACAATGCTGACCCCAATTTGTGACTTTTAGTATTGATCTTGAACACAATGTTGAAGTATGGTTTAACAGATTCCTCACCATGAAGTTTCTCTTTTGCTCTCCATTTTCATACTATATTCTGTGGATGAAAGTAGGTGTGTACACCCTAGATTCAGCAGTAGGGAATTTTGCTCTTCCTCCTTTTGGGTAGAATTTCTCCAACAAATTACCCAGAATCCCGCTGCAAAAGAGATACACTAATCAGTCGATTGATGGCCTACTGTGATTTTTACAATACAGTGACCCTAATCATTTGCAGTCATTTAGATAAGAACTCTGGTCCTGATCACAACTTGTGTACTATTTGTCAGGGCAGACTATAAGAAATTACAAGGGAAATGAGCTTTTTCAACACATTTGGGCCACAATTGGTGCATTTTTCAGACAGTCCATCTCCCTGAAGGGAATGTATTATCATGGGCTCAGGACTTTATGGATGGCAATTGTCTTCCAGAAATTTGATCTTCGTCTCAGTGCTTTCATTCATAGGATGTTAAGTTTTTAGAAGAGATATTCTTCACTACTTATGCTGAGACCTTCTTAATGGAAGTTGAGTGCAAACTTTTCTCTATTTCTAGCCCTTCTCTTTAAGCACTCCAAAATCAGCAGTCCAGCAGATGGAGGACCTCTCTGTGTCTCTCCATCTCTCTATATAACTCTGATCTTCAAATAAATAGATTTAAAAAAAAATCCCATGGTTGACTGGGAACTGCAGCTGGATGCTGTTGCCCAGCCTGTTGAGAATCATACAGCTAATTACCAGCCTGGGAATGGATCAAAATTCCAAGTATGGCTGCCACTGAATATGTATAGCACTCACATCATCATAAAGTTAAATAACTGTAACTCAAACCATTGTAAGTTGAGGACTATATGTACAAGGAACATTCTTGAACTTCATAAAGAAGATTTCTAAAAATATATATGAGTAACAGCATACTTAGTAATGAGAAATTAGAAGCTACTGTATGAACATCAAGGAAACAAAGAAATTTACTCTCACAGTTCCTTTTCAAAAAGGTGCTAAAATTCTAGATAATATAGCAAAATAAAAAAAATGAAATAAAGAATATATATTGGAAGAAAGATATGAAACTGTTTTTGTTCACAGATGACATGAGTGCCTATGTGAGAAACCCCCTTAGCAATTGACAAGAAAAAAAGAAATTTATCTAGATATAGTAACAAATTATAGTGAGAATTAAAGATATAAGGTTAGCATGCAAAAGTTCATTACTATCCTTTATACCTTAAATTAGTAAATGAAATTTCAAATTAAACATTTTCTCATTTACATAACACTAAGGAAATTTATGTACTAGACATAAATCTTAAAAAATATGTACAGATATATATGAGAAAACCTAAAAATTGATGAGAAATATTAAAGAGTAAATAAAAGAAGAATTATTTCATGTTCATGGAGAAGACAACTTAATGTGCTGTGTAGATTCAATGAAATCACAAGCTCTTTTGTGTATACTGGCAAACCAAATTTAACTTTATATAGACTAAAACATCAGCAAAGAAGAAACACAGGTTGTAAGGATGCATGTGAAAAGATGTGCAACATAATATGTCATCAATTTTAGGGAATTCAAAATTAAAACAATAGGATAGCACTTCATACCTATTAGATTGTCCCAGCTCCAAAACGATAAAAAACACCAAATGCTGGTCAGGATGTGTGGTAATAGGAAATCTTCATTGCTGGTGGGAATGCAAAATATTACAACCATGTTTGCAGATGTTTTGGCAGTTTCTTACAAAACTAAATAAATTTTAGGATATAACCCAGCAATCACATTCCTTGATATTTACATAAAGGATTCAAAATTTGTGTCCACACAAAAACCTGCTCATGAATGTTTATAGAAACTTTATTCATAAGAGCCAAAATTTGAAAGCAAAGTACCCATCAGTAACAAATCTAACATTGTGACATGAAGTGTTGACAGTAAGAAATTGTACGGGTTTACAAGTAATTATACATTCAAGTATTATACCCAACAGCAATATAAGACAAACAAACTATGTTTATTAATACAAATAATCAAGTACAAACAATAGATTAACAATTACAGAAATACTTTTGGCATAATATCAAAAAACTAAAAGCAACACCAATTTCCATCAACAAAAGCCTGGATAAACACATTGTAACATAGCCATACAATGAAACACCAGTTAGCAATTAAAGTGAATTGACTACTGATGCAACTTGGATAAAACTCAGAAACATTTTATTGAGTGAAAAAAGTAACACACAAACAGTAAGTACAGAATAATTGCATTTATATGAAATTGTAGAACAGATAAAACAATAACATGATAAAATCAGAGCTGTGTGGATGTGTGTTTGTGGTAAGGGACATTTCATTGTAAAGGAAATTAGACCATTAGAAAACATTTTGGGGCTATTGAAAAATATTTTTTCTCTTTCATTCAACTTTATTTGTAATAATTTGATACTCATTTGCAATATTTTGAAAGCTTCTCTATATGACTCCCCTGTATGTGTTCAGTATCCTGTTATTTCTGGGGATGCATATTGTTTTTTGGTTAATTATTGTCCACAAGGCCCTATCAAGTTTGTTTTTCTCTCATTTATGGATTGTTCAATTTTTCCACTTTGTTTCATAGTGATTTTTCTTTTTCAGATAACTCATTTTGCTTCAGTGTAAGCTTACCTTTTAATCTCTAATAAATGTCAGCTCTTTTCATTATTAATGACTACCTGGAGATTGGCCAACAGCCTAGGTCTTAGCTTATACTTTTATAGATCGGTTGATGAGTTCATGGGCAGAGAGTCCTTGTTGTTGTGCAAAAGAGTTCCCCCTTTCTCCCTGCCAGTCTTCAGTGTTCTTTGATTACAGGGTCCATTGCTTTATCTTATGTCCATTCATGTTCTATTGAAATTTCATAGCCTACAGCAGGGATTAGTGGGATGCTCAGAGCCTGCCAGGCAGCTTACCTATTTCTACACTATCCCCATAACAACCAAGCTTCAAAATGATCCTGGAATTGCCTCTGGAAAATTGCAAAGCTTGTGCTGCATTTTGTGTCTCACATGTACACACTCATCTAGCTCTGTCTAGAAAGGTTTTCATCTTATTTCCTTGATTCATTCCTGTTGTTCCTTCAGAATTTAATTTTTATGTTTTCTCAACAAAAAAGCCTGCATTGATAATATACTTTCTTAAGATAACCAAGTTGAGCTCCCTAAATTTCCCAAGGCTAAATTGCTGCAATGGAAGCTAGCATTTCCTACATCACAGGGATAGCCTAATCTCTGGGATTAATAACTCATACATTTATCTATTTCTCCTAGTACACAATAAGTCTTTTTTTTTTTTTTTTGACAGGCAGAGTGGACAGTGAGAGAGAGAGACAGAGAGAGAAAGGTCTTCCTTTTGCCGTTGGTTCACCCTCCAATGGCCGCCGCTGCAGCTGGCGCACCGCGCTGATCCAAAGGCAGGAGCCAGGATCCAGGTGCTTTTCCTGGTCTCCCATGGGGTGCAGGGCCCAAGCACCTGGGCCATCCTCCACTGCACTCCCTGGCCATAGCAGAGAGCTGGCCTGGAAGGGGGGCAACCGGGACAGAATCCGGCGCCCCGACCGGGACTAGAACCCGGTGTGCCGGCGCCGCAAGGTGGAGGATTAGCCTATTGAGCCACGGCGCCGGCTTCACAATAAGTCTTAAAGGGATTGTTAGGGAACCATTCATGGAGAAAGTAATTGTAGCGCCATTTGAAAGAAAGTAACTGAGCAGTAGCACCCAGCTTGAAATAAAAGTGGACTGGTAACCACCCTAGCTGGTAAGATTTGAAAAGGGACAGCCTAACTAGAAGGCCTAACCACAAACTGTCATTGCCATGACGACGGGACCCTGGGGGGTCGGAATGTGGGCGGGGCTAGCCTCTAGAAACTGTATATAAGGGGACCGTCAGACGCTGTAAACCAGAGGTTGCTCAGCCTCTCTCCCTGGTCCATAGTGCCTAGTGCCCGCAGGAGTAGGCTTGAGAGATCTCTCCTCCTAGTCACCTAGAGTATCAATAAAGTGTGTTTAGCTTGACCTTCCTCAGTCTCCTCGACTCTTCCTTCACGGTAACCTGGCCAGTTCCCAAAGGGGGAGATCCTGACAGGGATATACAATTCTTGTTTAGAATTTTGTCTTCAAAATTTAAAAAATTATCTTTTATATTAATAAAAATCATAAGAAACAAACATAAATGGTGTTCAGTCCATAAAGGGAGCCAAAACTTGGATAGATCTATAAAGTAGAATACAAATTAAAACTTGAGGAGGTTTGCATAAACTTACACATCACCTTCACTGAGATCATTTTTATCTCACGGTTTTTATGAATAACATAATAAGAAAAAGTTTATGTGCACACTCCAAGTATTATGGTATTCAACTACTTTCTCCTTCAAAAAGGCATGTTCCAATGAAGTTCCTCAATATTTATAGCTAGACTAATAAGTGATGGTAGAGATAAGAAAACATTTTAGTCTCAGAATAGCAGTTAAGGATATTAAACCATTTCGCTTGGTAGAAGTAGGAGGAGATCTTAAAGAAGGATCACTTATTAGATTTCATTTTGCAACTACAGCTCTAGAATGAAATGTGAGAGACTCTTCTAAATACACACAGAGACCTCAGATAATCAAAAGGCAGATCAGGACTCAGACCATGTTAGGAAAATAAATTAAGTGTTTTATCTTATAAAATTTGGCATCTGTAACTATAGAATACTCACTATATGTGTAAGTGATAGAAAAAATTCTTCTCAGCACTTAATTGTACTTTTAGATAAATCCCATTTGATACTTCAGTGTACTGCTTCACTGGTCCCAAATGTTGGATCAGTAACATGTAATAATTAATGGTTAGCTGAATTCCATATAGGAGCAAACCTTCTTCTCTTTGGAGAAACATACTTCCCTTTCCATTGTTGTAGTCTTTTTAAAAACACCCCACATATCTCTTTGGTCAGAGTTGCTATTTAATATTCTGATGTCAAAACATTTATTGATTTAATATAGAAATCTATACTCCCACCTTTTTTGGCTGAAGCCACAACTACCCTTCCAGTATACTTCTCATGGGGAGTGTCGAATAATAGCAAAAAATAAGAGTAGAAAAATTTGAAACAACATATTCAAGTGTTACTTAACACATGATTAACAAGGATTCGAAATTTAAATAAGATTAGTATAAAACTATGCATTACTAGTTGTGTGCATCTGACACAGTGGTTAAGATACATCTGGGGGGGGGGGCCAGCATTGTGGCACAGTGGGTTAAAGCCCTGGCATGCAGCGCCCGGCATCCCGGTTCTAATCCCGGTTGCTCCTCTTCCTATCCAGCTCTCTGCTATGGCCTGGGATAGCAGTGGAGGATGGCCCAAGTTCTTAGGCTCCTGCACCCATGTGAGAGACCCGGAGGAAGTTCATGGCTCCTGGCTTCGGATTGGCGCATCTCTGGCTGTTGTGGCCATCTGGGGAGTGAACCAGCGGATGGAAGACCTCTCTCTCTCCCTCCCCCCCACTTCTCTCTTTCTCTGTCTTTCAAATAAAAGTGAAAACAAAAATGAATAAATAAACATTCCGAATTAGCAGAGTATCAGGTGAATAGCCTGTTTGGAGCTTCAGGATTTTCTTATTTTAAAAATTAGGTGTGAGACTGACATTGTTGCATAGTGGATAAAGTGGCTACCTGCAATACAGACATCATATATGGTGGCCGGTTCAATCCCCAGCTTCTCTACTTCCAATCCAGCTCCCTGCTAATTGCCTGGGAAAAGCACTGGAAGATGGTCCAAATGTTTCTGCTCCTGCCATCTATGTGGGAGACCTGGAAGAGCTCCAGGCTACCGAATTTGGCCTGGCCCAGCCCTGACCATTACAGCCATCAGGGTAGTTAACCAGCAAATGGAAGATCTCCCTTTGTCTCTCCTTTAATCTATGTAATTCTGACTTTCAAATAAACAAATAACGTACAAAACAAAAAAATATAGGTGTCAAAGTCAGATAGGTATTCAAATACTATGAGAGACTTAGATCCAAGTCTCTTCAAAATAATAATAATGCTGATGAAGGTGAAGTCATTAAATGAGGAAATCATCTCTCCAAAACGCCTGAGAATCTAAATAAATACCTGGTTATTGAATTGTGGTAGATAAAAGACTTAACATACCCCAACAGAAGGAAGAATGAAAGTAGATTCTGGTATTTTTTTGCTACCTCTTGCCTTCTAAAGATGGTCTTCACACCACAGAGGGTGACATAGAACACTTACACGACTCCAAACATTTTGTTTCCAAGCAGTGATCCCATCATTTCTAATTTGCCAGGGACTTGCAACCCTGTACTGTTCAACTAAAATAGTGATGACAAGTATAATTTCACCATCAGACTACATATGGATAAAATCCTTGATCTTTCCATCATGAGGTAATAACTCTTACTTAAACACAGGAAGTCATGGTGGCTCACTGATGAAAGAGAACTGTATTTTTCTACAAAACAATATTGCAAACCATGAAAATAGCCCCAAAAATATATATCTGCATTTGATGAATGAATGAGAATTGACAGTACTGAAGGCAAAGAGTTAACATCCTGACTCAAAAATTCAAAAATATTGTTGGTTACTTATGAAAAATATATTAAGAAACTGTTGCAACCCAGACAGAAGCATTATAAAAATTCAATGTGAAGAGCAAACACATGATAATATATACTGTTCAAATTGTTAACATAAAAGACTATTACAAGACTCCTAATATGGGAGTAAACATCAACAAAGGAAAAGAAAGTTTAGGCAAAGGAACACTGTAAGTCAAGATTAACAGAGGAATGATTCCAAATTTTCCAGTCAGCATTAAGTAACAGGCAGAGTAAATGGAAAATTGGTAAGGACAAGTTAGAGATAAACAGAGTTTACAGGTAAAAAGGGACAGGACTGTGGAGAATTTTTTTTTTTTTACTTTGTTATCTGGGAGACATGAGAAAACAAGACTTTACTGAGCAGATGATTAATGTAACAAATAGTTTTAAAGTAAGTATATGAAAGACAAAACAGATCCGAATGCCTTTAGGGCTGATTCTGAGGCCAGAGTGCTATTTAGGACATCTGCCATTCTATGAGTCTGCTGAGTATCTCACTTCCCATGTTGGATCACTCTCCCCTTTATTCAGATCTGGCTGAAAAGCCCATGAGAGTATTTCAGGCATGGAAAGCCAAGACACTCTGGCAAAAGATCTCTGTGAGTGAGATCCCAGTGGAAAGAACAGGTCTTCAAAGAAGGAGGTACCTTTCTCTGAAGGGAGGAGAGAACCTCCACTTTGACTATGACCTTGTCTAAACAAGATAAGAGTCGGAGTACTCAAGGGGCTTCCATAGCCTTGGAAACTCATGACTGGTGCATAGGGAGATTACTGATGCCATAAACAGGAGTGTCAATTGGTAAAGTCAAGAACAGGAGTCACTGTGCACTTACTCCTCATGTAGGATCTCTGTCCTTAATGTGCTGTGTATTGAGATTTAATGCTATAACGAGTACTCAAACAGTAGTTTTCACTTTGTGTTTCTATGGGGGTGCAAACTGTTGAAATCTTTACTTAATGCATACTAAACTGATCTTCTGTAAAAAAAAAAAAAAAAGAAAGAAAGAAAAAGTAATTATCAATTCCCAACTTGACTCTCACTGGGATTAAACATGACAATAGGTCTGATCTGATTTCATCATCATTTAAAAAAAAATCATCTATTATTTTTCACTTTATGTTTCTGTGTGGGAGCAAACTGTTATACTAAGCTGATCTTCTGTATATTAAGATAATCGAAAATGAATCTTGATGTGAATGGAAGGGGAGAGGGAGTGGGAAAGGGGAGGGTTGTGGGTGGGAGGGACGGTATGGGGGGGAAGCCATTGTAATCCATAAGTCGTACTTTGGAAATTTATATTCATTAAATAAAAGTTAAAAAAAAAGAAAGACAAAACAATTTTCTCAAGAGTTTGAAAGCCATATTTTCATTGTTAATAAAATATTTATTTTCTATGATTCCATAAATAGCCACATCTATTCTCTATATAATTCTCTATATAAATGTTTTCATGACATAAAAATCAAAATTCACTTTATTTAAACAAGATTACAACACTTGATATTTTTCATATTTTTCAGCTTCATTTTTGTTTTTCTTGGTAAAATAAGCAATGTAACCTATGATCTAATCCATTTATAAACTCAAAATTCAGGCTATTGATCCAGATTTTGTGTTAAAATTAAGATTTTGCTGAGATTGTGAGAAAGGAAATTGAGTTATATATTTTTCTTGAAAAAAGCGGAACCCAAAATACATAATTTGAAATAGATAGCACAAGTTGCACTTTACAGTAAGTAAGCAGTTTCAGTATGCTTACCATATAAATACTTTGCTAAACTTATACTTACAAGTCTGGTTAAGGTTAGGAAAGATCTATATCAACTTAATGAACTCTGATTCTGCTGACACACTCAGCAAAGATAGTTTAAAATATAAGATGTTACTCTTACACAGTATAGGAAATTCTAACACAAGCTAGAATGGCATTTTAAATACAATTTCAGATGTCTTTTTGTCATGCAGACTTTAAAGGTTTATTTGCATGATATTTTTTGTTGGCAGATATATCCTTACTATAAAGGCTCAAACTAAACTATTAAAAATTATACCATTTAACTATAGTCACATATTAGTTTTCCTTGCATTGATTTTATGCATAAACACATTAAAGAAATCATAAGGGAAAAAAGAAAACAGGGGCTTACAAAGAACATCAGTAAGTGAAAGTATTTTTCAAAGTTGGATATCTAAAACATAAAGCACCTTAAATTGAGTGTTATAAAAGAACAGCATGTTCAAACAAAGATATAATATCTGAATAGAGACACATATGTTTTGATTATATTATGATAGATCATGAAACCAAATAAAAAATCTGAGCAGAATTACTTGGATTTATTTGCAGGCACAGCTCATGTTATTTTGCTCCACTTCATTGCATTTCACAGATACTACACTTTTCACAAATTGAAGGTTTCTGTCAATCCCCTGTCCACTAAGTCTATTGTCACAATATTACCAACATCACATGCCGTCTCACAACTCTATGTCACATTTTAGCAATTACCAAATTATTTCAAACTTTTTCATTATTATTACATTAGTACAGTTATGATGATCTGTGATCAATGGTTTTAATTACTACTTTGTAATTTTGTGGTATATCATGAAACATGTCCATAAAAGACAATAAACTTAATCAATGGGTGTTGTATATATTCTGACAGCTTCATCAACTGGCCATTCTCCCATCTATCTCTCTCTTCTCAGGCTTCCCTACTCCCTAAAAATAGTATAATATTAAAATTGATCCAGTTAAGGACCCTATGGCATTTTCTATCTGTTCAAGTAAAAACAAGAATCTCATATTTCTCACTTTAAGTAAAAACCAGAAATGATTAAACTTAATGAAGGCATGTAAAAAGCTGAAATCTGTCAAAACATATGCCTCTTGCACTAGTTGGCCAAACTGTGAGTGCAAAGCTAAAGTTCTTTCTTTATTTCTTTTTTTTTATTTTTTATCAATATAAAGAGAAAAGATTTCATGCATTCCATATGTACAATTCCAAGAAGACAACCACACTTCCCTCACTGTCATGCCCCCACCCAATTCCTCCCACTCATCCTCCCCTTTCTTAAACAGTTTTTTGCAAAGCCATAATTTTAATCCACTCTAAATCCAAGACTTAATTCACCACTAATAATAATATGCAACAAGTAAAAAGTAGGAAGATAACAGAGGTATAAACAAGGTCTAAAAGTGACAATCACATTCAAAAATGACCATTTCATTCCTGTACTTTTGCTGGTATTGTATTTTAACAGCCACATATCAGAGAAACTATATGAAATTTGTCTTCTTGAGACTGTTTTACTTCAATAAGTATAATGGTTTCAGATTGCAACCATTTTGTTGTGAAAGATAGACTTAATTCTTTTTTTACTAATGAGTAGTATTCCATAGTGTATGTATACCATATTTTCTTTATGCCGTCATCACTTGATGAACATCTGGGTTGAGTCCATATCTTAGCTATTGTGAATTGAGTTGCAATAAACATGGGGGTACAAATAACTCTTTCATATGCTGATTTCATTTCATTTTGGTAAGTTCTCAGAAATGGCTGGGACACATGGTAGATGTATTTTCAAATCTCTGAAGAAAAGTGACTTCTGTAATGGTTGTACTAGGATGTATTCCCACCAACAGAGGCTTAGGATACTTTTTCCCTACATCCTTCACATAATTTAATGTTTTTTGATTTTTATATGAGTATCATACTAACTGGTGTGAGATGAAACCTCATTGTGGTTTTTATTAACATTTTCCAGGTGGCTAGTGATCCTGAGCATCATTTCATGTGTCTGTTGGCCATTTGAATTTCATCCTCCTGGAAAATTTTCTGTTCATGTTCTTTTCCCATTTCTTTTTTTTTATTAGATAGGTAGTTACAGACAGTAAGAGAGACAGAGAGAAAGGTCTTCCTTCCATTGGTTCACCCCCCAAATGGCCACTATGGCCAGCACTGCACCGATCTGAAGCCAGGAGCCAGGTGCTTCCTCCTGGTCTCCCATGTGGGTTTAGGGGCCCAAGCACCTGGGCCATCCTCCACTGCCCTCCCGTGCCACAGCAGAGAGCTGGACTGGAAGAGGAGCAACCGGGACTGGAACCCGGTGCCCATATGGGATGCCGGTGCCACAGGCGGAGGATTAGACAATTGATCCGCGGCGCTGGCCCCATCTTTTCCCATTTCTTAACTGGGTTATTTGTTTTGTGATTGTTGAGTTTCTTGAGTTCATTATAGACCATGGATATTAATCCTTTATCAGTTGTATAGTTTACAATTATTCTCTCCCATCCTGTCAACTGCATCTTTGTTGAGTATTTCCTCTGTGGTGCAGAAGCTTCTTAGTTTTATGGAATTTCATTTTGCTATTTTTGCTTTTTTTGCCTGTCCTTCTGGAGCCTTTTGCAAAAAGTCTTTGCTTGCACAAATGTCTTGCAGAGTTTGTGCATTGTACTCCTCTAGTACTTTGATGGTATCAGGTCACAGATTTGGGCCCTTGATCCATTTGGAGTTCGTTTTTGTGTAAGATGTAAGGCAAGGATATTTGTTCATATTTCTGTATGCATGGATACAATTTTCCAGAACCATTAGTTGAAGAGGCTCTCCTTTCTTAAGGGCTTGATATCAAACCATTTGGTAAAGATTAGTTGGTTGGAGATGAGTAGATTAATTTCTGGGTTTCTATTCTATTCCATTGGTCCACATGTTTATTTTTGTGCCATTACTAGGCTGTTTTGATTGTAACTGCCCTGCAATATCTCTTATTCAGAATATCTAGTGATTCCATATGAATTTTAGCATCATTTTGTCCAAGATCCAAGAAGAATAAAATTGGTATTTTGTTGAGGATTCCATTGACTCTGTAATTGCTTTTGGTAGTATGGACATTTTGATGATTGATTCTTCAATCCACGTACATAAAAGATTTTTTCCATTTTTCCTGTCTTACATTTCTTTTACCATTGTTCTGTAATTTTCATTGTAGAGATCTTTCTTTTACACTCTTGGTTAAATTTATTCCAAGGTTTTTAAATTTTTCATAGCAATTGTGAATAATATTGATTTTAAAGATTCTCAGACCTGACATTGTCTGTGTATAAAGAACTATTGATTCTGTGTTGATTTTATATCCCACAACTTTGCCAAACTCCTTTCTGAGTTCCAATAATCTGTTAGTGGAATTTTTCCCCTATATGTAGAATCATATCATCTGCAAACAGGCACAATTTCACTTCCTCCTTTCTAATTTCTATCTGTTTCATTTATTTTTCTTTTTTAATGGCTCTAAGACTTACAGCACTATATTGAGTAGCAATGGTGGAAGTGGGCATCCTCGCCTGGTTGTGGATCTTAATGGAAAAACTTCTAAATTTTCCCCATTCAATATGTTGTTGACAGTGGGTTTGTTATATACTATCTTGATTGTGTTGAGAAATATTCCTTCTATACCCAATTTGCTTGAGATTTTCATCATGAAATGATGTCATATTTTAGTAAGTGTTTCTCTGTACCTATTGAGATAAATAAATATTCTTTTTATTCTTCAATTTATAAATGTGATGAATCAAATTTATTGATTGCATATGTTGAACCATCCCTGCATACCAGGGATAAATCACACTTGGTCCAGGTGAATGTTCTTTCTGATGTGTTGTTGGATCAATTAACTAATATTTTATTGAGGATTTTTGAACTTATGTTCATCAGGGATATTGGTCTATAGTTTTATGTTGTATATTTTTTGACTTTTGGAATTAAGTTTATGCTGGCCTCATATAAGAAGTTTCACAGGATTCCCTTCCTTTTGATTGTTTTGAATTGTTTGAAAAATTAGAATTAGATCTTCTTTAATGTTTGGCATAATTCAGAAGTGAAGCCATACAGTCCTTGGATTTTTATTTTGGTAGAGTATTTTTACTGATTATATCTCTGTCTTGGTTATTGGTCTGCTTAGGTTTTCTATGTCACCATAACTCAATTTTGATATATTGTCTGTGTCCAGAAATCTATCCATTTATTCTAGATTTTCCATTTTATTGACATATGGCTGATTGCAGTAAATCCTGATGAATCTATTTCTTTTTTTAAAAAGATTTATTTATTTGAAAATCAGAGTTACACATAGAGAGAAGCAGAGGCAGAGAGAAACAGAGAAAGGTCTTCCATCCATTGGTTCACTCCCCCAGTTGGCTGCAAAGGCTAGAGCTGTGTCATTCCAAAACCAAGAGCCAGGAGCTTCTTCCAGGTCTCCCATGTGGGTGCAGTGGCCCAAGGACGTGGACCATCTTCTACTGCTTTCCCAGGATAGCAGAGAGATGGATTGGAAGTGGAGCAGCCAGGACTTGAACGGGTGCCCATATGGGATGACAGCACTTCAGGTAGCAGCTTTACCGACTATGCCACAGTGCCAGCACCGAATTTTTCCATGTCTGTGGTATCCCTTTTAATCTCTTATTTTTTTTTAAACTTTTATTTAATGAATATAAATTTCCAAAGTACGACTTATGGATTACAATGGCTTCCCCCCCATACTGTCCCTCCCACCCACAACCCTCCCCTTTCCCACTCCCTCTCCCCTTCCATTCACATCAAGATTCATTTTCGATTATCTTAATATACAGAAGATCAGCTTAGCATACATTAAGTATGGATTTCAACAGTTTGCTCCCACACAGAAACATAAAGTGAAAAATAATAGATGATTTTTTTTAAATGATGATGAAATCAGAGCAGACCTATTGTCATGTTTAATCCCAGTGAGAGTCAAGTTGGGAATTGATAATTTCTTTTTTTTTTTTTTTTTACAGAGGATCAGTTTAGTATGCATTAAGTAAGGATTTCAACAGTTTGCACCCCCATAGAAACACAAAGTGAAATATATTGTTTGAGTACTCGTTATAGCATTAAATCTCAATACACAGCACATTAAGGACAGAGATCCTACATGAGGAGTAAGTGCACAGTGACTCCTGTTCTTGACTTTACCAATTGACACTCCTGTCTATGGCATCAGTAATCTCCCTATGCTCCAGTCATGAGTTTCCAAGGCTATGGAAGCCCTCTGAGTTCTCCGACTCTTATCTTGTTTAGACAAGGTCATAGTCAAAGTGGAGGTTCTCTCCTCCCTTCAGAGAAAGGTACCTCCTTCTTTGATGACCTGTTCTTTCCACTGGGATCTCACTCACAGAGATCTTTTGCCAGAGTGTCTTGGCTTTCCATGCCTGAAATACTCTCATGGGCTTTTCAGCCAGATCCGAATGCCTTTAGGGCTGATTCTGAGGCCAGAGTGCTATTTAGGACATCTGCCATTCTATGAGTCTGCTGAGTATCTCACTTCCCATGTTGGATCACTTTCCCCTTTATTTACTCCATCGGTTAGCGTTAGCAGGTACTAGACTTGTCTATGTGCTCCCTTTGACTCCCAGTCCCTCCACCATGACCAACTGTGAACTGAAATTGATCACCTGGAACAGAGAGATGGCATCGGTACATGCCACCTCGATGGGATTGAATTGGAATCCCCTGGTATGCTTCCAACTCCACCACTTGGGGCAAGTCAGCCTGAGCATGTCCCAAATTATACATCTCTTCCCTCTCCCATTCCCACTCCCATGTTCAACAGGGATCACATTTCAGTTAATTTTCAACACTTAAGAATAACTGTGCATCAATTACAGAACTAAACCAGTCATATTAAGTAGAACAGATAAAAAAAACTACTAAGAGGGATAATGTATTAAGTTGTTCATGAACAGTCAGGGCTATGCTGATCAAGCCACCGTTTCCCATAGTGTCCAACTCACTCCAACAGGTTTCCCTCTTGGTGTTCAGTCAGTTGTCACCGATCAGGGAGAACATATGGTATTTGTCTCTTTGGGACTGGCTTATTTCACTCAGCATGATGTGTTCCAGATTCCTCCATTTTGTTGCAAATGACTGGATTTCGTTGTTTCTTACTGCGGTATAGTATTCTAAAGAGTACATATCCCATAATTTCTTTATCCAGTCTATCGTTGATGGGCATTTAGGTTGGTTCCAGGTCTTAGCTATTGTGAATTAAGCTGCAATAAACATTAGGCTGCAGACCGCTTTTTTGTTTGCCAATTTAAATTCCTTTGGGTAAATTCCAAGGAGTGGGATGGCTGGGTCGAACGGTAGGGTTATCTTCAGGTTTCTGAGGAATCTCCAGACTGACTTCCATAGTGGCTTGACCAGTTTGCATTCCCACCAACAGTGGGTTAGTGTCCCTTTTTCCCCACATCCTCGCCAGCATCTGTTGTTGGTAGATTTCTGCATGTGAGCCATTCTAACCGGGGTGAGGTGAAACCTCACTGTGGTTTTGATTTCCATTTCCCTGATTGCTAGTGACCTTGAACATTTTTTCATGTGCCTGTTGGCCATTTGGATTTCCTCTTTTGAAAAATGTCTATTGAGGTCCTTGGCCCATCTCTTAATTGGGTTGTTGGTTTTGTTTTTGTGGAGTTTCTTGATCTCTTTGTAGATTCTGGTTATTAACCCTTTATCTGTTGCATAGTTTGCAAATATTTTTTCCCATTCTGTCGGTTGTCTCTTCACTCTCCTGACTGTTTCTTTTGCAGTACAGAAACTTCTCAATTTGATGCAATCCCAATAGTTGATTTTGGCTTTGACTGCCTGTGCCTCCCGGGTCTTTTCCAGAAATTCTTTGCCTGTGCCAATATCTTGAAGGGTTTCTCCAATGTTCTCTAGTAACTTGATGGTGTCAGGTCATAGATTTAGGTCTTTAATCCATGTTGAGTGGATTTTTGTGTAAGGTGTAAGGTAGGGGTCTTGCTTCATGCTTCTGCACGTGGAAATCCAATTTTCCCAGCACCATTTATTGAATAGACTGTCCTTGCTCCAGGAATTAGTTTTAGATCCTTGATCAAATATAAGTTGGCTGTAGATGTTTGGGTTGATTTCTGGTGTTTCAATTCTGTTCCATTGGTCTATCCATCTGTTTCTGTACCAGTACCATGCTGTTTTGATTACAACTGCCCTGTAGTATGTCCTGAAGTCTGGTATTGTGATGCCTCCGTCTTTGTTTTTGTTGTACCAGATTGCTTTAGCTATTCGAGGTCTCTTGTGCCTCCATATAAATTTCAGCACCATTTTTTCCAGATTTGAGAAGAAGGTCTTCGGTATCTTGATTGGTATTGCATTGAATTTATAAATTGCTTTTGGGAGAATGGACATTTTGATGATATTGATTCTTCCAATCCATGAGCATGGAAGATTTTTCCATTTCTTGGTATCCTCTTCTATTTCTTTCTTTAAGGTTTTTTAATTTTCATCGTAGAGATCTTTAACGTCCTTGGTTAAGTTTATTCCAAGGTATTTGATTGTTTTTGTAGCTATTGTGAATGGGATTGATCTTAGAAGTTCTTCCTCAGCCATGGCATTGTCTGTGTATACAAAGGCTGTTGATTTTTGTGCATTGATTTTATACCCTGCTACTTTGCCAAACTCTTCTATGAGTTCCAATAGTCTCTTAGTAGAGTTCTTTGGGTCCCCTAAATATAGAATCATGTCATCTGCAAAGAGGGATAGTTTGAGTTCTTCCTTCCCAATTTGTATCCCTTTAATTTCTTTTTCTTGCCTAATAGCTCTGGCTAGAACCTCCAGAACTATATTGAATAGCAGTGGTGAGAGTGGGCATCCCTGTCTGGTACCAGATCTCAGTGGAAATGCTTCCAACTTTTCCCCATTCAATAGGATGCTGGCTGTGGGTTTTTCATAGATTGCTTTGATTGTATTGAAGAATGTTCCTTCCAAACCCAGTTTGCTTAGAGTTTTCATCATGAACGGGTGTTGTATTTTATCAAATGCTTTCTCGGCATCTATTGAGAGAATCATATGGTTTTTCTTCTGCAGTCTGTTAATGTGGTGTATCACATTGATTGTCTTGCGCACATTAAACCATCCCTGCATACCAGGGATAAATCCCACTTGGTCTGGGTGGATGATCTTTCTGATGTGTTGTTGCATTCTATTGGCGAGAATTTTATTGAGGATTTTTGCATCTATGTTCATCAGGGATATTGGTCTGTAATTCTCTTTCAGTGCTGCATCTTTCTCTGGCTTAGGAATTAAGGTGATGCTGGCTTCATAGAAAGAATTTGGGAGGATTCCCTCTTCTTTGATTGTTCTGAATAGTTTGAGAAGAATTGGAGTTAGTTCTTCTTTAAATGTCTGGTAGAATTCAGCAGTGAATCCATCTGGTCCTGGGCTTTTCTTTGTTGGGAGGGCCTTTATTACTGTTTCAATTTCTGTCTCAGTTATGGGTCTGTTTAGGTTTTTGATGTCTTCCTGGTTCAATTTAGGCAGGTTGCATGTGTCCAGGAATCTATCCATTTCTGATAGGTTTCCCTGTTTTCTGGCATACAAGTCCTTGTAGTAATTTCTGATGATTCTTTTTATTTCTGTGGTGTCTGTTGTTACATTTCCTTTTTCTTCTCTGATTTTATTGATTTGGGTCTTTTCTCTTCTTTTTTTAGTTAGTTGGGCCAATGGGGTGTCAATTTTGTTTATTTTTTCAAAAAACCAGCTCTTCGTTTGGCTGATTTTTTGTAATGTTTTTCTTGATTCAATCCTGTTGATTTCTTCTCTGATTTTAATTATTTCTCTTCTCCTACTAGATTTGGGTCTGGTTTGCTGTAGGTTTTCTAGATCCTTGAGGTGAATTGAAAGCTCATCTATTTTGTGTCTTTCCAATTTCTTGATGTAGGCACCTATTGATATAAACTTTCCTCTTAACACTGCTTTTGCTGCATCCCATAAGTTTTGGTATGTTGTGTTGTTATCCTCTTTTACTTACAGAAAGTTTTTGATTTCTCTTTTGATTTCTTCTATGACCCATTGTTCATTCAGGAGCATGTTGTTCAATCTCCATGTGTTTGCGTATGCTCTAGGGATTCCTGAGTTGCTAATTTCCAACTTCATTCCTTTATGGTCTGAGAAGCTGCATGGTATGATTCTAATTCTTTTGAATTTGCTGAGACTTGCTTTATGGCCTAGTATGTGGTCAATCCTAGAGAAGGTTCCATGTACTGCTGAGAAGAATGTAAAATCTTTAGCTGTAGGATTGAAAGTTCTGTATATATCTGTTAGATCCATTTGGGCTATAGTGTCGTTTAAATCTACTGTATCCTTGTTGATCTTCTGACCGGATGATCTGTCTATTTCTGAGAGTGGAGTATTGAAGTCCCCCAGTACTACTGTATTGGGGTCTAAGTCTCCCTTTAAGTCCGTTAATAAATCTTTTAGATAAACTGGTGCCCTGTAGTTAGGTGCATA
This sequence comes from Oryctolagus cuniculus, assembly GCF_051225735.1. Taxonomy (NCBI): domain Eukaryota; kingdom Metazoa; phylum Chordata; class Mammalia; order Lagomorpha; family Leporidae; genus Oryctolagus; species Oryctolagus cuniculus. The sequence goes on along the minus strand of NC_142874.1, from coordinate 61,581,040 downwards.
TACATTGATAATTGTTATATCTTCCTGTTGAATTGATCCCTTAATCATTATGTAGTGTCCCTCTTTGTCTCTCTTAACAGTTTTTGTGGTAAAGTTTATGTTGTCTGATATTAAGATGGCTACGCCCGCTCTTTTTTCATTTCTGTTGGCATGGTATATCTTTTTCCAGCCTTTCACTTTCAGTCTGTATGGATCTTTGTTGGAAAGATGTGTTTCTTGTAAGCAGCAAATAGATGGGTTTTGTTCCTTAACCCAATCAGCCAATCGGTGTCTTTTAACTGGACAGTTCAGGCCATTCACGTTCAATGTGACTAATGATAAGTGGTAACTTTGCCCTGCCATTTGCCAAAGATAAGTTCTAATATATGCTTTGAATTCCCTGTGATCTTTTGCTGTGAGGTTTCCTTCCTTGGTTTCCTTCCTTTACCTTCTTTCATATTGATGACCGTGTTTCTGTGTTTCTGTGTGTAACACATCTTTAAGCATCTTTTGCAGGGCTGGACGAGTGGCAACAAATTCTTTCAATTTCTGTTTGCAATGAAAAGTCTTTTTTTCACCTTCATTCACAAATGATAGCTTTGCAGGATATAATATTCTGGGCTGGCAGTTTTTCTCTCTTAGTACCTGGGCTATATCTCGCCATTCCCTCCTAGCTTTTAGAGTTTCTGATGAGAAGTCAGCTGTGAGTTTGATTGGAGATCCTCTGAGAGTAATCTGACGTTTCTCTCTTGCACATTTTAGGATCTTTTCTTTATGTTTCACTGTGGAGAGTTTAATTACAACGTGTCGTGGTGAGGATCTCTTTTGGTCGTGTTTATTAGGGGTTCTGTGAGCTTCCTGTACTAGGATTTCTCTGTCCTTCTCCAAACCTGGGAAATTTTCTGCTAATATCTCACTAAAAAGGCCTTCTAATCCTTTCTCCCTCTCCATGCCTTCAGGAACTCCTAGAACCCGAATGTTGGGTTTTTTCATAGTATCCTGAAGATTCCTGACAATATGTTTTAGATTTCTAATTTCCTCGTCTTTTCTTTGGTCTGACTGTATCCTTTCCTGTTCTCTGTCTTCTAAGTCCGATATTCTCTCTTCTGCTTCACCCATTCTGTTTGTAAGGCTCTCTATTGTGTTTTTCATTTGATCTATTGAATTCTTCACTTCAGTCACTATCACAGTTTCCTGTTGTACTAGTTGTTTCGTTTCATTTTGATTCCTCCTTAATATTTCATTTTCACGAGAGAGATTTTCTATCTTGTCCATGAAGGATTTCTGTAGTTCAAGAATTTGTTTTTGAGAACTTCTTAATGTTCTTATCAATTTTTTGAGATCTGCTTCTTGCATTTCTTCTATGTCATCATCTTCATAATCTTGAATTGGGGTGTCTTTTTCATTTGAGGGCGTCATGGTGACTTCCTTGTTTTTATTACCTCGGTTTTTGCGTTTGTTATTTGGCATATTGGAGATATTTGGTTTCTTCACTGTGGTGCTTTTTCTTGTTATACTATGACTCTAGATTAAGTTTTTGATGGAGCCTTAGGGCTTGAGATGGGTGTGGCCTGAGAGCTCTGTTTGGTGTGCCAAATGTGACACTCCCAGGTTAGGCGTGGTAAATCTCTCTCTCTCTCTTTCTTTTTTTTTTTTTTTTTTTTTTTGATTCAAAAGGGAAGTAATTCCGCACAGCTGAACGAAGTTGGAGGTAGTTAGCAGGCAAATGATATACCCACAGGAGCCAGAGATCGGAAGCTCTTTCCCAAGGACCACACAGGGAATCTGTTTGGCCCTCAGAGTGGGCTCAAATTCTCCTTCAGCCTCCCACTGGGTTGCCAAAGTTACGGAATTGTAGCGTCTCTGGAGAGTGCTCACCTGAATTCCGTGAGTTCTCTCCCCCACCGTCTCTTTTTTCACAGTCTCAGTTCAGTAGCACCACAAATTTACTAGGTCCTAATCTCCTGTTAATTCGCCCCACCCAGAGTCAGGTTTTTCTGCTAGGCTCAGGGCCGGTGCAGACCTGAGGTCGCTCTGCTTATGACGTATGTCCAAGATGGCGCCTGCTCTTTGTCTTGCTCGCCCTTGAGAGGTGAGCGGAGAGAGAGAAACCCGTGTCCGTACTAGTCACCTTTTTTTTTTTTTCTCTCTCTCTCTCTCTTCCAGTTAGCCTTGTGAACTTCCCCCCCGGGGGTCGTTCCCTCTAGTCTCCTCTCTCCGCTTGCCTGCCGGTGTCTCGGGCTATTGAGGTTCGGCTCACCTCGCGTTCCAGCGCTGGTGTGTTGAGTCTGCCGCTGGTGTCCCGAACTGTGGGCTCCCACGCTCTCCACGCAGATCCGCTGTGAGTCACGTGTTCTGGAAGAGTTTCTCCTGCTGTTTCCTCCCCTACTCTTCCTTGAACCTGCAGTATCTCCACTGTTATTAAACTATCTCTCCCCAGACTATCAGTGTGCTCCCTTCCTATTCCGCCATCTTGCCGGAAAACCCCTTAATCTCTTATTTTATTTATTTGGTTCTTCTCCCTCTTTTATTGGTTAGTTGAGCAAATGGTATATCAATTTCATTTATTCTTTAAAAAAAAAAACAGTTCTTCATTTCACTGATCTTCTGTTTTATTTCTTACTTCAATTTTGTTTATTTCTTCTCTATTTTAAATTATTCTTTCCTTTTACTAATTTTCGATTGGTTTGTCATTGGTTTTCGAGGACCTTGAGATGCATTAATAGATCATTTATTTGATGCCTTTCCAATTTTCTTATATAAGCACTAGTGGATATACACTTCCCTCTCAACACTTTATTGTATCTTGTAAGTTTGCATATGTTGTATGTCATTTTTAGGAATTTTTTTTATTTCCCTTTACATTTCTTCCATGACCTAGTGTTCATTCAGGAGTATGTTGTTCACACTCCATGTCTCCAGTCTCTATGTGAATATTTTCTATATTTTCAAAAGTTGTTAATTTAGAGCTTAATTCCATTGTGATCAAAAAAGACACATGGTATGATTTTGTTTTTTGTTTTTTATTTGACAGGCAGAGTTAGACAGTGAGAGAGAGAGAGACAGTGAGATGACTATCCTTCTTTGTTTCTGTGTGCAGCACATCCTTATGAATAATTTGTAAGACCAAATGAGTGCTGACAAATTCTTTCAATTTCTGTTTTTTTGGGGAGGTCTTCATTTCATCTTCATTTATAATTGACAGATTTGCTAGGTGCAACATTCTATTTTCTTACTTTTAGGATTTGGACTATATCTCTACATTCTTTCCTAGCCTGTAAGGTTTCTGCTGAGAAATCAGATGTTAGTCTAATTAGGGATCCTCTGAAGGCACCCTGGTGTTTCTATCATGCACATTTTAGAATCTTTATGCTTTACTATTGAAAGTTTGACTATATTGTGTCTTTTCTATATTGAAGATCTTTTCATATCATGTCTATTGGGAGTTCTGTTTGCTTCCTCTACTTGGATGTCCCATTTCTCCAAATTAGGGAATTTTTCTGATATAATATTGCTGAAGAGGCCTTCTAATCTATTCTGTCTTTCTATGCCTTCAATAACTCCTAAAACATGTATGTTTCATCACTTGGTAGTATCCCACACTATTTCCAATTGCTCTATGTTTTCCTTCTTTTTTTTTGTCTGACAGATATTTCCAACTATGTGTCTTCTAACTCAGATTTTTTTTCTGCCTTACCATCTGTTGTTGAGGCTTTCCACTGCATTTTCTATTTGGCATTTTGAATTCTCCATTCTTAATATTTCAGTTTCATTTGTCTTCAATACTTCTATTGCTCAGCAAAATTTTTCATCCTTATCATATATGGATTTCTTCATCTTATGAGTTTGTTTCTCTGTTTTTCTGAGTAATCATATCTTCATTTTAATTCATTTATAAGTATTTCATTATTTTATTCTTATTCACATTCTAATATTGAAGTGCTCTTGTGTTCGTTTTAGGGAGTCAGTTTGTCTTCCTCGTTCTTGTTTCTTTTATTTCTGAATTTGGTTTAGGCACATGTGGAAACACTTGTTGGTTTTCTCCACTGATGGATTTTAATCTTTAAGCTATGCCCCTATGGCTTAGTAGAGTGTCTGCTCCTTCAGTGAATATCCAGAAGTGTGTGCTGAGTGGGGCCCAGGAGCTCTGGTCAGTGCTCAAGGGTACAGTGAGATTCCAGGATGACACCCAAGTTGGGCGTGGTAGATCTCCTCTTGTCAGAAGGTGGCAGGGTGTGATCACATCTGCTGGTTTCATCACAGCCTCACCTTCTCTCTTCCAAGATGATCAATGGCCAAGGGGAGTTCACAATGCTTACAACTCCTACTCTACTCACATTAGCACATGAACCCCACAAATTACCTATGTAGTCCTTAGGGTGATCACAGAACACTCAGCAATGACCCATCCCAGGCAGTCAGGGAAATCTGAGCCTCTGATTCCTGACACAGTGATGGCCCTGAGACCCCGTTTTACCCCACATCCTATTGCGCAGTCACAGAATTCTCACAGTCACAGTGTGCAAAGCTCCAGTGGAAGGGGATCCACTCTCATCCCTGCCTTCCTTCCTGGTCCACAGAGATAGCAGGGCCTTACCCGGAGGCAATTGCCTGAGGGAGACCAGCCTTGGCAGTTTGAGCTCCAAAGCCTGTGATAGGGTGAGGGGATGGGAGCTCCCCACAGTCCTAAATCCTAAATTGGCAGCCCCTGCCAACCATGTATTCCAGACTCAAAATCAGTGGTGAACACGGATTTTGCTTTGATAAATCCCCTAATTGTGCACTAAAGAGCCACAGCAGCCTCTACTGGTGTAAAGATGGTGCTTTCTCCCTGATATTCATCAGGGACTCTTGTGTAGGGATGGGGAAATAGAAAAATGCTTTTCTTACCCAGGATCCTCCAGATGGACTCAGAGTCAGTGTGTGCCATAAGGTTCTCCCCGGGCAATATCACCAGTGACAGAGTTGCAGCGTTCTGCTCTCATCTCACTGTCAAAAGCAAGTGTGGGGTGTCCACTCCCTGCCGCACGCTTGTACTGTCCATGCTGCTCCCCAGCATCACTCTTCTTTCTGTGGAATTTCCACGGCAAATCTCTCTCCAACTCTCCCCTGGGAATGCATTTCTTTCACTTTTCTTTTGTTATTTTCTCCTGGTCAAAAACAGCATATCATTTCCCTGTTCATCCATCTTTGAATTTCCTAAAATTCTTTTAAAAAGATTTATTTATTTATTTATTTATTTGGCAAAGTTACACAGAGAGGAAGAGAGAGACAGAGAAAGGAAGAGAGAGAGAGATATCTTCCATCTGCTGGTTCACTACCCAAATGACCTCACTGTTTGGGACAGGACAGAGCTGAAGGCAGAAGCGTAGAATTCTATTTCTGGCCAGGTCTTCCACATGAGTGTAGATGCCCAAGGACTTTTGCCATCTTCTTCTGTTGTTTTTCTTTTTTAACTTTATTTAATGAATATAAATTTCCAAAGTACAGCTTATGGAGTACAATGGCTTCCCCCCCCCATAACGTCCCTCCCACCCACAACCCTCCCCTTTCCCTCTCCCTCTCCCCTTCCATTCACATCAAGATTCATTTTCAATTCTCTTTATATACAGAAGATCAGTTTAGCATATATCAAGGAAAGATTTCAACAGTTTGCACCCACATAGAAACACTAAGTGAAAAATACTGTTTGAGTACTAGTTATAGCATTAAATCACAATGTACAGCACATTAAGGACAGAGATCCTACATGAGGAGTAAGTACACAGTGACTCCTGTTGTTGACTTAACAAATTGACACTCCTGTTTATGGCATCAGTAATCACCCTAGGCTCTTGTCATGAGCTGCCAAGGCTATGGAAGCCTTTTGAGTTCACTGACTTTGATCTTATTCAGACAAGGTCATAGTCAAAGTGGAAGTTCTCTCCTCCCTTCAGAGAAAGGTACCTCCTTCTTCCTCCTTCTTTGATGACCTGTTCTTTTTTTTTTTTTTTTTTCCAGAGTGTCTTGGCTTTCCATGCCTGAAATACTCTTATGGGCTTTTCAGCCAGATCCGCGTGCCTTAAGGGCTGATTCTGATAAGGGCTGCTTCTGAGGCCAGAGTGCTGTTTAGGACATTTGCCATTCTATGGGTCTGCTGTGTATCTCGCTTCCCATGTTGGATCATTCTCTAGGGAGTAGGATTTTAAGTGGAGCAGATGGGATTTAAACAAGTGCCCATAGCTTCACAGATGGTGGCTTGAACCACTGTGCCACAATGTTGGCCCTATTACTGGTAAAGTTTTTTTTTGTTTGTTTGTTGTTTTTTTTTTTCTTTTTTTTTTTTGACAGGCAGAGTGGACAGTGAGAGAGACAGAAAGGTCTTCCTTTTCTGTTGGTTCACCCCCTAATCGCCGCTATGGCCGGCGCACTGCACTGATCCGAAGCCAGGAGCCAGGTGCTTTACCTGGTCTCCCATGCAGGTGCAGGGCCCAAGCACTTGGGCCATCCTCCACTGCACTCCTGGGCCATAGCAGAGAGCTGTACTGGAAGAGAAGCAACCGGGACAGAATCTGGCACCCCGACCGGGACTAGAACCTGGGGCGCTGGCGCCGCAGGCGATGATTAGCCTATTGAGCTGCGGTGCCGGCCCTAATCTACCAGTAAAGTTCTTGAGAGATATTAAAAGTGCTACCTTTAGAGAACAATGTATTAAGATTTGGTTATCTAGAGAGAATTAAACAATCACAAATCCCCATAAGCCAAAGCCTAAGACAAAGTAAACTGCTAATTCTCTTCACTTCTATAAAGGTTGGGCAAGATGTGGAAGCTATGAAAGAAAAAGTATTATACTAGCAGAGATTGGCTTTTGAGGTTTAAGGAAAGAAGCCATCTGTTGCCATAAAAATGTGCAAGATAAAACAGCAAGTGTTAATATGCAAAAGACAGCATATTTACAGAAGATTGAGTTAAGAAAATTAATGAAGTTGGCTGCACTGAAAAACAAATCTTTGATATAAATGAAACAGCCTTAAATTGGAAGACTAGGATGTGGGTGATCCTGTACCTGGTGGGGAGTCTGCCTGCCCTGCCCATGCAAGAGGTTGAGAGGGTATGGCACACCATGCCTATGGGAAGGACCCGATAACCTGACTGCTGGCAAGCGGTGGGAGCCCCAGGCACATTTCCCCCACCACCCCTTCCTTGTTAAATGGCCCTGTAATTGCCAAACAGGAAACTGCTCCCAAGTGTGGTCCAGACCCATTAGGAGCACCTGGAAAGCTACCCTAGCTACATGACCTGCAAGCTGATTGGAGAAGCATAGCGTTGCCAATATTGACTCTATCCTATAGAATTAGTGTTGCCCTGAATTAACTATACTCCCTCTGCCTGCCCTTTAAAAGGTGTGCTTGGTCATTAATAAAGTTGACATGGTCACCAAACCTTGTCTCCAGTGCTTCTTGAAGAATGCTGTCACCTCACCATCCCAGCAGTGTGGACCTCGCGGGTTGAGTCTGCAATAGGCTATCTACAGCATTCATAGCCAGAGAGAATTGGATGTGTGTCTAAAAAGCATCAAAGGACATGCTGGTTCTCTTTCTAGGGCCTAACACAGCTGATTACTTTAAGTTGAAGCCAAGGCTCACCTGTCATTTGAAAAATCCTAGGGCCTTAAGAAATATTCTTAATCTAGTATACCTAGACTCTATAAATGCAGCTAAAATGCTTGGATGACAGAACATCTATTTACAACATGGTTTATTGAACATTTTAAGCCCACAGTTGAGAACTACAGCTCACAAAACAAAGTAAAAGACTTTTTTTCAAAATATTGCAGTTCATTTAACAATGCACCTGATATCCCAAGAGCTCTGATTAAGAAGTACAATGAGATTATGTTTTTTATCTCTGTTAATACAACATCCATTCTTCAGCCATTGGACAGTGAATAATTTTGACTTTCATCTCTTACTTTTAATTAAGACATAAATATTAAATGTATTTATGGAACACAATGTTATTGCCTGAATTATGTATACATTGTGTACTGTTCAAATCGGTAAAAGCGTATCTGTGTCTTCAAACATTTGTCATAAGTTTTTCATGAAAGCATCTAACGTAATTTATTTTGGCTTCTTGAAATAGGTATTATTATTTATAGTCACTCTACTGGGCAATAGAATGATATAACTTATTTCTCCTATGAATTTATAAATTAATGCCTGTTTGTCAATCTTTCCCTCTTTCCCTTCCCTACTCTTCACAGCCCCTGGTAACGACTATCATACCCTCAATTACTGTGAGGAATACTTTTTTCAAATTACACATCTGAGGGAGATCATGTAGTATTTATCTTTCAGGGCCTCGCTTATTTCATTTAGCCTAATGACCTCTGGTTCCATTTCCATTTCATAAATGAAAATATTTCACCCTTTTTGCAGCTGGATAGAATCCCACTGTGTATATGAAGCTACTTCAAAAAGCTCATTGAAAAGTGGAATTAAAAGTAAGAATTTATTATGATGCCAATGTTTTGGTACAAAACTTTTTCTTAATGTGTGGAAAATGCATTTTATGAAAAAATTTCAAAGCAATTTTATAATAGAATATAAGATTTTATACAGTACTCCATGAAATTTTGAATTACCCTCATATAAAACATTTTTTGTCTATTCATCACCCAATTTATATTTAGGTTGTTTGTACATGTTGAGTCTTGTGAGTAGTGTTGCAATAAACCTGGTTGTGCAGAACTCTTCAACATATATGTATATAGATTATATAAATATTGATTTCATTTCCTTCTTGTGCATGTATTTCCTTTGTATAATCCCAATGGTAGGATTATTGGATCATACAGTGTTTCTGTTTTTAATTTTCTGAAAAACTATCACTATTTTCTATAATGGGTGTAGTAATGTACATTCCCATCAACAAGGGGCCAGTATTCCCTCTTCTCCGTAACCTTACCAACATTTGTGTTCTGTCTTTTTTATAATGCCAATTCTATGGATCGGCACTGTGGCACAGTAAGCAAAGCCTCTGTTTGTAGTACCAGCATCCTAAATGGCCTGGTAACTCCTCTTCCAATCCAGCTCTCTGCTATGGCCTAATAAAGCAGCAAAAGATGGCCCAAGTGCTTGGGCCCTTGTACCCATGTGGGAGACCCAGAAGAATCCTAGCTCCTGGCTTAAGATTGGCTCACCTCTGGCCATTGCGGCCATTTGGGGAGGGAACCAGTGGATGGAAAACCTTTCTCTCTCTCTCTCTCTCTCTCTCTCTCTCTCTCTCCCCCCCCCAATTGTAACTCTATCTCTCAAATAAAAAAAAAAAATACCCATTCTAACAGGGGCGTGGTGATATTTAATTGTAAGATTAATTTTTGTGAGTGTATACTTGATTACTACAAATAATCAGCATTGTTTCATGCTCTTATTGGTCATTGGTATTCTTTTGAGAAATGTCTATTTATATATATTTCTCATTTTTCTTTTCTCAAGAGTTGTTTGAGTTTCATACAAATTCTGGATTTTATCCCTTTGTCAGTTGTATAGCTTAGAAATATTTTTCACCTTCTGTGGGATTTGTCTTCATTAAGTTGCTGTTTGATCTCCTGTACAGAATATTTTCATAAAGTAAAATCCCATTCTTTATTTTTGCTTTTGTTTCATTGTTTCATGGTCTTATCCAAAGTCTTATTATTTAAGAAACACATTTTATAAAACTTTGCCTTAAATAAGTAGTGATTACTCTTATAGATCTTTGCAAAGTAAATTGGAATTCATTTGTAGAGAATTAACCAATCTAGATGCCATTAAGAATATTTATGTGTCATAGGAAGAGGTCCACATATTAATGTTAACAGCAGTGTGAAAGAAGTTGGTACCCACTCTAATAAATGACTTAAAGGGGCTCAGGACTTCAGGGGAGGAAATAACTGTAGATATTGCTGAACTAGCAAGATAAATAGTTAGAAATAAAGCCTAAAGAATTAGAACTATAGCCTAAAGATATGACTGAGGGACAGCGCTGTGGTGCAGCAGGTTAAAGCCTTGACCTGAAGCGCTGGCATCCCATATGGGCTCTGGTTCTAGTCCCAGCTGCTCCTCTTCCAATCCAGCTCTCTGCTGTGGCCTGGGGAAGCAATGGAAGATGGCCCAAGTTCTTGGGCCCCTACTCCCAAGTGGGAGACCTGGAGAAAGCTCCTGGCTCCTGGCTTTCGATCGGCGCAGCTCTGGCCATTGTGGCCATCTGGGGAATGAACCATTTGATGGAGTATCTCTCTCTGTGTCTCTACCACTCTCCGGAATTCTGTCTTTCAAATAAATAAAATAAATCTTTAAAAAAATGATATAACTGAATTTCTACCATCTCAAGGTTCAACTTTAATAAATGAGGATTTGCTTCTTATGGTGAGTAAAGAAAGTAATTACTTAAGATGGAACTTATGCTTGGTGAAGATAATATGAACATGGTTGAAACAAGAGCAAAATATTTAGAATATTATAAATAATTAGAAAATTATTTAGAATATTATAAATAATTAGAAAATTATTTAGAATATTTAAAATATTTAGAATATTATATAAACTTAGTTGCTCTAAACTTAGATCCGTTCTCAGGTTTGAGAGAATTAATTTGCATTTGAAAGAAGCTCTGGCGAAAATGGTATTAAATAGCATCAATCCCACCAAGAGATCTTTCATGAAAGTGTCATTCATTACAGCAAACTTAATTGTTGTTCTATCTGAATATATTGTCAAAATCACCCAAATTGCCAGCAACAAACACAAGGAACAGTTGTCAACACTGAGACAAATTTATCCACCAGCAAAAAGATGATGGCTAGCTGAAGGAACAGATGACAGTTAGTATTGTTTGAATATAAAGTATTTCAGTGAATGTAGTTTTACCGTATAGTTTTAGACATATTATTGCATATTTAATATGCTATAGTTTTGTGTAAACCTAACTGTTATGTCTAGTGTGAAACCAAAAAATTAGTGTGACTTACTTATTGTGATGGTCTGGAACTCAATCAACAATATCTCTGACTTCTGTCTTCACTGCTTTTTAACTTCCATCTATCAATTTTTACATTTGTGTGAAAAGAATAATAGTATTTTAAATGATATAGAAGTGGTTAATATAGTCAGTTGATATTTCTAAATCTATACAAATGAAATATATATATATGTAAACTGTTAAAATACAGTATCCTCAAAAACAGAATTTCTGAGTTACTTTTAAAAAAAGCATTTACTAATCTTTCATGTGGCCTTGAAGCATGTTTTAAATCAATCTGTTTTGTAAATAAAAAAAACTCAAGTATCCAAAAGGAGAAAATGCTGGCACAAAGGACTTCAGTAGGCAACATTGAGATCAAGCTTTCATTTGGTTTTGATTTTCCTTTTGTTTTTATTTTCACAGGAGACAATAAATAAAAATGAAAGAATATCTAAACTCTCTAAGGTAAGATTCTAAACACAACACGTTCTCTTTACCATTCATATGTACCAAAAAGAAAAGAGAGAAATAAATTCAGACACCAGGAGCTTTCTTTGAAAATCACATTACAACAAACACTGTCTATAGAAAATTTTAAAAAGTATATCCCAGAGAAAAAACAAATATCCACTCCTCAATTAAATTAAGTATGGAACCAAGATAATACCATAATGGAAGATACATGGCAGTTAAACCTCTTAAGCCAAAATTGTAAAAGTTTTAATAAAGTAAGGGATATCAAGTAAACTACAATTATTAATTCCTAATTTCTACATCAAAGAGTAAATATTGTCTAAAATTTATAAAGCAAGTTATGAAAGTGACTTAATTAATAGCCAATAAATATAGTGTAAAAAGAGTATTAAGAAAGCTTCAAGGTGACCACATAGAATTTCCCAGTGTCCATCTCCTTTTCTGCAATGAAGAATCAAAGTTGTAATTAAAGAACTCATTTCAAGAGCATGTTGAGGGAGAACACTGGACCTCGGTAAGGGAGATACAGAAACTCCATAGGACAAAGGGTCCTACCATCCCAGCGTGAAAGAGCAGGAAAGTGCACTGACAATTGGAACTTCAGCCCCCAGCTCAGTGCAATCCTTATTGCAAGAGAAAGAGTATATGGATGATCTTATTAGGCTCCATCTTCAGGGACACTGGACATCAGGAACTTTAGTTGCAGGAGGGATCTATGACCATCACAGAGTTAAGAGATCCCTGACATACACACTGTAACTGCTTCAAGGAAGGAACTCACATTATTCCTCCCCTGCTCCTATCCCCAGAGCACATGCTGAAGCGGTGTGACACTATCTTAAGAACTGAGTGACTCTTCTAATCTATGCTGCACTAGGGGACAGAAGTCCTTGCCAATCCCCAAACTTGGAACCTCCCATCATCCCACTATACTAACAACAAAACAACAACAACAACAACATCAAACATTAAAGTCTCACAAACCCAACTAGGTTTAGAAGCAACAGTGACCACCTCACCTTGGCCCAATCAGTGTTCTATACTACCCAGGACAGCTGATTCAGCACAGCGGGGCATGTGTTAATCCCAGAATATTATTAGCTGAAACACCTGCGTCCACAGGCTTTGAGTTGTCCCTCTGCACCACCTATCTCTCCCCAAGGCACAACACATCAGCCATAGACCATAGATAACAGCCAGCTCTGCCCTGCACTTATGTTTCCTTATTAGATCCAGCCCTGCTCTGCAACAAGATCCACAGCTTCCATCTGTAAACCAACCAGCTTCAATTAGCCCCTTTTACTCCACACTGGATCAGCCTGTGTTTGATTACACACATCTGCTGGAACTGAGTGACTCCCTTATCCATCAGGCAGCAACTTTTTTTTTTTTAAGGTTTATCTATTTATTTGAAAGTCAGAGTTACACAGAGAGAGAAGAGGCAGAGAGAGAGAGGGAAAGAGGTCTTCTATCTGCTGGTTCACTTATCAGTTGGCCGCAACTGCAGGAGCTGTGCCAATCCGAAGCCAAGAACCAGGAGCTTCCTCCAGGTCTCCCACTCGGGTGCAGGGGCTCAAGGACTTGGACCATCCTCCACTGCCTTCCCAGGCCACAGCAGAGAGCTGGATCAGAAGTGGAGCAGCTGGGTCTCCAACCAGTGCCCATATGGGATGCTGGCACTTCAGGCCAGGGCATTAACCCGCTGGGCCACAGCGCTGGCCCCAGGCAGCAACTTTAATAGTGCCTGATCTGAAGCCAGTCCTGATGGAGCCCAAGCCTGTTTCAGCTTTGGTGGGAACAATTACACAGGCTGCACAGTTTCCTTTCCATCCCGCCTCTGTTTGGGTGGCTCATGCCCTCCTCAGCCTTTTGGCACATGTGCAGCGCATACACACATGGAATGTGTGCCCAGCACTGCTACAACTGCAGCCTCCACTATTGAAACATACATGTCCTTTTAGAGACTGAGAGGAACCACCCATGTTCCTGCCACCATTGTGATCTTTAACAGAAGGAGGAGCTATAGAAAGACTAAACTTAGCCTTCAACTTGAAATAAAGCCAGTGTAGCCTTCCAATCCAATGTCCCAAGAAACATCTTTGTTTTAAAGCCTTCAATATAAAAAAGTTATATTTTAAAAACTATACTGACAACTTATCCAACAAGTTGCATATGCATATATCAATATGTTACAAAGTTATATATGCATATATATATACAAAGCTATATATGCATATATCAATATAGGGACACAAGAAGTGTAGAAAAAACCAGACAAAATAATGCCATGAAGGGAAAGCAATAACACATCAACATCAGATTCCTTAGAAAGGGGGATTGATAAATGTGTGATAGAAAATTTAAAAATGATTGTAAGGATACAAATAGATTTAAAAATGCTATGGAGTCAAAGGGAATTGGAAAACAAATTCATAATACAAATGAAAAATTCAGGATTTTCATAAGAATTATTTAACTAAAATCAAACATACAATTAAAAATCTCAACAAACTAGAACAAACAGAAGAAAGAATATCTGAGCTGAAGGCAGGTATTTTGAAATATCTCAATCAGACAAAAAGAGAAGATAAGAAAAAGAAGGAAGACAGTCTCTGAAACTTATGGCATCCTATCAAAAAAACAATGACTCTAATTGTAGTTATAACTGAATAGAGGAGAAGACAGCCTGAAAGCCTACTCATTTGCATAATAGTTGAAATTTCACCAATATAAAGAACAGATAAAGATATTCAGGTAATGAGGCCCATATGATCTCAAATAGACATGACCAGAAAACATCCTCACTGTCATATGTTATATTCAAATTCTAAAAATACAGTGGCTGGTGTTGTGGTACAGTAGGTTAAGTTGCTGCTTGTGATGCCAGCATCCCATGTTGGAGTATTGGTTCAAGTCCTGGCTCCTCTGCTTCAGCATCCAGTTTCTTGCTAATGTGTTTAGGAAGGCAGAAGAAGATTGTCCAAGTATTTGTTTCACTGTCACCCATGTCAGACAACAGAATGGAATATGTGGCTCTCAGCTTGAATCTGATTCAGATCCAACTGTTGCAACAATTTGCAAAGTGAACCAGCAGATAGAAATGCATGCCTAACTCTCCTGTCTGTTGCTCTGCCTTTTAAATAAATAAATCTATTTACTTTTTTAAATGCTCAAAAGTACAAAAAATGATCCTAAATTTTACAATAAAAATGAACTATAACTTTTAGATGGGCCCCAGGTTAACAATAATCATATTGGCCAAAAGAAAATGGAAAGACATATTGCAAGTTCTAAAAGAAAACACCTGCCAATCAAAACTACTCCCATGAAAACATATAGAAGCATAGTATGCAATAGAAAAAGAACAAAGGATATTCAATATAAGCACATGAGATATTTCAAATGGTAGAAGTAAGTCATTAAATATCCATAAAGCTTTTAATATAAATGGGCTAAATTTCTCATTTAAAAGATAAGGACTGTCTGAATGAATAAAGAAATATACTTCACTGGAAAAGACTGAAAGTGAAAAAGTATGAAAAAAGATATTCCACACAAATAGGAAACAAAGGTGAGCAGGAGTAGCTATAATTGTATCAGACAAAATAGATACTAAGACAAAAATTGGAAAAGAAAACAAAGAAGTTCCCTATTAATAATCAAGGTTTCAATTCAACAAAATGATATAATGTTAAATGTCTACTCATTTAGTGCTGGTAAAACCAATTTTTTATATTTATTTGACAGGTAGAGTTATAGACATTGAGAAAGAGAGAGACAGAGAGAGAGGTTTTCCTTCCTTAGGTTCACTCCCCAAGTGGCCACAACGGCTGAAGCTGCACCGATCTGAAGCCAGGAGCCAGGTGCTTCCTTCTAGTCTCCCATGCAGGTGCAGGACCCAAGCACTCAGGCCATCCTCCACTACTCTCCTGGCCCACAGCAGAGAGCTGGACTGGAAGAGAAGCAACTGGGTCTAGAACCGGCACCCATTTGGGATCCCGGCACCGCAGGTGGAGGATTAACCAAGTGAGCCATGGCACCGGCCCCACCAATTTTTAAAAGCAAACATTATCAGATCTAAAGAAGAGAAATAAGTTCCAGCATAATAATAATAGGGGACTTCAATATACCACTTTGAGGTATATTGAAACTTACCAGGTATCTGAAATGAGGCATTCTTGTGATGTCAATGACTTGTGGAGTTCATACTAACTCCAATTAGAGGGAAAACAGGTTAATTAATGCCTTCCATAAAAATTAATTTCTACAAAAAATAAAAAGGGGAAAATAGGCCGGCATCATGGCTCTCTTTGTTAATCCTCCACCTGCGGCGCCGGCACCCCGGCTTCTAGTCCTGGTTGGGGTGCCAGATTCTGTCCCGGTTGCTCCTCTTCCAGTCCAGCTCTCTGCTGTGGCCCAGGTGGGCAGTGGAGGATGGCCCAAGTGCATGGGCCCTGCACCCGCATGGGAGACCAGGAGGAAGCACCTGGCTCCTGGCTTCGGATCGGCACAGTGAGCTGGCCACAGTGGCCATTTGTGGGGTGAACCAACAGAAGGAAGACCTTTCTCTCTGTCTCTCTCTCTCAGGGTCTAACTCTGCCTGTCAAAAAAAAAATGGGGAAAATAATATTTACTTAAGAGTCCATCAAGTAGATAATAGGAAGTTAACTAATTAAAATAAAAAAGCTTAAAATAAATTAAAAAGATGAATAAACAAATGATTTCTTCAAAGTATATTCATGCTAATCACAAAGAAGAAAAAGAAAAGCTATCCATAAAATCCACACAAGCTCCTCAAGTAAAATTAAAATAAAACAAATAATAAAAAATAGTTTCTTTTCTTTGTATGAAATTAAAATTGTTATAATGATAATGGTTAAAGTTTACTAACTTAGAGAATAAAATATTATGCTCTTGAATAATTATAGCCATGCTCACTAATATAGTAACCATTAGCCTGATGTGATTGCTTATAATTGATTAAAATGAAATCAAATTTAAAGTTCAGTTTGTACTATCCAAATTTCAAGCCCCATTTGAGTAGTTTGCCTTACTAGATACCATACTGTTTTACAATATTCTCATAATCGATATCTTTTGAAAATCACTACACTTGAATACTATTTATTTAATATTAAAAGCATACACACAGAGAACAGTACAAAAATACACACAGAAAAACAGAAATACACATAACTTATTTTCCCAAGCAAATTCACTAATGAGTATTTCCTCCACAGATTCAATAATACTTTCTTAAAATTACGCTTTTCTCTGTGAAAATGATCTTAATATATTATCACATTATTATTTGCAATAGCAAAACAAGAAACAATTCAAAGTGCTACTAATAAGGGAGTAGTTAAATAATGTATTATGTACAAACACAATAAAATGTTTTCCATTTGTTAAAAATAATATATTTATCAAAGTCAATAGATGTTTTTTAAAAGATTTTATTTATTTGAGAGGTAGAGTTACAGAAAGTGAGAAGGGGAGACAGACAAAGGTCTTCCATTCCCTGGTTCACTCCACAAATGGCTGTAATGGTGGAAGCTGAGCCTATCCAAAACCAGGAGCCAGGAGATTCCTCAGGGTCTCCCACACAGGTGCAGGGGCCCAAACGCTTGGGCCATCTTCTACTGCTTTCCCAGGCTATAACAGAGAACTGTATTGAAAGTGGAACAGCCTGGACTCAAACCAGTGCCCATTTCAGATGCAGACACAACAGGCAGAGAATTAACCCACTGTGTCACAGCGCCAGCCCCAGTCAATGATTTTTATCAAAGATGTCAAGAACAGCAATGGGGAATGAGCAGATATTTCATTAAATGATGCTGTGAAAGCTGAATATGCATACACAGAAGAAAGAAGTTAAACCCTGCTCTATAACCAACTCAAAACGGACTGAAGATTTAAACATAAGACTTCAAATGTAAAACTAAAAAAGTGGGAAAAGTTCCATGACATTGGTCTGGAAAAGTTTTGAAATGTAGAATAGATAAGAAAAACAAAAATAGACAAATTAGAGTATATAAGGTAAAAAACCCCTGCACAGAATGACCAAAGCATCAACATAGTAAAGATGAAGGCAGCAGAGTAGGAGAAAATTTTGTAAAGCATACCCCTGTGAAAGAGTAGCCAACCACAGTCTGTAAATTTAAATAACGTTAAGAGCCAAAAAATAGAGGAATAAAAGAAAGAAAAGGGAAATATAATAATCAAATGACCAGAATAGACATTTCTCAAAAGAAGACACACAAATGATCAACAGGTATATGAGAAAATGTTCTACATCACTGATCATCAGTAAAATGAAAATCAAAACCACAGTGAGATATCACCACATAGCTCTAGGACAGCTATAGTGAAAAAGACAAAGGATACCAAGCATTGGTAAAGATGTGGAGAAAAGGAGTCTTTGTACACTGTCAGCGGGAGTGCAAATTGTATAGCCATTATGGAGAATAGCACGGAGGTTTCTCAAAAAATTTTTTAAAAATAATCTAGCAATCCTACTTCTGGGTTATATTCAGAAGATGTGAAATAACATGTGAAAGAAAGATCTTCACTTCCATGTATATTGCAGAGTCATTTACAATAGCCAAAATATGGAATTAATTGAGATGCCCAACAATGGGTAAATTGGGTAAAGAAAATGTGATAGACACAAACACACACAATTGAATGATGTTCTGCTTTATGAAATAAGCAAGTCTTGTCATTTGTGACAAATGGATGAACCTAGAGAATAGTAAAGTGAAATAAATAAGGTACAGAAACATAAACACTTATATGAGGAGTAGAAAATTTCTGAACTCATGGAACAGAAAGCAGAATGATGGCTACCAGAGGCTGAGAGTGGGGACTTGGGGCAATGTGTGAAGGACATAAAATTTCATGTACATGAATAAGTTCAGTAAGAATCAATACTATAGATCTATTGCGCATCATGGTGACTAGAGTTCATGACAATGAATTATGTACTTGAAAATTGCTAACAAATGAGATTTTAAGTGTTCTCACTGAAAAAAATGATAAGGATGTAAGCTAATGCATATGTTACATGGCTTGATGTAGCAATTCTCCAATTATGCATCTGTCAGATACCATGTTGTATAGCATAAATGTATACAATTTTTATTTGTCAACTAAGAGAGAATATGTTTATAATGTCTAGAAAGCAGTATTTTGGAGGGAGATCTTCATATTAATAAGCAACCTCTGGTTTTCATTTTGTACTTTTCTGCACAACATAATTTTTGTCATTTGTATTTATGATAAATTTATATAAATAGAATAAAATTAATACACTACTCTGTAAATACATAAATAAATCCTATTGATCCAACCAAAGGAATTATTGATGGGTAACAAATTTCACATTAAGCCAGCAACAGTATCCTTATAAGCCAGCAACAATGGGAGTGATTCATTCCAATTATTTTTAAAGATGTGTTTATTTATTCAAAGGCAGAATTGCAGAGTGAGTGACAGGAGAGAAAGAGAGAGATCTTCCACCTGCTGGTTCACTTCCCAAATGGCTACAAGGACCCGAGCTGGACAGATCCAAAGCCAGGAAGTAGGAGCTTCTTCAGAGTCTCCCATGTGGGTGCAGGGGCCTAAAGACTTGAACCATCTTCCATTGCTTTCCCAGATGCACTAGCAAGGATCTGTGTCACAAGTGGAGCAGCAGGGTCTCAAACAAGCACCCATATGGGATGCCCACATTGTACACTGTGGCTTTACCTGCTGTGCCACAGTACCGGCCCCTCAAACTATGGATAATTCACCATTATGCTTGTTAATAGGACATATATGATATTGGATATTAGTTCCGAGATCATACCAAATGTATACTTGTCATTATGAGTTTAGGTTTTATCACTTTTTTATTATAACTTGATGTAAACTTTGTTTCAATCCGTTGATTACTCCAAATATATCCTTAAAAGTACAGAACCAGAGTTTGAGAACCGCCATTGCCAAGCTTTGAAGAATGAGTTCATGATCATTTGAACCCATGATAACATCACACTATGAGAAAGGAGGGGGAGAGTATTACAGCAGCAGACTCAAGTAAATATCTTTAGTCAATTTTAATAATTTAATTTTTCTGCCTCAAAGACTGCTGGAAATGCACATTGGTAGATACAGTTTGACTTGTTTCTGTTATCAGGGATTTACTTGTACTATTTGAGAAACAGCAATGGGTCTTTGAAGTCTAGGGGAAGTAAGGGAAGCTTATACACTGGGGACATTGGATCAATATTTTCATTTCTTTCTCCTGAAAGAGAAAGAAAATTGACAATTAGTTTTGAAAAAGACACCTATTTCAGCAATATAATTTTATACATTCCCAGACTCTCAACTAAATTTTTCATTGCTCTTCTGCCACCCCAAAACATTTTAAATCTAGCAATAATTTCATGGATATGTTTGAATCATGAAATAGGGGACACAGTATTGAGGCAAATATGTTACTCTAGAGATTTGCATGTCTGGCAAAGCAATTTTATTTCATTTCATTCTGCTTGTCCAAAAGTATTTTTTTACTGAACTTGACATTTAATGTTGTAATTTCATATCTGATCAATGAAGCTTTTATTTATATCAAGGGCTTTCATGATGAGAAAATAAAAGTTATAATTTACCACTCCTCCTGTCTTTTCAGGGCAAGTTTCCCAGGAATGACTTTCCATATCAATTCAATTTAGAATTATAAGGGATTAAATAAATAATAAATAAATAAATAAACACTCTACCACTTCAACCTTCTTAGGTAGGTGACAAAGAAAATATGCCACAATCAACTCCCCACCAGTTCATCCAAACTGTTCCTGCTACCTGTTTTACTTAGTTCTTAATTCATTTAATCTGATTTGTTCCT
The DNA here is from genome assembly GCF_051225735.1 of Oryctolagus cuniculus. Lineage (NCBI taxonomy): Eukaryota > Metazoa > Chordata > Mammalia > Lagomorpha > Leporidae > Oryctolagus > Oryctolagus cuniculus. The sequence goes on along the minus strand of NC_142874.1, from coordinate 61,560,711 downwards.
TTGCTTTCCTGATCATTTCATCATTATATAAAGCTGACCACTTCCCAATTCTTGAAATCCATACTTCCTTGGCTTTATGTTGCACATGTATCTGTATGTTGACTCTCAGTCACCTTTATAGACTCCCTTTCTAAAAATGACATGTAAATACGAATAGAACAGAGTGCAGTTCGATACTTCCCCTTGTATTTACTCTGTATTCTCCTTCCAATTGATATCACCCACTCTCAGACTTTAAGTGCCAGTATTATGCTTACAACTCACTTCAGTATATTTATACTTCCAAACTCTGATGTCCAAAATGATGAATTAACTAAGTATTTTGCATCTATATTCTATTTTACACTACAATCTCTAACCCCATATCTTCAGAAATGAAAGCAACCTTTAGCCTTTATAAGAATTCTTTTCTTATTAGTACTTGTATCTGTAATTACACACCCATATCATCAAATGCTCAAGACAGAAAACTTGGAAACATCCTATAAATCTACCCTTTAATGACACAAAACTTTTATCCATTCACATCCCTGGCATGTCCATGAGTTTCATTTTCATTACCTTCAATCTTACACAAACACCTTGCCTTTCACCTAGATTTTATAAATTGCTTCTAATGGCGTCTTTACTGTATTGATATTCTTTCTATTGCTTTCAATAAAAGCAAAGGCCAATTACATTTTTAGCCACATAGATAAAAATACTATTGTCAAATTTAACAACGGGCACTTGTTAAATATTTTTAGGACAATGACTGAACTCATTTAATTAAAAGATTGCTTAAAATTCTATTTTCTGAAAAGAAATTTAGGACTAAAAAAAACAAGTTATACCAGTGAGAATAATCAAATTAATACATTTTATTTTCTATTTTCTTGCTGATATGCTCCATTTAAAACTTATTTCAATTTGATAGGAATATACTTGCACCATGTTTAGAAGAAGCATTCCTTCTAGAAGTCTGATGAGTTGGAACCTAAACATCTGCCATGTGCTGGCTCTGCGGTGCTTCTCACTGGGGCCAGCATATAGCTTTTCTGCCTTGAAAGAATAAAAGTTGGTTAAATGACTGCCTTTAACTAGGCCAATGGAACATGGGTGGAAGCCATAACAGTCTAGTTTAAAGGCAAAGGCACAGGAGTGCAGGTTTTCATTCATTCCTCTTGTTGTGTTATCTGTCATGATATGGCTATCTATGGTAGCCAAACTGAGAGAAGAATGGAGTTAACTTCACATGTAAAATAGGAATCATAAAATTGTGTGTATAATTTGAGAAATAATCCATACACATTATTGTTTCTTATTCCTCCGTATGCAATCATCTAGATTTTACTAACTTATAGTGATGATATATTTAATTGAGTTTAATACACACACACACACACACACATACACACGAGGGACTTCAAAAAGTTTGTGGAAAATGGAACAAAAATAGAAATAAAAAATGTTTTATTTCTCAACATAAGCCCTAACAAGTTCAAGATGCTTGTTTTAATGATACAAGCCATTTAGTTCATCCTTAAGGAATTCAGAATGCTAGGAATTTAATTACACCAATGCTGCCTTATTTACATTATTAACTGAAGAAAAATAGATGTGACTTAAATTTTGTTTTTAAGATTTATTTATTTATTTGAAAGGCCGAGCTACAGAGAGGCAGGCGAGAGGGTATTCTTCCAACTACTGGTTCACTCCCCAAATGGCCACGATGGCCGGAGCTGAGCCTATCCCAAGTCGAGAGCCAGGAGATTCCTCCTTAGTCTCCCACGTGGGGGCAGGGACCCAAGGACTTGGGCCATCTTCTACTGCTTTCCCAGGCCATCAGCAGAGAGCTGGATTGGAAGTGGAGCAGCCGCGACTCAAAGCAGCATCCATGTGGGATGCCTACACTGCAGGTGATGGCTTTATCCCCTAAGCCACAGCGCCAACCCATTTTTTTGTTTGTTTATTAAAGTAGGATACCAAAAGGAAAGCCAGAGGGAGCTGAAACAGGAGCATTGAGTGTTTGTCTGAAAGTTGCCCATGGAAACTCTTTCCTGATTTCCCCTGTTAGCGAAGAGCAATAAACAGGAGTATTATCATGGTGTGAAGCTTTTCCAAGTGTTCTGATAAAGTTTCAGCTATCTTGCTGAGAACACTCTCCTAATAAGCAGTTGCTATTGTCTTCTGGCCATGCAGAAGGTCAATAAGCAAAATTTGCTAAGCATCGCTCCCTAAAAAATCTTTGCCTTGACCTTTGCTCTTAGCAGTCTACATTTGCTATGACTGCTCCACTTCCAGCTCTTGCTAGTCATTGCTTTAGATGTATTTTGTTTCCAGGATTACCCTGTAAAGCATGTTTCATCTCCTATTACAATTCTTTGAAGAAATACTTCCAAATCTTGAAACTATATAATACTTTAATTGAGGAGTGGCCACTCAATGCAAAGGTTGAAAAGACACTTGGGATGGCTATGTCCCAGTAAGTCCCAACTGCATTTCCAATTCCAGCTTCCTGCTAATGTGCATTCTGGAAGGCAGCACATGAATGCTCAAGCACTGGCGACTCGGATGGAGTTGCTGTTTCCTAGTTTTGTCTGACCCAGCCTCAGCTGTTACAAGTGTCTGGGGTATTGAAGCAGCAGGTGGAAGATCTTTCTCACTATCCCTTGTCTGTTTATCTGTCTTAGCCTTTCATTAGAATGAAAATAAATTAATAAATATCTGTTAAAAGATGTGTCATAAAATGAAATAATACAATAAAAAACAAATTAAAGTCTTTCTTGAAAACTCTGCAGCTGATCTGAGCTCAACAGCTTTGCAATTATTGAGCAGAAAATTTGCTCCACTTTAATTTTTCAGTCAGAATTGTGTGAAGTGACCCAATTGAGATGACTATAGTGTTGGCTATTGCTGCTGTTATTAATAGGCTGTCTTCTTCAATTAGGACACAAGCAAGATTAATTTTTTCTCTCAAATTGTTGTGGATGGTCTGCCACTGTGGAGTTCATTTTCATCATCCCACCCCTTTTTAAAAGGAGTTATCCATTTGCAAAGTGCTGCTTTTTTCGAGGCATTGTTCCTATCAAGTTTTCATTAAATATCAATGATTTTACCATTCTTCTATCAAGATTTACCACAAATTGGATGTTTGTTCTTGCTCCAATTTTAGCAAAATTCATGTTTCCTTGAAAGGGGCTCTTATCAAACAGATATGTACTATAACTATATTTTTGAAAAATATTTTGAGTTCCACACAGTTTTTAACTGAAAAATATTTTGAGTTCCACAGTTTTTAACAGTGTGCATTTTCCATGAACAATTTGAAAACTGCAAATACTAAACTCATGCATATATATCACAAAAAGTTGGTAAGCATCTAGGAAATTGTTTGACACATATTAGTTGTATCAAAAATCATAATTCAACAAAATAATCAGTTGTTTATCGCTTTATAACGTGTTGGTATAATTCATTAACATGACACTGAGAAAATTGAAGACCAGTACTGTGGTAAATTCAACAAGGTTTAATGACACTTGGTGCTCTGTATAGCTTCTAATAATAATCATTATCACTCCCTATTAAACTATTGCATCAACTAATCTGAAAGCCCCTTTTTTTAAGTTTAAAAGATAGACACACACACACACACACACACACAGAACTCCTGTATGCCAGTTCACCCCCCAAATGACTACACTGACCAGGATGGGAGGCAAAGTTAGGACACAGGAACTCAATCTGCATCACCCACATGGATGGCATGCACACAACCACTAGCCATCACCTGCCTCACCAGAAATGCATTAATGGGAAGCTAGGATAGGGAGCTAGAGCCAGGAATTGTACCTAGGCACTCGGATATGGAACGTGATTGTCCCAATTTAAATCTTAACCATTAGGTCAAATGCTCACCATGAAAAAATTTTGTGTTCAAATGCAAACACAAAACCATAAGCCTAAAATATTTTAAGCATTTCCACAAGAAAAACTTTTATCACTTTACCCTCTCCCACACTGAAAGAACAATAAAATCAATGACTTGAACTTGTGCCTTGCTATATAAAAAGACACTTTGTTTTACACAACTAGAGTACATTTGAAATAAAAAAAATCCTGCTTGTTTTTTATTATGATTATTTTAGTTTTCCTTCTGAGTATGGAGACAAGGGCTATAAATGGAAAAGATGGATTTTGTCTAAGATGAACAATTCGAGAAGAGGAGACTTAGGAGTGTTGTTATAGGAAGTAAAAGAAAACAGGGAAAAAGTCATTGTAAATTTTGCTGTGAATGTGAGAAAAGTATAGATTTAAAACCAACACACTTGGTGGGGAAGAGTTGGAGCATTTCACCACAATAAGCTCAGTGTGAAGTAGTGTGAAAAGAATGCTAAGTAATCACACAAGAGTTAAGGCAGTGCTTCAAAAGATAATTTTTGTTTACTTCTTATCTGGTGAAAAGTTCATCATTTGCATATCTTCATCAACAATGAATATTTTGCCTTGGATTCTTTTTGAAATTTGTATTATTTACAATTCTACTACAATACTGAATATATTTTGGACAGCATATATTGCCTTTCCTCCTTATGGATTCTGTTATTCCATTGCCTTATCCTTCAATCTTAGGGTGAGAATTGCTGCTAACAAAAGTCTTGATGATCAACAAAGCACACAGAGCATCATCTGTTAGAAAAACCAGAATGGAAGAAGAATGGAAACAATCTGAAGCAAACTGTAAGTGGTATCAAGATAATAGATAACAATGAAGTATACTTCTGTAAGAATTAATAAATACAGTTAAGAATGTTTAAAGTGGACAAGAAGCATTATTTGAAGAAACTATAGATTTATAATTGGAATTAATTTTAAAATTAATTTAAATATAAAAATCAATGTGAATCACTTTTAATTATTAAAAAATGATGATTTATTTTAAAGTGGATGACATTATGTTTTTATAAAATACATTTTAATAGAATCTATCATATGAAAGAGGACATAAAAGTTATCACAACAATTATTGTGTTCTCTTTATGTCTTATGAAAAAGTTTATCAAAAATTAATTATAGATGTAAATATTTTGAGTTTTAAAATTCAAGATGTTTAACAGATGAGTAATCATCTGTTATCCCATATATGTATATATAATATGTATATATATATGTGTGTGTGTGTGTATATATATATATCTATATATATACTACATTTGTTTGAAGAACCATGACTGAATCCTGAAGACTTTATAAGGACAAGGATAGAGACAGCTATCTGTGCTTTTTGTCTCTTCTCATCTGATATTAGGCCCTGAAGGCCACTGCTATATGAGGCCCTGAGCCCTGGTCCCTCCAGAACCATGGGCCAAAGTAATACCTTTTCTTTATAAATTGAGGCTCTATTGAGGTATCTTATTATAGTAGTGAATAGTAGTGAAAAGCTGACTAGTATACAACCTTAACTAATACACAAACAAGTACTGTTTACTGTGGAACACTTCAGAAATATAAATAAAATTTTATTTTCTGTTTGATGCTCAAATTGGTAACTTAAGGGTATAGCCAAAGGAATCTCTGTATAATATTTTTCTTTTTTCTTTTTTTTTTTTTAAAGTTATTTCATGTACATAGACAGGGGAGAGAGCTTATAGAGAGTGAGCAAGTGAGATCCCATGAACTGGCTCCTTTCTCAAATGCATGCATTTTTTGGCCCACAGCCAAAAATTTAATCCACATGAGTTATAGAAACCCAATTACTTGAGCCATCACTGTTGCCTCTAATATGCGTTAGCATGAAGCTTGCATCAGGAACTGGAACTGAGTATCAAACCTATGTACTCTGAAATGAACATATATGTCCTAACTGACATCTGAACCACTAGCCCAAATGCCTATCTTTTCCATATTATTTTTGTAAATTAACATCACATGAAAGAAAAATAAGTGCACCAAAAGCTTTATCCATGAATGCATGCATTATGAAGAAATTATACTAGAAATAGATGTGTCATTTAGAGAAAATACATGATTCAGAAAAGGTTATGTTATATTTAATAGCATGTATTATTCAGATAATCTATTAGACTTTCCCTAAATAAAATAAAATCACATCAGTTTTTCACAGTGATATTTACCACCTGCCTTTTACTGTTGTGGTCATTGTGCAACAGAAGGTAAAAATTAACATATTTTTCATAGTTTGTCAACATAGTCCTAAAAATATTACTGCAACATTTCATTATTTATTTCTGATAATAATTACCTTATTTCATCATACATTAATTTATACATGCATTTATATTTAATAGAACAGTTTTCTCAGGCAGCAGGATAGTCATTTAGGAACTAACAAGGAAAAACATGTGATCAATTGTTTCAAGAGAGCTCATGGTCACTTTTGATATGAAGACACCTGAGGGAACAATAGCAATCAAGTTTTCATAGATGATAAACTTTATACAATACGTAGGTACAAAGTAGTCAGAGGTCAATTATGAAAGAATTGGGCAGTAGGCTATGACAAATTTGACTGGAAAATTAGCTAGGACATCTAAAAATTCACTTCTTCTGTATTTGGAACAAGACAACTTGAATCAAGAATGAATACTTAAACATAGCTCCAGAAATGGAACTAGCTATTAGTTGAATACTGACAATGGTTTGAACAGTGCAATTCAGATCTGGAAACCCTTTCTACAGACAAATCTGTTTCAGCAGATGTTGCTTTGCGGAGGATGGGGTATGTTTCTTGATCGATGGTGAAAAATACATATAGTTACCATAGAATCCCTGCGAAATATAACGGAAATGAAAAACAATTTTTTGTAAATTGATGTGAGATTTGCTTAGCCTTCCAAAATTGCACAATTTTATAAACTCATAACAATGTTAATCTTGCATATAGGACAATAAGACAAAGTAAGGGCTAGTGTAAAACCAATGTTATTTTTTAAAATGTATTTGAGCTTTCCATTTAGGAAAAAGTAGAACATATGTCAACAAAAAATTCCTAAAACATCTAAATTTAAAGTGTTTAGACACAAATATCTGGATGGTGATTAAATAAAAGAATATATTCAATAAACAGAAATATTGCTTGAGTACCATTTGTGCTTCATGATATAATTTCCTCTACTATGTGAGACACATCAACTAACACATCAACTAACACAAAAAATTACATGAAAATTTAACTTTTGATACTTTATTTTTAATTTTTATTTTCCACATCTTATACTGTTAAATGTTTCATAGAGCTGAACACATTTTAGATTCATAAACATAATAAGAAAAAATACTGTTGTTCTTATAATTTTCTTGCTACTCCCCTTGCTAAGAGGGAAAAAACATATATGCCCAGTTTCTCTTCTATGTAAAACAGAGCATTTTTGATGATTAACAAAGAGCAGCAAAGGTAACAGCCTGGTGCAAGACTTGTGATTCTCCAATTCATGGACTAGACCTGTTAAGTTTCTGTTCAGAGAATATTACATTTTCTTTACACAATTTCCTTTCACCATTCACATTCAAAAGAACATACCAAGAAATCCAGTCCCAAACATATTAATTACATCTAAACACTCACACTATACATAAACACATCCAGTGACCACAAACAACATAATATATCACTTTAACATTTTCATAACAGGCATCAGTGAAGTTTCAAATTCATACAGGGAAACAGAAAACTTACATTTCAACAGTAAAATAATCCTAATTCAGAGTGATCAAAAAAGGAACACTAGTTTTCAATGTGACTTTTTAAATCTTTGATTTCCTCTTTAGTCAGATTTGACATTTGAAGAGGGGTTGTCCTGTTCATATATTTTCAATTATATTAGCCAAAGTAGTTGACAATATCTTCTTTTTGTCTACTTATTTGTATTACTCAATTTCCTTTACTTATTTCCTTGCATTTCATTTTCTAATTACCAGCAAGTTATATATACTGTTTATCTTCCTTAGTCAGTTTGTGGGCTTTTCAACATATATATTTAATTGAAATAATAACACTAATTAATACCATCACTATCCTTCTACACAATCCATGAAATTTAACATCTTACTTCTCTCTCTCATGCAATGTATGTTATTACAGTTGTAAATTTCAATTGCATATTATCTATTTTTTTTTTTTTTGACAGGCAGAGTGGACAGTGAGAGAGAGAGACAGAGAGAAAGGTCTTCCTTTACTGTTGGTTCACCTTCCAATAGCCGCTGCGGCCAGCGCACCGCACTGATCCGAAGCCAGGAGCCAGGTGCTTCTCCTGGTCTCCCATGCAGGTACAGGACCCAAGCACTTGGGCCATCCTCCACTGCCTTCCCGGGCCACAGCAGAGAGCTGGCCTGGAAGAGGGGCAACCGGGACAGAATCCGGCGCCCTGACCGGGACTAGAACCTGGTGTGCCGGCGCCGCAAGGCGGAGGATTAGCCTATTGAGCTGCAGCACCGGCGCATATTATCTATTTTTAAAACAAAGGTTTAGTTACACTTTCTCTTCAAATCTTTAAGGTAACTTTAAAATACATATAATTTCCCTGCTAATATTTTTAAGCCCAGCTCCTATCTTTATAAACAGTAACCATAATTATTAAATGCCATATGGATAAGTAAAATATACAAGAAATCTGCTTATCTGTTTCAATTTCCTTTGATTTACATGTTGTTGTTTCTTTGCCTTCTTTCGTTTTCAGAATATTTGCATTCTGTTAACTGCTTGAGTGTATAACTAGTTTACTGCCACCTTAAACTAAATTATTAGCTTTCTTATTTTTTTCTTCTGGTTACCCATGACACATGAACTTGACTACAGACAGACGCTTCTCTACTAGAGGTTACATGTTCTGAAGGACTTTCTTCCTTGTTTTTCTTGGCTTCAAAACAAATTTATGGATAGTTACCACAATGTAGATGTGGTGTTGGTAGATTTACATATGGTCCCACTTAGACTGAAGATTTAAGTATAAGTTTTACATAGAAGTATGAGATTTACATATAAGTTTTCTAGGGAAAGATTCTACTTTTAGACTGTCTCTTCACCATGGTTGAGTGGTGGCTTTGGTTTCTACACATTTAATAAAATGCTTTCCAGGTTAAAAAACACCGTCAGGATTACCTTTACCTCTCGGATCCCTGCCACTGTGCTATTCCATAAGAAAATGAAGCATGGGCTGAGAACTTTCTCTGGTTTTAACCTCTTGCTTTTACTACTGGAATAAGTATTAAAAACTTGACTTCCGTTTTTGCTTATTGCTTTAACTGACTCATTTGACACCTGGCATCTCAGCGTATTCCTTCCAACTCAGCAGGGTTCCTGGAAGATTGGTGCAATGACTTGGATAGTTGATGAAGCTCTGGAAGAGCAAAGGCATGGAGTCCCTATAGGACACCTTTGGGAGGTGTTAGCAGAGTGTCTGGGGACATTCTAGAGTGGTGCAGGCAACTTATTTGCAAGAATCTGAGTATCCCAGTAGGCACTTCACAAATATGTCGTGAGAAGTGCTAGCTGAGCCCGTGGGACACTACACCAGCTCTGCCAAGGGTTTTGGGAGTGCTACGGAAGTCATTGTGCATTCCAGAAGAATACTAGAAGATTGTTTCTATAAACTACATTTCTGAGGGACACCACTCATGTTTTCTCCTTAGTCCCTGAATCTCCAGCTGAGCATCTGATGAACTGGATTAGAGATCTAAGAGATGGTCAGCAAGAGCTAGGGCAGCAATTCCCTAGCAACTACGTAGAGCAGATGGGACCACAGAGAATCAGGGTGCTCCTGCAGGCTGAGTAACACTAAGCAGCTCGCTGTCACAGATGAGTATTCTACAGTGCATCAAGATTCTGAAACCTCTTGACCTGGTACCTTCCAAGAGATCTTAGAAGTTTAGTTAGCTCCTCTCTGAATACCTAGCTCTGTTCTCACCAACCTGCCCTATACTGCCACATAAAAGTGCTGTCCAAGAAACAGCTTTGCCCCCTAGCCAGCCCAGCTTGGGAAACTCTGGGTGACAAATCCTACCAGGTGGCCCCTGAAACTGACAAGGGTTCTCTTCCTTTGGTGGAGACAGGAAATTCAAATGCCCTCCGCCAAGGTTTAAGTTAAATAGGAAAATGTGAAAACTCCATCCAATGCAGAGGTGACTATGTTTATTCCCTGCACTTCCTCGCACCAAGATGAGGGGAAAAACAGAAAATGCTCTGTGGCTTTGGGTCTGAGACCACCACTACTGGGACTCCCACCCAAGGCTGACTAATAAGCATGTGGTCCCTGTGGTCATCGCAAATTTCAATTGCTAACTCCCCTACTGCTGAAAGTATTGTTGGCATTGATGTGTTGCTGCCTCTCGCCTTTCTGCCAAGATGTCACGGAGAGTGCCACCGTCAGGACCAGTGCAGATGGTATGTGGAAGACTGAGACCCCCTGACTAATAGCAATATTGTTAATAACCAAGCTGCCTGCCGGTGAGTATTCAACTGACAAATAAAGCTGGCTGCCCCTCATCCTAGGAGACACAGCACTTGGTAAAAATCCAGTCTTGTCCCCTACAAGTCTTTTTGACTTTTGCTTTTAGATTAACAATGGACGTGATACCCAGTGCGTAAACCATGCTGGACAAACTGAAGTGTCTTCTGTCCTGATCTTTAGCTGACTGACTCATGGATACACTGAAGAACAATCTATGGAAACTCAGACTCCATCCTCCACTGGGCCTGCGTATGTATACTATATCTACCATCAGAGGACACCAAGACAGCATAGAAAATTGTCCTCACTGCCACACACTGGCCAGGGCTAAACACACCAGCCAAGGACAGTTTCCTGGAGTGAGGGGCCAAGACATTCTTAGCAGGGAGATCAGATTGCACCTTTTGTCCCTTCCAGAGGGTCTTAATGGATTCTGACTGCAATCAATGCTGCCTTTGGCTTGTTTTAGTCAACATTCTGCATCCTACTACTGAAGACATATTATGCAGACCCTGCAAGTCCATATTATTTTTTTTCTTTTAGAGTTTCCTAAGCATAATTTCTCTGATAGCAGGCCTTGGTTTGTTATTTAAGCTATACATAGTGGCCTCAGACATGGTACGTACCATGGACATTCCATGTTGTATATCACCCCAAGTCATAACAATTAACAAGTGTTTCAATGGACAATTAAAGGATAGTCAGAAGTAGTTAATAGGAGGGGACTAGTTAACAAACCCCAGAGAGCACATCTCATGTGAGCCTGTGGGAGCGCAGTGCAATCAGTTCCTCAAAAGGAATTTCTCACTTGTGCACATGTTTAATCATGCTGCCTGGCCTGCCTTCAAATTTACACCTCTTTTTTCAATTGTTGACAACTCCTCTCTCAAAAAGGACCTTGTAAGGAGCTTACATTCCCTTCAATTCCTTTCTAAAGACTCAAATCAATGGGAGATTAAAATGACTATTAAACAAGAGATGGAAGATTATATAAACCCATTTTGAAATCTTTTTTAAAAATTCAAAGCTATGCTAACCAATTCTTAAACATAATGTGTATTTGTGGTTAAACTAGATAAAAATATATTTTCTGTAAAAATACATTTGTCCCTCTTGCATATAGCCTTTCTAGACAAAGGATCTGTGTGAGAACAGGGGATTATTTAAAGAAATAATAATAAAATTATGATTACTAAGTCAGACACCCTGATTAACATAGACAACAAAACAAAACAACTAAAACCTTAACACATAGGGAGACATCAAGGAAGGACATTAAATATATTTATTTTAATGCTCCTGGAAACTTTCCTGTCCTCTAAACAAACCACCCACTGTCCATGTTGTCTTTGCAAGCTTCTGTGAGCACTTTTCATTTGTTTTTATTTTTCATTTATTTGAGAGGCAGAGAGAGAAAAGAGAGAAAGAGAGAAGGATGGAGAGAGAGAGGATCTCCCATCCTCTGTCTCACATTTCAAATGCCTGAAATAGCTAGGATCTGGTGAAGTGGAAGCCGAGGCGTCAGAACTCAATCTAGGGCTCCCATGTGGGTGGCAAGGAACCAACTGTCTGAGCCATCACCTGCTGCCTCCAAGGATGCACATCAGCAGGAGACCAGATTGGAAGCAGAACCAGAATTCAAACCAGGCACTCCACTGTGGGATACAAGCATCCTAAGCATCAACACTGCACCAAAGGCCTGTCTCTGTGAGAACTGTTTGTTTTGCTTCTTTTTTTTTAAGATTTATTTTGTTTATTTGAAAAGCTGAGTGACAGAGAGAGGCAGAAAGAGAAGGATCTTCCATCTGCTGGTTCACTCCCCAAATGGCTGCAATGGCCAGGGCTAGACCAAGTCAAAGTCAGAAGCCAGGAGCTTCCTCTGGGTCTCCCTCATGGGTACAAGGGACCAAATACTTGGGCCATCTTCCACTACTTTCCCAAGCACACTAACAGGGAGCTGGATTGGAAGTGGAGCAGTGGAAACTCAAACCAGCGCCCACATGGAATGCCAGCATTGCAGGCAGTGGCATAGGCTGCTTTGCCACAATACCAGCCCCTGTGAAAGCTTTGAATTTGGCATCCAATGATACCTAACATAGCAGAACCAATAGAGAATGATCACAACTCCCCAATGGCTATGAAACAGCAGAAGGTGGACCCAGCTGCTGCAAGTCCCAAGCAAAACACCTCTAGAGCTGTATTCCATACTGTGTGGTTGAAAAACTGATATTGTGGATGCACAGAACTATTTAAACTGTTACAGGAGGCTCTTCCAGCAGTAAGAACTAAATTCCATTTTTTTGCACTGAAATGGAAGCCCTGGGGTTGGAAGATTAGAAACAAGAGGCCATATTGGAGGACGGTTAACCTAATTACCTGATACCTTTTTTGAGAAGCCCTAACATTATGTTGTAAACTCTGTTTCCATGGGGACCAGGTGTGCCCTCTCAAATTCTACTACTACGTGTATACCCTGACCGCCAAGACACTGCCTCATTCTGGAAGTTTTCCAATAGTCGTCAACTCACTGCCCAGAGCTGTGCTGTGCCTGAAATTATGTCACTGTCCAGATTTGGGCTGTGATACATGTTTTCTGGCTTGATATCTGTTGGAACTAATGATTACTTTTCCGTCTTCCAGGCAGGTCTGAGCATCTTGCTTGAAATGATCTTGACCATGCCCTCGGATTATTGCTTCCTTGGACTAATTACCTGGTCATTGTCACAACGTCTGAATTCCTGACCTGTTTGGGTTCACACAGAGAAGCCTATATTTCTGGCTTACGTTCTGAAAAAAGAACCCACGGTGTTGAGGAATCTTGTTCCTGTCCAAAGCAAAACCAAAACAAAAAAATGATATGTGATTGTTCAGGCTATCAGCAATTGCAACCGTTTGCTTTGACAAACCTGCTGGAGGAGAAGTGCCTCTTTTCAGCAGACTGGTTGCACAGCCAGTGAAACACAGCCTCTAGAAAGACCAGCCTTCGGGCCCTCTGGGCTGGCCATGCTCTTAGTATATATTCATTCCTGGCCTGGCCCAGGTGCTTGCATTTAGACTCTCAGCAACAGGGTAGGACAGAAACTTTGAATGTCACTTTTCCCATTTCTGACTTAGTACTCAGTATTATTCCACTCTCATCCTCCCTCAGCCCTGCAGCCGTTTTGTTCAGGGCCCTCTCTGCAGGGAGACCACACACGTACTCTCCCCTTGACTGTGCAAACCTGCTCCCTGTTCCATGGGACTGAATACCAATTTCTCATGAACAGCAACTGAAAAAAACACTGGACTAACACTGGACTAAAATGCTCACTTTGCTAAGAAAAAATATAGCTGTCTCACAAAGTTGTATACTGAAACTTTCATTAAAAATGAAATTAAGGCAGGCACTGGGGATCACTAGGCTAATCTTCTGCCTGCGGCGCCGGCACCATGGGTTCTAGTCCCATTTGGGGTGCCGGATTCTGTCCCGGTTGCTCCTCTTCCAGTCCAGCTCTCAACTGTGGCCCAGGAAGGCAATGGAGGATGGCCCAAGTGCTTGGGCCCTGCACCCGCATGGGAGACTGGGAGGAGGCATCTGGCTCCTGGCTTCTGATCAGCGCAGCGCACCAGCTGTAGCGGCCATTTGGGGAGTGAACCAACAGAAGGCTGACCTTTCTCTCTGTCTCTCTCTCACTCACTGTCTAACTCTGCCTGTCAAAAAAAAAAAAAAAAAGAATGAAATTAAGTTATTATTAGGCAAAAACAAAGTAATATAATATAGGGGCTTAGCAATCACAAGACAAATGTTCCACAGACCCTAAGAATTTAAATTCTGCCAACAATAATGGGTGAACCTTTTAGAGGACCCTTCCTAATGCAAGCTACAGATGCAACCATCTGTGAGAGGTGCAAAGTCAATCTGCACCAGGTACTGAGGCACAAAAACTATATGATAGCAAATACTTCTGTTTTAAGTAAAAAAGCTTATGATTGTTTATTACACCGGAAAAGATTATTTTTAAACAAAACAGATTGTTTAGAAAACACAAGAGTGCAAATAAGAAAATTGCTGGAATCACAGATATACACACACAATGATGCTAAGTATAATATTGACTGATATGAATAATGTATAGAAAATATGGCATCATAATCATGCCCATATATATTTCACCTTCAAGGAGTAATCAATATTATTTACCACCTACAACAATTTAAGAGGAAAAAAGATCACCTTGACTTTTTCAGAAATGTCATAAAATTCAACTTCTAGATAAAAATTGCAAATTGCTAATGAAATATATTAACAGAGGCATGTACAAATATATTACAGCAAGTATATTAAATGCTGAAATTTCAAAAATATTTATTAAGATCAGAAACAACTAAGTTAATTTAGCATCAGTATTTTAATTGATATGTTAGCCAATCACATGAAAGAAATCAAAAGCAATGAAATTAGTACGGTGTTGATAGGAACAAGTAATTTTTTAATAATAGTTTTATTCAATTATGTTAAAACTTTAAAATTTTTACAAAGTACTATAAATAAGGGAAATACTTGAAGTCACAAAAAATAAATACAACCTATAATTACCAAAAGATATTATGAGTAATATATAAACAAAAATACAGTTTGATAATAAACAGATTAAAAACTGGCAAATGATAGAAAAAGCAAGAGACAGAGAGAGGCATTTTTCAAAAGTGGATAAAGGAATGGCACATAAATATATACGTTATCATTAACCTCATTGGCAATTGAGGAAAGGTACATTAAACCCACAATAGTATGTAATTGTATACCCATTAGATTTATAAAAGTTAAAAGCCATAGAATATTTTTTCTGGTTGCGGAAGATATGACATAATGAGAACTCCAAGTTACAACAGCATAAACTAGCACAGTTTTAAAAAATAAATTGATATTACACCTAAAACTGACAAATCATGATAGCAATTCTATTCCGCAGCACCAGGAGACAAATACAGGACTATTTCTCAGAGCACTCTTCCTGGGTACCAAAATAAAAACAGAGCCTGTATGTTTTCTAGTAATAATTCAGATGAAATCTTTACAAGGACACAATTGAATATTCTCCTCCAATCAAAAGTACTCACACTAAATACATCCACCTGGTTGAATATTCTAATCATGACCTTGATTAAAAGACTGAAATCATAGTTGGATCATTTTAATTAATTAAGAACAGGCAAAACTAGGTATTTTGTATCTATGAATACATGTGGAAAGTCATTAATAAAAGCAGGATATTGACACAGTTTTTAGGAGAGTGGCTATCTCAGGGATTAAGAAAAAGGTGTGCAGCTTTTTAGAGACACACTTGGTTTTCCTAAAATGTTAGTAATACTTTATCCCTTAGTCTAATAACATGTGCAAGGATATGCATTTATTATTATTCTTTAAACTCTGTGCATATATTTTAGTATGTACACTTCACAATAAAAAACTTTTGAAACTTTTAAATGAGTTTTTAAACTGTGTAGTCTTGCAAATATTTGGCTCATTTTTATTCAAAAATTTATTATCAAATTCTAAAAAATATTTTCAGCAAAAGCAACCACTTCTGAATCACTACTTTGAAAGGAATAACATCTCCAATATCACTTAAAAAAGAATCCAAAACTAAGATTTTATTGAACGCATTCCTCACTCTATGAAATATGCCACAAACTGTCTTTGGAATTATTTTTGAACTTTTTCGTGTGAACTCATTATTTCAAAGCTGATGATTCTCTGTTCTTTACAAGAGGGAGAGGAATGTAGATTTATGCTTTGTTGAGTAGGAAAGTACTAGTATCTGCATTGTGTTAATATCATAAACGCAAGAGATACAGAATCAGAGAGAAGAAAGATAAAAACTTTGGTTATTCATCTTAAGTCTCTGAATGCCCTGCCAAGGTACACTGCTACAAGGTAAGTTGTGTATGTTTATAAGTAAAGCACCAGCCCACTTTTAAGCTGAGGTATAGTAACTGCTCTAAAGTAATTGACATACCACCTCAGGAATTATAGTAGTTATTTTAATAGAGAAAAATGTTAAAACCAATTTACTTGGGTAACATCTTGCCTAAATTATTAGTACAAGGTCTATATAAAAGCACATAAGAAATTTATTTTTTTACCTGGAAATCTTTTGTTTAAGGTATACAAACATCATGCACTTCATAAATACAAATGTAGGATCATAGTGATTCTTCCCAATCTACCCTCCCTTCCATCCACACTCCTACCTTTCTTTCTCCTCCTCCTCTTATTTCCACTCTTATTTTTTACTAAGATCTGTTTTCAAATAACTTTATACACATAAGATAACCTTATACTAAATAAAGAGTTCAACAAATAGTTTGAAAAAAAAAAAAAACCTGCCCCTAAACAGTTTAAATGAGTCTTTTATATGGCTTTATTTCAAAATGTTAATACCATAACAAAATCTAAAATTGTTTCTCTCATTCTTTTCAACTGAAAAAAATACTATTTTGAGTAAAACTTCATATATCTAAGTCAACTATTTTATTTAAAAATATTTTTCAGAAGCAGTGATACAGCTTAGCTGGTTAAGCTGCAAATCATGATGCTGGATTCCCTTATCTGAGTGCAGGTTCTAGTCCTGGCTGCTCTGTTTCTAATCCAGCATCCTCCTGGTGTGCTTGGAAAAGCAGTGGAAAATGGCTCAAATGCTTGGGGCCTGCCACCCATGTGGAAGACCAGGATGAAGTTCTTGGCTCCTAGTTTCAGCCTGGCCCAAACCTGGCTGTTTTGGCCATTTGGTGAATGAACTAGCAGATAGACTATCCCTCTTTCACTCTCTCTCTCTCTCTCCGACTAATTAAAGAACTAAAATGTTTTCAAAATATTATTTTTCAAATGCAAACATTTAGCCTTTTGTTAAATCTCTTGCATTTATGATTTTTTTAAAGATTTGTGTATTTATTTGAAAAAGGTGCAAAGAGGCAGAGGTAGAGAGAGAGACAGAGAGAGAGAGAAAGAGAGAGAGAGAGAGAGAGAGTACTTCCATACACTGGTTCACTCCCCAAGTGGTTGCAATGGCGGGAGCTGTGCCAATCCGAAGCCAGGAGCCAGAAGCTTCCTCTGGGTCTCCCACATGGATTCAGGGCCCAAGGACTTGAGCTATCTTCTACTGCTTTCAGAGACCATAGCGCAGAGCTGGATAGGAAATGGAGCAGCCAGGACTCAAACTGACACCCACCCACATGGGATGCTGGCACTGCAGGTGGGAGCCTTACCTGCTATGCCATAGAGCCAGCTTGCATTTATGATATTAACATAGTGCAAATACTAGTACTTTCCTATTCAACAAAGTATAAATCTATACTCCTCTACATCCTGTAAAGAACAGAAAATCATTAGTTCTGAAGTAATGAGTTCACACAAAAAAGTCAAAAATAATTCCAAAGATACTATGTGATATAAATCATAGAGTGAGCAAGAGATTTGGCCTCGGCCACCCATATATGTGTTTTTATTTCATAGTGTGAGACATCATTATTTCACATTGTAAAGAATTTGACATTTTCTTCATTTTTTTTAACTTTTATTTAACGAATATAAATTTCCAAAGTACAGCTTATGGATTACAATGGCTTCCCCCCCCCATAACGTCCCTCCCACCCGCAACCCTCCCCTTTCCCACTCCCTCTCCCCTTCCATTCACATCAAGATTCATTTTCAATTCTCTTTATATACAGAAGATCAGGTTAGCATACATTAAGTAAAGATTTCAACAGTTTGCTCCCACACAGAAACATAAAGTGAAAAATACTGTTTGAGTACTAGTTATAGCATTAAATCTCAATGTACAGCACACTAAGGCCAAAGATCCTACATGAGGAGTAAGTGCACAGTGACTCCTGTTGTTGACTTAACAATTTGACACTCTTGTTTATGGCCTCAGTAATCACCCTAGGCTCTTGTCATGAGTTGCCAAGGCTATGGAAGCCCCCTGGGTTCCTGACTCTGATCATATTTAGACAAGGCCATGGTCAAAGTGGAAGTTCTCTCCTCCCTTCAGAGAAAGGTACCTCCTTCTTTGATGACCCATTCTTTCCACTGGGATCTCACTCACGGAGATCTTTCATTTAGGTGTTTTTTTTTTTTGTTTTTTTTTCCCCCCCCCAGAGTGTCTTGGCTTTCCATGCCTGAAATACTCTCATGGGCTTTTCAGCTGGATCCGCATGCCTTAAGGGCTGATTCTGAGGCCAGAGTGCTGTTTAGGACATCTGCCATTCTATGGGTCTGCTGTGTATCTTACTTCCCATGTTGGATCATTCTCTCCCTTTTTGATTCTATCAGCTAGTATTTGCAGACACTATTCTTGTTTATGTGATCCCTTTGGTTCTTAGTCCTATCATTATGATCAATTGTGAACAGAAATTGATCACTGGGACTAGTGAGATGGCATTGGTACATGCCACCTTGATGGGATTGAATTGGAATCCCCTGGTATGTTTCTAACTCTACCGTTTGAGGTAAGTCAGCTTGAGCATGTCCCGAATTGCACATCTCTTTCCTCTCTTATTCCCACTCTTATATTTAACAGTGATCACTTTTCAGTTAAGTTTCAGCACTTAACAAGAATTGTGTATTGATTACAGTATTCAACCAAAAGTATTAAGTAGAATAAAAAAAAATACTAAGAGGGATAACATATTAAGTTGTTGAATACATTGTTATTGACCCTTTCTTTCAAACTATAGATCATCCTCTAGTACTAACTTTCATAGTGATAAATATTTATATCATTTCCCCATATTTTAATATAAACAAATGGCTGTTTACATGGGGTAGACTCCCTAGCAAGTCTTGAACTCAATCTTACATTTTAGACATATTTCAGAAGCATATTCAAAAATATTTTAGTAGTTTGCAATAATTCATTTCTCTTACATATTTGAACATCTCATTGAAATTTAATTCACTTTGTGAATTTGTGAGTATTTACCCTTCTGTCCACCCAATTCCCATAGTGGCCTTATGGATTTTCATCAGGAACTGTTTAATTATGGATGTAATTAAGTTATAAGTTATACTGTTCAGTAATTGTTAAAAGGAACATTGAAACATAAGTATGTTTATAAGTACTTTTGATACCAATTGGCTATTTCATTATTGTTTGTACCATTCGTAAAATGATGCCATATTCTCTGTGGTGCCCTCTAAGCCCTGGGCACCACCTTAGGCTCTAGCCCCCATCACCACCTTGAACTGTAAGCTTTGGTCCTAAGTTCCATGGCCCAACCACAGGTGTCAGCTCCATTCCCACCCTAATGGGATTTGCTGCTCCTACTTCCCTGCCCCCAGCAAAGGTATAACAGGACCTGTTTCAAGCACACCTGCCCTCTCTCTCCTGATTCTTCTTTCTCTTACTCTCTAGGCCTCTCCCCCTGATCTGTCAGGCTTCCCCCAGCTGACAATAAACTTTTCCTCTAAGTCCAGGTTTGGTGTGTTTTGTGGTGGCCTTACATTGGTGCCATGACTCGGATCCAGGCTCCCCCATCAACCTTGCTCTCCCTTCAGGGATCTGAGCAGCTTTGGGGTCCTGGATTCTGCCAGTCACAATACACACTCCCAGAACTCATTCCAGGCCACCAAACACTCTGTGATCTCCTTCTATACACTGGCCTTTCAAGTCCTGAGGTAAGATGCAGAACAGGAAATTCTCTCACGGCGACCTTTACCATGGTTGTGATTCCCCTCTGCTTAATCTCAAAGTCCTGGTACCAGGCACCACAGCCTCCCACAGGCTACATGCCTTCCACTGGCCTTTTGACTTCCTCCAACAGGCTCTAGGCCTCGGGCTCCAGTGAGTTCGTGGGTGATTACCCCCACTTTCTGTTCCCATACACTCCTAGTTGGACAGCCATGATCTTGGGGACATTAAATATATGCCAGTCTGACTCCACAGGTCACCAGGGGAATTTCTCCATCCTGCATTCCATCCAACCCTCCTCTTGGTTGTCTCCTACCTCAACAACCAGTCCATGTTTGACCCTGACACTACTCAAGATCTTTATCACTTCCGTGAGCATTGGAGAAAGTGGAAAAAATTTCTTATGTCTAAGATTTCTCCTATCTCAGCTCTAAAATTTCTCTGGCTCAAGTTCTCTTAACTTTCAGAGCTCTCTCTAAAAAAACAAAACCCTTTTCTTCTATATTTGCCACTCTTGGCTCTCACTGTCTCTGCTCACTGTACCTCTGCACCGAACCCAGGTATTCTGACCTTATCTCAGAACCAGCCCTTGTCCAACGTCTGCTCCCCCATCTTCTCTATGATCCTCTCTAACACTCTCCTCCTGGAGAAGCAAAGGCAAATTTGGGAACAGGCTGTCTCCATGCCTTCACCCTCTGGCCCTTGTCCTCCAACTGGTCTTTGCCCTTCCCCGTCCTGTTCCAATTTTCCCATAATAATAGCAAGGAAATAGTCATTCCATCCTTCAGAGCTCCCTATTTATTGCAAAACAAATTAGGTATTCCACTCTCTGATGGCTCTTTTGGCTTTATCATGAGCAAGCCAGACAGGATAATCAAGTCTTTGGTTGTGTTTTTGTCCCCACCTTGTAACTGAATGTCAAGCTGACTGTGGGGAGCAACTCGGACTAGACTAAGTTACTGGAATTAAGACTTATTCTATGCATCTGCTCTCCCACAATATGGCACTGGAAGAGGAGTAAACAACTTTTACACCGCTGCCTCTCGCCAACTTGAGTGATGACCTGCAGGAGCTGATCCTGCTCCTGATTGGAGGAGAGCAGCGTTCTCAGTGTGGGTAGCAGAGTTGAGATTGGTGGAAGAGGACTATAAAGGAGGAGAGAGACAACATGCACCAGGAACATCTAAGGGGAACATCCGGATAACATCTGTGCAGCCCCCGAGAGAGCCGGCCGGCGGTGTGCCACTCCCCCGCGGAAGTGGGGAAAGTGGCAGGGGGCACCGCCCTTCCACGGAGGTGGAAGGGACGGCAGCAAACCCGGGAAGAACCAGCAGCAAACCCGGGAAGGGCAGAGCAGACAAAAGAACAGCGCAGGGTCCTGTGTCGTTCCTCCGTGAAGAGGGGGAGCGACACTGACTTCCCCAGATCCCCTCAATTCCTACAGACCTGGTTCCCTGGTCCCATTTGTGAGCATTTCCTAGATATTTCATTGCTAGCTATGAGTTAACAGCTAAAGCTAAAACTGCCTCTCTCTTCCTAACCCTTCCTCCTAAGCCATCCTGGCATGTCTCCCACCCTGCACTATGAGGGCCATAAAGCCCTCTAAACAGCGGAGTTCACATTACCCTGGGAGATATTTCCCCCAACCTATGTGAAATAATGATCAAGACTACTGGCCCTTCAAACCAGCAGGCCTACTGAGTTAATTCCTATTTCGAGACATATCTCCATTACCCTACTTGGCCCCTTACTCTGTCCTAACAGAGTCTCCTCTTTAAAAACCTCTCTCTCCAATCAGAGGGGCTACCACCAGCTACTCTGATGGATGCTATCCCCCATTAAATCTAACATAATGGTGAACAATCTCCAGTGAACTTCTTGTCCATGGAGCATCAACCCCTTGACCACAGTCACCATTGGGACCTGTCTGGCAGCTGCCTGAAGCTTTGTTGCAGAGGCAGTCCCAAATGGCTGACTGTTGACTAGGGCATCATTGGCCTAAGGTGTTTTTTGGATAAAAGAAAGGTAAACTCAAATTCAATTAAAATATAAAAAAGATTTCTTGGTAAATAATAATTTCATGCATGAAAATTTGGTTCAACTGTAACTAGACACTGGGTTTAAAGGAATTTGACTTACCTCAAACGGTAGAGTTAGAAACATACCAGGGGATTCCAATTCAATCCCATCAAGGTGGCATGTACCAATGCCATCTCACTAGTCCCAGTGATCAATTTCTGTTCACAATTGATCATAATGATAGGACTAAGAACCAAAGGGATCACATAAACAAGAATAGTGTCTGCAAATACTAGCTGATAGAATCAAAAAGGGAGAGAATGATCCAACATGGGAAGTGAGATACACAGCAGACCCATAGAATGGCAGATGTCCTAAACAGCACTCTGGCCTCAGAATCAGCCCTTAAGGCATGCGGATCCAGCTGAAAAGCCCATGAGAGTATTTCAGGCATGGAAAGCCAAGACACTCTGGGGGGGAAAAAAACAAAAACAAAAAAAAAAAAACACCTAAATGAAAGATCTCCGTGAGTGAGATCCCAGTGGAAAGAATGGGTCATCAAAGAAGGAGGTACCTTTCTCTGAAGGGAGGAGAGAACTTCCACTTTGACCATGGCCTTGTCTAAATATGATCAGAGTCAGTGAACCCAGGGGGCTTCCATAGCCTTGGCAACTCATGACAAGAGCCTAGGGTGATTACTGAGGCCATAAACAAGAGTGTCAATTTGTTAAGTCAACAACAGGAGTCACTGTGCACTTACTCCTCATGTAGGATCTCTGTCCTTAGTGTGCTGTACATTGAGATTTAATGCTATAACGAGTACTCAAACAGTATTTGTCACTTTATGTTTCTGTGTGGGAGCAAACTGTTGAAATCTTTACTTAATGTATGCTAAACTGATCTTCTGTATATAAAGAGAATTGAAAATGAATCTTGATGTGAATGGAAGGGGAGAGGGAGTGGGAAAGAGGAAGGTTGCGGGTGGGAGGGACGTTATGGGGGGGGAAGCCATTGTAATCCATAAGCTGTACTTTGGAAATTTATATTCATTAAATAAAAGTTTAAAAAAAAAAGAATCTAGGAAGATCACTGCATTTAAACATATTGGTTTGTAACTTGCTAAACTTATTTTGCAATTTGTTTTAACAGGTTTCTGATGATACAGCGTTGGGTAATCAGTACTTGATGAAACAGCAATGGATAATCAGTATTTGTTATATCCCCTAAGGCAGATTTTGCAATCTCTGGTTTATTGTCATTGATTTATAGCTAGAGTTTTATAAAAGGAGTAGAGTTCCATATGAATGCAATTTTGACCTTAATTCAGATAGAGGTATGATATAATACCAGCAGCCTCAGTCATCCAGTTGTAATTTCTAAATGTAAATTGCATAAAGGCAAATGAGATAAATGTGTCTAAATGTAAATGCTGGTATTCTTAACACCTTATATTCTATAGAAAAACTATTGGGTTTTCTAATGTTTTCACAAACTGCCCACATTAAAATAGTTCAACACTGCTTGAAAGTAACTAAGGTTGAAATTTGATGTGTTATCTTATTTAGAAAATGTTGTCTTAAGTTGGAGAATTCTAAATGACTTCAAAATGCAAATCAAGGAAATCAGCAGATGAAAAGCAAAAGTCTATTTGACATAGAACTAGAATCTGATCCTCTGTTAAAACAATGGAGCCTTTGCAATGCATATGTATGTTCAATATTTTAAATCATCTTAAAAACTGTTTAAAATCTGCAACTTCTCCTTTTAATAGTTTGGTTTAATTGCTAACTCTCAGTTTTCTAGCCAGCTCCAGTAAGTTATTTTCTCTTCCCTACTTCTAACCCTGTTAAAACTGTTCCAAATTATGGGATATGATTCCATGAACTAGCTCTTAAATTTAACATTTTATTTCTGATTTTTGGAGCAAACAGAGACACAGATTTTGTGTTCTGTTAAAATAATTTATTACGTTCTCCCTGTCTCTGTTAGGTTTTAATTGTTTAAAAATAACTGATTTTTAAAGGAGTTATGATTTGTTTGAATATATGCTCATTCTAAAGTATTTGAGTGACCACTTTGTGACAATAATCAAATCTGGTCTATATTATGTCATGATTATAAAGGATCCTATTTTTACAAGATATTTTAAGCCTTCTTGGCATCTTTGACAGGCATTCAAAAAAAAAAAAGTTCCAAAGAATTTGGACTTTGATATTTCCAGTTGGGTCCCTGGAAATGTCAAAGGATATGTCTCTCATCTTGTAGTAACATCAACTAATCAGGCTATTTAGATTATATTAGATGTACTGTCAATATGTGAAGTGTTACTAAATTTTAAGCTATTATGTAAAATGCTACTTATACAAATTTCAAAAGTTAAAAACTCTAATGATCTTGTGTTACCAGGTATGATGATTATCTTAATGAGGAAAGTCCAGAGATCTAAGAGGGTTAAATGATTTATAAAATCTTAGAAGGTTCTTTCAAAATATTGCATGGAGTAAGCAAGTGCCTGTTGTTGGTTACTGAGTTATAATTTTAAGCAAGGCTATTTAAAATCTTTTGTCAACCACAGTTTTATATATCAAATTTGCTGCTCATAAAACTATACATGTGGGTTCTGTGTTTAACTGTCCTCGTATAGGTTCTGAGGGATTTTTTTCCAGTGACTTCTGTTTATTCAGTACATTGGGATGGCTCTGTAAGCAGATGAAGCCAATAATGCACTACAGGTTCCAACTGAGAGAAAGTATGGTTAATCGAGGTCACTAAGAGCAGGAAGTAATTCAAATCAATTGGTCATATAACAGTTATAACAGTTAAAGATTTTAAGAAGCTATTACTGAAACTGCTTTATTGTTCTATCTCATATGTTATATGTGTATACATATTGTATATCTACATGGGAAAATTTATTAAGAACTCTTTTAATTGGCTTACAGATAAAAGATTGCTTATAATTTAAAGCTACCTTTTGATTCACATGACCTAGATAATCTCTGTATCAGATGTTTTAAATTTGTTGGTAGAAAAAAACTAAAAGTGCTTAAGTTGTTGACATGTTTGTGCTTGAGTTTGCTGGTCAAACAAATTACACCATGTTAGATATTTAAGAGATGTTTCCAAGTATATATATTCTTAAAATTTATAAAAGGCATTGGACCTTCCAGTAAATGTTTTCATAGATTGCTATTTAACAGTTGAAATGGCTTGCTAAGTGCTCATTTGATATTGTTATTGTCAGTAAGCATCTGGGAAGCTTGACTTTGTTTCCTCTTTTCTCTATTGTCTTTAAGATGGGAAACTGACTCTATACTGAAGACATTCCAGGATGTACAGTTTGATCTTTATATCTTATAAAAGGTATGGCTAACATTTTCTGTCAAAATATCATAGCCAAAAGGAGAGCTTAATTTATAATTTCACAGCTAGATTAACTTCACCATGGGCAGTGTAAACAAGCAAAATCTCTGTTTCAGACCAAGCAAAGGGAGAGAAAGTTTTAAAATGAGGACATAGCTTTCCTCCTGGGCATTGCCTACCTCACAGAAAAACCACTATCCAAACATGCCTGTGACTATAGACTTCTAGTTTAGGCCACCAAGCATGGGACTGAGCACCCCCCTGACTTGCATCCTCTTGAAGGTTTCCTCTGGTCAGCTTTAACAAAAGCCTGGAGGAACAGAAAGCTAGGCAGCCGAAGCAATGTAAATATAGGTTGCAGGCCAATTAGGGTTGCTCCATACCATGATCTGCCAGCAGGCCAGTCCACTGCATTGGTTTATATGGAAAGTCAAGGCTTCAGCAGAAGTCAGCTTATGAAGAACCCTGGCAGCTCTGCCAGTCAAGAGTTGGGTCACTGGAAATGGAGCTGCCATCAAGTCAAAGGACATCAGCTCTTGTTGGCTCTAAGCTGAAAAACTCTTCACCTGGCCCAGCTTCCAAAGTAACCGCCACTACTGTGGGGATGACCAAGTAGGGTCAGCAAGGTTGTAGGCAGAACTGTAAATTTCCTGTTAGAGATGCCACCTGCCTTTACCTGGCCAGCTCTCCTCCCAGGCCAACTAGGTAATGAAAGTCAACAAGGTGTATTCCTTAATGAGGTTTATACCTCCCTTATGATGTACCCCATGTGAAGAGATAGATAGGCCTGGGGTTAATAATTGGCAAAGCTTTAAAACCCACCTGATTATTATGAGGCCTCTTCTGTCAGTTTCTGCTGGCCTCTCAAATGGAAAACTTAATCATGGTTTAGACAGCAGCTTTCTTAGGTTCCCCAATAATGACTCTAGCCCACCTGGGGCCTCATTCCTATGTAATCATAGAGTCTACTCCTACATCAAAGGCTATATTCCTGACCATGTGTATTGATGGTCCTCTCCCCTACTTAATGTTGTATGATTGTTCAGAATTTTTCTACAGACAAAACACTCTACCCATAAGAGATGAATGGCCTTTCTCCCAGTCTTGGTTGGGAAAAGCTTTGTAGTATCCCTCTCTTCAGTAGTGATTTCAGGAACAGTTTTGGGCCACAACGTTATCTTGACCAACTGACTCGAAAACAACTCCAACAGTTACAAGAGGAGGTCACTAGGTCCATGGTGCTGACACCATCCATGGTCTCCAAAGCCATATCACCCCAGTAACTGGTGTGGTACTACAGAACAGACTGACCTTAACAGTGTTGTTATTGTGTTAACTAATCAGGCCAGGTGAAACCACATCCATCAAACAGTCTTCACCAGGGTCCAGAGACTCCCTCATTTCCTTGCCTCTATGAAATCCTCTCATCACTTGGTTAATGCCACTCTTAGGACCATTGGTTGCTATTCTCACCCTGTCTTTCATACTATCTTATTTAAGTGTATACAGGAGGTGATAATGGAATGAACCAAAGCATTAACCAACCAGAAAGTCAACCAAATGCTGCTACAGAGAAATACTAGGCTCCCTATCTAAGAGACAGTGGTTTGAGACATCACTCCATGCCAGCAGAGGGTAACTCATTGCCCCCATGTCAGTAGGAAATAACTCTAAAGACAGGTCATCATCCTTCCACCCCTCCTGGACTTTTGGGGCTGATGTAATCCCATACAACCCTTGATTTATAAAAAAAATAAAAAACAAAAGGAGGGAATGTTAGTAAAATAGCGACGTCTTATCTGTGGTGCCATCTATGTCCTGGATGCCATCTTAGGCTCTGGATTCTGTTGCTACCTTCTACAATAAGCTTTGGTCCTAAGTCCCATGTCCTGGTTGGGACATGGATTCAGCTCTACCCCCTCCCCAATGAGATTTGCTTCACCTACTTCCCTCCCCTCCATCTCTAGCAAAGGTATAACAGGACCTGCTTCCAGCACAAGTGCCCTGTCTCTCTTGATTCTCTCTCTCTTTCTTGCTGTCTCCCCCCAACCCTAGGGCTTCCCCCACCCAACAATAAACATTTCCTCTAACTCCAGTGTTTGTTGTGTTTTGTGGTGGCCTTACACCATTTGAAGGAAGTTTAGTGAAAAAAACTGTGATGTGTTTATGGAGTAAAAGACAAAAGATTATTTCTGACATAATGTTCCAACCAATTGGACCATACTCATATTAAAATGTGTAAAAGTGATCCCTGTTAGGAATTTGGAAAACATTATGCTGAGTGAAATAAGCCAACCCCAAAGGACAAATACCACTTGTTCTCCTTGATAGGTGACAACTAACTGAGCACCAAAAAGGAAACCTGTTAAAGTGAAATGAACACTAGGGGAAATGGTGACTTGATCAGCCCTCACCCTGACTGTTGATGAGCAACTTGATATGTTATCCCTCTTAGTATTTTTTTTGTTTGTTCTACTTAATACTTTTGGTTGAATACTGTAATCAATACACAATTCTTCTTAAGTGCTGAAACATAACTGAAAAATGATTGCTGTTAAATATAAGAGTGGGAATAAGAGAGGGAAGAGATGTGCAATTCAGGACATGCTCAAGCTGACTTACCTCAAACGGTAGAGTTAGAAACATACCAGGGGATTCCAATTCATTCCCATCAAGGTGGTATGTACCAATGCCATCTCACTAGTCCCAGTGATCAATTTCTGTTCACAATTGATCATAATGATAGGACTAAGAACCAAAGGGATCACATAAACAAGAATAGTGTCTGCAAATACTAGCTGATAGAATCAAAAAGGGAGAGAATGATCCAACATGGGAAGTGAGATACACAGCAGACTTATAGAGTGGCAGATGTCCTAAACAGCACCCTGGCCTCAGAATCAGCCCTTAAGGCATGTGGAAGTGGTTGAAAAGCCCATGAGAGTATTTCAGGCATGGAAAGCCGAGACACTCTGGCAAAAAAAAAAAAAAAAAAAAAAAAAAAAAAAAAACACCTAAATGAAAGATCTCCACGAGTGAGATCCAAGTGGAAAGAATGGGTCATCAAAGAAGGAGGTACCTTTCTCTGAAGGGAGGAGAGAACTTCCACTTTGACTATGGCCTTGTCTAAAAATTAGCAGAGTCAGTGAACTCAGGTGGCTTCCATAGCCTTGGCAGCTCATGACAAGAGCCTAGGGTGATTACTGAGGCCATAAACAAGAGTGTCAAATTGTTAAGTCAACAACAGGAGTCACTGTGCACTTACTCCTCATGTAGGATCTCCGTCCTTAGTGTGCTGTACATTGAGATTTAATGTTATAACTAGTATTCAAACAGTATTTTTCACTTTATGTTTCTGTGTGGGAGCAAACTGTTGAAATCTTTACTTAATGTATGCTAACCTGATCTTCTGTATATAAAGAGAAATAAAAATGAATCTTGATGTGAATGGAAGGGGAGAGGGAGTGGGAAAGGGGAGGGTTGCGGGTGGGAGGGACGTTATGGGGGGGGGGCATTGTAATCCATAAGCTGTACTTTGGAAACTTATATTCATTAAATAAAAGTTTAAAAAAAAGGTGTATACTTAGCCACAGTGTGTAATGATGTGGTTTAGAAACTTACAAAAAAATGTTTTCTTAAGTTCTCAGAAGAGATAGAAACACTTCTCATTCAATCCTTGATATAGAACTCTTGTCTAGGATCAGTTATGGGACACTCACCATACCTTTGGTTGTTTCCCCAATCCGTCAGTTTTCAATATCCATTTAGAGACAACATCATTCAAAATAACTGTTATGGAGTAATGAAAATAGTATGGTCAATGATGTGTCCTTTTTTTATTTAGAGTACTATGAAAAGGTAATAATTACATGAGAAAGTTAAAGCATAGAGAAGTTGTGTAAGATGTTAAAGTTCACACAAACAACAAAGTATGAGAAGCAAGATTCTAAGCTGACTTGTACCCTACCCAGCATTCCTCCATCCTTTCCCATAATTGATGACATCAGAACATCGGCTTTTCCCCTTTTCCTTGAGACTTGGGAGAATCAAAGCAGCCTTTTGTTTTATTCCCCTCTTCCCTACCAAGGGTTGAACAAAAGGATCCATTGTTGTTTTCAGAGGTGACAACTCCCTCCCCTAAACCAGGCAGAAAAGCAACCAACCACCTGTTACCTTCTCTGAGCTGTTTTTCTTTTCCCCAGTTTATTTTTGTTTCCCTGAACCCCCTACCTCCGAAGCCATTTTATGAACTGCCAGGTGCTACCTGAGCCTGAGTAAAAACATAACAGGGAAAAAAAAAAGTACTAGTCAATAGACTCAATATAAGTCATGGGGTAATTCAAAGTTTCAGAAGAAGATAGAGCACAACTCTGAAAAGCACATCTTATATATACGATAACATCTTCAGAAAACTGGACGCTTC
Source organism: Oryctolagus cuniculus (assembly GCF_051225735.1). Lineage (NCBI taxonomy): Eukaryota > Metazoa > Chordata > Mammalia > Lagomorpha > Leporidae > Oryctolagus > Oryctolagus cuniculus. The sequence continues at coordinate 61,530,787 of NC_142874.1, read as the reverse complement.
AAAATGCCAGAAAATACAGCTGTTATTGACAACCAAAAAAGCGAAAGGTGAAACAGAATAAAAGAATGTGAAACCATGGTAGAATAAGATAGGATTGTCCATAGATCATGTAAAGAAGATTGTCATAACCAAAAAAAAAAATACAACACAAGGTAATGAATAGAAAACATTCAGTGAAAAATCTCAGCATAAAATCAGCATGCCAGTAAATATTAGCTATTATGATCATTATGAATCACTTGACCCTAAAGAAACAAAATTTTGTCAATTTGTTAATACATTTATTCATTTACAAATTTTCAGAGTATATTCATAATTATTTTTTTCTGTGACAGCCAATATCTCATTTCATAACCGAATCATAGGGGCAAGTTTATGCTCATGATACCACCTTCAGTACTAGTTTTTTTATTTTTTTTTAGAAAGTGTTTCTTTTTTTCTTTTTTTTTTTTCATTTGACAGATAGAGTTATAGAGAGTGAGAGAGAGAGACAGAGAGAAAGGTCTTCCTTCCATTGGTCCAGTCCCCATCATGGCCACCATAGCCAGCACTACACAGATCCAAAGCCAGGAGCCAGGCGCTGCTTCCTGGTCTCCCATGTGGGTGCAGGGCCCAAGCACTTGGACCATCCTCCACTCCTGGGCCACAGCAGAGAGCTGGACTGGAAGAGGAGCAACTGGGACAGAATCCGGTGCCCATATGGGATGCTGGTGTTGCAAGCAGAGGATTAGCCAAGTTATTGCATGTAGAATTCTTTCTACACTAACTTTTTCAATAATTCTCAAATTATAGAAATGTGATGTCTGATTTAAGGATTCTCTAGAAATATGATCATATCCTTTCCTGTCCTCTCACTCTTTGTTCTTTATTGTAAATATCCTTCCCATTCATTCTTTGTTTTATTCATTGATTTGATATATATATGAGATTTCTCCAAAAATTCATGGAAAATGCATACTATGAAAAAAACCTGCATGAATTTCAAATTTTTTCCACCAAAATAAGTGTATATTTTAATTTCACTTTACCATGAATGTGTTGAAGTATGCTTGTACATTGAGTATCTATCAAAGTTTGGGTATTTTTTAAGTGTTGTTTTGCTTATTGTCTATTAAGCTATATTCTGGAATTGGACATGGCAGAAGACAATACCTGAATTGAAAAGGAGATTACATGTGAGCACACACAAATCTAAGGGGGAAAAGTGAATAAATAGAATGAATTCAGACACATCATGCCAAGTATTTTCATTTGTACGAAGGAAAAATAAAATAAGGGGAGAAACATCAAAGTTCAATAGGGATCAAATAAGTATGAATATTGCTTCAGATTCACAATGAAAATATAAGATAAGCCTGTGAAGCAATACCTACAAAATATGTTAGGCAAATATTTTTTGTTTGGAAATATTATGACCTGTCAGTAATTCACAAATAAGGATAGAAGTGTTTTCTCAGATACTCACATTTGGATAATATTAGATGTAGTCAGCAGTGGAATATGATAATCCTAATATACCCATCTAATATTAGCACATCTTAAATGACAAGTATATTGTTTCACTCACATTTGCCAATTGAAAAGTAAATTATTTTTGAATATTTAAATTGTTAATAAAATTGCAAATAGATGGTATTATTTCCAAAACACTGAAAAACACATGATATGTTGTAAGAGCTAAGAAGCAAAAGAAGGAAATGTGAAAAAGGAAATTTCAAAATATGTCTCATTTTATAGGAATAAGTATGAGTTGTATCCATAAAAATAGTAGCTTACAGTTCTCACTTAAAAACTGATTTAGGAAATTTGGGGAAATAAAATGAATGACAAATGGACGTATGTTTTTTCTTTCATCGGGAATTGTGTGGCCATCATCTAATCCACTATGGAATCAAATAGAATAAATGGTAAAGAAAAGATGATTCTACCCTTTCTCACTCTTATGTAAGCTCAGCCATTCTCCTTCTGCCATTGAAAATCAGAGCTCCTGGGTTCGTTGCCTTCAGAGTCAGACAAAAATACACAACTGCCCTTCTTGATTTGTAGCTAGCAGACAATCAGTTGTGGAACTTCAGAGCATTATAATTTCATGAGCCAGTTAGCTGTGTGTGTGTTTGTGTGTGTGTGTGTATCTCCCATTGGTTGTGTTTGTGTTTGTCTGGAGAATGAATATAGATGTGATGTTCTTCACATTATATGTACTTAAATGCATATGTAAGACTTTCTATGTAATATATAACTAATCTCTCCAAAGAACAGAAATGTATTCATAAATTCAAGGAAAGAAGAATTAAGCCATATAGAAATATGCAAACAGTTTCCAGATAGTGAGATAGATACATTTTTCATTATCTTATTTGCATTTTGATAATTTTCATGTTTTAAAAATAAGCATGTGTTTATTTTGTAATCAATGTCATTAATTGTTATAAAGAATAAGAAAGAAGTTGAATGATTAAAGCATATTTTTTCAATGAACAATTGTCAAAGCTAAAGTAATTTAACTGCTTTTAGAACTTCATGACTAGCATTTTTCAATGTATTTTACAGAAATAACTTTTATCTTTAATCCCTCCCCAGATATATGTATGAAAAAATGCCCTTTTCTTTTGAAGACCTTATTAAATAGGCATATTAAGTCAGTTACACTATGGTTCTGATTCCAAAGCTTCTTTAGGTATTTTTCTGACTTTATCTTATTGAAAAACAACCTAAAAGACTCCTCTCTTCTAAAACTATCATATCAAGGTGAAAGCCGGCGCCGCAGCTCACTAGGCTAATCCTCCGCCTTGCGGCACCAGCACACCGGGTTCTAGTCCCGGTCGGGGCGCCAGATACTGTCCCGGTTGCCCCTCTTCCAGGCCGGCTCTCTGCTGTGGCCAGGGAGCGCAGTGGAGGATGGCCCAAGTGCTTGGGCCCTGCACCCCAAGGGAGACCAGGAGAAGTACCTGGCTCCTGGCTCCTACCATCAGATCAGCGCGGTGCGCCGGCCAAAGCGTGCTGGCCGCGTCGGCCACTGGAGGGTGAACCAACGGCAAAGGAAGACCTTTCTCTCTGTCTCTCTCTCACTGTCCACTCTGCCTGTCAAAAAAAAAAAAATGTGAAAGTATCACAAAAACAGAAATATCAACAGGGATTTCCAATTTTAAATATCTGGTACATTTCGAAATTATTAATTAGAAGCTCTCAAATGCAGGTGACTTAAACTTAAATAAAAAGTATCTTAAACACATAAAATTTACAGAATAGAATTACATCATTAAATGTATAAGTTTAAATGGATATTATATACAGTAGGAACCAGTTTACTAAATGTCACCCACTATCCATCTATTGTTTTCATGCCCTGCCACTCTTAAGCTCTGTTTTCTATTATTCAGTGTTGATTCTTTATCTGGACTTTCGTGTATCTCCTCTCCCTTATTCACACACGTATTCACGCACAGCCACACACAGAGATACATACGCACAATACTTTCAAAGTTTTTGTGTCTTCTGGTCAAATAAAAGTGTTTCTCTTGTCATCTATTTTATTTCACCTAAGAGGACTTAGATCCTGATTGGGAATGTGCCTAACAAGCCAACCACTGTACAGAACTGGATTGGATTAACCATTCTGTGTAGCAAATGAGTTGTAGTCACTTAACTACCAGTCCTTCAAGAGTTACAGGAAGGAAGAAAATGGCAAAAGGGAATTACATGGGAGAAGAAAAATAACCACAACTCTAAGAGGTTAAACCAAGCATGCTATTTCAATATTTGTATATGGGTTGTCTTTGTCAAGAACCTTGAGTATACCTCCCACATAGAGGAAGAGGAAAATATCAACACCTTTTTTTCTTTCTCTTCTTCTTATCCCATCTGGTCAATGTGACAACATGCCCTACATGACTTCTAAATCTTGCTTGAGTTCACTGCTCCATGATTGTCAAGAGCATCTCAAATGTTCTTTGTTTCATTAACTAATGCAAATGATTCTCCACTCCTTCCCTCATTGATAGAGGTAGGTTTCTCAACCCACAAACTAATCAAGTCTTCTGTATTTAAATTTAGTGAAAGGAGATAATATTAGTAAACCACTAACAATATATCACCATTAGGCCTTGTCCATTATGATGCTGTAGGTTTCTATACTGGCTTCTGATTATGGTGTTTTGAGAGTGAGACTAACCACAGGAGGCACAGAGTCATAATTAAATGAGTAGATTTCATTCAATATGTTGTACTCAGTTAACTATAACTTAAGTTACAGACTTTTTTCCCCCTCACTTTTAATGAAGAGTAGCTGCTTACTTGAATTTCTACTGCCTCTGTGGCTGCCTCTGTTTAGTGTCTAAAAATTCCAAGATATTGATTATGTATGTCTCTTGGTAATGACTTAACTCCTAATTATTTTGTATCTTATATTCCTAGAGTCTGAAATGGTAAAAATATTAACTCAGTTGTACATTTTAGCCATTCATACAGAAAATAAAATATATTAAAATATTATAAGGGAAAAATTCATTGATGATATCATTTCTTTCTTTTACAGTCTAACATGGTCTCCCTTAGAGGGACTAACATTTACACTGCTTCCATTGACCTTAGAAATCTATCCATTGAAATAAAAGTTATTTTCATAATTTCTTCAGAATTAGAGGGTTTACAAGATTAGCATTGTGAATCAGAGGACTTAAGAAAAATGGAAGCCGTGATGTTCTTATGTGACACTTAAACATTTCTTTCCACTGGGCGTCATGAGTAAAATAGATTATGGGACAACATGATTTGATACAGCTCATAAAAAATGTGCAGGAAAATAAATACAGCAATATTCCTAGGTCTGATACAACTAGATGTGAGCTAGAAAATTGGAAAAAAAAAAAACAAACTTCTAACCATTAACAATGTTTCTATTTCCTGGACTATAAGTATATTTAAAATAAGAACAAAAGTCTCACTAATAATATCATACAAAGAAAAAAATATTTTATGATAAGGTCATTATATAAATCATATTTTCCTAAGACAAAGTTCTAAAATATTAGTGTTACTTTACACACCACTAAATATTTCCATGAATCTATGGGCATTTAAGAATCATCAATTAAACACCCATGGTACATTAAAATATTACGAGATATACAACTCTTATATGGAAATATTTATTTGCTTTTGGAAAGCCTTGGTTAATAATTAACATACACTTTAAAAATAACACTAATAAAATTAATGAACATATTCTAGAAAGAGAATGAAATAGGAAGTACTTGATACTGAAAATTCAAGAGAAATAAACAGGAAAAGTAATAGTCTCTCATCTTTTTGGAGTCTTTGTTACTGTCAAAAACAAAAGCATGAAAGCTTTGACGAGTCCAGTTAGTGCAGTGCATGGATCAAAGTGTCAGGCTGATAGGATCAAAGGGAACAAAATGAAGTGGTAATGTTGGACACCAGATTTGAAACCGTGGCAATGATGAGAGGTTCACACAGGATGCAACAGGGAAGCTTTGATTAGTGCACCTTGTTTGTACTGTGAAGGCATCAAAGTGGCAAATGCGCCTGGATCAAATGGTGCAGAATGCAATGGGTAATGGAGCACTCAGCGCTCACTAGAATTTAAGCAGAGATGCTGATGATGTGGTGGAGGCCAGTGCACACATCCCCATCTGGCAGCTGGAAAGAAGAAAAGAAAAGGGGGGGGGGGAGTAGGAATAATTTAAAACACTTGAAAGCTAGCTGATTATGACACCACCAATGAAAACAAGAGCACTTGCAATTACTGCGTGAGGTTTGAAAACTAAATCATTTTTAAAACTGGGGAATATTACCAGTTGTTTGATGTTTATTGTGCTTCATGTATTCTCTATTCATTCTAAATAATTCCATCAGGTGTGTTAATTCACAAAATAAATTATCCTAGAAGTTGAATAAATGTAAATCTATATTGCTGGGGCTATTTTTATCTCTTTGGGGTCCATTACATTAGCAGGATTTGTTTTACAGTGATTATTCAGTTACTACATTTGCAGGGATTTGGCAATTCCTGGGAATCAATTCCACTTGAAAATTAAATCTTAAGGAATTAACTGATTTGATTCCTTTTGTCATGCTTATAAGTAACAAATGAGTATACTATTGAAATATTGAAACATCTAAAGAAAATGTTCCCTAACATAACACAGTAATAATGTTTCACCTAAAAATGTAAAAGATGTATTTAATTGTGTCAACATTAAAGTAAAATTAAATACCATGAACATTATTATTATTAATTTTAATAAATCCAGAATGTAACACCTGTTTCTCAGAATGTGTGCTAGTTGTCTTATACTTATTCTCTTTTATTTTAAAAGTATTCTTAATAAGGGTAATTCCATGATGAGATTAGATTTTCTGATGACTTGGAGAAGAAAAATACATATTTTTCAGACAGAAAGCCAATGAAGAATTATGATCAAGAGGGACTAGCTGATCTTTAACCAAGGGCTGCAAAGCAGTGACCTACCCAATAAAGAAGAAATACAGCATTCATTATTATGCAGCATTATTCTGGCAGTAGTTCTCCAAACAGCATTATGCACACCTGTATGTACACAGAGCAATCTTCATGAAGCATGCATATTTCATAAATTGAATGCATTTATCCTTTTAAGCAGAGATTGTAGTTGTTACCTCAGTGCAATTTTTTGCTTATTATTCTGCTCTCCTAAACTCCCCCAAAAGAGCTTTGCATGGGTTAGTAACTTGCCAAGTCTCTGTAGAATGTATTTAGAGTTTTGTTCTCACAGGAGCAACAGGGGGTGGAAGAACTTACTGCCTGTACCTCTTGAGCATTGATACTCACAGAATGATGCTGATTGTACATCTGTTCTATCAGGTCTTTGAGAAATGTGCATGTTTTTTAAAATCTGGTATTTGGTATTTCTACTATTGCTTCACATCACTTCTTGAAGTCCAGTTTGTATTTGCTAAAAAAATCGAGTCAATTATTATTTTTTCATTATATTTTTAAGTTGTTGAATATATATATGGGCCTAACAATAAAGTGATATATATATAATAAAAATATACAAGACATTTATATATATATATATATTAGAATGCTATTAGTTTGCTTTTGAAAGTGAGGGAAAGTTCCATATAAGATGAAGTTATAAGGGCTGGCTTTCTACTATAACAGGCACAGCCACCATTTTTCATGCCAGCTTCCCATATAGGTGCTGATTCAAGTCTCAGATGTTCCACTTCCAATCCAGCTCTCTGCGAATGCACCTGGAAGGTTAGCAGAGGATGACCCAAGTGCTTGTGCCCCTGTCATGCATGTAGGAGATCCTGAACAAGCTCCTGGCCCCTGGCTTTATCCTGGCCCAGGCCCAACATTTGAGACCATCTAAGACTGATTCAGCAGATGGAGGATCTCTTTCTCTCTCTCTGTCAGGCCCTCTCTCTCTCTGTAACTCTTTCAAATAAACAAATAAATACTTTTTGAAAAGATATAGTGTGTGTAAATTTGCTCAAGAAATGGTTGAACCTACTGCACAAATTTCATTATTCAGCAGTTATAACTGATATTTAGGAATATGAAGGAAATGATTAAAAGAAATAAACCAGTAAATAAATAAAATATTTTCAACAACCAGCTCATTTGGAGACTTCATAAAAGACCTCATTTGTACATGCACAAAATTATACATAGGAATAAAATCATAATCAAATGCATACACACAAAATCACATAGTGATAAATACTGGAATAAGGCATGAGCAAATTATGTTCATTCTTTTTAAAAATATTATAGTATTTACCGATTACAAAGTTTTCATTTTTGTTTTCATATGAATAGCACAGAAACAAAGTGAGGGAGATTTTCATTTCACTGGTTCATTCCACAAACCATACAAAATCTGGGGTTCGTCCAGTTCAAAGCCAACAGCCTGGCACTCCATCCAGGTCTTCAATTTAGGTGGCAGGGGCTCAGGTAATCTAGCCATCACCTGCTGCCTCCCAGTGTGCACATGGGCAGGAAGTTGGAATCAGAAGTGGAGCAGAAATAGAATCAGACCCGCCAGTATGGGATATGGATATTTCAAGCAGAATTTTAACTGCTACACCAAATGCAAACACCTGTTCTTCTTTAAGATACAGTTTTAATCATAGTGATACCAAATATTATAAGGTAACTGATTAATATTTTTAAAAATTAAAAATTCAAATTCCTTTGCTAAAGTTAGAGCTATATTATAATTTATTCATGAGATAAGCATCTTTTTACAGAAATTGAGAATAGTGCTATAAGTATATTTTGAATGATTATTAATGCAAATCATCAACTTCTTCTAAACACATACACTGATATCCTGACTCAGAAATAACTATGGCAAGAATCTCTTATGAGACCTAACCACAAAATAAGGATCAGCAATACAAATTTTTCAGATTCCAATAAGGTTAAATTACAACATTTATGAATTTAGTGATTCAAGATTATATTAATTATCCTGAAGGTACTAGCTATTTTGCTAGTAAAACCATAGCTCATTTTATATGTTTACACTCCACAAAAATGCAACTATGTCTCCAAACCTAAAACAAATGAATTACAGTTTAAGATGATGTAATAGGATTATTTCAATTTGATAATATCCATTCCAAATGATCACAATTATGTTTTGAGTAAATGTTTGAATTTCTAACTATTTCTTACTGATAGAAAATTAATATGTAGCCCATCAATATTAGAATATTAGCTTATTATTTAGGTTAACAAAACATTCTTATTTATTTATTTGTTTGATTGTTCATTTATTTATTTTAGAAAGGCAGAGAGACAGACATACAGAGATATCCCATCACTGATTCACATCACACAGCCTCGGATGGGCCAGTCCAAAGCAAGGAGTCAGGAACTCAGTCTTGTTCTTCAATGTAACTGGCATTCTCTCAAGTACTGGAACCATCCCCTGTTGCATATCCAGGGTGAGCATTAACAAGAAGCTGGAAGCATCAGTAGTACCAGGACCTGAGCCCAGGCATTCTAATATGAAACATGAGAATCCCATCAATACTTTAATTGCTAATTCAAACACACACCCTATAGGTTAAAAAGCTTTTTGTAAGGATTAAAAACCAAATATGTTCATTATATTCTAATATATTAGACTTATTTTTACACACTATAAGAGGAAATTTTACATATACTTACTGTTATTCCTTCCTATTTATTTTTTTGGCTATGCCAGAGTATTTAGACATGCATACATAAATTTTTTACATACTTTAAGTTTATTGCTTTATGCCTTAAAATGTAAATATTTCCAGTAAAACACACTTTAAAACACATGTGCCGTGAAAAAATGTTCAAGGTCACTAGCAATCAGGGAAATGCAAATCAAAACCACAATGAGGTTTCACCTCACCCCGGTTAGAAAGGCTCACATACAGAAATCTACCAACAACAGATGCTGGCGAGGATGTGGGGAAAAAGGGACACTAACCCACTGTTGGTGGGAATGCAAACTGGTCAAGCCACTATGGAAATCAGTCTGGAGATTCCTCAGAAACCTGAATATAACCCTACCATTCGACCCAGCCATCCCACTCCTTGGAATTTACCCAAAGGAGTTTAAATTGATAAACAAAAAAGCGGTCTGCACCCTAATGTTTATTGCAGCACAATTCACAATAGCCAAGACCTGGAACCAACCTAAATGCCCATCAACGGTAGACTGGATAAAGAAATTATGGGATATGTATTCTTTAGAGTACTATACCGCAGTAAGAAACAACGAAATCCAGTCATTTGCAACAAAATGGAGGAATCTGGAACACATCATGCTGAGTGAAGTAAGCCAGTCCCAAAGGGACAAATACCATATGTTCTCCCTGATCGGTGACAACTGACTGAACACCAAAAAGGAAACCTCCTGAAGTGAAATGGACACTATGAGAAATGGTGACTTGATCAGCATAGCCCTGACTGCTAATGGACAACTTAATACATTATCCCTCATAGTATTTTTTTTTGTCTGTTCTACTTAATATGACTGGTTTAATTCTGTAATTATCACACAGTTATTCTTAAGTGTTGAAAATTAACTGAAATGTGATCCCTGTTAAACATAAGAGTGGGAATAAGAGAGGGAAGAGATGTATAATTTGGGGCATGCTCGGGCTGACTTGCCCCAATTGGTAGAGTTGGAAACATACCAGGAGATTCCAATTCAATCCCATCAAGGAGGCATGTGCCAATGCCATCTCACTACTCCAAGTGATCAATTTCAGTTCACAATTGATCATAATGAAAGGACTAAGAGTCAAAGGGAGCACATAAACAAGTCTAGTATCTGCTAACACCAACTGATAGAATAAATAAAGGGGAGAGTGATCCAACATGGGAAGTGAGATACTCAGCAGACTCATAGAATGGCGGATGTCCTAAATAGCACTCTGGCCTCAGAATCAGCCCTAAAGGCATTCGGATCTGGCTGAAAAGCCCATGAGAGTATTTCAGGCATGGAAAGCCAAGACACTCTGGCAAAAAGATCTCTGTGAGTGAGATCCCAGTGGAAAGAACAGGTCTTCAAAGAGGGAGGTGCCTTTCTCTGAAGGGAGGAGAGAACCTTCACTTTGACTATGACCGTGTCTAAACAAGATAAGAGTCGGAGAACTCAAGGGGCTTCCATAGCCTTGGAAACTCATAACTGGTGCATAGGGAGATTACTGATGCCATAAACAGGAGTGTCAATTGGTAAAGTCAACAACAGGAGTCACTGTGCACTTACTCCTCATGTAGGATCTCTGTCCTTAACGTGCTGTACACTGAGGCTTAATGCTATAACGAGTACTCAAACAGTATATTTCACTTTGTGTTTCTATGGGGGTGCAAACGATTGAAATCTTTACTTAATGTACACTAAACTGATCTTCTGTAAAAAAAAAAAAAAAGAAAGAAAGAAAGAAATTATCAATTCCCAACTTGACTCTCACTGGGATTAAACATGACAATAGGTCTGATCTGATTTCATCATCATTTAAAAAAAATCATCTATTATTTTTCACTTTATGTTTCTGTGTGGGAGCAAACTGTTGAAATACTTACTTAAGGTATACTAAGCTGATCTTCTGTATATTAAGATAATCGAAAATGAATCTTGATGTGAATGGAAGGGGAGAGGGAGTGGGAAAGAGGAGGTGTCGCTCCCCCTCTTCGTGGAGGAACGACACAGGACCCTGCGCTGTTCTTTCGTCTGCTCGGCCCTCCCCGGGTTTGCTGCTGGTTCTTCCCGGGTCGGCTACTATCCCTTCCACCTCCGTGGAAGGGCAGTTCCCCCTGGCCACATTCCCCACTTCCGCAGGGGAGTGGCACACCGCCGGCCGGTTCTCTCAGGGGCTGCACGGGTTCCCTTAGATGTTCCCCATAGATGTTCCTGGTGCATGCCGTCTCTCTCCTCCTTTATAGTCCTCCTCCGCCAATCCCAACTCGGCTAAGTACGCTGCTCTCCAATCAGGAGCAAGTCCTACAGTTAATTGGTTGAACTGGAGGCAGCTGTGCGGAAGCTGTTTACTTCTCTCCCAGCGCCATATTGTGGGAGAGCAGATGCATAGAATAAGTCCTAATTCGAGTAACTTAGTCTAGTCCGGATTGCTCCCCACAGATCCCCCTTTCTTTTTATTTTTTAGCGTTGATACGCGCCTGTCTTCGGTGTCCCACGGCTAGCCGCCCAGGTGCTCATCGCCTCACTAATCGGGCAGACCGAATCCAAGCCTTCTAATTGCCATGTTGAGGGGAGGCCTTATTTTTCTCTATTTCTCTATCTCCGGGCATTCCTATTTCTCCCATTTTACTTCTATCTGCCAACATTCCTATTTCTCTTTTACTTCTAAACTTCTGTTTCTCTTATCCCCGCAGCTTTCCGGCACCTCGCCCCGCCGGCGGGTTCCCGGCTCTGCGCCGCTTCAGCCCGCGCGCCTCTCTCATCTGCGCAGCTTCCCGGCTTTGCGCGGCTCGGCTTTGCGCGCTCCGCGGTCTCCACGCTTAACCCTTTCGCGTCTGAACCACGGCCTACGCCAGCGTTCCCTATCTATTCACGCCCCGTGCTCTCTCTGCACGCGGCGGCTTCCGCGAGTAACACAGCGTAGCTTGCGTCTCCGCCACTAGGATTCAATCTAAGTTCCCCGGGCTAGCCTGGCGAATTCAACCCAGCGTACGTCTCCGCCCCACGATTTGGCTTCCCGTCCTTTGCTCCCCGGGCTAATCAGACGGATCCCAATCTGGCTTACGTCTCAGCTTCTGGTTTCAACTTTTCGCCCCCTATTCCCGGGCTAACCTGAGAACCCCAAAGTGGCTTTCGTTTCCGCCTTGGCCTGCCCCCCGCGGCTTCAATTTCCCTAACAGTTTTCTCTACCCGGTATATTTCCCCAAGCTTTCCTCCAACGATATTCCTCCCTCATTTCTCCTGGCCTCTCCCCACAGTCCGCGTCCGAATCTGTTTGTTCTAGCTTTCACTTTCGCTTTCGACCTTAGAGATTTCTCCCAGCTTCCCCCCGTAGTCCGTATCCGAGTCTATGCCTAGGCTTTCAATAGCTTCTTCCGGCACCCTTTTCGTCCGGCTTTTCCCTAGGCTGTTTGCTAGTCTCTCTCTCCGGTAATTTCCCTAGGCTGTTTGCTAGTTTCTCTCTCCAATATTTTCCCAGTTCTTCCCGTTTCTTCCCTCCTAAGTTTGCTATCCGTCCTAGGTTTCCTATCCGAGCTAGGTTTCCTATCCGAGTCAGGTTTCCTATCCGAGTCACGGCACCATTATGTCGCTCCCCCTCTTCGTGGAGGAACGACACAGGACCCTGCGCTGTTCTTTCGTCTGCTCGGCCCTCCCCGGGTTTGCTGCTGGTTCTTCCCGGGTCGGCTACTATCCCTTCCACCTCCGTGGAAGGGCAGTTCCCCCTGGCCACATTCCCCACTTCCGCAGGGGAGTGGCACACCGCCGGCCGGTTCTCTCAGGGGCTGCACGGGTTCCCTTAGATGTTCCCCATAGATGTTCCTGGTGCATGCCGTCTCTCTCCTCCTTTATAGTCCTCCTCCGCCAATCCCAACTCGGCTAAGTACGCTGCTCTCCAATCAGGAGCAAGTCCTACAGTTAATTGGTTGAACTGGAGGCAGCTGTGCGGAAGCTGTTTACTTCTCTCCCAGCGCCATATTGTGGGAGAGCAGATGCATAGAATAAGTCCTAATTCGAGTAACTTAGTCTAGTCCGGATTGCTCCCCACAGGAGGGTTGTGGGTGGGAGGGACGGTATGGGGGGGGAAGCCATTGTAACACATGAGTCGTACTTTGGAAATTTATATTCATTAAATAAAAGATAAAAAAAAAAAACACATGTGCCACATAAGTACCAAAGTTTTAATGGAACATAAAATATCTGAAGTTATATTCATACTATCACAGGTTTATTAGAAAAATAATATAATGTCAAAAATGTTTACAACTCATGTAAGTTTATGTATAAATCCAAAAAAATCTTTTTTTACCTATATTCCTATTATTTCTCAGTATAAACAAGAAATGTTTGAGCTACTATACTAATTATTTAGGGGTCCTTATATTTTAGTTTCCAAAATCAGTATGATTAGCTTATTTTCTAAATTTGTTGGTTTGGTTCTTACTACTGAAATAAATGTGTCAATAGAATATAAAAAATTGATATACTATAATATACAAACTGATAGCAATATCATAAATGCATTTTTAAACTACCAGAAATAAACTTAAAAATGTAACAGCATACACCCTAGTCAATTTATGCACACATTCCTTAATTCATTTATTCATTCCCTCTCCTAAATTTCTTAGTGAGTGCCTATAATGAAATGCACAGTTGTGTAATGAAAAGTGCATCTATAAAATTTAGGCATATGTTTTCAATTTGGTTCTCAGTTTGATCATCTCTAAACATGAGAAAGAATGAGAGCTCAGTCTTAACTTTAGAGATGAGATGAGTTATATCAAAGGTGTTAGCCAAGTGCAAAGCATGGTAGGCATTTCGGAACTTAGTAGCTCTGACTGCTTATTTTTGTCTGTGCAGAGCCTCATTATTGTCTCTGGCCTAGAGGTGCAAACTCTGTGTAAAAAATGGCTTAATGTTAGGAACTTAGATTGCTATAAAATAAAGTCACAGGCACTGGAATTGATTTAACTAGTTATATGAATCACATTAAAGCAACTACTATTTAATTCAGAAAAGCAGCATTTTCCATTGAAATCATTAGCATGCTTAGATATTTTAGGGAACCTTTTCTCAGACTATTTGGATAAGTGGCAGGATTTTTAAGTTTCCTGTTTGGAGACTGTAGCATTCACACCACTGCCCCAAAGTGTGACTCATGCATTTCCAGATGTGACAGGGAATAATAAAGCGCGTGCCAGGTACTCAGTTCATGGTCTCTGTGCTTTATTTTAAACCTACTTTTAAGGGAGTCCAGGGATGGACATCCCCGAATACCACACCCTGGTATGCTGATTATTTTATATTCAAAGAATTTATGCTAGCGGCGATTACTGGAAGAGGCTATTCCTCTGATATCTGCTTGTCTGCTGAAAACCTGGACCCTGAAGGTCCAGATTAATAATGTCCTCTGGTCAGTCCCTTAATTTCTGTCAACTGAACTCATACCACAGGAAGAGAGACACCCAGACACTTCTGTTCTCTATTTCTGCCCCCCCCCCCACAAAGAATCGTTTACAAGCTACTATTCATTCTGTGGGTTAAATGCACTTTGTTGCAGACCCTTTCATGCTTCTTTGCCACTGAGTTCCCCTGTAAATCTTCCCTGTTCCCTTGACATTGCCTACTCTCCCTCTCCCCTACAAAAAAAGGCACACAGGGTTGGGTGTTGTGGTACATCCCGTTGATGGGTTACTTGGGACATCAGTATCCCGTATTGGAGTGCTTCATATCTCGATTCCTGCTAATACACCCTGGAAGGCAGCGGATGATGACTCAGGTGCTTGAGCCCCTGCCACCCATGTGCGAAGCCTGCATAGAACTTCATACTCCTGGCTTCAGCCTCACACAACCCTGGCTATCTGAAGACATTTGGAGAGTGAACCAATGGATGGAAGATTCTCTCTCTCTCTCTCTCTCTCTCTCTCTCTCTCTCTCCCCTTTCTCCCTCCCTCTCTCTCTCAACCTTCTAGGAAGAATATAAGCTTTTTGTTACTAGTGCAGCTGAAGTTGAAATTTTGCACTTTCCAAACCCACTTCTTCCCTGTAAGTGTGAAGAAAAGTGGTTGTTGCCTCACCAAAGGATACTAAAAGGCTGTTGTCCAAGGCAAATAGACCTCAGTGGCCACTGGACCAGTCCCTAACATCTCCCAGGGAGGCAGACCAACCAAGCAGGGTGTCAGAACTAAGGCTGAAAGTGGCTGGTCTTCAGCTCCCAGTAAGGAAGAATTCAGACAAGAGGCAGATTGGCACTAAGCAAGCTAGCAAAGTTTCGTGAAGGAATACACCTAACAGACCAGGCGAGCAACTCAGCAGAAAACTGCTGAGTCTGTCCCAGGGTGGAAAGTTTCCTGGGCACCAGACCCTCCCTGTTCACCGCTCTACCTTTCCCCTCCACATACCACCACCACCATCAGTGTCATCCTGCGGGAATATTCCTGAGGGGCTGGAATTTTAATTTACCGATGTCAGGTTGCACCCAAGACATCCAAGAAAGCTCCTTTTCTCATGAACTTCTTATTCTTTCTTTTCTCACATCCATGGGCTCATGTCTGTCTCCCTGCCTAACAATCTTAAAAAAAAAAGAAAAAAGGAATATATATATAATTTCTAAATAGTTCTGAGTTAGAAGGTAATCACATACCTATGATTTTGTTTTCCCCAAGCTGCAAGGTTTTTTCTTGGCTCATCAATAATTTTGTGGCCGGCGCCGTGGCTCACTAGGCTAATCCTCCGCCTTGCGACTCCAGCACACCGGGTTCTAGTCCCGGTCGGGGCGTCGGATTCTGTCCCGGTTGCCCCTCTTCCAGGCCAGCTCTCTGCTGTGGCCAGGGAGTGCAGTGGAGGATGGCCTAAGTGCTTGGGTCCTGCACCCCAAGGGAGTCCAGGAGAAGTACCTGGCTCCTGCCATCAGATCAGCGCGGTGCGCCGGCCGCAGCGCGCTGGCCGCGGTGGCCATTAGAGGGTGAACCAATGGCAAAGGAAGACCTTTCTCTCTGTCTCTCTCTCTCACTGTCCACTCTGCCTGTCAAAATAAAATAAAATAAATTTGTATTCCTCTTCTTCTATTTAATCTTTGTCAGTGTATTTCAGTGAATTTTCAGAAGGTGATAAGGAAATTTCCCTTCTCCCTTACACTCAGGTCATTAGGAGTTATACCTTGTGTGTCATCTATGGCTTTGTAATTTAAATTACAGTATTTAGAGAACTGAAATTAGCTTTTCTTTCATTTAGATGTGATTACAAGTAGAAACCAGGAAACCAGGACATTCAAAGGAAGAAATAAAATCTAGTCTTCACTTACTCTAAAATTCACAAGTAAATATTTGGAGAGCAGTGAGCTTTCTTTTCTTATTAGTCTTTGAAATCCAAGCAGAGTCTGTATCTATTAGATGATGTTTGTTATGTCTGTTTAAAATTAGACCAATTTTTTTTTTTTTTGCCGATGTGGGTTCAATCACCTAGCCAGGGTTATCATTTTATTTTCTGTCTGCTGTAGATTTATATGTAGGAAGGTTCTGGTATGATTTGTGGAAAGGCACTTTGTTGGAATGAATATCAAACTGTTACTTTTAAGGGATGAATTTTCTTTATAATTGCTACTGGCATTAACACTCATCTTCAGAACTTCCCCTAGAAAACTGACTGATGGATGGGTATGCAGGATAATCAAAAGAGCTACTGGAGATAACGACATTTCTTTATAGGGAATTGCTTGAGGAAGATTTCCTTTTCAGCAAGATGACTACCACATAGGGTTAGGAAGTTTAGAAAGGAGTTCCCTTCCCTTTCTGCCTTAAGGCAACACTGTAAGCTCAAATGGGCTTTGTCCCTCCTAAGATGTTTGCTTTCTTCAGCAATTCTTAGTTTAATGGGCATAACAAGAAGAACTGGATTCTATTGTGTGAAACAGCAGGTCAGCATTTGCTCCTGTTCTCACTGCTCTTGAAAAAAAAAATGAAAGTTTCTTGCACACAACAGCTAAAACAGTTCCTTTCTCCAAGTATGTTAGTTTGTGTCTTACAAGGCTGATGACAAGTAATGGGGTTAGAATTTTCTCTTTTTGGCATGCCTCAGTTCCCTTTCACACATTCCTGTATGTGTAATATGACAGTAGAAATAAATCTATATTCTTAGTGTATTACATGAACTTAAATGCCTATTGTTTTGTCTTTTTCTCACATTAACATTTCAGATAGGCATTTAATTATTTGCTCTAATTTGATGAAGAAACACATCAAGAAAATGTAAGCAATACACAAAAAATTTCACAAGTCACATTTTGGTTTCTTATCAATTTCAAATGGAATTTTATTCCCTTCATCTCTTCTTTGCTAGTGATCTATTGCCTCAGTTATTTCCAATATCCATGCCATTTTATTCCTCTTCTCGGCCTCTAATAGCTGAAACAGACTTTACAATGGTAGTATTGATGATATTGATGTGAATTAGAAGATAGTAATCTAATGCTGTAACTCAATGCCATCATCAGTTTTGACCCCATTATACTTTTGTCATTATTGTTGTTTTCCTATGCACACACACAATCACACCCAAGATCTCAGCTTGTCCTCAAGAAAAAAATGCTATCTAGTAGAAATATAATAATATAAAACAAGACATAAATCTGATTTTACAATTTAGCTACATTCAAAACAACAAGAACAAACCTAAAATTAATTTTAGATGATCTACTATTTAAACAAAGAATAAAAATGTTATCATACAATTGTAAACGATATACCATTATTAATCTGGGTTAATATTTATAAAAATAATACTCCTTTCCATACTGAGTTTTCTATGCTGATAATGATTGAAATTTTTTTTACTTCCTTGCAATAAAATATTTAGAAGAAACAAAAATACAACTCAGTTAAGATTTATTTGGAGCCGGCCCTCCGCCTTGCGGTGCCGGCACACCGGGTGCTAGTCCTGGTTGGGGCGCCGGATTCTGTCCCGGTTGCCCCTCTTCCAGGCCAGCTCTCTGCTATGGCCAGGGAGTGCAGTGGAGGATGGCCCAAGTCCTTGGGCCCTGCACCCCATGGGAGACCAGGAGAAGCACCTGGCTCCTGCTATCAGATCAGCGCGGTGCGCTGGCCGCAGCATGCCAGCCACGGCGGCCATTGGAGGGTGAACCAATGGCAAAGGAAGACCTTTCTCTCTGTCTCTCTCTCACTGTCCACTCTGCCTATCAAAAAAAATAATAAAATAAAAAAATAAAATAAATTAAAAAAAAGATTTATTTGGGGCCTATGCTCAAGCACAAAGGAGATGACACAACAGGGTGAGAGTCCACACACTATTAAAAAAGGGAACTGAGCAGGGTTTTTATCAGGAGGAGAACAATGATGCTCAGTCAGCATAGGGCACCTCAACTTGCACACCACTCAGTGTTCTGCTCAGGCACTGTTGTTTTCCATTTGCACATGACACACTAAAAATGACAGTATTGCTCACTGCTGCCACTCCAAGAATGCCACATATGGGTCCCACTGAATTACTGTGGACATAAATGGAGTCAATAGAGGATCTTTTCCAATTAGTGTGTGGACATTCCTTGTTCCCAGTTGGTTTTGAGGTGGGTGGAGTGACCTGCTGTCAAAGACAGACATAATCTGGTGGTTGATGGATACATGTCACGTCAGGAGGTGTTGATTTTGCAAGTACTGTTTCTACCCAGCTCCTTCTCTATCTTCCGGCTTCCTGAAAACTCAACTGGGAAAACAGTAAGAGATGGCTCAAGCACCTGGGGCTAGGTGAGAGACTAGGATGGAATTCTAGGCTCCTGGCTTCCAGCTGGCCCAGCCTCAGCCTTTGTGGCTATATGTGGAGTGAACCATTACATGGAAGATCTCTGTCTCTCTCTTCTTCCCTCCATCTCTCTGTCACTCTGCCTTGCAAATAATTGAAATAAATCTTTAAAAAGCTTATATGTTTTACACACAGGGTAAAGTTGGCAGTGTTGATTTTGTTAGAAGATTGCTTCTGACAAGTCACCCTGATCATGATTGTTTTCTGAGTATAGTTGTCCAGCATTCCTATATTCTATGAGCTAGCTGAGACCTATCCAATGACTTGTTTTTCTTCTTCATTTTTTTTTAACTTATATACAGGTGTTTTGCCACCAGAAATCCTGATTAATATAACTCTTATCTCTTTCACAGGCTACTTTTCCTCTGCATACATTTAAACCATCCTTAATAAGCAAAATGATTACTAGTTTGTCCTAAATCAATTACAGTCAGCCATGCATATCAAATTAACAGCCTAATTAACTGGATATACTGCTGTATGTTTAATATATAGATTGAGCTGAAATGGAATGTTGAAGGCTCTATCTTTAACCTTAGTACTTCTTACTGTTCTTTTCCCTCTTAAGCAAATTTCACTGAAACTACCACATAAGAATTCTTCTTTCCCTGTCTCTTCTTTTTATTATACTTACGTTTGATTTAATTTTTCATATTCATGATGGTAAAAGGCACAATTAATCTCCCATGACATTCCTTATACAATATTGGAGATGAATATGCAAAGTAGAAAGCTATGTCTGGATATTCCATGATAAAATTCTTCAAAGTCAATTTCCACCTGCACACTCAACCATCCCCCCATATATTTCAGGACGATTTTCAAGATTCTTAAATTGAATTGTAAGGTTGTTCTCAACATGGAAACATTTGCCTTTATATCCCAAAAGCATTTCCATGTGCTCCTCATTTCAAAAATGGCATACATAGATAATTTTCATTTATTTATTCATTTTATTTATCTGAAAGAGAGAGAAAGAGGATATGCAGCATCCACCTGTCTACTTCACAAATACCCAAAAAGCCAGGGCTGAGCCAGGCCAAGGCCAGTTTCCAGGAACTCTCCAGGTCTCTGACATGGACTTTAGGGCCTCAAGTATTTGAGCCATCTTCTGTTACCTTCCAGGTGTATTAACAGGAAGCTGAATATGAAGCAGAAGTGGGGCTGAATCTCAGCTTTCAAATATGGGTGTGATCATTTCAAGTTACTGTCTAATCCACTGTACCATAAAGCCCATCCCCATAAGTTATAAGTTATTGTTAACATCACAATATAAGACAAATTCCTCAGTGTCTTATTGCTGAGTTAAACAAGTTAAACACACCTTTAAAAATTTTCCACAACACATATATCTCTCATTTCAGCATTTATTAAAATACTTTAATTCTTTCTTCATTTTTATGTTTATCCAATATGTTCTCAGATTTCTGGAAAATAAACCCAATAAATATTTGTTGGATAAATGGATAATTCAGCAAGAAAATAGGCTTTAATAAAAATGTATGCATTTGTTTTAAACTTAATTATAATAGATGAGAAAATGGTTGAACTCTGAGGCATTTTGTTGCAGAAAAACTTGCTGTTTGAAATTAGACCTGCATCTAATATTTTTTCTGCCATGATGAGCCCTGTGTTTTCAGCAAAGCTACAATTTGATTCTGAATTCACAAATACATAAATATTAAATAAAATTTATATGTATATAATGGAGATAGGAATACTTTATAAACACTTCAAACATTAAAGACATGGTGAGATACAATATATAAAAGCTCAATGTGTTACCGAATAAGGCAGGCTCACCATCCTATGCATATAAAGACCAATCTGTGACACTGATACTTTGAAAAATAAAAAGTTTTATTTATGTGATTTATGAGCAAGAAGGGGTAGGGAGTGAGATCTAAGTTGGTCTTACTGATGAGAAGTCTGGGGCAAATTTTAGAGGTTCAGTAGGCAAAACTGGCGCACAGAAGAACTGGAAAGAAAGGTAATGCTTGGGATGCTTAGAACCAGACCATTTATAGTAACGTTTAGTTAAATAGGTTTCAGCAGAAACAGAAGGATAGACCAATGGAACAGAATAGAAACACCAGAAATCAATCCAAACATCTACAGCCAATTTATATTTGATCAAGGATCCAAAACCAATCCCTGGAGTAAGGACAGTCTATTCAATAAATGGTGCTGGGAAAATTGGATTTCCACGTGCAGAATCATGAAGCAAGACCCCTACCTTACACCTTACACAAAAATTCACTCAACATGGATTAAAGACTTAAATCTATGACCCGACACCATCAAATTACTAGAGAGCATTGGAGAAAGTCTGCAAGATATAGGTACTGGCAAAGACTTCTTGGAAAAGAATCCAGAAGCACAGGCAGTCAAAGACAAAATTAACATTTCGGATTGCATCAAATTGAGAAGTTTCTGTACTTCAAAAGAAACAGACAGGAAAGTGAAAAGGCAACCAACAGAATGGGAGAAAATATTTGCAAACTATGCAACTGATAAAGGGTTGATAACCAGAATCTACAAAGAGATCAAGAAACTCTACAACATCAAAACAAACAACCCACTTAAGAGATGGGCCAAGGACCTCAATAGATATTTTTCAAAAGAGGAAATCCAAATGGTCAACAGACACATGAAAAAATGTTCAAGATGACTAGCAATTAGGGAAATGCAAATCAAAACCACAATGAGGTTTCACCTCACCCCGGTTAGAATGGCTCACATTCAGAAATCTACCAACAATAGATGCTGGCGAGGATGCGGGGAAAAAGGGACACTAACCCACTGTTGGTGGGAATGCAAACTGGTCAAGCCACTATGGAAGTCAGTCTGGAGATTCCTCAGAAACCTGAAGATAACCCTACCATACAACCCAGCCATACAACTCCTTGGAATTTACCCAAAGGAAATTAAATTGGCAAACAAACAAGCTGTTTTCACCTTAATGTTTATTGCAGCTCAATTCACAATAGCTAAGACCAGGAACCAACCCAAATGCCCATCAACAGTAGACTGGATAAAGAAATTATGGGACATGTACTCTATAGAATACTATACAGCTGTCAAAAACAATGAAATCCGGTCATTTGGAACAAAATGGAGAAATCTGGAAAACATCATGCTGAGTGAAATAAGCTGGTCCCAAAGGGACAAATAACATATGTTCTCCCTGATCAGTGACAACTAACTGAGCACCAAAAAGGAAACCTGTTGAAGTGAAATGGACACTATGAGAAAGTGACTTGATCAGCTCTTGTCCTGACTGTTGATGTACAATGTAATACTTTATCCATTTTAGTATTTTTTCTTTGTTCTAGTACCATTGGTTGAACTCTGTAATTAACACACAATTATTCTTAGGTGTTTAAATTTAACTGAAAAGTGATCCCTGTTAAATATAACAGTGGGAATAAGAGAGGGAGGAGATGTAAATTTGGGACATGCTCAATCGGACTTGCCCCAAATGGTGGAGTTAGAAACGTGCCAGGGGATTCCAATACAATCCCATCAAGGTGGCATGTACCAATGCCATCTCACTAGTCCAAGTGACCAATTTCAGTTCAAAATTCATCACACTGATAGGTCTGAGTCAAAGGGATCACACAAACAAGACTAGTGTCTGCTAATACTAACTGATAGAATCAAAAAGGGAGAGAACAATCCATCATGGGAAGCGGGATACACAGCAGACTCATAGAATGGCAGATGTCCTAAACAGCACTCTGGCCTCAGAATCAGCCCTTAAGGCATTCGGATCTGGCTGAAGAGCCCATGAGAGTATTTTAGGCATGGAAAGCCAAGACACCCTGAGGAAAAAAAAGACCTAAATTAAAGATCTCTGCAAATGAGATCCCAGTGGAAAGAACGGGGCCATCAAAGAATGAGGTACCTTTCTCTGAAGGGAGGAGAGAACTTCCACTTTGACTATGTCCCTGTCTGAATAAGATTGAAGTCAGCAAACTCAAAAGGCTTCCATAGCCTTGGCAACTCATGACTAGAGCCTAGGGAGATTACTCACACCATAAACAAGTGTGTCAAATTGTTAAGTCAACAACAGGAGTCACTGTGTACTTACTTCTCATGTGGGATCTGTTCTTAATGTGTTTTCCAATGTGAAGTAATGCTATAACTAGTACTGAAACAGTATTTTATGCTTTGTATTTCAGTGTAGGTGCAAACTGATGAAATCTTTACTTAATATAAACTAAATTGTTCTTCAGTATATAAAGAGAATTGAAAATGAATCTTGATGTGAATGGAGTGGGAGAGGGTGTGGGAGATGGGAGGGGTGAGAGTGGGAGGGAAGTTATGGGAGGGGGGAGCCATTGTAATCCATAAACTGTACTTTCGAAATTTATATTTACTAAATAAAAGTTAAAAAAAAGTAATGGGGATTGCAAACATTTTGATTTCCCAAGTTTAATGAAGTTGTGTAAAGATGAGTCCCAGATATTGATGACCTTTTATTTCAGCATCCTGTATTTTGAGGGTGTCAGTCAACAAATGTGTTTTCTCTTTTCAGTATCTTTGACCAGAAACAATAAAACCCAAAATGATCTTTAGGTTACAAATCTGACTTTCAATTAGTTCTTTATTTATTTATTTATTTTTCTTTGATGGCCCCATTCTTTCCACTGGGATCTCACTCATAGAGATCTTTAATTTAGGTCTTTTTTTTTTTCAGGGTGTCTTGGCTTTCCATGCCTAAAATACTCTCATGGGCTCTTCAGCCAGATCCGAATGCCTTAAGGGCTGATTCTGAGGCCAGAGTGCTGTTTAGGACATCTGCCATTCTATGAGTCTGCTGTGTATCCCGCTTCCCATGATGGATTGTTCTCTCCCTTTTTGATTCTATCAGTTAGTATTAGCAGACACTAGTCTTGTTTGTGTGATCCCTTTGACTCAGACCTATCAGTGTGATGAATTTTGAACTGAAATTGGTCACTTGGACTAGTGAGATGGCATTGGTACATGCCACCTTGATGGGATTGTATTGGAATCCCCTGGCACGTTTCTAACTCCACCATTTGGGGCAAGTCCGATTGAGCATGTCCCAAATTTACATCTCCTCCCTCTCTTATTCCCACTGTTATATTTAACAGGGATCACTTTTCAGTTAAATTTAAACACCTAAGAATAAATGTGTGTTAATTACAGAGTTCAACCAATGGTACTAGAACAAAGAAAAAATACTAAAATGGATAAAGTATTACATTGTACATCAACAGTCAGGACAAGAGCTGATCAAGTCACTTTCTCATAGTGTCCATTTCACTTCAACAGGTTTCCTTTTTGGTGCTCAGTTAGTTGTCACTGATCAGGGAGAACATATGTTATTTGTCCCTTTGGGACCAGCTTATTTCATTCAGCATGATGTTTTCCAGATTCCTCCTTTTTGTCAATAACATATTTTTGAAAATTAGTATGTTGCTTATCTGGCATGAAAGTCAAGATTTCATGCATTTCCCAAATGGAAAACTGGAAGGAAGAGTTTAGTTCTTTCTCTTTGGAAATATAATAATCTTCCTGAACATTTGCATTCATTTATAAAGAGAAAGGTGTTTGTCTACTGTAAATCAGTCCACTATGTACCAACTCACTGTTGCTGCTATCTTTTGTTTACTTGAATAGATGAGTGCTACAGGTACATCTCCTAGTTGCAGGTTAATTTTTAAGATTTATGTATTTATTTATTTATTTGAAAGTCATAGTTACAGTGGAAAAAGGAGAGACAGAGACAGAAAAATTTGTTTCTGCTGGTTCACTCCCCAAATGACTGCAATGGCCAGGGCTTAGCCAGGTTGAAGCCAAGCAGCAGGAACTTCATCTAGGTATCCCATATGGGTGTAGAGGCCCACTCACTTAGGCCATCTTCCACTGCTTTCCCAGGCCATTAGCAGGGAAGTGGATTGGAAGTGGTGCAACCAGGATAGGAACTGGTGCCCATATGGGATGACAGGATCATATTCAGTGGTTTACCCACTCTACCATAGTGATGGCTTCAAAATGTAGTTATTTTTATTATTAACTTGAAGGCAAATGAATAGAGCAATAGAGAGAGAGACACATGCATACTAATACAGAACTCCCATGTACTGGATAACTCCCCAGATTTCAGCAACAGCAGGAACCTGGGCCATGCCCAGGTTGGATGTATTTTAGAACTTCTTTCAGATCTTCCATGTTGGTGGTAGAGAGACTACTATTACCTGTTGCCTCCCAGGGTGCACATTAGCAGGAAGCTGAAATAAAAAGTGAGACATGGAAGTCATATTGAAGCACTTTGATGTGGGATACAACTATCCCAGTGGCATCTTAACCACCATGACAAATGCCTACCATTAGATTCAGCTATTCAAATGAAAAGTAAAAACGAATCGTTACAGGATCTTCAATCTTAATAATATTTTCTAGAATATTAAGAATTGTACTGTATCTCCTAGATTGAATGGGATTCTTAAAGTTTTATATCAAGAAGTGGTCATTTAGATGTCCATGGGTAATTGACAAACATAGTCCTAATCAGTTTATTGCCATACTTATAAGCCGGACTTCTTAAACAGATCCCTTAATATTCTTAATACCTAGAAAGAAAACAAATAAATAAATGTAATATTTAATATTATAATAAGATAATCCTTTGTTGGGACCAAAAACTCCAATTCTGACTTAAATTTCTTAATTCATTAATATTTACTTTAAAAACATATTATCTTTCATTTATGTACTAACAACTTTGCAATATTTTGCCAAATAAAGAGTTTATTATTAAGATCAGTTATGGAATATTTCCTTGCTTTTATAAATATATCTGCTCTATCAAGTAGACAAGTTTATATATTATCCTACATTTAATTGATCTAAAGATGTGGTGAAATATATGGCTTCAAAAAGGTAATTTTTGGTTATTATCCCACTTATTTTCCATTATGTGAAATGGTACACAAGAGGTTAGTTTAAATATGCTTGATTTTCAAAGTAGAAAATATTCTGATAATACAATGATAAATTATGCGGCCGGCGCCACGACTCACTTGGCTAATCCTCTGCCAGCAGCACCGGCACCCTGGGTTCTAGTCCCGGTTGGGGAGCCGGATTCTGTCCTGGTTGCTCCTCTTCCAGTCCATCTCTCTGCTGTGGCCCAGGAGGGCAGTGGAGGATGGCCCAAGTGCTTGGGCCCTGCACCCACATGGGAGACCAGGAGAAGCACCTGGCTCCTGGCTTAGGATTAGCACGATGCGCCGGCTGTAGTGGCCATTTGGGGGTGAACCAACAGAAAAAGGAAGACCTTTCTCTCTGTCTAGCTCTCTGTCACTGTCTAACTCTGCCTGTCAAAAAAAAAGTGATAAATTATGCCTGATTATAAAGAGCAAATATACCAAAATATCCACTCCTTGCAGATGTTTTCTGTGTTTCAGCATTACTATGTGTGACATTTTTTATTCTCATTAAATTTTAGAGAACGCATTGATTTTCGTATCCTTTCAAGAACTAGTCTTTATGAGGTGATATTGTTATGAGATGATGAAGGCGATCTTGGTTGTGTCTCACTGAAGAATTTCCAAGTGGACAGGGACACTGAGAAACGCAGGATATATTAAAGCAAGAAACCTCCTGCCACAGCAGGAGCCACAGCTGATGCCACAGCATCAGAAGGGGGGCTTCATGAGAGGAGCTACCTAGGAAGCCAGTGGTACTGGCTCCTTTTATGCACAATAGTGGCTACCTAGATCTAACCAATCAAGGGAATAGTAGAATAAAGCTAATGACAAATCACAGGGCTGGATTAAGAACCAATCAGGGCTGGTGCCGTGGCTCAACAGGCTAATCCTCCGCCTTGTGGCGCTGGCACCCACGGTTCTAGTCCCGGTCGGGGCGCCGGATTCTTTCCCAGTTGCTCCTCTTCCAGGCCAGTTCTCTGATATGGCCCGGGAGTGCAGTGGAGGATGGCCCAGGTCCTTGGGCCCTGCACCCGCATGGGAGACCAGGAGAAGCACCTGGCTCCTGGCTTCGGATCAGCGCGATGCGCCGGCCGCAGTGCGCTGGCCGCGGCAGCCATTGGAGGGTGAACCAACGGCAAAAGGAAGACCTTTCTCTCTCTCTCTCTCTCTCTCTCTCTCTCACTGTCCACTCTGCCTGTCAAAAAGAAAAAGAAAAAGAAAAAGAACCAATCAGGAGGCTGGAATAATAATCAGTCCGAGGCTGAGATAAAGCCCATCAGAGGACTGGAATTAGGAAGGCTGTCTAGCCTATCCTCCTGAGAAACACTGAGAGTTGCTAAAGGCAACTTTTGGAAAGATGCAATACATTTTCCTACTCTTAAAGGGACTCATGGAACATTTAATTATCAGCTGAATGTACATGGTACTGGCGGGATAACAATGAACTGGACAGATTCATCTTTTTTCCAGTGATTACAACACTCAGTGACAAATTTCATAATAAATAAATCATCACTAGAATAGTGTTTCATAAACAACTAGGCTTACTCTGAGAAACCACTTCACTTTAGAAAACAAGTTAATCTATAGTGCTATCTAGGCAATTGGGCGGAGGAACAAAACAAGGAACAAGGATAGCACATGTAGAAAACCCTTCAAAAGGGCAGTGGATTTGCCGCATCAGTTACAGAGCTGCAAGCAGTGAGATTCAGCTGGTGAGAAAGGCAATGGCCAGACTGTACGATTTTGTATTGACCAAGGTAAAGACTTTTTTTTGTCCAAAAAGTAATGAGAAGCTATTGAAAGTTATATTTTGGGGCCAGCACTGTGGCATAACAGGTAAGGCTGCTGCCTGCGGTGCCAGCATCCCATATGGACACCGGTTCAAGTACCAGCTGCTCCTTTTCTGATTCAGCTTTCTGCTGTGGCCTAGGAAAGCAGCAGAAGATGGCCCAAGTCTTTGGGCTCCTGCACCCACATGGGAGACCCAGAAGAAGCTCCTGGCTCCTGGATTCAGATGGCAGCCATTGCAGCCATTTGGGGAGTGAGCCATAGGATTGTGAAGATACTCTCTCTCTCTCTCTCTCTCTCTAGCTTTGCCTCTTAAGTAAATAAATAAATTTCTTTAAAAAAAAGTTATATCTTGCTTTTCTTTTAATACTGAAGTTTTCTCATGGTAAATTTGAATTCTGAAAACACCATTTTGGCTGCAGCATAAGTGTGGGGAAAGAGGTTATGAGAGGATCCAGCATTTTCCTAAATTTCGTGGGTTGATTTAATTATCATCTGCAATCCTGTTTTCCTCAAACATCTTTCATGCTCCTACTATTTGGTATGCAACATTGGTTGAATATTTATCTTTGTATTTTTTTTTACAGTACACATGAGGAGGAAACATTGAAATCTATTGTCAATTGCCATAGATATGAGTGAAAAGACGTATCTGAGTACATTATATGGACTTCAGCAGTAGATGTTACTGATCCCAAGTTGCCTCTAGATCTAGCTTACAGAAAGTCTATAAGATTACCAGATGTCTGAATGTATAATTACTTCACAATTAGATCATACTTACAGGTTTTCTAATATAGATAGCTGTTACAATAGGGTTTGTCATGAGAGAAGCAGTGTTATGTTGAGAAACTTCAAAAGATAACTTTTAAAAATGTTGGTCAGAATACATCCATTGAATTGGGCTTGTCTTGCTTCTTTGCTTCTTCCTCTCTCCTGGGACTAGAGTATCCATTCTGCTAAACAAGATTGTTGCCCATTTTACATCTCTCCATGGGTACTGAGACCAGAACGACTAAGGAAAAGATACCATGCTGGTAAATTGCTGATTGATCATAACTTCAGAATATTCATCAAAACAAATTAAAATTTTATTTTTGTGTAAAAAATTATCAGTATATTGTATTTAATTACTAAGACACACATGCATGTGTCTTCATATGCATGTTCTAACGATATTTTTATGTTTCAGTAAGACAATATTCACCAGTGTAAGCATGAATAAATATATAATTATTAAGGGTAATTGGAACTGTAAGAAGATGAAGACATAATATGATTATATTAACTTTAAAGGATCCATACTAATAATTTTCTTTAAAAGCCAGTTAAATAGTTTTGGTATAGAAAAGTTAGGGAGATGGATAGAAGATTAGGAATGAATATATGTCAGATTACAAAGAAATTACATTTCATGGAAAGAGATGATTTTCTGTAATTGTGTGTTAAGATATGAAAATACAAGGAGGAAGAGTGAGAAAGCAGTAGAGTTAAGCAAGGGAGAAGGAGTATTTTATTTAATGTTTCTGTTTTAGGGTAGACATTGAATCTACCAACTAGAATGGACATATGGCTCTTTCAGATAAGGATGCAATGAAATCATTTCAACTTCTCCAGAGGGTGGGCCATCCATTGTGCTTCAAATACCAGCAATTCTCTTTGAGTAGGATAAAGAGGTTTTGTTCTTTAAGGACTGGGACTCATTCTTTCATTCAGAACTGGTCTATTGTGATCAGCTATATCCTAGGGTTTGGATATGAAAAGACAAAGTCCTTGTTTAAATGAAACTAAGAAAATGCGGATTACAAAAATAGAAATAAATTTGCAATCATGATAAATTCTTTAAAAAGGAGATATTTGCATAGGAAATGGGAAAAAATTTATGAAGACGTTGAGAAAGTGAAGGTGGAGAAATGGAAAAAGTTGTGACAAGTTCAGATGCTGGACCCCATATATAGGAGTTCTCTCCTTCAGAATGCCAGAGCCAGAGGCTTGGAATAAAAACTCCTTCAAGGGCACAATTTCAAGTGACAGCCCAATAACTCACACAGACACTCCAACACAACAGCCTTCACACAACTACAGAGGCAGCTTTTCCATGGGGTAAAAAAATAAGTACACACACATGCACATAAAGCAACACAACTTTGCCCTTTCTGTTCTAGCATTCCATAAGACTTGATTGCCTTATGGGAACAAGTTCCTCTTTATACCTAAGTTGCTCATAATTATTAATTTAGGATGTGCAGAAGCTCTTATGCCTGGAATTAAGCTAAGCTCATGCAGTAAAAAACTGAAATTAAGAAACACTGCATATTAAAAAGTTTAAGACAATATTAATTACTGCTTATTTATGGGGCAGGCTGAATCCAGAGAGGCCTAGAGGAACTTGCTAAGCCTGCCTCAAGTTTGAAGACCTGTCTTTAAGTTTCAAATCCCTGGCGGTAAACAACCCAGCCCCAGAGCGCTTTTGCTTAAGGATCACTGAGGTGGTATAATAGGATTGGCTAAAACCCTTTTGCGTCACATCACTCCACCCCTTGCCCGCATCTGCTCTGTACCTCAGCCGTATAAGCACCTCCCTTTTACAATAAAGTGAGATCCTGCTTCCACTCGACTTCCCACCACATCTGATTGTCCCCTGGGTTCAGGGAGGCTGAGTGACGAGCGGCGCATTTCCCCTCCTAATTCTCTTGCAGTGAAAAGGAAGAGTCCCCACATTATTTACTACGTATTCTGAGCTACACTTTGTGTATTCCCTCACAACAGGCTTATTTTTGTACCACTACTATAATTCCAGTTCCTAAGGGTTATAAAATTGATCAAGACCATTTAACTATTTGTGTGATTTCAAAATCCATGTCTTCTGTTATACCTGTCAATAGTGTTGAGTAATGCAGGCAGATTGATACATTGATGTCATGGAATTTGACAATGAAAGACCTTGGAAAGTTGGTACTCATACAGTTATGAGAGATGGAGTCTGGTGCAGGGGCAAAAGGGTTAACAAAAGAAATTAAAAGGTATAAAGTAAAATTCTTATTCATTTGTATGAAGGTTCATAATGAGGGAAACTGTAGGACTGAGGCCAAAACAAAAATTAATTCTCCTGAAAAGATGTGTTATGAAATTTTAGGGAGACAGAAAAGAAATAATGGCCAAGAAAAGCAATTGAAGAATACAGATACAAAGATGTAAGTAATGTCACAAGTTTTTGGAGATAGGAAATAAAACCCGTAGTGTGCAGGCAGAATGATTTAGAAAGGAGAATGGGTATCTCTTCTTTAATGCAGAAGGGAATACACTAAAAGCAGCTGAAAACAAGCAAGCCTAAATTTTAAAAAACCAGTAAAAGTTATTATTTCCCTTCAGAACAACATAAATATTCTTTATTCTGGAATTCAAGTTTTGAACAAAGTTGAATTGGTACCAAATTGCCCTTCCCTCTCATAATTTCACAAACTAATGCTTTATACAGACTGAATCACTGTACTCATTGTCATTATCATGTGGCTGCTGCTTCTGTTTCCCCATATCAATGTCTCATTTAAACAGCTTCCCAGCACAGATGTCACTCCCACCCATCACAGCCACTCTCATCTGTAATGTCCAGTCCCAAGCTGCCTCTGTAAAGCCATCCTTAAAACCACATTAAAACATTACCAGCCATTCCTTCCCAGAGGGGATTGTATATACAAAGTATTAACCATTTACTGTTATATGCTCTGATATACCCACTCTATAGATATGCTGGGTCTTCAAAAAGTTCATGTAAAAGTCATACTATGAAAAAAATTCAGATGCATTAATTTCAGAAAATTCTGCACCGAAATAAACTATCTTTTCATTCTGTTTTTTTTATAAACATTTTTAAATAATCATTTATTTATTTATTTGAAAGTCAATGTGTGAGAAAGAAAGAGGGACAGAGAGATCTTCCATTCACTGGTTCACTCCCCAAATGCCTGCAACAGCTGGGGTGAGGCCGGACCGATGCCAGGATCCCGGAACTCCATCTGGATCTCCCATGTGGGTAGCAGGAACACAACTAATTGGGCCATCAGCCACAGCCACCCAGGCACATTAGCATGAAGCTGGATCAGAAGCACAGAGTGCTGGGTACTTGAATGAGGCACTCCAATAAAGGATTTGGCTGTACTACATAGCAACTTAAACCATTGCACCACAAAGTCCACCCCATGAACTTTCTGATGTATTCTAGTACATAAATCCACATGATATATACCCACATGATGCTAGCTTTTTTTTGTATATATGGTCATGGGATTATATACATCTTTCTGAAATTCATGTTGAAGCCTTTTAAAGCTTTTAATTAATTCATTTTTATTTATTCTAAGAAAGGGAGAGGAAGGAGAGAGAGAAGTCTCAAATAGCCATAGCAGCTAGAGCTGGGCTACATCAAAGACAGTAACTGGGATTATAATCTGGGTCTCTCACACAGATAGCAGGGAGCCAACTTCTTACTCTGCCTTGCAGGGTGCACACAAGCAGGAAGCTAAAATCAAACGCAAAGCTGGGACTTGAACCCCCACACTCTGATATGCGGTGTATGCGTACCAAATAAGATCTTAACTGTTAGGTCATACGGCCACCCCATTATGTTGAAGTCTTACCTCCCTGTAATTCAGATTGTGACTAGTTGGGAAAAAAGTGCCTAAAGAATTAATTAAATTAAAACCAAATCATATTTGTGAATAAAAAACAATGTGATTGGTACCTGTTAAGATGAGAAAGTTAAGAACACAGACACACACATAGCAAAGATATATGAGGGAACATGGAGAAAGTACCTAGCTACAAACTAGAGGGAGCCCTAAGTAGAATCCAATCTTGCCAACACCCTGATCTCAGATTTCTGGCTTTCCATACTGTGAGAAAGCAAGTTTCCATAATTTAGGCTTCCCAATCTGTGATATTTGTTATGGTAGCCCTAGAAAATGACGTATACGTAAAATGCAGTGGTATATAATATATGCACATATTATGTATTACACTGTTATAATATAATCATGTTAAACTTCTTGGTATTTCTACATCCCCATTCTTGATATATCAGTGTTTTCTTAGACAAATTGTAGTATAGCTGAATGTTTAAACATCCAGACAGTGGAGAAAAGTACACATGAGTTTTATCAAATTCAGATACAACAACCAGAGTTTTCACAAACACTTCATTCCTCTTAGCCTTAATTTTCTACCTGTCCTTTAGGGGTAATAAGACTGTGTTCCTCACGAGTGCAGAAATATAAACAGATGGCATATTAATATACAGCTAAATATAAAATATATAATTATTAAATAGAATTATTGTACATAGGTATTTGATCATTAAATATTAATTTATAATATTTAGAAATAAACTAATAATAATCTTATTCAAACTTTTAATAAATTTTCTGCCATACCACTATTAAATATTTTTCTGATTTTATTTTTTAAATTAAATACATGATGTCAGATTTTATCACTGAATTTTATGTATTAGAGATAGATTTTTATAAAAAAGCTCACACTTATATGACTTTCTTGATGATCACAATTCATAATAAACTAATTTAAATGATTATGTTTCAAATGATTTTAATGAGCACTTAACCATTTATTATGTAGAGTGGATTTATACACTGACTAGATAATTCTATTATTAAAAAAGGAAATTATCATGAAAGATTAAACACTTTTCAACTCCTTTTCACAAACTTTCTGGTTGCCAGTAGAGTGAATCTATGATTACAAATCGACTAAGCAGGTATCCCGAGAGGTGAGGGAGCCCCAGCATTGCCTTTTAGCATGACGGTTTCTGCCAGACTCCTGAGGCACTGAATTTGGACTTTGTACATCCTATAAGGGGGCAAAATATAAAGCCTGTGCCCTTCCTCATTACGGGAAATGTAATAAGAAACCAATCACATGGGAAGACAGAGGTCTGTATCTCATTGTAAAAGTGAATCATTTAATAAAAGTTCCTGATCAGAAATAACAAGGACATAAACTTCTTCCTACAACCATGGATGCTAAAGAGAGGACTCTTGAAAAATCACCCTACAGTTGACCCTCACATGGGGTGAATTTCTGGATTCACAGAGGGTGGTTGAAATAGTTCCAGTAAATTAATATAAAGTGAACTTATACTGGGTGTATCATTAATTACTCAGCAGAAACAAATGCATTATCCATTAAAAACAATTTCCAGCCCTAGCTTGGGAAAAATATGCCAAGGAATATATGATCAGTACAGAATCCAACACCATAAACACAAAGAGATGCAAAATAGACATAGGATAAGGTGAATTAAAAGCAACAGAAACAAAAGCTGATGAAAATATCTGAAGAGGATGTTAGTAACAAAGTTTTCAGAAAGATATAATTTTTTTAAAACTTAGGCCTGGGGCTGGTGTTGTGTTATAGTGGATTAAGGCACCACCTACAGTGCCAGCATCCCATATGCACACAGATTCCAGCCCTGGCTGTTCCATTTCCAATCTAGCTCCCTGCTAATGGCCTGGGAAAGCAGCAGAATATGGCCTAAGTGCTTGGACCCCTGCACTCACATGGGAGACCAGGAGGAATCCTCTACCTCTTGGCTTCAGACTGGCCCAGCTCTTGCCATTGTGGTCATTTGGGGAGTGAACCAGAGGGTGGAATCTGTCTCTCTCTCTCTCTCTCTCTCTCTCTTTCTCTCTCTCTCTATCTCTGTAACTCGGCTTTTCAAATAAATAAAATAAATCTTAAAAAAAAAAAAGACCTAGGCTAACTAGATCTAAAGAAATGAAAGAGAAAGAATAAAGAATAAGTAGGTAAATAGACAATATGAAGACCCAAGGAAATGTTAAAATAAATTAGAAGAAATAAAAGACAAAGTTGTTGAACTTTTTAAAAACATGAAACATTTATAGCTTACTAGATTTAGTTGAAGAAAAATTTAATGAACTAACACAAATTTTTTAAGGAATTTTCCAAAATACAACACAAAATGGCAGAGATGGAACTTATGAAAAACAAAAGATTAAGAAACACATGGGGCTGGCACTATGGCTGAGTCTGGGCTGCTCCTCTTCCCATCCAGCTCTCTGCTATGGCCTGGGAAAGCAGTAGAAGATGGCCCAAGTCCTTGGGCCCCTGCACCCACATGGGAGATCTGGAAGAAACTCCTGGCTCTGTCTATTTGTAGGCATCTGGGGAGTGAACCAGCAGATAGAAGACCTTTCTCTCTGTCTTTCACTCTGTTTGTAACTCTAGCTCTCAAATAAATAAATCTTAAGAAAAAAAAAAAAAGGAACACGTGATGAGTGTGAACTTTTTTTTTTTTTTTTGACAGGCAGAGTGGACAGTGAGAGAGAGAGACAGAGAGAAAGGTCTTCCTTTGCCGTTGGTTCACCCTCCAATGGCCGCCGCGGCTGGCGCGCTGCGGCCGGCGCACCGCGCTGATCCGATGGCAGGAGCCAGGAGCCAGGTGCTTTTCCTGGTCTCCCATGGGGTGCAGGGCCCAAGCACCTGGGCCATCCTCCACTGCACTCCCTGGCCACAGCAGAGGGCTGGCCTGGAAGAGGGGCAACCGGGACAGAATCCGGCGCCCCGACCGGGACTAGAACCCGGTGTGCCGGCGCCGCTAGGCGGAGGATTAGCCTAGTGAGCCGCGGCGCCGGCCCGAGTGTGAACTTTTAATCAGTGCTTGTGATAAGGATGAATAAACATGAGATTATGGTTGAGAATTAATGAATACCTGGAAACTGTGTATTCATAAAGCTTTGTATTATTAATTAGAGAAAATTAAAGTACTTAACTATATTTACAATCTAAAAAAGAACTACAGGGGCCTATGCTGTGGCGCAGTGGGATAAGACACCATCTGTAGCCTTAGCATCCCACGTGGGTGCCAGCTGCTCCACTTCCAATTACTTATGTTTGAAAAATTATTTTGATGAAATGAGTCTCCAAGTTGACAATGTTTTAGCTCAGTAAAGAAAAATAATCTGCTTCTAAATTTCTTTATTGGTATTAAGTTTGCTGTCAGTGTGGTTATTAGTTCTTTATGATTTCTAGAACTTTTGTTGTCCTTTGTAGTTTTTTTTTTTTTTTTAAGATTTATTTACTTGAAAGTCAGAGTTACAGAGAGAGAGAGAGAGAGATACAGAAGGAGAGAGAAACATTTTCCATCTGCTGGTTCACTCCCCAAATGGCTGCAAAACTAGGCTTGGGCCAGGCCAAAGCCAGGAGACAAGCATTTCCTCTGGGTCTCCCACCTGTAAGCTGGGGCCTAAGGACTTGTGCCATCTTCCACTGTCTTCCCCATTTAGGAAGTGAACCAGTGAATGGAAGATCTCTCTCTCTCTCTCTCTCTCTCTCTCTCTCCCGATCCCTATAATTCTTTCAAATAAGTAAATGCTTTAAAAAATAAAATAAAATAATGAAAAACTAGCTAAATAGACATGTTCCTGGATAAAGTGACCATGAAAAATTATGAAATAAGAAGAGTTAAAATTTAAAACATAATGAGATTCCCTCCAACACCAATGAAAATATATAATATAAAAGACAGAATACATTGCTGGTGAATATATGAAACAATTTACAGTTTTCATATATATGTAATGCATACAAATACTTTTCCAAAGTTACATATATATGAAAAATATTATATACATACGAAAAACATCTTTTTTCTAAAGAGTTTACATCTCAAGAAGTAAAATGTATGTGCAGTTGTCAAATGACAAACCATTCCTATATATTCATTCAGGAAAAAATGAAAGCATAAGTCCACAAAACTCATGCACACAATGTTCACTGAAGATTTATACAAATAATCAGTGCTGGAACTAACTCAAATAGCCATGCACAGGAGAATGGAGGAAGAAATGTAGCATATTAGCATGTCATACAAAACTGCATAGGTGGGTTTTAAATCTTTATGCTGAGCAGAAGAATCCACACAATAAAAATGACAAATATTATGATTCTACATGAAGTTCCAGAACAAGAAGAAGCTAATCATATAGTAGAAATCAAATAAATGATTACTTGAATTAAGGATGTGAAGAATTATTAAAACAAGTCCAGGAGATGTTTTTAAGGTGTTGGGAATTTTCTGTATCGATTGGAGCTATATTTAACAGATGTTTATATTTAGCAAAATTATGCAAAGTATTCCCTTAAATGGATTTGTGCACCTTATAAAATCTCAAAAAGTATATTAAAATAATAATATATCTTGACCAAGTTGTCTTTATCTAGGAAGAAAATATCAAATATTAGGAAATTTAGTGTTATTATTCACCATAAACAAATCTTTCAATAAATGCTACAAATGATTTTAAGATTAAAAATGTACTCAAAGTTTAAAAAATGCTAAGTAAATTAAGAATGATGACTGGTTTCATTACTCTGACAGAGTGCACCTATAAAAACATTGTGACAAATATGCTTAATGATAAAATGCCATCTTTACACGATGACTTTTATCAGCACTATATTCACTACTCACTGGAGGTTCTCCATACTTCTGAGAAGAATATGAAATAAAAAAGCAAAACTATTGCAAGAGAAAATTAAAATTGCTTTATTTGTATATATGATTTTATATTTATATATATATATTATATAAATATAATATATATATTATTTGTATATATGATTATATTTATTTTGAAAGTTAGAGTTAGAGAGAGAGGGAGGGACTAAAAGAGGACTAAAAGATCTTCCATCCACTGGTTCATTCCCCAGATGGCCACCACAGCTGGGGCTGGGCCAGGCCAAACCAGAGATGAAGAGTTTTCTCTGGGTCTCCCGCGAGGCATCTCTTCCTCTACTTTTCCTAGGCCATTAGCAGGGAGCTGGAATAGAAGTAGAGCAGCTGGGACACGAACTGGGGCTCATATGAGATGCTAGAGTTACAGGCGCCAGCTTTACCCACTTCACCACATCACCAGCCCCTGTATATATGATCTCTCTATTAAAAACGGAAAGGAATAAGCACATAAAGTATTTGGGTGTGAAAAAGGCAGTTTGTTTGCTGATGAGGAGGTTTATATACATATGTATTTCTACATACCAGTGACATACTCCTACATTTTTAAGAAGATAACATATTTAAAATGATAACAAAATCAGTGAACTACTCAGAAATAAAATACACAAAAAGACTGTAGGAACAGCATCATATTATCTTGAAGCATACTGAAGACTTCTACAAATAAAATGTTTTTCTTCAATAGGAAAAGCCCGTATTTTAAAGAGATTTTTAAAGATTCAATTCTGCGCTATGGCACAGTAGGCTAAGTCTCCCCCTGCAGCTCTGACATTCCATCTGGGAGTCAGTTCATGTCATGGCTGTCCCACTTCCAATCCAGCTCTCTGCTATGGCAGTACAAGATGGTCCAGGCACTTGGGCCTTTGCACCCACATGGGAGACCCAGAAGAAGCTCTTGGCTCCTTATTTTGGATAGGCTTAGCTCCAGCCATTTCAGCTATTTGGGGAGTAAACCAGCAGATTGAAGACCTCTGTGTCTCTCCCTCTGTCACTCTGCCTCTGAAATAAATAAATAAAATCTTAAAAAAAGATTCAGTTCTCCAAACTGATTATGTATTCCATACAACTCCAATTAGAATGACAATGATTGTTTGCTTTTAACAGTATTTTAAAAAAAAAAGCCATGAAATTAATGGCAAAAATTGTGGGGAAGAAGAGCTAATCTTCTCATGTAGATGAAGAATAAGTTGAGGGAAGTTGTTTTCTCAGATATCATAAGGTATTAAAAAGTATGGTATTTAAACCAATGTAGTTTATTGCAGTTACAGGCCAACAGTAGAGAGCCCAAACTTCAACCAACTGTTCATACATATAACTCATGATATATGTATAATCTATATTTATAACAGTAAAAGAAAAGAGACTTCCTACTGAATAATTTATGCAAGAATAATTGGGTTTCACAATGGACTTAATGTTTATGCATCCCTCCCCTAAAAGTTGTATATTAGAATTCTAACCCCCAATAAAATGGTATTTGGAGAAGGGCTTTTTGGGTAGTAATTAGGTTTAGATTAGAGTAACAAGGGAACAAAATCAGTTGGCACCTTGATCCCACACTTGCCAGCCTTTGGAACTTTGCATAAAGTGTCCAATCCTGTTTGTAATATCTTTAATTCAATAGTGATTTTCCTCCAACTCTAATCCTCTTTTGCTATAATTCTCACAACCTGGTGTTTCATGATTAAAGCCAAACATGAAAGACATCTCCTCAAAACTTTTCTGTAAAGCAAATTCCTTCTTTTTGGAAATCCAGTAGATAGGTATAAATATAAAAGGTGGAGTGAAGTTAAGCCTCATGTAGGCAGAAGTTTGGAGCAATGAGAATATGCACCCATTGCTGTGTGGTGTATAGACTGCTGCAGATATTTTGGAAAACCGATTGGCTTTACCCAGAAAAGTAAAACATAGGTATACAAAATAACTCACTGAACTTACTTCAAGATACAGACACACAAACACACATATACACACACATACATCTCATTCGCACATACACAAACATATACATACACACACACAAACACTCACAAAATCTTACACAAGTGTGTGGGGATATATGTCCTGAGATAATGTTCATGGTAACTTTGCTTATAATAACAATAAAAAAGAAACTAATCCATATGTTCATGAAAAGTAAATGGCAGTATATTTGTGCTTTAGTGTTCTAGACAGCAATGATAAATAATCACCATGGGCATTTGCATGGATAAGTCACACAAATGTAACACTGAGTGAGCAAATCGACAAAGATTTCATAAAATGCTAGAGAATATTCAAAAACAGAATTAAAAAAAAACGTTAAGTAATAAATAAAACTTTAATGCCACGCAATGAAATTATCACTGTGAAATTCAGTCTATTATATTCCTTGAGCTTTGATAAGGGTGCGTAGAAAGAACCTAAAGGGGGCTAACTGTTATGCATAAAGTCACTTTATTTTACTTACTTCAGTAATCTGCACGTGCATACTTCTATTTTTTCGAATACATGGAGATTTAAGCACTCTTTTTGTCTACGCTTTAAAAATAAGATGAGAGGCAGATGTTTGGGTTGGCAGTTAAGCTGCTACTTGAGGTAAGTCACTGCCCCACCTAAGAGTGCCTGTGCTCCAGTCCTGGCTCTGTTCCCAATTCCATATTCCTGCTGATTCACACTCTTGGAGTCAGCAGGCAGACTTAAGAGGTCAGTTCCTTGGCCCCCACGTGGGAGAATTGACTGAGTCTCTGTCTACCGACTCCAGCTTCTTTAAGTATCTGGAGAGTGATCCAACAGTTGGAAGCTCTCTCTTGCTCGCTCTCTCTCTCTCTCTCTCTGTGTGTGTGTGTCTACCTCTCAAATAAATATACAATTAAAATAACAAA
This sequence comes from Oryctolagus cuniculus, assembly GCF_051225735.1. Taxonomy (NCBI): domain Eukaryota; kingdom Metazoa; phylum Chordata; class Mammalia; order Lagomorpha; family Leporidae; genus Oryctolagus; species Oryctolagus cuniculus. The sequence continues at coordinate 61,490,607 of NC_142874.1, read as the reverse complement.
ATTAATACTGATGAAAATGAAAGATACTCAATGATCATTCTGTTAAAAATCATTTTGCTAATAAATACATTAAAACACTGCCATGCAGCTTATAAAATAATGAGAAGACTGAATTCAGAACAATATGGATGATTACCCACAGTTTCAAGTCCTTCAAAACATCAAAGTATTTTATCTTTACCAAGTTTATTTGCAAAAATGAGCCACTATTTTTTGAAAGATTTATTTATTTATTTGAAAGTCAGAGTTACACAAAGAGAGGAGAGACAGAGAGAGAGAGAGACAGAGAGAGAGAGGTCTTCCATCTGCTGATTCTCTCCCCAGTTGGCCACAAAGGCCAGAACTGCACTGATCTGAATCCAGGAGCCTGGAGCTTCTTCCAGGTCTCCCAAGTGGGTGCAGAGGCCCATCTTGTACTAATTTCTCAGACCATAGCAGAGAGCTGGATTGGAAGCGGAGAAGCCAGGACTCGAACCAGGGCCCATATGGGATGCTGGCACTGCAGGCGGCGGCTTTTACCCACTATGCCATAGCCCTGGCCCCACAGAGTTCTTTCACCTTACCAGTTCCTAAAGATTGTACAATAGGAATGAACTGAGACATATTCTTTAAAAATTTAATATCATATACTATATAGAGATTATAACTGATTCAAGATTATAAGCCCTGAGGTTGCCGTTGTGGAGAAACCGGTTGAGCTGCTGCCTGGAATGCCAGCATCCCATATAATCACGGGTTTGAATCCAGACTGCTCTACCTCTGATTCAGCTTCCTGCTAATGCAACTGGGAAAGCAATAGAAGATGCCCCAAGTGGTTGGGGTTGTGCCGTCCACTTCATCAAGGTCTCCCAGAGGGAGTAGGGGCCCAAGCACTTGAGCCATCCTCTACAGCTTTCCTGGGCACATTATCAGAGAGCTGGATTGGAAGCGAAGCATCTGGGACTTGAATGGAAACCCATATAGAATGTAGGCACTACAGAGAGTGGCTTTACCTACTGCACCACGCCCTGGCCCCAAAGCAATATTTTGATAGCATAAAGAGTTGAAAGATATCTACATTAAAGGTGAAAGAATCCAAAATTCCTCATGGAATTTGTATGGTCCTATAAAGATTGATGGATTTATATTCAGAGTAAATTTAAATTTAAATTCAGAGTAAATCAAAATCTGAGTAAGTATAAGATTGTTTTCCAGAAAGCAGAATTTGTTTTTCTGAGGAAAAAAACCCACATAGTTAGATACCAAAATCAAGTCTATATTCATATGCCTTCATTATATAACTTCCAATACAGCAAAAACTGGTAGAAATAGATGAAGAAACAGACAATTCCATTAAAAATATATTTTAAGAATCCTTACTGAATCTCAGGTATGTCGCTCCCCCTCTTCGTGGAGGAACGACACAGGACCCTGCGCTGTTCTTTCGTCTGCTCGGCCCTCCCCGGGTTTGCTGCTGGTTCTTCCCGGGTTGGCTACTATCCCTTCCACCTCCGTGGAAGGGCAGTTCCCCCTGGCCACATTCCCCACTTCCGCAGGGGAGCGGCACACCGCCGGCCGGCTCTCTCGGGGGCTGCACAGGTGTTCCTTCAGATAGATGTTCCCCTTAGATGTTCCCCATAGATGTTCCTGGTGCATGCCGTCTCTCTCCTCCTTTATAGTCCTCCTCCGCCAATCCTAACTCGGCTGCCCACACGCCGAGTACGCTGCTCTCCAATCAGGAGCAAGTCCTACAGTTTATTGGTTGAACTGGAGGCAGCTGTGCGGAAGCTGTTTACTTCTCTCCCAGCACCATATTGTGGGAGAGCAGATGCATAGAATAAGTCTTAATTCCAGTAACTCAGTCCAGTCCGAGCTGCTCCCCACAGATCCCCCTTTCTTTTTATTTTTGGCGTTGATACGCGCCTGTCTTCGGTGTCCCGCGGCACACACTCTGCTCTACTTGCTAGAGTTGCCACAGGTTCTTACATCAATCAGGCAAACCGAATCCAAGCCTTCTCATTGCCGTATTGTGGGGGAGACTTATTAGTGTTGGTTCGTGCCTATCTTCGGTGACCTGCAGCTCATACTCTGGTCGAGCTGCTTGCTGGTGCTTACCGCCTTAATCAGGCAGACCGAATCCAAGCCTCCTAATTGTTGTATTGTGGGGAGGCCTTACTGATGTTAATTCGTGCCTGTCTTCGGTGACCTGCGGCGCATAAACTGCTAGCCGCCGCAGGTGCTCATCGCCTCACTTAATCAGGCAGACCGAATCCAAGCTTTCTCATTGCCATGTTGAGGGGAGGCCTTTCTATTTCTCTATTTCTCTATCTCCGGGCATTCCTATTTCTCCCATTTTACTTCTATCTTCCAGCATTCCTATTTCTCTCACTTTACTTCTAAACTTCTGTTTCTCTTATCCCCGCGGCTTCCCGGCGCCTCGCCCCGCCAGCGGGCTCCGCCCCGAGGCTGCTTCTCGGCGCCTCGCCGGCTCTGAGCCGCTTCAGCCTCTCTCATCTGCGCGGCCCGGCTTTGCGCGCACACTCCGCGGTCTCACACTTAGCCCAGCGTTCCCTATGTACTTGAGCCCCGCACGCTCTGTCTGCGCGCGGCAGCCTCCGCGAGTCACACAGCGTAGCTTACGTGTCCGCCACTAGCATTCAATCTAAGTTCCCCGGGCTAGCCTGGCGAATTCAACCCAGCATACGTCTCCACCCCACGGTTTGGCTTCCCGTCCTTTGCTCCCCAGGCTAATCAGACGGATCCCAACCAGGCTTACGTTTCAGCTTCTGGTTTTAACTTTTCGCCCCCTATTCCCGGGCTAACTTGAGAATCCCAAAGTGGCTTTCGTATCCGCCTCGGCCTGCCCCCCGCGGCTTCAATTTCCCTAACATTTTTCTCTACCCGGTATGTTTCCCCAAGCTTTCCTCCAACAATATTCCTCCCTCATTTCTCCTGGCCTCTCCCCACAGTCCGCGTCCGAGTCTGTTTGTTCTAGCTTTCACTTTCGCTTTCGACCTTAGAGATTTCTCCCAGCTTCCCCCCGTAGTAGTCCGTATCTGAGTCTATGCCTAGGCTTTCAACAGCTTCTTCCGGCACCCTTTTCGTCCGGCTTTTCCCTAGGCTGTTTGCTAGTCTCTCTCTCTGGTATTTTCCCTAGGCTGTTTGCTAGTCTCTCTCTCCGATATTTTCCCAGTTCTTCCCATTTCCTCCCTCCTAAGTTTCCTATCCGTCCTAGGTTTCCTATCCGTCCTAGGTTTCCTATCCGAGTCATTTCTTCCCTCCTAAGTTTCCTATCCGTCCTAGGTTTCCTATCCGAGTCACGGCACCATTATGTCGCTCCCCCTCTTCATGGAGGAACGACACTAAGCCCTGCCTAGGCTTCATATCCGAGTCACGGCACCATTATGTCGCTCCCCCTCTTCGTGGAGGAACGACACAGGACCCTGCGCTGTTCTTTCGTCTGCTCGGCCCTCCCCGGGTTTGCTGCTGGTTCTTCCCGGGTTGGCTACTATCCCTTCCACCTCCGTGGAAGGGCAGTTCCCCCTGGCCACATTCCCCACTTCCGCAGGGGAGCGGCACACCGCCGGCCGGCTCTCTCGGGGGCTGCACAGGTGTTCCTTCAGATAGATGTTCCCCTTAGATGTTCCCCATAGATGTTCCTGGTGCATGCCGTCTCTCTCCTCCTTTATAGTCCTCCTCCGCCAATCCTAACTCGGCTGCCCACACGCCGAGTACGCTGCTCTCCAATCAGGAGCAAGTCCTACAGTTTATTGGTTGAACTGGAGGCAGCTGTGCGGAAGCTGTTTACTTCTCTCCCAGCGCCATATTGTGGGAGAGCAGATGCATAGAATAAGTCTTAATTCCAGTAACTCAGTCCAGTCCGAGCTGCTCCCCACAAGGTAGAATTTGTAGACAAAAATTAACAGATAAATGGAAGATTTCACAAAAACACATAACAAGATTGACCTAACCAACTTGTGATATACTCAACAAGTGCAGAAATTCACATTCTTTCCAAGTGTACATGAAACAATTAACCAACTGATCATACACTGGACCATACACCAATTCTCAATTTCAAATGACAAAATAATAGAGTATAATCTCCGATTATAGAAAAATGAAGCAAAAAACCCAACACTAAACTATGACAAGAAAATTGTAAAGGGTTTAAAATTTAAAAAAAAAAATTAAGAAACCAATGGACTACAGAAGAAATCAGAATTGAAATCAGATAATATTTTGAGCTAAGTGGTAGTGGAAATACAACCTAACAATTGTAAGATGTAGCTAAATATGTGCATAGGAAAACAGTTGTCACAACTATAGATCCTGAAAAAACTAAAAAGAAAATAATGTGTTGAATTGGGTATCTGAAAAAGATGTAGAAATCCTAACATGTGAATGTGACCTTCCTTGGTAATAGTGTTTCTGCAGGTGTGGTCAATTTCAGATGAAATCATGTGGATTAGAGTGTGAATTAATCCATTATGACTGACGGCTCTAAGAAAAAGCCATGTGAAGAAACAGAGGACAGATACAAAGAAGTCTGTGTGATGGTGGAGATAGAGATTGGATTCTTAAATCCGCAGGCCAAGGAACTCCCAGGATTACCAGAAACTACAAAAGATACGAAGAATTCTCCCCTGGGGACTTTCGTATGTGTATGACCAGGCCAACACCTTGATATTAGGTGCCTAGAGTCCGGAATTGTGAGACAATTGTTGTTGTTTTGTCAAAAAATTATCAAAATTAATATTTTATTTTTTAAAATATTTATTTATCATTTGACAGGCTGAGTTACAGAGAGGCAGAGACAGAAAGAGGGAGAGAGAGGTCTTCCATCTGCTGGTTCACTCCCCAAATGGCCATAACAGCCAGAGCTGAGCCGATCTGAATCCAGGAGTCAGGAGTTTCTTCTGGGTCTCCCACGTGGGTGCAGGGGCCCAAGGACTTGGGCCATCTTCTATTGCTTTCCCAGGCCATAGCAGAGAGCTGGATCAGAAGTGGAGGAGCCGGGACTTAAATCAGCACCCATACGGATGCTGGCACTGAAGGCAGAGGCTTTATCTGCTATGCTACAGTGCTGGCCCCCAAAATTAATATTTTCTAGAACTCAGGAAATTAATTGATATAAAATCATCTGAGAATTCACCCAATAAACATATTGGCATTATAAAAACAGATTTGTGGAATTTTAACTTGTACTACTTCCATCCCCATCTTCCCAACTCAGTGATAAATTCCTTGAAATCATGGTGGCTGGCATGGGCATTGTGGTTTGGCAGGGTTTACCATGGTTTGCCATCCAATATCAGAATCCAGCTCACATCCTGACTACTATGCTTCCAATCCAGGCTCCTGTTAACACATCTGTGCAGGCAGCAGAAGACAGCTCAAGTACTTGAGGCCTTGGCACACATGTGAGAGGGAAGGATGGAGTTCCTAGCTTGTCACTTCAGCTTTGGTCACACCTGGCTATTGTGGCCAACCAGGAAGTGAAACAGTGGATGGAAGATTCTGTCTCTCCCCACCCCTTTCTGTGTATGTGTTGCATGTGTGTGTATGTGTGTGTCTCCCATTATTTCCCTCTCTCACTGTCACTCTGCCTTTCAAACAAATAAATAAATCATTAAAAAAAATCTTGGTAGCCAGGAAAAATAGCAGTGTAAAGAGCAAACTTATACCTCTCTCAGAAGTACCATTCTCAATGATCTTCCACTGTCTGTTAGTCCCATGGAAATACTCCATTTGCAAGACTTATCATAATCTGACCTACATCCGATTTTCTAAAGTCAGAAAAATGTTATTGTCATGGGATGTGCCAATAAGAGTGAAAGCAATTGTTCAAATCATATCTGTCTGAAGTGGCAAAGCTAGTTATGATTAAAAAAAATGGATTGGTGGATGCTGCAGTGTGGCACAGCAAGCTAAGCCTCTGATTGTGACCTAAGCATCCCACGTTAGAATGCAATTCCCTGTTAACGTTCCCAGGAAAGCAGCAGCAGATGGCCCAAATACTCTCTGCCACTCTTCCTTACAAACAAATAAAATAAATCCTTTAAAAAAAAAAGAGAAAGAGAGAGAGAGAGAGATCAGCAAGAAACATAAAAAGTCTGTGGAATCCGTTGTCTTTAAGGGACTTTAAAAAGCTCCAACATATTCTTGAAAATCTAGGAGGCCATGTGCATGTTCAAGGTGAGCATGTCCAGGAATGGCCTGGGGAGTCCCCAGTCTCTGCACTATGGCTGGAGTGCGGTTAGTGCAAAAATCAAAGGCTAAGACGGTTGTAACCTGCTGAAGCTTGGAAGGAAGGAATGAATACATGCAGAGAGCACTGCAGTAAAATTTTTAAGGTGAAAGACATCAGTTCAAGGCCGAGCAGTGACCACACATGAAGGGGAATGCAGTGTAGAGAATTAACTCAGTAAACTCACTAAACAAACAAGCATTAAATACAACAAATGATTTGCTTATGATGGTAACTGGATTGGATGAGTTTTACAAAGCAATGAATACACGTTATAGAGACAATGATGTTGATGATAAGAATAATTATAATAAGTATGGCTTTAAAAAGGAAGAGAAAAACCCAGAAGTTAGCAAGAAGACAATAAATCACAAAAAAATGAAGACAGGATAAGGCACTCAGGTGAGTGAGTATAAAGGTACATGTGTACTACCTTAGATGCCAGTTAAAGAAAGCATAACAACAATAGGAAAGGGTTATTAAATGTAATAAAACTAGTCTCAAACAGTATTTTACACTTTATGTTCTGTGTGGGTGCAAACTGATGAAATCTTTACTAAATATATGCTAAATTGATCTTCTGTATAAAGAGAATTGAAAATGAATCTTGATGTGAATGGAAGGGGAGAGGGAGTGGGAGAGGGGAGGGTTGCGGGTGGGAGGGAAGTTATTGGGGGGGGAAGCCATTGTAATCCATAAGCTGTACTTTGGAAATTTATATTCATTAAATAAAAGTTAAAAAAAATTTAAAAAAAGAAAACTCAAAATTGAAGGACTGGGAGGTAGGATCAGAAAAGGGATAAAGGATGTCATGAGAATCTGATTTTTTAAAATGACTGAAGCTGCATAAAGGAACACTTCAGTGACTGAGACTTCATTAGGAGTAACAATAAATTGATATTTAGTTTTATTTATAAATTTCACTCATAATTAAACTCTTTTTCACCTCTGTAAAATATTTTCTTTTTTTAAGATTTTATTTATTTACTGGAGAGAGTGAATCACAGACAGAGAGAGGGAGAGACAGAGATAGAAGTCCTCCATCCGCTGATTCATTCCTCAGATGGCCACAACAGCCAGAGCTGAGCTGATCCAAAGCCAGGAGCCAGGAGCCAGGAGCCAGGAGCCTCCTCTGGGTTCCCCACACAGGCCCGGGGGCCAAAGATCTTGGGCCATCCTTTACTGCCTTCCCAGGCCATAGCAGAGAGCTGGATAGGAGGAGGAGCCACCAGAAAATGAACTGGCGCCCATAGAGGGTGCTGGTGTTGCAGGTGACCCCAGCCCACCATACCACAGCAACGACTCCATACCCCTATAATAATATTTTCTATGGTTTCAAGAATGGTATAATGTTAATTCTAATTTCAATAACATAATTAGTCAAATTTTGATGAGATTTTACTTTAAGTTGTACAGAAGTATATTCATCAGTCTTGCATAGCTTGGTATGGACAAAGAAAATCATACCATGTATTTAATTTTTAAATGTTTAATGATAATGGATTTATTATATTTGACTATGCTAAGCAAAATGTCCTATAATCATCACAAACAGACATACGAACATCAACATATATCGTTCAATACCATGTATTTCAACAGAAATAATTTAATCGAAGGAATGAGATAGGTTCATAAATGTTGAAGAACTTCAGGAACTAGAATATGAACAATTATCGCAGATATAATACTTGAAGAAGATCAAAGCAGCCTAGAAGAAGGTAAGAATAAAAGGAACAACCTGGGATTGTTAGACCCTAGGAGACATACTATAGAGAGAAGTCTCTATTCAGAGTTCTGAACATGAACACCCTGTAGAGCAGGCGTTCAGAACACCGAGGACCAGCTCTGACAAAGCAGTACAGTGATTTACTGGCATGAGCAAGCTGGTTCTAGGAATGGTACAAGTTAGAGACTGGGACTAATGATGCTGTATAGATAAAGAGAAAATATTAGACTAAGCTGACAGAAACCAAACATGGAATAGAATGAAAGTAACCCTTCCTCAACCCTCTTGAAAGGCTATGACTTCACAATCTACAAGTATGACTCTATATTTCAAATTACTAAAGTGATGCCAATTAATGAACAAAATGAAAAAAAAATTTTACAGTACAAATCCTCAAAATATACAAATTATGGAAACTACCTTATTCTTCAAAAGTGCAATAATTCAGGTCAGAGATTGTTCATTTTCATTAGGCAAGGGTATATAAATAATACGTTACATTTATAGACATTTTTTCTTAGAAATTTTAGTAAGTACTCATTTACCCAAAAATAATCAGAAAATTGGGTCTTCTGGTTAATTGAACATTCTTGATAATTGACATTTGTCAAATATATCATACATGGATTAGCAGTGCTCAAAGAACTAGAATAAAACAACATAGACTTAACATCAGAATTGTAACTCTAAGGCTGTTCCTAGCTGTATAATTCTGACCTCCAGAATATACAAGTGCTCAAACATTAAAATATGCCATTAATTCAAATAATTAATTATATTTGCACAATGTTTAGGAGTAAAAGGTGAAGCTAGTAAAAACTGCGTTGTTTTGAACATAGCTTGGAATTTGAATACAAATTTTCTGAAGTAAAATTAAACTAAATTACAAAGTAGCATGGTATAAAAATTATTTCTATCTTTTGACTTGTGTGTTTTCTGAATTAGAAAGTACATATTTTATCTTTTTTTTAAGATTTATTTTATTTATTTGAAAGGCAGAAATACAGAGAAAGAGAGAGAGATATCTTCCACTCACTGGTTCACTCTCTAAATAACCACAATGGCTAGAACTGGGCGGATCCAAAGCCAGGAGCCAGGAGCTTCTTCCAGGTCTCCTACGCAGGGACAGGGGACCAAGGACTTGGGCCATCTTCTACTTCTTTCCCAGGCTATTAGCAGGGAGCTGGATTAGACGTGGATAAGTTGGGACTCCAACAGGCACCTGATGCTGATACCGCAAGCAGCAGCTTTACCAGCTGCACCACAGCACTGGCCCCCTCGTTTTATCTTTTATTTTTTTTTTTATTTATTGTCATACTGCAATACAATTATAGAGATCTACCTCTACAACATGTAGTTTCTAAAACACTCAAAATTTTTCTCAACATTTATGTGGTATTAGCATTTTATTTTGATTCTTAAAACTTATTAAAAAACATTATTTGCCAGCAATCTTTCAGAACATGATAGAAGTAAACAAGCTGGAGCTTCATATTTGTGCTTTGAAATAAATTTTCTGTCAAAATTATTAAAAGGAGAACATATAATTATAGGGTTTTCTACTGATCATCATTACCTAAGTATTTTAACAACACTTAAGGCCGGCACCACGGCTCACTAGGCTAATCCTCCGCCTGTGGCGCAGGCACCCTGGGTTCTAGTGCCAGTTGGGGCGCCAGATTCTGTCCCAGTTGCTCCTCTTCCAGTCCAGCTCCCTGCTGTGGCCTGGGAGTGCAGTGGAGGATGGCCTAAGTCCTTGGGCCCTGCACCCGCATGGGAGACCAGGAGGAAGCACTTGGCTCCTGGCTTCAGATTGGTGCCGTGCGCTGGCTGTAGCGGCCATTTGAGGGTGAACCAATGGAAAAAGGAAGACCTTTCTCTCTGTCTCTCTCTCTGTCTAACTCTGCCTGTCAAAAAAAAGTATAGTGATTATCTTAAATAATATATTACAGACTTATATGTTCACTCAGGAATAGTCCTTTTATATTAGAACTATTAAAATATTAAACATTTTATTAATAATTATGCACATATGAGTACTCAAACAGTATATTTCACTTTGTGTTTCTATGGGGGTGCAAACGATTGAAATCTTTACTTAATGTACACTAAACTGATCTTCTGTAAAAAAAAAAAAAAAAAAAAAAGAAATTATCAATTCCCAACTTGACTCTCACTGGGATTAAACATGACAATAGGTCTGATCTGATTTCATCATCATTTAAAAAAAAAATCATCTATTACTTTTCACTTTATGTTTCTGTGTGGGAGCAAACTGTTGAAATCCTTACTTAAGGTATACTAAGCTGATCTTCTGTATATTAAGATAATCGAAAATGAATCTTGATGTGAATGGAAGGGGAGAGGGAGTGGGAAAGGGGAGGGTTGTGGGTGGGAGGGACGGTATGGGGGGGGGAAGCCATTGTAACCCATGAGTCGTACTTTGGAAATTTATATTCATTAAATAAAAGATAAAAAAAAATAAAATAAAATTGAACAAAAATACTGAAGATTCCTTAAATAAAAGTTAATTTTATTGAGGATTCCCATAATTCTCAGGAACAAAAAAAAAATAATAATTATGCACATATATGTAGTATGTTATGACATTTCAATACATGAACACAATGGAGAATAATTCAGAGTAATTAACTTTTTTCTCTCTGTCACTTATGTTTGGAGTTTTGTAGCTCTTCTACTTGCATAGAAAGTGCATAGTATTTGTTGTGAGCTGTAGTCACTCCAATCATGTTGAGTTACACTAGGAACTCATGCTTCTGTCTAACTGTGATTTGGTAACTGTTGTCCAACCTCCCTCTAGTCCCCTTCTCAGCCTCTGTTAATTACTGTTCCATGTTCAGATAGAGGTTTTTAGCTCCCATACATGAGGGAAAATAGGCACTCTCTGTCTTTATGTGTCTGAGTTATTGCAGTTGACATAGGTCATCCAGCTCCATTCATTTTGCTGCACATGACTGAAGAATATTCCAAATTATATTAACCACAGGTCAAGTGGTACAGGTAGGAAGAAAGAAATGATATTTTAATGGCTAAAACAGTTATTTTCCATTTACCTGCATAATAAAAATTAAACATATTACTGTATTTGAAAGAAAAAAATTCCATAATATATTGTTATTAGCAAGTATAAAGGAAAAAGAATAAAGTTTATGATTAGTTACTTGATGCTTATATCGCAAAACTTTTAGTTGACATATGAAACCAGTAACACTGGAATTTGCATTGATCATCCCCATTGACTATATTTTCCTTTAATTTTATTAAAAATGTTAACAGCCTTACAAGTTTAAATGGCATATATTTAAATCTCTAATTTGATAAGTTTTTTTTTTTTTTTTTGACAGGCAGAGTGGACAGTGAGAGAGAGAGACAGAGAGAAAAGTCTTCCTTTGCCGTTGGTTCACCCTCCAATGGCCTCCACGGCTGGCGCGCTGCAGCCGGCGCACTGCGTTGATCTGATTGCAGGAGCCAGGTGCTTCCTCCCGGTCTCCCATGGGGTGCAGGGCCCAAGCACTTGGGCCATCCTCCACTGCACTCCCGGGCTACAGCAGAGAGCTCGCCTGGAAGCGGGGCAACCAGGACAGTATCCGGCGCCCCGACCGGGACTAGAACTCGGTGTGCCGGCGCCGCAAGGTGGAGGATTAGCCTAGTGAGCCGCGGCACCAGCCTAATTTGATAAGTTTTGACATTCACATATACCTGTGAAATTGCCAACACAGTCATGATAATTAGCACAGAAAACATAGCAAAAATTTCTTTACAGTAAGTATTTCCTTTCCTCTTCTAATGTCTGGCAATCTGGGATCTGCTTTGTAAGCAAGTTTGCATTTTCTAGAATTTTATATAAGTGTAGTCATACAGTATATGCTTTTCGAAGAAAGGATCTGGCTTCTTTCTCCTAGAAAAAAGTTATTTTAAGATTTATTCATAATGATATATATTAATTTATATTTATCATTGTATAGTTAGTTGCATGAATATACCATATTTTTAGCCATTTTTGATGAAAACACTTGCATTCTTTCTAATTTTCTGCCACACAAGGAACTGCTTTAAAACTTCATGTATAACCTTTTGTTTTTAATGGTTATTTCATTTGTTTGAAAGTCAGAGTTACAGAAGTATGGGGAGAAATATATAGAGAGAGCTTTCCTCTGCTGGTTCACTCCCCCATAACAGCAATGCTTGTGGCTGGGCCAGGACAAAGCCAGGAGCTGAGAACTTCTCCCAGATCTTCCATGTGGGTACAGGGTCCCAAGGACTTGGGCCATCTTCTGATGCTTTCCCAGGCAAATTAGCAGGTAGCTGGATAAATAGTGGAGCAGCTAGGACTTGAACCAGGGCCAATATAGGATGCTGGCGCCACAGGTGATGGCTTAATCTGTCATACCACAAAGTGTTACATTTTTCACTCATTAGCATTGTATAAGAACGATGCCAGATCATTTTTTTTATTAAGATTTATTTATTTGTTTGAAAGGCAGAGTTACAGACAGCCAGAGACAGAGAGAGAAAGGAGAGATCTTCCATCCATTGGTTCACTCCCCAGGTGGCTGCAATGGCTGGAACTGCACCAATCCGAAACCAGGAGCCAGAAGCTTCTTCTGGGTCTCCCATATGGGTACAGGAGCCCAAGGACTTGGGCCATCTTCTACTGCTTCCCCAGGAGGTAGCAGAGAGCTGGATTGGAAGTGGAGTACCCAGGACTTGAACTGGTAGCCATATGGGATGCCGGCATTGCAGGCAAGCGGCTTTACCAGCTATGCCACAGTGCCAGCCTCTGATGCGAGATTATTGCAGCAATAGTTAGCCACTACGTCTACATATACAAATTTGTAGGTGACAATGGTGCCTTAGTATTTGAATCCCTTTCCCTATTTAAAGAAGTAGTACCCTCCACTATAAGAAGTGTCATCCTTACAAACGGGAAAATATACCAACCTCATTGCACAGAAGCAGCAAATAAGATATCAAGAAGAATTTTATAGACAAATTCTCAACCACATTTTTGAAGTGGCAGTGATGGTGACATCAAGTAGTTGGTATTTCTCAAAATCTAAATTCTTAGGCAATTGATAATAAATGTTTAACAAATACTCCATTGTTTAAGTCTCATGAACAACCCTGTCAAAAGAAGGAATTATTAAACAGCATTGCATAAAGCAGTAACTATCTAGGCTAAAGGGACTAGCAACATCTGGGAGTTGGCCTCATCCAAACCTACTGTATTGAAAACTTTGGGACTATGGCCCTTGAATCTATATGTTGTGTTATTCTAAAGTACACTTAAGTTTGAGAACCACGGGAAATGGAGGAAGGGAGGTGAAGGAGTCAGAGGTTAAATAACTTGCAAAAGACAATAATAAATTAACTAAAATTTCTTTTGGAATTTTGATGAAGACTTTCTTATTCCAACACTTTCATTTTGTGCTACATGATTAAGCCACCATTTACTGTCTCCCAGGGTGCACATTAGCAGGGAGCTGAATCAGAAGCAGAGTAACCAGGATTGGCACTTTCATATGGGATGCCTGCATCCCAAATTAATTATTAGCCAAACACCTGCCCAAAACAGAGTCACTGGTTTAACAATATGCCTTGTCCTTTGTCCTTTGAACCCAGGAAACTACAATGGTAGAGAAGTAACTAATTTATTATTATTGTTACTACTACTAGTAGTAGTAATAAACTACCAAATTTCAGAAACGAGAAATGTCTGACAAATTCTAAAGTTTTTTAAGCATTTTCTGAACTATCTACCCAATTAGCTCAATTAAAAAATAATATCTAACATTAGGAAGCATTAATTATGTTCAATAACATAAAATCAAGTTCAAGTCTATGATTATCTTCTTTGTGTACAGTTGTAACTTCATAGTTTATTAAAATGTTATAATTAGATATTCCTAGATAAAGAAATCCTAAGTACAAAAAGATTACTTTATGTATAATTTATATTTATTTAATATTTTATTTAATTTTTTAAACATTTGCATTTTAGGGGACCTGCATTATGGCAATAATGAGCTCAGATGCCACCTGTAACACTGGTATCCCATTGAGTCTCTTCTGATCCATTTATAATCCAGCTCCCTGCTAATGGAGTAAGGCGCTAGGAGACAGCCAAAATATCCAGGCCCCTGCCATCCACATGGAAGACCTGGATGGACTTCTGGACTCCTGGCTTCTGCCTGGATCAATCAATACTGCAGCCCTTTGTGGAGAATCAGTGGATGGAAGATATTTCTCTCTCATCTCTCTCCATCTGACTGCATCTGCTCCCTCCTCTCCCTCTCCCTCTCCCTCTCTCTCTCTCTCTCTCTCCCCTTCTCCCTTTCTCTCTCTCTCTGTCCTTACAAATAAATCAATGTCTTAAAATACTAAAAGTTACAATTTCATATTTTCCTAATCTGTTGATAAACAAAAATAATCTTCCAGATGGCCCATGATATAGACACAAGGATTTTCAGTTCGTTCTTTTTATTCTGCTCAGCACTCAGCTCCAGAGGACACTTTCGATCTTTAGCAGAAGTTATACAAGGACATGTTTATTGTCACTGCTCATCAAAGTCCACAGAATTTGGATATAACACATGTGCCCATAGCTTATGATAAGAAGAGTTATTCAATGTTTCTCATGTTGACCATGTTAAATTGAAAATATAATTATATATCCAAGTATCAAGATCACCAGATACGTAAATTCAATTCTCAGAAAACCTGTTAGTGCCATAGTCTTCGGTATTAGTATTAACTACCATTATACGGGAAAACCATTGTGCTCACCATTTTATAACAGTAAGATATGATTGTTATATGTGTGCATCTTTTTTGTGAAACAAACAAGGTTATGATGTTTTAGTCATACATTTACTTATTTTTGTCAATTAGCATTTATTATTAGTGTGGGGCTATAATGAGTAATATACTCTTTAAATAATGTTTTAAAGCACTTTTGTGAGAATAAACTTATTTTTATAGTTTTATAATATTCAGTGTTATTTTTCATGAAACTACTTTGCTTTCCTAAATACTCATTTGTAGTATATGCAAGCTCTCTGTCCTTCTTTTTAAAATTAAAAAATATTCTCTATACTTCGTATCTATCCAAATATTTTAAAGTCCATTTATTCATCTGTTTTCCCTATGTCAGTTTTATCATTCATTTATATCTTGATTTTCTATCTCATTATTTTTCACTTCATACTGTGCTAATTATCCTTTCCTGCATTATGAAATGCTTACATGAAAAATTAAGACATTAAATTAAAAAATAGCATGCTATTATTTGACCGAACTGTAGCCTCTTTTTGACTAAGCCTCACCCTTGGTCTGTGAACATCTGAACAAAGCACTAACATAGTTTCTTGGAGTTGAAGCCCATATGGCCCACATGGCTAAGCTCTAGGCTTCCAGAGGAGTTGACTGTTTCCACCAATACCTGAAGATAGGCCTCTTGCCTCCCAGTCTCAACTGTATGGTAGGAGCCCAATTTCAGTAAGATACAGTTTGAAACCCCAGAAGAGTTTCACATGGACAAACCGGTTTTTGATGATTGTGAATTTTCACTTCACTTCCTCTGCTGAGCTCTGCCTACCCCCTCAACACACTGTCCTTTCCATTTTTTTGTTTTTCCTTTAAAGCCCCAAGTCACCCATGTACAGATCAAACTTAAGTTCAATTCACATTGGGGACTTCTTCCTGCAATGGTATATTACTCAAAAAATTTGTCATTACCACTGTAATAGTGTCTAGCTCTGGGGATAAATCAGTATTAATAAGGATCTCTCTCTGGCCCTGTCTCTGATCCTCTCTGCCTTTCAAATAAATGAATGATAAATAATAAAAAGGAAGAGGTACATAGCATCCACCCTCTGCACATGAAAATTGCCTTTTCCTTAACATAATTTTATATAATGGTGTAAAACAATGTTTTACTTTTTTTCTAACCCAAGATTCTTTAAAAAAAAAAAAAAAAGACATAGGCTAACTCAGTAGGCCCTTACACTAATCAGGTACACACTTTCTTACTGTACGTTCAGCAAGCCAATTCGATACACTGTAGTTTCCAATTAGCATGCTAATTTTTCCCACATAAATATGGATAGTCATCAAAAGATTGCCAGACAAACCAATAAAATTAAACATGAAAGACAAATCCATTAATAAAAGTAAAAATACATTTTGGATAACACAAAAAATATATACAGGGTAGAAGAAAAGATAATACGAATTAAGAAGCAATTAACATCATGTAAGAAATGAGGAGAGATCTCTGATGCATGAAATAAACAGCCCAGAGAAGTTGAAATACAGAATGGCACAATAGTCACAGCTGAAAGCAGAGAAGCATCTTATCACAAAATAGAAAACATGTACTTGACAGGATAAGTCCCTGAGAATCCTTTCCATGAATGTGTCCTTGAATTCGAGCAACCAGGTCTCTCCCTCAGGCAGCGCTATAAAAAACAAGGCTAATGTGGGTTTTTGTTGTTGCTATTGAGTCAGTAATTTGCAGGAAAAGGTCAAGACTTCATTTATTTTGAAAACTACCGCTGGACCAGCTGGACAGGCCACTTAGGCTTTTATTTTTCAGGTTGTGAAGTAGGTCTGTGTGTTTTTCCACATCTGTGTAATAAAAAACCACACACTGTGTGTGTATTTTAAATAAAATCATCATAGAGCCAGGGCAAAGTATAAGCTGCTTTCAACCTTCAATTATGTTAATATTTCCGACCCAACATAAATAAACCTTTTTTATTTATTAAAAAAAAAGCACTTCTATGGACAAATGGAGTCTGAAGCATCTTGAATATACAGTAAATTGATTAAAGTCATTGGGTATCTTTATGGAGAATTCTTTTTTTAAAAAAATGTGGAGTATGCAGGAAGCAAGATTTCAGGAAATTCTTGAACAACATTTGCATTTCATTTCTAGGCCCAAGATCGTATTTACATTACTAAAGAAAACCAGTATAAAAGTTATTGTGATTGCTATGAGGAATTTATAACTCAAAAATCATAAAATGAAGTATAATAATAAGTTAATTTATTTAATAAGTTTCAGGGTTAAAAATAAATTTGAAAGTCATTGTGTCCTACTTTCAAAAACTTGACTACAAGGGGCGAACATTTGACCAAGTGGTTAAGATGCTATTTGGGACACCCACAGCCCATATCTGAGTCCCTGGGTTCAAGTACTGATACTCTACTTCCAATCCAGCTTTCTGATAATACACACTGTAGGAAGTGTAAATCATGGCTCAATTACTTGGGTCCCTGGCACCCACAGGGGAGTTCTAGAATGAATTTTAGATTCCTGGCTTCATCTTGGTCCAGTCCTGGCTGTTGCAGGCTTTTGGGGAGTGAACCATTAGAAGATCTCTCTCCCCCCTCTCTCTGTCTGTCCTTCTCTCCCTGACTTTCAAATAAATTTAAAGAAAAAAAATGACATAGAGAAAGTAGATGATTTCATAGGATCCCATATCTTGTTATGACAGGGTCCAAATACAATGCAAATTCTTAAGTAATCCAGATCATGTCGACTTTCCAGATCACAAAGATGTTTAAATAACATTTTGTATATGAAAAACTGAAATAAAAACTTTAAATCAGCAGACTTCCATTCATATCAGGTTTAGTTTTTTAAAGGTTTATTTATTTGAAAGAGTTACAGAGAGAGGTAGACACATACATACATACACATAGACACACACATAAAGAGAGAGAGAGAAATCTTCCATTTGCTGGTTCACTCACAAATGCCTGCAACTGCCAGAGCGGGACTAGTTCAAGGTCAGGAGCCAGGCGTTTCTTCTAGATCTCCCACATGGGTGTCAGGGCCTAAGCACTTAGGCCATCTTCTGCTACTTTCCCAGGAACATTAACAGGGAGCTGGATCTGGAGTGCAGCAGCCAGGACTTGAACCGGTGGCCATATGGGATACCAGCATTGCAGACAAGTGACAGCTTTATGCCACAACACCAACTCCAAGATTTCTAAAAAAAAAACATAGGATTTTTTATATGTAAAATTGGGGTCTTGACTTTTTACTATGCTTTATGTAACTCTCACTTTTATTTTTTACTGTATAATGTGAAATTCTTTGTTTTAGGCCAAGAAACATACCAGTTGACTTTTGCATCTTGAGAGATTAATACAATTTTTGAGATTAATACAATTTTTCTATTCTAATTTTCCGAAGAACTTGTGTTGGACAATATGAATACAGAAATAAGTGTGATCCTGGAGATTCCAAGATGGCTGAATAGAGAAAATATGACATGAATTTGACCAGAGGAAGATAGCAGAAGATAAGAGGAATAAGTGTATTCCCAAGGGAGAGTTTGAGAGACATTTACATTGGAAATTCAACAAGAAGAAGAGGGACACTGTGAAGCAGCATGGAAAGAATGGGTGTGCAGCAGTAAATGGAGACACCGCATGTGACTTCCACATCTGAAGGCTGGAGGAGAGCTAGGTGAGGGCAGACCATGCCACTGGTGGTACTGCCTGATGGGGAACCTTATGGACCACACTGACACTGAGTCTGGCCTGCAACCCTAGCAGGGGGGCAGGGTACTCACCTAATCCAATGGAAGAAAATCACATTTCTTTCTCCCCTACCCCAAAAAGGGCACCCGACAACCACCGGGGAGAAGGCATCATCCTGACACCATCAGAGGCTGCAGTGGCTCTCCTGCATATAACCAGGGGATTTTACCATAGGGAAAAATCTGCATTCCTCACTGACTTGAGTCGGCTGGGAGGGTCGACAGGGGCTGGGCACCTATTGAGAATTGTGAGGTACTCCAATGCTCTCAAAATGTCACAGGCTCTGGGAATCAAACTGCCAAGGCATAGCACCAACAAGCAGCTGGTGTTGGGATCATCACTGCTGTCTCTATGGATGGGGGAGGATTGTGGGGCCAAAAGGGGATCCTCTGCACCCTGTGACTGTGAGAGCTTTGTGTTCTGTGACTGGGATTCTGTGACTGCACAGTAGAGCATAGGATATAATTGGGTCTCTGGATTATCACATTGTCTGGCATCAAGAGGCTCAGAGCTCCCTGACTGCTGGAGGTGAGTCATTACAGAGGGTTCCATGCACACACTGAGGTCTGTACAGATCCTTTTTGTGGTTCATGTACCAGCGTGGCTAAGGGTTGCACCCACTGTGGTCTAACTCTGGGCATTGATCATCTTGGAGGAGAGGAGGTGAAGGTGTGATCACATCAACAGGTTCTGTCATACCCTCTCCCTGCTCACAATAGAGTATACCACGTCCAACTTCGGTGTCACCTGGTTTCTCATCTTACCATTGAACACTGACAAGAGCTAACTGGAACCACCCAGTACAAGCCTCTGGGAATTCACTGAAGGAACAGACACTCCACTAAACCACAGAGGAATAGTTAAAGGATAAAACCCATCAGTGGAGAAACCAAGCATCTCCTCAAACGCCCAAAAATAAATATAAGAAACACAAACAAGAAGATAGCATGACTCCTCCAAGGGAACACAACAACACTTCAATACTAGAATGTGAAGCTGAAGAGATTAATTAAATGTCTGAAAAGGAATTCAAAAAATTAATCATATTTAGACGCAATGAGAAGCAAATTCATAAGTTAAAGAAATCCATACATGGCATTGGTGAAAAAGATTTCTGTGAGCTAGAGATTTTGATGAGAAATCAAGCCAAAATATTAGAAATGAAGAATTCAATATGTAAAATGAAAAACACAATGGAAAGCCTTAACAACACATATGGTAAGGCAGAAGAAATAATATACAAGCTAGAAGACAAATCTTTGGAAAAATCTCAGACCAGAAAAAAAGAAGAAAAAATTAGAAAAGTTAAAAGCAGTGTTGGAGATTTATGGGATACTATCAAATGACCCAAGATACTGGTCTTAGGAATTCCTGAAGGTGTGAAAAGAGAGAATGGAAAAGCAGTACAAGATGGCACAAATCCTTGGGCCCTGCACCACTGTGGGAGACTTGGAAGAAGCTCCTGGCTCCTGGTTTTGCATTGGCACAGCTCCGGCCATTTCAGCCATCTGGAGAGTGAACCAGCAGATGGAAGACCTCTCTCTTTTTCCTCCTCTTTCTCGCTCTCTGCCTCTGCCTCTCTGTAACTCTGCCTTTCAAATAAATGAATAAATCTTTAAAAAATAGAAACAGAAGACAAAAAATGGAAAAATCTTACATCTTCCATGTTCATGGATTGGAAGTATTACTAGCATCAAAATGTCCAAACTACCTAACCAAAATACCAATGACATTTTTCATTGATCTAGAAAAAAACAATCCTAAAATTCATGTGGAAACACAAGAGACCCCAGATAGATAAAGCAACCTTAAATAACAAAAACAAAGCCAGAGGTATCAAAGTACCAGATTTCAAGACATACAACAGGACAATTATAATCAAAGTAGCCTGGTCCTGACATAAAAAGTACATATAGATAAATAGAAATAAATGGAAGCCCCAGAAATCAATTCTCACATTTATAACCAATTAATATTTAACAAAAATAAAATCAATCTCTAAAGAAAGGATAATCTTTTCAATAAATGGTGCTATGAAAATTGAATCTCTGTATGCAGAAGTATGAAACAATACACCCACTTTACACACTGCTCAAAAATCCATGTAAAATGGATCTAGGCTGTATATCTGTGATCCGACACAATAAAATTATTAGAGAACATTGGGAAAACTCTGCAAGACATCCCTAGGCAAAGCCTTTTTGGAAAAGACCCTAGAAAAAAAGACAATGAAAGTGACAATAGACAAATGGGATTTTATCAAGTTAAGAAGTTTCTGCAATGCAAAGGAAACACTCAACATAGTGGTCAGGAAACCATCAGAGTAGGAGAAAAATATTTGCAAACTATGCAGTTGATAAAGGATTAATATACAGAATCTATAAAGAGCTCAAGAAACTCAACAACAACAAAACAAATAATCCAGCTATGAATTTGGCAAAGAGCTTGAACAGGCATTTTTTAAAAGAAGAAATTTAAATGGCCAACAGACACATGAAAAAATGCTCAGGTGACCAGCCATCAGGAAGTGCAAATCAAAACCACAAAGAGGTTTAACCTCATCCCAGTTAGAATGGCTCTCATACAGAAAAAAAAAAAAAAATGGTGTTGAGAATCTGGGGGTAAAAGGTACCCCAATCCCTGTTGGTAGCAATGTAAACTAGTACAGCCATTATGGAAGACAGTATGGAGATAGTTCAGCTGAATATAGGCCTACCATATGACCCAGCCATGCCACTCCTGGAAATTTATCCAAGGGAAATTAAATCAGTACATGAAATATTTTTCTGTACCCCCATATGTATTGTAGCTCAATTCACAATAGAGAAGATATGGATTCAACCCTGAGGTCTATCAACCAATGACTGGATAAAGAAATTATATATATACACTATGGAATATTACTCAGCTGTAAAAAAGAATGAAGTCCTGTCTTTCACAACAAAATGAATGGAACTGAAAACTATTATACTTAGTGAAATAAGCTTGTCCCCAATAGACAAATACCATATGTTTTCTCTGATCTGTGATAATAGAGCATGAAATAATGTAATATATATGCGTGAAATTGACATTTTGAGAATCAATTATTGTTTACAGGCTGTGTCTCTACTGTTGAGGAATAGTGGTTTATTTTCTTCTTCTGACTGTTGAAATCTTTACTTAGTGGGGGGTTAAAATTATGAGTATAAAATGAGCTGAAAATGAGTCATTGTAAAAATTAAAAGAATAAGAAAGGAAGGAGAAGAGAGGGTTGGGAGCATGGGTGGGAGGGAGGTAGTGTGAAAGTATCATTATGCTCTTAAATCTATGTATACATAAAATACATATTATTCAACTTATGTAAATAAAAAAAGAAAGAAAGAGTGATCCTAACTCCAGGGTGTTTTTGGTCTAGCAGGGAGAGACACACAAACTGAAAATGGAATAGTAAGTTCTAGAGTCAATACAGAATTAAACATAGAGCTGTACAAAACAGATTGCTGAACTATATCACTGGAATCCAAGAAAAACCTCACTGAGGAGAGTAAATATCTTGACTCTTGAAAAAATGAAGAGATTTTATCTGAGACAAGGTGATGTAGAGTGGTCTTTGTTGGGAGAGAAGGGATGTTCTAGTTATGTGGAAACTCAAAGGGATATTCAAATGGAGAAACTCTTCTTAGCAAAAATAAACTTTAATAATTGCAAGGTTTTTTTTTACAGGCAGAGTGGACAGTGAGAGAGAGAGAGACAGAGAGAAAGGTCTTCCTTTTTGCCATTGGTTCACCCTCCAATCATGACAAGTTGGACAATTATTATAAAACACTAATTCCTAAAGTGAATGCAAAAATTTAGGGAGATAGAAAAGTTCAACTAGGTGCACAGACTTTAGTGGACATACACTAAGACTAAGAATACATGTGTCCACAGGTGGGATTTAAGAAAATGAGACTTCTAGTCCTTTTCTGGACCACTTATTGTCATAATAAGGCAGATTGTGATATTCTCTGAATCAGGAATACTGGAAATGGACAGGTTGTGAAAGGAGAAAGTGGGAGGTTCACTGAAGAAAATTTTTAGGGAAAGACTGAAATGATGGTTAGATATGTGTATGAAACATAGAAAAGAAAAAAATGTCTGAAACAGAGAAACCATATGTAATGAGAAGAAAAAAAATAAATAATAAAATCCCAATGGTATTCTTAAAGCATGTTTTGATAAGGGATTTTGCTAATGCTAAGTCCAAATATCATATATAAAGTCAAAATTTCACCTGAGTTTAAAAACTTACTATAAAAAATGTTGCACTGCCAATTTAAGTCTATTGCCTGGAGTCCTTGAAATAAATTCTTAATAATCATAAAATATTTTTTGAAATTAGCAAACTATCTTAATAAAAAAATACCAATTACCTTAGCTAACCTTTTCAACCACAAACACTTTTACACACTTGTGGTTTATTCTAAAGTATTGTATTCTCCATATGACTGAGTGAGGAGGTGAGCGCAGTAACAGAGCGACATAACTACAGGATCTCTAGATGTTTCCTGGGTGATAGTCAAGCAGCTGCTTTTCAAATGTAAAAGATTTTGGTGCTGGCGCCACGGCTCACTAGGCTAATTCTCCGCCTTGCGGCGCCGGCACACCAGATCTAGTCCCTGTTGGGGTGCCAGATTCTGTCCTGGTTGCCCCTCTTCTAGGCCAGCTCTCTGCTGTGGTCCAGGAGTGCAGTGGAGGATGGCCCAAGTGCTTGGGCCCTGCACCCCATGGGAGACCAGGAGAAGCACCTGGCTCCTGGCTTCGGATCAGCACGGTGCGCCGGCCACAGTGTGCCAGCCGTGGCGGCCATTGGAGGGTGAACCAACGGCAAAGGAAGACCTTCCTCTCTCTCTCTCACTGTCCACTCTGCCTGTCAAAAAAAAAAAAAAAAAAAAAGATTTTGTTTGCTTGCTTAATTTTTCATTGGTGAAACAAACTTTGTCTATGTGTATTATAGCTGTTGTTCTATATCATTTTAGTGCAACCACGGTTTTTACAAAAACAGTCCAACCTGATATAAATTTCAGTATACTCATGGAACAGGCAGCAATCCATGCCAAGAAAGAAGACCTACTTTCATGGTCAAGCTATGTGTTTGAGTATTTGTTGTGGGTAATTTTAAAATCTAGCTTCGTTAATTTGAAAATCATAGAGACAGAGTAGCAGAGACAGAGACACATGTGGTGAAAGACAGCAAGATCACACATTCACTGATTCTACTCCCCAAATTCTTGCAACAACTGTGGCTGGACCAGACTGAAGCCAGGAAGCAATCCAAGTCCTCCAACATGGGTGACAGTGACCCAACTACAGGAGCCATCATCTGCTGCCTCCTATGGTCCTCATTAGAAGAAAGCTACGCTTGGAAGCAGAGCCAGGACTGGAACTCACTCTATTATGGAATGCATGTTTCCTAAGTGGTTTAACTGTGTTAAATGTTGGCCCCAGTTGTGAGGAATTTAAAACAGAGGAATCTTGACAGAGTGCCTATGTCCACCTCATAAAAATACATAGCCAAGTATTTGTCACAATCAAGAAAAGCACATAGCATATTAAAGCAATGTTCAATTAAACAATGCTTACAGTAATAGAAATATTTTCAAACTGTTATCAGTTAAATGCAAAATTTCCTAAATATATTATAGAATGAATCATTTTATAATATTAAAATAATTTTTACATTCACCTATTTTAAATTACCATGACACCATTACCATTCTGCGCTGAACTTTTGTTTCATGTATCTGGGGATTTAAATGTCATCTGTAAGCATAATAATTATAATGCTTATTCAATTAATACTATCTTTTTATGTTTTTCATAGTAAAAGTATAATTTTCAATTACTTCAATCTGAAAGCTTTGATTTGATGTTAACCTAATGAATATTGTGCCTGATTATACATAACATGCTTGATTAGTTTGATTTATATTCACTAGATCTACAAAAAGATCATGGAAACTGAGTATTATGAAATACTACTCATGGATTTAAATTTTTGCAGTAAATTAAGTTTATCTTTCATTACATTTTCCAAGACATTTTAGAAATGCTCATTTATTTGAAAGGCAGAGAGGCACAGAGGGGGGGACAGAAAGGGAGACAGGTCTCCCATCCAATAGTTCTCACTCCAAATGCTCAGCTCAGCCAGGACACTGCCAGGCTGAAAAACCAGGAGCACATATCACCATCTGTGTCTCCCAGATGGGTGGCAAGCATCCAAGTATCTGAGTCATTATGGGCTGTTTCTCAGGATGCATTAGCAGGAAGCTGGGTCAGAAATGAAGGAACCAGGACTCAAACCAGCACTTCGATATGGGATGGAAGTATCCCAAGCTACAGCTTAAGTCCCTGTACCATAATGTCTGCACCTCCATGAACTTTCTGAAGCATCCTCATATATAGTTGGTATAAATTTATTTATTCATAATTTAAAAGGCCAACTTTCCTCCCTTTACCCATTACCTTAAAATTCACTGTTATGTGTATCAATACATTCAAAATAATCAATAATCAACTTTCCTTAGAATACTATAATAAAATGATATTGATAAAGATTTATTTAAATAAATTATGACCGGTGCCAGAGCTCACTTGGCTAATCCTCCGCCTGCGGTGCCGGCACTCTGGGTTCTAGTCCCGGTCAGGGCGCCGGATTCTGTCCCAGTTGCTCCTCTTCCAGGCCAGCCCTCTGCTGTGGCCCAGGAAGGCAGTGGAGAATGGCCCAAGTGCTTGGGCCCTGCACTCACATGGGAGACCAGGAGGAAGCACCTGGCTCCAGATCAGCACAGCGTGCTGGCCGTAGTGGCCATTTTGGGGGTTGAACCAACAGAAGGAAGACCTTTGTCTCCCTCTCTCACTGTCTAACTCCGCCTGTCAAAAATAAAAAAAAGGATTTATTTAATTAAAAAGCAGAATTACACAGAGAGACAGATCTTCTATCTGCTGGTTCACTTGACAAATGTCCACAACAGCAGGGGGCTAGGCCAGGGCGAAACTAGGAGACTGGAATTTCATCCAGATCTCCCACATGGGTAACAGGTGCCCAAATACATGAGCCATCTTCTGATGCTTTCCTAGGCACATTAGCAGGGAGCAGGATTGGAAGCAGAGCAGCCAGGACTTTAAGTGGCACCTTTGTAGGATGCTGGCATCACAAACAGTGGCTCAACACACTGTGCCTCAGTGTTGGATCAACATTGCTATCCTGTGTGACATATCTGAAAATAATCAAAATATTTTACTTCACTCTTTATGTGGAAAACTAAGACAATGCAAAGACATATATCTCACCATTAAGAAAATGCTGCTCTCCAAAAAGCATATCATACTGAAGAAGCAGATGTTAAATAAATTGTATGTTATGTTCTGTTATCCATTAATAAGTCATTTGTCCACATAATGCATGGTCCCCTTTCTATATTAAACATGTGCTTTAAAAGTATAAAGTATATTAGCATAAAATACTATACAGTTTACGCATTTTAGTTTTGTTGCTGATCAACTAAACTTTGAGGGGGAAAAGAGGCATTCATCCTATTTTCCTAATCCTATGTATTCTCCTAGAAAATACTGCTGTCACTGTTGCCACTAAGAAAAGAGTAGATATAATCTACTTTTGAATTTAAGTATTATAGAAGATCAAAGCACCATTTGCCATGAACTGACTATAGGAGAGTCTTTTTTAATCTACTCTGAGGCAAGTTATATCTAAACAAGATAAATTAATGGAGTTGATAGTGATGATAGTATGCATCGCTCATAATTCAGAAGTCACGGGGAGACAAAATAGACGAGAAAATTTTGGACATATTTACAATGGGCATGAGCTGGGATCAATGTGCAGAAGTGTGGAGAGGGTGGAGGAAGGTTGAGGTGGGAGCAGTCCTAACCACTTTGAATGTGTGGGCACATTAGCTCAGAATGAGCAAGCATGTGTCATGGAGAAGGATGGCTACTGAAATGGCCAATACTACCCAAATTTGATTCAGTAAATTAGCAATCTCTATTTGGGTAGAAACTTGGCATAAGCATTAGGTGACTTTTGAGCCCAGTTTTTGAATAACAAATGACTCAAAATGATAGTGCATTAGACAAAATTGAAGTTTATTGCTTTCTCCCACATCATTTTAAGGAAGAAACTTGGGCCTGTCATCAAGACTTGTGCTGTAAAGCCCTCAGGGACTCAAGCTATTTTTCCGATATTGCTAAGGCCTGTGACAACTCCATTCTCAGAGCAACCTCATAGTCGAAAATAGCCGATCTAGCTCCAACCATCTTCTTTGAGTTGTAGCCAGCAAGAAGAAAGAAAAGACAAATAAGAATATAAAGGGCCTGGGGCCAGTGCTGTGGAGCAGCAGGTTAAAGCCCTAGCCTGTAGCGCCGGCATCCCATATGGGAGCCAGTTCTAGTCCCGGCTGCTCCTCTTCTGATCCAGCTCTCTGCTATGGCCTTGGAAAGCAGTAGAAGATGGCCCAAGTCCTTTGGCCCCTGAACCCACGTGGAAGACCCAGAAGAAACTCCTGGCTCCTGGCTTCAGATTGGCGCAGTTCCAATGCAGCCATCTGGGGAGTGAATCAGCAGATGGAAGACCTCTCTGTAACTCTGTCTTTCAAATAAATAAAAATAAATCTTAAAAAAAAAATATAAAGGGGCTTTCCACTTTCAAGAAAGTTTCTGGAAGCAGAAACAGGGTGTTTTCTAGTTATGCCTATTACTGGCCATACTAGATGTAAAATGGGATGAGAAGTATAAACAGTTTTCATTGCAGCTACAGATCTACTCATTCATGCTATTGCCAGTAAGAATAAGTATGGGGCAGAAATCAACAGTATATATAAAGTGTTTTAAAATACTGAAAACCATTGGGATGAGCATTTCCTGGGCTTGAATCTTGCCTCTGCTTACACTCCAGTTTCCTGATAAAGTGAATCCTGGAAGGCAACAGATGATCACTTAAGTACTTGGGTTCCTGCAACCCATGTGGCAGACCCAGATGGAGTTCTCTTGGATCCTGGTTTTGGCCTAACCCATCCCAGCTGTGGCAGGCATTTGGGGACTGAAGAAGCTGATAGAAGATCTATGTTTCTTTCTCTCTCTCTCTCTCTCTCTCTCTCTCTCTTTCTTTCTCTGAGTGTACATGTGTATGTGTGTATAACTCTTTCAAATAAATTAAATGAATGACTTTAAAAATTAGAATATTAGAAACATAGTTAAAACTATACATATTAAAAATTGTGAGTACTTAGTAAAAATAAAATGTCATGATAAATCATTAAATAGGTAAACAAAGTTTAAAATAACACATAACTATTATTTTATCATATACACACAGAACAAAGATTAGGACAATGTAATAAATACACAATATTACTAAAACTAATTATTTTAAAGTATATATATATGTCTAAGTGGTTTTAATTTACTTTTCTTACTAACATTTTAATACATTGTACTTAATATTCTATTTTTAATGAATCTGTTTGCATATACATAAAACTTATTCTGAAGTACAAAGGGCATGATGAGAAATAAAATAAGAAATGTCTCCAAAATTGTGAGATGAACGTAAACATTGTCTTCATGTTTAGTACTTTAGTACTTAGGGAAAAATTCACACCCAGTTCTAAAACTTGCCTCAGTTTTAAAGGACAAGTAAATCCATATTTGGATAAGCCAGGATATGATAGCACATTCATATCATTTTATTCACTGTCTTCCTTTACAGAATCAGTCTACGAGCCCAATATTTATGAAATGGCATTGCAAAAGTTGTATGTTAAGGTAAAACTACACACAAGAATACATTCCAGTCACTGCAGGGTAAAAATGCTTATCCATAAACCCATCATGCTTAGAATTTAAGTATTAATGAGAAAGTAAGATTAATGAGTAATGCAATAAATTCTGAAAAGTAGATGTACTAAAGAGTTTCAGAACAAATAATCCCCTACATAGTCAGTGATCATTGCTAAAATTACAAATCACTTGCACAGTTAATATTCTTCCGCATTAACAAAGCAAAATATATGACAATAACCCATGAGTCATCTACCTTTAATCCCAATCTTTTAATTTTTCTCTATAAATTAAAATAATGGACTCAATATATCTCTGTTTAAAATTATAATTTTGTGTAAAGGTCTTCTCCCTTCCTGTTTGGCTGATTTAGATGAAAATTATGCTTTTACAATCACGATCTGACATAAGCCATTTTGAAAAGGTGAACTAGTGGAATTAAAATTAACTATATAGAACTGCAAATAGACATAGAGGGTTCGCAATTAACCATATGGATGCAAATGAAGAATAAATCAGTTCAAGGAAACATCAGCTTCCTCAAGGAGCTTAGAAATTCAACCTAAAGCAATGTTTTCTGTCCTGAGCTATTCAGAGCACGCAGCTCTCTAAAGCTGTTACAGATGTGCTTGCAAAATATTTCTTCCAGGGCACACTCATTGGAGAACTACTCAACACAAACTGAGCTTGGCAACTGTCCCTTGAATTCAGACTGTGAAGTCAAGCAATTTAAATCATCCTTCATCATTTTTTTGCTGAATAGATGTTTTCTTCTTGTCTCCTAAATGAGCAAATTTCTATAATTCATAGTTTTTACATTGTTTAACAAAAGCACTTATCAAGTAGGTTACCTCAACTGGTAGACTGGATTTTGAAGAGCTGACAGGTTGGTACTGCCTTCTCAGGTACCTGCTGCTGCTATATTTTGAGCAAATAATTGGGTAACACTTTCTTTCCTAGAGAAAGTCTCAGGATTTTACAATGACATTCCAAGCATCAGCAGTGGCTTCACTGACAGTTATGTAAAATGCAAAGATGCCACCAGAAGTCCTGCTTCACATTTCGACAAGCTGACGTTAGTGGAAGTGTGGGTAGGTGGGTGTGGAAAAACACGATATGCATTGTAAAGAAGTTTGCAATGGAATGTTTAAAAAACAAAAAGAATTCCCTGAATATCATTCTGTAGGCAGTGGACAGCCTAGTGATTTTGTGAAAAGTGAACACTTAAAGAAGTTTTTTTTTTTTTTTTTTTTTGCATCTGTTTCAGGCAAAAATTTCTTCTGCTCCTATTGTGAAATATAGTCTATGGAGTATAAACATCATGTTGTGGGTAGTAGATAATTTAATGTGAACTCCAGTCTTCCTTTGCCTAGCAAGTAGAGTTTTAAGAAGGACCATCTAAATCTGCAAGTACCAACAAGACAGAGAATACTATACAGATTTCTTAAATAATCATTATGAGAAAGAGGCAAAGGCGGCGGATGAAACTACACAAAATTGAAAGGCAATATTTAAACCTCTATGTACACACATTAAACAAATGAGTGAGGCAATATGAATTTAACAAATATATCTTTCATGAAAAATAGCAAGGAGATCAGGGGATAACATCGTGGAGTAGCAGGTAAGGCTGCCACTATGACACCAGCATCCCTTGTGGGATTTAGTCCCTGTGGCTCCACTTAAGATCCAGCTCGCTACTAATGGACTGAAAAGGCAATGGAAATGTCCTAAGTGTTTGGTCTCCTGCCACCCAGGTGGGAGACCCAAATGAGCCTCCTGGTTCCTGGCTTCAGCCTGGTGTAACCTGGGTCATTGTAGTCATTTAGGGAGTGAACCGGCAGATGAAAAGACCTCTCTGTCTCTTCCTCTCTCTGTGTAACTCTGCCTTTCAAATGAATAAATAAATCTTAAACAAAACAAAACAAACAAAAAAAAACAAACATAAAAAGAGGGCAGGCAGTTAGCACAGTGGTTAGGATGCCCACAACCCCATATCAGAGTATGTGATTTCAAGTCCTGGCTCAGGTCTAGTTCCTACTCCCTGCCTATGTGGAAAGATCTTCGGAGGTAGTGGTAATGACGTGAGTAGTTGGGCCCCATCACACATGTGGGAGACCTAGATTGGGTTCACAGGCCTTTGGGGAATGGAACAGCAGATGAGAGTTCCTCTCCCTCTCTCTCTTTCTCTTTTTCTTTCTTTCTTTTTTTTTAACTTTTATTTAATGAATATAAATTTCCAAAGTACGACCTATGGATTACAATGGCTTCCCCCCATACCGTCCCTCCCACCCACAACCCTCCCCACTCCTACTCCCTCTCCCCTTCCATTCACATCAAGATTCATTTTCGATTATCTTAATATACAAAGATCAGCTTAGTATACATTAAGTAAGGATTTCAACAGTTTGCTCCCACACAGAAACATAAAGTGAAAAATAATAGATGATTTTTTTTAAATGATGATGAAATCAGATCAGACCTATTGTCATGTTTAATCCCAGTGAGAGTCAAGTTGGGAGTTGATAATTTCTTCTTTTTTTTTTCTTTTTTTTAACAGAAGATCAGTTTAGTATGCATTAAGTAAAGATTTCAACAGTTTGCACCCCCATAGAAACACAAAGTGAAATATATTTTTTGAGTACTCGTTATAGCATTAAATCTCAATGTACAGCACATTAAGGACAGAGATCCTATATGAGGAGTAAGTGCACAGTGACTCCTGTTGTTGACTTTACCAATTGACACTCCTGTCTATGGCATCAGTAATCTCCCTATGCTCCAGCCATGAGTTTCCAAGGCTATGGAAGCCCTCTGAGTTCTCCGATTCTTATCTTGTTTAGACAAGGTCATAGTCAAAGTGGAGGTTCTCTCCTCCCTTCAGAGAAAGGTACCTCCTTCTTTGAAGACCTGTTCTTTCCACTGGGATCTCACTCACAGAGATCTTTTTGCCAGAGTGTCTTGGCTTTCCATGCCTGAAATACTCTCATGGGCTTTTCAGCCGGATCCGAATTTTTTAGGGCTGATTCTGAGGCCAGAGTGCTGTTTAAGACATGCACCATTCTATGATTCTGCTGAGTATCTCGCACTCTGGTTTCTCTTCAGATCGCATAAATCTTTCGCCTTTTTCTTTCTTTCTAGGCCTTTCAAAGAGAAAACAAACAAAAACAGTAAGCATGACAGTACTGTCTGTTTCTACATGGGCCCTACAGACATCACAGTAATATTTAGGGGAAGATTATCAGATTAACATAGCTCTAATTATATTTTTTTTTGGACAGGCAGAGTGGACAGTGAAAGAGAGAGACAGAGAGAAAGATCTTCCTTTTCCGTTGGTTCACCCCCCCAATGGCTGCTGCGGCCAGTGTGCTGCGGCCAGCTCACTGCGCTGATCGGAAGCCAGGAAACAGGTGCTTCCTCCTGGTCTCCCATGGGGTGCAGGGCCCAAGGACCTGAGCCATCCTCCACTGCACTCTCGGACCACAGCAGAGAGCTGGACTGGAAGAGGAGCAACTGGGACAGAATCTGGCGCCCCTACCAGAATCTAGACTAGAATCTGGTGTGCCGGCGCCGCAGGTGGAGGATTAGCCTATTGAGCCGCAGTGCCAGCTAGCTCTAATTATCTTAAAAATGCAAGGTTTTGGCATACGATTTTGCTGTTTCCAGGAAATCTCTTCTTAAATTGTTTAATAAAAGATAACTTTAAATTACTCTAATCACATTGCAAATAAGTATTCTCCATAAATTTGTTTAGTTGTAGTTTGTCTAAATGGCTCCTGTCATGCATGGTGTCATATTACCAAATAATGGCTTTAATTTTCAAAGTAATTTAGCCATAAGTAAAATGTGTTGCTTGGAATGATCATTTCATCTGAGAGCAGTATGCTGTAGGAAAAGCTACATTGAGAAAACCAAACCCACTAAGATTGGAATTGCTTCATTCTGGCAAGATCAAGAAGATCCCTGAGATACAGAATAATCAGGATGTTGAGATCAATCCTGGACCATATAAGACAGCTTAACAAATTTAAAGGAACAGAAATTATGTTAAATTATGTTCCCTAACAAAATGGAATTAAATAATATAATAACAAATGTTAGGCAAAAATCTAGAAAACTGTTGGACCTAACTCAACACTTCTACTTAATACGGGAATTAATTAATAAATATAGAAGAAATTTAAAATATTTGGAAATAAATGAAAATAAAAATATGAGTTATCAAAATTCATAGGTTACTGTAGAAAGTTATGCTAAAAGGATAATTTATACATATGAAAGAAGAAAGTTCTAAAATCAATAATCTAAGCTTCTATTTCAGAAAACTAATGAAGAGTAATGTAAACTTTAAGCAAGCAGAAGAAAATAAAACAAGAATCAAAGAAATTGTGATCAGTAAAGCAATAGGAAAAATCAACAAAAACAAAACTTGATTCACTGAATAAAAGAATCACTTAAGCTGATAAAAACTCTAGCTGAATAACCATGGAAATGTGAGAACACACATTATTAATATCAGAAATGAGGTAAGCATCATCACAGTATTTGGCCAGTACTAAAAAGATAATTTTAAAAATTGTGAAAAAGTCTATGTTCACAAATAGGATCATTTATATAAAATGGACCAATTCATTTGAAGACACAAACTACAAAACTCATACAAGGAGAAATAGACAACCTAATTAGTCCCATATCCTTTAAAGTAATTAGAACAATAATTAATTACCTTTGAAAAATGCTATCATAAGACTCAGATGATTTCATTCATGAATTCTACCAAACATTTTAAAAAGAAGTGATATATAAATTCTATTCTAAATGTAGATGCAGAAGGAATGTACACTTTATAATCCAACCTGTGATGCCAAGATTACCCTAATATCAAAAATAGATAAATACAAAAATATCTCTCACAAAAGTTTTCATGAATATAATGCAAACTTCTTAACAAAAATATAAGAACATCTGTGGCTGGCACTGTGGTATAGCAGGTTAAGCCTCTATCTGCAGTGCCAGCAATCCATTTGGGAACCAGTTTCTGTCCCAGCTGCTCCATTTCTGATCCAGCTCCCTACTAATGAGCCTAGGAAAGCAGTGGAGGATGGCCCAAGTACTTGTGCTCTTGCACCCACATAGGAGACCTGGAATGACCTCCTGGATCTTGGCTTTGGATTACCCAGCTCCATTCATAGCAGCCATTTGGGGAGTGAACAAGCAGATGGAAGATCTCTCTCTGTCTCTCCCTCTCTCTTCTCTGTAACTCTACCTTTAACATAAATAAATCTTTAAAATAAGTATATTGGAATATATAATTAAAATGCATAATATAAATAATATTTGTCATTTTTTGTGATTTAATAAATAAATCTGGGAGAAGATGGAAATTCTGTGCAAAATTCCAAATCATGTATGTAGAAACTTTGCCCTCAGGGAGGTGGATTATGACTTACAGTAATTCATAAATGTGGGATGTGGAAATATCCCACAAACAGCACAGTTTGGATAAAATTACAATTATACAATGAAAAAGCTCATATACAGCACCTCAGTTCATACTGGTATTATGTACCCTTCATTGACCTGAGCAGTAATTTACTCTGTCCCACAAATAAATCAATCTAATATGATCATGAGCAAAATCAGGGAAATCTTAGTTAAGAGGCATTAGACAAAACATCTGAGCAGTAGTGATCCAAATTGTCAAGGTCACCCCATACAAGGAAATATCGAGAAACTATCACAACCTCCTCTGAAAGAGACATGATAACCAAAAGTAACGGATTACCCTGTATTTTGAGCTCAGAACAGAAAAAATACATTGAAAAAATACTTTGAAAATTCAAATTAAAGTATGGACTCTAGTTAATGTAGGAATGTAAGTTCAGTAGTTGTACCATCTATATCACTCCAGCTGAAGATGGTAAGAATAAGATAATCCAGGAACACAGTGTATAGAAAGTTCTATCCTGTCTCCATAATAATTCTGTTAATCTGAAAGTCCTAATTATTTTAAAAGTTTATTTTAAAAAGTCAATAGAAGATTACAGAAGGAAATATGGTTTGGTCCAATGCAGTATAGATAATAGTCGCATTCATTCCAGGAACCGGTGCAGAAAACCTTTTGGATGATCATTTGGGGACATATTTAACAAGGTTCTGTTTCCACAACATCCTCTGGAAAAAGAAAAAATATTTTATCGACTTTTTTTTCTGCTGCCCATTGATCACTGGGTGACTAGTGGTGCAGAACATAAAGGCTGTGATGACAAATATTTTCAAGAGCTGCACTCCTGAACTCCTTCACCTAACCCTGCCATCAATGGTTGGGTAATCTAAAATGGCCTGTATTAAATTCTGCCCTTATGAAAAAATATACATTGGCTATCATCTCCTGAAAAAAGTATGACATTTCAACTGCATGAACCACACATGTATGCTAAAATAATAAAAAGCATTAAACGCATTCTTGTAGAACGCTAGAGAAAAGCCAACTGGTCTGTGGCTTTTACTACCTTAGAATCAGATTAATATATTATCTCTAATCTGTTAAAATCTAATTAAAAATTAAAATTAAAAAAAATTTAAAAGAAAAACTGGAGAGAGGCCGGTGCTTAGGCATAGCGGGTAAAGCTGCCGCCTTCAGTGCCAGCATCCCATATGGGCGGTAGTTTGTGTCCCAGCTGCTCCTCTTCTGATCCAGTTCTCTGCTATGGCCTGGGAAAGCAGTAGAAGAAGGCCCAATTCCTTGGAGCCCTGCACTGCATGGGAGACCCAGAAGAGGCTACTGGTTTCTGGC
This sequence comes from Oryctolagus cuniculus, assembly GCF_051225735.1. Lineage (NCBI taxonomy): Eukaryota > Metazoa > Chordata > Mammalia > Lagomorpha > Leporidae > Oryctolagus > Oryctolagus cuniculus. The sequence continues at coordinate 61,455,459 of NC_142874.1, read as the reverse complement.
TTCGGATCAGCCCGGCTCTGGCCATTGTGGCCAATTGGGGAGTGAACCTGTGGATGGAAGACCTCTCTCTCTCTCTTTCCCTCTCTGCCTCTCCTTCTCTCTCTGTTAACTCTTTCAAGTAAATAAATAAATCTTTAAAAAAAAAGAGAGAGAGAGAGAAGAAAAACACTGGCAAGAGAGAGGGAAGGAGAGAAGAAGGGATTATAATTATGCTCTTAGAATTATGTCTACAAAACACATTGAATTGGTCAAAAACTAATTTAAATTAAAAGTAAAAACTGTTTAAAATATGGCCGGCGCTGCGACTCACTTGGCTAATCCTCACCTGCAGCGCCAGCACCCTAGGTTCTAGTCCTGGTTGGGGCGCCAGATTCTGTCCCGGTTGCTCCTCTTCCACTCCAGCTCTCTGCTGTGGCCCGGAAGTGCAGTGGAGGATGGCCCAAGTGCTTGGGCCCTGCACCTGCATGGGAGACCAGGAGGAAGCACCTGGCTCCTGGCTTCGGATTGGCACAACGCGCTGGCCGTGGCGGCCATTTGGGGGGTGAACCAAAGGAAAAAGGAAGACCTTTCTCTCTGTCTCTCTCTCTCACTGTCTAACTCTGCCTGTCAAAAAAAATTGTTTGAAAGAAAAAAATATAATTTCTCTAAGTCCCATTTTTATATGTAAAATTAGAGTGCCAGTCAACATCCTTCCTTGCTCAGTCACTAAGCAAGTCTAGACACTTGAGACTAATTTAGAGTAGATGGTGAAGACTAATGTTCCACATTATAAATATTGTTGGTATATTTGTTTTATTATGATATAATAAATCACCTTTTGTATTTTAAAGTTAATTACTTTTCATCAATATATAATTATAAAATATAATGGACACATGCTTTCTAATCATATAAAGTCCTTTGAATGCTGCTTGTATATGATGGATCTGATGATTTCATACTTTGACATTAGAAACAAGCATTTAAGATGACCTTTCAAGATAAGAAATATTCTTTTAATTTTTACCTTGATGTTGCTAAGCCCTAGGAAGCTTAACACTCTATTTGGTCACATTCCAAAATAAGGTCCCATCCAATTATATTAGTTTCTATGTCTGTTGTAACAAATGGTGGTTTAAAACAGCACACATTTATTCCTTTACCGCTATAGAGGTCAGAAGCCTGAAATAGGTTTTCCTGGGCTGTAAGCCAAGTGTCAGTAGAAATGTGCCTTCTTGGAAGCTCTTGGGCAGAACCTATTTCCTTGCCTTTTCCAGCTGCTAGAGCCCCATTTTCTCATCCATTGGCTTAAGGCTCCATCCTTCATCTACAATCCCGCAAGCTAGTATCCTCCTCAGAAGTCATGCTATTTTCTATTTTGTTTCTGCTATCATATCCCTCTCTGCCTCCCTGTAATAAAATATTTGTGATTATATGTAGAACTTGGGAGAATCATACAGAATAATTCACCCATCAAAAATTTAAACAATCACACATACGAAAAGTGGTTTTTTTCCATATTATATAACAACCACAGACTCCAGTGATTTAGACTTAACATCTCGGGGTGTCAGTTTTTATCATAGTATGCCAGTTTTCATTGCTTGGTGTTACTATTCTTGCAGCTGAGCTTATCATTCTTTCTAGAGCAACTGTAAAAGCAAAATAAAAAGAAAAGTATGGGAAATAAAGGCAATAAAGAAGATAAAATGAAAATTTAAGTATTCTAAACACAAGCAATACTGGAAAAGAAAAATGAAAGAGAACAGACGGAGCAATTATAGAACATATGAAAATAAAAAGCATTTTAAAACAGAATAATGAAATGATAAGACCTGTGTATAAGTTTTAATTAAAAAGAAAGGTAGAAACTGTGAAACTTAAAAAAAATACACAATTACCTGATTCCAAGGAATGAATTGCTGCTCGTCATGGGGCAGCAGGTCCGACAGAGCTCCTCCGAGCCAGCCTGGGGAGCTCGGGGGCTGAGCAGGATGATGAGTGTCATCAAAGGAACCACACCAGAGCCGGGAGATCAGTCAACGCCCAGGGCACAGCCGGGTTCTCGACTTTATTGGGAGGGAGAAAAGCTTTTATAGACACAAAAAGGGGGCTGTCCAGGGCACAAGGGAACCGAGCCAACCAGCTGAAAGGTAAGGCCGGACGCGAGCCAGGCACGCCCTCAAGGGCCAATCACAGGTGAGGACACATACTGTCCACGAATATGGAAGTCTCCTGTCAGGCTAGGTACCTCCCCTGGGGGCCATCTTGGATTGTTGGAAACGCTGAGTCACTGGGATGCGGAAGTGCGGTAAAGGCTTAGCGGCCCTGTCGAGCAAAAATTTGGCAACTTTGTTTCCTTTTCGATTGGATCCCCAGCAATGAATTTTATATATTATTTATTTGGTTATTATTTGAAAAGCAAAGAGACAGTGACAGAGCGGTGAGCATCTTCCATCTCATAGTTCATACTCAAATGGCCACAAAAACTGAGGCTGGTACAAGCTGAAGCCTGGAGACTGGAACATCATCTGAGTCTCCCACCTGAGTGTCAGGGCACCAGGTATTTGAGTAATCATCTGCTGCTTCTCAGGACATACATAAGCTAGAAATTGGAATCACAGGTGGAACCAGGATGGACCCAGGTGCTCCAGTAGAGGATTCTGACATTCCAAGCATTGTCTTAACTGTTGCACCAAAAGCCTCACACCAACTGATATAGTTTAAATAGAAAGTCATTGAAAAGCTAAAATAAAATGACAGAAGATGTGGCATAAGAAATCTAAACTCAAAAAAAGCTGAACCTGCACAAGGGCTTTCACCAGACATAACATGATAAAATGGTCAATTGACTATTCTTAAATATACAGTAAATGAAAAAAATTCAAATTTCATGAAAGCAAAATTGGCAGCACTGAAAGAAGAAAACTGCCACTGCTGCCTTTGCTTCTTTTTTTTAATATTTAATTATTTGAAAGGTAAAGTTACAGAGAGGAGAGAGGGAGAGATAATAGAGATAGATATAGAGATAGAAAGAGATAGAGATAATAGAGATAGAGAGATAATAGAGATAGAAATATAGATAGAGAGATGATAGAGAAAGAGATGGTATAGAGATAGAGAGAGAGAAAGAGAAAGAAATCTTTCATCTGCTGGTTCACTCCCCAAATGGCTATAACATCCAGGCTGGGCCAGTCCAAACCCAGGAATCCGGAACACCATCCAGGTCTCTCATGTGGGTGGCAGGAGCCCAAGTACTTGGGCCATCATTTGCTGCTTTCTAAGGCCCATTAGTAAGGAGCTGGATTGGAAGTGCAGCAGCCAGACTCGAACAGGAGCTTCAATATAGGATGTCAGCATTACATACAACAGCTTAACACACTATGCTACAACGCTGGACCTTGCCTTTCCTTATAATTACTGTTTCTCATTTGGGGTTCATATTTTATAGGATATATACAAAACTCATGATGATGACGTCCTGTGTAAAGCTTAATGCTGAGAGCTTTACTGTTGGAATCTTTTACTGTGTGGTCAAGTTACTACAAATTTTTTCTTGCTTGCCATAAACTTGGGACCCAAAACTCCCTATAATGCCAACAAGTACCCCCTGGGGAACTTGTACTAAAAATAAAACTTATCAGTAAGACAGTACTCGGCTCCACCCTCTAAAACATCAACATGATGACTATCTCCAGTCTTTGAGAAAGTATTCCAACACTTGCTCCTCTTCCTGCTATCAGCAAGCTTGTGAATTGTCCTTCCACTTAGAGTCTCATTTAGAAACTTTTGAATATTGTCCTCATATTCCTCAAGTGGAACCCTCCACTAGGCCCAAAGAAATCCCTTCAAACCCAGCTCTCTACCCTACTTCACTACTGGACTGACTCAGGGTTGTTTTCTTAACTTTGTGCTGTTTCCTATCATACCTAGATGATATGCTCCCACATTTAACAGTTCTTACATTTTTTAACCTTGTAGTGCCTCCACCAGTGGGTCATCAGAGTTTGATTAGATAGTAGAAGACAACACCTGCTGGAACATCATCCAAGGCACTTTTTCACGGAATGTGTGTCTTCCTATGACAGATGGAAACTCGGGCTTCACTATTTCTTTCCCAATCCGTGGACTCTTCCATCTCACTATGTGACAATAACATGAGCATATATCAATACCTCTTTGACCACAGAGGGACTTCCTCTGTGCCTTGTATCTACTTCATTGTAATGCATAGAAACTTTTCTTTCTATATTACTTTCCAAAAATTATAAAGTTCTAATCTAATGGAGCATTTAATACACATTTCTTAATATACATTTCTTGATAAGGTAAGTAGGCAAAAATATAGCAATGTAGATTTAACATAATGAACTAAATTAATCTGAGTAAGATTAATAGATCACAATTCAGCTATAGGATTGAAATTATACAGCACATCTACTGTGACCCCCCAAAAAGTAAATTAGAACTCAAGAAGTTTACCTAATTATTCCCTCAAATATTTGGAAATTGGAAAACATATTCCTACTTACCAATTGATTAAACAGTAAATCACAAGAACAAATAGAAAATATTTCTAACTGAATGAGTTAAAGCAAAATGTCTCAAAAATATTATGGAATTCAATCAAATCTCTGCATAGAGGTAAACGTATTGCTTTAAATGCATATTTCATGAAGAAGGAAGGTATAAAATCTGCCAGCTAAGTCTTTAACAAGCTATGACTAAAAAAATGTGAAACAATATTAAAGAGCAAAAATAAATGACATGGAATACAAACTAAAAACAATGACATAATGATTCTTTAGAAGATTAATGGAATTGATAGACAAATAGCAAGACTGATAAAGAAAAAATCCAATAGTTTCAATATCAGAAATAAAAGAGCATCATTATTCTATACTTCACAAAAATTTTTTAAAAATGAACAAATATTATGGTTAAGGTATGGCAATAATTGGGAACTTAGAAGAAATGAGAAATCCTTGATAAACACACCTTCAACTATCAAAAGAAGAAATAGATACTATGAATACCCAAATACATGTTCTTTTAAAGAAAAATTCATGCTTTAAAGTTTCTCACAAGAAAATCTCCAGGCTTGAATATCTAAATAGTAAATCCTCTCAAATATCTATGCAAACTCATTCACTAACTAGAAGAGAAGCAAACACATCCTAGATCATTTAATTATTATGAAAACCTTCTAAAACACTACTAAGGAATATAATCTTCTGTAGATTTACATGCAAACTTTCTCAAGAACTTTCTGCAAATTGAATCAACTAAGGCACAAAAAGAATTAATAAAACATATATTAGAGAAGAGACACTTTGCAGGGAAGATTTATTTAAGCTTCCAATTTGGAGGCTCGCTGTCCTAGATTGAGTTACCTGATTGGTATGGTGTCTGATAGAGGCTAGCAATAGTAGGGCCTGTGCAAAGGAATGATCACATGACACAAACCAGGAAGCAGAGAGACATAGGGAGCACTGTCCACCACCCCCTTCTTTGTGCTTCTCCTTATCATGTTATTATGATGAGATCACACAGCTGCTCTCTAGCAGCCTAATCCAAGCTATCACTTCCTAAAGGCCTCACCTTCAAACTTAAATCCATCAACCATTACCATTAATTCATTAACCATGAGCATAAGACTTTGGGGTTTCCATATCTGCAGGAGTTTTGGAAGCCAAATTCTCTTTAATTCATAACACAACATGACCACAGGGTTTAATTCCAGGAATGAGAGGATTTTTTTAAACATCAAAAAAATCAATTATAAATCATACTAGAAAACTAAAGAAAAAATATGTACCATATATATAAATGAAGGAAAAATAGTTGTCATTTGACAATTATATTTTAGATAAAATCAGAATTTAAAGAAAAATTTCTCATCAGTAACAGTGAATGTTGTAGGTTCTTCCCCTAAGAAAATAAAAGATTATCACTTACTCCCTGAAGACCTTCTAGTACAAAAAAAGCAAAAAAGTTATAAAAATTTAAAAATAAAAAATAAAACTATTTGTTAGCAAATAATGAAATTATTCTCTTTATGAGGAATGAATAGTAGAAACAAAACCAACAGAACTTTAAGGGAATATAACTGGTATCAGAATGCAAGGTAAGTAAGATGGATCCTAAGTTAAACGTAAAAGTCATAACTAAACATCTTCTAGAAAAAACGCCTATAGAATATGTTCATAAACTTCTCTATGATAAGACAGCAAGTACACTTATGTATAAGGAAATGTGATAATTAAAAGCTGGACTCACCAAAATTAAAAATACCCTGCCCATAAAGATAATACATTAAAAATGGAAGATAGACCCAATAATTGAGAAAATAATTCCCAACCCATATCTCTAACAAAAGAACATTGCTAGAAAACATGTAAAGAATTCTTACTAATAAGTATCTAAAAGCAATTAGTGTGATCTAAATTTGAACAAAAACTTGAACACATACATCAAAAAAGTTGTGTGACTGTTTTGTAAAGAATGAAAAGATCTTCAAAAAATATACTCATCAGGAAAATGTCAATTAATACCATTATGAGATACAATGTCATACCAACTTGGAGGCCTAAAATAAAAAGAGAACATATATTAGTATTGCAAAGTATCAATTAGAACTCTAAAACACCACTCATACAGCATAAAGTATTGCAAGCACTTTAAATACCACTTGTTATTTATAAAGTAAACATATATTTACCTATGATCTAGCCATCCCACTTTATGAATTTATCCAAAAGTAGTGAATATATTTGCCTGTAAATATATATATATACAATTACCATAAATTTTATCTTCATTTATCCTATCAAGTAAAACACAAAACTGAAAATAATGCAACTTGTGCATTAAAAGTTGGATGGACAAACAGTGTGATAAATTCATTTTATGGAAAAACAATAAAAGGAAAGATTTACCAATTTACTAAACAAATGAATCAACAACAGATATATAAAACTGAATTAAAGAAGTCAAAGATGAAAATTACATACTATATGTTTTCATTTACTTGATGAAATTCTAGTTCTGGCAGGTCTAATATGGAGAAAAATATAAGATCAGTGATTATTTGTGTATGTTTGGGAGGAGAGATTTGACTGGAAAGGAAAATGAAATTTCTGCGATGTTTGAAATATTCCAAATCTTGGTTAGGATGTTTATGATAAGAAGAAGTGAAATTTTTAAATTTATTGAACTCCATGCAATCCGTATCATTTTATGTAAATCTGATTGAAAAAGACTCTGGGGGCAGACAGAATTGGCAGAAATGAATGGAACATTTGCCATTTGACTTAACAATTTCAGTGCTAAGAAGCTTCCTGAGTGAATTAGTAACCCACACTGACACAAATCTGTACACAACAGATTATTCCAGTTTCACTTACAATCACTAAACCTGGAGACAATTCAAATATCCTTCAGCAGATGAATGGATAAACAAACTGGATACCATCCATATAACTGAATGCTACTCAACAACAAGAAGGAATAAACTATTGATTCATGCTACAGTGTGAATAAATCTTAAATGCATTTTGTTAAGTGAAAGAAACCATCTCCCAAAGGCTACCTATTGTATTATTTAATTTATAGGAAATTCTGGAATAAGCAAAACAATAGAGAGAGAAAATAGATCAGTGATTTTCAAGGTGTGGAAGTAGAGGAGCAGTCTCTGTGCAAAGGGGCCGCAGGTGAAAAAACTGTTGGGGTGTGATAGAACTGTCTTTGTGGAAATACTATGTGGTGATTACATGCTCATGCTTTTGACAAAACCATAGCACTATATCCAGTGAATTTTCCTTTATGCACATTTTTAAAATTTTTGGTTGACACATAAAATGATTTGAAATATTTGGGGGTACTGTGATATATATATATATATATATGTATATAAGTAGGTAGGTATGTGTTTGCATTTGTGTACATATGTACATATATACAATGTGTAAGATCACATCACAGTAATTGGCAACTCAGTCATCTCAAACATTTATTAGTTCTTTGTGTTGGCAACATTCAAAATGCTGTCTACTACAATTAATTGTCACCAACCAGAGTTACCCTATTGTGCTATAGGATATTAGAAACTATTCCTCCTATCTGGCTGTGCCATTGGACCTGTTAACCATCCTCTCTCCAGTCTCCCTCCTTTCTCTAACCTTCCAAGGCTCTGGTAACCATTATTCTACCTTCCATTCCCTTTTTGTGCCTTATGTATTTCACTTAAACTAACATCCTCCAGATTCAACCATGTTGCCATAAGTGACAAGAAATAGCTCTTTTTTATTGCTAAATAATATTCCATTGCATATTACACACTGCATTTTCTTTATCTATCCCTACAATGATAAGCAATAGGTTGATTCTACGTCTTGGTTATTGTGACTAGTGTATGCTTATGCTTTAAAGAAAACAAAATGAAGTGCAGACTGAATAAAAATGAATCAAATTATGTACAAATAAATGATAAAACTACATTAAAGGAGTAGAATAAAGGAGATAACAACTACATTGTATAATTTGGGACATGCTCAGGCTGACTTGCCCCAAGTGGTGGAGTTGGAAGCATACCAGGGGATTCCAATTCAATCCCATCGAGGTGGCATGTACCAATGCCATCTCACTGTTCCAGGTGATCAGTTTCAGTTCACAGTTGGTCATGGTGAAGGGACTGGGAGTCAAAGGGAGCACATAGACAAGTCTAGTACCTGCTAACGCTAACTGATGGAGTAAATAAAGGGGAGAGTGATCCAACATGGGAAGTGAGAATCTCAGCAGACTCATAGAATGGCAGATGTCCTAAATAGCACTCTGGCCTCAGAATCAGCCCTAAAGGCATTCGGAGCTGGCTGAAAAGCTCATGAGAGTATTTCAGGCATGGAAAGCCAAGACACTCTGGCAAAAGATCTCTGCGAGTGAGATCCCAGTGGAAAGAACAGGCCATCAAAGAAGGAGGTACCTTTCTCTGAAGGGAGGAGAGAACCTCCACTTTGACTATGACCTTGTCTAAACAAGATAAGAATCGGAGAACTCAGAGGGCTTCCATAGCCTTGGAAACTCATGACTGGAGCATAGGGAGATTACTGATGCCATAGACAGGAGTGTCAATTGGTAAAGTCAACAACAGGAGTCACTGTGCACTTACTCCTCATGTAGGATCTCTATCCTTAATGTGCTGTACATTGAGATTTAATGCTATAACGAGTACTCAAACAATATATTTCACTTTGTGTTTCTATGGGGGTGCAAACTGTTGAAATCCTTACTTAATGCATACTAAACTGATCCTCTATTAAAAAAAAAAAAGAAATTATCAATTCCCAACTTGACTCTCACTGGGATTAAACATGACAATAGGTCTGCTCTGATTTCATCATCATTTTAAAAAATCATCTATTATTTTTCACTTTATGTTTCTGTGTGGGAGCAAACTGTTGAAATCCATACTTGATGTATACTAAGCTGATCTTCTGTATATTAAGATAATCGAAAATGAATCTTGATGTGAATGGAAGGGGAGAGGGAGTGGGAAAGGGGAGGGTTGTGGGTGGGAGGGACGGTATGGGGGGAAAGCCATTGTAATCCATAAGTCGTACTTTGGAAATTTATATGCATTAAATAAAAGTTTAAAAAAAAAATGAATCTTAATGAAGAATGGATGGGAGAAGTAGGAGATAGGATGGTTTGTGGGTGGGAGGGTGGTTATAGGGGAAAAACTGCTATAATCCAAAAGTTGTACTTTTAAAATTTATATTTATTAAATAAAAGTTTTAAAAAATAAAAAAAAAAAACTACATTGGAAAAAAGCATTTTAGCAGACACTGCAAAGATAAAGACAAAGAGAACTGTAACAGTCACTGCATTCTAGTTAGCAAATTTCTTTCACACTGCAATAGAAGTTGGAAATTCTGAAACCACAGATATGCTTGGGTTGATCAAATAAGTAAACATAATATAGATATTAGGAAGTTTTTATACAGTTGGAGACTCAACTTCCAAAGAAGTGAAATAAGGATGACAGAACAAACCCTGTAATGATGAACCTGTGAAGCAATCAGATGTATCATTGTGAACTCATGCGTTGTTTTGTTCTGGAGTGTATGTGTGCCTCATTGTGTACATACCTGACTTAATATACAACACGTATTTCAATGCTAATTCGATCTAAAAGTTATGATATACAAATAATAATAAGTGTACCTAACACCAGAAAAAAATATTCTAAACTACTGCTGTGAAATAAAAGGGACAAGGGCCCCTTGGAGAAGCAGCAGACAGTTCATCTAAGCCTAGGGAATGTAAACTACAAAGTGATCCTGTAGCAACATAAGGTGGCCAAAGGTAAAGAGATATCAGCAACAATAAAAACAAAACCATGATTATATCAAAAGTACACAGGAGATAAGCTAGAGAGCTTCAACAGGCCACAGCTTAAACTATTTTAAAATGAGTATAAAAATAATAATATTGACTTTAAATGAAAGGATAAAGTAAGTATTCATGAGTCTATACAGATATAAACAAGTGATTGAGTAAGTGTATGAATGAGAACAACTCTTATTTGCAGAGTAAATCCAACTTTAAAATGTAAAATGAATAAAGAAAATTGAAAATAACCATTAAAACAACACAACTATAACTACACAGTCCACTAATGAATATTAAAATTAGTATGTTATAGTCTTAGACAAAAATAGAATATACGCATAGTCTCAATGTAGCTTCCTATTCTATCTGTTGCAAATACAAAGTTGGGGAGGAGATTTACAGTCTAGGTTCTAGCACCTTAGTCAAATGATAAAGGTTAACATTACTAATAGAAAGACATTGAGACAACATGTTCCTCTTTTGATTTAATGTGATGAAAAAGTCACCTCCATGGTGTTCATCCACAGTTCGGAGTCCTGGTTGATTAATGTGAAAACATTAAAAAAAATGTGTATATGTGACAAAATTCCTGAAAAACATACTTCAGTTCCCAAGTCATGAAAACTAAAAAAGAATGACAAACAATCTGATATATTAAATGCATGAAGTTGTATTAATTACATAAACTAATTTAAAAAGCAATTAAAGATTGAAGAGATCTAATGAAGCATGGAAAGTGAATATAATTTTGGACCATTGGCTAAAATCTGAGATAGAATGAACATATATAAGTAATTCAAAAAACTGGTGCAATTTGAATAAAGTATGCATTTCAGTTTACAATACTGTACCAATGTTCATCATTTAGTCTTTTTTTTTTTTTTAGGATTTATTCATTCATTCAAGAGGTAGAGCTATAGAAAGAGAGAAGGCGAGACAGAGAGGTCTTCCATCCATTGGCTCACTCCCCAAATGGACGTAATGGCCAGAGATAGGCAGATCCAAAGCCAGGAGCTGCCGGCGCCGCGGCTCAGTAGGATAATCCTCTGCCTTGCGGTGCCAGCACACTGGGTTCTAGTCCCGGCCGGGGCACTGGATTCTGTCCCGGTTGCCCCTTTTCCAGGCCAGCTCTCTGCTGTGGCCCAGGAGGGCAGTGGAGGATGGCCCAAGTGCTTGGGCCCTGTACCCCATGGGAGACCAGGAGAAGCACCTGGCTCCTGCCTTTGGATCAGCACGGTGCGCTGGCCGCAGCGCACCAGCCACGACAGCCATTGGAGGGTGAACCAACGGCAAAGGAAGACCTTTCTCTCTGTCTGTCTCTCTCTCACTGTCCACTCTGCCTGTTAAAAAAAAAAAAAAAAAAAAAAAAAAAGATTAAAAAAAAAAAAAAAAAAACACAACGAAAAAGCACACAAAGCCAGGAGCCAGGAGCTTCCTCTGGGTCCCCCACACCAGTGCAGGGATTACCCAAGCACCTGGGCAATCTTCCTCCTCCCTCCAAGGCATATTAGCAGGGAACTAGATTGGAAGAGGAGCAGCCAGGATGCAAACAGGGCCCCATAAGGGATGCCACACCAGAGGCAGAGGCTTAACCTACCATGCCACAGCACCAGCCCCCATTGTTTGGTCATGACATGTGTTCCATGGTTACACAAAATATTAATATTAGGTGAAGCTGAAGGAAACATATGCAGAACTTCTCTGTACTATCTTTGACACTACTCTGTAAATCTAAAATTATTTCAAAATTAAAAGTTGAAAATAATTAAAAGCTGTGGATCTTTATGTTCCAGAATTACACAAAAGCCATGGGAGATCATCCATTCTTCTAAAGTTTCAGTGAGTTACCATGTTAAGAAACATAGGAATCCTACAGTATAATTTTAGAATTGACTTTTTTTGTGAAAATTTCAGCTTTCTAAAAAATAGATTAATAGATTGATACACTACTGTCTTATTACATGCTCATTTTCCTCCTCACTGTTATACCTTTTAAAAATATTACACATTTATTGAGATATAACTGACTTATAGTAAATTTCATACAGTTGACATGTGTCATTTGGTAAGCTTGATTCAATTATGCACACATGGGATCATCAATACTAACCAGTGAGTGAGTACAAACATCATTCTTAACATTGCTTCATGTCTCCTGTAACCATGTCTTCTCACACATTCCAATCTTCCTTTGTGCCCAGGCAACTGTTCTTTCTGTCACTATATGTTTGATTGAAATGAAATCTTCCATTATGCACTCTGCTGTCTTTGACTTCTTCTTCCCAGTATGATTTCTTTGAGATTCATCTGTGTTATGGTATCAATAGTGAATTCGTTTCTTTGCTGAGTAATCATCACATAGGTAGACTACAATTAATTTACCTTTTCATCTATGGATTGGCACATTAGCTGTTGCAGTTTGAGTTATTACAAATAAAACTGCTATGAGCACTGTACACCGGTGATTGTGTAAACATACACTTTCCTTTCTCTTGAGTAAACATCTACATTTAAAATGAGTAGAGTATATGGTAGATGTATATTTAATATCTTAAGAAAATGTCAAACTAACTTACAAAGAGGTTATACCAGTTTACATTCTCCCCAGCAGTGTATAACACGTTCAGGTATTACACAGCCTTACTAACACTTTTAATGGATATTCTTTATACCCATTCGAACAGTACTGCAGTGGTATATATTATGATTTTTATTTGATTTTTACTAATGAAATTGGGCATCTTTACAATGTGCCTGCCATCCACACACAAAGTGGCTTCAAAATATGGAAAAAGGAAATAAATCATGTAAACATTATTTTTCAATATAAATTCTATAAAATTCAAGGCAGTTTTGTAATGATGTCAACCTTTCGGTCCATCTCTACAGAACTGAGGGCCCTAGGAATTTAACCATAAGTCCAGTCTTCTTTACATTATTAACTGAAGAAAAATGGATGCTCTTGAAAGATTTTTTTTAAGATTAGGAAACAACAAAGAGAGAAAGGAATCAAATTAGGATTCTAAGGAGACTGCTCAATGATTTTCCATCAAAATTTTTCCCAAATTGCCCTTGCTTAATGAGAGCAATGAGTAAGAAATTTGTCATGGTGGAGAAGGACTTTCTTAAGAAATCTTTCTGGATATTATTTGCTAAAGCTTTGGCTAACTTTCTCAAAACCCTCTCATAATAAGCAAATGGTATTATTGTTTGATCCTACAGAAAGTCAACAAGCAGAATAGCTTGGACATCCTCAGCGAAGTTTTACCATGAGCTCTTGACTGGTCTGCATTTGACTTGGCTATACCACTTGCACCTCTTGGAAGCATTTGCCTTGGTTCTGTTTTATTTGAAGATCCTAACAGTATCACCTTTTCCAGGTCTCTGAATAAAGACGTCAGGATCCTGACTCCCCTTAGTTAACATTGCCGTTGGAAGCTCTGCTCTTTTCTGGAGCTGATCTGGGCATAACAGTCAGGGTACCTGTTGAGCAGAAAGTTTGCCTCACTTTTTAGGCATGAATGCATTAGCCAAAGCAATTGAGTGGTCTGTGATGTCCTGCTGTTAATCCTTGGTTGTCTTCTACTAGGCATGCATAAGATTTATTTTTTTCCATCACAAATTGGTATTGATGGTTTGTCATTATCATCACATCCCTTTCTAACACAAGTTATCGATTTGTAGACTACTGATTTATTTGAGATCCTGTCCCTATAAGCTTTTTGTGAAGCATCAATGATTTCACCATTCTTCCATCCAACTTTCATCACAAATTGGATGTTTGTTCTTGCTTCACTTTTAGTAGAATTTGTGTTACTCTGCTATAGACACTTTTCAATCTACATGCTTCAAACTAGATTCTGTTGAGACATGTTATAGCAACTTAAGATGTGTTTATCCTGGTGCAAAATATCTTTGAAATCCATACATAGTTTTTTCTTTTTTTTTCTTTTTGACAGGCAGAGTGGACAGTGAGAGAGAGAGAGAGAGAGAGACAGAGAGAAAGGTCTTCCTTTGCCATTGGTTCACCCTCCAATGGCCTCTGAGCCAGGTGCTTCTCCTGGTCTCCCATGGGGTGCAGGGCCCAAGCACTTGGGCCATCCTCCACTGCACTCCCTGGCCACAGCAGAGAGCTGGCCTGGAAGAGGGGCAACCGGGGCAGAATCTGGCGCCCCAACCGGGAGTAGAACCCCGTGTGCCGGCGCCACGAGGTGGAGGATTAGCCCATTGAGCCACGGTGCCGGCCTCATACTTTTTTCTTAATACACATTTTTCCATTAAGCTTTTAAAGACCCCTTGTATATTGTTTAATTCTGTTGAAAGAATTTAGTATTCTGTAGTTTTTTTAAAGATTTATTTATTTATTTGAAAGGCAGAGTTACAGAGAGAGAGAGAGAGAGAGATCTTCCATCCACTGGTTCACTCCCCCAGATGGCCACAGTGGCCGGAGTTGTGCCAATCCAAAGCCAGGATCCAGGAGCTTCTTCCAGGTCTCCCACGTGGGTGCAGGGGCCCAAGGACTTGGGCCATCTACTACTGCTTTCCCAGGCCATAGCAGAAGCTGGATCGGAAGTGCAGCAGCTGGAACTCAAACAGGCGCTCTTATGGGATGCCAGCACTGCAGGTGGCAGCCTTACCTGCAACTCCGCAGTGCCAGCCCTTTGTTAATTATTAAGGTTTGACAGTCTTTATTATATTTTTCATGCAAGATCATTTCAGATAATTCAATTTCAAATACTCTATCACAATCTGTGACTTGGATTATAAGTCTCCTAACAATTTTCTATGTAATGTTAACATGGTATATCTTGGTTTCTTTTTAATCTCATTCAATCTTCTTAGCTAAAGCCTTTTTTTAAATTTTAAGACATATTTTATTTATTTGAAAGGAAGAGTTACAGGGAGATGAAGAGTGAGAAAGAGAGAAATCTTCAATTTACTGGTTTACTACCCAAATGGCTGCAATGGTCAGAGTCAGGCCATGCCGAAACCAGTAACCAAGAGATTTATCCAGATCTCCCGTATGGAAGAATAAGCCCAAGTACCCAAGTACTTTGGCCATCTTCTGATGTTATCCCAGACACTTGGAGAGGTGGGATGGAAGTAGAACACCTGGGACACAAGCTGACACCCATGTGGAATGCCAGTGTTGCACATGATGGCTTAACCTGCTATGTCACAATGCCAGCCCCCATCTAAAGCTTTTTTATAATAAGAAGCAATTGGTTTTTCTTGTTTGTATTTTTGACTCAATGTCACAATATTTGTCATTCAAGTGTACCATTTAGAATACTCATATTTTTGTATATCATTAGTATTAAGACTATGATTTCACATTCGCCTTCTATCGTCCATTACAGTTCTTTGTGCCCTCTTTCCTTTTTTCTTATTTTTATGATTAATAAATTTTATGAATTAATAATTTTTGTGAAAGAAACCATTGTTGGATATCTACATTTTCTATGTTGTTATTTTATTGACTTCTTTTGGGTTTATAATACTTATTGTTAATTTAGCATAGCCTAACTACAATTGATATCAGATGGTTTCATATATAACAGCAGTCATTTTCTCCTGTCTTTGCCTTTATGCTGTTTCTATCATATATTTTACTTTTATATATACATATATTCACATTTTAATTTTACATATCCCATATATTTAAACATTTATCTTTACGTTGAATTAAAGAAAAATTCCTTGATATTTACCTTATAGTTGTTAATTATATTGTCCTTCAATTCTTTGTATATTGTAGATCTATATTTCTAGTGTCATTTTTCTTTTGTCTGAAATAATTCCATTTAATATTTCTTGTAGTTTAAGTCTTTTCACATTTTTATTTATCTTCATCCTTCATTCAAAAGGCAGAGGAGAGTGACCCAGAAAAAGAGAGGTCTTCCGTCCACTGGCTCACCCTCAAATGCTCACAAAAGCCAGGGCTGGGACAGGCTGAAGCTAGAAGCTTGACACTCCACCCAGGTATCCTGTGGGTGAGCAGAGACCTGAATGCTCAAATGATCACTTGCTGCACATTAGCAGGAAGCTAGAATGAGAAATGGAGCCAGGGCTTGAACCAAGGGTTTCCCAGCTGGCATCTTAACAACTGTACCATATGTGAATGAAGAATTGTTTCAGCTTTTTCATGTCTGAAATCTGTTTTCCTTCACTCTTAAAAAGTATTTTCACTAAACATAGAATTCTAAGTTTACAGTTTCTTTTTTCTTGCTGTACATTAAAGATGTTTCTCCTTTATTTTTTCACATTGTTTTCCAATCACTTATCTCTCTTGCCTTTTCTGATAGTAACTAGTTTTTTTTTTTTTCTTCTTCTTCTTCTTACTTCCTTGAAAAATTTCTCTGTAAAACTACCTTTAAGGAATTTGAATATGATGCACCTTGGTGCAGTAGTCTATATGTTTTCTTGTTCTTGAGTTCATTGAGCAATTTCTATATGCATTTACAGTTTTTTTTTTTTTTTTTGACAGGCAGAGTGGACAGTGAGAGAGAGAGAGAGACAGAGGGAAAGGTCTTCCTTTGCCATTGGTTCACCCTCCAATGGCCGCCGCGGCCAGCGCGCTGCGGCCAGCGTACTGCGCTGATCCGATGGCAGGAGCCAGGTACTTATCCTGGTCTCCCATGGGGTGCAGGGCCCAAGCACTTGGGCCATCCTCCACTGCACTCCTGGCTACAGCAGAGAGCTGGACTGGAAGAGGGGCAACCGGGACAGAATCCGGCGCACCGACCAGGACTAGAACCCGGTGTGCCGGCACTGCTAGGTGGAGGATTAGCCTAGTGAGCCAAGGTGCCGGCTGCATTTACAGTTTCTATCACATGGACTAAACAGCACTATTTCTTCAAATGTTTTTCTGTTCCTCTATCTCTCATTTCTTATAGCTACAATTATAAACCCTTCTTAACTTACAGTGAGGTCACATCCCAATAAATCCATCATAATTAAGATATTGTAAGCAGAAAACGCATTTATTATACCTAAATTACCAAATACCATACCGTAAATACTACGTACCGAAAGTATGCCCAAAACGCTTACATTAGCCTACAACTAGGAAAAATAATCTGACACAAGCTTATTTTATACTAAGGTGTTGAAGTATAAAATAAGCTTGTGTCAGATTATTTTTTACTGTCAGATTATATTTTACTGGAATTAAAAAGCAAAATAGCTGTATGGATCTATTTGGGCAAAATCCTAAGGCAAACTTTCCTGAATCCGGGTCAGTCTGAGTAGTTCTATACATGTAAAAATGTCCCACAGGTTACTAATGTTCCAGTCTTTTATTTTCAAATTATTATTCTTATGTTTTATTTTGTACAACATATATTGTCGTGTTGATTTTTTAGTTATATCTAACCTGTTGTTAATCCCAGGTAGAGTATTTTCACCTCAGACATTAGAATATTCATTCCTACATTTCAACTTGGCATTTTTTTATATCTCCATATATTTCACTTTTTGAACAAAATGAATACAGTCTTAATAATGTTTCTGTACCCATGAGTGCTAATTTTAATATCTGTGTCACTTCTATGTTAGTTTCAATAGTTTTTTTTGTTTTTAAGGAATTTATTAATACATTCAGGGTCACAGAAATTACATGATGATTACAACACAATTCTTATGTTAATGTGATATTAATACATCGTGAACAAATGCAGTATAATTCATATTCTCAATGATACTTCCTTTTCTTTCATCCTTTCTTCAGTGGTTTGCATACTTGGAATTCTCTATTTTTTTTAAAACACTTATTTATGTATCTGAAAGTCAGTGTTACAGAGAAACAGGGAGAGCATGAGAGAGAAAGAGAGTGAGAGAGATTTTCCATTTTCTGGTTTACTCCCCAGATGGCCACAATGACCTGGTCTGGGCCAGGCTGAAGCCAGGAGCCAGGAGCTTTTTCTAGGTCTCCCACAATGGGTGGCAAGGGCCCAAGCACTTGGTTCATCTTCCACAGCTTTTCCAGGCCCTTAGCAGGGAGCTGGATGAGAGTGGAACTGCCAGCGCATGAAGTGGTACAATGCTGGGTTCCACTTGGAATTCTTTACTGGATATAAGATATTTTGTTTTTTAACTTGTTGGATGCTAACTAAATCTGTACTCCCAGAAGAATTTCTGAGCTTTATTCTAGAATACAATTGACTTACTTTGGAAACAGCTTGATCTTTGAGTTTCTGCTTTGAATATATTTTAGGTGTTTAGTCTGTGAAGAATTATTCATCCCTGCAGAGGCAAGGTATTCTGAGTACTCTACCTTAAGTCCTTTGAACTACAACGTTCAGAAAGTAATATGAACAGTGAGAGGAATTTTATCTTACCATTGCTTCCATAAAACTTACTAAAGATTTGCTGCTAAGTGCAGATTCATTAAATTATATAATTAAGTGTTTTCTCTACTCTTTACAGAAATGTATACACTATTTTTGTTAAAAATATTTATTTTAAGCAGTATTATTGAAGAACTAAAACTATTACGTTTGTTATGACTCAAGGCCTATGAAACAACATGATTGTCTTTTTTAATTAAAAGGCAATGATGTGTGTATTTAATTATTTTGGTTAATCAAAACATAACATTTCAAAAAATGTGTATGTTTTATCAGTTCAGTGCCTCTACTATTCCAAACTTTCATTATTTAATGAACTCACTAACTTCCAAATATAGCTGGTATGTTTATTTTTATCTATGATTACTTTATAGTATAATTATGTTCTCCATCAGTGATTAAGAATTTATATATGGATTCATATGAGATTAAATGCTGTATTTTGATGCATCTCATGATCTTAACCACTTCAAGTGGACAATGATTGCAATTAAAACTAGTGATTATTAATGTATCCTGAGCACTCTGCTAAGTATTTTATACATAGTATCTTCTCTCATATTATCAGACACCAGGGTATCAGGCTTTCTTTTATTGATAAGTACTTTACAACTGAAAAAGGGAAATTGAGAGGAGAATGCTATGGTCTGAATGCGTTCACCAAAATTCATATGTGGAAACTTACATCATGCAATAAATAAACTGATATTAACCATTATCCATGTCACTGAGGGAGCAGTGCAATGTCTATCAAACACACTGTTTGGACTATTTGAATTATGTCCTATAATAAAAGAATTTTTAAAAAATGACTTACACTTTTATAGCCTTTTACAATTTTCAACATGCTTGGACAAACACTGCCTCTTCACAACCCTGAGGTAGTTAAGGCAGATTTATGTCTCTTCTATGCAGTTAAGAAAACAGAAGCTTGGTTACTAGTAATGATTACTCAAAAGTCACAAGACAACCTATTCTTTCTCATTAACAGCAGGTGTTTTCCTCCTGGTCTAGCTGTTTCTTTAGAAAACAATAAACTCAATTTGGTCTCATGGCATTTATAGGTATTGCCTTTCCTGCCATAAATTCTTTTCTGCCACATATTTTCATGGAGCACTTCACTCCCTCATTGTAATCTGGTCTTTGCTCAGGTGGTAGCTCTTTATGAATCCTCTACCTACTTCACATGTATTCAGTCTATCATTCACTCATCTTCCCTCACCATTTATAGAAATTGTTTTGAGATATATATATATATATATTTGTTTTTCATGAGCTTTCCATTTTGTAATCTATTTAGTGTTTGTATAACATGATGGAAGACTAAACATTAGATCCCAGAGCATCTAATCTAGCAAAATAAAACTACTCATGAAAATTGGTAATTAAATGCTTTTTCTTACATTTTATTGACCATTATATGAAAGCTTTCATTGAAACAATAATTTTAATATCCTTTTATATTTATGCATTTTACATTATTATTCATATATTTTGATTATCCCTACTAAGGTTTGGGATGATATATAATAATAAACTAGTAACTCATCATTAAATGATTCATGGTTTCAGCATATTGGTAAAATATTAGCTACTGCTGTGGTTGAGAAATGTTGGTGTATTTAATATTATTTTTAATCCTAAAATTAAAATTCTGTTTGCTTTTTAGGTATTACATTAATAACATCTACTAAAATATGAATAAAAAGAATAACCAGAAATTAATATAAACATGCCAACAAATTAGAAGCTCTGGAAGAAATGGATAGATTTCTAGACATATGCAATCTACCAAAATTGAGTCATGAAGCTATAGAAAAAATAAACAAATACATAGGATGGAGATTGAATCAGTAATAAAGACCCTCCAAACATAGAAAAGCCCAGGACCCAGTGGCTTCACTGCTGGATTCTACCAGTCTTTTAGAGAACTAATTCCAAAACTTCTCAAGTGGAGCAGCCAGGACTCAAGCCAGTGTCATAGTGCCTATATAGGATGCCCATATGGCAGCTTTACCCACTGTACTACAGTACTAGCAGGATCTTAAACATTTTTAAGAGCACAATTGAGTAGTGTTAAGTATATTCAAAGTGTTGCACCTGATTTACTTAGTGTATATGAAACATCAAAACACTCTGAAAATCATGACTAAACGAAATTACAAACATAGGTAAAGGGCTTTTTAAAAATATCAAAATCTGTTCTATGTTATAATTCCAGGTCATGGGAACCCAGCTTATAGTAGTAGATACTGGTTCCTAGGTGCTAGAAGAGAAGCACCATACACAGTCTACAACACAACTGAAATTTAGTATGTCTGGCACTGCTCCTGGAAGCTGTTATGTGTAAGAATAAACCTTGTGCCAATTCTTGGATCAGAATAATTCATTGATATGAATACAAATATATCTTGAATAACAGTTGAAATTTGACCTGGTTTTCTCTGTCTGTAAATATCTAATATTTTATTATGTATATTAGGTTCTTTTAGGAAGCATGCATTAATAACGGAAGATAATTGTTGAGATACACATGTATATCGAATTTCTCAGTAAAATGTCTGAGCCACAAAAAACAGTGACATAAATTTAAGTTTACAAACAAATTCTTTCAGAACTGATTTTTTAAAACTTGGATAATAACTGAAGTTACTATTTTAAACATTTAATATAGACTCAGACTCTATCTGAATCCACATTCTCCATTTGGTTCTAACTTGTGGAATTATGCAAGTTGCTCCAACTCTTGGAACCTCAGTTTCCTTATGTGCATATGGATTACTGAAAATGGAGACAGCAATAATAACAGACGCACCAACCTTGTTATGTGGCCACACTGCTTTTTTATTACGTAGCTGTTTGCTGTTAAAATCATGATATTTGGAGTCAGACAACTGAAGCTTAAAATCTAGTTCCAAAGCATTTAAGCTCATAAATTTTAATATACTGCTCAATTCAATGCTTTTGAATCTTGAAAACAAAAAAAAAATATGCACGTATGTTGTATAGCTGTTGTGAGCATTAAGTGAATTATGTAAAATGTATTTAGAACAATGCCTGGTACATAATGAGTGTTCAGAATGCATTAGTCTTTATTGTGATAATTTTCTTCATTTTTCTGCTTAGAGTTATTGCAGCTGCATGAAGAGCTCACATCGTACAGAGGTTTTACTGAAGTGAGAATGCAGAGTTCATTGATTGCAGGAAAATTAATGGATTACAGAATGGCTTGCTATAAGCTAGAAATCTTCAAGAATACTGTTCCAGGACTCTAAGGAGCCATGTCCACCTAGCAGTGGGAAGAGAATCTGATAAATTTTTGTCCAAGTAATCAGATGTCTGGGCTTTATTCAGGTGTCCATTCTATCTACTCAAGCATTGCTATTTTCACAAAAGCTACATAAATCATAACATGCAGAGTATAACCACTTCCATGGGTTCCAGATAGGGAGGATTTTCTAGAAGAGATCGTAGGTAGTGTCAATGAAACCTGTTGCGTTGGCCCAATTCTAAAGTAAAGAATCAGCAATCAACAAATTATATCATTGCCTGAGCTTGTGCTGTAAATGACAGGAAAAGCAGGAATCTTAAAGGTATTTTTTAAATGATTTATATATTTATTTGAAAGGCAGAGAGAGCGAGAGAGAAGGAGGGAGGGAGAGAGAGAGAGAAAGAGAGAGGGATCTTCCTTCCACTAGTTCACTCTCCAAAATGGCCACAACAGCCAGGGCTGGGCCAGGCTGATCCAGGAGCTTTATCCAGGTCTCCCACATGAGTGCAGGCAACCGAGTTCTTGGATCGTCTTTTCCAAGGGCATTAATGGGAAGCTGGATCCAAAGTGGAGCAGCTAGGACTTGAACTGTTGCCCATTTGGGATGCTAACACTGAAAGATGAATCTTAACCTTCTACACCCAGGAAGAGCAGGAATCTTAATCCATGTATTCCAGGATCAAATTCAAACATTCAGCAACCATTCGGTTTTCCCCAGTCCTCTGTACTTACCCATCAGTCAGGACATTACTGAACAGCCAACTCTCCACCCTAAACCCTGACTATCAAACTCCAAACAAATGAATCACATTTAGGGAGCTAACCCAGTCAATCACTTCTTCTTATAGGAAGTCTTTACCAGTTGGATATTAGCACTAAGACTGAAAATCATTTAGATTCAAGAATATGTAAGAGAGACATTTGAGCCAGCATAGTGCCATAATGGGTTAAGGCACTGCCTGTGAAGTCAGCATCCCATAAAGGCACTGATTCATGTCCTGGCTGTTGTACTGCTGATCCAATTCCTTCCTGATGCACCTGGGATGCTTGGGTCCTGCATCCACTTGTGAGACAAAGAAGCTCCTGGCTCCTGACTTTGGCCCAGTCCAACCCCTGTCACTGCAGTCATTTGAGAAATGAACCAGTGGATAAAAGATCTTTTCTTCTGTCTCTGTATCCCCCTCTCTGTTTTTGAAACTCTGTCTTTAAAATAAATAAATAAATAAATAAGGAGACAGGGCTTAAAAAGTTCCTGAGTAAACAAAGCCAAGTAGTTTTTTGTTTTTTTTTTTTGTTTTTTTTTTTTTTAAAGAGCTATTTATGTATTTGAAAGAGTTACAAAAGGCACAGGCACAGGAATGTGGGTGCTAAGGCCCCAGGAATTGGGCCATCTTCCACTGCTTTCCCAGGTATATTCACAGGGAGCTAGATTGGATGTGGAGCAGCCAGGACTCGAACTGGCAACCATATGGGATGCCAGCACTACAGGCAACAGCTTTACACACTAAGCCACAGCTCTGGCCCAATCAAGTAGGCTTTTTTTTTTTTTTTTTCAGGCAGAGTTAGTGAGTGAGAGAGAGACAGAGAGAAAGGTCTTCCTTTTTCCGTTGGTTCACCCTCCAATGGCCGCTAAGGCCAGCGCATGGCGGCCACCACACTGTGCCCATCCAAAACCAGGAGCCAGGTGCTTCCTCCTGGTCTCCCATGCAGGTGCAGGGCCCAAGGACCTGAGCCATCCTCCACTGCACTCCCTGGCCACAGCAGAGAGCTGGACTGGAAGAGGAGCAACCAGGACAGAATCCGGCGCCCCGACCGGGACTAGAACCCTGGGTGCCAGTGCTGCAGGCGGAGGATTAGCCTAGTGAGCCGAGGCGCCGGCTCAAGTAGGCTTTTAAAACAGCCTTAGGGCCAGCTCCATGGCTATAATAGGCTAATCCTCTGCCTTGCGGCGCCGGCACACCGGGTTCTAGTCCCGGTCGGGGCGCCAGATTCTGTCCCGGTTGCCCCTCTTCCAGGCCAGCTCTCTGCTGTGGCCTGGGAGTGCAGTGGAGAATGGCCCAAGTCCTTGGGCCCTGCACCCCATGGGAGACCCGGAGAAGCACCTGGCTCCTGGCTTCGGATCAGCGCGGTGCGCCATCCGCAGCGGCCACTGGAGGGTGAACCAATTGCAAAAAAGGAAGACCTTTCTCTCTGTCTCTCTCTCTCACTGTCCACTCTGCCTGTCAAAAAAAAAAAAAAAAAAAAAAAAAAAAAAAAACACCAGCCTTAGACATCCTGAAGATTGCTGGTATAAGCAAAACTTGACTAAGGTTGATTCTAGCACATCTGTGTCTTAAAGTAAAACAAAACTAACCTCAGGCAATCACAAACATTAAACTAAAATATAGTTATGATACTCAGTGAGGTAAATCAAGCATGCAAATTTGTAATTGCAATCAAAAAATGTATTTGATTAACTTCCCTGCTCATTGTATAAATGTTTTCCTCTAACCCTAAAGCATTAGAATACCAGAATATTAATTTTTTTTTCTTTTTTTGGTTTGGTGCTGCCCAAGTCGCAAAAGACTGTTAGCTCAAATAAATTCTTTAGAATTTTATTGCACCTCAGCTTTTATTTTTAGAGTATAAACTATGTTAACCTTTGAAATCTGGTTCACATGAGACAGAACAATATTTCCTCCATTCCTTCATCACAGGGGAACAATCAGGGAGAAGCAGGTGCAACCAAGGAGGAGAGAGATGAGATGGCAGCTGCATTGGATTACATTTCATGTTTCTAGAGTCACCCCTCAGACAGCAGGCTGGTTCCTGGTTTCCTGTCCTCCAGTGCTGGGAGATAATGAACACAGAAGAATGGACAATGTCAATGCTCTGCCCTCTCTTCTTGAAAAGCACAATGAACCTCATTCTTCTTAACCAAAAGGAACTTGCCAGGACCAAAAATGATTTTTGTTAAAGAACTAAGTTTGTTTAAAAATTGCTCTACTTTTTCATGCTAATAAGAGCTGCAAATTTATGAAGCAATGATAGGTGATTTAACATTTATTTCATCCTACACAACAAATTTCATATTATAGCAAAATTATCAACAAATATTGTGATCTCAAAAGAACACTGATAGTAAAAATGTGAATGCATTCAACTGCACATGTGTCAAACATATTTTGTAATGATTCATGATCCTGATGTGATCTTGCATTGTATTCTTATCCAATGAATAAGTTATATGAAGCTTCATATTTATAAGTTTATGAATTTAACTAGAAGAATATTCAG
This sequence comes from Oryctolagus cuniculus, assembly GCF_051225735.1. NCBI lineage: Eukaryota > Metazoa > Chordata > Mammalia > Lagomorpha > Leporidae > Oryctolagus > Oryctolagus cuniculus. The sequence goes on along the minus strand of NC_142874.1, from coordinate 61,430,196 downwards.
TTAAATATTTTTGGTTTAATTATAATTGCAGTGTCATCAATTCCTGAAGTGAATTATAGCTTGTTCTGTCATATCATTAAAAAATAATCCCTGACCTTACCCATCTATTATACGTTTCTGAAAATAATAACTGAAAGTAAGAGACTGGAAATAAAACAATTCCTTTCAACAGGTTAATTTGAATGAGTAAATAAAAAGTTTAAGTCAATTTGTAGAGTAAAAATTGGTTTGAAACGGCTCATCTATTTTATATGCTACAGTATGGTAACTTTAATACTAAAGTATTAGATTGAATTAAGTGTTAATGGTGGAGCATATTGAGTACATACATCACTGTTAAATAACCATCTTCTTGAAGAACAAAAGATATCAAACTCAAATTTGTATCTATATTAGAGAAATTTGGAGTATAAAAAACAAATATTATTTAAAAGAGACTGTCTCCTTCACATATATTTAATTTTTACTGATAAATTGAGGTAGCAGGTAACCCCCAAAGAAAAACCACGACATAGAAAGATTAAAGGATGCTTTTATGCTGACACTGGAGCTGATGACTCCACTGTAACCAACAATCTTCCAGTTATTCACCCAGGGCTTCATCTTGTACAACAGCTTCCACAAAGCCCAAACACCGTTTTCTTTCATTACAATGGTAACGGGAAACTGAAGAGAAAAATGACATCCCTAACAAACTAATTCAAATAATGTATGTTTATGCAATAAAATGCTGGTATTTTATGTGAACAGAATGGACATTCAATGTTGTTCATCCAAAAAGAAAAAATAATTTGGAAAGCAAACATAATGTATTTTGATTGAAATATTGTTAAAATGATTTTTCAAAAAGGTCATTTCCAGGACCTGTGACTTACTTTGGGTTCCAGTCCAGCTTCTATACCATAGAATATGCAAGGAAAACATAGTAAGACAATGCAGAGTATTGCACCTAATTAAGTGAGATGATTAGGTCATAATACCAACATGGAGACAACTTTGTCCAAGATTTCAAGGAAAACAAATGTGAACGAGGTATCTCTAGTACTCAACCAAGTTTCTAGCACATTATGGGGACCCAATAAATAAATGTTAAAAGGAGCTTTTAAGAACATTTAGGTAATTATATTTTTCTTTGTGTTAGAAGAAAATAAGAAATGGAAATGGAAAATAACAAGTGATAAAATTTATCTCCATGGATCCTCCTATATGATTAACATGACCATTTCCTGGAACAATTTATTTACTTATTTTTTTCTATCTGCATAGATTAAGCAACATATATCTATCTACACTGCATTGAGATAATCAAGTGCTTTTTAAAATTCTTTTTCCGTGAGATTAATACTCATCCAAATTTTATTTATCAACTTTAAATTATATGCTACCTAAATGGACCGCCCTAACATTTGTGAATTATGTGATATTATCTCACTTATAGTAATGAATAAAACATTTTCAATGATTTATTATTAACAGCATTTTCCAAGGAAAAAGGGGACAATGGAGTAGATTGGTTATAATATGCCATCATCATCACCATCCGTCACAAATGCGTATGTTATGGATCTATTTGCACATGATGTTCTGCTGGGCACTTCTTCAAACACCTTATTCAGTGAATAAATCAGCAAATAGATGACAACAGTCTTCCCGAAAACAATCAAATTTTAAAACAATATTGAAATATATGGTTAGGCAAGAAAAATGTTTGTCTTAAAATTCAGAATATTATGGGAAGTCAATATAGGTATTCAAGATTAAGCTCAACATAAAATTGTGCCGAATATTTTGAGAGATAATTACCAAAGAGCTCTTACTCTTGTAAAATGCTTTTACATTAAGCAGAAACAAATCAGAGCAGGAAGAAAACTTTCTCACAACCGTACATTCATTGAACGCTTATTTAAACAGAGCTTTGAAGTTGACAAAAAAGTTCCATGCACACTTTCTCAGTAACATGTCCTTTATCCAAGCTCTAAGATTTATTTCCAATTTTTTCACAGACAAGTCCCTTCTTTGCTATCTCAGTTTTATATTTCAGTGTGTCAAATAGCAAGACTCAAAATAGAAAGGAAATAGCATGAATTCGTCTTGGCACTAAATACCAGTCCCAATTCTGTTTCCCTTAATCTTAGGGGAAAAAATGGCTTAGTGGACAATACTTCTCCCCTTTTTAATGTCCATTATTTCTTGCCTAGTTAAACATCAGTCCTCAACTTAAATTATACCCTTTTTAAAATGTATCTACTTATTTTCTTACCCAAGTTTCATCATTGTGCATATTTTATAGGTTCAAAAAAAGTTTATGCAGTGGGGAAAAAAAGCCATATAAGCTATATTTATTGCTGACCAATTTTTACTCCATAAATATAAATTGTTGAAAATTATGACATAAACATTTTCTAAACTGGAATACAACCAATGTAGTTTCATCATCGAGGTAATCAGATACAATAAAGTCCTACATCAAGGAAATATTCTTTAGTCAGAGATTTTTCAGTTGTTCATGCACCACCAAAGCTTGAAAGTTGACATCCCTGCATCTCTTGTTTCCAAAATCACCAACACACACATCGTACAAATAGAAGGGCTCTCATTTCATGCTTATTTATAGGAGGATTCAAATAGATGTCCTTTCTTGCTATAATTATGATGTGTGTGGCAAACATTGTCCCCAACCAGCAAAATTTCCCTCTTCGTTTTTTGCCAGATTCTGGCTCCTCAGCATCTTTTTCAGCTGTGCTGCTATGCAGAAAGACAAAACGGAAAAGAATTCTTTCTGATACAAAAAGAAAGGTAAAGGGACAACTTTCCCACTTTTTTGCATGGATTTCATTCAGTGCAGACAGACAATATGGTGGGAGTTGCTTTTGGGACCACTTAAGATGAAAAGGCATCTAAACCTGAATATACTAAGCTTACACAAAATATATCCTAGTGCATGCCAGTAGGCTAATGCATTTTCTACTAAAACAGCAAGATAATTAAGTCAATGTTAGATTTTGTCTTTTTATGAACTCTGTGGAAATTGCTACTTCCACAAATAGTTTGACCAAATCATAACAGTAATGCCAACAACAAAGTTCACCTAGTATCATATAAGCATAAACTTGCAATCATGTTTTTACCACCTGACAACATATTTAAAGTGTATATAAATTTAGGTAAATATTAGGAAGGTAGAATATCTTTGTGCATAATAATATAACTTTTTTCTCCAAATAATTGTGTTAGCATTAATTACTTTTGACAAAAATAGTAAAATATTTCTAATGACAATAAATAAGGTGAGGGTTGGCTCAAAATGAACTCTAACATTAATTTCATTAACATCATGTCATAGGGCCAGCGCTGTGGAGTAGCTAGTGAAGCTTCCACCTGTGGTGCTGGCATCCCATATGAGTACCAGTTCGAGTTCCAGCTGCTCCACTTCTGATCCAGCTCTCTGCTTTGGCCTGGGAAGGCAGTGATAGATGTCCCAAGTCCTTGGGCCCTGCACCCACATGGAAGATCCAGAAGGAGTTCTTTGGATTGGCACAGATCCAGCCATTGCATCCAATTGGGGATGAACCAGTAGATGGTAGACCTCTCTCTCTCTCTCTCTCTTCCTCTTTTCTTTCTGTGTAACTCTTTCAAATAAATAAATAAATCATTTTTTAAAAAACATCATGTTATTTACTGAAATTTTCTTACCTTCTATGTGTTTCTTACTACCTTCTAATGAACAATTAACTTTCAGGAGTTGAGAAATTTCATGTTATCTAGTACCATTCATATTTCTTGAAAGCTCAGAATGGGGCTGGCGCCGCGGCTCACTAGGCTAATCCTCCGCCTTGCGGCACCGGCACACCGGGTTCTAGTCCCGGTTGGGGCGCCGGATTCTGTCCTGGTTGTCCCTCTTCCAGGCCAGCTCTCTGCTGTGGCCAGCGAGTGCAGTGGAGGATGGCCCAAGTCCTTGGGCCCTGCACCCCATGGGAGACCAGGAGGAAGCACCTGGCTCCTGCCTTTGGATCAGCGTGGTGCGCTGGCCGCAGCACGCCAGCCGCGGCGGACATTGGAGGGTGAACCAGCAGCAAAGGAAGACCTTTCTCTCTGTCTCTCTCTCTCACTGTCCACTCTGCCTATCCAAAAAAAAAAAAAAAAAAAAAAAAAAAAAAAAAAGCTCAGAATGGGGTACAGCAGTTAAGATCTGGCTTGAATGTCCACTTCCTATACTGGAATGACTGAGCGCTTGCTCTGATTCATGCTTCCTTTTAATGGGAGACAGCAGGTGACAGTTCAAGTAATTGGATCCCTGCCACCCAAGGGGGGTCATGGACTGAGTTCTGGGCCCCTGGTCTCAGCCTGGCCCACTACTGGCTGTTTTGGGCATTTGAGAAGTGAATCAGTAGATGGAACATCTCTACCTGTGTGTCTGTCTCCATCTCTCAAGCTTTCAAATAAACAAAATAATTTTTTAAAGAAAAAGAAAGCTCAGAATGTAAAATAAGATTAAATTATTGAAACACTTTGTTCTAAGTTGAATAAATTGACAAAAGTAATAGATTGCATAACTGCCAACACCTTTAAATTGAAAAATGAATTATTTGATAACTAATGTATATAATAGTTGTTTGCAAATGTCTTTTACTATTCAATAACTCTTTGAAGAAAGAAACTCCAAAGCTTATTGTCATAGTTACGAAGGTTAATCTGTTTAAATGTACTGATGCATCACACAGGTTTAAAAAAACTCAATTTGGCGTGTTCAGAAATCAGTGTGGTGACCCCCACTGAAACATTTGTACAAAAGATTATAGCTGCTTAGCCAATGCCCAAGTCACTTAGCTGCCAAGATTTTCTCCCTGCAGTCATGGATTAGTGACCTTTGGGCAGCTCCCTATGCAAGAACGAAAAGAGTGTGTGTCTTGGTCTCAAATCCTCTGTAGTAATTCTAATTGACTGCAGTGATATCTACTGGTGACAGTGGGGAAAGCTGACAGCTGCAGGCCCTGTTGCGGCAGCCAAAAAGCAACTCTTGTGGAGATCTTCGATGAGTATATTAAATACTCCTACTAGCTCAGCTGGTGCACTTACTTTAGCTCACTTGGCATGAGCACTGGCCTGAGAATAGTAAATCAGCTCTTAAAAGTATCTACTGAATTGTAAATGTTCAGTGAGCTAATACTAATCCTCTTTTATAAATAGAACTGACCCTTTAGAGCTCTTGTGCCATCAAGAAACTTTTTTTTTTCATTTTGCTAACTTTTCCATTGCTTAACTCTAGCTGTCAGTCTAAATACAGTATTCAGAAATCTTAGATTAACTCATAATTTGATACCACAAAAGAGGTAAACAAGTGAGAAATCCTATCCACTAGTGTAAATTGCACTGTAAAATGCTGTTAGGAGCTGAACTTCTAATTTTTTTTTTTGTAGAGACAATAATATCCACTTCAAAAAATCTCAGAGCAAAGGAAGCATCCAGTTAGGCAACCCAACAAAATGTTACATCTTTCAAGTGACACATACAATGTCAGACTCTTCCTCAAATTATCTGAAGTTGTTCATGAGTTTCTTAGTTCACTCGAGAAAACAATTGAAGTTCATAATTTTTAATGTAGTATAATCCAAGACTGGAATAAACTGTTCCACTAGATCACAGTGATACTTTTGGCTGGACTGAATTTGTTTACACATTTGTTTTGTCAAATAATACATAAAACACTCCTCCAAACTTAATGATAAACATCAACAAAGAAATCGGAAGACTGTGACATCTGCTTTTAACTTAGACAAACAATTGATGGTGGAACAAAACTTCAAATTCCAGCAAAGAAAGCATGCAGTGAACTAAAGAGCTAATTGGATATTTTGTATTCAAAATATTGTACAGAATGTGTTGGGTTTCACTAACTTTTATATCATCAGTCCCAGTATCATAGGACAGCATCAATAGTCGTTTAATAATTTATTGCTAAATAAAGAAATCAAGAATAAATTATACTTAATTGCAGCAACTCATTTTTGCCATTTCTAACTTAAGTGGACAGTTGGCAAAATCAAATTTGGATGGTACAGTGAAAGCTACAAAAAGAAAATAGTTTATTCTTATAAGAATTCCGTTATATGTGAATCTAATTGCTTGTTGTATCTAATTAGAAAAGCTCTAAATATCCCAAATATTATTGTTTCCCCCATTTATCACATCTTAATATTACTAAAGTATTATAAATTACATTGTTTAAGCATTTTACTTACACAGTTCTGTTTAGGATAAGTAATATTTTATCATTAAAATCTCCCTCATAATTTTCCCCAAAAACTATGAATCCTATTTTTCAAATTTAGATCTTGTTATCTGGCTTAATTTAAACTTAATAAACTCATTATACTTTCTCTCTGTGGAAAACGTAAAACAAGTTGCTTTCTACATTGATGTTGGTTTATAAAAGAATAAATAAAATCCCTTAAATCATATAATACAGAGGCACTTCAAAAAGTTCATGGAAAATGGAATTAAATTATGAATGTATTTGTGTGCAAAATTTTCTAATTCCTACAGCAGCACCCTAAGGAAGCAAGCTGGCTCCAAACTGGATTTTGGTTTTGTGTTCCTGAAACCAATTTCACAAAGGATTTCATTATTGATTATTTCAAATAGCATTTGGTAATTTCATGTGCCTTTGAGGGCAATTTTGCCTTACATGCTGAAGAACACAAATAATATGGCTAAGAGAGTGATGAGATACAATGGTTGCAAAGTACAAAGAGCTGCCAGGATTGCTCTTGGAAGCTCCAGTTCCTTGGCATACCTAAGCTGTCATCTCTATGCTTCATGTTTTATATGATGAAAAATACAACAAATAAAAAATCCCATAGATCATAACAAGATATGCTTTAAAACTATTTGGTTTGGGATTAAGATCTGATGAATTGCTTAATTACTCAAATTTAGCTCTCCCAAATCATTTAGTGTATTAGTTTATAACAACCCTAAGACAGAAATTAAAATGCAGAATAACATTAAGTCAATAAACTGAATAAAATGCAATAAAATTATGTATATGGGCAATTTATGTGCATATTATAATCAGGGCTGCAGCTTGGATCTCATCTATCCTGTTATTTACTTAGTGTTATACTTAACACCAAAAAGATCAAAATTGAAGGGTTAGAGGTAGAGTTTATAAACTCTACAATTCTCATCTATTTATTTTAAATTTTCTAATATTATAAATGTCTACAGTTCATCTAAACTTGTACATTGTTTTTCCTTTTTAATTTAATTATTTTTAAGGCAGAGTGACAGAGAGAAAGAGGGAGAAACAAGGAGAGATACCTTCCATCCAGTGGTTGACTCCCCAAATGTCCAAAACATCCAAGCCAGAGACATAGCCAGAAACTTCATCTGGGTCTCCCACATTGGTGGCAGAGACCTAAATACTTGGGCTATCATCTCCTGATTTCCTAGGAGCATTATCAGGAAGCTGGATTAGAAATGGAGTAGCTGGGTACTCCAAAATGGGAAGTATGGGGAGATGGGTTTCTTGGTAAGTTAAATTTTGGAAACCAAGAATGCTAGTTTGCTCCCAATTAAAATTTCATCATACATATTATTAATTGAGAGGCTTGAGGAAGTCCTGCCAAAAGACACATTTGATCATGGAATATCTTTGAGTGAAGTAGCTGCAAAAAAGTCTCCTTACAGACATGGAAGAAGAGAAAATTTGAGACTGAGAGCAGTAGAAGCTAATGCTCTCTTAAAATTGACATGCAGGCATGTATATGGATAGATGTATGTATGTATAACTAAATTTATATCAGAAAAACAATCTTTTTTGATGGGGTCTCCACTTTCATGGGTACATTACAATGATTATGTTGGTCCAAATGAATAAAAATCAGAGTAATCATAACAATAATTAAATTGAATGAATATTTTAAGGACATAATGAAGCACCACTTCAAATTATGAAGAAACAGAGGTTGTAAAATTTAAAAATGGGGGAGGAATCTTTTACTGTATCAGCTTCTATGCATAAGTCTAATTTTAAAAGGCTCTGTAAATTGTAGTTGCAGACAACTTGTTGTGTATTATAGTCCTTATGTTTTCACAACATAGGTGGTTCTATTTGTTCAATTATAAGAGAAATACAAAGCACTGAGACTGTGCTTTCTTTTAATTTGAAAAATAACTAATTAGAGGCCAGTGTTGTGTGTGGCATAGTGGGTTGAGCTGCTGCCTGGACACCAATATCCAATATAAGCGCTGGTTCAAGATCTGGATGCTCCATATCCAATCCAGCTCCTTTGTAATGTATTTAGGAAGGCATCAGAATTTGATCCAGGTACTTGGGTCCCTGCCACCCAGGTCAGATAACTGGATGGAGCTCCTAGCTCCTGACTTTGGCCTGGTCTGATTCTCAGCATTGCAGCCATTTAGAAGTTAACCAGTGGATGAAAGATCACTTTCTCTCTTGCCTTTCCGCAATCCATAGAAAGTATGATCAAGACTCCATGTAACTGAGATGTTTTATATAAGAAAACATGGTACAGTGAATTTGCATTGTGCAATGATGAAAGTCACATTTTACATTATTATACCTTTAGTCTGTCTAGAAATATTAGTACCTTGAGCCCATTTTTTAACATTGAACAGTAATCTAATAGTGCCATCAGAAAATTAGTTGACTCAATTTTGTTAATGGCATTGAGTGTTAAGATGTTTAATTTCCAAGACATGTTGACTTTCCTTTTATTTCAACTTTAAGCATTAGATGGGTATTTTTCCTGTGTAAATTCACAACGTTACACTGTTCCAACGCCTCATTATTAAGCAAGTTAAGCTCTTATTTTATCAGCAACATGGATTATTTTTATCTATTCCAAACACTTTGACCCTCAAAGATTAATGCAGCTTTAAGAGAATGAACCATTTATTGGAGGAATAACCTTACCAAAAAGATAGCTCATCTGGTTTCCTGAGTTTTTGTGCAAATCATTTCCTTCTACTATAAGTACTCTAGCTACTGGGCAACTTCTAGAGGCATGTGGACCATCTGAATGGCTGAATATATGTTATTTATACCAAATACACATTTAAGAAATCAAAATATAAAAAAATTCCACAAGTTTATTTATTAGTACTTTCAAGAAAGAGCACTGTTCTTACGATTTTTGTATCTCCAGTGTCCAGCCAGTATATAGTACACAATAAGCATTAAATAGAATACTAAAGAATATCACTGTAGCAAAGGCTGGTCACTAATTAATGCAAAGATATATACACAGTGTATAAGGAATACTTGAAATTACATGGCAAAGATCAGGTGTACTCAGTACTATTTTTTTAAATGAGATGATTGTTAAAAATAACCTAATAAGTGCACCATTGTGAACTGTATCTAACTTTTGGATATGCTACCAGACACCCAATCAGGGATATCAACAAGGATGCATTTAAGTTGTACATTCTGAGTAATTATGTGCAGACAGCTAGGTTACACCTGATAGAGGAAGGACTATATTCTTACACAGTACCAGTAGAGTCAGCTTTTAGAAACTCAAACCACCAAAATGATCATCAAGATGTGATTTCAACCATTCAACATGGTTCTGATTTTGATGTACAACCTGTATTTGAGAATACATGTGAAAAGAATTACGTAAAAATGTCTCAAAAATTGAGAATGCAGAATCAAAGAAGAGAAAAGGACTCTTGAACTGGAATGGTCTTTCTATAAATACTGTTAAATATTTTAGCCTCCTGGAAAAAAATATGTTCAGTAGATGCTGATGGTAATTGTAGAGGGATAAGCGCTCTTGAGAGAACTCAGCAGTCCACCCATTGCATCTTAAAGGGGATCATGTCTGAAGTTCATTTTCTCCTATAATTCTGTGACAGTGTATGAATGTCATTAGGTTCAGATGATTGATAGAGTTATTCAGTATGCCAATTTTTAAAAATGAACTTCAATTTTTAAGTTAAGTTAAAATTAAGATTTAGAATTAATTTGTCACAATTATTATATGGAAATGAATGAAAATAGGTAATATGTATAATCTACATAAATGCATATCTTAACACCAAAGGCTTCAAATTTTTTATTTCTTCACTTTGCAGTTTGTAAGTCAGACATTTTTGTAGAGACAAAAAGAAAGTAATAGAGAAGCAAAATATTTGATTCCAGGGAATAACAAAATATAGAATTCTGCATATTTCATATGTTCTGGAACATCAAAAACTAACAATGACTCTTTAGATAGGAAACAAGGAAATTAAATTAATTTAGTACCTACTGTGCATTGTGACATATATGGTATTCTGGTTCATGTTCATAAGAATTATTTTTTAAGAAAAACCGTTATTTTCAATTGTCAGAAAATAAAGCTAAGGCTCAGAATGCTCAGGGAATTGTGCAAGATCACAAAACTACTAAGCAAAAGAGCTTTGATATAAACTTACCTTTGTCTCACTATTTTATTCCTGTATTAAGTATCTCTTAACTATCTAATGTAGGCCAGGAAGTGCTATAGGTAAATACATCTGCAATACTTTGGAAATTCATGTTATCATATTTTCCTATGTAAATTATTTAATCTCTTTGAGTGTCAGTTTCTCCCAACAGAAAATGCAGATAATTCTACTACCTCCCATACAATATACATGAAATTGGTTATAAATTATGAAGTGTCATTCAAATATTAGTTTAAGGTAGAAAATTGGTTCCATGTTTTTTTATTAGCATAGGCAAATATTTGTGACTGCAATTGAGAAGATAAATATAGAATTTAGGTAAAGCATTCAACAACTGTATCTAATAATAATTTATAAAGCAATCTGTGGTACAGGGCTGGGATAGAGGAAACAAAAAAAGATGCTTAGAAAATACATTTTGAATTTAAGATATGAGTATTTTACAAGTCAGTATTGGCAGAATTTAACTTTTCTGAGGGTAAGTTTAGGTAGACTAATAAGACTGAAATATGAAAAATACAATATCACCTTGAAGTGCTGCTGGACTACAGATTGCAGTGGGTTATAACTATGCAAACCAAATCTTCATAGTTAATAAAAAAGACTTTGAGGTAGGCAGATCATGAGGTAATGAGTATAGTAAGATCAAAGCAACAGAAAGAAATAAAATAATACAGAGAAAGAGAAATAAAATGAGAAGGAAAGAGTAGGAACAAAGTGAAAAGACAAGAAATTGCACTGTAGAAAGAAGAAGTAGTGATCTTCACACAATATATACTATTCTGATTCACTTTTTAAGCCAGTTTCTTCATATGTAAATTGTAGACTCTTCAGTAAATATAAAAAATATGTCATTAAGCTAGCATACAACAAAATTAAAACTGCAAACAATTGGATTTGGTTTCACACAAGGATCTGAGGGTGAACGTTTGGCACGGCAGTTAAGAAGCCATTTTGGTTCATTCACTTCAGATATTACAGTGCCTGAGTTTGAGTCTGGCCCTGCTTTTTAACCAGCTTCCTAGTAACATGCACTCTGGAAGGCAGTAGGTGAAGGCTCAAGTGTTTAGGTATTTACCACTCATGTGGAAGACGCAGATATAGTTTCTGGATCCCAGCTTAGATCTGGCACAGACATGATTGTTACAGACACTTAGAGTGTGAACCAATGGATGCAAGATATCTCTTTTTCACAGTGCCTAATAAATAAAAATAATAAATAGCAGTTTGACATAAGGATCAATAATTAAGATCTCCTAAATTAATGCATTGACACTTGGCAGTCTTTATTAAAGTTCACATAGTGTCTTAAAATTTTAAATATGACATGCTGTGAATTTTTTTTACAAAAATCTAGATTTGAATATGGTTAAAGTATAAAATGGATGTTAGTGTCAAAGCCCAAGAGAGCTTAGGAAAAAATAAGACTGTGAATAAGAAAGGGAGGAAAAAGAGATGTGAGTATGTGGGTGAGAGGGAGGGCATGGTGGGAAGAATAACCATGTTCCTAAAGTTTAATTATGAAGTGTATAAAGGATGTGAGTGTAAAGCTGTATAGTTCACCATACATTCCTATAGACTTACTTCTAAGGGTACAGTATAAAAACTTGCCATGGGACCCCAAATCCCATTAAGCTGGGTTGTAAAAATAGAATTTCAAGTGTTAAAGTGATCACATAAATAGGATTAAGTGTCTGGCAATAATAATAGTTAGAATTAAAAAGGAGTGAATGCTCCAACATGGGAAGCAGTCTACACAGCAGACTCAGAGAATGACAATCACTTTAAGTAGCACTCTGACCTCAGAATCAGCCCTTAAGGCTTCTCTTAAGCCCTTAAAGCCCAAAAGAGCATTTCAGGCATGGAAAGTCAAGACTTTGTGGCCAGAAAAAATGTCCTACATGAAGGACTTCTGTGGTGAGACATCAGTGGAAAGAAGTGGTCATTAAAGAAGGATGTACTTTTCTCTGAAGGGAGGAGAGAACTTTGATTTTGCTTATGCCCTTGTATAAATACTGATGGAGATTGTGGATTCAAAGGCTTCCATAGCCTTGGCAGCTCCTGTCAAGATCTTGAGTGATCACTGACATCATACATAAGAGTGTTAATTGCTAAACTAACAACAGGAGCCACTGTGCACTAAGTTTCCATTCAATACTTCTGTCCTCAAAGAATTATATTATTAGAGTTAACAGTGAAACTAGTTCACAAAGAGTAATTTAGTTTTAGTGTATTTAAGTGGAAGATATTCATATGTCCAGTAAGTTTTAGTTATGCCTAAGTGTACAACTCCATTGCTTGGTTGCTTCAGCGCTTCTTTAATTAACGATAAAACTTGTTCTCAAGGATTTATTTTCTTTCAATGGATTAAATGGAGGCCTTATGTCTCATAAGTTATAGATATGTCTAATTGCTCAATATATCAAAATATATCATTCTTGGATGCTTCTTTACAGTAAATTAAGTTTCTCAGAAAAAAAAAAAAAAGTAGAATTAACTTCCAGATGCAATGACTTTGAACAGCCCTTGTCTCAACCATGGAAGAACAATTTTTAGTTTTTTTTTTCATGCAAATTGTTGAAGTCTTTGCTTAATATAGAGTTGGTCTTCTGTGTATAAAGTTAATTGAAAATGGATCTTAGTGGGAACGAGAGAGGGAGGAACAGGAGGGGTGGGAGTATGTGTAGGAGGGCAGGTATTACTGTATTCCTAAAGAATCACAGTATTCCTAAAATTGCACTTATGAAATGCATGAAGTTTGTATTCCTTAAATAAAAGGTTTCTTTGGGAAAAAAATTAGAGAGATAGAGAGAGAGAGAGAGAGAGAGAGAAAGTAAATAAATAAATAAATAAATAAATACAATCCAAGAGAAAAACCAGAATAAGTTCCATGTTGATAAGACATCAACTTAAGGAGTTATTGCTTTGTTTGAGACATATTTTACATAATGGAGACAAAACACAGGCATTTTTCCAGAGTTGAAAAACCATAACTGTTTATATGGCTATGGTAGATGAAGAAGAGGAAGTGGACATTTATAGTGAATGAACCCACATATTAATAATTTAGGTTGACTTAGGGAATTGGTTTTTGTTTTACTATTTATGTAGAGTTAAATTTTTAAAGTATTTATTTTAAATCATAAACAATTAATTATATATTAATGACTAGTTATAAAATAATTAAAGCATCATAAACTGTAGGAAATTAGAAGGGATATTAAAATTATATATTCCATTGCCTTTAAAACTTTTATTGCAGCAGAATTCTTCATTTAGATTGATTAAATAAAACATAAAATGCTGGAAAAATAATTTAATATGCTCACAGATATATAATTTTGACAAAAATTAACAGTAGCCAAGGAAGATAATGGAATGTATTTCTAGAAATGTTATTAAGCAATGAATTTTCCAGATACCATCAGAGGATAGACAAAACCTAATTTCTAAATGTCTTTCATAAAAAGTTTTGGGGCTTTTGGAAGGCACAGAGAATACCACAACACACAGGATAATTTTAGCATGAGATATATATCTGGAAAAAAATAAAGAGATGCCATCTTTGTGGCATGAATCAGATTAAGCCACTGCCTGTGATGTTGCGATCCCATATGAGTTCAGCCGGGACTCAAAGCTGCTCCAGCTCCTCACTAATGCACTTGGGGAAGCAATAGAAGATGGTCCAGGCTTGGGAACATGTTGCTGCCATTTGGGGAGGGCAACAGAAGGTGGAAGATCTCTCCGTCTCTCCCTATCTCTCAATCTCTCTCTCTCTCCTTTTGAAATAAATATTTTTTTTAAAAAGAAAAGGAAGAAACCTTCACCAAAGAAATGCAAAAAATAGAAAAATATAAAAATTCTTCAACAAGTTAAAAAAAGTTTAAAAAGCCAACAACGATTTCATAACAAATTGAAATCAGAATTTGTGATGCTATCACAAGATCTTAAGATTTTTAGCTTAACTTAATAAGAACTGTGCTTCCAGTGCTTCCAGAAACCTGCCAAGACAAAAACAGTTCCTCCTGAAAGAACACCCATGCATACAGCGTTAGGAATCATCCTAAGTAGAGATATGACAAATGATAAACTCTCAAAGATTATAAAACAAATAAAGAAAAATTTTATATGAATAAATCACTAAAACAACTAATAATAACATCTGGACCCAAAAGTACTTCTAAACTTCAATAAATTTTAGAATAATGCAAAACAACCAAGTTTAAAATAACGCAAATTACTCCTGCTTTATAAGAAACAAAAGGGGAGAATGTTAGTGAAATGGCGCAGTCTTATCTATGGTGTGATCTATTCCCCAGACACCACCCTAGGCTCTAGCCCCCACTGCCACTGCTGGAAACCAGGTGGCCACATGGCCCAAACACTGGTGTCAGCCCCATCCCCACCCTAATGAGATTCGCTGCTCCTGCTTCCTTGGCAGCCCCCAGAGTTTTAAAAAGACTTGTTCCTGAACACGTGGCTTTCTTTCTCTCCTCCTGAGCTCTCTCGCTCTGTCTCTTTGTCTCTTGATCTCTCTCTAGATCTCTCTCTTACACTCTATTTCTCCCTCTTTTTCCCTTTTTGCCCCTTCCCTCTGGTCTACTGGGTTTCTCCCAATAAGCCCCTTCCCTTAAAAAATGAATAAAATAAAATAAAATAAAAATAATGCAAAATAACCATGTGTAAGTAAATAAAGAAAGCAAGGACCTGCATTGTTGCTTATTGGGTTAAGCTACTGCCTAAGACCTGGCATCGAATTTGGAAGCCAGTTCTTGTCCCATATGCTCAACTTCTGGTTCAAATTCCAGCTAATGTGCCTAGGAAAGCAACAGAGGATTGCTGAGATGCTTGGGCCCCTGCACCCATGTTGGAGACCTGGATAAAGCTCCTAGGTCCTGGAATCTGGCTTTTGCCTGGTCTAGCCCTGGCCACTGGGGCCATTTGAAGAATGCATCAGCAAATGGAAGATCTCTCTCTCTTTCTCTTTGTCTGTCCTCCTCTCTATGTAACTCTGCCTTTCAAATAAATAAATAAACCTTTAAAAAATAAAGCAAACTAGAAATCAAGAGCTTAGCCAGAATTATTATAAATGTTAAATTGTCTTGGCATTCAGTCAAATAAATTTCAGAAACAACACATACATGTATGTATAAGTACATGAATTTTTCAATAATGGTGATGCTGCTAACCATCAGATTAAGCCACGCTGAAAATAAAACTAATAAAACTTAAAATGGGATTTTTAAAGTATGTGGGACTCTTTGGAAGTTACCCAAAGGAAATTAAATTGACAAATAAAAGAGCTGTCTGTACCTCAATGTTTATTGCAGCTCAGTTCACAATAGCTAAGACATGGAATCAACCTAAATGCCTATCAACAGAAGACGGAAAAAAAGAAATTATGGGATATGTACTCTATGAAATACTATACAGCAGTTAAAGAAAATAAAATCTGGTCATTTGCAACAAAATGGAGGAATCTAAAGGGACAAATATCATATATTCTCCCTGATTCGTGACAACTAACTGAGCACCTAAAAGCAAAGCTATTGAAGTGAAACAGACATTATAAGAAACAATGACTTGATCAGCCTTTGTCCTGACTGTCAAGGAATAACTTACTATTTTATTGCTTTTAGTATTTTTTGTTCTACTTAATACCATTGGTTGAACTATTTAATTAACACACAATTATTCTTAGGTGTTTAAATGTAACTGAAAGGTGAGCCCTGTTAAATATACGAGTGGGGATAACAGAAAGAGGAGATGTACAGTTCGACACATGCTTACTTGGACTTACTCTTAATGGTAGAGCTAGAAACAAGCCTGGGGACTCCAATTCAATCCCATCAAGGTGGCATGTACCAATGCCATCTTGTTAGTCAAAGTGATGAGTTTCAGTTTATAATTGATCATAATGTTAGGATTAGGAGTCAAAGGGATCACATAAACAAGACTAGTGTCTGCTAATACTAACTGATAGAATTAAAAAGGAGAGAACGATCCAGAATGGGAAGCGGGATACACAGCAGACTCATAGAATGGCAGATGCCCTAAACAGCATTCTGGCCTCAGAATCAGCCCTTAAGGCATTTGGATCTGGCTAAAAAGCCCATGAGAGTTTCTCAAGTATGGAAAACCAAGACACTCTGGCAAAGAAAACATGACATAAATGAAAGATCTCTGTGAGTGAGATCCCAGCAGAAAGAATGGGCCATCAAAGAAGGAGGTACCTTTCTCTGAAGGGAGAACTTCTGCTTTGACTACGGCCTTGTCTAAATAAGGTCAGAGTTTTTGAACTCAGGAGACTTCCTTAGCCTTGGCAGCTCATGCCAAGAGTCTCCAGTGATTACTGACATCATAAATGAGAGTGTCAATTGTTAAATCAACAATGGGAGTCACTGTGCACCTACTCCCCATGTAGGTTTTCTGTCCTTAATGTGTTGTACTATGTGAATTAATGGTAAAACTACTACTCAAACAGTACTCTATATTTTTGTGCCTGTGTGGGAGCAGTCTGTTGAAATCTTTTCTTAGTATATACTAAGTTGATCTTCTGTATATAAAGATAAATGAAAAATGAATCATGATGAAGAATGAGATGGGAGAGAGAGTGGGTGATGGGATGGTTGCTGGTGGGAGGGAGGTTATGGGGAGGAAAAACCACTATAATTCAGAAGTTGTGCTTTAGAAATTTATATTTATTAAATAAAATTTTAAATATATGTGGGATGCAGTATAGAGAAACTATATGGAAAATACCATCTAGGGATTATGAGACATATTGGAAATAAAGGTGAAAACCCAAGATTTATGTAATGATGTCTCTAAGAATAAATTAAAGCATTGATGGGATCAATTAGTGAGAGTAACTGGTATGGTCTGAATGTGTACCTCAGAGCTCATGTGTTAGAAACTTAATCTCTAGTGTACAGTGTTGAGGGTGAGAACTGTAAGATTACACTCCTTTATTGTGGGAATGGATTAGTAATCATGGAAGTGAGTGGCTGAACAAAGGGAGGTTAGCCCTCTTGCATGCTAATGCACTCTTTTCTCTTCACCTTCCACTATGAGAAGAGGCAACACAAGGGCCCTCACCAGATGGCAACACACTCGTTTGGATTTTCCAGTTTCAGAACTGTCAGAAACAAATATTTGTTTATTATAAATTATTCAGTCTTGTATTCTGTTATAACAACACAAAACAGAGTAAGACAGTAGCTACTTTTCAAATTCAGAAAGTCTAAAGAACCTTAAATATAATAAATAAAATGAATCCACACTTAATCATTTGAACATTAAATAATAGTTAAAGAACGAAAGTGTGGATAAAAGGCACTGTGTAGCTACAGAACAAGAGCTGTGTACAATTGGAATGACAGTTGGCTTCTCAAGAACAACAATGGAATCCAACAGAAAATGGAAGAAAAATATATTGAGAGAGAACTACTCTAACAATTTAAAATATAGCTGCATTGTATTATCTTTCAAAAATGGGACCAGTTGAAGATGTTTTACGTAAACAAAACATATCTTACAAATAACATATTGACTCTGAGAATCTAATGAAGTAAATCATTAAATTTAAAAAAGTATATAATGTATAGCTAAATTTCTAGATGATAGTACTTTGTACTTGCCCAATGTCAATTTGAAAGGTAGTAATTCTAAATTTCTAGATGAAAAAAAAATTAGTGAAAAAGTATGTAAGTTTAGATTTGAAGCTACACACACACACATACACACACACTCAATGGCACTTTAAAAAGTTTGTGGACAGATAGAATTAAAAATAAGCTAATTTTAGTGTAAAACATTTTAAATTCATGTATTTTTTCATAATTACATTTTTCCCATGAACTGCAGGAGGATGCTTTGTACAAGTTAAAAATATCATTATTTAAACATACATGTTAAAAAGATAAATTTTAAAATATTAATGACCAACCTACCCTCAAAAAAGACAACCAGAAAATATGCATTTTAAGCACACAAGAAAGAAAATCAAAGAGGAAGAGGAAAAAAAACTTCTACCATCCCTAAATAAGGTAAGAAATAATAAAATAAAATGGGACAAACAAATAAAATAGAAAATGCAGTCTAAATATATTAGTAGATACAAAGTATGGGAATGGACTAGATTCATCTGAGCTAAATGCATGCACTTGTTGTTTGTTTTTCATTTCATTTATTTTATTGAGATAACATGTTTTAAATTTACATTATAATCAAAGGCTTAACACTTACAAAATAAAAAAGTTCAACAAGCAAAAAATAGAAGAGACCATACTTCAGTGGGAATATAGATGAGGGCTATAAATAATAATAAAATTAAAATTGTACATCTCCTCCCTCTCTTATTCCCACTCTTAGATTTAACAGGGATCACTTTTCAGTTAAATTTAAACACCTAAGAATAATTGTGTGTTAATTACAGAGTTCAACCAATAGTACTAGAACAAAAAAAAAATACTAAAATGGATAAAGTATTACATTGTACATCAACAGTCAGGACAAGGGCTGATCAAGTCACTGTTTCTCAAAGTGTCCATTTCACTTCAGATGTACAATTTGGGACATGCTCAATCGGACTTGCCCCAAATGGTGGAGTTAGAAACGTGCTAGGGGATACCAATACAATCCCATCAAGGTGGCATGTATCAATGCCATCTCACTAGTCCAAGTGATCAATTTCAGTTCAAAATTGATCATACTAATAGGTCTAAGAGTCAAAGGGATCACACAAACAAGACTAGTGTCTGCTAAAACTAACTGATAGAATCAAAAAGGGAGAGAATGATCCAACATGTGAAGCAGGATACACAGCAGACTTATAGAATGGCAGATGTCCTAAATAGCACTCTGGCCTCAGAATCAGCCCTTAAGGCATTCAGATCCAGCTGAAGAGCCCATGAGAGTATTTTAGGCATGGAAAGACAAGACAGGGAAAAAAAAAAAAAAAGAAGACCTAAATGAAAGATCTCTGTGAGTGAGATCCCAGTGGAAAGAACGGGGCCATCAATGAAGGAAGTACCTTTCTCTGAAGGGAGGAGAGAACTTCCACTTTGACTATGACCCTGTATGAATAATATCGAAGTCAGCAAACTCAAAAGCATCCCATAGCCTTGACAACTCATGACTGGAGCGTAGGGAGATTACTGATGCCATAAACAAGAGTGTCAAATTGTTAAGCCAACAACAGGAGTCACTGTGTACTTACTTCTCATGTGGGATCTGTCCTTAATGTGTTGTCCAATGTGAAGTAATGCTATAACTAATACTGAAACAGTATTTTACACTTTGTGTTTCTGTGTGGGTGCAAACTGATGAAATCTCTACTTAATACATACTAAATTGATCTTCTGTATATAAAGATAATTGAAAATGAATCTTGATGTGAATCAAATGGGAGAGGGAGCGGGAGATGGGAGGGGTGCAAGTGGGAGGGAAGTTATGGCGGGGGGAGCCATTGTAATCCATAAACTGTACTTTGGAAATTTATATTTACTAAATAAAAGTTAAAAAATAATAAAATTAAAAAATTGAATTGCACTTATTTACAGTAAATTTTAAAATCATCACAGAGCATTAAAATATGCTAGAATATCACTCAATATTTTTGACAAAGATATAAAGCAAAGTTGATGACAGAGTGTCTTGGCTTTTCATGCCTGAAACACTCTCATGGGCTTTTCAGCCAGATCCGCATGCCTTAAGGGCTGATTCTGAGGCCAGAGTGCTATTTAGGACATCTGCATTCTCTGAGTCTGCTGTATATCCCACTTCCCATGTTGGATCATTCTCTCCTTGTTCTAAAAAATAGAAGTTGTTAGACAGTAAAATAGTAAAATTGACTCTTGAACTTTTCAATCAAGTGGATGATAGTTATGGCTCATTGTACAGTGGAACAATCATTTCAACATGTTAACAACTAATTGAAACAAGTAAATATAAATAAAATGAATACTGTGGGGAAAAAAAAGAAAAGAAAATTAATGAAGCCTTGTACTCTAAAGCAAATTCGAAAGAATCTGAATTATGCATAATATATTTTCAAAGCATGGTGCAATTATTTAATTAAACTAAAAAATATAATAATATACTTATTATATGTAATACATAATGATACATAAATTAATATACAAGAATGAATTTTTTTACAGGCAGAGTGGACAGTGATAGAGAGAGAGAGACAGAGAGAAAGATCTTCCATTTGCTGTTGGTTCACCCTCCAATGGCTGCCGCGGCCAGCGCGCTGAGGCCGGCGCACCGTGCCTATCCAAAGGCACGAGCCAGGAGCCAGGTGCTTCTCCTGGTCTCCCATGGGGTGCAGGGCCCAAGTACTTGGGCCATCCTCCACTGCACTCCTGGGCCACAGCAGAGAGCTGGCCTGGAAGAGGGGCAACCGGGACAGAATCCAGTGCCCCGGCCGGGACTAGAACCTGGTGTGCCAGCGCCGCAAGGTGGAGGATTAGCCTATTGAGCCGCGGCGCCAGCCTAAGAATGATATTTTTAAACATCCATTCATCAGCCAAAGAATTTAAAAATTATGGTCCTACTTAATAATATTTGGAGAGAAGCTAATTTAAACATAAAAAAGAAATTTTCATGATATTTGATATTGTGTATTAAAGATTAAACTTAGAAAACTTAAGTTGAATAAAAGAAATACAAGTGGAGGGCATTCTGGCCCTGGGAATAAAGCCACCACTAGAGATCCACAAATCCCACACTGCCTGGGATCCAGTACCACCTCTGCCTACAGTCTCCAGCTGATGTTCACCCTGGGAAATAGCAGATGATGCCACAAGTGCTTGTTTTCCTGCCACCCACGTAGGAGACCTGATGGATTTCCTAGTTCCTAGCTTGGACCTATTGTGAGCATTTGGGAAGTGAGCCAGCAGATGGCGGATCTCACTCTCTCACTCTGTCACCTTGTCTTTCAAATAAATACAAATGAATATTTTTTTAAAAATAGAAATGAGTGAAGCATAAGAAATAAAATGATTGTAAAATACTAATAGTGGAATAAAAATAAAGAATAGAATATAAATATTATTTCAAAAGCAAAGAAATAGTGAACGCTAATTTCTTTAAAAACAGATAAACATGACAAATATCTACCAACATTAGTTAAGACATCAAAGGAAAATACAAATAAAAATTAATTAAAATATAAATATAGCTATACATGATGCAGATATTTTAAAAATGGAAACATGAAAACTTGTAAAATAAATTTTGAATGGAAAGTTTCTGCTAAAGTATAACTTTCTAAAAATGATTCAAGAAAAGTAAAAATTTGAATAATGCTAAACAATTAAAATTGAATCAATAACTTTAACTCTTCATCCCACATCTGAGTACTTGTGAGTATTTGGTTGCAATTCGTGGCTCTGGCTTCTGACTCCAGCCTCATGCCCATGCATATCCTGGGATGTAGCAGTGATGAATCAACTAATTGAACTTCCGTCACCCACATGGGAAATATGATTGAAATGAGTTCTTGATTCTTAACTTCCATCCCTTCCCAGGTCAAACCATTGGAAGTATTTGGCAACTGACCCAGCAGATGGGAGAACTCTCTGTTTCTCCCCTTTTAAATAAATAGCTGTGTGTGTGTGTATACTAAATAACTATATATATTTTTTAAATGTTTATTTTATTTATTTGAAAGTCAGAGTTACACACAGAGAGAAAGAAAAGCAGAACGAGAGAGAGTGGTCTTCTATCCTCTGGTTCACTCCCCAATTGGCTGCAACGTCCGGAGCTGTGCCAATCTGAAGCCACGAGCTAAGAGCTTCTTCCGGGTCTCCCACGCCAGTGCAGGGGCTCAAAGACTTGGGCCATCTTCTACTGCTTTCCCAGGCCATAGTAGAGAGCTGGAGCGGAAGTGGAGCAGCTGGGACTCGAACCGGCGCCCATATGGGATGCTGGCACTACAGGTGACAGCTTTACTCCCTATGCTACAGTGCCAGCCCCAAATTGTATATATTTTAAATATATATACATATATATATTTTAAACACAATCTGTTCCTGCTTGTCTATTTTATATGAGAGCTATTGAGAAGAAAAAGTAGTTCAATTTTTCTAAAAATTTCTGAAACATTTAGTTATGTCTAAAGTCTTCCAAATTAGGATTTTTAGCCCTGTTTCAGTCTTATTGCATTTTTACTGAAAGAAAACAATCAGAACAGCATCTTGTGTCCAGTAGTCAAAAGTATCTGTGGTGGATAACCTAGAACTCCAGACATAACCCCAACTCTGAATGCAGAAGAAAGACATACCCATTTTTCTAAAAGTGAAATTGTGCACTGAAGTGTGGAATCTAAAGAAATTAGAAGGAGGGACCGACATTGTGGCATAGCCAGTTTCCCTTATGGACACCAGTTCCTGTCCTGTTTGTTCCACTTCTGATCCAGCTCCCTGCTGATGCACTTGGGAGAGCATCTGAGGATGGCCCAAGTGCTTTGTTCCCTGCCACCTATGAAGAGACCTAGAAGAAACTCCTGGCTCTTGGATTCAGCCTGGCCCAGTCCTGTCGCTGCCATCTGGGAGTGAACCAGAAGATGGAAGATCTCTCTGTCTCTCTTTCTCTCTGCCTTTCAAATAAATAAATCAATCTTTAAAAAAGATTGGAAGTCCAGAAGCTGTGGTTATTAGCCAGAAGAGGAAGTGGCAAAGATATTATTCAAAGTTTACATAATTACGTTCAGATAGGAAGAATAAGTTTAAGACATTTAATGTATGTAATGTAGTTAATGATGATATATTATGTTCTTGAAAAACACAGAGACTCAATGTTGTGTTCTTACTACAAAAATGGTAACTATATTAGGTAATGAGTTTCTTAGTAAGATTTAACCGTCACAATGTATATATACTTCCAAACGTCATGTCGTAGGTGATAAACACATTCAATTTTACCTGTCACTTTAAGAAAATTAAGCTGTGAATTGCATGTTAAGACACTCCTCCCAAACTCCAAGTATAAAAAAAAATTCTTAGAGGTAGGTGGAAAAACTACAAATTTTTACCATTAGACAAATTGTGCATAAATTGATTTCTTAAGTAAGTAAATAAATATGTAAAGTGTGTCTTACTCTTTCAAAGCACAACATAGGAACTTTCAGTTAACTTACACAATGGAAGCCAAGTGCTCTGACAAGGCAGGAAGTAAAAAATGTGGAACTGTCTCTGTTCATACCTAAAACTGGGACACACTTACAAAATAATTTTTATTAAGAATTCCTTCACATTTGCCATTCTAATATAATGCAAATATAGATTAGAATAAATGATAGATTTTTAACATATGTTTAAAATCTTTAATTTTACTCTTTATACTATAAATACTTCAAAATATGTAGATCAGATGCTTTTTACAGCACTGCTTAAAGCTGTAAGAAGGATTTTTCATTTATCAGTACTTAAGTTTTCATTAACATTGTAGAACAAGTAGGTAGGAAAACAGGTTATAATTATTATTAAAATTTTATTGTGCATTGTAGTTGATAGCTAACGTTGTGGAAAATTTTACATAAAAGTAAAATAATAAAGCATTTAGTAATGAAAACATCATATTTAAAATATTTGGCATGTTAAAATGTTTAACAAATTTGTATATGTACTAAATGAATCTTCTCATTTCAGATCATTAAAAAGCAAGTATACACACCTTCCAAGTATAATTTGATACCCATATTTTAATTTTAAAACTACCCTTTCTAGGGAATTGCTGTGGCACATTAGGTTAATTCTCCGCCTGCGGCGCCAGCATCCCATATGGGTGCTGGTTCTAGCCCTGGTTGCTCCTCTTCCAGTCCAGCTCTCTGCTGTGGCCCAGGAGGGCAGTGGAGGATGGCCCAAGTGCTTGGGCCCCTGACCCCGCATGGGAGACCAGTAGGAAGCTCCTGGCTCCTGGCTTCGGATCAGTGCAGCTCCAGCCATTGTGGCCATTTGGTGAGTGAACCAACGGAAGGAAAATCTTTCTCTCTGTCTCTTTCTCTCACTGTCTGTAAATCTACCTGTCAAATAAATAAATTGAAAATCTAAAAAAAAAAAAAAAAAAAAAAAAAACTACCCTTTCTAAATAGGTAAGAAAGAAATGTTACAAAGTGGTTAATGTAATGACTGAGAAAGCTATCACTGCGTAATGCTCTTGAGTTATAGTCTGTTATTTAAATAGCAACCAAATACACAACCACACACACATGTACACATACACACAGATACTTGGTAAAAAAGAATTGTCAAACTTTCAGATTTTCTATCCCTTCAAAGTTTGGTAGTCTATTATAACAATAATCACTACCACAACAAAAACTGCAGCATTTAATGGCACTATTAACTCAATAACCTAAAACAGCAACTACATTAATTATATTCATTATACTTAATTGAACATAATCATCTAACCTAACAATTCCTTGTACACTAATTAATAAAACAGCATGTATCCTGGATCAGAAATATATAAAAATAGCCTTTTGATTTTAGTAAATCACTTTTGATTAGAATGTTTGAACCACAATTTTGTATGGGAGGTGCTGAATTACATTTAGTTTTAATATTCTAATGTTTCCTAATGTAATATTACTGCTGATAATCACTAAAAATATAGTGGCAGATTTTTTCTTAATGTAAGCAAATGTTTCCCAGTAGTCTTTTGAGGACATTTACTGCTCGCATTTGCAAGTATTTTGGGAAAGGTTGCTCTCCACAGCAGCTTCTCCATTGTCATCTCTCCCATCAAATGCCACAACAAAACCCTTCACCTCTCTCCAGACACATGGCTTTGCATACTATTTCAAGTTTGTCCCCACAAATAACATTGTGAACTAAATATGTCCATATTATTCTGTTATTATAGCTCTTTTTAAAAAGATTTATTTGAAAGTCAGAGCTACAGAGAGAGGGAAAGACTGAGAGAGAGAGGTCTTTCATCCAATAGTTCACTTCCCAAATGGACATGATGACTGGGACTAGACCAATCTGAAGCCAGGAACCAGGAGATTCTTCCGGGTCTGCCATATAGGTGCAGGGGCCCAAGTACTTGGCCACCTTCTATTGTTTTTCCAGGCCATTAGCAGAAAATGGATCAGAAGATGGGCAGCTGTGACTCGAACTGGTACCCACAGGGGATGCCAGTGTTGCAGGTGGTAGCTTTACCTACTATGCCACAATGTCAGACCCTTTTATAAATAACTCTCTGATTAGAAGAGGTTTCACACACCATTTAAGATTTCTGTCCCAGTGAAGTCACTTCTGACATCAGTAATGGCTGCCATTATTATTATATTCCACTGACACTTTTCTATTCCTTTCTTATTTTCTCTGCCATAATTAACTGGGATTCCCATTTTTGTTTTCCAGGATTTCTATTTATCCTAGCTTGTGACCCAGTATCTCTTTCCCCATATGCACCAATTTAGCCACCATATTTACTTGTCCTCTTGTATATTTGTCACTCCATTAAATTATATATTTATTCTTAATATTTTCAGAACATCTTATTCAAAATTAAGGATTAAAACAATTTATATGCCAATATCTTCCTATGGAAATTATGGTTTGTTTCCCAGTATACACAAAGTATGATAATGATCATGATAAAAGAGCTTTTCAATGCCAAATATGGGTAAAGTACTATGTAACCTGTAATTTTCACATTAATCTAATAATTTGCTAGTAATAATCTCCTTTTGTAGGGAAGAATACCAAGGACCAGAAGTATGAAGCAAGACCACTACCTTACATCCTACACAAAAATCTACTCAATATGGGTTAAAGATCTAAATCTACAGCCCAACACCATCAAATTATTAGAGAACATTGGAGAAAACCTGCAAGATATTGGCACAGGTAAAGAGTTCTTGGAAAAGACCACAGAGGCACAGGCAATCAAAGCCACAAATAACAAATGGGATTTCATCAAATTGAGAAGCTTTTATATTGCAAAAGAAACAATCAGGAAAGTGAAGAGGCAACTGACAGAATGGGAGAAATTATTTGCAAACTACATAACTGATAAAGGATTAATAACCAGAAGATACAAAGAAATCAAGAAACTCAGCAACAACAAAACAAGCAACCCAGTTAAGAAATGGACAAAGGACTTAAACAGACATTTTTCAAAAGAGGAAATCCAAATGGCCAACAGACACATGAAAAAATGTTCAAGATCACTAGCTGTCAGAGAAATGCAGATCAAAACCACAATGAGGTTTCACCCCACCCCAGTTAGAATGGCTTTCATGCAGAAATCAACATATGCTGATGAGGATGTGGGGAAAAAGGTACCCTAATCCACTGTTGGTGGGAATGTAAACTGGTACTACCACTGTGGAAGACAGTTTGGAGATACCTCAGAAATTTGAACATAGATGTATCATATGACCCAGCCATCCCACGCCTGAGAATTTACCCAAGGGAAATGAAATCAGAAAATAAAAGAGTTATCTGCACCCACATGTTTATTGCAGCTCAATTCACAATAGCAAAGACATTGAATCAACCCAAATGCCCATCAACTGAAGACTGGATAGAGAAATTATGGGATATGTACACTCTGGAATACTACACAGCAGTAAAAAATGAAATCCAGTCATTTGGAATAAAATGGATAAATCTGGAAATCATCATACTTAGTGAATAAGCCAGTCCCAAAGGGACAAATACCATATGTTCTCCCTGATCTGTGATAACTAATAGAGCACCTAAAAGGAAACCTGTAGAAGTGAAATTGATACTTTGAGAAGCAATGACTTGAACAGACCTTGTCTTGACTGTTGAGGAACAGTTTTGTTTCCTCTTCTTCATACTATTTGTTGAACTCAATACTTAACATATAGTTATTCATATATATATAATGTCAATTGAAAATACATCTCAGTAAAAAATAAGAGTGGGAATAAGAGAAGGAGGAGGAATTTTGTAAATGTAAAGCTGTACAGTTCTGCATACATTCCTACGGACTTACTCCTAAGACTGTAGTTAAAAAACTTGCCATGGGACCCCAAATCCCATTAAGCTGGGTGGTAAAAATGCCATCTTATTTGGTAAAGTGATCATATTAAGTGTTAAATTGAACATATAGATAGGATTGAGTGTTAAAGGGATCATATAAATAAGATCAAATGTCTGTTAATAAAATAGATAGAATTACAAAGGAGAAAATGTTCCAACATGGGAAACAGTCCACACAGCAGACTCAGAGAATGACAACTGCTTTAAATTGCACTCTGACCTCAGAATTAGCCCTTAAGGCATTCTGGTCTGGCTGAAAAGTCCATAAGAGCATTTCAGGCATGGAAAGCCAAGACACTTTGGGAAAAAAATGTCCTACACGAAGGATCTCTGTGAGACCCCAGTGGAAAAAGGCGGCTATCAAAGAGGGGTGTACTTTTCTCTGAAAGGAACAGAGAGCTTCTACTTTGTTTATGGCCTTATCTAAATACTAATGGAGATTATGGATTCAAAGTCTTCCATAGCCTTGGCAGCTCATGTCAAGAGCCTCAGGAGATCACTGATGTCATACATAACAGTGTCGATTGTTAAACTAACAACAGGAGTCATTGCAGGTTTTTTTTTTTTTTTTGTGGGTGTGTGTGCAAATTGTTGAAATATTTACTTAGTACAGGGTTGGTCTTCTGTGTATGAAGTTAGTTGAAAATGATCTTAATGGAGAATGGGACTGGGAATGGGAGATGGAAGAGGAGGTGGGGTGGGAGTAGGAGAGGGAGGGCGGGTATGGTGGGAAGAATCACTATATTCCTAAAGTTGTACTTATGACATTTATATTCATTAAATTAAAGATTTATTTGAAAAAAAAAGAAAACAAAGCTTTCTGCTTGCTCTCCAATACACACTTCATTGATTCCCTTTTTTATATTTAGCTCAAAATTTAAATACCCCATCTAAAACAGAATATTCCTTAAGAAGTAATTTTTTATTAAAATACCCTTGTTGGAACAAGCATTTTATCACAGCAAATTAGATGCTGCTTGAAATGCTAGCATCCTATATCAGAGTGCTACTTTAAGTCCCAACTAATTTGCACTTCCCATTCAGTTTCCTGCTAATGAACCTGGAAAACAGTAGAAGATGGCCCAAGAATGTGAGTTCCTGCCATCCAGATGGGATATACAGATGCAGTTCCTGACTCTTAGCTTCTTCCTGGCCTATCCTCAACTGATGTGAGCATTTGTGGAGTCAATCAGTGGATGTAAGAGCAATCTCTCTCTCTCTCACTCTGACTCCCCCTGCTCCCTCTCTTTGTCACCTTTGCTTTCAAATAATATTTTTTTAAAAAAAGAGCATCTGGCTAATGTTCTTTAGAGCATTTATTATTCTATGAAAATAATGTTTACAATCTGTTTACTTATTTATTATCTCCTCCTAAGAGAATGGAAATTTTCTGTAGAGGAATGAATTAAGTGGGGTGGAGGAAGAGAATATTTCAGAACTTGACCCCTTGCAGAAACATCAAGCCCACTTTTGAGTATAAATGAATCAATTTTACATCCCCTTCAATGGATAATGGATGATGGATAAAGAAAATGTGGCATGTTTATGTGATGGAATATTATTAAGTCTTTAATCCTGTCACTTGTGACAATATGAATGAACCAGTAGGAAATTATGCTAAGTACAATAGGTCCAACACAGGAAGACAAAGTGTTCATGATCTCACTTCACTTGGACTGTAAAAGAGCAATACTCAACGATGCAGACTAGAATGCTCTGCTAGGGCCTGGGGCAGAGCATGCTGAGGAGGTACCTTGTTTCAGCTAAGCGGGATGAGTAAATCCCTAGAGAGCATGATGCCTATGAATAATAATACTATGCAGTAGTCTCTCCTTACTGACGGCTTCACTTTCCATACTTTCAGTCATCTGTATGCAAATGACATCTGGAAATATTAAATGGGAAATTATGGAGATAAGCATATTTTTTGAAAAAAACATTTATTTTATTTATTTAAAAGTCAGAGTTATAGGGAGAAAGGGAGATATAAAGAAAGAGAGATCTTCCATCTGCTGATTAATAGCCAGGGCAGCATATTACCAGGGAGCTGTATAGGAAGTGGAACAGCTGACCTTGATTGAGTGCCCATATGGGATGATAGCTTCACAAGCTTGACTCAATACACCAAAATATCATCTCCAACAAGCATGAGTTTTAAATTGGACCACATCCTTTGTGGCATGATGGAATCTTGTGCAGAACTGCAGTCCTGTCCTAGATGTGAATCAGCCCTTTGTCCAGTGTTTCCCACTACATATGCTACCTGCCCACTAATCACTAACTAGCTGTCTCAGTTATCAAGTTGCAGCATTTTTTAAAGATTTATTTATTTTACTTGAAAGGCAATTACAGACACACACACACACACACACACAGAGAGAGAGAGAGAGAGAGAGAGAGAGAGAGAATATCTTCCATCCACTAGTTCACTCCACAAATGGCTGCAATGGCTTAGGCTAGGACAGGCTGAAACCAGGAGCCTAGAACTCCATCTGTTTCTCCTATGTGGGTGGCAGGGGCCCAAGTAATTGCACTATCCTCTAATAATTTTCCAGGGAGCTAGATGGGAACAGCTGGGACATGAATGGGAGCCCTTATGGGAGATGCTGGCATTGCAGACAACAGCTTAACCCGCTGCACCACAATGCCAGCCCTGACTGTAGCATTTATTTTACTTCATAATGGCCCCAAAGCACAAAAATAGTAACCAGGAAATTCAGATATGACAAGGAGAAACCTATTATTTTTTTTAACTTTTATTTAATGAATATAAATTTCCAAAGTACGACTTATGGATTACAATGGCTTCCCCCCCATACCGTCCCTCCCACCCACAACCCTCCCCTTTCCCACTCCCTCTCCCCTTCCATTCACATCAAGATTCATTTTCAATTATCTTAATATACAGAAGATCAGCTTAGTATACATTAAGTAAGGATTTCAACAGTTTGCTCCCACACAGAAACATAAAGTGAAAAATAATAGATGATTTTTTAAATGATGATGAAATCAGATCAGACCTATTGTCATGTTTAATCCCAGTGAGAGTCAAGTTGGGAATTGATAATTTCTTTTTTTTTTTTTTTTTTACAGAAGATCAGTTTAGTATGCATTAAGTAAAGATTTCAACAGTTTGCACCCCCATAGAAACACAAAGTGAAATATATTTTTTGAGTACTCGTTATAGCATTAAGTCTCAATGTACAGCACGCTAAGGACAAAGATCCTACATGAGGAGTAAGTGCACAGTGACTCCTGTTATTGACTTAACAAATTGACACTCCTGTCTATGGCATCAGTAATCTCCCTATGCTCCAGTCATGAGTTTCCAAGGCTATGGAAGCCCTCTGAGTTCTCCGACTCTTATCTTGTTTAGACAAGGTCATAGTCAAAGTGGAGGTTCTCTCCTCCCTTCAGAGAAAGGTACCTCCTT
Source organism: Oryctolagus cuniculus (assembly GCF_051225735.1). NCBI lineage: Eukaryota > Metazoa > Chordata > Mammalia > Lagomorpha > Leporidae > Oryctolagus > Oryctolagus cuniculus. The sequence goes on along the minus strand of NC_142874.1, from coordinate 61,399,275 downwards.
CTTTGAAGACCTGTTCTTTCCACTGGGATCTCACTCACAGAGATCTTTTTGCCAGAGTATCTTGGCTTTCCATGCCTGAAATACTCTCATGGGCTTTTCAGCCAGATCTGAATGCCTTTAGGGCTGATTCTGAGGCCAGAGTGCTATTTAGGACATCTGCCATTCTATGAGTCTGCTGAGGAGAAGCCTATTATAATAGATATGTATGTGTAGAAGAAAAAAACTTGTGTGTGTGTGTGTGTGCATGTGTGTTTCAGAATTTCTGTGGCTCCAGGCACCCACTGGGTATCTTGGAATGCATCTCATGTAGATAAGGACTAATTACTAATTGTGTAGTTGAGATTTTCTAAAGCAGTCAACTTTAAATGTTTCACCATGTCTAGAAAAATATAGTAACTGTGTGAGGTAATTGACATATTAGTTTCAGTGTGGTAATCATTTCACAATGTGCACATATATGAGTATCATATTATACACCACAGTCTTAAGGCATGTACAATTATTATTTGTCAAAAATAAAAGTTCACAAGATGAGGAATCTAATAAATTTCATATTCTCAATTACTAAAAATACCAAAGGGAGAAATGTAAGTATTTATAGAATACACAAAAATACTTTAGTGGTGTTCAAATGCTTAATTTAAAAAGTAAGCCCATTTATGATTAAATCATTTAAGGAATTAATTACTTCTAATTTCTGGAACACACTTTCTTTAAAATGATTCTACAAAGTAACTACTCCTTCTGTCATTTCCTGCTCCTTCTGCTTTGTAATTCACGGCTCTCCATTCCACACACAGTTCATATATTACCTGATATAAGAAGTACTTTCTGGCCTAGAACAATCTGATTCAGCTATCTAGTACTATGAAATAGACATGTATGATCCTCAAAGCACTTTTGTTATTTTTGTCATATAAAATACAAGTTAAAACATACATATATGCAACCATTTTGATAAAATGATAGACTTTCATTTTTTATAGTTGAATAGCATTCCATTGTGTGTGTGTGTGTGTGTGTGTGTATTTGTATCATTTTTCTATCCATTCACCTGATGGTGAATATCTTGGCTGATGCCATATTCTGGTTATTGTGGATAGTGCTTCAATAAATGTGGCAATGTAGGTATCTCTTTGATATAATACGTTCATGTGGTTTAGATATACACTCAGCAGTGGGATGCATGGGTCATATGGCAAGTCTATTTCTAGTATTTAAAGAAATATCCAAACTATAGGGGCCAGTGCTATGGTGCAGTGGGTTAATGCTCTGGACTGAAGCGCTGGCATCCCATATGGGTGCCAATTCGAGACCTGGTTGCTCCACTTCCCATCCAGCTCTCTGCTACAGCCTGGAAAAGCAGTGGAAGATGGCCTAAGTTCTTGGATCCCTGCGCCCGCGTGGGAGACCCAGAGGAAGCTCCTGGCTCCTGGCTCCTGGCTTTGGATCGGCACAGCTCTGGCCATTGTGGCCAAATGTGGAGTGAACCATCAGATGGAAGACCTCTCTCTCTCTGCCTCTCCTCTCTCTGTGTAACTCTGACTTTCAGAAAAAAAAAAATATATATCCATACTCTTTTCCACAGAGGATGCACTAATTTACATCCTTACCAACAAGAATTCCCTTTTCTCTACATCCTCCTCAGAATTAGTGGTTCTTTCTGATAACAGCCATTTGTGACAGGCTCTTGAGGTGACGTAATTATAACTAGGATATATGTTTCCCTGATTGTTATAGTGAGCATTTTCATATATTTTTGAACATTTTCATTTCTTGTTTTGTAACTGTTGAGGTCCTTTACCCATTTCTTAGCTGGACTAGTTGTTTTATTGTTGTTGTTGTTGCGTTTTTTGAATTGCTTATGTATTCTAGTAAAATGAGATGGCATAAAAATATAAATACAGGACAGGTGCTTTGGCACAGAGGGTAAAGCCATAACCTGCAGCTCCGGCTTCCCATATGGGTGCCCATTCAAGTCCCGGCTGCTCCTCTTCCAATTCTGCTCTCTGCTGTGGCCTGGGAAAGCAGTGGAAGATGGCCCAAGCACTTGGAACACTGCATCCATGTGAGAGACCCAGAAGAAACTCCTGGCCCTGCTCCAGCCATTGCAGCCAGTTGGGGAATCAACCAGCAGATGGAAGACCTTTCTCTCTGTCTCTCCCTCTCTCTGTCTATAACTCTACCTCTCAAATAAATAAATAAATATTTTCTTAAAAAAAATACAACCACGGGCTGGCGCCATGGCTCACTAGGTTAATCCTCCTCCTGCAGCGCCAGCATCCCGTATGGGTGCCAGTTCTAGTCCCAGTTGCTCCTCTTCTAGTCCAGCTCTCTGCTGTGGCCCGGGAAGGCAGTGGAGGATGGCCCAAGCACTTGGGCCCTGAACCTACAAGGGAGACCAGGAAGAAGCACCTGGCTCCTGGCTTAGGATCGGCACAGCATGCTGGCCATAGCGACCAGTTGGGGGGTGAACAAATGGAAGGAAGACCTTTCTGTCTCTCTCTCTCTCTCATTGTCTAACTCTATCTGTCAAATAAATAAATAAATAAAAATACAGCTACCACATGTCCTCCCCTACAGGTGGGAGCCAAAATTAAAAACAAAAATCAGAAAAGCAAAAAAATACATGTGCGTAGCAGTTTTGTTGCAAATAGTGCTTTGTCAAATATTGTTTTTAATCTTTGTCAAATTAAGAATTATATGCTAGTTTAGTTTTTTAAAAAACAAACACAGAGCCTTGTGTTTCAATGAATATGGTTGATAGTTTGCTTTGCTTATAACTAAAAGGTATCAAGACTGCAGCTTCCATTGAAAAACCAGTAAATGTGTAAATATTTTAAATGAAGTGAGAAGATGATACAATTTCCTAATCCAAATCCAAGTAAAAGTAACACCCAAAGGGGCCGGTGCCACAGCTCACTAGGCTTATCCACCTCCTGCGGTGCTGGCACCCCGGGTTCTAGTCCTGGTCCGGGCGCTGGATTCTGTCCCGGTTGCTCCTCTTCCAGTCCAGCTCTCTGCTGTAGCCCGAGAGTGCAGTGGAGGATGGCCCAGGCCCTTGGGCCCTGCACCCCATGGGAGACCAGGAGGAAGCACCTGGCTCTTGGCTTCGGATCAGTGCAGCGTGCTGGCCGCAATGAGCCGGCCGTAGAGGCCACTTGGGGGGTAAAGCAACAGAAAAAGGAAGACCTTTCTCTCTGTCTCTCTTTCTCACTGTCTAACTCTGCCTGTGAAAAAAAAAAAAAAAAGTAACACCCAAAGAATTAAATTACTCCTGAAGGTAATTTTGCTACGAAGATATTTTCTAATTGAAGGAATTTTTCAATCAAGATTTTTCTGCTTTAGAAGCAAAACAACAGAAACCAAATTCAGAATAGGTTCTCTATGGGCTCTAGAGTGGAGATATATTTAGCATAAATGCGGGATCCCTAAGGATATCACTCTTGTACTATATAAACCAAACTAAGTGGCTCCACCACTCATTACCAGGTGTCTGCAAGGAAGTGTCTTACCTTCAGCAAATCTGCAGGCAGGAAAAACAAGTTCCATATAAATTTTAGCTAACAGACTTATTCATTACTTTGGCACAGACCATGTCCTATTAACTTGATATTTGTAATAATCTAGTAAGTAAAGTTCACAGAGAGATGGAAAATATAAATAGATAGGGTAAAGTACTCTGCTGAATGTCACAGAGCTAGCAAATGGCAGAGTTAAAACCATCCAAAGCAGCAATGCTTCTAAACTATTAATCTGCCTCCGTGTTTCATGTTGATGCCCCTGATATCACTTGAAAATTCTGATTACCAAATTCATCAAGAGGATGAGTCCCTATCCCCCACTGAAAGTTCTCATTGCCAAATACATATTTCAAGGATGTTTCCCTATACTTACATCAGCGTTTATGGAATTAGAATGTCATAGCAAGGATGTGGGGGGTGGTACTTAAGATGTGTATTGACTTTCTTTCAGAGCCCATGATGATTTTCTTCTGCTAAATTAAAAGACTATACATTATATAGATAACATTTACAAAATAAAATGCTCTAGTTAAGATAGTTGAATTAATAAAACATTAAAAATAGAGGACATATTAGATATCTGATATTTTTCCATTTTATAGATAGATATCGATAAAACAATGTATGTTAATATACGTACACATGTGCATGCACAACATTTGCTGAGTGTAATCACAATGCTTTTAAGGATGTCATACTTTTGTCCATATTTTTAAGAGAAAAATTCTAAATCTGTTTTAGGGGAATCTATTAGTAGGAACATTCCAATATGGATATGTTCTTACAGAAGAACAGGAAAAGGATAGTCTCTGCTGTGCTAAATGACGACCTTACTCATCCTCACCAAAATATGTGTTCACTTGGACCTCAAATAAGAAGAGTTCCATTACACTGGTAATGGGAAATAATGCCAGTCAAGAGATTTTAATCTGATATTTCAGTATTTTTAAGATTTTATTTATTTTATTTGAGAGGTAGAGTTACAGACAGTGAGGGGGAGAGACAGAGAGAAAAGTCTTCCTTCCATTGGTTCACTCCCCAGATGGCCACAATGGCCGGAGATGTTCCAGTCTGAAGCCAGGAGCCAGGCACTTCCTCTCAGTCTCCCACATGGGTGCAGGGGTCCAAGGACTTGTGCTATCTTCCACTGCTTTCCCAGGCCATAGCAGAGAGCTGGATGGGAAGTGGAGCAACCAGGTCTCGAACTGGCACCCATATGGGATGCCGGCGCTTCAGGCCAGGGCATTAACCCACTGCACCACAGCACTGGCCCCTATAGTTTAGATATTAGAACCAGTGCCCACACGGCGCTGCAGGTGGAGGATTAACCTACTTACTGCGCCACAGCGCTGGCCCCCTTTAATTCTTGTGCAACAGAAAGTGAAGGACAAGGTGTTGTAGCTGTAGCATATTAGACATGTCAACTGTTGAATATCTCTTTCATGCAGGGACTTCTCCATTTACCTTGGTCATGTTTACTTGAACTTTTCTTTAAATGACCTTGTCGTGGCAAGCCAATGTTCACAACTCTTTAAGATAGATAGATAGATAGATAGATAGATAGATAGATAATCAGGTAATAAATAAAATTAGATACCAAAAGAAGATTTTCTCAGTTTCAATTACATATTTACTTTATGTAAAAAATGTTTACTGCTCATTCCTAAATCCTAAGCTTTGAGTTTCTTGCTTGGGATAAGACAAAAATAAAGCTTCCTTGGGGAATTCCTAATCAGGTAGAGAAAGCAGATATCAGGCCTGTGATAGGTACTTTGCTTAGGAAGTACAGGCTGCTATGAAAGCAAATAACACGAAGTCCTAACAAGGCTAAAATTCCTAGAAATTGGTCTTAAAGGGTACTATATGAATTTAATCTGAATGATGAATAGCAGTTAGGTACCGAGAAGGCATTGCTGAAATGGAAATAATATATATAAAATCTGCAAACAAAATGTCAATATGCTTTTCTGGAAATAAAAGGAAAACAAAGTTCGTGTGGAGCACAGATAAAAGGGGAAAGAAATCTAATCAGATAGGATGCATCAGGCCAGATGATTTAAGATACCAAGTCATGTTAATGATTTGTGGTATTATACTAAGCATAATGAAATGTTTTTTAATCATTTTGATTCAAGAGCTGATATATGATAGATCTGCATTCATCAAAGATCACTGGAGTTTCACATCATAAATTGATGAAAAGATAAATAGATGATAGATAGATAGATGGATAGATGATTGATAGACAGACAGATGACCAGCCACAAAGCTACTGGAAGGGCCAAGTTAAGAGTTGAGTATTGGCACTGGAGGGAGAAAAAACTGGAATAGATTCAGGGCTAACCTAGAGCAAGAATAAATTAGTATGGTGTTCATTTAGAAGTAAGATTGAGATAGGCTTGATGAAACTAAAAATAAAAGTATTAACTTTGGATAAGAAGTGATTCTTCCCTCTCTTATTCCCACTCTTACATTTAACAGCGATCACTTTTCAGTTAAGTTTCAGCACTTAAGAAGAATTGTGTATTGATTACAGTATTCAACCAAAAGTATTAAGTAGAACAAACAAAAAAAAATACTAAGAGGGATAACATATTAAGCTGCTCATCAACAGTCAGGGTGAGGGCTGATCAAGTCACCGTTTCTCATAGTGTTCATTTCACTTTAACAGGTTTCCTTTTTGATGCTCAGTTAGTTGTCACCTATCAAGGAGCACAAGTGGTATTTGTCCCTTTGGGATTGGCTTATTTCACTCAACATGTGCAATTCGGGACATGCTCAAGCTGACTTACCTCAAACGGTAGTTAGAAACATACCAGGGGATTCGAATTCAATCCCATCGAGGTGGCATGTACCAATGCCATCTCACTAGTCCCAGTGATCAATTTCTGTTCACAATTGATCATAATGATAGGACTAAGAACCAAAGGGATCACAGAAACAAGAATAGTGTCTGCAAATACTAGCTGATAGAATAAAAAAGGGAGAGAATGATCCAACATGGGGAGTGAGATACACAGCAGACCCATAGAATGGCAAATGTCCTAAACAACACTCTGGCCTCATAATCAGCCCTTAAGGCATGTGGATCCGGCTGAAATGCCCATGAGAGTATTTCAGGCATGGAAAGCCAAGACACTCTGGGGGGAAAAAAAAATAAATGAAAGATCTCTGCGAGTGAGATCCCAGTGGAAAGAACAGGTCATCAAAGAAGGAGGTACATTTCTCTGAAGGGAGGAGAGAACCTCCACTTTGAATATGACCTTGTCTAAACAAGATAAGAGTCGGTGAACTCAAAAGGCTTCCATAGCCTTGGAAACTCATGACTGGTGCATAGGGAGATTACTGATGCCATAAACAGGAGTGTCAATTTGTTAAGTCAACAACAGGAGTCACTGTGCACTTACTCCTCATGTAGGATCTCTGTCCTTAGTGTGCTGTACATTGAGATTTAATGCTATAACTAGTACTCAAACAGTATTTTTCACTTTATGTTTCTGTGTGGGAGCAAACTGTTGAAATCTTTACTTAATGTATGCTAAACTGATCTTCTGTATATAAAGAGCATCGAAAATGAATCTTGATGTGAATGGAAGGGGAGAGGGAGTAGATAAGGGGAGGGTTGCGGGTTGGAGGGACGTTATGGGGGGGAAGCCATTGTAATCCATATTCTGTACTTTGGAAATTTATATTCATTAAATAAAAGTTAAAAAAAAAAAAAAGAAGTGATTCTTCCACTGAAAGAAGTGCTAACTGTAAAAGGTGATAGAGATGGTGGCATTTGTTGGTAAATCCAAAGAGCTTGTTAGATGGTTTATATTTTTTCAGGGAAGTAGAGAAAGATGATATTAGAAGCATATACAGGCCGGCGCCATGGCTCAATAGGCTAATCTACTCCACCTAGCGGCGCCGGCACACCAGGTTCTAGTCCCGGTCGGGGCACCGGATTCTTTTCCGGTTGCCCCTCTTCCAGGCCAGGTCTCTGCTGTGGCCAGGGAGTGCAGTGCAGGATGGCCCAAGTGCTTGGGCCTTGCACCCCATTGGAGACCAGGAGAAGCACCTGGCTCCTGCCTTTGGATCAGCACAGTGCCCTGGCCGCAGTGCGCCAGCAGTGGCGGCAATTAGAGGGTGAACCAACAGCAAAAGGAAAACCTTTCTCTCTGTCTCTCTCTGTCTCTCTCTCTCACTATCCACTCTGCCTGTCCAAAAAAAAAAAAAAAAAAAGCATATATGGACTTAAAAACCAAAAGTGATTAAAGAAGCATGTCTAAATTTTAGCTCCTTATTTCTGCATTGCGCTGGAGAGTTGGTAAGTGAAAGGAATTAGGGAAGCTACAAGGTTAGACGTGAGAGAGTCAAGGATCTGAAAAGTAGATTGATGTATAGAATTAACAAGATTAGTATTAGTACTTTCGATGGACAAGATTATTGTTAACAGAGGGCAACATTTTCAATAAAGTGGTTGGTACTATAGATGCATATGATAAAAACATTTACCCTAATATTATGTGTGCAAAATGGGCAAGGGTTTTTAAAGTGTGGATTAACAGCAGCAAGGAAGCTGCTGCAGGACTGAGAAGGGCATTTACCATGCTGCTTGCCAGTTATGTGCACAGAGTAGAGAAGAACAAACTCCACCAGGAAGCTAAGCAGGGAAGTAGTCCCCTCAGGATACAATAAGAGTTTTGTTAATACAATATAAGAAATGTTAGTTGAAGAAATTAAAGAGGTAAGAGCCTTCATTAATCCTGAGAAGTGAGTTTAGAAACAAATAACAATGCTAGCCAATTTTGTAATTAGATTATCAATTTTTGCTTAACATTTTATTTTGCCACAAATACAGGTGGACACAGCACTTTATCAAGAGGAATATAACCTATAGTATGGGTATGAACCCTTTAGTGAAAAATATGAACTCTATAACTTTTGTTGTTTTGTTTTTCAAATAAAAACCAAATCCCTTATCAAATACTACATGAGATAATATGTGAGAAAATGGGTTTTTATAGCAAAACACCAAAAGATATAAAGCATGTGGCTGCCACAGTCTGGGGTGATATACCTGGCCGACTGGTGATAACAGAGCAGGTAAAGCATATAATTTACTTATATGAACCTTAGACAGCGAAGTTTCTGATGCAAAGGTAAAAGCTTTTGGCTTTCCAATCTTCACAGATTTAGTCAGGTACTGATCATTCTTCTGCTATCAGTAACTAGTATTAAACACTACATGCACTTGGATTTTTACACTCAAGTAGAGTGCATCAAAGATCCTTTTCTCCTTTCCCACCCAGTGTTCAAGCTTACATAAGATATCATTACTGAAATTATAAATATACTACTCATTATTTAGTAATAAGGGCATATTTTCTATTGGGCTTTAATAAAAATACGTGGTAGATACCAAATATGCTATATATCTTGCTTTTAGTTAAGCGAGAAATGTTGTAGAGCTAGGAGTTCTTATTTTCCCATTTAGTATAAGAACAAGATGTGAAGGTAAATTATGATGACTACAATATTTTTTAAAAAAATTTATTTATTTATTTGAGAGGCAGAGTTACAGATGGGGGTGAGATAGAGAGAGAGGTCTTCTATCCACTGGTTCACTCCCCAGATGGCTGCAGCAGCTGGAGCTAGGCCAATCTAAAGCCAAGAGCCAGGAGATTCTTCCTGGTCTCCCTCATGGGTGCAGGGTCCCAAGCACTTGGGCCATCTTCCATTGCTTTCTCAAGCCATTAGCAGAGAATTAGATTGGAAGAGGAGCAGCCAGGACAGGAGCTGGTGCCCATATGGGATACCAGTGCCACAGGCAGGGGCTTAACCTACTATACCACAGTACCGGCACCAGACTACATTCTAATTTTAAATAATTCTCCAAATTTCTACTAATAATATAATGCTGAACTTCATAAAATCTAACTTTTAAATAAATGCATTGCTTTATTTTTGTTGAATTTTTTAAAATTTTATTTAAGGTATATAAGTTTCTATATTTCATAAGTACAGATTTAGGAACATAGTGACAGTTGACATATTTATATAACTTTGACATTTTTCTAATTTTCAGATAAATATTCTGATGGAAAAAATTAGCACTGATACTTTAAGCCATCTGCCTTATATAATCACAAATTGTGGGTCATTTATACAGAAAAAATTAATGACGGCCGGCGCCGCAGCTCACTAGGCTAATCCTCCGCCTTGCGGCGCCCGCACACCGGGTTCTAGTCCCGGTCAGGGCGCCGGATTCTGTCCCAGTTGCCCCTCTTCCAGGCCAGCTCTCTGCTGTGGCCAGGGAGTGCAGTGGAGGATGGCCCAAGTCCTTGGGCCCTGCACCCCATGGGAGACCAGGAGAAGTACCTGGCTCCTGCCTTCAGATCAGCGCCGTGCGCTGACCGCAGCACACCAGCCGCAGCGGCCATTGGAGGGTGAACCAACGGCAAAGGAAGACCTTTGTCTCTGTCTCTCTCTCTCACTGTCCACTCTGCCTGTCAAAAAAAAAATTAATGAAGACTATTTTCCACTGTATTTTCTTTTAAATTTTTAATACTTCTATAAATTTTAGAATTAGTATTTCAAATTAGTTCTAGTAATAATACTCACATTTGATAAAAATAAAAAAAAACTTAAACAATTCTAATTCAAAAATCTTTGAGAGTCTACAGTGTGCAAAGCACAATGAAAGATACCGGAATTACAAAGAATCAAAAATAGACAGATTGTAATTTCCGAATATTTGGAGTTTATATTCCAGTAATAGAGGATATAAGTAGGAACACTAAGTTATGAAAAGTGCTATAGTAAAATGTATATATGAATTAATGTTTAAAAATAGGTGGTGTATGGTGGAGACACAAACATGTAGTAGAAAACTGAGCTTAAAGCATAAGTAGGAATTGAGCACAGAAAAGCACAACTATTAAAGCTAGAACAAAGAGAAAAGGATTTAAGAAATAAAAAATGGAGATGATAAGATGTGTCAGTTTCCTAGAGCTCTCACAAAGTAGGTGGCTTAAAACAACAGAAATTTACTCTCAGCCCTGGATTCTGGAAACCTGAAATCAAGGTGCCAGTGGAGTGGGTCCTTCTGAGGACTCTGAAGGAGAAACTATTTTGAGCCTTTCTTCCAGCTCCTCCTGACAGCTGGCAATGTGGGGTATTCCGTGGATTGTAGATGCACCACTACAGTGTCTGCCTGCCTCTTCACATGGCATTGTCTGTGCAGCTCAGCCTCTTCCTCTACAGTCACCACTAATACCGGCTGGGAGACCTACCCAACCCCAGAGTAACCTCACCCAATTACAACTGTGACAACTCTATTTTCGAACAAGATCACATTACAAGTTGCCAAGGGTTAAGGCATCAATGCATCTTTTTGAAGGTGATACAACTAAATGAATAACATGAGAGTGAGGGTACTTCAAAAAATTTGTATAAAATGGAATTAAACACATTTATTTTTGTGCAAATTGTTTTTTAAATCTATGCATAATTCATCCATCACATGCATTTTTCTTGAATATAAGATGCCTCTTCTATGCATGAATTTCAAAATGTTTGCACCAAAATGAATTTATCCTTTAATTCCATCTTCCATGAGCTTTTTGGAGGACATTTGTACAAGAGCTAACATTTATTCAGTAGCAATGAAGCATTATGTATACATTAAGTATTTTACATTCACGTTATCATTGGTTGTTAATATATTCTTAGTTTTATGTATTTATTTTCTAACATCATTGAGAGAGTTAAGTGGGGTAGTCATCTTTCACACACCAAAGCCAATAAAAAATCCCATATTTTAGCCATTATGCTTTCCTGCCTCCCCAGTAATCCAATTTAGTTAGATCTATGCATGGCACATGGCAATAGAAGAGGTAAGTAAAGAAAGAATGGCATATCTGAAAAATATGATGGAACTTGTACTTTACTTGAACATAAGCATACATTGTGTGTTAATGATGATAATCAGATACACGTTTTGTTTTAAAAACTGGTAGAAATATGTACCTCAGTTTTGGCAAGGAGTGATGCAATCAAGCCCGCATTGCTATGGAATAGGAGACTACTTGATGAGAGTTATAATTAAGAGGGTGCTTCAAAAAGTGTAAGGAAATTTTTGAAATCCATACATAGCTTTTTTCATAATGTGCATTTTCCATAAAGCTTTCCTTGTACACTCATATACATTACATAAGAAGAACAGCTCAATGAGAGATGCCAAGTTTAACAATCTAAACCATGTTATTATTTTTTGTTTGTTTCTTGTTTTAAGATTTATTCATTTATTTGAATGCAGTTACAGAGAGGTGGAGGCAGAGAGAGGGATAGATATAATCTACCTCCATCCTACCTGTATCTCTACCTGTATCTCTCGATTGCTTTTCTAAGTAAATAAAAAGAGACTAGCAAAACCTTAAAAAAGAAAATGTTTTAAATCCAATGAAAAAATAAAGCATTAATAAGAAAAAGACCATTGGTAAAATAAGACAGAAATTAGTCAAAAATATTTTGAATCTAGGTTTTCATAATAAGCTAACATATCTAATATTGCATAATATTTTTTGCCTTTCCTACATATTGTGTGTTATGGTATCCCAGAAAAAGTTAATAGTTAGATATACTGCAATAGTAATGTGTCTACTAAAATGAAAACAATACAGATAATATGGCTTATATTTTGATTGGTGAATATTTTAATTTCTATTTCAAATATCAAGAAAATATAACTTGTCATATTTTCAAAAAGACTATGTGGATATAATGTAAGGTCATTGTATGAAGAAATAGAAAAAAGGCTGAGTTACAAAACTAATTTTGTTGTTCATGTAGTGATTTCCAATATTGCTTTTGACACATCCTAAAATGAGATAGTTTCATTTCAGTTATTTTTCACAATCCTAACCTATTATCTTCCCATGGAATCTGTTGTAAATAAACTATGATGCGAATTTTATAATATGAATTATTACACCAAAACCTTAATATCATTAGGAAATATGAGTAGTTCTCAACAGTGTTTATGATGTCCAAATTGTTCTACATATAAATCTAACTCTTAAAAACCTACAAGGTAATATGTCATCTCAATTGTAAAATGACATAGGATGATTAAGTTGATCAACGTTACACAGCTAAGTGATACAGTAAATTTTTAAACCCAGGTATCAGTAATATTGCAGATCAAGTCTCCTAACAGTTTGGAGCTAAGGGTTCCTTTTCTGTTCTCTTTTTTGCTGTGAAAGTCAAATTCAATAAAGAATCAATAAGGACAAACTTAGGTTTGACATTGCTGACATCCAATTCCATAGTTAGAGGACATATTCTGGAGATTTGGAAATGCAGAGGAATGAGACACTGTCATTTTATTTGCCTGCCTGTCTCATTCAGATTCCCAAACCTGATAGTTATATACATAGTAACTTTTCTCTACTCCTATCTCTAATTATCACAAAGGGTTTCACAGAATTATAAAATAACAGTAATTTGAATTTTAAACACTTAAAATAATTATGTGTCATATAGCTTTTGGGTACAGAAAGGAACTTCACATGATCAGATGTAAAGTTGGAAGTTTCAGCCCATCCAAAATGCCAGGAATAATTACTACAAAATTTCAAGCTGAAATTAATGAAAAGCAACACTTCTCCCATTATATTTGATAGAGTAATTTGCAGGAATCATATAAAGTTTCCATTCAGTGCAAGAACTCTTTTTAAAATTTAGTACAGAAAGTGTTTATAACAGAACCAAAGTCCTTTGGCAAGATGTTTAAATAGAGTGTAATGCTTAAGCCAATGTTCATGCACTGTGACAGGAGTCTTCATTTGATATGTACTTTGCCATTCATTTTCTAACTGGAAATATCAATATGGAGACTTTATCATGCATGACAATGTTCAAAAAATGTTTATTACTTCTTTTAATAGCAACATATCTTGAAAGGCTAGAATAAACCATTCAAATGTCCTTATTATAAAATGTAGGACTAATTCTTTGACCTATTAATTCTCTTGTGTTTAGAGTACATTGTGTGGGTTCAAAATGTTTGAACTTGTAAGTATCCTGCCAGTTCTGTTTTTTTCAACTCTAAAAGGCTATTCAGTACAGGGAAAACTTAACCTCTCAATGGAAATATGAGGGAACTTCAATTTCAAATCCATGCATAGTTTTTTCATAACGGACATTTTTCATGAACTTTTTGAAGATTCATTTTATGCATGATTTCAACCTTTTCTGCACCAAAATAAACTTATGTTTACTTCCATTTCCCATAAAATTTTTAAAGTCACCTCCTATAGTAATGTAAGCTAAAAGACTGGAAGAATTGTACCACAGTACTTCTGACTTTAGTGTCAATACATAAACAACTCCGAAGTTGTCACTGCTGCCCTCACAATAGCAACAGTAACAAAGAGGAAGAAATAGAAGGACAATGCAGTTTCTTAGCCGTATCAAAGAACTGGTGTTGCAGGGTAAAAAGTCACTGAGATACTGGGGAAGAGCCATGGATCCACAGAATCACAAGTAAGATGTGCTGACGTTGAACAGAACCCACTGAAATCATAACTGGTAAGACAATTAATGATAATAGTTAATGGCGATTTTAATAAAATACTGGAAGTTAAACACGAGCTAATATGAGAGTGAGAAACTTCGGGGTGGGAGACAAATTCCGAGAGAAGCACAGATATATTTGTGGGTCTATTTCCAGGAATACCCCGTCATCCCATTTCTCGCAGCGGAGAGCCAAAACTGATGCCTTTGGCTCTGACAACAGTAGAGGAAATCTAACCTATTCTGAAATAATTCGAGAGCAATCTCCATCACAAACCTCTATGCTCCAGAGGAAAACACATTTTCTGAGCTGTGCTACCCACAAGGGAAAGACATTTGCCTAACCCCAGCCTCCTCTAGGCTTCCTGTGTCTCCTAAGGGGAGAAAATCCTAAAGAACTTGGAATTAATCATAAGATTATACACTTTCCTTGCCACAATTTTTTATGATTCATTTATTATGTCAGAGTTACAGAGAGAGAGAAGAGAGACAGAGATCTTCCATTTGCTGGCTCAATTCCCAGATGTTCGCAATGGCCAGTTCTGGGCTAGGCTGAAACCAGGAGTCAGGGTCTTCATCCAGGTCATCCCTGCAGTGTGCATGGGCACAAGGACTTGAGCCATCTTCTGCTGCTTTCCCAGGCAATTAGCAGGGAGATGAATTGGAAGTGGAGCAGCTGGGACATGAACCAGCATCCACATGAAATACTGTTGTTCCAGGCAATGTATCAAACGTTCAAGAAAGAAATAATATCCATTTGACACAGTATTTTCATAAATAATAAAAGAGGTCAACAAAACAGAATAGAGAATTCATAAATAGCCAAAAATTAAATATGCACTTATCACTGTATAAAAAAATTAAAAATGGACCTTATACCTAAATGCAAAAATTAAAACAACATTTTTAGAAGAAAATATTGGAAGAAATATTTTCCATTCTTGTTAGGCCATTTATTTACTGTGATATCAAAGTCACAGTCATATACATATATATAATTTGAACTTTATAAAATATTGGCTTTTATATAATTTGAACTTCATAAAAATATCTGCTTTTCAAAAATTATGGCTAGGAGAATAAAAAGACAAGCTATAATCTGATAGAAAATATTTACAATTATATATATAAAGATGGGTTTTCTTCCAAAATACGTATATAATATGTAACAATAATTAAAAAGAAAGAAAACAACTCAAAGAATAGATGGATAAAATATTTGATTAGATACTTTGTCAAAGAAGGTATACTGATGGCAAATACTCAAATAAAAAGATGTACAACATGACTGAGAAAGTGAAAACAATAAGATATCTTCACAGAAATATTAGAAAAGCAGATTAAAGACTGACTATTGCAAGGATTTGCAAGGACTGAAGGAACCAGAACTCTGGCACATGCTGGTGGGAATGTAAAATGGTACCACCACTTTGGAAAATGGTTTGATAGTTATAAAGTTGAACATCTATCTCATGATTCAGTCATTCTACTCCCTGGTATTTCCTAAGAAAAATCAAGGCATATATCTATACAAACTGTCTTATGCAGATTTTTATAACATTTTTTTTGTTTTTTATCTCCAAAACTGGAAATGATTCAAATGTATATACTTGCATAAGTTGAAAAATACATTGTATTCTACACATACAATGGATTATCAAATAGGAATAAATGGAATTAATCCTTAATATACAAAAGGGCATTCTCAAGAAAAGTATGTTAAATGAAAGAGACCAGATAAATATACTGTATGTTTTTACTAACATAAAATTTTAGAACAGTAGTTACCTGAGGATGGGGCAAAGGGTTGGAGAGGAGGAAGGAGATGCTACAGGGGTATGATGAAATTTGGGAAATAATGGCTGTGTTTAGTATCTTGAGAGTGGTGATTATTTCACAAGAGTTATCTGTACTCCTTTCAAATTGTACACTTTAATTATGTGCCATTTATTGTAAATCAATTATACCTCTATGGTGCTTTAAAAAATACTTTGACAGGGAATTCCCTTTTAGTTATAAATCTAATTTTCTTGTCCTCTTCGTAAGATTTATATCTTGGAAGAGCTGGTCTTTTCTTTCTGTATTTCTTTCTTCACCTGTGCTTATCCCTCAATCCATGACAATCTGGCATCAGCACTCAGTTTCTGTCTAAACTGATCCACTAAACTAACTGATGCCCTCTACATTATTCAATACAAATTACTTTTTCCCTTTCTGTCTCACGTAACTCCTGAAGAGCAGTCAACCTTGTTGTTCATATCCTATCTTCTTCAAACACTGTATGAATTTCTACTATAAAAACATTTTCATGAGATTTGTCAGCCAACATTGTTCCCTCCCCTTCTCCAGTAGTGACTGAGTCGTCTTACCCTATTGATTGAACACTGCTCTTCTTATGGATTAGTGTAGCTCACCTTTTGTTCTGTCCTATAATCTTCATTTGCCTTTTTTCACTCAGCTTCCTTCTATTGCAAATTACTCCAAAATACATTTTCATACCCTAGAAATCTCCTCTGAATTCTAATCACATCCGTCCAATATGTCATATGATATCATCACTTGGACACACAAAGATAATTCAGTTATTCATCATTTGCTTCTATCCACTTTGTTCTCCACAAAGTAGGCAATGAGAGGTTTTAAAAACACAAACTTCATTTGCCACCCACTCCTTAAATCACATCAGTGACTCCCCAATGATCTCAGGTTGAAATTTAAGTATTTAGCATGACCTAAAACCTAATCCTGCCCTTGCCTGCTCGTAGACCTCATCTAATATATTCTGAATATATTGTTCTTATTCAAATTATTTGGACATTGATTTCTCTCAAAGAAAGTTTTTTTTTTTTTTTTTTGACAGGCAGAGTTAGACAGTGAGAGAGAGAGAGACAGCAAGAAAGGTCATCCTTCCATTGGTTCACTCCCCAAATGGGCGCTAAGGCCAGCGTGCTGCATCAATCTGAAGCCAGGAGCCAGGCGCCTCCCCCCGGTCTCCCATCCAGGTACAGGGACCAAGAACCTGGGTCATCCTCCACTGCACTCCTGGGCCAGAGCAGAGAGTTGGACCGAGAAATTTTTAATATGCTTTTCTCACCACGTGCAACTCAGCACAAGCCCTCCCTACTTTCCATCTTCTTGGACTGTCTTCCTCACATCTCAGTTTGACTGACTTCCTGTTACTGGATCCAGAAGCAGCCTGTTTCTTTTTCTCTTGGCATTTTGAATATGATTGGATCATAAATGTACATATTTGCTTTGAGGCTACTTTACTCAACCAACCTCAAAGACCAACTGTGGCTATTTTATTCATTTTTGTTTACTCATTGCCATGTACAGTGTTTTACACATGGAACAATAGTTATAATAGTAATATGAATTAATAATTTAATATTATATGAGCTATATCAAGAAAATATCAGAGTTAACCCTTTTAAAAACTCACATAGGATATTTAATAGTACTTGTATAGTTTAAATAGCACAGGCTTGGAGATAGTGTGCCTGATAAAAGTAAGCCTCTACCAGTGCTTTAATGTGTGACTTTAAACATTTTATTCAACCTTCTGAGAATAAATTTTCTCACCTCTATGAGAGTGTAATAATAGTTCTGCCTTGAGGTGTTGAGTACATTAAATCCAATTATGGAAACACATACTTCCAGTGAGAACCTGTAGCATTGCATACACAATGTTTTAAATATTATTACAAGGATGTATAGTTGACACAGCAGTTAAGGAGCTGCTTGTTATGCCCACATGCCATATTGGAATGGGTTGGATCAACTCCCTGTTCCAGTTCCAATACAGCTTCCTGCTAATGTGCACTGTGGGAGGCAGCAAGTGACTGCTCAATCACTGAGATCCCTGCCAACCATATGGGAGACCCAGAAGGAGTTCCTGTCTCTTGACTTTGGCCTGGCACAGTGCTCACTGCTGCAGGTATTTGGGGAGTAAGGCAGTGTTTAGAAAATACTTCTCGGCCGGCGCCGTGGCTCAATAAGCTAATCCTCCACCTTGTGGCGCCGGCACACCGGGTTCTAGTCCCGGTCTGGGTGCCGGATTCTGTCCCGGTTGCCCCTCTTCCAGGCCAGCTCTCCGCTATGGCCAGGGAGTGCAGTGGAGGATGGCCCAGGTGCTTGGGCCCTGCACCCCATGGGAGACCAGGAAAAGCACCTGGCTCTTGGCTCCTGCCATCGGATCAGCGCGGTGCGCCAGCTGCAGCGGCGGCCATTGGAGGGTGAACCAACGGCAAAGGAAGATCTTTCTCTCTCTGTCTCTCTCTCTCACTGTCCACTCTGCCTGTCAAAAAAAAATAAAAAAAAAGAAAGAAAATACTTCTCTCTGACTCTATCTCCCTGTCTTATTCTGTCATTCAAATAAGTAAAAATAAAAACTTTAAAAGAAATATCATTACACATATTAATATATTTAAAGAGAATAAGAGACAATCATTCTTTCATAATTTTCAGGAAAGATTTTTTTAAGATTTTTATTTATTTTATTTGAGAGGTAGAGTGACAGACAGTGAGCGGGAGAGACAGAGAGAAAGGTCGTCCTTCCGTTGGTTCACTCCCCAAATGGCCACAACAGCTGGAGCTGCGCCAATCCAAAGCCAGGAGCCAGGAGCTTCTTTCTGGTCTCCCATGTGAGTGCAGGGGCCCAAGGACTTGGGCCATCTTCTACTGCTTTCCCAGGCCATAGCAGAGAGCTAGACTGGAGGAGGAGCAGCCGGGACTAGAACCAGCACCCATATGGGATGCTGGCACCACAGGCAGAGGATTAACCTGCTGCACCATGGCGCCAGCCCCCAGGAAAGATTTAAGTAAATAAAAATTGGTTGTGCTTTGCAATGATAAATGCTTCCCCATAAGTAAATAACTGATAATGTATATTTTCAACCATTACTAATGGTGTTTTGATGCATGTATTCAGACAAGCAGATGAAACAAATGTTCATGGAACAGTAACAAGACTGCCATTTCCTTGGCCCTGGAGTAAAAGTTGTGTGAAATTTTAATTAATACAGTACTCCAGAAATACAATATAAAAACAGAAAAGAAACGAGAAAGAAATGTTTAATGTAAGTAACATATGAAATGTGTAAAACAATACCAAGAATTAAGAACATGGTGGTAAAAAGAATATTTTAAAGCATCTCTATTTTTTTCCAACAGCAAAATTTTCATTTCATGGGCTACAATGAATGTCATCAAATATGCAATTATAAAAAGTTAATTAATACATTATTATTTGCCTTCAGTGTGTGTGATTTAGAGTATATGAAACCCAGAAATGAGTAATTTCACATACTAGGAGGGAATTATAATTTAATCACTTTAAAGTATAAACACAAAGTTAATTCTATTGACATCAAAATGACCTATAATACAACAATTTAGTAGCACAATGAATTAAAATGGCCACATATTCTTGGCCATATCTCAAAAAGAAATAGAGTCCATTTCCCTTCCTCTTTTCTGGGTTGGATCTACAATTTTCCTAGGCTGCTACTGAAATGATACTGTACACGAATGAGGTTGAGTTCTAAGAGATGTGCAGTTAATGTTTTCATTTGTTGCAAAAGCTTCCTTTTGGAACCTACCTACCATGGCATATAGGGAGACCACATGGAAGACAGCCAAAGTGGATGGCTCCAGCAAAGCACCCAGCCAGGGATTACCAACTACCCATTATGTTGAATGAGTTGTGTTTATCTTCTAGTCCAAACTTCCAGCTGACTATAATCCTAGCCAACAACACATAATGCAGAAGATCAATTACCTGAATTCAGTCATTCCTGCAATCTCTTAAGAAATGCTAATCCTTAAGTTTGAGGTTTGTTTACTAGGCAGAAGAAGAAACTGAAGCCGATAGGGAAAGTTCAATTCTGATTTTAAATGAATAGTGACTCTGGATGACAACACCTGCTTTTGATACTTGCAGGGACAGCAGCCACATGACTTTTGCCAATTCACAATGCACTCCATTTCTGAGTCCCTGTCTCAACAGTAATCACTCCATGAGATCGTTGGGAGAACTAAAGAGTTCTTTTTACAGCATTTACGTAGTAACTGGAACTTCATAAAAAGTTCAATACATATTGGCTATTTCTGTGTTGTTGCTACTGATGTTAATATTAACTTGGTTTTTATGAAATATTACATATGAAATTTCACTCCTCTGAGGATTTATGGTCTTGAACAAGGAGTGGAGAAGTAAAAGACATGATATCAGAGAATGCTTGTGTCCAATGAACATATTTCAGAGGATATTTTTTTGAAATAGAGTAAATAGGGGCCGTGCCGTGGCTCACTTGGTTAATCCGCTGCCCACAGCGCTGGCATCCCATTTGGGCACCAGGTTCTAGTCCGGGTTGCTCCTCTTCCCACCCAGCTATCTGCTGTGGCCCCAAAAGGCAGTGGAGGATGGCCTAAGTGTTTGGGCCCCTGCACCCGCATGAGAGACCAGGAGGAGGCACCTGGCTCCTGGCTTCGGATCAGTGTAGTTCCGGCCATGGCGGCCATTTGGGGGGTGAACCAACAGAAGGAATACCTTTCTCTCTCTCTCACTGTCTAACTCTATCTGTCAAATAAAAAAAAAAAAGAAATAGAGTAAATAAACCTGTGATTTATCTTTCATAAATGATTGTTTCGGGTAAAATCTATTACCATTTGCCCATTTTTTGCAGAAATATTTAAATGGATGCATTTATTATGTGATAATGAAGCTTGACTACCTAAAATTAGTTGCCTATCTATGGTTTGAAATGATGATAGGACTGATGTTGCTTTTTACCTAATTAATTGATGTGGCTCTTTAACATAAAACTGAAGTATATCATCCCAGAAATATGGCATAAATCACTGAAGTTGTATATTTGTCTCAATAATATTTCATTACATGCCCCATTTTCTTCTTCATTTCTTAGATTACATTTCAGTTCCTGACAGAAGCTCATTTGTACAGGGCAGTCATAAAACTTTTCATTCTATTTATATCTTTAAAATTCCCTGTAAGTATTTTTTTAGTTCTACATTTCAACTTCACATTTAGAATGGTTTTCCCTTGTTCTTAAAGAAAAATAAACACTGAGTTGATATTAATAGGTAGGTACTACCTATTTGTGTTATCCAAACAACAGGGTTTTTTGTCTTTATGTTTATACAATTGCATATTGTAAACCATTAACTCCACTTGCAAAGAACCAAACTTGCTCTGCATTCACACTTTCCAGCTCAGCAGGTCACCTCTCTGCTCCAAACCTCCATTACAGACTTTAACCAATAGAGAGGAAAAGTCATTCTGACACATGGTTGTGGAAAACTCTGTTATTGCTCCATGCTGATTTTATTGATCTGTCCACAAAATTCCATGAGCATCTAACTTAATCTTATCCATTGAGATTAGAGTTTTCTCTTATGCTTAAATACTTTCTATAGGAGTCATAATATTAACATCAATTTAGAAGGGAAGAGAAAAATACCAGAGGAAGAAAAGGGAAAATTATATTCCCGAAGAAAATGTAATTTTATTCATAAAGTTGATTAAAGAGAACACATATATGAGGAATCATTAAAAAGTTTATTGAAAATGCATTTTATGAAAAAACTGAGCATGGATTTA
This sequence comes from Oryctolagus cuniculus, assembly GCF_051225735.1. Lineage (NCBI taxonomy): Eukaryota > Metazoa > Chordata > Mammalia > Lagomorpha > Leporidae > Oryctolagus > Oryctolagus cuniculus. The sequence continues at coordinate 61,377,570 of NC_142874.1, read as the reverse complement.
AATATCATTGCAACATAAACAATATTAATTTTAATTTCTTTTTTCAACAAATTTTTGTAGGATCGCCATATAAAAATAATCCATTATTTCTGAAGAACATCATCTTATTTAATGTAGAATAAAGGTAGCTACTAAAGCCAAGGTCATGTTTTCTATTTGTCCTTTTACTCAGTTGGCCTTTTCAGAATTATCTTGATAAATATGAAGCAGCATTCAAATTCTTTTTTCCTCAGTTGCATAAATTAATGGGCAAGATAACAGTAAAATTCACAGAATTTGTCCCAACATTTTTCAATAGGTAGGAATTTCTGACATCAGAAATGTAATAAGAGAATGCTTTAATAAGGACTCAAGGAGAAGTTAATTGACCAATGCCAGCTAGCAAATTGATAACTAATTTATAAGACAAAGTTTGTGCTTTTAGATTTTCAATATTATACATATGTTCTGGTCTTTTCATATTATTGTCTTTAAATCTTAATGTGAGTTATATCATTTGGAAAGCACTGTGAGGATACTAGAACAGAGAAGCTTCTTCAGTTGGTCCATCTGTGATGGAAGCAGAACCTCTGACTTAATTTTTGCTAACTGGTGGTAATCTTACATTGAATATCTGTACCAAAAAATAAAAAGGTGTACTAGCAAGAAAGAATCACGGTGTGGCTGGTCACTGCTTAGGTTGCTAGTGTCTCATACTGGAGAGCCGGTTGAAGTCCTGGATGCTTCAATTTGAGTCCAGAGTCTTGTCAATGTGACTGTGAATGCAGCGGATGATGGCCCACGTATTCAGGTCCTTGTCACCCATGTGGACGAACTGGACAGAGTTCTTGGCTCCTGGCTTTGGCCTGGCCTCGCCCTTGCTGTTACAGCCATTTCAAAAGTGAACCAGTGAGTAAGTGGAAGATCTCTTTGTCTCCCCTCTTTTTCTGCACTATGCCTTTTAAATAAGGAAATAAATATATCATCAAAAAATGAATCATGGTAAGTGTAACTTAGATGTCATAACAAAGTCACTTACGCATGGCAAATATGTCATTTTTATTTAATTATCAATTTTGCCTTTCTTGTTTCACAGAGATTCATACAAGGACTATGTGACCTAAGCCACCCATTATCAATCAGTACTCATAAAGATAAACACAACTAGTGATGGGTTTCAAAACATGACACCTTGGCATACTGAAGATTTTAAGCAGAAAGAATCTGAGAAATAGCATGTGCTATATCCCTCCCCCACTCCCTGACACAGCCACAAAACCTTGAAGGATTTTCTGACCTTCCCCAAAATTAGGTTGGAAGACTCTAATAGGCGAGATAGCCTTCCTATATCCAAGGAAACAAGTATCCTTATCTCCAAAAGCACAGGGACACAAATCAGTATCTGAAAATGCCCTGCCAAGTTTCCTACAATTCATTATTATTAGCTCACACCCACTTTGTCATTCAGTATGTGTACAGGACTCTTCACTCTTTATCAAACCATAATGTACCCCAATAATAACATTCATTGTTTAAATAAATAAATAAAATAAACTGACCTTCAGGTTTTACTGCTTCTTCAGGCCTTCATTTCTTTATGAAGCTCCCCATCTCATATAAGACTACATTAAGTAAATTTGTACTTTTCTCTTGTTTCTCTGTCTTCCCTCCCAGGAGCCCCAGCCAGCGACTCCAAGAAAAGTAAAAGGGAAGGATATTTTTCCTTCCCTACACTGGCTACACTTCAACACCACATGGAGGTAGCATCAAAAGAATGGAATCCTGGGGCTGGCACTGTGGCATAGCAGGTAAAGCTACCACCTGCAGTGCCGGCATCCAAAATGGGCACCAGTTCAAGTCCCAGCTGCTCCACTTCTGATCCAACTCTCTGCTATGGCCTGGGAAAGCAGTAGGGGATGGCCCAAGTCCTTGGGGCCCTGCATCCACATGGGAGACCCTGAAGAAGCTCCTGGCTCCTGGCTTCAGATCAGTGCAGCTCCGGCGGCCATTGCGGCCAACTGGGGAGTGAATTGGGATAGAAAACTCTCTCTCTTTGCCTCTCTTTCTCTCTCTCTGTAACTCTGGCTTTCAAATAAATAAACAAAATCTTTTTAAAAAATAAAAAAAAAAAGAATGGAATCCAAGGAGGCTCTGCAGTCACAATTAAATAGTATGAGGAACCACCTTACATTCTCTGTTCCCTCTTATATCCTGATTTGTTTCCTCTAAATCCCCAACTAAGTCTGCAAATTTAAACCAACTTATAGACAGTACCTTGCGGTGATGCCTCCAGATACAGACTGCCATAGCTGTGTCAAAAGATTCAGATGACTCTAAAGGACCATGGAGATGTCCAATCCTTGAAGTAGGCAGAATTTCATACAATACATTTGGTTCTCCATGTGACCTGCAGGAGAGATGGCCAGAGACAGCGATATAGAAAGGGAAGTCATTTTCCTTACCCTGTCTTTGGCAGGTAGAAGATGGGGAGTTGGCCTGTGAATGGCTAAGGTTCTTCTTGCTGAATATATGAAACTTAAAATCTGCATAGAGACAGAGACATGTTGGAGATTATTTGTGTCAATCATGGTGGAGTCAATTGCATATGAACTGCAGTAGCAACAAAAGAGTCAACTGAATATGGTGATGTTGTAATCAGGCAGTTTCTCAGAGTGGAGCTGTTGACACTGATCTTGTGCAACCTTAGTTCTATGGCATTCCATTATGTTACAGACACTTTTTAAAAATTTACTACTTTCTTCATGGTGACTAGAATTAATTTGTACATAGAAATCAAGAAGTCTAGTATTTTGTCATGGTACTTCTGTATACTGATGGTGTCACAGAGATTCTTTGGTTGACTACTTTCAGACTCCAGACCTTTATCTTATACCCATCTGGGCACTTCTTTGTAGAATGTAGTTTTAGCAAGAATCCTGTTAAGTTCATTGAACAAGGATACCCCCACCCTTGAAATCTTATCACCCTAGTATCTGATCAGTTCCTCATCCCCCACCAGCTTCCAGGTGCTACCTGACCACCCTGTCCTGCCTCCAGCAAGTATTCTACTAGGTACATTCAGACAGATTCTCTTTATCTGTTTCCATTTAGTGATTTTCTATCCACTGACCCTACAGTGGCCTTTGGCTATAGCTTCAAACTAGCCCATGTTATATGAGCCCAGTCTCTCTGCCCTACTGTAAAATCCCCTTACAATGGTCCACATAACCATAAATTCTTTCTTTAGCATAAGAATGAAGTTTTATGCATTTACAACTGAGTTTATTTAAAACAATCTTGACTTCAAACATGAACAGTTACATACAAATTTGTTTTTGTATCCAGATTGACATTTTATGATCACGTTTTACAGATAAGATAGATATAACAAATCTCTATGAATTACAATGTGTCAAAACATTGCATATTTTACTAATAATATATGTGAAACAAATAGATGTGTAATGAGAAAATTTCTAAAGTGCTAAAAGAATTATATACTAATTAACATATTGTATCTGCGATTAATATGCTTTATGAGAAAATATGAAGATTTTTCAGCACATTATTGTAGTTCAAACAGATGAAAATTAAAATTTAATCCATATATTTTAATTGATTTTAATATGAGAACTAGTCAAAGTTTACTAATGTGTCAAATCTGCAAAATAATTAGTACACAATAAAATAAAAATTTTAAATGCATAACTGGAAAGCAATAATAATGTTAACTTTGTTTTTAATAATCTATGAACTAATTACTGCTTCTCTTTATTCATATCTGGCTCAAAAACATAAATCAACTTAAAGTCAAATAAGCTGCTTTTTTTTTCTTCTTCTGATCTTCTGGGTTTTTGTTGTTCGTCTTTTGTTTTTAATATTTGCAGGGGCCATGAATTCTTTAATACCCTGCTGAACCCCTGCATGGAAAACTTAATTTAAAAGTTATGGGCGTCATTTACCATTTGTACTATTATAATTAAGGCTGTTAAGTGGTCCAAGGCTGCTCTGTCTGAGTTCCTCTTTGCTTAGAGGACTCTAACATGAATACTGAAGACATCTTTCACCAATAAAGAAAGTATCATCAAAGGGAGCAAGGGACTGAAAGGAAGTGTGGTTGCTACAAATGTCAATGAAGCCAAAAATAGTCCTTTAAAAATCAGCTGTGCTGCCAGTGAATGCAGAAAGGGCAAAACTTATGAGTCACTGAAATATCAAAGTAACACTTAAATAGGCTACTAATGAGTTAATCACACAAACTACAATATCCCAATGTTTCAATTCGTTTTCACATATTCCATTTGAGGAATACATTCCAGGTGTGTAGAGACATAACATTTATGTAACTACACATGTTTACATTTTCTACCTATTTTTAAGAGAAAAAAATGAAAGTGACATAAAGCAGGCATCAGAACCTCACTCCATACTAATACATGGGGCACTACAAAATACAACAGAACATTTTCTTTCTCTCCCCTCCAAACGCATATTTAATAAGAATAATGTAACTGATGGATGTCCTCCACTGAAATCTCCAGAGGTGATGGCCCAAGCCCAAGTTGCTCATAGGCACTTAATAAATGAGGCTGGGAGAGAGGAGAGAGAGAAACAAAGACAAAATAAGAAGATGTTTCAGAAGGTGATAAGCTATAGGTTTTTTTAAGCAGAAAGACATAAAGATGTCAGAATTATTTTAACAGTTTGTTACATAAATATGTAAAAAGGTCTCCCCATATCTCAAATAAGATAATGCCTTACCAACATCCTTAGGTCAGAATTTATGCACTGATTTTATCTAATCCAGAATCTAAATTTAACAAGGCCTTTACTCTGATTACATACAGATGCAAATTAGTTTAGCAAAGTTATGACAAAATATAAGCTTGTAAAAATCTATATGTACATACTAGTGTTGTCTTACAAGCTACCTTAATGAGTGTTGTGTACAATATTGATCCACAAATTCAAGTTATAACAAAAAAAATTACTGCCAAGCATCTCTATGAAAAAATAAACAAAAAACATGAAAATTTACTTTTTTTGAAAATGACTACTGCAAGCGATGAGTAATTTTCCTTAATTATAATGTCGAAGAATTTCATGAAGAGAAAATCCAATCTCTGCTTCATATCTAAAATCCATCTGTGTGACATATACAGAAAATGTAGAAAGACTTCTATTTTATCTTTCTTTTGCTGCCAGCATAGAAGCCACAAACCCCCAAGCTAGGAAGTAAACTCCAAAAGCTTCTGGTGTCCCATTGCTGCAGATTGTCAGTTTTTGAGTAAGATGCTCTCTTACTGTCGTTCCTAGCTTCCTATGTCATGAAGATATATAATTCCTCTTATAACCAAACTATTCTAGACAAAAACAGAATTTAAGGATTGGCAGTATATTAGTTTCCTACTGCCGCTGTAACAAATTACCAAATACTTACTGTCTTGAATGATGTAACTGCCCATAGTTCTGAAAGTCAGAAGAGTGGCACAGATCTCACTGCACTACATACAGGTGCTGGCAGGCTGGATGCTTTGATGAAGGCACTAGGCGAGGACACATTTCCTTACCTGCTCCGAGGAAGTTGTCTGTTTTCCTAGGTTGCTGGCCCTCTTCAGTTCTCATAGCCAGCAACGACAGGCTAAATATGTCCATGACATCACCCTAATCTTCTTTCCATCCTCACATCTACTTTTCTGACTCAGGCTCTGATGGTTCTACTTTCTTTTTCCACATTTAAAGGACCCTTGTGGCTCCACTGGCACCATTAGTATATTCAGGATCAAAATCAAATTTTAAAGGCAACTGATTAGCAACTGTCAGCAAACTTAATTCTTCTTTTCTATGTAACCTAGTTATAGTCTCTAGCCATTCGAATGTGGACATCTTTGGGGGTTGAGGGGTAATTTTTCTGCCTACCAAACAGCATAACAGTGTTTGCTGAAATCTGTTTAAATTATATAATGGGGGCTGGGAAAGTGGCATAATAGACTAAGCCTCCACCTGTGGTGCCAGCATCCCACGTGGGTACCGGTTTGCATCCTGCCTGCTCCTCTTTTGATCCAGCTCTCTGCTATGGCCTGGGAAAAGAGCAGATTGCTCAAATACCTGGGCCCCTGCACCTGCATGGGAGACCCAGAAGAAGCTCCTGGGCCCACCTGCAGCCATTGTAGCCATTTGGGGAGTGAACCAGTATACAGAAGACATTTCTCTCTGTCCCTCCCTTCCTCTGTCTGTAACTCAGCCTCTCAAATAAATAAACAAATAATAATAAAAATCATATGGTGAAAATAAACTGAAATATTGGGAAGCATAAATTCTCCAGATTATATTTTCTGTGTTCAGCAACAATATCTTGTTGAAGTAATATAAATATAATACAAGAAATCTACTCTGGCCAGCAAAATTCCTCAAGATATATGCCAAATAAATACCAAAATGAAGCTATGAATAAGATGTCCAGGAGAATGTTACACTGAGCTAATTTGAAAAGTACTTCCACAATCCAAAATGAAGCATTCAGATATTATGCATAAAATGTAACATAAAAATTTTGAATAACTACCTGACATCAAATAGAAGAGAAGGGGATAGTCAAAAAAATATTTCTCCACCCGCCCCCCCCCACCAAAAAAGAAAGAAATCAGCAAAGTCAGAAGTAGAGCAGAAATCTAAAGACTGATGAGAAGGTGCTGATAATGGTGACCTGTAGGATTTGACTTCATATAAAAATCTTAGGAGCAAATGTGTTCTTTCTTTTTTAAAGATTTTATTTATTTATTTATATATTTGAGAGGTAGACCAAGGGAGACCGAGAAAGAAAGGTTGAAAGGTCTTCCATCCACTGGTTCACTCCCCAAATGGAGCAGTGGTCAGAGTTGAGCCTATTCAAAGCCAGGAGCCAGGAGCTTCTTCCAGGTCTCCCACGCAGGTCCATTATCTGCTGCTTTCCTAGGCCATAGCACTTGGGCCATCTTCTATTGCTTTCCTAGGCCATAGCAGAGAGTTGGATCCAAAGAGGAGCAGCCAGGACTCGAACTGGTGTCCATGTGGGATGGCGGTGCTCCAAGTGGAGGATTAACCTACTATGACACAGCACTGGCCCCAGAAATATGCTCTAATTTGATTATGAAGAGTGTCAGCAGGGCTGAAACTGTAATTTAGAGGGTAAAGCAGTCACCTGTAGTGCCAACATGTCATTTGAGCACTGGTTCGAGTCCTGGCTGCACTACTTCTGCCCCAGCTCTCTGCTATGGCCTGGGAAAGCAGTAGCAGACAGCCTAAGTCCTTTGGTCCCTGCACCCATGTGGGAGACCTGGAAGAAGCTCCTACCTTCAGATCAGCTCAGCTATGGCCATTGTAGCCATGTGGAGAGTGAACAAGCAGAAAGAAGACCTCTCTCTCTTTCTCTACCTCTACCTCTCTCTAATTCTGCCTTTCAAATAAATAAATAAATCTTAAAAGAAAAAAAAAAAAAAAAAGAGGGTCAGCATCACCTTCAACAAGCATGAGGTGCCAGATGGAATCAGAGAGTTACACAACACCCTAAACGGTGTCATTCAAATTTTTTTAAAAAGACAGGAAGAAAAAATCTTTAATACCCTCTCTTAATAGGCAAGAAGATGTTTAAAAGTATAACTGAGAGAAAATAACACAAGTCTTTTTTTTTTTTTTTTTTTTTTTTGACAGGCAGAGTGGACAGTGAGAGAGAGAGACAGAGAGAAAGATCTTCCTTTGCCGTTTGTTCACCCTCCAATGGCCACCGCGGCCGGTGCGCTGCGGCCTGCGCACCGCGCTGATCCGAAGGCAGGAGCCAGGTGCTTCTCCTGGTCTCCCATGGGGTGCAGGGCCCAAGCACTTGGGCCATCCTCCACTGCACTCCCTGGCCACAGCAGAGGGCTGGCCTGGAAGAGGGGCAACCGGGACAGAATCCGGCGCCCCGACCGGGACTAGAACCTGGTGTGCCGGCGCCGCAAGGTGGAGGATTAGCCTAGTGAGCCGCGGCGCCGGCAATAACACAAGTCTTGACCCATGTACAAGTGTGAAGTCTGAATTTGAAATGAATTTGTAATGCTGAAACATCAATGTATGAAATTAGCATAAAATCCATCTGGGAAAGGTGAGAGACCAAGGACTTTGGCCAAAAAAAAAAAAAAAAGTAACCATAAAACAAACAAAAACCAAAAGCAGAGCTTTTTACTAAAGTTCTTACCATCCAAGGAACAAAGGACTACCAAAAGTAAAATACTCAAATGAAAAAGATATATAGAAAACATCAATGTTTACTATAGAAAATGAATCACTATGACCGTATGTCATCTGATATACCCATCGGATTACTCAGAAATCTCCTAAAGGTAAGTGATAAAAATATGAGACCATGAAATAAATATTTTAGATAAATAGAATATAAGAAATACGTACTTTATTTTTAAAAAGGAAACTATAAGAAAGTTATTTTAACAATAGCAAAAATAACTTCTACAATTCTACAATTAAAAATGGATTTGGTATGAAATATAAAACTAAATATGTTCTGGCACTGTGGCACAGTGGATTAAAACCATGGCCAGTAAAGCCACCACCTGCAGTGCTGGCATCCCATATGGGTGCCGGTTTAAGTCCCAGCTGCTCCACTTCCGATCCAGCTCTCTGCTATGGTCTGGGAAAGCAGTAGAAAATGGTCCAAGTCTTTGGGCCCCTGTACCCACATGGGAGACACGGAAGAAGCTCCTGGCTCCTGGCTTCAGACCCGTGCAGCTCCAGCCATTGCGGCCAATTGGGGAGTAAACCAGTGGATGGAAGTTCTCTCTTTCTCTCTCTACCTCTCCTTCTCTCTGTGACTTTCAAATAAATAAAATAAATCTAAAAAAAAAAAAAAAAAAAAAAAAAAAACGCCCTGGCCTGCAGTGCCAGCATCCCATATGGGTGCTGTTTCGAGTCCTGGCTGCACCTCTTCCCATCCAGCTCTCTGTTATAGCCTGGGAAAGCAGTAGAAGATGGCCTGGAAGGTCACTCTGTCTATCACTGTCCCTCTGTCTTTGAAATAAAGTAAGATGAAAATAGATAAGTATTTTCTTTTAGAAAAAAGGTTACATAGAGATACAGAAACATAGTGACTAGAGTAACAAAGTTAGTCAGAATTAAAAAGAAATTTATTCACAATCAGTGTGTTCCTTCTCTGAATAGAGTGAGATAGCTTTCAGCAGATATATTATAGAATAAAGACAAAAATCCAGACTGACTTGGGAAAAATATGTGTAAGAGGATCAAAAGGACTCCAAAGAACAAGAGGACCAAGACTCTGGGAAGAACACCATGTAACACTGAGTTCGAAATTCAGATCCACATTTTTCAAGACATATTTATGAAAAGTGGCCTTAGTACAGAGATTGAAATTTAATACTTAACCATACAGAGGGCCAACTAGTACCAAGGGAAAGAAGTCAACAGAAAAATCTTAAACAGAGTCCAGCGCTGGATATTTGAACAGCACAAAACAGGCTGCCAGATTTATCTTCATTTCTTCAATCAGAATGTCTCTGAAACATTGTTTCAGAGTGGTGAAAAGGTTACAAAGCTATTATGAAAGTGTCTTTTAAAATGGGAGCTTTCTTTCATCATTTAACATCGATGGGATAAAGATTTAACTTCTGGGCCCAACAAGAAGAGTTCCCAAGGAATATTCCAGATCTACTGTTGCAATATCTGGCAAGCTACACCCAAAGAGAGAGAAAAAAAAAACTATAAACACTACAAACTTGCTTCAGTGTAGCTCAATCCTTGACTAATTCAAGACTAAAATGTATCTTGCAGAGATGGAAAATCTTTCCATCATAATATAAGATACTATTGACACTTTCAATGTTTTTTTTAACTTTTATTTAATGAATATAAATTTCCAAAGTACAGAATATGGATTACAATGGCTTCCCCCCCATAACGTCCCTCCAACCCACAACACTCCCCTTATCCACTCCCTTTCCCCTTCCATTCACATCAAGATTCATTTTCGATGCTCTTTATATACAGAAGATCAGTTTAGCATACATTAAGTAAAGATTTCAACAGTTTGCTCCCACACAGAAACATAAAGTGTAAAATGCTGTTTGAGTACTAGTTATAGTATTAAATCTCAATGTACAGCACAGTAAGGACAAAGATCCTACATGAGGAGTAAGTGCACAGTGACTCCTGTTGTTGACTTAACAAAATGACACTCTTGTTTATGGCCTCAGTAATGACACTTTCAGTGTTTTTGACATTTGTACCAATGATGCAAAAGCAGTGGTGGTTGAAAGTGTTGGGGGCTCAGCACAAATGCAACAATGGTATCAAGCTATACCAGTGCTCATTGCATTATAATCATTGTAGTTGTCACAGTTTGCACTCAAATTTAAAAGAAAATTCACTCACAGGATTTTTTTTTTTATTTATTTGAAAGACAGAAATACAGAAAGAGAGAGAGAGGAGAGAGAAAAGATCTTCCATCCACTGGTTCATTCCCCAAATGGCCACAATAGCTGGGGCTGGGCCAGGCCAAAGCCAGGAGCCAGGAGCCTCTTTTGTGTCTCCTACATGGGTACAGAGCCCCAAGTATTGGATCATCTCCCACTGCTTTCCCAGGCATATTAGCAGGGAGCTGGATTACGAGGGGAGTAGACAGGACTCAAACCAGCAATGATATGGGATACCAGTACTACAGGTGGAAGCTTAACCTTCTACGGCACAGTGCCGACCTTATTTTTTTTAAGATTTATTTATTTGCTTGAAAGGCAGAGTTGCAGAGAGGCAGAGGCAGAGAGAGACGGGTGGGGGGGGAGAGAAAGAGAGAAAGGGGGGGGAGAGGGGGTCTTCCATCTGCTGGTTCACCCCCCAGATGGCCTCAATGGCCAGAACTGTACTGATCAGAAGCCATGAGCCAGGAGCTTTTTCTAGGTCTCCCACATGGGTGCAGGGGCCCATCAATCACAGGGGTCACTTCACCTCACCTCCCCCACCCAAGAACGAGGGCCATAACAGTCCAGAGGACTTTCTCCTCCCACAGTGCAAGCTGTGCAGCCAGGGGAAGCCCCGTCTACTAGAAGCTATTAACCTCTCCCACCACTATTGAAATTTGAGCTGGGTACCAGTAGGCGGAGTTCCATGTACCTGAGCTACAGTACCCATGCCCACCATACACAGAGTCAAATCTGGAAATAGGATGGAGAAACTGCACTCACATTGAACTTATCCATCCAAAAATCAGAAGAGAGACAACGTTTATCTCTGTGATCAGGATGAAGTAGAGACAAAGTACGAATAGAGTTCAAAAAAGTCATGGAAAAGTGGAAGTAAAAGATAAGCTTATTTTTAGTGAAACACATTTTGAAATTCTTGCATTTCTTTTTGATAATACCCACTTTCCATGAACCTTTTGAAGACCGTCTGAGGATTGGTAAGCAGCTAGCAATTTCTGCATGAATAGCCTCTTTTATGATAGACACTCATGTGTACCCTGTACCCACAGACAGCCTATACTCACCGATTCCCCTAATTTCATCCATTGACAATAACCAACTCAAAATTCAGGATCTATTGGTATGGAGCAGTCCCTTCCGTCATGGCTGGTGATGGTTGCTGTGGGTCTGCAAAGTATCATATGAAAAACAAAGTCAGTATTTTAAATCAGTCCTCCTTGTCCCTGCACTGGGGACAATATAACTAAAGTAGAAAGTTATATATAGGAAAAGGAAGCCCCAACAGATAGCCTGTACATGACAACATTGTGTGGTCTGCCAGTAAGGCCTTGCCATGCACCTCCTTCTCAACTCTACATGCTTTGCCCTGCTGTTTGGCTATAGGGAAAGTTCCTCAATTAGACTCACATTCCTGATCCAGAGTGACACCTTGTTAGTTGTTCTCCATGACTACATGTTCTGCTCACTGGGATACACATATTTGTCCATTAGCTTGGGAACTGTGCATCTTGCATGGGCTATTTCCTTCTTGTGGATGTTGGGGGAGGGGGTTCTAAGAATTATTTTGTTTTAATATTTTCCCCAGCTCATGATTTCTTCGAAAAATCAATTTCTTTAACAATGTAATGGGCTTTGGGTGTATTTCCTTCTAGTCAGTTGCATATTTTAAAAACCATCAGCAAGTTCCTTCTTAGCCATAACTCCAAGACTAATTTTTTACCTCCTTTGCCAATTTAGGTAGAGAATTATTCCATTAACCATGGCTACTTAGAGGCCAACTTAGAAAACAGACTTGAACATGAATGTCACACATTGAATCTCATTACTACTGTAAAGTCCATTCCCCTTACATGAGAAATCTCAAGGCTTTCATATTAAACTCTTTTCTAATTTTATTTAATAATTTTTTAATCTATAAGTGGGAGGTATTTCAGAACCTGTGAAGCACCTAATATTTCTCTATTTACTCTCATTTCTTCTGGAATTTTGTCAATGTTTTTCTGACAGCATGATTTTCTTGCAGTTGCTTGCTGAAAAAACTACAAAGTAGTTCTCTAAAATTAACACAGCAAACAGAAATGCAATAGTGACTAAAAGAGATGCATTTTTGCTGAATTGATTAAAAAAGGAGAAAAATGACTAAGTTATATTAAGAAAACAGGAGATGGAATAATTAAGATATTTAAATACATATAATCAACTAGTAAAATGAATAATTCTTTATTGACAATTTTGAAAAGTTAGATAACATTGACTAATCCCTCCAAGAAAACTAAACTGATTAAGAACAAAAATGAGACTTCATTTGAACTATAATTATTAAAGACTATGCCAATGTAGATTTAAATATTCTCACAAAATACCGGGCTAGGTACATTAAGAAGCAGATTCAAACAAATTTTCAAGGGTAAGAACATTTCAATATAATCAAGCAATTCAGAGACTAGAAAAGAATAAACACCGGCCTATTTTTAAACTGATACGAGACTTGTCCCATTCATAATGCCTCCAATTGTCCTAAACATATTAATAAATCATATCAAGAAATGTATACATAAACATGACCAAGCTGAGTTTGTTGGGGAAGGTGAAAGAAGATCAGATAATATATAAGAATATAATTAACAATGTATGAAAAGGAAAAAAACATAAAATCTCAATAAATTTAGAAAATATCTTCATTGAAGTTCAATTCAGTTTTACATTGTTACCAACAACAAGCAAAATGTTAACACACTCACAAAAATAAAGGCACTGAATTTGACAGAAATAATATTCAAATAATCACCGTAGAAGTTGTCAGGCTCAGGACTGGTGGTGTGGTTTAGTGGGTAAAGTGACTGCTGGAACTGCTGCCATCCCATGTGGGCATGGGCTCTAGTCCTACTTCCCATCCAGGTCCCTACTAATGTGCCTGGGAAATCAGTGGAAGATTTCTCAAGTGCTTGGGCTCCTGCACACCTATAAGAAACTGGAAGAAGCTCCTGGCTCCTGGTTTCGGGTCTCGCCCAACCCTGAGACATTGCGGTCATTTGGGGAGTGAACCAGCAGATGGAAGATCTCTCTTTCTCTCTCTCTCTGTAACTCTGCCTTTCAAATAAATAAAACAAATCTTTAAAAAAATATTTTATGTATTAAATTCTTACTTCATACATTTCATATATTCAAATTTAGGAACATTGTGATTCTTCCCACCCTACCCTCCCACCCACCAGCATTCCCACCCTTCTTCCTCCTCCTTCTCCTACTCCCATTCTTATTTTTTCTTTAAGATTTTTTATTCATTTATTTGACAAGTAGGGTTACAGACAGTGAGAAAGAGAGTCAGAGAGAAAGGTCTTCCTTCCATTGGTTCCCTCCCCAAATGGCCACAACAGCCAGAGATATGCTGATCCAAAGCCAGGAGCCAGGTGCTTACTCCTGGTCTCCCAGGTGCGTGCAGGGGCACAAGCACCTGGGCCATCCTCCACTGCCTTCCTGGGCCACAGCAGAGAGCTGGACTGGAAGAAGAGCAACCGGGACAGAATATGGCGCCCATATGGGATGCTGGCGCTGCAGGCGGAGGATTAACCTAGTGCGCCACGGTGCTGGCCCCTCCCATTCTTATTTTTTACAAACATCTATTTTCAGTTAACTTTATACTCATAAAATTAATCCTACAATAACTAAAGAGTTCAACAAATACTATGATGAAAAAAATAAACTCTTCCTCAACATTAGAGATAAGGGCTATTCAAAATCATCACCAAACAAATGCTAAATGTATTTTAAGCAACAAGCAGCTAAGTGGTTTAAGTAGTATAAACACCATAAATAATATAAAATAATAAAAGAAGCAGAGTACAGCATATGTTAAGACACTACTGAAAGCCATTTAAAACCTCCTACTCTTGTCTATATTCATGGAAAAGAAGACCTACCATTATGAAGACGCCCACTCTTCCCTCTCAGAGAGATGTATAGATTAAACACAATCCAGTCAAATCACATTAGATTTCTTCCTTCTGTAACTGGATAAAATATTCTAAACTTTATCGGAAGAAAAGCGAAGTGTCGATAAAATAGGCAAGACAATCTTGACCAAAACAAAGTTAGGAATGGGGTCTTAGTCTTTTAATTGTCAGAGTTCTTATAAGGCTGCAATTGTTAAAACAATATATCAATGATGAAAAACAACCAATGAAACAGAAAGAAAAAAAAAGAAAAACACAGAAAGGTATGCTCATGCTATTGTGGAACTGGGTCTCCAGCTGAATTTATTCCAAGCTCTTGCCACGGTGGGCGAGACGAATTCAAAGCAGTCACATAGATAAAGTACAAGAATGGGAAGAGGATCTGTTTAAAAAGATCAGAGATTGTCCTCACTCAGAAGTGAATGCTAGTATCCTCCTTCTGTGTGGAGAGAGAGGACCGTTGGCTCTGCTGCAGCCACTGCTGCTGCTGCCTCTGAAGTTCAGTAGCCTCTTTTATGGGAGGAGACTGATGCTCTAACTGATTATACAAATGGGGGTGCGTGGTTTGGGTGGGGCTCAGTGTGATCTCTGGAAGGTTTCATGGCATTTCCATGTGGAACTCAGAATACACTTGGTCATCATGATGCTTCATACATGATGGGGGAGTGAGTCTCAAGTGCATCACCAGCAAGTGTATGTGCTGAGCCTGTAGCCATGTTGGATTGGCACAGAAGGGGCTGGCGTTGTAGTGGTGCAGCACTGAGGCAAGTTCCTTCATTCACTAAGTAGGTGTAAAATAACATTTTACATCAGTGGAAAGATGAGCTCTCATTTTGCAAATAGTGCTAGAACAACTGATTACCCTTATGGTTTTGGGGGTGGTTACACAATTGTTGAAATCAAACACACATACATTTTTTGTATAAACCTGTGGTTATAGTAATATGTGAAAAAATCCTAAAAGATGTTTGGGACATGCTCAGGCTGACTTGCCCCAAGTGGTGGAGTTGGAAGCATACCAGGGGATTCCAATTCAATCCCATCGAGGTGGCATGTACCAATGCCATCTCACTGTTCCAGGTGATCAGTTTCAGTTCACAGTTGGTCATGGTGAAGGGACTGGGAGTCAAAGGGAACACATAGACAAATCTAGTACCTGCTAACGCTAACCGATGGAGTAAATAAAGGGGAGAGTGATCCAACATGGGAAGTGAGATACTCAGCAGACTCATAGAATGGCAGATGTCCTAAATAGCACTCTGGCCTCAGAATCAGCCCTAAAGGCATTCGGAGCTGGCTGAAAAGCTCATGAGAGTATTTCAGGCATGGAAAGCCAAGACACTCTGGCAAAAGATCTCTGTGAGTGAGATCCCAGTGGAAAGAACAGGTCTTCAAAGAAGGAGGTACCTTTCTCTGAAGGGAGGAGAGAACCTCCACTTTGACTATGACCTTGTCTAAACAAGATAAGAGTCGGAGAACTCAGAGGGCTTCCATAGCCTTGGAAACTCATGACTGGAGCATAGGGAGATTACTGATGCCATAGACGGGAGTGTCAATTGGTAAAGTCAACAACAGGAGTCACTGTGCACTTACTCCTCATGTAGGATCTCTATCCTTAATGTGCTGTACATTGAGATTTAATGCTATAACGAGTACTCAAACAATATATTTCACTTTGTGTTTCTATGGGGGTGCAAACTGTTGAAATCCTTACTTAATGCATACTAAACTGATCCTCTGTAAAAAAAAAAAAAAAAAAAAAAAAAAAAAAAAGAAATTATCAATTCCCAACTTGACTCTCACTGGGATTAAACATGACAATAGGTCTGCTCTGATTTCATCATCATTTAAAAAAATCATCTATTATTTTTCACTTTATGTTTCTGTGTGGGAGCAAACTGTTGAAATCCATACTTAATGTATACTAAGCTGATCTTCTGTATATTAAGATAATCGAAAATGAATCATGATGTGAATGGAAGGGGAGAGGGAGTGGGAAAGGGGAGGGTTGTGGGTGGGAGGGACGGTATGGGGAAGAAGCCATTGTAATCCATAAGTCGTACTTTGGAAAATTATATGCATTAAATAAAAGTTAAAAAAAAAAAAAAAAAAAAAAAAGAAAAAATCCTAAAAGAAAGAAAAATATCAATTATTTTACTGACATAAATAGCATTAAAAACAAAAATAGCATAAGAAAGGAAGCTTAATTCAAAACTCATGAATGGGGTTGGTGTTGTGGCATGCTGGGTTAAGCCATCACCTACAACACTGACATCCCATATAGGCCTGAGTTCAGGTCCCAGTTGCTCCATTTCCAACCAATCTCCCTGCTAATTGGGAAGCAGGAGAAGATCGCATAAGTGCTTGGGCCTCTGCAACCCATGTGGGGCACCCAGAAGAAGCTTCTGGCTTCTGGCTTCAGCTTATCCAAGCCACAACCATTGCTTGCATTTGAGGACTGAAACAGTGGATGGAAGAATATCGTTCTCTCTGTTTCTTTCTCTCCCTCTGTAACCTTGCCTTCCATATAAATAAATAAATATTTTTAAAACCTTATGGGCAAAATTAGCCCTCAAAGGATAAAATGATCACCTATAAATCAATACATGTTTAAAATGGGAAATTGAGCAGTGTGTGAACAGCCTATTTACACAAAAAGAAATATAGAGGGCCAGTATTTATTTATAAAAGATGCTCAAATTTATCAATCACCAAGCAAATGCAAATTAAATCAATAGGGATATTTTTCACATATTGACTGACAATATAACTAAGGTCATGTACTAAGAAGAAGTTATGGAAATGTGCATTCTCATACATATTTGATTAGAATGTCCATTAGTAAAATCCATTTGAAGTATAATTAGTTGGCGTATCATAGAGTTACCTTTAGACAATGCAATTCAAATTTCTGGAAATTTGTCCAAAATTAACATTCACACAAAAACACACAGGTATACATTCATTTGTTCATTCATTTAATCATTTTCATTACACAATTACTTAGAAGTGTTTCCACATACTTATACCTATTCTAAATTTTGAAGAACTATCAGGGAATAAAAAATAAAGGATTTACCCCAATGTTCTAGAAAGCTTACATACTAGAAGCATAGACATGATAAATCAATAAAGAGTACAACAATTACCAGGGTCATGAAAAAAACAAAAGATAAAATGACTGGGAGTTTTCATTTTCTGAGGCAATGCTAAATATTGATGAGGGGAACAACATCATACATGAGGATATTTATGGCAGCTGCCCTATAACAGATACTCCAATGGAATTATTGACAGCTTATGGTGGGAAAAATGAAATACCAGCTTAGAAGAGGCTAGGTGAGTAAAGCCTCTTTTATACAACTAACACAAAAACCATAGAGCAGGAGTGAGTGGTAACCAGCGTAACTGACTTGCAGGGAGCTGAAGCAGCCTGTGCACCGACCTCAGCTTACTCACACACATCAGCTCCCTGCAGCCAACTGGAATCTCTGCAGGAGCAGGTGGCACGTCTTTCGTTCTTGTTTCTCTAAACCCAGTACTTGGCACATCTTGTAATGAATATATTTATGTATTTATGTAATTAACTCAGATACTGTTTTCTGATTATTCCGGATACAATTCCAAATGCTTCAAAAATAAAAATCACAAACGCATTCACTTGTCCCTCGTATCACTTTTATACCCATTTTGTACTTCAGGAAATGAAAACACATGAGAGTAAAGTAAATTGATCAAGGGCACTGTGGTACAGACAGGATTATAAACCCAGGCCATCTACCTACCAAGAACCTTCTCTTAACCACAATTCCATGTTTACTGAATTAACAGAATGAAGCTCTTACTAATAGGTTTAACTTTCTGGAACTATCTTGACTTGATAGGAATCTTTCATTTTGAAACAGGGTCTCTGCTTAAGTTAAAGATCCATGCGATAGATTCCCCTCCCCATAAATGGGTGAAGGGGGTGGGCAGAGGGCTTGTCTCCCACACTGCACCACCTAGACAAACTATTTGCTGATTGGAGGTGAAAGCAAACAAAGGCAACTTAAAGCCTCTAGATGTGAGGTTTTAAAAAATGTTTGCTGTCTTAATTTACCTTTAAAAAGAACACAATTACATTTATGTTATCTAAAAGAAGCTGCAACTAAATTTGGTGAAAGTTTTAATGAAGACCCTATTAAATTTTCTGAGAGTTGAAAAATCCTCACTAGCCAGTGAAGCATTTTTCTTTCAGAGTAGGTGAGTGATCTGTCTTGGGAATAATAGTAAATATACCTCACATTTATTTTAGGATGTCAGAAAACAGTCAGTTGACAATATTAATAGAGTGGAAAATCCATGATCAGAGAAGCTTTCGTGTCAAATGTGACAACCTTCTAAATTACTTGTCAAAGTTGACCTGAGCACATCGTAGATGAACTAAGCTAAGCAAGTTAATAGTGAGTGTGAAAGTGAGATAAATCTCAGAATTTAAATGATACTTATCACTGTCCAAATCTTGGAACTGAAAGAACCACTATTCAATAGAGAAAATGGAGGAAAAGCTCTCTATTCCTGTGACTACCTCAGAATGAAACGAATACCATTCCAAATTCAGAGAAGAGACTTTGACCACATATTTAAGGTTATCATGCACACAGCACACAATGGGGGTTGTTTTATCATATGTTATGAATATTAATAAAATGCCAAATAAATCACATGTATGGTAAAAATCAAATTATAAAGATGGCATTTATATTGATGTTAACTTACTTCTTAATTACAGAAATCTGTGTCCCATTCTCTGAGAATCAAATAAAGTTTTAGACTCTGGAGAGAAATTAGGTTGGGGAAGGAGATTCTCCCAAATAAGAAATATTAATAATAATAAAATGTAATAAATAAATAATAAAATGTAATAATAATAATAATAAAACCCTGTGGTTTTATTAAGCTAAGCAATGACAATACAAATGTTTCATTTAAAGGAAATAGAACTTCGTTCACTTCTTGGATGCAGACTGTAACTAATACCAGCTCAGTTTTGAAAAATAAAAGTATGTGTGAAAAATATGAAAAGAAAGACAAGGAAGTGATTTATATATCACAGAGAAAATGACATCCCAACAAGTTTTGAAATATGTGTAAAAGCTCCCTTGGGTGCAAAGCTAGGGCTATCTCTAATGCCACACTTCCACCTCAGTGCCTTCAGCAGTCCATTAGTGTAGTACTGAAATATAAAATTCAGTAACTGGTTTTAAGAGATATGGAGTTAAGATAAACATAAAATGCATTGAATGAACAAGATAATATTCTTAACAGCGGTGAATCTCAAGGTGTGGTCAAAGGACTCCTGGAAATTCTAATAATTTTTCAAGGGATCCACAAGGTCAAAAGTATTATTCCATTAGTAATAAGGCTTCATTTGCCTGCCTGTTTCACATTCTTTTGCTCTCACAAGAATTCAGTGGAAGCTTCTCAAGTCTGCATGATACACCATATCACAACAGACTGAACAGAGAGGCCTATATGAAAACCCACCTATGTTCCATTAATGCAGACATGGAAGAGACTATCAAAAATCTAAAACAATGCAACCTTTCTTCACTTTTTTGTTTTAAAATAATTTTCTCAATAATATATTGCTTATGTTAACATGTCATAAAAGATTTTTGACAATGCTTTCTTTTAATTTCTAATGTGGTAAATACCATGAGCTAAGAGTCACAGAAACAAATAAATCTTTGTAGATGGTCTCCACATCCTTTAATAATGTGAAGTGGTTTTGAAATAACAAGTGTAAAGATTTGTACTGAAATCTAAGAAGAGCTAAATATATAGGCTTCTCATTTCTTAACTTTTTTTTTTTTAATATTTGAAAGGAAGAAAGATACAGAGAGGAACAGAGAGACAGACAGAAATATTCCATCTGCTGATTCACTCTTCAGATGCCCACAATAACCAGGGCTAAGCCAGACTAAAGTCAGGAGTCCAGAATTCCATGCAGGTCTCCAATAGGTGGTAGGGATTCAAATACTTGAGATCAGAATGGGCATTAGCAGGAGCTGGATAAGAAGTATTGTTCCCAGGATTCAAACCAGGTGCTCCAATATGGAATGCTTGGATTCCAAGTGATAACTTAAGCAGTTGAGTCAAATATCTACCCCCACTTCCTGTTTCTCAATCCTAAAATAACAACTACAATGAAAGAGAAAACATGAATCATCAACTCGACTGTACAGAGCTGGTATAGGAGAAGGGAACCTATACAGTGAGATGAAGAGGGCCATGGAGACAGGTGATATACATTTAAAATGAAGCTGAAAGATAATATAATAGTTTTGTTTTTGAAAAAAGAAAGTACTCAAATGGTAAGCAAATATATCATGTTTGTTAACATAGCCCCCACCATTATTACCAAGTTTGTTTTCTGACTGACATCAGTTTTGCAAAATAAGAGGAACAAGTCTGTAAGTTAGTAAGTGGACGTGGATTAGTATCTAATGTAAAAATTTTAGGTTGAGTGTCATGAAGAATCAGTAATAATAAGGGAACATTTAGCTTTTAGTGTCCAAAATAAATATTTTTGTAGAGTAAGAAAGCCAAAAATAGCATATTCCAAAAGTTTGTTAGGAAGCCATTGTGAGGAAAATTATTGTTTTTATATATTTGATACCAATGCAAAATTAGTATCAGATTTAGTCAACATTTTTAAAATGTATTATTATTGAATATGACCAAATTTTAGGATAACAATTTTAGAAATATTTCCACTGGCTCTAGTTATTATATAGTTTAATAATGCAAGGACTCTTTCACTTAGTTATATATAATTACTAGAAACTGAATTGGAACAAATATTGTTATTTGCAGTGATTTAACAGCATAATAATGAAAAAATATATATTTAAATCAAACAAAATGCAATAATTTTGTTGAATTTGCTGCTTTGTAAAAATGCTCATAAATAATTCAATAAAATGTTTACACAAAAATAAATATAGTAAAACAGCAATGAGAAAAATAAATACATTAAAACTACACACCTATTTGAATGGGCACAATCCAGAATGGTGACAACACTAAACACTGGCAAGAATAAGAACAATAGGAAATCTCACTTGCTATTAGGGAAGTATAAAATGGCACAGCCAATCTGAAAGACAGTTTGACAGTATTTACAAAACTAAACATACTCTTAGCATGCAATACAGCCATCAGTAGTATTTATCCAAGGCAGTTGAAACATACATCCTTGCAAAAACATACACAAAGGTGTTTATAGCAGCTGTACTCATAATTTCCCAAAGTCGAAAGCAAGCGAAATGTCCTCTGATTGATGAATGGAAAACTATTCAGTACTTTAAAAAAAAAATAGTGCTATCAAACCATGAAAAGACATGGAAGAAATTTAAATGTTTATCAATAAGTGAAAGAAGCCAATAAGAAAAGATTATATACTCATTTGTTCCAACTAAATGACTTTCTGGAAAAGGTAAAACTATGGAGAGGCAGTAATAAAAATCAGTGGTTGCCAAGGGTTAGGAGTAAGGAAGGATTAAACAGGCTGTGGGGAACCGCAGGCTGGCCACCTGTGGGAACTTCCTCACTTTGCTGTTTGCATGGCCTGTTGTAACAACTTGTGCAAAACAAGTTAAGGAAGTGCTGGCTGCTGAGAAAAACAAGTCAAGGAAGTGCTAACCACAGGATGTCCTGAAGACACAAACAACCCTGATGGAGCAAGATGAACTTTCGTCCTGAGGCACTATGTGCCCTTTGACTTGATTGGACTGTGCCTGCATGGACTGCATGTGAACAGACTAACCATTGGCTGGGAGCATCCTGCTAGGGGAACCTAGGGTATATAATGGGGATAGGATTGTGTAGGAGGAGGAGGGCTTGGCTTCTTTTCTTTTGCCTTGCATCTGGATGAATAAAGTTCCATGAGAACCGAGTAAGCAGCGATCGTGTCTTTACTACGCTGGACTCTCGCAGGCGAGCATCCGGCACAGGCAAAGCTCAAAGGATTTTGGGGGCAGGCAAACATCTCCGTATGAGATTATAATGTACATACAAGCCAAGATTAATCTGTCCAAATCCGTAGAAGGTACTACACCTAGCCTGACCTGTAAACCATGGACTCTGGGTAATAATGATGTGTCACTATAATTTCAACAAATGTAACAGATATGTCACTTTGGTGAGAGACAGAGATAACAGGAGAGACTGTGTTTGGGGGAGGAGGAGATGTATCAGAAATCTCTTTAACTTCTGCTCAATTTTGCTGTGAACCTAAAACTGCTAAAGAAAATTGGCCTATTAAAATAAATCTACAATTACAAGTGAAAATTTTATCCTATTATACTAGGTTAGAAATTGTACTATATTCTTATAAGCCCTTAAGCATAAACTCAATACCCTCAATAATAACATTATCTACTATCAACAAGGAAATTAAAATTAAAAGAAGAGAGAGGATGATAATTTTGCTTTTACTAATGATTATTGTGTTAAGAAAGGGGATGAACTTTGGCTAAAAATTATAATTCTTTGTTTAAAAGAAATACCAACTAAGAATTACCTTTGATTATTATATCATAGTATTATATATTTGTTTTAATACTCCCATACGTTCAGCCTACTTCAATGATAGATATTTCTAAAATAGTAACACATAAATGGTGGTATGCAACACTTGGATAATAAGAAGAGAGTATGATAACACAATTGTGTGGTTGTTTCAATTTCACATTTTTATTTGCCAATAACGCACTTGTCATTTCCCCTGGAACAAATTCTACCATGTATCTTAGGGAGTATGTTTTTTAGATTTAGTTCAGGGAATACAAATGACATATTGAATCTTACATTGTTCCCTTTCTAAAATGGACCTTTCATTCTATGATATCTTTTTTCTACCTTTTATTTTTGCTATATTTTGTTAAACTATTCTCACAACATTAAAACACTATAGTACATCCTTAAAAACTATTATCAGAAAGAGTAAACAAGAGCTACAACAATCTAAAAAATCTCAACTAATTCAACATTTGTGAATGACTTGCATGATAAAAAGCTTCCTCAGTGTTGAGGAGCTTGCACCATCATCCATCAACACAGGAATAGCGACCACCCGGTAATGAAATGGCCGATAGTGACATCAAAGCCAAGAATATATACTAGACTTAAAAGCAAATTGGAAATATAAAATTCTTTCTACAATGTGAAGTGACATGATTTTTACTAAAGCATAGAAGTAGTAGGAGGTTTTTTTCCTCTTTTTAAACTGTGAAACATTGTTTTTTCTTTTAAGTATTTTGTATCATAGATCTTTAGTGCCACAGAAAATTGTTAGAAATGTTGCAAGTTTTTATTCTAAGGATTCATTACATTTCTTTCTTTTTCTGATCTATACATGACTTCTAACAATGACAGGCAGTAGAGCAGAGACTGCATATTGTCTACCAAAAATAAATTTTCCCCTTCTCGGCAATAATAGAAGCAAATGCACTGCATGTACTAGCGTTCTTTAATTAGATGTAACAGTACAACCACCTTATTTCAAGGGAATGCATACAAAAGTGACATGCTATTTTCGATCTGGATCTCAATATTACACTATCTTTTATCTTCCTGTGAAAATAAGCACCAGTGCACCTCCCTCAGACTTGGAGAAATAAATTACTTCTTTATCTTAACCATAGTTAGATATGGCTAATTTTGGCCTCTTTGTTATAGCTGCTAGCAGTCCTTAAAGCTAACCTAAGAAAGAAATGCTGCATCCTTGTCCCTGTGCACTTTCAAACTAGATCAGGTAAAGATAAGGCATCTTTCCTGTAAATACCACACACTCATTCTACTACACATTCTACTACACACATGATTCTAGAGCATCCCAACTGGCTTTGAAAACTAAAATCACCAATCCAATCTCAAGTCATATCATAGAAAGGAAGTGAAATCGTATTTAAAATAAAGAATCACCATTTTTTAACAGTGCTAGTCAGGATTTTTTCAATTACAAATGTGTAAACACCAACTCAAATTAGTTTAGCTAAATAATAAACTAAGCCTCTCTCTCTCTCGCTCAGTCTCTTGCTCTGTCTCTCTAATGCTATTGGTCTAAGATCCACCATCCTAATCTCCAATCTTTATAGCTGGGCAAGTTGTCCAAGTGGTGACATTACCATGGCAAAGTCATCAGGGAAGAAGCAACCTTACCATTAGCTCAAGAAAATCATGACTATTCCATTACTCTAAACAGTGATTAGCCTAGGATAGGAAGAAGAAATTCTAGAAAATAAGACATGAAATAGAGTATTCCTGTGTGCTGGGATGTCACTGGGAATCATTTCTCTCATAAAACAGATGATAGAGACTGGCACTGTGGCATAGTGGGTAAAGCCGCTGCCTACAGTGCCAGCATCCCATATGGGCGGCAGTTCAAATCCTGGATGTTCCACTTCAGATCCAGCTCCCTGCTAATGGCCAGGGAAAGCAGTGGAAGATGGCCCAAGTGCTTGGGAGACCTGGAAGAAGCTCCTGGCTCCTGGCTTCACATTGGCTCAGCTCCAGCCATTGTGGCCCTGTGGGGAGTGAATCAGCAGATGGAAGTCTCTCTCTCTCTCTCTCTCTCCCTCTCTCTCTCTCCCCCTCTCTGCCTTCTACCTCTCTGTAACTCTGTCTTTCAAGTAAGTAAACAAAATCCAAAATCTTTAAAAAAGACAGAGATGGATGACCTGTAGACACCACAAAGTGATAGGTCATTATGAACACAAAAACTTACATATTTGAAATTTTAAAAGAAATGGGCAAATTCCTAGACAAGTACAACTTAATAAAACTGACTCAAAAATACAAAACCTAATTTTTCTATGGCTATTCATTCATTCTGTTTTAGAGTTAAATAATCATAGCAGTCATTCAAATAAAAATCTTCCAATAAAACTCAGACTTGAATGTCAAACCCTGACAAAGATAAAATCTAAAATAAAAGGTGTAAACTTAATCTTCCCATGAACACAGATGAGAAAATTTTGAGCAAATCTGAAAATGTAGAATGTGAGTCATATAAAAATTGAGTGTAAATAATGACTAAATAGGATTTTATGCCAAAAAGAAAAGTAATTTAGCATTTAAATCTCTCTTTGTATCTTGCCATCTTCATATATTGCAGGAAAAAAAATCACATGAACATCTCAATACAATATATTTGTTAATACTCAATAATAATTCATTTAAAAATGCCGTTGGTTCACCCTCCAATGGCCGCCATGGCTGGTACGCTGCAGCCGGCGCACCTCGCTGATCCGAAGGCAGGAGCCAGGTGCTTCTCCTGGTCTCCCATGGGGTGCAGGGCCCAAGCACTTGGGCCATCCTCCACTGCACTCCCAGGCCACAGCAGAGAGCTGGCCTGGAAGAGGGGCAACCGGGAAAGAATCCGGTGCCCCAACCGGGACTAGAACCCGGTGTGCCGGCGCCACTAGGTGGAGGATTAGCCTATTGAGCCGCGGCGCCGGCCTTGAGGGTAATCTTATAGACACAGTATTCAGTGACACTACCACCATAATCCATCTCAAAAATTTTGTTACATAAAATTCCAATCAGGCAAAACTAAACTATATTACTTAGGATTGCATACACAGATTCTAAAATTCTTAAAGCAACAACATTTTTCCCATTTAGTGGGGAAATTGCAAAAACTGGGGATCAAGTAAAAGCAAGCACCCCACATGTGCTCAGAAAGAAAAACCGGGCGTCGCTGCCTCCATTACAGCTACAACATGTGCTCTCGGTGATCTATGAGGGGCAATAATTATGCTAATTAATTTGTGTTTGATTTGTATCATAGTTTTAGCATTGCGCCATAATAAAATTTTCTGTTTTCTGAAACAAATACCAACACATACACAAGCACATGCTGCATTTCTTCTACTCACATAAGAGTTACCAAAGAGCTTCCTACAATCATTATTCTTACACAAACCAAAATGGTAATTGGTATTTGAAATGAACATAACTACATACTTCGCAGGTACAATCCCTTTCATTGCAAAACCTATCAAATAATTCTAATATTGAGGTTAAATTTGATGAGTTTGTTAATGCTGAAATGAAAATATTCTTTGTGATTCCTCATAGAAATGTCATATAATTCTAGACAGGAAAGAATAAAAACAAAGTGATGCTGTTTGTGGTTAACCCCAAGGAGATCTTAGGTACTGGATGACCTAATATTTTAAATGTAAAACCTATTTCCTCTTTTGAAAGTCTCTGCAGAAGTCGTGACTGTCTGGAACTCTTTGTTTTTTTAGGGAACATCTTGATTTGTGCATCACAGCCTCTTGCATTCACTAGGGTATGAATGTTCTTATTGAAATTTTTACTTCCTCGCTCTTAGTTAGCTATCCAAGTTTCTTGCAGTAATAAAATCCGGGGATTGTCACTAAGAGAGTAATTCAATAATTTTGTCACTGTTAAACCGCTATCATAACACGTGCTCATCTGTCATGGTAATGAAATGGTTTATATCTACAGAGGTTATGCTTTCTTTTTTCAGTGTTTTGTTTTGTTTTGTTTTGTTTTTAAATGTATTACATTTGTTTGAAAGGCATAGTTATAAGGAGAAAGATGGAGAGAGATGGAGAGAGAGGAAGAGAGGTATTCCATTTGTTGGTTCACTCCCTAAATGGCCACAATGGTCAAGGCTAGGCCAGGCCACAACCAGGAGCCAGGAGCTTCTTCTGGGTCTCCCACAGGTGCAGGGGCCCAAGGACTGGGGTCATCCTTTTCTGCTTTCCTAGGCAGCTGGATCCGAAGTTGAGCAGCCAGGACTTGAATAAAGGATGGTGGCGCTCCAGGTGGCAGCTTAACTCCCTATGCCACAAGGATGCCCCCGGAGGGTTTGTACTTTGTTCTGCCTTTGCTGCAAGTCATCAGAGTTGCATGGCTACACATACACACAAAAGCAGGGCAAGGTGTCTCTCTAACTCTTATTGAATAGAGCCAAGGCTCACAAGCATAGGCTTGGAATTTTCATATTCCGAATTCTTCTTTCCTTTACCCTGTATTTGTCAGCCACTGTGAGCAAGATAAGAGAGTGCTTGCTTCACCACTGGACACTTTACAGTTGATGTGGCCAGGATGGTGCTGATTTAAATTTCAGAAAATTTGCTCTTTTAAAAGAAAAAGGAAAAATTACCCTAGCAATAAACTTGTACAGGCATTTCAAATCTTTCATTTTGCTGAAAAAAAAAAGCATGAAAAGTAGTTTTTTCTCCTTGTCTGATTTCAGATAGGTCTAACTCAAAAAAAAAAAAAAAAATCACTGAATTGATGGGTGTTTTTGTCAGCTAGAAAAAAACAAACATTTTCTGAGACTTTCTCTCCTCTCTCTGCTTAGTTTACCCTATCAAATTTTATAATAAAATAAATCAAAAAAATGAAAAAGTGATATATTTTATTTCTTCTGATTTTTGAGGAAAGACATACCTAAACTTTATTGGGATTATTTAGTTGCTATAAATTTTTTGACACTGATGGCAAATATATTAAAAACCTCCTCTGAGATGAGATGGTTAATAAAAGCACAGAATTTGACTTAATTTGACTTCAGATTTGGTTCAAGGGAGCTTAATAACTGAAAAGATTCCACCAGTCACCAGGAATAAAGGCTTTGATCTCTATCCTAAAAGGATAGAGAGCCTATTCTGTATCATTTTATCTTCTGCTATTCAATATAATTAAACTTTATATTTGCACTCTTTTATTTTTCTATTTTCCCATAGTCTCATCATTTTATTTTCCTTTTAAAACCATTTTTTTTTTCATTTGTTTTCCCCTTCTTTTCACTTATGGCTTATATGAGAAGAAATTTTGAAATATCATAGATTAGGGCTCAACAAATGTCCCTCCGTTCTTCCTTTTTTATCTTTTATAAGAAAACCAAAATATTTCTTTAAAAGCACTACTTTGATACATAACCAATTTTTCTTTCTTTATATAATTTATGGCTTGTTCATAAACTTTATGATATGAGAGCCCATTCCAAAACTGACCTTTAATTTTGGCACTCGGTTAGTAATCTTATGCTTGGAAAAGTAAACATTTTCATTTTCAATCATGCGTATTTTAATATACTCTTTAGCCACATTTTCTTTGGGAGCTTAATAGTGCACTCAGGCTCACCATGAAGAGTGCCATTAGCCTTAGAACAGCAGAAAGAATACATGATTCAAAATTTAAGACACTCCAAATGCATTTCACCTGTGGGCAAAATTGTTATTGAATACTTTCCATGGTAAGAATGCCATACATTTTCTTTAGTGCAAGATTGTTTTACATTTACAGTGTATTATCACTCATTTGTATATGTTTTAGCCCAAAAGATTGAAAGAGTAATTTATTATGCTGTATCTTCAACTGTAATAAATAGTCCACAAAATTCAATTTGCTTAAGGAGATAGTACAATTAAAGCATAAAGACTGAACTAATCAGGCTTGGTTCACATCCAAAAGACAGTCATAAAAAGCAGACTTTGGAACCACCGAATGCCTGTTAAATCCCTGGCAAATTGTTTTGTCTGTCTTCAAAAAAATACACACTATATTCACTTACGACATTTAATCATGGACATATTAAAGAGGAATGTTTGTATATTTTATGGAAAGAATACCTGTAAAAGAAAACTTCATTAATATACCAAGACAATAATTCCATCCCTGAAACTTCTATAGTATAACATTATTTTATATATTTTTCCAATTGCTAACCTTTAGATACAAATTCTTTTTTCAAAATTACTAAACAAATTCATTGACAAGAGTAACTGTAATAAAATTATGCTTCTGAGCTACACACCTTGAATAGTGTGCCATGAACTTTCATTTCACAAATGTGAGACATCTCAGCGTCTTTTACTATCATCAAGTTTTAAGAATTCTTTTTTTTTTATTTAACAGGTAGAGTTATAGACAGTGAAAGAGAGAGACAGAGAGAAAGGTCCCTCCCGTTGGTTCACCCCCCAGATGGCCGCTATAGCCAGAGCTATGCAGATCCGAAGCCAGGAGCCAGGTGCTTCTTCCAGGTCTCCCATGTGGGTGCAGGGCCCAAGCACTGGGCCATCCTCCACTGCCTTCCCAGGCTACAGCAGAGAGCTGGACTGGAAGAGGAGCAACCAGGACTAGAACCCGGCTAGAAGCCAGCATTGCAGGCAGAGGATTAACCAAGTGAGCCACAGCGCTGGCCCAGGTTTTAAGAATTCTTAAAAGGGCATGCTTTTAGCATAGTGGTTAAGAAATCAGTTGAGACACTTGAATCCTACACCACAGAGCCTGGGTTCAAGTCTTTGCATCCTCCCAATTCCAGCTTCCTGCTAATTTAGACCCTAGGAGGCATGAGGTGAAAGCTCCTGGCTTCGGCTTCATCCAGCCCCTTCTGTTTCTGGCACTTCTAAGTGAAACAGTGGATGGAAGTTCTGTTTGACTTTCTTTCTGATTCTGTTTCTTTCTCTGTCTTGCTTTCTTCTTTTAAATAAACATTTTATTATTTATTTATACACTTAAATAATTTAAGTATATTATTAATATACTACCTACATAATATATTGATTGTATTTAATTAAATATATTTATTAAAACTATTTCTAGAATTCTTAAAGAGACTTCTAGAAAATGCATTATTAGGTCATTTGCTATGAGTTCTTAGAGTAATTCTTCAGTATTTCATTGGGAGGACAAAGCCATAATTCAATTAATAACCATGGTTTTATAGTATTCATTACTAAGCATAAGGAAATTTTTGTAGGTATACTACTTAAATCCAAAAGTAGCTTGTAAAATTTATGTTTGAGATATGGCATACATAATTATTGGAGTACTTCCAAAATTTCAGGTAAACATGGATTTAAAAGATAAGTTTATTTTGATGCAAAGGATTTTGACATTCATACAATCAAATGCTCTTTCAAAAATTCATGAAAAACTATATTGTTTACAATCTCAACACACTCAGGAGGTCCTTCTCATCTGAACCCATTACTTGGAAAACTCAATCACACACAGAGAGGAGTAGGGGCTGGGAGACCAGGATTCTACTTTGTCATTTAAAACAAATCAGTCCATCTATAAAGCCCAGTTATCGCCCATTTAAATGGGGAAATGGATTAAGTGATCTCTGCAGGTGTTTCTAGCTCTCTCTAGGATTCTGATTCCATTCTGACTTCAGAGCAACTTAAGGGACTTCTGCCCAATGAC
This sequence comes from Oryctolagus cuniculus, assembly GCF_051225735.1. Classification (NCBI taxonomy): domain Eukaryota; kingdom Metazoa; phylum Chordata; class Mammalia; order Lagomorpha; family Leporidae; genus Oryctolagus; species Oryctolagus cuniculus. Next base: position 61,346,939 of record NC_142874.1, on the reverse strand, counting down.
ACCATGTCCTTTATTCATGGGAAACTTACACTGTCCCCCAAGAGCTGCACGGTTCATTTCCCCATTTCATTCATGGCTCTGTTGAAATGTCCCTTCATCAGAAAGGCCTTTCCTGAACACCTTATTTAATCACCCACCCATCATTCAATGAACATTATATTTCAATGTTCTTTCCATCAATGCTTGCCACCAAATATTTTCTTTTAATATTTTATGTTTATTAACTCCCTCTAGTATAAGCTCCATGAAAGAAGTTTTGCTTTGTTTTGTTTTTAATATATTATGGTGTTTCCAATAGAATAGACCCTATCTTAAAGCAGGTATTGATGGAATGACTGATCCTTTCAACAATAACTAGACCCACAAATACGGATCACGAAGGTATACTGACATTATGTAGATGACAGCAAACCTGAAAAACAGGCTGGAACATGGCCATGGAAGAGTTGGTGTAAACATTCTAAGGCAGGAGTGAAGTAGGCAGGCATACAGGTTAAAATTGATTAGGTTTGTGAGCTGGAAGACCACGCCTTCTCCACGCCCCTATGTGACCTCACACCCTACCTGATACCTTCACCACGCCCCTGTGTGACCTTATGCCCCTACCTGGCCACACCTGGGTGCCCGCCAGCCAATTAGGCTAATTAACCACTCCTCTTTGTAAGTGAGTTAAAAGCCTGGGACATGGTGTGTTCCAGCCCTTCCCTTCTTCCCTGGCCTCTTGCCAGGAGGGGGCTTGCTGTGGCCTTCGGGCCACCTGCCCTAGGCTTCCTAGCCTAGATGCTTCTCCATGTGGCTGGTTCCTGGTGCTCCATATGAACCCAGATTTACCTCTCTCTCTTAGATAAAGCTCTCACTCTCCTATGCATCTTTGGCACTAAATAAAAGCCTAAAATGTACCATGCTGCCTTGTTTATCTGTGCCAGTATTTAGAATTCTTCTCTAAATATTAGGCAAGAACCCTCTCAGGCTTATTAATATTGGGAATTTATTAATAAGCATATGGTGATATCATATGGCACCCCAAATTTCAGTAGCATATGTGGCACCCCAGATGGCACTTCTGGGGAACTTCAAGGGGCCACATTTTTGTATAAATTTTAGGGGGTCATTCCCGATATCAGGAGTATCGATAGAGCCTTGTCTGATGAAGGTATTCTAAGTCAGCACTATCACAGGTGGCTTTTTAGTATTTGAAATTACACTACTGTGATTGAGGAACTCAATTTCTTTTATTTACTTTTAATTAAGTTCACTGAACTAAGATGGTGACAGTATGAATGGAAAGAGAAGAAGTAGAGGAGGAGACTGGGAAACATCACTGAGGTAAAAATCAAGAATTTTTTTTTTTTAATCCATGACTCTATGTTTATGGCTGGACCATCAGAGAGATAACACTTCCACTAATAAATGAATACTGGTAGTTCAGCAAAACCACACTAGTGTTAGGAAAAATTTTCTGATTAAAACTTCAGCTCATGTTACTTTTTTAACTCCAGATGCCTGAGTCACCAATTACAACTTTAAGAGATTTATTAATTTCAAAAGGTAAACAAAAAACTCTGCTTTCAAGTCGGTCAAAAAGAAATTCAAGGAACATTTGTAATCAATTCAAATTTGACAGAGTGGTATCTATTTCTAAGAGTTAATATTGGATGTACATCTGTGGTGTGCACCTGTATATATGTGTACCTATAATATATGTACACAACCACTTAGAAAAATAATTGAAGATGTTATTAAATAAGTCCACTCTTTCTGGTTCTTGTAGAAAGACATCCTAGGCAAGCAGGCCCATCATGTGTGTGTGCGTGTATGTGTGTGTGTGTGTATGGGGAGAGGGTGTACTTTTATTTTAAGTTCACTTTTAAACAGTGAAATCCTTTCAATCACAACACAAGGAGTTCTGCCATCCTGGCAACTGTTTTTATATGGTTGGCAGGTTTTAATGGGTATGAATATGAATAAAATCCAGCTACCACTCTAGATAAAAAGCTCATGAACTTCTGCTTTTAAAGATGAAATAGAAAATAGCTGTCAGATGTAAGCAAGCCAAAAAGTGATTTAATATTTTCATCAACAAAGGAGCCTTGACCCTCATTTGCACTATTAAAATCTTAATATAACAAAGTCATATAATGGAACAGTTAGAATTTAGAAGCAAATAAAATTCTTTGGCACACTAAGGATTTTTGCCATCTGTATCTTAAAGCAGGAGGAAACATACTCTGTGTTTGGCTCTATAATAAGTAGATTAAAGTCAAAGGTGCAGTTATTTATCCCAAGCTAAGTAAAACTGAAGAGAAATGCCTACAGGACTCATGTTCTATATTTTGAAAGACTCCACTCTCTATGGATTTCTGTTAACGATCACAACAGCAGATGCAGCCAAAGAGACAAAGTAAATTGAAAAGCGTGATTTTAACAGAACCTCCCGACATTCAGTACAATAATGTACATTTACTTAGGTTTTAACCTGTATCAACTAGTAGGACTTAGAATTACATTTTGACAACAGCTGTACGACCTGAAATCATGACAGGGAAAAATTCATTTGAGAGATTGATACAGGACAATTATCCTTTCTACTGTTTTCCTGAAAATGATGCAATCACTGTTATGAAGCAAAAGAAAATATTTTAAAGGACTACATGTGTACTAGGATTTCAAATCTAGAAACCAATGAAAATTTTAAATGGAGAAATAATATAAAGATAAACTACAGAGAGGAGCATGTGCAAAAGATGGCTTACTACTAAGTGGTTAATACCATTCTTACAGGTTAAGTCTTATTTTGAATACTCATATTTTCACTAAAATTCATTACTGTATTTTATAATTTCTTTTTTTTTTCTTTTTTCTTTTTTTTCTTTCTGGACAGGCAGAGTGGACAGTGAGCGAAAGAGACAGAGAGAAAGGTTGGTTCACCCTCCAATGGCCGCCACAGCCAGCGCGCTGCAGCCAGCGCACCGCTCTGATCCAATGGCAGGAGCCAGGTACTTATTCTGGTCTCCCATGGGGTGCAGGGCCCAAGCACTTGGGCCATCCTCCACTGCCTTCCCGGGCCACAGCAGAGAGCTGGCCCGGAAGAGGAGCAACCAGGACAGAATCCGGCGCCCCGACCGGGACTAGAACCCGGTGTGCTGGCGCCGCAAGGCGAAGGATTAGCCTAGTTAGCCGCAGCACCGGCCTTGTATTTTATAATTTCTAAGAATTAAACAACAAAGCATCCAAAGCACTATACAAAGCAACTGGACATTAGAAAATCTCACAATTGCTGGCATAGCTATCCAAGGGTAATGTATTAATGTAGACAACACATTTTAAAATTTTTCTTATAAATTTTCTCCATTAATTATGTTTTCATCTGTTTCTATAAAAAGAGGCAAAGGACCAATAAGCTGCCTTTTTTTCAACTTTCTGAATCCATCTCATGACACCAGAGGTGACTATGTATCCTTCACCATTCATCTGCAGCTAGCAGAAGCATTTGGAATCACTGAATCTACTTAAAAATCTTCTGTGCTGGTGTAGCAGCCTAGTAGATTAAGCCCCTGGTTATGATGCCCGTATCCCATACTGAAGTGCCTGATTAGAGTCACGGCTACTCTACACTTTCCATTCCACTTCCTGTTAATATGCCTAGAAGGCAGTAGATGATGGCCCAAGTACTTGGGATGCTGCCACTCACAAAGGAGACCCAGATGGAACTCCAAGCTCATGGCTTTAGCCCAGCCAAGCTATTGGTGTTGTATACCCTTGGGGATTAACTCTCCTATTTAGACAGATAAATAAATAAATCTTAAAAAAAAAAACTCTGAGACAGAAGATTTTAACTTGTCTATTATAAGCTTATAAATTGGATTTTCAATGTTGTGAAGCAATGAGATTTATATATTCTAAAACTCTTATTAGCTTAATTTGAAGTAAGTATCTTCCTAGGAACACACTTTCAAAAGGGCTATCATAGGTATCTGGTATTGCAGAAAAATAGTAAGTGAATTTATTTTAAGATCTATTTATTTATTCATTTATTTGAAAGGCAGAGGTACAGAGATGCAGAGGCAGAGAGAGAGAGAGAGAGAGAGAGAGGTCTTCCACATACTGGTTCATTCCACAAATGGCCGTAAAGGCAAGAGCTGCACCCAGCCAAAGCCAGGAGCCAGAAGCCTCCTCCAGATCTCCCACATGGCTGGGCCATCTTCTACTGCTTTCCTAGGTCATAGCAGAGGGCTGGATAGGAAGTGGAGCAGCTGGGACCCGAACTGGAGCCCATATGGGATGCCAGCACTGCAGGCAGCAGCTTTATCTGTTACGCCACAGTGCCAGTGCCGGCCCTCTAAATGAACTTTTCTAATTGGATCCTTTCTCTTTTTCTTGCTCATATTGATCTTATTTCAATCAACTCACAAATACACTAAAAAGCAAACAGGGAAGAAATAAAGTCCATTTACCTAAGCAATTTGTCCTCTAAAAACATTCTTTACCTGCATAATTCCTCAAGGAGAAAGAAAATGCATTGTATCAAACTACCAAGTAAAACAATAGGAATACATTTCCAAAGGATTGTAAAAGTAAATAACTTTACTTGAATTTATAAAGACAAAAACGCTCATGTGAAGAAATTTGAACAGTATAAATTAGAGCAGGGACCATTCATTTCCATTTAAATGGGTGATATCATTTAAAATAAGTGAATTTGTCACTCTAGTGTTGAAAACTGCATTTAAGGAGAGACATCAAAAAGAACTGGAAAATAAACCAAGAGCAAGTTCATATTTCAGCCCATAACTTCCTAGCTTATCCTTGAGTATGTTATTTAATGTCTCTGAGTCTCACAGTCTTCACCAATAAATTTATCATAGTTATATGTGCTTAGATGATTCATTGAAATATCATATGTAAAATATTTGGTAAAAAGTAGATTTTTCATCCAATCAAATACCTAAGTATATGAAGTATGGCCAACAGTGAAATCTATTGGTAAAGGGTGAGCACTTGGTACAGTGTTTAAGAAGCCACTAAGGACATTCACATACTATATCAGAGTGCCTGGTTTTGAGTCCAGCTCTACTTCTAATAAAGCACAGGCTAGGAAGCAGCAGGTAATAGCTCAAGAACTCAGGTCCCTGCCACTTACGTGGAAGACCTGGATTGAGTTCCTGGCTCCTGGTTTTGGCTTGACTTGCAAGTTATTTTGGAAAAATCAAATATAAGCATTGTTCAACACAGCTCAAAAGTAGCAGGATTATTCTTAAAAAGCAAGACTTGATTGCAATCTAGATTTATTATCACCTCTAAAAAAGGAGTATGCAAGTCAGAAAAGGATTTAGCTAGTAACAGGTGCATGGAAAAAAAAGGAATTGCAAATAGAAGCATTTGTAGTAAAGGTTACAAAAAAAATTTTAGTATTAAAAGCACTGAGAGGCCGGCGCCGCGGCTCACTAGGCTAATCCTCCGCCTAGCGGAGCCGGCACACCGGGTTCTAGTCCCGGTCGGGGCACCGGATTCTGTCCTGGTTGCCCCTCTTCCGGGCCAGCTCTCTGCTGTGGCCTGGGAGTGCAGTGGAGGATGGCCCAAGTGCTTGGGCCCTGCACCCCATGGGAGACCAGGATAAGTACCTGGTTCCTGCCATCGGATCAGCGCGGTGCGCTGGCCGCAGCGCGCTGGCCGTGGCAGCCATTGGAGGGTGAACCAACGGCAAAGGAAGACCTTTCTCTCTGTCTCTCTCACTGTCCACTCTGCCTGTCAAAAAATAAAATAAAAAAAAAAGAATTTATGCTGTTCAGTTGGCCCTGGTTACAATTCTGATTCAACCATTTACAAGTCTCTACTGATTCATACATTTTCACCTCAGTTTTCTCATCTGTAGAGTGAGAAATAAAATTATCAACCTCTAATTGCTTCATAAAAGGTAATTAAACCATTAAAAGATCTCACTACACTGGAACAAATAAAAGGCCCAAATAATTACACACATTTAAACCTTTTCTCCACAATGAGCCACAGTCATGGTCCATTCTTCAGGTGAGATCATCATATGAGAAGATGAATGCAATGTATAGTTTTAGCTGATACTATAAAATAACTAAATTTTATTTAATTAAATTTATTTATTTGCCTTGGTTTCACTTCAGGAACACCAAGGAACTGGTCCCAGTAGGGGCTCAACTAAATCAATAAGACTACTCCAGTAACATAACCCATTATCATTCTGGTTTCTGGTAATTATTTTTCTTTGTCTGTAAGTACATACTACTAACTTCCATGAATCCTGCACCGTTGGTCAATGTAACATGACAGAAGAGAAAAAGAGACCAGCTCAATGTATTCAAAAGATTCTCATCTCTAATCCTGGGTGTTGAAATATTCAGTTGAATAAAAACCTTTGGAAACAAACTACTGGCCATCCCCTAAGAATAAATCACACCCATGTTCTAGTCTTAGTTGGAACTACAATCTAATAACATGAAGCTGAAGAACAACATCTCCCCCAAAACATAGTCACAGCTATACACAAACTTGCATGGTACCTCTCTAATAAACATCATGGCTTTGATAATTATACTTTAAGTTTCAAATGATGAGAGAGCAAACAAAGTAGACAAGAACAGATGTTAAACCTGAGCACTGATTCCCTTTTATTAAGGTGACTGTTATAGCTCAATCAACACGAACAGTGTTGATTTTACAAATTAATAAATCAGTAAATATGATAATCAGGCCATTCTCGACTTTAATATTTTTTCCCTTTAAGTTCCATTACGCCTTATTTCCATGCCCCTTTACCCTACCCCATTCTGTACCCATTGCTCCTTATTCTAGGCCTCTGGGATACCTATGCTGAGAAAGAACCCATCCCTAGAATACCTGAGGCCCTGGGCCCCAGTAGAAGGCAGAGGTATATGTGCCCTCCTGGCTGCTGCTCAATGAGGACTCCATAGAAACAACATACTCTATAGAAGATGTCTAACAGTAATACAACTCAGGAGGACCTAGAAATTAATCATTTAAAAAAATGGTGGGAGGACCTGTAAATAATGTTAAGTTTACAGGGTGGGCATTTGGCACAGTGCCTAACATCACTTAGGCCTGCATTCCACATTGAGGGCCTGGTTTCAAGTCCCAGCTACCCTGCTTCCAATTATGCTTCCTGCTAATGAGCACCCTGGGAGGCAGCATGCGATGGCCCAATTAGAGGGGTCTGTACCACCCACATGCAAGATCCACATTGACTTTCAGGCTCTTGACTTCAACTTGATCCAGCCCTTAGTAGATGGAAGATCCCTCTGTCTCTCTGCCTTTCAAATACTGTGAAAATAAGCAAATAATTTTTATGGGAAAGGCAGTTACGGGGGGAAGGGGAAACAGAAAGAGGGATCTTTGACTCACTGGTTCATTCCCCAGATGTCCATAAGAGCTAGAGTTAGGCTAGACCAAAGTTACCATCTTCATCTAGGACTCTTATGTGGCTACAGGAGCCCAAACACTTGAACCATCTTCTGGGCTTTCCCAGACACATTAAAAGGGAGTTGGATCAGAAGTGAAACAATCAGGACTTCAACCGGTGCCCATATGGGACGTCAGCATTACCAGTGGTGGCTTAGCCCACTACACCACAACACCAGATCAAGCAAAATGTTTTGAAAAGGCAAGGTTATATCTTATTCTACAGGTAAGCAGGATATTGAAAAAGAAACGGACAGAATCAGTTTGTGTCAAGAGACACAGAAGTAGATACCGAATCATAGTGAGGCTAAGAAAAAGAGCTATGTCCTATTGCAAGCTGAAGTTAGTAGTTAGTACACAGGCTGGGAAAATATGAGGAGTTGCTAATGGGCTGCTAAAAAAAAAGTCTCAAGGAAGATATTGTCCAGAACTCCATTATTTCACTGTAATAGATACAGCATGAATTTCTTGTAAATACAATAGTACCCCTTATCCAATGAACACATATCCCAAAACCTCCAGGAAGTGACTGAAGCACCAGGTAGTACTGAACACCAATGGCTGTCTACACTGCTTCTTCCTATGTACAGATACCCTGATAAAGTTTAATTTATAACCTAGGCACAGTCAGAAATTTATCAATAATAAATAATAACACTATAGAATAAGCATAACAGCCTATAATAAAAGTTAGGTGAATGTGGTCCCCATTTTCCTCTCTAATGACGTATTTTCTGTACTCATCCTTCTTCTACAGCCGATGTGAGGTGAAACAATGCCCACAGAATGAGTTGTAGAGATGTGAATGATGGAGGCATTATGCTACTGTGTAAGGATTACCTGTACACAAGCACTGTGATATCACAACTGTCAGTTCTACAATAGGGCTACTAAATGACTAATACATAGGTGTCATATACAGTGTGGATACACTGGCCAAAAGGATGACTCATGTCCCGGACAGGAAGGCATGGGATGGTGTGTGATATTTCATCACCATTACTCAGAATAGAATGCTATTTCAAATTTATGAATATTTTAATCTCCAGAATTTTTCATTAAATATTTGTGGAACACAGCTTACCATGGGTAACTGAAACTGAAAACTTAAACCATAGAGGGGACACTATTATACCCACAGGACAGAATTATGTGGCTGAACTCAGAACAGGAGATTCTGGCTTTTATTAACAATAATCGGGGCCGGCCCCCAGTATGGTCAACTGTTACCTCAATTATCCTAGCAGCCTAGTTTACAGCCCAGGATGCCTAATTAGCAATAGGCAACTCATCAAAGATTGGCTGGAGTCCAGCAGCCCCAGAACTGGGACCTGCTCAACAATGATAGAATCAGCTTGGTGGTGGTGGGAGGGGGGAACAAATGGGAAGTCTAATGATTCATACACTCCACTGCCTTCTCACAAAGTCCTAATGAGCAGTGTCTGGCAAAATGTGGTCTAGCCACTTTTCCAGAAATCCCAGCTGGTCTCTGCAAGCCAATCTGTGCCAGGAAGCCTCCTAGTTGGGGGCAAAGCAGTAAATTACAGCATGATACTTCCAGCTCAGCCAAAAGTCCGGAGCCCTTCCACACACTTTCTGCAACCCCCTAGCCATTGGCAATACTCACTTTCTCAATCAAGCGTGGATGTCATGAAACTTTATGTCCCAAATGGACTTCTGCCCTTTTCCATCCTCCCACTATCTAAGGTCCAGTGAACTCACTAAATATCACAGCACAGACCAGCAGGAGTAGAGGTCCAGTGCATTAGTCAGCTTTTCACTACTACAGTGAAATACCTAAGTCAAGCTACTTAAGGAGGAAGAAGGTCTGTTTTGAATATCCACAGTTCAAGCAGGCAGGCCCTATTGGTTCAGCCATCCGGTGAGGCTAAAGAATGGCAGAGGTGGAGTTTGTTCAGAGGAATAAACACGTGGTATACAAGAAGCATTGTATATAGGAAGCACAGAGAATGACTAAGCCCAAACTAATTTCCAGGCATTGTGGCATAATGAGTAAAGCCACCGCCTGAAGTGCCAGTATCCCATATGGGCACCAGTTAGTGTCTTGGATTCTCCACTTCTGATCCAGCTCTCTGCTCTGGCCTGATAAAGGAGTAGAAGGTGGTCCAAGTGCTTGGGCCCCAGCACCCACATGGGTGACCTGGAAGAAGCTTCTGGCTCCTGGTTTTGGGTCGGCCCAGCTTTGGCCATTGCAGCCATTTGGTGAACGAACCAGTTGATGGAAGATACCTCTCTCTGCCTCTGCCTCTCTGTGACTCTGCCTTTCAAATAAATAAACAAATTTTAACAACAACAAAAAAAAAAAGGCAAAAACTATTTTCCAATGACACCTCTTCAAAGACCTAAAGACCTACTAATTCCACCTCCTAAGCACCACAACTGATTAAATTCTATTCTATTGGTGCCACTAGATTGTGACTGGGGATTAAATGTTTGCATGTCATTGGGAAACAAGTCCTATTCATTCCATAGCACCTAGAGACTTCACAATCTTGAGAGAGTAGCCCCCAAGCCAACACAGGGATGAGAAGAAACCCTATCGCATCTCCTACTCTGCCTCCATCATCCTGTCTTGCCATGATTCCTCAACAACAGTTGCACCAGATTCAATCCTCTATTCTCCTAACTTTTACACAGTCCCACTGGCCTGGGGGTCCAACACAAAGTGATGGGTGTTACTGCCTCTTGGGTCAAGCATTCTAGTATAATCTGTTCATCTTCTCTCCCTTGCTTTACAGCCAGTGAACGTACAGTGGTGCACCAGGGACAGACTGGACTGAAGTATAGATGCCTGGATAAGAGACAGGCACTTATATATGCCTCCACTGATCTGGAGGTAGGAGACATTGCACTGGGGTGAGTGTTGAAGTTTGCAGATCTCCCTGGGGAGTTGACACATCATGCTTACTGAGACAGAAATTGTTTCATTCAGCTCGTCAGATCTGGCACCAAGATCCAGCAACTCAAGAATACTCCAGGGCTTCCTGGTACTGGCGGGGAGGGGGCGGGGAGGGGACTGGAGGGAAAAGATTATGGCACTGCTGAGAATGGCTACCATGAAGATTTTACTGCCTTACACACCATTCTGGTCATGTTTCTCAGAGCTCCGTCTGCCTACAATGCCTCCTTTCACCTCAAAATTTCCATGAGTCATTTCAAAATTGAGTGACCCGAAAAAACTATGACATGAAGATCATGGACCAAGATACCTCCAAGTAAATGGACAACAAGGGAAAGAGATAGGCACAGTAGAGTAAGGACATGATGGAAAGGGGAAAGGAATTGTGACAGACCATGGATACAGGCAGGAAATAAGGAAACATGCTAAACAAGAGCCTAAGGCATTAGCAATGAAAATGGAATTGGAGATGGGCACTGATACTGGTGCTAGACTTCTTCTTACTCCCTTGCCATAGGTCCCTTTTTTTTCCCCCAATGACTTTTTGCTTTTGTCTCTTTCCTATCATTTGCTATCATATTTTAATCTCTGTTCCCACCATGAAATTATTTTCTTTCATATTTTTGGTTAGGTGGTATTGCAAGAGGTCCTACACTCCCCTACACTTCTGTTTCTTTACTATCTCAAGCTCCCATTTCCTTTGTGACCTTTATGAGATCTTTACATTGACAGAATTTAGAAAAACAATACAAGGACTAGAGTCATGGTATAAGGGATTAAGCCATCATATATAACACTGCCATCCCATGTGGACCCCAGTTCAAGTCCCGGCTGCTCCACCTCTAATCCAGCTCCCTGCTAATGCTCCTTGGAAAGTAATGAAGGACAACTCAAGTCCTTGAACCCCTGCACCCTTTTGGGAGACCCAGATGAAGCTTCTGGCTTTGACCTGGTCCAGCCCCAGCCATTGCAGCCATTTGAGGAGTGAACCAGTGCATGGAAGATCTTTCTCTCCCTCTCTCTTTCTCTTCCTCTCTCTTTCTCTCCCTCTCTCTCTCTCTAACCCTTTCAAAATAATAAATCAATCTTTTTAAAAAAAGAAAAAGAAAATGGATTTCTCCTTTCTCTCCTCTCTAACTTCTCCCATCTCATCTTCCCAAACACTACAGTGTTAAAACCTGAACCTCCCTACAATCTTCAGAACACCTGCATATTGTTTAATGGTCATGATGCACAAGCAGACACATTGTTTATTCACATATATGAACATTCGTAGGGCATAAACAGTGCAAAATTTACTTAATTTGGTTTCTTATTTGTTTGAGGATTATTTAAATATTGGTTATATTTTGTTCAAATTTAATTAATTTAACCAAGAGGCAGAAATAAAGACAGAAGGATACACAGATAGCTCCCATTCATTGGCTCACTTTCTAAATGATCCCTACGGCCTGGCCTGAAGCTGGGAGCCAGGAACTGAATCCAGGTCTCCCATATGGGTAGCAAGAGCCCAATTACCTGAGCCATTGCTGTTACCTTCCACTGTCAGTATTAGCAAAAATGAAGAGCTAGAGCCAGGAATCAGTCCTAGGTACTCCAATATGGGAAGTGGGCATCTTAACCACAGGTCTAAATGTCTAGTCCTGGTTGTAGTTTTAAATATAGGAAAACCTCTGCCACTGGGGTAAAATACAATGATTAGCTTCTGCTTTGGAAAGAGAATGTGTACCTGAGACATTTGATTTAGCTTCCTGATAAAATTATTAAATGTGTCACCATTTGAAACTCACTTGTACAGAATACTTTTTAAAGCTCATAGAAAAATACAATTAACATAAGAGTTTATTTTTGTAGAAAAAATTTGTATGGCTTTTCATATACACATTTTCCGTGAACTTTTTTGAACATCTCTTGTATATTACCTGACTAAAACCCTCAATTCTCCCTACTGAGCTTCTCTTCTTCTTAACTAAAAATAAACAAAATGGAAACGTTATTAAGTTGGATGGTGGTTAAGCATTAAGCTCCTTCCAAACTAATAAGAGGTATGACAGAGTGAGTTTATGAATTGAGATTGGGACACAGATTAAATCGCGGTCCTAGTATTTAGCAGCTTTGTTTCCTTATTTTTTCAACTTTTCAGGCCTGAGTTTTTCACTTCCAAAATGAAGAGATGATAATAATATCTACAGCAAAGGATGGATATACAGAAAATCATCCAGTAGAGAATGCCTCACTCAATAGCTATGAGTAGTCAGCGGCCTCACCTGTCTCTGACTCTCCTCCTTCAGATTTATTTCACTTTCCTCTCCCTCAAACTCTAAACCTCTGGGCTACTGTTTTGTCTCTGTCATCTTTCAGCCATGGTTCTTGAATGATTTTTCTCTACTTCCATTTAGAATTCCCAATCTTCACTCATTGCTCAAACCACAAAAATCTGGCTTAAAAACAATTTTTAATATAGTTGGTATGGTTCATATACATCTATATTTAAAAACATAATCCGTGTGCCAGTGACTTAATTTCTAACGGGCTTGTGCAAATTCCACGTTGTAGGCTGTTATTTTTATCTCAAACAGAAAGCTGGTTTTTAGCCTTTCATGTTACTACAAAGAATAAAAGACTATCTTCCTGCCTGAGGCTTCTTTGTAGCTTGGTGAAATATGATTAAATTCTTTCCAAAGACACGTAAACAGACCATACTGAAGGATGGCTAAGTCTCTTTAAAAGGAAAAGCAACGCCTCTTCCTTTCTCCCTCCACTTTGCTGCTGGGGATACCAATGTCATGGAGTGTTTGTGCCAGAAATTTGAGAAAAAGTGAGAGGGGCACCACACCTTGGGATATAACACTGGAAATCAGGAAGGAGCCTGTTTGCAGAGCACACATAGGCGTGAACTGCCTTCCAGTGTTCTACCGCTTGCGTGAAATAAATTTCTGCCTCTATAAGCCCCTGTGATATGAGCATATCTGTGTAGGCTATCACAGGGACAGACGGACAGAGAGCTGCCATTCATTGGTTCACTTTCCAAAGACATCCATTGGCCTGGCCAGCAACGGGGAGCCAAGAATTCTACCTAGGTCTCCCATTCAGGTAGCAGGAACCCAGTTACCTGAGCCATCATAATTACATCCCAGAGTCTGCATGAGCTGACCTGTAGTTCTATGTACTTGACCCAGACATGTCTGAGGAGCTCTAGTCCTACATTGCAGGCTGCTTTCAGTACTCAAAGAGCCTCAGAGTAAACCTGTCTCAACAGTTCAACATGTCTCTTCCAAATGCTTCTTTCTTCTATTTCATGTCAACTAACAATGCCAATGTCTACTCACTTATGCAAGAGCTACAACATCCTCATTTGTAATATGAAATTGTCAGCAGTACCACCAGTAAATATATTTATTTTTTAAATTATTATCATCCTTGAATTTAACCCCATATTATGATCTTTTAACTCCATCTCGAGTATAGCAACTAAGTGTTACATGTCAACATGTTGACTGAATTTTAAACATTTCAGCAGGACAGTTTAGGGTAGGGCACTTTGGTACAGCAGGTTAAGCTGCTGCCTTCAATGATGGAATTCCCTAAGGGCACCAGTTTCAGTCCTGACTGTTCTATTTCCCATTCAGCTCCCTGCTAATGTGCCTGGAAAAGCAGCAGAAGATAGTCCAAGTGCTTGCACCCCTCCTACCTGTGTGGGAGACCTGGATGGCATTCCAGGCTCCTGGCTGCAGCCTGGCTCAACTCTGACCACAGTAGATATTTGAGGAGTGAACCACCGAATAGAAAATCGATCTCAATGTCAACCTCACTCTCTGTCTCTCTCTTTCTTCCTCTCCACCTTCTTCCCTCTCTGTAACTCTGCCTTTCAAATAAACAAATAAATCTTAAGAAAAGTAGAACTTGTATGATACGGGGCTATGTTTCTAATATTGTGATAGATATCAGTGATGCCTAAAACTCATAGTCAATGACAGTAGCAATTATTCCACAAATAGGCTAAATACAGACTGCAATACTAGTGATAATATGTTAATGATATCTTAGTATTTGAATTTAGTACTATGGAAAGACAATTAAATACTCTGGCATGTTTGGTGATATTTCTTTATTAACTAAGGAATTCAATCATTATGTAGATGTATTCATTTTAAAATCAAATTTTTTCTAGGAAAACAAAGATCAGATTTGAATTCCATAGCTAGCGACTAATAATTTCCACACAAGAATATTTTGCTCTCTCTGTCAATGCAAAGTGTCATTAATATGAATTCACTAAAATGAAATCAATTTTTGAATCACAGAATAGTTTTACAAAATTGAATTTGCATTATTTGAGTTCCAGTTGAACACAGTTTTCCTCTGTTGCCTCTCAAAAACTACATCCAAGTGACAGGTGAATGACTACAAAACACACATCCGCATAAGCACAAGAGAAGATGTCGGCAGATGAGGGATAGAAGAGTTGTTTTTTTTTTTTAAAGGACAGTTGATGGATACCTGGTAACTGGCACGGTACAGTGCAGAAGAAAGTCAATGCCCAAGTGGTCTCAGGGTAAAAACAACAGGAAACACCCGAGTCCCTCCTTGCCAATGAGAAATTGGAGGCACCAGTAATTTGAAAAGAAGTAAATCTGGGAAAAAATTTTAAAAAATAGATTTGTTGAAAGACAGGATAGCACCAATCCTAAAAGAACCCCTCTCTCCTCAATGTACATTCACTTTATGGAGATGTTAAGCCATAGAGGCTATTAGCCTTGGCACCAAGACACAGCTAACATAGGTAGAGGGGGAAAAGGGAGATAAATAAAAATCATGAATTTAGGTGTTGGCAACACCAGTATCCCACGCTGCTCTGCTTCTGATCCAGCTCCCTGCTGATGTCCTGGGAAAAACAGCAGAAGACAGCCCAGTGTTTGGGCCCCTGAACCTAAGTCCTGGCTTGGATTGGTTCAGTCTTGGCTGTTGCAGCCATCTGAAGAGTGAACCAGCAGATGGAAGATACTCTGTGTGGGTGGGGGGGTGGGTGGGTGGGTGTAGCTTTTTCAAATAAATTACACTCTCACTTGGAGATTATCAGATTCTGCTCTAGAAAATCAGTTCAGGTTAAATGAATCTAGATGCTGATCCTCAAAAATTCTTAATGGAACTACTACTGCCGGTACACGGGGTTCTAGTCCCGGTCCGGGCGCCGGATTCTGTCCCTGTTGCCCCTCTTCCAGGCCAACTCTCTGCTGTGGCCCAGGAGTGCAGTGGAGGATGGCCCAAGTACTTGGGCCCTGCAGGAGAAGCACCTGGCTCCTGCCATCGGATCAGCGCGGTGACCATTGTGGGGTGAACCAACGGAAAAGGAAGACCTTTCTCTCTGTCTCTCTCTCACTGTCCACTCTGCTTGCCAAAAAAAAAAAAAAAAAAAAATCATTTGTGAGCTGGCTCATGTACTAGAACATCCAATCAACTCTTTTATTCTGAGCATGAAAGAATTTTACTTCTGCGTTTAAAGCTAATGGTCAATGAGTAATGCACATTAAGCAATCCTCTAAATGAAAATTGGTCAACAAAATAAATAAATAGAAAATACAGAAAATAGGATCTTGAAGGAATGAGAAGAAATGTAGGACATTAATTCAAAGGACAATATTAATTTAATATTAATATTATACATCATAAAGATAATGCATCAAAAATCCACTGAGAAAAATAATAATAAAAAATCCATTGAAAGGGGCTAGCACTGTGGCATAGCAGGTAAAGCCATCATCTGCAGTGCCTGCATCCCACATGTGCACTGGTTCAAGTCCCAGGTGCTCTGGTTCTGATCCAGCTCTCTGCTTTTGCCTGGGAGAGTAGTGGAAGATGGTCCAAGTCCTTGGGCCCCTGACCCGATGTGGGAGGCCCAGAAGAAGCTCCTGGATCCTCCAGATCAGCCCACCTCTGGCCACTGCAGCCATTTGGGGAGTAAACCAGCTGATGGAAGAGTTCTCTATCTCTCTCTCTCTCTGCCTCTGCCTCTCTGTAACTCTGCCTTTCAAATAAATAAATAAATATATCTTTTTTTTAAATAATCCATTGAGATTTTTTAAAAAGATTTAGTCATTTATGTGAAAGTCAGAGCCGCACAGAGAGTGGGAGAGGGAGAGGGAGAGGGAGAGGGAGAGGGAGAGGGAGAGGGAGAGGGAGAGGGAGAGGGAGAGGGAGAGGGAGAGGGAGAGGGAGAGGGAGAGGGAGAGAGAGATCTTGCATCTGGTGATTCACTCTCCAGAGGGTCACAACTTCTGGGGACTGGGCCAGGCCTAAGCCAGGAGATTCTCCCAGGTTTCCCATGTGGGTGGCAGGGGCCCAAGCACTGGAGCCATCTTCCACTGCTTTTCCCAGGCCATTTATCAGATAGCTGGATCAGAAGTGGAGCAACTGGGACTCAAGTTAGTGTCCATATGGGATGTAGACATTTCAGGCTGCAGCTTTACCCACAAAGCCACAAGGCCAGCCCCCAGCGAGATTATTTAAAAGTAAATCCAGAATTAAAAAAAAAGAATTTTTAGAAATTAAATATATAACAGAAATAAAAATATCTAATAGAAGGGTTAGAAAATGAAGTTGAGAAAATTTCAGAAAGCAGAAATTTCACAAGGAGATTGGAAACAGACAGCAAAAGATAATAGAATTAGGGCACTGATTTGATCAAGAAATGTTTCGGGGAGTGAGTGTTTAGCTTAGATATTTAGACACCCGAGTCCCATATCAGAATTCAATTCCTAGCTCAACTTCTCGACTCTACTTTCCTGCTAATGCAGACCCTGAGAGGTAGTGGCAATGGTTCAAGTAGTTGGGTTCCCGCCATCTACATAGGATACCTGGATTGCGGTCCTAGCTCCTAACTCCAGCCTCAGACCCAGCACTGTCCATTGTGGGTATCTGGGGAACAAACCAGTAAATGGGAGCACACACTTTCAGTCTATCAAAGAAATTTTTGAAGAAAGTGGTTCAAGGGGAAACAAAAAAAAATTAAAAAATTATCACAGAAATACCAAAGTATTTCTAAAGAATGAGGTGGGCATTTGGGCTAGAGTTAAGATGCCATTCGGGATACCCACATTGCACATTGTGCCTAGGCTCAGGTTCTGCTTTGCTTTCAAGGCAAGCTTCATGCTAACGTGCATCCTAGGAGGCAGCAGGTGATGTCTTAAGTACGTGGGTCACTGCCACCCACATGTGAGACAGAGTTCCTGGTTTCTCGCTCCATGTTGGCCCAGACACAGAGTTACCCTCATCTGGGGAGTGAAATCTCCCGTGGGTGGGAGATTTATCTGTTACTGTCTTGCTTCCTTTCTTTGACTCTATGCCTGTCACATAAATTTTAAGGATTGGGCAGTGGCACAGTGGTTAAGTTGCTGCTTGGGACACCAACGTTCCATACATGTTTCTTTTGAGTCTGGGCCACTTTGATTCTAATACAGCTCCCTGCTAGTGCACACAGTGCGAGGCTCAGATACTTGGGTACCTGCCACCTATAAGGGTGACCTTGATAGAGTTCTATTCTCCTGGCTTTGGCCTGACCCAACCCTGGCTGTTGCAGGCATTTGGGAAGTGAATAGCAAATGGAAGACTCTTTCCATCTCTATCTCTCCATCTCTCTACCTTTCAAATTAAATGAAAATAATGAAAAATAAATACCTTTTCAATATATATTTGGAAATAAAGAAAGCTATTCATTTTTCTGAGTGCAATAAGTTACACTGAGTTCTCAGATCTGTCAAATGTATGTTTCTGTTTTGCATTTTTGAGAGAGTGACATAGAGATTGTATTATCTTGAAATTTCTGAATACCAAGGGTACAGAGATGATCCTAAAATTTTCTGGAAAGATAAACACATAAGATTTTTCAAAAAAATATTGGAAACCAGAAGAAGTGAGATAGTTTCAACATTTGGAAGAATATCAATTTCTTAACCAGAATTCTATCTTCAAATGTGGTGTTCAATGACTTTAGTCTTGTAGAATCTCAAAAAAGTAATGGGCATGGTTCCATTCTTGTAAGTTTCTCAGGAACTTTTTTTTTTTTACCTAAAATTAAGGAAAACCCTAGAAAGAAGATCAACTAAAGGTCAAACACAGGAGAGAGGCAGAAAGAATCTGTGAGCTGTAAAGAAAGTTTAAAAAAAATTCTCGGTTGGCAGCTGGGAAGCTCATCTAGTAATGGCTGCTGCAGAATAGAATAAGAAGTTGGCAGGGGAAGAGGGAGGGAGAGAGAGAGAGAGAGAAATGACTTCGATACATTTAGACAGAGTTTTGTATTGTGTCTGTGGAGTGCTGGGGGATAGGTATTTAAAGATTAAACAAGTGATAATACAAGTTAGTAGCTCCAGATTAAAACAGTCGCACAGGAAAACTATTTTATTCAAAGCAGCTCAGATCTAGCAAGTCTATATACTCAAAATAATGTAAAGAATGAATAACATTTGGATAGCAAAGCAGAAGTCTCTACACCTATGATTAGATAGTTGACAGACACTTTGGGACATTAATAGATACATGTAACCTAAAATGAAAAATAAAAAAGTCACAGAAATAACAGCATGCTATAGAAATGTAGACACAAATACCAGCAACAACAGCCTACAAAGCTCAAATTACTTGCCTCTGGGTTTGAGTGTCTTGCAGGAGGGTGGGAGCAATGGGTCTCAGTTTTTACATGTTGTACTATTTGATTTATATTCTAACTTACTACAATTGAAACAATTAGATTAAAAAGTTATTATTTTTAAGAAATTGTAATAATCTTAAACATGTTAAGGTCTAAAATAATTTATATTTTAAGAGGATAAATCACTTTACTAGTGAACTGTAAATGTTACCTAAAGTGGACAATAATGCTTTGAATATTATCAAATATTTTAAAACTTTGATAATTTCTAAGTGTGTACACTTTTTCCATCTAATGTTTATATTTCTTTGTTTAGCATACCCTCTTTTACACTATCAAAAGTTCAATATTAGTCTTAAATTTTCAAAAATCTGTTAAGGAAATTAGAATATATTCACTAAAATATCAAACACTGCCATAAATACTGCATTTGAATCCATGTCAACTGAAAAGTAGCAAAATTGAAAATAGCCTCCATAAAAATCTAATATTTAACAGTTGAAAGTCTCTATTACAGGTAAAGAAAACAAAGTGACAGTTTCCACTGCCCACCTGTGACTGAGGTGGGATCATAAGCAAACAATTTCCCCTTTTTACCACCCATGCATTAGCAAAAGACTGCAGTTCTGCAATTTATATTCCAACTGTCATGTGTTAATTTGCTTAAGAAGTTATCCTGGGCTTTTTTGCTAGGGAGGGAAATGAAAACATCATGGAACTGGCCTGGTATAGGGCACTTGTAAAGGTGAAACCTTAAAGTGAAATCAAATGGGACACAGGAAATCAAATGAGCTTAAGAATTTTACTATAAGCATGAAATAAAAGGTTATTCAGTTTTGCAAATTCAAAGCAGTCTCTGAGAAGTCTAATTAATGAATAAAATTCTTGTTTCTTTTACAATAGACCTTTAAACTATTTCCACTCAGCAGTCTCAAAATGACTTCACTAGGAGGTACTGGAGTTATTGAGCTGAGATGGCAGCTGCTGTTTTTCTTAGTTTTCTTTGTTCCATAAAAGGATCGGTAACTTACATTTGGCTTCAAAACACTTCTCCGCTGGCTACTCCCCTCTGCTTTGTTTGTCCCCCAAAACCATAATCTAATTTAGACTATTCAAAAGAGAAAGATTAGGTTCCCTTTCAAAGTAATTAAAAGCATGATGCCTTTTATTCACTGGTTTCTAAACGAGGTCTTGCTTTTCAAAGAAATATTAAGCTGAAAAAAGTTCACCTTAGTAAACACAATGATCTGGGGACAGAAGGATCCATAGGTAACTCCAGCTCTCCGTACCTGCAGTGTAGTGATAGCCACAGGAAGTGAAGATTAAGCAGCTCTAAAACTGCATTTTGAACGCTTCAGTGGGTGTCAATGCATTAAATCCCTTACTATTAAAGGCAATAAGATATATTTTCGAATGTGAACATTTCTTTATTATAAAAAAATATTCAAGCCTTTCTGGTAATAAAAATGGGGTTGACTCTGAGCCTAGATTTATGTAGACAGAAGCATACAGTCAAGAATATTTTGTGAAGAATTTTGGAGTGAACAAAATTAAACCAAAGAAGTAAGAAGAACCTAAGTGAGCAAAAGAAAAAAAAATTTCAGATTCAATTAACTAAGGGCAAGCTCCCTCACACTTTTCACTAGGAAGGATTCTTCTGAGGATACAAATAGGTTAATTAAATAGGTAATATTATACTTCTTAATTACTCTCACTTCTCCCAGAAAGATGTTATATGAAAACTAACAATCTTTCTAAAGAGATTAAAGCACATATTTCCAAATTATGTGATGGAATTAACTTAGAGGCGTAACATGTATAGGTAAGTATGTATCAGTCCACGTATGTTCTACCAAAGTAGAGCTCATGTATACATGAAGAGAACAGTTTCAAAGTGATTCCTCAAACATATACAAAGATGATCTTATATTTTAATTATAAATATACTCAATCGCATTGTACATCTACAAATAAGAAGAAATTCTTTACATAAAAAACAAGTTTGCAACACAATGGGACTGGAAAATCAGGAAGTTAAATATATATAAAGAATTTTTTTAAAAATAGATTTTACACAATTTGTAATGTATAACTCACGCATCAAAGTCTAAAAATTAAGATAATGCATACAAAATAATTTTCTTCACAAAACAACTTTAAAAATAACTAATCAAGGATTTCAAAAACCAATGAAATTTTCATTAATGAAATTTGCTATTAATTTTATATTAATGTGGATCAACTGTGTTGAAATTATCTCTTCCTAATTAAAAGGAATATAAGCAGCAATATTTGTTTTTCTTTTTCAAAAATACTTATTTATTTATTTGAAATGCAGAATTACAGAAAAAGAAAGAGAGGGAGAGATCTTCCATCCACTGGTTCAACTCCCCAGAGGGGCCAGGAGCTCCATCTAGGTTTCCCACGTGGGTATACGGGGCCCAGGTACTTGGACCATCCTCTGCTGCTTTCCTCAAGCCATTAGCATGGAGCTGGATTAGAAGTAGAGCAGCCAGGACATAAGCCTGCCCCTCTATAGGATGCTAGCATCACAGGCAATGGCTTTACCTCAACACCACAATGCCGGCTCCTAAGTTTTCCTTTTCTAAAAAATGTGTCATCATGATGAGCATCACACATGTGGCACTTAAGTTCTGATACAACACCTAGTGAGACTTCACCCACATCCTCACTATCATATATCTCACCTTTTCAGCTTTGTAACCTAGAAAGAATTAAATGGTGATGGAGAGAGCAGCTACTCAGATTAGCCCTAGAATTTTCCCACTTTTCCTATAAGAATTTTTTTTTTCAGAAAAACGTATCTGTAAGCATCTAGCACAATGTCCCAACCATAAGTACTAATTTCACTGTTGTTGATTTTTGTGTGTTTTTGTTTGTAAATGACTTAGTTCATAATACTAGTAAAGAAATAAATAAGTAAACTTTGTAATGGGCATTCTGATAAAATAAATCCGACATTTTGAGGACAAAATCTTCCGCAGCATTACAACAAAAAGTAAGCATTTTGAAATTACAGATTTTGCAGGTATAGCAAATGACTTGTTATAAGACTTGGCTTATCTAATTATATAACTGAATGACTTCAAAAAAAAACCTTGCAAAGTATGCAACAAGGAGTATTCCTATACTCACAGTACACTCCAGAAGTGCCCATCATATTGACAGCCAGCATACCACTTGACTACAAACTGTGTCTTTGCAAATGCTAGTCAATGGACTTAACAGGTCAAGTTTGACACAGCTCACTGTCATGGGTGTCTATGTGAAACTGGCTTGTTCAAATGGAAATAACTAGGTTTTTCTGTTTCTCATTTCTTAACTATTGTTAAACTACTCCCCATGGATGGTATACGCTTTGTTAAGGTAAGGGATTTGACGTCCTAAAATAATGTTTTGTTTCCATTGGACACATTCTTAAATACTACCTTGTGTCTCTGCCAATAATAAAAGGCACCTATAAAAAAGGGAAAACTACTCTGTATCCAGACAGCCATTTACTTTAAAAGCCTTCTTACCATTAGAATGGCAGGGTTATTTTAGTGGTTCTCCCACTAATTTAGTGTTTGGGGCAAATTGCCTAGTGGGAAAACATTCAATTTAGTGGCTAATGAGAAATCAACTTTAAAGCAACTCTTGAAGAGAACCTTTCAAAAACTGCCAAATGTTCAGTTTTTTTTTTTTTTCCTCTTCTCATGTTGTAACAACCACAGTCACTAATAACCCACTTGAGCAAATACCACACACACACAAATAAAAACAAGAGCCTGGTTCACTAATGTGTCCCAAGCATCTTAGTATTTTGTAGGTGCTCAATATATATTTGTTGACTGAATAAGTGAACAAATCAAGAAATCTTAATTCCTTTTCAGTTTTCATTTCAAAATTTCTTTTCATTTTAAATTAAAATTGCAAGCCATTTCAGCTGTATAGTATATGAATTTTTTAAAGATTATTTTTATTTAATTTACTTGAAAAGCAGAGTTACAGAGAAGAGATATATAGAAAGAGATCTCCCATCTACTGGTCCACTATCAAAATGGCTGCAATTGACCAGCTTTGGCCACACCAAAGCCAGGAATCAAAATCTTCTTCAGGGTCTCCCACATGGGTGCAGGGGCCCAAGAAGTTGGGGTATCTTCCAATGCTTTTTCAAGTCAATGAGCAAGAAGTTAGATCTGAAGTGGAAGAGATGGGACTGAAACCAGTGACCATATTGGATGCTGGGGCTACAGGTAGCAATTTAATTGTTATACCACCACATTGACCCCATAATTTTTTATAAAGTAAAGGGTCTGATATTAACATTATCATACAGATGCATGTACAACCTAAATAAATGATTTTTCCCAGGCCCTAAAAAAAATGCAGAATCAATCAGCTGTACTTACACTGTAACACCCACAACTTGAAAAAAATTAATTAAGCCTAGGCATCAGTACTGAAAAGGATTAAAATCTGATCCACTGTATTTAAATTATTTTTAATGGATACATATACAGTGGGAACATGGCAGCTTTAGGGATAATATTTGCTTCGGCTGAAAAGATGCTCATTCCCAACATACTGTTTGATTCAGGAGTTATGGAGGAGAATAAATTATCCCAAAATGGGGAAGGTATATTAATTAATTCTTCTTTTTTGTAACTAAAATACCTGAGAGGGGCTTCTTTGGGAAGCAAAGATATATTTGGCTTGCAATTTCAAGGTGCACAGTTCAAGATCAGGCAGCCTCAGTAGCCTGGCATCTGGTGCAGAATGGCTATGGAAGAGCACATGTGGAGAACTGAACCACGTGGTGAACCAAGAAGCAAACAGAGAAGCCCAGCCAAACAGCTTAAATAACAGATCTTTCAAGAACTACCTTCAAAGGGCAAGCCCCAATGACCTAAGAAACTCCCACTCAACCCACTCCCCAAAAGTCTTAATTAGATCAAATCTCCACCCTGATCCATTAACCATTAGCATTAATCCAATAATTGTGAATGTTAAGTGTTGGGGTTTAAATGACTGTGCGAGTTTGGGGAGCCAAGGGCTGTTCAGTCCATAATGGAAGGTAAAATCTGAAGCCTATTCCATCTCTTTAATCCAAAGAGGAAACTTCAGATTGACCTCTTATTGTCAGGTTCTCACAGTTTCACTAAGTTTATAATAAACTTAGCTCAATGTATTTAATTAAAATCTCCCGGGCCAGCGCCATGGCTCACCAGGCTAATCCTCTGCCTTGCGGCGCCGGCACCCTGGGTTCTAGTCCCAGTCGGGGCGCCGGATTCTGTCCCAGTTGCCCCTCTTCCAGGCCAGCTCTCTGCTGTGGCCAGGGAGTGCAGTGGAGGATGGCCCAAGTCCTTGGGCCCTGTACCCCATGGGAGACCAGGATAAGTACCTGGCTCCTGGCTTCAGATCAGCGTGGTGTGCCGGCAGTAGCACACTGGCAGCAGTGGCCACTAGGAGGTGAACCAACGGAAAAGGAAGACCTTTCTCTCTGTCTCTCTTTCTCACTGTCCACTCTGCCTGTCCAAAAAAAATAAATACATAAATAAAATAAAATCTCCTTGGGTTTCCACAAGTCTGTGACTATGAGTGTACCTTCAAAAAATTAATGAAAAAAATGGAATCAAGTTTATTTTGATGCAAAAGGCTGAAACTCATGTGTGGGTTTTCCATAATACACATTTTCCAAGAACTTTTTGAATATCCTTCATATTTTAAAGACAAACATTGAAGTATGTTCAGACTTCCTAATGCAGGAGAACCAAACCATTAAAATTCATGGAAAAGTACTGAAGAAACATAAAAGTTTTAAGAATCTACCATTTAGTGACCTTGAAAAACAGCAGGAAAAATTCTAAAGATGTAGTTTTTATCTGTCTGCTGATTTCATATTATAATCAATATTAAGATATTTTCTTATGTTAACCAAATTATCCAAAATGATCAGCCACCATGAGTATGAACACGTGCAAACAGGAATACCTATTTGAAAATTATAGACTGCATATGAGCCAAAAATAGCAAATCAATAAGCATATTTAAAAACTAAAGAAATTATGGTGAGTGAGGAGACAAACAATGCAAACAAAAACTCACATTCAAGAAAACACACACACACACACACACACACACAAAAGCAAATATTGTGTATTTGTTGGAGGTGCTCAGTAATGATAGCCCTCTGCTGATAAGAGCCAGTTCTCAATTTCCTCCTCTAGAAAGGAGAATTTGAATTAGATAAGAAGACTTCAGTTTAAAACAGAAAAGGGAGTGAAACATTTCACACAGTTAGATAGGTAAAGCAAAACAAACCAGCATTTGCCTTACTTGCCCCTTTGACCCTTGGGCTACAGCTCCCTCTGCCCCACACTCCCATCCCACATGTCTTCATGATGCCTTTGGAGAACACACTGTGGAAATCCTGGAAGGACTACGGTCCATGGACTGTCTGATGCCTAACCTTCTTATTCTCTGTGAGATGCCACAGTACAGTTATTGGTCATCAATTTAAGATTTATTCTGTTTCTGGCTTTTTTATATCAAATATAATTTTATTAGCATTCTTGTGAATATAATGCTTTCAGGGGCAGGCAAGGCATAAAGAACAGTAAATTTTTTACTTAACTTTATCAACGAAAGATATCATACCCCAGGATAGTAAATCAGGACAGCATTGCATTTTTACAACATAGCAATGAAGGCATATTTGCTTATAACTCTTAAAATAGAAAAATGAAAGCAACAGAAAATAAATTCTCCATCACAGCCTTCATATGTACTTCGAAGAGTCCTTTCAGCTTGAAATTCTCATTGCAGTATTAACTTGTTTGAGCAGTGAATCATTTCTAATAAACTCTTCCCAATGTCTTCATTTAGTAGATTCCTTTAAAAATAGCACTTTAAAAATTCCTTTAAAAATTATTTGCAGAATAAACCAGAGATTTAAAATAGTTCTTAAGAGCACTTCCTTATTTGGTGCTCTTGTATTAACAACAAAAAGGGAGGGGGGTTGGGTAGGGGGCTAGAATGATAATAAGCTTAAAAATGAAATAGTTAAGCAACTGGAAAATCTTCCATCCACCTGCTGTAACACATAGAATTTAGCTGTGTATACTGCCACCTATAATTCACAGAAATATAACACACTTCTCTCAGATAAAAGGAGAAAATTCACAAGTGTTGCTGAACACAATAAAAATTCTGCACAGGGACAGTGTGACCAAAAGCCACTTAAGACAACAGCACCATATTAAATAGATGTCCTGAAATACTATGGCCTTTATTTTTCCTTTTCCATTTAATACACAATTGCTAAAGTTAAAATAAAACTCCAAGATGTATTACATTTCAGTTTTTACTAATAGAACTCTTCTTAAGATTTTATTTAAGAATAAAGAAATGAATAAAGGAGTTCTTATTACAGTCTACAACCTAACATTCAGATGTCTTGCTCTCAAGTGTGCCTTATTTTAAATATGAAATACTACATATGCTACAAAATGTCAGCTAAAGCCAAAGTAATTAATTTAAAGAAGACAGAGAGGACCACTTTTAAGGGCATAATTCATTTAAAAATTATGAATGTGGGTGGGCATTGCAGCACAATGAGTTAAGCCACCATTGGAACACCTGCCTTCCATACTGGGGTAACAATTTGAGAGCTAACTACCCCACTTGTTATCCAGCTCCCTGCTACTGCACCTGGAAGCAGCAGATGATGATTTAGGTGCTTGCAACCTTGCCACCCATGTGGAGACCCAGATGGAGTTCCAGGCTCCTGGCTTCAGCATGTTCCAGATTCAGTTGTTGTAGCTATTTAGGGAGTGAGCCAGAGGATGGAAGATCTCTGTCTCTTTCTCTCTGTCTCCCCTTTTTCTATATCAATCTGCTTTTCAAATAAATAAAATACATTTTTTAAATTATAAATGAATTTTCCCATTTCAATATAGTTTAAATTCTGACATGCTACTGAAAAGAATAACAATAAAGATCAATAGACATTTTAGATAAGCAAACCATGCATTCCATGTTGAATAGTTACTCATTATTCACTTTTCTGAGAAAAAGCATAGTCTTACATATCTGAATTCTAGAAAAAATACAATCAGATAAAGACTAATATACTAAAGCACAAATAAATGAAAACAAACAAAAAAAACCTTTTAGAAAAATTCCAATGTGAATATTGGTAAGAAACAGATAATGATTAAAATATTCAGTAGAGGTGGGTGTTTGGCACAGTGGTTAAGATGTCCTCATCCCCTGGTTTGAGTCCCAGTTATTCTGTTTTGGTACCGGTTTCCCGCTAATGTGTGCCCTGGCACGACACAGGTGATATCTCCAGCACTTGGGTCTATGCCAGACACCTGGGAGACCCAGGGGTTCCTGGGTCCTGGCTTTGGCCTGGCTAGGTCTAGCTGTGGCTGTAGCAGGTATGTGGGGAGTGAACAAGTGGCTGGAACATCTCGCTCCAGCTGTCTCTCTCTGTCCCTCTGCCTTTCAAATAAAACAAAAATGAATAAATAAAAATGGAAAAAATCAGCAACTTAGTTTTCCACACAGAGCTATCTGTGTATGTTAGAAATAATCTGTCAAGATTCCAAAAAAAAGTATTCTTCACTTGGAACCTGAAAACTGGTTTACTATTTATCATCTCACCAACTAAAATCAACCCCATCTGAGAGTTTTGAGGATCTCAATACCAAAAGCTGGGATTTTAAAAAATTCTCTGAAGAACATATTGAATTGCTGATCATTTTAAACACATTTCTTTCCACATCAATGTCAAAAGGGACTAACATTTTAAGAGAGACTTGGTATAGCGGTAACACTGCCACCTGCGATGCTAGCATCCCATATGGGCGCTAGTTCTAGAATTCTTCATTAAAGTCAATTTCTACTATATGTGGAAGTTTACTTGATTTATAATGGAGAAATTATGCATCTCTTGTAAAAATGGAGGTTCAATACACTGTTTCCACAATATACAAAAATGAATTCCCGATAGATAGGAGCATTAATTAAAAATATAAAACCAGGCCAGCTCCTTGGCTCAATAGGCTAATCCTCTGCCTGTGGCGCTGGCACCCCAGGGTTCTAGTCCCACTTGGGGCACTGGATTCTGCCCTGGTTGCTCCTCTTCCAGTCCAGCTCTCTGCTGTGGCCAGGGAGTGCAGTGGAGGATGGCCCAAGTGCTTGGGCCCTGCACCCCCAGGGGACACCAGGAGAAGCACCTGGCTCCTGGCTTCTGATCAGTGCAGTGTGCCAGCTGCAGCGAGAGAGAGAGAGAGAGAGAGAGAGAGAGAAAATGTTCCAAATCTTTCAAACCTCACATGTCCTTTTTCAGAATCTCTGTATGTTGCCACTAATAGCAGCTTCAGATCATCAGGGCTACCTAGGAGCAGCTCTAAAGAGAGGATTATTTCCTAGTTTCTTGTACCATGGGAAGAAATTTCAAGTTCTACTATTCTTCAGATATTTCTGTTTAATTGTGTTGTGGCCCACCTTCAGGGGTATACCTGAAAGTCACAGTGTTAAATTTGTTTCAAGATATTTCAAGATATTTATATCTGGAGTGATATAAATATCCAGTTCTATGTAGGTATGGTTTTTCTATGGTTTTATATTTTTAATTAATGTTCCAATCTATCAGGAATTCATTTTTGTATATTGTGGAAATGGCATATTGAACCTTCATTTTTACAAGAGATGCATAATTTCTCTATTATAAATCAAGTAAACTTCCACATATAGTAGAAACTGACTTTAATGAAGAATTCTATTTCACAGATCTGCTTATATTTTCTTACACTGAAAGCATAGCTTTAGTTGCAATGCCTCTTTTTTTTCTTACATGTGTGTATATGTGTGCATGTGTCTTTCATTTCCAGTACAACCCATTTCATTCTTGCCATCTAACCCAGGCTTTATCAGCCTTTATAAAACCTCACATTGCTACCCTGAACCTTACATGCATAAAATAATTACTAGCTAAATGAGAGAGTTAACTATTTACACACTCTATAATATTTAATCCACAAATGATATGGGTCTGTCAGAACCAAGAAGAAAAAGGCAAACACACTACGGCGAGTAACAGCCCTTTTTTGAACTGAAATATCTCCATTTCAGAAGGTCAAAGAACAGAGAAACTAGAAGCTGAATGGTGTCCCCTCTGGCTCAAAATTCAAGGCATTGCCTGGAATCTACCAGCTCCATCAATCTTTCTCTTTAACTTAGCCCAGCCACATGCTTCAAAATTATAATACCTCCTGTTTCTACCCAAGGCAGCAAACGTCCTCCTAACATTGCCATCTCTTAACATCACCACTGTAATTTCATTCATTCCTAGCACACCTTCCTGACCTTAAAAATGGAATAAAATAATACAGTAAATGTACCACTGTACCTACTTTATTCATATTTATGTATTCAGCATGCTATGTTTGAAATATGAAGACTTGAAAACAGAAACCAGAAGCTGATACATCACTTTTGAGCTTCAGTAGTTTGGAGAGATGCTTTTATGTGGTTGTAAGTGAGAGACCGAGTGTTTTTAACACACTAGTAATAATGTATGGTGAATTTTCCATCTTCAGTAAAGGTTCTTTGAGATAATCAACTTAAAGTGATCTTTCCCAAAAACAGATGATAAGAACACAGTTTGTGGAATTAAGATACTCTCTTAGAAATATCTTTTAACAATTTACTCTGCACATCTTTCCTATGCACAAAATGTGACCATTCACCCGAATCCCAGTCAGATGCCTTAGGTTTAAACAGCACATCTGTCACTTATCCTTTGCAGCAGAATATAAGTATGTTCTTGTCGAATTAGATACTTGGTTTGGTAATCTGCTTAGATAAGGTTAAAAAAACGTTTTGAGAACATCAGCAATCAGCATTTTACCATCAAATTAATAGCAGCAGCCAAGTTTCTCAAGTATGCTAATGAATAGGCAATAATATTAGATTTTAACATAATTCTAAGGCCAAACATTGGCTATTAGCCCAAGACATGCCCAAAGCATTACTTGGGTGTGAATGCTGAATGAGGGTGCCACCTTTCCCTCTAACCTTGAATTTAGCCAAGCTGAAGGTGGAGTTGGGGGTTGGGCTGCAGATATATCAAATGAAACAAAATTGAAGCTGCCTGGATTCACAGATTTAAGGAATTTGGTCCAAATTCAGGATATTGGCCCATAACGGAAAAGATTTATTTACTGTTTTTAATGATCTCTATAGAAAAGTGTTCTGTGATTCCTGTCTTCACTTTACTGTAGAAGTCTCTTTAACCTGTTTTAGATTATTTCTGTCTTATAATCTATGTTATTGCTGTCTTTAAAACCATAATGAAAACTACCAGTCTCTATAAATCTTTGCTTATTTTGTGCAAGTACTTTCCTTATTCCTCGTAATGCAGAGTCATAGTCGTTGCATGATTTAACAAGTTTTTCTTATTGTTAAGGAAGTTACTTAACCCTCTGCGTGCTTTATCAAAATGATCATAAAATCCTTGATAAATACCTCCATGATTTAGTTTTATTTTCTTTTCTCTCTGTATCCCTACAGCTGCCTCTCAAGTTGTAACAGTAGCTAAAGAGAGTGCTCATAAGAGTAACACTAGATAGAAAGCAGCAAGCAAAATCTGCTGAAAAAGTCGAAAAACAATTGTGGGAGGACTGAAGCTCCGAAATAGACATTCTAATGAATTTAACTCAATTTTAGGTAATGGATGTTTCACCCATTTGTTTTCAATTTTGAGAATTTCAGTATACACTGGCACGAATACAGTCAGGTATTTAGACTCACGGAACTGGAAGAAAAATAAATGACTAGCAAGTAAGAGTCCTTTAATAACCATTGCCTTATCAAAATGATTTTAACTCTATCTACATATCACTTTTATCATATAAATTTTAACTTATAGAAAACATAAATTTATCTGGATGACAGCAAATAAAATGTTAAAATAAAACAGGGTTATGGAAAAGGATGATAATTTTTGTTACGGTTTTAAAGCTTAACTAAAATGAAGAAGTTTAGTCTTCTTCATTTATTATTTTATCCACTCTCTAAAATCATATTACAATTTCCTGAAAATATGGAAACAATGTAAAATTGGTTTTACATGTACTTAATAAAGATTTTGTATTTGCTAAAGGAAATAATACCTCCATTAAATTAATGTCTATAATTCTCAATAAATTTTTATTTAAGGACTATCCCATTCAAAATCATCTCTAGTTAAAGTTAACACTTACTAAGAGTCTACTATAACTTCAGTTTAAGCCTCACAATGACTAAATCAGATCAATATACCATTATATTTTAACATATGTCTAAAATGTCTGACACACTTTAACAAAGGGGTTAAGTAATTTGTCCAAGTTCAAATTTTTGGAGAAGGAAGGATTTGAGCCCTATTGGGTTTAATTCTCAAATTTATGATCTTTGTAATTTACTGTATCATCTCCTGCCACAGTTGGGTGCCCTCAGAAGTGAATAAGAAAGATGTATAACACACCCTATAGAACCCACATTACATCTACTCTCAATTACTGACCACAGTTCTAAAAGAAATAGAACACTTTTCCTTCTATGATATCTTACCAAAAATATTAATATAAATTTTACTTGCAGTAAGCAAGCATGATGCCATAATCATCTTCTTGTGGTTATTTACAGCTTAAAATTATTTTAAGTTATTTCCATTTTTCCCTGGTACAAATAAATTTAATTGTTCCAAAAATTTCCAATTGAAACAATTTTTCAAAGCATCACTGAAGAAGAAATTAGTGCAAAGAAAGAAAAAAAAGAAATTAGTGTAAATTAATACTTGAATTTCACTTCCAAAAGAATATATTTAGCCCTTTAAATCAAATACCAAGTTATAAATACACACAAAATAAATAGTGTGTACATTATGTGAAGTGGGCACACTAGTTGTCTTTCCCTTGCTTTTAATCTCTGATAAACTAGAGAGAGCAGGGATATTACTGGGATCATTTTGATCAAGTGATGGTTTTCAGGAATGGAAGAAGCAAAGATGCCTTTCTCTTGGACATGCTTTGTTTTTGTTTTGTTTTTTTTTTAATCAATTGTCATGTTCTGCCATTAAAATCTAGATTCCAGTTGCAGGATCTTTACACGAAAAAGCAATCGTTGCTTACAATCTTCATTATTTTCTATGAAAACACATCCAAGTTTTGGTTTTCTTCCAGACCTGATAAAAACCTCAAAAAAAAAAAAAAACAGCAAACATATTTATGAATTCCTCCATGACTCAACTCAGTGATGTACTAGACACTTTTAATTAAGATAAAATCAGCATTCCTGTCAACCCAGAATCTGGATGAACCACATCCCTAAATTACTTCACTTTTTGCTCTCCTACCTAAGTGAACCCCACACATGCAGGCAAAAGAAGCATCACAGTGTGGTAAAATGAGCCCGGACAGGAGCATCAGATGACTCAGATCTGAATTCAGTATTAATCTGGAGAGTTACTAAATTGTGAACAATTTAATAGCCTTAACTATAAGGTTAGTTATAGAGATAATACTACCTATGGAGATGGGGAAGATCAAACACCGTAACTTATGTAAGAATTCTGGGCTACTTAAATAGTATTAGTCAAGGCGATATTGGGGCACAGCAGGTTAAGTTGCCACTTCCAACCCAGGCATCCGGTATCAGAGTGCTGGTTTGAATCCCAGCTGCTCCACTTCCAATAAACTTCCTACTAATACACCTGGGAAGCCAGCAGAAGACCAGAAGACAGCCCAAGTACTAGGGCCCCTGCATTCACCTGGGAGACCGGGTAGAGTTCCTTGCTTTTGGCCTGGCTTAGATCTGGTTGTTGAAGCCATTTGAAGAGGAAACCAGTAGATGGAAGATTTGTTCTTCTCTCTCTCTCTCTCTGTCTAGCCCCCACCATAACTTTATCAAGCATGAAAGAAAGAAGAAAGGAGGGAAAGAAAGAAAGAAGAGAAAGAAAGGACTATTGTCACTTTCACTTATAACAATGTAAAAAAGCATAATAAAGTATTTTGTAATATGGCATTGCCAAGCAGATTTGAATAACATATTATGCAAATCAGGCTTCTTATATAAAAGAGTAATAATAATCAGGCAGTGAAATTGAGAATGATTTTCTTTTTTTTTAAATTGAAGTGTCTGGATTGCTGTTTGTTCTGATTTACTACTGTAACTCCAATGTAATTCTAATTACTGATACAATTCTCAAGCTATGCTTGATATTCTTTTTATAATTTTGTTTCCAATATTATTTTTAAACTCTTCAGAATATAGTGCTGTGACTTCTAATCTCAATCACAACTTCAGTAATTTCACGCTATAAAGATCAAGAGGCTTCCCCTTAAGAAAAAATTTATACTTGCTGGACAAACACCAGTTTGATGCTGACTCTGTATCACCGACATATAAGAAATAAAACCACTGGGGAAGAATGAAAAAGAGCTCTTTGTGGACAACTTCTCTCTTACTCATATAAACTTAATCAGAACTTGCAATTAATTTTTGAAATAGTTTTATATCAAACTCAATGTGTGAAGCTTCATTTACTGCCTTTGGGTCCCACCAGTAAAACCCACACATCTCCCTGATAGCAAAGCAGCTGGCTTTTCAAATATGATGTCTTGTAGTTCTTATTTACAATCCCAATCACATCATTGATTTCAGTAATCTTGCAGATATTAATGCTGTCAAAAGCAGAAACTGGGATTCAATGTTTTTTTTTTTTTCTATAAATCTGTGTAATTAAGATTAAGCCAAATAATGTGACTCAGAGGCTTCTGGGTGATTAGTAGTTTCCTGTGGTTGTAGATGCAACAAAACAAGGCCACTACCTCCACTGAAAAATTCCATACATGTCCCAAAAAATACCTACCTAAACAAGCCACAAACAGTTAAATAAAAGTTCCAGGTGTAGTGACTGGTCATAACACAGAAACAAGTAGACTTTTGTATTTTTTCAGGCTCAAAACACAAGCATCACATAAAATTTTCTTCTGTAGAATTTCTTACGTAGTTTAAGATAGCCCATATGT
Source organism: Oryctolagus cuniculus (assembly GCF_051225735.1). NCBI lineage: Eukaryota > Metazoa > Chordata > Mammalia > Lagomorpha > Leporidae > Oryctolagus > Oryctolagus cuniculus. The sequence continues at coordinate 61,312,843 of NC_142874.1, read as the reverse complement.
AATATTTTGTCTACTGAAGCCAAACAGAAAAAAAAAAGAAAACACACAAACTTTTTACTAATCCAGGTGTGCCCTAACATACTAAGGAATAAAACAACATTCTGACAAAAGAGAGGATCAAACAAATATGAAGAGGTTCAGAAACATTTTTTCAAAAATATTTTTCAATAGCCAAAACAATGTAAAAAAGGGTAAGTTGAGGTAATGCATCTTGATTTTCAGAAAAACAGGTAATGAAGAAATAAAGATTGTCATCCTAAATCAGAGCTATTTATTTGCATTCTGAAAGATGGTATGGAACAAGCTTAAATTTCCAAAGAACTATTTACACCAAGAGACAATCTATATGTGAAGGTTCTGACAGGAATGTGTCTTTAGTGTTCATGATGCATCCTCACTCCAATACCCAGGACACACACACACACACACACACACAACCTGTATCAAAAACCAGTGCCTAATTTAAAAAAAATTCCTGAACCTCTTATTGATCAGTGTCTCTTATAGAAAGAAGGAGGATATAGGATCTGAACTCAAACAGCATTATTAGAAAATGATATCGTGAGCATTAGGATGTATAATTCATGTTGCTTTCATTTGCTCAGACCATTGTAAAAATCCATAAATCATTTTCTTGGTCATGTATTGCTTAAGTGCAATTTGTCATTCTGCATTAGAGGGCTGCTTCAGTTCATTCGCTGCTTTTAATTCACTGTTTAGAATTTAACAAAATGCTGGCCCTGGTTGATAACCAAAAAGACACTGAAATGTGAAGCCACACCAATATGAGCCAGGTTAAACAAAATGGAGAAGCACTTCTCTGTTGTGAATATCAAGAGAATGATGCTTAATGGAATTTCTAGTACTCTTGGTCCCAAGATTGGATTGTTCTCTGTTAGGGTCAAAGTATTAGAATAAAGTGCATAGAGAGCTACTGAATACTTACAGTGGCATGTGTTGCAAATCTTTCCAGAATTTCTAGTCAACATTTACTGTTGATCATTAATGAACAAAAACTAACAGTGTCTGCGGCACTGGCTTCAAAGCCTTGCCTTCCCTCCTCTTAAGTTCCACTACGACAAATAAATCTACTTCATGGTTCCCCATAAAGCGTGCAGTGCAGTCCGGGTCCATTGCCTTGCTCTCTGCGCTGTGCTTGCTGGGAATTTCAAGTGCCAGCAACCATCTTACTCAATCCTGGTCCAAACTGGCACTGGAAACACTCCTTATTGATTCATTATTTTTTTCTTCTAATTCTCAAAAAAAATTTTTTTCTTTCAAGGCTTTGCTTACACTGCGATAAGATTTAGAAGCAGATTGCTTATGAGCTATGTGAAATCACGGCGAACACTCATTTATCCAAAAAAGGCTGGTTAAAGTTGCTGCCCTGCCTCTTTTTTCAGCAAGGGGTGAGCAAGAAAAGTACCCCCATTACCTAGCACCGAATTTGCAAGAACACATTTGTGGGAAACTCACTACTACTCTCTCTGCTGCTCTTAAAGGCCAAGCAAGCAAAGGAAAATGCCTCATCACTCTCATGTATAGTCTTAAGAATTTTAATGAAACTTGATTTTGATACGCCACCCCTGATAAAAACTTTGCCCCGTCCCCCCTCGGTCTCCAGAGGTCCTGGGTTGGGTGGGAGGGAACCGTGGACAGGAATAAATAGGCTTGTGTCTCTTGGTTCCCACAAACCGCTCTGCACTCCCAAGAGGTCATCCACCTCACCACCGAGTATGAAATTATCACCTCCGCTGGCGGCAGTGTGAATTGAAGAAGAAAAAACGAGAGAGAGAAAGAGAGAGAAAAAGAATCTGCTTGGTGACCACTAGCGAGACAGTCAACGTATTCCACGTAAGAGTTGTTTTTCAAATGCAAATTAAAAGTGTTCTGTTTTGTGGGCCACCTAGTTGGTTATTTTAATGGCTCCAGTGTAAACAGGCAGGGGCGGCTATTAATGCCAATAGCTACATCTCGGCTCCGAACAACATGGTCTCGCAGCTGCCTTTGGCTTGGAGCTATGTAGACAGAGGCTGGGGGGTGCCAGGCTCAGCTCTCTTTTGCTCGGAACAAGACCCCCCCACACACCCAGTCGTCACCCGGCTGCACCCGGGCCGGCGCCGGAGAGACTCCGAGTCAGAGAGGCGAGACCTCCGGAGGACCCGGGCCCGACGACACAGGCCTTAGTGACCCAAGAAATCCCACGCAAGGCTCCAACAGGCGAGCCCGGCAGAGCCAGGGCTCCAGAGCAAAATTCCCTGGCTTGCCCTATGCCGCTTTCGCCGCTAGGAGACGCCTGTCACCCATGTTTGCGGAGCGAGTTCCCCTTCACATCCGCTATCCAAAAAAAAAAAAAAAAAAAAGCAGCTCAAGTGTTACAGTGGATGTAGTGATTATTTACAGGCAAATCTGGCCATCTCCACCTCCGGAAGCTCTCTGGCTTTCGGCAAACGCCTCAAGTCGGCTCCAACTTCACGCACGCTGCGGGCGCACGGAACCTCGCTCCCTCACACCCCTCCTGGATCTGCATTGTCATTCAGCCGCCAGCCTCGCGCGCGCAAACACGCGCGCACACGCAAGTGTTTCCACGCGCACAGAGGAACACGTTAGAAAAATTACCGTCCTTTTCCAAAAGGCTGCATGGTTCTGATGAGTCAGCTCCAAGAGCGCAAAACATGGCCTTTCCATCCCGCAGACCTGAAGAAAAAGACAAGGGGGCTGGAAGGGGAGAGGGGAGAGTGGGCAGTACAGAGGCAATACGGTGTTAATATTCAGATGCGCTACCATCTCCTTTTCATTGATCCACAGGTCGTTTGCTGCCCTGCCGCTCGGTTCTCAGCCGCAGACGTGGCGCTGGAATCATTTTTCACTGCAGCGGTTTTCGCTCGGCTTTGGCCAGCCATCGGGTTACTGCAGCTGGAAAAGGATTAGCCATTTTCGCTGGCATCTTTTCCTTCTACCCGCTCCAAAGCAGGACCCTTCTCCCCGGAAAGAGCCCAGTAGCAGCAGTTGGGGGGAGGGAACGGGGGGACGGGGCAGTAGACACGCACTAGCGGGGCTGGCACCAGCACGCCTCGGGCGACGAGCAAGCCCCTGGACACTTGCCCTTCTGAATTCCCTGCCCGCAGGGGATGGCAGTATACCTACGGGAGAGGAAACCCGCCACTCCTTCCCCCACCCCCTGCAGGTTGTGTTGTTGCCACTCTTGGGGTCATTTCTTCCCAGAGGGCCGCAAGGGACCGTCCTATCTAGTGGCGTAAGAAAGAAACTGGACGCGCGCTGCTGGAGTGGATGAACCACCCCCGCCTTTCAAACAGCTCCTGAATTAATATAAAAATTCACATTCGTGCATCTTTCCGGGCAGAAGTGGCCTTAAGTCCGCTCTCCAGCCTCGAAGAGGTCGCACTGGGCTTTAACTTCCCAAGAGCGAGGTGTGTGGCTGCGTCGCCGAGCCCCTGCGCCGCCTCCGGAGTGGGCACTCACAGCTGGCCGGGAGCGTCCTGTGGAACCTCGGGGCGGCTCCACTGAGGCTTTACCTATAGACAGACCAGAGCACGGAGCCGGAGCGGACTCAGCCGAGTGCCCGTGAATGTGCGGAAACCCGCAGCGGAGCACACTCGAGACGCGCGCGTGTGCAGCCCCCCCCCCCCCCCCCGCGCGTCGTTCCACAAACCCCGGCCGCAGTCCTCCTCCGGACTGCTGACTCCAGGCTGGGCAGGAACAGGTGCCCCCGCCTAGCAGGCGAACCGGGGAGGGAATCTCCAATTGTCAAAAAAAAAAAAAAGGGGGGGGGGGGTAGGGAGCAGAAAATAGTCGGTGCTCCCGGCCGCTGTGTGGCACTCGGCCAGCAGAGGCGCAGGGATACGGGAAGCTCCTTGCAGCGCCTAGCGGTGTAGCCACCGCATGGGCGCCCTGGTGGCGGGCGTCCGCACGGCGGGCTCGCGGGGGGCAGCGCAGATAAAACTTCGGTCCTTGATCCGTGCACCCACACAGCTCGAATCCAGGTCTCCAAACGAATGCATCCATGCACGCATGTGGAAGAATTTCGTGCATATACTTTTGAGGGAGGAAACGGGCACGTCGAGCGCGCGTGCACGTCCACGGGAACTGCCAGCCACAGCCCCTGGAGCGAATCCCTCCGCTTTTGCAGAAGCAACTCCCGACCACTTCGCCTCGACCCTCATCGCCCCCGCGCTTAGACTGGCACCTGCCACTCACTCCATATTATACCCACGTTTTTAAAATGTCCTGCTAATCTCTGCCAGAAGCCCTTAATTGGGTAACCCCTGCCAATTAGCCTGCTCCTAGGCAACTTTTTCCACTTTTCATGATTTGTTTCCATGACCCGTAGCAAGGAAAATACCTTAAAGGAAAAAAAGAATGCTTTAGCATCATCGGAAATCCCGCTCCTAGGAGAGGATGCCACGGCTGCTGCTGTGTTTTCGCATTTGCTGATGCAAACAGGGGAACCTCTGTATTCCCTCCCCAGTACCTGCAGCTTGGGGACTGGGAACTTTCCGCGGCACAGTCCCCAGCGAGCGCCTCGGGACCTGCCGGGCTGCTCTCGCTCTCACACTCACACTCACCAGGGCAGCCCGGGCCCGGGTTCCGTCCCGCCCCGCCCGGCAGCCGCGTGACGCGGGTGTTTGACGGCGGCCCGGGCCAGTCAGTGGCTGCTTGGTGGGTGGTGCTCCTCGGCGATTGGTTGGCAGAATGAGGGCGCTGCGCAAAAACAGAGAAGCCGAGCGCTCGGAGCTCAGAAACTGCCAGCCGAGATCACAGGCGCGGAGGCTGAAGCGGGAGGAAAGACTGAGGGAGAAAAGAGGTTAGAGGGAAAGCGGCTTGGGAAGGAAACAGAGAAGAAACTGCTCCTTACACTGCCAGAGAGGCAAGAAACGGTGGCCACAGGGACAGAGCGAGAAGAGAGGATGAAAGCCAGAAAATACCCGTAAGAGCCAAAGAGGGGGAAAAAAATGCCAAGAAGAGCATCCATCCGGAGAGATGAAGAGAATGAAAGTTTTATGCTGCAGAGCCGTTCCGTGCCTCCCCGGCACGAGATCCTCTCGCTGTTTGTAAGCCCTCTCGCGTTTGCCAGCCGTTGGCGTTAAGAGGCATGTTCAGCGGTGCCAGCAGCATCTCCTCGTCCTTCTCCTCTTCCTCTTCATCTTCCTCCTCCTCCTGTTTCTCCTCGTCCTGCTCCTCATTCTCCTCCCATCGGCAAGAAGACAAACCGAGGCCAGTCTTCAAATACCGGAATCTCCTCCTTGGGATTTGCCAACGCCGCGTTGCGCCAAGACGGTCGGAATAAAGGACGCTGACTATTGTATTCTCGTTATTTTATTAATTGGTCAGCGAGAAGATCGCAGATGAGGAGAGGGTCGCCTCTCACCCTTCCTGCGCTAAGATCTGAAAAATGAGGCTGGGCCGGGGGCTGCTCTAAAATGAGGCAAAAGGAATAAGATTTTTAAAGACAGAAAGCCCCAGGAGCCCCTCTACCGTAGCGCACTTTTATTTGCATTATTCTTATTATTATTTTTTCTTTCCGATTTTTTCTTTCCGTGGTGGTGGGGGAGGTGACTGGGTGGCTGACTGGCTACGGGAAGCTGCTTCCTTTCCCTTTGGAGATGATTGTGCTATTATTCTTTGCTTTGCTCTGGATGGTGGAAGGAGTCTTTTCCCAGCTTCACTACACGGTGCAGGAGGAGCAGGAACATGGCACTTTCGTGGGGAATATCGCCGAAGATCTGGGCTTGGACATTACAAAACTTTCGGCTCGCAGGTTTCAGACGGTGCCCAACTCACGGACCCCTTACTTGGACCTGAACCTGGAGACCGGGGTGCTCTACGTGAACGAGAAGATCGACCGCGAGCAGATCTGCAAGCAGAGCCCCTCCTGCGTCCTGCACCTGGAGGTCTTCCTGGAGAACCCCCTGGAGCTGTTCCGGGTGGAGATTGAGGTGCTCGATATCAATGACAACCCTCCCTCTTTCCCCGAGCCGGACCTGACTGTGGAAATCTCGGAGAGCGCCACGCCGGGCACCCGCTTTCCCTTGGAGAGCGCCTTCGACCCAGACGTAGGCACCAACTCCTTGCGCGACTACGAGATCACCCCCAACAGCTACTTCTCCCTGGACGTGCAGACCCAAGGGGATGGCAACCGATTCGCCGAGTTGGTGCTGGAGAAGCCTCTGGACCGAGAGCAGCAAGCGGTGCACCGCTACGTGCTGACCGCGGTGGACGGGGGAGGAGGGGGAGCAGGAGGAGGAGGAGGAGGAGAAGCAGGAGGGGGAGGCGGCGGTGGCGGGGGAGCGGGCCTGCCCCCCCAGCAACAGCGCACCGGAACGGCCCTGCTCACTATCCGAGTGCTGGACTCCAACGACAATGTGCCCGCTTTCGACCAACCAGTCTACACTGTGTCCCTCCCAGAGAACTCGCCCCCGGGCACGCTCGTGATCCAGCTGAACGCCACGGACCCGGACGAGGGCCAGAACGGAGAGGTCGTGTACTCTTTCAGCAGCCACATTTCGCCCCGGGCTCGAGAGCTCTTCGGACTCTCGCCGCGCACCGGCCGACTGGAGGTGAGCGGCGAGCTGGACTTTGAAGAGAGCCCGGTGTACCAGGTGTACGTGCAAGCCAAGGACCTGGGCCCCAACGCCGTGCCCGCGCACTGCAAGGTGCTGGTGCGAGTGCTGGATGCTAACGACAATGCGCCGGAGATCAGCTTCAGCACCGTGAAGGAGGCGGTGAGCGAGGGCGCGGCGCCCGGCACCGTGGTGGCCCTGTTCAGCGTGACCGACCGGGACTCGGAAGAGAACGGGCAGGTGCAGTGCGAGCTGCTGGGGGACGTGCCGTTCCGCCTCAAGTCTTCCTTCAAGAATTACTACACCATCGTGACCGAGGCCCCCCTGGACCGAGAGGCGGGGGACTCCTACACCCTGACCGTGGTGGCCCGGGACCGGGGCGAGCCGTCCCTCTCCAGCAGCAAGTCCATCCAGGTGCAGGTGTCGGATGTCAACGACAACGCGCCGCGCTTCAGCCAGCCGGTCTACGACGTGTATGTGACCGAGAACAACGTGCCGGGGGCCTACATCTACGCGGTGAGCGCCACAGACCGCGACGAGGGCGCCAACGCCCAGCTGGCGTACTCGATCCTCGAGTGCCAGATTCAAGGCATGAGCGTCTTCACCTACGTGTCCATCAACTCTGAGAACGGCTACCTGTACGCCCTGCGCTCCTTCGACTACGAGCAGCTGAAGGACTTCAGCTTTCAGGTGGAAGCCCGAGACGCCGGCAGCCCCCAGGCGCTGGCGGGCAACGCCACGGTCAACATCCTCATCGTGGATCAGAACGACAACGCCCCTGCCATCGTGGCGCCCCTACCGGGGCGCAACGGGACTCCGGCGCGCGAGGTCCTGCCCCGCTCGGCGGAGCCAGGCTACCTGCTTACCCGCGTGGCTGCCGTGGACGCAGACGACGGCGAGAACGCCCGGCTCACCTATAGCATCGTGCGGGGCAACGAAATGAACCTCTTCCGCATGGACTGGCGCACCGGGGAGCTCCGCACAGCGCGCAGGGTTCCGGCCAAGCGCGACCCCCAGCGGCCTTACGAGCTGGTGATCGAAGTGCGCGACCACGGACAGCCGCCCCTGTCCTCCACCGCCACCCTGGTGGTTCAGCTGGTGGACGGCGCCGTGGAACCCCAGGGCGGGGCCGGGGCCGGAGGCGGAGGGTCCGGGGAGCACCAGCGCCCCAGCCGCTCCGGCGGCGGGGAGACCTCGCTGGACCTCACGCTCATCCTCATCATCGCCCTGGGGTCGGTGTCCTTCATCTTCCTGCTGGCCATGATCGTGCTGGCTGTGCGCTGCCAAAAGGAAAAGAAACTCAACATCTACACGTGTCTGGCCAGCGACTGCTGCCTCTGCTGCTGCTGCTGTGGCGGCGGCGGGGGTTCGACCTGCTGCGGCCGCCAAGCGCGGGCGCGCAAGAAGAAACTCAGCAAGTCGGACATCATGCTGGTGCAAAGCTCCAACGTCCCTAGCAACCCAGCCCAGGTGCCCGTGGAGGAGTCCGGGGGCTTCGGCTCTCACCACCACAACCAGAACTACTGCTACCAGGTCTGCCTGACCCCGGAGTCCGCTAAGACCGACCTGATGTTCCTTAAGCCCTGCAGCCCCTCGCGGAGTACGGACGCTGAGCACAACCCCTGCGGGGCCATCGTCACCGGCTACACCGACCAGCAGCCGGACATCATCTCCAACGGAAGCATTTTGTCCAACGAGGTAAGGCTGAAGCGAAAGGACCACCATCTCTCATCTCCTCCATCCGAAAGCCTCCTCTAGCTCGGCCCTTGAATCTCTTGGTGCACTGTGTATTCATTTCTAGGCTGTTAGCTAATTTGTATCACTGCGGGGGCGGGGATGGAGGGGGTCACCCTCACGCACCCCTTCCTGTGTAATCTAACTTTCGTGGTGTTCCTGATTTCTCTGCGCCCCATCCCTCCACATTTATTCTCATTCCCTCCCCTTTGGAGCTTTGCCACTTGGAGGCTCTCTCTTTTCCTCCTTCCACCTTTTCCTTGGATTTCCTAATCCCCCACCCCACCCCTCCCCACCCTCCCTTCAGTCCTTACCCCCTTTGAGAAACCTGGGGTTGAAAGGAAAATTGCGCGGTCGGAGGGGAAGGGAAATGTGGGGGGAGGGACTTTCTAGCTTTGGCAAAGATTTTTTTTTTCCTCTTCTGCGTCTGTCCCAGACGTTAATAAAGTTGATTCCATTTGGTTTTGTTTATCGATGCTTTCAGTCGCCTGTACAAGCAAGCTCTAGATTGTTGAACTTTACACAGTTGTCGAAACTCGAATGCATGTTTTAGCGAATAAGTTATCAGATCCTTGTCATCTGAACTCGGTTGCAAAAAAAAAAAAAAAAAAAAAAAAGCCTTCAGTTCTGCTCTGGACAGCATTTACAGAAGCTCTTGAAGCCGAACGCCCACACGGTGTGAATTTGAATGAAGTTGTCTTGGCACAGACCCCTGTGAGAGTAAACTAAGGAAAGGCTGAAACAATTGTTGTCTTAAACATACCTTTTAGCTACGAAATCACCTTATTGCCACTGTTTTTGATAAATCACCGCTGTTGGCTTTCTTCATCCAATAATTTGGCTTGTCAATTCCAATTTCACTTTTAAAAGGTGGAGAAGTAGCAAAACTTGAGGGTGGGGGTTGGGCTGGGGAGGATAGAATGGGTTTATGTAAAAGAAAGGTTGGACCCGAAAGGGTGTGGGTGGTGGAGGCCGGGAGGAAGAACAGAGGGCCTGTGGAGGGGAGAAGGATTATGAAAGCCTTTCTTGGCAGGTTATCATTTTATTTATTTGAGTCTTAGATATTATTAATTGACTTTCATGAATATTTGTACAGCTCATTTGTATCTCAAGCACATTTTGAAAATAAACAACAAAATAATTCCATAAAATATCCAAACTTTTTGCTTATTGAGCGTGCTGTTTTTCTTGTGTCAACCAGTGTGCACCCAAACACTTTTTTAGGCCACTGAAGGGAAAAAAAAAAAAAAAAAAACAAAAAAAAAACTACAGAGTATAACCAGGCTAACTCCCTCAGAGACAATAGTTTATGAAAGCTAGCTTTCAGATCATTTGCATTCTCCTAAAATAACACACTTAAAGTTGGCTGGTCTTTCTTTTCTTTTTCTTTCGTAACCTTTATAACTGACTGAAATAAATATGGATCCAAATGTTTCTGAATATCATCCCTGCCCTTACCCAGCAACCACTGGACTGATGTCTTAGGCAGACTTGGAAGTTCATAAAAATGTACACAATTACTTAGGCTAGACGTAGTACCTTACCACAAAAGTAGACTAGAAGTTAAGCCCTTAGCATTCAAATACTTTTGATTGATTTATTTTTTTTCTAGACTAAACACCAGCGAGCAGAGCTCAGCTATCTAGTTGACAGACCTCGACGAGTTAACAGGTATGCACTCTTCTATTCCCTAACTTGATGTATGGACAGTTTTCCTAGTAGAAGTAGGAAGATGGTGTATTATTTGTTTTTAAAACATAAAACATATGGAAGTATTAGTCTTTAGGGCAGAACATAGATACTTAATATATTGCGCTACTTAGACAATACATTTTAAAGAGTGTGCTTCATTTACACACAACATAAGGAACATATTTGAATAATTTGTCAATTTACACCCCTACCTGGCTTCCAGATGTGTACTTATGTCTGTTTTATGAAAATGACATAAACATATACTTTGCTCCTACCATAGAATAATGCCTAAACTTAATATTCCTGGAGTGCTTAAACTGACTCTGAATGTTCAATTTTTAAAGAGTGAGGCTCAGATGAAGAAAACTAGCTCTATGCAGAAAATAATGCCAGCCGGGAGGTCTTGAAAGTCTGCAGCACCATCTGTGTCCATGTGGTGGCAGAAGAATGTTTTCTGTGTTGCTTTACCTTTTTAATTCTAATATTCCAATTTTTGTACTTCTAGTTCTGCATTCCAGGAAGCCGACATAGTAAGCTCTAAGGACAGTGGCCATGGAGACAGTGAGCAGGGAGATAGTGACCATGATGCCACCAACCGCGGCCAGTCAGCTGGTAAGTGTGATCCAAGGGCAAGCTGAGTGCTGACTCTTATCTTTGTATATTTTATTTATTTTTTAATCTAGAAAGGAAAGTGTCCTAGATAATTTTCTGTCAGTTCAATGCTAGTAACTCTACAGAAAGACAGTGCATCCTGTGTTGATAATTTTACACTCAAATAAGATTGTGAAAATATAAAATGCCTTTGGAGAATTCAAGTTACAAATTCACTGTGGAATATGTTGGAATATGAAATACATCTTCCTTATGTAATATGCTTTGATGAGATTTTATTGCATATAAAAAGCTATAAATCTCTCAGCTGGGCTAGTCCCCGGTTTTCTTTCATTCCTGTATTATTAGATTTATTTATGGATAAAGTAACTGAAGATGAATGAAATTGACCTATGCAAGGTCACAAGAGGATAAATGGATGTTTGGGCAGCTAGAATCCAACTTTCTCAATTTGTAGGGCAATGCATTTTGTCTACCTCCAAGTACTGAATGAGAGAAAGAATGCAGATTAAACAGTTACCAATGGGTAAAAAGCAGTTTTCCAGTCTAGGGTCCTAGGGTTTCATGACATTAGTAAACATGTACTTTCTGAGACATCCTAGATTTCCTCATATTTCCAACAGGGTTCATGATCTCCCAAACATGGACTTCTGGGTATATTTGTATGTGGACTTCATGGTTGTCACTTGATGGAGGTTGCAACCTGACATACACATATATATATATATATATGTATGTATGTATGTATGTATATTTTACTTTTCTCCATATAAACTTAACTTTTACATTTTATAAGATCTTGATAATCCTAATGATGGATACTCAAAGTAAATCCTTGCAAGAAATAAAATATGTACATCGTTTCCTAAATATCTGGTTTTTGTTTCATTTGGATTTCACCCATGAAGGGTGCATGTTGAATGTTTTACTTTTCTATCCCATTCTCTGGAAATAGAAAGGTTAGTCAACTTTTGTGACTGTAAAAACATCCATCGTGAGTCTTTTGCTGGGTTCAATTCTGCTCACTTGCTATTGACCATTCTTTAGGTTAATAACATAACCATGGAATGCTGGGGTTCTGATTCTCAAGGTAAAACTCATGCTTGTGAGCACCATTCCTTAGCACACTTGGTAGACCTCTGGGCAGTGCTGAGGCAGTGTGTCGAAGGGCAGTGTACACTCCATGGTGGCCTGCCAGCCGTGGTTGCTACAAGCCTCTCACTTGGCTAATGTGTGCTGTGTCTGTGGCTGCCTTAGCCTTGGGAAACCCAGGCAGGAGGAAGGGAAAAAAGGCTGCTCAAGGGTCTCTTTATATTGCTGCAAGTCATTAATATGCAGACCTAATGAGACTTGAGAACTGCCAAGAATCCCCGGAGGTCCCTGCCCCTTGCGGGCCTTCACGCTAAGTGAACAGAGCATCTATTTAGTGTCTGGGAACCTGACAACAAACCAGACCTTGCCAGGAGTTTATATGTGAGTACAAAGTCCCTTTCATTTTTGCCCTATATATGGCATATGATTTATTGTTATCTCTTAAAAACTGTACATTTAGAATTACTCATTCCCATTTTTCCTTCAAAAATTCCGATTTAACCATAAGCCTTTTAAATGTTTCAAAACAAAATATTGAATACTGAAAGTCTCTCCTGCATGCATGTTTCTTTGAATGCATTTTATTCCTTTCTGACCCACCCCCTTTGTTTTTTTCTGTAGCCTTCTAATCTCACTGAACATTTCAATTAGCTTAGTCCCCCTGAGATGTAATGATCCATAAAAACCTAAGGAAAGAAAGAGAAATGAGTAAACATCTGCAAAAGAGCTAAATTTAGAAGATAGATGGGAATATTTTCCTATCCATGTGTCTTCCCAGTAGCTATTTTATTTCAACAAACACTCAGGGTTGCCATTTTCATAATGTTTCTTTCAAATTATTTGAGATGTCAGCACATGTAAAAGGAATATTAAAATACAAAAACGTGTTCTGGAGAACATTTTTTAAAAGCAAGGCAGTTTGTATTTTTCTTTATCAAAAATGCTAAAGATTTTTTTCAGTGTTTAAGTTCTTAACTATGTGAATGGATTCCAGAGTTACCAATCCATTTATTTGTCACACCAGTAGCTAACAGAGAAGCCACAACATACTGGGCACAATAACAGCTGTTTGAGGATTGTATTAAAGCACTTGTACTAAGAAGTAATTGCACCTGTGTGTATTGAACTGCAATCAGATTTAATATGTCTAATTTTATTGTAAAAAGACTTTTTGAAGTGTTTTCTTTTTAAGTATAAAACATTAAATGCAGAGAATTAAAATGCATTTACTTAAGGGCTTTTCTCAGTGCAAACTGATGTGGTGTATTATAAACCTCATACCAAGTAGCAGGAATACTCCAAAAAGTTATGCCCATTTCAGATAATTCTGTTACATCTCTTTGCAAAGCCAGGTATTAGTGATCTGATTTTGCGAAAGTAAACAATACTTGTAGCATATATATTAGTATTTCCAGTTTTAGCATATATTTTTAAAAATCATACTAATAAGTAAATCCCACTAAAGTTTTAAAGAGAAAAAAAGTATTAAATGATCACCAAGAAGCATCATTGGAGAGAATAAAATCTGAATTATTTCTTTGTAAGAAGTTCCATACTACGTTACACACTTTCTGCACTTTCTGTAGCTTAGTGCTTCACTCTGTTTAAACTTTTAAGCTCTGTCTTTATTCTCACTTTCTGTTTTATTGTGGAGATATGGTTTCTATTTATTCTTTTATGAATAGTTTTCTTTTTATTCTTTCTTTTCCCCCCTTCTTGCTTCCCTCCTTTCTAAGCCTTTTGCAGTCACCAATCTTGTTCATAGAAGGGCTTTAAACACGAAGGCAGCTGCACAGAGAAGCACATAAGCTTTTTCAGTTTCCACTGCACCTGGCTCCGTGTGTGAAGTTCTTCGACTTGACCACTGCTCTGTGGCACTCTCTTTCTGTGGCCTTGTCAAGGTGCTTTCCATTTTTTCCTCAGTATACTATTGATATATTGGTTAGATATGGCAGGCTTCCAGGGAGATGTGGTGAATGTACGCATAAACCATCACAAGAAAAACTGCTTAACCCTAGCTTCAACAGCAACAAAAGTAGACTTTAAAGAAAATATTTCCAATTTTATTTATTATGTCATTAGAATAAAATACAAAATATCTTTTCCATTTTAAGATAAGGATACATTCATTTTCAGTTGTATCTTTTTAAGCATTTTGAATATTATTGGAGATATATCTAATGCGGTCTGTTGATTGTGACACTTTTCCCATTATTAAAAATCCCTATGCTATAATACTACAATTAATTTTGAGTTTCTTTTTAATAACTTGTTTCAATAAGTGATTGATTTTCTTCCTATACTTTACCTGAAAATTGTCAAAATCTGCCTTGTAAACATTTCTCTTACTTATAAGAGAATTTATCTTAAATAGGTTTAGTTTTTAATTATTATGAGAATCATATATCATAAATGGTCAAAATTTGGCAGTACATTTAGAAACTAAAGTGATTTGAATTGTCAGTATTTTCAAATGAGTAGATAGTGTCGTGAAATGCATTTAGTCATTGCATTGCTATGGTATCAGCGAGGATTCTTGGTTAAAATAAAACACAAACATCTGTTTCCCAACTCCAACAATACTTTGCATATTGACAAATTAGTGTTTTGCTTTATCAATAAAGTAAATGAATACCAATGTTTACAAAAGCTTATTCAATTTTCTGGTAAATGTTTGAGCTACAACTTGATAATATAGAGAGATTTATACTTGCAAAAATTCTTTTAGACAAAATGTTCAGGAAAATTGGAGAGAATTAGGAACATTTTGAAAGATGAAAGATAGGGAGAACATCTTGCAATACATTTTTTGGGGTGAATTATTTTGAGAAGCATCTGCTCCCAAACCATATTTTCATAAAAACTATGGTCAGTTTTGTGATTACTCTCCTAGTAGTTAAAGGAACATGGGAAATTTCCTCAAAAAGTGTTGATTTTCTTTAAAATTAATTTATAGTATTTGGGGGAAAAATAAGCCTTTTACAAAACACATTACCTAGAAATAAATGTTCATGTCATTTCTTATTATTACATTCACCAGAAAATTGAAATCAGTTCTAATACTTTTGAAATCACAGTGTGTTCTCACAGGAAATATCCATTATCTCTTTACTATAACGGCAAGTTACTTGCCAGTTGAAAAATATGTATTTTAAAATTTGTCTAAATATATCTTTGCAAAACAGGCAGTCTACCACGTCAGCTGTCATGCCTTGCAGAACACACTATTTCTCAGAAGAGGAAATATTAAACAACTAGAAAGAGAGGTTGCAAGTAAAAAATATGCATTAAAACATTTCTTAGACATCAGTAGCATTTCAAAAACAATGTATGGCCTGTATTTTTCTGTTGTACAAATCCCATAGGCTCTATAGCAAGGGCACTTGAGTGAGAAAAAGAAAATCCAACTTATTAACTCTCAAGCCTTCAGTTTGAGACATTAAAAACTTGTGTGAGCAGTTTGAAGTCATGTATTTTAATGTGTCACAGGTACTATAATATTGACATCCCTGTACATAATGTAGTCACCACAATAAAAGTAAAATATACCTCTTCTTGTTGGGTAGTGATAGTAGCATATTTAGTGGGACCTAGGATAAATGAGAAGAGATAATATTAATCAAACAATGCTACCTAAGGTGAGGATCAGTAATGGGATAAATTTCTTTGACTATCTAACTGTACATAAACATCTAAAGGACAAATGAAAAATAATTCACTTTCAATTAATTTTTCAGGTACCTAAAGTTTGTTGATTATTTTTTTAGTTTCCATTTCTATGTCATATTTTTCCTCATCAGAGACAGATCTGCTTGTTTTATCCATAAAGCTAGTGAAGCATTCCTGACAATTAGAGCTACTTCACCCTTCATTCCGGTTATGTTCAGCTGTATATTGTTACTCAGTGAATTCTACCTTAAAATTGTTAACTCATAATTTAATGAAGAACATCATTTACAAGGCTTTTTCCTTTTGTCAAGTTATTATTATTATTTTGGTAAAAAACATTTTTATACTCCTCACTTTTTTGTTATACACAGGCTGTATGTTTTTATAACGATTCTTAATTCATGCAAATTTCATTTTATTATCCATGGAAGTTTTAATTGAATAATTAAAAGAAGCTGGAGAGCCATACACTTGAAAGAGAAAATGGGCACATTGAGTATAAATTACCCACAATCACAGCCAAATGCACCTACTAATATTATCAGTTTCTTAATTTTAATGTTGACATGCTTGATCAAAATTTTCAGTCTGACATCATAGTTAGGAGTACAAAGTTATTTTGGCATAGATGCAGAGAAAGATATGAAAAATTACATGGTCCTATTTAGTATATTTAAACTAACATTTATCTGTCCTCTGAAGAAAAATTGTACTAGTTAGAAAATTTGTATCAGTACCTATTTTTATCAAGATCTAGTAAAAGCAATTCTATTTTAATATTTTAACAAAATTCCACTAACTCTTCACATTTAATGCTAATATAAATTTAGTTGATAAATAAATAATTGATCATAATTTTACCAATGAAGACAGATTCTTGCATCAAAAAAGCCTTTTTCTATCCATCATGCTATTAAATAGGTAGACTGTATAGTACAGTGTGTTAAAATGCAAATCTCCTCTCTGTTCCATTGCCTGTACCCATGCACTACATAAATGTGTATCAGGGCAATTGTTATTTACTTTGTCTTTTTGTCTCTACATAGCTTCTTGCAGGAATGGAATATTGAGACAGCTTCTCTGATGTCTGGTGAAACACCTGCACCTTTTCTATGCTGTTCTTAATCTAATCCCTTAGTCCCAGCTTCAGCTCACATTTCCATTCCTCAACATTTCACTGTTCAGTAATTCATTTTCAGGCTTATGCATGAAAATAATCACTGGTATGTTATCATCAAAGTCAAACTTAGCAGTATACAGAGTTGAATTTAGAATAAAAAGTCATTATATAGTGAGATTAATACATGATATGAAATGGTATTATTCCTTTTAAAATAGTTTGTGTAACTGCTTTACTAGATACCTGTGGATTATCTAGAAAATTTGTAACTTAAAAAAAATCTTTTTGACTATTTTATATGTACGTATATTAACAGGGATGCACAGACACACATAAATCAACATATAGAAATACCATTAAGAATTTAAAAACTAGAACTTACTCCCAAATCACTCATCATATTTGTAGAGGTAACAACCAAGTGGGTTCACTAAATACATGTTTCTCTGTTGCGTTAAGAAAAATAAAAACACTGGATGTGGATCCTAGGGGTTGAGATGCCCACATTCCACATCAGAGCACCTGAGTCTGATTCCTAGCACAAGCTCCTGACCCGTTTCCTGCTAATGCTGATGCTGGGAGGCAGAGGTGAGGGTTCTGTAACTGAGTTCCTGCCACCCATGTAAGAGACCTCAGTTGCAATCTGGGATCCCTGCTTCAGGCTGCCTGAGAACCTGTTGTTGTGGGCATTTGGGGAGTGAACCAGCAGATGGGAGTGCACACTCTGTCTGTCTGTGTGTGCGTGTCTCCCACTGTTTCTCTGCTTCTCAAGTAAATAAATAATTTTTTTTTAAAAGCCCTAGTTTTTCTGACTAGGCATGCTTTCAAGAGTTTTCTTCTGTGCAGACTAATCATACTTGTTTCATATTGATCCTGTCTTAAAACATATTCAATAAATATGCTATGCTTAGAAAAACATTAAAATGTTATTTTTGTTCATGTGCTTGTTTTCCGCGTAGTGCTATAAATAAAAGCGGAGATCAAATAGTATTCTGTAATACTAAAAAATTCTTATACTTTGCTTAAGAATTGAATGAACTTTCTTGATTACAATCAAAGGATCTAAGGATGACAATAAAATTTGAAGTCCTTTGAAGCCTTTGTATTATAGAATTGGCAAGCAATGAGTTCTGTGTTGATCGGGACAATTGTTTTCCAATATAGAACAAGTAATAAAGTATTTGTCAATAGTTTCTGCAGTTGATTCACACTGCTTTTGATTGTCTTGGCTTCAGTAATTACAGTAATTTGTTCTGGGTTTGTCTAAGTTGGGAAATGATAAGCAGTGTATCGTAATATGGAATACCAGAGTGTCAATGAGAATTAGCTTTAGGAAGTTGTTTCATAGGAATCTAAGAAAGCATGCTCTTGGTTGCACATGAAATTTTGTTTCATTCTTATTATTCACTTGTTTATCAATGTGTATACTATATTTCTGTTGGATTCCACTTTGTTTCATGTTCGGATTCCATAATCTAAATATCACAGTTAATGCTTGGCATACTTCTTCCATTTTTGTCTCTAAGATAAAAACAGTGGTCAGGTAATTTATCTTTGTTACTGATTATGGGCTATGAAACCTTTACTCCTAATCTTTTTCTCTGTTAGAAACTTCAGAGGTGATTTTTCAAGGTGTTTGTTCATTTTCTAGTCACTGTTTCCTAGTTATTTAAAGAGTGAAGAGCCAGCATTTTTTCCCAATATCCTAAGTGTTCTAGAAACTGTTATCTATTGCCAGAAGAGGCTTACCCTTTACATTTGCAGTTCGTTTCTCTTTGTAAAGTGATGAGCGGAGTGCCGAGTCGGTGATGGTGCGGCCGAGGTCCACATCTGCAGTTTTCTCTTGGTGCTTGCAGGTATGGATCTCTTCTCCAACTGCACCGAGGAATGTAAAGCACTGGGTCACTCCGATCGGTGCTGGATGCCTTCTTTTGTCCCCTCTGATGGACGCCAGGCTGCCGATTATCGCAGCAATCTGCATGTTCCCGGCATGGACTCTGTTCCAGACACCGAGGTGTTTGAAACTCCAGAAGCCCAGCCTGGGGCAGAGCGGTCCTTCTCCACCTTTGGCAAAGAGAAGGCCCTGCACAGCACGCTGGAGAGGAAGGAGCTGGATGGACTGCTGTCTAATACACGAGCGCCTTACAAACCACCATATTTGAGTAAGTATTACACAAAAGGCTGTATGAAAGTGCTGTCTTTGAGGAAATAAAGTTCAACATGCTACTACTCTTCTTGGTAAACATTGCATCAAGGTTGATTTTAGAATCAAGGATAAAAGTAACTTTTGGACGCAGGCACCACTTAAGCATGGACAAACTGATACATTTAACAGGAAGACAGGTTCCTGTGTTAGGACATCATTGTTGGTAACAAAACATGACTTTTGCTTTTGTTGAAGAAATCTTTTTTTCAAATATTCTTCATATCTTCTTGAATATTGTACTTTTGCTTACCTGATTTTCATGTGTTTTGAAGGATTAAATTAAGGTGGAAGAAATGTCTTGAAAGTTGAATCACTGAATGACCTCATTTTTCTTATTTCTATCAGCTTTATTGCCGATTCATCCTTTTACCGTAGTGACGCTAAACACTTTAGGTCTTATCCACAAAGCAGTGTAGCCATCATTTTTGCCCTTCAACGTGATTTAGGAATGTGGTGGGAGACAGTCAAATCTCTCATCAGAGTTACAGGAACTCTGTCAGGGAAGCTGTATCAGTACAGTAAGCATAGCAGAGAAATCAACTCACCCTCTTTTGCTCTTGGTGAGCACTAATCATGGCATAGTATACTTGCATATAGTACTGGAATTTTAATCATTCAATTTGTTTACTAAATAAACTAGAGGTTCTTCTAATATTAAGACATTTATAATTGCACTAAACTCTTTCGATATTGGGACTATATTCTCTAAGTGAATTATTTTATACAACCATTTTAAAAAATAAAAATGCTCTGTGTGTGATTCTGTAGAATATTTCCTTTGAAGGTCTTGGTAATTAAATTTTCCTATTTATTATCTGCAATATAGGAATATTTTCATTTTAGTTAATGGATAAATCTTACTGATAATTCCCTGTCTTTATGAAGCACATAAATATGTGATAAAGATGACACTTCTAACAAGTCACCCAAATGATGACTGTCACATTGTGTTGCAAATCCACCCTACATGATTCTTTGTTTCGTCTACTAATACCAAAAGATTGTGGAACCGTAAGCTAGAAACAAAAAAATTGAGGTAGGTTGTACATGCACCATTTCTTTGATGACTAATGAAATAGATAGGAAAACATTTTTTTAAAAGCTTAAAGGAAAAACCTGATGAACATATATTTTATCCCTTAAGAATAGAAAACATGAGTAACGCAGATTGAATGCATTGAGATTATGGTTACTTGTCTGAACTCTGATGAAGAGAACAGACAAGTGTCATATGATTGAAAGGATGAACCTTTCATCAGATTGTGATCCCAACAGTGATCATATGGTTTCATGAAAGATTGTGTACAGCTTTTTAACTTGTTTAGAAATGTTATTACTCCACCAATGTACTTTAGCACTTTAAATACACTTTAGTCACCCTGTAAATCATTGATATTTATATTTATTTATTTTTGAAGTTATAATGTACAAAGAATGCACAAATACCTAAAGAAAAGAGTCCTTAAATGTCTGTAATGTAACTTGGATGCTGATGTTGCCATATTTAACTCATTTATATATATATTAGTGACTCAAAGAGACTTAAAATCAAAGTTCAATAAGAACTGGGATGCAGGTTTTGCTCCTCAAATTGAATTCTGGGTTTAAAATTTTATTATTGAAAATAAAACGTTTCTAAATTTTAAACAGCAAATCTCAGTTTCTTCACTTAAGTGAAGAATATACTTTTTTTACATCTTTAAATTTTAATTTCATTTAAATTGTATAAGTTTCATATATTTCATATATACAGATTTAGTCATATAGTGACCCTTGCCCCTACCCTTCCTCCTGCCCACATTCCAACCCTTCCTCCCCTTCCCTCTCACATTCCCACTCTTAATTTTTACAAAGTTCTGTTTTCAATATACTTAATGATCATATAGTTAACCCTACAAATAGTAGGAAGAGAAAAACAAAAACAACCAACCAAAAAAAACTCCATTGTTCCTCAGTGGAATAGACAAGGGCTATAAAAAATCATCGAATCTCAAAATTTTTATTTCACTCCATTACATTTCAGGTACTCTATTAGTTACCTCAAATCAGGGAAGACGTAGGATATCTATAGGAACTCATTATCAATGATTTCAAGGCAAAAAAAATGTGAAAGGGCACATGATTCAGAGTAATGCAAGTTTGCGTTCCTAAGGAAATGTAAATATCTGCGTTTAGCATTTGTTAACAGGTAAATCTATTTCAGATAAAGTAGAAAAGTCAATCTGCTCCATTTTACTCTTAGTACCAATTGTGGCAAGTTACACATACATATGGACCTGAATTTTAAACAGCTACAAGTATCTCTTCTCCACTGTTTTCCTTTTATTCCAAGGATTAGCATACTGGTTTTTATGAATAAAATATTAATACTGCATATGTTTTAGTAAAAATTTCTCTACCTCTTAAGATTTTTTTGCTTAGAAATTTGATTTCAAGAATTATGCAATTTATTGGCAATTATGTGTAATGCTAGAAATCAAAGAATGTGTCTGTTGTTTTACCAGGAAATATTTAGAATTTGGTTGCATATTTTCCAGATGTAAGTGTTGCAATAAATTAGTTCTAATAACTTTCATTTTTCCTTCTCTCTCTTAACCAACTCACACTAACTAAAATTCAGAAATGGGGTTAAGGTGTTACCTGGTGAAGAATTATAAGAAGAATAACCAGTTTGTTATTTTTAGTTTTGTTCACCTTAGGTCTTCACACAATTTCAATTATGTTAAAGTTTATTTTTTATTAACTTTTAGGATTTAATGTCATCAGAGATTCATGCAATTATCTTTAAAATTACACCATAGCTCTGACATAATAGGCATAGTCAATTTTGTGGTTAATCTAATGGTACAAACTATAAACCAAAACTATACCTGATTATTTCCCCCCACTAAATCCATATGGTGATAGTCTTAATACTTATGTCATTTATCATCAGGAAAGAAAATATGCTCATCTTCTAAATTAAAAAGCACAGCCCTTACGTAATTAAAGAAGCTAAAAATTGACAGTAATTACTTGCTTTTAATCAGAATGCTTAAATAATTATTGAGGTTGCAGTATTTCTTTTGCTAAACATGCATTTATTTTTAAAATGAACATAATGTATGCTTTAATGTTCAAATAAATATCTGCATGTTTATTTATTTTTGTAAAGCCCTACAAAAGCATAATAAGTCTATCATTGTCATTTATACAATAATAAAACAAGGAAAGGGTGATACGCTTAAAAATACAAGTGAGATCAGTGTCTATATCAAGAACTGAATTTCTACACCTGTGATTTTTTGAAGTTAAATTAGAAACTGCAAGATACCAATTTTATACGAAACATGTATATACACACCTTAAACAAATACAGCTTATGATATTTAAAAATACCTATAGTCACTTTTTTTTTGTTTGCAAGAGAAGATTCACGGAGGGTATACATTATACATTTCATGAACTTAAATGTCCTTGTTTAAATCAAGAATAATTTTGAACACAGCTATCAGTACTTGTGGAGTTAGCTATGAACACTATGAGGTCCCTGTCCTTTATTTTTGTTAAAATGTTATAGTTTGCTAATACTTGATAGAAAGCCAAGTTTTACACTGAAAAACCAGGGAAATACAGTTAAACATGAAGAACATGATCCTATATTTTAAATGCCATAGTTAAGTTTACCATATTTAGATTTATCTTAGCTTTATCTTAATTCTTATTAAAGTATTAAAAATGCTAACATACTTTACCTTTCAATTAAAATAATTGTTTTCAACACTTCAAGTAATATTAAACAGAACATCCTCTCTTTATTAAAATAAACAGATTTTTAATCATGAAAATTTCAAGGATATGTTTAGAATTTGACTTGAAGTAGTTTAGTTTTCCAGAACAGCCCACATAATCTCAGCAAAACACAAACAAAGGTAATTTTAGTAAAATTATTTTTTTGACAAAGGTTTGTTATTCATATAATTTAGAAAAGCCCCTTTATTATTCTTGGTTGTGTTTTTACATTTCAACATCATCTCTTAAGACCTTTGTCATTGAATTAGTTTATCATTCAGTTCCAATCAGCCTAAACAATGCAGAGATAAAGACATGAGGATTTACTGTTTGAAAAATTGATTTCTTGCCAATAAACATAATCACTCCCCCCAAACTAAGAGAATCAATATAAACAGCCAACAAAATTTCACTTAAAATACATTTGTGAAATTCTTATTCATTTAATATATCATACAATAAAAACTTACAGTGAATAAAGTGAAAAATCTATTGATATAATGCCATTTTAAATTTCTAAATCCATGGAATTTTCTAGAATAATTAAAGAGAGCACTATGCCATGGTCCACCCTGTCCTTACATCATACAGCATCTAGACTAGTCTGTGTAAAAGAAAAGATCATTCTGGCTGCCTCCTGTGCTAATTTTACTTTTGCCAAATTTTGATCCCTTTTGAAATTTCAACTCAACCTAAACTCATGTCATAACAAAAGAAAAGATTTAAAATTTGTGAAACGTTTCATTTACAAACATTGATGATTCTTTATGTAGACCTTGTTTCAATAAACCTCATTCTTAGGGAAAATTTTTCAGGCATTTCTATTATTTCTATGAGAATTGCAAGTTGTTGATTAGAATTGTAGAACATGTTTTGTTTGGTAACATTTCTTCCAATCCCTTCATTATCTCAGTCTGCCTTCTGTGAGTTTTCATAATTTGTTGAACTCAATAGTGTGGTAAGAGCAAATATAGAATTCAAAATAAAATGACTTTTCTTAATGGTACACACTACTCTCATATTTAAATACTCCTGTGAGGTATTTTTTCTAGAATTTGTATATTCCTCTAATGTCACAAATAATGGCATTAGTAGCCAATGTTTAAGATCACAAATAAGTTTTTTAATAGAAAGTTTTTTGAAAGCTTCTGTCATATAGGCCCACTAAGTGAGTGGACATTATGTTTAGGATATTTTTTTCTTTTCTACCAGATGTGTTAATTTATGTTCACTTTCCCTCCAAGTTGTATTACTTATTTGTAACCTCCTGTTCCTGAATTATTTTTGTTGTTGTTCCATTATATTTTTTCAACATCTAGATTTGTAAACCTAATCTTCTGACTTTTTAGCTTTGTCTTTATGACCAAGATCTGTTCTTAGAGTCAGAGTCATTCTATTTTTCCATTAAATGCTTTAATTCAGAAAGTATGGATAAATCTCTCATAATCAAAATAGTTTACTGTTTTCAACTCTCCAAGAAAGAAAGAAATGATCAATCAGTATCTGAAAAAAGGCCCAACCTCTGTTCATATTCTGTGTATCCACTAAATTAATGTTCACTGCCTTCTTATTGTATTCTATTTCTTTGAAAAATGGTAGTCTATTCAGAGTTCATATCATTACTCCAGTTAACTTATATGATATTTGACTGGAACTTCTCTAGAACTACATAACTGAGATGGTACAACATTATTTTGTTTCTTCTTTAGTTGTTGAGTGATGGACTGCCGTCATTGACCAAGGTGATATAGAGTGAAAACTATCAGAATCTTTTTGAGCTGTAGATAGGAAACAGCAGTTCATTTTATATCTTTACATCTGGCCATTTCTGTTTGCGATTTGTTTTTTTTATTTTTCAGACAGCAGTGCTCATCTGTGAGTTACCTCATGTTTAAATTTGAGCCTTTGTGTTATTTGAGATTAGTTAGTATTCAAGAAATTTCTCTTCCCTTCATTGAAGAATAGTTTCTTAGTTTCTTTTATCAGTATACTTATTATCTTCACATTCTAGAAAGGCATACCTGACTATTATAAAATACTATCTTTTGCAAGTAATTTCTCACCATTTATTAACTTTGCTAACATCTACTCTGCTGTACCAAGTTTTGTCTTAATACGATCACTCTGTTGGCATATTTAGACTCATTACCCAGTCATGCTATTATAAATTCTAAATAATGTGACAAAAAGTAGATGAATAGGCACTTCTTTAATTCTGTCATCATTCAGTTGTTTACAAACATCTGTACGCATTCACCTAGTTTTTAGTTTTTGATATATACAAGCAAATTATCTTCATTTCTTACAATTAGTTTAGTGTTTTAAATCAGTTGTTTTCCTTGCTAGCTATTACTTACATGTTTTATAAAGAGAAGTAAAAATGAATTAATTGAAGATATTGAAAGGCCCCAGCCAGAATGTTTTATACAATATAATGGTGCTTTTCAACACCTTAAGATTCAAACTTCTTTTGATTTGTTCTAAGAACTTATTTCATACTCCCAGGTAGGAGTTAAATTGTTTCATATTTCTTGACACTCTTAGAACTGTAATCCTTTTTGCATACCTAGCTTAGGAGAACAACTTTCTTCCATATATTTTATTAACCAAAGGTTTACATATGAAATCTCATTTTTCACCTTTTAAGAAAGCTAATGAGCATATATTGTCCTCTGGTTTCACCACTTTTTTCTGATTTAAATCCTGTGAAGGTGTTATTTATTTTCATATTCTTAACTAAATATTTCAGTTCACACACACATGAGTAAGTAAGATATCATTTTAAGGGTATATACAGAAAAATTAATTGATAAGTTCTTTATTTTTATTAAATATTTTATAGTCTTTTAGTATCAGTTTTAGCTATTATTCAAAGAAGTATATTTCATGAATACTTTGCATTTTATTGAGTCAACATTTATAATATTAATATTATTTATATACTTCATTTTATATTACAGATTATTTCCATCCTTTTTCTTATTTTGTTCATTGGAAGTAAATCCTTCTAAGCATTTGTCCATCATATGAGCCTAATACAAAGAAGATTACCTATTAAAACACAAATAGAATTATTCATTGAGGAAGGAATACCTACTTGGAAATATTTTTTCTGTCTCATCATACTGAAGATTTACAAGTCAAAATTTAAATGAATTAAGTTATAAAGAGATTGTAAATAAGTCTGGAATATACAACTTCAAATGCCTATAAATACCATTAAACATTATTCAATACTCAATGTGCCAGACTTTTTTGGGTGAGCTTGTATTTTCTGAAATGCTTTTAATAGGAATTAGATAGTGCCATTTAGATAATGTAGCTTGACATTGTTTCACACTGCGCAATTCATTGTTCAAGATTAAATAGTACTACTGAATGAAGACTAAACTCAGCCTAATGTGAGTCATTTTTATGTTTTCTAGAGTAATACAAAATCTTCGAAGTTTTAGACTGAGATTCAATAAAACTTACTAATCATTGCGAAGCTTGGCTTATTTCATTTTAAATGGGGAGACTGCAGATGATTTGAAAACATTGAATCTCAAAGTGGAAGACCAAAGGATATAGATAGAAAGAAATTGTAAGGTATATATTTCACAAGTAAAAATTGCCATTTTATTTTTGATTCTATATAATTGGTATATGACTTCATACATGTGTACATTATTTATGTAAATAGCAAGGCACTTATCTCATATTCTGCCTCCGAGAAAAACTTTATAGACTGAAGAAATAATATTTTAACTTAATTGTGATAAGATTTCTATAAACGTGCACTAGAGTGTTAATTATCAGTAACAGCTTTAACTCATGAAGATCAACAATGTGCTTTCTATGTTCATGATTCAGTTGTGTGGATGCATCAACACACGGATACATCGCATACAGAAACTATATCTTTAATTAATTTAATTAATCCATCAGTTACCAGAGAAAGACAGACCAAAATAATGTTAAATAAATATATTTAACTTATGGCTACTTCATTATTAAAAGCTGTTCAAGTGAAAATATAGTGCTCATTCAGAAACATATAGAGATATAGTTCATTTTAATCAGTTCCTTTGTTTTTAAGGCACTTGTCATATGTCTGTGAAAGCAATTCACAATTCAATGCTGTTTAAGTGTACAGAAATTAACCATGATATTGTAGAGGAAATAGGCGTCTTGTTCCAGTATTAGTGTATTATGAGTAAGACATTATTTTCTGTTGCCAATAGTCGGTAGGGTTTTTTCCATCCATTTTAAGCTTAATATTAGCCAAATCTTACACTGGATTCCAATAGTATCTGTATTGGATATTTAATTATCATATATTTTACACAAACTAGGAAATTGTCTTTAGTTTATCATCAAGGGTTTTAAGGCTTATATATATGCTAATAAATATATTTGGGCTAAAGTTTAGATAGTTAATACTTTATTACATAAAAACATATTTGTAAATGTTTTTGTTTCAATTTTAAATAAGTGTCTTTTCAAAATACTATTCATAAAAATAATATATGACTAAAATAAATATCAAATATATATTTCTGTTTACATTTTGAGTCACCTTAGATGAAGAAATTGTCAGAATAGATGAGTTTTTCTCTTACACCTTACCAAACATGTCACTGAGTTTGTTTCTTAAAGTAGAGCACATGTAGAAAGTTTTGTGTGGACAATGACACAATGGGCAAGGTATATAAAATAAAGTTACCCTGATAATATGGAAGCTAAAATGTTTCATGTGTAGATATAGTCAAAGCGGTGGTAGGAACACATCCATTGCTGTGGGAGTCAGTGTGGTAGTTTGGCATAGCCGTGAATTGTATGCTTAGAAAATGTGTAGAAAACCTGGAAGCAAACCTGAGAATTTAATAAAAAATTTAGCACCATTATTAAGTCTGATCCTAGAATGAGTCCCCTGTTAGTCACTAACAGTGTGGTTTTGAGGTTTATGTCCTTTGGCTTACCCAACAGATGACTGTTTGAGGTCAGAAAATTTAGGTATGATTTTGGTAGCTACATCCTGATTCTTGACTTATCTCAATCTTTTTGATAAGAAAAATGGTCATAGAGGATGATATTACAGAGAATCCTTAAAGTTCAACTAATTGTATTTTAAGGAATTCAAAAATGATAATTTCAAAAACACAGGAAAGTAGAGAAAAGAGTGTGCTAAATCTTCCAAGTTTTCTATCACTCAGTTTAAACAACTATCAACTCTTGGCCAAATTTGTTTTATCCAAACGCTAACACAACTGCTACTTCTCTTGAATATTTTAAAGCAAATCCAGATATCCTATTGTTAATCCATTAACATTGCAACTGCATTTATTAACTTATTCTAACATACCAACAAGAACAATGTTCCTTCTTAAAAAATGGATTTTCTTACTGTCATTGTTTAATTATTGTTCAAACTTTGATAATTTTTCACAAATGTTCTTTTTATATACAGTTAATTTGTTTGATTCCTGATTAAAATAAGCTTTGCAGAGAGAAACCGATATTTTTTATTGTTGGCTTTTATTTTTAAATTTATCAAGGTATGCTATGTATAAAGAGAAGCACAAAAGTCATAAATCTGTAGCTCAACAAATTTTAACACTATGTGCACATCTGTGTAAACAGTGACAACAGTTCTCAGTACTGTGTCCAACTGTCAAAATGTAACTAGTAACGGAAGAAATCTATCATTCTGCCCATTTCCAATTCCTATAACCCCCTGGAATTCAGCTACTGTGCTCTTGAACCAAAGATCCATGTTTCTGGGTTTTTAAACTTTATGTAGTGGAAAAAAACGGAAATAATGGAATGTGTTTGAGTTCCACTAAAATGTAATATTACCAGAGAGTTATCTGTCTATATACATAGGCAGAACTATCAGCAGAGCCTCACATGCACTGATGTGTAAGCCAAAAAGACAGTTTAGTTATGTGTTTGCTAGCACAGATCTCTCTTACCATCTCTGGAGTTTTCTTCATGTTTAGTCTATCTAAAATGCTTGATACTTTTTGTTATCTCTTTCTTAGTATTTGAAATGTAACCTGTTAACTTCCTAGTTTTATAAAAGCAAATTCTTAAATGTGTTAACTTGAATACTGGATTCTAACAAGAATCAAAAAACTGAGATGTCTCTATTTCATATTTCTTTTGAGCCCAGATTAGATGACTGGGGCAAATTGTAGATTATGATGTTTAAAGGAGAAAAGTAAAGAGATTAACATTTTGGAAGATAACATATTTAAGGAGCATTTAAAAGGACTGAGGATCTTTAAGAAGAAAAGAGGAGAGGTGACATAATAAATGTGAGGCATTTAAACAAATGCTAAACTGATAAGATAGGGATCAGTTCATCTGCCTTTCTGGAGAGCAGAAACCAAAAAATGTACCTACTTTGCATTCTGAGAGGCTTAAGGTACACTTTATAGGAGAGAGCCTGACCCTGACTCTCATATTTGCTCCCAAGGGATATGGAAACACTTTACCTAGTAAGCTTTGCAAACTATAAACGTATGCATGTATCATCTGTAATTTGGTGGAATAACACTTTGGAGCCCTTTGATGTGTTTTTTGCAAGATGCTTTTCTCAAGATGGTTCTGGCAAAGGAGTAAAGAGGTTCAATTTACTCGAAGGATAAAAGAGAAGCAATTGAGAAATCCTTGGTTTTGCCTATTTCCCTTCCTTCCGGTTTCTCTGTGGGTGGATGCCCTCTTTCTTTCATTGGAATTTTGAAGAGGAGTAAATTTGGTTTCTCAAAGCTTTATTTTAGTCACACACATTTGAATTGAAGGAGAAGTAATATGTCCAGGAACAAAAATATAAAAATTTAGAAAAGATTTGGGTAGTTGTGTAGTGTGCAAATTAGTATGAAAATGTCAATTTATACACACACACACACATGCAATAAGTAACTTAAATTTTATATATTAAAACTAAGCATCAGATCTTCAAAATTTAAGATTTCTTATTATATACAATAATATTTTATAAAATGAAGACAGATGATTACTGATTTAAAATAGCTTCCTTCATTAAATATTAAGTCTTTCCTTATAATCAGGATTTCCCACTTTTGTTATAAATTTTAAAGAAAATCCATTTTGTCAGTGTGAAATGACTCACAATTAAATAAAACTGAAACACCCTCAATTGATGGTTGAAGGTAAAGTTGTCTTCTATCCTTAAATCCAGTAGCAATGTATGCTTTGTTCATTATTTTGGGAAATATAGCAATCAAATCATATATGCTACAAATGAACATTGCATTTCAAATTAATATTGTGGAGAATAAATTAAAAGGTAGCACTAGCTTTCTAATGAGAAGCATTAATTACTCACAGATTTAAAAATAAAACGAAAGGGAAACTAACCAAAAGGAGAACTGTGTTGGCTGAACATTGATGCTAAATTTAATAACCATAGTAACTTATTGAGAGGTCTTTCTAGGCACGACTAGATGATGCAAATAATAAAGACACCAGTTCCATAAATTGTTACAGGATTATGGAATAAGCCCTATGAAATTCAGGTTATAGTACATAATTTTGGAATCAGATAAAGAATATTTTATATAATTATGTAACATAGTTAATTTATACAGGCAAAATAATTATTTGTATAAGACAGTGTAACCTGTTGACAAATAAGAGAAAAGTCTAACAGATTAGGGTTTGAATCAAGCTAAAAATTTGGGAAAACTCAATTTTTAATTTATGTTATGGAATGAAAATTATTTATCAAGTTATAATACTAAAACTGACTTTTATCAAAATTAGTGGGAAAATTATTTTCCTTTTTTTTTTTTTTGAAGATTTGTTTATTTATTTGAAAGAGTTACAAAGAGAGAGGAGAGACAGAGAGACAGAGAGAGGCCTTCCATACACAGGTTCACTCCCCAGATGGCTGTAATGGCCAGAGCCAGGAGCTTCCTCCAGGTCTCTCACGTGGGTGCAAGGACCCAAGGACTTTAGCCATCTTCTATTGCTTTCCCAGGCCATAGCAAAGAGCTGGATCGGAAGTAGAGCAGTTGGGTCTCGAACCAGCACCCACATGGGATGATGGCACTTCAGGCTAGGATGTTAACCCGTTGTGCCACAGTGCCCAGGGAAAATTCTTTTATTTATTTTTTTTTATTTCATTTTTTTTACAGACAGAGTGGACAGTGAGAGGGAGAGACAAAGAGAAAGGTCTTCCTTTGCCGTTGGTTCACCCTCCAATGGCCGCTGCGGTCGGTGCGCTGCGGCTGGCGTACCGCGCTGATCTGATGGCAGGAGCCAGGTGCTTCTCCTGGTCTCCCATGGGGTGCAGGGCCCAAGCACTTGGGCCATCCTCCACTGCACTCCCTGGCCACAGTAGAGAGCTGGCCTGGAAGAGGGGCAACCGGGACAGAATCTGGCGCCCCGGCCGGGACTAGAACCTGGTGTGCTGGCGCTGCAAGGCGGAGGATTAGCCTAGTGAGCCGCGGCGCCGGCCAAGGGAAAATTATTTTCTAATTCAAACTTACATTAGAATTATTTTTAGGAAATATTTGACATTGACTCAATTAATTTTCACCTCTCCATTAAATTTGAGATTGCAACATAATTCTTAATATATTTAATTGCTCCATTGGTAGTAATTCTTCATAGAAATTATGTTTTATAAGGTTTACAAAAAGTGTGCAAATCTATCTAATGTGGAGGATGATCACCTTCCCTTTCAATAAAAACATTTAAAATAGTGACAAAAGACATTTCATATTGTTTTGAAATTAATTTTAAGTCTATCTCCTTTTTTTCTAATCTTTTAAAGTTCTTCACATTTAATTTTCTTCATATTTAATTTACCTGTCTTTCTAATTCCACAGGGCTATCAATATCATCTATTATTTTTATCACTATTATTTATTGTAAAGGAATGTTATGTATGATCTTCCATTTTTTGGCCAAAAATTACGTTATATAAATGTATGTTGTCAAGACCCAGTGTTTAAAAAGTTATTACTGTCCATGAACTAACCATAGACTGATGTGTAAGATACAAAATAATGAATACAAATATAATAACTCTACAAACTGATGTACTTCTGAGAGCACTTTGAATTAATATTTTGAAAAAAAATATTTTTCCAAGAAAAAAAACAAAAATACTATCAGAACTCTGGTTAAAAATATAATGGGAATGGTATTAATTTAATTAGTAGTGGTCATGAAGGACTGAATGCAACTTCATTGGATGGAAGTGATCTGCTCATACTGCCCAGATCAAAACAATCCCGTCAGTTCATCCCAGTGTCACATGCTGTAGGTTATCCTAGAAACATGGAAAAGCATTTTTAATGATTCTATCACCCTTTCTTCCTCCAGTGCTTGTCACAACCACCATAATTCCTTTGAGACTTTTTTTAGAATAATAGAATAAACCAAGCTTTGGCATTTTATAGTACTAGTGAAAAGTTTTCAACATCCTTGCCAAGGTACATGAAACACAATCTGCTCACTTAGCTGGATTTTGGTATTCTTTGTAAATATTCAAAAAGTACTGTGCATGTAGAGCTTTTAGAATAAGCTTTCCCAAGCATCATTAAGTTCATTTTGGCCTTATTATAATTTGGAATTCAAATATTAGAAGTTAATCATTTTTGAAATTTTATTTTCAAAATACACACTTGCTTCCTTCAGAATCAGAACCTATAGTGGATTTTTAGGAGGGGTCTTTGTACACACCCTATGTTAACTGTGGAACAGTTTAAGTATCCCATTATAGGGCTAATCTGCTGTGGAATAAATACTGATCCAGCCAGTTACTAGCTGTGTGACCTCTGTAATTTCTTTAACCTTCCTGTAACTGGTTTTCCTCATCTGTGACACTGATCCTCAAAAGCTCATTGTGGAGATTAAATTATTTAACATATTTAAAGCAGTGAGTGCCTGGTCCAAAGGAAGCACTCATTAAGTGTTCAAGGCAACCATATATCCAGTTAAAATTGGAACAATGACATCAGCCTAAGTATGGACAAAATTAAAATTCTGAGCTTAAATAGAACTAATTATCCTCTCTTTTACTTTCAAGGAAAATCAGACTGCAAATGTTCTTTTCACAATATATCACTATTTTACATCTGCAATATATATATTCACATAATACATGTTTTAAAAGTACAGTCTTTTTATTTCCTTACTTATCTATGAAAGCAATGGACAGATATTATAGAACCAAACATATAATGCCCAGTAATGATTAAGCTTTATTCGTTTTATGTTTATGTTAGTCTTAATCCATGATTACAACATTTGAAATTTCATATTTTCATTATTGTATTTAACTTGAACATTCCCTGTGAATGAAGATACTTGATTATGTACAACAAACATTGAGCATAATCTGAACAAGAATACTCATTTTTGAAGCAGCAGCTTTTATTTCAGTTTAGGAAAATGCATATCAATTGATGATTATAGAAAAAGAAAGGATTGTAGTACAGCAGATTAAGCTGCTGCTTGAGACACTAGCATCCTGTTAGGGAGGCACGGGCTCAAATTCCAGCTCTTCCACCTCTCATCCAGCTCCCTGCTAATGCACCTGGAAAGTAGAGGGTGATGGCTCAAGTACTTTTTGGTCTGTGCCCCACACGTGGGAGACCTAGATGGAGGTCCAGGCGTCTGGCTTCAGCCTTGCCCCACCCCGGCCATTACAGCCTCTGTGGGGTGAATCAGAGGATGGAAGATTGCATTAACTGTGTCTCTCCCTCTCTCTTTGTAGCCCTAGCTTTCAAATAAATAAGTAAATAGATAAATAATTTAAAAAACAAAGAGAAAAAGAAAGGATTTATATTTATTTAAGCCAAAACATTTAAGAAGTGTTACTAGTCCACGTCCATATATAAGTTGATTCATCTGTATATTGAAAATTGTACTTGCTTATTAGTCTAAATTCTGGCCTTGGAATAATGTGACCTCAAAGAGTCCTGATATTGTGTGAGAGACACACATACCCTGAAATCACTAAAGCATGTGAAAATAATCTCTTGGCACGGGAAATTGTATCCTTTTGTAAGATACACCAAAATAGCTAAGTCTGCCATAGAGCCGTATATGAATGCACAAAAACACAAATATTTTGCTCCCACTGTTTTTCTTCACTAAAACCTTATTATCTGATAAACCAGATTCTTTCAGTGAGCTTTATATTTGTATTTTTGTACTTTTGTCTTTCAAAGTCAAACATAACTAGCAAATGATGTCACAAGCCTATTTGAAAACCACCTAAGAAACTCTCCAGACTTTGCTTTTTGCTTATGGTTTATTCATTGGACTCTCTGTGTAATTCTCATGATTTTATGATTCTGTGTGTTTTTTGTCTTCCACTTTCTACATCTATTTTGCATATAAATATAACTATTTTGTCTCAATAACAAGAGTTCGGGTGTCCAATTTCATTTCAGAATCACAGTATTCTCATTGTTTGAGTTCATTTCTCATATTAAAGTAAGGTTTTTTCCACTTTGTGTGTGTGTGTGTGTGTGTGTGTGTGAAATGGGAAGACTCCCTGCATCTAATAATGCTGTTTTGAATTATAGAAGAAATTAAATTTAAAGCAGATTTTCTTCACTTAATATGTTTGTGAATGAAATTGTTGTTGCCCACTGCAGTTAAGCAGTTGACCACTTCTCAAAATGCACTACTAGTTTCGAAGGATTCTTGTTGTTTTGAGTTTCACACCTCATTAACAGAGGGATAAGGTATGCACTATATTAGAAGGAAATGTTTTTTGGATATCAAGGAAAGAAGCCTTACAGTATAATCAAGGAAGGCTTTACAGAGCCAACTTTGGGACCACTAACATTGCAATATCCCTGATTTTAACTGTTAAAGACAAAGGACATTCTAGGTGTACACAAATGGATGAAGGGAAATGCAGAATTAGAAAATAATAAATATGGAGAGGTGAACATTCTAGAATGCCAGGTCTCTAAAATCCAAAGATGTAGTGGGAGTTAAGATTTTAAAGTTATAATTTGAGTAGATTGTGATATGTTATTAATGATAGCAACAATAATAGCAGCTAACAGTGAATTTATAAGGTACCTAGCACTATCCTATGCATTTTCACATTTGAATACATTAACTCTTATCAAATGAAGTACTTTTATAGTCTTCAATGTGCAGAGTTTAGAAGTATTATTTTGAGATGTCCGGTAAGTTCTACATTCTCATTGCTTGTGTAGGAGAGCCATGCTTTTTCAACTGGGATCATATAACCCTACAGTGGATTTCCGTCACCAATTCACTGCTTGATTTTTGGCTGAGGAAATGTGATACCTTTCAGAAGGCAGTTAGGAAGGATTCGTTGCTTTGGTTGCGTTTGTATGTGTGGGTTGTGTGTGTGTGTGCATGTGTTTGTATTCATAGAATATTGCAGTTGTCAAGGTCTGGCAATTAGGCATGAAGAAGGATGTTTTCAGTGGAAAGGGAAAAATAATTCCTATAGAATATATTTTTAAAAGGGTTAGAAAGCTAAAGGTAGCAATAAAAAGTAAGGAAAGTGGTTATCAAGGCTAATCCTCCAGTCATAAGACTGGAGAATTGAGAAAAGATGATAATGTTGATGATGATGATAATAATAATAATAAAGTTTCTTGTGCAGGTAAAGAGTATATTTTAATTCTAAAAGTGATAGCCCATTGTAAGACTCTTGCAAGGACATTTTGGTAGAATGTAAAGGGTAAGATGCTTAGTAATGTCTGTATATGTGTGTGTGTGTGTGTGTATGCATAAGGGTCAGGAACAAGTGGGCTTTCTGTAAGATTTGTGGAAGTGAAAAGTAGACAGAAATAAAGATCATAATTGGAAATTCTAGTAGATTGAGTTATGGCAGCAGTTACTTTTGCATAGGAAAGATAGATCAAAAGCATATGACTTTTAATCACTTAAAATATGTTATCTAAAATGGATAATTAAAATAGTCCCACTGTCTTCACTAATTCTGAGTTACAGACCAGATATTCCTAGGGTGAAATATACTTGTGAGAGTCTCTATGAAAGAATGAACCCAGAAGCAATCTTATATATATATAAGATTCAGTCTCAGAGTTATAAAGTGAATTTAATATTAGTCTGTGATCATTATCTCCCTTATTTTTTCTTCGTTAAAAGTTATGGATAAAATGTGCAGTGCTCTTCCATAGGTCTCTAGCTTTTATTGCTGCTGACATTACCCGAGGCTTGAGACAGTGGGATAGAATCGCTTCTTAGAGCAGCTCGTTTCACTACTTTTTTTCTTTCACAATTATGCTTAGAATTGAGTTAGCCAAGCATTCTTTTTCCAGGATGTTTTGACACATTTTGATGACTTAGAGTGACAGAATGCAGATGCTTTCCAGATGTGTAAAATATAATCTCTGGGTTGTTTGCTGGGCTCTGCAAAGGTACACAATACTCTTTTCTGTTCTGCATACTCAGTCCTTCCAGCTTTGCTGAGCAAAGTCATTGAAGACCCGTCTACTTTTCTGTCTGTCTTCTGCTGTCAGCCATTTCCAGTATTCCTCTAAAATGCTGGACTGTAACATCCTCTTCTTTTAACAACTTTTAGGGGCTCTCTGTCACAGCAACAGTAATGTTCCTATTTACACTGTCTTTTCAGGTCTTTATTTAAACACTGCCCACTTTCTCTGTTCCTTTTCATTTAATGATCTGTCAGTTTCTCAGTGCACCACTTTTTCTGAAGTCCTGATAGCCTTCTCCTATTTTGTTCTTCTGGAACAAGTGGTGTCTCATCTACCTTCATGTCCATCTCCTACTTATTCAACTCATGTTTTTCTTTGCTAAGTTTCCTGAAGAGATCTATACATTGTTTCTATAACTTCTCAAAAATGCTTATACATGATTGCTGTCTTTAAAATCGTTGGTAAACCAATTGCCCGTTGGGCGTAACATCTTTCCCAGCACAATCTATGTGCATTCATTGTAGAGTCCCATGTTCCAAAACTGCGTCTGGAGCAAAGCAGTCACACATATATGCATAGGGAATCACATACATACATTAGGGAATCAGTAAAGAAAACATACTGAAAAGGAGGCGAGGTGCAGTTTTGCCTTCTAAGAAAGTTACTGAAGCACCTACCCCGACATAGATAAATAATATAATTACAGAAGTCTTTGAGAGCTGTCCTCCTTCTCCCCAGATCAAAGAAAAAGAAGAGGAAAACGTTTCCAGTCCTAAATACTCTCCCCTGAGTGTCATCTTCTTTCACATTTCCTTGACTTTCATGAATTTTTAATTCTGGCCTTAAAAATGCTAGTTCTTTTATTCTTTTATATCATAGATCATTTTTTCACAGCTCCCTAGAGCTCATGTTTATCATCACCTACTGCTAATTTCATGAATCTGTTTCTTTTCACTCGTGTACAATATATCATTACAACCATATATGTAAATATTAGGTAATCTTAAATATAGAGGAGGTGCTATTGTGGCTCTGTGGAGTAGACAGGAGGTTGTTGACAGTACTGGACAGCTATGGCTGGCAGCAATTGACTTGACTTGACTTTAGATTTCTGAGGTTTCATGAAACATGATATTTTTACATATTATCATTATTGCATAAGTTATATTTCACTTTTTATTAGATATTTGCTTGTTTTGATTTATGGGACTAGACCAACAAATGGAGGTCTCAGATGATTTACTTAAAATAATGTAAAATTTTTTATTTTTCTTGTGAAAACTTTATTATCAGATATAAAGGTAAGTTTGTACATCTGTTATATTTTAATAATGATACAGACTTTTGTACATAAATATACATTATCAATACTGCTTAAAAGAATATTGCTCCCAATATTACCTAATATTTGAACTTGTCCCTGAAGTACTGTGGTACCTTGCATAGATAGTAAATGTTTGAGTATAACACAATGTTTTTACTTTAATACGTGGTTAAATATTTGCAATTATTTGTCTAACACTATGGAAAGTAATAAAATAATTTAACAATAGAAATATTGGCATGTAACTAGAGTATAATTAAAATGAATTTGAATTTTTAGAAGCACAATATAAACTGGTTTTCAACAATTTACCATTTTTGTGATTTTTTTTAAAAGCTGCCCATAATTTTCAAATTGTTAAACCAGAGGTTAAATTGAAAGAGGGAGAAGGATGTGGTTTAATGAGTTTCTAAGATAAAACTAAAGTATGTATTTAGGTCTGGAATGTAGAATAAGTACTTAAAACATGTTTATTATGCAAAGAATGTTTATTTAATGTATTACATCTAACTCATAAAAACAAAGATTTCACTCAAACACCATGGCTTAATGTTAATAACAACATGAAATGATAATTCAGATAATGATTAAGATGACATTCATGAATGATGATCACATAATTAATAATTAAATGTCATTTTACAGGAATGAATTTTGTTTTTTAACACCTTTGAACTCAGAGATCTTAGTTTTAAATTGTTTTTGAGAAAATAAGTAAACTTATTACACAAACAAGTCTTAACAAAATAATGTGAAAGCACAGGATGATATTTCCCTTGCTTATTGGTAAACAGTGCCCTCTGTGCTATCATGAAGCAGATTCCTTGAGGACTGGGTTACCAGATTTCACAAATAAAAAGAAATACATGACACCTAAATATTACCCAGGGCATATGTACAATAATTAACTGAATGCTGTTTATTTGAAATTGAAGTGTTACTGTATTTTATCTGGCAAATTTACTGCAGGGCTTAGTCCTGCAGGTCCTAACTTGCTCAGTTACTGGGTGTTTTTTCTGGGTGTTTTCCCCATTCTATGGTCAGCCTTATGTATGTCATTTTCAATCCCTGTTCTGAGCCTGCCCTTCCTGCTTTTCATCAGCTCTTTGCATTGACATAAAAGCAATTGAATTAGGTAAGGGGAAATCTGATCATCAAGTCTACTAAATAGTCATATTTTACATGCAGTCTGTAACTCGTGTGTGTGGTGTGTGTTTTTGAAAATATGCTTGAATAATCTGTACCATAAACAGAAGATTTTCCTCTTATTTTCATT
Organism: Oryctolagus cuniculus; assembly: GCF_051225735.1. Lineage (NCBI taxonomy): Eukaryota > Metazoa > Chordata > Mammalia > Lagomorpha > Leporidae > Oryctolagus > Oryctolagus cuniculus. Next base: position 61,274,345 of record NC_142874.1, on the reverse strand, counting down.
GCTTAATACACTAAGGTTCTGGAGGTTAATAAGTAAAATACGTGACCACATATTTTAAGAATGAAGGCCTTATCTATTCATGTTTTTCCATTCTACATAGCTGGAAATTACGCCTTGTTTTCATATAAATGATAAAGTTCTGCACATCATGAAGAGTTGGGCTAAATATTGTGATGCAGAGATGTTGTTTTGTGTGAAGAGGTGAATACAGAATAACATTCCTGTATTTACAGCAGTGATCTGTACCATTCAGGTGTTTTTCATGCCTTCTGCTTTGAAAATTAATGCTAATTTCAACCTTACAGGAAAATAGGTGGGTTAATCTTTATAACACATTGTTTTGCAAGAAGCCACTTAAAAAAATAAGTATCTAAATGGCAGTAGAGATTATCAGGTCCATGATTCTCAAAAACAAAAGGTGGAGGCTGGCGCCATGGCTCACTTGGCTAATCCTCCGCCTGTGGCACTGACACTCTGGGTTCTAGTCCCGATCGGGGCGCCGCATTCTGTCCTGGTTGCTCCTCTCCCAGTCCAGCTCTCTGCTGTGGCCCAGGAAGGCAGTGGAGGATGGCCCAAGTCCTTGGGTCCTGAACCAGCATGGGAGACCAGGAGGAAGCACCTGGCTCCCGCAGTGCCTGCCGTGTCAGCCATTTGGGGGGTGAACCAATGGAAGGAAGACCTTTCTCTCTGTCTCGCTCTCTCTCACTGTCTAACTCTGCTTGACAAAAAAAAAAAAAAAAAAAGTGACCATTTATACTTTAAGTAAATACAGGCATATCTTGTTAGAATTTTAGATGCACAAAGTATAGGTATTTGTCTAACTTAAATTATTCGTTGTTGTTAAAATAAGGTAACTGAATTAATTATCTTCAAAAGAAATTTCAGTGTTTTTCTTGAAAATGCAACGATTCTGTTTTCAAATATTTCTGGAGCAAATTGAGCTCTCCATTTTTGGTGGCAAATGTCAAAAATTTCAGAAAAATTTTCAATACATTATAAACATGAAGAGTAATATATGGTAGATTTTCATTTCTTAACTATGTGCCAATGTGAGATGAGTATTTAAAAAATAATTCGATTTCCAAATGGGATTTTCAGATACTGATGAGGCATGGGGTCTTGGCAAAGAGAGGCTGGTATAGTGGCCAATATGCCCTAGGTAGAGTCATGTCATTATTTTTCTCCCTTTGGGGAAAATTTATTAAGCTTCAAAGCAATATTTTTATTTGAACTAGATCCTTTCAAGCTTTACAGTTCTATGTAATCATATTGTCTTGGCATTTTATAGAAATATTTGAATATAAAAATTTAATATTTTTGATGGTTACAGAAACATCTTCAGAAAACTGACAATCTTCTTCTAGATGGTAAAGTTATAACTAGTTACTATACTCATATGGTCTTGGATATTTTGCTCAATCAGTTCAGATCATAATATCTCAAGTGAGTTGTATAAAGCAGAGAATATGCTATCACTAATTATTGCTAAATGTCAAAAAATTTGTCATTAATATAAAAATCACACTTTTTGAAAGCTTGCAAAAATATTTTTAATTTTTATTTGAGTGTTTGAGACGAGCATTTCGAAACCAAACAAAATTGAGTTACCATCACTGCATCTATTCTGTTATTGATATTAAAGGTAGTTGATATGGCTGCAGTCCCCCACAATATGAGAAATTCTTATTGAACCAGTTGTAAATGTACTGTCATTTTTGTGAGAAGCGTCTTTTAATTTACACACACATGCAACCCATATACATATACATATATGTGTTTTGTTTTACATTATATATTATATATAATTATGCATACATTACATATATTATATATAATTTATTATATTATATTATATAATTTATTATATCATATATAAAGTATATAATTATATGCATATATAATGCATATATAATTATATATAATATATATAATACATGTTATATATAATGTAGGCTCCTCTGTCTAGATATAATCCAGAATGTTTCAGGGGACTCACTTCAGGCAAAGCCATGTGACAGTCACAGTATTCCCTTGTATTTGTGAACTACACTTGTGACAAGTAGAAGCCTCTATTTTCAAGGCTGTTAAGTCCTTTTCAGAGCAAGAATGTTTGATTTAAAAATAAGCATTGAAGAATGCTAAGTTTTGAAATTTTCGCTGGTGCTAAATTCACAGCTTCGCACTGCTGTCAGCTCTTCTTGGTCTTGAGGATATCTTCCTGTGATTATCTAATATATTCCTTCAGTGTACCACCCTGCCAGGTGAGAAGAGGCTTAATTCCCCTGTAATCCATAGTCTCAAATTGGAAAGCAGTCTGGCACACTGACAGCATTAGTTTTGAGGGAGAGATGGCTGGTTATTTAACAGTGCTGGAGTTGCTGGCCTTGGATTGTCCATGAGGAGAATACAATGTCCAACATGCTTCTCTCTTCTTTTAGAAATGTCTCATTTTACTCATTCCTTGATGCACATTTCTATTTCACAAAACTATACTTGCTAATGTTTTTATTTTTGAGAACATTCAAACATTTATATTCTAATTTATAAATATTAATTGCAAACCATATTGAATGCATTGCATACCTATCTATACTAAATGAAAAGGAAACGCTTGGCTTTACTAAGTATTTCTTATAATTAATGGCCTAAAGAACCACTGGAGTCACAAAGTATCCTTTATAAAGATTAATAATTAGGGAGCCAGCACTGCTGCAAAGGCCCATAGTGTCCCTGCTGCTCTACTTCTAATCTAGCTCCCTGCTAATGGCCTGGGAAAGCATCAGATGATGACCCAACTGTTTTAGGCCCCCCCCCCCCCACGTATGTGGGAGACCTGGATGAAGCTGCTGGCTCCTCCGTTCAGCCTGGTCCTATCCTGGCCATTGTGGGAAGTGAACCAGCAAATGGAAGATCTTTCTCTCTCTCCTTTCTGTCCCCCTCTCTCTGTAACTCTGACTTTAAATAAATAAATAAATCCTTTAAAAAAGATGAATGTGGGTGGCTAGTGAGCTTGCAGTACAGAGCTGACTGAGATGCTCGGGGCTTACACCATCGTGCCTGGGCTCCACACTTGGCTCAGATTCCGACTCCAGCTTCTTACTAATGCACACCATGGGAGGCAGCACCGGCGGCTTAGAAACTGGGTCCTTGCCACCATCTCGAGACCTGGACTGTGTTCCTGGTTCCCAAGTTCAGCCTGGCATAACTCCAGGCATTTGGAGAAAGAAACAGCAAATGGGGGTGCCCTCTCCCTCTGTATCTCAAATTAGTTTTGAAAAGTGAAATAGTAATTAAGTTTAAATGTATTGTGTATTGCGACCTTCTCCAAGCTCCCATTTTCCACATAGATTTTACAACTCTTAATACAGTCACTCTAGAATATGAAGGCACACTATTTCATGGAGGGAGAAAAGTGAACTTAGCAATAAGATAATGAAATATCCCAAATGAAACATAAGAACTAAAAAATAATACATTATACAGACAGAAGACTTTCAGTCCTTTTATGATCTATAACAAATCACAATAGTTAATTAGGTACACACACATACACACACATATAGAGAATGCATATATATAAGTGTGTGTGTGTACATTTTAACCCTATCTTTAAATTTTTGGGGAAGAGAAAAACATGATTTGCCATCTGAACAATATAAAATTGTAGTTTCAAGCATGAAAGTGTGTATAAGAATGTTCAAATTGTAAGATAAGGTAAAAGTCAACCTGGTGCCCTTTTTTAACAGTTTAACACTTCTATATTCATTTCTGGACATAGGGTTAAATAAAAAAATTCTTTAAAAAGATTTTAAAGAGAATCCTCAAAAATGGTTTAAGAATAAGACAAAAGAAAGTTAAAAAAACCCGATTATTCAACTGGGCACTTCCTTAATTGGAGGCTTACTTTTAAACTGTGATTTTAGGATAGGCTGTTACACAGAGAATCAAAGGGCAGGCGTTTCTTACTTCTACAGGGAGTTACAGGCTCAAATTCTTATATGATAGGTTCACTTTATATATAAAGAAATGTGCTGACTGAGAACTTCATTACAGATTTGAATGAGCACCGGAGTAGGTTACTGATCTCAGAGTCTGGAAATTGTCACTGGAGTGCAGCCTCACGCAATCATGTAAGCTTAGTGTAGGCTGTTCCTTCTTTCACTTACAAAAATAGATCGGGCAGCTTCACAAGCTTAATTTATTGCTTTGCCTTCTGTGGTTTATACTGTCATAAACTATAAAGAATGGTTTTTTTCCTACTGAACAAGTATGCAAATATGAACATTTATAGTTATTAAGTGGTCATTTTAATGTATTATCTAAAATAATTTTGAACAGAAAATTGCATGCTACTTGTAGTATACCAAGAATTACATTTTAAATAATTTTAACAGCATACATATCAATTCATTCTTGTCATTAATTTAATATAATAAATTTTTAAATTGTTTTACATACTTTGCAAATTATAAAAAATAAGACTCCACAGTATTAAATTTATATGTCACTTTTATTGAAATTATATATATGTGCTAAATTATAAGAAGGTAGCTATTTGACTATTTTTCATTAAAAATACTTTTTGATCTATAGCTCAGACATTAAGAAAATTGGCTTACATCTAACATTTCTGTGACCCACTAAAATGATTAAATACAGTGAATGAATAAAATTACAGAGAAACACAAACAGTCCCTTTCGATTATTCATGATTTGATTAAAAATATTCATTCATATCATTACCAATTCCACACATATGTTAATTCATAGCTAGAAGAAATGAATTTTTGAAATGGAAAAATAGAAATTATTAAGTATACATTAATAATTTCAAAACACACATATATCAGAAAATTCAGCAGTTCAATGTATTTGACCCTTTCTCTCTAGCCTGAAAGCTTCAGCAAATGGATAGCCACAAACCTAACACTGGAAAAATTGTCTTTAGCTCTACCTCTAAGATATAATCACAGTTTTTAAAAATAACATCTGCTTGCAACTTGTCTGATATTAGCCATTCAGCTCTAAAAGCATTCAGTATTCAAAAGTTTCTTTTTTTTTAACTTTTATTTAATGAATATAAATTTCCAAAGTACAGCTTTTGGATTACAATGGCTTCCCCCCCCCGCCCCATAACTTCCCTCAAAAGTTTCTTAACAATTTTGAAATAAAGCGGTTGTGACTATAATTTTAGTAATTGTCTAAACTGTTTCTTGCTGGCAGTAGCAGTATATGTGATGAATCTTCCCTCTCCAATTTGCTACAGCCTTTAATGTCTGCTTTTCGATTTGTCCTATATAAAATCACATAATTTAATTAGCAGGTAGATGAGAGGGGTGGATATAATCAAAGATGAGAGTGTTATTCAGACAACCATTGGAATGGGTGGGTCACTTTATTATTTTTTTAAGATTTATTTATTTTATTTGAAAGACAGAGTTACATTGGCCGGCGCTGTGGCTCACTAGGCTAATCCTCCGCCTTGCGGCACCGGCACACCGGGTTCTAGTCCCGGTAGGGGCGCCGGATTCTGTCCCGGTTGCCCCTCTTCCAGGCCAGCTCTCTGCTATGGCCCAGGAGTGCAGTGGAGGATGGCCCAAGTACTTGGGCCCTGCACCCGCATGGGAGACCAGGAAAAGCACCTGGCTCCTGGTTTTGGATCAGCGCAATGTGCCGGCCGCAGTGCGCCGGCCACGGCGGCCATTGGAGGGTGAACCAACGGCAAAAGGAAGACCTTTCTCTCTGTCTCACTATCCACTCTGCCTGTCCAAAAAAAAAAAAAAAAAAAAAAGACAGAGTTACAGAGAGGCAGAGGCAGAGGCAGAAAGAGAGAGAGAGAGAGAAGTCTTCCTTCTGCTGGTTCACTTCCCAGATGGCCGCAACTTCGGGATCTTTGCTGATCCGAAGCCAGGAGCCAGGAGTTTCTGCCAGGTCTCCCATGTGGGTGCAGGAACTCAAGGACTTGGGCCATCTTTTACTACTTTTCCAGGCCATAGCAGAGAGCTGGATCAGAAGCGGAGCAGCCAGAACTTGAGCAGGCACCCGTATGGGATGCTGTCACAGCACACAGCAGCCTTACCTGCTATACCACAGTGCCAGCACGATGGGTCACTTTAAATAAAAAACAACTCACATGTAACTCTAAGCAGCAGCAAAAAATATATGTCTTTTAGGAATGCTTCTCCTTAAGATGATAAGTCTAACATGTACTCAATGTATGTTATTTCAACTGAACCATTTTAATAATGTATTTTCTCTGTGCATCGTGACTTATTCAAAAGAGTATAGAACATCTGCTGGCTTCTCCCCATACCTATCCTTTTAACCTGATAATATTTTAGTGATATAAACATAGAGCTTAGTTGACTAATTTCTGTATGTATTTTTCCATTATACTAGTTTTTTCACGTAATGAACTAGTTGATAGTTTGAATTTAGGTCACTCCTGAGTTTCTTTTGCCTTTAAATTACTAAAATGATGTTTCAAATAAATGAATATTTTCTAATTTATACTATTAAAAGTTTTCTACTTGCAAGGAATATTTTCATATTAGTTTAAAAAAGATAGCATCACTCGTAGGGTGATCATATTTCTTGCCTGGTCCAGGAAAGAACAAAATCTTGTGCAATTATTAGCAATGCTCCCTTTCACTCATCAAGGGGTCTGGTTTGGAAAATAGATTATTTTGGAACAAAGTAATTATTTCTTATAAACTTTAATTGTCCATTTCTTATAAACTTTAATTGCTATGATTGTACCATTCCAATTTACTGAATAATTTCTAATTCTGATTGGTATAACCAAATATATTTAAACCATTGATATTTAAGTTTATCATTAATTTTAATTGAAAACATTTAATTCCATTTAAAAGAGAAAGTTTCTATTTGTTGGTTAAATATTATCTACAGTATCATAATCAGGTAAGTTGTAATAACTACCATGTGGTGCATTATGGTAGCTAACTCATTTTGTCATTCATAATTTCATATGATATTACAAAACAAGACATGTTTGATTACTTTAATACTGGTTACTACATAATACTTACAAATATTCATTTCACTTTAGTTTCTTTCAGTGTGGTTCCTGAACTTTTTTTTTTTTTTAGGATTTATTTATTAATATGAAAGGTAGAGTTGCAGCAAGAGGAAAAAAAAAAAAAGAGAGAAAGAGATAGAGATATTCCATCCACTGGTTCACTCTGCAAATGCCCTTAATGTCCAGGGCCATACTAGGCCAAAGCCAGGAGCCTGGAACTCCAGCCAGGTCTCCCGCGTGAGTGCAGGGGCCATCCTCTGATGCTTTCCCAAGTGTGTTGTCAGGGAGCTGGATCAGACGTGGAGCAGCTGGGAGTGGAACCAGTGCCCATGTGGGATGCCCATGTTGTAAGCAGTGGCTTGATTCACTGTGCCACTGTACTGGTCCCTGCTTTTACAGTTATATTTGATATGCCTGCTTAATGATGAATTAGTTAATAAATGTTTTATTGGTCAGCAAGTGAAATTTTGAAGAAAAACAAGTTGGAAAATTAGGGAAAATAAATTAGAAAAATGTGATAACTAGATAATCTACTTGAAATGAGTGGAAATACTAGAGGAGAAGAATTGATCTGATTAACATGTTATCATTTCATAAATTAAAAGCTACCATTTATCAGATTAAAATGCTCAATTATACTGTTGATGAAACTCTTAATTTTTAATGAGATACACTTACTTGTGATTTCGATTTCAGTTTAACTGTCTTGATTTTCAGAACATTTTATTATATAATTATTTGTAAGATATTGATTGAGGGGAATATAGTTTCTGATCTCATTGTATAAATGGTTAATATTGTATAGAATATGGATAAGTAGGAAGAAATATTCTGCAACATTATAAATAGATAATGAATTTTAGCAATTGAATCTAAGCACTCTACTTTATTAATCCGAATACTTATTAGACTGGATTAAGCCCACTAATTTTTTAAATTCCCTTTGACTTAAACCTCTTAATGAAAAAAAACTGCAACCTTTTAGAGATTAAATTTACTTTTTTAAAATAATGTGGGTCATAAAAAAAAACTTGCTTTCTATTAAAAACAAGAAAATGGGATGGGTACTGGAATTGTGGTATAGTGGTTAGAGCCATGGCCTGTGGTGCTGGCATCCCATATAGGTGCCAGTTCCTGTCTCAGCTGCTCCACTTCAAATCCAGCTCCATGCTAATGACCTGGCAAAAGCAGCAGCAGATGGCCCAAGTGTTTTGGGCCCCTGGCATCCACATGAGAGACCCAGGTGAACCTCCTGGCTCCTGGCTCCTGGCTTCAGCCTGACCTACCCCATCAGTTGTGGCCATCTGGGAAGTGAATCAGTAGATGGAAGATTTCTCTGTCTCTTTCTCTCCTTTCTTCTCTCTGTAACTCTGACTTTCAAATAAATAAATGTTTTCAAAAAATGAGATCAAATAATCCAATGTGAATCATTTCAAAAATTTTAAATTATCTACACACTTTCTGGTACACTTATCTATTAGTTTTAATACACAATATTTAGAATTTGTTAAATTAAATATGTGTCAGGTTATTCACAGCTTTTTCTAAGTACTCGTGTCAGAAATGTAAGGGTCACTTTTTTATGCTTCGATTTTGCATAAATAGCGAAGTAAAAATAATTTTGTATTTTCACATAATCGATGTTTGGTATATAAAATTACATATACTGTGCAGAGCTGATTTATGTGTCAAAACTGTCATTTTCATAAAAGCAAATGTTAGCAAGATGATTGTGACCACCAGAACCCACAGCAGCACTGAAATATTTTAACCCAGTGTAGGTCTGGGGTGGGGATACAACTCGTTTGCGATAGTACTGATTGATTTTCCAATAACATGCAGTGAGAAGCTCCTAAATTCCACCACTTTTTCTTAGAGTATTTTTTTTTCTCTTCACAGCACGGAAAAGGATATGCTAGTCAATTCTACAGAACTTACCTGAAGCAGCATGATTTGCACAAAGTCGACCAACAAAAGCATCAACTTTTCAACTTCATTATCTTGGCCATCCAGTTAGTGTGTGTAACTGAGTATTAGATTTCCAGCGGAGTCATCGTGGCCAATTATAGGACCTAATTGCTCTCAGCAGGCCTGAGAAATGAGTTGAAATGTGCAGAACTGTAGAAACTTTGGAGGCAACTGACTTTTGCCTCTCCGATCAGTGTGTGCCTGTTTACAGCACTATATATCTTTCTCTCTCCAAATGTCACTGAGCCCTTTAGATGTTTATATTCACCACGAGAAGCCAGTCATAAAGATAAAGGAAAATTTGTGCATTATAAATGCAATATCACTGTTTTAAACTTGACTGTTTTATATTATTTTTGTGTGATCAAGTGTTCCCCAAACTATTCCAACTTTACAAGAGAGATTGTGATTATGTTCTTTTCACCTGTGGGTTATAAAAAATGTTGTATTCTGAAGACCCACAAAATATCAAAGACATTCTGTAGTTTATACACCGTGTTGCAAAGTGTTTACTGTACTATTTCAAAGCTTCTAAATAAATATAAAATATATATATTATATTATATAATTTTCCTAAAATGTGGTACAACTCAGTTGGTTTTTAAATGGATTCATACAGTCCACATCATACAATAAAGTAAAAGGTAATTCAGGGTCCCAAAGATAAACATAGTAAGAAAGAAAATCATAAGTGGTGTCCTCCCAGTTTTCATATGTTATTCAACCCTGTTTTTCCTTGTTTAAAAGAAAATGAAGCTCTAAGCTACGAAATTTTGTCGAGAACTCATATACGAATTTTCAATGCCAAAGATGTAGCTGTCAATGTTATCAGACGGAGCACTGAATATGTACTATCAAACTATCTAACAATCTACATAATTCCAATTCTATTTCTATGGCTTTGAACTTAGAATCACTTAAAAGCTTTTATAAAGAATCTATAAATTCACCTGTATTTGTTGTTAGAAAAAAAAAACTGGGTGTCTGTACATTTTGTGGTGTAAAATATGTATTTGAAGATGACTATTTTAAAAGGTCTTCAATCATAGATTCCATGCGGAATTTTATTTTACGTAGTTTTACATAGATTTGTGACTTTTAATTACACATGGGCATAAAATCTATTTATAACTCTATATGAATATATAGAGACATAGGAATACCTGAACTGGTAAAGAACAACTATATGATCTAGCAGATCTCTAAATTTATAACAAATTAAATAAGTTTGGAGATAGAAACATGGTACATCATTGTTTCGGTATTATGTGTGAAAAATTTATATTTGAAATAGAGTCAGTGTTATTAATTAGAAAATTCTTTATGAATCGACTTTGAAAAGTTAAGCTTGTCTTTTACTTTGATGTTACAGGACTAATTATTAAATTCAGTAAGACGCATTTTCCTTTCTTTCACACATTTTTTTCTAGTGTTGGTTATTGCTTGTTGAAATCCAAATAAGAGAGAAAAAACTAAAGAATGTGAGCTGATCTTCCCATCAACAAGAACAACAAAAACAAAATTGTTAAGCGTCCCTCTGTGATGTCTTCAACATTATATCAAAATGTTTGCCCACTTCCAATTATAGACCTATTTTGAAATACTTCCCTTAATTTTTAACTGATTTTATGTTCGATGATAGATTGAGCTGTGCTATGTTATTAGAGAATAGACTAACATTTAACACAAGTATACTTTACATTAATTTTATGTAATGTAAATGGAAAATTTTTTCTTAGGTTTGACCTTTAAATGCATACATATATTCATAGGTCTTGGATGTATATGTTTAGAGTGATTTGTTGACAGTTATCAAATTAGATATTAACATGTCATAATTCCAATCAGTTTATATGTCAAATTATTGTGTGTAATGTTCCGGTTTTTTGGGGACCCTTTAAAAATATATAAAGCTAATCAACCGTATGTAATACAAAAAGCACATATATTCACCAAGTGCAGCAGTAACATTTTCTCAAACTCGGCATTACTACATTAGTATTTTGAAGGATAGACTATTTTAGTAAGGAAATGTTTATATATATAATTTAAGTGGAAAAAATCTGTTTGTTCTAATTGCTTTTTAAACAAGAAAATACTTTTCTTGTTGAATCACTCGACTTTAATTAAAACCTATCAGGCACCATTTTTCATGGGGGAAAGTCTACATCCATCTTCCTCTTTATATGCACTGAAAATTAGATTATATTCACTTCATATAAAATAGCTGTACTAATTCATCTGACCTAAAATTCACTTCATATGTGATAGCTACATTAATTCTTTTCATTTATATTAATTTTCTTTAATTATTTGATCATTAATATTGTTGTATATAATCTCCTAGGCACTGTCTTTTCAGGCCATGTGTTTGTGTATTAGTTGTCTTACATTTCCTAGTTATTAGTTACACTAATTTTCAATTTAGTTTTTAAATTATAAATTCAATCTGTAAAAACAAGAAAAACAAAAATATTACCCAATTTATGGAACAACTTTTTTTAAAAATAAAATACTAATTCTTGACATCATCAGTCATATTTTCTCCAGAATAACCAAAAAGTTACAACACAATAAGGATATGACTTTAGTAAATTGAGGAAAAATGTTATCAACCAATGAGGGAGTATATAAAATGGAAAGGGCAACCAATGAATAATGGGAGTTTCCAATAAACATTTACTAGATTAGCATGTCAAGAAACTTTAGAATAGATTTTCTATTTCATCTGATCATCCTAATATCTGATCGTCCATAATTTTTATGCACAGCAGAGAAAAATAATATCCAGCTGATTAGGTAGTATTTCATTAGTAAACTATTTCATAAAACAATAATTGTGGCAGTTACTTCTTGTCAACATCATTAATTTTAGAGCAGTAAAAATCAAAAAAGAATTTTCCTGTGGAAACAGTGTATTTAATGTTTCAAAGGTATGTCAAATGACAATTTGTAGAAATGTTTCATCCATATGTAAAATTATGATTTTTAACTTGTGACCATCATTTGTAAAATAATTTTTACTCAAAAATTTCAATATTACATCAGAATTAATTTACAGATACAATGATGTGAATAATACACGTGTACCATCTTTTCTTAAGTAATGTTATGGAAATACATATAACTTCTTTTATAAAGATATTAAATGCGATGCCTTTATCAAACATTGCAAATTAAGAACTATATTGAAAGACTTAAATATCTCAGTTACTCCTTCTCTGTTGCATTTCTTCATTGTGATGCGATTTGCCATGAAATATTCTGTAATATAGAAGCTCTCCTGCTTCTGCAATACGGGGAGAACAGATCATCTTTACAATTCCCAACATAAATTTTGGTAGCTGTGCACTTACTGTATCATTTCACCTTTCAAAAATTATTATTAGAGTTTAATTAATTTTCTATAACTACTTAGCCAGAATGTGGCAAATGTTAAGCAAGATAAAGAACAATATATGTGTTATTTACTGATAATAGCACCATTATTTGTCATGACATGTGTTCCTCCCCACACACATATTTCTAAGTGTGCTATTAATACCCAAGGAATTTAAAAACACTTAAAGCATTGGTATACTTGATGATTTTATTGAAAATCTTATATTTTTCATATTACAATTTCTTGGGTTCTTTATCTTTTTCAACTCTAATTTTGTAGCGGTAAAGGCTTTGCACTTAACATCCTTTTTATGTTCCTTTTTAACAAGGAAAAACAGAAATGATAAAATTCCATATTTTTTACACCATGGAGTAGTAAAATTATTTTATATATTGTTAGGATTTCAAGGAGTATCCCTCTGCTAAGTCAAACAAAATCCTTATACAGTAATTTGTGAAACTGTTCAGTAGAGTATTTTCTTCAAACTTGGTATAGGTTTTAGATTATTGCATTCCCTAAGAATGCCAGTAGGTGGGCGCCGCCAGAGTATTGCAGGCAATAATATGACTAAAATTCTAATACCTTTCGTGTGCATGCGTGTATTTCTAATCATTGTTATTTTATAAGTATTTGTAAAATTAGAAACATGGCTTTTCTTTCTTGAAATCTTGTCACATTCTTAGTTTGAACTTTTACTCTCCAGAAGTTTTTGAGTTGCATGAAAATATTGCATTCATGATGCAAAAATATTAAATTTTCATGAGGCTCAAAGATTTCTGAAGGGCAGAACTCGGACTTCTAATACATCCAAACATCCTCGAGCTGAAGGTAAGCAGGGAATTTCAGCTCTAGACACATTTTTGAGACAGTTATCTGTGAGTGAAAACAGGGTATTAAAAGATGAGTTTCAATCTTAACTATAGTGTTTGTTACTGTGAATGCTATAATAATACATAAGTAAAATGAGTGTAAATGTAATATATTATTTTATACTGCTGTATACATATGAAATAAATAAAACTAGGATACATATCATGCCATTTTTCCATGCATGGATCTTCCACTGACGCCTGTGGGAGCTTTGAATACAAATGAGTGGCAAAATATGGCTCTAGGTCTAAAAACGATGATTTAGTAATTTTAGAGTTAATGTAACAGGTCTAAGGGGACATCTGTTCAAAACTGAGTATTATTTGAAGCAACATATGTTAGATTTTAAAGGCTTTCACTGTATTTATAGTTTGAAAGTAGGCATTTAGTTTCATATGATTCCCATAATGCCAACAATGAACCTTTTAAGTATATATGTTTTCACATGATGCTGCTTTAATTACTTTCTTTTTTTAATTTATAGTATACCAAGCTTCCACAAAAAAGCGCGATATTGTACATCAGATAGTGGTGCCTTCAAATAATAAAAGGAAAATATTTTATCTCAAATTTTAGAAACACATCATTTCATATTTGAAGTTGATAGATCCCTAAGGAAAAACATAAAATCTATATGGGTATCATTTTCCAAGAAGCAAATATGAATTAAGGTATAGGCTTTATTTACATTCTAAATATTTTCTGTGTTAACTCTTTATAAGTTTAGATTCTAAAATAGCTGGAATGTAGTAGACAAAAAGTTGTATTTCCTAATCTCATCTGTGGTTTGTGTAAATGGTTTTCATAAGGTCAAACTACACCATCTTGACCATGATTCATTTTACAAGGAAATAAGGGGAGAACTGGTGTTCCTCTCACTTTGAGGATCTAATGAAAACAACTCTATGATGGAAAGGCACTAAATGAAATATATAGGAATGACAGTTCCCAAGGAAATGTTTTCAGCTGTAATTGTGGGTTGCCTTGGTTCCCCTGCAGATCTCAACCTCTTATTCCTGACTTTTATTCTTGCTGGGAATCATACCATTCACCGTTTCATTCAACCAAGATTATTATTTTTAGAAGTAAAATTAAACTGTATTAGATTACACACATTTACTGAGACCTGATAATGAGGAAGTATCAAAATTATGATAGTATCTGACTTCAAGGAAATTCTAGTTCATTTTGGGAACCAGGGGAACTACAGGAAAGTATCTAAAAATTAAATGACCAAATAATAAAGTATCAACATTTGCCATCAAAATCCATCAGTGAATTATGAAGTCAATTTAATGTATCAAGATGATAATGTAAAAGCAAAAATAAGTAGAATAAGGTAGAAAAGTATTAAAAACATCATTCATGTAAAAGCAATAGCTCTTTGTGCAACTTTTTTGAGGTACACGTGTGAAATAGGTCAGAATGTGAAATACGTTTCTTACTGTGAATCATTTCCCAAAATGTTTGAAAAGCACTGCACCATATGATCGCTATTTCAAATTTAAACTTATTTAATGCTGTGGAAAGTCAGAGAAGATATTTTTGAAAAGTTATTTCACATCTGAATCTTAATCTTTACCCTTCGTAAAATACAGATAAGTGCAACTGGTTGCAGGATTTTTTGAGAACTACTTGAGCTGGGTGATGTAGAAATGTGTGGCACACTGCTAAACATAGTAAGTGGTATGTGTTATTATTAATATCATTTTGCATCACTTTTCCACTGTTCTTGGTTACTGAAAGTACACAATAAAGTTTACCCATGAGAATAATCCCTTTGTCAAAAATTACAGACTGCTGTAGGGTTGTATCTAAACAGTGCCAATTTCGAAACCTTGTGATGAATGTAGGCTTGCCTTTCATATCCACTTATCAGCCCTGTTCACAATTACATCTCCATCTATCACTAGCAAAGATTCCAGGAAATAAAACAAATCTCACTGAGTGCTAGTCATCTCACTGAGCTCTGCTTTGCAACTTTCACTACTACTGAAAAATACACAGGTGTGATTGCAGCAAGACACAGTTATCTGATTTTTCTACTGTCCATTCTGCATATCTATTTTAATACAGGTAAATGTTTGTTGAGAATACCACATATTTGGCAGAATCATAATTTTTGGCAAAACTATTATAAGAGGGAATATGGGCAATTTTTAGTGTATGCTTGATAGAATTTGATTGTTTTAATGATTCTGATTGTAGGCTTCTTGAAGTTGCATTCCTTAGTCTGACAGACCCTGGCTCCTAGACCTAAAATTTGGCCTTTGAAAATTGCACAGTTATCACTTTTCTTTTGAGTCAATTAAAGTTCTTTTTCCTTGTCATAAAAACTAGACTTTAAACTTCCCAATTAAAATAGTCTATATTAATATATAATTAAATGAATGCTTCTAAGAGAACATTTATATTTTAAAAGAAATTTATTAATTTATGTAGGAAATTAATTCATGTAGGAAATTCTGAAAATATCCTGCAGGTTGAAGATACATTTTCTTTTCTTTCTTTTTTATTATTATTTGAGGGCAGTTGGTAATCACTGGGCAATTCTTCAACCAATCTGTCTTGGAGTAACATTCAATTAACATTGCGGTCAGCTAAGCTGGAACAAAATTCTCATCCCTGTGTATTTTGGTCTTTGTGAGGAACTCCTCTTGAGTGTTAAAAGGAAAGAAAACAGACATTGGCATGGTGAGTGGAACAAGCCTACACTCCGTATTCTTTTGCAAAAGTGTGAGAGTTCTCTTATTCTTAGTTGTGTTTTCTAATTAATACTGGAGGAAATGGCCAATTTACAAGTTTTCTGGCAATGTATCTCTCTCAAAACACACCTGTGATTGTGTAAAGTGGATGGATATTAATAGGCAAAAAGAAACTCATATGAAGGAATACCTGAAGAATGAGAATCATCCCACTAGCAAACCCCTACAATTTGTGCCCCTCTTGGAATGCAATAACATTTGATAGTCAGAGGGCTGGCTTGCACTTTTCAGCACTTTGCAATAAATGACTGATTTCTTTTGACATTGAGGAAAATCCACTCATATTTATGACATGGCTACAAGGAGTACAGTGAGACTACATAATAATTATATTAATAAAATATCTCAAGTGAAACTGAATTCGACCAAGGGAGCAAGATGTTGTATGTGGGAAAGGGAGTTAGATTTCAACATATGTGAGTTAAAAATAAAGAGAAAAATAATGAAAATAAATGGTAGTTGGGTGATTCTAGTTAAAACCTGTCAAAAAATAAATAAATACAATATGCTGTAGAAAAAATAAAAAAGATGAGGAGTAGTAAATTTTATTTTTAAATACAATATCAAACCATCCAATTGGGATGTCTTTGAAGATGTGTATTTTGTTTCTGTTGTTTCTTTCACAAAGATATATGGACTCACATGATATATTTGCAAGTATACTCAGATCCAAGTTGCCACGCTGATCCTAAGATAAGATATTTGTAATTTCATGAATCAGAACAGGAAAAAAATTGGCAATACCTGAGAGAGAGTGCCCAGTCGCTCGGACTGGGGGAAGAGTAAGGTTACATGGATGAGTGGATTACACCTGGCCAGGCCAGTTGGGTGGCTCAGCATGGAGGCAGAGGGCTGAGCATGCAGTCCGGTTGAGGCCAGGGGTTTTTAAGGAGATGGGTCTTTGTCTTCACACATCTCCTCCTGAAACAAAAGACTTTATGGATGTAAATACTAAAACACTCCTATCTGAGTTTTCCCCCTGAAGATATCAGACAGGAGGAAGCCTAGCTGGCACCACCCTAGGTTTAGAGGAAGGGTGAGCAAGACCTCCTGGAGGATCCGGATCCAAGCAGGGTATTTGAAATGCAGATACTGGGTTACACCTGGAAGATTATCAGGCAGAAGGGGCAGAGACCCCCAACTGGCAGTTTATTGGGTAGAAGGGAGCAGGGCAGGATGCAGATACTGGACTGCCCCTGAAAACTTTATCGGGATGACTTTGAGATGCATAGATGTCAACTCTTTGCACCTTTATGTCACACACACATAAGCTCATATCTGACTTCCTATCTAAGAAAAGTTAGATATGTGGAGTGAAAAGGGTATATTACATCATTTTTAAAGTTTAGGTATCACAGGGTTTATTTTAAGCTGCAATATTTCTTTGTGATAAACCATTTTTTACACTCTAGAGAAGAATCTGCCCTATTCTTAAATATACCAATAAAAAGATGAAAATAAATGCTGTATATAAATGATCTTTGTCTGACTTAGGTTTAGTAAGTTAAATCATAACATAAAAAATAATAAATAAATTGAGAGGGAGTGCTTGACCTGGCTGTTAAGACACTGATTAGGATGCCTGTATCCCATATCTGAGCACCTAGATTTGAGTCCAGCTATGCCCCAGCTGACATTTCCAAGAATTTGGCAAGTAAACCAGTGGATGAGAGTAATCTCTTATCTCTCTCTCAAATAAATAAATCAAAATTTAAAACAAGGAGTTGGGTAAGAAAAGACTATTGTGGATATCTAGCTGGGATACAAATGTGCAAGATTAAAGACTTGACTTGTGAAAACTGAACAAAAGTACATAATTGAGAGACATTTCTGAATACAAATAGATTGCCTTTCTTTGCACATTAGCTGATCATCTGAATGGTGATGAGGCAGATGGAGAATTTAGAAGAAGAGGTTTTTTTTTTTTGTTTGTTTGTTTGTTTTTTTGCTGGGTTTATCTTGCTGCATTTAAACAACATAATATAAAAAGGACAAAATATGCAGAGAGGTAATCTTATTTGTAGAAAGATTTTTAAAATTTTTCACTTTATCTTTAAGTTTTATGCTTGTTCTCTAAGTAGACTTCAACTACATTAAGTTTAAACTATTCCAGAGAATCTTAGATCCTTTTCCTAATGTCAGCGGTAGTATCTGCACTATACATTGTTTTATTCTCTGTATAATAATTAATGAGTATTATTACTGCATAGTTTTTATCTCAAGTTAAAATTTCTCATTAATTATGTTTTGAAATAATTCTGTAAATATATAACATTTTTTCAGTACAACCTTGTCTAGCGTATGTGACAATTTGATCTACTTGAAAAGAACATAAGAAAGTCATACCTTTTGACAACACAACACATAATGAAGATGAAGAAATGTTAGCAAAAATAAATAAAGTACATGAAAATTAAAAAAAAAACCTATTTCTTCATTTTTTTCCCTTTCCATCTGAGTTCAAATCATGTTTTCCACATACAGTTTTGAAAAATTCATTACACATTCTTGGTATTGAATCTGTATGCATCAGTTATTATCTAATCTCTCAATTTATGATTAATCTCATTTTCTATTTTTAGTTAAGTCAAACTGAATTGCAGAATGTTAATGTAGAACAGATTCTTGAATATACTTTGGTCTTAATCCCTCCCATGAAAGAGATGAGACAAAAATAAGCCAACTTGCAGTAGACCCTAACCTTAAACCTTATACTTACCCTAAGTCTTTCTCTTTACTCTCAGTGTTCAACTTGTGCCAACCTACATTACCAGGCTCTCTTTCTTGTTTTAAATTGAAATCTTAACAACAATTAAAATTAAAAATAATTGAGTAGAAGAACCTCTAAGGACTTGAAATAGGCACTTGCCCATGGGAAAGAAGGCCAAATGTTGAAGTGCTCATGAAAAACATGTCTCTCTTATAGCTAATAAGAGCATGTGGGGTGGCCGGTGCCGCGGCTCACTAGGCTAATCCTCCGCCTTGCGGCACACCGGGTTCTAGTCCCGGTCGGGGCGCCGGATTCTGTCCCGCTTGCCCCTCTTCCAGGCCAGCTCTCTGCTGTGCCCAGGAGTGCAGTGGAGGATGGCCCAAGTGCTTGGGCTCTGCACCCAATGGGAGACCAGGAGAAGCACCTGGCTTCTGGCTTTGGATCAGCGTGGTGCGCCGGCCGCGGCGGCCATTGGAGAATGAACCAACAGCAAAAGGAAGATCTTTCTCTCTGTCTCTTTCTCTCACTGTCCACTCTGCCTGTCAAAAAAAAAAAAAAAAAAAAAAAGAGCATGTGGAGACATATGTGACACTGGTATAGAGAATGTATGCCCTAAGAGACGTAGGTTTACTCTAACTCATGCTTGACTGTTTGCCCCTTTATAACAGTAATTCTTTTGAAGAGATCATTATGCCTTTCATTTAACTTGGCTCCCTTGGTGTAAAGGAATATGGACGTTGCACTGAATCCTGCTAAAAGAACCCAATGTTATATATTTTAAGAAACAAAATAAGTAACTTGATCAGTACCAAACATGTCTTTAAATCTAAAGGGAACAAGGAGTGTTCTGATGGGGCCTTGAATCACCACAGCCTTAGTGTATAGAATGACGTCTATTTCCTTACCTTACACTGTGACTCTGTGAGGCAAGAAGTTCTAGTTCTTTACTTCAAAGGAGTCAACTCTTAGACAATAGACAAAAAGATTGTAAACACATACAGAGTGGCCCAGTTCTTGATTGAAACATCTATTGCTAAGATGACTGCCTAATGTGGGGCCAATTGTGCTGAACTTGGTTCCCATATTTAATGAAGATACTTTGGCTAGGAGACAAAAATCATCAACATTCCATCGATCTCTACTGTGTATAATGGAGGCAATGGGACTTCTAAGTGTGTAAACTCTCCATAATGTTTATGTAGTTGTTATTCCCAACAAAACTCCCAATCATGGTCATTCATTTTTTTCCCAAAAACTCTCCAAGTTGCCAAGGATTCTGGGAGAATGTTGACCTGTTTTATCAATACAACATAGGGCACAGGACCAAGAAGAGATGGGACTATTGTGTTCTTCATGTGCGGTGTGTTAAAATATCTAGTTTTGAGTATAGCATGTAGAAAGATAGTCTCAGTAGGTTGCGGAGCTTGTGGAATGCTGTGCCCATGATCAAAGGCATAATGTCCAGCTTGATATGAATAATTAGGATTTCAGGGTCTGTAAGAGTTTTTTATTTCCAAAGTCCAGAATATGACCAATATTTGCTGCACTAATAGTGTGTGATATAGGATTAAGGTCACATTCCCTTATATTAGAAGTCTATGGGAAATTTACAGCCATCATAAGTGGTCCGGAAACTCCAGAAGCCATGAGAAGAGATCAAACTGTGTACATTAATTTAAATGTTTTTGTTTCTTTCCCCCAAATCCAAAATTCATTTCTTCGTCCCTCTCTCCCTTCCTTCTTTCCTTCCTTCCTCCCTCCCTCCTTCCTTCCATCCTTTCTTCCTTCCTATCTTTTCTCTCTCCTTCCTTCCCTCTTTCCTTCCTTCCTCCCTTCCATCCTTCCTTCCTTCGTCCCTTCCTTTGTTTTTTGTTACTGTATTTATTTGTTGGGGGTGGTAGTGCAAGGCTGTCTACGTATTTTTCCCATATTTATTATTATTTTTTACTCTAGGAATTCCCAAATAATTATTATCGGGGTGGGCACCCCTCTAAGGCAATGGTTGCATTCTAGGTTTTAAGGACAAATCTTCAGTTGGATCTGAATTAATGCTTTTACTATGCCATAAGGGTGCTATGGGTGCTTTTCCCTGTCACACTGAGAATCAAAATCTTTGTTGCAATAGAGAAATAGTCAACAGAATAGTGCAAGGGGAGGCTTTGAAGCCACAGAGGTCAATTCTTTAAACCCATCAACTCCTAGAGCTCTTTTTTTAACTTACTCTTTTTCTTTTTATTTCATTCTTTCTCTATGTAAAAATTTCCTGAAAATAGTTTGGATTTCTACACGGGTACGGTAGTCACAGCTTTCAGTGTGTCTCTTAATTATCCTCAGTGCAGACTTCGAGTGATTGGAGGTAGAATAGGTAGAATAGTCAGGTCAGTCCTTGCCTGTAGACAGCTTTTTGCTCCTTTGGAGAGAAGACTGTGAGGCATTCTCCCTTGGGGTCAGTGACTACGTCCAGTGAGGCCAATTTGCCTTTGGTGTGATGAAGCAATTAAATTCTCACATGTTGATAAGCTGCAATGCTCAGAAGAGCATAGGTACATTGGGTAGGGGTTCTTCACTAGGATAGTAGTTGGGTTTTATATCACTATAATGGCAGAGTCTATTACCAGATGCTCTCTAACCCTCTCTCATTATTTCTTTCATCAGTGGTTGGACCATGGGATGTGTACCTTCATACTCTTGGGAATCAGGAGAGTGTGTGTGTGTGACAGCAGCAAATGAAACAAGAGCGCAGGAAATGGACAGGGTCACTATCTTTGCCTGAACAATGATTCTTGTTATGCAATTTTGCTATCATGTTTAGTTCTCCATATGGTGTCTATCTTCTTCCTTTAAATAACATTCACACTGTATCATCTTTAAGTTCCTCTTGGGACTACAAAATCACAAATAATATCCATATGACTGGCCAAAGCAGTTGGTGATGGTCATCAAGACATATGTAGCAACCAGGGAATTTTGGCTTACCCTTGGTAAGTGGGACTCAAACACTAACCTACTGTTAAGGTGCTATTATACTGCCCAAAACAGATTGAAACAAAGAATATGTCACACCCAGTATAGTCAGTTAATAATTCTTTTGGAGACAAGAGCATTTTAGGGAGGGAAGAGAGGGAAACATCCAATAAAGACAGCACAGTTCTGCAAAGTCCAAAGTGCAAGTTCACCAACAATTTTAGAATTTGATCTCAGTCTTACCTGTATCATGAAACCACTTACCACTTAGTTACACAAGAACAGTTAAGTAAAGATGTCCATGTGTCCTGAATCAGGATTGTACTGTCTTATAAATGGTTATTTTTTTACTTGCCTTCTATTTACCCTATTGGTGAAGGAGAGATTTCTGCTTCAGCATTATGGGGATATAAAACATGCAACACTGGACACTGGACACTGGGCAGATGAGACGCAGAGAAATTTATTAGTTTTCTATTTTCACATCCTGGAAGAGGAGGACACTGGGCTTGGTTGAAACCCCTCTGGAAATTTCATGTGGAAATAGAAGGAATACCGACAGATTGTGGGCAGCATAGTTTGTATTACTGAGAGAGAGAGAGAGAGAGAAAGAGGGAGGAAGAGAGAGAGAGAGAGATGCTCATGGTTGTGGTGGGAGGATGTGATTGTCTTGTTCAAATAATTCTGAATGTCATTAGAGTCCT
The DNA here is from genome assembly GCF_051225735.1 of Oryctolagus cuniculus. Taxonomy (NCBI): domain Eukaryota; kingdom Metazoa; phylum Chordata; class Mammalia; order Lagomorpha; family Leporidae; genus Oryctolagus; species Oryctolagus cuniculus. The sequence continues at coordinate 61,251,940 of NC_142874.1, read as the reverse complement.
GAAACCCAGACAAAGAGGATCTGCACTTGTCCCCTGGATAAAGAGGGTTGTCTGGCTAGGAGAGTTTATCTTCTGAAGTAGAGTGGGAGAAGAACTTGAAGTTAGGCTATTCATGGCCTTCCTAGTTATGCCAGATGTCAAGGCAACACATAACATTGAGCCTTAATTTTAGGTTTTTTATTTCAAGGATGAGCAATATGTAGTGTGAGAACACTTGAAGTCACTAAGAACACTTGAAGAATTTAGGATTTAGTCAGACATGACTCAAGCCAAATTTTTCTAATGTTAAGCTTAGATTCTCTGAAGGGTTTCCACTTGTCTTTCAAAGTCAGATATTTTCAAAAAGGAATTTTTAATTCACATAGTTCCACTAAATCCTTTGTAAACCGATGGGAGAGTCTCTCTGTTATTGAGCTTTGAAATTTCATAATACGTGGGTTGATGTGGACCTCATCCGTGTTGCAGGCTTTAAACCCACGCCTTTGAGTTTTTACAAAGTTTCTTCAATTACTACTTTCATCATTTCTTCCCTATTTTCCTTCAGCTTTTTGGATCCTTTATTGTTTGGCTATTGACTCTTTTCTACCAATTTACCAAAATTCTTGAGTTGATTTTCTTTATTATACATATATGTACATGTACATTTAATTTTAAAAATGTTTCTATTTATGCATTTAGCTATTTATTTTAATTTTATTTGAAAGGCGGAGATACATCAAGGCAAACAGAGAGAAATCTTCCATCTGCTGATTTACTTCCCAAATACCTGCAACTGCCAGATGGGGGCTAGGCTGAAGTCAGGAGATTAGAATACCATCTGAGTCTTCCTTGTGGGTGACAAAAAGCCAATTTTCTGTTGCCTTCCAAGGTGCTCATTAGCAGGAAGTTGGATTGGAAGCACAGTAGCTGTGACCCAAGCCAGGCACTTGAAAATAGGATGTACAGGTCCCAAGCTCCATGTGCCAGCTCTTCCATATCTATTTAAAATTTACTTTCTGGGAAATTTTGTTATATTTATAACATGTTTATCTTCCAATCTTCTATTTTGATCTTTTTACTGTCAAGGTGTTTACTTGCCAAAATTTTTATCTTCTAATTTTTCTATTGAGGCTTTTACTTCATTATTACCATTGTTACGGCTTTATATATTAGTATTATTTTTTAAAGATTTATTTAATTTATTTGAAAGACAGAGTTATAGAAAGAGGTAGAGACAGAGAGAGAGAGAGAGAGAGAGAGAAAGAGAGAGAGGTCTTCCATCTGCTGGTTCACTCCCCAAACAGCTGAGCCAATCCAAAGGCAGGGGCCAGAAGCTTCCTCTGGGTTCCCCATACAGTTGCAGGGATCCAAGAACTTGGGACATCCTCTGTTGCTTTCCCAGGTGCACCAGCAGGGAGCTAGACTGGACCTAGATCACCCAGGACCCAGCCAGCACCCATATGGAATTCCTGTGCTGCAGGCCAGAGCCCTTAACCCACTGTGTCACAGTGCCATTCCTGTTATTTTAATTCTAAGAGTTCTTTTTGTTTACTAAACATTCCCCCTTAAAGGTGCTTTGAATTGTTTTCCCGCGTGTGATACTTTCTCTTATTGGTCTAATATATAGTTGATTATTCTACATTTGGTTTTTACTGAATAGTATCTTTTTCCTGAGATTCTTGTAAAGATTTTCTGAAACATTCAGTTAATCTTGGTTGCCTGCTAATAACTGAGAATGTGGGTACTATAAAAATGCTGAAGGAAAACTGCTTCTGTGGAGGGTTTGTGAGTTGTGGTTGTCTCTAGGGTGATCTGGCTCACCCATTTAATTGGGGAACTCCCAATGTCGATATGGTTAGGTATGTTTTTCTTCTGGGCTATTAGGGAAATATTTTCAGATCTTCTGCCTAAAGGTATAACTCTGGGCATTTGTATTCTGAAAACTAATTAGAGAAAGAAATCTGGGAAACTCAAGATACAAACTTTTCATAGTATGATGATTGCACACTTAACTTCTCCTGCTGCCTTAACCCTGGTGTAGCCTCTGCTTGAATCTCCCTTGGAGAATAAATTTCCTGTCTTCTAACTAGAGAAAATCTGCTGTCTTCTAATCACCTACATGAGCACAGTTGGTGAGGACATCAGAGAGGCCTAACTGCGTCTTAGATAACATTGTTGATTCTTTTAAATTTTATATTCACCCTTACATCAGAACTGATTCATCCCACAAGTCCTTGAGTCTTTGAAATTTCTTATGAAGTAAATCAAATTTCTTCTTCATGCTCTCCCCTGCCACTTGAAGATTAAATAATTTCAAAAGTAATTCTTCACAAATATTGTCATTGTTGTTTCCTCGCTTGCCTTTTATTTGTCCATTCAGGCTTTTCATTTTAGTGAAATTTTAGGAGGAAGAAAAGTTACTACAAGAATTTATTTCTCCTCTCTAAGTAGAAGCTTGAAAAGGAACAGTAGACATAATGGGAAAAGAGTATGGATATTGCAGATAATGTCATGAGAAAATCTAATCCCACATTATTGATAGTGTGAACATGGGATTCATGATAGTACAATTTTTGAAAAGATTTATTTAATTTATTTGAAAGACAGAGTTACAGAGAGATGTAGAGACACAGAGAGAGAGAGATCTTCCATTCACTGGTTCACTCCCAAATGGCTGCAATGGCCAGAGCTGAGTCATCTGAAGCCAGGAGCTTCTTCTGGGTCTCCCACATGGGTGCAGGGGCCCAAGGACTTGGGCCATCCTCCACTGCTTTCCCAGGTGCACTAACAGGAATAGCTGGGACTCAAACTGACGCCTGTATAGGATGTCAGAGCTGCAGACTGGGCCTTTAACCCACTATGACACAGTGCAGGCCCAGTATATTCTTTATTATTGTTGTTAGAGATGTATAGAAAAGCATTCAAGTGTTTGGAGATAGAACACATTTGAATATTACAAAATGCCAAATTATTTTTATTGCATATTGATAATATGCTATGTAATTCAAGTTCACACCATATTATTACAATATTTTATTTTCACTTTTGTTTTGTTATAAATTTCTCCTTATTTTGAAATATAATGGAGGGGCCAATGTTGTGGCCCAGCGGGTTAAATTCCTGGACTGAAGAGCCAGCATTCCATATGAGTGCCAGTTCCAATCCCAGTTGTTCCACTTCCGATCCAGCTCCCTGCTAATGCACCTGGGAAAGCAATAGAGGACAGCCCCAGTCTTTGGGCCCCTGTACCCATGTTCGAGACCTGGAGGAAACTCCTGGCTCCTGCTTCTGATAGGCTCAGCTCTGGTTGTTGCTGCCATTTGGGAAGTGAACCATCTGATGGAAGACCTCTCTGTCTCTACCTCTTCTGTGTAACTCTTTCAAATAAATTAAATAAAATTAAAAATAAAAAAAGAAATTTAATGGTATTATATATCATTAATCTTAAAATCAAATGTGTGTTTTGCATTATGTTTGTTATAGATTAAAACAACAATGATTTATTCAACTGCTTTTTGGGTTATAACTACACATGAAATACAATTTAAGACTCAAGATAGCTTTTCTCTCATTTCATTGACTTATTAGCCAAATTACTCTATTTTGAATAATGTCTGAAATTAGTGTCCACATAGTATCAGGCAACCAGCAAGCTTCAGTACTTGAGGTCAATTTAATTACACTGTGCATGACAGAAAGTAGGCCATTTGGGTATTGCCTTTGCCACCAGCAATTGACACCTGAGTGTTAATGAGCTGGTAATTAAGAATTGGCACATACAGACACATTTTACTGTTTGGGACCAGGATAACCATATGCTACATAACTTCTGTGCTAAGTATTTTGTTAGCTCCAGAATTTACACAGTTATGTTTGTGAAGTTTTCCTTAATCCCAAGTTTCCATAATAAAAGAAAAAGGTAAAAATTATTACCCTAAAGATTTAAGTGATTATCCTCATTTTTTTAAGTTATTAAGAAGAGTAAATATAGAGAGCAACATATCTGGAAGAAAAAATAAAAATAAAACTGAAGAATTCATATAAGAGATTGTCAGCTTAAAGGTGTGTTTATAGGACTTATACTTTAAAAAGTATTTTGTAATATAAAGAGTTACCGAAAGCAACTTAACTCAAATGTGTGTATGTAGGATCGTAGACACTGGGATAGCCCAGGATAATTTCCACCTCTTGATATCCACACTCTTGAATGTAGATGGAGTGTAGTAATCCACCTTTTTTTTTTTAAATAAATTTTATTTATTTGACAGATAGAGTTAGACAGTGAGAGAGAGAGAGAGAGACAGAGAGAAAGGTCTTCCTTCCATTGGTTCACCCCCTAAATGGCGGCAAAGGCCGATGCTGTGCCGATCCGAAGCCAGGAGCCAGGTGCTTTTTCCTGGTCTCCCACGTGGGTGCAGGGGCCCAAGCACCTGGGCCATCCTCCACTGCCCTCCTGGGCCACAGCAGAGAGCTGGACTGGAAGAGAGGCAACTGGGATTAGAACCCGGTGCCCATATGGGATGCCAGCACTGCAGGTGGAGGATTAACCTGGTGAGCCCTGGTGCTGGCCCCAGTTATCCACCTTTATGAAATTAGTGTGTTAGAAATGATAGCATTTCACATCTGAATTAGATTATTTTTTAAAGGTTATGTTTTCTATCTGGGGGACCTTCTTATGCACTGTCTTATTCCTGTTTGAATTGCTTGCAGAAAGTCTGTAGGGGTAGGTCTATAGAGAGACCCATGTGTCAAGGGAGGTAGGCTGATTCACAACCATGTGTATGCTTGGAAGCAGGCTCCCAAGTTGAGCAGTCAGACAGGACTACAAGCCCAGCAAACAGCTTGAATTCAGCCTCCTGAGAGACTTTAGCCAAAGGCAGCCAATTAAGCTGCCCTACAATTCTTGAATCACACAAATTGTGAGATACAGTTTGCAGTTTTAAGCTGCTAAGTTTTGGGGGTATATTGTTATGCAGCAATAGATAACTAATACAATTTGTAAGTGAGAATCCTATTGTCTTTTGCAGTAATGGGAAACACTGATTTTTCTGGTATGATGTAGCCATTTTTTCATAAACAATATATTTAATGTGCACCCACTGTTCCTTTGCTTTCCTCCTCAATTTTCAGTTCTGCTTTACTCTTCTTCCCTATCTCACAAAAAATTCTCTACCGTTTTCTGGATTAATCTCCTATTTGCTTAGGAAAAAAACCTGCTCTTATCAGATGAAAAATGTATTAACTTTAGTGAATTTTAGTTGTGGGAATTACTTCCAATTTTCTTCTTTGAAAGAGTTTGCTTTTCTATGGAACCCTCTGTAGGACATATATCCTTTTATATGCAGATTGGTATAATTACACTTTGAAATAGCTTTGAATTCCCTGTAGCTTAAGCTGAGAACATGAAAGGCCAAATGTTATATCGAACTGAAGGATATAAAAGTGCACGTACATCAATCCAAAATGAGATATGGAAACGAACAGCTCTTTACACAGTGATGTCAGTTTTTGACAGGTTATTGAAGGATCCTTGGAACTGCAGAGTCTGCTTTGGATAGCTTGAAAACTCTGCCTGGGGATAGCCTGATCAGTTTGTGTTTTGTATTATTTCAATACCAAAGGGTGAGTGGTTGTTAAGTGGAACATGTGGAATTCTTTCTGGCAAGGCTTGGACCTCTCTTCCCCAAAAATGACACCTGGCTCCAAATGATAAAACTTGTGATCCAATGATAGAAGCATCAGCCCAATCTCTCTCTGCAGAGACAGTGGCCGAGAGGAGGAAGCTACCTCTAGGAAGTCTGCAGAAAACTCACATGAATCTTTTCCTCCCCAGAGGTCTCAGTGATAGACTCCAGCCTCTTCCACACAGGTGGGGAGTTTGTGGTGGCCTGCGACTGATGTATCAAGAGTATTAAAGCATCTGAATACTTTCTTATCACCAGCAGGAAGATAAAACGAACACGATGCTTACTTAAAAATCAATTCTAGAAATGAGAAGGCAGCAGAGGAAGGCCCAAGTACTTGGCCCCTTCCTCCCATGTGGGAGACCAGGATATAATTCCTAGCTCTTGCTTTAACCTGTTCCTGACCAGGATGATGTGGTCATTTGGGGAATAAACCAGTATATGGAACATTTCTCTCTCACGCGCGCGCGTGTTTGTGTTGCTCTGCTTTTCAAATAAATTTTAAAAATTAAAAATACACAAAAATAAATTTTTAGAGAATTAACTATATTGAAAAAGCGTATTCATCTAAATTTTAATGTTGCAATTACTTTATTGTTTTGAATTAAGTAAATATATATCTTAGAATTGAACTTTTGCATCTGCTATACATAAAGAATATTTTTTTCTTCTGAGTTATCTTTCCAAAAATATAATATTCACTGCATATACATTCATTAATAAGGAGAAATATGCCTCAAAATTTAAGATTAAATTTAAAGATTAAATTTAAGATTAAAAAGGGTGAGTGTTGTGGTACAGCAGGTAATGATTGCATCCAGTAGCAGAGCGTCGATTCCAGTTCTTGCTGCTTCGTTTCCTGTGCAGCTTCCTGCTAAAGTGCCTAGGAAGAGAGTGGATGGCGGTCCAAGTATGTGGGTCTCTGCTACGCAGGTAAGAGACTGTGAGGCAGTTTTTGGCTCCTGATGTTAGACTGGTCCAGATCTGGTTGTTACGCTTATAGGAGTAAACCAGTGAGTGGAAGAGCTCTCTTTCCTTTCCTCGCTGGTTCTTCCTCTTTCTTCCCTTCAAATAAATAAATAAATAAATCTTTTTAAAAAAATTTAAGAGAAAAGATCCCTTACATTCTGCTGTTTCCAGAGTGTGTCGACATTAAATTGGTAAATCAAAATCAATGCAATATGGTAAATTTTTTTGAACAAGGTATGAACTGTGGAACTAATGTAGATTCAACCCAGATTGCATTGGAGAGAATGCTTTCTTATGTATTCAATGGAGGCTGTAAATTCCAATATGTTTGGCACTCTGCAAAGCTCACTACGTATTAATCTGTAACTTATATGTGGAAGGAAATTATGTGCTTGAAAAACACATAATTGCTACGTAGCTCTAATGAAGCAATTCTTTAAAAATTATACCAGTATTTTTTAACTTTTATTTAATGAATATAAATTTCCAAATATACCAGTATTTTAAGCAATCCTTTTTATGAAATAATTGATGTAAATTTAAAATAATTCAAAGGTTTCAAACATATCAATTAATGTATATTTTGGGCTTGTATGACTTTTCATTAATTGATACTAAGGTAATATAGACACTGTATAATGGATGGCATGATGACTCAAATTATTCCAAATTGGATTCTCCTTAAATTTTGCTACTTAAAATCATATGGCTTTGATAACGTATTGCAGTTAACTTGGAGACTCAAATATATTTTCATATCTAACTTAGGGTCATGAATTGAATTTTAATTGGGATTTTAGATAAAACAATCACTATTTTATAGGGAAAATATTTTATGATCTCAGAGGCATATTCAACCACTCATGGAAATCTGTGTTTAGTCTAAGTTCTGGGTAGAAGCAGCAAAAGCAACCAACAAACAAGGAATCTCCAAAATTAGTCATGGGAAATGCAGCTTTCCCAGGAGCATTAGCAAGGAGCTGGATCAGAAGTGGAACAGCTGGGACTTGAACCATAAGGGATGCCAGCATCAAAGGCAGCAACTTTACCCTCAGCACCACAACACCGGCCCCTAAGTCATAGGAAATGCTAGCTTCAGGTACATTGGAAAGCATAACTAGTCATATATTTTTGATAGAGATAATAAAAGAGGATCTCTGTTAAACAGAGTTGTTTTTTAATACAACACCAAACTATGGCACAAATCAAGATAATCAGATGAAAGTCATCTTAGGGGCCGGCGTTGGGGTGCTGAGAGTAAAGCTGCTGCAGTTAATGCTGGCATCTCACATGGTTCAAGTCCTGGCTGTTCCACTTCTGATCCAGCTGCTTGCTAATGCTCCTGGGAAAGCTACAGAGGATGGCCTAGATGCTTGGGCACATGCACACACATGGGAGACCCAGTAGAAGCTCCTGGCTCCTGGTTTCAGTATTGTCTGGCCCCAGCCTTTGAGGCTATTTGGGGAGTGAACCAGCAGATGGAAGACCTCTCTCTTTCTCTGTAACTCAAATAAATACAATGAATCTTTTTTAAAAAAAAAGAGTCTATTTAAAATAAACACTTGATAGCTTTTTTTTTCAAAGATTCATTTTATTTATTTGAAAGATAGAGTTACAGAAAGAGGTAGAGCTATAGACAGTGGTCTTCCATCCTTCCATTCACTGGTTCACTCCCCAAATGGCCACAATGGCGAGAGCTGAGCTGATCCGAAGCCAGGAACCAGGAACTTCTTCTGGGTCTCCCACATAGGTGCAGGGGTCCAAGGACTTGGAACATCTTCTACTGCTTTCCCAGGCTATAGCAGAAAGCTGGATGGAAAGTGGAGCAGCTGGAAGTTGAACCAGTGTCCATATGGGATGCTGGTGCTGCAGACCAGGGCTTTAATCCACTGCACCATAGCGCTGGCCCCAAAAACTTGATCGTTTTAAAGTTACCATGAAAGCAAATCTTTACTGAGTGATAAATACAGTGAAAATACTGTTCAGTCATCACAAAAAGATAGCTTCAGTATATCCACAGATGATGAATGAAGCCAAGAGATGCGCATAAACTTTATGTAAATGTTAGAACTGGGTGGTGACCCGTGACCTATGGACCCCCACTATTATTTACCTTAAATAGTATGGGGAAGAAGCTAAAATGAAATGAAGCAATCCATCAAATAAGGTTTCATTAGAAAGGTCTAAAATATAAAACCTATATATTGCATTTTTAAGAGAATCTATTCTTAGATATATAAATTTCTTCTACATTTAGACCGATGGCTGTGTTATTTAAAAAGACAGTTTATAGTGCAAGTAACAAAAAGCATAAAAAAGACTTTAGGGATTAAATGATAGGTTGTATTCATTGTCCTAAATCTTCAAACTATGCCAGTACTTTTCACTATATTGAGTGTATATATGTGTGTGTGTAAAATGAAGTAAGAGGGCCACTGTTGTGGTGCAGGGCATTAAGCCATCATTTATGATAGAGGTATCTCATGTAGGAGTGATGGTTTGAGTCCCAGCTGATTTTTCTTTGATCCAGCTCCCTGCTAATGCTCCTGGGAGAGAAGCAAAAATGGGATAGGAATTGATGATAACTGTATTGGAAATAAATAAAATAGTATAGAATAAAATACAGTAGAGTATATTAGAGTACAATGAAATGTAGAGATCTTTTTGTCTAACATTCCTCAACAAAAGCAGCTGAATATGGCCCAAGTTCTTGGGCTTCTGCCACCCACATGGAAGACTGGGAAGAAGCTCTTGTTTCAGCCTGGCCCAATCCACATTGTGGCCATTTGGGGAGTGAACCAGCAGATGGAAGATCTTTCTGTGTCTCCCTCTCTCTCTGTAACTCTATTTTCAAATAAATAAATAAATAGTTCTTATTAAAAATATTTTCATTTGAGTTGTTTTTTTTTAAAAAAAAATTATTTTATTTAATTGAAAGACAGAGTCACAGAGAGAGGTAGAGACAGAGAGAGAGAGGTCTTCCATCTGCTGGTACACTCCCCAAATAGTTTCAGTGACCAGAGCTTTGCTGATCTGAAGCCAGGAGCCAGGAGCTTCTTCTGGAAGAAGTCCCGAAGACTTGGACCACCCATGCTGCTTTCCCAGGCACAGTAGCAGGGAGCTGGATCAGAAGTGGAGCAGCAGGGACTCAAACTGGCACCTATATGGAATGTTAGCACTGTATGATGGGGCTTTAACATGCTGTGCCACAGCATTGGTACATAAATAAATCTTAAAAAATTTTAAAAATAAAATTTCCCATCATGTGTACCATAAAGTTCCACTATTTGGAGGGTGAACAGGAAAGGGAAAATAGAGGAATTCTTTCCGTTTTCAAATGAATGTTGCATGCTAATCCAATTTCTGAAGGTTTTACAACATTTTAGAATTGTTAAAAGTGTTTCAGGAGCCCATTAACTCAAAAAATTGTTTAATCCATTTTAGCTTAATATTGCTAACCACTGGCCACAGAAATCTTTTTCTATAAAATTAGGGTTCCAAAATAATAATATGAGGCACATTATTTGGGAAATGCTGATTTTCCTTCCATATAATCTGCAGAAAATGAAAATTGAACCCTGAAGAGTACCTTAAAGTAATGTGGCAAACTAATATCAGAATTGCAACTGAAAATCACAGGCAGAAAATATCATGCATATATCAAGCCCCGGATGTGAAATTAGACAACCTGTGTTAAGATCGATATTCTAAAACTTTAAATCTGTGTAACATTTGAAAAATCACTTAACCAAACTGTGCCTTTTTTCTCTTGTTTATTTAGGTCTAGAATTTCGGTCTTCCTCAATAGATTCTTGACACATTTCATGGATTGAAGCTTATTACATTTATATTAAAAATGGCATATAATAAGTATAGCATAGAATGATGATCTTTTTTACTCCCAGTTTTAGTGTGTTATAGGTTTAGATGGATTATTGAATAAATGAGAAGCAACATCACAGTGTACTACCGGTTCTGTGTTTTTATATTTACCTAAGTTTGAAGACAGAGCTTTAGTATCGCATCTGTATGTTTCTATGAAACTTTAATATACCAGAAGGAAACTTTTGGCCACTGCCTTATAATAATTGCATGTCTAACAGGGAGACCTAATTACCACAGTGACTGGCTTTGTAATCCCTGCACATTGGTTCAAATTCTGGCGAAGCCACTGACAAGATCATTGATGGGGCAGCAGGTGCCATAACCAAAGGCTGTTGGAGCACTATATAAGTCCCTTTGAAAACTGCAGCATACAATAAGTTACTAAAACTCGTGTTTCTTGGTCCTCATCACCGCACACAGCAATGATTTATCTTCTCGAAGTCAAAGTTAATCAGATAATTTATCATGAACTTAATGGATGTCAGTGATGTTTTTGTATTTATTACTTGAAGTCTTTCTTAGAGAATAATATTAAAGAGAAGGAGATGGATTGTTAAATGTATATGGAGATAAGAAAAATGATCTGTTAATCTTTTATTGTAGAAGAGAACACAAAATGATCTTAACTGTAAAGATAATGTAAATTTCTCTAAAAATTAAAGATAACAATTGGAAGAAGGTATTTTGGGTGTTTTCACCATAAAGAAATGCTGTTTACCCTGATTGGACATTATGGAATGCTTATGTGTATACAAACATTGCATGGTACTCAATAAACGTGTACAATTTTTTATGTGTTATTTAAAAGTAAAAGAAAACAAAAATAGGAGCTGTTGTTTGGTCTCGTGGTTAAGCCATCAGTTGAGGTGTCCACATTCCATATCGAAGTGCTTGGAAGTCCCAGCTCCACGTCTTGTTCCAGTTTACTGCTAATGCACACCCTAGTAGACAGAGGACAGTGACTTGAGAGGTTAGGTCCCTCCCACCTAAATGGAGACCTGGATTGAGTTTCCGACTCCTGGTTTTGATTTGGCTCAGTCCAGCTATTGCAGGTAAAAGCATCTTAAAAAAACTGTTTATATTATACTTTTTTCAGGGAGATATTGATGATTTTCAGTTGTCCCCAATTTTGCTCCTTATATCACATGAAAAACAATATATATTTGAAATCAGTTATATACGATTTAATATATATATAATATTCAGTACATATTTAAATAAATGTTCTATTTATAATAATATTTTTATAAAATTATTTTCATTTATCTGCATATACAATTTCAACTGCTTGTAGAATAAATGGTCTTTATCTGGCATAGCCAGGAAACTCTGGAACACACTCATAATATTAAGTCTATAGAAAAATAAATGTCAAGTTCTAAAAAAATTCTAAATTAGCTTTTAGCGAAGGAATTATTTATCAGTTTGGAACTATCAAAAATAGTCACTTTAAACCATTTGTTTTCAACAGTGTAGACAAAAATAAAACTAAATGCCTTTATTTCTCTTTCTCCAAATATAAATAAAACACTTTTATTGATTTTAGTATCTGGAAAACTGCTATGGGATAATGTATTTTATATATATATAAATTATAATAAAAGTAGGCACAGATTTACTTTGTTTCATACTTATCAATATGTATTAACTCTCTTGATTTACAACATCAGAAAGAACAATTTTTCACTCACATACATTTAATAAAGTTGTATTCAGGTAGCATATGCCCTTATGCTGTGCATACATTGCACTTGTATTAAGTGCTTATTTGTATGTACATACATATATTCACATACATGTATCTTTTATGTATCTAAATATTTTTTTTGCTACTTAATAGACTTTTACCTAATGAGTTAAATGTATATCAATCTTCCTTCAGAAATGATATGAAGATAATACTCTTTGTTTTAAAACACATTATTAGTAATCAATTTGCTGTAAGTAAGGCCAATAAGGAACACTTTAAGACACTGACAAATTGTATTCATTACTGATTCTTAATTAAGATGGAGATTGAAAGAACACCTTGATGGAGAGAAGGGAATTAATATGAGCATTGGAGGAAATGATGATTTTGTTTCTTACAGGAAGCCTTTCTAACATGATTTACCTCATTAATATTTGATGTGAACAATTATCAGTAATAGCAGATCATGTAACAAACTTTTTCAAGTTTGAATAATTCTAATATGTATTTTTTCCTAATTTAAGCAACAAATGATATGGAAATTAATAAAAATACATTTAAAAAATCCCAGATTTTTGTTGGAGAAATGATTTCAAGTGACCTTGATAACCTATCAGATATTATCCTCTATAGTTAGTCAGATTTCAACACATCAATTGTCAAATAGAGTAAACATTGCTCTGAAGTCCTGTTTTATTTCGTTCTCTTTCCCTTCCTTTGCAATGTTAGGTCATACCTTGCAATACATGATTGTACTTTCCAGTTCAGAAAATAATTTAGACATAAGAAATGATCCTATACCATCCTCTAAAAATCTCATAAATTCACCATCATTGCATTCATCCTTCTCTTGGGGGCCCAGCGCTGTGGTGTAGTGGGTAAAGCCACCACCTGCAGTACTAGCATCCCAAATGGGTGCAGGTTCGACTCCTGGCTGATCCACTTCCAATCCATCTCTCTGCTATGGCATGAGAAAGCAGTAGAAGATGGTGTAGGTCCTTGGGCCCCTGTACCTGCATGGGAAGACCCAGAGGAAGCTCTTGGCTCTTTGCTTTGGATCTATGCAGCTCTGGCCATTGCAGCAAATTGGAGAGTGCACCTGTGGATGGAGGGTCTCTCTCTCTCTCTCTCTCTCTCTCTCTCTCTCTGTCTCTTCTCTCTCTGTGCAACTCTGACTTTCAAATAAATAAATAAATCTTAAAAGAAAAGTAAATTCTTTTCTCTGTATAGATTGCATTCTTGTGGTTGCAAGCAACAGAACTCAATTCACCCTGGCTTAAGAGAGGACAGCATTGCCTTAGTTAACTGAAAGATTTCTGTGTGAGTTTTTTAACAGATCCAGATGAGAAGACTAATTCTTAAATTGCAAGGCTAACCCATTCATTGGTGCTTTTAATACTATTTTTTTATTTATTTCTTGTCTGCCTCCTTGCATGCCTTGCTCTCTTCCTTACCTCTCCAATCTTTCCCCCTCTGCCCTGCAATGGCAAGTTCTGGGCCAGGGCTGAGGCCAGCAGTTTGGTTTCCTTCTAAAATATGCATTAGCAGGACGCTAGAGTCAGGAGCTGGAGCTGGGAATGAAAGCCAGGTATTGCGATGTGGGAAGTAGGCATCTAACAGCTTAACCCACAGCTCAACCATGAAGCAAAACACACTCCCCCAACAATGTGTTAAAACCTTTTCATTTCCAACAACATTTGAACTCTACTACTTCACTGTGTAAAATATCAATTATTTCTGTTCATTCTCTCATCTCTCATCTATAACTATTTTTTTTAATATTGGCTCAAAAATCTCTGTCTACAAACCCTGATTTGTGTTTTCTCCACCTGAACAAGCATTTTTTTTCCATTCTGTTACCCCTTTCACCTGATAGTAATTTTGTGTAGAGTATTCTTGGTCACTTTTTTATCTGGGGAAACTATTCATCTTTCATTTCTTGATGACTTGTAAGCTGTTTTCTTCAGTTCTATGTATACATCCACACTTTATCCCCTTGATTTTATTCTAGAACACTATTGTGATTTGAAAATGATTCAAAGCAAGATTTTGTCATCAGAGTGTTCACTTGTGCAAGCATCTGATAGTAAAAATGCTTAGGAATGAGGATGCTGAAAAACAAGCATTGTCTAAGAAGTGCTTATGAAGGAAGACTTTATAGGATAAGAGCAATGCAAAGTTTACTTTGGAGTGTTTCTTCATGGAGATTACATTTAAATAGATATTTTAAAATTCAAATGAAATTTCTATTACTTGTGACTAGATGATCTCTAATTTATCAGCTGTAAATATATATGTAATTGAGACTACTTTATTTTGTTGGTGTAATTGTACTTATTTTTGAACCTGTATATTGATTACATGAGCAGTGCAGTACAAATGGATTTCAAAGAACTCATGAAAATGGAATTAACCAAGACATTGATTTTATTATAAAAATTTTTGAAATCCATGCATAATTTGTTCATAATATGCATCCTCATGAGCTATTTGAACATCTGTTATATACCAACCGCCTAGGAGTTTTAATTTACTATTACTTTCTTCATTCAATATATCAATTACTATCTTATGTAAATATTGTCATCCAATGAAGACTACAACTTTTATAATACTGAAATGGAAGGTATTTTTTTGAAATTTGGTTCCTAAATTCATCCAAGTTACTAGAAAAGGATTATCTTTATTCCAAGAGTTTAGTTTGACAGCAATGTTCTTAACATCAGAAACAAAAAAAAAAATTCATTTTTCTCATCCCAGGAGCTTAGTACCATGTCCAGTGCCTAGTATACTTTAAATTAATAAAAGTTGAGAGGATTTGTGGATGAAACTGCTCAGTTTAGGTTGATGTTTTGCATTAATCTGAAAAGTAATGGATTTTTTTTTCTTGATATGCTATAAAAGCAGAAACAAAATGACTTTGGCAAGAAGGGGTTATCTAGACAACTTTCAAGCTCATTGTAATTGTGTACACATATGATGACTTAATTGTCTTTAATGAAATGATTTGAATTCTAAGAATAACTGACATATCTTTTGGATAAAATTTTATAGACACACATCAGTCCCCCCAACCCTGCCAAATGTTCACTCACTACAATTTGGTTTTATGTAAATCCTTTAATGTTAAAAATAAACAGAACATTAGGGTGTGCAATTTGATCTAGTGTTTAAGACACTGGATATGAAATCCTCATCCCAGGGCTGGCCCTGTGGCATAGCAGGTAAAGCTGGCCCCTGTACTGCCAGCATCCCATATAGAAGCTTGTTCAACTCCTGGCTGCTTCACTTCTGATCCAGATCCCTGCTAATGGCAGGGATAGAGCAGAGGAACATGGCCTGTCTGTGCACTGACACCCATGTGGGAGACATGGATGAAGTGCCTAGCTCCTTGCTTTGGCCTGGCCTAGCCCTGACCATTGTGGCCATCTGAAGAGTGAACGAGTAAATGTAAGAGCCCTTTCTCCCTGTAACTCTGACTTTCAAATTAAAGAACAAAATCTTAAAAATAAAAAAAGAAAAAAAAGGAATCCTCATCCTACAGGAAAATATGTGGTTCAATTCCTGGCTTTGGCTCCCAGTTCTAATTTCCTGCTCAGGAATATTCCAAGAGAAAGCAATTGATGTCTCAGGTAGTAAAGTTCATGTGACCCATGTTGGAGACCTGGATTGAATTTCCATCTCCTGGCTTCAACCCAGACTAACCTCACCCATTTCGAACATTTGTGAAATGAAGCAGTAGCTTGGAACACTGTCTTTCAAATAAATTTTAAAAAATAAAAAAAATCGCGAAATATTTGTCAGTTTTCCTATGGAATCTGAATTACTAAGGCAGATGTTTATTTTTCTTTTCTTTTTGGCAGTTCTCCATTTCTTAGTCCAATGAAATTTTGTTCTAAATGCAATTATTTAATTTCTTGACACAGAGAAATTTGACTTCAAGTGGGAAATTCCTGGAGGGATGTTTTCCTTTTTCCTCCATGAGCAGAACTGAAACTTGAATAGGTACAACAGCTATAGTTGTCAACAGACGATCAGACAGTCTCATTGTATTCAGTTGATAAAAATGATGGTGCAAATAGTGGCATCATTTCTGGAATGCTATAAAAAAAACATTTGACACTGAAAATGCTCTCTGCTCTTTACTCATTAGGATTCATTTTCAATGTCCCAACTTTCGACTTGGCCACTTGATAAATGTAGACCTCAAAGTCCCTGGCAAATGTGGGTTCCTCAGTATTGTTTTTAATGAAAAAACTCTAATGAGAGCAATTGGCAGACTTTTTGCTATTGTTCTGATATTGATAATAACAACATTGGTGATTTTTAAGCAAGCAACCACAGCAAGTCCTGAACTAAGACCATGATATACAATGATGAGTAAGATAGTTCTGGTGTTTAGAATCTCATTTTCTAATTTTCTTATTATGTGCAAGTTTTCTATAATTGTGAAGAATACTTTGATATGAACTAATTAAAACTGAAATGTCTCCATCTGGCCTGAAATTTTCACTATTTCCTTTCATCAGATGGCGTAGAATAATATCCTTTCCACATGGATGTCAAAAGATATATACACTTATAGTGCTGTATTGGTGAGCTTTCTGTAACTTCAATGAACTATCTGAGACAGGCTGACTTTAGAAGTAAAGAGGTTTATCTGGACTAATGATTTTGAACATTCACTGTCCAAGATTGGCCAGGCCCCACTGCTTCAGGCTGATGATGGTCTTCTTTCTTTCAAAGTTAAAGATAGCACAGGGCATCACTTGGCAAGAGACAGAAAGAATGTATATTTTGTCTTCTACAAAATTATCAGAATTTCATCATGAGAGTTCGATCATAATGATAAAATCTAAACCAATCACCTCTCTAAAGTCCCACGTCTACACAGCACTTATGTTATTGCTGCTAGCATAAGATTGTGGGAACTTGGGGCTGGGGCTGTGGTGCAGTGAGTTAACGCCCTGGCCTGAAGCGCTGGCATCGCATATTGGCACCAGTTGGCTCCTCTTCCGATCCAGCTCTCTGCTATGGCCTGGAAAAGCAGTAGAAGATGGCCCAAGTCCCTGGGCCCCTGCAACCCTGTGGGAGACCTGGAGGAAGTTCCTGGCTCCTGGCTTTGGGTTGGTGCAGCTTCAGCCATTGCGGCCATCTGGGGAGTGAACCAGTGGATGGAAGACCTCTCTGGCTTTAACTCTCTCAGTAACTCTGTCTTTCAAACAAATAAAATAGATCTTAAAAAAAGATTTAGGGAACCAAACTACTGAGTTTGGGGGGACAAATATTCAAATCATGCAGTTGCATCTTAAGAGATGTAGCATTCCTTCATTCAGTCATCAAGTGCATAGTATGTCTCATGATTTTGTTGTTGTTGTTACAGATGTTATTTATTTACTTGAGAGGTAGAGTTACAGACAGAGAGGAGAGACAGAAAGGTCTTCCATTTTCTAGTTCACTCCCCAAATAGCTGCAAAGGCTGGAGCTGGGCTGATCTGAAACCAGGAGCCAGAAGCTTCTTCCGGGTCTCCCATGTGGGTGCAGGGGCCCAAGGACTTGGGCCATCTTCTACTGCTTTCCCAGGCCATAGCAGAGAGCTGGATTTGAAGAGGAACAGCTGGAACTAGAACTGGGGTCCATATGGGATGCCAGTGCCACAAGCACAGGGTTAGCCCTCTTCATAATCTTTCTCTTTTTCTTTCTTTCTTTCTTTCTTTCTTTCTTTCTTTCTTTCTTTCTTTCTTTCTTTCTTTCTTTCTTTCTTTCAAAGGCAGAGTGAGAGAGAGAGAGAGAGAAAATCTTACATCCACTGATTTCACTCCCCAGTTGGCCACAACAGCCTGAGCTGCGCCGATCCAAAGCCAGGAGCCAGGAGCTTCTTCCAGGTCTCCCACGTAGGTGTAGGGGTCCAAGGACTTGGGCCACCTTCTACTGCTTTCCCAGGTCCTAGCAGAGAGTTGGATCGGAAGTGGAGCAACTAGGACTCAAACTGGCGCACTGCCGGTGGCGGCTTTACCCACTACACCACAGTGCCGGCCCCCATAATATTTTTTAAAGCCAGAGATCATGAATTAATGCTATCTACTCTCTGAGCTGTAAGTGATGTAGAGCAGTATCAGATATTTCAGTTATGTAGGTAAGAATAAAGTCAACATCCCCAGATTAAGGTAAAGTGCAATTGGCAATAAAAAGGAACTATAAATGATAGTAGACAGTATTTGAAAATTATCAGGAATTTATTTTATTTTTAATCTTGCTCAAAATTACATTTCATCTACAGTTTTTATCTATAGTTTATGCCTCAGACACATTTTAAGACTTTTCAATAATCATGATACTAACTAATCTGTTGACATTGAGCATATTCTAATCAATGTATTAAACAGTTTACATTAATTTACTACTGCAAACACCACTGGTGAAAGTACTATTGGAAAAGAAAAAATCTGGTCAAGATTTTTATTTTTTATCATTTATTATAATACTTCATTATTTATTATACTAATTATTTTTATTATTACACAGAGAGAGAGGGACAAGCAAAGAGCGATATTTTTGATCTGCTGGCTCAATTTCTAGCTAGAACTGAGCCAGGCAGAAGCCAGGAGCTTGGAACTCTCTCCATGTCTCCCAAGTGAGTGGCAGGGATCCATATTGGGCCGTAACCTGCTGCAACACAAGTACATAGCAGCACGCTGAATCAGAAACAGAGTGATCTGGATTTGTTTTTATTTTTTATTTATCTTTTTGACAGGCAGAGTTAGACAGTGAGAGAGAGACAGAGAGAAAGGTCTTCCTTCCATTGGTTCACCCCCCAAATGGCTGCTAAGGCCAGCGCGCTGCACCGATCTGAAGCCAAGAGCCAAGTGCTTCCTCCTGGTCTCCCATGTGTGTACAGGGCCCAAGCACTTGGGCCATCCTCCACTGCCTTCCCAGGCCACAGCAGAGAGCTGGACGCAGAGAGCTGGACTGGAAGAGGAGCAACCGGGACACAATCTGGCGCCCCAACTGGGACTAGAACCTGGTGTGCCGGCACCACAGGCGGAGGATTAGTCTAGTGAGCCGTGGAGCTGGCCAAGTAATCTGGATTTGAATCCACACTCAAATACAGGTTGCGTCAGCTAAGCTACTGCTCCACAATATCAACTCTGTCCCTCCAGGTATTTCAAGATTATTTCAGATTATTAAATGACTCCCATAATCTAGAGGTTTGAGGTTTACATTTCGGGAACTCATATCAAACTCATGAGGCAAGAGTAAGTTTCTAAGGGAATGACTACTGTCTTTCCCATGATCGTAGACCTAAAATTATAATGATCAGGAAGCCACCAGAACATTGGCATTGGAAATGTTTTATTATGCAAGACACAAAAAGCTCTCTAAAGCATTGAATTCTTCATGAAAAATGTAATTCATATTTTTATGTGTTTGCAGCTTAAGTGCAAGCATATGGCCACTAAAAAATGCATTGTCTCCTCTAAGTAAAAGAGAACATGCTTGTTATTTCTTATTTTGCAAAGAACGTGGAATAAATGTTTCTTGAGCAAATTTTCTGATTTTGATGTTATTGTGAGCACCATAGTGGACAAACTATCTTTCAGGCTTGAAATTAAATCTAAAATGGGGCAAAATATAAGTAGTCTAATATATATTTTTAACTTATACAGGCAACAATGCTGCTTTTATTTTCTAACAGAAGCAAGTTAAGCATTAGTAATAATTGATCTATATACTTAAATGTTAAAAAAGTTCTCTGATAATCTCTTTGATCTTTTTAATAGTTGCCTGTGGGTGTTCACAGTCAGAATTATATATATTTATTTAAATTTTTAAAAAATTTATCTAAGTTATACAGGTTTCATATATTTCATGTATACAGATTTAGGAACATAGTGATATTTTCCCCCTACCCTCCCCCCTGCCCACACTCCAACCCTTCTTCCTCCTCCCCCTCACATTCCCACTCTTAATTTTTACAAAGATCTATTTTCAGTTTACTTAATAATCATATAGTTAACCTTACAATAAGTAAAATATTTCAACAAATAGTATGAAGAAGAAAGAAAATAAAAAGAAAAAAACAACACTGTTCCTCAATGGAAGAGACAAGGGCTATAAACAATCATCAAATCTCACAATTACATTTCTCTCCAATACATTACATTTCAGGTACTCTATTAGTTACCTTGGATCAGGGAAAACATATATCTTTCTTTTTGGGACTAACTTATTTCACTAAGTATAATGGTTTCCAGATGTGTCCATTTTGCTGTAAAAGATAGGATTTCATTTTTTTTTACAACAGCAGCTGAGTGTATACATACCATAATATCAATAATGTATATATACCATAGTTTCTGTATCCAATCAACAGTTGATGGACATCTGGATTGATTCCATATCTTCACTTTTGTGAATTGTGAAGCAATGAACATAAAGTTGCAGATAATTCTTTCATATGCTAATTTCTTTTGGTTTGGGTAAATTCCCAGGAGTGGGATGGCTGGATCAGATGGTAGGTCTACATTCAGATTTCTAAGGTATCTGCATACTGTCTTCCATGGTGGCTGCATCAATTTGCATTCCCACCAGCAGTGGATTAGTGTCCCTTTTCCCCCACATCCTTACCAGCAGCTGTTTGTTGATTTCTGTATATGAACCTTTCTAACTGGAGTGAGGTAAAACCTCATTGTGGCTTGGATTTGCATTTCCCTGATGCCTAGTAATCCTGAGCATCTTATCAAGTGTCTGTTGGCCATTTGAATTTCCTATCTTGAAAAAATATCCGTTCAAGTCCTTTGCCCATTTCTTAACTGGATTGTTTTGTTGTCGTTGAATTTCTTGAGCTTTTCATAAATTCTGGATGTTAACCCTTTATCAGTTGTGTAGTTTGCCAAAATTTTCTCCCGTTCTGCTGGTTGCCTTTTCACTTTGCTGAGTGTTTCTTTTGCACTGTAGAAGCTCTTCAGCTTGATGTCATCCCATTTGTCAATTCTGGCTTTGATCTTCTGTGCTTCTGGGGTCTTTTCCAAGAAGTGTTTGCCTATGCCAATGTCTTACAGAGTATCCCCAATGTTCTCCAGTAATTTGATGGTCTCAGGTCATAGATTTAGGTCTTTGATCCATTTTGAGAATTTTGTTTAGGGTTAGGGGTCTGCTTTCAAACATCTGCATGTAAAGATCCAGTTTTCCCAGCACCATTTGTTAAAGACACTGTCCTTGGTCCAGGGATTGATTTTAGCTCCTTTGTCAAAGATAAGTCAGATTTAATTTTTGAAAATATATTTCTTTTTATGTGTTTTTATATTGCAGATAACATAAACCATCAATATCATTTGATCCGCACACTTTAAGCAATATAATTTTGATACTTTGCATTTAGTTGCTATAAAAATACCCTAAGCCATCTAATGAGTTACAGGCAGAATTATGTGTTGGACAAAATAATCTGCTGAAATAGAACATGTAAATTGGCTCCTGACATTATTTCTGTCATCTTACATCAAATTCTTTACAATGTAAGACTTTGTATTAAATTGGCAAGCAAATATGAAACATGATAGGATGTATATTATGGGGGCTAAGTAACATAAATCCATGAAGTGAAATCTTTCATGGAGATGGATATATGAGAGAAATAAATGCCATATCCAAATGAAAAACTTAGTATCCTTCCAAAGTAGCATTCTTTATAAAGTGGGCATTGTTAGAAACTTTTGTAGAGAAAAGAGTATTTACATTATATGACATGCTTCACCTATAAAAAAATCCCCTAAATACATCTCTTTTCTGTATTTCCATTCTCAACCTGTTAGCCTCTGCCTCAACCTCCTTTTCTCTGCTTTTCTGTGTACGTATCTTGTTCCTGGATCTTTATAGCTAAAAAAATTTATCATGTGGTCTTCTGTATCACATTGTAATTAACATTCTTTTTTTTAGATTTATTTATTTATTTGAAAAGCAGAGTTACAGAGAAAGAGAGAGAGATATCTTCCATCTACTGGTTCACTTCCCAAATGGCTGCAATGGTCAGCACTGGGGCAGGTCAAAGCCAGCAGCCAGGAGCTTCATCCTGGTCTCCTACATGGATGTCAGAAGCCCATACACTTGGGGCATCTTCTGCTGCTTTTCCCAAGCCATTAGCAGGGAGCTGGATCAGAAATAGAGCAGCCAAGACTTGAGCCAGCATCCATATGTGATACCAGCGCTGTTGCAGGCAGCAGCTTTACTTGCTACACCATAGAGATGGCCCTGTAATAAACTTTATGTAGTAGGTTTCAGGATGGTATATTCTGGTCTTAACTCTTACCTCACACCATAGACAGAAATTAATTGCAGATTAACTTAATATGTAGAAAAAATTAGGCAGTGCCTTTGTAACATTGGAATAGATAAAATTTCTGAAAGGGAACTAATAATACATGAAAATAGTAATTTGTGATGCTTTAAAAACAAGAAATTCATTCTTCAAAAGACACCATCCACAGAGTATAAAAGCAATTCACAGAGATGGGGAAGAATTCACAGTACATTTCTCAAAAAAAAAAAAATTAAAGGGAAAGAAAACAGAAAATGTGAGATATCTGAGAAATAAAAGTAGCCTGTTGTGGCCTGACAGAGTGAGAAAAAAATGGGTATGCTATATCATGGATTCAGAGACAAAAGCTGGATTGAAATGGTTATCTTCTGCCTGGAATATTTAATTACTCCAGTCCAGAAACAACATTTTATGCTTTTCTTTATTCTAAATGTCTTGCATAATTCTAACAGTTATTTTAAGTGAACAAATTAAGGGTAACACTTTACGTAAATATATCAAAGTTCTCTGCAATTTATTTTATTATCAACAGCTTAAAATTTACTCAGGAACCTACATCAATAGTCCGAATAATCTGATGACTATCAGATAATCATGTTAGTCTAGCTTTCTCTAGGGTTAGTCATATCAGTTGATACCATAAAGATATACTATTAACTGTCAATTACTTCAATTCTAAGATCTTTTCTTTTATTTGTTTCTAGTTTGTAAAATGTGTCATATGAAAAATATGTTGGTATAATGATCTCCATTATCAAAATAACTTAATAAATTGTTTTAACTGTGGAGTATTAATCATGTTTGATAGCTGTGAAAAGTTCACAAATAACTTAATTCAACAGCTTTTGATTAAAAATTGCAGATTGATTTTTGAAATTGGACACTGGAATTCAGTGTAATTCAGGTAAATTAACCCTTTACCAGAATATTGAAATGAATATAGGATGCATTAGCCCTAATTTAGATGGCATGCAACTTCTATCATATTGAACTGAAAAGAAACAATTAGCTTTATTATTTTCAAGGGCCAT
Organism: Oryctolagus cuniculus; assembly: GCF_051225735.1. Taxonomy (NCBI): domain Eukaryota; kingdom Metazoa; phylum Chordata; class Mammalia; order Lagomorpha; family Leporidae; genus Oryctolagus; species Oryctolagus cuniculus. The sequence goes on along the minus strand of NC_142874.1, from coordinate 61,228,384 downwards.
ATGTTCAATTGCCAATTCAATTGCATCTCACATGAAGTATTACAGGTTTGTTCTTTGCAGTTGTTTAGAATTCTTTTAAAATACAAATGCAAATTCTAATGAGGAAGATACTAGCATTAATTTTCCTTATAATCATAACAGAAAATTATTAGTGAAAAAGTTTATAACATTCAATAGTTGATTAAATTCAGTATCATACTATATGTTATAGCACTTAAAGATTTTGTGATTTGATCTAGATCTACAAAAACTGAAAAATTACATTTTCTGTTTCACTTCATTGAGATCAAGATATATTTAAAATTACACACACAAATACATACACACATACATGCACACACATACATGCATTAACTTTTTTCTACATAAGCTCTGCTAAGGATCACTAGTAGACTTTTGATTAATTAATAAATACTAAGAAACATGGCTTTAGTTTTCAGGGTATATTATACCTCTCACTGTCTCTGTGTCTGTCTTTTAAATAAATAAAAAAATTGAATTATTTTGAAAGTCTAATCTTTAAATTCTGTCTTCCATCTGTTATTCTTAAATTATCATTCCATGATTTGTTTCCAAAATATTGTTAAATAATTGAGGGTTGATTTCTTCCTTACTAAAATATATTTTCATTATTTTTAAGTAATGAAAACAATTCTATTTTTGTTAAGTTAGCTGACAACACCTTTTTTCATTATTTTATTTTTAGCTGGCTAAGTTTAAACTTGACAGTGTGCCTTTTTAAATTCAAAGTGAAATAATCAGACCGCTTTACTTCCACTTGCCATCAGCTGAAGGATTAGTTACCTCAGCTACAGAATAATATAATCAATAATGGCTAAATTTATACCCAGGATGACCATTCTTGAAGATATCCTTTTCCTTCTTGGAAGCATAGTAAAGTCATTGTAAATTTGGTCAGGAGGAAGACCCTCAATTTCTTTTAAGTATCTGTCACTCTCTTATAGTCCTTTTTTTATAATAGGAAGTTAAATTATAAATCACAAACCATTACTTTTGAAAGGTCAATCATATCTTCCTAAAATATACTATTCTACCACTCACTCTGCATAGTATTTATATAAAGATAAACAGACGTTTTTGCCTTTTCATGCTGTTAAGGTCCATATAAATGCTTAATAAGCCATAATTATCACACTAATTTAGATTTACATTATTTTCTTGGGTTACAAAAATAATTTAGAAATTTTATACTTAATTTTGTTACTGAATTATGGCTTCAATCTTCATAGGGTATGGGAACTGCAGCAACTAATAAATATTAAACAATGATTATAATTCTCACAATACTTTCCAGCTTCAGAAGTCATCAAAGATGAAAAGCAAGATTTTACTGTGCTTACCATGATTGTTCTAGAAACCAAGCTGCATCAACAGTTGAGATCTTAGAGGAGTTAGTAAAGTAACAATATTACTCATAAATCGGAAGCAAAACCTGTTAAACCTCCATTAAATCCTGCAGACCCATTATAAGCAGTGAGATTGAAGCAACAATTCAAAGTCTTCAATCAAGGAAAAGTTCAGGACCTAGATGACTTTACTACTGAATTATACAAAACATTTAAAGAGAAATTTACTTTAATACTTTCCAAATTTTTCCAAAATACTGAACAGGATGCAACTCTGCCCAATTCTTTTAATGAGGACAGTTAAAACTGAACAAAGACACACTATGATAAGAAAACTACAGACCTATATTATTTTTCCCAAAGAAATTATTCATTTAATGAGTACAAATTTCATAAGTACAACTTTAGGAATATAGTGATTCCTTCCATCATATATGCCCTCCCACTCCCACTTCCATCCCACTTCCTCCTCCCTCTCCTATTCCCCATCCCATTCTCCATTAAGAAAAAAAAAAAAAAACAACAACAACAAAAAAAACTGTTCCTTTACAGGCAAGACATGGGCTGTTCAAGTCAATGCTTCTCAAAGTGTCAATTTTACTTCTACAAATTTCCTTTTAGGTGCTCTATTAGTTATTACAGATCAGGGAGAACATATAGTATTTGTTCTTTTGGGACTGGCTTATTTCACTAAGTATGATGTATTTCAGATTCATCCATTTTGTTGCAAATGACTGGATTTCATTTTCTACTGCTATGTAGTAATCCATAGAGTATATATCTCATAATTTCTATATTCAGTCTTCAGTTGATGAGCATTTAGGTTGATTCCATGTCTTAGCTATTGTGGATTGAGCTGAAATAAGCATGGGGGATGCAAATAACTCTTTTATTGGCTGATTTCATATCCTTTGGGTAAATTCCCAAGAGTGGGATGGCTAGGTCATATGGTAGGTCCATAACCAGATTTCTGAGGTATCTCCATACTGTCTTCCACAATGGATAGACCAGTTTACATTTGTACCAACAGTGGATTAGAGTACCTTTTCCCTCACATCTTCACCAGCATTTGTTTTTTGTTGATTTCTGTATGAAAGCCATTCTTACTTGGGTAAGGTGAAACCTCATCATGGTTTTGATTTGCATTTCCCTGATGGCTAGTAATTCTGAGCAGTTTTTCATGTTAACTGTTGGTCATTTCGATTTCCTCTTTTGAAATGTGTCTGTTTAAGTCCTTGGCTTATTTCTTAAATTTCTGAAAACAAATGAATACGACAAAACTTATGGGATACAGCAAAAACAGTGTTAAGAGGAAAGTTTATCACAATTGGTGCCCACATCAAGAAATTGGAAATGCACCAAATAAATGAGCTTTCAGTGCATCTCAAGGACCTAGGAAAATAACAGCAAATCAAACCAAAACCTAGTAGGAGAAAAGAAGTAATTAAAATTAGAAAATAAATCAATAAAATTGAAACAAAATAATGAAAAATATCAGCAAAACAAAGAGCTGATTAAAAAAAAATAAATAAAATTGATACACCATTGGCCCAGCTAACCAAAAAGTGAGAGAGAAACTAAATCAATATAATTGAGGAAAAAGGAAATGTAACAACAGACATCACAGAAATGAAAAGAATCATCAAAAATTACTACAAAGAGCTGTATGCCAACAAACTGAGAAACCTAGAAGAAATGGGTAGATTCCTGGACACATGCAACCTACCTAAATTGAGCCATGAAAACAAAAAAAAAAAAACCTACACAGACCCATTACAAAGGTGGAAATTGAATCAGTAATAAAGACCCTCCCAACATAGAAAAGCCCAAGACCAGATGGCTTCACTAATGAATTCTATAAGACATTTAAAGAAGAACTAATGCCACTTCTTATCAAATTTTTCAAAACAATTAAAAGTGAGGGAATGCTTCCAAATTCTGTCTATGAATCCAGTATCACCTTAATTCCTAAACCTGAAAAAGATACAATTGAGAAAGAGAACTGCAAACCAATTTCCCCGATGAACATAGATGCAAAAATCCTTAATAAAATTCTGGCCAATTGAATCCAACAACACATCAGAAAGATCATTCACATAGACCAAGTGGGATTTATCCCTGGTATACAGGGATGGTTGAATATCACAAATAAATCAATGCTAAAAAATTGAAGGACAAAAACAATATGATTATCTCAATAGATGCAGAAAGCATTTGACAAAATACTACACCCTTTCATGATGAAAGCTCTAAGCAAATTGGATTTAGAAGGAATATTCCTCAACAAAGTCAAAGCAATTTATGAAAAACTCATAGCCGGCATCATACCGAATGGAGAAAAGTTGGAAGCATTTCCACTGAGATCTGGTACTAGACAGGGATGCCCACTCTCACTATTGCTATTCAACATAGTACTGGAAAATTTAGCCAGAGCCATTAGGCAAGAAAAACAAATCAAAAGGATACAAATTGGGAAGGAGGAAGTCAAGCTATCACCATTTGCAGATAACATGATTCTATATTTAGGGGACCCAAAGGACTCCACTAACTATTGAGACTATTGGAACTCATAAAAGAGTTTGGTAAAGGAGCAGGATACAAAGTCAATACACAAAAATGAACAGCCTTTTTTTAAAAACTTTTATTTAATTAATATAAATTTCCAAAGTACAGCTTTTGGATTACACTGACTCCCCCCCCCCCATAACCTCCCTCCCACCTGCAACCATCCCATCACCCACTTCTCTCCCATCCCATTCACATCAAGATTCATTTTCAATTATCTTTATATGCAGAAGATCAATTCAGTATATATTAAGTAAAGATTTCATCAGTTTGCACCCACACAGAAACACAAAGTATAAAGTACTGTTTGAGTACTAGTTATAACATTAATTCATATTGAACAACACATTAAGGGCAGAGGTACTACATGGGGACTAGGTGCACAGTGACTCCTGTTGTTGACTTAACAATTGACACTCTTGTTTATGGCGTCAGTAATCTCCCTAGGCTCTTGTCATGAGTTGCCAAGGCTATGGAAGCCTTTTGAGTTTGCTGATTCCGATCTTTTTTAGACAAGGTCATAGTAAAAGTGGAAGTTCTCTCCTCCCTTCAGAGAAAGGTACCTCCTTCTTTGATGACCCGTTCTTTCCACTGGGATCTCACTTGCAGAGATCTTTTATTTAGGTCCTCTTTTTTTTTTTCCAGAGTGTCTTTGCTTTCCATGCCTAAAATACTCTCATGGGCTCTTCAGCCAGATCCCAATGCTTTAAGGGCTGATTCTGAGGCCAGAGTGCTATTTAGGACATCTGCCATTCTATGCGTCTGCTGTGTATCCCACTTCCTATGTTGGATCATTCTCTCCCTTTTTAATTCTAGCAGTTAGTATTAGCAGACACTAGTCTTGTTTGTCTTTGACTCTTAGACCTATCATTATGATCAATTGTCAACTGAAATTGATTGCTTGGACTAGTGAGATGGCACTGGTACATGCCACCTTGATGGGATTGAGCCTTTGTATACACAGACAATGCCAAGGCATATCAAGATCAATCCCATTCAAAATAGTTACAAAAAATCAAATATCTTAGAATAAATTTAACCAAGGATGTCAAAGATCTCTACAATGAGAATTACAAAACATTAAAGAAAGAAAAGAAGAAGATACAAATAAATGGAAAAATCTTTCATATTCATGGATTAGAAGAATCAATATCATCAAAATGTCCATTCTTTCAACAACCCTTCATAGCTTCCAATCTAAATACCAATCTAAATACCAAGACATTCATCTCAGATCTGGAAAAAAATGATGCTGAAATTCACATGGAAACACAAAAGACCTCAAATAGCTAAAGTAACCTTCTATAAAAAAACAAAACAAAACAAAACAAAACAAAAACAAAGCCAGAGCATCACAATACCAGATTTCAAGATATATTACAAGAAGATTATAATCAAAACAGCCTGGTACTGGTACAAAATCAGATAGATAAACCAATGAAATAGAATAGAAATGCTAGAGACCAATCCAAGCATCTACAAACAACTTATATATGACCAAGAAGCTAAAATTAATCCCTAGAGCACGGACACTTTCTTCAACAAGTGGTGCTGGGAAAACTGGATTTCCACATGCAGAAGTATGAAGCAGGACCCCTACCTTACATCTTACATGAAAATCCTTTCAAAATGGATTAAATACCTAAATTTACAACTTGATACCATCAAATTACTAGAGAACATTGGGGAAACACTGCAAGACATTGGCACAGGCAAAGAATTCTTGTAAAAGACCTCAGAGGCACAGGCAATCAAAACCAAAATCAAAAAATGGGATTACATCAAATTGAGAAGCTTCTACACTGCGAAAGAAACACTCAGGAAAGTGAAGAAACAAACAGAATGGGAAAAATTATTGGGAATCAATGCAACTGAAATAGAATGAAGAACAAAAAACAGATCATTATCTCAATAGACGAGGAGAAAGCATTTGATAAGATTAAACACTCCTTCATAATAACAACCTTCCACAAATTAGGTATAGAAGGAACATACCTCAAAATTATAAAGGCTGCCTATGTCAAACCAACAGCCAGTATCATACTGAATGAGGAAAAGCTGAAAGCATTTCCTTTTGGATCTGGAACAAGACAAGAATGTACACTGTAACCACTTTTTATTCAATATAATACTGGGAGTATTAGCAAGAGCTAAGAGGAGAAGAAATAAAAGACATCAAAACTGGAAAAGGGGAAGTCAAAATAATGAGGTTAGCAGATGATCTGGTGTTGCACATGGGAAAACGTAATCCTCCACCAAAAACCTGTGAGAATTGATAAGCCAATTCTGTAAAGCTGCAGGTTACAAAATAAACATATAAAACAGTGATGTTTTTATACACTAATGATGAATTTACTGAAAGAGAAATTAAGAAAGAAATACCAAGAGCCTAGGGAGATTACTGATGACATAAACAAGAGTGTCAATTTGCTAAGTCAGCAACAGGAGTCACTGTGCACTTACTCCTCATGTAGGATCTCTGTGCTTAATGTGTTGTACAATGTGAATTAATGCTATAACTAGTACTCAAACAGTATTTTACACTTTATGTTCTGTGTGGGTGCAAACTGTTGAAATCTTTACTTAGTATATACTACATTGATCTTCTGTATATAAAGATAATTGAAAATGAATCTTGATGTGAATGGAATGGAGAGGGAGTGGGAATTGGGAGGGGTGCGGGTGGGAGGGAGGGAAGTTATGGGGGGAAGCCATTGTAATCCATAAGCTGTACTTTGGAAATTTATATTTGCTAAATACAAGTTAAAAAAAAAAGAAAGAAATACCATTCACAAGAGCCATAGAAGACAATCAAATATTTAGGAAAAATTTTAACCAAAAATGAAAGATCTTGACAATAAAAATTATCAAACATTGATGAAAGAAAGCAGCAAGAACACAATAAAATGGAAAGATGTTCCTAGCTCATAGACTGAAAGAATCAGTATCATTAAAATATCTATACTACCTAAAGCTATCTATTGATTCAATAAAATCCCTATCAAAATACCCATGACATTCCTTACAAAGTTAGAAAAAGAATCCTGAAACTCCTATGAAATCACAAAAGACCCAGAACATCCAGGGAGGTACCTCGAGGTGTCACAAAACCTGACTTCAAAGCATACTACGAAGAAATAGTGATGAAAACCACATGGCCACATCAGCAAATCTGGATATTGGAGCACAGCTGGTAGTGGAAGAGTGTCCCAGCAGTTACACTGTCTCCAGCATGCCCTACATTAAGCTAGAACATCCACTGGACCCAAATTCAGAAGATGGGTCCGCTCAGGGTGTCGCCATGGGAATGAAATTCATTTTGCCAAACCGATTTGACATGAACATGCGTTCTCGGTTGGTGAAGTCCTTAAGTGAAGGAGATAGTAAAAGTATTCAAGATCAAGTTAATTCTGACCTGGAAGTGACATCTATTTAAAGCCTACTTAAAGTCCTATTTAAAACCAAATGCAGTATCCATACATCTGCTTCTCCAGAAATTCAAGTAAGGCATGTTTACACTCCCTCGACAATGAAGCATTTCTCACCCATAAAACAGTAAACCACCTTAACCAACAAACACACAGGAAATGAGGTCTCAACCACATCTTTGTTAGCAAATTCTTTGTCTGTTCACCAGTTGGCAGCTCAGGGAGAGATGCTCTATTTGGCTACCCTTACCGAACAAGAAAATGTTATCAATACACGGATGAAGAAGGATTTACCCCTCTGATGTGGGCTGCAGCACACAGGCAAGTAGCTGTGGTAGAGTTTCTACTTCAGAATGGCGCTGATGCTCAACTTTTAGAAAAAGGTTGACAAAGCGCACTGTCACTGGCCTGCAGCAAGGGCTACACAGACATTGCCAAAATGCTGCTCCACTGTGGAGTTGATGTTAACGAGTGTGACAGGAATGGAGGGACATCTCTGCTGGACACCGTCCATGGAAGTCACGTGAAATGACATAAACAAGAGAGTCAATTTGCTAAGTCAACAACAGGAGTCACTGTGCACTTACTCCTCATGCTTTTAGAAAATGGAGCTGACTCGACAATTGAAATTGACTCTGGATATAATTCGATGGATTTGGCTGTAGCCCTGGGCTGTAGAAGTGTCCAACAGGTTATTGAGTCCCATTTGTTGAAGCTACTTCAACATATCAAGGAGTGACGCAGCCCTCAGAAAATGTCTTCTGCCCTTCTGTTTATTATTGGTTCTTATAAATGATACTTTTGTTTACTTATAGATTTTTACCTCAGTTGCAATATTTAGTGATTTTTAGTAAATTTTAATAAATATTCCTTGAGTAACTCACTGGCTTGTAATAAAATTAATGTTGATGCTATTTTTATAAATGTGTACACTGGATATATAAAGTATAAATTAAAGTTTCGTGGCATGTACATTTTTATGATACAGACAGTTATATGTCTTTGTATCAAGTGTTATAATTTTTTTTTGACAGGCAGAGTGGACAGTGAGAGAGAGAGAAAGAGAAAAAGGTCTTCTTTTGCCATTGGTTCACCCTGCGATGGCCGCCGTGGCCGGCGCGCTGCGGATCCGAAGGCAGGAGTCAGGTGCTTCTCCTGGTCTCCCATGGGGTGCAGGGCCCAAGCACTTGGGCCATCCTCCACTGCCTTCCCAGGCCACAGCAGAGAGCTGGCCTGGAAGAGGGGCAACCTGGACAGAATCCGGCGCCCCGACCGGGACTAGAACCCGGTGTGTCGGCGCCGCAAGTTGGAGGATTAGCTTATTGAACCGCGGCGCCAGCCCTCAACTATTATAATTTTGAAACAAACAATTCAATGGAACAAAATAGAAAGCCTAGAAATTAATCCACATACGTACAACTTACTGATTTTTCAACAAAATTGCTCAGACCATACTTTGGAGTAAGGTTAATTTCTTCAATAAATGGTGCTTTCAAAACTGGATGTATATATTTAAAAAATGAAATTGAATTCATACCTCTCACAACATACAAAAATCAACTCAAGATGTATTGAAGAACTAAATTTAAGATCTGAGACTATGAAGTTGCTGGAAGAAAATGTAGGGGTAATACACCAAGACATTGGTGTAGGGGATGACTTCTTAGATAAGAAGCAATGACAGCAAAAGCAAAACTAAAGAAATAAGATTATATCAAACTCTGAATCTTCTTCATGGAAAAGGAAATGATCGAAAGAGTGAAGAGACAGCCAGAAGACTGGGAAAAAATACTTGTGGGCTCTCTATCTGTTGAAGGATTAATATACAGAATATATCAGCAACTTAAAAATCTCAATAAGAAAAAAACAACCAATCCAGTTAGGAAGTGGTCAAAAGACCTCAGCAGACAATTCTCAAAAGAAGAAACACAAATGGTTAATGAATATATGAAAAAATCTTCAACATAAATAGCCATATGGAAAATGCAGATAAAATGACAATGAGATATTACCTCCCTCCACACTGGTGGGAATGTAAATTAATGCAGTCACTGTGTAAAGCAGTACAGAAATTTCTTAAAGAAAAAAACTAGAAATAGACTTGCCTTATGATTCAGCATTCTCACTGCTTGGCATATACTGAAAGGACAAAAACATGTATCAAAGAGATACCTGCACCACCATGTGTATAGTAGCACTGTTCACAATAGCCAAAATATGGAATCAACCAAGCCATCCATGATCAGATGAATGGATAAAAATAATGTGGTACATATACACAATGAAATATTATTAAGTAATAGAAAAGAATGAAATTCTATCATATGCATCAAAACGGATGCAACTGGAGGACATTATATTGAGTAAAGTAAGTTGGATACAGAATGACAAAAAGTGCATGTTTTCCCAAGTATGGGGGAACTAAAAGTAAAAAAGAAAAAAATTATAAAACAAAAACAACAAAACAAAGAAAGAAATGCCTGTGTGTATCAATATTGTTATATTTTTCTCAAACTTTGATTGGTATCTTTGTCAAAACAATGAGTAAGAATGTTACACTGCTATAGTTTTAATGAACTGTGGTTATTATAAAGTTTACTGTATAGAGTGAAGTGGTCACCCTTCTACTTGATTATAACTTATAACCCTTGTCTGTATTACTACTGAACTAGGGTCTTTTTATTTCTTACTTTTGGATCTCTTTATTTAGTTGACCATTAAGCCCTTGATTGAAATGTTAATTAAAAATATGTTATCTCAAAAACTAAAAAAGAAAGAGTGAGAGAGAGAGGAAAGGTGAGAGGGAGGAAAGGAATATAATTATATTCTTAGAATTGTATCAATGAACTACATTGAATCTCTTCTCTTTGTATTAATATCATATTAACATGAAAAAAGCATCAGAAAAAATGAATAAATGCTACACTAAAGTTATTTGCAATCATAATCATGAATATTTATTTCATCTGAAAATAAGATCTTTAAAAATATTTAGGTTCTATAATATGTGTCTGTTAATTCCTCCCTAGTGCTTCCCACACCAAGCTGGTTGAAATAAGAATTTCTTTTTCTTTACATCTTGCTCTGTTTTTCTGAATTTGAATACCTATATTCAGGTATCAAATACTCTGATCTCAACTTCTTGACTTCCAAGGGTTTGTTTCAGAGGAGACTCTCCATTGGAGAGTCCTTCATCTGAATAGGGACTACTTGAGGAGCTCCATTAAGTCACACTTTCTATAGACTGAAGGTCTCTGTTTTCTTCCATCTTCTATACCTGTGCTCAATCCATGCATTTTAACTCTTTCAAATCTTTGCTAAAGATTATACTTTTCAGGCCGGCACCCTGGCTCAATAGGCTAATCCTCTGCCTGCAGCGCCGGCACACCAGGTTCTAGTCCCGGTCGGGGTGCTGGATTCTGTCCCGGTTGCCCCTCTTCCAGGCCAGCTCTCTGCTGTGGCCCGGGAGTGCAGTGGAGGATGGCCTAAGTCCTTGGGCCCTGCACCCCAGGGGAGACCAGGAGGAATCACCTGGCTCCTGCCATCGGATCAGCGTGGTGTGCCAGCTGCAGCAGCCATTGAGGGTGAACCAATGGGAAAAAAAAAAAAAAAGGAAGACCTTTCTCTCTGTCTCTCTCTCTCTCACTGTCCACTCTGCCTGTCCAAAAAAAAAAAAAAAAAAAAAAGATTACACTTTTCAATAATCTATGCAATATCTTGGCAAAATTCTGAATATTACTTCAAATCATAGCTGGACAAACATGGCATTTTTAATTAATTATTTATTTATTTAGTTGAAAGTCAGAGTTACAGAGAGAGAAGGAGAGTCAGAGAGAGAGAGAGAGAGAAATCTTCCATCCGCTGCTTCACTCCCTAGTTGGTTGCAATGGCCAGAGCTGTGCTGATCCGAAGCCAGGAGCCAGGAGGTTCTTCTGGGTTTCCAGGACTCGAACCATTGCCTATATGGGATGCTGGCACTGCAGCTTTACCTGCTATGCTACAGCGCCGGCCCCAAATGTGTTTGTGTGTGTGTGTGTGTGTGTGTGTGTGTGTGTGTTTTAAAGATTTACTTATTTATTTTGAAAGTCAGAGTTTCAAGAGAGTAAGTGGAGAAACAGAGAGGGAGATAGTCCATCCACTGCTTCACTCCCCAGATGGCTACAAAGGCCAGTGCTGAGCCGGGCCAAAGATAGAGCCAGGAGCTTCATCTGGTCTCCCACACACATGGTGGGAGACTGAACCCTTGGGCCATCTTCTGCTGCTTTTCCCAGGACATTAGTAGACAATTGAATCAAAATTGGAGCAGCGAGGACATGAACCAGTGCCCATACAGGATGCTGGAATCTCAGGCAATGGCTTCATCTGCTACAGCACAACTCCAGTCCCAATTATGGTATTACTTCCCTTTATCTTACATCACTGTATGAAAATCTATTTTAAATGCTTCAATTTTTAAACGTACAATCCTGCCATCGCCAGTATTAATTTACCTCCACTTAGAATGCTCTCCCTTAGCGTTCACGACATTGGAGCCTCTCACACTTGTATTTTTTAACTCTCTCTCTCTCTACTCAGTTTCATACACATTTTCTTTTTCCTCTATAATAATTTTTCCCCATAGGTTCTAACTTCACAGTAGTTTCTCTTTACTTTTGCTCAGTTATTATATTTCTGGTCATATCTCAAATGATTACTGATATAATAAAGCTCTGAAGATTAGATTTCAAACTTCCTCCAGGTTTGCCCATCTCACTAGACATTCCCACTTGGTTGAACCTGTCTCTGTCACTTCTTACTTTCAGTATCTCCTGGTGAATGAGTTTGTCTGTCCCCAAATTTCAAAGGCTGAAATTTGAAATAAATTCCTTATCTCCACAATCGCTATCTTGATTTATGGAATTCTATTGCATGATTCAATAACTTCCTCATCCTGTTGTATGTGCTAATTGCCCTACCTTCTCTTTTTTCCCCTTCCGCTAACCTTTCAAGATCAGCTTCAAATATCTTAAAATATTTTATAGTATTACAATTCAATGATATGCTGACTAACCTTTCTTTCCTTTTTTTTTTTTTTTTGACAGGCAGAGTTAGACAGTGAGAGAGAGAGACAGAGAGAAATGTCTTCCTTTTTCCGTTGGCTCACTTCCCAAATGGCCACTATGGCTGGCATGCTGCGCTGATCCGAAGCCAGGAGCCAGGTGCTTCTCCTGGTCTCCCATGGGGTGCAGGGCCCAAGCACTTGGGCCATCCTCCACTGCACTCCCGGGCCACAGCAGAGAGCTGGACTGGATGAGGAGCAACCGGGACAGAATCCGGCACCTCAACCAGGACTAGAACCCGGGGTGCCGGCACTGCAGGCAGAAGATTAGCATGATGAGTCATGGCGCCGGCCCGACTAACCTTTCTAAACCTCCATTTCAAATTTCATGTAAAATTTTATGAAATATTTCCTAATTTTTCTTGGAAGTTGCTAAAACATCTCACTTCAAGTTTTATTAGACCTTCTATGATTGCCACTCCCTTGAAACCAAAGTTCTAGATGTCATTTATGGAGCGTAACTAGACTGCAACACTGGACCATACTACAGAGACATGCCTTTCTATGTGATTTTCTTTGATTCTCAGTAGAATGCAATTCATAGGGTAAATACCCAGTAAGTGGTTGTCAATGCTTAAGGGATGAAGGAATCCAAATGAGCACATATGTTCATCCCAGGCTGATGGTAAACAGTTATGATGGGCAGGTACAGTACCAGAAATTTAACTTTTCTTAGTTGTTGGAGACATTTTCTTATGGTAGGGTAAATCTTAAAGCTATCTCAATTTGTATGAAACATTTCAGTTTATGACTTTTTAAAGGAGATTTTGGAAAGTGAGATTCTCAAATTTCCTATTTATGCACTCATTCCTCATACAGAACAAGACTGAAAGATTATTAATAATGAATGAATTAATTAAAAGACTACATGAAAAATAAAAATTCAGAGTAAGGGAAATGCATACTTCATTAATCTATTTACTCAGCAAATATTCACTGACTGTGTATGATCACTGAGCTGTTAGGTTAGATGCACAGCAGAGATAAAACAGCCCTCTGTGTTTCCCTGGAACTACAACTATCAAATTGCTCACTCAAAATTTTAAATACCTGATACACAATTCAAAATTTGTATGTCCAGAGCCAAACTCTTGAATTTTTTTTCCTAGCAGGCAGATTGCTATACGATTTTTTCTCCTAGTCTGGAAGTCATCCTTCCTTGATGTTTTTTCTTCACACGCACCAAAACATACCCATTTGAATGACTTCTTCATCACCCAATGTATTTGTTGGATTTTGGCAGTGATCTTCTAACTTTTCTTCCATTTCCATTATTGTTCACAAAATTCCATTTTCTATATAGACTGAAACTCTTTTGGAAGTTTCTTTAGACCACACCATTGTTTAAATCTCTCCAGTATCACTGAAACTGCTTCTAGGTTTCTAGTTGAGGCCAGTTTAAAGTCAGGTTAGGCAGTACAAAGAACCTTCATAATACACCCTTTGCTTACCTATCTGACTATTTTCCAATGCTTTCCTCTCATGCACAGGGTGCCAGCTACAGTGGCCTTGAAAACACCAAGTTCATTCCATGTCTAGGCTCTAGCTGTTCTCTCTGCTTCTTCTATGACATTTCACATGTCTGGTGTATGTTTTGCCAGTCAAGTTTCTGTTCACAATTTACCTCAGGGAGAACTTCCCTTCCATTACGTAAATCCTAATATCCTGGACCTAGGGTGTGATATAGTAGGTAAAAGACTCCGCCTGTAACACAGGCATCCCATATGGCACCAGCTTGTGTCGCAACCACTGTACTTCCCTCCGGCTCCCGGTTAATAGTCTAGGAAAAGCAACAGAGAATGGCCTAAGCATTTGGGCCCCTGCCACCCACATGGGAGATCTGGAAGAAACTCTTGGCTCCTGGCTTTGGTCTGGCACAGCCCTTGCCATTGGGGGCCATTTAGGGATGGAAGATATCTCTTTCTCTCTCTTTCTGTCTCCCTCTCCCTCTTCAAATAAATAAATTTTTATAAAATTTCCAATACCCTCCTTGCAAGTCTTTCTATCTAATCCACTTTTTTTGAAGATTTATTTATTTATTTGAGAGGCAGAGTTACAGAGAGAGAGAGAGAGAGAGAGAGAGAGGTCTTCCATCCACTGGTTCACTCCCAAATGATCACAATGGCAGAGCTGGGCCAGTCTTAAACTAGGAACCAGGTACTTCTTCGAGGTCTCCCAGGTGGATGCAGGGGCCCAAATGCTTGGGACATCTTCTGCTGCTTTGCCAGGTGCATTCGCAAGAAGCTGGATTGATAGTGGAGCAGCCAGGATGTGAGCTGGTGCTCATATGGGAATGTGGAACCTGAAGTCATATCCATTTTGAGCTGTGTTTTATTGTGTAAAGGGTGTTGGCATTGTGGACCTCAGGAAAGTGTCTCAGGGAATCCCATAGAGATTGCTATAATGTTTCCATTAGATAACTTCTCCCCAGATACCTGTGGTACTGAATGGATTGTCATTCATTAAACTTGTACCTGGAATGTAGGCTTATGATCCAAAGCACCTGATTTTCAGAATTTTCTGAACTCTTAGTATGTAGTATTTCTCTCTTTTTGGTTGATTTTACCTGATAAAGATATTAAGTCAGGGGTAGCTAGAAATCTACTTTTTCCAATAAGTAGATGCCTAATTATAGGAGAAACGAATGAGGCCAAGATAGCAAGAAAAGGCAACTAAAACTAAGCAAATGGAAGAGAATAGGATAATATTATTTACCTGAATATAAAAATCCAGGTGCAATGAATTATCTTTTTATTATGAATTAATTTGTGATGCTGGCCTATTCTTTGAAACCAAATGTATCCTGATTAGTATAATTATATAATAACTTTTTATAAGTTGCTTAATAAATTTAAATAAAACTTTCATTTAAAAATCACTTTCTTGGAAATTCTTACTTCTTCCATTTTTAGAAGTTGGTATCCAAGAAATATTATGTAGAGGAGATAATGGAAGGTGATTCTGTGTTCAATTTTTGTAGTGCTACAGAAAAGGCTGTCTTTCATTCTTAGGTCTTTCATAATAGGTTTATTATCTGTGCCTTTTCTTTTGAAAAACTAATATATTTTTTTCATTTCATTCAATATTTGATTTATACCTTTCAAAAAGCATACTTCATATGACTTTTTGCTAGTATAATTAACATTAGGAATGAGGAACAAATGTCTAGTTGAGAGTGAATAGATCGCTTTTCAGTTCCTAAAAACATTGAACACTTTTTTTCTCTCTAAAGATCTGGCCACAAAGTTGGCAACCAGTTCCATGCTTTTCAGAAATTGATTCTGCTGATAATGAGCACTTAAGTTTGGCAAACTTACCTAGTGGTTAGGTTTGAAAAGGAAATTTTCTGTGTCCTATTTGAGGGTTCTGAAAGAGATTAGAAATTCTTCTAAATAAGTGTCTACATAATAAGACATTAATGGGTGTCACTTAGCCCATTCTTATTGAAGTGTAATACATTGTTTATGATAGTAACTTCTAAGAGTAAATGTGCCAGCTGAAGTAGCTACATTTTAACAGGCAGTGATATAAGTTTCAGAATAAGTAGAATGCTTTATGAGACTCATTTACATTTGAATTCTAGGTTTTCTACTTGGGCATGGTGATAAGATTATTTCATTTTGAAAAAATACTCTATTTATTTAGAAATACTAGAGTGAGAAAATGAGATTACAGAGATTGCTTGCAAATACTACAAGCAAGAACCTATTTTTATTATATGATCTATTATGTAGCCAACCTTTTCACATGTCATATAGCATGGGAAAATCATACCTGTTAGTAATTTGGTTATTACTATTTCCTATATAATTTATAGTAATTGCCATCAATTGTTTATAATTTTTATAACAAAAATGCTGCTTTTTAAAAGAATTACTCGGGTCGGCGCCATTGCTCACCTGGTTAAAAGAATTACTCATCTATTTTAAATAGTATATAATAATAGCGACAGAGAGAGGGAGAGGGAGAGGCAGGAAGAAAGAAAACTTGTATCCACTGTTTCACTCCCTAAATGGCCACAATAACAGGGGCTGGACCAGGCAGAAGCCAGGAGCCTGGAACTATTCTAAGGTCTCCCATGTGAGTGACAGGGGCTCAAGTACTTTGACATTCACTTGCTGCTTTCCCAGGTATATTGTCAAGGAGCAGGATTGGTCAGAGAGTAGCCAGGACTCCAGGGGGCATTGCAGTAAGGAAGCCAGTGTACCCAGTGGCAGAATAATCTTCTGGACACAAAGCCAGCCTCCATTGTTTTGTTTTATTTTGCACAAAGTTAGATAGAAATGTTAAAGTTCTTCATTTCTAAATTTATTGCTTCTAATTTTATTTTCCAAGTGTTTTAAAATAAAATATATTCTGAAAGAAATATCTGTCAATTTATATTACTCTTTCTACTTAAATGATTATTATAATGATCAAATCCAGCAGGATTTTCAGCAATAAATTGATTTGTCACTCAGAACATTGGTCAATACATCTGATTTAGATTTTTATTAGTAATCATCATAGTCTGCTAAAAACAATTGCAGAGGTTTATTTGACAGCTACCTCTTCAATTCTTCTTGAATTGTTAACTTTCAGAGGAATACAGAAAAATAATTAGCATATAATTTTTATGTCCAGGATCCAATTTGAAATGTTGCTGCTTATACAGTTTAAAATCACAGGTATGGTATGAGGGTACCTCAATTTGCAGAGGAATTTAATTACACAATAAATTTATGGGGTGTAGGTTGTGGTACTGTGGGTTTAGCTGCAGTTTGGGATTCCCAAACATACCACTTCACAGTTCCTCCGCTTCAGTACTCTCTACTTAGCTGTTGATCGTGCTTCCTCAAAATTGGTGGAGATAGCACATGATGCTTGGGTCCCTGCCCATGTGGAAAACCTGGATGGAGTTCCTGGCTCTAGATATGGCTTGTGGACATATGGGGAATTAATATGCAAATAGAAGATTCTCTCTCTCCTTCCATGTTGCTCTGCCTTTCAAGTAGGTGTACACTAAAAAAAAAAAAAAGAAAAAAAAAACATAAAAATAAGCTCGTAAAAAATAAAAGATAATGTACTTTGATGTAAAAAAATTGAAATTCAAGCAGCTTTTTAAATAATATGCATTCCCATGAACTTTAAAGAAATCACATATTTTACAGCTTTAAAGAAACCACATATTTTATGGCGCTAAAGAAATGCACTTACATAGTCTACATTTGAAGCAAATCCCTAGAGTTGTAGAGATGACAACTTCCACAAAATGTCTAGCAGGCCTAAACATGGTGCACATCAGGTTGTGTTTGTATCCACATCTCTTTCTTCAGGCGTCTGGTTCAGGCCAATTTTCTGTAAAATGTATTTTATGACCAAATTATGTGGGGTGACAATCAGTAATTATTAAATATGGAATTGTGATCTTTTCTATTCTCTTCGTGCTGGTACTATGTTGAATGACAGAAATTCAGCTTAAGGAGGTAATGAGACACAAGCATTTTTTATAAGAATTCCAGTTGCTCTAATCCTAATCACTAACATTTGGTAATATCAGATTGTTCAGCTAATATTATGAATGTCATTATATCCAAAGTGGTTTTAATTTCAGGTTTTTTATGATTGTTGAACATCGGCATTTTATGTGTGTACTGGACATGCCATTTGTAGACAGTCCTGTCTGAAGTGGCTGTTCAAATTTTACCCCTTCTTCAGTTGTGGACTTGGTGATACTTTCTTAGATAATTATACAATGCTGGAAACAAATCCTAGTGTACCTGTCTTCCTTCAGACATATTAATTGACAATACGTCCTTTTGTGGAAGTTGTTCTTTTTTTTTTTAATGTGTCTATTGATGAACAGATATTACTGTGATATAGCCTCTTTATCAATATTTTATATTCATTTTCTTCTCATAAATGGATATGGTTTGCCACCCTGAGCTTCTTCAACATCATTTCATCCCTTCTTAACAATGAGTTGCCCATTGGTAAATTACGGTTCCTTTGGAGCATTGCCCCTAATAAACTTTTCAAAAAGCATCTGTGATTTCATCATTCTTCCACACAAGCATAAATTTGATGATTCTTCATGCTTCAATATTAACAGAAGTCACGTTGCTCTGACAGGCCTTTTTGAGTTGGTACCTTAATCCTTCTTAGTGCCTCAAACTAGATTATTTTTGACATGTTTAATAAAGTTAGTAAGAGCTTTTTGGGGGGCCATTTTTAAAACTCCATGCATAGTATTTTTTTTCAAATGTGCATTTTCCATGAACTTTTTATTGATTCCTTGTCTGTCACATAGTATAAATTGTGGTATTTGTTAGTGATATTTGTTGCCAAAGATCTGTAGTCTTGTGAAAGAGATAGGAATGAAATAAAATGTTACAATTAATGAGAGGTATCTGTTGTGCAGGAGTGAGTCATACTTCAGTGAAATTGATTTGCCACATCTAAAATCCTTCACAAAGGTATTGGAACTGTGTTTAAAGTACACATATAGCATGCATATTTTACATAAATTTATGGATATATGTTTATATTTTACATTGTATATAATGTGTATATGTGTTTGTGTGTGTATCTCCTTTCATTGCTGTTTTCTACTGTTAATGTGGGTTTCCAGTATGAAGAGATGAATTGTCTGAACACAAGTCATATAGAACCAGTTTTAGCCTGTAAATTTAAGAGTCAAAAAGAGGAAAGGAAAAAAATGGAGAATTCTAAATTTAGAGACATCAACATTGTAATTTGAACATATGGATTTTCTTGACAATATGTTGCATAGTACATAAATGTTTATGGAAAAGACAGAAAAAGGGAAAATAAATGGAAAATCACAATATGCTCTTATTGAATAAATAGGAATTTTTTTTGGTTTGGTATCTTATGAATATAACAGGAAGGTGAAAACAAAAAAATATGTACCACCAACAACAAACAATCACTGTACAGTAACAGGATCTAGTGGTTACTAGCTAATCCTATGTTTAAACAGGAGATACAAAAAATATATTTGCATAGAAATTACAAGCTATGCAAATAGACATGTTGAGTGTGTGTCTAACTAGGGTTTGTGAAAAAGGATAACATGAAAGGTCTATCCCTGGCTCCAAAGAAGTAAAGCAGAAAAACAATACAATAAAGGTGTATCAGTTTGTGAATGGCATCAAGGCCATAATGATGCTCAAGTGATACAAATGTTATAAAGAGAACTACAACAAGCATACATCCTCCTCTGTAGGTGAAATGACTGTTGCCTGTTCTCCCACAGGAAAGAGAAGGGATGTGTATCTTTCAGTACCCGAAGAAATGTAGAATATTCAGAGTTCTTAACTTTAATATAATACCTTTCCCTTCCTGGATAGTACAGGTGGTTTACTGTAGTAAAAAAGATAGATGTACAATATACAAGGAATATTTTTGAGAGGTTAGTAATAATAAACCCAGTAAAGTGTACTGTAAAAATATTCAATCACAGGTGACGTGGGTTGCAAGAAAGGATTTCAAGCAGCCCTGCAACCTATTTCTTTTCCTGTTAAAATGCCTTCATTTCTTCCTGAGTGAAGACAAACACTCAAGGAATGTGCTGTAGTGTAGATGATTGGGATACTTACCCCTCTGAATACAATGTACTGATTTGGTCTGTGTTCTGTATGCATAGTTCCATTTGTACATAAAGATTAAATAGAAGTCTTTGCATTAAAGAGACTTCGAATTTTTATTATTTTTGTTAGTTCTCTATAATCAAATGCAGTCATTCCAATTGCCAAATTGCTATCGAGAGAATGAAACAGAATAACAGTGACTAACATTGCTGAACAGCACAATGTCGTACATTTTCAGTGGATATTTGGCATAGCATTTATAGCACTGCTTTTGACACCTGTGTCCCACATTGGAATGCCTGAATTTGAGTTGAAGTTCTGATCCCAATTTCATCTTCTTACTAATCCATACCACAGGAAGCAGCACCTGAGTGATGTTGCAAGTGTGTGAGAGTCGACCAACCATATTGCAGATCCAAACTGAGTTACCGGCTCCTGGCTTTAGCCTGTCCTAATGCTAGCTTTTGTGGGTATTTGTAGAGTGAACAATCAGATGAGAGTGCTCTCTCTCTGTCTCTTTGGGTTTATATTTCTTTCTCTGTCTCAACACTTTTCAAATAAATAAATGATAATCTAAAAAGATATTGTATGCTGGAGCATAGACAAAAAAAACCTGATAAGGAATGTTGTTGGAAATAAAACCTGATATAATTAATTCACGATGCAAGGATCAGATGGGAAGTTCCAAGGAGAATTTCTACAAGAACAACAAGGAAGAAATTACAGTTTGCAGAAGAGAAAAAAAAATAGTGTGAATGAAGTGTAATGAAGAAGAGCAAGGGAGGCAGCAGAGTTGAGAAAGGGACCAGATCATTGGACAAACTTTAAATTACAGCAGGAATTTGGAACTGTATTTAATACACAAGAGAATTTAATACATGAGTTTTATGTAGTGAAAAGTTATGACTCAGGTGACTCTATGGAATAAATATTGTAGGGGTATTGTATAAATTTGAATTCACTTTTTAAAAACTTTATGGCAATCTTCTATGTTTTCAGGGGTTGGAGAGCTAAGCTTACTTTTTTCCAGAGCTACTTTAATGTAAAAGTCAGGGCCCAAAGAAGATTCTATCAACCAGACACTTTGTTTGGAAGCAAGAACTGAAATGGACACTACCTCTTGTAACTCCTAGAATGGGTCCTTCTCTAACAAGATTGTGAATCCTTTCAAAACGTTTCTCATCCCAAGGTCTCCTGTGGTTCAAGAAATGATATCACAAAGACTCCTTTTTTATCTGACACCACATATCCAAGCCAGAGCTTCAGTGCCTGTTTTCCAGCTTTCTGGGGTGACAGACTTCTGTGGCCAGTGATAAATTCAGGCCTGGAAAAGCATACCTGCCGTCCTAACTGCAGTGCTCACAACTGCAATTGCAAGGAGGTTTTCTATTATTCTGAGAGTGTGTCTGAGAGCACAAGCTCATATCTACTCCTTCCAATAATATGTAATCAAATAATTCTTTGTATTAAGTTATTTCCTGTATGGAGTGACTATAGTGATTTTGTTTTTCTGAATGGATTCTTAACCAATATTGAAAGAGTGTGGATTCAGGCACAGCAATTTTAGGAGTCTATTACAGAAATGTGGGCTGGTGATGATAGCTGTGACTCAAAATATTAGTAGTGGAAATGTTGAGATATATTAATACATGATATGTATCTGGAAGGCAGAATTTTATTATCAAGACCAATGTTGGCCGGCTAATCCTCTGCCCGCCGCGCCGGCACCCCAGGTTCTAGTCCCAGTTGGGGCACAGAATTCTGTCCCCGTTGCTCCTCTTCTAGTCCAGCTCTCTGCTGTGGCCCGAGAGGGCAGTGGAGGATGGCCCAAGTGCTTGGGCCCTGCACCTGCATGGGAGACCAGGAGAAGCACCTGGCTCCTGGCTTCGGATCGGCGCAGCGCACCGGCCATAGCAGCCATCTGGGGGGTGAACCAATGGAAAAAAAGGAAGACCTTTCTCTCTGTCTCTCTCTCTCACTAACTCTGTCTGAAAAAAAAAAAAGTGTGTTTAAGGAGTTGCAATTGTCCATTTTTCCCACAGTGGTTCTTACACTACAGCCAAGGAATCACTATATTTGTCCAGCTGCTAATGATATGCATTCTGAATATATCCTAAAAAACTGAAAAATGACCAGTGTATATGTTCAAATATCAAGAATTGTAAAGGATCTAATTTTATTCTATTTTTGAGCTAAGAGTTAGCTTGACATAGTTTCACGGTTGCTGAGAGAAATTATGAAATTCTTGTGTCACAGACAAAGGATGGTTTATTATTAAAAGTGACAGCAGGTACCAGAGTGTTATTGTTTTGGGTTAATTCCTCAAGCCCTAGATCTGGGGTAACAGCAAGAAGGTTAGAAAATGCCTGAACTGCCTTAAAGTAAAGAATATCTGAGTTTAGGAGACCTGAATCTTTTATAATAGGCAGTAACTGAGCCTCCTGTTTGTAGCAGAGTGACACATATCTATCATGTCTATTTATATTGTGCTGCAAACTTGCTGAGACTTACTCCTACAGGAAATATTATCCTCATATTTCAAGGTTATAAGGAAATACATCGTTCACTTTAGACAGAAACAGAAACTTTGTCCTCCATGCTTCTTTGCTATTCAACATCCTTGAAAAGAGAGTCAAGAACGAAGGGCAAAACTGATACTGTCTCACTCACAAGATGCAGAAAAGGGGACAGAGCATTAGTAGTATTTATTTTTTACCCGAAAGACTTTTATTAACTTTTCTTGAAGTATTGGCTTCTGCTGAGTCTTGGCTTTTTAATTCTGATAAATCCTTGCTGGCCTTCTGTTTTTGAAATGTATTACTCATGGGTCTTCCAATAGGCCTTGCTTGTAACAAAAGGATCTATCACTCTTATACTTTATGCATATGTAATTATTTTATGGCTGATTTAAGATTTGCTGTTTGGAACTGCTTTTAGACAATTTTATTTTGATGTGCTTAACTTTAGGATTTTTGCATTTCTTATATTTGCAATATGTTGAGTTTCTTGCATTAGCAACATTATAGTTTAAAAATTTGGAAAAATGCTCACAATTACCTCTTCAAGCATTTTTCTCACCCATTCTCTTGGTCATTTCCATTCAAGTATCCAATTGCATACATACTAGTCCAATTGAAAATACTTTACATCTCATTGATATCTATTCATTTGTGTGGTTTTCTTAAAAATTCAATGTATTAAAGAGAGTTGCAACACCATCTTTATAGCATCACTGTCCAATATAGACAAAATATGGCATCAACCATGGTGTCCATCATCATATGAATGAAGAAAATATGCTGCATAAATAGGCAATTAAATATTGTCCAGATACAAAAAATAATGAAATTCTACCATTTACATCAAAATGAATGTAGCTGGAGGACATCTTGTTGAACAAAATAAACCAAATACAGAAAGACAAATACTGCATGTTCTCCTTTATATGTGGGAGCTAAAACTAAAAAAAAAAGAAAATTACATTCCCCCCCCAAAAAAATAAAAAAAAAGAAATGTCTGTGTGTATCAATATTGCTGCAAATACAGTTTTATAGAACTTTATTTTCAGGGTGGCACTGTGGTGTAGCATGTTAACTTGCCACCTGCAGCACTGGCATCTTGTATGGGCACCAGTTTGAGACATGGCTGCTCCACTTTGGATCCATCTCCCTGCTAATGCACCTGGGAAAGCAGTGGAAGATGGCCTGAGTTCTTGGGCCCCTGCTCCCACAAAAGAGACCCAGAAGAAGCTCTTAGCTCCTGCCAGAGGAGCTGTGGCCTTTGTGGCCATCTGAGGAGTGAACCAGCGGATGGAAGATTCCTCTATGTCTCTCCCTCTCTACAAATAATAAAATCTCTAAAAAATAATGAAAAAATTACAGAAAAGATTGTTTAAAGAAACTTTATTTTCTATCTTTGTCAAGTACTATGTCATTAGAATGATATAGTACTATGACTTTAATGATCTGATTACTTTAAAATTTACTGCATATGAGTAAAATGGACATTTTTCATTTCATTGTTGCTTATAGCCTTTGCCTATATTCCTGGTGAACTACAGTCTTTCTAAATTTTACTTCTTGAACTCTTTATTTAGTGGAGAATTAAGCATTTGACTATAAATTAAAAATACATTATCTCAAAAATTAAAAAAAAAATTGAAAGAAAAAGGGAAGAAGGGAGACATGGGGAAAGGAGGAAGGGAGACACGGAGAATGGGGGGAGGAAAGGTAGAAACATTTCATTCTTCGAATAGCATCTATGGAGGCCAGTGCTGTGGCTTAGCTGGTAAAGCTGCTGTCCGCAATGCCGGCATCCCATGTGGGTGCCAGTTCCTGACTTAGCTGCTCCATTTCCAGTCCAGCTTTCTACTATGGCCTGAGAAAGTGGTAGAAGATGGCCCAAGTTCTCAGGCCCCTATACCCATGTGTGAGATCCAGAAACTCCTGGCTCCTGGCTTTCGATTAGCCCAGCTCCAGCCATTGCAGCCATCCGGGGAGTAAGCCAACAACAGATGGAACATCTCTTTCTCTACTCTGCCTCTGCTCTGTGTAACCCTGCCTTTCAAATAAATAGATCTTAAAAAAAAAAACTTTAAAAAATTGTATCTCTGAACTACATGGAATGTGTTTTCTGTGTTGATATCACATTAACATGAGAATTTCTGGGAAAATTTTTCATTTAAAAATTTAACTGGGAGCCAGCGCCTTGGCTCACTTGGTTAATCCTGTGGTGCCAGCATCCCATATGGGTGCCGGGTTCTAGTCCCGGTTGCTCCTCTTCCAGTCCAGCTCTCTGCTGTGGCCCGGGAGGGCAGTGGAGGATGGCCCAAGTGCCTGGGCCCGGCACCTGCATGGGAGACCAGGAGGAAGCACCTGGCTCCTGGCTTTGGATCGGTGTAGCTCTGGCCGCAGCGGGCATTTGGGGAGTGAACCAATGGAAGGAAGATCTTTCTCTCTCTCTCACTGTCTAACTCTATCTGTCAAGTAAATTAAAAAAAAATAACTGACATATACAAATTGCACATACTTATGGAGTTCTATGGAGGTATTTCAGTACAGATCTGTTTTTCAGTTTTGGGAGTTTCCAATGTTATGCTTTCAAATGTTTGGTGTGAATAGTAACTATTTTCAGCTGCATATGACTTTCACATATTCATTCCATTGATCTTTCTAAGTGGTTCTTTACCACATTGTGGATATTTTCCTCATAGACATGTACTGAAGAGTATCAGCTATAGTCAGACGCTCACAGAACTTTCATCCACTGGTTTACTCCCCAGATGGCCACAATGGCCAGGGCTGGACCAGGCTGAAGCCAAGAGCCAGCAACTTCTTCCAGGTCTCACACATGGGTGGCAGGGCCCCAAACGCTCGAGTTCTCATCTCCTGCTTTTCCTAGGCCATTAGCGGGAAGCTGGATAGGAAATAGAAAAGTCAGAATAGGAACTGGCACCCATACTGGGTGCCATTGTCATAAGCAGCTGCTTTAATCGTTATACCACGATGCCAGCCTCAGAATCCACTTTCTTTCTTTTTTTTTTTTTATCACACATGAATTTGATTGAAAATGAGAGGTAAGTCAACCAATCAGGACTGGCTACTGATCAGGACCGACACTCCTTACCAGAGTGCGGCCCCCAACAGCGGGTTACACAACTTTTTATAATATTCTGTCCACTAGGGCTCACAATTTTGAACCAAACCCCTGGTATGCAGTGAACAATAAACATTCATTAATTGCAATACACAACTTAGATATGATATAAGCTTAGATAATTCATTTATTCAGAAAATCACTTACAATTGTGAGTATGTTAGCTATATAATAAAAATTATTGTAAAAATATTTTATATATCATATCTATGCTTTTAAAAATATGTGTTTGGGACTGGCATTGTGGCATAATGGGTAAAGCCACCACCTATAGTGCCGGCATCCCATATGGGCACCAGTTCAAGTCCTGGCTGCTTCACTTCTATTCCAGCTCTCTACTATGTCCTGGAAAAGCAGTAGAAGATGGCCCAAGTCTTGGGACCCCTGCATCCACATGGGAAGATCCAGAGGAAGCTCCTGCCTTGGCTTTGGATCAGCGCAGCTCTGGCCATTGTGGCCAATTGGGGAGTGAACCAGTGGATGGAAGACCCCTCTCTCTCTGCCTCTCCTTCTCTCTCAGTGTAACTCTGATTTTCAAATAAATAAATAAATCTTTTTAAAAAAAAAATGCACTAAGATTTCTAATTCAGCAGGTGAAATGGAGGTGAAGTTCATTTTGGTTGATGTTGGTATTGTAATTGCTGGCTTTTAATTAACCAAATGAACTTTTGTAATGCTTACTAAATTCTTTAAATTGTGCATTCATATTCTAGGAGTCAGTATACTTCTTGTATCTATATAAAATTAGATGCCTTCTACTCTCTTTGTATCTTAGTACCTATTTGTCAAAAAGAGGCAATTGTTTTCATTTCTTCTGAGACATCATGCTGAGTGAAATAAGCCAGTCCCAAAGGGACAAATATCATAGATTTCCCTGATCGGTGACAACTGAGTACTTAAAAGGAAACCTGTTTAGGTGAAATGGACACTATGAGAAACAATGACTTGATCAGCCCTTGTCCTGTTTGTCGAGGAACAACTTACTACTTTATTCCTTTTAGAATTTTTTTGTTCTACTTAATACCTTTGGTTGAACTCTTTAATTAACATACAATTATTTTTTTAATCTCATGTAAGTATAGCTACACCAGCTTTTTGTCAGATTGCATTTAAACCTGGAATATCTTGTTCCATCCTTTCACTTCCAGTCTAAGTGTCTTTAGAGGTGAAATGAGTTTCATTTTTTAACTTCTATTTAATAAATACAAATTTTATAAGTGCAAAGTTTGGATTATAGCAGCTTTTACCCCTCATAACTTCCCTCCCACCCACAACCATCCCATCTCCCGCTCCCTCTCCCATCCCATTCATATCAAGATTCATTTTCCATTATCTTTATATACAGAAGATCAATTTAGTATATACTAAGTAAAGATTTCAACAGTTTGCACCCACATAGAAACACAAAGTGTAAAGTACTGTTTGAGTACTAGTTATACTGTTAATTCACATAGTACAACACTTAAGGACAGAGATCCTACATGGGGAGTAAATGCACAGTGACTCCTATTGTTGATTTAACAAATTGACTCTCTTATTTATGGCATCAGTAATCACCTGAGACTTTTGTCATGAGTTGCCAAGGCTATGGAAGCCCCTTGAGTTCGCCAACTCTACTATTATTTGGACAAGGCCATAGTCAAAGTGGAAATTCTCTCCTCCCTTCAGAGAAAGGTACCTCCTTCTTTGATGGCCCATTCTTTCCTCTGGGGTCTCACTCACAGAGATCTTTCATTTAGGTCTTTTTTTTTTTTTTTTTTTTTTTTTTTCCAGAGTGTCTTGGCTTTCCATGCCTAAAATACTCTCATGGGCTCTTCAGCCAGATCCGAATGCCTTTAGGGCTGATTCTGAGGCCAGAGTGTGTTTAGGACATCTGCCATTCTTTGAGTCTGCTGTGTATCCCGCTTCCCATGTTGGATTGTTCTCTCCTTTTTAATTATTTCAGTTAGTATTAGCAGACCCTAGTCTTGTTTATGTGATCCCTTTGAATCTTAATCCTTTCATTACGATCAATTGTGCACTGAAACGGGTCACTTTGACTAGTGAGATGGCATTGGTACAAGCCACCTTGATGGGATTGAATTGGAATCCTCTGGGACATTTCTAACTCTACCATTAGGTTTAGTCTGATTGAGCATGTGCTGAACTATACATCTCCTTCCTCTCTTATTCCCACTCTTTTATTTAATGGGGATCACTTTTTAGTTAAATTTAAACACCTAAGAATAATTGTGTGTTAATTAAAGAGTTCATCTAATAGTATTAAGTAGAAAAAAAATACTAAAAGGGATAAAGTAGTAATTTGTTCCTCGACAGTCAGGACAAGGGCTGATCAAGTCACTTTTACATGGTGTCCATTTCACTTAAACAGGTTTCCTTTTAGGTGCTTAGTTCGTTGTCACCGATCAGGGAGAATATGATATTTGTCCCTTTGGGACTGGCTTATTTCACTCAGCATGATGTTTTCCAGATTCCTCCATTTTGTTGCAAAGGACTGGATTTCATTTTTTTTTTTTTACTGCTGTATAGTATTCTATAGAGTACATATCCCATAATTTCTTTATCCAGTCTGTGTTGATAGGCATTGAGGTTGATTCCATGTCTTAGCTATTGTGAATTAAGCTGCAATAAAAATTGAGGTGCAGACAGCTCTTTTATTTGCCAATTTAATTTCCTTTGGGAAAATTCCAAGGAGTGGAATTCCAAGGGTTGGATGGTATGGATATATTCAGGTTTCTGAGGAATCTCCAAAATTAACTTCCATAGTGGCTAACATACCTACAATTGTAAATGATTTTCTGAATAAACTGTATTGTTTAAGTTTATATCATATCTAAATTGTGTATTGCAATTAATGAATGTTTATATTTGGAATGCCCATTTTGGCAAGCACCTTTAAAGAGTTTCATTAGTTTTCTCTTTTTTTCTATAATTTCCATTATAATTTAGCATTGTTTTTTCAAACCAAAATGATTATTTATAACTCTATTCAACCATGCTGGAACTTTCAGTAATAAAAACAACATGTATGAAACTAATGTGTTTGTGAAAATCATACATTGTTTTATGATGGTTTCATAGCCTTTCACTTTATGCACCATTTAGAGTTTTGTATTTTGAAAGAAACTCTTTGTAAAAAATGGAATTTAAACTGTAACTGATTAAATATAAATAAGTATATAGAAACATAGAAATAAATGTACTCAAACCACAAAGTTTCACAAAATATTTTTTGGTTCTAGTACATGTACTACATTGGTGTTTATGTATTTTCTGTTGTATATTCTTTAAGAATATTAATAATTTATTTATTTAAAAGTTAGAAAGAGAGCAAGACCATGAGTTTTCATCTACTGTCTCATTTCCTTTATGCCTTTATGACCAAGTTAGGATGAAAGGGAGGACTGAGGCAAGGAGCTGGGAACTCAATCCAAACTATTTGAACAACCACTGTTAACTCCCAGGGTCTCCATTAGGAGTAAGCAAGAACCAGCAACTAGGGGCCAGTGTTGTGTCACAATGAGTTAAGCCATTGCCTGTGATGCCAGCATCACATATGGGCAGTGGTTTGAGACCTGGCTGTTCCACTAGGGATCCAGTTCTCTGCTAATGGCCTGGGAAAGCAAGAGTTTGACCCAAGTGCTTGGGCCCCTGCACCCACTTGGGAGACCCTGAAGAGGCTCCTGGTTCTTGGCTTCAGCCCAGCACATCTCTGGTCATTGAGACCTTTGTGGGAGCAAACCTGCAAATGGAAGATCTTTCTATCTCTCTTTCTCTGTCTTTCCATTTCTGACTTTCAAATAAAAAAATTAATTAAATAATCTTTAAAAAAAATAAGAACCAGCAACCAGGGCTGGGAGTGGAATCCACATACTCCATTGTGGGACAAGAGTATCATAATGAGCATCTTAATCATTATGTTGGGGCCAGTGCCATGGCTGACTTGGTTAATCCTCTGCCTGTGGTGCCGGCATCCCATATTGGTGCCAGTTCTAGTCCCGGCTGCTCCTCTTCCAGTCCAGCTCTCTACTATGGCCTGAGGGGGCAGTGGAGGATGGTCCAGGTGCTTGGGCCCCTGCACTCACATGGGAGACCAGGAAGAGGTACCTGGCTCCTGCCTTTGGATAGGCACAGTGCCGGCTGTAGCAGCCATTTGGGGAGTGAAGCAACGGAAGGAAGACCTTTCTCTCTGTCTCTCTGTCTATAACTTTACCTGTCAAATAAAAAAAAAATCATTATGTAGGGCCGGCGCCATGACACACTTGGTTAATCCTCCACCTGCGGTGCCGGCATCCCATATGGGTGCCAGGTCTAGTCCTGGTTGCTCCTCTTCCAGTCCAGCTCTCTGCTGTGGCTCTGGAGGGCAGTGGAGGATGGCCCAAGTGCTTGGGCCCTGTACCCGCATGGGAGACCAGGAAGAAGCATCTGGCTCTTGGCTTCAGATCTTCGCAGCACCGGCCATAGTGACCACTTGGGGGGTAAACCAACGGAACGAATACCTTTCTCTCTGTCTCTCTCACTATCTGTATCTCTACCTGTCAAATAAATTAAAAAAAAATCATTAGGTTGAATATCTGTTTTTTTTTTTTGATATTGATAGAAAACCTAGAGATGTCAAATTTAGAATAAAATATGAATATAATGACAAAAATGAAAACTTGTATAGAAAACAGATTTTTAAGCTGTTTATACTTTCATTACAAAAACACTGCAATTGTTTACCCAAAGAGTGTATAAGTTATTTGTTTGAAAGAAAGAGATCTCACAGGACTGTCATTGTGGCGTTGAGGGTTAAGCTGCCATCTGTGATGCTAGACTCCCATATGGGTGCTGGTTTGAGTCTTGGATGCTCCTCTTCCAAGCCAGCTCCCTGCTAATCCACCTGGGAAAGTAACAGAGGAGAGCTCAAGTGTTTGGGCCCCTGAACTCACTTGGCAGACCTGGAGGAAGCTCCTGGCTCCTAGTTTCATGTAGCTTAGCCATGGCCATTACAGCCATTTGGGAAGTGAATTACTGGATGGAGGATATCTCTTTTACCTTTTTCTGTCTCTTCTCTCTCCTTCAAAAAAAAAGTCTTCATAAGCATATTATCCTCAGTAGAATGGCATATTAGCTCTTAATTAATGTATGGACAATTATTAATATTAAACTTGATTGCAATAATTCACCTGTTTTAATGTATTAAGTGGAGAATATTATCTACGTCTCATAAGCTATAGTATGTCTAAGTGACCGCAAGCACCATTCTTGACTTCTCCAAAATTAACTCTCTTTCTCTCAAAAAAAATATATATATACATATAAATATATATATATATAAATCAAAGCTCAGAAAATTGTACTTTTATTGGATTAATAAGTACTTTCTTTCCTTATTGTAAAAGCAATCCTGTTGGTGTTCTATTGCACAGTAGAGTAATAACAGCCAATGATAACATATTGTACTTTTATAAATAGCTAGAAAAAAGACTTCTAGAGGCCGGTGCTGTGGCATATTGGGTAAACCACTATCTGCAATGCCAGGACCCCATATGGGTGCCAGTTTGGGTCCCAGCTGCTCCACTTCCAATCCAGCTCTCTGCTATGGCCTGGAAAAGCAGTAGAAGATGGCCCAAGTCCTTGGGCCCCTGCACCCACATGGGAGACCCAGAAGAAGCTCCTGGCTCCTGGCTTTGGATTGGCGTAGCTCCAGCCATTGCGGCCATCTGGGGAGTGAACCAGTGGATGGAAGACCTCCCTCTCTCTCTCTCTCTCTGCCTCTCCTTCTCTCTCTCTGTGTAACTCTGACTTTCCAATAAATAATAAAACAAATCTTTAAGAAAAAAAAAGAAAGACTCCTGAATGTTCACACTACAAAGAAACCTTGAATATATGAAGTGATGGATGCTAATTATCCTAATATGATTATTAAAATGTATGCATGTATTGAAATATTACATTCTACCCCATATATATGCACAATTACTGTTTGTCAGTGAGTATAAAAAAGTAAAAATAAAAAGTAAGTAAATACAAAATCTTTATATCCTTCAAGGAAGCAAAAATTATCTTCTTGATCAAAACATAGAACATGAAAACAAGTTCTGTGTTATTACTTTAAAATTCCATTCTTGCTTGCAAATAGGAGCCTTATTTTACATAGCATAGTCATCTTAGTCAACTCATAAAACTTTTAATGGCATTTGATCACACTGAAAAATACAGTTGCATATCCGTGGACAGAGTTCGCATTAACATATATTTAACAGTAAGTGTATTAAAAAGACGTGCCATAGGCTTTCGAGTTAGAAAAATAGTTTGAAAATGCATGAATCAATTTCAGTAGCTTTGCAGTAAGTGAATTTTCACTCAAAGGGTTTATCAGCTATTCTATTGGCTGAAATATTGCATGCCATCATACACCATATTTATTATATAAACACTTTTTAAAATATTTATTTATTTATTTATAAATTGATATGCAGGATGACAGGAGACAGACAGGGAGAGAGGAAGAGAAAAATCTTGCATCTGCTGCTTCCTTCCCCAAATGGGCACAACAGCCAGGTCTGCACCAGGCTGAAGCTAGGAGTCAGAAACTCCACCCAGGATTTTTAGAAAGTGGCAGATACCCAAGCACTTGGGCCATACTCTGTTGCCTTCCCAGGCGCATTAGTAGGAAGCTGGAAAGGAAGCAGAGGAACTGAGAATGAACTGGTTCTCTTCTATGAGATGCCAACATTTAGGTAGTGGCTTAACCTGCTGTACCACAACACTGGACCCTATAAATCCATTTTATAATGATTATTTCTTCTACTAACTGTATTTCTCAGCATTCCTTTCTGGCAACTAGAACTGTGGCTGGAATATATTATGCATTCAAAATTAGCTTTAATTAATTGGACTGTACTTCATAGTTTTATATATTCTTAATTTTGTAAATTATGACATACATTAAATATTATATTGACTAAGAAAAAATAACCTTATAAGAAAGTTAAAACTTCAGGAAAGAACCAGCACCATTTAATGAGTTATTGATGAATTGCTCCAGGATAGCAGAAAAGCATTTATAGACTGTAGCTAGTTTAAAGACAGGTGACCTTTTAAGAGATTAGTTAACCTTTCAGCAATTTTGGAGAGTTACTGTTTTGAAAGATAAAGGTCAGAGCAGAACTCAGAATGCAGTTATTGTCTTCCCTGTATTTGTTGCCAAGCCTTTAATTTCCAATAAGTTAATTCAAACTGTAGAGTCTGTACAAAAGTAAACTTAG
Organism: Oryctolagus cuniculus; assembly: GCF_051225735.1. Taxonomy (NCBI): domain Eukaryota; kingdom Metazoa; phylum Chordata; class Mammalia; order Lagomorpha; family Leporidae; genus Oryctolagus; species Oryctolagus cuniculus. The sequence goes on along the minus strand of NC_142874.1, from coordinate 61,195,426 downwards.
TTTTTAAAATAAAAGAGTAATACTGGTTTTCAGGTTTTGGATAAGAATGCTCAAAACATGGCAACTCCAACATTAATTCAGCTATAAATGTCACATTTAACATCATTCATGTAAAAGTCATTAAGACAGAAACGCATTATTTAAAGAAGAAGGCATGGTGCTTGTGGTTAGATATTTTCTTAAGAAAAATTCACTTCATGTTTGGTTTCACCCATCAGATCTTTTTTTCTTCAGACGTAATGCTTCTAATTCTCTTCCTCTATGTCCCTGTATTCATAAGCTTGATGTTTATGTATTCCTTCACTAGTGTTAACACCAAGGGGAAATTGGCTGTGTTTAGAAAAGAGAAGTGTAAAATCATATTTCTGTGGTAGCCTTGAAATTTGTTTCTACATAGTAACTTAAAATATTTGAACATTTGTAGGTTTTGGGCAGAGTGTGTTAAGCAAAGGATCATTACCCTGACCTACATGCTCTTTCTTCTGTGTAGTTTCCTATATCGATGTTTTAAAATGCATATAATTTACTTCTTGACCTGTTCATTTTCAAAGAAACCACTCTCTAGTTTAGAAATAAAGAAAATGTGTTTTCCTGTTAGATTTGATGGTATTTACAAAGAGGTCAAGTCAGTTTTATATTACCCGCACATAGGACTCAGTTTCTGATGTTTTATTCATATACAACCATGAAACAAATATAGATAATGCAGTGCTCAGACTTAAGAAAGCATGAAAAAGACCCAAGAGTAAAAATCATATTGTAAAAACAATAGTATTGTTGGGGAGATGGCAATATGTATACTGACAGAAGTTTCACATCTTTAAAATGTATTTTTACAGTAAATTTCACTTTACATGATAATTGCAATTCAGTGATTATCATCATGTCAACATAGTATAGTCTTATAATTGAACAGAACCTGATGACATTGGAATTGTCTCACCACTCATCAAACAAGCACAGAAAGGAAAAGAAAATCGAAATTAGATGAATAATCTTTTGAATAAATAAGAAAACAGTTTTATACTTGCTTGCTTTGTCTGTGCAACTTATATAGACTTTTCATTGCCATATATGAAAGTCTTTCTGCTTGGAAGGATGACATTGAAAAAAATGGCTATAAGCCTCACAGATACACAATTCTGTAAGAAGGCTGTACTGAGAGCAACCCTGAAACAACATCTCTGATTTTCAAAAGGCAGGAGGTAGCTTTTGTTTTGGTAACCAAGTTTTTTCATTTCACCATTCTACTACCTCTGCATATTTGTGTGTATACTTTGCGCTTTGTGGTCAGACATGATGGTATAGGTTCTGAATTGACAATATAATCTGGAAGCTGAATGGACAAAGAAAGTGACTAACGTGCTATGTATATTTCTATCTCCTTATACCATTAGCAAGCATTGTACTTAATTTAGCCTTTGAGTCCCTATTTTTTAATATTTTCACTATTTGCAAGAATTAACATATAAATATTAAAGATTTTTTAATTTATTTGAAAATCAAAGTTTTATATAGAGAGGGACACACACACAGACACACAAACACACAGACACACACACACACACACACACAGAGAGAGAGAGAAAGAGAATCTTCCATATGCTGATTCACTCCCCAAATGGCCGCAAGTGCAGGAGTTGGGGCATGCTGAAGCCAGGAGCTTCTTCTGGGTCTCCCAAGTGGGTGCAGGGGTCCAAGCACTTGAGCCATCTTCTGCTGCTTCCCAGGCACATTAGCAGGGAGCTAGATCAGAAGTGGAGCAGCTGGGTCTGAAACTGGCACACATAGGTCGCTTAAACTACTATGCCACAACATTGGCCCCAAATAGTGCTATAAAAATAATATTGTAAAACTTCTTGCATCTTAGAATTACTTGATTTTTTCTCTTATAAATCTCACATACAATAGGAGTTTTCAGTTTTGCTAAGTACCTAAACTTTTTGCTATTATCATTTTAGATATTTTTCATCACTCTTAAATTATTCTAAGTTCTAAAAAAGACTATGGGGATATGAGAAGCTGTTGTAGTACCATCATCATTCTTCAATGTTTTTAATGAATTGCTACACACATTGCTTCATTATTTTTAAGGGACAAGGGAAGCCAAGCTTTGTAGGCTGCCGCTAGTTTTCTTTGAACAACATTGAGATTTCAGTTACTTCATTTGGCACCAAAGATGAGAAAGGGAAAAAAAGGTGAAGTTAGATCTTTCACAATAATTAGAAAATAAATTCATAGAGACATACAACAACTGTGTGGAGCTATACTATCAAATACTGTAGCCACAAGTAGTCACATATTCAGCAACTCAAATGTACTCAGTTAAAATATAGTGTATGCGGGGCCGACGCTGTGGCGTAGTGGGTAAAGCTGCCGCCTGCAGTGCTGGCATCCCAAATGGGCACTGCTTCAAGTCCCGGCTGCTTCACTTCTGATCCAGCTCTCTGGTATGGCCTGGAAAAGCAGTAGCAGATGGCCCAAGTCCTTGGGCCCCTGCACCTGCTTGGGAAACCAGGAAGAAGCTCCTAGCTCCTGGCTTCGAATAGGTGCAGCTCTGGCCATCGCAGCCAACTGGGGAGTGAACCAGCAGATGGAAGACTGCTCTCTCTCTGTCTCTTTCTACCTCTCTTTCTATGCAGCTCTGATTTTCAAATAAATAAGTAAATCTTAAAAAAAGTAATTTAGCCGACCCCGCGGCTCACTAAGCTAATCCTCCGCCTTGCGGCGCCAGCACACTGGGTTCTAGTCCCAGTCAGGGCACCGGATTCTGTCCCAGTTGCCCCTCTTCCAGGCCAGCTCTCTGCTGTGGCCAGGGTGTGCAGTGAAGGATGGCCCAAGTCCTTGGGCCCTGCACCCAATGGGAGACCAGGAGAAGCACCTGGCTCCTGCCATCGGATCAGCGCGGTGCGCCGGCCGCAGCGCGCCAGCCATGGCTGCCATTGGAGGGTGAACCAACGGCAAAGGAAGATCTTTCTCTCTGTCCACTCTGCCTGTCAAAAAATAAAAATAAAAAAATATTTTAAAAAAAGTAATTTATGCATACATATCCACTATATTCTGTATGCTCAGTATGAAAAATATTATCTATCCCATAATACTTTACTTAGTTTCCTATCTAAATAATAGTGTTTGTAATCCATACAATTAAATAAAACATTAAAATTAAATTTACCTTTTTTTTTTTACATTTTCAATATAGCTGTGAGAAATTTAACTGTATTAGGTAGCACTAGTACCCTATTAACAATTTTAAAAAAATCCACCTCTGGGGTAAGCATTAGGTGCACTGGTTAAAATGCTGTATGGAATGCCCACTTTCCTTATTGAAGTGTCTGGGCTTGAGTCCTTGCTCTGTTCCCAGTTACAGGTTCCTACTAGGAGGAACACTCTAGGAGCCAGCAGATGATGTCTCAAGTACATGGATCCCTGACACCCATGTGGAACTTTGAGTTCCCAACTTCTGACATTAGCCTGGCCCTGCCTTGGTTGTTGCAGGCATGTGTGAAGTGAATTAACATCAAATGGGGGAATCTCTCTCAAATAAAAAAATTGAAAAGAAAGTATAAAAAAAAAAAAGGTGGAACTCTACTCTCCACTCTAGAGGTTTTTTTTTTTATATATAGAAATTATCATGTAAATAAGATGTCACACAATAAATTTTAGAGTACAATACTAGAGTTAAATTTTTTAATGAAATAATCAGTTCATGAAATACACATTTCTTAATAAATGAAACAACTCATGGTAACTTCATCCAATTAATCAAAAGCTGACTTTATCATATAAAATATTTCTAAAAGGATATAGACCATCCTTTTAGAAATTACAAGATTTTATTTCTAAAGATGTAAGAATAAAATAGATGTTGGAGTAGGCATGCCCCATTCCCTGCCAAGGAGTCTAGTCACATATTCCCCTCCAATTTGAGATGAGATCTAACAGAAATGCTTTAAATACGCACCCTTTACAGATATGACTTAAATTGCATCAGGATCCAGACATTAGTATCCTTTACTTATGTAGGAAAGAAAAATTATGTTTTAATATGCTGTCCAAATCTACTCTCAAGAATCTTTCTCCTTTTTGAAGGAGAGGGATCCTTAAACTTGCCATTCGGGGAAGTTGATCTGTTATTGTTTGAGTGTGTTCTCTGTGTGACCAGTGTCTTTACCACCACCTTCTCCTCCCTTTTGCTGTCCCCAAAAGGCATGAGAGTTTGAGAAAACTCCTGTTTATGGAGGAGAAGACTCTATAACATAACACAGAGCTGTGTTCTTTCTCCTTGAATTTCAGTAAGCTGCAAGACTGTTGGCTAGAGTGGTCTCTAAATTGCTTGCACTTGTATCTGTCAAGATGACCACAGATGAAATTTTCCATTCTCTTGTTGGGTGAGTTCCCAGTATTTCTCCCAGCCAAACCAAGTTTGAATCAGACAGACTCTGCAGATTTGTCTTGAGTTTTTGCCATGTCCTCCACCTGGAGCCTGGCTTAGGATGTCCATCCATCACTCTCTAGGGCAAGGTCATCTCTCCCCTTGTAAGATAGCGCTTTGGATTTTAACTCAGCCTTGAGGCATGCTGGAAAATTGTGCATCATTATTATCTTGATCTTCTCCCAATTTCCTACGTCATGCTGCCATTTTTAGTTTGTATTAACATATTTGGCTCGAATCGGGAATTCTTGCTTAGTTGCCACTCCAAGAATTCCAAGATGGGTTGGAGCACAATCTTTCAGCTTTCCATTAAAATTATATAATACCACAGTTTCTAAGAGCTTTGTCATGGAGGATAGGAGCCAGAAAATACTTGTCTGATTACAGCAACTTCCTCAAGGAGTGTTTCCATTCCAATGCCTCTTCTTCCAGGAGTGGAAGTGTTCTATCTTTTTTTTTTTTCTTTTTTGACAGGCAGAGTTAGCCAGTGAGAGAGAGAGACAGAGAGAAAGGTCTTCCTTCCTCTGGTTTACCCCTCAAATAGCCACCACAGCTGGCGCGCTGTGCAGATCCAAAGCCAGGAGCCAGGTGCTTCTCCTGGTCTCCCACGTGGGTGCAGGGCCCAAGCACTTGGGCCATCCTCCACTGCCTTCCCAGGCTGTAGCAGAGAGCTGGACTGGAAGAGGAGCCACCGGGACAGAACCGGTGCCCCAACCGGGACTGGAACCCGGGGTGCTGGTGCCACAGGCAGAGGATTAGCCAAGTGAGCCACAGCGCCGGCCTCTGTGTATCTTTATTTTACATCTGTTGTACACATCCTCTTCATCATCACATCCTTTACTTTTCCCTCTCATGTGTTGCAGTGAAAGCTGGGTGGAGCAAGTATCTCATCGAATCTTAGCTAGAAAATTTCAACGATGACTTAAGAACATTATAAGCTCATCATGAAATTACCTATAATTAATTAAATAAGATTCTAAACAACTGAGAGTATATATCTTCATTTGAAATGATAATGCTAATTATAACTTCAGCTTTTACTTGGCTATGGAAAAGTGTCTGCTTTTTCCTGATGCTATCTTTTCACTGTATTATGACTCAAGTTTATATAATGCTTTACCTGTTGTTAAAATGAAAATTTCTGAATAGAGATACATAATTTTGTCAAGAGATCATTTAAAATCTCACTGTAGGTATGAGGATAAATAAAGAAATTATGTATATGAAAAGAGATAATTTTTATGAATTGGGATATATATATATAGTCTCTTTTTAAATTTGTTCCATTAAGCTAGGGTACTTCAAAACATAAAAATAGACATTTGAATTATGCAAGAAGAGAAATAATGGAAACTATTTAAAAAAATCTAAAATACAATTTGATTATGAGAAAAAACAGGCATCTGGCCAATTTATTTCAGAAAATATACTATTCAGAATGAAAAAAGAGCCTCGCCACAGCAAAATCAGAGTTGTAACAATAAAGGCAATTATGAAAATAAACACGATGCTATTGGCCTTAGCTCACTAAACCCATTTTAAGTAACTTTTCAGAAATCAAGGTTTCCATTCACCATAGAATGAGTTTGGAACCCATAACTCATCCACACAATAAAAAATCTAAAGAAACAGAAAATCAGTAACTCTTCTTAGATCCATCAGAGAATTGGGGCCACATCTGGCAAATCCATGCTTCCCGAATCAGAGAGTCAAACAGGTAGAAACAGATACTCTCAGCTTCCTGGGGCAGACACCCTCATGAGAACCAGTACTGGGGTAGAAAGTCTAAAGAGGGATTGACAAATTGCTGGAGGATCAACACGGACAAAACGTCAGGGCAATCTAGAGTTAGCAGTTCCCCACAATTTCGTGAGATCTACATCCAGAAACTGCATGCTTTCACAAAGATGATGAGGGGGAAAAGAGGAAAAAAAAAACACTTTGCACTTCCACAGGGAGAAAGAAGAAGTGGTCATTGTGAGGTAACTCTAGGGCAGGCCTTGTTAAGTAGAACTTTGCCAGAATCTCATAGACTGGTGTTTTCACCAGCTCTTAATCCACCCGCAGGAAGGAAAGTATCCAATCCCAGTCCACCCCAGACTTCCTGTCTTACCTGAGGGTAGGTGGGAAACAGAAGCACTTGTGAAGGTCACAACTCAGGGGCACAAGTTCACTGAAATACCTGGATCTGAGGACTTAGAACATAACCACAGGTCAGTGGACCACTTCCTTCCCCTCCATCATTCATCAATAGAGTTCCTTTATAGTAACAGAGGTATGCAGCTGCATTCTATCAGCCTCAAGTAAAGAAAGTGAGAAAAAGATGGCTTTAAACATTTTGGAGTCTCTAAAGCAGAAAAACAAGTGGCAACTGATTTAACAGACTAAAGAAAATTATGCTCAAACCTGCATTGGAGAACTCATCATGGTGACAGTTTATTCCATGAAAACCTCAAAGCCACAGGAGTCAGGGTCATGAGTTATTTTGAGAGAAGGTGAAGATGATCAGGAAGAGTTTGGTGGACTATAGAGGATTTCAGAGCTATAGATCCTCCCCCACTCCCCAGGGGAAGTGAAGCTTAATGTACACATTTGCTTTCTGAAACAGATGATGATATGGGAAGCAAGTTGAAAAGAGTCTATTTAGGGAAAATTTCTGTACTGAATCGTAAGACATTTTGGCTAATCTTTTTCTATTCAATTGCTAGAATTTTGGTAGCTATAGGGTATGGAACAGGCAGGTGTTTGGAAGCTCTATGGAATAGGATTAACATGACAGATTAAAAACATGTTTATAGATAATGACTTAGGTGTTCACCACTAAAAATGGTCTTGTCAGATCCTTCTACTGTAACATACACATTAGACATGTTCATTTATGAACACAAGGCTTGCTAGCAGCTTATAACAGCTTTAAAAAAAAGATTTATTTTATTTTATTTGAAGGAGAGGTGGAGAGGTCTTCCATCTGCTGATCCACTCCCTGGATGGTTGTAATGGCTTCAAATGAAAAAAAAGGAAGGCAAAGCATTTATGCAAAAATTAATTTGGAGAAATCAGAGATTAGTAAATTTTTAATATAAATATTAACATGATCAATGGTAAGAAAAGATGTTTCAGACAAAATATAAGCAGAATTTTATCCAAAGGCATATCAAAAAATAAAATATTTTGGAATTTAAATATATATTAGAAAAATGAGAAACTCACTAGGTAAGAAGAAAATTGTGGGCACTCTTGGAGAAAGTCAAGGGAAAAGACATAAATGGGAGTGGTGGGCGGTGCTGTGTCATAGTGGGTTAAAACCCTGCCCTGTAGCACTGGCATCCTATATGGGCACCGGTTCCAGTCCCAGATGCTCCACTTCTAATCCAGCTCTCTGCTATGGCCCAGGAAAGTAGCAGTAGAAGGTAGCCCAAGTCCTTGGGTACTTGCATCCACATGGGAGACCCAGAAGAAGCACTTGGCCCCTGGTTTCGGATGAACCCAGATCCAGATGTTGTGTACATTTGGGGAGTAAACCAGAGGACGGAGGACCTCTCTGCCTCTGCCTCTCTGTACTCTATCTTTAAAATAAGTAAAAAATAAATCTTTAGAAAAGACAGAGAGAGAGAGAGAAAGAGAGAGAGAGAGAGAGAAGTATAGGGAAATATGCAGAGAATTTGAGGACAAGTCCAAGAAATTCAACAATCAAATAATTGTCATTCCAGGAAGGAAAAGAAAAATAAGTAAACAATCAGGAAACTATCAAAGAAACCACTAAACCACTTAGAAGTTTCTTAGACTATAAGAAAGTTAGTTTTCTGATAGAAAAATTTCACCAATTGCTCTCAAAGTTTGATAAAATTATCTGTATTGCTAGGCTGATTCTAAACTTCTAGAATTCCATTAGTTATATAAAGGATGAAGAGCCAGAATGGAAGTCAATTCTCAAGTTCTATGCTGAAACCTAAAAGGTTTTTAAAAGTTTGTATTTATTTTCATTTTATTTGAAATGCAGAGAGAGAAAGAAAATGTGTTCATTCTGCAAAGGCCTACATCATTCAGGGCTGGATTAAGATCCACACTAGGGCCCAGGAACTCCATTCAGGTCTCTCACATGGGGGACAGAGACCTAAGTAATTGAGTCATCACTGCTACCTCCTTTGGTGCGCATTAACAGGAAACGGGATCTGAAGCAGAGCTGGGACTTGAACCGGGTGCTCTGATATTTAAACCTGAGTATAAAATAACTCCAACAAGTTCATGGAAAATACATATTATGAAAAAAACTGCACATGAATTTTTAAAAATTTGCACTAAAATAAATTTATCTTTTTTTTAAAAAAAGATTTTCTTATTTATTTGAAAGGCAGAGCTACAGACAGGCAGAAGCAGAGAGAGAGAATGTCTTCCACCCACTGGTTCACTCCCTAAATGGCCACAAGAATCAGGGCTGTTCTGATCCAAAACCAGGAGTCAGGAGTTTCTGCCAGGTCTCCCACACTGGTTCAGGGGCTCAAAACCTTGGGCCATCTTCTGCTGTATCGCAAGCCATAGAAAAAGGATTGAAGTGGAGCAGCCGAGACTCGAGCCAGCACCCATATGGGATGCCAACACTGCAGGTGGCAGCTTTACCCACTATGCCACAGTGTTGACCCCATAAATTTATAATTAATTGTTTTTTTCCATGAACTTGAAGCACCCTTATATAGATATTGTAATATATGTGAGGTTTCAACATCACATTTTCCAATCATGCTCTTCTTTCCCCCACCCCCTGCAAAGCTACCAGATTAGAGTAGTAATAGAGTAAATCAAACAAGAGTGTTCAAAAACAGGAATATCTGGAGATGAGGACTACATCTGGTCTTAAATGCAACTAACTCAAATTGATGAGAAGGTTATAAAATAGATTTTTTTTCAGGAACATACAATTTATATGTAAATATTGAGATTTTTATAAATCTGAGGCTAATTTTGGAAGTGAATTTTTAATAAGGACTTAAGAAATTAAGCCTCTGAGCATCTGATGCTGCTGTCTTCATTCACTCTCTTGCCTAAATATAATGGACTACTCTTATACTTCCATTGTAGATACTTTGATTATGCTACTCAGAACTGCTTCTCAGGGATCAATGGACATCAATAGTAGCCTAATGCTGCATTATGTCACTTCATCTCATTACATAGACATTACCTCACATATTACAAGAAGGGTGAGGGCAGTATAATAACAAATTTTGAGAGAAAGGAGGATCACTTTTATATAATTTTATTACTGCATACATTTTATAATAGTATGTTATTATTATTATTATTGTTATTAACTCTCTTACTGTTGGAGCTCCAGGTCTGGAGCCAGGTCTACCATATGGGTAACAAGGGTAAATTACTGGTGCCACTGCCTGCTGTCTCCTAGGATCTGTTTTGATGGGGAGATAAAATGAGGAGCCAGAGCTAGGAATCAAACCCAGGCACTATGATATGGGGTGCAGGTGTCTCGATGAGTATCTTAACTGCAAAGTCAAATGATCAACCATCTTCCTTCTTTTTTTCAAAAGTGAGAATAAAAATAACTGTCTGACCTATTACAGCTATTAAGAAAAAGTATGGAGAAAATGTAAGCACAATATCTATAAAATTATAAAAACCCAAAATATTTTAAATATTACTAATACTAGGTCATTGAATGGAAATACAAAATGGAATTAATTGGGGGATTCAAAATTTGGCATTAGGAGAATATTGACATTATCATGAGTCACAAAGAGTAAAGATATTTTTGAGATGGAAGTGGGTACATTAACCAGTAGCTCAAATATCCATTACTCCACACCGGGCTAACCCCCAGGCCAGAAACAGGTTTGGGAGGCATTGCACCAGAGCCAAGCCCTTCTATCAGCTTTCACTGTCACCTGGATCAGGGATAGACATGGTCTTCTGTGGCTTGATTGCATGCAGCTCCGCGATGTATGCCAGAAAATAAATTTGCCAAAGTATAATAGTTTTCTGTCAGGCAAAGAGAGCTCAGAAAGCAGAAAGAGAAGAAGAAGGATTGAGTTTTTTATAAAAAGCTTTCAATAGCTGTATCGACTAAACCTGGTTAATTTTAGATCCTCTCACAAAAGAGTAGCCTTGGTTTGTCCCTTGGTGCATTGACATTGCTGTGCACTTTTAGAAAATATCCCTCAGGAGAATGTCATGGATTTTCCTGTGTTTTCCAGTGTGTAACTGTTGTTGACTATTAGTGCTCTGATTCTGGTTGTTTTATACAGTGTTCAGATATTCTGTTAAGTATGGATTATATCTCCAGTCTTCCCTTTGCTCCAGTCATTTTTGTATGGCCCTAAATACATTGTGAAAAGCCATCTGCAGTTTTTCTGCAAAAATAACATCTGAATGCTCCCAACTGTGTGTTTCAAATGAGATACTTTACCTTCTTAGAATCTTCTATCATGGAATTAGCACTTGATCTAAGCTGTGCTTAGCCCAGGCATGGAATTCTCACTCAAACTGGGCATATCAGAGCTTGTTCCCTGGATGGTAACCTTTTCTTCCATTCTGGTGATTAAGCTGTAAGGTGGGAGAGTTTTCGGTAGTCCTGATTCTTACCTTGTTGAAGTCAGTCAAAGGAAAGATTATGCAGCAATCATAGACAAAAAGGAATGGGGAGAGCAAAAGGAGGTGCAGAATGGGAAGAGTGAAAAAGAAGAGAAAGATGGACAGGTGATGGATGGTGGGAGTAGGAAAGAAAGGGGATGTGGAGGAGGCAGTTCTGTGTGATTATTTTATTTGCCCACCAGTTCTTCATGTTAGATTTGTCTCATCACTGAACACATTTTCACAATTACATCTCAGTTTTCTGGAACTTAAATTACAAATCTCACAAAGCCCATGGTAATTTTTATTTTGACATTTTTAGAGAAAGGAAGACAGAGACAGAGAGTGGGGGAGAGACAGAGAAAGAGAGACAGAGAGGCAGCAATCTTTCATTTGCCGTTTCCCTCCCAAAATGCTCTCAACAGTCAAGTTTGGGACAGGCTAAAGCCAGTAGCCCCCTGGTTCAATCTGCACTGCCTCTATGTGTGGCAGGAGTTCAAGTACCTGAACCGTCATCTGCTGCCACCCAGGACGCACATTAGTAGGAAACTGGATAAGAAGTGGAGAAGGGACTGTGATAGCTTAACTGCCGCACCAAACAGTCATTTTTAGATGACAGTTTCACTACCTTTTTTTTTTTTTTTTAAGATTTATGTATTTGAAATCCAGAGTAACACAGAGGGGGAGAGAAACAGCAAGGAGAAGAGCAAAGCAAGAAGATAGAAGAGAGAGAAAGAATCTCCCATCCACTGATTCACTTCTGAGATGACCACAGCAGCCAGGACTGGGCCAGCCAGAAACCAGAAGGCAGGCACAACATCCAGGTATCTTACGTGGGTGGCAGGGACTCCGGTAATTGAGCCATCTTCTGCTGCTTCCCAGACATATTATCAGGGAGCTGAATTGGAAGCAAAGCCACAGGGATTGGAGCCAGCATTCCTATATGGGGTGTAGGTGTAATAAGTGGTGGCTTAAAATCACCATGATCAGTGTGTGTGTGTGTGTGCGTGTGTGTGTGTGAGAGAGAGATAGATTTATACATGATTTTCTTTTCAAATTTAATTCACATTTAAGTCACAAAAATTGGCAAGCATTGATAACAAATATTTTTTACCTTCATAAAGACTCATTATTTATTATATGAATAAAGAATTATTTACTTCAAGCTACTGACCCCAGAAGTGTAATTTGGAAACAAGATAGAATAGTGATGCTGAAAATTTTATCTCTATCCTTTTGTAAGTTATAACCTATCTTAATATTTTCTAGCTATCTCTTTCTCATACTTTGATTCTTACATTCATAGTCTCTCTTTTTAAATTTCATATTAGCAAGTTAATTTAACTTACGTGTTTATACAGACGATCATCATTTTCTCTCTGAGACTTCCAAATTAAATAGTGTTCTATTATAACGAATCATGCAGTAGAGTAAATTACTAACTTACATATGAATCTCATTGAATTAGGAAAAGTACTGAACAAATGAGCAAGTATATTACGTGTTTTAATATTATGTCAGTTCTGTTCAATTAAATACCTGATTATAGCACTTAAAATGACAAAGTTTTAAAAATGTTAAAAAGTTGTGGAGTTACTAAGGGAAAGGTATCAAATAGACTATTTTCTATTTTTTCTATTATCATTTTAATTGTGTCACCTGGGATTTTTTTTCTTTTCTTCCAATGAATTGTGCCTAGTTTAATGCATAATGATTTTAAGAACTCATAATAGAAAGAAAGTAAACACCTCTCTAATTTTTAATATGGTCACCCCCTGTGTGACACATGAGGTAGATGATAATATTCATTATATTAAAAGTGATATTGTTGTTATGAAGAATGGATTAATTCTTACAAATGAAGCATAGATTGATAACTAATCTATATATTTTATATTTGATCAAAATATTACCTTCTTCCTTTGCTTCTTGCTTGTCATCTTTTTCTTTTTCTGCCTTTTCTTAAATTAAAAGATTCATTTATTTAAAAGGCAGAGGGTCAGAGGAACAGTGAAATACAGAGAGAGAGAGAGAGAGACAGAGAGAGGGAGAGAGAGAGGTCTTCTATCCACTGGATAGAGGCAGAGAGGAAGAGAGATTTTCCATCAACTGGTTCACTTCCCAGATGGCTGGACCAAGCCTAAGCCAGGAGTCTGAAATTCCATTTGGTTTTTCCATGTGGTTCAGGGGCTAAGTACTTGTGATATGATTAAAACAAGTAGCAAGATTAAGATTACACTGGAAGCCACAGCTACTCTACCTCATGTAATCCTATCCACCCATCTGTCAATTACATTACTCTTTCCCCAGGATGTACCTCTTCTCACCTGGGACCTAGAGACATATGTAACCACTAAGCTCATAAAACTATCTTTTCCTAAGATCATAAAACTATCATGTTGCATGTCCTGTTTGTAACTGTACTTAGAATGCTTCTATAAGTAAAAGGCCAGAGCCTGGAATAGGAATTTAGGCCTAACCTAGTCCAAAACACTTGGGCCATCTTCTGCTGCTTTTCTAGGCACACTAACAGGGAGCTGGATTGGAAGTAGAGCAGTCAGGACTTGAAACAGCATTCATACTGGATGTTGGTGTTCTACGCATCTTAATCTGCTGCACCACAATGCTGACCCTAGACTTATCATTTATAATAATTTTGGCTACCAGTTAAAGAATGACTTGGATGATTGGTTTGAGAAAACTAGTTGGTCCAGAGACAACCATTTTGGAGATGTTTATCTAAAGTATAGTGGCCAGAACAGTATAGTACCAAGAAACATTGAGAAAATTAAGGAATATTGTGCTATTATTGGATTTGACAGGATGTGGTCCTGGGTGACTGCAGCTGGGAGAGTCTGCACGGGTAATGCATCAACTCTTCTCTCTAGCGTTACACTCCCTACAGAATCTTGACAAATAACCAAGATGTATGTATATTTTTTAAATCTTTTTTTTTTTTTTTTTGACAGGCAGAGTGGACAAGTGAGAGAGAGAGACAGAGAGAAAGGTCTTCCTTTGCTGTTGGTTCACTCTCCAATGGCCACAGCGGCCGGAGTGCTGCGGCCGGCCCACAACGCTGATCCGAAGCTAGGAGCCAGGTGCTTCTCCTGGTCTCCCGTGGGGTGCAGGGCCCAAGCACTTGGGCCATCCTCCACTGCACTCCCTGGCCACAGCAGAGAGCTGGCCTGGAAGAGGGGCAACCAGAACAGAATCCGGCACCCCGGGTTCTAGTCCCGGTCGGGGTGCCTGTGCCGCAGGCGGAGGATTAGCCTATTGAGCCATGGTACTGGCCTAGTATTTCTTTTTTTTTTTGACAAGCAGAGTTAGACAGTGAGAGAGAGAGACAGAGAGAAAGGTCTTCCTTCCATTGGTTCACTCCCCAAATGGCTGCTATGGCCGGTGCACCACGCTGATCCGAAGCCAGGAGCGAGGTGCTTCTCCTGGTCTCCCATGTGGGTGCAGGGACCAAGCACTTGGGCCATCCTCCAGTGCCTTCCTGGGCCACAGCAAAGAGCTGGACTTGATGAGGAGCAACTGGGACAGAACCGGCACCCCAACTGGAACTAGAACCCAGGGTGCTGGCTCTGCAGGTGGAGGATTAGCCTAGTGAGCCGCAGCACCGGCAAAGATGTATTTCTATTTCTGGAAAGTATTATCTAGTTCATCCAAAACTTCATCCTTATCATAGACTGCAACTCCATGTAAAAAGAAAATGAAATTAATTTGCTGAAGTTTGTATTTGGTAGGCTCATGTGAACTACTGAATCACCTATGGAAATACCAAAATTACTATGTGACAAAGGAGAGAGTAATATATATATAATATCTATGCTTAATATGGCCTTCTCATGAGAATGAAATCATAATCCAGCATTATTTTAAGCATAGATAATGAAATACTAGATTTTATATTCACTTTTAACCCAGTGCATGTAGAATATTGTATAGTATACATTATATACAATATAAAATATTGAATATTTGATTATTACAGAATTACATGCAGTATATGATTTAATGCATTAATCATGCATCATATGGTACATGACTTCGTTAATATATGCATATTTAAATGCATTTTAAAACTGGAACTCTCTGTAAACCATTCCAACACATAATGATATTCAACATAAAATGATATCATTAGACCTTATTCAGGGAATTTCCTGATTAAGCTATTAGAGAGATGAGTAATAAAATATGCCTTCCTTGGAAAGCAGCTTCTTTAGGTCTAAGTCTTGAAGATGGCACTCTAGTGAGTCTCTAGAAACACTATCTTCTAGCATATATTTAACAAGTAAGTGTCTTCAGCCTGTCCGTTGCTGTTAGGTTTCATAGACTTCTGGTATTTGGGGACTGGGACACAGTTGAAGTGCTGAAATCCGTAAATTTTTTTTATATATTGGGTGTAAACTTCAATGAAAATTTGCAAATGTTATATTTTAATATAAAATGGTAATTATATGAAAACTCAAAAATAATTCTTATTCATAAGCATACAGAGTTTGATTTGTTCAGTTTACAGTTTAATTAGTTATGCATTATGATTTACTGGACACTATGGAGAATATTACGCAGGGAAAGAAAAACGAAACACTTGAAACAAATTTCACAGTTTCACATGAGCCTGCTTAGCTAGATGGCATTAGTATTTCAACTTGTTGTCACTTCTTTAGAGTTTTCAGACAATAGGATGCAATGGCTGGGATGAGAAACAGTGAGCTATCTGGGTGAATTTGATTAAGGATTCTAGTTTACCATTAAGTGATCATAAATAACTTGGGAATTTTTTTCTTCAGCTTGGAAAATGCTTTCAATCTGGGATAATACTGAAATATTAAAAACTTTAAGCCAAAGTATTTTTTTTCTTATCTAGTTAGAGGGCTGCACTTAACGACCATGGTGACTGTGACACTAGATACTGTCACTCTGTCCTTCAGTAGCATTTCATATTTGGGTCAGTTACAGTACAATTAGCTTATAGCATAGAGAGATTGCTTTGACAAATTATATTTAAGTTGTATAAACTTCAAATTAATTTGGTAGGAAAGTTAATTGAGTAGTGATTCCGATAGCAGATTCGTCTGCTTTCACCCTGATTCTAAATTATTAATCCAATGTTTTTCAAGTTTCATAGCTTTTAACTAAGTGTCTAGTATTTTGACTTAAAATATATTTCTTTTCTAGCCTTAATAATTCTACCTAGTTTAACCTTATGAGATGTATGCTATTTTAGCATTTTCATATCACAAGTAAAAAAACCAAAGATCAGAGAGATTAAAGACCTTGCTCAGGGCCACGTCGATGTAAACTAGAAGACAAAATTCAATACATAGGTCTTTTAAATTCACATCTAAAACTGTTTCCATAGTAATTTTGCCGTGGTAAAGTAATTAATTTTTGTGAAAGTCATATTATATTTAGAATATCAAATTATTAATTTATTTGATAATATCAAATGAAACAAAATGCTAGTAGCTAATAAGTAGCTTCTTTTCTGGTAAATACCAAAGTTGTTTTTTTTTTTTAATTTTGATGGTAATAGAATGTTATATTTCAAGGGATGTTTTCATGAGACTGTGGAAATTTAAGTTCTCATTTTCTCTTTATACAAATCTAAGTGTCAAGTCAGGAGTATATATTATATACTGTAGCAAATAAACTGGTGCATTATTAATGGTGGCTTGAGTTTCTCTTCAAACTAGTGCTTTTTTTGGTGATATTCTCACACTTGTCAAAATTCATTCTTCTCACAGCATCTCTAGAATCTGAGCACAGCACTCTGAACTTTCTTATTAAAGAATTCCTGAAAGGTCTTTTATTTGATTGGGAAACTTTAAATGACTTCTCAAAAATCAAAATAGCAGCTGATGGGGCTGGCACTGTGGCAGAGTGGGTAAAGCCATCGCCTGAAGCGCCAGCATCCCATATGGGCATTGGTTCGAGTCTTGGCTGCTCCACTTCCCTTTCATCTCTCTGCTATGGCCTTGGAAAGCAGTAGAAGTTGGCCCAAGTCCTTGGGCCCCTGCATTTGAGTGGGAAGGCCTGGAAAAAGATCCTGGCTCATGGCTTCAGATCTGTGCAGCTCCGGCGGCTGTGGCCAATTGGGGAGTGAACCAGTGATGGAAGACCTCTGTCTCTCTCTCTCTCTCTCTCTCTCTGCCTCTCCTTCTCTCTCTCTGTAACTCTGATTTTCAAATAAATAAAAAGCCAACAACTGGCACTGTGGTTTAGCAGGTAAAAGGTGCCACCTATGGTGTCAGCATCCCATGTGGGCGCCAGTTCCAGTCCTGGTTTTTCCACTTCTGATCCACCTGCCTTCTGATGGCCAGGGAAAGCAGTGGAAGATGGCCCAAATCCTTGGGCCCCTGCACCTGTGTGGAAGACCTGGAAGAAGTTCCTGGCTCCTGGCTTCCATTTGGCCAAGCTCTGGCTGTTGTACTTATTTGAGGAGTGAACCAGCAAATAGAGGACCTCTCTCTTTCTTTCTGCCTCTATTACTCTGCCTCTCAAACAAATAAATAAATCTTTAAGAAAAGGGAAAAAGTGGATACCATCTAAAAAAAAAAAGCCAAAACAAAATATAGCAAAACAACAAAAACTCATTCACAAGAAATTAATAATTGCATTAGGTATTATTAAATCCCAGGAAATAATTCAGAGAACAATGAAAGCATTTAAAAGTGTTGAAGGACACTGCTGAGAAGCTGGGGAATAAAAAATTTTTAGAGTATAGAATGAGTAGAATCTATTTGAAAGATGTAAGTATCACTTATGTCTGTGTGACTGCTGACAAGTTATCTCAGCACTTGGTATCTCAGCTTTCTCATCTGCAGCACAATGGTAATAGTGATGTCTACCTCAGTGTGAAGATGGAAAGGAAATACCTAGACGACGGACACAAAATAAGCGCTTTTGCAGGTTGTTCTAATTGCTATCATCAACTAAACTGGAAAAGTCCTGAACAATACAGGAGTCCTATGTGCAAGATCTTACATACTTGAATCATAAGCAGCAGTGGGGCCCACAAATCAAGGCCCCTCTTGGCCTGCCTGCTCTTCCTGTCTGTGCTGCTTTGGTTTTACTCACCATTCTCTTATTCATTCTACAGATTCTCACTGTTTGGTCTCAGGAATGTCTGCATTAACTCAGATGATATGATAAAATGCTTTCCTTTTATTTGGAGGGTAGGGAAAGGCAGTTCCTGCTGTTTGCCACAATAGGAGAAGACGGTTTCCTTTTACTCCAGGCTTGGAGAAGTGTCTTCTTTCTCCTTTGTGTTCTGTTCTCCATGGTAGCGTAGAGTTATGTAGATTTCTCTGCATTTATACAAGAAAAGGTTTACTCACTGCCTGAAAAAGTTCTCACTCTACTGTTCCTTATCAGAGTAATGTAGAATTGGTTATTGATATTTTATTCTTTAAAAAGCTTTGTAACATTTTTAATACAATACACATTAAAATAAAGCTTAAAATATTATCTTTCTTAAATTGTGAAAGTCCTGATCAATTCTGGTAGCTGTCATTTAGATATGGCAGAATTGATAACACCGTAAAGAAAATTTATTTTAAAAACTTTCGGTGGCTGCTGTCACGGCATAGCAGGTTAACTGGCTGCCTGCGGTGCTGACATCCCATAATAGAAAACCAGTTCGAGTCCTGGCTACTCCGCTTTCAGTTCAGCTCCCAGCTGATGGCCTGGGAAAGCAGAGGAAGTTGGTCCAAGTTCTTGGGCCCCCACCATCCACATGGGAGACCCAGAGACAGTCCAGGCTGCTGACTTCTGGTTGGCCTGGCCCTGGCCGTTGTGGCCATTTGAGGAGTGAGCCAGTGAGCAGAGGCTCTCTCTCCTCCTTTCTCTTTGTCACTCTGACTTTTAAATAAATAAAATAAATTAATTTCTTCCATTTAAATCTTTCTTTTGTATAATTTTCATTATTGCAGTCAAATATTTTTTGAATGAATGAAATCTATATAGAAATAATCCTCAGATTACTAACACATTTAATAAGTGTACATTATCTTGACATTTTTTGCTGAAATTCCCTAATTGATATTATAAAAAACTACATGAAATTTTAAATTCATCAGATATTAAATTCATTAATCTTTAAAAATTTCATCTTGTACTCACTAAAATTTATTCTACCTTGGAATTTGTTCAGATCAAACACATTCTCTGATATCTAGACAAGAAAAAGATTAAGCAACAGTGAAAAACCTAATTAGTATTTTTCACCTTCATCATCAAACATGGGTAGAAAAGTGATCAAAACCTTTTAATGGTCAGAAGCAGGCAAGTTTTGGGGCATTATCTTTCATCTAAAATAACTCTTTTCTGTATTATTTCTGAAGAGTCATTTGTCGGCCTACTTTGAAAGAGATTCAGAAGTTCTAGATTTAAAAGAAAATTATGGAATGATATTTTATAGCCTTACTTCATGCTTTTGCTGTTATTTGAAGTGAATGAAATGACTTCAAAAGTGAAAGAATTCAATTCTACAGGGCATTCCATCAAATTTACTGCAAATTAATTATGAATATATAGTTAATAATTATTTTATTTTTGTTAATACTCTGTCTTTAATTCTTTGAAGCAGATTATTTTAAACTATAACTTCAAGGGGGAAATGGCTTTATTGAGGCATAAAATTAACCAGCAAACCTTAAATATATAAAAACTTAAATTACAATGAAGGAAATAAGAAATTCAAACAGAAAATTTTGAAAACATGATGTAAAATCAAGTAATTTTCCATGATCTTAATCACATTTATTGCTTACTTATTAGTATCCAAGTCCTTCTTTTATATAAATTATTATAGATATCACCATATTATTATTGTCCATATTCATGAATGAGAAAATTGAAGCACAGTATGGTTATAGGCTAATCCAAAACAACCAGGAAAGTAGTATTTAAACATGATGTTGGTACTGGGTTACAAATTCCCATCACTGCACTAGGAGGTGGCTACCTCTTAATAAAGTGAATGGCATAGAAAAGGGAAACTCAGTACCAAACATGAGCATTGGATGGATTTTTTTGATTTATTTACAATTTGTGACTAGTCAAACAAGTCTACTTCTTTGGAGTGAAAACTCTGAACAAGTCTGGGAAACCGATACTTTTGTGTTGATAATATAAAATTCTGTGTGTGTGTGTGTGTGTGTGTGTGGAGAAGTTTTCCATTAATGTGAGAAAAAGCCTTGGCCAGCAATCATACAATTAAATTACATGCAATGGCTAACAAGCAATTAGAAGCTCAAATTCAGAATCACTTTTCAAGGTGAAATAAGCACTATGTTCCTGACCAGG
Source organism: Oryctolagus cuniculus (assembly GCF_051225735.1). NCBI lineage: Eukaryota > Metazoa > Chordata > Mammalia > Lagomorpha > Leporidae > Oryctolagus > Oryctolagus cuniculus. The sequence continues at coordinate 61,175,091 of NC_142874.1, read as the reverse complement.
AATTTAAAAAAAAAAAAAAAAAAGATTGTGCTTTAATAAATTTGCAATGTAATTCAAGAGAAGAAATAGCTGACATCTTGGATAGAAATTTCACTATTTTCTAGATTTAGAACTTAAAAGCTGAAATTTTCTAAATCCTAACCACTCTTAGCAATGTCTATATTTTGAAATGCTGGAAGTTTTCTTTAAAAAGTTATATTGCTACTGCTCAGATATAATGATTCCAAATTTCTGAAATCTGTTTATTTGTATATCTCAAAAGTTTCTGCACACAGTTGAGAAACATTTTTAGAAATTCTTATTATGGACACCGGTTCTCCACTTTAGTTCTAGGTAAAGTATTTTATTTTACCTTCATTTTCAAATAATGTAGCTGAACATAAAATTCTGAGGAACATGTATTTTCTTCCAGCCTTGGAAAGATATTTAACCATATTGTGGGTTCCTTCTGCTGTTTCTGGTTCTGTTCCACTTCATCTTTTTGAGTTGTTTTATTTAAAAAAAAAACAAAACACCTTTTATTGAACTGTATTAAATACACAGAGAGGAACACATAGTACAAGCTCATGGCTCTACAAATTCCACAAACTGAATCAGTCTGCTCTTACTCTCCCTGAGAATACTAATCCTGGTTCCTCTAAACGATGTGTTATTTGGTCTTCTAATATACTATATCACATTTAGCCTGCTTTTTGGATTTATGTTAATGAAATTATACAACATCTACTTTTGTGTGAATTTATCTGGCTGGGATTGAGGGTGCCCTGGTGGAGCCGGAGGGGGAGGCTTCGTCTGGCCAGCTCAGGTTGGTGCTCAGACTCAAGCTGGCATAAACACGTGGACTGGGCGGCCCTTCTCATCTTCCTGCTGTGGCCTGGGGAGGGGAGGGCCTGCTATTTTCTGCAGGACACAGATCTTGGGGTGGAGAGGACAGACGGAGGGAAAACCAGCCTTAAGGTGTTAGTGTAACCTGGTGAAATACTGCTGGCGTCTCCGAGGGACTGCCCCGTGGGTCTGGGCAGACACTGGAATTCCTTGGAGCATGGAGAACGCTCTGGGGCTCCATGACTGCAGCCAGATCCAGGCCTGAGGCCGCTGACACTTGACACCGGGGCCATTGGTGAGTGAGGAGCAGACTTTGTATCTTGAGCCAAGAAGCAAGACCTGGGGGTGGGGGGAGGGGGGCAGGGGTGGGAGCCAATACTGAGTGCCTGCAGCATCTACGACTATCTTCACAGCTCAGAACTTGTAACTAAAATATTTAAAGAATCGGATTTTGAATGAAAATTAAAGGGCAAATGTTCTCAACCAAAAAAAAATTGTCTTTTAGCTCCCTCTTTCCACGAGCTTTATTTCTTTTCTTTTCTTTTTTTAAAAATTTATTTATTTATTTGAAAGGCAGAGCTACAGAGAGGCAGAGGTAGAGAGGTGTTCCATCTGCTGGTTCACTCCCAAAATGGCCTCAATGGCCAAATCTAGGCCAATCTGAAGCCAGGAGCCAGGAGTTTCTTCTGAGTCTCCTATGTGGGTGCAGGGGCCCAAGCACTTGGGCCATCTTCTACTGCTTTCCTAGGCCATAGTAGAGAGCTGGATCGGAAGTGGAGCAGCAGGGATTGAACCAGCGCTCACATAGTTTGCCAACATAGCAGTGACAGTTTTGTCAACTCTGTCACAGAGCCAGCCTCATGTACTCTTCTGAGCTTAACTTCTGTTGCCAGGCAGTGCTTGTGAGAATGATACTGACTCAATTTGGTGTAGTGTATTTGATCTCACTGCTATACAGTATTACATTGTGTGACTGGATCGAGGTAAATTTATATATTCTATTTTTGATAACATTTCATTTCAGAAAAGCAGTTAAAAGTATTTTATTATTGTTTATTTTTTCTTGGTAAGTATATATGCATAATTGTGTTGAGATTATATTTTGAAACTACGTAAGAGCTGAATTTTTCCTCGGTTACAGTTTAGGCATATTCTGCATTGGCAGGTATCTTAAGAACTTCTCCTGGAAGAACAGTACTAATTCATGTTCTCAGTAAGAGTTCTTGTGGGTTCTAGTTGCTTTATATGTCAACCACTCTCCGTGGTTTTACACCTTTCTCAATTTAACCATTTTGATATAATGAGTTGTGACATATATGATGTTCATTTGCCTCAACAATGGTTAATGTAATTGAGTATCTTGTACTTATTTGGCCATATGGATATCCTCTTTTGTTAAGTGTCTTTTCAAGGTCTTTCTCTACTCAGTCCATTTCCTTCTATCAGGTTTGTGCCATTTTCTTGATTGCCATATGTCTCATACAAATTCTTCACCAAATGCATGAATAGCAAATTGTCACATGTGATTTAAGATATTCTAATTTATTCTATTATTCTTCAGTGAACCTGCCACGTGTGTAGGTAAGTGTTTCAGGTAGTATACAAAATTTAGTGGTGTTTAAAAGACCATTTTATTATGTTTATAAGGACTATGTGGGTCAAAAATTCAGACATGGAACAGCAGGGAGAGCTTGTCTCTGCTCTGAAATGTCTAGGGTCTCAGCAGGGAAGGCGTGAACAGCTGGGAGCTGGGATCATCGGGGGCCTCTTCACATGTATCTCTGGCACCTTCACTGCATGACGCCACGGCTGCGCTCAGCTTGATCTTGATCTGTTGAGCAGTGCACTGTATGTGGCTTCTCCATGGGCCTTATGCTAAGGCTTCCCACAGCAGGCAGCCAAATCCCAAGAGGGAGAGTTCTCAGGGGGAACTCAGAAGAGCAAGCATTTGGAGAGAAAAGGAAGAAATGTCCTTTTCTGATCAACAGTGGAAGTCAAGTCCTCTCATTTCTATTACTATTGGCTAGAAACAAAGCCATCTCAGGTTTGAGGGACAGCGAATCCAGTTTCTCCCAGTTAGTGAGAGGGCAGTATGGTCACTTTATAGAGAAGCATTTGAAGTGCTTATTCTGTCAGTCATCTTTTTAAAAATACAACCTTCTGCAGAAAGAAATTTAATATGTTCTGAGATGCGCTGTGCATACTAAGATAGAGTATTTGTGTTCTGATGTATTTTATTTTGTTTTTATCACTTCTAGGTGATTATCAGCTATATATATGAGTATACACTATATCCTATTTTCAAGTTTTCTTTTTGAAATTCAATAAGGCAAATTTAGGACCATCACAATTTAGCATCCATTGCTTCTATTGCCTTTTACTTCTATTTCCTTCTCTTTTTGCAACCAGTTTCATTAATTCTCTTATGACTCATATCTCTGTGACAGTTTAACTTAGAGCCAGCTTCTTATTGCTATTTATTGTTTAGCAATTTTACAAAGTACATTTGATTCTTTATCAAATATACTTGGACTTATTTGATAATATCTTGTTCCTAGATCATGAGTGTGACTCTGTGTTTCATTTCTTTTAACTATTCATTCATACCTATTTGTATTCCATATCTGAATACTTAATACCTTAAATCGTTGACCAGATTACTTCTGCTGTGCTGTTTCTACTGATGCTCATTCTTGGTTGCTTTCCTGTTTGCCAATTTAGGATTATGAGCTGCACTGACAAAACACAATCTGTAGAAATCCTGTAAAGCCTGCTCTTCAGAGAAAGGTTGCATTTTCAGGTGAATTGAGATGCTGTTGTCTGCTTAATTTCTTAGTTTGGAATTTCCCATAACATATTTAAGACAGAACCTCTATAATGTAAAGACAGGACCCATTCTCTCACCTGTCTCCCTTAGCCCGAAGTGTCCTTGCCTATGTTTTCGTAAAAGGAATTCACTGAATTGAGGGAGTGATACAGTTGGTCGGACAAGGTTTCAATCACCAGGATCAAGAGTCCTTTGTTTCTCCAACAGATAAAACCCTGCTGCCCTGTGTTGGCCAGAGGGGTTTGTTTAGAGGCATTCTATGTCTATGCAGGGAACTTCCAGGACAGGAACTGAAGGTAATTATGACTTGTATGTGAACCCTTAGACCATCTGAAGCCCACCTGGACATGACAGAAATACCATAAAGAGCTCAGAATCATCACCAATCAAATGAAGGTCATGAACACCACTGACCAACCAGGAACTTGCACATGAACTGAACATAGACCACTCAATCCCAATTTCAATCTATAAGAAACCCTCGTCCCTATCTCCTTGGGGAGTCCAAGAATTAAGCAATAGGTGCCCATTCCTTGCTCTGCACTTTGAAATAAACACTTTTCTCACCACTTCAATGTCAGTGATTAGCTAGCTATCTGTTCATGGGGTAAGCAGAGACAGATTTGGGGGTTCTACAGCAATGTTAGTAGGATGGGGTTTCTTCTGCACACATCCATAGTTTAAAGTCAAATCCTGAAACCACATGAATGGCAGAGTTCTCAAGTCTAAAATTTTCCCATCCAGAGCTATCAGAAGAGTTCCAACCTTATCCCTTCAAATAACTGGACATATTTTTCCTGCTACTCTTGTGGGGTCTCAGTTTTAACCCTAAATTTAGCAAAACCAAGATAGTATCTCCAGGTCTTTGATGAGTAGCTAAGCTGCAAGACTTTTGTTCTGGTACTAAAAAGTATCCCTAAGACAACTGTAATTTAGATGCGCATCACCATTGTCTCTCAGTTTGATTGTGCCTTTGTTATGGCCCAGAGGATTTTTATTTTTTTCAGCTTATGAGTTCAGCTGTGTGTGTGTGTGTGACTGTGTGTTTTCTTAAGTTTATTCTCAAACAGGTAGTGAATTATAGATTATTCACAAAGAAATATGAAATTTTTATATATCTGAAAATAACACTGTAGGTGATCCTATTTTGTCACCATTGTGTGCTGGGCTAACCATGGTAACCTCCAGCAGACCTTTACATTATTTCTGGTGCTGATAGCTTGTACTGCAATACCATAGCCTTGACCCTTTCACAAAAGATTTATAAATATCTCCTTGGATGCAGCCTGCAGGTTTGGGTTTCTGGGAACCAGACAGGGCATTTTTGATAGTGGAGACTGCTACAGGAAATCATTCATGCCCCTTCCTTAACAAACCCGTTGACCTTTTGAGCCTGGGGCAGTGCTAATCTTTTTGTTCTGACATTTCTTAGCAGGAATTTCACCAAAATTTCTTCTTTCTGGAAAATTTTAGTTGATAAAATTATAAGAAATGCTGAACTTGAATTTTGTATCTGTATGCAGAGAGCGATGGAGGTACAAACACCTAAAGTAAGTCATATAGTTTGCCTCTTACTTGTGTGAATGACTGCCCTGTTAGGAGAAAGTTACCTTTTCCTTTGTATTGTAAGACTGCAGAATAAAAAAAATAAGTGAAAATGATGACTCTACTTATCTAAAGAAATATAATACTTTTAATAACTAAGATTATTCAAGAACAGTGAACACTCTTGTAAGAGAATAAGGTCCCTGGGATTCAGGATGCTAAAGAGCACTGAACAGAATTTTAAATTACAATGATTCTTTCAGACCTTTAGTGGGAAAGTTGTGTTTAGCCAAGGATGGGCCAAAAGACAGCTCCACTCTAGGAGTCTGGCTCTTGCATCATGGTAACACAATACCATGACATTTAGTGGCTTACCACAGTGCACATGTATTATTTCATGCAGAAAACCTTGATTTACCCCTTTTCTATCTTCACCCTAAAAAGTTAAACACTGTTCTGCTTACCCTGTTTCAAACATTATTTAAATGCAATTTTATGCTGTATTTTATTTTATGTGGTCTCTAGTTGACTTTTTGTCCAGCTTTTGGAATATTTTGTATGTAACAACAGTTCATTCATTTTAATTGTTGCATAACATAAAGTTGGAGTCAAGACCCATATCTGGGCACCAAGTCCAGTCACTCTGATGTTGACTGAAGAAGTCAGAAACTCATATTGTAGTCCAATATTTGAATGTGGTCTTTATTAGGGATGGATTTATCATTATTAAAGTCCATTGTAGATTCCAATATAAACACATTTTTGTACATTTTTCTAAAAGTTTTAACTTTTCAACTTTGAATTTTAGATACATACATCTACTTATGTAGATTTCACTGTATGCTTTTCCTGAAAGCAAAATAATTTTTTTTTTCTGAAATCACCAGTTACTGAAAAAAGACTATACTATCTTCACTCCTCCATAGTACTGATTTTGTGGTTAAAACAAGTTTTCTTGTTTGCATTTACTTATTTATTATTTTTTAGAGGAAAGTTTTAATGTCGGATGGGGTAGAGGGCAAGGGGGTGAGAGTAGGAGAGCGTAAGAGAGCGATCAAGAGAGAGAACAAGAAAGAGAGCAACAGAGAGCACGTGTTCAGGAATAGGTTCTGTTAATCTTTTACTGGAGGTCCCTCAGGGAGGTAGGAGTATCAAATCCCATTAGGGAAGGGGTGGAGCAGACATTGGCGGTTGGGCCATGGGGATTAGAACCAAAGCTTACTGTGCAATGTGGTAATGGGGACCAGGGCCCAAGATGGCATCCAGGGCATAGACAGGGCCACAGATAAGACTGCACCATTTTACTAACATTATCCTTTTTTTTTTTTTTTAAACAAGAATTGTATGGGATTACATCGGCCCCAAAAGGCCAGGAGAAGTGGAAGGATGGTTATCTGTCTTTATAGCTACTTCCTGCTGACATGAAGTGACAAGGTACTCTGCTGGCATGGGGCGATGTCTCAAGCTGCTGATGCTGGGAGGGGAGCCAGTATATCCCTGTAGCAGCATTTGGTTAACCTCCTGGTTGCTGAAGGCTTTGGTTCATTCCATTATAACCTCCTGTAAACAATTAAACAGACAAGGTAGTATAAAAGAGCGTGAGACTAGCAACCAACGACTCTAAGAGTGACATTGACCACGTAATAAGAGGATTTCATAGAGGAGAGGAAATGGTGGTGGTGGGGGGGTCTCTGGACCCTTGTAAAGATTGTTTGATGGATGTGGTTTAAAGCTTATCCCAACCAAGACTGGGAGAAAAGCCTCTCATCTTTTGCAAGTAGAGGGGTTCGTCTGTTGAGAAATTCTGGACAATCATACAACATTAAGTGGTAGAGAGGACCATCAATACACACGGGTCGGGTGTAGATCCATTGCTATTAGAGTAGAGGCTATGATTACAAAGAAATGAGGTCGCAAGTGGTCCACACAGGGTCTAGAACAAAGGACAGAGTCATTATTGGAGGACCTAAGAAAGGTGCTGTATAAGCCACGACTAAGTTTTCTGATTGAGAGGCAAATAGAACCTGACAGACAGGGCCTGATAATAATCATGGGAGCTTTAAGGCCTTGCCAGTTAAGAGGCCCAGACCTATCTATCTCTTCACATGGGGTACATCCTAAAGGAGGTGTGAACCTCCTTGGGGAAGGCACTCTGTTGACTTCCATTACCTAACTGGCCTGGGAGGAGAGCTGGCCAGGTAAAAACAAGTGGCATCTCTAACAGGAAATTTACAGTTCTGCAGGCAGTGTTACTGATTCTAATGGTCTATACATCTTTATATAGAATTCATTATTGTTTAAATTGATATCTTTATAATAAAATGATAAGCAGTGATACATACTTCCAATTTGAATTTTGATTTCTAAGATTATTTTGGTTAAGTTTTGGTAAAATGTACACACATTTCCATTAAAATTATAGAATGAATCTCTTGACTTCTTTAATAAAAATATGATAAAAATAATGATAAATTGACTGGAATTTCATTGTCTGTTTATAACTGAGGAAAGACTCTTAATATAAATTATTCAGTTCATATACCAGGGGATTCCAATTCAATCCCATCAAGGTGGCATGTGCCAATGCCATCTCACTATTCCAAGTGATCAATTTCAGTTCACAATTGATCATAATGAAAGGACTAAGAGTCAAAGGGAGCACATAAACAAGTCAAGTATCTGCTAACACCAACCGATAGAATAAATAAAGGGGAGAGTGATCCAACATGGGAAGTGAGATACTCAGCAGACTCATAGAATGGCGGATGTCCTAAATAGCACTCTGGCCTCAGAATCAGCCCTAAAGGCACTCGGATCTGGCTGAAAAGCCCATGAGAGTATGTCAGGCATGGAAAGCCAAGACACTCTGGCAAAAAGATCTCTGTGAGTGAGATCCCAGTGGAAAGAACAGGTCTTCAAAGAGGGAGGTGCCTTTCTCTGAAGGGAGGAGAGAACCTCCACTTTGACTATGACCGTGTCTAAACAAGATAAGAGTCGGAGAACTCAAGGGGCTTCCATAGCCTTGGAAACTCATAACTGGTGCATAGGGAGATTACTGATGCCATAAACAGGAGTGTCAGTTGGTAAAGTCAACAACAGGAGTCACTGTGCACTTACTCCTCATGTAGGATCTCTGTCCTTAACGTGCTGTACACTGAGGCTTAATGCTATAACGAGTACTCAAACAGTATATTTCACTTTGTGTTTCTATGGGGGTGCAAACGACTGAAATCTTTACTTAATGTACACTAAACTGATCTTCTGTAAAAAAAAAAAAAAAAAAAGAAAGAAATTATCAATTCCCAACTTGACTCTCACTGGGATTAAACATGACAATAGGTCTGATCTGATTTCATCATCATTTAAAAAAAATCATCTATTATTTTTCACTTTATGTTTCTGTGTGGGAGCAAACTGTTGAAATACTTACTTAAGGTATACTAAGCTGATCTTCTGTATATTAAGATAATCGAAAATGAATCTTGATGTGAATGGAAGGGGAGAGGGAGTGGGAAAGGGGAGGGTTGTGGGTGGGAGGGACGGAATGGGGGGGGAAGCCATTGTAACACATGAGTCGTACTTTGGAAATTTATATTCATTAAATAAAAGATAAAAAAAATAAATTATTCAGTTCATGAAAATGGAATACATTTTGTTTATTTAAAGTTGCTTAAAGATATTTTACTAATATTTTATAACTTTCTATTCATAAAATTTGTTATTTTATTAATTATATTAATGGGTATTTAATATTTTGATGCTAATAGAAATTATAGGATTTTTACATTTAATTTTTAATTGTGACAAGATGTGATAAATTGAGGTTTTTCTATTTTTCTTGTATCGAGGGAATGTGCTGTGCTTATCGATATTACATAATAGCATATTTTAGAATGCTTTGTAGTTTTTGCTTACACAAAATTATCTTATACAGATAATGACTATTTTCATTCCTTCCAATTCTTATATATTTCATTTTTGTTCTTGTATTACTTCATTAGTTTATATATTTAGTGCAGTGTTGAATAGTGTGTCATGCTTGTCTTATACCAAAGGGAAAAATCTACATTCATCCTTCATTATGATATGATTGTGTTTTCTACGCTGCTTATAATCAATTTTTGTAAACATATTTTGAAACTGTTATTAATGCCTATGCATGATACAAGGATAATGTAATCAATCTCCTTGCTCCCTGTACACATAAGGTTTTCTCATATCAAGATGGATAGTTTAATCCCTCTACTCTTTGATCTTGCTTTAAGGACTTACTTCACTAATAGAATGTGGTAGAAGTGATATTCTGGGAATTCTAGACTAATCACTCAAAGATTTTTCTGCTCTTTTTTCTTTCTTTCTTTTTTTAAAGATTTATTTTATTTATTTGAAAGAGTTACAGAGAGGTAGAGAGAGAGAGATAGAGAGAGAGAGAGAGAGGTCTTCCATCCACTGGTTCACTCCCCAAATGGCCGCAATGGCCATAGCTGAGCTGATCTGAAGTCAGGAGCCAGGAGCTTATTTTGGGTCTCTCACATGGGTGCAGGGTCCCAAGGACTTGGGCCATCTTCTACTGCTTTTCCAGGCCATAGCAGAGAGCTGGATCAGAAGTGGAGCAGCTGGAACTCAAACTGGTGCCCATATGGGATGCAGGCACTGCAGGCCAGGGCTTTAACCCACTACACTACAGTGCCAGCCTTGCTCTTTTTTCAAAATCATGGAATGTTTGTCTAGCCATCTTTCTGTGAGAAGTCCAAGATCTGTAGAGCATCACCTCCACTTCCTCCAGGGAGCAGCCCAAATAACTGGCAAGTTTGCAAGTGAGCCATATTGGCACACAATCTAGTTGAGATTTCAGATATCTCCAGTGTCTCTCTTGCACTCTGATTATAACTGTATGAGACCCAGAGTATAATACATGCAGCCCAAGGAGTCACTCTTCAGGATCATGAGAAATAATAAATTACTCTTTATTGGGGTGGTTTTGTTGCACAGGAGAGGGTAATACTGAAGCAAGTGCTTAATATATTTTGAATGTTTATGTCTTCCTGACATAAAGAATGACACTCTGATGATCATTAAATGAACCCCATTATAATTAATAATATGTATAATCAATGAATGTATTTAGTATGAAACTGACAAAGTAGCATTATAGCACAATAAATACATATAAATATATATGCATCAACTTTTTTAGTTGCCTTGGTTAAGACTGGCATAATGCATATTTTCCAAAATTTTACTTTTAAGTAAAATATATTTAATATGTATCTTCTACAATCACATTGCTGAGCTTCTTGTTCTTAATTCAGTCTGCTTTATTTTATTTTTAAAAAGTATATTTAGACACTACTGGATTAGGGAATGACATACTGTGCTATGTTAAGGATTAATAGTAAAAAAAAAAAAAGAAGTGTAAGACATGCACTCTTGGGGATACTTGAAAAGAAAATTAAACTGGAAATCCTACATTGGAAGAGGAACACTGTGGACCTGTATGGAGGCTGTGGACAGGTAGCACAAACACGGACACAATGCAAAATTGCAGCAGCCGAGAGGCAGAGTAGGCAGCAGCTTGGAGACAGAGATGAGACCAGACTGCAGCAAACTGGGGTGATATAGCCATAGGGAGAACATGGCATGAGTCCAGACTGGAGCCCTGGGGCCTACTGGTTGCTAGCGGTTGCCGGCAGACACAATGGAAGTAGAGAGGGCACATTTATCTCACCCCAACTTCCCCTCAACAGCACCTGCTGATAGGGTCAGAAAGGATGGATGCCATATTGGATTTGGGTGAGACCTGCAGAAGACTTTGTGATACACATAACAACTAGCTGAGATAAGATGCATCTTCTCAACAATACTGGTGGTAGTGGTGGAGATAGAGCAACATTCAGCCAGTGGCTCTTGTATATGCCTGAGATCCAGAGATTCTAGTGGAGGGAATAATCCACAGTCCTCATAGACTCTGAGTCTGTCTGGGAAGTGGCTGGGCAACCATGTAGGACTGTAAGGTACCCACAGTATCCCAGGATCAAGACTCAGGTGGAGCTGGTTCAGGGAACATCTGCCTCTAGCAACTGTGGGAGCCTTATGTGCTAAGATGTAGGGAGTCGGTGGTTACATGAGAAGATACAGAATGTAGCTGGGTCTCTGGGCCATCACTGGGTATGGCTCCATACACTCAAAGATCCTTGGTTGCCTAGGGCAGACCATTGCAATGGGAAATTTTCTCATACTGAGGACTGTGCAGATCATTTGCGTGGTTCATATGGTGATGTGGATGAAGATAAACACACTGGAGACTAACACTCAGGCATTGTCCAGCTTGAAGGAGAGAGGGTGAGGGAGTGATCACACCAACAGGAGTGACCATTCCCCTGCTTCTGTTAACAAGAGATATAACACGCACAACTTGGGTGTTACTCTGGATACTTGCCCTATTCTGGAGCACTGAACAGAGCTCCCTAGCCTCACCAACCACACACTTGTTGGTATTCACTGGAAGTGCAGGCATTTCACAAAGCCACAGAGGAATAGCCCAAAGATAAAAGCCATCAGAGCAGGGAAAAAAAACCAATAAACTCTGCAAATGTCTAAAATTAAATGCAGAAATTCTACCAAAATTGAGTCATGAAGACATAGAAAATTTAAACAGACCAATAACCAAGACAGAAATTGAAACAGTAATAAAGACCCTCCCAACAAAGAAAAGCCCAGAACCAGTTTCATTGCTGCATTCTAGCAGACATTTAAAGAACTAATTCCAATTCTTTTCAGCTATCCAAAACAATTGAAAGTGAGAGAATACTCTCAAACTCCATCTATGAAGCCTGTATCAACTTAATTCTTAAATCAGAAAAAGATACAACTGAGAAAGAGTACTATAGACCAATATCCATGATGAACATAGATGCAAAAATCCTCAGCAAAATATTAGCTTAGCAAATCCAACAACACATCAGAAAGACCATTAACCCTGACCAGGTGGGATTTACCCTGGTATGCAGGGATGTTCAAAAACCACAAATCAGTAAATGTGATACATCACATTAGCAAACTGAAGAACAAAAACCATATGGTTATCTCAATAGATGCAGAAAAAGCATTTAATAAAATATAGCATGATTTCATGATGAAAATCATAAGCAAATTGGGTATAGAAGAAACAATTCAACACAATCAAGACAAATGCATGACAAGTATCCTATTGAATGGGGAAAACCTGGAAGTATTTCCCCTATGATCCAGAACCACACAACTATGCCTACTGTCACCATTGCTATTTAATATGGTACTGGAAGTTTTAACCAGAGCCACCAGGCAAGAAAAGGAAATCAAAGGGATACAAATTGGAGAGGAGGAAATCAAACTGTTCCTAATTGCAGATGATATCATTCTACATGTAAGGGATCCAATGACACCACTGAGAGATTATTGGAACTCAAAAAGAGTTTGGTAAAGTGGCAGGATATGAAATCAACACAGAAAAATCAATAGCCTTTGTACACACAGACAATATCACTGCTGAGAAAGAACTTTTAAGATCAGCCCCATTTACAGTAGCTCCAAAAAGAATTACATACCTTGTAATAAATGTAACCAAGGATGTCAAAGATCTCTATGATAAAAATTGCAAAACATTAAAGAAATGAATAGAAGGATATAAAAAGAAGGGAAAAATCTTCCATGTTCATGGATCGGAAGAATCAACCTAACCAAAGTTTTCATGCTACCAAAAGCAATTTAGAGATTCAGTGTGATCCCAATCAAAATACCAATGACATTCTTCACAAATCTAGAAACAAAATGATGATAATATGTACATGGAAATACAAGAGATCCCAAACAGCCAAAGCTATCTTACACAACAAAATCAAAGCTGGAGACATCATAATACCAGATTTCAAGATTTACTACAGGCAGTTATAATTAAACAGTCTGGCACTGGCACAGAAACAGACACGTAGACCAATGGAACAGAATAGAAACTCCAGAAATAAGTCATGTATTTACAACCAACTTACCTTTGACAAAGGAGCTAAAATCAATCCCTGGATCAAGGACAGTCTCTTTAACAAATGGCTGCTGAGGAAACTGGATCTTAACATTCAGATGTATGAAACTAGATCCCTACTTCACACCTTACACAAAAATCCACTCAAAGTGGATCAAAGGCCTAAATCTACAATACCATCAAATTACTAGAGAACATTAGGGAAACTGCAAGACTTTGGCATAGGCAATGACTTCTTGCAAAAGACCCCAGAAGCACAGACAATCAAAGCCAAAATTGACAAATGGGATTACATCAAGCTGAAAAGCTGTACTACAAAAAAAGCACCCAGCAAGTGAAGAGGCAACTGACAGAATGGAAGAAAATATTTGCAAATTATGCAACTTATAAAGGGTTAACATCTAAATTCTATAAAAAGCTCAAGAAATTCAACAACAGAAGAAACAATATAGTTAAGAAGTGGGCAAAGGACTTGCATAGGCATTTTCAAGAGGGGAAATTCAAATGGCCAAGAGACATTTCAGATAATGCTCAGGATCACTAGCCTTCAGGGAAATGCAAATCAAAACAACAAGGCAATTTCACCTCACTCCAATTAGAATGGATGTCATACAGTAATCAACAAACAAAAAATGCTGGTGAGGATATGGGGAAAAAGGTACTCTGGTCCACTATTGGTGGGAATGTAAACTGGTGCAGCCACAGGGGAAGACAGCATGGAGATACCTCAGAAATCTGAATATAGACCTACCATATGATCTTGTCATCCTACTCTTAGGAATTTACCCCAACCAAAAGAAATCAGCATCTAAAAGGGTTATCTACACTCTCATCAAACGAGGATGGACTGGGTCTGATGAAAGGTAAGTGCCCAGCTTGCCCATTCACCAGCCTCCCTTGATCCCGGAGACAATCAGATGCTGTGGGGCAGTTGAGTCAAGCAGGAACTCGTTTATTATTGCGCAGTAAGCCTCTTTTAAAACAAAAAAACACAAAGCTATAGGGGAGGGGAAGAGAAGCCAGCCAATCATTTTAAAGGTTACCCTATCATGTGCTCAGTTTCCATAGGGTCCATGCGCTGACCTCATCTCTCCTGATGCCTATGCCCAACCAAGTTTTCTTGTAAACAACTTGGACTCCTCCCATCTAACTTCCTTTCGGGGCCATCTTCTTGTCCAGCACTGCGTATATGGCATCTGCCTCCTCATTGTCCTTCTCGTAGGGCCCACTGGAGAAGAGGCTGCCGGCGTAGCCATTGAACTCGCTATAGTTGGTGTCATTCAGGTCCTTGTCATCATCATTGGCAGCCTGGTTCTTCTTCATCTGGTCCCCAACGGTCCTCTTGCTGGGGGAGGGGGGGTCGCAAGGCGATCATCCATGGGGTCATTGGCATCCCGGGCAGGTCCGATGTCCAATCGGGTGGTGAAGCTGGTAGCCCCCCGGCCCAGCCCCAGCACATAGCTGAGCAGGGTGGGCATGCCCAAGAACGGCTGCTGCTTCTTGTTCATGGCAGCGAGCAGAAGACACGAAGCCTCAGCCTGAGACTCCGAGCTGAGCCCGCCACAGAGCCGTTGTTGCAAAGGGTCACAGCTCTCGTGTCACCCGTGCCCTGGAAGCAGAGCGCACCATATTTGCCACCCTCATGCCCCGCACATCACAATTCACAATAGCTAAGATATAGAATCAACCCAGATGTTCATCAATTGTTGGCTGCATAAAGAAACTGCGGTACATATGCACTATGGAGTATTACTCAGCTATAAAATAAGAAATTCTGTTTTTGTAACAAGTTGGATGCAACTGGAAACCAATATAGTTAGTGAAATAAGCCAGTCCCCAAACAACAGTTATCATATATTTTCCCTGATCCTAGGAAACTAATAGAGTATCTAAAATGTAATATATTGAAATGAAATGGACATTTTGAAATTTGATGATTGATTGTTTACAGACCTTATAAAAACAGAGGGTTTTTTCTTAATACTATTTGTTGAACTCTTTTACCTAGTGTAGGATTAAACTATATGATCATTAAGTAAACTAAAAACAGATCTTTGTAAAAATTAAGGGTGGGAATATGAGAGGGAAGAGGAAGAAGGTTTGGACTGTGGGCAAGAGGGAGGGTAAGGTGGAAAGCATCACTATATTCCTAAATATGTATATATAAAATAGATTAAAATTAGAAACATACCAGGGGATTCGAATTCAATCCCACTGAGGTGGCGTGTACCAATGCCATCTCACTAGTCCCAGTGATCAATTTCTGTTCACAATTGATCATAATGATAGGACTAAGAACCAAAGGGATCACATAAACAAGAATAGTGTCTGCAAATACTAGCTGATAGAATAAAAAAGGGAGAGAACGATCCAACATGGGAAGTGGGATCCACAGCAGACCCATAGCATGGCAGATGTCCTAAACAGCACTCTGGCCTCAGAATCAGCCCTTAAGGCATGCGGATCCAGCTGAAAAGCCCATGAGAGTATTTTAGGCATGGAAAGCCAAGACACTCTGGGGAAAAAAAAAAAACAAAACCCTAAATGAAAGATCTCCACGAGTGAGATCCCAGTGGAAAGAATGGGTCATCAAAGAAGGAGGTACCTTTCTCTGAAGGGAGGAGAGAACTTCCACTTTGACCATGGCCTTGTCTAAATATGATCAGTCAGTGAACTCAGGGGGCTTCCATAGCCTTGGCAGCTCATGACAAGAGCCTAGGGTGATTACTGATGCCATAAACAAGAGTGTCAATTTGCTAAGTCAACAGCAGGAGTCACTGTGCACTTACTCCTCATGTACGATCTTTGTCCTTAGTGTGCTGTACATTGAGATTTAATACTATAACTAGTACTCAAACAGTATTTTTCACTTTATGTTTCTGTGTGGGAGCAAAGTGTTGAAATCTCTACTTAATGTATGCTAAACTGATCTTCTGTATATAAAGAGAAACGAAAATGAATCTTGATGTGAATGGAAGGGGAGAGGGAGTGGGAAAGGGGAGGGTTACGGGTGGGAGGGACGTTATGGGGGGGAAGCCATTGTAATCCATAAGCTGTACTTTGGAAATTTATATTCATTAAATAAAAGTTTGAAAGCAGGCCGGCGCCGCGGCTCACTAGGCTAATCCTCCGCCTAGCGGCGCCGGCACACCGGGTTCTAGTCCCGGTCGGGGCGCCGGATTCTGTCCCGGTTGCCCCTCTTCCAGGCCAGCCCTCTGCTGTGGCCCGGGAGTGCAGTGGAGGATGGCCCAGGTGCTTGGGCCCTGCACCCCATGGGAGACCAGGAAAAGCACCTGGCTCCTGGCTCCTGCCATCGGATCAGCGCGGTGCGCCGGCCACATCGCGCTGGCCGCGGCGGCCATTGGAGGGTGAACCAACGGCAAAAGGAAGACCTTTCTCTCTGTCTCTCTCTCTCTCACTGTCCACTCTTCCTGTCAAAAAAAAAAAAAAAAAAAAAAAAAAAAAAAAAATAAAAGTTTGAAAGCAAAAAAAAAAATTAAAAAATAAAATTCCCAGAATGGAAAAAAAGCATATGTAGAATTCTCTCATTAAATTTGATCATGGAAAAACTTGTATTAAATTAGCCATATGGACATATGCTTGTTTTTCTCTTTTTCTACTCCACATAATTTTTTCTTTTTCATTGTGCTTACCCAGCACTCTTGATTATTTGATTATCTTGGGAACTCATCATTTTTATACATTACCATTTTGTAGAGGTTACTCTTTAATTTATAATGTACAGGCTTTACTTCTGAAATTCAGTATAGCTAATTTTAGATTTTCCTGATTTGATAGCTATCATCAATTTTAACCAATTTTTAAACCATTATTACACGAAATATTAGTTTTTAATTTTCTATCTTTTGTTTTTGTAACTCTGATTGAGTTTATTCAGGAATGCTTACCTAGTAGGACAAGTTTCTTCAGAAATGGTTTTCCCCCCTTTCTTCCATCTCTCTGCTTTTCACTGTTGTCATTTTGTAACTTATTTTTTGATACAGTAGTTGAGCTAAGTCTAATGTAAAATAATACCAGATAAGGAGTTCCTGATTTTACTCATTCTTTATATCTAGGTCTATCTATTATCAAAATCGTCATCATCACCTTTCTGTATTGCCTCTCTATCATCTATCTAAATATCTATTTGCAACTTTCCAATTCATAATTTTTAAATATTTCAGGTTTGTGCCAGAGTTCTCCATGTTGTCATTTACATTGTCAAACATCTTAGGTAGAGTCACTTTAAAACTTCTATTTAACATCTATATCTCTTCCAGATCAGTTTATATTGACTTTTTTCTGCCCTTATTTTCATATGATAATTTTTGTATTGATTTCATGATATGATGCATAAGAATTATGAAGATGATGAGAGATTCTATATGCTGTGATGTTACTGCATAGCACAATGACTTCAGTGTCTGGCAGCCTGTTGTAAGGGACACATTAGCTTAATCCAGTAATGAGTGAAGCTACACAAAATTATTTCCATTCTTGTGAGGACTAGTGTATTTTAGGTTTGCCTTTAAATCTGGAATTTATTCATGGGTCCCAAGGTTAACACATGAGCTATTTACCAGAGATATCCAATTATATTTGATGGGTAGGGGATGGTTCAACATGAACACAGCTAAAAAGCATAAATGCGGTGGTTTTGTGGCACAGAGGGTTAAGCTGCTCCCTGTGATGCTGACAGTCCTAGCTACATTGCTTCCTATCCAGCTTCCTTCTTTTATGCCTTGGAAGGCAACAGATAATAGCCCAATTACTTGGTTCCCTGCCCCCTATTTAGGAGACCTGGCTGGAGTTCTTAGTTCAAGCTTCATTCTCCCATACCTACCATTGCAGCCACTTGACAGTGAACCACTGGATGAAATCAATCTCTCTCTCTTTCTCATTCTCTCTCTCTTTCTGTCACTTTCTTGCTCTGTGTGTGTGTGTGTGTGTGTGTGTCCATCTCTGTCATTTTGTCTTTCAAATAGAAAGTAAAAGAAAGAAGACAGAGAAAGAAGCATAAACAGCATCTAAAACATTTAGAAATCACTAGACCACATACACTTTCTACGTAATAGTCCCCAGGTGGAATTCATAAGAAATGTCGATAACTATCATATTTTATGGACATTTATTTCAATATTTTAGGACTGGAAAATAATATGATATACCTTTACACTCCAATTTTTTGTTTTCGCTAAGGTCTTGATTTTCAAAAACATTTGTTGAAGAAAATTTCATAGTAAATCCAATTAATTTTTGTAAATATGAAAAAAGTAACATGTAAACAATAAATAGTTCAAAGAAAATAGTGTTTTGTTAATTTTGCTATAATAAAACTTTTAAATTAATTATTTTCCAGGGTTAATGGAGATGAAAACTAAATTCTAACAGAGATGAAATGATTAACTGATGCTATACTCTCTTTTAGAAGTAGGGGAAGGATGATATAGTTTTATTTATATATATGTGGTTTTATTTATTGGTGTTTATTCACATATTTGGGAAATACATTTGTAGTTACTAATAGATAAGTATGTTTTCTCTACTATAGTGATATAAATTATTGTCTTTGTAGTCACATTTAGGAAATAGAAATTAGGTGCCAGCGCTGTGGCATAGTGGGTAAAGCCACTGCCTGCAGTGATGACATCCTATATGGGTGCTGGCTCAAGTCACAGCTGCTCCAATTCTGATCCAGCTCTCTGCTATGGCCTGGGAAAGCAATAGAAGAAGGCCCAAGTTCTTGGGCCCCTACACCCACGTGGGAGACACGGAAGAAGTTCCTGGCTCCTGGCTTCAGATAGCCGCAGCTCCAGCCATTGCTGTCATCTGGGAAGTGAACCAGCAGATGGATAATCTCTCTCTCTCTCTCTCTCTCTCTACCTCTGCCTTTGTGACTCTGCCTTTCTTTTTTTTTTAATTTTATTTAGCAAATATAAATTTCCAAAGTACAGCTTATGGATTACAATGGCTTCCCCCCCCATAACTTCCCTCCCACCTGCAACCCTCCCAACTCCCGCTCCCTCACCCATTCCATTCACATCAAGATTCATTTTCAATTATCTTTATATACAGAAGATCAATTTAGTATTGTTAAGTAAAGATTCATCAGTTTGCACAGAAACACAAAGTATAAAGTACTGTTTGAGTACTAGTTATACTGTTAATTGACATAATACAACACATTAAGGACAGAGATCCTACATGAGAAGTAAGTGCACAGTGACTCCTGTTGTTGACTTAACAAATTGACACTCTTGTTTATGGCATCAGTAATCTCCCTAGGCTCTTGTCATGAGCTGCCAAGGCTATGGAAGCCTTTTGAGTTTGCCAACTCCGATCTTATTTAGACAAGGTCATAGTCAAAGTGGAAGTTCTCTCCTCCCTTCAGAGAAAGGTACCTCCTTCTTTGATGGCCCGTTCTTTCCACTGGGATCTCACTCACAGAGATATTTCATTTAGGTCTTGATTTTTTTTTTCCCCAGAGTGTCTTGGCTTTCCATGCCTAAAATACTCTCATGGGATTTTCAGCCATATCTGAATGCCTTAAGGGCTGCTTCTGAGGCCAGAGTGCTGTTTAGGACATCTGCCATTCTATAAGTCTGCTGTGTATCCTGCTTCCCATGTTGGATCATTTTCTCCCTTTTTTATTCTATCAGTTAGTATTTGCAGACACTAGTCTTGTTTATGTGATCCCTTTTATTCTTAGATCTATCAGTATGATCAATTGTGAACTGAAGTTGATCACTTTGACTAGTGAGATGGCATTGGTACAAGCCATCTTGATGGGATTGAACTGGAATCCCCTGGGACGTTTCTAACTCTACGATTTGGGGCAAGTCCTATTGAGCATGTCCCAAATTGTACATCTCCTCCCTCTCTTATTGCCACTCTTATAATTAACAGACATCACTTTTCAGTTAAATTTAAACACCTAAGAATAATTGTGTGTTAATTAAAGAGTTCAACTAATAGTATTCAGTAGAACAAAAAAATACTAAAAGGGATAAAGTATTAAGTTGTATATCAACAGTCAGGAATGGGGAAAAGTTGGAAACTCTGTCTTTCAAATAAAATAAATCTTAAAAATTAAAGTAGAAATCAAAGGTAATAAAATGATTTTAAAGTGATCTAAGTAAATCCATTAAATAAGCTAGTGTGAATTTACATCAATTGTGAATTAAGAATTTTAGAATATATACTTTTCTTTAATATAAGTGCTTACTTGATGTATGCTTTATCATAAATAGATACAACACTAGATTTCAGCCCATCTATATAAGCAATCATTTGTAATATATAAATCAGAAGCTTTAAATTGCACATGTGACTCAGTTGAATACTAGATTTCTCTATAATAAAGTGGAAATGATATTGCTATTTATCCCACTGTTTTATTGAAAGTTAACATTTGTAAAGCCACTTATCAAATATTTAAAACGCTTAATTAGCAGTATTATAAGAGGCACTGAAATTTATGTATACATATCTATATATACTTACAAATATAAAATATAAATTAATAGAAACATCTTTAGTAGTATGTCAGAAAAATATCACAAGAACTTCATTTTAATGCAGAAACTTCTGAAGAACCACTTTCAAATTTTTGTGACCAAATATTTTATGTGTGACCTGTGTTAAAGATTAGCATTCATATGACTAATACACTTCTTAAGAAAGCATAGCTATGCATCTCTTCTAAAAGTGCAGCAAAACATTCTACAATGAGGGAAAATTCTCACATAAACCCGAAATTATATTTGGCATATACTACAGCCAAATCCACAAATAGAGCTTTTGGGAAATCAAACAATTGGTGTGCATTTTATTGCCTGGGTCATATGAAAAGATTTTGCAGTTAATTTGAGGTTGTGTACACTGACTTCAAACGAGGAGAATCAGAGCTTAGTTATTTTCTTTTTGAAACTTTGACTTTCTTATGTATCCTATTGTATAGGAGGGGAGAATCTCTCTCTCAAGTGATGTTATAATTTATGCTCGCTTCCACTGCAGATTTGAAAGTAATATTTTTCATGACTAAGGTCAAGAGAAAAATCTGAGCTCAGTGATGTATTTTAGTATAATAGTTTGGTGAATATTCTTAATGTTTTTAAAGGGTAATTTACTTGTCAATCTGGCACTACACTGGCATACAAATTAGTGCCTGTAAAGAAAATATTTAAGTGTAGAAACAGCAGGAGAATTGAAGAAAAGTAGAGTCTCCAGAAATGGTGCCACTGCATTTTTCTCATTAAATGGAAACATTTATCCAGAGTCAAAGGTGCTATAATAAATAAATATTCCTGTGTTCTTAAAATATTTACTAATATATTCATAACCCATGCATGTTGATTTCATAGAATGATGCAAAATGATACTCCTCGTGGGATTAAATTTAAAACAGTAATGCTTTGCTTGATGAACATAGCTGAATTTTGTTACTGTTTGTGATTCATATTCTCCTTAACTAGCCAAGTTGTAAGTATGTGCAATATTCAGGCAAAAAGATGATGCAGGAACAGAGGCAGAGAATCAGTTGAGTCCCTTAGGTTTGATTTTCCTACGATGTTCCAGCCAAGCTTATTTTGCACCATTGTACTCAGAGGGGCCAGACCACTATGGACAATGGAAGCTGCAAGAAAACTGTCCCCATCATGTTTTTTATAAAAGATATACAGTTTCTTGATCAGAAAGGGCCATCCAACTCTCCCTTTTCTACATATTGGACAATCTCCTAACATTTGCAATAGAAAACCTGCAAATTGCTTCTCAGGGAGGCAATCTTTTATATATCTCCAGTATCTCCTTCCTTGTCACAAGCAAATAAAACTTTGCTCTGAGCATCTAATGTTTGAAGCTGATTATTTGGCAACACCCCAAGTGAATGGACCCCTTGTGTCCACTAAGTTATATTCATTCCATATTTTCCTTTCACTGCCATAACAAAGTGTTTCTCCTGTATGATAGTATTGTAAATGCCTCTCAACTTTGTTCTGGAACCAACTGGTATTGTTCCCACACAAATAAAAATTCAGGATAATAAGAAGATTATCAGTTTCAGAAATTGTCTATTAATCAAAAAGACTGTCTTTTCTCACTGCCATACTTATGTATAGTTTTTTGTACATCTGGTAAAACTTTTAAAACCAAATTAAGGAGAAATCTTCAATATGAAAAACTTTACTGCTTTTTTTCTTGTTGGAAAGTCAAAAAGTCAAACAGCAATATTTCAAATTCAAATACACATATTTCTAGAAGAAAGAATTTGTGATGTTTTCTGCCATTAATAACTTGTGTTGGATTTTATTATCTCTATTATTTATATAAATCATGAAAAAACCAAGATAAATATCCAACATTAAAAATATTAAGGCAGGGTCTTGCATACTACTTTATTAATTTTCTTTTTTATTTGAAAGGCAGAAAGAGAGGGTAGTGGAGAGAGAGAGTTCATTTGCTGGATCATTCTCAAAATATTCACAACAGCTAAAGCTAGACCGGGACAAAGCCAGGTTTCCAAAACTTAACCTAGTTGTCCCACATGAGTGACAGGGACCCAGGTTGGGTTGCCATCATCTACTGCCTCCAAAGGAATACAATAGACAGAAACTGATGGAAAGCCAGGGAGCAGGGACTTGAAGCAGACATTCTGATACAGATGCAGATGTCCCAAGTAATAATTTCACCACTAACTTAACACTCTCCATGGTACTGTCTATTTTTATCTACTCAGAACACATTATACTATCATCAGTCACTCATTTATATTTGAATTTACTGTCCTAATCACAGAAAAATTCTTCACTAAGGTGTCAATACGAATTCTTCAGTAACTGTCATTTGACTTGTTAGTTGGGGTAACAGCATCTGTGTTTTCGTAGGTCAGCACATAAAGAACGTATTGCAAACCTTAATGCCTCTAAAGGGACCTTCTTTCCCAGTCGTAATCACTAGCATTTTGGAAGGCTGAGCAGACATTCATCCAGCGTGCAGTACTAAGCATTTCAGGAATTTACTTGCAGCTGAAACGATTATACAGTACCATGGAGAGATGTGACAATAGAGATAATCAGTCTCTCAAGGCTCTAATGTGTTCTTTGTATGCGTGGTTACAAGTCAGGATGGCAAAGAAGAATGTCAGGGCTAACACACAGGGCACCTGCCATTACAAACACATAAAGGGATCTGGAAATGTTTTAACATGATCTAGTAAGTGGATGGCGCAGCTATTTCATCACGTTTAAATCTAATTGCTTTAGCCATTGCCACACTAATAGCAACACTGTTCTTGTTACTGCTGATTCAGAAACAATGCCACTGTGTCCATTATGGTAGTCCTTCAATCTAAAATGAAACAGTATCTGCAAGCTATTATAAGATGAGTATGCAAAGTGCAGCCAGTTAGAAAACACATAGGAATCTGTCCCTCCCTTTTATGGCATAATTTGAGGTAGTACTAGGCCTTCAAATTCAATGCAACACATACAACATATATTGAGTTAGAATGGAAGCAAACATTTCAAAAGAAAGTAACACTCAACATGCAGCATCAATTTAGAAACTATTTATGACTTTATCCTTTTCCGTTTATTAATGGTGTACTTTATCTACTCATGAGAGGAAATTTGCAAATGTGTTGACTTAAGGAGACTAGTAAATGATACCCCTACTTAACCATAGTCAAGTTTCTATCAAAATGAGTTTACTGCAATAGTAGTCCTTTCCTTACCTTTTTTCATTCATTTAATTATTACCTGAAACAATCATGCATGCAGACAGCATACACTTAACAAGCACCTATTTTTGTGCATGGGGATATGCTGAGTGCTGTTTCTATCGTTTATGTCAAGCAGCTGATGTTGTTTCTGTCCTCATAAGTTTTGTAGTTAATGGGAAATTTTTGTTAGTACCTTTTGCAAGACATGGGGCAGAAAGTAATAAAGATTTCTTTTGCACAAGTTTCTAGAAATGCCAAAATCCATTTTTGTTGGAAAAAAGAGAGTTAGCAAGTCATGGACAACCAGAAGTATTTAACAAAAAAAGATGTATATCTGTGTATTGTTGTTGCCAGGAATACTGCCACCTGGGATGGAAACAAGACAGAGGGATATGTTTCTAACATCCATAATAGGATCATTAAATTCCTTGTCTATGCATGCCCGTGGAGATGGTTTTATAAGTTTGTTCAGGCAACTATAGTAAAATTTATACTGTTAGTATTTATTGCACATTACTAAGAATTTTTATTTGACAATCAAGTACAATCACAATTTCTGTAAAATTTAACTTACTGAGTTCTAAACAATGAACTCATATTGGAGCTCTTGAACACAATTTTCTTCAAAGTTGAATATTATCAGCTTTTAAAAATTGATGTTGGTGAACATATCTTTAAAATTTTTGAAGTTTTATGGCAGGGGAAACAACTCTTTCTTTGAAGAAATTATCACTACACTATTCCACATTTTCTCTGTGATATTGTTATTATGTTTTTTGTGATAAAACACACTATAAGTTTTATAGAAAGCCAATAACAGTGACAAAAAAGAGCCATATTTTTATAGAAGTAATGGGTCTGATAAAAGGGTTCTGAAACAGAAGAGTGTAATAAGAGAACTATAACATTCATATGCATAGATGTTTTATATCTAATTACATTTCAACAGTCATAAGATGATATTTTCTAAAATAAAAATTTTAGAGTTGTATTTTTATTCTGGTAGAATAATGCATTGTTAGGAATAGTTATGAGTCTTTCATCGACTATGACTTAATTTCATTATAATGGAGAATTTTTGGGAAAAGTTTATTTTATAAAATATTGTTTTGCAATCATTAAATTAAAATGGATTTTGCATTTATGCTTCTTGAAGTGTATAGTTTTAAATGTCTTGAGGATAGTGAAAAGGGAGTTCAATGAGAAGTAAATAATAATTTTAATGGACCTCAATGTAATAAATAAGAAAAGATGAAAATTAATGAGCTCTAACTCACTAAATTCTGTATATCTAATTATCAACTGCATTTCTTGATTTTATGCCTTCAAACATTTAGATTTAGCTTTTAAAGATTCTCAGTTGGCAACATTTATTGGAAGGAAGCTTCCAATGACATGTTTCTCAAGTGAACATGAAAATGTAGAAAATGGCCACAAAGATATAATCACCATGGCTTATCCCTACAAAACTTATTCTTTGCATCTCAGGCATATCAAAATGTTGGTACTATACCCTAACCAGCAAGAGTAAATTTCTCTCCCCACCATTCTAATTCTGAGTCATCTTTTCTAAATGGGTAGAAATATGAACACTGGCTGCATGAAATGCTTTCTAATTTGTCTCCTCCACCTCCTTGAGTATAGAACTTGATAGCTCTCTGGTAATTATGTCTGCCTAGATTTTGATGATTTCACTCACCTTTGGTCAAAATGTCCTTTCAATAAGGAGCTGAAGGTTTCTATCCAAACCTTTGTACAGCTTCCATGTATAGTTACTTTCAGATAGGTCTTTTTTGCAATAAGAATATATTGTGATTGATACATTCTGAGAACGGCTTATCAAGGCACAGGAGGGCTCTAAATAATACGGTAAAGGAATTTAGAGGAGAGAGAATTTTCTGCTCATCAAAAATGACAACATTATGGAAGTGTTGACATTAGGATTGTGTTTTTAGAAACAGATAGGATTTGGCTCTCTAATTTTTCTTTCTACATAAAAAGAAGTATATGTTTATTCTTATTACAAATAAACTTAAATAGAGATTTAGGTAGCAGCTGGAGAGCAATGGAGAAGGCACTCTAGATAATAAATGGATACAGACAGAATAGATATGGTCCACACACTTGTGCATTATTAGTCCATCTTATGTTGCTATAACAAAATACTTAAGGATACATATTTTATAAAACAGAGATTTGTTTGGCTCATGATTCTGGAGGCAAACTTGAGGGACCACAACTGCTAAAGATCTCTGTCATGTCAGAGTATGGTGAATGGCTTCATACAGCAAGAGCAAGTAAGTGTAAGAGGTCACAGTACAAGAGACAAATCAGACAGTGAGGGGATAGGCTGGCTCTGTTATAAAGGTTTACTCTTTTTTTAAGATTTATTTTATTTATTTGAGAGGCAGAGTTACAGACAGAGAAAGGGAAAGACAGAAAGAGAGAGGTCTTCCATCCACTGGTTCACTCCCCAAAAGGCCACATTAGCCAGAGCTGAGACGATCTGAAGCCAAGAGCCAGGAGCCAGGAACTTTTTCTGGGTCTCCCACATGGGTGCAGGGGCCCAATTACTTGGACCATCTTCCATTGCTTTTCCAGGCAACTTAGTAGGGAACTGGGTCAGAAGTGGCGCAGCCTGGACACAAACCAGCACCCGTATCGAATGCTGGCACTGCAGGAAAAGGCTTAACCTACTACTCCACAGCACCAGTCCCCCAGGGTTTACTCTTAAGGGAATTAATCCATTTCCATGAGACCTAATTTGTTCCCCAAGACCAGCATTAATCCCTTTATATAAGTCGCCATTACCCAATCACTTCTTATTAGACCTCATTTTTTTAAGGTACACCTTTTTTTTTAAGATTTATTTATTTATTTGGAAGTCAGAGTTACACACACAGAGAGAGAGAGAGGAGAGGCAGAGAGAGAGAGAGAGAGAGAGAGAGAGAGGTCTTCCATCCAATGGTTCACTCCCCAATCGGCCGGAGCTGCTCCAATCTGAAGCCAGGCGCCAGGAGCTTCTTCTGGGTCTCCCACGTGGGTGCAGGGGCTCAAGGGCTTGGGCCATCTTCTGCTTTCCCAGGCCACAGCAGAGAGCTAGATAGGAAGTGGAGCAGCCATGTCTCGAACTGGCGCCCATATGGGATGCCAGTGCTTCAGGCCAGGGTGTTAACCTGCTGCACCACAGCGCTGGCCCTGGTACGCCACTTTTCAATAGTATTTTACTGGGGACTAAGCTTCCAGTATAAGAACCTATGGGGGTACAAATCATATCCAAACCATAGCAGGCATATGCAGAAAATATCGACTTTATTTTGCTAGCAACAAAAGAGACGCATTCGACTTACTCTTCTTCTGTTTGAGACCCTTTACTTTCTATTTTACCAAACCCTTGTGGGTTCAAGCACAGGAGGTTTGGAAACCTATTGCCCTTGATCAGAGACATCAGGATACATGGTATTTTGTTAATAATTCCCAGGATCTTCCTGCAGAGGTCTGAGTCAGGAAGTGGCTCAGATGTAGGCCAATTATAGATCACTCACAATTGTATACGGTTGCTCACGAAGCTTGGTCATGCTGCCCTAAAGAGTTTTTCACCTTGCATTGGTTCCTTTTCTTTCTAGATCTTGGCATTGCCATTATAAAGTGTGAGGTTTTCTCTTAGAGTCTAAATCAGTCATAAAATATCTACATGTGAAGACATATTTGCATTCACAATTATCCTTTGAAACACCACATAGCTGAGCCATGAGAGACATCCATTTACATCCTTTTATAGAATTGTGTTCTCCTGTTTACCCAAAGATTTTTTTTTTTGGTTGACTTCTTAAGAAACTTCTTGCCTCCTATTGCGTGCCTTTGGAGGGGACTTGTATAACTCATGCAAATCTTTTTTCTCCTCTTCCTCATTGTCCTGCTTTGTATCTGAAAGTAATGAGACAGAACTTGGAAAATCACTGAAAATGGCAAGTTTAATACCAATAGCACTATTAACATCCATAATCACAACCACACAGTTTGTCTTGTAACTTTCTTTTAGGACTAGTGGCTACTATATATTTTTATTTATTTATTTATTTTTTGACAGGCAGAGTGGACAGTGAGAGGAGGAGAGAAAGGTGTTCCTTTTGCCGTTGGTTCACCCTCCAATGGCTGCCGCAGCCGGTGCACTGCGGCCTGCGCATCACACTGATCCAAAACCAGGAGCCAGGTGCTTCTCCTGATCTCCCACGCGGGTGCAGGGTCCAAGGACTTGGGCCATCCTCCACTGCCCTCCTGGGCCACAGCAGAGAGCTGGCCTGGAAGAGGGGCAACCGGGACAGAATCTGGTGCCCCAAACGGGACTAGAACCTGGTGTGCTGGCGCCACAGGTGGAGGATTAGCCTATTAAGCCGTGGCACTGGCCGTGGCTACTATATTATATTGACCTAGTTACTATAGCCATTCAAGTGACTGAAGAACCAAGGATACCAGCTTTTGATGTTTTTAAAGCTAACAAATGCCACATATTATACATAGAGATACAAGTAGTAGTGTTTCTTTTTTCATTAGACTAATTTACTCAGGAAAGAAGTCAACAATAGTAGAGAAATAAATAAGGGGACTATGTTCCTTATCCTTATGTCAACATTTGTTTTCACTGAAAGAATCTTATGATCATTTGGGGAAACTGTAAGAACTGAGGCAGAGAGTGAGATTTTCCATCTGCTGGTTCACTCCCTGAGATGACTGCAACTGCCGGAGTAGGGCTAGGCCAAAGACAGGAGCCGGGAGCTTCTTCTGGTTCTCCCGTGTGGGTGCAGGAGCCCAATTACTTGGGCCATCTTCTGCTTTAACAGCTATTCTCTAAGAATTATGCCTCAACAGGAGTGATAGGGCCTGGCCTTCCATAGCTTATGTATCAGAGGGAATCTGGGCTCCATAGAGCACAGCAGCTCATCTCCACAGCAGCGGCTCACTTGACTAATCCTCCACCTGCGGCGCCAGCACACCAGGTTCAAGTCCCAGTCGGGGCACCAGATTCTGTCCCGGTTGCTCCTCTTCCAGTCCAGCTCTCTGCTGTGGCCAGGGAAGGCAGTGGAGGATGGCCCAAGTCCTTGGGCCCTGCACCCATATGGGAGACCAGGAGAAGCACCTGGCTCCTGCCATCGGATCAGCGCGATGCACCGGCCGCAGCGGCCATTGTGGGGTGAACCAATGGAAAAGGAAGACCTTTCTCTCTGTCTCTCTCTCACTGTCCACTCTGCCTGTCATAAAAAAAAAAAAAAAAAGATTTATTAATTTATTTGAAAGGCAGAATTACAGAGATAGTGAGAGAGGGAGAGGGAGGGGAAGAGAGAGAGAAAGAGAGGGAGAAAGAGAATCTTCCATTAGCTGGTTCACTCCCCAAGTAACTGCAGCAGCCTGGGCTGGGTCAGGCTGAAGCCAGGAATCTAGAATGCCATCCGTGTCTGTTACGTGCATTGTCTTCTGTTCCTTTCCCAAGCACATTTGCAGGGAGTTGGATTGGAAGTGGCGTTGCTAGGAGGTGAATCTGTGTTCTTATGGCATGCTGGCATGAACCAGGTGGTGGCTCTCCACCTGCTGCACCGCAACAGCAGCCTCATTTTCCTTTTTTAAAATGTATTTGAGAGGAACAGAGCTCCCAACTACTGGTTCATTCTTCAAATGCCTGCAATGGCTGAAGCTTACACAGTTGGAAATCAAGAGCCTGGGACTCAATTAAATTTCTCTGTGGGTAGCAGCAACCCAAACACTGGAGACATCATTGCTGTACCCCCATTCCCCAGCTTACACAGTAACAAGAATTTGGAGTCAGGAGCCAGAGCTGGTGTGGAACATAAGAACTCTGATGTGGGGCACTGACATCTTAAACAGCATTTTAACCGCTGCACCAAAGACCAATCCTGAGTGTTTAAAAAAAAATCACAAAGGGATATGCCCAGAAAGAAAATCTGTATTATATAAAATGTAATTTTATAGCCATAATGTTTGTTACACTATGAGAAAAGCACAGTTTATTTCTGAATTACTGTAGCTGCTATATTGTAATTTAGCTTTGCAGTTTGTATTTTAGCAGAAAATTTCAAAATATTGGGAGTGTTCTAGACCTCAAGGGAAAAATTGGAAGATTCTGCAGATGTTTGAGAAATATATTTGTGGTTCACTTCTTTACCACAATTCTTTTTAATCTCTTGTTCTTCAGTAAGTAAACAAGGGACTAGTTTCTGAAAAAGCTTTTAAAAAATTTCATGACAGTTCCATGATTTTCAATGAATAAAACACCAAGTTTGGCTTTTACATGCTACAAATAATGTATTCATTTGTGAATATATCCCATGGCTACCTTTTACTGAAAGGTAAGATTTTTTTTTTTTAAAGATTCAGAGTTACCTTCTCAGGAAAAGACATTCTAAAGCCCTGGTGCATTGTTTCCTTGAAAGAAAATGCTTTTATTAGTGTCTAAAATAGCATCTTAAGATTTATATAGAACTTATAAAAAATATATGGCTTTGAACATCAATTGAATCAGACTCTTCACTTTTGTCCTTGAGGGGCTTTTCTGCCTTAATATAGCAGCTGTGATCTTAAAGAACGTGGTAAAAAAGATAAAGTCCTTCCTCACTGCAAGTTGCATGTTCCTTTATTTCAGCTTCTCATTTCTTCATCATATTCCAACACTGAAATCTTTCTAGAGCATGAGATTTCTCATTTTTCTGAACTGTTACACTTCAAAAGAAAGTAAGATAAATGTATATCTCAAAACTTATTTGGGATGTTTACAAAATGAAAAAAAAAATGAACAAATCTTAAGAAGCAACATTTTCATTCCTTGAAAGTTAAAAATTGAAGCAAATAAATGATCATTGCCATGGAGCATCTTCACCACTTTCATTTACATGACTCATTTCTCAGTGAGGTAAAGCACTTACATTGCCAGAAATATTTCTGATTCAAAACAAAATCATTGCTGAGAAAAAACAGTTGGGAAGCTAAAACCTGATCCAGTTGCTGTAGAACTCTGAAGTATTTGTACCAGATAAACCAACAGAGGATATGGTGTTTGATGGAAGTTACTCAGTTTTCCTACTGAAATATCTCTGAATAAAAATGCTGTCCTGTAAGTTCTAACAATAAAATGAGTGAAGAAATCTGTTGCTAAACTAGCAGGGTAACGGCCTTCTAACACAAAGCCTATTGTGTTACACTGAGGACATTGTTTAGAGGTTTCCATTTATGATGCTACGTGAGACAAAGTAACCATGGAAAACTGAGATTCTTGAAACCTTACTCAGAGCCTCAGGGTTTTAGTCAATCAAAATTTCCAGCCATTGTATGTTTACAGTAAATAATTGCCTTTTGAAGTAGATAAATGATTCTTGGATCATTTGAAAAAAGAGGCATAACAATTTGATGGAAGAAGCATTTGATGTGGTCTTCATATACCATGCTCTATAGGTGGAAAGGAAAAGAAAATGTTTTAATAGCAATATCATAAACTTAATGTTGCCCTTTTTAATAAATAAAAATAAGCAACAGAGAGCATAGTAGTATATTTTAACCCATTCCAAATAAGGGAACTTACTCTGTAACTTCTAGGCTCAGGAAACAGGCAAAAAGCTGTGAATCAGTTAATCCTCTACCTCCTCACATGAGAAGATATTAGCTTTAGTTGATTTTATTTGACTTATTTTTTTCTTTGATTTCCCAGCTCCTATGTAGAAATGAGAGCCCAAGAAAAAAGCCCATGCCTGTTGTCTGTCAGCAAACATTTAATCACAAAATTTCTCTCCTAGTCAAACAACGAGCATATTGGGTATTAAGAAATATTTTCTTTTCTTTTTTAAAGTTTTATTTATTTATTTGAGAGACAGATCTGCACACACACACATACACACACAGAGAGACAGAGAGAGGCAGAGAGACAGAGACAGAGAGAGAGGAGAGAGAGAGAGAGAGAGAGAGAGAGAGAGAGAGATCTTCCATCCATTGGTTCACTCTCCAAATGACTTCAAACCCCAAACGGCTTCAAAGTCAGAGCTGGTCCATGTTAAAGCCAGGAGCCAGGAACTACATCCGGATGCTTCATATAGGTGGCAGAGGCCCAGGTACTTGGGCCATTCTCCAATGCTTTCCCAGCTGCATTAACAGAGGATTGTGTTTGAAGCAGAGCAGCTGTGTCTCTAACCATGCTCATATGATATATGCTGGCATTATAAACTGATGTTTAACCTGGTGCACTACAATGCTGGCCCCAGGAAACTTTTTTTGATAGCATCACAAAAGAAAGAAAAGCAATATGCAATACTTTGTAAAAAGAGAAAAAAAAAACAAGAAAAAAGATTTGAAAACAAGCACAAAACAAAATCTATAAATGACAATGAGGGGTGGGAAGGAAGGACTCATTGTATATACACTAAAATAATATTCATAGTAGGCTTAGAAAGGAGGAAAGTTATTCAGTTGGTTATGAAGAGGAAATAATAAGCAATGACAAAGCAGAAGTTCTCCCACAATATAGGTTTAAAAAACCAAAAACTGTAGAAATAATGGGAGTGAACGTGTACAAAAGGAAGACAAATACCAGAGCTTCAAGTCACATTTAATGACATTATAAAGAATAGCTATAGAAATAAATTATAATCCATTTCCATTCTGATAACTTTCTATGTACTAATGTAATTGTTACAACACTATTAGATAGTTACTGAGTCATTATGTTCACTTTGCAAATTAAGGCACAAAAAGAATTCAAGGGGATTAAGTAACAGACACTGATAGTCAAGTCAGTAATGTAACCCAGTTCCTGGCATAGACCTACTTGAAGAACATTCTGTTACTAAAAATGCATTTTGTATTTAAAAATTTTATAAAAATATGGGATGGTTATAATATAGTTCTACAAAGTACACTATAAAATCAGCATGATGTGAAAATACAAGAATTCCTTTGAGTTTTCTGAAATGTTCACTTTTCAGGTAGTATCTTTATTCAGGAGCACATGCATGCACGCACACACTTGTATGTAAATGTATGTGTATGTCTGGGCACATATGTGCAAACTATATTTGTGTGCATGTGTGAGAGAGTGGGAGATGGAGAGAGACAGAGAATTTAAAGTAGAAAGCTTAAAAAAGTATCTTCATGGGCTGGCGCCGTGGTTCACTAGGCTAATCCTCCGCCTTGCGGCGCTGGCACACCGGGTTCTAGTCCCGGTCGGGGCGCCGGGTTCTGTCCTGGTTGCCCCTCTTCCAGGCCAGCTCTCTGCTGTGGCCAGGGAGTGCAGTGGAGGATGGCCCAAGTGCTTGGGCCCTGCACTCCATTGGAGACCAGGAGAAGCACCTGGCTCCTGCCATTGGATCAGCGCGGTGCACCTTTCTCTATGTCTCTCTCTCTCTCACTGTCCACTCTGCCTGTCCAAAAAAAAAGTATCTTTATGTATTACCCTGCATTTATGATAAGCCCTTTTGCTATTAACAGAATTGAGAGTGAAAAACAAGGAAAATTTCTCTTACTCTATAATGAGTAGGTGGTTCTCTCCCTCTTCTAAAAACTAAAGAAAATAAATCACCTAGATTATTTATAAAAATCGAATCATCTATCAAACCAGTGAGTCATATTATTTGTAAAATATAATTCTCTTTAAATATATGATTTTTCCAGGAACTTTTGGATCATTGTATAGTGATTGCTACTTATATCATGCTATGAAAATGTTTTAGATGTTTGATATTTGAGAACAAAATATAGTTACATAGAGAAACATAGTAGATTATCAGAGGTTATCTGTGGATTAGTACCAAAGAATAATAAGAAACAGTAACAATAAATGTAATGATAGATTTATGCTGTAATTTCTAATCAGATTTGTGCTCAAATATTGACTTTGACATTGCTCATGTTGATGCTGGTTATGGAATTTCATACACTGGGGCTCTGTTCCCTCTTCATTAAAAAAGTGCAACATTTACCCAACAATGTAGTAGTTGTAAGGGTTATATAAGTAATTTTTTACATATAATAAAGATAGCCTTTACTGCTGCTGTATCAAACATAAACTTCACAATTGTATCCTGTGTACCAGATACTAATAAAAACTTTAAACTGTTTCTGTTACTATTATTATTACTCTACAAATCAGAGATGGAAATAGAAGTTAAGTAACTTGTTCGAAATCACTTAGTTAGGCTCAAATCTGAATTCATTCTGTGAATCACTTTCTTATACAACTTTACTACTTATTTCTTAATGGGGCATATGTGAGTAGTAGTACAACAATAAGGACAAAAAAGATATTTCCATATCCTGTTTAGTCATAACTGAACGACAGCTAGGTGGGAAAGTGTATGTCACAGCAGAGGACAAGTAGGAACAAGGCAGAAGATTAACAAACAGCTATTGCTGGTATCGTGGCATAGCAGGTAAAGCCGCCATCTGTGACCACAGCATCCCATATGGGTGCTGATTTGTGTCACAGCTGCTCTACTTCTGATTCAGCTACCTGCTACTGGGCCTGGAAAAGGAGCAGTTTGGCCCAAATCCTTCCCTGCACCCACATGGTGACTAGGATGAAGCTCTTGGCCCTTGACTTTGGCCTGGCCCAGCCCTGGCAGTTCTGGCCATTTGGGGACTGAAACAGCAGATGGAAGATCTCTTCCTCTCTTTCTGTATCTTTGCCTTTGAAAGAAATAAAATAAACTAAAACAACAACAAAAGAAACCATTAGAGCAATCTGTATTCAAGTTAGTTGGGAACACTGATTTGACTGAGAAGACCCTAAACTGAATTAATTAAATTTATTATGCATTGACTCAATGCATATTTGAGATTGGAGCTTATGATTAATAGTTACCTGCTACTATTTTTTGTTAGTAAATCCCCAGGAGTGTTTATAACCTTTGTTAAAGGATTCAATAAGGGGAGGAAAATAAATACAAAGGAAAACACAATCATTTAGATAATGCCAAACTCTCAAAATACTGTTCTGCCTTAATTTTATATAACAGCATTGGGAACCAGATATTTACTTTGTCTATTTTTTTTCCTTTTGCCAGCACCATTTGCTGAAGAGATTACAGCCTCCGCTTTTAGAGAAAAGGTGATCGTATCTGTCATGTATACAGATTTCTATTTGCAGATCAATGAATTCATTATCTGTGTGCATAAAAATACAAACGTTAATCACATAGAACTCAGGAGTGAAAGACCAAGCATTTGTCCCTACTAATTTACTGAAATGTGTTGGTTATTTTCATATGGTAAGAAAATATCAAGTTATTTAATCACACTTTTATTCATTTACTTCCTGTCTCTTGTGGAAATAAATGTTTATACACAGTGTGATGTTAAAATCGCTTCATTGCCTATAGTAGAGGAAAAAACCAAAATAATGAAATTAAATGAAATTAATTTCCAAGGAAAGAAGAAGAAAAAAGAATATGATTATTATGATTTTTACACTTTCTATTTCAGTGTATATTAACAACATGTTATTTGAATGCCAAATAGGGTATCGTGAACAGTTGAAATAGACGCACTAGCACTGATCAAAAAAGGACTGAGGGCAGAAAGAGCTAATACAATACAATAAGTCAGTTCTGTAGTAAAAGAAGCAAGCTACAAGCACTTTCTCGAATAAACAAAGTAGTGGACTTACATGGTGGGAAAAATGGTGTTTGTTAAGACCTTGAAACTCAATGAAGTGCGAACAATTGCTTTACATTTAAATAATCAACAGATGAGTTTAGGGCATGCATCCAGCAAACTATTAGACTAACTGGCAGTAGCTATCTAAGGTTTGAAAATATTATTTTATAAATTTTTTGCTATTTTTGCAAAGAAGAAAACAAAACATACCTTCATTTTGCAAAAGAAAAGATGGTTAGAATTTACCTGGCTTAGTAAAGTGCTCATACTGTGGAGGCACATTGGTGAAAAATAGTGGTCACATTAATAGTCCAGTTATGGATTCTATCAGTCCGGAGAGAAGATAAGGCAACTATCTACCCACAAACACACTGCTCTTTAGATGAGTGCTATCTTATTTTTACACAAACCCAACATGAAGTTAAAGAACAGGCTCTGGGGACAGAGGAATTTGAATTCTTCTACTGGTTATATTTTTTGGTAATCTCAGAGATTTTTGTTTGTTTTTTGTTTAGTCATATCTAAGAGGGTAGTACATAGACCAACTTTAAATGGTATATGCAAAATGATTGCAAAATACTAGTATACATTAAATTCTAAATAAAGAACAGCAGTTATTTTTATTACTGGTGTTATTCACGTATCTCAACAAACCTGTAATCTTCGTTTCTTTTAAATCAAGCTCCTTGGTGACAAGAACTATTTCTGATTCATCATAAACTTTAATAGATGCTTAGTAATGTCCATTGATAGACTAAATGCATAGATGGATAAATAAAAGCGATTTTAAAGCATTTTGGGGGCTGGCACTGTGGCGTAGTGGGTAAAGCCACAGCCAGCATCCCCTTGGGTACTGGTTCTAGTCCCGGCTACTCCACTTAAAATCCAGCTCTCTGCTATGGTCTGGGAACACAATAGAAGATGGCCCAAGTCCTTGGGCCCTTGCACCCATGTGGGAGACATGCAGGAAGCTCCTGGCTCCTGGCTTCAGCTCTGCACAGCTCCGGGCATTATGGCCATCTGGGGAGTGAACCAGTGAATGGAAGACTCTCTCTCTCTCTGCCTCTCCTTCTTTGTGTAATTCTGACTTTGAAATAAATAAATAAATCTTTAAAAAACATTTTATAAGGGGGAAAGATGTGCAAAATTATATACACAAAACAAAATCTAATTTTCTTGATACCTTTTATCATTAATCTAGAATTTCAGTGAGGGTGACTTCTCGGTAAAGATCTTTCTTTGTTATTCTTTCTTCATTGTATAAAACCTCAAACAATATGTGGATTGGTAACTCTGAAATACTATAGATATTACTTTTCATAGGATGGAAATTAGTATACTATTTGACCCTATATATGTATGTTATATATTATATATATAATTTGAATCTGTGCCAGTCTTCCTTTTTTAAACTCAGTAACATAATATTACAAGGGTGTGTCACTGTATATATACATAGATTTTTCTCTACAATAAACATGATGGTTTGTTATATGATAGTATATTTGAAAGAAATTAACACAAATTCATTAAATTCAGATGTTCTTACTTCCAAATAGACTGTTAAATGAAATACATTAATAAAGATAAATATTTATATATTTTGAGAAGTAAAATGTAGCATAATTCACCAACTTCCTCATGCAACTTTCTTTTTGCCTTTTATAACCCAGTCTGAGGTTTATTTGGATAAATTTAGAAACCTAATGCCTCATGTTATGCAGCAGAAGTGTAAGATTAAGTAGAGTAGAAGCCTTGCTAATTATCACTTTTCTGATCTACACACCTGATATATCTTGCAAGAACTTTTTCACAATATTAAAAAGAGGTCATATAGCAAATAATTATTTTTATATTCCCACATTTAAGTATAAATTTGAATATATATGAGAATATAACATTTTAGTAAATATTTTCAGTATATGTGCTACATAATGTCACTGATTAAATGTAATGCTAAGAAACAAATTACTAGGGAATATTTTAGCTGATTTACTTCTTCTCTCCCACGGTAATGTCCTTATGTATTCCTCAAACTCTAGAGTTCGCTAGATGATCATTTACTAGGAAGATGTCCAACCTTAACCTCAAGGAAACTTGGCACAAAGACTGCTTCAAGGTGGCTCTGCTGATAGTTTTATGTTTGAAAACAAAGGGTTTAAATAGAAAAGATGAGGTCACAGATATTCTTTTGACAGTGGCAAAGTTTATTTTTAAACTTTGAAGTATAATTGATAAATTGCTTGCTATAACATACATTGTTAAATTATTACCACAATCAAGCTAATTAACATACACATCACTTTGCACAATTATAATTTTTTGCATGTGTGGCAAGAATACCTAATCTCTTATCCAATTTCAAGAATATAGTATGTTATTATTAAGCAGTCAGCATGCTGTAAGTAGGTCACCAGAGCTCACTCATTTTATAAGTTTTTACCCTTTGAACAACATCTCCTCACCTCTTCTCGCAGAGAACATGATTAGTTTTAAGAGTACTTTATTGGAACTAATGCTAAATATTTTAAAATTGTCCATGGTCTTATGTTCTTTTGTTCTCTGTCATATCCTCTGTTGCCATGTAGAAATTTAAAGTGCTTTGGTAAATATACCTGGAATACATCTTTAGCAAATTGTGTTTCTAGATTAAAAAATATCTTAGATATCAATTTATTGATTTTCTATAAGAAGAGACTTGAATGCTGTTGAGTGAATCAATAGTGTCTTTGGGCATCTTTTTCATTAATTTCTCCTTTTATCTCTATTAACTTTATTCTTTGTTTTTAGTGTATGCTTTCTTCTTTGGAAAAAAGAGACATTTAATTATTTGATAGGCACTGTTACAGAGAGGGGGGGGGCAGAGCATGATGGAGAGTTTCTGTTTACTGCTTCACTCCCCAAATGGCCATAGAAACCAGCTTTGATCAGGCCAAAGTCAGGAGCAGGGAGCTCCATCCTATTCTCCCACGTGGGTGGCAGGGACCCAAGCACTTGGGCCATCTTGTAGCACCTTCACAGGTACATTATCAGGGAGCCAGATCTGGACAGCCAGTAGGGACTCTCCTGCAGCATGAGATGATGGCATTGCAAGCCGAGACATAACTCATGGTACCATAAGGCTGCCCCTATATGCTTTTCTTTAAATGTCCTGAGTTGAATATGTGCTTCGAGTTGTCCTTAAATTAATTTACTTAAGATTATATGTTTTCTTTTGACATATGCTCTGGTGATTTCTAGTTCTTGAGTGTTTCTGTACGAATATTATGTTTAGTACTTTCAGTCAATTACCTTGTAAGAGGCTAGATGAATTACCCCAATTAATGCATTTAGTTAGGGGAAGTTTGATATTCAAATGCACGGCTGAACACATATGGATTAGAAGAATAACAGAAAGTTGCCTTTGATGTTCTGAGAAGTGTTTTGTTGTAGCCAGAAATTTTGATTTCATTTAATTAAAAAATTTCCATTAGAAGAATATTTTAAAGAAATTCTTGTTTTGTGTACTTATTTTTATTACTTGATAAGCTCAATATATTAATGCTTTGTAATGTAGAATGTAAGGAGGATGATTTTATTCAATTGTGTGAATATTCTGTGGGTCTCTAAAGCATTATATCCATGTATATGAATGTAATTGCGAAAAAATGCAGATATGTACAAAGTTTTGTTTGTTTTTATTATGCATGTAAAACAAATATAATCTTAAACATCTAATCAATATCTTTTATTTTCTTAATTATGTTCTACTTATTCTGTCCATTCAAGTGATTAATTTATTTTACTACAATTATAGATTTACCCTTTTAAATTACAAATTTAGAAAAATATTTTCCTTTTATTTCTAATAAATTTAATATATTATAATGCCTTATTGTAAAATTATGATAGATAATATTATCTTGGTTCACTGTAACTTTAGTTAATATGACAATCCCCTTTCTTCTTGAACAAAGCTATCCTTGAATGCTATTTTACCATGTCAAAATGACTGTAACCTGATTTCTATTAGTAAATGTATTTATGAAACATAATTTTTAATTTAATAACAAATCAATTAGGGGGTGTAGTTGTACTTTAATGAAATATTAAAATTATTTCTTTTAATAAGGATGATATTTTGCTTTATGAACAAGCACAGCTCTAATTTCTAACACCAATAGTAAAATTTCTCAAAATTTGCCTTCTATGATAAAGCTTCTTAAGTAATTCTAAGTGTTCTATTGACTTGTGATGTATTTGATGAATAAATGAGTAACAACCATAGTCAGCATTAAATTCTTATTTCTATAGCATATCATGTGCTATATTCAGAGTCAGAGTGAAGGGTCTGTATCAGTATTTCCTACTTTAGTTTATTTTTGTTGTATACACTATAGGATGATTCCTCAAAATCATTTGCTCCTGATTGCCCATTTCATCTTTTTTTCTTAAATGATTTATTTATTTACTTGAAAGTCAGACTTATACAGAGAGAAGGAGAAGCAGAGAGCGAGAGAGAGGTTGTCCAACTACTAGTTCACTCCCCAATTGGCTACAAAGGCCGGATCAGCAGTGATCCAAAGCCAGGAGCCAGGAGCTTTATCCAGGTATCCCATACTTGTGCAGGGGCTCAAGGACTTGGGTCTTCTACTGCTTTCCCAGGCCATAGGAGAGAGCTAGTTAGGAAATGCAGCAGTGGAGACTTCAACTGGCGCCCCTGTGGGATGCCTGCAGTGCAGGCGGACGCTTTTCACCCACTATGCCACAGCGCCAGCTCCAAGCCCATTTTATCTTATGAGGACATGTTTTAG
The DNA here is from genome assembly GCF_051225735.1 of Oryctolagus cuniculus. Lineage (NCBI taxonomy): Eukaryota > Metazoa > Chordata > Mammalia > Lagomorpha > Leporidae > Oryctolagus > Oryctolagus cuniculus. The sequence continues at coordinate 61,134,715 of NC_142874.1, read as the reverse complement.
TATGTATCTATAGCAACATGGATTAATAACATTATAACAATTTCTATAATGTTCTCTACTTTCCTAAAAACTTTGATTAACTTTAAAATATTTTCAAATGATGAGGGTATGCATGTTGCTTAAGGTTCTAGTCCCGGTCGGGGCGCCTGATTCTGTCCCGGTTGCCCCTCTTCCAGGCCAGCTCTCTGCTGTGGCCAGGGAGTGCAGTGGAGGATGGCCCAAGTGCTTGGGCCCTGCACCCCATGGGAGACCAGGAAAAGCACCTGGCTCCTGCCTTCGGATCAGCGCGGTGTGCCGGCCGCAGCGTGCCGGCCACGGCGACCATTGGAGGGTGAACCAACGGCAAAGGAAGACCTTTCTCTCTGTCTCTCTCTCACTGTCCACTCTGCCTGTCAAAAAAAAAAATTCTTTTCTATTAATGGTCGCCAGTGTATCTAAGATATTTAAGCAATAATAAACTCTTGCTTTGGTTTGCTACTTCTTCTATATAACTGATGCTCAGAAACACCACATACTATTTATTAAAAGCATTGTAAAATCAGGCTGGGCTTCAGGATTTCTAAAAATACGTTCACAAGGATCTTAGTATATAGGATGTTATCACATCTTTTTTATCTCTTGTTTGATAATAGGGATGATGGGAATAGTTTTAAAAACCTGGCATTTTTAGAATGTTTCAAAGTTAAATATTCAAATCACTTGGAAAATGGCAACCAGATGTGGCATCTTATCAGATAAGATGAAGATATAGAAAGGGGAGACACTCTGTCACTGATGTCACATTTCACACACCTAAAATATATATGGGGGCTGGCGCTGTGGTGGAGCCAGTATAGCCACTGCCTGCAGTGCCAGCATTACATATGAGTGCTGGTTTGAGTCCTGGCTGCTCCACTTCTGATCCAGCTCTGTGCTATGGCCTGGGAAAGCAGTGGAAGATGGCCCAAGTCCTTGAGCCCCTGCATCCATGTGGGAGACCCAGAAGAAGCTGCTGGCTCCTGGCTTTGGATTGGCGCAGCTCTGGGTGTTGCAGCCAATTGAGGAGTGAGCCAGCAGATGGAAGACCTCTTTCTCTCTGCTTCTCTTTCTCTCTCTGTGTAACTCTTTCAAATAAATAAATAAATCTTTAAAAATGCATATATATATATATATAGAGAGAGAGAGAGAGAGATTTTGTTAAACTTTTAAATAGCAAATTAAGATAGCTAGTAAAAATCATGGAACACTACCATTTCATTTTCATAAAATGAGTTCCTTTTTATATAAGAACGGTAGGCAATGATATCATATTTTGATTATATAAAAAGTTCTATTGAGTGCTAGAGTGTGGTTAGAAAACGGCCAAAACCTGGTGAGACAGAGTATTTTAAGGACACAATGAATAAGATTCCATAAATTTGGGTCAATTGTGAATGCAGTAGCTAATGTACCATGCAATTATAAGACATGAACGTTTTTTATTGTCCGCTTTGTTTTATTGTCCTAAGTGCAATGTTTAATGGAGAAAGTGTGTCCAGCAAGCAGTTTAACAACACTCCCAACACTTGATAAAGTAGCCATGGCCGAAAAAAATCAATGGAAGAAAGAGTCCATATTGTAATCATTATACTACAAGATCATAAAGTAGTGAAAAATCTGTTATAAGATTAGATGTCCACATACATGTGCATGCACACATCAGCTTGAACACACACACAATCTTGTATCTACATTACAATTTAAATGGATAATAATTAATGAAAAAATACTTATTCAATCTAGTTCACTTTTTATATGGAATGAAATATGGTTCTATCACCATTTTTATGGCAAATTGCTTTTTCTTCCTGTTTACACTTTGGAAGTACAAGAAGCCTCAGCTGGAAAATTGGCCCATAATCACAACCTATTAAGCTTTTACTGATATTGCAATAGAAGTAATGGGTTTTTAATGAGCTTATCCATTTTAACATTTATATAATTTATTAACTTTTTCTTTTTCTTATTTTGCATATTAACTAAAATCTTGGGTTTAATAATTTTCTTTATTGAATTTTTGAAACCTTAAAATTTAGTAATAGCAACATTTCAAGTTACTGTAGATAATTTTCTTAAGTATACTCAATAACTTGTGCATTATTTTTATGAAAGAACACTCACGTTGAAAATTAATATCTCATGTGTGACACATATCTGATTCATACAGGTGTAGAACGGGAGCGGTCTATTTTCACAATAACAAAGGTAGAATTAATCTTTAGAAAAGTATACTTAAAATACTGCACATTATATTCATTTCCCATTGAACTCACTGCCAGCATAATTAATGGCTAAATTGGAAGTCAAAGAAACTCCATTAGGAAGTAAAAGTGTGGCAAGAGAACTGAACAGATATTTCGATGGTGCTAGTGTTAAAAGTAGCAGGATAGTCATGCAGATGGGATTGTGCCCAATGGAATTCCTTGGGTGAGCATTTTAAAGATGAAAGAAGAAAGCTGAGAATGAGAAATCATGGCAAAAAGCAGTCAAACAGAATCTTCTTCTACATTATACAGTATCACCAAACTCAAAGAAACTTTTTAGAAAACTATGCTATCAGTTTATTCTTATCATTTAAAGAATAAATCATGATGTTTAAAAAATGATTTCAAGGGAGTTGTAACTATAAAACAATGTGCATGGGGCCGGCGCCGCTGCTCACTAGGCTGATCCTCCGCCTTGCGGCGCCGGCACACCGGGTTCTAGTCCCGGTCGGGGCGCCGGATTCTGTCCTGGTTGCCCCTCTTCCAGGCCAGCTCTCTGCTGTGGCCAGGGAGTGCAGTGGAGGATGGCCCAAGTGCTTGGGCCCTGCACCCTATGGAAGACCAGGAGAAGCACCCGGTTTCTGCCTTTGGATCAGTTTGGTGCGCCGGCCGCGGCGGCTGAACCAACAGCAAAGGAAGACCTTTCTCTCTGTCTCTCTCTCTCACTGTCCACTCTGCCTGTCAAAAACAAACAAACAAAAAAACAATGTGTATGATTACAAGTTATTTTTCTTAATTATGTGAATAAGTCTCTATTTTCAAGAAACAGAAGTCATGAGTTTTTGGTGTATGATGCTATTTGTATGAACTCATCTTGATAGATGGATAGATAGACAATAGATAGACAGACACACAGTTTCACTGTCTGAATTCTCTGTGAATGTTGGATCCCATATATGATGGTGTTTGTGTTATGATTATCTCACACAGCAAGATCTCGAACATCTTAGGGTGTGCGATTACATGCTGTGATGTCCACATGGTGATTAAATCATCTAATGATGCCCAGCTTAGAACACATCCTTGTCATTAAGTGATGTATGACTCTGTATCACATATATATATGTATATATATATGTAATTTTATTCCCACCATCATTAATATTTCAATCATACTGTTGCCTTACTGAACAGTGATGTCAATCATTATAAGCAGTAAAATGGCAAAATGTTGAACTTCTGATGAAATTAATAAATCAACCCATTTCACAGTGCTTCCTTGAAAACAATTTTTATTTAAAGTTATCAACACAAACACTGAAAGAGCCCCTTTCTTTCATCAAAGGCCTTGAAAAAATTCCCATAATTCTTGCCTGTCTAATTGCAATAGACTGTGTGATACTATTATATCCTCTGCATTTTGTTATTAAAATATAGGCATTCAAGTCAATCAACGTTCTTATTATCAAAACTAGAGAACTTCATTTATCTCCAGGTTATGTACACACAGACACACAAGCATATACATATATTCAATAAGAGTTCTGTTAAAACAAAAAAAATCACAGATAATGTTGGGGATAATGCAGGATTTTCATAACTGCCAACAGAGAAATTTTCAGTTCTTGCCTAAATGGAAAATGGAACCTACTTTAAAGAACTGAATGAAAATTGAAAGAACTTGTGTGTTTCATAGAATAAAGAATTTGTGGTAGGTCCCCTAGTAAAAAGGGTGAATCAGTTTGTCAGACTTCTCATTCTTCATAGCATGCTAAAATCTAGGTGCTAAAACGCTCTGTAGTAGAGCTTGGTCATGCAGTGTAGCCTGTCTATTCATTAGCCTCTTACACCATTTCTTGGCAGCTGCTCTGCGACTGTATGAGTCATTAGCAGGAATCCAAAATCGTGTGAAGAGCGATCTATGCTTTTGTCCCGCAGAAAGCCTTTTCAGTACAATCAAATTTGCTCTGTGCTCTGATTTCACAGCTTGTGAAGTAGTTACTGACAGCTCACAGCACTGTTGTTATTCAAGGCTAAGCAGATGAGAGAGACCGAAATGACTAATAATATGTGGAAGTTAGATCTTCAAAGTAGCAGTCTAATTGTACATCTTCATTTAGTGAATGATTGAAAACAAATTACAATTTCCTGATCACTGGAGACAAAAGCAATGGCAGGTAAATCAGTTGTATCAAATTCTTGTAGGAAGGAAATGTTCTTAATAAAACGTCACAGAAGGAAAGAAAGCAAAAAAAAAATAACAGAAATGGACTAGAGTATAAAAAAATCAACCTCAGTAGATACTAAACAAATACAAATTTAGATAGTAATAGAGTTTGACTTTGCTTAAATTAGGAAAAATTAAATATTAAACTTTATAGTTAATCAAATATAGGAAACAAGCAACCTTATGCATTTCAGGTTAAGTTAAATTTACCAACATATATATGTATATTTAGAAATATGTATATATATATATATATATATATGTGTGTGTGTGTGTGTACATATATATATATAAATATATATATTACAATGTCTTTTTTTTTTTGACAGGCAGAGTGGACAGTGAGAGAGAGAGAGACAGAGAGAAAGGTCTTCCTTTTTTTGCCGTTGGTTCACCCTCCAATGGCCGCCGTGGCCGGCATGCTGCAGCCGGCACACTGCACTGATCCTATGACAGGAGCCAGGTACTTATCCTGGTCTCCCATGGGGTGCAGGGCCCAAGCACTTGGGCCATCCTCCACTGTACTCCCTGGCCACAGCAGAGAGCTGGCCTGGAAGAGGGGCAACTGGGACAGAATCCGGCGCTCCAACCGGGACTAGAACCCGGTGTGCCAGCGCCGCAAGGCGGAGGATTAGCCTAGTGAGCCAGGGCGCCGGCTACAATGTCTTTTGTTCTACCTGCTACTCAATTGTGCAAAAGCACAATAATAATGAAAGAGGCATGCTCTTTTAACATGATATGATACTGGATGTTTTGTTAAGATTTTATTTTAAGGGCCACTTCATTACATCATTTTCTATATTTTAAAGAGTACATATTTTTAGAGCAGCTTTCATTTTGCAGCAAAGTTGAGAGAAAGGTGAAGAGAATTCCCACACATCCCCTGTCTCCACCCATGACTAGTGTCCATTCTGTCAAGGTCACCTACAAGGCTGGAACTCTAGTTACAATTGACAAACCTACATTAACACATTGTTACTACTCGAAGGACACAACATATTTAGTGGTTAGCTTTTGTTAGTACACATTCTAGGGGTCTGGAGCAGTGTGCAATGACATATATCTACCATATAGTATCCATATATAGGATTTTCACTGCCCTAAAATTTCTCTGTGATCTGTTGATTCAATCACCCCACTGCCTCGCAACCACTAGCTACCACTGATTTTTTTACCGTCTCGATATGATTGCTTTCTCCAGAGTGTCAGATTGAATGTTTTCATTTTATAATGTACATATAATTTTCCTCCATCTATTTTCATGGATGTTCCTTTCTTTTATAGTGTTAAATAATATTCCACTGTCTGGATGTGTCATGATTTATGTATCTATTCCCATGTTGAAGGACATAATGCAATAGGATCCAGCAACAAACTACCTTGGTATTCATCATGAGGAGTTGAAAATTTATGTTCATACAAAACCTGCACACAGAGGTTCATGTTAGTTTTATCCATAATTGTCAATGCTTAGGAATGATGCTCCATTAAAGCAGTAATGAATATGGTTCATTTTGTAACGATCAAAGAACCGAATCTGTAAGTTCTATCAAATAAGTAGATCCAAATAACAACTACCATAATCAGGATGTGAACTAGCTCCATCACTCAAAATCTCCCATGCTATCCCTTAATACTTACTTCCTGTTCTACATGTAATTGCTGGCAACCATTGAAGTGTTCTCCATCAGCATAGCTTTGTCTTTTTGGCAATGTCACATAACTGAAGCACGGATAAATAGCATTTTGCAAATGATTTCTTTCACTCAACATAATACTTTTGGAATTTATTCGTTGTTTTCTATATCCAAAGTTTCTCTTTTTACTGCTTAGTAGTTATCAGTTATTTAGATGTACTATGGTCTGTAAATCTAGTCACCAACTGAAGAATACTTGAGCAATTCCCAATTTTTGGTAATTGTGAAAAGAGCTGCAATAACATTTTTGAGCAGAATTTTGTGTGAATATGTTTTCATATCTATAGAGACGATACCCTGTACTGCAATTGCTATGTCATAAATTAATTTATAAGAAACTGCCGGCCGGCGCCGCGGCTCACTAGGCTAATCCTCCGCCTTGCAGCGCCGGCACACCGGGTTCTAGTCCCGGTCGGGGCGCTGGATTCTGTCCCAGTTGCCCCTCTTCCAGGCCAGCTCTCTGCTGTGGCCAGGGAGTGCATTGGAGGATGGCCCAGGTGCTTGGGCCCTGCACCCCATGGGAGACCAGGAAAAGCACCTGGCTCCTGGCTCCTGCCATCGGATCAGCGCGGTGCGCCGGCCGCGGCGGCCATTGGAGGGTGAACCAACAGCAAAGGAAGACCTTTCTCTCTGTCTCTCTCTCTCACTGTCCACTCTGCCTGTGAAAAAAAAAAAAAAAAAAAAAAAAAAAAAAAGAAAAGAAACTGCCAAACTCTTTACCAAAATGACTACACTATTTTATGTTCCCATTAGCGATGTACAAAGCATTTTAAGAAATTTCATGGAAAATACATATTTTTTAAGTTTTATTTATGTATTTGAAAGTCAGAGTTACACAGAGAGAGAAGGACAGGCAGAGAGAGGGAGAGAGAGGTCTTCAATTCGCTGGTTCAGTCCCCAATTGGCTGCAATGGCCAGAGCTGCACCTATCCAAAGCCAGGAGCTAAAAGCTACTTCTGAGTCTCCCATGTGGGTGCGTGGGCCCAGCACTTGGGCCATCTTCTACTGCCTTACAAGGCCATAGCAGAGAGCTGGATCAGAAGTGGAGCAGCTAGGTCTCAAACCAGCACCCATATGGGATGATGGCACTGCAGGTGGCAGCTTTACCTGCTACACCACAGTGCCAGCCCTGGAAAATATGTATTATTCAAAAATTACTCATGGATTTCAAATTTATTGCACCAAAATAAGCTTATTTTTTAATTTCTTTTTCTCTTGAACTATTTGAAGTCCCTTTTAAAAAGGTAGCTAATGCCTCAAATTCTTATTGTAATCTCATCAGAATGTTTCTTGTTTTTAGCCATTGAAATAGAAGTATAGTGGTAATTCACCATGGTTTTAATTTTCATTTGCCTCATCAGTATTGAATTTTGGTATATTTAATGATCTTATTTGACATTCTTATCTCCTTTTGGTAATATATTTCTTCTTGCCTTTTATTCATTATTTTGCAGTGTTATTTGGTTATTATTTTTTAAAAATTTTATTAATATAAAGAAAACAGATTATATGAATTCTATATATACAGTTCCAAAAAGACAACCACACTTCCCTCACAGCCCTGCTCCCCACTCTTATCTCTCCATCCCTCCCTCCCTCCCTTGTCTTCATCAGTTCTTGCAGACATAATTTTAATTCACTCTGTATTCACAGGCTTAATTCTCCAATGATCGTGATACTCAACAAGTAACAGGGAGGAAGACCAAAGTTCCACAGAAGTATAGACAAAGGCTAAAAATACAATCATATCCCAAAGTGACTATTTCATTGCAGTACATTTTTATTCTAAAGTAACTGCCACATATCAGAAATTATTTTAGATATTCAGACATATGATTTGCAAATATATTCTCTCAGTCTTTAACTTGTCATTTTTAATCTATTAATGTCTTGTCCCAAAGCAAAAATTTTGATTTTTATAGACCTCAGTTTATCATTTAAAACATTTTTACTCATTTATTTCTGAGTTGAAGAGAGGATAGAGACAGAGAGACAGAAAGAGAGTCTACTGTTTTACCCCTCAGATGCCTGCAACAGCTAAGACTTGGCTGGAGCTAGAGTCAGCAGTTGGGAACCTAATCCATATCTCCAACAAGAAAGGCAGAATCCAATTACTTGAACAATCACCATGCCTGGCAAGGGTATGTTTCTCTGGGAAGCTAGAGGCAGAAGATGGGGCCTGGAATCAACCCAGGTATTTTGATATGGGAAGCAGATATCTTAACCAATAGGCAAATGCCTGCTTCCAATTTATCATTTTTAATGGACTTTTTTTTGTTCCATTTAAAGATGTTTGATAGGCCAGTGCTGCAGCTCAATAGGCTAATCTTCTGCCTGCGGCGCTGGCATCCCAGGTTCTAGTCCCGGTTGGGGCGCCTGTTCTGTCCCGGTTGCCCCTCTTCCAGTCCAGCTCTTTGCTGTGGCCCGGGAGTGCAGTGGAGGATGGCCCAAGTGCTTGGGCCCTGCACCCACATGGGAGACCAGGAGAAGCACCTGGCTCCTGCCTTCGATCAGCACGGTGCAACGGCTGCAGCACGCTGGCTGCAGCAGCCATTGGGGGGGTGAACCAAAGGAAAAGGAAGACATTTCTCTCTGTCTCTCTCACTGTCCACTCTGCCTGTCAAAAAAAAAGATTTTTGATAGTAAATTTCAGGTTTTTTTTTTATAAAGGATTAGAACAAACCCAAATATCCAACAGAAAGATATTGGTGAATATGTAATATACACATAAAATCATTCATATTCAGCTATATAGACCACCATTTCAAATAATATTTAAAAACAAAAAATAATTATTGCATGTTAGGTGAAACATGGCTATATATCATCTTTTACAAAGCAAAATATACTCTTATATACAAGTATCTGAGGGTATATGCATACACCTTACATTTGTAGAAAGTACATACTTACATATTAATAATTTCAAAAGTATTGAGATAATAACTACCTTAATATTTTTCTGAATTTTATTTCTTCTACAAAGAATGTATATTTGAATACAGAATTATTCCATTAATTATAATTAGTTTAGACTTCCTGATTTATTTGATGCCCCTAAAAGTATTGCTGATAGGTTAAAATTATGCTAGAATCACTGAAATATAGAACAGACATGATTTTCCATTTTAGCAGACAATTGTATCCAGTGCCCTTAGGCTTGAAACAGTGTATGATTTTAAAACATTTTATAATAAAAAATTTTCTGATATTTTATATATCCATTATACTTTAAATTTGTTTTCCCTGTACTGGAAACTACATAGTTGATGAAGACAAAACAATTGGTAAGTTTAAAACTAGAATTTCTAATAAGTAGTCAAAGGATCTTGTTACACTCTGATCTGACATGTATTTTAGCCTTATTACCTTTTTGCTAGGCTCAAATGATTTTAGACAATTTAAAAATTAAATAGACAAAATTATGAGAACTTGGGCGATGTAATTATGTGTTAAAACATTCTCATTCTTAAACCTCTTGTTGGATTTGTGCAATGAATATCACATTTACTTAGTTATTATTTTTTCCTCCTAATGTTCTACAATTATTTTTAGCAATTTTTTTAGTCCAAATGCATTAATCTTTCTATTCTAATACAGTATTTGCTCAGATCATGGAATCAATCCCAGCAAACTAATGGGGAACTGTACCTTCTAATATAAATTGTTGTTCTAGCCACATCAATCATGTAATTGTCACTGAAGCCACTAGAGGGAAGAGCAAGGAAGTGCTGCTGCTGAGATACCCAGCGATGCTTTATCCAAGGTGAAGCCCTGGCAGGGAATGATTTCTATCTCTGGGTCCTATTGCCTTCCAAATATAAATCGTCAAAATCCTTAGAATGAACATCACCTACCGAATTAAGTAGCCTTATACTCTTAATCTGTTCCACTCAATCCAAACCTGTCAGGCATTCTCTACTGAAGGTGGAAGCTTTATATATGAAAAATATCTCTTATACATGTTCCTTAATTTTAGTGTTCTGAAAATTGTTCTCTATTCCTAAGTTTCAGACTTTCTCTTCTATCTGTAAGTCTATAGATATGTTTTTAAATACCGGGAATGATTGTGAAAAAGACAAGGCCAGAGTAAGAGGCTGAAATTAATTGAGAAATACAGAGAAATAGAATCAAACAATTAGCAAAAGCATGCATTGAGTACTAGTTCCAGGCATGATGACTTACATTCAAAATTTCTTTTAAAATTGTGCAAAGTGGGTATTATTTCCTTATTTAGATGAGAACACTATAATGTAAAATTTCCCCCAGAATGTAAATGTCAAATAACAATGCCTCCTGTTTAAGATGTGCCAGGTGAACTGAAATAAGGATTGACAAGATTATATGGATATGTAATTCTCATGAAACTCTGCTATATCTATGTGGTTAGTCAAGTTGTCAAAGAACATAAATTACTTGTTAGGTTAGAACATTTAATATGTTCAGGATCCTTCTAGGCTGATTGATAGAAGCTCTTTGTTATTGATAATATTTAGTAATTTTAATACTAATCATCAATTTGACATAAAAACACAGAACTTTTTTTTTTTTTTTTTTTAAAAAAGGACATTTATTTAATTGAAAGAGTTACAGAGAAAGAGAATGAGAAAGAGAGAGAGAGATCTTGAATCTGTGGGTTCATTTAAATGGCTACAATGGCCAGGGGTTGGGCCAAGATGAACCCAGAAGACAGGAGCATCATCTGAGTCTCCCACATGGGTGGCAGGTGGTAACACTTACGTCATCTTCCACTGCTCTTCCCGGGCCATTAGCAAGGATCTGGACTGGAAGTGAAGCAGTTAGCACATGCCAACAGCAGGTAGCTGCCAACAGTAGGTGGCTGTTTTGAACCTCTAAGTGCCACAATGCCTGCCTCTGTAAAAATTTTTAATAGGGGCTGGCGCTGTGGTGCAGCAGGTTAACGCTCTGGCCTGAAGCGCTGGCATCACATAGGGGCACCAGTTCTAGTCCCGGCTGCTCCTATTCCGATTCAGCTCTCTGTTATGGCCTGGGAAGCAGTAGAAGATGGCCCATGCCCTTGGGTCCCTGCACCTATGTGGGAGACCCGGAGGAAGTTCTTGGCTCCTGGCTTCAGATCATCTCAGCTCTAGTCATTGCGGCCATCTGGAGAGTAAACCAGTGGATGCAAGACCTCTCTCTGTCTCTACCGCTCTGTGTAACTCTGTCTTTCAAATAAATAAAATAAATCTTTAAAAAAAAATCTTAAGATATTTAGATGCTGACTTTTAGAAATCTTTATATCAAGAAGATTTTTAAAAACTTATTTACTTTTATTTGAAAGGCAGAGTCACAGAAGCAGACAATTGTGTGTTATCAGGAAGCTGGAACTTTTAGCAGAGCTGAGCCTTAAACCCTGGCACTCTGAGGATTCCAGAATCCCACACAGTGGCTTAACCACCGCACCGTGTCCACCTTTTCCAAGGTATTTTTCATGTGGAGACAAAGCAGTGATATGACTGAAAAGATTAACCAAATTCATAAACATTTTTTTTTATTTATTGAACTCCTGCTTGTGATGCAAGCATGTTCTCAGGGAAAGCAGGACAAAATATTAGTGCATTAAGAATTAAAATGCTATGAATGGGGTTTCATAAATTCTGATCTTTTAATTTGGAAAAGTAGTAAGTTGCTTTTTTTTTCTAATCCCACATTTCTTTATGTCTGAAAATGCTATTATTCCCTATATGCTAAATAAAGTGTCATGCTTTACTAGTTTTAATAAAGTTTTCACTTTGATAGATACACTTAATATTTGGTATGTTTACCATTCCTTAGAGTTCAGTGTAGTAATGTTAAATATGTTCATATTGTCAACCATCAGATCTCCAGAACTTACCTTGCAAAACTGAACTATACAACTCCTCATTTACTCTTCATTCAGCTCTTGGCAACCACTTTTATTTTCTGTTTCAACAAATTTGACAAAAATTATCTCATACAAATGGAATCATACAGTAGTTTTGTGTTTGATGATTGGATTATTTCACATATTCTAATCTTCTCAATGCTATCAATGTTATAGAATGTATCCAGATTTCCTCCACTTTAAAGGCTGAATGATCTTCCATTTTATATAAATTTTATGTAAATACCTTATTTGTTTGTTCATTTGTCCATTCATAGATGTATGAATTGCTTCCACCTTTTGGCTATAATAATGATGCTGCTATGAACATGTATGTTCCTATCTCCAATACTTGGGATGTACACTCAGAAGTGAAATATTGGAATCAGACAATAATTTCATTTTTACATTTTTGAGGAAACACCATATTCTTTTCCATAGTAGTAGCACCATTTTATATTTCCCCCATCAGGGCCCAAGATTTCAATTTTTCCACATCACTGCCAGCATATTATCATATACTTGCATAATGACTGGCTTTCTATGCTCATATTAGCTTAAATATCAAAAATTTAAACACAAAGTTTTCATTATATATGGATTTTCCACTCTGCCTAATTGCTGTCCATCAGAGTGCCTTTGCTTGTAATATTCATAACACTTGCAATTTGCTCTAAGTATATAATTATTGGTTCTTTTACATTTTATTGTATATTTTCCTTACTAATGGTTAGTTTTATGAAAAAAGGTGGGAACTGCATTTCTTTATACTTTTGAAATTCTGACACATGATAACTGTTAAATTATCAATTAATGATACTTATATAGTATTCTTTTCATACATTTTAATAAATCTTCAACAACTAAGCATCAGTTACAATATTTGATAAGTACCTTGTTGTTAGCTAAGTATTTTTGTTAAAATCCAATGGTTTCTCAGATACTGAAATTACTACTGCGGCCTTGATATAGTGGGGTTTTCAAAGATTAGTGTACTAGAAGGTTGTTTCCTAATGGGGTGATTTTGAGAGGTGGTGAAATCATTAATACATGGGATCTAGTGAGATATGATTAGGTTATTCAGTGCACAACATTTGCATGAAATGCCAATTTCATTGAAATGTTAGTTCGTTTTCATTTTGATTTTCATTTTAATTGATTTTTAACAGATTCAATATGATTTATAGATGCAAATCTAACAGCATAATGATATTCCCTGCCTCTTTGCCTCCCTCATGACCTCCTTCCTTCTACCTTTCTGTCTTTCTTTTAGTTTTTGAGATAACACATTTTAAATTTACATTGTAGTAGAAAAGGCTTAGTACTTCACTGAATAAGACATTAACAAGTAAAAAGCAAAAGACCCCAGTTTAGCGGGAATATAAACAACAGTTATGAACAATAATTCAGTGTATAAATAACCATTTCACACATATTTGGTTTTTTTCCATTAGTTATTCATAAATTCTTTCAATGCAATACAACCAATGACAATGTAACATCTAAATATTTCCTGTTTGGTCATAAGGTAACAATTAAGTTCAGTTATACTTTAAGCCATTTCTTCTCAACAGTTTATGCACATGAATAATTACATGCAGATTGCAATGCAAATAACTACAATTACATGTTTTTTGTACTTTACTTGTTACCGTACATCATGGAAAACATCTGTCTTTGGGTACTGGCTTATTTCACTAAGTATAATGCTTTCCAGTTGCACCAATTTTGTTGTGAAAAACAGTATTTCATTCTTTTTACAGCTGAGTAATACTCTGTAGTGTATGTCTACCACATTTTATTAATCCAGTCATCAGTTGATGGGCATATAGATTGATTCCATAACTTAGCTATTGTGAACTGGGATGCAATAAACATGGGGGTATAGAAAACTCTTTCATATGGTGATTTCATTTGCTTTGGATAAATTCAAGGAGTGAGATGGCTTGGTCACATGGTAGATATATTTTCAGATTTCTGAAGAATCTCCATTCTGTTTTCCACAATGGCTATGTAGTTTGTACTACTACCAATGGTGGAATATGGTAACTTTTTTCCCCACATCATTGCCATCATTTATTGTTTGTTGATTTATTTATGAGAACCATTATTACTGGGATGAGATGAAATCTCATTGTGGTTTTGATTTTCATTTCCCTGATGGCTGGTTATCCTTAGCATTTTTTTCATATGCCTGTTGGCCATTTGAATTTCTTCTCTTGAAAAATGTCTGTTCAAGTTCTTTGACCATTTCTTAACTGGGTTGTTTGTTTTCTTATTGTTGAGTTTCTTGAGCTCTTTATATATTCGGCTTATTAATCTTTTTATCAATTTCATATTTGGCAAATATTTTCTCCCACTCTGTCGGTTTCCTCTTCATTTTATATAACGTTACCTTTGCAAGGCAGAAGCTTCTTAGTTTGATGTAAAACTGTTTGTCAATTTTGTATTTGGTTGCTTGTGCTTCTGGGGTCTTTTCCAAGATGTCTTTTCCTATGACAATGTCTTTCAGAGTTTCCTCAATGTTATCCCCAGTAGTTTGATGATATTAGGTTGCAGATTTAGGTCCTTGATTCATTTTGAATTGATTTTTTTGTATACAATATAAAGTAGGGGTCTTGTTTCATATTTGTGGATGTGGAGATCCTGTTTCCCAGCATGGTTTGTTGAAGTTTGTATTTTCTCCAGATTTATTTTTAGATTTTTTGTCAATGACAAGTTGGTTGTAGATGTCTGGATTGATTTCTGGATATTCTATTTTGTTCCAGTGGTCGATGTGTCTATTTCTGTTCTAGAACCAGGCTGTTTTCATAACTGCCCTGTAGTATGGATTTAAACCAGGAATTCTGATGCTTCTAGTTTTGCTTTTTTTTTTTTTTTTTTGAAAAATTTTTTTTTTTTTTATTTTTTTTGACAGGCAGAGTGGACAGTGAGAGAGAGAGAGAGAGACAGAGAGAAAGGTCTTCCTTTGCCATTGGTTCACCCTCCAATGGCCGCCGCGGCCGGCGCGCTGCGGCCGGCACACCGCGCCGATCCGATGGCAGGAGCCAGGAGCCAGGTGCTTTTCCTGGTCTCCCATGGGGTGCAGGGCCCAAGCACCTGGGCCATCCTCCACTGCACTCCCTGGCCACAGCAGAGGGCTGGCCTGGAAGAGGGGCAACCGGGACAGAATCCGGCTCCCCGACCGGGACTAGAACCCGGTGTGCCGGCGCCGCTAGGCGGAGGATTAGCCTAGTGAGCCGCGGCGCCGGCCTAGTTTTGCTTTTGTTTGTATCAGTTGCGTTAGCTGTTTGGTGTCTTTTGTTTCCGTAGGCATTTTAACATGATTTTGCTCTATTTTGGACAAGAATGTCACTAATATTTTGATTAGGATCACAATGAATATGTAAATTGCTTTCGGTAGTATGGAAATTTTGATAAAATTAGTTCTTCCAGTCCACAAAACTGAAGTTTTTTTAAATTTTTTGTGTCTTCTTATATTTCTCACTTTAATGTCTTGCAATTTTCATTCTAGAAATCTTTGATTTCCTGGCTGGGGGTTTGTCATAAACTGCCTTGATTGTGTTGAGGAGTGTTCTTTCTATACCTAATTTTTGTAAGGTTTTCACCATGAAATAAAGTTATATTTTATTCAATGCTTTATCTGCATCTATTGAAATAATCACACAGTTTTTATTCTTTAATTTGCTAATGTAAAGTATCACATTTATTGATTTGCATATGTTGAACCATCCTGCATATCAGAGATAAATCCATCCCTGTATGTTTGCATATATTGTATTGTCATCTGCATTTGTTTCCAGGAATTCTTTTATTTCCTTTTTGATTTCTTCTATGACCCACTGTTCATTCAGGAGCATGCTGTTCAGTCTCACATTTTGTGTATTTTCTAGAGACACTTTAGTTGTTGATTGCCAGCTTCATTTTTTTGTGGTCAGAGAAGATACATGATATGATTTCATTTTTGTTTTAATTTTCTGAGGCTAGCTTTATGTCATAGTAGACAGTCTATCCTAGAGAATTTTGCATGTGCTGATGAAAGGGATGTATAACCTTAAACTGTGAGATGAAATGTTCTATAGACTTCAGTTAGATTCATGTGGTTCATAGTTCAGATTAGCTCTGTTGTTTCTTTGTTGACTTTCTGTCTAGTTGATCTGCCCATTGATGGAAATGGGCTATTGAAATCCCCCATTACTTTTTTATTGGAGTCTGTGCTTCCCTTTAGACTCATTAACATTTGTTTTATATAGCTAGGTTCCCTGGCATTGGTTGCATATACATTTATTATATTCACATATTCCTGTTGAATTGATCCTTTAATCATTGCACAATGCTATTGTTTGTCTCTTTTATCTGTTTTTGTGTTGAAGTCTATTTTGCCAGGTAGGATGGCTAATCCTGCTCATTTCTGCTTTTCCTTAGCGTTGAATAACTTTTTCCATCCTTTCACTTTCAGTCTGTTGTTAGCTAATCCTGCTTATTTCTGC
Source organism: Oryctolagus cuniculus (assembly GCF_051225735.1). Classification (NCBI taxonomy): domain Eukaryota; kingdom Metazoa; phylum Chordata; class Mammalia; order Lagomorpha; family Leporidae; genus Oryctolagus; species Oryctolagus cuniculus. The sequence continues at coordinate 61,118,213 of NC_142874.1, read as the reverse complement.
TTTTCTTTAGCATTTTCCATCATTTCATTTTCAGTCAATTATATATTTTTGATTAGGTGTGGTTATTGTTGGCAGCAAATAGATGTGTTTTGCTTTTTAATCCCTTCAGCTAGTCTGTATCTTTTATTTGGAGAATTTATGCCATTTACATTCAAAGTTAGTATTGATAGGTAACCACTTAGTCTTGCCATTTTTCTGAAAATATTGCTATTCTTTGCTTTGGATTTCCTTTGCACTATACCTAGGAAATTTTCTGCTTTCACACTCATAATGATGGGTATCATTTTGTGTTACTATGTGTAGCATATCCTTAAAGTTGGGCAAGTGGTGACAAATTCTTTCAATTTCTGTTTGTTATGGAGGGACTTCATTTCACCTTCATTCATAAAACAGAGCTTAGCAGGGTACAACAGTCTTGGTTGACAGTTTTTTTCTTTTAAAAAGACTATGTTTTTCCATTTTCTCCTAGCTTGTAGGGTGTCTGATAAGGAATCAGCTGTCAGTCCTATTAGAGATCTCTGTGTTTTATTGTTGAAAGTTTGACTACAGTATGTCACAGTGAAGATCTTTTCTGGTAATATCTATTAGGCATTCCATGTGCTTCCTGTACTTGGATGTCCCTTTCTTTCTCCAGTTAAGGAATTTTGCTGATATTATATTGCTGAGTAAGTCATCTAATCCATTCTCTCTTCTCATACCCTCAGGAGTTCCTAAAACCCTTATGATGGTTCATTTGATAGTATCTTTGTGTGGTCCCAGGGGTAGAGCAGACGAATATCCACAGGGGCCAGATTTCGTACATCAGCTACCCTCAATAACACTCAGCTGTGCAGAATTACTTCCCAACTGAGTTTAAAAAAAAAGAAAAAAAAAAAAAAGAGAGAGCAAGTGAGTGAGAGAGAACAATCTGGGTGAGTCACCTTTGGCACACCCTTAACCTGAAGAACCAAACAGAGCTCTTTGGCCACACCCATCACAGCCTCTAAGGATCCATCAAAAGCAGATAGTCCACTTAATCTAGAGTCATAGAATAACGAGAATAAGCACCACAGTGAAGAAACCAAAGAATATCTCCAAAATGCCAAACACATAAACTGAGGTAACAAGAACAAGGAAGACACTATGACGACTGCAAATGAAAAAGACACCCCAATTCAAGATTATGAAGATGATGAGATAGAAGAAATGCAAGAAGCAGATCTCAAAAAATTGATAAGAACATTAAGTTCTCAAAAACAAATTCTTGAACTACAGAAATCCTTAATGGACAAGATAGAAAATCTCTCTCGTGAAAATGAAATATTAAGGAGGAATCAAAATGAAATGAAACAACTAGTAGAACATGAAACTGTGACAGTGATGAGAAATCATAATGAAATGAAGAATTCAATACATCAAAGGACAAACACATTAGAGAGCCTTAAAAACAGAATGGGTAAAGCAGAAGAGAGAATATCAGACTTAGAAGATAGAGACAGGAAAGTATACAGTCAGACCAAAGAAAAGAAGAGGAAATTAGAAATCTAAAAAATATTGTCAGGAATCTACAGGATACTATTAAAAAACCCAACATTCGGGTTCTAGGAGTTCCTGAAGGCATGGAGAGGGAGAAAGAATTAGAAGGCCTTCATTCATATGGAGACACAGGAGACCTTGAATAGCTAAAGCAATCTTGTACAACAAAAACAAAGCCGGAGGCATCACAATACCAGATTTCAGGACATACTACAGGGCAGTTGTAATCAAAACAACATGGTACTGGTACAGAAACAGATGGATAGACCAATGGAACAGAATTGAAACACCAGAAATCAATCCAAACATCTACAGACAACTTATATTTCATCAAGGATCCAAAACCAATGTCTGGAGTAAGGAGAGTCTATTCAATAAATGGTGCTGGGAAAATTGGATTTCCATGTGCAGAAACATGAAGCAAGACCCCTACCTTACACCTTACACAAAAATCCATTCAACGTGGATTAAAGACCTAAATCTATGACCTGACACCATCAAATTATTAGAGAACATTGGAGAAACCATGCAAGATATTGGCACTGGCAAAGACTTCCTGGAAAAGGTGCTGGAGGCACAGGCAGTCAAAGTCAAAATTAACATTTGGGATTGCATCCAATTGAGAAGTTTCTGTATTTCAAAAGAAACAGTCAGGAGAGTGAAGAGGCAACCGACAGAATGGGAAAAATATTTGCAAACTATGCTACAGATAAAGGATTAATAACCAGAATCTACAAAGAGATCACGAAACTCCACAACAAAAAAACAAACAATCCACTTAAGACATGGGCCAAGGACCTCAATAGACATTTTTCAAAAGAAGAAATCCAAATGGCCAACAGACACATGAAAAAATGTTCAAGATCACTAGCAATCAGGGAAATGTAAATCAAAACCACAGTGAGGTTTCACCTCACCCCGGGTAGAATGGCCCACATTCAGAAATCTACCAACCCTAGATGCTGGAGAGGATGTGGGGAAAAAGGGACACTAACCCACTGTTAGTGGGAATGCAAACTGGTCAAGCCACTATGGAAGTCAGTCTGGAGATTCGTCAGAAGCCTAAATATAACCCTACCATACAACCCAGCCATACCACTCCTTGGAATTTACCCAAAGGAAATGAAATTTGCAAACAAACAAGCTGTCTGCACATTAAGGTTTATTGCAGCTTAATTCACAATAGCTAAGAGCTGGAATCAACCTAAATGCCCATCAACAGTAGACTGGATAAAGAAATTATGGGACATGTGCTCTATAGAATACTATACAGCAGTCAAAAACAATGAAATCCGGTCATTTGCAACAAAATGGAGGAATCTGGAAAACATTATGCTGAGTGAAGTAAGCCAGTCCCAAAGGGACAAATACCATATGTTCTCCCTGATCGATGACAACTGACTGAACACCAAAAAGGAAACCTCTTAAAATGAAATGAACACTATGAGAAATGGTGAGTTGAACAGCCCTTGCCCTGACTGTTGATGAACAACTTAATATGTTATCCCTCTTAGTATTTTTTTGTTTGTTTGTTCTACTTAATACTATTGGTTGAATTCTGTAATTTATACACATTTATTCTTAAGTGTTGAAACTTAAGCAAGTGTTGAAACTTAAGTGTTGAAACTGTTAAATATAAGAGTGGGAATAAGAGAGGGAAGAGATATACAAGTTGGGACATGCTCAATCTGACTTGCTCCAAACGGTAGAGTTAGAAACATACCAGGGGATTCCAATTCAATCCCATCAAGGTGGCATGTACCAATGCCATCTCACTAGTCCAAGTGATCAATTTCTGTTCTCAATTGATCATAATGATAGGACTAAGAGTCAAAGGGATCACATAAACAAGACTGGTGTCTGCAAATACTAACTGATAGAATCAAAAAGGGAGAGAATGATCCAACATGGGAAGTGAGATACACAGCAGACCCATAGAATGGCAGATGTCCTAAACAGCACTCTGGCCTCAGAATCAGCCCTTAAGGCATGCGGATCTGGCTGAAGAGCCCATGAGAGTATTTTAGGCATGGAAAGCCAAGACACTCTGTCAAAAAAAAAAAAAAAATCACCTAAATGAAAGATCTCCGCGAGTGAGATCCCAGTGAAAAGAACATGTCATCAAAGAAGGAGGTACCTTTCTCTGAAGGGAGGAGAGAACGTCCACTTTGACTATGACCCTGTAGGAGTAAGATCGAAGTCGGTGAACTCAAAAGGCTTCCATAGCCTTGGCAACCCATGACAAGAGCCTAGGGTGATTACTGATGCCATAAACAAGAGTGTCATTTTGTTAAGTCAACAACAGGAGTCACTGTGCACTTACTCCTCATGTAGGATCTCTGTCCTTAATGTGCTGTACATTGTGATTTAATGCTATAACTAGTACTCAAACAGTATTTTTCACTTTGTGTTTCTATGTGGGTGAAACTGTTGAAATCTTTACTTAATATATGCTAAATTGATCTTCTGTATATAAAGAGAATCAAAAATGAATCTTGATGTGAATGGAAGGGGAGAGGGAGCGGGAAATGGGAGTGTTGCGGGTGGGAGGGAAATTATGGGGAGGGGGAAGCCATTTTAATCCATAAGCTGTACTTTGGAAACATATATTCATTTAATAAAAGTTAAAAAATATGTATCATTATAGTATAGTTTGTGTATATTTTTATATCGCAATATTTAAAAGTATTGAAATACAGCCATTTAATATATATTTATAATATATAAGTATAATATATCAAAAATGTAATGATAAATTATATAAATATATTAAATATATAAAATAAATAATAAATATATTGAACATATTATAATATATTATAAATAATAAATATGTTATATATTGTATAAAATAACATAAATATATATTTATGTTAGTATATATTAACAACACATTTTTCTTCAACACATTGACAAAATATGAGGTCAGATAGTTCAACATGTACATATTCATGCTGTTCAGAAGAATGCTATTTATATAGGGCATGTACTTAAATAACTCAAAAGCAAGGCTGAGTGTGGTCACATTTTACTACATTTATATCAATATCCATCCTGTCTTTTCAGATGAATATTTTGCCTGTGATTCTTTTCTTTGAAAATGAGAAGCATGGTCCTCTGAGATCTCATAACAGGGTGTGGATATATAACAAAGTATTTGAAACATATAACTCTTCAGGGATTTTACCATTTGAAGCTTGAGGTAATCACATGCAATTTTCACTGGCACTGCCATTTTTGCTTGAGAATTAGCATATACAAAACAACCCTTTGGGGCTGCATTGTGGCTCAACAGGTTAAGCTGCCATCTGAGATGTTGGCATAGGTACCAGTACCAGTTATGGCTGTTCTACGTTTGATACAACTCCCTGCTGACACTTCTGGGAAAGGAGTGGAAGATGGCCCAAGTCCTGGGGCCCTTGCACTCACAAGGAAGACCCAGATTAAGTTCCTGGCTCCTGGTTTTTGTCATGTTCAGCCCTGACTGTTTCGCACATTTCATGTGCAAACCAGCAGATGAAAAATATCGCTCTTTCCCTATTTCTCCCACTCTGTAACTCTGACTTTCAAAAATAAATAAATAAATATTAAAAAGGTCTCAGTTTTTCTAGAATCTTCTGTATTTCCTACTATTATACCAGTTTTCCATCACACTTTACTATTTTATTAATGTTGCCTTTATATTGCTTTTTACTAAGAAGCATTTTGAATAAAACTTATTGAAGTATAATAAGCATTCAGAAAATTGCAGCAATGTTACATATGTTGAATCATTCAGAATTTTTTGAAACTGCATTTATTTAAATAGTTTATGGAGTTTTAAGTTTTTGAATTAGTAAAATGATAGACATATTCTAACAACCATTTGATAAGTTTATTAACCCATTATATCCCATCATCCTAAATATAGCACACATATAGATATAGAAACAAATTGAATGGCAGGCTTTGTGGTGGTGTGATTTAAGCCATTGCTTCTGTTGCCTGCATCCCATTTCAGAGCTGACTGGAGTCTCTGTTACTCTGCTTTTAAGCCAGCTCCCTTATAATGTGCGTGGGAAGCAGTGGATGATGGCTCAAGTACTTGTATTCCTGCCTCACATGTGGGAGACTGTGATAGTTTCTCTGGCTCCAGCCTGGTCCAGTTCTGGCTGTTGTTCCCATGTGGGGAATGAATCACTAGATGGAAATTCTCTCTCCTTCTCTGTAATCTACCAAATGTTAAATAAATCTCTAAATTGAGTAATAAATATACAACTTAGTGGTAACTGTGAAATAAATACTAGATTTTTTTTACTTTTATAAAAGTTTCTTGTATTTCATATATACAGACTAAAGATATTGTGTTGTTTTGAAAAAGCTGATAAGTTATTAGAATGCTTGAAAATATTTTAAATTCAATGTGAAAGTGACATAAACTTTACTGCAAAATTGTTTTCATTAAATGTTCAACTGAACAAAAGACTATGGACACAATTAAAATGTAATATAAAAATGCATTTACAAAATATTTTCTAGAACTAGGTTATCAGTTTACTTCGATGAATGGATTGCATTTCAAATTATCAATGTTTGATAATAGCTATCCCATAAAAAGGACATGGAAAATATGTGCTGCGCAGTAACATGTACTATACCATTCTGCTGACAAACTAACATGTTGCTGCTTGCAGTTATTTGCTAGTAAGTTCTGACCTGCGTGCTTGTAGAGTGGTTCCACAGAGGCTTGACATGGTTGAGAATCCATAACCAAACTGTGTTTTCTGTGATCCTATTAACTGCATATGACTTGTTGGTGCACCTTAGAAATATTGTGTTCTATGCTACAGGCATATTAAAGAAGCTTCCTCTGAAACTGATAGCATTGATGAAAGAAACAAGCAAGCAGATAGTATGACTACAGATTCCATTCAAATAATGAAGTTTTCACTGAAAAGTCATGAGATACTAAATGTGTCATTGTTGGAATGAGCTACAATGCAAAAGAACCACTTGGCAAAGTTCAATGAGGGAAACAATAAAAATAAAAAAAAAAGAATGGAGTAAATGTACCTCAACCAAATGTACTGTGTACCTATAACAACTGGAGTGGTGGAAAGCATAAAAAGATTGGTTGGTTTCCTAATATTCCACTTTTACCAATGGTTAAAAAATGATATTGGCCTTTTTTCACTCAAATAATTTATATGAGAATCATAAACATATAGTTTACTCACAAATGTGTGGATTACAAATTGTTGGGCTTCTAAAGAGACATCTGTTTAGCATACCCACAACAATGCAATGGTAAACCATTAGGAGGAAGAAAGAGTAATACTCTCAGACCTACTTCTGTCCAAGATGATATCAGATTTGACATGCGAAGTCATATTACTCTCAAGTGGTAAGAATAACAAGATATCAAAATAAGTCATTTCATGAGAAACTGACAACATATTGTTTTTTTTTAACTTTTATTCAGTAAATATAAATTTCCAAAGTATAGTTTATGGATTACAATGGCTTTCCCCCCACATAATTTCCCTCCTACTCGCACCCCTCCCATTTCTCGCTCCCTCTCCCATTCCATTCACATCAAGATTCATTTTCAATTCTCTTTATATACAGAAGATCAATTTAGTATATATAGCAAGTAAAGATTCCATCAGTTGCACCCACACAGAAACACAAAGTGTAAAATACTGTTTCAGTACTAATTAGAGCATTACTTCACATTGGACAACACATTAAGGACAGATCCCACAAGAGAAGTAAGTACACAGTGACTCCTGTTGTTGACTTAACAATTTGACACTCTTGTTTATGGCGTCAGTAATCACACTAGGCTCTAGTCATGAGTTGCCAAGGCTATGGAAGCCTTTTGAGTTCGCCAACTTCGATCTTATTCAGACAGGGTCATAGTCAAAGTGGAAGTTCTCTCCTCCCTTCAGAGAAAGGTACCTCCTTCTTTGATGGCCCCATTCTTTCCACTGGGATCTCACTTGCAGAGATTTTTTTTTTTTTGACAGGCAGAGTGGAGAGTGAGAGAGAGACAGAGAAAAAGGTCTTCCTTTGCCGTTGGTTCACCCTCCAATGGCCGCCATGGCCAGCGTGCTGTGGCCGGCATACCGTGCTGATCCGATGGCAGGAGCCAGTTACTTATACTGGTCTCCCATGGGGTGCAGGGCCCAAATACTTGGGCCATCCTCCACTGCACTCCCTGGCCACAGAAGAGAACTGGCCAGGAAGAGGGGCAGCCAGGACAGAATCCGGCACCCTGACTGGGACACCGTTGTGCCAGCGCCACAAGGCAGAGGATTAGCCTAGTGGCGCCGGCCAGAGATCTTTCATTTGGGTTTTCTTTTTTTTTTTTTTTTTCCAGAGTGTCATGGCTTTCCATGCCTAAAAATACTCTCATGAGCTCTTCAGTCAGATCCGAATGCCTTAAGGGCTGATTCCTAAGCCAGAGTGCTATTTAGGACATCTGCCATTCTATAGGTCTGCTGTGTATCCTGCCTTCTTTGTTGGAACATTCTCTCCCTTTTTGATTCTATCAGTTAGTATTAGCAGACACTAGTCTTGTTTGTGTGATCCCTTTGACTCTTAGACCCATCAGTGTGATCAACTGAGAACAGAAATTGATCATTTGGACTAATTAGATGGCACTGGTACATGCCACCTTGATGGGATTGTATTGGAATCCCCTGGCACATTTCTAACTCCACCATTTTGGGCAAGTCAGATTGAGCATGTCCCAAATTGTATATCTCCTCCCTCTCTTATTCCCACTCTTATATTTAACAGGGATCATTTTTCAGTTAAAAATTTAAACAGCTAAGAATAATTGTGTGTTAATTACAGAGTTCAACCAATAGTACTAGAACAAAAAATATTAAAAGGGATAAAGTATTACATTGTACATCAACAGTCAGACAAAGGCTGATCAAGTCACTGTTTCTCATAGTGTCCATTTCACTTCAATAGGTTTCCTCTTTGGTGCTCAGTTGCCACTGATCAGGGAGAACATATAATATTTGTCCCTTTGGGACTGGCTTAATTCACTCAACATAATGTTTTCCAGATTCCTCCATTTTGTTGCAAATGACCGGATTTCATTTTTTTTGACTGCTGTATAGTATTCTATAGAGCACATGTCCCATAATTTCTTTATCCAGTCTACTGTTGATGGGCATTTAGGTTGATTCCAGCTCTTAGCTATTGTGAATTAAGCTGCAATAAACCTTAATGTGCAGACAGCTTGTTTGTTTGCAAATTTCATTTCCTTTGGGTAAATTCCAAGGAGTGGGATGGCTGGGTTGTATGGTAGGGTTATATTTAGGCTTCTGACGAATCTCCAGACTGAATTCCATAGTGGCTTGACCAGTTTGCATTCCCACCAACAGTGGGTTAGTGTCCCTTTTTCCCCACATCCTCTCCAGCATCTAGGGTTGGTAGATTTCTGAATGTGGGCCATTCTACCCGGGGTGAGGTGAAACCTCATTGTGGTTTTGATTTACATTTCCCTGATTGCTAGTGATCTTGAACATTTTTTCATGTGTCTGTTGGCCATTTGGATTTCTTCTTTTGAAAAATGTCTATTGAGGTCCTTGGCCCATGTCTTAAGTGGGTTGTTTGTTTTGATGTTGTGGAGTTTCTTGATTTCTTTGTAGATTCTGGTTATCAACCCTTTATCTGTTGCATAGTTTGCGAATATTTTTTCCCATTCTGTCGGTTGCCTCTTCACTTTCCTGACTGTTTCTTTTTGAAGTACAGAAACTTCTCAATTGGATGCAATCCCAAATGTTAATTTTGACTTTGACTGCCTGTGCTTCTGAAGTCTTTTCCAAGAAGTCTTTGCCGGTGCCAATATCTTGAAGGGTTTCTCCAATGTTCTCTAATAATTTGATGGTGCCAGGTCATAGATTTAGGTCTTTAATCCACGTTGAATGGATTTTTGTGTAAGGTATAAGGTAGGGGTCTTGCTTCATGTTTCTGCACATGGAAATCCAATTTTCCCAGCACCATTTATTGAATAGACTCTCCTTACTCCAGACATTGGTTTTGGATCCTTGATGAAATATAAGTTGTCTGTAGATGTTTGCATTGATTTCTGGTGTTTCAATTCTGTTCCATTGGTCTATCCATCTGTTTCTGTACCAGTACCATGTTGTTTTGATTACAACTGCCCTGTAGTATGTCCTGAAATCTGGTATTTTGATGCCTCTGGCTTTGTTTTTGTTGTACAAGATTGCTTTAGCTATTCGAGGTCTCCTATGTCTCCATATGAATTTCAGTACTATTTTTTCCAGATCTGAGAAGAATGTCTTTGGTATCTTGACTGGTATCACATTGAATCTATAAATTGCTTTTTGGAGAATTGACATTTTGATGATATTGATTCTTCCAATCCATGAGCATGGAAGATTTTTCCATTTCTTGTTATCCTCTTCTATTTCTTTTTTTAAGATTTTGTAATTTTCATCATAGAGTTCTTTAACATCCTTGGTTAAGTTTATTCCAAGATATTTGATTATTTTTGTGGCTATTGTGAATGGGATTGATCTTAGAAGTTCTTCCTCAGCTGTGGCTTTGCCTGTGTATACAAAGGATGTTGATTTTTGTGCATTGATTTTATATCCTACTTTGCCAAACTCTTCTATGAGTTCCAATAGTCTCTTAGTAGAGTTCTTCTGACCATCTAAATAAAGAATCATGTCATCTGCAAAGAGGGATAGTTTGAGTTCTTCCTTCCCAATTTGTATCCCTTTAATTTCTTTTTCTCGCCTAATGGCTCTGGCTAAAACTTCCAGAACTATATTGAATAGCAGTGGTGAGAGTGGGCATCCCTGTCTGGTATCAGATCTCAGTGGAAATGCTTCCAACTTTTCCCCATTCAATAGGATGCTGGCTGTGGGTTTTTCATAAATTGCTCTGCATAAAGAAATTATGGGGTATATATTCTATAAAATTCTATATAATATTAAAAAACAATGACATCTGGTCATTTGCAACAAAATGGAAGAATCTGGAAAATATCATGCTGAGTGAAATAAGCCAGTCTCAAAGAGACAAATATATGTTCTCCCTGATCGGTGACAACTAACCGAGCACCTAAAACGAAACCTGTTGAAGTGAAATGGACACTAAGAGAAACAGTGACTTGATCAGCCCTTGTCCTGACTGTCGATGAACAACTTACTATTTTATTCATTTTAGTACTTTTTGTGTTCTACTTAACACTATTGTTTGAACTCTTTAATTAAAACACAATTATTCTTAAGTGTTTAAATTTAACTGAAAAGTGATCCCTGTTAAATATAAGAGTGGGAATAATAGAGGGAGGAGATGTACAGTTTAGGTTATGCTCAATCGGAATTTCCCCAAACAGTGGAGTCAGAAATGTGCCAGGGGATTCCAATACAATCCCATCAAGGTGGCATGTACCAATGCCATCTCACTAGTCAAAGTGATTGATTTCAGTTCACAATTGATCATAATGATAGGATTAAGATTCAAAGGGATCACATAAACAAGACTAGTGTCTGCTAATACTATCTGAAAGAATTAAAAAGGAGAGAATGATCCAACATAGGAAGCGGGATACACAGCAGAGTCATCAAATGGCGGATGCCCTAAACAGCACTCTGGCCTCAGAATCAGCCCCTAAGGCATTTGGATCTGGCTGAAGAGTCCATGAGAGTATTTTAGGTATGAAAAGCCAAGACACTCTGGAAGAAAGCAAACAAACAAACAAACAAAAGCAAATGAAAATCTCTGTGAGTGAGATCTCAGTGGAAAGAACGGGGCCATCAAAGAAGGAGGTACCTTTCTCTGAAGGGAGGAGAGAACTTCCACTTTTACTATGACCCTGTCGGAATAAGATCAAAGTCAGCAAACTCAAAAGTCTTCCACAGCCTTGGCAACCCATTTCTAGAGCCTAGGGAGATTATTGACGCTATAAACAAGAGTGTCAATTTATTAAGTCAACAACAGGAGTCACTGTGCACTTACTCCCCATGTAGGATCTTTGTCCTTAATGTGTTGTACAATGTAAATTGATGCTATAACTAGTATTCAAGCAGTACTTTACACTTTGTGTTTCTGTGTGGGCGCAAACTGTTTTAATCTTTAATTAATATATACTTAATCGATCTTCTGTATATAAAGATAATTGAAAATGAATCTGGATGTGAATGGAATGGGAGAGGGAGCGAGAGATGGGAGGGGTGCGAGTGCGAAAGAAGTTATTGGGGGAAAGAGCCACTGTATTCCAAAAGCTGTACTTTGGAAATTTATACTTATTAAAAAAAAAGTTTAAAAAATATCTCATGTTGAATGATAGCTATGAAAAATATAAAAGCTTGATGCACTGATATCCAACTTCTTTCTCTCTTCATTCTCTAATGATTGGATGTGCTGTCCAGTTGAAATCTTATCCATAATTTTCAACCTTTCCTCTGCAAAGGTGAAAAAAATAATCATGGATGTGCAACTTATGCATAACTTTTCCTGCCATAAAGCTAACTGAATGACCATGATCATTATCATTCTCAGAAGTCCTTTGACACAAAAGAATCCATTAGATGTTCCTTTAAGGACATTACATTTGAGTTCCAAGGGGGAAAACATATTTCATAATCATACCCTATAAGTGACTAAAGCAATAATAATAATAATAATAAATTCAGATTAAAATCTTTTATATTATACTTATACTTTGAATCCCTAAAATGAAATAAAATAAGCAATAAATTTTTTTCTGAGTTTACTAGAATACTAAGTTAGTACTAAATCCTAATTTTCAGATGCTGAAAAGAAAGAAAGATTGCTTTATTTTACCTCAAGTGATAATTAATATTAGACAAGTTAAGCGATTCTTAGCACTAAGCTGTAAACAAAGCTTTAATTAGTGAGATCTCAAAGATTTGCAAAACAACATTGCTTTAACTGGAACAAATGAACAACAAAAAAAGAATTAAAACGCATTAAAACAATTCATTATGAAATATAGGATTTATTTCTGAATTGAGGTAAACAAGACTTTCACCTGTGCTGTTAACTAATCTGCTGAAAATTCCTTGAATGATATTGACATGCAGGAGCTACTTTAATAGTATTTGTTGAGTAAATGAATAAATATAATTATCTTCTATCACATCAGCATTAATTTTCTTATAAGAGATGGCTTGTCCTCTTCAAAAATTCACATTGTAGACATTTGTGATAACTTTAAAATACAAATATTGTATTTGTCCATACTACTGAAAGTAATTCACAGTTTGATACAATCTAAATCAAAATACCAATAACACTCTTTTCATATCTAGAAAAAAAATGTCAAAATTCATATGAAAATACAAGAGGCCACGAATAGCTAAAGCAATATTATATAACAGAAACGAAGCTGGATGGGGCCAGTTCTGAGGCATAGTAGGCTAAGACTCCACCTGCAGTACCAGCATCCCATAAGGGCACTGATGGTGTCCCAGCTGCTCCTCTTCCAAATCAACTCTTTGATAATGGCCTGGGAAAACAGTAGAAGATGGCCCAAGTACTTGGGCCCCTGCACCTGCATGGGAGACCAGGAGGAGGCTTCTGGCTCCTGGCTTTGGACCTTCCTAGTTCCCATTGTTGCAGCCATTTGGGGAATGAACCAGCAGATGGAAGACCTTTCTCTCGGTCTCTCCCTCTCTCTCTCTGTAACCCTACCTTTCAAATACATAAATAAAATCTTAAAAAAAAGCCGGAGGATCACAATACCAGATTTCAAGACATACTACAGGGTATGTAGGTTTTTTTTTAATATTTATTTGAGAGGCAGAGTTATAGAGAGAAGAAAAGACAGAGAGAAAGATCTTCCACCTGCTGGTTCACTCCCCAGATGGCTGCAATGGCAGGAGCTGGGCGGATCTGAAGCCAGGAGAAGAAAATTCTTTTTGGTTTCCCACATGGGTGCAGAGGCCCAGGCACTTAGGCCATCATCTATTGTTTTCCCAGGCCATAAACAGAGAGAGCTGGATCAGAAGTCAGGCAGGTGGAACATAACCAGCACCCATTTCAGATGCAGGCATCACAGACGGAGCCTTAGTCTACTATGCCAACAGTGCTCATCCCATTACAGGCATTTATAATCTAAAAGGCCTGGTACTGGCACCAAAGTAGACCAATGGAACAGAATAGAAACCCCAGAAATTAATCCACACATCCACAACCAACTTATCTGTGACAAAGGAGCTAAAATCAATCCCTCTAGCAAGCACAGTCTCTGCACTGAATGGGGCTAGGAGAACTGGATCTCCCCACACAAAATTATGCAACAAGACCCCTATCCTATTCCTTACACAAAAATCCACTCAAAATGTACTAAAGCTGTAAACTTACAACCCGAAATATTCAAATTACTAGAGAACATTGAGGAAACACTGCAAAATATTGACATAAGAAAGACTTCTTGGAAAAAACCCAGAAGCACAGGCAATCAAAATCAAAATTGACAAATGGGATCATATCAAGCTGAGAAGCTTCTGCACTGCAAAGGAAACATTCAGCAAGGTGAAAAGGCAACTGACAGAATGGGAGAAAATATTTGCAAACTAAGCAGCTGAAAAAGAATTTATAACCAGAATCTATGAAAAGCTCAAAAACTCAATAACAAAACAAAAAATCCAATTAAGAAATGAGCAAAGGACTTGAACAGGCATTTTTTAAAAGAGGAAATTCAAACGGCCAACAGACAATAGTGAAAATGCTCAGGATCACTAGCCATTAGGGAAATGCAAATAAAAACCACAATGAAGTTTCTCCTCACTGCAGTTAGAATGGCTCTCATAAAGAAATCAAGAAACAATAAGTGCTGGCGAGGAAGTGGGGAAAAGGGTACCCTAATCCACTGATGGTGGGAATGTAAACTGGTGCATCCATTGTGGAAGACATAATGGAGATATCTCAGAAATCTGAATATAGACCTATCATAAGACCCAGCCATCCCACTCCTAGGAATTTACCCAAGTGAATTGAAATCAGAATATATAAGGGTGATCTGTGTTCCCATATTTATTTCAGTTCAACTCATAATAACTAAGATATGGTGTCAATCCAGATGTCCATCAACTGATTACTGGATAAAGAAATAAGTTCCAATTATTTATTGTTAAGATTACCTATACCTTCTTCTTCTGAATTTGTTCTGCAGTTTAACTCCTTTAGTTAAGTTGTTGTTTCTGTACTCTTCAGCTCTATTTTCTGTTCAGTACTTGATTCAGCTTTCTGTCTCTGTTGAAAGTCTCTCCTTTTTGTGCTTGCTTCAGCAGCACATATACTAAAATTAGAATGAAATTCTCTTTCTTCATGCATTGCTTTCATGACATCAGTGAACATATTTATGATGCTTATTTTGAATTTTTGTCACACCTCTTCATTTCACTTGGGTCAGTTGTTGGAGAATAATCTAGCTCCTTTCTTAGGAAAATATTTCCAGTACCTTCAGTTTTCTTGACCTTCTGTATTACTGTGGCTGCATTTGACAAAACAAAACTATGCCCAATCTTTACAGACTGACTCTTACTGAAGAAGAGCTTACCAATCAACCTAGCCAGAGAATCAAGAAAAAGAGAAGGTTTGTAATCTTTTATAGGATTCTAGTTTCCTTTGTTGTTAGTGGTCTTCAGCAATCTGGAGTCTGCCTGGGTCCCATTAATGCTCTGAGACAAGCATTCCATCCACTGTTTCACTCCCCAGATGATCCTGAAGGCCAGAGCTGTGCCAATCCGAAGCCAGGAGCCAGGAGCTTCTTCCGGGTCTCCCACGTGCAGGAGCCCAAGGACTTGGGCCATATTCTACTGCTTCCCCAGGGCATAACAGAGAGCTGGATCAGAAGTGGAGCAGCTGGGCCTTGAACCGGCGTCCATATGGAGTGCAGGAACCACAGGCGGGCTTTACCTGCTATGTCACAGTGCCAGCCCCTGCACCACAAATCTTAAAAAGGGAGTCACATTTCCAGCCTCGCTTCTTAGTTCCTAAAATGAACTATTTAAATTATTTGGATTCTTACAATATTTTATACATTTCAATAGCTTGCTTAATATAAATTTTGGGTATTATACATTGATTTCTATCAAAGAAAACATGAGTGTGAATCTTTTAACTTTATACTGGTAAACTTACTATAAAAGTTATTTCATATTTTTTTTAAATCAACACTTATTTATTATATTCCTCTCCCCCCCACATCCATCAGTTAGGTTGTTCATTGGTCCTCTTGGAGTCAATAACTTCTTTGATTTCTCATTTGTTCACTGTATATAATGGTGCTTTAGAAAGGTCATGGGAAATGGAATTAAAAGATAAATTTATTTTGGTGCAAAAATTTTGAAATTCAAACATACTTCTTAGAGTGCACACTTCAAGAATTTTTTGAAGATCCTTCATATATACCTATAACTAATTCATCTTCACGCACTATAATGAAAAATAAAACATTTCATTTAAGATTCAAATGGATGCAATCATTATCTAAAAAATGTGATTCTTCCTTTGGATATGTGTGGTTTACTGAAGTGAGCTTGAACAATTTCTTGAGAAGTGACGGTGAGCATGTCTTCTCACATCAGTGATCACTTATGTTACATTTCCATCCCTGATAGGAATATTTACAACACAGAAATTAGCAACTTCTCCAAGCAGAACTGTTACCTTTTCTGGACTATTACTTATGAGAATTAATTAGTCTACTATTGAAAATATAACTTTCCTGGAGTACACCATCTTGCTGTTCAGTGAGGACTACTATACTACACCTGCTACAGAAATATCATCCATTTTTATCACCCTAAACCCAGGTAATATTTTTGCCCCCCTCCCCGTGCTTGATTTTATGTTTCCTGACTGTGTATCATCCTTTTGTTTAGTTCTCTCTCGGAATTTGATCAACAATATTTTATAGGTGTTGGCATTGTGGTACAGCAAGTTAAGCTGCTACCCACAATGATGGCATCCCGAATGAGTACCAATTTGAATCTTGGCTGCTCCACTTGTGATCCAGCTCCTTGCTAATGTGCCTGGGAAAGTACCTGAAGATGGCCCAAGTACTTGTGCCTCTGTGTCCATGCGGGAGACCTGGACAGAGTTCCAGACTCCTGGCCTAGGCCTGGCCCAGCCTTGGCCATTACAACCATTTGGGCAATGAACCAGCCGTCAGAAGATCACTATCTCTATCTCTATCTCTATCTCTATCTCTATCTCTATCTCTATCTCTATCTCTATCTCTATCATCTCCATCTCCATCTCCATCTCCATCTCCATCTCTATTTAGCTCTAATTGACTTTGAAGTAAATAAAGAAGTCTTTAAAACAATCTTGAAGTGTCATATTGTTGCTCCCCGTCTTCGTGGAGGAATGACACAGGACCCTGCGTTGTTCTTTCGTCTGCTTGGCCCTCCCCGGGTTTGCTGCTGGTTCTTCCCGGGTTGGCTACCGTCCCTTCCACCTCCGTGGAAGGGCGGTTCCCCCTGCCACCTTCCCCACTTCCGCGGGGGAACGGCACACCGCCGGCCGGCTCTCTCGGGGGCTGCTCAGGTGTTCCTTCAGATAGATGTTCCCTTTAGATGTTCCTGGTGCATGTTGTCTATCTCCTCCTTTATAGTCCTCTTCCACCAATCCCAACTCTGCTACCCACATGCCGAGTACGCTGCTCTCCTCCAATCAGGAGCAGGTCCTACAGTTTATTGGTTGAACTGGAGGCAGCTGTGTAGAAACTGTTTCCTCCTCTCCCAGTGCCATATTGTGGGAGAGCAGATGCATAGAATAAGTCTTAATTCCAGTAACTTAGTCTAGTCCGAGTTGCTCCCAGTTGCTCCCCACACATATATAGATACATATTTGGAAAAAATATATTTCACAATATTACTTTTCCTTGACTTCCAAAATGAAATATTTTACATTTTTTTATAAATCATTTTAGCAGATGAATGAAGGCTTTGTCCCACTGTCTACCTTGTTTCAGTTATAAAACAGTTAATGATTACTTGTATTTGCTAAATGATTTATTCTTTTAAAATTATATATTCAACAAATTTAACTACTTTCCAGCATAGTAAGTACTTTGTTTTCTATGTTTACTTTATGTAATGTTACTATTTCATGAGGAACTGCTATTGTGCATACACTTTCAGCTATATTTGACATTCACTAAATAAAGTATTTGGTACTAAACTTTAAGAGTCACATGTTTTTTTTTTTTCACAGATCTACTTTTAAATTCCTTTAAATTAATGGAAGACTATCTAATATTTCTTCATAGAAGAATATAGAAAATATTCTCTGTACCATATTTTGACATTAATGTGTTCTACATTACTTGAAAAATTAAAATTTCAAACATTAATTTATGAAGAGAAAATAGTGTTGAGGGTAACAGTTGTTAATTGGGATTTAAACTAGTGTTAGTTTATTTATTCATATTGTCTTCTATACTTGCTCATTAGAAAGAAATGCAGTCATGACTATCATTCAATATCATGTTTTTGTCTGACTCATGTGTTAGCACATAATTAGAATTTAAAACATTAACCTCAAAACAACTACCAAACAACTAAATGTCTCATTATTTCTTACAGAAATAATTTCTTTCTCTGAGATGAGTGTCATGCAATCTTAAAATTTTCTTAATACAGTGCTACTCGATTTCTACTTCAATCTCAGTGTAACATGTTTCCCTTATTGTGTTTCACAAAAATGGTAGTTAAGCACATAGCCTTTTTAAAAAAAAATATTTTATTTTATTTATTTGACAGGTAGAGTTACAGACAGTGAGAGGGAGAGACAGAGAGAAAGGGCTTCCATCCACTGGTTCAATCCCTAAATGGTGGCAATGGCCTGAGCTATGCCAATCCAAGGTCAGGAGCCAGGAGCTGCCTCCAGGTCTCCCATGTGGGTTCAGGGGCCCAAGAACTTGGGCCATCATCTACTGCTTTCCCAGGCCATAGCAGAGAGCTTGATCAGAAGAGGAGCAGCCTGAACTAGAACTGGCGCCCATATGGGATACCAGCACCACAGGCAGAGGATTAACCTACTGTGCCACAGAGCCAGCCCTGATAGCAATTTAAATTAGATGATTTTGCATAGGGAAAATGAATTATTTCCAAAAATAATTATTTTAAAGTCATCCTTTGGGAATCTTAAAATACTACCTCACTCTGTGCCTATCTTCTGTTCTGGAATGATTTGTGTTCCATCAAAATTTATGTGAGAATTTTTATCCCCCAAATGACTGAGTTTAGAGATGGAACCTCTCAGGAAATAGTCAATATCACTGACACTTTTTTTTTGGTAAATTATTTTGTGTGTATGTAATACAAGGACATAAATATGTTAAATGAGATCTTAAGGGTGGCTCTCTGATTCAGTAGGATTCGTGTCATTATGAGAACATTAGAGTGTGTTTTCCTTTTCTCCTTACTTGCTTTTTCACAAGGACATGTGATGCAATAGAAGACAACTGATTACAAGTCTGGAAGAAAGCCCAAGACTTTATAGTCATTTGAGTGACTTGGGGAATGTGAGCTTTCTCTGTGTGTCTGCCTCCCTCCCTCTCTATGCCTCCAAATTTTTTTTTTTAAGAAAGCATTCATTAAACAATAGAAATATCCTTATAATTTAAACACAGTAAAATTGATTTAAATGTAGGAAATGAAAAGATAAAATTTAGAAAATATGCACAAAGTAAAAAAATAAAAACTGAAATCCAGAAATAAACATAGCCTTTCTGAAAATAGTCAATTAAGAAAATTATAAAAGGAGAAAGGGGAAGAGATGGAGAAGCACAAGGACTAGAACTTGAACATATTTATTTTGGGATTTTACCTTATTGGTAAGTAAAAAATTATCAGAGATTCAAAAAGTAATATCAGAAAGATCTCAAAATTGTATCTAAAAAGAAGATTCTAAATTGCAAATGTATATGGTTGTGCCTTATCAACACACAAAAGTTCATGGGTTTTACTTCCTTTGTTACTAATTAAAATGTCAATTTCCTCACAGCTGTAATTTTATTCTTGATTTTTACATGTACTATCTTGATCAACATTTTGAAATTAATTACATTTATTTGAAATTGAGTTTTTGATGTAATGCTGCAAGATAAAAATTTCTTTCATTTGGAGGTGAACTTAACTGATTTTACGTCAAGCAATAATACTAAAGCGATAGCATATTAGAGATTGAGCTCTCAAATTCGTATACTTTAGGGATTAGTTAATTCAAGTAAATTTAAGTACAAGAAAACTTAGGTGGTGAGACATTAAAAGTAAATAGATTGAAAACAAATCAAAACATGACAAGTTAAATTAGGAAATCTATTTTCAAAGACTTAGATATAATTAAATGAAACTTTAAAATGTCACAGAATATGAAAGTCTTCTTTGTGTTGGGAAGGGATATTTACTGAACTAATCTTTCTTTAATTGCTTCTTTGTAGTGCCCATTTTGAATAGTGTCATTGATTCTATACATTCCTACAAGACTTTTAAAAACATGCAGAAACACAAAACAAAATAAAAATATCACTCTATTTCATTCTTCAATTCCTCTTATTCTCAAATAACAGACAGTAATTTAAACTTCTTTTCAAATTTTAATTGATTTTCATTAACTTTGGAAAAAGCTTTTACTTCAGTCTTCAATTTTCCCCTCACCTATATGCTCTGTTTCTTCAAACCAGTTGCTTTTTTTCATTATTCCATTTATCATGAGTAATTTGACTTTTATCACTACTAGAACTCTTTTTTCACATATTACTCAAATTGCTGTTGTGGCCTAAAAAAATAATTTGAGTAAATTTCTCTCAAATTAATCTGAAATCCAACAGCACTTGAAGATTGTACATAATTAAACATATATTGTCTAAACGTTCTTTGTCTGGTATATTTTGCTGTCTTTCATATAGAAACTCAATGAATTAGTAGTTAAAGAAGCTTTACAATTCTTTTGTCTTCCCCAAGGTTTTCCTGAATATTAAATTTTATGCTGATCTCTCCACTCAGTGAAAGTGGGGATATTTTAAAAATATTCTATGACCATTGTTTACACATAACTATTCTTTTTTTCTTTTTATTTATATTTGAACCTCATCTATAACTTTTTGATAACTTCACTGTGGCAGGGTGTATCATTTACTCTAGATATATTCCCAACAACATTTTCAGTGCTATGTTCAGTATGTACTTGATGGACTGAATGATAGAAGAAAGAAAAGAGGGGCTGGTGCTGTGGCACAGTGGGTTAAAGCTCTGCCCTGAAGCGCCAGCATCCAATATGGGCACCAGTTCTAGTCCCAGTTGCTCCCCTTCTGATCCAGCTCTCTTTCTATGTCCTGGGAAGATGGCCCAAATCCTGTTCTGTCTGTTGTTACATTCCCTTTTTCATCTCTGTATTACTGATTTGGGTCTTTTCTTTTTTTGGTTTTTGGTCCAATGGTGCATAGACGGAATCAGACAATGCTACAGCTGAGAAAGAACTTGTAAGATCAATCCCATTCACAATAGCTACAAAAACAATTCTAAAGAAAAAAAATAGAAGAAGATACCAAAAAAATGGAAAAATCTTTCATGCTCAGGGATTGGAAGAATCAACATCATCAAAATGTCCATTCTCCCAAAAGCAATTTATACATTCAATGCAATACCAGTCAAGATACCAAAAACATTCTTCTCTGATCTGGAAAAAAATGATGCTGAAATTCAGAGGCACAAGTGACCTCGAATAGCTAAAGCAAACTTGTACAACAAAAACAAAGCCGGAGGCATCACAATACCAGATTTAAAGACATACTACAGGGAAGTTGTTATCAAAACAGCATGGTACTGGTACAGAAACAGATGGGTAGACCAATGGAACAGAATTGAAACACCAGAAATCAATCCAAACATCTACAGCCAACTTATACTTGATCAAGGATCTAAAACCAATTCCTGGAGCAAGGACAGTCTATTTAATAAATGGTGCTGGGAAAATTGGATTTCCACATGCAGACTCATGAAGCAAGACCCCTACCTTTCACCTTACATAAATATATACTCAACATGGATTAAAGACCTAAATCTACAACCTGATACCATCAAATTATTAGAGAACATCGAAGAAACCCTGCAAGATATAGGCACAGGCAAAGACTTCTTGGAAAATACTCCGGAGGCACAGGAAGTAAAAGCCAAATTAACAACTGAGATTGCATGAAATTGAGAAGTTTCTGTACTGCAAAAGAAATAGTCAGGAGAGTGAAGAGGCAACTGACAGAATGGGAAAAAATATTTGCAGACTATGCAACCGATAAAGGATTAATAACCAGAATCTACAAAGAGATCAAGAAACTCCACAACAACAAAACAAACAGCCCATTTAAGAGGTGGGCCAAGGACCTCAATAGACATTTTTTTAACTTTTATTTAATGAATATAAATTTCCAAAGTACAGCTTATAATTACAATGGCTTCCCCCCATAATGTCCCTCCCACCCACAACACTCCCCTTTCCCGCTCCCTCTCCCCTTCCATTCACATCAAGATTCATTTTCGATTCTCTTTATATACAGAAGATCAGGTTAGCATACATTAAGTAAAAATTTCAACAGTTTGCTCCCACACAGAAACATAAAGTGAAAAATACTGTTTGAGTACTAGTTATAGCATTAAATCACAATGTACAGCACACTAAGGACAGAGATCCTACATGAGGAGTAAGTGCACAGTGACTCCTGTTGTTGACTTAACAAATTGACACTCTTGTTTATGGCATCAGTAATCACCCTAGGCTCTTGTCATGAGCTGCCAAGGCTATGGAAGCCTTTTGAGTTCACTGACTCTGATAATTTTTAGACAAGGCCATGGTCAAAGTGCAAGTTCTCTCCTCCCTTCAGAGAAAGGTACCTCCTTCTTTGATGACCCATTCTTTCCACTGGAATCTCACTCGCGGAGATCTTTCATTTAGTGTTTTGTTTTTTTTTTTTTCCCCAGAGTGTCTTGGCTTTCCATGCCTGAAATACTCTCATGGTCTTTTCAGCTGGATCCGCATGCCTTAAGGGTTGATTCTGAGGCCAGAGTGCTGTTTAGGACATCTGCCATTCTATGGGTCTGCTGTGTATCTTACTTTCCATGTTGGATCGTTCTCTCCCTTTTTTATTCTATCAGCTAGTATTTGCAGACACTATTCTTGTTTATGTGATCCCTTTGGTTCTTAGTCCTATCAGTATGATCAATTGTGAACAGAAATTGATCACTAGGACTAGTGAGATGGCATTGGTACATGCCACCTTGATGGGATTGAATTGGAATCCCCTGGTATGTTTCTAACTCTACCGTTTGAGTTTTCTCAAAAGAGGAAATCCAAATGGCCAACAGACACATGACAAAATGTTCAGGATCACTTTAGCGTACATTGATCTTCTGTATATAAAGAGAATTGAACATGAATCTTGATGTGAATGGAAGGGGAGAGGGAGTGGGAAAGGGGAGTGTTGCGGGTGGGAGGGACGTTATTGGGGGGAAGCCATTGTAATCCATAAGCTATACTTTGGAAATTTATATTCACTAAATAAAAGTTAAAAAAAATGTTCAGGATCACTAACAATCAGGGAAATGCAAATCAAAACTACAATGAGGTTTCACCTCACCCCTGTGAGAATGGCTCACATACAGAAATCTACCAACAGCAGATGCTGGAGATGATGTGGGTAGAAAGGGACACTAATCCACTGCTGGTGGGAATGAAACTGGTAAAGCCACTATGGAAGTCAGTCTGGAGATTCCTCAGAAACCTGAATATAACCCTACAACATTACACAGAAATCCCACTCCTTAGAATTTACCCAAAGGAAATTAAATTGGCAAGTAAAAGATCTGACTGCACCTCAATGTTTATTGCAGCTCAACTCACAATAGCTAAGATATAGAGTCAACATAAATGCCCTTCAACAGTAGAATGAATACATAATGGGACATGTACTCTATAGAATACTATACAGCAGTCACAAACAATGAAATCCGGTCATTTGCAACAAGATGGAGGAATCCACAAAACATTATGCTGAGTGAAATAAGCCAGTCTCAAAGGGACAAGATCATATGTTCTCCCTAATCAATGACAACTATCTGAGCACCTAAAAGGAAACCTGTAGTAGTGAAACGGACATTATGAGAAACAATGATTTGATAAGCCCTTGTCCTGACTGTCAAGGAACAACTTACTATTTTATTCCTTTAATATTTTTTGTTCTACTTAATACCATTGGTTGAACTCTTTACTTAACACTCAATTAGTCTTAGGCTTTTAAATTTAACTGAAAAGTGATTCCTGTTAAATATAAGAGTGGGAATAATATAGGGAGCATATGTACAGTTTGGAACATGCTCAATCAGACTTGCCCCAAATGGTAGAGTTAGAAATGTGCTTGGGGATTCCAATTCAATGCCATGAAGGTGGCATGTACCAAAGCCATCTCACTAGTCAAAGTGATCAGTTTCAGTTCATAACTGATCATAATGATAGGATTATGTGTCAAAGGATCACGCAAACAAGACTAGTGTCTGCTAATAATAACTGATAGAATTAAAAAGGAGAGAACCATCCAACAGGAGAAGTGGGATACACAGCAGACTCATAGAATGGCAGATGTCCTAAATAACACTCTGGCCTCAGAATCAGCCTCTAAGGCAGTCAGAACTGACTGAAGAGCCCATGAGAGTTTGTCAGGCATGAAAAACCAAGACACTGTGGCAAAAAAAAAAGCATGATGTAAATGAAAGATTTCTGTGCGTGGGATCCCAGTGGAAAGGAGGTACCTTTCTCTGAAGGGAGGAGAGAACTTTTACTTTGACTATGGCCTTACCTAAATAAGTTCAGACTTTGTGAACTCAAGAGACTTCCATAGCCTTGGCAGCTCATGACAAGAGTCTAGGGTGATTACTGACATAAATAAGAGTGTCAGTTGTTAAATCAACAGCAGGAGTCACTGTGCAACTACTCCCCATGTAGGATCTCTGTCCTTAATACATTGTACTATGCAAATTAACGGTATTGCTACTACTCAAACAATACTTTATACTTTGCGTATCTCTGTGGGTGCAAACTCTTGAAATCTTTACTTAGTATATACTAAGTTGATCTTCTGTATATAAAGATAATTAAAAATAAAAAAATTCTTTCTTATTGAAAATCATCAAACATTAATTGTAATAAAATTAGTATAATAAGAATTTTGGCATATTTTGCAAAGAAGAAAATAAAATAATACAGGAAATGATTGGAGGTAACAGTATAATATTATCACTGACACTTTTTCTTGTTAAATTATTTTGTGTGTATTCAGGACAAGGACATAAAAGTGTTAAGAGAGGAAATAACTCATCTCACATCCTTGCAACACTATTATATCCTCGTACAACTCTGCATACATCAGAATGCATTGTTGCACACTTTATAGTACTCATAATTCTTGTCAAATAAATTGATTATTTTGGTCTTTTTCAAATGGTCTCTACCATAGTTAATCAGGAACAATATGAAAACAATATCCTTAGTTAGAATGAAATTATTGTTTATGTCATTATCTTTGAAATGATAAATTTTATTTTGTCATTTAAAAATGGTGTAGATGAAAATAGCTTTATATTAAAGACTTTTCTTTGACATAGACTTATGTTATTTTGTGCTTTATATTGAATCAGTCTGTTCATTTGAATTTCTGTGTTGCTTTTAATTCTTGAGATTTAGAAAAATGTTGTTCACTATATCAATCCTTTCTAATATATTACATCTATTATCAATGAGTTTTCTCAGCATAAACACACTTGTAGATTACTTTTGTTTGATTCACTCCATAGAGAGATAATGTATTTTATTTTCATAGACTAACCAATAAAATGTACTCATACTTAGTCATAGAGATTCATTAGATTTGCTGTTACATATGAGCACAAGATAAGTATAAATACATACACACACACGCACATGCATACATACACACATACATATATATTCATAACCAGTTTCTATACAAGTTTTTGACTGGTTACTGATAAAGACCAAAATAATATAATGTTTTCTTATTGAACCATTAGTTCATTCACTCAATCTGTATCAGTTATATTAAGTGCACTATCTGGAGTGCCCAAGACAGATTATATGAGACTTAGAATTTATATTTGGAAATTCTCAAGGAAATGAGGTATGTAGACACATTTTTCCCCTGAGATAGAGAGTGTAAGTATTACATGAGTGTGGACATAATAAACACAAATGTATTCTATGAGGTCCAAACATCTACAACAATGTTGGTGACTATTGAATCATCAATGGAAAAAAAGAGTGAAATTTCATTGAGTGAACTCTTACCAATAGCATTCCAAGCTAGAATAATTTTTAAGAAATAAAAATATGGGCTGGCGCTGTGGCTCAATAGGCTAATCCTCCACCTGCGGTGCTGGCACCCTGGCTTCTAGTCCAGGTTGGGGCGCCGGTTCTGTCCCGGTTGCCCCTCTTCTAGTCCAGCTCTCTGCTATGGCCCGGGAGTACAGTGGAGGATGGCCCAAGTGCTTGGGCCCTGCACCCGCAGCGGCCATTGGAGGGTGAACAAACGGTAAAGGAAGACCTTTCTCTCTGTCTCTCTCTCTCTCACTGTCCACACCGCCTCTCAAAAATAAATAAATAAATAAATAAATAAAAATATGAAAATGTTTGGTGACTTTTGGGTGATGGTAAATAGGGTATGGCTGGGGGAATGGTTAATAGCATGAAGAAGGAAAGACAGAACAGAATATTAGTATGTCTTGAATTCTTATACATATTGTTCATAAAGCTTAAAGGGATTTTTTGAATATTTATTTATTTGGTTGAGTTACAGACAGAGAGGAAGAGACAGAGTAAGATACCGTTTATCCTTAGGTTCACTCCCCAGATGGCCACAACAGCCAGAACTGCAGCTAGGCTGAAGCCAGGAGCCAGAAACTTCATCTAGGTCTCCCATGTGAGTGGCAGGGACCCAAACACTTGGACTGCCTTCTACTGCTTTTTCCAGGCCATTAGCAGGGAGTTGGATTGGAAGTGGAGTGGTCAGGCCATGAACCGGCACATATAGAGTATGCTGGCATTTCAGGAGGAAGCTTATCCTGCTCTGCCACAATGAAGTAGCACCTTGACAGTAGGGACTCCATTTTGAAGCACTTGAGACTGCATTCTGGGAAAGTAACCCCCACCGTGAGACTCTGGTTTGCAACCACGATATCAAATAGTCGGACAATAGCAGTGCACTACATCACCCTTGGCAGAGCACAAAAACCCCCTAGCATGCTTGCTTAAGCTTGAAAGTAGAAAGGTTGCACCTGGGTTAATGATAAAGATGTGATTTGTCTATGTCTTACACATAATTTGAATTAATGTCAAGATCATAAATGATAATTGTATGATTGTAACTGGTATTGTCAAGATTATGATGGATATTAATTTTACCTACGTCTTAGGTTATGTTGACCCCAGTAACTATGTACTCTTTGGATTTTTTTTTTTTTTGTACTCACTTTTGATCTTAGCAACCATGTATAGCAACCGTGCATTCTCCCCCCCCTTCCCGGTTTTGCGGTTTTTGCCTTTATAAACCCTAACCTTTGGTTATTCGGGGCTGCTCTGCTCATGTATGATCAGACAGCCCCAGCATGCTGGATAATCAATAAATCTTTAACCCTTTGCTGGTTGCATGAGAGAAAGGTCTCTTGGAGTCGTTCCTCGGGCAGTGGGCTTTTTCGGACTCTAACAACAACACTGGCCAAGAGCTTAAAGTTTTATACCATCTTTTTCTCTGACAGTGGGACACACAAGATAATATCTGTTTTGTACAAACATAGGTATAATAGTAGAAGTGATATTATATTAGATATAATAGGAAGTGAAATCAAAGAGAAAAGTTACAAGGTGATCCAGGGCATGAGTAAGAAATAAGGAGGGTGGGCTGGCGCTGTGGCTCAGAGGGTTAACACCCTGGCCTGAAGCACTGGCATCCAATATGGGCACCAGTTCTAGTCCTGACAGCTCCTCTTCTGATCCAGCTCTCTGCTATGGCCTGGGAAAGCAGTAGAAGATGGCCCAAGTCCTTGGGCCCTGCACCCACATGGGAGACCCAGAAGAAGCCCCTGACTTCTGGCTTCAGATCAGCCCAACTCTGGCCATTGTGGCTAACTGGGGAGTGAACCATTGGATGGAAGGATGGAAGAACTCTCTCTCTCTCTCTCTCTGCCTCTCCTCTCTCTGTGTAACTCTTACTTTCAAATATTAAGTGGACACTATGAGAAACAGTGGCTTGATCAGCCCTTGTCCTCACTGTTGATGTACAATGTAATACTTTATCCCTTTTAGTATTTTTTGTACTACTGGTTGAACTCTGTAATTAACACAAATTGTTCTTAGGTGTTTAAATTTTTAAATGAAAAGTGATCCTTGTTAAATATAAGAGTGGGAATAAGAGAGGGAGGAGATGTACAATTTGGGACATGCTCAGTTGGACTCGCCCCAAATGATGGAGTTAGAAATGTGCCAGGGGATTCAATACAATCCCATCAAGGTGGCATGTACCAATGCCATCTCACTAGTCCAAGTGATCAATTTCAGTTCACAATTGATCACACTGATAGGTCTAAGAGTCAAAGGGATCACATAAACAAGACTAGTGTCTGCTAATACCAGCTGATAGAATCAAAAAGGGAGAGAATGATCCAACATGGGAAGTGAGATACACAGCAGACTCATAGAATGGCAGATGTCCTAAATAGCACTCTGGCCTCAGAATCAGCCCTTAAGGCATTCGGATCTGGCCGAAGAGCCCATGAGAGTATTTTAGGCATGGAAAGCCAAGACACTCTGGCAAAAAAAAAAGACCTAAATGAAAGATCTCTGTGAGTGAGATCCCAGTGGGAAGAACAGGCCATCAAAGAAGGAGGTACCTTTCTCTGAAGGGAGGAGAGAACGTCCACTTTGAATATGACCTTATCTAAATAAGATCGGAGTCGGCGAACTCAAAAGGCTTCCATAGCCTTGGGAACTCATGACTAAAGCCTAGGGAGATTACTGATGCCATAAACAAGAGTTTCAAATTGTTAAGTCAACAACAGGGTCACTGTGCACTTACTTCTCTTGTGGGATCTGTCCTTAATGTGTTGTCCAATGTGAAGTAATGCTATAACAAAGTACTGAAACAGTATTTTACACTTTGTGTTTCTGTGTGGGTGCAAGCTATTGAAATCTTTACTTAATGTATGCTAAACTGATCTTCTGTATATAAAGAGAATTGAAAATGAATCTTGATGTGAATGGAATGGGAGAGGGAGCGAGAAATGGGAGGGGTCGAGTGGGAGGAAAATTATGTGGGGGGAAAGCCATTGTAATCTATAAACTGTACTTTGGAAATTTATACTTATTAAATAAAAGTTAAAAAAATTAAAAAATTTAAAAAAAGAAATAAGGAGGTCATGATTCAATCTCAGTACTTAATTTTCTTTTGCATTTCACTTTTCCATTTACTTGCAATATGATCTCTGCTGATCTAATGCCATTAAATCTCGTACATACAGACATCTATCCTGAATTTATGATCCAGTAACTCATTGCTTAGTGTGTATTTCCTTCTGCAATATAATAGTTACCACATAACATACCAAAAGTCCCAACTCTAATGTTGCTATGGATCGAATACATTTTATATCCATAGACCATACAGAAAGTTTAATCCCCAAAGTCTCATGTTAATGGTAATAGAAGATAGAAACATAATCCACCTAGGATGTTTAAAGGTGAGGTCTTTGGAAAGTGATGGGATTGAGTCAGGTCATTAGAGTAGGGCCTCAATGACTGAATCCTTGTCTCACAAGGAGAGGGAGAAAACCACACACATGGAACTCTACAACACCCTGTGTGTGCGTGTGTGTGATGTGTATGCAGCTTGGCTTGGCAGCAGGCACCCAAACACTTTAGCTGTGCTGTTGGGACTTTTTTCTCCAAGAACCAGTTCCTCAAAATAAACCTCTTTTTCTTTATAATGTAGCCCTCAGGTATTTTATCTTTTCTGTAAAAATCTCCTTATTACCAGTATTGTCTCTGCATACTGTAACTAAAATTTTCACCAAATGGAGCTTTCATCTCGGTTGATGCTGAATACATTATTGTTGCTTAGACAAAAAAAAAAAAAAAAAAAAAAAAAAAAAAAAAAAAAAAAAGTTTTAAGTCCTTTTGTTTCCTGACACATATTCTTTTTTTTTTTTTTTTTTTTTTTTTTTTTTTTTTTTTTTTTTGACAGGCAGAGTGGAAAGTGAGAGAGAGAAACAGAGAGAAAGGTCTTCCTTTGCCGTTGGTTCACCCTCCAATGGCCGCCGCAGCTGGTGCACTGCGGCCGGCGCACCGCGCTGATCCGATGGCAGGAGCCAGGAGCCAGGTGCTTTTCCTGGTCTCCCATGGGGTGCAGGGCCCAAGCACCTGGGCCATCCTCCACTGCACTCCCTGGCCACAGCAGAGAGCTGGCCTGGAAGAGGGGCAACCGGGACAGAATCCGGCGCCCCAACCAGGACTAGAACCCGGTGTGCCGGCGCCGCTAGGCGGAGGATTAGCCTAGTGAGCCGTGGCGCTGGCCTCCTGACACATATTCTTTAATACTATGTTCAGAATATATCCAGAATCTGGCTGGTGCCGTGGCACACTAGGCTAATCCTCAGCCTTGCGGCGCCGGCCCACCGGGTTCTAGTCCTGATCGGGGCGCCGGATTCTGTCCCGGTTGCCCCTCTTCCAGGCCAGCTCTCTGCTGTGGCCCAGGAGTGCAGTGGAGGATGGCCCAGGTGCTTGGGCCCTGCACCCCATGGGAGACCAGGAGAAGCACCTGGCTTGGATCAGCACGGTGCACCGGCCGCAGCATGCCGGCCGCGGTGGCCATTGGAGCGTGAACCAATGGCAAAAGGAAGACCTTTCTCTCTGTCTCTCTCTCTCACTGTCCACTCTGCCTGTCAAAAAAAAAAAAATATATATATATATATATATATCCAGAATCAAATGGCATTTCACCCATCACTGCTACACTCTTTTCTGAGCAGCAATCGTATTCACTTGTTGGCGGTTGGCTTAGTGATTGGGTTAATGATTGGAACACTCATCTCTGATGTCTGAATGCTTGGATTGGACACCTGGTACAGGCTACTGATTGCAGCTTCCTGTCGTTTCAGACCATGGAAGATAGTGATGACGCCTGATGTGACTGTATACCTGCGACACATTTAAGAGTCCTGGATTGGGTTCCTGAACCTTGCTTTCAAATCGGCCCTGCCCCAGAAACTGCAGCATCTAGGGAGTGGGTCAGTGGGGGAAAACAGTTGTTCTCTCCATATGTATCTCTTTTTCTCTCAAAGAAATAAATAAAAATTATACAAGAAGAGCTACCTAAGTGGGCTCATTACTTCCATTGTCACACACCTCTATATTGTATTCTCAGCACAATACCTTTAGGTATTAATTTAAAATTAATTTACCTTCAAGTATTAATTTAAAATTAAATGTTTATAACACTCAAAAAAGGAATAGCAGAATTAAATTGTACCCTAGATGTGCTGGATCTAAATGTCAGTAGAACACAGGTGATGAACACAAAACTCTCACTAGCATGTAGAGAATATGATCACATGGCAGGTAACAAAACAAGCCTCTACAACTTAAAACATGAAATCAGTTCACTTATCTTTTCTATTCACAAGGCAATAAAACAATAATACAACAAAAAAAACCTTGGAAACTATAAATACATGAAAATTAAATAACTTACTCATGCATAATCAGTGGATCAGGAAAAAATTAAGAAGAAAATTAAATTTTATTGAAGTGAAAATGGTTAAGCAACATAACAAAACCTGTTGGATATAGCAAAAAGAGCTTTAAGAAGGAAGATTATAACAATGGCAACATCAAAAAAGCAGCAAGAACTCAAGGGAACAACTACTGGGGCAACTCAGTAAACTAGACAAACAAGAAGAAATCAAACCAAAATCGGCAGAAGAGAAGAAATAATAAAACTCAAGGTAGAAATAAATTAAACAGAAACCAAAACAACATAAAGTCAATGAAATGAAGAACTGCTTCTTTGGAAAGACAAACAAAATTGACAAACTCTGATTGATCTGCGTGAATCAAATATGGCTTGAACATCTATAAACAGAAAATTCAAAATCCAAAATATTTCAAATTCCAAAACATTTTTTAAAACTGACATAAAAAAAACAGGTAAAATTTCAGAGCTGACCCAGTGTAATGAATCACAGTCTACACACAGCACACAGTACGGTTTATTCAGTATCCCCAAGGGAAGGAAGACCCTGGCAGCCTCTCTACTGCAGTATACTAACTTGGTTTTATGAATAAATGTGTTACATAAAGTTATCTTCAGGTTATGCGTCTGAACTATACTTGAAACTGAAATGAATTTTATGTTTAGACTTTGCACCGATTACCTAAGTATCTCATAATGTATATGCAAATATTCTAAGACCCAAAAATATCAAAAGTCCAAAATACCTCTGGTTCCAAGCATTTCAAGTGGGTTCGACCTGTAACAGTTAATTTCATTTTAAGATCAGTGTATCTTTAATTTCATAAGAATATTTCCAGTGGTGCGGGAAGGATAAGAAGGCAGGTTATGATAAGATTCCACAAGGAATTACTTAGATAATTTTGAATGGGTACATAAATGAGCATGAAAGATTTAAAAAAAATATTTTATTTATTTATTTGAAAGGCAGAGTTACAGTAGGAGAGACAGAGAGATCAATCTTCCATCCTCTGATTCACTCCCTAAATGGCTGCTATGGCATGGACGGGGCCAGGCCTAGGGCTGGAGTCAGGAGATTGCCCCATGTGGGTGGCAGGGAGGGACCCAAGGATCTTCTGAACCAGCTTCCACTGCTTTCCCAGGGACATTGGCAGGGCACTGGATTGGAAATGGACCAGCTATGACTCTAAGTGGTGTTCATGTGGGATATCAATATTGCAGGCACCAGCTTAACTCGCAGTACAACAGTACCAACCCCACAAGATTTTTTAAAAATTCTTGCATTTTACAACTTGTAACTTGTTAGCAAATATGCCTTAGAATTTATTCTTGTTCCTTCTGAGGTAGGCTCAATTTCTACATTTTTTCCAAGTCAAGTTTATAGCAATTTACATAAAAGATATTTGCTATTTAATCTATATATTTGAATCCAACAAGATGATATTCAACATATACAATTTCAAATTTATACAAGATAATTTTTCTCTGCTTAATTTTTGGTGTACCAACTGATTTTTCATTTCAGGAAGCAGATTTCTATGCTCTGAACTTACGTAAAATAATTGTTTCTGGTTTTCTTATAATATGATTTCCCCAAATTGCAGACAGGGCAATTGATAAAACTCAGAATTTTAAATGTCTAGCCTGTCTGAAAAAAACCAGTCTCTTTCTAATGAGATTATCTCAGCACTTTGTTTTATAAACGCTTTTTCCCCCTGATGTAATTCAATAGTGAGTTGCCCATAAACAGAGTAACTTAATATTGATTTAGCCAATAATCTGAAAGACAAATAAAAATAATTTATGTAGTATACAAGTGTGTAACAATCTAAGTATATCTTAATATACTTAAAATATAGATCATTTAAATATATTAAAAACTAAATTTTCAAACAAAAAGTAAATCTGTATGATTCTCCCAAAATTACTTAGAACTTGTACTTTTTGGAAAATGAGTTGATGAACATACTTAGTCATTACTATCTTTACTTCACTGCTTTAAACTCTATTAAGTATGGATAGCTTATACTTTCAAAATAATATTTATGATTGTGTATAAATTTTACAATTGTTATTCTAAGATTGCTATTACAGATTTTAAAAAGTTTTTGCACCAAAAATGTTACATTTTGCTTCCATTTTCCATGAACTTTTTCAAGTATCTTTGTATACATATGTAACTAAAACTTCAAATGTGAGGTTGGCATTGCAGTGCAGTGGGTTTAAGCAGCCACTTGTGATCCCAGCAATTCATATCACCGTACTAGGTTTATTTTTTTAATATTTGTTTATTTATTTGAAAGGCAGAATTGCAGTCAGAGAGAGGAAGAGACAGAGAGAAAGGTCTTCCATCTGCTAGTTCACTCCCCAAATGACCACAACCTCTATCTATCTAAGTAATTCATCATGGAATCTTATCATAACCTGCCTTCTTAGAGCTCTTTTTGCCATATCCAACAGGTTTTGTTATGTTTGCTTAACCATTTTCATTTCAATAAAATTTTAATTTTCTTCTTAATTTTTTCCTGCTCCACCGATTATGCATGAGTAAATTATTTAATTTTCATGTATTTATAGTTTCATGTATTTATAGTCTTTAAAATGCAATTGTTTTAAAATCTATATAGTTTTATCCAAAAAAATATAGGTTACTGTTTATATGAGAGGGCTTCAAATGTTCATGGAAAATGGAATTAGAATATGATGCTGGCCGGTGGCGCGGCTCAATAGGCTAATCCTCCGCCTGCAGCGCTGGCACACCGGATTCTGTCCCGGTTGCCCCTCTTCCAGGCCAGCTCTCTGCTGTGGCCTGGGAGTGCAGTAGAGGATGTCCCAAGTGCTTGAGCCCTGCACCCGCATGGGAGACCAGGAGAAGCACCTGGCTCCTGCCATCGGATCAGCGCGGTGTGCTGGCCACAGCATGCCGGCCGCGGCAGCCATTGGAGGGTGAACCAACAGCAAAGGAAGACCTTTCTCTCTGTCTCTCTCTCTCTCACTTTCCACTCTGCCTGTCAAAAAAAATATATATATAATGCACATGTTCATGAATTTTTGAAACTGTTCATATAACTTTTTCTAAGTATAAAATAAAAGGCACAAAACAGAAAAGGTTAAGGTTCATCATATCTATGTAGGTACAGAAAAGAAGATCATGTGTATGGCTTAATATTATACAGGATTTTAGGCACTCATTAGGAGTCTTGGAATGTATTCCCTAAGGATAGAAGGGACTATTGAGTGAACATATGCACTTGCTAATATATGAACAGTGCATGGTATTTCTCCTAATTCCTTCACAGGTATATGTGATGTTTAACTGACTTCTATCTTAGTCCTTAAACAGCAATTAATTTCCTTCATGGAGCTGGAGTTCTGTCTCAAACTCTTGCCCTTGTTCCCTGGAGTATGAGTTTCAAAATGTTTGCTAGGTCAATGATTCCTGCAATATAAACTCTCTTCTCTTTATTTTCACATATTACATATAAGTTTTTTAAATGGTAAATAATGTTAAGAGAAGTTCAAGAACATTTTTTCAAAACAAATTTATTAGCAAGAGGAAAAAGCCAATTAAGATCCAGTGATTTTTTTATCTCAGAAAAATGTGAGAAATTATCAAAAACTTTGTCTTTTTGCTGGTAACAGGTTCAGAAAATGCTACCTCTGACTTACTTC
Organism: Oryctolagus cuniculus; assembly: GCF_051225735.1. Classification (NCBI taxonomy): domain Eukaryota; kingdom Metazoa; phylum Chordata; class Mammalia; order Lagomorpha; family Leporidae; genus Oryctolagus; species Oryctolagus cuniculus. The sequence goes on along the minus strand of NC_142874.1, from coordinate 61,083,214 downwards.
CTGAGTAATTGGCCTCAAATATTTAATTTGTAGCCTTGGGCTTTATATTCATATGACCTATGATACTTCACACTCATTATTCTTAAAATCTCTTCTTATACTTACTCATAAGTCAAGTAATAACTTTTATTAAAATATATCCTTATGGAGAAATATAATTCAAAAACTTTCTGATGTTTATATAAAAGGTTGTCAAAACCTCATGGAAAATTTGTATAAAGAAAAACTTTGCATAGATATAAAATTATATTTACAGAAAATGAACTTGTACTAATTTGTAGCAATATGGCCAAACAGGGTTTAGTTTGGGGCATCAAGATGTGTAAGTCATCAGTTTGAAAAAAGAGAGAGCACCCCAAAAAGAATATGAATTCCACTAAAACTGAATCAAGGTCAAACATCAAATTTATGGTGAAGGGGCCCAGCATTGTGATGTAGTAGATTAAGCAACTGCCTATGACACCCGCATCCCATATGGGTGCAGGTTTGAGTCCTGGCTGCTCCACTTCCTATCCAGCTCCAGCTAATGCACCTGGAAAATCAGCAGACGATGTCCCAAGTACTTGGGCCCATGCACCCACATGGGATACCTGGAAGAAGCTCCTGGCTCCTGGCTTCTGCCTGTCCTACCACCAGCCATTGTGAACCAGTGGGTGGAATCTCTCTCTCTCTCTCTCTCTTTCTGTAGTTCCATTTTTCAAATAAATAAAAAAAAATCTTTGAAAAATAAGGTGAAGCTTGGGTGGAAGAATGATAAAATTATTAACACTCCCTAAAAAGTTTTTGGGGAAATGTACCAGAGGGATCAGGATATATAAATGGATAACTCATTTTAAGAAAGAATGAGACAGTGTTAATGATGAAGTCTGCAGAGGCAGACCAATCTCATCAGTTTGGAAGGAGTGAATTCATCTTATTCTGGCTGAAAAATTCTAGAGATTAACAGCAATAATAATAGCTGACACCACCGACATGTTAATTGGTTCAGTATACACAACTCTGATGGAAAAATTATAGCAAAACTATCTGTTCCATGGGTGCCAAAATTCTTGAGCCAGGATCAACTGCAGTAAAAACTAGTTTTCAACCGAAATTTTAAACAAGTGGGGTCAATATCCTGAAACATTTCTCTGAAGAGCTGTAACTGGAGACGAAACATGGCTTTGCCAGTATAATCCTGAAAACAAAGCACAATCAAAACAACAGCTGCCACAGGCCGCAACAGTAGAAGGGTCAAGTGCAAAGGCCATGGCACCCATTTTGGGGAATGCTCAAGACATTTCACTTGCTAACTTTCAGGAGAGTCAAAGAGGGATGGCATCTGCTTATAAGGAAAGTTCTGTAGCATAAATATACGTGGAAAAGTTTCGCCACGGGGCTTTTCTCAACACAGCAGTGCTCCTGCTCATTACTGTTATCAAACAAGGGCATTTCCTGAGCATTTTGGTCGGAAATCATTAGGCCTCCACCTTACAGTTCTGATTTGGCCCCCCGTGACTTCTTTCTGTTTTCTAATCTTAAAAAGTCGTGAAGGGCACCTATTTTTCTTCATTTAATAGTGCGAAAAAGACTGAAGTGATGTGGTTACATTCTCAGGACCCTCTCTTTAGCAATGGACTAATGGCTGTTATTATTGCTTACAAAAAGATCCTGAACTTGATGTAGCTTGTTGAAAACAAAGTTTGTATTTTTAGGGTTTATGTTTTAATTCCATTTACACAAACTTTTGAGGTCACCTTGTATAGTATTTTTTTGTAGTATGGATGCTTTTTAGTTGTCTGCTTCTAAAGCATAAAACAAAGCAAACTTTATTTCCATGGGGATTTCCCCACAAGACACTAATACAAAAATTTAAGAGAATTTGTTAAGGCACATACAGTGTGTCAGATCTCTTAATTGAGAGATTTTATTTTTAGCTAACATATTTGTTGACTCTGTTAATCCTACAGAAAACAATGACTTACTGGAGAATGATTTTCTACTACCGTAATGCACAAACCCATCACTGCCTCCTTCCTCTGGCTACACTCACATTTCAGCTTCAGTAACCTGAAAGGGATCATTAGAACGGCATAATGTTGCAATAAGATGCTGAGCACAGTCAAGATAGCTCTCACCATTATTATTCATAAGCATGTAAACTGTGTAGAAAAATACATAACAGCAAATGTTGAATAGTGTTTTGAAAATATTTCATTGAGAAATAAATGTTACATTTACTTGTATATTAGGGTAAAATATGCCAATACTGTATAATGTTTAATTATAAGCATGTAAAAATAATTATAAACATGTGCACAGCTTTGTTTTATGTTCACCAATCATAAATAGTTTATTGCTAGAAATCAAAAGTCATCCAAAGAGTTTATTAGTTATATAGAAGTAAATAAAATCTCTGAAAGGTAAATCTACTATATTTCCAAAATTCTTTAGTTATATTTTTATGGAATTAAAAAAATAAACAAATATAATTTCACTTTATAATTATTAGTAAGAAAATGCTTCGGGTTTTTAATAGTAATGTAGTGCTATTTTGAATTGGTTGACTTAATTTCCCATGGGGTCTTGACCTCTATATTAGTCGGCATGCTGACATGCTTTGGTACCTTCAATTAGCTTTGTTCAATTGTATGAACTTTAGATTAGGAAACTAACTGTCAGCCAATGTTGTAATTAGATCTTCCAAAAATAACAGATAAGAAGCCAGTTGCATCTGATACTGTCAAAGAATGTTTGTGAGGATAATTCCTAAGTACAAATAAGAATTTTTTTTTTAAATAGAATTAGCAGGTGAGTCAAACATGTTACTTTACCCCTAACCATTCAAGTCTGAATTGTTCTAAGAGTATCTTTCCCATAATTCTTTTTTTAAAAGATTTATGTATATATTTGAAAGTCAGAATTATACAGAGAGAGAAGGAGAGGTAGTAAGAGAGAGAGGTCTTTCATGCGCTGGTTCACTCCCCTGATGACCACAATGGCAGGAGCTGCACCCATCTGAAGCTAGGAGCCAGGAGCTTCTTCCAGGTCTCCCATGTGGCTGCAGGGGCCCAAGGACTGGACCATCTTCTACTGCTTTCCCAGGCCACAAAAGAGAGTTAGATTGGAAGTGAAACATCTGGGACTTGAACCAGTGCCTATATTGGATGCCGGCACTTCAGGCAGCGGCTTTACCCACTACACCACAGTGCTCTCCCAGAAATCTCATAGAAAATTTTGTCCTTTCTAGTATACACTAAAAGTGCTGGTCACATTCAGAATGTATCAGTTTATGTAAATTAGAAAAAATAGAATATGCTTTTTCTTCATGCTGTTTTGCTTATATTAGCACCATTCTTCAATCTCTTTTTCCAAGACAAATGTATTATATTTGGAAGCTTATTATTTTTAGGGCTACATTTTTTAAAGATTTATTTATTTATTTGAAAGTCAGTTACACAGAGAGAGAAGGAGAGGCAGATAGAGAGAGATCTTCCACCCACTGATTCACTGCCCAGTTGACCAAAATGGCCTCAATGGCTGAGCAGATCTGAAGTCAGGAGCCAGGAGCTTCTTCTGGGTCTCCCATGTGGGTTCAGGGGCCCAAAGATTTGGACCATCTTCCACTATTTTCCTAGGCCATAGCAGAGAGCTGGATCGGAAGTAGAGCAGCCAGGACTGTAACTAGCACTCATATGCAGTGACAGTGTTGTAAACAGCAGCTTAACCTGCTTCACCAAACACTGGCCCCTATACCACCTCTTAAGATTTGAAAAAGAAATATTATATCATCAATATTTTTAAAAAGATTATTTATTTGGAAGTCAGAGTTACAGAGATAGATGGAGAGACAAAGAGGGCAAGAGAGATCTTCCATCTGGTAGTTCACTCCCCAAATGGCTGCCACAGCTGGCGCTGAGCCAGGCCGAAACCAGGCACCAGGATTTTCTTCTATGTATCCCTGTGGGTGGCAAGGGCCCAAGCACTTGAGCCATCCCCTAATACTTTAATACTTTTCCCAGGCCATTAGCAATGAGCTTGATCGGAAGTGGAGCAACCAGGAAGGGAACAGCACCCATATGGGATACCGGTGTCACAGGCTGCAGCTTTATCTGCTATGCCACAATGCCAACTCCATATCATTAATATTTTAAAAGAAGGAATGCATGGTATGTGTTTTAAACCAGATGGATTACATTATAATAACTAGATTATTTATTGCCAGCTTATTATCAATAGTACTACCAATTGTTGATCTTTAGTTAAGCAATTATTTTTAATCCTTGAAAATATCTTTCATATGCACAGTCATACCTATATTTTATGGTATTAGTAACTCAGATACAGGTAATTCAAATAACTTGAACCTAGAGCTGATAAATACACATTTAACTGTCAGTACAAATCCATGGTTGTCTCATTTTAAGTTCACATTCTACTAAATTATGTTTCCTTGAATTAGCCATATATCATGAAGTAATCTAAATATTACCATAAAATTAGAATGATACCTTAAAAATTAAATTAACATATAATTCTCTATAAAAGTAATAGATTAGCAAGGCTTTGGGTAAAAATTCTAGTCAGCATTAAGTAATGGCATTGTTTGTGCAATTTATTTACTTTCTCTGTACTCATTCTTACATTTCTCATATTAAAAATAGCCTTAGATTTCTTGCTCTGTGGCTGAGAACACACATCTTAGATACTGCACTAATTTCATAATGAATAGCTAATAAGAGATGTATAAAGTGGCAGTTATTATTATAAGTATTTCTGTTTATTATTATATTACATGTAACCTTTATAACTATAGATACCACAACCATTTTCAAAAGTAGCTTAAATAAAGTGTGGATAATTTGCCTGTAACTTTCCTACTGTGTTTCCTTGGAAATGATCTTTTCCAGACTTAGAATCTCAGTTTTCTTGAGAGGCATGCGGTCTCCACTAAAGCATTTTACCTGCCAGGAAACACTGTGTCAACCAAACTTGCCTGGTACTTTTTGCTTTAGGGCCCTTGCTGTGGGTTAATTACATAAACTGATTCCTGCTAATGTGTCAAGGAGCTAAGATATTACCTTTTCATAAATACTATTGCTACTCAGAAAGCAATATCTGCTTATGTAAGACATCATATTGTAATAAGAGTTTGAGTTTTGGGACTATTTCAAGGGGAGAAATATTTTTCATTCTGGAGCTTTTAATGAAATCATCAAAATAGGGTGCAGAGTACTACTATGTGCAAATAGACTAGCTCTACTATGCAGTTGCCCTCAAATATAAAACATAATACTTGTCCTCTCAGTTTAATTTCTCTTAAAGATAAATGTTTATTTTTAAATTAATTTTAAATAAATACTTGATAGTAGCTACCATGGCACAATCTTCTTTGTTTTGTTGATATAGATCTGGCAATGACCAAGGTAGATAAACTTCTTGCTCTCATGAAAATCCCATTTCAGTAAGAACAGCAACATCACCATACACACACATAAACATATATATTATATAATATACACTTAAAATGCAATATCTAAGAAAATAATGTTATGAAGATTATTCAAATGCAATTAGATGGTTGAAAAGTCTAAACTATTTGGCCATGTATATGGTGATCAAAGAAGGTTTGCTGAGAAGATGATGTTAAAACTGAGTTCTGAATGACGGGAAGGAACGAATCATGCATGCCAAGGTCAAGGGAAAAAGTAGAACAACTGGAGCCAAGATGTCAGGCAAGAATGGCGTCAGGACACAGCATAGGAAAAGAAATGAGAGGAGATTGAGTGTTACACCAGGAGCAGATCATGTAGGGCATTGTAAGCCATGGTAAAGTGATTGATTTTTACTTTGTGATCAATAGGACATCAGTGTAGAGTTTTACCAAGGGGATTAATATGATTTGATATACGATGTTAAAATGATGCTACTGTGTAGTATGGATTATAGGAGAGTGACAAGAGGACAATAGGAGCTGGAGGATTTTTCATCAATGCCAAAGAATTATGGTAGTTTGGACTAAGCATTAACAGGAGAGATTTAGAGAATTTGACAATTTATAATATTTTCTTTTTTAAAAAATGCCCAGTTTTAGAAGGTATTATTGTAGTTTTTAATTTTTAAATATATATTTTATAAATTTTTATTTGTTAAAGTTTATTTTTATTTATTAGAGGCACAGCAGGGGGAGGAGAGAGTGGAGGGAGGAGCTTCTGTAAGTTAGTTCACTGCCCAAATATCTGCAATACCAGTGGCTGGCCAGGCCAATGCCAAGAGCCAAGAACTCCATCCGGGTCTCCCACACTGATGCCAGGAACCCAAGTACTCAAACCATTGTCTACTATCTCCCAGGGTGTGCATTAGAATGAAGATGGATTAAAAGAATAACCAGGACTCAAACCATATGCTCAGATATGGAATATGGACACATCCTAAGAGGTTGTTTAACCTGCAGCTCTACCACTCTCAAGCCCCATCTGGAATATTTTAAAATACAATGAAGAGTGCACAATGATTATTTAAATACAGAAAGTGACAGAAGGAAATGAGCAAGAGAGTATTAATGTTCCCTCAGTCTAAAGTTCCTGAGTGGAGTCCTAACCTCCTTATTGTTAGACGGTTTACTATATAAAATTTGCAATTATAAGTTCTTTCTCTGCCTATTTAAGATGTAAATCATCTACAACACAGTGATGTCTTTTTCAAGGATCTTAGAGCCATCCTTTTAAGATGTTAATATCAGTAGGGATTGAGTCCCTGTCTCCTAGTGTTAGTGGACAGGCAGGAGCATAAGTTTGAAAAACATTAATTAGAGTGGTCCAATTACATGGACCAACTTTCTGGCAATTTCTTCCGGTACTTTGTCATTAATTTACTCCGTTGCTTAACAACTCTACTACTTTCAGTTTCAACGGAGCAGAGTTCAATCTCTCTCCCATTTTATAATAGTCTTGAATAAATTCTACCATATCTATTTAATTTCTCCACTGAATTTTTTTGAATAATCAAAGCTAAAACTTAGATTTCTGGCTTGAGTGCCAGTGTGTTATAGCTGACTTTTATTTGATGGTGATGGCTGGTAGAAAGAGCATGAGACTTTAGAGTAACAGAGTTCAGCTTCATAGGTGCTCAATTTGGGATGCCAGTGGTTTCACAAAGATAAAAATGAATGCAAATGGAAAGTTCATGGTGAGGATCATAGTTGAAGACATATTTATAGGGACTGGCACTGTGGTATAGTAGGTAAAGCAGCTGCCTATAGTGCTGGCATCCCATGTGGGTGCCAGTTCAAATCCCAGCTGTTCCACTTCCACACTTCCAATCCAGCTTTCTGCTATGGCCTGGGAAAGCAGTAAAAGATGGCCCAAGTCCTTTGGCCCCTGCACCAGAGTGGGAAACCTGGAAGCAACTCCTGGCTTCAGATTGGCTCAGCTCCTTCCTTTGCAGCCATTTGGGGAGTGAACCAGTGGATGGAGGCTCTCTCTCTCTCTCTCTCTCTCTTTCTGCCTCTGCATCTCTGTAACTTTGCCTTTCAAATAAATAATCTTTTAAAAATACCTATTTATATACATACGCAGACACATATATATATGTACTGTGTTTACATGTGTAAGCTCTCTGCACATAGATGTTATATTGTTCGATGCTAGTGGGTGAAATCATGTAGGAAAGTGTGTACATGGAGAAGAGAAGAAAACCCTACTGGAATATTCCAACACTAAGAGGTGGTGCTTAGTATGGGAAAGAGCAGAGTTTGGGAATAAAACCATAAGGAACAGAGCTTCTGCCAAAGCACTCTCAGTGAGGCGATATCCTCCTGGACAGAGTGTAACTGCAAGAACTGATTAAGGATAGAAAATGGCCTACTAACAAGAAGAGCATTGAGCCCTTGTGAGAATGCTGGGACCCGCGACATGAAGATGCTTTCCCAGGCATGCTTATCTAATATGTCTTGCTAAACATGTTTCAAAGGAATCTTAGAGATACGTGAGCATGTGCATGTACTATACAAATGGCTGATGTAATCCTGGGTTTTGGCCAGTGGCCTGTTTCAGAAGAGTTCCTGTGAACTGTATGTATCTCCTTTCATTTGCTACACCCCCAGCAAAAAAAAAAAAAAAAAAACATGAAAAAGAGGTGAAGCAGGAAAAACCGACTCATTGTTATAGCATAGTATAAATACTAAAATGTGTTCTGACTTTTATTTGAAAACACATAGGCATGCACTTGTTCAAATATTCAACATGATTTTTATGACCCACATAAGAAACTTGAAAAAAAATAAATTTAAGGTAAACACATTAGGTATGTAAATTTCCTATATGCATTCCTTTCATAGACAAAACAGCAGCAACAAAAACATAAAATTGAATGCCATAAATAATAAAAGCAAAGAAAAACTATGGATAAAATAAATCTACCTATTAAAAAAGCATATTTTGATAATAATACTTACATGCTTTCAAAGGCAGTGTAATAGACTTTTCCGGTAAGTATCATTCTGGTAACAGCCCAGCAGTGGTGGAAGAGAGAGACTTCCAACTGTAATTGTCGTTATGAGCCAGAAAGTATGAATTTGAAAATTATGATGAATCTATTCCAGATATTTCCCCTCACTGAGACAACTCAGAAACTAGGGATGTATGTGCAGGAAGAGAAGGGGGGAAGTATATGTATTTTCTAACTCACTTTGCATGGATGTATGTGTCTAACATGCATATGCATGTTAACAAATATGCAATATATGTAACAAATTTATAATATATATTGCCTTTATATGCTTTTATTAGCTTGAAAGAATGATTTTTTAAAAGAGTCACTTCATATTCATTAATTCTTCATACAACTCTAGATAACTTGTTTTCCATCTATATAGGATTCAGGGAGTACAAAGTATACTTTGCATTCATTTCTTTAGCTATATTATAAAAATTAGGACCTGAAATTTTCTTGGTGAATGAAACACTTTAAATAGCTATGTATTGAGTCAACCTTGAGACTATACTTATGTTAATATGAAATGAAATGAAATATACATACAAATATATTTATTTATTGGATATTTACGTAGCCATATGGCAGTTAAATTTAAACACATTCATTTTTGGTGTGACTCACTATTAGTTATTAGTGTTTAGAAACTTGGTCTGGGGTCGACACTGTGGTGCAGTAGGTTAAAGCTCTGGCCTGCAGCTCTGGCATCCAATATGGGCTTCGGTTCAAGTCCTGACTGCTCTACTTCCCATCCACCTCCGTGCTAATGCACCTGGGAAAGCAGTAGAAGATGGCAGAAGTCCTTGAGCCCCTGTACCCACATGGGAAGAAGCTCCTGGCTCCTGGCTTTGAATTGGCTCAGCTCTGGCTGTTGCAGCCATCTGGGGCGTGAACCAGTGGATGGATGATCTCTCTGTTTCTCTGTTTCTACCTATCTTTGTAACATTTTCATATAAATAAAATAAATCTTTAAAAAAAAAGAAAACTTGGTCTTAGTAGACAGAAAAGACCATATTCTTCATGCTATTAATTTGGAAATTTAAAATAAGAAAATTTAATTTTTAACATAATGTATATTTCTATCTCTAACACTGTTTCATCCTATTTATGTTTAAATGAACTGTAAGAGATAAAAGTTTTAAATATTTATTCCTACGCATAGGTTTTTTATTGAATAATTAATATATCTTTGTAAATTGAAGTATAAAAACATTATATAAACAATCTTTCCCCTACTCTTATAATTCCCTTAAATATAACATTGTTGATGATTTTTTCATTGATATTTTAAGAATATAAAGGGCCTGGCGAGCATTTGGCCTAGTTGTTGAGATGCCTACATTCCATATCACAGAGCCTGGCTTTGATGCCCTGCTCTAATTCCCAATTCCAGCTTCTATTGCAGACTCAAGTGGCAATAGTGAATCCTCAAGTAATCAGGTTTCTACCATCCATGTGGAGAACTTTGAGTTCCCAGCTCTTGGCTTCTGTCTGGACCAGTCTTGACTGTGGTGGCAACTTGGAGAACTAACAAGTGGAAGTTCCCACTCTTCATATAATCCCCTTGACTTTTCTCTCTCTCTCTCTCTCTCTCTCTCTAACCCTCAAATGAATGAATTTTTAAAATTAAATGAATGAGTAAATGAAAGGAGTCTACTTAAAAAAAAAAAAAAAATCATTCTTCCGGACCTGCGCTGTGGCATAGCAGGTAAAGCTGCTGTCTGCGGTGCCCGCATCCCAAATGGGTGGCTGCTTCACTTTTGATCCAGCTCTCTGCTGTGGCCTAGGAAAGCAGTCAAAGATGGCCCAAGTCCTTGGGCACCTGCACCCACATGGGAGACCCAGAGGAAGCTCCTGGCTCCTGGTTTCGGATTGGCATAGCTCCAGCTGCTGCGGCCATCTGGGGAGTGAACCAGTGGATGGAAGACTTCTCTCTCTCTCTCTTTCTGTCTGCCTCTCCTCTCTCTGTGTAACTATGACTTTCAAGTAAAATAAATAAATCTTTAAAAAAATCATTCTTTCAAACTAATAAGTGAAAGCATATAAAGTCAATGCAAGTTATAAATGCTACATGTATCGCATTTTTATTAATATGCATATCTTTTACATCGATGTATATTTATATACAAAGAATGGCTGTGTGTGTTGGGGGAATATATACTTTCCCTACCATCCCTTCCTGCATTACAGAAATGTTTAATTTTTTACATCTGAAGTGGGTATTTATTATTGTGGTTAAGATGTCTGCATCCTTGGAGCCAGCACTGTGGTATAGCAAGTAAAGGTGCCGCCTGTCATGCCAGCATCCCATATGGGCACTGTTTTGAGTCCTGGCTGCTCCACTTCCAATCCAGCTCTCTGCTATTGGCCTGGGAAAGCAGTAGAAGATGGCCCAAGTCCTTGGGCCCCTGATTCTATGTGGAAGACCTGGAAGAAACTCCTGACTCCTGGCTTCGGATCAGCTCAGCTCTGGCCGTTGAGGCCATTTGGGGAGTGAACCAATGGATGGAAGACCTCTGTCTCCCTCTGTAACTCTGCTTCTCAAATAAATAAACCTTAAAAAAAAAAAAAAGACACTCGCACACCACATCAGAACACCTGGGTTCAAATTATCGCTCTGGCTCGTGCTTCCAGTTTACTGCTAATGCACACCCTATGACACAGTGTAAATACTCAAGTAATTGGGTACTTTCCACTCACATGGAAGACTGGGATTGAATTCATAGATTGTGGTTCTGGCCTTGACCCAGCCTTGACTATTCTGGGAATTTGAGGAATGAATTGATGGACTGGAGTTCTCTCTCTCTCTGATAAATAAATAAGCTAAAAACCATTTGTACACTATGCACACAGTTCTATGCCTTACTTTTAGAACTAATAGCATATAATGAAAATCATTTCATATTCATTTTCTCTACTTTGATTTGATAAAGTTCAAACAATAACACATGACATAAGTATGTCATTATTTTCCTGGATTTTATTGATTGTTATTTAACGTATTTCATTAATTTTCTCTTATAAGCAACACAAAATGAATGAACTAAATGTAGACAGTTTCCCTTGTTCTTACAGGAAAAATCTATAAATTTAAAAAGTGGAAATGCTGGTATCAAAGGTACTTTGATTTTTCATTTTACCTTTATTATTCAAAATAATAAGTAATTTCATATGGAAATTTTACTTGGAAACATTAGTTATGTCTATATTATCTATAATATTTCATAATAATGTTCTTATTTTATTTATAATTCAATTATACATTGTTAAATATTGCAAGAAATACTTGAACTGCCAATATTACAAGTGTAAAATCATTTAAAATATATATAATTATACATTGTCTGAATCCTACAATATGCTGTCCACACCAACAATAATTTAAATAATATAATTCAAAATAATTATTTTGAATATTTTTAAAAGAGTTTAGATTAGATTGAAGCACTCTTAAAAGAACTTCATCTGGTAGGGCCGACATTGTGGCATAACAGTTTAAGCTGACACCTATGATGCTGGCATCCCCGATGAGCACCACGTTTGAATGCTGCCTATTCTGCTTCTGATCCAGCTCCCTGCTAAGGCACCTGGGAAAACAGAAGATGGTCCAAGTCCTTGGGCACCTATACCCACGTGGGAGACCTGGATGAAGCTCCTGGCTCCTGCCATTGACCTGGTCCACCCTTGGCTGTTGCGACAATATGGGGAGTGAATCAACGTTTGGAAGCTCTCTCTACTTCTCTCTCACCTTCTGTTTCATTCTCTCTAACTCTACCTTTTAAATAAATAAAATAAATCTTAAAAAATTCACCTGGTACCAAGCTACATATTCGGAAATAAAAGAAGTGTCATTTTTACCAATGACTTCTGAAATACAAATTTATAATGAAATCTACTCCTTATTTCATTATCTGTAGTCATTTTATCAAGACCTAGTGCCAATGAGATTGCTTATTTTTTTTTTTTCTAAATAAAGCTATGGAGTCTTTTTTTTCTTTTAAATGCCTGCAGCATAACGAAAAACTTTAACATTCCATCAAGGGCAAATAGTGAAGATAACAGTGATAGTTCATTCTTGCAAAGAGAAGTTTCTTTACATGATGCCTTTGAAAGAATCACAGGAAATTCCAATGGGAAAGCATTCAGATAAACATCTGTGAGATCCTGTGAAGTGCAATGACTCTGTAACTCACTTCTGATAATCTTATTTATTACTGAAACCAAATATTCAGAGGCTGCTTGATCAAGCCTACATCTGTGAAATTTAGCTTGTTGATCTCACTTTCCCAAACAAGGGAGGTCTACTCAAGATTTTAAAAGATGCATCAACTGTAATTGGTCATATTAAATTGCTGAAGTTTGTGCTCCGAATTTGCCTTTGCTTTCACTTCAATTTGTTCTGAAAAGCAGTTTATCTGTATAAAATCTTTCACTAATGCATGTTCATGTGGTAATGAGGATAGTTTATAAAATAACCATAAAAAGAATCAGATTTTAATTTTTTCATGGACCATGTAATGAAGTATGGTGAATTTATTATTACTTTATTTTAGTTTTTATTTTTTAAACATTTTATATTTGTTTTTCATTTTATTTGAAAGGCAAAGAGTCAGAGAAAGATAGAGAGGAAGACAGAGATCTTCTATCTGGTGGTTCATTTCCCAAGGGTCTGCAATAGCCAGGACGGGCCACGCCAAGCCAAGAGCCTAGAAATTTATCTGAGCCTCACACTGGGTGGCAGGGATCTAAGTACTTGAGCCATCACCTGCTACCTCTCTTGCTGCTTCTTAGTGTGAAGCTAAATTGGAAATGGTGCTGGGTTTGAACTAGGTACTCCAGTATAGGATACAGACATCTCAAGTGTCACTTTAGCTGCCGCACCAAGTACCTGGTACCTCAACATTATTTTTAATTTTAATCTTTAAGTCACATGTAACACTTACCATTAAATATGTGGAATCATGGGCCTGGTGCTGTGGCATAGCAGGTAAAGCTGCTGCCTGCGGCACCAGCATCACATATGGACACTGGTTCGAGTCCCGGTTGCTGTACTTCTGATCCAGGTCTCTGCTTTGGCCTGGAAAAGAAGTAGAAGATGGCCCAAGTACTTGGGTCCCTGCACACCTGAGGGATACCACAGGAAGCTCCTGGCTCCTGGCTTCAGATTGGAGCAGCACTGGCTGTTGTGGTCAATTGGGGAGTGAAACAGTGGATGGAAGACCTCTCTCTCTCTCTCTGCCTTTCCTTTTCTCTCTGTCTAATGGTGTCTTTCAAGTTAATAAATAAATAACTCTTTAAAAAATTATATGGAATTATTAGCTAAGAATTCTTCACAGATACACAAATGTGAATAAAATTTGTAAAATTCATTTTAATATTTTAATTTTTATAATAATTTTAAATGTACAGAGAAACTTAAAGAATCATACATGAATTTCTATACACACTTTACTTAAATTCACTCATTGCTAGCAATTCTTGCTTGTGTTTTCTTTCTCCCTTTCTTCCCCCAATAACAAGCATATATATATATATATATATATATGTATATATATATTTACGACTTACTATACATACTATTATTTTTATGAATCACTTTATAGTTAAGTTACAGACTTACTTAACTATACTCCTCATTAACACTATAAGCAGTATGCAGATGGCCATTTGACAAAATAAGACAAAGAGCAGAAAATTAGATACAGAAGCTTGTCCATTTTGGAGAAACCAATAACAACACTGGGCATTCAGGCCTTGGCTTGCATTTAGCTCAGTCATTGTTATGTCTGCATCAGTGGCATTTTGAACAAACTCAATGAACTCAACCATGGGCCAGATGCTTGAGAATGTGGTGCTGAAATTTTTACTGAAATTTAATCACAACAGAATTAATTCAGGCTGGCGCCATGGCTCACTTGGTTAATTCTCCACCTGTGACGCCAGCATCCTATATGGGCGCCGAGTTCTAGTCCTGGTTGCTCCTCTTCTAGTCCAGCTCTCTGCTGTGGCCCGGGAGGGCAGTGGAGGATGGCCCAACTGCTTGGGCCCCTACACCTGCAGGGGAGACCAGGAGGAAGCACCTGGCTCCTGGCTTCAGATTGGTGCAGTTCCTGCCATTGCTGCCATTTGGGGGGTGAACCAATGGAAGGAAGACCTTTCTCTCTGTCTCTTTCTCTCACTGTTTAACTCTGCCTGTCAAAAAATTTTAATAGGCTAAATGACTGAAAATTATTTGAAAAATCAATTAAAACTAACATTAATTATTACATTAGTACTAAATAGATCCACTACTATTTTACCTTAAATTTAAAATTTAGATCCAATGCTATTTAAAATTGTCCTTTGTACTTTTGAAGGAAGACTGTGCTCTAAAATACTTTAAAAACTCAAATAAGAGGAAATGACCAAATAAATAAATTAATAGGAATTACATATTTATGAAACCTGCCAGAATCTTTATTGGTCCTGCTGTATTATCAAAGGATTTGGAAAAGGGGCCTGTGCTGTGGCGGGTAAAGCCGCCACCTGCAATGCTGGCATCCCATATGGGCGCTGGTTCGAGTCCCGGCTGCTCCACTTCTGATCCAGCTCTCTGCTATGGCCTGGGAAAGCAGTAGAAGATGGTCCAAGTCCTTGGGCCGCTGCACCCATGTGGGACACCAGGAAGAAGCTCCTGGCTCCTGGCTTCGGATCGCCGCAACTCCAGCCGTTGCAGCCAATGTGGGAGTGAACCAGCAGATAGAAGACCTTTTTCTCTCTGCCTCTCCTCCCCTCTCTGGGTAATTCTGGCTTTCAAATAAATAAATAAATCTTTAAAAAAAAAAAAAAAGGATTTGGAAAGTCCAGTCAGCCTCCCTACTGGTTACTCTGAGTGCCCAAGGTCTTGTGCAGCAATAGTGATGGCAGTAAGAGGAGATGAAAAATGCATAACAGAGGAGAGGTTAGAATGGCTATCTGGTGGCTTTGCATATGGTGCCCAATCAATACAAACACCTTAAGAAGCTGAATGGAGGGGCTGGTGTTGTGGCATAGCAGATAAACCGCCACCTGCAATAGCTGGCATCCCACATGGCTGCCAGTTCATGTTCCGGCTGCTCCACTTCCTTGGCCTGGGGAAAGCAGTGGAGGATGACCCGGGTATTTGGGTCTCTGCTATCCATGTAGGAGACCCTGATGAAGATCCTAGCTCCTGGATTCAGCCTGGCTCAGCCCTGACCACAGCAGTCATCCGGGAAGTGAACCAGCAGATGGAAGATCTTTCTTATCTCTCTCTCTTTCCTTCTCTCTCTGTCACTCTGACTTCCAAATTAATAAATAAATCTTTAAATGAAGCTGAATAGAAAACATCAATTTCTAGGAGTCCAATACTAACATTTAACAGATGTGTGAAGAATTCCATTGCATATCTTTCCAGATGCCTCAGGTATAGTTTGAGGTATTTCTTGTTCATACAAAATATCTCCTTGTTTATCAAATGGATCCTGAAGTTCTCTCATAATGTTTTCAACTAAGAAAATAAGTCCTTATACATTTCCTTCATAGTTTTTGAGCAAGTGTTGGATTCTGGCACTGAATTTTGAAGCTCTGTGCACTAATGAACATGTTTATGTTCACGACCATTTCAGTTGAGGTAGACTCAGAAAAGGCTTGATATGCAAGTGGAACATCACTTTGTAGACTCCAGGTTTGTCTGCAGTTATCTTGCTTGATTCTACCTGTGGATTGTAGACTGCTGCACACTGTGGTATCTATGGCAGCCAGGTTACAAAAGCCCAGAGTATAGTCACCTTGCAGTTACTGTGAATGACATTCAAGGGTTGGTCGAAACAGTGATTCACATAAGCTGCCCTATAAATTTGCTCACTGTGTTGATGAACCAGGTGGATTCTGATTTCAATGAAATAACAATCTATAATTTTTGTCCTCCTGTCATATAGATCTAGTTTACTGTGTCCAAACATGAAACATATATTTTATCATTACATTTTGAGGTTCTTGAATGACTACTTCCTCTAACTTACTAATATTGTATTCATTTTGTTTAATGTCACTCATTTATTCCACTTGATGGCCACAATTCATTATTTGAGCATATTTTATGCTATTTATTGGCAAAATATATGATCTTGACATCATAATAAATTTTTTCTATTGCTCTTTTTGCTTTTTTAATTGTTAATTTTTTATATATTTAATCTTTTTAAAATTTTATTTAAGTTAAACAAATTTCATGTATTTCAAATATACCAATTTAGGAATATAGTGACACTTCTCACCCATGCTCCGGCCTTTCCTCTTCTTTCCTCTTTAATTCCCTCTTAGTCAATTCTCTTAATTTTTAACAATATTTACTTTCAGTTTGTTTTATACTCATAAGATTGATCTTACATGACATAAAGAGTTCAACAAATAGCATGAAGAAAAAAAAAACACTGTTCTTCAACAGTAGGGACATCATCAAATCTCAAAATGTCAATTTCACTCCTATACATTACATTTTTAGTACTCTATCCATTACCACATCTCAAGAAAAACATATGGTATTTGTCTGTGAGGACTGGCTTATTTCACTAAGTATAATGGCTACCAGTTGTACTAATTTTGTTGCAAAAGACAGGGTTGCATAAATTTTTACAGTTGAGTAGTATTCCATAGTGTATGTTTAGTATAATTTCTTTATCCATTCATCAATTGATGGACATCTGGGTCAATTCCATATCTCAACTACTGTGAATTCAGCTGCAATGAACATGGAGGTACATATCACATTTATTTATTTGCATATTTTGAACCATCTCTACATATCAGGAACAAATCCCATTTGGTCCAGTTTATTATCTTTAAATTAGTGTTAAGTTTTAAACCACTTACATTTTTTATGTGTTATTATTTTTATAATTGTTTTATGAATATGTATTTTGACTTATTTAGTAGTTTTGAAAATTCATTTATTTGTATTTCTTTTTTCTTTATGAGAAAAGCAGGCAGTACTTTCCCTTAAAATTATATCTCAAAATCAACTTGACATCTTGATTGTATAAGGAAGAATCAGTAAATGTGGGACACTTTCTATCAGGATTAAATGTATTTGTAGGGAAAATAATAAAAAAAATTTAGCATTAACTGGAAAGTAGGACCAACTTTAATCAGTAAAAATTTAAAAATCAGTAAAGAAACAACACAAATAAAAGATTTTGGTATTTTATTGATGTGTACAAGCTGAACAGCAACTATTTACTTGTGAATTTTATAATTGTGGATTTTAAATGGAAAGTGAGTCAGAATCCAATGTCTTTTAATTAGCCCACATAAGAAAAAAATTATTTATAAAATCAAGGATCCTGAAAAAAATTAGTGGGCCCACAAAGAGAAAGTAGTCCCTTTAAAAGTTATTCTAGTCTGAGTTGAATATAGAACTACTATTTACTTTAAAAATCAATCATAATTCTACTTTATATCATAAAGTAAACTGTTTTGCAGAATTTAATAGGATTATGCTATTGATTCCATCTACACAGTCCTTGTTGGTATTGCGTACCTATAACCTATGGCCTATTATGTTACTGAGCACAAGAGAAAAGGGATTAGTTTGTGAAAGAACAAACAGATTCTTGGCTCCACATCATGTCCACATACCCGTTAACTCAATAGTTTCATTTTATGTTAGTAAATGTCAACCAATAAAACGAAACAAAAGCAAAAATGGACTGTTCCAATTTTTGAAGCATCTGATTGAGTTCTTTTGTAAAACTTGGTTTGCAGACTATTCAAAATCCAGGCAAAGGATGGAACGAATAAAAGTTTGCTTTTTTATGTTTCCTTATTTTCTTCACATACATGAAAATACTATTGAATCGATTGTTTTAACTACATATGATTGTCATAATTCCTGTACTGCTCTGGACAATCACTTAATAAGACCAGATACATTATCTCTCAATTCTACCTCAGTGTTCAGTCTAAGTAAAGATAAACGAAGTGTGGGTATGTGTGTGAGATGTTGTTACTTCAAATGATCACTGCTTCCAACAACTTTAGTTTTAAAAAGAAAATCACTGGAGAATAGTAAACAAAGTGAATTTGAAATCGTTCATCATTAAAACACTTTTGTAAGGACTTTAACCTGAATTCTCAATACTATGACTTTCGCCTGATTTATTTACCTTCTGTTTGTTTCCTTTAAAATATTTATTTATTTGAAAGGGTGGCAGAGAAACAGGGAAAGGGAGGGAAAGAAAAAAACATAGAGGATATCTTCCATCTGCTGGTTCTCTCCTCAAATGGCCCCAACAGTGAGGTCTGGGCCAGGTTAAATCCAGGAGCCAGGAACTAGGAACTCAATCCTGATTTCTCATGTGGGTGGCAAGGGTTCACGTACTTGGGCCATCTTTCATTCCATTCCAGGCATGTTAGCAGAAAGCTATGTTGGACATGGAGCAGCCAGGACTCTGATATGAGATGCAGTAACTCAAGTGCTGGTTTAACCTACCACAGCACAATGCTGGCCCCATGTGAATTTTATAGGCATCATCTGGTAAGATCCCCTCTTCATTAAATTTTTGTTACTATTCTCTTTTCTGTAAATGTGCTTAAATGACATTCAGTTGATAGCAAACAACCTTTTAATTGGTATATAATAAGGCTTTCATATTTTAAAAATAGTATGTTTTCCAAATAGTAAGAAAAAAGTACCAATCGCATATTGGTAGTAATATTTCTCAAAGTTATATTTTTTTATAATATTGTTCCAGTCTAAACAACATTAACATTTTTTGTCTTTGTGTTACTTTGCTTCCTCCATTTTGAGATCTTGACATTATGGCTATACTTCAATTTCTCTCTCTCTCTTTGACTTGTGGATGCCCATGGTAAAAAGCAAGACCCTCTGGAGTTTGATTTATCTTCAGTTGGATATAATCCTGAGCCGTAAAGTTTCTCAAACTAGAATTGCTTCAGAAAATAATATGGTTGGCAGAGAAAGATGGATAATGCTCCCCTCCACCAATGTATTCACAGTGTAATCCCACCAATCTCTGAATTGCACCTTACATGGCATAAGGGATTTTGGAGATGTGATGAACAATCTTGAGATGAAAAAAAAATAGACTGGATTATGTAGGTTATCCTCAAATACAATCACAAATGGCTTTTCAAGAAGAATCCAGGGGGAGAATTAACTATAGATGAGAAGGCAAAGGGACGGCCGAAGGAGATATTGGGATGACACATTTTGAAGATGAAGAGACAAGCCTGGGAGCACAGGCAGCCACTAGAAACTCAAAAGACTTCAGTGTCCCCTGGAGCCTCCAGAAAAAAACAGCTTTACAAATAGCTTGGCTCTAGCCTCATAAAACTTGTTTCAGTCCTTTAAGCTCAAGAATATTAAGAGAATAAATTAGTGCTTTTTACCCTACTGAGTGTTTTTCTCTTACAGCAGACATACAAAACTAATACATTTAGTTTTCACTTGATTATTACTTTTTTTTTTTATTTTTTGGCAGGCAGAGTGGACAGTGAGAGAAGGAGACAGAGAGAAAGGTCTTCCTTTTGCTGTTGGTTCACCCCCCCATGGCTGCTGCGGCTGGCTGATCCGAAGCCAGGAGCCAGGTGCTTCTCCTGGTCTCCCATGGGGTGCAGGGCCCAAGCACTTGGGCCATCCTCCACTGCACTCCCAGGCCATAGCAGAGAGCTGGACTGGAAGAGGGGCAACTGGGACAAAATCCAGCGCCCCAACTGGGACTAGAACCTGGGGTGCCGGCACCACAGGCGGAGGATTAGCCTATTGAGCCACGGCGCCGGCTGAGTATTGCTTTCAAAATTTACCTTTCCAAATGCATAAGCTGAAAGGAATTTAATTTGAAAACTGTGGGGATATATTATTTTAAACAATGCGTCAATGTGCCAGGCCAAATCTGCTGGGAGGCAGACGCCCACGGTACGTTAGAAGTGAAGATAACTTAGCAGCACTAAAGTCTGAGAAATCCCATGTAGAGAAGGGCTACTAACAGGAAGAGATTTGAAAACTGTAACGCCGGTCTGACACTTCTGAAAAGACAGGTAAGGAAGAAACACTGGATAGAAAGAGCTTCAGTCTATCACAAAGTTGTTAGAAAGTCATCCGTGCCAACACAGCTCCAAAGCTGACTGTGAGAGAAGCTCTGCCATGGCCAAACAGAACAGAGATGTAGCGTTCCTTCAGCTCAGTCACTGGCAGGCAGATGAGGGAGACTGTAGCTGGAACACTGTGGCTGACGCTCAGGTGCTGTAATTCAGGTGTTGACCAATGACTAACTTCATGGCGTGTTTTCTTTTATAACCGAATGGTGTACTTATATGGCTGCCACAGTCAATTCAACATTAACTGAAGTTGATTTTTTTATGCCAGTTGAATTTGTTCTTCATTTGTTTTTTAAATATTTACTTATTTACTTGAAAGGCAGAGTTACAGAGAGGCAGAGGCAGACAGAGACAGAGAGGAGAGAGAGAGAGAGAGAGAGAGAGGGCTTCCATCTGCTGGTTCACTCCCCAGTAGCCTCAATAGCCAGAGCTGAGCCGAGCCAAAGCCAGGAGCCTGGAGCTTCTTTTGGGTCTTCCACATGGATTCAGGGGCCCAAGGACTTGGGCCATCTTCTACTGATTTCTCAGGCCATAACAGAGAGCTGGATCGGAAGTAGAGCAGACAGGACTCTAGTACCCATGTGGGATGCCGACACTGCAGGTAGCAGCTTTACCTTCTATGCCACAGCACTGGTCGCTGAAGTTCGTTATTATTATATATAAATAAGGAGAATTTTGGTAATGCCAGTAATGGAGAGTAAAGGAGTGAGCTTATGTAAAATTTGCTAGGGGTTATACACATTTACTTAGAATATGAATTGATTCTTTGTATCTTTGTAACTGGACTTAATTTCTCTTTCCCATCCATGGGTGTTTGTTGTCACACGTAATACTACTGAAATTTGAGTTATCATAATCTGGATGTAATCCAAACTAGATTTTCTTGAAATATTCTTCAGTGTACCCCACTTCAGTGATAGAAACTCTAAAATTTAAAAGATGAAAACAAATGCTGTGATCATTTACTAATTGTAAATGTCTCTTGGTTATGAATTCCTTGACCTGTGTTAATGTTCAGGGGAAGTTAGTTGTCTGTCAGAATTCCTTGGTGACATCAATCAAAAAAATATTCAAAAAGAGGCTGAACTATTTCTGCACCATTCCTTAGTTTAAATTCTTTCCCCTTCCTTTTTCTTCCTTTCACCACAGCCAGCAAGGAGAATTTACAGGCACCAATGCAAAAAAACCTTTGTTGTTACTAAATTGGTTAACAGTGATTATGGGAAACAAATTTAAATCTATTATATGTGAAAGTCATGTCAAATCTTAATCATTTTTTCATAAGCATTATTAAATGCCTAAAATTTTATATTCAATAGCCAATATAAATACTTCACTTTACCTTCAATTCATTTATACCATCATTCACTTTTTTTTTTTTTTTTTTGACAGGCAGATTTAGACAGTGAGAGAGAGCGAGAGAAAGGTCTTCCTTTTTCCATTGGTTCACCCCCGAAGTGGCTGCTACAGCCAGTGCATTGCGTCCTGCATGCTGTGCTGATCCAAAGCCAGGAGCCAGGTGCTTCCTCCTGGTCTCCCATGACGGTGCAGGGCCCAAGCACTTGGGCCATCCTCCACTGCCTTCCCGGGCCACAGCAGAGAGCTGGACTGGAAGAGGAGCAATCGGGACAGAACCGGCGCCCCAACCAGGACTAGAACCCCGGGTGCTGGCGCCACAGGCGGAGGATTAGCCTAGTGAGCCACGGCGCCGGCTCCATCATTCACTTTTAAGGTATTTTTCTCCCGTCCTAAAATGAGGATATATTACTCTTTTTAAAACTTAGCTCCAATTGAGCCATTTTCTGCTCTTATTCAGTTACTTTCCTTACGCAGGCCTTCATCCTGAACAAAGAGAGAACAGAAAGACTTATTTATTACCATGTCTCTCTACCTGTCATGTGTTCTCCACATTTATCTACTGAATTTCTTGACAAAGTGTTGTCTAAATTCACTTTTCAAATACCTGAGATAGGGGTTCCACTGTGACTTCTCTTTCTGAGGTCTTTTTCTGCTGCACTTTCTATAATGCACTCTTGTCCTTGCTGGTAGGAATTACTCTGGCCATTCTCTTCTTCCTTGGCATTCATGATATAATAATTTCTTTTTTAAAAAAATTATTTATTTATTTATTTATTTGAGAGGTGGAGTTACAGAGAGAGGGCGAGAAAGAAAGAGACATCTTCCATCCGCTGGTTCACTCCCCAGATGACCACGATAACCAGAGCTGATCTGAAGCCAAAAGCGAGGAGCTTCTTCCAGGTCTCCCACGCAGGTGCAGGGTCCAAACGACTGAGGCCATCTTCCTTTGCCTTCCCAGGCCGTAGCAGAGAGCTGGATCTGAAGTGGAACAGCCGAGACTTGAACTGGTGCCCATATGGGATGCTGGCTCAGCAGGTGGAGGTTCAGCCTTGCCACCATATGAAGCACACGTATTATCTGCTCAGTCCTCTCTCCTAGCACAGATTTGCTACAATGACATGTCCCAGGCAAGTAGAGGGGTCTGAGAGTGTGGAGCTGCACACAGTGATTGCCCAGAGACCCAGCTATACCCTGCTGCCTCTCATGCAGCCACGAGTCCCCACAACCTCAGCACACAAGGCTCCCACAGTTGCTGGGTGCAAAGGTTGAACTCTGACATGGCAGCCTGTCCAGTCTGCAGAGAGGCAGATGTTCACCGAGCCAGCTGTCTGTGAGTACTTTGCTATGGCGGCTTGAGCCTCAGAGCCTGTGGTATGTTGGGATGCTCTGGGTGCCTCATAGTCCTGCTTAGGTGTCCAGCCTCCTGTCCATCCTCCCATCTACTCTCAAAGTCAGTAGGGACTGCAGGTTTTTCCTCTACTAGATTCTCTGGATCACAGACATACACAAGAACCGCTGGCCAAATGTGGCCCTCTCCCTGCCGGTGCCGCCAGTGCTGCGGAGAACTGGCCTCCTTTCTCATCCAGTTGCTGTGCAGGTGCACAAAGGCTTCTGCAGCTGCTGCACAAGCCCAGATGACGCCTGGTCTCTCTCAGCCAGGCAGTAGGTGCCATTGTGGGGAGTTTGGGGTGAGAGAAGCATACCCCTTTTACTTCCGCTGGATCTGTGGCACCCACTAGCTCCTAGGGCTCCAGGCCAGATCACTCCATGCTCTCCCCTGGCTATATCACCACAGGCTACTGAGTTCAGTCTCATCTCTGTCTCCAAGCTGCCACTCTCTCTGTTTCTCAGCTGGTGGAGTCGTGTTGTCTAAGTGTTTGTGCTGCACCTCTGCCCTTCCACACAGGCCCAAAGCATTCCTCTTTCTTCTGTAGAATTTCCACTGCAGTTTTCTCTCTAACTCTCCCCTGAGAGTGCACTTCCTACTCCCTTTTTTCACTGTTTATCCTTAGCCTTAGCACAGTACATCCTTCTCTATTCTGTTATATTGATTGGAAAAAAACCTGTACTTTCCACCATATCATCTTTGAAATCTGTTTTTCCAAGAATTTTTGAAGACTTTCAGTTATATCCTAATTCTCAAAGTATATTTATGACCAATTCTATTCAGTCTTGTATTAAGGAAGATTTTATTTGGATATGAAATAAATTATATTTAATTAAAAACTTCTACAGTGACACAGTAGGCTATTTCTGGTTATTTATTTGATTGCTTTTGTCCTTGACAACATAATTAACTGATATAGACATAATTTTCTATTATTAGATACTTACTAAACTACTATAATCTACTGGGTTTTATTTCAATGCAATTGAAATAAAATATATAAAATAACCTTTACATCAAAATTATATCTAATGACAAACTATCATTTATCTTCTTGGAGAGTATTTCTGTGAAGTCTCATACTTGTAACATAGGTTGATGTACTTTCAGTTCTTTAACCATGAATATTTTAAATACACGGTAAGGAAATCAGCCACATTCAGTGGGCAATTTTTATGCAGCAAATAAATTCGCCTGATATGTTAGTTCTTTTTGACATGTTCATTTTGAACTTTATCTGATGTTTCTTTCATGGTTGTTATTATCTCCTACAAATTATTCATCAATGAAAATGTGCTAGCAGATTATTAGAGCAGCTGTAACCAACTTTTGTTTATATTTTAAAATCACATCTTCTTGAGTTTGTCAGTTAGAGCTACCTGTTGATTTATTACCCAGAGAATTCTTACAAATACACGAATGAATTTTACTTTTTGATTTTAACTACAAAATAAGATACAACTTTTTTGTTAGTAACCAAGTACATTATGTTAGTATTGTTGAGATACTATAAATGCTTTTAAGTAACTCCTCTAATGCATATAATTATAATTTACATACATATAATAAGGTATAGCACCAAAAGAAGCAAGGTAGTGTTAATTGCCTATGTTTATTTGCCACAACCAAGAATCCATTCTCACTCTGTGCTGAGAAACAGAAGCCATTGCTAGTTAATCTAAAGGAAGTTACTTTCATATACTTTATCTCTCTGCCTGGTGCTTTCGGGAATTCAAATTATTGTTGTTTCTGGTATCTGCTAGCAGGTATTTCTGTAATGCTGCACTTTTCATCAAACATATGGTAAACATATTACATTGCAAAATGCAGTATCTTTTTAAAATGCTAATTGTTGCTTCAGAGCCTAATTTAATACAAAACTCAAAAACCACCATGAAATACACAGCCTTGTATGTATTTTCTTTATTGCAAGTTGAATTTATTAAATGTTTGTTTACTAGAATGAAAGATTTTCATGATTTATAGCAGAAACTATAGCAGTGGATGTTCAATTTCATTGTGTTATTAGCAGAGGTTTTGTTGAGCTCATGGCATCCTTTGATTAACTGCCAGTGGAGACATATTTTGCAATAGGGCTGTGTCACAGTTTTGTGTCACCATGTTTCATGGAGTTACTGGAAGGCCTTTAGGGAGGGTGAGTACATAAACATGCACTTAACAACAGATGTATGGACAAGCTGTGAAAATAATGACTAATTGACCGCCTTTCAGGATTTATTTGAAGATCTTCTGACTGCAGCTCCACCTCACATAATGATGAATGACATCTCTTTTCTCTAACAAAGGAAAACAACAAGCTTGCGCCCCAAGCAGCTACTCTGAATTGTGACTAGAAGTCACAGTGGGAATGAACACATAAAGACAGAGGATGTAAGGTTTCCCACTTGCTTTTTTTCATGGTAACTTTAGTAAATTAAGTTTCTAGAATGCAATAATTAATTAAATGTGGAAACACAAGTAAGTGGAGAAAATTCAGTTGATTACAAACATTCTAATTCTATGGTTGATTATTATTGGTTGTGTGAACTATAGTCTGTTTTCTGGGATGTATAGTCTGTCTTTTATTCTTTGTGCTCAATGTAAAATGTCTCAATGTATAAAACTTCTTGTTAATTTTCACAGTCTCATTTAAAAAGGCTAAATGTTGCTGTAAATCATTTTCTCCATTTGATACCTCTCCCATCAAGGAACAATGTCCTCTCTCATATTTTTGTTCCTACCAATCTGCCAAAAGGGGTTCAGAGTAATTGGAGAGGAACTTGTTAGAAAGAATTATTGGAATTAGGAATTGAAACTGTTTACTACCTCTTCATCAGTGACTTCCATCTTCCTATTTAAGTATTTATTTAGACTTCACTGCTTTAAAAATAAATCTATCACAGGACACTAAACTTTCAGTTCACAATTAAATTTATAGCACACCAACCTGTACATTCAGGTAAACATGCAGGTAATTAGGAAGAAAGTATTTCTTTTATCAAACATTTTTAGTAAAACTCTGTGGCTTCATCTTCATATAACCTAAATATATCAATCTTGGTCTATATTAAATGGTTAAGATATGAGAATGGTTTCATCAATAATATTGATTCTATGGATGTATGATGAATTTAGAATATTGATAATAATACAACTTTTTCTAAAAGTATGTAGAGGATTGAAAAGTTAATAGAAGTTGGCGCCGCGGCTAACTAGGCTAATCCTCCGCCTGCGGTGCTGGCACACTGGGTTCTAGATCTGGTTGGAGCGCCAGATTCTGTTCCAGTTGCTCCTCTTCCAGTCCAGCTCTCTGCTGTGGCCCGGGAGTGCAGTGGAGGATGGCCCAAGTGCTTGGGCCCTGCACCTGCATGGGAGACCAGGAGGAATATCGATGCGGTGTGCACCGGCCGTAGCGGCCACTTGGGATGTGAACCAATGGAAAAAAGAAGACCTTTCTCTCTGTCTCTCTCTCTCTCACTGTCTAACTCTACCTATCCAAAAAAAAAAAAAAAAAGTTGATAGAATAGGTTATAATAATTATTTTATTTAGATTTATTAATTCAATGAAAATAACATCCATGTAACAATTAACTTTGTAACATATATTCACAAAGCATCTCTTCCTGTCAGTAATCTGTCAGGCAATGCTCTAGATACAGCTAGGGATACACTACAAAGTTCATACACTCTTCTACTCTTCTACTTTACTAACGTTATATATATGTACTATTTCTATGTTTTATTCATTTATTTCCATTGACAGGACAATTGCATTTAGTGTCAATTCATTGGCAGGAAGCAAGATGTAATATTCAATCACATACATACACTTTGAAAGAAAACATATTAAAGACTGTTTTAATAAACGTTATGACATTTCAAAAATTAGATTTCTGAAAGAGTGCCTCATATATTTTAATAATTCTAAATAACTTCAGAAAAATGAAGTTTTGAGATAAAAGGTAAAGTACTAATGGGGAATTTCAGTTAAAGCTTAAATAAGTGGCAGAATAAATAAAAAGAAAAAGGAAGCATTGTTGATTGTGCATTAAAGAGAAAAACGAGAAGGTAGTGAAAGTTGATGGACAGTTGCTCCAGTTTCTGTGTATTGCCTTTTGTAATACATCTGCAAGTCTTTTCATGCTTTTATGATTTTAATTTCATTTTTATGCAGCATTGCAGAACCAAAGGATATATCAATATCAATGAATGATTAGCATGTCTCTTTTGAATTATGTTTTTTCACAAATCCCTTTCTGAACTAGAACAAACTGAATGTTTTGAGTATTTCAAAAGAAAGTTAAGCAATTATGAAGCTGTACTTATTCAGACTTCCAAAATAAAGAACAAAGTGTATTTTAATTTAATTAAATGAACATCTATTCAATTAGGATAATTTATAGGATAAGGAAATAGCAAGGCTAAAAGCAACTGAAAGGCATTCAGATATGGGCTACATTCAAGGATTTTAAGTATATGGAAAAGAAAAAAGAAGTTCTAATTTATAACTACTTATAAACTATTAAAAATATATAACCAATTAATCAATACAAGTATCAAATTCATTTTTAGCAATATTGAGATAAATCATTATATTCTTAAATAACTATACAAAGTTGGTAGAAAGAATGAAGTATATATTACCTCTTGATAATATTTAAATTTTTTCCACTTTGAATACAAGAATAAAGGCTCTGCCTACTGACATAAGCATGTACATATTTATCATTTCTCTACATTCAGATATTTTATCCAATAGAAATAGCAAAATACCATGAAATTGTACAACATAAGATATAATATAAAATTCATTTGCAATTTGATTTTTGAAAACACATGGGTTTAGTGATCTAGTTTATAAATTTGCGACTTCCATTATTGTTAAGGTTGATTCAGATTAAATGGCTTAACTTTTAAATTGCTGTTCATGCCCTTTCATGCTTATCCTGTGTCCATGGTTGAAGACTACTGATGTACATTTGAAATATTGCTGAGAAAAAAGGTCAATATACAGAAAATTGAATTTTAAAATTGTAATATTTTCATTGTAATTCTGGATTTATACTGTAAAAGATGTGCTCTGGAGGAGTATAGATTAGTTATTTACATAAAATATAAACTTTGTATCTGTAAGTATAATGAATTATTTATATGTATGGAAGTCTACTTAGAGTTTGCTATGTATTTGTCAGTCCCTCTTCAATAAATTATTGTCTTTTCCTCATTTGTATTATATTTGTCTTAGTAAAGGAAGATAATTGTAAAATGTAACTTAAATTCACAGAATAAAAGCTGAGTAGAACTCTGCAGGAGTTGGACCTGGCATTTTGCACTGTGGGTTAAGCTGCTTGTTTCCCCAGCATCCCAGAGCAGTCTTGGCTCCTCTGTTTCAAGTTTACTGCTATGCACATGACAAGCCAACAGATGATAGCCCAGGTACTTAGATCCCCATCACCTAAGAAGAAGATACAGGTGGAGTGCTCAGCATCTGGATTCAGCCTGGCCCAGTTTCCAGGAGGTGCAGGCATTTGGAGAATGAGCCAGTGGATGGAAGATCTCTCTCTCTCTCTCTCTCTCTCTCTCTCTGTGTGTGTGTGTTTCTCCCTCTCTCTCAGTCACTCTACCTTTCAAATACATATATACACATACAGTAAACCATCAACAAACAAATAAGAAAATCATCCAAAAACTCCAAAATCCCCAGAGGTCAATTAAGATGTTCATCTGATACGTAGAAGTGTGACCATCTATATGACCAAGTAGATTTTCATTGAGCAATATAAAACTTAAAAACTATCAGAATTTTTGATATTTGGACATATTTGGACATAGCACATGCCAGCATATGCGCTAGTATAATTTACTTACCTGATATTTCAGAATATTGTATGTTTTTCATTAATTTATGTACTTACTGCTCTGTGTGGTTGCTTTTTTTTTATTTTTTTTTGAGAGAAAGAATCATATTTATTTCCAAAGAAATTGGCACATCCCTCCCATGGTGCCTAATATACCTGTGGTTAAACAATTAAGGCTACTTTTGGATACAAAGTTAATTACTTTGAAAAGTCACTGATACTGCCATTGACAAATAATACCCTTAACACTTAGAAATAACAAAGCAGTCCCTCAGAACAGGAGAAATGGCAACACTTGACATTTGCTGTTACAGGAATTACCGTCTTCCAGCAAAGTTATCTGATTTTTCCCATTTTTTGAATTGATAACTTGTTACTGTTCTTTTTTTTAAAATCTATTTTTATTAATATAAAGAAATCTATTTTATGCATTTCATAAGTACAGTTCCAAGAAGACAACCACACTTCCCTTACTCCCTTGTTCCCTCTTCCAATAACCCCCTCCATCTCCACACTTCATCAATTTTTGCAAAGCCGTAATTTTAACCCACTCTATATTCATGGGCTTAATTAACCACTGATCATAATATTCAACAAGTAAAATATAGAAAGACCACAATTCCATGGAATTTTAAACAAGGGTTAAAAATGACAATCATGTCTGGAAATGACCATTTTATTTCCTATACATTTTTGATATTCTGTCTTAACTGCCACAAAGCAAAGAAAAACATATTATATTTGTCTTTTTGAGACTGACTAATTTCATTAAGCATAATGGTTTCAAGTTTCATCCATTTTGTTGCAAAAGAAGGGATTTCATTCTTTTTGTGGCTGACTAGTACTCCATCGTGTATACATACCAAATTTCTTTATCAGAATATCAGTTGATGGGCATCTGGGTTGATTCTATTTCTTAGTTATTGTGAATTGAGTTGCAATAAACATAGAGGAAAAAAATGCTTTTATATGTTGGTTTCATTTTCTTTGGATAAATTACCTAGCGTTGAATGGCTGGATCATATTGTAGATCTATTTTCAGATTTCTGAGGAATCTCCATACTATCTTCCACTATGGTAGTACTCATTTACATTCCCAAAAGCAGTGGATTAGGGTACACTTTCTCCACATCCTCACCAGTGTTTATTGTTTTTTGATTATGGATGACAGCCATTCCAACAGGAGTTAGGTGATACCTCACTGTGGTTTGCATTTGAATTTCTCTGATGGCTAGTGTTTTAAGAAAAATTGGGTTTAGTTCTTTAAAAGTTTGGTGGAATTCAGCTGTGAAACCATCTGGGCTTTTCTTTATTGGGAAGGTCTTTATTATTGATTCTTGCTATGTTATTCTTATTGGTCTATTTAGGCTTTCTATTTCTTCATGACTCAACTTAGGAAGATTGCATGTGTCTAGAAATCTATCCATTTTTTCTAGGTTTCCCAATTTGTTTGCATATATCTGTTTGTAGTTATTCCTGTTGAATTTTTTTTTTATTTCTTTGGAATGCATTGTTAAATCTCCTTTTTCATTTCTGATTTTACTCATTTGGGTCTTCTGCCTCTTTTTTTTGTTAGTTGATCCAATGGTTCATGAATTTTGTTTATTTAAAAAAACAGCTGTTCATCACTCTGCTGATTTTTTTGTCTTTTTTGTTTCAATTTTGTTTATTTCTTCTCTAATTTTAATATTTTCCTCCTACTAATTTTGGTTTGTTGTTGTTTTTCTAGGTCCTTAAAATGCATTGATGGCTCATTTATTTGATGTCTTTCCAATTTCTTGATGTAGGCGCTAATTGCTGTAAACTTCACTCTTAATTCTGCATTTGCTATATCCAATAAGATTTTATATGCTGTGTTGTCATCTTCATTCATTTCCAGGAATTTTTAAATTTCCCTTTTGATTTCTTCTATGACCCAGTGTTCATTCAGAAACATGTTGTTCAGTATCCATGTGTTTGTATATTTTCTAGAGTTTCTTAAGTTGTTAATTTCCAGCTTCATCCCACTGTGATCAGGAAAGACACTTGGTATACTTTCAATTGTTTTCAATTTGTTGAGACTTGCTTCATGGCTTAGCATATGATACACTCTAGAGAAATTTCCATGAACTGTTGAAAAGAATGTTAATTCTACAACTGTGGGGTGAATGTTCTGAGGTATTTATTATGTCTATTCGATCAATCATGTAGATTAGTTGTGTTATTTCTTGATTTTCTGTTTAGTTGACCTGTCCATTGATGAAAGTGGGGTATTAAAGTTCCTCATTAATGTATTGGAGTATTTTTT
The DNA here is from genome assembly GCF_051225735.1 of Oryctolagus cuniculus. NCBI lineage: Eukaryota > Metazoa > Chordata > Mammalia > Lagomorpha > Leporidae > Oryctolagus > Oryctolagus cuniculus. The sequence continues at coordinate 61,051,734 of NC_142874.1, read as the reverse complement.
AAGATTTATTTATTTATTTATTTGAAAGGCAGAGTTACAGAGAGGCAGAGGCAAAAAAACAGAGAGAGGTCTTCCATCCACTGGTTCACTCCTCAGATGGCTGAAATGGCCAGAGCTGTGCCGATCTGAAGCCAGGAAACAGGAGCTTCTTTCAGGTTTCCCACTCAGGTGCAAGAGTCCAAGCACTTGAACCGTCTTCTACTGCTTTCCCAGCCCATAGAAGGGAGTTGGATTGGAAGTGGAACAGCCGGGACTTGAACTAGTATCCACATGGGATGCCGTCACTGCAGGCGGTGGCTTTACCGACTACACCACGGTGCCTGCCTCATGTATTAGAGTTTATGTCTCCTTTTAGATCCATTCACATTTGTTTTAAATAGCCAGGTGCTCTGGCATTGGTTGCAAATACATTTATGATAGTCACATCTTCCTGTTGAATTGATCCCCAAATAATTACAGAATGCTGTTGTCTATTTTAAGAGTTTTTGTGTTAAAGTCTATTTTGTCTGATATTAGGATGTCTACATCTTCTCAATTTGCAGTCCATTAGCATCGAATATCTTTATTTCCATCCTTTCACTTTTTTTTTTTTTTTTTGAACAGGCAGAGTTAGACAGTGAGAGAGAGAAACAGAGAGAAAGGTCTTCCTTCCATTGGTTTACCCCCTGTGGGGAGCAAACCGGACTAGACTGTTACTGGAATTAAGACTTATTCTATGCATCTGCTCTCCCACAATATGGCGCTGGGAGAGAAGTAAACAGCTTCCGCACAGCTGCCTCCAGTTCAACCAATTAACTGTAGGACTTGCTCCTGATTGGAGGAGAGCAGCGTACTCGGCGTGTGGGCAGCCGAGTTGGGATTGGCGGAGGAGGACTATAAAGGAGGAGAGAGAAGGCATGCACCAGGAACATCTATGGGGAACATCTAAGGGAACCCGTGCAGCCCCCGAGAAAGCCGGCCGGCGGTGTGCCGCTCCCCTGCGGAAGTGGGGAATGTGGCCAGGGGGAACTGCCCTTCCACGGAGGTGGAAGGGATAGTAGCCAACCCGGGAAGAACCAGCAGCAAACCCGGGGAGGGCCGAGCAGACGAGAGAACAGCGCAGGGTCCTGTGTTGCTCCTCCACGAAGAGGGGGAGCGACACCCCCCTAATGGCCCCCACAGCCCGCGTGCTGTGCCGATCCAAAGCCAGGAGCCAGGTGCTTCCTCTTGGTCTCCCATGCGGGTGCAGGGCCCAAGGACCTGGGCCATCCTCCACTGCCTTCCCAGGCCACAGCAGAGAGCTGGACTGGAAGAGGAGTAACCGGGACAGAATCTGGTGCTTCATCCAGGACTAGAACCGGGGATACCTGCGCCGCAGGTGGAGGATTAGCCTAGTGAGCTGTGGCGCTGGCCATCATCCTTTCACTTTCAGTCTGCATATATCTTTATTGACGAGGTGTATTTCTTTCTTCCTTTCTTCCTTTTTTTTAAGGACTTGGACTATATTTCCCCATTCTTTCCTAGCCTGTAGGGTTTCTGATGAGAAATTAGCTGTTAGTCTAATTGGGGATCCTCTAGTGAGTCATGATCACTGAGACTTCCACTGTGACTGCCTGCAATTCTCACAGCCAAAGGCTAGAGGAGATGCCAGTTGCTGAGAATAAGGTGACAGCAGACTGCAGTGAATTCTGTCACTGGCGATATTGCCTGAGGGGGAACCTTGCAGACCACACTGAAAATAATGTACTTTTATTATGCATATTTTAGAATCTTTTCTATGTTTCATTGATGAAAGCTTGTCTACATCGTGTCATGGTAAAGATCTTTTCTAATCATTTCTATTAGGAGTTATATGCTTTCTAAAGTTGAATGTCCCTTTTTTTACCCAAATTAGGGTCATTTGCTGCTATTACTTCACTAATTAGATTTTCTATTAATCTATTCACTCTTTCCAAATCTTCAGGAACTCCTAGGACACCGATGCTTGGTCATTTGATATTATCTTATAAGTCTTGAACACTATATTCAGTGACATAATATATTCTTCTAGACTAAGATATTTCCAATGATTTGTCATTTATCTCAGATATTAATCTGCCACACCAAGTCTGTCGTTGAGACTTTCCACTGAATTTTCTTTTAAAAAAAAAAGATTTACTTATTTATTTGAAAGTGAGAGTTACACAGAGAGTAAGGAGAGGCAAAGAGAGAGAAAGAGAGGTCTTCCATCCGTTGGTTCACTCCCCAGTTGGCCAGGATGGCTGGAGCTGTGCCGAATCAAACCCAGGAGCCAGGAGTTTGTTCAGGTCTCCCATGTGGATGCAGGGGGCCAAGGACTTGTGCCATCATGTACTGCTTTCTCAGGCCATAGCAGAGAGTTGGATCTGAGGTGGAGCAGCCTTGACTTGAACCTGCACCCCTATGAGATGCTGGCACTGTAGGCAGTAGCTTTATCTGCTAAGCCACAGTACCAACCCCTCCACTGTATTTTTTATTTGGCATGTAGAATTCTTCATTTCTAATAATTCAGTTTGATTTCTCTTCAATATCTCTATCTCCCAGCAAAATTTTTCACTCATATTGTGTATGGATTTCTCATGAATTTGTTTCTCTATGTTTCTGAGTAATATTATTATTATTGTTTAGAATTTGTTTCCATGAATTTCTAGATTTCTTTGTCTTCACATTCTAATAATGAAGTGTTGTTTGTTCCTTTTGGGGATATGTTGTCTTCCTTGTTCTTGTTTCTCATATTTCTGCCTTTTTAAAGGCATTTTTAGAAATGTTTATTGATTTTCCCATTGATGGGCTTTATCTTTGAGCTATGCCTCTGTGGCTTAGTGGTGTGTCTCCTCCTTCAGTAAGTATCCAGAGACTTGTGCTGTGTGGGGCCGGGGAGCTCTGGCAGTACTCAAGGGTAGGGGAAGAGTGGAGAGTCCAGGGTCATACCCAGTCTAGGTGTGGGAGATCACTTCTATTGTCATCAGGGTGTGGGTGGTACGATCATGCTTGTTTGCACAATCACAGCCTCACCTTCTCTCTTCCAAGGTGATCAGTGCCCAGGGTTAGCTCATAGTAGCTATAACCCCCACCCATGCAAGCACATGAACCATACAAAAGATCTGTGTGGTCCTCAGGGTGAGCATGGAGCCCTCTGCAATCTCTCACCCGACTGTGTCTGAAGCCAGACACAGTGCCCAGAGACCCAGCTACATGGCAGGCCCTTTCATGCAGTCACAGAATTCCCAAAATCACAGTGCACAAGGCTCCCACAGTCGCAGGGCTCAGAGGATTCACTCTGAGCTCCGGGAGCCCTCTCTGTCCATGGAGAGAAGAGAGATGTGCCCAAAGCCAGCTGTCTCTAGGTGCTCTGCCTTGGCAATTTGAGCCTGTGATAGGGTGGGGGAATGGGAGTGTCTCACAGTCCTAAGTAGGTGCCCAGCCCCCTGCCAACCCTCCAGGCCAGACCCAAAGTTAGTGGGTACACAGATTTAACCATCTCATAGGGGTCCCAGGCCCAACTACAAGTCAGTGTGGTCTGCAAGGTTCCCCCTCAGGCAATATCACCAGTGACAGAATTCACTGCAGTCTGCTGTCACCTTATTCTCAGCAACTGGCGTCTCCTCTAGCCTTTGGCTGTGAGAATTGCAGGCAGTGTCCCAGCTCACTGTTTTATGCTTGCACTGCCCACGCTGCTCCGTGGCATGTCTCTTTCTTCTGTAGAATGCCCACTGCAAACTTCGCTGCAACTCTCCCCTGGGAATACACTTCTTCTGCTTTTCTTGTATCATCTTCCTGTTGCTCCCCCTCTTCGCGGAGGAACGACACAGGACCCTGCATTGTTCTTTTGTCTGCTCGGCCCTTCCCGGGTTTGCTGCTGGTTCTTCCCGGGTTGGCTGCCGTCCCTCCACCTCCGTGGAAGGGCGGTTCCCCCTGCCACTTTCCCCACTTCCGCGGGGGAGCGGCACACCGCCGGCCGGCTCTCTCGGGGGCTGCTCAGATGTTCCTCAGGTGTTCCCTTTAGATGTTCCCGGTGCATGTTGTCTCTCTCCTCCTTTATAGTCCTCTTCCACCAATCCAACTCTGCTACCCACATGCCAAGTACACTGCTCTCCTCCAATCAGGAGCAGGTCCTGCAGCTTGTCAAGTTGGTGAGAGGCAGCTGTGTAGAAGCTGTTTACTCCTCTCCCAGCGCCATATTGTGGGAGAGCAGATGCATAGAATAAGTCTTAATTCCAGTAACTTAGTCTAGTCCGAGTTGCTCCCCACACTTCCCTTGGTCAAAACCAGCGTATCTTTTCCCTATTTGGCCGTCATGCAATCTCTGGTTGTTTATTTAATTGGCTTCTTTTAACATTAATTTGTAAGGATAAAAACCTTGACTATTACCATTGTCTGTAGTACACCGATAGTTAAATGAGCATAGTGTTGTTAGAACAAAAATAGTCATCGGAAAGTGTCTATCCATATGAATCTTTCTTGGTAAAGTAGATTGTATAACAATAATTGAATAATGCTGTTCCTTCCCCTTTTTATTTTTGAGATCACAGGTTTATTTCTGTTTTCACTTTGGACTACAGATACCATCAAGTCTCAAAAGGATTTCTCATTTCAGACTCCTCACTAAAAGTTACTCAAAGTTGCTTTTTTGCCTCCCACATATAAATATCTGAATTTACCTTTTGCTATCACTACCAGTACACATTTTACATAATACATAATATTATAGTATCTCCCAAAGATACACCATGAAATAATAGAAATTTTAATAATTCTTAGTCTTAACTAAGAAATATCTTTCACAGAAGGAGTTCTACTTATTTTAAATGTTCTTCTAGAGAAAAAAATTCTAATTTAGAAAAATGTAAAAGTTACCTGTAAGCAGAAGCCATAGCGTAAGAGAAAAGCCTGTGAATTAAAGGGATTATCAAAATCAGGTACAAGAAAATATGAAATTGGTCACCTGGAATTGCAAATCACAAACAATACCAGCTGGACCTTTAAAATGCTTATATCTCAGTGAAAAATGAAAATCCCTTATTTATAGGAATAAGATTAAATACATTTCGTGTGTATGGTCTTCTGTAGATAACATTTGGCACTCAGATCCCAGACTAGTCAAGGAGCCAAGTTTTTGTGTAATTAAAGAAAGGATGCATCATCTTTGTAGGTGGATAAAGTATGAATTTTGAGCAATCTGCAGGGGATGATTTCGATTGATTGCACACATATACACTATACAAAACAGAGCTTTACTATTCAGCATAAGACTATCCCTGTAGTCAGATCACTGCTCCTGGCCACTCATCCATGTGAATCACTTGCAAAATAGCCAATACCAAAGGACTCACGATATTTAATCATTCTGAGACTGGTAATGTTACCGTGTAGGATTGATTTCAGGTTTGTTATATAAAGTGTTTAGAAGTCCACATTCCTGTCCTCATTATAACAAAAACAAATAAACAAACGGAAATCAACAATTCTTTTCAGATCCATTGAAAACCTGAGTTTCTGGAGAAAATGCAAACCCAAAAACTAGAGACAGGCAGAGTCAGAGATTCATATTTTAGCAGGTGCTGGAGGCAGCAACTAGATGAAACACTTGGAGGTTAGTTGGCTTTTTGCAAGAGGCTAGTCATGTGCTAGCTTGTGAGTCAACAGCTTAAGGAGTTTGAGTCTTAATGGTGGCCTAACACACTAATGATTTTTACTTCCAAAAGTTCCACTAAATTTTCAAGTTAAAGATTACAGAAAATCCCCTATTTAGGCCTAAGCAAGAAAGAGCAACCATTTTTTAATAGTTAAAGTATGTGTTTTTTTTTAACAAAGAAGAAATTACTATTTTAACAAAACCCAAAATGAACATTACTATTTTAACAGAGCATAACTAACTGAGAGTAAGAGAAACACACGACTCTAAACCCTTCTAAGTTTCCTTAAAGGGAAGGGAAATATCAAACTCTTGCCACCATTAGACTTTCATTCTCACTTAAGCATGAGAAAAAATAAATTGAGATACACCCAAGAAGATCACAGCTCATAGGCAGTCTCACTATTGGACCCTATCATGGATCAATAGGTTTATTTCTCCTCTCCTCCATTATCAATATGATTTATATAGGATTCTTACCCAGTACATCATGTCTAACTTTCAACAAAATTCCAAGGCCATGCTAAAAGCTAAAAATACAGTCTAAAGAGACAAAGCAAGAAACAAGCAGCAGAGATAGAATCAGCGATGATAAGAAGATGGGAATCACATGGGAAATTTGAAATAACTTTGGTAAATGTGCTAAGGACTCTACTATAAAAGTGGTCAGCATGAAAGAACAGATTTGTAACAGAAATGAGATATGGAAACTTTATGGAAGAATTTTTTAAAAATGTTATAAATCTAACACTGTAACTGGTGCTAGCATTGTACTGTGAGTAAAGTCACTGTGATGCCAACATCTTATACTGGAGAGCTAGTTAGAGTCTCAGCTACTTTCCTGGTTCCTGGTTTTGGCCTGGACCAACACTGGCTGTTGTGGATGGAATATCTGTGTGTGTGTGTGTGTGTATGTGTGTGTTTCTCCATCTATTGCTCTGTCACTCTAAATAAGTAAGTAAGTAAGTAAATAAACAAATCTTAAAAAAAAAAAAAAAAACCTCTCAGAAATGGAGTCTTTCGGTGGGATGCTCAGGAGACAAAACTTAATGAAAGAAAGAATCAGAGGACTTAAAGATATGCCAATGGTCGGCGCTGCGGCTCACTTGGCTAATCCTCTGCCTGCGGCGCCAGCACCCTGGGTTCTAGTCCCGGTCGGGGCACTGGATTCTGTCCCGGTTGCTCCTCTTCCAGTCCAGCTCTCTGCTGTGGCCTGGGAAGGCAGTGGAGGATGGCCCAAGTGCCGGGGCCCTGCACCCACATGGGAGACCAGGAGGAAGCACCTGGCTCTTGGCCTTGGATCGGCGTAGTGCGCAGGCCATAGCGACCATTTGGGTGGTGAACCTAAGGAGAAGGAAGACCTTTCTCTCTGTCTCTCTCTCTCTCTCACTGTCTAACTCTGCCTGTCAAAAAAAAAAAAAAAAATATGCCAGCACAGGTATCCCTACTGGGGAAGAAAAAATGAAGAATGAAAAAGGGGGAAGAAAGGAGAATATCCAAGAATGTAGGGTGACAAAAAATTGTAAAGGTCTGTGGAATACAGATGCAAGAAACAAACAAACAAAAAAGACAGAAAGGAATAAAATAAATATTTGAAGATAAAAATGAGAATTTTCCAAAGCTTATGGAAGACACTAAGCCACATCTCTAAGATGATCAGAAAGCACAGGATAAACGCTAAAAAATAAAAAATCTACATTTAAGCATATGATAATCACGCTGTGAAGAAAATAGAAAATATTGAAAAAAAAGAAAAAATCTTGCAAGGATCTGATGGCAGTGGGAGAAACATACATTGGTCATAGAACAGTGAAAGGGATCACTTCACAGTTTGGTTGGCAATTTTTTTAAGAAGAGAGTAGAATAAAGTATTTAGTGTGGAAAGACAAAAATTAACCACAATTATGCATCAGTGAAATTATTCTTTATGTGGAATAAAATAAAAAGTTTGGGGCCAGCACCGTGTTTTATTTGATTAATCCTCCGCCTGCGGCGCTGGCATCCCATATGGGCGCCGGGTTATAGTCCCGGTTGCGCTCTTCCAGTCCAGATCTCTGCTGTGGCCCAGGAAGGCAGTGGAGGATGGCCCAAGTGCTTGGGCCCTGCACCCGCATGGGAGACCAGGAGGAAGCACCTGGCTCCTGGCTTCGGATCGCGCAGCGCTGGCCGTGGTGGCCATTTGGAGAGCAAACGAACGGAATGAAGACCTTTCTTTCTGTCTCTCACTGTCTATAACTCTACCTGTCAAATTTTAAAAAAAAGTAGGGTTATATATTGAAAATATTCAAACATTTAGAATGTAGTAACACATTACTAAATTAATGTTTGGGTCAAAGAGGAAATCTGAAGAAAATTAGAAATTAGTTTGAATAGGGCCGGCATCCCATATAGGCACTGGTTCTAGTACCAGTTGCTCCACTTCCAATTTAGCTCTCTGCTATGGCCTGGGAGAGAAGTAAAAGATGGCCCAAGTGCTTGGGCCCCTGCACCTGCATGGTAGACCAGGTCAAAGTACCTGGCTCCTGGCTTCGGATTGGTGCAGTTCCTGCCACTGCGGCTATTTGGAGAGTGAAACAACAGAAGGAAGATCTTTCTCTCATCTCTCCCTCTCACTGTCTGTAACTCTACCTCTCAAAATAAATAAAATCTTAAAAAAAGAAATTAGTTTGAATGAAACAAATTAAATATATAGCATCAAAATTTTGGAGATTCACTTAAAATATAAAGTATTTATTTTACGATAGGAAAAAAGCACCAAATTAGTGATTTAAGCTTTTGCTTTAAGAAACTAGATCAAACAGCAAATTAAACTGAAGAAAAATTGTGAGTAGAAATTAATAACACTGAGAAGAAAACATAGACTAAAACAAATGTAACTGAGAGCTACTTCTTTGAAAAGATGATAAAACAGAAAAACTTCTAAACAGAATTACCAAAACAGGGAAATAAACACATATTACTGGTATATGTAATAAAAGAGATTTCATTACATTTTCTGCAAATGTTATGATAAGAGGAAAAGACTACTAAGCATTCCTCAGTAATTCATCATCTATTGAAATTGAACTCATAATTTAACATACAGCAACAAAGCAATTGTAAGCCAGGAATTTCCTTAGTGGATTCTACCAAATATGCAGGGAAGGGAAAATACCAGTGCAATCCAATCTCTTCCAGGAAGTAGAAGAGAGGATGTTCCCAACTCATTTCATTAGAGCAGTGTCAGCTGATAATCAAACCTGACACATTGTAACAACAAAACAAAATATATACATATATATATATATATATATATATATATATATTGGAATTGTCAAATGACCTTTCCATTCCACACTAAGTCCCTCCCTAATCCTGAAAATATTCAACTAAATAACTAAATTACAAAAACAAAAGCAAAGTTCTCAGATAAATCTCCGTAGCTAAAGATCAAAGAAAAATGCTGCCAGCGTCAGGCGTTCTAGTGCATGCTTCCAATTTAAGGCTTGATTGAGTATAACTTGGACTGAATTTTAGATTCTACTTGTCCTGCAGTGGATTGATTGATGGCCCAAGACACCTTGGTTATAATCCCTGAAACTTGCAAGCCTCATATGTTGAGAAAAAATGTACAGATATAAAATAAATTTTATTTCATCATTGCAGAAAAATAAAGTAGAAATGTTCATATTTGATGATTTTAAGAAACATGTGTTACTGTCCTGTGGAGAAACATAAAAAATGTAAATGAGAACCTGGTGTGTGTGGTAAAGAACTTGAAATGTATGATCAATTGATTTTATTCAAATTTACCAACGTAATTGAATATAGAGTATAGTTTTTTAAAGAAATGGTGTTGATCATTCAAATAATGAAGGTGAATTCTTCCCTCAGACCTTACATGAATATTACCTCAAAATGGAGCATGTACACCTAAATATAGGAGGTTAACCTCCAAAACTCTTAGAAAAATTATTAGGAGAAAATCTTGCATGCTAGAACTAGGAAATGATTTCTTCTGGAACTATGTTTGCTAGGTTGGTGTCTAAATCCCTATTCCAGTCTTTTGCCTCTTACGTAGTTCATTCTAATTACAGGCATAAATGCAATGTACAAGGTGGTAACGTTTATTTAAAGGCGAGGAAAACACACACACACATGAAATTGTTCAGGAAAAGTGAGCTGTGATGAGAGAGAGAAAAAGAGAGAGATCAGTACCATGATTCCTCTGGACCCATGGGAAGAGAGAGGATCCGTGCCTGTTACCCGGCTTCTTAAGAACCTGGAAAGGAGAAGGGCTACATGATACTGCTCCCAGATCAGGGGACGTACATGCTGGGGAAGGTGTCATTTGATTGACGGGTATGGCAGGATTACACAGGGCGGGGGAATTGTGACTTTGAGCTCCTGACCCTAATCTATTTACCTGCCTTATCACATATCAGCACCAAAAGCAAAAGTGGCAAAGCCTTAATATACTATTTGAATTATATGAAATTGCAAATGCTAGTGCTATAAATGAGTGTCAATAAAGCAAAAGATAATATATCATTGGAGAAAATTTTTTCAAGTTTTTTATGTGTGTGTGTGTGTATGTTTTTTTAAAAAAAGATTTATTTATTTGAAAGCAAAACAGGGAGAAAGAGAGAGTCTTCCATCTAGTGCTTCACTTTCTAAATGTTCACAACAACCAGGTTTGGGCCAGAACGCCCTCCTGTTCTCCCATATGGTTGCAGGGCCCCAAGTACTTGGGCCATCATCTTTTACTTTCTCAGGTGCATTAGCAGGAAGATGGATTATAAGGAGAGTGGCCAGCTTTCAAATCTTCATTCCGATATGGGCTGCCAGTGTTGCAAGCTGCAGCCTAACAGCTGGTGTCACAGTACAGCCTCTGATAAGCTACAATATAAAGAATATTTGACACTTTACAACACAGCAATTAAAAGACAGAAGAATTTTTAAGATGTAGAAAAAGTTTGCGTAGAAATTTCCCAAAAGAAGATACACAAATGGCCAATAAACATATGAAAATGCACTCAACATTGTTAATCATTAGGAAATTGCAAATCAAAACCAGCAGAAATCACTTTAAACCCAGTAGGAAGGTGATACTAATACTGAAAAAAAAGACTAACATTAACAAATGTTGGCAAGCATAGGGAGAAACGAATAATTTTTATCACAGCTATTTCAGAAAATGGTCAAATTGATAAGCTAGTCTTAATATATAATTCTTCTACTATATATCAAAGAAAAATTAAAACATATATCCACTCCAAAGCTCATTTTCCAATATTAATAGCAGTATTATTCATGATTATCAAGTGTAGAAATAAACATAATGTGGTATACCATACGATTAGTTCTTTTTGCAACAAAAAGGAATAAAATATCCATACTAACTATAGCAGAGATGATTTTGAAGAAATCATACTAAGTGAAAGTGACTAGTCACAAAATATTATTTTTGTGATATTTATTCAGATTATTGACAATTTTCAATACAATGTCCTGAGTAGACAAAACTATAGATACCATAGGTAGATTAGTGGGTTTCTATGACTGAGGTATGGGTGTTGGGTTTTGTGGAGGGATAAAATATTCTAACCTTACAACATTGTGATGATTACATACACTCTGAATATAATAAAAACATTATAGTCTACATTCTTTATTAGTAAACTTCATGGTATGCAGTTTACAGATAAATAAAGATGTTTTTAAAAAAAATCAAAAAACTATGGTAAATAATACCACCTTGGAACTTAATAACAAGAAAAAGTATGCTGGCTGGTTTCATTACCTAACTCCCACAGTCTTCATTTGGTAGTGTATTTTTGACTAGAAAGGGGCTTAGCAATCATTACTGTAATTTCCTCCGTTGATAACAAGCGATGTGAGGGCCAAAGAGGTGAAATAGCTTGCACAAACTACTACTGGAAAAGCCTGTTTCTTATGATTGTTGTGTAAATTTCATGAAGACATTAACAACCCATAAAATGCTGTGTCAATATAATATTAACATATATTAATATATCAATGTACTAATTAATTATATATCCATATGTATAATAATGCTGTTTATTTTCTTAAAGTCTAAATTAATATTTAACATTTGGAATTAGGAGAATAAACTTCTCCATATAAATTGTAAACATTTCAATTTATCTTATTTTATTCCTTACTATTTGCCTCCTGTCTTTACTCTGAATTTTTTGCTAGTATTTAGAGTTTCTCAGTAGTAATTTTGAGGATAGAATATTATTTGATAATTTCAAACTATATTTCTAAAGGAAATGCATTCTCTTTAGGCTTAAAATAATATGGAAATCAAAATCAATAGAGAATACATTAATCTGGTGTTGGTTTTCATATGGATTAGGAAGCTAGCACAGTGAGTAGAGTTCCCTTTCCTTAATGTGTTTTCCTTTATATTCTTTAAAGTACTTAAAAAGATTTAATTCTTGTTGTGGGGAACATTAAAGGAATGGATCAATGTTCCCCCCAATGGAGTTTTCTGGTAACCCATATGACCTTTGCCTTTTTGATGGCTCAAAATCCTACTATATCTTAGTGTCTCTCTTGAGGTTTTTTGTTTCCTTTTTGTTCTTCTTCCTTTTCAATATTTGCATTAGGTGTTGGTTTTGCTTGGGGAAAGAACTTAAATGAGAAGAAATAATGTTTTAAAGGCACAAGCATCTAAGAGACATTTTTAACCTACCACTTAAAAGACAACTTTTTTTTTTTTTCTATGAAACAACAGATGAATTGAAAGAGGAAATCTGGAAGACTAATAATTTCAAACATTAAATTTCTGTAGGGGCCGGCACTGTGGCACACTAGGTTAATCCTCCACCTGCTGCAACGGCATCCCATATGGGCACCGGGTTCTAGTCCTGGTTGCTCCTCTTCCAATCCAGCTCTCTGTTGTGGCCTGGGGTATCAGTGGAGGATGGCCCAAGTGCTTGGGCCCTGCACCCGCATGGGAGACCAAGAAGAAACTCCTGGCTTCTGACTTCGGATCGGCGCAGCACCGACCATTATGGCTATTTGGAGAGTAAACCAATGGAAGGAAGACCTTTTTCTCTGTCTCTCTCTCTCTCACTGTCTATGAACGCTACCTGTCAAATAAATAAAAAAAAAATTCTGTAAATACTTTAAGACGTCCCTTTGTGTTCAAGTCTCTCTTTGTTGGTTTATAATCTCTGCTTTCCCTGTTTCCCAAAGGAAGCATTCTTCGCTCTTTCTCTATTTAACTATGGAAATGTTTGTTTAGACATTATTTTAAATATTGACATATTCCTGCCTGTATCACTATTTAGCACTCATAAAAATACATGGATTCATTTAATCACCTGCTTAGGTTATTTTTTAATATTTAGAAACAAAATAGTTGATGGATATCTGACCAACTTTATCTATCCTACTTTTGGACAGGTCCTTCAGGAATTTGTGTTCACAACTAGTGTTCACTTGTTGTTGAAGAGGTGGTGTCAGTTACACTGAGAACATCAGTTATCTCCCTGTGCCTCCTCAGCCCCACATAGAACAGGTGCCAGAATGTAAAGTTTCCTATATTCAAGTACAATTTGAGAAATGATAAATCACAGTAGACTAACACTTACTTTGACAACATTTTACTGATCATTTCTGTATTTAGAGATACCTAAAAATTTTTTTAAAAAGATGAAGTTGGGAGATGGTGTTAAGGTGCAGCAGGTTAAGCCCCTGCTGATACTCACATTCTGTATCAGAGAATGTATCTCTACCAGCACTGACGCCTTTGCTTTCCAAGCCAACTTGCTACTAACTCACCCTTAAAGACAGCAGATAACAGCTCAATTGCTTGGGGCTCTGTCACTCATGTGGAATACTAGAGTGGAATTCTGTGCCCCTAGCTTTGGCTTGACCCAGTCCTGGCTATTGTGGGCATTTGGAGAATGGACTGTCGGTTGAGAGGTTCTCTCTCTCTCCCTCCCTTTCTTTGCTGCCCTGCCTTTCAAGTAGGTAAAATTTTTTTAATCCTGGAGAGACTAGGATGGTGTATCTTTTTTTCAAATATCAGTTTTGAAATATTACATTTACACATTCCTCAAAAAATTCTTCCAGATTTATGAGTAAATGGCAAAATTATATTATTTTTACTTAAAATCCGATTCTTTTTTTTTTTTTTTTTTGACAGGCAGAGTGGACAGTGAGAGAGAGAGACAGAGAGAAAGGTCTTCCTTTGCCGTTGGTTCACCCTCCAATGGCCGCCGCTGCAGCCGGCGCACCGCGCTGATCCGATGGCAGGAGCCAGGATCCAGGTGCTTTTCCTGGTCTCCCATGGGGTGCAGGGCCCAAGCACCTGGGCCATCCTCCACTGCACTCCCTGGCCATAGCAGAGAGCTGGCCTGGAAGAGGGGCAACCGGGACAGAATCCGGCGCCCTGACCGGGACTAGAACCCGGTGTGCCGGCGCCGCAAGGTGGAGGATTAGCCTATTGAGCCACGGCGCCGGCCTTAAAATCCGATTCTTTAGTCCTTTTGTTCTAGGAATTATTATTGTACCTATACATAATATTGCAGGGCTACTTGATTTAAGATTTCAGAATAGATTTTTGTAAACTATTAAATTTTCCTATGTTAGGTAGGAATGGATCAGAACTAGCTCCCAAGCTACGCTTTTTGCCTCAACACACATAGGGAGAGCTCTTCCGTCCGCTGGTCCCCAGATGGCTGCAATGGCCAGGGTTGAACCAGGACAAAGCCAGGGGCCAGGAGTTTCTTTGAGGTCTCCCATGTGGGTGCAGGGGCTCAAGGACTTGGACCCGTTTCTGCTGTCCTCCCAAGCACGTTAGCAGGGAGCAGGATTCTAAGTGGAGTAGTTGGGTCTCAAACTGGCACCAATATGGGTTGTGGCTTTACCCTCCTCACCATAATGCTGGACCCACTAATCCTTATTTTTGATGAAGAGCAGTGGTGGGGTAATATTGCCCAATGCCACCGATGCAACTAAGACTTTCAGTCAATTATACTCTTGCCATCAGTTTATGTTGAAAGGATTCTAAACAGAACATTTTCTTGGACAACCAACCAAATAATTAATTCATGGATAGAGATTTGGAAGTGGGGCCATAACTATGGTCTCCGTTGATGATATCACTTCCTAATCATTCATTGAGCTCTGGAACTTCTTACGGAGCAAAAATTTAGAAGCAATTTTCTGATTCCATGCCTCTTGATCAGGTCTTTCGTAAACATCCATATGTTGGTGCTTCCTGAGTTTCTATAGACAGATAAGGAAACCTAAACCTAAACCTAAACCTAAACCTAAACTTAAACCTAAACCTAAATCTTTTCCTCTGAAGAAAAAGAACTTAGTCTTTTGGAATGAACAGGCTCAATTGAACCTATTTGCCACCAAAGATTTCATTGTTTCCTTGAAGAATAGAGGTCATATCCCTAGTATGCAGTGCTGTGGATGTCACTGACAGGTCAGATATTCCAAGGCAGCAGTACTTAGAAAGGTCTTGGTGAGAGGCTATGTTGTTTAGTTCACCTGCAGTCTAACTTTGCTTCTCCAGTAAGTCCGTGAGTATGCTCATGGTGCTTTCCTGTGATAGCTAATAAGAAAAGATTACTGAACAGAGCTGTGAGAATCATTTCGTTTCCTATATCTCCTCCCTGGTGATTGCTCTCTGATACATCCAAATGTGTGCATCTATATTTTCTGACCCAAACCCCATAGTTTTCAATATTAATACAAAGTTCCTTCTGGATCCCAGAAAGGAAGTCTTACCATTTCTGGAAAGTTATAAATAAATTCTTGACTTAATCTGTTCTTGCTGCTTTAAAAATATCTTTCACTGAGTAATAGATAAATAATGGAAGCTAATTTCCTGCAGTTCTGAGGGTCAAGGTGCCAGCAGATTCACTGTCTAGTGAAGGCTTGCTGTCTGTCGCAAGAATAGTACCTTCTTTCTGTGTCCTCAGGAAACGACTGCTGTATGAGCTTTTAAACCAAGTGGATGCCTGGCACTGGATATTATGCAGGACTCCACTTACTATATGACTCCACAAACCTTACTTCTGAATACGGGCCCATTATGATACCTTGGGTCTTCTGATTTCAATGTCAACTCTTATTCTGTGTCTTTTGGTCACCACAATGTTTGAGTATCCCTTTCTTCACAGTTGTCCACCTAACTAACTGACATTCAATCTCTTTAGGGAAGAACTAAGAAAACTCTAAAGCATATAATAATGGAGAAACATTGTGGTATATAACACCAATGGGAACCAGGCAACTATTTCAGTCAATGGGTTTCAGAACAGAAAACCGATTCAGGTTCAAAAACTGAGCAAAGGATGGTGACTTCTTATCAGGGCTACTCACTGCTCTGCCTGTGGCTGGAAATTCTAGCAAGTCTATTTCCTCATCTGTTCTTTTTACTCCTTTCTCAATTATTGCCAGCCAAAGCAATAGAAGCATTGTCCTCACATTCAGCATGAAACGTTGCTTCTAGATTCTTATTAGCCCTGCCAGAATAAAGTACACCCCGCCCCTCAGGGTCATTGCCAACAAGCTGGGTCCTGTGATCTGAGAAAGGATTCCTCAGCCAACAATTTCAAAATTATCCAGTCTACATTGCTTGATTTCTTACCCGCACGTGCATTCCCAAGAATATATCCCTGGCTCCTGTTGGTTCTCGGTAGCCAGTTCTTGCAGCACCTCAGGGTATGATCTGCTTCTTCCTTTATCATCCAAAGCATGTCCCAGTGGTTTGTGCTGGAATTTAGGCATTGTTACTGGCAAAGAAACATAAAGCAGAGACATGTGTCCAGAGTTGCAATGGTATAGTTCTTCCTCTGGAGAGAAGGACCACTTCTGAAAATTGGAGGGGTTACAAGAGTTTTATCAAGCTGAAATTCTTGGAAGAATCTATCTAGATGCCATTGCCATCTATTTTTGTGTTTTATTTTCCTGCTGAGGGCTCAGACATTTGTATGATAGACCTGACTTATCAGAGAAAGTTAATGTCGCTGTGTCTTCACAACTCTTAACTACCAGATCTTCAGTTGTCCATTCAATTATGTCTGCTTTTCTGCTAAATAAGGCAATAGCCTCTTTCTAAGCTGCCAAAGGAGCTGTTTGGCTCTCACACTTAGCATTCGCTCCTTGTTTAGCACTTGCAGTTTCTCATTATCCTTCTGTAGGGTGTCATTTATGATCCTACTGCCTTTGTTAGTGTTGTTTTCCCTGTATTTAAAACATATCAATCACTATATTACCAACAACATTCCCTCTTACCACTACATTTTCCAAATTGATAACTGTGAAATCTTCAACAATCAGGCTGCCAGTGTGAAGGACTGTCATTATCGCATATCCAACCTGTGTGGAGTTCTCCTGCCAGATATATAGGAAACCAGTCCGCAAATAGTACCTGACTGCATTCTTACAGGAGTTAAGATATGAATTGTGTTGGGTGAGATTAACTATATCAAAGATTTATTGTGGGAAATTATTGTGAAGGATAAATGATGAGGAAGAAGAAGAAGTTAGGAAAAGCCTTTTAAGTCCTAGTGATGTAATCTGTAACTTTGTGAAAGATCTGTTCCATGTGGCAATAGGTTACTTGAGCTAACACTGCTGCCTCCAGGGTCTGCATTGCTAAGAGTTGGAATGAATACAGACTTACCATATGACCCAGCCATTGCAATCCTTCCTGAGAATTTACATAAAGGAGATAAAATCAGCATATGAAAGAGTTATCTATACTCTCATGTTTATGCAGCTCAATTCACTATAGCTAAGGTGTGGATTCAACCCAGAAGTCCATCAACTGAAGACTGGATAAAGAAATTATGGGATATGTACACCATGGAATACTACACAGCAGTAAAAAAAAAATCCTGTCATTTGCAACAAAATGGTTGCAACTGGAAAACATTATATTTAATAAAATAGGCCAGACCCAAAAAGACAAGTACCAGGTGTTCTCACTGATCTGTGTTATCTAACAGAGTACCTAAAAGGTAATGTATAGAAGTGAAATTGACACTTTGAGATGTGATGACTTTGTATCAACAGTTGAGGAGCAGTTTTTTTTTTTTCCATCCTTTTTGTCGAACTCTTTATTTAGTGTAGGGTTAATCTTATATGTATAAAGTTAATTGAAAATAGATCTTAGTAAAAAATAAGAATGGGAATAGGAGATGGAGGAGGGAGAAGAGTGAGAATGTAGGTGAGAGGGAGAGTGGGGTGGGAAGAATCACTGTGTTCCTAAATGTGTATATATGAAATGCATGAAATTTGTATACTTACATGAAAAGTTTCTAGATGTTTTGTTTTAAAAGCTAGAATCAAGAACCAGAGCTGGGAATGGCACTTGGCACTCCAATAAGGAATGTGGTCATTTTAATCATAGGTTAAATACTTAAAATGATCCATCATGAACTATCTTTTTTCGTGTTTAGCAATACATTAGCCTTGGATCTATTCTATCTCAAATTAATATTATCACTTTAGGGGCTTGTGCTGTGGTGTAGTGGGTAAAGCTGCTGCTTGCAGTGCCAGCATCCCTTATGGGTGCTGGTTTGAGTCCCGGCTGCTCCACTTCCAATCTAGCTCTCTGCTATGGCCTGGGAAGGCAGTAGAGGATGGCTCAGGCCCTTGGGCCCCTGCACCCACATGGGAGACCCAGAGAAGGCTCCTGGTTCCTGGCTTTGGATTGGAACAGCTCCAGCCTTTGCGACCAATTGGGGAGTGAACCAGCTGATGGAAGACCTCTCTCTATATATCTGCTTCTGCCATTCTGTAACTCTACCTTTCAAATAAATAAATAAATCTTTAATAAAATATTATCACTTCAATTGTGTTATTCTTATTGTTTTGCATGTATATATATTTCCATTTTTATTCATTCTATTCTGATCTTTTTCCTTTAGTGGTAGTGCTTAGTCTACCAGGTCTACTGTAATTATCCAATTGACCTAGAGTGTATCATTTTATTCCTTGTTTAATAAGTGTCTCCTGTGTTCATCTATTTCTATTTTCCTGACTTTTTCAATATTTGAATATCCTTTTGGAACTCATTTTCAAATTTTTATCAATTTTTATCAACACTATTTGGCTTATTTTAATCAGCATTATAATATTTCATGTAAAATATAAAAATCTTATCATGATATATGTTCACACTAACTTTATAATAGGCCGGTGCCTTGTCTCACTAGGCTAATCCTCCGCCTGCGGCACCGGCACACCGAGTTCTAATCCTGGTTGCGGTGCCAGATTCTGTCCCGGTTGCTCCTCTTCCAGTCCAGCTCTCTGCTGTGGCCCGGGAGTATAGTGGAGGATGGCCCAGGTCCTTGGGCCCTGCATCCGCATGGGAGACCAGGAGGAAGCACCTGGCTCCTGGCTTCAGATTGGCGCAGCATGCCGGCCGCAATGCACCAGCCATAGTGGCCACTTGGGGGGGTGAACCAATGGAAAAAGGAAGACCTTTCTCTCTGTCTCTCTCTCTTTACACTTTTTAACTCTGCCTGTCAAAAAAAATTTAAAAAAACTTTAAAAATTAATAAACTTTTTTTTTTTTTTTTTGACAGGCAGAGTGGACAGTGAGAGAGAGAGACAGAGAGAGAAAGGTCTTCCTTTTGCCGTTGGTTCACCCTCCAATGGCCGCCGCTGCAGCCGGCGCACTGTGCTGATCCGATGGCAGGAGCCAGGATCCAGGTGCTTTTCCTGGTCTCCCATGGGGTGCAGGGCCCAAGCACCTGGGCCGTCCTCCACTGCACTCCCTGGCCATAGCAGAGAGCTGGCCTGGAAGAGGGGCAACCGGGACAGAATCCGGCGCCCTGACCGGGACTAGAACCCGGTGTGCCGGCGCCGCAAGGTGGAGGATTAGCCTATTGAGCCACGGCGCCGGCCAAAAATTAATAAACTTAATAACATACTTATATGTATTACACTATCACACCAAAATTTTAGCATATTATCATTTTGCTTTGAAAAGTTACATGCATTATAAAGCCATTAAAGGAAGAAAAGGCTCATGTATACACACTGGTATTTACAGAGCAAGAGAATTTTCATTCTTTTTAAATGTCTGAGTTTTCTTTTGGTATCATTTTCCTTAAGTCTCAAGAATTTCCATTAGCTTCTCTTAAAATAAAGACTGGTTAATAACAACTTGTTTATCAGAAAATGTGCTTATTTTATTCAGTCTTTTTTCAGTAGATCCATGAAACTGTATTTTATGGAGTATCATATAGTAGTTCAACACACGTATAAATTATGCAGTGTTAAAATCAAGGTGAACACATCTATTTCCTCAAACATCCCTTATTTTTTGATAGCAAAGCTTTCAAAGTACTTATTTTAGCATCCTCAGCTGATTTTTGTAATGTATTTGAGTTTGAATTCTAATTCATCATTGTCAGGAGCAAAACTCAGAAAATAAATGAAGTAAAACATGTTAATAATCAATATTTAAATTTCATTGTGTATATAAATTAATACAGAGAAGTCTACAATGCCTAATATCAGAACCAAAAATAATATTTCCTAAATTCAAAACTTAAAATCGTGTAATGTAGGTGTTAACTGTTTGTTTATTTTCTTATTTCTACATGGTAAAATAAAATAAGTCATATTATAGATTAATCTATTATAACTATTACCTTTTAAGACTGTCCTATTTAACATTACTTTAATCACACATAGATATTTTCATGGAGAGGAACTGGAAACTAATAAATCGAATAGACAACATAATAAATCTAATTGATGACATCAGAATGGAATTAGAATAATCTTAAAAGAGGGCTAAGCTTAGCTTGAAATGATTTCCTGATAAATTAAAAATATTTTAATGGTTTATATTCCCATTGTCAAAGCACTGGATTACTTCATTGCTTTTGGGAGAGGAACATTTCCTGTATAGAGCACAATGTCAGGGGGCCGTTATATCACGCTTCTGAGCTATAAGGTTTATTATTGTAACATTTACAAATCTTATGTTTTTGACCTTATAAGCTAACTTAGATTTTTGTCTAGGGGCCTACAGAATAAATGTTAACTACAGGTTTGTGGAAATATACACATTAGTTAGCAAACTAAATGTTAGAATGATGATTTTAGCTTGGAAATAAAAGCAAAATGAAGAAAAATATGATAAAAATTTAGCAAGCATATAAAGCTGAACATATTTACTTTAATTTTGCATTATTGCAGGTTTAACTTGAGGATTATTATCCTGTGTATAAATACAGATAACTAATTAATATCAGCAAATGTTAATACTTCAGAATACTTGATTTTATTAAATCTGTGCTCAGATATTAAATGAAAGGAGTCTGTGTTTCAATACTCATGTTAATTTCTGTTTTATCTCTAGAGAAATAAAGCAATAATATTTGATTATTCACTTCTTTGTAACAATTCAGTGTATCAAGCAAATATCAAAGCTAAATTCTTTTAATTTCCAACAGCAACATTCTATACTTCATCTTAGTAGAGAGGAAAATCTTTACAAAATTTCATATAAGCTTTCTTATTACCACTTTCATAGAAAAATGATTAATATTTGAATAATTAAAAAATAAATATCAAAGACAGAGAAAAATGAAATATTGGTCATTTTTGCATTCCTAAGAACACTTTGGAAATGAGAGTATAAACAATTGAGAAATGACACTAATAAAATATCACAAACTTTTGAATCTTTGGTGCCCAGAGTTGTATTATTTTTCCATTTAACACTTAGGTAAGTTTTTTGTGAAAATTAATAGATATTTGGATTTTTGTTTATAGGGCCTCCACAAAAAAGAAAAAAGCAAGAATCACATTAGACTGTATTAGGGGAATATTTTAGATAAGAAATAATTATACTTCTTATCTGTTGTTGACACAAAAATGCTGATGATTCCACTTCTTCATCTTAACTTCCATTTAATAAAAAAGTGCTATAAATCATAACTTAAAAAAAGTAGTCGCCAAATGAGACATTCCATTGTATTATAGTGAAAACAGAAGCCCATGATGTCTCTAGAGGGTATATGGGAAGCATAATTGTATGTATTAATTAAGAAACAGCAATATTTTTTTCCTTCAAAGAGTTAGTAGAATAGAATATTGCTTCAAATGAAATAAGGCAAATTATCAAGAAAAAGAATGATTTAGTCTGTTAATTATGTGGTAGAGACCTCTTCTCTTTGAGCTAAAAATGAACCTGAAGTTCTTGGCAGACAATATGGTATGGAATCAATTTTGCATAAAAACTGGCATTCTTTTGACATTTTAATGAATGATAAATTTCCTAAATTAATAGTTTTCATGAATAAAAATAATTGATATTTCTCATAATGTGTGGATAGCATAAAATATGCCAATATATAATTTTTGATAATTAAATTCATCTATAAAATATTGCATATTGAAATATATAGAATTATTCTGATTTTTTTTTTTTTAGTGATTGAAAGGCATTAACACAAAAGTATTTTCAGAGATAAACTTGATCTCCAGTACTTAAAATTTAGGAATTGAAGTGCCACCTGTAAGAAAAAAGTTGTTTATCGGGGCCAGTGCTGTGGCACAGAGGGTTATGCCGCTGCTTGCCGAGTCAACATCCCATATGGGTGCTCCTGCTACATTTCCAATCCAATTTCTTGCTAATATGTCTCGGAAAGCAACAGAAGATGGTCCAAGTGCTCGGGCCCTGACATGGGAAACTGGGACAGTGCTCCTGGGTCCTGGTTTTAGCCTGGTCCCGTCCCAGCCATTGCGGCCATTTGGGAAATGAACCAGTGGATAGAAGATCTTTCTCTCCTTTCCCTCTTTCACCCTCTGTAATGCTGCCTTTCAAATAAGTAAGTAAATCTTTTTTTTTTTTTTTTTTTTTTGACAGGCAGAGTGGACAGTGAGAGAGAGAGACAGAGAGAAAGGTCTTCCTTTGCCCTTGGTTCACCCTCCAATGGCCGCCGTGGCCGGCGCGCTGCAGCCGGCTCACTGCGCTGATCCGATGGCAGGAGCCAGGAGCCAGGTGCTTTTCCTGGTCTCCCATGGGGTGCAGGGCCCAAGCATCTGGGCCATCCTCCACTGCACTCCCTGGCCACAGCAGAGGGCTGGCCTGGAAGAGGGGCAACCGGGACAGAATCCGGCGCCCCGACCGGGACTAGAACCCGGTGTGCCGGCGCCGCTAGGCGGAGGATTAGCCTAGTGAGCCATGGCGCCGGCCTCAAATAAGTAAGTAAATCTTAAAAATAAAAAAAAAAATTATCCTGTTATTTTTTATTTGTTAGATTATATTCTACATCACATTTTCAACAAATCAGTCACTGTTTTAATTAAAAATGCTGATGAATAATCTCAATTGTGGTGACAGTTAATAAGTTACTTCTTGCTGAAATGGAGCAGGGCTTAAAATCTTGTCTTTTGAATAATACATTGTTGTAAGGTCATACTCACATTTTTAAAAGATTGATGATATTCAGAAAACACTAGTGGAGTTAGGTTTGGTTTTATGTACAAGCATTGTAATCTGACTTTTGCTCAAATACAGATACATAATGACATGACTTGGAAATGACGTGGTAGAAAGATAGTACACATTTGTAACCTAAAACAGTCACTACGGATGCCACATACAACATAGTTCATGTAAAGAATTGATGTGTGAAATTGGTAGGCTCTACAAAAATCATACATGCATCAAGAAATAATATTCTGATCTATGATATACAATCAAGTCTAATAAAGCTTCCTTTCTATTTTCATGATTGAATTAAAACAATAAATGGTTTGCAGGACTGTTTGTTCAGTTTTCTGGTACAAAATTATTTGGATCTTTGCTAATTTTTGAGGGTTTTCAGTTGAAAAAGTACATTTCCTAATCATGAATTAATCAGCATCCTCATTTCTGTAATTTTAACTTCTGAAAGAGGTTATTAAGGAAAAATAAATATCACTTTTAATAATATTTTAATAATCATGATAGATGTGCTGTTATGCACAGGTGTTAATAAGTGGGAAAGTTGAGATAGCATTATTATTAAAATTGCTAATCTTTTCTGAAATTTTAATGTATGTTTTTCCTTCTTGCCATGATAGAATTTGGCAGTATTAGGACCAACTGTCCGTGGGGCTTGTTGGATTAGTGACATGCAGCAATTATGTTTGACCAGATCAACTGAGAATTTTCAGATTTTTGTCAGCTTAGAATAATGAACAAACCAGTGTGAGCATTCAAAGAAAAATGTTGACATAAGGAAAATATTTGCATTTTAATATGCTGGAAATTCCCAAAGAAATTATTCAAGCCTAGTGTCATCATTTTTATTTTTTTGTATGAGAATCTGGAAAAGGTTCACAAACTTAGAATGCCTGTTAATACCTCATCAAATGGGGCATTTGTGATTTCAAACTCTGCTGTGCAATTCACTTTTAATTAGTGTATTTATTCTTTTTTTTTTTTTTGGAGGTGAAACAATTTTTGATCCATGTAGATTTTATATTACAAATGTACAAATCAAATGATATAGAAATGTCTGTGTAAATTGTTTTATTACATGTGCTTTCCCTAAACTCTACAATTCTTTAACTTATAGGAAAAAGAGAGAATATTTTAGTATGCACATATCTACATGAGCATATTAGACAGTTTCTTGACTTCTTTCAAACTGTATGTCCAATTCATCACATAATTCTGTTGTTCTAGTTTTTTAAAGATTAATTTATTTATTTGAAAGAGTTACACAGAGAGAGAAGGAGCAGGGGGGGCAGGTCTTCCATCTGCTGGTTCACTCCCCAATTGACTGCAATTGCTGGAGCTGCACAGATCCAAATCCAGGAACTAGGAGCTTCTTCCATATCTCCAATGCGGGTACAGGGGCCCAAGGACTTGGGCCATCTTCTGCTGCTTTGCCAGGCCATAGCAGAGAGCTGGATCGGAAGTGGAACAGCCGGGACTCAAACCGGTGCCCACATGGGGCACTGCAGGCCAGGGTTTTACCCTGCTGCACCACAGCGCCGGCCCCATGTTCTACTTACAATATACATCAGAACTATTAGCATTGTACCTTTTTTTTTTTTAATTTTTTTTTATCTTTTATTTAATGAATATAAATTTCCAAAGTACGACTCATGTGTTACAATGGCTTCCCCCCCCATACCGTCCCTCCCACCCACAACCCTCCCCTTTCCCACTCCCTCTCCCCTTCCATTCACATCAAGATTCATTTTCGATTATCTTAATATACAGAAGATCAGCTTAGTATACCTTAAGTATTTCAACAGTTTGCTCCCACACAGAAACATAAAGTGAAAAATAATAGATGATTTTTTTTAATGATGATGAAATCAGATCAGACCTATTGTCATGTTTAATCACAGTGAGAGTCAAGTTGGGAGTTGATAATTTCTTTCTTTCTTTCTTTTTTTTTTTTTTTTACAGAAGATCAGTTTAGTGTACATTACGTAAAGATTTCAGTCGTTTGCACCCCCATAGAAACACAAAGTGAAATATACTGTTTGAGTACTCGTTATAGCATTAAGCCTCAGTGTACAGCACGTTAAGGACAGAGATCCTACATGAGGAGTAAGTGCACAGTGACTCCTGTTGTTGACTTTACCAATTGACACTCCTGTTTATGGCATCAGTAATCTCCCTATGCACCAGTTATGAGTTTCCAAGGCTATGGAAGCCCCTTGAGTTCTCCGACTCTTATCTTGTTTAGACACGGTCATAGTCAAAGTGGAGGTTCTCTCCTCCCTTCAGAGAAAGGCACCTCCCTCTTTGAAGACCTGTTCCTTCCACTGGGATCTCACTCACAGAGATCTTTTTGCCAGAGTGTCTTGGCTTTCCATGCCTGAAATACTCTCATGGGCTTTTCAGCCAGATCCGAGTGCCTTTAGGGCTGATTCTGAGGCCAGAGTATTAGCATTGTACCTTTACTACTAGCACCAAGTTAAACTCACTGCTAATTCTTGTCAGGACACCTCAATGCTAATTAGTCCTCTGGCTTTCTGTTCAACAATATCACCTTTTAACTGAAAGAAGAATCTTGTCATTCTTGAGTGGTCTCTATTACTTGATGACACTTTGAAAATAGAGTTTAAATTTTCACTTTGGGATGGTCAGTTGGCACAATGGTTAAGAAGCTGCTTGGGACACTCAGATCTTAAATTGGAGTACCTAGGTTCAAGTCTCAGCTCTGCTTCTTATTGCAACTGCCTGCTGATGCACACCCAAGGAGGCAGTAGGTCATGGCTCAAATAGTTGGGCCCATCAGTTTCATAGCGTACCCGGATTAGGTTGTGGGCCCCTGGCTTTGGCCTGGCCCAGCTCTGGGGTTTAAGTACATTTGGGGAGTGAACCAATGGAGGGTAGACCTCTGTCTGAGAGTCTGTCTCTGTCTTTCAAATTAGATAAATAAGTGAATAAAAATTTCAAAGCCATTACTTTGTCCTAAATATCCTATAGTATGAATTCTGGCTGGTCTTGGACTTTGTTTCTTATAAATATCTTTGCTTACCCCCTTGACTTTTGGACACTCAGGCCTCCTCCACATTTCTTGCCTACATCAAACACATTTGTGCATCCAGACTTCTGCCTTACTCAACACTCAGCCTTTTTCCTTCTTCACATTGGCCTCTGTGCAATAAGCAGGAACAGATAGACAAATACTTAATGATCTTGCTTCCATGTAGAATACGAAAAAGTCGGGGCCGGCGTTGTGGCTAAGTAGGTTATCCAATATGGTTACCAGGAGCTAGGAATGGGGTTACTAGAGGTAATTAGGGCTATGTCAAATGACAAAAAATAAAATTAGAAAACAGAAATAAGATCAAGAAGTAGAAGATGGTGATTATAGGTAATAATCCAGTATTTTATACCTGATAAACTGCTACAAAAAATAAATTTTAAAAATCCTAAAAAAAATCCCAAGTTCAAAAGTGAGATAATGCATATATTGATTAGCTTTATCATCAATAGAAAATAAGAAAATTGTGACAAATCCCGCAAGTTAAATAAAGTACAATAAAGTCATTTTGTGCTGCTGTAACAGATACCCGAGCTCGAGCAATGTATAATGAACAAAAATTTATTTTTTAGAAAACTTTTATTTAATAAATATAAATTTCCAAAGTACAGCTTTTGTATTATATCGGCTTTCCCCCCATAACCACCCTTCCACCCACAAATCATCCCATCTCCCACTCCCTCTCCCATCCCATTCTTCATCAAAATTCATTTTCAATTATCTTTATATACAGAAGATCAACTTAGTATATACTAAGTAAAGATTTCAACAGTTTGCGCCCACACAGACACACAAAGTATAAAGTACTGTTTGAAGACTAGTTTTAACATTAATTTACATAGTACAACACATTAAAGGCAGAGATCCTACATGAGGAGCAAGTGCACAGTGACTCTTGTTGTTGATTTAACAATGGACACTCTAATTTATGAGGTCAGTAATCACCCAGGGCTCATGTCATGAGCAGCCAAGGCTATGGAAGCCTCTTGAGTTTACAAACTTGACCTTATTTAGCCAAGGTCGTAGTCAAAGTGGAAGTACTCTCCTCCCTTCAGAGAAAGATATCTCCTTCATTGATGGCCCGTTCTTTCCACTGGGATCTCACTCAAAGAGATCTTTCATTTAGGTCATTTTTTTGCCACAGTGTCTTGGCTTTCCATGCCTGAGAAATTCTCATCGGCTTTTTAGCCAGAACCGAATTCCTTAAGGGATGATTCTGAGGCCAGAGTGCTGTTTAGGGCATATGCCATTCTATGAGTCTGCTGTGTATCCCACTTCCCTTGTCGTGTCATTCTCTCCTTTTTAATTCTATCAATTATTATTAGCAGACACTGGTCTTATTTATGTGATCCCTTTGACATTTAATGCTATCATTATGATCAATTATGAACTGAAACTGATCACGTTGACTAGTCAGCTGGCATTGGTACATGCCAACTTAATGGGATTTGGAGTCCCATGGCACGTTTCTAGCTTTACCCTTGGGGTAAGTCTGAGTGAGCATGTGCTAAAATATACATCACCTCCCTCCCTTATTTCCACTCTTTTTTTAAATAACTTTTTTTTAATTTGACAGGCAGAGTTAGACAGTAAGAGAGAGAGGGAGAGAGAGAAAGGTCTTCCTTCCATTGGCCCACCCCCCAAATGGCCTCTACGGCTGGCGCACTGCACTGATCCAAAGCCAGGAACCAGGTTTTCCTCCGGGTCTCCCATGTGGGTGCAGTAGCCCAAGCACTTGAGCAATCAACTGCCTTCTCAGGCCACAGCAGAGAGCTGTACTCGAAGAGGAGCAACCAAGACTAGAACTGGTGCCCATATTGGATACCAGTGTCACAGGCGGAGGATTAACCAAGTGAGCCACGGCACCAGCCCCTCCCACTCTTATTTTTAACAGGGATCAATTTTCAGTTAAATTTAAACACCTAAGAATAATTGTGTGTTAATTAAAGAGTTCAACCAATAGTATTAAGTAGAAAAACAAAAAACTAAAAAGAATAAATAGTAAGCTGTTCCTTGACAGTTAGGACAAGGGCTGATCAAGTCAGTGTTTCTCATAGTGTCAATTTCACTTTTACAGGTTTGATTTTAGGTGCTCAGTGAGTTGTCACAGATTAGAGAGCATATCGTATTTGGCCCGTTGAGAATGGCTTATTTCACTCAGCATGATGTTTTCCAGAGTCCTCCATTTTGTTGCAAATGAACGGATTTCATTTTTTTTTACTGCTGTATAGTATTCTATATAGTACATATCCCATAACTTCTTTATCAAGTCTTCTGTTGATGGACATTTATGTTGATTCCATGTCTTAGCTATTGTGAATTGAACTGCAATAAACACTGACGTAAAGATAGCTCTTTTATTTGCCAATTCCAAGGAGTGGGATGGCTGGGTCGTGTGGTAGGACTATATTCAGGTTTCTGAGGGATCTGCAAATTGACTTCTATAGTGGCTTTACCAGTTTGCATTCCCAGCAAGAGTGGATTAGTCTGCCTTTTTCTCCACATCCTCGCCAGCATCTGTTGTTAGATGATTTCTGTATGTGAGCCATTCTAACTGGGGTGAGGTGAAACCTCATTGTGGTTTTGATTTGCATTTCCCTGATGGCTAGTGATCCTGAATATTTTTTCATCTATCTGTTGGCCATTTGGATTTCCTGTTTTGAAAAATGTCTATTGAGGTCCTTGGACAATCTATTAAGTGGGTTATTTGATTTATTGTTATGGAGTTTCTTGATCTCTTTGTAGATTCTGGTTATTAATCCCTTATCAGTTGCATAGTTTTCAAATATTTTTTCCCATCCTGTTGGTTGCCTCTTCACTTTCCTGACTGTTTCTTTTTTTCTTTTTTTTTTTTCTTTTGACAGGCAGAGTGGACAGTGAGAGAGAGAGACAGAGAGAAAGGTCTTCCTTTTGCTGTTGGTTCCCCTTCCAATGGCCGCCACGGCTGGCGCACTGCAGCCGGCGCACCATGCTGATCCGATGGCAGGAGCCGGGTGCTTCTCCTGGTCTCCCATGGGGTGCAGGGCCCAAGCACTTGGGCCATCCTCCACTGCCTTCCCGGGCCACAGCACAGAGCTGGCCTGGAAGAGGGCCAACCGGGACAGAATCCGGTGCCCCGACTGGGACTAGAACCTGGTGTGCCAGTGCCTCAAGGTGGAGGATTAGCCTAGTGAGCTGCGGCGCTGGCCTTCTTTTGCAGTACAGACACTTCTCAATTTGATGTAACCCCAATTGTTAATTTTGGCTTCTACTGTCTTTGCCACTGGGGTATTTCCAAGAAGTCTTTGCCTGTGAATATTTTTTTTTTTTTTTTTACAGTCCTGGAAGCATGGAAGTACAATATCAAGAAGCCTGCATCTGGTGTGGGATGTCTTGCTGCATCATATGATATTTAGAAAAGTAGAGCTTTGTGGCCTAATTGCTTTTATCAGTCTTACAGCTCCTACAATTATTACAAGGACAATTAAATTTGAACATGAGTTTTGGAGGAAACAAACACATTCCAGTATATTTTTAGGAAAAAGTGATTAATTCTATTTGTACCAATTCATAAATTTTTTTATGAAGGAAATTGTATTTTTAGCTGATCCTTTAATTGTGAGTAGAAATGGTGAACACGTACAAATTCTTCTGTAAGGCAATGCCATAACCTGAACTGTACTTCAAAGAAAAAGTTTAATCTGAGATCATCATAATATTAATTTTATTAAACACATTTCCTTGAAATGTTTTTAATGCTTTCTTGTGATTACTCCTAAAGACATTTTCAGAGAAAATTTCAGATAGTGCTCCATATTTGTGGAAAAACATTACACCTTTACAATATCTTTGATGTTTATTAAATTACCTGATTATGAAATAACTTCTATAAGACATCCCAACCATTATAGCAATATTACATCTTTTATTGATTTAACAGCTATAGCTCTGTTAGGGGTGTAGATCTCTTGAGTTTATACTATTCAACTTCAACTTATCATAAATGCTATACTACTTCATGTATAGTACCAGAACCCTTATATATATATATACACATATATATATTATTTTTTGTCATACATGTTACTATTAAATACATTATAGAACCCAATTAGCATTTTATGACATTTATTTAAATAGTTAAATTGCCTCTCAAAGTTTTTTAATGAAAAGATTAAAATATATGAAATACCTAAAAGCCCATGGGAAATTAAATAAAAGAAATTTATTTTGATACAAAAAAGTTAGCTAACTTTTCAAAGTGTTCTCATATATTCATTTTTTTCTACAGATTGTTGTTTTCAGCACTCTATTTCTTCATGTGGATTTCCATTTGGTATCATATCCTTTGTGCATGAAAGGATTAATTTAACACTTCTTCCAGTGTGATATATACTGTTGATGAATGCTTTCAACTTTTATATGTCTAAATCCCTCTTTATTTTTATTGCATTCTTGCATGATATATTGGAGGCTCCTGAAGTTTTGATAGATAGTTTTCTGTTGGTTTCAGTACTGTAAAATTGTTCCTTTGTTTTCCTTCAGCTTGCACGTTTTGTGATGAGAAATCTGCTGACATTCATACTTTTGTTCGTTTGCATATAACATCTGTTTTTTCCCCCTTATTTGCTTTAAAGATTTTCTCTTTATAATTGGTGGCCAGGATTTTATAAGGTTGTAACTCAGTGTGGTGTTTTTTAAGTTTCTTCTATGTGGGGTTTATTGGATTTCTTCAATCTGCATGTTTATAATTTTCTTCAAAATTCAATGATCAATTTTTAATATTTTTCCTATGCTTTCCCTCTCCTCTGGGATGCCAGTAACACAGATGATGGGCCTATGTGTAGAAGTTCACTAATTGTCCTTTTGCAAACTCTAATCTATTAGTAATAGGATGTTTTTCATCAGATATTTTATTTTTAATGTTTAGAAGTTTATTTTGAGCCTATAATTTATTATATCTGTGATTTATCTCTGTATCATTTCATATTCTTGTCTTCCTTCTTGAACACACAAACTTTATTTAAAATAGTTGCTTCAAGCCGGCGCCGCGGCTCACTAGGCTAATCCTCCGCCTAGCGGCACCGGCACACCCGGTTCTAGTCCTGGTCAGGGCGCCGGATTCTGTCCCTGTTGCCCCTCTTCCAGGCCAGCTGTCTGCTGTGGCCAGGGAGTGCAGTGGGGGATGGCCCAGGTGCTTGGGCCCTGCACCCCATGGGAGACCAGGAGAAGCACCTGGCTCCTGGCTCCTGCCATCGGATCAGCTTGGTGCGCCAGCCGCAGCGCACCAGCCGCGGCAGCCATTGGAGGGTGAACCAACGGCAAAGGAAGACCTTTCTCTCTGTCTCTCTCTCACTGTCCACTCTGCCTGTCAAAATAAAATAAAATAAAATAGTTGCTTCAATATATTTTGACTAATTTCATAAGGTAGATCACTTATGGATTTCATTTTTAATGTTTATTTTCATACTGGTTATAGCTGTATGATTGTTAAAGTCTGAATTCTGTGTCCTTTAATATTCGTAAGCTGAAATCCTTACCCTCAAGATGATGGCATCAGACAGTGGGACCCTTGTAGAGAGCTTGTGGAGAGAGGATTATTGACCTTGCAACAGATCAGAGAGCTCCTCTTCCCTACTACCTGTGAGGATTCTTCCAGAAGATCCCATCTGTGAAACTGCAAACTGATCCTCATCAGACACTGAATCAGCTGGCTCCTTGCTCTTCCACTTCACAATCGCCAGAGTTGAAAGAAATTTACCTCTACGGTTCATAAGATACCTAGTCTGTGATATTTTGTTTTTATAGCCTTAATAGACTAAGACAATTTTTTCCCTACTTCTTTGAACATCTGATTTTTTTTAAAAAGATGTATTTATTTACTCAAAAGTTAGAGTTACACAGAGAGAGAAGTAGAGGCAGAGAGAGAGATCTTCCATCTTCTGGTTCACTCCCCAAATGGCTGCAACAGTCAGAGCTGCACCAACCCGAAGCCAAGAGCCAGGAGCTTCTTCCAGGTCTCCCACGTGAGTGCAGGGACCCAAGGACTTGGGCCATCATCTACTGTTTTCCTAGGCCATAGGAGAGACCTAGATCAGAAGTGGAGCAGCAGGGACCTGAACCAGCAAGCTTATAGCATGTCAGCACTGCAGGCTGTGGCTTTACCTGCTACACCACAGTGCAGGCCCCAACATTTGATATTTTTAATTGGATACCAGTGGCTAATTTTTGCTTGAAATGGTAGATTTTTTGGTAAGTTTCCGCTTTGGGTCTTTGTTTAGAAAAGCATGTCAGTTACTTGGAATCAGTTTGATTTCTTTGAGGCTTCTTTTAAACTTCTCTGGAGGGATTCTAGAATATCCTTTAGTCTGAAACTGGTTTGGTACCACTCCTGATGCCATTATGAGGCTGATAATAGAAGTTCCCTGTGTTAGGAGATCTTTTCATTCCAGGGATTATGCAGCCAACTCCTAGCTACTGTTTTGATTTTATTTATTTATTTTTTGGCTTATTTTGCTGTTTGTTTTCAGATGTTAGTAGCATCTTCACAAGCATGATTGGATAAGAATTTAGCAAAAGCCCTGATGAGAGGACCATGCTGATTTCTAGAACTTTCTCTATTTTATCTCTTTATCCTTATAGAACACCCTACAAAATCCATCCATCCTTGGAGTCTTTGCACTTTGAACTCAATCTATTCAACTAGTGAGACAACTTAGGTCTATTTGGGGGCTCTTTCTTTTTAGAGGCCTGGAAGTTTCTCCAGATGGTAGATTTAGGACTTATGTATCTTAATTCCTTTCTCTCAGAAATCACTAAGATCTTAGTACATGTTGTCCACTCTGACAACCATTGTTTCGTGTATTTTGTAGTATTTTATGGTGCAGAAGATGGAGGTTTAAATATAGTTTCTGCTACTCTCTAATTGGTGGTAGTAGAAATCAATAACACTGATTTTCATCAGAGTCTAAGATGCAACCACCTACTATCACTTGTGACATACTTGGAGGCTCATTGGCCCATTGCTTTTCCACTACCACACTTAAGTAACTCAATTGTCTGATGGTTGAAATTGTTTGAAGTTAGGATTGGTTACCAATCACCTATGGAACTTTTTTTTTTATATATTTGACCTATTATGGTACTAATTAGTAAACAATTTGGATTTACATATTTGGGTTTTTGACATTAAATAATATAGCAATATACATAAAGAGATATTGAGCTTCAATTGGATTCTCATCATTATACTTAGCTTTAATAAATTTAAGTAATAAGCAGTAACCAGACATATCATCCTCCAAAACATCTAACAAATAGGGGATCAATTAAGACTCTAACAAAAAGAAGTACTAGTTTCCATTGATTTTTTTACTTATTATATAATATAGTGCACTTCAAAAAATTAATGGAAGATGGAATTAAAAGAAGTATATTTTGGTGGCAAAATTTTTGAGGTCCATACATACAATAGGTCTTTAAAAATTCATGAAAATGAATATTTTAAAAAAATCGTTCTATAAATTTTAAATTTTTGTAAACTTATCTTAATTCCCCTCTTTATGGACTTTTTGAAGTAGTCTCATAGTATCCTCTTAACAATTTTTTGTTTACTCATTCTATCCAATGAATATGCTATTTAAAAATATGACATATCTCCATGTGAGAAAAGCTTGGAAAACAATGATATAACATTTACAGAATTTGTATTTACTTAATTCAGGGTCAATTGAGTAATTGCTTTTAGATCCAACACATAAAAATTGGGCCAAATTATGTGGCGCAGTAGGTTAAGCTGCTGCTTGCAAGACCAACATCTCATGTTGGAGTGTCATTTCAAGTTCTGGTGGCTCCACTTCTGATCCAACTCCCTGCTGGTGTGCCTGGAAAGGCAGCAGAGGACGAAATGAATGCTTGGGCCCCTACTACCCATGTGGGAGATCAGGATAGAGGTTCTGGCTCTTTGGCTTTGGATTGGTCCATCCTTGGCTGTTGTGGTCATTGGGGAGAGAATAGCAGAAAGAAAATCGCTTTCTCTCAGTCTCTCCCTGTCCCTGTCTGTCTGTCACTCTTCCCTTCAAATAAATAAATTTTTTCCAAATTTAAAAATTAAAAAGCACAGTATTGCTTTTTTAAATAAATATCTGAAATGTCTATGGAGATCGAGGTTTAGCATGAAAATTATTAGGATATTTAATCAGAGTAAACTGAAAGACTTCTTTAATAATTTCACTACATTACCCTTATCTTCAGACACTGAAGGAGTACTTGTTGATTAATAGTCAAATATTTGTTGTGTGCTTATGTGCTCTAAGATGTTTGCTAAGTAATATAAAATCAAAAGTATTAATCTTGTATGCATGTCATTTGACCTCAGGGAGCTTCCTAATTCATGAGAAATAAGACAATATTTTAAAAAATAGATGATTACAAATATGACAAATTATGACAAAGCTTGTTATGTATAAAACACCATGATAGCAGGCGTATTTGAATGTGAAGCCAGGGAAAGCAACTTGTAAGAAGCAACACTTATTGTGAGAGAAAGTGTTGATGGAATGGAGGCCAGTGAAAACTCCAGAAAACATAGTGTACACAAAGAAGGACAGCAAAGAGGGAAACAGAACCTGGTGACAAACGAAATAAGGTCATTTCATCTGGAGTATAAGCATGAAATAAAGGAAAGGGTCACTTCATTTGGCCTTTGTACTCACAGCCTTGAAACTATAATGAAACAATTGTGAAGTATTAATTGAATAAATACTTTAAAATAAAAAAAAAGAAATAAAGGAAAGTATGACACTGGACATCACTAAAGAAATTTTAAAAATTGCACAATGCAAATATTTTTAGTGGAGAAGACACCAATGTGAGAGTGTCCAGCAAAGAGTTTTAAGAAAGGGCAAAAGAGGCTGGCACCGTGGCTCACTTGGTTAATCCTCCACCTGTGGCACCGGCAACCCATATGGGCACTGGGTTCTAGTCCCTGTTGCCCGTCTTCCAGTCCAGCTCTCTGCTGTGGCCCGGGAAGGCAGTGGAGGACGGCCCAAGTGCTTGGGCACCTGCACCCGCGTGGGAGACCAGGAGGAGTCACCTGGCTCCTGGCTTCGGATCGGTGTATTTCCTGCCATAGCGGCCATTTGGGGGGTGAACCAACAGAAGGAAGACCTTTCTCTCAGTCTCTCTCTCTACCTCTGTCAAAAAAAAAAAAAAAAAAAAAAAAAAAAGAAGCAAGCCAAAGAAGGAGAAGGAAGGAGAGGGAGGAGGGGGAGGAGAGGGAGGAGAGGGAGGAGAGGGAGGAGGAAAAGGACAAAGAGGAGGAGGAAAAAGAAAGCAAGCCTGGCTCTGAGGATCACTCAAGTAGGTATAGGCTCTGGCAAAATTTTGAAGAGATAATGATGAACTGCTCTATGGTATTGGTAACAAACATGGAAGGAATAAGAAAATAAGTAAGTGTGTGTGTGTGTGTGTGTGTGTGTGTGTTTCTTGAGATAATTTCACAACTTTATCTATAGCTCATAGTGACTAAGTCAGATGAAGAGAAAAGGAAAGACAAACGTGGTTTTAAAATGATTTCAAATTTATTTAAAATACCAATATGCAGTGGGCTGTAGATTTGATAAGTTTTCAGTGGTCATTTCATTATATAAAAACTTATCAGTTACAGAAACAATCACATTCTATCCACAGAGTAAAAACACAGTACTTTTTAGGAGTATGACTAAATATATTAAAATCTGGTAGAATTTAACAAAAATTTATTCTGAAATATTCAGGTGGCTAGAATAGATAAGTTGAGGAATGAAAAAAGAATAAAACTCAAAGCTTCATATTTGAATGTCTCCTTCTGTCTGTCTGTCTCTGTGTCTCTCTGTGTATATGTGTGTGTGACAGAGAGTAATTTGATAACATCCTCCTAGCGATTATCAAAGAAATATAACCAAATAAAGAGACATAAAATATCTTTGATTACTTAACATTATAAGAGCTATGACAATCAACAGATGGAAATAAGATTTAATATATCTTTGAATGTGAAATAATGCTATGTGCCTTACAAGCAAATTTTAAAGTATCACTTATACACTTTAAAAGATTTTCCTTTGCAAGATTAACTCATCAATAAATTATAAATAGAGGTAGCTGGATTATTTTTAAGGAGCAAACTGAGAGATAAACATTTTAGAATCAATACATGTAATTAAGCCTGGTGCATGTTACAGTCATTAGTTTCATAGTTTAATAGATGACAGAAACTTCCATTGGAACCAAATTGAATGTGCCTGTTAGTAACAATGAGTAATAATAAAGTACAAGGCTATGGAACAGAAACAAATGAAGTGTAAAGTAAAATAATAGAAAAACATGACAAGTTAAGTGTTTCTTTTTTGCTGTGCAGTGTTCTTGGAATGGAATACATCAAAAACAAAATATTTACTTTCATAACTGTTAATTTCATGGACAGACACATAATTGATAGATAACCTGCTTTGCTCAAATTTATTTTATCAAACATCAGCCTCCGCAATTTCATGTCACAAGAACCTAACTCAAATTATGTAATGTGATTAGGACAGCTACAAATGATCTGTTTTTTTTTTTTTTATAAACTATTTGTAACAAATCTTATTTATACTCCTCTTCTCATGTAATAAACTGGTTATTTGTTTTTAATATCTTATATCATGAAAATATCCCTGAAAACATGCCTGAGTCATTTTAATTTCTAATCTGCTAGTTGTTGACTAATTTAAAGCTACTTAAAATGTTTTAAGTAATGTAATAATAGCTATGATAAAATACATTGAACAACCTAAAAATACCTGAAGAATTAACACATCAGCAAAAATTTGAAAGAGAGACACTAAATATCAAGTCAGAATCTGGTATCCAACAAAACAGGATTGAAAGCCAATAGCACACAATTTTAATAGTGGCATAATAAATACCGTTACAAATGGTGGGAATGACATCAATATTATTAAATAGAAATACATGCTGTGTGCAAGAAAATGACCCCCTTCTTTTAGAAAGAATATTTTAATAAGATCAATTTTGTGAACTGGAAGATAGAGCTGAGGAATCCTGTTAGCACATTGAGTAAAAAGGCAGATAGACAAGAAAGATGAATGAAACACTAACAGGAGTAGGGTAAACACCTACGAGTTTCAACATTTATTGTTTTAACAGAAATTCTGTACAGAGATACAGTGCAAGCAGAAATAACATCAGTCAGTCCATCTACAAGTATTTGTGACACACCTACTGTGTCATTGCCGGCATTAAATTATTCAATGGTCTTGTAATGGTAACAGGGAGACTCCCTTCCTAGGAAGGAAAAATGAATTAGATGAATTCTATTGTGTAAGTACTAAATCAGAAGATAAAATCCACAGTGTAATAAGAACGAAGGGATTTGCAGTGTGGTGAATGATATTACTTAAAATAAGATCTTCAGTGTTGTAAATAAAATGAAATCCGAGTTCAAGTACAAAAGTAGGGGACAGAGGCTGTGAAAGGCAAGCTCTAGGAATCTGACATCATCAGGTACAAGGAGCTGTGCAAAATGATGGAGGTTCAGCAGTCTGAGAAACCATGGGCAGGACTTAGAAGGAGCTGTAAGACAGGATGAAGTCAGAATTAATGTGAGAAATTGGGGCCTGGTTTATAGAGTTAGAATTTATTTGACTAGCAAAGGGAAGTCTGTTGAGGATTTGGTTTTCATGTTCTTTTGAAAAGGAAAAAAAAAATATGTATCTCCCTTCACAATAATATTTTCTCTGGTGAGGGCCAGTGTTGTGGTACAGCAAGGGCAGCCAGGTTTTGTGATGCTACCATTGCACAAAGTAATGCTTATTCAAATCCTGGCTGCTCTGTTTCTCATCCAACTCCCTGCAAATGTGCCTAAAAAGACAGTGGATAATGGTCCAAGTACTTGAGCCCCTTTTTCCCCTGCAGGAGATCCACTCAGACAGAGTTCGAGCCTCTTGGCTTCAGCCTGGATCAACCCCAGATGTTTTCATCATTTGAGGAGTGAGTCAGTGGAAGATGTCTATAAATTTCCCTTTCTTTCTCTGTCACTGTGACTTCTAACTAAGTATTTTCACTGGCAGATAGAGATGCTTCCTATTATACATAGGCAGGGTAGTGATGGGGGAGCTGAAAAGGTAGGATCAGTTAGAAATCAGTTGAATTAGAAAGGGATGATGATGGCTGTGTGTACAGAGTCACAGGAAACTATATTTGAGAGCCACATGGAGGTGGATTTCTGTTTCTATGCTCAGCTTCACCCTCAGTATCTGTCACAATGAAGTCCAGGTCTGTGGGGGAAATATCACTCTGTGAGTAGTCCTGTGAAATATCATTGGTCATTAGGCAGCACTCATTAATTATTATTTCAGAGACACTATTTTAACTTGCATTTTCAGATTACCAATTTTTGTGGTCTGGCTTAGACACAGCAAAATACATTTAGTGAAAAGTTAAAAATTAATGCTCTCTTTCAGTTTTTGTTCAGAAACAAGTTAGAAATCGTAAGATGAAACAGAATATAAAATAGTTAATCAGCAGTAAAATCTTTTTAAAAGTAGAATTTTTCTATCATTACTCAATCAATTTAGAGAAATTTCTATTATAAATGGCTTTGGATTTTTATACTTCATGAATAAGTTTAGATTAATCAAAATTTATGATTTGGGCTAATGTCACATTGCTGTTAAAGTAGACAAGAAAATTCTCTGAATTTTATATAAAGTTTTAATAAATTATATCACTTTTAAATATTGTTACTTGGTGATTCTGAGAAAAATATGCATTTCTTCAGAGCCCATGCATGACTAGTGGCTAATTTTTCAAGTTTATTATGTCGGAGTTGTGATTTCTGAAATTCGAAATCTATTAGATCAAATTAAATGTTTGTTGACTTGCATAAAATTTGGGAAAAGTTTTAAAGAATGTATTGAAGACCAAAGAAAATGAAGCAAGTCAGCTACTCAATTGACCTGGGTGAAGCTCTTAAGAAAGATTGTTAAATGGTTAGTGTCAAATGCCCTTTATTTCTAAATTACTAATATTTAGATTTTACCAAGGTGCAATATATCCCTGTCTTGTTTCTTTTTCAATTACACTGAAAACATGTCTTTCTTTAGAGATCTATTAGTTTAAATTTCAGGACATTCTACTGCAAAAAAGAGGTCCAAAATACAATGACCTAAAAAGTACAAAAATGTATTGCATCATCATTCAGAGTCAGGAGGGGTTGAGTTAACACAGTGAGTGTCTTGCTGTCTGTGTAGTGTTCTTTGGTTTGGGGGATCAACAGATCTAGTACCTGTTCTTTCCTCTCATGTATTTTGCATGTCTATTTCATTTTTTAAAATTTAAATCAATTCCCACCATCTGTCCCTGTATTTTAGAGATGACATTGTAGACTGAACAGATCGGCACTAAGATAAATTAAAATTTTAATATTCTTTAACTACAACAATCTATACTGCTATAAATTGCAAAGAGGAACATTTACTTTCACAAATATATTAAAATTCCCAAATCATTACTGATAGACACTGGGTTTGCTTAATTAAGGTTAAGTGTCTGAATATTTTTGCATGAATTATTTGAGAATGGGTAATTATATTTACATTCCGTGCAGATATTTCTATTAAAACAGTTATCATATAATATGGATCAAACCCAGACTTTCAAATTAAGCGATAGAATTCCAACTTACTTAACTTTTTAATTCAGAGATAAATGCTCTTAAAACATCATATATATTTTGAAGTTGCTCATAGATGCCTAAAAACAATATTTTCATATATTTTTATTTTCTAGAACTAATATGTTCTCATCAAATAGGTCATCAGCTAAAATATGGTAGTAAATAAGACAGAAGACTAAGTATTTTTTCCAAATATTTGTCTCCAGCTCTCAGCCCTGATGGAAAGTGTTCTAAAGAGGTATGTCTAACTAATAGCTTTGTATATATGCTTCCAGTGTTTTCATTTTTGAGATATATTTTTCTTTAAATATATAAAAGCCTTTGTGATTTCTGTAGTTAAAATCATTTGTTCATATTTTTATGAAACTTTTAATAATAATTTGTGGTTTCAGTGCCTTTTGCTACATAATATTTTTCTATTTTTGATGTTATTTAATATGTTTGAAGCTACCAATTGCACATGATTAAGGAAAACAATACATCTTAAATGTGTAGAATGTACTATAATCCTTTCTGGCACCACTATTAATGATGTTTCATGCATTTCTAGTATAAAACGATATGACCATTTTATCTTGATCTGTTTAAAATATACTGTAGTACTTCTATGCTCCTAAATCTGTATATATGAAATACATGAAATTTGTTCACCTAATATAAATTAAAAAATTGAAAAAAGATACACTATGTATTACTTCAAGGTCTTTGTATGTTTGCTTGCATTTGCCATTACCTTGAATTAAGTCTTCAAACAATTTGCTATTGACAGGAATGTGAATTGTTTCAGATTTTCTGTATATATATATATATTTTTTTTTTGACAGGCAGAGTGGACAGTGAGAGAGAGAGACAGAGACAAAGGTCTTCCTTTGCCGTTGGTTCACCCTCCAATGGCTGTCGCGGCCCGTGCGCTGCGGCCGGCGCATCGCTGATCTGAAGCCAGGAGCCAGGTGCTTCTCCTGGTCTCCCATGGGGTGCAGGGCCCAAGCACTTGGGCCATACTCCACTGCACTCCCGGGCCACAGCAGAGAGCTGGCCTGGAAGAGGGGCAACCGGGACAGAATCCGGCGCCCCGACCGGGACTAGAACCCGGTGTGCCGGGGCCGCAGGAGGAGGATTAGCCTAGTGAGCCACAGTGCAGGCCCTGTAGTTGTCATTTTAATGGACATTTTGGTACACAGAGAGCCATATTTTAAAAGTATGATGTGTTTTAACTTAAATATGTTTGTTCACATTTAAATGGTTTTCAATGACCCCATCTCTTTGGATAGACAGGACTTGAGAGAATATACTCTAAATCTTGCCTTTACAGGTGAGGGAACTCTGGCATAAAGGAAATTTTCTGGGGCCAGTGCTGTGGCGAAGTAGGTAAGGCCGCCACCTGCAGTGCCAGCAGCCCATATGTGCACTGGTTCAAGTCCCAGCTGCTGCACTTCCTATCTAGCTCTCTGCTGTGGCCTGGGAAAGCAGTGGAAGATGGCCCAAGTCCGTGGGTCCCTGAACCCACGTGAGAGACCTGGAAGAAGCTCCTGGCTCCTGGCTTCAGATCAGTGCAGTTCCGGCCATTGCAGCCAACTGGGGAGTGAACCAGTGGATGGAAGACCTTTCTTTCTCTCTGCCTCTTCCTCTCTCTCTGTGTAACCCTTTCAAGTAAAATAAATAAATCTTAAAAAAATAAAAAATACAGTTACTTTTCTAATAGGAAATGGACACCCTTAAAAGCATGTCTTTTAAAAAATTCTTCTTAGGATTCCTTTTATATTTATACACAATTGTTAATTGGAGTGTGAATTTTGGACTTCTCAGAATGAGGTCACACCAAGTTTTAGTTTAGTCATGTTTAGAGCAATAACTTTGCTCTGTAGATTTTTTTTCCTAAGTTTTCAAATTTTTTTAGAGATTTATTCATTTATTTGAAAGTCATAGTTACACAGAGAGAGAAGGAGAGGCAGAGAGTTTTCCATTTACTGGTTCACGCCTCAATTGGCCACAACAGCTGGAGCTGTGCTGATCCACAGCCAGAAGCCAGGAGCTTCTAATGGGTCTCCCATGCAGGTGCAAGGGCCCAAGCACTTGGGCCATCTTCTACTGCTTTCTCAGGCATTAGCATAGAGCTAGATTGGAAGTGGAGCAACCAGGACTTGAACCTGTGCCTATAAGGAATGCCATGCTGCATAAAACAGCTTTACCTGCAATGCCACAATTCCGACCCCAGTTTTCAGATTCTGAAACTAAAAACTCCCCCATATTGTATTCTTGTCAATCCTTAATATAAGATTTGTTTTATTTTTTGATAGTATTTATAACCTCAAATTACTTATGTATTTTATTAGTCACATCTTTTCTTTCACTCAGAATATAAGCTTCAGGAAGAAACTGGTAACCATCTTTTATGGACACCTACAGCTATAGCACTTAGAAGGAGACCTTACTCATAGGGGTCACTCAATATTCATTGAATACATCCACTCCTGACTTTCTTCTGATACTACAAGCAGTTTCCTTCATCTATCACAAATACTACCACATACCATGTTGTGGTACACACAATGTTACCGTTTTACAGTGTGTTTCCCAGTGTCCGGGTATCTACCCACTCCAAAATGACCAGATTTTTTCACATGTGATATTCAGTCTTTTGCTTCTTTTATTTTTCTCTGCTTAACCACAAGAAAGCTTGATATTTAACACCTGTTATTGTCAAACTTTGAATATTTTTTATGTTTGAGTAATTTTCAATTTCATGTTTCCTTTCTATGATTTTTTTATTCTTTTTATTTACTTTGTTGCAGACCAATATTTTATATTGTATAATGTCTTTTGAGTATTCATTTTTTACTTAACTTCTTTTTAAATGTATAAAACACAATATTTTTAAATGTATAAGATACAATATCTTTAATGAATCTGAAAAGGTTAAGTAGCATTCTCTTTAATTTCTCTACTGTTCCCTAATTATCATTGTCTCCCCCATTGTTTACCGTTTTTTAAACTTTTTATTTCTTCTTTTGTTTTCAGTCATTTAGGGACCCTTGATTGTTGGTGTATACTTATGAAGTAGAGATTGGTTAACACAGGTAGTGGAAGGATGTCTTCTTCTTTGACTAAGTTTATTTCCTGCCAGAATCCTTAGACTGGAATGTCTGACTGTGAGGACTCAGCACGCTAGTACAGTTTGTTAGGTGACATTCAGCGAAGGGACAAACTTGTGTACATGAGAATATGGTGTGCTATGCTCAGAGAGCCTCTGTCTTCTACCCTAACATTCTCAATAGGAACAGTAGCTAAGCAGGCAGATTGAGACTGAAGAATCTGTTTTTTCTTTAAGAGACAGCAACACTTCTGCCGTTTCTCTTAATGTTTGGTGGTGATGGTTGCGGTTCTCAGGTCCTGTTTCTCCAAGTATGGTAACTCTGATTACTAGCCAACATCTCAGGCCTTTTTCTTTTTCAAACTGGTCTCAGCACCTTTGAATGCTTCAACCTTATAATTATAGTGACTATGTCAAGGCTGTATTCACTCGGTTTTGAACATGTTACTCCAATTCTAATGTAATTTGGGCTGGAAGAAATGAACCTGTGCATCCCCAGCATTAGTTTGAATTCTACACCAATAATATATAAATCTCTATTGTTGGTTTTAATGTACTTTAATTATTATATTTTATGTAGA
This sequence comes from Oryctolagus cuniculus, assembly GCF_051225735.1. Taxonomy (NCBI): domain Eukaryota; kingdom Metazoa; phylum Chordata; class Mammalia; order Lagomorpha; family Leporidae; genus Oryctolagus; species Oryctolagus cuniculus. The sequence continues at coordinate 61,008,224 of NC_142874.1, read as the reverse complement.
AATAGTTACATGTGTAAGAACAGAAATGGTACTATTTTCATTCCTAGACTATGAAAACCTATCAATTATACAATGCATGCTCGAAGGAACCTGAAGACCGTGATCGGTTTTCATTAAGCAAGTTCTTGAACAAATGTCACAGGAAGTAAGTCAAGAGCAAGTAAGGTTTCTCTTATGTTTTTCACTTTCAGCATCTGTCACATTTATTTTTGTCTGATGCTATGTCTAAGAGGGTTCAGTTCTACTTTTTTATCTATCGACAAAAGATTTTGGTGCTAATTTATTTTCTGAAGGCAATTTTCTCCAACAGTTCTTGTCATTTTCTTTGGTCCTGGCTACTAGAAATTGCTGGAAACTGAGTGGAAAACATTGTATTTGATGCTGTTTCCAGAAATTTTATGCTTTATTTGGTCTGTAGAAAAATGAACACAAGCTTTTCAAATAGCTGTATCTTGCTCAAATGCGTTTTTATATCCAAACTCTAGATCTCCAACTCAACTCCAAAGCTCTTCAATACTGTGGCTCACCACCAAAAGTAGTGCTGGGAGCAGCCATTTCATAATAAAGTATTGCTTTTGCTACTTTATGACAATCTGCAGGCACTCAGGACTGGATGGGCAATTCAGATGAATTTACCACATAATGCAAATTTTCTGCAACTACAAGGTAGCATTCATCTCACTAGTTACATGAAGGCAAGCACTGAGGACTGTAGAAAAGCCAGTGATTTATGATCCAGGGGAAGGGATTCTGCCCCACTGACTGGTTAAGTGTGGGGCTTTCACAGCTATAAAGCATAAATCCTCTTTCTATGAGACTGCTTGGTTTTATTACTATTTTTCTAACTTGAGAATTTTCCTGTTGGGGATAGAACCACCTTGCCTGGTCATTTATTACTTATGCTTAGAGTTTAGTTACAGTGAGAGTCTTTGCATACCGTGCTATTAGAGTTTTACAGTTGTATGTAGGACAAGCCAATTCTTAAAATTTTTTTCACTTTCCTTTATATTGAGAGGAGAGAGGTAAGTGGTAAAAATAAGTGCATCAATATAAGATTCACGGTCATGAGGAGGCCAATTTTTAGATGCTGGGGAAATAATGCAAATAAATAACCAAGTAAATAAGCCCAAAACCAGATAGCCAGAGGTATCTTTGGTGAGGAGGTAAAACAAATCAAACCACTTACAAGTGACAGAGAAAAGACAAAGAGGAAGAAAGGAAGGCTGGTCCTTTATCGTTCTTATTAAAGGCAGAAAAAAGAGGGCACTTTGGGGAGAAAGAAGGAGGACTGGGAGACTGAGTGTGGTGCATAAGAGTAGCATATGATTGTGTAGAATCCACGTCTTTGTGTAGAATCTCCTCTGACTGTTTTACTTGTGATCTTTCTTTTTCCCTTCCACTCAGCGTTCATTCCTGGCAATTTCTTTGTCTTAGCTGTATGACTTTGTTTTCCTATACAAGTCTTTAAGGAGGAAAATACATTTCTTGTGCTGTAAACTTTTTTTGTTAAAGAGATGCTGGGGAGAGAGAATCAGAAAGAGAGAGATCTCATCTGCTGGTTCACACTCCAAATGCCCACAAAGAAGGGAACTTGACCTGGCATAAGCCAGGAGTTGTGCATGGCAGGAACCTGTTACTGAGCCATCACTGCTGTTTCCCAGGTCTTCATGAGCTGGAAGCTGGAGTCAGGAGCTGGAGGTGAGGACCAATCCCTGCCACTCTGATTTGGGACACAGGTAACTTAGCCAGCATCTTAACTACTAAGTAAACATCTGTTTCTCATTTTTCTAAAGATTTTCATTAATGAATGAGTGACCAGTATGTGCATGTATCATGTACGTATCATATCAGTACTGAGTGTTTTTAAATTGACATTTTCAGTTTTGTAGCGTTCCATTTATAGATGTTGTATCTTAGATATTGATGTGTAGTAACTATTAGTTTGAATCAGAAACACCCTTAATAGCAAAGTGAAACAAATGTTGTATTGGTGAGCTAATAAAGAGAAGAGTAAATCTGAAAAAGAATTTTTTAAGACTTTCAAGTAGTAACATCAATTTCCTATACACTGCCATAAGTATTTAAAGCATTTACAGTTTAGTTAATCCTGCACATTGTTGGGTACGTCATCCCAGCAGGCAGAGGCTTAACCTACTGCACCACAGCCCTGACCTCTACCCTTTATTATCTTTTTTCATTCATGCATTCCAATCTGTAAAGGCAGACAAATAATGCTTTCCTAGTTGCCATGTACTGCTTATCTGAGTTCCAATGGTTTCCACATTGGAAATCATGCTCAGACTGTCTAACTGCGGAGAGAAACACAAAGTATCACCCTTGGAGTGTGGAAGAATATTTGCAAACAAACCTCCCCACAATTATGTAATTATATAATTATATTTTATATAATAAGCAGGAAGTTTTAATTTTGCTGTACAATTCTAAATAGAACTTTCTATTCCGTTCCTGTGGGGTGTCTTAATAATGACTCAGGAAAGATTTACTTTATGGCAAACTCCTTATTGTTATCAAATTATTCTAATACACCAAGCAGACATGCACACTTTCATGGCAAGAGATAGAATATGTGTCACTGGACTGAAAAGAAACAGTCCTGGGAATGAACATTTTGAGTAATCATTTGTCACATTGTGATACACATCTTCATTTAGCATTAATGAGAGTTACCTGCTCACACTTTGGATTTCTTCATTAAAGAGTTGATACAAACACTTCTTTGTGTTCTTTTGTGCTCTGCGTGGGTGGTTAGACGAGGTGATGAACATATTTAGTATGTCTTGATGATGTTATCATGGCTATATGTATATTTCTGTACTCATCATATGCATACATTAAATATGTGCAATCTTTAGTACATAAATTATAACAATAAAGATTTTAAAAGATCACTGATCCAAGTATGAGATATACTTCTACTACAGTTAATGTCTGTCTAGAAGGCACCATTATATAATTTTATTTCTATGCCCAATAGGCATGGTTTGAGTATAATATTAAAAAAATAAATTTGAGTTGTATTTATTGATGTTAAATTACATATCTCAGTTTTTAATTTCAAAACAATAATTATAACAAATCATACTATCAACACAATCATGACCAGTGGTATAAAATATATACCCTATACTGTTGTTTTATATATACATTGTTACTGTGTTTTGAAATGTAAAAAAATTAAGAAATGTAAGTTTAAAAGTTTAAAGTAAAATGTTGGGGCTGGTGCTGTGGCACAGTCGGTTAAAGCCCTAACCTGAAGTGCCGGCATCCCATATGGGCACGGGTTCTAGTCCCGGCTGCTCCTCTTCCCATCCAGCTCTCTGCTATGGTCTGGGAAAGCAGTAGAAGATGGCCCAAGTCCTTGGGCCCCTGCACTCACGTGGGAGATCTGGAAGAAGCTCCTGGCTCCTGGCCTTTTCGGCCATCTGAGGAGTGAACCGGAGGATGGAAGACCTCTCTCTGTCTCTACCTCTTTCTCTAACTCTTTCAAACAAATAAAATAAATCTTTTTAAAAAAAGTAAAATGTTCTTATATGTCATCTTTTAAAGGTTTGAAGTTTAATAACAACTTAATAACAAACTATTCAATAGAAATTTTTATTTGATGAAAAAAGGAAACAATTCCTTACAGTATGCGACTGTAAGGGCTATATATGATCAATAATGTTATTAATAGATAGTAGTTTCCAGAGACAATGATGAATCCTGGATATGCAGAAGTTATAGCATTGTTATATCTTTTATGTAGGTGACTTAAATCTATGCTGCAATATAGTCAGGCTCCTATATAATTGAGCTCAGTATGAATCTATTTTGTTGAATTTACTTCAGTTTTATTAGCAAAATGGTTCATTTTTCAACATGGATCAATATTCCATTGATTAGCTGATTAAATTTAAAAAAGGTTGTTTCTTTTCTTAAGCCAGTCAGCATGCTGAGACATGGTAAGCAAGATGATTACACAGAGCTCTGTGTACCAACATGCATCCTGGGGTCCTGGGATCACACACAGCTGTAGCTGAAGAATGAAAAGGTCACTTCCTTCGTTATGTGCTTTAGTGCCTGGATAACATTCAAAGTTCACACATCAGACTTTGAGCTGAAGTACTCATTTTCTCTATAAAAACAGCAAAACATTTTTTGGTACTAGGCTCAATACCAAAACAATTTTTTTTAGATTTTATTTCTTAGAAGCTATTAAAGCCATTTCATGTAACTAATTAAAACCCTTGCAGCACAGGGCAAAAATATAGAATTATTTTGTTGTCTGTGATTATTATGTTGAGGGGCATTTCCAGGTCAACAACCTAAAACCTTGGAAAACTAAGGGAAGAGTGTTGTTTGTGGAGACATGAGAATATAATGTGATGTAAACAAGTTTTAACATATTGAATGTAGAATATCTACATTTGAGTGGGCAGGATTTAATAATAGAATGTTTTCTTGCTAATATAATCTCCAGGGCCTGAATATTTCTGGGTGATATGATCTTTCCAAAATAATGTAGCTGAATAATGTGTCAGGAAAAAGGACAGAGTTGTTCAAGATGAACTGGGTAGGGCTTTTATAATTCAGCACATGAAGAAAAAAAAGTGTTATTTATAAAGACAGATGTGAATGCACACTGCACTGAATTCACTGGAAGCTTTAAATATTTTACAACTACATATTGTGCCATAGTTCAGAATCTAAATTTGTATTGAATTGCAGAGAGCTTTTCTCCAACTATTCTTTCAAATGTAAGACTTGGCTGGGAGAGACAACCACTGCTTGCATTTCCTGTGCCATTGCGTCCATAGCACACTGAAAGTGTTCTCTTCCATGCCATATATGTTTACAGAGATAAAATTAGTTTAGCTGCAGAACACTTCTAGGGTTGTATGTTCAATTAATGTATCATTGTCCAAAGATACAATAACCATTAATTACCCCTATGTCTCAAACATTGTCAATCTGAACTGAAAAATGGAGCAGTTTTATTAGGAAAATCTCAAAATTCTGATGCAGCTGCCAATTCTGAACTTTTAAAATAAAGTTTAATATAGTTATTAAAATGTAGCTTGAAGTGTACTTGTTCTAGTTCTTTATCATTTAATTCATTATTTCAGGCTTATAATGTTCTTTTTTGTTCACTACTGGTAATAACATTTATTTTATCAGTAGCTTTATTTAGTAACAATCATTTGATACTAAATAAGATTACTATCCCTATCTCATGTTGTACTTTTGGAATCTTGTTACTGAGAGAAATTACAAAAGTTTGCATTCACTTGAGAGAAATAAGAATGGATCTGATGATAGAGATTTTCTGCTCCATGATTGTTATGAATGAAAAAAAAAAAAAGCTCTGCTTCACACTTGAAGAGTTTTCAGACTTCTTATAGTTAGAGCTACTACCCTGGGGCAGAAAATATAAATACTGTGTCTATGTAGGAGTAAAATCTGTTGTTCCAGTAATTGGTAGTAGCTTCATAAAATAAGGTTTGGATGGCACTGAGTAAAAAATAATTGCTCCACAAAGTTCCAAAAGGAATTTCACGTTAGCATTTCCAACCTGCTCTAACGATTATTCTAACTTGATTTTCTAAAATTCAAAGCTTAGCGTGTTGCTGTGTCCTTTCTCTCTTTCATAAAGTCAGAATAGAATATGAATGGGCATCATTCACTATTGAAGTCAGAGAGAAAAGACAGCAGGTCTTTTGGAACTATTAATGGAAGAGGATGAGTTTCATATGGCTAAAATGTGGGAATAACTTATGGTAAACTCTAGGTAAACAGTGGGTGGAAAGGAAATCTCTTATTGTTAAAGAGTAAAAGTTATCAGAATTTGCACTGACCTATTTCCGTACCTATATATCCATCTATCCTTTTATTGTTTCAAGTTTTTGTTTTCTTGTTTGTTTTTGATTTTGTTAAAGATTTATTTTTTGGGGGGGCCGGCGCTGTGGCACAGCAGGTTAATGCCCTGGCCTGAAGAGCTGGCATCCCATATGGGTGCCGGTTCAAGTCCTGGCTGCTCCACTTTCCATCCAGCTCTTTGCTATGGCCTGGGAGAGCAATAGAAGATGGCCTAAGTCCTTGGGTACCTACACCGATGTGGGAGACCAGGAAGAAGTTCCTGGCTCCTGGCTTTGGATTGGCGCAGCTCCAGCTGTTGCGGCCAATTGGAGAGTGAACCAGTGGATGGAAGATCTCTCTCTCTCTCTCTCTCTCTCTCTCTCTTTGCCTCTCCTCTCTCTGTGTAACTCTGACTTTCAAATAAATAAATAAATAAATATTAAAAAAGATTTATTTTTAAAGGCAGAGTACCTGATAGGGGTGGTGGGTAGAATCTTCCATCAGCTCATTCACTCTCCAAATGACCACAAAATACAGGCTGGGGTAGGCTGAAACCAGAAGCCAGAAACTCTTTCTGGGTTGGTCTTATGGGTACACGGGTTCAAGTACTTGAGCCATCATGTGCTGCCTCCCTGGAACATTAACAGGAAGCTGGATTGGAAGAAGAGTAGCCAGGATTCCAACTAATGCTATAATATGGGATGTCAAAATCGCAAGTAGCAGCTCAACCTGCTATGCCACAACAACTACCCCAGGGTAGTTTTGTTTATTTCACTCTAAGTGCTTAGGACAGTTAGCCTATTTATTAATCATATTGGAAGAGGAGAAATTTTGTAGAATTCACATGATCTTTCACAGGGACTTGGGCTAACTGTTGATAAATGTTACTATAAATGCAAATTACCTTTTTGATTTCACGTGAAGTAAAACAAATGAATAACCAATGGCAAATGAGTTGACCATAGGAAGACCTGAATTCAGTACCTCTTAATTTCAACATGTTGTCTTTATTCAAAGTGCAACATTCACAAGCACAGTTGATCCAATATGCATCAGAGTTTTTTTCACTTGGGCCCTATTAACTCCCCTTAATAATATTCTCTATATTTTATATTAGTACAAAATAACACACCATCAAAGACAGTATAGAAATACCTCAGAAATCTGAATATAGACCTACTATATGACCCAGCCATCCCACTCCTGGGAATTTATTCAAAGGAAATGAAATCAGCATATGAAAGAGTGATCTATACCCCATGTTTTCGCAACTCATTCACAATTGCTAAGATCAACCTAGATGCCCATCAGTTGAAGACAGGATAAACAAATTATGAAATATGTACATCATGGAATACTACACAGCAGTAAAAAAAAAAATGAAATCCTGTTGTTTGCACCAAAATACATGTAAGTGGAAAACATTATACTTAGTGAAATAAGCCAGTCCCCAAAAGACAAATACCATGTGTTCTCCCTGTTTTGTGGCAACTAATAGAGTACCTAAAAGGTAATCTATGGAAGTGAAATTAACACTTTGAAATGCAATGGTTTTGAACAGCCCATGTCTCAACTGTTGAGGATCTTTTTTAAATATTTGTTGAACTCTTTATATAGTGTAGGGTTAATCTTATATACAAAGGTAATTGAAAATAGATTTTTGTAAAAAAAATAAGAATGGGAATAGGAGAAGGAGGAGGACAAAGAGCGGGAATGCAGATGGGAGGGAAGGTAGGATAGAAAATCACTATGCTCCTAAATTTTTATATATGAAATGTATGAAGTTTGTATACCTTAAATAAAAGGTTTTTAGGTTAAAAAAATCATCATTTTACCCAATGCCATATTCTTTTTTTCTAGTTAATTATTTTTCCAACAATCCCTAGAGATGAGTTTATTTTCCTTTTTAAATTTATTTATTTTCATTTTATTTGAAAAACAGAGACAGACAGGTATCTCTCATCTGCTGGTTCATTTTCCACAATGGCTGGGGCTATGTTAGGACAAAGCAGGATCCTGAAACTCAATCGAAGTCTCTCATGTGGGTGGTGTGGACCCAAATATGTGATCCATCACCTGCTGCCTCCAGTGGCATGCATTACCAGGAGGCTGGAGGCAGAACAGTGACTCAAATCTATTCCAATATGGGATCTGGCTACCCCAAGTGGTGTCTTTAACTGTTCTGCCAAATTACTGCTCCTTAAAGATGACCTTTCTTATTTTCATGTTTTGAATCTGATTTTGTCTGAAAATAATATATATGTATATATATTTATTTATATATATAAATGGCTGATGATTTGTGTTCATAGTGATCTGTAGCTCATAGTACACCATAAAAATTGTAGCTTTCTGTACCATAGAAAAGCCTAAAATAAATATTTTTTTTCAGTTGAACACAATGAGAAATTAAAAGAGTATTTCAAAGGCACAAACCATACCACTTTTGGAATAGATAATGAACGTGCAAAAATGAAAGCTCTGCCCCAGATCCCTCAGGCAAAGATAGTTTAATCCATTACCTAGAACAGTATTTCCTAGTCAGATTACACTTTCATTACTAGTACATACCACAGATGTATTATATAACAATGGAGTGTTATTTGTCAACTTTCTGTATTCATAAGAATAGGTTCTGTATCTGCTTTTTTCAGCAATTTCACATAGTAACTTGGAGAGTACCCAGTGCATGATAGAGATGCATATATTGTGCATATATGGAATATAAAACATGATTTTATGGAGTACATATAGAAAATATGTTACTGTAGTGAAGCAAATTAATACGCATCTATAATATTACAATTAATTTTTTATTATAACAGCTAAAATCTACATATTTAACAAAAATCTATAATCCAACCCATTTTAGTTTTCATATTATACAGTAAGTGTGTATACTTTTCATATTGTACATCTGCTATTTGGTATCCTTTTACCTACATCATTCATCCCTTTCCCTCTCACACACAACTTTGATAACTACTGTTTCATTCTCTGTCTCTGTACAAAAGCACACTTGAAAAGTTTATGGAGGGGTGGCATTGTGGTACAACAGGCTAAGTTGGTTCCTGCAAAATTATCAGTGTCAGGTCCAGTCCTGCTGATCCACTTCCAATCCAGCTCCCTGCTGATGCAACTGAGAAAGCAGAAGAAAACATTCCAAACCTTTTTACTGCTGCCACTCACATACAGAGACTCAGCTGGAGTTCCTGGCTCCTACTTCAGCCTGGCATAGTCAGAACCATCACAATAACTTGGGGAGTGAACCAGCACTTGGAAGATCTCTTTCTTTCTGCCTTCCCCCTACCTCTCTCTCTGTGTCACTATGCTTTTTATATAAATAGAATAAATATTCTTAAAAAGTTTGTGGAAGGGGGCCTGCGCTGTGATGCAGAGGGTTAACACGCTGGCCTAAGGCACCGGCATCCCATATGGGCGCCGGTTCTAGTCCCAGCTGCTCCACTTCTGATCCAGCTCTCTGCTATGGCCTGGAAAGCAGTAGAAGATGGCCCAAGTCCTTGGGCCCCTGCATCTGTGTGGGAGACCTGGAAGAAGCTCCAGGCTCCTGGCTTCAGATCGGCGCAGCTCTGGCCATTGCAACCAGTTGGGGAGTGAAGCATCGGATGGAAGACCTCCCTCTCTTGCGGCCTCTCCTCTTTCTGTAACTCTGAACTTCAAATAAATAAATAAGTCTTTAAAAAAGTAAAAAAGTTTGTGGAATATAGAATTTAAAAAACTTATTTTGATGCAAAAATTTGAAATCCATACATATTATTTTATAATATGAATTCCCATAAACTTTGTCATGATCCCTCTAATTTTTTCCTTTAAAATTTTGATTTTTTTTTTGGATTCCACATGTAAGTGAGATTATAAGATAATTTTATGTCTGTGTCTGGCTTATTTAATTTAGCATAATTTGTATAGTCCTTTCTATGTTGTGGCAAATAACAGTCAGTTCTTTTTTTTTTAAGAAATAATGTGTGTATATATATATGTGTGTGTGTGTGTGTGCATATATATAGATAGATACAGATATAATATGTATTACAGTCTCTTTTTCCATTCGTTTGTTGACATACACCTAGATTGTTTCCATATCATCTTGACTATTGTGACCAATGCTGCATTGAGCATGCAGATATCTTTATTATGTAGAGATTTCATTTACCACAAGTCCAAGGAAAGGATATTTGAACTATATTGTAATTCAGCTTTGTAATTTCATAGTAACCTCCATAATGTTTTCATGAAACTACAACAATTGCATCCACACCAACATTGTGCTAGTGTTCTCTTTTCCCCACCCCCTCCTCAGCATTTGTTACCCCTTGTATTATATAATAATCATTCTACTGGATTTAAAATTGTATCTCATAGAGACTTAAACTTGCATTTCCCTGATGAGTAGTCAGTTGAGCATCTTTTCTTAAGCCTATTGGCCATTTTGTCTCCTTTAGAGAAATGACATTTTGAGTCCTTTCTGCATTCTAAAATTGGGATACTGGACTTTCTACTATTGAGATGTAAAAGTTGTTTATAAATTTTGGGCAATGACTACTGATCATATATTTTGTTTGTAAATATTTTCCCACTTACTAGCTTACTTTTTCATTTAGCTGCTTAATTACTTGGCCATGGAGAAGCTTTTTAGTTTGATGTAGTCCTAATTACTTATTTTTGCTTTTGCAGCCTGAGCTTTTAGCGTGATATCCAAAAAAATCATTATTAGGGCCAATGTCAAAGAGCTTTTCCATTATGTTCTCTTCTGGGAGGTTCAGGTTTTACATTTAGGTCTTTTATCTGTTTTGAGTCAATTCTGAATTTGTTGTAAGTTAAGGATCTAATTTTATGCATGTAGGAATTCAATTTTTGCAGAACCGTTTGTAGAAGAGACTTTAGTTTCCCCACTGTGTCTCCTTGGTGCTCTTATGATTGGCACTTAATTTTGACTGCATATGTTTGGACTTATTCTAGACTTTTTGTTTTGTTCCATGGATCTATATTTCTTTTTTTAAGCCAATATCATAATATTTTGGTTACTAGAGCTTTGTAACACAATTTTAAATTGGGAAGTGTGATGTCTCCAAATTTGATTTTCTTTTTCAACTTTCCTGTTTGTTCAGAGCCATTTGTGATTTTACCTGGATCCTATTTCCTAAAAATTCCATGGAAATTATGAGAATTATGGTGAATAGATGTGTCACTTTGGATATTATATTCATTTTTTTTAAGATTTATTTTATTTATTTGAAAGAGTTACACAGAGAGAGGAGAGGCAGAGACAAAGAGAGAGAGACAGAGAGAGACAGAGAGAGACAGAGAGAAAGAGGTCTTCCATCCATTGGCTAACTCCCCAGATGGCTGCAAAAGCCAGAGCTGTGCCGATCCAAAGCCAGGAGCCAGGAGCTTCTTCTGGGTCTTCCATGTGGGTGCAGGGTCCCAAGGACTTGGGCCATCTTCTACTGCTTTGCCAGACCATAGCAGAGAGCTGGATGGGAAGAGGAGCAGGCGGGACTAGAACAGGCATCCACATGGGATGCCGGTGCCTCAGGCCATGGCTTCAACCCACTGCGCTACAGCACCAGCCCTGGATATTATAATCTTAACAATATTAGTTCTTCCAATCCTTGAATATGAGTTACATGTCTATTTATTTGTCTCCTACTAAATTTCCTTAACCAACATTTTACAGTTTTCCTTGTGCAAACATTTTGCTTCCTTGATTAAATTTATTCCTAAGGGGTTTTGATGATTGCATTATAAAAGGGATTATCCTCTTGATTTCTTTTCCAAGTAAATTACTATTTATGAGAGTCTCAGATTATTAATTATGGAATTAAAACTGCATTAACTAAAATTTTTGGGCATTGTTATGACACACAGATTCGGTGTTGATGTGATTATATTCCAATTTTCTACTTTAGTGCTAATTGTAATAACTTTATATATTTGATACAAAAACACAAAATTATAAATGACTTCAATAAAAAATATATTTTTCTTTTATATTATTTGCATTTCTTACATTTTAGTATTTTCCAATGCAAATTTTTTCAACCTACATTCGTATGAACACACACTCTTTTAAAAAAAAAAAAAAAGTTTTGGCTGGTGCCGTGGCTCACTTGGCTAATCCTCTGCCTGCGGCGCTGGCACCCCAGGTTCTAGTCCCAGTTGGGGAGCCAGGTACTAGTCCCGGTTGCTCCTCTTCCAGGCCAGCTCTCTGCTGTGGCCCAGGAGGGCAGCGGAGGATGGCCCAAGTGCTTGGGTCCCTGCACCCGCATGAGAGACCAGGAGGAAGCACCTAGCTCCTGGCTTTGGATTGGCGCAGCGCCAGCCGTGGCGGCCATTTGGTGGGTGAACCAATGGAAGGAAGACCTTTCTCTCTGTCTCTCTCTCACTGCCTATAACTCTACCTGTCAAATAAAAAAAAAGTTTACTTTTGTATTTTGAAAGCCAGAGTTACAGAGTGAGACAGAGAGAGACAGGGAGAGAGAGAAAGATTGAAAGAGAGAGAGATTCAGTCTGTTAGTTCACTCTCCAGATGGCTTCAATGGCCAGAGCTGCAGCAGCCCAAAGTCAGGAACCAGGAGTTTATTCTGGTCTCCCACATGGGTGTAAGGTGCCCAGGTAGTTGGACCATCATCCACTGCTTTCCCAGCAGGGATTGGTGCATCAGTTGGCGTTCACATGTGATGCTGGTGTCACTAGTGGCAGCTTTACCCATTTTGTCACATTGCTGGCACTGGTATCTTTAATTTACCTGTTCATATATGATGAATTTTCCCATTAATCTAATAATATTATATAATTTTAAGAAGCATTTTAGGAAAGGAACATATTTATAATTAACACAATTCAGTTTCTTGAATGCATTTTCTTTTATTTTGCATTGTTTGCCTTTGACATATTTATATATTTCACTTAATATTTAACAATGGGATAATTATGACAGCTTCTCCAACTTAAATATTTTTAACAAACTGAAAAGAGTTATATTGTGCCCTATAATGTATAAATTGAATGATCCTGTGTTGATAATTAATCTTATAGGTCAATATCACTTGGCCATGATACCAAGAGAATTTGTTCAAACACTATTTTGGATGTTTCCATTAGATCGTTTTTTCAAATGAGATTGATACCTAACTCAGTGGATTTTTAGTAAAGTGGATCTCTGTCCATAATGTGGGTAGAACTGGTACAAACAGTTGAAATCCTTAATGAAGCAAAGTCAGTTTTCCCCTCCTACCTCACACCCAATCACAAGGAAGAATTCTGCCACTAGAAAGATTTTGAGCTTGAACTTCACCTCTTCTCCAAGTTTCAATCCTGACTGCCTACAATGTCAGATTTTTTTTTTTTTTTTTTGGACAGGCAGAGTGGACAGTGAGAGAGACAGAGAGAAAGGTCTTCCTTTGCCATTGGTTCACATTCCAATGGCCAACGCGGCTGGCGCACCGCGCTGATCCGATGGCAGGAGCCAGGTACTTATCCTGGTCTCCCACAGGGTGCAGGGCCCAAGCACTTGGGCCAACCTCCACTGCACTCCCGGGCCACAGCAGAGAGCTGGCCTGGAAGAGGGGCAACTGGGACAGAATCCGGTGCCCCGACCGGGACTAGAACCCGGGGTGCCGGCCTCGCAAGGCGGAGGATTAGCCTAGTGAGTTGCGGCGCCGGCCTACAATGTCAGATTTTTAAGTCATCAAGCCTACACAATCATATGCAATAACTTACTGAAATGCATCTTTGTCTTTTCTCTCACTCTACACACACACACACACACACACACACACCTTCTTGTTATATTTCTCTGGAGAACCCTGAGTAATAGATATTATTCTTACTACCTTTCAAGTAAGTGTGTCTATAAGTTCTAAAGTTTAACACAATGTTAGCCATTAGGGTTTATTCTGTTTTTTTTTTTCTGTCTTTTTCAATTATATTCCTATTTTGTTTCTGATGTGAGGCAAAATTAGCCAGGTTATTAACAAATTTGTTTTCAACTTCATAATTTAAGTGAGTTTTTTTTTTTTTTTTTTGATAGGCAGAATGGACAGTGAGAGAGAGAGACAGAGAGGAAGGTCTTCCTTTGCCGTTGGTTCACCCCCCATTGGCTGCTGTGGCTGGCGTGCTGCAGCCGGCATGCTGCGGTCGGCGCACCGCCCTGATCTGAAGCCAGGAGCCAGGTGCTTCTCCTGGTCTCCCATGCGTGTACAGGGCCCCAGGACTTGGGCCATCCTCCACTGCCTTCCCTGGGCCACAGCAGAGAGCTGGCCTGGAAGAGGAGCAACCGGGACAGAATCTGGTGCCTCAACAGGGACTAGAACTCGGTGTGCCGGCGCCGCAGGCAGAGGATTAGCCTAGTGAGCCGCAGAGCCGGCCTAAGTGAGTTTTTTTTAATATGAAATATATTAGGGCATTTCAGGGCAGGCATTGTGGTATAGCAAGTTAAGCTGCCACCTGCAATGCTGACAGCCTATATTGGTGCACTGATTTGAGTCCCAGATGGCTGCTCCACTTTTTTGCACTTTTTTTTTTTTGTAAACTCTTTGAACACACATTTGGAAAAGCAGTGGAAGATGATCCAGGTATCTAGTCCCCTGTCACCCATGTGGGAGACCTGTATGAAGCTCCATGTTCTTGACTTCAGCTTGGCTGAGCTCCAACTGTTATGTTCATCTGGGGAGTGAACCAGAAGATGGAAAATCTTTTCCAATTCTCTGTCACTCAGTGTTTCAAATAAATAAAATACATATTTGAAAGAATATTTCATGTAAATGGAAATAAAAGATAAGTTTATTTTGGTGCAAAATGTTTTGGAAGGTATTCCTAGCTTCTTCATAACACACATTTTTCATGAACTTTTTATAACATTTTTTGTTTTAGAGGGAAAGACTGAGGCGGGTTGACACAGACACAAGTAGAGAGCTCCCTTCTGTTAGTTCATTCCTTCAGTCATCACGGTGGCCAAGGATGGGCCAGGACTGAACCTGAAACCAGGAGCCATTGTCTCAGTCTAGGTCTCCTGGTGGGTGGCAGAGACCAAAAACCATTTGAGTCATCACCTGCTGCTCCCAGTGTCTGCACTGGTAAGATTCAGGGGTGGGGGTCTACACTGGGAATCACATTTAGGTGTTCTGATATGGGCTGTGGGTATCTTAAACAACATCCTGTTAGGCCACTCACCCTTCCTTGAATTTTTTAAAGAGTCCTCTTATAAGTCTAAGAATCAGTTCTATCTGACAGCCTCAGTATTTTGGACTAACACCATCTAAATACACTTATTTTCCCATAATCTCTTATTTTTGTATTTCTTTCTAAAGAAGTTCACAATTCAAGAAAGCTAATTGGCTGTTTCTTTGCTGTCTCCCTCCTAACTTTGGTAGCTTGTAAGACATCTCATTGAACTTTGAGGATTCTATTGTATTCTGGTTTAAAATATCAAGTAGGGAGTAGTCTTATTTTCCTCTTTTCTTTCTCCCTGAAGTTGCTGCTTCTGTTACTTTAGGATGTCACATGTAATGGCATCATGTGCTGTGTTTCAAGTGTCTTGTTTATAAGGCTTGCAATAACAAGTGTTCAGTGAATATTTTGTAGGCTCCTCAAGTTTAGCTATGGTTTAAAATAACATGCTCTATCTGCATGTTATGTGACCAGTCTGTATGAGATGATATATTGATCTCATTTGAAGTGAGTACAATCATAATCAAAATGAAATGAAAGGCAGCAAAGAAATTTGGGGAACAATAGATGGGGACATGGGGTGAGGGAGGCTAGGATTTCTCAAACTTTCAGTTGAAATACTTAAGAAATGTTAAGAAAGCTGAACTATAAAACAGCATAATTCTTTAAATTTTGTACAAATTATATTGTTTTTCTAACATTTCTGTTCTGTAAGTCTTTAGGATTTAACTTCCTGGTTTTTTTTTATTTTATACTTTATTTAGTTATATATTCATTCATCTGTACCCACATTCCAAGCAGGTTCAGAACCAGAGTATTTTGTGTGTGTTTGTATCGATGCTGTTATTTTCGTGTTTGTCTGTTTCTCATGGCACTATTTAAGGGAGTTTGGTTTCTTCAATGCTTCTGAAGAGTATTGTAGTTACTATTCATTTCTATTTGATATGAATATCAATTTTTATTGGAATAATTTAACATCCCATCATTAATGATGCAGAGACCAATAGTTAGATGCAGTTGTGGATGATTTTTAAATTGCAAAATATTTATCATGCTTCAAAAATTGAATTCTCATAATAGATAATAACAGAATGGAGGGACTTATTGGCACATTTTTATCCATAGGAAGATATATGTTTTCTTGATGTAAACATTGATTCTCAATTTAGCCTTAGTCACTATGTATGTATGAGTCAATGAATCTTGATATTGACCTTAATAGTAATCAATTCTTACTTCATATTGGCAAAGTCATACATCATAGTTATATGACATTCTGTTGATACTGTTTTCTAATTTCCCACAACATTCTCAGATCAATACCTAACTATTTACTAAATGAAGAAAACAGTTTGTAGTACATAGCATTTTAAAACTAGAAAAGCTGATATGTTAACTTTTATAATTCCTAAAAGGCATCACAAGACAGACTATGATCAAGAGAATTCACACTCCTGACACCTTTGAATTTTAAGTAACTTGATTTATAATTGATGATTGATGCCCACCTTTATTCCTAAGTGTGAAGGCTACATCAACAAATAGGTGGTTACATTATTTTATTCAGAGACATGCCACTTACAGCAATATTATAAATGCAAACTACTTGAAATTGAATTAAGCAATTTAACCTGAGCTATAAAATTAGTTGCTGGAATACAGAGTTAGAAGATAATTGCCAGATTTCAGCATCAGTATGTACCATTCTCTAAAACTTTAGAAGTGTTATGACATTATTTAAAATATAAAAAGCTGTACCTTGATAAAATTGACTCATCAAAAGAAACATACAGCAAAGAGACTACAGAATGGGCCTGGAAAATTAACAAGGCTTGGTGCTCTCCACCTAAATCATTGTTACACACTAATTAGTGCTATGCTCTGATTTGAGGCTTTAAATTTGTCCCTTTGAAGATTTTCTTAAAATTGTATTCAAAGGAAAGGCTCTTCTTTAATAAAACTGTATAATTCTCTGCCCACTTGGGAAACACAGCTTCCCAGCATAATGTTGCAGAAAACCAGGAGCTGACTTTTAATAGAGGTACTAATTATTAACATTCTACATCAGCAGAATGCCGTATTCTCTACAACTGAAATAAAATAATAGTGCATAAATATTTCTCCTCCATTCCAATAAGTACTTGAAAATTCAATAATGTTCATTAAATACATAAATGTGAATATTAAAAATAAAGATTTTTCCCCTGTGATTTATTATGTACTGTGAAAAGCAAAGCTGAAGGAAGGCATTATTATACGGCATAAAAAGGAACTCTTGGGCTGTTAATTATAATGCAAATTTATCATTATACCACGGGAAAAGAATGACTTCATATTTAAAATCAGCAGGCAAAGCTTGTTCACTCAAAATATAGATGCAGTAACCTTCAATAATTCATACGATACAATATGGACAAGCATAATATAAAATGATGAGATGCCTTAAAATGATTTAAAAGAAAATTCTAGTAATGGTCTGTTATACATGGAAGCCTGACAAAAGAAAAGAGGGCATTTTATATTGTTTCTGGAAGACAGAATAGTTAATATAAAACTCACATAGACTTTAGTGCCATATAAATGTGTGAAATATTTTATTTACTACTTTATCAGTTTTACAGTGGCTCAGAGCCTAGAGCCCCCTTCCTACATGTAGAAAATGATCATTTTTGTGTTGGAAAAGGAAAGACCTTGAACTGGGATTTAAAATTATACAAAGTGTTTGGATATGAGCTCAGTGTTTCCTTGGGAATTGAAGATAGACTCTTTGACACTGTTTGCTCTTGTGTGCATTCAGAGTTGATTAGGTTGAGTTCCAAGTGTTCCCAAATCATACAACCGGAATCATGGCAGGTTGCACCCGGAGCAGGTGGCTACAGCCAGATTGGTGGTGGGTAATGTAGTGTTGTGTTAATTTAATCTGGAAATACAATATGTTTCCTAGAGCTTGCTTCCTTGTGTGATTCCGGGTAACTACCAGCCACAAGAGCTCTTTCTATGAGACGGGGGAGAAGGAAGTGAAACAGAATCTACTGCATTTTGACAGTCTCATTGTTCGAGGCAGTGAGTGAGAGGTCTAGAGCTCTAATTTGTTTTCACTTTCCCCTGCTCCATGACCAGCTCACCTAAATCATTTCTGGCCCTGCCCACCAATTAGATATTTAGCTGCTCACTCCTCTGAGAGACAAAAGCTGCAAAGAGCCCACCACACTTGCCTGCGGAGTGCTTACACTGTACCAGTGCCCTGCTAACTCTGACTTTCCCATGGATGTTCAGTGACTCTTTTCTGATCACGTCTGATCTTTTCATTCATCAATTCCTCCAACAACTGTGGAAGATTCCCAGTTTCCTGGTACACATAGAGGTTTCACCTTTCTGATAGAACCCTTGCTGGTTTACCAATAGTTGATGAATGTATGCATAGGATTAATCATATTTTAAAAGGATAACATATAATGTATATGTAATCATTAAAAAGAAAATAAAAGACCAAATGTGTTTAGTCTTATACATCCAGAAAGTTATTTTAAAAACACAGAATTCCTGGGGACGGCATGGTGGTGCAGTGGGTTGGGCAGCCGCCTGCAGCACAGGCATCTCATACAAGAACCAATTCAAGTCCCCGAGGCTCCACTTCCAATCCAGCTCTCTGCTAATGCACCTGGGGAAGCAATAGAAGATGACTCAAGTGTCTGAGACCCTGCCACCCACGTAGGAGACCTGGATGAAGCTCCTGGCTTCTGGTTCTGTCAGGGCCCACTGCTGGGTGCCTGTAGCCATTTGGGAAGTGAACCAGCAGATGTAAGATCTCTCTCTGACTCTTTCTCTCTTTCTGTAACTGCATTTGAAATACACAGAATTCCTAAGTATATTTGGTCCTGAAAGCCATGTTTAATTTATTTACTCTAGGTTTTACAATATTCCACTTTTAAGGACTTTGCCCTGAATTTGAACTTTTATTCAATTTAACTGGTTGGTATTTCAAATAAAATTTTGAAGTATACTTCAATGTGATATTTTTAAGCCATTCATAGGTAAAGTAAACTTTGAATATAAACAAATGTAAAGAAAATTAAAGAATTCTAAATGGCTGTATTTATACTATTACCAGAATATAATAGACATAGAATATGTCTATTGGATGAGTTAATTGAAAAGTTTGTCCTTTGGTTTCCAAACCCCAAATGAACATTTTTGACTATCTAATTTTGTTTCTCCAAAGACTTGTTTTGTGGGTTTTTTATTTTTATTTTTATTTTTAGATACTGAGTCGTCATTTCTGGAGTGTTTATCCACTCTCCCTAAAAGTGACTGTCTACTTCTTTTATTCAAAGTCCACATGAAACATTCATTTATGAGGAAATGTGATGGGATTCCTTAGGCAAATTCCTGGGGATATTGTTATCAAAACTAGGGAGCTGGTGGAAGTTAATAGAAGCAGCAGAACCACATGTGTGCTATCAGTTTGTGTGTTTGCCTTAATCCTGTATTTTCTTTTTTTGAGAATTATTTTATTTATTTGAAAGAGTTTGAAAGAGGTAGAACAAGAGAGAGAGAGAGAGGTCTTCCATTCTGCTGATTGACTCCCCAAATGACTGCAATGGCCAGAGCTGAGCTAACCCAAAGCCAGGAGCCAGGAGATTCTTCCGAGTCTCCAATATGCGTGCAGGGGCCCAAGGACTTGGGCCATCTTCTACTGCCTTCCCAGGCCACAGCAGAGAGCTGGATTGGAATAAGAGCAGCCAGGACTAGAACTGGCACCCATGTGGGATGCCGGCGCCACAGGCAGAGGATTAACCTACTACGCCACATTAACGGCCCATTAATCATGTATTTTCATGTACAATTTTTAGAATTGTTCTTAAGAGTGTTCTACTAAAACACAGTTCAGTTTTGGTCTCACTTGCTAGCATGGTCACAGGACCACTTAACTACAGGGTTCCTTGAGTTTTTTCCTAATGCCTTCCATATATTATTTTTATAATTTAATTTTTTGGATTTTTATTTTTATATTATTTTTATTTATTTTTAAAATTTTATTTGAGGCATACAAATGTAATGTATTTCATACACACAGACTTAGGAACATAGTGATATTTCCAACCCTACCCTCTCTCTTGTCCACCTTGAATACTTTTTTATTTATTTCTTTAAAATTCTTATCCTCTTTAAAAATGTCTTCATATGAATTACTTTTCAATTTACTTTTGTCCCTATTTTCTCACATGTGTACAAAGCATGAAACCTTATTGTTTATTTGAACAGTCATCAAAAAGTTCAGTGGAAATATATGCTATGATAAACTATGCATGGATTTCAAGATTTTTTTCACTGATTTATATTTTATTTCCCTTTTCTGTGAACATTTTAAAGTACTCTTCTATATGAAATTACTTTAAATTATTTTTTTAAATCTAAGAAAATAGTAAAGTTTATATAGAATTACCAATAGAGCAGCAAAGAAATATTTTAAACTCCAAGCTAAGAACAAGTTTAACTCACTCATCCTAGAAAAAAATCTGAATTATTATCTCTTTCTGTAAGAAACAATTATAGTACCGTAGTCATATGAAATGATGATCAAAGGATATATTGTCAAAATGTGAGAATATAAAAACTATTCAAGAATTTCAGATAATTAAATAAAAATGTAAATTAAAATGTTATGTTATTCTTTAGTTTTTTGTTAGTGATTTTTTATTATTCCAAAAATATATTTTCATGTATCATTTGGTTTTGTAATTTTTTTTATTTGACAGGTAGAGTTATAGACAGTGAGAGAGAGAGACAGAGAGAAAGGTCTTCCTTCCATTGGCTCACTTCCCAAATGGCTGCCACGGCCAGTGCTGCACAGAGCCGGAGCCAGCTTCTTCCTTGTCTCCCA
Source organism: Oryctolagus cuniculus (assembly GCF_051225735.1). Classification (NCBI taxonomy): domain Eukaryota; kingdom Metazoa; phylum Chordata; class Mammalia; order Lagomorpha; family Leporidae; genus Oryctolagus; species Oryctolagus cuniculus. Next base: position 60,987,292 of record NC_142874.1, on the reverse strand, counting down.
TATGGGTGCAGGTGCCCAAGCACTTGGACCATCCTCCACTGCCTTCCCGGGCCACAGCAGAGAGCTGGACAGGAAGAGAGGCAACTGAGACTAGAACCCGGCGCCCATATGGGATGCCGGCACCAAAGGCAGAGGATTAATCAAGTGAGCCACAGCGCCAGCCCCTGTAATTTTTTGAAATGAAAGACCCCAGTATTGAAAAGTTTAAACTTGAACTCATCTCTGATTTTTCTTGTCTATTTTTGTATTGTATTTTGCTTACTACTAATTGATTTTGCATGCCACTCATTTTGCTTCAGTGATGAGTGTTTTCTTTTGCATCTTTCTTTTAGTTTATATTCTATCCAGTATCGGGAAAGGTCTTGGTTCCTGTTCATGTCCCTCAGAGAAAGTGTGTGAAGTGTATCACAGAAGCACTACTGCCAGTGCTAGCTTGCTTTCCTCCACAAGGGAACTCTTCTGGGACTCCCCTTCTATTCTTAGAATAATGGAGTATCAGGAAGACACAGCCTTGCTGGGCTAAAATTAATGTGGACAGAAGAATGATGCTCAGGATTTGTCAATCCAACCTAACCCTGTTGTGTTCGACTTCTTAATTCCACCAAGACTTTCATTTTGCCTTAGATGCTACTTCACAAATAGCATCTGCTATTGTTGCAAATGTTTAGGGTAATACACAGGCATTAGATGTCCTTCTCCAACGCCAGGAAGACGCCAAAGCAGAAATTTGAAGATTTCTTAAATCATACTGTGATTTCTGCCTCTGGATTCACTGCTCCAGGCTGCCTGCTATCTTCACAGTGCACACGCACAACACACTGACCAATTTGGGACAACCTTGTGTTTTCCAGGAGTATCTCTCAGTAGCATGCGTCTGTGTATGCATGCTTGTTGGGATGCAGAAATAAGCTTTCTTTTGGTTTCTGCTGCTTCTCTAGTGTAAGTATAAGGAGAGATGGATTTAACACCCTGACTGAATGCTATTATGTAATACCAACTCCTCTAAAATAATTCTTTGCCAAAATTATCTTCCCATTTCTTAATTTTGAATCTTTCTGTTCCTTATATTAATCCATTTGCTATATACAAACAGTTAGATTTTTCATTTTAATTCAATCTTTTTCCAATCTGCAGCTTTCTGTGTTTGTCTAATAGTTTCACATTTATTTTCATTGCACATGTATTTGGAATTATATCCACATCTGTGATTTTTCTTTGTTTAATTTGACAAAATTTGTCTTCGCTCTGTAGTGACTATTATCATTGCTAATTACAACATGTTTCAAAACAACTTTTAACAGATTTTTGTTTAGTAAGAAGACAAGGTGGCCGGCGCTGTGGTGCAGAAAGTTAATACTCTGCCTGCAGTAACGGCATCCCATATAGGCACTGGTTCGAGTGCTAGCTTCTATTCAGATCCAGCTCTCTGCTATGGCTTGGAAAAGCAGCAGAAGATGGACCCGGTCCTTTGGCCCCTATACCTATGTGGGAGACCTGGAAGAAGCTGCTCCTGACTCCTGGCTTTGGATCAGCTGAACTCTGGCTGTTGGAGCCATTTGGGGAGTCTCTCTCTCTCTCTCTCTCTCTCTTGCTTTCTTCCTCTCCTCTCACTGTCTGTAACTTTACCTCTCAAATAAATAAATAAAAACTTTTTTTAAAAAAAGGCAAATTAAAAGAATGGGGGAGACACTCAATAGTCCTAAATTACTTAGTCAATTTTTCCTCAATAAATTCATGTAAAGTCAGGATTTAGCGCCAAGTCATGGCAGAGTTGGTACCTATTTCTAAATTTTCAAGAATCTGTATGTAAAGACTCCAATCTTGGAACAGTTATAAATGTTCAGCAAAAGTGGAATTTGTCCATTAGGATTCTCTAATAAGAGAAAGATAATCTGCTTTTAGGTTAAACTCTGATATTTGGTAATTAGGCAAATTTTAGCAAACTACTTAATCTCTCCGATCATTTTTATCCTCAATTGTAAAATACTAATAATTATACTTCCATGAAGGTTTGTAAAAATGTGACATTTTAATGCAATGAAACAATTGAAAAGTATGGAACATGATGGCAGTACTTTGTGTAGAATTGAGCGACACTGTAATAATGTGCTTTCATCACTTTGCTGAGAGAAGCTTCTTTATGGAAGACAATGTTCATTTTAATTCACAGTTCGGAGGTAACAGATGAGGATCAGGTGATCTATGGCCCGACACCTCTGGGGACAGTTGAGGCAGGTATGGAGGTATAACCCAAAAAGGAGAGAAAACTCTTTATTCGGGCTCATAAAAACTCTATTGTGAAAACCACCCTCTGAGTGTACACACCCAACAGCTCAAACACCTCCCATCAGATCTACCTCTCAGATCCCATGATTAGATCAAGTCTCCATCATTAATCCATCAACCATTCACCTTGATAGTTGAAACATCTGCATGAAAGTCTAGTCTCCCTCAACCGATAGCAGACGTTGTATGGAATTATAAATGACAAGTCTGTATCATACAGGGAAATTCACTCATTTGAAATACTCTTGTCTGTTATTTTTACTCGTAATTTCCAGGCATTAACTTTTGAAAAACAAGAAAGCAGATATCATTACCAGTGTTGGTATTTTTTGCGATTTAAGTTAAAATAATTTTATGCACAGGATTATTAACAATTGTTTTATATACATAAGGTAATTTATAGCTTCCTTAGTATTATTTTTAAATGTTATTTACATATATAAACTTACTGCTTTGCAATATTTATTAATTTTTATTAGTACAGCTTCTTGTATTACTATTCCTCATTTCCTCAGTATAGACAAAAATGCAACCAATTTGATAATACAACTATTTAACAACTTAATATGTATATTGTATGTATTCCTATATTATATATCATTGTAACTTCATGACATGAGATGGGGTATTACATCTACCAAATATATTTACTTTAAATTATAGCCAACAGAGCTTTTATTTAAACCTATTATATAATTAGGTATGAGACTGATATCACATACTTGCAATCAATATGTAGTTTTGTCAGTTACATATAGGATGTTTTATGTATTTTTATTTGGATTATTCAAAGGCTATTTAAAAGCTTTGAACTTGGGGCTTAGAAGGCTTGTTTATGATAATTCCTAATACACTCTCTTAAGATGCCACATAGAATCCTGTTGCATATAAATTAGCTATCTCAACTGTGACTATATATTATGCACAGATTTTTTATTTAGTTAAAATACAGTAAGCAAGCTATTGTAAAACTGTAGGTTTAAATTTGTCTGACTTTATATATTAGGCCAGTATTTCGAAGGGTCTATTTCTTTCAGATGTTCTTAATTTTCTCTTATCAAAATGAACTCCGTTCTCCTTGTTAAAACTGAAGGACAAAGGAACACAAAAATTGAACTCAATTGGAAAAAAAATTAAACTGACTTTAGTTTCAGCTAATATAATGTGGCATGGAGCTAGAATTTAATTCCCATTTGTTTACAAATAGCAGACAATATGGAATTTTTGAAATCTCAGAGGGACCCTTCTTAGAGAAGGGAAATATATTAACAGGAAAGTAAAAGTCTCTGTTATCCTTTTCCATTTCTTTACACAAACCATGGCATTCTAACTCATTTTATCTAACTTAAATTCTCTGTGTTGGAAAATAAACTTTGAAAACAAATTCTTATTTGATCTATTAGATAACCTATAGAATTAAAGGACAATCTAAATGGGTAATATATTATTGATCATTGTTGGATGAATTGGAAATGACACTATTTATCTTTATTTTGGTAATGAATCTTATCTTTTCCTCCAAAAATATGAGATAGTATGTTGATAAATCAGGTGGGAGTTGGAGAGAGCTGGGATGAAACTTCCAAACAGATATGAGATAACTCAGTATTCCCCAGGCTGGATGGAAATGTTTAGCCACCTCAAATAAGAAGGAATAACATTACTGCCGTCTATCCTATTGCAATCTCTTCTTTGCTCTTTAACATCTTTCAAGTGGGTGTTTTTAATGTGGATGTTTAACAAGTTCATGCAGCTTTTCAGATAGAACTTTTAGACTTGTGGGTTGGAAAATGAGTTAAAGCCCTATGATGATGAAGGAACATTTCCTAAGGCACTGAGATGTTCTTCAGATGGCTTTGTAAAGAACACCATCTTCTGATCTTTGATACTTCAATTTGTCTATGACAATGTCTGAGGTTTTGTTTTTTTTTTGTAAACTACCCCTCAGACCCTCAGAGAGATCACAGAATATAACCTCAATTGGTAGGTGAAAATCAAAAAGAAATTTTCAGTTTATTAAAAAAAAATAAAGCTTATCTGTTTATGATGTAATGCCTTATTTTAAGCAAAAAGGTAGATTTAATTTTATATATTAAGTTTTAGATGTCTAACTGTGAAGTCACTTTTCTTTACTTTCAAATAAATTGTGTAAGTGACTTTATTCAGATCTTATTTTATTTTTAAAATTTAGTTTGTTTGACAGGCAGACAGACAGAGGAAGAAACAGATAGAGATGTCTCATCTGCTGATTCACTCCTCAACTGCCTGCAACAACTCTGAACTCAGTTTGGATCTATGGTGTGGACGTCAAAGATCCAAGTAGTTGATCCATCCTCTGCAGCCTACCAAGATACAGGTAAACAGGAAACTATAATCTGAAGTGAAGTCATAGCTCCAATTTAGGCTAACAACAGGGATTGAGACACCATAAGTGGCTGTGCCATTGCCCACAATGCCATATACTTACCCCTCAAATCCATTTTAGTGAACAGTTCTTTTCTTCATGATATTTAAAAGAGTTCCAACAATTTTGACATTTCATCAAAGAATATAGGGAAATCAAATGTGTTAAAGTAATCACTGATTTTATTTATGTAATCCTGGTAAAATACATTGTGAATTTATTTGTATCAGTTAAAATTCCTATATCATGTTGTAGACATAGAAAATGTACCAGATCACTGTGTTTCATTCATTCCTATTTACAAATAACATGCGAACATAGACATCTGATTTTGAAGTGATATGATTATTTGAGGGTTTTTTCTATTGTACATTGCACATACTTATTCCTTACATTTGTGTTGTATTTTAATTTCTTAGAATATTTTAAAATGCAGTTTCTTTCAAAGGTATTTTATTAGTTGCCAGCGCTGCGGCTCACTAGGCTAATCCTCTGCCTTGCGGCACCGGCACACCAGGTTCTAGTCCCCGTTGGGGCGCCGGATTCTGTCCCGGTTGCCCCTCTTCCGGGTCAGCTCTCTGCTGTGGCCAGGGAGTGCAGTGTAGGATGGCCCGAGTACTTGGGCCCTGCACCCCATGGGAGACCAGGATAAGTACCTGGTTCCTGCCATCGGATCAGCGTGGTGCGCTGGCCGCAGGGTGAACCAACGGCAAAGGAAGACCTTTCTCTCTGTCTCTCTCTCTCACTGTCCACTCTGCCTGTCACAAAAAAAAGGTGTTTTATTAAGATTTTATTTATTTATTGGACAGGTAGGGTTACAGACAGTGGGAGAGAGACAGAGCGAAAGGTCTTCCTTCCATTGGTTCACTCCCCAAATGGCCGCAAAGGCTGGAGCTACGCTGATCTGAAGCCAGGAGCCAGGTGCCCCCTCACTCCCCTCCCTGTCTCCCATGTGGGTGCAGGGGCCAAAGAACTCGAGCCATCCTCCACTGCCTTTCCAAGCCACAGCAGAGAGCTGGACTGGAAGAGGAGCAACCGGGACTAGAACCTGGCGCCCATGTGGGATGCCGGCGCCTCAGGCAAAGGATTAGCCAAGTAAGCCATGGCGCCAGCTCCCCAAAGGTATGATTTTAAAATTCAATTTTCTTCCAAAGGTATGTGATTAATATTATTGCTACTTTATAGATGAAGAACCTCAGTCGTCACCAGGGTAACAGATTTAAAGCATATCCCATAGCTAATAAAGGTAATAATGTCCCAAAGTGCAGGTCCTTTTATTTTCCTTAGACCAAGGGTGTGGAAGTCAAGTCAAATAATTGCCCCGTGTTTCTGACCACAAATATTTAGGCACACAAATGATTATAAACAATGATCTATCCTCCAAAATGTGTAACCTGTTTGCTGCCCCACTACACCATGGAGCATCTTTCTTTAAAAAAAAATAATATAGTCTTTAAAGCTCCATTGCATTGGCAACTTTTTACCATGTTGCAATGTTATAAGAATTTTAATTCACCTTTGTATACTTAAGTTTAATCCGGAAAGCGGGGCATTTGGCCAAGTAATCCTGCATGGGGATTCTTCCAGGCTTCTCCTTATTATGCCTGATATTGGAAATAACTACAAGCCATGAGACCTTGAAGTGGGTGCAGATCAGCAGCGAATACTGCAACTTTCTTTAGAGGAGTTTTCCTTTAGGATCACTGATGGATTTTCATGCTTGCAGATCTTCAATTAGAATTCTAACTTTCAAAGGGTTCTGATGAAATGAAATTTCAAAGAGAAATAGATCATAATTTTATCATTTTTCTCAATAAAAGCCCCCTACTGCATATTCAAGTATATATTCCCTTCTCACATACCAATGCATATCTATAAATAAGAGGAATGATGCATCTTTTATCAAGACATGAAAGATTCTGTTATATAGAACAGTAAGTATCTGTTGACTAAATTTTGGGGAATGAGAATTAACATTGCAATTTCCTGTTGTGAGAAGAAAGCGCAGCTGCAGCTGTGAGACTTCGCTTGAGCAACGGCATAGCGGGTTCTACAACATAACTGTTATTAATTTAACACACCCTTCCACCACCAAGCCCACTCCATCTTTTAATTCTTTTTTAAATTACATATTTTTCATTTTATTTGGAAAGCAGACAGAGAAAGAGAAACACAGAAGCAGATGAAGAGACATATTCCGTCTGTTGGTCCACTCCCCAAATGTCCACCATAGCCAGAGCTAGGCCAAGAGGAAGCTGGGACCTTGGAACTCAATCTGGGTCTCCCAGATGGAAGACAGGCACTCAAGTGCTTGGGCCATCATCTGCTGCCTTCCTGGGTGAGCATTAATAGGAAGCTACTTTGAAAGTGGAATATTTTGGCCCTGTGGCATAGGAGGTGGAGCCAAAGCCTGCAATGCATATGGGCATATGGGCACCGGATGGAGTCCCAGCTGCTCCACTTCTGGTCCAGCTCTCTGCTACAGCCTTGGAAAGTAGTAGAAGATGGCCCAAGTCTTTGGGCCCTGCACTCACATGGGAGACACGGGAGAAGCTCTTGGCTCCTGGCTTCAGATGTACCCAGCTCTGGCTATTGCAGCCATTTGGGGAGTGAACCAGCAGATAGAAGACCTCTCTCTCTCTACTTCTGCCTCTGCCTCTCTGTAACTCTGCCTTTCAAATAAATAAATGAATCTGAAAAAAAAAAGTGGAGCGTTTCAGGCTTAGAGTAGGCATTCTGATTCAGGATATGGGCATCCCAAGTGGCTGTTTAACTGAAAAAGAAAAACAAGTCACAGGCTGTGATAACAACAAACAAATCACAAAAAAATCCCATTAATTTAATAATTTATTGTATTTTGTCATTTTATCATAAAACTCACAGTTGAGTTTTATAGACATTATACATGCCCACTATATAAATCCTGTTATTATCATAGCACAATACTTGATTTGTCATGCAATTATCAATATATTCATGCCTCTAAACATCCAAGGACCAAATTTACCATTTTTTCTGGTACAAATGCTTCTCTCTTAAGATTCCAGAATGTACTTCATAAAGGAGACTCCAATAATTGTTTCTTTTTCTTTTCCTTTTTATGCAACTTATATGAGATGAACACATACATGCTCTGAGTTTTAGTATACATTTCCATGACACAAACCTTCAGCAAAATGTACAATGTCATGATCACTCCTAGATGCTCTCTCTTGCCAATTACTGGCCAATATCTGCTGCAGCCCCAGGCAAATACTGCTTTTGTTATTTTATGCTATATACTCAATTAGCTTGTCCTAGAATTTTATAACATACAGTATGAAATCTTGATATAGATATCTTTCACATAATAATTTTTTAAAAATCTTCAATTTTCTAGATTGTATGTGTAATCTATTTCCTTTCCATCGATGAATAAACAATACAAGTACACCATTTTAGAAATACAGAGGTTTATTATTTCTGTTGATGGGCACTGTGGTTGTTTTCAGTTCTTGGCTGTTTTGAAGAAGCTGATACAAAATTTCTTTTAAAACTTTTGTAACATTTTCATTCAGTTTTTTGGGGGGGGAGGGGTAAATACCTAGGATTAGAATTTATGAGGCATAGGTAAGTTATATAATGAGTTCCATAAGAAAGAATTTTCAAATATTTTCAAAGTAGTCTTAGTATTTTTAAACACCACTAGATATATTTGGAAGTTCTGATTGTTCTACATATTTGGCAACACTTGATGTTGTAAGTCTTCATTTTATTATTAACAATTTAAAAAAATGTTTTTTGACAGGTAGAGTGGACAGTGAGAGAGACAGAGAGAAAGATCTTCCTTTTCCGTTGGTTCACCCCCTAATGGCCGCTGCGGCCGGCGCGCTGCAGCCAGCGCACCACGCTGATCTGAAGCCAGGAGCCAGGTGCTTCTCCTGGTCTCCCATGCGGGTGCAGGGCCCAAGTACTTGGGCCATCCTCCACTGCACTCCCTGGCCACAGCAGAGAGCTGGCCTGGAAGAGGGGCAACCGGGACAGAATCCGGCGCCCCGACCAGGACTAGAACCCCGGGGTGCCGGCACCGCAGGCAGAGGATTAGCCTATTGAGCTGCGGCACCAGCCAAAAATATTTATTTATATATTTTGAAGACAAAGGTACAGATAGAGGAGGAAGAGAGAGAGAGAGAATATCTTCCACCCATTCACTCCCCAAATGGCTACAATGGCCAGGGCTGAGCAAGGCCAAAGCCCGGATCCAGGAGTTTCATTCAGGTCTCCAACATAAGTGGCTCGTGCCCAAGTACTTGGGCCATCCTCCACTGTCTTCCTAGGTACCTGGCAGGGAGCTAATTAGAAGTTGAGCAGTCGGACTGGAGCTGATGCTGATATGAAATGCCAGTGACACAGGTGACAGCTTAACCCACTCTGCCACAACCCCAGCCCTCTTGTAAGTCTTTTTAATCTCAGTGTTTCTGGTGAATGTTTATGATACCACAGTATGGTTGTAATTTGCACTTCTGTGAAGTATAATGATATTGAACTGCTGTTGTTTTGCCATGCACTCATCAATCATTTGTATACCTATTTTATGAAGTATCTGGTCAACGACTTTGTCCTTTTTACTATGGATGTCTACCTTTTTTGTTTTATTTTGAATTGTAGGAATATTCATAGTTTCCTATGATATTTAATGCTGGTATTTTGCAAAGATATACTTTGGTTAATGTTTTCACGGACTATGGCTTCATTATTTATCTTCTTAACATTTTGTTTTGTTCTGTTCTCTGAACAATGGTTTTAAATTTTGAGGAAGTTAATTTATCATTTTTATATTTTATTGCTAGTCTAAGAAATATTATGAACCTCTATAATCCAGAGAAATACATACATATATTTTGGCCAGTAATAATTTGATGGTTCATGTATAAGTCAATGTTCCAACTCAATTTAAAATTTTTATCAAATGCAAAGTGAACATCAGGTTATTTTTTTCATATACATATCTGGTAACCTCGGCACCATTTGTTGAAAAGATTTTCCTTGCCCTCATATCTTGCTTTGGTTTCTAAATTGGAAAATCAGTGACCAAGTGAATATGGGTCTATTTCTGAACTATTTTGTTCTAATTATATATAGATTGGTTCTTGTGCTGAGCCACATTCTCCTGATAACTATAACTCTACAGTAAGACATGGAAACAGCTAGTGTAAACCCTATAGTCTCATTTTTTAGCATTACTTTGAATATTCAATGTTCTTTGTGTGTGTGTGCATATATATATGTGTGTGTGTGTGTGTGTGTGTGTGTGAACCAAATTGTCATTTTCTACACAGAAAAAAACTTACTTTGATTTTGGTTAGGCATTATGTTATAGTTATAGATCAATTTGAAAGAAATTAAATCTTAATGATATAAAGTCTTGTTTTTACAATCCATGATCACACCTTTTTCACTACTTATTTAGATCTTCCTCTACTTCAGAAATGTTTTGCAAACTTCACAATACAGTTTTTGCCCTTGTTTTGTTAAATTTATTCCTGGATTCCTTTTGTTTTGGGACTAATCAAATAGAATGTCTAAATTTCTTAGGTATTTGTTAACAATTTATGAAAATATAATCACTTTCTTTAATCTTTTGTCCTATTACCTTACTCAAGTCACTGTTTAGCTTTAATAACTGTACTGTAGATGATCAAGGATTTCTACATAAAGCACAAGAATCCACAAATGAGTTTACTTCTTTCTCTTTTTCCTTCGTGCTTTTGTTTCTTTACCTGACCTTCTTGTGATGTCAGGACATCCAATGCAATGATGAGAATGGATATTTTTTTTCTCAACTTGAGAAAAAATGTTCACATTTTCCACATCATGATGCTATCCTTAAGCTGTCCATGAATGCCCTTTATCTGTTTGACAAATTTTTTTAGATTACATATTGCTACAACTTTTAATTTGAAAGAACATAACATTTTATCAAATACTTATTTGCATTTATCAGACTTACTTGCTACTTTTTCTTCTTTACTCTGTCAACACAGTGTATTGCATCTCTTTTTTATGTGTTTATTTATTTGACAGGTAGAGTTATAGACAGTGAGAGAGACAGAGAGAAAAGTCTTCCTTTCGTTGGTTCTCTCCCCAAATGGCCGCCATGGCCGGTGCTGACCAATCTGAAGCCAGGAGCCAGGTGCTTCCTCCTGGTCTCCCATGCGAATGCAGGGGCCCAAGCACTTGGGCCATCATCTATTGCCTTCCTAGGCCACAGCAGAGAGCTGGACTGGAAGAAGAGCAACCGGGACTAGAACCTGGTACCCATATGGGATATTGGCGCCACAGGCGGAGGATTAACCAAGTGAACCACAGCATCTATTGATTTTGGAAAATTGACTTGAATTTTGGTGACTAAAACTATTGGCTGTGATACATTATCTTTTTAAACATAGCTGGACTTCATTTTCTAAGTTGTTGTTAATTAATTTTGCATCCTGGTTCGTGGGATTTACTAGCTTATAGAATTATTTTATTTAATGCACTCTTGTGATTTTGAAATGTTCCCTCATTTTGTATACTGTGAAAAAGTTTGTGTAAGATTGATGTCATTTCTTTTTTCAATAATTAAAAAAATTTACGAGTGACATAATCTAATTTGACAGTGTTCTTATTATAAAGATTTATTACTAATAGACTCAATTTATTTACAAGATATAAGATTATTCAGATTTTGTCCTTCATATCCTGTCAGTTTCTGTTAAGACTGACTTTTCAGAAAGTTTGCTAATTTAAGTTGTCTAAGTTGTTGGCATAAATTGTTCATTGCCTTGTGTTATTTTATATATATGACTGCACTACTCCTGTTAATAACTACTTTATCAATGCTGGTATTGGTAATTTATAATCTTGTTCTCTTTTTTCTTTTCAGTCTGTTTAGTAATTTGTACCTTTGATTGACTAGTATGATAAAAGTTTTCTTTGTTGACTTACTTTAACACTTTTATTGATTTCCATGTTTATTTTAATTATTTCCTTTTGCTTAGAATTTAATTTGCTGCTGAAGGAGGTGTTTTATAAATATTATATAAGTCAAATTGATTAATATTGCTATTCAGATCATCCATATCTTACTGATATTTTCCTTCAATGTTTTTATAAATTAATAATTATCTTTATAGCATATTTTGAATATTCCTATTTCTTGTATGTAGAATGATCAGATCATATCCTGAAAATTATGAGCATGATGTTACTCCAAAAATTATATTTTTTGTTTGTTTATGTGTTTAAGCAGGCGTTTAGCTTTGTCTTGGAAGCAGCTACTGAGATCCCAGGTTATTTCTTTTGTCTGTAACTGCAATCTGTCTCTTGCACGCATGGCTTACGAGTGAGTCAGAGATTCGACAGAGATTTCATAGCAATTGGAGCTACTCCACTTTGGCACTCTCCTCTCTCAGATTCACTCTTAATTTTATAACAGTTTTGGTTGTCCCAAACTCTGTCGTCTGTTCCTTCAGGCTGAAAACACTGCCTGTTCTATCACGGTTTTAACCATCATTTTTGTGCCACAGATGTCTTCCTTAAAGCTTAATGCCAGCAAGCAACAGCAGACCTACTCCAAGTCATTGTCTTGTTCCAATAATTGACTTCCCTCTACAATCTGCTACTTGGTTCACTCTCACATGCCTTTCTTATTTTCAGTGATCTAAGTGAGCTAAGGCTACTAGGTACTTATTCTGACATATCAAGAATGAAACAATCAATATTTAATAATTGATAAATGATACATGTGTAGCTGATTGTATTGATAGTCTCACTGCTTATGAAAGTTTAATTAGATTTAGAGCAAAATAGAATATACCTGAGTTTAGAGAACACCTATGACCAAAGACATTTACAAAGTTTATGTGAGCAAGCAGAAGTTTCTAGGAGTGGGCAGCATTTCAGACCAAAGACAGTGCAAAATGCTCCATCCTGTGACGTGGACTGACTGAACTCATGGTGGGAGAAATGACATACCACACAGAAACAAGCTGATTGCTTGTTGTTAGCATTTGCCGTATGCCTGATGGTCAACTTTTGGCTGCTTTCACCCTCTGATTCTTGAAAACTCAGCTTGTTTCATTGACTGAGGTTCAAGTACTTGGTTACAAGAATGCACTTTTAGGTGTGTTTACAACTTACTTGCACCCTAGGTTGTAGTTAGCTGTATTAGAGGCCACTATGGACCAAATTCATCACTCAAGTATGGAGGCTGGTTTACACCAGATTTAGTTTGATTCAACACAAGGGAAACTTATTCTTAATGAAATCTTTGAGTCAACTATTTCAGGTATCAAAAGGAAAATAAACATTGTCATTTGACTAATTATTTTATATGTGATTCAATTAACGGTTTTCTTTCATGTGTGCTACATTCAGTTCATCTGGACAATATTGCGCAGAATTATTCAGGAGATAATTAGCAAACTGTGGTCTTCAGATTACATCTGGATCACTAGCTTTTTGTAAAAACAAAGTTTAATTTGAACATAGGTATTCTTTTATGTGTGTCTGAATAGTGTTTTTGCTCTGTATTAACAGAGTTGAATGACTATGACAAAAACCATAAAGCCTGCAAAATTTAACATAGCTACACTTCATAGGAAGCCAAAATATTTCCTCTTTTTATAAACTTGACCTGAAGCAGGCTCACTGGGAACTGATTATCACTTCAGCCCACTGCATCATGGCAGCAGTTTTATTACTAGCCTCAAGTCTGCTGAGACAGAACCTTCAGATGTACAATAGCTTATAGGGAATGGGTTTGTTACTTCTAGACAGGCAGAGGGGGAACAAGAGAAGCTTGGGATCGACGATGAGCTGGGCCCCCAAAGCTTGAGAAAACTGCGAGTGGGGGTGAGGGTCTCATCTGCATAAGCCTCACTTGCACAACAGTTGAGGGATATCAGAAACGTGCTTTCACTGTTTTTTTTTTTTTTTTTTTGAGATTCATTTATTTACTTGAAAGGCAGATCTATAGAGAGAAGGGGAGAGGGATAAAGAGAGAGAGAGAGAAAGTCTTCCACTCTCTGGTTCAATACCCAAATGACCACAATGTTTAGGGCAGGGTCAAGCCAAAGCCAGGAGCCAGGAGCTTCCTCTGGGTCTCCCACATGGAAGCAGGGTGTCAGCACTTGGGCCATCTTCCTCTGCTGTCCCAGGTGCATTAGCAGGGAGCTGGATGGGAAGTGGAGCAGCTGGGACTCAGTCTGGCACCTATATGGGATGCTGGCCCTGCAGACAGCATCTTAATCTTCTGTGCAACAGAGCCGGCCCTTCACTGTGTTTTATGCCCCTTCTTGCCTGATGTGCTGGGCTAAAGCACTGGAGGACATCTTGTTTCTAGGAGGAACAGAAAGAGAGTCTGGGCTTCTCCGACCAGTGTTAACTTACTTGGAGATATTGCATTCCCAGTACATTGTATAATATTCTGGAGAACTAGAGAATGAGAAACAAGGGAGACTTGAGTCAGTCCAAAGCCACCAGCAAAACTATCTTGCACACTACAGAAAATGTTTGCTAAATACAATCTGGCATATAGAATAACTACTTTATCTTTATCGTTATACCCTACATGGATTGCAGGGCCCCAAGTACTTGGGCTATCTTCTGCTGATTTCTTAGGAGCATTAGTAGGGAACTAGATGGGAGGAAGTACAACCCAGATTCGAACAGGCTCTCAGATGTGGGATGCTGTTGTCAAAGGCAGTAGCTTAACCTACTGAGCCACACCCCCTCCCCCCCAGATAACGCTTCTATAGAATTCATTGTTCATCCCTCAGTAATTGAATTGCATTTTATGAGAATGTCTCATTTTACCAAAATTACTATCCTATTTTACTGTAATTATTTCGCTTTTATAAAATAGGACTTCAACTGTCATAATATTATATGTATGTTAGGGCTGAACATATAATTTTAAAGAAATTCTAAGTTTCTTTCTTTATAGTACAGAGCTTGACTATATGGACAAATGGCTCATTTTTCTAAAGTCCTGCTTGCCTTTAGTTTCACAATGTCTCCCATTTGCTGGTATTTCTTCTTTCTTTTTAAAAAGTTGTCATTTATTTATTTGTTAGAGAGATGGGACAGAGAGTTCTCCTTCTCTGGTTCACTCCCCAAATACCTGTGATGAAGTCAGCAGCCAGGAACTCCATCCAGGTCTGCCATGTGATGACATGGAACCAATTACTTGCACCATTACTGTGGCTTTCCAAGGTCTGCATTAACAGGAGCTGGAACAGAGAGTGGAGCCAAGACCCAAACCTAGGTACTCTGAAGTGGGAAGGCAGATGTTAACTACTAGCCTCACTGCCTGCTCATTCACTGGTATTTCTACATTACATTCTTAAACATAGCACCCCTATGAATAGCAGGAATCTAGTAAGATGGTATTATGATAATGAATTAAAAAAAACATTGATAGCTTTATATTTCCCATAGCAAGTTTCTCTTAGAATTTCCTTAGTCAAAAACAAGAGTGTCAAATTGTTAAGTCAACAACAGGAGTCACTGTGTACTTACTTCTCATATGGGATCTGTCCTTAATGTGTTGTCCAATGTGAAGTAATGCTATAACAAAATACTGAAACAGTATTTTACACTTTGTGTTTCTGTGTGGGTGCAAACTGATGAAATCTTTACTTAATATATACTGAATCAATCTTCTGTATATAAAGAGAATTGAAAATGAATCTTGATGTGAATGGAATGGGAGAGGGAGCAGGAGATGGGAGGGAAGTTATGGGGGTGAGGGAAGCTATTGTAATCCATAAACTGTACTTTGGAAATTTATATTTACTAAATAAAAGTTAAAAAAAAGAATTTCCTTATTCATCAATCTGATAGATGTTCTCTGATATCTTTATTATTTTTCTGATGACATTGAACCTTCAGTTGACCTGGGATTTAAAGATCACAAAGCAAAATTAAAGTAGAAGCAAAGAAATGTATTTCCATTGCTCATCATTACAATTGAATTTACAGTTCAATCAGGTAAATTGAAAACTATAATGCTTAAAAGAACTCTTAAAGAATCAATATTCTTTTCAGGAGCAGACTGGAAGGTAAACTTTAAAAGAAAAGCACTGATTTAGGTGAGCATACAGTTGCTCATAAATGTTCTTATAATATTCATTTTCCATGAATTTTTTAAATATGAAACGCAACATAGATAACTTTTAGGAGTCTTTTATTGAGTCTTCTATTTTCTCTTTTTCAGTACATGAGATGATAATCTGAAAATGACTATTCATTTAATATTCATATTATTCATATTTACCCCCCTTTAACCTCTACTTAAAACTCATGTGAATTTTAACATTTATATAGCTACATTGTTGAGTATCCATTTATTCTAACCAATTTTCTTTCTGAAAAATATTTAATTACCTTTTGCCAAGTCAGTCTAACAACAAAAAAAAGAATACTATAAATAAATACGATAAGTCCACATCTGGCCTTAATATAATTGTTGATTTTTGGGTGCAAATTTCCAGGACAATATTTTATTTTCCTCAGAGCAAAGAAACACTTTCTACGCCTTTCATGTCTAACAACTCAACAGTCTTTTGCTCAAGATTAAAAACTTTATTTTGTCTATGGCCAGTTGCATATTTATCACTTTCAAGGCAGTTGTATTTGAAATAAATGGAATTGAATGACTCTGAAATAATTTCTAAAATCCATATCTTGAGTTACTCTAAAAGGAAAAGACAATATTTAAAATCCCCACTATAAGAAGAGCAGTTCATGTGAGACACAGCTAAGCTGTAAAAGCCAAGTGCATATTTCATTGCTGCTTGATTCCTTGATTCTTTTCTGCGATGATCTGAATTCTTGGAGTCATGGAAATGGTTCGAGATATTCTTTTTCTTTTCTACAAACAGGTAGGCTCTATTAGTTTAATTTTTTTCAAGTGCATTTATTTATAATTATATGATATCCTTCAGGTGCACTAGTTATTCATCATTGTCATGTGACTCTTTATCAAAGCATGTTTGGATAATAAAGGTACAAAGATGTCTTGAGAAAGTTCATGGAAAATACGTAGTATAAAGAACACTATACATAATTTCAAACTACTTTTTAAGATTTATTTATTTATTTGAAAAGCATAGTTACAGACAGAGAGAAAGGGATCTTGCATCTACAGTTCCCTCCCCAGAGGCCACAACTGCCAGGGCTGGGCCAGGATGGAACCAGGAGCCTGGAACTGCCTCTGGGCCTCCCATTCGGGCAGGAGAAGTCCAAGCTCTTTGACCACCTCTCACTGCTTTCCCAGAACTGTTAGCTGGGAGCTGCATTAGAAGTGGAGCAGCTGGGCCTGAACGAACACTTATATGGGACGCAGACTTTGTAAGTGGCTTGTTGATCTTCTATGCCAAGACACCAGTCACAGATTTCAAATTATTTTTGGCACTAAAATATATTTATCCTACATTTGAATTTTCCATTGGTTTGTTTTAAATCTCTCCATATATGTGATGTTACATATTTCATGTAATATACATATATTGTATACCTGACATATATGTGTCATTCATTCATATATGAACTTAAACCTGTCTCCAATCATCTAAGCATACTGTCATCAGCATTGTTTTGAGATAGGTTATCAGGACATGACCACAGCTAAGCATTTTTTCTTTTACTTTCCTTTGCTTAGAATTTTTCACCAAATTCCACCTGAATGATTTATTGTCTCTTTTGGAGAGTCTCTGCGAAAAGTTTCATCATCAGAAAGTTCACCTGTAACTCACATTGTCAATTCTTACTGCCTTTCTTCCTTGGATTTTCATGGTCTAATCAGTGCCTATTTTGTCTTCCCTCACTAGAATTTTAACTGCATGAGAAAAGGGGCCACATCATGTTAATCTCTGTAGACTTACAACATGTGGGACAAAGCAAGTAGGTTGTCTGGATGTCAAATAAATCTTGTTAGGTGTATATTGAACCTTCATTAAACACACTGAGTTATTTAATTTTATATTTTACTAAATTATTATCTATGCAAAGTAACATAATTATTCACAAAAACTTAAAATCTTTCAATGTTAAGTAACTTTCTTTCAAAACTAACTTCTAAAGGAATTTTCAAAAAATGAATGTCATATTTTAATAATTTGTTAATCAGATAACAACTTGTATTCACAATACATTGCCACCATCATGTGTTAATATTCCATATAATATTGAGTTTATAAAAAGAGTTAAGTGAAGCTGTAGTTTCATAAAAGTGCCATAGAAGTGTGTAATGTATATTTAAGTGAATAGAATAAATGAAAAAATGAAGGTCTATGTTTTAGTGCATAAAAAGATAAGTTGCTGTTATCTGCAGATTTTGTTGATAGACTTTTATTCCTTAAAAGTGAATACATTTAGTTGATATTTTATCTTGTTCTTCAGCCAAATTTTTAAGATAAATGAAGGTCCAGGATAGTATTTTACTATGCACAATTTCCAATTCATCATTTTCATTTCAGCTATTTTCTCTTTCTCTCAGAGTTATTATTCTTCCATACTGCCAATAATGTTAGAAATACATCTTGAAGAGGCCGGTACCGTGGCTCACTTGCTTAACCCTCTGCTTGCGGTGCTGGCATCCCATATGGGCGCCGGTTCTAGTCCAGCTCTCTGCTATGGCCCGGGAGGACAGTGGAGGATGACCCATGTGCTTGGGCCCTGCACCCGCATGAGAGACCAGGAAGAAGCACCTGGCTCCTGGTTTTGGATTGGTGCAGCTCTGGCCGTAGCAGCCATTTGGGGGGTGAACCAACGGAAAGAAGACCTTTCTCTCTGTCTCTCTCACTGTCCAACTCTATCTGTCAAATGAATTAAAAAAAAAAAAAAAAGAAATACATCTTTGAAGATAAAACCCCAAAACTATTCAGAACCACTTTGTAAAGAGGCAACCAGGCTTATGAGGTCAACAGTTATTCCCACAATAAAAATGCTTAGTAACTGAGCTGAACACTGCTTTCCTCTATCCTGAATCCAGAGGCATCACTTCTAATTCCACTTACCTCTTCCTTTCAATCTCCACTTAAGTAATTCCCACAGCTCTTCTCTGTCCTATCTGTAGATGATCATCTTTATCACACACGTGACTTCAAGCATTTCCACAATACTGTCTTCCCACTATCTGTGTATATATGTGTGTTTTAAACATTCCACACAATTTCTTCGCCATATTCTCATCAAAATATCTATCTCTCCAAATCTTAGTGATTTGTAAATTATATTTATCTCTGTACTGAGATATATTTAAAATTTATATTTTGGCCATTATTTTCTGTCATTGTATATAGATCCTAATGTTATTCATGATAACTTTCAAGTTACTTTTGTTAAAAAACATTAACTAATAACACTTCTATGGAATTTTTGCCTATTATTATGAACATTATTCATAATGTATTTTTTCACAGATTTTTATTTTCTGGCTTTTTTAAGATTTATTTTTTATTTATTTGAAACAAGAGTTAGAGAGGAAGAGAGAGAGAGAGAGGGGAAGAGAGAGAGAGAGAAAACTCTTCCATCCTTCCATCCACTGGTTCACTCCCCAAATGGCTGCAACAGCCAGAACTGAGCCAATCCAAAGCCAGGAGCCAAGAGCTTCTTTCAGGTCTCCCACAGGGGTGCAGTGGCCCAAACACTTGGGCCATCTTCTACTACTTTCCCAGGCACATTAGCTGGGAGCTGGATCGGAAGTGGAGCAGCTGGACTTGAACTGGCACCCATATGAGATGCCAGCTCTGCAGGCTGGGGCTTTAATCCACTGCATCACAGTGCCGGCCCCTATTTTGTTGCTTTTTATTTCCCCCTGTAATGTGAATTGAAAATTATTTGTAACACGTTTCATAGATTAGGATACCAGCAAAATTACCTAGCTTTTTTTGTTACAAATTTTTGGATCATGTTATATTTTTGAACACTGTAACTGTTGATACCATACTAAAACAAATCTGTAATTAAATAGTAATGAGGATTAGACAAACATTTCTACATCAGAAAAGTTTCAGTCTATGTGTGTGCACATGTGTGTTGGTGTAAAAACTGCTATATTATTCATTGTTGCAGTGAATTTGTTTTCTATCTCTTTTCTGTTTTATATAGTAGAAAGCAAATTTTTGGTCTCCATGAATAAATGAGTTTTTTAAACTAGCCTATATTATACCATATATTTTAATTTTTACTGCATATTATATTTTATTCTACTCAGCACTGTACAACTTGCTTGTTTCAATATCCAGCTGACAGATACCACCACAATGATATTTATATTTTCCAGAAATTAATTTTCCTTGTGGAGGGGAACTTGGTTATATATATGAAAGTGTTGAATTTCACCTGTATGCTTGTGCTTGAATCTAAGCGCTGCCATCTGTACTTGATTCTTTGTCAACTTGGAATTTCCCTCTAAGATACAATTACTCTTTAATAAAATATAAATTTTTATAGCAGTTCCATATTGGTGAGATAAATTTTAAATGAATAAAATGTTAAAGTTGATTTATTCAATATTAATAAATGCTAATTTAGTGTTACTATTATTATAATTACAACAATAGCTCTGAGGGGCCTATGAACTTTTTTTTTCTGTTAGAGACATTTAAATTATAGGTGTAGGCTTATTATATTTGGCATCATAATCCATATTGTAAAATATAGAATCTAAGTCTTTTATATCAACCACTTAGCCAGCCTTTTTTTCTTTAGTTAGTTTCCTACTCATATTTCTAAGTTATAACTTCTTTGCAGTAATAGTCAGGAACCTTCAAGCTCTTGACTGAGAACTCAAGAGTACTAACTGATTTATATTTCAACAACAGAATCTTTAATAGAACCTCACCGGCTTTCTGTTCTATGTAGAAAAAAAGGAAGGAAGAGACAAGGGAAGGTGGGGAGAGAAGGATGGAGGAGGGAAGGAGGGCCTGAGAGAGGAAAAAGAAAGCAAGGAAGGAAGAAAGGGTAAAGGAGGAAAGATTTGCATATCTGCCTCTTGGTCCTACTTTAGAAACATGATCATTACAACCTGTTATCACCTGCCAATTTGCCAGACATAGAATGCTTGAATCATTCATCTGTTGAGGGAAATTTCAAATCTTTTTCCTTTTTTTTTTTTTTTTTTTTTTTTTGACAGGCAGAGTTAGTGAGAGAGAGAGACAGAGAGAAAGGTTTTCCTTCCTTTGGTTCACTCCTGCAATGGCCACCACGGCCGGCGCTGTGCCTATCCGAAGCCAGGAGCCAAGTGCCTCCTCCAGGTCTCCCATGCGGGTTCAGGAACCCGAGCACTTGGGCCATCCTCCACTGCCCTCCCAAGCCACAGCAGAGAGCTGGACTGGAAGAGGAGCAACTGGGACAGAATGCAGCGCCCCAACCAGGACTAGAACCTGGGGTGCCGGCGCCACAGGTGTAGGATTAGCCAATTGAGCCATGGCACCGGCCAATGTTTTTCAGTTTTAAAGTGAAAGAGATGGGGAGATGGAGACAATGGGGAGATGGACAGAGACAGCTTCCATCCTTTTGTTCATTCACCCAATTCCCAAAACAGTCAGTAATTCCTTCAAGCTGAAGCCAGGAGCTTGAAACTCTAGGCATTCTAGGATTAAAAGTAGAGATGCTAGGAGCCAGTGCAGTGGCGCAGTGAGTTAAAGTCCTGGCCTGAAGCTCCAATATCCTATACGGGCTCCATTTCTAGTCCCAGCTGTTCCTCTTCTGATCCAGCTCTCTACTATGCCCCGGGAAAGCAGTAGAAGATGACCCACGTCCTTGGGCCCCTGCACCCATGTGGGAGACCTGGAAGAAGCTCCTGGCTCCTGGCTTTGGATCGGTGCAGCTCTGGCCATTGCGGCCATCTGGGGAGTGAACCAACAGATGGAAGACCTCTGTCTCTACCTGTCTCTGTAACTCTGTCTTTAAAATAAATGAATTCATTAATTAAAAAGTAGAGATGCTAGTCTTCAAACCAGACACTCTGATATGGGGGCAGGGACAACTGTGCGTATCCCCAGCCAGAAACTTGACTGCTGTGCTGAACATTTTCTTCATCAAACCTTAAGCTTTTAAATGAAAAAAAATAATTGTAGTAGTTTCAATATAATTTTATCTTTTTTTTAAGTTTATGCCTGCATCAAATACATAGCATTTCTAAATGTATTTATCTTATAGGCTAAACTAAGGTATAAAGAGATGTTTCTCAGGCTTGGCGCTGTGGCACACTGGGTTAAGTCTCCATCTGCAGAGCCAGTGTCCCATGTGGGTGCCAGTTCAAGTCCTACTTTCAATTTGCTTCCCATCAGATCCCTGCTAATGTGCCTGGGAAAGCAGTAGGAGATGGCCTAAGTTCTTGGGCCCCTGCACCCATGTGGGAAACTGAATTAAGCTCCTGGCTTTGAGCTTCAACCTGGCCTAGTCCTGGTCATTGCGGCCACTGGAGGATCGGAGATCTCTTTGTTTCTTCCTATAATTCTGATTTGCAAATAAATATATAAATAAATCTTTTTAAAATGATGTTTCTCAATTTCTTTCTAAAGAATAAATTGGACTTCAAGAAAAATTTACAGAAAATAAAGATAGACATAGTACCATAGAATTTCCTGATTTAGAAAAAAATAATATTTTACATGGTCTCCTAATCTTTTTCTGTTACTCAAACCATATTATTTTCTCAGTTTTATCTGACCTCCCTCTATTGATATCTTCTTCATCTTCTTTATCCCAAACCACTGAGATTGTGTTTTATGATCTTTTTCATTTCCCAGTTTCTAAACTGTAATAACATTAGCATGTTTTTTCATAGTGTTCTTCAGGAAAGGATTTATTCCCCAAACTACTATGCCTGTAACTGGAAGAAAGCCTACAACTATTGGTAGTACATTATCACAAAGGATAGTAAAGGAAAGAAAGCCCTGCAAAAACAGAGAAGTACAATTGCTGGCATTCTCATTGTTGGTACACTGAAATAGAATAAAAAAGAAGAAGAACACCATAAGTGTTGTTTATGTTAAATATGGTAGAAGCAGTACTGTGAAGACAGTAGAATTGTGTATCTATTCCTAATCTCTATTGAAATTTTGAAGAAGTTAAACATTTTCCAGTAACTAGGACTTAAAAGCTACCATAATTCCCTGGTAGAACATAATCAGTCTCAGATCTTTTTGTTCCAAGACGTCATAGAAAACTGAGATTCAGTTTCATAAATTGAATTATAGGAATAGTTGAGTTCCAAAGAATTAACTTTTCAATCTAGAGAAATAAAAAAAGTTGGGACCTTGTTTGGAATGGAACCCCCATAAGCAAGTGAAAATTATTTTTCCCACAATCCCATGAGAACCTTCTGTAAATATGACAGAACTTGTCACTGTCTTGAATTAGCATTTCTCCATTGCCTGAATATGATACAGATTTTTTTCCCAATAGTTGATATTCTATTTTTTGGAAAATATCCTTACTTTCCCTTCTTGGCTTTTGGTTTAGGACATCGGATAATCCAGCAAGGGCCAGGGTGGGCCTGCTAGAGGAGTAAGGGTGCTATAATGCAAAGGAACTTCAGGGGGCACTCAATGTATGCAAACAGGAATTGGAAGGATTATATATAGGATCAGATTGTAGTGGTGCTTGACCAATGGCCTGAGGTTACATAAAGGAGCTTTGTTGATTTGGGATCATTCTCTGGGGACATCAGATTTAATACACTGCCATGACATTGGAGTATGGTGCTAATATACTTCTAGGATGATTCCTAAATCATGGAAAAACAAGACAGATTAAATGGCCAAAATGCCAGAATTTGCATGGCATACAGGTATTTAAGGATTGAAAGACTCAAAGATGTAATCATGTTAGTATGGTTATTTGGTGCAGCTAGATGCCTCAATTAAAAGACTATAGTCTACAGAAAAACAGACAGTATACATCATTTTCCAGATCAATAAGGAACCTGCTGATGAGAGAGGCTCTAACTCCACTAAGAATCTTATGGGATGCTTTTGTTTCTAGACCCTGGGTGGTGACAAGAGAATGAGCTTACTGATACTAATGGGGATGATGGAACTCTAAAACCATATAGGCCAAGTGGCAGTGCTTAACTGTGAAAAGACAGAAGCACACATTTATAACAATTGTGTGGCAAGACCAGACTTGGGTTAGAGACAACTGACTAACAGACAATTATAAATATGGCACATAGAACATGGGATTTCTACAATAAAAAATCGGCTAGCAAGTTATACAAATATTGCTTAATCTGTAAATAAAAATAAATGGATGGATAATTAGAAGGATGAAAGAAGTCTCCCTAATAAAACTCACTATTTCTTGCTCAGTGTCGTGTCTTTAACAAGTTTTCAATGTCTTCAAGAGGAAAAACTATAGCACTTTGGGAAGTGAACATAATAAATATTCCCTAAGGACCTCCTCCAAAGGGTCTCTGGCCCTCTGGCCATGTGATAGTACTTTTATGCTGAAAACAACAAAAACCTTTCAAGGGCTCTTCACCACAGGGTTTGATTTCACATTGAAGGTTCCTATCATGACTCCCTATTATCAAGATAGCATATGGAGCCCAAGTAATAAACTCCAGACCCATGGTCATGATTTCTTCAATCTCTTATTGTATAAATACTTCAGCAGTTGGCACAAATTACACATTGATTTTCTATTGTATGAGATTAAAAATGATAGGAAAGGTGAAGTGATACTGGCCCTGCCCCAGCCCGTCAAGAAGACAAAGCAAAACAATATCACATCATGGGAATAATGATGCAAATCAGTGCCACATTGAAAGTCCTCAAGAATGCAGAGGCGAAAGTACTCATTTTAGCTGCATTTAATGTACCACTTTAGTCCATGCAAAAATCCAATGACCCATGGAGTAATAAACTATTATAAAATCATTGAAAAAGACACCTCAGTTGGAACAGTTGGGTCACATAGAGAATCTTTGCTAAAGAAGAGGAAAATTGGCCTCAAAGTATATTAAGAGACCATTAATTAAATGAAAGCATAATTTTCAGAAACAGTTCACTGCACTGGACCACAATATACGTGTACAGTCTTTTCTCAAGATGCTCTTGACTCTCTGGCTGTATGTCATATTTTGAAGAGATCTGGACCTATCTGACATCTAAAGAACTTTTCATTCTTTCTCTATGCTGATAACATTATGTCATTGGAGTGGATGGATAAGAAATACCATGTGAATTGGAAACCTTAGTAAGAAATCATGCTTCAGAAAGAGGGTGGAAAACCTGATGAAAATCAGAGATTTGCAATGTTGTAAAATATTTGCAATGCAATAAAGTATTAGGTGCTCTGATTTCTGAGGCATGCAGGGGCATCACTACTGAAATAAAATTGTTGTTATTACACTTGATGTTTCACAAGCAAAGAAGAAAGCACAATGCCTGGTAGGCCTCTTTCAATTCTGGCCAGTGTTTCCCACATTTGGGAGTACAGTCTAACTTACATACTAGGTGACATAAAAGTCAGCTATTTTTTGTGAAGGTAACAGGAAAAAAAGACTCTGCAGTAGATCTACACTGTGCTACAAACAGCATTGCCTCTTAGGATATACAGCAGGATTCTCCTTTGCAATAGAAACATTAATGATGGGAAAGACCCTGTGTGAAGTGTCTCATGGCTCAATGAGAAAATCTAAAACAGATACCTCAATTTCTGAAGCAAGGCTGTGCCACCTGCCGTGCCATGCTATAGACTTTTAAAAATATTCTGAAATGATTCTAGATCTTAAGAAATGTCTACTAATAAAATCTCAAGTGGCCATGCAGCAAAAATGGCTTACAACCAGCTTGAGTCTTCCCTAAGGTTGGTTGAGATCAAACAATCTAATTTGTAAGCTACAATTTCTATATAAAGAATCAAGGATGAAAAAGAATTAAGTATGAGCAGAGTGTCATAAATATGTTTTATATAGGTATGGTCTCAGTTCTCACTTTTAGGTTTGACATTAAACTGCTAGAAACCCAATCGTATGGTATTATCTTTGCCTAGATTAAATTTCTCCTTCTGGTGTAGTTTCTTGCAATGTTGCCTACCTGTTCCTCATATCCCTCCAGACTTTCCATCAGTATCTTCGCACCTGACACCTCCAACCTTTCTGAGATCCATAAGCAAAACAAATTCCTCTGCCATCTTTCACTAACACATTTCTTCTGTTTCATGCAGTGTACTTTCACCTCCTCACTGCTTAACACTTAACTGACACACCTGAACCCAGCTCCTCCATTGTTCCTCTATAAAGGGGACAATGACCACTTTGGCTTATAACCACTTTGCACAGAAGGACCTCAAGGGTAAATTAGAATAAAACCATAATAACCCAAGACATAAGTAAATTATCTAAGAGGCATAAGTAAACTATCTAATAATTGACCCTGAACTCCATGTCATCCATTGTTATTGTACTATAGTATGTTTTTCAGCTGATTACCTATGTCTGTATGGGAGATATTCTTTGTCACATTGGCAAATGAAGAATATGCCTGAAATTAGTTTTCAGATGTGTTTCCTGGAAATGGGTGGTGATTGTGCTGAAGACCCCACCAGTAGAGGCCATAAGAGGTAGGAGAGAGTAAGAATACTCAAACTGAAAGAGCTTTGGATGGAACATCCAGTCACCCACATTATATGGAAAGATAAGTACCTATGGACAGTGATTTATGGTTCTTCTGGGTGGTCAGTGTTCAGAAAGGAAAGATATTTAAAAATTGGAATCCTGAGGTAGAGACAGGTAGATAACCTATGGGAGAGGGCACAAATGAACAATGTTTATTTTGCTTGATAACATTTGCCAGAGACTATACAACACCATTTAAACAGAGTGATTTGTCAAGGCAACATTGATCATACATCAGTCATCAGTCACACTACTGCTTCTTGTACAATGGGTACATAAGCAGAGTAGTCAGGGTGACAGGTATGTAAATTATACGTGGATCCCAAATAACAAGTTCCCACTTATCAAGGCTGATAAGTTTCTGCTCTTCCATGAGTCTGAATGCCAGAAAGTGAGACTAAAGCTGAATTCTTACAATGGTATTAACAATCTGGGAGATCAAATGGTTAAGTGGTTGTAAATTAACTATATTGAACTTCTTCTACCATGGGAGAGGAGGAAAATTACTTTGAAAGTAATAGACACTTATTCTTGGTATGGGTTTGCCTCCCTTGTCACTTGGTGCTTCAAGTTTCTTATCCTAAAGAACCAAGAGAGAAGATATCAAGTTACCACTGTTTCAGAGATCAATGACTTTTACCATTAGGAGAAACTAAGACTCCATTAACAAAATTTTGAAATGGCAGTTATGCTTGGCATAGAAGTAATCTACTTGCACATCTGTTGCTACTCTCTTGTCTGATTTTGATAATAACTGAGAAAAACAACAGCTATAACCTGCAAAGAACACAATGAATAGATGCTCAGAACCCTCAGACTTGGGAGACTGTATTATACCAACAGTAAGCCACCAAGATCAACATAAGTACTCCTGCAGGGTGAGAGGTATGCTGCAGAGACTGAAGAGGGTAGATATGATGAGTTTGAGTTGCACACCTGAAACTGGTTACATGCAGAAGAAGCCATTCACCTTGCTAACCCAGTAGAAAATAGCTACCAGAAATCTGGAGGAACTATTGTCAGGGTGGGCAGACATGTAAGTCAAGTGGATCCTAACTGCTCAATGCGTGGACTGTGGTGGATGGCTTGATGAGCCACCCATAAATACCTTTGGGTACGAAGGATCATGGACACTGTTAACAAAGTGCTCTAAGCCTTTATCCTTGTATAAAAACTGCCTTGACTTAAGTTAACCTCAGTGCTCAAGTCACACTTCCTCCCTGGGTCTGCCCACATCTGCTTTCTCGCCGGTTAATTCTTGAATAGAAAATCCCAGCCTTTTTTGCCTAACTTGAGAAAATTCTGAAGGGTAACCTCAGCTTCAGTGCTCTTCACAGTGTTAAGTGAAACCTCTTTGTAGTCTGAAATACAGACTAACTTCTTCTTTTACCCAATTCTTTCTTTTCTTCATTGTAACCGAAGTTTGTCCCAAGAGACATCCTCAGTAAAAGCTCCAGGGATTCTAATTTGCAACCTGACACAGAATACATAGTCTATATATGCCTTAAAATCTAATTGCCAGGGGTGGGTATTTAGCCTAGCGGCTATGATGCCCCCATTCCACACAAGAGTGCCTGGGCTTGTTGCCCAGTTCCAGCTCCCAACCCTAGCTTCCAGCTAATGCAGACCCTAGGAGGCAGCAGTAATTGTTCAAGTATTTGCTATTCATGCTCAAGAACTAGACTGAGTTTTCAGCTCCCAGTTATGAACCCACCCTGCCCTGACTGTTGTGGGCATTTGGGATAGTGAATTGGCAGGTAGGAGCTATGTCTGTCTATGTCTCTCAAATAAGTAAGTACAAAATTGAAATATAATTTCCAATACAGTTTTTCACCAGTCACAAATTATGGTGTGTAAAATTACAGCTTTTTCCCCTTAGAATTATCCTTGATACATGTTTGTTCAATGAAGAATATCAGTAAGTAACCAAATAAAAAACTTGACCTAATCTTCTGCAGCTAAATCTCATTAATATTTTCTTTCTTATTCCTCATATGTTAAACACAATGAGATTTTATATTTCTTTGTTGCCCCTCTTTAAATATTTAATTAATTCTCACTTCTGAAATTAATATGAGTTGTAGGTATTCTTGAGCTCTTCTGTACAAATATTTCCTGGTATGGACAATTAACTATTGTGACTTTTGTAACTTAACATACCTCCTCAAGATCTAGAAGCTACAAAACCATCCTAAAACTGTTGAATGTTTTGTTTAATTGGCTTGGCACACAAAACCTGTATCAAGTCTAAGATACTAAAATCATCACATATTGTCTTCTCAAATCTATTACATAAACATCACTTTGGCTTTCAAAACCAGATTTTATTTGTTCACCGCTTGTTTCTGTACACAGCTTAAAACAATCCTATTTAGACACAAAAAGATAATCTTGGAATACAACCTCCTTTGAAGGCTGTTAGTGTTAGATCTCTCCCTCTGGACCTCAAAAGATACACAGGGGAAAGAAGACCAGTGTGTGTGCCCATGCAGATCATCTCTCCACTCTCCCACCACGCTCTGTTTGTAAGGATGTACTCCTTGTACCACATTTACTGGTTCTGATGATTTCTGGTGTCCTGAGGGGCTCCCCCAAGGGGAGTTGCAGCAGAAAGGCAGAAGGAAAAAAGGAGCAGAGGGAAAGTGAGCTCAGAACAGATTTCCCATCTCACTCCATGCAAGGTTGCCTGGAGCCAGCTGTGACCAAAATCATGGCTTCTCTGAAGACTGCAAACTCCTCACAAGTCTCTTTGCAATCACCAAGGGCTACATTCTTTCTGAAGGTTTTTGACTTGGTATGCTAGCTGCTCGGGAGCAATTGAACCTCAGGTTACTGTCTTATTCCTGTGATTTTCTCATCCCTATCTCTCATAAATAATTACTTAATTACTTCTTAAAATAAACTGCCTGCTAATTTTTATTCATGTTACTTCATATAGCACATGAAAACATTATATGATTATAGCCTGTGTGGGCTGATACAGATACACATTATAGCTATGATATACCATGTTTTTGGTTGAGAAATAAAATTACAGCATTTTGAATTTTCCTTTATATCATTCAGGGTCTTTTTTCCTCTTTATTCATTCTCAGAGGATGGCTGCCACAACCTGGGAGCAAATGCCTCCTCTATCAGGGTGAGATGTCTCGTCCATGATGATTCTCTAGACAAAGCCCTTCTTATCCTTGGCACCAGCATGATCTTGCATTTTTTGCAGAGAGCTCTGGATTATCTGGCCCTCCAAACTGGCATCTAGTCATTGATCCACATATGTTGTAGTCTCATTTGACAAATTATTTCACAGCAGAATTTTCTCTTAACTCTTTTGCTCTGCTCCTGCATAATATGAAGACTTCACTTATATTCTGCCATACTTATCGAGGTCCCAGGAAACTGACATGTCACAGGCTCTCTTGATCAACCCTTCTCTATTGCCTACATTCTAAGAAATCAAGCACACATACCCTTTACTGTGTTCTTTGCCAAGTCTGTCTGGGTTTCTTTTTCCCTGGGAATTGTCACAGGAGAAAGATCCTCTCATTTTTCCTAAATTCCCAATGTTGCCTGAACCTCATTCATACTGGTAACAGTTCTGTTTTTTGCCTTTTCTTAAAAAAAAAAAAAGATTTACTTCATTTATTTGAAAGAGTTTCAGAGAGAGAGAGAGGGAGAGAGATCTTCCATCTGCTGGTTCACTCTTCAAATGGTCGCAATGGCATGAGTTGGGCCAGGCAAAAGCCAGGAACCAGATGCTTCCTCAGTTGAGAAAGATTTCTTATAAAATATATCACTTTGGATAAAACATTCCTTTTCCTCTTGATTTTATGTTCCATCTCAGTGAGAAAGCCCCAATTTAGTAGACTAATTTTTTCTTATCAGTTTTCCATAGCAATGATTTTTTCAAAACATACATTTAATCCTGCTTAAAATACTATTAGGCTTTTATACCACTGATTTGAATCCTGAGAACTTGCTCTACGGAAGACAAACAACGTGGTTAATGAATGAGCAGATAGGAAGGTGATGTTAGCATAGTTTTATTGGAAAAAGTGAGCAGACAGAAATTGCTACTTCTGATAGACCAAGCAGTCATCTCAGTAAAGGGCCAATCTCTGTTCAGAACTGAGTTTTCAAGGACATGGGGATGAGTCTCCCAGTTCCGGGAAAGCCTGGGTGGGGGAGTTTTGGGATGTGGAGTTCTCCGCAGGGGAGGCAGGCAAGAGGCTGAGTCCCATTCCCAGGAATTGTTTCCTCATTCCACTGTACATATATTTATTTGCTTTAAACTTCTCATTTTCTTTGACCCCTCTAACACACACAGGCTGATTTCTACTTAGCTGCCTTAGCATCTTTCCTATGTGATGGCACAAGGATATAAGCCTCAGCCATCGTAATTTCTTGTATGAAAGTAGATAAAATTCCTTGTTACCCCTTGCTTCTGCCTTCTTTCAAGAGACTAGCTCAGCTCCATTAGCCCTGTATTGTTCCTCCATCCCACCCCACGCATTCTTTTCCAGGTTTGAAAGCCCGTGCAAGACCTGAAAAGCATTTATGAAGAAACACCTCGTTTCGTTGCTCCCCACCCTAAGATATATAAAGCCCAGGCCCCTGGAAGACTGGGTCCTCTGCTACTTGTTTGGTCAGTGTGCACGCTGGCACTTGGCCGCCCACCTCTGCAAAATTTTTTCTTGAATAAATTTGTTTTGGCTGTGAGTTTGTATCCTGTCTCCCCTCTGTTCTGCATCCCTTTTTCTTACACCATATGCTGAGGAAAAAAATACACTTAAAAGATATTTATATAGTATATTTATATTAATATAAAGGATACTTCAAAAATTTGTGGAAAACAGAATTAATGATGGGTTTTGTGATGAAAAATGTTTTTTGAAATTCATGAGTAGTCTTCTCATAAGATCTCTTTCTCTCTCTTTCTCTGCCTCTTTGTATCCCCTCCTTTCAAAGAAATAATTTTAAAAAGGCAGGCATTCATAAATTAATATGATACAGCATAATTCTTGTAGTAAGCTCCATCTGTGTTGTCCCATCATTGAAATGACATTATTGACACAATTGTACTAATATTGTTTCTTATACAACTTTTTTTTAAAAAATTGGTTTATTCATTTGAAAGCAGTTACAGAGAGGCAGAACACAACCGCTTTTTAATGAGATAATTATCTTGCCTACTACTGCCCAGATGCCTCTAAGAAGATATGCTTTATAATAACCCTTTATTCTCCATGTTAGTCATACATTACTTGTATAGTATGGCTCAATCATTCCTATTACATTTATTGTGCAACTTCTTTAGCATTGTTCATGATACTTTTCAGAACAAAAAGAAAAAAAATGAAGCAATCACTTTAAAAACCAATGGCTTTATTGATGAATAATACAGCTTCTATTATGCTATTACTGCCAACAATTTCCAACTGCAAAACAAAGAGCAAATGATGTGGTACTAAAAAGTAGGAGTTTAAAAAACAGAGTGATCACTAGAGGTCAGAAGAGACAAAACAAATCAAATTTCTTAAGGGAACAAGGAATTGAGCTTGTTTCTGAAAACAAGAAAGTATTTGATAGAAAGAAATAAGATATTGGATCTGGAATATATCTACATAGTTTTTGAAACCATTGAAAAATCCCCAGATTTAAAGAGAGATAGAGAGAAAAAATCATCTTTGTGTCTGCCATCATGGATCAGCAAAGCCATTCCCACCAAAATTCCTTCACCTCTACAGACTGGGCCACTTTGCTTATCCACCAACATTTCAGGTATTGCTTTGAGAAAAACAAATAAGAAAATATTAGAAAAATAAACTTCATTATAATTGATTGAATGCTGTTTGTGTCTCTGATTGCCAGAAGACAATACACTAATTACTGATTTCTTGCCCGCATTCTTCTACTTTGCTATTACTAAATAAATCTGGATTTATTAAGAATGATCCATAGAGTCAAATGCCATCCCATACTCAGTGTAATGCTAATTCCTGTTGCTAAAATGGTCTCTTTCTTATCCAAGAAATGTAATGCATATGTTTCTTATTATAGAATTTCAATAAAATATTGATGTACTAAGACTTTATCCATTTACAGGATATGGGGTCAGGAGTTCAAGAAGACGGGCAGTCTATTGAAAACCTCATCATGGGAGGAGACTGAAAATGCAGAGATTCTGGACAGAAGAGAGAATGCCCTGCTGCCAGCATAGCATGGATTTTGCTCCAACAAATTTGCAGTCACATTATGGCACTAGACCGGACTCTGTGAAGTGGGAGTTCAAAGGAATATTTGTAGCATTTTGTTAAATGGGTCATATTGATGTGTTTTAATGTAATTATCTTTATGGATATTACATTATTATTTAATTTTTAAGTACTTTATATTTTCAGGAGTATAGCACAGAGACTCTGAAATCTGCTTTACATAGCAATTGCTAATTAACTGACTTAGCCTAAGTTAGGTGAGAAAAATCTTTAATTAGAGACAGAATCCCTTCATTCAAACATATATGCATACTATGAGCTGAATGATGTAAATTTTAATGAAAAACGTAAAAAAATTTTGAAAATGACTAAATTCACTCTTCAAAATGAAAAAAAAAAAACACCCATTTCCAAATGTTTGTTAAAAAATGACTTAGCTATACAGTAGTTCTGGTCCTATGCTCCTGATCGTCTCCCTAATGCTCTAATGTAACTATCTGAATAATTTATTTTCTGAATTGGCCTTGATATATTTTTCAAGGTTGTGGAGATCCTTTTGCAAAGATTCAAGTGGAGTTATTGTGCTTTGCTATCTGGGCTGTGTGTCTTCCTCGGGGGTCTTAGTAACTGTTTACAAACTGAGTAAAATCTTAGTCTTTAAAACATAAGAACTTTATCAATTGTCTTCTACAGAGAGCTTCACTCCCCTTCAACTTCTTCTGCACAATGCTAGCCTCCTGTTTTACGACTTATGGTGAGACTGCATCCTGTAGCCTCTGTCTCTAACCTGAACACTGCGAATCACTGTGATTGACAGGATTGTCTCTGTTGGCTGCATTCTTAACATTTGAAATTTGCTTCCTGGTTTTAATGGGAGTGAGAACAGTTTTGCTTTTTAATCCTCTTGACTGAAGGCAAGTTTTTAACTTAGCAGATGAACTGAAAATAATAGCCCCATTCTTCCCTAGTGCCACAGCATGTCCTTTCTAATAAATAACGCCTCATCTGTAATGATACCTCTGGATGCTGTTGTGTCATCACTTCATGACCACTTTTATGTAAACTACCTTCTTACACATAATATTTGACTTGACCTTTATCTGATGTATTGGCAGAAGAAGAAATACACACACACATAAATATGTTTGTTTCTGTTTAATCTTTTGTCTCTGGTGCCCTATAAAACTGTACCTTAAACCAGCGCATTCTGGGATTATTGCCTTGGAGCGGGAATGGTGTCCCTTCATACAGAGAGTAGAATCAAATTACATACTTTTAAGTCTCTAAGAACTCTTGAAAAGCAGAGTTTTGATTTGCAAGGACAAATCTTTTAGAGAGAGAAAGGTTTTAGAATTCCGAAAGCCTGATTTTGCATATCAAAAGCAAAATCCCAAAGGAATAAAGGCTTAGGGCTTCTGCCTTCTAAAAAATTTTCTTTTTTAGAAGAGCCAGTCTCCCCCTTTCCTTACCTCTTTTGCCATTGATGACCTGAGAAATGATGAGCCTTGTAGAAAAATCGCTTGTAAGCTTCCTGTGGGGGGTAACATAGTTGATAGAATGAGAGGAAAATGGCTAGGCAGAGAGGGCCGGCAAATGCTTACAGACCATGTGGTTCAAAGGAGCATAGGCAGAATACTCAGATGAAAGGGTGACCATTGATCAAAACTGGGAGAAGGTCGAGAGTGAAAGGGTGAATGATTAATTAAAAAGCAGGCATAAACCAACAGTCCAGGGCAAAGAGGGCATATAGCTACCTTAAAGTGAGGCCTAACATTTCTGAGAGTCAGACATAGAAGGAAATCACAGAGCTTATGGAAAGTATACCTGATGCTAGGACAATAGATGTCTCATTAGGTGCCAGAGAGAATAGATAGTGATAGAGAAAGATCGTGGACATCTCAACACATTGCAGGTATCCAAAGATTCCTCCATCCTTAATAAGACCAGGGAACATAGCAGATAGACCAAGAGCAAAAAGAGAAATTTATAACATGGTAAAGAAAATAATTCATTGTCTCATGTGAAGTTTTGAGCCAACATCCGTATGTACATTCCGTCTTTAATTAAAAAAAAAATCTTGACGTTTGCGTGGAGAGTAAATTACACTAACTATTCCTTAGCTAGACAGTGCAGCAAGTATTGCTTCTATTTTCCAGGTGAAGAAGCTGAAAGTCAAAAACATTTACCAATCAACTGAAAATTTTGAAGTATACAAAACATTGTGCTTTATGAAGACCTATGTCATTTGATTCTTTGTGCAATATTTAGATATTAGAATTCATTTTCCTATTTTTGCTAATGTAGAGTTAACCTTTAATCCATACTTTTCCTTGATATTGGAAGGAACGTTTGGAGGCCAAAGAAGGATGCTAAATTGGTGTGGCCAGGCTAGTGTTTGGCTGTTTATTTTCCTTGATGGTAGGCGTGTCTAGTAAATGATCCTGCTTCCCGTTTTCGGTGTTTCTTCATAAACTATCTATCAAAAGCTAGTTACTTTTTAATACCTTTATTACCTGCAATCTTCCTTGTCCTTATACTGAAAGTTCCATGAAGAAAGGAAATTTGTCTCTTTCGTTCAGTTTTATAACATTATATCTAAAACAATGCCACCCACATGCATTTTTTTGTTTAATTCCTTCACTAATAAACAAAATAGTGGGCCTCATCATGTATGATGCTGGAATAAACAAAAAGTTGGCTTAGAATTTCAAGTATCCAATTCAGATGATTTTAATGATAGTGAGTCTCATTAATGTCATTGTACTGCTTGTGAAATACATGATAATAGGCATCTCAGGCCTCAAATCCTGTAATGTGTCAGGATCATTCAGGCAACTTGCTAAAAATGTGAGTTCTGAAATTCCATTATTAAAGATTCTGCTTTCAGGGTGTGAGCATTTGGCACAGCTGTTAAGATACCACCTGTGAGACCTGCATCATATTGGTATGTCTGGGTTTGAATCCTGTTTCTGTTTTTGATCCAGTCTGCTAACACACATTCTTCCATGTAATAGGTAGTGGTTCACATGCTTGGGTCCCTGATATTCATGACCAAGACAGGCTGAGTTCCAGACTCCTGCCATCAACCTGACCCAATCTCAGCTGTTGTGAGCATTTGGGGGTAAACAGATGGTGGAAGATCTCTTTCTGTTTGTCTGTCTGTCTGCCAGTCTGTCTGTCTGTCTCTCTCTCTCTCTCTCTTTCCCTCTCTTTATTTCAATTGAAAATAAATAAATAAATATGTTTAAAGAGATTCTGCCTTAGTAGATCTCAATTTTATCGGACTATTCAATTAATCATCATTTATAAATACCCTGAATAACATGATCAAGTGGCATTTCAATTTAGACTCCAGAATTATTATTCAGATTTTACTCTTTTATTTATAAACTGACTTCAAATTTAAGTATACTTTATTCTCTAATGGTAAGTAAAGTTTTAGAAATCAAAGAATCATTTAGTCAATCAAAATGGCTGATAAGCAATATATTAAAATCCTTTCAATAACCTTTATTGACAACATATTTTTAATGAAATCTCTTTGTTAATATAAAAAAAGTCAGGAACCAGTGAGGTCGATTTTATATTTAAAGGAAAAGGCATTGCAATAATTTGAACAATTGATTCACTTATCAAGCAAATATCACATTTTGACCACTCTGATACCATGTTTGTAAAATAAAATAGAGCTTTAAAATGTGATTATTTTTCTTCCATGCAGAAAATTTAACTTGGCTCATGAGAAAATCACAGTGCCATTGCTATTATCTCTTTATCGACAGATGACAGATATACATTAGAGTATTCAAAACCTGTGGTCTGAAACCTGTTCTCGAGAGGACATAGAAAAATGAACACTCATCTCTGAACTCTAGCGGTAGCGTGCTTTACACATTCTTCCTGAAGCTAATCCAACATCATTTCATTTCCAAGAACATGAGAAAAAATGTAGCTTTAATAGAAATACAGCCATGCCATAGTGGCTTCTGACATGAATGCTCTATTGTCTGCCTTCATCATATTAGACCCATTAGGAGATTTTGTACATAGTAGGCTTTTGATACCAGCTGTACTCTGACAATTCCCGAATCTCCAGTTCTGCTCATATCCAGTGATCTGCTGGATTTACATATCAAAGTAAAGTTCGCTACTATTGGCCTATTCTGAAGTCCATTTTAGGAAAAATAAGCCCCAAATTAATGTTTGGTTTGTTGTAAAGTATGTATTCATATGGCAGTGGCACGTACAGAATTTAAAAGCAACTAACCGAAGAAATAATGATATGCAGTTAGTGTGAAACACATTATGCAGATAAGCAATTTGTTAAAAAGAAAATAAAATTATCTTGAAATCCTGTATTTAGCACACAAAATTTAAAGATTTGCTGGAAGCATCAAAACAGTCTGACATAGATCTGTATAAGTGAGATTGAAGTAGCAAATTTCAGTAATACAAAGCCTCATAGAATACATTTAAGTTTGCAAATAACCTGAAAATATCCAAATTTAACACTGTAAATAAAGTAGGGATTTTATTTTTACCAAATTTTGGGAAAGTGGAGTAATAGACATGAGATATTTAAATTTGCAAATTCTACTTTTCTTGGTTTGTATTATCTTGAAAAGATCTGATGATATCCAAGAGAGGTGAATTAGCAAGTTATTCATGGTTTGTGTGACACTCATTTAATTAACTGAATTAATCATGAACAGTGACATTACAGAAGCTATCCAATCCATTTACTATATAATAATATGTTGGTTAACACTTAAGAAAAGTGGCCAGTCATTAAAAATGTATCATTGTACATTGTGCTAACATTAATCAGATCAAATTAATGTACTGTTACTTTTAACTTAAACAGGCATTAATGAACACTTCATCATTTCAAAATGTTGCCATGACATATTATCAAAATATCAAATACTTAACTTAATATTTATCATAAAAGGTTCATTTCATACTCAGGTTAATAACAATGTTGTGTTTTTCATTTACTTTCATTATAATTAAAAACTGGTGTTATAAAAGCTTTTAAATTATTTAAATGTGTAACAGAATCACCTTCAAAGTGGTATCTGTGAATAATAATAATATGCTCAAAGCTATGCATATTCTTTTTTATATTTTACTTTTAGCCAGTAGATCAGTTCATTTCTATTAAGAGACAGAAATATGACTTCATATTAATGATAGAATCAAAACAGATGGAGCTATCTAATGGTTCAGGCAGGAAATTGGAGTAGGAATTATAGCTTCTTACCCTTACATCTACCACTGATTCACTGAATGACCTTGGGCAAATTACTTAAGCTGCCAGGTCAAATTTTCTAAGTGCACATCTTCTTTTTTTATGCCCAGAGCACATATTAACAGAAAAGGAAACTCTAGAGATACAGAAAAAGGAAATGATATAATATAGAGTAAAGGAAAAAGCCTTTGGCATGAAAGAGATTAAGTGGCTTACCCAAAGTTTCACAGTTAGTATGAGGACTACTAGGGATTCAAATTCAAGAATGTGACTCATTGAGTCTTAAATTCAAAGTCTAAAATATCAATACAATAATAGCTATTTTGAATGTTGATTAGGATGGTATGAGTTTATAACATTTCTAGAAAATTATAGGTACCTTATAGTTGCAGTATTTTTAGTCTCTTTTCCAACATCAATTGCTACCAGTTTTTGTTCTTGCAATGTTTCACCAAGTTATGTGTTTATTTAATCTAGACTCTATTGTCATAAACCCATGCTTAGCATTTCTCACATAGGGACTCATTAATCTAAAAATTGTTCATAGGGGCAGCTCTGTAGCTTAGTAGGTTAAGCCTCTAGCTGTGGCACCTGCAACTCATATAAGTACCAATTTGTGTCCCAGTTGCTCCACTTCTGATCCAGCTCTCTGCTATAGCCTGGGATTGCAGTCTAAGGTGGCCCAAGTGCTTGGACTCCTGCACCCACGGTGGAGACCTGGAAGAGGCTCCTGGCTCCTGGTTTTTGATCAGCCCAGCTCCAACCATTGTAGCCATTTGGGGAGTGAACCAGTGGAGAGAAGACCTTTTTCTCTGTCTCTCCCTTCCTCTGTCTGTAAATTTAAAAAAATTAAAAAAAAAATTATTCTCCCTGACACTATTTTGTTCCCATATTTATTTCAGCCTTCATGTTTTCTATCATATACAGTGTTGCTTAAAACATTGTCTAGTGGGGTTTTTCTACAAAACAAAGAAGACTGGGACAGTGCACTTTGTAACATGAACATTTCCCAGGCATGCAAAAGTAGAATCTGAAAACAAGGGTGAAATGTCTTTATCTGTTCTTTACTGCCCACATTCATTAACCTACCACAGCACAATGATTCTACCTCTTATATATTATTCAAATAGACCCATAAATTTCCATCCAAATTGACATTTCTCTAATTCAGGCTTACATGATTTCTTAGAAACTTTGGACTAATTTCTTTGTCTCTCATGTCTACTCTCCTGTTCTCCACATGACCTACATGATACATTCCTGTAATCCTTTTAACTTCAGTAATAATCTAGCATATTAATTCTAAGCAAGTCTGAATAATTTCTAAATTTTCTGACAATAGATCTTTGTGCTTTCTTCTCTACTAAAAGGGTCATCCTCTAAAAGAGGACTTGAGTTTTTGCTTCCAGAGAACCTTGACATTTTATTCATACCAAGTTTTAGGTGATCTCTATTTTAGTCCCATTATGTCCTCTATAAATTGCTACAATTACATTTACAATTGAGTTTCTCATCTAGTTGTATGGTCAAACTTCATACCTTTAGTGATAATGTTCTATATAAGATATTCTAAATTTTAAGGGAAAAAAAAATGCCAAGCGGAGTTAAATAGGCAAGGAAGACAATTGCACAATTGCAGTAAGAAGAGAGATTGAATTCTATTTCTTTTTCTATTTATCTATCTAGGAAAGAAATCAAGAGAAAAAGAGAGATCAATAGAGCAAGTGCTCCCTTTTGCTAGTTCAGTTCCCAAATGAGTGTAATGAGTGCGGCTCAGCCTGGGCTGAGGCTGGGAGCTTGAAACTTAATCCAGGTCTCCCCTGTGGGTGGCTGGATCCCAATTTCTTATTTTTTATTTATTTTATTTATTTGAAAGACAGAATTACAGAGAGAGGTAGAGAGAGAGGTCTTCCACCTGCTGGTTCACTCTCCAGATGGACGCAATGGCTGGAGCTGCACTGATCTGAAGCCAGGAGCCAGGAGCTTCTTCCAGGTCTCCCATATGGGTGCAGAGGTCCCAAGGACTTGGGCCATCTTCCACTGCTTTCCCAGGTCATAGCAGAGATGGATTGGAAGAGGAGCAGCCAGGACTAGAACCGGCACCCATATGGGATGCCCCCACTGCGGGCCAGGGCTTTAACCCGCTGCACCACAGCACCTGCTGCTTGGATCCCACTTTCTTGAGCATTCACCTCTGCCTCAAAGGTCCTGCAATATTAAGAAGCTGGAATTGAGAGATAGACCTGGGAGTTGAATCCGGGCACTCTGATATGGAATGTGGATATCTTAACCACTAGGCCAAACCTTCCTCTGAACTCAGTGAAATTGAGAGCACAGTCACATTTTATAAGCTCTGAGATGAGCTAGTGTAGAAATATTGGAGGATGCCTGAGGAGAAGGTAATGAATTAGGTCATCTGACAATCACCATTGGTGCTTGCAGGAGTCAGGTTGCTGGCTTCCTACGGACACTGAGAGATGCCAGCACTATCTTATTTTAATGGTTCCATTTCACACAAAGGGTTTCCAAATCCTTCAGAGGTATTTCTGAGTTGCAAAACTAGGGAGAGGCTAGAAGATTTACATTTCAATGGAGCAGAGAAAAAATGTGCAATCCTGAATTTCTAAAGTACATGTCCCAAGAAGAGGGAGGTCAGGGCCTATTGTCAGGAAGACACCAGTCTACAGTTTAGTCAAGCTGGTGGCAACATTTAGGGCATCTTGCACAATATTTGTAGTCACAGCTTCTTGGTCATGTGAAACATTATACCTCTTCTTTTGCTGTTATGTCTTATAAAATCTGATAGGATGCTCTAGGGTTGTGTTTTTTTTTTTTTTTTATTTAAAAATCCCATAATTAATCTCCCCAGTTATACATACACTTGAGCTTTGGCTGCTGGGAAAATATATTTATTTTTCTTTGTGTCAGTTCTATTGTTTGGGTGGTGTTGAGCTCCTTATTCTTTATTTCCCTTGGTGCCTGCTCTGTAGGTTTTGGGTCCCAGTTGTTCCTACTTCTGCTTTATGTCAAAGAGATACAATAACTTCTTTCTGAGTGCCAAATATATTCCCAGTTTCATTTCAGTAAGAGAGAAATGTTTCTTACTTTATGCTAATAGAGTCTCTCAAGAAAAAAAGAGGATAATCTCACACAAATATTGATCACCATTCATGGTCTAAATGTGATGTAATTTTGTTAAACCCAAGCATACGAACATATACACACATACATGTAGATATACATTATACTGTGCAGACAGAGATAAAGATGAAGAGAGTGGGAATCCAAAAGAGATATTTCTTCTGAAAGTTTGTGGAAATTTGGAATTAAAAGGTAATGAAAATTTTCCATGAACTTTTTAATGCCCCTTAGTACATAATTAATAAAAAATAAATAATTGAATATTGATATTTGGCTATTTCATAATTGCCTGTAACCTCAGTTTATAAACATACATATAATAAATAAATTTTCCATGTATATAGACATATGAATTGAGTGCCAAAAGTTCTAGTTTAGTTCTAACAAAACTTTCATACAATAGAATAGCTGCATATTTCTTCTAGAGGACTTTTATGTAATTAATAAAAATTCTGCCAATCATATATGCAAGCTCAAAGAACTATTCCTTTTGGGAAAAGCAATGTTACTATTTATATACAGAATAAATGATACGTATACATATATACTTATTTATCTATGAGCATATTTATATATATTTGCATTTTTAAATATTTATTTACTTAGAAATTCTGGTTCTAAAATACACATTGTGGAGACACTTGTGAGTTCACAGTATAGGGAAATAGGTGTCTTAAAACACTTGGGGCCGCAGCTCACTAGGCTAATCCTCCGCCTTGCGGTGCCTGCACACCGGGTTCTAGTCCCGGTTGGGGCGCTGGATTCTGTCCCGGTTGCCCCTCTTCCAGGCCAGCTCTCTGCTGTGGCCCCAGAAGGCAGTGGAGGATGGCCCAAGTACTTGGGACCTGCACCCCATGGGAGACCAGGAGAAGCACCTGGCTCCAGCCATCGGATCAGCGCGGTGCGCCGGCCGCAGCAAACGCCGGCCGTGGCGGCGGCCATTGGAGGGTGGACCAATGGCAAAGGAAGACCTTTCTCTGTCTCTCTCTCCCACTGTCCACTCTGCCTGTCAATAAAAAAAAAAAAAAAAAAGACACTTGGATTTAATCGTGTGAATATACAGTGATTCTACTCCCCCAATGCTTGCTGCTATATCAACAAGCTTTCAGTGTAATTACTGTGGGTTACAGCTGAAAGAGCTGCAAGACACAAACTCTCTTTAAAGAAGTGTACTTGTGCAGACTGGAAATTGTTAAAAGGAGCAAAAATAGAGGCAGTAAGAGAAATTTGACCTTCAAAAAACTATAGTTACAGAAACATGTAACTTCCAATGACAACAAAACACTCAGATCATGCTAAAATGAAAGAAAACACAAAGTTCGAAGAGAAAAAGTATGCTTCAGACCCCAAGACAAAT
Organism: Oryctolagus cuniculus; assembly: GCF_051225735.1. Taxonomy (NCBI): domain Eukaryota; kingdom Metazoa; phylum Chordata; class Mammalia; order Lagomorpha; family Leporidae; genus Oryctolagus; species Oryctolagus cuniculus. The sequence continues at coordinate 60,944,983 of NC_142874.1, read as the reverse complement.
ATGGCCAAGATTTTTGGTGCTATCAGACATAAATTAAAATGTCTTATTATGTTAATAGCTCTACTTGAAAAAGTAAAAATGGGGCCAGTGCTGTGGCACAGCAGGGTAAAGCCCTGGTCTGAAGTCCTGGCATGGGTGCTGGTTCTAGTCCCAGCTGCTCCTCTTCACAGCTTTCTGCTGTGGCCTGGGAAAGCAGTAGAAGATGGCCCAAGTCCTTGGGCCCCTGCACCCAATGGGAGACCTGGAAGATGCTCCTGGCTCCTGGCTTCGGATCCACGCAGCTCCGGCCGCTGTGGCCAATTGGGCAGTGAACTAGCAGATGGAAGACCTCTCTCTCTGTCTCTACCTCTCTCTGTAACTGTCTTTCAAATAAATAAAATAAATCTTAAAAAAAAAAAAAAAAGTAAAAATGGCATGTGATAGATGGGTCATTGAAAGACAGAAATGCAAACTCTAGAAATAATAAAAAGAAAATACTACAAAAAAAAACCCACTTTAATAAAAGGATGAATATTTGACACAGTGGTTAGGCTACCACTTGGCACACCCACAATGGACATCAGAGTGTCTTTGTTTGAATTCCAACTCTGCTCTCCATTTTAGCTTGCTGTTAATGCACACTTTGGTGTCAACAGGTGATGTGTTCCTGACACTCACTTGGAGAGAGAGACTGAACTCCTAGCTTGTGGCCTTGACCTCACTCATCCTTGTTCTTGTAGCTATTTGGAGGGTGAATAAGCAAATATGAGATTTTTCTCTCACTCTTTGTTTCTCTGCCTTTCAAATAAATACAATAAATAAAGTTTAAAAAACTCTTTAATAGGAATAAAAAATTCCTTTGATGGGTTCATCAGCAAAACAGATACAGCCAATTTTTTTTAAATCAGTGACCATAAAGATAAGTGATACCTCCCAAACCAAAATACAAGGACCCCAAAAAAAAGGAAGGAAGAAAAAATTAGAATTGAACATCTAAGAACTGTGGGACAATTTCAAAAGGTACATATTATGTGAAGTCAGTATACCACATAGAAAAAAGAAAACGGAAAGAAATATTGGTGTAGTAATGGATGAGAACTTTCCAAAGTCAGTGATAGACACCAAGTTGGAAATAGAAAAGCTTAAGGAACTCCAAAAAGGATAAGCTGAACAAAAGTACACTTAGGCATATTGTATTTCAACCGTAGAAAGATCAGACAAAATAAACTCTTTAAAAAAAGCCAGGGACAAGCTGAAGGAATCTCAGCTGTAAAGGAACAAGAATAAAAATTGCAGTGAAATCCATGTAAGCAAAGAGAACTCTTTGTGTTTTAAGGATTTAAATTGAAAAAAAAAAAAAAATCACCCAACTAGAATTCTATACCCAATGAAATTGTTCTCCAAAATGAAAGAGAAATGCAAACAAATGCAGAAATTCATTGCAATAAGACCTATTCTGAATAAAATGTTCACTCAGGGGAAAAAAAAAAGATATAAAGTAAGACTTAACCCACATTTTCAAACATGAAGAGCATGGATGAAGGAATAAAGGCCTCCTTGAAAGAGCTTATATTAATGACCGTGAATGCCTCCTGCGCAGTAGTGGCATGGCTAGTAGTTACATTTCTTAGCATAAAGCAAAGTAACAGCTTGAACCTGCTTCCTGAAGATGAAAACTGAGTATTTATCTTAGCAGTATACTTATTTACAAAATTGTGGGCAGGTCTTTCTATAGGTATCTTTACTGCCTCTCAGTGCTTGTAATTTAAGCAATCAAACATATGAAATATATTTATTTATAATATGTCAATAAAACATCTACTTTAAGATAATACACAAACACAGTAAAATGCCATAGTTTGTAAAGACAGAATGTAGTATCTGAAGAAGTCAGAAAACAAAAGTGAAAAAGAGAGTTTTAAAATGAAAGATCCTCATTCTTCAGTTACAGAAACAAAATGATAAAGTTAGAGTGACAAACGAGAAACTAGGTTTGTGAATCTACTGATTCTTCTTTCTCCCTTGCCTGACACACATAGAGAATTTTTGTGACACAATATACTCTCCTTCATGTATATTAAATAAGGGTTCTTATTTTTAATAAGTCTGTAAGATCTTATATCTCTCAACATTATTTCCACTTAAGTAGGAAGAGAGAGAGACTCAATAAAAGTTGAAAACCTTTACCTTGTAAAGGGTCTTCTGCATCTTCTTTAAATCAATAACTAAAGTAGAAGTCCTCATGAATCCATATAGGAAATAATAAAGATTGATAAAATTAAGGGCAGGTATTTGGCAAAGCAGTCCAGGTGCCACAAGGGATGACCACATCTGGTATCAGAATATCTGAAGTTCAAATCCTGGTTCTGCTTCCATTTCTAGTGTCTTGTTAGTGTGCACTCCAGGAGGCAGCAGCTGATGGTCCAAGCAACTAAGTCCTTGTCACCTTCCTGTGAATCTCGTAAGTATTAGCTTTGGCCTGTCCATCGCTGGTGGTTGGTTGTGGACATTTGGGAAGTGACTCAGAGGATGAAAGAGCTCTGTTTGCCAATTTTTCTTTCCTTTACAAACAAAAATAAGTTAACAATTCAATATTAAAAATTATAAAGGAAAAAATAAAATACAAAGGGAATGCAATGATAAGGTTTTAAAAAAAGAAATACAAATATAAGAGAAACTACATGAAATACTAACAAAAAATAATTTAAAACTAAAACAAATAATAATCTTTCCAAATATGAATTGCAAAGTTTCCTTAAGAAGAAATGAAAAAGCACACTTCAATTAAAAAAAGAAAAATGAATAAGGTGACTAATGTTGAAAAATACAAAGACAGTTTCAGTGTTGGATTTCATCTATGCTTTTCAAAACATTATATGAATATTTCAGCTCTCTGAATCAGAGGATGTATAATAAGATGTAAATTTTCCCAATTCATTTTATGAAGCCAGTATAACATATGATCATATCAGTTGAGGAGAAAAAGGCACTTAATAAAAGTCAAATGTCCTTTCTAATAAAAGATTTAGATAAAATGAGAACATGTTATGCATTTGAAATGTAATAAAGACTAACAAAATTGAACAGCAAATATCATTTTAAATAGAGAAGCACTAAAATAATTAAATTAACTAAATAATGCCTTTTATCATCATTGTTATTTTCTGGAGGTTTTAACAAATGGTCTAAGTAAAGTAAATAAATAGAGAAAATATTAGAAAAAATAGATAAATGTATTGTTTTCTATGCCTTGAAAGCTCAAGGATATTACTCTAAGTATATTATAATTAATAATAGAATTCTATGTGGGCATTTGAAGTAATATTTGTTCTCCTTATAATAAACACCAAGAAATACAGTTAAATAAAAAGTTCCTCTCAAAATAGAGACCAAAATTATGTATATTATATACAAATAGTCTTTTAAATAGGCATAACAGTTATATTAGACTGGTCAGCTTTTCCAGATTAATAGAAAATAACTGACAGGTGCTGTATAAAAATCTCATGAGAAGAGAAGAAAAGTGACAATAAACATTTCCCTGATGAAAATTCTACTTCTTAACACCTATCCCCTGCTGGAAAGCAAAAATGTAGTAGAGGGAAACCACAACAAAAACATTAAAATATCCTTAAAGAAGTTCTTTAGAAAGTAGAAAATTTAAAATATATTGCATCTGAAAAAATACTGGAGATCAGAAGAGACAAACATAAAGAAGATATAAAAAGCAGGCTGATGGAACTCAATTCAAATGAAAGTAAAGGAAAGAAAACCCATGAAAAAACAAATTTTATGGACCCCTTTGAAAAATAAATACTTATTTTGCTATTGAGAAACAGAGAGGACTTGCTCCTTTCTCCTGGTTCACATCCCTCAAAGGCCTGCAATGGCCTGGCCTGGGCCAGTGTTGAAGCCAAGAGCTGGAAATTCAATCCAGGTCTCCACACAGATGGCAGAAAAACAATTACATGAGTCATCACCATTGCCTTCCAGGGTCGGTAATAGCAGGAAACCAGGACCAGGAATTGGAACTGGGGATTGAACCCAGGTACTCTTATGCAGCACAGATGTCAGCCAGAATCTCAGCCTCTAGAATAAATACCTACCCCATTATAGAATAAGTTTGATTAAAGCTTGATAAAGGTTTTGAAAATTGTGTTATTTAAAACAAAGTACAGTACACATTGACACATATGCATTGATAAAAAGTGAAAATAAAATGAGACAGTTTAATAAAATGAGGTAAAATAATGATCAAAGATAGAGATAAAACAGCAAGAAGATCCAACATTCATAAAGTTGTGCAGAAAACAAGAAAAACGTATATAAAATAGAAATAATTTTTAAGACGATTATCCAAAGCTTTGCACAAATAAAAGACAAAGACTATACACTATGGTAGCCATATACACAAGGGTTGATTGATCTAGAGCAGTTCATTTCTAGGCATACTCAGGTGCAACTAAGAGATTTTCACATTAACAAAAAGCGCTCTGAACATTTTGTCAAAAGAGGTCACTTAATGGAAAGAATCCAAATAACATCTGATTCCTTCATGGAAATCCGGAAGGTAGGACAGGTTGAACAACACATTCAAGAAACTCAAAAAAATAAAATGCATGTCGAGTACGTGTCATTTAAGCAAACTGCTTCAAATATAAAGGCAGTTGAAAAAAATTTTCTAAACCTCAGGAATTGAGTGTGTTTTGTACTCATGAGATAAATCTTTCTGATTATTATAGTAAAGGATATTCTTTGGCAACCAAGGCATTACTGGGGAAATGTAACGAAAGGACTGTAAGTCCGTAGCAAATATACTGAAATGTGGATCTAAGACTGAAAAAATAGAAAGCGAGCCAACATGAGTTTCTTAAGGGCAAGTGTTTGACTCAAAACATGCCCGCGCTCCTTGTCGGAGTGTCTAGTTTGAGTCCTGGTTCAATTGCACATCTGGTTTCCTGGTAATGCACAACCTGGGAGGTAGCAGATGATAGCTCTAGTACTTGGGGCCACACCACCCGCATGTAGACCCTATGTGAGTTCTGTGACCCTTTATTTTTCCTGGTTTATTTATATAATAGTTCTATTGTAAATACCATCAGATCAGAGATTATGGAATAAGGCAACCAGTTCTGGATCTGAATGGATTATCATTAGAACTTATTTCATTTCTGTTCCCTTTCTTAATTCTGAAAGTAGTTTGAGTAGGAGAATATGGATGCAACTGAATCTTGGATTCCAGTAAAAAGAATTCAGTAATCCCAATGGAAATTAATTTTGTTTAAAATGAATTATTTAAGCACTGTCTTTAGACACTGGATAACTATCTTGTATGTGAATAAAATTTAAGAATAGATATTGTACTATTTATTTCTATATGTATTTGTAACTTATTCATACTGTAGCCTTGAAAAGAAACTGCAAGAGGTACTTTTGACATAATTTATGATTTCCTGGCAACAAAAGGAAAATTTTACAATGTATATTCAGTTACATTGATAAAATGTAAATTTTTTTTATCTGAGGCAAGTATTGAGCAAAAAAATTTACTGGGTTCATTGTATTACAGTTTTAATTTATTGAAATAACAGAAATAAAAATAAATCCATGCATTTTTAGTTTAGGAATTACTGAAATGGAACTTTCTGCCATTTAATTATATCTTTCAGAGAACTATAATCTCTTAATCGCCATGAGCTTCTCTTTTATCCCAGTAATTGGCAGACATGCACATAGCATTCATATTACACTTTTCATGTCAGAAAGGAAGGCTGACTAGTGAATTAGAGGCTTTTCAAAAGTAAAGCTTCTGCTCTTTTAGTTGATGATATTTGAATCACTTTGAATATCCCATCAAATATCATCCTTTGATGGGGTTAATCTATATGGTAATGGTTTCTCTATTTTTGTGTGTGATTTCTTGGCCTTTTCATTTATTGAATACATTGTATTTGTGCAATTTATATCATTTAGAAAGAAAATCTGCAAGTCAGTGAAGGGAGCAGCATACACTTTTATGACAAGGAAATTACATTCTAAAACTTGTATTTAAATGATATATTCAAATTAGGTTAAAAAGATCCTTTGAAAGAGAATTTGTTTGTAGAAATTGTAAACAGATCTTGATGGGGGCAGAAGAGAAGAGGAGGTACAATTCTATGAAACTCCACATAAAGATAACTCCAAAGGATCAACTTTACTTTAAAATTTGGAGAAAGACACAAGCCCAGAGATTTTAGGCCACATGTGTGACCAGTAGACTGTATTATAAATATAATTCTACATCTAGAATATTGATGCTTTAGAGATTATCCCAAATTTTCTCACAGTCGGATAGATACAGGGGAGATACTAAGATTTGAGAAAGAGATGAGTGTTTGGTGTATTGACTAAGAAGATCCCTGTATTATTCAAGTTCCTGGGTTAGAATTTCAGCTCTGCTTCTGATTCCCGCTTCCTTGTGTGCCTTATGAGGTAGCAGATAAAAGCTCAAGTGCTTGGATCTCTGCCACCAAGGTGGAGAGCCAAGTTCAGTTCCAGGCTTCTGGCTTTCCCTTGGCCCAATCCTGGTTATTGCAAGCATTTGAGGAGTGAATCAGTGGATGAAAGCTGTCTGATTCTATCTTACAAATCAAATGAAAACAAATTTTAAAAATGGTACAAGACACAAATAGAGCTGCTGATACATCAGAAAGAATCCACTATTTTGCAAGTGTGTCATGTAATAAAGGCACAGAATTAATAAAGTGAGGCATAAAAAATCAACTTTCCTGTCACAGGGACTTTTTCAGTCATTGTAATTGAAGATAACTTTTTATCTTAGAAATATAAAGATCACGGAAGTATAAAGAATATCAAAGTGTAATCTGCAACTTATTTCTATCTAGTTGTACTCTTCTGGTTGAGGTAGTTTCCAATTCCCTATGTCTCAGTTTCATCATCTGTAAAATGAGGGTATTGTTTGCCTATGTAATGAGTTTTTTATGCATATGAAGATTAATTGAGCTAATACATATTAAGTGCTTAACACAGTTCTGGGGACAACGAATGGCAGCCCATTTTGTCATTATTAAGATAACCACAGAGAAATCTACAGGCTTAACATGATGGCTGGTGTATCAAGTATTCATACAGATGGGTAAATCATTGCTCTCTGCTCACAACTGAACAAACTCAGACTGAACAAGCAGCGTTTCATTTGCTAAAATTATATTTGCACAAGGGCAGATATTTACTGTTTAAGTTTTTACAAAATTTGGAGTGAATGAGTAGTTAATTAGCTCCATAAAGAATCAGTCATCATATGCTTCCAAATATATGGTTTGACCCTCCTTTTTTGTATAATTGAGATTTCAAATACTTTACGTTTTAAAAACTTCTATGTAATTATATTTTGTTCTTCTAAATATATGAAGCGAGTTTAAGTGTCATGTGACCTTGTTCCTTTCTCCTTCTCTCAAAGAGTATCCACCACTAAACAAATGGCCTACTTCTGTTGTCTGAGAAAAAGGCCGTGGAAGCTGTGCAGTTCTTGTCTTCATGCAAGAAAGAATTCAGGCTTGAGACAGAGAACGAAGTGATAAGGTTTTATTGGGGATAAAGCATCAGTCAGAATGGAAGGGATACCGAGAGAGTGCCCAGTTACTCGGACTGGGGGAGAGCAAGGTTATATGGTTGAATGGAGAGAATACACCTGGGTAGACCAAGCAGGAGGCCCAGCAGAGAGCAGAGAGCTGAGCCAGTGTCTTTGTTTAGACTCCCAGGTTTTTAAGGGAGTCTGTTTACCTACCTCCCCTTCTCCTCCAGGAAAAAGGATTGGGAGTCCTGGGGGAAGGGTTTGTTGGGTCAAAATTTGCAAATTTCTTCCCAGATTTGCTGGCACCAGGCAGAGCAGAGGGGCTCCCCTTAGGGCATCTGTGAAAGTTTTATTGCCCCTAGTTATCAGGTCAGGTAACCCATTTGGTCCTGAGGAGAGAATTCTCCTGGGAGCTTTGCTTGGGAGAAGGACTGGGACCACCTGGAAGGTTATCAGGGTCTGAGCAGGACTTAGAAGTGCAAAATGCTGGGCTCCTGGAGCTTCCACGGTAGGAGCAGGTCTTTAGGCCCTTGTCACACACACACACAAAGGCTAATTCCTGACTTCCTACCTAGCACTTCCAGTATTTCTGCTATGCATTTACATTTTATATATGTGTTAGTTTGTTTCTCTACAAAAACGGTATCATACTTCTTAGATCATCCTGTTGGGTTAGTTTTCACATTCTGAAATGTTCCAGAGTATTTGTTCATGCATGTAGAGGTGTCTCCTTTGAAAATAGTTTCAAATTTCTTAACTCACAACATACCTTTGATTTGTAGGTAAATGTGTTGACTTTCTTTCTGGTCTATAAATTGCCTAATCCAGTCTAAGGGTTAATCTTAGACTAACTACAAATTTAAGAAAGCCTTTTAAACAGTGTTCCTATTGGTTTTATAAAGTCAGTGTCTTGCAAACTTGCCCAGTTTGAAACTGTTTTATTAAACCAAGAGCAGCGGATTGAGAAAGCGTGTGTGCTTGTGAACCCATGTGACAGGGAGGAATGAATGTCCGTGAGAATAACTTTCAGCGCCAGTACTGTGGTACTTCAGGGTAAGTCACTGTCTGCAGCACTGGCATCCTGTATGGGTGCCAGTTCAAGTCCCTATTTGCTCCACTTCTGATCCAGTTCCCTGCTAATGGCTTGGGAAGCATAGGAAGATGGCCCAAGTGCTTAGGTCCCTGCCACTCACGTGGGAGACCCGGATGAAGCTCCTGGCTCTTGGCTTTGGCCTGGCCCAGCCACTCCCACTGAGGTCATTTGAGGAGTGAACCAGTGGATGGAAGATCTCTTTCTTTCTCTTCCTCCCTCCCTGTCTCTGTCTCTCCCTCTCTCTCTCTGTAATTCTGACTTATAAGTGAGTGAATAAGTATTTTTATACACACACACACACACACACAGAGAGAGAGAGAGAGAGAGAGAGAGAGAGAGAGAGAATAACTTTCTATGTCTCCCCTGGTCTCTGGAGCAATGTTGTGTGCCTATATGAGTGTTAATAGCCTTGGAAACACTCAAAAATAAAATCTAACAAAGAAATGACTTTTTATCTTGTATCTCAATTTGTTGGGGGCCCTTTAACACTCTGCCTTCTGTGTCACCTCCTCAGTGCAACACAATTGTCTGCACCATCCGCTTTCCAGCCTTTAAGTCCAATGAATCTGTCCTTTGTGAGTTCAAGTCTTCCAGCCATAGCAGGTATCCAGATGGGTTCATTTACTGTCAATTTTGTGTCCACGATGAAATAGACTAAGGGCAGTCTAAGAACAAGTGACCCGAGTCTCTCTCCTAGACAGACTGTATCCTAAATGTAGCCATTGTGATACGTGATTTAAACTATGTGAGAGTGCTCAGCAACCTCTCATCTTTCATGTTCTTTAGGCCAAAGCCCTGAGAGAAAAGTTTTATTAATATCCTTCTCATAGCTTTACTTTTCTGTCCATTTTATTTTTATTCCACATTATGTATAAATAGAGAAAATATTCCTTTATTTCCACCTTACAAAATAACTGAGCAGGACCTCAAAAACTATAACACGTGAAGCAGAGAGGAAAAGATTTTTTTCCAAAAATTAGTAATTGGCAGATAATTTTGATTTTGCATTTCAGAAGACAGTATTACTTTCTTGTTTTCAATTTGAATTATTTTTTCCTTTCTCTCTCAAGGGATAGATGCTTTGGGCGAAATAATGTTAAGTGATCAGGGAAAACAAAGAAAAATAATAGTTTTCAAAATAATATTTATCTACTCATAAGCAAATGTTAATTATTTCCACTTCTCAATATTGAACCAACTTTGGAGTGAATAACTTTTTTCAGGTATGATGCTTATGTTCACACGACATTTTTGTCTACTGTAGAAAATGAATAATGAAATTGTGGGATCTGAAATGCATTTTTATTTTTATTCCTACAGACAAACACCCTCCAAAATGGCTGCCTTAGTCTTCAGTGTAATGAGCAAAGTTTGAGTAAAATTTTCCTTGCACCTTCACTCACAATCAATGTTAACAAACTTCTTTTAAGAAATGTTGTTAACACATGTTATCTCATAGATATATCCCCTAACTTAGAACGGTTTTGATTACAGAAAGTAAGCATTAACTCTACTTAGTTTAACAAGAGGAATTGTATCACATAATGTATAATCTCTAATGTCTGGTGGCCCTAAGCCAAGTATGGCCAAGGCTCCAACTGCACTTCTCTGCCTTTCCCTATGTTCCTTCTTGTTCCCTGTGTTTGCTTTGTCCTGAGGCTAGATCTTATCCTGGTCATTTAATGACAACACCAATTTGAATTCTCATATACAGATATACCAGTGTCCACAGGCATAAAAGAGGCCATTTCTCCCTTATGTACTCGTTAGGAGAAAAACAAGAAAAAGAAATTCAGAAATCTCTCATGATCCCAACAGTTTCTCAGTATGCAGTGGCAAAAATAGCCTAATGCCTAACCCTGTCACTGGAAAGGAATTAGTTTATGCTTTACAGCTGTAAGGTTGGTCTCCACCCAAGAGAAACCACTACCTCCTTTGGCTGGGGTAGTGTTCAGCCTTTCTCGAGGTTTGTGGCCTTGAGGGAAAGAGTGGGGTTTAGGCTCATGGGAAGCTCTGTTCTCTCGAGATTCCAGGATGCTGTGATAAATATTGTCTAGGCAAGCAATGGTTTCTGTTATGTTTTGGTAGAACAAAAGGGAATATAATCTTCCCTTCTAAGTAGATCCCAAATAAAGAATAAAAAGTATTCAAATACAAAGTCTTATAAGACATACATGCAAAGAGCTAACCACACCTGAGGGTGGAATTGATGGAATATCGTGACACAGACATTCAGTTTATAAATGAATGCACTTTTTTTTTAACTTTTATTTAATGAATATAAATTTCCAAAGTACAGAATATGGATTACAATGGCTTCCCCCCCATAACGTCCCTCCCACCCGCAACCCTCCCCTTTCCTACTCCCTCTCCCCTTACATTCACATCAAGATTCATTTTCGTTTCTCTTTATATACAGAAGATCAGTTTAGCATACATTAAGTAAAGATTTCAACAGTTTGCTCCCACACAGAAACATAAAGTGAAAAATACTGTTTGCGTACTAGTTATAGCATTAAATCTCAATGTACTAAGGACAAAGATCCTACATGAGGAGTAAGTGCACAGTGACTCCTGTTGTTGACTTAACAAATTGACACTCTGGTTTATGACCTCAGTAATCACCCGAGGCTCTTGTCATGAGCTGCCAAGGCTATGGAAGCCCCCTGAGTTTACTGACTCTGATCATTTTTAGACAAGGCCATGGTCAAAGTGGAAGTTCTCTCCTCCCTTCAGAGAAAGGTACCTCCTTCTTTGATGACCCGTTCTTTCCACTGGGATCTCACTCGCGGAGATCTTTCATTTAGGTTATTTTTTTTCCAGGGTGTCTTGGCTTTCCATGCCTGAAATACTCTCATGGGCTTTTCAGCCGGATCCGCATGCCTTAAGGGTTGATTCTGAGGCCAGAGTGCTGTTTAGGACATCTGCCATTCTATGGGTCTGCTGTGTATCTCACTTCCCATGTTGAATATATTTGTCTGCTTTCAAATATATTTTCAGTGGCAAAAAGGAAGATTTACCTTATCCAATGACCCATTCTATTATCAGTAGCCAGATATTGATATTAACAATGTTAGTGTCTAATTTTCTTATCTTATTGAATTAAATATTTTATTTATTAACAGGAAATTGGACAACATGCATTTTAACTATTCATATTTTCAAACATTGAAATTAACACTCTATGCATTTATGCATTATAAAACATTGGTGATCACATGACTTCTTTTTAAAAGTGCATTCATTTCCCATGTTGGATCATTGGAAATTTCCCATGTTGGATCATTGGAAATGAATGCACTTTTAAAAAGAAGTCATGTGATCACCAATGTTTTATAATGCATAAATGCATAGAGTGTTAATTTCAATGTTTGAAAATATGAATAGTTAAAATGCATGTTGTCCAATTTCCTGTTAATAAATAAAATATTTAATTCAATAAGATAAGAAAATTAGACACTAACATTGTTAATATCAATATCTGGCTACTGATAATAGAATGGGTCATTGGATAAGGTAAATCTTCCTTTTTGCCACTGAAAATATATTTGAAAGCAGACAAATATATTCAACATGGGACTTATATTTTAGCAGCAATGGCAGTAAATATAAATTTAAAAAACATATAATGAATTGAGTGGTAATAAGGAAAGGAGTGGAGAATAAACCAAGGAGAAAGACTTAAAGAATATTAGTTTAATGGGATCGGTTAAGGCCTCCCTTCGATCAGAGACCTGTCAGAAGTGAGGGAAGCAGTCATGTAACTGTCAGGACATTTTACAACTCTGGGGTGAGAACTGCAAAAAACAAAACAAAATAAAAAACCAAGATCAAGTGACAATTTGTAGATAAATTTAGAGAGAGAGAGTGAGAGAAACTGACACAGTGGTAAAATTGCTCCCTTTGCAATCTCTTTTTTTCATTTTTTCTTAAATTTTTTATACTCAAGATGGTTGTAGGAGCATGAAATGGCATAAAAAATTTACTGCTTATGGAAACTTTCAGCTACATTCCTACTTTATTTCCCCAAGGATATTGCAGCAAAGGAAAAATAATGGATACATCTGGATACAGATTTTTATTAAAAAGGATTTCTTTCTGTATTATGATCACCACCACTAGTACTTCCTACACATCTTCAGGCTTGTTACAAACTGTATCATTTTTTAGTGACAGTTTATGAGTATTCAGATAAAGAGATGGATAAAAATGTGTCAGAGCTTATAAGACATTGTCTAAGGGAAAGACATAGTATGTCTGGTATAATTGAGTCACTAGAAACAGAGATTCTATAATGGGCAGAGATAACTGTCCAAGTTCTAATGCAATAGCTTTCGTATAGTTCTTCATAATGACAGCATTGCCTTTGAATTATTCATGAGGTCAGTTCAATACAATAAATTATATGAAACTTTTGGTATGTGGTATCTGTTCCATCAGTGGTTTCTATTAAAATTAAGATATCTATTATTTTGTTTCACATTCAAAGAATATTGTTAGATTTTGACATCGTTTCCTCTATCCACTAGGTAGTGTTTCAAATCCTTATATGTGCCTTCATCACATGAAACTTAGAAAAAAATTTTAAATACTGAAGATAAAAAAAGGTTGGGTTACTCAGACTCTTAGATTCCTAAAACAATGTTTTCATACATTGATATTAGTATTTTCTCATTTAATTCACAGATATCTTCCCACCTGAATAGTCTTCCACTGCAGTATACCAAATGTGTTGAATTTGTACATTTTCCTGGGAAATGCATATTGGGGTATGAGTGTATGTTCTGTTTGAAGATACGTAAATTATATTCTGCACTAGGTCTTGTAGTAAATAGTCTGGTAGTTTTAAATACTTATTGACATCTTTTAAATTTTAGCCCTCTTCCTTCATCTCTGCCCACAACTGGATGTCAAATAAGAAAATCTGGGTATTTTCTGCTTTGGTGCTGATGAGAGCGTCAAAACATGCAAGGTCCTTCCCATGCATGGCAATGCTCTCCCCATCCGCACCTCCTATCTGCCATAAAAATTCCCAACATGGTTCCTTGCCCTGGTCTCATCACCAGTTTTGTTTGCTTTACCAGCTTGAGTTCACTTTGCTCTCCCCAGAAAGCCACATTAGAGTAGCATCATTAGTTTTGACATTGCAAACAAACACTGGGTGGGAGGCTTCTTAATACTGTAGAGTAATCAAAATACATTTCTCTGTTTCTTGATCTACTCAAAGTATTTTTGCTTATAGATGCAAATACACACATATGTATTTCTATATTGAGATTTATGATTCTAACTGGTATCATGACCAGTATCCTATTTGTGCATAGTAAAATCGGTCCCAATTTATTTATCTGTATCCCTTTTGAAGGGCACTGGGTTTTCTCCAATTCTCCAGCTCTGCAAAGGGTAGTGTGATTAATATGTTTGTGTTTACTCTCACAAGCCTAAATAACACTCTGTTGGATATGTGTCCAGGATTGATAACAACTGACATATTGTTAGCACATTTTTCTATTTTTGTTCATTTGCAGGATTTATTTTCATACATTAAATATAAATGCCTGATTTGCTATATTCAGATGTCTTCATCCTGGTAGTTACCTGTAAGTTAACCCCATCTTGCTCACTTTGGTACAAAGGTCTTACTTTTAACTTAAATAAATCCACAATGTCCTGACCACTTGAATTAAATGGGCCCTATAATAAGTATTTCTTCACGATTATTTTAAGTATTTTCGTATCCATTTGGAGTCCATATTTTTATTTAGTATCATGATCTAGGTATATTGGTTCACAAAATGGTGATCTGTTTTTTCTATGATAATGGGTAACTTTTGGACTTTGGTAACTTTTTTCCCCACAACCTATAAACATGGGTTTGTTTGAATGTTTCTATTCAAGTTCAATATTTTGCATCCAGTGTGGTGAGATTTACCTGGGTCAGCCTCACCATGCTTTTTCTCTTGTCAAGCACTACTTTTCTATTTAAAGATCTTTCTTCTTTTAAATAAAAGTTTGAATAGGGCTGTATTTAGTTGTTAGTTTAATTTGAAGAGTGATTATCAACAATCAGCATGTTACATCTTTTATTAAAATTATTGTTGTTGTTGAAAAGATTTATTTATTTTATTGAAAAAACAGAGTTACAGGTGGTCACTTAACTGACTACACCACAATACCACATCCTCAAATTATTTTTAGTGTATTATGATACTTGTTTGTATACAATAGTTTTCATTTTCTCTGATGATGTTAGTTATTTCATAAGTCCTTACATTTCATTATTATTTTGATATGTATGTGGCTACTATATTCTATAACAAGGTTCTGAGACATTAGGCAATTCGGTTCCCTTAATGTCCTATCAATTCCAAATTCACAAACAGGGGTGAAATAAAAATAATCATGTTTATTTGTTTACATGGGGGTGGGAGAATGAAAAAGCTGGGGATGTCCCTGTTAGCTATCTCCAGGGAATCTGACCATGGATTTCCAATTATCCCTGATCAGTTTTCCTGACTGGATAAAAGTCTAGGTAACAACTATGTGGATATTCCTCGGATCGCTGTTGTTCCTTTTGGATTGCGTTGCATGTCATAGTGCCAGGAATCCGCTTTATCAGAATTGAAGCCAGAGCAGATGCTTTCTCTCTGGTGATATCAATCCTTTTAGACCAGGCAGTAAAATCCTGAAAATCCCGCTGTCAGATTGGTGAAGTCAACCTACTACATCGTAGTAACACAGTAAATACTGATATGTGATTCAGTTTTTACATCCTATTTACAGTGCTTTGGCAGGTGTTACTGTATTTTCTATATGCTTATTGCTGGTGCAGAAAAATTCTTCATACATTTGGCTAAATGTTACCATAATCTCTCAACCACTTGAGAAGCTTGCCAGTTTTGCAAGGATTTCTCACAGTAATGGCTATATTGTTCTCAAATAATGAGAGTTTCATATTTTCCCTTCCCATCCTCTTGTTGCCATAATCTTTTTTATTTATTTATTTATTTGACAGATAGAGTTAGACAGTGAAAGACAGAGAGACAGAGAGAAAGGTCTTCTTTCCGTTGGTTCATCCCCCAAATGGCTGCTACAGCCAGTGCTGTGCCGATCCTGAAGCCAGGAGCCAGGTGCTTCCTCCTGGTCTCCCATGAGGGTGCAGGTGCCCAAGCACTTGGGCCATCCTCCACTGCCCTCCTGGGCCACAGCAGAGAGATGGAGTGGAAGAGGAGCAACTGAGACTAGAACCCAGCGCCCATATGGGATGCTGGTGCTGCAGGCAGAGGATTAACCTAGTGTGTCATGGCACCGGTACCTGCCATTATCTTAAAGCATTGTCCAGTGTTATTTTAAACAATACCAGGGAGATCAAATACCCATGTGTTATCCTGATTTGAAAGTGAATGTGTTAGGTTTTTCCATTAAATATGTGTTTTCTAAATGATTTTGGCATATAGACATGTTTAAGTATTAGATATCACTTCATATTTCAGATTTTCTAAGTTTTTTTTCTCATAGGTAATGCTGGATATTATAAAATTCTTCTGTATATAAATACCTTAACCATTTGCTCATAAACTTTCTTCTGAGTTAGATTCTTTGTCATCATATTCCTAAAGTTCAAGCATCAGTAAATCAAATTTCTAAAATGTCTTAGCTTAAGAAAATTTTTAATCATAGTAATCAAAGATATGAGCAATGCATAACGAAAATCAGTAGATTTATTTTTAATTACCCTAGCTATAACAGGTAAATTCAAATTGCTTTGGGGTACACAGTTACAGTTTTCATTTTGACTGAATCTATAAGAACTTCCTCTGAAAATAAGGATAATATTATATTCAGCATAAAAAGTTAAAATTAAACTTGAACATGAACAAAATGTACTTTTTAAATTATTTTCCATGCCTTGTGATCATTCTCATATCTGTGATCAGTTAAATGTATAAAAAGTTATCAAAATCACATGATAAAGAACATATCTTGGTCTTAAAATTTATATTTAACCATAAATGCTCCTATAAATATACTTTTAAATGGCCTATCTAGACTCTTAGATGAATGCCAACTGTGAATGTTATCATAATGTCAATTTCTGAGGTTCATAAAAATACATCTTGAAATGTTCTTGTAAATGTCCCTGTGAATACAAAATTATGATCAGGAGAATGGAAATGTTTGAATTGTATTTCATGAGATTATAGAAAATCTTCAATAGCCATATGACCTTCTGTGAAAGAAGTCCAGTAATTTATGATATAGAAAATTGTGTGTGTGTGTTTGTGTGTGTGTGTGGGGGGTATACTGAGAATCTCCCTTGCAAGAAGCAACGATTGTATAATAACTCAAAATAATATATTAGTTTGCAATATATGTATAAGCTGAACCTGAAGAAACGAAATTCCATATGCATTTGAAAAACAATCTAGGAGTTGAGCTGAAAATTCAAGGTTGTGAAAAATTAATGAAGTAGGTGAAATGCTGAAGTAAATGTAGATGATTTCCATGCCTTCTAATTGTGTTAATCCAAGAATATCCTAAAGGCTTTTTAAGTATTTCTATTTTTGTTATAATAATATTGTATTTTGTTAATGATTTTGGAAGATAGAAATCTTCTTTCTAAACCTTTTTTTTCCTGTGACATGCACACAAATACACACACATATATACATTTATACATATGGACACATAGTCATATATTTACATTATTCCTAAGAAATATAACAGATATTTAATAAATCCTTTGCTTCATATTGTTTTTATGTGAATTTAAAAAAATATTCAAAGGCAACAGAAACACAGCTAAAATACTAAAAGTGCCTTTGTACTTTGTAACATTACCATATTAATATAATAGTTTTGTTGTTCATAGCATATATCTTTCTGGGTGGATTTGTGTTGCCCTCATTGTCCTTTTACTTCTTTTAAGATTTATAATCCATCATGCCTTGGCCAGTATAGCAATAACAGCAGCAGATACGTCAACGCACCTGGCCTCAAAGTTTGTGTCTACAGATTAGAATGTAAGAAAATTATGAAAGGTGAATGGTCCACAACTTTCACAAAAACTCAGTTATATATAGTTTTATTCATATATATACACACACATACATATATATATATATGATATTAATGCTTTTAAGCAGGCATCTCAGATGTTGTGACAAGGTTAGCAAGCTCATGTATGTCATCATCTGTAAAGTTTCCAGAATAAAGAGCACTAATTGTTTCGGTGGATTTAAAAATAGAGAGATTCACTTTGCTTTCCAGGTTTGTACCCCTATCCAGCTCAGTTATTGGGAGGTGTGGGTATATTGTCCTCTAATCAAATTTCTCAAGCCATCACTTTTAAGAAGTCAGTAAAACAAAGTATTGAAATGCAGATTGTATTGATTTGTTCCAAGTTATTGCAAGGTAAGAGGAAACAGTTATGTTAGGGTAAATCAATATAATCTACATTACAGTACATTGCCTCCCAGCATGCCAGGAAATAGTCAGTGATCTCTATTATAGAAGTGGCCACTGTGACCACCCTATCTTGTTTGTTGTTAAATTTATGTCCCTAACACCTTAAAGTAAGCATGATTTTCAAATTTTCTCAGAACCTTAATTCAGTTTCCAGTGTCTAGTCAGGAAGAGCAGCTGTACTTTTTAGCTTTATCATAACAAATTATGAAAATCTGGAATTATAATCTCAATGAATTTATGTCTTGATATACAAAAATGTATAACTGTATTATAACTTTGGTTAATATGAAATCATGATTTTATTACATATTGACTTCTCACATATAAACTTGTGGTTTCTTGTCTGATATTCTCTCCAAAAAGTCTTCCTGAGAGGAGCAGGTGATCGTTCATCCTCTTGCTTTGGCTGGCCAAAGGAGGTTTTCAATTAGTCCCTATGTGATAATAATTGCTTAGATCAGCACAAGTTGACTTTGTAAACTGTTACTAGGAAAGTATTAAATGCAAAACTGAGGCCCGCGCTGCAGCTCTCTAGGCTAATCCTCTGCCTCTGGCGCCAACACCCTGGGTTCTAGTCCCTGTTGGGGCGCCGGATTCTGTCCTGGTTGCTCCTCTTCCAGTCCAGCTCTCTGCTGTGGCCCGGGAAGGCAGTGGAGGATGGCCCAGGTCCTTGGGCCCTGCTCCTGCATGGGAGACCAGGAGGAAGCACCTGGCTCACAATGCGCCTGCCGTAGCAGCCACTTGGAGGGTGAACCAATGGAAAAAGAAAGACCTTTCTCTCTGTCTCTCTCTCTCTCTCACTGTCTAACTCTGCCTGTCAAAAAAAATAAATAAATGCAAAAATGAGACTATTCCATGCACATGAAACAGATTCTTTTACATTATAAATATGTGGGAACAAGAAAGATTAGTATGTCTTTTAATCTCTTTATCATGACATATTAGAATTTCTACATTTTCCAGTTTGTATGATTTTTTGAAGTCCTCATTGATAAATAAATAAATGTGTTGCCATGTCATAACAATTGCTGTTGTATGTAAAAGGGGGAGAAGTGGAGAATACAAGTATCTGCAACATCATATTTGTTATTGCTTGATTGACAGGCCACTTTTTGCCTGCCTGTCCTCCAAAGGGGATGTGAAGAATTACAGACAGCCTTGAATTAGCCTAAAATACATTGTCCTCGCAAGATACTTAATAGCTAACAACAAGTTAATGCTACAATATTATGGGAAAAATGCTTTTATTGATTTTTTTCTATTTCCCCTAATATTCGGTCAAATTTCTCTGAAATAGTTTTGCTTATAACATTTCTTTATAATTTAATTTTCATATTGATTTCCCTTTTATATGTAATAGTGAGTATATTTGGAAATTATAGTATCATTCATAACCATTTAATGGAACTACTGTATTTAGCATTACTTCTAATATCTATTTAAAATATTCCACCTATTTTTCAAAAGTAAATAAAATCTTTTTCTCAGAAATTTCAATAAAAATGATAAGAATTCAATTCTTTATATCTGTTGGTGAATATATGATCAGAATATTCATAATTTACATTTACTATACTAATATTTTAAAATATGAAGAGATGCATATTTTCTATAATTTTGCACATTAATAAAATGAATGTTTGCACTGAGAAAATGTTAAAAAAAATTTTGAAACACTTTTCTCTGATATTAGAGAGAAAAATTATGTTTTAATAACAGATGGGGTTTCTTGGGTAGATAAGATAGAAACAAACCATGATAAACTATAACAATATTAAACTGACTGAGGAACATTCTACTTCATGAATCTGAAGATTAATAGATTATAATGACATTAGGAACATCCTCTGCAAAAAATCACAATATACGTTATAAACCACATGCAAAAAATCTTGTAAAATTCGAGTACTCAAACAATATATTTCACTTTGTGTTTCTATGGGGGTGCAAACTGTTGAAATCCTTACTTAATGCATACTAAACTGATCCTCTGTAAAAAAAAAAAAAAAAAAAAAAGAAATTATCAATTCCCAACTTGACTCTCACTGGGATTAAACATGACAATAGGTCTGATCTGATTTCATCATCATTTAAAAAAAATCATCTATTATTTTTCACTTTATGTTTCTGTGTGGGAGCAAACTGTTGAAATCCATACTTAATGTATACTAAGCTGATCTTCTGTATATTAAGATAATCGAAAATGAATCTTGATGTGAATGGAAGGGGAGAGGGAGTGGGAAAGGGGAGGGTTGTGGGTGGGAGGGACGGTATGGGGGGGAAGCCATTGTAATCCATAAGTCGTACTTTGGAAAATTATATGCATTAAATAAAAGTTTAAAAAAAAAAAGAAAAAAAAATCTTGTAAAATTCACAAATTTTATTAATTTGAAAAGTAAATTGACCATGCTTTTACTTTATATTTATGTTCGTACAACAGAAATAAGTGCACAGCATTATTTAGAAATCAAAGCAAATATTTCTAACAAAATTTGCTTCTGTACTTCTAAGTTTTCTCTTCATTTTACTGTTTCTAGAACTATTTATTAGCTGTTGACTTAGCCGTTCCCCTCTTGTGATGTACTGACAAGACCTCCATTTTGAAAATGAAGTCTCACAATGCTCTGGCAATTCGGATGCATCCGGAGTCCAAATAACAAATGCTAATTCTTCTAATCCAATCACAGTAATCCAATTCGCTTTTGCCCTATGGATTAGCATAGGAATGCCATTAAATTCTCATCTGTGAAATATACAATGATATTTAATGAAAGGATTTAAGGGAAAGTTTTTCCCCTCGTTAAGAAAGCAACAAATTAAGGAGAAACTGCTCATCTGACCTCTGAGAAAAGGAATTTGGTAATGTTAAACCTGTAATGGCTGTGATGGAAATGATGGAATTCTCATGACTGTGTAGAAATCACGTTAGCTAAAGCAGTGGAGAGTTAAGGGGAGCTTTGAGGCTACCAATTACTACTCTATCAGCCCATCCTAAAGTTGTCTAACTACAAACTTCTTGCAATGAATGATAATACATTACCTATAAGTAAATTATGCTGGAAGTACAGTAAAATTCACAAATATCCCACATGTTCACAATTCTCTCAGTGATGAATTGACCATATTCTCATGGGCAGTAGGTGGAGATGAAACCATCAAGTAAAACTTCTCCAAAAACAACAAATCAATATGAGGCAATGTTTGTTTATGGCTTTCTTCTTTCAGATCTTTGCATTGACAGTTGGGATCTTGTGAACCTCTCCAGTGATTTTAGAACATCTTCCTTTAGGTTGCAATCTCTCCCTAATTCAAAACATCCATGCATCAAATCTACCAAGTTGTGGTATCTCCAAAACTGAGACAGAAAGAAACACAAAAATAAAATAATACTTAATTGCGTCTATCCTTCCGATTTTGTCCTGTTTCTCTATTTTAATGACAGAATTTGTTTATTAAGATTTTATACTACTTTTTGGTTGTTACATACAGTTCCTACACTTTCTCTCTCTTTATCCCAATATAGACTGTCTTAAGCTCCAACATTCTTTTCACCTAAAAGAATTTTTTTTTCATGTTTTAAAATGCAATCACCATTTTACTGTTCTATTATTCGTCGCATCTACAATATTCCACACAAATCATACTCTCCTTTGCAAATACTTCCTCTCTGGATTCATGTGAACCATGTATTTCCAATTTTCATACACATTGCTTTTTATTGAGAATTTAACCATGTATTCAAAATATCTATGACTAAATTAAATATCTGTATGAATAGTATGCTCATCCTATTCCATATATCGGATTTAGTTATTCTCAGTTATTATGTTGACTACACAGGCTTGAACTAAAGCGATCCTTCAGGTATTTCTTTAAAGACAAAGAACAGGGTTTGGCACAGAAGCATAGTGGGTAAAACTGTACCTGCAGCACTGGCATCCCATTTGGGTACTGGTTCCAGTCTCACCTCCTCCACTTCAAAAGGCTCCTTGCTGATGCAACTGGGAAAAGCAGCAGAGGATGGCCCAGCTCCTTGGGACCATCCATCCACATAGGAGACCTAGAAGAAGCTCCTGGCTCCTGGCTTCTGTCTGACAAAGCCCTGGTTGTTCTGGCCATTTGGGGAGTAAACCAGTGGATGAAAGGTCTCTTATCTCTCATGTCTGCCTTTCGTTCTCTATAGCTCTGACTTTCAAATAAATAAACAAATCTTTAAAAAAAATAAAAGAAACATATCATAAACACAATAACAATTTCAATGTCTATGGCAAAGGATCTAAAAACCCACATCCTGAGCAAAGCAGATGATTTTCTGATAAATTTACAAAAATGGTTTAATTTCTAGGTTCCTAAATTAGAGCAAATGTTTCTTCAATAGGTGAAATGGTATATCTCTAAAACAAAGCTGGAACACTGAGAGAAAATGGACTGTATTATTCAGGAATCTCTCCTAATATAAATTTCTTTATATTTTATACTTTCATTTTTCTCTGAGTCCTACAGAGTATATTGTTGTTCCAGCCTAGATCATATGGTAGATATATGTCTCACTTTTTAAAGAAAACTGTCCAACAATTTTATAAATGGTTGTTATCATTTTGCATTTCCACCAGCAATATATGAAAATTCCATTTCTTTCATTCCTTCAGTAACACTGGAGATGGTCTTTTACAATATAGCCAAACTAGTGAGCATGTGGGAGTATTTTCCTATCGTTTTAATTTGTGTCTCCCTGATGGATAGTAATTATAATCATCTTTTGATGTGCTTATTGATCATAATTCTCTATGTGAAATGTCTGCTAAACATGCTGCCTCTTTGTATATGGAGTTATCTTTTTATTATTGATTGTAAGAGTTCTCGCCGGCGCCACGGCTCACTAGGCTAATCCTCCACCTAGCGGCGCTGGCACACCGGGTTCTAGTCCCGGTCTGGGCGCCGGATTCTGTCCCGGTTGCCCCTCTTCCAGGCTAGCTCTCTGCTGTGGCCAGGGAGTGCAGTGGAGGATGGCCCAAGTGCTTGGGCCCTGAACCCCATGGGAGACCAGGAGAAGCACCTGGCTCCTGCCTTCGGATCAGCGTGGTGCGCCGGCCGCAGCGTAGTCCATCACTTAGGTTTTCATTTCTTATTGACACTTCATAAAGAGCAGAAGAAGTCTCTTGAGATGAAATTTAATTTATCAAAAATTTACTTTGTGTTTTTTTTTACATCTATTTAGGAAATTTTTACTCATTCCAAGTTCACAAACAGTGTTTATATTTTCTCTTGGGATTTTGTATTTTTAAAATATTTTTACAATACAATTGCTTTTCTTTTTTGTAATACAAATTGTTAAAGGAAAACTATTATTTTTCCCAAAGTTTCATCTCTTATTATTTTATCGGAAATAATAGATATGATGTTAATAGCTAATTAAGGGTCTGGCGCTGTGGCATAGCAGGTAAAGCTGCCGCCTGCATTTGCTGGCATCCCATATGGGTGCCAGTTCTGGTCCTGGCTGCTCCACTTCCGATCCAGCTCTCTGCTATGGCCTGGGAAAGCAGTAGAAGATGGCTCAACTCCTTGGGCCCCTGCACCCACGTGGGAGACCCAGAGGGAAGCTCCTGGCTCCTGGCTTCGGATCAGCCCAGCTCTGGCCATTGTGGACATCTGGGGAGTGAACCAGAGGATGGAAAAACCTGTCTTTCTCTCCTTCCCTCTCTGTGTAATTCTTTTAAATAAAATAAATAATTAAAAAAATAGCTAATTAATGTGTGATATTGCTACAATCCAGTACTCCTCTACTTGCATTATCATAGTTCATGCTAAGAATAACTCCACCCAGGTTGCTGTAATTTCCCTTAAGTAAAGACAGGAGAAATTATACTTAGTCACAGATCTTTCCAAGAAGACGAATTTTGTCAGAAACTTTCATTTTGCTAAGCATCTTTATAATCTCTCAAAATATAATTAATAGACATTTTTTTTGTTTTTTAATCTCCACCAATGTACAGGAAAGTACCGACTTAAAAAAAATAGCACCAACTTCACTTTCTGATAGTTGGCTTAAAAACTTCAAAAAGTGTAGTAAAGTTGTTTTTAACATTTATGTCACATGATTTCTCTACTAAGTTTTTTATTTACTCTGAAAAAAGTATTCATATTCTTTTTATATTTTTATTTATTAAATTTCAGTGTGCATTTTGTTTTGCTTCTGCTTTTTTTCAAAAGAACAGCCTCACCAGAAATTGTCAGGCCCTTGTCATTTTGAAACTGAGCTGGTCCTTCTGAAATGGGTGCTGAATAAGGGTGTAATTGTCACTATCCAAGTAGCCTATTTTAAGAAAAGTTTCTCATAAATTCCCC
The DNA here is from genome assembly GCF_051225735.1 of Oryctolagus cuniculus. Lineage (NCBI taxonomy): Eukaryota > Metazoa > Chordata > Mammalia > Lagomorpha > Leporidae > Oryctolagus > Oryctolagus cuniculus. The sequence continues at coordinate 60,920,522 of NC_142874.1, read as the reverse complement.
AAAGACACATTTAATGTTTTTAAAACAGTTCACTCGTCTCTGTCTTTATTTGTGGGACAAATGTCACATATGTATCTGTGAATGCTCACCATCAGCAGAATTATATATACTCAGTCATTACTCATTCCGTTCTTCTAGTTCACTTGACAGTTGACACTGGTTATGGGTTTTTCCACTCATTTAAGTGAATTTACATTTATTTTCCATTATTTGTGGACATATTCCTATACATCTAAGACAAAGATGGATGGAAGCAAAGTAAATGGCTCAGATATATGTCAGATAGATCTGAAATGATTTCTATAGTGACATGTTATACTCAGAAATAATCTTCAAAACTTTTCAACAGATTTAGGGGACATGTTGGAAGTATTTGGAAAGTATTTATTAAACAAAAACCAAATAATTAATGGATATTTTTGCTCTAAATTAACTTGAATATTAGTAATAAAAATAAGTTGAAATCACAATAGTGCATCATATTGATTAACCAATGGATACTGTATGAAGCTGTGTCACTTTCAGATCATTTGGTTGGGGCACATCAACTAGCCTCTTGTTTTCTGCTGATTTTTCCTTATAAGTGAAATTATGATGAAATTTAGAACATTGGATTGCTGTGATCTTGTATAATATACCGATGAAGCACTCTGAACAGTGTCTGTCACACATTAAGGGCTACTGTAATGCAGTTGTTCTTGTTATTAGTATGGTTTTCACATGTCCTGGGAAAGCAATAGAAAAGTCTTATCTTCTTTAGTTAGTAATTATTATCACACAGAAAACTGTACAATTATCTCCCATTACATTTAAAACATATTGTCTTGCAAATCCTTATGTAGACATGGGAATATTTAAAGGATAACTCCTAGAATCTGTAGTAAAAATTAATGACTATCTATCATCTATCAATCATCTTTTTATTGGATGCTTTTTATTTTATTTAATCAGCTATCCATCTAATCATGTATCATCTTTTACTAAAACTATATATTTTCACTTCTTCCAAGCTAGTATTTCTCAAAATATAGTCTTTGAATTATCTACTTCAAAAACTTGTATGCTGCTTGTTAGGAAAATGGTTCCAAGGTGTCACTCACAGAGAGGCTAATTAGTTGAATTTTGGGAATTATGAGTTATTAACATATCTATCACTTGCTCCATATATCTTACACACAGAAATGTTTAAAACACAGTGTTGGAAAACATTTTCCAAATGTGCATTCCACATTAGGTCATAAATATATTTTCAATGGGTAAATGCCGGTTTCAGTAATTATGCTCAATCATTAAAGAATACTATAACTGTACTACATTATATATGAGGAGAGTTTCAAAAGTCCATGAGACAATGGAACTACAGGATTCATTTTTTTTTTGTGGAAAAAAAAAACAAATAAGCAAAAGCAATGAAAACTGGGTCCAGCACTGTGACTTCAGTGATGCCACTTGCATTCCTGCATCCCAAATCAAAGCATCGCTTTGAGAACTGGTTGCCCAGATTTCAATTCGGCACCTGGCTTTTGAACCTGGGAAACAATGGAAGATGACCCAAGACTTTGGTTTCTGCCATCCACATGGGAGCCTTAGATAGAGTGAGGGCTCCTGGGTTTGGCTTGTCCCAACCCCAGCTGCTTCAGTCATTTGGAGAATAAAATAGTAAATGGAAAATATCTTCTTGTTTTTGCTTCTCCCTCTCCAACTCTCTGCCTTTCAAACACACAAAAATAAATATCTTAAAAAATGAAACCCATTCTTATATTTTTCATAATACACATTTCTTGTGAAGACTATTAGTATATTATTGTAAAATCTTATTCATCTATATAATTATGGCCCACATCCCATCACTTCCATGTCTGCTACAATCACTTAGACTCATATGAAAAATACTTCTAACATCCTGCAGAAACTTCCACTGCATCAGCTGCTTCTTCCCTTTTCTTTTTAATGCATCTCACAGGAAGTTTAACACAGTACAGACTGATGCGTAGCACAGCTGTGACAATTCACCAATCAGACCTGTCCTTGTTACCAGAAGGCACTTGGTTTCTCTGATTCTCACATCCAGTAATCTGGATTCTATAGATGGAGGCAGGAATTAAACTCAGGCGCTCTGATAAGGGAAATGGCATCTCAATATCTTTTTTTTTTTTTTTTTTTCCACAGTCAGAGTTATACAGTGAGAGAGAGCGAGACAGAGAGAAAGGTCTTCCTTCCTTTGGTTTACCCCCCAAATGGCCGCTATGGCTGGCGTGCTGTGCCTATCCAAAGTCAGGAGCCAGATTCTTCCTCCTGGTCTCCCATGCGGGTGCAGGGCCCAAGGACTTGGGCCATCCTCCACTGCCTTCCAGGGCCACAGCAGAGAGCTGGACTGGCAGAGGAACAACAGGGACAGAATCCGGTGCCCCAAATGGGAGTAGAACCTAGGGTGCTGGCGCCGCAGGCGGATTAGCTAAGTGAGCCGCGGTGCTGGCTTAACCAATATCTTAACCATGATGCTAAATGACTGTTCTAGGGTCTGCTGAATTTAAAGGATAGGGATGAAGACATCAACCATGGACAGAGGTGTTCAAATTCAAGGAGACTTACTGAGATCTGGACACTTGGCCTCAGAAATTACAGCCTTAGAATTATAAACATATTTATTTTACAAGAGGACAAAGTCAAGATTTCAGTAGCTTATTAATTAACAGTGTGACCTAAATTACATGAACTCCTAAAGGGTAATAGAAAGATGATCAAATAGTTAAAATATAATACATTATGTTGAAAATACACATGACAGTCAAATTTATCATATTTTCACATTAATATATAAAAAGATAAAGTATACAGATATTTAAATTGTTCAAATTAAGCACCCAATTTCAAATAAAGCTGAAATTTTAAACTGATGTCTATAGATGTAAACAAATAATCATTCTTTTTTTATTACAAAATGTGTTCATAACAAACAGCTAAAAGATTCCATCCTTTTGTGATGCTTCTATTTTAAGGAAAATAATTTAAAAATTCTGTGGATAATTAAAATAGTATTATTCTAAACGCACCATAAGGATTTGTAAACTATGGTAAATAATTTCCCAAATGTATCTGCAAAAGCCTACAGGATTTGAGAGAGAATTTAGTCACTGATACATAAAAGCATCAAACATAAGAAAAATAATGTATGTATATTATTTAAGATGTTAATATTTAGCATCAAAGGGACAGCTGTCTACACTACACTAATTTTATCATTCCTGGACATAATTGTGGAGCTGGACCTCAGTAATTTTAATATTTTGTACTTATATTAATAACATTTTCATAATTTTTTCTGAAGGTACTGACAAATTGATTCAGTATGTATCCAACACTAATTTAAAAATAAATATGTGCTTAATTTTCAAGTTATTTATTTTTGCTTATAAATCTGTTTATGCATATTTTCTTTTATTATAATTTGTGTATTTTGTGTTTTTTTAAGAGTTTTGAAAGCCCAACTTATTTTGATGTGAATATTTGAACTTTTAGTAAAAACATCAATCTTATATAAGTTAGGATAATGTTTCAGACAAAACGTATTTCCATATAATAATATTTTAATAATTTGGAACAGATTGTTTTCCAGAAAAAATAGCTACTCTATTATGTGGTTTGCTTTACTCATATTTTTGTATGCATGAATAAAGGGAACAGTCATTTTATGAATTTTAAACTGTTGAAAATTCTATTTAGATTGTACTTCTTTTAGCTATTTCAAATTTATAAAATCAGTTCTGCTATGTCACTATTAAAGATGGATATGAATTATTGGAGAAAAACATTTTGCTTTGTATTTCAAACTTTATTTTAACTTCTTTTTTATTTTATTTTTTAATGTATTTATTTATTTGAAATACAGAGTTACAGACAGAGAGAAAGAGAAACAGAGAGATCTTCCATCTGCTGGTTCACTCACCAAATGGCCACAATGACTGGGCCAGAGGGAAGCCAGGAGCTTCTTCTGGGTCTCCCTCGTGGGTGGTGATGGCCTAAGTATTTGGGTCATCTGCTGTTTTCCCAGGCACATTAGCAGGGAGCTGGATGGGAATTTGAGCAGTCAGGACTTGAACAGGTGCCCGGATGGATGCTGGTGCTGTGGGCCATGACTCCAGCCTCTTAACTTCTTATAATTTGAACCTTTTCTTGATATTCTAGAGTTGAAATACAAATATAAATTCAAGTGTTCATAGACTGACTGGTGTATCAGCTTTGTGGTAGACAATGAGATTGTAAAATGGTTTACTTGCCGAAATTCTGTTTTATTTTTTGTATTTCAAATTTTTCTATCTTCTCATCATTAGCATACTCTTTACTGAATTCTAATTGGAAACATCTAATTTTTAATGTCCTACAAGTCACATAATGACAAAAAGTTTATTGAGATTTTGAATATAAGCATAAGTTAGGTTTGGCCGGTGCTGTGGCGGGGTAGGTTAATCCTCCGCCTCTGGCGCCAGCATCCCATATGGGTGCTGGTTCTAGTCCTGGCTGCTCCACTTCCAATTCAGCTCTCTGCTAATGGCCTGAGAAAGCAGTAGAAAATGGCCCAAGCACTTCGGCTCTTGCACCTGTGTGGGAGACCCAGAAGAAGCTCCTGGCTCCTGGCTTCTGATTGGACTACTTCTAGCCATTTCAAACATTTGGGAAGTGAACCAGCAGATGGAAGACCTTTCTCTTTATCTCTCCCTCTCATTGTTTGTAACTCTACTTCTCAAATCAATAAATAAAAGTTAGATTTAGGAAGACCTTGAAGTACTTAGAAAATTCTGATTACATTATGGATATGATAATTTACCGGAAATGAAAAATTCTAAACAGATACTAATATATATGTGTGTGTTTAAATTTTTATTTATTACTTTCATTTTTATTTGAATGTCAGAGAGATAGCGAGACTGAGAGACAGACATAGAGAGATCTTCTGTCCACTGGTTCGCTTCACAAATGCTCACAACAGCCAAGGCTGGACTAGGATAGTGCCAGGAGCCAGGAACTCAGTCCAGTCTCCCACACAGAGGGCAGGGACCCATTACTGGAGCCATTCTTGGCTGCCTTCCAGATTGCTGGTTAAGAGGAAGCTGGTTTAGAATCAGAGTAACTGGGACATGAACCAGGCACTCTGATATGTAATGTGATTGTTCCAAGTGGCATCTTAACTGCTGTGTGTATTTTAAAATGATTTTTCTATAAGCAAATGTTCCTGTTCATCATAGATGGTGATTAATAAAGACAAGCTCATAAAATAGGTTCTGCAAATAAAAATAATGAATTTACCTTGGAATTAAAAAATGTTTTTGGGGCTGGCTGTGGCTCACTAGGTTAATCCTCCACCTGCGGTGCCGGCATCCCATATGGGTGCCCAGGTTCTAGTCCTGGCTGCCCCTCTTCCAGTCCAGCTCTCTGCTGTGGCCCGGGAAGGCAGTGGAGGATGGCCCAAGTGCTTAGGCTCCTGCACCCACATGAGATACCAGGAAAAAGGACCTGGCTCCTGGCTTCGGATTGGCATAGTGCTGGCTGTAGCAGCCATTTGGGGAGTGAACCAGCGGAAGGAAAACCTTTCTCTCTCTCTCTCTCTCTCTCTCACTGACTAACTCTATCTGTCAAATAAAAAAAAAATGTTTTCATCTCATCTTTTGCTGGCTATCCTCAGAAGCAGATTCTAAAACTAGAGTTTAACGTGTAATCACTTTATTTATGAGTATTCCCAAGAGTGACAGGCTGAGATGACGAGATTTCAAGAGCAAAACAGAGTTTAGTGCTTTTTTTTTTTCCTAAAATGTATTTATTTATTTGAACGGTAGAGCCCAGCAGAAGCAGAGAGAGAAAGAGATTTTCCATCAACTTATTTACTCCACAAATGTCCACAAACTCTGGAACAGTGCCAATCCAAAACCAGGAGCCAGAAACTTCTTCCAACTCTCCCAAGCAGGTGCAAAGGCCCAAGGACTTGGGCCATCTTTTAATGCTTTCCCAGGCCATCGCAGAGGGCTGGATCAGAAGTGGAGCAGCCGGGACTTGAACTGGTGCCCATGCGGGATGCCAGCCCTTCAGGCGGCAACTTTACTTGCTACACCACAGCCCTAGTCCTCTGGTGCATCTCTGAGGTGGTCACTGTGCGGTGCTCTGCCAATGAGGATGCCTGAAACACTGTGAGAACACACCTCAGACCTCAAGAACTATCTACCAAAACCCCATCAACTGTTCTTTTGTGACTGTAGCTGAGTAAGTTGAGTTGTGAAGGATAGGAAGGACTTAATTCCCTAGCACTTCCAGTCTCCTCTCACATCCTTACCAGTGAAACCTGCTAGGCAGAGAATCCAAATTCCTAGAAGTGAAAAGCTGCCCAGCTTCAGGAGAATAGTGAAGGCTGAGTACATACTAGCATACTACATCCTGGATCTCCTGCTGAACATAACGGTTGAACATTGAGACTCTTCTGGTAAGTGAAAAATTGAATATCAAGCTGGCCTGCTGTATGTCATTTTGAGTCATGTATGGTTTATCTATTGCAAATGTATAACAAATCTTTCCTTAGATGTGACCCATGTTAACTTGAAGCCATTATGGTTTTGTCCCTATGCTAGGGAAATAGCATAGGACATACAGACAAGAATGGGTGAGTGTGATTGTGATGTGCAAGGTGAAATGAAAAACATTGTTGCTATTTCTAGAATTCAACAAAGGGCTTGCATCAAGCGTTCCTGATTTGGTGAGTATGAAAAACTACACTTTAAAAAAGTTATGATAGATACAGGAGATAGCTAAGATTTAATCCTGCATAGTTAGTTAGGGACAAAGGGCCCAGTGACTCAAGACTGATGCACAGAGGCAGATGTGAGCCTGAAAGAAGGGTATACCTGGAACAAAATGCCTCATTGCTCAAAAACAAGATAGAGAAACTGAAAACAAGATGTTACAGCTGGCCCCGTCCATCACCAGATACTGACTCCCCAGCAGCAAGGAGGTCTTTGGTGACTTACTGATATGTTTGCAAATCCCTGTATAAACATTGTTAGCTCTAGGATATAAAGGCTAGGCAGATTCCCTTAATAGATTCCTGCTTAAGAACTCCTCCCACTGTGGAAGCTTTCCTTTGCTTCAATATAACTTTCCTTTTTCTTTTCACTAAATAAACTTTTCTTCCTGCTTACTCTCCATTGTCTGTGCCCCTTATTCCCCTTATTCTTGTTAGTCCCAGGGAATAAATGACAGATTCCTGCATCAGTTAGACAACATATTTCTCTTCTGCTGTTTTTCATTGCTCGAATGGAAACAGACTTGTAAAATTACACACAACGTTCTTTTGGTTGCCTTAGTAGTTTCTGTGTTCTAACGAGTGACTGATACCATATTCAAGGTAAATCTAGGATGGCAAATTTTTGTAATAAATACTCAAAATGACATAAATGTAGTTATAGGGAGGTACTGAAAAATGTTTGCATTATTTAAAGTGACAAATTTTAATCCATTGGATAAGCAATCTGTCACCTGCTTGGGACATAGTCTCACAGATGTGGGAATCAAATCCAAGCATGACTTACTGAAAGTCATTCTAGAAACACCTGTTCCAGACAAAAGGATAAATTTCTTTTATTCTTAGCTTATGGGCATATTATTTGACATGTGTGATCATTCGCCACAGATCTGGTATCATTAAGAAGGCTTATCCATTTTGCATATGTTGTGCTCACTAAGGATCAGAAGGGACTAGGCTCAAGAAAAAGACGTTCAGCAATAACTAATGAAGGTAAAAGGCTAAATTTTGGAGCTTAATATTTTGACTAATTAGAACTAATAATGAGGGATTTCCATTTTATTGTGAGAAATGTAGATAATGACAGAGCTAGGTCTTCCATAGGTTTTATTAAAATTAATTTTTAAATAAGGATAAAACAAAGATATTAGAAAATAAATGAGCCAACGGCTAATCATTTTTCCCCAAGAAATTAGCATTTAATAGTTCTATCTTTTTTATAATTTAATAGGATAAATTTACCCTAAAACTTTGCAGATCAGTTTAAAATTTTTTGTCTACATTTAAGGTGTAAGTTTATCCATATATCAAAAGTTTAATATGTCTAATTTCTTACGTAATATTAAAGGCCTAAGGTTTTTCAGAGGCTTATTTAGAGACATATTTTAATTGATATATCTATACTGTGGTAATATCAATAAACACAATTTAATAACACCTTCAAGACAAAAGTCATGAAATTGTCTAATGGAATTCAAAATTTCTAGAATCTACTTTAGATAGTAGGCATTTCCAACTTTGGCATAAAAAGAAGAATTACATTTCACAATTGTTAATAATAAATTCCTCTCCTGAAAATTTGATCAACAGCAGGTTATTAGCTGGTATATACACTAAATAAAGAAATGCAAAAAAATAATAGCACACAAATACTTATATACACAATATCTCCTAGCTTCTAACTCTAGTTTGAAGCACTGTTCTTGGCTTTCCAGTAGCCTCATAATTGGCCTAAAATCTTGGAAAATTATTTTATGAAATGTATAGTTATCCACGATTGATGTACACTAATGGTCAAAACAGCATAACTATGCTTCCTCCTGGAAAACGTTTTTTCCATTAGAGCAAATCAGCTTCAGTGATGGCATGATGGGTGTAGGGGTAAATGAAATGTAAGACTTAAGAAATCTCAGCTAATTCAGCACTAAAATAAAGACAGTGGACAGTAGCAAAATGAAAATAAGTACTAAAGAAGGGAGCAGTCATATTTATTTATTTGAAAATGTTTTTAGATTACATAATTAACCAAGCAATTTTTTGCAACTAAATAGTCTTTTCTCTACTTATTACAAAATAAGTTTATTTTGTAATACATAAATCCAGAATAGTATTTCAACATGAAAATCACTGAGAATTCTATAATGATGTCTCTGCCTAAGATTTATATTCTCTCCTGAGCCCCAGACTTTTATAATTAGAATGATGTTAATCAGCATGTCAGTGTCTTTCCTTTTCATTCAGTCAACTTTACCCCTTAATTATATTATTAATTCCATATTTGGATTTTCCATAATTTCTTGGGTATTTCCTAAAACTGTTTCTCAGGGGTTCTCCCTACTTCTAATTTTGAAAAAGATTTTTCTTTATTTATTTGCAAATAAGCATTACAGGGCTGAGGGGTGGGGAGGCTGAGACACCTTCCATTCACCAGTTTACTCCCCAGATGGCCACAATGGTCAGGGCTGGGCCAGTATTAAGCTAGGAGCCTTATCTGGGTCTCTCACAAGGGTGTCAGGGGCCAAACAGCTGGGTAATATGCTTTGCAGGCATATTAGCAGGGAGATAAATCGGAAGTGACTGGAACTGGCGCCCTAGTGAAATGCCGGAATCCCAGGCTGAGGCTGTACCTGCTATTCCACAACACCAGCTCCTCTACTTCTGATTTTATTCCATCTTCTATGCTACAGATAAGAGCGATATTTTTGAAGTAAAAACTGACAGGCCACTGCTTCGTTTGCATCATCTGATGATGATGATTTGCAAATTTGCAAGAATGGCTTCTTCCTTCTTCAGTTCTCTCTCTTGGCTCCTATGTGGTGCATTCCGTATTCAAAAGATACTCATCTCTTCAAAGGTACTATTTTTCTCATCCTGGATTCTTGATGTCTTCATCTTTACCCGATTAACTTTTGTTTGCATCTCTAAGATCTCACTATGAATGTCTGGGCTTAATGGGATAATTCAAAAAGTTTGGATTATTTACGTTTGTCATATGTCCTATTCTTAAATCTATGATACCAAAATTGTGGAAAGTTTTTAAGTATTAAATAATATTCTCTTTTTATTTTTTGGAAACATCAAAAGTTCCCAACACAAAATTGCTTGCCAACAATTATTTATCAGGAATCCTTATGAATTATTAATCTTAATCTCATTAAGACTACTTTACACATGGTAACGTGTTCTATAAATTTTCCATCTGTTTACCACAATGCAGTATTTATTTCAGCCTGCAGCATTTAAGGAATGTGGAACAGGATAACCTTTAAAGGATAGGGTAAATTTCAGGGAATAAAAAAGTCTAATTCATTTTGTGCTGTCATGTAGATTCCATGCCAACCCTCTAATATAATACATAAATTTTATGCTAGTTGAGTTATGCTGGTTGAGTACAGACCATGTGTCATTATATCACTCCAAAACCCTTTAAAACCTTCAAGGCAGTAATCATCTCACCAATCTTTTAGTCCAGGAAATTGACACTCACAAAGTCTGGTTACCTTGCCCAATGTCATTGAATAAGTTTTGAAGACAGATGGCAAATGCAATTCTTTTGAACTGCAAACAGTTCCGTCATTCTGCCTCCTGTGACCAATGTAAACTCCTCTAAAAAAAGTAATCATTACACTGTTAAACTAAGCTTGTTTATTTGTGGCTCAAAAGTATAAATGGAACTCTCAAACTCCAGGAAAATGTTATCATCTTTCTAATCAATACAATACATCAAAATGAAGAGGTGATGGCCAGCGCCGCAGCTCAATTGGCTAATCCTCCACCTGGGGCACCGGCACACCCGGTTCTAGTCCCGGTTGGGGTGCCAGATTCTGTCCCGGTTGCTCCTCTTTCAGGCCAGCTCTCTCCTGTGGCCTGGGAGTACAGTGGAGGATGGCTCAAGTGCTTGGGCCCTGCACCCGTATGGGAGACCAGAAGGAAGCACCTGGCTCCTGGCTTTGGACCGGCGCAGTGCACCGGCTGTGGCGGCCATTTGGGGGTTGAACCAACGGAAGGAAGACCTTTCTCTCTGTCTCTCTCTCACTGTCTAATGCTGCCTGTCAAAAAAGAAAAATGAAGAGGTGAGATGTCAAAGGAAAGATTGCTTTATTTTCAATTTGTGATTCTAAAGAACTACTCTTTATTTTTTAAGATTTACTTGAAAGAGTGATGGGAGGGGGGAGAAAGAGAGAGAGAGAGAGAATGAGAGAGAGAGAGAATATACTATCTGCTAGTCACTCCTCCAAATATAGCAAGGTTATACTGTTCCACATTCCTTAAATGCTGGGATAGGGCAAGGTTGAAACTAGGAGTGGAGAACTCCACCCTGATCTCACACAGAGGTGGCAGAGTCCCAAATATTTTTGCCTTCATCCACTGCCTTCCCAGGCACATTAGTGGGAAGCTGGATTGAAACAGGAGTAGGTGGGACATGAACTGGAAATCTATTATGGGATATCAGTGTTGGAAGCTAATACTTATTCCACTGTACTATAATGCTGGTCCCAAAACTACTCTTTATAGATGTAACTTTATAATTTTCTAACTTATAGAACTGGCACAAGAATAGATACCTTCATATCCCTAAGAGTTTAATAAAATGAAATATTTCCATCCTTAAACCTGGATTTCACAGGTTTAAGGAGTAATTATGATACAGTGTTGACTATGCCTGGTGACCACATCATTGAATATCTACTCCTAGCAAAATTTCAGTGAACTAAGAAAAAAATTGCAAATTAGCAAGATGAGAAAAATGATTGGAAACGATGTCTGATAACTGTCTACCAATTAAGCAGTTCTAATTAAACCAATAATTGTATTCAGTTCAAATAGATTTCCTCTCTAGGATATGAATCACCAATCTTTTACAAATAAGGAGATAAACAATCTCTTACCTTCCTTATTATCAAGGAGAAAACATTAGCATTTCAAAGGGAAAAGCATTCTGTGTGTTTCCTCAATATTTGGTAAAGCAAGGCAGGCACTGTGCCACAGCAGCTTAGCCACCAGGTAGGAGTCCCGCATCCCGCCTCAGCAGAGTGCCTGGGTTTGAGTCTCACCTCCTCTTCAGATCTGGCTCCCTGCCAATGCACTTCCCTTCCCGGGAGGCAGCCGATGATGGCTCAGGTACTTAGGTCCCTGCCACCCACATGGGAGAGCAGGACGGACTCCATGTCTCTGACTTCTGCCTGGCCTTGCCCTGGTTATTGCAGGCATTTAGGGAGAGGAGCAGAGGATAGACCATCCTGCTGTCTCTGTTCTTTCAAATAAATAAAATTATATAAACTAAAATCTAAAATTTGTAATGTGGAAGAAGCACTGGAGCGTTTTTTTTTTTATTTTTGAAGATATTTTATTGTTGAAGACATTATTTTATTCTTGAAGATATTCCCAAAATCTTATTTACTTTATTTAAAATGAGCGTTGTGCTTCCCTTTGTCCTGAATCCAGCCTTCCTGCCTTTCTAAAGAAAAATCTAATTTGTCTTTTTCTTCTTTTTCCTTTCTTTCACTTGTTTTTTGATTTATAATTGAACAAAATCAAATATGATACTGTTTAAAATATTTAGCTAGTGCTTATGATTAAATTACTTACCAGAGGGGCCAATGCTGTGGTGTGGCCGGTAAAGCCGCTGGCTGCTTGCAGGCATCCCACATGGGCTCCGGTTCAAGTCCCGACTGCTCCACTTCTGATCCAATTCTCTGCGATATCTTGGGAAAGCAGTGGAAGATGCCTCAAGTCCTTGGGCCCCTGCACCTGCATGGGAGACCAGGAAGAAGCTCCTGACTCCTGGCTTCGGATCAGTGCAGCTCTGGGCATTGCAGCCAACTGGGGAGTAAACCAGCAGATGGAAGACCTCTCTCTCTCTCTCTCTCTCTCTCTCTCTCTGTCTCTCCTCTCTCTGTGTAACTCTTTCAAATAAATAAATAAATCTTTAAAAAAATCCATGTGTTAAAATAAATTAGTTACCAGATTTACTTGTGATATATTTGCTTTCTGAGTATGCATCTCAACAGGAATTGTATTATTGCTTTTGCTCCTTTCATTCAGAAATCAAAATCCTCTCTTTACAATAGAGTCAAAAAAGATACATCTTAATCTGGGAAATTTGGATTTTTTTGTTCTTTTTATTGTTATGACTATTTCTCATTGTAATATTTTTTCTTAAACTAAATTTTTAAAATGAATTAAAGCACTGCATGGATAAACAAGCAGCAATATAATTTCACCAAGATTGTTTTAGGAAAAATAAGGTAATTTATACAATTTGGTTTTGTAATTTTCTCTATTCTGAATAATTGCAAAGCATTAAGTCATTAAGTAGAATGGAAGATCAGTGGCATTTATGAAAAGTTGGCATGGAAAGGCAGCAAATACATGCCTTTGATCTAAATGACAGAAATAAATTTGCCAATGCCATATAATTTGGGCATGTTTAAACTGACCTGTGTGACTAGAAATACAGGTTCAAAATTTTTTACTTTGATGAGGCCATTCAATATAAAGCATAAATGAAATTGTTATGTACATAATATCTATATAGAATTTGTCACATTAATGCTTACAGATGTGAGCTAATATTTTATTTGCATACATCCTCAAGTCTGTCCTCCTCTTTGCTTAGATTTATCACAAGTCTGCAGACACAGCTTGATGCTGGAAATGGACATGAACAATTAAATTTGAAGTCTGGAATATGTGAAAGATTCCACTCCAGCTGTATTTGCTAAGCCCTTTGGTAGCTGCACTGATAAGGCAAAAAGAAGCGCCAGTGAGAAATCTGAAGTGGAGATGCAAATCTCATGCTTGGTTGCTATATTGTTATCTTACAATATGCTGATCCAGACAAGCCTCAAACCAGCTGTACCAACAGAGTACAAACCAAAGTAAAAAGAGTTATGGTTCTTCTTTTTAAAGTTATACTATATCAATTTTTATTACATCTCCCTTAGAGTGAAAAAATAATGTATTCACTAATGTGTAATTGAAGTAGTTTTTGTTTCATAAATTGTTGGACTTGTAGACTATAAGAATGCACTCCATTTTAATTTCTAGGAGGTGGTTTTACACAACACATGGTCACATACTATGTCATGCATATTTGACTAAATGGTGGTAGGTTATGATTAATCAATCTTGTCAAATAAATTGGTTGAGTAAATATTGAGTTCTATTTTTAAACAAAGCCAGGATATGTTTAATAGCTCCGTGATATTTAAAGCAATTGATCGCTTTTAATTTACATGTTCTAAAAATGTTTCTTAACTAGTATTTATCAAAGCTTAAAGATAGACACTCAATTGTGAGACTGTTTTCCTGCCAGCTTAATCATTTGTACTTCAGTAAAATATTTCTCAAATAACTGTTCAAAGCTATTTTAATATGATCAGACAGATCTCTCTTCAGTGAATTTTAGTCTAGCAATAATGTCGTTAGGGAAAATGTTGGTTTTTATGTTACTAAAATGTGCATTTGAGACAAAATATTAACTAATTATTTTCTAATTTAAACTTTCCAATATAAAAGATATATAAGAAACTTGAACAACTGTATTATTGGATCCTGAGGTGTTTGTGTTCTTTCCCATGGGTTTAGCTTTACCCTTTAGTAATATAAACATGTAATAGAATGGACAAGTAAAGACACTAAGGGTCAAATTCAGTTACTTATATCTAATATGTAACATAAATAACTCAATAATATGGTTCTCTAAGACCTCTTACTTGAGTGAAGCAAACATGCTTATCATCTTGATCTGTAAATTGACATGAAATTGATTTCCAAAGTTATAGATGAAATATTTCTGAAACAATAAGTATACCATCATTTATAATTTTAGTATTGCTTAAAAGATTGTAGTGTAGGTTCTGTTTTCAAAGCTAAATTTGAGTTATTTTTCCTTGATCTTTGGCAGTAGTTTTCTTTTTGTTTAAGAAATCAGTAATTTAAATGTAAAATGACTAATTAAACAAATTTAATTTAGTTTAAGGCTACACAAATGCAACCTTACCTAAGAGGCAAAATGCAAAGTTAAGCAAATAAAATATTTATCTTTGTGAACATGCTTTAAATTACTGCTTTTGTTTTCTTTAGATGATCTGTATGACTTTCTGAAGCTACAAATGTTTATGATTTCCCTTGTGTCTTTGCCACTGTTTTTAAACACTGGCTCTTTGAAAGACTGGAAATAAAGAGTTATTTTCCTGGGAAATGTGCTGTTTTAACATTCTGAACTTCAATTAAGTCTACTAGTCTAGAAGTCTAGAAGAGAATTACAACTAGATTTAGTTTTCAAAACAGCTCATAGTTACTTCAAATGCATGTTACTATGGATAACCACTATTTCTGTAAAAATTTTCATTCTCTTAACATGCCCTTCTAATGTAGGGGAAAAAAACATAAAGTGAAGACCACTAAATATTGCAAGAAATTAAATATCATATATAAATGAAGACAAAAGCAGTAGTCTGTTAGGAATGGTACTTAATATATTCAAGCATTGATAAAATGCACTGGTTTAATGAAATACAGAACAAAGAGCTTATGCAATAATTATATTTTTTCGAAGAAATATAGGAAAATAGCCTAATTTAATTGTAATTTTGTTACCAACTCCCTGCAAACCCATAATCTCTGCAACATTTTTAATTTCTCTCTAAATGTATTTACTAGATATTGAATACATAGCCCAAAAGCATAATGGTAAGAAACACATTTCCCCAAAAAACATTATCAAAAGTAAGCCATAGAACCAGCAGATGACAGTTCTAAGTTTGAGCACAGAAAAGCTGTATAAGGCCGGCGCTGTGGCTCAATAGGCTAATCCTCCACCTTGCGGCGCCGGCACACCGGGTTCTAGTCCCGGTTGGGGCACCGGATTCTGTCCCGGTTGCCCCTCTTCCAGGCCAGCTCTCAGCTATGGCCAGGGAGTGCAGTGGAGGATGGCCCAGGTGCTTGGGCCCTGCACCCCATGGGAGACCAGGAAAAGCACCTGGATCCTGGCTCCTGCCATCGGATCAGCGCGGTGCGCCGGCTGCAGCGGCGGCCATTGGAGGGTGAACCAACGGCAGAAGGAAGACCTTTCTCTCTCTGTCTCTCTCTCACACTGTCCACTCTGCCTGTCAAAAAAAAAAAAAAAAAAAAAAAAAAAAAAAAAAAAAGATAGAAAAGCTGTATAAAAATATACAGTCTTATATATAAGTACTACTTCATCTGAAAGTACTTTTACTATTCAAAGTTCAGTTCAAAGTTGACTTCATTAAAGTGCTTCCTCTAAAATTCAATGTTTCTTCCTTTTGCTCTCATATAATAACTATTCTTGCTAAATATCTACTGAAACCATTTCTAATATAATCATCCACTTTTCTCTAAATATTTCTGTGAACATTCTTGATTCTATAGATTGTGAGCAGCAAAGAGAAATTTGCCTGAATAACAGGCATTTTATATATATACTTTAAATTGATAACAAGTTTTTTATATAAAATATGTTGACTGGAATATCTTGTTACAATCTAAAAATGGGAAGAACATTAAATGGAAATTGTGTTGTGTGGCTTTGATTTTAGAGTGCAAGGGTTTCAAATAAAGAACAATAGCAATAAATAAAATGGGGATTAGATAGGCCAGTTTAGAAAGACTAAAATAGAATGAAAACAATCACCCACAACATTTACTGGGCCCCAAATGCATGTCAAGTTTCAGGGACATTACTATCTTAACATAGCTATTATCATTACCTTACAAAAAAGAAAGCGAAGTTCAGAGGTTTCAAGCAATTGACCGAACTCGCCAGCTTTACAGAGCACAGCTGGACTTCAAAAATGAGGTCAGTCCAGCATCAAAGCCTAAATCTTCCCTCTTTTACCACCAGGATTCTTGAGCTGGTTGCAGCAGTCCATTTATGCTTCCTGTCTCCCCCTGCTAAGTAATCCTTTGGAGAGCTTCTCCTTTCTCTTTCTCATCTATGCACTGTCATATCTGTACCTGCTGCTTGTGACATTGGATCAATAAGTATTTGTTAGACTAAGTATCTATCATAAGTATGCAAGGATTTTAAGAGGACTGTATTTTAAAATCTCTAAAATTATCTTTAGATTTCATTTGTAAGTGAAATCTATTATAATTCACCAGTACAATATGCATTTAGTCTGTAAAATACACAGACCATGAGGCTTAGTAAGGGTAATTTCATGATCAATTACTCAAGGAAACACAACTTTTGTTCTTCAAATAGAGTAAATATTAACAAATATTTCTGAATTTTCGTATGTGATAACCATATGGTTAGAATAATAGCACAATGGGGCCGGCAGGGTGGCATAGTGGTTAAAGCCGCCACCTGCAGTGCTGGCATCCAATATGGGCTCTGGTTTGAGTCCCAGCTGCTCCTCTTCTGATCCAGCTCTCTGCAATGGGCTGGGAAAGCAGTAGAAGATGGTCCAAATCCTTGGGCCCCTGCACCCATGTGGGAAACCTGGAAGAAGTTCCTGGCTCCTGGCTTTGGATTGGCATAGCTCCGGCCATTGTGGCCATCTAGGGAGTGAACAGATGGAAGACCTCTCTCTCTCTCTCTCTCTCTCTCTCTCTCTCTGCCTCTCCTTCTCTTTCTGTGTAACTCTGGCTTTCAGGTGAATAAATAAATCTTTAATAGCACATTTACATATTTAAGATTTCTGTAGTGAACATTAAAAAAAAATCTATGGACCCAAAAATTAACATATGCTTGTAACGATGGAGTAATTTCTTTCTCTCTCTCTCTCTCTCTTTTTTTAAAGATTTATGTATTTACTTGAAAGGCAGAGTTACAGAGAGGTAGAGGCAGAGAGAGAGAGGAAGGGAGGCAGTCTTTCTTCCAATGGTTCACTTCGCAAATGACTGCAATGGTTGGAGCTGAGCCAATCCAAACCAAGGATCCAGGAGTGTCTTTTGGGTCTCCCATGTTGATACAGAGACTCGAGGACTTGGGGCATCTTCTAATGCTTTCCCAGACGATAATAGAGAGCTGGATTGGAAGTGGAGCAGCCGGACATTAACTGGCGCCAATATGGGATGCCAGCACTGCTGGCTGCAAGTTTAGCTGCTACTCCACAGCGTCAGGCCCAGAATATTTTCAGAAATACCTCTTGGTCACTCCCAGTGAATATGTTGTTGTATTTTCATCCTACACATTTCTAACTATTATTTCATGCTATCTTTTAAGGTTTAATTCTGTAGGGAGGTGAAAAAGAAACAATAGTTCAACTTATTTTAATATTGAAATAGTGATTAGAACTGGCATGCTATGTGAACAAGGTCTATTACTATTTGACTTTTAATTACCTTTTTTCAAATATATATGTCCTGGGATTTTACTTTCCTTCATTACACCTGCTAGACCCTGAACTTTCAATTTCAGACTATTAATTACCATGATATCCCCAGGTCATTTTCTACCCTCTGTTCCTGCAAGATTAATATCATCCTAAACATTTACTTTTCTCTCTTTTTTCTATCTCCCTAGATGATGAACTTCACTTTACACACACTGAATTCCACATCTTTTTGCTGCTGCCATAACAAATTTCAGCTCCTTTTCTTCTTAACAATATCCTTCTTAGTACTAACAATGTTTCCTACTTCATCACTAAATTTTATTGTCAGGAGATTCTGCTGTAGCAATTCAATTGTCTGTAAATCTAAGCACCAGTAAAGCTGCTAAAATCATTGTGAGTCTTATTTAACTGTCTGGCACATAAATCAGGTAGATTTTATTTGATTTCAGCAGGGTGTTTTTCTAGACCTTAGTGATCTAACACATACTGATATCAACTAACCACACATTCAAGTGCTTATTATTGCTGCACAGAGGGAAAATCCATCCACTCAACACAGCCTATCCTTCTAAAAGGCAATCATCAAGAAACATGTCCGGAGTAATGTCATTCTGGGTCGGCAATATGAAAAGAGCCTGGAAATTCAAAGTATTTCAATGTTGACTTCATTCTATGATGGTGTGCTAGTCCTTAAACGCAAGGCATACTCCATTCTTGCAGATGTCACACTAAGTGATTACTGTTAGAACAGTTTTCTACATATGGTGATTTAATGCGTCCTTTAAATCTACCAACAATCGTGCTTTGAAAATCATCATAATATCACTTTCATTTTAAATTTGTGTAATCTGAGAAGAATAGAAAACAATTTCTGCAAAATAAAAGTTTGGTACAGGACAGAATAATGCTTTGAAAACAGATATATATATATGTAAAACATAATATATATACATATATAGAGAGGATATACATATATGTAATTAGCATATATTTGTTTATGTAGATATATGTGTGTATCCATATAGGTGCGTATATATATACACATATAAACACACATTTACATAGTTAAAAGTTAACATATCTTACAAAGAATAATGAAAACATATATATATATATGTTAAGATGTTTTACAAAATTGAAACTAGAAGTAGAGACACTAAAGTAGAATATATTACCAAAATGAAATTGATTTCATCAGGAAAAAGACATCTGTTAAATAGTACAAATGAGATGGCCCTGTAGAAAGTTTTTGATTATCAAGGATATTTTTACAGGGACATTTTCCAGGATTATGCAGTTCCCTCTTTAGCCAGTGCTCTTCTCCTGGTTTTATATAGAGTATTCTCTACAGGTAGCTATTTTTTTACCTTCACTAATCACAGTTTGATCTCTCAGGCACATAAGGACATAAAATTCTGCTCTACATTGCAGTCATACTGAATAAGCCAAAAAATATAGAACTGAATTAGTTCTGTATCTGTGTTTACTTTTTAAAGAATAGCTTATAATGCCAGTTTATTTCTATATATAGAGGCACGCACATACTAATTTTGAGAAAGCAAAGCACAAATAAAGAGGATATACCAAAAATAAGGGCAGCTAAGTGATGTTGCCTAAATCCTCATCAAGTTAGAATGTCAATGCTGTGGTGAAATCTTAGTGCACAAAAAAAGAAAGAAAGAAAATAAATGAATAATTACATTCATGTACTGTGAAGTACAAGTCAAGATCCATCTGAGTTAGAAGTCATATCTATAAAAAATAGGTAGGTAAATTTGTACAGAAACAAGCACCAGGAAGCTTACATACTTACTTAAGCATGGATACTATATTTAGTTACTATTCAGAGCTTCCAAGGTATAAGAGGTTAAGCCTCCTGCAATGCTGGCATCTCGTATGGGCACTCAACTTCTGATCTTGCTCTCTGTAAATGGACTGGGAAATCAGCAGAAGATGTCGCAAATGCATGGACCCCTGCACCCACATAGGAGACCCAGCAGGATCTCTTGGCTCCTGGCTTCAGATCTGGTCTGTTCTGGCCTTTGCAGCCATTTGAGAAGTGAAAGTGAACCAGCAGATGCAAGACCTCTCTCTGTCTAGAACTCTGCATGTCAAATCAATCAATGAATCTTTTTTAAAAAATTCTAAGCTTCCAAATGGAGACCAGCATTGTCACATTGGCATTTCATATTAAAATGGTAGTTTAAGTCCCAGATACTTTGCTGGGTGCTAATGTTCCCTGCTAATGCACTTGGGAAGGAAGAATAGTATTGCCCAAGGGCTCGGACCATCCACGTGGGAGATGATGATGAAGTTCTTACCTCCTGACTTTAGTCTGGCCTAGATCTGGTTCCGTTGGGTGGCAGTTTCTCTCTCTCTCTCTCTCTCTCTCTCTCTCTCTCTCTCTCATATGTATAAATAAATACTTAGAAAATTAATAATGCATATGCACACATGAATATATGTGAGTGTATATACTTCTTTTTCAAAAATATTTTTATTTATTCATTTGAAAGTCAGAGTTACAGAGAGAGAGAGAGAGAGAGAGAGAGAGAGACAAAAAGATATTCCATCCACTGGTTCTCTCCTCACATGGCCACAATGGCCAGGGTTGGGCCAGGCTGAACCCAGGAGCCAGGAGCTTCTTCCAGGTCTCACCATGTGGGTGCAGGGGCCCAAACACTTGAGCCATCTTCTGCTGCTTTCCCAGGCACATCAGTAGGAAGCTGGATCAGAAGTGGAGCAGCTGGGACTCATATTGGATATCAGCATGGCAGACAGTGGCTTAATCCACTCCCCCAAAGCACCAGACCCTCATAATGTATTTCATTATCTCATCAGAACATACTGAAATCTATGCTAAGTAAAATAAACCCTGAAACATTAGATGTAAAAAGTAAAACTTTATTTTATATAACAAATGAAAAAGCTTAGCAAGGTTGAGTATGAAATATATGTATTTCAAAAGACAAAATCGACAAAAGAATGTGTTGTAATTTATGTCAGCACAGCATTAAAATTTGCAACTCTGTTCATGAAGACTCAAGGAACAGTCAAAACATCAACTACATGAAAAGAAGTTATTGGTGGGCTATATGTGTGTCACAAGATTTAATTATGTAATTTATTAAATGTATTTACAAATCAACTACTAAAAGTAAATCTAAGTAAAATCCAAAAGCCAAATAAGCACATGAATTAAAAAGCTATAAAACAATAGACAGAACTCACTAAAAATCAGGGGCAAATAAATTAAAATTATGAAAGATATTTTACACATCTAAAAATGTAAAATGAATTATAAAACGCAATCATCCTAAGTACTGATGAACATGTTAAAAAAAAGAAATGCTTGTATGTTGCTTGTGGGTATTTGTATATTGTTGCAATACTGTTGAGACTAATTTTGCTAAATAAGGAAAATTGAACATGTAACCATAATTTCACTGAACAATTGTCCTAAAAGATATTTCCTAGGTATACCATTGCACATGAACACATGGAAGCAGCATAATAGAAACACATTATTTGGTATCAAAATATTTTAATAGAATAAAATGGGAAACAACTAAATATCCCATTAAGAAGGAAACAAATTAATTGGGAAGTATGAATAAAATAGAACCTTGTAATGAAATGAAAAAAGTTAATTCAAGTTACCAATGTAAAAAGGATGAACCCAAAGTATTTTTTTAAAGATTTATTTATTTATTTAAAAGTCAGAGTTACACAGAGAGATAAGAAGAGACAGAGAGAGAGAGAGGTCTTCCATCCGCTGGTTCACTTCCCAGATGGCCGTAACAGACAGAGCTGAGCCAATCCGAAGCCAGGAGCCAGGAGCTTCTTCTGGGTCTCCCACGCGGATGCAGGGGCTAGCCTAGGACTTGGACCATCTTCTACTGCTTTCCCAGGCCATAGCAGAGAGCTGGATTGGAAGTGGAGCAGCCGGGACTCGAACCAGGGCCCATATTGGATGCCGGCACTGCTGGTGGCAACTTAACCCAGTATGCCACAGCACTGGCCCCAGAACCCAAAGTATTTTTAATTAAAAATATGTATAAACTTCAGAAAAATATACATGTTAATTTAATGATTCATTTATATAAATTCTCCGAGAGTAGTACCT
This sequence comes from Oryctolagus cuniculus, assembly GCF_051225735.1. Taxonomy (NCBI): domain Eukaryota; kingdom Metazoa; phylum Chordata; class Mammalia; order Lagomorpha; family Leporidae; genus Oryctolagus; species Oryctolagus cuniculus. The sequence continues at coordinate 60,898,303 of NC_142874.1, read as the reverse complement.
TCAAAGATGAAGGGATGAAAAGCTTTGAGGGGTACGTGGAGTGTTTTAACTGCATTATAATTAATCTGAAGTGGAGCTGGAGCAGGTGTTTGAGTACTGGCTCTATTATCCTTTATATATCTGGGATAGTTTCTGTGTTTTATAACAAATTTTAAGACAGACTTGCCTATGTAATTTGTAATATTTCTACCTATCTTCCAACAAACTTTTTCTTAACATTCCTTATGACCATTTTTCCTCACATGTTTTATACAAATCTGCTTCTCTATCTACTTCTTAAATGTTGATTTTTCTTAGCCTTCTCCATTATTTTGTTTGAATATAAACTCTATTCCTACTCCATTTCATTGTTTCCCAATTATGTTTTGTTTAACTAACTATAGTCTTTGAATATCTAATTTATGTTTCTAGCCTTTGTATTTCTTCTGAGTTGTTGATATAAATGACTAACTGAAACTTCTTAAAGATGCAGAAACATAACATGACAGTCACTGAACTCCATGTACTCTATAAGAAACTTACAAATTACCAAGGACAGGGGCTGGTGCCCTGGCTCACTGGGTTAATCCTCCGCCTGCAGCACCAGCATCCCATATAGGGGACAGTAAGTATATAGAAATCTGTACATAGACTATCCTCACTCTTGAAGACAAGTAAAAAAAAATCAAAGTAAAGCAATTGGAGAAAAGTGACATAACTTTCAAAACAGCAGTTAGAAGACTGATGATGATCAACTCTACAAGATAAGTGCCAAATTTTATATTTTAAAAATTCTGTAAGAAAATTGATTCTATCTTAATATTCAACTATATTAAATAAATACAGTTACAGAGAGAGAGAGAGAGAAACTGTCCATCTGCTGGTTCACTCCCACCTTTCAAATAAATAAATCGTTAAGAAAGGGTTGCCAGTTTTTTTTGTCAAACAATTATATAGTGTAACATAAGTGAACAATAATGTAACAATATCTACTGATGCTGAATTTGCAAATACTCATCAGTAGTACTATTCAGTATGTACTATCAGTAGTACATACCAACAATGCTGTGCACATAAATGAACTAAAAGATGAATACAAGATTGATTGTAGCATCATTGCTCATAATTGCTGTAAACTAGTAATAACACAATGTATTTGAAAATAGAATGTGTAAGACAACATTAGAATAGACTTGAATAATTACAAGCAATAAATCTAGCTATATGCAATACCACTGATTAATTCCATGCATAATATTGTTCTAAGGAAGCCAGACAAACATACAAAATACTTTTCTGTATAAATCCATTTAAATAAATCTTAAAATTAGTGTAGATGGAAATCAAAATAATGGTTAATTTTAGGTGTGCTAATAGATGTCTTTTAATGACCCAAATGTGGTGCTTAGGTTACTGACAATGTTTTCTTTTCCATTTGTGTGGCGGTATGTGGGTATGTTCAATTTGTAAAAAGTTATCAAGCTATACAATTATATACATGCTATATATAACTCTACCTGAAGGAATTTAAGAGTTATTTAAAGAAATACCTGGGGGACTTTTTACAAATAATAAACACAGAATTGTCTATTTTATCTCTTATTGGACTCTTCTAGACAACAATAGTAATCTCTGACTCTAAGACTTTCATGAAATCTTTTAGTGTCAAGAAATAAATTGGTAAAGTCAACAACAGGAGTCACTGTGCACTTACTCCTCGTGTAGGATCTCTATCCTTAATGTGCTGTACATTGAGATTTAATGCTATAACGAGTACTCAAACAATATATTTCACTTTGTGTTTCTATGGGGGTGCAAACTGTTGAAATCCTTACTTAATGCATACTAAACTGATCCTCTGTAAAAAAAAAAAAAAAAGAAATTATCAACTCCCAACTTGACTCTCACTGGGATTAAACATGACAATAGGTCTGCTCTGATTTCATCATCATTTAAAAAAATAATCATCTATTATTTTTCACTTTATGTTTCTGTGTGGGAGCAAACTGTTGAAATCCATACTTGATGTATACTAAGCTGATCTTCTGTATATTAAGATAATCGAAAATGAATCTTGATGTGAATGGAAGGGGAGAGGGAGTGGGAAAGGGGAGGGTTGTGGGTGGGAAGGACGGTATGGGGGGGAAGCCATTGTAATCCATAAGTCGTACTTTGGAAATTTATATTCATTAAATAAAAGTTTAAAAAAATAAAAAATAAAAAAAAAAAGAAGTAATTAAGGCCGGCGCCGCGGCTCACTAGGCTAATCCTCCGCCTAGCGGTGCCGGCACACCGGGTTCTAGTCCCGGTCGGGGCGCCAGATTCTGTCCCGGTTTCCCCTCTTCCAGGCCAGCCCTCTGCCGTGGCCAGGGAGTGCAGTGGAGGATGGCCCAGGTGCTTGGGCTCTGCACCCCATGGGAGACCAGCAAAAGCACCTGGCTCCTGGCTCCTGCCATCGGATCAGCGAGGGTGCGCCGGCCGCAGCGCGCCGGCCGCGGCGGCCATTGGAGGGTGAACCAACGGCAAAGGAAGACCTTTCTCTCTGTCTCTCTCTCTCACTGTCCACTCTGCCTGTCAAAAAAAAAAAAAAGAAATAATTAACTCTTCAGTTAGTTCCTTTATGCTTTTATAGTTCTAATAGCTAAGTGAGTCCTAGGTAAGGCAAAACCCTTTCTGCCTTCAAATATACTCAAATATTAATTCTGTTATTTAGAGGCTATTTTTTTAGCCCAGATTTTTACTCATATGTAAAAAAAAAGTCTAATTGTTAGTCATTGCCCATCATTTCAGCTCCTGAGATACTTCTGTCAGATGCCTATCTTCCTGTCTTTCCTTCACTGAATATCTGAAAAGTTCATTTCTTTATTTTTGTTGTTGCTAACAGTGTGGCACAGAATCTAGCACCTAAACTGTTATTGCTAAATATCTGTTCTCATTATAAGGAGAAAGCAGATTCTAGATGCAAAACGGGAACTTGCAACCCTAGGACATTCTGTCATATAAGGAAAGAGAGGAAATTAGCAGTGACTAATAGACTATCACTGGTAAAATAAATCAAGAATTGAAATACTAACATGCATAAAAAATGAATTAATTTACATAGTTAATCTGCAATTTCAAATGCCATAGTCCACTTCTTCTGTCACAAATATCATGGACAGATACAGAGGCAGGGAAGTCCAATATCAAGGTGCTAATATTGACATCTTCTGAGAGGTACTGTTTCCAACAGGATGTGCCTTGTTGCTGAGTCCTCATCTGAAGGAAGACAGAAGAGCAACAGAGCTGAATTCACTCTTGCTACACCTTTTGTCAGAGAAGCCTCTCCCATTCTTAGCCACCTCATAAAGATCCCATCTCTTAAAAGCATACCTTGGGGGTTAAGTTCCAATACACGCATTTTGGAGAAACACAAAGATTCAGACAATAGCATTGTACTAACACAATAAAGAAAGCTGTATGATCACATTTGAAGTACACTTACAAACCAAAATGACACTTAAAAACTAGTTTTACTTTTAAGTAGTTTAGTTTACTTATTTCAGGTAATAGGAAGTTTATGGAAGAAAGTTTTCTTCACAGAAGTATTTTGGCTGACAGATGGTCATGCAGAGATAGAATTACAATGGTATGATTTTTCCAGCCCTTGATGGCTTATGGTTCTTTGTAATGACCATTAGGGAAATAGTTATTCTCTGTTGAAAGATAAGACATCTCTTAATACTTGATGAAGTTAGAACCATCATCAACCATGTTCAGTCATGGTTTCATTTTCTGTAGCTTACCCATGGTCGACTACAGTCCAGAAATGCTGACATTCATCTCAAAGAGAATGAGATCACTTTCAAATAACTGTTATTACAGTATGTTGCTATACTTTCTTTTATTAGTAGTTATTACTGTTGATATTTTACTGCTAATGTATGAATTAAACTTTATCATAGCTATGTATATATGTGTACATGTCAACAAACATAGTGCAGATTGGATTTGGTACCTCTGCAGCTTCAGGCATCCACTGGAAGTCTTAGGGATGCATCTCCCATGATTGGTGCAGGGCCATAGTCACTAAAATTTGATCAAGCATACATATATTCCTGCCATTTTATGAGAAATGCAGCTACAATAGGAAACCTTCTTGAGCCAAATCTAAACTGCAGTGAACTCTAGAAAAGAAGCAATGTAGCTTCTTCTGTAACAGTTACAGGGAAATGGAGAATGAACAAGAGAAATCTATAGATTAAAAAGATGTATAAGTAGAGAACACCATCACAATATATAGAACATATTTAGATCATGATTCAAACATAAAAGGTGATGTTTTTAAAATAAGTATTTGGAAATAGTAAAGTACAATATTATGCTTTCTCTGATATGTGGCAGCTCATATATAGAGTACAAAAATGTAATGGCTATGAGAGAAATTGACATCTTGAGATTTGATTATTATTCATAAGGCTATGAACAGTAGTCTTTCTACTTTCTACTTGTTTAACTCTTTATTTAGTGGATGATGAAGTTTGTGATTATAAAGTAAATTGAAAGCATGTTATTGCAAAAATTAAAAGAAAAGTAAGAAAGGAGAGAGGGTGAGAGGAGGAGGGAGGATAGTAAGTACTATTATGTTCTTAAAGTTATATGTATGAAATACATGAAATCTTTTCCATTTATATAATCAAACAAATTTATAAAAACAATAAATAAAGTTTGAAGATACAAGAACATTACTAAATTTTTTAAAGTTCTAACATTAGAGATACATATTGAAATGCATTAAGTGAGATAGTATCTGGATTTTTTATTAAAGGAATTAGATATCTTGATGTGATAATTTTATAAATTTTATAAAGATATCTTTATGTGATTAATGTGTAGTTGATCATAATTCTATTCTCTTAATTTTTGCACATGTTGGGAATTTTCAAGAGGAGACATCCCGGAGAGATTCCTGTGTTGCCCTAAGGCACCCTGTGGTGCTATAGTATACTCACAGGGACACAGCTGAGAGTTCAGTTTGTTAAGGGAAACATGGCAACATTTGCCAGAAACCACATAGCCTATAATATTTGAGGGAGTTTATCTAATTAATAAAATTATTAGGTTTCTTGTTTTTTGGCCAAATCATGCCATGAACCAAGAACCTTTAGAAACCTTTGTCTTGATTTCAGTTAAAGGACTCTATTCAATCTCAGAAAGATACCTTGATTCTAATTTAATATAAAATTGTTTTAGGTTCTTCAACCATGCTCACTACAAATGCAATAGTTAATAAGTGCCACACACATGTTCGCTTTGACATGGTTGTTTTGTTTTCACTTTCCTAACCTATTAACATAAACTGATCAAATGAATACAATAATACTTAATAAAAGTATCTCGTGCAATAATCATACAGATATGTATTATATACTAAATGAATATCTGGAGGAGAGGAGCTTGTAGGCTCCAAACATGGAGAAAGGGTAGGGAGGAAGAGATTCTGATTGCCTGAAATGATGATTTAATGCTCTGTGCATGGGTTGAAATAGAGCACAGTATACCATAAAGTTGTATCAGTGTTACATGTTTATCGCAAAGTTTGAGAAGTAAAATGAAGAAAAAAAGTCATAGGAAGTCTTTTAGTACAAAAATAGGAAGATGTAATAGCAATAAAACTATGTGACAAAATATTTAATACTAAAACCAAAATAAGACATGCTGACAAGAAAGCACAAACAAACCTATAAAACAATCAAACATATAAAAACTGCATGATACATGTAAACTAAATGACTAAAAGAGAAGTCAATAATAGTATAGAAATAAGAGAAAATTTAAATATTTTTAAGGGTGTATAATTTGTCTTGCATAGTGCAAAAATTTTTTTATTTGCTCTTGCGTTCCCTTCTTTCATCCGAAGGTGAGTGAAATGAAGCTCACGGAAGTTAACTAAGTCTTAAGGTTTCACTGAGCTCTAAGTGAAAGAGGCAGAATTGGAGCACAGATCTGTGTAATTTTTTCCTGTCTACCAAATTTAGAATAGACTTAAGGAATATTCTGTATATAAAAGTAGAAGGCACTGACAAATAAATTTTGCTGAGTATGATTGACTAGTGAAAAATAATTCAATATTTCTTCCCCCCACACACACTCTGAAAATGAGTGTCCTGAATTTTTTCTTTCTGCCCCAAGGGACTCAGAACTAGAAAGAAATTGGTAGAAGAAATGAATAGTTTTCAATTTGCCAGACATTTGATGTCAACCCACTGAGCTAAACTTCTATAATAAAAAATCACCAAACATGACTGGTTAGAATGGATATATAGTTGGTTGTGACAATCGCATGTCAAAATAAAGTGCATGCCCTTTTGCTACCTTTAACATCAGAAGGTTCAGTGATGTTCCTCATCAAAATTTTAAACTGAACAAAGGAAATACTCTCTTTTTTCAGTTGTTCTCTTTAGGTATTAAATAAGCTTCAAGCACAGAATCACCAATTTGAATCTATATACTTATGAGCCATCATAATGAGGTTCACTGTGTAAATATTAGGAAATACATTTGACAGTACAACACTCCAACTGAAAAGAGTGATTATGCTTTTTTCTTTCTAAAGTGGTAGAAAGAATATGGGATGCTCCTCATCTTTCCACTTTTGATAACTAATAAGGAAAAATGGGTAGTCAGTGGCAGAGGTGAAAGCAATATGGTGCCTTGCACTCATTCATCATCTGTGACATCATTAATCTTTTCACTCTGATGAAGAAAAAATTTTTGAAAAGTAGAAGTGGAGGGAATAAAAGTATGAAGGACTTTTTCAAAGACACAGTTCTTCAAGACTTTGTACTTTTTTAGTCATTAATTTTAAAATATTTGATTTTTGGTATCACAGTTTTTTAAAGACTTATTTATTTATTTGAAAGATACACACATAGGGAAGGAGAGAGAGAGAGAGAGAGAAGCCTTCTATTCTCTGGTTCACTCCCTAAATGGCCACAGTGACCTGCATCTTGGGGCAGGTTGAAACCAGGATCCTGAAATTCCATCAGGATCCCCCATGATGGTGCAGGAGTCCAAGTTAGGCCCTCTTCCACTGCAACCCCAGGTGCACTGGCAGGGAGCAGGATCTGAGTTGGAGCAGTTGACTAACTGGTGCTCATTTGAGATGCTGGCATTGCAGGCAGTGATTTAACCTGCTGCACCACAATGCTGGCCCATCAATAGGACATTTTCTAAACAGATTGATCAAAAACAAGAATTAGCAGTCATAAGTCTTCACTTTTTGAATTAATAAAATGTTGATTGCTTGCATTTACCTGAAAATTTGATATCAGAAGTCATATTGCCCTTCATCTTACTGGCAAGTCTCAAGCTACTTAATGAATTCACCTAAGATAAATTTTCCTAAAATTCAGTCATGTGTAAACATTTTTAAAGTACACACTGCAATCTAAATGAAACATTATTTTTATTGTTTTCAAAAATCTAAATACTTTTAAAATTTTAATTTGCAAGATAAACAAAATGGCATCTATTGGTTCTCTCCTCAAATGCCCACAAATTTCAGAGCTGAGCAATGACAGAACCCAAGAACTTACTCCAGGTCTCTAACCTGGATAGTAGGGACCAAACTACTTGAGGCATTCATTACTTGCTCCCTCTCAGAGTGCACATTGGCAGGAACCTAGAATCAGGAACCAGAACTGGAACTGAACCTATGCATTCTAGTTTAGGATATGAACATCTAAATGTGAGAGCAAACACCTGTCCTTTAAAAATTTCTTTGACATTTTGCCTGACAGGAAATTTTTTAAAACCTGAAGATCTGAACACAGGTTAATTTTTTTAAAAGAATGTATATATATATATTTTTTGCATTGACAAAATCATTATATAGTCCGTGATTCCATGATGTATTGCACAGATTGTCATTCAGAAACAAAGAATTTGTAACCCCAGCTGAAAAGGTAACCTGCAGCTATCAACCTCTGCAGGGTTTACTTCAGCTGAAACAATTACCAAAGATAAACTAAACCCTCTTCCCCAAAGAAGGATCAACAATAGTGTAATAAAGATGTGCCCCTCATGCCTCAACTGCAGGCCACTGTGAACTTTCATCCCAACCATCAGAGCTCTATACGTGGTCAACACAAGCATCATGGCTTCACTTTTCTCTCTGATCACCCTGTTTCTTCCAAACCCCTCCGTGGGGGCACCCACTCAAGAGCACTCTCCATCTAACAGCCTTCACACCAAAACATCTTCATCTGAAGGGACCTGATGTCTGCCAATGGACGTTTCTCTGTCTCGTGTTTCAGTATAACAATAAAGAAGCAAATTCTGGGGGGAAATAGGGGAAATTAAAACAAAAAGTATACTCACTTCAATTGTAATACAAATTGATTTTCAATAATGAAGTTACTTTTCTAATATTTAAATTAAGAAGATGAAAGTAGCAAGTATAATTTGTACTGGCGATTGATGTGTCATTTTTACAATCTGCTCAGTCTTTGCAAACGTGCTGAAACAGTCCTTTACAAAGGATGTGTTATTAAATGAAATCAATGTTCCCATGGCTAAAAATACTAACTTATATAAAGCCAGACACAGAGATTAGTGACAAACGTTGTTTTCTAGCAAGCAGAGGCTTACTTTTTATATTCTCACATATATCATATCCCATTCTTCTGTTTCTCATCCTCCCTATCCTTACCGTGACTCACAGTGACAATACAAGTATCCCTGCAGGAGCACTAGCCATCAGGTGCAAGTTACTAGCAAGGAAGAAATTACTGAGGTAAGAGTGAGAGTCTAATGAGGGTTTAGTGCCTCATTGCCCATTTCTTATCTGGAAAGGAAAATAAGAATTAGAATCTTTCTATCAGGTAATTGGAGGTACATATGTCTACCTCCAATTTGATAGCAATCTACGAAAGGAGGGGCTTCTGTAATAGGTAGAGAAGTAGGAGTCTGTGCCGCAGAAAGAACCCTTGAACCTGCAGGCATAGAATTACACCAAACTCTTTGTATCCAAGTCACATTCTAACTGTCTTCCTTCATAAGTTAATCAAGTCGATTTTACTAAGTTTTGCTAGTGCTCACTTCTCAGTAAAAAAGCTGAAATTAACTCACATCCCATTTTAGTTGATAGGAGAACAATGTCTGTTTCAGTTTAGCTGACAAGGCTTCAAAGCATATTTTGCTGGTGTTGGTGTTCTTCAATGGACATTTCAGGTGAGTATGTGGACAAATTATATTCTCAGCAATATGCATGTTCTCTATCAAAGCTCTTCCAAGGAAAGGATATCCTCTTTTGAAAGCCCCTCAAATATCCACCGGCAGACAAAATCCCCCTTCCATTCTATAAAATGTTTCTTAGAAAATTTCATTTTCTGTGAGAAGAAAGTATTCTTTTCCTTTTAAAAATTCTTTCAAATGCATCAAGGTTAATTCTTTGCAAATCCAGCAAATCATCAGAGTGGTAGAGAAGAACTTCATGTTTTATTCTTATCACATTAATTTAAAAAAAGCTTTCAAAAGAGCATGAGCCAAGGCTGTAGCTGTGATGATGACAATGATTTTCAACACTGTAGACATGACCGCTTGTCTAACGCCAAAATAAGTGCAGTAGCACTTGCCTATGTAGATTTAGAGAGTCACAATATAGTGTACTGCTCTTGACCAAAACAACCAATGGTGATGAGTGGCCAGGCGATGTAGTGTTGAATTTATATTGCAACTGTAAGATTTAAAAAACAAAAAAACAGAACTTCAGTTAGTAAAAAGTGAATTTTCAAACTTCTGAAGACAACAAATATATTTTGAAGCTTCAGGAAACTACTCACAAATTAGTAATTCTACTTTTTAGAAATTAGTGTGCATGTAACAAAAGAAAAACAGGATCTAATAGCCTGGAGGAAGGCAAGATTTCAATTCAGTTGCATGCTGCCTGGAAATAGCATCGTTGCAATTTTCTTTAAAGTATTCATTTCCCATATTATAAAATATTTCAGTATTTCTAGATCAGATAACACAATTTGGTAGCAAAAATGGCTTCAATTTTCTTTCCTTGCTCTAAGGCTCAAATCAGTTCAACCATTTCCAGGGCACATGTTCAAATTAGTTCTGTTTCCTCAACAGATGCTTACTTGGTTTTATCTGCTATAGGTTAATAAACTATTTATCAAACATGTGCCATCAAATTTTTAAACATCTTTTAGTTATTTTAATTAAATAAAATACTAAGGATTTAGGAGAGAAAAATTTCTGATTACCTCGTTATTTTGCCCTATCTTACCTTTTTTTATTTACTCAAATCTCTGACAATTTGGTTCATTGACATAATTTTGAGTGTTCCTGGTTAAAGGACCTGTTAAAAGTACTCTTTAAATTTAGTGTAGGGACTGGTGCTGTGACTCACTTGGTTAATCCTAGGCCTGCATTACCGGCATCTTATATAGGCGCCGGGTTCTAGTCCCGGTTGCTCCTCTTCCAGTCCAGCTCTCTGCTGTGGCCCAGGAAGGCAGTGGAGGATGGCCCAAGTGCTTGGGTCCTGCACCCGCATGGGACACCAGGAGGAGGCACCTGGCTCCTGGCTTCGGATCGGCATAGCTCAGGCCATTGCGACCATTTTGGGGGATGAACCAACAGAAGGAATACCTTTCTCTCTGTCTCTCTCTCTCTCACTGTCTAAAAAAAAACCTAGTGTAGTAATTTGAGGTTCTTTTGAGATGAGGTTTATTTTTTAAGTTGTTTTAAAATAGTTCATTTTATTTTTAGTAACTTACATCATCATTATGTCATCTCAAATTATAGAAAACAGTATCAGAGGCCGGTACTGTGGCTTAGTGGGTTAAAGCCCTGCTCTGCAGTGCCAACATCTCATACGGGTAACGGTTTGCATTCTGGCTGCTCCACTTCCTATCCAGCTCCCTGCAAATGTGCCTGGGAAAGCAGCTGAGTATGGCCCAAGTCTTTGGGCTCCTATACCCAGCTGGGAGACTCAGAAAAAGCTCCTGGCTCCCGGATTCAGATCAGCACAGCTCTGGCCATTGCAGCCTTTTGGGGAGTGAACCAGCAGATGAAATACCACTTTCTCTGTCTCTAGCTCTGTCTGTAACTCTGTCTTTCAAATAAATAAAAATAAATCTTTAAACAAAAATGAAACAGTATCACCAGATTATTGTCATATTATTGTCATATTTTCTAAGTGTGTTCACTCAAATCATGGAATTATATAAAAAACAAGATAAATGTATTAGTACATATATACTATATATATATAAAGAAAACATGAGTTTTAATTTTATTGTAATCTTAGTTTAATTTCACAATTAATTTATTTAATTGCATATATTAGTGGCCTAACTTATAGCATCTTAAAACGTTAGTGATATTATGCTAGTTCCCAACTAAAAAGGTGTTTTTAGGCATATTGAAAAATATTTTAGAATTTTTATATTAAAAATAAGAGAGAGCCGGCGCCGTGGCTCAATATGCTAATCCTCCACCTTGCGGCGCCTGCACACCGGGTTCTAGTCCCGGTTGGGGCGCCGGATTCTGTCCCAGTTGCCCCTCTTCTAGGCCAGCTCTCTGCTATGGCCAGGGAGTGCAGTGGAGGATGGCCCAGGTGCTTGGGCCCTGCACCCCATGGGAGACCAGGAAAAGCACCTGGATCCTGGCTCCTGCCATCGGATCAGCGCGGTGCGCTGGCTGCAGCGGCGGCCATTGGAGGGTGAACCAACGGCAAAAGGAAGACCTTTCTCTCTGTCTCTCTCTCTCTCACTGTCCACTCTGCCTGTCAAAAAAAAAAAAAAAATAAGAGAGAATATTTAACTAGTCTTAAACAGCAATTGACATTATAATTGAAAACTTCATTAATAACAAATAGTATTCAAGTACTAATAGCAAACATTGTTAACTTATTCAACTGTGGCCAGGGTTGTGGCACTGGGGCTGGGTTAAAGCCCTGGCCTGAAGTGCCAGCATCCCATGTGGGTGCTGGTTCTAGTCCCGGCTGCTCCTCTTCCAATCCAGCTCTCTGCTATGGCCTGGGATAGCAGTGGAAGATGGCCCAGGTGCTTGGGCCCCTGCACCCACATGGGAGACCCGGAAGAAGCCCAAGGCTCCTGGCTTTGGATCAGCTCAACTCCGGCCATTGTGGCCATCTGGGGAGTGAACCAGTGGATGGAAGACCTCTCTCTCTGTCTCTACCTCTCTCTGTAAATTTGTCTTTTAAATAAATATTAAAAAATAACTTATTCAACTACATTTAAACTTTAATTGATAACAAGCAATTGTTAATTATTAAAATGAATCATTTTTATCTATGTATTCATATATAAAAATGAAAATGTTCTTTTCCACCAATAGAGCTTTTTTTTCTCCATTTTCTTCTAACAATATTGATTAAAAAAATAGGGACCAGAGGTCAGGCAATTAGGATACTGATTAGGATACCCACATTCTTTTTCTTTCTTTTTTTAAAAGATTTATTTATTTATTTGAAGGGCAGAGTTAGAGAGAGAGAGAAAGAGAGAAAGACAGGGAGAAAGGGAGAGACAGAGGGATCTTCCATCCACTGGCTACTATGCATATGGCTATAATGACTGGGGCTGGGCCTGTCTGAAGCCAAGAGCTAATAGCTTCTTCTGAGTCTCCCATGTGGGTGGCAAGGGCCGAAGGACCTGGGCCGTTCTCAGCTGCTTTCCCAGGTGCATCAGCAGGGAGCTGGATCAGAAGTGGAGCAGTTGGTACTTGAGCCTGCACCGATATGGGATGTTGGCTCCGCAGTTATGCCTTAACCTGCTGCACCTTCGTGTAGGCCCCAACGGATGCTCACCTTCTTCAATGGAGTGCTTGGGTTGATACCGTAGTCCAGCACTTGATTTAAGCTCCCTGCAAGTGCAGACCCTGGGAGGCAGTGATTGCAACTCAAGTAATTGGGTTGCTGACAGCCACTTTGCAGGCTTGGATTGCATACGTGGTTCCCAGCTTCAGTCCACCAGCTACTGTGGGCACTTGGGGAGTTTCTCTCACTCTCTCTCTCTCTCTCGCCCTCTCTCTAGCTGTTTCTCTGGCTCTTGAGTTAAATGAATTGTAAGAAGTAAAATAGGAGCCAGGGAGTAGTTACCCAGCCTAGCAGTTTACTTGCTTGTAGGATACTAGTGACCTACATTGGAGATCTGCATTTAATGGCCAGCTCTGCTCCAAATTCCAGCTTTCTGCTAATGGAGACCATGGGAAGCAGTGGTGATGGCTTAAGTAGTTGGGTTTCTGCCACTCATGGAGGAGACTTGATCCTGGCTCCTGGCTTCCAGTTTTGGTTCCCCAAGGTCAACCAATGCAGGCATCTGCAGAGTGAACCAGTGCATCAGAGTTCTCTCTCTCTGTCATAAAATGATCCAGAAAAAAATATTCTGATGAAATGAAAGCCTCCTATTCATTAAGCATTTAGAAAAGTATAAATTTTTAAAATATTATATAACCTCCAATATAAAGCAGCAATATAATTGGCATGATAATTGGAATTGATTATCCTCTAATTATAATAGTTTTATATTATATATTTATGTATAATCAAATAAAAATAAAAAGTATATTTTTCAAACTACTAGGAGTAAACACACAATATTTTCTAAACTCAAAAGAGAAAAATATTATTTTATTTGCCATATGAACTTTATTTCTATCTGGCCCAAATCACACTAACTTGTACAAAGATCAGCAAAAGAAATATTTCCAACTAATAATTAGTTCCACACACTACTGGTAGATGTATAAATTGGTACAGGTTGTGATAAGTGATTTTTCAATCTATAATGAGAATCTTAAAAATCATTATATTTCTTTTCCCATTATTTTAATGCATATTCTCAAGCAATCATTAACTACAAAGTATAGGTGAGAACTGTTTATACTATGAAAAACTGACTTCACTTCACAGGTTACAGGTCCTGATTTGCAGGTCCTGGTTTGGGTTCTCATAAAAAGGCTACTTTGGCGGCTGGCGCTTTGGCGCAGTGGGTTAACGCCCTGCCCTGAAGCACCGGCATCCCATATATGTGCAGGTTCTAGTCTTGGCTGCTCCTTTTCTGATCCAGCTCTCTGCTATGGCCTGGGAAAGTAGTAGATGATGGCCCAAGTCCTTGGGCCCTGCACCTGTGTGGGAGACCCGGAAGAAACTTCTGGTTTCTGGCTTCAGATCGGCACAGCTCTGGCCATTGTGGCCATCTGGGGAGTGAACTAACAGATGGAAGACCTCTCTCTCTGTCTTTACCTCTCTCTGTAACTCTGTCTTTAAAAAAAAAAAAAATTTTTTTTTTAAAAAAGCTTACCTAAGTTGCATGCAGCTAGATTGTTTGGAAGGTGGTATTAAGGAGCAAGAAAGAAGGAACTGGAAAGCTGATACAGGACAACAAGAGAAAACCCTAATAAAGAATGAGTTGCTGTTCGTATTACTACTTTGAGAAACTGGATTTAGTTCTTGCCAAGATCCATCTGTGGAATCATGTTAAGTGTGCATCATTTGTATCTTACCAAGGACAGCAGGTTGCATTTATTCACTAGTTTCTGAACCCCAATCAATGACGATTTCCTTGGTATTTGAATCTTTTACACTTCTCGGATGCTCCATGTTTCTGTAGTTTTGCCCAAAAAATTAAGCCAGAAAATCTGAAACTAGTGCCAAGGGCTTTGACTCCAGTGCTGCTGGGTTACACAGAAACTGTCAGCTCTATTCAGAATTAGTAATGTACTGAGACTATGTGGACTACAACATTACAAGCACCTAACAAAAATAACTCTTTGTTTTACTCGCATCAGTTCATGCCCCATATTGAGTGCATTCATAGTGGTGGCTTGTGACACTGAAAGATTCAAGACAGGAAGGTCAGTGGCACAAATATTGTCCAAATGCTGTAGCAAGTCTTTAGACCATAACTGATGGCTTTATCTACCTTCTCTACCATGAACACTATATTTGCATCAATCTTAGGCATTTCTTCAGCTTCCTGTAGTATGCATGGTGGAGTCACCAGGTTTCAGTTCCTGAAAGAGTAGAGCCCCTGTTTTCACATCCTGGTCTGCAAAATTGCCATTTCAATGTTTTACTGGCCATGGAAGCAATCAGTAAAACCTAGTATATACCCCAGTTCCCAGCCCCTCACTCATATATGCCTGTCAGCTATGTGATAATTAGGATAGATCATCCTCTCCAGGGGAGAAATTACATCTTTTCCTCCTAGGCACTGGTAACTGGCATCATATATCCATTGACGTTTTAATTCATAAGCTGCATCTTGGAGCTCAACACCCCAACTCCTCAGGGTGTCATTCTAAACTAGCACTTTAGCTAAATGTTTAATGGCCACTTGTACCAAGGTGATATAATGCCAGATTCCATTGCTGTAAACCAGGCATTCTGCATGATCTTCATGACTTCCTGTCATGAAACTACGATTTTTTCTTATTACAGTCTATCTTAGAGATAACAAATCACTTCAGTAGTGTACTTCCATTGCTCTTTTCCCAGTTTATTCTGTGGTTTGACATGCACTTAAACATAATTAACATCCACACTTTTTTGTTATTATTTGTTTACTTGTATTCACTCACATTTTTAAATGTATGAAATAAAATATTCAACCCTTATGTTAATATTTATCATACCCTTCACTCCTTTTGTAATTCCAAGTTGCAATCTTACTGTTTTGTTTTTAATCAAAGACTTCCTTTAGCATTTGTTGTAGGGTGAGTATGTGGGGGATGAAATTTGTCAGTATATTATATGTTGAAAGTTCAAAGATTTTTACTGAGTATAGAATAAATTGTTGAATTTTATTTCTCTTTAGTGCTTTAAAAGCATGGTGCCATAGTCATTTGGCTTACACTATTTTCTTAACATGTATTTATTATTTGAGAGAGAGAGAGAGAGAGAGAGAGAGAGAGGTCTTCCATCTGCTAGTTCACTTCCCAGATGGCTGCTATGGTTGAAGCTGTGCTGATGATAGGAAGCTAGCAGCCAGGAGCCAGGAGCTTCTTCTGGGTCTCCCACATGGGTGCAGGGGCCCAAGGAGTTGGGCCATCTTCTACTGCTTTCCCAGGCCACAGCAGAGAGCTGGATCTGAAACGGAGCAACCAGAACTTGAACTGACACCTATATGGGATGTCGGTACTGCAGGCAGCAGCTTTACCTGCTATGCCATAGTGACCGCCCCCAAATATTTTCTCTTACATTTCTTTTTTAAAAATATTTATTTATTTATTTAAAGTCAGAGTTACACACAGAGAAGAAGGAGAGGCAGAGAGAGAGAGAGAGATCTTCCATCTGCTGGTTCACTCCCCAATTGGCCGCAGTGGCCAGAGCTTCGCCGATCCGAAGCCAGGAGCCAGGAGCTTCTTCCAGGACTAGAACCGGCACCCATATAGGATGCCAGCACTGCAGGAGGCGGCTTTACCCACTATGCCACAGCGCTGGCCCCTCTATATTCTTATATATGAGATTTGTTGAACCTCACGTATCTGTTCTTTATGAATGTGGTTTTATTTAAAAGTTGGAAAATTTTCAGTCATTCTTTCTTCTAATATTTTTTTCCTGACTCTTTTGGTATTCTTTGTTACTGTTCTTCAGGAACAGCAATACCATGAATGGCATTTAAGTTTTAGTCTTGGAGCCTGCATTGCGGCACAGTGGATGAAGCTGCTGCCTACAGCATTGACATCTTATGGGTTCCAGTTCAAGTCCAGGCTGTTTGCTTTGGATCCAACTCCCTGCTATTGTGCCTATGTGCTTGGGCCCCTGCCACATATGTGGAGACTTGGGTAAAGCTCTTGGCTTCTGGCTTTGACCTGGCCCAGCCCTGGCATTTGCTACCATCTGGAGCATGAATTAGCGGATGAAAGAATTCTATCTCTTTCTTTCCTAATCTCTTGCTCTCGCTCTTGCTCTCACTGTGTGTGTGTGTGTGTGTGTGTGTGTGTGTCTGTCACTCTGAGTCCTAAAATAAATAAATCTTAGAAACAAAAGAAAAAGAGGCAGTTAAATTGTTCTTATTTTCAGATAAAATCAGCACATATATACAGAATTCAATGTTATCTAAAAAATACGGCTCTACAATCAACAAATAAAAGTTTGAGGCTGTAGAACACAAAATCTGAATAAAAGCCTGCTCTATCTTTCATATACTAGCAATGAGAAGTCAAGAATTAAAATAACTTTAGGGGCCAACACTGGCATAGCATAGAAGGTAAAGCCGTCACCTGAAGTGCTGGCATCACATATAGGCACCGGTTCTAGTCCCAGCTGCTCCATTTCCAATCCAGCTCTCTGCTATGTCCTTGGAAAGCAGTAGAGGATGGCCCAAGTGCTTGGGCCCCTGTACCCCCATGGGAGATCCAGAAGAAGCTCCTGGCTCTTGGCTTCGGATTGGCGCAGCTCTGGCCATTGCAGCCATTAGGGGAATAAACCAGCGGATGGAAGACCTCTCTCTCTCCCTCTCCCTCTGCCTCTTCCTCTGTGTAACTCTGCCTTTTGAATAAATAAATTAATCTTTTAAAATAATATTTTTAAATTTCCATTTATTTAGAGGTAAATCTGACACAAAAATTAAAGAAGCATGCCTGAAATAAATTAAAGAAAATCTAAGTAGATTAATATATCTTATTCATGGAGAAGACTCAATATTGTTAATTCTATACAAATTTATATATAAATTCAATGTAATCTCATGGAAAATCCCTGATTTTTTTGCAGAAATTGTCATGATGAGCCCAAATTTCATTCAATGGATGTATAACTGTCAATACAGAATTGACAGGTAAAACAAAATAAGGATATGGTTGTGGTGCAGTGCACTAAGCCACTGATTGGGATTCCCATATCACATTTCAGAGTGCCTGGTTCAAGTCCTGCATACCTGGATTCCCATCCTGCTTTTTACCAATGCACATTCTGGGAGGCAGCAGGTGATGGCTCAAGTTCTTGAGTCCTTGCCAACTACATAGGAGACCCAGAAAGACTTGCTGTTTCCTGGTTTAGATATGGGACAATTATGGCTGTTTAGGCATTTGAGAATTGAACCAGGCTGATGGAAAATCTCTAGTTCTCCCTCTCTCTCTCTCTCTCTCTCTCTCTCTCTCAGTCTGTCATGATTCTTTATAAATAAAGAAATAAAAAGTCTTCACCCTTGGAAAAAGTTGAAAGACTAGAACTAACTAAATACTTCAGAATTTATTGTGAAGAAATCAGTATGGTATTGGCATTAAAGACAAACAAATAGATTAATGGAGTGCAAGAGTTTAGATATAGAGCTAGACATACAGGGAAAGTCCCTTCTGACAAAGTTGTAAAGGTAAGCCAGGGAAGAAAATGTATTTTTCATCAAACAGTGCTGAAACAGTAAATTATGCATTACAGAAGAATGAACTTTGAGGAATACCTGACGCTAAATGCAAATGTTAATTCAAAATAGATCATAGAATTAAGTATGAAAGCTAAATTTATAAGACATACAAAAATGTAGACTTGATTTAGCAAAGAAGTTTTAAACACAATCCCAATAACTCAACACATAAAATAATAAGTTAAGGAACCGTACTTTATCAAAATTAAAAACTTTAGTTGAGTACCAACTACTCAACTTCTGTTCCTGTTAGTCCACCTGGAGAGGTAGTGGAAAATCTGCCATCCATATGGGACACTCAGATGGAGTTCCCATCTCCTGGCTTTGGCCAGGCCCAGACCTTGTTGTTGTAGCTATCTGAGGAATCAATCATCTGGATGTGAAATTCTCTCTCTCTCCCCTTTTCAAATAAATAATCAACATTTTTACAAAAAGTGATGTTCATGTACATACGTTACATTTCCATATTCTTAATACTTACAAATATATGATTTTTATAAGTATTTGCCTAGTGAAAATATAAATATTGAATGTATTTCTAAGTGATATTCAAGTTCAAATTTATATATTCTGGATTCCTAAAAACTCATTAAATATCCCTTTTAACACAATATTTTCCAAACAAAAACTCCTTGGAAATCAGCAAGGAAGCTACATTTTGGCTTAAAGAAAGCACTCATTGCAGTGCTATTTCTGTTATCCATAACTGACAAATTTAGGATTGAAACCATAAAACATATACTTACTGCTTTTCCCATCACTACATTTTCACTTCAGACACCTCAAAAACTGTCCTCAGTTAATACTCTAGCAAATGCCCTAGCATTATGCTTTTCTCGTTGGGCTTGGTTTTCTCCTGTATTTATACCTAACCTGTAATTACATCTAGCTTTTCATGTAAAGGAACTGAAGTATTAAATGTTAATCATATCCATTTTATAGGCATTTTGCTATAAGGCATTTTACCATTACTGCTTAACATACAGTAAATATTATAAAATATCTGCCAAATAGGACACAAACATATACACATTAATTTTAAAAAGTTTTTTATTTTATTTAAAGTCAGAATCAGAGACAGAGAGACAAAAATAGGTCTTCCATCTGTTGGTTCACTCCCCAGATGCCCACAACAGCAAGGGATGGACCAGGCCGAAGCCGGGGGCCGAGCTCTCTATCCATTTCTCCCATGGGGGTAACGGGAATACAAGTATTTTACAGATCAGCAGCTGCTTCCCAGGATGCACATTAGCAGGGAACTGGATCAGAAATAGAGTGTCAGGATTGGAACCAGGCATTCCAATGTGGAATGCAGGCATTCTAAGCAGTAACTTAAACTGCTGCACTAAATACTCATATCTGCACCTTGCATTTACGTGGGAAACTAATTAATATGATCCATTCAGTTATTTAATGACTAATTGTTGGAGTTTCTGCTAGAAGCCACTGATATCTAGAGGTGTGAAGATAAATTGGACAAATGTTTTCTTCTTTCAGGGCCACTTTTTCAGTGTTTACAATTCTCAACCTGAGTTTTACAGTGTTGTTTTAATGTAGACATCATTTTGTCTTACTGAGAAGATGTTTATCTATTATGTATAATCTCATGGATATCAATAACAGTCCATGTTCTGTTGGTCTAAGATAGTTTTCTGCACACTTAAAGACATTTTTGAGTAGGACCAATGAAACATAATAAAATTAGCAAATTACAAGCTATAGGATATTTCAAAGCTCTGTTAATATAACAAGAAACTATGTATCCTGAAAAAATGAGAAAAAATTCATTAGAACACTTAATACAGAGAAGTTATTTTTACACGCTAACTCATTTATTTTCAGAGATGACATTTGAAACAGTATGTTCAAATTAGTGCATTGCTTGCCTATGTCCAAGCAAGCTGTCTGGAAAACAGCTTCATGACTGCCAATGCCACATTCTCAGGAGAGTCATATTTCACTCTAACTCTAGTTGTAATCACAGCAAAATAGAGGTAGAAAATGGCCTGGGATCAACAGTATACTGTTGTTTGGAAATGTTTTGACCTAGTTACCTGGGAGGCACCCAAAGTTTACTGGAGATTTTTGACACCAGACCTTGTCAGCTGCCTCAAGCAGCCTCACTGCTGGCATTCGGTCTTCTATAATCCTCAAGGATTAGAATTGTTGCTGCAGTAAATTTAAGTGGAACAATTTTGGAGTTTTCTAATAAGAAATTATTTTACATTTAAAAGGTTTGTCACATAATATAAACCATTTTAAAGTTTCATAAATTTTTTTTCTAGGATCACAACTGCAAAAATTTAAAGGTAGAGATGAAATAATGTACATATGAATGTATGTATAAATGTTTTATAAGTGTCATTTCATCTATGAAAATTGTGCATAGAAATATAAATATATTACCTTTGTATCAGTCAAAATATCACTTGGGGTAAGTCATAATTAAAATTTAATATTTTATATTGATTATAAATTTTTATTGGCACATGCTATGTCTTGTGCACTGCCTATGCCAAATAACAGAAAGGTCTAAAACTAGAAATGAATTTCTTGCATGTGCCCAAAATGTTTTTGCACATGATTTATTTTTTTTTAATTCTTTTGAAAGATTTTCCCCAGAAACCTTTTATTTAAGGTTACAAAGTTCATGCATTTCATAAATACAATTTTAGAATCATATTGATCCCTTCCACACTACATACCCTCCCTTCCACCCTTCTTCCTCCTCCCTGTCTTATTCCTATTCTTAGTTTTTACTAAGATCTATTTTTTAACTTTATTTAATAAATATAAATTTCCAAAGTATAGCTTTTGGATTACAGCGGCTTTCTCCCTCCCACCCGCAACCATCTCATCTCCCACTCCCTCCCCCATCCCATTCACATCAAGATTCATTTTCAATTATCTTTATATACAGAAGATCAATTTAGTATATACTAAGTAAAGATTTCAACAGTTTGCACCCACACAAAAACACAAAGTATAAAGTACTGTTTGAGTACTAGTTATACCATTAATTCAAATAGTACAACACATGAAGGACAGAGATCCTACATGGGGAGCAAGTGCACAGTGACTCCTGTTGTTGATTTAACAATTGACATTCTTGTTTATGACATCAGTAATCACCCGAGGCTCTTGTCATGAGTTGCCAAAGCTGTGGAGCACTTGATCTTATTTAGACAAGGTTGTAGTCAAAGTGGAAGTTCTCTCCTCCCTTCAGAGAAAGGTATCTCCTTCTTTGATGGCCCATTCTTTCCACTGGGATCTCACTCACAGAGATCTTTCATTTAGGTGTTTTTTTTTTTCTTTTTTTTGCCAGAGTGTCTTGGCTTTCCATGCCTGAAATACTCTCATGGTTTTTTTTTTTTTTTTTTTTTTTTTTTTTTTTTTTTTTTTTTTTTTTTTCTGCCTTCAAAAGCTTTAAAGGCTGATTCTGAGGCCAGAGTACTGTTCAGGACATATGCCATTCTATGAGTCTGCTATGAGTCTGCTGTGTATCCCACTTCCCATGTTGGATCGTTCTCCCCTTTTTAATTCTATCAGTTAGTATTAGCAGACACTAGTCTTGTTTATGTGATCCCTTAGACTCTTAACCCTATCATTATGATCAATTATGAACTGAAACTGAACACTTTAACAAGTAAGATAGCATTGGTACATGCCACCTGGAGGGGACTGAATCAGAATCGCCTGGAACGTTTCTAACTCTACCATTTGGGGCAATTCCTATTGAGCATGTGCCGCACTGTACATCTCCTCCCTCTCTTATTCCCAATCTTGTAATTAACAGGGATCACTTTTCAGTTAAATTTAAACACCTAAGAATAATTGTGTGTTAATTAAAGAGTTCAACCAATGGTATTAAGTAGAACAAAAAACAAATACTAAAAGGGATAAAGTATTAAGATGTTCCTCGACAGCCAGGACAAGGGCTGATCAAGTCACTGTTTCTCATAGTGTCCATTTCACCTCAACAGGTTTCCTTTTTGGTGCTCAGTTAGTTGTCACCAATCAGGGAGAACATATGGTATTTGTCCCTTTGGGACTGGCTTAATTCACTCAACATGATGTTTTCCAGATTCCTCCATTTTGTTGCAAATAACTGGATTTCATTTTTTAACTGCTGTATAGTATTCTAAAGAGTACATATCCCATAATTTCTTTATCCAATTAACTTCATACACATAAAATTAACTCTATACTAAGAAAAGAGTTCCACAAACAGTATGAAAAAAAAAAAAACTGTTCTTCAACAGTTGAGACAAGGGCTGTTTGAAGTCATCGCATCTCAAAATGTCAATTTCACTTCTATAGATTACCTTTGAAGTGCTCAAAGATCAGGGATCTTTCATCACAGATCAGGGAGAACATATGGTATTTGTCCTTTAGGGACTGGCTTATTTCACTAAGTATAATGTTTTCCAGTTGTATCCATTTTGTTGCAAATGACAGGATTTCATTGTTTTGACCTCTGTGTAGTATTCCATGGTGTATATCCCGTAATTTCTTTATCCAGTCTTCAGTTGGCAGGCATTTGGGTTGATTTAGATACTGACTGATGATAAGGTTCTTAGGTAATACTGATTTTATTTTTATATATATGTGCTATTTTTTAAAAAAGATTTATTTATTTATTTGACAGTCAGAATTACAGAGAGGGAAAGACTGAAAGGTCTTCCATCCACTGGTTCAGTCTCCAAATGACTGCAATGGCTGAAGCTGGGCCAATCAGAAGCCAGGAGCCAGGAGCATCTTCTGGGTCTCCCATGTGGGTACAGGTGCTCAAGCACCTGGACCATCTTCCACTATTTTCCCTGGCCATTATCAGGAGCTGGATTGGAAGTGGTGCAGCTGGGAATTGAATGGGTGCTCATATAGGATGCCGGTGTTGCAGGTGGAGGCTTAACCCACTACACCACAGCACCAGCCCTTATATATGCTATTTACAATATGACTTAGTGATTACAAATGATTAGAACTTATTAGCACTTCCGTTTGTGGAAAATATCAAATTACCTATCTGTAATCTAGATTTGTAAGAAAAATTATATTATTCTTTATTGCTTAAATATTGGTTTGTTTTACCAATTACTTAATCCTCATTGAAACATTATTTGAATGTTAACTCATCTTCAAATAAACTGGACAGTTTTTTGGGTACTTATGGTAATTTAATGCAATTTGCACTTTTGTCCTTTATTTTTACAAAAGTATCTGGGATCAATAGTGCTCCAGCTAGGTGATCAGGATCAAAATCCATGCTGATAACTTAGGTTGACAATATATACATTTTTTATGTGTGATGAAAATTATGCTTTATCTTGGAGAGCTTCCTTTGGAAACTACAGAACCCCCATATAATCTTGAGAAAAACATCAGCCCAAAATCAGTTAAGAAGCATTCTTAAAATACCTAGAAAATACTTTTCAAAATTCTCAAGTTGACCAGAACTCTAGAATATGGTCAGCCTTTGAAAACTATCACAGTAAGAGAAAGTGAAGGAGAAAAATAATTGAATATACTGTGATGACCTGGATAGGATGTTAGAACAGAAAAGCAATGATTGCTTATAAGTGAGGAAATCTGCATACATTGACTTTAGTTAATAATGTCTCACTACTTGTTTATTAAATATGACAAATGCACTACCTTATGTGATAAGATAAACTGAGCAGTGGATATGTGAGAACTGCTTGTAATGTCTTTGTGATAGTTCTGAATATATAAAATTTTGAGGGAAATATACCGATTCAGCTCCCTGCTAATGTGGCTGGGAAAGCCACAGAAATAGTGTAAGTGCTTGGGCTCCTGTACCCACGTGTGGGATCCAGAAGAAGCTCCTGACTCCTGGCTTTGGTCTGGCCCAGCTCTGGTTGTTGTGGCCATTTGGGGAGTGAATTGTCAGATAGAAGATCTCTCTCTCTCTCTCTCTCTCTTTCTCTCTCTCTCTTTGTGTGTGTAACTCTGTCTTTTAAATAAATAAATATATGTTTTTAAAAAAACACTAACTGGGTAGTAAACATAATCTGTTTTATTTGTTTAGATCAATGACAAAATAAATGGAAGAGGCATCAATATCATGAGATGTAGGTTGTTTTAGTTAAAAATATTTCTGTATGAATGTATTTCATAGGCAGAGTGACAGAGAAAGATACCTTCCATCCACTGGTTCATTCCTCATGTGGCCACAGCATCTAGCACTGGGCCAACCTGAAGCCAGGGGCAGAAACTACATCCAGTCCTCCTATGTGAGTTGGCCATCTTCTGTTCCTCTCCCAGGCGCATTATCAGGAAACTGGGTCGGGTGTGGAGTAGCTGGGACTCAAATTGTCACTCCGATATGGCATGCCAACATCATGGCAGCAGCTTAGCCGACTGTGGCATGACAGCAGCCCCTCCAGTAGTTTATTTCATTAAAATTAACTTAGATTGCTTCCTCCTGTAGCTTGAAGAAACTTATTTATACTCAAGCTTGGTAGAATGAGAAAATAGAAAGACAATGCTTTTATAGCAATACTCTAAAAATGTGATTATGTTTTTATGTGACTTGTATTAACTATAAATATGTGCTGACAATTTTATATCTGTCATAATGTAGTAGCAATTTTTTTTAAAAAATCATATTTCCCCTTCCTTTACCAAATGTCAACTATACATCATAGAACTCTGTTATGTCTCTAATTGTATAATTCAATATTGTGGGCAATATCTTTTTATAACCACAGCTGGTGATTAGCTTTTGTCCTAAACCACAATGATCATTCTGCCCTTGTAATTTCCTTGCTAGAGAATTTAATAATAATAGGTCCCTTAAAGCAAATACTGCTTCAATTTTTCCATGCTGTCTTTTTGTTGAACACTATAAATTAGTAGTAATGAGAACTATTACAGGAAAACTCTTTTGGCAAGACACACTGTGGGTATCAGTAACAATGATAATATTTTTGAATAAATAAATAAATGATCAGTTACTTGTTATCTAAGCATTCATAGTATATCAGCAAGTCACAAAAACTATTAGACTTGTTTTAAAATTAAAACCCTACAAAGAATTTTAGTAATAAGGTTCAAAGGAATGTTTTCTTTAAATCTTTAAATTCCAGAAATTCTATGCATATTTTGGCCTTTTAATATGTGAAAGGAGTGGAAAAAAAAGAACAAAAAAGCATAAATTCTACAAATGTGGAAAATCTAGTTTATATAATTTGTATGTAGCTGTTTGCTTCAAGTGATTGTTAATTTCCAGAAATGAAGCTGGTTTGACTGAGGCTCTTAATTCAAATTAAAAAGTTTAATTGAAACAGTCACAGATGGCTAGTGGCTATTGTATTTGGATGTAGTAGTCTTGCAGTAATGGGCTACAGGACTGTTTTCTCTTTCTTGAATACCTTGAAAATGGGGCAAATTTGTTCACATGAGGTGTACTATAGATATCAGAAATTCAAAATCATTCTTTAGAAGGCAGCCACTCTCAAACATGTATTATATAGTCAAAGAACGTCAGAATAGTCTTATATTTACCTTCAGAATTTTTACATTTTTTAATTTCATTATGTTTATTTCATTCTTTTAAATGATTTATTCATTTATTTGGAAGGCAGAATTAGGGGGGAGACTGGGAGAGAGAAAGCAAGAGAAAGAAAGAGGGAGAGGTCTTCCATCTGCTGGTTCACTCCCCAAATGGCCAAAGTGACTGAAACTGGGGCAGACCAAAGCCTGGGAACTGAAACTCCACCAGGGTCTCCCAATTGGATGGCAGGGGCCCAATGATTTGGCCATTTTCTGCTATTTCCCAGGGGCCTTAGCAGGGAGGTGGATCAGAAGTGGGGCATCCAAGCCTCAAATTCCTACTCATATGTGATGCGCACATTGCAGTCAGTGACTTAACTTGCTGCACTACATTCTGGCTCATCTTCTAAAATTTCTCTTAATTTGTATGTCAATATTGAATGCAAATAAAATTTTAAATACTGACAAGTTACATATTTATATTAAAAATTTGTTATAGTCAAACATACTTAAAATATATACAAATTCAAAATATTATTTCCTGTGTCAATGCACATTATGTTTTCCTCCTTTTGATTTACTTCCTATTGGTAGGACATAGTTGAGTAAAAAACACATTTTAATAGTTATTAAACATATGAACAAAATGTTATTAAAAATGAAAAACTTCAAGTGGACATTTGGCCTAGCAATTTAAGATGCTGTTTGACATTTGACATGCCCACATGTCACAGCAGAATGTCTGAATTTTTTTTCAGGTTCTACAAACTACTTTTTTAATAAGTGTTATTATTATAAGAAATTTATTGGTATATTAGATTCTCAGGGTCACAGCAAATGTATGATAATTACTACAACCTAATTCTTATCAATTCTCATGTTAATGCAGTATTAATACAAAGAGAACAGATTAAATGTAGTTCATAGATACAATTCTAAGCATGTAATGAGAGTTCTGGATTCGATTCCTGCCTTAGGTTCTTGACTACAGCTCCCTGTAGTCATCCTGCAGAAACTATCCTTGGAGGTAGTGGTGATGATTTAAATATTTGGATTCCTACCACCCACATAGGAGACCTGGATTAATTTCTGGTTTCAGGCATTTGCTTGATCCAACCCTAGGCACTGTAGGCATTTGGGAAGAGAGCCAGTGGGTGGTATCGCCCTCTCTCCCTCACCACCCCCCTCATCTCTGCTTCTCCAGTAATTATGTATAATGTCTACATATACATATTTAGAAATAAAATGCTCAATAGATATTATTTATTGCCAGAATCAGAAAAGATTGAACAGCAATTTGCTTTTTTTATAACATAAATACAATGTGTAATTAGACTTTATAATAAATAATACATAGTATATACTTTTTTAAGATTTATTTATTTGAAAGGCAGAGTCATAGAGAGGCGAAGGCAGAGAGAGGGAGAGAGAGAAAGACAGAGAGGAGAGAGATCTTTCTTCCATTGGTTCACTCCCCAAATGGCCGCAATGGCTCAAGCTGTGCCAAGCTGAAGCCAGGAGCCAGGTGGTTCTTCTCAGTCTCCCAAGTAGGTGCAGGGGCAAGGATTTGAGCCATCATCCACTGCTCACCCAGGCCACAGCAGAGAACTGGATTGGAAGTGAGGCAGCCGGGACACAAACAGGCACCACAGTGCCAGCCCCAATATATAAATTTTAATATGGCAATATTATCCAATTACTATCTCTGTGGGTTATATCAATATTGACAAAATACATGAGTGAAATATAATAATTAATAATAATGTCACTGGAAAACTCAATTGTCTTTCACCTTTGTAAACGTGCAGTGATAAAAAACTATTTGGGGGCCCGCACTGTGGCGTAGTGGGTAAAGCTGCAGCCAGCAGTGCCAGCATCCCATATTGGTGCTGGTTCGAGACCTGGCTGCTCCACTTCTGATCCAGCTCTCTGCTTTGGCCTGGGAAAGTGGTAGAAGATGGCCCAAGTTCTTGGGCCCCTGCACACAGGTGGGAGATCTGGAGGAAGCTCCTGGTTCATATGGGCTTAGTTTTGACTGTTGCAGCTATCTAGGGAGTGAACCAACAGACGGAAGACTTCTCTCAGTTTCTCTTTCTGCCTCTGCCTCTCTGTAACTCTGCCTTTCAAATAAATAAATAAATAATTTTTTAAAAACAATGTTTGAATTTCATATTATTAAATAATAAACATTATTCATATTTCATTACTGTTGAGTTCCAGTCAGATCAGATTCAGGAAAGAGTTCACGTAGATGTAGAAGTTCTGAAATGTAGTGGCCTGGAGATTCATGTAGCCCTTAGAGAAAACTTAGTGTACCTCAAGGAATTGTACTAGACGTAGAAAATATTTTTACCTTTGATGCTGAGGTAAAGTATTTTGTTTATTTTTCCACATGAAAAACAGCACGACTTTTTTTTTTCCTAACAATGTCTAAGAGATTAGGAATGTAATTGAAAAATAGATCTCAATGGAGAATGAGACTGGGATTGGGAGAGGGAGGATGAGGAGGGGTGGAAGAGTGAGTGGCAGGGCAGGAATGGTGGGAAGAATCACTATATTCCTAAAGTTGTATTTATGAAATGCATAAAGTTTGTATTCCTTAAATAAAATATTTCTTTGGGAAAAGAAAATAGGAAAATTTATTAATTTACAGTTTTAAACATTTTTAAAAAGTTTTTATTGTTATAAAATAATTGTATAGATGTATGGAGTACAGAATGATAACTGAATATATATGCAATGTTTTAAGGTCAAATCAGGGAGTTTAGAATTCCCATTTCATTAAACATTTACATTTCTTTGTGTTAGGAACCTTCAAACAGATCCCTTCTCATTCTTGATAAAGCACACAATAAACTGGTGTGGAGTAGGCTATGGTGTCGTTAAAAAGTACCTAGATGGGGTTAAACATCTCCACCACATTAACAAAAGCAGCTAAAAGCATAATTAAAATCTATTTCTAAATCTTAAGTGTAAATTAAAATTAACCCTATCCCTCATTTTATGTAAGTCTACAATTTCATAGGAAGAATATATTGAGATTTCTTTCAGTTACAATTCTTATCATAGTAGGAACATAGCTGATGATTGTTAAATATATTTCTAAAAGGGTATATGATGAAAACGTTGCTTTCCCTACAATACTTTTTAAATCTGCTGGTTCACTCCTACAAATATCCAAAACAACTGTCCAGAGCTAGGCTGACACCAAATCTGGGAGCAGGGAACTCAATTCAGATCTCCCACATGAGTGGCAGGAACCCAATCTCTTGAGTTATCACTGCAGGAGCAGGTAGCTGGAGTCCAGAGCCGAGCTGGGAATTGAACCCAGACCCTCCATATGGATCGTGAGCATCTTAACTACTAGACTGAACACCTACTCTCAGAACACATTTTAAAATATTCATATCACTAAGTTACAGCTGAAGTAAAGTAAAAGTGTTGGCATATGGTTCATAATCCGTTCATCGACTGGTAACTGTCTTGTGATTTGAAATTAAAAAGGAATTTTAACAACAACAACAACAACAGCAGCAACAAAATTAATAATGATAATTTACTATTAGTTTTTGGTTGAAGTTTTTAGGAAGAATTTCTGCTCATCCATTTTTCTACAGCTTCAGCACATAGTAAGTTTCTCCTGATTCTTTTTACTTCAGAGTACCATAGATTATTTTCTTCTCTATTTTCAAAAAAAGAAGATAAAAATTGTAGGCTATCTCCAAATTTTCTTCTAAATTTTGGAACTGTTTCATCATTGCTAAATTGCAAACTTGGTGAAAAGTTGTTCCTGCCTCTTTCTTCTCTTGATTTTAAAAGTGATTGAGTTTGAAAGTTGTTAGTGCAGAAAATTGAATCTCACTTAAAAATGTTGTAATTTTTTACGCTTGCTTCTTACTGCTTTTCCTATCATATCATTCCTTATTTAACCCAATCATTTAATTAGAGAACTGACAGTATCGTTTTCATACTTGATTTTGGCCACAGTGTCTGTTTTTGTAAAGTGCAACGGATCTCTATAAGGGATTAATCTTGGAAGCAGCATGCAAGCTATTGGTACTTGATTACAAAAATGAATGAAGAAACAGTGACTGCCCTGGATTGTGGTAATAATAGGGTTTGTGACCCTATTATTGAGTTATCTAGAAATTAATCTTTTAGTTCTTTATAACATAGGAATCTATTCTGTAAACACTTCTGTTTTCTATTATTCAGGATTCACCTGAGAAATAGAACCAGAAGAGATTGTGTACACATAGACCCACAAGAGAGGGAGGGAAAAGAGGGGGGAAGAGAGAGAGGAGAAGAAAGAAGTTTATTTTAAGGAGTTGGTCCATGAGATGGTGAGATCTAGTAGTTCAAATATCTGCAGGATAAGATGGCATGCTGGAGACCCAGGGAAGACTTGATGTTGCAATTTGAGTCTGAGACAGATTGCCGGCAGCATTCCCAATGCTTCTGAGGAAGTCAGTCTTTTCCTTACAGCCTTTAATTGATTGGCTGAGGCTCACTCACATTGTAAAGAGCAACTCCTTAACTCAAAGTCTGCTAAGCTGAATGTCAATCACATTTTAAAAACTATTGCCCAGAAACATCCAGAATAGTATTTGACCAAATATCTGGGTACCATGGCCTATCCAATTTAACACATAAAATTAACACTTTCAGTATCCGTCTCTTATTTTTTAAAACTTTCTCAATTATAGATTTTCAAGTTTATGCTTTAAGTATGCATAAACCACACACCCATAATTACAGAAATGTATATGTGTATATTCAAAGCATTTCATCAAGATTCTGGGTACTACATCATTTATAAGCACTTTCTTTTTTTCTTTTGTAATAATGAGGACAACACATTTTTAAATTTGTCACATCTTACTGATCAAACCATTAACTATGCTTAGGACAAAAGTGGTTGGTGAACAACATGAATAACTTTGTCTCTAAAGGAACAGAAATATATTTACAGTGATTCTGACTCTCATGTAGAGAAGATCCATATAATTTTAACTAAAAGATTGCTTCCAAACTCAGGTGTTAAGAAGTGAAAAACAGAGGCCCCTTGTGCTACAGCAGTTAGCCACTAACCTGTGTTGTCAGCCTCCTATATAGGTGCCATCCTGGCTGCTCCATTTCTGATCTAGCTCGATGTTAATGTGCCTGGGAAAGCAGCAGAAGTACCTGGGCCACTGCACCCATGTGGGATGCTAGGGTGGAGTTCCAGGCCTCTGATTTTGGACTTGCCCAGCTCCAATATGGTCATTTGGGGAGTGAACCAGCAGATGGAAGATCCCTCCCTCTCTCTTCATAATTCTGCCTTTAAAATAAATAAATAATTGGAGTAAAATAGACATTTTGAGATCCGACGATTGTTTACAGGCCTTGTCTCTTCCATTGAGGCACAGTGATTTCCTTTTTTCTTGCTCTTCATACTATTTGCTGAACTTGTTTACTTAGTGTACGATTAACTATGTGATCATTAAGTAAACTGAAAATAGATCTCTGTAAAAATTAAGAGTGGCAACGTGAGTGGGAGGAGGAAGAAGGATTGGAGCATGGGCAGGAAGGAGGGTGGGGGGAAGGTACCACTATGTTCCTAAATCTGGAGATGTAATACACAAAGACAAGGTAACAGTTAACACAGTCCATGTCTAATCTCTACAACTAACTGTACAATTAAGGCAATAGAAATGTTTCATCAGAATTCTGATTGTGCTATGTAATTGACCACATTGTTACAATGTCCTGATGACACTTTATAACTTGCTCCTGAATTCATTCGAAGACAGAAATGCATCTGTACTCCACTGTGGGCAGTTAGTCCTATCCGTCCTATCATTTGGCTGAGAAGTTAATCATTGGCTTATACCCAAAGGTACTTCTCATTTATTTATTCATTTTTGTAAATATTTATGATATTTTTAGGGAAAAAGGGAGCTAAGTTTACAAATTACTTTACCTTGTTTATGTGATCCCTTTGGTTCTTAGTCCTATCATTATGATCAATTGTGAACAGAAATTGATCACTGGGACTAGTGAGATGGCATTGGTACATGCCACCTTGATGGGATTGAATTGGAATCCCCTGGTATGTTTCTAACTCTACTGTTTGAGGTAAGTCAGCTTGAGCAAGTCCCGAATTGCACATCTCTTCCCTCTCTTATTCCCACTCTTACATTTAAGAGCCATCACTTTTCAGTTAAGTTTCAGCACTTAAGAATAATTGTGTATTGATTACAGTATTCAAGAATAGTGTCTGCAAATACTAGCTGATAGAATAAAAAAGGGAGAGAATGATCCAACATGGGAAGTGAGATACACAGCAGACCCATAGAATGGCAGATGTCCTAAACAGCACTCTGGCCTCAGAATCAGCCCTTAAGGCATGCAGATCCGGCTGAAAAGCCCATGAGGCTATTTCAGGCATGGAAAGCCAAGACACCCTGGAAAAAAAAAAACCTAAATGAAAGATCTCTGCGAGTGAGATCCCAGTGGAAAGAATGGGTCATCAAAGAAGGAGGTACCTTTCTCTGAAGGGAGGAGAGAACTTCCACTTTGACCATGGCCTTGTCTAAATATGATCAGAGTCAGTGAACTCAGGGGACTTCCATAGCCTTGGCGACTCATGACAAGAGCCTAGTGTAATTACTGATGCCATAAACAAGAGTGTCAATTTGTTAAGTCAACAACAGGAGTCACTGTGCACTTACTCCTCATGTAGGATCTCTGTCCTTAGTGTGCTGTACATTGTGATTTAATGCTATAACTAGTACTCAAACAGTATTTTTCACTGTATGTTTCTGTGTGGGAGCAAACTGTTGAAATCTTTACTTAATGTATGCTAAACTGATCTTCTGTATATAAAGAGAATCGAAAATGAATCTTGATGTGAATGGAAGGGGAGAGGGAGTGGGCAAGGGGAGGGTTGCGGGTGGGAGGGACGTTATTGGGGGGGAAGCCATTGTAATCCATAAGCTGTACTTTGGAAATTTATATTCATTAAATAAAAGTTTGAAAGGGAAAAAAAAAGAAATTATTTTACCTTTCCTCTACTGAAAGTCAAGCTCAAACTTTATTCCTAAACCTCTATGAGTCTACCTATCTGAATATCATTGATCCGAAATGTCAGCATTGTGAAACACACAGTGTATTTTGTGATGTTTATGGGGGGGCTGATAATCTCTGATGCAGAGAACATGATTCCCAATTACTAAATATTTTATGACTAATTCATGTTGACACGTGTTACTTTTCAATTGTTTATACTAGAATTTTTTTTCAAGTTACTTTTCACCTTTCTCCTTTGGTTATTCTCTCTCATTTCACTAGAAGGGTGCAGGAAAAAATGGAATTAAAAGTTGCTTATTTTGTTTTAAAAATTGAAATCAATCAATAGTTTTTCACAACACATTTCTGTGAACTTTCGAAAGACTCTCCATGTATTTTCTTGTTTCGTCAATATTTCTTTCCATTTGATTATATGACACTCTCAACTTGAAGTTTCTTATTTGTGTTTTCCTTATTCCTTTCTATTACCTTCACACATTAAGAGAGCTTATTCTTTTTTTTTCCCAATAATCCTTTCATTCCACAGGGCAGGGACCCCAGAACTAGCAGTGCTACAAGGAAGGGAATCCAGGAAAACAATACAAATTTCAACTGACTCCATAAGGAAAGGAAGCAATAAATTTGCTCAAGTTCAAAAGACTATTTGAGTTGGGTCTTGGAAATAGTTTTTTATATTCTATTTGGATATAGTGTAGGATTGGCTGCTCAGGTCTTAGTGTAACAGTTGGTTATAGGAAAAGGGAAAATGATGGAGATTGATTTCTGAGAGGTTAAAATAGAACTAAGATTTTGGAAAAAGGCATGTTCAGACATACATCAATTACAAGATAGAACACAAAATATTAGAAGCTATCCCTAATGAATTTTTCCTTTTTTACCTTCCCGGTGTGCCTTATCATTACATAACTGTGGTGTCCTAGTCCAAACCACCAACAAAATATTTCTCATCTCTCTGTCTCTTTCATTCTAGAGATGACTAGTACATTTTGTTTCACATGTGTGCTTAATATGTGAATAGTGACTGCCTGTTGAGTGCTGTTTTGAAGACCTAGGGGCTCCAACTGGATTCAAGGAAAAAAGCAATTGTGTGTCATGATCTGCTGATGAGGAAAGTGTCCCAAATGTGCAGTGACGCCTGAGATCGAACTTAGTATAAGGATCGAATTTCCATTCATCATGTCATTTGTGATTCATAATAAATTTAGGAAACTTCTTGAGAATATTTTATAAATGACTGCACATGACAACATTTGAACTAACAAAAAAAGATAAGAAATTTATTTTGTACAAAAATTGTATATAGTTATTTTCTTCATAAGGTAAAAGACGAAAATATATTTTATATAATAAAATAAAACACATGTGATAATGTTACATGCATTATTTTTCTGAATGGTCAGAACTACTTTTGAGCATGTAAAAAATTAACAGAATTTATGAAATACCTAAAAAATACCTAATTTTAAAACATGCTTTATATTGATGCATGTGTCTATGTATATGTGTATATTTGTGCTGTATATGTAGTTTGTAATAGTTATCTGTAAATCTTTAAGACAATTTTGATAACCTTTTGTCTTAGTTTCATTGTAATATTCAAAAGAAAAATTTATTTCATAAAAGAAAATATTAAATAATTTAGTGACATTTTTCTGTTTCTCTACACTCTAAAATTCATTTGTGGCGTAAATCTGAGATTTCATAGTCCTGATATTGTTCAGCAAATTGCACTGCACATGCTTTTCAATGTTCTCATTTATGAAATAGCTAATTTGATATTCATATCAAATGGAAGCAGGCCAATGTTTCAATATAGGAAACAATTCAATTCTTTTTTTTTTTTTTTTTTTTTTTTTTGACAGGCAGAGTGGACAGTGAGAGAGAGAGAGACAGAGAGAAAGGTCTTCCTTTTGCCGTTGGTTCACCCTCCAATGGCCGCCGCTGCAGCCGGCGCACCGCGCTGATCCTGGCAGGAGCCAGGAGCCAGGTGCTTTTCCTGGTCTCCCATGGGGTGCAGGGCCCAAGCACCTGGGCCATCCTCCACTGCACTCCCTGGCCATAGCAGAGAGCTGGCCTGGAAGAGGGGCAACCGGGACAGAATCCGGCGCCCCGACCGGGACTAGAACCCGGTGTGCCGGCGCCGCAAGGTGGAGGATTAGCCTATTGAGCCACGGCGCCGGCTGGAAACAATTCAATTCTAAGCATAGCTCCCTGAGATTTCCATATTGAAAAGCCATTGTTGTACTTCAGCAACCCACTGAAGTGAATTCAGTGGCTGGGAAAACTGCCAGACAAACAGAAATACAAATCAAACTTCTTGAAACCTTAAAATTACAACATCAAAGTAAGCAGAATGAGCATTCTTCATACCCTGTCCTACTGGCCACTTCAGCTCAGCCCAAAAGAGATTGAATTTATTAAAGTGACAGAGCCAGGTTGTATATTGATTTCAACAAAAGCCAAATTTACCAATACTGATACCTGCAAATTAAATATCCTCTATATAAAATTATATTTATGTAATGTAAAAAGGCTACTTTTTAAATATCAACACATATGCATACTTATCACAAACACACACATATAGATATGTCAAATTAACAATAAAATTAAGACAGCAATCTACTTGGTGAAAACTTAAATGTATTGAAATTAAAATTGGAGTAATGAAAAGGAAACCAAATGTTGCCAACAGTTTTAACATACAATTTAGAAAACATGATAACATCTATAATATGTTAGAAAAGAAGATAAGAAGCTAGAGTTGTTTTGTTCAACTTTAAAGTAACTTGTTTAACTAGAAGAAAATTACTAAAATATGTTAAAATTTTTTATTTTTAGGTGCTACTATAAAAATTCAATAGCTTTAATGTAAATTAAAATCATTTAACAAGCATTCAAAATGGATCCATTTACAATGACTTGTGTCTGTGGCAATTTCTTTCTAAGTAGGTATATATAGTTTAAAACAAGTATGAAATGCACAGGGTCTATATGAATAAAGAAAAATTACTATTGAGCTGACTTGTTTAATCCTCCACCTGCAGTGCTGGCATTCCATATTGGCTCCAGTTCTAGTCCTGGTTGCTCCTTTTCCAGTCCAGCTTTCTGCTGTGGACCAGGAAGGCAGTGGAAGACGGCCAAGTGCTTGGGCCCTGCACCCGCATGGAAGACCAGGAGGAAGCACCTGGCCCCTGGCTCCAGATCAGCACAGCGTGCCGGCCGTAGTAGCCATTTGGGGGTTGAACGAACAGAAGGAAGACCTTTCTCTTTGTTTCTCTCTCTCTCATTGTCTGTAAATCTGTCGAATAAATAAAATCTAAAAAAAAAAAAATTACTACTGAAACATTAAAAATTTTAAGTAAAGGTGATAAATAATACTATTTGATTTTACAAAGATTTTAATTATCCTTTTAATAAAAATCAGGTATTAGGTGGCCAAAATTAATTCTGAATTTTTTGAGGAAATTTGTGTACATGTATGTTACTGTTCAAAAATTTAATTTGAGGTAAGCATTTTGGTCTAGTGGTTAAGCCACTGGTTGGGTTGTCAGTTTCAGAGTGTTTGACCTCCAGTCTCAATTCAACTTCTGATCCCAGCTTTTTGCTAATGCAGATTTTAGGAAACATCAAATAATGGCTCAAGTAGTTGGATTCCTGCCACACATGTGGAAGATTCATATTGAGTCCTGACTTCTGGCTTCCTCTTGGCCCAGCCAGATATTATAGGCACCTAAAGACAGAATTGGTGTATGGGAGTTGTCTCTCCCTTTCTTTTTCTTTCTATTCCTTCCTTCCTTCCTTCCTTCCTTCCTTCCTTCCTTCCTTCCTTCCTTCCTTCCTTCCTTCCTTCCTTCCTTTCTTCCTTTCTTCCTTCCTTCCTTTCTTTCTTTCTTTCTTTCTTTCTTTCTTTCTTTCTTTCTTTCTTTCTTTCTTTCTTTCTTTCTTTCTTTCTTCCTCTCTCTCTTTCTCTCTCTCTTTCTTTCTTTCTCTCTTTCTTTTTCTCTCTTTCTCTCTCTTTCATGTTTACTTCTCTTTTATTTACACCTATCAAATAAATATATGTCTTAAAATTTTGATTTGTATAATATATACATGTAAATTGTAACATAAATATATGTAACAAAGTTTCTACATTCTATGCACTAAAAAAACAGTATTTATATATGTGCTAAAATTTTAACTTGTGTTTTTTGCTGATTTTTATTTCTTTAAGATTTCAAATGATAATCTTTCTTCATAAATATTTTGACTAGAAAAAAATTATTACAAATATTAAAAAGTACTTTCAAATGTATTGACATACAAAAGATTAGATTCAATGTTGATTATAAATTTGTATTTGCATTTCTCTGGTAAACAAACATAACAGTCCTTTAAGTCACAGTGTTGAATTAGAGTAGTGAAGGTTAAAAAAGGAAAAAAAGATTCTATTTAGAAAAAAAAATTTTAAAAATCAGATTATTTTAATTAGTATATGACACTTTATCTATCCAATAGGCAAATATTCAAGCATCAAAACCACTGTGTTTTTTGAAGCATATAAAAGTATTAAACCATAGTGAACTACAAATTGTACAAAAGGGCAAAATCAGTTTTTAAAATTACTTCTAGTTTTTATCAGAAATTTCTATGCTTGCTCTTCTGTGTTTTGCCCTATTTATCAGAATTTGTACCTTTCTTCTTAGTCTCTTCAATTTCTATTTTATTGAAGTCTCAAGAATGTCCTTGCAATTATGTTGATAATTACATCTAAATAATATTCCCCAAAATTGTCATGTTTCTTTTGTGTTAAACAAGTACTAATGAATCTCCAAAAATAGTAATTTAAGTGAGAATTCAGTTTAATTATTTGTTGTATTTCATTTCAGATGTGATCATCTTTAGCAAATTAGTTTCTATACTGAATAAATATAATTAAAATATTTGGACTCGATTATATAAATACAAAAACTATAATTGAAACTGGAGTAATTAACTCTTAAAATTTTAATTATTCGATTTATATGAAAGAGAATGAGACAGATAGAGAAAGAGAAATCTGTTTGCTTGTTCAATCTTCAAATACCTACAGTAATTCTGGGAGCCAGGAGCCCAATCCATGTCTACAACAAAGATGGCAGGAATCCACCCTTGTTCAGTCCTTATCCTTACTTGAACCACTGCTAGTGCCTAATGGAGTTTGCACTACTCAGAAGCTAGAATCAGGAGCCGAATCTTATGGAATCCGTGCCTTCCAGTGTGGGGTGCATTCTAACCAAGTTTGCTTAACTGCTACTTGCTTTTTAATTAAATTTATTTTCAGAAATTTTCTGAGGCATATAATGTCTTAATAATATCTTTTCTATTATGATTCCATGAAAAATTTTGTTCTCTATGCTTGTCATTGTTGTTCTATTGGGAAAAAGTCTTTTTTTACCATGCAGTAATGTAAAATGTATTACAAAGAAACCATGCTATACCTTTCATAATTATTTTATTATTGACATATTCAGGATCTTTTAAACTTCTTAATGTTTACATTTCATATTGACATAGCATATTTTGATGTCATTTTCTTGAAATTAAATTTCTAAAAGCCATGCTTTTAAAGTTGTTGATCAGAAGCCAGATATTTGCAGTGTACAGTAGTAAAATCTGGTACCCCAAAATATGAACTGAAGACAATTTAGAAGGATATAAAGAAAGCCTCTCTATCCTCCACCTATAGGTCTAACATCATTATGCAAGTTTGCGAATGTATCCCCTCCTGCTGCCCACTGACTCTCTGGGAGGACAGAGGACAGATATTAATGACTAGAGACAACTGTAGACACTTTACCCAGAATAATAAATGGTAGTACCGGCCTTTATCTTCCATTAGTTTTCTTTTCTTTTTTTTTTTTTTTTTTTTTTTTTTACAGGCAGAGTGGACAGTGAGAGAGAGGGAGGGAGGGAGGGAGAGAGAGAGAGAGAGAGAGAGAGAGAGAGAGAAAGGTCTTCTTTGCCTTTGGTTCACCCTCCAATGGCTGCACTGATCCGATGGCAGGAGCCAGGTACTTCTCCTAGTCTCTCATGGGATGCAGGGCCCAAGTACTTGGGTCATCCTCCACTGCACTCCCTGGCCACAGCAGAGAGCTGGCCTGGAAGAGGGGCAACCGGGACAGAATCCGGCGCCCCGACTGGGACTAGAACCTGGTGTGCTGGCGCCGCAAGTCAGAGGATTAGCCTATGAGCCGCGGCACTGGCCAGATCTTCCATTAGTTTTCTATGTGTTTACCTTTACACAACTTACCCCTTCCCTCAAAGCTAAAACTTCTTTTCCTTTCTCTAAAGACATAGTTTTTCTCTGCTGAGATACTATTGGAGTCCAAGTTCTAACAAAGCATTTAAATTAGTCAACTCTGGGTACTCTTATGTGTAGGCGTTATACAAATAATAAAATATTTTCATTTTTCTCTTGTTAATCTGTCTTTTGTCAGTCCAATTTACAAGGTCTCAGCCAGAGTACCTGGGAGTGTAGTAAAAATAGATTTTTTTTTTCATACTAGAGTGGCAAAACAAAGTATCCCTCTCTTCCTAGTATTCCCTTCAAATAAATCATAGTCTGATGGTCAGTTGTACCAAACTTATGAAATAAAATTCAATAGCAAAAGATCACTGTTACTCTGTTATTTCCAAAATCTTAGACCATCATTGACTTTCTATAAATCAGTTTTGTTTTTATAGTAGTGATAATAATAGAGTTTACTATATTGATTTTTACTGTTGCAAGAATCGTAAATATTGTGGGGCATTACCTCATTTAATCATAATAACAAGCCTGTGAAGTATTTTCTCTAGTTATGCAATTAAGATAACAAGTTTACACTGATCAAGTGACTACTGTAGGACAACAGAATGAGATGTGGTTGGCTCAGCACTTGGATCCAAGACATTTATGATTTGATCATTGTTATGATAAAATCCTTCCAAAACATTTTTAGAATTTTTAGAAGACTTATTCACATGTACCGTTATTTTCAACTTTCATGGATCATTGAATGTCATAGTTTGTTTTTGCAAAAGATGAAGAGGACTGTTATTAATAAAGGGATCATGCTTTCACACAGTGCTGGCATTAAGCAACATCATTTAATGCTTCTAGCAACCCTATGAGTGAGGCATTATCCTCTAAATAAATAGAGGTTCATTTTAGTGAACAATTTATTCAAGGTCATCACATTAGAAAACAATAAAACAAAGATTCAAATGCAAACTACCCCCACAACCAAATTTGGATGTCTCTCTTAGCACTACTTGCCATAGCAGAGCCCATATGTTTTTTTTTTTTTATTTCCACAGTAATTATTTACATTTGTGTTACTCTCAGAAATTCTTACAATGTATACGATAATATTAGGCCAATTACTTCAGAAAAGCACATATTTTGTTATTCTGCTATGTTTATTAGTTGCTGTTTTATATAAATGTTGTCAGCTTCATGAGTTATTGAAATATTCTGTCTCCTTCAAACTCTTGAACTTGGAGGGCTCAATATTGGACACTCTTAAGAGGAGCCTGTGCCTAAATTCTTGGCTACATGAAATCTGGATGGGTAAATATTCACATTGCTGAATGAATTTAGGGTACACAATCTCTTACATCATTATCTGAAAGAAGATGTTTGTAATATTCAAGACACATGATGATTGATGCTTCCCTTCTCTGAATTTTATTACTGGAAGAACTCAATTTGGTTCAAATAGTCAGAGTTTAACTTATTGATAGCATGTTCCTTTAAAACAAAGTGTGTACAGGTTTTACAAAGTACTCAGTTGAATGGGAACACAAATGGAAAATGTCTGTGATCAAAATTAATTCAGTTGCATAACAGCCAATTTGTAGCCAGGACAATAAATAACTGCTGACACTGAGTTTGGATGGGACATAATTTATCAGATAAAAACCAGAGGTCATGATGCATTTAAGACAGCTATTTGCAGAGCTGAATTTTCTTGCAAAATAATTTAGCTAGGACTTTTGAAGCAATTAATTCATTAAAGGCTGCCATTTATCAGCCTGAACAAGACATTTCTCTTCCCTTCAAATAAGAAATAGACTATTCCCAATCTAGTAGATTCTCCAAGTATTTCAGTTTATGGTTTAAAAATTGAGTAAGACAGATAAAACTAATAAGGTCAAAGACATCCTTAAGTTTTATATCCAATGCTTTGTATCCTAAGCATTTTCAAAATGTTTCAGAAACTAGAATTATTCATATATATATATATATATGATAAACAGCTCTCCCTACAGAGACCAGAGTCAGTAAAGACAAGCTTGTAAATTCAGTATATGCATCATTCTGGTTAATGATTTCTCTATTTTTGAAAAATTAGAAGTTAATATTAAATAAATTGGGCATTATTTTTACTAAATTTATACTTTTTTTTTACATAGAATAACTGTTATATTAGTCTGAATGTTATCAGTTCCTGTATTTAGAAGGTCTGGTTGCACATTTTGCCTATGTATGTAGGTAGTAAACATTACAGCATTATTTAATGTGTTCCAAGTTTTGATGTATAAATTTAATTAATTGCAGCTGCTTCCTGGTCAATGCTTTCTTATAAAATTAAAAAATAATAAAAATTTTAAACAACATACATTATATTAAATGCATTAAATGCAAAATAACGTAGTCTTTAAATTACATTTACTTTGAATAATAAAAATGTCTTAGAGAAACAAAATACAAAAATAATCATTTCTAAACTCTTCACTTTGAAGAGATATTTTGATCTTCCTGTAGACAGCAAACATTTATTTATAAAGGTGTTGATCTAAGTGGATTTCTCTATGAATTACATAGATCAGGGCTCTTTTACTCTGAACTTATCTTTTAACTAGAAAATGATATTTTATGAGTGAATAAAAATTTTTGGTTGTTTTTGTTGTTGAATTTCTGAGTTTCTGATATATTTTGGATATTATCCCTTAGAAAAAGCTTTTTCTTTTTTAATTTATGAAAGAAGCAAGACAAATGTGCAATGCAACAGAAACCGATGGAACAATTTAGAAAGCAATCTAACATACATGATTGCTTCAAAAAAGTTTACGGAAAACAGTAAAATAAATTTGAAATCTATGAACATTCCTCATAGTAAGCACTCTTCTTAACCTTTATGCATAGTGTGTTTACACTATGCAGTTTCAATAAATTTCTTCAGAACTATTTTTTTCAACTTTCCACAATCTTTTTCATATACAACTTTTTGGGAAAAATGATTGAAACACAAAATGCATGTTTAGAAGCAGTTTAAAACTTTCCAAAGTTTGTGAAAACATCAATCTATAGATTCAAGTCTCTCAGTGAGAGCCTAATACATACAAAGAGAAAAATCTTAGGCAAATCAGAAATGGAAGAAATCAAAATATGAAGAATTGATTTTTAAATATATTGAGACAAAAAATGTTATGGCACACTGTGTTGTAATCATTCCTGAATGATGGATGGCTTCTCCTCAGAAAAAATGGAATGGTATCTTTAACATATTAAAGGAAAACATCCTTCACCCCAGAATTATATCCAGAGGAACTTTTGTAAAACGAATTGAACAGGGCCAGATAATGTGGCTTCATGGGTTGTCACGTGGGATGCTTTCACTCCACATTAGACTCCCTGCCTGTTTCTGATTCAACTTCTGCCTAATTCGCATCCAGGGAGTCAGCAGATAATGACTTGGGTCCCCACCACCTGCATGGAAGACCTGGATTGAGTTCTGGGGTCCTGAGTTTTAGTTGGATAACTAGCTTGCAAACATTTTCTCCCATTCTGTTGGATGTCTCTTCACTTTAGTGTTCCCTTTACTGTGCCGAATCTTCTGAGTTTGATAGAATAGCGTTTGACACATTTTGGTTTTGTTACCTGTGCTTTTGTATAAAGAAACTGTGGTATAAATACAAAATGGAATATTATTCAGTCATAAATATGAAATCTTATCATTTGCAGCAAAATAGGTAGAACTGAAAGATGTATGTTGAGTGATAAAAGCCAGACACAGAAAGACAAATACTGCATGTTTTCCCACCTACATGGGAACTAATAACAAACAAACAAACACCTCAATCTAAATACAGAATGGTGATAATTAAAGGCTGGGAGAGGTAAGTGGGATAGAAGGAGTGTGGTGGGAAGAAAAATAGGGGATACTGTTTGTGGCTCATTAATGGTGACAAATAAGATATATTAATAACAGTGGAAGCTGGGTATGGTTTACTGATTCTGAGAAATATATTACACTAAGATGTTAGTAATAGGGGAGGCTGGGAGACAGATATATGGAACCTTTTGTATCACTTCAGAATTTTTGTTTCATAAATTTAAAGCTGTTCCTGAAATAAAAAGTTAAAAAAAGAGGGAGGGAGACATGTTAGCTGTCACCATGGAAGTAGGAAGCTACTCTCCAATGAGTAGTCCCACATGTGTCTGAGGAACTAATAGCTGAAGTGAATTGAAGAGATAGTGTTAGTCAATTCTCAAAAAGAAGAAAAAAGAAATCCAATGCAGAAAAACTACAAGGCTGAAGATTCATAATACAGAAGACAGATACAGTGCTTAGAATCCCAGGAAACACGGAGACTGGTAAGGCTATAGCATAATGGCAACAGATAGTGGTGCATGTAAGGCAGGGAGAGAGTGGGGAGGGCCTTATCATTAGAGGCCTTAGAGACCAATGGAGTGTCCTTTATTTGCAGACTGCATTGTACTTCAGGTTAAGTTTGAAGTAGAGTATAAACATAGGTTTCTTTACTGTTAGGAAGCATTAATGCCATCCTAACAAATCACATTTGAGAATGCACAGATAAGCCCACCTGTATACAACCAGAAACATGCATACTATCAAGAGACAATTTTCTGAAGGCCTGATTCATTAATGCATGACCCTAAACACAAGAGGATGCAATGACATGGACTTCTTCATATAATAATATGATTAAAACATTTAGATTAGGATTATGTTATGTGTCAAATTTCTCAGAAAATTATTCAAATAGTAAAACACCAAGTCCTGAGTAACATATAAAGTGGTGCTTTATGTTACTGAGGCACATTTCATAGAAAACAAGTAGAAAAAGTGCATATTCTATTAGTGTATAGTAATG
Organism: Oryctolagus cuniculus; assembly: GCF_051225735.1. Taxonomy (NCBI): domain Eukaryota; kingdom Metazoa; phylum Chordata; class Mammalia; order Lagomorpha; family Leporidae; genus Oryctolagus; species Oryctolagus cuniculus. Next base: position 60,854,231 of record NC_142874.1, on the reverse strand, counting down.
ATTAACATTGAGTATAAAAAATTATCCCACTAAAGGGAATACATCAAAAAGCGTAAAAACCATGAAAGCGAGGATACCTGGGTGGTGTTCTGATAACTCATATTTTCAAACAACTTGATTTTGTTCTGCAAGGACTTTTATCAGTTACTAGAGAACAGAGCTAAATATAATATAAAATCCCTGATGCAGTTGCTTATAAAGACATATTCTTCTCATGTAAAATTAACCTAAAGACATGTAATCTGGGAGTGGAACAAAAATTCCCATATTGGGGCTGATGCTATGGCATAGTGGGTAAAGCTGCAGGCTGTGTCACAGGCAGCCCATATACACTTCAGTTCTAGTTCCAGCTGCTTCACTGCTGGTCTGGCTATCAGCTAATATACCTAGAAAAACAGTGAAAAAGGTCCAAGTACTTGGGCCCCCATACCCATGTGGGAAACCCTGAAGAAGCTCCTGGCTCCTGGCTTCAGATCAGCGCAGCTCTGGCTATTGTGTCCATTTGGGGAATGAACAAGTGGATGGAAGATCTCTCTTTGTCTCTCTCTCTCTCTCTCTCTCTCTCACTATGACTTTCAAATGTATAAATAAATCTTTAAAAAAACAAAAAATGCAAAATAATTTCAGTATTATCTTTGTCACAATAAACTAAAAATATGGAATACAGATGAATGCAGTATTTGATATAGCTCAAAAGGACAATTATTTAATTTTTCTTAATGTGATCTTCTGAAAGAATTATATTATCAAATTTTAAAAATATATGTACTTATAGATATTAGCAAATTAAAGGGTATTTGCCTAGATAAAAAATTGTTCAAATGAAATTAAAGGTTATTTGTATTCCTAGGTGAAAAATTGTTCTTTTAGTCTCAAAGATTAATTCATATTTGAAACCTTTTCTTATTACCAGAAGTTCAATATAAAATACGTCAGAATAGACTATTATTCCCTAATTATTCAAAGAAAGATGTATTAACTAGCCAAGCTATTTGGTGATTTTTACAATTTCTGTTAATAAATATTCTAAGGGTTTAAATAATCTACATTTTATCCCAATTGCAAAACAGCGCTAACTTTGTGATAAACATTACCAACAATAAAACACACAAATTACTTAAAAAACACATACAGCAGGTCATAATAAGCACTATGGAAATAGGCTGCTTTTGTCTGCATTGTAATGAGGAAATGTAAAATTTTCTATTTTCTGTTTTTGGTAAGTGGTCTATATTATATTAAGTTACAAAATAGACATTAAAATTATTAAATATCAGTTATTTATTGAAAAAGTAGGAAAAGAAGTAACATCAGGTTTCTAACACAGATACTTTGCTGGGATTGGAAGTCTGTGTGGGCACTGAAAGCACCTTCACATGACACCAAATCAGAATAAAATGCTGAGTCATGAAGTTTCAGAGCTGCCGTTTCAGAGCTGCGTGTTGAGAAGTGTTGAAAAGACTCGTAAAATGATGGAAATCAAAATGGCTGAGGTAATTCCAAGCAGAATAATGTCCTGCGTTTTTTATCTACTTGTAACATATGGTTTTATGAACATAAAACTTTTTGCCCAGTATTTCCTTTATCAGCATTTGCCTGAATACTAACATATAAATATTTCATCCCTTAACTGTTTCCTCTTTCATTTGATTTAACTGAATGTCCATCTTAAACTCATTTGTTATTTTTTCAATAATACTCTATTGGCACCTATTTTTCTTCCTCCGCTGAGATATTTCACTGCCTTGCGCCTTCCCAGGGAATATCAAGTCAGTGCTCGGCAGAGATGCCCTTTTGTCTCCTGCAGAGCCGAGTCTCTCCTTTCATCTTGGAAGTCCTTCATCTACCATAAAAATGGAGTGAAAAGACCGCACTCTCATTTTAAATACAAAACTATTGCTCCCTCCAGGAACTCCTGCCTCCCCTATTTCTTGATCCTTTTAGGTATACTTATGATAGCTTTCTTAATATTGTTTATTCCTACTTCCTCTCTGATTGAAGAAGCTAGTGAGAGAACTTTTGTGTATTCCCTGTCTGCAGAGCCCTTCTTATCTGATGGTAAAAATGGATCTTTTTATTCTCCTAAAGAAATTGATTGCCTGTGCAACTTTTAAGAGTAGCAGTGGATAATTTTAATTCAAAAGTTGTGATAGTTATACAACTTTAGTTAGTTTCCTCGTTTTCTGTTGTTCTGTTCTTTTTCTATAGGTGGAATATTCAAAATTTGTTCTACACTGTCACACCATTCACAATTCTTTATTTTTTACAACATAGTTCATTATCTCTCATTCCTTAAATTTTATAACAAATGCAAACTTATAATCAACTATACTTATTGTATGGATATTCAGAATAACACTCTCTTGACTAATCACTCTAACACTACATTGAAACTGAGCAAAACCACTAGCACCAGTTGAAAATATTTTTATTGGTCTCATGTTATGGTACAGTGGGTTGGGCCATGATTTGCAACACTGGCATCCCATATTTGAGTGCTAGCTTAAGTGCCAGCATCTCTATTTCTAATCCACCTTGCTGCCAATATTCCTGGGAAGATAATTGATGATGACACAAGTGCTTGGGTTCCTGCCACTGATGTGGGACTCCTGGTTTTGTCTTGGCTGTTCCACCCATTTGGGAAGTAAACCAGTGGATGAAAGATTCTCTCCCTCTCTCTCTTTCTTTTTTCTCCTCTCTGATTCACTCTCTCTCTCTCTCTCTCTCTCTGTCTCTCTTTCTCTGACACTCTGCTTTTCAAATAAAGATACATATATATTTTAAAGATATGTCTCTAATCCTTTATTTAATGGAATATATGAAGATTTATTTATGCATTTAGTTTTCACTTGAATGAATATAAGGTAATTTCAAATATATAACAGAATCATTTATAGTGCCTAAAATATAGAAGTGAAACTGACACTTTTTTTTATTTTTTTGACAGAGTCAGACAATGAGAGAGAGACAGAGAAATAGTCTTCCTTCCGTTGGTTCACCCCCCAAATGGCCACTACGGCTGGAGCTACGCTGATCTAGGGCCAGCAGCCGGGTGCTTCCTCCTGGTCTCCCATGCGGGTGCAGGGCCTAAGCACTTGGGCCATCCTCCACTGCCCTCCCAGGCCATACCAGAAAGCTGGACTGGAAGAGGAGCAACCAGCACAGAATCTGGCGCCCATATGGGATGCCGGCACCGCAGGCGGAGGATTAACCAAGTGAGCCATGGAGCCGGCCCCAAACTGACACATGGAGATGAGATAATTTTGAACAACACTTGTCTTGACTGTTGAGGAGAACTTTTTTTTTTTTTTTACTACTTGTTAAACACTTTACTTAGTATAGGGTAAATTTTATGCATACAACATTAATTGAAAATAGATTTTTGTAAAAAATAAGGATGCGAATAGGAGAAGGATGAAGGGTGGGATGTGAGTGGGAGGGAGTGAAGGGTGAGAAGAATCACTCTGTCCCTGAATTTGTATTTACGAAATGCATGAAGTTTATATATCTTAAATAAAAGGTTCTGGGTTAAAAAATAAATTCTTGGGCTTCTGTTTGTAAAACGTATATCTGTAAATTTACATTCATGTGTGCCTTTCAATAGTTTTCAAATTAAGCACTTTTTAATAAAATAGTCATTATTTTTAAAGATTTTATTTATTTATTTGAAAGATAGAGTTACAGACAGTTAGAGGGAAAGACAGAGAGAAAGGTCTTCCGTCCGTTGGTTCACTCCCTAGGTGGCCTCAAAGGCCAGAGCTGCACCAATCCGAAGCCAGGAGCCAGGAGCCTCTTCCGGGTCTCCCACATGTGTGCAGGGGCCAAGGAGTTGGGCCATCTTCTACTGCTTTCCCAGGCCACAGAAGAGAGCTGGATTGGAAGAGGAGCAGCCTGGACTAGAACCTGCGCCCTTATGGGATGCCTGCGCCCCAAGTGGAAGATTAACCTGTGCCACTGCGCTGGCCCCTCACATTATTATTTTCAAGAGTCTGTATTATCACTCGTTAGTTTTGTATGTAACAGCATATTAGCTAAATTTAAATGATTTTACTATTTAAATTATTTTTTGTTAATTGTCTCAATAAGTTAACATATAGTCTAACTACATTCTGAAATCTGTAAATTGTTTCCAGAGATCTTCCTTTTTTTCTTTTCTGGTTTTTTTTTTTTTTTTTTTTTTTTTTTTTTTTTTTTTTTTTTGGCAGAATGGACAGTGAGAGAGAGAGAGACAGAGAGACAGAGAGAAAGGTCTTCCTTTTGCCGTTGGTTCACCCTCCAATGGCCACCGCGGCCAACGCACTGCAGTCGGTGCATTGCATTGATACGAAGCCAGGAGCCAGGTGCTTCTCCTGGTCTCCCATGGGGTGCAGGGCCCAAGCACTTGGGCCATCCTCCACTGCACTCCCGGGCCATAGCAGAGAGCTGGCCTGGAAGAGGGGCAACTGGGACAGAATCCGGCGCCCCGTCCAGGACTAGAACCCGGTGTGCAGGCGCTGCAAGGCGGAGGATTAGCCTATTGAGCCACGCACTGGTCAGAGATCTTCCTTAAGGTTACTTTCTTTCCATAGAGTATGCCCAAAGTTAGAATTGTTTGACCACCTTTTTTGCACTATCCACTCTCTCTCTCTCTTTCTCAAAAAAAGATTCATTTTATTAAATTGAAAGGCAGGGTGATGGAGAGGGAGAGACAGAGAGTGGCAGAGGTCTTTCACAGTGGTTGGGGCTAGGCAGGGCTGAAATCAGGAATAAGTTGTCACATTCCATACGAGCCTTTCATGTAGATATGAGTTAGCTCTAACTACAATGTGTTGCTGTGAAGATCTCTTCTGATCATGTCTGTTAGGAATTCTATGTGTTTTCTGTACTTGGACATTCCTTTCTTTCTCCAAATTGGTGACATTTTCTGTAATTATTTCAATAAATAGGCCTTCTAGTCCATTTTCTGTTTCCATTCCTTCAGAAACTCCTAAGTCCTATATGTTGGGTTGTTTGATGGCATCTAATAAATCTCCAGCATTGGTTTTAAGTTTTCTAATTTCTTCTTTTTTTTCCTTTTTATCTGACTGAAAAATTTCTAAGATTTGTCTCCTAGCTCAGATAGTCATCCTTCTGCCTCACCAACTCTGTTGTTAAGGCTTTCCACCACATTATTTGATCTATTGACTTCTTCACTGCTATTATTTCATTTTGATTTCTCTTTAAATATCAATTTCATTGGAAAAACTTTCATTCATGTCAGGTATGGATTTCATTACTTCATGGATTTGCTTCAGTTTGCTTTTGAGTAAGACTATGATTAACCTTTTGAGTTCAGCTTCTGGTATTTCATCAATTCTTCATCTTCACATTCTAATATTGAAATGTTTTGTTCTTTGTGGGGATCATGATGTCTTCATTATTCTTGTTTCTTGAATTTCTGGATTTATTTTTAAGCATTTGTAGAGATACTTTTTGGTTTTTCCCTCTGGTGGCTTTTATCTTTGAACAATGCATCTGTGGCTTAGTTGGATGTTTAAAATTTTAGTGAATACCCAGAGATAATGTGCTGGATTTGACCAAGGAGCTCTGTTCAGTGCTCCAGGGTGATTATACAGGGAAACACCCAAGTTCAGCATAGTAGATCTCCTCTTGCTAACAAAAATGGGGGGTCTTGATCACACCAACACAAACCCTCACCTCCTTATCTCAATGCATCAATGCACCAGTAGCAGCCCCGCCTCCATATGAACCACACAAATAAACTGCACAGTCCTCAGCCTGAGCGTGGGTCCCACTGCACTGGCCTGCCCCAGACAACCAAGGAGTTACAAGTATGTGGGTCCACACACAGTGATTGCCCAGAGACCTAGCTATATCCTGAACCCTGTCATGCCACCAAAGAATCCCAACAGTCTCAACACACAAGGCTCTCCTAGTCTGTGAGTGCAGAGTGTCTGCTCTGTCCTGCCAGGCCATCCAGTATAAGCTGAAAGTCAAGAGATGGAATAATAAGAGATGGAAGAGGAAGGATAGCAGTGTGGGCAAACAGTAGGGGAGGGTGGGAAGTATCACTACGTTCCTATATCTGTATATATGAAATAAATGTAATTTGTATACATTAAATCAAATAAAATGCAAAGACAAAAATTTTTATAGAAATAAATTTTATTCTAAAATATATTTTTAGATATTTATTTACATGGAAATCAGAGTCACAGAGACAGGAAGAGAGAGAAAAGGAGAGAGCGATAGAGAAAGCTCCATTTTACACTTGCTGGTTCCCTCCCAGATTTTGTGCAATGGCCCAGGCTAGACCAGACTGAAGCCAAGGACCAGAAACTTTTCTTTGGTCTCCCACGTGGGTGCAGAGGTCCAAGGACTTGGGCCGTCTAGCACGGCTTTTCAAGATGCATTAGTAGGAAGCAGGATCGAAAGTGGAGTAGCCAGGAATCGAACTAGTGCCCATATGGGAGGCCAGGGTCTCAGATGTTGGCTTTATCCATTATGCCACAATGCTGGCCCCTCTAAAAACATTTTATAGCATCAATATTTTATAAAATGAAATGTTGGTGAATCCCTGTCAGAAATTTGAAGATGGCTGTGGTTATATTAGCTGGGCACCATCCATGGTAAAATCCTGACCCTTCTATTTACTTAATTTTAATTAATATTTATTGATAAAAGTGAGGGAATATTACTGAACTGATTAAAAAATAACTTAATTAGAAGACTTTATTTATTTATTTATTTATTTTGACAGGCAGAGTGGACAGTGAGAGAGAGAGACAGAGAGAAAGGTCTTCCTTCCGTTGGTTCACCCTCCAATGGCCGCCGCCACGGCCGGCGCACTGCAGCTGGCGCACCGCGCTGATCCGATGGCAGGAGCCAGGTACTTCTCCTGGTCTCCCATGGGGTGCAGGGCCCAAGCACCTGGGCCATCCTCCACTGCACTCCCTGGCCACAGCAGAGAGCTGGCCTGGAAGAGGGGCAACCGGGACAGAATCCGGTGCTCCAACCGGGACTAGAACCCGGTGTGCCGGCGCCGCAAGGCGGAGGATTAGCTTAGTGAACCGCGGCGCCAGCTAGAAGACTTTTAATACCTCATTTTAATCCCTTATCTCTAATATTATTGTCCAAAGGCACTAATACGGTTAACAGAATTTGCTTCTTGTATGCTACTCACTTTTTAAAGTTATTAATTTTTATTTATTGGAAAGATAACTACACTCACTACACTCACACACACACACACATATGAAGAGAGACAGAGAGAGAGAGAGAGAGAGAGAGAGAGAGAGAGAGAATCTTCCATGTGCTGGTTTACTACCCAAATCCTTTATCATCCAGGACTGGGTCAGGCTGAAGTTGGAAGCCAGGAACTCATTCTGGTTTTCTAACATGGGTGTTAGGGACACAAGCACTTGAGCAACCATATTCTGCCACCAGATGTATTGGCAGAAGCTATTTGGGAAGCACAGAAGGAAATCAATACAGGTGTTCTGATATGGGATCAGGGCATCCAAGTAGCAACCCAATGTCTACCCCAACAGCATTTCAAAAATTACTTTAGGATGTTCTTTATACAAGAATGTTTTCTTCTGGCTGTCTAGGGTAATACAAGGATTAGACTGGGACTCGAAGAACCAACATTTAAGCTCTTCAATAGTTGATGTGTAAAATAATGCCATTTCTGATTGTAATTAGCTTATTTATTATATTGAAGACGTTGTTCCAGTTTAAGAACAGTGAAGTATACAAGTTAAGAATGAGTTATTAACTTCTCTTTGTCTCTTCCTTCTCCTGCAGTATAGTAACAACAGTAGTCATTCTTCTTTGTAGTTTATTGTGCAACTTTAATGAGTTAATCACTCTAAAGTGTTTCAAATAAATCTAAGTATACAAGAATATTTTTAAAATTATTAGATATTGTTTATCATGTATAATCCTGTGAATACAAAGTATTCATGAAAATATTGTTACTGCAAAAATTAAAGGAGAATAAAAAAAGGAAGCAAGGAGCAGAATTGAGGAATGGAGGAGGGAACGAAGTAAAATAATATCTTTGAAATACGTGAAATGTGTTCTCTTCACATTAATAAAAGTTTTTTTAAACAGGATTGTCAGTGAATTCTATGATGGTTGTATTTAATGAAAAATAACAAAGTACATTGGGGATGGAGTAATCTAAACAATTTTCTTATGTGTGGTTGTATTTATGAAAACATTGGAACAGGAAGGATTTAGGATACATGGGATTCTGTATTTATCTAGTAATTATGGAGCATAACTTCCTGAGAGATGGTCATTAGCATGGTCATCCCTATTGATTATTCACAACTGGAATTAACACTTGTCTCAATAACAATATAAAACACAGCAGCTGTACATTGTTACTGATGGTGATAAAATTTATTATAAGTAGTGATTTTAGATTTGGAAACTAATTATATGAAAGTACTTTGTCATCTTTCCACAATTACAGTTAAATATTCAGAAAATTAAACAATTGTTATCCTCAATTGATATATGAATTATGTAATTAAAATTATATTTGTCATTTATTAAAGACAATCAAGTACTCTCTGATATAATTTATAATTTAGCCTGAATTCACTTGGCATATTTAGAAAACTTTGAAATAAATAAACAAAAAGGAGAGGCTAAAACTAAGCAGGAAATTTGGTTTAATCAAAAACAAAAGAGAAAGAAACCATATTCTTTAGGCTTAATAAAAAAACAAAGCAAGGTGGCAGTTTCTACAGGAAGACAAACATTATTTTTTTAAGATTTATTTTATTTATTTCAAGGACAAAGTTACAGGAAGAGGTAGAGAGAGAGAGAGAGAGAGGTCTTACATCCACTGGTTCACTCCCCAGATGCCTGCAACCACTGAAGCTGCACCGATCCAAAGTCAGGAGCCAGGAGCTTCTTCTGGGTCTCCCATGTGGGTGCAGGGGATCAAGGACTTGGGCCATCTTCTACTGCTATCCCAGGCCATAGCAGGGAGCTGGATCAGAAGAGGAGCAGCCGGGACTAGAACCAGCGCCCATATGGGATGCCGGCACTTCAGGCCAGGGCTTTAATCCACTGTGCCATAATGCCAGCCTCATGGAGGATAAACTTTAAATATAACCCTACTGCTGCTTTTGGAGAAGATGGTGGTATCATTAGTATTGATTAGTGGATTTCTATTTAAATTAAATGAGATGAACCTAAGAAATACACAATGTCCTTTATTACCACTGCAGGTATAATGAAATTAAAGTATGTGAATCAAATTAATTGTGGAGATACATCTTTGGGACTTTATAATTATATTTGCTTTCATGTTGCTTTTTCTGATAAAATTAATAGTATATCTAGCTAGAGTTTTAAAAGAGGAAATTCCTGTAAGACCATTTTTTACTAAATGTTGGGAAGTGTTAGAGAGCAGGCATAGAAAGAAGTCAGAAAACAGGTAGCAAAACACAAGTTGTAGCACTGTTCAGTACAATAGGGATATTACAGTGCACAATAACGCAGTATACATTATGCAAAGTCCTGGAAAAGAGGTGCTGGTAGGCGCCAAATCCCAGAAAAGACAAGAAAATTAAAAGGCTGGCTGCCTGGTTTAATGGGTTCACCTTGTATGTATGTGTTAAAATACTGCTCTGTACACTGTTAAAACATGTAAATATTGCATATTCCTCAAAATGGTTTAAAATAAAATAATTTTTAATGACCACTCTTCCAATTTACCTGAACTTGCCTTCTCATGGCATTAAGTAGTCATGTTATGATTTTTATTAGCTAATGATCCAGGTGTAACTTTTTTTTTTTTTTTTTTTTTTTACATTTAAGTATCTGCTTTCTGGGCAGTAATTGAAACTCACTTACAAAGCCACCTATTTAATGCCACTCCCTTGTTATTCTCCTTCTGTAGACCCTATTAGTTCTTTCATTCTGTCTTTGATTCTTGAAGGGAACCACCCAGATCGTATGCATTATTTGAGAAATATATTTTCCCTTACAATTTGCAACATGGGCTTCTGAAGACTGAATAACTGAATTTACTTCCTCTACAGCTCCTGAAATGAACTATGCACCCATCATTTTGACTTCTAGAATTGTGCTTTCAGAAAGTATCCACAATGGATGCAATGAAAACACTGCCCTCTAAAATGACATAGGAAGTATAATTTATACAAACTTCATTTATTCCTATCATAATGCCTCAAATTAAAATGTCAGTGATTTTCTAATCATCATATTAAAATGAAAGTTCAAGATTTATAATATAGTCACAATTATTATTCAGAATAATTTTAAAACAAACTCATATCTGGATCATCACTTTTGTAAGTCCTAGAATATTCCAAAGCAAAAAGGATAATTTTTTATCTTGTCATCATTGATGTCCTGCCTTTGTAAAGAATAGTATTCTTATCTATAATTGTATAGTATAAAATCTTATCAGGGTTATTATATTAAAAGAAGAGAAAAGCTTATCTCATTTATATATCTTCTATAATATCTGATTTTCATAAAACAGTAGTCTCCTCTTATCTTCTGGAAATTCATTCCTAGATCCCTAGTGCATGCCTGAAACCACGGATAGTATTGGACCATAAAGATGCTATGTATAACGGCCGGTGCTGTGCCTCAATAGGCTAATCCTCCACCTGCGGATTCTGACCTCTTCCAGTCCAGCTCTCTGCTGTGGCCCAGGAAGGCAGTGGAGGATGGCCCAGGTCCTTGGGCTCCGTACCCGCATGGGAGACCAGGAGAAGCACCTGGCTCCTGGCTTCGAATCAGCGGGATGTGCCGGCCACAGCGGCCATTGGAGGGTGAACCAACAGCAAAAGGAAGACCTTTCTCTCTTTCTCTCTCTCTCTCACTGTCCACTCTGCCTGTCAAAAAAAAAAAAAAAAAAGATGCTATGTATTTACCTATGCTGTACCTATGTCCACAAATTTAAGGCCCCTTCCATCTTAACTAAGCACTAACCATGCACTGTGGCCACAGTGTTTACAGTTGGAAGTAAGACAGCAAAACTGGCAGGAATTTATTTTCCCTTCTTTACAATTTGCTTATCTTATCAGAGATGTTAGCAATCTCAGAATACAATTTTTTTCTTTCTCTCTTTATTAAAAAGATCTTTAATTTATTTATTTGACAGGTAGAGTTACAGACAGTGAGAGAGAGAGACAGAGAGAAAAGTCTTACATCCGTTGGTTCACTCCCCAAATGGCCTCAACTGCTGGAGCTATGCTGATCCGAAGCCAGGAGCCAGGTGCCTCTTCCCGGTCTTCCATGTCGGTGCAGGGCCCAAGCACTTGGGCCATCCTCCATTGCCTTCCCAGGCGACAGCAGAGAGCTGGCCTGGAAGAGGAGTAACCGGGACTAGAACCTGGCATCCATATTAGATGCCGGCACCCCAGGTGGAAGATCAACCTATTGTGCTACGGTGCTGGACCCTCTCTCTCTTTTAAAAAGATTTAATTATTGCCGGCGCCGCGGCTCACTAGGCTAATCCTCCGCCTAGCGGCGCCGGCACACCGGGTTCTAGTCCCGGTCGGGGCACCGGATTCTGTCCCGGTTGCCCCTCTTCCAGGCCAGCTCTCTGCTGTGGCCAGGGAGTGCAGTGGAGGATGGCCCAGGTGCTTGGGCCCTGCACCCCATGGGAGACCAGGAAAAGCACCTGGATCCTGGCTCCTGCCATTGGATCAGCGCGGTGCGCCGGCCGCAGCGCGTAGGCCACGGCGGCCATTGGAGGGTGAACCAACGGCAAAGGAAGACCTTTCTCTCTGTCTCTCTCTCTCACTGTCCACTCTGCCTGTCAAAAAAAAAAAAAAAAAAAAAAAGATTTAATTATTGCTTGAAAGAGTTACAGAGAGGCAGAGGCAGAGGGGGAGAGAGAGAAAGAGAGTCTTCCATCAGCACGTTCATTCTCCACATGGCTGCAATGGCTAGAGCTGAGCTGATCTGAAGCCAAGAGCCAGGAGTTTCCTCCAGGTCTCCCACACAGGTGCAGGGGCCCAAGGACTTGGGCCATCTTCTACTGCTTTCCCAGACCACAGCAGAGAGAGCTGGATCAGAAGTGCAGCAGCCAGGACTCGAACTAGCACCTGTATGGGATGCTGGCACTGCAGGAGTTGGACTTACCTGCTACACCACAATGCTGGCCCCTTCTTTCTCTTTTGATTTGAGAATATTTACTTTTTAATGTAAAGATAACATCTTACTAATTTCTGATTGACATATCTGAAATGCCAGCATCACTAATCTTGCCTTTGGAACCATTACTAATAAAATAAGCATTAGTTGATCACAAGTGCTTAAATATGGAGACAGTTGATCTGATACACAAGATGGCTATGAAATGGCTAATATATGGGTAGCATATACAGTGCATATATGCAGGAAAAAGGAATAATTCACATCCAATGCTGGACAGAATGGAATCGTGTGAGAATTCAATATGCTACTCAGAAATGGTGTGCAATTTCAGATGTATGAAATGTTCTTTCTAGAATTTTCCACTTCAGAGTGTAGTTGATCACAGGAAAATGAAACCAGGGAAAGTGAAACCACGGATAAAGGCGGGAGGGGGGTTACTATTTCAAAAACAAAACAAAACAAAATCCTTTTCTATTTTAAGCTTCACTAAAGAACAGTGATTTTTAATTTTGTTGGAGCACAGATACAGTATCTGGGAAAGAACTAGATATAACATTTTCAGTGAAATAAAGTAAGGACCTCTCTTCCCCAAAGATCAAACATTATTGTTGCATCTTGTACAGGCAGAATGAATAATGTCTTCATGATGGACACACATCTTAGTGTTAACTGTTAAATACCAAAATATAGTAAAGTGTCTAAATGGCACATACACTAAATGCCATGAACATGGCTAAAATCACTCTTAAAATGAACCTCAGAAAATGAGGTGGGGAGGAAATCCTAAGATGGCAAAATCAGCTGGGAAGGGTCATCAAGAACTTTGAACTGATAACCATTTGTTCACTGAGACTCTTCTAATGTCAGAGAGAGCAGCTATCTTTAAACTCAGGATTTGGTAGTACAAGAACAAGAAGATCAGCAACAGATGATAAGAAATATATTTCACTTCACATACAATTTATAGTGCACATATAATTTATATAATTCCACACATGTATTGGTTCACAAAGGAAGACAAAATCTTGTGGGCAAGTCAATCACCAACCAGAGAGTGAGCCTGGTAAGGACGCATCACAATCTATTCAGTAGATTCTGGTGTGACTCCACCAAGAATAATTTTTAAACAGGAAAAACATGTCATGTACTGTCTGAGTCACTAAAGATAAAATGAATAAAAAATCAATATTTTTTATGACATGTGCATATTACACCTTAATGAGGAAGGACAGATATTAATCAAGGACTCATAATAATAAATGCTAAATTAAGTGTAAATAACTTTTCTTTCAAAACGAGAATAAGTGTTTAACAAAAGACACCCCTTGAACTTGGAAAGCAGAAAGAGCTAGGAAGGACGAAGAATATTTTTTTTTCTGAAGAAAGTATGTGAACTGAGTTTTGTTAGATGAGCTGGAGTTAATTGATGTGACTTAGAGGTAAGGAAGAACTTACTACCATTAAATTCTTTGCTTTCTCATCTAATAGAAAATTTGGAAAATTTAAAGGGGAGAAAAGATAGTTTCCAAACTTTCTGTCTTTATTTTTGGATCCTAATTTTTATATTTTGGAATTAGTAATACAAAATAATACACACACTTTGGACAACTCTTTTTTCTTTTATCAAGGTTAAATATTAACTTACCATCAAACCTGGAAAGCCTACATCTCCCTCACAGGCATTCATTTGAGAGAAGTACACACACCCAAAGGATCTTCAAAGGTACCTGGAAAATGCAAACTAAAAACAAATGCACAGGGCAGGACTGTAGCACAGTAGGTCCAGCTGCTGTCTGTAATGCCAGCAACCAATACGAATATGAGTGTGAATCCTTGCTGCTCCACTTCCAATCCAGCTTCCTGCTCATGTGCCTGGGGAAACAGTGGAAGATAGTCCAAGTTTACAGGCCTCTGCTTCCCACGTGGAAGACCCAGATGGAGTTCCTGTCTCCTGGCTTTGGCCTGGCCCAACCCCAGTGGTTGTGGCCATCTGGGGAGGGAACCTGTGGATGGAAGATCTCTCTTTCTCTTTCTCTCTTCTGCTCTCTGTAACTCTGCCTTTCAAATGAATAAATATTTAAAGGGCAACAATCTGCTTAAAAAATAAACTTATCTTCTAATTCTATTTTTTTTTGTGATTTTTTGAAATATACTCATGTGTCCATTCAGTGCCTTGTGAATGAATTTTCATTTTTTGTAATAATCAAAGGCTTGGAATAATCCAAATACCCATTAATAAGTAAACATGTAAACAAATTGTGACATATTCATATAGCAGAATTCTATTCTGAATCAGAGAGGAACTGATTACCAATGTACAAAGCAATATGGATGAAAGTTCTAACCACCATGTTAAGGCGCTATCACAAAAGACAACATATTATGTGATTCCATTTGTGTGTGATTTTAGGAAAAGCAAAACTATGATAAGTAGGTGGGTAGTTGGCAACAGTGGCTGTAGGGAGAAGGAGCAAATAGAAAGGATATGAATAAACCTTTGGGGAACATAGAAATTTTCTCCATGTTGATATAATCATAGTTAGGAAGTGTATAAATTGATCATAACTCTGAATTTTACCCCAAAATTGTTTATCTTATTTCCATGTAAATTAAACATAACTAATGTTGATTATAAATGCACAGCAAGGCCTTAAATGTGCAAATATTGGATTCCTAATTATGGACATCCACTCATTTCTGAAATAATTTTACATAAACTTATCCACAAATTTTAGATAAGAATAGTTGCTTTTGTTTTACAAAATTTTATCATTGTATACATAAAGTATTCCAAAAACTAGTATGTATATTGTGTGTGTGCACTCTTATATGATGTCATGATCTAACATACAAATAATTGTAAAGTACTTAAAAATTTGGAAAAAATGAATGAGTGATTTTAAAAAATATTTTTGTTTAGAGCCTCTTCTAGAGTTTCTTTTAAACCATGTTTATGGACATTAATAATTTGATATTAATTTTTGAGAAGGCCTATTATTTACAAATTGATTTTTTTGCTTATGAAATTATACGGGTTATTGCTAACATTTGTAAGTTGTGGTCAACTTGAAAGAATGAAATTAAAGTGATGCAAAGCTTATAAAATTAGAACTAATTGTAATACTTACTAACATCTCATTAGGTTTCTTCCTTAATTTATATTTTACAAATTTGGATGAAGTTTTGCAACAGCTTCATTCAATTAAATCATGATTTTTTTTCTATGTCATTAAATATTTTCTACAGCATGTTTTTTTTTTAATAACAGCAGAGTATCATCGGGTAAGGACATATCACCATTCAGTGTCCTCTGGCAACAATAAATAAATAAAAGAATAAGTAAGCATAAGTAGCATTAGATACTTTCTGGGGGTAAATCTCTAGAAGTTCTTTTACTGAGTTGACATAGAATTTCAAATGTTTTGATAATTAGTAACACTTTGCCTGCAGAAAGATTATACCACAGTAGTGTTTGAAAACACTAATTTCACCATATGTTGTGTATTACTGTGTGTTATCAATTAATTTTACACAAATTTTGTAGGTGAAAATGGTATCACATTTGTTTTATTTTACATATTAATGTCCACACAAGATGTTCAGTTTGTAAAAATGTTTATTACCATTCAGACTTCTTATTGCATGAAATTTTTTCGTGTACTGATTCATTCATCTATATCTATCCAATCATCTACCCATGTATCTATGTTTCCATGTATGTCTTTTGGTTCTGGATTTAAAGTTGGACTTGCTCATATTTTCTTAATTATTTATAGTAACTATTTACATATGAATAGCTTGCTTGGTTATACAGCCCATATATAACAGTGGGTGCTTTCTATAACAATTATTACTTTCTGAGACATTGAAGGAGAATACTGAAAAAACCAAAAACCATACCACCTTCAAGAGAGGTGAGCCACATTTGGAAATATTTGATTTATATTTGAAGAAATACAAAAGAGAAAATTACTCTGATAAATTACCAGGGATCCAAAACTGAGATGACGTAGGAGAAAGTGAAATGCAAAGATAAGAGGAGAAAGACTGATCAGGCAGTTTGAAACTAAGGACCTATGAATTTCTCTTCTTTCAAAGAGAATCTAGACATTACAGAGAAGATGAAATATTACCAAATCCCAAACTAAGGTGATATTGTTGGAAACACTAGGAAATTATCTCGTCTAAGAAAGATAAAATATAGAGATTAATAGAAAGATAACAGATACAGATAGATGAACAGATATAGCACACAGACAAATACCAATGCTTCATGGGATATATCAGGCTATGTGAACAAATAACAAGCAAAACATCCAGAAATTAAGTACAGCGAGAAGGCTGCCATTGCAATGTAATGTTTTGTGTATTTGGATAGATTCTCTGTTTGACATAATTTTAAGGAGTTCTGTTGTTTTGGTTTATCTGCTTAGCTTGCAGCAAATAGGATACTACAGTCAAAATACATTTTCCATTATGCAAATAGACTTTTTTGCTTATAATTTTATCACTAGTGATTACTAAAAATAACTTGTCCCCTTTTTTTGTTTTCTAATGTTTTTCTCTTACATTAAAATAAATCCTTTCAAACATGATTTCACACATTTGTTCACTAATATTTGCTGTATGTGCACATTAGTTTTAGGTTTTATAAAGAATTAAATAATAATAGCTATGCCAATTGTAAAGTAGCATAGATAAAATTTTTTGAAAAGCAAAACCAAAAATGTATACTACAGTGACTACAATAAAATACTGTGAAGGCCAGTGCTGTGGCTCAGTGGGTTAAAGCCCTGGCCTGAAGTGCCGGCTTCCCATATGGGCACCAGTTCGATTCCTGGTTGTTCCACTTCAAATCCAGCTCTCTGCTGTGGTCTGGGAAAGCAGTAAAGATGGCCCAAGTTCTTGGGCCCCTGCACCTGCATATGAGACCTGGAAAAAGCTCCTTGCTCCTGGCTTCAGAATGGCGCAGTTCTGGCCATTTCAGCCAGTTGAGGAGTGGATGGAGGATCTCATGCTCTCTCTCTCTGCCTCTCCTCTCTCTGTGTAACAATGACTTTCAAATAAATTAACAAATCTTAAAAAATAAGTAAATAAAGTAGTGTGAATTTCTGACTTTTATTTTAATTATTTATTACAAAGAAAGAAAGAAAATTCTTTCCTTACCTGGCTATAAAACCTAAATTTTAAAGTTACGCATTTTTGTCATTTTATTTAATCACATGATTTCCAATTTCTTTGACATTAGGTAAAGTACATAAGCAAGATTGAAAGTGTTAGTTTCTTGGATTGCATAGTTTTTAAAAAATAACTTTCAGTGAATTCCAAGTTTTTTCCTTTCCATTATGTTTCGGTTTCCAGTTTAAGAATCTCCACCAATTTCATGTAATTATTTTTAGATAGGTTTATTGCCAACTTTAGCAGCTCTCCAGCTTGCCAATGATGGATCATGAGACTCTTTGGCTATTATCATCATGTGAGACAGTCCTTTTACATGTATCTGCAAATCTATCTTATTGATTCTGTTTCTCCTGAGAAAGGTCCTTGTAACATGAGTAAAAATTGAAAATGAACCACACTGAGTATAAGAAGTTAGTAATGTAATAATCCTTGTACTTTTTAATTGAGATAAAAACTTGTTATCGCTTCCTAGATATTTGATTTGGCTCTTTCCTACCAGTGCTCCTGCATACCATGCAAGGAAAACTGTTACTGACAGTAAGTGGAAAAATACACCTTGATGATTATTTGCACTCAGCAAAGCGTAAAGCGATGTCTGAATGGGAGGGACATGAAAAATATTTTATGCACTTAGTATAGAAAGTTTGTGAATTTATTAATTTATTCATTATGTTTGGAGATTTTAAAGTGTAAGGAAGGTTTTAGAAAACTTTTGAAGAGGGAAAAAGGACATGGATGTAATCACAGAGCATTTGTCTCAGATTGATTTGAAAACCATTTAAAATTGAGGGTTTCTCAGTATGTTAGTAACATCATTTGTGGGAGGTGAGATCAAGAGTAATTGCCCATATATTCATAAAGCAGTAATATGTCTAACTGATATATAAAGAAGAAAAGCAAGGACTGGAAATATGTAGTTTAAATGTTTTAAAATTTGGTAGATTATAAAATAACAGGTATTTTAAGAACTGAAGAAAAAGTACATGATGCTATTATGCTGCCATTTTAATCATTATTTAAATGTTCTAGGTATATTAAGTTCTGTAAAAATTTTGGGGTTAGAGAAGTATACTATTTTTATCAAAATAGTTTATAAGGAAATCTACATGTATAATCCTTATCAAATAATCTATATCAAAGAAAAAATCTGCCAAAATGTATTCCTATAATTAAATTTCCCTTTCATTATGATTTTTATATGAAAATGTGAAGAATGACTTTTTAAAATATTTTTAAAAATGTATTTAAAAGGCAGAGTTACAGAGGGAAGAGAGAAAACAAAAGAGAAAGAGAGAAAGAGAGAATCTTCCATCCTCTGGTCTACTCTCCAGATGGCCACAATAGCCAAGGTTGGGCCAGGCTGAACTCAGGAACCAGGAGCTTCTTCTGGGTCTCCCACATGGGTACAGGGACCCAAGCACTTGGGCATCTTCTACTGCTTTCCCAGGTGCATTATGAGGGAGCTGGATAGGACATGGAGCAGCTAGGTCTCAAACTGGCACCCATATGGGATGCTGACATCTCAGGTGGAATCTCAACCTGCTGTGCTACAGCGTGAGCTTTGAAGGCTAACTTTTTAAATATGTAGTTTCATTCAAAGCAAGTTGTGGACTAAACCCATAGTACAGTGCATTCCAGTTTAGATAAGGAAATTTTATAATGATTAAAAATGGCCGTTCTTGAGACAGGTGCTTAGCCTAATGGTTAAGACGTCAGTGAAGACACTGGTGTCCCATATTTGAGTTTCTGGATTTGATACCAATCTCCAGCTCCTGACTCCAGCTTCCTGATAACACTAGCTGTAGTGGCCTCTGTGATATCTCAAGTAATTCTGTTCCTGGCTTTCAGCTTTGGCCAGCCCCAGCCCTGGTAGTGAGCATTTAGAGAATGAACCAGCAGGTGATAGCTATCCTTTTCTGTCACTTGTCTGTCTCTGTTTCTCAAATAAAAAAATTAAAATAATTATAAATTTCTCTATTTGCTTTTTTAGAGAGTTATTTATTGTGATCTTTTTAACAGACATCACAAAAATGATGAAAGTAAGTTAAGCTAGTATACACAGTCTCAATTATTTTCAGCCACCTGCCCATATTCATGCATCTTTGTTCACAGATTCTTGAAGGAAATGTATCAGAAAACAAGAAATGAACAAAAGACCACTTTACTAATGGTTTGAGCATCTCAGTCAAACTCTGATGTCAAATTCTGTTGAGTTCCGGTAGACCACGAAATATACTTTTTTGTCTGTATCAGGCAGAATGGACAAGCTTTCTTTCCCATTTTCTACACCAAGTACAAATAGAATTGTGGCCGGCGATGCGGCTCACTAGGCTAATCCTCCACCTTGCGGCAACGGCACACCGGGTTCTAGTCCCGGTCGGGGCGCCGGATTCTCTCCCAGTTGCCCCTCTTCCAGGCCAGCTCTCTGCTGTGGCCCGGGAAGGCAGTGGAGGATGGCCCAAGTGCTTGGACCCTGCACCCCATGGGAGACCAGGAGAAGCACCTGGCTCCTGGCTTCGGATCGGCGCGGTGCGCCGGCCGCAGCGCGCCAGCTGTGGCGGCCACTGGAGGGTGAACCAAGGGCAAAAGGAAGACCTTTCTCTCTGTCTCTCTCTCTCACTATCCACTCTGCCTGTCAAAAAATAAATAAATAAATAAAATAGAATTTTGACTGTTAGTTAGTAAAAGTAGGAGAATGCCAAGGAAACTCTAGCAACTCATAAGAAGATAGAACAGAACCTGGAAAAACAGAGTAAGAGTGTTTGCCTGATGAGTCCAGCACAGCAGCTTGGAGTAGCAAATCAGGGGAGATGATGTGCCACACCATTGATATAAGAATAAGGCTCTACAGTCATCCTTTGGGTTTAAACACACATGATATATGATTTTTGTGCATGTCAGATACTCTCCTTATCCTTGGTTTCTTTCTTTCTTTTTTTTTTTTTTTTATTTGACAGGTAGAGTTACAGACAGTGAGAGAGAGAGAGAGAAAGGTCTTCTTTCTGTTGGTTCATCCCCCAAATGGCCGCTATGGCTGGCGCTGTGCCGATCCGAAGCCAGGAGCCAGGTGCTTCCTCCTGGTCTCCCATGAGGGTGCAGGGACCCAAGCACTTGGGCCATCCTCCACTACCTTCCCGGGCCACAGCAGGGAGCTGGACTGGAAGAGGAGCAACTAGGACTAGACCCAGCACCCATATGGGATGCCAGCACTGCAGGCGGAGGATTAACCAAGTGAGCCACTGTGCCGGCCCCTATCCTTGGTTTCGTCATTTAGTAGAATAAAGGTAATTCAAAGATCTACAATAGTATTTAAAGACGATATGAATGATGTGGCTACACATTTACCTGCCGCCCATAAGTCCTCAATAAGAATGATCGTTATAAATGTACCGTCCAATTACTTTCCTGTTCTGCAGTAATAATAGAGACTTATGATTGTGTTCTCCTCAGAGGATTGAGTTCCTGTCTATTTTAGCCTTTATAGAGCTATAAAAGGAAGACACAAAGGGAAGATAGTGAAAGCCAAGAAAATGTTGATGAACTACAGCATTCATTCATTTGTACATCAGCTATTTATCAAATTTCTCCTCTCTTTATGTGTTGAAAAATATACAAAAGTCCCTGTCTTCAGGGAGCTTAGATTCTAGTGTAGTGATAATAATACTTTTTAAAAATGAGTAAGTACAATACAGTATTTGCTGAGGTGATTGTCGAGCTAAAAGTACTGAAACAAAAGGACAGATACATCTAAAAGAATATGCCCTGATCTAGAGGCTAGCTAGGCAACTCTTCAGTAAAGGACAATATTTGAAGTTGGAGAGAAATGTGGGGCATGGGAAGGGTCAGATTATAGAGGGTCCATTTGGCAGCCACTAGATATTGGTTCTGCCTTTGATATCATGTGGAGGATTAGTGAGACAACTAGAACATGG
The DNA here is from genome assembly GCF_051225735.1 of Oryctolagus cuniculus. Lineage (NCBI taxonomy): Eukaryota > Metazoa > Chordata > Mammalia > Lagomorpha > Leporidae > Oryctolagus > Oryctolagus cuniculus. Next base: position 60,832,980 of record NC_142874.1, on the reverse strand, counting down.
TCATGTTTTGATTTTGATATCATTATATTTGCTTTGTCGGAATTATTTTGTTTAGGGCAAACAGTACAATAGCAACACATGATGGATACTCACAGCAGCCATCTAAATGAGAGACAATGTTAACTCAGACCAGGGTGGTAGCAGTAAAACGATCATAAATAGGTGGGAGAATTATGACTGCATCTTTCAGGGAGATATGAGGCAAATTTCTGAGAGACTACATGGGCCTTGGAGAAGACAACTTTTATGACAGATGGGCCATTTATTTAACAAAGGACCCCTGAGGGAAGAGCTGGAGGATGTGTGGGATGGGAGTGGATTAGGATACAGGCGAGAAATGAAGAGGCCAGAATCATTACCCTGCTGCAGCCATGTTTTTCTACTTTCCCTTCCTAAATTGCATAAATTTCAGAAGCAACACTCAGTTTTTTATTTTGAACCACAGAATGGAGATTTTTGGTTCCAATGTTTTGAAGCAGCTTTATAAATGTAAATCTTCCTGAAAAGAAAACTCTCAAGTAGGCAATCATGCCCCCTAGTATTTTAGTCTTATCTCTTATTTGGTTTATCTAATTTTAAAGTCATTCTTTGTTCCAGGCAATGGAAAATTATTTGCATGTAGTGATAAACAAAGCAACAATAGTCCAAACCCATACTGGAGTTTACATAGCTACTTTGGAATGTATCTCTGCATGTGTATGTGTGTGTAAGTCATTTAAATGATTTTAGGACAAAGAATTTTGCCATCTGGCATTAATATGTTGACAGTTTAAATGTTTAGCAGTAGTCATTATTATAAGTGATTATTTATGTGGCTATGTGCAATGGGAAGTCTTAAATAATAGATTTTGAAAGTATAGTGGAAAATGATTTTTCATAGAAAGTATGGGATATAATGTTACATTTATAGGCTTGCATTACAGCATTCGTTGTTAATCTCAAGATTTATGAAAACACTTCAAATGTCCAACCACCAAATAGTAACTTTGAACCACTTAGGATGAGCCAACATAAAAGATAGTCACAAGACAGCAATAACTTTTTTGAAAATGTTTTATTGGAATATAAAGAAAAAAACCTCAATTCATGGAGTGGTGTTATGTCTCAGCTTTTTTTTTAGTCATAGGTTTAATGTGGTTAGAAACATATTTATTGATATAACAATTTATAAATAATGACAATTTTAGCTGAAATCATATTCACAACAAAACACTTGAGAAATGAAAAGAATGATCCATTTGTAATAATATATGTGCTACCGCAACAACATTTTATTTGCATATCATATTAATCTTCCGGACATCTTAATGAGAATCTTTATTTTTAACATTGTTAGAAATATTCACAGTATATAAAAATATTCCGAATTCATATAGAAATACATATTTATATTTACATGTATGTATGTCTATGTATACTACAAACTATCAAGAATAAAGGAAAATAGTAGGTTTATTTATTTTTTTTTTTAATTTATTTATTTATTTGCAAGTCAGAGTTTTACAGAGAGAGGAGAGGCAGAGAGAGAGGTTTTCCATCTGCTTGTTCACTCCCCAGTTGGCCCCAATGGAACAAAGCTGTGCCAATCCAAAGCCAGGAGCCAGGAGCTTCTTCCAGGTCTCCCACGCTGGTGCAGGGGCGCAAGGACTTGGGCAATCTTCTACTGCTTTCCCAGGCAATAGCAGAAAGTTGGATTGGAAGTGGAGCAGCCGGGTCTCTAATGGCGCTCATATGGGATGCTAGCGCTTCAGGCCAGGGTGTTAATCCGCTGCGCCAGAGTGCCGGCCCCAGAAAATAATAGTTTTAAATTTAAACATCCTCTTATACTAATAATTTAGAGGAATTATTCTAGGGAACAAGTTTTCTGTATTTTTTGGCCTCTTTAGATCATTTGGAAAATTTTAAAGTACATTATAGTCAGTCTTTTAAAAGAGTATATTAAAATAATAATTATGTGTATTGTGCTCACCTGTACCTTATAGAAAGTATTGTACTTGAATTTATGGATCATTGATGGATTTATGCATGCCTCCTGTCTCCATGTTCATTTACTATTGAGCTAAATTATTTAGTGAATTTAGAATGTATAATGTGGGGAGCAACTGGGAGCAACTCAGACTAGACTAAGTTACTGGAATTAAGACTTATTCTATGCATCTGCTCTCCCACAATATGGCGCTGGGAGAGGAGGAAACAGCTTCTACACAGCTGCCTCCAGTTCGACCAATAAACTGTAGGACCTGCTCCTGATTGGAGGAGAGCAGCGTACTCGGCATGTGGGTAGCAGAGTTGGGATTGGTGGAAGAGGACTATAAAGGAGGAGAGAGACAACATGCACGAGGAACATCCAAGGGGAACATCTATCTGAAGGAACACCTGTGCAGCCCCCGAAAGAGCCGGCCGGCGGTGTGCCGCTCCCCCGCGGAAGTGGGGAAGGTGGCAGGGGGAACCGCCCTTCCACGGAGGTGGAAGGGTCGGTAGCCAACCCGGGAAGAACCAGCAGCAAACCCGGGGAGGGCCAAGCAGACGAAAGAACAGCGCAGGGTCCTGTGTCGTTCCTCCACGAAGAGGGGAAGCGACAGTATAATAACAATTTTTATTGACTTCCTGACTGAGAATTACCTCTTGTAGCAGATTATTTAGCAAATTGTCTACTTTATGCTGTGAGAGTTATAAATCACCCTGTACCATTAAAAGTCAAAGGCCATATCTCCTCTTTTTTGGCCTTTCTTGCAAGATTACAAAAGCATTGGAAATGAAACACATGAAATTGACCCAACCTTCTAATTTGGATGCTGTGGTGCATAATGTAAGTAGGCGTGGAGAAGTGATTTTTCTTTTTTGTCAATCAGGCATCATCAACATACAATTTACAAAAGCCTAGTGACAATAGTGAGTGACATTACACACACATCTGTGATATAGATATAATTATAGATCATTCTAGCAATATAGACCTGTAATATATCTATTTAACACGTTAGATTTTTTTAATTTTTATTTGCCTGTGTGGAAGATTTTCCAGATATTATCACAGCAATATCTCTATCCCATATGTTCACATGCTCTTCTCAAATGTGACAGAGTTTTTTTCCAAAGAAAACTGCTAGCAAAACTATAACCAATGGAAGGTGTGGAAGGCATGCTATGTGATTTCTGAGGTTAGACCATAAAAACTATGTCATTTCTCCCTTATATGTCACTATCATTCTTGATGCCTTCAGCCACCATTTAAGCAGTCCAAACTTCTGAAGCCACCAGTCTATGAGGAACCCGAAATTATCTCAGATGGAGAAGTTTATATAGAGTGACATGAGACTACCCCTTTTATCCAAAGGAATACATCCCAAGGTGCCCAATAGATGCCTAAGCCTATGGATAATACTGAACTCCATGTGAATGCTATACACTTCTTGGGATGATGTGACGTGATACAACACCTTTGGGAGGAGAAGAAATGAAGTGAATGATGTGGACATTGTGATATATTATTAGACTACTACGTAGGGTTACCTGAACTCAAGCACTGTGATACCATGACAATTGATCTGACAACACAAATGGCTACTAAGTGACTTAGCGGCAAAAAGTGCATACAGCATGGATTACTGAACAAAAGGATAGATTCATTTTCCAGATGTGATGCAAAAGGATGAAGCCACTTGGAACTGTGTACAATTCATAACTGATGAGTTACTGATTTATTGAATTTTCCATTTAATAATTTTGGATCACGGTTAGCATTCAGTGATTAAAACTGGAGAAAGTGAAACTGTACATGAAGAGAAAGAGATTTTTGGTTTGCTGCAGCTTCCTGCATGTCAAGCTTCAGTTACCTTCTAAGTAACTGCATGGTAGGCTCTCAGCTAGAACAGCCAAGTTGTGTCTGGATTCCTGGCCAACACAAACAGTGATAACATATAACTATTGCCATTATTGTGGCATATTGTACTTCGTGGTACATTGATCTTCAGCAGTAGATAAGCATAAAAGGCTCTCAACTAAGTAAAAAAAAAAAAAAAACCTTTCAAATATTTGCTACTGAAAGTAGGACCTACTACTACTAAAACAGCAATCAGAAGAGGAAAAAATAAAGTGTCTCCACATACCACCACATTCCCACTTTGCTCACTGAGTTTGAGATTGAATTCCATGTGATGAATCCTTAAGTTGACTTTCCTTCTTACTCCTTGCTGATGTTTACTGCTGCTAACCATGGAATAGGTGTCCTAACCTTCTGTTATACCTTTCTGAGTAGGGTGTTCCTGTTCGTTGAAAGGTCTCGAAAATTAAACCTTAAACAATACTCACAGGGGAAAGCATTTTTCTTTTACTTACAGGATCACCAATTTTTCTCTCTCATTCTCTTTGACTTTTCTTCCAATGTCTCTTTCGGTCTTTCTTCACCATGATTCCTCTGACTTGCAAGGCACACTAAGTGTTAAGGGCATGTTAAATTTTATTAGCTTTACGTGTTGAATTTTGGGGAAGGCACTTTCTCATCTGCACGCTTTCCATTGCAATGGCAGTTACCCCATGCCTAAATAAACAAACAGACCCCTGGAAACTGAGGAAATATCTATACACTCCAGGATGAGGCAAGGCTGCTAACCACCAGACAATCCCAAGATGTGTTTGGTGTCCTCAAGTGATCTCCCTAAGGTCCCAATCATCTTTAGGGCTCTCATTTTGCCAGGCTACTTGGTAGCACATTTACCTTCAATGTATATCTTCCTTCAATTCTGTTGTCTTCTCATTACACACCTGTAATTATGCTACCACCTCTGTGCAGCCCACCTGTAAAATTACTGTTAAGAACGGGCTCTCTCCAAATTTGGAAGCTTTCCAGTGGTTCGCCCAAGATAAAGAACACTTCATCTTTGACTAATGATTTGCTTTTCTACTATTATAAGTACGGTTTTTAAAAAACACCTTTGTTCTTTCCAATAGACGCAGATGAGTCACAAACTGGAGCTGAGTTTTAAATGCCTGACAGCTTAGTTTCTGCTAATGGAGAATTCTGCTCTACAAAATATAGAAATGTTTCATAATATGGCAAATAGACTGCAATATGCATGGTGGCAGAGAAGAAAGGCCCAGGAAATGTGAAGAATCACAGGCTGAATCTCCATGTGAACCTGTGGCAGGAAACATAACACAGTAAATCTTTGTATATTTCAAAGAAAGTTCATTGTCACGGCTGGATGGAACCCAGAGTAGTCAGGAGGTCACTGGGGACACAATAACCAACCAGGAAGCGGAATCCTTTTAGCCTTCTTAACTCTGCATCTCCGCAGTTACCAAGTGGGTCTCGACAAGACGCTTGAGGACAAGTGTAATCTTCAGATCAAAGGCATCTCGGTGGAACCCATCACCCAGGGAAACCGGCAGTGTATGTACAGAGTGGGCAACGTGCAGAGAACCGCTCGGACAGCTAAGCGTGATTTGAAGCCCAGCGAGAAAAAAAGGGCATTCTTCATATTGGGCTTAGAAACATATTGCTTGTGGCCTCCATTCAAGTGTAGAGAATGAAACAATTGTTCTCAGTTTCAAGATCAATAGTATTTTTATCTGCCGTGCTCTCTAGGTTACATCGAAAAATTTCAAATACTTTTGTTCTCTGTAAGATCTCATTTTTTTCTTGCTATATGTAGTGTGGGTTTATTTATATAAAATTTGTTATTAATTCATATTTTCATGAGCAAAAGAAATGACTTCTAGTCTAGCTCCAAGTATAGGATTCCTGAGGATAAAATCCAAAGAAAGTTATAATCATTTGATAACCATGTTGAGCCAATATTCAGATTGAGATGTCATTTTAGGAAGCATGCAGTTAATGCAGATATTGTCCCATCATATCCCTGACAAGAGTGAAGGAAAAACTTCCTCTCAGCTGACTTTAACACATTCAAAGTGAGAAATTTTAAATTTGGTAAAATCTTCTTTCAATGCACAGAATTTTGATAGGAAAATAGAGTTTCCTTTTCAAGTTAATAATTTTAAATAATAAACCATGACAAATGTTTTTTAAAATGTAATTCACTTAAATAATGATACACCTGGAAAAACTGAACAGAAAAATGTTTTTATTATTTGTATTACATTCACAACAGATGTCATGGATAAGAGAGTAACAAAAACAAAGTGAACATTGGAGGAATATTCATGGCAATTCTGAGTGCCTTGAAAAGTTGATCTGAATTGCTTGCATCAAAGAGAAAATAGACTCTCTAATGATCACTCCCCTGACAACTAACAGTAACATCATTTTTAGCTATGACTGCTAAAATTAGATATCTTCCTCTTGGAAATATACATTCACTGACAGCAGCACAGGATGACAGCCTTCACTTCATGATAAGAAGGAGAGGAATAATTCATCTTTAAATGAGCAATTTCTGTGATGAAGGAAAAAATGCTACTTAGGAAGGGTTTGATGGCAGAATAACGAAAAACAATGTCACGCTAATTACTTGAAGAAGATTTAGTGAAATATTTGCTTTGATTTCAAGTGAAGTGGTACAATTTTCAAGATATTCATTTCTTATTAGCACTGTTCATACCAGGAAAAAGAATTTTATTGGTGACAAAAGGGCTTTTAACATTTTGTTATAAAATTATGCTTACTTGAATAAACTACACAATTGAATGTACTTGTTAGAAGTGCAAACAAGTGGTTTTTAAACTGCTGCCTTAAGGCTGTTAGCTGTTGATAACAGAACTGGCAGCCAATGCCACCATCATTTCCTTGGCAGTGCAAAATGAGGCTATGGGACCTTGTCAGGCCATCCATCACAGCTTGTCACCTGAAGACATAAATAAAAATTCAGCATTTCCCCAGATCTGTTACAAGACTGGTATGTCTATTTAGAGTCCCCATGGCAAAATTATGGTTTAAACTCAGCCCCTTAAAATGTATACATCAGTACTAGTGCAGACACAGAATCAACAGTCTTTTTGCAAAAGTGAAGCAAAATGTACCAAGAAAATTAGGCCCAGCATGAAAGAAAGAGAGCTTCAGAAGTAATATTAGGTTACGGGCCTCTAAGTTTATTAATCATGGTAATTTGACAGATCAAGGTGTTAGTGGGAAATAATTACATCTTTTATGGCTAAATAGAATTGCCAAAATGTCACAGGATGCTGAAATATTTTGTTAAACCGTACGTGGAGTGGAAGAATTGGTTAGAGAAGTGTTCTGGAACAAGATTCTGCAATTTTGTTCTCCAGAGGCACGGATAACACAGATTCTAGACTTTGCAGAGCCTCCAGGGTCTGTGTTGCAAATTCTTCTTGGTATGATTTCATGACTGCTATACATCTACAGATCATTCTTAGCTCACTGACAGTAAGTCCATCAGCCACATTTGACCCATGAGTCATAATCTGCAGAACTCTGCACCAGAAAATAAAGTGGTTATATATGTAATGAAAAATGATAATTTTTCACTCCTGCTCTTTCAGTGAATATTCTCAGTGTTTGTACTTAATTAATTTATATTTGAAAGGTAGAGAAGCAGAGACAGAAAGAAAGACAGAGATAAACAGAGAGATGACTTCCATCACTCGTTCACTCCTTAAATGCCCATGGCAGCCAGGACTAGGCCAGGCTTGAAATTGGAAGCCTAGAACTTAGTTCAGTTCTCCCAGATGGGTGCAGGTACTCATGTTATTGAGTTGTCAACTGCTGCCTCCTTGGGTGCGTATTAGCAGGAAACGAGAATCAGAAGCAGAATGAGATTTGAACTCAGGCACTCAAATAGGGGAACTGTGTCCCAAGTGGCATCTTAACTGCTGCACTAAGCAATCTCCTCTAATGATTATTATTAAACTAATAAAGAATTCTAAAAATACATGTTTCATTTCATGACATAAGCAAAGTAATCATTAGCCATGACTCCTGGCATGTGAGTGCATTTTTGATCAACTCAGCATTTCTGCCTTCACTCATGCATTTTGAAAGGGAGAATTTAATGCCAGTTGGATGCTATGCCAGGTGGATATGGTCACTTAAAATGGTCCAGTGGGTAGTGTTGAGACAAATGGCATTTAAGCAAGCTTGGTGGCAAAAACAGCTGCTTGAAATACTCCTGGAAGCTCTTCACACATGCATATCTCAGTGCAAGAGTTAGTCATCTCTTCTAACCCATGTTAACTTAGTGACAATATGAAAACAACAAAATAAACCTTGAATATTTAGTTATTTTGAATCTACATGTATGTGTGGTGTTACAGCTTTCTAGAAGGTAAAGAATAATCAGTGACACTGGATATTTTGAAGGATGAAGCAAAAAAGCATTGTTAAGAGCAAAAAAAAAAAGACTACTGATTATGAGTTTTATAGGTAATGAAGAATAGTATAGTTACTATAAGATGCAGTGGAATTGTGCATGTATTTTACATCAGTGGATGAAATTACCATTGTTGAGCTTATGCTGTGAATGGCCTGGGAAGGCAGTGGAAGATGGCCCAGATGCTTGGGCCCCTGCACCCAGGTGGGGGATCCAGAAGAGCTCCTGACTCCTGGTTTCAGAACTCTGTCTCTCTTTTGTGTCTATAATTATGCTCCAAAATTAATAAATAAATCTTAAAGAGTATTGAATTTTTATCAATTAATTAATAATTATGACCTTCACACAAAATCCACTGGCTAACCTGCTTAGAATGCCTAGATTCTGGGGCAAGTTATTTTTAATATTCTTTGGATCAAAAGAAATGAAGACTTTAAACAATTTAAGCCATTTATCATTGTGAAATTTTTAAAAGCAACTTAATGTCACTGACATTCTTGAATATGTAAGTTTCTATCAATTTTTATAGGTTCATAAGCTGAGTTCCAGGCTTTGAGTAATAGAGAGTCCACAATGAATAAATGTTTACAAATAAATGTAAGAGGAGAAATAGGCAAGAGATGATCTAGCTTTAACTCCTGTTTGACAAAGATACATATCAGGGGAACTAGAAATACAGTCCAGGTATCCCATGTCCAAGGCAGAAATTTAATCATTAGACCTATTACCCGCTGCATCCCAAAGTCTTTATCAGCAGGAATTTGCAGTCAGAAGTGGGAGCCAGGTATTGATGTAGAACAGGAGCATCTTAACTAGCATCTTAACCTCCAGGCCAAGTGCCTGTCTTTCATGTGTTTTTATTAAATATTTATTTATTTATTTGAAAGTCAGAGTTACAGAGAAGCAGATGCAGAGAGAGAGGGGGGAAGAAAGAGAGAGAGAGAAAGAGAAAGAGAGTCTTCCATCCACTCGTTCACTTTCCAAATGGCTGCAACAGCTGGATCCAGGAGCCAGGAGCCAGGAATTTCTTTCCAAGCCTCCCATGTGGGTGCAGGGGCCCAAGGACTTGGACCATTTTTTGCTGCTTTCCCAGGCCATAGCAGAGAGCTGGGTCGGAAGTAGAGAAGCCGGGCTGCAACCAGTGCCCATATGGGATGCCTGCACTACAGGCAGTGGCTTTACCTGCTACGCCACAGCACTGGTCCCATCTTATGTTTTAAAGCAAAAGAAAGCACTGAAAAGTCTTAAGCAAAGCATGATTACAACTGTCCAATGTCTACTGAAATTATTCTTGGATTATATTCCTATACCTAACTTCTTCCTAAGCAAGATTTTTAATTCTCTATCACATTTGTCAGTTCATCGGTGTTCTTATTCCATAAAGCTTATTTTAATTTGCTCATGTGCCCATTTTTATGATTCTCATGTGTTAAAACATTTATACTGAAATTAATGCTAGATCTTTCCTATTAGTCTCATCATTTGTACTTCTCATGGCTTATGATTCTGTTTATTTTTTAAAAGATTTTATTGATTTATTTGAGAAGTAGAGTCACACACAAAGAGAGGAAGAGACAGAAGTAAAGGTCTTCCATCTCCCAGTTCACTCCACAAATGACCCTAAAAGAGAGAACTGGGCCAAACTGAAGCCAGGAATCAGGAGCTTCTTCCCAGGTCTCCCACGTGGGTGCGGGGACCCACCCACATACACCTGCTTTCTCAGGAAATAAGCCCAGGGCTGGATCAGAAGAGGAGCAGTGGGACACAAACCTGTGCCCATAGGGGATGCAGAGGCCTAATCCACTGTGCCACAGCACCAACCCCTTCTGTTTCTTTTTGACTTCTAAATATGTCATTTTCTGATTTCAGCTAGTTTTTCTTCCTTCTCCCTAAACAGTTAAAACTTTTTTTTTTACATGAGAGGTTTTTTAAAGTGCTAATAAGTAAATGACAAGATATGAGAAGTCACAGAATGAAAAAAATTACCTTCTGTCTTATAGAAAGCTTCAGCAGGCACCCAGCAAAAGGGGACTCAGTGGGGCTCTGCGACCTGGGTCATCTTTCTTTGTGTCTAGATTGATCTATGAGGTTGCGGACTGCTGTTTTTTCCCCTGCTGGCAGAGAGGGAGGCTGGAGCGTGCTGAGTGTGGGAAACACTTTGTGGTACATCACACAGCAGGAAGCTGTCTCCATTTGACCCCTGGGCTTCCAGATGAACAATTCTACCTTACGTTTTCAGTATGGTTAAGAAGCCAGGGTGTGTTTCTCATGCTTAAGCTAAGAGTATGTCCTTTACACGGTGAGACAGATAGTGAGTCTGAGAAGACTTCATTCTGGACTATATTTTCCTTGATATACACACACCTAGTAGCATGTCTAAAAATTGTTATTAAATGGTGAGGAAAACATTGCTAGAGAGATTTTTTAAAGGAACACTTTTTGTCAATAATTTCAGTTAAGTATTTATGATTATTTCATAGCAGAAAACACATAATAATTATCCTCTGGGAATCAAGAGCCTTCTAATATGTGCTGGGACATGGAGTTTGAAAATGATTGAGACTCTTGCTGTAAGTGTGGCGATTGTTTACTGATGCTGTGACACTCTAGAAACCTTACAGTGAAGTAGAACACCTCAGAGTAGATTATCTTACAATGCACTCATATGATTCTGTAGCTATGAAAGCAATTTCACTTCCATGGCATTACACTGGACGACCACTCCATTTGTAGGCTGGATTTGTAAAACCTTGTGCACACTTTCAGAGCAGTAACTTGCCTGATGCCACAATACTATATTTTGCTACTGGGGCCACACCACGAACTTCCTAGTTCTTAGGGCTGTGCTCTTGTCATATTATTGCCTTCTATCTTGGAGCAGATGGAGGAGATAGTGGTATTGGGTTAATTATGGACTTCACATGGGAGAACCATTTTAGAGCTCAGGTGCTCTTGAAGACTGCCTTATGTTCCTATGATTGCTGAGGCCCAAATTCCTGGAACTCCAGGAGCAATGAATATGTCCAGGGCTGCTCAGGCATATAACAAAGGCGCAAAGCAGTCCTCCTATTACACCTGAGCTTTCAACCGTGATCCAGCTTGAGTGGAAGGAACTGAGAAGCATGTGAGCATGATGATGCAGGACCACCACCAAGTCCAAGTACTATCTTGCAATTACCTGATTTTATGATTTATGTAGCTTGTTCTGCTTTGATGAAAATTTACCTTTACAATACACATCACCCATCCTTACAGAAGTGTTATTGGAATGTAGTTTTTTTTTTTTTTTCAATTGATGTCCCATCAATATCTGCTGTGCTAGAAGTACCAACGATTTCTTGAGGTTCAATACAAGGTTCCTTTCTTTCCTCTGGTAAATCCTATTCTTTTAAAGGCTTATTTCATGTAACAGAATATCTATAATCTGTCACATATTTCCTAGTTTTAAATCGAAGCAGATTTTTATTCTTGATTCAGATATCATGTTTTGCATTTCCCCATCCCAACCTTTGATTTAATTAAATTTCATTCCTTGTCTGAATATATGACATTTCATCACCTCATTTTTTGGTCTCCTTTCCTTACCTTTAGTCAAGGCTTCTACAATGACTTTACCTTATAAATACCCTAAGAAAATTACTTGTGGTCTCCTTCAAGGTAACATGTGTAGCATGGCCATGACATAATGCTGCTCTGGTGCGTGAACACAAAATTCACATGAGAGAACTCACTCTTGCTTCGTGGCTGATTCTTAAGACTACCACACAAATGGAGTCACACAGCACAGTGTGGATTGCAACACATATTATAACCTGAACCAGATGCAACTACAGGAAGAGGAGATAAATAACTTTCTCGGTCATTGGAATAAATAACTCTTTCTCAGAAAGAGGAGAGAGAAAGGAAAGTAGAAAGGGGAGAGAGAGAGGGAGGGAAGGATGAAGGGAGGGAGAAAGGGGAGAGAGAGAGAGAGAGAGAGAGAGAGAGAGAGAGAGAGAAAGGTGAAAAAGAATAGAAAGAAGAAACAGAAGCAGAAGTAGAATCAGAAAAAGAGAAAGAGAAAAGGGAGGAGGTGCAGAAATTGCTGTGGGGAAAATTTACTGATGAAGCCAGCACAGTGGCGTAGTAGGTTAAGTCTCTGCCTATAGAGTTAGAAACCCATATGGGTGCCAGTTCTACTCCTGGTTGCTCTACTTCTGATCCAACTCCCTGCTACATCCTGGGAAAGCAGCAGAAGATAACCTAAATGCTTGAGCCTCTGTACCCAGGTGGGAAGCCAGGAAGAAGATCCTGGATCCTGGCTCCAGATCTGCCCAGGTCTGACTGTTGTGGCCATTTGGGGAGTGAACCAGTGGGTGGAAGATCTCTCTCTCTGTCTCCTTCCCACACTCTGTAACTCTTCCTCTCAAATAAATAAGAAATCTTAACAACAAAAAGACTTTACTGATGAATGGAAACACACATACACACAGACAAGTGAGGAGCCATATTGAGGGTTGTTAATACTGCCAAGTAGGAATGCCATCTTTTAAAGGTAGCATAGCCAAGCTCAGTTCAACAGCATGCCTTCACTGGGCACATTTCTGCCATGAAGTGAGGTATTTGTCCCAAATGTGTTACTCTCATTGCATCTCCCTGGAAGAATCACTTCAGTAAGAGGATTCAGTTTCAAAAAGCTCAGTAATTATCTCTGACTTCTTTTAAGAGGCTATAGCGGGAATTATTCCCCACTAAAATTTCATGCTGTTCAACAGGAATTAAGGAGGTCAAACTACTTTCTGAGAGGGTCTATAAATAGTATAATTTTATTTTCCCTACAGATTGCCTTTCAAATTGGGACCCTTCCTGAGGCACACATGAGTTATTTTTGCTAAATCTTTTGATGCCCATCATGAAAGTTTACTAAACCCTCTAGAGGTTCCAATTAATGAACCAGGTTACCTGTGTTCACAAGACTGTTCCTAGTATTATTTGATCATTAATTTTTGTGCATTTATTAAGGTGTTCATTTTAAAACACTTATACAGGAATTTCTCAATGGCAACTATTGTTCCAGAGTCTAGGCACACAGAGACAAATAAGACAAATTCTGGGCCGGCGCCGCGGCTCAACAGGCTAATCCTCCGCCTTGAGGCGCCGGCACATCGGGTTCTAGTCCCGGTCGGGGCACTGGATTCTGTCCCGGTTGCCCCTCTTCCAGGCCAGCTCTCTGCTGTGGCCAGGGAGTGCAGTGGAGGATGGCCCAAGTACTTGGGCCCTGCACCCTGTGGGAGACCAGGATAAGTACCTGGCTCCTGCCTTCGGATCAGGGCGGTGCACCGGCCGCGGTGGCCATTGGAGGGTGAACCAATGGCAAAGGAAGACCTTTCTCTCTGTCTCTCTCTCTCACTGTCCACTCTGCCTGTCAAAAAAAAAAAAAAAAAAAAAAGACAAATTCTGACCTAATGGAGCTAAGATTTCAGCAGAAAATGGTGAAGTTTCAAGCAGAGATGAACAAACTCCGTAATGATTCAGGATTGTCTGAATGAAAACATCTGGAGAGGAGAAATATGAGGAAGTACATGAAGGTAGTGAGTAAATTAGACATGACTGATAAGAGAGAAATGAGGTTCTAAGTGTGTACGTGTGTGTGTGTGAGAGAGAGACAGAGAGAGAAAGAGAGTGAGAGAGAAAGAGGAGAGAGAGGGAAGAGAAAAGCCCTCTAGAAGGAGCAGTTTGGCACATTTGAGACCTAACTAAAAGGTAAGTGTGACTTGCGCTGAGTGAGGGGGAGAACAGTCAACAGTGGAAGTTGAGTAAAGAGGGATTAATTAGGCATCTTTGGGGCCTTCTGTATATTTGGTTTAGTTTAAGAGCAGTGAAAACTATTGGGAAAATAGGTAGGTAATAGTGACTTGATATTACTTACAATTGCTTAAAAATTTAATGAATTATTTTCATTTATTTGAATGTGTGTGTGTCTGTGTGTCTGTGTGTGTGTGTGAGAGAGAGAGAGAGAGAGAGAGAGAGAGAGAGACAAGCTCTCATGTGCTGGTTCACTCCCAAATACCTCCAAAACAGGGAGCTGGGAATTCAGTTTGGGTCTCCCAGGTGAGTGACAGGTAAGCCATCAATGGGTCCTCCCAAGACACACTAAATGCTTTCCCTGGTGTTTTAAAATTTAAAAGCAGTTCAAATTGAACATTCTTATAGGATGGTTGTGCCATCACATTCTAGGCAGCTGTATTGGCTCAGGGATATGTTACTGAGCTGCAACACTAACCAGGTGAGAGAACCTGCTGGTTTGAACTACGGAAAGCAGAGGGCAGAGCGAGAAGGTGAACGATGGCCAGATTAAAGAGTATTCTAGAGAATTCGTGGTAGAATGGGAGTAAAAAAGAAAAGTTAGTGATATGTGTTTCCCTGAGCAACAGAGCAGGTGTTGTGAATATTATCGAGAAGGTAAACAGTGTGTATTGGTGATGACCGTTTGGGGAAAGAAATATTTTTCCATTTTAGACAGGTTCACTTTTAAATAATTGTTAGTCAACCAAGTGCATTTGTTAGGTTGGTGATTGTATTTTAGAAGTAAGAATTAACAACAGTATCTGCTCTAGAGCCTTCAAAGTCATGACATTTAAACTACTGAGCAGGCAAAGGGGTGTTTACAGAAAAATATCTGCCTTAGTAATGAATCCAGATCATTCCAATTTCAAATAACTAAAAAATGAAAATTAAAAAGACAAGCTACTACAGTACATTGAGAAGGAACAGAAAATGCTACAGGAAGAAGAAGCAAAGCATGTGGTATCCCTATAGCCAAGTGTGTCAACATTTTATGTAAAGGATTTCTGTTTCCAGGAGATGGCACACTAGGTGTGTAAGGGAAAATCCTCCAGCGCAGGTTTTTATAAATTATGGGCACCTTGTTTTAAACAAAGTTATTTTCAAGGCAAAGCAGAACAGGTGGTAATGTTAGGGAAACAATCAGATGCCAGAAATGACAAGAGCTGTATTCTACAAACGCAAGCTAATACTGGAGCTGTTATTTCCTTAACAATGTCCTTCTGAGAAGTGGAGATTTAGCACAGTAGTTAAGACGCCAGTTACGATGTCTGCATTCCACATCAAAGTGCCTGGGTTCAAATCCTGGCTAGGGCTCAGCTTCCTGCCCAGGCTCACCCTGTGGGGCACTTTTGATGGCTTCTATTATTAGACTCCTGTCACCCAGTGATCGACCTGGATTATGCTCCCAGCTCCAGGCTTTGGTGTCAGCCTAGCCCCAGATGTTGCAGGAATTTGGGGAAGTAAACCAGAGGATGAAAGATATTCTCTCTCTCTCTCTTTCTCTCTCTCACTCTGTCCCCCAACCCCCTCCCCTTTTCTCTCCCACAAATAAAAATAAATCTATCCCTTCATGGCCTACAGCCTGGTTTTGGAGAGCCATCTACATGCATAGCAGAGAAAGCAAAATGTGCATTGATTCTGGTGGCAAAAAGTATCACAGTCCCTTGTATAATGAATGTCAGGGTCCCAACAGATGAATTCAAGGGGAAAAAATCTCTCAGGAAGGATACTTTTGGGTCTCCATCTTTTTCTCAGCAAAATGAAGGAAATAAAAGAACCTCTTTAAAAATACCTAACAGAACACCAGCATTCACTCATTTGGCAAATGACTTCTTTGTGACCTGAAAATCCTCAAGCTCAGAACTTGCATTAAAATTTTTGTAGGTTGGTTATGTTGACAGACTGTGGGCAAGGGCCTGGAAGAAATAACACACACCTATCTTTTCAAAACACACATTTTAAAAAGAGACCTAAGAGAATTTACTAAAAATGAATTCCAGGAATATGAACTGACAACCAAAAATTGATTCCAGATACAAAAATTATTAACTGTGTCTGGAATCAAGCCCAGTGATGGGCCTCAGTGATGCCCATTACATAGACTTGAGTGGTTTCTGTCAGCTGTGGAGAAGAACCCTGGCAAGAAGTGGGTTCAAGCTAGCTTGAGGCTGTGTTTCTGCTCCTGCCATTACAAATGAACACAAACTCGGTGGCTTCAGACAATGCAAAGTTCTTGGTATAGAGGTCCAGAGGTCAGAAGCCCAAGGTAGTTCTCAGCAGACTAAGGTGGAGGAGTTGATTCGCTGCTCTCATAGTGGAGGCTGTAGGGGAATTGATTCCTTTGTCTCATCCGATTCTAGAGGCTGCCACATTCCTCCTCTCACAGCTCCTGCTTCCATCGTCAAAGCCAGCAGGCACATCACTCTGCCATCTTCCCCTTCCCACATTTGAGACTCTCATAATTATACTCCACCAGTCCAGATAATCCAGAATGGTCACCCTATCTCGAAATCCTTAATCATGTTTGTAGAATTCCCCTTTGCAATATAAAGTAACATATCCATGGATTCCAGGAAAGAGAACATAAACATCTGGGGGTCAGTAATCTATCTTCTTTTATTTATTTATTTATTTATTTACTTGAAAGTCAGAGTTACACAGAAAAGGAGAGGCAAAGAGAGAGAGTTCTATCCGCTGGTTCACTCCCAGGTGGCCGCAACAGCTGGAGCTGCACCAATCCGAAGCCAGGAGCCAGGAGCTTCTTCCTGGTCTTCCACACAGGTTCAGGGGCCCAAGGACTTGGCCTATCTTCTACTGCTTTCCCAGGCCATAGCAGAGAGCAGGATAGGAAGTGGAGCAGCCGGGACTGGAACTGGTGCCTATATGTGATGTCGGCACTTTAAGTGGCGGCTTTACCCTCTATGCCACTGTGCTGGCCCCCAGTAATCTACCTTGTACAGGTAAGAAAATGGAGTGAGGGTGCAGTAGGTTAAGCCATGGCTTGTGCTGGCATCCCATATTGGAATGGAGTGTCAGCTACAGTCCTGGCTGCTCTGCTTTCAATCCAGCTTCCTGTCAGAAACCCACGTGGAGCTCCTGGCTTCTGGCTATGGCCTGGGACATCCTTGGCTGTTTGGGGACTTTGGGGAGTGAGTCAGCAGAAGGAAGTATCTCTGTATGTCTCCCTTCTCTCTATATCACTCGGCCTTTCAGATAAACACATCTTAAAATAAAGAAAGAAACAGGGCTTTCTACTTTCTTTTTAAATCCATTTTGTCTTCATTTTGAAACATTTTAAATAATACAGGAAAGTATAAATAAGAGTTCAATGAGTACATATAGATTTAACAATTGTTAACATTTTGTCGTATGTGTTTCTCATGTTCATATTGTTAATATACATACTATTTTTGAAAGTGGGGTGCATATATTAACATTGTATAACAAGAGCTTCATGACTGATCTAAAATGGAGGAAAGGTATGCATTTATTATGTAAAGGGTATAATTCAGTGAAAACAAAATTTATAAATGTCTTTTTTAAATTTTTATTAATCATATATAAGGTATACAAATTTTATGTATTTAATATATACAGATTTTTGAACATAGTTATACTTCCTAGGAACCCTCCCTCTTGTCCATGCTCCCACCCTTCCTCCTCCTCTCCTATTCCCTCTCTGAATTTTTACAAATCTATTTTCAGTTTACTTTATACAGATGAGATTATCCCAACAATAAGTAAAGAGTTCAACAAGTAGTATGAAGACAAAAACACTGTTCCTCAACATTTATACATTTCTGTATAACAAATAATAATGGCATCTGCAAGTTTTTAAAACTATATATGCATATCGAATTCCACATACAAGAGAAAATGTGGTGCTTGTTTTTCTGTGTCTGATTTGTTTCAGTTAGCATTGTGATGTCGAATTCCACCCATTCTACTGTAAATGTCAGGTTTCCATTATTTTTAATAGCTTTGTTAATAATCAGTATATGTATACTAAATTTTCTTTAGCTGATCCATTAATGAACACTTGGTCATTTTCATACCTCCCCTATTGTCAACAGTGCTGCAATAAACATGAGAGTGAAGTATCTTCTTTCTACACTGACATCATTTCCTTTAGATATATTCCTAAAAGCAGGATAGCTGGGCCAAATGTATATCTAATTTTAGTTTTTTGATGTATTTTAGTGTGCATTTTTAATTTACAATCATAAGCCCTTTATTAAAATACTGATTGGAATTATTACGCAAGGAGGAGGAAATGACAATGAAGATAAGATACAGCTATTTTCAGGAATAAAATCCCTAAGCGTATGAAAAGAGATGGCATAGTTCAGAAAAGGAAGACAGCAGAAAAAAGTTAGTTAAGGACAATATATCAAGAACAAGTTTCAGGTTTATAAATATTACAAAGCAGATTTGGTGAAGGGAAGATGAAGATAGGACCTGATTACTTTGACTGTATCAGTAAAACGAGAATTAAGGTTATGAATGAGATTCATAAGATTAGATAGATTATCGGAGTTAGCTTTAAATGAAAAGAGGGAGCTGGGAGTTGGAGCATAGCGGGTAAAGCTGCTGCCTGGGATGTAGCCATTCCATATGGGGAATGGTTCAAGTCCTGGCTGCTCCACTTCCAGTCCAGCTCCCTGCTAAGGATCTGGGAAAAGCAGTGGAGGATGGCCCAAATATCTGGGCCCTGCTACCCAAGTAACAGATCTGGAGGAAGCTCCTGGCTCCAGACCTCCACCTGGCCCCGTGCTGTCTGTTGCACAGGGTGAACTCTCTCTCTCTCTCTCTCTCTCTCTCTAAATACATCATCTAAATACAGAGATGCAGAGAGAGAAGAAAGAGAGAGGGAGAGGGAAAGGGAGTGGCAGAGGAGAAAGAGAAAGAGAGAGAGAGAGAGAGAGAGAGAGAGAGGTCTTTCATTCTCAGGTTCACTCCCCAGATGGCCACAATGGCTGGAGCTGTGCTGATCCGAAATCAGAAGCCAGGAGCTTCTTCCAGATTTCCCATGTGGGTGCAGGGGTCCAAGGGCTTGGACCATCTTCTACTGCTTTCCCAGGCCATAGCAGAGAGCTGGATTGAAAGTGGAGCTGCCGAGACTCGAACTGGTGTCCATATGAGATGCCAGCACTTCAGGCTGTGGCTTAGCCCATTATGCCACAGAGCTAGCCCCTCATACCGATTTATAACACATATTAGCAGAGTGTGTATTTTTGCTGTAAAATACCTAAGGTAAAAATACTAACTTTATCAATTATAAATTGATACTTAGTACTACAAAATTTAAACACCAAACATGTGATTATTAAAAACAATAGCAATTGCCCATGATGCCTTAATTTGCTTAGTAGTGATAATTAAATTTCTTTTTTTATTGTCTGCAATAGTATGTTTGTTTTCTTTCTACTCTGAACAGTGGGGACTAAGTTTTTAATAAATCAACAACAATAACAAACCATACTACATATTTTCAATTACAGAAATTTACCTAAGTGTTTGACATGTAACATTTACTTTATTCCCATAAAACATTTATAATAGTGTTACTAATATTTCTCTTTTCCTGATAAGTTGTCTGAGGCTTCAAGATATTAAGTAATTCTCCAAGGTTACACACCATCATCATGCTAATGCCAACTCCTTCATGCAGTGTTGTAACAAACTGACATCTCAAAGAAAATCAAGTTCAGAATCTGTGTGGCACTTCCTCCTTGACTCCCAGATACAGATATACCCTACACCTCTTTTTTAATTGGCCTCCAAAGTAAAACTATTAAACTAGTACCATGGACCTCTTTGGACTTTCTGACATAAAATATGCACTCAGAGAAAAAGGCATTTTCTTTTTTTAATAGAAAACTTTTATTTAATAAATATAAATTTCGAAAGTACAACTTTTTGATTATAGCAGTTCTTCCCCACATAACCACCCTCCCTCCCGTAAACCATCCCATCTCCTACTCCTTCTCCTATCCCATTTTTCATTAAGACTCATTTTTAATGATCTTTATATACAGAAGATCAACTTTATACTAAGGAAAGATTTCAACAATATGCACCCACGCAGACACACAAAGTATAAAGTACTGTTTGAAGACTAATTGTACCGTTAATTCTCATAGTACAACACATTAAGGATAGAGGTCCTACATGGGGAGCAAGTGCACAGTGACTCCTCTTGTTGATTTAACAATTGACACTCTTATTTATGACGTCAATAATCACTAGAAGCTCTTGTCATGAGCTGCGAAGGATATGGAAGCCTCTTGAGCTCACAAACTCCGACATTATTTAGACAAGGGATCTCACTTAAAGACATCTTTCATTTAGGTCATTCTTTGCCACAGTGTCTTGGCTTTCCATGCCTGAAATACTCTCATGGGCTTTTTAGCCAGATCTGAATGAAAAAGGCATTTTCTTATCACAGTATTGAAGGAATTCAACAAATGTCTAGCCTGTAGTTTGAAATGTACATGAAATTGAAAGGTACACTGATGTAGTTTCTCTATTTGGCAAAAATATCTTGGTGGAAACACAGTATCATACCCTCGTGATGAATGAAGAAATAAGGAATTTTTCAAGATAATCTTAATTTCCAATAAAATTATGAAATTGTAGGAAAGCAAAACTATGTCTAGGTATTAGTAAATTTACTATAAAGAATACTATCAAGTCTGATAAAATTATCAGCCTTCCCACTAGTATCCACTCAATGATTCAACCATGTGACCAATAAAAATATTACTCATGATGTATTATTAGAAGAGAGATTTCTCAAATCCACTCATCCTGATTACAACTTTTAGGATTCTCAATAATATCTTGGAATTTAAGGTTCATTTTTACATGCAGTCTTTTTTTTTTTTTTTTTTTTTTTTTTTTGACAGGCAGAGTGGACAGTGAGAGAGAGAGACAGAGAGAAAGGTCTTCCTTTTGCCGTTGGTTCACCCTCCAATGGCCGCCGCGGCCGGCGCGCTGCGGCCAGCGCACCGCGCTGATCCGATGGCAGGAGCCAGGAGCCAGGTGCTTTTCCTGGTCTCCCATGGGGTGCAGGGCCCAAGCACCTGGGCCATCCTCCACTGCACTCCCTGGCCACAGCAGAGGGCTGGCCTGGAAGAGGGGCAACCGGGACAGAATCCGGCGCCCCGACCGGGACTAGAACCCGGTGTGCCGGCGCCGCTAGGCGGAGGATTAGCCTAGTGAGCCGCGGCGCCGGCCGTACATGCAGTCTTTATCTAAAATTTTAAGCATTTTCAAAATGTTGTAAGCTTCATCAGAAGTATTTTTATTTAATAATAATAAACATAAGATTTGAGATAAGATACATAAATTACCAGATTCCATTTCTTTAAATTATGTGAGCTATTTATTTTTATTTTTCGTTAAACTTAATGTAACTATCACAGAATCTATGAGGCATGGTAATTGAAACGCTAGGAGCAGAATCAAGTATTACTGATGTTGATATCTTAAGCAGTGATTTAATGTTGTTTATACAAGACGGGTAAAGACTATGAAGAAATATTATGGAGAGCAAGGAAATGATTTTATATATGACTAATTAAACTTTAATTCACTGGTATAGTTTCAAGAATGGACACAGGCAATGCATTTATTCATTACCTAGTCTATAAAATGAACCAATTAAAGCCAATGAATGTGAAATTATAAAGAATTTAATTTCCAGATATTGATTATTTTGATTTATAATTTTTTTCCTGGAACTCATATCAATTACAAGTATAATAATTGGATCAGCAACCAAATTCTTCACACATGTTTTACGTTCATTGTCTTTGTTTCTCTGCTACCGTTCTTTTCACACCCAGATTTAATGTCGGCTCAAACCCCAACCACTCAAAAAGAAAAATGACTTTTGACTATGTTGCCAATTATCTCCACATCACTAAATTTAATGGGCACTTTTAATAAGTTATCATATTGAACCTATCAACATCATTAGATGCTTTTAGGCTCCTTCACAATACACTTTTCATTTTTTGTATTAGTCATAACAATCACCAAATTTCCCTTCTGTTTTTCTGGAGAATACTTAAAAAACACATCTTTTAAAGCAATTTTCATGAACTCTCTGAAGGGCCCC
Source organism: Oryctolagus cuniculus (assembly GCF_051225735.1). Taxonomy (NCBI): domain Eukaryota; kingdom Metazoa; phylum Chordata; class Mammalia; order Lagomorpha; family Leporidae; genus Oryctolagus; species Oryctolagus cuniculus. The sequence goes on along the minus strand of NC_142874.1, from coordinate 60,810,738 downwards.
ATATGTCTTTATTTTAAGTCTATATTTAATTTAACAAACACTTAGATAATAATTCCTATTGGCTAAACTCCTTTTCAAGGATTTCAAAAATATTTACTTACTTAATATTCAGAGTGGGTATATGATATTGGCAATTGCCAATCGTACTCAGGAGATAAAGGAAAGAAGATTCGGCGAAGCCACGAAACTTGCCAAAGACTACCACACTATTTGGGGATAAATATAACACTAAAGCAGACATTCTTAATTAGCCCTGTCCATTGTTTTTTGGCCTATTTACCAATGCAGAACATCTAGCAGCATATTTTAGAGTATAGTTTACTTACATGGATTTATTAAATTTTGAAAAAAATAACTTCCAGATCATTCCATACTACTTTGTTGTTTTATGCATTCATATAAAATACTCTAATTGCAGTAGTGTCTTTTAATCTTTAAGATAGAACTCAACACTGTAATAGCGTCTACATAATTTCACTTTTGACATTTATTTTAATAGACAAATCAAGGTTTTGTCTCGTGGGCAGGACACATATTTTACTATGTAGTAGACTATGTATTGCTATCTGCAAGAGCATTTGGTTTGTCAATATCCTACCATGTTGAAATAATACACTGAAATATTTGTAAATGTTTTCCTAGTTTTTTCCACATATTTTTATAAGTATCCAAGTAAAACAAGCAATATAACTGCTTGAATTGTGAATTTGTTTCTTTTTTTTATCTTTGAATACATAAGAATAGAATTTTTGCTTCCAAATTTATCCCAACTTTCAAAGGATTTCTTAATTAGCTGTGCACTTCACTGTTCAAGATGCAATAAAATGATTGAGACCTAGGTCTTAGAACAACAACCAAAGAATTATACAATCAAATCAATTTTCAACAAAAAATGTTTTCCTAAATAAGAAGACAGTAACACAGTAATATCTGTGCCAGCATATTTCAAGGCAGATAAATATTTTCTTTAAGCCTGGAATCATGTAATACAATGTGCTTCAAAATTGCTATATTAACTATTGTTTGGGATAATGAGTTGACACATACACAGCTCAGTGCAATGTAATCACAGATGAGCAGCTTCAGCACTATTACAAAGACTTTGAAACATCCATGGGGAAATAAAGACTTGAAACTGGAATAGACTCAATAGGCCCTTTGCAGTTAACCTTTAAAATGCCATTTGAAGCTGTTGAAAGGACCCAATACAGTAGTTTAAGAAAAAAACGTCATTATGAAATGTTATTCTAAAAAAATGGTCCTGATTGAGTATTTCTATCTGGAATACTTACACACTCATATCTTGCACAAGAAGGTAGACTATTACTTTTTCAAAAGTAAAAAAAAAAAAGTGTAATGTTTATTTTACTAAAGAAGAGAATTGTTATAGTAGCAATCATCTGTCCTATTACTATTAGCTTAAGTAAATTTTATCTCCATTATTTTTCTGAGTGCTGTGTATATTGATTTGTGAAAAAAGAATTCACTTAGTCAAGAATGTCAAAATTTAACATCAGAATGACTTGCACTTTTAGCTGATTTTTGATGAGATAATGTTGTTTGTTCCATTATTTTGAATTTTTAAATTTTATTTTGATAAACAGGAATCTTTAAAATATAGAAAATAATTTTGTAGCAAAGAATATCAATATAGTTCATGCCCAGAGAAAGTGAATGTCAGAAACTTTCATTGAGACTACTTTAAAACTTTAGAAGTTCTCAGTCATCTTTATTTTGGAAGGCATTTGCCTTGCAGAGGGGGAGTGATCTAAGAGAAAATCAGAATCTAAATAAGAGTAGAAAAATTGCATATTTATTTTTCCTTGAAACCTTAAAATTCTTATATTTGCAAATATTTTGTAGTAAAGAAAACGTGCAGTGTTCTTTTCTCTGCTTGTACAATCCCTTATTATCTATATGAAGAACAAGAAACTTTGAGGCAGTGGTTATCTGTGCCATAGCCTCGCTGTCACTGTTCGATTCTGCTTACATCCTCCTATACCCACAGGTACAGCCTTATGATCTGAAACACTAATGCTATATGAAAAGTGAAAAGAACACAGAAAGGTTTCCTAGCAACTCCTGGGATTCTTCTAAAGAAAGTCAGTTAAACCATAGAGTACGTGCAATGGGTGTAAACTAGAGTATGGAGCTCAATTGTAGATTTTCAATGCCCATTATAAAACACAATAACCTGTAATAGGAGCTGAATCGCTCAAGAAGGAAATCACATCACAGCGTTGACAGCCTAACCATTATTTAAATAATCCCACTTAAATTCCTCTGAAAATGTATAAGTCCAACCACCAGAACCAAAGTGATAGGGTATAAAATAGTACTTAATAATAGTTGGTGGACTTTGAAAAGTAGTATATCTTGGTCCATTTCTATCTTCTATACACACATACACACACTCACATACTCATCACCCACCTGAAAAATGTAAAAAATTACTCTAACTACATTTGTGTTGATTTCTGATCAATAAATTCTCTGTTTTCATATGGCAAAGTTCTTTTGTAAAAGCAAAATAAGGATAAGTGGAATATTGTCATTGAAGGTACCCATTCTCTTAAGCTCTTTAAAGTATAATAATCATAAGTGATATTTATATAGTACATGGCATTTGAAAAACACTTGCTTCTGCCTTTATTTTACATTTACAAGACCCTTTTTAGGGAGTGACTATTATCAACTCCATTTCACAGCCTTGAGAACCAAGCTTAAGATAGTTAATAGTTCATTAAAGGTATCGGAGCTGAAAAGTGGTTGAAACCAGAATTCCACATGAGATATTCTCTCTCCAAAGACTTTCGTGTTTATCTTCACATCAATATCTCACCAATTTTCAAAAACTTTTTAAATAAGGTGTTTAAAAAACACATCTGTCTTTTTGACTTAGGATCTATGAATAATTGAAAATTGCAAGAGGAGCAGCTATTACATAAAGACTGCTATTATAACACTGTAACAACCTTTGCTCTTGACACAAAAGAAAGATTATTAAAAAGTAAGTATCAGTAAACAATTTTTATTAGACTTCTTTATTTTCCTCTGCTTAAAAAAAGAAAGAGAATTTGAAGATGTCTTTATAAACAGTTAGTCACGGTAGCCATAGGCTCTTTACTACAACCCAGTAACACACTCACTCATCTTGATTTTCCTAGCAACATAGGTAGGAAGTGAAAAAATAAAAATTAATTTTTTTAAATTCTAACTACTAGGTGTTATTGCATAGAATTCTCTCACTTTTTATTATATAAAACATGTATACTATTCAGAAGAATCCAACAATTTACCTATGTGAACTTGAAATATTTATGTATTTTCAATAAGCTCTTCTTTCTTGATAATCAGCAGGTAACAATACAATTTTTATATGCTGAAATATTTTTATGGTGAAAGAAGCTGGGAGTTCTTTTATAGACAACCAAGTGCTTCTCAAAGAAATTGTGATTAATATGGCTTTTCAAGAATGTTATTATATTAGAGAAATATAGTTCATTTTCATTAATAACTCCTACATTTATCAAATATTTACCTAGACATCTTAAAGACTGACTGATTAAAATGTCAGCATTTGGTAGGCAGAGTGACAGAGACAGAGATGGAAAGATAGAGAAGAGTTGTGCAACCCATTGATACACTCCCCAAAGGGCTGCAATGGCCAAGGATGGTCCAGGCAGAAGCCAGGACTCGGGAACTCCATCCCAGGTCTCTCATGTGGGTTTCATGATCCCAAGTACTTGGGGCATTCTCCACAACTTCCCCGGGCACATTAGCAGAAGTTGAATAGGAAGCGTAACAGCGAAGACTAGCGCTGACTCTCCAAAATGAGAAGCCGGCATTGCAAGTGACAGATAAACTCACAAGGCCACAAGGTCACCCCATAGACTGACTTTTGTGAAAAGTTCTATGCTTCCAAAAATAAGAAAGACGACCATAAGAGAACCACAATAAAATAAGTAATTTAAATAGTGAATATATTCTATTTGTATGACTGTTTTTATAACACTTATTCAAGGGTGTAAATGCTTATTTTAGATGTGTGAGAGAGGATATTTGACAAAAGTGATGGAAAGTACCAATAATCTACTTTTTCATTACCAGTTACCAGATCATATATGCTATTGATTTTGGCTTGAATAATAAATGATAGAGTGAAGATGATGAATTTGTTGATTCATGTATCCAGTTTTAAATATATATATGTATGTGCATTTATATATAATTTTCAGCCACAAAACTGGATATGTACTCATCTTTCTTAACCATTAATTTGTTGTCTTTTGATGGACACATGGTGGTTTCTGTTAGTTGACTCATGTGGAGAATGGGTAAACATGCAAATGCAAGTATCTTTTTGACCTGAAGATTTCCATTGCATACAAACTTAACTGTGGGATTTTCTGCGTTTTGATAACAGTTATTCTAATTTGAGTGAGATGATATCTCATTGTATTTTTGATTTTCATTCCCTTATGATTACTGATTTTGAATATTTTGTCATATACTTTCTGGACATTCATATATCTTCTTTTGAGAAATGTCTATTCAGATCATTTGCCCATTTGTTAATCAAGTTTGCTTTGTTTTTGCTGGTGGGTTTTTTGGGTTCCTTACATATTCTGGATATTAACTACAAAATGCATAGTTTGAAAATATTTTCTCTTAATGGATTTAAATTTTCTCTTCACTATATTTATTTTTTCCTTTCTCATGCAGAAGCTTTGCAGTTTGATATAATTTCATTTTTCTCTTTTTACTTTTGTTGACTGTTTTTGTTTATCTAAAATGGTCTTATTCTGTCCAATATCTTGGAATGTTTTCTTTCAAGTAGTTTTATCATTTGGGGTCTTACATTTTAAGTCTCTAATCTATTTTTTTGACAGGCAGAGTGGACAGAGAGAGAGAGACAGAGAGAAAGGTCTTCCTTTGCCGTTGGTTCACCCCACAGTGGTCGCTGCGGCTGGCATGCTGCGGCCGGCGAATCACACTGATGCGAAGCCAGGAGCCAGGTGCTTCTCCTGGTCTCCCGTGTGGGTGCAGGACCCAAGGACTTGGGCCATCCTCCACTGCACTCCCGGGCCACAGCAGAGAGCTGGACTGGAAGAGGAGCAACCGGGACTGAATCCGGTGCCCCGACCAGGACTGGAACCTGGGGTGCAGGTGCTGCAGGTGGAGGATTAGCCTATTGAGCTGCAGTGCCGGCCTCTAATCTATTTTGAGTTGACTTTTGCATATATATGGTGAGATGAATTTCAGTACATTCTTGTGCATGTGAGTAATTAATTTTTCTAGCATTATTTATTAAAAGACTTTTCATCCCACAATTATTTTCCCTTTGCCTTTGTCAAAAATCATTTTTGACTATAAATATGTGGATTTATTTCTGGGTACTCTATTAAATTCTAAAGACTGTGTCTGCTTTATTGCAGTATATTTTTGGCTGTATTTTGAGATTAGGTAATGTGATGTCACTTTCTTCTTTCTACTCAAGATTGCTTTCTGAGTTGTGGTATTTATTCATTCTACATAAAGTTTATGACTTTTCATCACATTTCTGTGAAGAATGTCATCGGTATTTTGATAGGCATTGCCCTCACTATGTAAGGCAATTTAATGATGTGGTTTTTTTCATAATATTAATTCTAGTCCATGAACATGTGATCTTTTCCTGTTAGACAATGTCTTTGCTTGGTGCCAACTTATTATTGGAATATCTATTAAGAAGGAGTTGTACACTGGCTCAAGCTGAGGTACTCATGTTAAGGGAAGGGAGAGAACCAGAGAAGCTTGTGCGAACAAGCATTCAGTTCCCATTGCTCAATGAAGGTAAGTTCATCTAGTCATTTATTGAGTAAGGACTAGCAACTTGGAGTGCTATGCCAAGTCTTGTTATAAGTAAGCAAGAAAGTTTCCCTGTGTCCTACCTATGTCATTCTGGTACACAAAAGTGTGGGATATATTTTTTTTCAAGTGATCAAGTGTTAAACATTCTTCAGTACTTTTTCTGAACAGCTTTAAAATTTGATGTTTTACCATGGTTCTTCATTTGTTCGGTGTCAATAAAATAAGTGTTATGAGGGGCTGACACTGTGGCTCAGTAGGTTAATCCTCTGCCCCTGGCGCCGTTATCCCATGTGGGCACCAGTTCTATTCCCGGCTGCTCCTCTTCTGATCCAGCTCTCTGCTATTGTCTGGGAAACCGGGAGAAGATGGTCCAAGTCCTTGGGCCCCTGCACCCACATGGGAGACCGGGAAGAAGCTCCTGTCTTCTGACTTCTGATCATCGCAGCTCCGGTCGTTGCGGCCATTTGGGGAGTGAACCAGCAGACGGAAGACCTTTCTCTCCGTCTCTCCCTCTCACTGCCTGTAACTCTACCTCTTAAATAAATAAATAAATAAATCTAAAAAATAAGTGGTATGACTATTCAGCTTTAAAAAGTTCTGCTGGGGGTGGGGTTGTGACTTAGTTGGTAGAGCTGCTGCCTGAAACACCAGCATCCCATCTGGGCGCCGGTTCAAGTCCTAACTGCTCTGCTTCAGATAGCTCCAGCTGCTCACGCATGTGGCAGGAAAGCCAGAGGAGTATGGTCCAACTGCTTAGGCCACTGAACCTGCGTGAGAGACCTGGATGAAGCTCTTGCCTCCTGGCTTTGGCCTGGCCCAGCCATGGCTGTCGTGGTTATCTGGGGGAGTGAACGAACAGATGGAATATTTCTCTGACTTTCAAATAAGTAAGTAAGTAAATAAATAAATAATTTTTAAAAGTTCTACTTTATTTTCATAGGGTTTCTTTTGTTCTTGTTTCTTTTTTTAAGATTTATTTATTTGAAAGTCCAAGTTACACAGAGATAGAAGGAGAAGCAGAGAGAGAGAGAGAGAGAGAGAGAGAGAAAGGTTTTCCATCCACTGGTTCACTCTCTAATTGGCCACGACGGCTGGAGCTGTGCCAATCTGAAGCCAGGAGCCCGGAGCTTCTTCTGGGTCTCCCATGTGGGCGCAGGGGACCAAGGACTTGAGCCATCTTCTCCTGCTTTTCCAGGCAATAGCAGAGAGCTGGATTGGAAGAGAAGCAACCAGGACTCTAACTAGCGCCCATATGGGATGCCGGTGTTGCAGGCGGCAGCTTTATCTGCTATGCCACAGTGCCGGCCCCTTCATAGGGTTTTTAAAAAACAGTTTCCTAAGTCTGGAATCCTTCACTCATGGCTGATAAGAGCGTTTATTTTTTTGCATAAGGAAATATATAAACAGATGCTTTGAAAATATTACATTACATTGCAATAACCTGGCTATTTGCTAGCTTGATTTGGATTTAATGAGTGCTGCATATATGTAGTTCTAAATGTTCACTATATTCCTCCTTGCAAATTCACAATTTTGTGAAATCCATAACCAATTAAGATTCTTTGTATGCTTCTGAACAATGACACTTTTGCTATTAATACAGGTGGATTATTGCATGTTGCTAATGGGAGGAAACAAATGAATACTGTTAACAAAAGCATCTGCATTCTAGGAAAAAATACAAATAAACATTATAAAGCCTAAAGTTATAACAATTACCTACTTTTAAAGAAAAAAGATTCATTTTATTTATTCAAAAGACAGAGTTCCAAAGAGAGACAACCATAAATGTCTACAGTGGCTGGTGGTTGGCCCAGCCGAAGCCAGGAACCAACAACTTCTTTCCAGTTTCCCATGTGTGTGCAGGGGTCCAAGCACTTGGGCCATCTCCAATGCTTTCCTACATGAATTAGTGCAGAGTGTATTAGTGGGTAGCTAGATCAGAATTGGAATAGCCAGGACCAAACCAGAGCCTATATTGGGATGCCATTGCTGCATGTGGAGGCTTGATGTGCTATACCACAACGCTGGCCCCAATTACCTACTGTTCAAAATATGCTCAATTGCATTCATCATCTATATTCTATTATCAAGTGAATTAAGATGCTTACTATATACACACATATACACATAATTTAAACTTTCCACAGTTTGAGTATAGTCTATTTCCCTTATGTCATATCCCTGGAAATTATAAATTCAACTTGATGGATAGTGAGCCAAATGTGTTTCATAAAATACTATTAATAAAATAAAATACCATGAGAATTTGAAGTTTTAAACATTGAAATAATGATGACACTTTGGCATCAAAGACTAATTCCCTAAGAGTTTTAGTCCCATAAAGTTACTTGTCAGCACTTTTTGAGTTCAATTGCTTTTCTTCTCTCTTTGTAGTAAAAGTACATTACCCATTTACATTTCCTGCATCTGCCCACAGTTTTTACTAGGCTGAAACTCCTGCGTATGCCGGGAATTCTTTCTACCCAATAGATAGACCAATATATATCCGAAGCGTCAGAATAAAAACACTCACTCATATACCATAAATATAATTTCTTCATTACTTTTGGGAAGGACAAGCTAAACCATAGTTTACTTTGTGAGAGTTGGTATAGGTAAGTAACTTGGATGAGTTCTCACAAATTGTAATATAGGAATAAATCATAGGTGTTATTATTCATATCACCACAAAGTTACAGTATAACATTATCTGCATTTTACATAGGGGGAAACTGAGACAGATGATATATTTGAGGGACCGCCAGTAGTAAATGGCAGAAACAAGATCTGCATCTGTGTCTGTCTGTTCTCAAAAACATCATAGCTACTAGAAAATGCTGTAAAAAAAAAAAAAAAAAAACCCTTGGCCAGATGTTCTCTCTAAACCCAGAGGGATCACTGGTCAGAGTTTGTCTGCTCTAGTTAGTATACATCTGTTTATCTGAGTTAATGTCACAATTTAGTGATGATGTGTATAACTTACATAGTGTAAATGTGATTAGCTCAAACAAGTTCTTTTTAAAAAATTACCATTAAGTAAGAACCTAACAAAAATATTGAGCCCTATAAACTATATGTTACCTTTATTCAGTTTCCATTTTTATACAGAGATTGTATTACAAAAAAAGAATGATAACAAATGAAAAGTTGAAAGACTTATACTCCATAAGTTATCTTTGTTAAGACATCAAAAGAAGAAAAATAATAGTTACTCTATATAATTAAAACTAAGACAGAGCCACTAAGAAAATTCTGGTCTTACATCACTTTCGAAACTCACTTCCCAAGCTACATAATTGAATATTCTTTTGAGTACAATGAAAAACAGTCTCTCACACAGCTGATGAAACCTGCGTCATCTCCTGTCTGCCAACATCCACCAGTGATGGTCAGGTCCACCATGACATTATTCTGCAGTGCCTTCTCTAGACTAACTCTGTAATCCTCTGTACACGTGTGACAGGCTGATATTAACACCCCACTCAACGACGGACCAGCAATGTTAATGTAATCAATTGTAATGGCTGAAAAGATATTTACTTAATAGCAACACATAAAACTTCACATTTATCTTATTAATTTGAAAAAACACAATAAAAATATTCTATTTGGCACAATGGTTACAATGCTGCTTCAAATGCCTACATTCCATAGTAGAGTGCCTGGGTTTCAGTCCTAGCTACACTTTTTTTTTTTTGACAGGTAGAGTTATAGACAGTGAGAGAGACAGGTCTTCTCTCTGCTGTTTCATTCCCCATTTGGCTGCAATAGATGGCGCTGTGCGGATCTGAGGCCAGGAGCCAGGTGTTTCTTCCTGGTCTCCCATGTGGGCGCAGGGGCCCAAGCACTTGGGCCATCCTCCACTGCCCTCCTGGGCCACAGCAGAGAGCTGGACTGGAAGAGGAGCAACCGGAACTACAACCCAGTGCCCATATGGGATGCCGGCACTGCAGGCAGAGGATTAACCAAGTGAGCCACGGCGCCGGCCCCCTTGCTACACTTTCAATTCTACTTACCTGCTCATGTGTATCATGGGAGGCAGCATGTGATGGCTTATTTAGTTGAGTCCATGTGACTCTCTTGAGATATCTGGATTTGTGTTTGGCTCGCAGCTTTTGCCTGGTCTACACTTGGCTTTTGTGGGTGTTTGTCTTTTTCTCTATATCTCTGCCTTTGAAATAAAATACATCAATAAAAAAATTAAGGTTACTTTTAACTACCAAAAAGCATGTTTTAAATAATCATGTATATAAATTTGAAATATTAAGTGAATTTGATAGTTTTCTAGAAAATTCCACTCACAAAATTTAAAACAGAAATAGAACACTACTTTTATTCCATATATTATGAAAAATTGAATCTTTAAAAATTTTTATTCAAAACAAATACATATGTTTGTCAAAGATCTTGTGGAAAATGAAATTAAAGGATGTTTACTTCTGTGTACTAATTTTGAAATTGATGCATACATTTTTCATAACATACATTTTAAAAATTTGGGGGGACTGGCATTGGGTAGAGCATATTGGGTAGAGCCTCCACCTGCGATGTTGGCATCCTGTATTGTCACTGCTCCGTTTGCAATACAGCTCTCCACTAATGCGCCTGGAAAAGCACTGGAAGACGGCCCAACAGCCTATGTCCTGCACCTATATGGGAGACCAGGAAGAAGCTCCTGGCTCTAGCTTCAGTTTGGCCCAGCCCTGGCCATTGTGGACACTTGGGAAGTGAACCAATGAATGAAAGTTTTCTATCTCTGTCTCTCCTTCTCTCTTGAAGTCTACCTTTCAAATAAATAAAATAAATTAAAAAACACTTCACATTCATGGTTTCTAAAATTTTTCACAACAAAATAAACTTTCATTTAATTCCATTTTCTATGAACTTTTTGAAGTAATCTTATGCACAGGACAAGTTTTATTCATAATAAATTAAAAAAAAACAATATCAATATTTAGCAAAACTTGCCAGAATACGGAAAAGAAGGAACACATTCAATCTGTTATGAGACTAGAATAACCTTAGTATCCAAAGATCAAGAAAATTAAGGAAAATGTAGACTGATCTTATTTGTAAGCATTTTTCAAGAATCTCTAACAGGTACTGGGCATTTAGGTGTGTGGTTTAAATGCCCACATCCCCTATGACATACCTAGTGTTCTATAGTTTTTGCTAACATAGACATTAGGACATTAGGAGGGAACAGTGTTCCTCAACTAGAATGGGTAACTATTGCTGATGGGGGAAACTTCAATTAAGATCTCAATTCCTGGTTGTGGTTTTGGTACAGCCTTAGCCTTTTCTGGCTTTTTGGGAGAGAATCAGCGGATGAGAGTTTTATTGCTCTCTGTCTCTCAAATAAATAAATAAAATTTTTAAAACATTCTTTAATAATATATGAGGGAAGATTCAGAGATGCGGAATAGGGAAAGGGTGTAATACTTTAGGCTAGGCAAAAATAGTAGCAGAAAAGTGGAGGAAGAGTATTCCCTGGGAGAGTTGGAGAGAAAACTGTAGTAGAAATTCTACAGAAGGAAGAGGGACACCATGGATCAGTGTGGAAGGCATAGACAAAACACATGATCGCCGTAGCCAACAGCAGAGTAAGTGCCAGCTTTGGAGAGCAAGATGAGAGCAGATGGAAAAGCCTGGCAGTATTCGAGTCCAGCCTGGAGCCCTAAGGGGAAACAGAGTACCTGCCTAACCCAGAGAAAAAAGAGTAATTTCGCTCTCCCCATTCCTTCACAATTGTGCCAGGCAACTGCCTAGGGGAGGGCACCATTTTGACGCCAGCAGCAGCTGCGGTAGATCTTGTGCACACACATGCAATCCAGGGATTTTACCAAACGAAAAAATCTGCATTCCCCACTGATTTTGAGTCTGGCTAAGAGTATTGACAGGTGACTTGGCACCCACATAGGACTTTGAGGTGTCCTCTGTCTCACAACGTATCACAGCTTCTGGAGCTGAAATCACCAAGGTGAAGCTCCCACAGGCAGCTGGCTCGGGGGACATCTCTGTGTCTCCATGGACAGGACAGGTAAATGGGGCAGAATAGATCCTCTGTACCCTGTGACTGTGAGAACTTTATGTTTTGAGTCTGTGAGAACTTTCTAACTGCACAATAGGGTGCAGGATATAGCTGGGTCTGTAGGCAATCACAATGTGCAGTACCAAAGGCTCAGAGCTCACTGACTGCCTGGCTTGAAACATTGTAGTTCAATCCATGCATACACAAAGACTGTACAGATCCTTCATGTGGTTCATGGAGCATTGTGTAAGTTAGTATTGCACCCACTGTGGGTTAACACAGGTAATTGGTCACCTTGGAAGAGAAGAGATGAGGGTGTGATTACACAAACATAGCTGATCAAACCCTACCTTCTTATAAAAAAGGAGACCTACCATGCTTAACTTCGGTGTCAACCTGGATATAAAGCCCACACTGGAGAACTGATCAGAGCTCCTTGGCCACACCCAGCACATACTTCTGAGTATTCACTGAAAGACCAGATGCTCCACTAAGCAACAATGCATAGCTCAAAGATAAAAGACATCAAAAGAGAAAACCAACAAGGATATCCACAAATGGCAAAAAAAAAATGCAGCAGTTCAAGAAACAAAAATAAGGAAAACAACATGACTCCCCCAAAGGAACACAAAAACATTTCAATATTAGAATGTGAAGATTAAGAGATTGATGGAATTCCTGAAAAGGAATTCAAAAGATTAATCATAGGATTACTCAGAAGCAATGAGAAGCAAATTCACAAGTTAAAGATATCAATACATGACATGGAAGAAAAATTTTCCCATGAGATTGAGATTTTTTTTTTTGACAGGCAGAGTGGACAGTGAGAGAGAGACAGAAAGAAAGGTCTTCCTTCTTGCCATTGGTTCACCCTCCAATGGCCGCCGCGGCCGGCGCACTGCAGCCGGTGCACCGCGCTGATCCGATGGCAGGAGCCAGGTACTTATCCTGGTCTCCCATGGGGTGCAGGGCTCAAGGACTTGGGCCATCCTCCACTGCACTCCTGGGCCATAGAAAAGAGTTGGCCTGGAAGAGGGGCAACCGGGACAGAATCTGGTGCCCTGACCGGGACTAGAACCCAGTGTGCTGGCGCCGCAAGGTGGAGGATTAGCCTATTGAGCCACAGTGCTGGATTTTAAAGAGAAGTCAAGCTGGAATACTAGAAATGAAGAATTCTTTTTGTCAAATAAAAAATACAGTGGAAAGCCTTAACAACAGATTTGGTGAAGAAGAAAGAATGAGATAGAAGAAAAATCTCTGGAAGTTTTTCAGTCAGACAAAAAAAAAATAAGAAATTAGAACAATTAAAAAGTGTTGGAGATTAGTGGGGTACTAGAAAACAACCTGATATATGGGTCTTAAAGAGTTCTTGAAGGTGTGGAAAGAGAGAAAGGACTAAAAGTCTTATTTAATGAAATAATTACAGAAACTCTCCCAATTTGGAGAAAGAAAGGGATGTCCAAGTACAGGAAGCAAATAGAACTCCTAATAGACATGACCAGAAAAAAGATCTTCACCAAGACACATTGTAGTCAAATTTTCAACTGCAAAACATACAGAAAAGATTCTAAAATGCACACAAGAGAAACATCAGATTACTTTCAGGGAATCTCCAGTTAGAGTCACAGCTGGATTTACCATTAGAAACACTCCAGGCTAGGAGAGAATAGAAGTCCTAAAAGGATAACACCTGGAATCTTGAATACTGTACCCTGAAAAGCTTTCATTTATGAATGAAGGTGAAATAAATAACTTCATAACAAACAAAAATTCAAAGCTTTTGTCATCACTCCTCCAGCCCTATAAATGATGCTTAAGGATGTACTACATACAGAAAAACAGAAAGATAATCAGAAAATCTCCCAGTAAAAATATAAAGGAAATGCAAAGCAAACAATAGGGAATACTTACAGAAAAAATGGCAGGGCCAAGTAGTAACTTAACAATAGCAACCCTGAATATAAATGGCCAAAATTCTCCAATAAAAGATACAGACTGGCTGAATGGATTAAAAGAACAAGTCCACCTGACCACCTATTTGTGGCCTACAAGAAACACACCTCATGAACAAAGATACATGTAGTCTGAAAGTGAAATAATGGAAAAAGATATTCCATGCTAATGAGAAGCAAAAATGGACAGGTATAGCTATCCCACTATGAGACAAAATAGATGTTGATATAAAAATTTTTCAAAAAGATAAAGAAGGGCACTATGTAATGATAAGGGATCAATTCAATAGGAAAATGTGACTATAATAAATGTATATGCACCCAATTCCAGGGTGTCTGACTATTTAAAACAAATGTTAATGGATGGATCTAATGGGAGGTCTAGACTCCAATGCAATATTAATGGGAGACTTCAACACCCACTTTCACCAATGGACAGATCAGCTAGACAGAAAATCAACAAAGAAACAACAAAGCTAATTGACAATATGGACAAAATGGACCTAACTAATATCTATAGAACGTTTCATCCCACAATTCTAGAATCTGCATTCTTTTCACCTGTGCATGGAACTTTCCCAAGGATAGACCGTATGTTAGGCCATAATGCAAACAAATAATTAAAATTAGAGAAGAAATAAACAAAATTGAAACCAAAGTTAACAATACAAAAGATAGGTGAAATGAAGAGCTATTTTTTTAAAAAAGTAAAAAAAAATGATATACAATTGTCCCAAACAAAAAGAGGGAAAAGATACAAATTAATAAAATCAAAGCTGAAAAGGGAAATGTAACAATGGATAGCTCAGAAATAAAAAAATAATTATTAGGAAATATTGCAAACAGCTATATGCCAACACAATGGAAAACCTAAAAGAATTAGACACATACAATCTACCAAAATTGAGTCATGAAGATATACAAAACCAAAACAAATCAATAACCAAGACAGAGATTCAATAACTAATAAAAAAAAAACCTCCTTACAAAGAAAAAATCAGAAGAGGATGGCTTCAATGCTAAATTCTACTAGACTTTTAAAGAATAAATAATTCCAATTCTTTCCAGGCTATTCGAAACAACTAAAAGGGAGAGAATTCTTCAAAACTCCTTCTGTGAGGCCAGTCTTAATTCAAAAACCAGAAAAAGACACAACATACAAAGAGAACTATAGCCCTATATTCTTGATAAACACAGATGCAAAAAACCTCAACAAAATACTAGCTACTTGAATCCCACAACAAAATTGAAAGATCATTCATTTGGACCAAGTGGAATTTCTCTGGTATGCAGGGATGGTAATGATTCAGAAATCAATGTGACACATCACATTAATAACCTGAAGAACAATAGGTACAGAGAAAGAATTTGATAAAATGCAACATATTTTCATTATGAAAACCTTAAGCAAATTGGGTATAGAAAGAATATTCCTCAACAATTTATGACAAACCTACAAACAGATTAAATTTACTTTATACTCATAAGATGAACCATACACTAATAAAGAGTTCAACAATTAGTAAAAAGAAAAAAAAATCACAGTTCCTTAACAGTATAGCTTAGAGCTATAAACAATCATTAAATCTCAAAATGTCAATTTCACTCCTATACATTATATTTTTGGTACTCAATTAGTAACCACAGACAAAGGAAAACATATGGTAATGGGGAAAAGTTGGAAGCATATGTACTAAGATCTGGAAGCAAGCACGGATGCCCACTTTCACCACTGCTATTTAATATAGTCCTAGAAGTTTTGCCAGAGGCATTAGCCAAGAAAAAGAAATCAAAAGAGTACAAATTGGAAAGGAGGAAGTCAAATTACACTATTTGCAGAAGATATGATTCTATATATTGGGGAGACAAATGATCCAACTAAGAGTCTTTGGAAATCATAGAAACATTTGGTAAAGAGGCAGAATATAAAATTAACATACAAAAATAAACAGCTTTTGTATACATAGACAATATCATGACTGATAAAGAACTTCAAAGATCTATCCCATTCATACATGGAAAAAAAATACAATGGAATAAATTTAACCAAGGTGTTGACAAATCTCTACAATGAAAATTATAAAACATCAAATAAAGAAATAGAAGACATAAAAAATCTAAAAATCTTCCATTTTCATGGAAGAATTACCATCATCAAAATATCCATACTACAAACAGCAATTTATAGATTCAATAAGGTTCCAATCAAAATATCAACATTTTTCTCAGAAATAGCAAAAGTGCTGCTAAGGTTTATATGGAAACACAAGGGACTCCAAATAGCTAAAGCAATCTTATAAAACAAAAACAAAGCTGGAGGCATCACACACTGGATTTCAAATCATACTAGATTATAATTACAATCAAGACAGCCTGCTATTGGAACAAAAATAGACATATAGACCAACAGAACAGATTATACACTTCAAAAATCAATCTCTGCATCTACAATCAGCTAATCATTGAAAAGGAGCTAATGTCAATCCCTGGGGAAAGGATAGGGTCTTCAACAAATGGTGCAAGGGAAACCGGATCTCTGCATGCGGAAGTGTGGAACATGACCCAGAGCTTACTGCTCACACAATAATCAAGTCAAATTGGATCAGGGATCTGAATCTATGACCAGATGCCATCAATTTATGTGAAAAACATTGGTAAAACTTTGCAAAACATTGGCATAGGCAAAGAATTCTTCAGAAACACCCCAGAAGAAGAGACAAACAAATCCAAAACAGACAAGCGGGTTTCTATCAAACTGAGAAGCTGTTGCACTGAAAAAGAAACATTCAGCAAAGTGAAGATCTAGCTGACAGAATGAGAGAAAATATTTGCATACTATGACACTGATAAAGGATTAATATCAAGAATCTATAAAAAGCATAAAAAATTCATCAACAACAAAGCAAGCAATCTAGTTAAGAAATGGACAAAAGACTTCAACAGGCATTTTTCAAGAGAGAAAATCAAATGACTAACAGACACATGAAAAAATGTTCAGGATCACTAGGTATCAGGGAGAAGCAAATCAAAACCAAAATTAGGTTGCTCCTCAGTTCAGTTAGAATGGCTCTCATATAGAAATCAACGAATAATATATGCTGGTGAGGATGTGGGGGAAAAGTTACCCTAGTCCACTGTTGGTGGAAATGTAAACTAGTACAGCCATCATGGAAGACGGTATTGAAGATACCTCAGACTGTTGTAGGACCCAGAAATTCCACTCCTGGGAATTTAGCCAACCAAAAAGGAAATCAGCATATGAAAGAGTGATCTGTACCCACATGTTTATTACAGTTCAGATATGGAATATAGTTAAGATATGGAATCAATCTAGTTGTCCATCAACTAATCAATGGATAAAGAAATTATGGTATATATACACTGTGGAATACTACTCAGCCAAAAAAAAGAATGAAATTCTGTCTTTTACAAAAAAATGAATGCAACTGGAAACCAATATACTTAGTGAAATAAGCTAATCCCAAAAAGACAGATACCCTATGTTTTCCTTTGTCTGTGGTTACTAATTGAGTACCAAAAATATAATGTATAGGAGTGAAATTGACATTTTGAGATTTAATGATTGTTTATAGCTCTAAGCTATACTGTTGAGGAACTGTGATTTTTTTTTTCTTTTTACTAATTGTTGAACTCTTTATTAGTGTATGGTTCATCTTATGAGTATAAAGTAAATTTAAAGTATATCATTGTAAAAATTAAGAGAGGGATTAAGTGTGGGAGTGTGGCAGGAGAGAGTTTATGGTGAGAAATATCACTATGCCCCTAAACTCTATAAGAATTATATGAAATTTGTATACTTTAAATAAAATTAAAAATAGAAAATGTGAGGGAGCTAAATTCAATGTATACTAAATCATAATAAAAAAGGAAAATACTTTACAGCTACTTGAGTTCCTCTATTTATAGGGAGTTGGCCTAGTATTTAAATTTAATCAAATAATTTCAGAAATACATGTAATGCAAGGTTAAAATATATGATTTTTTTAAAACATGCAAACATTTGAAAAAACCCTAAACATAAAAATTGATAAATACTTTAGACAAACTAAAAATTATCGTAGACCATATAAAATATGATAAGGGTAGCTACAAACAAATTCCAGGAATATCACACTTGAAGAGAAAAATTAAAAGTATTACATTCAAAATCAGGAAGAAGGATAACTCTTGTCTGCTTGCTTTCTTGATTGTGCTGGAATTCCTAGGGAGTGTAACAAAATAAAATTAAGATATATGTAAAATTATAAAAAAGGAAACTACTGTTACTTTTAGATATATAGTTGTAAACAAAAAACCCAAATTTTAAATTATTTATTTGACAATTCAATTTAGCAGTCATTGCATAATAATCAGTGATCAAATGAAATTGCATGTTATACATAATATAAACTAACTCAAAATATAAAATATTGAGAGAACACCAAAAACGCATTTTAGGGATTTATTAATTTTATAACTATTCCTCAGATAAATTAATGGGTGATTGAGTATATGAATAGAGGATTTCCATTAACTTCCAAATTCAATATTAAGATGCCAAATCACTCCAAATTGACATATCATTTTATTTAATTCAGCTGATTCTAAAGGTTTATATAGACAAAGGAAAAAAGGCAGCCAGCAAACTCTTGAAGATTAATAAGGTGTGTAAATCATGTGAATCAGCAAGAAAATTTATTATGATGCTACAGAAATTAATACAGGATGATTTTTATGCAAAGAGTAGGACAGATTAAAGAAGCAGAAATTCACACAAATGTGTGTACTTAATTGACAGTAAGTGACACACTCTCTGAAAGAGTGAGGAAAAGACAATTTTTTTCAATGATTTGTTCTGAGTTATTTCAATATGCCCACTTAAAATATGAAATTTGACCTGTGCTTCTTATCATAAACAAAAATCAATCCATGTGGATTGTGGATATAAATGGCAAATGGCAAAGGCAAAATATGAAATATCAAAGACAAAGCAATAAAGAACATATTATAAGAGAAAAGCTTCATGACCTTAGAGAAAATGTTCTGAAAGAGAAGAAAAAGACATTGACATTTAAATTACAACATTACAATCAAGAAATCCTGGTCATCAAATCAAGGATTAAGGGTGGTAAAAGGCAAACCACAGAGTGAAACATATTTGTAATACACATAACCAACAAAGGAATATTTTCCTTTATATCCAAATATATCCAAAATGGAAAATGAATTTTACAAATTGAAAACAAAAAAAAATGAAAACACAAAGCAATATAAGTGTGGGCTGACAGGGAAGTTCATCATGAAACAGAATATCTAAATACCCATTAACATGTACGATGACTGCAAATTTCCTGTCGGTATGGGAAAGGTATAATAAGAACTGCAACACAGACATTATTTTCATGACCAACAAAGTGGATAAAAGGAAATGATTGACAATAGCCAAATGTTGGTGAGCATATAAAGCAAAGAGAATTGTCACACAGTACTGGCACTATGCACATCAGGGTAAATATGGTGAAAACTTACTTAGGTTTATTCTTAACAGACATATGCATACATATGTACCAACGGTTGTACAAAAGTTGTTTTGATATATTTTACATAATACCTAAAATCTGGAAACACCCTGAATTTTCTGTTTATAGAATAAATAGATACATTTCATACACCATGTATCAATGAAATTTAACAGAGTAAATTACGTATGATTCCCTTAAAGTATTATAAAAGGAGTTACCTACAAAATAATATCAAATACTTGATTCCTTTTAAACAAATTTTTCAAATAGCAAATAGCAATGTGCCATGCTAATATCATGAAATAATCTTAAATATCAGTTTATGTAAAACTGAAAGACTTTACCAAAAAATAATTAATAATATTAATTTTTATTTGATTTATTTATCTAAAGGACAAAGTGACAGAAAAAGAGAGAAAGACAGAAAGGGAGGGAGAGAGAGAAAGGGAGGGAGAGAGAGAGAGAGAGAGAGAGAGTTTACGTGGTGATTCACTTCCCAAATCATCTGGGGCTGTACCAAGCTGAAGCTAGTAGTCGGGAACTCTAACCAGATTTCCCACTCAAGTAGCAGGGACTCAAGTACTTGGTCTATAATTCATTGCCTTCCCAGGCACACTCATTGGAAAACAGATGGGAAATGGATCAGCCAGGACTTGAACTGGAATTCCAGTATGGGATGTAGGTTTCCCATGCAATGATTTAACCAACTGAGCCATGATGCATACCCTGGATTACTTTTTATGCATTCAGTAATGTTCTAACTTCTTCAATTGAAGCAGGTAAAAAAAAAAAAATGTCCTACTAACGTAATTGTGTTATATTTAAATTTGTTTTAGCCTGAATCAGATTGTGAGGCTTGCTGTAATAAAATACTACAAATGGGGTGATTTAAACAACAGAAATTATGGTTTCACAGTTTTTGAAGTGAGATGGCCAATGGCAGGCTGATTTCTCCTAAAAACTGTGAGAGAGAATCTGTTCTATGCCTCTTCCCCCAGAACTTAGTCCATTGTACAGCTACAACAAAATACCTGAGACTGAGTAATTTATAATCAATTGAGATTTATTTCTCATCATCTACAGGACAGGAAGTACATGATCAAGGTGCTAATGGATTTGGTGTCTAGTGGGATCATAGCCAAGCTTCCAAGAATGCTGCTTCCTGCAGAAAGAGGGAATGTCGTGTGCTCATGACAGAAGGGATACAAAGGCAAGGGGGCCTAACTAGTTACTTCCAACTCCTTCATCAACTTACTGTTCCCATTCAGGTTGTCTCTTCCTCATCACTTAATCATCTCCTAAATGCCTCACATTTTAATACTTTCAGTGTGGTGAAAAAGTTTCAGTTGAAGAATGTTGAGGGATAGACCACAGAGCCAGGCTTCTAGTGGTTTGCTTTACCTTGGTTTGAAGAAGCATTGTTCCATTTCTGTCTTTACAGCCATATGGTGTTACTCCTATTTAAAGTGTCTTTGGATCCAAATATTCCCTACTTATACAGATGACTGTCATATTGGATTAGGGATCATCCTAATTTCTTCTTAACCAATTATATCTGCAATGACATCATTTCCAAGCAAGGTCAAATTCTGAAGTACTGGAGGTTATTCCAATACTTTAATTTTGTGAGGACAAAATGCAACTCATCTTGTTACCATCTTGAATATTTTTAATTTTCCTTTTGTATTCAGCTCATTGTTCTATGCTGGATTGAAATGTTTGAATTTAAAAGATATAACAAAATCTCTGTGATAGATTTTAGTTAGGCAATTGCAAAATGAAAGTTATGACTTGAGGGCCGGAGCCTTGGCTCACTTGGTTAATCTTCCACCTGCGGCGTCAGCATCTCATATGGGTGCCGGGTTCTATTCCCGGTTGCTTCTCTTCCAGTCCAGCTCTCTGCTATGGCCCGGGATGGCAGTGGAGGATGGCCCAAGTGCTTGGGCTCCACCACCCACGTGGGAGACCAGGAAGAAGCACCTGGCTCCTGGCTTTGTATCGGTGTAGCGCCGGCCATGGCGTCTATTTGGGGAGCGAACCAGCGGAAGGAAGACCTTTCTCTCTGTCTCTCTCTCTCACTGTCTATAACTCTACCTGTCAAATAAAAAAAAAAGAAAGTTATGACTAGAAAGATGACTTGAAATGCAAAAACAAAAATCAAAAATGGCTACCATTAGTATGATAATGAAAACTAATAGATTTTGGAAATACTTATTCCCACATTTATCAAAATTAAAGCAAGATCATTTCCTTATAAGTAATAGAGTTGTTCAAATAAACAAGGACATAATAAAGGTGACAGCTCATTTTACAAGCATGACAGGAAGCTGTATTTCTTCTCTTTCTTTTGAGGTTCCAAGTAGATACATAGTAAGAGAAGATCAGAAGCTGCTAGACTTTGACAGGTTTATTGGAAGTTCAGTGGGCGTGTCTCCAAGAGATTCTATAATCAGAGCCAGCTCTGACAGGATGCCCAGAATCCCAGAATGCTTTTGTACTATGTATTCATTGTTTTCTCCCTTAAATTTTCTTTACCCAAGTGTCATCTAATCAGAGTGCATTTCTATATCCAAAATAGTACACATTCATTATAATTAATAGCTTTCTCTTTCCATTAGAATGGAAATGAAATTCTATCTCCTTACTTTTGTATCTCAGTCATCTAATAGTTTCTTTCTTTTAAAAAAAAAAAGTTTTATTTATTTATTTGAAAGAGTTACACAGAGAGAGAAGGAGACGCAGAGAGAGAGAGGTCTTCCATCCGCTGGAGCTGCATAGATCCGAAGCCAGGAGCTTCTTCCAGGTGTCCCAGGTGGGTACAGGGGCTCAAGGACTAGGGCCATCTTCTACTGCTTTCCCAGGCAATAGCAGAGATAGATTGGAAGTAGAGCAGCAGGGACTCGAACTAGCGTCCATATAGGATGCCAGCACTGCAGGCAGTGGCTTTACCCACTACACCACAGCGCCGGCCCCCACCTAACAGAGATTCTAAAAAATTATTAGATGCCTATGGCATTTGTTGGAGGAGGTGCCTTGGCTGCACAGCCTTGTCTAAATTGTGAGTAACCAGCAGAAATCCGTGTGCTTCTTTGGCACTAATTACATTTTCTCATTTCATATTTTCTCAATTTTTAATTTTTCTTTTTTCATATGCATTCCTCATTTATTTCTTTCCATTTACCAGTATTCTGTACTTTTATCTCCCCCTGTACTGCTTTACCTTCTCTGTTTTCTTTTGTGATATTTTTAAACTCAGGATTCCATAAATTTCTTGACATGTACCTCATTTTTGCAAGTTGACTTACTTTTTGAAAGTCAGACCATGAAAAGTAAATAAAGTCAGTTTTTACCAAAAAGAGGCAGTGCCCATAGCAGCTAACAGCAGAGTATTCCATTTCACGTTTTGGCTTCTAATAGCTTTCAGCTTTACTCCATTGATTATCAATTTCCTCAAAAGTGGAGCAAAGGTATTGTGACTATTTTATAGACTTATATTCAAGACTGTGAGCAAATGAACATGTGTTGCGATCCTGGATCATCCAGTATCATAATGAGCTTGCAAATTTTGCAGTTATTATTTTTTAATGACTAAGGGAATACAGAGTTCACAGCCCCTAATAAACTTAGTGAGGCAAGAGTCTTCCTTTCAATAAACAGAAGCGATAGCTCATGGGTCACAATTGTATCAAAATAACAGTACTAAAGGAATAGTGTATCGTTCTGACACAAATATTCCCTGTTCTACTGAATAAAAATGCATTCAATTTATTTTTTCCTGTTGCTATTAGACTCTGCCAATATTTCCAAATCAGTCATGAAACTACTTAATCAGGCTGATTTAATGATACATTACATGTTTAATAGACATTTAATTTTTACTGCATATATGAAAGATTCCCTAAAACATTTCACACAAAGAAAAATCTACATAAATGAAATAGCTTTCACATTTAAATTTTTAATTGTTAAAGTAACTCATATTCTGAAATAAAATCTTTACTTACCATGTAAACTCATTAAAGACCTCAGAATATATTATGTAATAAACACTTAAATGTGAAAGCTTAATAAATATATAGATACAAAATAAAATATTTTGCTACTAACAGAAATTTATGCAATTATGAAAATATTTTATATTCATCCCATCTAGTTCAGCAGCTATTAAGAAGCTATTACTCACATGAGACTATAAAGCATTCAAAAACAGAATCTTTGATTTTGTGAACTGTAGTTAAATTACATTTAAATATCCATGTGTGGCTCTTATGTTCATTTTGAATATTAAATGTGTATGGAAATTTCCCTTAAGTACAGTGGGTGGTTATGATTTGGTCAATTATTTGTTTCATAATCTGGAAACACTTATAGGATTATTAATTTGTTTTAAAGTTCTCTGTTACGTTTCTTGAAATATGCAGACAGCCTAAGCAATAAGTATTCAATATGAAAGTATGTTTAACTGAGTAAGCTGCATGAATACATTACTTCTCTGTGGTAGCTGATCCATTTCCTTTTTCTAAATAATAATAGTGGTGTTTATCAAAATTAAAAAAAATCTTAATGAAAATGTTACGTTGTTTCTTCACACTCAGTATAACTTTTTAAGTTCCCACAATCTATTTTGCCCATTTCATTTTGAAGTCCATAAGACAAAAACTGACAGCAAGCAAAAATATTTTTTTCTAATTCATACTAGCCTAATTCATTATTGGGTGGAACAAATGACTACAACCTCGTCATTAATACTATTTTTTTCCTTTCACAATGTAGCTTAAAGGATGTAGTTCAGTAACGGTTACTCATTTCAGCACAAAAAATTATTCATGTATCTATTGCATACTTTCAGTAAACAAAGATACATTTGGGGCCAGCACCTTGGTTCAACAGGCTAATCCTCCACCTAGCGGCGCCGGCACACCGGGTTCTAGTCCCGGTCTGGGCGCCGGATTCTGTCCCGGTTGCCCCTCTTCCAGGCCAGCTCTCTGCTATGGCCCAGGAGTGCAGTGGAGGATGGCCCAAGTGCTTGGGCCCTGCACCCCATGGGAGACCAGGAGAAGCACCTGGCTCCCGCCTTCGGATCAGCGCGGTGCGCCGGCCACAGCGCGCTGGCCACAGCAGCCATTGGAGGGTGAACCAATGGCAAAAAGGAAGACCTTTCTCTCTGTCTCTCTCTCTCACTGTCCACTCGGCCTGTTAAAAAAAAAAAATCCATTTGGTATCGAAAATAAATACTTACTAATTGTGTGATTGGATGTATTACAGATTACTTTCTTAAAAATACAAAAAACCATAAAAAGTCATAAAAGTAGAAATGTATAAAACAGATTTTTGGAGGTCTTAGAGTTACATGTAACACACAACATGCAACAAGGTGATGGAATAAAGGTGAAGGGGCTTCAAAAGTTAGTGGAAATGGAATTAAAAGATTATGTCTCTAGGTGTTCAGTCTCTAGGTGTTTACTGAACCACACTAAACTGGACCTAGACATGAATTTGGAATGTATAGTCTCAAATAGAAAAGAAAGTATTTTTATTTCTTTTCTTTTTTTCAAATAAAAATTTAATGCTGTATTGCACTATGATTTACAAGGTCAACATTAAATTTAGTGGGAACTTTGGCCATAAGGCATAGCCACACAAGTCTTTGCTAACATTTTCTTTTCAGAGTTTGGAAGATTTTATATTTTTATGAGAAAGTCATGCCTCTTGGCATATAGTTTCTGTCATCCTAAATATTCTATGATTAGCCCAACACCAACCTTTACCCTGCCTTCTTAATGCTACCATACATCAACTTATTGCTAAGCCAATGGATTATGTTTCTCAAAGTATGAGGTTTGGTCACATTTTTTACAAGTTTGAGACAGAAATTTATCTTTTGTTTTTTATTCTCTAGCGTTTTATTAGGCCAAGGAAAGGGACAGATCAAATTGTCTTTAGCTAGTTTCTCATTAAACAGAAAACCATAGTGTGATCAAAATGGAATGAATCCACTAAAATAACAAAATTTAAATCTTCAGTTGTGGTATTTGTATTTTCTCACAAAAACTGTCTGTTTATATGTGTTATGAATTATTAGAATATAGGAAGAATGTCTGCAGACATTTAATGAAACCTTGTTTCCAAATTTCTAAGCTAGATGCTTAAAGGAAGATAGAAACAAATATAATAAGAAGAAATCTATATTTTTATATTTGATTTCATAGTAAGTTGTAGTAATAGAAGCTTATTCTGATAATCAGGATTCTGAAGAATGACTCATGCTATGGAAATTTTTGATAATTCCAGACAGCATTAGTTGATCCTAGACTAAATTGTAAATAATGATAATCACATTAAAATAATAATAATAGGACTGGTGTTGTGGCACAGTATATTATACTATCGCTTATGATGCTATCATCCCATATTGGAGTGCTGGTTCGACTACTGGGTGTTCCACTTACCACCCAGCTCTGTGCTAATGCCCCGGGAAAGAAATGGATTATGACCCAAGAATTTGAGCTTTTGCCACTCATTTGGGAAACTAGGATGGAGTTCCTGACTCCAGTTTTGGCCTGATCCAGCACTGACTATTGAGGCTATCATGTCAGGTATAGACCATTAAAACAATTACGGAAGATCTCTTTCTCAATTTCTCTCTCTCTCCTCTCTCTCTTTGTCACTTTGCCTTTTGAATAAATAAATAGATAAAACTTTAAAATAAAATAAAAATAACACTAGAAACAATAGAAAGTATTTGTTTCTGAACAAATTTGTAGAGGATTCTTTCTCTCTCTTTTTATAATGTATTTATTCATTTGAAAGGCAGAGTTACAGAGAGGCAGAGGCAGAGAGAGAGAGAGAAAGAGACAGAGACAGAGACAGAGACAAAGAAAGAGAGATCTTAATCCAACAGGAGCCAGAAACTTCTGGTCTCCCTTGTGGGTGCAGGGACTCAAGCACTTCGGCCATGTTCTGCTTTCCCAGTCCATAGCAGAGAGCTGGATTGGAAGTGGAGCAGCCAGGGCTCAAACCAGCACCTATACGGGATGCCAGCACTGCAGGTGGCAGCTTTACCCACTACACCATAGCACCAGACCAAGGAGGATTCTCTTTCACCACACAGACACACACACACACACACACACACACCCCAACAATCAAGTATGTAGTTTATACTTCATAATTGTAATGCTGACCAACACAAAGAAATGAATTGGGTAGATGACACCTATTAGCAAAATATAAGAAAACCATAAAGAGATTAAATAAATGCAATTGACTTGTATTCGAATTGAATCAGCAAATTTTTTTGTATGTAAAATTTCTCTAACTTTATAGGCTTGGAAATGGTATCTGATTATTTAAAAACCCTTTTACTTTTTTCCTCATGATACTAATTTGTCTACTGATGATAAAAAGCTAATGTTGCCTATTATTTAAAAAAAAAACAGTTTTTCACTATGTTGGAAAACTGTATATTCTTTTGATTTCTGAAATCTTCAAAAGCATAAAATTAAATCCAAATTTATAGGATAATCGATACAAATAAAACATTCTCAGAGAATTACGTACTTGATAATCATATTAGTTTCCTAGGGCTACCATAACAAATGATCACAGTCTGAGTGGTTTAAAGCAACAGAAATTCATCCCTACAATGTTCTGGAAACGAGGAAAACAAAATAAAAACTATCAGCAGGACCATGCTTCCTCCAAAGGATCTAAGGAGACTCCTTTCCTGCATGTTCTGCTATGTGGCTGCTGGTGGTGCTGACATTCCTTAGCTTTGAAAACATTGCCCCATTCTTCCTGTGATCTTTCCCAGGTGCCTCCTTGTGTCTTCTCTTTTATAATAATATCAATTATTGGCCCCTAAATCCATGATGATTTCACTTTGAGATCCTTTGAGATGCCTTAAAATATATACAAGAATTTTTGTAGACTTGTATTCATACCAATACACCGTGCAAAAATAATGGATTTCAGATTTTAAGGATTATGCTTATTTCATGCCTTTTTGCAGAAAATTGCTAAAACTGTTATAAAGAAAGGTTGATCCTGTTTTTTAGCTTACTTCTTATAATCAACAATAATAAAGTCTTACTTTTGAAAAGTAAAGACCCTTTAATTTAAGCTATTTAGAACCAGTGTTATTGCATCTCAGTTATATAGCTAGCAACATAATTTGACACAAAATATAGTTTAAAAATCAAAGAAGAGTTTGGTTTATATTTAGTAGAAAAATATAGGTATTTTGGTAAGCAAATTTCAGGGAGGAAGATGTCTGTTGTAATACTCTATATTCTCAATTACTAAAAGCGTGTTTATAAAATTTGCAATTCTGTCAAATTTTTACCAAAAATAATATAAATACATATTATGAATGGTCTTTTATGAATGATATAAGCTAGTGGTAAAATAATTCACTTTGTGTTCACAGTGAAAATTTAAGTAAATAAATATAAGAATTACAATTTATTATTAGCATGGCTATCTGGTAACAATTTACAGATAATATAAAGAAGGTACATTTAGCTTATGCTAATGGTATAATTCATTTTCTCAATAAATATGCATTGACCCACATTTGGCAACCATGCAAATTATAGGAGATGTAACTTTGAACAAGAGAAGGCACCAAAGAATTAGTGTGTCAATATAACAGGTACAAAATTAAATTTCTCCAGGAAAATTAAGTTTATTGAAATGTGTATAGCAGGTATAGGAGAAAGACCATGATTCAGAATGTGGAAAATGGTAGATTTTATGCTCCATCTAATGGTACTGAAATGTCATTATTAAAAATAAATTAATTTCTAGGCCGGCGCCGTGGCTCAATAGGCTAATCCTCCACCTTGCGGCGCCGGCACACCGGGTTCTAGTCCCGGTTGGGGCGCCGGATTCTGTCCCGGTTGCCCCTCTTCCAGGCCAGCTCTCTGCTATGGCCAGGGAGTGCAGTGGAGGATGGCCCAGGTGCTTGGGCCCTGCACCCCATGGGAGACCAGGAAAAGCACCTGGCTCCTGGCTCCTGCCATCGGATCAGCGCGGTGCGCCGGCTGCAGCGGCGGCCATTGGAGGGTGAACCAACGGCAAAAGGAAGACCTTTCTCTCTCTGTCTCTCTCTCACTGTCCACTCTGCCTGTAAAAAAAAAAAAAAAAAAAAAAAAAAAAAAAATAAATTAATTTCTATAAATTCAGCCTTTCCGCTGCATTTATTTTGAGACTCTGGAGTCTGTCTATATAAAAATATTTAGTATAATCAGTAAGCCCAACACAGAATGATAAATATTTTATTAGGGAAATGTGTAGTGACAAACTTGGGAGTGACAGACAAGGCCTTCCAGAAGCAATAAAGTATTAGATGAAAGCAGGGCCTGGCATTGTGGTTTAGAGAATAATGCATTTGATATGGATGTTGGTTCAAGTCCCAGATGCTTCACTTCAGATCCAGCTTCCAGCTAATTGCCTGAAAAAAGCAGCAGAAGATGGCCCAAGTACTCAGGCCTGTGCCCTCATGTGAGAGACCCATTTGAAGCTCCTGGCTCCTGGCACACAGCTTTGGCCTGGCCCTGCCCTAGCTGATGAGGCCATTTGGGGAGTGAACTAGCAGATGTAAGTTATTTCTTTCTCTCTCTCTTTCTCCCTTCTCTCTAAGTAACTCTGACCTTCCAATAAATAAATGTATTTATTTATTTAAAAAACATCACATTTCATGTATTTCAGATATACACTTTTAAGAGAATAATGATACTTCTCACCCTTCCTTCTCCTTCCTTCTTATATTTCTTTTAATTTTTATAATGACATACGGTCTATTTATAATCATGAGTTTAACTCTCCACTAAATAAAGAATTCAATGAGTAGTAAGAACACATATCACTGTTCCTCAAGAGCATAGATAAGGGCTACAAACCATAATCAAATCTCAAAATGTTGACTTAGTCATCTACATTACTGATTTTTGTACTCTGCATGTTAGTGACCACAATCAGGAAAAACATGATATTTGTCTTTTGGGGACTGCCTTATTTCAGTAAGCATTACAGTCTCCAGTTGTATCCGTTTTATTGAGAATGACAGGAACTCATTTTTTAAGGCTGAGTACTATTCCATAGTGAATTAATACAAGAATTTTTTTTCTAGTCATCAGTCGATAGACATCTAGATTGATTCCATATCTTAGCTATTATGAATTGAGGTGCTGATTTCATTTCCTCTGGGTATATTCCCAGGAGTGAAATGGCTGGGTCATATGGTAGATCTATTTTCAGATTTCTGAGGAAACTCCATATTGTCTTCCATAATGATTGCCCTAGTATACATTCCCACCAACAGTGTAATAGAGTGCCTTTTACCCACATCCTTATCTTCATTTGTTATTTTTTAACTTTTGGGTGATAGCCATTCTAACTGTGGTGAAGTGAAGCTTCATTGTGAATTTTATTTGCATTACCCTGATAACTAGTGATCCTGATCATCTTTTCATGTGTCTGTTGACCATTTGCATTTCATCCTTTGAAGACACCTATTCATATCCTTATCCCAGTTCTAAGTGGAAGTCTCCTTTTGTTTTGGTGGAGTTTTTGAACTCCTTATATATCCTTGATATTAATCCTTTATCGGATGTATACTTTACAAATAGTTTCTACTATTTTGCCAATTGCCTCTTTACATTATTGAGTGATTCTTTTGCTATGCAGAAGCATCTTAGCTTTATGTAATCCCGTTTTATTTTTGCCTTTATTGCTTGGCATCTGTGGTCTTGTCTTGGTAGTCGTTGCGTATTCCAATGTCTTGCAGAGTTTCCTGGGGTTTTCCTTTAGTAATTTAATGGTGTGAGGTGGAAGATTTAGATTCTCAATCCATTGTGAGTTGATTTTTGTATAAGGTGTAAGGTAGGGGTCTTATTTCATACTCTTGCTTGTGAAGATCTAATTTTCCCAGCATCACTTATTGAAAAGACTGTTCTTTTCCTAGGAATTTATTTTAGCCCATTTGTCAAAGACTAGTTGGTTGTAGATGCTTGGATTAATTTCTTGGATTTTTATTCTGTTCCATTTGTCTACGTGTCTATTTTTGTGCAAGTACCAATGTGTTTTGATTATAATTGCTCTGTAGTATGTCTTGAAATCTGGTATTGTGATGCCTCCGGCTTTGTTTTGTTAAGATTGCACTAGCTGTTGAGGGTCTGGCGTGTTTCCACATGAATTTTAGCATCATTTTGTAGACTTAGGAAGAATGCCCTTGGTGTTTTGATTGGAATCATACTGAATCTGTAAATTGCTTTGGGTGGTATAGACATTTTGATGATATTAATTCTTCCAATCCAAAAAACATGGAAGATTTTTTTTTCTTTTTGTTGTGTTTTCTTCTATTTCTTTCTTTAATGTTTTGTAATTTTCATTGAAGAAATCTTTCATATCCCTTGGTTACAATTATTTAAATTTTTGTAGCTATTGTGAATGAGAGTGATTTTACAAGTTCTTTCTCAGCCATGGCATCATAGGTGTATACAAAGGCTATTGATTTTAGTGTGTTGATTTTATATTGTGCAACTTTGCTGACCTCTTTTATGAATTCCAAAATATCATGTCATTTGCAAACAGATAATTTGACTTCCTCCTTTCCAGTTTGTATCTCTTTGATTTCCTTTTCTTTCCTAATGGCTCTGGCTAAAACTTTAAAACTATTTTGAATGGCAATGGTGAGAGTAGGCATCCTTGTCTGGTTACAGATGTTAGTGGATAAGCTTCCAACTTTTCCCCATTAATTATGATGCTGGCTATGGAGTTGCCATATATTGCCTCAACTTTGTTGAGGTATGTTCCTTCTATAAACAATTAACATAAAATTTTATCATAATAGTGTATTTTAATTTATAAAATACTTTCTCTGCATCTATTGAGATAATCATATGTAATAGTCTTCAATTTGTGAATATGATATATCATGTTTATTGATTTGCATATGTTGAACCATCCCTAATACCAGGGATAAATCCCACTGGTCCAGGTGATTATTTTGATGTGCTGTTGGATTCAAATAGCTAGTATTTGTTGAGTATTTTTACATCTCTGTTCATCATGGATATTGGTCTATAGTAGTCTTTCTTTGCTGTATTTTTTTCTGGTTTTGAAATGAAGGTGATGCTAGCCTCATAGAGGGAGGTTGGGAAAGTTCCTTCCCTTTCAATGATTTTGAATACTTCGAGAAGATTTGGAATTAGTTCTTTTTTTAAAAAATTCAGTACAATTCAAGAATTCAGCAATAAAGCCATCTGATCCTGGGCTTTTATTTAAAAAAAATTTGAAAAAATTGAATTATTACTAATTCAATCTCCATCTTTGTTATTGGTCTAGTTACTTTTTTATGACTCAGTTTTGATAGGTTGTATGTGTCCAGAAATCTATCCGTTTCTTCTAGATCTTCTAATTTGTTAGCATAAACCTGTTTGTAGTAACTCCTAATGATTCTTTTTATTTTTGTATTATGCATTGTGACATCTCCTCTCCACCTCTGATTTTATTAATTTTTGGCTTCTTTCTTTGTCTGCCACCTCCTGCTTTTTTTTTTTTTTTTTTTGTGGAGGGTAATTGCTCCTCTTTTTTTATCCATGAAGCCATAATCAGTAAGATATGCTGAATTTTTTTAATGGAAGTTAAAGAGAACAGGTAGGGCTTGATAAAGAGAATAGGCAGAGGAGCATACCATTCAGAGAAAACAACAGTGCATGAAATTACCCTGCAGAGAAATTTAATTTATTGTGTTATTGAGTTTTGGAAGGAAAGTGGTAGGATTTGAAGCTGAGAAGAGAAACAGGGTGCAGACTTTGAGAAACCTGGTAAACTATGTAGAGTTTTGCTCTGGGAACACTAGGGAGCCAGTAATATATTTTACTAGAGATGTGACATGATCAGACTTACACTTTACAGAGAACATTTTGGCTACAGTGCTGAAAATGGATTTGATTTGCAAACACAACAGGAAGCAGAAACACTAGTTGGAGGCCATTAGAACAATTCAAGCCAGAGATGCTGGTGGCATTGGCTAAAGTGTATCAGTGGAAATGCAAAAGAAATGGACAATATGAATCGTATTTAGGAGACAGCCTTGACATGATCTGGTGATGGATTAGGTGTAGGAGACAGGAAAAATGGGAAAGTAGAAGTCTGAGGATACAGTTTCCTGGCTTGAATGAAGAGATAGGCAGCAGTTCCACTTTCCTGAAAGGGTGCTAATCAAGGTTACAATTTATCTCTTATTTTTCTCACTCAATTTCTTTTAGGGTATAATTCAACATTTCCAAATTCAGCCTGAGGACATAATCTGAAAGAGGTGACTTTATATAACATGTTGCCAAAGTCTAAGTAGCACATTTCTCACATTTTTTTCTGAAATCAGGATATCTTGTAATTGATGCCAAAATAAATTTGCCAGGCATTTGGCAGAGATAAACTGTAAGGAAGCTACCACAGGAGATACTCTGGCAGAGATTATATCTGTGTATGTTAGCACTTCCTTTCCTTTAATGAGAGAAGTTAATAGGACTGTACACATAAGCTGAAAGTCATCTTGGAATCTCCAAGTCTATTAATCAGGGTTCTCCAGGGAAACAGAAGAAACAGCATATATATCTTTATTCTATGCCATCAGCATCTCTGTAGACACAATACACACACACACACACACACCGAAAAAGCAAGAGCAAGGGAGAGAGGGAGAGAGTGATACTACAGATCTGGTGGGGAGGTGTTAGGTGTGGGATTGTTTCGGGCTGAGTTCAAAGACTGAGAATCTGGAGTGCTAATGATCTTCAAAGGAAGGAAAAAATGGATGCCCCAGCTTAAATAGGAAGACTACTTGTCTTATTGAGGCCCTCAGTGTATTGGTTAGGACTCCACATATTAGTGAGGGCCATTAGCATAACCTAGTCTGTAAATTCACACGTTGATCTCTTCTGGAAACACCCTTGGCAGCACACCACAATAATATGGTTTTTAAATTTCTAAAAATTAATCAGTTGACAAATAAAAATTGCATATTTTTATCAAAGACAACATAGTGTTTTAATTATGCATGTCTTGAGGAATGGCTAAACCCAGATATTTAGCACATGCATTACCTCATATACTGATTATTTTTGGTGTGAAGGCTTAAATTTATTCTCTCAGTGATTTCCAAGAATAACATTTACCAGCTATTTGAGCCATTATGCCAAGAACAGCTGTGTAAGAGCTTCCAGTCAGAGTGAAGACTACCATGGGGAAGCAACCTCAGGTCCACAAAAATCATGGAATGTTTCCTCCTGCAAAAGATGAGCCTTTGGAGAAAGAGGCTGAAGTTAGACAGTTTATAATCTGAGAAGTGTACAAGCAGCTTGACTACTTGCACCTGTTATTGGGAAATAAAGTGGGAGGATGGTTAAGGAACTCTTGCTTAGAATTTGCTAGAACTAATCATGGTGGCCAGAAAGGAGAAAGCTAACAGAATCCAGAGATACTTTATAATTGAGAAGGTACATCAGACTTCAGCATGGAGAGAATTGTTGTTCTTTTCCTTAAACAATAATTTGGCTTGATGAGAATTAGACTAGCAAGATATTTAAATCTGGAAAACTGTACAACAATTGTTTCATGGATTTTCAACAGATCAAAATACGAAATTAAGAAACAATAGCACAAGAGAATTATCTGACACCAGTATTCACCCACCCAGTGCAAAGTAGCTACATTTGTTATTTCTTTGAAGACCCTTGCTGTTAGGATATAGATAGAGAAATGTGATTAGGGTATGCTGCATTACTTTATTTTTTTAAAAAAAAAAAGGTTTAATTTATTCATTGTAAAGCAGGGAGGGAGGGAGAATCTTCCATCCTCTTGTTTACTCTCCAAATGACCACAACAGCCAGGGTGGTGCCAGGACAAAACCAGCAGCCAGGAACTCAACCCAGTTTCTCATGTGAATGGCAGGGACCCATGTAATATAGTCATCATTTTCTGCTTTCCAGGTAGATTAGAAGGGAATTCAATCAGAAGTGGAGCAGCTGACACTCAAACCAGCACTGTGATATGGGATTGTCCAGGTGGGATTTTTTTTTTTTTTTTTGACAGGCAGAGTTAGACAGTGAGAGAGAGAGAGAGACAGAGAGAAAAGTCTTCCTTCCACTGGTTCACCCCACCGATGGCTGCTTCTGCCAGCGCGCTGCGCCGATCCGAAGCCAGGAGCCAGGTGCTTCCTCCTGGTCTCCCATGTGGGTGCAGGGACCAAGCACTTGGGCCATCCTCCACTGCCCTCCCAGGCCAAAGCAGAGAGCTGGACTGGAAGAGGAGCGACTGGGACAGAATCCGGCGCCCCAACCAGGACTGGAACCTGGGGTGCTGGTGCCGCAGGCAGAGGATTAGCCTAGTGAGCCGCGGCGCCGGCCCCAGGTGGCATCTTAACCTGCTGGGCCATGACACATGCCACTTGATTTTTAATTTGTGTTTTATTCTGTTGGGGGGGAGTGGAAGAAAATATCTTCCATCCTCTGGTTTACTCCTCAGATGGTTGCAACCGCCAGGATTGCACCAGTAGCAAGCTAAGGGCTGAAAGCTCCATCGTGTCCATCCATGATTCCATATGGATGGCATGGGACCCAAGTACTGGGAGCATCTTCTGCTGCCTTCCCAGGTGCATAAGTAGAAAGCTGGATCAGAATTGGAGCAGCTGGGACTCCTATAGGCTTTTTTATTGTGAGCAGTGACTTAGCTCACTGTACCACAAAGCTGCCCACCAGCAATTTACCAGGGCTACGTCTAAATGAGGTCAAACTTCTGTTTTATTTAAAAAGCAAATACCTGAAGTTTCTTTGAGCTAAAGTGGATTTTATTTTGCTTTATCTCAACATATGCTAAATTTCAGAAGGACTATCTAATATTAAATCTTGCAATGTTCTATATCTCTTAAGCAACCCAATGTACTTGCTGATGCAAGGAGATACAGAAAAGTATCAATTAATCTATAAGTCTTAGAAGGTTTACAAATCAGAGTTGCAGTATCTCATCTAGCTCAAATTCCTTTATTTTATTTATTTGATAGACTGTTTTTGATTTGGAAACAGCCCAATGGAGAAAGATATCACAAGGTTAGAAACTCACGTAGTCTGTTCCACTGCACTCAAGGTTGCTGCTCAAGTGAAACCTGTCACAGAAGACTTTCCTGGCCCAGTTCCACACACATACACATACAAACACATATAGACACATATACATGTATACACACATCGCCCTCCCTGCTTTCAGTTGTACCTATACATATGATCTTATGTAGTTATCCCCAGAAGAATTATGAAAATCTAAGGGTATCTAGAAGGCAGTGTATTAACTTTATTAACTTGCTTATTCTCTACACATCCCATAAGGAGTCTTGCAGAGCAAGGGGATAACAATGACTTTGTGTGGAAGGTGTTATTAAGGCTGGATCCAAAGTGTGAAGAACTGCACCTGGCGCTCACTAGGTGCTTGGAGCAAATTTTGTTGCCTGCGTGATCTTTAGTGTAGCCTGTGAAAAGCATCCTTGAAGAAGCCCCTTGAGTGTAACCCTCAAAGGAAGAACCATTGGATATAAATATGCTCCTGAAAAATACTTACCCATTTGGACAAGCAAACATAGGTACATGTTGAAAAATGTTGGGGAGAAGTCAGCAATATAAATGAATTCTACTCCTGATAACATTGTTTCTTCTAATCTCTCATTTACTTTTTTTAAAGGCTTGTAATATTTAGTTCTTCCAATTTAAAAATATCTTTCAAGTTGCTCCTTTACTCCATTGATGCTCTAAATTATGTATTAATTTTTATGTAATTTTAGCAGGAAACTAAGATATTTCCTGATGATTAAAATGCCACAAGCTAATTTCGAGGGCGTGCTTATGTAGAAAGCTATCACTTCAGCTTGTGAGTATTCCCCTGAATTTAATGGTTTTTTTAGATTCTTGGGAAAAGACTGTCCTTCCTACACTTGGAAAAAGAAATGATTCTAAGAGTACTATGTGAATGTAACATGCACTTTCAAGTCACAGATATGATTACATACTCAGAAAAAAGCTAATTCTACAGATACAGAATAAAGTGTGAGAGCCACGGGAAGAAAGCTGAAATAATATCTGATTTTGTAAAGTAGTCCATGTTAGAAATGATTCACTAAATGGTTTTTGGAAGATGCAGAGCTGGAGATGGAGGAGACACTGAATGCAATATTGCACAATTAGGTTTAACTAAAAAAGAAAAGATTTGTAAGTTTTGTCAATTTGGGAGAAGATTAAAAATAACTCTATTCTTCTTAACTTATGCTCCATGAATCCATAATAAATGTAAAACTAAATGCGGAAGATGTAGTGTTAGGTGCTATGGAGGATTTTTTAAAGTGCTAAGATATGTATCCTGCTTTCAATAATCTTATTTTCACGAATAACTGTAATATAAGATCAAGAGGGGTGTGTAAAAAAAGAAACATTAAATGTCAAGAAGTTCAGTGAACAAAGAGAGTGCTTTTAACTGGGAAGACGAGGAGAGGTTATTTTCAAGCTAACGACATTTGTTCTTGTCTGACAAGGATGAGTGTGATCTAGACATTTGGCTGTGGGCAAGAGGAGTATTCTTGATGGTGGGAACAGTATGAATAGCATATCTAATTGGGAAAACACGAGGTATATATATATGTATGCCTGTGAAAATTCTACTTGCTAAAGTTTGAGGAATGAGAAAGAGAATATAGAATAGTAATAATAGAAATTCTGTATGCAACTAGGTCATATGAAACTTGGGTGGGAAGTTTTATTTAGTTTGTAATGAAAAAGCAGTGAATATTTTTTCCATCAAGACCTGGTATGATCATTGTATTTTGGGAATATTTGTGTAATATCAGTGGGTATGAAAGAGAGAACCAAAAAAACAGTTAGAAATTATATTCAAGATCCATTAAAAAAGGGTGATGTAACTTAGCAAGGAAAAAAGAAATTAAAGGAAATTATTGATTTGAAGTTATGAAATGCTGAACCTTGTATAACTTCATATACACATTATATGTCATATATAAGATTTGTGACATATGCTATGAATAATGGAGAATATTATATTTCATATATTATATTACAAATATGCATTACATACATAATGTATATATACATACATAGATAAATACATTATATATATAGAGAGAAGAGAGAATGGTCAAGTATGGAACAATTTGAATAGTAATATACAGTATCATTGAATTATATTAAAAATATAACATATATTTCCATGAGTCTATTTTGACATAAGTAATGATGATTAATTGAATTAATAAATGCTTAGAATCTCCCATGCAGAATTCCAAGTAATAAATGTACATTATTCACCTTAAAAAAATAAAGGAACATAGCTCCACATTCGACTAGTGTGTTTCGTGCACAGTGATAGTCTGCAAAAAGGTACTGCATAGAAAGAGAAAAAAAGTAATTTACAATAGAAAAAACTGGCAAATATGACCCAAGACTGTTGGTCCAGATTATAGTCAACAGTGATAAGTCCTGTGGAGAATATGTATATTTGTTGGTATGCTGTGGTTGTCACAAAGTCTCACATCTGATGTGGTTTGAATAATAGAAATGTATTATCTCACTTTCTGAAGACCTGATGTCCAAAATCAAAGTACTCTGCAGAAAGTTCTGGTCTAGTGGAGACATTTTCTTAACTTCTAGTGCTGCAGGTAATCCCTGGTGTTCCATGACTTGCAATTGCATCGCTCCTGAATTTGTCTCCCTCATCACATGGCCTCCTCCATGTTTCTTTGCCTTTAAGTGGCATCTTCTTATGGAATCAATCATATTTGTTTAAGAGCCCACCATACTCCCATATACCCTATGATCTCATTTTAATTTAATTAAATATATCTACAGAAATTATTTTTTAAATAAGATCACTTCTGAGTGTCCCATAGGCGAGACCTTTAATATATATTTTCTCAGGGAATAGAATTCAACCCATAACAGTACTGTTGATGTGATATGAAAATAACACAGGACTTTTTTTGTATTATTCCTCGAAAAACTCAGAATTCCATTCTAAGCATCAAAAATAAATTAAACAAATTCCAATTGAGAGATAATCTGAAAAATATTTGACTAATGTTCTTCAAAACTATTAAAGTTACAAAAAGCCTGAAGAACTTTCTTAGGGAAGAAGGAAGCTAAGGATACCAGACAATGCAATGCTAATGTAATACCCTACATGGAATTCTGGAACAGAAGAGGATATAGGTAAAAACTAAAGAAATTCAGATAGAATTTGAACTTCAGTTAAAATAATATTAGTTAATAATTATAATAGTTAATAATTATAGCAAATGTATCATGATTAATGTAAGATAGGAATAATAAAATAATCTAGTGCAGGGCATGCAGGAATTCTATATACTAACTTCATAATTGTTTTTTGCAAATATGAAACTGTTCTAAAATTTAAAGTGCATTTTGGGAAAGACATTTGGCCTCATGGTTAAAACACAGGTTTGAGAAACTTGTGTCCCATATTGGACTGCATGGGTTCATGCCACTTTTGGCTCCTGACTCCAGCATCCTGATAATGCAGACTTTGGGAGGCAACACTGATAGCTCAAATTGTAGGGTCTCTGCTACCCATGTGGCACACCTGGATTGAATTCCAGGCTGCTTGTTTGGTATCAACCTAGCTCCAGGCACTGCATGCTGGATGCAGTCTCTTTTTGTCTTTAGCTCTTTCTTTGCTTCTCAAATTAATAAAATAAAATTTTAAATATGAAATAAAATGAAAGATTAATTAAATATATTTACTATTGAGATTCAAAAATTAGGTGACAAATGTGCTTTGCACAATGCATTATATATAACACATGCAATATAGTAGCTATTAATTATATATGTTTCATTATATTCACAAATATTAGCATAAATATGGAATAATAATTAACAACAAATGAAATAAATTCACATTTTCAATGTGATCTTCTGCCTCCCTGTTTCTAATATAGCGTATTAAATGTGAATCTCCTGCTGTGATCTGCAATGAATGAACATATTCTAGCAAATGTGTAATGTTGTGCTAATGTTTAGATTGCATTTGTCAAAGTTAATAGTTTAAGTAAGTTTTGGTTGTGATTATAGCAAGTGGAAATGAGTTGGAATATTATGAATTTATGAAATATAATAGTGTTTTAACATTTTGCATGGAGAGACAAGCCCAGTTTTCACGGGATGAAAATGGTTTGGATTGAGAAACTCATCTTTTTATAGATGCTGATGTTTCTCCTTTCCCACTAGATTCAAAGTGCCCCCTTACCCACCTCCTCACCTTAATTTTCTCCCTAGCACTGATCCCTTCTGACATCTCATAGTTTTCTCATTCTCATTATAGAAGTTCTTCTATAAATTAGATCATTATAGAAGATCTATAAATTAAAAACAATAACTTGGATCTGTTCTGTTCTCAGCTCTAATCAAGTGCACTGAATGGTGCCTGCAGCTTACAGTATGTTTGGTAAATATTCTCATAAAAAAGAAGAAGAAGAAAAATTAATAAACTCACTATGTAATAATGTTCTATAGTAATTTTAGTCCTTTCCTCAAACACTATTTATTGTTAAGTCTAATTGAGAAATTATGTTTTTATTTCATGTGTTACAAATAAGCTGATCAGAAATTTATATTACATGATAGAAATTTTGAATCTTCAAGGAATAGTGTATTTTACAAAGGGACTAGTTTGGTCTTAAATATATGATGGGATTGACTAGATATCAAGGATACAGTCAAATGCAAAGACTATGGTGATCTACACTATCAGACGATTCTTTTTTTTTTTTTTTTTTTTTTTTTTTTTTTGACAGGCAGAGTGGACAGTGAGAGAGAGA
Source organism: Oryctolagus cuniculus (assembly GCF_051225735.1). Lineage (NCBI taxonomy): Eukaryota > Metazoa > Chordata > Mammalia > Lagomorpha > Leporidae > Oryctolagus > Oryctolagus cuniculus. The sequence continues at coordinate 60,770,481 of NC_142874.1, read as the reverse complement.
GACAGAGAGAAAGGTCTTTTCCTTTTGCCGTTGGTTCACCCTCCAATGGCCGCCGCAGCCGGCGCACTGCACTGATCCGATGGCAGGAGCCAGGCACTTCTCCTGGTCTCCCATGGGGTGCAAGGCCCAAGTACTTGGGCCATCCTCCCCTGCACTCCCTGGCCACAGCAGAGAGCTGGCCTGGAAGAGGGGCAAAGAGGACAGAATCCGGCGCCCCGACCGGGACTAGAACCCCGTGTGCCGGCGCTGCAAGGTGGAGGATTAGCCTAGTGAGCCGCGGCGCTGGCACTATGAGACTATTCTTACTACTCTTAGAAAGCACCTTATTGCTGACTGAAATACAATAGTTAAATATCTCTCACCTACTATTTACTCTGAGTTATAGTGATCATTTGGGGATTTTATAGATGAGTTATTAACATAATAGTCTGTACAGAACTTCTGGAAATATGTTGATAGGAGATTAGGCATTTATATGATAAAATAAAATGCTGTAATTTCATTAACATTGTGATTCCAGTAATGCACTGAAACTCTCATAAAAACAATAAATTTGATGTATGGCCTAGATGAGAACTAAATAATAAATATAGAACAAAATAGCGTAAGTGATTTAGATTTGTGAATGATTCTAAATTAGCCATCAACTAAGAAAATAAAGTATGAAGACTTCAGTGTGATTAAGTAAATATGGATAACTGTTAAATGAACTAAAGCATATAACAAGACTGCATGAGGACAGTCTTACTATGCTCTTTTATAAATGTGTTGTATTTACCATCAATAATTTATTTTATTTTGTTTTAATGCCATATAAATGCAGTTACATAAGTAAAAATAAATAGAAATTTTTAAAGGGTGCATTCTGGTTCCTTTAAATTTATTTATTTTTTTCACCTCAGCTTTTGAATGAGTTAAAACCCAATCATTTGTGCAATTTGCCTGCTGGCAAGCAAAAGAATATACAGACTTTTTCCTTGTAGTTTATTCTTTGTTGATGGTATTTGTCATCAAAATTAACATTTATTATATTTCCATATTTATAGAAATGGCATAAAAACTGTAATAAGAGAAAAGAATTAATACAATAAAGTCCTACTATATATAACCTCTACATTTAGTTTTTATGAACATTTTACATTTTCTTCAAAAAATATCTGCAAAATATTTAATAATGCTTCAACACAACATTTAACCATTCTTGTACCATTTTAAATGTTGACTTTATTTTTTTTTCTTTAAAAATGTTACAATTAAAATCCTTGGGCTTTGCAAAATATGCATGCTTCACAAAACACAGCCAGGGCAAAATCCTGGGTGCAAATCCTTCGGACTCAGGAATCAGGAGAGAGGGGGCAAGGAGAGGCTTCTTGGACAGGGGAAAGGCAAGTGAGTATGGAGTTGTGGACCAACTGTTTTGAGTAGTTGGGGCTCCCTACCCTGAGGACTCTCCAGAAACTGCAAGAATTTACCTTACATCAGTCCCTTGCAAGGACAAGGGAGTGATGAACCCATTTTGCCCCTTTTGTGGAGATTTATTTCCACTTCCCTCACTCTAGCCTAATTTTTCTGAACTCAAGCTGAACCAGCTTGAAGGGGTTTAGGAGGTCACGTGGGTGAGCAAAGCAGAGGCCCTGGCAGTGCTTGAGTAGAGAGCTGCCGGCCTTTATGGAGCATGGTCTACAGTAGCTGCAGATGAAATGAAAAATAGATCTGTGGCCAACACCATCCCAGTTCTGGCAAAGACCATAATGAAAGTCAGGTGCAGTATATCCTCCCAGCTCCCCTCAGTCCCCAGTTCTTGCACAGACGGCAAATGGTGGAAATGACTCCTCCTCCTAACTGATGGGTGGCCTTGGTGGCTGCCTCAGGTACTTCAGACCCGTTAACCATCCAGAGTTGTGGCTTGGCAGAAACATGAGGGATACCCCACCGAGGAGGCCATGGACCTTGCAAATCAATTGAACACATATATGTCGGGTTCAAAATAGTCCCTCTCTATCTCCTGCTCCTAGGGTAAAACAAAAAACAAGGTGTCATATAAGATTGCTTGCTTTAATCTTTGCCTGCAAATTAAATATGGAAAAGAAGGAAACTCTGAATATTTATATATTTTTAAATTTCTCTAAAAACACAATTGGATGTCAAAAGTCCTTATATCAAGGTACTGGTATTTTTTAATTTCTTTAATTTTTCCTTGAAATGTTCAATGACTATTATGTGATAAATTCTTGAGACCATAGTTCACTTTATAGGAGGTGCATTAGTCAACCTTTTGCCACTATAATGAAATACCCGAGGAGAAAGAGCTTTATTTTTTTTTTTTTCCACAGTATTGGAGGTGCAGGGTCTAAATACAGGCAAGCTCCACAGGTTTGCCTCTGGTTGTAATGTTCTTGCTGGTACGGTCCTGTGAACGTGCAGAGCATCACACTGCAAGAGACAGGAAGTATGCCCATCAGCCTTTCTCCTGCTCTCTTTCTCCTTATGAAGCCACCAAGATTCAGTCACGGGAGTTCCACCATAAGGACCTCACTCAATCTAATCACTCGCAGAGGCCCGGCTCAAAACACTACAATTAAATTAAGTTTTCACCCCTTTGGTGTACTTAACTTCTAACATTGCAGTTTCAAGACCTGCATATGAGTTCAGGGGCCAAATCATATTCAAACTAACAGGAGGTGAGTAGAAGATGAAAAGACTCAGAGCTTATTCACCCATTAATGAGACAAAGACAATATGTTGGGAATATGACACCTGTAAACAGTTTGTAAAGATACTTCTATGATTGTTGTTTACTGATTTATTCATATGAATAAAGTGTACAGAGAATTACTGATTAATTTTTCTAGGTATTTTGTATTTTCAGTTATTTTCTTCACGTTTTAAAGTGAAACAACTTGATCACAATTGCATCAAATGCTAAAGTGTCTCCAAAGTAACTAAAATCTGTTTTGTCCAGTGAGACTCTTCATTTCAAGAATGGAGCTTTCTGAATTTCTCATTGAACTCTAAAATAGCTAAGCCAAATTTGTCATTACATTTTGCAAGTTGGATGCTTAGGTTAAATTTGTCTTAACAGACTTAAGAAGCCAAGTCAATGACAGGCTAAAACTGGAGCACATTCTAAATGAATGAGTATTTTGTCTATGAATAAATATAATAGAAATTGGATTATTAGAAATGTGATTTCCATAAGCTAGAAATCAATTTATTTTCTAAGGAAGAACTAATACCTTCCATATAAGTCATCAAATTTAGATAGTATTATAATGCAAAAATATAACTCAAAGCATATTGAGTTTTGAATTATAATTTGAAGAACATTATTTCAAGATGTTTAGAAACTAATATGTTAAAATAATGAGAACCAGAATATTATCACACACCAATCACGTTTTTAAATGAAAAAACCTCTTTTCTGTATTTTGCAGCTTGCTTGCATAAATGAATTATGCATAAACAGGAAATATTGAATTTTATAAAATTAAAATTAATAATGTTCCTTTACAAACATATGTTCTCTCAATAGATATTAATTTATTAAAATTAATAACACTAAATGCTATCATATTTCAATGTTTAAATTAAATTTTAGTCTATTGTACTTCAATACAAGGCTACTCAAAGATTGTCAAATATTTTAATATATTGAATGTATTTAGCTATTCAATGTTTCAATGCTACTATTTTAGCTTTTAGTCAATTGAAATAATGTAATAAGTTTTTATTTTAAATGAGATTTATTGTGATTCCTTAAATGTATTGTTTTCAATTAATTCATCTTGAATTAATTCAATGTAAAACAGTCCTCAGTTTAAAATATATAACCATATGCATGTTAAAAAGGAATTACAGTAAACAAAACAATCAGCAGTTGTATTTTCTAATTCTGAGCATTCTAAAATAATCTTTCTAACCTTCTACCACGACACTTCTCATTCATCATATGAATTAGTTTAAGCTGTTACCTGTTATGTACACAGGCATACATGTATGCCTGTTATGTATACAAGGCATTTATCCTGCATCCTACCTTCACGTTGTAGCTGAGATAGGATAGCTTCTATTTTATTTTCAATATTCCTGTGAGGAAGAATTAGAATACTGAAATATGATGTGCCACGTTCAAAATTAGAATAAACACCTAACACCAATAATTAATGTTTAATATTATTTTTTACATGCTGTCTTCCTAGCTCAACTGCTTAGAATGCTATGCAGATAAATTGTTAAGCAAGTAACAAAATTCCACAAAATGAATCAGCTTGCATATGTGTGCTTTAGATACTATTGTATTATTATCGCTTCTCAGCCTTTTGGCTAAGATCAAGTGTAGATACCATTGTATTAATTATAAGAATTTATTATAGTGTATTTCTTCTGAAACTATCCTTTACAATAGTGAAAATCTACTAATAGATCTTATCCTAAGTAGAAAAAAATGCCAAATATGAACTTTCTTAGAATGAATAATCAGCTTTGGTGGGTTTTTCTTTATTCTTATTTTATTGTATTATTTAATATGATAGCTTTGCTAATTTCAAATACATTTGGATACAAAGAATGTTGCAAAACTCACTTCTGATTAAATATCTGACTGTATTAAGCTTTACACAAACACTCAAAAATCCAGGTTTTTAAAATTTTTCTCCCAAGTAATTTTGATTTATGTTTGATTGCCCTATAGGAGAAGCAAAATTTTTCCTCTACCCTCTTAGAGATTTTGGCTGAAGTCTGACAGAAAACAGATTGACAGGACATAAGCAAGGGTATGTATTTAAGTTTTACAAGACATGATACCCCATCATAAAAAAAAAAAAAAAAAGAGGACTCGATATGGCAAACCCTACATGATATGATTATATAGTATGCGGAGCAAAGGCAGGCAATCATGGAAAAGTAAATACAATGGTTTGCATGTGTTCCTCAAAAGTTCACATGTTGGATTAGACAGCTATTGTTTCCAGTGGGTTAAAGCCACCACTTGGGATGCATGAATCCAGTATCAGAGTGCCGATTTGACTACAGTGATTCTTCTCCCTATTCAGCTCCCTGGCAACTCACCTGGAAAGCAGCGGATGAGTTCCTGCCACTCATGTGGGAGATCCAGATAGAGTTCCTGTCTTTTGGCTTTAACCTGGCCCAGCTTGGTAGTTGGTTGTAGCCATTTAGGGAGTTAACCAGCACATGGCTGGTCTTCCCCTCTCACTTTGACACTCCTTTTCAAATAAATAAATAAATCTTTAATAAACAAATCCATATATTGGAATCTTAATCCCCAAATTCATGTGTTGATGGTTTTTAGAGGTAGGGTCTTGGGGAAGCAGTGAGGGTTTGGTCATAAAGGTAGAGGCCTATGATGGAATGAATGGTTCATAAGACCTGAGGGCACAAGCTTATTCTCTTGTCATGAGATGCCTTCTACTGTGTCATGAAACAGAAGGAAAGCCCTTACTATTGGACTTTCTTGTCATCAGGATTCTGAAAAGTGCTCTCAGTTTCTTTATAAATTACCCAGTCTGTGAAAGTTCTACTACAACAACACAACATGAACTAAAACAGTGACTAAATCATGCAGGAAGCTAAAACATGCTAAGAATTATTTTAACAAGTTCTGTTTGCACAGAATAATTTCCTGTCCCAACTTCCTGTCCTTGATGATAAGAATGCTACTAGGAGAGCTGGCATCTTTCATAATGGCGTTCTATGTTCTGCTTTCAGGAAGGAAAGGGGGAAGGTTAAAACACTCTTTTTGATCTGATGCTGGAATTTTCTTTTTCTTATTTCTTGCTTTTTTATTTTTTAAAGCATCTTTAGCTCAAAATAATCCTGCTGCCAAATGGCACATATTGGGGTCACATATTCTGCCATCCTCAAGGCATTAATGAAGAAAGTGAAATAAATGATTTGAGCACAACTACAATGAACTAAGCTGGATACCAAGCTTGAAGGATCCCTGAGCACACAAGGCCAGTTAGGCATCATACGTGACCTTAATCTTATTTTATTTGCAAACATAAATAAAACTTAATTGAACTGTTTTTTGTAAATGCCTATACTAAAGTAAAACAGAACTTAAGTTCAATCAATCTGAAAGAGCAACTAATGTGTAACATAAAACTAAGGATTTTCCAAATGAGATAGAGTAAAATAAGGCAACTCCTTAATTCTAATCTTCAATATTTTCTCTGCCTTATCTCACTATTAGTCCTCCTGAATTCCCAATCACTTCTGTTTTAGAGCTGTCCAATTCATGAATGCTATTTATTTCAATAAGTTTTTTGGAATGTTTGGTGTCAAGGCTGGTGCTATGACATAGAAGATTCAGCCTCCATCTCTGTGCTGGCATCCCATGGGGTCACCGGTTAGAGTCCTGGCTGCTCCGCTTCTGATCTAGCTCCCCAGTTGTGTGCAATGGAAAGCAGCTGAAGATGGCTCAAGTGCTTGCCCCCTACACCCATGTGGGAGCCCAGGTAAAAGTTCTTGGCTTCTGAACCAGCAGAGGGAAGATTCTTTCTCTATTGCTCTCCTTCCCTCCCTCTTTCTCTCTCTGTACCTCTGCCTTTCAAACAAACTGGTGTCTTGGTACTTTTTAAATTAATTGGCAAGGAGGCATAGTCAATAACAGATTAGTAGAATCAGTGACATTACAGGCTTTTTTCTTCTTTTTTTTTCTGCTCAGCATAACTGCTAACATTTGTGTTTGCAACAAGTTTTCTTTGCCTTAAATTTGTTTATTTGCTTACAGGTCTTTTTGCAAACTTGATTGTTTGGTTTTCTTTCTTAAGTACCTTATTTAAAAAATTACAAGATAAAAAAGTTTCTATAGAAGGTAAAGTATCCTTGACAGGATGGAGAATAATGCAATTATTTTTTCTACTCTTCTGGTAGAAACACTATTCACTCAGCTTTTCAGTGAATCTTTTTAGAACTAAAACAGAAAATACCATCATAACTACTACACATTACAAACTGTTCTTTATATTTTCTCTGAAGGATATCTTTTATGAAGAAAGGGTTACTCAAGTTTTTCAAGTTAAGGATGAAATGATAGGTAACAAATTCATATATTTGGTCATATACTTCAATTGCTCTTTTTCATGTGGTTTTTCTTTTTTTTTTTCTATTTTTGATTGCATTTTAGATGATTTTAGGAAGAGTTGAGTCTTACTGACTCCTAATAAAGTCCTTCTCTCATGCCCAAGAGCTTAAGAATCAAAGATTTGCCTTGTGCTGCAGCATAGAAACAAAGATAGTGATTTAGGTATATTGCTGTTTCTTTACTTATCGCAAATTTTTTTTATAAAGAGTTGGATGGAAAATTCCAAATACTCACCCCTAGCACAAAGACCTTTGTTAAAAAGGCAGTTGTGACAGGTGGGGAGTGCCACCTACTTCGCAAAACTCTTCTCTTAGACAACTAAGACTATCATGCAGGCCTAATTCTCTAGACTTGGCACTGTAAATTTCTCATACTGAAATTGGACATGACCCCCTAAAATCTATACGAAAATGTGGCCCCTTAAAGTTCCCCAGAAGTGCTATCTGGGGTGCCATACGATTTCACCATATACTTACTAATAAATCCCCAATATTAATAAGTCCAAGAGGATTCTTGCCTAATATTTAGAGAAGAATTCTAAATACCGGCACAGATAAACGAGGCAGCATGGTATTTTAGGCTTTTATTTAGTGGGAAAGATGCATAGGTGAGAGCTTTATTAAGAGAGAGAGGTAAATCTGGGTTCATACTGAGCACCAGGAACCAGCTACGTGGAGGAGCATCTAGGCCAGAAAGCCTAGGGCATGTGGCCCCAAGGTCATATGCCCTGGAGGCACAGGGCAATAGCAAGCCCCCTCCTGGCAGGAGGCCAGGGAAGAAGAGTAGGGCTGGAACATAATGTGTCCCAGGCTTTTAACCCACTTCCAAAGGGGAGTGGTTAATTAACCTGACTGGCTGGTGGGCACCCAGGTGTGGCCAGGTAGGGGCATGAGGTCACACAGGGCCATGGTGAAGGTATCAGGTAAGGCATGAGGTCACACAGGGGCGTGGCAAAGGCGTGGTCTTCCAGCTCACAAACCTAATTGATTTTAACCTGTATGCCTGCCTACTTTATTCCCCCTTTATGTTTCACACCTTAAAGAACTGACTCAGATATTTCACATGAACAGTATGTGTCAATTGCTATATTCAAACTACACTAAATGCTTTTAGGAGCCTCAGTTGAACACAAGAAGGATTAAGAAGGAGAAAACAATATAGATATGCTTGCTGGCTGTAAATATCACCCCATTAATAAACTTTCCTTTGGGATTTCTAGAAATAATATCAGTTAATGGTGCTAACATGAGGTCCAACTCTCATTTGTTTTGGAGTCATCTGATTTTGGAGATCTGGGGTATCTGGGCTACACTGAATCACAACCTTTTCATGGAAAAATATAAAGAATGTCTTTTTTGAATGCATAAACTTGACCATAAAGCATCAAAATAATAATAGGACTGTGCTGCTAAGATAACATGCATTAAAAAGACAAATAAATTGAATTGATGACCTTGATAAAATACAAATTATGAAATGTCCAAAAGTAAATTACAAGGACCTGAGGGTAGAGGGGAGAAAGATAAGGGAATTTGATCAGTTAACATCTGTACCAACAAAAAAGAACCTGTGTGTTGAACCCTTGACTTAAATACCATTACAACTGACCAAGGCCCTGTTTATGAAAAAACTTTCTAGAATGTTAACCCCAAACAATCCAGAAACAAAAAGTATTCTCTCTACAAACTTTCCTTTTATCCCAAAGCTTTTCTCACTTTAGGTTATCCCTACCCTTCTTATCCGAAGCCAGTTTCCCTTCAATGTCAACAATCTTTTCTTTCACGGAAGTTCAAAAAAATACTCATAGCTTTATTACATGAGGACATTTTTTCAACTGTTATCCACTTTTACTGATGGTAGTTGGCAGAAACATCTCCCAGGACCTGGTCCTTTCTCTGGTCAGCATCTGTAATGGTTCAATAAGCCCATTTATTTTAGAGATTCCCTTGGGTTTAAGAATTGTGAATTCATAGCTTCTAAGTTTTCACCCCTTAGCACTTATCCTAATATCACTTCCTTAACTTTTCAAAGTACTTACCTTATATTTGGGAATAAAAGATTTATGCACCGCAATAAAGGACAATTCCTTTGCTTTTCATATCCAAGGAAAACTCAATCTGTGTTCAGTTCAGTCTCATTCATTTGCAGATGCTCCTGACATTCCTTTCACCATTTCTATTATTTTCCTAAGAATCAAGGACAGCCACACTCCACTGGATATATTTGTAGTAGAGGGGCAATGTCTACAAATGTCCCAGTTACTTAACATAATGTCCATAAAGAGTGGTTTATATTGAGGTTAACAATGTCTTGGAACATGACATTGTGAGGCCCACTGCAGATGACAGCAAGAAACCATGTCAGTAAAATCTCATATATTGGCTCCCATTTATTTTTTTCTTCAATGGTTTAGGAGTCCCAGGCCATTGGCAACCACTTTGTGCTGTTTTTTTTTTTTTTTCTTTTTTTTTTCTGTTTTCATATATCCCCTTTCTGTTGTATATCCCACCATGTGTCTAACTCATCTCATTCCAACCCCCAATGATTCAGTTTCACATTACAACTTGTCAAATTTCTAACCTTTTTTCTTTTTCTTTCCAGTGTTTGCTTAAATAAATGTTATATAGAATAAAGGCTATGTATTGCTTCTTTCTTTATTCAACACTTAAATCTTCAAATCCATTTATTCCTCAAAAACATGTTGAAAAAGATGTTTTGATTTTAGGGCCACAGAAGGTCTCCTTCAATCTAAAAATCTATTGATTGAAAATTTTTAATTTTTTCAAATTTTATTTGAAGACAAAGACTGGCATCATCACATGCTGCTCCCAGACCGAATTTATTCAGAGAAAATAAATCCATAGAGGTGGGTGACCAAAGTCCTGCATGCACATTGATGGAACACTTGGCAGAAGACCCCAACCCCAGGGGCTGGGCCTTCTTAAGGAGGGCTAGGGATGGGGGTGGGGGTGGAGGCAGCAGGTGGAGGGGAATTCATGGAAATGGGTGGGGCCTTAGGAACCTGGAAAAGAATGCAGAGTGGGGTATGAAGGAAAAGGATGGATTAGAAGGGAGAGAGAGAGATGGGATGTTACTGAAGGGTTCTATGTGCTTGTTAATCCCCCAATGCCCACTATGGTGTAGGACTGAACCAGGCCAAGGCTGGGAGTTGATAACAACATCCCGGTCTCCCATTCAAGTGGAAGTGACCCAAGTACTGGTGTCATCACATGCTGCCTCCCAGGATGTACATTAGCTGGAAGTTTGAATTGGAAGTAATGTTGGGACTCAATTTGCATGCACTTCAATTTGGAATGCAGGCATTCCAAGTTGTGGAAGCTTAACAATTCTACCAAATGCCTGCCCCAAGGTTTTAAATATCAACTTATTTCTCTGTGGTATCTGAGTCAATAAAAGGCAAATTGTTAACAGATAAAGACTGTAGTTATATCTCTAGATTTGTCTAATAGAAAGCAAGCTGGAGTGGCAAAAGAAGTAGTATTTATTTCTTATGGTTTTTTCCATCCATTTCACAATTCCTGCCGTTATCTCATTAGGAGACACTGTCTTTGGTGTAGACTTAAACAAACTAGCTAACAGGGAAATATGAGACACAAGTCAGCTTAATGTCAGCATCTTTATTTAGAATTGAGGAGAATGATCTTACTTCATTGTATAATAGAAATAGGAAAACAATTCATTGAACTACTGAGCACCTAACATATTTTGTTCACTAAACTAGTACCTTTAATACATTGTGGAAAATAATCACCATTTGTTAGGAAAAGAGTTGCAGATTGGTGCCTCCTCTCATGGGGTACCAAAATGTTAGAAAAAGAGGAACAGAATAGAGAGGGGGCAGTGAACGAATTTACAACCAGACCGAATTTATTCAGAGAAAATGAATGCATAGAGGTGGGTGACCAACTGCCCTAATGCACATTGATGGAACACGTGGCATAAGGCCCTGACCCCCAGGGGCTGGGCCTTTTTAAGGAGATCTTAGGGATGTAGAGGTGGGGGGTGGAGGCAGCAGGTGGAGGGGAATCCATAGAAATGGGCGGGATCTTGGGAACCTGGAAAAGAATGCAGGGTGGGTATGAAGGCAATAGGGTGTGAGACCCAGTTGAGATTCCAAGGCAAAGAATACATTCCAATGTTTATCTATCTTTTGGGAAATGAGCAAGAATGGCTGAAGCTTATGTCCTTGTCCCATCACCATCTAACTTTTTTTTTTTTTTTTTTTTTTTTTTTTTTTTTTTTGACAGGCAGAGTAGACAGTGAGAGAGACAGAGAGAAAGGTCTTCCTTTGCCTTTGGTTCACCCTCCAATGGCCGCTGCGGTCGGCGTGCTGCAGCCGGCGCACCACGCTGATTGGAAGCCAGGAGCCAGGTGCTTCTCCTGGTCTCCCATGGGGTGCAGGGCCCGAGCACTTGGGCCATCCTCCACTGCACTTCCCTGGCCACAGCAGAGAGCTGGCCTGGAAGAGGAGCAACCAGGACAGAATCCGGCGCCCCAACCGGGACTAGAACCCGGTTTGCCAGCGCCGCAAGGCGGAGGATTAGCCTAGTGAGCCGCGGTGCCGGCCCACCATCTACCTTAATATATTGTGTGCATTAAGAAATACCTATTATTAAGTGTATTTTAAAGATAATCATAGTGAGGGTCAGATTATATACCTTTCTGAGGATCATAAAACTAACAAGTAGTATAAATGAAATTTCTTACCTCAAATATTTTACTTAAATCACTAAATTATCCTTTTTCTTTTTTTAGCCTTGGCCTGTTCATAAAAATTTAATATGTACTCCCAAAAATGTAGAGAATATAGTGATGTTGACTGTGTTTATGTTTTGAGAATGAAACTAGTCAAAATAAATGGATTGGGAAGTGAAATACTTTTTTGTCTTATTGAAATCATCTTTTCTCAACAAATAGATGGATTTGTTTTCTTTACTGCTAGTTCAAGAGACAATGCATTTGCTACCCACAAATCAAGAGACTTTTCTTAATTTTAGTATCATTTTATGAAATTTTGAAAATGTTAGATTTAAATAGAATATCTTTGTCCTTTTCAAAATCTTATCCAAAATGATATTTTTCTTGGGTAAGTTTAGCCCACAAGTTACAAGCAAATTCACAGACTCCTTATTTGAAACATTTTCTATTATTCATGTGGAGATATTTGAGGGGTCTTCAATTCGTGATAAGCATACATCGTTAAAACAAGAATGGATTTAAATTTTTTGTAACAAAATAAGTTTACTTTTAATTCTATTTTTCAATGAGCTTTTTGAAGTACCCTCATATAAAACACAAGTTTACATCCGATATTGAGATTATTCTAGTAGTAGAATCTACGAGTTGGCAGTGAGGTGAATGGAATGTTATTTTGGAGCAGTTCTCAAGGAATAATTCTCTTAAGATTAATTTTAATTTAAAATCAGAGAAGTTTGAATGACTGTGAGAAGTTATTGAGGAGAGTGAACCATGGGGATATTTTTTAAGATTGTAGGTAATTTTGAGGACCTTACTTCTAGGATAATTATATATTATTTGTATTTCTTATATATATACACATAGTCACTAGAAGTTTATTTTAAATTTAGCACTAAGCGGTGGTGCATTTGATATGAGAGCAGAGAAAAAAAAACCTAGTCATGACCAACCTTGTTAAAATTCTCTTTTTGGGATAAAAGGAATGAGAATTTAATTGTATTTTATGCTATCTTGATTGGACTCTGGTAGTAGCTATGAACAAAATAATAATGATACTATTAACACTTTTGCTACTGAAAATAATGACAAATATCCAACATTGTACCAGAAATACATTTAAACAAGATATATCATCATGATACATTTTTCTCCTCTAAGGGGAAATAGTTTGAAAAAATTCCTAAATTTCTTCATAACTTTTGAACCAATTTTCAAATATTAACACTGCATACCATAATTTCTACCTAATGTCACTCAAATTCTACTTCTGTATTGTATGACATTTATTGTGTCGGAGAAGCATGAGGTCAATTAATTTAATATACTTATTGATATCCAAATCTTAGCTCACTAACTTCATGAAGCACATCAGAAGAATGTTTATACAGGAAACCAGTAACTTAAATTTTGTATAGACTGACGTGTTAAAGGAACAAAAATAGAATTTCAAAATTCTAGAAGAAGGAAAGCCAATTTAAAGTGTTTACCTAGAAACCTCTTTAATGAATTCAAATTTAAAAGATATCAGAAAATTATTGGAAATAATGAAAAAAGATGAAAACACATCCTTTCCATGCCACACTGAGATGAAGCCAATCCAAGTGTTGTCCATTCTTTCATTTTGGCTTAAGTTTCTAGATCTGTTATTGCTGCTTGGTTGTGGTGGACACTGAATCCGGAGAGGCCTAGAGGAACTTCCTGAGCCTGCCTTGAATTTGAAAACCTGACTTTAAGTTTCAAATCCCTGGTAGCAAACACCCCAGCCCCAGGGCGCTTCTGCCTAAGGATCATTAAGGTGGTATAATAGGAGTGGCTAAGACCCTTTTGCATCACCACACCCCACCCCTTGCCCGCATCTGCTCATCTGCTCTGTACCATCCGCTCTGTACCTCAGCTATATACACACCTCCCTTTTACAATAAAGTGAGACCCTGCTTCGACTGGGCTCCACACCACGCCTGATTGTGTGTCCCCCCCCCCCCCCCCCCCCCCCCCCCCCCCCCCCGGTTTGGGGAAGGCTGAGTGTGGCGCACTTTCCCCTCCTCGGTCAAGGCAAGCTTCGGGCAGCCTGCCTAATTCTCTGGCAGTGGCGAGGAACAGTCACCGCACTTGGTGATGTGTGGATTTTTGTGCAGTCATTGTGAAGATAATTTTTGCTCAGTGGAACAGATAACAACCAAAGTTCATGGCCCTTTTAGATATTAGACATTTCTTACTTAACCAAAAAGTTACAAAATGTAAAACAACTCTCTTAATCAGCTGTCTTAGTCCATTTGGGAAGCTATTACCAAATACTTCAGATTGATTAATTGAAAAGCAATATAAATTCATCACTCATGAATGTGGAGACTACACAGTACAAGATCAAGTCCAGCAGATTTAGTGTCTACTAAGGGACAGTTCTTTTTAAATGGTACCAGCTGTGTGTCCTTAGACAAAGAAAGGGCAGAAGCAGAAAGAAGTCCTTAGTGCTCTTTTGTAAGTGCACCAATATCATTCACAAGGCGTCTACTTTAGTGACAAAGTCTACTCTTAAGGGTTTCATCCCTGGGTACTAACAAATCTGGGATTATATTCAATGTACAAATTTTTGAGGCAAATATACATTTAGAACACAACATTAGTGACACAATCTCATGATTTTCCCATGATATTGCTCAACAAATAATACCATGATTTTACTTCTTTATATTATGTTTCAACAAAGGACATGTGTATATGAAAGAATAGATGCAAAAAATTGTAGCATGAGATCATATGGTATTAGAACTACAGGGATGTTTAAGATGATGGCTATTGGCGAACATGGGTAGAGTCATTTAAAAATGCAAATGCTTTTGTAAGATATGGGCTGGTGTTTAATATAGCAGTTAAAATGCTGCTTGGAATGCCCATGTCCCATTTTGGAGTGCATGAGTTTAAGTCTCACTTTACATCCTGTTCTAATATTCTGCTAATGCAGACCCTGGCAAACAAGAGATATTGGCTCCAGTACTTGGCTCCTGGCAAAACATGGAAGACAGAGTGTCAGGTTCTTTGCTTCAACATGGCCCCACCCCTTGAAACGACAGGAATCTGGGGAGTGAACCAATAGTTTAGAGATAGCTCTCTGTCTCTCTCTCTCCTCTGATTCTCTGCATTTAAAATATTTAAAATAAAAATGTAAGAAAAAAACTTTTGCAAAAAAAGACTTATTAAAATATTTACAAACCAAAAAAGATGAGGAATGATACAGCTAATGATATAATGTAAGTTTAAAGAAATCAAAATATCTAGTATTATTTGCCTCTCTTCGGACTTTGAAAAGAATGATCTCTCAGTAAGATTAGATCAATCATTACCTTTTACAAGAAAAAGAAAGGAACAGACTACTTTGTAGCTGCTTTGAATTTATACCAAATTTGAACAGTAAGTACAGACATTTCACCCCCCAACAGCCACCACCACAGTAACAGTTTCCCAGTTGTTGCTATCTTACCTTAGTGTGGTACATTTATTGCAATTTATGAATATATATATAAATATATACAGTATTATTGACTAAAACTCATAGTGTACAGGGAAAGTCATATTGTTATGGTGCAGTTCCATGCATTTTGTCAAATGTGTGATGTCATGCACTCACCATTGCAACATGAAAGAATCGCACTGCTCTCAATTTTCTGCACTTCACCTGTTCTTCCACTTCTCTCTCCTGTGAAAGCTTGGTAATCTCTGTTCTTTATACTGGACACTTGTCTTTTCTAGAATGTCAGTTGGAATCATATCTTCTTTAGACTTTTTCTTCTTTAGCAAATAAATTTCTAACATATTTAGAAAAAAGGTATTAATATTTGTGGGGGTAGGCATTGTCGCATACCAAGTAAAGCTGTCACCTGCAATGCCAGCATTTGGGCATTGGTTCAAGTCCCAGCTCTTTACTTCCTATCCAGCTCCCTGCCTACAGCCTGAGAAAAGCAGCAGAAGGTGTCTCTAATGCCTGACCCCCTGACACACATGTGGAAGACCCGCAAGACGCTCCAGGCTCCTGGCTTAGACCTGGACCAGCACTGGGTGGTGCGGCCATTAGGGAGTGAAGTAGCAGATGGAAGACTTCTCTTGCTCTGTCTCTCTTTCACTCTGTAGCTCTTTCAAATAAATAAATAAATCTTTAAAAATCACAATAATTATACTTGTTTATAAGGTGTAGTGTGAGATTTTAAGACATGCATATCTCATGGACTAACACATCAGGATAAGCATTTCCCTCTTTGTTACTCTTTTATGACAAGTACATTGGAGAACCTTCACTTTCTTTGCTCAAACAGTGCATAATAACTTATTGCAAGCTATCGTCACTTAACTGCTGTATAGCAATAGGAACTTATGTATTCTGTCTAACTCTGATTTGGTACCTGTGACCCAAACTCTCTTTATCCTCTTACCCTTCCTAGCCTCTACTAAACACTATTCTTTATTCAGGTTGAAACTTTTTAGCGTCTGTTTAGGAGGCAGAGCATAAGGTATTTGTCTTTCTGTGTTTGGCTTATTTTAATTAACAGAATATACTCCAGTTCCATCTATTTTATAGCAATTGACAGGATTTCATTTTTTATTGCTCAATGATATTCCACTATATATGTCTTCCACACTTTCTTTGTCCATTCATTTGTTGATGGACTCCTTGGTCGATTCAAGATCTTGGCTATTTGTGAATAGCTTTGCAACAAACATGGTGGTGCAAGTATCTCACTAATATAATGAATTTATATATTTTGTATATATACCTAGTAGCAGGATTTCTGGATCAAATGACAGTCCTGTTTCTCATTTTTTAAGGAAACATCATACTGTTTCCCATAGCAGCTGTATTATTTTCCATTCCTTCCACCAGTGTTTAAGAGTTATGCTTTTCTAACCTCATTGACATGTGCTACTTTTGGTCTTTTAGGTTATAGCCATTCTGACTGGAATGAGGTGATATGTCATTGTGGTTTGATTTGCAGTTCCCAGAGTGCTAGTGATATTTTATATACTTATTGGTCTTTTGTGTTGTTTTGAGAACTGTTTATTCTGGTTCTTTGCTTACTTCTTAACTGGTTTTGTTTGTGTGTGTATATGTGGGGGGGGGCATTGTGGTTTTTTTGAGTTCCTGATATATTCTGGATATTAATCCTTTGTTGGATATGTAGCTTACAAATATTTACTCCCATTTTGTTGACTGTCTCTTCACTTTGTGGATTGTTTCCTTTGCTGTGAAAAAGCTTAGTTTGGTGTAATTCTATTTGTCAGTTTCACCTTTGTTACCTGTACATCTTGTTCCATTTCTTGCTATGTGCATTTAGGGTCCTTCCATGTCTTTCACTGAGTTTGCAGATAATTTTCTTAAATACTGAATACTACTACATTGAGTTGATGTTCTTTGTTTTCTCTACCATTCATCTAGTAAGGGGTAGTCTTGGTTGCCTCCAATATTTGACAATATAAATAAAGTGGCAAGAAACATTTCCCAGAAAGTTTGTATACGTATAATCTTGGGCTTGTGTAAGTTTTCAATTCATTTTCACTAACGCCAAGGAACACAATTGCTGGATAGTAAGATAAGAATAGATATAGCTTTAGAAGAATTTGACATTCTATCTTTCAAAGTGGCTATAATAATTCGAATTCCCATCAGGAATGAGTGAAAATGCATGTTGCTGTTTAACCTCATAAACACTTCATCTCACGTACTTTCCATTTAATAACAAGTATGATATAAAATTCCCACTAACATTCACAAAAAATCATGGATGAAATTCACATAGCTTACAACAAACTACACATAAAAGAAAAATTTAAGTGTATTTTAAATACAACAATTTGTATTTCAATGTGTAAGTGCTTGAAGTTGAGTAGTCTCATAGCAATGTGTAGAAATAAAATACTTAGACTTTTTACTGAGAATGTAAGTCCATAATTACAAACTGCTACCATTCAATTTTATGAATGATCAAATATCAGAATGATGAATTTTTTGAAATATGATCAAAACTTGGCAAAAATTCAAAATGAAATAAAATGAAGTCTTCTTCCCAATTATGGTTCACTTGTTTTAGTAAAACTTCCAAAATGTATTTAAGAACGATGCTAAAACGTGGGATTGCATCAAATTGAGAAGTTTCTGTACTGCAAAAGAAACAGTCAGGAGAGTGAAGAGACAACCGACAGAATGGGAAAAAATATTTGCAAACTATGCAACAGATAAAGGGTTAATAACCAGAATCTAGAAAGAAATCAAGAAACTCCACAAAAACAAAACAAACAACCCACTTAAGAGATGGGCCAAGGACCTCAATAGACATTTTCAAAAGAAGAAATCCAAATGGCCAACAGGCACATGAAAAAATGTTCAAAATCACTAGCGATCAGGGAAATGCAGATCAAAACCACAATGAGGTTTCGCCTCACCCCGGTTAGAATGGCTCACATACACAAATCTACCAACAACAGATGCTGGAGAGGATGTGGGGAAAAAGGGACACTGACCCACTATTGGTGGGAATGCAAACTGGTCAAGCCACTATGGAAGTCAGTCTGGAGATTCCTCAGAAACCTGAATATAACCCTACCGTTCGACCCAACCATCCCACTCCTTGGAATTTACCCAAAGGAAATGAAATTGGCAAACAAAAAAGCGGTCTGCACCCTAATGTTTATTGCAGCACAATTCACAATAGCCAAGACCTGGAACCAACCTAAATGCCCATCAACGGTAGACTGTATAAAGAAATTATGGGATATGTACTCTTTAGAATACTATACCGCAGTAAGAAACAATGAAATCCAGTCATTTGCAACAAAATGGAGCAATCTGGAACACATCATGCTGAGTGAAATATGCCAGTCCGAAAGGGACAAATATATGTTCTCCCTGATCGGTGACAACTGACTGAACACCAAAAAGAAAACCTGTTGAAGTGAAATGGACACTATGAGAAACGGTGACTTGATCAGCATAGCCCTGACTGTTAATGAACAACTTAATACATTATCCTTCTTAGTAGTTTTTTTTTTTGGTCTGTTCTACTTAATATGACTGGTTTAATTCTGTAATTAATACACAGTTATTCTTAAGTGTTGAAAATTAACTGAAATGTGATCCCTGTTAAACATAAGAGTGGGAATAAGAGAGGGAAGAGATGTACAGTTTGGGACATGCTGAAGCTGACTTGCCCCAAATGGTAGAGTTAGAAACATACCAGGGGACTCCAATTCAATCCCATCAAGGTGGCATGTACCAATGCCATCTCACTAGTCCAAGTGATCAATTTCAGTTCACAATTAATCATAATGAAAGGACTAAGAGTCAAAGGGATCTCATAAAGAAGTCTAGTACCTGCTAATACTACCTGATAGAATAAATAAAGGGGAGAGTGATCCAACATGGGAAGCGAGATACACAGCAGACTCATAGAATGGCAGATGTCCTAAACAGCACTCTGGCCTCAGAATCAGCCCTAAAGGCATTCAGATCTGGCTGAAAAGCCCATGAGAGAGTATTTCAGGCATGGAAAGCTAAGACATTCTGGCAAAAAAAAAAATCATCTAAATGAAAGATCTCTGTGAGTGAGATCCCAGTGGAAAGGAGGTACCTTTCTCTGAAGGGAGGAGAGAACCTCCACTTTGACTATGACCGTGTCTAAACAAGATAAGAGTCGGAGAACTCAAAAAGCTTCCATAGCATTGGAAACTCATGACTGGTGCATAGGGAGATTACTGATGCCATAGACAGGAGTGTCAATTGGTAAAGTCAACAACAGGAGTCACTGTGCACTTACTCTTCATGTAGGATCTCTGCCCTTAATGTGCTGTACATTGAGATTTAATGCTATAATGAGTACTCAAACAGTATATTTCACTTTGTGTTTCTATGGGGGTGCAAACTGTTGAAATCTTTACTTAATGTATACTAAACTGATCTTCTGTATATATAGAAAATTGAAAATGAATCTTGATATGAATGGAAGGGGAGAGAGAGCGGGAAAGGGGAGGGTTGCGGGTGGGAGGGAAGTCATCGGGGGGGAGGAGGATGCCAATGTAGTCCATAAGCTGTACTTTGGAAATCTATATTCATTAAATGAAAGTTAAAAAAAAAATGAGTAAAGGCAAGAGGATGGTAGAGGGGTGCTCGCAGGCTGGCTGTCAGGCCACCAAGTACTGCTGGGGCAATGGCGCATAATCCAGGTCTCCTACCCAGCTATCCTCACCCAGCATGGTCAGTCAGGCATTACCAATTTTACAGCTTGGAGAAAATTGCTAATACTCTGTTTCCCAACAGTCTCTATCTAAATTAGGTGAGCAAATACCTATGAAGACATGTTAGCAAATAAAACAACAAATGAACTAAAAAAAAAAAAAGAACAATGCTAAAACGTAAATACTTTTGATTGTTAGTTATCAATAGGTCATTAACCAACAAAACTATCTTCTAGAACATTTGAATGCCATCAAGGACATGGGATTGCCCCATACAAGATAAGTTAGCTAGTGAGTCTGGCCCTGGGTTATAAATTTCCCTGCCTCAATCCATCAGTGTAATAACCAATATTACCCTCATGTTAGCAAAACATTCCACATTGGGATGTGCTTTTCCAAAAATAATGATTGAAATGTATTACCTTAGGCAGCTAAACTTATTAATTCCAAAATATTCTTATATAAAGAACTTAAGCAGTACTAAACCTAAAACTTTAGATATTAATGAAAGTTCAATTTCATTTCAGCACAGTTAACTTCAAATTCATAATTTTATATAGTTCAGAAATATCTTTCATTATTTGATGAGGCTGAGTTGATATTTCTTTATTAACTTTAATTCTCCTGTTATGTTTTCTCTTTATTTCACTTGTATCTATGTCATGCTTTTATTACTAAGTATCTAATTCCCTACTAAATATTATTTGTATTACTTTTGAAAAATATTCTTGCCTTGAGATTTACTATGTTATTTAGATTTTTACTTTTTGGTCTTCAGATAATACTCTAAGTAATGGAAATCACATCATACTTTTTTTTTAAAAAAAAAGATTTATTTACTCATTCATGCATTTATTTTATAAAGGTAGAAAAACAGAGAGAGGGAAAGAGTGAGATACCTCCTATCCATTAGCCAAAGGGATGAAACTGCCAGTCCTGGGGTAGGCTAAACTTAGGAACCAGGTGCACTCTGTTCTCCAACACATGTGGTACAGGCCGAAGTACTTCAGTTGCTTCCCAGGCACATTAGCAGGAAGCTAGACTAGAAGTGGAGTAGCTAGGACTTGAATGGGCACTCCATATAGGATGGCCATGTCCCAAGCTTCAGCCTAACCTGTTGTACCACAGGGCTGACCCTTCATCACACATTTGAGAAAGAAAATAATGAAATCAAAGGAAATTTCAGGAACATTTATTATTTAAATTTTGCAAATTCAATAGGAAATAAATGTAATAAACATTAAAAATAAATGGAGGGGGGCGGCGCTGTGGTATAGTGGGTAGAGCCACCGTCTGCAGTGCCAGCATCCCTTATGGGCACTGGTTTGAATCCTGGCTGCTGCACTTCTGATCCAGTTCTCTGCTCTGCCCTGGGAAAGCAGTGGAAGATGACCCTCATGGGGACCTTGTAGAAACTCCTGGCTCCTGGATTTGGATCAGCCCAGCTCCAGTCGTTGTGGCCATCTAGGGAATGAACCAGCAGATGTAAGACTCTTCTCTCTTTCTACCTCTGCCTCTCTGTAACTCTGCATTTCAAATAAGCAAATAAATATTTTTTAAAAAATAGGAGAGGCAAATATTTTGCCTAGCGGAGGCTGGTTAGGATGTGCACTTCCTCCATCAGAGTGCATGGCTTTGATAACAAGCTGCGCTGCAGAATCCAGCTTCTTGCTAACACAGATCCTTGGAGGCAGCAGTGACGGCTCCAGTGGTTGTGCTCCCAATTGTGTCAGAGAGCTGGATTGAATTTCTGATTCCCAGTTGCTAGCTTTGGCCTTAGCTCAGTCCCAGCTGGAGGCATTGGAGAGTGAACTAGGGATAGGTATTTTTCCATCAGTCTTTATCTCTCTACTTCCCAAATAAATACATACATATAAAAAATGATAAAATAAGTACAAAAGAAGCCATTAGAAATTTATAGTCTAAAGATATGAAATTTTTATTCAGTGTAGTGATATAACCATAATAAGAATAGATAAAGAAATTAACAAAAAACAACAAATAGCCTTTGGGGAATTAAGAGTGAATGATTTCTCTCTGAGGGGTAGGGTTGCAGTAGATCGATAATAATTATGAAGTACCTGCACTAATTTCCAAGGGGACAGTAGTAATTCTGAGAAACAGAGAACTCAAGAGTAGGAGTAACTCTGGAAAATAATAAACTTCATTTACCTTTGAGGTCATCAAACAGATTGGAGATCTTAGCAATATTCTAGGAATAAAATTTAATAAAATTGTGATATCCATTTTAAATGTCTTTGAATCTCTTGGTTTGAGTTTCCAGAGAAACATCCCACAGTCAGTTGGAATATATTATTAAAATTCTTGTGGCATGGTTTGCTAAAATGTAGAAGAAAATGAAGAGAAGAGAATCACAGTTATAGAAAATTAAGGAAGGCCACCGCTGTTGCACAGTAGGTTAACCCTCTGCCTACGGCGTTGGTATCTCATATGGGCTCTATCCTGGCTGCTTCTCTTCCGATCCACCTCTCTGCTATGGCCTGGGAAACCAGTAGAGGATGGCCCAAGGGCTTGGGCCCCTGCATGCACATGGGAGACTTGGAGGAAGCTTCTGGCTCCTGGCTTCAGGATCGGCACAGCACTGGCCTTTGCAGCCATTTAGGAAGTGAACCAGCAATGAAAGACCTTTCTCTTTGCCTTTCCCTCTCACTTTCTGTAAATCTACCTCTCAAATAAATAAAATAAAAATCTAAAAAAACCCAGAAATTTGAGGAATACTTAAATTCAAGGAAGAAAATGAGAACTTACCGAGTAGCATCATCATCCATTGTATTACTATTAGCTGAGCATCAGTTTACTCCAGTCCTTACCAAGGATTCAGGATACTGTGGAATAATCACAGGCATAAACAGAGGATGACGATGCATAGATAGAGCCTGAAGATTCCTCTGATTTTGGGTGGGGACTGGTCCTAAGTTAGATTAGATTTCCCCACGTGTTAGACAACAAGTTAAGTGTTTAAAAAGATGCTGGAGATTATTTTAGTAGAGACAAAAGGTGAAAAGTAAGCTCTAGATGAAACATTCAAGAAATCCTGAGTGTCTTCCTTAATGAATTTTTTTTAAAACAGGAAAATCAGCAAGTTCTTAGATTCTCGGATACATGATAAGCCTGTATGTTCATGTAAGGCACAGCTTACGTATTTGCTTAAAATAATGTATATAGTTGATTATTGGTTCTATACATGCTTATGAAATGGTACATAAAAGCATTTAGGAAAGCAATAATTTAGTTAATTACATTTCATGTTATTTATGTCTTTTGAGAATGATGTAATAATCATATTAATTTAGGAAATTAAATATATTTATGAAAATATTCAACCCACCCATTTTAAATTGTGTTCTACTGCGAAATCCTAAAGAGAAAATTATACTCCTCGATACTTAAAACTAATTTCCAGTACAATCCTGAATTAATACATTGAATAGTTTAAAAAAAATGAAAGGTGATAACTTGCTTTGCTTTTCTTGTAAGTCTACTTTAAGTAAGGTAAAAATGAAATTCTAAACACTATTTACAGTTTCTATGTAAAATATACTGCTATAAGCTTAGCCCAGACCAATGCTTAATATTTTGATTCTAGAGTCACCATGTATAAGCATAAATGTAGCTTTTCAAAAATCAGGATCATTATTTCCTGGACTAGTGCTAAGACATTAACCCTAAAGAAAGATCATTTCATTCAAATAAATATGCATAAGTGCTTCACTTTTTTGTTAGCTGACTAAATTTTATAGTAATTTGATCAACTTTAAAAATAAATCGCCCTTAAAAATCCTCACAATAACTCACTCTTGTTCGTTGTTGGAATTTGTAATTAAAGTATTGCATTCCTTGAAGGCATGTATAGCAAATGAGTTTTTGTCTTTTTTTCCTCACAACAATGTATGAACTTTAAAATAATTAACTAGGACTATCAAACTAGTGACAATCAAAAACAGTAAAAAAAACTTTTGATGTTACAATTTTTCTGGACATTTTTGGTGTGATGTTACTTATACAATAGAATTAATAGTCTTTCATAACTCTAAACTCTTAAATTGGTTCTAATCATTCATTGTGGGACAAAGGTAACATGTAGTTTGCATATACACTAGCACTTATTAATCAGAATCATTAACAGAGCTATACAAATTAAAGGGTAGGCCTATATCACATATGATGCTGGCTGTGTGTTATATATTTCCTTGATTGTGTTGAGGTATGTTCTTTCTATACTCATTTTGGAAAAGGATTTTAGCAGGAATGAATGTATTTTATCAAATGATTTGTCTTCAGCTATTGAGGTAATCATGTGATTGTTATTCATTACTTTTTAATGTGATCACATTTGTTGGTTTCCATATCTTGAATCATCTGTGCCTCCCTGGGATAAATCCCTCTTGGTCCAAGTGGATGATCTTTTTCATGTGTTGCTGTATTCATTAAGCTAGTGTCTTCTTGAGGATCTCTGCATCAATATTCACCATAGATATTTTATAGCACTCTTCCTTTGTTGTAAGATTTTTCTGGTTTTAGAATTAAGGTGATTCTGGCCTCAAAGAGGGAGTTTGGGAGGATTCCCTCCTTTTCAATTGTTTTGAATAGTTAAAGGACAATTGAGATTAGCTTATTTATTTATTTATTTATTGACAGGCAGAGTGGACAGTGAGAGAGAGAGACAGAGAGAAAGGTCTTCCTTTTTCTGTTGGTTCACCCCCCTATGGCCGCTGCGGCCTGCACGCTGTGGCCAGCGCACCACGCTGATCCAAAGCCGGGAGCTAGGTGCTTCTCCTGGTCTCCCATGTGAGTGCAGGGCCCAAGCACTTGGGCCATCCTCCACTGCTCTCCTGGGCCACAGCAGAGAGCTGGCCTGGAAGAGGAGCAACCGGGAACAGAATCTGGTGCTCCGACCAGGACTAGAACCCCGGGTGTCGGCGCCACAGGTGAAGGATTAGCCTATTGAGCCGCCGTGCAGGCCAATTGAGATTAGTTTTTAAAAAGTTCGGTCAAATTCAGCAGTGAAGCCATTCAGTCCTGGGCTTTTCTTTGTTGAGAGTCTCTTTATTACTAATTCAATCTCCATTTGAGTTATTTAGGTTTCCTATGTCTTCATCACAAAATTTTGGTAAATTGTGTGTCCAGATAGCTATCCATTTTAACACTTGTTGGGAGAAATCTGTTTGAGTAATTCCTACTGATTCTTTTTATTTTAGTCAAATCAGTTGTAACAATTCATTTTCATCTCTAGTTGCATTAAGTTAGGTCTTCTCCATTTTTTCTTTATTGGCTTGTTGGGCCATTTTTTAAATCAATTTTGTTTATCTTTTCAAAAAAAGAGCTTTTCATTTCACTGATCTTTTATGTGTTTTTTTTTCAATTTTGTTTATTTCTTCCTTAATTTTATTATTTATTGCCTTCTACTAATTTTGGTTTTGTTCTTATTTTATTAAGAACTTGAGATGAATTGTTAGAAAAATTATTTGATATTTTTCAAATTTCTTGATGGAGGCAATAATTACTATAATATTTCTTCTTAACACTACTTTGGTTTTATCCTCTAAATTTTTATATGTTGTATTCTCATCTTTCATAAAAACATTCCAAGGAATTTTTTATTTCACTTTTGATTTCTTCTAGACTCACTGTTTATTAAAGAACATGTTGTTCAATCCCATGTTTTTGTATATTTTCCAGTGTTATTAATTTTTAACTTCATTCCATTTTGGTAAAAAAGATACATGGTATGATTTAAATTTTTGAGGGGCCAGCACCATGGCTTCCTTGGCTAATCCTCCGCCTGTGGCACCAGCATCCCATATGGGTGCCGGGTTCTAATCCTAGCTTCTTCTCTTCCAGTCTAGTTCTCTGCTGTGGCCTGGGAGGGCAGTGAAGGATGGTCCAAGTGCTTGAGCACCTGTACCCATGTGGGAGACAGGGAGGAAGTGCCTGGCTCCTGGCTTCGGATCTGTGTAGCTCTGGCCATAGTGGCCATTTAGGCAGGTGAACTAATGGAAGGAAGACCTTTCTCTCTGTCTCTCTCTCTCTCTCACTGTCTAACTCTGTCAAATAAAATTTTTTTTTTAATTTGTTAATGCATGGTGTATGGCCTAGCATATGGTCTATCCTAGAGAATGTTTTAATGTTGATGAAAAGAACATGTATTTTGCAGCTGTAGGATGAAATAATTCTGTGGATTTCAATTAGGTCCATTTGGTCAACAGTGTACATTAGCTCTGTTTTTTTCTTAATTTTTTGCCTGCTTGATCTGTACATTGATGAAAGTGGGCATTGAATCTTCCATTATGATTATATTAAAGCATATGTCTCCCTATAGAATAATTGACATTTTATTTTAAATAACTAGGTGCTCTAGCATTGGGTGCATATACATTTGCTATAATCACATCTTCCTGTTGAGTTGATCCCTTAATCATTACATAGCCTTCTTTGTCTTTTTTAACATTTTTTGTCTCAAAGTCGGTTTTGTCTGATATTAAGATAGCTACTCCTGCTCGTCTTTGATTTCTATTTGCATGGACTATATTTTTCTATTCTTTCACTTTTAGTCTGTGAGTATTTTTGCTGGTGAGGTGTTTTCTCTTAGGCAGCATATAGATGAGTCTTGCTTGTCAATCCTTTCAGCCAGTCTGTATCTTTTAATTGGAGAATTAAGTCTATTTACATTCAAGATTATTATTAATACCTCATGACTTGGTTTTACCATTTTTATATAAAATTCTAATTTTTGTTTTGGATCTCTTTTATACTATTATTAGGAGGTTTTTCTGCTTTCACATTCTTTTATGATGCTGATTATCTTTGTTCCTAGTGTAGTACATCCTTAAGTATCATGTGCAAGTCTGGTGAGGTGATGACATTCTTTCGAGTTTTGTTTCTTTTGGAAGATCTTTATTTCACAGTGGATTTCCCCCTCTGACAAAATCTATCAGAGGTGCATGGGCTACCACAGCCCCCACTCACTTTATTCTGGGAAGATGGCATTTTTCCTGCTGGTGGATGTGCACTGTGGTTGGGGGAGGGGAAGGAAGCAATAAACCCTCCATTCACAGTTAAGTGGGCACCTTACCTTCCACCAACTTGACTGCCTGGGTTCAAAGTCGGTGGGGACCACAAGTCTTATCCATACAACATCACCAGTGGAACATGGGCTTCTGCAGATTCTTCTTACCTCACTCTGGATAGATACCCTCCTTGTGAGCTGCCAGCCATGGAAGCTGCTAGTAGTGTCCCATGAGCTGTTCTGTGTCTGAACAGTCCCTTTTGTTCTTTGGAGTCTCTCTTCTTTCTTGTAGACTTTTCACTAAGAACTTCTCTCCAACTCTCTCCCAGGAACACAGACCCATCCCTGTTTCTGGTATCGTCCCATGATCAAAATCAGTATATTTTTCCCTATTTAGTTATCATGGAATCCCCAAAATTTCTTTTTTTATTATTATTATTATTTATTTGACAGAGTTAGTGAGAGTGAGAGAGAGAGACAGAGAGAAAGGTCTTCCTTCCATTGGTTCACCCCCCAAAATGGCCGCTACAGCCAGAGCTACACTGATCCAAAGCCAGGAGCCAGGTGCTTCCTCTCGGTCTCCTATGTGGGTGCAGGGACCCAAGCACTTGGGCCATCCTCCACTGCCTTCCTGGGCCATAGCAGAGAGCTGGACTGGAAGAGGAGCAACCGGGACTAGAACCCAGTGCCCATATGGGATGTTGGTGCCGCAGCGGAGGATTAACCAAGTGAGCCATAGTGTCAGCCCCCCCCAAATTTCTTATAAGACTGGTCTGATGGTGGAGAATTCTCTGTTTTTGCTTTTCTCAGAAATATCTTATTTGTTCTTCTGTTCTAAAGGATAGCTTTACTGGATATAATATTCTTGATTAGAATTTTTTTTCTTTTAAGGCCTGGAATATAAATCACCTACTCTCTTCTGGCTTGTAAGATTTCTGTTGAGAGGTCTGTCTGCTTTTAGTCTTACCGTTTTTTCTTAATTAGTAATGTGATACTTTTCTCTTATTCTCTGTAGGATTCTTGTCTTGTCCTTAAATTTTGAAATTTTGACTGCAGTGTGGCTTGGAAAAAATTTAGTTTGGGCCTGAATCTGTTTGGGGTCCCTTGAACTTCCTGTATCTGGATGTTCACGTCCTTTTCAAGACTTGCGGAGTTTCAGCCATTATTTCATTTAGTAGTCTCTCGATGCCTTTTCCTTCTCCTCTTTTTCTAATGTGCATAGAAGAGATAATTTTTGAGAGTAGCATCCAATGTGCTTCTGATTCCTGAATGAAAACACTATTTCTTTGTTTTAGAGATTTTTGATATCATTTGAATCAGTGCTAAAAGTTGCTGTGGATTTGTTCTAATATATAATTCAGTATTTCACAGTTGTGGGAAAACAATGAAATATTACTTTTTTCTTATGCAAAACGCTTCTGGATAGAAAGTATAGAAGCAATCATATGCTTCAAAATGGATCAGAAAATGTTAAACTATTTTAGCAAAATCAATTTAAATATTAAATATTTTATGTACAGTGTTCCCTCATTCTATAGAGATTACAATTCAAGATTCTCAAGGAATGCTTCTAAATGTAGATACTACCAAAGACTAGAAATGCTATCATCTCCTGTTTTCTCAGGTCCATTATCAGGGAACAGAGAAGCCAGGACTTGAACTGACACTCCTAATGGATGCCAACAACACAGATGGCAATTTGATCTGCTATGCCATGACACCTGACCCTTTAATACCTTGTTTGTTGTTGAAAAAGCCACTATTTTTTTCATTTTGAGTTACAACAGCAAAATCAGCAAAAAATTTCTTTTTCCTTTGTTACAATTTCATAGATGGGAGATTCATTTTTTCCAGAGATCTTCACGACTTCAGTATACAATGTTTTTTTTTTTTTTTCTCAAAAAATTGAGAACTACAACTTTTCACTTAAACACTTGATGGCTTGTCTTGTGCTTTAGAGCTTTTAGTAAGTAGAACAAGGACTACTTGAACACAAGCACAGCAATAACGTGACACTGGATTGATAACACAGTGGACTCCAAAATGGCTAAAAGGTGGGTCTCATATACAGCACGGATATGCTGAACAAATGAGAACTTCACTTGGGCAAGAGTACGCTGACATCAGGAGTTATCACATTGCTGGTGGTTTGCAACTCAAAAGTTATTTATTTCTGGAACGTTCCATTGAATGTTTTTGGATTTTGATTAACCCCAGTTAACTGAAACTGCAGAATGAGAAACCAAGGGTAAAGGAACACTATTAATGCCCATTCATTTTTTAATATTCTCGCATGGAAATGGATGGTTATCGCAAGTGAATTTATCCCTTTGAATATTTATAATTTGCAGTGAAATCCAGCCATTTATAGAGACTTAAACTTCACTCATTGTTTAGCTTTTTCTCTGTGGAATTTAACACGGCCTTCACTGAGTCCAGACTCAGTAAATATTTATAGATTGTGGCACTGCAGATTTAAAGTTTTCTTTACATTTAAAATTAGGTATTATGGGCCGGCGCCGCGGCTCACTAGGCTAATCCTCCGCCTTGGGGTGCCAGCACACAGAGTTCTAGTCCCGGTCGGGGTGCCGGATTCTGTCCCAGTTGCCCCTCTTCCAGGCCAGCTCTCTGCTGTGGCCAGGGAGCGCAGAGGAGGATGGCCCACGTGCTTGGGCCATGCACCCCATGGGAGACCAGAAGAAGCACCTGGCTTCTGCCTTCGGATCAGTGCGGTGCACAGGCTGCAGAGCGCCAGCCGCAGCGGCCATTGGAGGATGAACCAACGGCAAAAGGAAGACCTTTCTCTCTGTCTCTCTCACTGTCCACTCTGCCTGTCAAAAAAAAATTAGGTATTATGAAATCATTCTATTCAGTATTTCTTTTTTCAAAACAATGATAAAAAGCAAAATAATAATATCATACATATTACATAACAAATCAAAAATATAGTAATTCTCCATGTGAGCAATTTTAAAATAAATTACCTAAAAATGCCAATGAGGGACAAGTATTTGATTATTAATATGAACTGTATTAAACATTGAATATAAGAAATATGTTCTAGAGCATCAACTTACGACTATAACATTAAGTTTAATATTAAGTCTGCCAAGGGGCCAGCGCTGTGGTGCAGCAGGTTAACAACCTGGCCTGAACCGCTGGTGGGATCCCATATAGATGCCAGTTCTAGTCCCGACTGCTCCTCTTCCGATCCAGCTCTCTGCTGTGGCCTGGGATAGCAGTAGAAAATGGCCCAAGTCCTTGGGTCCCTGCACCCACATGGGAGACCCAAAAGAAGCTTCTGGCTCCTGGCTTCGGATAGGCTCAGCTCCAGCCATTGAGGCCATCTGGGGAGTGAACCAGCGGATGGAAGACCTCTCTGTCTCTGTCTCTCTTTGTAACTCTCTTTCAAATAAATAAAAAAAAAACTTATGTCTGCCAAAAGGTTAAAAATAATTTGTTATCTGGTTAAGAGGTTATTGAAACTGAAACTTATCTGCTTACAACAAATGAGATGCAATGTTGGGTTTCCTTGGGAAAACATGAACATTTGAAAATTTTAAAAATTACTTAAGTAATGGATATTTGTTAGAATTGATCATCAAGAACATCATAATTTATACTTTTTCATTTTAAATATTAAGACCATTTCTTGAATATTTTCCCTCTTAAATTCACTGTAAATGAACTTAGGTATTTGGTTCAGAGGTTAAGATGTCACTTGTGATACCACTGTTCTATGTAGGAGACTGATTCAAGATTCAGTTCCTTTGCTTCTAATCTAGCTTCCTGCTAATGTGCATCTTGGAATATAGTGGTGATGGATCAAGTAGTTGAATCCCTGCCATCCAAATGGGAGATCAGGATTGAATTCCTGCTCCTGTATTTGATCTGGTCCACCCCTGGCTGTCGCAGACATTTGGGGTGTCAACTAGCAGAAGGTAGGTCCATTCGTAGGGAGCAGGATAAAAACTGGAGAAGCCAGGAGTTGAACTTGATCTCCTTGTCTTTCTGCCTTTCACATATAATAAAAATAAATTTTTAAAAATTGAATCCTTGCATTTTCTCTTTACAGTAGATATCAATATTCCTTTCAAAGTATAATTTTTCTAGTACTTATGGATATTTTCCTCTGCTGCATAAAGTTTAGGTGGGTTAAATTTACCCAAGGCCTCAGCAGAGCAGTTAAAACAACTAGCAAAATCACTTTAATGAGATGTATACAGTTATATCTTATTTCCATCTTTGCTGGCATTTCCTATCCTTCCCTATTCATCACAGATCTAGTAATACTGATCGTATTCCTGGTCATCAATAAACTGGGAAAAATGTATTTTCCTTAACTGTGTTTTTGTCTTTTGGCCTTTTGTGCCCAACAGATTAAATACCATGGATCAATTAATATTAGCTACGCTTTTCTGGTTAGGACAGAATTAGTCGGCTTCTCCATTTTCTCTCAGTGTTACTAAATATCTTCTAGATATAGTGTAGTCATTGATTTGTTTTTATGTTACTTCTACTCAATGAGGCTAATTCTTTGCAACACTTTTCCAATGGGTCGATTCCCTCAAATGTGATAAGAAAAAGAATGTTCCTTTTAAAAAAATTATTGATTTATTTGAGAAACAGAGTTACAGAGAGAAGGAGAGACAGTGAGAGAGAAAGAGATATCTTCCATATGTTGGTTCACTCCTTAATAGCCACAATGTCCAGGACTGGGACACACCAAAGCCAAGAGCCTGGAACTCCATCCAGGTCTCCTATGAAAGTGACGGAACCATGCCCTTGGGCCATGTTCCGCTGCTTTCCCAGGTACATTAGCAAGGAGTTGTATGGGAAGTGAAGCAGCCAGGACTGCAACCTGCGTTCATATATAAGATACCAGTGTCACAGGTGGCTGTTTGCACAACACCAGTCACAAAGAATGCTTCTATACATTTAGTCAGTCACTTTACTTACCACGCTTTTCAATTCTTTTTAAATTCGTTAAAGCTTTTGAATTCTTTTTTCAGTTTAAACCTTGTTTTGGATTCTTACTGCTATTCACATCAATCATTCAACCAAGTTCTCAGATTATTAATACATGAAATGTATGTCCTTTAAACAGATTCAAATTTAGCACTTGATTATATATATATATATATGCATATACATATATATACACACACACACATACACAAGTGTTCTTTATTCAAAGTGAAATTTAAGATGTATTCACTCTAATTATCTAATGTGGCTTAAGGAGGACATGGAGAAAAACAAATGCACTTGACATGTATAAATTATGCGAAGAAAAGCAGCAAAGAAAAAGAATGCCTGATGTCTTTCACCTCATTGCTCAACTATGTGGACTTTGGAATAATAAAGGAGTAAATTAACTTAGGCTTATCAAAATAGCGTGAATATCTATACTATAAGGTGGAATATTAACAAGAAAATGTTTGTTTGTTTTTTTTTCCCAAAATTGCTTACTCTAAGGGATCTTCAGCATTGTAAAGTTCCTCTAACATAATGCCTAATGTCTAATGGGCAGCCCAGATTTCTGGAGATTAGAGATTCTTGGGGGAGCTCTAAGAAAAATAAATCCATCATAAGGGTGTGAGGTTAATTCTTTAATGACTGAGTGGTAGAGAATTTGATGGAAAGGAAATAATTATTTCAAACCATCTCACATAGATGTGTGTATGTGTGTGTGTAAACATATATATTTAAATAAATAAATATGTATGAAACTAAAATTTTACTTCAGATCATATATATCATATATATATGTACATATATGTGATCTAAAGTAAAATCTTTGTTTTAATACTCTCTCACTCTTCCACATGTTTCATTTTGGCTAAGATAATTCAAATCTATAGCTATCTTAACATGGAATTTTAGGATTCCTAAACAACATATCTCCATATACATTTTTACAAAGTGCTGAGACATTTTATATGGATGACTACTAAATAAAGAGTAAAAAGTTATTCATAGATTGGAATATATGTTAGAATTATATGAACAATGTTCAAAAACGCACATTGAAAATTCCCATGATATATTATAATGAGTTAAAATTAAGATGTAGTCCTAGATTATGAATTTTTTAAAATATTTATTCCCATTTGCATTTTATTTGAGAAGCAGAGAGACAAAGAGTGATTCTCTGTCTGCTGATTCACTACTCAAATGGCTGTGACAGCTAAGAATAGTTCAGGCTAAATCAGAAGTCTGAATTGCAATGCATATTTCCCATGTATATGGCACAGTCCCAACTACTTGAGCCATTACCTGACACTTCTAAACATACACATTAGCAGGAAACTGGCTTGGAAGCAGAGGAGTCAAGACTTGAACCAGGCTCCGATATGACATGTGGGTATGCAAAGCAGCAACATTAAGTGCTGTCAAAAGTCTGCCCCTCTAGATTATGAATTTTAATCATTCTGCAGATTATTCTTACGTAATAGCTCAGCTGGAGTTCAAGAACTAACATTGGAAAATAACGATAAACAACAATGTACTCAAATTACAATTCCCATATCACATTTTTATCTTTATAGAAATTCTATTTTTCCTTTAGGATTTCATTATGTTATATCTGAAACTATCTCTGATTAAGAATAAATCTTTGCGGCCGGCGCCGCGGCTCAATAGGCTAATCCTCCGCCTAGTGGCGCCGGCACACCGGGTTCTAGTCCCGGTCGGGGCGCCGGATTCTGTCCCAGTTGCCCCTCTTCCAGGCCAGCTCTCTGCTGTGGCCAGGGAGTGCAGTGGAGGATGGCCCAGGTGCTTGGGCCCTGCACCCCATGGGAGACCAGGAAAAGCACCTGGCTCCTGGCTCCTGCCATCGGATCAGCGCGGTGCGCCGGCCGCAGCGCGCCGGCCGCGGCGGCCATTGGAGGGTGAACCAACGGCAAAGGAAGACCTTTCTCTCTGTCTCTCTCTCTCTCTCACTGTCCACTCTGCCTGTCAAAAAAAAAAAAAAAAAAAAAAAAAAAGAATAAATCTTTGCAAAACAAAATTAAGTTGATTAACTAATAAAATACAAATAAATGGGAACAACTGTTAAGTCTTGAGTCCTGAGATAAGGGAAAACTTATATTTAAATATGTCAGTTTCCACCAATCACCATAAATCCAATCACTTACAAAGAAAACTCATAATGTTTACATGGAACTTGGCAAATGGTTATATAATTGAAAGGTGAAGATATAGAGCTAAAAATATTTTAGAATGTAAAAGCATAAACTCAGGTAGTATATTTTCAGGAACTGATAAAAAACACAGTATTATAATAATAATAGAAGGGAATAATGAAGCAAAAATCAAGCTCCGAAATATTGTCATACCTGTGTATATACACACATGGAAAACTATTATATGATAGTGGATGACATTGTGTACCAGATTAAATGAATGAATAATTTGATAACTAATGTTGAATTAGGGCAAAATATAATCTACAAATATATATAAATATAAATATACACACAAAAAACACACACACAATCTCACACTGCATATAAACACAAACAAAAAATAGTTCACATTAAATAGCCAAATAATGTTAGAGCAAAATATTTAAAGTGCAAAGAAGAAATAGAAAATATCTTTATATTAACATTTAACGGACTTTTGGACAATAAAGAAGTGCATAAAAGGGGAAGTTATCTGCTTTTGGATACCTTAAACTTCAGCAATATTATTTGAAGACTATGACATGGCACAGTCTCAGAGAGTGTTTAGCACAAAAGAGTATGTCAAATGTGTAAAACATTACAAAATTCATTTTAATTGCCAAAAACATGAAAATTAAAGGGTATTGATGTGATCCAGAATATGCCATGATAGCATACAAAGTGTTTAGAGATGAAATCATTCAAGAAGTTTTTTTTCTTCTTTTTTCTGAATTGTCTTATTTGCCTAAGTGCAAATTTCTTAAAAGAAAATAATTTTCATGATTCCTTTCCTGAAAGCTGAGAAAAGTGACTCCTATCACTTTAGAAAACCCAAGATCACATCTCACAAAATTATATCTCCTGTTTGTTCTCCTAAAGCCCTACTTATTTTTCTCAAAAGTCATTTTTCCCTCTACGTGCCCTTTAGGCACTTCTCATTTCTTTATTAAAAAGTCATTAATTTTTCAAAAATATTCTTCTGTCCATTCCATTCCCTATTAAAATACTATGCAAACCCCCACATTCACTTCCTTAGTTACATTTCTATGTGAACTTCTATACACACACTAATAAAATAAACAACTGCATTTTCAGTGTTCTTTTGCAAACTTTTTTTTTTTTTTTTTTTTTGTGACAGGCAGAGTGGACAGTGAGAGAGAGAGAGAGAGAGAGAGAGAGAGAAAGGTCTTCCTTTTGCCGTTGGTTCACCCTCCAATGGCCGCCGACTGGCGCGCTGCGGCCGGCGCACCGCGCTGATCCGATGGCAGGAGCCAGGAGCCAGGTGCTTTTCCTGGTCTCCCATGGGGTGCAGGGCCCAAGCACCTGGGCCATCCTCCACTGCACTCCCTGGCCACAGCAGAGGGCTGGCCTGGAAGAGGGGCAACCGGGACAGAATCCGGCGCCCTGACCGGGACTAGAACCCGGTGTGCCGGCGCCACTAGGCGGAGGATTAGCCTAGTGAGCCGCGGCGCCGGCCTGCAAACTTATTTTTTAACAGCTTAATTTTCAGGCCCTCAGATGAAGAACTTAAGAAGGTAGAGAAAAAGTTTGTCATGTCAAAAGGATTTCACAAAACACGAAATAGGAGTGACTGTTATATTTTGAAAAATGTGTAATCTCATGTGTAACAAAGGAATTGTTATTTAAATGATATCATTAAAAGGTATCAGAGTTTTCCTGAGAATGCTAAAAATGCAAGTCTGATAATTGCTATGGGCAGGAAGATCTCTACTACTTAGCATAGGATGTATAAAAATATAAAAATAATCACCATTATCAGGAATATTGAAAACTCACATGTCATGAAATCCAGGTACCTAAATTAATGCATCAGTTTATTACAAGAACAGTGGAAATGAATGTGCACACTTATACTCATCAATATGAATGGATGACACATTCTAGAAGTGGTCAATCAGCTTGCTGGTTAAAATTATTTGATCCTAGGGACGTTGCTGTGGCTTAGAAGGTTAAGCCTCTGCCTGCAGTGCTGGCATCCCATATCGGCTCCACTGTGATCTAGCTCCCTGCTAATGCACATGAGATAGCAGTGGAGGATTCCCCAAGTGCCTGGGCCCCTGCACCCACCTGGGAGACCAAGATGAGGCTCTTCGCTCCTGGCTCCTGGCTCCTGGCTCCTGGCTTCAGTTTGGCCCGGTCCCAGTCATTGAGGCCATTCTGGGGGTTACCCACTGGATGGAAGACCTCTCTCTCTCTCTCTCTCTCTTTAACTCTGCCTTTCTAATAAATAAAAAATAAATCATTAAAAAAATAAATAAAATGCTTTGCTCCTTCATTGGAGTACCTGTGTTCTAATCCTGTGTTCTGGCCACTGACAGACTTCTTGCCAATGCAGACACTTGGAGGCGGTAGTGATGACTCAGTAATCACATTTCTGCCACCCACTGGGGGAACTGGAATATAATTACCTGCTCCTGACTTTGGCACCAGCCTGACTTCAGCCTTTATGGGCATTTGACAGTGAACCAGTGGAAGAGAGCTTGCTTTCTCTCTCTCTCTCAAATAAGTAGTATCAAAAGTTAAAAGATACATATGCTGAGAAAAAAGGGAAATCCAAGAAATGCACATAGTGAGATTACTCATATGTATAAAAAAGAAGAAACTATATCTATACATATATATACCTATGTATATATGTATATGCATATGTACATATGCATATATGTATATGCATATGTATATGTTTATGTGTACACCTATCTAAAATATATATGGATGTATTAGTGTCAGATATGTGTAATGAAGTTACAAAAAAGCTATGGAAAAGTTAAAACAATATTCAGAAGCATGATATTCATATGAAGATGAGAATGTGAAGAAAGAAGGACATGAAAGAAATTTAAAATGTGTGAGAAATTTTTAATTTCTCAAACTGGGTGATAGTTAGTGGGGTGGGCATTTTAAAATTTATTTGAAAACAAGCATAGATATTTCACACACTTGGCAGTTTATATATGTACATATATATTAAAAATTAGTACCTTGTGATCCGAATGCATTGCTCACATATAGATGGAAAGAGATGAAGTTTTGTCAGCTCAACTTAAAAATATCTGGTGTGCTTGTTTAACCTTGTAAGTGTATCTGGTGAAGAAAGAACTTAATTTAGAAGTATATCTATGAAATAAATGATTTAATAAATGCAAGTACATATAAAATAAGAAAAAAATGATAGCAAATAATCATGTAGATAATTTAAAACATTGAAATTCCCTTTTTTCATTTAAATTATATTTTTTATAATTTTTTTTTGACAGGCAGAGTGGACAGTGAGAGAGAGAGACAGAGAAAAAGGTCTTCCTTTGCTGTTGGTTCACCCTCCAACGGCCGCCACGGCCGGCGCGCTGCGGCCGGCGCACCGTGCTGATCCGATGGCAGGAGCCAGGTGCTTCTCCTGGTCTCCCATGGGGTGCAGGGCCCAAGCACTTGGGCATCCTCCACTGCACTCCCTGGCCACAGCAGAGAGCTGGCCTGAAAGAGGGGCAACTGGGACAGAATCCGGCACCCCAACCAGGACTAGAACCCGGTGTGCCGGCACCGCAAGGTGGAGGATTAGCCTATTGAGCCACGGCACCGGCTATAATTCATTTTTTATTCCTTAAGTATTGGTAATGAGTACTCTTAGGGAATAAATAGACATAGAAAGTTTAGAAATGTTTAGAAATTTTTATATGATTCTCATAAGCTGCATGTAATTTATAAGTGATACAATTTATTTTCTTTATTATGAAATATATAGAAATTAAAAATTAACTTTAGTGACCTGTGATAAGAAATAAACTTTTGAGAAAAAAAGTTTCATAGACTTTGGTTAGTATTAAGAACTGGTGTTATCCAAAAACTAGGAATTGTAGATTAAAATTACTCTGATATAAAGTAAGTAACACTTTTAAGAGTTATTATAAAATACTGTTTATATGGATGACAATCTTGAAAAGCAGTTACCCAAACCATACTATTAAATATTAATAAGTAAATTGTAAATACCAAAATACACTAACCAAATGTAAACTATTAAAGAAGTGTTATGAGAAGAATATACACACATACAAGTATACACACACATATCTGAACTAATAACATGCCAGAAAACAGATTTCTTGTTACAATAATTTGATAAACACAAATTTAAAGTTTTTTTGAAAACTTTAGAGTTATGCCTTAATAAGATTCAATCACACACACACAAACAGTGGACTTAAAAGCATTCATGAAAAATATGTATTTTAAAAACAATTTTAAGAAATTTCAAATTTTTTTTCACTAAAATAAACTTATCTTTTAATTTCAATTGTCCATGAACTTTTTTGAAGTCTCATTATATGTGTATGTATCTGTGTATGTATGTGTGTGTGTGAGAGTGTGTTGTATAGAGAAGAGGAAAAGTCTTTATCCCTACCCTCTTATGTTCAGTAACAGGCTTCTGTAAACACAGCTGACAAAGATTAACAAGAAAAAACATGATTACATATGCATTAGTAGTTCTACATGGAAAAAGAGTGAAGACACAAGAAGGATGTTAGTCCCAAAGATTTACATACCATTTTAACAACGAGTGATAAATTGTAAAGCAATGATCAGACAAAAGATCAGAAGTTTGGGTTTCTAGTGAAAGAAAATTGTGAGAAGGTAAATATATGAGGGAAACTAATGGAAGATAAAAAAGTTACTTTACTAAGATTTATAAGCAGACTCAATCTGTATCTCTCCAGTGTGATGAATTATTTCCAGAAATTATATCAGCCTCTTCTTCCTGGTTATAGGAAGGAGTAGCACCTTCAAAAAAGGAAATTTATACCCTGCCTTTATGTGGAAATGAGGAAAGCTCATCTGCATCTCTTGGTTTTCATTCCTTTCAGTTCAAAATAATACTTATGCTAAAGTTGCATATTTTGTGGTGGACTCTTGTCACCTTCAAAAAATTATGAGGAAGGAAAATACACAGCATATTCCATATGACATAAAGCCAAAATAAAAGGAAGATGACAAAAATAAGTTCAAGGAACTCCAATAGTTTTCATTGTGATAATAAATATAAATGTTAGTCTCCCAAATAAATATGATTTGATTTTAAAAGTAAAATGGCTGGCCAGCACCGCAGCTCAATAGGCTAATCCTCCACCTGCAGCGCCGACATAGTGGGTTCTAGTCCCGGTTGGGGCGCCGGATTCTGTCCCAGTTGCCCCTCTTCCAGGCTAGCTCTCTACTGTGGCCTGGAAATGTAGTGGAGGATGGCCCAAGTGCTTGGGCCCCTGCACTCGCATGGGAGACCAAGAGGAAACATCTTGCTCCTGGCTTTGGATCAGGACAGCGCAGCAGCAGCAGCGCACTGGCTGCAGTGGCCATTTGGGGGGTGAACCAATGGAAGGAAGACCTTTTTCTCTGTCTCTCTCTCTCACCGTCCACTCTGCCTGTCAAAAAAAAAAAAAAAAGTGAAATGGCATGCTGTCTATAATTGGGACTTCCAAAAACGGTAGTTCAGTGATAGAAAAAAGTAAAACAGATTTATTATATAAAATATAAATAGTTGGTATAATGAGTGTAATAAATGATAGGCTAATGACATTAAATATCTTTTCATCAGGACCTCTCAAAGCCTTTGCTATGCGAACATAACCATGATTGTCTTCCTGGAGGATGCATTATTTGCAGTTCTCAAACTGATTTGAAATAAGAACTTTTACTTTTTTTGCAAAACGTTTTTGGACCAAATATTTGTAGAATATGCTTAGTAAAACCATGTCCTGACCTGCTGTTCAACTTGTATTTTAATGTATGACTGTAGACTCCTAAGTGGCCCTTGTATACTTACCATGGGTTGTTTAGAGGGTTTACAAAGCTGTTTATAATGAGATTCTCACATCACATGTTATGAATTTTGTTTGACACTTTTGGTGCATATTGGTTTGTGACTGTATGTCACCCTAATTTATATTACACACATTTGAAGGAACTTTGAGAGTATCAACCTGTCTAGAATGTGTCGCTCCCCCTCTTCGTGGAGGAACGACACAGGACCCTGCGCTGTTCTTTCGTCTGCTCGGCCCTCCCCGGGTTTGCTGCTGGTTCTTCCCGGGTTGGCTGCTGGTCCTTCCCGGGTTGGCTGCTGGTCCTTCCCGGGTTGGCTACCATCCCTTCCACCTCCGTGGAAGGGCGGTTCCCCCTGCCACATTCCCCACTTCCGCGGGGGAGCGGCACACCGCCGGCCGGCTCTCTCGGGGGCTGCACTGATGTTCCCCTTAGATGTTCCTCGTGCATGCCGTCTCTCTCCTTCTTTATAGTCCTCCTCCGCCAATCCCAACTCTGCTGCCCACACGCCGAGTATGCTGCTCTCCTCCAATCAGGAGTAGGTCCTACAGTTTATTGGTTGAACTGGAGGCAGCTGTGTAGAAGCTGTTTCCCTTCTCAGCGCCATATTGTGGGAAAGCAGATGCATAGAATAAGTCTTAATTCCAGTAACTTAGTCTAGTCCGAGTTGCTCCCAGTTGCTCCCCACAGAATGGCATTCCTTTACAGAAGATTTGCCACTGTTGCTCCTTTCCAGTTATGACTCATGATAACTGACTAAGTTAATTTTCTATTGAAATATCATCATCAATGATTTTCTTCTGATTTTCTAATTGTGAATCATTTGCATCTCTAAATGGGTCATGTTTTTTCCAGTTAATACAAAGTATTTCACTTATTTATTTATTAAAGATTTATTTATTTATTTGAAACAGAATTATACAGAGAGAGAAAAGAGAGAGAGAAGAGAGAGAGAGAGAGAGATTCTTCCATCCGCTGGTTCACTCCTCAATTGTCCACCAATCTGAAGCCAGGAGCGATGAGATTCCTCCGGGTCTCCTACATGGGTGCAGGGGCTCAAGGAGTTGGACCATCTTCTACTGCTTTCCCAGGCCACAGCAGAGCTGGATCAGAAGTGGAGCAGCTGGGACATGAACTGCTGCCCACATGGGATGCCCATACTGCAGGTGGTGGCCCCATCTGTTATACCATGGCATCAGCCTCCATTTATTTATTTTTAAAATTTATTACTTTGTATTTTATTGGAAGGCAGAAAGAGTTCCTGCTCTTGCCAGAGTCCACCCCAACCACCCCTCCACCCTCCCACCACCATGAATAACCTCAACAGGGATTCTTGTGGAAGGCTGAAACCAGGGACTCAACACTCAGTCTGCTTTGGTAGTATGGACATATATATAGTATTAGTACTTCCAATCCACAAACATGGCTGATCATTCATGCCTTTGTATCTTCTTCTATTACTTTCCTTAATATTTTGTAATTTTCATTGAGAGAGCTTTCATATCCTTGGCTCAATTTATCCAAAAGTATTTAAATTTTTTGTAGTTATTGTGAATAAAGCTGATCTTATAAATTATTTATCAACCATAGCATTGTTCATGTATAAAAATGTTATTGACTTCTGTGTGTTTATTTGTAAATTCTGTTGCTTTGCTAAACTCTTTAATGAATTCCAATAGTCTTTTAGTGGAGTCTTGGTTTCCCTAAATGTAAGATCACATCATCTGCAAACAGGGGCAATTTGACTTCTTCCTTGCCAGTCTGTATCCCTTTGATTTATTTTTTTAGTCTAATGGCTCTGGCAAAAACTTCCAGAACTATACTGAATAGCAATGATGAGAGCGGGAATTCTTGTCTATTTCTGGATCATAGTGGAAATGCTTCCAGCCTTTCCCCATTCAATATGATGCTGGCTATAGGTTTGCCATACACTGCCTTGATTGTGTTGGGATATGTTCCTTCTACACCCAACTTGATTAAGATTTTCTTCATGAAAGGATGTTACACTTTATCAAATGCTTTCTCTGCATCTATTGAGATAGTTATATGGTTTTTAGTCTTATTTGTGAATGTGATATGTCTATTGATTTTCACATATTGAACCATCCCTGCATTCCTGGGATGTATCAAGTTTTGTTCAGATGGATGATCTTTTGGATGTGATGCTTGATATGATGAGGTAGTGTTTTCTCGAGGATTTTTTTTTTTGCATCTTTGATCATCGGGGATATTGGTCTCCAGTTCATCTTTTGTTATATCTTTTTCTGGTTTTGAAATTAAGGTGATGCTAACCTCATG
This sequence comes from Oryctolagus cuniculus, assembly GCF_051225735.1. Taxonomy (NCBI): domain Eukaryota; kingdom Metazoa; phylum Chordata; class Mammalia; order Lagomorpha; family Leporidae; genus Oryctolagus; species Oryctolagus cuniculus. Next base: position 60,728,117 of record NC_142874.1, on the reverse strand, counting down.
GAATTGGTTTGGGTGGATTCCCTCCCTTTCAATGTTTTTAATAGTTTAAGAAGAATTAAGCATAGTTCTTCTTTAAAAGTTTGGTAGAATTCAGTAGTAAAATCATTTGGTTCCAGATTTTCTTTTTTTGGGGGGGTCTTTATTAATGATTCAATCTCCATCTTGATTATTGGTCTATTTAGCTTTTCTATATCTTCATGACTTACTATTGCTACAATGCATGCCCCAAAATATATTCATTTCTTCTAGAGCCATTTTAATACATTGGAAGAACTAATACCAAGAAAATATCCATACTACTCAAAGCACTTTACAGATTCAGTGTGACCACAATCAAAATACCAAGAGCATTCTTCTCAGACCTAAAATAAAATTACCAAAATTCATATGTCAGTACAAGAGACCCCAAATAGCTAAAACAAACTTAAACAATAAAAACAAAGCCATAGGAATCACAATTCCAGATTTAAGACACACTATAGTGTAGTATAATCAAAAGAACCTGGTCTTCATGCAAAAATCAATATGTAGACCAATGGAATAGAATAGAAACCCCTAAAATTAATCCATGTATCTATAACCAATAAAAAATTGCAAAATGATCTAAAATCGTTCCATGGAGAAAGGATGGTGTCTTCAACAAATGGTGTTGGAAAAATTGGATATCCTTATGGTATCTGTACCTTATACCCTATATAAAAATCAGCTCACAATGGATTATGTATCTAAATGTATGACCTAATACCATAAAATTACTAGAGAGAAAAACAAAAGTGAAACTCTTCAAGATATTGCCATAGACAATGTCTATTGGCAAAAACCCAAGAAGCTCAGGCAAAGAAAAAAAAATGTGCAAATAGGATTATATCAAGCTAAGAAGCCTCTGCACTGCATAGGAAATATTCAACAAAGTGAAGAGGCAACTTACAGAATGGGAGAAAATATTTGCAAATGTTGCATATGATATAGGATTAATATTCAGTATATATAAGAAGTTAAAATAAATTAAAAAACAATAAAGCAAACAATCTAGTTAAGAAATGGGCAAAGGAGATGAACAGGTTTTTGTCAAAGGACGAAATACAAATGACCATCAGAGACTTGAAAAAATGCTCAGGATAAATAGCTATCAGGGAAATGCAAGTAAAAACCACAATATTTCATCTCACCACAGAATGGCTATCATCCAAAAAATAAAAAACAAATTTTTGTGATCATGTGGAGAAAGATACCCTAATGCACACTTTGTGGGAATGTAAACTAGTACAACCATTATGGAAGACCGTATGCAGACTCCTCAGAAATCTGAAAATAAATGTACCATATGACCCAGCCATTGCACACCTGAGAATTTACCAAAATGAAATGAAATCAGCATTTGAAAGAGTTTTCTGTACCCCTGTAGTTATAGCAGCTCAATTCAGAATAACTAAGATATAGAATCAATCCAGATGTCCATCAACTGATGACCAGATAAAAAATGTGGTGTACAAAACATGATGGAATATTACTCAGCCATAAAATGTATGAAATTCTGTCTTTTGCAAAAAAAAATCATTGCAACTGCAGACTGTTATGCTTAGTAAGTTAAACCAGATCCCCAAAAAACAAATACATGGGGTATATAAAGTAAAAAAAAAAAGTAAGAATGAAACTGACATGCTATGATTTGATATTGTTTATAGGCCTATGTTCCTGTGAACAGTGGTCTTTCTACTTTTTGCTGTTGAACACTATGGTGGGTGGTGCATTTAGACTATGATTATAAATTATATTGAAAATGTGTTATTGCAAAAATTTAAAGATGAAAGGAAGGAAGGAAGAAAAAAGAAAAGAAAAGAGGAGGGAGCAAGGGAGAAAGAGAAGTATGGTTATCCTTCCAATTATACCTATGAAATAATTGAAATTTATTTCCTATATCCTAAGAAACATTAAAGAAAAAACCTTCAATCTAGTCTCCCACATGAGTGTCAGGGACACAAGTCCCTAATCCAATATTGCTTTCTCAATTGGTGAACATTAGCAGGACACTGGAGTCCATACTGGAGCTGAGACTTGAGCCTAGGTACTCTGATACAGAACCAGAGCATCCCAAGAAACATATTGACCATAAGGACAAATTCCTTCTCCAAATTCCTTTATCAATATAATTATTGAATACAATATTTTTTGTTTAAGGAAAAATCTCACAACATTCTTTTAAATGTGTTTGAGTTTGACAGAAATTTGAATGTGTTTTCCTTTAGCTACCAAACTTTTTTAGGGTTTTAAGTTTTGAAATAAACTAGCTTAATTTTTAGTGTAACTTTTTTGTCATAGTTAATTTGGCACAAAGGAATTTGAAATCATTTTCATAACATTTTAATAGTTCAACTGTTTCATTCCTAAAACTATTTATTTTCCTATGGCACATAATAACATTTTATTATGTTCTTTTGTGCATTTTTAGTACATACTCTCAAACATAATCATTTTATTGTCATTCACTCTGATTTCAATATTGAGCAATAATAAGAATGTAATGGCCTGTTTTAATAAGACTAATATAAGCACTCATGTATTATAATCTATTGTGATTCTGACATTCATAAGGGTGGTTAGATGATTTATGAAGAAGAAATAGCCATGCAGTACTAAAATTCCAACCACAAAGATAAAAACGACTGTGTATGAGAAATAAGTAATTGAACATGAAACACACTAGTGGCTGCAGCTTTTTACCTCCTGAGGAATGATTGTGAGTCCATTAGGTTCCACAAAGCACTGAATTTCATGAGCAGTTAGCACTAATGGCTTTGTACTGTAAGACATCACTGGATATTTGCAGTTAGGGCAATAAAGTTGAGATGATATTAAGGCTACACTTGATAAATCTGACTGATGTCTGTGAAAAATATAGTGAAAGAGTGCTTCTATGGTAATTACAGATAATTTAGTATAGAATTTGCAACAGGAAAAAATTATGGATTGAATCATAAAGCATGTCTGGAATTAGTATTCAAATGACAAATATTAATAATTAGTATGTAACTTCAAAGCTGTTAAAAATAGTTGAATGGCACAATATGTACAATATATACATACGCATCACAGTTAAAAATCAAACTAAGTGAATTCTTGAAATGACACATTTATGGCATCATTTTATTTTTAAAATTTATTTATTTGAGAGACAGAGTGAAAGAGAGAAAAATAGACATAAACAGCTTCCACTCTCTAAACGCCTTAATGCCCAGGGATGAGTTGTAGCTGAAGTCAGGAGACCAGGTCTCCCTATATGAGTGGCCTGAACTCAAGTACTCACACTTTGACTATTGCCTCTCAGGTTCCAAATAGCAGGGATCTTGAGTCAGGAGCCAGAGATAGGAGTTAAGTCCAGATAATCCAATGTAGAAATAGGCATATTAAACACTAGGTTAAGTATTCATTATCAGTGAGAATTTTTACTTTTAGAAAAGTCAATAATCAGAAAGAACCCCAAGCAATACATATATCATCAACTACAAATGCCTTTTAAATAAAAAATACTATACATATATTAACAGTAAGTTAATGTATGGTGGAACCAAACAGAATTTTACATTCAAAGTGTTAGATTATGTAAATGCATATTGTAATCTCAAGAAAGAAGGAAGCATAACATAGTGTCTACATTTTTGACAAATGAGTGATTTTTGGTAAGATCTCTCATCATCAGAACCATGTTATTCCTCTATGAGAAAATAATTTATACTACTGAATCTGAGTCCTAGGGATGGAATACAGACAGTATGTGATCTAAAAAAAAAAAAAAAAACAAACTCTCAACAACATGTTAGTATGTGTGCATGTCTTCAGGTACAGTAGATGAATTATTTTTAGATGGAGTAGGTGACTTACTCTTTTATAATTAATATAGATAACCCTTTCTCTTTTTTTTAAAGATTTATTTTATTTATTTGAAAGGCAGAGTTACAGAGAAAGGTAGAGAGAAAGAGAGAGAGAGAGAGAGAGAGAGAGAGAGAGAGAGAAGAGAGAAAGAGATAGAGGTCTTCCATCTGCTGGTTCACTCCCCAAATATCTGCAATGGCTGGAGCTGAGCAGATCCGAACCCAGGAGCCAGGAACTTCTTCCATGTTTGCCACATGGGTGCAGTGGCCCAAGTACTTGGGCTATCCTCTGCTGCTTTCCCAGGTGCATCAGCAAGGAGCTATAGGTTGGGGCTTTAACCCACTGCTCCGCAGCACTGACCCCATGACTTATTTTTCTTACAGATGAGTTCCATATTTAATCACTAAAGATTCAAACCAGGGAATGCAGGGGTTATAGCTGAACCACAAAAAAATCTCCTTGGAACTGTATGTGTGTGTATGTGTGTTGCATGCATATGGGTTTGTGTCTTTGCATAGAGGAGTTCATTTCCCTGAAGAAGAGGTCTGTTTTCATCAGGCTCCTGGAAGTAATTTATAATATGACAACACAAGTGGAAGAAAATATAAAACTTTTGAATAAGTGTCTAAAATTTCAGCAATCAGAGTGAAAATATCCCAAAATCGATACTCTATCAATGCTTGATGAACAGTTTACATATATATGTGTATATCTGAGTTATTTTGGTATATTCATATTTACTGAATGTTTGCATTTTAAAACAGTAAAAAAGCAAAAAATTATATAACTTACTCAGAATACTAAAAATGATCACACTTTTAAAATATTACTTGAAGTTTATGGTAGTAAAATGTGCATGCTATGATATTTATATTTAAAAGGTATTATTTATTTATTTTTATTTTTTGAAAGCCAGAGAGGCAAAGATATTTTTCATTTGCTCTCCAAATGGCAGAAAGATATTTAAAGTCTATTTTTTTATTATTTATTTGACAGGTAGAGTTACAGACAGTGAGAGAGAAAAACAGAGAGAAAGGTCTTCCTTCCGCTGGTTCACTCCCCAGATGGCCGCTACGGCCAGCACTGTGCCAATCCAAAGCCAGGAGCCAGGTGTTCTTCCTGGTCTTCCATGTGGGTGCAGGGGCCCAAGCACTGGGGCCATCCTCCACTGCCCTCCTGGGCCACAGCAGAGAGCTGGACTGGAAGAGGAGCAACTGGGACTAGAACCTGGCACCCATATGGGATGCCAATGCCGCAGGCGGAGGATTAACCTAATGAGCCACGGTGCAGGCCCCGAAAGATCTATTTTCATTTTACTTTATTTACATTTAAAATGTTTAGTGAAAACAAGAGACTTCTACTTTTTGCTATTTGTTTTGTGTAAGCTTTCTTTCTAAATACATGCATACATGTACAGACACACACACGCATGTGTATTTCAAAATGTTCTTGGAAAATAGAGATAAAAGTTACATTTATTTGAGTGCAAAAAATTTTGAAAATGTATAACTATAGGTACTCAAATGAGTTCATGTAACTTTATCATGAAGAAAGCAGAAAAATCAAGATTTTGCACCAATTCCATTTCTACATGAAGTTTTTGTAAGGAAACACATATGCTTACATACACATATGTTTATATACATATGTATATGCATATTTATACACATAAATGTATATTTATACACATAAATGTTTATACACACATATTACCATTACCTCCACCCTTGTGGATTTTATGATATTTATCTACATTAATAAGGACAATCCTATTTATTTAGTATACCTCCTGACAAGGTAAACTATTCTGGAAATACTCTCTAGTCACATGCATAAATAGTGTTTTGTCACCCATCTAAGCATCCCTCATCCCAATCAAGTTGACACATACAGGTAACCACCACAAACATCATAAAAGGCCTCTTCCTGGAATGCTCTACACCTCTCCTCTTTCTTTTTGGCATTAGAGAACATTTTTAAAAACAGTCAAGAGAATTATTATACATACTGTGGACCCAGCAGCCTAGATTAATAATTGCTCTTAGAGTGCATTTCATTTTTAAATTATGTAGAAAATAAAAAAGAGGTATAAAATAAACTTATAATAATCTCTTCTTTTAGGATTTCTCAGATGTTTGCCTATACTGGAGGTTTTTTTTTTTTTTTTTTTTTTTTTTTTTTATCTACTCATGGAGCTTGGAGTTTCTGCTTAGCTTCTTTTCATGGTGACCTGAAGAACTCTATTTTAGTGATTAAGGTCTAGTGGTAACAGATTTCCTTATCTTTTGTATATTTGGGGATATGTTCGTATTTATCTAATATTTGAAGGACAGTTGCCGGATATTAAATTCTTGATTAATAGTTTTTTTTGTTTTTGTTGCTGCTTCACATTCACCACTTTGAGTATATAATCTCCATGGTCTCTGGATTCCAATGTTTCTATTGAGAAATTGAGTGATAGCCACTTGCATATAATGAATATTTTATAGTTTTTATTTAAACCATGTTATTGAGATATGAGTGACATATGAAAGCTGTACATATTTGATATTACTAAACCGTAATGAAACCATCCCCACAATCTATACTATGCACTGATCTATCACCAACTAGTTCCTTCTTGCTTTATTTATTTATATATTAATTGCGGGTGTGATAGAATTCTTAATATACTCTGTCCTTCTAACAATATTTTAAGGATACAGCACAGTGTTATCATATATAGGCACCATGATATTGATTACATCTCTATAACTTAATCATCTTGTAGAGCTGACTGTTTTACTAATATCCCCTATTTTTCTTGAGCTCTTGTAAATCACCACCATATTTTCTATGTGTATGGCTTGGACTATTTATTTTATTTTAAACAAGTTCATTTATTATCATTTTATTTGTAGGGCGGAGGCACAGATAGGAAGAATGCACACCCTCCCACTGAGCGAGAGCGAGAGAGAGAAATTCATTCCCCAAATGCCTGCAACAGTCAAGCTGGCTGAAAGCCAGGAGCACAGAATTCACTCTGGGTCTCCCACATGGTAGGCAGGGGCCCAAGTAATTAAGCATCACCTGTTATCAACCAGGGTGCATGTGAGCAGGAAGCTGGTTTGGTAATAGAGGTAGGATTTGAGATCAGGCTCTGCGATATGGGATGTGGACATCCCAAGTGGCATCTTAGCTACTGTGTGACTCTGGCTATGTCAACTTCTATCTAAGTGATATCATGCAATATTTGTCGATCTGTGTCTGGCTTATTTCACAGAGCATGAATTCCTCCTGGTTCCTCTCTATAGTCACAAATGGCAGTACTTCCTTCTTCTTAAAGACTGAAAATAGGGGCCGGCGCCGTGGCTCACTTGGTTAATCCTCCACATGCGGTGCCGGCATCCATATGGGCACCAGGTTCTAGTCCCGGTTGTTCCTTTTCCAGTTGATCTCTCTGCTGTGGCCTGGGAAGGCAGTGGAGGATGGCCAAAGTACTTGGGCCCCTGCACCTACATGGGAGACCAGGAAGAGGCACCTGGCTCCTGGCTTTGGATAGGTGCAGTGCCAGCTGTAAGGGCCATTTGGGGAGTGACCCAATGGAAGGAAGACCTTTCTCTCTGTCTCTCTCTCACTGTCTACAACTCTACCTGTCAAATAAATTAAAAAAAAAAAGACTGAAAATACTATTGTATGTATCACATTTTCTTTATCCATTATTTCTGCGTGGACATTTAATTATTTTCTTTTCATGTCTTGACAATTGTGAATAATGCTGCAATAACATGGGAGTGCAGCAATCCTTTATGTTATATTGTACATAAGAATCAACCCTGAAAGGATCAAAGATTTAAATGTAAGACTTGGGATGTGGTTCCACAGCTGACTCAGAGTAGAGGAGCAGGAGACAGGTAGTTGGAAGCTAAAATCCACTGATATTAACTGCAATTAACTAGCCAAACTCTTACCTGGGAACCACAAGCATTTAATTGAACCCTAGAGTTCTAGAATAGTCATCAGGTGGGTTTTGTCAACACAATTTTCTAGCTTGAGCAACATATTACTATACTTTCTTTTCTGCCATCTTCTCAGATATTACTCACTTACATATTTTTTGTGGACTAGAACCATTTAATGAAATTCTTCCAACCTCATTTTATCCCAGTTGTTTTATATATGAATAAACATGTTACTAAGTATGGCCTATTGTTCTTTTATCTACATTCTAAAACAGAGAGCCAAGAACAACTTTTACAATTATTTGATTCTCGGCAGGAGGGGGTTTCTGCGTATAAAATTGGATGGTGTGGAGAGATGGGTAAATGGAAACAATGAAAGGCAAGAGTTTGCAGAGCATTAAACCAGGCTATAATGTAAATTAAAAGTATGTTATCTCAGGGCCAGCACTGTGGCGTAGCAGGTAAAGCTGGCATCTGCGGTGCCACCATCCCATATGGGTGCCAGTTCAAGTCCCAGCTGGTCCACTTCCAATCCAGTTCTCTGCTGTGGCCTAGAAAAGCAGTTGAAGATGGCCCAAGTGCTTGGGCCCCTGCACCCACATGGGAAGACCCAGAGGATGCTCCTGGCTCTTGGCTTTGGATCAGCACAGGTCTTACTGTAGCAGCCAATTGGGGAGTGAACCAGCAGATGGAAGATCTCTCGTTCTCTCTCTCTCTCTCTCTCTCTCTGCCTCTCCTTCTCTCTGTGTGTTAGTCTGACTTTCAAATAAATAAATAAATCTTAAAAAATATGTTACTTCAAAAACTGGAAAAAGGAAGGAGGGAAGGAAGGAAGGGAGGGAGGGAGGGAGGAAGAAAAGAAAGAAGGAAGGAAGGAAGAAAGGGTATTTCATTATGTTTTTAGAATTGCAGTTATGAACTACACTGAACCTGTTCTCTCTATATTAATATCACAGTATCACAAAAACTGAAATATCAGAAAAAAATTAAATAACAAAGGTTACAAGGGCCTTGTAATGGAACATTGTAATGCAGTGGGTTAAGCTACTATTTCACCATTTGTGATACAAGCATCCCACATTGCAGTGAGTGCCAGTTCTAATGTTGTCTGCTCTGCTTCTGATCCAGGTTCCTGCTAATTCACCTGGGAAGGTAGCAGGTGATGACCCAAGTACTTGGGCAATTGCCACCCATGTGGGAGATGCAGATGAGGTTTCTGGTTCCTGGCTTCAGCCAGGGTGTTGTGGCCATTAGGAAGAGAACCGGCTTGTGGAAGATCCCCTTCTCTTCTTCATTCCTTCTCTGTTGCTCCTTCTTCTAGATAGAGAGATAGGGAGATCTTTTTTTTTTTATTTTTAAGACAGTAGTTAGAACTGTAGTAGCAAGTGGTCCAGTAAGCTGGCTAGTCACTTTTTAGTTCGTAGTATTTGGAGGTCTTGTGAATTTTCTCTTCCTTTTTAGTCTCTGAGCCAATAACTTCTCTCCTACTTTTACATCCACCTCCATTTTTTGTCAACTAAGTGAAGTTGATTTTGGTCTCTTGGAATATACTTTTCATCGAAATCACATATTCACGTCTGTCAACACATTGAGTCCCTTGTATTTTTTGTATTTTAAGTTACTATAGTTTCTAATACAGAAGACTGACATTAAAAATAATTTCAATTCTTACCATATAAAATGCATTTTTACTTACATCTGAAAAACTCCAAGGAATCCAAGCTAGAGCATACATTATATAAAATGATTTTATTTAATGTAGAGTTAAAAAAGAGGAATTATAAGATTTGACTTAGCTGGCAAATGAACTTGAGAGTAACAATATATTAATATAGTACAAACACTGAAAAATGTGATATTGGTAAAGCCTACATTAGGCATATGATTAGTAACTAGAGTCACATTTTAAATCTTGAAAATAAGTGTTAAAAGCATACTTTTAATATTGTAAGACTAAATTACTATCTACTATCTGTAAAATTTTCTCTTAAGGCTGGATTTTATTAGGTTGTCTGGTATACCACTGAAATACTATTTAAAAAGTGATGATTTTGCCTAACTTTACATCATTCTCCACTCTATCAAAAGCTAATACTAAGTTGATTTTCTCTTCACTGATGGTTGTTTGCCTTCGTTGTTGATTAGGAGTTGTGAAAAATAAGGAAGAAATATAAAAACAATAATCAAAATATGTTATGGACAATTATAGCTTAGAATATCTTTTAACAGATATTTCAAACAAATTTTGTGGGACATTGAAATATTACAAAAACAGTACATTGCTATTTTGTCATTAGCACTGTTCTCCTTTTTGATTATATATGTATTACTAAATAAATTAAAGGAAATTTTCCAAAATTTACTTATAATGAATAATAATCATAGGTCATCGGACTATAGCTTTCTTTCTAAAGGATGCTAAAAAGGTCTTTCTTTAATGGCAAACAGCTTTTACCAACTTTCTGAGATTCCAGAAATGCTAATCAGCAGTTCTAGTCTGTAGTGCATTTATTACATTGTGACATGCTGAAGACAGCCAGTTACAAATAGAACTGCCTCTTGAAAAATGCTGTTCCAGTGTTTTATAATAAAGTGCACCAATTAGATGCATTCATTAGGACAAACTGCTTGTCTTTTCCTATATTAGAGCTTTTAAAAATGCACAGTGCATTTCATAGCCCACCCTAGGCTGTGTTATTATTAATTGAACAGAATACATCACAAAGTTTTAATCTAAGAACTGTAAATACATAATGAATCGTATTTCCTCAATGGCAGGTCCACAAGAGCTCACTCAGTTTCATTACCCAAGATACAAAATGAAGGACAAGGCTCTTTGTTTCCAAAAAGAACATTTTGAAAGTTATTTGAAGGACAGTATGGCAATAAGCAAGAATATTGACTGATAATAAAATTATTTCATTTAACAATTGGTTAGAGTTCTCTATTAAAGTATATCTTTATTTTATAAGACATAAAGATTTATAACCATATATGTGTGTATATATAGATGTGTATATATATGTGTATATATGTGTGCATGTGTATATATACATATATGTATATATATACACTTGTTTTTTGCATATTGATATATAAACTTAAGTTCTACATTTAGGGTGATGTTTTGGTATAAATAAATAACTGAGTGTCAGATTTCCAAAAGGGAAAATGGAATTATAAATGTATTATGTGGATAAGAATCTGTCCCTCTCAGAGTAGAGAGAATGGGATTATTATACAACATTGAGAGTAGAATAGAGGAAGATTGATTGAGCTGCTTTTCCTGATGGCAAGAACATTATTTCTCAGTTTTCTACTTGTACACAAACACATGCAGTAGCTGACAATACTCAATTCTTCTCTACAATGGATTTAATTTGCATTAAGACTCTGACCTGAATTGTAACTATTTTGCCATCTGTTTGAATGCAAGAATACTAGTGATCATTATACCCTTGACCATCCACTTTTATCTGTTCATTATTTATACAGTTCATTTTCTTTGCATTTTCAGAAAATGGAAACATTCAACTCCCATACAGAATATACCTCAGACTGAAGAATAAAATAAAGAGAAAGTAAGTTAGTTTAAAAAAAGTGTAATATTCAAATTCTTAAACATTCTCAAGAAAATGTGAGTGTACCATCTAGATATTCACAGTGAAAATCTTTTTTTAAAATAGTAAAATACTTTCATTTTGTTTGTTTCACTCAGAAATAACTTTGTTAGCACTATTTGTTAACATAGAATGTTTAACAAATCCCTCTATCACTCTCATTATCATAGAAAATTTAATTTCAGTCAGAAGCCTGTTCCAACAATTCTGACTGTGAATAATAGTAAGAAATATTTTTGGCATATAAATGTAGAAATTATATAAGTAATACCCAATGTTGGTATTTAAAACATTTAACATTGCCAGTGGCATGGAATTCAGCATCATAATGCATGCATTGATATATTCCTATGGGTGCCAAACATGAACAACTGGTATGGCCATACTGGCATTTACTGGCCAAATAGTAAAAGATTCATATGTAAAAACAAGTAAAAATTTCACAAACTATACTTATCCTTAATATAAAATGCACAGTGTTTTTGGCACTTTCTGCTTTTTTAGTCTAGTTTATATAATGTTGAAATATTAGTCATAAACCCTTACACTGGTTTCCTGATCTATCAAGAGTTTAGGTTTGCAATTTGACAAACTTTATCTTAGAGAATACTATGAAACCTTAAAATACACTTTTTCTGTTATCATCCATGTGCAAAATAGTTCTTAAAGTATTCTATAAATATTTTTACCCCTCTACATCCTATACAAGTGATCTGCTATTATAGCTATCTTCGCCATGAGATAATGAAGGTATTCTTCTTTCTGTTTTGCATTATAATGTATAAGTAATCATAATGTTTAGTTAAACCAGTAGAAACATTATCAAAAACATCAATTATGTTAACTGTATTCTAGAGACTTATTTATACTGAGAATTTTCATGAGTGTTTATATTTTCACATGGAATTTTAATCTTGGAAAATTTAAGATCTATTCACTCTTTAAATAAGTATAACACTCATGTTATCACATGCAGGTTTATGTATTTAAAATATGTTAACACTAACAACTGAGGAATAATATCATACTTGATATCAATTTCTTGTTATAACACATTTTATGTGATAGTCCATGGACTAGAAGATCCAGAAACATTTAATTTTTATCATTTATGGTGAAATTTACAGCACAATGACATGCCAACTTTTAAAAATGTATTTAGAAGATAAACATTTCTTTTCCTCATTATATCAAATGAATTAATATATGCATATAGTATAATAAAAATAACATAATAGTGAATAAAGAGCCATTATCTCTTCATATTTAAACATTTGAGAGTGAAATGTTGCAAGCTAAAACAAGAAATCATTGCTGTCACTTGGAATAATTGTTACCCAAATAGACAGCAAATAACATCTCAGTATCCTGATTTTTATGTATCATAACTTTCCTCTTAGTGATATACAGCCAGTATCTGTACTCTCTATAACAACCCCAGATACATTTTATATTATTATATGGCTTATTGGCATTATCTGTTACATTAATAACTAAATGTTTCATCAGTTTTCTTCAGAAGCTTGTGTTTGTGTACCATCAATGGGCAAAGAATTCACAAAAATCTAGTCTATGAAATGTTTCCACAGATGCTCTAGATTGGGAGATGTTTTAGTCTATTACAGGTATTATGATGGATCCCACATGTTAAGGTAATAAGGAAATCATTTTATTTACATATCCAATTGGAAGTGAGAGGATAAATTAACTATAATTCTTTTTAGGGCAGGAGAAGCCCAGGTCCCAAAAGCACCTAATACAACTGCAAGTGAACCATGGAGACAATTGATTCTTAAAAGGGGAGGGGCCAGGAGGAAGGAAACTGAGATAGTTCTTGACTAACAAAGAAAACAAATCACAGAAATCATAACAAGCAAAGCCTTTTAAAATATCTATGCATTTATTTGAAAGTGAGAGAGGGAAGGAGAGAGAGAGAGAGAGAGAGAGAGGTGGAGGAATAGCCAGGGCTCAGCAAGACCAAAACCAGGAACCAGCAACTCCATCCAGGTCTCCCAAGTAGGTGGCAGGAACTCAAGTACATCTTCTGCTGCCTACCAGGTGCATTACCAAGAAGCTGGATTTGAAGCAGAGATAAGACTTCATCCTACATACTCTAATATGGGATGAGGGCTTTCCATGTGGCAGCTTAACCCACTGTGCCAAAACACCTACCCCAAGCAAGGCTCAATGCTAAATACTGAATCCCTAAGTTTTACACAAGAACAGGAGCAAAATGGGAATATTTTCTACAAAGAACAAATGAGGTTTCAATATAGGGAAGAGATAGCCCAGAGCAGACAAATATATGGTAACAGGAACAGATTCTGGATAAAGTGGCACTTGGACCAGCTGGAATAGAAACTATTCACTTAACTGCAGTGGTATTGGAAAAAAGAATTGTATGTTATGAATATGTTGTCTTATACAAATGTGCTTAACTTGACAGGCAGTAAATTGGAAACATTCCTCATGCTTTGGTGAGGGTTGAGCAATGTGCTACAAATGCTGTTGACATCTCACTACTATAGGGCTTTCTCAGTGAAAGCTTCCCTCTGTTGTTGCTGATAGATGGGTCTCCAGACCAGCTGTATCTATGACTGCTACAATTTTATTTCAGATTTGTATGCATGGGAAAAGCAGACTTGGTGAAACGCATTGCTGTCTATGGAATTTTGCTTTCGGTTAAAAGATTTATGAAGGATTAGGACAACTAGAAATAATTTATACAAGTCATTTACACTGCTGTGGTTTGAATGTTCCTACCAAAACTCATGTTAAAATATAATCCCATTGTGAGGTTGTTAAGTGATGGAAACAGAGACTGGTGATTTGTAGCAGGTTAAGCCGCTGACTGAGACACTAGCATTCCATATGTGTGTCCATTCAAATCTCAACTACTCCACTGCAGATACAGCTCCCTGCTAATGTACCTGGGATAGCAGCAAGGAATGACCCAAGTTCTTGGGCCCCTGGAAGAAGCTCTAGGCGCTGGCTTCTGCCTGGTACAACATAAGCTGTTGGAACCATTTGAAGAGCAAAGCGGTGGAAGAAGAATCTCTCCTCTCTCTCTCTCTCTCCCTCTGTGTGTGTGTGTGTGTCTTCTGTAACTCTGTGTTTCAAATATTTTTTTTTTAAAAAATCTTAAAAAATAAAAAAGAGGTGATACCAGACCTCTATGAGGTAGTTATAGCATGAGTATTATGGGCTCATGAATGGATTAATCACTCATGGACTAATAGATTAATGGGTTTTGTGTTACCTGAGAATGCATTTGTTGTAAAAATCAGTTTTCCTATCTTGTGGATGCACTCCACTTACCGTATGATTTCCTGTACAGCCTCGGGATGGGGCAATGTCCCCACTAGAAAAGGACTTTGTGAAAGTACACTTTGACTTTGGGCCTCCTAGTTTCTAGAATCACGAGATGAATAAATCTTTATATTTTGTGAATTACTCAGTCTGTAGTTCTGAAATATAGCAACAAAGAAGGCACAAAGACACACACCGATGACATAGCTACCTTGATGATTGACACATTAAAGGCTATTTGGTTTGAAAGGGACTTTATTACATGTAATTTTGAAATGCTTCTGTGTATGTTTTGTATGGGTTAAATGTAGCACTCAGAAAACACACAAGAAATAACTGGCACATTTTTTAAAGTATTCCCTTCTTTAACTCTCAAAACTCCAGATGTTAGTGAAAATCCTTAGATTCTTTGACTTGTTTGTTCCTAATAATGTTTTTCTAATAATATCTTTGTGTATGTAGTTTGTTTCTCCAAAAAATCTTCTTCACTATTGTTATTTCTTAAAAATATGAACTGGATCATATGCGTTCATGAACTGTCTCAACTACTTGGAGTCTAATCTGCCAGAATGTTTACATCTTGCTCCTTAGTTACCCTTAGCTACTCAACATTTCCCAAATATGAATATTCAGCCCTGTCTATATGCCTTTACACATGATCTTGAATTTTCCTGAAATGCATTTTTCTCATTGTCTTCCTAAGTCACTCTTTTCCATTCTTATGCCAATTTCTATGTGAAACTATTTTACTATACAATGATTACAAATATCACTTGTTTTCATTCCTTATATTATTCAGGTCAATAAATGTATTTAATTAATTGTTATATTTCTGTGCATACTAAAACACTTAATAATGGTTGGTTGACTTTAACTTATGTACTCACTAAATTTTCATTCTCTCTTTGTAAAAATCTGTAACATTTTAATTCTCTTTAGAAATGTACAGTATGTGCATGACAATAATAAATGTATTATTCTAATCATTCAAGCAAATGCGTAAACAAAAAGCAATAAGCCACTGATTTAGATTTTTGAGTTTTTTCCTATCCTCCCTTACTTTGAAAATATATGCAGCTTTAAACAGTTATTTCACAGTCTTATTTTGAAAATAATAGATTGCTTTGCATTTGAAGCCACATTAATTTGTTTATCTCATCAGCAAGTCACAGCTGTTTGAAGTTGATGCTGTCAGGATTGACTATGTCAAATTTAAGTTGATTTTTTAATTGATCACTTACACATTTGCAAGCTAACCTCAGGTCTCAAAGTTTTACTAAGATTTATTAAAGTAACTTAGAGACATATTGCTTTCCATATTCTGTCAAATCCTTTCAATACATACATATATTATTTTGAATAGTGATCAATCTGTTAATTCAGCACACTTTCTATGGATAACTACAGCACTACTCTTCTCTTAACAAGGAGAATCATAATGATGATAATTTTTCATCTAGATTGGACTACTTAAAAAATAAGCAGCCCTGAAGAAAGTTATGTTGCTCAATGACTACAGTTTTGTACTAACATGTGTAGGCTCATATGTTGCAAGGTAAATTCATAAAACTTATGCCAGGCCGGCGCCGTGGCTCAATAGGCTAATCCTCCACCTTGCGGCGCCGGCACACCGGGTTCTAGTCCCGGTTGGGGCGCCGGATTCTGTCCCGGTTGCCCCTCTTCCAGGCCAGCTCTCTGCTATGGCCAGGGAGTGCAGTGGAGGATGGCCCAGGTGCTTGGGCCCTGCACCCCATGGGAGACCAGGAAAAGCACCTGGCTCCTGGCTCCTGCCAGGATCAGCGCGGTGCGCCGGCTGCAGCGGCGGCCATTGGAGGGTGAACCAACGGCAAAGGAAGACCTTTCTCTCTCTGTCTCTCTCTCTCACTGTCCACTCTGCCTGTCAAAAAAAAAAAAAAAAAAAAAAAAAATTTAAAAAAAAAAAAAAAACTTATGCCAACATTTGCACTTTGGATATTTAAAATAAGTTGATGTTTATCTTTCACAGTGAATTTTATTTTTCATTTTACTAACTTTTTACTTGTCAATTTTCCTATACCTTATAATATAGAAAAGCAACCAAATAAATTATATATAAAATACTATATTGATGTTATTAAAATTTTCAATGCAATATAAATTTCAAAATGACATGTGCAAATAAGTATTCATGGAAAAAAATGTGTTCAACTTTGAAATTCATGATGTGCTTGATAATAAAAATGCTTACACATGTGGAAATGTACATCTTTATAAATAGCCTAGTAATTTATTTTTATTTTTTCCTAATTTGATAATGAATTTCTCTTAAAGATAAAAATTCTTCTTTCAACTCCACAATTCATCACCATGTACTTACATATAATTGACAATATATCATACCAAACCATACTTTATCTATTATTCATCTGGATGAATGATGATGTCTTTCATTAAGACAGGAAATAGAAAAGGAGTAGGATATGCTAGGCATAAAGAAATATCAACTATTTCTGTCTTACCAATGTCAATTTTGTCCTGCTTATCACATACATAAAGGGAGAATTTTCAGAAAATTGATGCGTTAGTGTCTCTATAGGTCAGGAGCTTATTTACTTATTTATTTTTAATTGTAATGTTTTTACTTTTTAGCAGGTTCCATATATTTCATAAATCAGCTCTGAGAATATAATAATGTCCCCATTCTGTCTCCTCACTCTCCCCCTTCTCCCCTTCATTTGTGAGATGACATGTCTTTAATTTACATTGTAGTCAATGGCTTACTGCTCCAGTAAATAAAGAATTCAACAAGTAAAAAGCAAAAAGACTTTAATTTAGCAGAAATATAGTCAAGGGCTATAAACAATACTAGAATGGGGGGAAAAGCTATTTCATCTGCATATAATAAACTTCAAAGTAATTCCATTACTATAATAGTAGAATAACATTCTTAGCTGTCAGCTTGACAAGGCCTAAACAAAGTTTGACTTTTATTTTTGATTTGATTTTAGATTTGGAGTGTATGTAAAAGCAAATAAGAACTATTCATTAGAGAACATGAGGTTAATACACAGAAGATAATAATATTAATGAAGTACAGTTCCTGGGGAAGGAGAAAAAATAAAAATAATAATTAGAAAGAATCAGCCTGGGATCAAGCAAGGGATCTTACACATTGTATCAAATATAAATAATGAATAAATTGCTGGAAGTAAGTGACTTCCTTTAGAGTTCCAATTTGAGAAGAGTCTAAGTTACTGTTCACAATTCATTTTTTGCAGCATAAAATGGAGTTATTTATTTAGAGGAGAATCTTAGGCGAATATGGAAGATGTTTCTATATAATCATAGTGTAAAATAAAAAATAAGGAGGAAGGAGACAAGGCGGGATGGAGGAGGCGAGAGCTGCATAGATTTACCTGGAGCATTGTTGTGTATTGAATTTGGAAGTTATGAACATAAAATGAAAGTATTATATTTAATCAAGTATCATCCACAAAAGTTGATGTGGCTCCCATAAATACATTATTTAAAACTTTTCTGGAAAGTCAGAGTTACCAAAAGAAGAAGAAGAAGAGAGAGAGAGAATCTTCCATCTGCTGGTTCACTTCCCAGATGGCTGCCAAAAGCCATTGCTAGACCAGGTTGAAGCCAGGAATTTCATCGTGGTCTCCCATGTGGGTGGCAGGGTTCCAAACACTTGAGCCATTAGCAGAAATTGGGTTGGAAGTGGAGTAGCCAGAACACAAAGTGGCACGCAGATGGAATGTCAGCATTGCATACAGTGGTTTTACACATTGTGTCACAATACTGGCACCACAAATAATAATTTTTAAATTTAACTTTGCAGTATTCCAAAATAAGTATGTTAAATGGACAATTTGATAAGGCAAAATAAACTAAAATTGGATCATTGATATTTAAAGGTATCCCCAAATCATATGTTTTGCCTGGTTTCTCATACTTTTTGAAGTAAAATTTTGTTTCTTCAAAAAATTCATTAAAAATCTACAAATAGAAAAAAAGATAATTTGGTTATTTCTTCTCAAATTTACTCATGACTATTGAGAATTTTCTTCCATGAGATAATCAAAAGAGCTTCATATTGTGTTCCTAAGTGTATCTTCCTTTGCATTTTTGACACAATAAATAGGAGTTGGAAACAAATAAAGAAACAATATTAGTATAATCTAGACTAGAATCTATAATTCAATAAATATTCTATGCAGTATAGGATAAATAAAACTCAACTTCTCAGAAGCTCTGAAATACCATGTAAGAGTAATAGAGATAATGTATAATTCTTTAGCTCTGTGAAAATAGGCCACATCGACGTATAAGCAATATATTTGAAATGTACTGTGATGGGCTGTCAAGTCAGGCTTTCTATTCAGATGTGCTGCCTTTTCATTCTTTCAGTTTCTTTGTGCATTCTCATCCATCAAACCAACCCTTAGTCCCAAATTCCATTTAAAGACTCTCTTGACAACTTTGAATGCATTTTATTTTCCTCTTCCCTGTTCTCCTTTTTGGGTACATGAACAAGATCAACAGCATTTACTAAAATTCTTCAAAAATAAAGTCATAATAAACAGGAAGAAGGTAAGTTAGAGAGCTTTCAGCTACAAATAGTAAGACATTACTGGAAACGATTTAAAAATAAGTAGATGCATTTTTCACAGAAGAGAAAGTCCTAATGCAGGGTAGTTCCAGGGTTCTTTAGTTTGTTCATATTACCAGTGGCCCAAATGTGCTTATTATGCTTTCTGCTTCTGTTGGTCCATTAAACAAGATCCCATCATGGGGTTTAGACAAGCTGCCAAAGTTTCAGGTGTCTTTCTTAAGTTTAGGAAGTCTTTTCACAGTTAACAGTTTATTCTCTAGCATCCCTCATTTACAGAGCTCTTTTGTTTTGAAGTAATTGATATTAACCCCTGGAAATGTCTCATTAACCAGAATAACTCTGAAGTGAAACCCCAGTTGGGCACATTTGAATATAAATACAGGATATGGTTGATTTTTACCTTTGATTCTATTTTCCATTCCAAAGTTAAGAATAAATCTTTTAAAAGGAAGATATGGCCTTGAAAGTAAATCTAACGGGTAAAGTATTAACTAGTTGATGAACCAGTTAATAGGAAATGCATGTTATGTAAAAATGAATGGATTTCAATTTTTAACACTCAGATACACTCATACTAATATGTATAACAGGATTTCATTTGAGGATCAGAAGAAGATAAACATCAATTTTTTAAAGATTTATTATTTATTTGAAAGTCAGAGTTACACAGAGAGAAGAAAAGACAGAAAGAGAATCTTCCATCTACGGGTTCATTCCCTAAATGGCAGCAATGGTCAGGTCTGGGCCAGGTCAAAGCCAGGAACCAGGAGCTTCATCCATCTCCCACATGGGTGCAGGAGTCCAAGCACTTGAGCAGTCTCCACTGCTTTCCTTGGACCGTTAACAGGGAGTTGGACATGAAGTGGAGAATCCAGGACTAGAGCTGGTGCCCACACGGGATGCTAGCATTGCAGGCAATAGCTTTACCCACTATGAACAATGCCAGCCTCAAAACATTAGTTTGAAAAGAGCTCCTATAAGAGCAACATGAATTTTGTCCTATGTAAAGCAACAACAAAGATCAAACTTATGGTGAAACTCGGTGAGGAGGAGCGGAAGAATGACGAAACCACTGTTGTTGTATGAAAAACTTAGTAGCACAATATCCCTGAAGAACTCAGTTTACAAATAGGTAAGTTATTTTGAGAAGGGAGAAGATGACATTGTATGTGCCTTGACTAGAGGACCAATGACTAATGACGAAAACCAGTCAGCAGCTTTACCCACTATGCCACAGCACCGGCCCCATAGTATATTATTTACAATAGAAAAAAAAAATCTTCAAGTTTCTATTATTAACTAATTTTCCCAATTTTATTTTTTTCAACCTACATCTATCTATTGATATTTAAGTCATCTTTACCAATAGTATAATTTTGGAAACTAGGTAAATATATATATATATGTGTGTGTGTGTGTGTGTGTGTGTGTGTAATCCAACATATTTTATTTTCAGTTCTGTTTGGTAACGGAGACTTTGGACAACACATTCTTGAATGATCAAGTAATTGGTCATGTAAAATTGTTTTTCTTCAGCAGATGTTTTATTGATCAAATAATACAAGCCTCATATTTTAACAAGTTTCCAAAATTAAGGGCCAGTGTGTAGCACAGTACGCATGTTGTTGGTTGTGACACCAACATCCCATATCAGAGTGCGTGTTCAAGTCCCACCTTACTGTGCTTCTGATCCAGCTTTCTGCTTTTGTGCCCATAAAAGTAGCAGAAGATGGGTCAAGTACTTGGGACTCCTGCCACTCATTTGTGAAATCAGGGTGGAGTTTCTGCTCTCAGCCAAGTGCAGACCCGGTTGATGTGACCACTTGGGGAGTGAACCAGCAGATGGAAGATCTTTCTCCCTCTTACTCTCCCTCTCTCTCTGTTACTCTACCTGTCAAATAAATACACAAATCTAAAACTGTTTCTATTAGGGAAATTAGTCCACTCAGATGCTGATTGAACATATAATAATTCCAAGCAATCATTTTGCTTGCACTTTTTACAAAATGAATTGGATCATATTTCAAATACTGAGAATTTGTTTTGAACATAAAGAGTAGGTATTGACAGCATCAGGATTAAAAAAAAAAAAGAAAAGGTAAAGTGAATACTCCAACCCCTGATATCTAGAAGTCTTGGTCCTTCCACTAAGGTATAAATAATCTCACAGAGCACCAGCCACAGACTGTATTGCTCTGGACCAGAGTAAAATGCGACATATAAGATTAAATTCATAATTTCACTTAAGTACAGACAAAAATAGGATTATTGGAAAAAATGCAAGGGGCAAATAAATTAGTGCTATCTCTCAACTAATTACAGCTTGATAGTCATGCTAGTCTCTTTTCTTTGGAAAAGAGTTTTTGAAATAGTGGATTGCAGTATTAGTACCCTTTCTGACAGTGTCCAATCTAACATGAAACTCTTCTTCCTTAGACACTTCCCAAAATTACACAGCCAAAGCCCCAAATCCTGTAATAGATTATTTCTAACACCTTCTTACTCTGACACTCCATGGTTTACCATAGTGTGTATTTTCTGTCAATGCAACAAGTAATAAATCCAATTTGTTAATCTACAGTTGTGTTTCTGTTGTTGTTTGGTTTAAGCGCATTATCTGAAAGTGCCAATTTTTAAGGTAATGTAGCAAGAAGGAAATAACCATAGTTGTCAAATATTTAAGGCTCTGTTTGCAATTTTATTTAAAATTCCTTTGTGCCTGAAAACAACTCACATTTCCAAATCCTCTTGTTATCAATTAAATCCACAGGAGAAGATAATAGAAAATTATATAAATTTACTAATATGAGAGGTATCACCATGAGTCAGGGATAATGAGAGGAAGTGTGTGTGTGTGTGTGTGAGAGAGAGAGAGAGAGAGAGAGAGACAGAGAGACAGAGAAGAAAGATATTTTTAAATTTGAGACTAAACGTATTAAATTATTGCATTTTCACACCTTTTTTTTTTTTTCTAAGAACATGGTGGGTGGAAGCAGTAGACCACCAGTCTCCTTCAAATTGTCAAAATTTTAATCCTTGGTCATTGTGAATATGCTACGCTACACGTGGCACCATACCAGTGTTGGGGGTGTATTGCAAGTGAAAGGAGAGACAGGACATAGTAACTCTGAGAGCACCATGGAATGTTTCCCTTGCCACCCCAGCATGCCTCTTTTATTGGCAAGAATTACATCAACCATTCGCACAGCACATGTGCCTGCTTATAAAACTCTAAGGTTACTTGCAATATTACTTGACAATTTTCACAATAGGACTGTCAAGAAATTGGTGGGGTGTTTTGTTTTACTAGATAAGTAAAACTTACTTGGTTAACCAGATAAGGCATCTGGGAACTGCATCTGCATGTACTCATGGGAGCCAAATTCCTGCTAGAACTCTATGCTCTTCTTGATAATAGTACATTTTCTATCCTTAATCAGCTGCTGTGACCACACTCTACATCCAGGAGGAGTGTGTCCTCACTGAGAATGCTTTGGCAGAAACTTTGTTCCCTATAATAGGAACATAAAAGATACAGCCACGGTTATGAGCCTTCAAATTATCCAAGTGTGTTGTAGCACCTCAGTGATCTCAAGCTCTTCACATGAGCCTATAAGAACACAGTGTTCCTTTGGGTGGAATGAAGGAAGTACAGTGGAGGGGCATGTGAGACGGACTGGACATGTGGGAGGACTTGGTGTGCTGTCACTGGACAGAGGCCACAGGGAAAGCAGCAGAAGGAACGTGGCCTCCCTAGGAGCAAAAACTACACACTCACACCGGCTTGCAGCTGGCATAGACATGAGGAGATCAGGTAACACAAGGAGAAACTGAATTCAGCCTCTAACATGGATGAACTTGGAAGTGAATCTGGAATCTCCAGAAAGGAACAAAGACTTACTCACATCTTGATTCTGGCTTTATGATTCTTCGCCAGGGTGGGGAAACTTTTTCTTCCAAGGGCCATTTGGATATTTATAACATGATTTGCAGGCCATAATCTCATCACCTTAAAAATTAGACTGCTATAGATCTGTGGAATTTCCAGACCTGCCTATAGTTGCCTTGATAAGCCCAGACCAAAAGATTTTGCAGGTCTTATATGGCTTTGGGCCAGATGTTTTGCATCTCTGAAGAGGACAGATTGCCCTGCTGTAAGTGAACTTCTGACCTACAGAGATATGAGATAATAAATGGGTTCTGCATCAGGCTGCTAAAGGGGTAGTTATTTGTGATCTCAGCCATAGAAAATTACAAATTTTGCTTAAAGATCAAAACAGCTTTGCAAATAATTGTTTTGCTACGAAAATGGTGATTATCAATTTCAACATCTATTTTTCTTTTTTTAAAAAAAGATTTATTTATTTATTTGTAAGTCAGAGTCACACAGAGAAGGAGAGGCAGAGAGAGAGAGAGGTCTTCCACCCACTGGTTTACTCTCCAGTTGGCTGCAATAGCCCAAGATATGCCCATCCAAAGCCAGGAGCCAGGAGCTTCTTCTGGGTCTCCCAAATGGGTGCAGGGCCCAAGGACTTGCGCCAGCTTCCACTGCTTTCCCAGGCCATAACAGAAAGCTGGATCGGAAGTGGAGCAGCCGGGACACAGGCAGCAGTTATCCTCTATGCTAGCGCGCCAGCCCCTCAACATCTACTTTCCTTCCTGTCTGTTTTCTTTTCTCTAGGATCTAAAATTCACTTTTATATCTTGTTATATTTTTCATTTGAAGCATACTTCTTATTTAGAGTATGAGAATTGAGGAAAGGCATTTGAACTCTCCTGTAAGATAGCATCTAGGTAACAAGAAACTATAAAGAAACATTCAAGAAATGTGGATGTAAATTTTGGTATACTAAAGCTCTTGGCACAAGAGAGAAAAATCTAGATTTGCTGTACTACATTGCTGAGGATATTAATGGATTTTGAGGAAGTATAAGGCATTTGAACAGATGAGAACGAGAAAGCAGGAATAAAATATCGAGTCTCATTATGTGTTGGCTAAAAATTATCACATCTTCAAAGGAAGGAAAGTTTATTTTGAAAAGGATGACCTTTTAGAGGCCGGCGCTATGGCACAGCAGGTTAAAGCCCTGGCCTGAAGCACCCACATCCCATATGGGCTGCTCCTCTTCTGATGTAGCTCTCTGCTATGGCCTGAGAATGCAGTAGAAGATGGCCTAAGTCCTTGGGCTCCTGTACAGACATGAAAGACCAGAAGAAGCTCCTGGCTTCTTGCTTCGGATTGGCACAGCTCTGGCTATTGTGGCCATCTGGGGAGTGAACCAGCGGATGGAAGACCTCTTTCTCTCTCTCTGTCTACCTCTCTCTGTAACTCTGTCTTTCAAATAAATAAAATAAATCTTCAAAAAAATCGTAAAGGATGACCGTTAAACAAGATGCATGTAATTGCTTATGAGTATCTACTGATAGGTATATACATATAAATATATACTTATATAAATCTTTACTTTTAAAAGTTACACAAAGCAATAAATAATTTCATTATGAAATATTTTTATTATTATTAACTAGTTCATATTCTTTTGATTGCTAAGACAAAAATTGTATACAAGAAGTATTTAGGGGGACTTAAACTAGCATTTGGAAAAGACAGTAGCTGTGCCTACCCAGATATTGCTTACTCTTTATTAGGAAATTATATAGCCATTTCGCAAATAATGAATGTTCCTAATTTTATTTGGTAAGACTTAAATTGATCCTTTACTTAAAAAAGGCTGTTGAGCGCAAGTGCTCGAAGGGGAGTGCAACAGCGGGGAGACTTGGGACGTCCAGGGCTCCGAGTCCACACATCGGCACTGGAAGGGGAGCAGACCTGCGTGGAGAGCGTGGGAGCCCACAGTTCGGGACACCAGCGGCAGACTCAACACACCAGCGCTGGAACGCGAGGTGAGCCGAACCTCAATAACCCGAGACACCGGCAGGCAAGCGGAGAGAGGAGACTAGAGGGAACGACCCCCGGGGCTGGGGGGACTTCACCAAGCTAACTGGAAGAGAGAGAGAGGAAAAAAAAAAAAAGGTGACTGGTACGGACACGGGTTTCTCTCTCTCCGCTCACCTCTCAAGGGCGAGCAAGACAAAGAGCAGGCGCCATCTTGGACATACGTCATAAGCAGAGCGACCTCAGGTCTGCACCGGCCCTGAGCCTAGCAGTAAAACCTGACTCTGGGTGGGGCGAATTAACAGGAGATTAGGACCTAGTAAATTTGTGGTGCTACTGAACTGAGACTGTGAAAAAAGAGACGGTGGGGGAGAGAACTCACGGAATTCACGTGAGCACTCTCCAGAGACGCTACAATTCCGTAACTTTGGCAACCCAGTGGGAGACTGAAGGAGAATTTGAGCCCACTCTAAGGGCCGAACAGATTCCCTGTGTGGTCCTTGGGAAAGAGCTTCTGATCTCTGGCTCCTGTGGGTATATCATTTGCCTGCTAACTACCTCCAACTTCGTTCAGCTGTGCAGAATAACTTCCCTTTTGAATCAAAAAAAGAGAGAGAGAGAGAGAGAGAGGTTTACCACGCCTAACCTGGGAGTGTCACCTTTGGCACACCAAACAGAGCTCTCAGGCCACACCCATCTCAAGCCCTAAGGCTCCATCAAAAACAGATAGTCCACTTAATCCAGAGTCATAGTATAACAAGAAAAAGCACCACAGTGAAGAAACCAAATATCTCCAATATGACAAATAACAAACGCAAAAACCAAGGTAATAAAAACAAGGAAGTCACCATGAAGCCCTCAAATGAAAAAGACACCCCAATTCAAGAATATGAGGATGATGACATAGAAGAAATGCAAGAAGCAGATCTCAAAAAATTGATAAGAACATTAAGAAGTTCCCAAAAACAAATTCTTGAACTACAGAAATCCTTAATGGACAAGATAGAAAATCTCTCTCGTGAAAATGAAATATTAAGGAGGAATCAAAATGAAACGAAACAACTAGTACAACAGGAAACTGGGATAGTGACTGAAGTGAAGAATTCAATAGATCAAATGAAAAACACAATAGAGAGCCTTACAAACAGAATGGGAGAAGCAGAAGAGAGAATATCGGACTTAGAAGACAGAGAACAGGAAAGGATACAGTCAGACCAAAGAAAAGAAGAGGAAATTAGGAATCTAAAACATATTGTCGGGAATCTTCAGGATACTATTAAAAAACCCAACATTCGGGTTCTAGGAGTTCCTGAAGGCATGGAGAGGGAGAAAGGATTAGAAGGCCTTTTTAGTGAGATATTAGCAGAAAATTTCCCAGGTTTGGAGAAGGACAGAGAAATCCTAGTACAGGAAGCTCACAGAACCCCTAATAAACACGACCAAAAGAGATCCTCACCACAACACGTTGTAATTAAACTCTCCACAGTGAAACATAAAGAAAAGATCCTAAAATGTGCAAGAGAGAAACGTCAGATTACTCTCAGAGGATCTCCAATCAGACTCACAGCTGACTTCTCTTCAGAAACTCTACAAGCTAGGAGGGAATGGCGAGATATAGCCCAGGTACTAAGAGAGAACAACTGCCAGCCCAGAATATTATATCCTGCAAAGCTATCATTTGTGAATGAAGGTGAAATAAAGACTTTTCATAACAAACAGAAATTGAAAGAATTTGTTGCCACTCGTCCAGCCCTGCAAAAGATGCTTAAAGATGTGTTACACACAGAAACACAGAAACACAGCCATCAATATGAAAGAAGGTAAAGGAAGGAAACCAAGGAAGGAAAGCTCACAGCAAAAGATCACAGGGAATTCAAAGCATATATTAGAACTTATCTTTGGCAAATGGCAGGGCAAAGTTACCACTTATCATTAGTCACATTGAACGTGAATGGCCTGAACTGTCCAGTTAAAAGACACCGTTTGGCTGATTGGGTTAAAAAACAAAACCCATCTATTTGCTGCTTACAAGAAACACATCTTTCCAACAAAGATCCATACAGACTGAAAGTGAAAGGCTGGAAAAAGATATACCATGCCAACAGAAATGAAAAAAGAGCAGGCGTAGCCATCTTAATATCAGACACCATAAACTTTACCACAAAAACCGTTAAGAGAGACAAAGAGGGACACTACATAATGATTAAGGGATCAATTCAACAGGAAGATATAACAATTATCAATGTATATGCACCTAACTACAGGGCACCGGTTTATCTAAAAGATTTGTTAACGGACTTAAAGGGAGACTTAGACCCCAATACAATAGTACTGGGGGACTTCAATACTCCACTCTCAGAAATAGACAGATCAATAGGACAGAAGATCAACAAGGATACAGTAGATTTAAACGACACTATAGCCCAAATGGATCTAACAGATATATACAGAACTTTCAATCCTACAGCTAAAGATTTTACATTCTTCTCAGCAGTACATGGAACCTTCTCTAGGATTGACCACATACTAGGCCATAAAGCAAGTCTCAGCAAATTCAAAAGAATTAGAATCATACCATGCAGCTTCTCAGACCATAAAGGAATGAAGTTGGAAATGAACAACTCAGGAATCCCTAGAGCATACGCAAACACATGGAGATTGAACAACATGCTCCTGAATGAACAATGGGCCATAGAAGAAATCAAAAGAGAAATCAAAAACTTTCTGGAAGTAAATGAGGATAACAGCACAACATACCAAAACTTATGGGACGCAGCAAAAGCAGTGTTAAGAGGAAAGTTTATATCAATAGGTGCCTACATCAAGAAATTGGAAAGGCACCAAATAGATGAGCTTTCTATTCACCTCAAGGATCTAGAAAACCTACAGCAAACCAGACCCAAATCTAGTAGGAGAAGAGAAATAATTAAAATCAGAGAAGAAATCAACAGGATTGAATCAAGAAAAACATTACAAAAAATCAGCCAAACGAAGAGCTGGTTTTTTGAAAAAATAAACAAAATTGACACCCCATTGGCCCAACTAACTAAAAAAAGAAGAGAAAAGACCCAAATCAATAAAATCAGAGATGAAAAAGGAAATGTAACAACAGACACCACAGAAATAAAAAGAATCAACAGAAATTACTACAAGGACTTGTATGCCAGCAAACAGGGAAACCTATCAGAAATGGATAGATTCCTGGACACATGCAACCTACCTAAATTGAACCAGGAAGACATCGAAAACCTAAACAGACCCATAACTGAGACAGAAATTGAAACAGTAATAAAGGCCCTCCCAACAAAGAAAAGCCCAGGACCAGATGGATTCACTGCTGAATTCTACCAGACATTGAAAGAAGAACTAACTCCAATTCTTCTCAAACTATTCAGAACAATTGAAGAAGAGGGAATCCTCCCAAATTCTTTCTATGAAGCCAGCATCACCTTAATTCCTAAGCCGGAAAAAGATGCAGCACTGAAAGAGAATTACAGACCAATATCCCTGATGAACATAGATGCAAAAATCCTCAATAAAATTCTCGCCAATAGAATGCAACAACACATCAGAAAGATCATCCACCCAGACCAAGTGGGATTTATCCCTGGTATGCAGGGATGGTTTAATGTGCGCAAGACAATCAACGTGATACACCACATTAACAGACTGCAGAAGAAAAACCATATGATTCTCTCAATAGATGCCGAGAAAGCATTTGATAAAATACAACACCCGTTCATGATGAAAACTCTAAGCAAACTGGGTTTGGAAGGAACATTCCTCAATACAATCAAAGCAATCTATGAAAAACCCACAGCCAACATCCTATTGAATGGGGAAAAGTTGGAAGCATTTCCACTGAGATCTGGGACCAGACAGGGATGTCCACTCTCACCACTGCTATTCAATATAGTTCTGGAGGTTCTAGCCAGAGCTATTAGGCAAGAAAAAGAAATTAAAGGGATACAAATTGGGAAGGAAGAACTCAAACTATCCCTCTTTGCAGATGACATGATTCTTTATTTAGGGGACCCAAAGAACTCTACCAAGAGACTATTGGAACTCATAGAAGAGTTTGGCAAAGTAGCAGGGTATAAAATCAATGCACAAAAATCAACAGCCTTTGTATACACAGACAATGCCATGGCTGAGGAAGAACTTCTAAGATCAATCCCATTCACAATAGCTACAAAAACAATCAAATACCTTGGAATAAACTTAACCAAGGACGTTAAAGAACTCTACGATGAAAATTACAAAACCTTAAAGAAAGAAATAGAAGAGGATACCAAGAAATGGAAAAATCTTCCATGCTCATGGATTGGAAGAATCAATATCATCAAAATGTCCATTCTCCCAAAAGCAATTTATAGATTCAATGCAATACCAATCAAGATACCGAAGACCTTCTTCTCAGATCTGGAAAAATTGGTGCTGAAATTTATATGGAGGCACAAGAGACCTCGAATAGCTAAAGCAATCTTGTACAACAAAAACAAAGCCGGAGGCATCACAATACCAGATTTCAGGACATACTACAGGGCAGTTGTAATCAAAACAGCATGGTACTGGTACAGAAACAGATGGATAGACCAATGGAACAGAATTGAAATACCAGAAATCAACCCAAACATCTACAGCCAACTTATATTTGATCAAGGATCTAAAACTAATTCCTTGAGCAAGGACAGTCTATTCAATAAATTGTGCTGGGAAAATTGGATTTCCACGTGCAGAATCATGAAGCAAGACCCCTACCTTACACCTTACACAAAAATCCACTCAACATGGATTAAAGACCTAAATCTACGACCTGACACCATCAAGTTACTAGAGAACATTGGAGAAACCCTTCAAGATATTGGCACAGGCAAAGAGTTTCTGGAAAAGACCCGGGAGGCACAGGCAGTCAAAGCCAAAATTAACTATTGGGATTGCATCAAATTGAGAAGTTTCTGTACTGCAAAAGAAACAGTCAGGAGAGTGAAGAGACAACCGACAGAATGGGAAAAAATATTTGCAAACTATGCAACAGATAAAGGGTTAATAACCAGAATCTACAAAGAGATCAAGAAACTCCACAAAAACAAAACCAACAACCCAATTAAGAGATGGGCCAAGGACCTCAATAGACATTTTTCAAAAGAGGAAATCCAAATGGCCAACAGGCACATGAAAAAATGTTCAAGGTCATTAGCAATCAGAGAAATGCAAATCAAAACCACAATGAGGTTCCACCTCACCCCGGTTAGAATGGCTCACATTCAGAAATCTACCAACAACAGATGCTGGCGAGGATGTGGGGAAAAAGGGACACTAACCCACTGTTGGTGGGAATGCAAACTGGTCAAGCCACTATGGAAGTCAGTCTGGAGATTCCTCAGAAACCTGAAGATAACCCTACCGTTCGACCCAGCCATCCCACTCCTTGGAATTTACCCAAAGGAATTTAAATTGGCAAACAAAAAAGCGGTCTGCAGCCTAATGTTTATTGCAGCTCAATTCACAATAGCCAAGACCTGGAACCAACCTAAATGCCCATCAACGGTAGACTGGATAAAGAAATTATGGGATATGTACTCTTTAGAATACTATACCGCAGTAAGAAACAACAAAATCCAGTCATTTGCAACAAAATGGAGGAATCTGGAACACATCATGCTGAGTGAAATAAGCCAGTCCCAAAGGGACAAATACCATATGTTCTCCCTGATCGGTGACAACTGACTGAACACCAAAAAGGAAACCTGTTGAAGTGGAATGGACACTATGGGAAACGGTGACTTGATCAGCATAGCCCTGACTGTTAATGAACAACTTAATACATTATCCCTCTTAGTAGTTTTTTTGTCTGTTCTACTTAATATGACTGGTTTAATTCTGTAATTAATACACAGTTATTCTTAAGTGTTGAAATTTAACTGAAATGTGATCCTTGTTAAACATAAGAGTAGGAATAAGAGAGGGAAGAGATATATAATTTGGGACATGCTCAAGCTGACTTGCCCCAAATGGTAGAGTTAGAAACATACCAGGGGACTCCAATTTAATCCCATCAAGGTGGCATGTACCAATGCCATCTCACTAGTCCAAGTGATCAATTTCAGTTCGCAATTGATCATAATGAAAGGACTAAGAGTCAAAGGGAGCACATAAGCAAGTCTAGTACCTGCTAACACTAACCGATAGAATAAATAAAGGGGAGAGTGATCCAACATGGGAAGTGAGATACTCAGCAGACTCATAGAATGGCAGATGTCCTAAATAGCACTCTGGCCTCAGAATCAGCCCTAAAGGCATTCAGATCTGGCTGAAAAGCCCATGAGAGTATTTCAGGCATGGAAAGCCAAGACACTCTGGCAAAAGATCTCTGTGAGTGAGATCTCAGTGGAAAGAACAGGTCTTCAAAGAAGGAGGTACCTTTCTCTGAAGGGAGGAGAGAACCTCCACTTTGACTATGACCTTGTCTAAACAAGATAAGAGTCGGAGAACTCAGAGGGCTTCCATAGCCTTGGAAACTCATGACTGGAGCATAGGGAGATTACTGATGCCATAGACAGGAGTGTCAATTGGTAAAGTCAACAACAGGAGTCACTGTGCACTTACTCCTCATGTAGGATCTCTGTCCTTAATGTGCTGTGCATTGAGATTTAATGCTATAACGAGTACTCAAATAATATATTTCACTTTGTGTTTCTATGGGGGTGCAAACTGTTGAAATCTTTACTTAATGCATACTAAACTGATCCTCTGTAAAAAAAAAAAAAAAAAAAAAAAAAAAAAAAAAAAAAAAAAAAAAGAAAAGAAAAGAAACTATCAACTCCCAACTTGACTCTCACTGGGATTAAACAAGACAATAGGTCTGATCTGATTTCATCATCATTTAAAAAAAATCATCTATTATTTTTCACTTTATGTGTCTGTGTGGGAGCAAACTGTTGAAATCCTTACTTAATGTATACTAAGCTGATCTTCTGTATATTAAGATAATCGAAAATGAATCTTGATGTGAATGGAAGGGGAGAGGGAGTGGGAAAGGGGAGGGTTGTGGGTGGGAGGGACGGTATGGGGGGGAAGCCATAGTAATCCATTGTTCGTACTTTGGAAACGTATATTCATTAAATAAAAGTTAAAAAAAAAAAAAAAGGCTGTTGATTTTTTTCCATCATGCAGATAAGGTAAAACATCTAAAATGTACTTTATTTTTCATTAATTACATTATACTCTGCTTAATTTCTAATAAAATCTGGAAAATTACAGTTCCCACCTTGAATCTATCTCATAATCATTTCTGACAATTTAATTGAGTCAGTTTGCTTATATGAGTTAATTTGTTTTATGCTATTTGGAATCATTTAGAAACTTAATTCAGTTACATATCTAACCACAGTCCACAGCAGTTTTATCAAAAGTGGTCTCTGTTTTCAACTATTCAGTCTATGGGTGATCCAAAACTGATGTAACAGCTCCACAATATCTTAAATGTCTCTGTTACCTTCTATCTTTCTGCTACACAAAGACATTTCAACTTCTGCATCTGTGAGTATGTGTGTGTATGTGTGTGTGTGTGTGTGTGTGTGTGTGTGTAGGAAGAAGAAAGCAATAGGGCAAAAGTGTTAAAGCAAAATTTTTCTGGAAGCCTTTTGCTTTAGAGAGTTGGCCATAACTGCTTGACTTGTGTCACTGTAATTGCAGAAAGTTTGGAAAATGTAACTGGTAACCTGAGCACATAGCCATCTTGGGGCTCAAAAAAAAAAAAAAAAAAGAGTTTGTAAGAATGAAAAAAGTGAAAACTGGATTTGAGTTTGTATGAGCAATGTATAATAAGGATAATAACATCTCATAAAGACATGTTCATGTCCTCATTTTTAATATCTAAATTTATACCACAATTATGCATAATTTTATGTATAGCTACTAGTTATCATGTTACAAGGCAGACAGGCAAATACTTTTTTCTTTGATGCTGTCTATGCAGTCTGACATTTTACCGGTACTTATGACCAGCTCCATATTTTTCATGTACTTTTTCAGTTGTATTTTTAAAATATAATTTGGAGTCTCACATTTAAGCATCAGACTTGAATAAAGCAAGTTAATGTCAGGTAAGTATGTAGATAGATATTGGATAGCCCTTAAAATGCAAATTTCATAATGTATTAGGATGGAACTGTGTCAACACAGCAATGGGCACATGGTAGAATAAAAGGGAAAAAAGTAGCAAGAATATTTTTTTCCTCAGCCTGGGCCCATAACTAATATAAAATCTGGAGCCAGAAAGGAACTGCAGATGGTTTGATATTTCTAGAAAACTGATTGCAGTAGAAAAGAGAAGTAGAAGTTGGAGAAATTAGCCATGATATCAGAAGGCTCATGGATTTTGTAAGGTGGAATTTTGAGTTAAAGTTTGAATATCTTCATGTTAAGTATGCGTTGCTTTTAGGTGTTTGACTCCTGAGAATAGAACAGGGCACAGCTGTATTGGTTAATGTCCAACTGAGAACCATTGTAAGTAGTTGATGCAATAGGTTATGAGGAAAACCAAAAGGCAAGAAGGTTTTAAACTTATAAAGAATAGTCACTGAAGGGATAAAGGATTGAATGAGATACTAACATCAACAATTAAAGCAACTAACATTTATTGAGTGCTTATTTTGCTTCTGAGCTTTTGTTAAACACATCACAGCATCCAACAGTAATTACAATGATTTTAATACAATTAATTTTAGAGTAGATGAACAAGGAGTAATGCCATGAAGCTTGAACGGTATCCAACATATGAGCAGATTTTAAGAGTGTAAACGAGTCAGCAGTGCCAAAAATGAGGCATAAACAAGGATAGAGAAGTATAAAGTTTAGTGTATCTCTTCACATTTAAACTGAAAAAGGGTGATTTCATAAAAAATTCATGACATCCAACATTTTCTCTAAGTTTGAAAAAGCAAGTAATATTTTTTTTACTGTATTTCATTTCTCTACCCTAGTGATCATTTGAGTAATGTAAGGAGAGAAATTTCTGAAATTCCAAGCATTTAAGCAGCAACAAATAATGCCATTTATCTAGCTCACCTGCAGTATTTTTTTTCCTTAAATATGTGTTTTTTTAAATGATTGGACTGAGAACTTCAGAGAACCATTGGCACATAAGTGTCCTATCCAAAGCTGTGAAATAAGAAACTTGACTGAATCTACCTTGGCTTCAAGCAGCATATTGCCAAGTCCCCGAGGCTTTTCAGCTCAAGTTGTTGTCTGGAAATCCTCAGTGCTAACAAAAAACTTTACTGACAGTTCTAGCCACCATCTGAGGACAGACCACTGATTACCATTCTTAGAGCTTTGACCAAAAACATCTGCTATAGCTCAGGAGTGTCTTTCTCAAGGACCTGAGAGCCATTCCTTTGAAATGGAAGGATCAGGCCCCTGTCTCCAAGTCTCTGTAGATGAAAGAAGCCTGACTTGGCCGCTTGCCATTCAGCAGACACAGCTGCCCTACTAATGCAAACCTTGACTATCCTCTTACAATTTGTCACTTCTTTGACTACTGGCTCCCACTTGCTCTTCCTCTCAAATCCATCATGCTTCTCTTGAGATGCCTAGTGACCTCTACAGAAATCAGAATGGAGCCCAACTCTCTCATCTATTATCAATGATCACCAAACACAATCTGTTTTCACTACCTTTATTTATGTCCAGCTTCATGTATTTTTTTTACTTATTTATTTGAAAGTCAGAATTACAGAGAGGGAGAGATACACATACACAGAGATATTACACCCATTGGATTCACTCCTCAAATGGCCGTGACAGCTAGGGATGGGCCAAGCTGAAGCTAAGAGGCAGGAGCTTTAGCCAGGTCTCCCAGGTGGGTGCAGGGGCCCAAGAATTTAGGCTTTTCCAGGTACATTCAGTTCATGAATCAGAGCCCACATGGGATGCCGGTGTTACAGGCAGCAGCTTAACCAGCTACGGCACAATCAGGCTCCCAGGTTCGCATACTTTTGACAAGATAAACTTCCCACTTCATCAAGTTTTGAGTGTTTTGCTGGGATGGACACTGCAGCTCAATGGGCTAAACTGCTGCTTGCGATGCCACCACACCATATCTGGGTGCTGATTGGAGTCCTGGATGCCCTGCTTCCCAACCAGTCCCCTGCTAGTGTACCTGAGAAGGCAGTGGAAGATGGTCCTAGAGTTTGGGCCCCTGCCACCCATGTCAAAAGCCTAGAAGGAGTTCTAGGCTCCTGCCTTCTGCCTGAACCAACTCCTGGCCATTGCTGGCCATATAGCGAGTAAATCAGTAAATGAAAAATATCTCTCTCTGTCAGTCTGGCTTCAAATATTTTTTTAAACAACAACAACACCAACAACAAAGATTTCTTTTTTTTTTTTTTGAGATTTTATTTGTCTATTTGAGAGGTAGAGTGATACACAGAGAAAGGGAGAGAAACAAATGGCTACAACAGTGAGAGCTTGACTGATCTGAAGCCAGGAGCCAGGACCTTCTTCTGGGTCTCCCACGTGAGTGCTGGGGTCCAAGCACTTGGACCATCTTCCACTGTTTTCCCAGGCGATAGCAGAGAGCTGGATTGGAAAAAGGAGCAGCCAGGACATGAACCAGTGTCCATATGGGATAATGGCACCGCAGGTGTTGGCTTAGCTTACCCACTACACCACAGTGCTGGCCTAAAAATAAATTTTTTTAAATATTTATTTTATTTATTTGAAAGACAGAGTTACAGAGAAAGGTAGAGACACACACACACACACACAGAGGTCTTCCATCCACTGGTTCACTACCCAAATGGCCAGAGCCAATCCAATCCAAAGCCAGGAGCCAGGAGTTTCTTTCAAGTCACCCACATGGGTGCAGGGTCCCAAGGTCTCGGGCCATCCTTTGATGCCCTCCCAGGAACATTAGCAGGGAGCTGGATTGGAAGTGGAGCAGCCAGGATTCAAACTGTTGCCCATATGGGATGCCAGCACTACAGGCCAGGGCTTTAACCCACTGTGCCACAGCACAGTGACTGAATGATTTGGAATAGCCAAAAATTTTGAGAAGATGGAAAGATATGGAAAGATGTAAAGTGGTCATCTCATTCCTTGGAATTTTTTTAAAGTTATGTAAAGAAGGAAAGCAGGGCAGCTGATGCCATAGCCTAAATTATTAGTGAGAAGGATGACATTGAAATAGGGAGCTAAACACTCCAGAGAGCCTTAGTGTGTTGGAAATGACAGATAATGAAATATGGGCTGACCAGAAATGCTTCCTCTCCCAGCTCCTGGTTCACTCAGTAATAGAACAGCATATAATGTCAGACCAAAACCCAAACAAGCAAAAAAAAAAAAAAAAAAAAAAAACCAACAAAAACACATAATATTGACAAAATTAAAACATGACAATACAGTGAGTATTGTACAAATATGGAAAATATCAGAGTGCTGAGAATTCTAATGGTAGTATTGGCCTTTCTTCTATGGTTTAGTGTATTCCCAGAACAACTGTAAATTTCTTTATTATTTATTCTAAAACAAAGCAAGCTATTTCAAAAATTCTGCACATGGACACAGGGTACCTTTTTTTTTTTTAACATTTCTGTTTTCAGGGCTGCTGTTACAGCATAGCAGGTTAAGGCACGGCTTGTGATACTGGCATCCCATAGTGTAGTGTCTGTTTAAGTAGAGGCTGCTCTCCTTCTGATCCATCTTCCTGCTGGTGTGTCTCTGAAGGCAACAAAAGATGGACTAAGTGCTCCAATGTGGGAGACCAGGATGGAGTTCCTGCCTCTTGGCTTCATCCTGTCCCAAACTGGGCTGTTGCTATTTGGGGAGTGAATCAGAAGGAAGATCTCTCTCTTCTCTCTGCCTTTGAAATGAATGAATCACTTTTTATATGTTAATAATAAAGTATAAATCATGAAATCTTTAGAGAAACATAAAGTATAAAACTAAAAAATATATATAGAAGAACTGATCCTGGAGGAGACAGTCAAGAATGTTTAGAGCATGAAATTAAAATGACAAGTCAAAGCAAGGGAAAAAGGGTTTCTCCTAAATACTAAAAGTAAGTGTAAGTAACAAATATAGCAAATATAATAAAAGTAAAGCATAGCAATCACAAGAAGAAATAGCTAGTGGAAATAATATATGTATTATTTCATATATGTATATCTATCTATCTATCTAAAAGAATGCTTTGAAATTAAACACGGGGCAAGAGTTGTAGTGCAAATGGTTAAGCAGCTGCTTGGAACTGCCGGCAACTCACAGCAGAGTGCCAGTTTAAATCGTGGCAACTCGCTTTTGATCCAGCTTCTTGCTAAAGCATCCTGAAAGCCAACATGGGCCCAAGCCCCTGACTGCACAACCCAGCGGAGTTCTAGGCTATTGAAATTGGCCTGGTCCAGCCATGACTATTGCATGCATTTGGAGAATGAACCAGTGAATGGGAACTCTCTCTCTTATCATACCCCATCACTCTGTTCTTCTATAAATAACTAATAAATAATAAATAAATAATACTTTAAAAATTAAATATAGATCGATGAATCAAATAAAAAAATTAAAGATAATAAGAAGAGACCTGTAGAAATAAGTGGTATAAACAGTGAAAATCTTTTTCTTTTGGGATTGTGATGTAGGAAGAAGGACAGAAACTTGTTCTTCAAAATTAGGATCTTTGTGTTAATTAGACAATAAATTATCTCAAATTTCATATAGTTTTTGATACATAAAATCTATTTGTTCTATACTATTTTGTTACAGCACCAATTTTCTCCTCCCTATTTTGAGGAAGATCCCTATCACCTTTCTTTTATAAAGCACACTTGCAATGTACCTACCAGAATTTCCATTTTCGGTTCATTTAAGGTGAAGTGAGAATTTGGAAACACTTGTAAAGATATCTAAATGCAGTATTCTTCTAAATAGTTTTGGTTTTTTTTATTTCTGATCTTTTACAGTTGTCTCACCCACACCTATTCATCAGCAAGTATTTTTAGTGCCTCACCTTTGTCAAGGCTTTTTAAAATAACTCAAGTTTTCATAAACACAGCAGTCTTTTTCTTTCTTGTTCAGTATGTTTTTCAAAGCAAAGAGAGCAAATAAGTCAGAATGAATGCTATTTTATAATCTACTATTTAAATTCATTTGTAAATTTTTGTCCCTGTACATATTTGTTTCTAGTGAAGTTTACAATCAATTTAAAAGACACTAAGGCTGATTGTGCGCTTTTGTCTGGTGCTTCTTGGCAAACATTCATCTACCATTAGCACTGTGCCAATGACTGTATTCTGTCACTTTATTGCCTTAATATTGTTTATCTGACATTTTCTTAATACTGGGTGCAATTTTAGAAAATCAGAGAATACTTACAAAGTTCATCTCTCTAAAGAAATTATTTAATAAATTTCAGCAAGCAATAAGGCTTTTGAGAAATTTATTTCATTTCTTATACTTTACAAGGAAAAATACAACCTGAAATCAAAATACCCATAATTTTATCTCCTTTTATTTGAAAGTCAAATTTGGAAAGTGTATTTAAAGCGTATCTATTACTTACCTATATAATGGTATATGTTTTTAAATAACCTATTAAAAATAACCTTTTTTAAGTACTTTTTTTTCCTACTAACAAATTAGCTATGGAAAAATCAGTGATTACTTGTTCAACTTTTTTTCCTTCATGTGAAATTTGGTAATATGTCTTCAGAATGAGACAATTCTTTTCTTTTTTTTAAAGATTATTTATTTATTTATTTGAAAGGCAGAGTTGCAGAGAGGCGGGGAACCACGTAGGGGGTGGGGGAGAGAGAGAGAGAGAGAGAGAGAGATTTTCCATCTGCTGGTTTACTCTCCAAATGGCCACAATAGCTGCAGCTGAGCTGATCAGAAGCCAGGAGCCAGGAGCTTCTTCCAGGTCTCCCAAGCGGGTACAGGTATCCAAGGACTTCGACCATCTTCTACTGCTTTCTAAGGCCATAGCAGAGAGCTAGATTGGAAGCAGCTAGGATTCAAATCGGTGCCCATATGGGATGCCAGCACTGTAGGTAGGGGTTTTACCTGCTGTGTCATAGCGCCTGCCCAATTCCTTTCAATTATCTGTGAAAACATCTGCCTTTTCATGAGTAACACTATGATGCGACAATTGAATAATTTACGATGTTCTTCAGCCATAAACATGTTTGAATTAATGCTACAGCTTGATATGAATATAACAGTTCAGTACAGGTTTTTTTTTTTTTTTCAGAAGATATTATCAATCCAGTTTTTGGTGCCCTTGTATATAATGAGCATTCAAAAAATTGAGTAAATAATTCTAAAACTTGTCTAGTTAATAAATTTGCTTCCCACAGAAGTGGTTTTGACATTTTGGCTGGCGCCGTGGCTCACTAGGCTAATCCTCTGCCTTGTGGCACCAACACACCAGGTTCTAGTCCCGGTTGGGGCGCTGGATTCTTTCCCGGTTGCCCCTCTTCCAGGCCAGCTCTCTGCTGTGGCCAGGGAGTGCAGTGGAGGATGGCCCAAGTGCTTGGGCCCTGCACCCCATGGGAGACCAGGAGAAGTACCTGGCTCCTGCCATCGGATCAGCGTGGTGTGCTGGCCGCGGCGGCCATTGGAGGGTGAACCAACGGCAAAGGAAGACCTTTCTCTCTGTCTCTCTCTCTCTCTCACTGTCCACTCTGCCTGTCAAAAAAAAAAAAAAAAAAAAAAAGAAGAAATTTTGAAACTATGTTTTGTATAGTGTTCAAAAGTGAAAATATTGTAAATATTTAGAGATATTAGAACTAGGTTTCTACTACATTCAATAATATAATATAAATAATGCAATAATATAAAGTTATTTTATGAAGCATCTACTGGTAGATGCTAACACTACTGAAGGAAAGTTTAAGCAGAGTCAGAATGTTTGAATTGTCTCAAAGTATCTCATCCCAAATAGTTCATAATTAAAAGGGGAAAAACAATAATTTCATTATTGTGAATTCACCTTAGTCAAATGATGAACACTAATGTCACAGTAGTTCTTACTGATATTAAAAACTTCCTTGGTGTGGCGCTGTGGCTCACTTGGTTAATCCTCCGCCTGCAGCGCTGGCATCCCATATGGGCGCCGGGTTCTAGTCCTGGTTGCTCCTCTTCCACACCAGCTCTCTGCTGTGGTCCGGGAGGGCAGTGAAGGATGACCCAAGTGCTTGGGCCTGTGCACCCGCGTGGGAGACCAGGAGGAATTACCTGGCTCCTGGCTTCG
The DNA here is from genome assembly GCF_051225735.1 of Oryctolagus cuniculus. Taxonomy (NCBI): domain Eukaryota; kingdom Metazoa; phylum Chordata; class Mammalia; order Lagomorpha; family Leporidae; genus Oryctolagus; species Oryctolagus cuniculus. The sequence goes on along the minus strand of NC_142874.1, from coordinate 60,687,631 downwards.
AATCAGTGTAGCTCCGGCTCTAGCGGCCATTTGGGGGGTGAACCAATGGAAGGAAGACCTTTCTCTCTGTCTCTCTCTCTCACGGTCTAACTGTATCTGTCAAATAAAAAAATAAAATAAAATAAAAAAACTTCCTCAATAAAAAGGGCACAATATTTCTGTGCTTCTTCCAATCACACATACCTTCAATCCACTAATGAGACTTTAAAAAAAAGAAAAGGCAAATCCAAATTCAGATATTTTATAAAAAGTGTGACAAATATTCTTCAAAAGGTCATGTCAAGGTCATGAAAGACAAAGAAAGACTGGGATATGATCAAAAAATGGAGGAACCCAAGAAGACAACTAAGTGTGCTATATCATGCGGGTCTGTGTTCTCAAAAGTAAAATGATAGTAAAAATTAGTAGAATCATAACAAGGTCTGTATTTTAGTTAATATTTTTATGAGTAATGTTTTTATTTTTATTTTTGATATTCTATGGTTGTGTAATTTTTTTTTAAGATTTTATTTTATTTATTTGAAAGACAGAGTTACAGAGAGAGGTAGAGACAGAGAGATCTTCCATCCGCTGGTTCACTCCCCAGATGACTGCTACGGCTGGAGCTGTGCCGATCCAAAGCCAGGAGCCAGGAGCTTCTTTTGGATCTCCCTTGTGGGTGCAGGGGCCCAAGGACTGGGCCATCTTCTACTGCCTTCCCAGACAACAGCAGAGAGCTAGATCGGAAGAGAAGCAGCAGTCCAGGGCTTTAACCTGCTGCGCCACAGTGTCGGCTCCTGTGTAACATTTTAATACAAGGATAGTATGGGTAATATTCTATATAGGAGCCTGTGCTATTTTTATGAGAATTGTATGAATTTAAATGATTATACACATACATATACACACAAAAGGTTGAGAGTGTTCTGTATGGAAGCTAGCTTTGGTATATTTATCAATGAAACAGTCCAAAACTGTACAACTCTCTGCCACAAACTGTTAATTTTTCTAGAAATAAATTTCAGAAAAGCAACAACGACAGAAGGAGACAGATTGGTTGTGATCTGTGACAAGTTAGCTTAATTGATTTATAAATAAAAAATACACAAACTAAAGGGAATAGAATGAGAGGAGCTAGTCTAAGTCACTGTTATTACATGCTTGGTAGAAATAAACAGTGAAATCATACAAACCTGAAATTTTATTTTTCATAGAAAGGGTAATAATTTTAAAGAAAAATTAAAAACAATTTGTATTTTTTAAAAGATTTATTTGAATTGCAGAGTTACAGACAGGCAGAGACTGATATATATATATATATATATATATAGAGAGAGAGAGAGAGAGAGAGAGATCTTTCATCCATTGGTTCACTCCTCAAATGGCTGCAATGGCCTGAGCTGCGCCTATCTGAAGCCATGAACCTGGATCTTCTTCCAGGTCTTCCACATGGGTGCAGGGGCCCATGAACTTGGGCCATCTTCTACTGCTTTCCCAGGCCATAGCCAAGAGATTGATTGGAAGTGTAGCAGCCAGGACTTGAAACAGCACCCATATGGGATGCAGCTTTATCTGATATGCCACAGCACCAGTCCCAACAATGAAGGTTTTAAACACGTGTATTGAAAACATGTATTTAAAAATTGTATAAAAAAGGACAATGCAATAATATGCTGTCTGTCAGAAAAACTCATTACCTTTTTTTTTGTTTGAGAGGCAGAGAGAGAGAGAGAGAGAGAGAGCAAGCTCTCATCTTCTGGTTCATTCCCTCAACATCTGCCATCACTGCTGACTGAGGCTGATCTCATGAGCCAGAAATAAATTCAGATCTCCCTCACTGGTGGCAGGTGCCCAGTCCTTATGCCATCATGGCTGCCTTCTTGGGTCTACATTATCAAGAGGAGTAAGTCAAGAGTAGAGCTTGGCATGAAACTCAGGTATCCCAATGTGGGATGTGGCATTTTAACCACATCTTACCCACTAGACTAGTCTTACCCACTAGACCAAACCCCTGCCTTCTCATTTTCAATATAACATTATAAAAATTGTTTAAGAATAAAAATGAAGAAACACTTTATGCAAGCACTAGCCAAAAGAAAGATAACCTATCTATAACAATATTAAAATTAAATTTAAATATATATTTGAGGATATTTGCAGAATGATAAGAATCATTTTTGCAAGAAGTCAATAAAATTTTAAATATATATGCACCTCATAACAGAGCTTCAAAATGCATAAGTCAAAAGCTGATACAACTGAATGCAGATGTAGACAATTCCAGAATATTAGTTGGAGACAAGAATATTCCTCTTAGCAATTTTTAGCATGTAGAAGCATAATAAAGGATATGGAAAACCTAAAAAAAACCCTGGAATTCAGTAATAGGAAGATATCAGGAATATTTCCATATCTAAGCCCATTGGAACCACACCTGAGGCAGCTATAGAACACTGGATAAGAATGTGGGAAGCAGAGGCTTGAAGTGGCCCTAAACAGTGATCCTATGTGTTCCATCAAAATGGAACAAAATGGCCTTTGTTGTGAAAGCATTTTTTTTTTTTTTTTGACAGGCAGAGTTAGTGAGAGAGAGAGACAAAGAGAAAGGTCTTCCTTCCCTTGGCGTTGTGAAATAATTTTGTCCTGAAGGCTCTAATACTACAGAACTGTGGTGGCAGTGGCAGCCTCAAACATCTCTGAATTGCCTTCTGAGTCATTTTTCTATTATCTTGATGAATAGCACCTAATTTCCTTGCATTCACATTTATCTTTCCACCAAATTTTCATGATTACACCTTTGGCATCCTCTTGCTTTTTTTGGATTTTACAACCTGGCCAGGCTAGAAATTTTCTAACTCTTAAGTTCTGCTTTCCTTTTTATTAGAGATTCCATCATTAATTCATTTACCTCTTCTGGAATTTTACTATGAACAATAAAGAGAAACACTTTATTTAGAGGTTTCTTTTTTTCTGCTACAGATTCTAGTTAATCACTTAAGTTCTGCCTTCCACACAAAGCTGCAGGAGATGGACACAATTCAAACAAGTTTCTTTCCAAATTTGTAACAAGGTCAGCCTTTCATGAAGTTTCAAATAATTTGCTCACTATTTCTGTCTGAGGCCACAACAAAATCAACTTTACTGTCCATGTTTCTGCTGCTATTATGCTCAGATCTCTAAGATGATGTCTAAACATAAGGCTTTCTCTATAATCTCCTTTTATTGTGAGCCCTCCCCAGAACTGTGTTCAATGCTCTATTTGTGGCAATGTAAGCTTTTCCTAACATTTACTTCTAAAAACTCTTAGCCTTTATCCATATCAAGCTACAAAGTCACTTCCACATTTCTAAGTATGGGTTACAGCAGCAGATTTCTCTGTACGAAATTCTGTTTTAGTCAGTGCAGTAATAACAAAATACTTGAGACTGATAATTTTTAGAGTTCTGGAGAATTGGAAGAGCCAAGATCAAGAAGCCCAGGTTTGACGCCTGTTGAGACCTGATCTCTGCTTCCAAGATGGTACCCTGTTATATCTTCAGTTGGAAGAAATGGTGTGGGCATAGAGCGCCTTTGCACTTCTTATTTTTAAAGATTTATTTATTTACTTGAAATTTAGAGTTACACAGAGAGAGAAGGAGAGGTCGAGACAATGAAAGAGGTCTTCCATCCACTGGTTCACTCCTGAAGATGGCCACAATGGCTGGAGCTGCGCCCATTTGAAGCCAGGAGCCAGGAGCTTCTTTCTTTTTTTTTTTTTTTTTTTTTTTTTTTTTTTTTTTACAGGCAGAGTGGACAGTGAGAGAGAGAGAGACAGAGAGAAAGGTCTTCCTTTGCCGTTGGTTCACCCTCCAATGGCCGCCGCGGCCGGCACGCTGCGGCCGGCGCACCGCGCTGATCCGATGGCAGGAGCCAGGAGCCAGGTGCTTTTCCTGGTCTCCCATGGGGTGCAGGGCCCAAGCATCTGGGCCATCCTCCACTGCACTCCCTGGCCACAGCAGAGGGCTGGCCTGGAAGAGGGGCAACCAGGACAGAATCCGGCGCCCCGACCGGGACTAGAACCCGGTGTGCCGACGCCGCTAGGTGGAGGATTAGTCTAGTGAGCCGCAGCTCCGGCCTGCCAGGAGCTTCTTCCAGGTCTCCCACGTGGGTGCAGGGGCCCAAGGACTTGGGCCATCTTCTACTGGTATTCATATGGTATGTAGCTTTTTATACTGTCTTCTTTCACTTAGCAATATGCACTGAAGATTAATGTATAGTTTTACATTAACATTTCTTTTTATCACCTTCTGAAATTCTACTGTATGGATGTTCTACAGATATTTTGTTATGAACGCATCTATTGATGTATTCCTTGATTGTTTTCATTGTTTGATGACAGTAAAGAAAGCTACTAGAAATAATTTATGTACAGGACTTTATGTGGATATGTGCTTTAAAGTCACCTGGATGGTTATTGTCTACCCTAGTGGAGAAGATGACATTTAAGATGTCTGCATTTCACATTGGAAAGTCTGGATTCAATAATTGGATACAGCTTTGGACAGGAGATTCTTGAGAATACATACTCTGGAAGACAACAGTGATGGCTCCAGTGATTTGATTCCTGCCAACCATATGGGAGTTTTGAATAGAGCTCTTAGTGTTGGTGCCATTGTGGACATTTGAACGTGAACCAGTAGAAAGGTCATGTAAAACCAGTAGAAGGTACTGACTCTCAAGTGAATAAAATAAAGTGAAATAAGACAAAATAAAATAAAATTTGGATAAATCTCTAGGATCACAATTACTGAATCATATAAAATATTTAATTTTGTAAAGAACAGTAAAATGTCTTCCCAAGTGATTGTTTGTCTTGCATTTTCACCAAAGATGCCTGAGAGTTAATTTTGTTCCACATCTTTGTCAACATTAGATAGTGTCAGTGGATTTAAGCTGTTTTGATAGATGAGTAGTGGTGTCTCATTATTTTAATTTGTAATTTTTTGATGACATATGAGCTTGACGAACTTTTCATATGCTTCTTTGCCATTTATTTAAACTTTCATACTTTCATCAGGAAATATCTGCTCAAATGTTTTAACTATTTTAACTGGGTAAGTTTTTTATTTATTTTTTATTTATTTATTTATTTTTGACAGGCAGAATTAGACATTGAGAGAGAAAGGTCTTCCTTCCATTGGTTTACCCCCCACCCCCCCAAATGGCTTCTATGGCCAGAGCTATGCCGATCTCAAACCAGGAGCCAGGTACTTCCTCCTGGTTTCCCATGCGGTGCAGGGCCCAAGCATTTGGGCCATCCTCCACTGCCTTCCCGGGCCACAGCAGAGAGCCGGACTGGAAGAGGAGCAAACGGGACAGAATCCGGTGCCCCAACCGGGACTAGAACCCAGGGTGCTGTCGCCACAAGCGGAGGATTAGCCAAGTGAACCACGGCACCGGCCCTGTTTTTTTTTTTTTTTTTTTTTGTTAAGTTTTAAGATTTTTTTGTACATTTAGGATAGAAAATTATTAATAGATGGGTGTTTTACAAATATTTTCTCCAAGTTTGTGAATTAACTTTTTTAATTAAGTCATACCTTTCAATAAATTCACATTCGTTAATTTTTTTCTTTCACAGATAGTGCATTTCATTTAGTAATTTTAAATCTCATTGTCAAAACCAGGTTTACCTGGATATTCTATATTTTCTCGTGGATGCTTTGTTTTACTTTTTAAAGTTAGAACTACAAACTACTTGCAATTATTTATCATGAAATATATAAGGTCTGGGTCTAGGTTGAGTTTCTTCATATGGATGTCCAGTTGTTCCAAAGTCTGTTGTTTGGAAATTGTTTGTTATAATTGAGTTTTTTGCTCCTTTGCTAAAGAATAGTTGAATATATTTTTGTTTGTAATTCTGAACACTCAATACTGCTTTATTCATCTATGTCAAATGTATGCATCAAATTGAGAAAAATTAATATTCTAACCAAAAACATGTAATTTCCCTGTTTGCATAGATCATGTTTGACATTTTAATTAATGTTTTGTAGTTTCCTATATGTGGCTCTTTGTATATATATATGAATATATATATGATAAATATTTAATTTTTTGCTATAGTGATTGTTGTATTGTGTTTGTGATTCATGTTACAATTGTTAAATGATGTACATAGGAAAACACTTGACTTTTATACATATGCCTTATATCATGTTCCTATACTTGCTTCTTCCTGGAACATTTTTATGAATTATTTGATATTTTTTACATAGTCACATTATTTTACCTGTAATCAAATGCAATTTTATTTCTTCCTTCCCAATATGTGTATCTGTTGCATATATATGTGCAGATATGTTTTTCCCATTTCTTTTCTATTTTAGTAGCCAGGACTTTGAGTATAATGCTAAATAGGAGTAGTGAGAGAAAGCATCTTTGTCTTGTCTTCAGTCTTAGGGAAAAACACAGTTTCTCTCCTTAAGAACAATGCTATCTGTAAATATTTTGTTCTTCATAAAATGGAGGAATTAGCTCTCAATTCTTAGTTTGTAGAAAGTTTTCTTTGTGAATGTGTACTTGTTCTTGTCAAAAGCATTTTTGCATTCATTGATATAATAATTTGCTTTCTTTTTAGTTTGTTTTGGCCTATTTTTATGGTGTTTAATTTAATTTATTTTCAAAGATTGATTCAGCCTTGCATACCTGGAATAATCCATAATTGGTGTGATGCGTATTATTCTTTAATATTAATTGCCTTTATTTTGTTGAGGAATTTGTTTTTATGTTCTTTGGAAATATTTATATATGTATTTCCTATCTAGTAATGTACTAATATTATTTTATTAGCCCAACATAATAAGATAGAATGTGTTCTCTATGCTTTATTTCCAGGAAAAAATTTTGAAGAATTTTTCTTATTTCTTTCTTAAATGGTAAAATATACTAGTGAATCATCTGGGCTTAATTCTTTCTTTTTTTGGAATTTTATTAATTATCAATTGATTTTAAAGATAAGGGTCTACTTACATTATCTATAATTATTTGTATGCATTTCAGTAATATATGTGTTTCAAAGAACAGGTACATTTAATCCAAGTTAATAAATCCATGGGATTTATAATCATTTTCATTTCCTTGTTATCATTAGTTATGAAACCTCTTTCACTTCTGATATCAATAATTTATGACCTCTCTCTCTTTTGTTTGCTTGTATAAAGTTTTATTGATTTTTTAAAATCTTCATGTGAACTACTTTTGGATTATTTGGTAGTCCCTAATGTTTTCTATTTCTCAGTTTCACTGAATTCTACTTTAAAAAATATTTTCCTGTTTTCTTTAGGATAAAATTGCTCTCCCTGGTTTCTTACAGTAGGATTTCAATTATTTATTAAACTTTTATAAACAATAAAAATTAGTGTGAAAATGTATAAAAGTTTTTTGTGTCTAAATGTTTTAAAAAAAGCTAAATAGGAGCAAATATTTTATCTATTTTTTAAGGGTAGCAGGTAAGATACCTGTGGCCTATATCAGAACAACTGAGTCCAGTCTTTGGCTCTAGCTTCTGACTCCAGCTTCCTGCTAATGCAGACCCTGGGGGGTTGTTGTGATGGCTCAAGTAACAGAAGCCAGGAGCCAGGTGGTTCCTCCTGGTTTCCCATGTGGGTGCAGGGCCCAAGCACTTGGGCCATCCTCCACTGCCTTCCCGGGCCACAGCAGAGAGCTTGACTGGAAGAGGAGCAACTGGGACAGAATCTGGCACCCCAACAGGGACTAGAACCCAGGGTGCTGGCGCCGTAGGCAGAGGATTAGCCCAGTGAGCCGCGGCACCGGCCATGCATGTTTTTTTTGTTTGTTTGTTTTGTTTTTTTTTTTTTTTAGGTTTACAAAACCCTGCAACATTGGAAATTAGTTAATAAGGCAGAGCAGAAAGGGTATAATGATAGAAAGTAGGTACAGGTGTGTGTTGGGATGCTAGCCAAGTTTCATTTCTTGATAATTGATGGGTAAACTGTGTGTGGATATTATGACAACAAATAAAACTGCACATTTTGGCATTGTGTGTATTTTTCTTTATGTATTAATCCTCAAACAATAAGAGTAGACAAGCATTTTACAAGAGTGTTTAAACTACAGACGGCAAATTTCCATACCCAATTCCAGTGCCTTTTGATTATTTCAGATACAATTTAGGGGAAATTATAGTTCCTGAGTAAATGGAATACAAGAGGCACTAAATACACTTCAGTTAACTCATTTAACTTTCTATACACGCGTAAGCTGGTAATTCTTATTTTTTAAGAGTTATTTATTTACTTTTTTGAAGGGCAGAATTTAGAGAAAGAATGAGAAAGAAAGAGATCTTCAATCTACTGGTTCAATCCCCAAGTGACCATAATGGTTAGAGCTGGGCCAGTCCAATGCCAGGAACCAGGAGTTTCCCCCAGGTCTCCTACATGAGTGCAGGGGCCCAAACCTTTGGAGTATCCTCCACTGCTTTCCCATGTACATTAGCATGAAGCTAGATCAGAAGAGGATCACCCTGAACCTGAACCAGCACCCCTATGGTGCTTTACTCACTGTGCCACAACACCCAGCCCCAACTGGTGGTTCTTAAATAAATGTGTGTTTTCTATGTGAGGCAAATGCAAGGTGACACATGGTTTGGTCTGCTTGTTTGTCTTACAGTGAACTCAAATTAACATTTAATGTTAGCTTTTTTTTTTTTTTGACACAGTGATATACCAAAGAAAAGCTACTTAATAAATGCAAAAGACATTGATTTTGACTTATGTTTCACAGTTAAATATTGGTGAAGCCCATTGATTTGGCTTCTGTTGATGGTGTTCTGGCTGTCAGAGTCCTGAGGTGGGGCAAAGCATGACATAACGACAGACAAGGAGTCAGTGTGTTTATATCTATGTTTATTTGATCTACTATATATCAGTTGGCAGTTAATAATAAGGACTCTACCTCAATGGCCAATTCCACACTAGGTTATGTTTTCACTCATTTAGTACCATTAACAGAAGATTTTTGGAGACCAGGCCCTTACCAAGTGCCTTTGAGGAATATTCAACACCCAAGCTCATTTCCAAACCATAGTACCTTCTAAGTAACATCTTTTACAACATAGACAGAAACAACAAAAATTATTTAAGAATTTAACCTCCATAATAGTTAAAGATGATGTATAGCATATAACATTTTTGCCCAAGATATTTTTACACATACAAAAGCAAATGGAAATATTGAAGTTCTTTGGGGAATTATTTTGAAAGCTATATTGTACCTCTCCTCAGATGCTATGAAAAGATAAATCTTTCTTAGACTTTTCAGAATACTTTGGGCATTTATGAAAGTAATTAGTACAATTTGGTGATCTTTTTAGCCATTATGCATAATATAGTGTATCACCTTTATTAATGGTTAAAATGTATTAAACATCCAGCAAAATATTCTCTGTTTGACTTCCTTTCACCTTGGATCTTGCTGACTCTCTCAGTATGTAGCTTTACTAATAAACAATCTAAATTTACTACCTCTCCCCTCTTGTCTATTAACTGGACTCTTTTAGGAAAATGTGTTCAAATTGACAAGTGTGATAATGGAATATAAAATGTGTATAATCAGCATTTTTCTTTTAGTTCAAGCACTACCTTTAGGTACAAAAGAATGTAACTGCACACAATCATTACATTATGTTAACTCAAGAAGTACAAGAAGATGCTCTATTTGAAAATTTTCACCTCTAGAGACCCATGACTAAGACAACGTAGAGATCATCAGTAGAGTTCAGTAGTATGGTAGTAAACGGTGAACAGTTGGCTCTCTAGAGGGTGATTTGTAGCATTTGCTGATTTATATATAACTGTCCTTAAAATCACAGACTTGAAACCATTGATGTGATGTCCTGCAAGACAGAATTGGGAAGATAAGCATAGGATAGCTCTTCAGAGGACATCGCTCCACAAACCACTCTCTGTAATAAAAAAGGGAAAAAAATCAGTCACAGGTAGTGTGAAAGATAAAGAACTTCTACATTAATCTATTTAAGATTGCATATTAAATTGCAATGAGAAATTTAATGTTACACTCAAAATCATTTTTTTCCTTTGAAACTAACACTTGGAGTTTACACAGAAGGGTATATGAGAAGACAGGAAAATGACTTCAGGAAAGCCATGTTTTCTTAATTTAGTATTTGCCTTCAACTACTCTGCATACCTCTGTCTTTATTTTAAATAACTTACTTGAGTCGTTCTATGATAAAAATTGTAATAAAAAGTACATGAGAAAATGCCATTTTAGTATGAACTGAGCCTGCATTTATATTTTCATTACTGTTCTTCATTGTTCATTGTACCACATACATATATTTTACATGTTTTTGAACAGACAACTTTAATGAAGAAGTATTTTGATATTATTTAAAGACATTGCTCTCAATGCAGGTGCTATCTGTGAACATGTTAAATACATTTTGTTTCATTATTAACAAATAATATACATTCATATATTGCTCCATTTGCATAGTTTGAACAAATACTTCCACTGCCATGCATCCTCCAATGAGATGAACTGATATATTGATGACATTTTGTCTCACATCTCACAGAAAAGGAGTATTCTTGGGGAAGAAAATCTAGGGTTAGCTGCAAGGTAATAAATTTGGTTTAAAAATTTAAAAACCTTCACAACATTTATTGAGTGGTATGACCTTCGCCTGAATGTAAAATATTGGATTAAGTGAAATGAAGAAATATTTAGTATGCTCTTGGAAAATCTATTATTTTAATAATAGTAGTGTAGTAACTTCTTATTTTTGGCTCTCTGTATATACCGTTTCATTAATTTTATGAAACTTTAAAAGCTCAATAACTTTGGAGATGACATTTTGTGCTAGCACTGGTTTAGGTTCCAGCAATGAGACTCATAACAAAAATGATAGATAATTTCAAGCAGTAGAAACAATTTACCCTTCAAAAAAGACATAAAACAGCATGAACATCAAAAAGAATTAACACTGGGGCACAGACTTCAATACACCAACATTTAGAAAAATTATCACTATCATATTAGTCACATCTTTTAACTGAGGAAAATTACACACATGAGAATTGAATGATCATCTAAAGATAACAGGCCAAATTGATAATTGAGGTGAATAATTTGCGTAATAAAGTAAATTTATTTAAGGGACTTGCTTACCCATATTCATTATCTGGTTGATGTGTAGTGCTCTACTTTCAATTCTTTAACTAATGAGAACATCGTTTTAACATAATTAGATTTAGAATTATCTTACTTGTAGATTTTATTATCTTTTAATGTGTTGTATAATTTTTATTTATTTCTTATAGCAAGCACTTTTAGATTTTCTAAATATTAGCATATATGACTATATTATATTTTGGGTTATTAATCTGTATTTTCTTTTCCTTGACTTTCTTTTATTCTTTTACATGTGAGATATATGATACAGAATATTAACTACAAGTTGTGTAAGTCTTGGTGATTGCTGCTAAAATTCTAAATTTCCATGGATGTTTATCAGATTTGAGTAGTTACTGTAAATAAATAAATAAATTTCAGATCAGGTATCACATATAGACTCACTATGATAACATCCCTTATGGTTAGGTTTGGGATTTCTTTTATAAACTATGGACAAATGGTAAAACAAAATGCTGGTTTTATTCAGTGCAAAAATAGCAGATAGAATAATGGTCCTGCTCTGAGATATCATTGCCCAATTCCCCAGCACCTCTGAAAGTGTCTATATATCAAAAAAAAAAAAAAGAAGAAGAAGAAGAAATTATCAATTCCCAACTTGACTCTCACTGGGATTAAATATGACAATAGGTCTGATCTGATTTCATCATCATTTAAAAAATCATCTATTATTTTTCACTATATGTTTCTGTGTGGGAGCAAACTGTTGAAATCTTATTTAATGTATGCTAAACTGATCTTCTGTATATAAAGAGAATCGAAAATGAATCATGATGTGAATGGAAGGGGAGAGGGAGTGGGAAAGGGGAGGGTTGCGGGTGGGAGGGACGTTATGAGGAGGAAGCCATTGTAATCCATAAGCCGTACTTTGGAAATTTATATTCATTAAATAAAAGTTTAAAAAAAAGACACTTTGTGGATGTGATTAAATAAAAATGTTTTCCTTCTTTTAAAAAAAGTTTTAGCATGTTTTTTAAGATTTGTGTATTTCATAAATACAGTTGTAAGAAGATAAGTTTACTTCCCTCTCTCCTTCTGCCTCCCTCAAGCCATCTCCCTCCTTCCTTTCTTTTTTTTCTTTAATTTTTGCCAAAACATAATTTCAATTTATATTATAATCACAGGCTTAGTGCACCACCAACCACAATATTCAACAATTAAAAAACAGCAAAACTACTGTTCCATAGGTGTATATGCAAGAGCTAAAAATATTAATTAAATTATAAATTGTCCATTTCACTTTTATATATTTTTGTGTTTTTTGTTAATGAGTTAATTAATTTTTAAAGAATACAAATTTTATAAGTACAACTTTAGAAATGTAGTTATTCTTTCCACCATACTCACCCTCCCATACACACTCTCATCTCTCCTCCTCCTCTCTCTCCACTTCCCACTACCATTCTCCATTAAGATTCATTTTCAATTAGCTTTGTAAAAAGAACAACTCTATACTATAAATATTTCTTTTTTTTTTTTTTTTTTTTTTTTTTTTTTTTTTGACAGGCAGAGTGGACAGTGAGAGAGAGAGACAGAGAGAAAGGTCTTCCTTTGCCGTTGGTTCACCCTCCAATGGCCGCCGCGGCCGGCGCGCTGCGGCCGGCACACCGCGCTGATCCGATGGCAGGAGCCAGGAGCCAGGTGCTTTTCCTGGTCTCCCATGGGGTGCAGGGCCCAAGCACCTGGGCCATCCTCCACTGCACTCCCTGGCCACAGCAGAGGGCTGGCCTGGAAGAGGGGCAACCGGGACAGAATCCGGCGCCCCGACCGGGACTAGAACCCGGTGTGCTGGCGCCGCAAGGCGGAGGATTAGCCTAGTGAGCCGCGGCGCCGGCCCCTATACTATAAATATTTCAACAATTTGTGCACACATGCACACACAAAGAAAATTGTTTGAGAACTAGTTTTACAGTTAACTCTGATAATACAAGTCATTAAGGATAGAGGTCCTGCATAGGGAGTTAGAGCATAGTGACTCCTGATGTCAATTTAACAAATAACACTCTTTTTTTCTTTTAAATAATTTATCTATTTATTTGAAAGAGTTACGAAGAGTCAGAAGCAGAGAGAAAGAGAGAGAGAGAGAGAGAGAGAGAGAGAGAGAGAGAGATCCTCCATTTATGGGTTCACTCCCCAAATGGCTACATTGGCCAGAGCTGCGCTGATCCGAAGCCAGGAGTCAGGAGCCACCACGGGTCTCCCACATGGCTGCAAGGACCCAAAGACTTCTGCATTCCCAAGCCATAGCAGAGAGCCAGACCTGAAGTAGACGAACCAGGACTCGAACTGATACCCATATGGGATACCGGCACCACAGGCGGCATCCTTATTTGCCACACCACCTGGACAGCCCCCAATAAATCTTTTTTATAAGATTTATTTATTTATTTGAAAGAGTTACACAGAGAGAGGAGAGGCAGAGAAAGAGAGAGAGAGAGAAAGAGAGGGGCCTTCCATCCAATGGTTCATTCCCCAACTGGCCGTAACGGCTGGAGCTGCGCCAATCTGAAGCCAGGAGCCAGGAGTTTCTTCCAGGTCTCCCATGTGGGTGCAGGGACCCAAGGACTTGGGCCATCTTCTACTACTTTTCTGGGCCATAGCAGAGAGCTGGATGGGAAGTGGAGCAGCCAGGATTAGAAGTGGCACCCATATGAGATGCTGGCTCTTCAGGCCAGGGCATTAACCCTCTGTGTCACAGCGCAGGCCCCCCAACTAGCAGTCTCATGTATGATGGCAGTGACCACCCAGAGCTCTTGACATGATCTGCCTAGAAAATGGAAGCCTTTTGAATCTGTAAACTCCATCAGTATTTAGACAAGGCCACAAGCAAAGTGAAAGTTCTCTCCTGCCTTTAGAGAAAAGAACATCCTTCTTTGATGGCCACTTCTTTCCGCTGGGGTCTCACTCACAAAGATCCTTCATGTAAAATATTTTTTGCCACAGCGTCTTAGCTTTCCATGCTTGAACTGTTCTCACAGGCTTTTCAGCCATACTAGGAAGCCTTAAAGGCTGATTCTGAGGTCAGAGTACTACTTCAAGCGATTGTCATGCTATGAATCTGCTGTGTGGACTGCTTCCCATTTTGGAACATTCTCTCCTTTTTAATTCTATCTATTATTATTACCAGCTACTTGATTCTATTTATGTAGTCATTTTATTGCTTAATAATATCTATTTGTTCACTTTAACACTTAATATGATCACTTTAACACTTAAGATGTCATTTTTACCACCAAGCTTAATGAGATTTGGGGTCCCATGAAATTGTACCCTTAGAAGTAAGTCTGTACGAATATATGCAGAACTATACAGCTTTACAGTTTCAAACTTTCTGCTGCCTCTCTTTTCCCACTCTTATTTTTTACTGAGATCCATCCTCAATTGACTTTATACACATTTGATTAATTCTATGTTAAGTAAAGAGATCAACAAATAGTATGAAGAAAAAAACGAAAAAACAAACAAACAAAAAACCCTGAAACTGTTGCTCAACCTTCAAGACAAGGTAAGCTCGTCATCGCTTCTCAAAGTGTCAATTTCAGTTCTACAGATTTCATTTTGGGTGCTCTGATAGTTCTCACAGATCAGGGAGAACATATGTTATTCATCCCTTTAGGACTGGCTTATTTCACTAAGTATGATGTTTTCCAGATTCATCTATTTTGTTGCAAATGACAAGATTTCATTTTTTTTACCATTGTGTCATATTCTATGTGTATTTTAAAATATTTATTTATTTATTGAAAGGCAGAGTTACAGTAGTGTGTGGGAGAGAGAGAGAGAGAGAGAGAGAGAGAGGTCTTCCATCATCTGATTTACTCCACAAATGGCCACAATGACCAGAGTTTTGCTGCTCCAAAGTCAGGATTCAAGCACTTGAGCCATCTTTTGCTGCTTTCCTAGGCATAGTTGCAAGGAGGTGGATTAGAAGTGTAGAAGCCAGGACTTGAACTGTTGCTCCTGTGTAAGATGATGGCGTTGCAAGAAACAGCTTATCCCATGCCCCAACTACAGCCCCAATTTTTTGTATTCTCTATATATTTTTAAGTTTTATTTATTTACTTGAAAGACGGAATTACAGAGAGGCAGAGGCAAAGAAAGAGAGAGAGAGAGAGAGAGAGAGGGTCTTTCATCCACTGGATCACTCCCAAATGACCACAATGGCTAGAGCTGGGCTGATCCAGAGCCAGGACCCAGGAACAACTTCTGTTTCTCCTAACATAGGGCTCCAAGGACCTGGGCCATCTTCTACTGTTTTCCCAGGCCATAGCAGAGAGCTAAACCAGAAGTGGAGCAGCTGAAACTCGAAACTGTGCCCATATGGGATGCTGGCCTTGCAGATGGCAGCTTTACCTGAGATGCCACAGTACCAGCCCCTTTTGTATTCTATATTAACTACCACATATCAAAGAAAATGTACAGTATTTTGTCTTTTGGGGACTTACTTAATTCTCTAAGCATGATGGTTTCCAACTGCATCCATTTTGTTGCAAAAGACAAAAATTCATTCTTTTTTATGGCTAGATAGTATTCCCTAGTGTATATCTTGAGATGAGATGGTTATTTTGCATTTTCTGGGAAGATGCCAAGTAATCACCATGACTCTTAAAATTAAGAGAGAGACAGTGTAGACTTAGAGCAAGAAATGCATGATAGGAGAAAAATCTCAATCCACCTTACCATCTAAGATGGATGGAATGTGTGAGGCACAGAAAGTAGTCAGCCTCTAGAAGCAGGAAGAGGCAGGAATGCATTCTTCCTTAGATTCTCCAGAAATTGATGATGCCTAGCTCATTATTTTGAGCTCAATGCAATCAGTTTTACATGCTGCATTGTTGGAACCTGGAATTCTTTGATACAGAAGAAACGCACATAGTTTATTTACATTCCATAGGAATCTCTATACTTTTAATATGTTGAAAACATAAATCTCGATATTATGGAGTTTGAGCTATGCAGAAACTCTATTGAAATATTGAAATAAAATTATTCTTAAATTAATTTATAATGTAAGTAAGTATCCAAAGGAAGTAAGTAAGTATCTAATTGGAAGTATCTAAATTGGAAATGAAGCCTAGTTGAAAAATATATAAGCCCAGTTGCATTGACTTTTTTCTTAATTATTTCCAATTTGGGTGTGCATTTTTTTTAGCAAAATATAGATAGAGCAGGTCCAGTGACATTCAATTTGTTATACCCATAAAATTGGCAATTATTTTAAAAGAATGAAGAATAATTCATGCATATTTAACAAGATCTTTCTTCTAGTTGCAGGTAGTTAAAACATTCAAAATTATTTCTTAGTTGAATAACTTTAGCGCTAGAGTCTTCCACTTAATTTTAATAAGTATTTGAACATATCCTGTGTTTAATGAGTATTTTGATATTGAAAGAAGAATTAGTCCTGCTACTTTGAAAGGAGTAACAAGACTCAAAGGTTATTTATGTGAGTGGTACAATTTACTTCCATAAAGTCAATTTGGATAGTCAATGCATTCTTTTTATTACAATTGCACTTTAAAATTCAGGCAATGAAATCAACTTAACATATAGATAACATTTTGCTTGTCTTGATAGATTGGTATACAAGGTTTTTAATTTTTTAAACCAAAGAGAAAAGAGGAAAAAGAGCTCAAAACATCATTTAGTGTGTTTTGCTTTGTAGATCTTCTAGATAATCACAACAACTTGGCTAAAAGCTCATTTTTTCATACTATCATAAAATATGAATGAAACTCTTAAAAGAGTAAAAATAATCTATGGCAACAAAGTTATAGTTGTTTATGTGTACGGTGTTAATATCAACATTACATCATTTAAGTTTGTCTTTCCCACGGCTTTTAGCTTCCTACGGACATTCAAAGTTACAAAATTTTATTTGCACTTAAGTAGTCTTCTTCAAAGTATGAAAGTCAATATATTCATTTTTCATAATATTTAAGTATTTTATTTGAATGCCATTTTTCCTGGAGAACATATGTTATAACCCTGAGGCTTGCATTTTATTAAAGTTGGATTAATGCATTTTCCCAATCTTTGACTTTATTCTTAGCTGCAAAATAAAATTGATTGGTTGAAGATGTTCGCTATCAATTACAAAAGAAGTACACCGAATATCTCTATTCTTTACTCAAAACCTCTTCCTAGGCTTCAATACTGTAGAAAGAAAATAGACAAAAGAAAAAAAAGAGAGTAGGGAAGAAGAAAGACTAAGTAATTATTATATCCAATATTAACTGAGAAGATGGGTAATAATTTAATTAAACTTGTCATAAAAAATTTTAAGTGACCAGTAGAGAATAATGAAGGCATCATGAAGAGAAAGCATGAAATAATTCTGGTACTACAGTAAAGACTTTAAATTTTGTTTTATTTTATTTTATCACTTTAATAGGAATGTTGGTACTGAAATGACTTAGGATGACTATGTAATTCCAAGATTTGAAAAATCCAGTGGAATAAAAAACTAGGAAAAAAACACTGAATATAGAGAAAGGATGTACAGATGTGAACTATAGTAGTATTTAGATCCACTGAAGGTAGATAAAATTTAAAAGTGGAGAAACAGAGAGAGAGTGAGAGAGACAGAGAGAGAGAGAGAGAGACAAAGAGAGAGACAAAGAGAGAGACAGAGGAAAGGGAAGGAAAGGAGGGAGGGAAGAAGAGAGAGAGGAATGTAAGGGAGAAAGTAGAAGTACATTAGCCTGTGGTATAGAAAACCGTTTTATCTCTGAATCTTGGAATCTTACTGATGAAATTTTAATTTGGGATAGGATATTGTGGCACAGTGAGTCAAGTCAATGCTTGGGATACCCACATCCTTTATCAGAGTACTTGGAGTCAGGTTCCATCTTTTCTTCTGATCCACATTTCTTATAATGTGCCTGGGAGGCAGCAAATGATGGCTCAAGTACTTGGATTTCTGCTGCTCAGCTTCGAAATGAATGGAGCTCATGGCTCTCGGCTCCATCATGGTCCACCCTTGGTGCTGGTATGCATTTAGGGCTGTGAACCAGAGAATGGAGGATCTCTTTTCTCTCTCTCACTCTTTCTCTCTCTGTCAATCTGCCCTTTAAGTAAACAAAGAAGTATTTTAAACATTTAATTTAGAAAGAAAAATCTGCAAAACTAAATAGCTGTCATAACGGTATAATTTTACAGATACTACTTTTGGCATAACCTGAATCATAGCTATTGTTTTATCCTCAAAGAAATGCAGATAATTGAATTTATTACCAATTAAACCAGAAGTATTGTTTCTTTTGGTAGTATGATGAATCATAAAGTTGGCTGTGACATGTACTAAAGTATGATTTTAGCAAATGTGATCATGTTTTTTTCTATGGGGGAAATCTATGAGATGAGTCTTACATAATAAAAGAAATAAAGGGAAAATTTCCTTGGGAAAGCTAGTTTTTCCAAAGCACTTAATAGCCACAATTGTGGAACTTTTATAGGTTTTCATTCTCAGCACTGCACCTCTGTATTTTCATATCAGCTTGAAATCTGGGTCAGTGACCTTCACAAATGCCTTAATTAACTTTCTCACTAAATGAATGCAGTTATGTTGGTTTACTACATTCCTTAAATATCTTCATGGTTTAATACCATTTTCTTCAAAGGAAAATTGAAAACATGCCCTTAGCTTGGCCCATTCTATTAATTTAAGTGTCTGAAAATCAAACAATTTAGAAATTTGGCTTTTGTATAAAAATGGGGCTTAATAAGAAACATATTTTGCTAGTAAGGAAATGAAAAAGTGAAATTATAAAAACTGTTGTTTTTACTTTCATGAATCTAAAATCAGTAATGTCATATCTATATGAAAAAATAGAAATATATATCCACAGTATTTATGTATTCAGTTAATTGAATTCATATAATTTTGGGGGCTGGAGTCTTAGCCTAGAGGGTGAGGCTGTTGCTTGAGTTGCTGGCATCCAAATGGGCGCCCCTTCATGTCCTATCTGCCAAAGTGTTTGGGCGCCTGCCACCCACATGGGAGAGCCGCATGAAGCTCCTGGCTCCTGTCTTGGTCCTGACCCAGTGCTGGCCTTTGTGGCCATCTGGGAAGTGAACCAGCAGAAGCAGGATTTCTCTCTCTCTCTCTCTCAGTTTCTCTCTGTCTCTCCATTTCTCTCTGTAACTCTGAATTTCAAAATAAATAAATAAAAAAGTAGATAAAAAGATTAGTTTCATGTCCCCTAAAAAACATATTTTCCAGTTATCTAAAAACGAAAGTACCTAGGTTAGAAAATAAAGCATTTTCAAAGTTCCTTTCTATTCCATTTTAAATCTTTCTATTCCATTTTAACATTTCTTTCAAACAACTTCATTGCAGTTTTTTCTCATACATTTAGTGTGTACCTTGCTCATTGTATATTTTTAATGAATGTTAGAGAAGAAATTTTATATGCACTTATAAACAAGGAATGAATAAATACAAATCCACACAGATGCATATTAATGCAGACAGATGTATATTTGTAAACATATTCCTTTGTTGAATATTCTGTATTTGTGAATGTGTGTTACACGTGTATAAATTCAGAGAGAAATATTTTACTTCTAACCCACAAAATAGAATACACTTCCTGAAAAAAAAAATTGTCAGATGCCATGGGTTAGCATTTTTGCTTTTGCAATTATAATTCATAGTAAAAAAGAAGTAAGTTACATTTGAAAAATATCAAAAAGCTAAAGTCTCCAAACTTAATATTGAGTGAAGAGGGATAATCAAACTAAAAAACTTTCCTTTATGTTCCATAGTAAAGGAAGGGGAAAAAAAAACACTCAAAACTTTAAATATGCCTTCAAAAACACGAAGAGAAGAGGAGGTCCTGGTAGCCCAAGATAGAGTGTTTCAAATGGCAGCGGGATAATATGAAAATGTGAAACGTGAAAATGAGTGAGGAACATAGCCCTTCACGCCATCAACACTCTCCGAGATGCTGTAAAAGGGACATATGGGAGCTCAGACTTAACCAAGAAGTGGCAATTTCCTTGCAGTGATCATAATGATTTTATAACATTTCTTTTACTTCTGAGGAGACAACGTGTGTTGAAGATATTGAAAAAGTAATATTTATTATAAGCTGTTTAAAATGCTTTTTAAAATAGGGCATTACACTTAAAGTATATATATGTATTTGACTTTATATATATATATATGTGTACTCTGAATCATAATTATTTCAGAACAATATACCACCTAGCTTATTTAATTTTACTCATAAATTTAGATAGTAAATAGAAATTTTTTTGTTCAAAATCTTCTTAATTAGTTCATTTACTTTACCTTCATATATTTTTAAATTGAAGATACTTTCAGTATCTAAGGATGTCCTAGAAATAGACACTATTGCTAACTTAATTTTCAATGACTGACTAAGAGAATTTTAACGACTTTTAATGAGCTTTAAAGCACATAGTTGGTACAGATTTCCACCGAGGGTGTAGGGGTAGAAAGTGAAATACTCTTGGCTATAACAAGTTAATAGTGCTGGAGAAAGTGATGCACGCACACAGATAACATCATCTTTCGATATCTGTTCTTCTAGATGAACTATGCATACAATTTCGGATGATATTTTAAATGATTTTTTATAGAAAAAAAACAGAGAACATCTTGATCTTAGTCATTTTTCCAGTACCAATAATGTTAAAAATTGTAGAACACTTGAAAATTGTATATGTAATTGTACATATTATCAATGTAGATATGTATATAAAAGATATGTATATAAAAGAATCTACATAGATAATATGTACACGTTACACATAGATAATACACATGTTTTATATATGTTGTATGCATGCATACACACATTCATGTGCACAAATATGCATACATATAATATTTAAATACATATATCTATATTTGTATTCTTTTGCCATTCCAAAAATATTTTAAAGATGTTACTAATTGAGTATTCTGAACATACCTGCACTTCTTTTCATTTCTGTCTTGAACTATACAAGACTTCAGCTACTAAAAAAGGTCACAGTGCTCAAAAATCTAGGTTACATCAAAACAAATTTTGTGTAACAAATCTATTTTTGTAGTCCAATTGATGGATTCATACATCTGAAATTATAGTGAACATATTCTTTTACATATGCAAACATTCATGGGTGGTGGAAAGAATCCTTTGAAGTATTAACTCCTTTTTTTATTGCATTATTTCACTTGAATTCCAAGAGTCTACCTTCCACCCACATTCAGGTAGCTAGACCTGGGTAAATTCTATCTTCAAGGGGACTACTGCATGTGAGGAATCACTACAATAAAGATACAAGAGGACATTCTTTATACTTCTTGCAGATAATGAAAGACTATGAGTAGAGAGCAAATAGCTACTGCTGGAAATCCCTCTGCCAGGGAACATTTGGCAATGTCTGCAGTCATTTTTGGCTGCCATGATGGAAGCTGGGGGGAGGTGGTATTGACATCTAAAGGGTAAAGGCCAGACGTGCTGCTAAACATCTTCCAATAGACAGCACAGCTTTCTCAAACAGAATTATCTGACACTGAATGTAAGGGATACCAGGTTGACCACTGCTGGCTAGAGAAGGAGAAGACAGAGAGAGGAATATCACTAACACGAGAGAAGAGGCAAATGCAAGAACTCCCCGAGTTTCATCTAAAAGCACATCTTTTGCAAGAATTAGGGGGCTTTTTTGGGAACTGAATTTTTGTAGGGACATGAGCTTGCCTTCCTGCGAGTGTTAAACGTCCTTTGTGCTGGCAAGACACCTCAGTTGCCTTCTTCAAGTAATAATTTCCCAGCAAGCTTATTGCCCAGTAGTTGTACAAGGGGTTCTGGAAAGCAACAATTTGTTGCTTTATCCAATGTAAGCACTATTGACCACACTTGCTGCGGTGACCCAGAGCACAGTTCACTTTGAAAGGAATGATGGTGAAAGAAAGGGAGCCTCTCCACCTGTCCCAAGTGGTATCCAGGAGCGTCCAGTGGGCAGCATCTTCTACTCTGCATATACTGTCCTCCTGTAAAATCATAAAGTTTTTACAACCCACTATCAAATAATAATTATTAACAATTTTAGGAAAAAATCAAGAAGAGATTAGCAAATTAGACTGAAAGAAAATGGTATTTACTTCTATTGTTGTTTGCCTTATATGCACACAATTTCTCTTTGCAAGACCATTGTAGTTTTCAGGAAAATTCATTGTGATGTAATTAGTTTCATGAGATTGACAGGAACAGCCAATCTATTATAGATTTTTATGACATGCTAATTTCCCATCTGTCCAGGGCACTTCTTTTCATGTGCCAACGTTTTAGAGAAAAGTTATAAGAATTGAAAGCCTGCTCGTCTTCTAATTGCAGGTTGACAATTATTAATGCAATATTCTTGCTAAAAGAGGAGGCACGCCTCTTCATTTTTTAAAAAGGTCACTTTTATAAAAAATGATAGTTCATTATAACCTCAAAATTGAAAATTATTTTCTAGTAATATAAGCAGGTTCTGTCTTTCACACTTATCCCTAATCCTAAAATGGCATCCTTTTTCAGATTTATTATACCTGATATTCACTGAGAACATTGTTTTGCGTTTAGAACCTTTCCAATAAGGTTTCCTTGAAGCATATAACAAGGAGGATAAAATTGATGTTAAGTCTCTGGCAAATATATTGTGAGTGCTGTTAGTGAATCAAACAATGACACGTTGATTTGTTTTCCCTCTTATGAAAGAATGATAACACACAAAGAAAGCTTAAGGAACTGCAAATGGAAGTAAAAGCTTAGATGATATCATAAAGCTTTATGAATGCTTCTTTTTGTACATTTGAATTGTGGAATTCCCAAAATGAATTTTATTTGTGCCAACATATTGATATCTTTTTTTTCTGAGTGACTTTGTGAGCCTGAGATCACCAGAGCGCTGGACGAGCTGCTTCACATCATGCCTCATATTGTTATCTTTTCTTTTCTTCCTTTCTATTCTATTTGTTTATTTGAGAGGCACAGAGATAGAGCATCTGCTGGTTTACATCCCAAATGCCTGAAACATCTGGAACTGGACCAGCCAGGAATCCCGGAGCCAGGCACTTAATCCAAGTCTCCCACGTGGGCGGCAGAAACCCAACTACTTGAGAGCCATCACCACTACCTCTCAGGGTCTGCATTAGCAGGGATCTGGGGGCCAGCATGGTGGTGCAGAGGGTTAAGCTGCTGTCTGCAGTGCTGGCATTCCATTTGGGTGCCACTTCAGGTTTCTTTACTTCCAACCCAGCTCCCTGTTAATGTGCTTGGGAAATCAGGGGGAAAATGGCCCATGTTCTTGGGCCCCTGTGCCCATGTGGGAGACCCGGATGAGGCTCCTGCCTTTAGAATGGCCCAGTTCGAACAATTGCGGCCATTTAGGGAGTGAACCAGTGAATGGAAGACCTCTTTATCTCTCTCTCTCTCTCTCTCTGTGTGTGTGTGTGTGTGTGTGTGTGTCCGTAACTCTGACTTTCAAGCAAATAAATAAAAGCAAGGAGCTCAAGTCAGGAGCCAGAGTCAAGTAGGGAATCTAAGGCTGTAATGTGGGATGTGGATGTCTTACCACAAAGCTAAATGCCAGCCTTAGAAACCTTATATTCTGGGGATGGCGCTGTGGCACAATGGGTTAATATCCTGGCTTGAAGCACTGGAATCCCATGTGGCCATCGATTCTAGTCCTGGCTGCTCTTCTTCTGATACAGCTCTCTGCTATGGCCTGGGAAAGCAGTAGAAGATGGTCCAAGTCCTTGGGTCCCTGCACCCACATGGGAGATCCCGAAGAATCTCCTGGCTCCTGACTTTGGATTGGCGTAGCTCGGGCCGTAGCCGTCATCTGTCTCTACCTCTCTCTGTAACTCTCTCTTTCAAATAAATAAATCTTTAAAAAAAAGAAACCTCATATTCTTGCCTCTATGTAATGCAGACATTTTTTAGAGCAAAACATTGTAAAAATGTTAAGAGGCATTATGTCGTATTCTAATATTTTGATAGCAATTTCATCAATACATAAATCAGAAAAGAATGGTGGTGTTGGAAAAAGAGAGGATACATGGAAAATGGTAAGGAGTTTACTATGAAACACACAAAAGAAGGTATTGTAGAAATCATTTCATTAGGTACCTAATAGTAGAATACATACAGTTGAAGATGAGAGGGGTTTTTGTAAATACTGGGTTTAAACAAAATCCCAAAACAATAAGAAATATGGCAAATAATATTCATAGGTATTTCAAAAAGATGGTTTATTGTAAGTGGAGCATAAGCTACTCGCAGTTTAAAATGACCCCACCACTGTGAATGGGCATTTGGTGCAGTGGTTAGCACGTATCTTGGGACACCTGCATTCCATATCAGTGCACCTGGGTTCAAGTTCAAGTTCTAGTTCTTGGTCTGCTTCCAGTTCCAGCTCTTTGCATCTAGGGGGCTAGCAGGTTATGGTGCAAGTACTTGGGTACTTGCCATCTACATGGGAGATTCCGACTGAACTCCTGGCTCCTGATTCCAGCCTCACCCAGCTATGCCTATTGTGGGCATTTAGAGAGAGAATCAGCAGATAACAGAACTGTCTCTGTGTCTTTCTCTCTCTGTTTCTCTGCCTTTCAAATAAAATAAATGTATACATATTTTAAAAAATAGTAATATGACCTCATAGTAATTCCTTCCACTTAGTAAATCCCTCCATGCATAAAGACTCTATAAATTCACCACCCCCTAATAAATTCAAGGGGAAACCCTTAGTCTGACTAAAATACCATTCAAATAACATAATAAAGAGTATCAATATTAGTGACAAAGGTAAATTTAGCTGTGCCGATTAGATAACTACCCAGCTGATGTGACAATTATTGCTGCTGGCATTTGCAAGTTGCATCAGATCTGCACCTTTTTCATTTAATTTATTAGAATGCTCTGAATACAGATTAACTCCCTTAGTCTAATATTTCTTGGTTCATTAGCATTAAAATGAGAACTGCAAGTTCCTTGGAATAACCTTTAAAATGTTTCTTCTAACTTCAGCATAACTTCTGACAGTATCTTAAATCTCCTCGAACTATTATTTTGTCATGTTCAACCATTCTCAAGCTGTGTTTAATTTAGTTTTTACCAAAGGCTAAAGTTTTAAAATTAACTTTTAAAAGCAATCCACAAATTTTGTCTTGAAGACTGGGGGCATGCACTAAAGAAATCCCAAGCCTTTATTTCAATTCGCTAGCAAAACTTCAGGCCATCTGGAACTTTGAGAATAATTCCCTAAAATATACCAAGGAGCACAGTGAGGGTGGTCAAACAAAATATTTTATGCATGATGTTTTCTCCAAATCTTAATAAAAAGAAAGGGTAAACAAAGAGGTTCTTGCCATCATGTCTCTGCTTTTTAAAAGCCTTTAGGAAAAAAGTTTGCTGAGGCATTGCACTGTTTTGATTATATCAGATAGACTGCTAGATTATAAAGAAATTTGGTCGTCTCATAGAAAAAGTATTTTGAAAATAGAGTAAAAGGTAAAAGGAAGAGAAAAAAATGCCCTAATGAAAACACTGAAGAATCATCTGTAGGCAATGCTGGAAAGCAGAAGTGTAAAGACATTAAGATTTCTCAACTGACAAACAGTTTAAAAGCATCATAAAAGCAGTGACTTTTTAAATTAAATGACTTTAAATGATCTAGTAAGTTTTTCTAATCAACGTGATCATAGTGATGCTTGGTGAAAATTCTGGTATCTTTATTTCAAGTGTTAAAGTGGATTTCAACCAGGCAAGTGAGATTTTTCTAGTGCAAAACAGTAATCGTCAGAAAATAAAGATGTTTTAACTTCATGAATCCTCCAAGGTAAAAAAGGAGCAGTCTCCTAATAAGTGATTTATAATTGTGTCAGAGAGAGAAAGAGATCTGAAGGACATTAGGAAGTCACATTTCTATGCTTCTTGTCAAATAAGTGAAATCAAAATAATCATTTGAAGCAGATCACAAAATCAAACATTTTGACTTATCAAAAAGATGATTTTTAAATTGGTCTATTTTACTATTTCTGATTATATGCCTATTTAGTACAACAGTGTATGTCAGTTAGAATATAAATATTCCAATGAATTCCTATAGTTTTCCTTAGGTTTTTCTATTTTCATTTGCCTTAGCTTCCAATCTTTCATAGCACACTAAACCTAATTCTATCTTATTCTTATAATTGATCCACCCTAAATTAACTACTATCAATGAAACTGAAGGTTGATTTTTATAACTAAGTCATTTCTTTCAGAGTATGTGCAACCCTTCAGTTTATGTAAGAATTTCCATCAATGCTCGCATGTCTATAGTAACCATACACTTTTTGCTGAATTTTGTTATATGATAATAAAGCAGTGAAATGAGTGGTTTTGTAGCCTCACTTCTTTCTTCCACTATTGCTTTAACAGAAGTGTATTCCTGTGCTTAATGCTTAGAAGAATCAGGTTATTGATTATACCCATTGAGAAAATACTTTTAAATATATTTCAATTTCTATAGAAACAATAGTTTTAGAGACACATAGTATTTACTGACACCATTATGACTTAGAATCAATATTTTTTTCTAGTGATAAAGAAATACTTTTTACCCAGTTGCATGTGCTGTGATGTACTAGGACTGTGCCTATTTAGGCAAACAGTTTTGATTCACTTTAAAAATAACAGCTTGAAAGCCATAAAATATCTGCGATTTTTGTCTTCTCACAAGAAATAACTTACTCAGATTAATTTTGACAATTTTTTAACATTCATCACTTAGTTATCACACATATACTGTAATACAACAGAATCAAACTTATTTTAATATTTTCAGATGATTGTATTAATCATGGGTTAACCTCTAGCTGTAATCAAGAATCATTTTGCTTCTGCATATATAAATTTTGACTTCATTCAAGATTCTGGAACTCTTAGAAGCTGTGTAGGCTCACCATGAAATCATATCTAATGTACTTGTCAGGCCAAGGAAATATCCTTGAATTCCTAAATTCCTTCCATCTGTTAAAAAAAGCGACATTTTTGTAAATCGCCTCTGTTCCTCCTTTGTAGCAGATTTGATGAGCGATTCCAGTGCACTAGCTGAAAGCACTAGTTTTTCCCAATGGGTTTATATTTCTTCTCTGTAAAGGGTATTCTTTGATAGCTGTTTTATTGATGTTTTTGTAAGTGGTAAATTCTCTGCCTTTTTTCACATTCATAATTTAGGCAGATCTCGATTTTATTATCAAACAGTAGCTAATTTAGATGTAAAATTCTAAACTGACAGTTTTGTCCAGAACCTTGAAATTATTACTACATGTTCTTCTGATGCAGGTGTGCGCACACGCCTGTGTGTGTGAGTATGTGTGTATGTATTTGCTAATGAGGAATTGTGCACTGAAATCAATCTTTTTAGGTAGCTTGCTTTTTTCTTCCTCTGACTTTAAAAAACAATGTGCTTATTAAGTTATAGTTCACTTCATTATATCTAACTATACATTTGTTTTTGTAGGCGTCCTTGATTTAATATGACACAGCATAAATTCTGCCAGTAAACTTGCTCCAACTCAGGGAAATCAAATTGACTTTATAGTTACCACTCTGGGAGAGTCTTTAAGTGCTAGCACCAAAAAGAAAAAAAAAAAGAGTGAGAGGAAAGAAGAGGGTAAGGAAAGAAGAGAGGGAGAGAGGAAGGTGAAACAGTAGACTTAAGGACTCAATAATGGATAGAAATTTTCTAATTTTCTAGGAAATCTAAATTCAGTCCACTGTAAATCAGGATGATTGGTTCTGGTTGGCTAGTTCCCTGTGATAGATTACACATTGTTATATTTCCTTGCATTATTTCCAAAGATTATGTATATGATTCTTTAGCTTGAGAAACAAATAGGCCTGCACTAACGTGGTTTCAAACCTACACAGAACCACTGTGAAAATATACAGAATTTGTAATTCCAATGTTCATTTTTTGGGGGTAGTTGTTATATTCTGTTATTTTTACTTTTAAATACATATATTATTTTTTCTAGGAGCTAAATGTTAGCTCTAATATATTTAATGCTAATTTTTATCAATTTATTCACTTTTTAAGCTTATCAGTTCTTTGCTGTAACTCACTATATTATTTCCTATTTTTTACCCATATTTCATTTTTACAATCTGAAAACACTGAACGTAACCTATACCTGTCTACAGGAATAGGATTCTCTTCCATCTTCTGTGGGGATGGTTCGTTTTCATTTTCTTGTGATCTCTACATCTCTTGTTGCATCTTATCAATCCTCACCAATTCAAATTTCCATACTCATAGATGTGATGATCACAGCTTCTCTGATTATTGTTCATAAAATTAATTTAGATTTGTTAACGTGTAAACCTGAAAATAGGGTCAATCTTTTAGAACTGCTTAGCTAAAATTCTGAACCAAATATTTCCAACTGGACCATTTTTCTCCCTTGGTAATCCATACATGTCTTGATTAAACACATTATTGTTGGAATAAACTGTCTTTGGAGTGTTCACCAGCACTCTGCAAGGAATCTGGCATAGGATCAAGAAGGGCAGAAATGACCAGAAAGCAGAAAGACATCAGTAAGCTTTATCTTGAAACGGGGGTCTTATGATTCTTCTGACCTTTGGGCTTGTAAGCAGGAGGTGTCAAAAAAAGTTAACACAGGGATGCCTTGAGTGTGGAGGCCAAGTCCATTCTAATGTCACATTTTAATTCTCAGACATCAGCTTTTTGTTGTGAATCATTGGCTCTTCATTATGAAGCAAACTTAGCTAAATGTTGGATTGTTTTTCCCCACTGGTAAGAATGTGAGCTGTGGTTAGGCCACTAGAAGGGAGATACTGAACTTCCTGATAATGTGCTTGCTGCTGTCCAGTAATTCTGCTTGGTACAAGGTTCAGATTTGTGGGCAGTACTTAGAGAAAATGCCATAAATGATTAAATCAAAGTTAGAAATTATCTTAATCTAAATTTATAAATAAAATGAAGAAAATCATTATTCTTTAAAAATATCATTTAAGACATGTTGTACCCATGTCTAGGTGAATACATCTACAGGAGAACACAGGTGAAATAATTGTCAATATGAAAAAACTGATATGAGGGAATGCCTGAAGATCTCAAATGAGTGGTATATGTACATTTCAGATGAGGAATGACCTTAGTTAAAATAGAATATTTGGGGCCATAGTTGTGGTACGCCTGTTGAAGACACTGCTCGCAACACCAACATCCTATATTGGAGTGGTGGTTAGAGCTCAGGCTGCTTTGCTTCTGATCCAGCTTTCTCTAATGTGCCTGAGAAGGCAGCAAAAGATGGCCAAGTACCTGGGCCCTGCTACACATGTAGCAGGGAATCAGCATAGACTTTCTGGCTCCTGGCCCAAATCTGACTTCTTTGGCCATTTGAGAAGTGAACAAGTAGTAGAAGTTCCTTTCTTTATCTCCTCTCTTTCTGTTATTCTTTCAATTCAATCAATAAATTTAAAAAAACACTAAATACTTTGAATAAATGAATAAAAATATTCTGTATGCATGTGTACACATACTATCTATTAAGACCATTTGGAAATTACACTTATAACCCAATGTGACACTTCTCTTTATGATATGAATACTTCTAAATTTAATTTGCACAAATTAAGGGCTTTTATATGTACTGTACCAGCTGTTGGATATATAATTGTCTGATCAGAATCCTTCAAAAGAAACCTAAACTCAGAAAGGAACACAAATGCATAGACAGAGTAGGGTATATTAAATGATATGAAGAGGAAAGAAATAGGAATTTTGTGATGGAAAATGCTCATATGATACAATGGTATAAAAAACAAGGAGCAACATATAAATAAAGGATTTTCAGGTGAGAAGAACGTCCTCCAGGGACAGGCATTATGACACAGCAGATTAAATCACTGCTTGGAATACCCACATCATATATCAAAGTGCCAGTTCAAGTCCATTGGAAATCAACTTCCAATCAGGTTTCCTGTGAATGCGTATGGGTAGCAGCAGATAATGACCCATTTATTTGGGTTCCTGCCACCCTACTGGGAGATCTGGATAGATTCTGACTCCAGGCTTCGACCAAGCCCTTCTTAACTATTGTGTGCATCTGGGGAGTGAACCAGAAGATGAAAGATCTCCTTCTATCTGCCTGCCTATCTTTCTCCATCTCCCTCTTTCTCTGTCTTTGAAATAAATAAATAAATCATTTTTAAAAACTAAAAGCACTCCAGGAGAGGATACAATACATACAATTGTCCCAGACGAGGGGAAAAATCATGAGATTATAACAGCAGCATAATTTAGCCCAACTGGAGTAAATATCTTGGAAGGGAGGAAGATGAATGCTGGTGGATTGATAAGATTTGAAGCAAGAGAGTGAAAATATTATTTCATGTGTATTTATTTGACAGGGATGTTTATAATATTCTAATACCTGCACATATTAGAAACTCAGAAAGTTTATGATTATGTTTTCATTTTGAAAGATCACATTTATTTCTGTGTGAAAATTGGTGGTGAAGACATGGGAGAGAAGTCGGGAAGCCCAACAGGTGGTAGCTGCAGTTTTCCTTGTGGACTATGAGCCAAGAGTCTCAGTATTTTCTATAAACCATAAGCTAAATAAATCTACAATGCATATTAAGATAATGAAAAGAAGCACTGCTTTGATGTTCAGAAATTTATTGAAAATATTAATATTTTAGAACACAAATATTGGCTATTAAATTGAATGAGATGGCCACATTTTTATGACTATTTTCAGAACTGTCCCCGTTCTTTATAGATATGCTATGCTAGCATTGAACCCTACGTAAAATATGAGCAATTGAATATTTGTTTATTCTGTTGACATTTAATCTAATAAAATATTCATCTAAATTACATTTAGGACTTTTAAGACTATATGGGATATGTCTACCCACAGCTTTGCCAGAGGCAAATGTATTTTTGTTGATAGAGTGAGCGTTATGCTTTCCTCTAGAATTCCTTAATCATGGCTTATTCAAGAGATCTTTCAGTTTGTTCAAAGCACTCATTTTTTGTGTGTGTTTGTTTTCTGAGTGCCTATGTGGTTTTATTTTCTGTGAATTAAGGTGATAGAGTATTTGTTTCAGAAATGATTTAAATGGGATATAAACAGAGCTTTTTTTCTCTCACTGACAAAAGAAAACTCTAAAGGGAAATAATCAAGGGAGTTTTGTGTTAGGTAAGAAAAGCATTGTGTCTTATGACTCAAAGGAAATGTAAACTTTTGATCATGAAGTATATCTTAGCACATAATATTTACACTAATTTTCATTTTTTTCAAAATGACATTTATTTTTTAATGTATATCGTATTTTTTTAAAAAAATATTTATTTATTTGAAAGGCAGCGTTACAGAGAGGCACAGGCAGAGAGAGAGAGAAATCTTCCAACTGCTAGTTCACTCCCCAAAAGGCAGCAGCTGGAGCTGACAGATCCAGAGCCAGGAGCCAGGGGCTTCTTCTATGTTTCCCACGCAGGTACAGGGGCCCAAGCACTTGGGCCATCTTCTATTGCTTCCCCAGGCCATAACAGAGAGCTGGATCAGGAGTTTAGCGACAGTACTTGATCCCGCACCTGAATGGGATTCGGGCATTGCAGACGGTAGCTTTACCCCTGTGCCACACCACTGGCCCCTAAATTTTGCTTTATGATCCTTCCTCCCTGAAAATCTTATACATTCTTTTTCTTTCATGTCAGTTTGGAAATATTTTGAACTTGTATAATACAATATAAATAGTTGGATTATGTGCCTAAAGCCTAAATTTATAAAGATATATTTTGACTTATTTCAAAATAACACTTTGTGAATGAAAAAACAGATACAATATGTAAGTTAATTTTTTTCAAAATTATTTATCTATTTGAAAGGCAGATGACAGAGGTAGAGAGACAGAAAAAGAGACATTCCATTGAGTGGTTCATTCCTCGAATGTCCATGATGTTCAGAGCTGGTCCTGGCCAAAGCCAGGAGCCGAGAACCCTACTCAGGTCTCCTGCGTGGGTGGTGGGGCACAAGCTCTAGGGTCATTTGCTGCTGCTTTCCCAGGAATATTAGCAGAGAACTGGAAAAGAAGCAGAGCAGCCAGGACTCAAAATGTTTTACAGCATAAGTGAAGCATTTGACCATATGAACAAATCAATTCATGACTAGGAAACGCCTTCTTACATTTTGTATTTTTCAAAAAAAAAAAAAAATTAAAAACTGGGAAGACACAGCCCCTTTTATTTTTCTTTAGCACCTTTGCATGGTCAGCTGCCAAAAATTGTATCAGTTCTTCAGGACCAAGCTCCAATTCACTGTTCTTATGCAGCCTCACATAGTACAGTATATAACTCTACCAATACTATCATTTTTAAACTTGAAATTAATAAGACTTCAACATACATTTTCATCTAATTTTCATGAATCCATAGAACAGGTATTCTAATTCTAGATTTTAATAAAAATATGAAATTTAGAAGATTATTGGTAGACTCAAGCTCCAAATCCAATAAGTGACATGTTTGGAATTGACTCTAATTTCTTTGGTATTCACTCTTACTTATATGTTTCTGAAATAAAAAGACTTAACTTCTCCCATCTTTTATATTTGATGCATATATTCTATCTCTTCAAAACTCTATATTGTTTTATAAACAATTATTTTTATGTTGCATGGTTTTCGACAGCTTAGATTTTAGACAATATAATGTGAATGTAAGAATTATTATAATCACTCATTTTTAATTTTTTTTAAATATTTATTTATCTATTTGAAAGGCAGAGTTACACAGAGAGAAGAGAGGCAGAGAGAGAGAGAAGAGAGGTCTTCCATCCAAAGGTTCACTCCCCAGATGGCCACAACGGCTGGAGCTGGGCCGATCTGAAGCCAAGAGCCAGGAGCTTCTTCCAGGTCTCCCACACGGGTGCAGGAGCCCAAGGACTTGGGCCAGCTTCTACTGCTCTCCCAGGCCATAGAAGAGAGCTGGATTGGAAGTGGAGCATCCAGGTCTCGAACCGTAGCCCATATGGGATCCTGGCACTTCAGGCCAGGGAGTTAACCTGCTGCACCACAACGCTGGCCCCTAATCACTCATTTATTAACACACATTTATCCTCGACCAGTTGTATGCATATTGCTCAGAGCAGCTAATGTAGTAAAGCTACCTAGGAACAGATAAGCTCATGTATTAAAGCCCTCTAGGAATTCCTGATGGTACCTCTGGCTCTGCACTTGATGCACTCCAGACAAGACAGAAGAGTTCTCACAGCTTCTTGATTTGTGAGTCATTGAAATCAGAACCCCAAATGAATCTCTGTTTCTGAGAGCAAGATGCCCAATATCCCATTTGAAGAATCAAGTCTCAATTAATGAATAGCTTGCAATAAATTTACATGGAAAATCCCCACATATTTGAATTCAGCCTTTTCTGGCAATAATCTGTAGGCATCATGAAAGCAAACAAAAATGGTGTGAGATTTCAGATGTGGGAAATGACAGATACATCTCAAAGAACACTAACATGTTAACAGAAATAAAGGAGAATAGTACATAAATGAACATCTAAAAACAGACTGTTCTACATAAATACATTTCTATTTTTAACTTATCTTAACTTATTTGAAAGGCAGAAAGACAACTAAAGAAAGAGACAGATGGATACATATCTTTCACCATTTGGTTCACTTCCTAAATGCTGCAAAAGCCAGAACTGGTCCAGTCATTAGTCAGGAGCCCAGATCTCAATCCTGATCTCCCTTGTAGGTGGCAGGGACACAGGTACTTGAGCCATCACCTGTTGCCTGTGCTTTAGTGGGAAGCTGGAAATAGAAGTGGTGATTTTGGAAAAAAGTTTACATATTCCAAGCAATGCATGAATTAGTGGTGGAATAAAAGATGGAGTACATCTGGAAACAATAAAATGATGCATCAATGTCTACCCAAATTAATGAATACTTTAAGTTTATATACACTAAGTCTTCTAATTAAAAGGGAGAGATTGGGGCCCATTGTGGTAGCATGGTAGATAAAGCTGCAGCCTGCAATGCTGGTATCCCATAGGGGTGCTGGTTCATTCCCCACTGCTACACTTGTGATTTAGCTCCTTATTAATGGCCTGGGAAAACCAGCAGAAGATGGTCCAATTGTTTGGGCGCCTGCCAACCAAGTAGAGAACCAGATGAAGCTCTTGGCTCCTGGCTTTGGTGCTGGTCACTGCAGTCATCTTGGGAGTGAACCAGTGGATGGAAAGTTTCTCTCCTTCTCTCTTTGTAAGTCTGATTTTTAGATAAATAAATAAATCTTTTAAAAGAAATAATTAAAAGATAATGTGCAAAAGTAAATATTTTGAAAAAAATATATTTTGCTGTGGTGGAATGAGTAAGCCATGCCAAGATGGCCGTTAGCAAGGGAGTGTCAGTTACTCAGGAATGGCTTTGGAACCCACCTGGCAAAGGAGCCTGCCTGGCAACAGGCTGTGATTGGTTAGGGAATAAACCGCCCTTTGACTGGATTGGCTGCCCCAGCTATATAAGTTTTTGCACCAACTGCAATAAATGAGTCTGCGAGCTGCTCCCCTCCAGCCCGCTTTCATTCAACTCCCGGTGTCTGTGTAGTGACTCTGCGCCTCTTGCCCTCCCCCACACTCCGCCTCCCAGAACAAATCAACAGCAACACTTTGCCAATAGCTAACCATGAAGGCCAGAATGATATTAATATCAAATATATAAAAAATTAAAAATCAGATAAATAGATGTAAATACAATGACACTTGAAAGAGATTTTAAAAAGTGGAATTCCACAATGATGATGAGGCTGATTAATTAGCAAGATCAACCACAGTATGAGCACATCTAATAACAAATCTTGTAGATACCCCATGTTTAATGCAGCTCAATTCACAATAGCTAAAATATGGAATCAACCCAGATGTCTGTCAATTGAAGACTGGATAAAGAAATTATGGAATATGTACACCATGGAATATTACACAGAGGTCAAAGCAATGAAATATTGTCATTTGCAACAAAATGGGTGCAACTGGGAAACATTTTACTTAGTGAAATAAACAAGTCCCAAAAGTAAAGATACTATATGCTCTCCCTCATCTGTGGTAACTAATAGAGTACTTAAAAGTAATGTACAGATATGAAATTGACACATTGAGATGCAATGACTTTGAACAGCCCTTGTCTCAATTGTCTAAATTATTTTTTTCTCATGCTATTTGTTGAACTCTTTACTAAATATAGGGTTAATCTTATGTGTATAAAGCTATTTAAAATAGATCTTAATAAAAAATAAGAGTGGGAAGAGGAAAGGGAGGAGGACGAAGAGTAAGAGTGAGGATGGGAAGGTGGGTAGGGTGGGAAGAATCACTATGTTCCTAAATTTGTATTTATGAAATGCATGAAGTTTGTATACCTTACATAAAAGGTTTTTGGGTTTAAAAATGCAAAAAGCAAAAGTAGACATAAAGAAAATGAAAAATAGATAATTCCAAATCATTACTGAATGATTAAACATACTCCCAACAAACATTGATAAGATGAACAGATATGAAAACAAAAATTAGAGATTCTTTGCCTAATACTTTCAATATTCTTAATACAATTGACATTCACTAAAACATTACAAGAAACAACAAAAAATACATACTCTCTCAAAGTGCACGTTATAGTCTTTATGATAAATCATGTGCTTCTCTCTATAATATAAAATTCAACAAAATTAAGGAAATAAAAGTATGCAAAATATGCCTCACATTACAGAGTTCAGCTAAAACCATTAACATACCCATCATATATGTGAAGAATATTGAGTCACATAAGAAATTAGATAAAATTAGAAAGAGAGTCAAACCAAACATTAATGAAAATAAAATCATGACAAAATTCCTGGTATTCATGTAATGTAAGACTTAGATCAAATGCTATAGCCTTAAGCACAAACATCAGAGAAAAATAGATCTGAAATATTAAAAATAACTCACTCAAGATTTTATCCTAAGAGATACAAAAATTAAATTTTATACAAAGAAGAAAAAAACAGCTATATAAAGTACAGGCAGAAAAAATACAAAGCGGTATGTTGATTATTTGAGCAAATCTAACAAGCATTACAAAAACAAAAAGCCCGATAAGCACCTAGCTATAGTGATCAATTAAAAAAGAGAAAAATCCTGTAAATTATATCAGGAGTTAGGGCTATTATCATTGTAGAGCCTAAAAAATGGGAAAGCATAGAAGAAAATGTTTTGTCCAACTTAATGTCAAGAAATTGGTACACTAACGAAATGGACAAATTATTTGGAAAGTACTTTATCAAACTCATAAGTTACGAAACAGCAAATTTTAATAGCTCATAGCTACTAAATACATGGATTTCATTGTCATAATCTTCACCACAGAAAACATTTCAGACCCAGATGCTTTTCCTGGTTTATTTTATCAAATATTTTTTTAAGATTTATTTATTTATTTGAAAGGCAGAGTTACACAGAGAGAGGAGAGGCAGAGAGAAAGAGAGGTCTTCCATTCGCTGGTTCACTCCCCAGTTGGCCATGACAGCTGGAGTTGGGCCAATCCAAAGCCAGGAAACAGGAGCTTCTTCTGGGCCTCCCATTTGGTGCAGGGGCCCAAGGACTTGGGCCATCTTCTGCTGCTTTCCCAGGCCATAGCAGAGAGCTGGATTGGAAGTGGAGCAGCCAGGATTCGAACCGGCTCCCATATGTGATGCTGGCACTGCAGGTGGCGGCTTTACCTGCTATGCCTGAATTTTATCAAATATTTAAGAACAACATCAATCATACATCTACACAGAAAGCATGGGAAAAGATACCCTTTCCAACTTGCTTTATGAGGACAACAAAACAGCAATCTCCAGTCTCACAAGAGAATGAAATAAAGAAAATTATGGGCTAATACTGTTACAAATAAAACTACCTTAAAATATTGGCAAATGAATCCAA
Organism: Oryctolagus cuniculus; assembly: GCF_051225735.1. Classification (NCBI taxonomy): domain Eukaryota; kingdom Metazoa; phylum Chordata; class Mammalia; order Lagomorpha; family Leporidae; genus Oryctolagus; species Oryctolagus cuniculus. The sequence continues at coordinate 60,650,446 of NC_142874.1, read as the reverse complement.
CAAAGTAGCGAATAAGACCATGACCAAGTAAGTATTGCCTCAGAAACAGAAGACTGCTTAAAAAATCGTTTCAATAATTGCAGGAAAAAGATTTGAAAAAAACCAAACACCAATTCTTATTAAAAACCCTCAGTATACTAAGAAGAGGATGAAACTCTTAAGTCTGAGCAGAGATACATGAGAGAGCCTCAGCTCAAATCATAACTGATGAAATGTTGAACACTGACCATAAATGCATCCTTATTTGCTAACAACATGCCTCCTGCATTCCAATATAAGACAAGTACAAAAGGTTTCTGGAAATGATAATTGAATTTGGTGCACTTGCAGAATACAAAGCTAATAAGCAAAAGTTAATTCTAGCAGAAAACTGTAAGAAGTTAAATTATCAACATTCTACTTACCAGTATACCCAAATTCATAATCCAGTTAGCTGTAAGTTTAACAAATGGTGTACAAACTTGTACAATGAAAAGTAAAACAAATCATACTTTGGAAAAATTTCTTAAAATCTCAATGATTAGTCCTTACATAAAAATGGTTTGGAAAATCAAATATTGATAAGAAATCAATTCACCCTAATTAATCATTAACTAACTACTATCCTACTTATAATACTTTATTTCCTTTTCATGATAATGAATCAACAGTTTCCAAAGTTTACATGAAAATAAAAAGAACTGTGAAATCCAAAACTTGCTGGAGGAAAAAGGAAAAATAAAACTTGAGCTTTATATCTAATTTCTTTTTTCTTTTTCTTTTTTGACAGGCAGAGTGGACAGTGAGAGAGAGAGACAGAGAGAAAGGTCTTCCTTTTGCCATTGGTTCACCCTCCAATGGCCGCCACGGCCAGTGCATCGCGCTGATCTGAAGCCAGGAGCCAGGTGCTTCTCCTGGTCTCCCATGGGGTGCAGGGCCCAAGTACTTGGGCCATCCTCCACTGCACTCCCTGGCCACAGCAGAGAGCTGGCCTGGAAGGGGGGTGACTGGGACAGAATCCAGCGCTCCGACTGGGACTAGAACCCAGTGTGCCGGCGCCTCAGGTGGAGGATTAGCCTATTGAGCCGCGGCACTGGCCTTTTTTTTTTTTTTTTTTAAATTGAGCTTTATATCTAATTTCAAAATGAATGTAAGTTTGAATTAATCAACAGATAAGCACCCAAAGACTAGCAATATAGGAGTCAGATTCTATAGATATAGCTTGAAATGGTGAGGTCTTAGGTTTGTTTTCTAGTTCTTTCCATCTCCATGTTAAGATTGAACACATAGATTTATCTACTACAGTGTCTTCACTATGCCGGAGAGAGGATCTATGGCAGATACTCGAAATCATGTTCAGAAAGGGTATTCTGATCCTGGGTGGGTAGCTGCCAAGTGGAGGCTGGATATACAACCTCCTGTTTATTTGCTATGGTCTTGGGTCACTCAGGATCACAAGCACCCTCATCTTCCACAGTTATGTCTTCAGGAAGACATTGCTGTAGGTGGGTGCTGTGGAAGTCCTGACACTTGAAGAGTGACTGAACTCCCTTTGAAGAAATAGGTAGACCTGGATTGATCTTTGGACAAGATCCCTGGAAGGAAATCTCTTAAAGCAGTGACCCCTGGCTTTGGCTCCCAAAAGACAATTGTTTGTTCACTCTCCTGATGCAATATCCTTATTAATAAGACCAATCAAATAGAAAATGAGAGCTGCATGACCTGTCCCTTTAGGCACTGCTTCAAAGGGGTGTAAGCTCTAGAAGTGTTTGTATCCCCACCTGAACCCATCTGTTTATTCTATGATCAAGGGAGACTCACTTGGATGTAGTTCTTTCTGTTCTAGAGGTTACTAGGTTGAGGGTGGAGTCCGTTGGTTAGTAACATTACAAATTAATCCTCTTGTGTTTTAAGCTCCTTTGGGGAGAAATAGGCAGTCAAGAGCAGTTTTTTTTAAAGATTTATTTATATATTTGAAAGTCAGAATTGTGGGGGTGGGGAGAAAAAGAGAGATCCTTCATTTGCTAGCCCACCCCCAAGTGACCACAATGGCCATGGCTAAGCCATGCCAAAGCCAGGAGCTTCCTCTGAGTCTCCTACATGGGTGCAGGGGCCCAAGGACTTGGGCTGTCTTCCACTTCCTTCCCAGGCACACCAGCAGGGAGCTGGATCAGAAGTGGGGCAGCAGGGGACTTGAACCCATATGGAATGCCAGCACTTCAGAAGGTGGCTTAAGCCACTGTGCCACATTGCCAGCACCAAAGTCATGTGTTTCTTTCTTTCTTTTTTTTTCTTAAGATTTATTTGTTTATTTGAAAGGGAGAGTTACATAGAGGTACAGGCAGAAAGAAAAAGAGAGTCTTCTACCACTGGTTCACTCCCCAAATGGCTGCAATGGCCAGAGCTGGGCAACTTTAAAACCAGGTGCTTCTTCTGGGTCTCCCACGTGTGTGTAATGGCCCAAGCACTTGGGCCGTCTTCTACTGTTTTCCTAGACCACAGCAGAGAGCTGGACCAGAAGTAGAGCAGTCAGGACTTGAACTGGCACGCGTTTGGGATACTGGTACGCCACAGCGCCGGCCCCAAGTCATGTGTTTCAAGCTCCTTCTCCACATTATTCTAGGAGGATGCAGTTCCTGGATGTGCTTTTCTGCTCATAGAAACCCACAACTTATTTTTCTGTGGTTCTAAAGAGGCGCATATGACTCAAATCACCTCTTGCTCCCATAGTTGGTGAAATGAGTCAGACCATGGGCAACCTCAGGATTCGAACCCTGCATGTGAGATGCAGACACTCATACTCACAGGAAGAAAATAGAGCCTTTCCCAGTTGGGTGTTTTCTCAGTTGCTGGGTGGATGGAAGTCTCTGAACTGGTCTCTGATTTCCTCTCTGAGGGAACTGACCCACTGAAAGACGATTATTTAACGTCTGTGGTTAGAGGAAGAATCAGGAGCTTCCTGTCCTATGCTGTTGCTGACATCACTAATCACTTTCTTTTAGCCCCTTTGTGTGAGATAGTTTTATGCCTTTTGGTCCCATACTGTGTAACTTCATGTTCTACATTTTAAATAATGGATTTTCTTTAATTTCGAGGAGTTCATTATAACTTTTCTTAGTACATGTTTAAGTAGTCAGCAGAATTAAAATATTTCAAGGAAAGTAAATGTGACATATAAGCATTTATTCATGAGTATCTACTAAGCAATTTAATGTATAGATTTTGAATAGATGAACTATATTAATAGAAGCTGTGTGTTTATATAAAACCCTAGATATATTGAACTTTTAATATTTTAATGCTTTCTCACTTGTTTTTCAAGAAGCAGGTGAAGGACTATTTGAAGCTATTGTCTTTTGTGTAAGATTTCATTAATTTTTCAGGTAAATATTTCACAGAGATGCTCAGGTTTAAAACTGATTAAAATGAAAATGTGCCCAGAAAACCTTGCAGAAAATGCTGATCTGAGACACGTTCCTTGAGCATGTTTGTCAGCTGAGAACACTTGACAAATTCTAGTTAGAAATTGTTCTCCATTAAAAAATAACATCACATATATAAAATGAATGTGTATACGTTTTAAATGTATTCATAAATCTTTATCATTTAAGATTTTGTGAGATTTCTGAGTATGTTTTTTCACCATTAGATTTTATTTAGATGTTTAGCATTTGTTTTGCTTTCACATGATATTCTAAGATTTGCATAATGCTAATGAAGGGCTTTCTTTTTCCTTCTTTGATCTTTTATTCATTCCAATTTTGTTCTTGCTGTGACTAGCATAAAGCATTATCAGCAATCCACTTGAAATATGTTTGCACACCTTGGAGTAAATGGTTTCTTCATTTGTATATGTACCAACCTGGCTAAGAATATTTTTAAAAATTTTCTCCTTTCTCCCTCTCTTCCTTCAACCCTTTCTCCCTTCTCTCTCTTTTCCTCTCTTCCTCCTCCTCCCTCCCTATACTTCCTCCTCTTTGAATTCTTCTTCTCTTTTTTTACTTTATTTCCTGAGCCTTTTGCTTTACTTTGTCACTGTTTTACACTAACCCACACTTTACACCAATAATACACAATATGCCTCATTTGGTATTCGGCACTGCATTGTGAACAAAACAATTATTCTTCAAAACTGATCCTAGGAATTTGCTGCAAATGTCACCCAATCACATAAAAATTTATGTACAACTACAAATATTTTTAAGAGTAATGAATATGGAAATTTTAAATATCATATCATGTCATGTCATACATAGATTCTGAATTACTACAATTATGTGATAGTGTCTTTTTTTCTTGTTTTTTTTTTTTTTTTAACATTTAAATCACCACTTATTTATTAGAATAGAGTAAATATACCCTGGACATAAAACTAGATCTTGAATGATAAATTTGGATTTTAAACATATTGTTTCACTTAACATTGTTAAATATATCTGCATTTTATTCTTGTAAAAGATGCTCCAACACAAAGGACGTAGTACAGTCAGCTTTGGCTGTGTCAAATTCAGGTGCACACTATATTCAGGTGAGAAACTTTTACAACACTCTTATGCACTAAATATTTTGGACTAATTGATTTGAGATAAAGCCCAATATCAGTATTTTAAGACCTAAAGGAGGTCTTAAAATGACATGTTTTAGACTAGTACTTGCATAGCCATCACCTAAACTTAAAGAGAAGTTTTCATTTCTAGTGAAATGCAGAGTTGAGGCCAGGAGAAATACTTGTGCTTTAGGTCACTGTCCCCACTCTTCCCGCTTCAACTTCTGTTTTTTTTGTTTGTTTGTTTGTTTGTTTTTTTGGAGAAAGCTAAAGTGTGACATTGTAATTTTCAATATAATCTTTCATTTTCTTCTAACCAGTCATTATCTAATACTCAAGTCTTTTCATCTAGTGTAGACTTGTTGCAATACATTTGACTAAAATCATACTACATTAGGTTTTTTGTATTGTGTATATTTAACAACTACAATTGCTTTTGGTATATCTGATTTATCATATTCTAAAACTAGTGTTACAGTTTGGACAAATGGAATTTCCAAACCTATTCCAGCATTTTGCTAGGTGTTTAGAATATAGTTACTGAAATATATGTACTGAAAACCATCAACATGAATCTGTTTACCACGATGATGAATGTGTAGGAGTTGGAACAAATATGGAGTTCAAATTCAACACATTCTGTTTATTGAATAAAACACTTTATCTGCAGAAGTACCTGTGGCCTTTCCAAGGACAGTGAAAAGTGTTAAGGAGGTAAAGTAATAGAGAATAATATAGGAAAAAATAGTAAAAGATGGTACAAACTATTATATTTTGCAGACTTTCTTATTCTAAGTCCCACAAAGAGAGGGATCCACTTAAAATAATGATAAATATAATGTAATAAAGTGTTGCAAACATATTTTCTTATGAGGAAATAAAGTGATATGGAGGTCAAATTATTCCTCCAAATAAATTAGATATTAAGAAGGTAGAACAAGGATTGAAATCCTCTACTTTCACCTAAGCATCTTCCCCAAAAAAGAATGTACAGGTTCAGAATATAATCGCAGCTTGAACTCATTATGGGTCTATACTCCTCTACACTATATTAATTTTTTAAAATTAAATAATACTGGGAGATAGGAATACTAAACTATGACATTAATATAGAATTAAATGTGTGAAGAGATATTATATGTTAAACCTTCACAATAGTTCTCATACTAATCTAACAAATAGTACTACCACAATAGAAATCAACACAAAAATTAATGTTTAATTAGCATTAATTTATCTGCATGAAATTTTTTAAGATTTTTTTTTATTTATTTGAAAGGAGAGAGATTGAGGTAAGAGTAAGGATTTTCCTTTTACTGTTTCACTCCCCAGATGGCCACAAGGGTCAGAACTGGGCTGTGCAGAAGCCAGAAGCCAGAAGCTTCATCTAGGTCTCCAACGTGGGAGCTGGGGGGACTAAAAACTGGGCCATCTTCTGCTTGTTTCTCAGGTGCACTAGCAGGAAGCTGGATCTGAGGTGGAGCAGCCAGAATTGGAATGGTGCCCATATAGGATGCCGGCCCTACAAGCAGCAGCTTAACCAGCTGCGTCACAGCACTGTCTGGCATTGTGTTGTACTTTACCACAGAAAGTGGTCTTACAGCCTGATTATTCCAAGAATGTTTTGGTATAATTAATCATTTTCTTGACTGACACCTACACCAGATCTTATAACAATCTCCGTGACTTACTCGGACAAGCAAACTCCCTATTTCTAAAAGCATTCTGCTTCAGAGATGCTTGAATATGTATCTGCCTTGAAAGCATGGCCCATCCCATTGCCTTTTTCTCCTTTCATTATTTTCAATATTTGGAAGTCAGCTCGGGTCCTGATGGAAGAAGCTATTCTACGGCAGTTGCTTTCCTCCAGTGCCTCTCAATTCATGGCAAGGGATGGAGTGATAGACTCACAAGATTCCTCTCAAGGACAAGCAACACTGCTTCCTTTACCCTAAGAAATCTCGCACTAAACTGGCCAGGGTCCAAAGAGGGAAAGCTCAAGTAGGAAAAACTTGGCTCCAGTGACAATGATGCTTAGATATCTGGAGCAATTTATTTAGCCTTTTGCCAATGATTTCCCTCCAACTATCTGGTTTCATTGAAAAACGTAACTATAGGAAAACAATAAAGTTTCACTTCCCTTACCCATGTACTATTGCCCAGATGTGAATTGTATTAATTATACTCCTCAAATATTGAAAGGTTTATTGAAAATATGGGTAAACAAAAAAGAAATCATCTTTTTATACTGAAATTATAAAAATTTTTACCAAATTTCTATTTTATCAAAATTATTGGTGTGAAAGATTCAGATTTGTTTCATTTTTTTCTCCCATATTTTATTTAGTTAAATACATTAATATATTACATTAAGTTCACAATACAAGTTGCAAAAATTATAAGATTGATCTCCCAAAGATCTAGAAAAAAATTAATAGTCACAACCAGTGTTTACCTCTCAGTGTTAATATATTTAAGGTATACAAACTTTATTCATTTTTTAAATACCACTTTAAGAACATAGATAGTGATTATTCCCATTATACCCACCCTCCCATCCCCACTCCCAAACTTCTTCCTCCTTCCTGTCCTGTTCCCATTCTTATTTTTTAGTAAGATCTATTTTCAAATAACTTCATATTCAGAAGATTTAGCTCTATACTAAGAGTTCAACAAATAGTATGAAGAAAAAAAAAAAACTATTCCTCAACAGTTTTTTGATTTCTCTTTTGATTTCTTCTATGACCCACTGTTCATTCAGGAGCATGTTGTTCAGTTTCCATGTGTTTGCATATGTTCTAGAGATTCTTGAGTTGTTGATTTCAAGCTTCATTCCATTGTGGTCAGAAAATATGCATGGTATGATTTCAATTTTTGTTTAAATTTGCTGAGACTTGGTTTATGGTCTGACCTGTGATCAATTCTAGAGAAAGTTCCATGCTGGTGAGAATGTGCCACTGTAGAGTAAAAAATTTTGGGGGCCAATGCTGTGGTATAGCAGGTGGGACCCTGCCTACAGTGCTAGTATCCACATATGGGTGCCATTTCAAGTCCTGGCTGCTCCACTTCTAGTCCAGCTCTCTGATAAGGCCTGGGAAAGCAGTAGAAGACGGCCCAAGTCCTTGGGCTTCTGCATCCACCTGGGAGACCTGGAAGAAGCCCTGGGCTTCAGATCAGCTCAGCTCCTGTCGTTCAGGCCAATTGGGGAGTAAACCAGTGGATGGAAGACCTCTCTCTGCCTCTCTGTGTAACTCTGACTTTCAAATAAATCTTTTAAAAAAAGAAAGAAAATTCTACAGGTATTCATTAGGTGCATTTGGTCTTTAGTGCTGATTTTCTGTCAATGTGTCCGTTGCTGAAAGTTGGATATTGAGGTTCCCTGTGACTATTATAAGGGAGTCTGTGTCTCCCTTTAGATTCGATCCATTAACATTACTTTTAAATAGCCAGGTACCCTGTAATTAGGTGCATATACATTTATTTTTAAATTTTTTTTTATTTTTTTTTTTTTGACAGGCAGAGTGGACAGTGAGAGAGAGAGAGACAGAGAGAAAGGTCTTCCTTTTGCCGTTGGTTCACCCTCTAATGGCTGCCGCGGCCAGCACGCTGCGGCCAGCGCACTGCGCTGATCCGAAGCCAGGAGCCAGGTGATTCTCCTGGTCTCCCATGTGGGTGCAGTGCCCAAGCACTTGGGCCATCCTCCACTGCACTCTCGGGCCACAGCAGAGAGCTGGCCTGGAAGAGGGGCAACCAGGACAGAATCCAGCGCCCCGACTGGGACTAGAACCCAGTGTGCCGGCGCCACAAGGCAGAGGACTAGCCTATTGAGCCACGGCGCCAGCCGCATATACATTTATTATAGTTTCATTTTTCTGTTGAATTGATCCATTAATCATTGCATAGTGTCCTTCTCTGTCTCTTTTAACAGTTTTTGTGTTAAAGTCTAGTTTGTATGATATTAGGATGGCTACACCAGCTCTTTTATGGTTTCTGCTAGCATGGAATATCTTTTTCCATCTTTTCACTTTCAATCTGTGTGTATCTTGGTTGGTGAGATGTGTTTCTTGTAGGCAGTAAATAAAATGTTTTTCTTTTTCTTTTTCCATTCAGCCAGTCTGTATCTTATAACTGGAGTGTTGAGGTCATTTGTATTCAAGATAACTATTGATAAGAAACGATTTGGCCTTGCAGTTTTTCTGTAAATATTCCTATTGTTTACGTTGGATTTCATTTGTTCTTTTACTGGGAGACTTTCTGCCTTCACCTTCTTTCATAGTGATGACCATGTTTCTGTGTGTAGCACATCCTTAAGCATCTTTTGTAAGGCTGGATGGGTGGTGACAAATTTTTTCAATTTCTGTTTGCTTTGGAAGGTCTTTATTTCACCTTCATTCGTGAATGTGAGCTTTGCAGGTATAGTATTCTGGGTTGACAGTTTTCTTCTCTTAATAATTGGAATATATCTCACCATCCTCTCCTAGTCTATAAGGTTTCTGATGAGAAGTCAGCTGTGAGTCTAATTGGAGATCCTCTGAATGTAACCTGGCATTTCTCTTGTGCAGATTTTAGAATCTATTCTCTATGTTTTGCTGTGGAGAATTTGACTACAATGTTTCATGGTGAAGATCTTTTCTGGCCATGTCTCTTGGGAGTTCTATGTGTTTCCTGTGCTTGGATGTCTCTTTCTTTTTCAAAATTAGGAAAGTTTTCTATAATTATTTCACTAAAAAGGCCTTCTAGCATATACTCTCTTTTCACATCATCAGGGACTCCGAAGGTCCGTATGTTGGGTCATTTGATAATATTCTATAGATCCCCAACACTATTTTTTAGTTTTCTAGTTTCTTCTTTTTTTTTGGTCTGACTGTAAAATTTCCAGAGATTTTTCTTCTAAATTAGGTATTCTTTCATCTGCCTCTGTTTGGTTGTTAAGGCTTTCCATTACATTTTCTATTTGTTCTATTGAATTCTTCATTTCCAACATTTCATTTTAATTTCTCTTTAAAAACTTAGCTTCATGAGAAAAATTTTCTTTCATGTCATGTATGGCTTTCTTTAGTTCATGAATTTGTTTCTGGTTATTTCTAAGTAATCCTGTGATCAATTTTTGAATTCTTTTTCTGTTATTTCTTCAGTCTCCTTATTTTTGCATTCTAATATTGAAGTGCTGTGTTCCTTCAGTGGGGTCATGTTGTCTTTCTTATTCTTGTTTCTTGAATATGCTGCATTTGTTTTTAGGCATTTGTGGAGATACTTGTTGGTTTATTTTTGCCCCTGTGATGGCTTTTGTCTCTGTGGATTAGTGGAGTGCCTGCCCTTTCAGTGAATACTCTTAGGCATGTGCTTGGTGGGACCAGGGATCTCTGGTCAGTGCTCCAGGGTGAAGGGAATGTCCAAGGTGACTCCTAAATTGGGTGTGGTAAATCTTCACTCTCTCTTTTTTTTTTAATCAGAGGGGAGATTTGTTCAGCTCCATTGGCATAATCTCATGCTTACCATCTCTCTTCCAAGTAGATCAATGCCTGGATGCTAGCTCCAGTGGGTACAAATTCATCTACCCTGCCACAAGAACCACACAAAGGATCCATGCAGTCCTAGATGTGAGCACAGATCTTGCAGAAATGACCCTCAGCAGGGAATCAGGCAGCCCTGAGTGTGTAGAGCTACCCACAGTGATTGCCCAAAGACCCAGCCATACCTGGTGCCTTTACAGGCAGCCATAGTGTTTTCACAGTGCCAGCACACAAGATTACCACAGTCATGAGCACCCAGCACTTGTCAATTTCCCAGCCATACTCAGGCATCTCCTCCAGGCTCATTTCTCCAGAAATGAGCTGGCACAGCTGTCGCTTATGTCCAACATGTTGCCTACCTGCTCTCAGCTAGTTAAAGGACACTGGTGCCAGGTGACTGGGGAGAGAGAAACGTGCCCCCTTTTTTCCTTTTTTGCTCTATGTTGGCAGGTACACAGGGATCGAAGCCAGACTCCTGCCAGACTTTCCATAGCTTTATTGCCAGTGGTTTGGGCTGCTGCAGTCTCCAAAGCTGGTGTTGAGGCTCTTGGCTGCTGGGATCCTGAGTCTTGCACATCCACACATTCCATGTGGATTCACAGTGTCCCTATAATTGGCATGGAGTTTCCACTGCCATTTTCTCCTTAACTCTTCCCTGAGATTGCACTCTCACCATGTATTTTTAACCTATCTTCTGCTATACTAGAGCAGTAAGCACCCTCCCTATTCCACCATATTAATGCCTCTCTCAAATTCGTCTTAAAAATGCTTCCTATTTTCAGTTTTTTCAATGATCCATTTTATAAAATCATAAAAATTCAAATTCAAATTCAGAAATTCAATTTCTTAAATATGTTACTTTATAAATATATTTGATAGTCACCCTAAATAAAAAAGCTAAGTGACAAACAGAATCTAAATAAATGTAAAATTTCATCAACAGCAGGTGAAATATTTAACTGGTATGTTTATATTTTTCTTAATTCATTATTGTTATTCCATTCATAATGTCCATTATATGATAGATACTGTTTAAATCACTGAAGATAAAATTGATGAAGAAAATTGACATTGTTCCATTTTTCATGGATTTTGAGTCAACTTGATGACAATGAAGGTTAAGTACATAAATGAATCACTAAATAAGCACAATATCATACAGAGTTTAATTCCAATATATTGCTTTACTGACTAAAATAATTGCTCACTAATTTGGGGATCATGTAAGCATGATTTCAAAATATATCAAACTTTGGGGAGGTATGTTGACATACCTGATGCCTTATTACTTATCTGAGTGAGGGTACACATAAACTCTTAATATACTCCACATTTTATCATTATTAAATATGTAGAAAATATAAAGTTCCATGGGATGAAATTAACATAAATTCTTAAGTTAGGAGTTGGGAAAATTGAAATTCTATAGTATACAATAAGTCGATGTCAGTCTAATGAATCTTTGATATTTTAATACAAACAATTTAAATGTTAACATTACCTTTATGATTAATGATATAATCATTTTATATTAAAGGTATCACCATAAAAAATAAAAACCTCTAACAGCAAAAGTTATTTCAGGTGAGTTTCTATGTCATCATTTCTTTTGTTTTATATGACTTGAAAAATTTATTTAGTCTCTATTATGTACCAGATACTTTATTAATCCCTATGCATATAAATTAAACATGACTCTTGCTCTGAAAGGTGGAGTCACACTTCATTGAGAACTGCTAATATGAAAATTTTCTTAAATTTACATGCCAAATAAATGTCAACAAGTAACTAAATTATGGACACAGTGCATTTTCCTTTCCAATGCATTAACTTACTCTCAGTCATATATTGGTACCATCTAATTCTACCTCAAAGTAATATACATAAAACATTCATTAAATATAAAAGTATCATTACTGCAAGAAGAGAAAATAATTAACATACAACCAAATAAATAAAAAGAAACACAAACTAATCAAAGAATATGTCATATATTTGTCAGCATTGTCAGGGAAAATACTATAGGAGGATGGTTACAACAGCAAATTTTTTTCTAGCAATCTTAAGACTGGATGTCCAAGTTCAGTGTGTCAGCAGAACTGTTTTTTTTTTTTTTTTTTTTTTTTTTTTTCCCCAAGGCTTTTCTTCCTGTCTTTTTCCTTTGTTTTTCAGAAGGTCTTACTCCATGTGTCTCTGTTCTTATCTACGCTTCCTATAGGAACACTCATTGTGTTCTACAGGACCCACTTCAATGATTTCATTTAACTTCAGAGCTCTGTCTCTAAATATAACTGTGTTATGAGGTCCTGGGGTTTAGAACTTCAGCATATGAATTGGGAGGGTGTATAATTTATCCCATAACTAAAAGTAAACTGTCAGTCTTTCAAAATTAAAAATTAGTCCCTTTTATTATGATTAGAAATTTAATTGTAAGTAAGAATGTTGTAAATACTTTTAATCTTTATGTAAGAAATATGTTCAAAACCGACTGCATAATGACAATGACATATAATTTTCATGCTCTACTTGCATGTCTTAGGCATTTTGCTATTTTTCACATTCATGATTTTATTGCTCAAAACAACGCTGAGATTTGTTCCATTACTTTACAAAACTTTTTGATGTGGGAAATGAATTGTTATATACTTTTAGTAAGTTTCACAAGGTAATATAAAAATAAGGAATGCAGTCAAGCTGTATAACTTATACTGGAGGACTCAAAGCCCACATATTTACTAGAGAATAAAGCTTTTGGGTAATTCACATATTGATTTTATTTGAATTGAGATTCTGGGAAATAAAGCATAACATAACATTGAACATATTTTGTATATCTAATCTACTAAAATATTTCTTATTTGCATGAAATAAAAAATATTTTGCTGTCATGGAAATATTTGCCTGAACCACTAATGGTACAGAATGAGAGCAATTAGGAATTCACAAGCAAGTATTCTGCATAATCCATGGCAATATTTTGTTCTCCTAGAATCTGCTTGGCTAACATGAAGATAAAACTTTTCACACACAGATACACTTCATAGCATTCCCTTTCCCATTTACCAAAATAAAAAAAAAGAAAAAGAAAAAAGAAAGAAGAAACAGAACTATTTACAAAGTTAGGAAATTCTTTTGATATAATTAATTTTATATGAGCTCCATTTTTCCCACATTATTTCTTTAGATAAACAGTGTCAAGCAAACTGCATAAACTACAATGCTGCCTCTGGGACCATGGAGCTCAGTTTTTCTTTCACTGGTAATTGGAATTTAAAAGACAGACTTCATAATTAAGTTTAATTTCCAATATATTTTTCTGGAATACAACATAGCCAACATAGTATGTCCCTTTTGTCTAACATTATTGAGATAAAGCAAAGACTTTCATGTTGACTTTTTGCTTGAGAAAGGCTTTTTTTTCTTAATTTTTAACTTAATGTTTTAACATAAAACACAGAAAATTACATGTTAAATTGGAAAGCAATTTCAATTTAACATGTCCGAAGCTACTTAGCAAAGAGTGAATATTGCTCTATGATATAGAATATTTTAAATAAATCATAATTCTTTGAATTTAGAAAGATGAAGAGCAACTCTAGTAACCAAATTAGATGTCACCCTGTGCTAAATATGCAAGGGGGAAAATAAGTGCAGATGGTGAAAATCAAATCCATTCTCAACTTCACAAGCCGGTCTATATGATGAAAAATATCGGTTCAACAAACTATCCATCTGCCATATTCAGCTAGCTTTAAACCAAATAAATCAAATGTAAATATCTTGGGGATAATTGTAGGAAAATGTTTTGACTTTTTAAAAATAGTAGGCCATAGATATAACCCCACTCTATAATTCTTGGATGTGAATGTATTATGCTCAGTAAGCAGATTAATATGGCATTAAAACATTTTATTTTTATTTTAAAGTTAATTAATTAAAAATGAAGGAAATACTTAGCTCAATAACAAAAATAAATTTATAAATATCCCATTTCTTCTCTCTCTGATTTAAATTTATAAAGCAAATATTAAATGAATACCTTGATGTTTGATGTTAGTCTATAAAATACATGTGATGTTAACATTAAAAAAAAAAAAACCTATGCTGTTACTATAACGGTTTTGTGGCAAATACTTTTTTACTAATATATGTGAAGTTATTTCCCATTAAAGAGTTAGGAAATATGGTATAAAATGCTGATAAGATGAAATTATTTCCCCCAAAATAATACATTTACTGAGTGTTTTGGAATTTGTATATTCTCATAGCTCTCATTGGAATAGATTCAAATCTTCAAGTGATTGAATGGCCTTGGGTAAATCAATTAAAGCCTCAAGGTTTCAGTATTTTCTCTTCATGAATAAAACAATTAGACAAAATGAGCTTTATATCTCTTTTTCTTCAATTTTTTGCCTATAATGCCATATATGACACATTACACTGATGTTTCATTGAAGTTGATAGTGGTAAGTTTATCATAAATACAATGTCATATGCATTAACTTTCAAATATACTTCAAAATTTTTAAAAACTTGCTCATTTAATGTTTCATTACATGTATGTTTATTTCATACTGTGCTATAAGTTAATTCTATAAACGGCCAACTTTTGGCTTAATAGTGATTTAAATCAAACTGCAGAAATTCCAGATTCAAATTAAAAATAAAGGGAAAGTTACATAATGCTCAATAATTCATACCAAGAGACATAATAATATTTACAGGTGAAAGCAATTTCCAGTCATTTTGATAAGTTTCAGATTCAGTTAATTTTTCTTCCTTCTCATAAGTAAAAATGCCAAATGCTTAAAAATTTTTAGAATCTTCTCCATAACAAAAGAATAATTTAAAGTGTCAAATCTGATTTTTAATAACTTTAAATGCATCAAAATAATAAACATAACATGTCAAATAGAAACACGGTATTACATATAATCAATTATATTCAATTTAAGCATATCACTCTTTTCAAAACATTTATATTTAGTCATTATAAAGTAATATTGCGAAGACCTGGTTTCCTAATATAAAGCAAAGAGAAAAATATTTGCACACAAAGACTCTCACAGATTCACACCTAACTGAATGAGGATCAACAGCAGCTATTTTCAGTGTTGGTTTGCAGTTGTTATGAAAAAATGAATCTCAGAGAAATGTGAAGACAGAATTCCTATACAGGAGTAACGCAGAAAAAGCAAAGTTACTACTATAATACTCCTTAGAACACTATCACAGTACATTTTCTTCAAATAAAATGTATGGTTGGATATTTCTATTCAATAGTATCTCATAGAAAATAAAGTAAGAATGATTCTAAAGGAAGCTCAACATGTAAAAGGTCTCCATCATAGGGACGGCATAATTTATCATATACACATTATCTATTAAAAATGCAATAAACTTATTTAACAAAAAGGTATGATTAATTTAAAAAGAAAAAAAGAATAATCTAATGGGGAAATAGAAAAAAAATCTAACAAGAATGACTGCTTGTGAAATTTCATCAATGGATCCCAAAATTCTTCACTTTAATCTATATATAAACCAAATATCGGACATTAAAAAATTAGCTTCAGGAAATTTATACTAATTAAAAAATTTTCAGAAAAAAAATGGAGACAGTTGAATACTTGGAGTAATCTAAATTTAAAACAATAGTATTTAGGGTAAGGCTAGAGAAATTAGGAGAGAATTGTCATTTAGAGTTGGGTACAGACAATATATTCTGCAGATGTCAACACTTGGCAAAAGATAGATACAGAAAGACCTCACTTGCTTATATTTAAAGTAATGAACTTTCCCGAGCATTTTAAGCCTACATTTGACTGTATATTTTATGCAATGATATTTCACATGATGGTCACTGTAATGGAGGAACATTTTAAAACATATGAATAAATGATACCCTTATCAATCATGATATAAACAATATTGAAATGCAAGCTAGTTAGCAGGGAGATTCATCTTTGGCATTCATATTTAAAAGAGACTTTTTGAAGAAATCCTTTGGTCTAGAGTTTGCCATTCTGATGATCAGGGCATGCTGTATTTAAACAATATTTGAATAGACTTAACATTTAGAAAAATAAATATTAATTAAAATATAAAATATTTTCCTTTAATTTTGTTTTTGAATTATAAACATTTACAATTTTATGTGCACACAAAGATTTTCTTTTACAGTGGTTTTGTTTCCTTTAAATAAAAAAAAATTCTCAAAATATATTACTATTTGACTATCTTCTTATCCGTGGTAAATTCTATTTCTTAACTTTTTTTTTTAAGAAAAAAGATTTATTTATTTATTTGAAAGCCAGAGTTACAAAAAGAGAAAGAGAGATTTTCATCTCCTGATTCACTCTGCAGATGGCCACAATGGCCATGGCTGAGACAGGCCAAAGCCAGGAGCCAGGAGCTTCATCTTGGTTTCCCACTTGGGTGGCAGAGGCCCAAACACTCGGATTATCTTTTGCTGCTTTTCCCGAGGCATTACCAGGGCGCTGGATTGGAAGTGGAGCATCCAAGACACACACCGACGCCCATCTGAGATGCTAGCATTGCAGCCTATGACTTTATCCATTACAACACGATGCCAGACCTTGCTTTTCTTCCTTGCTTTACACTGAGAAATGGATGTTTGAGTTTTCTCCTGTACTTCATTGATTAACTTATAAATAACCATATCTGTTTCAAATGTTTCTAAATCTTGGTGAAAATGTTATCTACACTTTTATCTTTGCTGGATCTCAATATGCTCTGTTTTATTATATACTCCCATATTTTCAAAAATTAAATGCACAGACTATGCCTATATTTAAGTGAAAGTATTTTCTTATATAGAATCACAGATTCTTTATAATCAAGATTCCCACTGATTTTTTTTTTCTATTTCTGTGCATTTGTCTATCTTCTGGGTGTCTGCTCCTCAGGAGGCTCCTATAGGAATATTTCAGATGACTCAAGATCACTTAACGTGGTTTTCGGGGAGACGTCTCTAGGAGTCCAGGGAAAGAGCAGAGGCTTTCCTATTAACCCAGTGGTTGGAATGAATGAAACTAAACTCCATCGCCTAGAGTTTAGACAGACTCTAAGCCATAATTCTCACCCCAGATCTCCATGCAGGAGGAGGTGGAAGCTGAGGTGCTACCAGGAATCTACCCTTTGCTTAGCTTTTTCCCAATATCTACCACATTCTCAACTCTCAGATATATTCTCTTGGCAAATCTTCATGTCAGGATCCCCTTCTGAGAAACTAGCTTTAAGAAAAGGGGTGTTCTGGGGCTGGCACTGTGGCGTAGCGGGTGAAGCCGCTGCCTGCAGTACCAGCATCCCGTGTGGGCACCAGTTTGAGTCCTGGCTGCTCCACTTCTGATCTAGCCTCTCTGCTATGGCCTGGGAAAGCAGTGGAAGATGGCCCAGAAGCCATAGCTCTGGCCATTGCGGCCAACTAGGGAGTAAACTAGCAGATGGAAGACTCTCTCTCTCTCTCTTTCTCTCTCTGCCTTTCCTTCTCTCTCTGTGTAATTCCTTCAAATAAATAAATAAATCTTTAAAAAAATGAGTATTCTATGATTTTCCAATAAATATACATTTGTTTTTAAATGCATGTTTTAAAATAGGCGATCTTTACATGTTTTGCTTTTTTTTATTTTATTTTATTTTATTTTATTTTTTATTATTTTTTTTTTTTTTTTTTTGACAGGCAGAGTGGACAGTGAGAGAGAGAGAGACAGAGAGAAAGGTCTTCCTTTTTGCCATTGGTTCACCCTCCAATGGCTGCCACGACCAGCATGCTGCAGCTGGCGCACCGTGCTGATCCGAAGCCAGGAGCCAGGTGCTTCTCCTGGTCTCCCATGCGGGTACAGGGCCCAAGCACCTGGGCCATCCTCCACTGCACTCCTGGGCCATAGCAGAGAGCTGGCCTGGAAGAGGGGCAACCAGGACAGAATCTGGCACCCCGACCGGGACTAGAAACCGGTGTGCCGGCGCTGCTAGGCGGAGGATTAGCCTATTGAGCCGCGGCGCCGGCTCACATGTTTTGCTTTAGTATCTTTCTTTGTTGTAATTGATATGATTGTCTACAAATGTATACCTGATTTGGAATTCTATCCACACAAATGCGTATATATTAATAAGTAAGCCCCATTCTGCTCTGTTCCAGGGATGATCACGTTCTATGTGTCCCTCCAGATATAATCTATGAATGGGCAATGTTTGTATTATACTTACCACAGAAACATAGTATACCTTATACAGAATTGAACTTTAGTTTGTGAAGTCTCTAATTTGGAGGTCTTTTTAGATCATTCCATACAGATAGGTCTTATTGTTACTTTTATTTGTAAACTTTGTTTCTTAAAAAAAATTTAAATTTATATAAAATTCTAAAGATAGTACTGAAAGTTCACAAATATCCTACACCCAATGTATTTTATTGTTAACATTTTTAATTAGTGTAGTTATTTGTTACAACTCATGAATCAATATTGGTTCATTATTATTAACTAAAGTTTATACATGATTCATATTTCCCTAGAGTATTTTTTTAACCTTATTCCCCTTTTCTGCTACCAGATTCTTTCCAGGAAACCACATTAAATTTAGCCATGTCTCTTTAGGTCTCTCTTGGCTGTGACAGTTTCTAAGATATTCCTTGTTTTTGATGATTTTGACAGTTTTGAAGCGTATAGGTCAGACATTTTTTGTAGGGTGTCTCTCAGTTGATATTTCTATGTTTTCCTCCTGATTAGACTAGGGTTGTAAGTTTCTGAAAGGAAAACCACAGAAGTGCCCTCTTAATCCCATCATATCAAGGTCATGTACTATCGATATGACTTATTACAGTTGATGTTGACCCTGACCACCTGGCTAAGGCAGTGTTTTGTCAGATTCCTCCAATACAAGCTACGCTTTTTAAAAAAAATCATCCTTGTAGTGTTTTCTTTATAAGAAAGTCCCTGAGCACAGCCCACGTGTGAAAAATGTGAATTCTCCCTATTTGGATCAGAATATCTGCATAAATGATTGCAAATTCTTCTACAAATAGATTTGTCTCTTCTCTCAAATATATTAGCATATCCAATCATTTACTTTTATCAATGTGGACTCATGGATGTTGGCCTTGTGCTTTAGGTTATAATCCAATACTACTTTATTGTGTTGCTCAAATGTTTCTGAGTTTCACCCTTGGGTGCTTTTTTAGTTGACCCTCTCTGACCTTGATGTACCTTGATCACTAAAAGCCACTTTACTTTTTGTTCCTTTTTTTTTTTTTTAAGGCTTTGCATTTGTTTTTAAGCATTTGTTCACTTTCTGGTACTAAAATGTGCTCTAGTCTGTTCTTGCTTATTTCTTGCACCACTCCTGGAAACAGTCATCTTTTCCAAGGAGCTATGATTTCGTTTAACTGGAAAAACATTATAAGTGGATCTAGATCTTGTTTCTTGGGTTTCATGGGGCGTCATTACTTCTAGGCCAGCTCAGCTGACAGAGAACAGGAATCTGTATGTTTCTTAACCACTGTATTTACACTTATCTGTAAATAATTCTATATGCGACTGTCCCTAACTACACTATGCTAAACTTGATTTCACACTAGTTCTTCAACTCTCATCCATTGTCACATGGATCACTATAGTATCCTTCTCTAGCTGATCTGTAAATTCCAATTGTGTTATTAAAGAAACTGGCCCTGACCACCTGGCCATCCACTTTCATGGGTCTTCATTTCTAGTATACATTTATAGCAGTATCAGCATTGATCCAGAATCTCTTTGGAAAAGACTTGTAAACTAGACTACATGCTTATTTTTGTTTCATTTTTGCCTTCAGTCTTTCAGATTCTACTCATTTAAAAAAGTTTGGTGAGAAGCTTTGTCTGCCATACTTTTCAGTGAAGGTGTTTCATACATTTTGAAATAATTTAAGATTATGGGTTTTCTGTTTTTAATCATGGTCTGCATTTCTACTATATCTTTCAACTTCCTAAATGATTTTTTTAAAAATTTATTTTACTTATTTTGAAAGTGAAGTTACAGAGTGAAAGGGAGAGAAAAAGAGAGCGAGATCTTCCTTCTGCTGGTTCATGCCCCAGATAGCTACAATGGCCAGCACTGGGCCAGGGGGAAGCCAGGAACCAGGAGCTTCATCTGGGTCTTTCTTGTGGGTGGCAGGGGCCCGAAGACTGGTGTCATCCTCCTCTGCTTTTCCCAGGCCATCAGCTGGGAGTTGCATTGAAAGTGGAGCAGCCAGGACACAAACTGGCACCCTTATGGGATGATGGTACTGCGGGCAGCACCTTTACTCACTAAGTCACAAAGCCAGACCCCTCTTTATTTTTTAATTGAATATGTTAAGGTTCACTGCTATTCGATAATTATACTGTCATTTTATAATCCTTCTAGTTTTGCCTTGTTTTCTCTCCCTCCCAGCTTTATTGACAAACATTATGCATATTTAAGGTGATGCTTTTGATACAGGAGTATGCTGTGAATTGAGTACCACAAATAAACAAATTAGCATAGGCATCACATGATGTATTTACCATTTGTGTATATGTCTGTAACAAGAACAGATAATCTCAACTCTCTTGGCAAATTTCAAGTGCACAGCGACTCTAACAGCACATGGCCTTTTCAGAGTGACTTTTTCACCTGGCTATAAATATTTCCGAATCATTCATGTACTCTCATGGATTTTTAGTTTTTTTTATTATTGAGAAATATTTCATTACTTGCATATCTACCCATCCAGCTCACTCTTTGGATTTTTTTTTTTTTGATTCCTTTCAGATTTTGGATAGCTTTTGGGATTTTTATTGATTTTGTGTTGAATCCATAAATTGAATTGGAACAAATTGACAACAATACTGATTCTTCTGATCTGTGGACACAGAATATAGATCTTTTTGTTTATTTAATCAGAGTTCTACTGTTTTCATTATGTATAGGCATATTTTGTACATGTTTTATTAGATTTTACCAAAGTGTTTTTCTCTTTTCATGATATGCTTCATGGGATTTATTTTTAATTTCAATTTCCTGTTGCTCATTGCTGGCAAATAGGAAAGTAAGTCATTGTTTATTAACCTTGTATCCTGTGACCTGCTCAATGTTGCTGGTTAGTTTCAAGAATTTTTGAATGTAGTGCATATGTGGGAGGATCAATTATCTACATAGAAAATTTATCATCTATAGATGAAAATTTTTTATTCCTTTTAAATATGTACAAACTTCATTTTCTTTTCCTTTCCTATTGAATCAGAAAGGGACTTTCAGTAAGATGTTGTGTAGCCCTGCCTTTTATTCTGATCTTAAGATGAATACATTCAATTTCAGACCATTAGTAGCATATTAACTGTAGGTTTTTGATAGAGGTTCTTTGTCAAGGTGATGAACCTCATCTTGACTCTTAGTTTTCTAAGCATGTTCATCATGAATGGGTGGAAGAATTTTTAAAATGTTTTTATGATTTTTGTAATTTTGTGTGTTGCTATGGTGATTTACATTTATAAATGTTTGTTGAAAAAACATTTTTTCATGGTCATATTGTGTAATTATTTCTAGAAATTGTTTTGATTTTGATAACTTTCCAATGAAAATTTTTACTTACAACTATATTCATATTTATCTACATTTTTTTAAAAAAAATCAATTTATCTTGATTTGATATGGGAGTATGTTCCCCTTACAGAATATTAAGAAGTACCCCTTTTGCTTCTATTTATCTGGACAGCACTGTGAAAATTATTCATTATTTATTTGTTAAATGTTTGATAGAATTGAACCCTGAAACCATATTGACCTATTATTTTTCATTTTTAAGATTATTTTTCTTTTAAAGATTTATTTACTGATTTGAAAGGCAGAGCTGCAGAGAGAGGAGGAGTGACCGCTGGTTTACCACCCAAATGGCCACACCAGCCGGAGCTAGGCACGGCTGAAACCAGGAGCCAGGAGCCTCCTCTGGGTCTCCCACGTGGATGGCAGGGGCCTGAGAAGTTGGGCCATCTTTTGCTTCTTTCATAGATGCATTAGCAGGGAGCCGCATCAGATATGGAGCACTCACATGGGATGCCAGTGCTGCAGGCAGTGGCTTAACCAGTTGTACCACAGTGCTGGCCCCAAGATACTTAGTTATTATTTATAATCAGTATAGGCCTACTCACATTACTGATTTTTAATTGTGAGTTCTTTTTTTTTTTTTTCTTTTTTCTTTTTAACAGGCAGAGTGGACAGCGAGAGAGAGAGAGAGAGAGAGAGAAAGGTCTTCCTTTGCCGTTGGTTCACCCTCCAATGGCTGCCGCGGCTGGTGCGCTGCGGCCGGCGCACCGCGCTGATCCGATGGCAGGAGCCAGGTACTTCTCCTGGTCTCCCATGGGGTGCAGGGCCCAAGCACTTGGGCCATCCTCCACTGCACTCCCTGGCCACAGCAGAGAGCTGGCCTGGAAGAGGGGCAACCGGGACAGGATCCGATGCCCCGAATGGGACTAGAACCCGGTGTGCCGGCGCCGCTAAGTGGAGGATTAGCCTATTGAGCCGTGGCGCCGCCTGTGAGTTCTTTAGTAACCATGTTTTTCAAGAAATTATTCCATTTTTAATTTATCAATTTCATAGACATGGATTTATTCACAGTGTACCATTATTATCAGTTTACTGTCTATGGAATCAGTATTAATGACACCTCTTTTTTTCAAATTCTATTTATTTATTTATTTATTTATTGACAGGCAGAGTTAGAGTGAAAGAGAAAGAGACAGAGAGAAAGGTCTTCCTTTTCCGTTGGTTCACCCCCGAAGTGGCCGCTACAGCTGGTGCATTGTGGCCGGCATGCTACCCCGATCTGAAGCTAGGAGCTCAGTGTTTCCTCCAGGTCTCCCATGGGGATGCAGGGCCCAAGCACTTGGGCCATCCTCCACTGCCTTCCTTGGCCACAGCAGAGCGCTGGACTGGAAGAGGAGCAACCGGGACAGAATCCGGCGTCCCAACTGGAACTAGAACCTGGGGTGCCTGCGCCGCAGGCAGAAGATTAGGCTAGTGAGCCACGGCACCAACCCAATGACACCTCTTTGATCACATGCTTTCCATTTTTGTCTTCTATCTTGATTTCCTGGTAATCTCACTAAAGGTTTATCAATTTCACAATCTTTTCAAAAGACCAGGATTTGGTTATGTGAATGTTTTCTTCTGTTTCCCTGTTTACCATTTTACTGATTTAAGTTCCTTTTTTTTGAAAAAAAAAAAAAAATTATTTATTTATTTGAATGATTGAGTTACAGTGAGGCAGAGGCAGAGGGATGGAGGGAGAGGGAGAGGAAGATAGAGGGAGAGAGAGAGAGAGAGAGAGAGAGAGAGAGAGAGAGAGAGATCTTCCATCTGCTGGTTCACTCACCAGATGTCCACAAATCCAGGAGCCAGGAGCTTCATCTGGGTCTATAATACGGGTACAGGGGCCCAAGGACTTGGAACATCTTCTACTGCTTTTCCTTCCCATAGCAGAGAGCTCTCTTTATTTCCATCTTTTTTTTTCTTTTCTTTTCCCCAAAGGGCTGCAATAGCCAGGGGTAGGCCAGGCCAAAGCCAGGAATCAGGAGCTTCCAGGACTCGAACCAGTGCCCACATGGGATGCCGGCACTTCAGGTGGTGGCTTTACTCCCTATGCCACAGTGTTGGACCCTTCAGTTCTATTTTTAAAAAATAATTTATTTTCTTTTACGTATCTTAGGCTTACATTGCTCTTTTTGCCTGTAGTTTTCTAAGGTGGAAATCTAATTATTACTTTAATATCTTTTTTTTTTCTTTTCAAATACTTGCTTGAATGCTAATTTCCTGCTATCAGCATTGCTGTTGCTTCATCCTACATATTTCAGTATGTTGTATACCAATTTTTACCTAGCTTTATTTTTGTTTTCTTAATGTTTTGGAACATAGTGTTTTTTTAATTATGTGTTATTTAGACATATGTCTCTTTAATCTCCAAATTTTTAGGTATAGTCCAGAAATATTTCTCCAATAAATTAATGACTTTGAAACAAACTGTATGATTTCTATATTTTAAGTATTCTTATGAGGTGATTCATGGGACACAGTGTGGCTGATTTTGGTGATTATTCCACATAATTTTGAGAAAAACTGTACTATGCACTTGTTGGAAAGAATATTCTACATATGATGAAAATTAGCTCCAGATGATTGAAAGTTTAATCAACTATATCCATAGTGATTGTCTTCCTATGTAATCAATCAGTCACTGAAGGATTGCTGTGGAAGTGTTTGACTCTACTAATTGATTTGCCTATTTTTCTTGTATTTCTCAGCTTTTATTTTATTCAACCTGATACTCCTTTTAGGTGCATATGTGTCAAATATTAATAGATCCTTCTGGAGAATTGATTACCTCATACTACAAAGTGCTCCTCATTATCCCTGATAATTTTCCTTGCTATAAAATTTGCTTTGCTTAAAAATAATATAGCTATAGCTATTCTACTTTATATTTGATTAGTGTTTTCATAGTATACCTGTCTTTACTTTTAACTTGCCTGAAACTTTTTATCTAAAGTGAATCCCTTGTGGACAGCATACAGTGATTGATTTCTTATCTCCTTTGACAGTCTTTGTCTTTGATGGCAAATTTAGACCATTTACACTGATAGTGAGTATTGATTTATTTTATTATATTTTATGATTGCTACTATTTTCTCTTGGTTGTATATGTTCTTTGCTTATTCTTTTTTATTTTTATGTCTTTTATGGGTTTAATTGAACATTTTGAATGATTCTAAGATTATGAGGTTCTCTCTTTCCATAAACAATCACCTTGCTAATGCATGCCCTGGTATACCCATACCGTCCAGACTGACACTTTGTTGTGTGCTCTCAGCCCACTGGCTAATCTAGCTCTCAACTCCTACCCCCAGACTTTTCTTATCATTCTTTCTTTCCATTCTTTTTTTTTTTTTCTTTCCCTCAAAGGGCTGCAATAGCCAGGGGTAGGCCAGGCCAAAGCCAGAAGTCACGAGCTTCTTCTGTGTCTCCCACATGGGTACAGGGTCCCAAAAATCTGGGCCATTTTCTACTTTACCAGGTGCTTTAGCATGGAACTTGATTGGAAGTGGAACCTACTTGGACTGGAATCAGTGTCCACATTGAATGGCGGTACTGCTGCTCCTTTTCTGATCCAGTTCTTTGCTTATGGCCTGGGAAACAGTGGAGGATGGCCCAAGACCTTGGGCTCCTGCACCTGCATGGAGACCTGGAAGTAGCTCCTGGCTGTTGGCTTTGGTCTGGCTCTGGCTCCAGCCATTGCAGACATTTGGGGAGTGAACAAACCAACATATGGAAGACCTCTCTTTCTATCTCTTCCTCTCTCTGTAGTTCTACAACTCAAAATAAATAAATAAATAAATAAGTCTACAAAAAAGAAAGTAGAATCTCACAATAATTGAGGTTAGGCGGGCAGTACTCAACTACAACAAGCAAGATAAGCACTTTTTTAAAGAGGACCAAAGGTGGAGAGTTTTTACCAAGGTTCCTAAACTGAAGAGAGCTATGGAAAAAAGTTGAAGGCACAAATTTCTAAGATAAAGCTAGATTAAAAAGCCAACAGAAGTAATGCATGCATATTTTATTAATAAAATAAAGTTGGTGACGATTACAGAAACTATCTTCAATCAAGCAAAAGGCTAAAGACAGTTTCCCTGATCTGTTACCAAATTTTACATAGTTTATAGTCATAAGTCAATGTTTAGATCTAAAATCCAGTGTGATTCTTAATCTATCTCCTACCATAATGATTTATAAAAAGTCTGTTTAAATATATGGGAGAAGGAATTTATTGTGAAGTAAATTTTCCTTAGAAAGAAATGTGCATGTGTGAGAATACTTCAAAAAGTCTTTGGAAAATGCAATTAAAATGTAAATTTATTTTGGTGCAAAAAATGAAATCCATGGATCATTTTCTATAATAAATATTTCTATGTATTTTTTGGTGACCCTCCATATATTTTGCCCTTTTCATGAGTGAGAAAGTTGTACTTGTTTGTCACATCAAGTCAATATCAGTGACTATAAGGGAATCATCCAAGGATCCTGTCACATGTCTTTCACATTACAGTGCCTCATTTACAAGTATAATAGAATGAAAGGCTGAAAGGCTGTGGTGGGAGTGACTTCTCTGGCGGTAGGTGGAACACAAGAGAGCTGTCCATATCAGAAGAAAGCATGTCATTCCGCAGCAACAGGACCTAGAGGAAGTTTTCTACGGATGAATATCCACTCCAGAGGAACTTTTGAAAGGATAGCATTACCACAGCAGGAAGGGGTTCTATGTGTTCACTTATTTGCAGTTTCTAAGGGGGATTTCATAAACTTTCAGCCAAAAAACAGTGGTATTTGCCTGTCTCAATGGAGTGGAAATTAAAACTCACTAAATCTTCTCAGGACTGTGGAAAAACCTTACAGAAGAAAGAATCAATATTAGGGATTTTCTGCATCTAAAGCGTATTGACAGCAAGATATAATGTGTCCTTCAGGTCAGCTCTTCCTGACTGCTGCACTGCGTTAGTCCCTCTACCGTACCAGGCAAGGTTTCCTTTTACCTGCTGAACACACAGGAATTATATAAGATAGAAGCATGGCTGTTTCTGCAAATGACGTACAAGTTATCCGGAGGATTTATATTATGACCCTGACCCTGTTTTTCAGAGACTCAATGTCTTTTGATCTTGTTGCTTATTTTATCATACTGTGAAGTTTCTGTCGACTGCATAATACAAGATGACATTACCACATCCACAGCAGAAAGAGTAAAATAAGGCTACAATATATACCTTCTTCCTTTTATGAACATAGGCTGGAAACTGGCCAGATTTGAACTGATTGACCAGATAATTGCCTAAGAATTTGTCTACTTAACATGGATATGAGCTCAGCTCAAAATCATGTCACTATGAATAAAAGGAATAAAGCATGTCTTGAGAACACATAAGTTTCTGCCACATTTACTCAAATCTGAGAATCTGGAAGCAACTATGAAAAGAGGTGGAGAAGAAAACGCACAAGTACAGAAGCAGAAATGAAGCTCATCACACCCAATTCACTGCTTGCTTCCCAGACTAGAGAAGAGACAATACAAGACCCCTGGTAAGGAGATGGAGGCATGTGATTATGTCAGTGAGATGGGTAATTGATTTGCAAATACATAGCATTGTGTGGAAGTAGAACTGACCAGAGAATTATTATCTGAGGATGAAAAAGAAATTGGTGGACTGGGGTGCACATCTGGTACAGCATGTAAGTTGCTGCTTGGGGGAGCTGCATCTTATGTAGGAGTACCTTGTTTGAGTTCCAGGTTCTCCACTTCTGATTCAGTTTGCTGATGCAAACTAGGAGGCAGGAGAAGATGATGGTTCAGGTACTTGCATCCCTGATACCCAAGTGGTAGACCCAAATTGAATCCCAAGCTCCTGGCTTTGGTCAGGCACAGTTCAGGCTGTTGTGAGCATTTGAGGAATGAACCAGCAGATGGAAGATCTCTTTCTGTCTCTCTTGGTCTTTATGCCTTTTAAATAAACTGAAAACAAATAATTATTTCAAGTGAAAAAGACTGGTATTGATTTTTTTTGATGGTCAAAAAAGATGAGTCTTCAGATTTGCTTAAATGGGAAATAGGAGAATTAACAAGCTCCCTTTTGACTCCTACTTATTTAACATAATAATGATATGTATATTAGTGCAAAAAAAATTTTATTCATTTGATATTGAGTGTTCTCAATGATTGTAAGTTTTATTTAAGTCTTGTAACTTTAACCTCTTACAATTTTCTTTATTAGGTAATATTATTTGTCACTATTATTTTCATTCATTATATTACCAATCTACTTATCCTTATATATGTGCATATATTGACTTTCATGTTAATTTTACAGTCATTTTGTTGGATGTATTATCATTGGTAAATTGCTTTCCAATAAAGACCCCTAAGCTTTCCAGTAAGAAAAGTAAATTCATTTGTACATTTATCCAGGTCATATTTGTCACATCCCTAATCCAGTTTAGAGGGGATAGTCTTTCTGGCTGGTCAAAATCCGTAGGACATTTGCAGATATTGCCTGAGAAACATTTTCTTTGCCTCTAAAAGAATATCATTCTACTTGAGTCATGTAGGATTTCAACTGATTTCTCCCATTTAGTACACTGAAGCCAATTTTAGATTTTTTTCTAGGATAGTAGATGAAATTAAAAATACATCCTTATTGTCCTTTCCTTTCAAGCACTCATGTTATGTAGTGGGAAGGGCAGAGAAAGGAATGTCCTGAGTTAAACAAATACAGTGTTGGAAAGGCTATTGTAGTAGCACTGGTTTTTGCCATGATTGTTGTTGGGTGGAGGTTGTCAGCCTCTTCATTGACCTGGATGTAATCTCATTTCTTTTCTGTTTGAGCTTTCTCTGATTCAAAAGTCAACCTAACCATAGCCTCTAATAGTTTTTACATATGTCATTATGCTTAGTGGCGTTATTTTAAATCTTTCTAAACCTGTAAAATTATACAATGAAAATCTTTAGTTCATTACATTCTGTTTTGAAGAAAAAGTTTACTTTCATTGTTATTTTAATGACATATTTGCGAAGGGAAAAGAATTTGTTCAAGTTCCACATTATAACTAGGAATTATTGTTTCCTAAACTTTTGAATGACTGTTTCAAGAATGCAGTGAACAGTATTAATAGAGATAATGAAAAGCTGGTAATTACCAAATATCTAATAATAGAAAACATATTGTCTTCTTTATTGCAACATTATTTTGAATTATATTGTCACTAAAATTTCTTATGAAAAGTTTATTTTAAAAGTTAAAATTGCTAGTTACATTGTGAAGTACCAAAGAATCAGGATAGAAAAGATTTCAGTCTAAAATGCATAAGAATATGAAAATAAACAAAGGCACTGAATTTTTTCTGTAATTTTTTATCTTAAAAGTTTTACTTAACTGACCTATTACTCATATATTTAGAAAACATAAATCATGTTTTTACTTAACATGATTATAATGAGTAATTTCTACATAGTTCTTTAACTATACATGAAATGCTTTTGAATGGTTCATGGAAAATTCATATTATTAAAAATTATGCATGAATTTCAAAAATGTTTGAGACAAAGTGAGCTTATCTTTTATTCAACTTTTTTGTGAACTTTTCAAAATACCCCTGTATAATAATGAAACTAATTGTAGTAACAGGAAAATTTTAAAAATCCTGTGTTCTGCAGTACCTAGAATACATATGGACACATATACATATACATATCATATACATTATACTTATATAGTATATAAATATAATATTTAGAATAAACTGTTGTAGAGTTAACTTACCTTTTCTTAATTTTTAAACATCATTTTCAACAGACTCCATCTATCCTATTTTGCACAGAACCTCTTACCACGCTCATGCAACCAAACTGACGCTGATCTTTCCTGAAGCCAAAAAAGCAGCAAACAACTTTTTTCCAGACAGAAGATTGCATATTGTCACATTGTGACATTTGGAGGGTTTGTTTTTTTTTTTTTTTTTTTTTTTTTTTTTGATATCTTCAATACAAGTTGAGTGTTCTTTTCAAACATGGGCAATGTCTCTAAAACAGTGGAAGACCATGTGTAGAGAACCCAAATACAACTTCTTGTGAATATATATCAAGGAACCATGCTTCTTGCTTTTTTTAAGGAATATTTTAGGTGATTTTATTTATTTCTTTGAGAGGCAGAGTTACAGATGAAGAGAAAGAGGCAGACAGAAAGGTCTTGCATCCACTGGTTCACACCCCAAATGGCTGGCACTGGCCTGAGATGGGCCAATCCTAAGCCCTGAGTTTCTTCCAGGTTTCCCATGTGACTGTAGGGGCCCAACCACCTGGGCCATCTTCCACTGCCCTCCCAGGCCATAAGCAAGGAGCTGAATCAGAAGAGGAGCAGCCAGGAGAGGAACCTGTGCCCATATGGAATGGCGGCACCTCAGGCGGAGGCTTAACCTACACAGCAGCAGCGAAACCCATGCTTCTAACATCTCTCCGTCATAGCCTTGAGAAAATAAAGTGATAGATCATAATCTTACACTTGTATGTAGATTTTTTTTGTTCTTTTTAGCATAGCTGAAGCCAAGAGTCAGCAATCTGTCCAAGTGACCGATACATATTTTAGGCTTTGTGGGCTGCATATGGTCTCTGTCGCAACCACTTTTCCTTAGTGAGAAAAAAGTCATCGACAATATCTTTAAATTGAGAGTGGCTATGTTCCCATGAAATTATTTATAAAGCAGGCATCCAGCTACTGGGTCATAGTTTGCTGATTCCTAAATGTGATTACCGGAATGATGTACAGAAGAGGGATACAGATTTTTTTTTTTGCTTTCATTATCAAAGTTTTAGCACCAGCCCCAAGGAGGGCGTATTTTACATCGAGCGTTGCTTTTAAGAAGAGAAGGCAGAGCAGAGTGCACTTCATGGCGTTTTGTTCTGGCATGGTGTATTCTCACCCTCTTCACTCTCCAGGGTTATGTTCCTCTTGTTTATAGGAAAGTAGTTGGAGGTAAGCTGCATGCAAGATTGTTCTAAAGAAGTAAAGAGCAGGTGGTCCCTTGGGGAGATAATTAAGACCACTCAGGGTAATTTGATATGGTGAGAGGCTACCATGAGATATCAAACAGGAATGAGAACAACACAAAGGAAATCCTGACAGAGGTCTGCTTAGAGCAAAGGCTACTTAGCGGCCGTGAGGATGAACTAGAACTAAGTCCTGTGTAACTGTAGCGGTCATTAACGTCGGCATGGCAGGTTGTGAAACCTGTCAGTAGCCCAGAGCAGCTCAAGGCTGAAAGTCTGACTCCCTGTAGAAGAAACCCCAGAGGACAGGTCCTCATTTCTAACTTTGTTGAAATACAGCCCAAAGAGATTTGGCCGCAGAAAAGCATACGTGTCTTTTCCTGTTGGGCATTTTAGCTCTACATCTGTTTCTTCAGATATTTTTGTTTAGGGAAGATTGTGAAAGAACCATGTGACTTCCACTTTTTCATAAGCTTATTTTCCTATGTAACAATCATTTAAGAGCATCCATGTCCCATGACAGCACTGTTTTCCCAGAACTCCAGATAAGGCAATACATTGAATTAGCTTTATTTTTTTAGAATATTGTAGATTAGTTGTAAGAAATAGCACAGCGACACATGCAAGGAAAGTAAATGCACAGAGTCCCCTTGCATTCTTCTTTCTGTTTTCCCCCATGGTAACATTTTACAAAACTATGTCATAAAGCCATAACAAGGATATTAGCACAAGCTTAATTCAAAACTTTACCAAGTTTTCCTTATATTGATTTCTATGTGTGTGTGATGTCTATACAATTTGTCACCTCTGCAATTTTGTATGATAAAATACCACAGTCAAATATTGAATAGTTGCGACATTACAAGAATCACTTTTGTTACCCTTACAACCATTCCAGCCTCTCTTAGCTCTTGGCCCTATCACCTGCTATTCACTTCCAAAATTTTCTCACTTCAAAAATACTGTGTCAACAGAACCATACAGTATCTTTGCTTTGGGGATTAACTTTTTATTTCTAGTGAACAATTGCTGCATGTATCAATAGTGTGTTTCCTTTTAGTGCTGATTAATATCCCAGGGTATGGATGTGACTTGGGTGATTAAATGTTCACCTATTGAAGGAAAACGGGTTGATTCTAGTCTTTTGGCTATCGCAAAGAACGTTAGAATAAGCAATGTGCAGTTCCTGGCTCTTGGCTTTGGTCTCTCCCAGGCACTCCAGTATGACACTCTCATTTCAAGTTGTGTCTTAACTGTTGCTCCAAATGCAAACATCCTTGCTCAATCAATACTTTACAAAATGTACAACCATTTTTAAAAGATTCATTTATTTGAGAGGCAGAGAAAAAGTGAGAGAGAAAGAAACAGTGAGAGAAAGAGAATCAGGCCAGGATTAGCCCAGGCTGAAGCCAGGAGTCCTGAACTCCATCCACGTCTCTCATGTGGGTGGCAGGAACCCGTGTACTTAATCTATTACCCAGTGCCCTCCCTCCCCCACTATATTCACAGACAGCTGAATCAGAAGCATGGAGTAGCCAGTACTTGAACCACACACTCTGATATTGGATGCAGATGTTCCAAGCAGAGTCATAATCCCCTGAGCCATTCAATTTTAATTTTAACTGGCTTATATTGAATATATGGACTTCCCTAAACATTCTACCTCATCTCCAAATTATCTACAATTATAAAATAATGATTATTTTGTCATCAAGTATTACTTTGTATTTAATTGCTATTCATTTCATTAAGTAATGATTATCACATTCTGAATAACACATTCCTCACCACCCTGCTGTAGATTAGTTCCACAGAATTTTGCATCTTGTGACGAATGTTTTCTAGTCTTCAGTCAACATCTGCCCCTTTTCCCCTGCAAACTAGTCTTTGACAGGGATAGTTCTCTATTTCTATGAATTCTAATTTTATAATTCCTAATCTAAGTGGAATCATACAATACTTACCTTTCTGTGTTGGGCTTATTTCACGTACATATTAATCTGTAGGATCATCCATGCTGTTGCCAAGGACCGGATTTCCTTACACTGTATGGATGGATAACACACATTTCCTTTACTAAACATTCAGTCTTCTTCCCCCTCCTAGCTTGTTAATTGTGAATAATGCTACAGTGAGCAAGGAGAGTCAAGATACTTCATTTCTATTGGATACATATTCAGTAGTGAAATGCATAAATCTTATGTTAATTTTATTTTTAATATTTCATGAAACCTTTATGTTGTTTTCCATAATGATGTACGAATTTACATTCCCACTACCACTATGCCAGAGGTCCCTTTTTTTCACATTCTTGGCACCACTTATCTTTTGCTTTGTGGTAATAGTCATGATAATATATGTGAGGTGAAATTTCATTTTGGCTTTGATTTGCATTTCCCTGATGATTTGTGATATTGAGTCTCTTTACACACAAAGCCAGCCCTCTGTATACATGGGTTCTGCATCCACAGTGTCAAGCAATTGTACATCAAAAATATTTGAACAAAATTTGTATCTGTATTGAGCATGTTAAGACTCATTTTAGTTGTTTTTATTTCCTAACCTGTATAGTATTAGAACTATTCACATATTGTTTAAATTGAATTACGTAAGGCAAGTATCCAGAGGTGATTTAACTTATATGAGGATATGCACAGAAATACTACATCAATTTATATAAATGATCTGAACATCTGCAGGTTTTGGTGTTCAAGGGAGATCTTGTAAACAATTATCACCAGATATCAATGAACAGCAGTACTTATTTGTCATTTTTATCAATTTTTGCATAAATGGCTATACAGGCCTGATGCTCATTTTTCATCCAGTTTATTATTATTTTTGGTATTAAAATTATGTGAGGTTCTTACATACTTTGTATATTAACCCTCTCTTCATAGCATGGTTTATAAATATTTTTTCTAATTTGGCAAATTACCTTATGATTTGATTGGTTGTTTAATTTATTGTGCAGAAGCTTTATAATTTTTGTTCTATTTGTTTATGCATTTTTGATGTCAATGTCAAAACAAAATTTTCAAGATGAAATAAGTATTTTTTTCTATTTTTTTCTAGGAATTTTGTGGTGTCAGGTATTATCTTCAAGGCTTTAATATGTTTTTACTTAGCTTTTGTAGATAGTTTAATATAAGGATATGATTTCATTCTTTGGCATAAGTACATCTGCTTTCCCAATAGTATGTATTGAGAGGATTTTTTTCCACATTATGTATTCTTGACACCCTATTTACAGATTAGTTGGTCATATAAACATAAGGTTTTTTTTTTAAGATTTATTTATTTAATTGAAAAGCAGAAATACAGAGATAGAAGGAGAGACAGAAAGGAAGATATCTTCTATCTGCTGGTTATTCCCCAAATGGCCACAATGGACAGGACAGGGCCAGGCTGAAGCCAGGAGCCGGGAGCTTCTTCTAGATCTCTCACATGGGTACAGGGGCCCAAATATTTGAAACACCTTCCACTGCTTTCCCAGGTGCATTGGCAGGGAGCTGGATCAGAAGTGGAGCAGCCAGGACTAGATAGAACCATCGTCCATATGGGATGCTGGTGCTCAGGTGGAGGATTAACCTTTCACGCAACAGCGCCAGACCCCACACTGACATCTGCATTGCTATGCCAAATGCCTACTCCTGTAGTTATTAATAGGACTTACTTTCACTCATTTGGATAATAAATATGATTTCCCTACATAATGATAGTGTTACCAGCTATTTTCGTGTTACAAATATATCCTGCAGTAGATATTTTCATATAGAATTTAAACATAGGTTTATTTCTGCATAATTAATTCTGTTCCATTGATCCATGTACCTGTTTTTATTCTGGTGCCAAATTAATTTGATTACCCTGGTTTTTTAATGTGAGTTGTAATCAGGGAATGTCATCCTTACAATTTTTTTCTTATTTCTCAAACTTTCTTTGGCTCTTTGGAGTCTTTCGTGTTTCCACAGGAATTTTAGAATTGTGTATTCTATTTCTGTGAAACAAAACACTGGACTTTGCATTGATATTGCATTTAATCTGCAGATCACTTAATGTAATAGAGACATTTTAACTACAATGATTCTTCTAATACATAAACATAGGGTACTTTTCCATTTATTTATGTGTTCAAATTTTTATCAGTACAGTTTATATATCTTTCACCTTTTTGGTTAAATTTATTCTCAAATATTTTACTCAGTTTGACATTATGTGAATGGAAATTTTTCTATTGTAAATAGTTCATTTTTAGCATATAAAAGTATGACTGAGTTTCATGTGTTGATTTTGTAACCTGAAATTTTACTTCATTTGTTTATACATTTTACAAGTCTTTCCATGGGGTATTTAGAGTTTTCCATATATAAGGTTGTGTCATCTACAAACAGAAGCAATTTTAATTCTTCCTGTCGCTCCCCCTCTTCGTGGAGGAACGACACAGGACCCTGCGCTGTTCTCTCTTCTGCTCGGCCCTCCCCGGGTTTGCTGCTGGTTCTTCCCGGGTTGGCTACTATCCCTTCCACCTCTGTGGAAGGGCAGTTCCCCCTGCCACATTCCCCACTTCCGCAGGGGAGCGGCACACTGCCGGCCGGCTCTCTTGGGGGCTGCACAGGTGTTCCCCTTAGATGTTCCCCTTAGATGTTCCTGGTGCATGCCGTCTCTCTCCTCCTTTATAGTCCTCCTCCGCCAATCCCAACTCGGCTGCCCACACGCCGAGTACGCTGCTCTCCTCCAATCAGGAGCAAGTCCTACAGTTTATTGGCTGAACTGGAGGCAGCTGTGCGGAAGCTGTTTACTTCTCTCCCAGCGCCATATTGTGGGAGAGCAGATGCATAGAATAAGTCTTAATTCCAGTAACTTAGTCCAGTCCGGGCTGCTCCCCACACTTCCTTTCTAATTTTCCTTACCTGATTGCTCTATCCAAGACTTCCAGTAACATGTACAATAGAAAAAATGAAGTCATGTAATCATTTATTTCTGATCTTAGAGAAAAGAAATTCAGTTTTCCACCTTGGAATATGATGTTTAATGTGAATTTGTCATATGTTGCCTTTATTATGTTGAGGTATATTTCATCCATATCTAAACTGTTAAGAGTTTCTCTCATGAAAGGATGTTGAAATTAATCTATTTTTTTCTGTATCTATTGATGACCTAATGTAATTTTTATACTTTATTCTGTTACTGTGATATCTACTGATCAATGAATATTGGGATATCCTTGCATTCCATGGATAAATAGCATTTGATTATGATGTGTTACTATTTTATTTTGCTATAAAATTTGGTTAAGTAATATTTTGTTGAGGATTTCAATACCTATATTCATCAGGATATTTGTTTTTAATTTTCTTGTGACATTGGCTCTGTTATGAGATTAACACTGGGACTGCAAAATTAGTCTGGAACTGTTTCTTCCTCTTCAGTTTTGTAGGATTTGAGATGTACTGATGTTAATTATTCTTTAAAGGTTTGGCAGAATTCATCTACAAAAGCTTCTTGTCCTAGGTTTTTCTTTCTTAGGAGGGTTTTGATTACTGATTCGATCTCTCTGTCCAGCTTTTTAAATTTCTTCATGATTCAATCCTGATAGTTTATATATTTCTAGGAATTATCCATTTCTGTTATCCAATTTGTTCACATATAATTGCTTTTAGCACTATTTTCTGATCCTTTGTTTTGCAGTGCTTTCAGTTATAATGTCTTTTTTCCCGTTCGTAGCTTGACTTGTTTGCGTACTCTCTGTTGCTTGGTTAGTCTAGAGTTTGTTAGTTTTGTTTACCTTTTCAAAACACCAGATTCTGTTTGTATTTTCTATTATCTTTCTAGCTTCAATTTATTTATTAAAGCTGTAATATTTTTTTATTTCCCTCTTACTGTTGATTTTGACCTTAAGAAAATAGCTCTATCTTTTGGTTACTTAACATAATTCAGATCTTTTTTCCTAATAATTAATAATTAATATAAATTTTTAATTAAATTCCACAGATTCCCTTCTTAGCTACACTTTGATTCATCTCAAGTTTTGATATTTTGTGTTTCCGTTTTTGTTTTTCTCGAGATAGTTTTTGACTTCTTTCTTGACCTTATGTGTTGTTTAATTTCTCCATACTTCTGAATTTTCTGAAATTCCTTCTGCTTTTGATTTTGAATTTTATACTATTGTTGTCAAGAGAGATGCTTCAAATAATCTTAGTCTTCTTGTTAAATTTGTTAATACACGTTCTGTAGCCTAACACATGATCTGTGTCAGAGAATAAAAATACATGCTTGAAAAATACATCTTCCACTGCTGTTGCATGGACTGCTCTGGATATATCTGTTGAGTGTATCATATTATTCAAGCCTATTATTTCCTTTCTGGCTTTCTCCTTTTTTAAAGATTTATTTATTTATTTGAAAGACAGAGTTATAGACAGAGACACAGAGAGGTCTTCCATCTGCTGGTTTACTCCCCAAGTGCGCAAAATGGCCAGGGCTGAGACAAAGCCAAATCCAGGATCCAAGAGCTTCATCTAAGTCTCCAAGTGGACAGCAGGAACCCAGGCACTTGACTCATCTTCTGCTGCTTTTCCCAGGTCATTAGCACAAAGCTGGACTTGATCCAGCACTCTTAGACCGTGCTGGCATCACAGGTGGCAGTTTTATGTGCTATGCCACCATGCCAGCTCCTCCTTTATAACTTTATGTCTGATTTACCAATTGTTCAAAGTAGGGTTGAAGTTCAACACTAACTACTTCTCCCTTTAGTTATTAATGTTTATATATTTAGATGCTCCAATGTTGGGCGTCCATTCATTTACAATTTGTACAATTTGCATATCCTCTTGATGAATTGACCCCCTTAACACCATATTTTCATCTTCTTTGTCTCCTGTGACAAATTTTGGCTGAGAATCTATTTTGTCTGATTCACATGGTATTTACGGCCTACATTTGCTTGCCATGTGCATGGAATATCTCTTTTTCTACTGGGTCTCTGGTCTGATGGGATTGCTTCCAGGTGGTGGATGAACGGGATTAGCGTTGAATTACACAGCTGCCACTGCATCTACATTACAGTTGGTGGGCCTGTGAGTAACAGACTCTAGAGAATATTGATCCTATCTGGGCCCTGGATGGTCTGGACTGTCTTTCAGATTCTGGTCATTAGTGTTGTTTCTGAGATGAGGATTTGCTTCAGAGCCCACAAATTGTGCGACTCTGAACAGGTGTGTGGACAAGTGTGATTTACTCAGGATCCGGGTCTTTTTGGGTTACTGGGTGGGTACCTGGGCATTGGCCTTGTACTATGGCTTAAAGGGGCAGGAAACAAATCACAAAACTGCCTTAATGTTCTACAGATATGAATGAGATATGCTGACCCGCCTTTGGAGTGACAAATGAGGGTGTTTCCCAAGAAGTTCTTGGTAAGGCATGATGGTTCTCAGATTATAGTTGAATGGGGGCTACACCCAACTCTAGTGCCCATTTAAAATCCAGAATGAGAATTGGTTTCTGCAGGACTGTCTGTGAGATCATTGATAGTATTGTTTCCTTGGGTCCCTGTGTGGCCAGGACTATTCTCCAACTGCAGGTTGTACAGGCTGTAGTTGAGTTTCAAAACTGTTTAAGGATTTTCTCTGGGTCCAAGATAAGAAGTTCTATTATATGCATCAAATCTTACTTTGATATTGTAAAGTCATAACAATTATTGGAATAAAAAAAAAAACAAACTATTAAGTAGTTTTAAAAGACTCCTTCTCATGACATCATGGTATTCTATATTAGGTCAAGAAGAAAATGTAGCAAGTAGATTTTTTTCTTTCTTTCTACATTTTATCAAGAATGGAAAGGATAGACTAACATTATAAAAATGCAATTTTGGGCTGAATTGTAAAAGATAAAATTGAACAGTGACTTTCCATTCCCTCTGATATTATTTAAATATACACAAGATCCATGTAACCTCAATATATTAGAATATAGTTTAATCTGATTCTGTAACTCATGTTTCTTTTTAAGATTTATTGATTTTTATTTGAAAGTCAGAGTTACACAGAGAGAGGAAAGGCAGAACGCGAAACATTCTTCCATCTGATGGTCCACTCCTCAATTGGCTGCAAGGCCAGAGCTGCACCGATCTGAAGCCAGGAGCCAGGAGCTTCTTCTAGGTCTCTCTCGCAGGTGCAGGGGCCCAGGAAGTTGGGCCATCTTCTACTGCTTTCCCGGGCCACGGCAGAGAGCTGGACTGGAAGTGGAGCAGCCAGGACTTGAACAGGCACCCATATGGGATGCCTGTGTTTCAGGCCAGGGTGTAAACCCACTGCGCTACAGCGCCAACCCCTGTAACTCATGTTTAGAAACAAAGCAAAATGTATCTGAGTTTCTAAAAGTATTGATCACTTATGCATCTAATTTTCTCCAGCATTGCCTAAACTTCTATGACATTTTACGGTTAAGTTCCGTATCGAAATCTAATGCAAAACTTTAGTATATAAGACAGATTTGTTTACTGAACTTCCTATATTGCCAACACATTTTTGATTACTTAGTATTTTTCTCAACACTGCCAGCTCTAAACACTTGTCAAAATATTGAGAATTACATTTTATTGCCTTTTTTTCTTTAGAAATGTAAATAATGTTAGAAAAAAAAGTATGCTGCTATCCAATGCAAGAGCATGTATAAGGATAAATGCCTTTGTTTTGAAATCAGTACAGATGCTTTAATGATCCTTTTCAAGTTTGATAAAAGCACCCCAAAACGGTAAATAACAGAAGACAAGAAGATCTGAACCTTTTCATGTGATATATAGATGTACTAGGAATATTTCAGAGATCCTTTTGGAACTTTATTTTTAGAGAACAGGTAACAGCTGCCCTCAGGAATTAAATGAGGACTTATTGAAAAGCAAAAGAAGAAAAAGCAGTTTTATAATTAATTTGTTTGCAGTATATTCAGTGATTACTTACATATTGAAGTGTAATAGTGTTTACTTTTTTATAAGTACCAGGGTACTAAGTCATCATTAAAGTATGGTTTGACTTCTGGATATAATATACCTACTTTATGAAATCACTTCTTGAATTTTAGATGAGAATCATGCATTACAAATATGTTGTACAAGACATTCTGACAGAGATTATAAAAATACTTCTTCAAATTTTACTCTGATGCATAATATATAAAAACAAAAATAGAGCCAAATACACATAAAGAAAAAAGAGATATTTGTCTTATATGGTCCTTCTACTTAATCTTTCTAAACATCTAAAAATATAGGGTCTCTATCTTTTTTATAATTTGTTTAAAAGATTTATTTATTTATTTAAAAGAATTACACAGAGAGAGATGGAGAGGCAGAGGGAGAGAGAGGAAAAAAAAGTCTTCCATTCGCTGGTTCACACCCCAATTGGCCCCAATGGCTGAAGCTGTGTCGATTCACAGCCAGGAACCAAGAGCTTCTTCCGGAGGTTCTCCCACACAGGTGCAGGGCCCAAGGATTCGGGCCATATTCCACTGCCAGCCCAGGCCATAGCAGCGAGCTGGATCAGAAGTGGAGCAGCCGGGACTCAAACCAGCACCCATATGGCATATATGGGATGCCTGCACTGCAGGCGGCGGCTTTACCCAGTACACCACAATGCCAGCCCCTAAGTCTCTATCTTCAGATGAGTATATTAGATATGCAATAACTCTATCTAATGCTGCTTTTTAGAGTACCTAAAAATAAAGGGCCTGGTGCTGTGGCATTAACAGATAAAGCTGCTGCCTACATTGCTGACATCCCATATATGTGCCGGTGGAAGTTTCCACTGCTCCACTTTTTTTTTTTTTTTTTTTTTTTTTTTTTTTTTTTTTGACAGGCAGAGTGGACAGTGAGAGAGAGAGAGAGAGAGAGAGAGAGAGAAAGGTCTTCCTTTTGCCCTTGGTTCACCCTCCAATGGCCGCCGCGGCCGGCACGCTTCGGCCGGCGCACTGCACTGATCCGATGGCAGGAGCCAGGAGCCAGGTGCTTTTCCTGGTCTCCCATGGGGTGCAGGGCCCAAGCACTTGGGCCATCCTCCACTGCACTCCCTGGCCACAGCAGAGAGCTGGCCTGGAAGAGGGGCAACCGGGACAGAATCCGGCGCCCCGACCGGGACTAGAACCCAGTGTGCCGGCGCCGCTAGGCGGAGGATTAGCCTAGTGAGCCGTGGCGCCGGCCTTGCTCCACTTCTGATGTAGCTCTCTGCTATGGCCTGGGAAAGCAGAAGATGGCCTGAGTGCTTGGGTGCCTGGCGCCTTATGAGAGATCTGGAAGAAGCTCTTGGCTCCAGGCTCCTGGCTTCAGACCAGCGCAGCTCCAACAGTTGCAGCCATTTGGGGAAGGAACTTATGGGTAGAAGACATTTCTCTTTGTCTCTCCCTCTCTCTGTAACTCTACCTCTCAAATAAATAAATAAATCTTTTAAAAAAAGAAAAAGAACTGGCTGCACTTCTTTAAATATGTGAGAAACTGCCTATAGAAAACACTAAGTGTATTTTTTTGTTTATTAAAAAGTCCTTATCATATTTTTATCAAATGTCAACGTCTTAATATCTTATAAAAAGTAGTAACTGGAACTGTGTGAAAAAATGTTTTCCTGAATTTTGAAAAAATATGGAAATATCAATTCTTTTACCCAATTTTGAAGCCTTAAGTTCAAATTCTGATTATAATGCTAAAAATAATAAAAAAGTGTGTACATACATGAATATTTATACAACGTTTTGAAATATATAAATAATTATACTTAAAACCTCATTAAGCAATATTTCATATTTCAATTTTTAATTTACTACAAAAAGGTTATATTTGGTTAATTATTCATGTGAATGATTTGTTAAATAGAATCATTTAATGTAAACTGTAAAGTACTTGCTAAAAATAAGAAAAAGGACCTACATACAATGATATGGAAGTCATGAAGTAAAATGACTTTCGTTTGTAATAATTCACAAATAACTGAAACCAAACTCCCCCTAAAAATCTTCAAAGCCTTCAACAGAAACACCTGCTGAGACTTCTCTCAGTGGTGTCCTTCAGAGCTGTTTCTTCATTTTAAGCATCAGGTCAATCTTGTTTGGCTGATATGCACGTAAAATTAGTTTTGCCTTAGCCACCTGGAACAACCTTGAACAATATTTTATTCTATGGCTATACACTTCTTATCCATTTTCAGAAATGGCCTCCATAAATTTAATCAGTAGCCCTTTTTTCAGTAACCTCTTTCCAGAGAGGATGCTTGTAAGCGATCATGCTCTAAAGTAAGTAATCTCCAAACTGTTTACAAAAGCCTCTGTTTACAGAAGTCGCACTCTGTATTTTATTTAAGTTATACAAGTTTCCTCTATTTCAGATGCACAGATCTGGGAACATAGTGATACTTCCCACCCTACCATCCTTCCTGCCCACTTTCCAACCCTTCTTCTTCCTCCCTCTTGCATGCTCACTCTTAATTTTTACAAAGATCTACTTTCAGTTAACGTAATGGTCATTAAGTTTACCTTACACTAAGTATAAGAGTTCATCAAATAGTGTGAAGAAAAAAAACACTGCTCCTCAATGTAAGAAACAAGGGCCATAAGCAATCATTGAGTGTCCAAATGTCCATTTCACTCCAATACTTTCCATGCCAGGTACTCTGTTAGTTACCCTAGATCAGGGAGAACATATAGCATCTGTCTTTTTGGTACTCGCTTATTTTGCTAAGTATAATGATTTCCAGTTGTGTCCATTTCTTGCTAAATACAAGATTTCTTTCTATCTTTTTATGGCTGAGTTGTACTCCATGGTGTATAAATACCACAATTTCATTATCCAGTAAACAGTTGATGGACATCTGGGTTGATTTCATATCTTAGCTATTGAGAATTGAGCTGCAATGAACATGGGGGTACAGATCACTCTTTCATATGCTGATTTCTTCTGGTTTGGGTAAATTTCTAGTAGTGAGATGGCTGGATCATATGATAGGTCTAAATTCAGATTTCTAAGACATCTTGATACCATCTTCCAAGTATGGCACTCATTCTGGCCAATGCAATGTATGTTCCCTGTGTAGTGATAAATGGAAATTTATTTCTAAGGAAGACATAAATTCTAATTGTAGTTTGACCACTTTGGAACACTTCCCAAAACTATTAAAAGTTGGACTTACATCTTCTAGGCCTAGGCCATTCCTATTCTTCCCTGAGAAAGCCTTGCATTAAACTTTTTCACATAGTTTGTTTATTCCCATTGACTTAACAATTTAAAATGCTTATGGAAAATGATCTTAAGTGATAAAAACATCTAGAATATATGACTATAGTTTATAGTCATTAGAGTGAGCAAAAGTGATCTATCACTAAGTATTTTCTAAAATGTCAAAATATTCAAAATTCATTCTTTGTAAATCTATTTTGCATGAATCTATTTTTATTTTTATAATTTCATTTATTATAGGGTTTTAATTTTTAATTGAAACACAATTTAAGCCATAACATTTTCCATAAAAATGATAAAGTCTTTATTAGTAATGAATGAGAAATTTGACTCTTTTATTCAGTTCATACTTTTTTTAAAAAAAAAAATTCAGTCATTTGAAACAAATCAGAAGATAACAGCATGTAAGTAATGAACAGATTTCCTGTTAAGATAAAACATCTGGAAGCTTTAAATTTTTGAAAATGTTTAAATAAATTTAAATATAAAGAGCTAAGATGTATTAAACTATTATGTGTCAAGGATCAATGAACTATGTTTGGATTAATTATCTCTTGGAAGCCTCAAGTCCAGGAAATTTATTGGTACCCAATTTACAACTGAAAATTCTCTCTCTTGAAAGACAGAGAGCTAAGTACTTGCTTTCAGACTCATTTTTCACTATTGCAATGTATTTCTTCTCACAATGTGTTAGTATCATATCCCATGGCTTCCTATGTCATATACTTACCTACGCAACTTGATCAAAAACCAGACACAAGCTCTTCAGAGATCTGCCTCCACTGTCATCCTTATTCATAGCATCCTCTTCCTTACTATCAGAAGGTTCTTTTAAAAATGTAAATTCAAATATATTCTTCTGGCTCATCCCCTACAGTGACACTTCAAACTGTCTCACCTTTTATGCCAAACTTGCATTTTTTGCATAACAAAGTTAAAGTGTTTGCAACATCAGTAGTAACTTCCTTTATCCTCAACCTTTCCCCTCCATCTTCACCTTCATTACTCAATAAACAAGCACAAGCTCACCAGGTTTGCTAAGTCCTCAGGTCCACCCAGACGTCCTTTTGCTGTTCCCACTGCCTTCACTGCATGGCTCATCTTTCACACTGATTTTTATTATCCTTTAAAATTCAATTAGACTTTGCTCCACAAGGATATCTAGCCTGAAAAACTAAATACGGTTAAGTTCCTATTGATATGTGTAATCAGGTAGCTGGAGAGGAGCTGAGGACTGCCAACCACAAGCCTCATGCACCACCCAAATCCCACCACTTGGAGCACCCACTCCCTATCATGCAGCTTACACACCAGATGTCTTGATATCTTTGGGGAGATATCACATGTGCTGCAGCCCTAACCCAAATCCTGCCTCCTTTGGATAGTCAATCAAGGCCTGCCCTGAACATTATCCTATATCTCACAAGAAGACACCCCTAGTTGTGTGGGGCCCATTCTGCTTCATGAAGTTGCCTGTGCTGACATCTATGTGTGTACTATCGATTTGCCTTTTAGTTAATCCTGCTTTCCTGTTTACTTCAATTTATGCCTCATGATGCTATTCCTATGCAAAGGAAAGACAACAATCTGGACTAAGTCTAGCTAGGGTTAGGCCCGAGACCAGTCAGGGGTATTCAGCCCCACATCACTACCATTAATTTAATTTTCTTCAGTTTATATGGTAAGTGCAAGTGTATTCTGTTTGTTTGTTTCTGGCATTCTCCTGCTTTCTGTTTCCTGAGGTTTCTGGATCTGTGGGTGTTGTCTGCTCTAGATTTGGGGAAGTTCTCAATCACGATTTCTTCAAATATTTCTCCTGTTTCTTTCTCACTTCTTTATTCTGCTTTTCTCATTACAGATTTCTCAGAACTTTCACAATTGTTTGAGTTCTTAGATGCTCCATTACACTTTTTTTCAGTCTAGTTTGGGTCGTTTCTAGTGTCATAATCTTAAGTTCAGAGATTTTTTTTTTTTCCTAATTGCATCTACTCTTCCAAAGAGTCCATCAAAGCCATTCTTGATTTCTGTTACAGGTTTGTTTTTTTTTTCCCCCAGCTAGTATTCCATTCTCTTGTTTTATCATTTCTTTATTTTTATTTCTTATAATTTCTTGATAAACAGCTTTTGCA
This sequence comes from Oryctolagus cuniculus, assembly GCF_051225735.1. Taxonomy (NCBI): domain Eukaryota; kingdom Metazoa; phylum Chordata; class Mammalia; order Lagomorpha; family Leporidae; genus Oryctolagus; species Oryctolagus cuniculus. The sequence continues at coordinate 60,605,464 of NC_142874.1, read as the reverse complement.
AAAATGTTAATATGAACTTTATTCAGGGCAGAACATGAGTAACAGTTCCAAGAAAAACAAACCCAGTAACTTTTAATGAAACTTGTGAAATATTCCAACGTAGTCAAATTCTAGTCAGAGCCTGTGTATTTTGTGATAGTAAATTTGCATTTATTGTTACACAGGGAAAATAGATCGTCTTGACCTAAAAAAGCCAACACTAAGTTAGTATGAGCAATTTTCTCACAGGTTGAAGATTGCTTTCTTTGGACAATGATTGGTTAAAAAACAACTTCAGAGACAGGGAGCCCATCATCTCTAAAAGGAGGCTATTGAAAAGAAGCTTTCTGGCAGCGCCGTGGCTCAATAGGCTAACCCTCCACCTAGCAGTGCCAGCACACCGGGTTCTAGTCCCGGTCAGGGCGCCAGATTCTTTCCCGGTTGCCCCTCTTCCAGGCCAGCTCTCTGCTGTGGCCGGGGAAGGCAGTGGAGGATGCCCCAAGTGCTTGGGCCCTGCACCCCATGGGAGACCAGGATAAGTACCTGGCTCCTGCCATCGGGTCAGCGCAGTGCTCCAGTCACAGCGCACCAGCCGTGGCGGCCATTGGAGGGTGAACCAACGGCAAAAGGAAGACCTTTCTCTCTGTCTCTCTCTCTCACTATCCACTCTGCCTGTCAAAAAAAAAAAAAAAAAAAAAAAAAAAAAGCTTTCTGATAAATTTTTTGGAAGAACACTTCTGGGAATAGATGGAGAATGTGTGGATAATGTACAAAGGATTGCATAGGGTGGCTGCACATAGACAAGATAAAATGGACCTTATAAGTATACCACTTAAGTCAAATTGACCTAATGGATAAAATTAATAATTCTGGTCATCCACTCCCCAAACAAGTAGGCATTTTTCTTGAAAGCTTTACAGACATTTGAGAAGTTTGTTCTCAAATTCCATCTCTACTTACACAAGAGTACTTCAAAAAGTTTGTGGAAAAGTGGAATTAAAAAATAAATTCACTTTGGTGCAATGTTTTTGAAATCCATGTGTATAAGATTTCTTCAAAAGTTTACAGAAAATGCATATTATATAAAAAAGCTATGCATGTTTTTTCAAAATTTTGAGCCAAAACAAGCTTATCTTTTCATTCCATGTTCCATGAACTTTTTAAAGTTGCCTGTATTTCCTGTCTATACTTGCATGCTGGCTACCTTTTCCACTATAGCCCTTAACATATTAAAAATTATTTCAAATTGCTAGCCTGATAATTATAACATTCCTTTTGTTTTACTCTGATTCTGGTACTAGCTCCATCTCTTCAAATTTTGATATCTTGACTTTTATTTAATAAATATAAATTTTAAAATGCAATTTTTGGATTACAGCAGTTCTTCCCCCATAACCACCCTCTCATTTGCAAACCATCCCTTCTTCTCCCTCTCCCATCCCATTCTTTGTTAAGATTAATTTTTAATTATCTTTATATACAGAAGATCAATTCTATACAAAGTAAAGATTCAACAGTTTGCAGCACCCACACAGATACACAAAGGATAAAGTACTGTTTGAATACTAGTTTTACCGTTAATTTTCATAGTACAACACATTAAGGACAGAGGTCCTACATGCGGAGCAAGTACACAGTGAATTCTCTTGTTGATATAACAATTGAAACTCTTATTTCTGATGTTAGTAATCACCCAAGGCTCTTTTCATGAGCTGCCAAGGCTATGGAAGCCTCTTGAGTTCACAAACACTGACCTTGTTTAGACAATGCCATAATTAAAGTGGAAGTTCTCTCCTCCCTTCAGAGAAAGGTACCTCCTTCTTTGATGACCTCTTCTTTTCACTGGGATCTTACTCACATATCTCTTTCATGTAGGTCATTTTTTGCCACAGTGTCTTGGCTTTCCATGCTTGAAATACTCTCATGGGCTTTTTAGCTAGGTCCGACTGCCTTAAGGGCTGATTCTGAGACCAGAGTGCTACTTCAGACATTTTTTTATTCTATGAGTCTGCTGTGTATCCCACTTCCCATGTTGGATCATTCTCTACTTTTTAATTCTATCAATTATTATTAGCAGATACTGGTCTTATTTATGTGATCCCTTTGACACTTAATCCTAACTTTATGATCAGTTATGAACTTAAACTGATCACTTTAACTAGTAAGATGACATTGGTACCTGCTAACTTAATGGTATTTGGAGTGCCATGGCAAGTTTTTAGCTTTAACCTTAGGGTTAAGTCGGAGGGAGCATGTGCCAAACTGTACATATCCTCCCTCTCTTATCTCCACTCTTATTTTTTACAGGGGTCAATTTTCAATTGAATTTAAATACCTAAGAATAATTCTGTGATAATTAAAGAGTTCAACCAATGGTATTAAGTTTATCTCCTCAACTATGAAGAGTTTTGAATTATCTACTGTGGCCAATCCCATCTGGTCAAAGGTCTAATCCCTTCTGTAAAATATTTCCCCAAAGCTGAATGTCTTTTCTCTATTTGCTTTGTAGTGTAACTATTGGAAGGAAGGCTGGGATTCTTGAAAATTTGCTGAAATCTTTACTCAGTATATACTAAGTTGATCTTCTGCATACAAAGATAATTGAAAATGAATCATGATGAAAAATGGGATGGGAGAGGGAGTGGGAGATGGGATGGTTGTGGGTGGGAGGGAGGTTATGGGGGGAAAAGCCACTATAATCCAAAAGTTGTACTTTGGAAATTTATATTTATTAAATAAAATTTGAAAAAGCAGTATTAAAAAGTAAAATTAAGAAATATATAAATCAACAAAGATAGTAATACTTTTTTTGTTCTACAAGCTCTTTCTTGTTCTATTTACAGTAGATAACTACTTTCTCCTTTGTATATGACCCAGGAATCTAAGACCTTGCTCTAAGCCCTACTTGACTAATCAAATTTTCCATATGTGGGCAAATATCTTTTCTAGATGACTTGTAATTCAAACTCTAGGAGAAAACTCACCCACATGACAGGGAAGGCCACAATGAGAATATGTTAAATGAGCAGCCACAAAAGCATATGATCTTACCTTATGCTAATACTAAATTATGTCATAATGGTTGTTCTATTATAGGATAAGAAGTACCTGATGAGTTTAGTTCAGCCTTTGTGGCCAAATTAAAACTCTCTCAACTTTAGTTTATGTTTCCTGTGAGTCATCTGTAGTTTTTGCCCACAAATATAAACAAAATATGATTTTTAAAAATATAGTTTTAATGATTCTCTTGTAGTTAAATCACCATTTATATCAGTTGATAACTTGTATATAAATCAAATTTGTTATCAGTCAACATGAATCTGTTGGTATACTGTGGAAAATCAGCTTAAATTGTTTTTTGATGATGAAGGCCTTGCCTATGACCCCAATTAGTCAGGCAACCATTTTAGTCTATTTCTATAGTTATTAACACTTAATGAAAGTCTACAGTGTACCAGGTTTCATGCTTGATATTTTACACACATTATTAAATTTAATCCTTGTTTTTGAAGGGGAGTATTATGCCCGATTATATATAAAAAAGGATTTAGAGAGTAGAAAATTTAAGTAAACTGCCCAAGGTCATATGCCTGGTAAAAATTAGAGGCTGTCATGTATACACAGTTGGAATAAGCAGTATTTTTAATTTTTCTCTGAGACTGGAACTTAAGCAGATGTAGAGAAAATAACCCCATTAGAATCCACTATATAATGATATATTAAAAATCCAAAAGTATATTTATGCTACAGTACCTAAACTGTTTTAACTCATAATTATTCTTTAAATATTTATTATCAAATTATTATCACAATCTGATGTTTCCTCAACAAAATGAGATTTTTATGGTTTTCTTTTTCATGTATTCCTTAAACTCATCTGAGTTTAAAAAATATTTCTTGGTGGGAAAATGGGATTTGAAAACATGTGTCTTTGAAATTTGTCATATATAATTGTTACCATCATGTAGAATTTTTATGATATCAAATTTATCCTTGTAGACATTTTGAAAAAGAAAAAAGCATACCATATTAAATGATCCTTGAATTTATTTCTGGTTATCAATCAAGGATTATACAACAATTACCAGATTCATTTAAAGTAGTAAGCTTGATATATATGCATATAAAAATCGTTATTTAATCACTTCAGGCAAGCATTATTTCAGGTCACTATCCATAGTGTTTATAATTAGAGCTAGGTAGAAATAGACTTTTTGAAGACTGCCTAATATTCATCAATAATATACTAAAGTTTATTCTTTTTTATTTTATTTTTTTTTAGATTTTTATTTATTTATTTGACAAGTAGAGTTATAGACAGTGAGAGAGAGAGAGAGACAGAGAGAAAGTTCTTCCTTCCCTTGGTTCACTCCCCAAATGGCTACAACGGCTGGAGCTACACTGATCTGAAGCCAGGAGCCAGGTGCTTCCTCCTGGTCTCCCATGCAGGTGCAGGGGCCCAAGAACTTGGGCCATCCTTCACTGCTTTGGCAGGCCACGGAAGAGAGCTGGACTGGAAGAGGAGCAACCAAGACTAGAAACGAGGCCCATACGGGATGCCAGTGCTGCAGGCAGAGGGTTAACCTAGTGTGCCATGGCACCAGCCCCCTATAGTTTATTCTTTTACTCACTGATTATTAAGCCATTGATTATTTTACATTAATTCTTTCACTTCACTAAGCTAGTACTATGTTTTAAGTTTAGAAAGGAAATATGAAGGGACTTCCAAAAGATTGTAAAAATAAATTAAACATCAGCAGTATTGTTTGTAGCAGGTCAGGCCGCCGCCTATAATTCTGGCATCCCATATGGGTGCTGGTTCCTGTCCTGGTTGTTCACTCAATTCAGTTCCCTGCTAATGGCCTAGGAAAGTAGGCGAATATGGCCCACAGTGCTTGGGCCCATGCCACCCACATGCGACACCCACATGCACCTCCTGGTTTATCACTTTGGCCTGACCCTGCCTTAGCCATTGTGGCCTTATAGGGTGTAAAGTAGCAGATGCAAGATCTTCGGCATGTGTATGTGTGTACGTGTTTCTCTCTCTTTCTTTGTAACTTTCAAAATAAATAAATCTTTTTAAAATCAGTAAACAAATAAAATTAAAATAGAATTATTTTGTTACAAGATATTGTGAAATACATGCGGAGTATTCTTATAATATTCATTTCCATGAACTTTTTGAAGACTCCGTCCTAACTCTCCAACATGTTATTTTAGACATATGAAGAAATCAATTGGCCGGCACCACTGCTCACTAGGCTAATCCTCCGCCTTGCAGCGCCGGCACACCAGGTTCTAGTCCCGGTTGGGGCGCCGGATTCTGTCCCGGTTGCCCCTCTTCCAGCCAGCTCTCTGCTGTGGCCCGGGAGTGCAGTGGAGGATGGCCCAAGTGCTTGGGCCCTGCACCCCATGGGAGACCAGGAGAAGCACCTGGCTCCTGCCATCGGGTCAGCGTGGTGCGCCGGCCGCGGCAGCCATTGAAGGGTGAACCAACAGCAAAAGGAAGACCTTTCTCTCTGTCTGTCTCTCTCACTGTCCACTCTGCCTGTCAAAAAAAAAAAAAAAAAGAAATCAATTATTTGGAGGTGCTTAATATCTATTAATGATCTGATGAACTAGATCAGAGAAATTCTATTTAAAATTTCAGTAGAGTGGAGTACAATTTTCACAGTGCTTAGTCATTCCATTTCAGAGTGCTGTGTTCAAATCCAGCCTATATTGCTTTGGACTCAGCTTCCTGATAATGCACACACTGGGAGGTATCAGATGATTAGTAAGTACTGAGTTCCTTGACACCCATATGTAAGACCTGGATTCAGTTACAGGCTTCAGGATTTGAGCTGGCTCAATCTTGGCTATTCAGGCATTTGGGGAGTGAACTAGTGAATGGTGAATCTATTTTCATCTGTCTCTCTGCATTGCAGATGAAATGAAAACACACAAAATTTCAATAGAAATGGGACATTATAATATGTGAATAGCTCACCTTAAATTTATATTATATTTCATATTCATATAAGCATGTTTATTTAACAGTTGATTCCAGCACTACACATACTTGAAATAATTAAGAGCAGAGGTCTGTCCTTAAACCACAATGGACTTGTGCAGGCCTAGCCGCAGGTATAGTTGTTGATCCTGCTGACTTTCACAATAGTAGAAGGATTTCTTTGTCAAGTTTTGCATTGTTCAGTTTACAAGGAGCATTACATTGGAGTACCAAGTAATTGATATCTTTGTGCTTTTTGCCATTGTTGCAATACAGATCCAACATCACAAGTTTAGGGGTTAACTGTAATAAATGTTTGAGAAACAGTAACATATTCATCCTAATCTGCTACTTGACACTCAGGAGTCAGTAGACAATATTTTGTTGAACATAAATGAATAGCCACTTGACTCTAGAGATTGTCCTTAAAACTGAAAATCTCAATGCAATGTAGTACTTTTTTTCAAGTTGTCAGAGAAGTGACTTAGAAATGGTTGTTTCAAGAAAGAAAGAATCTGATAGCCATTTAGTATTCTAAAGAACACTTCAAATCCTATCTGTAATTTAGAGGCAGGAATAATAAATACTATGTAACTTTCTTACCAGGGCACAAGCAATCTGACCAATGAACCTGTGAGTGGACACAGTCTATTCATTTGTTTCTGAATGGGGATGGCAACATGTTTGCTCATTTCTTGTCAATCCCACAATCAAACCACAGTTAGCATATTATAATACAATTTACACTTGTATATTAATATCCATCCAGAAACACTAGAAAAATATTCAAGTGTATTTTTCTTTCAATGGCTCAAACTAGATCCCAATTACACTTTTTTTAATTTTTATTTTGTTTTTAAATTTTATTTAATGAATATAAATTTCCAAAGTACAGCCCATGGATTACAATGGCCTCCCCCCCATAACGTCCCTCCCACCTGCAACCCTCCCCTTTCCCACCTCCCCTTTCCCACTCCCTCTCCCCTTCCATTCACATCAAGATTCATTTTCGATTCTCTTTATATGCAGAAGATCAGTTTAGCATACATTAAGTAAAGATTTCAACAGTTTGCTCCCACACAGAAACATAAAGTGAAAAATACTGTTTGAGTACTAGTTATAGCATTAAATCTCAATGTACAGCACACTAAGGACAAAGATCCTACATGAGGAGTAAGTGCACAGTGACTCCTGTTGTTGACTTAACAAATTGACACTCTTGTTTATGGCATCAGTAATCACCCTTGGCTCTTGTCATGAGCTGCCAAGGCTATGGAAGCCCCGGAGTTCACTGACTCTGATCATATTTAGACAGGGCCATGGTCAAAGTGGTAGTTCTCTCCTCCCTTCAGAGAAAGGTATCTCCTTCTTTGATGACCCCGTTCTTTCCACTGGGATCTCACTCGTGGAGATCTTTCATTTAGGTTTTTTTTTTTTTTTCCCCCAGAGTGTCTTGGCTTTCCATGCCTGAAATACTCTCATGGGCTTTTCAGCTGGATCCGCATGCCTTAAGGGCTGATTCTGAGGCCAGAGTGCTGTTTAGGACATCTGCCATTCTATGGGTCTGCTGTGTATCTCACTTCCCATGTTGGATGGTTCTCTCCCTTTTTTATTCTATCAGCTAGTATTTGCAGACACTATTCTTGTTTATGTGATCCCTTTGGTTCTTAGTCCTATCATTATGATCAATTGTGAACAGAAATTGATCACTGGGACTAGTGAGATGGCATTGGTACATGCCACCCTGATGGGATTGAATTGGAATCCCCTGGTATGTTTCTAACTCTACCGTTTGAGGTAAGTCAGCTTGAGCATGTCCCGAATTGCACATCTCTTCCCTCTCTTATTCCCACTCTTATATTTAACAGCAATCACTTTTCAGTTAAGTTTCAGCACTTAAGAAGAATTGTGTATTGATTACAGTATTCAACCAAAAGTATTAAGTAGAACAAACAAAAAAAAAATACTAAGAGGGATAACATATTAAGTTGTTCATCAACAGTCAGGGCCAGGGCTGATCAAGTCACCGTTTCTCATAGTGTTCCCAATCACACTTTTTTAAGATTTATTTATTTTGAAAGTCAGAGTTACAGAGAGAGAGAGAGAGAGAGAGACAGAGGGACAGAGAGACAGAGAGATCTTTCATCCCCTGGTCCACTCTGCAGATGGAAGCAACAGTCAGTGTTGGCCCAGACGAAAGCTAGGAGCAAGGAACTTCATTCAAGTCTCTCATGTGGGTGGCATTGGTCCAAAGACTTGGATCATATTTCTATCACAGGCCATTAGCCAGGAGCTGGATCAGAAATACATCAGCTGAAACTGGAACTGGCACTCTATGGAAAACCAGCATTGCAGTTGATGGATTTACCTACTATGCTACAATACCAGACCCACATTCACAAATGTTATAACAAGCTAGCGTGAGTTTACTTGATGAAAAAAATATGAAATCTGCTAGTTTTTTTAAAATATGCATTTTCCAAGAACTTTTTGATGATTTATAATATAATTGGATTACATTGATCAGACATACACACATGCACACAAATGTTTATGTGCATATACTCTTCATCTCTAATTAATAAGCTGGGCTTCATTACAAACCTTAAATAATTCTTCAATTTATTTATATGCAACATGAATATTTGAGAATTTGCTGGAACTCTACAACTTCTGATACATTTACAAATACCAATTGGGCAAATACCAATTGTACATTTACTAAAGCAATTTGAAACAATTCATGAATAGCATATTTTATATTGGTAAATTGTGTGTAATGATATTTGAAAAACTGTTGAGCAAAGAATATGAATTATGCAGTAGATAGTAGTAAGTGAGTAATGAGACATAACCTACTTACCCTTCTAATGTAGTAGACGGTTTATAAGATGTCTTCCAGGTGGTATATTGTGACACACTAAATTCATGAACTGTTTATCATCCAGACTGATATCAGAAGGATATGACAGCACAACATATGGGATATAAAATTCTTCATAAGACATTACATACTGATGAAGAAGGTTTCAGGCTATTTCCTAACTCTGTTTAGAATAATTAGAACATTTATCTTTAATTTGAAGCCACACTTACTTTTAACGTGTAATATTCACACATTATCTTTTCTTCCAAACAATGTATATGGTTTTTATTTTGATGTTATAAAGTGTTCAAGGAAGGCTTTATGAGTAATTTATAAAGAAATTCTATATACAAAAGTGAATTGTTGGTGAATGCTATGAATACCAAACATTTTTAAAGATTCATGCATATGGGTAAGTTTGGTATGGTTATTTTATTTAGTAAAGAATATTCTGAAATGCTGAGGTCATCCAATTTATCTAAACCAGCCTATTTTTAAAGCAAATTCATGAATATGTTATTGATATTGCTTTGACAAGGCCTAAGGAAACCAAAAACACCAAAATGTAAATTTGAATTTTTTTAAAAAACAGGCATTTTCTGATTTCATAAAAATAACCACTTTCTCAAGGTTTATATGTACAAAAATTGCTACAAATTTCATATTATTCATCTCAGAAAATACGATTTTGAGTTTTATTTATTTTAGAATATTTTCAGATGATAATTCCAATGTATAAGTAGCTGACAATCTGGAAAGCTGTAAAGCAACAGTATTTTGTTCCCCAAAGCGAAACTGAATGACCACCATTGCTCTTGCGATCTTAGGCTCCTTCATTCCTTCTCTGGTAATGGCTGGCCGGTGCATTACTACTCACTGGGGCAATGCCACTAATGCTGGGCTGCAATTGCTGCTGGAATGGCATCAAAAGACTTCTTCAGGCTATTATGCCAGGTATAAAGGAGAGACACAAGTTCAATCTGGACCCCTGACGTGCACCCCTCCAAGGTCTTGTCAGCTGCAATCTCTCTGAAAGCTTCTGTTCATCAGGCCTAGCCCACAGCAAATAGGAAATCCCAATAGGTAGTCTGTTCAGAAGAATACAAAAATCAGTAGAATTAGGGAGTTTATGGCAATCCAATCAATGAATGAAGCAACTTCCTAATTTTTATCTATTTTTTAAACATTGTATTTGGCTGCTATAGACGTCAGATCTGAAAATTCTTTGAAAAAGTAGCACTTACATTCTATCTGAATTTTCCTTACTGATCTTAAATTAATCTCTTTGTATAGCACAAGATTTTGGATATAAGGGGAATAAATTTTAACCAATGAAGCTGAATGTATATAGTTCAGTGTAAATAAACTTAATTACCATTTAAATTAAATGTTTCCTATAATGAAAAAACAAACTTTATTTTGTTACATCATAAACTATATTTCATAGTATTTGACATATACATACACTTGTCTACATTGCTTCACACATTAAAGATTTTTCATAAAATCCATTGACAAACTATTTTGTCTAAATACATTTAATTGCATTCTAAAGGAATAAATATTTGAGAGCACATAATAAATGATTTATTTATATTTTAAATAATTTTTATTTTATAATATGTTGATCTAAAACAATAGTAGTATAATAATAATATTTGGGGATGGCATTGTGGCATAATGTGTTAAGCCGCCACCCGCAATGCTGTAATCCCAAATGGGCACTGGTTGAAGTCCCAGCTACTCTGATTCCCATTCAGCTCCCTGCTAATGCACCATCAGTGGAGGCTAGCCCAATGCCTAGGGTCTCTACCCCACCTAGGAGAACCTAAAGAAGCACCTGCCTTCATGTTTCAGCCTGGCACTTCCCTGGCAGATGTGACCCAGTTTTGGAGTGAACCAATAGATGGAAGATCTCTCTCTCTGTCTCTCCCACTCTCTCTCTCTCTGTAACTCTTTCAAATAAATAATATAAATCTTTAAAAAATTATTATCAGTATAACTGTAATGTTCCAAACCAAAAGAAGAAATACATTTATGTAAGTATAAATAAAATATTAAAATATCAATTATATTATGGAAACAGATTTCTAAATGCAGAGGATAGAAACATTTCCTAAAACCTAGATAAAATACTACTGCTGCACATATTTCTTAAGCAATTCATTATTGCTTTGTTGACAACAGCCTATCTTTACCAACTTCCATGACTATTTTTATCTGGAGAGATAACCTTCTATCAGGGAGGCACGTAAGAGAGGGGACACATGAAACTCTAGGAGTCCAAGTGTAATCTCAAGATGACAGCTCAGAAAAACTGTCACCACTGGAAGAGTCAAATGCATAGATGGAATACTAGCATACCCTGCTCATTAATTACATTTTTCTTCCATTATAAATTTTATAAGCAATTAGAAAATTATATTATTATGACTCCATTTCAAATGTATATCAAATTAATTTCAAATTGATACATAATTGCATAAATTTTTATCATTTTTCAATTCATTGCTCCTTTCCAATCATTTTACTTTTCTCCTAATAAAAATTGAAATAAATATTTATGTGCATGAATGTACAAGAAATCTATTTGACCATCTTGATTGAGTTTTCACATAGACTTTACTTATCTGGCTTATTAGTGATGTGGATAAAAATAAGTATTACAGTTTTATAATAATGTGATGTCAAATTGATACATCTCTGAATTGACCTTTGTAAAGACTAGAAAAGCATGTTATTAGCAAAAGCATCCTCAATTAAATCTGCTTGCACATTTGCTATGAAAATATATAGATTCAGAGATGACAATTTTGCTGTGAATAAAACATACTGATTTTTTCTTCATACTACTGCTCTGAATCATATGAATACAAATTCACTTTTCCAGGGGTGATGGTTTGGTATAGTGGTTACGTTGACACTTGGGATGCCTACATTCCATACTGAAGTGCTTGTTTCATGTTCCTGCTACTCTGTTTCTGGTCCAGTTTCTGGCTAATGCACACCCATAGAAGCAGCAGATGTCAGCATAAGTATCTGGGTCCCTACCACCCCCCACATAAGAGCCTTGGATTCAGTTCTGGGCTCCTGGTTCCAGCCTGACTTGACCCTTGCTATTGCAGGTATTTGAGAAATAAATCATCAAATGGAAGATTTACTCCATCTACTTCTCTTTCCAATAAGATGAAACTTAATAATTTTTTTTAAAAATTCACTTTTGAAAACTTGTCATAGATGATAGAAATTATAAGATACACAGATATTTCAGTGGGTAATATTTATATGGGATTCAATTCACAACCAAAAAGCAGAAGTAAATTTGCAAAGTTTGCAAATCTGCAACAAATAGCAAATTTAAAAGTGTTTAGGAAATGTTGATGACTATAGGATTTATTAATTTTGATTTAGAATATTTTAATTGTACTTTTCTTAATATTAAGTAATGGTATACATTTTCCAATGAAAATGAAATCACCAGCATATATCATTTGAACTCATTTTGCACTTTTGCACGTACCACTATGGTAGCCTTTATTTCAAATTGACCAACTGAATTGCAGAAATGTTGCTTCATGTTCTGTAAATATTTTAGGAAAATTAAAGCTGGTAAAATTTCTAGTCTATTTTTTTCCTTCTCAATTCATGAGCTCATCGTTGAACAAATCATTACATATTGTGGTATCACTAAAAATATGGGTAAGATGGTGCAATGCTTTCAATGTTTGTCTAATCAAAAACCATGTTGAAATATAATTTGGATTATGACAATGATAAGATATGGTCTTTTGAGAAGTAATTAGGCCATAGGGGATGTACACCTATGCTTTCATAAAAGGGCAAATTGGGACCTCTTCCATCTCACCTTCCACCTCCTGATATGTGATGACACAGCAAGAAGAAATTCATCTTTGTAAACCTTCAATCCTGGACTTCACAGTACCCAGAAATGTGAAAAAATAAATTTCTGTTCATTATTAATTATTCTGTGTCTGATGTTCTGTTATAGAAGCACAAAACAGAACAATACAATAGTTATTCAAGGGGCGGAGCCAAGATGGCGGAATAGTGAGGGCGCGCACCGATAGTCCGGGAAAATTTAGTTTAATAAAAAGGGAGTTACGGTAGCCTCAGAAAAAAGAACCAGGAAAATATTGCAGAGGAAACTCTTCTGGATCGAGTGGCCGTGAATCGGAGGACCTACTGGGAGAACAAGGTCGCCCACCGCGCGGAAGCCGAGCTGCGGGACCGAGCCGCGGGACTGAGCCGCAGGAAGCCGCAGGGTCTGCGCGGCAGTGCTCGAAGGGGAGTGCGTGCCACACAGACAACAGCGGGCAGGCTTGGGACGTCCAGGGCTCCGAGTCCACACATCGGCGCTGGAAGGGGAGCGGACCTGCGTGGAGAGCATGGGAGCCCACAGTTCGGGACACCAGCGGCAGACTCAACACACCAGCGCTGGAACGCGAGGTGAGCCGAACCTCAATAGCCCGAGACACTGGCAGGCAAGCGGAGAGAGGAGACTAGAGGGAACGACCCCCGGTGGGGGGGGGAGTTCACCAGGCTAGCTGGAAGAGAGAGAGAGAAAAAAAAAAGGTGACTGGTACGGACACGGGTTTCTCTCTCTCCGCTCACCTCTCAAGGGTGAGCAAGACAAAGAGCAGGCGCCATCTTGGACATACGTCATAAGCAGAGCGACCTCAGGTCTGCACCTGCCCTGAGCCTAGCAGAAAAACCTGACTCTGGGCGGGGCGAATTAACAGGAGATTAGGACCTAGTAAATTTGTGGTGCTACTGAACTGAGACTGTGAAAAAAGAGACGGTGGGGGAGAGAACTCACGGAATTCACGTGAGCACTCTCCAGAGACGCTACAATTCCGTAACTTTGGCAACCCAGTGGGAGACTGAAGGAGAATCTGAGCCCACTCTGAGGGCCGAACAGATTCCCTGTGTGGCCCTTGGGAAAGAGCTTCCGATCTCTGGCTCCTGTGGGTATATCATTTGCCTGCTAACTACCTCCAACTTCATTCAGCTGTGCAGAATAACTTCCCTTTTGAATCAAAAAAAAAAAAAAAAAAAAAGAAAGAGAGAGAGAGAGAGGTTTACCACGCCTAACCTGGGAATGTCACATTTGGCACACCAAACAGAGCTCTCAGGCCACACCCATCTCAAGCCCTAAGGCTCCATCAAAAACAGATAGTCCACTTAATCTAGAGTCATAGTATAACAAGAAAAAGCACCACAGTGAAGAAACCAAATATCTCCAATATGCCAAATAACAAACGCAAAAACCGAGGTAATAAAAACAAGGAAGTCACCATGACGCCCTCAAATGAAAAAGACACCCCAATTCAAGATTATGAAGATGATGACATACAAGAAATGCAAGAAGCAGATCTCAAAAAATTGATAAGAACATTAAGAAGTTCTCAAAAACAAATTCTTGAACTACAGAAATCCTTAATGGACAAGATAGAAAATCTCTCTCGTGAAAATGAAATATTAAGGAGGAATCAAAATGAAACGAAACAACTAGTACAACAGGAAACTGGGATAGTGACTGAAGTGAAGAATTCAATAGATCAAATGAAAAACACAATAGAGAGCCTTACAAACAGAATGGGTGAAGCAGAAGAGAGAATATCGGACTTAGAAGACAGAGAAAGGAAAGGATACAGTCAGACCAAAGAAAAGAAGAGGAAATTAGAAATCTAAAACATATTGTCAGGAATCTTCAGGATACTATTAAAAAACCCAACATTCGGGTTCTAGGAGTTCCTGAAGGCATGGAGAGGGAGAAAGGATTAGAAGGCCTTTTTAGTGAGATATTAGCAGAAAATTTCCCAGGTTTGGAGAAGGACAGAGAAATCTAGTACAGGAAGCTCACAGAACCCCCAATAAACACGACCAAAAGAGATCCTCACCACGACACGTTGTAATTAAACTCTCCACAGTGAAACACAAAGAAAAGATCCTAAGATGTGCAAGAGAGAAACGTCAGATTACTCTCAGAGGATCTCCAATCAGACTCACAGCTGACTTCTCATCAGAAACCCTACAAGCTAGAAGGGAATGGCGAGATATAGCCTAGGTACTAAGAGAGAAAAACTGCCAGCCCAGAATATTATATCCTGCAAAGCTCTAATTTGTGAATGAAGGTGAAATAAAAACTTTCCATAGCAAACAGAAATTGAAAGAATTTGTTGCCATTCGTCCAGCCCTGCAAAAGATGCTTACAGATGTGTTACACACAGAAACGCAGAAACACGGTCATCAATATGAAAGAAGGTAAAGGAAGGAAACCTCACTGCAAACGATCACAGGGAATTCAAAGCATATATTAGAACTTATCTTTGGCAAATGGCAAGGCAAAGTTACCACTTATCATTAGTCACATTGAACGTGAATGGCCTGAACTGTCCAGTTAAAAGACACCGATTGGCTGATTGGGTTAAGGAACTAAAACCCATCTATTTGCTGCTTACAAGAAACACATCTTTCCAACAAAGATCCATACAGACTGAAAGTGAAAGGCTGGAAAAAGATATACCATGCCAACAGAAATGAAAAAAGAGCGGGCGTAGCCATCTTAATATCGGACAATGTGGGGAGCAACCCGGACTGGACTGAGTTACTGGAATTAAGACTTATTCTATGCATCTGCTCTCCCACAATATGGCGCTGGGAGAGGAGAAAACAGCTTCTACGCAGCTGCCTCTTGCCAACTTGAGTGATGACCTCCAGGAGCTGATCCTGCTCCTGATTGGAGGAGAGCAGCGTACTCGGCGTGTGGGCAGCCGAGTTAGGATTGGCGGAGGAGGACTATAAAGGAGGAAAGAGACGGCATGCACCAGGAACATCTAAGGGGAACATCTAGCTGAAGGAACACCTGTGCAGCCCCCGAGAGAGCCGGCCGGCGGTGTGCCGCTCCCCCGTGGAAGTGGGGAATGTGGCAGGGGGAACCGCCCTTCCACGGAGGTGGAAGGGACAGTAGCCAACCCGGGAAGAACCAGCAACAAACCCGGGGAGGGCCGAGCAGATGAAAGAACAGCGCAGGGTTTAGTGTCGTTCCTCCATGAAGAGGGGGAGCGACATAATGGTGCCGTGACTCGGATATGAAGCCTAGGCAGGGTCCAGTGTCGCTCCTCCATGAAGACGGGGAGCGACAGGACAACATAAACTTTACCACAAAAACTGTTAAGAGAGACAAAGAGGGACACTATATCATGATTAAGGGATCAATTCAACAGGAAGATATAACAATTATCAATGTATATGCACCTAACTACAGGGCACCAGTTTATCTAAAAGATTTATTAACGGACTTAAAGGGAGACTTAGACCCCAATACAATAGTATTGGGGGACTTCAATACTCCACTCTCAGAAATAGACAGATCAACAGGACAGAAAATCAATAAGGATACAGTAGATTTAAATGACACTATAGCCCAAATGGATCTAACAGATATATACAGAACTTTCAATCCTACAGCTAAAGATTTTACATTCTTCTCAGCAGTACATGGAACCTTCTCTAGGATTGACCACATACTAGGCCATAAAGCAAGTCTCAGCAAATTCAAAAGAATTAGAATCATACCATGCAGCTTCTCAGACCATAAAGGAATGAAGTTGGAAATTAGCAACTCAGGAATCCCTAGAGCATATGCAAACACATGGAGATTGAACAACATGCTCCTGAATGAACAATGGGTCATAGAAGAAATCAAAAGAGAAATCAAAAACTTTCTGGAAGTAAATGAGGATAACAGCACAACATACCAAAACTTATGGGACACAGCAAAAGCAGTGTTAAGAGGAAAGTTTATATCAATAGGTGCCTACATCAAGAAATTGGAAAGGCACCAAATAGATGAGCTTTCAATTCACCTCAAGGATCTAGAAAACCTACAGCAAACCAGACCCAAATCTAGTAGGAGAAGAGAAATAATTAAAATCTGAGAAGAAATCAACAGGATTGAATCAAGAAAAACATTACAAAAAATCAGCCAAACGAGGAGCTGGTTTTTTGAAAAAATAAACAAAATTGACACCCCATTGGCCCAACTAACTAAAAAAAGAAAAGACCCAAATCAATAAAATCAGAGATGAAAAAGGAAACATAACAACAGACACCACAGAAATAAAAAGAATCATCAGAAATTACTACAAGGACTTGTATGCCAGCAAACAGGGAAACCTATCAGAAATGGATAGATTCCTGGACACATGCAACCTACCTAAATTGAACCAGGAAGACATCGAAAACCTAAACAGACCCATAACTGAGACAGAAATTGAAACAGTAATAAAGGCCCTCCCAACAAAGAAAAGCCCAGGACCAGATGGATTCACTGCTGAATTCTACCAGACATTTAAAGAAGAACTGACTCCAATTCTTCTCAAACTATTCAGAACAATCGAAGAAGAGGGAATCCTCCCAAATTCTTTCTATGAAGCCAGCATCACCTTAATTCCTAAGCCGGAAAAAGATGCAGTACTGAAAAAGAATTGCAGACCAATATCCCTGATGAACATAGATGCAAAAATCCTCAATAAAATTCTCGCCAATAGAATGCAACAACACAGCAGAAAGATCATCCACCCAGACCAAGTGGGATTTATCCCTGGTATGCAGGGATGGTTTAATGTGCGCAAAACAATCAATGGGATACACCACATTAACAGACTGCAGAAGAAAAACCATATGATTATCTCAATAGATGCCGAGAAAGCATTTGATAAAATACAACACCTGTTCATGATGAAAACTCTAAGCAAACTGGGTTTGGAAGGAACATTCCTCAATACAATCAAAGCAATCTATGAAAAACCCACAGCCAACATCCTATTGAATGGTGAAAAGTTGGAAGCATTTCCACTGAGATCTGGTACCAGACAGGGATGCCCACTCTCACCACTGCTATTCAATATAGTTCTGGAGGTTCTAGCCAGAGCTATTAGGCAAGAAAAAGAAATTAAAGGGATACAAATTGGGAAGGAAGAACTCAAACTATCCCTCTTTGCAGATGACATGATTCTTTATTTAGGGGACACAAAGAACTCTACTAAGAGACTATTGGAACTCATAGAAGAGTTTGGCAAAATAGCAGGGTATAAAATCAATGCACAAAAATCAACAGCCTTTGTATACACAGACAATGCCATGGCTGAGGAAGAACTTCTAAGATCAATCCCATTCACAATAGCTACAAAAACAATCAAATACCTTGGAATAAACTTAACCAAGGACGTTAAAGATCTCTACGATGAAAATTACAAAACCCTAAAGAAAGAAATAGAAGAGGATACCAAGAAATGGAAAAATCTTCCATGCTCATGGATTGGAAGAATCAATATAATCAAAATGTCCATTCTCCCAAAAGCAATTTATAGATTCAATGCAATCCCAATCAAGATACCAAAGACATTCTTCGCAGATCTGGAAAAAACGGTGCTGAAATTTATATGGAGGCACAAGAGACCTCGAATAGCTAAAGCAATCTTGTACAACAAAAACAAAGCCGGAGGCATCACAATACCAGATTTCAGGACATACTACAGGGCAGTTGTAATCAAAACAGCATGGTACTGGTACAGAAACAGATGGATAGACCAATGGAACAGAATTGAAACACCATAAATCAACCCAAACATCTATAGCCAACTTATATTTGATAAAGGATCTAAAATTAATTCCTGGAGCAAGGACAGTCTATTCAATAAATGGTGCTGGGAAAATTGGATTTCCATGTGCAGAAGCATGAAGCAAGACCCCTACCTTACACCTTACACAAAAATCCACTCAACATGGATTAAAGACCTAAATCTACGACCTGACACCATCAAGTTACTAGAAAACATTGGAGAAACCCTTCAAGATATTGGCACAGGCAAAGAATTTCTGGAAAAGACCCGGGAGGCACAGGCAGTCAAAGCCAAAATCAACTATTGGGATTGCATCAAATTGAGAAGTTTCTGTACTGCAAAAGAAACAGTCAGGAGAGTGAAGAGACAACCGACAGAGTGGGAAAAAATATTTGCAAACTATGCAACAGATAAAGGGTTAATAACCAGAATCTACAAAGAGATCAAGAAACTCCACAAAAACAAAACAAACAACCCACTTAAGAGATGGGCCAAGGACCTCAATAGACACTTTTCAAAAGAGGAAACCCAAATGGCCAACAGGCACATGAAAAAATGTTCAAGGTCATTAGCAATCAGGGAAATGCAAATCAAAACCACAATGAGGTTTCACCTCACCCCAGTTAGAATGGCTCACATACACAAATCTACCAACAACAGATGCTGGCGAGGATGTGGGGAAAAAGGGACACTAACCCACTGTTGGTGGGAATGCAAACTGGTCAAGCCACTATGGAAGTCAGTCTGGAGATTTCTCAGAAACCTGAATATAACCCTACCGTTCGACCCAGCCATCCCACTCCTTGGAATTTACCCAAAGGAACTTAAATTGGCAAACAAAACAGAGGTCTGCACCCTAATGTTTATTGCAGCTCAATTCACAATAGCTAAGACCTGGAACCAACCTAAATGCCCATCAACGGTAGACTGGATAAAGAAATTATGGGATATGTACTCTTTAGAATACTATACCGCAGTAAGAAACAACGAAATCCAGTCATTTGCAACAAAATGGAGGAATCTGGAACACATCATGCTGAGTGAAGTAAGCCAGTCCGAAAGGGACAAATACCATATGTTCTCCCTGATCGGTGACAACTGACTGAACACCAAAAAAAGGAAACCTCCTGAAGTGAATTCTGTAGTTAATACAGTTATTCTTAAGTGTTGAAAATTAACTGAAATGTGATCCCTGTTAAACATAAGAGTGGGAATAAGAGTGGGAAGAGATGTACAATTTGGGACATGCTCAAGCTGACTTGCCCCAAATGGTAGAGTTAGAAACATACCAGGGGATTCCAATTCAATCCCATCAAGGTGGCATGTACCAATGCCATCTCACTATTCCAAGTGATCAATTTCAGTTCACAATTGATCATAATGAAAGGACTAAGAGTCAAAGGGAGCACATAAACAAGTCTAGTATCTGCTAACACTAACCGATGGAATAAATAAAGGGGAGAGTGATCCAACATGGGAAGCGAGATACACAGCAGACTCATAGAATGACAGATGTCCTAAATAGCACTCTGGCCTCAGAATCAGCCCTAAAGGCATTCGGATGTGGCTGATAAGCCCATGAGAGTATTTCAGGCATGGAAAGCCAAGACACTCTGGCAAAAGATCTCTGTGAGTGAGATCCCAGTGGAAAGAACAGGCCTTCAAAGAAGGAGGTACCTTTCTCTGAAGGGAGGAGAGAACCTCCACTTTGACTATGACCTTGTCTAAACAAGATAAGAGTCGGAGAACTCAGAGGGCTTCCATAGCCTTGGAAACTCATGACTGGAGCATAGGGAGATTACTGATGCCGTAGACAGGAGTGTCAATTGGTAAAGTCAACAACAGGAGTCACTGTGCACTTACTCCTCATGTAGGATCTCTGTCCTTAATGTGCAGTGCATTGAGATTTAATGCTATAACGAGTACTCAAACAATATAATTCACTTTGTGTTTCTATGGGGGTGCAAACTGTTGAAATCCTTACTTAATGCATACTAAACTGATCCTCTGTAAAAAAAAAAAAAAAGAAAAAAAGAAATTATCAATTCCCAACTTGACTCTCACTGGGATTAAACATGACAATAGGTCTGCTCTGATTGCATCATCAATTAAAAAAAAAAGTCATCTATTATTTTTCACTTTATGTTTCTGTGTGGGAGCAAACTGTTGAAATCCTTACTTAATGTATACTAAGCTGATCTTCTGTATATTAAGATAATTGAAAATGAATCTTGATGTGAATGGAAGGGGAGAGGGAGTGGGAAAGGGGAGGGTTGTGGGTGGGAGGGACGGTATGTGGGGGAAGCCATTGTAATCCATAAGTCGTACTTTGGAAATTTATATTCATTAAATAAAAGTGTAAAAAAAAAACAATAGTTATTAAAGTAAAAAAAAAAACAAAAAAATGTTTTATATTGATGTTTCTTAAGTTTTCTTTTGAATTTGTCAAAAAATTTAAGATCATCTTTTTATAATTTCTATACTAACAATGATTTATATTACTGTAATCAATCTGAAATGTAAGTTAATATTTAAAACATAGCTATTAAAGTAAATTCCCAAAGTTTCTGATTCAAAACCATATTACGTCATCATGTGGATGCAGAGAGTTTGATCTCATCATAGGTTCATGTATTTCTGTTTAAATATAACACTTATTACCGGGATGGTTCGCCAAATGATGGTGAAGGTATTTAGATCTTTTGTATAAGCTGTTCCTCCCACAAAACATTACACTCTCTTTTCAAAATAGGGCTAAAATATAGCTTACAGATATGTTGTGATTGATTCTCCTTTTGCTTTTATTGGTATCATCTCAAAGAAATACTTGCCATAAAAAAAAGAAATAATTGCCATAGATGATTTTAATCTATATGACAGACAAGATATTTGTTATGACCATTCTTAAAGAAAGCATCCAGAAAGAATAATTTTATATATTTACAAAATTCTTTTTATATTAAATACAATTAATTATAGTAGTGAGGCTTTAATATTGATGATACTAACAGAGAAGGTCTTTAAAGTGTTCACAGAAATGTGTATGGAAAAGCCATGGCTAGACTGAAAAATTTTGCACCAAAATAAACTTACCATTTAATTCCACTTTTCCATTAAGTATATTATGCATTTTTCCATTTAAGAATTCAAAAATAAATAAAACTATTGTATGTAAAATTGGTGTATGTTGATAGGACTCAAAATGCTGATAAGCTTTGATGGAGAACCAAGACAGTTTTGCTATTTTTTTGTTTTTAAGATTTTCACTTACTTATTTGAAAGGAAGTTAAAGAGAGAGAGGAAGAGATATACCTTCGATCCTCTAGTTTTCTCCCCAGATGGCTGCAGCAGCCAAAGCTGGGCCAAACCAATGCCAGGAGCCAGGAGATTCTTCGGGTCTCCTACATGGGTGAGGGGCCCTAGCACTTGGGCCATCTTCCACTGCTTTCAGGGCCATAGCAGAGAGCTGGATTGGAAAAGGAGCAGCTGGAACTCAAACCAGTGCCCATATGGGATGCAGGCATTGCAGCGGGCAGCTTTACCTGCTACACCACAATGCAAGCCCCTCTATTAAGGTTTTTTTTTTTTTAAATTATTTTATTTGTTTGAAAGACAGAGTTACAGAGAGAAGTAGAGCCAGAGAGTGAGAGAGGTCTTCCATTCTGCTGGTTCACTCCCCAAGTGACTGCAACGGACAGAGCTGAGCTGATCCGAAGCCATGAGCCAGGAGCTTCTTCCAGGTCTGCCACATGGGTGTAGGGGCCCAAAGACTTGGGCCATCTTCTACTGCTTTCCCAGGCATAACAAGAAGCTGGATTGGAAGTGGAGCAGCCAGGACTCAAACTGGCGCCCCTAT
Source organism: Oryctolagus cuniculus (assembly GCF_051225735.1). Lineage (NCBI taxonomy): Eukaryota > Metazoa > Chordata > Mammalia > Lagomorpha > Leporidae > Oryctolagus > Oryctolagus cuniculus. The sequence continues at coordinate 60,583,124 of NC_142874.1, read as the reverse complement.
GGGATGCCGGCATTGCAGGCTGGGGCTTTAAACCGCTGTGCCACAGTGCCAGCCCCATCTATTAAGGTTTTATATGTAGATATGTGTGGTGCTACTCAGGTCTTTAAGTTTGTAAATATATATCAAAGTTACAATTAAAGTGTGCATGTTACTCTATATAGGATATTCTTCAATTAAAAAATAATTTAAAATAGGATACAGTAGCACATCAAGGAATCAACAACAGATCATCCAGTAATAGAAATAATAAATAGATACCAAAAGATTTATAATTACCCATCATTGATTATTATTTATATATATAAAACTATATATTAATAATAATTTATATATCTACTTCATGTATTTAAAGAAAAAATATGACAACATGGTGAAAAATTAGATTACATGGAACTCACAGTGAGAACAATGAGATATTCAAATGATGTAAATAACTGAGATATTCAAATGATGTAAATAACAATGAGATAGTCAAATAATGTTAATAGCAGCAATATTGAAATAATAAATAAATACATTTGAACAAACCAGTATTTACAGTTAGAGTAACACGGAAATATATTTTTTCATCTAATGCTCACTACAAAGTATATGAATAAAATACCAAAAACAATATTATTGAGGAGAAATCATAACATAATTTAATTAACATATCAAAGACACTGTTTCAGATGAGGATATAACATTTGCTTTCATGTCTAGAAAATTGATTTGTGAATAAAAGCATGCTATTTAGGATACATACACATGCAATAAAATTGTAAGTTAAATGAATCAAAATACAAAATTCTGAACTCTGAGGATCGTGAAGGAGCCTAGGGTGTACCTCAAAGGTTTGCTTTTAAAGATGTATCTATTTGAAAGGCAGAACATTAGAGAGATAGATGGTGACACAGAGAGATTTGATTGAAGATTTTTAATCTACTGGTTTATTCCCCCAAAAGTCTGCAACAACCAGAGCTGGATCATACTGAAGGAGGAGAAGAAGGAGAATAAATTAGAAAAAAATTGAAAACAGTGTCTGAGATTTATGGGATGCCATCAAATGACCTAACATACAGGTCTTAGGAGTTCCTGAAGGTTTAGAAAGAGAGAATGGATTAGAAGGCCTATACAGTGAAATAATAATGAAAACTTACCAAATTTGGAAAAACAAAGGGACATCCAAGTACAAGAAGCACAAATAAATCCTAACACACATCACTAGAAAAAAATCTTCACCATGACACATTCTAGTCAAACTTTCAACTGTAAAACATTAAGAAAAGATACTAAAATGTGCACTAGAGAAATGCCAGACTACCTTCAATGGATCTCCAATTAGACTGACAAGTGATTTCTCACAAGAAAACATACAGGCTAGGAGAGAATGGAAAGACATAGCCCAAGTCTTAAAAGAAAAAAAAAAAAAAAACTAAGCCAAAATACTGTACCCTGCAAAGCTCTCATTTATGAATGAAGATGAAATAAAAACCTTCTACAACAAACAGAAAGTAACACAATTTTTCACCACTCACTCAGCCTTACAAATAATGATTAAGGATGTGCTACACACAGAAACACAGAAAGATCATAATCATTATGAAAGAATAATAAAGCAGAAAATCACCCAGTAAAAGTACAAAGGAAATCCAAAGAAAACAATAGGAATATTTATGGAAAAATAGCAGGGCCAAGTCACTACTTATCAATAGTAACTTTAAATGGATATGACCTAAATTCTCCAATTTAAAAATACAGACTGGCTGAATATATTGAAAAACATGACCCAACTGTTCGCTGCCTTTAAGAAATACACTTCAACAACAAAGATAAATGCAGACTGAAAGTTAAAGTAAGGAAAAAGATACTCCATAATAACATTAACAAAAAGATCAAATGTAGCCCTCCTAATATCAGGTATAATTGACTTTATAGAAAAAGACAATTAAAAGAGACAAAGAAGGTCATTATGTAATGATTAATAGCTCAATTCAACAGGAAATTGTGACTACAATAAATGTACATGAACCCAGTGCCTTGGCACATGGCTATTTAAGTCAAATGTTAATGGATCTAAAGGGAGACATAAACTCCAATTTAATAGCAACTGGGGACTTCAACAACCTACTTTTATCAATGGAGAGATCAACTGGACAGAAAATCAACAAAGAAACAACAGGGCTAATCTATACTATGGACCAAATAGACCTAACTGATACCTACAGAATATTTCATTTCACTGTTGCAAAATACACCTTCTTTTCATCAGTGCATGGAACATTCTCGAGGATAGACCAAAAACTGAACTCCTATCATGCATCTTTTCTGATGACAAGGGAATGAAGCTGGAAATTAACAACCTAAGAATCTCTAGAAAACATGCAAACACAGGAAGACTGATCATTGCTCTCCCAAATAAAAAGTGATTCCTAGTAGAAATGAATAAGAATATAAAAAAATTCCTGGAAAAGAATGAGATGACAATATAGGATATTAAAACCTATGGATTCAGCAATAGCAGTGTTAAGAAGGTTTTATAACAATTAGTGCCTTCATCAAGAAATTTGAAAGGCATCAAATAAAACAGCTATAAATGTATCTCCTTTTTTTTTTTGGACAGGCAGAGTGGACAGTGAGAGAGAGAGATAGAGAGAAAGGTCTTCCTTTACCGTTGGTTCACCCTCCAATGGCCGCTGAGGCCGGCGCACCGCGCTGATCTGAAGCCAGGAGCCAGGTGCTTCTCCTGGTCTCCCATGGGGTGCAGGGCCCAAGCACTTGGGCCATCCTCCACTGCACTCCCGGGCTATAGCAGAGAGCTGGACAGGAAGAGGAGCAACCGGGACAGAATCCAACACCCCAACTGGGAATAGAACCAGGAGTGCCGGCGCCGCAGGCTGAGGATTAGCCTAGTGAGCCGCAGCCATATAAATGTATCTCAATGACCAAGAAAAACACAAACCAAACCCAAAATTATTGAGGAAAGAAAGAATTAACATTAGAGAAGAAATAAAAAAGATTGAAACCAAAAAAACAATCCAAAGATCACTGAAATAAAGAGCTGATTTAAAAAAAAAAAAATCAACAAAATTGATTGAGTCAACTAACCAAAAAAAACCATTCACTTCTTGAAAACCAGTTTTAAGAAAAGGAGTGTTCTGTGCTTAGTGGCACGTGCCCAAATACCAACCTGCTGCGTTCTCACTCTTCTCCCTGTGAGGTTCCTGCTGCATTGCCCTGTACCCAGCCATTAGGGCCCGTGACCAAGACTGCCCTTAGCTGCCCCTGCGCACACCAGAGGCCCACCAGGCCCGGAGGCCTCATGCTGTTCTTGGAGGAATTGTGGAAAGCAAGAACAGAGAGTCACGCCTGGCCCATCCGGTCACTTCATGGCAGTTGCAGCTTGGGGGAGTGTCGCTCCCCCTCTTCGTGGAGGAACGACACAGGACCCTGCGCTGTTCTTTCGTCTGCTCGGCCCTCCCCGGGTTTGCTGCTGGTCCTTCCCGGGTTGGCTGCTGGTCCTTCCACCTCCGTGGAAGGGCGGCTCCCCCTGCCACATTCCCCACTTCCACGGGGGAGCGGCACACTGCCGGCCGGCTCTCTTGGGGGCTGCACAGGTGTTCCCCTTAGATGTTCCTGGTGCATGCCGTCTCTCTCCTCCTTTATAGTCCTCCTCCGCCAATCCTAACTCGGCTACCCACACGCCAAGTATGCTGCTCTCCAATCAGGAGCAAGTCCTACAGTTTATTGGCTGAACTGGAGGCAGCTGCGTAGAAGCTGTTTTCTCCTCTCCCAGCGCCATATTGTGGGAGAGCAGATGCATAGAATAAGTCTTAATTCCAGTAACTTAGTCTAGTCCGAATTGCTCCCCACAGGGGAGCAGCTCCCTCAAAGCTATTTCTTAACCTTGAGAATTCTAAGAGTTACTTTGCTGGGGCCCGGGCCCAGGAAGCGTGTCCCTCGTTCACCACAGCTCAGGCACATGGGGAGTAAGAAGTGGCACAGGGCTGTGTGTGGAGGTGTGGGCTGGCGATGCACAGGGTGGAAAAGCAGGTTGATGAAGTCGCCTTACTGAGACTCATTCCTGGAGTCAGCTGGGCACAAGTAGTAAAGAAGATTCCTACGACAGATACAGTGTTCTCAGCTCAGAGCAAACATAGCTCCCACAGGAAGAGTGAGTGCCAGGGTAAGCAGACTGAATACAGTTCTGTACCAGGACGTGCCCCTCAACCCCGGAAACGGCTTCTCCCGGCTCCCCAGTGGTGAGGAACAGCCGCTGTTCTCCGCTGACCTGAGCCTGTCCTTGAGCTCTTCACTTCTGAGGAGGCTGCCTCCCAGCACGCCCTGGGCAGAGGGAGGGAAGGCGTCTACTTCACTTGAAAGGGGCTCTCCACAGCTTCCCGTTGGTCTCCAGGTTTGGCCAAGGTTGCCCTCTGTGTGCCCATCCCCTCTGCCTCAGTGTGTCCTTGTAACATCAGCTAGTGTCATACAAAGGGCAAGGGAAGCACACACACACACAGAACTCTTGCTGGTCAGAGATTCCCTGAGTGTCTGTCCTCACCCAAGCCTGATCCATGTGCCTGTGTTGTGAACTATGGGACTCTGGAGAGCGATGGGGTGGGGACGGGGAAGTGTAGTTCTGTGAATGCCTGTGATTCTTCTGTTCCTGTTGGGGTCTGTTCTTAGGGAAGGGTAGGGGGAGCTTGACCTTGCGTCTTCATCAATAAACTCATTTACACAAAAAATAAAAAAAAAAATTAAAAAAAGAAAAGGAGTGTTCTGGTGCTGCCACTGTGGCATAGTAGGTAAAGCCACTGCCTGCAGTGCCAGCATCACATATGGGCACTGGTTCAAGTCCTGACTGCTCCATCCTGATTCAGCTCTCTGTTGTTTTCTGGAAAAGCAGTAAAAGATGGTCCAAGTCCTTGGGCCTCTGCACCCACGTGGTAGACCCATAAAAAGCTCCAGGATCCTGGCTTCAGATTGGCATGGCTCTGGCCATTGTAGCCAATTGGAAAGTGAACCAGTGAATGGAAGACCGCTCTCTCTCTCTCTCTCTCTGCCTTTCCTTCTCTCTTTGTGTAACTCTAATTTTCAAATAAATAAATCTTAAAAAAATAAAATCAGAGGTGAAAAAGGAAATTAACACAGAAATTTAGCACAGAACTAAAAACAATCATCAGGAATAAGTATAAACAGTTGTATGCCAACAATTTGGAAAATCTAGGAGAAATGGAAAATAAATTCCTGGACACATGCAATCTACCAAAGTTGAGACACAAAGTCATTGAAAACTTAAACAGACCAAAAATCATGACAGAGATTGGATCATAAATAAAGACCTTCCCAACATAGAAAGGCCTAGGACTAGATGGTCTCACTGCTGAATTCAGGTAGACTTTTAAAGAATAAAAATTCCAAATTTTCTCAACTATTCAAAACAATTGAAAATGAGAGAATCTTCCCAAACTTCTTCTATGGGACCAGCATCACTTAATTCCAAAACCAGAAAAAGGTAAAACAGAGAAAGAGAACTATAGATCAATAAAACTAATGAATATAAATGCAAAAATCCTCAACAAAATACTACCTAATTGAATCCAACAACATATCATAAGCATCTTTCACCCCAACCAAATTGGATTTATCCCTGTTATGCAGGGATGGTTTCACATTTCCAAATCAACAAGTATGATGCATCCCAGTCACAAACAGAAGAATAAAAACCATAGATTATCTCAATAGATACAGAGAAAGTATTTGATAAAATACAACATCCTTTCATTATGAAACTTTAAGCTAATTGGGTATAGAAGAAACATTTCTCAACACAATCAGGCAATATATGACATAAAAACAGTTGCATCATATTGAATGGGGAAATTTAAAAGCATTTCCACTAAGATCTGGAACCACACAAGAATTCACTGTTTCATCATTACTATTCAATAGAGTCCTGAAAGTTTTAGCTGGAGCCATTAGGCAGAATAACAAAATCAAATAGATACAAATTGTAAAGGAGGAAGTGAAATTATCCATGTATGCAGATGACCTGATTCTATATATGGGAACCAAAAGAATCCACAGGGAGGCTATTTGAACTCATAAGAGATTTTTGTAAGGTTGCAGTATATAAAAATAAACACACTAAATCAATAGCCTTTGTATATACAGGCTGAGAAAGGACTTCTAAGATCAATTTCATTTATAATAGTTACAAAAAAATTAAAAACCTTGCAATAAATTTAACCAAAGAGGTAAAAGATCTCAATGATGACAATTACAAAGCATTAAAGAAATAGAGGAAGACACACGCACACACACACACACACACATAAGGAAAAAATCTTTCAAGTACTTGGATGAAAAGAATTCATATAATCAAAATATCTGTACTACTGAAAGTAATTTACAGATTCAGTGCAATCCCAATCAAAACACCAACTGCATTCTTCCCAGATCTAGAAAAAAATGTCAAAAGTTATATGGAAACCTGAGATCCAAATTAGCTAAAGCAATTGTGGACAACAAAACCAAGCTGGAGGCATCACAATACCAGAATTCAAGACATACTACATGGCAGTTATAACCAAAAAAAAAACAGAAATGGGTACAATAATAGACATGTACACCAGTGGAAAGAATAGAATCCCCAGAAATCAATCCATGCATCTACAACTAAATAATCTTTGGCAAAAGAATTAAAATCAGTCCGTGGAGAAAGGACAGTGTCTTCAACATATGGTGCTGGGAAAATTGGATATCAGCATGCAAAAGTATGAAACAAGGCCCCTACCTTACAACTTATTAAAAAAGCAACTTAAAATGGATCAAGGATTGGGGGCAGTGCCATGGCTCATTAGGATAATCCTCCACCTGCAGTGCCGGCATCCGATATGGGCTCCGGGTTCTAGTCCCAGTTGCTCCACTTCCAGTCCAGCTCTCTGCTGTGGCCTGGGAGAGCAGTGGAGGATGGCCCAGGTTTTTGGACCCCTGCACCCGCATGGGAGATTGGGAAGAAACACCTGGCTCCTGGCTTCAGATCAGCGCAGCGCGGGCCATAGCAGCCATTTAGGGGGTGAATCAATGGAGAGAAGACCTTTCTCTCTCTCTCTCTCTGTAACTCTACCTGTCAAAAAAAAAAAAATGATCAAGGATCTAAATATCTGACCTGATACTGTCAAATTGCTAATGGAGAACATTGGGGAAACTCTGCAAGACATTGGCATGGGAAGACTTCTTGGAAAAGATGCCAGAAGCATAGGCAATCAAAGTAAAAAGAGACAAATGAGACTATATCAAGCAAAGAAGCTTCTGTAATGCAAAGGAAACACCTAACAATATGAAGATACAACAGACAGAATGGGAGAAAATATTTGCAAACTATGCATTTGATAAGGATTAATGCCCAGAATCTATTAAGAGCTCAAGAATTAAACAACAAAACAAACAATCCATTTAAGAAATGGGCAAAGGACTTGAACAGGCATTTTTCAAAAGAAGAAATTCAAAAGGCCAACAGACACTTGAAAAAATTTTCAAGATCAAGGACTAAGAGTCAAAGGGAGCACATAAACAAGTCTAGTACCTGCTAACACTAACCGATAGAATAAATAAAGGGGAGAGTGATCCAACATGGGAAGTGAGATACTCAGCAGACTCATAGAATGGCAGATGTCCTAAGTAGCACTCTGGCCTCAGAATCAGCCCTAAAGGCATTCCAATCTGGCTGAAAAGCCCATGAGAGTATTTCAGGCATGGAAAGCCAAGACACTCTGGCAAAAGATCTCTGTGAGTGAGATCCCAGTGGAAAGAACAGGTCTTCAAAGAAGGAGGTACCTTTCTCTGAAGGGAGGAGAGAACCTCCACTTTGACTATGACCTTGTCTAAACAAGATAAGAATCGGAGAACTCAGAGGGCTTCCATAGCCTTGGAAACTCATGACTGGAGCATAGGGAGATTACTGATGCCATAGACAGGAGTGTCAATTGGTAAAGTCAACAACAGGAGTCACTGTGCACTTACTCCTCATGTAGGATCTCTGTCCTTAATGTGCTGTGCATTGAGATTTAATGCTATAACGAGTACTCAAACAATATATTTCACTTTGTGTTTCTATGGGGGTGCAAACTGTTGAAATCTTTACTTAATGTATACTAAACTGATCCTCTGTAAAAAAAAAAAAAAAAAAAAAAAAAAAAAAAAGAAAAGAAATTATCAACTCCCAACTTGACTCTCACTGGGATTAAACATGACAATAGGTCTGCTCTGATTTCATCATCAATTAAAAAAATCATCTATTATTTTTCACTTTATGTTTCTGTGTGGGAGCAAACTGTTGAACTCCTTACTTAATGTATACTAAGCTGATCTGTATATTAAGATAATCGAAAATGAATCTTGATGTGAATGGAAGGGGAGAGGGAGTGGGAAAGGGGAGGGTAGTGGGTGGGAAGGACGGTATGTGGGGGAAGCCATTGTAATCCATAAGTCGTACTTTGGAAATTTATATTCATTAAATAAAAGTTAAAAAAAAAAAAGAATTGGAGCAGCTGAGACTTCAACCGGTTTCCATATGGGATGCCTGCACTGCAGACTGGGGCTTTAACCACTGAGCCACAGTGTTGGCCCCATAGTGTATTTTTTTACATGGTATTTAAGTTTAAAAAAAAAAAAAAGAAAGAGGATTTGGGGGTCGGTGCTGTGGCACATAGGGTAAAGCCACCGCCTGCAGTGCTGGCGTCCCATATGGACACAAGTTTGAGTCCCGGTTGCTCCACTTCTGATCCAACTCTTTGCTGTGGCCTAGGAAAGCAATTAAAGATGCCCAAATCCTTGGGACCCTACACCCATGTGGGAGACCCAGAAGAGGCTCCTGGCTTCTGGCTTCGGATCAACAGAGGATCAGCACAGCTTCAGCCATTGTGGCCAGTTGGGGAATGAATCAGCAGATGGAAGATCTCTCTTTGCCCCTCTTTCTCTCTCTGTGTAACTCTGTCTTTCAAATGAATAAATAAATCTTTTTAAAAAAGTAAAAAAAAAAAAAATTCAAGATCATTAATGATCAGGTTAATGCATATAAAATCCACAATGAGGTTTCACCTCACCTCAATTAGAATTGCCCTCTATAGTAATAAAAAAAAAAAAAAAACAATAAATGCTGGCAAGGATGTGGTGAAATAGGTTCCCTATCGCACTTTTGGTGAGAATGCAAATTATACAGCCATTGTGGAAGACAGTATGGAGATTCCTCAGAAAGCTGAAGAATTGATCTATTGTAAGACCCAGCCATCTTACTACTGACGATTTATCCAAAAGAAATGAAATCAGCTTATGAAAGAGTTTTCTATACCCCTATGTTTATTGCAGCTCAATTCATAATAGCTAAAGTATGGAATTAACCCAGATATTCATCAACCAATGGTTTTGAAACAAATGGAATGTGCATCATTATAAAACTTAAAGAAATAATAAGAAAGGATTAGGTAGTGTGGGAGCATGGGCTGGGAGGGAAGGCAAGTTGGGAAGTATCACTATGCTCCTAATTCTGTATACATGAAATTTGTTCATCTTATATAAATATAGAAAATTGTGAAAATGAGAGAAACAAACAGTATGGTATTAGCATGAAAAAAACAACTAACAGATCAATGGATCGAACAGAGAACCTGGAATTAATACATATACATACATACTGCCAACTGATTTTTGATGAACATTCCCACACCATACAATGGAGAAAGAATACTGTCTTCCATAAAGGATGCTGGCAAAAATGATAAAGAGTGACATTAGATACAAACATATGACCATATACAAAAATCAACTCTAGATCACTTAAAGACCAGAATTTAAGACCTGAGACTACGAATTTGCTGAAAGAAAATGAAGAGGAAATACTTTAAGATTTTGGTGTAGGTGATAGTTTCTTATATAAAACCCCCAAAGCATAGGAAACAAAAGCAAAACTAAACAAATGAGATCCTATCAAAGACAGAAACATAAATTTGCAAGCTACTTATCTGTCAAAGGATTATATCAGCAGCTCAAAAAATTCAGCAACAGAAACAAAAGTCAACAATTCCAGTTAAAAATTGGGGAAAGGACCTCAGCAGAGAGTTCTTAAAAGAAGAACAATACATCTTCATAATATGATGACATAGAAGAAATGCAAGAAGCAGATCTCAAAAAATTGATAAGAACATTAAGAAGTTCTCAAAAACAAATTCTTGAACTACACAAATCCTTAATGGACAAGATAGAAAATCTCTCTCGTGAAAATGAAATATTAAGGAGGAATCAAAATGAAACGAAACAACTAGTACAACAGGAAACTGGGATAGTGACTGAAGTGAAGAATTCAATAGATCAAATGAAAAACACAATAGAGAGCCTTACAAACAGAATGGGTGAAGCAGAAGAGAATATATCGGACTTAGAAGACAGAGAACAGGAAAGGACACAGTCAGACCAAAGAAAAGAAGAGGAAATTAGAAATCTAAAACATATTGTCGGGAATCTTCAGGATACTATTAAAAAACACAACATTCGGGTTCTAGGAGTTCCTGAAGGCATGGAGAGGGAGAAAGGATTAGAAGGCCTTTTTAGTGAGATATTAGCAGAAAATTTCCCAGGTTTGGAGAAGGACAGAGAAATCCTAGTACAGGAAGCTCACAGAACCCCTAATAAACACGACCAAAGGAATCCTCACCACGACACGTTGTAATTAAACTCTCCACAGTGAAACATAAAGAAAAGATCCTAAAATGTGCAAGAGAGAAACGTCAGATTACTCTCAGAGGATCTCCAATCAGACTCACAGCTGACTTCTCATCAGAAACTCTAAAAGCTGGGAGGGAATGGCGAGATATAGCCCAGGTACTAAGAGAGAAAAACTGCCAGCCCAGAATATTATATCCTGCAAAGCTATCATTTGTGAATGAAGGTGAAATAAAGACTTTTCATTGCAAACAGAAATTAAAAGAATTTGTTGCCATTCGTCCAGCCCTTCAAAAGATGCTTAAAGATGTGTTACACACAGAAACACAGAAACACGGTCATCAATATGAAAGAAGGTAAAGGAAGGAAACCAAGGAAGGAAACCTCACAGCAAAAGATCACAGGGAATTCAAAGCATATATTAGAACTTATCTTTGGCAAATGGCAGGGCAAAGTTACCACTTATCATTAGTCACATTGAACGTGAATGGCCTGAACTGTCCAGTTAAAAGACACCGATTGGCTGATTGGGTTAAGGAACAAAACCCATCTATTTGCTGCTTACAAGAAACACATCTTTCCAACAAAGATCCATACAGACTGAAAGTGAAAGGCTGGAAAAAGATATACCATGCCAACAGAAATGAAAAAAGAGCGGGCGTAGCCATCTTAATATCAGACACCATAAACTTTACCACAAAAACTGTTAAGAGAGACAAAGAGGGACACTATATCATGATTAAGGGATCGATTCAACAGGAAGATATAACAATTATCAATGTATATGCACCTAACTACAGGGCACCAGTTTATCTAAAAGATTTATTAACGGACTTAAAGGGAGACTTAGACCCCAATACAGTAGTACTGGGGGACTTCAATACCCCACTCTCAGAAATAGACAGATCATCCGGTCAGAAGATCAACAAGGATACAGTAGATTTAAATGACACTATAGCCCAAATGGATCTAACAGATATATACAGAATTTTCAATCCTACAGCTAAAGATTTTACATTCTTCTCAGCAGTACATGGAACCTTCTCTAGGATTGACCACATACTAGGCCATAAAGCAAGTCTCAGCAAATTCAAAAGAATTAGAATCATACCATGCAGCTTCTCAGACCATAAAGGAATGAAGTTGGAAATTAGCAACTCAGGAATCCCTAGAGCATATGCAAACACATGGAGATTGAACAACATGCTCCTGAATGAACAATGGGTCATAGAAGAAATCAAAAGAGAAATCAAAAACTTTCTGGAAGTAAATGAGGATAACAGCACAACATACCAAAACTTATGGGTTGCAGCAAAAGCAGTGTTAAGAGGAAAGTTTATATCAATAGGTGCCTACATCAAGAAATTGGAAAGACACCAAATAGATGAGCTTTCAATTCACCTCAAGGATCTAGAAAACCTACAGCAAACCAGACCCAAATCTAGTAGGAGAAGAGAAATAACTAAAATCAGAGAAGAAATCAACAGGATTGAATCAAGAAAAACATGACAAAAAATCAGCCAAACGAAGAGCTGGTTTTTTGAAAAAATAAACAAAATTGACACCCCATTGGCCCAACTAACTAAAAAAAGAAGAGAAAAGACCCAAATCAATAAAATCAGAGATGAAAAAGGAAATGTAACAACAGACACCACAGAAATAAAAAGAATCATCAGAAATTACTACAAGGACTTGTATGCCAGCAAACAGGGAAACCTATCAGAAATGGATAGATTCCTGGACACATGCAACCTTCCTAAATTGAACCAGGAAGACATCGAAAACCTAAACAGACCCATAACTGAGACAGAAATTGAAACAGTAATAAAGGCCCTCCCAACAAAGAAAAGCCCAGGACCAGATGGATTCACTGCTGAATTCTAACAGACATTTAAAGAAGAACTGACTCTAATTCTTCTCAAACTATTCAGAACAATTGAAGAAGAAGGAATCCTCCCAAATTCTTTCTATGAAGCCAGCATCACCTTAATTCCTAAGCCAGAGAAAGATGCAGCATTGAAAGAGAATTATAGACCAATATCCCTGATGAACATAGATGCAAAAATCCTCAATAAAATTCTCGCCAATAGAATGCAACAACACATCAGAAAGATCATCCACCCAGACCAAGTGGGATTTATCCCTGGTATGCAGGGATGGTTTAATGTGCACAAGACAATCAATGTGATACACCACATTAACAGACTGCAGAAGAAAAACCATATGATTATCTCAATAGATGCCGAGAAAGCATTTGATAAAATACAACACCTGTTCATGATGAAAACTCTAAGCAAACTGGGTTTGGAAGGAACATTCCTCAATACAATCAAAGCAATCTATGAAAAACCCACAGCCAACATCCTATTGAAGGTGGAAAAGTTGGAAGCATTTCCACTGAGATCTGGGACCAGACAGGGATGCCCACTCTCACCACTGCGATTCAATATAGTTCTGGAGGTTCTAGCCAGAGCTATTAGGCAAGAAAAAGAAATTAAAGGGATACAAATTGGGAAGGAAGAACTCAAACTATCCCTCTTTGCAGATGACATGATTCTGTATTTAGGGGACCCAAAGAACACTACTAAGAGACTATTGGAACTCATAGAAGACTTTGGCAAAGTAGCAGGGTATAAAATCAATGCACAAAAATCAACAGCCTTTGTATACACAGACAATGCCATGGCTGAGGAAGAACTTCTAAGATCAATCCCATTCACAATAGCTACAAAAACAATCAAATACCTTGGAATAAACTTAACCAAGGACGTTAAAGATCTCTACGATGAAAATTACAAAACCTTAAAGAAAGAAATAGAAGAGGATACCAAGAAATGGAAAAATCTTCCATGCTCATGGATTGGAAGAATCAATATCATCAAAATGTCCATTCTCCCAAAAGCAATTTATAGATTCAATGCAATACCAATCAAGATACCGAAGACCTTCTTCTCAGATCTGGAAAAAATAGTGCTGAAAGTTATATGGAGGCACAAGAGACCTCGAATAGCTAAAGCAATCTTGTACAACAAAAACAAAGCCGGAGGCATCACAATACCAGATTTCAGGACATACTACAGGGCAGTTGTGATCAAAACAGCATGGTACTGGTACAGAAACAGATGGGTAGACCAATGGAACAGAATTGAAACACCAGAAATCAACCCAAACATCTACAGCCAACTTGTATTTGATCAAGGATCTAAAACTAATTCCTGGAGCAAGGACAGTCTATTCAATAAATGGTGCTGGGAAAATTGGATTTCCACGTGCAGAATCATGAAGCAAGACCCCTACCTTACACCTTACACAAAAATCCACTCAACATGGATTAAAGACCTAAATCTACGACCTGACACCATCAAGTTACTAGAGAACATGGGAGAAACCCTTCAAGATATTGGCACAGGCAAAGAATTTCTGGAAAAGACCCGGGAGGCACAGGCAGTCAAAGCCAAAATCAACTATTGGGATTGCATCAAATTGAGAAGTTTCTGTACTGCAAAAGAAACAGTCAGGAGAGTGAAGAGACAACCGATAGAATGGGAAAAAATATTTGCAAACTATGCAACAGATAAAGGGTTAATAACCAGAATCTACAAAGAGATCAAGAAACTCCACAAAAACAAAACCAACAACCCACTTAAGAGATGGGCCAAGGACCTCAATAGACATTTTTCAAAAGAGGAAATCCAAATGGCCAACAGGCACATGAAAAAATGTTCAAGGTCATTAGCAATCAGGGAAATGCAAATCAAAACCACAATGAGGTTTCACCTCACCCCGGTTAGAATGGCTCACATGCAGAAATCTACCAACAACAGATGCTGGCGAGGATGTGGGGAAAAAGGGACACTAACCCACTGTTGGTGGGAATGCAAACTGGTCAAGCCACTATGGAAGTCAGTCTGGAGATTCCTCATAAAATTGAAGATAACCCTACCGTTCGACCCAGCCATCCCACTCCTTGGAATTTACCCAAAGGAATTTAAATTGGCAAACAAAAAAGCGGTCTGCACCCTAATGTTTATTGCAGCTCAATTCACAATAGCTAAGACCTGGAACCAACCTAAATGCCCATCAACGATAGACTGGATAAAGAAATTATGGGATATGTACTCTTTAGAATACTATACTGCAGTAAGAAACAACGAAATCCAGTCATTTGAAACAAAATGGAGGAATCTGGAACACATCATGCTGAGTGAAATAAGCCAGTCCCAAAGGGACAAATACCATATGTTCTCCCTGATCGGTGACGACTGACTGAACACCAAGAGGGAAACCTGTTGGAGTGAGGTGGACACTATGGGAAACGGTGGCTTGATCAGCATAGCCCTGACTGTTAATGAACAACTTAATACATTATCCCTTTTAGTAGTTTTTTTTTGTCTGTTCTAATTAATATGACTGGTTTAGTTTTGTAATTGATGCGCAGTTATTCTTAAGTGTTGAAAATTAACTGAAATGTGATCCCTGTTGAACATGGGAGTGGGAATGGGAGAGGGAAGAGATGTATAATTTGGGACATGCTCAGGCTGACTGGCCCCAAGTGGTGGAGTTGGAAGCATACCAGGGGATTCCAATTCAATCCCATCGAGGTGGCATGTACCAATGCCATCTCACTGTTCCAGGTGATCAATTTCAGTTCACAGTTGGTCATGGTGGAGGGACTGGGAGTCAAAGGGAGCACATAGACAAGTCTAGTACCTGCTAACGCTCAGCGATGGAGTAAATAAAGGGGAGAGTGATCCAACATGGAAAGTGAGATACTCAGCAGACTCATAGAATGGCAGATGTCCTAAATAGCACTCTGGCCTCAGAATCAGCCCTAAAGGCATTCCGATCTGGCTGAAAAGCCCATGAGAGTATTTCAGGCATGGAAAGCCAAGACACTCTGGCAAAAGATCTCTGTGAGTGAGATCCCAGTGGAAAGAACAGGTCATCGAAGAAGGAGGTACCTTTCTCTGAAGGGAGGAGAGAACCTCCACTTTGACTATGACCTTGTCTAAACAAGATAAGAGTCGGAGAACTCAGAGGGCTTCCATAGCCTTGGAAACTCATGACTGGAGCATAGGGAGATTACTGATGCCATAGACAGGAGTGTCAATTGGTAAAGTCAACAACAGGAGTCACTGTGCACTTACTCCTCATGTAGGATCTCTATCCTTAATGTGCTGTGCATTGAAATTTAATGCTATAACGAGTACTCAAACAATATATTTCACTTTGTGTTTCTATGGGGGTGCAAACTGTTGAAATCCTTACTTAATGCATACTAAACTGATCCTCTGTAAAAAAAAAAAAAAAAAAGAAAGAAATTATCAATTCCCAACTTGACTCTCACTGGGATTAAACATGACAATAGGTCTGCTCTGATTTCATCATCATTTAAAAAAAATCATCTGTTATTTTTCACTTTATGTTTCTGTGTGGGAGTAAACTGTTGAAATCCATACTTAATGTATACTAAGCTGATCTTCTGTATATTAAGATAATCGAAAATGAATCTTGATGTGAATGGAAGGGGAGAGGGAGTGGGAAAGGGGAGGGTAGTGGGTGGGAAGGACGGTATGTGGGGGAAGCCATTGTAATCCATAAGTCGTACTTTGGAAATTTATATTCATTAAATAAAAGTTTTAAAAAAAAAGAAGAACAATACAAATGTCCAACAAATAGATGTAAAAAAATGCTCAACATCATAAGCTACTGAGAAAAACAAATCAAAACTGAAATGAGATATCACCTCAAACCTTTTCAAATGGCTATTGTTCAAAAGACAGAGTGTAATATATGCTGGTAAGAATTTGGAGAAAGGGGAACTTTTATACAATTTTGGTAAGAATGTAAATTAATAAAGCCACTATGAAAAGCAGTATACGGTGTTCTTTTTATATTTTATTTTATGTAATGAACATAAATTTCCAAAGTACAGCTTATGGATTACAATAGCTCCCCCCCATAACTTCTCTCCCACCCACAACACTCCCCTCTCCCACTCTCTCTCCCCTTCCATTCACATCAAGATTAATTTTCAATTATCTTTATATGCAGAAGATAAATTTAGCATATATTAAGTAAAGATTTCAACAGTTTGCACCCACACAGAAACACAAAGTGTAAAATACTATTTGAGTACTAGTTACAACATTAATTAAGCACCTAAGAGTAATTGTGTGTTAATTACAGAGTTCAACCAATAGTTTTAAGTAGAACATAAAAAATACTAAAAGGGTAAAGTATTAAGTACTTTTTTTCTTTTTCTTTTTTTTTTTGTTTGTTATATAGTTTTTTTTTTTTTTAGTTTTCTTGTTTTCTCTGCTTTTTTTAAACTTTTATTTAATGAATATAAATTTCCGAAGTACAGCTTATGGATTACAATGGCTTCCCCCCCCCCCAATAACGTCCCTCCCACCCACAACCCTCCCCTTTCCCACTCCCTCTCCCCTTCCATTCACATCAAGATTCATTTTCGATTCTCTTTATATACAGAAGATCAGTTTGGTATATATTAAGTAAAGATTTCAACAGTTTGCACCCACATAGAAACACAAAGTGAAAAATACTGTTTGAGTATTAGTTATAGCATTAAATCACAATGTACAGCACATTAAGGACAGAGATCATACATGAGGAGTTATTTTTAAGTTTCATAGTAGAACACATTAAGGACAGAAATCCTACGTGGGGAAAAGCAGTCTTAAAAAATAAAAATAATCCTGCCATATGACTCAGAAATCTTATTACTGGGTTTATAACCAAAAGATATGAACACATTGTATCAAAGAGATTCCTGTGCGACCTTGTTGATTAGTGGCACTGGACACAATAAATAAAATTTGAAATCAGCCAAGGTGCCCATAATAAGATGAATGGCTAAAGAAAATATGGTATATATGTATAATGGAGCATTATTCAGCTATAAAAAATGAAATTCTGCCATTTGCAGCAAAATGGATGTAATTGGAGGACATCACATTGAGTGAAGTGAATCAGAAAGGAAAGGCAGATACTGCATGTTCTCCCTGTTATGTGGAGGTAAAATTTTAAAAGGAAAAAAAACCTCAAAGACAAAAACAAATAAGAAATGCTTATGTATATAAGAATTGCTGCAAATGTAGTTTTTTCAAATGTTGTTGTATATCTTTGTCAAACCCATGGTGAAGAATGATATAATACTATAGTTTTAATGATATATGATTATTTAAAATATACCATATGTAGGTGAAATGGTTATCTTTTCATTTGATTATTGCTTATAGCTTTTACCTATATCCCCACTGAACCATCATCTTTTTACTTTTTACTTGCTGAACACTTTATTTAATGGAGCACAAAGCCTTTGACTATAATGCAAATTTTTAAAAAATGTTACCCCAAAAATAAAAAGGAAAGGGAGATGCAGGGAAGAATAGAACATCATAATATTCTTCTTTTTTTTTTTTTTTTGACAGGCAGAGTGGACAGTGAGAGAGAGAGACAGAGAGAAAGGTCTTCCTTTGCCCTTGGTTCACCCTCCAATGGCCGCTGCAGCCAGGGCGCTGCGGCCGGCGCACCGTGCTGATCCGATGGCAGGAGCCAGGTGCTTATCCTGGTCTCCCATGGGGTGCAGGGCCCAAGCACTTGGGCCACCCTCCACTGCACTCCCGGGCCACAGCAGAGAGCTGGCCTGGAAGAGGGGCAACCGGGACAGAATCCGGCACCCCGACTGGGGCTAGAACCCGGTGTGCTGGTGCCGCTAGGCAGAGGATTAGCCTGTTGAGCCGCAGCGCCAGCCAAGAACATCATAATATTCTTAGAATTGTATCTGTTAACTACATTGAATCTGTTCTCTTGATATTAAATCACATTAACATGAAAATAAAATAGTACTAAAAATAAAAAGATAGCTTGTAGTTGGATGAAATTCTTAATGTATCCTTTGGCAAGAGTGATATACTTTAAGCAAGTAGGACTTCTTTTTTTCAGAAAGCTTTTATTTAATGAATACAAATTTCATAGGTACAGCTTTAGGAATATAGCAGTTCTTCCCCCCATACCTGCCCTCCCACTCCCACTCCCATTCCACCTCCTGCTCCTCCCATCCTATTCTTCATTAAGATTCATTTTTAATTATCTTTATATACAGAAGACCAACTCTATACTAAGTAAAGATTTCAACAGTTTGCACCCACACAGACACAGAAAGTATAAAGTACTGTTTTTGAGAAGAAGTTTTGTAGTTAATTCTTATAGTACAACTCATTAAGGACAGAGGTTATACATGGGGAGTAAGTGCACAGTGATTCCTCTTGTTAATTTAACAATTGACATTCTTATTTATCATGTCAGTGATCATCCGAGGCTCTTGTCATGAGCTGCCAAGGCTATGGAAGCCTTTTGAGTCCCCAGACTCTGTCAGTATTTGGACAAGACCATAAACAAAGTGGAAGTTCTCTCCTTCCTTCATGGAAAAGAACATCCTTCTTTGATGGTCCCTTCTTTCCACTGGGATCTCACTCACAGAGATCCTTCATGTAGATCATTTTTTTGCCACAGTGTCTTAGTACGACTTCTAACCCTTGAGTTTCAGTCAAGGGGAGCAGGAGATCCCCTAATACTTCACTGAGAATCATGGTCACTGGGACTGCTATTGTTTTCACTACGTGGTCCCCATTCCATGTACTATTCCTGCTAGGTCACTGCACAAAACAGTGGTTTCTGGTTCTGCAGATGTAATGCACCATGGAGATGGAAATGCACTTTTTTAGAGCATTGCTCCTGATGGCACTACTGTCGCATTTACATTAGGCCATTGCAGGGTTCTATCAGGCTGGCGGTTTTAAGATGGCACTGCATACAACATAGCCAGTGAATTTCACAATTTTGAGTCCCCTCATGCATAGCTATTGCTGTAAATTGGGCTCCCCGATTGAATGAGCTATTGGGTAGGATTTCATTTGGGTGAATCAGGGAATCCATAAACTACCCAGATAGTGGTTATAATGATGATCTGCTGAGAGAACAGGTAAATCAACTCCCAGAACGTCAACATCCATGAGAACAAATCATTGCCATTTCAACATGAAAGGAGCTGAGCACAGCTTATTATTAAATAGCCTTTTGGGTTCTCACAAAATAAAACTTTGTCAGATACCCAATATTGATTGTTGCCCTGGCCAGTTAGGCAATCACAGTCAATAATAAATACTATAGAATTGCAAAGTAGATCTCACTGTAGCACAATCCAGAGCCTCATCTCTGCCACTGAGGCTACAATATTCACATCCTGTCTGGCCAGTTTGGAGATGGTCAATAGCAAACTTTGGCTTTGTAAACTGACTGATTTTCTCTATTTGGAAGTCCATGACTTTCTCATGGTAGATGCTTTCTACTGAGCAATAATATTGAATACAAAAACCTATACTCTGTGTGATCCCACTTCAGTCATATACCTCCAACCCAAATCAGATCTCCTTATCACTCATCTTCTTGTCTTTCTTCTCCTTTTCTAGACTTAACCAATTGGCCAAGTCGTTTACTGCCTTGAAACAATCTTCAATGCATTTTAAATATAACTATAAATATTTTAACCTCAATGTAACCCTATGTTGCAGATATCATCAGTATTAGATTTCTGTTTTTAATGGTGAGGAAAAGGTATTCATATTCCCCAAATTGTCCATTGAATAAGTGGTAGAGCCAAAGCTTTGAATCTAGGCTCTATGATGCCTGGGTCCTTAAAGCATATGCATGTTCAGTAGCTTAGCTCTGTCAGACAAGAATTACAGACAAATGTGCTTGCATGTGATATACTTGCCAGGTAGCTCATCCCATTTAAGAAGCATAAGAATGTGCAGAGAAAACAAACAAATGTGGGGAAGAATATACTATCTTAACATCAGATCTACTACTTCCATTTGAGTTTAGCTCTTCTGTGATTAGTTAATGATTTACTTTTATCAGATGTAAGTATAAGTTATTTTTACAGATATTGGAGGACACCCTATATAGTTTCAAAAATCTTCAGTGTAAGTGAAGGCAATGTTGATTCTGGCTATGGTGATACAGAATACACAGCAGCAAATTAGATGAGATCCTAAATTCCTCTATGCCCAATCCTAGGATTGTGGTGGAACTACATATTGAAGTAAAATGTGTTTAGAATATTATTTGTTCTTGTCCATGACTAACATGGCCCATCATGTTTAATTTCAATTAAGAGATATTCAATTTAAATGGGTATTCAGTCTTAATTTTAGTGCATTTGTCTATAAATAGAAGGCAGTGTTTCTCAACAGCATTTATTTATTTATTCATTTATTTATTTTTACCAATAGTAAGGGAAGACTTGTGTATTAAAAAATATGATCTCTGCATTTCATAATCTTTGTGTAATTTTGAATTAACTGGCTCAAAGTATATGTCTGGCTCAAAGGAAAATGAAATTTAGTATCAGAATTCATATGAATAGAAATTATACAGAAGTTTTGTTTTACATATTGTAAGGAACTGAAGAAATTTGATAAAGTTATCCATTGCTTTGCTTTTTTATTTGTCTTTTCCTAATGACAAAAGAGATAAGCCATGGAGGAAAAACCTAAAAAAATTGAAAGAAGTCTGAATATCTTCCCTCTTTACAGACATATGTAGTAATTGGGGGCAGTATCTTTTAGCTATCTTCAGGAATTAGATTTCAGTTTTATCATTTCTGAGCAAATTTGCTTATAATAAGAAAATCTTCCACATACACATAAAGCTTAAGTTAACAAAAACTGTAGAATTAACATAAATCCCAATCCAACTCAGGTCCTCTGTGGATTTTCTTTTCATTAAATGGTATTTTCTTTTCAATTTACCAAATTGCAGCATATCTGGTACTAGTTGGGGCTGGAATTCACGTGGAAAATGAAACAGCCATGATTCTCAGTATGCAAGTACAGTTTACCCAAAGTATGCAGGAACAATCTCAGAACGGGATTCAGTGGGAAAGAATGTGTTCAGTTTCACAGAGGATGTGAATGAAATTCAATTGAACCCTTATTTTGTAAAAGCTTCAAAATACAAGGAGAGTCCTATGTGTTGAGACAGTAGGCCAAAGAGAATTAGAGATGTAAAAATAGGGAAAATATTTAGAAAACAGAGAAAGTTAGCTTGATTAAAGGAAAGTGCTCAAAAGGGGAAATGTCTTTATTCTGTTATCTGATTTCCTCATCCACTTTATTATTATTATTATTTTTACAATGCATTTATTAATTTAAAAGAGTTATGGGGGGTGGAGAGAAAGATCTTCCACCCACTGGTTCACTCCTCAAATGGCTACAACCACTATGGCTAGATCATACTGAAGCAAGGACCCTCATTCAGCTGTCCAATATGGGTGGCAAGGACTCAAGCACTTTGTCCGTCTTCTGCTTTTCCAGGCACATTAACAGGGAGCTGGACTGGAAATGGAGCCCTCAAAAGTCAAACTTGTGCTCATATGGGATGCAGGCATTGAAGGCAGTGCTTTAGCCTGCTGTGCACAGTGCTGGTCCCACATTCATTTTATTTTTAAAATATTTTTGTTAGGGATGGAGGAGTGGCCTAATGGGTGAAGCTCCTACTTTGGCGCTGGTTCAAGTCATAGCTGCTTCACTTCCAATACGGATCCCTGCTATTGTAACTTGGAAAGCAGCAGAAGATAGATGAAACCTTGGAACCTTGCCACCCACGTGGAGGACCTGGAGGAAGCTTCTAGCTCCTAGCTTTGTACCGGCCCAGCTCCAGCTATTGTGTCCATTTGATGAGTTAGCCAGCAGATGGAAGATCTCAATTTCTCTGTCTGTCTGTCTCTCTCTCTGTAAACTCTACCTTTCAAAAAATGGAATCTATAATACATACATCTTGTCAAAGTCACCAGCTAACATTATACAATCCAATGATTAATTCTATGCCTACTGGGGGCTGGCACTGTGGTGCAGTGTCTTACCCTGGCCTGAAGCGCCAGCAATCCATATGCGCATCGATTCATGACCCAGCCACTCCACTTCCGATCCAGCTCTCTGCTATGGCCTGGGAAAGCAATAGAAGATGGTCCAACTCCTTGGGCCCCTGCACCCATGTGGGAGACTCAGAAGAAGCTCCCAGCTCCTGGCTTTGTATCAGCACAGCTCTGGCCATTGCAGCCAACTGGGGAGTGAAGCATCGTATGGAAGACCTCTCTCTCTCTCTCTCTGCCTCGCCTCTCTCTGACTTTCAAATAAATCAATAAATAAATCTTTAAAAAATTTTAAAAAATTCTATGCCTACATATTGAACACTTATTAGCAAATATCAGCTCAACTATTTCCTCCATGTGAAACATGATGTTCACTGGCTTTTTGCAATAGCATAATCCCTAATTTCTTTCTACCTCACTAGCAGCTCCATCTGAGTTGAATTATATTTACCTCTAATTTATAAATGTGGTTATATTTTAGAACTTGCTTAAGGCCTTCCTTGTCTTTATGTGATCTCTTTACTAGGTGATATCATTGGAATCAATGGTTTTAAATGCTATCAATACATGATCACTCCAAAACTTATATGTCTAATTCTATCATGTTGGATAAACTACATACCTGAATAATCCCTTGAGTGTTAAATAGATTCACAAATTTAACTCTCCATATTCAAAATGTGTCTCTTCTCCTAATTTACATCTCCTTGATTTCCTTATAATAAACAATCCATACATTAATTTTCTCAAGTTAAAAAAAATAATTCTGGAGCTGGCATTGAAGTACAGTAGGTTAAGCCACCACTTGTGACACTGGCATCCCATGTTGGAGCACCAGTTCAAGTCCCATCTGCCCTGATTCCAATCCAACTTCCAGAAAATGGACCTAAGAAGGTAGCAGATGATGGCTGAAGTGCTTGTGCCCCTAATATCATTTGTGGGAGACTGTTATCGTTGGCCTGGACCAAGCCTGGCTATTGTGGCCATTTGGTTAGTGAACCAGCAGATGGGAAATCTCTCTCTCTTTCTTATTTTGTCTCTTCCTCTCAGCTACTCTGCCTTTAAAATAGGTACTATTTTTTCTAAAAAACGTAATTACTATTACTTTACATAAAAAATCAAGTTGTTTGCAGTTTTATCTTAGAAATATATTCATGATGAGAATTACAAAACATTAAAGAAAGGAATAGAAGAAGACACAAAAAAATGGAAAAATCTTACATTTTCATGGATTGGAAGAATCACTATCATCAAAATGTTCATTATCCAAAAGCAGTTTATAGATTCAGTGAGATACCAATCACAATACCAAAGACATTCTTCTCAGATCTGAAAAAAATGATCTTGAAGTTCATATGATGGAGGCATAGGAGACCTCCCTCAAATAGCTAAAGCAATCTTATACAACAAATACAAAGCTGGAGGAATCACTAAACCAGATTTTAAGACATAATACAAGGCAATTATAGTCAAAACAGGCTGATACTGGTTCAAAAACTGATAGATAGACCAATGCACAGAAAAGAAATGCCAGAAATCCATCCAAACATCTACAACCAACTTATATTTGACCAAGGAGCAAGAACCAATCCCTTTTGCAATGACAGTCTCTTCAACAAAGTGGTACTGGGAAAATTGGATTTCCATGTGCAGAAGCATGAAGCAAGACTTTTACCTTACAGCTTACACAAAAATCCACTCAACATGGATTAAATATCAAAATCTACTACCCAATACCACCAAATTATTAGAGAATATTGGGTAATCCCTGCAAGACATTGGCACTGGCAAAGAGTTCTTGGGAAAAAACCCAGAAGCACAGACAGTCAAAGCCAAAATTAACACATGAGGTTATATCAATTTGAGAAGAAAACGCTCAGAAAAGTGAAGAGGCAACTGACAGAATGGGAGAAATTATTTGCAAGCTGTTGAAATGATAAAGGATTAATACCTAGAATATATAAGAGATCAAGATCAAGATCATATAGTTCTGTATGGATTCCTACAGACTTACTTCTAAGGGTATAGCTTACAAACTTGTCATGGGACTCCAAATCCCATTAAGCTTGGTGGTAAAAATGCCACCTTAATTATTAAAGTGATCATATTAAGTGTTAAAGTGAACATATAGATAGGATCAAGTGTCTAGTAATAATAATAGAATTAAAAAGCAGAAATGATCCAACATGGCAAGCAGTCCACACAGCAGACTCATAGAATAACAATATTTTTAAGTAATACTCTAACCTCAGAATCAGCCCTTAAGGCTTCCTGATCTGCCTGAAAAGCCTGTGAGAGCATTTCAGGCATGGAAAGCCAAGACACTGTGGCAAAAATGTTCTGCATGAAGGATCTCTGTGAGTGAGACCACAGCAGAAGGAAGTGAACATCAGAGAAGGATATACTTTTCTCTAAAGGGAGGAGAGAACTTCCACTTTGCTTATGGTCTTGTCTAAATACTGACAGATTTCGTAGACTCAAAAGGCTTCCATAAACTAGGCAGCTCATGTCAAGAGCCTTGGGTAATCACTGACGTCGTACGTAAGAGTGTTAATTGTTAAATTAACAACAGGAGTCACTGTGCTTTAACTTCCCATGCTGGGCCTCTGTCCTTGATGAATTGTATTATGAGAGTTAACTGTAAATCTAGTTCTTGAAGAGTTTCGTGTGTATGTGTGTGTGTGCGCGCACGTGCGCAAATTGTTAAAATCTTTAGTTAGTATATTGTTGGTCTTCTGTGTACGAAGTTAATTGAAAATGAATCTTAATGGAGAACAGAACTGAGAAGGGGAGAGGGAGGAGGGAGAGGGATGGAAGTGTGGGGGGCAGAGGACAGGTATGTTGGGAAGAATAACTATATCCCTAAAATTGTACTTATGAAATTTGTGTTCCTTAAAAAATAATAAAAAAAAAAATCCAAAATCCCACATACTTTAACCCTTCCACAACCAGTAATCAGGTGTAAGCTATCCCACCTTTAGCTGAGCAATTACTATAACCCTACTTCAGTCCATTTCTATGTACCAGAAAATGTAATCTTTCTGAAATTTAAGTCTGGAGGATAATTTCCTTTATGGAAGAGTAAATTATTAACAAATTAACTCTGTTACAGATAACCAAGTTAATTATTGAATATATAAATATAGAAGCCAACTGAAATAAAAGAAACTTTCAGAGTGTTCTGGAAAGTGAGAAAAGCATGCAGCAGATTTTAGATAGGAAATGAAGCATGGGAAAACAACCTGAATTGTTTTGTTTTTTTCTGACTTCTGTGCCTCTGCTATTAAACTCAGAGACTTTCTGGATTCTGGTTTCCAGTATCATAGGGTGAAATCAATCAGGGTTCTTGGATAAGACATTCACTGATGCAAATAGTCAAGAAAGTTAATCACAAAATCTATGTATAAAGCCTAGCAGGTCTAAAGTTGGCATCTAAACAATGTATTCAGTGTCATGCACAGATAGCCCTCAATTATGGATCCAATTAGTTCAGTCTGAACTGAGACTTTATTACAAGTCACTGGAGGTAAGAGAGAGTTTTCAGTTTGAGTCTAATACAATTAGTTGCCTAGTAAAACAAACATACGTATTGTTATCAGAGAAATAGAGTAGAATCTTTAATCTGCATGACTATACATTTTTATTGTTAATCATAAATTAGCTACTTAATATGAGAGACAAAGAGGGACAGATAGAAAAACAGATAGCTTCTTTCTACTGGCTCACTTTCCAAATGCTGCCAGGGCTCAGGAACTCAATTCAAGTCTTGCCTGTGGGTGACAGAGTACTGAGCTATCAACTCATACTTCCTATAGTTAGTTATCACGAAGCTGGAATCAGGAATCAGAAGCTGAGTTGAGGCCATGCATCGCCATATGGGAAATGGTGTTCCAAGTGGACTGTTAACCACTAAGCCAAACATCTGCTGAAAATACACACATACACACACACACACACACATCGTATGATAACCATGATATCAGAATTATAAATCAAGGACTCCATGGCAGCTATTATAATAATGATAAATAAGGTAAAAGAATTTACTCTAATAAAAAGATAGAACATATACAGGAAAGAGAAAATATAGATTAAAATCAAATATAAATTAGAGAACTGCAAAACCAACATTTCAAGTTAAAAAAATCCTGGATAGATTAAGTGACAAAAAGGAATTTAATGAGAAATTTCAGTGAACTCAAAAATAGATCAATAAACATTATCCAACCCAAATAAGAGACAGAAAAAATGTGGAAAAATAATTAAGAGAGTGTCATAGTTCTGGGGAACACTATAGAAGATTTAACTTGGGAGTAACTGAAATCTTAGAAGGAAAAGGATATGAGGAAGAAAAATTATACTTTAAAATCATCCCCAAATACTGAAAGACATTATTTATTAACCCAATGACCCAATGAAGCCAAAAGGGTTTAAATATGAAGAGAAGCATTCCTATCCACAGCTTAAATAACAAAATCAAGAGAAAGTCTGAAAGTACTTTTCAGTCAGTTACAGAGGGTTACATGGAGTTTCCTAATGTCATGGTTAGCACCCCAGCCTGAAGTCAGGTTACCTGTGTTCAAACATTGCCTCCACCATTAGAAGTGTCTGCCTCCTGGCAGAACAACAGACACGGGGTTTTTCAGGAATGACCAGATGCGATTCCAAGATTAGACCTTACAAGGGAAGATGCCTGTCCCACATGACGCTTGAAAGTAAAGCCAGTGTGTTACAGAATTTGAGGGTAGTTGCAGTCCAAGATAACCCCACTTGGACACATTTTTGTACTCCTAGTCCAGGTGCCTTCATTCTTAGGACTCTTCATCTGAGGCTTTCAGCCAAGTCTTCTCCAAATAGATTAGCAAAGGCATCATGATGGTTGGCAGGGGAGAAAGCTGAAGACATTTACCCCGTTCTGATTCACTACCAACTATTTTTCCATTTCTAGCCTTCTCCTTTTGTCCCCAGACGCAACAAATGATTGAAGCCTTTTATTCAGGGCTCTCTTGGCAGAGAAATTACCTTATGATCTGTGCTGGTGCACCTAACTCAAATCAGGTACACTCTTCCATGGCGGAAAACGGAACTGCTAGTGTTCTTGCTTTCGTGATTGTAGCCTCTTGCTTATGTCATTGCAGTAAGTGATTGTTACTTGTGTGTTGGCTTGTTGCTTTAATTGGATGCTCCAAAACCTGGCAGCTTAGCTCTCTCTGTAGCTCAGTTGAGTTTCTGACAAATTGGCTTGGCAAGCAGGGTAGTCAATTAAACACAATGCCATTGCAAAACCCAAAAGTCCTAAAGATGCTGAAGGGCACTTGGGTTGCATTAGCAGAGTCAGTTGAACCTTCGAAAGTGATGTTAGTGGATGTTTTTCAAGATTCTGAGTGTCCCAAAGAACATTTCTCAATGAGTGTTGGGCAGTGCTCGTGCAGTCAGTGGGTCACTTTACAAGCTCATTTGCCTCAGCGAGTGCCATCAGAGACAGTAGAGCATTCTTGGAGGATGCAGGCAGATTGTTCACGTCAGCTTTTTGAGTCTGAGAGGGACCTTCCCTCCTTCTGTTTTGTCCCTGTCTTCCTTTGAAACTCCAGTGATGGAGGTCCAACAGGGAAATTTGAAAATGCGAGGGAACCATGTTCTGCTTGTGACTCTCCAATATGTGACTGAATATAGAGCAGGGGTGTGTGGGAACTGTGAGGCCCCAAGCAGGTCCCTAGATCTGATAAGATGTAAAAAAAAATCTGTTGTACAGTAACCTTATGAAGCCTCAGAACAATGCAATGCAATCAAATAAAAAAAAAAAAAGTATAGAATTTTTTTTTTTTTTTTTTAAACAGGCAGAGTGGACAGTGAGAGAGAGAGACAGAGAGAAAGGTCTTCCTTTTGCCATTGGTTCACCCTCCAATGGCCGCCGCGGCTAGCACGCTGCAGCCAGCACACCGCGCTGATCCAAAGGCAGGAGCCAGGTACTTAACCTGGTCTCCCATGGGGTGCAGGGCCCAAGCACTTGGGCCATCCTCCACTTCACTCCCGGGCCATAGCAGAGAGCTGGCCTAGAAGAGCGGCAACCGGGACAGAATCCGGCGCCCCGATCGGGACTAGAACCTGGTGTGCCGGCGCCGCAAGGTGGAGGATTAGCCTAATGAGCCGCGGCGGTGACGGCCAGTATAGAGTTTTAAGGTTGCTTTGCTCAGTGTCTCAGAAAAGACCAATGAGATTTAATAAGATCTCCCACCCAGCCACTGGGAGGTAATTTTGCTAAAGCTGGAAAGCGAAAGTGGCATGTGAGGTGCGTAACTACAGACACTCTCCTCGGAGTGACCTAACAACAGGTCTGTCATGACAACACCACACAAACAGCAGCAGAAGCAGCTGCCGCAGTCTGCCCCATACAACCTCTGAAAGAACAGGCTGGGGAACAGCTGTCCACCCCTCCCAGCTGCTCCACACAGCTCTCAGCCTTCTCCCCACCAAGAAAATACGTGGCCAAGTCCTGATGGACAGCATCTGTGACAGTCTTGGGTTCTGTTTATTCGATCTGTCTCTGTGGGCCTGGGGGTGAGTCAGAGGACACTGCCAGTCTTTATCTGGACCTATCCACTTTGAGAAATGAGCTGGACTTGGGCTAAGCTCAAGTTTTTCTCTCCTCAGACAGTACCAGAGGCCTGATGCCAAGGTTAGCCTCCAGCTGAGAGAGAAAGAAAAGTGCTCTTTGGTCCTTTTAGATAATGGTGTATAAGTGACTGTGACCCCTTAAAACGGGACACCAAATGAAGTTAATACAGTTAACGCTCTCTGGTTTGGAAGTTGATGCTACCACCACTGATAATCTTGCCCAGATAGGATTGTGGATAGTCCCTTTGTCAGTGTAGACCACTACTGTTACAGTTCTGAGGACACCACTGCTATAAAAATGATGTCCCCATGGATTTGGTCTACATGCATTTCTACTACTTTTTGCCCTACATTTTTCAGTTGACAGCTATAATTAAATGTGAAATTAATTTAAAATTATTAATGTTATCTCTAAAAACAAATAGTAATAATTAAATTATAATTTTGTAAGCATGAGATTTTACTATTAATATTATTTCAACATACCTATCTATGGCATGTGCACAAGTCTTCATTGAATCAATATAAATGTATTAGGCAACTATAATGTTTCAGGTTGTACTGTAGACTCAATCGCATGTAGATGAATTTCTAAAACAATGCTAATAGAAGTAGTTCCAGATAAATGATTAAGTAAAATTTGAAAAATGGCACAAATGAACATTAAAGTTAAGATGGGCCAACATACCTGCTTGCTTAATGTAGTTGCTACTATCAAATGGGAACAATCAATACCACTCATTTTGATAGATATTATGCTGAAAATACTGAACAAATTCATTTTATAAGCTCATTGAGCTTAGAATATTACATTAATTAAGCAGACAAATGAAATATGTTATAAATGCAAAGGGCTCCACATTGTGTTCTGTGAGCACAAAATGAAAGGTGTGTGCAAAATCAAGACAGCAAAGAATTTCTTGTGAGGAAATGATTGGAAAGCATAGTTCTAAAGAAACACAGGCATGTTCCGAAAATAAAGACAGTTGGCTGGTGCCACGGCTCACTTGGCTAATCCTCCACCTGCAGTGCCGGCACCCTGGGGTTCTAGTCCCACGTGGGGCGCCAGACTCTGTCCCGGTTGCCCCTCTTCCAGGCCAGCTCTCTGCTGTGGCCCGGGAGTGCAGTGGAGGATGGCCCAAGTGCCTGGGCCCTGCACCCGCATGGGAGACCAGGAGGAAGCACCTGACTCCTGGCTTCGGATCAGTGCAGCGCTGGTCGTAGAGGCCATTTGGGGGGTGAACCAATGGAAGGAAGACCTTTCTCTCTGTCTTTCTCTCTGTCTAATTATGCCTGTCAAAAAATAATAATAATAAAAAAAGAAAAGAAGGACAGTGGAGGAAAATTCCAAAGGGAAGGAAAGGTCTGAAGACATGCCTGGTGACAAGAGGTGACATCAGTCATTTGAAGAGTTAGAAGGGCCAAAGAGAATGAAGTGAGGCAAGAAAGGAGTAAAAGGCTGATGGAACCAGGGAGAAACCCACGGCTCATGCTGTGGATTTTAGTCTTTATGCAGAGAGCAGTGTGAGTTTTTAACTTGTTTTACACCTCAACTGAGGGGCTTGGTTTCATGCATTGAAAATTCTGCATCATGACTTGTGAAAACATATCGGGAAAATAAAGTGGAACAGAGGGCTGATTATTAATTCAGGTCTCAGAAAAAAAAAAAAAGATCTAGTGATGTGAATATACATCTTTTGTGACATATTTGGTAAGTAATCCCAGGAGCACAGAAAATAATGCCTATGGACAAAATGTGGATAGAAATAAAATAATAATGAGCATAAGACTAAGATTTGATGTACAAATGTGTGTGTGTGTGTGTGTGCATGTATTAATGTGTTTCTTCAGTGTCTTTGTATGGTTGGGGGTATGTATTCAAAATTATCCAGAAAAGTAACTCAAGAAAATAGGAACATTATTGACTTTGGAATTTATGGCCAAAATAAACTGTTCCAGAAAGTGTAGTGTTTTTCTTTTTAAAATTGATTTAGTTATTTGAAAGTCAGAATTACAGAAAAAGGGCAAGAGAGAGAGACAGAGAGAGATCTTCCATCTGCTGGTTCATTGCCCAGCAATGGTCAGGGCTGGATCACGCCGAAGCCAGGACCTAGGAGCTTCATATAAGTCTCCCGCATGCGTGGCAGGGGCCCAAGTACTTGGGCCATTTCCCAGGCCATTAGCAGGGAACCTCAGCGCCAGCGCCAGGGCTTTTTTTTTTTTTTTCCTGCGGTAGCCCCTTACCCTCTTTAATCCAGCTTCACTTTCCATGGTTTCAGTTACCTGTAATCATTCAAGCTCCCAAAAAACCTAAATGAAAAACACCAGTAGTAAGCAAGTCAACCTTGTGATTATTATGTTGAAATTCTGCATTGTCCCTCCCTCCCCTACCAGGGAGTAATCTTCCCCACATACAGCATCTCCATGCTATACATGCTAACTTACCCTGAGTCACTTAGCAACCATCTCAGGTATGAGATGTCTGTGTCAGGAACACAGTGCTTGTGTTCAAGAATTCTTTATTTTACTGACTAAGGTCCCAAGGTGCGAGAGTACTGATACTACAATTTGTATATAATAACAGGAAGCTGTAAAGTGCTTCCTTTAAGTGAAAATGTGAAAGCTCTTGATTTAACATGGAAAGGAAATAAATCTTATGCTGAGGTTGCTAAGATTTACAGAAAGCACAAATCTTCTATCTGTGAAATTGTGAAAAATGAAAAAGAAACTCATGCCAGTTTTGCTACCGCATTTCAAACTGCAGAAGTTGCAACCACAGTGCAGGAAATGCTTAGTTAAGATGGAAAAGGCATTATATATAGTGTTCAGTATTATCAGTACTTTCAGATCTGCACTGGGGATCTTGTAATCCATCCCCCAAGGATAAGTGGAGATTATTATTCAACTAACTTGTGATTGTCAAACAATAACAACATTTGAAACTATGAAGGTTTTGACCTCTGAAGGAAAGTAGCTGGATGAAAAATCAGAGAGAGGGTTGCACAAGATTTTTAAATATCTGCACTGCTTAGAAACACAGAATCTCTCTCAAATTAGCAGCTCAGACAATCACTGTCTCTACTGGGAAGATAAGCCTTGAGAGGAGGGCAGGGTCGCTTCCAGACACTCTCCAAATCTACCTTAACTTTTAAAATTAATGCTATAGGCTGTGATTTAAAGATGTCTTTGCGTGGCTCATTGTAAACAGAGGTGGTTCTTATCAATAAGATAATGTGGGAGACAGTAGAAAGACCCTGATACACTGAATTATAGTTGCACAATTTTCCATGTGTAGCTCCTAACAAACTGAAAAACAGAAACTCCCTAAAACTAGCAAAATTTAAATTTCCTTATGGCAGAAGGAAATTGGCAGTGGGAAAGAATATTTTCAAGCTATATAGTAGAATTGTTCCATAAAAATTCCTAATAGAAGCCAATATTCCAAGAGAGTTTGACATCATTGTAAAATTCATCTCAAATCTAAGTGTATTTTAAGTCTAAATCCTATCAACACCCAATTGTAAAGTGACAGATTCAAAGAGAAAGCATAGGCTATGCATTGGCAAATAAACCTATAAAAATATTTATTTAAAGATTTATTTATTTATTTGAAAGCCAAAGTTACATAGAGAGGGAGAGACAAAGGGAGAGGTCTTCCTTTCACTGGTTCACTTCCCAAGTGGCTAAACAGCTAGGATGGAACCAGACCAAAACCAAAAGCCAGGAGCTTCTTCCAGGTCTCCCACATGGATAGCAGACATTTTCTGCTGCTTTTCCCAGGTGATCAGCAGGAAGCTGGATCAGAAGTGGACTTTAACCAGTACTCATATGAGATGTCGGCACTGCAGGGAGCAACTTTATCTGCTATTCTATAATACCAACTTTCTGAGTTCAAAGATGAGTAGACATACACTCAATAATTTGTAAAGCCAAAAACATTTTGTTTCAAAAAACAGCTGGAATAATGAAAGACAAAATAAAAATATTACGAAATTATTTATCAGGGGTAAATTTTACACTAAATATGTATCTGTTTTTGCATTACCAGCCAGTAATAAAGAAAACATGAAAGATAAAAAGGCTGAGATAGATGAGACAAATAGTTAAAAACCAAACAAAATATTATAACATGTAAGAGATGTAAATAATTCCTTCAATATTAAAAAGATATACCTAAGAAAATCCCTTGAAATGCTCTTTAAAATATGAAAAATATTCTCATTGCCTTACTATTCGGCAGTTTGACCACAATATGGTTTCAAATGCTTCGGTGAAATTCTTCTTAAAGAAGAAAGCTAAATTGAAAATGTTTTAGATAAATATAGGCTGATAGAATTTACCATTAATAGATATACTCTAAATTATATTCATAATAGTATATTCCAGTTAGAGGGCAGGGTCACTTCCAGACACTCCTCGATTTTGCTGAACAAACTCCAAATCTACCTTAACTTCTAAAATTAATACTATAGTCTGTGATCTGAAGATGTCTTTGTGTGGCTCATTGTAAATAGAGGTGGTTCTTCATCAATAGGATAATGTGGGAGACAGTAGAATGATCACAGTACACTGAGTTAGAAGAAATGTAATCTCAGAAGAAAGTCTGTGATGCAAGAAAGTATGGCCATAAGTAAGCAA
This sequence comes from Oryctolagus cuniculus, assembly GCF_051225735.1. Taxonomy (NCBI): domain Eukaryota; kingdom Metazoa; phylum Chordata; class Mammalia; order Lagomorpha; family Leporidae; genus Oryctolagus; species Oryctolagus cuniculus. The sequence continues at coordinate 60,549,214 of NC_142874.1, read as the reverse complement.
TTATTTTATAGGTACATATAAAAGGCACTAAATACATAAAACAGTAAAAATAATGGACAAATTACAGTCTAATAAAGAGAGAGGGAGTAATTATTAAAATAAGTTAAGGGGGGACTGGCATTGTGGCACTGTGGTTAAAGCTGCTGCCTGTGATGCCAGCATCCTTTATGATTACAAGTTTGAGACTTGGGTCCTCCACTTCTGATCCAGCTCCTTACTAATGGACCTGGGAAAGTAGTGGAAGATGGAGCAAGTGCTTGGGACCCTTCTACCATGTGGGAAACCCAGATGGAGTTCCAGGCTCTTAACTTCTGCCTGGCCCAGTCCTGGCCATTGAAGCCATCTGGGGAATGAACCAGCAAAAAGAAAACTGCTCTCTCTCGCTCTCTCGCTCTCTCTCTCTCTTTGTGTGTGTGTGTGTATTTCTGTCTCTCAATTCTGCCTTTAAAATAAATAAATCAATAAATCTTTTAACAAATAAGTCAAGGAGGAGTATTTGATTTGTTGCTTAGGATGCCGTTGGAGATGCCTCTTTCCAGGGGGCTGGTTTGGGTTTGTATTTAACTCCCCACTTAGGATGCCTGCATCTCACATACCTGGATTTGAGTCCCACCTCTGCATCCTACCCAGCTTTCTAATAATGCACATCCTGGAGGCAGCAGGAAATGGCTCAAGCAGTTGGATCCCTGGCACCCATGTAGGAAACCTGCATTGCATTCTGGGACTCTGGCTTTGCCCTGGCTCATCCTAGGCAACTGCAGGAATTTGGACAGTGACCCAGCAGTTGGGATTTCACTGTTTTTACTTGTTTCCCTGTAGTCTGTCTCTCTCTCTCTCTCTGCTTCTTCAATGAAAAAAGTCAACAAAGACAGAAACATAGTTATTATGTTTTACTCACTTAAAATAATAATAGAGTAAATAATTTGAGAATAAAAAATTGGGAAGAATGGAAAATTAAAAACGAAAGCAATAAAAGAGTGAAAGATGAATATGAATGCTGGAAATATCATTATATGTGTTAAACCTATAAAATTGTCATTTAAAAATCATCATGTAACTGAAAAATAAAAATACTTCTAAATAAGTAGTGGATCAAAATCATAAGAAAAAGTAAAATTATTTGGAGTCAAACAACTATGAGTATTACATATTTAATTGGGAAGAATGAAATTAAAATAGAAATTTTTAGAATTTAAAAGAGGAACTTTAAGGAGCTTTCCTTAAATCTACAACTTACAATTTTAGTAAAACATAAAAAGACAAACAAACCTACACAAACCAACAGTAGAAGAAATGAACTAATTAACATGAGAATATGAGAGCTGAGATTAATTTGAATATAGGATTATAATGAAGAGACTGAGAAGTTTAAGAACATTCTTATTAATTGAAATAAATTGCTAAAATTGTTAATTTTTTTCAAAATGAATAAAAAATTAAAAAGTTATAAATAATATTCACTGGAAGGAGACAAATTTCTAGTATATACAACATGAAAGCTTACTAAACAAATTAAGGGAAAAAAAAGCTTTGTGTGATACTATAATCACTTAAAACAATTAGTAGCTTAAAATTTTCCAGATTTAAAAGGAAAAAAATTGAATTTCCTTTTATAATTTTTCCAGGAACAGATTATTTACCACCAAAAGTTACAAACCAAAACAACACTTTCTATAATACTTACAAATTAGTTTGAACTCCATTCCAAGACAAGATAAGAACAAATTAGAGGGGGCCGGCCCTGTGACGTGGCATGTGAAGCCACTGCGTACAGTGCCAGCATCCCATGTTGGTGCCGATTCGAGTCCAGCTGCTGCACTTCCGATCCAGCTCTCTACTATGGCCTGGGAAAGCAGTAGAAGTTAGCCCAAGACCTTGGATTCCTGAACCCTCATGGGAGACTTGTAAGAAGCTCCTGGCTCCTGGCTTTGGATTAGCACAGCTCTGGCTGTCACAGCCATTTGAGGAGTGACCTTTCTTTGTTTCTGCCTCTGCCTCTCTCTAACTCTGTCTTTCAAATAAATAAATAAATCTGAAACAAGCAAACAAAAAAGAACAAATTAGGAAGGAAAATTGTAGACCAGTTTCTCTTATGAACTTGCCTGCAAAATCTGTATATTAAGATAATCGAAAATGAATCTTGATGTGAATGGAAGGGGAGAGGGAGTGGGAAAGGGGAGGGTTGTGGGTGGGAGGGACGGTATGGGGGGAAGCCATTGTAACCCATAAGTCGTACTTTGGAAATTTATATTCATTAAATAAAAGTTAAAAAAAATCTGTAATAATAAAAATGAGAGTCATTCCAGAGTTGTGAAACTGGCCGGAGGCCTATGTGGCCTTTAGAAAGATCTGCACAGATTTTACAAGGACAGAGGCCGAAATTCTGAAAGAACAGAGGGGAGCAGTGTCTGCATGTGAACTGCAGGGCACAGGGAAATGAGGTCTGTATCAGACTCGTAAGTCTGAGAAGTTTCTACATATCCAGGTGTGACTGGCAGAGGGCGATTGGACGTATGGCACGGAGATAGAGGTGTGCCCCAGGAATGGTCACCATGCTGGAGCTGCTGAGAGCCCAGCCTGAGGAAGCGCACCTTGGTGCAGTGGGGAGCCTCTGTGTAGATTTTTCTGCACCCCAGCTGGAAGAGCAGATGAGAAGGCTGTCCGAGTAGGGCAGGAGGCCCACAAGAAGCGGGTCGGATCCCAGAAGCTGATGGGGGTGGCTGCCTCCGGCCGAAGGACAGAGAGCAGACACGGGGAGATGGGGAGCAGCCCTCTGCGGCTGGGACTCAGAGCACCTGCACTGCACAAGGAGGCCACAGGGGCCCGGCTCACCAAAGCCACCCGGGCTTCAGTTCGGCAGCCCTGCTGGGTGTCCTCACCCCCAGGTCTGTTGGCGTCCTGCTGTCCCTACACTGCCAGGTCCTCACCTGTCATCCTTGTCATGCCTGTGCATCGCAATCCTCTCCATGGAGGCTCCATTCTGGCCTCGTGGATTCACAGCACTTCACCTGAAATTTCTGTGACCATTCATTGTTCTGAAAATCGAATTCTTTAACACCTGGTCAGAATTGGCCCCACCGTTTATATGTGTTGGTCAGTCCCTCTTTAAGATGGAATTTGGCTGGGCCTTGGCACACAGGTTAAGCCCCTGCATGGGGTGCCCACATTCCAAATCAGAGCCCTGACTCCCCAGTTCACTGCAGATGCCAGCTTTGTGCTAGTGTGCACTCAGAGAGGCAGCAGGTGATGGCTCAAGTACTTGGGTCCCTTTACCCACGTGAAAGAACTAAACTGAGTTCCCAGCTCCTGGCTTCAGCTTGGCCCAGACCTAAATGTTGCAGGCATTTGGGGAGGTACACCAGCAGCTCTGTCTTTGTCTCTCTGCCTTTCAAATAATTATGATTAATAAATATTTTTTATTAAAAAAGTGAACCTAATAGTCTACATTCCAAAATAATGCATCATCATGGCCAAACATCGGCACCCTGAGCGGTGAAAAGCAGGGTTTCCGAGCAGACGGTGATTTGGAGAAGTCATGTGCATGGAAGGTGTCTCTCCTGCTGACGGAGAGGCCGAATGCTGGGAAGGTGGACGTCTGCTGTGGTGCTGCACTCCAGAGCACAGGCATGGGCCACTTGAGGCAGGGGCGTGGAGTGTACAAGCCTGAGTTGCTCACACACATCAATTTTTCTCCCAAATATCCTAAGAAGCAACCATTGCTACAAGTTACAAAGTCACAGGTGGCTTTTGGTCATGTTCTGCCCAGGCCCTCTCCCATTCGGGAATTTCTCTCCCTGTCCTGCAACTGCTTCATTCTTATGAAATCTTCTACTTCTTCCTTTTCGCCTTCATTTATTCCTGGGAAAAATGACCTTTCCCCCCTTTATTCTACCCAAAGGCTCCTCTTCATCTACCTCTTCATTGGCCTCTTACTATCCTTCTCCTTAATACCTTTTCAACTCAGAACTTAAATCCTTAGCCATTACAAGTTTTAGTTAAGCTATTGCCAAAGGCAAAGGAAGTTTAATTTGAAACTTTCCAGGAGGCTAAGAAAAGATATTTTAATATCGTTAGCATAGAGTATCTTTAGCATTGAAAGGGACTCTTTAAAAGTAAGTTTACACAGGGGCCGGCACTGTGGTGTAGAGGGTAAAGCCAGCACCTGCAGTCCCGGCATCCCATATGGGCTCCGGTTCAAGACCTGGCTGCTCCACTTCCTATCCAGTTCTCTGTTATGGCCTGGGAAAGCAGTAGAAGACGGCCCAAGTCCTTGGGTCCCTGCTTCTGCATGGGAAGACCCAGAGGAAGCTCCTGGCTCCTGGCTTGGGATCAGCGCTGTTCCAGCCACTGGGGCCAGTTGGAGAGTGAACCAGTGGATGGAAACATGTCTCTCTCTCTCTCTCTCCCTGGCTCTCCTTCTCTCTCTGTGTAACTCTAACTTTCAAATAAATAAATAAATCTTTAGAAAAAAAAGTAAGTTTACACATTTTGGGGCCAGGGTTGTGTCATTGCAGGTAAAGCTGCCACCTGCTGTGCCAACATCCCATATGGGTGCTGGTTCTAGTCATGATTGCTCTACTTTTTTTTTTCCTAGTTACAACATTCATGCCCCTTTATTGAATCAGAATTCAGAAATACAAACTGTTAACAGTGATAGTTTTAAAAATAATCAGGGAAAGTAAGGACATTTGGCATTAATAATTATTACCAAATTTTGGTAACTTTTGTCTCAGCACCTTTATTTATATTAGTCCTTCTTGCCTCTCTTTTCTATACCAAATCATATCATAGCTCTTGGCCAGATTCTACTTATCTGTCAAATCCTGTTCCAAATGGCAATCTCTCTACTCTACGTCACTTTGTTGTCTAGTTTACAGAGGTAAACACTGCATTACATCCCGTCTATCTGTTTGCTCCTCACCTTGTCATCTATAGATTTGCATGCAAAGGTAGAAATATGTATTCAGACATAGATATATGCAGACAAATATGTAACACACATCCTTATATAGGCAATGGTCTATACAGTATATTTTTTAAACCTTGGTCTCATTGGTGATTACTTTACTTCTTAATCAGCTCCCTGCTAATGGCCTGGGAAAGCAGTAGAAATGATCCAAGTGCTTGGGCCCCTGTATCCACATGGGAGACCAGAAAGAAACTCCTGGATCTTAACTTCAGCCTGGCCTAGCGCTTGCCCTTGCAGCCATTTGGGGAGTTAGCCAACAGATGGACGATGTCCCTCTCTCTGTGTGTCTCTCCCTCTTCTGTAACTCTGCCTTTCAAATAGATAAATAATTTTTTAAAATAAATAAATAAATGAGTTTATATATTTAAAAGAAAAAGACCCAAATTCTTAATCACATATACATGATTTAAGTCTCTTAATTCTTGAAAACATACATCTTTGCTTGGCAGCATGAGTCACATTGGAGTTTTAAAATGTGTGGCTACAGTTTTCATTGCTCAATGGACATTTTCTGATAAAAATTTTACCTCAAGGCAGCTAAGCCCACAGTACAAAAACTTTCTCTCATTTTAGAAGAGTGTGTAGAATCTACAACTAAAGAACAGAAAACTCTCCAGACAATGACAGGAGTTTTTAAGCTTCAGTGTCACGGAAAACCAAACATGTATGTTTATTTGAATTATGACTAAGAGCATTTTAATAAACACTAGATCTGTCTGTAAGACCTATGTTGATTGAAGAAAGAGTTTTAAAACTTTGGGGATGTTTCTTGATGTGAAAATACATTAAAATATGCCAGAAAAGAAAACTCTGCTTCCCTTAGTTTGTGGAAGCGAAGTATTTGTTTGGACTGTCTAATATTTATTTTTCCATATCCCAATCAAATGTTCTAATTACCTAGATGTTACATTCTGAATATTAGTATATATTTAAATTTGAACTACGTAAAACTAATGGTATAAACTTGTGTTCAAGCTAGAGTGCATGGAGATTTTATTTAAAGAATAATCCCTCTCTTATTTTGCCTATATACACATGTATGTATGTCTTCTTAATTAAACTAGCATCTCTACACATGATTTTCTATATACATATGCTACTTTGTTCAGCTATCTTTGTTATGAATATGTGCATAATATTTGAATAGGTGAAAAGTCATTTTTAAATAGGTGTTCTTTTTCACAGTAGTGTACTTACATACACAAGTATGTGTTGGATTATTCACTGAACTCCTTTCTCTCAAGAAAAACTCATCATAAAAGATGATGTGGTAATGACTTCCATATAATTTCTAACAAATAAAAGAATAGTTTTCAGATTATGGGGCATTTTTTCCCTCTTAGGGTTAACCTTAGTAAGATATTTAAAACATCTTTAAGAAAACGCTTATATAACGATTACTTTGAAACTGTATTATTTGCTGTGTTAATTTTAATTTTAGTATGTCAAAAATCACTTTTCCCAAAATGGAGTCATACCGTTTATATTTTACTTATGTTAAATAAAAATACTTATTGAAATATGCATTAAGAATAAAATGAGGAGTAAGATATTTTCTCACCAAGAATAGTCTTCCTAAGATTGTAAGAGAAGAGATAGATAGATGTAGATAAAAAGTAAAACTGCTAAAGGCAATGTACTTCAAGCAGACAGAGCAGCGATCTCAATGGCGGCTATCCATGAATTTTAAAGGAAGCGAACAAGAAAACCGGTGAACCTTTAACTGACATTTTTTAAAGTTCACTAGACTTGGGAGAGATTCTGGAGGATTTGAAAGCAGCAAACATGACTATGTTATTTCAAAAGGGTCAAGATAGAAGAAAAAAATATTATGAGAGCAGCAGGTTGAGAAAAGTCCTACTAACTGAAGCTCCATATTTAGAGAATATTAGAAAAAAAAGATTTCTTTTAATTTAAAATAACCAGTACAAATACACTCATTGGATAAAGGGCCTAAATAATATAAACAGCATGCAAAAAAAAATATAGATTTAAATTTAATGTCAAGATTGATACTGAAATAGGTCTTATTCAGTGGAAAACAGTGAAGAAAAGGAGAATAAAATGTAATGCCTGAAACGTTTTGAGAGGGTAGAGGAAAGAAGAAAAAGAACACACCTTAACTGTGCAAGACCGCTGGTTAATGTATGTAAAGGAAGACATCTGGTAAAGCATCAGAGGATTGCACAATGACTTTCTGGGTCGATTCCCTCTTTTAAACGTTTCTCTCTCTTTTTCTCTCTGTCAGCCTTGTTCTTTAAGGCTTTCAAATCTTATTTTCTCATAATAAGGAAGTGAGTTGTCACTTGCCCACTTCTGGGCTTGACTAACACCTTCATTCCAGTGACTGTCACTACATACAAATGTGCTTCAAAAAGTTTATGAAGATGGGATAAAAAAATGCTTATTTTTCACCTGCTGCCCACCCATGATGTGTATTAGAAAGAAACTGGAATTGGGAAGCAGAGTTGCGACTCGAACCTAATCACTCTGATTTGGGACCTGAGTGCCCCAAGCCGGGTCTTTAACTGCAACACGAAATGTCCTCGTAAAAGTATTGTTATATATAATGGTAAACAATTAATATTTGTTGAATGAGTAAATATACTATATGTTCAAATTTCCTTTTTTAACATATTAGAGATAATAATAGTTCTCAAAAATCATTTGCTTTTACTTAGAAATCGTGTACAAATGAAAAATAACAGTATTAGATTGGTGTGCCTATCTGGAAATATTTAATTCACATTTATATTTTAAATCTAGTAAGTGTATAGAGTAAGAACACAAGCATTTTTCTTATATATTAAATCAGTATTTTAATTTTCTTTTGTTTCCGGGCCTGCGCTGTGGTGCAGCGGGTTAAAGCCCTGACCTGAAGCGCCAGCATCCCATATGGGCACTGGTTCGAGTCCCAGCTGCTTTTCTTCCTATCCAGCTCTCTGCTATGGCCTGGGATAGCAGTAGAAGATGGCCCAAGTCCTTGGGTCCCTAGACCACTTGGGAGACCTGGAAAAAGTTCCTGGCTCCCGGCTTTGGATCGGCGTAGCTCCTGCTGTTGTGTCCATCTGGGGAGTGAACCAGTGGATGGAAGACCTCTCTCTCTGTCTCTACCTCTCTCTGCATCTCTGTCTTTCAAATAAATAAAATAAATTGTTAAAAAATTCTTTCTATTCTTTTGTGTCTTTTTCTTATTTATCCTTTTATACAACTCTTTAAATATCAAAACTTATTTTTAAGCTAATCTGTAAAAGAGACCTCCATGAGATCTAATGTTTGTTTTTGGGTTTCAGTAGCTTTTTGTCACAGTTCTCATCACAATTCTGTCTATGTTTGTAGCTTTAGCCATCATGCATAGATTCATTAACATGATATTAAAGCAGTAAAATGAAGACCATGGTATATCGTCTTCTCTCTCTCTCTCTCTTTCTCCCTCCCCCTGCCTCTCCTCTCTCTGTATAACTCTGACTTTCAAATAAATAAATCTAAAAAAATAAAGAAACAAAGAAATGAACTCAAAACTGTAACAAAAGAAGATAGGTAAACATTCATAGACACGGGCATTTGGTAGTTGGTAAGACACCGTTAGGGATGCCTGCATCTCATATCGGAGAGTGTGGGTGCAAGTGGCAGCTCCACTCCGGAGTCTAGCTTCCTGCTAATACAGCTTTCGGAGGCAGCAGGAGGTGTCTCAGGTGTTGAGTTCTTCCCACTCCACATGCGGTACTCGCATTACTTTCCCAGCTTCAACCCAGCCCCATTCAGGACATTGTGAGCATCTAGGGAGCGAATGGGTGTCCTCTCTCTCTAACACATTGTCTTTATTTCTCTCTTTCTTTCTCTCTCTACCTTAACAAATAAATAGTTTATAAGTACATAATTTTATAAAGAAGAGAAGAATGAAATTCACACATAGAATGAAAACTTATTTAAAGTATGTTAGCTGAGCTTAGGAAAAAATGTGTATACAGATTTTCCTTCAGGTAAAAATCTGACACTGGTAACATGGTGGAAAGCACCAGTTAAAAAATTGGAGAAAAAAAGTGCATCATGCTAACACCCTATCGCTTTTCAGAGAAAACAAAGATGAGCTAATGGTTTCTTAAATGAATATAATATTTAACATTTTGTTAATTTAATTTAATTCACATTCTGAAAATTCCACATTTATAATACTAACTTCAATATTTTATTATAAAGTTGCAGAATATTGTGGGACCATTAACATAGTTTATGATTTTTTTTCAGGGCTGGCGCTGTGGCATAGCGGGTAAATCTGTCGCCTGCAGTGTCGGCATCCCATATGAGCACCCAATCAAGTCCTGGCTGCTCTACTTCCAATCCAGCTCTCTGTTATGGCCTGGGAAAGCAGTAGAGGATGGCCCAAGTCCTTGGGCCCCTGCAGCTAGGTGGGAGACCCAGAAGAAGCTCCTGGCTCCTGGCTTCAGACAGGAGCAGCTCCAGCCATTGTGACCAACTGGGGAGTGAACCAGTGAATTGAAGACCTTTCTCTCTCTCTCTCTTCCTCTTCTTCTCTCTCTGTGTAACTCTGCCTTTCAAATAAATAAATAAATCTTTTTTTTAATATTTTCCCCCATCATGGACATTTCAGGTGAATGGAGCCTTGTTTCTTTTGTCTTCTGTCCTGTTTTTTCACTGTGCATAAGGTTTGCACAGTTCACATATGTGGTGGTGTATCAGGACTTTGTCCTTTTCTATAGCCAAATAATAACTGCAGCATTAAAATGTCACGTGTTTTTTCTCTACTTATCAGCTGAGGACATTTCAAAAGTGTATTTATTTATTTATTTTCCATTTATTAGAAGGGAGGTTGGGCAGAATCAGACACAGATCTTTCACCAGCTGTTCATTACAGAAATGCCCACAACAGCCAGGATTGGGCAACACCGAAATCCTGGATTCAGTCTAGGTCTCCCATGTGGGTTCAGTGACACAAATACTTAAGCCACTTACTGCCTCCCAAGGTGTTCATTAGCAGGTTATGAAAACACAAACAGAGCAAGAACTTAAACTCAAGTACTTCAATATAGAATGTAGGCATCCTTCATAACATCTTAATGGCTACAATAAATGCCTAACCCCAGCTGATGGACATTTGTTCCCATATGCTTACAATTATGAACAGGAACAGTATGAGGATTCCTGTGCAACATTTTATGCAGACCAATTTTCCTTTCTCTTTGATTTACAGCTGGGAATGGAATTGCTAGGTCATATGATAAAAATGCTACCATTTTGAGGGAAATACCAAATTATTTTCTGACATGGCTGTGTGGTTTTACATTTGCAACAAAAACGCATGCAGATTTTCCCCTCTCCACATCTCTACCAACTTTCTTTTGCTTGCTCGTTGAATATGGCACTCATAGCGAGTGTGAAATTTGGAGCCTCACTTTGATTTTGACTTGTGTTTTCCTCCTGGCTGATGATCTGCAGGATCTTTGCATGCACTTCTTGCACATTTTGCAGAACTTCTTTAGAAAAAATATATTCAGTATCTATACAACTTATTTGTTCATTATTTAATTAGGTTATTTATCTATTTATTGTTGAGTTGTATCTGTAATAAAAGTGTACTAGATTTTTACCAGTTATATGATTTGCCATTCTGTTGGTTGGTGTGTGTTTGTTTGCTTTATTTTCTTTTTGTTTTAGATTTACTTATTTATTTGAAAGTCAAGGTTAGAGAGGGACAGAAGGAAAGACAGAGAGAGAGAAGTCTTTTGTCCAGTGGTTCACTCCTGAGATGGCCGCAACAACCACATCTGGGCCAGTCTGAAGCCAGGAGCCTGGAACTTCTTCCAGGTCTCCCATGTGGATGCAGGGGACCCAAGGACCTGGTTCATCCTTCACTGGTTCCCCAGGCACATGTGCAAGTAGCTGTATTGGAAGTGGAGCTGGCGGGCTTAAATTAAAACCATATTTGATGTGAGTACTTCAGACTGTAGCTTTAACCTGCTGTGCCACAACACTGGTCCCTGTTTTACTTTCTTGATGCTATCATTTGTAGCATAAAGATTTGATTTTTAATTCAGTTTATAATTTGTGCTTTTGGTAGCAAATCTGATAAAACTGATTTACCCAAGGTCTAATGTTTTACTTTCTGTTTTCTTTCAAGAGATTATCATTTTAACTCTTACATTTAGATCTATGATACATTTTCAATTAATTGTATGTATGTGAGAAGTAGGGATACAACCTTATGCTGTGCATGATCTACAGTTTTCCTGGGACAACTTACTGAAAATAACTTTTTGTTCCAAATTGAATTATCTCAATACCCTTGTCAAAAATTAATTGTCTATAATCATATGACTATTTCTGGAATCTTGATTCAATACCTTTGATTTAAAAGTCTATTCTTATGCAAATATTATATTGTCTTGATTTTGCAGTTTTGTACTTAAGTTTTTTAATTGAAAAATATGAATCTTTCCAACTTGATTTTTTTCCAACATTGTCTTGGCTACTCCTTTTTCTTATATTTCATATGAGTTTGGGGATTGCATTATTAATTTCTTTTCAAACATCAGCTAAAGTTTTGATAGGAATTACACAGAAAATGTAGGCTAATTGGGACAGTATTGTCACTTTTACATGATGAAGTCTTTAGTCAATCAGCATTTGATTTTTTTCTATTCATGTATAATTTCAATAATGCTGTGTAATTTTTTATAAGTAGCTTCTGTGCTTAACTTCGTCTTTAAATTTTTCTTTATTTTAATTTTTTTTTTAATTTATTTGAAGGGCAGTGCAACAGAAAGGAGAGAGAGACAGAGGGGGAGAGAGAGAGAGAGAGAGAGAGAGAGAGAGAGTTTGATCTTCCCTCTGTTGTTTCAGTCCCCAAATGGCTACTACAGCTAGTGTTGGACCAGGCCTAAGCCAGGAGCCAGGAGCCAGGAGCCAGTAGCTTCATCTAGTTCTTGCATGTGGGTGGCAGGGCCAGGAACTTCCTCTGCTTTTCCCAGGCATATTAACAGGGAGCTGGATAGGAAGTGGAATAGCCAAGACGGGAACTCGTGCCCATATGAGACACCAACCCTGCAGGTTGCTTTATCCACTATGCCAAACTGGCCCCTAGAAGTTCACTCTCTGATGAATAATTAAGTTTACTGTCATGAATGAGTAATGGATTTTATTCAAATGCTTTCACTTCATCTGCCAAAGTGATTAAGATTTTTCTCATTTATTCTATTCTAATTCATATATGACCTTCATTGATTTTTATATTTTAACCAACCTTACATTTCTAGGATAAATTTCAGTTGGTCATGGTATAAAATTCCACTTATATGTTACTGGGTTTGGCTTGCTAGCATTTGGGGGCGGGATTTTTGCATCTATATTCACAGCAGATAGTGATCTGTCACTTTCCTTGTCATGGTGTCCCTGTCTGCCCCTCTCCCCCTGGCCTGGACAATACTGACTTCATAGGATGTGTTGGGAAGTACTCACAAATGTTGTTATCTGGAACTGCATTTTCATTTGTATATTTTTTTTTAAATTACTGATTCAATCTCTTTAAACATTATAGGCTTTTTCAATTTTACTATTTGCTTTTGAGTTACTTGATTATTTTCACCTCACTAGGAATTTGTGCATTTCATTGAGGTTACCTAACTTGTTAGCACAGACTTGTTTGTATTACTTTATTTCTGACAATTTGGCATTAACGGCACCTGTCTTCTGGTTTTAGTAATTTGAGTCTTCACTCTTTCTAAGTAGACCTAAATGCTTGTTACCATTGATTTTTTTAAAGAATCAATTATTTTTGATTGCTTATTTCTATAGATTTTCTATTTTATTTATTACGCTTCAGTATTTATTGTTCTAATATTTGTTTTGCTTTTTCTCTTCCATACAATGGATTTCTTTTTTTTAAGACTTTTTCCTTTATTTGAAAGTCAGAGTTACAGAGAGTGATAGAGACAGAGAGAGATCTTAAATCTGTTGGTTCACTCGCCATTTGGCCTCAATGGCTAGTGCTGGGCCAGGCCAAAGTCAGGAGCCAGAAGCTTCACTCTGGTCTCCCATATGCTTCACAGGAGCTTGAACACTTGGATCATCTTCTCTTGCTTTTCCTAGACCTTTAGCGGGGGACTGGATTGGAAGCAGAGCAGCCAGGACAAGAACCAGCACAAATATTGGATACTAGCATTGCAGGTGATGGCTTTACCTGCTAGTCCACAACACTGGCCTGAGGAATGAGCTCCTTACAAGTATTTATAAATTTTCAAATTTATTTTTGTTATGAATTTTTAATTTAATTTTGTTTTCATTGGAGAGCATACATTTTATAATTTGAAATAAATGTAGGACTAAACATTAAACATTTATTTTTTTTCAAAGATTTATTTATTTGAAAGACCCATATGAGATGCAGGTATTGTAGGTTGTGGCTTAACCCACTGAGCCACAATGCTGGCCCCTAAACAAGTTTAGATAGAAGTCTGAATATTATGTATTCAGAAAACACAAAATGATAGCTAGACAACTTAGTACAAAGAAACACTTTGAAGACTTGTGGTAAATAAAGATAAAACAACACTATGCATTTGCTCTTTTAAATAAATATTATGTTTTTATAATTTTTAAGAGTTGCTCTATTCATATTTTTCAGAAAATGCAATAAAGAAGAAAATGTGTACATATATCAATATAGGAAATTGAAAAAATATCTAGTTAACGTTTTTCTAGATAATTATTAATATCAGTCGGATCAGAAAGATCATTTATGGAAATCTGTTTCGGATACTTCAAAATGTTTTTTTTTTATTTTTTATTTATTTATTTTTTTATTTCACAGGTAGAGTCATAGACAGTGAGAAAAACAGAAAGGTCTTCCTTCCGTTGGTTCACCCCCCAAATGGCCGCTATGGCCGGAGCTGCGCCAATCAGAAGCCAGGAGCCAGGAGCTTCTTCCTGGTCTCCCATGCGGGTGCAGGGGCCCAAGGACTTGGACCATCCTCCACTGCCCTCCCATGCCACAGCAGAGAGCTGGACTGGAAGAGGAGCAACCGGGACTAGAACCCAGTGCCCATGTGGGATGCCAGCGCCGCAAGGCGGAGGATTAACCAAATGAGCCACGGCTCTGGTCCTGGATACTTTCCTTATGAAAGGAAAACATAATTAATAGTCCTATGTTTCTATCTACATGGACTTTTTTAGAAGATGACAGGATTCAGTTCCAAATGGAATCCAATATAATGGAATAAAGATAAAGAAAGTAACAGGATAGAAGTTTATAATAAATTATAGAAATGCTATAAACAGTTGACCTGAGAAGAAGGATATGTAATATTTATGGACTTAATAGTTGTAATTAATTATATGTTGAGCTGAAGAGCACAGATGCCATTCCTATTTCTGGTTTAGGTGAACTTTGAGTGAATGGTTGAGTCAAAATATTAAACACTAAAGAGGTGGGATGTGCCATAAGACTATCATGGGAGAGAGATTGAGGGATAACATGCATAAGGTTAACTTTTTTACTCAAACAATGGTAACAGCAAATTTAAACCAGAAAAACAAGCAAGACTATTGGAAAGTTGTAGAACAACACAAAATTAATGAGGTCTCCAGAACTAGATCTTCATAGTTGGCAGAGGCTATGGAAGGTCAAGCAGAGAACTCCCACAAAGTCATGCCACACAAGAATGGTGTGAATAGCATACCTTTGTGGCATGCCCACGGCTGGTCTCTTGGCACTGTCATGGCCTCCTGCACCATTGAAAGTTTCCATTTTTGAAACCTGAATTTCCCATGATTTCAAATCTCAGAGGGGTGCTCAGCAACTTGCCAAACCAACACCACATGTGGTCTCTTAGCTGCCAGAAAACATGGAGGGTGTTTTTGGCTTCCATCCCAGAAGACAAAGTCATGTTCTGCCACCTAGAAAGACATTTTGGATGTCCCACACCAATAAAATGAGTTTTCAGGTATTAGTTGGCCGAAAAGTAAAATAACAAATAAAATACCAATGTCCCCTACAGAGAGTAAGTGAAGTGGAGACTTGACCTATACAGTTGCCCATGTGACGGGAGCCTAAAAGGGTGCTTCTGACTTTGCACTCATCAGCTTTTGCTGCCACTAGAGTGGGTGTTTACTGAAGCAGTGACAATGGCTCAGATTATCCAGATAGTAAATCTAGATCAGGCAGAGGGACAATTGCAGACAAATCCAGGATCTGTGATACTTAAAACACTGGAAAAAAACACTATAGCAAAGTGGATTAGAACACAAAGTGGATTTCGAAGAAATAATCAGCAAAGCAGAACAGTAGCTTTCAACAAAATTCAAAAATTGGAA
The DNA here is from genome assembly GCF_051225735.1 of Oryctolagus cuniculus. Classification (NCBI taxonomy): domain Eukaryota; kingdom Metazoa; phylum Chordata; class Mammalia; order Lagomorpha; family Leporidae; genus Oryctolagus; species Oryctolagus cuniculus. Next base: position 60,533,916 of record NC_142874.1, on the reverse strand, counting down.
TTTCAAGAGGAGAGATTAGAAAGTAGTGTTGAAAGCTATTGTAGCAAAGCAATACACCTATTGCAAACTAAAGTTAATGTCAGCATGTCCTGGACTGCTGTTGATTCAGTGAAACCTGATAACTGAGTTGATGATGAATGAATTAAAAGGATACTGAAAAATTTTCAGAAACTGTGAACAATGAAAATGTCTTCTTTGTTTTTACTGGGAGAGATGGAAGTGAAGAATGGAGCACAGGAAGAGAGATTTTGTTGCATTTTTACACCTTTGAATGTTTATTTAAAAGAAACATTAGGCCGGCGCTGCGGCTCACTAGGCTAATCCTCCGCCTAGCGGCGCTGGCACACCAGGTTCTAGTCCCGGTGGGGGCGCCAGATTCTGTCCCGGTTGCCCCTCTTCCAGGCCAGCCCTCTGCTGTGGCCAGGGAGTGCAGTGGAGGATGGCCCAGGTGCTTGGGCCCTGCACCCCATGGGAGACCAGGAAAAGCACCTGGCTCTTGGCTTCTGCCATCGGATCAGCGCGGTGCGCCTGCCGCAGCGGCCATTGGAGGGTGAACCAACGGCAAAAGGAAGACCTTTCTCTCTGTCTCTCTCTCTCACTGTCCACTCTGCCTGTCAAAAAAAAAAAAAAAAAAAAAAAGAAGAAGAAACATTAATATGATGGTGGACATCTTGGAAAGGAACTGCAGATTTGGGGACCGAAGTCATTTGTGAGAGAGAACTTTGGAAGGAGATGGCTATAATTAACATTTTATAATTAAAGATTATAGTTATCAAAGTGTCTTGTTATTCTTTTTTGGTTTCTCCTCTCAACTTGAAACAGTTTCAAGGCGGGGGAGGGGGAGTGAGAAGGAGGGAGGGAGAGAGAAAGTAGTAACAATATAAGAAAATAAGAAGAAAACATTTGAAAATTGAATCACTGCAGAGGAGCAGACACAATGTATAATGTATTCTTCATTGCTATCTATCTATCTCTCTATCTATCTATTTAGGAAAAGACAAATACTTCTCTCATATAAGCTAAATATTTTGTAATAATACCTTCAGATAAGAAATTCACTGATGTCTTCACAGGCAGAGATGTCTTTACAAAGCATAGGTAATTAGGGTCTCAGGTTACATAGGAGCATCTAATGGTGCAATTAGTCCTTTAGGGAAGCTAGTTTCATTCCTCTATTGTTTCCTCTGTGGAGCATCCAATTTTAATACAACCTCCCTATTTACAAAACTTGCTTTGTACTTTGAAAGATTGCACTTAATAATTAAGGAATTTTTGCAGTTAGGATATACATATATATATAGTATATACATATACTATATATATAATATATACTTATATATACTATACTATATATACACTATATACACTATATATACTATATATATTATATATAATATACATAATATATAATGAAATCAGTATACATAACAGCATACATAAATTCTGATAGGTTCTATTCCTGACTAAACTTTTTTTTTTTTTATAGGCAGAGTGGACAGTGAGAGAGCGAGACAGAGAGAAAGGTCTTCCTTTTGCCGTTGGTTCACCCTCCAATGGCCGCCACGGCTGGTGCATCGCGCTGATCCGAAGCCAGGAGCCAGGTGCTTTTCCTGGTCTCCCATGGGGTGCAGGGTCCAAGTACTTGAGCCATCCTCCACTGCACTCCCTGGCCACAGCAGAGAGCTGGCCTGGAAGAGGGGCAACCGGGACAGAATCCGGCGCCCCGACCGGGACTAGAACCCGGTGTGCCAGCGCCGCAAGGCGGAGGATTAGCCTAGTGAGCTGCGGCGCTGGCCTCCTGACTAAACTTTAATCATTCTCCTCTCAGGTCTTTTCTTGACTAAGCGCCACCCTTGCTAGACCTGCATAGTACAGTTTTTGCAAGAATCCTGCTGCTTCAGTCTAGCCAGAATCTCTGATGCTGGATAACCAGTCACTCTCAATATCAAATTAAATTCTTCATACTTCATACTTCATACTTCATACTTGTTTCAAACTTAGTGTTATTGTTCTGCTTAAGCATATGTATCAGTGGTGTTCGGACATACCAAGCTGTTAGTAGTTCACACACCACAGAGGAGTGGAAATCCTTTCGCTGTAGTGCTGTAAAGAGGTGTACATGTTAATTTTCCTGCACAGGCGGGGAGTTGAGAGTGGAGCTGTGGAACCTATAGCACTGGGGACAGGTAGACACTATGGGTGCTGCTCTTGCTCAATCTCTTCTCTATGTGAGAGCACCACTGTAATAAGGGCTTGATTGTACTGTGTTTCCTTTGGTGACTACAACACCAATGTGCAAAAACTAGAAGGGTTTGTACTTCTATGCCTTATGGTTGTCATAGTGATGATCTTTTCTGTCTTCTACATATTTGTAATCCTCCTCTGCTGCTGGAAACCAGAGCACCATTTTCTGCCTGACATGACAGTGCCTAAAAAAAATCCATTTTTATCGCTTTAAGAACTGTGCTTTGATTTTATTTAACATTTCTTTTAGTTTTAACATCATCTTAAAAGAACACTCATTCATATACTCTATAAATACACAAATATGTTTATTATATTATCAATAAAATAATTTTGGCTATAATTTTGTGTTTTCATTTAATAATAACTATATTCCTTGATAACTTTTCATTCATGTATGTGCCAAATTCACAGCAAAACTCAGTATCTTCAGGGTCTGATATTGTGGCATAGTGAGTAAAGCTGCTGCCTACAATGCCTCCCACATCCCATATGGGTGACAGTTTTGTTGTTGTTCCGCTTCCAATTCATCTCCCTGCTATTAGCCCAGGAACAGCAGTGGAAGCTGACCCAAATGTCAGCGACCCAGATGATTGCCCTGGCTCCTGGCTTCAGCCTGGCACACCCATGGATGTTACAACCATGTGGGCACTGAACCAGTGGACAGATGATATCTCTCTCTGTGTCTCTTTCTCTCCCTCTCTTTGTGGAACTCTGACTTTCAAAATAAATTAATAAATCTTTTAAAAAAGCTTCAGTATCCTCTGTCTGCCCATTTTACCTTCAATGACTGACACCAATTTAATTGACTTATTTGACCTTAGACATTTCTACGTTCTATAATATACATAATATACATTTTTACATAATATACATTTTAAAAAACTTTGGCTTAGATTTAATGAAATAATAATCATTTGGTTTCAACCTTTCTTATTAGATCAAAAGCAAACTGTTTTATGCTATGTATATTTTCTTTTACTGAAGGAAGTGATATTAAAATATAGAATATTACTTGAATTGGCACAATAATTATAATGACATAATTTCCCTCAACAGTTTTTATGCAATATGCTCATTCTTCTTTATCTTCTAGAGTTGAAATGTTTAAACATTTATATTTATTTGAAATTATTTCAGGGAAATGTATGGATGTGTATATCTTCCTCTTGAGTGTGTTTATTACCAAGTGCTATACAAATATCTAGCAACTTAACTAAAATTTTAAATGATCTACAGTATTTACCCTCATTGTCAAAACTTCCATTCTCTGATAAAAATTAGATAGAATGAAAGAATCAAAAAATTTACAAGGAATCTTTAGCCTATATTGGCAAGCTACTTTATACCAAATTTGCTGATTTAGAAAGTCAGGGAAGTACATTCTGTGGACAATTTTGCTCTTGAAAAATATCCAGATTAGTCTTCTATCTTCTTGTCACAATGATTCTTTGCATATTTCTTGCAGTATCTTTGCACAAGTCAAAGACATTGAATTCTATTTCTATTTAGACCAGTATGGCTGCCCTCTTTAAGATCTGGTTCATTTCACCCAAATGGCTATTGGAGTTAAAAAGGAATTGCCAATTTAGTAATCTCCTACTCTGCCCACTCCCTGCCAGTTTCCCCCAGGTCAACCTTTGATTGGATGAGAAATTTATGCAGTTTTGCACAAGTCTAATCAGAATGCATGCAGAAAAACTCCAAGGCACAATGGAGATGACTGCAAAAGCCCAGAGTTTATGTAAATAAGGGGGTGTTTGAGGCAGCCAATCTAGGTCTCAAAAAGCTTGATTTGAGTGTGCCCAAGAATAGCTAGAGAAAGCATTCCTGGTTTGCATTTTAGCAGATGAGCTCCTCTTGCTGATTTTTGCATCAAAGTAAGTTAGTTCAGCTCTTTAAAGAAATACAAAAGCTTATAGAAAACACATTTTTAAAGGAACTGCCAGCTAATTAAATTCATCCACATTTTTTGAGAGCTTTGTTATTACCTATAGAAAATAACCATAAGTGCTCTCTTTGTCAGGAATCAATTCAATCATCATTAAGTCAATCAAAAGAATCTACCTTTTATCCCCACTGACATTGATATGCAGCCATATGCTAAATTCTGTTTATTTTTTAATGTTTCTATGCAACATATTGAGTAAAACTAGCAGTTTCTCATTTCCCATTTTGCATAACTTAGAACAAGTATATTCCAAAGAGAATTTTTGGAAATTGCTTTTGAATATCATTATTTTACATGATTTGTTAACTTTAAAATATTGTTTGTTAGCACAGCAATAAATGAGAATCAAAGTAGTCCTCAACATAAGATCAATTCACTGAGCGACTCCTCATCTTACAGTTATTTCACTCATGATATTTCACTACAGGTTTTCATAAGTTTAATTCAAATCTTGAATCTTTTCACAATAAAGTAGATTGGTATATATATATATATATCAAAATACAATCATTACTCATTTCCTATATGGTGTCTTAGAGCCACATGTTCATTATATTTATATTTAAATATATGTATATATACACATAGAGGTTTCTATTTATATATAGTGACCGTCTCTAAAATATATGTTAAATATAAATATTCCTTTCCAAGAAGAGAAAACAAATTCCACATTTTAAAAGCTTTTACTTGAAAATCAGACTTATATAGAGAAAGGGAGAGACCAGGAGAGAGAGTCTCCCATCCACTAGCTCACTCCCCAAACGGCTGCAACAGCCAGGGCTGGGACAGAGGGACACAAGGTGTGGGGCCACCCTGCTACGTTCCCAGGTACCTTATCAGAGAACTGGATTGAAAGTGGAGGGGTCTGGACTCAAACTGGTTCCCATGTGGGGTGCTGGTTTCACAGGCAGTGGCTTACCAGGTACCCAATTTCCCCAATTTTTTAAAAAACAAAACATAGGTAGTCATAGAGGGAGTTTACATCAGTGGCCATCTATGTAACTTGCACAAAATTAAGCTGTTTTACAGACTATACACCACCAAATCCAAATGTCTAAATGCATATTCTTATCTACTTTCCGTTAATACTGCAAAACTAATGACAATTATGAAAGTCACCTTTACCAATTCTATCCACTATAGCAAGATGTCTTGTTGGCCGGCGCTGCATCTCACTAGGCTAATCCTCCGCCTAGCGGCGCTGGCACACCGGTTCTAGTCCTGGTCATGGTGCCGGATTCTGTCCCGGTTGCCCCTCTTCCAGGCCAGCTCTCTGCTATAGCCTGGGAGTGCAGTGGAGGATGGCCCAAGTGCTTGGGCCCTGCACCCGCATGGGAGACCAGAAGAAGCACCTGGCTCCTGCCTTCGGATCAGCGCGGTGCGCCGGCTGCAGCGCACCAGCCGTGGCGGCCACTGGAGGGTGAACCAACAGCAAAGGAAGACCTTTCTCTCTGTCTCTGTCTCTCACTGTCCACTCTGCCTGTCACAAAAAAAAAAAAAAAAAAAAAAAAAAAAAAAAAAGTCTTGTTACAACAAAATCCTAGGAAATAGGACTAAATAATATATACCCTTCACTTTAACAACTCCCACTCTCCTCTCCCCATCCCTTAAAAATCATAAGCAGCTCTCTTCTGTGACAGACAAATAATATAAGAATTGTGAAAACCTAATTTATGTAGTGTAGCTCTTGCTCCACTACTGGGCCATTCTGTCACATTCTGCACTGTTGGTCACAATACTTCCCACCAAAGGGGTCAGCAGAATTACAGTCTGTAAGAGATGAAAATATGCAAGTGATGACTTTAGAAATGACGAGTGTTGGGCTCCAATAATCTTTCAGTACATCCAAGGAAATCATGCCCTGACTGTTTTAAGTTAAAGCAATGGATCCTTATGCAAAATGTATCCTTTAGAGGCTTGTAGGGATATTCAGGTATAAAACTATTACAGGACAGGACACCACTCATTTAACCCATCCTGGAGATCCTAAAGTGGGTGATCTCCATTCATAGAAGTTATTACCATTGGGACCAGGTTTGCATTGGAGTGATGGGTCGAAAGGGATGTCTGCCACTTCCTCTGAGTCCTCTTGGTGCTGCTGGAGAGGACTTTGGAGTTGTTGCTCATGCTGACTTTACCCTTCTTTTTCTTTATGTTTGTTTCTTGGTTCTCTGGTTGGAGGCTATAGATCAGGAAGAGCTGCGGTCGGCCCTTGTGTCATCATAGTGAAACCCCACCCTCCCTGCAAACAGCCCCTCTCTTTGTATCTGGTTCCTGTGTGCCACCACAGCAGCTGCTGCTGAGGGTCTGGTACTCAGCATTAACCTTGCTACAATATAAAAAAGTTTCAGTACTCTACAAATAATATATAATTATGTTATTATAATGATATTATAAAATAATATAAAAATATTTGGTAGTGCTTCCCTGTCAAGGGTTGAAGACACGTATTTATCAATAAATTATACCAGTTATTGCTACATAAAAAGATCATCATTTAGAGATGACTTTCAGCTTCCATGCCAATGGTAGTAAACAACCTTTAGTAAATTGAAAAAGGCTATACCCATCCTGAATATATGTCTATGCTTTAATTCCTGGAACCTGTAAATGTGATCTTATTTGGAGAACAAGGCCACTGCAGGTATGTCTAAGATCTATCCCAGATGACCAGATAGGATCTTAAATGTCATCACGTGTCCTTAGAAGACAGAGTTGGAGGGAAACGATGGTATGATGACAAAGTCACTGATGGGAATGACAGGCCAGGAGCCGAGGCTGGCCTAAGGGTGCCGCGGAATGCTGGCAATCTCCAGAAGCTCGAGAGAGCCAGGAGCAAATACTTCCCCAGAGCCTCTAGGAAGAGCACCTTGATTTTGGAATTCCGCCCTCTATAAATGTGAAAGAACAGATTCTGTTTCTTGAAAACACCAAGGTAATGGTAATTTGTCAGAGTAGCCTCAGAAACTCATCCACACTCCTCAAAGCCTTTCTCAAAGACCTGGGCATTTATTTTCCTCTCTTTGACACTCCTGAGTATCAGATGTCCAGTGTGCTATAGTTAAGGTCTGTTGATAAACTGAAATTCTTTCATTCTTTTTTCTCTACCTAAAAAAGAGACTGAAATCTGAGATTCAAGACTTTTTATTTAGTAAGCACTGAAGTTGCCAAAAATAAAGTTCTCGGTCTGAAGTTATTCAAGAGAGATGGATAATTTTATGAAAACCCATTTTGCGTGCCAAACTATTGAGTTACCATATTATGAATTGGTGTTTGGAGCAAATGATTCAATAATAATTTGTTTGTAATGCTATTTACTTTTTTAAAAATTTATTTTATTTATTTGAAAGGCAGAATTACAGAGAAAGGAGAGGATTCAGAGAGAGAGAGGGAGAGAGAGAGAGAGAGGAAGAGAGAGAGAGAGGGAGAGATCTTCCATCTACTGGAGCATTCCCCAAATGGCTGCAATGGTCCCAGGCTGGGCCAGGCCAAAGCCAGGATTCAGGAGCTCCTTCTAGGTCTCCCATGTGCGTGCAGGGGCCCAAGCACTTGAGCCATCCTCTGCTGCTTTCCCAGGCCATTAGCAGGGAGTTGGATCAGAAGCGAAGCAGCGGAGACTCAAGCTGTGCCCACATGGGATGCCAGCAGAGGCTTAACCTGCTATGCCACAATGCTGCCCTTGCTTCTTACTATTTTTTATTCTGTATAAGTTTCTTACATAATCTAACAAGTTGTAATAACTTGTCCAATGCAATATGCAGGGTTTTTTTGGCAACACATTTTTAAGTAATTCCTAAATAATCATAAAATACCACACTTTATGTGTTATTATAATTAAGAATAAACCTCATACATTAAAATTGTTCATCTTCAAAGCAAAATTTAGTAGTATATTTTTACATAAGTATTATGACTGTAGGTTTTATTACTCTACATAGACAAAGCAATCTTGCTTCGGAAATTCGACTAGAGATTTAGCTTGTCAGTTAAACTAAAAAAGAAAAAAGAAAAAAGAAAAAGAAAAGAAACAAAAACCCTAGTTCAAAAGAGACTCCCAGGTCTACCATAAATGTGCAGAAATTGTACATTATGAAGGTGAAGTGAACTCTTAAAGAACCAGTGCCTAGAGCAAAAGAGAGAGAGAGAGAGAGAGTCTGAGACCCACGACAATTCAGTGCATTGATGGATCTGAGCGCCCTGAAGTAGTTAGTACTTGATTCAAGGCAGAAGTGGAGTTTCTCCACTCTTCATGTTCAAGTAAAGACGAATGGGCTTTCATAATGGACCTTGCTCTGACAATGGGAATAAATGACTGTGATAGCTGAACACTTTCAAGGAGATCCAGTGATTCAATATGCAAAGTCTTTCATTTTATCATTGAAAGTGCAGCCTTGGATTATTACTGACAGCCGAGATGCAGTTACGTAAAGGTCATGCAGGCTATTGACAATAATAAATTCTAAAATTTGGTATCTTTTTGCTGAGGCCTACACCAAGCCATTTATCAAAACAACAAAAAAAAGGAAATACTTTATCACAGTCCAGTTTAAAACAACATAGGCATCTTTCAGATAATTTTAACATAAATATTAAAAATTTATAATTTTTAAGTTGTATAAATGAAGCAATTTTCTACCTTGTAAGTATATCAAATACTATAAACACTGTTAGTATAATGTAGCTAATATTAATATGCCTCTATTTGATAAAGGTTGATAATATATAGAAGTTTATTTTTACTATACATATATAAGGTTAATAGATACTCAAATTACTTGACTACCTAATTGCTGATTTTTTTTTAAGATTTTTGCCTCAAAACAGTGACAAAACATAGTTTAATATGTCAGTATCAAATTGCTATTATGTTATTCACAATTATAATATGGAGAAATAGAAAATGTTTTTTCTTTTTTCTCAAAATCATCTTACTAAAATTGTCTTCTAAATGTGACAGTATATTTATTTCAATCCATAAAATTATTAATTTCTAACCTATAATTGATTGCAAATATCAACTTTTTGATTTTTCTTTTTTTTTTTTTTTTTTTTTTTTTGACAGGCAGAGTAGACAGTGAGAGAGAGAGAGAGACAGAGAGAAAGGTCTTCCTTTGCCGCTGGTTCACCCTCCAATGGCCGCCGCTGCAGCCGGCGCACCGCGCTGATCCTGGCAGGAGCCAGGAGCCAGGTGCTTTTCCTGGTCTCCCATGGGGTGCAGGGCCCAAGCACCTGGGCCATCCTCCACTGCACTCCCTGGCCATAGCAGAGAGCTGGCCTGGAAGAGGGGCAACCGGGACAGAATCCGGCGCCCCAACCGGGACTAGAACCCGGTGTGCCGGCGCCGCAAGGTGAAGGATTAGCCTATTGAGCCACGGCGCCGGCTTTTTCTTTTTTTTAAAAGAAGATTTTTTTATTTATTTGAAAGGCAGAGTTACAGAGAGGCAGAGGCAGAGAGACAGAGATTTTGCATCTTCTGGTTCACTCCCCAGTGGCCAACTGGAGCTGCGCAGATCCAAAGCCAGGAGCCAGGAGTTTCTTCCAAGTCTCCCACATGGGTGCAGGGCCCCAAGGACTTGGGCCATCTTCTACTGCTTTCCCAGGCCATAGCAGAGAGCTGGATCGGAAATGGAACAGCCAGCAGAATCTGGGGAGTGAACCAACAGATGGAAGCCCTCTCTCTCTGCCTCTCTGCCTCTGACTCTCTGTAACTCTGTCTTTCAAATAAATAAATAAATCTTAAAAAATAAATTCTCTCTCTCCTCTGTCTGTGTGTGTATGTTCCTCTCTTTCTCTGTAAATTTGCCTTTAAATAAATAAAATATTTAAAAAAAGAGAGAGGATGATTTCATTTGGTTTATACAATAATTACTTATTTTGTTACCCGTAGATTAGTCACTTCTTATCATTAATGCATATATAGCAGGGTTGGGCTTATTAGCAATGATGCTAATGAACATGATATATTAATTGAATAGTAATTACTATATGGTAAGGACTCTGATTAATTCTTACAGTAGATCTGTGACCTAAGACCATTATTTTGTTTTTAAAGATTTATTTATTTATTTATTAGAAAGACAGAATTATAGAGGCAAAGAGAGAAACAAAGAGTGAGGTCTTCCATCCAATGGCACACTCCCCAATGGCCGCTACAGCCGGAGCTGTGCAGATCTGAAGCCAGGATCCAGGAGCTTCCTCTGGGTCCCCCACATGGGGGCAGGGGCCCAAGCACTTGGACCATCCTCTACTGCCCTCCCATGCCACAGCAGAGAGCTGGACTGGAAGAGGAGCAACCGGGACTAGAACCCAGTGCCCATATGGGATGCCAGTGCTGCAGACGGAGGATTAACCCAGTGCACCACGGTGCTGGCCAGCAATTAATTCTATATACACTCACTAACCAGAATGTTCTATTGATATTTTCTGAGATTATTGTGTTCTCTCCAATCATGAAAAGTAATAATGATGTAAGATTCACTTGAAATGTGTGCATGATTTACTCTACAATAAAATTCTAATTGTATGTCACATTTATTAAATGTGTAAATATCTTTGGCTCACTCCCTCCATGTTATAAGTTATTTCACTCACAATACTTAAACTGCATATAATTTATCACTATTGGGAAGAAATAAAAGGTTTTTTTTATGTGGGATGAAGAAATAAGTGAACCACAGTCTTAAGTTTTAAAGACAGGGAGATGAAACCCTTCACATGGAATTAGTTTGTTATCCCTTCAAAGACAGTTGTCCGTATCTTTAAAAGACAATGTGTGAAACATGAATTTAAGCATACTTTAAAGGAGAGCGTTTTAATATTAAAAGTAGGTTTTATTAACATGATATGTCAATATTAAATGCTGTATTTATATATGTTTAATAGGATGATTATGCAACGAGTGAGATATTCAAATTAACTATTGCTTTTCAACCAAAAAGATGAAAAACAACATAAAAATACAACCAGAGAACATGACTAAATAATTTAGTCATTTATCAGTTAATGTATTGAGTGGGTGTTCAGTGGCAGCACAATTTCAGATACTTGCTGTACAAAAATAAAAAAGAAAACTCTGCAGCTTTGGAGTTTGCGTTCTAACAATTACATTAAAGAAAATAGTTACCAGGCGCTGGCGCCGTGGCATAGCGGGTTAAGTCGCTGCCTGCATCCCATATGGGCGCCGGTTACAAACCCAGCTGCTCCACTTCCAATCCAGCTCTCTGCTTTGGCCTGGCATAGTAGTACAGGATGGCCCAAGTCCTTGGGCCCCTGCACCCATGTGGGAGACCGGAAGAAGCTCCTGCCTCCTGGTTTCAGATCAGTGCAGCATGGGCCATTGAGGCCGTTTGGGGAGTGAATCAGTAGATGAAAGACCTCTCTCTGCCTCTCCTTCTCTCTCCATGTAACTCTGGCTTTCAAATAAATAAATAAATATTTTAAAAATAGCTTATGGTACATTTTGTTGATTATTAAGTATCAGCTTAGTGAAAAGTTGGTTTAGGGGATTAATTTTTCTTCAGTTGTTCTTCAGGTTGCCCATAAATGCAATAGGGAATATATAAACAGTAAATTGTAAATATATAATAACTGAATTCATTGACAATACCATAATTAAGCTTTATATTTGATAAATATACTCCAAAATATACAAAATTTTCTTTGATTTTTGCATTGAAAACTAAACAATTTTAATTTAACTTCAATAGTTAATTCTTTTTTAAACATTTATTTATTTAATTATTTATTTATTTTAAAAGTCTAATTACAGGGCAGGGAGAAAGAGAGAGAGATTTTCTATCCACTGGTTCACTAGTCGGAGGCTGAAGCCAGGCACCAGGAACTTCTTCTGGATCTCCCACATGGGTGGCAGGGGCCCTAGCACTTGGGCCATCTTTCACTGCTTTCCCAGGCCATTAGCTGGGAGCTGATTCAGAAGTGCAGCAGCCAGGACATGGATAAGTGTGCTTATGGGATGCCGGCATTGCAGGCATCCAACTATGGCACAATGTCAGCCCTAATAGTTAATTCTAATTAAATTAAATTTGAACTTAAACTTTTTCTTCATTTGAACACTTAGGCATATCTAGCACAAATTTACTGGGTTTTTGTAGTCTAGAAATATGAAAGCATCAAAACTCTTAGTAAAAATCCTTTCTTAAATTTTATCTGTTCTTAGCTCAAACCAAATAAACAAATATTAAAGCGAAGTATCAAAATAGTTCATTCTGGAGGTCAGTACTGTGGCATAGCAGGGAAAGCCACTGATAGTTTTTTTCCTGGCTGCTCCACTTTTTAAATTTTTATTAATACAAAAAGAACAGATTTAATGTATTTCATAGGCAGTTCTAAGTTGTTTCCCTCCCTGCCCAACCTCACTACTTCCTTCCTTTCCTCCTTTTTTGTTTAATTTTTTAAAGAATAATTTCAACCCCCTACATAATCACAGACTTAATTCTCAACTGACCATAATATTCACCAGATATTAAAGTAGAAAGATCATAAATCCACAGGGGTATAAACAAGGGCTAAAAACAGCAGTCATTTCACAAAATATCTGTTTCAATGACATATATTTTATATTCTTTATTAACTGTCACATAGCAGAGAAAAGATATGATATTTGTCTTTGGGGGTGGGCTTATTTCACTAAGCATAATAGTTTCTAGCTGCATCCATCTTGTTGTGAAAGAGAGGATTTCATTCTTTTTTATGACTAAATAGTGTTCCATATTATACTCACACCGTATTTTCTTATCCAGTCATGATTTGATGGGACATCTGGGTTGATTTCATATCTTACCTACTGTGAAGTGAGCCACAATGAATATCAGGGTACAAATAACTCTTTCAGATGTTGATTTCATTTCCTTAGGGTAAATTGGGATGGCTGAGTTATATCATAGATCTATTTTCAGATTTCTGAGGAATCTCAGTAGTGTCTTCCATAAATAGTATACTAGTTTACATTGCCACTAATAGTGGATTAGGGTATCTTTTTCTTCACATCCTCACCAGCTTTCATTGTTTTGTTTTTTTTTTTTTTTTTTATTTTCTGGAGGATAAGCATTCTAACTAAAGAGTGAGGTGAAATCTAAATGTGCTTTTTATTTGCATTTCCCTGATGGTTAATGATCCTAAGCATTTTTTCATGTGTCTATAGGCCATTTGTATTTCATCTTTTGATCTGTGGCACTGACATTCAAATAAAATAAGACATAAATCTTTTTAAAAAAGAAGAAAAATGCCTATTCAGGTCCTTTGTCCATTTCTTAACTGGATTGTTTGATTTGTTTCTTGAGCTCTTTATAGATTCTGGATATTAATTCTTTATTAGTGGCAAATATTTTCTCCCATTCGGTTGGTTAAGTCTTCCTTTTGTTGAGTATTTCCTTTGCTGCATAGAAGCTTCTTATATTTGTGCAATCCCATTTGTCTATTTTTGTCTTTATTGTCTGTGCTTCTGGGATCTGATCCACGAAGTCTTTGTCTATGCCAGTGTCTTCCAGATTTTCCCAGAAATTTTCCTCCAGTGATTTGATGGTATACTGTCTTATTTAGACGTTTGATCCCATTTGAGTTGATTTTTGTGTAAGATGTGAGGTAGGGATCTTGTTTCATACTTTTGCATGTGGAAATCCAATTTTGTCAGCATATGGTGTTTGGGGGCTGCAGTTTGATTAAATTAAGTGTAAAAATGAACATCTATTTTTAGAAAGAATAATTTGTATTTGTTTTGATTCTGGTAAAATATACATAGTCCAAAATTTATGATTTTAAACATTTTTAGTGTATAGTTAAATGACAGTAAATGAACATGTTTTCTCATTCTGTTTATTTACTAAATGGCTACCATAAATTCACATTATCTCTTCAAAGTGGGTATGTGAGGGACGGGTTTTTGCTAGAAAATGTTGACAGATGACACCTGCCCCCGGATAGTTGAGCTTGCAAGTATGTTTAATCTAAAAGTGGTTATTCAATAAAAGCTTTCACAATGAGGAAATAATTACTCAGATTTCTTAAAAATGAAAAAGAGAATGATGTATGTACTGTTGCATTTCTGGAAACGAAATGATATTTTATGCGGTAATTCTCCAAATGCTTGAAACTTTCGTTCAGTGATTCTCCTAGCACTGCTTTTCTAAACAAGTCTATGATTTTGGCACTTAGAGCAAGTTTGGGAATATTCATCACTGTTTTCCAATGTTACTATCCAGGGGAGTAAATTCATGCTAGATTAAGGGTTGAAAGAATTGATGAAAAACATGTATTTTTTAATTCCTAGGAAATTATGGACTAGGAAGGGAAAATAGCTTTGAAGAGCAGAGCAGATCTAACATATGCTTGCTACCCAATTCATATTGAGACCACTTCAAGATTCCTAAACTTATAATTCAAATAAAAATGTGGTTATTTTGTACTGTGACTTGCCCATTATTGACATTTTAATGCTTCATGATTCCATCGACAGGAACAAATGTGGTTTAATTATCTCCCAGTAGTCCGTTGGTGGGTTGGTCGGTTTGCTCGGTTTGCTTTCCCTGCATTAAATTGTTGTTTTAATTGTTCTTGTCAGATGTATTTGGTTCCATATTCATGAGAGTCTTTCATCTTTTTGAGTAGACTTTCTAATATTTGGTGATATGCCTAAATATTGAAGCTTGCATGCCGTTTACATAAGTCAATGCTAGATACTGTTTCTTCTTTACAGTTACATTATGTCTGTGTGAGTTAACTTCCCAACCAGAGTAACAACAAAAGAAAGTAATACAGAAGGGAACAATGTGATGAAGTAGATTCCTCTGAAACATTCACTCTTTGCTTGGCAAGATAGGGAGCAGAATATCAGTGCTCAGTTGTGGCATTGGTAGCTACAGCAGCAGCCAAGTTCTGGATTAGGGTCAGAAAAGGACTGCGCCAGTAAGAGTAACAGCTACAGTAAAACACGGCTTTCTAAACCTTCCAGCAGCTCTGAAACACATGGAAAAATAAACTGATTATTCTATAGAGATTTAATTTGTGGATATTATTTTTCTCTAAGACCACTAGATGTGTTTGTATATAAGCTTGTTTTGAAGAGTTAGAAAATTGAGTAGAATATTTTCCAAGTTATATGTGTAGTACTGTCTATATATGTGGAAAAAATTTCCACAATTTGAAATTTAAAAATATTATTATCTCCTTTCTAAAACTTATAAACATTGAACACATTTCTTTTAGCATTTACCTGGGCTATATTTTGAATGCTGTGTGTTCCTGAAATTAATATGTTGAAATCATAATCCTCAAGGTGAAGGTTAGGAGGTGAAGTCTTTCAGAAGTGATTAGGGTCAGAAGGAATTAATTACACACAATTTTGCACTTTAGAAAACATTTATTTATTTATTTATTTATTGTTATTTGAAGGGCAGAGAAATGGAGAGAGAACAGAAGAGAGACAGAGAAAGATCTCTCATTTTCTGCATCACTCTCCAAATGCCAATAACAACTGGGGTTGAGTGTTGCTACAGCAAAGAGCTGGGAACCCAATCCATGTGGGGAGCAGGAACCCACTTCTTGAACCTTCGCCACTGCCTCTTGGGTGTACACTGCGTGGAAGCTGGAACTGGAAGTGGAACTGCAACTCAATCTCACATACCTATGGATGATGCTATCCTAAGCAGTGTCTTAACTGCTCTACTAAAACCCCTCCCTATTTTTTGGTGGTTTTTCCTTTATGCAGCCTCCTCAATATCTTTTCCACTTTTTTTCTAACCAGGTTTGCAACGCTACCTGTTAATTTTTGCGTAAAATCAAAGATATTAAACAATCTAAAATTTTATTTTTTGGTGTCAGAGATTATTTCAATGTAGTCCTTTCCCCCAAATTCTCAGAATCATTCATCCATTTTTCAGAATTTGGTAGATTTTTGTGCAGGTTTTAGATCCTTTTCTAAGTGTGGGGATTAGAACAGTGAACAGAACATGGGAGGACCTAGTACTCCCTGAACATATAATCTAGTTATCAGGACAACAACTAATACAGAGAGAGACTCATAAACCAAAGCTCAGAGTTAACAGACACTATGAAGACAATAAGGCAGGATAATAAGGAATTATTATACCTAAACACCTCTCCTTTCATGCACACACCCCCACTACGCACACACTCAGTGTGTAGTGGGGTGTGCGCATGAAAGGAGAGGTGTTTAGGTATAATTTATCTCTGACATTGCAATTTATATTTATCTATCATTGAAAGAATGTATCCAAATTCAGACAACTGGGAAGTATAATCATAAAAAGTTATAGATCATACCATACATAACTCCCACTCCAAATTCCAATATTTATCTGCCATTTAACTTCAGAATGTTTTCATTTGTTGATGTGGATCCTCTCTCATCTACATTAAAAGTACCTGACATTGTTAACGCATGGAGAGATTTAACAGAGAAGAGTCCTATGAGCATTAGAGTTTATCTTGTTTTCCTTGCTTCAATTTTAGTGTATTAGTGTAGTGTATTAGTGAATTAGTTATAGAAATTAGTGTATTCATTGTAGACATTATATTCTCAACCTCCAAGTCATTTCCAATAATCCTTTTATTCCCCCTTATATCATTTTTATTTTTTTAATTTAATTTTTTTAGACTTTTATTTAGTAAATATAATTTTCCAAAGTACAGTTTATGGATTACAATGGCTTTTTCCCACCCATAACTTCCCTCCCACCCACACCCCTCCCATCTCCCGCTCCCTCTCCCATTCCATTCACATCAAGATTCATTTTCAATTATCTTTACATATAGAAGATCGACTTAGTATATATTAAGTAAAGATTTCAACAGCTTGCACCCACACAGAACATAAAGTGTAAAATACTATTTCAGTTCTAGTTATAGCATTAATTCACATTTGACAACACATTATGGACAGAGATCCCACATGAGGAGTAAGTACACAGTGACTCCTGTTGTTGACTTAACAATTTGACACCCTTGTTTATGGCGTCAGAAATCTCCCTAGGCTCTAGTCATGAGCTGCCAAGGCTATGGAAGCCTCTTGAGTTTGCTGACTCTAATCTTATTTAGACAAGGTCATAGTCAAAGTGGAAGTTCTCTCCTCCCTTCAGAGAAAGGTACCTCCCTCTTTGATGACCCATTCTTTCTACTGGGATCTCACTCACAGAGATCTTTCATTTAGTTTTTTTTTTTTTTTTTTTTTCCAGAGTGTCTTGGTTTCCATGCCTAAAATACTCTCATGGGCTCTTCAGCCAGATCCAAATGCCTTAAGAGTTGATTCTGAGGCCAGAGTGCTGTTTAGACATCTGCCATTCTAGGAGTCTGCTGTGTATCCCACTTCCCATGTTGGATCGTTCTCTCCCTTTTTTATTCTATCAGTTAGTATTTGCAGACACTAATCTTGTTTGTGTGATCCCTTTGACTCTTAGTCCTATCAGTGTGATCAATTGTGAACTGAAATTGATCACTGGGACTAATGAGATGGCATTGGTACATGCCACCTTGATAGGATTGTATTGGAATTCCCAGGCACCCTTATATCATTAAAAAAAAAATATTTGTTACTTATTTTTTGAGAGATAGAGTTACAGACAGAGAGTGGAAGAGATGGAGAGAAAGGTCTTCTGTCTGCAGATTCACTCCCCAGATGGCTGCAATGACCAGAGGTGGGCCAATCTGAAGCCAGGAGCCAGGTGCTTCTTCAAGGTCTCCCACAAGGGACAGGAGTCCAAGCACTTGGGCCATCTACTGCTGTTTTCCCAGGCCATAGCAGAGAGTAGGATCAGAATAGGAACCGCCAGGACATGAATCGGTGCCCATATGGAATGCCAGCAGCACAGGTGGAAGCATAATCTATTATGCCACAGAACCAGCACCCCTACTACCAATTTTAAAAATCACAATATATACATGGATGAAGAACACAACACAGTGTTAGGGGTCAATGTGGAACACTATGGGAATCAGTAACATGGCCTAGAATGGAGCAGGCAGTCAGTAGAAAGATGGGCATTCAATTTTCTGCTTGGTTCAGATTTGGTTTCTGATCCAGGGATTAAAGAAAGAGGAGAAAAAATAAAGGTATTTCTTTTTCTCAGGCTGGCACACTACTAGCGTCGTACCGAATGTATACTTAATACACTCTCTTGGCCTTGTAGTTAATGGAAATACCTCTCATATTCTGACAATAAGTTGACAGCAAGACCCAGTTCACAGTGTCACACAATTTCATCCTTTTAAGTCTCTCCCTAACTACTTTAGTGAAAAGGTGTAGAAAGCTGTTTCAAGGACTGCTAGCCAGATGACACTTTAAACTGGTAATGAAAGTATACATTTTTGAGTTTCCAATCTATCTGTGAATTCTGGAAAAAGAAATAATTAGGTTCACTACAAAACAGATGTGCTACACAGTGACCACACAGAAAAAGCTGGAGAGTTAAAGCTCAATAAATAGGATATGCTGCTTGCAAAGTTTCCATTGTGTTGTCCATTACATGTTTTATTCCTTTAACCTGCATATCATTTATGAACCATTTCTCATACACTCTTCAACCCAATGACTCCCTGATGAAAACATAAAGGTTATTGAATAAAAGAGAAGTTACTTGATGTGTTTAATATGATTGTCTTTTTCCAAAGCATTGTAGTGTGAAAGTACTTTAATATTATTTTCATTAAAATATAGAAACTCCTTTACAAATTTTCATGTTTATCTTCTGCTGATAAAGCAGTTTTACTATATTTTTTTAAAAAAATCAGTTAATCAATATTAACGGTAAGTGAGCTGGATATCCTAAAGATAAATTTCTATATGGAGTGAGATACAGGTTTATTTTCCCTTATATATGTGTAGATATTAAATTAGAAATTATTCTGTATTTATAAATATTTTACACTATAAATGATTTTAATAAATATAAGAAAATTAATAAGATGTGTAGGATATGCATGAAATTATATGAACTGGCACCCATATAAGATGCCTGTGGCATGGACAGCAGCTTATTGGGCTATACAATTTCACTGCCTGCCAAAAGCTATTATTTTGAAAGGTTTAAAGCCAATAAATCCTGAAACATGAAACTGCTATTTCAAATATACGTATTTTAAAATTTAAGAAGAGATGAAAATTTTCTAAACCAACCCATGGGATTGATTCTTTAAAGTTCTCAGGAAAACACACTGGTTAAGATAGTTTCTATAAACTTTTTATTTATTATTTTATTTATTTACATAAAGGTAATATATTTCATCTCATACATACAGCTTTAAGAATATAATGTTTCTTCCCAATCACCCTGCTTTGCTCTCACTTTCCCTCTTCCTTGTTTTCTTATTTTTTTCTTTAATATTTGGTGTTACAAATTTCAATTTGTTGAAATTTCACTGTATATTATAATCACAAGATTAATCCTCCATTACACAAAGAATCCTGCAGGTAGTAAGTAGACAGACTGCTGTTCTTCAAGAGTATAGAAAAGTATTATAATAATCAAATCTCAAGGTGTCAGTTTCACTCACATACATTACTTTTTGGGTACTTTATATACTAGCTACCAAAAATCAGAGAAAACATCTTTTGTATGCTGAAATTAGCATGAATTTCCAGGAATGGGATGGCTAATTTTTGAGGGATCTCCATACTCTCTTCCATAATGGTTGTACTAGTTTACATTCCCATCAACAGTGTATTAGACTATCTTTTTCTTCACATTCTCACCAGCATTTCTTGTTTTTTGATTTTTGGATGATAACCATTCTAACTGGGATGAGATGATGCCATTTTGGTTTTATTTGCATTATCCTGATGGCCAGTGTTCCTGAACATCTTTTGAAGTGTCAATTAGCCATTTGATATTCATCTTTTGAAAAATGCCTGTTCATATCCTCAAATCATGTCTTAACTAGATTGTTTGTTAAGTTTCCTGAAATTTTAATATATTCTGGACATTAATCCACAGATATATCATTTGCAAATATTTTCTCTCATTCCATTGTTGAGTGTTTTGTTTGCTGTGCAAAAGCTTCTTATTTTGATGTAATCCCATTTGTCTATTTTTGCTTTTATTGCCTGTGCTTCTGGAGTCCAATCCAAGAAGTCTTTGCTTAGGTAAATGTCTTGCAATGTTTCCCCTATGTTTTCCTCTAGTAATTTGATGGCTTCAGGTATTATGTTCAGTTCTGTGATTCATTGTGTGTTTATTATTGTAGAGAGAGTGAAATATTTCTTCATATTTCTGTATGAGGTGACCCAATTTTCTAAAAATATATTGTTGAAGACCCTGTCTTTTCTCCAGGGTGTGACTTTAATAAAGATTACTTGATTATAAATATGTGGATTAATTTCTGGCGTTTCTCATCTATTCCATTGGTCCACATGTCTATTTTTGTCCCAGTACCAGTGTGTTTTGATTTTAAATGTCCTATAATTTGTCTTGTAAAATGATACTGTGATACCTTTGGCTTTGTTTTTATTATTTAAGATTGCTTTACCTATTCAGGGTCCATTGTGTTTCCATTTTAATTTTAACTCCCTTTTTCCTAGATCTGAGAAGAATGTCCTTGGAATATTGAGTGGGATTTCAATAAATAAACTGTTTTGGGTGGTTTTGTCATTTTGATGACATAAATTTTGATATTTGCTCTTCCAATCCATGAACATGGATAAGTCTTTCCATTTTTTTGGTCTTCTTCTATTTCTTTCCTTCATGTTTTGTAGTTTTTGTTGTACAAATCTTTCATATTCTTGGCTAAGGCTATTAACAAGCATTTTTCAAAGCATGAAATACAAATGACTAACTTGAAAATATGCTGAGGATCAGTAGCCATCAAATGAAAACCATGCTGCATTACCTCACCCCAGTTAGAATGGTCATCATCTTTGCCTTTGTGTGTGAAATGTGTTCATATATGAAGTTAATCATTTATTATATGAATATATAGAAATAAACAGGACTGCTATGGGTTAAATTTAATTTGGCTTCACTATAGGAACATCTTACAAAGAAAGAAAAGAAATAAATACATAAATACAAAATTCATATAGAAACATAAATTTTAGTTTTGTAGGCCCTTGTGACCTCTGCATATATTGCAGGTAAACTGAACATTCAAAACATCTGCTCTCTCTCACATATGCTATACACTTGTAATGACATGCATAAATAGAAACAGGTAGCAACAGAAAGCATAGAGCACTCATTTTTGTGCATTCCTTGTAAATTCAAGTCTGACTCATGTTTATACCTCAGCGGTTTTTGAAAGAAGATTAATGACATGAATATTTGTAAGGAAAATGTCTATGTGACCAACATTCATGCTGCTCTTGAATATCAGTGTCACGGTTCTTTGCAACAGCTGCCTTTTACCACACAACCCTATTTTATTGAGGCGACAGTCTGTCACATGTAACATTTATTTCTATTACTTCTTTTGCTGCTTTAATTCACAGTCTATTTTCAGGGTCTTTTCCTTTCCTTTTCATATGCTAATTTTATTTGAACCAATTAACATATCTAACAAATCCTGGAATTAATTTTTCAATTCAGATTGAGTCACATGTTTCCGCTGAAATATATTATAATCTTTTTTAATAGTTCTGTTTCCAATATGTACCTACATTTTGCCGCCAAGTTTATGCCTATAGCTACTTCATTGCTGATTCTCTCTGGCTTCTTCAATAGCCAACTTCAATAACTCAACTTTAATAATCGCAATTGTAAAAAATTCTTATTAAATTCTGATTTTAAAGATAATATCTAATATTTGGTAAGCAGATTTTTTGGAGGAATCCTGTTAAGGACTCAAATGAGATAGCCTTCTGTGAAGCTGTATAAGTGGTGATAGAACCATGAGAGGGATTTGGGAACTCTAAAATAAAGTTCATTTTAAAAATTATAACAACTGAGATGTCATGACCAGTAGGAATAAATACTGGAACTTCTCCTTCACAAAATACAAGTACTATTTCTTAAAATTGTGATACACAATAACATATATGCCAGAAATCATTTAGTAGCATAGAAAAACCTTCTATAATCATTTGGAACTTCACATCTTTTATATTTAGCTTTCAGGGATATTCTACTTTCCAAAATTGCAATACAACTTATGGACAAAGTAAGTCAAAATCTACAAGCTATAGGATTAACTTTCCCTTATAGCAGTTTTTAGATTAGCATTTTTAAATTTATTTGTATCCTACACCATTGTAGCTTTGTTGAGATGTGAATTAAAGCTGATGCTTGTTTACTTAAACATTTTATTATCCCATAAAAATTAAAGATCTATAAACCAAATATGTAAGATATAAGTAAAATGTAACAGATAATGCTCTGTTCATCACCTATCTTCATCACATCAGGTAAAATGTCATCAATTGCAAACAACAAAAAACCCAATTCACATTGACAAATTTCAAGTGTTAGTCATGTATTTCACATCCACACAAGGAACTGAGCCCATCAAGATTTTTTTTTTTCCATCACAAAAATAAATGAAGATCTTTGATTATTTTAAATTAAGTGACCACTTGATGTCACTGAAATACTCTCAGCTGTGCCACTTCATCTGCAGGCTGACTTTCCTTGCAGTAGGAAAATTGATGCTGCAGTTGAAGATCTCACATTATTTTCCCACACTGTCCAGAAGAGAAAACATAATTTCTCCTAACCATTACCCAACATTTTGGCTTTATTCCAATTACATCAATTCAGGTTCAGATTTTGAAGTAACAATTTTTACAATAGGAAGTGCCAATCATGCTCCATTCGTGGAGGTAGCAGAGAGAAGCAGTCCAACTCTTTCTACTACCAGGCAAAAAATCATGAAGGAACAGATGACAAAGCAGTCAGCAAAGTGTACTGCACTCTTGCAATATAGACATAGCATAACTGAAGATAAATCATTTTAAAAGTCTGAAGTAATGGTCAATCAAGCCACCATAAGTATTTAATTATAGATTATTTCCAAACTACAAAAAAACAGTAAATGAACATTGCAACACAGCACAAATAATCTTCACATTCTTTCCAATGTAACTGAACTTTAACATCAATTTGGTTGTGAAAGAAGTTTTGCCCACTTTTTAAATACTTACATTTGAAAAGCGGAGTTACAGAGAAGGGGAGAGAGAGAGTGAGAGAGAAATATCTTCCCACATTGGAGAGCTGTTCCCACTGCCATATGACACAGTGGCTGGGGCTGGATCAGGCTGAACCCAGGAGCCCTATCAGAGTCTCTCACATGGGTGGCAGGGCCCCAAGTTTTTAAAAGATTTATTTTGTGCATTTGAAAGGCAGAGTCACACAGGGAGAGGGAAATAGAGAAAAAGACATCTTCCATATGCTGGTTCACTCTCCAAATGGCCTCAACAACTGGTGCTGGGTAAGGGCAAAGCAAGGAGCCTGGAATTCCATCCAGGTACCCAACAATGGGTTTTGGGGCAGCTTACCTGCATTCCCAGGCACATTATCAGGGAGCTGGGTAGGAAGTAGAGCTGCTGATACTTGGACAAGCTCTTTAATATTAGATTCTGGTGTTGCAGGAAGCAACTTAACCCACTGCATCCCAACACTGCCCCTGAAAATAGCTTTGTTTTGTTTTGCTTTGGGGTTGAATGACTGTGTATAGACTACAAGTCATAAATTTGTAGTAAAAGAAATTATTGCTTTTAAGAATAAAAAAATAAAGGTAAATGACTGAAGGTTAATTACACATTTAGCATTGCCGTGGAAAATAATGATTTAATGTCTGATTCAGTATATAACCTTGTTGTTAGGAGTGCTGTTCATTTAATACAGAGATAACAATTCCATAATGTTTTGTATATCTATGATAATTTGAGACTTGTTATTTTGCTCTATTTTCCAAAATTAATGTTTCTATTAATCTACAACTTTTTGTTTGTGTTTTAAATAGTTGTTAACATTGTAAGATTTAGTCCATGGGGTGGGTGCTGTGGCATAGCCGGTAAGGCCACCACTGGGCGCCGGTTTGAGTCCTGGCTGTTCCATGTCTGATGGAATTCTTTGCTCTGGCCTGGGAAAGCAGTAGAAGATGGCCCAAGTCCTTGGTCCCCTGCACCCACATGGGAGACTCAGAAGCAGCTCTTGGCTCCTGGCTTCGAATTGGCACAGCTCTGGCAGTTGCAGCCAATTGGGGAGTGAACCAGCGGATGGAAGACCTCTCTCTCTCTCTCTGCCTCTGCTTCCCTCTCTGTGTAACTCTGACTTTCAAATAAATAAAGTAATAAATCTTAAAAAGAAGATTTAGTCCATCAAGATAGCTATCAATAAAGTGAATAATATTTGCCTTCTGAGTATAATAAAAATAAAAATGATCTAAATTTTCATCCCTGTTTCTACTAGATTACAGTCATGATTTTGAGTACTGATATTATTGCTATGACATTGTTTCATTGATTTACAAGTATGTAAGCCTCTTACTATTTTACCCTGACTCTTTACTGTGTCATCTAAATTTCAATTATGCAGCTTTTCTTTCTATAGTATTTCTGTAGTGCACTGAAAATGGCATAAATTTGTATTTCTATTCAATTCCTCTATAGGTTCAACAACTTCACAGGTACTTTTATTTATTGACTGTTGTTTAGAGAATAGCTGTGAATATTTGGAAATGTTTCAGTGTGTGTATAGAATTCAATTGGAATTCTATTTGAATTCTAATGTGCATTTGAGAGTTTTTTGCATATGTAGATATATACATATATATATCCAACTTTGTGGGCAATTTGAACAACTACAACTGTTTTATGTATTATCAATAATATTTTATTGGGGCCAGCACCATGGCATAGTGGGTAAAGCCACTGCTGCAGTGCAGGCATCCCATTTGGATGCTGGTTTGAGTCCCAACTGCACCACCTCCTATCCACCTCTCCATTATGGCCTAGGAAAGCAGTAGAAGATGATCCAAATGCTTGGGCCCCTGTACCCGCATGGGAGACCTGGAAGAAGCTCTTGGCTTCAGATCGGTCCAGCTCTGGCGGGTGCAGCCATTGGAGAGTGAACCAGCAGATGGAAGAGCTCTTTCTCTCTGCCTCTGCCTTTCTATAACTCTGCCTTTCAAACAAACAAATAGATATTTAAATATATATGTATAAAAGAATGTTATATTTGTATTTATGAAAATTAATATCAAGAAATTTTATTTATTAATCATTTTAATGTATAGGAATAAATATACTCTACAGGAACGCAATTTCAGTAAACTTCTATATACCATTTTTTTTAACTTTTATTTAATCAATATAAATTTCCAAAGTACAGCTTATGGATTACAATGGCTTCCCCCTCATAACGTCCCTCCCACCCACAACCCTCCCCTTTTCCACTCCCTCTCCCCTTCCATTCACATCAAGATTCATTTTCGATTCTCTTTATATACAGAAGATCAGTTTAGCATACATTAAGTAAAGATTTCAACAGTTTGCTATATACTATTTAAAGATAGGGATCACTGAAATGTCTAATAAACATGGGACCCCAAACTCTGCTCACCTCCGCATCAACAAAACTAATGAGAAAAATCATACCTCTGTATTTGTATGATATAATAAATAAAATTAAGATTTCATATCAGTGCTACCCTTATACTTGTTAAAAGTAGAAACGCTTACATGACCTCATTCCAAATACTTCTTCCTACTCTGCTCCTGCATAGAGTTTCCTATCAAACAACCTTCTTTATTAAAAGAATTAGGTATAAGTTATGTTTATCTATGAGTCGTATATTTAAATTCTCTGCTAGTCTACAGAATTATTCCAACGAGCTAACCACATTCTCCCACAGGAAATGAAGGCATGGCACCCTCTCTGATACTGCGATGTTTGTCCCCTCCCTCAGACCATGGTTTACTCTGTTCTCACACTCTCATGTGACTGCTGTATGACATATGCTGCCCTCGTTCCCCAGGCTGTGAACACTTGTGACTAATTATCTATCGCCATTCTCATCTGTCCAGAATTGTGTCATGTATCTGGCCATTCTTATGACTCTTGGGCAGAAGTCTTTCCATTTAGAACAAAATGAAAAGAAAATTATTAAAGCAATTTCATGTTTGAGTGTCATATGAAATCAGATTTGCATAGTCAGTAACAAGAACTATTAACCACACAAAACAAGAAGTGCATAAATTGCATTTTATTTTTACATCCAATTCCCTTACCACTGCATTAGTCACTGGGACACAAAAAAATTTATAAACACCTTAAAGACTATGTCACTGTAAGTGACTATGACTTGAAGCAACTTAGAGACTAATGAAAGATACAGAGATACCATTAATAAAATCAACAAGATGATAAACAGTGCTATGTAATCCCATTTTTTAATCTATTTTTCTACTGTGCCTTAAGGAAGAAGGAAAGATATAGTATCTGCCACATAGAATGCTTTCAGTGTGGTTACAAGAATAAAAGGCAAGTTTGCCAAATCAGAAACAGAAATGATAATAGATTTCTATAGTAAAAGAGATACCAGAAACTAAGGGAAACTCAAATAAATAAATAAATAAATAACATGATTATCATATTTTAATTGAGCTCATTATTTTGAGTTGTATATTGTATATTTACATAGTTGTATATATTGTATATTTACATAGAACTATAAGAAATTAAAAGAGGCCCCATGCACTCTTGTGTTTTCTTCCATAGTAACTTCTTGGATAGTTACACTCCAATATCACAGCCAGAAAAATGATACTAACACAATCAAAATGACAGTAGTTTCAGACCACGGTTTTCTCTCATGCTGCCCTCTATACTCATTTCCACTTCCTCTCCTGTCCTCACCACGTCTTTAAGCCCTGGAAACCACTAATTTAGTTTCCATCTCTATAATTTTATCTTTTAGCAATGTTGTATAAATGGAAGCAAACAATATATCTTTTTTCTGAGGTTGGCTTTATTTTTCAGTTTTCTACAGACTGAACCTGATTTTTGTTTTTAGAAGTAGTACGTTACTTTGAGGATTAGGAATCAATTATATAAATATACTACAGCTGATTAGTCTTTACCCATTCAAGCACATCTTTCTGGCTTTGAGATATTGCAAATGAAGCTGCTATAAACAACTATATCTAGGAACATAAATGATCATTTTGGAAGGATGAATTCAAACAATTATTGGAGTATATGGTGGTTTTACTGTTTGTTTTTTTGTTTTGTTTTGTTTTGTTTTGAGGAAACTGACAAAGTGCTTGTACCATTTTCATTCCAAATACCAGAGTGCTGCTCAAAGGCTGGTGCTCACACACAATGGAGCTGATCAGAATAGCAAAGACAGAGGTTGATGACAAAGGAAAGAAAAGTGAATAATGTGCAACTACTGATTTCTCAAAAACTACTGTTCTCCTGAATTAAGGTGAGTTAGGATTTTTAAGGAGTCTGGATGGGAAAGCCGTGCTTGGGAGGGTGTGAGTAATGATGCGATGCATCAGGAATCTGAGGTAGGGGGACAGCAGTAAATGGCCAAATACTAAAGCCAGTTGAGCATCTGATAACAAAATGATTTTACAAATATCAGTCCAGTTTCTTGAGAGACATGCTGAATGGGGATTGATGGTTTAATTGGTTTTTGTTTGTTTGTTTGTTTGTTTTAATTTATTTGAAAGGCAGAGTTACAGAGAGACAGAGGGAGAGAGAAAGAAATCTTCCATTTGCTGGTTCATTCCCTAAAAGTCCACAAAGGCCAGGGCTGGGCCAGGCTGAAATCAGGAGCCTGGAGTTTCTTCTGGGTCTCCTACTTTGGGGCAGGGTCCCAAGCACTTGAGCCATCTTGCACTGCTTTCCCAGGCACATTAGTAGGAAACTGGATCAGAAGTGGAGCAGCCAGAGCTCGAACCAGGTCTCATGTGGGATGCCAGCATCGCTATGCCACAACATAGCCCTCGATGGCTTAATCTTAACATGGATGAGCACAACAGGATGCTCTGCTTGAGTGAGTGACTACAAAACATTATTTGGTTGGAATCTGAGAGAGGCAAAGCACTATGTTAAGATTCTAATGTTTCATTATCCATAATGAGGCCCACTTACTGTAATGCCTGTGATTAGTAAAGTTTATTCTACCCTTAATTACCTACACTTTGTTATACCCTGTTGTAAGTGATCTAATTGTCAGATTTGGGGTTGTCAATATTTTTACTTTAGATATGATTTTTTTTCAAGATTATTTTAGCCATTTTAGTTTCATTGCCTTTCTTTCTTTTTCTTTCTTTTTTTTTTTTTTTTTTTAATTTTTGACAGCCAGAGTGGAGAGTGAGAGAGAGAGACAGAGAAAAGTCTTCCTTTACCATTGGTTCACCCTCCAATGGCCGCTGCGGCTGGTGCGCTGCGCCAATCTGAAGCTGGGAGCCAGGTGCCCCTCCTGGTCTCCCTTGTGGGTGCAGGGCCCAAGCACTTGGGCCATCCTCCACTGCCTTCCTGAGCCACAGCAGAGAGCTGAACTGGAAGAGGATCAACTGGGACAGAATCTGATGCCCCGACCGGGACCAGAACCCAGTGTGCTGGCGCCGAGGCGGAGGATTAGCCTATTGAGCCACAGTGCCGGCCTCATTGCCTTTCTATATTTCTATTTTCCTTATCTTCATGCCTTCCATTTCCTTTCTTGTGTTACTGCACAGGATAGAAATGCTGGCACTATATTGAACAGGAATTGAGTAATGTTAGTTGTTTTTAGATGTTTGTTTAGTGTGGTAGATTAGAGATTTCTTGGGGAATAAGAGATGAGTTTGGGCATTTAAAATTACAAATTTAATGTCCTTAGTAGCTAATAGGACTGTTCAGATTATCTTCCTTTTACTGAAAAACACATATGGTTTGTGTTTACTTAAAAATCCACTTCATTTGATTCATCATCTGTTTTTATAGACAGAATTGATCATTGTATTTTTCTTATTTTTTTAAAATTTATATATATTTATCTATCTATCTATATATGTATATAAACAAATGTAGTTGAGAGGCAGAGAGAAGGAGAACAACAGATACGGCGCTGATATACTCCCCTCCAAATCCCTCAACAGCAAGGAAAACACCAAACCTGGGAAGTCAATCGAGATCTCTCTCCGGGCAGGAACCTAATCATTTCATCTACCACTGCTGCCTCTGGGAGTCTGCATTTGCAATAGGTGAGAGTCAGAAGCTGGAGCCCAGGATCAAACTTAGGCACTCTGATATGGGATGCAGTTGTCTTATAGGCTGGGCAAAAGGTTACATGCCTGTTACTCTTTTGAAACATTCCGAGTCTGTAGTAATTAGGGAGATGTAGCCTCATTAACACCCGGCTTCCCTACTCTGCCTTCTCTGCCCTCTCCAAAGGAGGAGTCCAGGGTTCCCATTCAGCTTTTGCTGACAAGGATGGAGCCTCAAAATCTTTTTGTGGTATTTTCTGGAATACAGAGGTTATTCTCTGGTTTGTTTTGTTTTGCTTTCTTTCTATTCATGGTTCTTTGGTCACAAACACCAGGATTTTGAGGAGTTTTGTCTACTTGTTGTTACAAGGTTCACAAGTTCCTCATCTCCAAGTTGTCAACATATGATGCAAAACCAAAAGCTAACCTCAGGAAAACTGCATGTGCAAATGCTATTCCGTCTCTGAGGTTTCTCTCATTCCTCTTTGTTCTTTCCATGTGTTGATAAAATGGTTAAATTCTTTTCATGCTAATTGTATCATAATCCTTAATGTTGGTTCAACCTGTTCTTCTTCCTCTTTTTTAAAATCCTGATATTCTGTCCTTTCTTTTATATATCTTTAACTGAAGATAGTATGATTAAGGATACTCTGCTATGTCTATAGTTCAAAATGATCAGGGCCAACTTTATAAGCATGTAAAAAAACCTTTATGAGATTAAGCATAAAGAACATATGGATTTTTTTTTTTTTGACAGGCAGAGTGGACAGTGAGAGAGAGAGAGAGAGAGAAAGGTCCTCCTTTGCCGTTGGTTCACCCTCCAATGGCTGCTGCAGTCGGTGCTGCGCACCGCGCTGATCCAATGGCAGG
Organism: Oryctolagus cuniculus; assembly: GCF_051225735.1. Taxonomy (NCBI): domain Eukaryota; kingdom Metazoa; phylum Chordata; class Mammalia; order Lagomorpha; family Leporidae; genus Oryctolagus; species Oryctolagus cuniculus. The sequence goes on along the minus strand of NC_142874.1, from coordinate 60,503,689 downwards.
AGGCAGGTGCTTCTCCTGGTCTCCCATGGGGTGCAGGGCCCAAGCACTTGGGCCATCCTCCACTGCACTCCCGGGCCACAGCAGAGAGCTGGCCTGAAGAGGGGCAACCGGGACAGAATCTGGCGCCCTGACCGGGACTAGAACCCGGTGTGCCGGCACCTCAAGGTGGAGGATTAGCCTAGTGAGCCGCAGCGCTGGCCAGAACATATGGATTTTAAAGTACCACTGTGTTATTATAGTTGAAGAAAACGCAATTTGGAATAATTTTTCATCTGATTTAGAATTATTTTGTGTGGGGGCCGGCGCTGTGGTATAGCAGGTAAAGCCGCCGCCTTCAGTGCGTGCATCCCATATGGGCGCTGGTTAGGGTCCTGGGTGTTCCACTTCAGATCCAGCTCTCTGCTATGGCCTGGGAAAGCAGTAGAAGATGGCCCAAGTCCTTAGGTCCCTGTACCTGCATGGGAAGACCTGGAGGAGGCTTGCAACTCCAGCCATTTCAGCCAACTGGGGAGTGAACCAGAGGATGGAGGACCTCTTTCACTCTCTCTGCCACTCCTGCCTCTGTGAAACTCTGACTCTCAAATAAATAAATAAATCTTTTTTTAAAAAAAGAATTATTTTGTGTGTAGGCAAGGAGATATTTCAGCATGTTTTGCATCTAATAAATGAGTATGATAAAATAATCACTAATTAAATGAGAATTCATAACTAGGCTATCATGATATCATAAGTCTAAATAGAGTTGAATTTCAAATGTTGCTTCAAATATACAAATTACATAAGTTATATTATTCATTATGTCAATGAATGCAAATAAAATTTTTAAACTATTAATAGAGCTAAACAATTATTATTCTCCATTCAAACTTCTCTTGAAGAACATTGATAATCAAATTGAAATATCAGAGTAGATACATTAAAAAGCGAATCAGTAATATCTGTTGTGTTTTAGATATATTTTTCACCTGAATTAGCCTTTTTCTACACTTTATCTGATAATATGAAATTTAAATTATGTTTTGAATTTAAATTATTAGTTTAAAATCAAAATCTTTTTTTACCTAGAAACCTTTTATTTGAGGAATACAAACACAAATTTAGAAACATAAATCATAGAGATTCTTCTGACCCTATCCTCCTTCCCACCCTCACTCCTACCCCTTTCTTCCTCCAGCTCCTATTCCCATTCTTACTTTTTAAAGAGATCTATTTTCAACTAACTGTATACTCATAAAATTAACCCTACACTAATTAAAGTGTTCAGCAAATAATATGAAAAAAAACAAAACTAAAACTAAAATTGTTCCTCAACATTTGAGATAAGCACTGTTCAAAATCATTAATATCTTAGTGCAAAAATAAATCATGAGAGAAATTTTATTTAGAAAATTGTCTTTTTAGCTAATAAATTTTCCATATAACATTAATGAAATGCTGCTTGTTCATGGAGTTGAAGCTAAAGAATTAATAGACAAGAAATGTTATTTACTCAATGGGACAGTACTATATTTTCAAACACTATCCCAGTTTTAAATAACTGTATATTTTTCTAAAAACTCTTTGGTCATTCATAGTAAAATAGTTTTATTAGAACAATTTGTTTAGACTTGAAATATTTAATATTGTTTTGTTTTATTAAAATTAAATATCAAGTTCATATGGAGCATTTTAAAATAGTTTAATTTCACATATCTAATCTTGATGATATTAAACACAGAGAATGACAAAAAAATTCTTAAATTTTAGTAATATTTATATCTAATGAAGCATTTTTCAAGGTAACTAATAACTTATAAACCTATATTTATCATAACTCTATGAAAATATCAAAATATTGAGATAAACAATATTTCCACTTTATTAAATTAGTGAGAAATCAGGTGGGAAATTACTGCAGAATGTGTTCTCTTCCATTAAAATAATCTCAGTATTAAATCACTGTTTTAAGATATTATGTAAAAATAATTTTAACCATTAAATTTCCTGTAGAATTTTGAATAGTATACAGGGTGTGAATTTTTACATATTGCTTTATTTTCCTGTGGCTAAGGGAGAAATTTTTTTCAGATAAATAATATCATTAAGAACGATTATATTTGTATAATTTATTTTTTATAATTTTATACTTTTATTTTTTGTATTTTAGAGACTTATTCAACTAATTAAACATATGAAAATGGGGTCTGACTCACAGACATTATCGAAACACCAGGGACACAGACATGCGAACTCATTATTCCACACTGTGTCTATATTCATATGATGAAGCTATATTATATTTAGGTTAAACTTAAGACTTCTTTCTGTGTTACATATTTATCTGAAATATACTGAACACTTCTTAAAAATATTTATTTATTTATAAGTTGTAATTACAGAGAGAGAGAGAGAGAGAGAGAGAGAGAGATACTCCATCAACTGGTTCACTCTCCAAACAGTTGTGATGGCAAAGGCTTGTCTAGGCTGAAGCCAGGAGTCAGGAGCTTCTTCTATGTCTCTCACGTGAGTTCAGGGGTCCAAGCACTTCCGTCATTCTCTGCTGCTTTTCCAGACACATAAGCAGGGAGCTGGATCAGAAGTGGAGAAGCCAGGACTCAAACTAGCGCCTATATGGGATGCTAGTACCTCGGACAGCAACTTTACCTGCGGCACTGGCTCCTAGCTAACACATTAATAATCAGTTAATTCAGGGTGGGTATTTGGCCTAGAGATTAAGATACTTGTTAGTATGGACATCTGTATATCACATTTAAGTATCTGACTTCAATTCTCACTTCTAGTTCCTAACTCTAGCTTTCTGCTAATTCCAAAGACCCTGCAGGCAGCAGCGATGACCCCAGGAGTTGGGTTCCTGTTACCCCTTTGGGAGAACTTGCTTTGTGTTTCCAGGTCCCTGCTTTCCATGTTGTGAACATTTGGGGACTGAAGCTCTCATTCTGTCTCTCACTCTTTCTCTCTGTGTGTGTCTATGTCTATTAAATAAATAATCAGCTAATTTGATCACTTTCTATGTAAATTTTTAATCTTTCTCAACTAATGTTCTGAGGCCATCATATCTGATCTTTGATCCAATAGATACATAAAGAAAACCATGACAAACTCCTTTTGGCATATTTTAGTTTACAAGAAGGAAATCAGATACTAAACATGATCATTATATAAGTAAACCAAACAAGAGAATATATAAGCACAGTTTTTAACTGAAGTTTAACATTAGGTTGACTTAAAATCTATGAGGTATAATTGGTAGAAAGCACTCTGCATTTTGCTTATTGATTTTCTAATGAGGGCAAAACTCCAAAGCTCCTTATTGAGAGATGTTAGCTTTATTAACAGAAGGCAATGGGAAATCCTGAGGTCACTAAGCATTCATACTGCAAAAAGAAGATAAGTGGATGTCATATGTGTTAAATAAAGAATTGCCAATTTGTCATAAACTGCTGTGACAACTGCTGCCCAATTGTACATTTTTGTCACAGATTTCTCCAGCTGAATAAGGAAGTTACTGTCAAATCTGTTTGCCAGCTAGGAAAGAAAGGAAGGCTTGGTAAACCACAGGGTGGACTTGACACAGAGTGAAATTCCCATAGGTGTGAGTTGTACAGAGGAGGACACAATAATACACACTGCATGGAAAAACCCTGGCCACTGAGACATCAACACAAAACAGTGAGAGGAATGACAATGCTGTACTCCAGAGACCAGCTCACTCTTGAAATCTGTGCTTGCTGCCTCAATATTAGCATTATTTACAGAATCTAAGCCTTGGAAACTGAGAAGGTTTGTCATAATTACCAAGATTACAAGTTTTTTATTTGATTTGATTTTTCAGAATTTGAGCTCCATGACTAGAAATATTTTTCAACTTTTGTAAGATTTCTTGTCACTGTGAAGAAATTAACATTTCTGTTAGATAGCTTAATCACCTGCTCCAAAATAAATGTTTTTTAGTTCCGAAAATATGGTTCTCAGCAAAGAAAATATTTTTGAATAGTTGAACAAAGTGTTGGAGTCTGAACATGTAATAAATCTCCAAAAGCACTGTGCTTTTGTATTTCAGGTAGACTTCTGAAAATTATGTTAGATAATAACTGATTTTTCTGCACAAGGAAACCTTGGTTTTGGGGCCAGCACTGTGGCTAACAGGTAAAGCCACCACCTGCAGTGCTGGCATCCCATATGGGCGCCTGTTCTAGTTCTGGCTGCTCCACTTCCAATCCAGCTCTCTGCTATGGCCTAGGAAAGCAGTAGAAGATGGCTCAAGTCCTGGGGCCCTTGCTCCACATGGGAGATCCAGAAGAAGCTCCTGGCTCCTGGCTTTGGATCAGCACAGCTCCAGCCATTGCTGCCATCTGGGGAGTGAACCAGTGGATGAAAGACCTCTCTCTCTCTCTCTCTCTCTCCCCCTCTCTCTGCCTCTCCTCTCTCTGTGTAACTATGACTTTCAAATAAATAAATAAATCTTTAAAAATGAGAAAAGAAAAGAAAACCTTGGTCTCAGAAACATATGGACCGTTTTATCATGTTTTATACTTTGATTTCAAAGAGGACTTAATAGATAGAAAAAAAATTCATATTTTTTTAAATAATCATTTTTATTTATTTGAAAGAGTTACGGAGAGAAGCAGAGCAAGAGAGAGAGAAAGAAGTCTTCCATCCCTCTGGTTCACTCCCCAAATGACCGCAACAGCCAGAGCTGAGCTGATCTGGACTCAGGAACCAGGAGCATCCTCCAGACCTCCCACATGGGTTCAAGAGCCTAAGGACTTGTGGCATCTTCTACTGCTTTCTCAGGCCACAGAAGAGAGCTGGATTGGAAGAGGAGGAGCCGGGACTCGAACTGGGGCCCACATGGGATGCTGGATCTGCAGGATGTGGCTTTAACTCACTGTGACACAGACCGGCCCCCAGAATATTTTTTTTGGTGTGGTTTATGCACAGTGCTGGTTATATCTATAATGAATTTCTTTTAGTAGTAGTCACAGCTATATATTTTCTCCAAAAATAATAGAACATCAGAGCAGAATTTTAGTTCATCCAAATGAGAACACACTTATATTTTTTTTTTAATTTTTTGACAGGCAGAGTGGACAGTGAGAGAGAGAGACAGAGAGAAAGGTCTTCCTTTTGCCGTTGGTTCACCCTCCAATGGCCACCGCAGCCAGTGTGCTGCAGCTGGCGCACCGCGCTGATCTGATGGCAGGAGCCAGGCACTTCTCCTGGTCTCCCATGGGGTGCAAGGCCCAAGTACTTGGACCATCCTCCACTGCACTCCCTGGCCACAGCAGAGAGCTGGCCTGGAAGAGGGGCAACCGGGACAGAATCCGGTGCCCTGAACGGGACTAGAACCCAGTGTGCTGGCGCCGCAAGGCAGAGGATTAGCCTAGTGAGCCGCGGCGCCGGCTAACACACTTATATTTTTAACAATTTTTATTACAATTGTTAACAGACACCTCTATTAGACATTTCAAATAAAGTTTGAATATATCCATACATTTTCATGTATTTCATATATAATTATATAACTCACATTTTTAATAAATTTAAATCATACATTAAAACTGCTATTAGCTAGATTTATTTCCTACATTTCAAAAGTCCTCTAGATGCCTTACATTTGAGGGAAATAGCATTGTTTTCTTTTCATAATTCTTACTCAACCCATGTTAGTGTCTTCTTTCCTACAATTATTTTTCCTTTGTGCTGCAATCCTATTTTTGTAGCAGACTTGAACCCACATGTGCTGATTTGTGTAAATGTCTAGGAGAATCATTCATCCTCTAGTAACAATTCTTACGCTGTAGCACTGAACTTGAGAAACAACTCAAGCAAAGATGTGATTCCCAAGAATATCATCACTTCATTTCAAGTATTAGGACTAAAAATGTAATGATTTTATACTTAACTGGGTTCAAATTCATTAATAATATAAAGCATGCATATTAAAGAGATAATGAATAAAATTTTACAACCACTTATGGGGAATAAAAGGACACTATCAGTGTGGATGGAGGTGCTGAGTTTTGGGAATTCTCATTGACTACTGTTGGAGCTGTAAACTGGCATAACCACTTGTAGTTAAACAGAATAATACAGTAGCGAATTTCCACTCCTAGAGAGTACATGAAAGAAACTCTCAGATATGTGTGTTTGATTCGGCCTGGTTTCTTAATTTTCAATCCAGTTTCCTGCTCCACCCCCAGAAACAACAATTCTAAGTGGAGGCATATATAAGGTGCACAAAAGAGAATGGGGTTTGTCAAAAAGGTGATAGAGTTATCACATATTCACATGTGTGCAGGGGCCTCTCCACATACAGAAATACCCATCATGAGTGGGTTAGAGGGTTGCTTATAGAGAGAGTGGAGAAAAATGCTTGAACAGTACCCCAAACTTGGTCAGGGTAAAATGAGAGTTCTCTTCCATTATCAGCATCTTTCATGAGGAAGGGAGTAGTGCCTTAATAGAACAAACAAATGGATTGGGGTCAGCATGAGTGAAGCCATCTGGGGTTTTTATGGCACCTCCACATGGAATTTTCATATCCATGTGGTCATCATGGTGTCTCCTTTCTGCTGGCCCTGGCTGACACATGGGTGCATATTGGGGAGGTGGATGTTTTAGACTGACTGGTAAAGAGATAACATTACATTACAGGGGTGGCAAGCATACAGCTCACCTTAACCATATCATACTTAGACTAGTGTATGAAAGTCTTCCTAGTAACCTTGAAAAACATCACAAGGATTCAATCAGGATATGGAAATCATCAATGTTTTTTTTTTTTTTTCAAATAGAGCTAATTAAATATAAAGAATGGTTAACCACTTATAAATTTTGTTAACTAGTAATCAGAAAAAGCAAAAAAAAAAAAAGAGTGATCTTTACAAATATTGAAACTGCAGTAAGCACAGATTCTCAGGAACTAAGAGGAGAGAAAGGAGATAAGAATGGAGGGCTGCCTGTTTACTTGACACATCACTGAGATATGAAGAAGGCATAGTGGGCTTGATCCTGAAGTCTGAAAAAGAGGAACTAGATATATGATGCCAGTGACTGTAAACAAGGCACAATAAGGCTCGTTTTTGGAGTTTTGGCAAAACTACAATGTGGATGCATCTATTGCTATGGGAAGGAATCTTTTTCATTGAGATAAAGATGCTGCTTAGGGGGCCTGAACTGTGGTGCAGTGGGTTAAAGCCCTGCCTGCAGCACCAGCATCCTTTGTGGGAGCCAGTTCAAATCCTGGCTAATCTACTTCTGATCGAGCTCTCTGCTAATGCACCTGGGAAAGCAATAGAAGATGACCCAAGTCCTTGGGCCCCTGTACCCACATGAGAGACCTGGAGGACGTTCCTGGCTCCTTGGCTTAGGATCAGCTCAGCTCCAGCCATTGCAGCCATTTAGGAGTGAATCAGCGGATGGAAGACATCTCTCTCTTTCTTTCTCCCTCTTCATCGCTACCTCTATCTCTACCTCTCTCTGTAACTCTGCCTTTCAAATAAATAAATCTTTCTTTAAAAAGATACTGGTTACTTAGGATGAGTCTCAAAGGAAGCTCACAGGACCAATAGGAAAAGAACAACATAAAGCAAGTTCATTTTTCACTCTCTGACCTTCTACTTCCCCTACAATAACCCACTTCACTGGAATCTCATCATAATCAGCTGCCGAAGGAAAAATGTGGTTTGCAGAGTCCCAGACTCAGAATAACATACAGGAAATAAATTATAGGTTTGGAGCTGAGGATCTGATAATTGCCCAAACTTGAGATAATCTAAATTCCATCATTGTGTAAAGAATACAGAATCATGGTGTGTTAATTAAGTTATATACTATACTTCTGAATTAGACATCTATTCTACTAAACAGTTTTCTCACTGGAATATAAGAAAAAGCATTTGTTTTTATAGGTCAGTCAGCTGGAGGACTTTTTGTCTGTGGTAGTGCAGAAGTTAGCAGCCCCAGCATGCACTTGGCTGGTGTGGTCTTCCTTCATGGTCCAAGTCTGTCTGAGTCTATTCCGTGTTTCTCATTTTGGAGCCCAGACTGTAAGACTAGCAGTAATGTCGTGATGACAAAAGTACATGATGGTGATCACGTAAAAAGGAAGTACTTTTAAGTCCTAGACTGGAATGGGCACCTTGAGTTCTGTTTACATCTCATTTGCCAAAGCAGATCACACGACCAAACCTGAAGTCAAAGAATGGGGAAGCTCTCCCTGCCATTGCCCCGGGACTGAGGTAATGTTAGACCTGTCAGAATGAGAGAGTAAAGGATGTGGCCAACAGTTCAGTTTACCATTATCGTCCCTCTTGGCCTTGGCCATGCTTATTACTACTCCTCCCACCTACAAAATGCACTCCCCCTCATTTTAGGATCCCGAAAACCTCACCTTAAAACCTTGAGAGTCTTATAATGCTGACAGGTCCTCAGGTCTGAAACTATGCTGGTTCCCAAGACCTAGAATTAAAAAGGTATCAGCAGCTCTGCACCCAGCAATACTCATTCAGAAAGTAACAGCAGTGATGGGATAATCACAACAAACACACCCTGAAAGTGAGGGTGGTGTGGCAGTCTTAGTCCACATGAATTTTCTGGTTGCTAAACACCCATAGGTGGCAGGAGAAAATATACCTTCTTAAGGTTCCATTTCTGCTCCCTGGGTGTGATTTCCTTGGCTATTCTTCCCCAAGGGATCTTGATTTTCCTCTCTGGAAGGCTGTTCCTTTTTCATTATTCCCCTTTTCCATTTCTGTAGGGGATATTGTATTGTAATATGCACTTTTTGGGCAACCTCTTCCCATCTCTATGTAAAAAGTTAAGGCTTAGATGTCTTCTAACATTACATAGAATCTCACTCTCTTTTGTATCAGGCTATCGATGTTTTTGTTTTGTTTTGTTTTGTTTTGTTTTGTTTTGTTTTGACAGGCACAGTGGACAGTGAGAGAGAGAGACAGAGAGAAAGGTCTTCCTTTGCCGTTGGTTCACCCTCCAGTGGCCGCTGCAGTCGGTGCTGCGGCCGGCGCCCCGCGCTGAGCGCTGATCCGAAAGCAGGAGCCAGGTGCTTCTCCTGGTCTCCCATGGGGTGCAGGGCCCAAGCACTTGGGCCATCCTCCACTGCACTCCCGAGCCACAGCAGAGAGCTGGCCTGAAGAGGGGCATCCGGGACAGAATCTGGCACCCTGACCAGGACTAGAACCCGGTGTGCCGGCGCCACAAGGTGGAGGATTAGCCTATGGAGCCATGGCGCCAGCTGGCTATCAGTGTTTTTGCCAATAGGGCACACTCTAAAAACCTTTGATGACTTCCTAGATATTTGATTCTAATCAAGTTAATGTGCTGAAAATCATAGGCACAATTCTGTTGATGATGTACCTCTGTAGATTTTTTTGAATACACCAGGCTTCTGTGGTTCTGTGCCCTGGGTGGTCCTTTGTCCAGCTGATGTGGTAACATGGTAACATGTTATCACCAAAGTGCTAACAAACCTTTGAGATGGCTAGTGCCCAAACTCAGTCTTTGTTTCAAGGTCATTTCTCAGTCTTTTATTTTGATTTCTCTCTACCAGTTAACCTAAATTTATGATCTTTTGCTGGAAAGAGAGGCTTACAAGGCAATGTTATTTTCCAAATCAATGTAGTTTGGTCTCTCTATAATACTTCCTTTTGTGTTTGTATAAATGGTCCAGTTTTTCTCTATCCTCATTGTGTGTGTGTGTGTGTGTGTATTGCCTATCAAATATAACTAAAAATAATACCTTCAAACTTGAAACATCCTGCTTAAAAATAATTTTGCTCAGCTTTGCTGAATTAGTAAGGACATACTACAGTTTTAATCAACAGCATTACTGGGTACTTTGCCACTTTCTAGCCCAGACATTTAATCTGCTTCTAAATACTTCTGCAAAGCCATCCCATTTATGCTACTAAATTCTATCTTCATATAAACCCCAACATCAAGCCCAAATAGAAAGGAAAGGGAAATTTGTCTGATAAGACCTTGGCAAGAAGTAGACACAGGAGGGGGTTGTGTATGAAGAACTGTATGTGGTTATGTATATGTGTGTGTGTTTGTGTTTGTATATATAGTTGTAATCCACATAATGTGGGGAGCACGTAAGTGGAAGAAGCAGACAGTGGGAGGGGTACTAAATCACATTGCTCTTCACAGGAGATGAAGATGGAGAATGCTAACAAGGGAAGATGGAATGGAAGATGAGGTGAGCAGCATAGTCAAACAGAGTCTAACTCAAATTTCCCTTGCTCATTGCACACGTACTGGGGTAATCTTTATCTCCATGACAAGTATAAGCATCAAAAAGATTAATACCCCTGTATAATTAAGGGATATTAATATGGAAGCATGAGAAACATTGATCACACAAATCAATGCAGGAAAGAACATAAACAGGTTTGTAGAGCACCACGAAAAGTTAAGTAAAAAATTCACAAAATGGTTTCCATTTTTTGACACATTACATAAAGCTAAGTAGTTGTTTAATACTACGTTGGAACAATTGGAAAAAATATTTAGGAGACTGGCTTCAGAAAGAAAGAAAAATGTTCTTTTTTTCTGCTTTTTTAACATTGCTTTATAATTATTAGGAAGAATTATGTGCCCTGATATTAGTATGTCAACGTGATGCTCACTATAATTTGTAATAATTCAAAACACATTGCTGCTAAATTTTTATATAATCAAAAAGCCAATTGGCTTGGATCATAGTAATTCAGATTAAACACCTAGATTTTGTAATTTTATTGCAATTATTAACAGAGATTTTTTATACATTTAAATAGGGTTTGATACATTATATATTTCTATGTATTTGATTTTTATACACATATAATCCATAGTTTTAAATAAATCTAAATCATGAAATTAAGTCCTAACTTCAAGCAAAATGACAGAACAATTACCTTTTGTTAAAAGGCAATTAATTGCAACAATATCAAGAGACTGCCTTTTGCCTTTCAAAGCACCAACAATAGCTCATCAAAGAACTGCTGCAGGTTTCTGGGACGCATGTTTGATGAACAGTGCCTCAGCACTGATATTATGCCTGTGGACTTAGGATGCAAAGGTTTAATTATTAAAGCACTGTTCAAAATGAGTATTAAGATCAATGTGACCATTTACACTCATTTCATTCTCAAGAGTTTTACAAAATAAACCTGTTGTCTCTATGTTTCCAGTTAACCCCTGGTTATTGTATGTACCTTGCACTGAGCTAAAAAAGAGTCAATAAATGGCTCCTAATCAGCCCTTTGGTGGCTTATCTATTAAATTAATTTGCATCATAACCCACTCATCTTTGAAGTCTTGTTGAATCAAATGGCCTTATTAAAAAAATCATGAGGGAGTTCCATGTTCAAACCACAAGGGTTTTTCTCATTAATTTAACAGAAAGCTTGAAAAACAAATTTAAATTAATTTTGCAGAAAACTCTTTCTTTGATTCTATTATTAGAAATAAAAACACTTCTAAGGATACTCTTTGGAATCAAATTTCCGTAAGTGAAGGGCACCATTGCAGGAATGTAATCATTACAGGTGTAGCTCATGAACTTATTTTTTCTGTTAATAGAGTTATATTTAAGGAGGACAAGGATTCAGCTAATCATGGAGAAGGAGACATAGTGAACAGCATGACAAGAAAGAGCAGAGACAGGATGGCATCTGGGTCCTTTTTACTTTTTTAAAATTTTTCTCCTGATAAGGTTCAGGACAACCTTCCCCTAAATATCCCACGTAGACCTTTGAGAAACACCAGAAATAGGATGGTCATTCTGATCTTCCAAATTTCCCTGCTGAATCAGATTATATAACTCAGAAAGATGTCACTCCTTTCTCCCCTGAATCGGGTCATAAGACCATCAAAGGACAGGCACCCACCCTATAGTCAGAGGTAAAGAACGTGCTTATCTCTGAAGGCAGTGATACAGAGAGGAGTCTGGACAAATGTTTAACTGACTTCCTAAAGGTTTACTAAAATTAGACGATATTCTCGTTGTCCAAACATTCATTTTTCACAAACATCCCCTTCTTCAAATTTAGCATAAAATACATACCTATATGTTTCCTTCTTTCTGTGGATATTTATTTCTGAAGCTCCCATGTTACATAAAAATTATGGTAAATAAATCTGTGGGCTTTCCCACCAACAGTGGGTTAGTGTCCCTTTTTCCCCACATCCTCTCCAGCATCTATTGTTGGTAGATTTCTGAATGTGAGCCATTCTAACCGGGGTGAGGTGGAACCTCATTGTGGTTTTGATTTGCATTTCCCTGATTGCTAATGACCTTGAACATTTTTTCATGTGCCTGCTGGCTATTTGGATTTCCCCTTTTGAAAAATGTCTATTGAGGTCCTTGTCCCATCTCTTAAGTGGGTTGTTTGTTTTGATGTTGTGGAGTTTCTTGATTTCTTTGTAGATTCTGGTTATCAACCCTTTATCTGTTGCATAGTTTGTAAATATATTTTCTCATTCTGTCCATTGCCTCTTCACTTTCCTGACTTTCTTTTGAAGTACAGAAACTTCTCAGTTTGATGCAATCCCAAATGTTAATTTTGGCTTTGACTGCCTGTGCTTCTGGGGTGTTTTCCAAGAAGTCATTGCCGGTACTTATATCTTGCAGGGTTTCTCCAATGCTCTCTAATAATTTGATGGTTTCAGGTCATAGATTTAAGACTTTAATCCATGTTGAGTGAATTTTTGTGTAAGGTGAAAGTTAGGGGTCTTGCTTCATGATTCTGCATGTGGAAATCCAATTTTCCCAGCACCATTTATTGAAAGACTGTCCTTGCTCAAATATGAGTTGGTTGTAGATGTTTGGATTGATTTCTGGTGTTTCAATTCTGTTCCATTGGTCTATCCATCTGTTTCTGTACCAGTACCATGCTGTTTTGATTACAACTGCCCTGTAGTATGTCCTGAAATCTGGTATTGTGATGCCTCCGGCTTTGTTTTGTTATTTAGTTATTCGAGGCCTCCTGTGTCTCCATATGAATTTCAGCATCATTTTTTCCAGATCTGAGAAGAATGTCTTCAGTATTTTGATTGGTATTGCATTGAATCTATAAATTGTTTTTTGGAGAATGGACATTTTGATGATATTGGTTCTTCCAATCCATGAGCATGGAAGGTTTTCCCATTTTTTGGTATCCTCTTCTATTTCTTTCTTTAAGATTTTGTAATTCTCATCGTAGAGATCTTTAACGTCCTTGGTTAATTTATTCCAAGGTATTTGATTGTAGCTATTGTGAATGGGATTGATCTTAGCAGTTCTTCCTCAGCCATGGCATTGTCTGTGTATACAAAGGCTGTTGATTTTTGTGCATTGATTTTATACCCTGCTACTTTGCCAAAATCTTCTATGAGTTCCAATAGTCACTTAGTAGAGTTCTTTGAATCCCCTAAATAAAGAATCATATCATCTACAAAGAGGGATAGTTTGAGTTCTTCTTTCCCAACTTGTATCCCTTTAATTTCTTTTTCTTGTCTGAATGCTCTAGCTAAAACTTCCAGAACTATATTGAATCGCAGTGGTGAGAGTGGGCATCCCTGTCTGATACCAGATCTCAATGGAAATGCTTCCAACTTTTCCCAATTCAATAGGATGCTGTCGTGGGTTTTTCATAAATTGCTTTGATTGTATTGAAGAATGTTCCTTCCATACCCAGTTTGCTCATGAAAGGGTGTTGTATTTTATCAAATGCTTTCTCGGCGTCTATTGAGATAATCATATGGTTTTTCTTCTGCAGTCTGTTAATGTGGTGTATCACATTGATGTTCTGTGAAAGTTGAACCATCCCTGCATACCAAGGATAAATCCTACTTGGTCTGGGTGGATGATCTTTCTGATGTGTTGTTGCATTCTATTGGCCAGAATTTTATTGAGGATTTTTGCATCTATGTTCATCAGGGATATTAGTCTGTAATTCTCTTTCAATGCTGCATCTTTTTCCAGCTTAGGAATTAAGGTGATGCTGGCTTCATAGAAAGAATTTGGGAGGATTCCTTCTTTTTCGATTGTTCTGAATAGTTTGAGAAGAATTGGAGTCAGTTCTTCTTTAAATGTCTGGTAGAATTCAGCAGTGAATCCATCTGGTCCTGGGCTTTTCTTTGTTGGGAGGGCCTTTATTACTGCTTCAATTTCTGTCTCAGTTATGGGTCTGTTTAGGATTTTCTATGTTTTCCTGGTTTATTTTAGGTAGGTTGCATGTGTCCAGGAATCTATCCATTTCCGATAGATTTCCCTATTTGGCTAATTTTTTGTAATGTTTTTTTGCATTCAGTCCTGTTGATTTCCTCTCTGATTTTAATTATTTCCCTTCTCCTACTAGATTTGGGTCTGGTTTGCTGCAGATTTTCTAGATCCTTGAGATGAACTGAAAGCTCATCTATTTGATGGCTTTCCAATTTCTTGATGTAGGCACCTATTGATATAAACTTTCCTCTCAACACTGCTTTTGCTGTATCCCGTAAGTTTTGGTATGCTGTGCTGTTATCCTTATTTACTTCCAGAAAATTTTTGATTTCTCCTTTGATTTCTTCTATGACCAATTGTTCATTCAGGAACATGTTGTTCAATTTCCATGTGTTTGCATATGCTCTAGGGATTCCTGAGTTGCTAATGTCTAACTTCATACCTTTATGGTCTGAGAAGCTGCATCGTACGATTATAATTCTTTTGAATTTGCTGGACTTGGTTTATGGCCTAGTATGTGGTCAATCCTAGAGAAGCTTCCATGTACTGCTGAGAAGAATGTAAAATCTTTAGCTGTAGGATTGAAAGTTCTGTATATATCTGTTAGATCCATTTGGGCTATAGTGTCATTTAAATCTACCGTATCCTTGTTGATCTTCTGTCCTGTTGATCTGTCTATTTCTGAGAGTGGAGTATTGAAGTCCCCCAGTACTATTGTATTGGAGTCTAAGTCTCCCTTTAAGTCCCTTAACAAATCTTTTAAATAAACCGGTGCCCTGTAATTAGGTGCATATACATTGATAATTGTTATATCTTCCTGTTGAATTGATCCCTTAATCATGATATAGTGTCCCTCTTTGTCTCTCTTAACAGTTTTTGTGGTAAAATTTATGTTGTCCGATATTAAGATGGCTACATCTGCTCTTTTTTCATTTCTGTTGGCATGGTATATCTTTTTCCAGCCTTTCGCTTTCAGTCTGTATGCATCTTTGTTGGAAAGAGGTGTTTCTTGTAAGCAGCAAATAGATGGGTTTTGCTGCTTAACCCAACCAGCCAATCTGTGTCTTGTAACTGGACAGTTCAGGCCATTAACATTCAATGTGACTATTAATAAGTAGTAACTTTGACCTGCCATTTGCCAAAGATATTTTCTAATATATATTTTGAACTTCCTGTGATCTTTTGCTGTGAGGTTTCCTTCCTTTACCTTCTTTCATATTGATGACCGTGTTTTTGTGTTTCTGTGTGTAACACATTTTTAAGCATCTTTTGCAAGGCTGGACGAGTGGCAACAAATTTCTTCAATTTCTGTTTACTATGAAAGGTCTTTATTTCACCTTCATTCACAAATGATAGCTTTGCAGGATATAATATTCTGGGCTGGCAGTTTTCTTTCTTAGCACTGTGGCTATGTCTCACGATTCCCTCATAGCCTGTACGGTTTCTGATGAGAAGTCTTCTGTGAGTCTAATTGGAGATCCTCTGAGAGTAATCTGACATTTCTCTCTTGCACATTTTAGAATCTTTTCTTTATTATTCACTGTGGTGAGTTTGATTGCCACATGTTGTGATGAGGATCTCTTTTGTTCATGTTTACTAGAGGTTATATGAAACTCCTGTACTAGGATGTCTCTGTCCTTCTCCAAACCTGGGAAGTTCTCTGCAAGTATCTTGCTAAAAAGGCCTTCTAAACCTTTCTCTCTCTCCATGCCTTCAGGAACTCCTAGAACCCGAATGTTGGGTTTTTTAATAGTATCCTGTAGATTCCCAACAATATTTTTTAGATTTCTGATTTCCTCTTCTTTTCTTTGGTTTGATGGTATACTTTCCTGTGCCTCGTATTCTAAGTCTGATATTCTCTCTTCTGTTTCACTGACTCTGTTTTTAAGGCTCTCTAATGTGTTTTTCATTTGATCTATTGAGTTCTTCATTTCATTTTGATTTCTCTTCACTATCACACTTTCCGCTTCTACTAGTTTCTGCATTTCATTTGATTCCTCCTTAAAATTTCATTTTCTCAAAGGAGATTTTCTATCATGTCCAGTAAGGATTTCCGTAGCTCAAGCATTTGTTTTTGAAAACTTCTAATCGTTCTTATCATAATTTTTTTAAATCGGTATCTTGCATTTCTTCCATGTCATCATCTTCATAATCTTGGCTTGGGGTGTCTTGTTCATTTGGGGGTGTCATAATGTCTTCCTTGTTCTTGTTTCCTCGGTTTCTGCATTTGTTGCTTGGCATTGTGGAGATATTCTTTGGATTCTTCTTCCCTTGCTGTGGTGTTTTTTCTTGTTATACTATGAATGTACTAAGTGGACTCTTTGCTTTTGATGGAGCCTTAGAGGCTTGGGATGGGTGTGGCCTGAGAACTCTGCTTGGTTACTCAGGGTTAAGGGTGTGCCAAAGGTGTTACTCCCAGGTTAGGTGTGGTAAATCTCTCTCTTCTTTCTTTCTTTCTTTCTTTCTTTCTTTCTTTCTTTCTGATTCAAAAGGGAAGTAATTCCGCACAGTTTTGTGGAATTGGAGGTAGTTAGCAGGCGAATGATATACCCACAGGAGCTAGAGATCGGAAGCTCTTTCCCAAGACCATACAGGGAATCTGTTCTGCCCTCAGTGTGGGCTCAAATTCTACTGCAGTCTCCCACTGGGTTGCCAAGGTTATTGAATTGTTGCATCTCTGGAGATTACTCATGTGAATTCCATGAGTTCTCTTACCCACCGTCTCTTTTTTCACAGTCTCAGTTCATTAGCACCACACATTCACTAGGTCCTAATCTCCTGTTATTTCACCCCCATCCCCCAGAGTCAGGTTTTTCTGCTTGGATGAGGGAGGGTGCAGACCAGAGGTCACCCCACTTATGATGTATGTCCAAAATGGCACCTGCTCTTTGTATTGCTCACCTTTGAGAGGTGAGCGGAGAGAGAGTAACTCGTGTCCGTATTGGTCACTTTTTTTTTTTTTCCTCTCTCTTCTAGTTAGCCTGATGAACTTTTCCCCCCAGGGTCGTTCCCTCTAGTCTCCTCTCTCCACTTGCCCACTGGTGTCTCGGGCTATTGAGGTTCAGCTCACCTTGCGTTTCAGCGCTGGTGCATTGATTCTGCCGCTAGTGTCCCGAACCATGGATTCCCATGCTCTCCATGCAGATCCACTGTGAATCACTAGTTCTGGAAGAGTTTCCTCTTCTGTTTCTTCCCCTACTCTTCCTTGAACCTGCAGTATCTCCACTTTTATTAAACTGTCTCTTCCCGGACTATCAGTGTGCTCCCTTCCTATTACACCGCCTTGCCCCAGATATAAACTTTTAAAAGAATAATGCTACTTCACACCCTCCCTTCTCCTTCCTTTCTTATATTTCTTTTAATTTTTACAATGACATACAGTCTATTTATAATCATGAGTTTAACTCTCCTCTAAATAAAGAATTCAATGAAGACGTATCACTGTTCCTCAAGAGTATAGATAAGGGCTACAAACCATAATCAAATCTCAAAATGTTAACTTAGTCATCTACATTACTGATTTTTGTACTGTGCATGTTAGTTACCACAAATCAGGAAAAACATGATAGTTGTCTTTTGGCGATTGGCTTATTTCAGTAAGCATTACAGTTTCCAGTTACATCTGTTTTGTTGAGAATGACAGGAATTAATTTTTTTAAAAGAGGAAATCCAAATAGCCAACAGAGACATGAAAAAATGTTAAAGATCACTAGCAATCAGGGAAATGCAAATCAAAACCACAATGAGATTTCACCTCACCCAAGTTAGAATGGCTCACATTCAGAAATCTACCAACAACAGATGCTGGCGAGGATGTGGGGAAAAAGGGACACTAACCCACTGTTGGTGGGAATGCAAACTGGTTAAGCCACTATGGAAGTCAGTCTGGAGATTCCTCAGAAACCTGAAGATAACCCTACTATTCAACCCAGCCATCCCACTCCTTGGAATTTACCCAAAGGAAATTAATTTGGCAAGCAAAAAAGCTGTCTGCACATTAGTGTTTACTGCAGCTCAATTCACAATAGCTAAGACCTGGAACCCACCCAAATGCCCATCAACGGTAGACTGGATAAAGAAATTGTGGGACATGTACTCTATAGAATACTATATAGCAGTCAAAAACAACGAAATCCAGTCATTTGCAACAAGATGGAGGAATCTGGAAAACATCATGCTGAGTGAATTAAGCCAGTCCCAAAGGGGCAAATATCATATGTTCTCCCTGATTGGCGACAACTAACTGAGCACCAAAGGGGAAACCTGTTGAAGTGAAATGGACACTATGAGAAACAGTGACTTGATCTGCCCTTGTCCTGACTGTTGATGTACAATGTAATACTTTATCTATTTTGGTATTTTTTCTTTGTTTTGTTCTAGTACTATTGGTTGAACTCTGTAATTAACACACAATTGTTCTTAGGTGTTTAAATTTTAACTGAAAAGTGATCCCTGTTAAATATAAGAGTGAGAATAAGAGAGTGAGGAATTGTACAATTTGGGACATGCTCAATCAGACTTGCCCCAAATGGTGGAGTTAGAAATGTGCCAGGGGATTCCGTCTCAAGAGTCCACGTGATCAATTTCAGGTCACAATTGATCACACTGAAAGGTCTAAGATTCAAAGGGATTACACAAACATGACTAGTGTCTGCTAATACTAACTGATATAATCAAAAATGGAGAGAACGATCCAACATGGGAAGTGGGATACACAGCAGACTCATAGAATGGCAGACATCCTAAACAGCACTCTGGCATCAGAATCAGCCCTTAAGGCAGTCGGATCTGGCTGCAGAGCCCACAAGAGTATTTTGGGTATGAAAAGCCAAGACACTCTGGCCAAAAAAAAAAAAAGACCTAAATTAAAGATCTCTGTGAGTGAGATCCCAGTGGAAAGAACGGGGCCATCAAAGAAGGAGGTACCTTTCTCTGAAGGGAGGAGAGAACTTCCACTTTGACTATGACCCTGTCAGAATAAGATTGAAGTTGGCAAACTCAAAAGGTTTCCATAGCCTTGGCAACTCATGACTAGAGCCTAGGGAGATTTCTGACGCCATAAACAAGGGTGTCAAATTGTTAAGTCAACAACAGGAGTCACTGTGTACTTACTTCTCATGTGGGATCTGTCCTTAATGTGCTGTCCAATGTGAAGTAATGCTATAACTAGTACTGAAACAATATTTTACACTTTATGTTTCTGTGTGGGTGCAAACTGATGAAATCTTACTTAATATATACTAAATCGATATTCTGTATATAAAGATAATTGAAAATGAATCTTGATGTGAATGGAATGGGAGAGGGAGTGGGAGATGGGAGGGGTGTGAGTGTGAGGGAAATTATGGGGCGGGGAAGCCATTGTAATCCATAAGCTGTACTTTGGAAATTTATATTTGCTAAATAAAAAAAAGAGAGAAAACCCCCCAAAAAATAGAACTGTCTTTTAACAGGTTTATAGAAGACAGCTAGATTTCCATATCTGCTTCTGTATTGAATCTATTTTGATATGTTGATTTGAGTGAAGTGTATGAGGAAAATCTTGTTTCACACAGATACATAGTTATAAACAGGAGAAATATTTTAATAGCTGTTTCAGACAACTGCAGATATCCTTTGAATCTACAGTAGAGTTCAACAGTTGTCATTTTTAAAGGTTATTGGTAGTATATAATCTGAAGCCATGTTGATAAAACTATTGTGCTTTGTTACATTAAACCCAAGGACATGTCTTAAAAAAAAAATCTATGGGCTGTGACTGTTACATAGGCTTAATTCCTGGATATTCTTGTCCCCTCCTTCGACAAGTTTTTGAGAACCTACTCTTTGCCCAACAGTGCTGTGTTGGAGTGTGTAGCAACCAGCAAGGCACACCTGTTAGAGTTCTCTAACAGGTGAAAAATAAACTAATACACAGAAGAAAGCATTTAATCAGAAATTATGATATTATCAATAAAAGAAAAAAAAAGCATCCATGATATAGTGTCTCTTAGGTCAATAATATGAGCTCAATAATATGGGAAAGTCTTTTTCAGGAGCTGAGATATTATTACTTTTTAAAATTTAATTTAATTTTAAAATATGTCATGAACATTTTAAAGATGTATTTATTTGGAAAGTAGTGTGATGGAAAAGAAGAGAGAGAGAGAAGAGAGAAAGAGAGCTCTTCAGTCTGCAGGTTCACTCCACAAATGCCTGCAAAAGCCAGACCTGGGACAAACCAAACCAGGATCCAGGAACACCATCCTGGTCTCCCACGAGTGACAATGCCCAAGTATTTTGGCATTAGACATCCTTCCATGCTGTCCCAGCTGCATTAGCTGACAGCTGGATCAGAAGTGGAGCAGCTAGAAGCTGCTCTGATATAAGACCCCAGTGATGCAGGAGGTAGACATCTTACCTTACTGCTCCAGAATGCCACCCCTAGGAACATTTTTAAGACTTTTTAATTTGTTTGTATTTATTTGAGAAACTGAGTGACAGAGACAGACCCAGAGATTGAGAGTCTGAGATATTTTTTTATCTGCTAGTTCACTCCCAAATGCTTGTAACAGCTAGAGATGTAGGCAGGCATATAGGCTAACATTGATTAGGTTTGTGAACTGGAAGACCACGCCTTTGCCACGCCCCTGTGTGACCTCACGCCCTACCTGATACCTTCACCATGCCCCTGTATGACCTCATGCCCCTACCTGACCACACCTGGGTGCCCGCCAGCCAATCAGGTTAATTAACCACTTCCCTTTGGAAGTGGGTTAAAAGCCTGGGACACGGTGTGTCCTGGCCCTTCTCTTTTCCTTGACCTCTTGCCAGGAGGGGGCTTGCTGTAGCCTTGTGCCTCCAGAGCAAGTGCCCTTTGGGCCACGTACCCTAGGCTTCCTGGCCTAGATGCTCCTCCATGTGGCTGGTTCCTGGTACTCGGTATGAACCCATATTCACCTCTCTCTCTTAATAAAGCTTTCACTCTCCTATGCATCTTTCTCACTAAATAAAAGCTTAAAATGTACCATGCTGCCTCGTTTATTGGTGCCAGTATTTAGAATTCTTCTCTAAATATTAGGCAAGAACCCTCTTGGACTTATTAATATTGGGGATTTAGTAATAAGCCCATGGTGAAATAGTATGGCACCCCAAATTCTGGTAGCATATGTGGCATCCCAGATGGCGCTTCTGGGAAACTTTAAAGGGCCACATTTTTGTGTAGACTTTAGGGGGTCATGTCCTATTTCATTAGGTTTGGGCTAGACTGAAGCCAGGTGCCTAGAACTCAATCCAGGTCTCCCACATGGGTGGCAGAATACCAAGTACCTGTGGCATCACTTAATATATCCAAGGTGTGCATTTACAGGAACTTAGATCTGAAGGAGAGCAGGAACTATAACACAGGCACTCTGATAGTGGATGCTGGCCTCACAAGCAGTGTTTTATACACTATACCAAGTGCTCACCAAAGAGTAGCTGGCATTTTAGATGAGATATGAAAATAAGAAAAGATTTTTCTCATATTAGATTTCAGGTTGAGTATCTGGTTTGAGTCAGGGTTCTGCTAAGTCAACTAACAACCTGATTAGGCACTGCATGTTTTACAATTCTTAGTTAAAAACTGCTACTATTTCTTGATCTGTCAATGAAAATCTCTTGCTGAGTAGCTTGATATAAAATGTAGAATCAAAATGAGAAAGTTTAAAAAGTCAATCATCATAAATGGGATAGCTATGTAGGTCAGTGTTGAGAGATGTAAAATAGAAATACATCTCTCTTTGTGTGTGTGTGTGTGTGTGTGGTGTTTCTCTTTCTCCATATATATGTTATATACAACATTTGATAATATTTAATAATATATATTTTCCTTGCTCTGTAGTCTCATGCACACTCTCTTTTTGCTCTATACAGACTAGGTATCACAATTTTATGCAGATTTCTCTATGCACTGAGTTCAGGGAAATGAGCAGAGATAGCTCTACGCAAGGCCACCATGGACTGTTTCATTTTGAACTTTCATGTGAAATTGGAAATGCAGTATATAGGTAGACAAACGATGAAAACATGCCTCATTTCAGACAGATCCAGCCATGTGAACCGGATCCCGGCCCAGAGAGAAAAGCACAAAACTTCCTTTGGTAGAATAGCCACTGTGTCAGGACATCATGCCTGAATTTTATCTTCCAATCCCTTGCTTATTTGTGTCTTCGGCAGATAGCAGGAGTCTCTGGGGCCAGACTTACATGATTTCCCCAAACCAACACGAAGAAATAGAGACCACCTCTCAGAATGCACATAGATAAAACCCCAAGAAACACTGTAGTTGGCTGGATTAATGTGATCATGGATTCGGATGTTTTGATCAGTCAGGCATCCTTGGAAATTCATGGCAAGGGGGTCTGCTGAAAGGAAAGGGGTTTTAGAAATAAAAAAAAAAAACCATTATGAACTTCGAAAGAAAAGAGGGCTGCCGAGTAAACCCAAACAATAACCGTCCCCTGCCTTGCTCTTCCAAATCCAGTCCACAAAAACAAACACACACACTCACACTATTTAACTCAATACCATTGTCTGTGTAGCCTTGATGGTTTTGCTCTCATCTCTGTCATAGGCAGAATTCTAGGGGTGGGGGAGGTGAATCTTCTAAAATTCCTGTTTTCACTTCTTCTTCAGGCCAGACCTGTCTTTCTCAAATGTCTCTACTCACAGTGTTTTTGCTAAGGCCAAACAAAGCAAGGACAGAACTACAGAGATATCTGTCTACTGGACCACCCCCTAAATGCCTGCAATTAGCCAGGAACCAGGAGCCAGGAACTCAAGCAAGGTCTCCTGCTTGAATGTCAGGGATCCAACTACTTGAATGATCACTGCTGCCTTTGGTGGCATTAACAGGAATCTGGAACCGGGGGCAGGGCAAGGATTTCAACCCAGCCACTCTTATTCTGGCTTTGCAACAGTGACAACTTTTTGCCAAACCTCTGCCCAAGGACGTTTCATTTTTTAAATTTTTTAAGATTTTATTTGAGAGTAGAGCTACAAACAGTGAGTGAGAGAGAGAGAGAGAGAGAGAGAGAGACAAAGACAGAAACAGAGGGCTCCCATCCTGCTGGCTCACTCTCCAAATGGCCGCAAGGGCCGGAGCTGTGCTGATGTGAAACCAGGAGCCAGGAGCTTCTTCCAGGTCTCCCACGCAGGTGTAGGGGCCCAAGGACTTGGTCCATTTTTTACTGCTCTCCCAGGCCATAGTAGAGAGCTAGACTGGAAGAGGGGCAGCTGGGACTGGAACTGGCACCCATATGGGGTGCCGGTGCCACAGGCAGAGGATTAACCTACTGTGCCATGGCGCTGGCCCCCAAAGACGTTTTAACTCTGAGTATAAAGGGGGGGACGCAGAAATATTTTTAAAGTGTTTTGTCATGGTTTGAATTATATTTAAACAGTATCAATTTAGATGCTTACCCAAAGAATAGTCAGTGGTAGAAAATAAGTGGATCAAAGTAGATATCTATTCATGTTTCAAATAAGCAAATGAAGTGCATAAAACTCTTTATAATGAGAAAGGAATTTGTCTAACTTTCTGAGAATGATTTTATATGGCAATATCATCCTGTCACAAACAAAAAATAAACTATCATCATTTCCATATTGTATTACACTGGTAGCTGTAGTTAAGGTACTAAGAGAAGTAAAGAACTAATATGAGCAAGAATGTGTTCTAGATTCAAGGTGTGTGTTGCTCTGAAATCCACATGTTGGAACCAAAACCCTACTGTGACAACATAAGAGGCAGGCCTCTAGTATGTGACTAAGCCTTGAGGGTGAATGGTATTAGTGAACTTACAAAAATGCTATAAAAGACTAGCTAAGCCTTGTTTTGTGTGAGTGTGTGCGCGGGCAGGTATGTGGATGTGTACCTACTGTCTCTTCCTCCATGGAAAGACATAGCATTCTTCCCATCCAGAGGACTCAGAATTATTCAAAGCACCCTCTTGCAGGCCAACAGCAGTCCTTACAAGTGCCCAAACACCCCAGATCCTTGATGTTAGACTTTCCAGATTTCAGAACTCTAAGCAATAAATTCATGTTCTTTATAAACTAGGAAATGTGGCATTTTTTCATAGCAGCATGAATAGACTAAGACAAGGTTCAAAGAAAAAAACAAGTTCATCATTATTTACAGTTAATGAAATTGCTCCACAGGAAATCATTGAACATCTACAAATATAATTAAGACATGAGTTTATAAATTATGACCTTGTAAACCAGCAATGAACATTTATACAATGTAATTTGAAAGTATGCAATGATAGTAGGAACAAAAATTATAAGTTACTTAGAGATTAATGTATTTAAGATATTTTTATATAATCATAATTAAAGACATAAACATTTTCCTAAGTGAATGAAAAGATGTGTCTTGTTCACTGGTGAAAAAATATGCAAATGACCCATTTATTGATTTAATAACTATTTAATGTTGTGTATAGTCTTTCTAATGCTCTTAACTCATCAAAAAACCACCAGAAGTATTAAGAAATATCAGCTAGCTCTACCATGTTGTACTATAAAGGTAGATTTTGCAGGTTTACTAGAAAAATCTTCTAAGCAATGTTCAATTAGGATTTATCTAACTTAGCAGTGAAATGTGCAAGTTATAACTTTGAACCAATAATGAAGGAAATATGCTCAAAAATAAAATATCAATATGTACCTGCTATTGACTGATAATATATCTGGTTTTACTCTTCTCTAACAAATGATATAATAAAATAAAAATAATCTAATTTTAAAAATGGATATACTCAATGAAAAATGCTTTACTAATGTATTTCAATATCAGATTTTAATTCTAAGTAATTATTTAGAAGAATCAGCAGTTTAGACTAATAAGAAAAATAGTCTTTTATTTATGATAGGTTGGTCTGTTGCACATTTGACTCATTGTTCCTTTTAGATTATAATGGGGCTCAATTATTTTTAGCATAATTTGAAGTTGGAAAATAATTATACAAAGAAAAAAAGTGTTTGTTGCTTGATATTTAAAACACAAAATGAACGCTGATTCAATGTCACTGAGAAGATGATAGTCAATTGTGTGTCTTTTAAATTGACACATCGATTTCCTCTGACTACTCATTAGTTTAATTTTCTATTTATTTATTTATTTATTTAATGACAGGCAGAGTGGACAGTGAGAGAGAGAAACAGAGAGAAAGGTCTTCCTTTTCTGTTGGTTCAACCTCCCAGTGGCCACCACGGCTGGCACGCTGTGGCCAGCGCGCCAAGCCGATCCGAAGCCTGGAGCCAGGTGCTTCTCCTGGTCTCCCATCTGGGGGCAGGGCCCAAGCACTTGGGCCATCCTCCACTGCACTCCCGGGCCCCAGCAGAGAGCTGGACTGGAAGAGGGGCAACTGGGACAGAACCCGGCGCCCCAACTGGGACTAGAACCCAGGGTGCCAGCACTGTAGGCGGAGGATTAGCCTAGTGAGCTGTGGTGCCGGCCTAATTTTCTTAAAATACTAATAATATCAACTCTTTTTAAAAAGATCTATTTATTTACTTGAGAGGTATAGTCACAGAGAAGAGGCACACAGAGAGAGAGATACTCCATCTCCTGGTTCATTCCCTAAATGGCCATGACAGCCAGAGCTGGGCAAGGCTGAAGACAGCAGCCTGGAACTTTATCAGGTTCTCTCACATGAGAGTCTGGGACCAAATTACCTGGGCCATCTTCCACTGGCTTTCTACTGCATTAACAGCGAGCTGGATCAGAAGTGGGGCAGCAGGGACTCAAAAGGCATGCTAGTGTCTCAGGTGGCAGCTTAACCTGCTGTGCCACAGCATTGACCTCACATTAACTCTTAAAGTATAAGGAAAGTAAATTAAAGTATGGTATTTTTAGGATATGCAATAATCCTTGACTTAGAAAAAAATAAAAACAATTATGAATCAAATCAACATATTATGTTTGATGCACATTCATGTATATTGAATATGACTGAATGGAGACATAAGGAAAATAAAACTTCGTTTTTGCACTATTTTTCCATAAAAATAATAGAAAGTGTAAAGCAAGTCTTTAAGATGTTATACTATTTTTGAAGCATAGAGCAGATAACTAGAATTAATATTTATTTTCATACTTTCTTTATATGAATTTATTCAAACTTTAATCTCTTATTATAGTCATATACATAACAGTGTTAAAGGCAAAGAATGTACTCCTAATTACCTTCACAGCTGATTCATGCTGTCTCCATTCATGTTTAAATCTTCCAATAATTTTTTAATAGTCCAGGATAATTTTTATTTACAAAAAGAAACTGAAGAAGTAAGTTGCTTACTTGAAATGTAATTAAATTTTTAACAAATTTAAGGTGAAATTGTTTTACAAGGCTGAATATTCACAATTATCAAGCTCTTTGTGTAATAATGTAGTGCTCATTTTAGAGAAAGTGTTTAATAGAGAAAAGTGAGGTGTTTCTAACGTTTATTTTGCTAGTTAAGAACAATTTAGAACACAATTAACTGATAATCTCCCATTCTCTCTTCTTTATTTTCCTCCTATCAATCCACAAGCCAGGAAAATAATCATTGTTTTGTTTAATACTAATCATTTCTAAATGTAATAAACTTAGCTTTTACTTAGTTCCAAAACATATTAAAACATTCACTCACTCTGAGGAAGTCATTTGTAACTTTCAGAACTTGACATGATCATTATAATTTGTTCACTTAATCAACATGCAATTAACTCTTCCCATAAAACAAAACATTCATGTACATTTGCATATGTTCTTTTCCTGGAGTTCTGCATGTGGACATTTTGAACTCTAACACATTCAACCAGGTCTCCCATATGGGTAACAGGGATCCAAGCACTTGAGCCGTCATCTGCTACTTTCCCAGGCCGTTTGCAGTGGGCTGGATGGGACCTGGAGCAGCTGGAACACGACCAGTACTCATATGAATGCCAGTGTTTCAGGCCAGTGGCTTTATTTACTACTGCGCATGCTGGGCTTCTGGTTTCTTGAAATTTACTAGGGCAGTAAGTTTTAAAAACCTTACTCCATCCTTCAAATTGCTAAATAGATATAAATTAATAAATTTGTAGTCTTTTGTTTTATATTTTATACATAATCCATTTTTTGATTGTATAGGTTTATTGAAAAAAAAGTTCCCTAAAAAAGTGTGATTCTGAAATACCAAAAATTTATTTTATTTATAATAATGTATTTTCAGATTTTCCCTAAAATTAGGAAATTGGATGTGTAAAGATGATGCTGAAAATATATATCCTTGAAATAGTTATAAACAGTCTCCATTATAATATTTTTAATAATTTTTCAGATAAAAAGAGTAAAAAAGAAACTGATATAGGTAACTACTTAATACTGAGGCAGATAATACTTAGGTAGATAATTCACTACTATTTTAAAATATGACAAAATATTCCATATTTTCAATTATAAATGGAATTTCCATAGATATTATTAGTATTTGTATCCATCAGCAATATATGAATGATTATTACTGACCTTAAAAACAATTCATAAAGATTTGCTAAATTAAAACATCTGATTTGGGATGAGAGGAGATAGAGAGATCGTAAAAAGTACCATCTTTTTCTTTCAAAGCTTTTATTTATTTGAGAGGCCGAGTTACAGACAGAGAGACAGAGGGAGGTCTTCTATCCTCTGCTTCACTCCCCAGATAGTTGCAACAGCCAGAGCTGGGCCAATCCACAGCCAGAAGGCAGGAGCTGCTTCCAGATCTCTCATGTTGGCACATTGGCCATCTTCCATTGCTTTCTCAGGCCATAAGCAGAGAGGTGGATCAGAAGAGAAGTAGCCAGGACATGAACTGGTGCCCATATGGGATGCTGATGCCAGCCCCAGAAAGTACTCTCTTCTTTAGTATTAGGAAAGAAAGCACACTGGAATTGGGATGAGAAGCATAATTTGTCAGACCACAATATTAATTTTAATTACCTACTCTTCACAAAGTAAAATGTTTTTAGAAGTAAGTTAGAGAAGGGTGTAAATTTTAGGAAGCAAGTTTTTTGTATTATTATTTTAAGTACCAATGAATGTTCATCACTGGCTAAGACTATTTATGATCTAATAAAGTCACATATTATTGCTATGTAAATAAAATAGATTGTAATTTAAGCACAGATGTTATGTTCTCATTATGAATGTCAAGACATTAATGATTCATTGAAATATTGTTTTAGGACAGTTTATCCTGAAACTGGACAATTGAGGTATGACTTAAGATTCTCATTCTTTTCTTCTTTTGCTGGGTAACATTTATTTCATTGATGGTATGTGATAAGAGAGGGCTCCTTAGGTCCCTACCTTGATTCAGGGATTCTAGATTGGAAACTATAGAGAGACAGAGAGATTCTCAGTGCATTGGGGAACTGATTGAGGTCATGGACTCCCCAGTAGCTGAAAGGCTTTCTCTTCTGATGTTCTTGCAAGTGTTGATTGTCCAAGGAGCTATAACTCTTTGGCAGCCATGTATTGTAAGATCCACCACCCTGTTGCTGTAGCCAACTGCATTATCATCCCAGAAGATGAGTTTGAAAGAATGATTGTTACAGCCAAGGCCATCTTGGCAATGAAGGAAGAAAGAGAGTGTTTTACTGCTACAGTCACAGGAGATAACCAGATCTACAGTTTAGCCTAAGATGTCCTGCACTCCAATGTGTGCATCTCTCACCTTTTTGTTTGCATATTTAGCTGTTCTTCAAGCAAATTCATGATCATGTTGAGGGTGGGCACACAGAAGACTATGCCATTGAGCTTCTTCTTGAGAGATCTTCCATGCCCTGGTTCACTCCCCAGATGGCCGCAATGGCTGGAGCTGTGCCGATCTGAAGGCAGGAGACAGGAGCTTCCTCCAGGTCTCCCACATGGGTGCAGGGACCCAAGCACTTGGGCCATCATCCACTGTTTTCCCAGACCATAGCAGAGAGCTAGATTGGAAGCAGAGCAGCTAGGACTCAAACTGGCACCCAACGGGATGCCAGCATCATAGGTGGCAGCTTTGCCTGCCAGCCCCGCCAGTGAGCTTCTTTATTAGCTCAGGGGTGACCTTGTTTATGGCCTTGTAGCACAATGAGATCCAGGGATAAGGTTCTAGATAGCCTCATGGCAATCATGACACAGACTCCCAGAGGGGACAACAACACTCTACTGCCTGGCAGTGGTAGTATGGGATCTGATCATTAGCCCCTCCTCACTGCTAAAATTGTCATCTTTGACCTTGGCAAGGTGGCTAAGCAATTAGTGGAACAGGAAGCCTTGCTGACCATTTCGTGAAAGCTGTTGTATTTTCAAGGTTCATATTCATCACAAACTTGGAGTCATCATAAGAGGGAATAGAAAGGATGATGCATTTTGCTCTACTTTCAGGTTAGTCCCAGCCTTCACCATGATAGTAAAGACACTGGTTTATTACACAACATTGTTAGCACCAACACCCCCACATTTGATGGAATCTCACTTCTGGAACATGGAAATGGGCTTCAAAATGAGGACAAGCTTCTTATTCTCCAGCTTGATGGTGCTATCGAACTTGTCACAGGTGGAATTACACTGAAACACACAGATCAGACAGTTGAGGTCATTGATGGTAACAACATCCATTCTGCTGGAGTTAGAAGAAGCCCTGGTGACCAGGTGCCTAGTATGGACACATGTGTTTACTCCACACAGCACCATTTGTCTCAGTGACACAACTGGCACTACTGAAATATATATGACTATCTGTCCAGTGAGAAGAGGCACAGACCTGTTTTTTCATTTCTTCAGGGACTCTAGCATAATGTAATGACTTTGGCATCTTAAACATTTAGCTTTGGTCTTTTAAGCCTCCATGGATATTTAAATGTTTATAAAAAGGACAGAGAGGCAAAAGAAACACTTTAAAATTCCTCCTTCTTGTATTTGGAGTTCAAGTTCTCATAATATACAAATGTTTTCTTTCTACTTTAGAGGAGTTGAAAGTATCAAATGATAGAAAATGATTAGTACAACTGACCTAGTGATAGTAAATTTACTTTGAAGGAGTAAGGAAACAAAACACTGTGACTGCCACTTTCTGCTGAATGTATTAAATTAGCCACCACCACTTACAAAGGGAGAAATGCAATGTCTATGTACACGAAGTTATTGATCTAAAAACAGAAAGAAATTAAAAAACAGCAACAACAAAAACAGGGGCTGGTATTGTGGCATAACAGGTTAAGTTGCTGCCTACAACACCAGCATCCCATATGGGCCCTGTTTCGAGTCCTAACTTCTCCACTTTCTATCCAACTCCCTGCTAATGTGCCTGGGAAAAGCAGTGGAAGATAGCCCAAGACCTCGGGTCCCTGCACACCCATGGGAGACTGGGAAGAAGCTTTTGGCCCCTGGCTTCAGTGTGGCCGAGCACCAGCTATTGTGGCCATTTGGGAAGAGAACCAGCAGATGGAAGGTCGTGCTCTCTCAAACTCTCCCTCTGTTCCTGTATCTCTCTCAAGTAAATAAAATAAATTGAAAAAAAAAAAAAAAAGCCTGAAAAGACAAAAAAAAATAGAATGCTAAGTATATTGATGTGTTATCATTATGGACCATGGAATCTCAGATGATTTGGTTTTGTATGTATGTCTAACATAAGCCTGGAAACATCTGAGAGAAATGTTTTGCAGAGATCCCCAGTGGCCACAACCACAAACTCCACAAGGGTGGTGAAGTATCAGATCTGAAACACCCAAATTGCACATTTTTCATTAGCAAGAAATTCCTTGCTTCATATTCAGTCAGAGCTTGTGTTCTTGGATGATACAGACTGGACCACAGTAAGCAAAAGCTTACTTTCTAGGTAAGAATTTCTTCCAGTTATAACTTCAAGTGTGTCTGAGCTTCAAAAGAAAAATTTGAAAATTAAAAAAGTAGATGTTTCTCCTATTCATGAGCAGTTTATAGAGTAAGACTCTTTTGTTTAAAGTTGAATGAAGAAAGAGGAAGAGGGGTCAGCTATTTGGTGGGGAAGCAGGTTAAGGCATTGCTTGGTATGCCTACATCCCATATCAGAGCACCAGCTCAAGTTAATGCATCTCTGTGCTTCTGATCCAACTTCCCGCTAATGTCCCAGGGAGGCAGTAGATGATGGCCCAAGTACTTGAGATCTTGTCACCCATATTGGAGACTTTGATAAAGTTTCTGGTTCCTGTTTTCTGCCTGGCTTAGCCCCTACTATATGGGGCAATTAGGGAATGAACCTAGGCATGGAAGCTCTCTCTGTGTCTCTCTAGCTCTCGCTCTCAGTCACTTTATATTTTAAATGACATAAATATTTTTTGAAAAAAAAATGAATATGCAGCAAAAGTAAAAATGTTGTTGCTTTTGAACCAAGCAGGTATAGTTGATACTGTAATGATTTTAACAGAATCTGGAGTTAAAAGGTTGAGTTCAAGTAATAAAACTGCTTGCAGGTAGAAATCATTAGAATTTGGTTTTTATTTTTGTTTTTGTCTTATCCACTTCTCCTAGTTCTAATAAATTATTTTTAAGTCACAACACACTAAAGGCATAATACTCATATTTCAACACAAAGAATCTAAATAATTTCTCATCATGAGTGCACCATATGATATTACTTTTGTTTTAAATTCCCTAACTCCTAATTAAGTTTTCCAAAGCAATAGCAATGTAAGTGACTTGATTCTAGATGAATAATGTCATGCTCAGTAAAAATTATTAAACTCTGGCATCTGTAGAATAATATGGCACCTGTTTTATATTGTACACATCAGGAGAACACTCCAAGGAAAATAAAGTCTAATATAATCATTATTAAATGTTTATTAGTCACAGCTCAAAATCTCATTAATTATATTGCTGTTGAGAAACACCTTTTTCCCCTGCACAAACACCTTTAAGTTTGATAATTAAAACTTTGGATGTCAATATCTTTCTAGCCCAAGGTAGCAGGTATTACAGTGATTATCTGGAAATGAAAGCTAATTTCTTGGCATTTGGTTTTCTGACTCAGAGCTTAAACTACATATATTTTCCCTTTTAAAACTATCCAACTGAATACTTTTAAACTGTTGTTTCTTCTTTGAGATAAAAAATGGAGAAAGAATAAAACACAAAGTAAAGTATAATGAAATACATTGTTGACTTTATGTAAGTTAGGAAGAAAAACCATTTTGACATTTAGAACACAGCAATTATTTCCTTGTATTTTTCTCAGTGTTCATGAGAAATAATTGTGACATGATAAAAATAAGAGAAATGAAGTGTTTTTGTTGCCTTTAATGTGTTGGTTATTGACACAAGCACCTAAAATATTAAATTAATGTGAATTTGAATATCTCTGCTGAAATCAATGTGCAGAATTTTAGCATAACATTAGAACAATATGGTCAGGAATTAACAACTTGAAAACTTCATTTAGGGAAACCAACAAATTTACTAAATCTTACAGCATTGATTATTATATAAACCTTCATGAATCTTAATTGTGAGAGTGTGGTACTTTGGTTAGGAGAGTTTAATTCTTAATGATATTGCATCAGAAATGATAAAAACTTCCAAATATATAGCAAATGATCATTGTAAATTCCACTCCAAAATACAAGTAATAATTTTTTCATCTGTAGCATCTGGAAACAACACTCCCCCTTATTTAGGGGAACTCCAAATTCTTCTCAGACAAGAAATCTCAAAAAACTTGTTTAACTCTTCAATTCTATTTTTACTTAACTCTGTTTAGCAAATATATTTTTCAAATATATTTTAATATTTTTAAATGTATTTTAACAAATATATCTTTCACTTCCAAAATTAATAACATACAAAAAAAAAAAAAGGGAAAATAGCTCTATTTCCAAACTGCCCTGAATCAGCAAGCAGTAGATAATTAGATTTCTTTAGGGCTATAT
Source organism: Oryctolagus cuniculus (assembly GCF_051225735.1). Taxonomy (NCBI): domain Eukaryota; kingdom Metazoa; phylum Chordata; class Mammalia; order Lagomorpha; family Leporidae; genus Oryctolagus; species Oryctolagus cuniculus. The sequence continues at coordinate 60,470,552 of NC_142874.1, read as the reverse complement.
ATTACACAATTTGGAAGACTTTCTGTTTTAAAAATAAATTGTCACACACACACACACACATACACACATGCACTATGAAATACTACTCAGCTGTAAACATGAATAAAATCCTGTATTTTGCAACAAGATGGATGCACTTGGAAACCAGTACACTTAGTGAAATAACCAAATCTCAAAAAGACAAATACCATGTTATTGCTGATCTGTGGTAACAGAGAACCAAAAAATATAATGTGCAGGAGTGAAATGGACATTTTGAGATTCGATGATTATTTTCAGCCTTTGTCTCTACTTTTGAGGAACAGAGTTCTTTTTTTCTTGCTATTTGTTGAACTCATCATTTAGCATAGAGTTAATTTATGAGTATAAAGTAATATGAAAGCAGCTTATTATAAAAATTGAGGGAGGGAATAAGAGAGGATGGAGGAAGAAGTGTGGGAGCAGGAGTAGGAGGTAGGGTGGAGTGGGAAATGTCACTATGTTCTGAAATCAGCATATAGGAAATACAAAACATTTATTTATGTTAAATTTTTAAAGATAAATAAATAAAAAGAGTTTAAAACCTAATACAAGCCTAGGAACAAAAAGTCAGATACGTAGTGATTACTCTTTTATGACTGAATGAATTACTGTGAATTTCAGATTTTGAAAGTATTGAATAATAACACTATGGAAATAAAACTATGGAAAATGACATATTTGTTATCCTGATATACCTTTTTAAGATTGTTGTCATACTTTTGGTTGTCTTCTATTGCCTTTCTGTATAGAAGTGGCCAAGATACCAATGTCCCACATCAAAGTGCCTACATTCAATAATCAGCTTTGACTCCTGATTCCAGCTTCCTTCTACTGCAGAACTGTGAGATTCAGCAAGGATTGCTGAATAGCTGGGTTCCTGTCACCCATGTGGGACACCTAGATTGTGCTCCTGACAGTTGGCCCAGCCTCAGCCATGGAGGCAGTATGGGGTGTGAACTAGTGAATGGGAACATTCTGTGTGTGTATATGTATATGTATCTACCTGTTTCTGTCTCCCTCTGTCTCTTCGTCTTGCAAATAAAAACTAAACAATTTTGTAAAAGTGTGTTGTATTATTTTCTATGGAAAGAATAAATAGTTCAGTTCTCCTCTTGAATGATTCAACAATTTAATAGATTGGATAATTTTGAAAAATTCTGATTAAAACAGTATTGTCCTTTAATGTAAAATTTTGTGTTTATTGCCATATTTCTTCTACTGCGAAATGTCAGTTCATGGCCAGTGCGGCGGCTCACTAGGGTAATCCTCCACCTGCAGCACCGGCACCCCATCTAGTCCCTGTAGGAGCGCCAGATTCTGTCCCGGTTGCTCCTTTTCCAGTCCAGCTCTCTGCTGTGGCCCGGGAAGGTAGTGGAGGATGGCCCAAGTGTTTGGGCCCTGCACACGCATGGGAGACCAGGGAGAAGCACCTGGCTCCTGGCTTCGGATCAGCGTGGCACACGGGCTGCAGTGGCCATTTTGGGGGGGTGAACCAACAGAAAAGGATGACCTTTCTCTCTGTCTCTCTCTCACTGTCTAACTCTGCCTGTTAAAAAAAATATATCATTTTATATCACTGAGTTATATCATTAACCTGCAGATACATATTGTCTTTTTTTTTAAACTTTTATTTAATGAATATAAATTTCCAAAGTACGACTTATGGATTACAATGGCTTCCCCCCCATACCGTCCCTCCCACCCACAACCCTCCCCTTTCCCACTCCCTCTCCCCTTCCATTCACATCAAGATTCATTTTCGATTATCTTAATATACAGAAGATCAGCTTAGTATACATTAAGTAAGGATTTCAACAGTTTGCTCCCACACAGAAACATAAAGTGAAAAATAATAGATGATTTTTTTTAAATGATGATGATTTCATCATCACATATTGTCTTTTGACCTTTCATATGTGTTGTTTAATTTGTATTTTGTATACTAATCCTTTAATGTTCATGTGAATCACATGTATCTTCTACTCACTTGTGTTTATAAATTCTCACTGCTATTTTATAATTTGATTCATGAAATCTGTTATTTAAATATTTTTTGTGTACTGAAAAGATAAATTACTTAATTTATAATTTTGTACTCTGTATCTTTTTAAAAACTTTTTCTGGAGCAAGCATTGTGGCACAGAATATCTGCATCCTATATAGGAGTGCTTGGGGCTAATGCCCCCTCTGCTTCTGGCACAGCTTCCTACTAATGACCTGAGAGCCAATAGATGATAGAACAAGAATTTCACTGCCTTTCACCCATGTGGGAGACCTGGGCCTGACCCAGTCCCAAGTGTCACTAGCATTTGAACAACGACCCAGTGAATGGAAGATATCTCCTTCTCTCTCTCCTCTTTTTCTGTCATGTGTCTTTTAAATAAATAAATAAATAAATCTCTAAACATATTTTTAAATTTATCTTAAGGTTATAATCACAGTTTCTTTTATTTTTATAATTGATTTTTTAAAAATTTTTACTTGAAAGGCACAATTACAGAGAGAGATGGAGAGAGAGAGGAGAGAGAGAGAGAGAGAGAGAGAGAATCTTCCATCTTTTGGTTCACTGTCCAAATGGCCACAATGGCTGGGGCTGGGCCAGGTTGAATCCACGAGTCTGGAACTCCATCTGAGTCTCCCACATGTATGTCAAGAACTTAGCCATCTTCTGCTGCTGTCCCAGGTATATTAGCAAGGAGCTGAATTGGTAGTAAAATAGCCAGGACTTGAACTGGCACCCATATGCTTAACCTGCTATATAAAAATGCTAGCCCCTATGTTCTTTATTTTCATTATCACCATCATCATATTATTATTATAATTATTACTATAATAATTACTACTAAATTTATTTTTATTTTATTTGAAAGACAGTGCAACAAACAGTAGAGATATATACTGTCCACTGGTTCATTTCCCAAATACTAGATAGTCAGACTGGGCCAGCTCTGTGCCGGGCTGAAGCCAGGGGCCTAGAAATCTATCCAAGTCTTCCACATAGATGACAAGCACCAAGTACATGAACTATCATCAGCTGCTTCACAGGCTGTGTATCAGCAGGAAGCTGGATGAGAAGCACAATAGGCAGGTCTTAAACCCCAGTGCTGTGGTATGGGATTCCCGCATTGTAAGTAGCATCCTAACTGCTGCACCGAAAGCCTGCCCCACATCATTATCTGAAAAATATTACTCCTAGGGGCTTGTTTTTCTTAAATCAAGAGAAATTGTCATTAACATTTTTGGGGGAATATGAAAGATTTGTCTTATTGAATTCTTTATATGGATTTGAGTTTTTTAGTGAAATGAGTTAAAGCACACATTTATTTGCATGTATAATCATATGTCCTATAGTATTTAGGATTTAATCAATATTTTGCCCATTGGTTTGCAATGCTATTTCTATAATATATTATGCATCTATGTAAATGTATTATTACTTTTTAAAAGATTTTATTGATTTATTTGAGAGGTAGAGTTACAGAGAGAGGGAGGGGAAGAGAGAGAAAGGTCTTCCATCCACTGGTTCACTTCCCAAGTGGCAGATGCCAGAGTCCAGCTCCAGCCAGTCCAGGGGTCCCAAGGTGTGAGAGGTGTCGACACACAAAGAAATGAGAGACACACTCACAGCAAGGCTGATGGCATGGCTCTGGCTCTGGGGCACCAGACTTCATTTTTATAACATAAGTCACATAATGATTATTTCTTCTTACAATAACAAGCCTGTTGTCCATTTTCTTAGAACCATTGACCTTGTATTTTTGTTGCCTCTAGATTCTATGTCTGCATCTAGTTATAATTTCTTTGATTTTCAAGGGCATGTTCAGAGCATGGGTTACAATCACAGACAGGTGCAAGACAATAGGCTACCCACACAAGCCAAGGCCTGGAGTTCTGTTGAGCTATGCAGAAACTGGCTACACAAGCTAGAATATGGAATGCTACGTCCTAATCTAATCTTTACTAAAGCCCCAATGTTTAAAGCAGGCCCCCTTTTTTAAATGTATCCCTTCTTTTGCAGTTCTTTCTGTAACTCTTTAATTTCTTTCTTGTACTTTTCTAAAGGTTCACTTAGATCTGTTTCACAGTTTTGACATACTAACCATTGTTTTATTTGTTGTACATATTGAATTAAAGCTTTAATAACATTTATCTTTGTTTTAGTGGGAAACATATACCAGGGAGCCTGTTGCCTTTTAATTCTTATCCACAAACAGCTCAACCTTGAGTAAGCATTAACCTCTTTCTCCTACACTAACATTCTGCTTGATTAAAGTTCTACAAAGGAATGGACATTTTAGGGATTTTGAAATTAAGCACTCTTCCCTAAAATTAGAAATACAGCAATCATTAGCGGGACCACCAGGAAGCTCTGGCTTTCTTAAGCAGAGTGCAGTTCCCAACAAACCTAAAACCACAAAGAGGACCGCAGCTGTCCTCTCGCCTTGCTGAGACAAACCTTCAGCCAACCAAAGTTGCCTTGGCCTCACCAGGCAGAGGCTTAGCCCACCAAGCCACAGTGCTGCCCCAAATATATTATTTTTAAATCTTTATTTTTTCCATGTATTATTTTGTTTATAGTTGCAAAGATCAAAATTTATCATGTGTTATCTTTACATTAAACTCTGTCATTAGATGGCATACTCATATCTTTCAAAATTGTCTTAAATATTCTTTATCCGTTACTCTAATGAGGATCTGTCGTTTACTTGCTTTGTTTTGAAAGATGGTGTCATTCAGAGGAGAGATACAGAGAAGGATCTTCCACCTGTTGGTTCACTCCCTAAATCAGTGCTGGGCCAGGTTGAAACAAGGAACCAGGAACTACAGCTGAACTCCCACGTGGCTGGCTGGGCCTCAGGTACTCTCATGCCATCTTCTACTGCCTTCAGAGGCACAGGAAGCGGAGTAGCCTGAACTGCAGCCAGCACTGTTAGGTGATGCCGGTGTTAGAGACAGCGGCTTAACTCACTGTGTCACACTGGCCCAACGTGTTTGTTTTTTTAAGAGCACAAGACAGTGCAAATCTGGGAACATTTTGTGTGTGTGTGTGTGTGTGTGTGGTTAATCATTACAATTTTTTCTTAGCTGCATAGGCCTTAAAAATTTGATTACCGTAGCCAGATGGTTTTGCTTTATTTTTGTTTGAAGATTTATTTATTTTTACTCGAATGGCAGAGTTACAGAGAGGCAGAGAGAGAGAGAGAGAGAGAGAGAGTCTTCCATCTGCTGATTCACTCCCCAGATGGCTGAAATGGCTGAAGCTGTGCCAATCCGAAGCGAGGAGCCAGGAGTTTCTTCTGGGTCTCCCACGAAGATAAAGGGGCCTAAGCACTTGGGTCATTTTCCACTGCTTTCTCAGGCCATAGCAGAAAGCTGGATCAGAAATGGAGCAACTGGAATTCGAACCAGCGCACATATGGGATGCCAGCACTTCAGGCAGCGGCTGTATCAGCTACACCACAGCACCGCCCCCACCCCTCCAGATGATTTTAGACTGATGGTTCAAATGTTCAGGAAATATAATTTTCTATCTAATTTTGGAATGAAGTTGGACCTTTTTGCTTTTAGTATCAATGTTTCTATAAGCAGTGTTTCTAGATCGGTCTCTAATAGGTACGAAATTTAATTGAACATTCTAATTTTAGATATTTCAAGGTCTATTTCACCCAAAGTTACTTGAGCAACTATTCTCTCCTGACAACATTGTTTTTTTTATTTTTATACTTTTTATTTCTCTGCTGAGTTCCTCCAAATATCCATTAATTGTTGCTTTACTTGTTGGACATAATTATTAAAACTTAGCATCATTATTTTCTGAATCACTAAGTGAAATAGGGTGGCTGTCCACTAAATTTTTCTTTTTGGCTCGAGAATGGCTCACATAGTTCTGTTCCTTCAGAGTCTAATAATTTTAGATTGCTTTCAACAAACTGGGATGTTAGACATAAACCATACAGATTCTGTTATACCTCTAAGATAGATTTATTTATTTATTTATTTATTTTAATTTGTGAGGCCAATGTTGTAGAGTAGCTGGTAAAGTGCCAACTGAAATGCTGGCATACCATATGGACCCTGGTTCATGTAGCAGCTGTACCACTTCCAATTCAGTTACATGTCAATGCCTGAATAAAGCAATGAAGGATGGCCAAAGTGTTTGGGCCCTTGTCACCCCTGTTCTAGACCCAGATGAAGCCCCTGTCTCCTGGCTCCTGGCATCACCCTGGCTCAGTGTTGTCTCTTGTGGCCATTTGGGGAGTTAACTGGCAGATGCAAGAGCCCTCTCTTTCTCTTTCTCTGTGCTATTGACTTTCAAAATAAATAAACAAATACCTAATTTTTTAAAATTTTGTTTCATGAGACACATAACTCAGGATACTCAATCTACAGTCTCTGTATTTTGAGTGAGAAGTCAATCCTGAATTCAGTTATTTTATTCTTACCTAAACTAGCTAGAGTCCTCCCCATGTAAGCATCAATTAATGGTCAGTCATCAGTTCAGGCAGATGTTACTTTCCGAATAAAGATATTTTCTTCTCTGACTCTTCATTGTGGGCCCCTTACACTTTCCAGTGGTTCCTTCCACCTGGCATCTGTTTCCTGAGTTCACAAGAGTAGTGAGTAGTTCACAAGGATCCAGCTCACCCTACTACACTGGCAAGCCAGGATCCTGACTCAGGCTAGCAGCAATGAAAATTCACCCCAAGCTATTTCATTTTTCTCAGTGTCTGTATTTGGGTTATTCTTCAGTATCTTCAATATTTGGGTTTACTGCTTTTGTCTGTTTTTCTAGAACTTATAGTGTTTATCTACAGAAGAGCTTGTCCAACAGGAACTTACGCAGCCATATCCAAAATAGTGGGATTCAGGCCACACTATCCCAAATTAGTAGTTGATGAAAACACATGAGAGAAAGGACTCCCCAATCTTCTCCCATCGTTCTTGAGTGAATAGGGCATAAAATCTAGAAAAGAACTTTCTGACCTTCCTTTGAAGGATGTCTTAATATCTGCGTATGAACAATGTATACACCATAAATGGAACAAAGAAACACTCTCACCTTTGAAGACACAAGGACATAAAGAAGACTCTCATCAAAAAAGCCTTGTTCAGTTCTCCCTAGTTTGCTACTAATAAGTAATATTCTTCTTGTCTAATCCTACTTCTCTACAATTAGCCACATTTTCATTAAATTTAGCACAAATATATACAGGCTTCTCTATTTCTTTGGCTCTTCATTTCCAAAGTTCTCTGGATCATATAAAATTTTGGAATAAAAATTTGAATATGGGGCCAGCACTGTGGCATGGCTGGTAAGGCCAACGCATGCAGTGCCGGCATCCCATATGGGAGCCATTTCAAGTCCCAACTGGTCCACTTCTGATCCAGCTCTCTGCTATGATCTGGGAAGCAGTAGAAGATGACCCAAGTCCTTGGGCCCCTGCACCCACTTGGGAGACCCAGAAGAAGTTCCTGGCTCTGGGTTTCAGATCAACACAGCTCTAGTCATTGTGGCCATCTGGGAAGTGAACCAGCAGATGGAAGACTTCTCTCTCTCTCTCTCTCTCTCCCTCTCTCTCTCTATTTCTCCATCTCTGCTTCTCTGTAACTCTGCCTTTTAAATAAATAAATAAATGTTTTTTTAAAAAAATTGAACACCCCTATCCTGCATATCTGTGCTTTGTTATATATATCACAGTTATAGAAACAGTGATTAAAAATAAATATATTTCTTTCCAACCTCTATAAAAGCAAAATCTTACTACCATCAAGCCTAATTCTAGCATTGGTATATGATTCTAATACAGCCTTAGCTTTCGTTTCATATTTCTTCTTGTTATTGTTTTAACTTTGGCAAATTCATCAGTACCATAAGCATACTATAATATTTCCTGTATCCAGATAAATTTCTTCAGCACATTTCACAAATGCCTCATTTACAGTGCAAGGAAATATTTCATTCATTTAATATAGATGGGCCTTTTTCAAGATATATCTAATATATTGGCATCCACTATTTCCTTTCAGCTTATTTTTAGTGCAAGAATAACAGACATTAAAAATCCAACAGGAGCACAGGAAAATAAAGCATTCGTTCTTATTGTGTTTCATCAAAGTTATAAAGATATTTAATCATTCAAGGAGAGATAATTCAATTTTCAATTCCTTTGTTGAAGGAAATTAGTTACATTTTCTAGTTGCAAATCTGCTCAGGGATAAAGGGAAAATATTATATAAATTAGAAGGCAAAGCATTTGGGTGGATTTCAAAAGATATTGAACTTGATATTCCCCTCTAAACAAAGTAATATACATTCACTTTTAAGTTTCTGCGCAATGTAAAAATATTTTTTCTCTAAATCGGCTTAGGAGTTTTATTTAAAAACATACAAATCAGTGGTGCGATGCTTATCTCCATCAAGATGCATATTTCTTTACATAGTTATCTTTTCAGACAATCTAAAACTTTTAAAATATAGATAGGAGAAAATGGGAATAGCTAACTTCATACTCTCAGGGAGCTTAAAGATGATTGGAAATACAGAAAACAAACACATTCAGCTTCCTCTTACTCATCATGTTAAGTGTCATAAAGACACAACATAAGTGCTATAAAAAAGTAGATGAGAAGAGTACTCAAATTTTAAAGAAAGTTGAAGATGATTAACAAAAAAATAAATGTCGGAACTAGCACTTAAATTTAAAAAAAATGAAAGGGATGGAGGCCTAAAACAGTCCACAAGAAAGAGTAATAGCAAATAGTTACATGGTTTTACCAGATAATATTTGAAGTTACATATATTTACCAGATAATGCTTGATGTGGCTTGCATTTGCTTTGGTACTGAGAATCTTTGTATATCAGATTTATTCTTACCTGTAATAGCTAAGTTTAAATTTACACTTTTACACATGCTCAAGCTGACTTACCTCAAATGGTAGAGTTAGAAACATACCAGGGGATTCCAATTCAATCCCATCAAGGTGGCATGTACCAATGCCATGTCACTAGACCCAGTGATCAATTTCTGTTCACAATTGATCATAATGATAGGACTAAGAGCCAAAGGGATCACATAAACAAGAATAGTGTCTGCAAATACTAGCTGATAGAATCAAAAAGGGAGAGAATGATCCAACATGGGAAGTGAGATACACAGCAGACCCATAGAATGGCAAATGTCCTAACAGCACTCTGGCCTCAGAATCAGCCCTTAAGGCATGCGGATCCGGCTGAAACGCCCATGAGAGTATTTCAGGCATGGAAAGCCAAGACACTCTGGGGAAAAAAAAAAAAAAAAACCTAAATGAAAGATCTCCACGAGTGAGATCGCGGTGAAAAGAACAGGTCTTCAAAGAAGGAGGTACCTTTCTCTGAAGGGAGGAGAGAACTTCCACTTTGACCATGGCCTTGTCTAAATATGATCAGAGTCACTGAACTCAGGGGGCTTCCATAGCCTTGGCAGCTCATGACAAGAGCCTAGGGTGATTACTGAGGCCATAAACAAGAGTGTCAATTTGTTAAGTCAACAACAGGAGTCACTGTGCACTTCCTCCTCATGTAGGATCTTTGTCCTTAGTGTGCTGTACATTGAGATTTAATGCTATAACTAGTACTCAAACAGTATTTTTCACTTTATGTTTCTATGTGGGAGCAAACTGTTGAAATCTTTACTTAAAGTATGCTAAACTGATCTTCTGTATATAAAGAGAATCGAAAATGAATCTTGATGTGAATGGAAGGGGGGAGGGAGTGGGAAAGGGGAGGGTTGCGGGTTGGAGGGACATTATGGGGGAGAAGCCATTGTAATCCATATTCTGTACTTTGGAAATTTATATTCATTAAATAAAAGTTATATAAAATTTCTGAACATAAAAAAAATTTACACTTTTAATATTGGTCATAGTTAATCTTGTCTGTCACTTGAATAAATGACAGGATGTCCAGAAACCTGGTAAAATATTATTTCTGGGTGTGTCTATGAGGACCTTTTTCTTTTCAAAGAAATTAGCATTTGATCTGTAGATTGAGTAAAATAAAGACTTCCCCCCTCCATGTGGGTGACCATCATCTAACCCACTGAGGACCCAAATAGAGCAGAAATATGGATAAAGGAAGGATTCGCCCTTTCTCTGCCAAACTGGTAAAACAACATTGATCCCGGACACCCATGCTCCTAACTCTCGGGTCTTCACCATCAGCCTCCTAGCTCCAAGCCTCAAAACTGCACCATCAGCCCATCTATGTCTTCTTGCTTTTGCCAGATAGTGGTACTTCGCAGCCTCCATAATTACATGAGCCAAGGACTTACACTAAATCATACACACACAGTTGATTCTGTTATTTTGGAGAACCCAGACAGAACGTCTGAGGAAACTATGTCTTAAGGAGGTCAGGTGGCTTCCTTAACAGCACATACGAAATTGGGAGCAGAGCTGGAATTCAAGGTCAAGCAGTGTCTGTGTGCTGTCCAAGTATTTGATATCTATCTGATAGTGCCAGGCTTAAGCATGACACAAATTTTCGCAAGTTGAAAAATGGAATCATTCTTCACAGAAGTAGCATGAGCAAAAGCACCTGCCAATTTGAAAGAAATATATCCTAATGAGTCTAGTGAATTGATCTCAAGGCAGAGTGGTGATTATAGAATACACCCTCCTACACAGAAAGAATGATTTAATTAAATCAATATGATCACTTAAGTTTTCTGTAGTCAGACACCATTTGCCTTATTTGTATTCAGTCGCCCAGAGAAATATTTAATTATCACCAATCGTAGTATGGCTTTAATACATAGGTATTTTCTATATGAACAGAAATTACCCTATCTGGAGAAGTAGTTACTCTGCCTTTCTCACCAGTGAGAAGGCAGAGAATTGGGACTTATTGCACAATAATAAATCTTGGATGATAAATATGAAATTTCTATTAATATATGGAAAGAAATTTCTCAGGCACAAGACGCAAACACTAGTATAACTTTTAGAAGTGAAGAAAAATTATAACTTATACATACATATATACTGTATTAAGTGAGTTTTAACTAATATTATGCCATCTAGATATTATATAATGATAATGATATCAAAAGTTATGTCATATCTATAGTAACCAATATTCTTTCACACTTTGTGCTTAGAAGAATTTTATAAAAACAGACAAGGTTTAGGAACTCAGTGTTTCCATGGTTTCAGAGTAAAACTAATGGTTTCAGGATCAAATAAAGAGGCATGAAATTTCACAGATCCTTGAAAAATTACAATAACAATGAAATATTGATTAAACATATGTGTCTTCCTGGAAATTGGATTTTAAAATTCAAGATAATAAAATATTGGCATTCTAGTAAATCTTCTTCAAAGTGCAAGCTTTTGAATCAGAATAAAAGATGATAATGTTTTTAAACATAATATATTCATTATGTAATCATTAAAAAAGTTTCAAAGAATAAGATAAATCTGGCAAATATTAGGCCGGCGCCACAGCTCACTAGGCTAATCCTCCGCCTTGCGGCGCCGGCACACCATGTTCTAGTCCCGGTCGGGGTGCCGGATTCTGTCCCGGTTGCCCCTCTTCCAGGCCAGCTCTCTGCTGTGGCCCGGGAGTGCAGTGGAGGATGGCCCAGGTGCTTGGGCCCTGCACCCCATGGGAGACCATGATAAGCACCTGGCTCCTGCCATCGGATCAGCCGTGGCGGCCATTGGAGGGTGAATCAACGGGAAAGGAAGACCTTTCTCTCTGTCTCTCTCTCTCTCACTGTCCACTCTGCCTGTCAAAAAAAAAAAAATCTGGCAAATATTGAAACATCCCAAAAGACAACAAATTCATGAATTCTTTCATAGTTTCCTAGAAAGGCAAATTTTGAGGTACTTGTAATTCACTAAATTTAGTATTAACCATTATTTTAATTTATTCATTATATTCATATTTAGAACTTACATAAAATTTTTTGAGGAAGAATAAAAACATGAGGTTGCTTTTTATCTTCAAGTATCTCTCAGTTTAATGAAACTGTAGACATGTATTTGCAATTTAAAATATGTGGTAATACAAGATCAAAAGGGACAGATACATAAACATAGGATTCAAATGAGTTATCCTAACCTAACCAAAATTGGCCAAAATAAATCTTTGGAGAAAGATTTTCTATTGTCCCTAATCTGTTTCATGTGGGTGTGTATGTGTGTGAGTTAATGACTAAATATGCCTTCAATATTGCTAAAATTAAGTTTGACCTAATGTCATTAATTATACTGATAAAAATTACTTCACATTTGTTTACTACTTTAAATAGGCTGATGACCTGGAAAGGCAGTGGAGGGTGGCCCATGCGCTTGGGCCCCTTTACCAAAATGGGAGACCCGGAACAAGCTCCTGGCTCGTGGCTTCTGGTGGGCCCAGCTCTGGCCATTGAGGCCGTTTGGGGAGTGAGCCAGCACATACCTCTTTCTCTCTGTCTCCCCTTCTCCCTGTCTATAACTACCTTTCAAATAAACAAACAAATAAATCTTTTAAAAAATCTAATTTTTTTTTCTCAACAGAAATTATCTCCTTCTGGATATAGCTTGTGAATCATATTTTCGTGGGGAATGAGAGGAGTCTATTATTGTACCAAATATGTAGTATTCTGCAAAACTGGACGACTACAGAAATGTAGTGACAGTGTTCCAAATTACTATTGTACTTGCTTCAGAGATATGTGCTATATGGAAGGAATAATATTCAAGATATATAAGGAACTCCAACAATTCAACAGAATGTAAATAAATAACTGTGAAAGATGCAGAATATAATGCATCTAAATGGACATCTCTCAAAAGATCTACAAAACACTTAATGAAAAAGTGTACATCATCACTAATCCTCAGGGAAATGCAAGTTTAAAGCCCTGATGAGGTAGCACCTTACATCTGAAAGCATAGCTTTTATGAAAAACCAAAGATGAAGAGTTGGTGAAGATGTGGAGAAAGGGAAACTGCTATATACTCAGAATGGGCAGGTAAACTTGTTCAGCCAATATAGAAAATAGCATGAAGAACTCCTAGATTTTTAAAAATAGAAATACCATATAATATGGCAATCCTATTACTTGGTATGTACAAAGAAAATTAGTAAATTGTATAAATACCTGAACTCCCATATTTGTTGCAGTATTACTCACAATAAGCAAGATATGAAATCAACCTAAATGGTCTCTAATGAAAGAATGGATAAAAAAATCTGAGACCAGTGTTGTGGTCTGGTGGTTTAAGCCACCATTGCTCCATTTCTGATCCAGCTTCCTGCTAAAGTGCCTGGAAAAGCAGTGGAAAATGTACCAAGTACTTGGGACACTGCCACCATGGACTTGGCTGTTGATGCCATTTGAGGAGTGGACTAGTATATGGAAGATTCTCTCTCTCTCTCTCTCTCTCTCTCTCTGTGTGTGTGTGTGTATGTATGTATGTCTTTCTCTTAAAAATATAAATAAATGGTTAATTTAAAGAAAGAAAACATGACATGTACAAACAATAGAATATTATTCAACTCTAAAAAGGAAATTCTGCCATTTTAACAATGATACAGAACAATCCCCAAAACTAGTTGGAGGAGTTGTTATGGAACCCCCAAATCTGGATGCACTCACCCAAGCCACAGAACCAGTCACTGACTTTGGGGTGGTGAAAGAAGGGAGATGCTTACTAAAGGGAGCAAGTAGCCAGGCTACTATCACTTAGTCACTCCACGACTCCCTGAGGGGTTAAGACTGAAAATTCTTACAGAAAATAGTGGAGGGTGAGAGGCACATGCCCATCTCAGGCTCAGGTTTCTGACTGCTGTACTGTGCTTGTGGCTCTCCTTGGATTCAACGGCAATATTGTGTTTGTTCAGGATTTTTTTTTTTTCACAGTGAGAAACGAGGACACCCAGGGCTTTATTTTGTAATGCAGAGGCTGTTCAGGAATTTTTATGATGGTACAATGGGCTCTAGTTAGTCAGGGGAATACATGTGAGAGGTAGTTACTTTTTGGTCAGGAATTAGATACAAAAAAAAAAAAAAAAAAACCAAAAAACAAAGACAAAAACAAAATTTCTCAAGACAAGACCAAATACCAACATGTTATCTATCAGAAATAAATGACCTCATGATTACCTTGACCAGAGAACTTGTGGGGCAGTGGTATCACTCCTTCAAATCCTGAGCCAATTTTAGTTAGAAAGTGATTTGAAATTGTAAAAGCAGGACAAGGAAACTGACTAGTGTGAGGTAGCTTGGGAAAACATGAGGGACTAGGACCTGATGGTATCTGGCATCAGCATTCAAGGAAAGGTACCAGGGCCCAAGTTCAAGAACATGGGTGACCCTGGAGGATGTTATGTTTCACAGAGATGAATGAGGCACAGAAAGACAAATGCTTTACATAATCTCACTTAGTCATGGAAATATAAAAAATTGAAATCATATAAACAGAGAATAGAATCGTGTTTAACGGGCACTTCAGACAATGAAGTAGGGAGAATGGGAAAATGTTGATTAAAGTATATAAACTTTCAGTTAGGAGAAATAAATTCCGGAAATCTATTTTACAGCAAGACTGATTATATAAGAGTAATGCATATTTGAAAATTGCTGAAAGAGTAGATATTAAATATTACTACCTTAAATTAATCATCATACAACATTAGTTATCAAAATGAAAATATCAGGTTGTAGGACCTAAATATATGAGATTTTTCATTTGTCAATTAATATATATTATATATATATATATATGTGGTGTGTGTGTGTGTGTGTGTGTGTGTGTGGCATTAGCCTCATGAAGAGGGAGTAAATACAGGAAGATGTTGTTTGCCCTAGGATCATGTCATATAGAACTTTGAGCATCATAGGTATTTTTATTTTTATGTTAGTGTAATAGAAACTAAGATTTTAAGAAAGAAAATGTGGTTGTGATCAGATTTACACTTTATGAATATTCCTTGAAATGTAGTAGAAATGAAAAAGGGAAAAGCAGAAAGCAACAGTAAGAAAGATGTTTTAGTAAAACAAGTAAGCAAATGATTATGGTTAGTGTTGCTAGCAGTGGGGATAGAATTGAGTAGATTAACTCATTGACTCACTGATGAATTTATTCAAAAATTAGGTTGTGGAATGCTTACTACTCTATGCTCTAAAATATGACTAGTTGGTTTTTACGATCACATGGCTGAGCATGTGGTAGCAGCAGCACTGGGGGAGAGTATTTTGTATACTGCTATCTGAGAAAAGATCAACATTTGAAATTAAAAGTATGGATTCTACTAAATTTGTAATGCTTTTGCACTATGGTTAAGTAAAAAAAGTTGTTAAATTGAAACACTGTAAGTCAGGGACTTCTGTACTTTTCTTTGCATTCTTCACACTGGACAGTTAGAACTAAATAAGATCCTCATGAGGTTTGTAGTTTAATAGGAAACTCAAGCATTCAAAAATAAAAGTTAATTAAGAGACTGAATAGTTTGAATATATTTTTCCATTCTGAAAGTTGTCTATTAATTCAGTGTTATTTTGTTTTCAATATGCACAATGTTTCAGTTTGATATAATCACGTTTGTCAATTTTTGCTTTTTATTGCTTCTGATTTTGGGATCATATCCAAAATAATCTTCACACAGACCAAGAGATTAATATCCAGGATATATAAAGACAGAAAAAAATTTTAACAGTAATAAACTAATATTAACAATAACAATTACTACAATTCAATTTTAAAATGCAGTGAATTATCAGAACAGACATTTCTGAAATGAAGACATTCAAAGGAGCCATAAGTGTTTGAGAAAGTGCTAAGCTTCATTAATCATCAAAGAATTGTTAATCAAAACCAAATATCATATCATACCCTACTAAGTTATCAAAAACTATGCACTCTTGGTCGAAAAGTAAATAATACAATCTTTAAGGAAAGCAGTGCAGAGATTCCTCAAAAAAAAAAAATAGATATGCACTTCAATATGATCCAGCCACTCTATTCCTCAGTACATATACAAAGGAAAGAAAATCAGTATTCCAAAGGGATATCTGCTTTCCCATGATTGCTGCAGCACTATCTACAATAGCCAAGATATGAAATCAATTTAGGCATCCTCAACAGATGAATAGAAAAATACATTGTTATATATATATATATATATATATATATAGGAATTATTCACCCATAAAAGAGTATGATATTCTGTGACTTGCCACAATATGGATGAGCCTAGAGGACATCATGTAAAGTGAAATAAAATAGGCACAGGCACAGAAGACAAATATTACAAGATCTTATTTATATGTGGGAGCTTAAAAATAGATTTCATAGATAGAGGGTGGAATAGTCATAATCTGAGGCTGAGAAGGAGAAGGGGAGTGGAAATAGGATGGTACACAGATACAAGGGAGCAGTTAGACAGCAGCAGTTAATGTTCTACGGCATAGTAACTAACTATTGTTGATATCAGTAAATTGTGTATACCCATATTGCTGGTAGGGAGAATTTGAATGTTGTCAACAAAAAGAAATGATAAATATTTGAGATGATGGATATGACAGTTACTCTAGTTTGATCATTGTGGGGAGCAACCGGACTGGACTGAGTTACTGGAATTGAGACTTATTCTATGCATCTGCTCTCCCACAATATGGCGCTGGGAGAGAAGTAAACAGCTTCCGCACAGCTGCCTCCAGTTCAACTAATAAACTGTAGGACTTGCTATTGATTGGAGGAGAGCAGCGTACTCGGCGTGTGGGCAGCCGAGTTAGGATTGGCGGAGGAGGACTATAAAGGAGAGAGACGGCATGCACCAGGAACATCTAAGGGGAACATCTAAGGGGAACACCTGTGCAGCCCCCCGAGAAAGCCGGCCGGCTGAGTGCCGCTCCCCTGCGGAAGTGGGGAATGTGGCCAGGGGGAACTGCCCTTCCACGGAGGTGGAAGGGATAGTAGCCAACCCGGGAAGAACCAGCAGCAAACCCGGGGAGGGCCGAGCAGACGAAAGAACAGCGCAGGGTCCTGTGTCGTTCCTCCGCGAAGAGGGGAAGCGACATAATGGTGCCGTGACTCGGATAGGAAACCTAGGACGGATAGGAAACTTAGGAGGGAAGAAACGGGAAGAACTGGGAAAATACCGGAGAGAGAGACGAGCAGACGAAAGAACAACGCAGGGTCCTGTGTCGTTCCTCCATGAAGAGGGGGAGCGACATAATGGTGCCGTGACTCGGATATGAAGCCTAGGCAGGGTTTAGTGTCGTTCCTCCACGAAGAGGGGGAGCGACATAATGGTGCCGTGACTTGGATATGAAGCCTAGGCAGGGTTTAGTGTCGCTCCTCCACGAAGAGGGGGAGCGACAGATCATTACAAATTGTGTACATGTTTTGAAATATAACACTACACTCCATTGCTTATGTATAATTGTCATATGTAAATTAAAATTGCATATATATTAAAATCTTTGAAGGGAATCAAAAAGAAACTACTAGAATGGAGATATGCTTTAAATCACACTATGAGACATTGGCATCTCAGGGAAAGTGACATTTTACCTGCAATTAGAGAATCAGAATGACTCCCTTCAAGCAAGCGATAAAGAACAGAGAGTATAAGGCAAAGCTGATGAAAACACATGAAAAGGAACATCCTTGATAACGATATAGTGAATTTGAATGCAAAAAAATTGGAAGCCATTCCCATAAGTAAAATATGTTTAAGTAAAATAATCCAGATTACTTTTTAGATCATATGAACTATTGTGGAAAATGGATTAAAGTGGGGAAGAGTGGTCAGGGTGATTTTCAAGCAATTAATGGTATGAACTAATTAGAAGAATTAAATAATTTTAATGAAGTTCAACATATAACATTTTCTTTCTGGTTGTTGTTTTGTAATTGCTTGACTATCATTATTTGTGTTTACATATGTAGGAATACATGTATTTATTAAATAATATCTTGCAAATAGCCAGAATAAACTTAATACAAATAATGTTTCTAGTTCTATACTTCTGTTAATATGTTCAATGACTCTATATGACATCCAACATTGTAGGAAATAGGGAAACTACCACGTCCCTCTCTTTTGTTGAAGATGGATGTGCCAAGGGTGCATCATTTGGGCTTTCCCAGTCTTTCCTGTTCTCACAAGGTAGGTATGGATCTCAGCTGTCATAGAAATCTTCATTATCGAAATGAGAATGCTTGTATTTAATAAGAATAAATTGATAAATGAAAATGGATTCAACATGAGGTATACCCTAATTTTAACCTGAGTGAAATAATCCTAGCCTGTAAGTCTAATAATTAATAATATACCCTATACTAGAGATCTTGTCATACAAATAAAACTGATAGAAATTTTAAAACATTTTGCAAAATTATGCAAAAAATAAAAAGAAATAGATGTAAATAATGTCAGTTTGTAAGTTAATAAATTGGCTAAAATACTATTAAATACTGTTATCCAAGCATTTTATTGCCAAGACTATTTTTTATATTCAATGATTGATAGGGAAAGGCGTCAAGTAATGTTACCGAAAGAAAACTTGAATGTGTCCTATTTTAAATGTGAGAAATGGTAAGTCCCGAGAACTTTAACAGAAATCTTCATGCACTAAAGGGTATGAACTATAATGAAATAGTTATTTCAGTTACAATTCTGATAAACATTTTCAAGTGTTGGAACAAAGTGATAGAATTTTTACTATTTGTTTTATTTTACTATGTGCTTTTCCATTTTTAAACCACACGGAGCTCTCCTGAACTCGATGAGGTAGTTATGGGTTATTTTGTTTCAAATAAAATCTTGTCACTTTAAAACAGTTTTTTCCATTTTTTAAACTATGCATATGTGGTGGTTAAAAATCATGTTTTCAAAACAATTTTGACAATTTATTGGTCAATCAAATATTTAACCTTTTCAAAGCACAACGTAATTGGCAGCTTCCTGAAATATTCTGTTCTGCTGAATCTGTGTGGGTGGATTATATTTGTAGTAGTTTTGCCTCAACATTGTCCTCTAGTGTGGAAATTTGGGCTGGATTCTTCAGGCTTTTCTATGCACAGCAATGTTTCTCATAGAAGTGAGACTGTAGGAAAGTACAAAGTAACATAAAACAATTCAATGTGAAACAAAAAAAATATGAGAGCCTGATTTAATCAATCCATGAAAATTTACACATAAACATTCTCATTTCTTTTTTAAATAGGGGAATTTGGGAGCAATTAAGTTAAAAAGACAAAAGAATATATTCATGAGTTATTGACATTCTTCATTTGCTCATGGAACACTTTTGAACATCTTTCATAATATTTACACATTTTATTTATATAAAGGACCTTCAAAAAATTCATAGAAATGTGCATTATGAAAAATTTATTCAGGGATGTTAACAGCATTTGCAATGAAATAAACATCTTTTAATTCTGTTTACTATGAACTTTTTGAAGCATATATTTTTAAGTATTGTGAAATATGCTTATTATACCATAAGCTCATTTAGTACAGCAACAGCACAACCTCCACAGTCTGTTTGCTCACCTTCTGTCCTCAGTCAATGATTATTATATTGAAATTCAGAGTTGAACACGTTGACTCCTACATCTGAATAAATTTCAGCAGGTATTGCTCTACCCTATTCATGGTTCTTTAAGTTCTAACCTTTCACCTTGGCAGCTTGCAAATGGAAACGTAACCAGTTTTAATTGCTTCTTTCCCTAATGCAGCACATTTTCTTCAGGTATATCAACCATAGTACATTCATCATTTTTCTTTTTGTTAATACTTATTTATTGTCATCTTCTTCAAAGGTGGAGTGACAGAAACAGAGAAACAGATATCTTCTATCCACTGGTTCACTCCTCATATGCCTGCAACTGACAAAACTGGGCTACACTGAAGCCAGGAGCCAGGGACTCTGTCTGGGTATCCCATATAGGTGGCAGGGTTTCAAATACTGGAGAAATCATCTGCTGCCTTCCAGGACACATTAGCAGGAAGCTGGATTGGAAAGCAGAAGTGCCAGAGTTCAAATCTGCACTCTGAGATGCAGGCACCCCAAGCTGTGTCATAACACTGCACCAGAAAGTCCCGCCTCCCCATCATCTTTCAGAGGGAATGTTTCAAACTGGTAAAGTTCCAGATACCCTAATAGCATGATTCTTTATCCAGAGGCTATGTTAGATTCCATAAACAATCCTGAATCTGAGATTCTGTTACCAGTGGAGAGAATTGGAGAAAGTGGTGAACAAATATGTAAATTAATTGTTCCATGCTAAAGTCAAAGAGGACAGACTGACATTGAAAAGGGTATTTTGGCTGGGTTTGATCTTAATTCTCTTTATAGATTCTCATTGATCTGGTTCTGAAGCAATTACTTGACAAGGACATGGAAAATCATAAAGGAGAGGCTCAGCTAACGACAGTATAAAGACACTAGTGATAACTGGTCAGAAATATGATCAAGGGCAATTTGGGTTGCTTTAATCACTCTGTATGGGTTTCTGAATTGTGCTAATGATGTTCACATTTGTGTGTTATTAAGCTCCATTTTATATCAGCAAGTGCATGCCAAGAATGTAATAACAATTCAAAATATTAAGAGGACAATTATTTTATTTTCTACTTCTGTTTTATATTTTTGCAAATTCTAACCAACATTAAAATCTGCGAAATTTACGTTTTAATACTTCCATGAACTGCTTTAGATATATAAAATCTAAAAAGCAATACTCATGTAAATTAATACTGGTTTTCTTATTATTTAATCAATCAAAATGGAATAAATTAAACTCAATAGCATTATTAAGTTTCTGGTATTGTCATTTTGAACACACTAAACTAAAAAAACCTATTTAATTGTCTGCATATTTTATTAGGATAAATTAATTATCAGTTGCTGTTAAGAACAGCTCCCAAATCCCAGTGACTTAACACAATAATAGTTTATTTCTCCTTTACATTGTAGTTTGTCTCTATTATGATATGTCTACAGTTTTGCTGTCCTACAATAAAAATTCAGGAATCTGGGCTATTTTGGATTTTCATTTTACTCTAGGGTGGACTCAGAATTCTTCACTGGATCCTCTGTATACATTTGGCATTGATAACTTACAACAGAGAATAAACATTGCAACCAAGTCTATGAGTGTGTAAAACACGCCCTTTCACTACAATCCTTTAGACAAGTCACATAGCAAGTAAGGAAGCACAAGGCAGCTACAACTATGTGAAATACTGTGTTTCAGGTTTCCCAGGATTAAGAAATATGAATTCATGAGAAATCACCCAAACCCTGTCAGGTATGTAAGACAGTCTCTTAGTGGTAAACATAAGCAGATGAAAAGGTATGTGCATGATATGATTCAAGCCTGAAATGCAGTACAATTTTAATTTTATGAATAAATGGATTGCTGACATTTATTTTTCATTTTTGGCACTTAAAAATGTGACAGAAGCTATTTTTTCAAACACCAAATAATGTATTCTTTTGATTAGTTCTGAAACTTTCAATTATTATACGTTTTGTGTATCTTGTTCTAATGTGTTATTTACCCTTGATTTAAATTTCAACTCACTTTATGACTCTAATGAGACACATAGAGAAGACACTATCAATTCATATTAGAAATTCCCTAAATCCCTTTACACTGATTCCCAAAATAAGTAACATCAGCCTCCGAGAGACTCAATGCTAATTTTTATTGATGGCTACCATCAGGAAATTAGCTAACAATGCATTCTAAGTTTCATTTTAAAAAACAATAGAAAGGAAACTAATGAGCATGCTGGCATTATAATGTTATGGTAAAAAATTCCAAGAATATATTATTGGAGCACTCTGTAAATATCAATTGTTTTAAAATTAAATGCATAAAAAGTAACAAACTGTCTGTAGAAAAAATTATCTAATTCTCTTTTACTAAGCTTCATATTTAGTTAAAATATAAGTAAGTATTAATTTAAATATGTGGTAGGTTATTTTAACTGAGATTATTTATTTATTTGAAAGAGTTACAGAGAGAGAGAGAGAGACAGAGATCTTCCATCTGCTGGTTCACTCTCAAGATAATTGCAAAGGGTGGGATCAGGCTGAAGACAGAAGCCAAGGGAGTCATCTGGGTATCCCACATGAGGGGCTGGGGCCCGAACACTTGGGCCATATTCTGCTGCTTTTCCCTGGCCATTAGTGGGAAGTAGAATTGAAAGTGGAGCAGTCAGGACATGAACCAACACCCATAAGGCATGCAGGTATTGTTAGGCAGTGCCCATTGCTACTATACCACAATGCAGGCTCCAAATAAATGATTTCTTATTACAGGATAATATTGAACTTGTATTTCTGTCATTATTAATATAATATTTTACACTTATCTATATTTTGAACATTTACATACACATTGTTAGAGTATATATGCATGCTCATAAATTCATTTTCTAATATTTTCTATTTCTATTGATTTACTCAAAACTTCATTTATTTTCACTGAAATTTCAAGTAAAGTGCTATGTCATTGGTCATAATATAAAACAATTTTCAGGTTCCAGAAGTATTTCATTCATATAAATTAAAATATTTTTATTTTGCAATTCATTTTTTATGAGTAAATGTAAGAAATGGATGTAACCACAGATAGGTTTGAATTTATTTCTTAAAGTAAAGCTAGTTTGATTTCTTATTGAATTTAAGTAAAGGAATCTATCAGTATTATTTTCCTTCTTTCAATATTTCATAGAATGTTTGACTCTCTCCTGACTTTTTTTGTGCTACTTCCCTTCCAATTGTGAGTTGTTGCTGGTGCTATAAAGAAATGCAATCACTTGGGTTGAAAATGGTTTGATTTCAATAATATGTGTAGATGATTCAAATGCAACTATCTTTCCACCGAAACAACATTTAAATAAAAATTAGAGAAATATGGCTTGAGGGATAATTATTGCCATATGAATGAAGTTGAATGAAGAATGAGAAGAAATTTGTTGGCCTAACACATAATTTAAATACTAGGCATTAACATTCAATGGGTTTGAGTTACTAAGTAATCAAGGGATGAATTGCAAGCATTCATATTTTGGGAAATAATACTAGTAAAATTATAATGTAAAGAAGCACAGAAATAGCTGGAATAGCTGAATTTCAAACCTATTTTGGTGCTTCTATTTGGGTTCATATATTAGAAAAAGTACAAATGTCTCTATATAACATCAGCTTTTTTGTTTCACTACAGCAGCAAACTGATTTCTGTCAAATAAGTAAGTTGAAATGAGATATTAAATTTGGAGGATGGAATTAGCAACAACATAATAGAGCATTATTTGAAAAATAATCTGAAAAGCCACTTAAATGACAATTGATATCTATAAATTAAAATAGAAATAAATGCCCAATTATTTCCATCATTTTAATTCTAAAATCATATTACAAATAATGTGTATAATACAAAATAGATTTTATCACCAAGGAACAACTGCACAAATCTATCAGTCTGATATATGCTAATAGAAAAATTCAAAATTTTGGTATCTTTAAACAACAGATATTAACTTCTCAGATGGAATATATGTTTATCACAGATTTTGATATCTTTAGGGCTTCCTTACACATCCTTATCACTTAGAAATCAAGGCTGGTGAAGGAACTACTATAGCTGGCCAATATTGCTTCAGAATAAAACAGCATTGGAAGGGCTCACATTTCCAAATAAATGTTTGACTTTGATGTGGCCAACACCAGAGCTAATTTCAAAGTATACTCTGTGTCAAACACCTACCTATCAAGTAGCCAGAATCTATTAATGTGGTGTATGATTCTGAGGTAAGAGATGAAATACTCCTGAATCAGAACTAGCTACTACAACAGGTTCTAAACCATGAAGCATGCAATTCCAAATGGCTCCTGTATTACAAAGCCATGCAAATACAAGTAGGAGGATACAGAATTCTGGAACTCTCCCTAAGGTCATGCAGACTACTCCAAAGAATATGTGTGGAAACACGATCACAAAACTTAAAAATAAGTATATATAATTTAAAATTACTTTGATTGTCGCTGTCCTATTGATTCTCCTATTGGTGTACATAATGTGCTGTTATGATATCTTATTTCTTCAGCAGCATTTTATAAGAAGAATCCAGAAAATGAAGTCATAGATTTATTCTTCTCAAAGAGGTGAATTGAGAATGAAGCAACTGTGGTAGTCTGAGTCTTCTGTTTACCAACACACATTAAATACCTAATAAGTCGCACATTCTCTTAATTTTAAATACCTTTTTTCCAGCATCATGTGTGATGATCATTCATGTGTACAATTTCTTTGACAATGTGATCTCAAGAAAGTAGCATAGGGGTTTTGGTAAATGGGTCAATCAACTATTGAATTATTCATCCAAAGAAGAGTGGAGCCCAATTCCACTAGAATTCTTTTTTTTTTTTTTTTAAGATTTATTTTTATTTTTTCGAAAGGAGTCACAGAGAGGCAGAGGCATAGAGAGAGGAGGTCGTCCATCTGCTGGTTCACTCTCCAGATGACCGCAACAGTCGGCAATGGGCCTATCCGAAACCAGGAGCCAGGAGCTTCTTCCAGGTCTCCCACGTGGATGCAGGGACTTAAGGACTTGAGCCATCTTCTACTGCTTTTTCAGCCAAAGCAGAGAGCTGGTCAGAAGTAGAGCAGCCGGGACTCCACCAGTGCCCTCATGGGATGTCAGCACTGTAGGCGGTGGCTTTATCTACTGTACTACAGCATCGGCCCACTCCACTAGAATTCTTGAGGATCTGTGTAGAATATGAATAGATTATCTCCTGAGAAATGGATGAAAGGGGAGGTTATCCACCAAATCTCATATTTTCTTGGCCAACACTTGTCCTGTGATGTAGAAATATCTTACACATTCAGGTTTGTCCATGCATGGTTGTTTGATCAGATTCAAATAATATCTTCTATCAGAGAAGTCCTGGGACATAAAGTAAAACAGCAAGTAGTGCTTTTGAAGGTATTTTCAGTGAAATTACACCTGTTCCAAACTGATATCTTCAAAAATAATTGGCATACAATGTGGTCTGAGGTGATTTGTTGCAGAACACAGAAGTGACCAGTTAAAGACCATAACAAAGCAGCTGTGGTAAGCCTGATAGTCCTCTCCTTCTCTCCTCCAGCTTTTCTTACATGAACGTCTTCCGATACCCAGCTTACACTGAATTACCATATCACGTTTATTTGAAGTGGTCCATTTCAGTATTGCTTCCTCATTTTATATTCCCTTTGTCTAGACTTACTGCTCTGCCTTTGCCCCTGTTAATGCTGTACTTGGAAGATCCAGAAACCATCTTCTCATTAAACACTGTTCTCTGTGCAACTTGATGTAAAATGAGCTGAACTTTCCTTGCCTTCTGTCTGTATTCTCCACAAAATGAATAGGCAACTATATCAAACTTCACTGAGGGTGTGGAGTTAATATCTTTTGTTGTTGTTGCAGCTAGGAGGATACATTTTGTAACTATGTGTTAAATACCACATTTTCCATGTCAGGGGAGAAACCATCAAGATATTTTTTGTAGACTGCCATTGTTCAATTATCAATGGAGCTAAGCAGGCTTTCTGCACTTAGGTCTCTACTCTTTCCAGAACTCTATTTATTCTAAAAACTCATTTTTAAATTTTTACCCTCCAGGGTCCAAATTCCTAAGATACATATAAGGACTCCAAAAGTCCATGGAAAATTCACACTACATTTTAATTGAATTTATCTACAAAATTTCTGAAGCCCCTTTGCATATAATATTCATATTCTCCATGCACAAATCTGTTTAATTAATACATTTCCCCAAATTTGAGGTGTTTAGCTCTCAGTAATATTCCAAGAATCTTCAGTGGTGGATACTCATATATCAGAAATCTAGACGCTTAAGCAAACACATATATGTACATACACAGAAGAATTGCACTGCTTGGGGACTGGTTGTTTTTCTACTTTGCATACTTCTCAGCTTATTTACTTCATTGTAATTTAGCTTAATGTGGTTTTATGCAGATATTACATTTTCTTTTGACTGACATAGAGAAATTTATTATGAGAGTTTTCCTACCTTGTCTGGGATCAGTTTGCATTGGCTCAGGTGGCTTGATAGAGACTAGATGGCCTTATCCACCTGTCTGTGATTGAACCGCTAATTCCCTCTTAAAGTCTCTTATTTGTCAGAGCTACTTTTTATCAACCTGTCATCCTTCTCCAACAGGTTCTATTGAACTTTGTTAAATGCAGCTGGCTTCTGAGAGTCTATCAGTCAACTTTTTGCTACTAGAATTAAAATATTCAAAAGGAACTACTAGTTTGGAGGTTCATGGTTTAATATCAGGTGACCCCATAGTTTCCAGCATCAGATAAGGTTGGAGAATCACAGAAGGATGATCACATTATAGGTCAGGAAGCAGAGACACTGGAAACATGTTTCTCCTCCATGAGCGTATGTTTCTCTTTATAACACCAGCATGCTAACGGGGTTCTACCCAAGCAACCTAATCCCATCCAGTCATTTATAAGGTCCTACCTTCAGATACAATAATTTGGATCAACCCTACACCTTTGTTAATCAACCATTAACATTAATCCATTAATCATTAACATAAGAGTTTGCAGTTTAAATATTTGTATGAGCTTTGGGACCAAAGTCTTGCTCAAAACATAGCAAAGACATAAAATCATAAATATCCACTTTGACTTCATTTTATTGGTCCAGCAAGTCGCAAGGACAGATCAGCCATATGTAGTGAAGATAAAAATCCATCATCTTATGATGAAAGAGAACATATTTGTACAATGATGAAAAGAATTTTTTTTCACTGTTACATATTCTCCAAGATTAATGATATTACTAACACATTTTGGATGAACATAATTTTTGAATGGATGAATGAATATTTTGTCATTGTGCAAAATTTAAGAATTTATTTATAAAAGAAATGGTCACTTAGTAATTTACTATTATTTTGCCTTACCTCAGACCATCTATAAAAATTTTTATAAAAGAAGACTCTTAGAATTTCTTATTTGCATAATGAAAATACTGCTTTACACTACTATTCTGAAATATCATGTTGGCTTTTAAATAATTATGTGTAACAGCATTAAAAACTGAGATTAAGAGCACAAAATTCAGTGAATGTTCTGATTTGAACTTGTGTGTTTGAAATTGATGAATATTTTATAGATGTCTGATTTATGGATTAAGGTGATCTATTGTGAAAAGCAAGGATATGGATTTGGTTTTTCTTTTAGAGTCTATTAAAATCCAAGATTATTTTTTTCTAATTATTTTTAAAATCTGTTGGATAGTTACCTATGGCATGTCCTTCATTATTTCACAGCTCTTTCAGTGTGGTCTCTTTTTCTCTTTGGATTTTTTCCTGGGATTGCTGTTTTTCACAAAATGAAGTTGGATACCTAAGTGAGTTTTTTGTTGTTTCTTCAGAGGAGATGTTGGCTCTCTCACTCACTCTTTATTTTCCTTTCATGTTCTGTCTTTGTACTTTCCCTTTTTTCTATGTGAAAGAAAGGAAGAAGCTGAGCTTGGATCCTGTCTTTTTCTTCCTCTTGATATTTCTCCCATTCTTCCTTTTATTCTCTGCTTATTTACATATGAAACAGATCTGTGATGCTGCACAGTTGGTGGTTACTCCACTGCCAGAGGTAGCATCTCTGAAATTAGAATAAAATAATTCATCTTAAATATTTAGAATGAATGAGGCTACTTTAAAAGTCACAGAAAATTGTTTCATATAAGCAAACAATACCATCAATCAAATACCTTCTAATATCTAATAAAATATTGTATGATTCAACACACATTTTAACCAAATAAATACTGTTTATCATCAAGGTGAATAAGGAATAAAGAACATTTCAGAATCAACAGACATGAGCAATAGAGAAGGAGCATTCCGGGAGGCCAAAGCAAATTCATCAATAATGCGTTCAGATAAAAATCTCGAGAAACAAAAATTACTGTTTTCTTTTTTGGACTCTGATTCAATGGTGCCTTACCCTGGCAGAGACTGTTTCTTTTTATTTGGCAGTCTTACAGTGAGTTAAGTCATGTGCCAGACAGTGAATAATAACAGATCCATATGCTAAAATAATGAAGAAAAGAAAGCAAATGTTGAATCACATAGTTCAAATCCTGAGGGATTTGGAGTGCCTTGTACTTGTTACAAAAGTGGTCTTATAAGTATTCTAATCCAAGGTTTGTTATTCAAAGACAATTGGAAATTTTGCAATATTAATATTTTCATATTTAAAAAGAATCACAAAAAATTAACAGATAAGCCAGATTCTTCAAGAGGCCTTCATTGATACTTGACAATGACTGAAAACATTAAACACTGGAATAAAATATGCAATACAAAACACCAGTTAACTTATTACCAGGAAAGATTTAGTTGATAATTTGTAAAATATCAATGAGTTAAATTCTAGTTCTTTAAATATAAACCATTTAAATTATTATGTTTCCTGATTCACCTCACTTATAAATTATATGAATATTTCAATTACACAGTTTGTATGTAAATACTAATATTCCACAACTATTTTAAATAATGTACAAATATATTATTATATTGAATTATATTATTATTATATTAAATTATATTATATATAAATTATATTATAATGACAATATTTCTTATTTGTTAAATATTTACTGAGTGTCTAGTAAAAGTCAAACAAGGAAGATGAACACAACATCAATGCTAATGGAGCTTCCTGTAGCAGCAGGAAACAGACAACATTCAAGTCAAACTATTGAATAATAATAATGTGTTAGATAGTAGTAAGTGACATGAAAGTGACAAAATTGGAGAAAGAGTAGTCAGTGGCTTATATGTGTTGCATGGGGATGGCCTCTGGGAGGAGTGACAGAGTTAATGCTTTCTTGGTAAGAAATAATGCAAACATCTACTGTAAAAATTTTGTAACAATGAAGGAAAATTCTTTTAAACACTAAGAGATGGCCCATAGTGGAGTTTAATTGCATAAAGATAGTCAACAAACTGGGTGAATGCTTAATTGAGCCAGCCTTCTTCAAGGTTGGGTTGAAGATTTGAACAAAAATCACAATATATTGGTAATCTTAGTCCAAACAACGAAGCCTATATGAATCATAAGTGCATTAATTTATATAAATTTAAAAAAATAGCAGAAAGAATATAAACTAGTAAAAAGTCTTTCTCCCTATAGACTGTAACTGTCCTCATCAAATAATTTGTTGAAATGGTTATTAGAAATACTACTTAGTCTTTGGCCAGATCTTTGTATGGCTGAGAGGCGGTTATGATTTTTTAGCCATAAGATAGAACTTTATCATTTGGAGCAGTCCAACAGGAGCATAATTATAAGGAATAAGGAAAGAAAAAAATGAAAAAATAGTATATATATTTATTTATTTCAGTTATTTGAGAGACAGTAAGACAGAGAGACAAAAAAGACCCCAATTACTGGGTTCAATCCCTGAATGGCTGCAATGTGTTAGACCAATCTGGAGTCACAGACTGGGTGCTGGAGTCACAGCAAGCCAAGTCATCCCTGCTAGGAAGCTAGAAACATAAATGAATCCAGGACTCAAACTGAAGCATTTTGATATGTGATGTGGGCATCCCAAACAGTGTCTTAACCATTAGGCCAAATATCCATTCCAGAAATCACTCTACTGATAAGGAAGAAACTTACAAATTATAAATCAGTTGATTAAATATGCATTTTCTTTTTTTTTTCCTATGAAGAACTCAGATTGGAAGAGATCATTTTTCAGTGGATTGAAATTGATTTCCTTCGAGTATTTTGAAGAAGTTATTACTAACAATAATTTTAGTCTGATAACACATAAGATTAAAGAAGTGATTGTAAAGGGGTTCAACTAGGGAAATTGAAAATAAAACTAAACCACTGTCTATCTTCTAAACAAAGTTGACAAATAACAATAATAGTAATATTTACAGAACGCTATACACCACTATAAAATAATCACTTCACTTATGTTACATTTTATAATATATAGATCATTGTAAAAATTAAAAGATGGAATGAGACAGGAAGGAGGAGGAAGGGTGGGAGTGTGGGAAAATCACTATGCTTTTAAATCTGTATATATTAAATACATGAAATTTGTTTACCTTACATAAAATTTAAAACTTTAGAAAACACTAATTTAAAACTTTAGAAAACACTAGTTTCTTCATTTTAAACTTTCAGAAACAGGACACAAATTGACTAAATAATGTGCCTAGTGGTGCAGACTTAGTAAACCGTAAGCTAGAATGCATATCTTGGTGTGTTTCCAGAGCTACTGCTTTTTGTGTTTGTTTTTTGACTATTAAGACTTTGTAGTAAGTGCAGAAATGCTGAAGTCAGGAGATTCAAATCAATCTACTTTTCCAGCTCCAATTCCCAATCTCAATTAATTAAAAATGGCCAGTTTTGTGGATATTTTAAGAACTAATCTTTAATTTCTTTGATATTCTCTGTGATTTTTTGCATTGACTTTTTCAACTGTGATTTAACAAATGTCTCTTTTCCTTCAATTATGTCACCTTATCTTTACATATATTGATGGCCTGTTTTCAGGTGTATAAATGATTATGATCATTATATATCCTTGTTGAATTGAAATTTCTTAGTACTGTTTAATATCTGTCTTTGTCTCTTGTAACCTCTTTTGGCTTAAGGTCTATTTTGTTTAACATCATAATAGTACAGCAACTTCTACTCTCTTTTTGTTGCTCTCTACCTAACTCTTCTCATTTTGTTTACCATTTACATGGAATAGCTTTTTCATCCTTTTGTTTTCAACTTATTTGTAATTTCAGATTTAAAGTGAGTCTCTTTTACCTAAAATTTAGTTGGATCATGTTTTCCTTTATCCACTTGACAATGTATTTCTTTTGATTGGAGAGTTAAGATCATTTAAATATAATGAGCATTCCCCCTCCTATTTGTAGGGAATATATTTCCCACAGTGGATGCCAAAAATTGCATATAGTATGGATCCTGACACATAGTTTGTTTTCCATATACATGTGTATACATACATATCATAAAGTTTAATTTTTAAACGAGTACAGTAAGAGACTGAAAGCAGTAACTTGGCTGGCACCAGTGCTCACTGGGCTAATCCTCCGCCTGCGGTGCCAGCAACCCCAGGTTCTAGTCCCGGTTGCTCCTCTTCTAGTCCAGCTCTCTGCTGTGGCCTGGGAGTGCAGTGGAGGATGGCCAGGGTCCTTGGGCCCTGCACCCACATGGGAGACCAGGAGGAAGCACCTGGTTCCTGGCTTTGGATTGGCGCAGCATGCTGGCCATAGTGGCCACTTGGGGGTGAACCAATGGAAGGAAGACATTTCTCTCTCTCTCTCTCACTAACTTTGCCTGTCAAATAAATAAATAAATAAATAAAAAGCAGTAACTAGTAAAAAATGGAACAACTCTAACAATATGTTGTAAAAAAAAGTTATGGGAAACTGGTTGCTGTCTGTCTGTCTCTTTCTCTCAAAACTTTCTGATTCATATAAAAGAAATTAAGTCTGTTATATATACTCAGAAGTATATAAAGATAAAGTGTCAGGTACAAGCAAACATTCACTAACATGGTGAATGATTTATTCAGCTTTTGTTGATCTGATCCATGACTATATCTCCAGGTTCATTTATGAAACTTTTAGGACTGAATTCTTTCAGTTTTAATGAGTTTAAGATTCCGTCAGTTCTGAATTTTTCATCTCCTGTAAATTCTCTGGAAAACTTTCTTTGGTACAATATCACATATATAATCCCAGAATTTCCCCCTCTTGCTTTAGTCTATTGGGCTGAAAAAAACAAAAACCAACGACTGGGTGGCTTCGCACACAGACATTTGTTTTTTACAGTTCTGACCCTCCAACCCTACCTCCCCAACACATACCCCATTTCTTACTCTCCCTCTCAAATAAACATCATTTTTGAAAAGCTGAATAATTTAAGCATACATAAGAGCAAAGTTAAAATTATATGCATGTGAGGATCATGTTTCACTACTTTTTTGATTAGTTCTTTCCATGTCATGTGTACCGTAACTAAAATAAATAATTAAACATCTCATTTTGGATGTGAGGGTGATCCGGCTCTGACATCTGTCACCCCATTGACCGCCAGGGTTGATTCAGCTGACCTGGCTGGCTAGGCTCCCTCACCGCTCCATGTGGGTCCCTCCCGAAGCTGCGCTCTTGGTCAAAGAGGACAACCTTCCCCGCTAGAGGAGGACCAAACTTTGGTCAAGGGAAATGAGTAGCTGTGCTCCCCTGCTAGAACCTCCAAACAAGCTCTCAAAAACATCATTTGGTATAAGTTTTAACTTTTCAGTTGAAAAAATTTCTCTTAAAAATTTGAAGTGATTGGAAATAAAAGCTAATGTGGCAATATAATTCTGAATTCCAACCACAGATAAAAGAAATTTGTGATATTATGCTTATTATTCACTTATAAAAATAATTTGTTTATTTGAAAGGTAGAGTAGTGTGTGTGTGTGTGTGTGTGTGTGAGAGAGAGAGAGAGAGAGAGAGAGAGATCAATTGGTCTTCCACGTGAATATACAAAACACTGTGACTGGGTGGTCCAGGCTGAAGCCAGGAGTCAAGAAGTCAGTCCAGATTTCCCACATGGGTGACAGAAACCAAAGTACTTGGGCCGTCATCTGCTGCTTTCTCAGAACATTAATGGGAATCAAGATTGGAACAGGAGTTGATACTGAATCCCACACACTCCTATACATGATGCAATTGACCCAGGTAGAGGCTTAAGCTGGGGCACCACAATGTCCTTTCCAAATATAATTATCATGCTAACAATAATTTTCTACCTACACGTGAAATAGATAAGAAGGACATAATATTTTATAGACCAAGGAGGTGGATATTTTGAATGACAGATGTACATAATTAAAAATAATAAGATTTATCCTTCATTTTATTTTCAGTTTTAATAGTGGATAATGTCAGTGGCAAACTTTTTTAAAGATTAAAGCTTTCATTTTTTCCCTTTTAATGTAGAAATAACAGGTCTTTGTTTTGATCATCTTAGTCACCCTGGTGTTTGACTTTATGCTTAGCACTTTGTGAATGATCAGTAAATATTAGTCCATTCTAAAAAAGCTTGAGTGGGTAAAGTTATCCCCCAAATGGCTGAATTGCTCCATGTATATATTCAAAATCATTTTGTCAATTATCATACTTTCCTGCCACCTATTACTTTCCCAAACAACAAAAATGTTTTAGGTAATGGTAATCTTCAAGGCTGGCCTGATGAATGAAGTAAATGTATTGGTGTCTATATCCTTGAGTAATAATTCTCCCTTTGAAGCAAGACTGGCCCTGTGTTAGGTGTTGATCTGTATCTACCTGAAAATTCATACAAAGTCCTATCCTACCCCATCATCTCAGATTCTTTATTTGTGGAGAGAGTTTTCATAGTCAAGTCAAAGTGAAGGCATTAGGGTGGGCTCTAATAAAATGTGACTTCAATCATTACAAAAAGAAGAAATTTACACAAATACACAAGGAGAATATCATGTAAAGATAAAATCAAATATCTGTAAGCCATGGATTGGCCAAGATTGCCCAAAGGACATCAGAGGCTAGGGAAGAGCTAGAGAACAGATTCTTCCTCCCAAAGCACTGGGCCTGCTGATATGTTGGATTAAACATCCAGCTTCTAGAACTGTGAGCAGATGAGTATCTATTTTTTTTCCCAAAGAAACCTTTTATTTAATGAGTAGAAATTTCATAAGTACAACTTTCAAGAATATGGTGATTCTTCCCATCATATCCGCCCTCCCACCCACCACCTCCTCCCCCTCTCATTCCCAGTCCTATTCTCCATTAAGAAAAAAAAAAAAAAAAAAAAAAAAAAAACAAGCAAACCAAACAACCCTGTTCCTTCACAGTCAAGACAAGGGCTGTTCAAGTCATTTTTTCTCAAAGTGTCAATTTCACTTCTATAGATTTCAAGTGCTCTATTAGCACAGATAACAGCACAAGAAACCTAATATACTCTGCAACTGTGTGTGTGTGTGTGTTGTTTATTTTACATTATTTGTGTACTCACTTATTTATAGCTGGGTCTTGATAGACAGAATAGGATGTGATACTTTGTGACTTCTGTGGACACATCATAAAAATCCTTGCAAAAACAAACAAACAAACATCCTTGCAATTTCTGCCAGATCTTTGTAATTATCCTTCTCATGGGAAACAATTGCCAATAACTGTGATTAACCTGAGATTGCTGTCCTATGAAGGCAAGTTGGAAGGTCAATGCAAATATTCTCTGTGAATAGTCATTGGAGAAAAGAGATTTCTGAGCTGTTGGATTCAACACAGCCACCACAGCACAGATGCCACGTGTGTGAATAATGAAGCCACCTTCAGTGTCAGTCCCAGTTGAATCTTCAGATCATGCCAGTCCCACTTGACAAGTGACTGCCACTATATGAGACACTCACCCTGAGACTAATCCTGAGAAGCTCACTCAACCCACCGTACCACGTGATCTCTTTATCCATTGTTTTAAATCATTAGATTTTTGATAGGTTTGTTAGACAGCAATAGATAATTGGGACACTACATTTGTATAGTTAGGTTTGTGTAGATTGGTATTTTTTTTCAATCTACTGTTGCCAGACCAGTAGCATCGGCATCACAGGAACTCATTTAAAATGAAAATCCCTAGGTATCATTCTAGAAACTGAATCAGAAAGTCTAGATGCAGGAGGGCTCCACAGTTTTTTATGTTAATGAATCCAGCAGGTGATTCTGATTGACTCTCCAGTTTGAGAACCACTTTAAATTCTTTATCATCAAATCTTATATTCATTCAGGTTGATAGGCAATACAGATCTCAAAATGGCTTAAGAAGTACTTGCCATATCTGTCCTATATCAAATTTTCAGCTTCTTCCTCCAAGACTCATCATGAGGTTCACATTCCTGGCATGGGACTTTCCAGTGACCCTCATTTCCCATACATTCTGATCTAGTCATGAATCCATGCACTTCCAGAGAACCAGTGCCTCTTGCTGATTTTGTCTTTCTTTCTCTGTTTTCCTGCTAACCGTCATATTTTGCTGAACTGCATTTACTCCCAAGAACACTTGAGGACTTCTTAACTAAATCCTTTCCAGTTAACAGATCATCAGTGCATTGCATGTTTTCTACAGGTCACTAGTCGTGGTTGAAGTTGCACACTTGTTTCTGCAACTATTTAAAAGTATGGCTCTACCCACAATGGACTGTAAACTCATCAGACCAGGAACAATGCTAGCACAGAGGGAGAAAGATGAAACTCAAAAAACTGATTTCTCACCAAGAAATTAAAATAGCAATATGTACATTTAAGCAATTAGCTTACCAACAACAGCTTATAAAATACAATAATGTTAGATTCTCTAAGTTCTGCTTTAAAGCAAAACATATTTTTTCTCTATTTTATGCATGTCATGCTTTTCCCAAAAGCCATGTGACCTATTCAAACACAGAGCGTGTTTTTAAACTTAAAATTAAAATTTTTCCTATTACCATGTATCTAATAATAGCTGTGTCAATTCACGTGCTTTATATGATAATTTTGCATGCGTATTAAGATATAACAATTAAATCACATATATGTGAGAAGCACTTTTTTAAGGAGCTGTTTTCAACATATGTAACATTAAGCATGTTATGGACAATGAGCAATCTGAGTGATCACCTACCAACATGTTCCAGCAGGAATTAGGAGGACCCATGCCGTACCAGATATTAATTCCTTCTTCCCAGATTATTGTTTCAAGACGGCCTGGGAAGATTCAGAAAAAATGACCAAAGTGAGCCATGTGTTGGGGTGTAGTCTAGGAACGAACTCAAAACAGTGACAACATATGTGTGCAATTGTTATTCGTAGTTCTTCAGACTAGCTCTGTTCTCCCACAACTGGAAGCAGTAAGAAGGATATATAGATGATAGATAGATACATAAATACATACATGATTGATTTACATGAGAGAAAGGAAGAAAGAGAAAAAGATACAGAGATAGAGATGAGAGAGATAGAGAGAGAGGGAGAGGAGAGAAAGAAAGAAAGAAAGAAAGAAAGAAAGAAAGAAAGAAAGAAAGAAAGAAAGAAAGAAAGAAAGAAAGGAAGGAAGGAAGGAAGGAAGGAAGGAAGGAAGGAAGGAAGGAAGGAAGGAAGGAAGGAAGGAAGGAAGGAAGAGAGGGGCCAGTGCTGTGGCGCAGCAGGTTAATGCCCTGGCCTGAAGTGCTGGTATTCCATATGGGTGCCAGTTTGAGTCCCAGCTGCTCCACTTCTGATCCAGCTCTCTGTTATGGCCTGGGAAAGCAGTAGAAGATGGCCCAAGTCTTTGGGACCCTGCATCCACGTGGGAGACCTGGAAAATTTCCTGGCTCCTGGCTTAAGATCGGCACAGCTCCAGCCGTTGCAGCCAACTGGGGAGTGAACCAGTGAATGTAAGACCTCTCTCTCTCTCCCTCTCCTCTCTCTGTGTAATTCTGACTTTCAAATAAATAAATAAACCTTCAAAAAAAAAAAAAGGAAGAAAAGGAAAGAAAAAAAGGAAAGAAGGAAGGAAGAAGGGAGGGAGGGAGAAAGAGAAGAGGGTTTATGAGGGAAATTCATTCGTGTGATTTGCCACCTGACAAATGCTGTGACGGCCCAATGGGAGCTGAAAACTCTGAGATGCCATGAGCATGACTCAGACAAAGTCCAAAGTCTCAGAATCAAGGATATCTGATGCTAAATTCTCAAAGACCAAAAATCTTCAAGGTCAAGGATGGCGTGGGTAGTGGAAAAATGCTGGAATCCTAAAGTCAGAGAGCCCAGAGCTGTGGTTTCCAAGGTAATAGGAAGAGTGACAGAGCCTCAAGAGTAAAAGATCATTTTGCCTTTACTGGCTTTGCTATATCTGGGCCTCCAATCACCTAACAGTATCTACTTACATTAAGCATAGATCTCCTTCACTTTTCCAACCACTCATTTGACCATCTTTTCTGGAAATACCCTCACAGTCACTCTCAGAAGCAACGCTTTACCAATTCTCTAGGTATCCCTTAAATCCAGTCATAAAATCAGCCATCGCACACATATTTCCAGCTATGAATAGGGCTAGCAGGAAATATGAGAATATTCTCACAAAAAAAACAAGTTTTAAAAGGTAAAGATGGGGCCAAGGCTGAGGCATAACTGGTAAATGTGCCGCCTGCACTGTTGGCATCCCATTTGGGTGCCGGTTCAAGTCCTGGCTGCTCCACTTTCAATCCAGCTCTCTGCTACAGCCTGCAAAAGCAATGGAAGATGGCCCAAGTCCTTGCCCCTTGCACCCACATGGGAGACCCAGAAGAAGCTCCTGGCTCCTGGCTTCTGATCAATGCAGCTCCGGCCATTGTGGAATGAACCAGCTGATGGAACACCTTTCTCTATGCCTCTCCTACTCTCTTTGTAACTCTGCCTTTCAAATAAATAAATAAATCTTTAAAAAAAGATAAAGGTGGCCAGCGCCTTGGCTCACTTGGTTAATCCTCCACCTGTGACGCCAGCACCTTGGGTTCTAGTCCTAGTTGGGGCGCCGGGTCTGTCCCGGTTGCTCCTCTTCCAGTCCAGCTCTCTGCTGTGGCCTGGGAGTGCAGTGGAGGATGGTCCAGGTCCTTGGACCCTGCACCTGCATGGGAGACCAGGAGGAAGCACCTGGCTCCTGGCTTCGGATCGGTGCAGCTTGGAGCAGCGCGCTGGCTGCAACGCGCCAGCCAGGGTAAACCAACGGAGAAAGGAAGACCTTTCTCTCTGTCTCTCTCTCTCACTGTCTTAACTCTGCCTGTAAAAAATAAAATAAAATAAAATAAAATAAAATAAAAGTAATAAAAAGTAAAAAGTAATCATTTTACACACTGTTATTTGTTTAGCAAGATACAGAACAAGATAGAATAGAGTACATTTTAAGTATTTAATGAAACCAAAATTATTTTCAGTTCTTGTATTTTATTTCAATTATGTAATTATTTTCCTTAACTTAAAATTTGATTTTAGTAAATGTTTCATTCATATTTTAATACTGGGCTCTGTACATCTATTAAAAAACTATAATTATATATTTAATTTTGAAATGCAAACAAATAAAACATATAGGTTTAAATGTAAGAATAATATTGATTCCCACAAAACCAGGATGCTTTTTAACAATTAAAATAGTTACAATGTGCCCTATTTCATGCTTACCTCCTCAAAATGAATTCAGTGTAATTATTTCCTTATTTTAAATTTTCTTTACCTGTTCATACTGTTTGTATATATGTAAGTATACATGCAAGATTTTTCTATTTTTGAACTTTACAGGGAAGAAATTTTCTTTGTATTTCCTTTCATTTCTTCATTTAGTTTGATCTTAGATTCCAGGGTTAATTCATGCTTTAGTTTATAGTTCTATTTCATCCAAATAATGCAGGAGATTTTATTTATTCTTTCTACCTTTTAAGAAAATTTCATCGATAATACTGTTATGTATACTTGACTTTATTCCTTGATGCATACAAATTTCTCACATTGTATAATAGGGATATCATTATTTACTAGTACATTCAATTTAACATTATTTTTCATTGGGCAGATTTGCCTCATTAATTATATATAATTATATATATATACACATTATATATATATGTATGTATATATATATATATATATATATATACTTTTTCAGTGATGTAGATTTTTAAATACATTTTCCCAGTTTGGGGCTTGTCTTTTCATTCATTATGATGATTTATAAAGAAAAGTGTTACAATTTATCAAAGCTGAATTTATTACTATTTTTTCTGCAGTTTTTCCTTAGTTTTAAAAGCCTATTCCAGAATGAAGTAAAGAAGATAATCTTTATTTCTCTCTTAAAAATTTAGAGTTTTGACTTTTACATTTAATGCCTTAATCCCTCTGGAATGGAGTTTGGTTTACTTTGTCAGGTTGTAGTCCACATGCATTTTTCTCTACATAGATGCACTTTAAAAATGTTTATTTATTTATTTATTTGAAAGGGATATTTACATACATTTAGAAAGGTAGAGACACAGACACAGATTATTCACTCCTGACATGGCTGCAATAACTAGGGCTGGGATAGGCCAAAGACAGGAGTGTGGCATTCCATCCATGTCTCCTATGTGACTGACATGTACTTGGGCCGTCTTCCACTGCTTTCCCAGCTGAATTGGAAGTAGTGAAGCCTGGACTTGAACTGGTGCTCTGCTATGAGATGCTAATGTTGCAAGTGGTGGCTAACCTGTCTTGCTACAATGCCAGCTCCATGTTCATTGTTTCATAGAATTTATATATCACTCCACTTTTTCTGCAATGACTTAAAAAACAGTCAACAACAGGAGTCACTGTGCACTTACTCCTCATGTAGGATCTCTGTCCTTAATGTGCTGTACATTGTGATTTAATGCTATAACTAGTACTCAAACAGTATTTTTCACTTTATGTTTCTGTGTGGGTGCAAACTGTTGAAATCTTTACTTAATATATACTAAACTGATCTTCTGTGTATAAAGAGAATTGAAAATAAATCTTGATGCGAATGGAAGGGGAGAGGGAGCGGAAGAGGGGAGGGTTGTGGGTGGGAGGGACGTTATGGGGGGGAAGCCATTGTAATCCATAATTTATGAATATAAATTTCCAAAGTTTATATTCATTAAATAAAAGTTTACAAAAAAAACAGTCATTACTTATCAGTTTTCCATCAGACTATCTCTTCTATTCAATGTATTTATCCATACACCAACACCACAATTGTTTATATTCTATAGCTTATAATAATTCTTGACAGTTTTCAGGACAAATCTATTTTTTGAGAAATCTACAGTAATTCAAACACTAAATTTTATTTATGTAGCTCTAAGAAATTTTGAAGAAAAATATAAAATATTCATTTATTATTCTCTAAATTAATATTTTTTCTTAATACCCTGGGCTTTAATTTTCTCTCTCAGTGTGATCTTTATTGTTAATGTGGTAAAATATGATATGAAGATAATATGGTCTTCATAATCAGACATGGTGTAATCAAGCATAAAGGAAAGGAAAGGATATATGCTGGTAACGGCTGGACACAGTACCACTTTGCTTTCTGCTCCAGCTAAGCACAGTTCCTTCTGATTGGCAACTCTGGTTCTTTGTTTTGATTGTGCTAAAAAATAAACAACATAATGTGTGTTCTATTCTTCCACTTTTTAATTGATTCGATTTAGGCATAGTATACATTTCTTCAGCTACAGTTATCAAAGCAACAAAGTTTATGAACTCTACTAATAACTATGAGGTGTGCAGTGGTTGGGAGAGAATTATGACGGTAAAAACTAGTCCTACCCCTTAAGATTCTTATGGAGAACAGAAATACTGGAAGAATTTCAGTTAGAAACACATTCCACAAATTATTTTTATTGACTTCTACACTATTCACTGTTTTTATACTTACTTATTAAAAATATGTTTTGCAATTTAAAATAACAAGATAACTTACAAATGTGCACACGGTAAACAAAGTGAAATGTAATTAGAAAAAATAAATTCTCTGTGTGTATGTGTGTGCAGACATATATATACATGAAAAAAAGAAGATGAAACCTGGAATAATTATAGGCACAACCTTTACATAATAAACATGAGTCATAAAGTGAATAAGAAACTAGCTAATATCTGTAACAGGGAGAATCAAGTTGTAAGATTTAAAATTTCCATAATTTTTCTGAGAAAACTGTAAGTAGTCTAAATATTTAGTTCAAAAAAAGTATCTTATTTATTATAAGATTCTAAATTGAATTTCTGTATATTACCTGTTTCTGGCTATAGAATTTTCATCTGAATGAATGAATAAACGAACCAATGCAAACTGCTTAGAATTAATGTTATGTCATTGTTTTTCCAATAAATATGCTATACCTTAAATGTCCATGTAATTATCTTCAACATTTATAAAATTTTATTTTGTAGTAATACATTGGTTATTCAATTTAAATAAATTGTAATTATTTATTTTCATCAAATTATGGAAATGATTGAAGGTTATTTGCTTTGATTTCCTGTTATGAAATGGATTGCTGAATGTTCTAACATCTATAATGATTTTTCATAAGCGACATTTAGGGAAGACAATAAGGACATAATGTTTATTTTGATTGAATTTGCCCTTAGTCATTGGCTTCAATAAACTAGAAAAAAGTCTAATTTCCTAGTGTGCTATTACCAGTCACAAGAAATATCACTGTACATAAGTACAGTCATAATTTTTTAGTCATCTTCTAGATATGATACATCAGGGATAAAGACTCAGTTACTACCTTGAGTTCATTATTATGCTGCTCTATGGTGGTTGCAATGATCAGTGACTTCTGTATGATAGATAACGTGCTGTAATGTACCTTCATTTATCTGCCTGGTTTTATTTCTCCTTCCTTAGCATATTTCCCAGTTGTTGTTTTACTCTTTCCTGAAAGTGGTCTTATTTATATTATATGTTCCCTTAATGCCATAATATTATAATTGTTGTTGACTCAATCTGTCAGTCAGCCAATATGTATATATAAAATTGAGCCACTAAAATTCCTCTTAATTGCTTTGAATTACAACTGAATCCATGAGCAAGTGACCAAGATGCATTAACTACTTGTTCCAATGATTCTAAATATTTTAGCTCTATGCTAAAAAAAAAATATGAAACAAGAGCAGCTTTCTTCTTGTTGCATTCTGTCATTTGTCATTATTTCTTTTATTTATTTCACAATCTTGGTACTATTGAACATACAGTTTTACATTCATGCTACTTAATATTCAAGAACACTTGTTGGCCGGCGCTGCGGCTCACTAGGCTAATCCTCCAGCACACCGGGTTCTAGTCCCGGTTGGGGCGCCAGATTCTGTCCCGGTTGCTCCTCTTCCAGTCCAGCTCTCTGCTGTGGCCCAGGAAGGCAGTGGAGGATGGCCCAAGTGCTTGGGCCCTGCACCCGCATGGGAGACCAGGAGGAAGCACCTGGCTCCTGGCTTCGCATTGGTGTGGTGCACCGGCCACAGTGTGCCGGTGCGGGGTGAACCAATGGAAGGAAAACCTTTCTCTTTGTCTCTCTCTCTCTCACTGTCTAACTCTGCCTGTCAAAAAAATAAATTAAAAGAAAGAACACTTGTTGAAAGCATATCATTTTCAGAAACTATTCTAGGTGACTTAAATGATTTGAATAGTCTGTAAATCAGTAATAAAATACATTCAAGGTACTTTCATCAATAAAGTAATAGGAAATTTTGGGAAATAATAGACTTTTTTCTCACTGTGTTCTTGAGGTTTTATACTAAATAAACTTACCTTTCAAACTTAATATTCTTTATTTTTTAAAATATCAATTACTTTATATTCATTAATAAAGGATAATTGTCATCTATCAATTATCCATTTGGGGAGAGTGCTGTGATGTGACTGGTGAAATCACCACTTGAGAGGCCCACATATTTTATCAGAGTGCCTGGGATCAACTCTTGCTTCTTCATGCTGATTAAGCTTCGTGCCAATGCACCTGGGAGGCAAATGGGAAACCTAGATGGAGTTTCTGGCTTCACCCTGGCCAGCCCCGGCTGTTGCAAGCATTTGGAGTGTGACCTAGTAGATGGAAGACTTTCTCTCTCTTCCTCCATCTCTCTCTCTCTCCAATTAATAAAAATCAATAAATAAACATTAAAAATAATCACTACAGAGTAGGGATCAACCCTGCTGTGTATCAGCATTTATACACATCCGTAACACTGGGCTTTAAAAAAGTATCCTTAGTACAGTCAAGGTGGGAAACCACAACAAACATCAGATCGATTATAATGTGTAAAATGGGTTATTCCAAAAAAGCTCTTATCTCAATGTGAAATAGTTTAATGATGATCTCAAGATTA
Source organism: Oryctolagus cuniculus (assembly GCF_051225735.1). NCBI lineage: Eukaryota > Metazoa > Chordata > Mammalia > Lagomorpha > Leporidae > Oryctolagus > Oryctolagus cuniculus. Next base: position 60,427,552 of record NC_142874.1, on the reverse strand, counting down.
TGATTTTAGCTGTTGGATTGATACATGCCTATTGTTCAATTTGCATTTTACCACCATTCTCCTGTGTGAAGTAGTTTATTTCTTAAATACATTTGTCTGAACTCATCATGAAATCAGGAAAGTAGTATCCATGCCACATGTTGACTTGAAGTATTAACTTAGGATTTGGCACAATATCAGGTACATACTAAGACTTGCAAAGAAAGTAATTTAATTATAAATAACAGGTATTGACTATATATTATTTTGCTTCTTTCACAAAACATTTAAAGAAAAAGAGAGCAACTTTCATATATGAAGACCTCTACAGCTGAAATTCCCATAGAGTTTAATGTCTGAATCCATGCAATTTAAGAGTGAAGGGGCAACCACTAAAAATTTTGCCAAAGCAACAGGCTGAAATCAAGCCAAGGAAGGAAATCTTAGACTTGCGAAAGCTCTAAGTGGGATTCTTCAGAGACTGAATAGGGATTGGAATCACTCTGTCTGATTCTGACTTACACACGATATTCTACCAACAAAGCAGATATATTAAAGAGCAACAACAGTCAACACAAACTTATGTCACTGGCCACTTTGAAGTAAGCCAGATGAGAGAGAGAATGTTCATTCTATAGCTCTCACAATGAGTGGGGCCATCTCTTTTCCCCAAGGACTATAATTAGGATGGCCCAGTCCCCATTTTTGGTCTGTCATGAAAACAGAAAGCTTAGAATCCCACAGATCATGATCATTGTTAACCATTAGTCAAAACATGCATCTGAAAATAATGGACTGTCCTTGCATTTTACAGAGATTCCTTAGAAGTTTCTGGGATCAAATTTCTAAGTTATAGGTTAATAAAAATGTAATTTCATCCCTACTATGGGATGATATGGCCTCCTTTCTGGCATCATATCCATGGGAAAATGATCCCTACACCCCTACTTCCTACCCCACCTCATATCATAGAACAAGTTCTAGCTTATTTTCTGAGGTTTTGCAAGTATTGTATTTCCTCCCTGGTACGAACCACAGATGATTTGATACCATTTATTTCTTTGGATGTGTAAATATTGATTGCTTAATTTCTGCAAAATGTAAGCTCTCAGTGGGCTGCATTTTGTTTGTCACTGCTGTGTCCTTAATGATTAGAAGATGGATTGGAATAATTGATGCTTAGTATATATTGGTGCAATGAATAAAATATTTGCTTCCAAAGTGAAAGTTTAAAAAAAGTTTACTATCTCAGTTGGTTTTGGAAACCATTATAAAATAATGATGCTGACTTGGAATGTGGGTAAGAAGTAAATGCCAAATTCACTTTTAGTAATCGAAAGTATTACAGTTAAGAAAATATTGGAATAGCAAAACTGGCCAACAGTGTACTTTTTTAAGACAAAAATGAAATAGAACAGACATATCTGTGAATGAGACAATATTAGTAAACATGTAAAAAAAGCACACTAATGCAGTTTGTGAAAATCTAAAAATAATATACCTGAATCTAATGTCTGAATGAGAACAAGGAGAATCAAACACAAATTGATGAAATATATGTTAAGTTAAATATAAATGATGAAAAATATTGTTAAGATTAAGGCTTATTGACATATAGTCCAAATAGATATGCTATGTATTATTTGTATGTAAATAGAATTCTGAGAAATATACTGAGAATCTAGTATCTTTTACAGATGTTAAGATGAGCTTCATTATCACTCATTTTAGACACACTCTATGTCCCTCATTGGTTTAGATATATCATATGTGTTTCAAGGGTTAGATAGGAAGTACAAATAAATCCTGGGAATTTACAGTAGAAGAACGTGATGTCTAATGCTTCTTAATGTGAAAATGGAATGCTGGAAACAATGTTAGCATTCATATTGTGAGCTTATACTTGAGCGTTAGAGTCATGAAATCTATGTTTAATGACATATCATTTTCTACATTCATTCCATACCTTATTATTTGAACAGCATTATGTTTCTCACATAATACCATATCATTTATCAATTTGTTTTGACAGAAATAACTAAAGCAATGAGACAATTCAACACACAGGTCATCATGGGTAAAACAATTGTATCCTTCAAAACAAATGTAGTGCAATATTTAATGTGTTAACAGCTGGTTTAAAGTTGGTATTTATAACTTTACCTTTTCTCCAAAGACACGTTTTATTATCTTTTGTGATCACAAGAAGGAGATGAATAAAATATGAGGTATAAAGCAATAACACATATGACCTTTATACTCTATTACCAGCAATATGCATTTCTTCTGATATAGGCATCCTCTGAAATATCAGCTCTAAAATCAACAAGCTGCACAAAAGTAAATGATTTAAAAATTATCAATGAAATGCATTTGACTGTTAATCCTGAAGTGAGATTCAACTTCCCCATGCAAAATAACTTTATTCATTGTTTACAAAACATGAACACTTTATTCATTATCTTTTTTTACTATTTCTCTCATCAGCAAAGTGATAGTGGTAATCTCCTGATCCTAAAGGTAGGTTTGGGAGTTCACAGTGGGTAACATAGGGAAATTTTGACCTTTCATTTGGAAATGCATTGGAAAATGCTCCCTCTTCTTTTGTACGCAATACCATAGAAATGTTAGCATTGTGGAGGTCCGATGTAATGCCTGCATTTGAAACCATGTGGGAAATATATTGCATTCCAAGGCAGAGATCATGTAGGGAAAATAACTTTGACCCTTGGAGGGGGTCAAATAGGATTTGCTCCTATTCTAGCCAGCATTGTACCTACTTCCAGCTCATTTTTACAAGGTAGATTCCCAGAAATTCTGCTCCTTTATAAGATCCTCTGATTCTGCACACTTGCTCCTGCTGTCCTAGATACTATTCTGTTCTTGCCCTTTGAAGTCAACCTCACCCCTCTGCCAAGAATGTTCCCCTTTAACTCTAGCATGTTAGGTGGTTGGCATTGCTATTATATGGATTATTACTATGGATTATTATAGTTTGCTGGCCTATAATTTCTATTCTAGTATGGAAATTAATGTGCATCATAGACGTTAATGTAATGTTCCAGTTTCCTCATGAACATTTTTATGACATTGTTATTTTCAACTGTCAGAAATGAAAAACAATGACTCATAACTGCATGATGATCTGTGTCAAAATAAAAAGCAGAGTCTAGTGGCTGGCAGTGTGGCAAAATGAGAAAAAATCACCACCTGCAATACCAGCACTGGGTGGTGTCCTGGCTGCTCTACCTCTGATTCAGATCCCTGATAATGGCCTGGGAAAAGTGGAGGAAGATGGTCCAAGTGCTTGGATGGCTGCCACCCATGCAGGAAACCCAAATGATGTTCCTGGTTTCTGGCTTTGGCCTCGGCCATTGCAGCCATCTGAGCAATGAACTAACAGTTGGAAGATCCCCTTCATTCCCTCTCTCTCTCTATCTCTCTCTCTCTCTCTCTTTCCCTGTCTGTCTCTCTCAGTCTCTCTTTCTCTCTTAAAAATAAAGGAGCATCTATACCTACAAGTCCATCCTTCTCCCTGCCACTGTCACTTGCTGTTTAGAACTAAACTCTGAAAGTCTAACCAAACAACCTCTTGACGTGGGAAGTGGGAACTGGAAAAAGATTGAAAGTTTAGATTAAATTTGAATTTCTTTCATATTGTAGTTGTAGTAGGAAATAAAGAATTGGTTGTTACTAGAGTCCGTTGTTCAATATATGCATCGTCCCCACAAGGTCAATAAAGCTCTGACATATACTAGATCCCGTCTCAATTCCCAAGCCTACACATCTCCAACTCTGAACAAAGAACACAGAGTGAAAATAACACAGAAAAAAAAAAATGGCAGAAATGTGACTGCTCCAGATTACCATGGGGCCTTGCTTTGTTTACATGTGGAATAAAATTCCCATAGCTGGAGGCACTTCTTTGAAATGAGATAAAATAATTAGCTTCCGAAAATTACTATTAAAATATACAAATGGCAAAGCCCTCATTAGCACACTGTCACAGTTCATTTTATCAAATTAAGGAGTTAGTGCTCTCTGGGGTCTGCAAATAAAAGAAAAAATGGCAGTGTGGCTTGGGAAATTGAAAATATCTCAGCCTGGGCGCTGGGTAGCAAGGGGAATTCTACAGAGAACTTCACCTTAGAGTGTGACCTCCGGAGGGATGTTAGGGACGCTTGGAGAAGCACGGTGCCTGAGGTAGGCAGGCTGCACTGAGACTGAAGCCAATGCTGTTTTATTCACTACAATTTCACCTCGAGTTGTTTCTGATATGGTTGTGCTTAGGATCAATCAGGACATATAAAACGTATCCTTTAGTATTTTCAAGAAGGTTGGATAGAAGAGTTGATGTGTAAACGTTACTAGATTGTAGATTTGGTACATTCATTTTGAAATTTGCTGACAGCAAAGAGGGCTAAACTGCAACATACTTTCAGAAATCATTTAAAATAATATCCTTTTTTGGGACCAGTGCTTTGGTGTAATGAATAAAGCTGCTGCCTGCAGTTTTGGCATCTGAGATTGGTGCCGGTTCGAATCTCGACAAACCACTTCTGATCCAGCTTTCGGCTATGGCCTGGGAAAGCAGAAGATGGCCCAAGTCCTTGGGCCCCTGCATCCACATGGGAGACCTAGAAGAAGCTCCTGGCTCCTGGCTTTGGATAGGTGCAGCTCTGGCTGTTGCCCCCAACTGGGGAGTGAATCAGCAGATGGAAGACCTCTCTCTCTCTCTGCCTCTCCTTTTCTCTGTGAGTAACTCTGCCTTTCAAATAAATAAAGAAATCAAAACTATTTTTAAAAAGAATATGCTTTTTTCTCCAAATATTGATGTTGTTAATTAGAATCTATAATTTTATTTAAAGATACTTCTAAATGCAAGAGAAAAAAAATAATTGCACTTCAAGACACTTTCTTAAGTTTTTGTAAATATATATGTTATATATCACTTAATATTTGTGTGTACTCAATGTGAAATTAAATTCTTATACATATTCTGTGTGAAATAAACTAAAATGTATACTTAAGAAATCTTTTTATAAAAACCTAGATCTGAGGTTAAAATTTAAGACCAATCCAGGTGTTTCTTTGACTCTTAGAATCATAACTATTATAAATATACATCTCAGTTGAAATTTTCTTTCAATATTCTATGTAGTAATATACCCAGACCATTTGAAGATGTTTAACTGAGATACAGCATCATGACAGATGAATTTATGTATTTCATTTTAACTTACTTGAGCTGGAGAATCTTCAGTAATTAAAGCAATTACTGAGATTATGCCTTTATGATCATTCTTCACAGTTATGTGTAGAAGAATCATTAGTTACTTGACATTTACCTAATTGCTTTATATGTCAATTATCTAACACTCTTGTAAATATAATTATTATACCTGAGTTGCTTATTTATGTGTTTCCGGTACTTCTTTCCTTGTGCTTGTTGATATAACAGCAATGCAAGCCTATTGTTTAAATCAGATTTTCCTGTTCTCATTTTACTTTCATTATAAATTATTGTCACTATAACTAAATGAAAACCAGAAGTATATGCCAATATCATCATCACCTCTTTAATTATGTGAGATTCCATCTGAATTATTAAAGATAGGATATGAGGCCGGCGCCGCGGCTCACTAGGCTAATCCTCCACCTTGCGGCACCGGCACACCAGGTTCTAGTCCCGGTTGGGGCGCCGGATTCTGTCCCGGTTGCCCCTCTTCCAGGCCAGCTCTCTGCTGTGGCCAGGAAGGCAGTGGAGGATGGCCCAGGTGCTTGGGCCCTGCACCCCATGGGAGACCAGGAAAAGCACCTGGCTCCTGGCTCCTGCCATCGGATCGGCATGGTGCGCCGGCTGCAGCGTGCCGGCGGCGGCGGCCATTGGAGGGTGAACCAATGGCAAAGGAAGACCTTTCTCTCTGTCTCTCTCTCTCGCTGTCCACTCTGCCTGTCAAAAAATAAATAAATAAATAAATAAAATAAAAAAATAAAAATAAAAAAATAAAGATAGGATATGAGTCTAAATTATTGCACATGGCAGGTATATCTGCATTTTGATGACGTGGATATACTTCCTATATCTTACATACTTAAGATTTCTTTATTGTATGTTCCACCATGGGTAATTATGTACAAATAAGGACAAATTCTAGGTTCAAGTACAAGATACATTATTTAGGTCTTCTAGGTCATGATACCATCATCAAATGTCTCAAGTTCAATAGAAAGAATTCAAATCCCAATCCACATATGCATGAAATTATGATAACTAAGTAGCCTCCTGTTTCTAATTCCAAACATTCCAATTACAATTGAGATAGGACAGTAATTAATGCCCTAGGAGTTGAACAATGAAACCTTTCAAATAAAAACAAATAAACTGACGTCAAATCTACATTGAATCAAAGTATTAATTTAAGAAAATTTGAACGATGGGCTCAATAAATTATTCCAAAAGGTCACATCAGCAACAGTAACTTACCGAACAGCAAAGTTACCACTCCTACAGAGAAAGATAAATATTTTCTGTTCTCTTCAATTCAGTTAATAGACCTACCATGTCAGAAGGTAAAAAAAGGCATAAAATTAAGAAAAAATATGGCTATAAATCAACATAATAATTGAGAACATCATTTTTTTTTTATTTGTGCTGGCTGATTTACCTTCTTTCTACAACAAAATACTTCAACAAGGAGTATAGCAGAAATTATGGGACAACTTTGTAAAACTGAAGCTTAAAGATCAGCTCCCAGAGTAATAGATAATTAAGCACATCACTGTGGTGAAGTGTAATGGAGCTGACTGCCCTGAACTTAGGAAAATATCTTACTTTGTCTCCCATGATCAGATCAGGACTGTCTGTTCCATTTAGCATAGCTGACATTGCTTTTTAAAAATGACTTTACTTAAGTTGATTTACAAATTACTTAATCAATGTGTTATCCCATTATCAGAATTAACTGGTAATCATTTATTTCAACTAAAAATGGCAAAGGAATCTAATTCTGTTCTTCTAGCCCATGGCAATTTGACAAAAGTGTTACATACAATGAACTTCATCTCATAACTATAAAGAAGGCAGCCTAGTGTTCTGAAAGTTAATGCAGTCATAGATGTCAGCATTTTGATCTCTGTTCATTGGCAGGCTCAGACTCATGTATCTAGTAGATAAAGTTAATTAAAGAATTGATATGTTGTGATTAACTAATATGTGCTCTTAAGACTAGATGAAGCATAGTGATAAAATTATTTAATAAGCAGAAATGATTAAGAAAAAATGATAGAAATTAAAACCTTACATGATATCATAAATTTGTTCTTTAAGGAAAGCTAAGAGTAGAATGGAAGGTCTTGCAATTAAGATTTTTAAGGAATGCTCTATAATATTCATTGACACTAAATAGAATATCCTGGTATAATAATAAACTGTGTCTGAAATTATACTACATTGTTTCTTATGGATTATGAGGAGATATGTCCTGACACATCAATGAATCCCTGACATATTTAGAGCTCCAAAGGATGCTGCATAACCTCCAAAAGTAGTGGAACACATCGCTGTAGGATACACACAGTGAAAGAACTTTTTAGCTCCATATAACAAGAGTTCAGAGATAAGAGTCTTATTGAATCATAAGATATAAGTAACAAAAATCATAGACATGGCTAGACAATTCCCTGGGATAGCTTTATTTATTTTTTAAGATCTATTTATTTATTTGAAAGCCAGAGTTATACAGAGAGAGGAGAAGCAGGGGGTGAGGGGGTCTTCCATCCACTGATTCATTTCCCAATTGGCTGCAAGGACCAGAGCTGCGCCGATCAGAAGCCAGGAGCCAGGAGTTTCTTACGGGTCTCCCAGGCAGTTGCAGAGGCCCAAAGACTTGGGCCATCTTCTACTGCTTTCCCAGGCCATAGCTGAGAGCTGGATTGGAAGTGGAGCAGAAGGGTCTCAAACTGGCATCCATATGGGCTGCTGGCGCTTCAAGTCAGGATGCTAACCTGTAGCACCACAGTGCTGGCCCCTGGGTTGCTTTATATGCCCATTTTTTCCCTCTATATGTCCATAGTTGGAAGAAAGTCTTCAGGAAAATAAATACTGTTCTTCACCAAATGCTAAATGTTATGTTTTAGTGTATAGCAACTGTTCTACTGCATAGCTAAAAACATTTTGATTGACAATAAAATCTATAACCTTTAAGGATTACCAATTAGATATGATTAAATGTAATAAGGCAAATGTATACTCTTGTTTTTTGCTAAATCTTACTCTCAAATATAAATAAATTATGCAAAATAATAATAAATAATACATGAAGATATAACATGTATTTGTTGTAAACATGTTATCAAATACAAGTTTGAAAATACTCTGTTCTATTTTTATGATAGGCAATCTGTGGATGGAAAAGGAGAAGTCAAGGAAAAGGTGAAATGTAGGATACACATTATTGTAAGCAGTCAATACATCTAAAATAGTTGAAATCTTAATTTTTTTTTGCCCATTAACACTATGCCTGTCCATTTAAACTTAGGCCATAATTGATTATTCTGATCACAATTTAGGAAGACTCTGGAAACTGGTAAAGCTAAGAATTTTCAAAATCTTTTATACGACACTGTAACTACGATGCAAGTAATGCCACAGTAGGTTTAAATCCAAGACCAAGTCAGTTTGCAATATGGAGAATGCCTATTGCCACTAGGGCATTCTGGGTAATTGTGATTTAAATAATGGATGTCTTCAAAACAAATTCAGAAACGCTGATTACTTAGCTTTCATCATAAGGAATTATATTTGTAATGTTCTTTTCCAGCATTGAAAAAAATATTTAAAATGTAAATAAGCCTTGGGGAGTTATTACAACTAATGACAAAAGCTAAAAAGAACTGAAGCAGCAAAATTCCATGTCTGAAGTTTAAATTGATTGTCACTACACTATAGAGTTTTATAGCCTCTCTGGCACAAAGGAAATATCACCTTTTAATGTGGCCATAATTTAATTTGCTTAGTTGATTATAAACTATTTTTATGACTTGTAATAAAACCAGGAAAATTCTTAACATTTACCTATGTCTTACATGTGTCCACAAACTGAGTCAATAATAATATAATGGTATTAGTTTTTCTTTTCATTTTGTGTAAATTATTTTGAATAATGCTAGTAAATGCTTATTATAGAAAATGGCAACCCTATAGAGTTATTATTTTCCATTAAAAGATCATGCCCACACTGCATGGATGTGGCAGTATGAACATAGGGTTCCAAATGACAAAAAAGTCTGTGAGGTTGTCCATAGAAACATTAGACCTAGAGATGGTAAGGCCCATGGGATACATGAACTCTTCAGGTTAATTTCAAATTAGTTTCTGTATTGTCATAGAAATTTATGTTAAATTATCTGCAATTATATATCTGTAATTAAATAGAAACCGTAAGAATAGTCTGTGCTTAAAGTTTAATTTTGCCGTTAAGAGTTTGATTCTTTTTAGTTCATTCACAATTTTACAAAGTATGGATGTAAATGCAGCAAAATTGTAGTTTTAATATGCCCCCTCAGCATTATTGTACCAACTGATCAAGTTTCATAAAATATCTTCAGTTAATATTAGATATTTTAATAAGTTAATATATATTTTTAAAATTTCTTCTTACAAAACTGTGGGGATATCATTGGATGGAGGTCATTGGGCATTCTATGATCCATGGCAGGTTTACATACAAGTAATCTGTGACCAGTTAATTTTTCCCAGTACATGAAATCATTTGAGAGGAATAATACAAGAAAATTTCCTGGGACTCCAGGATGCATTTTTGTACCAAAGGATCTAGCAAATCAAGAAGAACCAAAAGTTTTACTCCAAAGCATGTCACCCATCATTGTGGAATTGACAGCCAAGAATAAAAAGAAAACTATACAGAATTACAGAACAGAAATTTATTTAAAATTAAAGATAAATAAGGAAAGATAGAAAGGAAAGAGAAAGATAACAATATATTGCAAGAATAAAGAAATAGAATTGCACCAATATAATGTACAGAGATAGACATACATCCATGGAGAGAATGGAGATGCAAAAGTTTTAAAAAATAAACTTATCTCTCCTGTACTCTACAAAGGAAAGAAAGACTCAAGCAGAAGAGAAAAATGGAATTGGGTTAATAGGGTTCCAAAACAGGAATAAAACATAAGCCAACATGTCTTATTGATTATTCTTAAATTCAGAATCAATAAAACATTTTTAAGAAATAGACAAAAAAGAAGAAAAGAAACAAGAAACTGAGAAAGAAAACTATTTTCAATCATTTAAAAATGAAAATGAATTTTTTTTAAAATTAACAATATAATAGTTGAACATGAGGTTAAGTATAAAAATCCTAAGGCATTCATACTTCCTAACTATTCAGCTCCAGATCCTCAGTTGTAATACTTTTTCTTACTTTTTTTGACTTTTATTTATTGAATATAAATTTCCAAAGTACAGCTTATGGATTACAATGGCTTTTCCCTCCCCATAACTTCTCTCCCACCCGCAACCCTCCCCTCTCCCGCTCCCTCTCCCCTTCCATTCACATAAGATTCATTTTCAATTATCTTTATATACAGAAGATCAATTTAGTATATATTAAATGAACCTATCTAAAAGTTACCAATACTGGTTATATTTTGTTGTACTTTGCATTTGTTCAGTGACAATCCTTCCTCTTTTTTTAAAAAAAATATTTATTTATTTATTTGAAAGGCAAAGATTCAGAAAGAGAAGGAGAAAGAGAGGGAGGCAGAGAGAGAGGGACAGTGAAATCCTTCATCTGCTGCTTCACTCCCCAAATGGCCACAATGGCTGGAGCTAGGTTAATCTGAAATTAGGAGCCAGGAGCTTCTTTGGGGTCTCCCATGCGGGTGCAGGGGCCTAAGCACTTGGGCCATCTTCTGCTACATTCCTAGGCACATTAGCAGGGAGCTGGATTGGAAGTGAACAGCCAATACTCGAACCAGTTCTCATATGTGGTGCTCATGCTGCAGACGGAGGCTTAACATTTTCTGCCTGCCCCCACCCTTCTTGATAAAAGAAAACTAATCCCCATATTCATCCCAAATTGTCAGTGTGGGATATTGTTCTGGGGCATAAGACAGCAAACAAAACAGTGATTATAATTATTGATCCTATTTGTGTGAAAGCTAATGATAAGCATAGCAAATTATATTATAATTAATAAGGTTTCAAGTTCCAGATTTCAACAAAATGAATGAAATGTTAATTAAGCTGACAGTAGATCATGTAATCAGTTTTATTATACTTTATGATGTTAGTTTGGGCATAAAACTCTTTACTATAAAATTAATTCAGTACCAAATTTCTGATTGGCCCAACCTATCTTTGTATGAGGAAAACAGTTCTTAAAACTTTCATTAATGAAAACTAAGTAAGGAAAAATTAGTGGCAAAGCCAGTATCATTCCACCAGAAATAATACCTATTTACATATCTTATTATGTACACTGTAAGCAGAAAGTGGAGGGAGTATGCATTTTCAGCAAAATCCCAATGCTTTGTGCATTAAAATTTCTGATAGGTTTCTACTTCTGGCAATGGTGGGGTAGGTAGCTCAAACCAATGTTTTCTCATTGGAATATTTGACAAGTTCAAAAAATATTTTAAAATATCTTCTTGAAGACTCTGCGTGATTTCTTCAGAGTGTAATGAAAGCTCTAAGAGATTGCAAGACCAAGGTCCGTGAAGAAAGAAAAGGCCACAGAGGTGAGCCTAGTTTGGGTGATGGCTTTTGAAATAGACATTTATTTGCTCCCTAGTGAAAAGAACGCTGTGTGAGAAAAGCTAAGAATGTAAGTAAAGCTTTCAATAGATTAACCAATTTGAGGGGACAAAATTTAGGTTCCAGTGCTTGAGAAGAAAAAGGTTCTAATTATTAGCTCTCTTTAAATTTCAACTCTTGAATTCTCAGTTCTCCTTTTAATTTCAGAATAAGGGTCTGGCAACATAAAGACCTCAGGAGCATGACAGGGTGAGCCAGAACATCGTATGTTGATAGGCATAAGAAAAGATGAATAAGTAGATAAGTCTAAATTAATATGTACTCTACTTTAAAAAGATAGTCTAAAGAGAATTAAACCAAAAATACTTAAAATACATTCCAATGATAATTGTGAAAATGTAATTAAAAGATAAAAATAAGCAAACGACAGATTTATTTCTCAACATAAACCTATTAAAATCAAGATAATTTTTAGGTGTTGATATGGGCTATTTAGTTAGCCTCAAAGAACGGAAAGTCTTGGGAATTTAGTCAGGCCAATATAGTCCTTTTTAGATTATTAATTGAAAAAAATTAATTTTATTTGTATTTTTATTTTAAGGCTTTTGTTAACTATTAGATTCTCAGGGTCACAATAAATTCATGGTAACAACTACAACACAATTTTCATGTGTGATTATTATTATAAAGAGAACAGATCAAATGTAGTTCATAGACACAATCCTAATACAATGATTTGTCCCTTCCTCCCTCCCTCCCTCTCCCTTTCTTACTTCCTTTTTCTTCTTTCTTTCTTTCTTTCTTTCTTTCTTTCTTTCTTTCTTTCTTTCTTTCTTTCTTTCTTTCTTTCTTTCTTTCTTTCTTTCCTCTTTTTGTTCTTTCTCTTTTCCTTCCCTCCCTCCCTTTGCCCCTCCCTCCTCTTTCTTTTCTTCCTTCCTTCCTCCTTCCCCCCTTCCTTCCTCCCTCCCTCTGCCTCTCCCTCCTCTCTCTTTCTTTCTTCCTTTCTCCCTTTCTTTCTTTCTCTCTTCCTTCCTTCCTTCCTTCCTTTAAATTTGGAAGTAACCCATTTTAAATTTACATTGCACTCAAAGGTTTAATGCACCACTGAATAAAGAGTTCAACAAGTAAAAAGTAAAAAGAACACAGTTCATCAGGAATAAAGACAAGTGATGTAAATAATATTCACATCAATATGTCAATTTCATTCCTAAACAATAAATTTTAAAATTATCACAGATAATTAAAACTATAGTATTATATAGTTCTTAACCATTTATTTGGAAAAGATATAAAACAAAGCTTGGCAAAACTATATTTGTAGCAATACTGATACACACAGAGAAAGAGGAATTCTTATACACTGTTGGTGGGAAGATGAATTAGTACAGCCACTGTGAAAAATATAATGGGGATTTCTTAAAAACCATAAATAGATTTGCCATAAGATCCAGCAATCCTACAACTGGGTATATACCCAAAAGACAGGAGCACATTCTATCGAAGGGATACCTTCCTACCACGTTTATAGAAGTACTCTCTACAATAGACAAAATATGGAATCAACAAAATGTCCATCATCAGATGAGTGGAAAAAGAAAAAAAAAAAAGAAAATGTAAAAATGTGGCAATACACACACACACACACACAATGGAATATGATTAAGCTATAAAAAAGAATGAAATTCTGCAATTTGCATCAGAACATGTGCAGGTAACATTGGCCTAGGGCATCCCTGGATGTTGCAGGCATTTGGAAAGTATACCAGCATACGGAGGTTCTTTCTCCATTTCTCCCTCTCTATCTCTTGCTCTGTCACCCTCTCGCTCTTGCTCTATTTTTTAAGTAAATGAAATAAGTAATTAAATATTTTTTGAAAAAATTGTCCGTAGAGGCAGAAATTATCAATCTTTAACTTTCCAGAATGTCAACAAGCAGAAAATATCTTTGAGCATCCCCAAACACGGTTTCGATGAACTATGTTCTTCACTGACAAGTTTTGCTTTGACTGACCACTTCTGCCTCCTGAAAACCATTGGTTTGTTTTGGTTTTTCTTCAGGATCACACTGGGAAATCGATGTTATATCCTTGTTATAACTCTTCAAAGAAATGCTTCAGGAGCTTGGCCCCACTTATTTAAAATTTTCATACAAAACACATCTGTTTTGGATCTGGACACAAAAATTTTGATACCCATCAAAATTTGTGTCACTTTAACTTTAGTAAAAATTATGTAAGCTAAAACAATGAGCTATTTATTTTGTTGGGTATTGTTTCTGCTTTTAACTTCTATACTCAATAAGAACATGAAGAAGATTAATTTTTCCTTGAAATCTGATGTGGATAGTTTCATATATTAGGTTTCATCAGCATTATCATCTCATGTCTTCTCAAGATAACTTTGTTGCCAGCTCTCGGCTGTGGCCCGGGAGTGCAGTGGAGGATGGCCCAAGTAATTGGGCCCTGCACCCCATGGGACCCAGGATAAGTACCTGGCTCCTGCCATTGGATCAGCGCGGTGCGCCGGACACAGCGTGCAGGCTGCAGCAGCCATTGGAGGGTGAACCAACAGCAAAGAAAGATCTTTCTCTCTGTCTCTCTCTCTCACTGTCCATCTGCCTATCAAAAAAAAAAAAAAAAAAAAAAAAAAAAAAAAAAGACAAGTTATCCATTTACAAACTACTGACTTTGAAGTAATGTCCCCTTAAACTTTTCAAGAAGAGTCAATGATTTCACCATTCTTGCACCTATGCTTCATCATGTTTGTTTATACTTGCTTTGAATTTATAAAATTCATTTTACTCTGACAGTCATTATCAGACTGATAACATCCTTCCAGTTTATGTTTAGACAAGTTATAACACATTAGTTTGAGTTTTTATTTCTGAAAAAACTCTTCGAAGTTCATGCATACTTTCTTAGAACAACATATTTTCCATGAAATGTTTGAAGGCATTTTGTATAAATGCTTGTACCATACTGGGTCACAAAGAAGAATTTAATAAATGTGAAAGTTACAAACATAGTAAAAATGTAATTCATATTTTTTCTGAAAGGATACCATATGTTGATTTTCAAATATTTTATGTTGAAACTTAATATTGTTTGAGATATAAAATGAATATAAAACATTCTCATTCTAGAAAATAAAAATAAATATTATTACCACAAAGAAGAAAAAGTATATATTTACCTGTACTACTAAAAAATAAAGTATTTTTAGCTATTGGATATGAAATAAGTATATAGAGAAATTTTTTCTATGTAATTCAATTGACTTATGAAGAAATTTGTGTTGTTTTACCAATGCTAAGCAAATTAATCAAGATATTTAAGAACTGTAATGGGGATGGGCCTTGTGGAACAATGGGTTAGTCCATCATTTTTTTAACTTTTATTTAATAAATATAAATTTCCAAAGTACAGCTTATGGATTACAATGGCTTTTTCCCCCTATAACTTCCCTCCAACCGGCAACCCTCCCCTCTCCCGCTCCCTCTCCCATTCCATTCACATCAAGATTCATTTTTCAATTCTCTTTATATTCACAGATCAATTTGGTATATATTAAGTAAAGATTTCAACAGTTTGCACCCACATATAAACATAAAGTTGTAAAATACTGTTTGAGTACTAGTTATAGCATTAATTCACATTGGACAACACATTAAGGACAGAGATCCTGTATGAGGAGTAAGTACTCAGTAACTCTTTTTGTTGTCTTAACAATTTGACACTCTTGTTTATGGCATCAGTAATCTCCCTAGGCTCTTGTCATGAATTTCCAAGGCTATGGAAGCTTTTTGAGTTCACCGACTCCGATCTTATTTAGACAAGGTCATGGTCAAAGTAGAAGTTCTCTCTTCCCTTCAGAGAAAGGTACCTCCTTCTTTGATGGCCCATTCTTTCCACTGGGATTTATTTATTTATTTATTTATTTATTTATTGCCAGAGTGTCTTAGCTTTCCATGCCTAAAATACTCTCATGGGCTCTTCAGCCAGATCCAAATGCCTTAAGGACTGATTCTGAGGCCAGAGTGCTGTTTAGGACATCTGCCATTCTATGAATCTGCTTAGTCCACCATTTTGGATGTCTGCATCATATATTAGAGTGCTTATTTGAATTCTGGCCACTCCTGATCCAGGTTCCTGCTAACTTATCCCGGGAGGATGCCGCTGATGACTCAAGCACTTGAGTCCTTACTACCCAGACAAGGGACCTAGATGGAGTTCTTGGCTTCAGCTTTGCTAAGCTTGGGCTGAGTCTGGTATTTGGGGTAATAAACTAATATATAGAAGATCCGTATTTCTCTCAATGTCTCTCTGTTTCTCTGCCTTTCAATTTAAAAAACCCATATTGAGGAACATTTTTTTTTCTTCAAACTAATCAGTGAACTCTATACTTACTATAGGGTTAATTTTATGAATATAAAAATTATCTGAAAAATGGATCCCTGTAAAAAATAAGAATAGAATATTATACAGCAGTCAAAAACAACGAAACCCTGTCATTTGCAACAAGATGGAGGAATTTGGAAAACATCATGCTGAGTGAATTAAGCCAGTCACAAAGGGACAAATATATGTTCGCCCTGATCGGCGACAACTAACTGAGCACCAAAGGGGAAACTTGTTGAAATGAAATGGACACTATGAGAAACAGTGACTTGATCAGCTCTTGTCCTGACGGTTGATGTACAATGTAATACTTTATCCATTTTAGTATTTTTTTGTTGTTCTAGTAACATTGGTTGAACTCTGTAATTAACACACAATTATTCTTAGGTGTTTAAATTTTAACTGAAAAGTGATCCCTGTTAGGAATTTGGAAAACATTATGCTGAGTGAAATAAGCCATTCCCAAAGGGACAAATACCACTTGTTCTCCTTGATAGGTGACAACTAACTGAGCACCAAAAAGGAAACCTGTTAAAGTGGAATGAACACTAGGAGAAATGGTGACTTGATCAGCCCTCACCCTGACTATTGATGAGCAATTTGATATGTTATCCCTCTTAGTATTTTTTTTTTGTTTGTTCTACTTAATACTTTTGGTTGAATACTGTAATCAATACACAATTCTTCTTAAGTGCTGAAACTTAACTGAAAAGTGATCCCTGTTAAATATAAGAGTGGGAATAAGAGAGGGAAGAGATGTGCAATTCGGGACATGCTCAAGCTGACTTACCTCAAACGGTAGAGTTAGAAGCATACCAGGGGATTCCAATTCAATCCCATCAAGGTGGCATGTACCAATGCCATCTCACTAGTCCCAGTGATCAATTTCTGTTCACAATTGATCATAATGATAGGACTAAGAACCAAAGGGATCACATAAACAAGAGTAGTATCTACAAATACTAGCTGATAGAATCAAAAAGGGAGAGAATGATCCAACATGGGAAGTGAGATACACAGCAGACCCATAGAATGGCAGATGTTCTAAACAGCACTCTGGTCTCAGAATCAGCCCTTAAGGCATGCAGATCCAGCTGAAAAGCCCATGGGAGTATTTCAGGCATGGAAAGTCAAGACACTCTGGGGGGGAAAAAAAAAAAAAAAAAAAAAAAACCTAAATGAAAGATCTCCGCAAGTGAGATCCCAGTGGAAAGAATGGGTCATCAAAGAAGGAGGTACCTTTCTCTGAAGGGAGGAGAGAACTTCCACTTTGACCATGGCCTTGTCTAAATATGATCAGAGTCAGTGAACTCAGGGGGCTTCCATAGCCTTGGCAGCTCATGACAAGAGCCTAGGGTGATTACTGAGGCCATAAACAAGAGTGTCAATTTGTTAAGTCAACAACAGGAGTCACTGTGCACCTACTCCTCATGTAGGATCTTTGTCCTTAGTGTGCTGTACATTGAGATTTAATGCTATAACTAGTACTTAAACAGTATTTTTCACTTTATGTTTCTATGTGGGAGCAAACTGTTGAAATCTTTACTTAATGTATGCTAAACTGATCTTCTGTATATAAAGAGAATCGAAAATGAATCTTGATGTGAATGGAAGGGGAGAGGGAGTGGATAAGGGGAGGGTTGCGGGTTGGAGGGACGTTATGGGGGGGAAAGCCATTGTAGTCCATAAGCTGTACTTTGGAAGTTTATATTCATTAAATAAAAGTTTAAAAAAAATAAAAAAAAATTATGAAGGGGAAAGGAACAGAGAGGAGAAAGAAGGGCAGGAGTATAGGTGGGAGGGAGGGGAGGAAGGAAGCATCCTCACGTTCCCAAATCTATATATATTAAATTCATTAAGTTGCATTTTGTAAATAAAATAAAATAATTTTAAAATCCATATTAAAAGATAAACCATAAAATTACCTCTAAAATGATGTGTGTTAATAGTCATTTAATTAAGCCACCAGTTCTCTAGCTTTCTCTGTTATTCTGAGTTATAATACATGCATAAAGATATTAACAAGCAAAACTTATTATCTGTGATAATTAGACATTATATATAATATATATATTATGCAATTTTCGGAATGGATAATATCTAAAATACAATATATATTTGCCAAATTAGAAGTTGACTTTGTTTCTAGCTAAAGACTTAAGGGGGAGAGGCTGGTATTTTGACGCAGTGAATGAAGCCACAGCCTGTGACATCAGCAACCCGTATGAGCAATGGATGTATACTAGTTGCAGCTTTACTGATCCAGCTCCTTGCTATCATGCCTGGGAAAACAATGGAGAAGTACTGGGATCCCTATCACTCATGCAGAGACCTAGGTGCCATTCCAGGCTCTTCGCTTCGATGTGGCCTGGGCCCAGCCATTGCAACCATTTGAGGGGTGAACCAGGGATGGAAGAACTCTCTCTCTTTTTCTCTCTCCATCTCTCCCCCTCATAATTCTGCCTTTTCAATAAATAAAATAAGTAAAATAAAGCCTTAAGGGGGAACCAAATGAATAGAATGCCAAAGCAAAATGTAAATCAAATTCCAAAAGTAGGATTTATGAAATTTGGGATTAGTGTTCACAGAGAATCTCAGAATAATTTCTTATTAAACCTCAATGTATAAACCATATTAAATGTATTCATATATAAGAGTGAAGAGAGAAAGGAATAAAATAACATGAGGACTTGGTTGATATTAATTGATTAATAAAGATATAAATGGTTTAATGGGTAGAGTTATGTTAAGAGAAATAGAACATATCATTTAAATATTATCTCCATATAGCAATAACACCTGTCTCTCTGAACTCTTTGGAGATGAAGTTTCATTCATGAACATGTCCTAACACTTGTTTTTGTTTTAGGCCAAAATGGCCAATTGCTAATGTCAAAGAGTTTGACAAGTTTGATCACTAACTATGAGCTTTTCACACTCTACACAAACCATTTCTTTTTAAAATACCTCAATGTTTGTATTCCTCCGTTAACAGGATTCCTGTGATTAATCCTTATGCCCTTCACATTACCTGGTGCCTTCCAAGAAAAACTGTTACAACAGTATTTGAGCTCATTTGTAAAATATACATGGGAAGGGTACTTTCATGAGATAAGGGCATTCTCATCAGAAACCTATGGGTTGGATGCTATAACCTACATTTACAAAAAAATCTGAATTATATTATAGGAAGATTTTTCAATATCACAACAACTATAGAGAATGGAATTTGAATATTACTTACCTATCACCAGAACCTATATACCTTATTTTCCATACATCTGCATAGGAAGCAAGTACTCTGCCTTGTGACCTCCATGTTTCTTGTTTCAGCAACTGAATGGGGCCAAATAACAATCAGCTGATTTCACTTCTTTCGTGCCAAAACCTAGGGTTAGGTAATACAAAACAGAGCTTTCAAAGACCACAGAGGGTATTTTAAATATTTTTATTTTTTATTAATTTTTAATTTTTTTAAAGATATATTTTGTATATATGTACATTGCTATAAGTCTGTGGGAGTTTAAAATGTGACTTTTTACTTTCTCTGTAAATTAGAAAGCATAATAATTTGCAAAAAATAAAGGCAAAATGGTTGGGTTACACATCTGAAGACAATAAATATTGTAATATAGCCACTCTATTACAATGAGTGAATTAGTTTAGAGAAATGTGATGGAATTTCTGAGCACTTTAATGGTTAAATATAATGAGGATATAGTTGCTTGCTTGAGTGGTATCAAAAGTGTGGACAAAGTGGAAATAGTTCTCCAGATTTTAGATTTTAACCCTACTTAAATGAACTAATGGGTATTTACATAATGATTAAAAACATGAAATTATGGACAAATATGTGTATAATTCAATATAATATTTTTATAAGCCTTGCAAAATTAAAAATAATTTCTTTTTAAAATTTTGTTATTTATGTAAGTTGAACAAACTCCATGTATTTCATATATAGAGATTTAGGGGTGTAGTGATACTTCCCAACCTACCTTCCCTCCTCCCCACACTCCCACCCTCCTTCCCCCTTCTCTCTTATTTTTTCTTCTAATTTTTATAATGACATGTGTTTGGTTTATTTTATAATCATAACTTATTTTCCACTAAGTAAAGAATGCAATATATAGTAAGAAGAAAATAACACTGTATTTCTCCTAGAGAAAAAAATTGGTTCGATTTCTTTTTACATTAACTGATTAAGGAATTGTAGGGCAATGAATGATACAAATCAAATGAGTGTCATTAGGCTCACTTTGCACACTGTTAAATGAATTGTCTTGCGGTATGAAGTCATCCCAGTTGGAACCAGCACTCTCCAAAATGATGAGATTTTCTTAATATTTGAGTGTTTCTAGAGTTGGCATGAGTTTCTCAACAATGGGCCACTTATATAAACCTTTCAGCAATTGCTATACAAACTAAGAGACTACAAGAAGACTGAATGTTCACATCAATTTTTATAGTTTCCCTTTTGGCACAAAATATGTCTCCATGATGATATCTTGTCAGATGTTCCTTTATATCTTTAGAAAATTCAGATATTTCCCTTATAATTTAATAACAATTTGAAAAGTGAGGAAGCATAGTTTATAAAAGCAAGCATTTAGGTACAGAGGTTTTATGATCTTACATGGTTTGCATAGA
This sequence comes from Oryctolagus cuniculus, assembly GCF_051225735.1. Classification (NCBI taxonomy): domain Eukaryota; kingdom Metazoa; phylum Chordata; class Mammalia; order Lagomorpha; family Leporidae; genus Oryctolagus; species Oryctolagus cuniculus. The sequence goes on along the minus strand of NC_142874.1, from coordinate 60,406,744 downwards.
TTTTTCTAGAAAAGAAACTATATATCTAGTTTAACTTATTTAAAAACAGTAACAATAATAATGATCTGTTTGAATGAAAGTAGTAATATTAAACTCCATGTGGGATTGTTTAACAGTATCTTATAATATAATTGAAGACAGAAAGTATTTAATAAACATGAATGTATAGCAAAGTTGACACACTGGATAATCCCTAAAAGTGAAAGATAGGATGTTGGCATTTTTGAGCACATAGTCTATTTTTTTAACTTTTATTTAATAAATATAAATTTCCAAAGTACAGCTTATGGATTACAATGGCTTTTTCCCCATGAACCACCCTCCCACCTGCAACCATTCCATCTCCCATTCCCTCTCCCATGCCATTCTTCATCAAGATTCATTTTCAATTATCTTTATATACAGAAGATCAATTTAGTATATACTAAGTAAAGATTTCAACAGTTTGCACCACACAGAAACACAAAGTGTAAAGTACTGTTTGAGTATTAGTTATACCATTAATTCACTTAGTACAACACATTAAGGGCCGAGATCCTACATGGGGAGTAAGTGCACAGTGCCTCCTGAGCACATAGTCTATTGAAATCTGAAGGTGTTCATTGTCACTGTTGGAGGACTTGAAAGCCTTTGAGACTTAGGAGATGTGAATGTTAGAACTGATGGTAGATGTTGAAACTTGGAAGATTCATTGATGACATGGATATCAAAGAGCTGAGAAGTCAAAGTCTGAATAAGTCTATGTCTTCATTCTACCCAGACTTTTGGCAGTTCTTAGGATGAAAAAATCTCTTCACTGATATCTTCATTGAGTAAATGAGTGAATGGATACAAGAATAACTATTCAGACACTTCATCTAGAGTGATATTTGCTTTTTCTCTTAGTGAGTAACAAGTATCATTAATTAAATAAATGATACCAGCAGCCTCCTAAATTAATTAAGTTTGGCTATAAGCTTTTTCAACATATTTTTCTTCAAGCTGGCATCACATTTTTCTCATGTGTTTCTTATAAGTTTATTTCCTGCTTTTTTTTTTAATCTTTTATTTAATGAATATAAATTTCCAAAGTACGACTCATGTGTTACAATGGCTTCCCCCCCCATACCGTCCCTCCCACCCACAACCCTCCCCTTTCCCACTCCCTCTCCCCCTCCATTCACATCAAGATTCATTTTCGATTATCTTAATATACAGAAGATCAGCTTAGTATACCCTAAGTAAGTATTTCAACAGTTTGCTCCCACACAAAAACATAAAGTGAAAAATAATAGATGATTTTTTTTTAAATGATTATGAAATCAGATCAGACCTATTGTCATGTTTAATCCCAGTGAGAGTCAAGTTGGGAATAGATAATTTCTTTCTTTTTTTTTTTTTTTTTTTTTTTTACAGAAGATCAGTTTAGTGTACATTAAGTAAAGATTTCAGTCGTTTGCACCCCCATAGAAACACAAAGTGAAATATACTGTTTGAGTACTCGTTATAGCATTAAGCCTTAGTGTACAGCACGTTAAGGACAGAGATCCTACATGAGGAGTAAGTGCACAGTGACTCCTGTTGTTGACTTTACCAATTGACACTCCTGTTTATGGCATCAGTAATCTCCCTATGCACCAGTTATGAGTTTCCAAGGCTATGGAAGCCCCTTGAGTTCTCCGACTCTTATCTTGTTTAGACACGGTCATAGTCAAAGTGGAGGTTCTCTCCTCCCTTCAGAGAAAGGCACCTCCCTCTTTGAAGACCTGTTCTTTCCACTGGGATCTCACTCACAGAGATCTTTTTGCCAGAGTGTCTTGGCTTTCCATGCCTGAAATACTCTCATGGGCTTTTCAGCCAGATCCGAGTGCCTTTAGGGCTGATTCTGAGACCCAGCCATCCCACTCCTTGTAATTTACCCAAAGGAGTTTAAATTGATAAAGAAAAAAAGCGGTCTGCACCCTAATGTTTATTGCAGCACAATTCACAATAGCCAAGACCTGGAACCAACCTAAATGCCCATCAACGGTAGACTGGATAAAGAAATTATGGGATATGTATTCTTTAGAGTACTATACCGCAGTAAGAAACAACGAAATCCAGTCATTTGCAACAAAATGGAGGAATCTGGAACACATCATGCTGAGTGAAGTAAGCCAGTCCCAAAGGGACAAATACCATATGTTCTCCCTGATCGGTGACAACTGACTCAACACCAAAAAGGAAACCTCCTGAAGTGAAATGGACACTATGAGAAATGGTGACTTGATCAGCATAGCCCTGACTGCTAATGGACAACTTAATACATTATCCCTCATAGTATTTTTTTTTTGTCTGTTCTACTTAATATGACTGGTTTAATTCTGTAATTATCACACAGTTATTCTTAAGTGTTGAAAATTAACTGAAATGTGATCCCTGTTAAACGTAAGAGTGGGAATAAGAGAGGGAAGAGATGTATAATTTGGGGCATGCTCAGGCTGACTTGCCCCAATTGGTAGAGTTGGAAACATACCAGGGGATTCCAATTCAATCCCATCAAGGTGGCATGTGCCAATGCCATCTCACTACTCCAAGTGATCAATTTCTGTTCACAATTGATCATAATGAAAGGACTAAGAGTCAAGGGGAGCACATAAACAAGTCTAGTATCTGCTAACACCAACCGATAGAATAAATAAAGGGGAGAGTGATCCAACATGGGAAGTGAGATACTCAGCAGACTCATAGAATGGCGGATGTCCTAAATAGCACTCTGGCCTCAGAATCAGCCCTAAAGGCACTCGGATCTGGCTGAAAAGCCCATGAGAGTATTTCCTGCTTTAAAGCCTTAAAACTCAGTGCCCTTTACAATTTAATTTTTAATTATTATATTACCCTTTTCTATCTCTTTGTTACACATCTATAGCTTGTTTTTTATTCTCATTGGAGAACATACAACATGCAACATTTTATGTGTTTTATAGAATCTGCTTTTCTTGTCCTCATGGTATTACTGAAACATACCAGAGCAACCATACATTCATTTATTGAAAATTGCATTAATTTGGGACATGCTCAGGCTGACTTGCCCCAAGTGGTGGAGTTGGAAGCATACCAGGGGATTCCAATTCAATCCCATCGAGGTGGCATGTACCAATGCCATCTCACTGTTCCAGGTGATCAGTTTCAGTTCACAGTTGGTCATGGTGAAGGGACTGGGAGTCAAAGGGAACACATAAACAAGTCTAGTACCTGCTAACGCTAACTGATGGAGTAAATAAAGGGGAGAGTGATCCAACATGGGAAGTGAGATACTCAGCAGACTCATAGAATGGCAGATGTCCTAAATAGCACTCTGGCCTCAGAATCAGCCCTAAAGGCATTCGGAGCTGGCTGAAAAGCTCATGAGAGTATTTCAGGCATGGAAAGCCAAGACACTCTGGCAAAAGATCTCTGCGAGTGAGATCCCAGTGGAAAGAACAGGTCATCAAAGAAGGAGGTACCTTTCTCTGAAGGGAGGAGAGAACCTCCACTTTGACTATGACCTTGTCTAAACAAGATAAGAGTCGGAGAACTCAGAGGGCTTCCATAGCCTTGGAAACTCATGACTGGAGCATAGGGAGATTACTGATGCCATAGACAGGAGTGTCAATTGGTAAAGTCAACAACAGGAGTCACTGTGCACTTACTCCTCATGTAGGACCTCTATCCTTAATGTGCTGTACATTGAGATTTAATGCTCTAACGAGTACTCAAACAATATATTTCACTTTGTGTTTCTATGGGGGTGCAAACTGTTGAAATCCTTACTTAATGCATACTAAACTGATCCTCTGTAAAAAAAAAAAAAAAAAAAAAAAAAAAAAAGAAATTATCAATTCCCAACTTGACTCTCACTGGGATTAAACATGACAATAGGTCTGCTCTGATTTCATCATCATTTAAAAAAATCATCTATTATTTTTCACTTTATGTTTCTGTGTGGGAGCAAACTGTTGAAATCCATACTTAATGTATACTAAGCTGATCTTCTGTATATTAAGATAATCGAAAATGAATCATGATGTGAATGGAAGGGGAGAGGGAGTGGGAAAGGGGAGGGTTGTGGGTGGGAGGGACGGTATGGGGGGGAAGCCATTGTAATCCATAAGTCGTACTTTGGAAAATTATATGCATTAAATAAAAGTTAAAAAAAAAAAAAAAAGAAATGTGATTTCTCAAAGGAAAAATTCACAAAGGTAATAGATACTGATAGAAAAATCAACAAAATCCATTAAAGATATATGAGTGTTCATGTTATCTGTAGATATATATATATATATATAAAGATACCATTCTAGGAATCCGAGAGGGAGGAAGAGGAAGTGTAGGAATGTGGGTGGGACGGGGGGTGGGGGGGAATCTCACTATGTACCTAAATCTGTATATATGAAATATATAAAGCTTGTATAACTTAAATAAAAATTTAAAAAAAAAAAAAGAAAATTGCATTAATTATTTATATATTCAATTGATAAAAAATCAAGATAAATTGATAATATAGATAAAGGAATACATTTTTGAGAAACAAGTAAATAAATAAAATATAATAAATAAGATTTATGGTAAGGAATAGAATAAAAAGTAAAAAAAAACTAAAATATTATAGATATGACAAACACCACAATTTTTTGAGGGTGGTAACTTGGATATGTAGTTTTAATATAGATTTCTCTAGGAGATGACTTATTGAAATGTGAAGTTAAGGTCATATAAAGAATGGGAATCAGAGTTATAAAACAAAAAAAGCCCTAAGGAAGAAGAGGAACTAAAAAGTCTCAGATGACTGCAGTGGTAACAGTTGGTTTTAGGACATAGGCTAGGTTAGGAAAGACAGCTTGAATTTTTGTTAAAACTGGACTAGTAAGTATGAGAAGGGCTTTACAAGTGACATATTTAGTCTTTCTTGTCACATTCCTTAGAAATTGCAAAATAGATGGGTATGATGATAATGATGGGAACAATTTCACTATAGAACGAACAGACATGTATGTTGGAGAGTAGAGCACCAATACCTGCTGTTGGCTCATATGGAGGGGATTAGGGGAAGGAAAGAGTCAACACTGCCTGGGTTCTGACTTAAGCAGTGAGTTTCGTAGTAGTGCCATTATGGGAGAATGTAAGACTGACGGATGGAATCTTTTGAGGTAGGTAATAAATCAAAGGCTCAGTTTTGGATATGTTAAATTTGAGATATCTGTGAAATGCTCAAGATTTCTCATATAAGCAACTGGACATACGGGTGTAGAGTTTAGAGAGGATGCCTAATATGGATATATGGATATCCAGATGGCATTGATCTGTATGACAATGAAATTGCTGGCTATTTCTATATATCTCATCAGTATTTATACTTTCCTGTACCATGTGTATATGTGTGTGTGTGTGTGTGTGTGTGTTTCCTATATTACTTGTAAATGAATTAAGTTTCCTGAAATTTCCAGTCCTGAATATTTCTGTACAGCTTTGTTTACCTTTTTCACTCTATTGAACATTATTTTCTTTATATTAACATATTCAATGCAGCTACAAGTGTGGACTATAGGACATACACTAGGGTTTTTTCCTCTCTAAAACTCGTATTTTTTATGAAAGCCTAAAAAAATGTTTTGGTGACCTTTGCTGCTATAAAAATCTCCTCTGACTCATCCAATACATTAAAATTTCAGAGGAAAAAAAAAAGATATCTAACTGCATTATGCAAACCAAAGGACCTTAACATGTGTGTTATATGGAGTAACATCATGGAGTAGATGAAGAAAATGCAAGATAACTTTTTTGGTGTTAAGTTTGCAGTAAAACACAAATTGTAAATTGTATCTGAGTAGTGTATGCTTTTCACTTACAACCTTTAAAAACCCTCTCCCAAATACCAATAAAAATTTTTCTGTCCTTTTGGGGACTTTTATGTCTACATTTAGTCTCCTTATGTTTGATCCTTCCCTTCATCATTTAGCTAGTTTTCCCTAGTTCATGCATTTTCATATTTAATTATTCCTTGGGAATATTTAATGTAAAATAGTCTATTTTCACTGTATTTGCATTTATGTGACTTAAAATTTAAACATTCTTTGGTATTCAATTTATCTTTAAGTCATATGGAACATCAGAATCTAGGTAGATCCCCATGGGAAAAAAACCAAAACAAAACTGGAAAACATTTTCAAGACCAAAAACGATAACAAATGGCGAGCATAATCCCGAAGAAACTATTAGAAATATAATGACCTAGAATGGATGGTAACTAATACAATGTGACCCTTCCCATTTTACGTAAGTAGCACTAAAGTAGAACTTTGCATAAACATTTCTAAACTGACGCCAGGCTCAGGAATTATTTGAATTACTTTAGCCATGTTCATGCATACTACTTTCCTAATCAAGGACTAACACATTCCCTAAACTTTACCATAAATGGAATAACGAGCCCCCAAAGCATGTGTGTAAAAATAACAAATGTGGGCTGCTTTCGTTTCTGGTTAGTATCACCTGCGTGTGTCATGCACTGTGTATTTAAATGAACTTAAAAAGGAAGTGGTTGCTCTCACAGTATGTGAAACTACTGTAACAGAAATGTGGACTTACTATACTGCTGAGCATGAAAGAAGAAAGAAAGAGGGGGGAAAGAGAAGGAGAGAGTGAGGAAGGGAGGGGGAAGGAAGGAAGGAAAGAAGGGAAGGTGGATGGGTAGGTTGGAAAAATGACATGGTGGGCTCATGTTGATCAGTCTCTAGGAAAATAGAATTATTCATACTTGTTATACTCTGGTAAAATAGAGTCCAGTAACAAGAAAACATTTATTGTATTCCTAGAATCAGTATACTGAATTTTCTCCATAGAAATAGACTTAATAACATCTGCTTGTTTTTATTTGTACATCTTTTAAAAGAGCTGGTAAGAATGCAAGGATGTGGAAGAGGTAATATTTTCTCCTAAACTCACTTAAATAGAGACAGAATGTCCTTGTATTGAGTTGCTCTGTGTGATAAAAGCTAAGGTCCCTGTAAAATTATAGCAATTTTAAGATTTAATATTACACAGTTTTTACAAAATACCCTTTATTTGTAGTACTTATATGGGTGACAGATTTTCCATATAGTTGAGCTACACAAAAAATTGAAATAAAAAGTAAACAGAAAGGTATAAATGATAATATGAATGAAAAACTTGTTAATAGCTTTTAATTTTTTTCATTATAAATTGTTTGAACTTGAAGATATATTTCATGCATTATAATGAAAATATTTCCTACTAGATATTGTTATATATATTAATAGATTCAATTATGAAGAAATATATAGCGTTCAATATGCTGTCTCAGAATATGTTGTAAAAATTCATGGTATTTAAATTTGCTTCCATTTTAAATTATTCAGTGTGGATGAGTTAGCAATCAAGATTTCAGCTCTTATTTCTACCTTAACTATGCCATACTTCAAGAGAGTGTGAGAAGTGTCCTTCATGAATCTATCACTTCTCAGATGTCACCTTATACAGTTTTGCTATTATACCCAGAGCAATGTTTCTCTATCAATGGTAATTTGCATTTGGCACTTTATCAGGCATTGATTTTCACTTCTGTTCTCAATACAGAAGTAAGACTTGGAATGTCAGAGTCGTGTTTGATATTTCATTTGGGAGTTCTTATATTCTTTAATTGCCACAAAAATCTATTTTCCAGGGAACTTCAAAGTAAGTCTAGGATCGTTAATGCTTTCATTTGGGAGTGAAAGGCTTAATGGTAGTTAACTTGACTTACAAAATAGGAAGGAGTCAATGTTTTTCGTTAATAAAACATCATTACTGTATATCACAGATGTTTTCAAAATTATATTTACATAAAAAGTTCTAAGAAGTTACACAATAAAAGAATATATATTAAATGCTGAAAAGTTAGCTTTCATGTTAAGAATAATTTTCTTAATTTATATGGGCCAAAAAGAGTTTAATACATAGAAAATTACTTCAAATAATGAATGTCATCCCATACTTCAGCTTTATAGGTCTATGGGTTATTAAAACACACTTAAAGCTTTCATAAGTATGTCAGTGGTCATTAACATACAATCTACCATGTTAAGAAGTGATATAACATACATTTTTATAATCTCTGCAAGCCAGACATACATGCTAACTTCTAAGGCAAATTAGGAAACTACTTATTTTTTAAGTCATATCTCAAAGAAATTCCTTTCATTTCTACAATTTATATATTCAAATTTTAGCATATAAATGCAAATATCTATTAAAATATATATTCAGTAAAGGCTTAGACTTGATTTATAAGGAGAGTTGAAATCAAAAGTAGATGTGAAGAACTGGTACCTCACCTTTAAAATTAAGACAATAAGCTAGATAAAATCAGAAACATAATATTATTTAAAGGATGTATTGGAATTGTGTTTCTATGTATATGTTTAAAATCTCAATGTCACTCTACCTGCTTAGTAGAAAAATAAGAAAAAAAATTATAAAACACAAATAAACTTAAAAAAACCTGTATAAAATGACATATGATTCTGATTCCCATTAGAGCTCCTAATGATGCTCATTATAACCCTAACTGCATTTTAATGCTGAAATATAATGCCTCTATTAATCATCAAATTGCAATACAGATGCTGACAGTTGACAAAACTTAATATAATAGAAGAGTTCACAAAATCCAAAACTCCTTGTATTTATTTTCAGCCTGAAAAAAAAAAAAAAGCTGCCTTATATATGTGCATCAGCTCCAAGGAAAGTGATATGACATTTTCTGAAAGAGGAAATGAAGAGATCTAGAAAGGTTAAGCAGCCTCATCCATTTTAGCAAAAAAGAATAAAACAGAAAGATTTTCTCACAATATTCAAATAGAAGAAAATAACTTCATTTTTTTTAATTTTAAGGAGGTTATTATAAACAAAGTTTTAATGATCCCAAGCCAGGCTAACTTTCTTCATACTTCTGCATCTGTGTGTGTGCATATTGATGTTGTTCTGTTTTTTTTTTTTAATGGCTTTTAATAGTGTCTTGAATATAGAAATAGGTTTAAGACTTACAGACCAGTATTAGTCTCAGAGAAATCAAAAGGTTAGTAAAGATCAGTTGTGCCATAGAGATCATTTGTATGTATTCTCTATTCTAACAGGGAAGAATGGTCTTGGGGTTCTTTTATTAGAATGAAAGCTTTCACAGTTTGATTTTGTCAGCCATTTAAAAATTCAAATTTTAAATTTTAAAAAACTTAGTTGACAATCATGCAAATATAAAAGTTAGGAAAAGTAAAATGAACTTAATCCATGATCTCATAAACAGAGATAATCCTCAGTGAGATTAAGTACCTTCCATTGCTTTCTGGTTTTTGTTCAGTTCATTTAATCTGTTTTGTAGCTTTTTTTTTCTTCAACATTACATTTCAAACATATTTTCCTGTTAATAGTATCATAAGCTTCCTTATACTTTTGATAGGATCTATTGAAATTAATATTGTTATTCAAAATGTAGAATAGACTATCTCAAATTTCGCCTATTAGGAGGATGTGACTGATATGTCACTGGTTCTAGAACCCTGATGAGACTTTGCTTGTCAGCAAAGATAGAATAAAGTTTGGGAGCCCCTGTCTGGACTGCCGCAACACTTGGGGAAGTACAACCCTCACTAGATTACACAGGCAGTGCAATGTAGATCACCCAGTCGGTACCACACTTCTACCACCATATGGTGAAATTATCTTGACTCAATTTCTATTCCTAACTTCAGTTTTCATTCAAAAATTTCATGAAATATTTATTGAGAAACTATAGTTTGAAACAAGACCAATCCACCAACTTTCATATCTCCCTCATGGAGCCATTGTCTGGATGGCTGATACTGACTCTTTGAATTAGAAAATGAGATTGGATCCTCCCTGTATCCTCCACTTTTTCTTTGAAATTTAGATGATGAGTTCTAAGTTTAAGTCTCCTTATAACTGCAATTCTTCATTCTCAACTTCACTGTTCGTAGAATGGCATATATTTTAAAGTAGGGCATCATTTCAGGGAAAAAAATGGTCAAACATAATGCCACATTATCACAGTTCTCTTAGATAGCTTTTAAAACGTGGCATATTGAAACAAAATGCTTTGAGCTGTGCTGGGCCAAATGTGAGCAGGCACCAAACAAGGATATCTCTAGAGGCAGATTTCTGCAGCTGTCTCTAGGCAGACAGGAAGTGCAACATTCATTCCCACGGTATCAGGCAAAAGCCTGGGAAGATTCCAGTGGCCAAAGTTCAATTGCATTTTGGCTGGTATTAATTCATTCAGAGTTTTTGAAATAGTGCTAAAAAGCATTCAGATTGCTGTTAGAATTTTATCAATATTGATTTTTCATAACAAGTGTAAACATATAATATTAGAATGAGACTGAAATCTAGCAGCTTTATGTTAAAACATAAATATATTTCCAAATCAGAACTATTCTATCAAGAAAATAATAACGTGCAATATGATGTATTTAAAAATTATATTGTAATGTTTCTTTTTCTAAATTTATTCGCTTGTATTTTTAAAATGTGTATCTTGAGAAGAATGTGCCTGATGTTTCCTAAGTTGTTTTTTTTATTTAAACCGGTTTTATTTGGGCAATTGGGAGCTGCAGTTATTTTTTGTATGATGTTGTTTTTGTCATTTTAATATCATCACTTGACACTTGCAGCAAGGAGTCTTCTCTGTTGCTTCCAAGTTTGTCTTTCTTTTGAAGTATTCTAATATTAGAATCATGATGTAGTAAGTTATGTAATGGATCAGGTCTTTCTTTCTTTCTTTCTTTTTCTTTCTTTTTTTTCTTTCTTTCTTTCAAATGTTTAATTGGAAAACATGAAGTTATTTGCCCTTAAAGAAGGTACTTCTGATAAATGTGTTATGGCATCCAATTATCTGCATCCTAAAACAAAAAAGTAAAAAATAAGAAAAGAAATAAAAGCCAAGAAAGTAAGTTTCAGAAAAAAAAACAGGAAGAGGGAAGAACACTGAAATAATACATTCTATTATCCCACTCTTTCTGAATATGCCATTTAAGTCAATGTCTCTATCTGATTATTACAGAGTTTTCATAAATTTTATAAACTTTATAAACTTTAAAAACTTGGAGCATGTCTAATATATAAATTCATATGAACATACACACATATGAGTATGTAACATGTTATATATATAATGCATAAGTGTAAATAATGTGCATATAACCCAAATGTTAAGTAAGTCAGATGTGCATTATATTTAATTATAATAATTATAATAATTTTTTAATTATAATAAAACATAATCTATAAAAATAACAGCTCAAGAAATCCCATCAAAATCATTATGCTTCTCTCTTCTCAGAGAAACTTACTGAGGAATTTGAAAATGTACATGGAAAAATCAAACTAAAAGATAAAAATATCAAATATAAAATTTATTTCTCAGCATAAGCTACATCAAGTTCAAATAACTTTTGTAAAGGATTATGTTAGTTATTTAATCAATCCCTGAAGAACTGAGGGAACTGAGAATTTAACCATGTCAACATAGTCTTTTAAAAATTATTTGTTGAAGATAAGTGGATGTCCTTTTAAGTATGTTTTAATATTAGGGGTCAAGAAGAAATGAGAAGAATCCAAATAAAGACTGCAAGGTGTATTACTAATTTCCCCCTGGAACTCTGACAAAACCATCTTGTTGATGACAGAATTGAACAGGCATATTGGTATTGTCATGATGGGAGAAAGAGTTTCATTTTTTTTTAGGTTTTTTTAAAAATATTTATTTATTTATTTGAAAGAGTTACACAGAGAGAGAAGGAGAGGCAGAGAGAGAAAGAGAGAGAGACAGAGAGAGAGAGAGAGAGAGAGAATGAGAGATCTTCCATCCACTGGTTCACTCCTCAATTGGCTGCAACGGCCTGAGCTGTGCCAATCTGAAGCCGGGAGCCAGGTGTTTCTTCCAGGTCTCCCATGCCGGTGCAGGTGCCCAAGGACTTGGGCCATCTTCTACTGCTTTCCCAGGCCATATCAGAGAGCTCTATTGGAAGTGGAGCACCCTGAACTTGAACCAGCACCCATATAGGATGCTGGGACTGCAGACAGCAGCTTTACCTATTACACCACAGTGCCAGTCAGCCCCAAGGAGAGTTTCTAGTCAAGATTTCCCAGGTGTTTTTCTGCCAAATATTTGGCTGACTTTCCCAAAATACTTACCATTAGGTGAATTTTAAAGCACATATTATGGTCCATTGGCCCTATAGAATGCCAGAAAGGAACATGGCTTGAGCTTTCCAAAGCACTATTACTGTGACTTTTTTGTGGTCCACTTTTGCTTTGACTGGATTATTTTCACCTCAGCCATTGCTTTAATTGTACTTTGTCTTCAGGATCCTATAGGAACAGCCGTGTTTCATTTCCTGTTATAATTCTTTAAAGAAGTACTTCAGGATCGTGATCCCATTGATTTAAAATTTCTATTGATACCTTCTATGTCCACAGCTGATCTGAACACAGCAGTTTTGGCATGCATTGTACATAATGGTTGCTCCACTTTAATTTTCCAGTCAAAATCATATAAGCTAAAGCAATTAAGTTGACTGCTGTCTCTACTGTTATCACTGGTCTTCTTCGATTAGGACAGATGAGATTTAATTTTTTTTCCATGCACATTAATATTCAGTCTGCTGTGGCCTTTAAATTCAACATCATTTCATCCCTTCTTAAAGTGAGGAATCCATTTTTAAAATGCTGATTTCATCGAAGTATTATATCCATAAACATTTGATGGAGCTTTAGTGCTTTACCCATTCTTCCACTTAAGCTTCAACAGATACTGATACTTGCTCTTGTTTCAATTTTACCAAATTCATGTTGCTTTGATAAGGGCTCTTTCCAGACTGGTGCATTATTCTTCCTACTTCCTGAAACTAGAAACTAGGTCCTGTTCAGATATGTTATAAAAAGGTGGCATGAGTTTATTTTGGTGCAAAAAATGTTGAAATTCTTGCATAGTTTTCTCATAATGTACATTTTTCCATGAACATTTTAAAGATCCCTTATATTCTTACTTCTAACACCATATGCTGTTTTTGCTTTTTTGTTTAACTTTATATAGCTGAAACCATGTGGCATACTTTATGTTGTGTTTGACTCCTTTCATTCAACATTATGTTTGTGATAGTCAACAATATTGCTTCCTATATTCATTTTCATTGCATTATACCTCTGTTTTATGTATATACCACAACTAATTGTCAATTCCACTTTCAATATATACCACAAGGATGATCTCTCTCCAAACAATTTCCCTTTCCCAGTGGTAGACTATTCTCAGCACTTTTCAGGTTTTTTTTTTTATGTATTTAAAGAAGCAGCCCATGCTGCAAAAGAAATCTTGCATGGAACCCAAAAGACACATGTACTAGCAAATCTCATCAAAGCAGGGAGAGTCCCAGAATCAGTCATCTAAACACTACCACACATTTTCTCCACCCACAGTTACATTGGGTACATCCATGAAACATAGCATTCTGAAAAACAAAACTTGACCAACTTATATTCATTTCAATCCTTCTTTTACTGAGTTCTTAAAATTATTTGACTTAATACATATTCCTTGGTTTCTAGAACACATTTATTGAGTCCTACTCTACGTCAAAATCTTTTTTACATCTTTTAGGTGCAACCATGGGCAATTACAAATATTTTATAAGGCATGGGGGAAAACTGTACTCTGAATCCCAGTTTTCTTGCAAAGCCAGTGCCCTGAAATCTCTGGAAGGCGCCCCATTCCAGAACTCAGGCCCACCCAGACTAGCCACATTACTATAAATAGTTGCATTCCAAGATTAATAGCCTCCATTCTCATTACTTTCTGTGTGGCTTTTCATCTTAATTGCCATCTAGACACCAAATAGGTCAGCCATTTTTTTGCTACAACAAATCTCTATTGCTAACTTTTCCTTACCAACCTTCCTGGCTCCTATAAATTAGAAGATATTGTGAGGTTTATGTTATACAGCTATTTTCCAGTTGCACCCACTCCTCAGATGATCTCATCTAACCTTGTAACTCTAACATGGTATGCTGGTTTCTTCCAAATTTATCAAAATGTGTATCCCTAGTTTATTTTTTCTCATCAGACTCCAGCCATCTCCACTAGGAAGTCCAAGGCACCTGCAACAATGCCATTGCTATGATCTGAATCTGTTGCCTTCCCACTCAATTAATTTGTTAGAACTTAATCACCAGTATAATAATACAAGAAGTAGCACCTTTAGGAGGTGATTAAGTCATGAGAGGAAAACTTTCATGAATGAGATTGGGGTCCTTATAAAAGGGTTTAAGGACCTCCATTGTGGTGCAGATGCCATCCAGTATTGGAATGCTGGTTTGAGTCCCAGCTACTCCCTACTTTTGATCCAGCTTCCTGGCAAAGCCTTGGGAAGGCAATGGAGAATAGCTCAAATACTTGTGCCCCAACTACTCACATGGGGAACCAAGATGGAACTCCTGGCTCCTGGTTTCAGCTTGGCCCAGGTCCAACTGTTGAAGACATTTGAGGAGTGAACCAGCAGATGGAAGATCTGTCTTGCCTGAATATGACTAAAAGAAAACAAATTAACAAGTAACAGGATAAGAGTAACAAGAAAAACGTTTTAGAAATTTGTTGGAAGAATATTTTATGTATATGGTAATTACATTTCATGTTTTAACTAATTTTTGTGAATATTTTGTGAGTTTGTGTTTCTCATTTTATACTAGGTTTTAGACTAGTCTCTCAATTTTAAGAGTTTTCAAAATAGCTTTATTTATTTATTTTTTTAAGATTTATTTATTTATTTGAAAGAGTTACACAGAGAGAGGAGATGCAGAGGGAGAGAGAGAGAGAGAGAGAGAGGTCTTCCATCTGATGGTTCACTACCCAATTGGCTGCAACGGCCAGAGCTGTGCCGATCTGAAGCAAGGAGCCAGGAGATTCTTCTGGCTCTCCCACGTGGGTGCAGGGGCCCAAGGACTTGGGCCTTCTTCTACTGCTTGCCCAGGTCAAAACAGAGAGCTGGATGGGAAGAGGAGCAGCCGGGACTAGAACCGGCACTTATTTGGGATGCCAGCACATCAGGCCAGGGTGTTAACCCCTTGAGACACAGCACCTGCACTGCTTTATTTATTTATTTATTTATTTATTTATTTATTTATTTTTTCTGAAACACAATCTTATTTATTTGTTGTTATTAAACCTTATTTTTGACTGGACTCAGATTTAGAAGTAGATGCTCTCAGAGAAGACAGCCTACGTCTCTTGGCAATCTGTTCCTGGCGTTTTTCTTTGGCCTCCTTCATTCTCTTGGCCAAGAGTTTAGCATACTCTGCAGCCTCCTCCTTGTTCTTAGTACGCTGTTTCTTCAGAGCAATTCGCCGGCATTTGTGTTGCAGGACACGTGGAGTAACCAGACGCTGAATCTTGGGTGCTTTGGTCCTAGGTTTCTTACCTTCTTTGTTTAAGGGCTTTCTTTCAACATACTGGCGTACATCATCTTCTTTAGAAAGATTGAAAAGTTTACGAATTCTGCTGGCTCTTTTAGGACCCAGGCGACGAGGCACCGTGGTATCAGTCAATCCAGGAATATCTTTCTCTGCTTTTTTTACAATAACCAAGTTGAGAACACTCAAATTGGCATCGACAATGCAGCCCCGAACTGATTTGCGTTTTCTTTCTCCAGTTCTCCTTGGTCTGAAACAGGAATGCCCCTTACTCAGCAGCAGGCGGACCCGCCCATGGGTCAAGACACCTTGCTTCATGGGAAAACCTTGTTTATCATTCCCACCACTGATCCAGACCACATAACCCTTCCATTCTTCACCCAGAGCGTCGGCAGCAACTTCTGTGGCCATACGCTTCTCATAGAAAGTATGAAGTTTACGTTCATCGTCCACTTCGATGAGTTTCTGTCAGCCAGTGGCTGGGAAGGAGATATTCAGCTTCATTTTTCTGCTTTATTTATTTTTAAAGATTATTTGAAAGTCAGAGTTATAGAGTGAGAGGAAAAGATGGGGTTTGGGGGTTTGGAAATCTTCCCTCTGATGATTCACTCCCCAGATGGTCACAACAGCTAGAATTCAATCAAACAGATGCCAAGAGCAAGACACTTTATCTGAATCTACCACATGGGTAGAAGGGGTTCACAAACTTGGGCCACCTTCTGCTGCCTTTCCCAGGCCACTTACATGGAGCTGAATCAAAAGTAGAGCAGCCAAGACAGGAATAGATACCCACATGGTATACTGGAGTCACAGGTGGTGGCTTTACACACTGTCACAATGACAGCTCCCGTCTTTATTTTTTTTAAAGTTTTAGACTCATTACAAAATTGAATGGAGTTTACATATATTTCCCAAACGCCCCATCCCTCCAACGATACCTTTCCACCATTATCAATAGCTTTCATCAGCATGATTTACCTGTTGCGATTGATAAATCCACATTGACTCATAATTATCACTTGGAGTGCATAGGTAACAGTAGAGTTCCCTATTTAGTTATTACATTCTATGATTTGGACAAATGCCTAATGCTTGTATCCATCATAATATCATCATATAGATGCTACATTATGTATCACACATCATTGCACTATAAACAATCTTTATGTATTAGACATTATAGTCATTTCTCTGTGAAATATATTGGAAATATTTTCCTATTTTTTCAAATATCTTATGATTTATGATTATTAATATTGCCTACAATTTTATGTAGCTAGTTCATTTATCTTTCTTTTGATTGACACTGGATTTCAAGTAATAAAATATAAGAAGAAATCACAACTACCCCTAGAATCATGGAAATTTTGAATTTAACTGAAACCTGTACAACCAGAAACAAGAGTTGAATGAGAAGTCTCACACCCTCTTGTTTATCCAAAACTTGATACAAAGAATTGCCCTGTTCTCCCAGATTGAGAGCTAAGACCCAACCTTTCTTTAAGATTCTGGAATAACTCCTTTGCTTACTAGCCTCTGTGAAACCTGTTTCTTTGAGATGTTCCTCATTATTAAATGTTTTCCCTGCCACTAAAACCTGAATAAATCTTTTTCCTAATCGATTGGTGTCTTGATTTTACCTACAGACTATAAAAGAATTTATGTCTGCTATCTTCCAATACTTTCATAGTTTCACTTATTTTTGATATTTAGATTATGGATCCATTTGGAATATATTCTTTATATGATTTGACATAAAGATTTGTTTCATATTTCATCAAATCACTAGCCTAAGTCTCAGCAGCATTCATTAAAAGCCACCTTTATAATAGTGTTTTCATATGTCTTCTTTGTTGTAAAGAATAGTTCCACTTTCATTTGGGTCACTTTTCATTTGATTTTCCACTACATTTCTATTATCTGTACACTTGCTGCAAAGACTTTATTGTATATTTAAATGTCCAACGGGTTTTGACTACTGAAATTTTCAAGAAATATTCACGTGTTTATATTTCCACATCAGAGTTTATATTAACCTGTATAGTTTCGTAAAAATGTGTATTGGTGTTTAGGGGGGAAATTTGTATTTTAAAAAGATTATAAATTAACAAAGAGAAGACTCTGATTATGAATATAAGTAGTCTCAAGCAACAAAGAGATATCTTCCTATAATTAAAATTTTACCTATCACCTTCAGGGTATTTATAAGTGTTTCCTCATGTATGATCTCTACATTTATTGGTTTTTTTAAAGATTTATTTACTTACTTGAAAGTCAGAGTTACACAGAGAAAGAGAGGTAAGGAGAGAGAGAGGTCTTCCATTTGCTGGTTCACTCCTCAGTGTAATGAGGCCATACCTGTGTAGATCCAAAGCCAGGAGCCAGGAACTTCTTCCAGGTCTCCCACGTGGGTGCAGGGACCCAAGAACTTGGGCCATCTTCTACTGCTTTTCCAGGCTATAGCAGAGAGCTGGATCAGAAGAGGAATAGCCGGACTCAAACCAGCGTCCATATGGGATGCTGGCATTGTAGGCAGGGGCTTTGACCACTAAGCAACAGCTCCAGCCCCTCTACATTTAATATTAACTGCATTCTTTAACTTTTATTTCCTTTGCTACTAGTTTTCTATATATTTAAGGGCTTATTTTTACTTTAAGAAGAACAATATTTTTCTATGAATAAATTTCTAAATCTTTATAGCATATTAATTTATTATTTGAAATTATTGTAACATAATTTAGGATTTTTCATTTCTACTATAATTATCAAACTAAGAGAGGTTTATGTCTTCTTTGCCAATTATTATACCTCAAATAGCACATCACTTTCCTTATTGTGGTGGCTCAAATAACTCTTGCATAATAGTATAATATGAAACAGTGCAGGAGATATCAGGCATTCTCGCCCTCTTTTTTAATTAAAGGTAAAAATATCTCTGGTGTTTCTCTGTAAGTATATTGTCATTTTAGGGACTAATCTAGAAAGATTATAGAAAGATAAAAATATAGATACAGAGACATATATTAGCATATCAAGAAAAGATTCATCAATTCTTGAGCATTTGTGTAAATCAAAATTTGACCTCTACTTTAATAGAAGTGCACTTCAGGATCTCTAGAAATAGAGGTTTGCATTTGATCTAGTGGTGAAGATGTTTCTTGAGATGCCCACATGCCATATCAATGGGCTTGGATTCTAAAGCCAGCACTGTTGACCATTCTAGCTTCTTACTAATGCACACCCTAGGAGGCAGCAAATGATGGCTCAAGTAGTTGGATCCCTCAGCATCCCATATGGGTGCCAATTGTGTCTTGGCTGCTCTGCTTCCAATCCATTTCCCTACTAATATGCCTAGCAAAGCAGTAGTACATGGCCCAAGTGCTTGGGTCCCACACTCATAGGGGAGATCTGAAAGAATCTCCTGGCTTCTGGCTTTGATCTGGCCCCACCTGGCCATAGAAGCCATTTGGGGAGTGATAAAGTGGATAGAAATCCTCTCTCTCTTTCTCTCCCCCCAACTCTCTCTCTGTAACTCTGCCTTTCAAATAAATAGATCTTAAAAAAAAAAAAAAATGAAGAGTTGGGTCGCTACCACCCATATTGGATACTGGAACTGGGTTCCCAGATCATGGCTTCAGCCTGGCCCAGCCAGGGATATGTTGGCCAACTGGGGAGTGAATCATAGGCTATGACATCTCTTACTGTCTATCTATGTCTTTCTGACTTTCAAATTAAAAAAATGAGTAAGTAAATATGCAAGCATGACTAGAATTAAAATGTAATAATAATATAAGTGCATTCCTTGAATTGGTGCATTATAGTAATGGTTTTTCCAATATTGAACCACCTTGCACTTGTGAAATAAATGCCACTGAGTTACACTATAATGTTGTCCTAATATAAGATTGGATTCAATTTGTTTATATTCAACACTTGTATATCAAAGTGATATTGATCTCGCCTTTACATTTTGGTACTACTTATACACACATATATGTAGATTTATTTGAGATTTAAGCATTAGTAATACACTTATTTATTTAAAGAATTAACAAATTTTCTCATTTTCAATGCTATGTAGTATTTTATGAAGAATTTGAACTATCTGATCATTGCAATTAAAAACTACTTTATGAAAATATCTGGCACTGGTCTTGTTTAGTGGGGTGATTTCTTCAAACTCTTTTCATTTTTTATGGAAATTTGACTGTTCAAATTTCTACAGGGTTAGTTTCAATAAAAAGCTATTTCCCTGGAAAACTTTTCATTTCATCTAGATTTTCAAAGCTACTTATATGTACTTGTAAAGTAGGCACTTAGAATTTATTTTAATGCCCATTCTATAAATGGACTTTTTTCCTTTAACACTCTTTCTCTCTCTTCCACCCCTCATTCCTTATCTCATGCCTTCTTTTCATTTTGATCAAATTAACTAGGGAAGTTTTTAAAAGAAATAAATTTTGATAGATAGGCTGACTTTTTTTCACTCTCTAGAATTTTATGATTTGTCTTTATTTCCTTCTTAGTGTTTTCTTTCAATTTATTTATTATTCTCTTTCTATATTTTATCTGAAAATACCTCATTTATTTTCATCATTTCATTATTACCTATGGAACTACTTAGAGAAATATATTATCCTTTGATCACTCTTCTAACTATCATACATTCTATTATTTTCATTAATCTGATATTTCCATTTGTGTTTTCCCATTCACCAAGAGCTGTTTGATGGAATTCATTTCTACTTTTCACTGTTCTGTTGAATTGTTAGTCTTTCATGGTTTAGCAATTTTTCACTATTTCTGGTGAGATATTAAAGTCAACAATGAGTAGGGCCCCTTATTTCTATTAATTTATGACATCACCATCAGTGTCATAGAAAACTCAAATAGATTTTTCTCATGAAATAATTTTTACTGATTCCAGTAAAAAAATGTTTGGCTTGCTTTGGAAGAGAATGGTTTTCTTTTCTACTAGCAACTTTTATAATATTGGCTAATTATTTGTCCCTAATTTCCTTTTTTTACTATTCTTTATATAAAAGTTATTAACCCATAATATTTTGAAATCTTTAGAAGTCATGCTCAGACTCCATTTATATTTTTGTATTTATAATTGTATAATATAATTTATTTATTTATAACATGTAATTATATTTTTTAAAATTTCCTTTTCATATCCCAAGCATCCAAATTCCTTTCCTTTCACCACTCAATTTGTCACCAGACATATTATCTTTGGGAAAAACATCTTTAAAGAATAGTTTCTTTTTCACTTCAGAGAGAAGTGTGCTGGTTTCTTAAATTGCAATATTTTATTGGAATACATAAGCTGTAGAATAACAAACTTTGATATTTTAAAACTAACTAACTGAGCACCAAAGGGGAAACTTGTTGAAATGAAATGGACACTATGAGAAACAGTGACTTGATCAGCTCTTGTCCTGACAGTTGATGTACAATGTAATACTATATCCATTTTAGTATTTTTTTTGTTCTAGTACCATTGGTTGAACTCTAATTAACACACAATTATTCTTAGGTGTTTATATTTTAACTGAAAAGTGATCCCTGTTAGGAATTTGGAAAACATTATGCTGAGTGAAATAAGCCAATCCTAAAGGGACAAATACCACTTGTTCTCCTTGATAGGTGACAACTAACTGAGCACCAAAAAGGAAACCTGTTAAAGTGAAATGAACACTAGGAGAAACGGTGACTTGATCAGCCCTCACCCTGACTGTTGATGAGCAGCTTAATATGTTATCCCTCTTAGTATTTTTTTTTGTTTGTTCTACTTAATATTTTTGGTTGAATACTGTAATCAATACACAATTCTTCTTATGTGCTGAAACTTAACTGAAAAGTGATCCCTGTTAAATATAAGAGTGGGAATAAGAGAGGGAAGAGATGTGCAATTCGGGACATGCTCAAGCTGACTTACCTCAAACGGTAGAGTGAAAAACATACCAGGGGATTCCAATTCAATCCCATCAAGGTGGCATGTACCAATGCCATCTCACTAGTCCCAGTGATCAATTTCTGTTCACAATTGATCCTAATGATAGGACTAAGAACCAAAGGGATCACATAAACAAGAATAGTGTCTGCAAATACTAGCTGATAGAATCAAAAAGGGAGAGAATGATCCAACATGGGAAGTGATATACACAGCAGACCCATAGAATGGCAGATGTCCTAAACAGCACTCTGGCCTCAGAATCAGCCCTTAAGGCATGCAGATCCGGCTGAAAAGCCCATGAGAGTATTTCAGGCATGGAAAGCCAAGACACTCTAGGAAAAAAAAAAAAAAAAAAAAAAAAAAAAAAAAAAAAAACTAAATGAAAGATCTCCACGAGTGAGATCCCAGTGGAAAGAATGGGCCATCAAAGAAGGAGGTACCTTTCTCTGAAGGGAGGAGAGAACTTCCACTTTGACCATGGCCTTGTCTAAATATGATCAGAGTCGGTGAACTCAGGGGGCTTCCATAGCCTTGGCAGCTCATGACAAGAGCCTAGGGTGATTACTGAGGCCATAAAGAAGAGTGTCAATTTGTTAAGTCAACAACAGGAGTCACTATGTACTTCCTCCTCATGTAGGATCTTTGTCCTTAGTGTGCTGTACATTGAGATTTAATGCTATAACTAGTACTCAAACAGTATTTTTCACTTTATGTTTCTGTGTGGGAGCAAACTGTTGAAATCTGTACTTAATATATGCTAAACTGATCTTCTGTATATAAAGAGAATCGAAAATGAATCTTGATGTGAATGGAAGGGGAGAGGGAGTGGGAAAGGGGAGGGTTGCAGGTGGGAGGGATGTTATGGGGGGGAAGACATTGTAATCCATAAGCTGTACTTTGGAAATTTATATTCATTAAATAAAAGTTTAAAAAAAAAGATGTATTCATTTATTTGAATGAGTTCAGAGAGAGAGAGAGATTTTCCATATCTTGGTTCACTTCCCAAATAGCAACAATGGCTAGAGCAGGGCCAGGCGAAAGCCAGGAGCTTCTTTTGGATCTCCCACATGGGTGCAGGGGCCCAAGCATGTGAGCCATCCTCCCCTGCTTTCCTCAGGTGCATTAGCAGTGAGCTGGTTCAGAAGTGAAGCAACCAGAACTCAAAAAGGCACCAGTACGAGATGCTGGTGTCACAGGCAGCGGCTTTACCCTCTATGCCAAAATGCTGGTCCCTACAAAATCTGATTTTACAAAGCTGCAGGAAATGTGAATAACACATTTCTCTTTTTCCATATGTGTATTATTTAATTTTTTTCATAGTTTTTTAAAAAGTATTCTAAATCCCTGAATGAGTCCATCATTGTTACCTGCAGTACTATATTGTTGGTATTAAGCAGATAAACCCTAACTTACAGAGGCTACAACAAGCTCTTGTATCAAAACTCTGTGTTTATTAAACATTGCTTGTTGTTACTTTTGTCTATCAAGGTACTATGGCTGTAAGTATCCAATCTATATATTTTTGAGCATTAAATTCATGTATTATTCAAAGTAATGGGTGTGTAATAGAGTAATTGGAAGTATTCAGAACTTCGGCTGAAGTGTTGACTTTTAATTTGTTTAAAACATTATGTTTTTTCAGCTAAAGAAAATATCATTATAGTTTTCTTGCCCACATGATTTTGTAAGTTTAATATCCTCTTGTAATAAAAGATTTTTTCACTATTTGCCCTCACTGAGAAATATGTTTACATCACTAAAAAATACATAGCAGTAATTTTACAAATAGATTGCTATTAATAAAATAATATTAAAACAGCATTTTTCCATTAAAATAATGCTACGTTTAAATTAAAATGTCTGATCCTGAAGTAATATGCAGGAAGGCAATGGATTCTGTTAATCTCATTAGGAAAATGTGATTTATAAATTGGTTACCAGAAGTTAAAATACTACAATTTTTCTGCTCTAAGTTCCTTTATTTCCTGGACTCCCCAAAAACTGCTAACCCATTAAAAAAGGATACTGCCAGGAAAACAATTTGGGAAATTCTATATGAAAAACTAAATAATAATATTATTTCAAAAACTCCTTTAAAATTTGTAACCTCTTATAGTTTGTTATCTCAAGGTAGCACTTTTTTTCAGAACAGATTGTTGTTGCAATTTAATCCACACTCTTGGTAAACTTATTTCAATAAACATGTTTTTACTTCTTTATATCTTTTGCTTAATTACCTTCTTATTTTAAGAGAGATCTATAATATAGAACTTGATAATATACTCCAGATGTCTTCCATTTGATGATATTGTTCTGAATGTATAACCGAGTTAACAGTTCTGTTATGTCTGAAAAACCATTTAGCAAAGAGCAGTTTCATAAAGTGGAGTATTCACTCTACTCTCATGCAATGGCAAAGTTGGAAAGAAATTTTAAAATAGTCATTAACAATGTGTCACCTGCATACACAGAAATGAATGCTTCTTTTTACATATGTGTTTATACCTATAACCATGCTAACCTCTTCTCTGAACAAAATAAAAATGAAATAATGATGTTCTGATATCTGATGGGATATTAAATAGATAAATTCCAATTTATAAATTTTTCATCCCTTCTGATAGCAGTCATAAATTGTATCCTTGGCCTAACACAACTTTGATATCCAAATCTCTAACTTCTAAGCTTGTCAATAGTTTTTCAGAGTCTTGGTATATTTTTTTTTCA
The DNA here is from genome assembly GCF_051225735.1 of Oryctolagus cuniculus. Taxonomy (NCBI): domain Eukaryota; kingdom Metazoa; phylum Chordata; class Mammalia; order Lagomorpha; family Leporidae; genus Oryctolagus; species Oryctolagus cuniculus. Next base: position 60,382,581 of record NC_142874.1, on the reverse strand, counting down.
CAAGTTACTCATTTAGGGCTGGACATTTGGCTCATTGGTTATGCCAAATGCATCCTACATCAGCGTGCCTAGGTTTGGTACCAGGGCTGGCTCCTGACTCCAGATTTCTGCTAATGCACACCCTGGGATGCAAAAAATGATGGCTCAAGTAGTTGTGTTCCTGCTGCCCACATGAGAGGCTTGAATTGAGTTCCCTGCTCCTGGCTTTGGCTCCCTAGCCATTGCAAGCAATTGGGAAGTAAATCAGTAAATAAGAATGCAGGTTCTCTCTCTCTCTCTCTCTCTCTCTCTCTGTCGCTCCCCCTCTTCGTGGAGGAGCAACACAGGACCCTGCGCTGTTCTTTCGTCTGCTCGGCCCTCCCCGGGTTTGCTGCTGGTTCTTCCCGGGTTGGCTACTATCCCTTCCACCTCCGTGGAAGGGCAGTTCCCCCTGGCCACATTCCCCACTTCCGCAGGGGAGCGGCACACTGCCGGCCGGCTCTTCTCGGGGGGCTGCACAGGCGTTCCCCTTAGATGTTCCCCTTAGATGTTCCTGGTGCATGCCGTCTCTCTCCTCCTTTATAGTCCTCCTCCGCCAATCCTAACTCGGCTGCCCACACGCCGAGTACGCTGCTCTCCAATCAGGAGCAAGTCCTACAGTTTATTGGTTGAACTGGAGGCAGCTGTGCGGAAGCTGTTTACTTCTCTCCCAGCGCCATATTGTGGGAGAGCAGATGCATAGAATAAGTCTTAATTCCAGCAACTCAGTCCAGTCCGGGCTGCTCCCCACATCTCTCTAATAAATAATTTGTAAATTGCTCATTTAATAATACATTTTTATCAGTTGCTTTAACTGATATGATATTTTCAGTAAATCATCATCATCATTTTACCAGTCTCTGTGTTATGCACAAAGAACACAGAAGATTAAAGCGTATTCTTGGTATAGCAGAGGGAGAAAAACATAGAAACAATGGACCACATGAATTCATGAAGCAATAAAATAGTGGATTTAGTAGTTGAGTTTATATCATTCCTGTTTGAAAATTCTTGGAAAACTAATAAAAAAATAAGAGGGAAGGAGGGAAGGAGGGAGGGAAGGAGGGAGGGAAGGAGGGAGGGAGGGAGGGAGGGAAGGAAGGAAGAGACTATTCTAGATTCTAGTCTTTAACAAATCTTGAGCCACAAAGCCTCATAGTTGATCACATGCATTGTTATTTCTCTTTCAGTCACACTGATTTATTTACTCTTTTTTAAAAATTTATTTATTCATACAAAAGATAGAGAAAGAGAGGGAGAGTCAGAGAGAGCCTCCATCTATTGGCTCACTCCACAGATGGCCAAAAGGCCAAGGCTGGGTCAAACTGAAGCCAAGAGCTTGGAGCTTCATCAGGGTCTTCCATGCGGGTGGCAGGAGCCCTAGCACTTGGGCCATCCTCCCTGCCTTTCCCAGCCCACCAGCTGGAAGCACAGCAGACAGGACAGGAACAGGCACCACAGAAGATGCCAACATCAGCATTTGTGGTGGCTTTACCCACCACTCCTCCAATACCAAGAGCCCTCCATACTCTTTCTTAAATCCTCATGCATTTTCCTGACTCACGGTTTCTCGTTGATTCCTTCTTCTAGGGCAACTTTTTTTCTCCCAGATATATTCTTGGCCAGATCACAGCCTTCAGTTGGGTCTCTGCTCAAAAGTTACCTCTTCCTCATAGAGAACTCTTTTAAGTTCATCCTGTCCATAGCAGCACCCCCAATGGCCCTCATCTTTTCATTCTCCTTGTTGTCTTCAGTGTTGTTGGTCACTAATTCATATTTTTTTCAGTGTTTCTTATGAGTCAGTCCATGGATGTGCATATTTTATTAGGCCAAGGATGTTGTCAGTTCAATTTATTATCATATTCTTACATTCTAAAACATTTTTAGCAAAATCTAAGTGCTCAATATTTTTTGGAAAAGTATGAATATAGGTAATTATATTTTATTATCTTGTCATTCGAGTTAATACAATAAAATAATTAGAAACAAATTGCATGTCTTTAAAATAAGTTGGAAGATACAAGTACTAGGATTGAACATAAATACACAGGGGGAATAGAATGAATAACTGACAATTATGGGGATGTAGTTACAATGTTGGTTTTATATGGGACAGAGAAATGCTTAGTTGGACTTCACAGAACTTCTGCTTTACTATATCACCACTAGCGGCTTAAGGTCAACACAGGTGTAAGTTTTAAATTTCCACTTAAGCAAACGTAAGCCAGTGAAAGTGTCATACAACACCCAGTACATCTTTCATAAAAATACTGAAAGGCAGTACATTCTTTCTACACAATGTATATACTTCTTGTCATTTTTAGAAAATGAACCCCATTCTGGGCACTGCATATTTCCAATAGTTTATTCTTATGTCTGAGAATTAAAGGAACGAGTCTAAAATATATACCATCTTCTAAAATAATATCTATCAACTCAAAAAGGATTTTTGCTATTTCTCTTGAGATATTAACATGCCTTTTGGTAAACATTTCATATGCTTCATTATATCCCTAAGTAGGGACTCTGCTTAGCCTCAAGGAAAACAAGTTGTTAGAAACTGAAGCAATAAATGCCAAGTCAATAAAAAAGATATGAACTATATTTTTGTCAAATTGAGCTTGCATTTTTAATAACACATTTTAAATCACATTTGGTATCCAGCAACTTTTAGTGAAGCTCTATATTCTTAAGCAGATTATGTAAAAATGCTACTTGCATAACATTCTGGGAAGAAGATTTAGAAAGTGTTATCTTCTAAAGATCATTTAAATATAAGAGTATGGAGCAATTATCCAGGGATGCTTAAAACATCAGATGGTGGAAAAATCACCTCATCCTGTTCAATGGGAGCAATCTGGAGGCAAGTAGTATGTGTTGTAATTGTTTTATTATTTTTGGTTGAGGAGAAAATGCTCATCGAAATTTGATTACCTGGATAAGCCTGTATAAGCATTTATCAAGACAAAAAATACAGCTTTGCAAAATGCTACCTATTAGTAAAAGAAGTGCTTAGATCCAATTTGTGTATGATGTCTGAGGACAATTTAAAATTAGACTCTTGGAAACTCTTGACATACTTTTTAAGATTCAAAGATTACATGAAAGAAGACACTCAAAAGAAACTCCTGCTGCATCCACTAAACAGCTGAACATCAGAAAAAATAAGAATTTTTATTCTCAAGCTGCCATGTCTTTGAAACAACCTATAAACATCAAATGGAAAATGTTTTTTGCTGTATTTTACCCTTTCAGACAAATAAAATAATTCCAGGGACACACACACACACAGAGAGAGAGAGAGACTGAATGACCAATCTTTTCAAAAGTGTCTCATCCCCTTAGATAATACAGTCAGAACTCAGCTCCTCTAAATGAATCAAGAATGAATGTACAAATGTGTGCCCAATGTTGGAATAGGTCACTGCAATCTTTCATTCATTCAGCAAATGTTTGAGTGCCTGCAACTTTCTGGTATCCTTCGTAGGCCTATAGGTGCCAGAAAGGACAAAGTAATTAGCAACTCTAACCTTGTGAAGCTTCCATAGTAAATGGTTCTGAGGTTCCACCTTAGCAAATCACCATCCACTGAATATTTCCGTTACCTGTTCTCCTAACTTTCCCGACTTCAGTATTTCTCACATTTCCTTTTGATGCTGTTGTTTCATTTTGTATTACTATTTGTGAGAAACTACTTTAAATTTACTATCATCAGTTTGTCCTCAGAAATCTTGATGGCAATTAACAGCCAAACCTCTACTTGTTCAGTTTTTTGCCTGATGGTAAGAGGTTCAGAAATACATTTGGTTATCTCATACCATGTTACTCATTTATGATTCTTTTTAAGACCTGGAGAAAATAATCTATTCATTAAACTTTGAGACTCTTAATAGTGATGGAATTACATGCTCTATACTTCTTATAAGGGAGATTTATGAAGAGCAATCTGCTTGGAATGGTAGGCTAGGAGACATGTTTTTAACTGCTTTTGCCTTCTGTCTAACCAAATATGCATGGACACTAGCACTATTCATGCAAAAATCAGTCAATATTTATTACATAAATGTTTAAAGTTTTATTTATTTATTTGTATTTGCTTAAAAAGCAGAGCACTGGAGGGGGGGAGTGGGAAGAGATGGTGGGAAGAGGGAGGAATCTTCCATTCAGTGGTTCACTTCTAAATAGCCATACTGGTTAAGCTGTGCCAGATCAAATCCAGGAGCCAATAACTCCATGTAGGTGTTTCAAATAGGTGGCAGGAATCCAAATACTTGAGCAGTGCTGCATTGCTCCCCCAGTGCATCCACTAACAGTAAATTAGGTCAGAAGCAGAGATGGGGTTCAAACCTGAATGCTACCATTTCAGATGCTGGCATCCAGGGGGCATCTGAACCAATGTACTGTAATGCCTGCCCCTACAGAAATATACAAACAGGCATAAAACTAGTATAATTGGATGAATTGTAAATAATCTGAACTTTCTCTTCAAATGAGAATTAGTAAGAGTCATTTCCTGGAAATAATATTTTGTATTCTTCTAAAATATGCTTAGGAAAATATCCCATATTCCCATCCTTTTTTACATTAGCTATAATATATAATTGGGAGGACAGCACAAAGATTGGTGGGAAGAAGAGAGAAATTCAGATTTTGGTTGGATTTTAAACATTTTATTTTTGATTTACCTACTTACAGGCCCAGTGGAAAACTAGGTGGAAATGTTCATGCTTTAGAAAACTTAAAGTTAATAAGGACTTGTGAACTTGTAGATGGCACTTAAAGTTCTGAATGAGCATCATGAGGTAGGGGATGTATAGAGAAACGGTGGTTTGCCTCCTGGACTGATTGGTGGGTAGAGAGCTAGAGAGAAACTAGCATAGAAAAAGAGGTGAAAAGTTTACCATGGCAGAAGGATTGCCTAAAGGAGGTTGTAATGTCACTGGAACCCCAAAAGAAGGGAAGAGTGACCTACTAAGTCAGGAAGTGAGAATTAGAGTTCACAATGTGGAGATTGTGCTAAGCCTGCCTAGAATGCTTGCATGTGCCTTGGAATCAAAGCTTGATTCGAGATTGATTTAGGAAGAAGAAAAAGAAGCTGGAAGGCAGTAAGTACACATAACTCTTCAGAATATTGTAGTTTAGTCATTTATACAGATTGAATTTTCCTCTACAAATGGGAGTTAATCATTGTTTCCTGGATAAATTCTATAATAATTTGAATAAATTTAGGAATAATATTCCATAATCTTTGCCATAGTACTCCATTGTTTACTAAGGAAAAATTATTTATTTCTAAAACAAATACAACTGTTTTTTAAAAAGATTTATTAATTTATTTATTTGAAAGTCAGAATTACAGAGAGGGAGGGGCCGAGGCAGAGGCAGAGAGATTGAGAGAGAGGACTTCCATCCAGTAATTCATCCCCCAATTGGCTGCAACAGCCAGAGCTGAGCCAGGTCGAAGCCAGCATCCAGGAACTCTGTCCAAGTCTCCCATGTAGGTACAAGGACTCAAGAACTTGGGCCATTCTCTGCTGTTTACCCAGGCACATTAGCAGGGAGCAGCCAGCAGTGAAATCAGAGTCCATATAGAATGCCGGCACCACAGGCGGAGGCCCTACGCACTATGCCAGAGCCCTAGACCTAAATATGACTATTTTATATGGGTTTCATATTAAGTGCATCATTCAAGTGCAAATAGACTGTTGTCTTCAAACACCACTAAACCTTTCAGACACATCTTAAAAGTAGAACAGAGTGTCAAATTGTTAAGTCAACAACAGGAGTCACTGTGCACTTACTCCTCATGTAGGATCTCGGCCCTTAATGTGCTGTACATTCTGATTTAATGCTATAACTAGTACTCAAACAGTATTTTTCACTTTGTGTTTCTATGTGGGTGCAAACTGTTGAAATCTTTACTTAATATATACTAAACTGATCTTCTGTATATAAGAGAAATGAAAATGAATCTCGATGTGAATGGAAGGGGAGAAGGAGCGAGAAAGGGGAGGGTTGCGGGTGGGAGGGAAGTTATGGTGGGGGGGAAGCCATTGTAATCCATAAGCTGTACTTTGGAAATTTATATTCATTAAATAAAAGTTTTTAAAAAAAAAAAAAACTAAAAAAAAAATAGAACAGAGAAACAGAGACAGAGATCTTCCATGTGCTAGATCACTCCCTCAAAGCCTCTAACAGCCATGGATTGGCCAGGTTTGGAACTAGTAGTTGAGAATTCTGAGTCTCCCCTGTGAGTATTATGGATTCAAGTGTTTCAGCTATACCTGCTGCCTCCCATAGTGTGCATTACTAGCAAGCTGGAATCAGAAGCCGAGACAGGACTTGAAACCAGGCATTTCAATAAGGAATGTTAGTGTCCCAAGCAGCATATTAACTGCTGCACCAAATGCCTGCCTCATAACTAAACTTTGTAACTGCAAGCCTAGTGCACGGATCTTGTAAAAATGCAGTTAATCATGTTTCCCCATTTGCAAAAAGAAAAAAAAAAAAAACTACTGACAATTTTCTTGCACAAAACAAGTATGTAAATATCAATTATTTGGCAGTTCTATAATCAATTATTTGGCAGTTCTATAATAAAAATTCCAAATCATACAAAAACATACTTTCCTTATTCCACTTTTTGTTTCCTTTGAGTCTTTTTAGTGTTTATTTGGAAAGAAGAGTTTTCTATTCAAAACTTTTAAAAATCAATTACAAAACGGGGATTTCAATTTATAAGTCAACTCTGCAGTTGTAAAATAGTTGAATTTGGAAATAAGCTTGACATTCAAACCTCATAGTATTGGTTCCATTCCTGCTTACCAGAGAGATGTAATCCTCACAAAAGTACTATTTGATCCCAAGGAAGGGAAAAAATATAATAGATTGCCCCTCCACATGAAACCATAAAACAGAGTTCTGGGTTGCTGCCATTCAAATGAATAGAAACCGGCAGCAATTCTAACACCTATCCAGTTTCAATTTTGTAACATCTGCAGGCATCATTCTGGAAATGGTAAACACTTTAATGGTCAGGCCCTGTACACTTATGCATTACTATTTCCAGTATTATCCCCTATTTCTATCTGGAAAGAGAAACTAAAAGGTGACAGATTGCTGTGAATGAGATGAAAGGAGATGCCATTTGCATTCCTTTCAGCAGCAGCAAACTTGCTACTTTCCCATTCCTTTGTTGTCCTTCATAGCTCTCTCTTATTGCTTTAGAAAATTCAGGAGCCAGACACTACATTTTGATAATGCAGCTAGGACGCCAAATCGCAGACCATGAATTGATTTAGAACAACAAAAAACTTTATAATTACAGTCCATCTCTTCCTTTTACATACAGATCTATTCTGACTGAATTAAGTTCAAAGCCTCACCTTCTCTGAAAATTGAATTTTATAGATATAAAAAAACCTTAAGTGTCCAGTACACACCCACCTAAATCTGGAAACGAAGCAACATATTATTTGCTTTATATTAACCTGAGGTTTGATGAACCAAAACCTTACATTTTATTTAGATGCCCTGTATTAAAAAGACAAGTTGATTTCAATAATTTAGTAACCAAACCTAGAAGTTTCATATTTAGAAGATAATTCATTTATGTACTGAATGCATGAATTGCATGAATATGATAATGCAGCCTAGATACATATGTGCTTATTCTGTCTGTTTTTGAAAAAAGGCTAAAAATGAGTCATTTTTATTACTGTGAAATGTACCGTTAAACGTACATCCCACTTCATTCTGTATTGCACAGTTCTCGGCTGCTTGCTAAAGCATCGGGTCTCCTTTGACCAACTAAAGGTGAACTGTTACTACAGGACGAGGGAAATATGACACCATTGTAGAATGTCAAATCAGTAAGTTACAGTTCCAATTATTCTCTATAGGATATTCCTTTCGATTTTAGCAAAAGAAAATCTAAGAGGTATCTAAATATGGCAAGTAATCCTTTATGGGAGGCATAGACATTGGCTAGAGCCATAATTGGAAGTTTATTTAAAATGAAGATATAAAATATAATTTTTAGAGATGTATTTCCATGATTGCTCTGGTCTTTGATTTCGAAGGAACACATGTACTTCCTGTCAAAAACAAATTTGCTTGAATGAGAATTAGAAAATTAGCAGAATTTAGCATACTGGATCAGCTCTATATTCTACAAATTTAAAACCATGTATAAATAATTTTGTAATAGGTTTTATATGATGATTCGTACAATTGCTAACTGTGGTTAAATATGCCTGCTTTCTTGTTAGTATATTTTCGGTATCTAGATGTAGAAGTGGAGTAGTTAACCTAAAGGTAGAACACTGAAACTCTGGCTCGTGGTTATCCATGTTTGCATTTTAAGTATTGCATTAGTTACCTTTAGTAGCAAAGACTATTCAGATTTGATCTTACTGAGACTTTTATAAAGTAATTAACACAGTAAAAGTAAATTTTTTTTTAACATGTGATCAATTTGCCTGAAATTCTGCTTTTAAACATCACACATTCTGATTGATGACATATTTCTTTGTAGGGTTTTTCCTTGGATTTATTTGAAGTGGTCATGTGTATTTTAGTTGAATAGGGAAAGTTGAAGCATTTCAGAATAAGGAATATTTCTCCACCATTTCCAAAAAAAGAAAAAGAAAAAAAATGTGACTGCCTGTGAGGTGCCCTGTTGCATTGCTCCTGGCTGGAGCACCTTTCTGTCTGCATTGCTAGGAGGAAGCCGGAGTCACTCTGCCAGCAGTTTGGTCTTGGGGAACTGTGTTCCGTTTCTGCTTTTGTTATTTTGGATCGCCATTCTCCCAATCTTTTTTGTCTTCCATCCTCCCTGAAAAAAAGAATAGAAAAGAAAAGAAAAGAAAAGAAAAGAAAAGAAAAGAAAAGAAAAGAAAAACAATTGAATGAAGCCCAAACTGCCTATTTCTGATGTAGGCAATATTTGTTTTCATACACAGCTCTGAGAATTAATTGCCAAGCAATTCAGGGAAAGAAAAAGCAGCAGTGGCCATTTCTGTGACAGTTTTCAGTCATTTGAATATTTAGATTGATTGGTGGGATTACAATAGTGTCATTTATTCAGTATGTGTTTGGATAAAGTATGAAACAAGTCCAATAAATCTTGTCCCAAATAAAAATAGCAAGACTTCTATTGCAGATAAAAATAGAGTATCCCTTCAATTCACATCTGATCCTCAGTTACATATAAAAATGTACGTTTCATCCAATATATCATTTTAAAAATGAAAAAGTTCACTTTCAAAATTGTGTTTAAATTATCTTCAAACATGAGATAGTCCACACAAATCTAATTTTATTTTGAAATGTTATTGTTCCTACAAATACTAAATAATGCTATCCCTTTCCACCTAAGATATCCCTAAACTATTCAGACCATTGCAGGTAAATGGACACACACTATTATTAGCTAAAGAGTTAAGTTAGTAAATGGATTTTTATATGTCATTCAATATCCCCAAGTCAGCTGCACAGTTTGCTGCAAAATGCATTTTATTTTATTATGATAGGTTAAAATGATCTTCTTCATAGGAAAGGAAATGATGCAGCGATGTTAATAAGTTATTTTAACTGGGCTCATAAGCAACATAAGAAATTGCAAACCTCAAGTGCTCCTTGAACTTTATACAGTAGTGTTTATTTGTTTGTTTTAATTTGGCTGACTATGAAAATTCGTTGGAGTATCTGTTAATAAAAAAGCCACTGATATTTATGATAGACTCCAGAACAAATAAGTAAGAATCTCTGGTTGTGTAGTCGGATAATTACAATCTAAAATGTTCCCTAGGTAATTCTACCTTCAGGCAGTTTGAACAATTTTGTTTTTAAAAAAAGGGGGTTGTGGTGATAGATTGACTTTCTACACCTAACATTATTTGCATATGAGGTGTGGTATAAAGATCAAAGAGCAACTAGAATAATCAGTTAAACATTTTTATTGAAGTTTTAGGTGATCTATTTTCCATGTGATAGTATTTCCAAATAGTTTCATGATTCGCAAAATGTAAACCTAAGGTTTATATCCCCAAAAATGAAAAAGGCAGAATTCAAGCTTAATATGTATATGACTACTTTATGTACATCCATGTGTTTGTTGACACAGGTACAGTGGAATATATCTATCTGTCTTTCAAGTGATTGATCTAACAACATATAATGAGACATATAGGACACATAGAATAATACATTGATATTATAATAAACATTATATTTTTATTTCTAAAATTTTTGTTTCTATAATTACATGTGAAAATTTATGTTATTCTTGAATCTGATCTGCACATTCATCTAGATATGAACCAATATTTAGGATCTTGAAGACACTTTGTAAAGTTAGATATATAGATCATGTTTTCTACCACAATAGGCATGTCCTATAACACATCTGTATCCCTCAAAATCTCTACATAGGTTCATTAGCTAAGGTATCATTACCTTAGAGTAATGGAGACAGCCAGAGACACTTGAAAATTAGATTTCTTTCTCAAAATATTTGCTACATTGATGGCAATATATTAGTTTGCTAAGCCTGCAAAAATACTAGAATGGGTGACTTAAAAAAACAGGATAGTTTCAGGAGAGTGGGTTTATTATGAACAAATAATTTCAGAACCTGCCATAGTTTGTCAGCATCATCAAGAGAACTTTCTTTAAACAAAAAGATTTATTTATTTATCTATTTATTCATCTGAAAGGCAGTTACAGAGAGAGAGAGAGAGAGAGAGAGAGAGAATGAATTTGATTTGCCATCTGCTTGTTTACTCTCCAAATCACTGCAGCTGCCAGAGCCGGGCCAATCTGTACGTTACCAGGAACCAAGGGCTTCTTCTGCATCTCCCACATGGGTGCGGGGGACCTACTACCTGAGCGATGTTCTGCTACTTTCCCACATGCATTAACAGCTGGGATTCGAACCAGAGCACATATGGAATGCTTGCACCTCAGGATCTACTACACACCACAGGACCATTCAAAGATTTCAGAGTAAGAGAGTGATAGGCTCCATTTAGAAATGCTTTTATATGAATCCATAGTGACATTATGCATGAGTGGAAATCAGTTGGGAACTTTAAAATGAAAAAAGATCCAAACAATGCTTAACTTTCACTTAAAACTATTAGAGCAGGAGGAGAAATTTAACCTAGTGTGTTAGGTGTCTGCATCTCACATCAGAGTTCCCGGGTTCAACCTCTGACTCAGGCTACTGATTCCAGCTTCCTGTTAATTCCGACACTGGGAAGCATCAGTAACGGCTCAAATAAATGTTTTTTTGCCACCCATGTGAAAGACTTGGGTTGCTTTCTTGGTTCCTGAATTTGGCTCTGGACCAACACTGGCATTTTTTGGGCATTTGGGATATATGTTAGCAAATGAGAACTCTCCCCCAACCTAAACCCCTTTTCTCTCTTTCCCTCAGATAACATGAAAATAACTTAGCACCACAGAATTGTAAATTAAGAAATTATTTTGAAATGTATCTATTTCATCTAAAACAGTAAATCCCAGTATGTAACATCTATGAAATACCGTGTGACTCTCATTTTCAAAAATTATGTCATATACCATAACGCAAGGATATCTACTGTGATTTTAGTTTGTTTTAGGTCTACTCAAGTTTTTTCTTAAAAAAGTTCTTACACTGATTTCAAATCTTTCTCACATTTGTTTCTATTGATCCTGATTCTGCTGCTTCCATGACGAGCTTCAGAGCTACATTCCCACACAAAGTAGTAATATAAATCATTGAATAACCAAAAAATAGTTTGCATGCATGAATGTAGAGGAGACAAAAAATAATTTTGCTAAAGGGTCCAACATTTAGACCTTGCCTTGTGTTTGTCCTCAGGTGCAACTTTTCTCAGCTATGTTGTACACATAGTTTTTTCACCCAATACTGATGCCATCTGACTTTTTTCCTTTGGTTTGATTGCATGCTTTGGGCACTGCCATTTGCTTGATTATCTTATACCAAAATCATGCAAAGCTAGGCCCCAAATTTCTCTTAACCTCCAAAATACCAATATCACCAATTAAAATCAAACAAGTCATCCATTTCCTTTGTATTTGCATTTCTTTGGGAACCTCAAACCTCCCTGGAGTCTCCCAGCTACTGAACTAAACAGAACTTCTGTTTTGAGCAGGCATCTACTCAAAACTAATCTTCAAAATTTGCTTCCACCTGTTCTATCCTGCCCCTGACTACCATCATGTGAATGAAGGTAGTGACTCTTTGGCAGTCAGCTAAGGGCTCTCTCTGGAGTAGCACTAATTTTATATTAAGGAATTACTGAAAATTCAGAATCTCAGATCGGACTCAAATCCTCGTGAACAAGAGTCCCCGTTTTAACAAAAAGCCCAGGTGATTGGCATGCACATCAAAGGCTGGGAAGCTCTGCTCTTCCAGGGAATACTGTGTTCCTCTGCAGCTTGCGCACCTCTGCTAACTCTGTGGACTGACTCCTAGATGCCTATGTGGCTGCCCCACATCTCTAACCACACACCACAGACATAGCACCTGTTTCAAATACTGGTTCTCAAATATTTGAAAATACCGTCCTGTCTGTTTAGTTATTCTTTTCTAAGATCAAACCTGTTCAGTTCCTCCAATAATTTCTCATGCAAGGCTTTTCAGATATCATCAAATCTTAGCCATTTTCATTTCTAAGATTTCTAGCTTGCCAATATCAATAGCAAATAGCAAATATCTAGAACAAACTACAAAGTATTTATTGCACAAAATATCTGCAATATAAGTATCCCACTCAGTGGAAGATACCGCTGAGAGGTAAATGCAAATGGAGACAGGCATGGCCAATTACACATTATCTGTGTGCTCATGTCTTAATAAAGTTGAGGAATCAATTCAGTTTTTAGCTTTTCTCGAAGAAGTGCAACCCAAAAAGACACAGAATGATGAATGCTGACCTCTTAAAATCACGAAGGTGTGAATGTAACCAAAATTATTAATACAAGGATGTGATTAAGGAGGTCTCTATCAATGAATCACAGTGACGGGCACTATTCTAGATTTACCTGCAGCAGTGAAAAATGAAGTCATTAGTGAAAATCAAATGCAAATATCATCAGAGTCTGGAACATTTCTCTTTACACATTAAAAAAGACATTTCAAACTTGCAGAGAGGTACACACTTCAATTTTAAAGTATATCTTTATAGCAAATACATATTTCATAAAAATTGTACAGGATTTGGAATCCTAAAGTTCGTTTTTTTAAATATCTTGTTTAAGCACAAGATATTGAAAAGGCATGTAAAAATCTAAAGTGAAACTTTAAAATAGTAGACATACTAATATTATAGTTTTCAATTAATTATATTCTACATAGATGATGGATTTGTGACAGGCAGAAAAATAAATAATACATCAGATTCTAAAATGCTTCCTTTTTGTCAACTATTGATGAAAGCTTTGGCTAACACATTTTATAGGTAACTATTTTTATTTAAGTGTGATACATAAAATTGATCATTTTTCAAGTAGAAAACTAAGTTGAATTTAGTATATTCACAATGCTTTCACTTTCCCTTTTATCTAGTTCCAAAGTATTTTCGTCACCAGCAAAGGAGATCCCATGCTCATTAAGCAATTTATAAATATTCAGCTTCCTCCTCTTTCCAGTAGCAGGCAAACACTGACCGACCTTCTTTCTGTGTCTGAATTTACCTATTCAGGATGTTTCAGATAAGTGGAATAATAAAAGATGTGAATAACACATTTGAAACAAAATTGAGTAAATGAGTTGTTTATTATTACAATATGGCTGTACTTCAGCATTAGAAAGGTATAGAAAGAGGACAATTTTGAGCCCTTGTCTTGTAGACAAGAGGATATAAGAATAATTTAAAACCAGGAAAAGAAGCATGGAAAGTTTTTACTGGACTTTCTTGGTAACCAATAGTGTCTAAAAGATTACTAAGAAGAAAAATTATGTGAACTGCTGTTTGAAAAGTTATATTTGGAGGAAAACATGAAGAGACTTTTAAGAATTAGAAAGTGTTGTTCAAAGACAGCTGCAATAATCCAGAAGAGAGAACTTCCTCACCCTTGTATGTCCTTGTGTGTACCTTTCTTTAGATAGTACCTTTCTTTAGATAGTGACTCAATTTCTAAGTCGTGCCATTCTTACCTTTTTGCTTCTTTGATATATTCCTTACCTAACTTAAAGCCTCTGTTGCACTGTGATTTTGACTGGTAGCCTTCTACCAAAATCTTTACTGAAAGCTATGATAGATCAAGTTCTGCAATGTCTCTTTAAAGTTTAATTTGATTTGGCAGGCGCTGCGGCTCACTAGGCTAATCCTCCGCCTGCGGCGCCGGCACACCGGGTTCTAGTCCTGGTCAGGGCGCCGGATTCTGTCCCGGTTGCCCCTCTTCCAGGCCAGCTCTCTGCTGTGGCCAGGGAGTGCAGTGGAGGATGGCCCAAGTCCTTGGGCCCTGCACCCCATGGGAGACCAGGAGAAGTACCTGGCTCCTGCCATCTGATCAGCGCGGTGGGCCGGCCACAGCATATTGGCCGCGACAGCCATTGGAGGGTGAACCAAGGGCAAAAGGAAGACCTTCCTGTCTGTCTCTTTCTCTCTCACTGTCCACTCTGCCTGTCAAAAAAAAAAAAAAAAAAAAAAAAAAGGAGTATTTGATTAAAATATTTGGATGCTTTGACATTATACCTGCTCCTTACCCTCACTTTGCAGACACAGTGTTTTCTCAATAGCCTGATAAGCAAATATTAGTACAGAATTATTCTGATGAATGTAATTCAGATTAGTTTTTGAAAAGGGAAAAGTAAAGAAAATCAGTTCATTATTCCATACACTAAAAGAAAAATGAAGAAAAAAAAATGAAAAGAAGTAAGAGACATAAACATTGTGTTTAAAAGGAATTTAACAGTTGCTAAGGGAAAATAACTAAAAATGTTTTTGTAAATTTAATAACTGCTATAAATATAGAAAAAATCTTAACACCAGGTGAGAAAGTGCATCAGGGATTTCTGAGGGAGAGGGCATAAGATGAATGCAGTAAGAAGAGTTTTATGTGACATCTTGTTTAGCCTGGTTCTTTCTGATACTAAAAAATGCAATCTTTATTTACAGGTTTAGAGAGGACAGCCTCGTTTTTCTTATACTATCATTACAGAACTTTCCTTTTTTTAGTTAATTAATTTATTTGAAAGAGTGATAGAAACAGAGAATCTTTTTTTTCACTGTTAACGTTAGACTTTATTTTTTTAATTTTTACATTTTTAATTTATTTTTTTTTAAACTTTTATTTAATGAATATAAATTTCCAAAGTACGGCTTATGGATTACAATGGCTTCCCCCCCATATGGTCTCTCCTACCCGCATCCCTCCCCTTTTCCACTTCCTCTCCCCTTCCCTTCACATGAGGATTCATTTTCGATTCTCTTTATATACAGAAGATCAGTTTAGCATACATTAAGTAAAGATTTCAACAGTTTGCTCCCACACACACATAAAGTGAAAAATAATAGATGATTTTTTAAATGATGATGAAATCAGATCAGACCTATTGTCATGTTTAATCCCAGTGAGAGTCAAGTTGGGAATTGATAATTTCTTCTTCTTCTTCTTTTTTTTTTTTTTTTTTTTTTTTACAGAAGATCAGTTTAGTATACATTAAGTAAAGATTTCAACAGTTTGCACCCCCATAGAAACACAAAGCGAAATATACTGTTTGAGTACTCATTATAGCATTAAGTCTCAATGTACAGCACATTAAGGACAGAGATCCCACATGAGGAGTAAGTGCACAGTGACTCCTGTTGTTGACTTTACAAATTGACACTCCTGTTTATGGCATCAGTAATCTCCCTATGCACCAGTCATGAGTTTCCAAGGCTATGGAAGCCTTTTGAGTTCACCGACTCTTATCTTGTTTAGACAAGGTTATATTCAAAGTGGAGGTTCTCTCCTCCCTTCAGAGAAAGGTACCTCCTTCTTTGAAGACCTGTTCTTTCCACTGGGATCTCACTCACAGAGATCTTTCATTTAGGGTTTTGTTTTTGTGGTTTCTTTTTTTTTTTTTTTTTTTTTTTTTTTACCAGAGTGTCTTGGCTTTCCATGCCTGAAATACTCTCATGGGCTTTTCAGCCAGATCGGAATGCCTTTAGGGCTGATTCTGAGGCCAGAGTGCTGTTTAGGACATCCGCCATTCTATGAGTCTGCTGAGTATCTCACTTCCCATGTTGGATCACTCTCCCCTTTATTTATTCTATCGGTTAGTGTTAGCAGGTACTAGACTTGTTCATGTGCTTCCTTTGACTCTTAGTCCTTTCATTATGATCAATTGTGAGCTGAAATTGATCACTTGGACTGGTGAGATGGCATTGGTACATGCCACCTTGATGGGATTAAATTGGAGTCCCCTGGTATGTTTCTAACTCTACCATTTGGGGCAAGTCAGCTTGAGCATGTCCCAAATTGTACATCTCTTCCCTCTCTTATTCCTACTCTTATGTTTAACAAGGATCACATTTCAGTTAAATTTCAACACTTAAGAATAACTGTGTGGTAATTACAGAATTAAACCAGTCATATTAAGTAGAACAGACAAAAAAACTACTAAGAGGGATAATGTATTAAGTTGTTCATTAACAGTCAGGGCTATGCTGATCAAGTCACCGCTTCCCATAGTGTCCATTTCACTTCAGGAGGTTTCCTTTTTGGTGTTCAGTCAGTTGTCACCGATCAGGGAGAACATACAGTATTTGTCCCTTTGGGACTGGCTTATTTCACTCAGCATGATGTGTTCCAGATTCCTCCATTTTGTTGCAAATGACTGGATTTCATTGTTTCTTACTGCGGTATAGTATTCTAAAGAGTACATATCCCATAATTTCTTTATCCAGTCTACCGTTGATGGGCATTTAGGTTGGTTCCAGGTCTTAGCTATTGTGAATTGAGCTGCAATAAACATTAGGGTGCAGACCACTTTTTGTTTGCCAATTTAAATTCCTTTGGGTAAATTCCAAGGAGTGGGATGGCTGGGTCGAACGGTAGGGTTATCTTCAGGTTTCTGAGGAATCTCCAGACTGACTTTCATAGTGGCTTGACCAGTTTGCATTCCCACCAACAGTGGGTTAGTGTCCCTTTTTCCCCACATCCTCGCCAGCATCTGTTGTTGGTAGATTTGTGTATGTGAACCATTCTAACCGGGGTGAGGTGAAACCTCATTGTGGTTTTGATTTGCATTTCCCTGATTGCTAATGACCTTGAACATTTTTTCATGTGCCTGTTGGCCATTTGGATTTCCTCTTTTGAAAAATGTCTATTGAGGTCCTTGGCCCATCTCTTAAGTGGGTTGTTTGTTTTGTTTTTGTGGAGTTTCTTTTTTTTTATCTTTTATTTAATGAATATAAATTTCCAAAGTACGACTCATGGGTTACAATGGCTTCCCCCCCCATACCGTCCCTCCCACCCACAACCCTCCCCTTTCCCACTCCCTCTCGCCTTCAATTCACATCAAGATTCATTTTCGATTATCTTAATATACAGAAGATCAGCTTAGTATACCTTAAGTAAGGATTTCAACAGTTTGCTCCCACACAGAAACATAAAGTGAAAAATAATAGATGATTTTTTTTTAAATGATGATGAAATCAGATCAGACCTATTGTCATGTTTAATCCCAGTGAGAGTCAAGTTGGGAATTGATAATTTCTTTTTTTTTTTTTTTTTTTTACAGAAGATCAGTTTAGTGTACATTAAGTAAAGATTTCCATCGTTTGCACCCCCATAGAAACACAAAGTGAAATATACTGTTTGAGTACTCGTTATAGCATTAAGCCTCAGTACAGCACATTAAGGACAGAGATTCTACATGAGGAGTAAGTGCACAGTGACTCCTGTTGTTGACTTTACAAATTGACACTCCTGTTTATGGCATCAGTAATCTCCCTATGCACGAGTCATGAGTTTCCAAGGCTATGGAAGCCCCTTGAGTTCTCTGACTCTTATCTTGTTTAGACAAGGTCATAGTCAAAGTGGAGGTTCTCTCCTCCCTTCAGAGAAAGGCACCTCCCTCTTTGAAGACCTGTTCTTTCCACTGGGATCTCACTCACAGAGATCTTTTTGCCAGAGTGTCTTGGCTTTCCATGCCTGAAATACTCTCATGGGCTTTTCAGCCAGATCCAAGTGCCTTTAGGGCTGATTCTGAGGCCAGAGTGCTATTTAGGACATCCGCCATTCTATGAGTCTGCTGAGTATCTCACTTCCCATGTTGGATCACTCTCCCCTTTATTTATTCTATTGGTTAGTGTTAGCAGATACTAGACTTGTTTATGTGCTCCCTTTGACTCTTAGTCCTTTCATTATGATCAATTGTGAACTGAAATTGATCACTTGGAATAGTGAAATGGCATTGGCACATGCCACCTTGATGGGATTGAATTGGAATCCCCTGGTATGTTTCCAACTCTACCAATTGGGGCAAGTCAGCTTGAGCATGTCCCAAATTATACATCTCTTCCCTCTCTTATTCCCACTCTTATGTTTAACAAGGATCACATTTCAGTTAATTTTCAAAACTTAAGAATAACTGTGTGATAATTACAGAATTAAACCAGTCATATTAAGTAGAACAGACAAAAAAAAATACTATGAGGGATAATGTATTAAGTTGTCCATTAGCAGTCAGGGCTATGCTGATCAAGTAACCGTTTCTCATAGTGTCCATTTCACTTCAGGAGGTTTCCTTTTTGGTGTTCAGTCAGTTGTCACCGATCAGGGAGAACATATGGTATTTGTCCCTTTGGGACTGGCTTATTTCACTCAGCATGATGTGTTCCAGATTCCTCCATTTTCTTGCAAATGACTGGATTTCGTTGTTTCTTACTGCGGTATAGTATTCTAAAGAATACATATCCCATAATTTCTTTATCCAGTCTACCATTGATGGGCATTTAGGTTGGTTCCAGGTCTTGGCTATTGTGAATTGAGCTGCAATAAACATTAGGGTGCAGACCGCTTTTTTGTTTATCAATTTAAGTTCCTTTGGGTAAATTCCAAGGAGTGGGATGGCTGGGTCGAACGGTAGGGTTATCTTCAGGTTTCTGAGGAATCTCCAGACTGATTTCCATAGTGGCTTGACCAGTTTGCATTCCCACCAACAGTGGGTTAGTGTCCCTTTTTCCCCACATCCTCGCCAGCATCTGTTGTTGGTAGATTTCTGTATGTGAACCATTCTAACCGGGGTGAGGTGAAACCTCATTGTGCTTTTGATTTGTGTTTCCCTGATTGCTAGTGACCTTGAACATTTTTTCATGTGCCTGTTGGCCAGTTGGATTTCCTCTTTTGAAAAATGTCTGTTGAAGTCCTTGGCCCATCTCTTAAGTGGGTTGTTTGTTTTGTTTTTGTGGAGTTTCTTGATCTCTTTGTAGATTCTGGTTATTAACCCTTTATCTGTTGCATGGTTTGCAAATATTTTTTCCCGTTCTGTCGGTTGTCTCTTCACTCTCCTGACTGTTTCTTTTGCAGTACAGAAACTTCTCAATTTGATGCAATCCCAATAGTTGATTTTGGCTTTGACTGTCTGTGCCTCCCAGGTCTTTTCCAGAAATTCTTTGCCTGTGCCAATATCTTGAAGGGTTTCTCCAATGTTCTCTAGTAACTTGATGGTGTCAGGTCGTAGATTTAGGTCTTTAATCCACGTTGAGTGGATTTTTGTGTAAGGTGTAAGGTAGGGGTCTTGCTTCATGATTCTGCACGTGGAAATACAATTTTCCCAGCACCATTTATTGAATCGACTGTCCTTGCTCCAGGAATTAGTTTTAGATCCTTGATCAAATATAAGTTGGCTGTAGATGTTTGGGTTGATTTCTGGTGTTTCAATTCTGTTCCATTGGTCTATCCATCTGTTTCTGTACCAGTACCATGCTGTTTTGATAACAACTGTCCTGTAGTATGTCCTGAAATCTGGTATTGAGTTGCCTCCGGCTTTGTTTTTGTTGTACAAGATTGCTTTAGCTATTTGAGGTCTCTTGTGCCTCCATATAAATTTCAGCACCATTTTTTCCAGATCTGAGAAGAAGGTCTTTGGTATCTTGATTGGTATTGCATTGAATCTATAAATTGCTTTTGGGAGAATGGAGATTTTGATGATATCGATTCTTCCAATCCATGAGCATGGAAGATTTTTCCATTTCTTGGTATCCCCTTCTATTTCTTTCTTTAAGGTTTTGTAATTT
This sequence comes from Oryctolagus cuniculus, assembly GCF_051225735.1. Taxonomy (NCBI): domain Eukaryota; kingdom Metazoa; phylum Chordata; class Mammalia; order Lagomorpha; family Leporidae; genus Oryctolagus; species Oryctolagus cuniculus. The sequence goes on along the minus strand of NC_142874.1, from coordinate 60,362,317 downwards.
TCATCGTAGAGATCTTTAACGTCCTTGGTTAAGTTTATTCCAAGGTATTTGATTGTTTTTGTAGCTACTGTGAATGGGATTGATCTTAGAAGTTCTTCCTCAGCCATGGCATTGTCTGTGTATACAAAGGCTGTTGATTTTTGTGCATTGATTTTATACCCTGCTACTTTGCCAAACTCTTCTATGAGTTCCAATAGTCAGAGAGAGAATCTTTTAAACACTGGATCACTTCCCAAATGGCTGTAACAACCTGAGTTTGGCCAGGCTGAAGCCCAGAGCTTAGAATTCCAGAAGAAGGAAAAAGAACTTCCAGAGGGTAGGGGATGGTGAGGGAGTTTTTGTGTCTAAATGATGCTACTTAGTTGCAGGATAGAGAGTTTTCCAGAGAACCCTGGAGGGCAGCATTAGCTTGGGGTCTCCCAAAGGCCTAGTGTCTATCTTTTTTTTTTTTTTTTTTTTAAGATTTATTTATTTATTTGAAAGTCACAGTTACACAGAGAGAGGAGAGGCAGAGAGAGAGCGAAAGGTCTTCCAACTGATGGTTCACTCCCTAGTTGGCCACAAGGGCTGGAGCTGAGCCCATCTGAAGCCAGGATCCATGAGCTTCCTCCTATCTCCCATGTGGGTGCAGGGGACCAAGGACTTGAGCCATCTTCTACTGCTTTCCCAGGCCGCACCAGAGAGCTGGATCAGAAGTGAAGCAGCCAGGACTCAAACCAGATGCTGGCACTGCAGGCAGCGGCTTTACTCACTATGCCACAGCACCGCCCCCCTAGTGTGTATCTCATCTGTGGTTAGCAGATGTTAGGTGCAGTGCGTGTGATGTGAAAAGTAGCAAGGCCTGAGGCCGGTGCTGTGGTGAGTAAAGCCACTGCTTGCAGTGCCAGCAGCCCAAATGGGTGCCTGTTTGAGTCCAGGCTGCTACACTTCAGATCCAGCTTTCTGCTATGGCCTGGGAAAGTAGTAGAAGATGGCTCAAGTCCTTGGGCCCCTGCACCTGCATGGGGGACCTGGAGGAGACTCCTGACTCCTGGCTTCAGATCGGCACAGCTCTGGCTGCTCTCTCTTTTTCTCTCTCTCTCTCTTTATATCTTTGCCTCTCTGTAAATCTGCCTTTCAAATAAATAAGTAAATCTTTAAAAAAGAAAGTAATGGGATCTTCAAAAAGTTCAAGAGAAAGTCATATTTTAAAAAAAGGAAAGTAAGAAGGCTTTAAATGTGTAAACATTTTATTTTGCTATATTTAAAGCACTCGGTATAACTCAATGTTGGTGTTGTGAGGTGAAAGTACAAATCTGCCACAAGATAAGGAACATAGGGTCGGGATACGGGGGTCATCTAGCTGTTTTATTTAACAGGAATGTTGCATATGCTCATCAAGTTAACATTGCTTCTTTCAAGTTCAAGTAAGTAGCTTAGTCTACTGACCTAAGTGGACAATTTACATGGTAGGGAACTCTGTCATTTATTGAGACTATCATATCCATTTTGTAATTTAGTTTATCTAAAACACATGCAAATATTATATATTTTATGAGTGTCCTCTCAGTCTTCCAATTCCATTTCATTTACTTTTTATCTCAGAGAGCTTAAAAGATTTACATATAATATTTAAAAATTCATAAATAGCTAAGAATTATTGAAGAAAGTTATTTTGGAAAGATCATTTCACCACTGTTTCTTTATCTTAAGAAAATAAAATTGGTAAGAATTTGTCCTCTAAAGATCCTCCCAAAGTTAAGATGTTACAATTAATATTTTAATATTTTCTTTACCCTTATAAGAATCTTAATTTTATATTTATCTCCTTAATCTGCTCAATAGACACTTCTTCACAGTTAATAAAATATTAAGTCTGAATAGAGTTTAAGCTGTAATAAGGAAAGGAAATAATGAAAATGTTCCTACAAAATGCCAAGAGAAAACTAGATGCACAGCATACATTAAGGCATGGACATTACTCTTACTGGGAGGGAGACAAAGGTGAGCTTTAACTTTATTTAGTACCTTTCATTTACCAAATACATTCTGCATTGTTTTGTATAAACACACTTCTTTGGAAGGTAGTAGCTACCTGATTTTGGGGATGAGAAAACAAACATGATTCAGTCCATAAATGTTACAATCTAGATTCAAGTATCTCTTTACTAAAAGCTCATGGCTTGACACACATAATCATGAATTCTAATTCCAGATGTTCAGTTAAGAATTGCTATTTCACTCTAAGTTTTAAATATTCTTAACATTGAAAATTAAGCGATTTTCATTTCAAAATATCCTCAAATAATTTTAAATTTCTGTATAGACCCAAAGAGACATGTACAATTTCATTTTATCAATTTTTAAATCAAATTTTTATAACAAAGAGATGTGACTTGGAAATTAATATTAAAATTTAAGACATAAATTGATCCCTTTGTGTATTTTTTTAACTTTTATTTAATGAATATAAATTTCCAAAGTACAGCTTATGGATTACAATGTCTTCCCCCCCATAATGTCCCTCCAACCCGCAACCCTCCCCTTTCGACTCCCTCTCCCCTTCCATTCACATCAAGATTCATTTTTGATTCTCTTTATATACAGAAGATCAGTTTAGCATATATTAAGTACAGATTTCAACAGTTTGCTCCCACACAGAAACATAAAGTGAAAAATACTGTTTGAGTACTAGTTATAGCATTAAATCTCAATGTACAGCACACTAAGGACAAAGATCCTACATGAGGAGTAAGTGCACAGTGACTCCTATTGTTGACTTAACAAATTGACACTCTTCTTTATGGCCTCAGTAATCACCCTAGGCTCTTGTCATGAGCTGCCAAGGCTATGGAAGCCCCCTGAGTTCACTGACTCTGATCATATTTAGACAAGGCCATGGTCAAAGTGGAAGTTCTCTCCTCCCTTCAGAGAAAGGTACCTCCTTCTTTGATGACCCATTCTTTCCACTGGGATCTCACTGGGATCTTTCATTTAGGTTTCTTTTTTTCCCCAGAGTGTCTTGGCTTTCCATGCCTGAAATACTCTCATGAGCTTTTCAGCCGGATCCGCATGCCTTAAGGGCTGATTATGAGGCCAGAGTGCTGTTAGGACATTTGCCATTCTATGGGTCTGCTGTGTCTCTCACTTCCCATGTTGGATCATTCTCTCCTTTTTTGATTCTATCAGCTAGTATTTGCAGACACTATTCTTGTTTATGTGATCCCTTTGGTTCTTAGTCCTATCATTAGGATCAATTGTGAACAGAAATTGATCACGGGGACTAGTGAGATGGCATTGGTACATGCCACCTTGATGGGATTGAATTGGAATCCCCTGCTATGTTTCTAACTCTACCGTTTGAGGTAAGTCAGCTTGAGCATGTCCCGAATTGCACATCTCTTCCCTCTCTTATTCCCACTCTTATATTTAACAGTGATCACTTTTCAGTTAAGTTTCAGCACTTAAGAAGAATTGTGTATTTATTACAGTATTCAACCAAAAGTATTAAGTAGAACAAACAAAAAAATACTAAGAGGGATAACATATTAAGCTGCTCATCAACAGTCAGGGTGAGGGCTGATGAAAAAACATTATGTTGAGTGAAATAAGCCAATCCCAAAGGGACAAATACCACTGTTCATCTTGATAGGTGACAACTAACTGAGCACCAAAAAGGAAACCTGTTAAAGTGAAATGAACACTATGAGAAACGGTGACTTGATCAGCCCCTTGTGTATTTTTTGATATCCTTTATTTACAAAACACAGGAAAAAGTACACACACAGAGATGAAAACCACATACAGCACAGCTTCATAATTGTGATATCACATTACATCTATTATAAAGATGTCTTACACTTCAAGTAACTGAAATTTTGTGATAGGTGTCAAAATAAGATCAGTATTCCTTTTATGACTTGAAGTATTGGAACATTAGCCTTGGCCAGACAATAGGACCATTTCCATCATGTACCAGTCTAGATATTGTTAGAAAAGTGTTTTTCAGATTGAAGAACATTTAAATATGTAAACTTTGAGCAGCACAGATTTACCCTCTACAGATGGCCTCTGATTTCCAATGGTTCATCATAGGATATGCGTGTGTGTGTGTGTGTGTGTGTCTTATTGTTCTGCTACTAAAAACAACCGAAACTTGGTAATTTATAATGAAAAGACATTTATTTCTGACAGTTGTGGAGGGTGGGAATTTCCCAGTTAAGACATGAGAAGGGCCCATCGTCTGCTGAGGGTCTGCTCCTGGCCTCCAAAGCTGCATTCTCTGGAGTGAAGCAACGCTCCATCCTCACATGGCAGAAGGAGGAAGGGCAGAAGGAATGACTCCTCCATCAAACCCTTTTAGAAAGGTATACATTCCCATTCATGAGAGCCCTTAGGATTGAATGACTTCCAAGAGTTTGTACCTCTCAGTATCGTTACATTATAGATTGTCAACATGAATTTTAAGAGGAAAGATAAACATTAAAATCATGGCATTATGAAAGCATGCACAGATTTTTAAAAAGTCACCCAAATTAACTGATTATTAATTCCATATTTTACAAATTTTGAGGGACCCTCATACCCATCCTGTGTGTCCTGTTTCTCTGGCGAAATTGACTAATATATTGGCTTCAAAGAATATCTTGAAACAAATTTAAATCAAAGATAACAACAATAATATATTTTTTAAAGATTTTATTTTATTTATTTGAGAGGTAGAGTTACAGACAGTGAGAGGGAGAGATGGAGAGAAAGATCTTCCTTCTGTTGGTTCACTCCCCAAATGGCCACAATGGCCAGAGCTGCACCAATCCGAGGCCAGAAGCCAGGTGCCTCTTCCCGGTCTCCTTTGCAGGTGCAGGGGCCCAAGGACTTGGGCTATCTTCTACTGCTTTCCCAGGCCATAGCAGAGAGATGGATTGGAAGAGGAGCCGCCAGGACTAGAATCAGTGCCCATATGGGATGCCAGCGCTGCAGGCAGAAGGTTAACCTACTGTGCCACAGTGCTGGCCCCGACAACAGTAATACTTTTAAAGTTTGTTAAATAACCAAGAAAGAGAATCAGATAGTCTTATTCATTTGAGAATTACAGAATAAATAAGATTAAAACCAGAATCAAATATGGAAATATTAAAAACTATGCAAAAACCAAAAAGTTGCCATTTCATATAAAATGGTAATAGTAAGGTCTGTACTCAGAAGAAATGTATAAATTGAAATTTATTTATTAGAAAGCAAGAAAGAAGCTGGTGCCGCAGTTCACTAGGCTAATCCTCCGCCTTGCGGCACCGGCACACCGGGTTCTAGTCCCCTTCGGGGTGCCAGATTCTGTCCCGGTTGCCCCTCTTCCAGGCCAGCTCTCTGCTGTGGCCAGGGAGTGCAGTGGAGGATGGCCCAAGTGCTTGGGCCCTGCACCCCATGGGAGACCAGGATAAGTACCTGGCTCCTGCCATCGTATCAGCGCGGTGCGCCGGCCACAGCGCGCTGGCCACAGCGGCCATTGGAGGGTGAACCAACGGCAAAGGAAGACCTTTCTCTCTGTTTCTCTCTTACACTGTCCACTCTGCCTGTCAAAAATAAATTAAAAAAAGAAAGAATAAAATAGTTTTACAGCAGGTTCTGAAATTTAGAAAACTGAACATAAAATGAAACCAGGCTAATAAAACTTAAAATATTAAAGCTAAAAAGCGAAATTGACAGAAATAAATGAGCAACAAGTGCATAGCTTCAAATTTTAGTTTTTAAAAAATACTAGTTAAAGTGTGGTTTGTATTTTGCCTCATAATTGTTTTATATTCTCTGTAAGAATAACATATCTTCAACCAGAGTTTTGGCAGAGTTGTTAAAGTCATTGCTTAGGACACTGGCATCCCATATTGGCACTGGTTCATGTCTAGCATACTCCAGGAATTCTGATCCAACTCGGACCAAATGCTTGGGCCCTTTCACCCATATCTGAGACCTAGATAAAGCTCCTGGCTCCTCACTTCTGAATGCCCTGGCACTGGCCATTACAGCTATCTGCAAAATGGACTAGTAGATATAAGGTATTCTCCCTTTTTTCTCTCTCTTTCTCTTCCACCCTCCTTGTCTTTGTAACTCTTTCAGATAAATAATTCTTTAAAAAGTAATGTATCGGGGCCAGTGCTATGGCACAGCAGGTTAACGCCCTGGCCTGATGTGCAGGCATAACATATGGGCGCCGGTTCGAGACCTGGCTGCTCCTCTTCAGATCCAGCTCTCTGCTACGGCCTGGGAAAGCAGTAGGAGATAGCCTAAGTCCTTGGGCCCCTGCACCCACGTGGGAGACCTGGAAGAAGCTCCTGACTCCTGTCTTCAGATCGAGCGCAGCTCCAGCCATTGCGGCCAATTGGGGAGTGCACCATCGGATGGAAGACCTCTCTCTGTCTCTCTCTGTCTCTCTCTCTCTTTCTCGCTCTCTGCCTCTCATCTCTCTGTAACTCTGACTTTCAAATAAATAAATCAATCTTTTAAAAAAGTAATGTATTTTACTAATAATTTTATGATTTTCTCTTTTTTTCTCTTCTGAAATACTATTTCACTTCTGAAATACTTATTATATTTTCATAAGTTTTCTCTGGTTTTTAGTCCACATACAGTAATATAATGATCGATTTGAAGTTATTTGAAAGTTTATAATAATCCCTTTTCTTAGAGATTTATTGTTGCAAACAACTGGATTCCATCCAGGCAATTACTACAAGCCAGGTAGTTCTCCCACGAACAAACTTGTTACAGAGGTAGATCCATCAGGACACCAGTGATTGTGTGAGGACTGGACATGAGACACTGCTGGAAGTGCTGAGAAACTCCACAGTAATTCCTCCTCATAGGCATTTGGAGTTGGAATTCAGAGAAAGCAGATGAATAACCACAATTACCAATGAAGCAGTGTAAACTGAGGTCTTCTCTAGCGTTGTGTTCTTACAAGCCTATAAATAAGGAGAAAAGGGAAAAATATTGGCAGAAGGGAGAAAGGGACACGGAAAGATGAAGATGAGCATTCCAAGTTCGTATTTGTTCAATTTTTCCTTCGATCGAATCGGGTATTTTCATTGAATCAAAAAAGCCACCTATCTTTTGTTTAAAGAAAATTCAGAATGAGTATCTATTATTGAGTACCCCGAAAAACTAAGTAGACACCACAATATCCAACCTATATTCTGTAATGCATATGACATGCCAAGTCTAGATTAAAGCACTCAGAATATACATCTGAGGAGAGAACAGTCTGTACCTTCAGTAAGGGTATAGATAATCAATGTAAGGACAAAAATTATCGTCATGCAGGATATAACACACTATCTTGGAAAATTAAGGAAGGAGAAGTCATTCATTCAGCTAAAGGGGCTGCAAATACTCCTGAGCTGAGATGATACTTAAATTGCATATTTGAATATAAGTGGCATTTAACTAAGTACAAAATGTGAGAGAAAGTCATGGTAGACAGCAGACACAGGCATAAAGGCCCAGGGGAGTTGGGGAGAAGGTCATTTTCAAGCATCTATAAATAATCAAAAGTGGAGAGAGAAGAGAGGGGCATAATGGAAAAAGGAATATAAATAAGACAGGCAACAAATTATACTCAACCTTTTCCTGGGTGTGATGGGAAACCACAGAAAGATTTAAAGCTGGGTGTTAGGGTAAATTTTAAATTTTAGAAGAACAGTCTGGAAGCACTTTGGAAGCTATGGAGTGGGTGAGAAACAAGTGGAGATATGTGTGGAAGTCATTTAAAATTTCTGTCTGAAATAAGGTAAATAGCTGAGCAAAGCAGGGACAAATGGTGACAGGAAGAAAAGGGTAGTTTCAAGACGTCACTAGGAGTGACGCTCCTCATACACAGATTGGAGACAGTTTCAGAAACTCGATTGCACTTATCAGACAGGGAAAAATGTGAAACTCATTGAAATTTTGTGTCAGGACAAATCATTTTATGATGTCAAAGCACCTTGCATAGTTAAAAACTATACATATCTCTAGTAATAATCTTATTAAGACTAAATGTATTCTCATTAAAGTGAACATTTCCCTTTGCCTTTTATAGTGCAGATAATCTCTATCCTTTTGTTATAAAAACCCTGGAGTGTATATGTTTCATAAGATTTTAGAAAGGAGACAGTTTCTTGGATGTTAGGAACTGAACATTTTTTTTTCAGTCACCCAAATTACAGCTCATTTCCTTTATATTGGGAATGGACCAGGACACATTCATCTTAACTCTCCCTAATGTATTCCATTGTGACTGCCCCTCGCATTGATGACATCTCCTATTTTCACTTTCCTTTTGTGCTTTCGCATCTCAACTTCTTTCCTGGATGGTGCATTCAAAGGACTGTTACAGGCCAGGATTAGGCAAGAATTTGATACCACAAAGTTCACTATCTATTTTTCATTGTTTATCATGTAGTTACTTGGGCCAACCACCATGTCAGGTTCTAATGATCCAGTGATAGTGAGGCAAACTTGATGTCTGTCCCCATGAAGCTTGTAGTCTTCAACATAAGATAGTTAACTAGAGAAGCAATGGTCTATAGATATAGAGGAAAGAGAGCAATAATGAGAGGAAAATAAAGACAGAGGAAAGAGACTGAGTGTGTGTGTGTGTGTGTGTGTGCGCGGTGTCTGTGTGTGTGTTTTTGAGTGTGAGAGAGAGAGTACTTGAGTTTCTAGAATTGTAGAACAGGAACCAAATGAAACAGCTTGGGGTATCAGCATGCACACAGCAAATAGTGTTTAGAGAGAGACCTGCATTAAGAGGAGAGTTTATCCAGTTACCACAAGGGGTTGAAGGTCGAAAATTTTCAAAATAAGAGGAATACTTTGAATGTCCTGATTCAGAAGAGTACACGACAGCCTCCCGAAACAAAGAAGCTCAGTTCTAGGAGACAATTGATACTGCCGAAAGAATGTGAAACTCAGTATTGTGATACTGCATTAAGAATGCCATCTTTAAGACTCACAAAGATAATACCAACACAAACTTGAAAGCAAAATTCTGCGTTGAGAATTAACATTAGAATTAGATAATATTTTCAGTTCTTATCACATCTATAAATACAGAGAATATAAAGCAGACTTGTATAGAAAGGGGAAAATTAGTATTTTTACAGAATTGAGTAATATTGCTTCTATAAAAATGTTGTCCTTTGATTAGATTAAAGATAATGTTCTTAACTGCACCTATTAAATGGATTAAGATATTCACATTGGAAATGGGATATACATAAAGGATCAATATGTAATTGTACCCTAAGTGGATTATCTGCTCACCTACAGAGGGTGCCACATTCAGAAATAAAGATGGAGAGTACAACCTGATGGGCAAATGTTGTGTCAAGGACTGCAAAGCAAGGGGCGCATCATCTTGACATTGGCAGGGGCCTCCATTGTCAGTAGACCTGTCATTCATACTCCTGGTAGTGTTCAAAGGTGTTTACAATTACAGAGCCAAGGAGAAGACTCATGGGACATGTAAGTAAACTACCCATAAGCCTATAATAGTAGAAACACATAAAGAAATTATGCAAAGGTCAAAGGAATAGTGATAAAACATCCATTGTCCGACAATGCTCTAAGACGTAGCATCTATCTTAAGTTGTAGATTTTGATGCTTCTCAAGTAGTGAAAAATGTAATATAAAACCCTCATAAAATCCCTGCTCAGAACCAAAGGCAATTAGAATCACTAAAATCCTGTCTGATGTTAGCCTCACCTGTTAACTAAGTGAAATTTAAAGTTCTGTGTATCCATCTATTTATTTACTTATATCTATACTCATAATAAAACAGTTATGCTTGTTTTACTAAACTACTGTTTGGTGTCAATCATTGTTATGTAAGAATAAGGCAATGCTGTATTACTAACAACAAAGGAAAGAAAAATTTAATAGCGGCCGGCGCCGCGGCTCACTAGGCTAATCCTCCGCCTAGCGGCGCCGGCACACCGGGTTCTAGTCCCGGTCGGGGCGCCGGATTCTGTCCCGGTTGCCCCTCTTCCAGGCCAGCCCTCTGCTGTGGCCAGGGAGTGCAGTGGAGGATGGCCCAGGTGCTTGGGCCCTGCACCCCATGGGAGACCAGGAAAAGCACCTGGCTCCTGGCTCCTGCCATCGGATCAGCGCGGTGCGCCGGCCGCAGCGCGCCGGCCGCGGCGGCCATTGGAGGGTGAACCAACGGCGAAGGAAGACCTTTCTCACCTGTCTCTCTCTCTCACTGTCCACTCTGCCTGTCAAAAAAAAAAAAAAAAAAAAAAAAAAATTTAATAGCAATATTAAGGTATGCATTTTTTAACATTGAGATTATCTTATTTTTATCAATTGGATTTCAATAAGTTTTCAGTTTTGTATTCTCCATTCATTCCTTCATTTGATATATAGACTTATTTGACAATTATTGTCTTAACATGTGAATATAATACTTCTATGTATCCAAACCATGACATCTGTATGTTTTACACTTTTACCTAACACTATAATTACATTCCTGTGACCTCTAGAACCATTACTATTGTCCTTTTTCACTTCCTTCCCTCTTTCATTTCTCCATTTCTTACATGGGGCTGCCCATTCTTTCATGCATCTTTTCTTGGTCCAACAATAATATAAAACATTGTGGCTGTTTATATTTTCCAAACATAGCCACACCATTATCTTGTATTACATATTCTTGTTTCACAATGTCACCTTAACCCTGCTACCATAATGAGGGTGGTTGTCTGTGTCTATGTGTTCTGTGTGTCTGTGTAAGCTGCTGTCCATGGGAGAAGTGGTTTCTAAGGCTAGTTACAGAGAACATGCTCTCTGCCTCACTCACTGGGACACTCACCTTTAGAACATGAGTCTAAGTAGCCTGTCACAGCCAAATTGCAAGCTTGAAAAGATCCCTTGGAAAACTCCAGCTACTACTCACAATGAGAGAAACAATCAAGCAGCCCTCATCTTCTCCAAGCTCCCCAAGTTTGTGCTATAGCAACCATGTGGCTTCTGTCATGTGAGAAATCCCACACCAGGACAACTCAGTCAAACTTTTTGATTTCATGACAACAGACATTTTGAAAGTTAATGAAATTATTATTGCTTTAAGCTGCAAAATTTTGGGTGAAAGAAGCAGAGAAAACACTAAATTCACATCAGCACTTGTAGATGCAACAAATATGAATGACTTTTCTCCCAGTCTAGTTGAAAGGAAAATTATGTAAAAAAATGGCCAAAGAAAACAATACAACAGATATAAATGCACTCTGCTTTGGACAGCTACAGCGATTGCTAGAAAAGAGGATGGGCTCTGAGCATCCCTGCCTGTTCTTGCTGGGTATACAAAACAACATTCTCTGTGGCTGTGTTTACAGTGAGCAATGATCATGGATGAAATAATGACTCCCCTCACAGTAACAACAGGCCTTCTTTTGCTGACCATAAACATGCCAATCTCAGCATTCCCTTCTTACAATACAACCCACAGCACCTCCAGGCACGCATCTAAGGCCAGTCTGAGTTGCATTGCTGGGACTACGAGGACCTAAGAGAAATGGTACTGAGAAAGATGATGATTACTCTGCCATGGTTAACAGAGGGCTTTGACTCTGTCATAGTAGTATCTCCCTTTCTTCTGCTAGTACCCAGGAAACAGTAACAATCTGGCTTGGTAGTGTCTATTGAAATTAACGTAGTCAAGAAACAAATAAGAATTAGATTTTTTAAAAAAATTATTTATTTTACTTGAAAGTCAGAGTTACGCAGAGAGAAGAGAGAGAGAGAAGAGAGAGAGAGAGAGCGAGAGAGAGAGAGCTAGGTCTTCCATTCTCTGGTTCACTCCCCAAATGACTGCAATGGTTAAAGCTGCACCAATCCAAAGCCATGAGCCAAGAATGTCCTCTGGGTCTCCCATGCAGGTGCAGGGGCCCAAGGACTTGGGCCATCTTTTACTTCTTTCTCAGGCTACAGCAGAGAGCTGGATTGGTAGTGGAGCAGTTGGGGCTAAAACCCGTGCCCATATGGGATGCCGGCACTAAATGCATCGGCTTTACCCTCTATGCCAAAGCACTGGCCCCAAGAATTAGATTTATTTGAATCTTATGATGAATGTAATCCAGGAGACACAAAATTCAAGAAGCCTTGAAAATATGATCTGAGGTTTTACAAAACAGTGGCTGTTTTTGTAGCCCAAACTTCAAAGTAGAAAGTTAATTCTATCTCCTCTTTGATAGCAATTATATTTGGTGAAACAAAGGTCAAGTTGTCTTTATAAAGGGGATTGGATGCAGTCTAAGGAGGCAAGAGGGATGTTTTCATAAAGTCTTACAGAGGCTAATTAGGTTCATTGCAAAAAAAGAGCAATTTTGTTCAGTTCACAATGTCCACATGCACCCAAGTGCAAAAAAAGCCCAGGTTAATTGTTCAGCTGCAGACCTGCTTTGTGGCAGTTTCAGTAAGAGGCCAGCAAATCCTTCTTGCCTGCCCTGAATCAATGTTGCTCCTCTGTAACTTTCTTATTTTATGGAAGTTTTAAGTAAGCTAAACTTCCAGACTTCACATGTTACCTCATATTGCTTTGGAATGTCAAGAAACAATTCACCAGTGGTCACAATGTGAAATTTTATACTTTCTAAGTCTTTGTGGAATAGCACATTTCATTTTCATGATTGTATAGGCTGCTGATTTGATTCATGAGAAATAAAAACTGACTGCAAGCTCCCCCCATTGGCTACCACTTTCTTTCCGTGTCTTCAGTAAAACCCAGAGAGCTTTGAAAGATCTTTGATCTGGCCAACTGCAGTTTCTCTCACCAACCTTCAGACCAAACCCAGAACCTGATCAAGTTGTGCTTAGTTATCCAAAAAACTGAAAGGAACCAGCTCTGCCCTTAGTCAAAATTCCTAAATTTTCATATCAACCCCATGCCCTGACCCCTTGTTGTAGGCATACCTCAGTAAAACAACCCTTACCCCTTCTTGTCCATCACAAGCTATAGCACACAGGAAGTTCCTCTAATTAATGCTTTGGACTGAACATACTGGCCTTCAGTGACTCTTTGGAATCCCAATTGAACTCATCTCTGAAGAATGAGACACCCCCTTTTGGAAACTCTTTGCTGTTGCTTTTGGGGTTATTCTGGTAGTTCTTTCAGTAAAACTAAACTCTGATTTAGAAAAGAAATTTATTAAATATTTTCATGATAGTGAAAGGTCATGGTTGCAGGCAATGATACTTGGTGCATTTAGATCATTAGATTTTTTAAAATAATTTCTTTTTGATTTGACCAACTTTCAACTAAATGGGCAAATTTGTCAATAATTAAAATTTGTTTTATCTGCAGCTTTAGTCCATCTTGAGGCGTTAGAATTCACAGAGGGCCTTCCCTTTGCTCTGTATTTCTTTAACTTCTACCTAATTTTGAATGTGTATTCTATAGTTTGCTTCAGTGGACTGGCAAGTTTTCAATTAGTAATTGACAATTACCATCTGCTTGTAAAAGAATGTGGCTGTCTCTTGTGTGTCATAATATGATTCATCAACTTAAGTGTAGACTGAGACAAAATTTTTAAAGACAGTGTTATCCAGTAAATTACAGTGTCTCAAAATAATATGATGATAGTTTCTAGTTTTACAGAATGTTTTCTTTTAAAGTGGTTTAAGTTACTTATAGTTAAGGTACTCTCTCTCTCTCTCTCTCTCTCTCTATTTCTCTCTCTATATATATATGTATATATATGCAGTCCTGTCATCCATAGTGAGACTTAACATTATTAATCACTATGTAGTAACACTATTTTTCATCTTGGATGTATATGCATGAATTCTCAATATCTACTAATGAGATTTGGCATATCATATGTTTCTTAAACTAGTATTGTCACATAATCAGATGCAAGATGGTAATGTGTTTTAAACCTGGAGGAGAACTGACTGATTTTATAGTACCATTTGCATTTTATAAATTAAAAACAAGTGGTTTCCCAATATCACACAGCACGTTAAAGACCTGCAGTTACAACATGCTGAACACAAGGTAAAATAATGATCTGATTGTAAAGTTAAAGTGTGTACTTCCTCTTGCATGTCTCTTGTTCTATCAGCTTCGTATTTCACTTGATGCAAAAGAATAGGGCCTTTGAGATGTGGGAGGAATGTTGCAATAAGAAAAAAAGAATAATGTCTATTTTTAAATAAACACTTAACTGAAGCATGTAAAATCAGTGATTTACTCATAATACTTACCAGATTTTATTTTGCATAACCATTTAACATCAATATTTAAAGTACCCAAATCTTACATTTATAGATCAATGGATGTTCTGCTGCATATACACCCAGTCAGTATCACCCAAATAAATACATCAAACATTGTCAGGTACCCAGAAACCACCCATGCAGTACTCTCTCTACCTCTCATTATGCTCCCCTCAATACATTCACAATTCTGACTTTTATTACCATGATGATTAGCTTCATCTTTTACATTTTAAAACTGATACCAACCCCAGATTTCTGAAATTGACAAGAGACCAACATGCAGCTCACAGGAGGTTAATGTGCGTCTTATGCTTGGACACAATGGAGATAGCATGGTAGGAAGGGGTTCTACCTTCTGGCTTGATGAGGGAAGCTCACAGGAGTTTTAATCAAATGAGGGGGTTTTAATCAAGTGAAGAGGTTTGGTGGCTGCCCGTTGGCAAATGGTGCTGTGATTTGTATTCTGACTAAAGTTCTGGTCATCCCTCTCAGTACAGGGCACCTAGTGTCCTGCTTTCTTTCACAGGAAATGTTCAAAATGGTAGTGTTGCTCACCACTGCCTCCCCAGGGAGGTCATGAATTGGTCACATTGGACTACCCTAGGCATGAGTATAGGCAGTAAGAAGTCCTGCAGTTATGGTGTGGATGCTACTTGGTCTGACTTGCTTGAAGCTGTTTGGAGGGACATGCAGTTGGAGATGGATTCACATTCCAGTGGAAGAGGAGTATATATTGAATGAGGAGGGGCTTGCTTTTGTTGAGTTCTGCTTCTATACAGTCTCAAAGCTATGCATGCACTTTTTTTTTTTTTTCATTTTATTTGAAAAGCAGGGAGACAGAGACAGACAGGGATCTTCCATGTGTCAGTTTACTCCCCAGATGCCTGCAACATCTCGCAGAGCTGGGTCAGACAGAGCATAAGAGCTGGGAACTCAGTCCAGATTTTCTACACAGATGATAGGGATGCAAGTACTTGAATCTTCACCTCTGTCTCCCAGGGAGTAGATAAGCAGAGAGGTAGGACTGGAAGTGGAGCCAGGGTTAGACTGCTGACACTTTTTTATGGATGCAGGCACCCCAATGGTGTTTTAGTTGATGTGCCAAAAGCCTGCTCCATTTATTTATTTATTTTTAAAGAATTATTTTATTTATTTGAAAGTCAGAGTTACACACAGAGAGAAGAAGAGGCAGAGAGAGAGAGGTCTTCATTCCGCTGATTCACTCCCCAAATGACCACAATGGTCAGAGCAGAGCTGATCTGAAGCCAGGAGCTAGGAGTTTCTTCCAGGTCTACCACGTGGGTGCAGGGGCCCAAGGACTTTGGCCATCTTCTACTGCTTTCCCAGGCCATAGCAGAGAGCTGGATTGGAAGAGGAGTAGCCGGGACTTGAATAGGTGCCCATATGGGATGCCAGCGCTGCAGGCCAGGGCTTTAACCTACTGCCCCAAAGTCGGGCCCTGCTCCATTTATTTTTAAAAATAACTTTATTTAAATGATTTAATATGGACTGTATTCATGATTCATTTCTTATACTTACATTCATCAGGATTGGATATATACCTAGCTAATCCTTGTAGCAATATTTTTAAAAGGTTCATTGTTACACTCTGGTAAAAATAGATCCCCTTTTCAACCCAATGTAACCTTGATGGACATTTAATCCATTCAAACATTGATAGTAATCATTTATATTTGCAGTGTTTTGAAAAGTACTCCAGACATTCTTTTACATATTATCTGGTATATACATACACACATTCACTTCTATTGGAACTGTATCTTAGAAAGGAATTTCTGGGTCATGGATTATACATAAACTCACTGGCAGTCAATATTAAAAAACAGTTTTGCAACTGGTATATCAATTTGAACTCACATCAACATTATATGTTAGATCCACTAGCAGTGATCCCTTGCTAACTTTTGTTATTACTTCTCTATTCTGTTCTCTTGTTTTCTCCCTTTTTTGACTTTTTATCCATTCTAGAGAATTTTAATATTTTCTCACTGCACTTTTAACTTGAAATTGTCTCCCACATATTGATCAATTTATTTATCATTACTTTAGTATTATATGGGTTTAAAATAGAACTAAGAGCATGAGCATAGAATTTAGGCAAAAAGTGGGCACTGGAACATAGGAATTTGAAAACAGTTTGTAAATGGATACTCTCTTGAATGTGTTTTTTTTTCCTAAGATTTATTTGTTTATCCAAAAGGTGGAGTTATAGACTGAGAAGGAGAGAGAAAGAGAGTGAGAGAGAGAGAGAGAGAGAGAGAGATATCTACCTCTTTGGTTCACTCCCCAAATGGCCACAGGCAGACCGAAACAAACAAGCAATATGTAAAGGTGCGCAAAATCAGTTTTGCAAACACAGTGTACATGAAGATACATATTGCAAGCGGGAAGGGCTCATCGCTTTCCTTGATTCTGCATCCTGGACACTCCCCTAAGCCTTGCTACAAAAGCCCTAGCAAAGTGCTTCACAGGGACGCAGTTTCTTTGAGAAACTATACTTTCTCACTGTCACAGCGAATAGCTTCTTTTTGAGCAGCTCTTACTTTGAGCTTATTATTTGATGACACGTCAAGTGACAAACCCGTTATATCTGCTAATAAAATTTCAAAAATTTTACTAATATCATAAAAGTTAAGATCTACTTAAGTACTTATTACCTATTATAATGTAATTCATTATTTCTTTTTGTAATATGTCCATCTGAGATTATTTATGTCTGATAAAGAAAATTCTTTAATGCAGCGATGGTTGCAAGAATGTTGTTTTTGATGGAAAATATCTTTATTATAGGATCATTTTTGAGGATGTTTTTATCAAGTATAGGTTTTTGTGTTACAGTCACTTTCTTTGGGGATTTTAGGCATGTCACTACATTTTCTTCTTTCTTTTCTCATTTCTATTGTGAAGTTGTCTATAACTTATACTTCTTTGAAAATCATGTGGCTTTCTTTTCACTTCTTTTTGGCCACTTTGAGCATTCCTATTTATTATTGTTTTTCTATGACGTGCTTCAATGTAGTTTTGTTGTATTCTTTTTTCATCTGTAAGGGATCATGAATTAGTATTTTAATGCATTTGAGTTTATATATTTATATAATATATTTAATTAATATATTTATTTAAGTATAACTAAATTCATATAATTTATTTAACATTTATATAATATATTTATAATATATTATATATTTATAATATTTATAATATTTATAATATATTTATATATAAATTTATATAATATATTTAATTTATTTGACAGATAGAGTTAGACAGTGAGAGAGACAGAGAGAAAGGTCTTCCTTCTGTTGGTTCTCCCCCCAAATAGCCGCTACAGCCGGAGCTGCGCCAATCCGACGCCAGAAACCAGGTGCTTCCTCCTGGTCTCCCATGCAGGTACAGGGACCCAAGCCCCTGGGCCATCCTCCACTGCCTTCCTGGGCCATAGCAGAGCTGGACTGGAAAAGGAGCAACAGAGACTAGAACCCAGCGTCCATATGGGATGATGGCACCGCAGGCAGAGGATTAACCAAGTGAGCCACAGTGCAGGCCCTGATTTTTTATATTTTTAAAAACGGATTATCTCCTCTGTCTGAGATCTCACTTAAATTGATTTTGAATTTTTAAAATATTTTAATGTGTCTCATTTTTATACTTTATTTCCATTTTTTCTTTTGTTTTACTTTATTTTATACAGTCCTACCTTCAATTTATAAACTCTCTTCTAGTAACAGAGGTAGTTAAAATCATATGCTGTATTCTTAATAGATATAACTTTGTTTTTACAAATTCTAGAATCCTCAATTTTATGTCTTTAAGTTCTTTATAAAACTCTCTATTGTGTCATCACTTTTTAAACTTATTGGTTACAATTATTTTGCAATTCTTCCTCTGATAACTGATATCTGGGTTACCTGTGAGTCCACATATACCATCACTTTTTGCTGTTTCCTTATTGTTATTATTGTTTTAGCTCACATCTTCTGTCAAGCTTTGCAGTAGACATTTTAAACGGCGTTATCTTTCCCCAGAGGAGATTTAATTTTCAGTAGAAATGCCTATAGTTGAGTAGAGGAAGAGCACATTGATCCGAATTGATATTGAAATGCTAAAGCGAAACTCAAAGTTTATAACTCTATTTGAAGGGCACATTTTAAGGTCTAATTGAATACTTGGGGTATTTCCAGGAATTGTTTTTCATGATAGATGGTTTACTCATTTTTCTGTTCCCCTCAGTTCCTGATCCCACTGAAATCTTAACTTAATCCTTTAAAATTTCAACAGCTTTTTTCCTTTCTTTCTTTTTAACTTTGCCTCCAGTGCAAGTTAAGATAGATAATTTCCTTGAAGTCAAAGTCTTGTTATATATCAATGCCACTTCTTTGTGGTTCCCCTTTCTCCAGCACTGTGAACTTTTACATTGTATATTTGTACCCCAGTATTTATTTCAATAGTTGATTTCTGTTCAGTCTCAGTCTAGTGCACAGAAAAACCAACAAATGTACTTTGAGGGAAAATACGATTAGAAAGAGATTGCCCTTGATGTATTTTTTTCTCTCTTTTTTTTTTTTTTGACATTTACCAGTAGCTTTATTTTTATTTATTTAAGGTATACAAATTTCATGTATTTCATATATACAAATTTAGATACACAGTGATTCTTCCCTCCTTACCCCCCTTTCCTTCTTCCTCCTTCCTCTCCTATGCCCTCTCTTAATTTTTACAATGACCTACTTTCAGTATATTTAATTATTGAATCTTGGCTTCTATGTTCTGTCTTAAATAAAGCTATAATGTCAAACTATTTTTTTGTATTTTAATGAATTTTCAATGTATTCTCAAACATTGGGTTTAGGCTGCCATAACTATTCTAACATGTTCAGAAATGGAACTTGTATTACTTGTTTTCAGTTATCAATTATCAAGATCAAATGTCACTTTTATTGCATACTGGGTTAGTTAAGATTCAGAATTTAATTTTCAATTAAAAGATCATGGAATTATATTATCAAAATAACTTTGAATTTCAGTTTTCTCCTTGTTCCATACTAAAGTAATGATTTTCCTCTAAATTTATGGTAGTTTTGCTTCACAATTCATTGGCATCATGTTTTATGATTGCATCACTTAACATCTCATAAGCATTTTCAGATTTTAAGTAGTCTAGAAATATTTTAGCAACTTATAAATGATCACATATCCTTATTCATCACAATTTTTAAAAGCAGGGTTTTTTTTAAAGATTTTATTTTATTTATTTGACAGGTAGAGTTACAGACAGTGAGACGGAGAGGCAGAGAGAGAGGTCTTCCACCCGCTGGTTCACGCCCGAAATGGCAGCAATGGCCAGAGCTGGGCGGATCTGAAGCCAGGAGCCAGGAGCTTCCTCTGGGTCTCCCACGTGGGTGCAGGGATCCAAGGACTTTGGCCATCTTCTACTGCTTTCCCAGACCATAGCAGAGAGCTGGATTGAAAGTGGAGCAGCCGAGACTTGAATCGGCACCTATATGGGATGCCGGTGTTTCAGGCAGCAGCTTTACCCGCTATTCTAGAGCGCCACCCCCACTAGTAAGTCTTAATGCTTTTCATTTTCTGAATACAGCAGATTCTTATTATTCACAATAGTATGTTCTATAAAGCTGCCAAAACACTAAGTTCGCTGTACAAACAATTGCTCCTAGGGAAGATACAGAGGTTAAAGTCATATCATTACGAACTTATGCTTAACTCTTTGTAAAGACACTATTACAAACTTGTGTTTAATTCTTTTTAAAGACGCTTATTTAACATATATTGTTGGTTTATTAACGTTAATCTACGTGGTCCACAGTGTTGTGTTTCATGCCTGAATAAAGCTCACCCAAAAATATGCTTTCTCCATGAGGCACATCACAGCCTTCTTGCTCTTTAGAACACTAGATAGCACCTCAGAACTCTAGAGACCCTTTTAAACCTCAGAATCACCAATGAAGAGCGCAGGAAGAAGAAAAGCATGTCATTCAACAGACTACCAGAACCACAGCTGTCTACAGCACAAGGGCTGAAAGACTGAGACAGGGCACCGCCTTGTTCCATTCCGCCAGGAACTTGCCGGTCCCAGTGACTCCTCTGTTTACTGCTCTGCACAGGTCTGCAATGCTTGTGAAAACACAAGGAGCCCTGCCTACAAGTTAAAAAAATAACTAGTATACAAATTAACAAATGCATAATCATTAATAACGAGAACACACTTTAGACTACAGATATTCCTGAGAGAGACACAAAACACTGTAACATGAAACGAGAGAGAAATGAAAGAATCCATCTTAGTATCTTTAGACTAACGTAAAAAGCTGACCAACGTTGTTTTAAAATTTTAATAAGATACTTTCAATTTTTGAAAATTCCTGTGAGGACCATATGGAAGAAATCTTGAATAATCAATAGAGCAAATAGAATAAAAAAAGTCAAAAGATGTCAGTGATCTCAGGTGAAGACTAACAGAAAGGCAACAACAGTTGAAGAGTTACTCTTATTGACTTTACTGCATCTGGGGAGAATACCAGTTAAGATAATGGGAATCATAGGATATTTCGGAGAGAAGTGAGCAAAAGTATTTGCACACTTATATGAGGTGATCTTTTGAGAGAATTCAAGAAAGTGATGTTTGCTCTGGATTGAATGTAATCAAGAAATGGGTAATTCCATGATTAGCTACCATATAAAAACTTACCTAAATAATGGGAGAAGTACAGAGAAAGTGAAACTATCAAAATTACAGCTTAAAACTTGGCAGAAAATGGGTGTGGCATTGTGGTGCAGTGAGCTAAGCTGCCATCTGCAATGCCAGCATGCCATATCGGAATACCAGTTAGAGTCTGACTATTTTTCTAATCCAGCTGTCTGCTAATGTACCTAAGAAGGCAGCAGAAGATGGCCCAAGCACTTGTGTCCCTGCCACCCATGTGGGAGACTAGGATGGAGCTGAGGGCTGGATTCAGTCTGGACCAGTCCTAGTCTTTGCAACCCTTTGGGGAGTGAACAGAAGATCGAAGATTCTCTCTCTCTCTTTCCCTCCCTCCTCTCTTTCTCACTGTGTGTGTGTGTGTCTGTCACATAGACACAGATATATCACTCTGCCTTTCATATATATATATATATATGATGAGTAAATTGTACAGAGGCAGTATTCACTCATTCAGGCAAATGAGATACTTGGTTATGTTCGTGGTTTGAACAATGTTCTTTGCCTTACCTAAATTCATTCATAATTATGGGATAATATTACTGTGTCTGTAGCCATCATTTCCAGTGTGACTTGGTCAGATACTGGTATTTTTCGAAGATTCATATGCTCAGTAGGAGTGTACCAAGATCTCGCTGTGAATGTAAAGTCATCCCCTAGCAACCGTCCCATCAATAATACTAGGTTGGTAGCTGATGAAGAGAGGTTGTTTTTTTCTTTCTCCAAGTTATAAAGCATAAAAAAGTATTCTCAGTGACTCAGTTGTGTCATCCTACTATGATATTATATGTGAGATCTCTGTTGCATATTGTGAAAAAGCTTTGCTTTATTTAAAAAAACTGCATCAATATAAACTTATCTTTTTTTTTTTTTTTTAATATGAGATCACTGACCTGGCTTGACCTTGTTTACTCGCCAGGTCAGAATAAACAAAAGCCAGATTCCAGGAACTCAAAGAACTTCTACCATTGGGTGGCAGGGCTCCAACCATGTGAAAAACATCTGCTGTTTCCTAGGGTGCAAATTAGCAAAGCTGGTACTCAGAATCCAAGTGCTCCAGTATAGGATGTGGTCATTCCAAGCATTAACCTCTTTGCTAAATGCTTGATCCTTAAAAACTCACGTTTTCATTCCATTAATCCATGGATATTTCCTAGTACCCTTGTTCGTGTTACTAATAATGGCATAAGATCACATGTTACTCTTTGAGCATATAGGACAATATAAAGAGTACACAAATTAACAAACCTGTTAGTCCTAAAGTATTGAAATACATTGCTAAGCAAAAATTAGGACACAACCTGTATTAGTCCTAAAGTATTGAAATACATTGCTAAGAAGAAAGAAAGAAAGAAAGAAAGTAAGAGAGAGAAAGAGAGAGAAAGAGAAGTTTTTTTTTTAACTTTTATTTAATGAATAAAAATTTCCAAAGTACAGAATATTGATTAAAATGGCCTCCCCCCCCATAACGTCCCTCCCACCCGCAACCCTCCCCTTATCCACTCCCTCTCCCCCTCCATTCACATCAAGATTCATTTTTGATTCTCTTTATATACAGATCAGTTTAGCATACATTAAGTAAAGATTTCAACAGTTTGCTCCCACATAGAAACATAAAGTGAAAAATACTGTTTGAGTACTAGTTATAGCATTAAATCTCAATGTACAACACACTAAGGACAAAGATCCTACATGAGGAAGAAGTGCACAGTGACTCCTGTTGTTGACTTAACAAATCGACACTCTTGTTTATGGCCTCAGTAATCACCCTAGGCTCTTGTCATGAGCTGCCAAGGCTATGGAAGCCCTCTGAGTTCACTGACTCTGATCATATTTAGACAAGGCCATGGACAAAGTGGAAGTTCTCTCCTCCCTTCAGAGAAAGGTACCTCCTTCTTTGATGACCCATTCTTTCCACTGGGATCTCACTCGTGGAAATCTTTCATTTAGGTTTTTTTCCCCAGAGTGTCTTGGCTTTCCATGCCTTAAATACTCTCATGGGCTTTTCAGCTGGATCTGCATGCCTTAAGGGCTGATTATGAGGCCAGAGTGCTGTTTAGGACATTTGCCATTCTATGGGTCTGCTGTGTATCTCACTTCCCATGTTGGATCGTTCTCTCCCTTTTTGATTCTATCAGCTAGTATTTGCAGACACTATTCTTGTTTATGTGATCCCTTTGGTTCTTAGTCCTATCATTAGGATCAATTGTGAACAGAAATTGATCACTTGGACTAGTGAGATGGCATTGGTACATGCCACCTCGATGGGATTGAATTGGAATACCCTGGTATGTTTTTCACTCTACTGTTTGAGGTAAGACAGCTTGAGCATGTCCCGAATTGCACATCTCTTCCCTCTCTTATTCCCACTCATATTTAACAGCAAACACTTTTCAGTTAAGTTTCAGCACTTAAGAAGAATTGTGTATTGATTACAGTATTCAACCAAAAGTATTAAGTAGAACAAACAAAAAAAATACTAAGAGGGATAACATATTAAGCTGCTCATCAACAGTCAAGGGGAGGGCTGATCAAGTCACCGTTTCTCATAGTGTTCATTTCACTTTAACAGGTTTCCTTTTTGGTGCTCAGTTAGTTGTCACCTATCAAGGAGAACAAGTGGTATTTGTCCCTTTGGGATTGGCTTATTTCACTCAGCATGATGTTTTCCAAATTCCTAAGAGGGATCACTTTTCAGTTAAAATTTAAACACCTAAGAATAATTGTGTGTTAATTACAGAGTTCAACCAATGCTACTAGAACAAAAAAAAAAATACTAAAATGGATATAGTATTACATTGTACATCAACCGTCAGGACAAGAGCTGATCAAGTCACTGTTTCTCATAGTGTCCATTTCACTTCAACAAGTTTCCCCCTTGGTACTCAGTTAGTTGTCGCCAATCAGGGAGAACATATGATATTTGTCCCTTTGGGACTGGCTTAATTCACTCAGCATTATGTTTTCCAAATTCCTCCATCTTGTTGCAAATGACTGGATTTCGTTGTTTTTGACTGCTGTATAGTATTCTATAGAGTACATGTCCCATAATTTCTTTATCCAGTCTACTGTTGACGGGCATTTGGGTTGGTTCCAGGTCTTAGCTATTGTGAATTGAGCTGCAATAAACATTAATGTGCAGATAGCTTGTTTGTTTGCCAATTTAATTTCCTTTGGGTAAATTCCAAGGAGTGGGATGGCTGGGTTGAATGGTTGGGTTATCTTCAGGTTTCTGAGGAATCTCCAGACTGACTTCCATAGTGGCTTGACCAGTTTGCATTCCCACCAACAGTGGGTTAGTGTCCCTTTTTCCCCACATCCTCGCCAGCATCTGTTGTTGGTAGATTTCTGCATGTGAGCCATTCTAACTGTGGTGAGGTGGAACCTCATTGTGGTTTTGATTTGCATTTCCCTGATTGCTAGTGATCTTGAACATTTTTTCATGTGTCTGTTGGCCATTTGGATTTCCTCTTTTGAAAAATATCTATTGAGGTCCTTGGCACATCTCTTAAGTGGGTTGTTTGTTTTGATCTTGTGGAGTTTCTTGATTTCTTTGTAGATTCTGGTTATTAACCCTTTATCAGTTGCATAGTTTACAAATATATTTTCCCATTCTGTCAGTTGTCTCTTCATTTTCCTGACTGTTTCTTTTGCAGTACAGAAACTTCTCAATTTGATGTAATCCCAAATTTTAATTTTGGCTTTGACTGCCTGTGCTTCTGGGGTGTTTTCCAAGAAGTCATTGCCGGTACCTATATCTTGCAGGGTTTTTCCAATGCTCTCTAATAATTTGATGGTGTCAGGTCATAGATTTAAGTCTTTAATCCATGTTGAGTGAATTTTTGTGTAAGGTGAAAGGTAGGGGTCTTGCTTCATGCTTCTTCACGTGGAAATCCAATTTTCCCAGCACCATTTATTGAATACACTGTCCTTATTCCAGGGATTGGTTTTGGATCCTTGATCAAATATGAGTTGGCTGTAGATGTTTGGGTTGATTTCTGGTGTTTCAATTCTGTTCCATTGGTCTATCCACCTGTTTCTGTACCAGTACCAAGCTGTTTTGATTACAACTGCCCTGTAGTATGTCCTGAAATCTGGTATTGTGATGCCTACAGCTTCGTTTTTCTTGTACAAGATTGCTTTAGCTATTCGAGGTCTCCTGTGCCTCCATATAAATTTCAGCATCATTTTTTCCAGATCTGAGAAGAAGGTCTTTGGTATCTTGATTGGTATTGCATTGAATCTATAAATTGCTTTTGGGAGAATGGACATTTTGATGATATTGATTCTTCCAATCCATGAGCATGGACGATTTTTCCATTTCTTGGTATCCCCTTCTATTTCTTTCTTTAAGGTTTTGTAATTTTCATCATAGAGATCTTGAACCTCCTTGGTTAAGTTTATTCCAAGGTACTTGATTGTTTTTATAGCTATTGTGAATGGGATTGATCTTAGAAGTTCTTCCTCAGCCATGGCATTGTCTGTGTATACAAAGGCTGTTGATTTTTGTGCATTGATTTTATACCCTGCTACTTTGCCAAAATCTTCTATGAGTTTCAATAGTCTCTTAGTAGAGTTCTTTGGGTCCCCTAAATAAAGAATCATATCATCTGCAAAGAGGGATAGTTTGATTTCTTCCTTCCCAATTTGTATCCCTTTAATTTCTTTTTCTTGCCTAATAGCTCTGGCTAGAACCTCCAGAACTATATTGAATAGCAGTGGTGAGAGTGGGCATCCCTGTCTGGTCCCAGATCTCAGTGGAAATGCTTCCAACTTTTCCCCATTCAATAGGATGTTGGCTGTGGGTTTTTCATAGATTGCTTTGATTGTATTGAGGAATGTTCATTCCAAACCCAGTTTGCTTAGAGTTTTCATCATGAACGGGTGTTGTATTTTATCAAATGCTTTCTCGGCATCTATTGAGATAATCATATGGTTTTTCTTCTGCAGTCTGTTAATGTGGTGTATCACATTGTCTTGCGCACATTAAACCATCCCTGCATACCAGGGATAAATCCCACTTGGTCTGGGTGGATGATCTTTATGATGTGTTGTTGCATTCTATTGGCGAGAATTTTATTGAGGATTTTTGCATCTATGTTCATCAGGGATATTGGTCTGTAATTCTCTTTCAGTGCTGCATCTTTTTCCGGCTTAGGAATTAAGGTGATGCTGGCTTCATAGAAAGAATTTGGGAGGATTCCCTCTTCTTCGATTGTTCTGAATAGTTTGAGAAGAATTGGAGTTAGTTCTTCTTTAAATGTCTGGTAGAATTCAGCAGTGAATCCATCTGGTCCTGGGCTTTTCTTTGTTGGGAGGGCCTTTATTACTGTTTCAATTTCTGTCTCAGTTATGGGTCTGTTTAGGTTTTCGATGTCTTCCTGGTTCAATTTAGGTAGGTTGCATGTGTCCAGGAATCTATCCATTTCTGATAGGTTTCCCTGTTTGCTGGCATACAAGTCCTTGTAGTAATTTCTGATGATTCTTTTTATTTCTGTGGTGTCTGTTGTTACGTTTCCTTTTTCATCTCTGATTTTATTGATTTGGGTCTTTTCTCTTCTTTTTTTAGTTAGTTGGGCCAATGGGGTGTCAATTTTGTTTATTTTTTTCAAAAAACCAGCTCCTCATTTGGCTGATTTTTTGTAATGTTTTTTGGATTCAATCCTGTTGATTTCTTCTCTGATTTTAATTATTTCTCTTCTCCTACTAGATTTGGGTCTGGTTTGCTGCAATTTTTCTAGATCCTTGAGATGCGTTGAAAGCTCATCTATTTGGTGCCTTTCCAATTTCTTGATATAGGCACCTATTGATATAAACTTTCCTCTTAACACTGCTTTTGCTGCAACCCATAAGTTTTGGTATGTTGTGCTGTTAACCTCATTTACTTCCAGAAAATTTTTGATTTCTCTTTTAATTTCTTCTATGACCCATTGTTCATTCAGGAGCATGTTGTTCAGTCTCCATGTGTTTGCATATGCTCTAGGGATTCCTGAGTTGGTAATTTCCAACTTCATTCCTTTATGGTCTGAGAAGCTGCATGGTATGATTCTAATTCTTTTGAATTTGCTGAGACTTGCTTTATGGCCTAGTATGTGGTCAATCCTAGAGAATGTTCCATGTACTGCTGAGAAGAATGTAAAATCTTTAGCTGTAGGATTGAAAGTTCTGTATATATCTGTTAGATCCATTTGGGCTATAGTGTCATTTAAATCTACCGTATCCTTGTTGATCTTCTGTCCTGTTGATCTGTCTATTTCTGAGAGTGGAGTATTGAAGTCCCCCAGTACTATTGTATTGGGGTCTAAGTCTCCCTTTAAGTCCCTTAATAAATCTTTTAGATAAACCGGTGCTCTGTAGTTAGGTGCATATACATTGATAATTGTTATATCTTCCTGTTGAATTGATCCCTTAATCATGATATAGTGTCCCTCTTTGTCTCTCTTAACAGCTTTTATGGTAAAGTTTATGTTGTCCGATATTAAGATGGCTACGCCCACTCTTTTTTCATTTCTGTTGGCATGGTATATCTTTTTCCAGCCTTTCACTTTCAGTCTGTATGCATCTTTGTTGGAAAGATGTTTTTTCTTGTAAGCAGCAAATAGATGGGTTTTGTTCCTTAACCCAATCAGCCAATCGGTGTCTTTTAAGTGGACAGTTCAGGCCATTTACGTTCAATGTGACTAATGATAAGTGGTAACTTTGCCCTGCCATTTGCCAAAGATAAGTTCTAATATATGCTTTGAATTCCCTGTGATCTTTGGCTGTGAGGTTTCCTTCCTTTACCTTCTTTCATATTGATGACCGTGTTTCTGTGTTTCTGTGTGTAACACATCTTTAAGCATCTTTTGCAGGGCTGGACGAGTGCCGACAAATTCTTTCAATTTCTGTTTGCTATGAAAAGTCTTTATTTCACCTTCATTCACAAATGATAGCTTTGCAGGATATAATATTCTGGGCTGGCAGTTTTTCTCTCTTAGTACCTGGACTATATCTCACCATTCCCTCCTAACTTGTAGGGTTTCTGATGAGAAGTCAGCTGTGAGTCTGATTGGAGATCCTCTGGGAGTAATCTGACATTTCTCTCTTGCACATTTTAGGATCTTTTCTTTATGTTTCACTGTGGAGAGTTTAATTACAACGTGTCGTGGTGAGGATCTCTTTTGGTCGTGTTTATTAGGGGTTCTGTGAGCTTCCTGTACTAGGATGTCTCTGTCCTTCTCCAAACCTGGGAAATTTTCTGCTAATATCTCACTAAAAAGGCCTTCTAATCCTTTCTCCCTCTCCATGCCTTCAGGAACTCCTAGAACCCGAATGTTGTTTTTTTTAATAGTATCCTGCAGATTCCTGAGAATATGTTTTAGATTTCTAATTTCCTCTTCTTTTCTTTGGTCTGATTGTATCCTTTCCTGTGCTCTGTCTTCTAAGTCTGATATTCTCTCTTCTGCTTTATCCATTCTGTTTGTAAGGCTCTCTATTGTGTTTTTCATTTGATCTATTGAATTCTTCACTTCATTATGATTTCTCGTCACTATCACAGTTTCCTGTTGTACTAGTTGTTTCGTTTCATTTTGATTCCTCCTTAATATTTCATTTTCACGAGAGAGATTTTCTACCTTGTCCATTAAGGATTTCTGTAGTTCAAGAATTTGTTTTTGAGAACTTCTAAATGTTCTTATCAATTTTTTTGAGATCTGCTTCTTGCATTTCTTCTATCTCATCATCTTAATAATCTTGAATTGAGGTGTCTTTTTCATTTGGGGGCGTCATGGTGACTGCCTTGTTTTTATTATCTCGGTTTTTGCGTTTGTTATTTGGCATATTGTAGATATTTGGTTTCTTCACTGTGGTGCTTTTTCTTGTTATACTATGACTCTAGATTAAGTGGACTGTCTGTTTTTGATGGAGCCTTAGAGGCTTGAGATGGGTGTGGCCTGAGAGCTCTGTTTGGTGTGCCAAAGGTGACACTCCCAGGTTAGGTGTGGTAGATCTCTCTCTCTCTCTTTTTTATTCAAAAGGGAAGTAATTCCACACAGCTGAACGAAGTTGGAGGTAGTTAGCAGGCAAATGATATACCCACAGGAGCCAGATATCGGAAGCTCTTTCCCAAGGACCACACAGGGAATCTGTTCTGCCCTCAGGGTGGGCTCAGATTCTCCTTCAGTCTCCCACTGGGTTGCCAAAGTTATGGAATTGTAGCGTCTCTGGAGAGTACTCACGTGAATTCCGTGAGTTCTCTCCCCCACCGTCTCTTTTTTCAGTCTCAGTTCAGTAGCACCACAAATTTACTAGGTCCTAATCTCCTGTTAATTCGCCACACCCAGAGTCAGGTTTTCCTGCTAGGCTCAGGGCAGGTGCAGACCTGAGGTCGCTCTGCTTATGACGTATGTCCAAGATGGTGCCTGCTCTTTGTCTTGCTCGCCCTTGAGAGGTGAGCGGAGAGAGAGAAACCCGTGTCCGTACCAGTCACCTTTTTTTTTCTCTCTCTCTCTCTTCCAGTTAGCCTGGTGAACTTCCCCCCCCCCCCCGGGGGTCGTTCCCTCTAGTCTCCTTTCTCCTCTTGCCTGCCGGTGTCTCAGGCTATTGAGGTTCGGCTCACCTCGCGTTCCAGCGCTGGTGTGTTGAGTCTGCCGCTGGTGTCCCAAACTGTGGGCTCCCAAGCTCTCCACGCAGGTCCACTGTGAATCACGCGTTCTGGAAGAGTTTCTTCTGCTGTTTCCTCCCCTACTCTTCCTTGAATCTGCAGTATCTCCACTTTTATTAAACTGTCTCTCCCCGGACTCTCAGTGTGCTCCCTTCCTATTCCGCCATCTTGCCTCCTCCCTAATCTCCAGAAAGAGAAGTTTTAAAAATAAATATTGCCTCAGGGGCTGGTGCTTTGTGAAGCCACTGCTGCAGTGCTGGTATCCCATAACAGTATCTCTCTTGTTCTCGCTGTTGCTCTCATTCTCATTCTCCCTCTCATTCTAGCTCTGGCTCTCTCTGTCACTCCCTTTCACATAAATAAACTTTTCAAAATACTTCATGGAAGACGGTATTGAAAGATAAGTTGAAGGGGCCAGCTCTGTGGCATGGCAGGTAAAACAGCCACCTGCATCCCATATGGCATCCCATATGGGCACCTGTTTGCATCACAGCTACTCCACTTCCTATCCAGCTCTCCACCATGGCCTGGGAAAGCAGTAGAAAATGCCCCAAGACTTCGGCCCCTGCACCTACATGGGAGACCCAGATGAAGCTCCTGGCTCCTGGCTTCGGATCAGCTCATCTCTGGCCGTTGCAGCCAACTGGGGAGTGAACCAGCGGATGGAAGACCTTTCACACTTCCTCTGCCTCTCTGTAACTCTGCCTTTCAAATAAATAAATAAATCTTAAAAAAAGAAGAAGAAATACTCCCTCATGAATACAGAATCTGTTTGTATGCTGTTCCTACTTAAATGGAAAATACTATAAAGAAAATAAAGAAAGAAAAATTTTGATGGAAAACCAAGAGTTCTGTATTTGAACCTGAATTGTCGTGTCTGTGTATCTTTGTGTCTGTGTTTTTCCTTCAAAAATAAATATGGTACCCTCTTCCTAAAAGGGTACCATGAATTCTATTCTTTGTAGAAGTTTATATTAAAAATTCTTTTATGTACAATTTGCTATTAAGTGTGACCTGGTTTAAGAAGGTATATTTGGATGTTGTAATTTGTGGTGAAAGTTAACCAATTAAAAAGATGGTTATTATATGAATAAAAAACTTCATGGTGATATTTCAGTAGTCAAAAGTTTTATTAATATTAAAGTATGTGTCAGGGCCAACACTGTGGTGCAGTGGGTTAAAGCCCCAGCCTGCAGTCCCAGCATCCCATATGGGCACCGGTTCAGGTCCTGGCTGCTCCACTTCTGATCCAGCTCTCTGCTATGGCTTGGTAAAGCAGTGGAAGATGGCCCAAGTCCTTGGGTCCCTGCACCTGCATGGGAGACCCAGAAGAAGCTCGTGGATCCTGGCTTTGGATCAGCTCAGCTCTGGCCATTGCGGTCATTTGGGGAGTGGACCAGTGGAATGGAAGACCTCTTTCTCTGTCTCTGTCTCTCCTTTTCATTCTGTGTAACTCTGACTTTCAAATAAATAATTCTTTAAAAAAATTAAAGTATGTGTTACTTTTATTTTTATCTTTTGACTAAAGATTTATTTATTTATTTGAAAGTCAGAGGGAGAAGCAGAGTGGGAGAGAAAGACAAAGAGAAAGAGAGAGAAAGTGGTCTTTCGTCTGCTGATTCACTCCCCAAATGGCCAGTGTCCAGGGCTGGGTCAAGGCAAATCCAGGAGCCAGGAGCTTCACCTGGGTCTCCCACTTGGATTCAGGGGCCCAAGAACTTAGCCCATCTTCTGCTGCTTTTCCAAGCACATTAACAGGGAGCTGAATCAGAAGCGGAGCAGCAGGGACTAGAATTGGTGCCCACTTGGGATGACAACGCTGCAGTAGGAGGCTTTACCCACTACACCAGGTGCTGGCCCCTATGTGTTACTTTTATATCAGTGAAAATATTTCTAATATCATCCTAAGAGTTATATAAAAAATGTCTTTAAATTGTGCCTCAGGATAGGTGATTAGAACAGCGATTAAGACACCACTGGAGGGGCAAGTGCTGTGGCTCAGTGGGTTAATCCTCCGCCTAAGGCGCTGGCATCCCATATGGGTGCCGGTTCTAGTCCCAGCTATTCCTCTTCCCATCCAGCTCTCTGCTGTGGCATGGTAAAGCAGTAGAAGATAGCCCAAGTCCTTGGGCCCCTGCACCCATGTCGGAGACCTGGAAGAAGCTCCTGGCTCCTGTCTTTGGATCGGCACAGCTCCAGCCATTGCGGCCATTTGGGGAGTGAACCAGCAGATGGAAGACCTTTCTCTCTGTCTCTCTCTCTCACTGTCTATAACTCTGCCTTTCAAGTAAATAAATAAAATCTTTAAAAAAAAGACAACACTGGAATATCCACATCACAAATTGGGGTGCCTGTATTGAAATCACAGCTCTACTTCCAATTCCACCTTCCTGCTGATAGACACCCTGGGAGGCAGCAGATGATGGCTCAGTGCTTGGATTCCTCCATCAGTTGGGAGACTTGCACTGAGTTCCAGGTTCTTGGTTTGACCCAGAGACACCCATCTGTTGTGGGCATTTCAGGGATGAACAGTGGGTAGAAGATCTGTCTCTGCTCACCTGTATCTCTCTCTCTCTCTCCCTCTTCATATTGCGTAACTGTATTTTAAATAAAGTTTAAAAAATATTAAAAACAAGATATTTAATTTCCCTTTCTGTTAACTATCTGATTTTAATGCTAACTACCAAGTAACGATGTGAGTTTAAAACTGGTTCTTTGGAGTTGAAGTCCATTATTTGGTGTTTGTTTTTTAAAAAAGTTTTTAAAATAAATTAGTCTGGTTTTCAGAACACTAAGACAAGTTGATTCTAATATTTAGGTCACTTGCAAATATTTATCTCTTACATGAAATTTTGAATAATAAAATTGGTATTCTCAATAATGAAACAGCTTTAATTCAAAACAAATAGAACACACACCATATATAATTATAGCTTTGTTCAAATATAAGCAAGTTTTTTCACCTAGAAAAAAACCAGGTGATTGCTTAAAGATATTACATCTAAAGTAAAATTGTGTGATATCTTGATATTTAGATAACTAAAATTAATGATTTAGACAACAGCTTAAATGAACTGTAGAATATGAAATTATTTATTTAAAATAAATTTTATTTATCAATTTATATAATATATATTATATTATAATTATCTTTCAGTTTATTTAAAATAGTATTTTATATTTTATATATTCATCCTTATAATCTAGTCAACCAAAAAGAATAATTGCAGTTTCCTTAGGGAAAAAAAAAATAAGAAGTGGTTCTTGGAAATAGAGTCCTTAATGTAGGAAATATACCATAACAGAAAAAGAAATTGTCCTTTAGCCTTTGGTTATTTTTTTACTCATAATTTTCAGTCTATTTACCAATTTGAAGAGATAAGTGAAGGTTTCTGGTGTTTTTTTTTTTTTTATTTTATTCAATCATCTGCTTCTCAAATGCAATCCTGTCTTCAGGTTCCTGTCCTCAGATCCTCATATCCCTTTACTGACACACTCATATTCCCACTCTGAAACAATCTCCACTTCTAAATTTCATTCATCACTTTTAATCAAAGATTTATCTCCTCTGTATCCCAACACTTCATCTCTAGGAGGCAGACCTTGTGGCTTCGTGGATTAAGCTCACATCCCAGGTCAGACTCCCTAGGTTGAGTGCTCTTTTTGCTTTTAATCCAGTTCCTGGGTGATCACCAACTGGGAGGCAGAAGATGATGATTCAAGTCCTTGTGCTCCTGCTGGCCATGTGGGAGCCCCGGAGGGAGTTCCAGGCCACTGGCTTCTAACTGACACAGCCCTAGCTTTTATAAGCATTCATGGAGTAAGCCAGAGACTGGCAGATCTCAAAAACGGTATCTCTCTCTCTCTCTCTCTCTCTCTCTCTCTCTCTTTCTCTCCCTCTCTCTCTGTCTTGTGCGTGCACGCACATGTGCACAAATGTGTGATCTCTCTTGCTCTCACTCTCATTCTATCTCTAGCTCCCTCTCATTGTCACTCCCTTTCACATAAATAAACTTTTCAAAATAGCTCATGGAAAACAGAATTGAAAGATAAGTTAAAGGGGCTGGCGCTGTGGCATGCAAGGTAAAGCAGCCGCCTGCAGTGCCAACATCCCATATGTTGTGCCATATGGGTGCCTGTTTGAGTCCCAGCTGCTCCGCTTCAGATTCAGCTCCTTACTGTGGCCTGGGAAAGCAGTGGAA
Organism: Oryctolagus cuniculus; assembly: GCF_051225735.1. Classification (NCBI taxonomy): domain Eukaryota; kingdom Metazoa; phylum Chordata; class Mammalia; order Lagomorpha; family Leporidae; genus Oryctolagus; species Oryctolagus cuniculus. The sequence continues at coordinate 60,328,502 of NC_142874.1, read as the reverse complement.
GATGACCCAAGTCCTTGGGGCCCTGCACTTATGTGGGAGACTGGAAGAAGCTCCTGGCTTCTGGTTGAGAATGGGCCCAGTTCTAGCTGTTACGGCCGTTTTGGAAGTGAGCCAGTAGATGGAAGACCTGTTTTTCTGTGTCCCTCTGGCTCTCTGTAACTCAGCCTTTCAAATAAATAGATAAACCTTAAACAAACATAAGTTAAAATAATCTTCATAACCTTCACTTCATGTTTACAAATGCCTGGTGAAACATCTGCTCAAATTGCCTTAAAGGCACCTCCATTTTGACATTTTCTCCACTAAGTTTTTGAAATTTTCCCTAATTTTCGAATTTTCTTAAAAACAAAGTACAAGAAAGAAATGGATTAATACTCATTTTCCCAATACCTTATATTGTCTCTGTTAATCTTATTGTATAGTTGCTTTCAATTCTTTTTGTACTTAAGCAAAGTTAATTATTTTTATAAAAAGGAAAGTCTCTTGCTATAATGGTATCAAACATTTTTAAAAGCGTGGAATGAAAGTAAAATATCAGATCAAACCCCATGACCTAAATTAGGAGCACTGAGTAATTTTATTGCAGTGAACCATTATTGATCCAATCCTTATCACCAGATTTTTTAACAACACATTTATGAACTTCAATCTTTAAATCTGCCTTTTCCTTATAAAGGTGTAGTGGTTGGGTAGGTAATCCCCCATTGCACTCTGAAGAGCTCAAGGGTGTAATATTTATTGTATTTGTTCAAATATGAGCAAGCTTTTCAGTCAATTCTCCTCCTAAGTGACCATATAGTGGTTATAAATTTCTCAGGAGTTTCTGCTTCAGGCTTTACATACATGGATGCATAGTCTTCTGGTATTATTCTGGTTTTTTTTTTTTTTTTGTAATTTTTTTTCAAACATTTACACCAATGCGCCACTTTTTCCTTACTTGCGTTTCTAAATAATTAGTTTTGAAAATTATTTTTAATTCTTCCAAGTTGAAAAAACAATTACCTTATTGGAGTATGTCTCCATTTTGTTAAATTCCTTAGACTATAAGACACTATTTATATATTCCAATTTAGTTTTGTCATCATTTAATTTTTTTCCATTTTTGGATCTCTCTGCATTTCAGAAATGAACTATGATGCCCTCTAGTTTGCTCTGAATGTTATGTAGTTAAATCTTTACAAGTGTGATCATCTCAAGCCTTTGTCCTCTAACATTTACTTGATTTTAGCAGTATATCTTCTCTTTCCAAATATGAAGTCAAAATTATTCTATGTAAGAATTCTTGTCATTCTTCCCACTTTGTCTGTGGCTGGCTTGTTTTATCTGAACTATAACTTGAGGGGAGACTTGCTTTGGGAATGGATGATAGGAGGAGGTGAAAATCTCAACTGAGTAAGCAAAAGTACAGGCTGCTTAACAATAAAGAGGCTATGCTTTTTCTTCTGAATTTTTTTTTAACTTTTATTTAATGCATATAAATTTCCAAAGTACGACTTATGGATTACAATGGCTTCCCCCCCATACCGTCCCTCCCACCCACAACCCTCCCCTTTCCCACTCCCTCTCCCCTTCCATTCACATCAAGATTCATTTTCGATTATCTTAATATACAGAAGATCAGCTTAGTATACATCAAGTATGGATTTCAACAGTTTGCTCCCACACAGAAACATAAAGTGAAAAATAATAGATGATTTTTTTTTTAAATGATGATGAAATCAGAGCAGACCTATTGTCATGTTTAATCCCAGTGAGAGTCAAGTTGGGAATTGATAATTTTTTTTTTTTTTTTTTTTTTTTTTTTTTTTTTTTTTTTTTTTTTACAGAGGATCAGTTTAGTATGCATTAAGTAAGGATTTCAACAGTTTGCACCCCCATAGAAACACAAAGTGAAATATATTGTTTGAGTACTCGTTATAGCATTAAATCTCAATGTACAGCACATTAAGGATAGAGATCCTACATGAGGAGTAAGTGCACAGTGACTCCTGTTGTTGACTTTACCAATCAACACTCCTGTCTATGGCATCAGTAATCTCCCTATGCTCCAGTCATGAGTTTCCAAGGCTATGGAAGCCCTCTGAGTTCTCCGACTCTTATCTTGTTTAGACAAGGTCGTAGTCAAAGTGGAGGTTCTCTCCTCCCTTCAGAGAAAGGTACCTCCTTCTTTGATGACCTGTTCTTTCCACTGGGATCTCACTCACAGAGATCTTTTGCCAGAGTGTCTTGGCTTTCCATGCCTGAAATACTCTCACGAGCTTTTCAGCCTGCTCCGAATGCCTTTAGGGCTGATTCTGAGGCCAGAGTGCTGTTTAGGACATCTGCCATTCTATGAGTCTGCTGAGTATCTCACTTCCCATGTTGGATCACTCTCCCCTTTATTTACTCCATCGGTTAGCGTTAGCAGGTACTAGACTTGTCTATGTGCTCCCTTTGGCTCCCAGTCCCTCCACCATGACCAACTGTGAACTGAAACTGATCACCTGGAACAGTGAGATGGCATTGGTACATGCCACCTCGATGGGATTGAATTGGAATCCCCTGTACTGAAGTCCATCCTTATAAACTTCAGGAGTGAAAACAAGAGACCAAATTTTATGTGACCGCAATTATTTTCCCAGTTTAAGAATAGCCCTGGGGTACTGAGTTTGTTTGAGGAGAGTCATTTCATTTGTTTTCCCCAAGCAACCTACTAACTCCCAACAGTTGTTTCCATTAATTGTTTTACGATTTTTAAAAATTTATTTGAAAGGCAGTGTTACAGAGATGATGAGGGAGAGACAGAGAAAGAGAATGAGAGAGAGGCCTTCTGTTTTCTGGTTCACTCCCCAAACAGCTGCGATGGCAGGGGCTGGGCCAGGGCAAAGTAAGGAGCTTCTTCTGGGTCTCCCACATGGGTGCAGGCACCCAAGCATTTGGGCCATCTTCTGCTGCTTTCCCAGGTGAAGTAGTAGGAATCTAGATAGGAAGTGGAGCAGCAGGGACTGGAACTGGTGCCCATATGGGATGCCAGCACTGCAGATGGTGGATTGACCTGCTATGCCACAGTGCCAGTCTCTGGTTTCATTAATTTATTTTTATTTTTATTTTTATTTTTTGTTATTTTTTAACAGGCAGAGTGGACAGTGAGAGAGAGAGACAGAGAGAAAGGTCTTCCTTTGCCGTTGGTTCACCCTCCAATGGCCGCCGCGGCCAGCGCGCTGCGGCCGGCGCACCGCACTGATCCGATGGCAGGAGCCAGGAGCCAGGTGCTTTTCCTGGTCTCCCATGGGGTGCAGGGCCCAAGCACCTGGGCCATCCTCCACTGCACTCCCTGGCCACAGCAGAGAGCTGGCCTGGAAGAGGGGCAACCGGGACAGAATCCGGTGCCCCGACCGGGACTAGAACCCGGTGTGCCGGCGCCGCAAGGCGGAGGATTAACCTCGTGAGCTGCGGCGCCGGCCCTGGTTTCATTAATTTTTAATCCAAAGGGGAGTGGGATGAGCATTGTACTTCTTAACAGATCTCAGAATATCAAAAAGGATCTTCAGCATTATGTGAACTCAACTTTGTGGTACCAAAAATGGAACACTGTGATTCTCCTCAAGAATCTTTTTTGTACTTTGACATCAGTGTTTAAAAGTATGATATTAGATTGTGCTTTTTCCTTCCTTTGAGTACCACTTGATTTATTTTATTTAATTTTGATCTTTTAGCTTATTTCATTTACATCAGGATAGTTAATTCCTGGGCCAAATTTTCAAACCACATTCGTAACTTGAATGTACAAATTATCATTATTTATTCTAACCTGTTTTCTGTTTGTGCTAATCTAAAGGTTCCACTACTGTCAGGAATAGAAGTTCAAAGCCCTAGAGTTCTCATTGCTATTCCTCTGCAACATACTATTAGTAATCAAAGTACATTAGTTTTGTACCTAAAAAATACCTCAATTACTCTTTATATGGTTTTTGTCTCTGAATGACATGTTCTTAGCTCAATCCTACATTCTTTCTATAATGGACTAAAAGAAAAACTTCTTAGCTAGATTTCAACAACTAATCCCCCTGACCTTCTACAATAATAAGAAATAAGCCTGTATTGATATCCACTATGCATAATAATTCTATTTCTCTCTCTAATCCTCAAATATTTTATGGCTTTCATGTTATTACAAACATTTCCCAAATTACAAAGCTAATAATAGACAGAACCACGATATGAGCCCATTATGTGACAAATTCCATTTCTTTTCCCATTTTGCTTCTTGAAATATTTTCTCTTACATTAATACACAGTGATAACTAACATATATATAGTTGATAGCTTATTTTTAAACATTTAATATGATAAAAAGTACATGATAAAAATCTACATCTAAGAGAGTATTAAGAAGTTTTTTTCAAAGAGCAGATTTCCCTATCAGATGACTGCTCAATCATAAAAATCATAATCTTACTAAATATCTTTCCTGACTTTAATCATTACCAAATGCTAAAGACAGAACTTTATATTAGATTGTGAACAGAATATATCTACATTTACTCATTAGACATTTATTAATGTTGAGATGCCCTAATCAGTTTTGAAGAAAAATAGAAAGAAAGGAATTTACTACTTTTTCCTCAGCTTATTATCCTCATTGATAATCAATTGAATGGGATATCCAAATGTCATATTACAAGGAATAGTTTGTGTATCCTATTTCTCCCAATCAGCTACTTCAGTGATTACCTAATAATTTATAAAATAATGGCAGCCTCTTACCCTTTGAAAAACAAGAACTCTAGGGCCGGCGCCATGGCTCACTTGGTTAATCCTCCGCCTGTGGCACTGGCATCCCATGTGGGATGCTCCTCTTCCAGTCCAGCTCTCTGCTGTGGCCTGGGAGGGCAGTGGAAGATGGCCTGAGTGCTTGGGCCACTGCACCTGCATGGGAGACCAGGGGGAGGCGCCTGGCTCCTGGCTTCGGATCGGCGAAGTGCTGGCCATGGCGGCCCTTTGGGGAGTGAACCTTTCTCTCCGTCTCTCTCTCACTGTCTGTAACTCTACCTGTCGAATAAATAAATAAAAATCTTAAGGAAAAAAAAGAAAAACAAGAACTCTCTTTGAAGGCAGATATTATTTTAAAAAAAAGACTTCTAAATCAGCTTTGTGGTAATACTTTAACTAACTGCTATAGATATTATATTTTCCATATCAAATTTATATCATCCAAATATCTAAAACCTGACCATTATCAGATAACTGACAAAATGAGAAAACAGATTTTATTCAGCACCCAGTAGACAGAAAGCAACATAATAAACCTATTTCATGTTCTATCCCACTAAATTCTTTAACATATCCTATGGAGTCATATTTTTGGGTGAGGCTGTCAAAGCTCCTAGTGTACATTAGAAAAGAACACTTGTGGTAAGTCATGCAGCAAGGCTTGCAATTCAAGTCTAAAGTCAAGGTACATGTTATCTCCATGAACGCATGAAATAGACAAACATTCATCCAACCTCTAGGTGTTTATCACCCATAGATGTGCAGACTCTGCTGAGCTCCAGAACTTAGCAAAAGAACACAAGCAAAGCGTGAGACATAACACAAAGAAACATGAATATACTCTTCAGAATGTTTTATCCATTCGGCAAAAGTTTGTTAACTGTTCAATACATAGTTAGCTTTGAAAATACAATTGTTTTCCTGGTTTAGCCAAGAACTGACCCCCAAACCTTGGAGTTATATTTATTGAATCTTAAATCAACTGAGTTAAATAATGGGTGGTTTGTGATAATAGGAGCATTTCCAAACAGCTGCATTATGAAAAGCAGAAGAATTCAAATAAATATGTACTGATTCATGACATTAGGCAATGAAGCATTGTTGCTGACTGCTGAAAACTGACAGCAATCAATCAAAGTGACATGTAGCATTTAAAAACAAGGTAGCTATAATTGAACAAATATGCAGAACACCATAGGAGTGAGGGGGCAGTCACAACTGCAAGATCAAAAAACACTGGAACTATTCATTAATCAAAGGACAGATTTCAAGCCGGCGCCGTGGCTCAATAGGCTAATCCTCCACCTTGCGGCGCCGGCACACCGGGTTCTAGTCCCGGTTGGGGCGCCGGATTCTGTCCCGGTTGCCCCTCTTCCAGGCCAGCTCTCTGCTGTGGCCAGGGAGTGCAGTGGAGGATGGCCCAGGTGCTTGGGCCCTGCACCCCATGGGAGACCAGGAAAAGCACCTGGCTCCTGGCTCCTGCCATCGGATCAGCGCGGTGCGCCGGCTGCAGCGGCGGCCATTGGAGGGTGAACCAACGGCAAAAAGGAAGACCTTTCTCTCTGTCTCTCTCTCTCACTGTCCACTCTGCCTGTCAAAAAAAAAAAAAAAAAAAAAAAAGGACAGATTTCATAATCATATTTTGTAATAAGTCTTCCAAGTAACATATTTTTTGTTGTTCAAGTACCACTTAGGTTAAATAAAAGAAAAAAAGAGTATAGATTTAAAATCATACATTATAAGGGTTCCTATGTTTCACACACAATGCCTGATAATCTTAATTCTTCCAAAGAATTAAAACAATCTATAATCTTTTAAAAGAGTTAAAAGCAAAGGAGATACTCAAACAATTTTATATAGCATTTATAAATCTCAGAAAATTTAATCTCTTGAGAATGCAAATAAAATAGTGCATTTTCAATCACAGAACGATGAAAACTATTAATTATTTCTGATGATATGTTTAAAACACAAGCATATATGCTTTACATTTTGTTAATTTATTTTTTAATTTATAAATATTTTAAAAGGAAATAAATATAATTTTGGTGAGAAGTGTGATTTTAGGTTATTTTATTGTTTTTTCTAAAGTGCTATTCTGACCCACAGGGTTCATTTACATATGATAAATAAACCTAGAGATTTTTATGTACAGCATGAGAACCACAGCTAATATATGGTCTTGTATAATGAACGTTTATCAAGAGAATACACAGTAAGTACTTCTACCACAAAAAGGTAGCAATAAGCATGGAATGATCAATATGTTAATTTTCCTGACTGCAGTAATCATTTCAGCATATGTATGTGTATCAAAATATCATGGTATAGTACTTAAATAAGTACCATAAAAATACATTTAAAATAATTTGAGAATGAGACCTTTGAAATTCATATATTCATATAAGAAAATTAGTTTTATATATTTCCCACCAAAAATATATACATTTAAGATGGAGTAAAGCAGAGTATGGTTCCTTTCACCTGTAGCATCTTTACAGTTTTCACTATCGTGATATGTAATAGTGAAGAGGAGATTTAATGTTAGTTATTCACATGCCACTTAATAATGTACTTCATACAAGCGTGGATGAATGTCAGAAATTTTAATTAAAGTGAAGATTTCCGAACTCTGACATATGTTGTTATATATACTTTAGAAGAAAAAAAACAGTATTTAGGTACTTTCATTTTTTTTTTGTAACGATAGCTCTGCTGATTCATTCTGCAGATTTTTTTTTGTAGACTGATTTTTTTCTTTGTGGTTGTAGACAATGGAGTGACTTGTAAAGTGACGGAATGATATTAGTGATTAATGTGTGACTGTTGATCATAGGAAGTAAAATAAATTCTTAGGAAAAAATAGATTAAGTAAATACTAAGGTTTGAACGTGTCCTCCAAAAAGCTTGTGTTGGAAACTTTGTACCTGATGTAACACAGGGCTGAGAAGTGTACCTTTTAAGACAGGAGGATGGGGCAGGCGCTATGGTGCAGTGGGTTAAAGCTGCAGCCTGCAGCGCCGGCATCTCGTATGGGCGCCAGTTCGAGTCCTGGCTGCTCCTCTTCCGATCCAGCTCTCTGCTATGGCTTGGGAAAACAGTAGAAGATGGACCAAGTCCTTGGGCCCCTGCATCCACGTGGGAGACCTGGAGAAAGCTCCTGGTTCCTGGCTTCGGATCAGCTCAGCTCTGGCCAATGCGGCCAACTGGGGAGTGAATCATCGGATGGAAGACCTTTCTCTCTCTCTCTCTCTCTGCCTCTCATTCTCTTTCTGTGTAACTCTGACTTTCAAATAAATAAAATAATTCTTAAAAAAAAACCATGAGGGTTCTGCCCTTGTGAATTGATCAATGTCATTATTTGTGGAGCATGTTATAGCAGGAGTGAGTTCCTTAAACAAGAATGACTTCAGCCCCCTTGCCTTCTCTCTCTCTCCCATTCTCCTTCTGCAATGGGATAACACAGCAAGAAGGTACTAGCCAGTTGCTCCACTTAGACTTCGACCTTTCCTGTCTCCAGCATTGTGAGAAATAAATTTATTCTCTTTAAAAGTTACTCAGCCTGTAGCATTCTGTAATAGCAAAACAAAACAGACTGAGACACTAGGATATGGTGCAGATTTCCTAAATCTATCTGGAGCTCAATGGGCTTCACTGCATAATACTTGGTTCTATGATAAACATTTGAAACACTTTTACATAGGAAAGTATGCACTCTTAGATTTGAAATTTGGCTATGTGCATTGTATTCTTAAATAATGTGATTAGAATGAAGTCATTCACTTTATTCTTCATGAAAGCAGAAAATGAGCTAATGGAAAGCCACATGGACTCATAAGTACAAATCCTCTGAGTTATATAATTTTCCTGAAAGTGGGACCTAATGCAATCACTCAAACTGTGGATAGTCTAAGACAGGCAGCCTCAGGAGAGGCTGTACTGAGGATCTAAACTTCCTCACAGGACTCTTTTGAACTGTGTAAGGTTGAACACAGAGAATTACTAAGAAATATTTATTTCCAGGAATAAAACTACCAAAAATTGAAATGCCAAATGGAGAGAAAAAACAAAAGCCATAAAGAGGCCTAAATTTTCTCTCTCAATCTGGATGGGCAATAGTTTTCCAAGATCAGAAAAATGAAATAGTGAAGAGAAAGGGAGAGAGAAAAGGAGTGAGAGAGAGAAAAATCCTGACTGAAAGCATTTAAGCCCTGTTCAAGTCCTCTTCTTCATCATAAATTCAATGCATAAATGCTTGATTTTCACTTTTATTTTCCCAACATTTCCATATATTTATAAATGCCAGCCACTAGGTGATGGAGAGGTTGAGAACTTTTCCTTTAAATCACTTAAAGGCCATGTCAAAAGGTCATCAAGGATAGGAAATTCAAGCACATTCTGAAATATTGAACAATGTACTGCTAACCTGTTCTGATAGACACATCAGAAAATATCTCAAAAATGCAAATAGAATTCCAGAACAAAAGACTGTCACCTCTTTCTTTGAAAAATAACTGTCTGGCTTATCTGTCTTTCCTCACACTGACAATTGCCTCCGTAAAAGCAAACGATACACAATATGGATTGAAAGGCACTTTTCATGTTTATGCAAAAGAAAAAGTGAATTCATAAAAAATGAATATAGTGATGTAAATAAGTAAAAAATACCAGTGTCACATGAAACTCTCAGAAATATCAAGTGAACTAAGTAGTCTCAAGGATTCCAAAGGTTAGCTCTTGCTTAGTATCAACAATGGATCATGTTTTTAAAAATACTATGAAAAATTTTAAGAAACAACACAATACCTCTTTTAATGATATTTCAAAAAGCCTTCTTGGTCCAGTTGTTTGTGCAGGTGAATGTATGATAAGAATTACCATCACATAGGGTAATGAAACAGTAAAGGAGACATTTTATCTAAGCAAAACATGGCCTAAATTCCCTATAATCCACATGAATAAAATTATTTGTTATTTATGAAAACAAATGCACTTAGCTGATGTCTTTAGGATTGTTATGTAAGCATAGCTCACCGGGGTCAGCATTGTGGCACAGTGGGTAATAAACATGTTATGACAATCATTTGCATAGGGTCCTTGTGTAACATCTTTAGCTATATACTTTTAGTACATATTCATATATTTACATATAATACTATTACTTATTTTCTTCCTGAAACAACAGAAAGGATCAAACAATCATTGAGTCTACAGTAGAGAAAGAAAAATCAGTGTTTCCTTAAAGTTGGCTTTTGTGTGTGTATTTTGTTTTCTGCCACTGTGGGTTGGAAAACCCAAATTATATTGCTCCCTGGGGCTAAAAATACTATTTTCACATGATTTATAGAATTAAGATTTTCCCTACAGTGAATATTAATTTGGAAATTTTTCCATTCATTAAGACCTATGATGGGTCAGGAGATATGCAAACTATTTGTTACTTTCATTATGATCTTTCGATAGGACTACATATGAACTATTTTCAAGTTCCTCAGCTGACCATATGGAGAAAGCTGCTGAATATTTTGCTTGTTGGTTTACAGAATCGGCTTCATTTTTTTTTGTTGCTATTTTTAGGGCACTGCTGTCAACATGAAGTCTTCTTCCTAGAAGGAAAGGCAGACAATAAACACATAAATCTGTATCACACTGCAGGATGTGGCAATGGTAACGGGTAGCAGCAATATAAAGGGATGGTGACAGTAGAGTATATAGTATATAGAAAGGCACTTCAAAAAGTTTGTGGAAAATGAAATTTGAAAATGATTTCTGTTTGGGTAGAAAAAATTTTAACACCCATATATGTGGGTCTTCACAAAAGTTGGTGGAACATACATATTCAAAAATATTTGCACAGATTTCAAAACATTGTTGCCTCAAAATACTTATTTTTAAACTTTATTTTCCACAAACTTTTTGAAGTGCCCAAATGGTAATCAAAGATTATGACTCTGAGGTGGTAGCGCTAAGTTTTTCAAAGAGTGACTGGAAATAGCATTAAAGAAAATGCTTTAAGATGAAAGAATAGTTGTTGAGTGTAGGTCCTAATGTCTCCCAAGAATCATTTTCGAAAAAAAGAGTCAAAACAAATTGTCATTAAACATCCATTCAGGCATGGCTAGATCTTAGCAATAGAGTACACTGCTAGCAATTGCTTGCTTACTTTTTACAGGTAGAATACAAGGGCCCCCTAATCTAGAGAATTATATTTCTGTATGGCCAGAAAGGCAAACTATAGATTGTCATCTGTCAAAAGGAAATCCAAGGCCAAAAGAACTTTCAGTGTCTAGTTGTGAACCTGTGAACAACAAAAGGATCCCTCTCCTATTCTTAACAGCAAAGTTCCCTTAACTGCTTAACATGCTAATAGCCCCTAATAGTCATTTGCCTGCCTGTTGCATAGTTACATGTATCACATAATAGTCTTTGCTAAAATTCTGCTAATCTGCCTTTTTAAGGTCCTTGATAAACTGTACTAAAGTGGCTTCAGCCCACATTGTATCTGCAGCCTGAACAGACATACTCACAGTGACTGAAGCATTATCTTATGGCTCACTATAATGTTAAATGGCATATCTCCAGTGATATTTCAGTAGCCATCTTTGAATATGTGATATATGCAAACGATTTGTCATGGAGTATACTCAAAAGACTTTCCCCACCCCTTTCATCTGCAACTATTTTGTTGCTTTGATTTTTCCAGTTCTATCCCTTTTATGGTAACTTCATAAATCCCAAACCCCTGTCTGAATGGAGAAATTCATTTAGGCCTCAATATGGCCTGCCCTTTGCTCCTTACAGGTCTGTTACAATATGATAATATTAATAAACATTCTCTTTCTTGTAAATTCAATAGAGTAATCTATACTAACATTAGTGAGCATGCAAACAGGCAGGAATGCTACTGAGAACAGGTGGTCCCCACCAACCCAAAGAAAATGGGAAAAATAGTGTGAGGAACACCAAGCACATTTTACATGGATTTACCAGTTAAGATTTTGATGTATTTGGATTCTCTCTCTCTCTCTCTCTCTCTCTCACTGACCCTCTCTAATATTCTTTGATAAAAGAGAATTACAAAAAGACTGTTTCAAACTCTTGAATGAAAACTGAAACATGGATTTAAGTCCCATCATAGCTGTCCACCAAGAACATTGTGCTTTATGTATATGTGAATTTTCCAGACTCTTGAACCCAACCAATGCAGAAGCAAAAATTACTTCCCCTTATGGACTGTCCTTCAATTCTAAACCTTGCTCAGCTTCCTATTATTCCAAGCCTCCTGAACCAATGTAGGTTCAGTGTAAACAAATTATGCTTTTCTTTCCCAAGTTCTTGCTATGGAAATACTCTTAGTTCTAGGTGTACTGCATATTTTTCTAACTGTTGTTGATTTTTCTTGCTTGCAGTTTTAGATACTAATACCAGAAACTGATGTTTTTCTAGATAATATCTATATTGGCTCAATAAACCCCTTAATTTCTTTAACCTAGAAACCTTTTACTTAAGGTATACAAAATTCATGCATTTCATATATACAAATATAGGAACATAGCTATTCTTCCTATCCTACCCTCCCTCCCACCTGCACTCTTACCCTCCTTCTTTCTCCCTCTCCTATTCCCATTATTATGTTTTACTAAAATTCATTTTCAATTAACTTTATACACACAAGATTAACCCTACTCTAAGTAAAGAATTCACCAAATAGTATAGGAAAAAAAAGTGTTCCTCAACACTCAAGACAAGGGCTGTTAAAAGTCAAGTCATCACATCAGTGTCAATTTAACTACTATAGATTACTTTTTAGGTGCTCTATTATTTACCACATATCAGAGAGAACATGTGGTATTTTTGTTTTTAGGGCTGGTTTATTTCACTAAGTATAATGTGTTACAGTTGGAACCATTTTGTTGCAAATGATAGGATTTCTTTTTTTTTTTTCAACTTTTTTTTAGTTTCTTTAATACAAATCAAAATACATTTTTGTTATGTATTATTTTAACAAGCTTAACATTCTTTTCAATACAGGATGACTGAATATAGGTAACTTCAATGCTTCCTTTTAAAAGAAATGTTTTGTTTTAGAGAGGAAGCAAGTCATCAGTAAGATACATGGTCCACAGGCTATTGCTTTCCATTATTTTAGAGCATGTCCTCCAGCTTAAAATTTGGTCCAGTCATATATATATATATATATATATATATATATATATAGTCCTCCTATAACAAAAATAAATTAAACCTTATAATTGAAAGAAAAATCCAGCAATCAGAAATATTTGGCATAGGCCTCTGAGTGAACATGATAAACAAGTTAGGATGTGTTTCAAGAGTATGCAGGAACATAGAGAATCTACCTAGAACCATATGGCAGGACAATGGGTATTGGGCATTGCCTAAAACCACCATCACAATATGGCTCCTGGCGGATGTTTGAGGGGCATGTCTGCGGCTGCTGTGGTTAAGCCACGTAAGATCGGACCACCGGCAGGGATAGGTCCACTTTAGTTCTGGACACGTGGACAGTGCACGATCCTTATACTTTGCTTAAGATGCCTCTGTGCGTGGTCCACCCATGCCTGCATGACCTTTTCGCTGATTGGCTCCCTTGCTGCGCATGTCTCTTGTAAGCCTTATAAGCCTGAACACTTCCTCAATAAAGTAGTTCCTGCTTCGACAGAACTCACGGGTGCTTGCTGTGTTCCTGACCCATCGACCTTACCTTTCCTGTTCGCCTTGTCGGAGAGTGCTTGTCAGGGGCCAGCCTCAGGCTTAAGTCCCCAACAAATGGGCCTGCTGCTACTGGGATTCTTCTGCTTCCCAGGGGGATGGAAAGTGCATGGGAGAGTGCTGAAGACAGGCAACAGACACAGAATCACTTATTCCAAAAAAAAAACAAAAACAAAAACAATATTCAATACAGATTAATATACAACAACAGTAGAACAATCTTGACAGTTACTAAATGCCTAGAAAGCCAAGTTGTAAATTTAGAACCGGTACCTCAGCAGGAATATTAGGCAACATGTTTGTAAGACTTTGAAGGTGAAAAAAGTCACAATTCATAGAGGATACCTGGTGCACAAGTATATCAGCTTCCAGGACATTGGGGACAACAGAGAAAACATAAAGTAAGGATAAACTCAAGCTGTTTAATCTTCCACCATTCTCTTGTGGATTATACCCAGGCCACCCTTGGCCACTTGCAGGGGTGTCTTTCTTCTATGTAAATACTTGCTCCTTGGGACACCAGAAGTTTTGCCTCTTCCACTCTCTCCTCATCATAGGCTAAGTGTAGAGAAGAGTTACCCTCAGTGTCTTGGATGCTTGTGGATACTTTGTAGTACAGAAGGATATGAATCATCTTCAAGTTACCCTTGGCTGCTGCCTGGTGCATTGATGTAGCCGTGTAATGGTCCTTAGCATCTGGATTAGCACTGCCTTCCAGTAGCATGACAGCAATCTCTTGCCTATTTTCGGAAGCTGCCTAATGTAGGGGAGCGTAGCCATTTTGATTGACAGCGTTCACTTGAGCACCCTTCCCCAGAAGGGCTTTCGGAATTTCATCTCGGCCAGCAGAAGCAGCGATGTGAAGAGGAGACCAACCTGCATCGTCTTTATCAATCACTGACACTCCAAGTTGCAGCAAGAATTCAACAATTTCTTTATGTCCAGCTGAGCATGCCCAATGCAATGCGGTTCTGCCGTCCTGGTCAGTTCTGGTAGCCAGGGATTTATTGGCAGGATGGTCTCCCTCAGATCCTCCAGCTTCCTGCTGTAGGTCAGGTTGCAAACCATTAGGTTAGACACACACCTCTCCATTTTGCTTTCCCAGGATTTCATTTTTTATAGTTGTATAGTGTTCCATGGTGTAGATATTCTACAATTTCTTTATCCATTCTTCAGTTGTGGGACATCTGGGTTCATTACATATCTTAGCTATTGTGAATTGAGCTGTAATAAACATGGAGTGCAGATCACTCTTTCATATGCTGATTTCATTTTCCTTAGGTGAACTGCCAGGACTGAGACTGCTGGATCATGTGGGAGGACTCTATTCAGATTTCTTAGGAATCTCCCTAATGTCTTCCACAGTTGCTATACCAGGTTACAGTCCAACCAACAGAGGATTAGAGTACCTTTTTCCCTGCATCCTAGCCAGTTTTGGGGTTTGTTGATTTCTGCATGAAAGCTATTCTAATGGATGTGAAATGAAACCTCATCTTAGTATTGATTTGCATTTCCCTGCTGTTTAGAGATCCTGGGCATTTTTTCGTGTGTCTGTTGGCCATTTGGATTTCTTCTTTTGAAAAATGTCTGTTCAAATCCTTTGTCCATTTATTTTTTTTATTTTTTTATTTAGTAGATATAAATTTCCAAAGTACAGTTAATGGATTACAATGGCTCCCCCCCCCCCCCATAATTTCCCTCCCACTCACATCCCTCACATCTCCCGCTCCCTCTTCCATTCCGTTCACATCACGGTTCATTTTCAATTATCTTTATATACAAAATATTGATTTAGTATATATTAAGTAAAGATTTCATCAGTTTGCACCCACATAGAAACACAAAGTGTAACATACTGTTTCAGTACTAGTTATAGCATTACTTCACATTGGACAACACACTAAAGACAGATCCCACATGAGAAGTAAGTACACAGTGACTCCTTTTGTTGACTTAACAATTTGACACTCTTGTTTATGGCATCAGTAATCTCCCTAGGCTCTAGTCATGAGTTGCCAAGGCTATTAAAGCCTTTTGAGTTCTCCGACTTCTATCTTATTCCGACAGGGTCATAGTCAAAGTGGAAGTTCTCTCCTCCCTTCAGAGAAAGGTACCTCCTTCTTTGATGACCCCGTTCTTTCCACTGGATCTCACTCACAGAGATCTTTCATTTAGGTCTTTTTTTTTTTTCCCCAGGGTGTCTTGGCTTTCCATGCCTAAAGTACTCTCATGGGCTCTTCAGCCATATCTGAATGCCTTAAGGGCTGATTCTGAGGCCAAAGTGCTATTTAGGACATCTGCCATTCTATGAGTCTGCTGTGTATCCCGCTTCCCATGATGGATCTTTCTCTCCCTTTTTGATTCTATCAGTTAGTATTAGCAGACACTAGTCTTGTTTGTGTGATCCCTTTGACTCTTAAACCTATCAGTGTGATCAATTTTGAACTGAAATTGATCACTTGACTTTGTCCCTTTCTTAGCTGGATTGTTTGTTTTGTTGTTGTTGAGATTCTGTGCTTTTTATGTATGCTGGATAATAATCTTTTATCAATTGCATAGTTTGCAAATATTTCCTCCCTTTCTGTCAGTTTCCAATTCAGTTTGCTGAGTGTTTTTTAGCAGTGCAGAAGCTTCTCACTTTGATGTAATCCCATTTGCCAATTTTGGCTTTGATTACCTGTGCTTCTGGGCTCTTTTTCAGAAAGTCTTCACCCATGCCAGTGTTTTGCAGGGTTTCACCAATGTTCTCTAATATTTTGATGACATTGGGTTGTAGATTTAAGTTTTTTTTTAATCCATTTTGAGTGGATTTTGTGTAAGCTGGAGGGTAAGAGTCTTGGTTCATACTTCTGCATGCAAAAGTCTACTTTTCCCAGAACCATTTGTTGAAGAGACTGTCCTTGCTCCAGGGATTGATTTTAGCTCCTTTGTCAAAGACAAGTTGGTTGTAGATGTGTCAGTTGATTTCTGGAGTTTCCATTATGTTGCATTGTTCGACTTGTCTGTTTTTATGCCATTACCAGGCTATTTTGATTATAACTGCCCTATAGTATGTCTTGAAATCAGGTATTGTGATGCATCTGGCTTTGTTTTTGTTGTATAAGATTGCATTAGCTATTCCAGGTCATTTGTATTTCCACATGAATTTCAGCATCATTTTTTCATAGATCTACAAAGAATGCCTTAGGTATTTTGATTGGGATCACATTGAATCTATAAATTACATTTGGTAGTATGGACATTTTGATACTTTTAATCCTAGAATGTGAAAGATTTTTTTCCAGTTTTTAATGGCTTCTTCTATCCATCTCTTTAGTGTTTTATAATTTCATCATAGCGATCTTTGACAATGGAACAGAATGTACAAAATTAAAAAGCACTAAAAAATAAATAGAAGACACAAAAAATGAAAAACTCTTCCATGTACATGGACCGAAACAACGTCATAGAGGAATGTGCCAAAGTCAAGCCAGGGAAGCTGACCAAGAATGCACTATTGAGATAATTTAAGTGAAAATAGAAAACTTCCCTATCCTACTATAAGATTCTATCAATATCAAACTACTTTTTCCCTTCTTCTTATCACATATTGCTGTCTAACCAACTACATAATTCCTTGCTCTACTCTGATTTTTTTTTTTGTTTTTCTTTATTTCTTTATTTCTCTCTCTGAAATTGAGTCCCCAAGCAGCGCCTTGAATGCTAGATAACTTTAATCCCAAGTCTCATAGCCTCCCTCCTGTATCTTAGCTGTGGAAAATCCAGCATGGGGACTATATAAGGCCTACAGAATCATTTAGTCTGACCCTGCCAAGGCAACTGCAAGTGGAACTCAAAATTCAATAAATCTATAGCAGACTAAATTTTAAGTTGGTAAGTTTGTATGGCCCACAAATGTTATAAATATTCAAATGACTCTTGGCAGATAAAAAAGTCTCCATTCCAGGAAGTTAACCTTGCCCTGCATTTTGATAGCACTAAAATTAACCCAACAAATTGAAGAGTGGCATAAGGTTAGAACCCCATAAGTGTCTAATCACCAAACTCACAAGGTCATTTGCTTCTCTAATTGATAACACCTTGATGACTGACATTGTTTTGAGGGGTTTTGTTACAGGGACTTTTAGGTCTGGATAGGTGATTTATATAACCAGGGCAGAAAGTGTTGAAGCCTACTTGACCATCATTACAATTCCATGAAGAAAACAACATTACTGACCAGCCAGGAACGTGGATATGAGCTGAACATGTAACAGGCCAGATAAGCACTGTGACATGACTCCAACCAGTCCCTTACACCTGGCTGGAGGCCAGTATGCAGCTGTTTCTATCCTTTGCTCCCCTTATTTCTGACTCCACATCCCTTGTAGTCTCCTTAAAACCCCCAAAGCAGGAGGCAGTTCTGTAGACCTGAGTCTGCTACCTCCTTATCCATCAATAGATTAAAATTTGTTCTTTCCTTTTCCTCCAACACTGTCTTCATTATTTTCATTCAGCACTGGTGACAAGGACTAAGCTTTTAGTAACATCCATCTCTTTATCAAAGTAACTTTTATTATAAATCAGATCAATCAGCTCCAACAAAAATCTTGTTGGCGTAACTATCAGAAAAGATCTGAGAAGTACACCATGAATAACAATGACAATCTCCTCACTAGAGAAATTCCAAGAACACAGAGGTTACCTCCCACGAGTGGGTAGCAAAGACCCAGACCTGTTTTCATTGATGCCAAATTCCTCACTGCACAGGCCAACTCTCACACTTAAAGTATTTTAAAGTAGTAAATTTAACCACACAACTATTAAATAAAACAAAGTCAATACACTTGAACTACCCCTTCACAACAATAGAGGAGAAACATGATTTCATATAATCAAAGTTTGAAAAGTAATAGGTGACCATAATTATTGTGACTTAGCATTTGGTTATTAATATTTAAATAAGTTATAAAAGAAAAACATAATCATGAACCATTTTTATAATATGAATTTCATTGGTCTTTATTTCAGTAAAAACTGTAATCTTGATGACATCAAAAGATTTTCATGTAATTTGTGTTTACTAAAAATCAAGAATATAAATAATTAAAAAAATGCAATAATATTCAAAGCACATAAAATGTGAACTTTTTAAATCAAATCAAAAATAAATGAAAAAGTAAAAAATAGGATTTGTTTTTCATATTGTTGCTGTTTTTAACTGAATATTGCTAAAATGCATTAAAATGTTAAAGAAATGCAAGAAATTATTCATGAGAATCAACATTTTAAATCCACAATTGTAAGTCATAGTTACTTAATATTTGACAATTTATTTAAATTTTGCTAAACATTTTTAGAAAAATAAAATTATTTGGCTATCTATGCTTTAGAGTTCCACTAGTTGGCAATGGCCATAATCATTATTCTACTTCTCTTTTCATCTGGACACACACAAAGCAAAGACAATAATATTTAGCACTGTAAATCACTCCTCAGTTTTTATATATATGTGTGTGTGTATGTGTGTGTGTGTGTATGTAAAACTGTTGAGAATATGTACGAAGTCGTTAATACCTCTAAACTGAGGAACTGGGACACAATAAGTAATCAGAGTATATAATAAGAGGAAACAAAAAATTTTATTATGCAAGAAACTATTACATTATGAAATCTGGAAAGAAATTTTACTAATTAATTTGTCTTTTTTTCCTCACTCATGTGCTTCTGTTGCTCATGTTTTCTCCCCTCTCTGTGTCAACATGTTTTTCTGATGTTGTTAGAAGAACCATGTTCATGGCAATTTTATATAGTCACCCTTGAATTTTGCAGCCTTAAAACAGGGAAAAGCAGTTCCCTGGGACTTCAATAGTATGAGCAAATGTTCAAAGCCCTCACTGACATTACTGATCACCAGATCTGAAGTAAAGGATCAAATCGGGGTGTGTGTGTGTGTGTCTCTGTGTGTGTGTTAGATGGTAGGGGATTTTAGAAAAACTCAAAAGATTGAGGGTCTTCAAATACCACACATTCAGTTTCTCCTATTATTATTGTATGGCTTCTGTTAAGATGCTACATCTATTACAATTAATGAATCAGCTCCCTACTTTATCAGATACTCTTAGTCTTTTGTCAGTTTCTCTTCCAGAAACACAAAACACAAAATTACATTTAGCCATCAGGTCTCCTTAAATTCCTCATGGCTGTGACAGTTTTATGGACTTTGTTTTAATGACCTTGCCAGTATTAACAGGTAATCCTCAGCTATTTTTTCAGAATGATCTACTAGAATTTTTCTGATGTTTTCCATATATTATTAGGCTGAGGTTTTCTTTTTCTGGAATGATGGCCACAGAGGTAAGATGTCATATAATTTCCTCATGATTTATGACATCAATGTTTAACAAAATCACCGGACTGAAATGGTGTTTACGGTTTCCTTTTTTCCCCTTTACTGTATTTATTTATTTATTTATTTATTTACAGGCAGAGTGGACAGTGAGAGAGAGAGAGACAGAGAGAAAGGTCTTCCTTTACCATTGGTTCACCCTCCAATGGCCGCTGCGGCCGGTGCACCGCACTGATCTGAAGCCAGGAGCCAGGTACTTCTCCTGGTCTCCCATGTGGGTGCAGGGCCCAAGCACTTGGGCCATCCTCCACTGCACTCCCGGGCCACGGCAGAGAGCACAGAGCTGGACAGGAAGAGGAGCGACCAGGACAGAATCCGGCACCCCGATCCAGAACCCTAGAGTGCAGGTGCCCTGACCCTAGAACCCGGAGTGCCAGCGCTGCAGGCGGAGGATTAACCTAGTGAGCCGCGGCTCCGGCTCCTCTTTACTTTAGTGTCATCTTTGGAAATAGATTACTGTGTAAACAGGTAGATATTTACAATTCATCTCCTTTTGAGTAGAATAACTAACTAGTGAATAAATTGCTTGAAATTCTTCTGCAGGAGACATTTATTGAAAATATTTTTAGAATTTTTCATACATTTTATTTGATTTATCTGTTATTTAGAAGTGTATTATCTAATCTCCAAATAAATATGGATTTCCCAGATACTGTTCTGTTATTGACTTCTAGTTTTAATTCTCATTGTGTTCTGAGAACATATTTTGTGTGGTGTTTACTCTTTTAAAATATGTTCTGTGGCCCAGAATAGGGTCTATCTTGGTTAATGTTCCATGTGAGTTTGAGATGAACTTGTATTCACCTGTTCTTGAACAGGGTATTCTGTAAATGTCCATAAAATCAAGTTGATTGATGGTGCTGTGTCAACTATATCCTTATTAATTTTCTGCTGTTTATTCCATCAATTATTGAGAGGGTTGCTGAATTAAACAACTATAAGTGAATTTCTCTATTTCTCTTTTTAGTTCCTTCAATTTTCGTTGCACATATTTTGTTGTTTTTTTTTGTGTAATTTTTCTTTTTTATTATTTTTTTAACTTTTATTTAATGAATATAAATTTCCAAAGTACAGCTTATGGATTACAATGGCTTCCCCCCCCATAACGTCCCTCCCACCTGCAACCCTCCCCTCTCCCACTCCCTCTCCCCTTTCATTCACATCAAGATTCATTTTCGATTCTCTTTATATACAGAAGATCAGTTTAGCATACATTAAGTAAAGATTTCAACAGTTTGCTCCCACACAGACACATAAAGTGCAAAATAATAGATGATTTTTTTAAAATGATGATGAAATCAGATCAGACCTATTGTCATGTTTAATCCCAGTGAGAGTCAAGTTGGGAATTGATAATTTCTTTTTTTATTTTTAACAGAAGATCAGTTTAGTATACATTAAGTAAAGATTTTAACAGTTTGCACCCCCATAGAAACACAAAGTGAAATATACTGTTTGAGTACTTGTTATAGCATTAAGCCTCAATGTACAGCACATTAAGGACAGAGATCCTACATGAGGAGTAAGTGCACAGTGACTCCTGTTGTTGAGTTTACAAATTGACACTCCTGTTTATGGCATCAGTAATCTCCCCATGCTCCAGTCATGAGTTTCCAAGGCTATGGAAACCCCTTGAGTTCTCCGACTCTTATCTTGTTTAGACAAGGTCATATTCAAAGTGGAGGTTCTCTCCTCCCTTCAGAGAAAGGTACTTCCTTCTTTGAAGACCTGTTCTTTCCACTGGGATCTCACTCACAGAGATCTTTCATTTAGGGTGTTTTTTTTGTTTTGTTTTGTTTTTTTTTTTTTGCCAGAGTGTCTTGGTTTTCCATGCCTGAAACACTCTCATGGGCTTTTCAGCCAGATGGAATGTCTTTAGGGGTAATTCTGAGGCCAGAGTGCTGTTTAGGACATCCACCATTCTATGAGTCTGCTGAATATCTCACTTCCCATGTTGGATCACTCTCCCCTTTATTTATTCTATCAGTTAGTATTAGCAGTTACTAGACTTGTTCATGTGCTTCCTTTGACTCTTAGTCCTTTCATTATGATCAATTGTGAACTGAAATTGATCACTTGGACTGGTGAGATGGCATTGGTACATGCCACCTTGATGGGATTAAATTGGAGTCCCCTGGTATGTTTCTAACTCTACCATTTGGGGCAAGTCAGCTTGAGCATGTCCCAGACTGTACATCTCTTCCCTCTCTTATTCCTACTCTTATGTTTAACAGGGATCACATTTCAGTTAAATTTCAACACTTAAGAATAACTGTGTATTAATTACAGAATTAAACCAGTCATATTAAGTAGAACAGACAAAAAAACTACTAAGAGGGATAATGTATTAAGTTGTTCATTAACAGTCAGGGCTATGCTGATCAAGTAACCGTTTCTCATAGTGTCCATTTCACTTCAACAGGTTTCCTTTTTGGTGTTCAGTCAGTTGTCACCGATCAGGGAGAACATATGGTATTTGTCCCTTTGGGACTGGCTTATTTCACTCAGCATGATGTGTTCCAGATTCCTCCATTTTCTTGCAAATGACTGGATTTCGTTGTTTCTTACTGCGGTATAGTATTCTAAAGAGTACATATCCCATAATTTCTTTATCCAGTCTACCGTTGATGGGCATTTAGGTTGGTTCCAGGTCTTGGCTATTGTGAATTGTGCTGCAATAAACATTAGGGTGCAGACTGCTTTTTTGTTTGCCAATTTAAATTCCTTTGGGTAAATTCCAAGGAGTGGGATGGCTGGGTTGAATGGTTGGGTTATCTTCAGGTTTCTGAGGAATCTCCAGACTGACTTCCATAGTGGCTTGACCAGTTTGCATTCCCACCAACAGTGGGTTAGTGTCCCTTTTTCCCCACATCCTCGCCAGCATCTGTTGTTGGTAGATTTCTGCATGTGAGCCATTCTAACTGTGGTGAGGTGGAACCTCATTGTGGTTTTGATTTGCATTTCCCTGATTGCTAGTGATCTTGAACATTTTTTCATGTGTCTGTTGGCCATTTGGATTTCCTCTTTTGAAAAATATCTATTGAGGTCCTTGGCACATCTCTTAAGTGGGTTGTTTGTTTTGTTTTTGTGGAGTTTCTTGATCTCTTTGTAGATTCTGGTTATTAACCCTTTATCTGTTGCATAGTTTGCAAATATTTTTTCCCATTCTGTCGGTTGTCTCTTCACTCTCCTGACTGTTTCTTTTGCAGTACAGAAACTTCTCAATTTGATGCAATCCCAATAGTTGATTTTGGCTTTGACTGCCTGTGCCTCCCGGGTCTTTTCCAGAAATTCTTTGCCTGTGCCAATATCTTGAAGGGTTTCTCCAATGTTCTCTAATAACTTGATGGTGTCAGGTCGTAGATTTAGGTCTTTAATCCATGTTGAGTGGATTTTTGTGTAAGGTGTAAGGTAGGGGTCTTGCTTCATGATTCTGCTCATGGAAATCCAATTTTCCCAGCACCATTTATTGAATAGACTGTTTTAGATCCTTGATCAAATATAAGTTGGCTGTAGATGTTTGGGTTGATTTCTGGTGTTTCAATTCTGTTCCATTGGTCTATCCATCTGTTTCTGTACCAGTACCATGTTGCACATATTTTGATACTCCCTTGTTAAGTGTGTAGCTATGTTAAGGATGGCTATTTCTTCTTGAAAAATTCATCACATTATCAGTTTTTTTTTAATTTTATTGAAGTTATACAAGTTTAATGTATTTCATATATACAGATTTAGTAAGCTAGTGATGCTTCCCACCCTACCCTCTTTCCTATCCATGCCCCAAACCTTCTTCCTCCTCCTCCTATATCCCAGATAATTTTCCTCATTACAGAATCTGCTTTGAGATTAATACAGGTTTCTATTGATTAACATGGTGTAGCTTTATCCATTCCCTTACTCTCAAGCTATTATTTTATTTTTACAAGTGAACTTCAATATTTGTGGAAAAATTGAATTAAAACAAGCTTATTTTGGTGAGAGTAATTTTGAAATCCTAGTATAACTGCTAAAGGGAAAACCCCGGAGAAATTCAGCTTCTTCTCTGCCCCCGTGCACTGTGGTCACCAGCAGTTTCTCTTGCTTACACATGTTCTTAGCCAAAAGGCCAAGAAGCAATGAGTTTCTCCTTATTCCAGTGCACACTCAACCCACAGCAATTCAACAGAATTGTTATTTGAATTTTACTCCCAATTCACGGATCCTGCAGCTTGTGCTCCATGGAAGTTGCCTTCAGTGCCATTTCTTTGCAAGTTTCTCTCCAGTTTCTATGGTGCTGATTTTCACTGTCTCCTTACTTTTCTGTCATTGATTTTCAGTTTGTTCAGCTTTTCTCTTCTTGTGAGATAGGAGGGAGGACTTCCATGCATCAGTTTGTGCATGCAAGGGTGTGTATGGTATGTATGTGTGTGTGTGTGTGTGTGTGTTTGAAATGCAGAACATTTTAAGTACATGGCCCAGGACAGGGCCTTATTCAGATCTAAGAATTATTCTGCTTATCAGAAATTAAGAAATATTTATAAGGAATATTGTTAATTTGGGATATATTCTTAGAAGTTATGTCTATCTGCAGCTCCTTTGGGGGCAAAAAGATGCAACTAATTTGCCAGATCATTTGAGAGCAAAAATTATGCAATACTTGGATCTGGGATTATGGGTTAAAAAATAGTTATCAATGTAACCTGAATTACTTATAAAATTTTTATATTTCCTAATTATTAGTCTTATTATTTCTATTAAATTTTTAAAGCATATGTATTTATTTTCACCTATTTTAAGTTCAGAGAAAGGGAAGGAGAGTGAAAGAGAAACAGAGACAGAGACTGAGACAGAAACAGAGACAGAGACTGAGATTGAGAGAGATCTTCCGTGTTGATTGACTCTTCACATGCCTGTAATTTCCAGGATTGGGCCAGGATGAAACCAGGAGCCTGGATCCATCCAGGGGTACCACATGGGTAGCATGGTCCCAAGAACTTGAACCATTATGTGTTACCTTCCACAATGATTAGCAGGAAGCTGGATCAGAACAATAGAAGGTGGGATAGAAACCAGCACTATGATTCTGGATGGGAGTGTCCCAAGTGGTGGCTTACCCTGCTGCACCACAATGCCCACCCAATTCTATTTCATTTTTTAAAAAGATTTTTCTTTTGTTATTTAATGACAGCTATGTGCAGTTCTTCTTTTGCCTTTCCTTCTCTGGTCAGATTTTATACAGAGATTTAAAGCTTTTCTTATTTTTTTATATATTAAGGTGTTTAGTTAATTATTTAATATTATTGTTGCAATTATAAACTGTTTCGTAGCATGCTATGTTGGTATCTACATATTTTTGAATATTGCTATTTTAATTCTGTAGCTCATTGAATCTATTAATCACATACATCCATACCTAAACTTTTCTTTTATTGATGCTCAGCAAAGCTTCCCTTATATTAGTACTGCTAAATATTCATTTACTTCTGTTATATTTACTTCTGTTATATTTTCCTGTATGTTCTATTTTTAACTCTCCAACTTCTGGAATTTTTGTTTGTTGATAGTGTGAAATAGAAATTTTAATATACTTCATCCTCAAATTTTTCAATATTTTAAACCAAATGATGAACATTTATTTTTCTGCAATTATTTGAAAATAATCTTTTACAATAAGGATGTTTTAAATCTCTGACTCCTCATTAGCCATTCTCTATGTTGTTTCAAGATACCACAATCAAAACTTTGAAGAACAGTGTAGAGCTTTAGTTTTAAATCTCCTTGAAAGAATTTTTCTCACAGAATCTCCTTGAACACCCTATTTGTTCAATTCTCTTATTCTCTAAATCTTTCCCCTCAAGACATATGCCAAACTGTCTCTGTTATTTCCCATCATTCCCTGCTCTTCATCCCCGAAAGACACCATTATAATTCTTTTCAGAACATTGCTCATGTGCCTAATGACAGTTTCTGGACACTCAATCTTCCTTCTCTATTTGTCAAGGGAAGGATGCAGGGCCTACTACAAAATATAAATCATTACTTGCTCTCATAAATTTTCTCCTTAAAATACCATAAATAATAAGCTTTTTGTTTAAAGTAATTGCGAACATTGCTTTCAGAGATTTCTATTTGTTTCCCTTGATCTATTTTGTACTTACAGAATTTTATAATTATTACACTATGAAAATAATTTGGTTAAGCTTATTAAGCTAGTTGTCTCTCATCACTTTATGGCTAAAATTGCTTTTAATTGTTACATGTTTGTGGATTCAAATAGATTTTGAAAATATTTATCCAAGTTCAAAAAATATGCATTTGAAGTTTTAGAGGAATTAAATTAATATGTAACAGTAAGATAAACATATATGCCTTTATAATAATATTTTTCTACCATTTTACCATAATATAGCTTTCTCTTGAGTTTAATTTTATTTTATTAGTCAAATGCAATTAACTGGAAGGATAAAAATGTGATTCTTCTACATATGTAATCCTTAATATATATATTTCCAGTATTATACTATAGATCAATCCCTATAGGAGAGAATATAAATTGAAATAAATGCTTCATAAATGTTAACTAACTCATTGCCAGGGACCACTCCCAATGATATATTAATTCCTGAACATTTTTAATTCCTTGATTTTCTACATGAACCATGTCTTCTGTGGTATTTTTCTCATGGAATATTTCCTCCTTTTGTACTATTTTGTTATATTAACTAGCTTATCAAGTAATTTTAAACAGTGTTAGTAATAGCTGCAACTATATTTATGAGACAAGAATTTACTGAGTTTGTTCTACCTTAAGTCCAAGAAATACTGTATTGGTCAAGCCTAAGTAAAATTACATTTTAAAGGGAAAGATAATATACACGCCTTGCAGCACCGGCATACCGGGTTCTAGTCCCGGTTGGGGCGCCGGATTCTGTCCCGGTTGCCCCTCTTCCAGGCCAGCTCTCTGCTGTGGCCAGGAGTGCAGTGGAGGGTGGCCCAAGTGCTTGGGCCCTGCACCCCATGGGAGACCAGGATAAGTACCTGGCTCCTGCCATCAGATCAGCGTGGTGCGCGGGCCGCAGCGCGCTGGCCACGGCGGCCATTGGAGGGTGAACCAATGGCAAAAGGAAGACCTTTCTCTCTTTCTCTTTCTCTCTCACTGTCCACTGTGCCTGTCAAAAAATAAAAAAAAAGATAATATACAGATAATTACATAATAAACAATGTAACTGAAGACTGAAAAAAGTGCTCTAAAGTGCATAAGTTTTACAAAATTTCTATGCAAGATCCATACATATACTAGTATATATAATCTTATTTTAACATTATATATTTATATAAATATACATATGTGTATATACACGTAAAATATATACATTGTTAATCTGAAATTCCAATTAATATGTTGTCCCATATTTCATTCGCTAAATATAACAACTTCATATAAAAATATATAGGAAATAGGAAACTGCCACAGAGGAACAGAAGATGTGATGATGGAAGGATGGGCACAAATCTGCTCTAAATGTAGGGAGACCATGACAGGCATTCCACATACATGCACACGTTTATGGGTGGAAAGGGGTCCTAAGCTTTAAAAAGCTAATGCCAGATTATGTGGCTACAAGAGAAGAAGGGGAAAGTTGGAAATTCAGAAGCCAAATGGGCAGCAAGATTAAGAGTACTGTTAATGGTGTACTCTGCTTCCCCTGTAAGTCTACTCCGTCTCCATTTCTGTGAATTACATAGCACAAAAATTTTCCTAGCTGGTTTTTTTCACCATTTAATATTACTTTTAAGAAAGACAAATGATAACTATCATAGAGAATACTTTTCCTAGTATCCTTTGCAGATGAATGTGGTCATGTGCTCATCTTCTGATTAAATTGGTGTAAGTGCAAGTCATAGAGCTCTTCTAAAAAGTTCCTAAAGTTATATTTAAAGAGTAAAAAAATGGAATATATATGAGCAAAATTTACATTTTGAGATTGATTATTGTCTACAGCCCTTGTCTCTATGGTTGAGAAACAGTGTTTTTTTTTTTTTTTTTCCTCTTCTTCTTACTATTTGTTGAAATATTTGCTTAGTGGAGGTTTAAGCTTATGATTGTAAAATAAACTGAAAATATCTCACTATAAAAATTAAAAGTAAGATGTGAAGGAGGGACTGTGGGAGCATGGCTGGGAGCGGAGCAGGAAGCATCATTATGCTCCTAAATCTGTGTATTTGAAATACATTAAATTTGTTCAACTTACATAAATAAAAATTATTTTAAAAACATATATATCCTTTTCCTTCTTCTTTCATTCCTTGGTTTTGCTGTTTAAGATGTATGAGTCCTAGAATTTATCTTGGACAATAAGCATGAGGGTCACACATGCTGGAGCAGAAACTGGAGGAAGCTTGGCACCTGGAGTAGATTGTGAAATAAAATTCCATATAATTTAATGAAATTTCATACCTTCAGACTTAAAGAAGTAGTAAGGATAACTATTTCTTAAGTCTCTGATATTTTTGTTCTCTGTAGTTTGCTACCACAAATAATCCTTACACATACACCCACACATCTCTGTCTTCTCTTCAAATTTGCCTTCTTTTTTTGACAGGCAGAGTTAGATAGTGAGAGAGAGAGAGAGAGAGAGAGAGAGAGAGAGAGGTCTTCCTTCCATTGGTTCACCCCCCAAATGGCCACTATGGCCAGTGCTGTGCCGATCTGAAGCCAGGAGCCAGGTGCTTCTCCTGGTCTCCCATGCAGGTGCAGGACCCAAGCACTTGGGCCTTCCTCCACTGCACTCCTGGGCCAGAGAGCTGGACTGGAAGAGGGGCAACCGGGACAGAATCCTGCCTCCAGCTGGGACTAGAACTCAGTGTGCCAGCGCCGCAGGCGGAGGATTAGCCAAGTGAGCCATGCTGCCGGCCAAATTTGCCTTTTTTGTAAACTGTATTTGAGATTTGCTCACTGTTCTTCTTCTCTAAAATCTGTAATTTGACTATCTGTTCACTTTTCTCTCTTTTCCTCCAATCTTTGAACTTTAGGTTGACAAAATACATAGAACATTAAAGCCTAAGAGTACAGTTTGGCGGCATTCAATTTATTCACATTTTTGTGCAACTATCACCATCATTTACCTTCATAACTCTTTGCTTCTAAAGATGAAACTGTGTACCAATTACCCAATAATTCCTCATTCTTCCCAACCTCACCAACCTTGTCAATTACCACTTTGAGTGTCTCTGGATTTCACTTTTCTAGGTATCTGATGTTGGCATTAATATAAACATAAATGTTTGTCTGGATATTTCACTGAACATATATATTGTCTTTAAGTCCATCCATGTTGAAGCATGAATCAGAATATTTTTTTAACCTGAACCATATTTCTTTATGTGTGATACCACATTTTGTTTTTCCATTCCTCTATCAATAAATATTAATTTCTTCTTCTTATCTATTGTAAATATTGCTGCTATGAACATTAGCATAAGAATATCTGGTTTAGTTCTCGTTTGTAAAATACCTGGAAATGGAGTTGCTGCAGATGTAATCATTGCATTTTTAATATTTTAGGACTATTATCTTGTTTTGCACAATATAAGCAACACTTTATATTCCTACAACAATGTACAAAGGATCCAGTTTCTCTACATTGTCTTTTCTCTCTTCTTTTAAATAATATCCATTTAAGTGTGGTTTTTATTTACATTGCCCAGAATTTCAGGTTGTTGAACATTTTTCAATGTAGTGTTGAGTATTTGTGGTTTCTTAGAAGTTTCACACAAATCTTTGAATAAATTATACTCTTTGGGAAAAAATGGGATTTTGGTAGAGATTACACTAAATTTATATGTTACTTTGAGTAGTGGTGAAATCTTAACAATATTAAAACTTTTAACCTATGAACATCTGCTATTTATTAATGTCTAATATCAATGATGTTTCTGTAATAACATTTTGTAGTATGTGATAATTTCACATCTTAAGTTTAATTCTAACTATTTTATTCTTTTTGATGTTATTATAAATGGAGTGCTTTCTTAAACATATTTTCCTAGTTGTTCATTGTTGGTTTATGGAAATACATGACTGGCTTTGAGTAATAATTTTATATCCTTCATTTTAATTGTGCATATGTATGTGCTTCTGTGTCTGGAATCTTTAGAATTTTCTAAATACTGGATTCTTTTGTCTGTGAAGAGACATATATTTTTATTTCTTCCTTTCTAATTTGGATGCTTTTAATTTATTTTTCTTAATTGATTACTTTGGTTACAATTTCAATATTGTATTGAATAAAACTGGTATCTTTGTCTTGTTCCTTGTTCCTCATCTTGGAAGAAAAACTTTCAGACTTTTATCATTGAGCATGTTTCCAGCTATTGTTTTTTTAAGAGATTTATTTTTACTTGAAAGAGTTACACAGAGGAGAGGCAGAGAGAGAGAAAGAGAGAGAGAGAGAGAGGTCTTCCATCCCCTGGTTCATTTCCCAGATGGCCACAAGGACTGGAGCTGCACCGATCCGAAGCCAGGAGCCAGGAGCTTCTTCTGGGTCTCACACATGGGTGTAGGGTCCCAAGGACTTTGGCCATTTTCCACTGCTTTCTCAGGCCATAGCAGAGAGCTGGAGCAGAAGTGGAGCAGCCAGTTCTCAAACTGGCGCCCATAGGGGATGCCGGCACTGCAGGCGGTGGCTTTACCTGCTATGCCACAGCACCTGCACTGCTATTGTTTTTTATGTATATCCTTTATTATGTTGAAGTAGTTTCCTTCTACTTATATTTTTTTGAGTGTCTGTATTATGAAATAATGTTGGATTATACCAAGTGATTTTTAGACATCAATTGAGTTAGTTAGGAGTTTTCTTCTTCCTTCTTTTAATGTTATGCATTCCTTTTGGTTCTCCCTGTAGAACTAAAGTTTCATACTAGGAACAATTCCTACTTCATTAGAGTCTTTTTATCTTCTTCTTTTAATGTGTAGTTAAATTCAGTTTGCTAGTATTAGAGGATTTTTATATCAGTATTTATCAGATGGGGCTAGTGCTGTGGCACAGCGGGTTAAAGACCCGGCCTGAAGCACTGGCATTCCATATGGGCAATGGTTCGAGTCCTGGCTGCTCCACTTTCTATCTAGTTTCTACTATGGCCTGGACAAGCAGTAGAAGATGGCCCAAGTTCTTGGATGCTGCACCCCTGTGGGAGACTCAGAAGAAGCTCCTGGCTCCCGGCTTCTGATCGGCCCAGCTCCGGCCATTGCAGCCATTTGGGAGTGAACCAGCGAATGGAAAATCTCTCTCTGTCCTTCTGCCTCTTCCTCTCTGTAACTCTGCCTTTCAAATAAATAAATAAATCTTTAAAAATTATTTATCAGAAATATTCTCTTGTTCTTTCATTCTTGTATTGCTTTTGTCTGGATTTGGTATTAAGAGTAATTAGACAAAGATATCACTTTTATCCAATACAATACTGTAAATTCTAACCAGAGCAATTAGACAAGAAAAAGAAATAATTTAGTATAAGTTTAAAAACATTCTCTGTTCTTTAACTTTTCTGAAAAAATGGAAAAAGTTTGACGGTCATTTCTTCTTCAAATGTTGGGTAGAATACACTAATGAATCCATTAGTTTCTTAGGTGTTTTTTGTTGTTGTTGATAAATTTTAAATTATTAATCCAATATCTTTTGCTAATTATAGGTCCATCCTGATTTTCTCTCTTCATGATTTTTGTTTTGGTAATCTGTGTTTTTTTATGAGTTCAATCATTTCATATAAGTTATCCTATTTTTTTGTACAATTATTTATACTACTGTCTTATAATCTTTTCTAATTAGGTAAAATTAGTACTAATATTCTCAATTTTATTTATGATTTAAAGTACTTTGTCTTTTAGTCAATTTAATTGAAAGGTTGTTAGTGCTGATAATCTTTAGGAAGAGCCATCTCTTGGTTTCATTGATTTTCTACAGCTTGTCTGTTCTTTATTTTATTTACCTCTATTCTCACCCCTAGTATTTTATTCTTCTGTTAGCTTTGTGTTTAACTTGTTTTTTACAGTTCATTAAAATGTAAAGTTGATTTTTCACTTGAGATATTTCTTTTTTTAATGTGCTTATAGTTGTAAGTTTTCCTCAACACTACACCCCATTTTGTGCATGTTATGCTTTCATCTTCATTTGTCTCAATATATTTTCTAATTTCCATTGTACTTTCTTCTTGAAACTATTTCCCTTTTAAACAACACTTAATTGATTAAATTAATTATTGCATTCATTTGAAAGACAAAGAAATAGAGTAAGAGAGAGGCAGAGAGATCTCCCATCTCTCAGTTCACTCTTCAAGTACCCAAACCTGGGCTGGTCAAATTGAAACCAGGAACCAGAAACCAGGAACTCAATTTTGGGCCTCTGATGTGAGTGGCAGGGATCCATCTTTTGGCGCCACTCCTGCTAGCTCCCAGGTATATATTACAAGGAAATAGGAATCATGAGGAGAGTTGTGATTCAGATTCTGGCATTCCATTATGGGTTATGGACACAATGACAACTTGTCTTTACATTTTTTTAAATTCTTCTATTCTCCTTTCTTCCCCAATTTGTGTAACTTGTAACTAAGCTAAAATCTTTCCACTTACTGTTTAAAATAAAATTACTTTAGGTCATCTGAATTTCAAATCATGTGACTTGATTTCCTTTTTATAAAGGGTAAATAACATATTCACATTACTTTACATGCAAATTTTCCTGGACTCGTCTTTTTTTTCTTAATAGATTTTCAAAACATTACTTATCCTTGGTTATCCAGATAAATTCTCCTGAAAAATGTCCATTTATTTTGGATGAATTATTGAAATAATGCATACCCTTAACTTAACAAAACAGAATGTATAAAGGGAAACTGCGTTTATACTCACATACTAATAACACCAAATAAGTTTGTTTTTCGATACCCAGAAATTATGGTTTCTGTGAATACCTTCTGTGTTTCTAGAATATAATTAAATTCTAATTCTACTTATCAAAGAATTAGTAGATTCTGCAGATGAAGGGCTTTTACCCACAAGATTTCCATTCATTTCAGACTCCAGTAGCAACTATTAGGTCCCAAAGATACCCACATGCTTGTTATGTTTGATAACTTCCTATGGTAGTTCATGGAACTTAAGCAAGTGTGTTCACTGGTTTGTCATACAGGAGACTGTAAGAGGAGACAATAGAATGTCTAGATAGAGAAGCACACATCTTGAGCAAAAGAACTTCAGCAGTGTAGATAGGATCGGACATCATCACAGCTCATTGGTGTGTTCATTTTTTTTTCCTTTTTTTTTTTTTTTTTCTTTTGACAGGCAGAGTGGACAGTGAGAGAGAGAGAGACAGAGAGAAAGGTCTTCCTTTGCCATTGGTTCACCCTCCAGTGGCCGCCGCAGCGGGTGCGCTGCGGCCAGTGCACTGTGCTGATCTGAAGCCTGGAGCCAGGTGCTTCTCCTGGTCTCCCATGGGGTGCAGGGCCCAAGCACTTGGGCCATCCTCCACTGCACTCTCTGGCCACAGCAGAGAGCTGGCCTGGACGAGGGGCAACCGGGACAGAATCCGGCGCCCCGACAGGGACTAGAACGCCATGTGCCGGCGCCGCAGGCGGAGGATTAGCCTAGTGAGCCGCGGCATGAGATCATCACATAGGTATAGTGGATTGTTTACTCCCTCAAGCTCCTTTTTTCCTCCAGAGAGAACCATGTAAGATTGAAAGTACCAGGCTTATAATCATGAATTATTCTTTCTGGTGATCAGCCTTTATCCTAAAGCTATGCAAGAACCCACCACATACTGTTTCCTTCGAACAGAAATATTCGTATTACCCAGGAAATCTAGGGTTTAAACACCTCTGCTAAAACGCTCCTATCAAACCCACAAGTCAGGAAATTACAAAGATTTTAGAAGGCTTGTGTCAGAAACCAAGAATATATACCAAATGCGTGCTATTTCCTGTGTCACAATGTATTCAGATCATCACATCCAAGTTATGCCTTTGTTTCTAAGCAAAGTAAGCAACATTTTCTTGTGTCTCCATCCTTATTGTTTCAAGTGAGGTATGACAGATACATTTTTAAAAAATCAACAGTAGGGGAAAAAGTTAACCACAATAACTCAGTTCTAAACAAATTAAAATTCATAAAAAATTATAAATATTCATATGTATTAATTAGATAATGTATAAGAGGAATTCCGCATGTTTTTAACATTTGATCATGATTATTAAATAAATAAAGCCTCTTTTTAGAAAGTGACCTTAGTTGTTTTTCTGGAATTTTACTGACATTAAATTTCTGTTAAGTAGCAATTCATATTTTATCCCACTAGACAAAAAGGAAAACATGGATTTTTAATGTTCTCAATTTTACTATTTATATATCTTACTTGCATATTTTACCCATGACAACTGAAATGTTAAAAAAAGAAATATGCAAAACAGATCTTCTGATAATAATTGATTTTATTGAAAATGATCATATGCTTTACTCCCTAAGGTAACCTCTCAGTCAAAGACTGAAACAGTACAAAATTTGGATGTCATGTCACATCAGAATTCAACACTTACTTATTTTAAAAAGTATGTTCTGTTACTTTTTTGTAGTATTTGAGATCATCATGAAATCCCTTGAAAATATTTATAAAATTGTTTGATCATCAGAATTGCTTCACACAGCTTAGCAACGACTTGACAAAGAAAGAAAATTTGTTTCAAC
This sequence comes from Oryctolagus cuniculus, assembly GCF_051225735.1. Lineage (NCBI taxonomy): Eukaryota > Metazoa > Chordata > Mammalia > Lagomorpha > Leporidae > Oryctolagus > Oryctolagus cuniculus. Next base: position 60,293,916 of record NC_142874.1, on the reverse strand, counting down.
TGAGTAATTGTGGTAGGCAAAATAGTGTCTTTCTTATCACTATCCTTATACTTTCCTTTTGTCCAGTACATAAAATGCAATAGTCTCAATTTTCCATATGCACATTTGTTAAATATTCTCTGTGTATTTATAAACATGAATCTAATCAATTATACAAATTACACTTTAAAAGATGAAAATTTACTCTTAATATGTATCCACTGCTGTCATAAATCATCATATTCATAATTAAATTGTCATCTAACTGAGGTTGGGGCACAAAGAAAATGAAACATCCTAATGGTCTTTCTTTAAGCTATTTCCCACTAGTTTAAAAAAAGCAATTCAGCCTTATTTACATGAAAGAAATACTTCTTTAGACCCATTATAAGCCATGGATTTACAGTTATAATTATTTTTCTCATTGACTTCTCTATTATACTAAAGATCCTGCTGTGATTCAGGATCTGCTTTTAGATTCACTTTCATCAGCCTGTTTTCAAAATATATTTGCATATTTCAATTCACTTACATTAAAATTAGTTTTAATCTAAACTGCATTTTTGGTTACAACCTCTCTTAATCTGAATCATTCTGCCCTTGTTTGTGTAAAAATGCATGCTGACTTTTTCCCTTATTTATGACTTGAGAACCATTTTGATCCATCTAATTAAAGCTTATATGAAGGACAAAACATAAACTGCCTGACAGGAGGAAGTCTGAGGTTATTTGGAATGATTTTAATACCAATGATTTAACTTTCCGTACTAGCCTCAAGTGTTTGCAGACTCCAATAAAAAAATTACTTGGTCTTCCTAAGTATAGTTAGTATTCAATTATCCTATACTCTGATGCCCAAATGATCATTCCAAGATGCTGACAAAATAACTCTGATGATAAACTGTTTATAGATAAACATCGTTTGAGTGAAGCATAGGATATAAAAAGAAATGAATCAGAATAAAGTTGATCAGATATTTCACTGTTATTTGGAAAAGAAAAAATGAACTATATGGGGATAAGAGTAGATTAACAAGAACAAGGAGTTAGAGAAAAAGAACTAAGCCCAGAAGGGTGCTGAAAAGAATGAACCTGGGGACATTTTAGAAATCAAATCTAACTAGTGCTTAGTTTTTCTGCACAAATACAGATTCTTTTTTTGTGTGTGAAGCTCTGCAGTATTGCTGAGTGAGTATGTTATATGTAAATGAGTCTACTGAAGCATAAATGCAGACCCAAGAGGTGGGGAAATGTTGTGCTAATAATCAAAGAGGTCTCTGAAGGCCATGGGAAAAAAAAAAAAAATACTTGAGGGTCAAGATAGAGTTTTCTATTTGGTCTCCAAGATTTGGTAGAAATTATACTAACATTTACGAAAAACAGAATCCTAGTACTTTCTAAAATGTCTGTTTACATAATATGAATAGCATGCTTTTCTAGGATAGCGTTTCACAGAGTATAATTCTTTAGGTCTTTATACTCATTATACCCATTATATCAAATGGGCATGTTCCTGCTATTAGACATTTAAAACATTCAAAACAATTCAATCTTGAGAATTTTAAAGAAGGGGAGAAGAAATTATTGAAAAGGTGATTGTAAAATAACACCCACTTCACGGTGTTGAATACTGCAGTGGATATGTGATAATTATACACCTTATTATGGGTCAGTCGTTGTAATTTAGTTGCAGATTTGTTTTGCATTAAGAAAAATGCCTTTTAGAAAAACTGTATAGTAAAATAAAATTAGTGAAATATGCGCATTGTTTAGTCATGTCAATCAGAATTCAGATAGATTTTATTTTGAGTTTATCTTGGCTTTGTCTTTCATTTCTTAACATTAAAACAACTCTAATAATCACTCCAGAAGTTACATTCATAACATTACTGGATAAAAAATATATCATGCTATCTTTTGAGTTTCCTAGTCATAAAAAAGGATCAACTGCATAGACAATATAATTATGGCACTTGTATTTTAACTCAACTTAAAACATTCTACTGCAATACACTGGTGTAAAATTATGTATTTATTTTATATTAGAAACATTATGTAAGAATAAATGAAAGTAGGAAAAAGAAAATCAACTTAATAAACTATGCAGTATTTCAACTTAATTAGGAATAAAGGAAATCATAATCATTGCAAAATAGTGCACTGTGCTTCCCTAGATCTATATTTCTGAAGTAACTGATTGAGTTATTTATTTCACTCATATTTGAACTACAGATTCTAGTTTGTGTCAGCTAAAAAGCAAAAAGCCATAATTTAATAAAAATGTGAACACAGTTATTTTGTCAATTTTATTTAAAAACAATGAAAAAATAAGTAACATATTTTTGCTAGAGTCTTACTCTGAGTTAAATTTAAAATAAAACCAATGTTCATCAACAAATACTGCAGTGTTTGTAATACTTTTAACCTGATTTTCTGAGGCATACTTTGATCTTACATGATTTACCAGAGGATTAACTACTGTGGTAATATTCATTATTGAGGAATATGATTTGAGAAATTTATCAAGGCAACTAGGGTCAAATAGTTATTTGAGTTTTATTATAAAAAAGCAAATAGTATTTGTATGGATTTATATAAAAACTTTACATTCATTCTATATATTCATGAACTGAAATGTAATTTGTTATATAAAAGCAAATAATATTTATATGGATTTATACAAATGCTTCACATTCATTCTATATATTCATGAGCTGAAAACTGAAAGTGAAAATTTTTTTCATTTATAAATACCATTACATTAGGATCCTAAAAGTAATTATTCAGATGCTACCATTATGCATAGCATAGAAACTACCTCCTCCAATGATAATCAGCAGTGAAAAACTCTGTGTGTGTGTGTGTGTGTGTGTGAACACATGCATTTGGATGTGTCTTACTTGCTTTTATATTTTTCCTTAGAAGGAGATGGTAAGAGAAAGGGCTCACTCCAAATAATTTGTTGTGGAGAAGCAGGAAGATAATAAGGAAGGGGGAAACGAAGTCATAAAGGATATAGTTAAAGTCAGCTATCATGGTGGGCCACTGGAACTTAATTCAAGGGGAAACTCTGTAAAAATGGTACAAAATCACACTTCACAATTGTCTTCCTTAGGAAGCAAGGGAACTGGAATATTTACCCATAAACTCCAAAATATTGTTTATTTAGGGACTGCTCTGTGTACACAAGAATGCAACAGAAAGCTGCTTCCAGAAAAAGTCCTCAAGCACAGAGACACAGACACTGGCAACCAGCCACAAAATAGGACACCGTTTGCAGTAGCTGAGCAGGGCTTTTCTATAATAAATGCTTGCATCTTCATCTTAATGTTCAGGTTCTCCTTAGGACCTACATTAAATTCACAGCTCACTTAATGTTATGGCTTCTTAAATGCCGGTCACATACTTTTTAAAGGGAAAACAAAACCGATAAATTATTAGGACAAACTTTTGTCCTTGTTGTTGCAGACTGTCCTGAGCCTGATCAGAGCTGATATTCTTCATATCCCCTTTTGCTGCTTACACTAAACTTCACTCAACTTGTATCAGCAATTCAGCTAGTCAGTCAAGAGCACTGGCCACTGGCCCAGGGTGCTAAATTATGCCTGAAGTTTCTGAAACTTTGGTTAGCAATTGCCTTTGTCAGATAGTGTCTCCTGCAATTACCATGTAAGATTTTGACTCAATGAAAGCATGGAAGAGGTATCTTAAAGAATTCCTTTAGCTTGAGGCACTATCTACTTCTCCCTGCATACACAACAGCAAATCAACTTTCTCATGATAATTGTGGTCAGTTGTCCCTTCCAGTACAGTAACTCTCATTTTGCTTATTGTTATATTGCCATGAAGACCATCAAATAGCTATTCTGAATGAATAATCCTAAATTTAATGGAATCCTTAATGTGTTCTCCAACACAAATGTCCCTCCTTTTTAAAACAAGATCTTCTATTCTAGAAGACCTAAAGTTTCACAAAGAAGCAAAATTTGCTCAATTACATCCATAGAGCAATGATGAAAACACAATCAGAAACAGGCAGTCTACATATCGGGACTATTACAGTATTCATTTCAGTCGATTTCATGGACATTGTGCTCATTATTGTGTCACTGAAATGCTATTGAACACATCTTCTTTTCCTTTTCACACTAGCCAAAACTTACTGCTAATTTCATGACCTATCAGAATGCTTGTTTAACAGATGTTGACCTAAAAATTTTAGGAGTTAATCTCACATAAGAAGAAGGTTATGCTCACTGGGTCAAAGCAGCCAAGTGTCATATCCAAAAGCTTCAACATCAACCCTAGAAACTTGTGTAGCAACCTCTTCAACTACTATTTTCTCCTGCTCAAGAATATACAAGGACATCTTATATTGATTAAAAGATGAATTCATCAAGAAGATATGTGTATATATATATATATGTATATATATATATATATATAAAATAAAACACAAAGTCATCAAGATATATAAAGCAGTATTATTAAACCTAAAGGGAGAGACTCCAGTGTAATAATAGTGTAGTACTTCAATACCCACTGACATCAATGGACAGACAGAAGATTGACAAAAATATGTCATTGTTGAACCATGCTATTGAGCAAATGTACCTAACAGGTATTTATAGAACATTTCAACCTACAGCTATAAAATACACATTATTTTCATCAACACATGGAACATTTTCTGACATAGAACATATAAGACCAAAATTGCAGTAAATTTTTAAAAAGATAGAAATAGTACCATAGTTCTCATATGATAAAGGAATAAGACTAGAATCAACGAAAAGGAGAAATTTTATGAATGCTTGGAAATTGAACAACCTGCTCCTGAATGAATAATTGAATATTGAAGAAATTAAAATACTAGAAAATTTACAAATAGATGTTCCTGAATGTCTAATGGATTACTGAAGAAATTTAAAAATAAACCCAAAATTTTCTTGAAACAAATGAAAACACAAAATATCAAAACCTGTGCGATACAGCAAAAACAGCATTATGAGGGAAGTTTCTAACAATAACTGCTTAAATTAACAAATAGAGAGATATCAGACAAATAATCTAATCTGCATCTCAAGAATTTAGAGAAACAAGAACAAGCAAAACCAAAAATTAGAAGGAGGTGAGGCATAAAAAGAGCAGAAATAAGTGAAATTGAAAAAATAAATTTAGAAAATCTAGAAAACAAAGAGCTAGTTTTTTAAAAAGAGAAACAATGAAAATAAAACAGTATCCTGAATAATGAAAAAAAAACTTAAATAAATAAAATTAGGTATGATACTACAGAAGTAGAAGGGGTCATAAAAACTGCTATGCAAATCTATATGCTACAGATTGGAAAAATCTCAAAGAAATGGATAAATTACTGGATTTACCAAAATTAAAACAAGAAGATAAAGAAAATTTAGACAGACCCATAAAAAGTAAAAAGATTAAAGCCATAATTAAAGTTCTCCCTTCAAAAAAAAGTCCAGGACCTGATGGTATTAAACCTGAATGTTAGAAATCTTTTAAAGCAAAAATACCTCTTTTATTCTTTAAAAATATTCATAAATATTGAAAAGGATGGAACTCTGACAAATGTTTTAATGAGGTCAGCATTATTGTGATACCAAAACCAAACAGACAATGCTAATGAAAACTAGATATCAATATCCTTGATGAATATAGATGCAAAAAAATTCTCAATAAAATATTAACAAACTGAATCCAATGCTACATCAAAAAAAAAAAAACACAATTGAGAGACATTTATCTCCAGAATGCAAATTCATAAATATGGTAAATCACATTAACATGATGAACAATAAAAACCATGTGATCATGTTAATAGATATGCAGAAAGCATCTGAAAATATTCAACACACTTAAATGATAAAAATCTTCAAATTATGTATAAAAAGAACAACCTCAAAATTGTAAAGGCTACATAAGACAAACTAACAGCCAATATCATACCAAATTGTGAAAAACTGAAAGTGTTTCCCCTCAGATCTCAATTAAGACAAGGATGTCCACTTTCGCTACTCTACTTAATATAATACTGGAAGTATGAGCAAGAACAGTTGGAGGAATAGAAAGAAATAAAGGGTATCAAAATTGGAAAGGATGAAATAAAAATATCTATGTTTGCAGATAACATAATGCTGTACACAGAAAAACCTACACACTGCATCAAAAGCTATTGCAACTGATGAAACAATTTAGTGAAGTTGCAGGATAAAAAATCAACATATAACAGCATTTTTATACAACTATAATGACTTTCCTGAAAGACAAACCAAGGAAGAAGTCTCATTAATAATACGCACAAGAAATATAAATATTAGGAATAAATTTAACCAAAAAAGTAAAAAATATCCACAATGAAAACTGTAGAACATTGATGTAAAACATTGATATGTATGATCAATGTAAAACATTGATATGAAAAAAATCATCAGAGAAGAAATGGAAAGATATTTGTGTTCATGGATTGGAAGAATTAATATCATTAAAATGTCCATGGTACCTAAAGCAATCTAATAGAGATTAAGTCCAATCTCTATTGAAATACCAATGATATTTTGGCACTGATTTAGAAAACCCAATCCTAAAATTCATATAAAACCAAAAAAGATCCAGATTACACAAAGTGACTCTAAGGGGGAAGAAAAGTCAAGCTGATTTCTAAATATACTACAATGTTATAGTGATTGAAACTGCATGGTACTCAATTTCTCTAACAAAAATTTCTAATTGTCATAAATAAAAAATATATAAAATGTACACATGGAAACATGTTCTGCAAACACATTAAATTTATTCAGAAAAATTTATGCAGCAATATCCAACATAATTCATTACTTTTAAAAGTATTCCTGCAATATAATATTTTGTAATAAACTCTTAGCAAGTTATATGAGCAATTTTGAATGTCAATTAGCTTTAAATGTACAGGATGATGAAGTGTCAGATTTTCCAGTCACTACCACCACAAAAGGTACTTCTATTCCTAATTTCTGTCACTTTTCCCCACCGTAGGCAAGCATTATGTTGATTTCTAGAACACAAACTGTTTATGTATTGTTTTAGACTCTATATGTTAGTGAAATTATGGAACAATATTTATTTCTGGCTTTTTTACCTTAGCACCATGTTGGTGAAATTTCTGATTGTTGCTTGGGGAGCACTTTTCGTTTTAATAGCTACTATAATTCTGCTGATTATAGTTGATTTAATCCATCTGGTATGACTAAATAATTGGTTGCTTACATTTTTAGATATTTTAAATAATGTTTGTGTGAACTTACTGGTCCTTTTCGCTATTTTAATTGTATTTGATTTAATTTTAATTTATTATATGCCTATTTACATATAAGAATGATGAGCATAAATAGATAATTCCAAATAACTTTCAGAGGGAACCTTTCACTCTAATCAGCATCTTTGGGATTCTAACTTCCCTGTAACCATGCATACATTTGATATTCTGTTTTCCATCTTAGTCATCCCAGTGCACATGTAATGGTGTCATTTTGTGATTTTTATTCGCAACTAACTGAAGCATCCTTTCATCTTTGTATTTGCTAGTTGGATACTCTTTTTTTATTTTTTAAAAAGATTTATTTATTTATTTGAAAGCCAGAGTTACAGGCAGAGAGAGAGAGAGAGAGAAAGAGAGAGGGAGAAATACAGAGATAGAGAGATCTTCCATCCACTAGTTCACTCCCCAAAAAGCTGCAACAACCCAGGCTGGACCAGGCCAAAGACAGGATTCTGAACTATATCTGATTCTTTCATGTGGATGGTAGTGGCCCAAGTACTTGGACTATCTTCTGTTGATTTCCTGGGCACATTAGCAGGGAGCTAGATTGGAAGTAGAATAGCCAGGAAGTGAAGCAAGGCTCATATGGGATTCTGGGGTTGAAGGTTGGGGATTAACCCTTTGTAACACAGCACTCACTGGCCCTAACATGGATATTCTTATTTTTAAGTGTCCTTTCAAATCATTTCCCTAATTTTCTAACAAATTCTTAACATTTTGTTTACTGATGTGTATGATTATTTTATATAATCTAAATTGGATCCTTTACCAGATAAATATATTACAACTATTTTTTCTCCTATGACTTGCATTTTTCTTAATTTTCCTTGTTATAAAAACTTAATTCCTGCAAAAATCTTGCTTCACTTTTTAATCTAAATTTATGAAATAAATTGATTGTAAATAATTTTTCTCTTAATATTTTGATGTGGAGAATATGTTACATTAGAATGTAAGTTAGGAAGTACGATCTTAGATTCTCTGAATAATTTTCTACTATATTATTGAGATTGCTATTTAAATATTTGGAAAAGTTCACAGGTTAATATTTCTGGTCCTAAGCTAAAAATATTTCAACAAGGGATGCAGTTGCTTTAGTAGAATACTTTCGATATTTTATTTTTTATTGTGCCAGTTTTTTAAGTCAGATTTTTCAAGGACTTCATAAAATTGTTCAATATGTTGAAGTAAATGTTTATTATTATTCTTATCGTATTATTCTCTTAGTACTGACTGTAAGATCTCCAATGTTGTCTCTTTTTTCATTCCTGACATTTTTAATCTTTGCTTTCTCTATTGATGAGCCTTGCCAAAGTTTCACTTTTTAAGATGATTTATTTATTTATTTGAAAGCATTTCAGTGAGTGACAGAGAAACAGAGAGAAACACAAATAGAGAGAGCAAAACCATCTATCTGCTGGTTCACTCTACAGATAAAGACCTGGACTGTGTTCGTAGTTTCAGTCCCTGCCTAGCCCTAGCCTTCGTGGGTACTCTGGGAGTGAACCAGCAGATGGGACCTCTTGTCTGTCTCATAGTCTCTAAAATAAATCATTATTATTTATATACATACACATATAATCTACATATACATAAACATGTTCTAACTTCCTGTGTGATTTCTTCTATACTGGTGTCATATTTAGAAGTATATTTTTAGCCAGTGCCTAGGCTCAATAGGCTAATCCTCCGCCTTGCGGCACCGGCACACCGGGTTCTAGTCCCAGTCAGGGCACTGGATTCCTTCCCGGTTGCCCCTCTTCCAGGCCAGCTCTCTGCTCTGGCCCGGGAGTGCAGTGGAGGATGGCCCAAGTGCTTGGGCCCTGCACCCGCATGGGAGACCAGGAGAAGCACCTGGCTCCTGCCTTCAGATCAGTGCGGTGCGCCGGCCGTGGCAGCCATTGGAGGGTGAACCAATGGTAAAGTAAGACCTTTATCTCTGTCTCTCTCTCTCACTGTCCATTCTGCCTGTCCAAAAAAAAAAAAAAAAAAAAAAAAGGAAGTATATTTTAGATGTTATCTTATTATTGCCTTTTGTAATTGATTTCCAACTTACTTCCATTTCCATAAGAGAATATTACTTAAATAAATGTGATCCCTTGTAATCAGTTTAAGCCTTAAAAATTTTGGTTACATGAAAAAAAAAATGATATCTGTGATTTGATGTAGTGTGCTAAAGAGATCAAAATTGTCAAGTATAGTTCCATTTTCAAGATTTTTTTTAAAGATTTTTTAAAAGATTTATTTATTTGAAAGAGTTACAGAGAGAGAGAGAATCTTCCATTTGCTTGTTCACTCCCCAGATGGCGATAGTGGCCAGGGCTGTGCCAGGCTGAAGCCAGGAGGGGCTTGGGCCCTTACCCCCATGTAGAAGACCTGGAATTAACTCGTGGCTGCTGGCTTCAGAGAGGCTCAGCTTCTGAAGTGCGGCTATTTGGGGAGTGAAACAGCAGATGGAAGATCTTTCTCTGTCTCTCTGTAACTCTGCCTTTCAAATAAATAAATCTTTAAAAAAGTAAAAATAACTTTATGATCATTTTTACATGTTCTACTAGGTGTTGGTAGATGCGAATATTTCTATATTTCTGTTTCTTATTCTGCCTATATTTAAACATATAAACATGTCATATTATTTTCACATAAGTTTGAATTTAGAAAACTTTTTGAGGGATTAATCTTTTATTAATATTATGGAATATTCACCTTTTCTCTAAGGGTTTGTCCAGATAAATTTGCTTTCTTCTATCTTTTATATCCTTAAAGTTTTTGTATTTTCTATGTAAGATGTGCTTAATGTAAACAGTAGATGCTAAATTTTTGCTTTACCCCATCCATTGCTGTAAATTTCAATTAGAACACATAAAATACTACTTTAATTTGTTTTATTCCTATATATTATTTTTTGATCAACCTGAATTTTTCTTTTTTCACCCTTCTTTTGGATTAATAAAGTGTGATTTTCTCTCTGTATTGGTGGAATTCATTTGTAGATTCACATCAACTATGAATAAAAAATACTGTGGAAAAACAAATTAGGTATGTACTGAACGTAGAAGGACTTATTTTTCCTTGTCATTATTACTCAAACTATACAATTTAGCAACTAGTTATGTAGCATTTGTGTTGTATTGGATATTATAATTAATCTAGAGGTTGTTTAAGGTATCCATGAGGATGGATGTTATATGCAAATACCTCATCATTTTATATAAGGGACTTCAGAATTTTCAGGTTTTGCCACCCATAGGAGTACTAGAATCAATCTCTGTGGATGTTGAGCAATGACTGTATTTACATTCAACCTTCACGTTAGATAAAGAAGTTCATTGATGCTTACAACTAATTTACTGATCCCAACATGGTTCAGGAAGCTTAAAACTGTTTTAATCCAATTATTCTGCTCCTGGCTCTTATGAGTTTTATGACTAAATCCCAGGTAAAATCTGCAGTTTTTACATTATCAATATTTATTTACATTTACCTTCTTATTCGTTTCTGCATTTCCATATTACCTTCTGGGATAAATTTTCTTCTCTGAGAATATAACCCTTTAATAATGTTTTAAAAGATTTATTTATTTATTTTAAAATCAGAGTTACAGAGAGGGGGAGACAGTGAGAAAGAGAGAGAGAGAGAGAGAGAGAGAGAGAGAGATGTTCTATACACTGATTCACTCCACAGAAAGCTGCAATTACCAAGGCTGGGGCAGACTGAAGCCAGGAACCAGAAGCTTCATCCGATGTCTCGCCTGGGGTTCAGGAGCCCAAGAACTCAGGCCATCTTCCATTGCTTTCCCAGGCACCTTAGCAAGGAGCTGGATCGGAAGTGGAGTAGCTAGGGCAGGAACCAGCACCCATATGGGATGCTGGAGACGAGAGCAGAGGCTTTACTCACGACACAGCAATGCCAGTCCCTTAATATTTCTCATAATGTAAGTTTGTTGGTAATGAATCCTCTTCTTTTTGCCTGAAATTATCTTCATTTTATATTTTTTAAATTGTTATTTTTATTGGGTATATACTTTTATTTATTTGAAAGGCAGAGTTACAGAGTGGGAGAGGCAGATACAGAGAGAAAGGTCTTCCATCTGCTGGTTCACTCCTCAGATGACCACAAAGGCCAGAGCTGAGCCGATCCGAAGCCAGGAGCTTCTTCTGGGTCTCCCATGTGGGTGTAGGGGCCCAAGGACTTGGGCCATCTTCCACTGCTTTCCCAGACCATAGCAGAGAGCTGGATCAGAAGTGGAGCAGTCGGAACTAGAACCGGTGGCCATATGGGATGCCAACACTGCAGGCAGCAGTTTTAATTGATCCACCACAGCGCTGGTTCAGGGTATATAAATTATATATTTATATATAAAGTTGTACTGTTGCTCATTTGAAGTTGTCTTTTTTTCTTTGCTTTTTTTTTTTTTTGAGGACATTTGATAATTTTCTCTTTGCCTTTTATTTTGAGCAATTTTACCATAATGTGTTTCTCTCTCTCTCTCTCTTTTTTTTTTTTTTTTTTTTTTGCTTTATGTTCTGTTTTTCAGATTGTGAATGTTTTCATTTCCCTGGCTTAGATGCCTAGCAATGCACTAGCTAAGAATATACTAAATTTAGGTTTTCCTGAGAAACTGCTAAACTTCTTTCCAAAGTGATTATTCCATCTACAATATATGAAGGTTACAAGGTCTCCAAACCCTTCTAAGTGCTTGTTTTTATCTTTCTTTTTATAATAGTCATTCTAGTTAATGTGACTTCATTGTTAAGGATTTGATTTTAATTTCCCTAGAGACTAATAAAATCAAACATGTATCATATTTAGTTTATAATTAACTAAAAACTATAATAGTATTGGAGTTTTCTAATATTAAATCATTTATTTGGCTTGCTATAATATGTTTCTTAAATTTTTACACTTGACTTAGGTTTTCAAAAAATTTAAAGCTATCTTTTTAGAATTGTTGAATGAGCAGAGTATATTGAAATATTTTACAGTTAATTTTTAGTTATTTAGTTATTTATTAGGGATTTATTTAAGTGTCCCATTCCAGTGATTTATTTCAATGCACAATTAATACTCTCAGAAAACTAACTAATATAAATATGCTAAATTAAAGAGAAAAGAAAATGCACTCTATATTGTTCCTGAATCCAATGTGTATTTTCATCCTGCAAGATATAAAAGTGCTAATATCATTACATGTAATTTACACAGAGACATATGCAATGTTAAATAGTTTCCTCTGTTAATATAATTATTCTGACCTGCAAATATGTTAATTATATCCAGAAACTTTGATGATTGTAACGGGGAGACTAGTGTAGTCTCAAAATTCATGTCTACTAAGAGTAGTGTCTGCAAATACTAGCTGATAGAATAAAAAAGGGAGAGAACGATCCAACATGGGAAGTGAGATACACAGCAGACCCATAGAATGGCAGATGTCCTAAACAGCACTCTGGCCTCAGAATCAGCCCTAAAAGCATGTGGATCCGGCTGAGAAGCCCATGAGAGTATTTCAGGCATGGAAAGCCAAGACACTCTGGGGAAAAAAAAAAAAAAAAAAAAAAAAAAAACTAAATGAAATATCTCCGCGAGTGAGATCCCAGTGGAAAGAATGGGTCATCAAAGAAGGAGGTACCTTTCTCTGAAGGGAGGAGAGAACTTCCACTTTGACCATGGCCTTGTCTAAATATGATCAGAGTCAGTGAACTCAGGGGGCTTCCATAGCCTTGGCAGCTAATGACAAGAGCCTAGGGTGATTACTGATGCCATAAACAAGAGTGTCAATTTGTTAAGTCAACAACAGGAGTCACTGTGCACTTACTCCTCATGTAGGATCTCTGTCCTTAGTGTGCTGTACATTGAGATTTAATGCTATAACTAGTACTCAAACAGTATTTTTCACTTTATGTTTCTGTATGGGAGCAAACTGTTGAAATTTTTACTTTATGTTTGCTAAACTGATCTTCTGTATATAAAGAGAATCAAAAATGAATCTTGATGTGAATGGAAGGGGAGAGGGAGTGGGAAAGGGGAGGGTTGCGGGTGGGAGGGACGTTATGGGGGGGGGGGGAGCCATTGTAATCCATAAGCTGTACTTTGGAAATTTATATTCATTAAATAAAAGTTAAAAAAAATTCATGTCTACTTACAACCTCAGAATGTATCCTATTTACAATTAAGGTCTTTGCAGATATAATTAATTGACATGAACTTATATCAGATCCTAAATTTAGTGACTTATGTCCTGATAGTCATTGAAGAGGATGTACTCAGAAACACATGCAGAGGGTAAAAGGTTATGTGATGGTGGAGGCAGGGATTGGAGTGATGTGGGCACAAACCAAGGATGTCAAAGGTTTCTCAGGCTATCAGAAGCTAGGGAGAGGCAAGAAAGGATTTTTTTTTGAGTCGCTTCAGAGGAAGTATGACCCTGGTGACACTTTCATTTCATATTTCTAGCCTGTAGAATTCTCCATGGGAGAATAAATTTATTTTGCTTTAGTTGCCAAGATTGTGGTATTTTATTATAGTAGGTATAGGAAACTAATACTGGTATATTTTATAAAATAGCTTTAAATCATCTTTAATTATCAATGGATCACTGTTAATGAGAACAATAATTTAATTCAAGGTAAAATACTATTTGGTTATAAAAGCATTTGTAGACCACACTTAAACTTTTTTTTTTACATTTTTTTTTCTGTCATGCCTATATTTAATGTAGAAATGCAGAAGCAGTTACATATAGTATTGGTAGATTCTTCGATTTTTCATTACCAAAATAAAGTGAAATATGCTGCTATACTATTGGGACATGAACACATGTGTCTGGAATGTAAGATAAGATTTTTGACACTGAGTTTCAAATCTGTACTATATCTACATAATTGATTCATAGGTTTCTCAAAGACAAAACAAACAAACAAAAAGCATTACATCGAGTTATATTTAACTCAAGTTGTTCTTTAATTCAAGTTAAAGGGTCTGCATAACAATAATATGACATTAAATGAATAAATGCATGAAATGAAGATACAACGAAGTACAGATATTTGTGTGTGTGTGTGTCTATGCATGTTGGCCTTAAATAGCATGTAGCACTTTGTGGCAATGGTTACCTTTGGACTTTGGCAACATTCCAAGATTAGCACCAGCTACACAATATATTATAGACAAAAATAGGACTAGTGGAAGCCAGGAACTTCCCATGTGGGTGGCAAAGGTGCATCTTCCTCTGCTGCTTGTTCCCAGACCATTAGCTTAGAGCTTGATTGGAAGTGAGCAGCTGGAACATCAATCATCACCCATCTGGGATGCCCGGGTTGCTGGCAGTGGCGTTATTCAATACACCACAATGCCAGCCCTCATATTTATTTTCTACTACAATATTTTGCTTATATTTATTTTAAACGTATTTATCTTTCCTACTACTCATCTTTGATATCTTTTTTTACTGTAAAATAAAGAGTGTCATGGGCAGAATACGGATATATATGATTGAACTCCTAATTGCTTATTCTGTTCAGAAAGTCACACTCATATAATACCCCAGACTCCAAACTATATTGTCAACTATATTTTCCCTAAGTTCTCTTGGGAAATTTAACATCATCTAAACATAAACATGCACTATTTTTAAAAATATTTTATTTATTTATTTGAAAAGCAGAGTTACAGAGAGGCAGAGACAGAGAGAGAGAGAGAGAGAGAGAGAGAGAGAGGTCTTCTATCCACTGGTTCACTCTCAAGATAGCCTCAATGGCTGAAGCTGTGCCGATCAGAAACCAGGAGCCAGGCGCTTCTTCTGGGTCTCCCACATGGGTTCAGGGGCCCAAGCACCTGGGCCATTTTCTACTGCTTTTACAGGGCAAAGCAGAGAGCTGGGTTGGAAATGGAGCAGCCCGGACTTGAACCGGTGCCCGTATGGGATGGTGGCACTGCTGGCAGCGGCCTTACCCACTACACCACAGTGCACTATTAATTATAAATGCCACATTTCTTCTAAGATAAACTTAGAAAACTAGAAAATTACATAATATTTGAAAGTTCTTATGTGTTTTATGAAAATATACTTCCTGTTTGGATGGTTGACATCAACCTGATACTACCTTGAAACTCATTTTTTGCACATATTCAATATTTAGAAAAATGACCTGTGGTGATATTGATGCTGAAATTGTTAATGGCTTTGCCATATTCTTACATATTTTTATAACTGAGATGATCTATCCTGGATTATTTCCAAGATGACCACTGAATGGAAAAAAATAGTTGGGTTTACAAATATCTATAGATACTATTGGAAAGCAGCTTTTGAGTTAAAACAAGAGAAAGTCTTTGCATTAATATTTAGTACAGGCCGGCGCCGTGGCTCAATAGGCTAATCCTCCACCTTGCGGCGCCGGCACACCGGGTTCTAGTCCCGGTTGGGGCGCCGGATTCTGTCCCAGTTGCCCCTCTTCCAGGCCAGCTCTCTGCTATGGCCAGGGAGTGCAGTGGAGGATGGCCCAGGTGCTTGGGCCCTGCACCCCATGGGAGACCAGGAAAAAGCACCTGGCTCCTGGCTCCTGCCAGGATCAGCGCGGTGCGCCGGCTGCAGCGGCGGCCATTGGAGGGTGAACCAGCGGCAAAGGAAGACCTTTCTCTCTCTGTCTCTCTCTCTCACTGTCCACTCTGCCTGTCAAAAAAAAAAAAAAAAAAAAATTTAGTACAATTGGTAATATCATATCTAATGAGTATGTACTGAGGTACATTTGTCTATCACATCTTTGGGATAAAAATTGAGTCACATCAGAATTTGCAACATTTCCTTAAATAATCTTTGTTTTTATTTAGGTACATAGAGAGATACAGATATAGATAATGATAAATAGATTATGAGCATCAACAATAACAGTTTCAAGATTAGAGATTAGGGTCCAGCCTTGTGGTACAGTAGGTTAAGCTGCTTATTGTAACACTACTGTCACATATCTGTGTAGAGATTGGTATCCTGGTTACTATATTTCCCATTCAGCTTCTTGGTAATGTGCCTGGGAAGGCAGCAGAAGATGGTCCAAGTACTTGGGTCTCTGCCACCCTTGTAAGAGACCAAGATGGAGTTTCTGGTTCCTGGCCTAGGCTTGTCCCAGCCCTGGCTCTTGCAGCCATTTTGGGAGTGAAACAACAGATGGAAGATTTCTCTCTCTCTCCACCCCCCCGTCTTTCAAATATATTTTTAAAATTTAGAGGTAAAGAAGGAAATGTTTCACACACAAAAAAAAGTTAAAAAACCCGTGATCTTTATTGGCCCAGTGAACTTCTAAACTTTTAAACAGAATCTCTTTCCTTCAATGACAGATGAATTATGATACAGAAGAAGTTAAAATAAATGTGCATGCTATCACATTTTATATATAAATATATACTAGGATGTTAAAACTATGTTTAATATTTTGATCTTATGGGAACTTACATCTTGGCTATGAAAAATAATTATGCTTGTGAATTCAAGGTTAATTGTTCAGTAGATATTTATGGCAAAGGACATTGTAGAACTTATAGTTTTAATGTCCTCACAATCTTGAAATTTATGATATTCTATAATTATCTTAGAATGAAAAATACACCCCCTATGGAACTTATTTTAAAGAGCGTCCTCCCCATATACTTATTCAAAGATATCTAAATGTTATACTAGGAAAAGTTCAAATGCCTAGACAACTATACTCTTTTTATTTCTTCTCTAAATTTTTCTCATTGAATTACGTTTTAATAATATTTGTGATGTTTAGAAAACAAAAATGTGTATTACTGCATTAACTAATAACAAAACAGAAGCTCTTCAATATGAAGACTATAGGAGAATCCCTTTGAATAATCCAATTTTGATACATGCATCTTTCTTTCATAATGAGAATTAAGTACATAACATCCTCTTTGCAGTTTGTCTGTCACTGACTTCAAACCAAAATTAGTTGTTCAACTATGGCAATTAGTTAAAGACCTATGATAACAAATTTATATTAGTTTTCTCTGATCTTGACCAAATTATATATATGAAAGATAGAGAGACAGAAACACAGACAGATTTCCATAAGCTGGTTTACACCCCCAGTTGCCCACAATAGCCAGGGCTAAGTCAGGTAAATCCAGGAGTCCAACTACAGCCATCACCCGCAGCCTCCGATGGTGTGCATTAACAGGAAGCTGGAATCAGAAGCAGAGCTGTGACTCAAAGCCAGGCACTCTCATCTGGGTTGTGGACATCCCAAGTAGCATTTTATTGGCCAAGTAAATGTCTGTCCTTTTTGATCTGTTTTTGTATAAATTTTCTTGGGTGTAAATTGAACCAAAAATTAATAATGCAGGCCAGCACTGTGGCGTAGTGGGTAAAGTCACTGCCTGCAGTGCCAGCATACCATTATGAGCACCAGTTCCATTTCCAGTTGCTCCACTTCTCATCCAGCTTGCTGCTGTGGCCTGGGAGAGGACAAGATGGCTCAAGTCCTTGGGTCCCTGCACCCCTGTGGGAGACCTGGAAGAAGCTCCTTGTTCCAGGCTTCAGATCAGCTCAGCTCCAGCCGTTGTGGTCACATGGGAAGTGAACCAGTGGATGGAATGCCTTTCTCTTTCTCTCTCTCTCTGTAACGCTACCTTTCAAATAAATAAATCTTACAAAAATGATGAAATGAATGTAATAATAAATGAATGATAGTATTGCATCTTAAAGTATCCCATGTTCATGGCTGTCTATGTGCTATTTCTCCCTTAAGAAATCTTTTTCTGTCACATCTTCCTCTCTACATCCCATCCAATACTGATTTTGCAAAATACATTCCACTATTTATATGAAGTCTGCCATGGTACTCTAAGGTGAATGAAATCTACTGTTTGAAATCTGACCATATATGTTCATTGACTATTTAAGAATATTTATTGTTTTCTTCTTAGAATGTATTTGCTTGATTTAACTTTAAGCTTCTAGATATGTTGTGTCACTTCTGAATTGCCTATTGTGTTTTCTTTAATTGTCTAGTCCTAGTACAATTAGATGGTGTTCAATAAAATTTTTAGATAAATAAATTTGGAAAATATCAATACTTGATTTGTATATCACAGGTTTAGAAGTTTGTACCCTGAACTTTGTTGTTGTTGTTGAGAAAAGACTAATGAAATTCCCTTGAGATAACAATGTATAACAGCTGTCGGAATGGTAGTTGAGCAATCCATGAACACAGTGACATGATAAATCTTTACAAAACTGAGGAGGATGGCATCAAACTGAAATACAAGTGAAACAGAGATAGTTACAGCAGTGATGGGATTTGTGATGAAATGAAAAGCTGACCATCCAAAACTTTAAGCCAAGAGCCAGAAAGATAAGGATATGAAAACTCAGTTCTGGGAAAGTGACACTGGAATTTAAATTTAAAAATATTTTTCTCATAGTAGGATTGGATCCCATTTTCAGCACTTCCATTCTTGTGCATGTAGTGTAGAGACTTTGGTGGCATAAAATGGCATAGAGGGAGGAAGAAAGAAAATAAGGAGGGAGGGAGGGAAGGAGAGAGAGAGGGAGGGAAGGAGAGAGAGAGAGGTGGAAGGGAAAAAAGAAAAAGAAAGACAGAAAGAAAGAAGAAGGAAGGAAGGAAGGAAGGAAGGAAGGAAGGAAGGAAGGAAGGAAGGAAGGAAGGGAGGGAGGGAAATTGGTTGGCTAGAGAGGTAAGCCAAAATAAATTAAAAAAATGTTTATTAGTGTAAGTAATGAGACATCAGAGTATTATTGCATTTTGTCACTATAACAAGATACGTGAAGCAGGCTAACTTTTTAAAGGGAAGAGGCTTCTTTTAACTAATGGCTCTGAAGGGGCCAGCGCTGTGGCTCAGCGGGTTAACACCCTGTCCTGAAGCGCCGACATCCCATGTGGGCACCGATTCTGGTCCCGTTGCTCCTCTTCCGATCCAGCTCTCTGCTTTGGCCTGAAAAAGCAATGGAAGATGGTCCAAGTCCTTGGGCCTCTACACCATATGGGAGACCCGGAAGAAGCTCCTGGCTCCTGGCTTCAGATCAGCGCAGCTTCGGCCGTTGCAGCCAATTGGAGATTAAACCAGCTAATGGAAGACCTCTCTCTCTTTCTCTCTCTCTCTCTCTCTCTCTCTACCTCACTCTGACTTTCAAATAAAAAACAACAACAACAGCAAAAAAAACTAATGTCTCTGGAGTTTCACAGCCTGAGATTAGGCTGGTCCCATCGGTTCAGTATGTCTCTGGTGATGGTGTTCTTGGTGGTAGTCATGAAGTGGCACAGAGCATCACATGGTAAGAGACAAGAAGTGCTCTTACCTGTCTATGTCTGAAACCTTCTATAAGGCCCCCAGGATTCAATCAGGAGATCTTATGCTAATACCCAAATCCAACCTAATTAATTTTCAAGGGCCTTACCTCTAACCATCATAATTGGGTTAATCTTCCACCCCCATACTACCATTAACATAAGACACCAGGGAATAAACTCCTAACTTCAGGGAAACAAATATTCAATCCATACTTATATTCATATAATAAAAGAAGGAAATAAATTCAATAGAAGCTGAGTAGTATGTAAAAATTTACAGAGTTTGTGAAATGGGGCAAGTAAGGAAATATTAAAATCTAACAGATGAGATGGCCCAATTGTAATGTGTGATATGCTATCACACGTGATCACAAAAATCATAGCATTTCTCTGAAACTCCTCTGGCTTATTTAAACTCTAGTATGAGAATATTTCCAAAATTTTCAAAGACAATTAAAATTAAAAGATCAATTTATTTTGTTGCAAAAAATGAAATCCATGCCTAGTTTTTCTCATTACGTATTTTCTATGAACTTTTTGAAAATCCCTGATATGCATGGATTTCAATGTGCCAAATAAGAAACTCTTCTCAGTTTGAATATGTATCAGAAAAATGATCATATCATTTTCTGCATTGCAATTTCAAATTTTTCAGGGAACAAAAAAAAATCTATTATAAACATTCAAACAAATGTCTCTGGAGAACCACTGTATTTCAGGAGAAACGTTTGCCGAATAGCCTATCATTACTGAAATTTGTATACATTTTGTATGATCACTGTATTTTAGGTTTTAATAGCAGTAACTCCATTGATTTGTGAAGTATTTTTCAAAAATTCTTGTCTATTAAGTGCTGTCGATGAATAATGCAATAATTTGCTAAAACACCTGGTGTGTCCTTTTCAAGTTGGCTGTAAAATTGTGTTACCCACTAACCCAAGTTAGTGTTCCATCTGGTTTACAAGCAATGTCACTGGAAAAGGGAATGTTTCCTCCTGTGAACCAACCTGAAAGGTTTCAAATATTGACAACCTCTCTGGACTACATTCTTTTATTCTAAGTGGTGGTTCTACTATTTTTTCAACCCTTTTGAATTTTACATGTGGTAACTGCAATTCACTTTATGCTTTATTTTCTTTTGCCTTCTCATTGATTTATCCAAAAGCACTATCTTTGCTCAACAAAAAGGGAGAAAAATTACACTTGAGTTACCTTATTGTCATAATAAAATATTTCACATACCTAATAAGATTATTTTTCTCCAATATTGTGTATTCAACTTATTTTGCATTATTTGTACTTTAAATATGAAATAAAATAAATCTTGAAATTCTGGGATTAAGAGTTTTAAACCATTTGGTATATTCTTGTCCCTCTAGTCGTTGCCTATTTCTTTCCTGCACATCTATGCATACACATTCATGCACATAACTTGTATGCATGTAGACACAAATGATCTGAGTGAAAACCCTTATTTTTAAAGAACTGCTTTTTCTAAAGATTTATTTACTTTATTTGGAAGGCAAAGTTACAGAGAGAAAAGGAGAGACAGACAGAAAAGGTGATAATCTGCTGGTTCACTCCCCAAATGGCCACAACAGCCAAGATTGGGCCAGGCTGAAGCAAGGAGTCTGGACCTCCATTGGGGTCTCCCAAATAGGTGGCAAGGGCCCAAAGACTTAGGTCATCCTCTGCTGCTTTCTCAGGTGCATTAACAGGCAGCTGGATTGGATGTGGAGCAGTTGAGACTCAAACTGGTAGATAGATAGGATGCCAGCAGAGGCTGACCCACAACACTGGCTTCCAGGATTTATTCATTTATTTGAAAGGCAGAGTGACAGAGAGAGAGGGAGAGACAGGGAAAGAGGGAGAGATAGAGATTGAGATCTTCCATCCGTTGATTTACTCACTAAATGCCCTCAACAGTCAGGGCTAAGCCAAGCTGACATCAGAAGCCGGGAAATCCATCCAGGTCTCCCACAGGAGTGGCAGGATCTTGCCTACTTGGGCAACTACTTGCATACTTGTGCCTTCTCAGGCGCATTAGCAAGTAAATGGATCAGGAACACAGGAGCCAGGGTTTGAACCAGGCACTCTGATAGGAGGATGCAGGCATCCCAAGTGGTGGCTTAATCCTCTGCACCACAAGGCTCACCCCTGAGTGTAAGCTTCTTGAAGTGGAAGACCTGCTCTCCCTTCTTCACCACTCTATTCCTGGCATATTGCAGGTATTCATTAAGTATTTGTTAAACTAGTAAATAATGTTTATTCTCATAGTTGCACTAAATGTAAGTGAATTCTACATAATAGCTTAAAAGACAAACTATGACAGGAGTAGAAAAATTCAAACAAAGCACTGTGGTGAGATCAGCAATAGCTATGGATTGTGTAAGTGTTTTAAAATTAAGTATCAGAAAAGGGAGCTTTTTTAGATCAGACGACACATTTTTATAACTGAACTTTCTAAATTAAATGCCAAATAAACTGCCTCTAATAACTGTACTATGTATTATTCACTTAACAAACTAAAGAATTGACTCTTTTAAGTCTTTCATATTTAAAATAACATAAGAAGTGTTGCATTCAGAATGAGCCAAGGTACCCTTTAGCAGAAATGTTGAATCACAGTTTGCCTAACAAATACCAGGATTGCTCATGGTGGCATATTTAGATTAATAGTACATTTCTAGAAGGTTTGTGCTGTAATTGGAACTTAAGTAACATTTGTAAAGTGTTATCTGTCACAGGCTGAAGGGACCCAAAGAGAATGTATGTCATTATGTAAAATTACTAATTGAGTACAAGTAATTTAGCAGATAATTTGCATGTTCATTTTATAATAGAAATTATTTCGTTTTAGGGCCCTCTTTGTATTTCTAAAGTAATCTTGACCCAAGGGATCACAGACTGTTAAGAAGAAGTATAAATTATAGAAAGAAGCATATGTTTTACTGACTCATAGAGCTTTTGTTGTGGCTAATGATTCCTCTAACAGTAATTGCATAAGGGAAAACATTTTCTTTTCAAGTAAATAATGTTCATTACCTCTTAAATCTACTGTCATTTGACAACATTAATGTGGAAAAATTTCTACCTTCTTTATTAGTTCTCCAAGGATATTCAGCAGCTTTAACTTAATATTGATGAAATAGAAAGCATCATATCCATCAATGTTCTTACAAATGTAAAAAACACTGAAAAAATAACATTTCAATAGAATAACTGTTGCAATATACTGTAAGTTACTGTAAATATATGTAAACTATTAATAGGAGGAAGTTATGCTAGAAGGAGTATTTATTTTGTGGCTGTTGAAAAATACTATGTATCTATAAATTTAAAAGATCTCATTAGTAAAGATTTCTATAAATATAATCTAATTCTAGCCATATTTTGCTAATGATTATGACGTTAACACTGCTATTTTGATGAGAAAATAAATCAACCTGTGTTCTGATACTAGTGATTTTTCTAAAATCCAAATCATCCAGAGGTACCGTGAGGGAATGTTCTTGATTCAAACAGCTTTAGTAACCTAACACTGCTAGGTACACTGCCACTTACATGATGATTATTTCAACTTCTTCTGCTTTCTGTTGGTTTATTATATTGTTGATTTTTTAAAAAAAACTTTATAAAACTTAGTGTTCATTTTATAATATTTTCCTATTTATTATTGATGGATACATTTAATGCTTTTGAATGTTATTGATAATTGTCTTGGTTGTAAGCCACAGATTTTGGTAAGTCCCATTTTAATTTTGACAAGTGTGGCAACTGTATTTGTCTGTCCAGTTTGATCTAGTTTGACACTGTGTTTAGTTTTCAGTAGATGAATTTTTCATTTTTGTTTCTTTACAAATTTAGTTTTATTGAAAAGAATTCAGAGAATCCATTTGTATTATTTATATTTTTGAAAGTATTAAGAATTCCTTTTATAGCATAAAAATTATTGACATTTTTGAACATTTTGGTCTAAAAAGTATAATATTTTATTATTTGAATTAAATGTTAAATATATTAATATGTACTTATACATATTCAAAATATAGTCATATATGTTCAAATATAAATATGAAGTTACTAATGATACATACTTAGTACTTCAGGATCTTTACAAGGTTTTGCTCATTTAGTCTACCTTAGATCCAGAAAGGTGTGTTAAAATGTTCCCTTTTGTTGTTGTTAATTTCTTTATTACTTGCAACAGCTATTGCTCTTTATGGAAAGTCATAGCTGTATTACTGTTTACATAAAAATTAGTAACTGATACAGTGTCACTGAGAAATATTGTTTTTAACCTTAATGTATAATATCATCATTTTGTATTCTTCTTGGTGTAAATTTTTAATTTAGATATCCAAATTTTAACTCCTACTTTATTTTCAATCACATTTTGGTGGTATATAATAGTTTATTTCAATATTTTTTCACTTTTTATAAAAGATTTATTTTATTTATTTGAAGTGCAGATACAGAAAGAGAGAGAGATTTTCTATCCACTGGTTCACTTCTCGAATGGTCGCAATGGCCAAGGAAAAGGCCAATCTGAAGCCTGAAACCAGGAACTCTACCTTAATCTCCTATGAGGTGGCAGGGTACAAAGCACTTGGGTCATCTTCCATTGTTTCTTCAGGTGCATTAGCAGGGAGCTGGAATGGAAACAGAGAAGCTGGGACTCAAACCTGCACTCTTACTGACTGCTGATTTTACAGGCAGCAGAATAACCATCTGTGCACAATGCCAGTCCCTATTTTCTCACTTGTAAAGAATGTTTTAGGTTTGTCTTAACAGTTTTGTTAAACTATTTCTAAGTACTAGATGTTTTCTACTGTAGGTTGTTTATCAGGTACCAGAAGGTAAAACACATATACATGTGTGTTTGTGTGTGTGTGTGTGTGTGTGTGTATGTAAAGGTATGTCAAAAAGTATTATAGGCATGGGCTTTGTGGCATAGCTGGTTAAACTGCTCCTTAGGATACCCACATACAGTATACAGGTCTCAATTCCTAAGATTGAGACCTGCCTCTGCTACTGATCCAGCTCCCTGTTAATGTGCCTGGAATGCAACAGATGATAGCTTAGATACTTAAGTCCCTGCCACACATGTGGAAGACTTGGTTGGATTCAACTTAGCCCCACTTCGATTGTTGTACCCATCTGAAGAGTCAACCAGCCGACTGAAGATTTCTTTTTTTTCCTTGCTTTTTTTTTAAATTTTTTTTCAACTTTTATTTAATAAACATAGATCTCCAAAGTACAACTTTGGATTATTGCAGCTTTTCTCTCCATAACCTCCCTCCCACCTGCAACCACCCCATCTATTTACTGTTATGTTCCATAATTTCTAGAATGTGCATCTTAATATTATTTGTATCTTTGGTATGTGTCAATTTAAACACACCAACATATGATTACATCATTCAGTAATCTCCACAGTAGAGCAGATATGAGTGAATAGATATCTTCTGTTCAACTGTAGCTCACTTTATATAGCCAACCTATAGATCATTATATTGGGATCTGTGATCATTGCTTACTTAGGGTCATGCAAGTATGACCAACAACGAGTTTAATGCTTGGCCACAAACATAGAAAATTGCCTATATCTTTGTTCAGAGCAGAGAGCAATGGATACTTAAACAATGTAAAGTTTCCCGGTATCAGACATAGTAAAAATAGTTGTCTTTTTAAGAACAAAATATAAGTATTTGTAAAATTGGCTTTGAATACATTAAAATATCTGAAAACCATAAAAATAAATATCAAAATCTGAAGGTCTGTGAGATTCCCTCAGAAATAAGGATCAACCATTAGAATAAATTAAATATGTGCTGGGCTAGCCTTTGTACTATGAAGCTGTTATTGTTTAACTTTTGTGTGATGCCACCCAAATTGTCTGTATAATTTTTTGGGAAAGAACTAATGAAATGGGATTTCCTTGGGCATTTTGGAAATAGATTATGATAATCCTTTCTTGGAGAATAAGAGGTAATGAAAATACCTATAAGGACACATAACAAGTAAAGGAAAAAGACCAAAAAGAAAACATCAAATGTAAATAGTCTTAGGTGCAATCTCACTCATAGTAAATCCAGATTCCTGAAGAACACAAAGCTGTTTACAAAACTCTTTAAGCGAAGGGTAAATTTCTGCTGCTTGTGTATCTTGGAAAGAAACCACGTGTGCTGAATAATGACCTAGAATCCTTGGCTAATCTCATGGTCACAGCTTGAAGAGGTAAATCACAAAGAGAATAACAGCTTGTTTAATTATGTTTTTAGACACTAGAGTTAGAATTTATACACTTCAAGGATACATGATCAATGTCGGCACATTAAAAACTACAAGTGTATTAACTAGTTTCTATTCAAATTGCACAATTAAGTAAATAAAAAGCTCAAGATCTTAAAGCTAAATGATTATAATCTATCTTTTCATGTATTCTAGCAGGAAAGCTATCACATAATAAAAATATATTTCATAACTCATTATTATGCTATAAATATTTCCATGCACTTTTAAATAATTGTAAATAACATTAAATGTTTATGATAAAATGATGATCATATAATTAGTAATGAGGCTGATAGATAAGCAATAGTTTTAAACAAATATTATAAAATAATGTGAAAAAAATCAAGGTCAAATAAATTAAGGGTATCCATTTTCATGATGAGAAGATCATAATAACGTAAGGATTCCAACTTTTCTTATATTTGTCAGTATAATCATTATTATCAAGATGCATTCTCAACAAGATATATATTTGACAAGTCAAGATATATATTTGACAATATGTGCACAAAATTATGCATAGAAGTGTACAAATTGACAAATTTTTTCATTTCTATGGGTATTACATAGCCAGTGAGAAATGAAGATGATCTTAAATAAGAAGAAAAAGATGTAAATATTCATACTGATGTTCTCATTTTATAAAGTAAAAATTATAATAGAAATTGCAGACTGGGGCACATGTTGTTGCACAGCAGGTTAAACCATTGCTTGTAGTGCTGTAGTGTGTGTAGTGCATGCTTTGTGCAGTGTGAATGCAGTGTATGCAGTGAGAATACAGTGTGTGCCAATGTGAAGTGTGTGGTGCATGTGTGCCATGTGCAGCATGCGCAGTGCATGTGGTGTGTAGTGTGTGAAGTGTGGCAGCATGCAGTGTGTAGTGCATGTAGTGTTGCAGTGCATGCTGTGTTGCTGTTTGTAGTATGCAGTGTGTGCAGTGTATGAAGTGTACTGTCTGTGAAGTGTGTAAAGTGTGTGCAGTACTCCAGTGTTGCAATGTGTAATGTGTGCACTGCATGCAGTCAGCGGTGAAGTGTGCAGTGAGTGCAGTGGGTGCAGTGCAGGCAGTGTGTGCAGTGGGCAATAGGTGCATGCAGTGTTCCAGTGTTGCAGTGTCTGCACTGTTGCAGTGTAAGCAGTGTGCATTGAGAAATGTGCAGTGTGTGGTGTGCAGTGCATGTGGTGTGCAGTGTACTCAGTGTGCAGTGTGTCCTTAGTGTGTAGTACATGCAGTGTTGTAGTGTGTACAGTGCATGCAGTGTCACAATGTTCAGTAAAGTCCTTGCAGTGCATGCAATGTGCAGTGTGTGCAGTGGAATGTGCAGTGGGCAGTGCAAGCAGTGCACAGCAGAGTATGCAATGTGCAGTGTTGCAGTGCATGCAGTGGAGAGTGTAACTGTGCAGTGTGCATCATCTGCTGTCAGAGTTGCAGTGTGCACTGTTGCAGTGCACGCAGTGTGTGCAATATGCAGTGGTGCAGTGGTGCAATGTCCAGTGTTGCAGTGTGTGCAGTGTATCAAGTGTGTAGTGCGTGAAGTGCATGTAGTGTGCAATATGCATAGTGTTGCAGTGTTAGCCATGTACAGATGGCAGTGTGTGCAGTGTTGTACTGCACACTGCATTCACTGCACACAGTTCACTGAAGCACTGCATGCACTGCACACTGCAACACAGTACACACTGCACACGTCAACACTGCACACTGCACACACTGCACTCCATGGCACACACTGCATGCATTGCACACTGCAACACTGCATACATGGCAGCCCTGCATACACTGCACACTACACACACTGGTCACTGTACCCTGAAGCACTGTGCATTGTACACAAAACATGCACTCTGTAATGCACACACTCCATGCACTGCACACTACATCTGTGCATGCACTGCACATGATGCGCATACTGCACGCACTGCACAATGCATATATTGGCACTGGTTAGAGTCCTGGCTTCATTTCTGATCTATCTCCCTATTAATGCACCTGAGAAAGCAGCAGAAGATGGCTCATGCCCCTGCACTCAAGTGGGAGACCTGGATGAAGCTCCTGGCTTCAGTGTAGCCCAGCCCAGCTGATGTGGCCATTTTGGGAGTGAACCAGCAGATGGGAGATTGATATCTCTCTCCCTCTTTTCCTGGCCCCCTTCTTTGTAACAGCTTTTCAGATAAATAAATCTTAAGAAAAAAGAAACATGAATTACAGACTGAACCAAATGTAAAATGAATGCAGGCATCTGATTTATCACAAGATAGCAGTTTAGAGGTGCCAAAGAGAAAAGGATTGAACTTTTCAGTAAGAAGTACTGAATCTGTTGGGTGTTTAAGCAGGGATAAAGGAGAAACATTATTTTGACCTCATGTCATACCAAAAGATAAATTCCAGTAGGGTTGTATATCTACAAGTAAAAACATTTTCAGAAACCAAGAGAAAGATGAGCCATAGACTAGCCATACCCCAAATTCCATGCAATAATTGATCTTTATTGTCTCCATAATCTTGTCTTTTCTAGGATGTCATATAGTTGAAATCATAGTCTTTTCAGATTGGCTTCTTCCACTCAATAATATGCATTCAAAAATCCCCCATTTCTTTCCACGTATTGTTAGTTCATTTCTCTTCGGTGCTAATTAGTATCCACTAGTTAAGTGTTCCACATCATATTTATCCACTGACGTGGTATGAAGGACATACTATTTTTTCCAAGTATTGGCAGTAATGAATAAATCTGCTGTAAATATCCTTGTGCAAAATTTTGTGCATATATAAATTTTACTCCTTTGTGTACCAAGGAGTGCAATTGTTAATAACATGGTAAGGGTGTATTTAGTTTTGGAAGAAACTTCAAAAGTAACTGGAAAAGTGGCCATGTGCATTCCCATGAGAATTTCTACTGGGCCACATCCTCACCAGATTTTGTTCTCAATGTTTCAGATGTAGGCCATTTTAAGTATGAACAAGTAGTTTATTGAAACAATTTGTTACTTTGGGGTGACAGAGTTTGTCTTTTTATATGCTTGTTTGCCAACTGTATGTCTTCTTTGATGAATGTCTGCTCAGGTCTTTTAGCTCATTTTTAATCTGATTGTTCATTATCTTATTTTCAGGTTTTTTTTTTTTTTTTTCAGGCAGAGTGGATAGTGAGAGAGAGAGGCAGAGAGAAAGGTCTTCCTTTTTGCCGTTGGTTCACCCTCCAATGGCCACCACGGCAGGTGCACCGTGATCTGAAACCAGGAGCCAGGTGCTTTTCCTGGTCTCCCATGGGGTGCAGGACCCAAGGACCTGAGCCATCCTCCACTGCACTCCTGGGCCATAGCAGAGAGCTGGCCTGGAAGAGGGGCAACCAGGACAGAATCCGGCACCCCGACCGGGACTAGAACCCGGTATGCCGGCGCCGCAAGGCGGAGGATTAGCCTATTGAGCTACGGCGCCAGCCTATTTTCAGTTTTAAGAGGTCTTTGTATATTTTGGATAACATTCCTTCTTCAAATATACATTTGCAAACATTTTCCCCCAGTGTGTGGCTTGTTTTCTCCCTTTTTGGTCAGTGTTTAATGAAGCCAGTTTTTTATTATTTTTCAAGATTTTGTCTTTGGTTTTGTATCTAAAAATCATCACCGTACCCAAAGTCATCAATATTTACTCCAATATTATGATCTAGAATTTTTATATTTTGCAGTTCATATTTAGCTCAGTGATCCATTTAAAATTCACTTTGTGAAAGACACAAATATTGTGTCTACATTAACTTCTTTTTTCTTTATTCATGTGGATGTCCAATTGTTCTGGTAGTATTTTTCAAAGAGAATATTTTCCCCATTATATTGTCTTGCTACCTTTTCCAAAAAATGATTGACTATATTTATGCAATATTTCCTGGCTTTCTAATTTTTCTAAGATTTAGTTGTCTACTATTTCCTCAATACCATATTTTCTTGAATATTGTAGTTTAATAATAAGTATTGAATTTGGATAATGTCAGCCCACCAACTGTATTCTTATTCAATATGGTGCTAGCTATTCTGTCTTTTACCTCTCCATATAAACTGGAGAACCAGTCTGCCACAATCTATGAAAATAACTGGCCAGGATTCTTACAGATTACAATGAATCTCTAGATTAACTTTGGAATAACTAGCATAGTGACAATACTTAATCTTCCTACCCATGAATATGGACTGTATCATAATTTATTTCTATTATTCTTTGATTTCTTTTATCAGAATTTTGCAGTTTCCCTGTTATAGATATTGTACATATATTGTTAGATTTATACCTAACTACATATATCATTGCCAGCTGCTATGGAAAGTGATAATGTATTCTTTAGTACAAATTCCACTTATTCATCACTAGTATATATATGAAAGGGATAGAATTCTGTTAATTAATCTTATATTACCCAACATGCTGTGATTACTTATTAATTCCAGGAGGCTCTTTGTCAAATATTTTGGATTTTCATAGATGAACCTATCATCTGCAAATCAAGATAAATTTACTTTTTCCTCCCCAATCTGTATACATGCAATTTCATTTTCCTGTATAAATGCGTTATCTATAACTTCTATTGCAATCTTATAAAGGAGTGGTTGTTAGAGAGGACCATAATTGCCTTGTCCCTGATTTTAAAGGACATCTTTCAGATTCTGGCCATTAAATATAATTATAGCTACAGGTTTTTGTAGCTATCCTCATTTCCCAATTTGCTGATGAATTATTTTTAACCATGGATGAGTGTTGAATTGTTGCATGCTTTTTCTGTATCTATTTTAAAAATTATGTGGTTTTTAATTTTTTTTTAATGTAAGTGATGGGTTACATTAATTGAGTTTTGTACATGCAACCAACCTTGAAATCCTGGGATAATTTCCACTTGGTCATTTTATATATGTTTGAATTTTACTTGCTAATATTTTTTCATCAATTTTGTGTCTATGTTCTTAAGATATATTGGTCCATAGATTATTTTTCCTCTTATGTCTGGTCTCAATAAATTACAAGAAGTTTCACCTCCACTTCTATCTCTTTGAAAACATGGAAGAGAATGAATAAAACATCTTCCTTAAATGTAAGGCAGAACTTAACAGTAAATACCCTGTAACTGGAGATTTCTGATGTAGAAGATTATTAACTATTGACTCATGTCCATTCTACTACTAATGAGCCTATCAAAACAATGTTTTTGATTGCTTGCATTTCTATTAATTTTATTTTATTTCCCTGTTTATATTACCCATGTGTTCTTGCATGTTGTCTGCTTTTCCCATTAGTACCCTTATTGCATTAATCAAATTTAATTTACAGTTTGATAATTCCAATACCTATGCCGTATCATTCAGGTATTTATGCTTGCTGTTACTCTTCAAATCGTGTTTTTATTTTTCCTTTCAGTAAGACATAATTTTTAATTCAAAGACAAATATAGGTGAAATGCTAAGTAAAAGAAACTATAGTAAATAAGCTTTTAGTGATGTGGAGGTCAGTTGTAGATAGAAGGGTAGTGTTCTATAGTTCTCTGCTTAAATCATTGTCCTTTATTGAGCTTGGGTTCCTGGAATGTGAACGTCCCAAGTGCTTCTCCATTATTGTTTGTTTTTACAATTTTTTTCTTTTAATTTCTTCCAACCCTTTGGGCAATTTAGTATGATTAGAGCTGAGTGGAATTGGGTATTTCCTTTTTGCTTAGGTAAGGATATAATTTTAAAAAAAAAAAAAAAACTAAAAACAAAAGCTAAAACATAGGTTAGGCTCTGGTAAAATGTTTCTCTTGAGAGTTGACCTTGTAAAGTAGAACAGAATGTAAAGGTATTTTCCAAAGTGGTTGCTTTTCCCCTTATCCTGTCAGAAACAAGAAATGATATCTCTCTGATCTTTACTGTGAGAACTTGGTAAAATTCCTGGAAATAAAACTCACAAAAGTATGGGAGCCTCACAGTAACTGGGCTCCTGGAGTTTTGATCTTTCAGACCTGTCTTCACTCAGTAGGAATTGATTCCATTACAATTCAAGTTTTCCTACCTGGGTACTTGTTTCTGTGCCAGTTTTTGTTTGTAGGTTTTCTACTCTGTTAAATTGTGATTCTCTGTATTTGTCTCTCTAAGTTGAAGGGCAGTGGTTCCCATTTGACTGTTATTGTGTGTTTTGATTAATGCTATATATTATTGGCTAAGATTTCACTTAGTATTTTTGTAGTTATGTTGATGATTTAGTTTGACAAGTAGTTTTTAACCAGATGAGGCTTTGGAGTCAATTAGCAACATTGTTTTTATAAAATGAGGTAGGCAAGTTTTCTTTCTTGAAGGATTTGTTTAAAGTTTGAATTATTTGTTATTTAAATATTTGGTTGTGTTTTCCATTCTTTTAGTCCTTGGGTATTCACTTCAGAAAGTAAGATTTAATTACTGATTGATTAATTTTGATATTTGTGAAATTCTTCATATTTTCAAATTATTATATTCATTTAGTAAGTTATTTTAAGCAAAATTTGAGTATTTCATCTACATTTCCAAATTCATTAGCATAAATTTGTTAAAACAACTGAATATTAACTTTAAAATATCTCTAGAACATTTAGTGGAAATATTATTTGTGCTTCCTCTCATTAGAAAAAATCAGTCTCATAATGCAGTATATCAATTTCATTAGCCTTTATTAAAAGTTTAGTTTGTTTATCACATTAATTTTTTTACTTCTTTGATTTCTCTTTTGATTTTCTTCTCTTCTCTTTTCCCCTAATTTCTCTTCATTTTCCAATTTCCTTTTTTTAAGATTTATTTATTTGAAAGGCAGAGAAGGAAAAGGAGACATATGAGTATGAGTTTACATAAAAATGTGTACATGGATATTACAGCAGTATTATTTAGCATAAAAAGAAAGTAATTGTAACCCAACGTTTGTTAAATGATAGTTGGATAGACAAAAGTGGCATAACCACATAATGAATATTACTCGATCACAAAAAGGGATGAAGAAGTGATAAATGCTCCAACATGGATGAAGCTGTAAAACATTACTAAGTGAAAGAAAGCAGATAAAAAAACACTGTATATTTTATGCTATCATTTTTGAAATGTCAAGAATAGGCAAATATCTAGAAACACAAAATAGTAGTTTTCAGGAACTGTAGAGAATAGAAAATGAGAAGTATTGGCTTGTTGGTATGGGGTTTCTTTTTAAAGGGAAGAAAAAATTCTTGAATTACATGGTGATGATGTTAAACAGCTTATAAATATATAAGCTACATGGGAAACCACTTCTAAATTGTGTACTTGAAAAAGGTTAATTTTACAGTGTTTTGAATTATATCTCAATCAAAAAGATGTCTAGAATAAATTTTATAATTTATTATTCATGATAGTTCTTATGTGGAAACAACCTAGACGTGCATTTATGGCAAAAGAATAAAAATTATAATATGGTAGCATAAAACAATGTAAGACAATAACAATGAACTGCGACACTTAACACTATGGATGAATTTCACAAAATATATTGACTGAAAATGTGTTGCAAGAGGATATATGCTTTATGGATCCACATGAATAAAGTTTAAGGTAATCAAAATTCATCTTAAAGTTTGTAGTCCAGATAAAATTTATATTTGAATATATGAGAAAGGCGATGGGATGGGCAATGTACTATTTCTTGACTTAAATGGTAGGTACATGAATATGTATTTTTTCAATTATTCATCAAATTTTATGTTTAGAATTTAAGTATTTCTATGTAGATACTAGTTTGTACTGCAATTTTACATTAGTTAATAAAAATTAACAAATATCACTCATTTATAGGTTGATTTTCTCCAGTTTTTTTGACTATACATTTTTATATCTGTGCTGCTTTTGTGTGCAAGGTGACACTCAATAAAATGAGTGTAAAATTTGGTAAGATGCAGCGATTTGCTGCTGTAAATTCCCTTCCTACTAAATATTCTAAGTCTCAAGGACTTAAAATTTATTTTACTTTTTTCTCTTACAGTGCAGCACTACTTCTATCAGCTTGTCCTGATAGATTGAGATAAAATATGTATGTACCCTTCCTACATCATAATATATGAAAAACACAAAAATGGAGGAGCATGAGCTGCTGCTAAAATAATAGTAAAATCCATTTAAAAAAAAAAACTAAATATCTGAAAATTTAAAGGTGAACCTTTTCCAAAATTCTTTTGTTTCTCTCAACAACACATTTTGACATCAATATTTATTCTAGTGTGTTTTTCAGAACTTCTAACATTGGTGAGTCTGGATGAATAAATACCCAGATTATATTCCAATTCTTCTTCACAAAGTTTCCAACAGAAAAACATAAGAAATGTTATAGGAAAAACAAAACCTTTTTTTATTTGAGATAAAGAGAGAAAGAAGGAAAGAGAAAGAGAAGTATAGTAAGAGGGAAAGAGAGAGAAGGAGATGAAGAGAGAAGAGAGAGAGAGGGCAACCACTTTTTCATCCCCAAATACCCACAACAGCAAAGGTTCCAGGGCCCAAGCTGAACCAAGGACAATCTCCCTTGTGAGAGACAAGAGCTCAATTAATTGAGCTGCCATCATTGCCTCCTAGGATCTGAATTACCGGAGTCAGAATGAGGAGCTGGAGTGGGGATTTGAAACCAATCATCTTGGTATGCAACATGGGCATTTTAACTAGCATCTTAAATGTTAGACTAAATGCCCACCCTAGAAATGAACATTTTATTAGCTACATGAATGTTTGGTGACATAAATTTCAAAGTTCTGGAAAAGATAGATAAAAGCTATGGCTTATGTCTTGAGACCTAAGAATGTTTTATCATTTCCTGAATTTAACTCTTGAGATCTCATGATTTTATAATTACTCACACAGAAAAGGAAATTGAAAAGAGATAGAACTTCCTGGGCCATGAATAAGGATTACTAGTCCACTCAAACGCAATGAAAAAACAAAAGAGTAGATAATAATGTATAATGATTCTGCCAACTGATAAATAAAGGTTAATTAAGGAATTAACTACTGATCAAAGATATGAGATATGTTGCACTCCTGTGGGAAGTGTGTTGAAACTATTACTCTGCTCCATTATTATGCAAGTAAAATAGAGACTGAAATGGAAGTACAGTACTTAGAGTCAAAGTGACTTTCTGTTTAGATGTAGTATTTAAGCTGGGATATGTAAGATGAGAAGAAAAAAATAAGCAAGTTCCGTCAGGTTGAGATGAGAGGAAAATAATGCAGGCACTTAGAGTAGTTCAACAGTTTGTGTGTGTGTGTGTGTGTGTAGGGGTAACTCTATATCAAATCATACTTTTAATTGCTCCAACATCTTTATGTTACTTTGGAAAACCACCCCCTCCCCCCAACCCCTGTCTCAGGCAAGTATTTTTTTTTTTTTTTCAGTGTTGAAATATTTACTTAACTCCAGCTACAGATCTCATAACCTTGGCAATAGTGACTGGCCAAGAAAAAGAATGCCACCCAAACAGAACCAATGAAACTTGCAGTAAGAATGAAGGAAAAAGAAAAAAAGATAAATAAATAACTTGTTTCTTGGTGACCCATACCCAAACTATTCATTTTATGAGAGGAAGTAAATATCTCAATTTTTTCCTCATCA
The DNA here is from genome assembly GCF_051225735.1 of Oryctolagus cuniculus. Classification (NCBI taxonomy): domain Eukaryota; kingdom Metazoa; phylum Chordata; class Mammalia; order Lagomorpha; family Leporidae; genus Oryctolagus; species Oryctolagus cuniculus. Next base: position 60,258,413 of record NC_142874.1, on the reverse strand, counting down.
AAAGATATTTCCCCCTTGCAACATATAGCTCACTATTAAAAATGTTAAATATTTGAGTGAGGCAGGGATTACTTGGACACCTTAAAGGAGCTGAAACAAGACCAACTTAATATACTTAGTATATTGACCAACAGAAATAGCACACATAAAGATCTAGAAGATACACAGGATCAGAGAATGCAGTTTCTTGTCCATAGTAAATACTTGCAAGTGATTTTAAAAGTAATGTAAGGTCACAAAAGGGTCCTAAATAGAGTGACATGATAAAATGTGCATTTACTAATCCCAATAAAAATTAGATTACTATGTAACTTCAGTGCTGATGGCCTTTTACCAACTGTAATCCATACAATATAAATGTCACATAGGAAGTACTTTGTATGAAATATTAATAGGGTGATGAAAAACACTAGATTATAATTTCTAATGCTTTTCCTGGTAATTCAGTAAATGATGACATATCAAAACAGTCTATTATAATTTTAAGATTTGGCTTCTATTCAAATTGAGGCATTTTTGATTAACAAACATTTGATGGAATTACTATTATGAAAGCTTATTTTAATTTAAAGGGCTTAGGATTGGCAATGTGTCAAAACTTGTGGTGTATTGGTATACCATTGGTACATTTACAAAGATGAAATGGCATGAAAATGAAAACTGGGAAGCACTACAGACTGTGAGATATGACTTCCAAAGATAAGAAAATCTCATTGTAATTTCTGATTTGAAAAAAAAAATACAAAACATAAATCATTACCAATATCACCAAATGCAAAGAAAATGAACAATATCCACCTTTTCAGTGGCATTGTCTTTTTTTAAAAAAGATTTATTTTATTTATTTGAAAGATAGAGTTACAGAGAGAGGTACAGACAGAGAAAGAGGTCTTCCATCCGCTGGTTCACTCCCCAGATGGCTGCAACGGCCAGAGCTGCGCTGATCCGAAGCCAGGAGCCAGGAACTTCCTCTGGGTCTCCCATGTGGGTGCAGGGGCCCAAGCACTTGGGCCATCTTCTACTGCTTTTCCAGGCCATAGCAGAGAGCTGGTTTGGAAGAGGAACAATAGGGAGTAGAGCCGGCACCCATATGGGATGCTAGCACTTCAGGCCAGGGCGTTAACCTGCTGCACCACAGCACCAGCCCCAAGTAGCATTGTCTTTGTAACACCAATGTGTTGTGAATACTTGGCAAAACTTCAAAATGGGGATTTTTAAAATACCTAAGTTTATGTAAATATAAATGAGTGAACAAAATTTGATGTGATACCATTGTTATAAACTGCTAGTATCCGCCAAAAGCTAAAATCTCTATTATACCAGAGAATTCCATAAAGAGGTTATTTTTTATTAGCTTGCTAGATGGATTAACTTTGCTTTTGTTAAGAGTGTTGCATAAACTCTAAGAAAACACATGACCATGAAACAACATTTATTTGTACGTATGTGTTTGTATGTGTGTGTATTTTCTGAGTAAATTTGCAAGATAATGTGACATTAAAAAATTCAAATCCAGCATTATTTTTATTGAGAATTTAGTACAGTGATATATGTGTATATGCATGTAATAGTTAAGTTGTGTGACCATGTATGGATTATATTATATTTGTATAGAAAAATGTATATTGAAGAATAAGCATTGTGACCTGGGATGCCTACATCCCATACTGGAGTGCCAGCTCAAGTCCAGGCTACTTTGCTTCTGATCCAGCTTCCTGCTAAATAGTCCTGGGAGCAAGCAGATGCCCAGTGTCAGGCTCCTGCCTTTAGCCTGGCACAAGCTTGGCTGTTGTGGACATTTGGGAAGAAAATTAGAAATTGGATTCTTTCTCTCTCTCTTTCCTCCCCCACCCTCCCTCCCTCTTTAAAAACTGAAAAGCATTGAGTAGGTTCAATTTTGTTAACTCACATAATCAGAATGAACTACTTAAGTTTCCCTCTAAAGCACTTATTAGCAAATCCTTTAGTAAGGAAAATGAACACTTGGTAATTTATTTATGTGTATAAATTCCTCTTTTTTATATTGGGGCCATTTTGTAAGTGTATAACTTCAAGATTTTTTCAACATTTATCCATTACATTGTCAGGAGGAATTATTCTTTTGAAATTCTTCATATAAAATATTGCAACAGTTGTTGGCATATACAGTGAATTAGGTATTCTTTGCCTCTTGTACATTTCTAAAATAATAGCTTAACTGAAAACAAGTTGGGCTTAGATTATACTGATTTAAACTGAAGAAGCCAATTATTTATTAAATACAGATTTCTATTGAAACATCCCTGATCATTTGTAATCATTGTTAATTATTGTTGTTGGAAATCTATAAAAGTGACTAAAGTGAATCAGATCTTTCAAGTGAATTTTCATTATTTTTAATACAGATACAACAAAGTATTATATCTTTAACAAACAAGTCCTATTATCAAACAAAAACGATTTTAATATGTATAATATAGCTGTGTATTTGTGTAATTCATTCACTACCTTTGTATAAAATCAGAGAGGAAAACCATCAGCTTGACTCACTGTTGAAAACTATTTGAAGGAAGAAAATGGGATTTTGAGAACTATTTATAAACAAGACTCAAAAAAAAAAAAAACCAAAATCAAATGCCTACTGAAATTCGAAATTAGATATGAATAATGAAAAATAACCCAGTTTGAGTTGCAGAGACCTCCTCCATCCGTTCTGACTCTTTTTCCTCCCCTGACAACCTGTTTCACACAGAACTTGGAAAGTTGACTACCTTCTCAATTCTGATGGCAGATCTTGTTGAATCTATATACTAATAGTGACTGATAAGAACCAAGTGAGAAAGTACCTAACAGGTTTCTAGAGAAGAAATCTACTACTGAATGTTTCAGTGTCACAGTGTGGTGACAGGAATTCCTGCAACAATTTTGCCACCTGGAATGATGAAGCCAAGACAAGGAGAGCAGAGAGCCAGGAGACGTTGTGAAGAAGCCAAGATTGAACATTTGTTAGTTAATATTTAATTTTCCAATTGGGGTGGTATTTTCTTTACTTGAAGTCAGAGGTATTCTGAGAATATTTAATTTGTTTTATTTTCTAAAACACAAATTTTAAAAACCTTCTTTTCTATTTTACTGTCTATTTTTTAAAAATTTACTTTACGCACGGCATAGTGGGTTGAACTGCTGCCTGTGATGCTGGCTTTCCATCCCATAAGAGCACCGGTTCACGTTCCAGCTGCTTCACTTGCTACAATCTGGGGAGTCAACCAGAGGGTGAATGAAATTATCTGTCTATCTGTCTGTCTGTCTGTCTATCTACCTATCTATCATCTCTCCTTTTGTCTAGGTAACTCTGCTTTTGGAAATAATTAAATATTTAAAACAATTACATTATGAAGCATATTTCCAAATATAATACAAGTAACCTAATTCTAAATGCTCAATATGTTAGGTGAATTTTATTTTAACAATTAAATTCAGAGTTGTATGTAAAATAGTCAATTATTCCTCAAGAAAACTTGATCTAACTTTACTGTTTTCTTTTTAATTATCATCCCATCATTATGAGTTTCTTAGAAATACTAGTTCATACAGGAATTGGCATTTTAAAAGAGGAAATACAAGTGTCTTCATTTAAAAACACAATCTGTTCAGTTCATTCTTAAGAGAAACTGGTGCTTAGAAAATTAGAATTACATTAAAGTAAATGAAAATCATTTCAGACATATCTTCATTATTGAAATTCTTAATTTTATTTGATATTTTTCCCATGGGTATATAAAACTATTAAGAAAATTAAAATAACAATAAAAGCAACTTTAAAAACTGTATTTTTACCAGAAATTTTCACTTTACAAACTAAAAAATAAAATGTTAAAAAGTTGCATATTTCTTAAATCAATGTTACATGTAAGTAGGAATCAATACAACAGTCTTGGAAATATTTATGGAGACAAAGGCAAGAGTGGAAGCAGTGGTTAACACATGTTTATGTAAATTAGATTTTGTTGGAATGCTTACCAGAAAAGGGAAGATTCTACTTATTTATTAAGGTACTTGGGTGCAAAGGATTTAATTTTCTTGAAAGAATGAACCTCTACTGCAAACTAGAATGGCTTGATATGATCATACACATGCACACACATCTGCAACTTGCAATGAGACAACTTTAAATACAGTTTTGTAAGCTGGTATCATTTATTATGCTGAATAATAAAAAAATAAGCAATTTATGCTGAGGTGGTCTATTACCATGTCATTAAGCTATAACTACAATTCCTCTGGACATGTTATATTATGTCTTATTATTTCTTTGTGCATACAGAGAGAATTTAGTTTTCTGAAATTATCTTGATTACATACATGAGGAGATCTGATATACCTATTTACATATTGCAGTCTTGTTTCCTGGTGTTCCTCCTAAACAACTTTTTACATATGAGGTAAATACTTTCCTACATAGTGATTCAGAAAGCCAATGAATTAGAATCGGCATATGAGAGCATCACAGAAATTATTATTTTTTTAAAAAAGATTTATTTATTTATTTGAAAGGCGGAGTTACAGAGAGCGAGAAGGAAAGACACAGAGAGAAAGATCTTCCATACACTAGTTGCTCCCTAAATGGTCACAATGACTGTGGCCAAAGTCAGGAGCAGAAGCTTCTTCTGGGTCTCTTATGTGAGTGCAGGGGCCAATGGAGTTGGGTCATCCTCTCATGCACATTAGCAGGGAGTCAGATAGGAAGAGGAATAGCCAGAACGCAAATCCACACTCATATCTGATGCCAGTCCTGCAGGCCATGGCTTAACTGATTGTGCAACAGCACTGGGCCCTACACATAAATAATTACAAAAAAACAGTATTCACAACATATATTATTAAAAACTGAAAAGTAAGACACATTAAAAAATACTATGGGCTTTATACTAGATACTTTATACGTAAAAGTTTTGGTTAGAAAGTGTTGAGGATAGAAAACTCAAAATAACAGCATACAATACACAGAGACTATGCATGTGTGTGTATGTGTAAGTATACAGATATTTAAGGTGTTCAAAAATGTCTTGAAGAATGATCTAATTAAAAGATTAGAAATTTGGGGCTTAACATTTAACTTTGGAATAACATTCAAAACTATAAGCAAAGTGAGAATGTTGGGGAAATGTCTAAATGGTGTCTATGCTATGCAAAGAAATCTAACAAATCAATATAAATAAAAAATATATGCCAATAGAAAAATAAAGATAATGAAGCCGGCGCCGTGGCTCACTAGGCTAATCCTCTGCCTTGCGGCACCGGCACACCGGGTTCTAGTCCCGATCGGGGCGCTGGATTCTGTCCAGGTTGCCCCTCTTCCAGGCCAGCTCTCTGCTGTGACCCTGGAGTACAGTGGAGGATGGCCCAAGTCCTTGGGCCCTGCACCCCATGGGAGGCCAGGATGAGTACCTGGCTCCTGCCATCGGATCAGCGCGGTGCGCCAGCCGCAGCGCGCTGGCCACGGCGGCCATTGGAGGGTGAACCAACAGCAAAAGGAAGACCTTTCTCTCTGTCTCTCTCTCTCACTTCCACTCTGCCTGTCAAAAAAAAAAAAAAAAAAAAAAAAAAAAGATAGTGAAACATTAACTCACAAATAATAGAACACAAATGGACAAAAAAATTATTTAAATTTTAATTAAAAATGTAGTAAAAAATTTAGAAGAGAGCAATAGTGAGATATATGCTTTAAATATCATGTTGTATTGGCCAACAACGTAAACAAAATCCTTTGTTCCCTGGAGTATATGGAAAAGGGTACTCCCTACAATGTTAATAGAAATGTAAGCTTTATAGACAACACTTGGGCAGTGTTAATGAAGTTTTTTTAAAATTTTTCTTTCAATAATTATTTCCAAGTCTATACATTTTAAATTATATATACGCATATACATATGCGTATATATGAGTCTGCAAGGCTGTTTACTTCCAATTCGTTTATGATAGAGAATAAAAGGAGAAAACATGCTAGCAATATATATGGCTATCAATAAGAAATTAGCTACATTATGGTACAGTTATTGAACAAAAATGAAAATCCTTAAAGATAATATTTATGGGCGTGTAAATTGACCATGGCATGTTATCACATTAAGAAAGTAATTTCAAAAACTATGATATGCTCTTATTTTTGTTAAGTTACCTATGGGTATATGTATAAAAAAAAACCTGGGAGGATATACAAAAAATTATATCAGAAGACCTGCCTGGAAATAAGATTTTACTTATATGTTACTTTTTAATTTTTTCATTGACCATAATATTTTTACTGGCAGAAAAATATTGTAATTTTATACTATGTGTAATGCATATACAAATAATTTCAATACAAATAAAAAGCTTTCTCAATATAGCTAAAATCATACCAAAGAAAATATTTTAATATTTCTTTGCTACTAGCAATATATGAAACAATGATTTGAATATATTTTACAAGAAGGAACTAAACAAAGTAAACAAAATTAAAATAACGACAGCCATAACAATACTATTTTCAAGACATTTGATATGAGTAGATAATAATTTTAAATTAATTATTTAATTGTTTTCCAAATGAATGTGAAATAGCACATATTAAAAACAATAAAATACAATTCTGTTTTTTAAAGTCTTTAAAATAGGTTGAGTAATAATATGAGAGGTAGGAAAAAAAGTCAGATCTGGGAATGGGTCTAAAATAAAAACTAAACTAGAAAGTAGGCTATGTGATATAACTTCAACTGCCCAGAAAACAGTGAGTTTTTGATCAATCAAGGTGAAAAGTGAATTTTAAAAGCTTACATAGCTCTCACAGTCTTATAAAAGCAGACATTAAAAATCAGCCAAGAAACTTACTTTTCTGGACCCTGAGAGAATATCACTACCCAGAATGATATAAAACAGATTAAAAACCACAAATTTTAAACATAATTTCTATATTCTACACATACTACTGGCAAAATCTTAAGGCATAACATGAAGCTTTACAGGTATAGAGATTCAAGACCAGACCAACTTTGGCTCACCTGAACTGATACAGGTATATAACAAGCAATACAAACATTAAGGTTTTCCTACATAAGTCATAATTTAGATAATTAGAAAGTAATTGAATAATAGTCAATCAGTGGAAAGAATAACAAAATACCCCATAGAAACACTTTGTAGACAAAATTAAAAACCTTCATCCTATTAATTTAAACCACTGGAAAAACAACCACATTGGGATATAAATTTAAAAAAAGTTCAACCATAACCATATCAGGATATAAATTTAAAAGAAACTAACCACTTCCTATTTTAAACACTAATTCAAAATAAAATTGGATATTTAACTGAATTTGAACTATTGTCTAAACTTTTGATTTTTCAATAAAGGATAAAAAGCTAGAAATTTCATTGGCAAAAATAAATTATTTTGGAAACTTTGAGTATATTTTCCTAGAAGAAATTAAAGTCAGTACTATTAAAACAAGAAAGAAAATATGCAGGAATCTCAAATAATTACCTCACTTCAGTCGCCACAAAATGTAATAAAATATATTTAAGTATATTTATTGCTATGACAAGTATATCAAAATAAGAAAAAAATACACAAACTAAAAAGTGTGCTTCTGTAAAGGGAATCGATCTTGTAAGAATCCTTTATTTTTCCACAAAAAAAGTCTTTGTATAAAAAGCCTTTTGTTACAAAGTTTGCTAAACTAGCAGCCACCCAGCAGGATTTAAAATTAACAGAGGACACTTCAGAGAGAGATCCTTCCGGTTTCCCCAACCTGCTACAGAAATCCGGCTGCTGAGGGTTAAGTGTCTGTTTCCTAGTACCCCTGGGCCAAAGCGATGTTGAGAGGTTTGGAGCCCAAGATGCGACCATTCATCACAGTCATTGCTCTAGCGGCATCCTCAGAAGAGGAGAAGCAGATCAAGCCGAAACCTTTGCTTTGTCCTTCTTCCTGCATCACCTTAACTCTGCTAATGGACCCAAAGGAAGAAAACTCCTTTCGGAGTTTTTCATCATCAATGTTCTCATCAAGGTTCTTAATGTAGAGTTTCGCCCCCTGGCACCCGCGGATTCTTTCCTTTTTCAACTGTTCAAACATTTGCTTTAACTCAGCCTGCCGCTCTACCTTCTTCTGTGCCCGACCTACAAAAATGGGCTGCCCGTTTACTTCCTTGCCGTTCATTTCTTCCACGGCCTTTCTGGCGGCCTCGTGGCTGTCAAAACTCACAAAGCCAAAGCCTCTGGATTTCCCACAGGAGTTGGTCATCACCTTAACACTGAGAATTCTGCCGTACGTACTGAAGACTTCCCGCAGCCTCTCATCATCCATGTCGTCCCCGAAGTTTTTGATGTAGACATTGGTGAATTCACTGGCTTTGTTTCTGAGCTCGGCTTCCCGATCTTTGCGGCTTTTGAATCTGCCCACAAACACCTTGCAGTCCTTGAGGAACTTCCCGTTCATCTCCTCGATGGCCCTGTCTGCGGCGCTCTGGCTCTGGAAGTGCACGAACGCATAACCCTTGGAGCCCCGGTCATCACTCATCACCTTGGAAGAAAGGATCTTTCCAAAAGCTGAAAAACATTCATAAAGGCTTTTGTTGTCTATGGACTTGTCCAGATTCTTGATGAAGACGTTCCCGATTCCAGATTTCCTCAAGTAGGCGTCCCGTTGGGACCACATGAGTCGGATGGCCTTGCCTTTCACCACATCAAAGTTCATTGTGTCCAGGGCCTTCTGGGCATCGGCCAGCTGCAGGAAGTTGACGTAGGCATAGCCCAGAGAGCGGCGGGTCACCAGGTCCCTGCAGATGCGGATGGACAACACGGGCCCCACCCTGCTGAACTTCTTGAACAGCAGGTCCTCGGTGACATCGGAATGGAGGTCGCCCACATAGAGGGAGGCCATGCGGTACTTGGCCGCCACATTCATCTCCTTGTCTTTCACCACCAGGTGTTTTCAGAAAGAGTCCTGCAAGGGGGGGGAGCCTAGGCCACAGCTCAGACCCGGCTCCAGTGAGGTGGCCTCGGGAGCACCGCGTAGAAGCCAAGCAGTGGACTTCAGGTGCAGCTCTCCCAAGCTCAGGCAACAACTTCGTCCAAAAGTCTCCACAGCCACCGATCTGCGCCTCCCTGGGACTCAGCGGCGGAACGCCAAGCGCCAAGCTCCGGGAAAGGCTAGGAGGAGCAGCCGTCCCTGCCCGCCTGTGTGTGAGCTCCCTTCCAGCGCGCCTGGCCCTCCATCTGCGCCTTCTCCACACACACACACACACAGGAGAGTCCGCGCGCGCGGTCGCTGGTTTCTGAATAAAAATAGGCCTAGCTCGCACTGGTTTAAAGTTACAGCTGCTCTGAGAACTCCACAAGTGGCATCTGAGGCAGCCGGCCGGGCCCCCAGGGCGCACGAGCGGGACAGGCGCGACCCGAACCCACCTGGTACCCGGTTCGGCGGGCGCTGCCTCCCCACGGAGGTCCCGGAGCGCCGCGGGCTTCGCGCGACCCGACGAACCCGGGCGACCTCCGTTCAGGCCGTCCCCGCGCGGCGCCCGAGGGCTGACCGACCGACGGACGGACCCACGGACTCACGGACGCAGCCGAGAAGGCAGCGGTCGGTCGAGGACTGGGGGTGCTCACCCGAGCTGCGGCCGGCCGGGGGCGGGCGGGAAACCCGGAACTCCAGCGCTGAACTTCCCGCGCACTCGCTGCCAAGTGGGATGTTTTCTTTTTCATATTTTTTTTTTTTTTTCAGAACGTTTTTCTTCCCCCCGCCCCTCTTACACGTTTCCCACCCCCCTCAGACTGTTAAACTGAGAAGCGGGAGGCGGTGACTAGGGTGGAGAGAGGCAGCCTGGGGGAGTGGCCCCAGTAAACCCACCCGCCTGGGGCTCAGCTTGGGGCTGCCTGGAGGAGGGTTTCCAAATGTGGATCAGTGCCTGCCACTTACTCGCTGCAAACTCTCCAAGAGTTTCCTGGGACTCTTGGATAAGCTCCAATATCCGTACCTCGTTCTACTGAGTCCTGCAGGACTCTCGTCAAGTGCCAGCCACAACTGCTGCTTAGTTCGCTTAGGTAACTGCGGGACGCATTTTTTTTTTAACCCTCCCCCCAAGGCCTGCTTTATAAAAATGTGTTCCTCAGATATTAATGTAAATGCTCTCTGAATAACAGCTTTTTCCCTAACCCCATTCTGAAAGTTTAGGCTTCCCTAAAGAAACTCTTACATCACCTTTGATTGCAATATGGTGCACATTTCCTATCAGTAAGAGCCATGCCTACTTCATTCCCAGGACTTGCAGAAATGGGATACTTAATATTTATTGATTCAATCACCTGTGTGCAGTAGATGAGCTATTCACCCAGAGACTGTTTTTCACATCTAGAGGCATGAAGATAGTGGCACTTACTTCAGAGTATTGTATTAAGTGAATTAATGTATGTGGAACTGTCTAACACAATATCAGGCATGTAATAGGTTTCGAGTAGCATTCATTTCATTTCCTCTAGCATTAAATAAAATTTCTTAATGCAATTCTCATAAAGCCTTAACATTTGATTTATAATGTGTCTTAGGGAATTGAAATAAGTAACTGCAGAATTGAATTGGGTAGGTCAGTTTATAGAAAGTATATTTAATGCTCTTCAAACTTCACTGGACATGGAACCTGATAATCTTGTTTAAAGGAGATTCTGATTCAGTAACAGGATGGAACTGAAATTCTACATTTTAAATAAGTTCCCAAGTGATAAAAAAAAAAATCTGTTAATTTCTGAACTACAAGCTGCAAGTCTTTAAAGTTAAATGATTCCCTATTAAAGGGGATTTTTCCGATTGTAGGAACTAGAAAATTTAACGAAACAAAGCAAACCCCACCAAAATCCTTTAGAACACAATAAAGCTCTAGCAAAATTCATTGTTAGTAATGCATAGTGACTGGAACATTTTTTTAATTTAAGGTGTACAAATTTCATGTATATCATATAGACAGATTTAGGAACATAGTGATATTTCACATCCTACCCTCCTTCCTACCCACATTCCACCCTTTCTCCTCCTTCTTCTCTTATTCCCTCTCTTAATTTTTACATTGATCTACTTTCAGTTTACTTTATACTCATAAGATTAACCTACACCAAGTAAGGAGTTCAACAAACAGTAAGAAAAAAAAAATACTGTTCCTCAACAGTCAAGACAAGAGCTGTAAATAATCATAGAAGTTCAATATGTCAGTTTTACTCCTATATATTATATTTTTGGTACTCTATTAATTACCACACATTGGGGAAAACATATGGTATTTATCTTTTGGGGGCTGGCTTATTTCACTTAGTATGTTTCCTGTTATATCCATGTTGTTGCAAAATACAGGATTTCATTCATTTTTATGGCTGAGTAGTACTCCATAGTGTATATAAATAATAATTTCTTTATCCAATCATCAGTTCATAGGCATCTGGGTTGATTCCATATCTTAGCTATTGTGAATTGAGCTCCACTAAACATATCCTCAACACCATTTATTGTTTATTGATTTCTGTAAGAGAAACTGGGGTGAGGTGAAGCTTCATTGTAGTTTTGATTTGCATTTCCCTGATGGCAGGTGATCCTGAGTATTTTTTCAAGTGTCTGTTGGCCATTTGAATTTCCTCTTTTGCAAAATGCCTGTTCAAGTCCTTTACCCATTTCTTAACTGGATTCTTTGTTTTGTTGTTACTGAGTTTTTTGAGCTTTGTATAGATTCTGAATACTAATCCTTTATCAGTTGCACAATTTGCAAATATTTTCTCACTTTTTGTTGGTTGGGTCTTCAGTTTGCTGAGTGTTTCCTTTGCAGTATAGAAGCTTCTCAGAAGCTTCAATTGTCCATTTTGGCTGTGCTTGCTTGTGCTTCTGGGGTCTTTCCCAAGAAGTCTTTCCCTATGCCAATGTTTTGCATTTTACCCAATGTTCTCTGCCAATAATTTGATGGTATCAGGTTGTAGATTTAGATCCCTGATCCATTCTGGTAGCGGTCTTGTTTCATACTTATACATGTGGAGATCCAATTTTCCCAACACCAGTTGTTGAAGAGACTGTCCTTTCTACAAGGATTGATTTTAGCTCCTTTGTCAAAGATTAGTTGGTTGTGGATGTGTGAATTGATTTCTAGATTCTCTATTCTGTTTCATTGGTCTATATGTCTATTTTTAAGATAGTGTCAGGCTGTTTGATTATAACTGCACTGTCATATGTCCTGAAATCTGGTATTGTGATGCCTCCTACTTTATTTTTGTTATTTAAGATCCATATGAATTTCATTGGTATTTTAATTGGGATTGCATTGAATCTGAGTGTCTTATATTTATATGAGTATCTGAAATTCACAAGTTAATAAACATCTGTTTGCTTTTCTCTTGCTAATCTGTTATTTGTCACAAGGGATTACAACTAAGAACCCCTGAAAAGCTGAAGAAAAATTTTTAATTTTCCACTACAAGTAGTGGATCTCTGATTCCTGACACTGATTTTTTTGTTTGTTAAATTTATCCTGATGTGCATTCCTCCTACAGGGTCATTTGTTCAAATAAATACATGATGTAATATTTTCTTGAATCATGTCTTCTAGACTGCACTTAAAAAATAGGGGAGAAGACCATTGATAGAGTTAGTGGATAACATTTACAGATCTGGGCAACACTCCAGCACATACTTCAAAAAATTCCAATAATATTTGGCATGTTTAATGTAAATAAAACAGTGAACATCACTGTTTTTTTAAAAAAAAGAGAGAGTTCTTAAATGTATAGTTACTGAGAATTTTGTCTCCAGACGTTACTTTGAGGAAATAGGCTGAAGGTCACATTCCTTCTTTGTAGAACAGTAATTCACCTATGGCAAAAACTAAAATATTTTAAGAACCTATGGGATTTTCATTTCTCTTTAGTGTGATCTTCATTCACCATTTTGTGAAAGGTATAGAAGTTTCCAAAATCATAATTTAGTTTCATGCTATTATCTCACCAATCAACACACAAGAAACGGAAACAAACTGTATTTTGTTAAATGATCAACACTTATAACCCTTCTATTTATTCTACTCCATATAGTATTTTTATTTTTACATTTTGACAAACTAAGCATTTTAAGCATCAATGATTCTCCCTACTCCTTGATTCTCTAAATCCACCTTTTGTCAGATATGTTTATCTACTAACTTATTTGAGATGTCTTTTACATTTTCCTTTCTTTCCATTCCCATTGCCATTGTGCCTTTGCTTCATTTCCTTGGTATTATTCCATAAGTCTTATTTATTCATCTTCTTCTGTTCAGTCAATATGTGTGCCAGTCCATATTGTATTTTGCTTCCAGAAAAATTTTACTAAAGTCTCTTTCACAAGATTTTAGTAAAAAAATAACAAATGACTTCCATGGCTTCACAAAATCAATCATATCCTAACTACATATATCTTCTTCTGTCAAGCTAATCTCCGAGTTCTTTAATATGCACGTAGAGTTGTTATTTTAAAAATAGTCTCTTTTTCCAATGTTTATCCAAATCCTTCAGCCCTTGAGCCTTTTTTCTCTACTGATTCTTTCTCTTGGTTCTTTTTCCACACTATATAACAATATATGAATTGTATATAGGTACCTAATGTTGGTATGAATTCATTGCCTTTGATGTTGTTTTAAATTGATGTCAGTTATGATGCATTATGTTTTCTTCAGAAATTTGTTTCAGTTATGTATGTTATTCATTTGAGTTTCTTTTTATTTTTTTTTTTTTTTGACATGCAGAGTGGACAGTGAGAGAGAAAGAGACAGAGAGAAAGGTCTTCCTTTGCCGTTGGTTCACCCTCCAATGGCCGCTGCAGCCAGCACACTGCAGACAGCGCACCTTGCTGATCCGAAGCCAGGAGCCAGGTGCTTCTCCTGGTCTCTCATGCGGGTGCAGGGGCCAAGCACTTGGGCCATCCTCCACTGCACTCCCTGGCCACAGTAGAGAGCTGGCCTGGAAAAGGGGCAACCGGGACAGAATCCGGTGCCCTGACCAGGACTAGAACACTATGTGCCGGCGCCGCAGGCGGAGGATTAGCCTATTGAGCCGTGGCGATGGCCTCTTTTTATTCTTAAAATATTCTGAATATATTTAACTTAAATTCCAATACTTTTCCTCATTTTGGAAAAAATAATTGCAATTTTGCCCAGTCTTATTTATCTCAATTACCTTTCACTGTGCAAATTTATGTGGTTAGCTTAAAGAAGTAAGAGGTAATTAGACTGCAGTTCCACTAAGTAACAGGAAACTGTCAGTGTTTCTATTCACTGATACTGATGGTGATGGAGGTCATTTCTTACTTTGGTAATTTCATGGAGAAATGAATAAATAGCCATTTTGAGAATGGAATGTAAAAAGTGGAAATCTGTGGTACTAGTTAAACCAAAGTAGTTCATAATGGCTAATTGCATAGTAGTTCAGATGTTAGTCAATGATTCATAAAATTTTTATCTTTGTTCAAATGGTATTTATCACCTTAATATAAACTAATTGAATGAAGCTCACTTTTGTTATACTGTGAAAAGTTCATGATCAATATTTCCACCATAATACAATATCATATTTTTCTTTCTTTTTTTTATTTAGTAAATATAAATTTCCAAAGTACAGTTTATGGATTACAAAGGCTTCCCTGCCCCATAATTTCCTTCCCACTCGCACCCCTCCCATCTCCCGCTCCCTCTCCCATTCCATTCACATCAAGATTCATTTTCAATTATCTTTATATACAGAAGATCAATTTAGTATATACTAAGTAAGGATTTCATCAGTTTGCACCCACACAGAAACACCAAGTGTAAAATACTGTTTCAGTACTAGTTATAGCATTACTTCACATTGGACAACACATTAAGGACAGATCCCACATGAGGAGTAAGTACACAGTGACTCTGTTATTGACTTAACAATTTGACACTCTTGTTTATGGTGTCAGAAATCTCCCTAGGCTCTAGTCATGAGTTGCCAAGGCTATGGAAGCCTTTTGAGTTCACCGACTTCGATCTTATTCCGACAGGGTCATAGTCAAAGTGGAAGTTCTCTCCTCCCTTCAGAGAAAGGTACCTCCTTCTTTGATGACCCCGTTCTTTCCACTGGCATCTCACTCACAGAGATCTTTCATTTAGGTCTTCTTTTCATATTTTTCAAAGTATTCAATTAATTTTTATTTGATAACAAATATAGTCTCTTTTTAGTTGTAATAATTGTTTTCAAATTTTTAACCTAAATATAGGCAGTGTTAATTTTTTAGAATGAGTTATATGATCTACATTTCAGAATTTCATTTCTTCATAATTTCTCAACAAACCATGCTTGATTACTAGCAGATCTTTTTTTAAAAATAAATTATTTATTTGTTATTTATTTTAAATGCATAGCTACAGAAAGAGAAAAGATATTGACTAGTTAATTCCCCAAATGGACACAACAGCCAGCACTGGGCCAGACTAAAGCTAGAAGACTGGAACAACATCTGGGTCATTTTTAAAGGTTGTGAGAATACAAAGTATGAGGAACATGAAATCATAGATACAAGAAGCAGAAATAACGTAAAGATTCATACTTGCAATTTTGTCCAACAACTTCTACAAAGGTGTGAATGTACTTTCTGTTAGTGCAACAACTATGTGTTACTTTAGACAATGAATGTGAGCCATTTCAGGTAGGAAAACCCTCTTAAATTAAAATCTCTTGTACTGACTATATCATAGTAGTTTCGGAAGTCTGTATGAATCATTGCTCTGATGTATCCAACTATTAATAAAATAGTATTAGGCATTGAGAAAATGGTGTTTACTAAATCAGACTTAAAATATTTATTCAATATTCCAAATCCATTGTTCTCAGTTGGATGGTCCAGAAGTCCTTTGTTTCATCTTTTTCTCCTCTTTACTTCATTTGTACCTCTGTGCTTTCCTAGAACCCTGACTGTTTTGCTGTTTGTTCCCATTATAACCAAGGCTGAGGAATCTGTTCACCTTGTATTCTCAAATTCTTTGCAGAGTTAATTTCTGTGAGCAATCAGACTTCTCCATGGCATATTCATTTTGTTATAATGCCAAAAATTTATTACCCTCACTAGGGATTAAGTTACAAAAGAACAGAAGAAATGAAATCTGATAATTCTCTTCTTACTTAGATCTCTCTCTCTCTTTTTTTTTTTTTTAAGGTTTATTTATTTATTTGAAAGTCAGAGCTACACAGAGACAGGAGAAGTAGAGAGAGAGAGGTCTTCCATCCGATGGTTCACTCCCCAATTGGCTGCTGCAATGGCCGGAGCTGTGCCGATCCGAAGCCAGGAGCCATCAGCTTCCTCCGGGCCTCCCAAGCGGGTGCAGGGTCCCAGGGACTTGGGTCATCTTCCACTGCTTTCCCAGGCCATAGCAGAGAGCTGGACCGGAAGTGGAGCAGCCGGAACCAGAACCAGCGCCCTTTTGGGATGCCGTTGCCTCAGGCCAGGGTGTTAACCCTCTGAGCCACAGTGCTGGCCCCCAGATCTCTTTTACAAGTGGAACACCTGTGTCATTGCAAAAAGTGTCCCATTTGCCTAATTGTGATGGAAGCAGAGGGATTTCAGGTTATCATATTATTCTATACATCAGGGAGAATCTAGGATTTCTTTAGATATGCCCATCTCATTACTAGTCATTCACCTAGGGATGATTTCCTGATAGCCATTTGGAAAAACATTGTTCTACATTTTGGACAGAGTTCTCTAGATTTAGATCTATTGGAGGCAATGCAGCAAAGTACACAGGTTAGCAGGGTCACTGCAAATTGAATATTTAGGTGTTATTGATTTCCTCTCATTCTCTTTCATTCGTCATGTGTCTCCACCAAAAGGAACTCTTGCTAAATTATTTGAGTCGGCTGTTACTAGTTTAGAATCGCTACTTATATTCATTTTCTACCTAAGACTCATTTCTTCAATTAGTAAAAAGGGTTTTTGATGAAATAACTTTTCTCCTTTGTCTCAGGTTCTAGATTCAACTGGAAGACTCCATAAAACCAAAAACGTCTGCCATGTATGAAATTCCTTCCCTACATTTTATTAACTTCTGTTTCAAAGCAAAGATCCTTTCTTGAGGTAGCAATTCCTGGAATTTCTGGTGCCTAGTTGCATTTTCTGATGCTTGCTATTATTATGCTTGACTGCCAGAACCACTAGTCAATTGCAAGGTTGGGATCTGTCCTTCTGCTTAGCTTCTTGTTATTTGTATCTCCCTACTAATCCTATTATCACATATAATATACATATTTATTTTTAGTATACAGTACTCCCCTCAACACACAGACATATACACACCCCAACACCAAATATAAATTTCCTGAAGGCAGGAATTGTGTATAATTTGTTACCACCTTATTGTCAATGCTTAGAATAAGAGCTAGAAGATAATACAATCTCAAAGCTTATGCTTTAGATATTGACAAACAATTCTTCATGGATCTCTTACATTTATATACATCTTGTTAAAAAAGGCACTAAGTGCTTGTTCTGGAGTATGAGTTAAAAATGTTTATATAGCAAATAGCCTTGAAAAACAGAGATAGGAATTATGTCTGAAGAAAAAAATTTGTTTCCAGCTTTGCAAGATAGCCACACTTCTTGGCCATTCTAAAAGATTCAGGTTTTCCAAGCTCCAGGTTTCTCTGCTGTTACCCAACACACTGAGTGTATAGGTAGTACCCTGGACCTCTACATGTCACTCAGTAGGAATGTGCACTTGGGTAACTGCCGTATGAATATATTATTATGCAGGCTGCTGTTACTACTGTGAGGGATAAAATCATTGTCTCTGATTCAGGAACTTTGCTTATTCTAACAACATCTGTAAAACTATGGCCTGGAATTTTTTGGTTTACAGGTAAGGTAAAATCTAAGGTCCATCATAGTTCTTTACAGTATAGGGTAATGAAAATTAGATTCTGACATTCAATTGTATTTCAACAAGTTTGTGAAAATGCAATTAAAAAATAAGCTAATTTTAGGGCAGGTATTTTGAAATCAATGCATAGTATTTTTCATAATGTGTATTTTTAATGAACTTTTTGAAGTTTGTTACAGACAAAGCTTTTTGGAAGAGGAAGGGTAATGAACTTGTAGGAAGATTTATAAGATTTTAGGAAAAATTATGACCCTTGGTAGCCAAAACACTGATCAAACAGTACCATCAATTGGGCAATAACAAAAAGAATTTTCCAGTTTATTGCCTGTTAATAAAGAAGAATTCAGATGGTTGCTGCTGCTAAGTTATAGCAAAATAGATACAAAAGCAGCTGCTCAAATGGTGTCTTAGTTGTTTCAAGGTAAAGTGATTTTTTCCACTCATCTTGTAGGTGGCCTCAGGTCCATCCAATTGAAACAACTAGTTGTAAGATTAATACAGGGCTAAAAGACAGTTCTGGCGGTTTTAGCCAATAGTTACAGACTCCTACACTGAGTGAGAAAAGAAGAAAAGTCATGACTGCTATGAGAACTGACAAAATAAATCAATAGAAGTTGACTGGTTGGAGAGCTCTGGTGGAGTATATCAAGCTTGTTAAGGAAGAATGGTTACAGCTGTGCTATCCCCTTGCTAAGCTATTTTTTCAGTCCATCATGCCAAACTTAGAATCAGTGGAAGACAGTAATAAAGGGTCCCAGGATTTTGCTTTTTGTTTTTTTGTTTTGATGTTGTTTCAGAGTACTAACTGCTAGAAAGCAACTTTGGCCCACTTCAGGAGGTTTCTTCCCTCAGACATAAACTGTAGATAAGTCATTGATTAGCATAGTGTTAATTCTCTTACTATCCTTATTGTATTTGAGGAAGATGATATACTGGAGAATAAATCACTGATCCAAGACAATTTATGTAAATTTTCTGAAGTAAACTCACCTACTTCCCTATTGCTTACATTAAAGCAGGGTAAACAACATAAGACATAGTAGGACAAATGGGCAAAAAGTGTGTCAGATTAAAGTGAACTTTTTATTAAAAAAAACTTGTTGCTATGGGTGGGGCGCTGTGGCATATTAGGCTAAGCCTCTGCTTCAGGGTACTGGCATCACATGTGGGTGCTGGTTCTAGTCCCAGATGCTTTTCTTCTGATTCAGCTCTCTGCTAATGGCCTGGGAAAGCAGCAGAGGATGGTGCAAGTGCTTGGGCCCCTGTACCCACATGGGAGACTCAGAAGAGGCTCCTGGCTTTGGATCAGCCCAGGTGTAGCTGTTGTAGCCATTTGAGCAGTGAACCAGGGGATGGAAGACCTTTCACAATCTCTCTCTCTCTCTCTCACTCTACCTCTCAAATAAATAAATAAATCTCTAAAAAAGCCTTGTTGCTGTATGAAGTCAGCCTAAGTTAGCTAAAGTGTACAGTCCCAGAAGCACCAATAGTGAACATTTTGTCTGTGGTTGCCTCGTACCTGCTCCCCTTGCCCGAAAGAGATGTTGTCAGTCATCACACACCACCCAACACAGCGTTGAGTAGGGTGAAAACAATGACAGTTCATTTAGTTGAATGCCAGTCTGCCATCAAATTGATAACAGATGTGAGGACCTACCCTATAGCAAGAAAATGCTTCTCAAGTGTATCCCACAATTCTTTACCCTCCTGTACCCCACTTTCTGTTACTTTAATGAGAAAGATGATTAGGTACTGAGCCAAAGGAAAATTAGATTCTACAGACCCTTTAAAACCTACTCAGGCATTTCAAAGCATGAAGATATTATAATTTTAATGGTTTTGTTGGACACTGATGCCCAAGTCACAGTCCTTTCTGATCCTCTGATAGAAGAGAATGCTCAAATCTCATTGATGGGAAATGTATACAGTTCACTAGATGAATCTCATGGGTGAGTCCTTTAAAGTCAACTCAATGTATTGTCTTATTGATTTTATAACTGAAATCGACAATGGATTTCAAAACTAAATTTATATTATTAATGTATGTATTGGGCATTTGTATATTTTTTTATAAATTGGCAGATTGAAATCCACATTCTCTAGGGCACTGAACTGTGGAAGTAAATCACTGCCCCTTCTAGAAACATCTGGCTTCTTCATATCCACATAGATGCCCATGTTAAGTATCATTTACTCTCCCAATAGACAATTAAAAAAACCATGTGATTGAACTTTCACCACTCAAATTATCACCATTACTATCTGTATCCATTAAGATTTTATATTTCATGTCTATGTTTCTGAGGCAAAGAAGGGAACACTACATTGAGTCCTGCCCAATGCTGGCTACCTCTATTTCAGTGACCACTCTTAAGTCTGTCAGTACTGTCTCACTGCCACTAACCCATTTTCAATTAGAGTGTTGCTTTTCAAATTCATTCATCTCATTGTGACTACACTACTGTGGCTGTTGGAGTTAAATGTACATTTTTTGGCTTTTAAAATCAGGAATACTTGCAGTGACACATGGAATATCTTTTACACAAAACCCACTCAACAACAGCCAGATAATCAACAAATTTCCTTTACTCCACATTATACACAGGCATTTGGCATTACTAAGGACTGAAATATCTCAAAAGTCAACTCAAAAAAATTCTGACTTTACCACTTTCATTTCCTCCCAGTGCACATATTTTTTATACAGGTGTCACTGAATATGATAATCTGTAGCCACCTAATTTTTCACTTAGTAAGTAATGATCAGGGGGAAAAAAAGGGTGAGTTACACACATATTGCTAATTATTGGTGTTCTGCCTTTTGCTGAGCATGATGCCTCTCTTTTCCCTTAGTGTTATCACCATGCTCAACTGCCTCAGGCAATATTCAAGGAATAACCAAAGGGAATTCAAGATATTCATACTAATATAATTCATAGCTAAATATTCTTCTTAATATATTGCTATGTCAAAATAATATTGACCATTTTTTTCAGTATACAACTCACCACATCCCTCAACTGTGGCCCATGCTAACTCAATTAGGACTATATAAAGGTTATGAGTTTAATGAAATGGTCTCTTACATAACCAACCCTTATGGCTGAAAAATAAGGTATAGGTGAGGAGTGGCTGAGAAAAGTGGGAATTATAACTCCTGAAATGGGACACAACAATTCTGTGGTAAAGGAAGGTGAGCAACAACCTAGACACCCAGGGAATATCTCTGAATTCAGAGGGTATAGCAACAAGAGTTAGATTAATGATCTTTATCTTTCAGAATCACCCCTACAAAACTGTTCCTGGAGGAAAAAAAAAGAAACTGAAGTGCCTCTTCCAAACCATGGACATCATTTGAAATGTAAGTGACTGCTGAGTCTTCCATCCTCTATGAATGAAAATCTAACCATGATTTGAATATCATTCCCTTAAAAGTCACTGGGAAGGCTATTGGAAGCAAAAGGGAATGGCCTCAACTCCCACACTTACACTGAAAAACAACTGCCAACACATCAGATGTTTCTCCTGTCTTCTTATATCAAATGCATACCAAACAGTTGTTGACATAGAGGAAAGACTGTGTTGGACTGACTGGTGTCAGGCAGTCACTCAAAAATCTTTCTATTCAAACTGAACTAGGAATGGTAAGACATACAAGCTAACTCTGTCTACATGTCAGAGGCACCATCAGTCTGTGACCTTAATGATGTATGTCTCAGGTAGAGCACAATGAATGTAAAGCTACAAATATAATTTTAATTGTATCCAAGAGCACTATGAGGATATGTGAGATTAAACTTATGCTTAGAAGCTAGCCATTAATTTGCCTTAATGCTGGGGATACAGTAACTTGAACCTTGGAATTACCAAAAGAGATTATCAAGTATTTGAGGAAATAACACTATTTTTATCATGTAGCTCCCAAGTGACTGTGGGGGTATTGTGCAAAATGAGGCAAATCTTGGATGATTTCCCCAGAAAGGCAACTGATTTATGATATATATGCAAACAGCAAACACTTATTCCTGTGATGGGAGTCCACCAACTAGAACTTGTAGTATGAAATCTGTTCTTGACTTTATCAGAAATGATCAGTAATGATATTTTGGCCTGAGAAGACATTTAGGTCTCACCTCACTGTCCAGAGTTGTTATGGTTGACAAAATTATCCTAGACTTTGGTCTTTCATTTCATTGTGGTTTCTACACAATAAAAATTTACATCCTATGTACCTGAATCGGAGGCTTAGGTCATATGGAAAGGTAAGTGTAAAAAAAAAAAAAAAAAAAGAAGAAGAAGAAGAAAGTCATTTCCATATCAAGAAGACACTGATGGTTTAAAGGACATATTGAGTTGTTTGGAGCATTGTTATACCTGGGTGAAGGTGGTACTTCATTCTTTTTTCTTGGAGTCCTGTTGATAGAGACTATCAACAATAAATAGTACACAAACCAAGCCTAACCTCTGTGTGTTAGAGTGAACAACAGAGCGTGTACTCATGGAAAAACTTGAGAGAAGACAATGATGTGGAAATAGGAGAATATTGTTGGGGGAAAATCCATGGTTCTGTTCTATTTTTGATGATTTTTGAGTAGAGATGCAGACTATCATTTCATAAGACTTTTTTTTTTTTTTGGTGGTTTAAGATGGTGAACAAACTTAGAAGGTAGGTTGTCTCTCTATCCAAAGAGAGGACAAGCATCCTTAGTACTCCTTATTACATATCTTCTAAGTTCAATTTCCCATCTTTTAATGCAGTCAATAAAATACATGGGTGTCACATGGCTTTATTCACATGGGCCTTTGCAATTGTGTTTATAGTCTTTAAAAACACTTATGGTCTGGCTACTATTATTAGGGCAAAGTTCTTTGTCACTCACTCGAAAGTTTCACATCTTCTATCAACATGATGAAACCATGGCACACAAATGTGACAGATTATCAAAGTCTTCAATGTTCTTGACACTGAACAAATAAATGAATAAGCTATGGATAGTTTCTGTCTTGTACAGAACACAACTCTGATGACTTTGGAAGATGTCGATACTTAACTTCACTGGCATTATTTTCTATTTCCTCTCCTTAACTGGAATAGCTTCACATCCTCCCACTGCACTCAGAGCAATGCCTTCTTCTCTAATTAGTGAAATGATGGTGTATGTAAGGATTTATCCATAAAACCAGAAGCTGCTTGGTGGGAGGTCTTCAGTCGTTCTATTTTTTATAATTTTCATATTTCACAGTCTCTGTGGGTTTATTTAGCCTATTTTGTTCCTAATGTTCTTTGTAAAACTACCTTTAGCCTCACAGGGAAATTGAAAACAATTTGGATAAAGTATACCTTTGACATCTTCTAATCCGACAATGTCCTAGTGTAGAACATTCAAATATGATTTTTAGCCTGTCCTCTGTATCTTGAGAAAAAGCCTTTAAAGTCTCCATAATCTTTCCGTTCTTTGGTCTTGGGGACATTTCATTTCAGTCTCTGAAACTAAGCACCTGCTGCTACACATGCCCTAAAAAACAAAGTCTTCTTTTTCTTTTTTTTTTCTTTTACCTTTATTTGCTATATGTCTCCTCTTGTAATATTTCATGCAGCAAATTCACTGTATGGATCATCCTGATATGCTTACATCACACACCATTATTTTGGTTCACTTTCTAGTTAGAAAATTCCTTTAAAAACATTAACTGCAATTATTTTGGTGCTAAGATAACTGTCGGCTTAACACTTCTCTCCCCCGAAGACTCAGGGTATAATACTTCTCAGGACAAAACTATACATAATCCTGAACACCATTCTTCTAAGAATTTCTAATAAGTATAACTTGATTCAGGATAACCATTTGCTGTACTAGATTTTAAAAATGCCAAGTAGATACCTAACAAATATAAGCCTGCCCTTGTGTGCAATAAAGACTACAATCATGTGCAAGCCCATTGTATTTCCAAGAGAACTCAATCTTGTTAATAGCCAATCATAATCATCTTTCAGGACACATCAAGTCAGTTACGGATGGAAAACCAGAAGTTTTTCTCATTGATAGCTCTTTCTTATCCATATCTATGCTTCTCCATTTCCTCAGGATCCTTGGCCTGTGGTCAAGGCCCACAAAACCTGTTGAACTTGGATCCTAATATTCTTCAAAGGGAACAAATTATTATGTTGCTTCTCCATGTCATAATATTTTTTAGACTAACATAATATGTCTTCTTTCTTAAACATCTCACCTCACCATGGGTGAGAATGGGAAGAACACAGTTCCAAAGAGATAAAACAGCTGGGCCAGCCACACGGCCACTTGGATGATTCTTGATGAGGGCCTGAGTGAAGACTGTGACATTAGGAATTAAAATAATTTAGAGTGGCTATATATGAGAAACTTCAAATTGATGTACACTTTGACGTTATCGTTTGTTTCCTAAAATTACTCTACTAAAATGTTAGTATGTCACAATTAGAGCTTCCATCTGTTGAGCACCATTCATGTCTGAAATACTGTATATAAATTTATTAAACATACAAAGTAAGTAGTCAACTTATATTATGTGCCTTAACAATTATGATATTATCATTATCAGTTTTATATGGATTTTCCTACTCATTTGTGACAAAAATTCTAAAGAAGAGATGTAATTCTCTTTGTTATAGATTTGGCTAGTGGGCACGGAAACTTTAATTTGTCCAAACATTCAGAATATAAGAAATTGGAGATTTTATTCTGTATCTCTCTATTATCTCCAATTTATGCTCTTACTATTGGTTATACTGCATTTGTTTTAAATATACTTTTTTTTTTTGACAGGCAGAGTGGACAGTGAGAGAGAGAGAGAGACAGAGAGAAAGGTCTTCCTTTTTGCCGTTGGTTCACCCTCCAATGGCCGCTGCGGCCAGTGCGCTGCGGCCGGCGCATCGCGCTGATCCGAAGGCAGGAGCCAGGTGCTTCTCCTGGTCTCCCATGGGGTGCAGGGCCCAAGGACTTGGGCCATCCTCCACTGCCCTCCCAGGCCACAACAGAGAGCTGGCCTGGACGAGGGGCAACAGGGACAGAATCCGGCGCCCCAACCGGGACTAGAACCCAGTGTGCCGGTGCTGCAAGGCAGAGGATTAGCCTAGTGAGCTGCAGCACTGGCCGTTAAATATACTTTTTGATATTCCAGTGAACATGCTGGTATTAGCCTAGTTTTTTTTAACAGCATCTAAACTATATTAGTAGACGTTTTGAAACCAAAATCAACAAAAACAATGGTTCAGTATATTTTCTGGGCTGGCATTGTGACACAGTGGGTTAAGCCTCCACCTGCAATGCTGGTATCCAGATGAGCATTGGTTTGGGTCCCTGCTGCTCCACTTTTTATCCAGCTCTTTGCATATGCACCTGAGAAAGCAACAGAAGATGATACAAGTGCTTGGGCCTCTGCATCCACTTGGGAGACACAGATGAAGCTCCAGCTGTTGCAGCTGTGTGGAGAGTGAACCAGGAGGTGGAAACTATCTCCCTGTCTCTCTGTCTCTCTCTCTGACTTTTTTAAAAATTTATTTGAAAGGTAGAATTACAGTGAGATTGAGACAGAAAGGTCTTCCTTCTGTTGGTTCACTTCCCAAATGGCCGCAACGGCCAGACCTGTGCTGATCCGAAGCCAGGAGCCAGGTACTTCTTCCTGGTCCCCCATGTGAGTTCAGGGGCCCAAGCACCTGGGCCATTCTCCACTACTTTCCTGGACCACAGCAGAGAGCTGGACTGGAAGAGGAGCAACCGGGACTAGAACCCGGTGCCCATATGGGATGCCGGTGCCACAGGCAGAGGATTAGCCTAGTGTGCCATGGCACCAGCCTCTCTGACTTTTTCTAACTCTGCCTTTCTAATAAATAAAATAAACCTTTAAAAAATAAATTTTCATAGTTTCTATCATTACTCTAATTTGCATTCCCACTTTGACTCTCCTGTAGTGATTTACAATGTTCTATCTTTGTTCTTTGCACCTTTTTTCCTGAAGTTCTTTAATATGTCTTTCCCTTACATTCTGATAGCAGATCTCTTTCTCTCTCTATCCTCTCTCTCTCTCTCCCTCTCTCTCTCTCTCTCCTCTCTCCTGTCATATTGCTAATTAAACATGGTATATGGTGGGAGTTCCAATAGACAGTGTGTCAAGGAGGCACTGGAGACAAATGTATCAATGGGCTGTGGGTGAGGTGTTGGGAGATTCTGGAAAGATATGCTGCTTTGATGGACAGAGATTTTGAACTAATAAAGTCCTAGGGATTCACCTGACCCTCTGGAATCACACACAGATACAATTAAACTCTCTCCAGCTGTTCTGTCCTCAGAGGATATTGGGGCTAATTTTGAATGACTCCCACAAAAGCCCTCTACTCAGGAAAAAGTTCGAGATGATTCAGGAAGGAAAAAAGTGGGGGGCGGGAAAGGTGGGTTTAGAACGAATGACCTATTACAGAAATACAATAAATGACAAGAAATCCATACTTTAGCTTAGCTAAAGGAAAGAGTTTCTATTTTTTTCCCTCAATTGTAAAAGGGAAACTGTGACACATATTTGAGTATGAGATGATCTGATATATGGAGCCAGCATTGTGGCACAGTGTATAAAGCCTTGGCCTGAGATGCCAGCATCCAGTATCAGACCACAAGTTAAAATTCTAGCTCTCTGCTTCTGATCTTTCTCCCTGCAAAGACACTTGGGAAAGCAGTGGAAGATGACCCAAATACTTGGGCCTGTGAAACCCCCCTGGGAGACCCAGATGGAGCTTTGGGCTTCTGATTTTGGCCTGGACCAACTCCAGCCTTTGTGGTCATTTGGAGAGTAAACTGATAGATAGAGGATCTCAATCTCTCCCTCTTTCTGTCTCTGATTTGTCACTCTGCCTTTAAATAAATAAATAAACAAATCTTAAAAAAGATTATTTGGTATAATGGAAGCCAACAATTATGGAGTGCTAAGTGTCATTCATATTGTGTTACAACCACATTCCATGAATTAGCACATTTGATTTTTAAATAACAGTATGTAGTAAGTATTATTATTAGTTCCATTTACAGATGAAGATGGTGAGGCCTAGGGAATTTAATCAACATGCTAAGGTCATATTAACACAAATCTAGACAGTCTGACTCAGCCGTCGGTTTTTTTCTAGGAGTCAGTGGTGAGAAATGTCATAGGACCCAAGATCTCACTTCAGGCACTGCTGATGAACCATTCCTGAAAACCATCTTTGGAGAAGCAGGAGGGTGATAGGGGTGATGATGTGCACTGTGCCCCTGGTTCTTAAGAAGCAGCTCTTTTTTACATCATTGTCAGTATTAATGAATAAGCTCTGACTCAGAAAATCAACTCTATGATTCTTTAATCCTCCTTAAAACTTGTCTCTTTATTAATTTGCATGGGTTTTCCTCTTTGCACTGGAGACTTATTAAATATCTTCTCATCCTCAATGTGACTAGTGGTCCTTTCCATCCCATCCACACTTTGCTACCTCAGTCTATTCTAGGCCAAAATCTCTTGCTTACCACTCCCTGAACACTAAGCTTACCAGCATTAACCTCATCCCCATCCCCAACCCCATGAACAATTCGTCCTAGGCCAGACACTCATTCAGCTCCTCTTATAGGGCAGGAAGACTGAGTAGCTCGACTTAGACACTCCATTTCTGTTGACATACATTCTAAGCTGTGACTGATTTTGTATACTAGATTTTTAAATAATTTTTAAAATGTTTTGTGCATTTTAAAACATTATCAGCAACACTCCATCTTGTCTTTTCAAGACATTTTATCTCTAAAAACATTCAACCTGTTACTTTTCCACTAGTCAACCACACATTATTTTCTTTTCCCTTATTGATTATTAGCAGGTATTTCTCTCTTTTTTTTTAAGATTTATTCATTTTATTTGAAACGCAGAGTTACAAAGAGGCAAAGACAGATAGAGAGAGAGAGAGAGAGGTAGTCCATCCGCTGGTTCACTCCCCAGATGGCCACAATTGGCCAGAGCTGTGCCAATCCGAAGCCGGGAGCTAGGAGCTTCTTCTAGGTCTCCCATGCAGGTGCAGGGGCCCAAGGACTTGAGCTACTGCTTTCCCAGGCCATAGCAGAGAGCTGGATTAGAAGTAGAGCAGCCAGGACTCAAACTGGCACCCATATGGGATGCTGGCACTTCAGGAAGTGGCTTTACCTGCTATACCACAGAGCAGTCCCCCAGCAGGTATTTCTTGCTTTATTGGTACGTTAAGCCGTCTATGGCCATTAGACCATTCGTTTTAAGTTATCATTCATTTTTACTCACTTAACCTCACAAGAAATAGACAAACAAAACCATGCATTGTTTTATCATTGACTTATCATATTCCATATGCTGCAGTCTCATTTGTGGTGAAGATGTACAACTTACAGTACCAACTCCTAAAGATAAATTTTCTACTAATTTCTGCCAGGATTTTCTTTTGTGAACCATCTTAACATTTCTTCTTCTGTCTGTAGGCCAGGCTTTTTTTCTTTTGTTAGAGCTTTCTGCAATGACCAAAATGTGGCTGCTTTGAGACTTATAAGTATTACTCAAAAGCATCATTTTTGAAACCACAGTCTAATTAGAGTAGTTTTGCCCTTTCTTTGGTATTAAATAGTGATAAGATTGATTGCTCTTTTATTGTTATCCTTAGCAGTACTAACTAATCTTACAGCTTATTTATAAGTAAACAATGTGCAATAAGGCTTCATCAAAAGACACAAATTTGGAGAAACAAAGGCTTCTTAGCTTGGAAAATAGGAGACTCATGGACTCATAGAGACTATTGTAATTGTACTGAGAAAGTGATTTTTATTTTATATTTTATGTGGAGTAAGAGATGAGAGAGAGAGAGAGCACAGAGTGAGAGAGAGAGAGAGAGAAAGAGAGAGAGAGACAAAGAGATATCTCCCATCTGCTGGTTCATTTCCTATATGGTTGCAACAACCAAGTCTGGGCAGGCTGAAGTCAGGATCCAGGAGTTCTTTCCAAGTCTCCCATGTGGGTCCAGGGTTCCAAGAACTTGGGTCATCTTTAGCTGCTTTCCCTGGTGCATTAGCAAGGAGCTGGATCAGAAGTAGAGCATTCAAGACTCAAACTTGTGCCCATTTGGATGTCAGCATTGCAGGTGGCGGCTTCACTCTCTATGCCACAAAACCAGCGCTGAAATTAAGTTTTAATTTCTTTCTTTGTATTAAATGGAAGAACTACCAACATCTATATGAGGAAAATTTGAGTATAACTTGAAAATTCATTAAAAACTAGCTAGATGCATTTTAATAAGAAAACTGGGAGTACTATGTTGTGTCACAGAGGATTAACCCACCACTTGTGATGTTTGCCATCCATATTAGAGTGCTTCTTTGAGTCCCGTCTTCTCCATTTCTTTTTTTTATGGCAATATGTTCTTTTTTTATAAAAAAATATTTATTTGAAAGGCAAAGTTACAGAGAGGCAGAGGCAGACACACACACACATACAGGGAGAGAGAGAGAGAGAGAGAGAGAGAAGACTTCCATTTGCTGGTTCACTTCCCCAAATGGCTGCAATGTCTGGAGCTAGGCAAATCTGATGCCACGAGCCAGGAGCTTCTACCTAGTTTTCGATGCAGGTGCAGGGGCCCAAGGGCTTGGGCCATCTTCTATTGCTTTCTCAGGCCATAGCAGAAAGCCAGATCAGAAGTGGAGCAGCTGGGACTCAAATCTGCACCCATAAGGGATGCCAGCTCTGTAGGCGATGGCTTTACCTGCCGTGCCTCAGTGCCAGCCCCATCTGTTCCATTTCTAATCCGGGTCCCTGCTAATGTGCCTGAGAACAAAGTGAATGATGACAGTGGTTGGGCTCCTCTACCCACGTGATAGAACTCATGTGATAGACCTGGATGGAATTCTGGGCTTTGGCTTGAGGTCATTTGTGGAGTGAACCAACAGATGGAAGATCACCCTATTCCTCTGTCTCTCCCTGTCTCTATATAACTTTTACTTTCAAATAAATAGATAAATGTCTTTAAAATGAATATTTACTGAATTTTTATAGTTTTAAGACTAAGAATTCTAGCAGAAATTATATAAACACACAGCAGAATTATGACAAAGGGAATTCCTTTTTGGAAGATTGGAGTAGAAGATCCCCAAGATTGATTCCTACATTATTATTTATAGTATGTTTTACAATTTTATGGGAGCGTGATAGAAAACAATTAGAATTAGCAATCAAAACTTGTGAAGGTTTAACTAAACTATACAGAGAGATGTATCATTTCTATTGAATGTGTTGAATAATTATGGTAGAAAGATTTTTTTTAGAAAGATATTTTTAAGAGACTGCTAGGTATGTAATCAGTGCATATTGTTCTTTGTAGTTAATTTCACATTTTCCCCATGTTTATAGTTTATTTCAGTAAAGATGAACTATAAATGCATATTCATAGAATAATTTTCTATAAAAGATTGATAAAAGCAATAGCATTAATAACTATCATTAAAATTAAAATATAGCAGCAAATTTTACTTCATTTTTTCTTCACTTTTATATATACCAGGGAGGAATACCAATATCTGTAATTCTCAGAACCTGCATTTAAATATCCTCAGATTACTTAAGTAAATATTCTTCTTGATTTTTGCAATTGCAATTAGTATAATTCTTCTCTCAATGACAGATTCCAGGTTTAGAAGAGTAAACTCTTTACAAATGTATATGAACATATTTTCATGCACAGATGTTTATGTCTTATATATGTTTATGTGTATATTTTTTACATTGAACAGAGTAAAGAAATATAGCAAATGTATCTGATTGTCAAATCCTCCCTTATTTGAGAATATACCATTTCATATTTTTTTAAATTTATTTGACAGATAGAGTTAGACAGTGAGAGAGAGACAGAGAAAAAGTTTTTCTTTCCTTTGGTTCCCCACCCCCCTTCAAATGGCCAC
Source organism: Oryctolagus cuniculus (assembly GCF_051225735.1). NCBI lineage: Eukaryota > Metazoa > Chordata > Mammalia > Lagomorpha > Leporidae > Oryctolagus > Oryctolagus cuniculus. The sequence goes on along the minus strand of NC_142874.1, from coordinate 60,227,541 downwards.
CATGGTCGGAGCTACGCCAATCTGAAGCCAGGAGCCAGGTGCCTCCCAATGATCTCCCATGAGGGTACAGGGGCCCAAGCACTTGGGCCATCCTCCACTGCCTTCCCGGACCACAGCAGAGAGCTGGACTGGAAGAGGAGCAACTGGGACTAGAACCCAACGTCCATATAGGATGCTGGCACAGCAGGCAGAGGATTAACCAAGTGAGCCATGGCGCTGGCCCCTTCATTTTATTTTTAATGCAACAGTAAGGTGACAGTAATCAACTCTGATGTGCTTCCAATGAACGTTTCTTTGGTACTTGCTAAGCATTGGATCCAATGCTTAGGAAAAATGGTGCTAGACATACATTTTAGGTACAGGTAAATGCAGTTTCATGGAAACAGGGAAACAGATATAAATAACTATATAAATGAGTTAAAGTAAGGATTAGTAAATATTCATCATTACTACTTATCACCCTTTCATGAATGATTTGAAATACTTATGTTTGTATTTGTTTTAAGTATGCTTAGTGCTGAATAGAATGATCTTGGTAACATTCACATCTAAGAAATAGTGTTGATTAAATGAACAGCTAAGTTATTAAAGCAGTATCCTTGTATTCAGACTGATATACAGCAGCAGTCAATCAAAATAAATAAGGATATAACTTTGGTTGGTTAATCTATTGCAGATCTGTTAATAACAACAGGTTTTTCACAGATAACACTAAATGAATTCCATAACTTATACCACAGTATTTGTTGAAAAGAACTGTGGGAAGTTTATCTTATGTAGAATCAGAAAATGAAATAGTTTTGCCTATATCAAAGACATAAAACTCTATTTGGAGTGTTAATGTAGAGTAGTTAACATTGAGGTATAAACAATATATTTCAAATACTATCCTTTCTTTTGCTATATGAATCTATTACATTCCAGAACTATTCTCCAAAACACTTTGCTGATATTTCTTCTTCACTCTCCAAAATTTACTTAATGAAAATATTAAAAATCCCAAAGCCTGACTGAAATATAAAAAGTTTACTGGAGTGTTGATTAAACTGTGGAAATTGTCTATGGACATACCACCCTGAACGCGCCTGATCTCATCTGATCTCAGAAGCTAAGCAGAGTCGGGCCTGGTTAGTAATTGGATGGGAGGTTAAACTGTGGCAATAAAAATCTGTGACTTCACAAACAACTGATTTTTTTTTTTTTTCTAAATGATAAATGTTGACCGGCGCCACGGCTCACTAGGCTAATCCTCTGCCTGCAGTGCCGGCATTCTGGGTTCTAGTCCCAGTTGGGGCGCCGGTCTGTCCCATTTGCTCTTCTTCCAGTCAGCTCTCTGCTGTGGCCCAGGAGTGCAGTGGAGGATGGCCCAAGTGCTTGGGCCCTGCACCTGCATGGGAGACCAGGAGGAAGCACCTGGCTCCTGGCTTCGGATTGGTGCAGCGCGCCGGCTGTAGCGGCCATTTAAGGGGTGAACCAACAGAAGGTCTCTGTCTCTCTCTCTCACTGTCTAACTCTGCCTGTCAAAAAAAAAAAAAAAAAAAAGATAAATGTTAATTCAGAAAGATAGGATTCTAAACTATATCAGGGTTGGTAGATTAATTCCATGTGTTCTCACTACTGATTTCTCTGTATCAACTAATTTAATTTTTAATTTTTTTTCTGAGTTTTTTCTTTTTTGTTCTTTGTTAGTCTGGCTGGAGATGTATCTATTTTGTTTAGTTTCTCAAACAATCAACTTTTTGGTGATCTACTGTTTTTTTTTTTTTTTTTTTTTTTTTTTAGTTTCAACTTCACTTATTTATGTTCTGATCCTTATTATTTCTCACCTCCTGCTGATTTGGGGTTCTGTTTTCTTCTTGTTTTTCTAAGTCTTCAAGATGCATCATTTGATCTTTAATTTCAGACATTTCTGTTTTTTAATGTGAACACTTAATACTATAAACTTCCAATACTGTTTTTGCTGTATCCCACAGGTTTCATATGTTGTGTTTTCATTTTCATTTATTTCGAGCAAGTTTTTTGTTTTCTTTTTAATTTCTTCAATGATTCATTAATCATTCAGTAGCATGTTGTTTCATATCCAAGTATTTATCAATGTTGTATTGTTCTTGTTTTGATTTCTGGTTTTAGTCCTTTATGGTCTGAGAAGATACATAGTATTCTTTTTGAATAAATAAAATAAATCTTTAAAAATAGGGCATTATATTTTGATAAAAGGTTCAATTCAGCAAGAAGACATAACAATTGTAAATACATATATACACAACACATGAGCATATATATATTTATTATATATATATATATATCGAATATTAGTAGACCTAAAGAGAGAGATAGACTCCAATACAATAATAATGGGTGACTTTAACACTCCACTCTCATCAATGGATATATATCCAGACAGAACATCAATAAAGACACATAGGAGTTGAAACATACTATCAAATGAATTAAACTGACAGACATTTATGGACATTTCTCCCAATAGTTACAGAATACACATTCTTCTCATCAGCACATGGAATAGGATAGAACACATATTAGGCCACTAATCAAGTCTCAGAAGATTAAAAAGATTGAAATCATACTATGTATCTTCCCAGACCATAATTTTTAATTTTTCATCACAAACAAAAGCATCTGTTTTGGATTTTGACTATGCTTTGGCGATGACATGATTTTTCTGACAGAAGAAGAAAAGGAAAAATGACATTTCTAAAGTGCATTTCAGAAGATAAGGGCCTTGGATCTCTGAAACTCCTCAGTTTGAAATCCAGCTCTACATTTGTGAGCTGTGAGACTCTAGGCAAGTTATCTTAGATTTTAAGACTCACAGGTGGTTTTTTTTATGATTTATTTATCTATTTATTTGAAAACAAGAGTGATACAGAGAGAGGGAGAAACAGAAAGAGAGACCTTCCATCGGCTGGTTCACTCCTTAAATGACCACAACACCTGGGGCTGGGCCAGGCTGAAGCCAGGAGCCAGGAACTCCATCCAGGTCTCCCACATGGTAGACAGCGACCCAAGTACTTATGCCATATTCCACTGCTCTCTCAGACTCAATAGCATTGACCTGGATAGGAAGTAAGCATTCAGGACTGGAACTGGCACTCTCTTATGGGATGTTGGCCGTTCAGGTGGTGGTTTAACCTGCTGCAACACAATGCTAACCCCAAGTCTCACATTCTTAATTTGTAAAATTAGATTTCTGTCAGCATATCCTAACTCATACAATGTACTTGAGAAATACAAAATATTACTCACACACACACACACACACATCAGTTAACCTTTTTTACTTGAAATATATCTCTCATTAAATAATTTCACTGAAAATCTAGCCACATGAAAGTTGGTTACAATGCTTAATCATTGTAAGTAGAGCAGATGTGTTATTTATTAAAAGTAAACAGCTAAAGGAACAACAGTAGTCACTGTACACTTGCTCCCCAGATAGGACCTCTGTCCCTGTTGAATTGCAATATGAGAATTGACTGCAAATTCTCTCCCCAAACTGTACTCTATATGTTGTGTGTGGATGTAGGGGCAAATTGTTGAAATTTATGATTAGCATAAATTTCTTCTGTATATAAAGTCATACTAAAAATGATCCATAATGAAGAAGGAGATGGGAGAGGGAATGGGAGGTGGGGTGGGAGTAGGGTGGGGGGTATAGAGGAAAGAACCATTATATTCCTATAATCTATGTAAAGATGCATTCATTAAATAAAAAAATTTAAAAAGTAAACAGCAAGCTGATTGCATCAATGTTAGCCTGTTATCCTCTGCTATCCTGCTTTACTTCTAACTAGTGAGTTAAGCCAAAGATTTCATGGGGAAACCGCTCCAGTATTTTACCTTTTATCTCTACTGATAAAAGTAATTGCATTAAGGGAAGACCTTTCTCTCTCTGTCTCTCTCTCTCACTGTCCACTCCGCCTATCAAAAAAAAAAAAAAAAGTAATTGCATTGAAAGGAAGACAAAAATCTGTGTTTACAGGGAGAAAAATAATAGTTAGAAAATAAATTTAGGGGGGTCGGTGCTGTGGCATAGTAGGTTAATCCTCCTGCGGTTCTGCCATCCCGTATGGGTGCAGGTTCTGGTACTAGCTGCTCCTCTTCCAATTCAGCTCTCTGCTGTGGCCTGGGAAAACAGTAGATGATGGCCCAAGTGCTTGGGCCGCTGCACCCGCATGGGAGACTGGGAAGAAGCACCAGGCTCCTGGCTTTGGATAGGCACAGCTTCAGCCATTATGGCCATTTTGGGAGTGAACCAATGGAAGGACAACCTTTCTCTCTGTCTCTCTCACTGTCTGTAACTCTACCTCTCAAATAAATAAAATAAATCTTTTAAAAAAAAGAAAATAAATTTAGGAATGAGGAAGAGGAAGATGTGGAGGAAGAAAAGGAAGAAATTACGAAAAAATAAGGTAGGGTGACACTAAAATGACTTTCAGAGACCAAGTGGTCTATTGTGTTTTACAGGAGCACCAACTGTGGAATATAATCAGAAGACCAAGGAGATGGGACAACTTAGGATTTGGGAAATGTTTGGTTTGTTGGGAAGGAACTGTGTTACATTGCTCACCCTGTTAGTCTACAAGATTTTTCAATCCATGCGCCCATTTCACAGAATGAAATCTATTATTTGAAATCTGTTACTGCTCCATATTTTATGAAAATAGTAGAGGAATGTACACACACTGAGTTTTTTTTTTTTTAATTTGACAGGCAGAGATAGACAGTGAGAGAGAGAGACAGAGAGAAAGTTCTTCCTTCTGTTGGTTCACCCCTTAAATGGCCGCTACAGCAGGCGCTGCGTCAATTCGAAGCCAGGAGCCAGGTGCTTCCTCCTGGTCTCCCATGCGGGTGCAGGGCCCAAGGACCTGGGCCATCCTCCACTGCACTCCCAGGCCACAGTAGAGAGCTGGACTGAAAGAGAAGTAACCGGGACCAGAACCCAGTGCCCATATGGAATGCAGGCATTGCAGGCGGAAGATTAACCAAGTGAGCCACGGCTCCAGTCCCACACTGAGATTTATGTTTGTTCCCTTGAAGTTTTCAAGGCAGCGTTTATGACCAATATCATTCTGCTGTGCTTGTTCACCACAAAATCTGCAGCCTCATATAAGATCAGAAAAATGGTGCTATAATTCAGAGCCACTTTGAAAAGCAGAAGGTACTATGCCAATCACTATGGCCACACTGGCTCTACAGTTCAAAATGCTCAGAGTGCTCTCTGGTCTTGAACATGAGCTATCGTTTCTCATCAGTCTTATTTTTCTGTATTTTCCTCTCTCAAATAAGGGCTTTAATTAATACTGATTTAAATATTTATATTCCTTAGGATGCCAGAAATTAAACTTTCTTATGCTTAGTTTTTATTTATTTATTTTTATTTATTTGAAAGGCAAAGTGACAGAGAGGAAGAGGTAGAGAAGAGATCCTTTACCCCCTGGTTCACTCCCCAAATGGCTGCGGTGGTCAGGGTTGGGCCAGGCTGAAGTCAGGAGCCAGAAACTCATCCAGATCTCCCAAGTGTGTGCAGGGTCCTGAGTACCGGGACCATCTTCTGTTGCTTTCTCATGCACATTTAGAGGGAACAAGCCTGGCGCTGCTGCTCATTGGGCTAATCCTCCGCCTGCCACGCCAGCACACTGGGTTCTAGTCCCAGTTGGGGTGCCGGATTCTGTCCAGGTCGCCTCTCTTTCAGGCCAGCTCTCTGCTGTGGCCCAGGAGTGCAGTGGAGGATGGCCCAAGTGCTTGGGCCCTGCACCCACATGGGAGACCAGGATGAGTACCTGGCTCCTGGCTTCAGATCAGCACAGTGCACTGGCCGCAGCGCGCCGGCCTCAGTGGCCATTGGAGGGTGAACCAACGGCAAAAGGAAGACCTTTCTCTCTGTCTCTCTCTCTCACTGTCCACTCTGCCTGGCAAAAATAAATAAATAAATAAATAAGAATAAAAAAAAAAAAAGAGGGAACAAGATGGGAAGTTGAACAGCCAGGACTGGAATTGGTGCTCCAGTATGGGATGCAATGTGGTGGGTAGCACTTTAACCCACTACACCACAACGCTGGCCCTAGTTAGGATTTGTTTGTTGGTTTGTTTGGTTTTGATGTTTGCAAGTTTGTTTTTCTTTTTCTATCATAATAATAGCACTTCATAAACAACGTTGACAAATGCTCTCTTTTCTTCCTCTGGCAAGCAATCAAAATCCAAAGGCAAATATATACCTGGCAAGTATCTTCACAGATAGTTCCAGCAACATGGTTTTAATTCCCAAATTGAAAACCTGTCCCTCTGACAGGGATTTCTTTCGCCACCATATCTCTTTTCAACTTCACTGGGGAAAAAAATGCTCAAAACTGGTCTGTCCCAGCTGTCTTCACTTTCACTCTGCCAACCATCTGCTCACAACTACAACAAAACAGCTCTTTTCAAGGTCTTCCTACTCCCATTATACAAATCCTGAGTTTTTTTCTGGATCTTACTTTTCCTCAGTCCCTCAGCAGCATTCCACACAACATTGTCCATTCCTCCCATCCAAGTCTCTTTTGCTGGCTTTTTCTCCTTTGTCTGATTACCAACAAAAATATATCTAAAATTAATTTTTGTTCATAGTTTATGAAATATGATAAGCATCAATAAGCATTCAATGAATTTAAAACAATATTCATTAAATGAATTGAAAACAAAAAATTAAATTCTGTAAGTCTACAATTTTATCCCTCACTATAGACCATATTTCCAAAATAGCATTGCAAATTTTCAGTTTCTCATTATCTTTATTTTTGGGCCAAGCTGACACAGTAGACTTGATCACTGTTACTTTTTTTTTTTAAAGATTTATTTTATTTATTAGAAAGACAGTTACAGAAAGAAGTAGAGCCAGAAAGAGAGTGAGAGAGGTCTTCCATCCGCTGGTTCACTCCCTGAATAATGGCAACAGCCAGAGCTGAGCTGATCTGAAGCCAGGAGCCAGGAGTCTCTTCCAGGTCTCCCACATAGGTGCAGGGGCCCAAGGATTTGGGCCATATTCTACTGCTTTCCCAGGCCATATCAGAGAGCTGGATTGGAAGTGGCGCAGCCAGGACTAGAACTGGCGCCCATATGGAATGCCGGTGCTGCAGACTGTGGCTTTAACCCACTGTGCCACAGTGCTGGCCCCATAATTGCTATTTATTTTTAATAATTTGTTTTATTTATTTGAAACACAGAGTTACAGAGAGAGGTAGAGACAGAAAGATAGGTCTTCCATCCTCTGGGTCACTCCCCAAACAGCCAAAATGGCCTAAGCTGAACTGATCTGAAGCCAAGAACCTGTATCTTCCTCCGGGTTTCCAACATGGGTGCAGGGGCCCAAGGGCTTGGACCATCCTCTACTGCTTCCCAAGGCACAGCAGCAGGGCGCTGGATCAGAAGTGGGGAATGCAACTGTACTCAAACCATCGCCCATATAGGATCCTGGCACTGCAGGCCACAGTTTTTACTTGTTGCACCACAGCACCAGCCCTGATCATTGCAAATTATTCAGCTAAGGAAAAATACGGAATTTTGTTTATTCTTTTTTTTTTCTTGATGAAATCCTATCTTTTATTTTATTTATTTTTTTAACTTTTATTTAATGAATATAAATTTCCAAAGTATGATTTATGGATTACAATGGCTTCCCCCCCATACCGTCCCTCCTACCCACAACCCTCCCTTTCCCACTCCCTCTCAACTTCCATTCACATCAAGATTCATTTTCGATTATCTTAATATACAGAAGATCAGCTTAGTATACCTTAAGTAAGGATTTCAACAGTTTGCTCCCACACAGAAACATAAAGTGAAAAATAATAGATGATTTTTTTTTAAATGATGATGAAATCAGATCAGACCTATTGTCATGTTTAATCCCAGTGAGAGTCAAGTTGGGAGTTGATAATTTCTTTTCTTTTTTTTTTTTTTTTTTTTTTTTACAGAGGATCAGTTTAGTATGCATTAAGTAAAGATTTCAACAGTTTGCACCCCCATAGAAACACAAAGTGAAATATATTGTTTGAGTACTCGTTATAGCATTAAATCTCAATGCACAGCACATTAAGGACAGAGATCCTACATGAGGAGTAAGTGCACAGTGACTCCTGTTGTTGACTTTACCAATTGACACTCCTGTCTATGGCATCAGTAATCTCCCTATGCTCCAGTCATGAGTTTCCAAGGCTATGGAAGCCCTCTGAGTTCTCCGATTCTTATCTTGTTTAGACAAGGTCATAGTCAAAGTGGAGGTTCTCTCCTCCCTTCAGAGAAAGGTACCTCCTTCTTTGAAGACCTGTTCTTCCCACTGGGATCTCACTCACAGAGATCTTTTGCCAGAGTGTCTTGGTTTTCCATGCCTGAAATACTCTCATGGGCTTTTCAGCCAGATCGGAATGCCTTTAGGGCTGATTCTGAGGCCAGAGTGCTATTTAGGACATCTGCCATTCTGTGAGTCTGCTGAGTATCTCTCTTCCCATGTTGGATCACTCTCTCCTTTATTTATTCTATTGGTTAGTGTTAGCAGGTACTAGACTTGTTTATGTGCTCCCTTTGACTCTTGGTCCTTTCATTATGATCAATTGTGAACTGAAATTGATCACCTGGAACAGTGAGATGGCATTGGTACATGCCACCTTGATGGGATTGAATTGGAATCCCCTGGTATGTTTCTAACTCTACCATTTGGGGCAAGAAGGAGGTACCTTTCTCTGAAGGGAGGAGAGAACCTCCACTTTGACTATGACCTTGTCTAAACAAGATAAGAGTCAGAGAATTTTGTTTATTCTTCAGTTACCAAATAAAGCAAAATGGCTCTATACAAGTTCCTCTAGTAGGAAAAGGCATCGATCTTGGTGAATAGTAATGCATTGTCCCACAATACATAAGCAAATTGCCTAAATGTACAGCAGTGATAATAATAGTTTTTTTTTTCTGAAGCATGATAGTTAGAAACATGTCCATAATATATGCAACTAAATAATAAATGATTACATATGTGTTTTTCTATATTTTTAAGACAAGCTGTAAATACCTGCCAACAAATAGAGAAGGAAAATATATACTTGAATAACAGATTCAGAAAGATTATAAATGAATACTAGGATGAGTACAGTAATTGGTTGAGAAACAATATTTGCTTACTTCCTAAGTAAATCTTTCAATAAGTTCAAAGTAAAGCAATGTATGTATATAGGTTGGAGGGGTATGAAGGTGAGTGTGACTAATCCTTGCAGCACTGATGATGGTTCAGCCAACATTATGTTTCTCTTGTTGTGCTGCCAAATGAAAGGAAGTCATGTCCCTGAAATAATCATACAAAATATGTTTAATGTGACACAATCAAGTCTTGATATTTAATGTTTAGTTTACAACAATGAAGCTTTTGGCACAGAGTTAAGGTGTTGCAAGGGATGCCTGTATCCCATAGGAGTGTCTAAGTTCAAGTCCTGCCTCTGCTTCGGATCCAGCTTCCTGCTCATGTGTACCCTAGGAGGAAGCAGGTGCTTGCCGCTCATGTAGGAGACCTGGATTGAGTTCCTGTCTCTTAACTATGGCCTGGCCAAACAACCCCCTGTTGTTGTGGGCATTTGGGGAGTAAACCAGCAGATGTAAGATGTAAGATGGATCTCTCTCTCTCCTCCACCCCGCAGTCTTTCAAAATATGAGTTTAAATAAACATGGAATGACATAACAGGATAATAGATAATTCCACTGTGTGGGGCATTTTAAACTAAAACTGGTTACACCTTTTCAGAGTTAATTTTTTAAAAATTACTAAATAGCTAAAAGGGTTAGTGCAGACAAAAGAGAATGCAATTAAATATATTACAAGAAATTTGGTTGGATTCTCAAGGTAAAATGCTATTCAGCATTGTTTTGGAGAACATGGAGGTTTGAAATTTTATGTTCATATTACTATGGAAGCAATGTTCATTTTCTTTTCTTCTCTTTTTTTCCTAGAAACATTTTATTTAAGGTATGTAAACTTCACACATTTCATATATAAAAATTTAAGAATTTTAGAATCTTTTCTGTATGTTTTACTGTGGAAAGTTTCGCTGCAATGTGTCCTGTTGAAGATCCTTTCTAGTCATGTCTATTAGGAGTTCTGTATGCTTCTTGTACTTGAGTGTTCATTTCTTTCTCCAAATTGGGGAAGTTTTCTGTAATTATTTCCCTAAACAAGTCTTCTAATCTTTTCTCTCTTTCCACACCTTCAGGAACTCCTAAGACCGTATGTTGGATCATTTGATAGTATCCCTTAAATCTCCAACACTACTTTCAATTTTTCTATTTTTTTTTCTTCTTTAAGTTTCTGACTGTAAAATTTCCATTGATTTAGAGTATCTAACTTGGCTCAAATGGTAGAGTTAGAAACATACCAGGGGATTCCAATTCAATCCCATCAGGGTGGCATGTACCAATGCCGTCTCACTAGTCCAAGTGATCAATTTCTGTTCACATTGATCATAATGATAGGACTAAGAACCAAAGGGATCACATAAACAAGAACAGTGTCTGCAAATACTAGCTGATAGAATCAAAAAGGGAGAGAACGATCCAACATGGGAAGTGAGATACACAGCAGACCCATAGAATGGCAGATGTCCTAAACAGCACTCTGGCCTCAGAATCAGCCCTTAAGGCATGCAGATCTGGCTGAAAAGCCCATGAGAGTATTTCAGGCATGGAAAGCCAAGACACTCTGGGGGGGAAAAAAAAAAAAACACCTAAATGAAAGATCTCATTGAGTGAGATCCCAGTGGAAAGAACGGGTCATCAAAGAAGGAGGTACCTTTCTCTGAAGGGAGGAGAGAACTTCCACTTTGACCATGGCCTTGTCTAAATATGATCAGAGTCGGTGAACTCAGGGGGCTTCCATAGCCTTGGCAACTCATGACAAGAGCCTAGGTTGATTACTGATGCCATAAACAAGAGTGTCAATTTGTTAAGTCAACAACAGGAGTCACTGTGCACTTACTCCTCATGTAGGATCTCTGTCCTTAGTGTGCTGTACATTGAGATTTAATGCTATAACTAGTACTCAAACAGTATTTTTCACTTTATGTTTCTATGGGGGTGCAAACTGTTGAAATCTTTACTTAATGTATGCTAAACTGATCTTCTGTACATAAAGAGAAACGAAAATGAATCTTGATGTGAACGGAAGGGGAGAGGGAGTGGGAAAGGGGATGGTTGTGGGAGGGACGTTATGGGGGGGAAGCCATTGTAATCCATAAGCTGTACTTTGGAAATTTATATTCATTAAATAAAGGTTAAAAAAATAATTAAAACAGTAGGAAATTATTAGTACTCCGTTAAGAAAAATAGGCATGTATTTTTATTTTCCAAAAGTGGTATTATTTATAATAAAGTTTTTAAAAACATGAAAAAAAGAGTATCTAACTTTGATTTTTTTTTTTTTTTTTACAGGCAGAGTGGACAGTGAGAGAGAGAGACAGAGAGAAAGGTCTTCCTTTTGCCATTGGTTCACCCTCCAATGGCCTCCACCGCCCGCGCGCTGTGGCCAGCGCACTGTGCTGATCCGACGGCAGGAGCCAGGTACTTCTCCTGGTCTCCCATTGGGTGCAGGGCCCAAGTACTTGGGCCATCCTCCACTGCACTCCCGGGCCACAGCAGAGAGCTGGCCTGGAAGAGGGGCAACCGGGACAGAATCCGGCGCCCTGACCGGGACTAGAACCCGGTGTGCTGGTGCCACAAGGCGGAGGATTAGCCTAGTGAGCCGCGGCGCCAGCCTTAACTTTGATATTCTTTCTTCTGCCTCCCCAAGTCTGTTGTTAAGGCTTTCCACCACATTTTTTATTTGATCTATTGAATGGTCATTTCTAATATTTCATTTTGGTCTTTCTTTCTTTCTTTCTTGCTTTCTTTCTTTCTTTCTTTCTTTCTTTCTTTCTTTCTTTTTTGACAGGCAGAGTTAGAGAGAGAGAGAGAGAGAGACAGAGAGAAAGGTCTTCCCTCTGTTCGTTCACCCCTCAAATGGCTGCTACAGCCGGCGCGCTGCGCCAATCCAAAGCCAGGAGCCAGATGCTTCCTCCTGGTCTCCCATGAGCGTGCAGGGCCCAGGCACTTGGGCCATCCTCCACTGCCTTCCCGGGCCACAGCAGAGAGCTGGACTGGAAGAGGAGCAACCTGGACAGAATCCGGCGCCCCGACCGGGACTAGAACGCGGGGTGCCGGCGCCCCAGGTGGAGGATTAGCCAAGTGAGCTGCTTTGCAGGCCTTGGTTTCTCTTTCAAATATCAGTTTCTTGGGAAAAATTAATTCATTTCATGCATGCATTTCTTTAATTTGTGGAATTGCTTCTAATGCTATGATTAGTTTTTTGAATACCTTCTCAGGTGTTTCATCAATCTCTTCGTCTTCACATTCTAGGCTTGAAGTGTTTTTTGTATTCCTTTGAAGGCATCATGTTGGCTTCCTTATTCTTGTTTCTTGAATTTCTGAGTTTATTTTTATGCATTTGTAGAGATACTTAATGGTTTCTTTTTCCTCTGATGGCTTTTATCTTTGGACTATGCCTCTATGGCTTAGTGGAATGTCTGCTCTTTCAGTGAATACCCAGACGTGTGTGCTGAGTGTGGCCAGGGAGCTATGTTCAGTGCTCCAGTGTGTGGGGAGTATACAAGGTGACACCCAAGTTCGGCATAGTAGATCACCTCTTTTTTTTTTTTAATCAAAGGTGAGAGTTTCATTAGCTCTATTAGCATAGTCTCACCCTCACCACCTCTCTTCGAAGGTAACCAATGCCCAGGCGCTAGCCCCAGCAGGTGCAATATTCATCCACACTGCCTCAAGGATCACCCAAAGTATCCATGCACCTCTTTAGTGTGAGCGTGGATCCTGCAGCAGTTACCCACCCCAGGCAATCAGAGAGCCCTGAGCAGATGGAGTTGCCAGCCACTACTGGCCAGAGACCCAGCCACACCCTGCACCTTCCCATGCAGCCACAGTGTTTCCACAGTCCCAACACACAAGGCTCCCACAGTCACATGGTGCTAAAAATTCCCTCCATGTTGCAAGACTCTCCTGTCCATAGAGAGGCAGAGATGGTTCCAGAGCCAGCTGCCTGTGAGTACTGTATCCAGACAGCCTGAGCCCCAGAGTCTGTGGCATGCTTGGAGGCTGCAGGCGCCTCATAGTCCTACATGGGTGCCCAGCCTCTGTCAGTCCTCCCAGCCATCTCACGTGTCTCCTCTGAGCTGTTTGTTGGGCGCGTTGACTCAAGCTGTTACATATGTCCAAAATGGTGCCAACCCTCTCTCAGCCAGTTGCAGGGTGCTGTTGTCAAGGGGGTTGGGAGAAAAGATGTGCATCGTTTTTTGCCTCTAATTTATCAGGTACACTGTTCCCCACAGGGCTCCAGGTCGGACTCATGCCAGCTTTCCTTGCAGCAATATCACGAGAGTCTTGGGCTTCTGCATTCTGTTCTCATCCCGCTCTCCAAAGCTGGTGCTGAGACTTAGCTGCTAGAGTCCCATGTTATGTCCGTGCTCATGCTGTAAATTCACACCCTCCATGTTGAGCCACAGAACCCCTCTTGCTTCTGTGGAGTGTCCACGGCAGTTTTCTCCCTAACTCTTCCCTGAGATGGCACTCTCTCCACTTCTTCTCTTCTTTTTTTTTTCATAAACTATCATCATCTAGCCTAGAGTAGTAAGCCCTCTCCCTATTCCTCCATCTTGGAATCTCCTCATGAAAATCTCAATTTCTTTTCTAATGGTAGTGAGGTCAGGTAAGTAAACATCCTAACTCAAAAAAAGGACCATTATGTATTTAAGGGCAATTAACTTTCAAATGGTTCAAAATGGAACATGGTAAAATAGTTCAAATTTAGATGGTGGACATACACATCTTCATTGTGTTTTGTCATTAACTTTATGTATGTTTAGAGTTTTTCACAATAAAATGTGGACAATTGTCAACCGTGAAATTTCATTTCTCTTCATGAGGTTTACGAGCTTTGAAAATCTGATCTTGCCCAGGGATGGTAAGAATATAGTAACCGAATATTTCTATATATTCAATGGTGATTTATAAATGTTCTTGAAAAGTAATTTCTAAAAATGTAACAAAAAGATAAGAATGTTTATTTCTGCTTCAATCATATCAAATGATTGAAATAATGGTCATATATTGCTTAAGGACCAGGATACATTTTGAGAATTGCATCTTTAGGTGATTTTGTCATGTTGCAAATATCATACAGTGTGCATAGTTAAGCAGATCTGTATTTCTGTCATCATTGTATGAACATCATAGAGCATTCATATCTGTATCTCCTTTCTAATACTAAGTACACAAGTGCTAATATAATTCTGCTTGTATAATTCTGAGAATGCAAGTCTAGAAAGAAGACCATTTTAAATGATTTGTATGTAATTTGCCTTGAAAAAGTTAAAAAAAACAAAAAGAATAATAAATATTAAACCTAAATATTTTTATATCTTATGTACATTTCTAGGCCACTTATATTAGTACAAGGATCAGAGGCCAGAATTTGTGGTTTCCTTGTGCTGTCATAACAATCTACTTCACTTTCCTGTTAGTTACAAAATTTAGTTCAAGATAGGATGCTTCTCTCAACAACAGTTAAAATATTCCCATTTTTATTTGGAATATGCACTGAAGTAGTTTTATACAATATGGTGCTTTAGAGCTTCTTTCTATTTAGTACTCAAGGAAAATTTTGCTTTATGTTGAGTGACGTTTATTTTTAATCCCAGGTTCTATTTTAAATAGGTAAGGGCAAAATATGTTTTTCCAAAGTATTTTTCCCCAAATGCTTCAGAATATAATATGTTAACATTGAAATGACTTTAAAATACCATTTCTCCATTCCAATAAGAATAGCATATTCAATTAATTAGAGAATCAAGTTGTGTGTGCTGGTAGGGGTGGTAAACAAGTATTACTTTTTTTTTTTTTTTTTTTAATTTGAGAAAGCGGCCAGAACCATGGCTCACTAAGCTAATCCTCCGCCTGCGGCGCCTGCACACCGGGTTCTAGTCCCGGTCGGTCGGGGTGCCGGATTCTGTCCCGGTTGCTCCTCTTCCAATCTGGTTCTCTGCTGATGCCGGGAGTGCAGTGGAGGATGGCCCAAGTGCTTGGACCCTGCACTTCCTTGGGAGACCAGGAGGAAGCACCTGGCTCCTGGCTTCGGATCAGCCCAGTGTGCCAGCCGTGGCGGTCATTTGGGGGGTGAACCAACGGAGGGAGGACCTCTCTCTCTGTCTCTCTCTCTCACTGTCTAACTCAGCCTGTCCAAAATAAATAAATAAATAAAAATTTTTAATTTGAGAAAGCAGATTTAGATTCTATTCTTCAGGAGGGGGCCAGAGCAGGCTGGATGTCCTCTTTTCACCACATTCCCTTGTTCTTTCTTATGAAAGGAGAAATTATTTATGTGTTGTAGATTTGGTGAGAAGTTGATATACAGCAACTCATATCCCAAATAGTGTATCTTGTAATAGAAAGTACCAATAATTTGTCTGAGGACCAGAAATAACTATTTTTTGCCTTCCAAGACCATCAGCAATTCTGTGTGTGGGTTTCATGAAGCCTGCTGTGAGACCCCACAGTCAGCAGCACGCAATGAGAGTGTACTGCTCAGACCCAACTTTTACAACATGAGAATTCCATAATTTCAACTCAGTGGGCTTGGTGGATGGATAAGGTATGGTACCAGTAGAAGGAAGTTCCATTTTTAGTTGAATCTAAATTGCATTCTCCAATATAGCTTTTATAGGAAACCCTTATATTTAGAGCATTATTGAACTCTTAGGTTGTATAATGATGACACTGCTGTATTATGTTCTATAGGCTGCCCTAGTATTCATTTCAGAATATAAGAAACATAAGAGGAAAATGGAGCTGATTTTGAATAATCACATAATGCTCTATCTATATATCTGTATATTCATCTTTTCTTTTTCTACACACTATTGAGAAAACAAATTTAAGAATTAGCATTTTATTGAGTGAATAATGTAACATTAGGAGAGTAAATTTTTGCTCCAGTTTTGAAAGTTTAAAAATGTGTTATGAAGATGGCATTTTGATATGTTGAAATGAGGGAAGGAATGGGAGAAAAACATTATTAAATATATTTTGGGTACGATTTAAACATGAATGTTCATTTTCAAAATTTTATCCACCTTTTTATTGGGCTGACTTGTGTCCAAAGAGAAAAGAGATAGTCTGAAAATAGTGTATTCTTGTAAGTTTAGCATCCAATATTTATATAGTTTAACTTATTGTAGCTAGATTAAAACACAGAAATTTTAAAGCACCAAATAAATACTGATTTCATTCCTTTTATGTTAATAATGAGTTGTACAGTTCCTAAGGACTTAATGCTAGCAGGTGGATTACAACCAGGAAATAAGTTGTATAGGCAAGGTAAAGCTGTTAACAGCAATATCATTTACATATTAAGTGGAAACTAAAGACATTATACTCACACCAGACTAAAAGAAAGAAAGACTTAAGGAATCATACAATTTAATTGTAAAGTGGTCATTTTTAGCAAGCCATTTAAGATGATAAATTATGAATTCTTCTTGCTGGATAGGAAGCAGAGACAGGACTCAAACCCTGGCACTCCCTAGCCAGCTGCCTAACCTTCTGTGCTGCACTGGCACCCCAAAAATGGTAGAGAGTATACAGGGCTTACTGTACTATAGTTTTCAGCTTTCATTACAGTTTGAATGATTTCAAAATAAAAATCTGGCAGAACTCAAGTGGAAAACATTCTAGGCCCTGGCCTCTACACTGTCCCCAGGTGCCACACGCCCCCTGTGGCCAAGCACAAATCCGTACCTTGGCTCTTGCTCTCTGCCAACCTGAACATGGGAAGGGAAGCTTACTAGTCGATTAAAATGGGCTGATTAAAACAGGCTGGCCAGACCAGCAAGAAGTGATGCCCACAATGCCCAAAGTCCAAGGTATTTGACGAGTACCCAAGGCCCGGGGTTCTCAACTCAACATGCTAAGGGCTAACTGCCATTCTGGGAAAGCAACTCTGCAGGGCCCACCCTTGCCCCCTGCTGGTTGAAGAGATAAACTTATCCAGTGTTCATCCTGAACACTCCCTGTCTCTACCCTGAGGTCCAGGCAGCTGGACATGGCCTTCGCCCATCACCCAAGCCCACCTGGTGTCACGGGAAGTTGGCACCCTTACCAGTGTTTTTGGAAACCGTAGTCCAGCACCCTGCTGTTGACACTTGTCTACCTGTCACAAGTGTCCACCCCCTGCTGCTGCCATTCAAGGGCTGCTCTTCTACCACCCCTACTGCGCACACGACATGACCCCCGTTGCTGCTGCAGCGCCTCCCAGCAGAACTTTGGGAAACTGTGGGTGTTTCCAGCAGGCTGGGACGACAGCTACCTGCTTCTACCTCACCAGTGCTCATGGTGCTGCCTGGAGCTCTGCAGTCCAGTACGGCTGCCACCCACCAATGTGGCCATTTAAAGTCAAATTGACGATGTCCACATAAAAAAGCTTGGGCTTCTGGGAAGCATCAGGCACACTGAGAGGTCTCCATGGCCACATGGGACAGGGCAGAGAGGTGAGAGGCTGTTCCCCTCAGGCAGGCCTGTGCTGGACAGCATCCTCATTCCCCACTTCCTCCTGCAAGAAGTCCTCTTCCCACCACTCCCAGGCCCTGGACCTGGGGATCTTGTGTTGCCAGTGGGGTTTTGGCCACCTGCCTTCTTAGCATAGTAGGCAGCTTGTCAGTCTCATAATATGAAATTCTATCAAATCATTATTAAGTCTGTTCATCTCTTGGGTAGGTGTCATCATCCTTCACTTTAAACTCGTATGAGCTTAACAGCTCAGTGAACTATGGTGAGCACCAGACATACACAGACCCATGTCTGATAGCTACTTTTTTTTTTTTTTTTTTGACAGGCAGAGTGGACAGTGAGAGAGAGAGACAGAGAGAAAGGTCTTCCTTTTGCCGTTGGTTCACCCTCCAATGGCCGCCGCGGCCGGCGCGCTGCGGCCGGCGCACCGCGCTGATCCGATGGCAGGAGCCAGGAGCCAGGTGCTTCTCCTGGTCTCCCATGGGGTGCAGGGCCCAAGCACCTGGGCCATCCTCCACTGCACTCCCTGGCCACAGCAGAGGGCTGGCCTGGAAGAGGGGCAACTGGGACAGAATCCGGCGCCCCGACCGGGACTAGAACCCGGTGTGCCGGCGCCGCTAGGCGGAGGATTAGCCTAGTGAGCCGCGGCGCCGGCCTGATAGCTACTTTTCTAGCATCTCTCTGCTCGACCGGTTTCTTAACTCTCTGCCTCCTTTGCTCTCTCGCATGTTAGCTTTCTCATTCTCTGGCTCTCCTTTCTATTAGGAAATCTTAAATACTTGAAGTATTGATGAAAACAAGTTGAGGGGAGAAATAGAGATACAGCCCATGTCTGTTTCTCATAGGCAATAAAAGTAAGTTGACAAAATATGTAGAATTTGTTAGGAATATTAGAATGAATGGAAGGAATTTAGTAACAAAAATTCCTTGTATTTTAGATAAATTGTAGGTATTTTATTTTAATTACTATTTTTGTAAAATATATATATTACCTAAATTCATTTATAATTAATTATCCTTTCTTTTTGGTTATCATAAAAGTATATTTGGGGCCGGCGCCGCGGCTCACTAGGCTAATCCTCCGCCTTGCGGCGCCGGCACACCGGGTTCTAGTCCTGGTCGGGGCGCTGGATTCTGTCCCGGTTGCCCTCTTCCAGGCCAACTCTCTGCTGTGGCCAGGGAGTGCAGTGGAGGATGGCCCAAGTGCTTGGGCCCTGCACCCCATGGGAGACCAGGAGAAGTACCTGGCTCCTGCCATCGGATCAGCGCGGTGCGCCGGCCGCAGCGCGCTGGCCACGGCGGCCATTGGAGGGTGAACCAACGGCAAAAGGAAGACCTTTCTCTCTGTCTCTCTCTCTCACTGTCCACTCTGCCTGTCAAAAAAAATATATATATATATATATATTTGAAGAAGATAACCAGATAACCAAGTTTAATGGCAAAACAAGAAACTTTATATAAATATTACAATTTAAACATTTGCTTCTTTATAGATGAATTACTGAGTTTTTAAGAGACTTAAATAACATGATATATATATAGATTCTGGCTCAAAATGGCAGGTAAATTACATTTAATTCTTTCATTTATAATAGGTCACAGTGAAGATATACAAATACATAATGAAAAAATAAGCAAATCAATTAAAAAATCATGGAGCACAGAAAGACAAGAAAATACAAAAATTTTTGGAGGAATTCCCAGAATAAAACAGATGGTAGTTGATCCAATTAAATTAATTAGTATTTATAATGAATAATATTTATATAGTTATAATAATTTAAATGCTAGAAATCAACATTCTGTTTTAGGATATAACATATAGAAAAATCCTGTAAACAATTATAGCTATACACTAGAATGTATATGTTGTAGCCTAAATGTAAGAAATAAGATAATAGGCCGGCGCCGCGGCTCACTAGGCTAATCCTCTGCCTTGTGGCGCCGGCACACCAGGTTCTAGTCCCGGCCGGGGCGCCGGATTCTGTCCTGGTTGCCCCTCTTCCAGGCCAGCTCTCTGCTGTGGCCAGGGAGTGCAGTGGAGGATGGCCCAAGTGCTTGGGCCCTGCACCCCATGGGAGACCAAGAGAAGCACCTGGCTTCTGCCATTGGATCAGCGCGATGGGCCGGCTGCAGTGCGCGGGCCGCGGCGGCCATTGGAGGGTGAACCAACGGCAAAGGAAGACCTTTCTCTCTGTCTCTCTCTCTCACTGTCTACTCTGCCTGTCAAAAAATAAAAAAAGAAAGAAAAAAAATAAGATAATAATACTATATTGAAATAAAGAAGAAACATTAATGATTCAAATAGCCGCATCTTATAAACTTAAGAATCAATATAACCTATAAGATTTTTATATCAATGGGTAAAATACATTTAAAATAATTATATAACAACTATTAAATACAACCATTAAAATTACCCAAGTGGGACAAACGATAAATCAAAGAAAAATAATCAATAAGAAAGAGAAAACAAAGCTTCACATATGTAAATAAAATAATTATCCAAATATTAAAAATAAGTGCTTAATGTAGAATAATTTACATTACACATTATATTTCTTATCTTTGCATGTTTGGGGAATACTACAAATTATTAAACAGAATGACTTTTAACTCGGGTTCGTTTTATGTTTCCTCATTTTCAGATTCAGATTGCATTTTGGCAGAATTATCATGGTGTTGTCATTTCAGGAAGCATCTACAGCATACATGTGCATAATTTGTTGAAATATTAATAATATTCATTGAAAAATTTTATTTATTTATCTTTATTTGAAAGGCAGAGAGGCAGTGACAGAGAGAAATGGAGATCACTCATCTGCTCATTCATTCCCCAAGCACAATAGCTGGAACATGCCAAGCCAAACCGGGAGCCAAGAGCTCAGTCTGGGTTTCTGTGGTAGTCTGATACCCAACTACTTGAGCCATTCCAGGGTCACATTAGCAGGTAGCAGGGTCAGGGAGCTGAGCCTGGACTCCAACCCAGACCCTGGAATATATGATGTAGGTATACCAAGAAGGGTTTTCCACTATACCAAACACTCACCCAAGTGGTGCTGATTTTAACCAATTACTTGGCAAGAAAGTGGAACACAGGAACAAAATATACAAAGACAATGAACCTAAATCTAACATATTACTGCTTCATTAAATATAAATCAAATAAATAAAATAAAATAGGTTATTAGATTAAAAGTAAAAATTTAAAAATACATATACTTTATTTTTTAAAATTTTATTTAAGGTATACAAATTTCATGTATTTCCTATTTACAGTTTCAGGAACAGAGTGATTCTTCCCAACCTACTACTCTTCCCACCCATGTACTCACCCTTCTTTTTCCTCCCTCTCCTTATTTCCATTCTTACTTTTTAATAATTTCTTTCTCCAGTCATCAGCTGGACATCCTCATATGAGTATATGAATAAATAATGAGAAATGTATAAATTAACAAAAGAATATAACATGAGGTGGGTGCTGCGGCATAGGATGTATAATCTCTGCCTGCACGCTGTAATCCAATATGGTACCCAGTTTCAGTCCTAACTATTCCACTTCTGGTCCACCTTCCTACTAATGCACCTTTGATAGCAGTGGAAGATGGCCAAAGTCTTTGAGCCACTTAATACATGTGGGAGGCCTGGATGAAGCTCCTGGCTCCTGGATTCAACTTAGCCCAGGCCTGGCATAACCCCAACCATTGTTGCAATTTGGGTAGTAGATGGAAGACCTCTCTGTTTCTCTCTCTCTCTCTTTCTGTCTCTGTAACTCTGCCTTTCAAATAAAATAAATCTTTGAAATATATATAACAATTCTATATATCTATGTCCTTAATAGTGTAGCTTTAAAATATAACTGAGCACCAAAAAGGAAACCTGTTAAAGTGAAATGAACACTATGAGAAATGGTGACTTGATCAGCCCTTGCCCTGACTGTTGATGAACAACTTAATATGTTATCCCTCTTAGTATTTTTTTTTGTTTGTTCTACTTAATACTTTTGGTTGAACACTGTAATCAATACACAATTCTTCTTAAGTGCTGAAACTTAACTGAAAAGTGATCGCTGTAAAATATAAGAGTGGGAATAAGAGAGGGAAGAGATGTGCAATTTGGGACATGCTCAAGCTGACTTACCTCAAATGGTAGAGTTAGAAACATACCAGGGGATTCCAATTCAATCCCATCAAGGTGGCATGTACCAATGCCATCTCACTAGTCCCAGTGATCAATTTCTGTACACAATTGATCATAATGATAGGACTAAGAACCAAAGGGATCACATAAACAAGAATAGTGTCTGCAAATACTAGCTGATAGAATCAAAAAGGGAGAGAACGATCCAACATGGGAAGTGAGATACACAGCAGACCCATAGAATGGCAGATGTCCTAAACAGCACTCTGGCCTCAGAATCAGCCCTTAAGGCATGCAGATCCGGCTGAAAATCCCATGAGACTATTTCAGGCATGGAAAGCCAAGACACTCTGGGGGAAAAAAAAAAAAAAAACAAAAACAAAAACCTAAAACCTAAATGAAAGATTTCAGTGAGTGAGATCCCAGTGGAAAGAACGGGTCATCAAAGAAGGAGGTACCTTTCTCTGAAGGGAGGAGAGAACTTCCACTTTGACCATGGCCTTGTCTAAACATGATCAGAGTCGGTGAACTCAGGGGGCTTCCATAGCCTTGGCAACTCATGACAAGAGCCTAGGTTGATTACTGAGGCCATAAACAAGAGTGTCAATTTGTTAAGTCAACAACAGGAGTCACTGTGCACTTACTCCTCATGTAGGATCTTTGTCCTTAGTGTGCTGTACATTGAGATTTAATGCTATAACTAGTACTCAAACAGTATTTTTCACTTTATGTTTCTGTGTGGGAGCAAACTGTTGAAATCTTTACTTAATGTATGGTAAACTGATCTTCTGTACATAAAGAGAATTGAAAATGAATCTTGATGTGAATGGAAGGGGAGAGGGAGTGTGAAAAGGGGAGGGTTGCTGGTGGGAGGGATGTTGTGGGGGGAAAGCCATTGTAATCCATAAGCTGTACTTTGGAAATTTATATTCATTAAATAAAAGTTAAAAGAAAAAAAAAGAAATCAACAGGAATCAAATTGGAAAGGAAGAAGTCAAATTATCCCTGTTTGCAGATGACATGATTTTATGCATGAGGGACCCAAGAGGCTACACTAATAGACAATTGGAACTTCAAAGGGAGTTTGACTATATTGCAGGATATAAAATTAATATGCAAAAATCAGTAACATTTGTATTCACAAACAATGTGTATACAAGCTGAGAAAGAGCTTCTAAGATTACAATAGCTACAAAATTCAAAATAGCTATAAAAATTTTTAAATACCTTGGAATAAATTTAACCAATTAGGTGAAAAATTTCTACAATGAATATTACAAATAATAAAATAAGATATAGAAAAGACAAAAAATGGAAAATATCAATGTTGGTGGATTATAAGAATTCAATTTGATCCCAAGCAAAATATCAATCACTTTCTTCTCAGATCTAGAATAATGATGCTAAAATTCATATGGAATCATTAAAAACCCATGTCACTAACACAAATTATAAAAGAAAAAGAAAGCCAGAGGCATCACAATACCAGATCTCAAGACACACTGCAGGACAGTTGTAATCAATGTAGCCTAGTTCTAGCACAACATGAGATATGCAGACCAATGGAACAGAATAGAAACTCCAGAAATCAATCCATACATATACAATCAACTAATCTTGGATGAAAAAGCTAAAATCAATCTCTGGAAAGGACAGTCTCTTCAAGAAATGGTGCAGGGAAAATTGTATCTCAGTATGCAGAAGTAAGAAACAAGACCCCTTTCTTTCAACTTATGTAAATATCAATTTTAAATGGATTAGGGATCCAAATCTACAACCTGATACCAACAAATTATTAGAGGAGAAATGTAGAGAAATTCTGCAGGACATTGGCACTGGAAAATACTTCCTGGAAAGACCACAGAAGCACAGGTAATCAAAGCCAAAATAGACAAGTGGGTTTACATCAAGCTAAGAAGCTTCAGTACTGCAAAGGAAACATTGAGAACGTGAAATGGCAACCAATAGAATGGGAAAAATATTTGCAATCTATGAAACTGATAATAGATTAATATCCCAAATCTATAGATATCAAGAAACTCAACAACCAAACAATCCAGTTTAGAAATGGGCAAAGAACTTGAACAGACATTTTTCATCAGAAGAAAATCAAATGGCCAACAGTCATGAGAATATGCTCAGGGTCACTAGCTATCAGTGAAATGCAAATAAAAAAACACAGTGAGGTTTCATCTCACCCCAGTTAGAATTGCTCTCATACAGAAGTCAACAAACAATAAGGATATGGGGGAAAATGTACCATAATTCACTGTTGGTAGGAATGTAAACCAGTGCAGCCATTGTGGAAGACTGTACGAAGGTTCTTCTGAAAGCTGAAAATACATCTACATTATGATCCAGCCATCCCACTCTTGGGAATGTACACAGAGGAAATTAAATCAGCATATGAAAGAGTTATCTGTGCCCCCATGCTGATTGCAGCTCTATTCACAGTAGCTAAGATATGGAATCAACCCAGATGCCTATCTGCTGATGACTGGGTAAACAAACTGTGGTGTGTGTGTGTGTATAGTATGGAGTAGCATTGAGCCATAAAAAAGAATGAAGTCCTGTCTTTTACAACAAAATTGATGCAACTGTAGACCATTATACCTAGTGAAATAAGCCAGTCCCAAAAAGGCAGATATCATAAGTTTTCCCTGACCTGTAATAACTAATGGAGTACCAAAAACTGTAATGAATTTGAGTGAGATTGACATTTTGCCATTGAATGATTTTTTGCAACCCTTGTCTCTACTTTTTTGGGAACAGTGTTTTTCTTCTTACTTTTTAAAAATTCTTTACTTAGTGTAGGGTTAATTTTACAATTATAAAGTAAACTGAAAGTAGGTAATTTAAAAATTGCAAAGAATAAGAAAGGAAAAAGAAAGGAGAGTGGAGGTGTGGCAGGAAGGAAGGGAGGGTGGGAAATATCACTGTGCTCCTAAATCTGTATATATGAAATACATGAATTTTGCTCACCTTAAAAATTAAAAAACAAAAAATAATAAAATGTTAGCTAGAAGATTATGAAATAAAGAGATAAGCATATGAAGATTGGAAGATATTATATTACTACAAACAATACACATTAACAGGATGATAAGTGAACACCATGAACGACTGCATGCTTACGAACATTACATTCTATATAAAAATGGTGTGGCATGGATCAGTCCCTTATATGTTAATTAATTAGATAGGTTATGTGATGCAAAAGTATCTTTGAATTACCATTGTGGGACATACTATTAATATGGGCAGGTCACAATTAATGGATTGTAGCAATTATTTCTTACTGGATTCATGGTTCTAGAGAGAATGCAAAGGAAAGATCAGAGAAAAAATTGTGGAAACTAATTTTTCAAATTTTTCTCATGTAGAAGGTAACATGGAAATAATCCTGTTTGACATCAATATGACACTACATTTATAGTGACTCAGGATGAAATATGGATTGAATGGCACTTACAGGAAATCTTTCAAATAGAAAGATTAAATTTAATCAAACTTTATGAATTCCCTGTACCACCAGCTTTTATGTTTCTCCAATCTGGTGTGCATCCTGTTATGTGACATTACATGCATCCTGTCAGCAGAGTTCCTTACCACTGAGTGGGTTTAGCCATTGGAAAACACCAGCAAGTTATCACAGAGAGAAAGAAGAGGAGATATGAAGTTATTTATCTCACCAATTTAACAGTGTTTTCATATCTTATGTTAGCAGAGGTTGTATTTCTTAACTAAAACCACAGCTCCAGCTAAATGACCTTTTCCTAGATATAACTAGGAATATCTGAAATATTTCAAGTAATTATTTTGTTGTGGTTTTCATGTTATTTGAAAGGCTGAGAGAGAGAGAGAGAGAAAGACTTTCTTCTGCTGGCTCATTCTCCGAATGTCCACAATAGCTAGGGCTGGGCCAAGCCATAGAGAGAGGCCAAGAGCTCCATCCAAGTCTCCCTTTGCACATGAGTGGCTGGGAACCAAATATTGAGACTGTCTGCTGCTTCCAGTGTTTGCATTAGCAGGAAGCTGGATTGCTAGCACGGTCATTGGGACTTGAACCAGGAACTATGATGTGAGATGCAGACACCTCATGGGCAACTTCACTGCTGTAACAAATATCCATACTTCATTCCAGTAATTCTTAACTGCTCTCATTCTCAGGAACCTGGGGCTAAGAAGAGTTTCCCACTGTAACATCCAGGCCTTTCTTAGTTTTTAAAAATGATCTTCATCTAAGCTTTACAAATAATCCTTTATTAAAATATGCTAACTTACTGTATGTTATTGTGTCAGACATCCATTTTTTACCAAGAGACCAAAACTGAAGCAATCTTACTCTCTTAATTCTTATTAAACAGGAATAGCTATTGCAAAGAATGACTTGGCCAGGTACCCAACAAACTTTTATTGTGTTTTAATGCTCAAATATGGAAAATTGACTTACATTATTTTTTCTTATATGCTGAAATCATGTAAACATTTTCATGTTCTGTATTTTCTCATAATGCAATGGGTTAAGGAAATGTTTTTGGAAAGCTATTCAAGGAGTTTACTAAACAATTAACTCCTCAAAGCTAAAAATGTTCCAGATACTATGCTAGTATTGAGAAGTATACAAAGATTGAAATTCAACTACATTTCAAATTGAGAGCTTTGCTTTTAGCAATGATTTGTTTGTTACACTTTAAAATCATTTTGTATATAATATCCATACTTAAGTATTACTTGGGATTTTTTTATACATTTTTATAAGAGTCACTTATATATGGCCTCATGAAAATGCAATTGCATAGTTACTGAAAATTGAGTTTTTAGTGACTAAAGTGTTACCAATCATTATATCCACGTTTTCACCAGATACACTTTTTTCTTTTCTTTTCTCTTTTCTTTTCCTTTCCTTTCCATCTTTCCTTCATTTTTAAGAATAAAATGGTATTTCCTTTCTTCTTCATTCTTTCTTTCTTTTTTCATTTCTCAGATAATATATTTTTATTTTATATTGCATTCGAGGGCTTAATGGTCCACTAAATAAAGAGTTCAATGAGTAAAAAATAAAAAGACCCAAGTTCAGTGGGAATATACATAAAGGCTATAAACAATGATCAAATGGAATGATGACCATTTTACCTATATACAGTAAAATTTTAAAATGATCACAAATCATTAAAACTAATGTTGTATAACATTCTTAACCACTGGATTGACAAAGATATAAAACAAAATTGGACAAAACTGTATTTGCAATGATAGCAAGATACACGTGTTTCTTTTGTTTTTGCTTTTTAATTTTAGCTTCCACATATAAGGGAGAACATGTAGTATTTGTGTTTCTGTGTCCAACTTATTTCCATTTGGTCTTTTCTAATTAACAAAAGTATTTTCAAAAATAAAAAAAAGACACAAATGATAACATATTTAAAATTTGTCTTCAGTTTGTTTAAAATGACAAAATTGATTAACAGTCACCCAAAGACTGGAGTGAATCTCTGTTCTGCCACTTAACAACTATATGACCTTGAGAAAGGCAGGCATCATCTTTGGGACTTGGCTTCTTCCCTAGTGGCGATAATAATAGCACCTGAACCACAGGTTTATCATATAAATTGAATGGGTTTACATGATAACATCATTTAAGATGCTTCCTAGAGCATTCTAAGTACTAGATAAATGTAATTCAAATGTCATTCAAGGAATTATGAAAATGTGTGCTTTG
This sequence comes from Oryctolagus cuniculus, assembly GCF_051225735.1. Classification (NCBI taxonomy): domain Eukaryota; kingdom Metazoa; phylum Chordata; class Mammalia; order Lagomorpha; family Leporidae; genus Oryctolagus; species Oryctolagus cuniculus. Next base: position 60,200,039 of record NC_142874.1, on the reverse strand, counting down.
TAAGAGTTGTAGTAATGACAGCAGCAGGAGAAGCAAATGTAGCAACCAAGTATTCTGTTTTTCAGAGATGGGGACCATCTGTACTGTAAGCCACAAAGGCCCACAAAGTCATTTGATCTGGCCCTGCCTAAGCAACCATAGGTGGGACTCAAATTCAGTAAACTTATTGCAGGCTAATTTTAAGTTGATAATTTCATGTGGGCTGTGAAAGATATTATAAATATCCAAATGGTCTTTGAAAGACAAAAAAATGTCTGCAGCCCTGTAGGGGAGACTTCATTCTGAAGTACTGATTCCAGTTTATGCTATGTATGTTTTAGTTATTATATAACTTCAGGAAAAGCCAAAAACTCATGTACTGAGAAGAAACTGAAAAATTCAAATATGGTAAATGGTATTACAGATGTTTCTTGTTTCCATCCTCTTGCTTCTTCTTTTTTTTTTTTTTTTTTTTTTTGACAGGCAGAGTGGACAGAGAGAGAGACAGAGAGACAGAGAGAAAGGTCTTCCTTTTGCTGTTGGTTCACCCTCCAATGGCCGCCGCAGCCAGCTCACTGCGCTGATCCAAAGCCAGGGACCAGGTGCTTCTCCTGGTCTCCCATGCAGGTGCAGGGCCCAAGGACCTGGGCCATCCTCCACTGCACTCCCGGGCCACAGCAGAGAGCTGGCCTGGAAGAGGGGCAACTGGGACAGAATCCAGCGCCCCGACCGGGACTAGAACTCGGTGTGCCAGCGCCGCAAGGTGGAGGATTAGCCTAGTGAGCTGCGGCACCAGCTCCATCCTCTTGCTTCTTAATGAATCAAAATAACATTAAAGAGAAAGTGAACAATGGCTTTATTTATGTACATATCTGCTGTATTTTATTGGCTGTTAAAGTGCCTTCCTTATTTGGTTGCATGATGTATTGATATCATCCATTCTAGTCAAATAGTATAGTTGAAATTGTGCCATCTATCAACATGGAAAACTTTCCAAATAAGAACTTTGCTGATTACAAAGTAGTTCATACAATTGTTTTGATAATAAAAATAAAAACAATAATAATAACAAAACTTGTGGATTTAGCTAGCCTGTCTGCAAGTAGTAAACTTATTTTACTTACTTATTGAGAACCTTTTATAGAACATCATGCTATATGCTCAGTAAGAAAATAATAGATCACATCCAAGATGACTGAATACAGAAAAAAAAAAAAAAAACCTGATTCTGACCACAGGATGGTAACAGAAGAAAGGGGGAGGTACTGCATTTCCAGAGGACAGTTGGAGAGAAGTTTTCAGTGGAAATCCTACAAAAATAAGAGATATCCCATGGAGCAGTGGCATATTACAATCATGTAGCAGTGGGCAGAAAAGTGCTGGCAACCAATCAACCCCTACCTATTGGGCAGCTATGTCTGGGAAAGCTACAGCACTCCAGGAGACCGGGCAGGTGTGTGGGGCTGTGAGTGGATCCCCTGCTCCCTGTGATGGGGTAATTCTGTGACTCCAACAGGGCAAGTGACAAGTCATGGCTGCATCTTTCATCATTCACTATATCTGGTGGAAGAGGCTCAGGGTTCCACACTCACATTGAGAGCATGTGGATCCTCTGACCAGTTCAGATGCCGGGGAACTGTGGGCTCACCCTGGGTGGCTGGTTCACATTGGCAGAGAGGTGCTGATTCTGTGATCATGCCAACAGAAGAGATCGTTCCCTTCCCCCTCCTGAGAATAGAGATCTACCAAGCTCAAACTGGGTGTACCTTGGACTCATGCCCCACTCTCAAGCACTGGCCAGAGCTCCCTGGCTCCACCCAGAATATGCCTCTCTATATCCACGGAAGGAGAAGATACTCCACTAAGCCATAAAGGCATATTTCAAAGATAAAAGCAGACAGAGGAGAAAATCAACAATTGTTTCTACAAATGGTTAAAGTAAACAAGGAAATACAGGAAATATGAATGAGGAAGACAATACAACTACCAAAAAGGAATGTGAGGATGCTCAGGTTGATGAAATATTTGAAAAAGAATTCAAAAGAATGATTTAAGATTATTCAAAAACACAGAGAATCAAGTGCATAAGTTAAATAAATCTATAAATGAAATGCATGAAAATTTTGCCAGCAGATATATAGAAGACAAATCAAATTGAAATATTAGAAATAAAAAATTCAGTATGTTAAACAGAGATTACAGTGGAAAGACTTAACAGACTCAGTGAGGCAGAAGAAAGAATATCCAGGATAGAAGAAAATTCTTGGAAAATCTCAATCACACACACACACACACAAACACACACACACTTACACATACATACATACACAACAACACAATTAGAAAAACTGAAAATAGTATTAGAGATTTATGGGATACTATCAAATGACCAAACATAATTGAAATAGGAATTCCTGAAGGTATACAAAAACAGAATGGAACAGAAGGACTATTTGATGAAATAATAGGAGAAAATTTCCCTAAATTGGAGAAAGATAGGGATACCCAAGTACAGGAAACATAGAACTCCAAATAGACATGGTAAGAAAGGATCTTCACCATGACACATTGTAGTGAAGCTTTCAACAGTAAGACATAAAGAAAATATTCTAAAATGTGCACTGTAGAAATGCCAGATTACCTTCAAAGGATCTCCAGTTAGACTCATAGCTCATATCTCACCGGAAACCGTATAGGTTAGGAGAGACATAGTACAAGTCGTAAAAGGAAAAAAATCAACCCAGAATACTGTACCCAGCAAAGCTCTCATTTATGAATGAAGGCAAAATAAAAACAGAAATTGAAAGAATTTGTCGCCACTTATCCAGCCTTGCAAAAGATGCTTAAGGAAGTGCTACACAGAGAAGCAGAAAGATAGTCATCATTATGAAAGAACATAAAGGCAGAAAATCTTCTAGTAAAAGTACATAGGAAATACAAACAAACAATAGGTATATTTTTGGAAAAATGGCAGGGCCTAGTCATTACTTACCAATAATACCCTTCAATGTAAATGGCCGTGATTCTCCAATTATAAGATACAGACTAGCTGAATGTATTAGAAAAAAGACCCATCTTAGTGTATAAAAGAGTTATTTGTACTCCCAGATTTATTGATGCTCAATTCACAATAACTAAGATAGAGAATAATGCTAACGTCCACTAATTGATGACTGGATAAAGAAAATGTGATATATATATGCATATATATATTTATATATAGGTGTGTATATATATATATATGTATACACACACACACACACACACACACACACTATGGAATACTTGTCAGCATTGAAAAGAATGAACTTGTGTCTTGCAACAAAATGGATGCAGCTGGAAACCATTATGCTTAGTGAAATAACCCAGTCCCCAAAGGACAAATACCATGTCTTACCTGATATGTCGTAGTTAATATAAAATACAAAAAATGCATAAGAATAAAACAGACATCTTTATATTTGATTGTTGTTTTCAGCCCTTGTTTATTCTCATATGGAATAGTGACCTGTTTACATTTCACTTGTTGAATATTATTGTTTGTAGTGCAATAAACCTGTGATCACACAGTAGAGTGAAATCAGGTTTTTACAAAAGCTGACAAAAAAAAAAAAAAAGAAGGATAGGGATTGAGGAAAGGAGAATGAGGAGGAGAGCATTATGGCCATATACTTAGAGTTGATTCTATAAAATACAAGAAATCTGTTCTGTTTAACTAATAAAAATTAAAAAGAAAAATAAAAAAAAAAAACAGAAATAGCTCAGGGTTTAGTGTGAGGAATAGATATTCTCTCTTAAGCATCTAGTTTGTCTTTAGTGGGAACTGAGAATGCTATAGCTGATAGTAATCCACTGATTTACTGTTCAGATGATCAGACTCACTCTTTACTTCTTCTCCAGTATTACTAAGCTAGCTAGGCCTTTAGTATACTTATCTCTTTTTTCCCAGGAACTTTAGTTTCCCAATGTTATTTATTTACTAGTTTCATCTTTTATATATTTTAAAAAATCCTTCAGAAAATTTACTTTAAATATACTTTAGGTATTATTTATCTATTTCTGTGTAAGAAATAAAAAAAAGTCCAGAAAACCCAAAAACTAGAAAACAACCAAAAAAAAAAAAAAAACCCAAAAACCTCAGTAGGTTAAAACAACAAACATTACCTCACTGTTTCCATGCCAGAAATCCAAACCTGGACCATGCATGAAGCTCCAATTAAAAGCCAATTACAATTTCATAAATGCTCAGATGGAGATGATGTCTCCCAACCCCTTGAACAGGGTTGTAGGCATGACCAGTTTTTCACATTTTGTAGGGGGTACTGGTGGTGCTGGTTTCCTCTCCAGTCTCTTATGACACAGAAAATTTCATCTCCATTGGACGATTTGCAACATGCCGGCTGATATCCTCTGTCAAACAGTGGGAGAACAAGAGAGGAAAAGTTCAAGCAAAATTTCAACTTTTTTAATTTAAAATATTTATTTATATAAATGGAACAAGTTTCATGTATCTCTTACATACAGTTTTAAGAACATAATGACATTTCCTACCTCATCTTCCCGCCTTCCCTTCCTCCCACCCTTCCTTTCACTTCCTTTCTTATTTTTCTTTTAATTTTTGCAGTAATACACTGTTTTTTCTATGAGAACAAGTTTTACCATTAATTGAAAAAGCACCCAATGAAACAGCAATGAAGTTAGGCACGTAAGCTTATCTAAAACTTATGAGACATAAGAATAGGCTACTTTTATATATAATTATATATATTATATATTATATATATTTATATATATTATATATATAATTTTATATATATTTTATATATATAATTTATATCTAAGGGGAAACCATTGCATGAGAGTATGAATACCAGGAGATGGAGATCACTGGAATAATTTCAGAGGCTTCTTACTTCGGATTATTTTCAACATGCTTTTTAATCAAAAGCACAGAAATTATATGTATACATGTTTGAAAGTTCAGCTACTATTTTAAGTATCATTCTAAGTAGCAATAAACATGAAGAGACATCCCAAGATATGATTTTTATGAAGGTGGATCATCTTCATATCTCTAAATATCCCTAAAAATGAATTAGGTGTCCAGAAATTATTTAAATATGTGATATATAATTTTCATAAAGCCATTGAGCATGTAAACTGTGTAACTGATAAAAATAAAGTAGGCCATGTGACCAGCATTGAGGTTCAGCTGGTTAAGCACTGCTTGTGACAATGGCATCCCATATCATAGTACCGGTTGAGTCCCAGCTGCTCCGCTTCCAATAGAGCTCCCGGCTATGCCCTTGCATAATAAAACGGGAGATGATTTGGTTACTTGACTCTACCACCAAAATGGGAGACTAGGATAAAGTTTCTGGCTCCAGGTTTCAACCTGGTCCAACTGTGGCTGTTGCAAAACATTTGCAGAATGAACTAGCAGATGAAAGTTTTCTGTCTCTCCCTCTCTTTCTTTCTCTCTCTCTCTCGTGTGTGTGTGTGTGTGTGTGTGTGTGTGTTTCTCCCCTTCTCTCTGTCACTCTGCCTTTCAAATAAATAAATAAATCTTCAAAAATAAAAGGGTCTCAAAAACAATATGATTGCAAGTATCTAAGACTCTGATGGTCTTATTTTTGATGTAAGCTTGAGATCTGATGCTAATGCATTATAATATGATAATGTTTAAACTCTCATATTTTTTGCAGAATGGTCATTATAATATTTTTATAATATTTTATAGATTGTTACTCACTTAATATTATTAGGTATCACTTATAACAGAGTGCCTGATATTATTTATTTTTCTAAATCATATTTTATAATTAAAATGGAACACCTGTGGAGACATACACTTTTAGTTTCTTAAATTAAAACTTTATTTTTTATCTAAATAAATTTATTTTATTTTTTAAAATTGTATTTAAGGTATACAAACTTCATGCATTTCACATATGCAAATTTAGGAACATAGTGATTCTTCCCACTGTACCCTCCCTCCCACCCACACTCCCATACTTCTTCCTCCCTCTCCTATTCCCATTCTTATTTTTTACAAAGATCTATTTTCAGTGAGCTTTATACTCATAAGATTAACTCTACACTAAGTAAGCAGTTCTACAAATTGTATTATGAAAAAAAAATTACTATTCAACAGTTGAGAAGAGGTCTGTTCAAAATAATCACATCTTAAAGTGCCAATTTCATTTTTATAGATTACCTTTTAGGTACTCTGTTGGTTATCACAGGTCAGGGAGAACATATGGTATGTGTCTTTTTGGGACTGACTTATTTCACTAAGTATAATAGTTTTACAGTTGCATCCATTCTGTTGCAATTGACAGGATTTCATTTTTTTTAACCACTGAATAGTACCTCATAGTGTACATATCCCGTAATTTCTTTACCCAATCTTCAGTTGATGGGCATCTAGGTTGATTCCATATCTTAGCTATTGTGAATTGAGCTGCAATAAATGTGGGGGTACAAATCACTCTTTCATATACTGATTTCATTTCCTTTGGGTAAATTCCCAGCAGTGGGATGGCTGGGTCATATGGAAGGTCTATATTCAGATTTCTGAGCTATCTCCATACTGTTTTAAACAGTGGCTGCACCAATTTTCATTCCCACCAAGAGTGTGTAATGGTAAATTTCCCTCACATCCTTGCAACAGACACATGAAAAATTGCTCAGAACCACTAACCATCAGAGAAGTGCAAATCAAAACCACAATGAGATTTCACCTTACCCCAGTAAAATGGCTGTTGTACAGAAGTTAACAAACAACAAACACAATCGAAATGTGGCAAAAAAGTTCTTTTTCTTTCTCATACACACACACACACACACACACACACCTCTAATTCACGTCTTGGCATCATGTTTATATAGAAAATAAGAACATAGTTAATTTCACTTGAATTAAAATATCTTACTTGAGTTAAAATATAACATGTGGTCATATCAGGATTCATTTCCTGAATTCATTAATACATTCTGTTTTACACTCTTTTGGAGTTGGAGGTAAATAATAGGAAAACTGAGTTCTACTCTGAACACTGTTGTACTTTAATACAATGTAGGAAAGACATACTGAAAATTAAAACTACTGATGCAAATCAAGAAATACACAATCAACAGTGGCATAAACTAGGCTTCTATCCATGCTCACTAAAATTATTAACTCATTAAAGAGTTGTATAGGCAGAAATATTTATGGAAGAACATAGCTCTCTTGAAAAGTTCAGATTAGATACAATTTGAGTAGTCACAGTGAAGAAACAAAAATGCTAAAGTAGGGAAACAGAATGAGCATGAAAAGGAAATAGTGAGAGACCTTAGTGGACAAATAGGCTTATTCCACAACTTTGTCTACCCTGGACCTCATTTTTGTTACCATATATCCTTTGAAGAGCAAGAACAAATATGAAAGACAACAGAAGGAACGAAATTTTAGCAAATCAACTAGGAGAGAAAGGCAAGGCCCTACTCAATGTAATAACTGATAATATTTATTTCATCAACAAGTGTTGAAAATAAAAGCATTGACAAATGTATTTATCATTTACTATAATTGTAATATTTAAGAAAACATTTTAAAGAGTTTTTTTCTATAAGAGTTTTTGCTGTCATTATAGAACAAAATTAATATTTTGATCTTCAGCTGCAAAAAAACAATGCTTTATTGGTTTCAGTTTAATGTCTATGGTAGTGATGGTTTCATTTTATAAAAATGAATGATTGAAAATCAGTATTATTCAAATATTGGCACCAAATAGATGATTTTTTTGTTTTATTTTGTCTGTGTATAGGAGTTATTTTATTTGTATTCATTTAATAATGCAATAAAATGCTCAATAATTAATGAATAAATAAGGAGAAATGGAGAAAAACAAAATCTTTTACTGTTTTCACATATTGTGAAGATTTATGTGTTTGAAGTCTACATACAACACCACAAGGATCAAAGAAGGGTAGGAGAGTAAAAGACAAGAAAGTAATTAGTGGCCAGCGCCGCAGCTCACTAGGCTAATCCTCCGCCTTGCGGTGCCAGCACACCGGATTCTACTCCTGGTCGGGGCGCCGGATTCTGTCCCAGTTGCCCCTCTTCCAGGCCAGCCCTCTGCTGTGGCCAGGGAGTACAGTGGAGGATGGCCCAAGTGCTTGGGCCCTGCACCCCATGGGAGACCAGGAGAAGCACCTGGCTCCTGGCTTCGGATCAGCGCGGTGCGCCGGCCGCAGCATGCCGGCCGTGGCGGCCATTGGAGGGTGAACCAACAGCAAAGGAAGACCTTTCTCTCTGTCTCTCTCTCTCTCACTGTCCACTCTGCCTGTCAAAAAAAAAAAAAAAAAGTAATTAGTGACAATTATTTCTGGTGGGGGTTGTTTTCAACTGGAAGAGGAGACATATCTTCTTTCTTATGTGTTACTTCTCAGTTTTAAGACTTAATTTACTAAACTGGTCATAGATGGCATATATTTAGAGGTTTCCTTTGTTTTTAAGATTTACTTATTTGTTTTAAAGGCAGAGTTTCAGAGAGAGGGGGACATAAAGAGAGATTTTTCCATCCATTGGTTCATTTTCCATATGGCTGCAAAGGCCACACCTTGGCAGGCAGAAGCCAAGAGCCAGGAGTTTTTTTCAGGTTCGCCTTGTGTGTGCAGGGGCCCAAGGACTTGGACCATCCTCAGCTGCTTTCCCAGGCACATTTTCAGAGAGCTGTATCAGAAGTGGAATAGCATGGACTCAAACCAATACCTATATGGGTTGCTGGTCACTAGAGACAATCTTTTTTTTTTGACAGACAGATTTAGACAGTGAGAGAAAGAGACAGAGAGAAAGGTCTTCCTTCCATTGGTTCAATCCCTAAATGACTGCTATGGTTGGTGCTGCGCTGATCCAAAGCCAGGAGGAGTCAGGTGCTTCCTCCTGGTCTCCGATGCGGGTGCAGGACCCAAGCACTTGGGCCATCCTCCACTGCCTTCCAGGGCCACAGCAGAGAGCTGGACTGGAAGGAGAGCAACAGGGACTAGAACCCAGCGCTCATATGGGATGCTGGCACCGCAGTTAACCAAGTGAACCAGGGTGCCGGCCCTACAATATTATTTTTAAATGTTCAGTGTGTTATTTTTAATTATTTCTGTCATTTCTGTCTACAAAGGCATGCACATGAAGTATAATATTAAAGAAATATTTTTTAAATTTATTGAAGTATATGAGTTTCATGTATTTCATATATACAGATTTAGTAGCATAATGATTCCTCCCTCCCTCCCAACCATGTTCCTAAAATTCTGCCTCCTCCCTCTCTCATTCCCAATCTTAACTTTTACATGGAGGTATTTTCAGTTTACTTAATGATCAGAAGTTTTACCCTACATGAAGTAAAAGAGTTCAAAAACCAGTATGAAGAGAAAAACCATTATTTGTCCACCAGGAAGACAAGGGCTGTAAACAATCATTGAATCTCAAAATGTCCATTGCACTCCAATACATTATATTTTAGGTAATCTAATAGTTACCTCAGATTAGGGAAAAATATAGTATTTGTCTTTTTGGGACTGGCTTATTTCACTACAAATAATGGTTTCCAGTTGTGTCCATTTTGTTGCAAAAGATAAAATTTCACTTTTTTTCTCTTTTTATGGCTGAATAGTACTCAAAAGTGTATATATGCCACACTTTCTTTATCCATTCTTCATGTGATGGACATCCAGGTTGATTCCATACTTTAGTATTCTGAACTGAGCTTCAATGAATATCAGGGTACAGATCATTCTTTGATATATTGATTTCTTTTGGTTTGGGTAAATTCCCAGCAGTGGAATCACTTGATCAAATGGTATACCTATATTCAGATTTCTGAAGTATCTCCATACTGTCTTCCACAGTGTCTGGAACAGTTTACATTCCCACCAGTGGTGGATTAGTGTACTTTTTTCCCACATCCTCACCAGCATTTGTTGTTTGTTGATTTCTGTATGAAAGCCATGCTAACAGGAGTGAGGTGAAACCTCATTGTGGTTTTGATTCGCATTTCCCTGATGGCTAGCGATTCTGAGCATTTTCTCAAGTGTTTGTTGGCCATTTGAATTTTCTCTTTTGAAAAACATCTGTTCAAGTCTTTTGCCCATTTCTTCACTGGACTGTTTGTTTTGTTGTTGAATTTCTTGAGATTTTTATAGATTCTGGATAGTAACCTTGTATCAGTTGCATAGTTTGCAGATATTTTCTCTCATTCTGCTAATTGCCTGTTCAATTTGCAGGGTATTTCTTTTGCAGTGCAGAAGCTTCCAGGATTGATGTAATCCCTTTTGTCAATTTTGGCTTTGATTCCAAGTGCTTCTAGGGTCTTCTCCAAGAAGTATTTGCCGGTGCATAGGTCTTGTAGAGTTTTCCCAATATTCTCTAGTAATTTGGTGGTATCAGGTCACAGATTTAGATCTTTGACCTATTCTGAATTGATTTTTTTGTAAAGTGTAATGTACAGGTCTAGTTTTATACTTATGCATGTGGAGATCCAGTTTTCCCAGCACCATTTGTTGAAGAGATTGTCCTTGCTCCATGGATTGATTTTAGTTCCCTTGTCAAAAATAAGTTGGCTGCAAATGCATGGGTTGATTTCTGGAATTTATATTCTGTTTCATTGGTCTACATATTCATTTGTTCCAGTACTAGGCTGTTAACACCCAAATGTAGCAAGACAAATCTCTTTTTGCTAACAGAAGGAGGGGATGGTCACCTCTGTGGTGTGGTCATACCCTCATCTCCTCTCATCCAAGGTGTTCAATGCTTGGATTTTAGCCTGTTGGGGGTGCAAGAGTCATATGTGCTGTTGTATGAACCACACAAATGATTTGCACAGTCTGAACTGCAGGCACAGATGCTGCTTCAATGACCTGCCTCGGGCAACCAGGGATCTCTGAGCACGTGAGGCTGCATACAGTGATTGTCCAGAGACCCAGATATACCCTGAATCCTCTTGTGTAGCCACCATATCCTCACAGTCTCAGCATATAAGGCTTCCACATTAGCTGGGTGCAGATGTTCCACTCTGCCCCGCCAGCCTGTCTGGTCCACAGAGAGGCAAATGTTCCCTTAGCCAGTTGTCCATATGTGTTCTGCCTTGGCGGCTTGAGCCACAAAGCCTGTGGTATGTTGGGAGGCTGGGGGCACCTCACAGTCCCACATGAGTGCTCAGTGCCCTGTCTATCCTCCTAGCCAGACTCAAAGTCAATGGGGACCATGGATTTTCCCCACTGCTAGAATCTCTGGATCACATGCATACACACGAGCTGCTGGCCAAATGTTGCAAGTACTGCTGAGAAGATGGCGTCCTGTCTCAGCTAGTTGCTGTATGTGTGCACAAGAGCTTCCACAGCTGCTGCCCAATCCCAAAACGGTGCTGGCCCTTTCAGCCAGGTGGCTGGCACTGTTGTGTGGGGTATGGGGTGAGAGAAATGTGCCTCTTTTACTTCTACTGTGTCTATGGTTACCCGCCAGCCCCTAAGGCTCCAGGCTGGGCACATGCCACACTGTCCCTCCGGTTATATCACCACAGGCTGCTGCAGTTTGGTCTCACTTCTGTCTCCAAGCTGCCACCTGCTGCAGTTCTTGGCTGCTTAATGTGTTGTGTCCGTGTTGCTGCTGCAAGTCCACACTTTCCACATAGGTCCAGAGCATTACTCTTCCTTACTTGGGATTTCCACTGCAGTTTTCTAATTCTCCCCTGAGAGTGTACCATATCCAACTTTTTTTTTTTTTTTTTTTACTGTTTATCCCTAGCCTAGTACAGTAGATTTTTCCCTATTCCACCATCTTGGAATCTGAACAATATTAAAGAAATATAAGGAGAATAATATTCATTCTGTATGGTCAGGGTTAAGAGATAATTGTACTCTTTCAGACTTAAAGCATAAATCACCAAATGTACTTTCTAAGGAATTAAATTCTAATGCAATTATGAGTAAAAAATTGGGCTAGTTTTTGTCTAGAAAACTTACCCTCTTATCACATCAAAAGGAAAGGGAATTATGTTTTTAAAAATTAAAAAAATCATGGCATTAATATTCAACTCTCACAACGTTACCCATCCAATTTATAAAAACCTGCCTGAGAGATACTTTCCATGTCACAAGTTATAATCCTGGTAATGATTGTTTCTGTGGGGTTCAAATTCATATTCAGACAATATAATATGTGTTTACATGTCAAAACTTATAACTGAAGTAAGTGTTAATTTCAGAACACACCAAATAGTCTATATTTTTCCAACTACACAGTTGGAACGCTTTTGGGTATTTTGAGAAAAATAAAACTAAAAGCTTGAAAAACAATGAAATAATCTGTTATTCAACCATAACAATTTTAATTATATTGCATATTGATGTCAATATATATATCTATGAGTATTCATAGATATTAAAAAGAGGTATATAATAACTTTTCTCATCTTCATACATGAATTTTTGTTACTTTCATAGGCTGATAGTGGCATCTAGTTGTTTTATTAAGTTTAAGTTCTTTTAATAGTGTGAATGTGTAATTCCTCATCCTCAGGCTTACGAGTCCTTTGTTTCTTAAGTTATTTATGCAATACTTTCATTTGTCAACTTTGATTTTTGATTTTTAAGTACTTTCTTTTTCATTTATAAAAATGCTTTTGTAATACCAAGGATATTGCACTAGAGATTAATTTTAGAAGCAACCATAGCTAATATATACTGAAATTTTACATAATTTGCACTGTTTCTGCTTTCAGTATCAAAGTAAGCCTTAAATTCAGTGACATAAAATTATCATTATTGTTGTTCATACTTTTGTGAATCAGGAATTCAAAAGGAATCGGCTGCATGACCCACATGGAATTGGCATGGAGCATGAAGTTGGAGAAGCTACCTCAAATTGATTTCTGCAATCATATACTGACACCCCAATGCTCCTTGGTTTCTATATTTTCCACATGATGTTGCTTTTCCAATTCTTCTCCATAGTCATGGGCTTTGCACAGTACAATGGCAGAGTCATCAAATATAGGACAGTAGTCACATAAATTACAGTAGTCATTTATGATAGCTTATGTTCCCTAAACTAATATTTCAAAACCAACAATTGCAAGTTATCACATTCTACTGGTGGAATATAAAGTTGTATAACCACTCCGAAGAAACGCGCTAGCAGTCTCTTATAAAACTAAGCATGCAATTGCCATACAACTCAATACCAGTACTCTTGAACATTTAACTTAGAGAAACAAAATTTACATTCACACAAAATCTATATACAACTGATCTTACAGCTTTATTTATAATATTGAAGCACTGGATATAACCCAGTTAAACTGTGGTACATTTGTGCCATGGGAAGTTCTTCAGTAATATAAAGGAATAAATTATTGAAATGCGATGCAAAAACGTTGAAAAATCTCCAGAGAATTATGCTGTGTGAAAAAAGCCAGTAACAAAAGGTCATATAGCATAGGATTCAATTTACAAAACCTTCTTAGACTGTCAATTACAGAAATGAAGATCAGGGGTTAGATATGGGGTGAGGAGATAGAGGAAGTGAATATGATTAGAATGAAGTGACAGGAGGGATCATTGTGATGCAGAATTATTCTGTGTCTTGATCGTGATAGGAGATATACAAACTTGAACATGTTTTAAAATGATGTAGAATCAAATACATATGTATGTAAATACACCAGGACATGTAAAACTGGGGAAACTAAATGAGATCAGTGGATTTTGTCAATGTCGATATCCTGGTTGTGGCACTGCTGTGGAAAAGCTGCAGTAGGATACAATAAATTTCTTTGTACCATGTCTTAAAACTTTACAGGATTCTGTAATTATTTCTTAAAAAGTAAGTTAATAAACTAAAGCCAACAAATACAAGTGTGCTAATATTTTAAGACAGTGTACCTTGTTGTCAGAGATAATAAAAATATATTTCTTGTCATCCCTTACATTCAACAATCAATTGGTTGCTTTAGAATTAAAAAGGCATAAAATTTATAAAAATTACAAGAAAAGAAGATATGAATACTCCAAAATATGGATTGTATACTTAAATAAAATTCAAATTTCAAAAGCAAATTATTAACATTAATAGGCTTAATACATTTGCCACATATGAGGTCAATATATAAAAATCTAATACATTTTACAAACCAGCAAGAGACAATTAGAATGTACAAGGGTGGCTGAACAGTTTATGAAAATGGAATTACAATATTTGTTTTTGGTGCAAAAATTCTTTGAAATTTGTGCACAATTTTTCATGATACAATTTTCCATGACCTCTTTTTTAAACATATTTATTTATTTGAAAGGCAGAGTGATGGAGAAAAGGAAAGAGAGAGAAATAGATCTTCCATCTGCTGGTTCACTCCCCAAATGACTTCATGGGGCAGAACTGCATCAAGCTGAATCCAAAAGTCTTGAACTATATTTAGGTCTCCCACGTCGGTGCAGTGACCCAAACACTTGGGCCATGTTCTTCTACTTTCCCAGATGCATTAACAGGGATCTGGATCAGAAGTGGAATCAGCTCCATCATTGGATGCCAGTGTCACAAGTGCATTCTAACCTGCATCATCACAATGCAGACCTTTCCATCAACTTTTTGAAGACCCTTATTTATTGAAAAAACATTAAGAGTAAATATGCCAATTTCACAAAAAAACTCTAAAAATAATGTGAATCTAAAAAGATTTGAAATGCATGTAACAGTTTTGAATGGAAATTGATAATATATGGAGAACACCTAAAATCAGTAAAGAAATGGTAAACATTGTAACAGAAAGGTGGACAAAGGGAAAAGCATCTCATCAAAAATAAAAAACTGATAGATCTATAACCAATTAGAAAAAATGGACAATCTCATGGCTTATCAGAAAAGTGCAAATTAAAACTATAACTTATAACATTGCACATCTACTACACTTCTTAGCAAGGGCTTGAGCTACAGAAAATTTTGTACACTACTAATGTATTCTTATCATGCTATATAGACTTATGGAATACTATTTGAAGGCTAAGTTACTACAAGCAACTTGGAAAACATTAGGATTGATCTGGCAAATCAGAAGATATGTGGACACTCAGGACTTACAATTTCCTTTCCAGTTATGCACCCTGCAGATTTTCTTCAATATATTATTCCTTCAGTGGCTCTCATTGCTTTGATACTTACTGGCATTTAGAAGTGGTCCATTTCTGGCATGTATTTAGAATCCAGACAATGTCTTACAGTGATATTTTGGGTATAAGCGTGGTGTATATTTGCAGAATGAAGAAGTCATATCCTGAGCATAGAGTTCTTAAGTAGATTTAAGATAGAATATGTATGGAAAATGAAAATCAGGAATGAAAATAGATTTCCTTAAAAGTATACTTATGAAAGACTTGAAAATTATTTCATTTATATGAAATATGCTAATTTCCTCTTTAAAAATAAATATTCCAGAACAGGCTCTGTGGCATAGCAGGTTAAGCCACTGCCTACAGCGCTGGTTCAAGTCTTGGCTGTTCCTAGGAAAGCAACGGAGGGTAGCCCAAGTACTTTGAGTCCCTGCACCCACATGGGAGACCTGGAAGGAGCTCTTGGCACCTGGTTTTGACCTGGCCCAACCTGGGCTCTTTTGGCTGTTTAAGGAGTGAACCAGCAGAAGGAAGACTTCCTCTGACTCTTCCTCTCTCATGCTCTGTAACTATTCCTTTCAAAGAAATAAAATAAATCTTAAATAAATAAATAAATATTCTAAAGTATTCTAAATATTCTAAATAAATATTCTAAAGTATTCTAAAGTGGCTTCTTGTTAATATATATATGCACATATATATACAGATTTATTTATCTATAATATATATTTGAAAAACAGGGACAGGGACAGAGAGACAGAAAGAGAGAGCTTCCATTTGCAGGTTCATTCCTTAGAGGAGTGCAACATCCAGAACTAGAAAGTCAAAGGTAGACACAGGGAATGCAATCCTAGTCTCGTACCTTACTCACTGGAACCTGCCCAGTTCCTTCTTCCATTATCACTGCTTCCCAGGATTTGTATTAATGAGAAGCTGGAATCAGGAGTCAGAGCTGGCAACTGAACCAGGTTCTCTAGTATGGGATGCTGGTGTCTTTAAATGCAGCTTAATTGCAAGGCCAAATGGTACACCCAGCTCCAACACCACCACCCACTGACTTCTTTTTTTTTATTTTTTTAAAGATTTTATTTATTTATTTATTTGACAAGTAGAGTTACAGACAGTGAGAAAGAGAGAGACAGAGAGAAAGGTCTTCCTTCTGTTGGTTCACTCCCCAAATGGCCACAACAGCTGGAGCTGTGCCAATCTGGAGCCAGGAGCCAGGTGCTTCCTCCTGGTCTCCCATGTGGCCTCAGGGGCCCAAGCACTTGAGCCATCCTCCACTGCTATCCCAGGCCGTAACAGAGAGCTGGACTGGAAAAGGAGCAGCTGGGACTAGAACCAGCGCCCATATGGGATGCTGGCGCCACAGGCAGAGGATTAACCCATAGCGCCTCGGCGCCATCCCCATGATGATCACTGACTTCTTAGATATTAGATATCCTTTTTTTTCTTCCCTACCAAAGTGGCATGAGCTCCTTAATGGTTCAGCAGCAACCATTGACCTAGATGTCTCAATTGTATAACTAATCTATTATATGTCCATATGCACTGGAGAACCTCTCTTCCTCCTTCTAGACTTGGGGAAGTTTTTTTTTTTTTCTTTTAACTTTTATTTAATGAATATAAATTTCCAAAGTACGATTTATGGATTACAATGGCTTCGCCCCCATACCGTCCCTCCCACCCACAACCCTACCCTTTCCCACTCCCTCTCCCCTTCCATTCACATCAAGATTCATTTTCGATTATCTTAATATACAGAAGATCAGCTTAGTATACATTAAGTAAGGATTTCAACAGTTTGCTCCCACACAGAAACATAAAGTGAAAAATAATAGATGATTTTTTTAAATGATGATGAAATCAGATCAGACCTATGGTCTTGTTTAATCCCAGTGAGAGTCAAGTTGGGAGTTGATAATTTCTTTTCTTTTTTTTTTTTTTTTTTACAGAAGATCAGTTTAGTATACATTAAGTAAAGATTTTAACAGTTTGCACCCCCATAGAAACACAAAGTGAAATATATTGTTTGAGTACTCGTTATAGCATTAAATCTCAATGCACAGCACATTAAGGACAGAGATCCTACATGAGGAGTAAGTGCACAGTGACTCCTGTTGTTGACTTTACCAATTGACACTCCTGTTTATGGCATCAGTAATCTCCCTATGCTCCAGTCATGAGTTTCCAAGGCTATGGAAGCCCTCTGAGTTCTCTGATTCTTATCTTGTTTAGACAAGGTCATAGTTAAAGTGGAGGTTCTCTCCTCTCTTCAGAGAAAGGTACCTCCTTCTTTGAAGACCTGTTCTTTCCACTGGGATCTCACTCACAGAGATCTTTTGCCAGAGTGTCTTGGCTTTCCATGCCTGAAATACTCTCATGGGCTTTTCAGCCAGATCCGAATGCCTTTAGGACTGATTCTGAGGCCAGAGTGCTATTTAGGACATCTGCCATTCTATGTGAGTCTGTTGAGTATCTCACTTCCCATGTTGGATCACTCTCCCCTTTATTTATTCTATCGGTTAGTGTTAGCAGGTACTAGACTTGTTTATGTGCTCCCTTTGACTCTTAGTCCTTTCATTATGATCAATTGTGAACTGAAATTGATCACTTGGAATAGTGAGATGGCATTGGTACATGCCACCTTGATGGGATTGAATTGGAATCCCCTGGTATGTTTCTAACTCTACCATTTGGGGCAAGTCAGCTTGAGCATGTCCCAAATTATACATCTCTTCCCTCTCTTATTCCCACTCTTATGTTTAACAGGGATCACATTTCAGTTAATTTTCAACACTTAAGAATAACTGTGTAGGCCGGCGCCGTGGCTTAATAGGCTAATCCTCCACCTTGCGGCGCCGGCACACCGGGTTCTAGTCCCGGTCGGGGCGCCGGATTCTGTCCCGGTTGCCCCTATTCCAGGCCAGCTCTCTGCTATGGCCCGGGAGTGCAGTGGAGGATGGCCTAGGTGCTTGGGCCCTGCACCCCATGGGAGACCAGGAAAAGCACCTGGCTCCTGGCTCCTGCCATCGGATCAGCGCGGTGCGCCGGCTGCAGCGGTGGCTATTGGAGGGTGAACCAACGGCAAAGGAAGACCTTTCTCTCTGTCTCTCTCTTTCACTGTCCACTCTGCCTGTCAAAAAAAAAAAAAGAATAACTGTGTAATAATTACAGAATTAAACCAGTCATATTAAGTAGAACAGACAAAAAAACTACTAAGAGGGATAATGTATTAAGTTGTTCATTAACAGTCAGGGCTATGCTGATCAAGTCACCGTTTCCCATAGTGTCCATTTCACTTCAGGAGGTTTCCTTTTTGGTGTTCAATCAGTTGTCACCGATCAGAGAGAACATATGTATTTGTCCCTTTGGGATTGGCTTATTTCACTCAGCATGATGTGTTCCAGATTCCTCCATTTTTTTTTTTTTTTTTGTAAGACCTATCAAGGCAAATACTGTGAAAGGAGAGAGACAAGTAGACTGAGAGTCCATTGGACTCTCAAGTTCAGTTACTCTCTAAAAACCTAGTTCTGTCAACAATAAAGTTCATCATTTGGTCTGCATCTATTCAGCTCCACATCCATCTCTCAACTGTATCTGAAATTCAGAGGTAAAGAAAGTGTTCCCTCTAAGATCAACATCTTATCTTTTCATAATATCAAATGGGGCTTAGTTAATTCTTTCATTGAAAAAGCACCTTGTGAATTAACAAACACCTAGGAAAGCATAAAATATTCTTCCTGTCTTCCATAATTTTAGATTCAAATTTATGTAGGCAGAGCCCATACCCTCGCCCATAACTCCTCTCTCTGAAACAGTGTGTTTCCCAAAAATAAATGCAATTACTTATCAAAAACTTGGTGCAAGAGGCCCACAGACATCCATATGGCTGGATTGCATTCTTATTTTATTCTTTTCACCATGTTAGCTGTCTTCCTTTTTTTTTTCTTTATACTTTAGGAAGACTACAACAGGAAAAGTTGTCCACCCACCTTTTGATCCCAGGAAGAATGATCTTTTTGAATTATTTTTCAGCTTTTTTACCATTTTCATGGCCATCACAACTATATTTTCTTCTATCTTAAAAGGGAAATTTAATTTTAATGAGTTTTTAAATATAACAGATGTGACCTCTCTACTCTGGAAAACTGACCCATTTTTGCCTAAAATTGCCAATTTTAGATTTCACTTCCATTGATATCTTTGAAGTTATAAAGAATCATACTGATGGAGTACTTCCAACCCTCCAGTCTTGACAACTGCATATGTTATTTTATTTGCTGCCACTTTATTCCAGGAGAAAAAATATCCTATTCTGTGATATCAGTTGACATCTAATAATACAAATACATTTAGCATGATAAATACATAGATGATCAGTAGGATCCAGGCCATGAGTAACTTAGGTGTCAATAAAAATTTACAGGTGATAAAGAATAGTTTGTATTTCAGTGACTCAAGCATACCTTTCTCAAATCATTATTTGCTTTTTCTAGTTTGTGAGGTTTCATTATAGCTCTAAATCCACAAGGCCATCTTTCCTTCTTTTATTATTTATTTATTTGAGAGGTAGAGTTACAGACAGAGAGAGGGAGAGACAGAGAGAAAGGTATTCCAACTGATGGTTCACTCCCCAAATGGCCTCAATGACTGTATTGAGCCGATCTAAAGGCAGCAGCCAAGGGGGTTCTTCCAGGTCTCCCACGTGTGTGCAAAGGCCCAAGCACTTGAGCCATCTTTTACTGTTTTTGCAGGCCACAGAAGACAGCTATGTTGGAAAAGAAGCAGCAGGGATATAAACTGGCGCTCATATGGGATGCTGTCACTGCAGGCAGTTAGCCACAGCACCAGCCCCGAGAAGTATATTTTTAAATTTTATATTGATTATGTTATTACCGTCTTTTGTTATTGATTTCTAGCTTATTTCTATTTCTATAGCAGAATATCATGTAAATAAATGTAATACCTTGTAATTGGTTTAAGCCTTAACAATTTTGGTTACCACACTATGTGCACATGAGAAAAATGATATCTGTTATTTGATGTAATGTGTTAAAGAGGTGAAAAAGCCCACGCTTTAGTTCCACTTTCCTACTAAGCCAAACTGCAAGCCCTTCAAGGCCATCTTCCTATCTCACTGTGATCCTCGTAGATTCTGCAAGGACTTCTCTCTCCTTGTGTTCATGCTCCATATGTCAACTTACCACCATGGCTGACATGGCTGACAGACTATGGTGGAGGAGTTATCAAAGACCACTTTCACATTCTTTCTTTTTTTTTTTTTTTCTTTTTGACAGGTAGACTTATAGACAGTTAGAAAGAGAGAGAGACAGATAGAAAGGTCTTACTTCCGTTGGTTCACTCCTCAAATGGCCTCCATGGCCCATCTGAAACCAGGAGCCAGGTGCTTCTTCCTGGTCTCTCACAAGGGTACAGGGGCCCAAACACTTGGGCCATCCTCCACTGCCCCCCTGGGCCACAGCAGAGAGCTGGACTGGAAGAGGAGCAGCCGGCACTAGAACCAGCGCCCATACGGGATGCCAGCACTGCAGGCAGAGGATTAACCAAGTGAGCCACAGCGCCGGCCCCTTACTTTCACATTCTACCTTCTACCAGTTCAAAAGCACCCCACCCCAAACAAACAAACAAACGGAAAATACAAAAAAGTCTCAGAGTAACCCTTGACTTGTGGATGAAATTTCCCTTACTTTTTGTAATTATAGAAGTGATGCATTAATATATATGTACATATATATACATATGTATGTATATATTTAAAGGCATTTCCCTCCTCAGCCTTTTTGTCTCCATCATATCATCCCTATTAAGAGTTTATGCCGGCTGGCGCCACAGCTCACTAGGCTAATCCTCCGCCTAGCGGCACCGGCACACCAGGTTCTAGTCCCAGTCGGGGTGCCGGATTCTGTCCTGGTTGCCCCTCTTCCAGGCCAGCTCTCTGCTGTGGCCAGTGAGTGCAGTGGAGGATGGCCCAAGTGCTTGGGCCCTGCACCCTATGGGAGACCAGGATAAGTACCTGGCTCCTGCCATCGGATCAGCGCGGTGCGTGGGCCGCAGTGCGCCGGCCGTGGCGGCCATTGGAGGGTGAACCAACGGCAAAGGAAGACCTTTCTCTCTCTCTCTCTCTCTCTCTCTCTCTGTCCACTCTGCCTGTCAAAAAAAAAAAAAAAAGTTTATGCCAGTTAGCAGTTTATTATGTGAGATTGTTGTATAAATTTTTAGCACATATAGAAGCATCTTGTAAGGTTTTTTTTTTTTTTTTTAAAATTGACTTAGATACACATTGGTATCGGTCCTTATAATTTTAGTTTTTAACAGCAACAGAGTACAACATCATGTAATGGAATAGTGGCATGATTTGCCCTCATCATATCTTCCTATGCCTTACTTACCCTTTTCCATCTCATTTGGAAAAATTTTGTGAATACCTTGAGGGATTTCCTTTTGTGTGGGTGGCTGAGGGTGAGGAGCTATCAGAGGACAAAGGTATGAAGAGGATACCCCAAGACTTGAATACTTTTTCCAAACATGAGAGACACTATCCATGAACCTAATTCCTGACTGTGGTTGGAGAAATATTTTAATTCCTGATCACTTCTTTGAAAGTCACATCTTCCTCAGAACATCCCATTCTCACCATGTGGCATAGTGATAAAACCACTCCCTGTGATACCTGCATCCCATATGGGCAGCTGTTCATGTCCTGGCCACTCCACTTCAGAACCATCTCTCTGCTAATGGCCTGGGAAAAGCAGCAGAAGGTGGTCCAAGTGCTTGGACCCATGCCATGGGTGAAGCTCCTGGTTCCTGGCTTCAGCTTGGCCCAGTGCTGGTTTTTGCAGCAATCTAGGGAGTGAACCAGCAGATAGAAGATCTCTCCCGATCCTTCTCTCTCTCCCCCTCCCCTCCCCTCCCCCTCCCCTTCCTCCTCCCTCTCTATTTGAGGCCATAGCTATGGTGTAGTGGCACCAGCACCTCCTATGGGCCTCAGTTGGAGTCTCAGCTACTCCACTTCTGCTCCCTTCTAATGGCCTGAGAAAGCAGTGGAAGATGGTTCTAGTGCTTGGGCCCCTGCACCCACATGGGAGACCCAGAGGAAGCTCCTGGCCCCTGACTTTGGATTGGCCCAGCCCTGACCATTGCAGTCATTTGGGGAGTGAATCATCTGATGGAATTCCTCTCTCTCTGCCACTCCCATCTGTAATGCTGACTCTTGAATAAATAAATAAATTTATGTCTTTAAAATTTTCCTCTCTCTCTCTCTCCCTCCACCTCTCTCTCTGAGTTTCAAAATAAATATAAATAAATCTAAAAGACAAAAGATCAGAAAACCAGAACCACATTCATGGATTCCCCAGCTAATCCCGTCAAGTCACCATGGACACTTAAAAAGAAATATATGAATGGAAAGAATAAGGAGATTGAATAGGGAATGAAGGTTTAGCTCTACTATGCACCTAATATCATTCCATCCTTACCACATCTTATGATATAGCTTTTTAATCGTCTTGTCTCTGGATATGTTATCCCTGCTACATTACATCATTTTCTGAAATAAAGGAAAATATTTTCTAAAAGTCAGATCTAAAAACACCTGTGTGGGGTGGATGAAGATCTCTCTCTCTCTCTCTCTCTCTCTCTCTCTCTCTCCCTCTCTTGTCTCTTCTCTCTAACTATATGTTTCAAGTAAATAAAACTTAAAAAAACCTGAAGTGATTCAGTGCGTCCTTCCATTCTACTAAGTGAAAACTTGCCCTATGTTAGATGAGATTACTGCAGTAACTTCAAAGATAACTCTAAATTCTTTATTTGTCTTCAGTTTTATTTGAAAGTGGAAAGCCAGGTTGAGAGAAACACAGAGATAGATGAAGAAAGATCTTTCATCTAGTAGTTTACATGCTCAAAACAGCCATGACTGGGCTAAGCCAAAGCCAGAATTCTGGAACTCAATCTGGCTCTCTCACATGGGTGGCGGAAACCTAAATACTTGAGCCAGCACCTGTTGCTTTGTAAGACACACTTTAGCAGGAAGCTAGGTGGAAAGTGGAGTATCTGGGACATGAACCAGGCACTCTGTTATGAGATATGTGTGTCCAAAGTGACAAGCTAGCCAAGCTGCACCAAGCACCCTCATAGATAAGTTTAAAGGATGTTCATCATGAGATAGCCAACAAATCGACCCTTATAATTTACTAAAGAATGCTTCGATTTCACCTGTGACAGGAAATAAGGGTTAATGTAGAATTTTATTACCAGAAATTGTCGTATGATAAAACCTATTAAATTGACAGAAGGGACAAGAAAACTGAGTCCCAGAGGTATTAAATATCATTTTTATGGTAACAGATACAGTTTATGATAAAATTCAAACTCCTTTGTGACTTCAAAATTTCCTCTGCCTACACCATGGTGGTAAACCAGAGCATCCACATGTACCCATGGATCTCATGAGATGAATTCAATAGAAACAATTGACTGCACTAAGCAGTAGTCCAGGGTAAAACTAGATCTGGGCAGGTGCCAAGGAGGAAGGTTGCCATTCCTTGTCTTCTGTGTTTATTGTTGAAAGAATAAACTGAGAAGACAAAGGTGAGAGGCTTATTTTAGATAATTCAGTCTGTTCTCACATATCTAGATTTAGTTTTTCATTTCTTTCTAAAAATATTTATTCATTTATCTGAAATCAGGATTGAGAGAGAGAGAGAGAGAGAGAGAGAGAGAGAGAGGTCCTCCATTCACTGATTCATTCCCCAGATGGCTGCATCAGCCACAACTGAGCCAGGCCAAAGCCAGGAGCCAGTAGCTTCATCCATGTCTCCCAAACGGGCAGCAGGGTCCCAGGAACTTGAGTCATGATCAGGGAACTGGATCAGAAGTAGAGCAACCGGGACACAAGAACCGTGGCTCACATGGGATGCCAGCATCCCAGGTGGCAGCTTTTTTTATTATTTTTTTATTATTTTTTTTATTATTTTTTGACAGGCAGAGTGGACAGTGAGAGAGAGAGACAGAGAGAAAGGTCTTCCTTTTGCCGTTGATTCACCCTCCAATGGCCGCCGCGGCTGGCGCGCTGCAGCCGGCGCACCGCGCTGATCCGATGGCAGGAGCCAGGATCCAGGTGCTTTTCCTGGTCTCCCATGGGGTGCAGGGCCCAAGCACCTGGGCCATCCTCCACTGCACTCCCTGGCCACAGCAGAGGGCTGGCCTGGAAGAGGGGCAACCGGGACAGAATCCGGTGCCCCAACCGGGACTAGAACCCCGTGTGCCGGCGCCGCTAGGCGGAGGATTAGCCTAGTGAGCCGCGGCGCCGGCTCCAGGTGGCAGCTTTTTATCTGCTATACATCAACAAGAACCCCAAGTTTTTCTTTTGATTAGCTTTACCTATAATGGAGAAAAAACAAAAGGCATACCTAGTGGCAGTTACTTAGAAATATTTAGGGACTCAATAGCCTTAAGGATGTGCTTGTACATTTAACTCAATAAATTAAGTAAAGAAGGAACAACATTTTTAAAAAAGTTCCATTATGACAAGTAACTGAAGAAAATTATTACTGTGTTGTGAAAATTATGGATAGCGACAAAATGATCTTTTTGTCAAAATTTAGTTGTTATTATCTATTTTTTTTTTTTTTTTTGACAGGCAGAGTGGACAGTGAGAGAGAGAGACAGAGAGAAAGGTCTTTCTTTGCTGTTGGTTCACCCTCCAATGGCCGCTGCAGCCGGCGTGCTGCGGCCCACGCACCGCGCTGATCCGATGGCAGGAGCCAGGTACTTATCCTGGTCTCCCATGCGGGTGCAGGGCCCAAGCACTTGGGCCATCCTCCACTGCACTCCCTGGCCACAGCAGAGAGTTGGCCTGGAAGGGGGGCAACCGGGACAGAATTCAGCGCCCCGACCGGGACTAGAACCCGGTGTGCTGGTGCCGCTAGGTGGAGGATTAGCCTATTGAGCCGCGGTGCCGTCCTATTATTACCTATTTTTAATACTACATGATTGCAATTTAAATTGAAGAGTTTTAGCTTAAAATGATTAACTTGAAATCTGGTACAGGTTTTTTTTTTTTATCATCTGTCTGTATAAAGTGATTTACAAACATTTAAGTTGTAGAGTTAGACTGTGGAAATGGCAGTTTTCATGCTGTGTAATACTTTTCGTCTAATGAAATCTTCCCATAGTGCCAGGATAGTCCAGTTTTCTGGTCTGTTTCAACCATAGGATATGCAGTGTCTTTGTGTTGCAGATCAAAAACAAAAGGGAAAGCCTGGTGGTATTATTTTCAGAAGTGTTAGTGCAGGCTTATTTTCCCATAATAATGGAGTCCAGGTAGCTGGCAGAAGCATTACAAAGTGTCAACTCCTCAGTGTAGCTGCACAGTTTAGATTCAGCAATGTTTCACATCTCTGTTGTGCAGCTCCATGCTCACAGAGATGGATTCCAGACCACACTCTGTGTTAGAATGGCATTAAAAGTAAAATGAGAGAACTCTTCACCTACCCACTGATGTTTTTTGTGCTCTACAGGGAAGCACAAACCCAGGTTCAAGTTGCTGAAAACAAACAATTAGAAATCAAATCAAAACCTATTTGGCTTCACAATTGAATGCTGGGATGCAATAGGAATCGTAACAATGCAAAGTAATAGCCTGCCGAATGCAATGAATATGGCTTAATAAGTTTAGACCATAGCAAGACTCAGATAAAATTAAAAAGTAATGTAAGGCTCCTCAGTATGCTCCATGGAATTAGTATTCTGAAACATGCGCCTACACACCATGCACAAGGAGGATGGTTGGTTTCATTTACAGAATCTGCCTACATTCACTAGCGCTAATGTGTGAAAACGTATTGTAGGCTGGTCTATAAAAGCACACCAAATTTTCATTATGTTTCAGTCAAAAAGTGCTTGTTTTGCAGGATGGAGTCTGTGTCAATAAAATGGATTGGGGTGTCACTTAAACCAAGTGACGTACTAATCTTCTAGAGGCCTCTGTCCTTAATCTCTGCAGGACATGAGTCACTTTAGAAGCAGGAGCTGTTCTCACAGGTAGCAACTATTGAGTTCTTTAATGTAAATTCAAAAGCCAAGCTTATCACTGTGTTTCAGAAATTGCTTCAATGTGGTTACTGTCTGTGAAAAAAAAAAAATTCCCCTCTTCCCCCCAAATCCATGGGCAATTTCCGAATTTCTACAGTGCCTGGGAGCAGCTTTTAATTATAAAGAAATTGGTTTTGGTGATAGCTGCCCTGTGACCAATTGGATTAGAGGCATTTCTTCTGGCTATTATTAAGGTAACTTGACTGTTGCCCTTATATAGTTAGGCATGATCAAAATATTCAGCAGAGCAGTGTCTCAATGCAGCATTTTAAGACCCATACCCTAAGATGTTTGGAATTAAAGCTCAATAGCTCAATATTTTATAGCAAAAGAGCAGCATAATGGGATTGGGATGAAAAATTCTTTAGTTTATAGAGGAAGTTACAAAATATATGGAAAATCACTCTGATTACCTTTCTAATATGTTAAAATCATATTTATTATATCATAAGGAAGCTAGGAGAGCCCAAAGCAAACCTACAAAACTTCTCCTGGGACAAAGAACTAAATTGGTTAGCAATAAAATCCTTTACATACAAAGTTAACTGGAAGTCCCTATTCCATAATCCTTTTATTTTTTCAATTCCCAGTAGTATACATTTTTCTGCACACATGCTTTAAACAGAATAAATGCAATCAGTACTAGAAATAATGATCTCTAGTATAACACTTCCCACAAGAGAATAAGAGGGTCCCATCCATTATTCTATCTATTATTAAATGATACTTTGTTGATAAATACACACATGAAATTTTGAAAGCATGCCCTCAATTCAAATGAAAATCACTGTCATATAAAGATGTTATCAACAAAATCAAGTGATCAAATATTCTGTCACCTCTGAGAGCAAGGCAATAGAAATAAGTAATGAAGTTAATGAGTATGCTTGCTTTAAAGGATATTTTCTTTCATTTGGAATTAATAAAGATGTTTCTGTTCATTTAAACATCTATTTTATTTTATTTTATTTAAAGATTTATTTTATTAATTTGAAAGTCATAGTTACACAGAGAGAGGAGAGGTAGAGAAGAGAGAGAGATGTCTTCCATCTGATGGTTCACTCCTCAGATGGGCCCAATGGCTGGACTATGCCGATCTGAAGCCAGGAGCCAGAAACCTCTTCCACGTCTCCCACTTGGGTGCAGGGGCTCAAGGACTTGGGCCACCTTCCATTGCTTCCCCAGGCCACAGAAGAGAGCTGGATTGGAAGAGGAGCACCCGGGACTAGAACCGGCGCCCACATGGGATGCCAGCACCGCAGGTGGAGGATTAACCTACTGCGCCACAGTGCCGGCCCCTTAAACATCCATTTTAAAAGCTTTGCAAAATATATTATTAGGAAATAAGTAAGTTGAGTCAAATTTTGTTTTTATTCAATGAATCCAGATCTTTCACAGACTTGTATTGTTGTTACAAAGATTTCTATTAAGTATTTACATGTAAACACTGAAGCATATTGAGCAATGACTTTCATATCAGCTTATTTTTATATTTAATGAGAAAATGATACAAATACTGTTGAATTACTCAATGAATATTGTGAACTCATATTAATGAAAACTTAGATTTATGGCAATAAATTTGTTTAATGATAATAATAAAATAGAGTTTAGTTTTACTTGTAAAAAGAAGTCAAGCTAAAATTTCTGGAATCATTGCCAAAGGATTAGTACTATCATACCCATAAAGCCAATGTGTCTTAGTGATGCTTTCAGAAAGAAATATTTTAAATTATTTTTGAAAGAATAATCAATACAGTTAAGAAGCATATGAATGGGACCAACACTGTTGTGTAGACAGGTAAGCCTGCACCTGTAGTGTCGGCATCCCATTTGGGTGCCAATTCAAGTCCTGTATCTCCTATTCAGATCTAGCTCCCTGCTAACGCTCTCATGAAAGTAGCATAAGATGATAGCCTAAGTGCTTGGGACCCTGTACCCATGTGGGAAACCTGCAAGAAGCTCCTGGCTCCTGGCTTTGGCCAGTCCAACCCCAGACACTGCAGTTGTTTGGGGAATGAACCAGCCTCTCTCTGCCTCTGCCTGTCCTTCTCTTCAACTCTGACTTTTTTAAAAAAAGGAAGTGTGTGAATTTTGTTGCTAGTATAATATTTAAGAAATAAATACAGTATTATAAATAATTGTAAATAAATGCTGTATTATACATTTTAAATATAATATTTGGATACATTAATGATCATTATGCTTAGAGCAATAAAAATGCAAGTATCTGTACGATACGTATTAATTGGCTTTGAACACTGAATAAATCTATATTGTTAGGGATACGCTTGTAAATGTGAAGGTACATCTTTCCCAGGAACTTACAAGTTAAAAAGAAAGAGTGAAAAGCATGTAATGTTAAAAAAGTAAAAACATGCTATCACAAGGCCTACAATTTATAGCAAAAATTATCATAGAGATGTCATTTACTTTTTGTTCATGAATGAACAGTGAATGTGTGTGTATGTCTATGTGTGTGTGTGTATCTTGCTTTTCTTGGCTGCTGCATCACAAAGGCCATAAAATGTAAGTAGCTCCAAATATGGCAGGGATATTCCAACCTCATATCAGGGATGCCATAGGAATTCAATAAAAGTATGTTTTTCAGAGCTTTGTTACAGAGTAAGTCTTGTCTACTCAAATCAATTAATTGCCAAGCATACATAGAAAGTACATTGTATTTTTGTTAATGCCTTAATACTCAAACATAAAGAGAAGAACGTGGTGTTAGAATTCTTCCTACTGTTATGTCTAGAAGTTAAAAGCACTTCAAAATATAAAACTTCAATTACTGCATTACTAAAGCATGAACAGAGCTATATATTCTGGAACGTTTTCTGATATTTTTGATTAATAAGTTATAACATAGATGAAAAAGTTATTGATTCTGATTCAACAAGACACATGTGAAGGCCATCTTGCAGAATTCCAGAATAACACTGGTCTTACTGTGAAGTAATTATTTCTAACTGATCATTTAATATTGTGTGCTATCATATTTAATATCTAGCTTAACTTACAATTTTAAATAGGTAAAATCTCAATATGATATAGAAAACTTAGAAACACAGTATACTATAAGAAAAGGAAAATTATAATTAATATAAAGGGGCAATTCTATAAATAAGAAACAACTATTCCTCATTTTCACATACATTTAATATACCAACTTACTTGTATGCCTCCAATTTAGATAAAATATAAAATTATTCCAGGTTTTATATAATTTAAGATGGAGATTTCTTGTTTTTACCAAGAAAAAATACAATGAACAGCATTATTACCCAGACTATTCCTTAGGTTAAGAGACCTTCAGTAAGAAAGATCTTTAACTGTTGATGTGCTGATATGTGATAGGCCGAAATATGACACTTCTTACAAAATGTGTGAGAATAATTATTTTTTCTTTTATATAGTTTCAAAAAACTAATTAATACACTTGCTTTATTAGAAAAGGAAATACTGCCCTGAATATGCCTAACCACTCCAATAATGAAGTTAAAATAATAAAAGAGGGGGCCAGCACCATGGCATGGTAGGTTAAGCATCCTCCTGCTGCTCTGATATCCTATATGGGCGTCAGTTCGAGTTATAACTGCTCCACTTCCAATCTAGCTCCCTGCTGATGGCCCAGGAAAGCAGTAGAAAAATAGCCCAAGTGCTTGGGCCCCTTCACCCATGTTGGAGACCTGGAAGAAGCTCCTGTCTCCTGGCTTGGGAATGGCCCAGCTTAAACCAGTGGATGGAACTCCTCTCTTTCTGGGTCTCCCTCCTCTATCTGCAACTCTTCCTGTCAAATAAATAAAGAAAAATCTTTAAAAAATAAAATAAATAAGGAGTGAGAGAAAAGAGAGAGAGAAATATTGAGGAATACCAAGATGACTGATTAGGGAAAAGAAATGCTGATTCTGATGAGGGGAATATAGCAGAAGTAAACCGGAGAATTTGCAGGAGAGATTCTACAGAAAGAACAGGGGCACTGTGGAGAAGCATGGAAAGTGTAGACTTGCAACATTGTGCAGGGACAGCACACACAACTCCTGCAGTCTGGGTCTGGAGGAGATGCCAGCTTCTGAGAGCAAGATTTAGGTAGATTGTGGCAACCTGTGCCACTGGTGGTATTGCATGAGGGAGAACTTTTAAGACCACACTGACTTTGAGTCAGGCCTGGAGCTCTATCAAGGGGCAGAAATCTTGCCTAATCTAGTGAAGGAAAAGCACATTCTTTTCTCCCCATCTTCCCAGCATGGATACCAGGAGACCAGCAGGGAGAATGTGCCATTGCAACTCAAGTAGATCTGTGTGATGAAAATTATAAACATTCGAGAAAGAAATGACAGAAGATGCCAGAAAATGGAAAAATCCTTCATATTCATGAATTCAAAGAATTAATATCAAAGTATCCATACTACTGAAAAGAATTTAGAGATTCAGTGCAATCCCACTTAAAATACCAAGGACATTCTCAAAACTAGGACAAAATGATGCTTAAATTGATACGGAAACACAAGAGACCTGAAGAGCTTAAGCAATCTTAAACAACAAAAATAAAGCCTATGGCATCACAATACCAGATTTCAACTCATATTACAGGACAGTTATAATCAAAAGAGCCTGGTACTAACACAAAAATAGACATGTAGACCAATGGAATAGAATAGAATTCCAGAAATCAATCTACACATCTATAAACAACTAGTCTTTGACAAATGAGATGAACTCAATCCCTGGAGAAAGGACAGTCTCTTCAACAAATGGTTTAATGGGAACATTGGATCTCAGTATGCAGTAGTATGAAATAAGACTTCTACCTTATACCTTACAAAAAATCAACTCTAAATGGACAAAGGATCTAAATCTATGACCTGATACCTTCAAATTACCAGAGACAAACTTTGGGGAAACTCTGTAAGACATTGTCTTAGGCAAAGACTTCTTAAAAAAAAAAAAAAAAAAAAAAAAAAAAAAAAAAAAAAAAAAACAAGAAGCACTGGCAAGCAAAGCAAAAATAGGCAAATAGACAAATTACATCAAGCTTAGATACTTCAACAAAGTGAACCAAAAGAATGGGAGAAAATATTTGCAAACTATGCCACTGATAAAGGATCAATATCTAGGATCTGTAAAGAGCTCAAGAAACTCAACAACAACTAAACAAATGAATCCAGTTAAGAAATGGGCTAAGGATATCAGTGAGCATTTTTTAAAAGAGGAAATTCAAATGACCAACAGACACATTAAAAAACTGCTGAGGTTCACTAGCCATCATATAAATGAAAAGTAAAACCACAGTGAATTTTCACTTTACCCCAGATAGAATGGCTCTCAAAGAGATATCAAAAAACATTAAATGCTGGTGAGGAAGTGGGGGGAAATGTACCCTAATCCAAAGTGGTGGGAATGCAAATTAGTGCAGCCATTATGGAAGACAGAATGGAGAGTCCTCAGAAAGCTGAAAATAGATATGCCATTATGACCCAGCCATCCTACTCCTGGGAATTCACCCAAAGGCAATGAAATCAGCATATGAAAAAGTTACCTGTATCCTCATGTTTGTTACAACTCAATTCACAATAGCTGACATGCAGTCAACCCAGATGCCCATTAACTTATTACTGGATAAAGAAAATATAAGATATATAAACTATTGAATATTACTCAGCCTTAAAAAATGAAATCCTGTCTCTCATAAGAAAATCAATGCAACTGGAAACCATTATACTTAGTGAAATAAGCAAGCCCCAAAGAGCCAAATACTACATGTTTTCCCTGATCTGTGGAAACTAAGAGTACAAAAAGCATGTAATGTAAATGAGAAAAATTGACATTTTGAGATTTATTGATTGTTTATAGACCTCGTATCTATCATTGTGGAACAGTGTTTCTATTTTTGTTTTGTTTTTTTTTTTCTCCTTAATTTGGTTGAATTATTTATTAGTGGAGGATTATTCTTAAGATTATAAAGTAAACTGAAAAAATGTCAATTTAAAAATTAAAATAAAGAATAGAAACGAAGGAGGAGGGAGGATGGTATGATGGAGGGAGGGAAGGTGGGGGATTATCACTATGCTCCTAAATCTGTGTGTAAGAAATACATGAAATTTGTTCACCTTACATAAATAAAAATTGTTTAAAAATGGGCCTAGAAAAAATGAAAAAAGAGAAAATGTTATTTTAATATTTAGAAGATCAAACTAATGGCATTTGGGGGTAGATTTTAATATTTTTTGGCAACTGACCTTGTTGAATGATAATCATTGATTGGGTCATTCATATAGATAAAATGTTTATCTTTAGAGTTCTGGTTTACATTTCTGTATAATTACATGACAGAAATCTTACTGTGTCCTATTCCAGAACAGAGGATCAAAAAGTAAGGAAACTTGTCAAACTTTACACAATTATTATAATCCATGTCTGCCTCCATAGCACGTTCCTAAACATTACCTTAGTAAGGCCCATGGTGGGGCCAGCATTGTGATGTAATGGGTTAAGCCACTGCCTGTGACACCGACATCTCATATGGGCACCAGTTCAAGTCCTGGCTGCTCCACTGTTGCTGTTCTAGCCATTTCAGGAATGAACCAGAGATTCGGACATCTCCCAGAGGATGGGACATCTCTTACTGTCTGTCTATCTGTGTCTCTTTCAAATAAAAAAAATGAATAAATAAATAAGCAAGCATGATTACAATTAAAAGTGGAACAGTAATGTAAGTGCGTTTTTGAACTGGTGAATTATATTGTTTTCCCAATATTGAACCACTTTGCACATATGAAATAAATGCCACTTACTTACACTTACTTATAATATTGTCTTAATATAGGATTGGTTTCAATTTGTTTATATTCTATTTAACACTTTTACATCAAGGTGATATTGATCTCTCCTTTATATTTAATATTTATCTCTTATATATATTTATATTTTATGTTGACACAGTGGGGTAAGCCCCACCTGCAATGCTGGCATCCATATGGGTACTGATTTGAGTCTCAGTTATTCCACTTCTGATCCTGCTCTCTGCTAATGTATCTGAGAAGGCAACAGAAGATGGCCCAAGTGCTTGGGACCCTGCAGCCACTTGGGAGACACAGCTCAATCTCCTGGCTTCAGTCAGGTCCAGCCCTGGATATTGTAGCTATTTTATTTTATTCATTATGGTATTATTATAAGTGAGTTTTCCTAATTTCCTTTCCAGGTTATTCATTTTAATACCTAAAAACACATTTTTGCATGTCAATTTTGTGTCCTGCTGATTTACTGAATTCCTCATTAGATATATGTGTTTTTTAATGAATTTTCTAGAGTTTCAATGTATCAGATAATTTCATCTGCATATGTGGATAATTGTACTTGTTCTTTTTTGTTTAATGGCTCCATCTAAGATTCCTGGTATTATATTAAATAGAAATGGTGAAAGTGGGCACCCTGGTCAATGTACCTGATTTTAGAGGGGTAGCTTTCATATTTGTCATTGTGTGCGATATTAACTGTGGATTTCTCAAATATGGTCATCAGTATGTTGAAGTATTTTCCCTGTTTTCTGAGTTTCTTGGGACATCTTATCATGAAAGTATATGTAATTATATTCAATATTTTTGCTCTCTAGTTTGGTGATTAAATCATTGTTATCCTTTTAGCCTGTTAACATGGCATATGACATTGACACATTGTCATATATTCAACCATTTTTGCATCTCAGGAACCAACACTACTCAGAAGTGGTATATCTTCCTTTTAATGAGCTATTAGATTCAGTTTGATGTTATTTTATTTGAAAATCCTTTTCATATACCTTCCTCAGGGATATTGATCTTTAGATTTTTTTTTTTTTTTTGTAGTATCTTTAGCTAGCCTTGGTACCAGTGTCATCCTGGCACCATCAAAGGGATGTGAAGTGTTCTTTTACCTTCAGTATTTTGGAAGAGTCTGAGAAGGACTGGCATTAAACTCGCCTTAGATTTATTTTAATTGAATGCAGTTACTTTTTGTTCTTCTAATCTCTAAACTCTTTAAAAGTCTGATAACCTGAATTTTGCTATACTTTTTATAGTTTTTAAAAATATTAAGCACAAAGCAATTTTTGAAATATATTAGTCCTTTTACCTACTGCTGGTTTTTCTAAGCTTTCAGTTATCCATAGTCAACCACAATACTGAAAATACTAGAAATAAATAACTCATAAGCTTTAAATTGCACACTAAGGTCTGGCATTGTAGCACAGTGAGTTAAGCTGTTACCTCCAATGCCAGCATCCCATATTGGAGAACTAGTTCAAGTACCTGCTGCTTTGCTTCCCCATCTAGCTTCCTGCTAATTTGCCTTGGGTCTCTGCCACCCATGTAAAAGACCTAGATGGAGTTCTGGGATATTGGCTTCCACACAGATACCACCTACCCCCCCACCTCCCACCAGCAGTTGTGGTCATATGAGGGAAACAGCAGATGGATTTCTCTCTATGTCTTTCTATCTATTGATAAAATAAATAAATATATCTTTAAAAAATAAAACTAACTGAACACCAGAAAGGAAACCTTTTAAAGTGAAATGAACACTATGAGAAACAGTGACTTGATCAGCCCTCACCCTGACTGTTGATGAGCAGCCAGGACTAGAACCGGCGCCCACATGGGATGCCAGCACTGCAGGTGGCAGCCTTACCCGCACAACGCTGGCTCCTCTTCTTACTTCTTAATTAAAACTCATTCATTTGGTTACAGGATTTAATCAAAAGAATATGGGTCAAGCAATGGTCCTTGACTTGCCAGCAGATATTTTCGTTTGAAAACCCTCATAAGAATCTCTAAATGGGAGAATTCCTTTCGAAATAAAATGGGAATGGGATGCATTTCCATCAGTGAAATAATTGAAATTATATGAGTTAGAAGATATATGAAGGGGCCGGCACCGTGGTGGCTCACTTGGTTAATCCTCCGCCTGTGGAGCCGGCATCCCATATGGGCGCCGGATTCTAGTCCTGGTTGCTCCTCTTCCAGTCCAGCTCTCTGCTGTGGCCTGGGAAGGCAGTGGAGGTTGGCCCAAGTGCTTGGGCGCCTGCACCTGCGTGGGAGACCAGGAAGAAGCACCTGGCACCTGGCTTCGGATCAGTGCATTGCCGGCCGTAGCGGCCTTTTAGGGGTGAACCAACGGAAGGAAGACCTTTCTCTCTGTCTCTCTCTCTCTCTCACTATCTGTCAAATTAAAAAAAAAAAAAAAGAAGAAGATGTATGCATTATGTTGTCGGTCTTTTTTCCATCTCTTCTCTAAATTCCATATTTCAACAAACTGCTAAAATGTGCTTCTTTTCCTTAGTAAATCTGGCCATGAAGTCAGCAGATGGCTTATTGGATGTGTGCATGAGGAGGGGGTACAGAGAGGGACAATTAAAAAACAATCAAAGGCTATTTTTGTATTACTTAGAAATATACCAAATATAACTCAAAATTCTCAAAATTGGTATTAATTTTGGAAATCTAACTCTCCTTATCAATTTAATGCTCACGTTACCCCTACATATTCATTCCCACTATAAATGATTAAAATCAGAATGGATGAGAGTGAAATGTTAGTGAACAGGTTGAAGGACATCTCTAAGGTTCATGAATATCTTCCCATGCAGATTTCATTTTCATGTCATTTCTCTCTCTGTTCGCCTCAATTTTTTGTTTCTCCACCAGGTTAATTGCCTTTCCAATAATAATGTGCATCTTGCAAACCCACATTTCCACATTGACAGCATCTGTTACCCCTTTCCCTCTGCACAACGTAGATGACTGTTGCTGCATAGTGAGCTGATTTGATGAATCGTATTTGTAAGTACTAGAGGGAACAGAAACACATGCAGAATCAGTGAGTTTTACAAAAGAACTGCTAATAAATCCTTTTTTTCTCTCTTTCTTTCTCTTGGTATTCTTTGAGTTTAGAGATTGGTTTAAATGTGATTTTTGTGGTATGCATCCTGGAAAGCAACAAGAAAAATATATGGATGGTAAAAAATCAAACATATATTAAAACTCAATGCATATTCCTACTTCTCATGAGATGATCAGAGAAGATAAATGGGCTAGTTGAATTTAAATCCAGATCTTCTAACTTTCTGCCCAGCATTCTAATTACTGGAACCTTTGTATTTTTGTTTTTAAAAATTGCTACTATTCTCTCTCTCCTTCTCTTTCTCTCCCTTTCTCTCTCTTTCTATGTAGCTCTGCTTTTCAAATAAATAAAATAAATCTTTTACAAAATGTAGTTGAATCCCTGCCACTCCTCTGGGATACTCGTACTGGGTTTTCAGATCATGGCTTCAGCGTGGCTAAGCCTTGGATGTTCTGGCCATTTCAGAAATGAACCAGAGGTTGGGACATCTCCCAGAGGATGGGGGCATCTTTGGCTCAGTTCTTCATTTCTTTACTGGGTCACCGCTGTAGCCCGCTATTTGATCTTCATTATAACAGTCCTTGCCCTCCCATTCCATCAATCCATCCTTGCTACACTGATTTTGTTAAAACAGAAATCTGGTCATGCAACTCTTTTCGGAATCTTTAATAATGATTCTCCACTCTTGACAAAATGAAATGCACATCCCAAGCTTGATATTACAACCTTCTATTGTCAGATTCTCATTCAACCTATCTTAAGTCATACCACTAACCCTCACATCATGTATTCTGCATATAAAATCATTGTTTATTATTCAACCACAAACATGTTTTGTGTTTTTTCTGACCTTTCCATTATTTAGATGGGACTCTGATGCCTCTTTCCCGAAATTTCACCAATTCTTAGTGACTACAGCATAGTCCAAATGCCACACCTATCCCTACTCACAACTTCTCCAAACTCCATGGCTGGCACTTGTAGTAAACCTATTGCATGATTGTCAGTTCTGTTTTTTATTCTGGTCTTGGATTTGTTTATTTCACTACAGTGGGTACCTATAGATAATGATAACAAGTTATCATTAAACAGAAATTTGTTCTCTCCCAATCCTTGATGCAGGAGTCCAAAATATGTTACTTTGGGCCAAAATCAAGGTGTTGGCAAGGTTACATTCCTTGGCAAAGTTGGCAAGGTGAGGACCCTCTAGGGCTGAACCTTCTTCTTGCCTCTTTGTGCTTTTGGTGGCTGCTAGCAGTCCTGAGCTCCAGCTCGACCACTGTATAGTCAACATTGCCTTCTTTATCTTTCATATCTGCCATTACCTCCCTTCTGTATTGATACATGTGGTTGCCAGACATTTCCCACACATGGTAGCTGGATAATGCAAGATAATTTGAATTAATAAATAAAAACAACAAATACTTTACTAATAAATGTACAGTGACAGTTGTGATTTGTGGTATAAATAGAGCCATAGGAGCAGAAAAGTAAATACCAGTTTTGTGAATCACTGTTGGAAGTCAACAAGGTCTTCTACACTCATAGTAATTCTTCTGCTGCTTGATTCTTTACACATCTGTTTGCTCAACCCAGAGAATCAGAGTATGTGGTGCACAGATACACAGATACAGATGCTTAACTTGTAAGTAGTAAGAGAAAGGTGGGGTGGGGTGGGTAGTTAAAAGCACTGGAAATAAAGTGTACCATGGCTTGTTTACACATTCTGTGTTTGAATTTAAAAAACATTTAAAATTTTTGGATCCAAAGGAATTGCATTTTTAAAAAAAGGAATAGAGAAAGAATGAAAAAGGCAAGGGTAGAATAATGAATTGTATTTTCAGAAAAGGGAAACATTTTCTATTGGAAATAGCTTAAAGGTAATATATTTTTTTTATTTCTGTAAACAAGTAAACACACACCAAGATAGGAAATAAATAAAATTAAAGGCAAGCATTGTGGCACAGTGAGTTAAGACATCCACAGCTGGAAATAGAATTCAAAATCCAGCTCCTGGGCTTCCAATCCACCTTCTGTGAATGCATCTTGGGAAGGTAGTAGATGGTGGCCCAAGCATTTGTGCCCCTGTTACCCATGTTGGGGACCAGGGTGGAATTCATGGCTCCTGGCTTAAGCCTAGCTCAACCCAGACTATTGTTATATTTGGGGAGTGAGCCAGCAAATGGAAGAACTCTCTTACCCCTCCCCCATGTCTTCTCTGTTTTTTTTTTTTTTTTTTTTCCTTTCAGGTAAGTGAAAATAAATAAATATGTATTTTTTAAAAGAAATTTAAAATACTGTTAATTAATAAAAACTCAGTGACAGGGATGGGCATTTGCAAGGCAATAAGATGCCCCCTGGGAGTCCTGCAACCCATAATGGAGTGCCCAGTTTCCAATCCTAGTTCAGCTCAGATTCCAGCTTCCTGCAAATGTGTACCCTGGAAAGTGGCAGATGGTGGCTCATATACTTGAGAGCTTCCTATCCAGATTGCATTCCCAGTTCTTGATTATCCTGGCCAGCCCTGGCTGATGCAAACATTTGGGCCATGAACCAGCAAATGAGAGATCTCTGCCTTTTAAATAAAATTAATAGATGAATATTTATTTATTTATTTATTGACAGGCAGAGTGGACAGTGAGAGAGAGAGACAGAGAGAAAGGTCTTCCTTTGCCATTGGTTTACCCTCCAATGGCCGCCGCAGCTGGCGCGCTGTGGCCAGCACACTGCGCTGATCCGATGGCAGGAGCCAGGTACTTATCCTGGTCTCCCATGGGGTGCAGGGCCCAAGCACTTGGGCCATCCTCCACTGCACTCCCTGGCCACAGCAGAGAGCTGGCCTGGAAGAGGGGCAACTGGGACAGAATCCTGCGCCCCGACCAGGACTAGAACCCGGTGTGCCGGCGCCGCAAGGTGGAGGATTAGCCTAGTGAGCCACGGTGCCGGCAATAGATGAGTATTTAAAAAGTAGGGACAGAGTACTGAAAAATGATACATTCTGTTATGGTTATATGAAGTATATTTATATTCTTTTCTCTGTGACATTATAGCCTTACTCAGGAAATTATTAAGGTAGTTCAGAAAACCATCACCTGTACAAGTATCATCAAAAATGTCATCTTTTTTGCATTAGAACCTGGAATAGAAATAGGAATCAGGGAAGAGGGAGAGAAATCCAAATGAGATCTGGAATTCAATAGTATATCAAGATTGTTTTTTTTTTTTTTTTTTTTGTCTGAAAAATGTACCATGGTAACATAACATGATAATACCAGGGAAAACAGTGTGAGCACTTGATACAAATCTAAAAGTATCCCCAAATAAAGTGTTTATTTTTTCTTTAACTTTCATGTTTTATTATATTGGAAATGTGGATTTCATCTACTCATTTAGCAGATACTGATTAAAAGTTTACATTTTAATGATAAAACTAATACAAGGAAAACACATTGATGGTATAAAATATTACAAGGAATCATATGATCTAAATTTTAAGCTTTTTAAAATTGTAGTGAAATACCCATCATGTAAATATACCATTTGTTAAATGTACAAGTTATTGTACAATTCAACTAAGTATATTTATATTGCTGTATGACTATCACTATCACTCTCCAGAACCTTTTCATCATTCCAAATTGAAACTCTGTGCCTTTAAAAAAAACTATTTATTTATTTGAAAGACAGAGTTACTGGGAGAGAGAGACAGAGACAAAGAGAGATCTTCATCTGCTGGTTTACTTCCCAGATGGCTGCAACAGCCAGCACTGGGCCAGACAGAAACAAAGAAGCTTCTTTCAGGGCTCCCTAGAGGGTAGAAGTGACATAGGTTTCTTTTCCCAGGATCTTAGCAGGATGATGAATTGAAAGTGGACTAGCTAGGACAGGAACTGATGACCATATGGGATGCCAGCATCCCACAATGCCCGCTATGCCACAATGCCTGCGCTGACCCTGTATCTTTTAGATAATAACTTTCCATATCCCGCTACTCAGTCCACGATTGCCACTTCTCTAGTTTCTGCTTCTGCTTGCATCATAAAGTAGAATCGTGTAATATTTGTCTTCTTCTGCCTGGCTTATCTTTTATAACACAGTGTTTTCAAGGTATATCCACGAGTATCATGTACCAGAAAATTACTCCTTTTTAAAACTGAATAGTATTAAACTTTCTGTAAATTCTACATTTTGTCTGTTATTTATCTGTTCATTGAGATTTTTTTCCACTTCTTGTTTAAAATAAAGCTGTTGTGAACATTGATTCCCATTTCTGAGACTTTTACACATTTCTGCTTTCAATTATTTTTGGGCATATACATAGGATATAATGGGTCACATAGTAATTCTGCTTCCTTTTTGAGGATGCTCTTACCTACCAGTGCATTTTTTTTTACCAAAACCTAAAGAATGCATAGGGAAGTTCAATTTGAGATCCAATTATATACTGAATGGGGCTGGGGATGAGGATGTGGATGGGAAATAGGACACTATTGAAAAGAATATTTTAAAACAGAAGAACATCATGAAACAGAAGACTTTATGCCAGAAAGATTTTGGCCAGTTCTCAAGGCTGAAAGGAGAGAAGCATACAGTTGGGCATGCAGAGAGGAATGAGTTGGCTGACTTTACATTGATGTGAGAGCTGATGAAATGCCAGCTTCAACAAGCCATGTACACCACTGCAGTGCGTTAGCATTTTCTTCTGTGTAGAAAGAAAACACATCAAATCGAAAGATTTTTTTTTTCTGCTAAGAATAGCCTATGGCTTAAATTTTATCTTGTGAAACATCAATAGGAGTAAGACGAGAATGTATATGTGAGCTCCCATTAGGAGGCTGTTAACACAATGCCCCAGGTATAACCTTACTAGAGCTTTATATCAGGAAGGTAGTTCTGGTAATTCAGACATGGGGAAACTTGGAATAAATCCAGTGTAGGAGGTGTAGGACGTAAGGGGTCAGGGGGCAAGAATCACTTTCAGATTTCTATTTTTAACAATTGAAAGGGTAGTGGAAACATTTACGATTTTGGAAAATGTTGTGGAAGAACAGCTTGCTTTTTGAAATTTGTAATTTGAAATGTCTAGTATATATCACAATTCTATTGTTTAAAAAGGCACTTCCTTTACTTTAGTGTTATTTAGAAAGGAAGTACTTTGGAAATTATACGTTTTCAGGATCCTCTTGACTTGCTGAGGTATAATAACCCTATAGAGTACACACATTTTCTTTTATGTGTTGTACATTTTATGCTGGAAATCACAGACAACTGGATTATTGAAAGAAAATCAAGGTGTGAAAATATATCTGAAAATTTCTTTCTACAGTGATTTTCTTTCAAAGCCATATAATTTATTACTGACAATTATCTGGTTAGTTTACTCTACATAATTTGTCAAACCTGATCATTGAAGCAAAATATATACTACTTCTCAAATATATTACCAAAAACCTTGACTATTCAAAGCTAATTTTCTGTATCAATCTGAAATCTCATAATTTGCTTCATTTTATAGGTTTATTCTTGATTTTATTGTCCCCTGCCTTTGTAGAATCTTCTCTCCATGTTACAGTTTAGTCATTAATATTGTTTGGTTGGATTTTATAAAGTCTTTCATTTTTCTCTTTGCCACATGAATAGAAGTGTCCTGGCAAAGGAAATCTATTTGTCATCCATTGTTAAGACTTTAAACCTGTTGCCACTTGACCACTTATAACTCAGTGTGCATGCAATTTTATTGGTTTTATGCCACCTCACAAACAGTTCCTTCCCTTTGATATTTTACAATAGAATGATTTAGTCTGCTGATTCTACTTCATGCATTTCTTTTAGCATGCATTCCCAAATAAAATGTCTACTTACAAGTTCAGAAAGATTTTAAATAACCCAAAATATGCCATAGTTCTATTGACATGATTCTTATATTAAAAAGTCTTTATTTCATGATTTATATGCCTTGTTATCAATATCAGAAATATGAAAAAAAGCTTAAGTCAGACTGTATCAATGTAGTAGCAAATGTAGTTTATAACTAGGAGTTTGGGCTGTGATTTTTTTTCTTATATTTTCATGGTTACATAAGTCTATCATGAGTATTACTGTATTTCCCTCCAACTATTCATTAGCCAATAGCAAAATCAAACTTTTTATGGAAAACAATGTAAAAAGAAGACAAAAAAATAATGAAAGGAAGAAGGT
Organism: Oryctolagus cuniculus; assembly: GCF_051225735.1. Taxonomy (NCBI): domain Eukaryota; kingdom Metazoa; phylum Chordata; class Mammalia; order Lagomorpha; family Leporidae; genus Oryctolagus; species Oryctolagus cuniculus. Next base: position 60,157,724 of record NC_142874.1, on the reverse strand, counting down.
TCATTTTCATTTAATTTAGAAGTTATTGATATTAAACTATTTTCACTAGTTTAAATATGGAGGTATATAGTTTATAAAACTGTGTGTTTACATTAGAAAATTCAGAAACACAGAAAAGCAAACAGAAGATAGTAATGCCACTGATAATGTATTCTCTATTGTTTCATGTCAATAAGGATCTGATTTTTCTTACAAAAATTAACTCATGAATTCCAAGATCTCAAAGAAATAAATTGTAATATACGAGTCACAGTATTTTATTTTTGAATGAACAGAATAAATCAGATTACCACATTTCGTTCTAATATTCTCCTCTTCTCTGTTCTTTTTGCATTTGCCTTTCTCTTTGCAAATATCGTAGAGTTCACAAAGCAAATCTCAAACATTAAAGACCGTGTTGATTATAAACTGAGTATATTGATGATAATTGAATACATGGTGGAAAATGACACTTTTCTTTATTGAGAAATATGAGAAGCACAAGGGCAACCCTGTCGAAGAATCAAAGATAGATCACTGGGGAAGTTCTATTGCCAGAGGAAAGAGATTTGCTTTTCAGTTGCCAAAATACTGAAAGAGCTAACAGAAGCCCAGAGCAAAATCTTTAGAACCAAAGGCGGTAGCATCAAATTGGAATGAGGCTGGATAAAAAGCAGATGAATAATTTCTTCTTGTCCAGTAAACAGATTTCATTTGAGTCTCTATGAAACGTGCTTGTGTTCAGTCTCTAAAGGCCTCCTCTACTTCCCCTCATGCATGGTGCTTTTGTACTATTTCCATGATTTAAGTCAATTTGAAGAGTCCTCCCTATACTCGGATCAGCCATTTTCCTCATCTGTTTTAATTAGATCTGTACTTGATGGCACTAGGGTGGAAGGGAGTGAAAGTTCAATTTACTGCAGGTTTTAGTATTTGCAGAGTAATTTATGAAGAATGGATATTTTGTTCCAGTTATCACAAGCACAATCTACAATAATTATGTCTATCATCTCCATTTTTACAGATGTAAAGACTGAGTATTAGGGAAACGACATTACTCACTGAAGTCAAATAGTAAGTAAGAGACTGTGCTGTGATGTGAATCTTTATGTGGAAATTTATAAATCTCCTATTCTTAAAAAATATAGAAACCAGCATTGTGGTGTAGCGGGTTAAGCTGTGATGCCAGCATCCCATATGGGTGCCAGTCCGGGTCCTGGCTGCTTCACTTCCAATTCAGCTCCCTGCTAATGGCCTGGGAAAAGCAGTGGAAGATGACACAAATGGTTGGGCTGCTACCTCGTATTTGGGAGACCTGCATGAAGCTCCTGGCTCCTGCCTTCAGCCTGTCTCAGCGCTGGCTGTTACAACAATTTGGGGATTGAACCAGTGTATGGAAGATCTCTCTCTCTCTCTCTCTCTCTGTAACTTTTCCAAATAAACAAAAAAGTCTTAAAACTCACAACAAACAACAACAACAAAAAACATAATAGAGCCAGTCCTTGGATAAGTTAGAAGTATGCTCAGATATTTTTCTCTTCAACCAATCACTAGAGCAGGGGTCTATGGGCCAGTCTATGTTGCTGCAGCCCCAAAAACCTCCTCTGTTTCCTCTGGTTCATGAGTGCTGGTATCATTTTCCATTTCTTATACAATCTGAAAAAGCTGAGAGTTCTGCTCCAATTCTATTATACAACTTGAACAAACACAGAGAATTGAAAAAATTTAGTATGTCAAAAGACACGTTCATGGCTTTCATCCATTTTTTTTAAATAAGAAATCAGCATGGGTAAGAAATTAAAATGAAATCTTAGAAGGAATAGATAGATGTATGCCTTACATCACTGTTCAAGTTCATTAGCTATAGAAAGAAGCAGTACACAGTAACTGAGTGTCTGCACTTTCAAAAGCCCCAAAGGAAGAAGAATGAAAAATTCAATGTTATACTTGGCTTAACTTAAATATTACAGAAACAGCTCTAACAGTGATGATAGTTTGATTATTTTTGGTTTCATAATACATAATTTTCTTTTTAAAAATTTTATTTAAGGTATGCAAGTGTCATGCATTTTATGTATACAGATTTAGAAACATATTGATACATCCCACCCTACCCTCCCTCGCATCCATGATCCAACCATTCCTCCTCCTCCCTCTCCTATTCCCACTCAATTTTTACAAAGATCCACTTGCTGTGTATTTTATATTCCTAAGGTAAACCGCACACTAAATAAAGAGTTCAACAAATAGTATGAAGAAAAAAACTGTTCATCAAAAATAGAGACAAGGGTTATAAATAATCATTGATTGTTGTATATTAATCTCCTATTTAAGTCAACATTATTTTAGGTATAAAGAATGTTTGTTATTTCTGACATACAATTTCAGGGTTTTAATACTCTTAAAAAGAATGTAAGTTTAAATTAAACATTTTTATAAATGTATTTATCTATTTCAAGTTTTGAGTATATTAGCATATCTGGTTTCCAATCTATAAACTCATGATTCTTTCTTTGAAAGTCCCCAAATCTACATATAATAGGATATGCTGGAAAAATATAAGTAGAGAAAAGATAAATCACAGACAGTACATTGAGTCCACAAATTCAAAATAGTTCTGAAAATTTGGGGATGTCCTGAATCTTTGTTCATCAGGCTTTGAACTTTTCCACATATAAAAGGTTCTTTTCCTAAATTTCATCTTGACAGGATCTTCATTGTTAAAATAGTAAAGAAACTGCCTTGTTTATCTAACAAGATCCTTGTGACATTCACACAGATAAACCTTAAAATAATTGTTGTAATTATTATTGTAACTAATTCTAAACCTTCATTAAATTTGACTTTAAAAACAAATAGAAATCCATCTTTTTATTCTACTGAAACTAATTCGGAAAAAATAGTTGTAAAATACATAGACACCATCGACTGCCTTTCAATGAAATTTTCATCTTGAAATATTTAATATTTTCTAGAATTTGCATAATGATATAACTGATTATATTTTTAAATATTTATTTATTTATTTTGAGAGTCAGTGAGAAGAGAGAGAGAGAGAAAGAATATTCCATCCACTGGATCACTCCCTTGAAGGCTGAAATAGCCAGTGCTGAACAAGGCCAAAGCCAGGAGCCAGGAACCAGGAGTTTCATCTGGAGAATCCATATTGGTGGCAGGGGCCCAAACACTTGGACCATCTTCGACTACTTTTTCCAAACCATTGGCATGGACCTGGATTGCAAATGGAGCAGCTGGAACATGAACTGACACTCATATGGCATGCCAGCATTGCAAGTGGCAGACTTACTCACTATGCCTCATTATAATATATTTTTTATAATATATTTTAACCTTGATCTAATTTTGAAGAATAACCAAGGAATAATAAGAATGTGCTGACCTGGATTTTGGACTTCTCATATAGATTCCAAGTAGTTTTAGAACGAGAAACCACCTGAATATTTGCCTAATGCTTTAATGCTATTAAAGTGTTTAAAATGTATAGGTATATGAAATACTCAGAACAATGTCATTGTCTCTAAGTTAGATAAAATATCTAACAGTGAAGTTAATTTTTTTAAAATCATTGACAATGATAGATTTTGCTCTATGAGTAAGACAGGGAAAAAGGATAAAAATGTAAGATAAAGTAAAACTCCATAATACATTTTAAGTAAAGCAATGTTTTTCTTTTCTGAAATCCTAAAAAGAATAAAATCAAGGTGCTATAAATAAGTTATTTTATAAGCATCTTAAAATGTTTAGATTTAAATTGATCATATCTCTTTGTTTCAAATATGATTTAGAGCTTCAAAAACCAGAGGTCCTGGTGGGAGTAGTCCTTGACAAAGAACAGCCATTCCATGGAGCTGTGTAGACGGATAGTAATGCAGTCACAGACAGTGCCTTCAGACTTCCTAATAAAGCCATGCCCTTTAACTTGGGCAATCTACTTGTAAATTTCAAAACACAGACAAAACCGGCTTAAAGAGACTATCTTATATGAATAATGCTTGATTTTTTAAGGATGATTTCATGAACAGTCTTGCATATTTCACCAGTTACTTAATTTCCTTTTGATTTGTGATGTTATAGCATTTTTCATTTCAAACAACTGTCTCTTTTCCTAAAACATACTATATATTTTAAAAAGAAAAGTGTGTATATGTAATTATTTTATTATTTTCTAATATTATGCATTAATAGAATTAAGAAAACAATTTTAAATACTAAAATAAACATAATGATATTTGTACTCGCAATACACATTTTTATAAAACATTATTATGGTAATAATTTTAAGTTTACAGTCTTCTTATGAGTTAACATTTTCCATGTCTCCTTACAACTAGATATATATGTGCAAAAATACTATGTATGTCATTAATACAACAGTGCTGGAATTAATAATATTAATGATAACAAATATCAGACATAACAATAGTATTTATTGAATGTCAGCTATACACTGGTCACACTAGAGTTTTTTTTTTTCTTCAGGTTAGCCTTATAAAATACACATATCCATTAGCATGTTAGAAGTCAAATAATTTACACTTATTCCTCAAACTCACTGATTCTATTATGTTTATTATTATACCTGTATTTTTTCTACTGTATCAAACTTATTTATATATTTTCCTTAATAAATACATTTCAGCTTATTTTACCTTCTTTGCTTTCTAAAACAGTAGGACTTTCCAGGCAAATGTGATGTGCCTTAGTTTTAAACTGGCATGTTGTTTTAATATTTACATTTTATATGACAATTTTTAAAATTTACATTTATACATGTACATATTTCTATGAAAGTAAATTCATTGTGAATTTTGTATGTTAATAACCATATAACAAAAAAGTTCTTATCTGAGCAAACATAGTGACAATATAATTGTGTAATTAATAACTTTCACATCTTTATTTATAAAATGGACATTTCCATTACAAGATTTCACATTTCTTGTTTAAATTATATGATATTTGGATACGTGGGTCAGTGTTGTGGCATAACAGGTTAAACCGCTGCCTGCAGTGCCAGCGTCCCATATACTCACTGAAGTGAGTCCTTGCTGCTCCACTTCTGATCGACCTCCCAGCTAATGCACCTGGGAAATCAGCAGAGAATGGACCAAGCCCTTGGACCCCTGTACCCACAAGGAAGACCCTGGGTCCTGGCTTCTGTCTGGCTCAGCCCTGGCTGCTGCTGCCATTTGGAAGTAAATCAGCCAGTGGAAGCCCTCTGTCTGTATCTCCCCCTCTTTCTCTCTGTAACTCTCTCTTTCAAATAAATAAAATAAATCTTAAAAAATAACAAAAATTATATGATACCTGGTATGCTTGCATATTATGATGTATTAAATTAAATTTATTATTTCAAATATTTCTTGGGATTATACTGTGAACAAAGCATTATAGAGAAATCTAAAAGGACTGAAATATACATGCTGTCCTAAAAGAAATTTCAGTATAGTAGTAAGAAACAAAGTAAAAATAGCCATGACATTTATCTTGTTATATATAAATAATGAGGAAGAAACAACACCCACATGATGTTAAAGTCTGGAGTAAATAAGTACAACAGGGAAAAATTAAGTAAGTTCCAAGAAGGAGATCATATTTGAGGAGGCTTTTATGGGTGGACTTGTGGGGACTGAATTCTAAATCAAAGGCAAAAGATCAGGGAGAAAAGATTAACTGGCTATTCAGGGAATAGGATGTTTTTCATTTGCGCTGTAGCATATGGTATGTGGAAAAAATTAGAGGGAGATAAAGTTTGAAAGCCATGCTGTAGCCTGGAGTGCCAAAGAGTTTGTATTTCATATGGCATTAAAAAAATAAAAGTTTTCCAGCCACGGTACAGCACAATCAGCGCTTCCACTATAGAAATTTATCTTGTGGCAATGTTGAGGTTAAAGTCAAGTGAGAAAGAGCCTCTCACAAAATTTTGTTCTCTGGTCATCTGTGGGAATACACTAGACAGTTTTACAGATTTTTAATATTGCTTCGAATGCATCTTTATGTCAACTATTTTAATTTGTGTTTCAGTCGTCTAATACTTTCACTTAAACTGAAAAAGTAGGTTAAGCTTGACAAAGTTTCTTCATGATATTCACTTGGCATACAACTGCATATGGGCACCTAAATATGCAGAAAACTTGTCATTTTCTAGGATTCCAGATAAAATATCTATTTTATCCATTCTGTTTATCAATTTCAAATATATTCAGTTCAGACCACCATCAGAAATATATATTTTGATCCTCAGTCCCAGCACCAAATATTTATCTCTGTGGTCTGTTCATCTATTTCTTGCCTTTCATTTCACCAACTTCAATGTTTATTATTATGATATCTTCTTAATTATCTGTATTTTGTATGATTCTCCACCAGTTTTTTTCTGTGTGCTGTTATCTGAATATTTCCCCAGAGTAGCAATTTGTTGATGTTACTTCTGTGTTTTAAGTAAATCAAGAGATTCCCACTTACTGCAGGATAAGGACTACACCCCTTAGCGCTTCAGAAAAGACCACAGCGTTTCCTGGCCTCTTTCTCTTCTTGCTCCCATCACGTCCTCTTGAACTTTGCCCTTCAGTGAAAATGAAATGCTTTGAGTCCTCTGAAAAAGATCATTACAGTTCTCATCAGAAGGCATGAAAGATTGCCTTGTTCTTAGAAAGACTTTTCAGTTCTTATTTTTGTCTGTTTTTATTCCTCAAAATACTTTATCTCCATGCATCCTGTTCACAGTCTCTTTGACCTATATCTCTATGACCCTAATCATAATTAATGATGTATTCTATGTTCAAATTCTGCATAACATGTTTTTAAATATTTAACTAAGTATTCTAATTGGTGGTATAAACATATTTTTCTGCTAAGTGATCTTTGAAAAGGAAAACATGGGATATCATTTTTCCCTTATTTCCATTGCATCCAGCACAGTACATGAAATACAAATGACTTTCAAATGAACACTTAAAGTAAACAAAAACAAATGGCTTCTGCGGGTAGTGAATTTTGCCTAAAGAAAAAAAAAAAAAACTAAAAGAAGAGAACAATTGTAATACTATTTTGATTATTTAAAAAAGTTTCCTTTCAGTCACTGCTTAATTTCCTATGGAGTCCAGATTGTAGGAGAAAACTTAATGAATGATTCATTAATGACCAGAAACTTTTCCTCTGTGTGAAAACTAAAGAGAATTTGAACAGTTCAATTTTTACCCCTAACCTCAGAGATAGGTTTCATTACAAATCAAAGAGAGTCAAATGACAAAATTTGAAGTTTATGGATAATATAGATATATAAGCATGTGTCCATTAAAATGTCAGTTTATTACAGACTTCTTATCAGTTATTTTTTAACAAATTATATACTTGTGCCTAATGATGGCATTACCCATTCTCTATACAGACCAACACTGATACAGATGTTTAACGGTAATAATAATTAAACACACTATAATAAAAGACTTAATTTAAAATTAAAATTATATTATCATTGGATATGATTGAACACAAAATATTATGATTACAAAATGTTTTTCTATAATTTCATGTTAATTTTGCCTGATAAACAAAATGAGAGGTTATATTTAATTTTCTTAAAATATGTAAGTATGCCAATTTACATTACATTTTATATTAAAAATTATGATAAACTTGTTTCAGAAGTGTTCTTGGTTGAAAGAAGAAACAAAAGAATCACAAAATGTCTTTCTTTAGCTTCATTTATTGCATGAATTCTGAGTCAAAAAACTTAAAGTAATCAGAGAAATATCAGAAGAATGCATTGGTGAAGAGATGTTAAGAATTGAACATAGGATCCGGCATTTGACCTGTTGAACTGCTGATAGAGAAACTCAAGTCTCACACTGAAAACCATGGATTCAGGTCCTGTCTTCACTCTTAATTCCAGATCCTTGCAAAGGTGCACCCTGGGAGGTAATGAATGATGGCCCTAGTAGATGGGTCCCTGTTATCTCATGCGAAAGATCTGGATTGGGTTCCTGACTCATGGACAGCTTGGTCCAGCATCAGCTGTTGTGGGAGTGAACTGGAGGATGGATGATTTCTCTCTCTTTCTAAAATAAATAAATAATTTAAAAAGTAAATTGAACATAGATGAGATTTCCTTTGGTGAAGAATTCAAAATAAACGACTATGAAATTGTTTTAGATTAACCATTAAATTGTATTAAACCAAATAGTAGATATATAATAAAAATTTTTAGATTTCAAAATGAATCAAAGGTATTTGCTAATATTATTGTAATTATTAAACCTCCAAATTAAAGATTTTTATACCTTTATCAATCATATCTTCCAATATGAATGTCTATTATATTAGAAGAATGTTCTAGTTTGAAAATTTTATTCATTTAGCCCTTTATATATATACATATATTCTTTCATAAATTATGCATGTAATGGATTTATTTGAAAAATGAATTTATTTCTCAATTCTGCAAAATAGAGTAATTGTCATTTCTGATATACTAATATTAATGGCATAAGATAAGTGATCATTTGTACATTTTAAAGTTTTGTATAAAACTTAAACTCTTTAAAAATGTTTCTAAGTTTAAACAGTATTTCTTGAGCTGGCTGCTTTTTGCTCTTGATTTTTGCAATAAAAGATCAGTTAAAATTCAATATCAGGATGTCTCAGTAACAAGTGACAGTATCATTTTTATGAGATCAGATAACTGGATATTGAAATCAAAGATGAGCATCATTTTAGCATATCCACACAGAAGGAGAGGAACTCAGAAGAAAATGGAAGTGTCAATTAAATGAGGAATTATATACAAAAACTTGATCAGGTTAATTCTGAAGTACGTTTTTAATGGATAAAGGAATTAAGAGGAGAAGTCTTTGCTGTGCACTCTGCCCTAGCAATTCAGCAATGCAAAATTAAACATTTTCTCAGGTCACAGACACAAGATTATTCCAGAAATTATGAAATGGCTTTGCAAGAACATTGTGAAAATTAATTAGGATGACTTTTAAATAATATTTTCAAGGATTCTGACAACATCAAAGGCCATAAAAAATTCAGAGAAAACAAGGAAAGTACAGTTGAGAAGAGACAGTTATATGGATTTATATCCATTTTAGTTCTGTGAATTTAGAGTCTTAGATTTCAGTTTTCTTATTTGTTAAATATTAATGCTATTTGCTGTGAATGTTATTCTAGGCAGTGCATGTCATACTAAATCCTGTAATGATTTTAATTTTTTTTCTGACAAGCAGAGTTAGACAGTGAGAGAGAGAGAGAGAGAGACAGAGAGAAAGGTCTTCCTTTTTCCATTAGTTCACCCCCAAATGGCCACTACGTCCAGTGCACTGCACCTATCTGAAGCCAGGAGATAGGTGCTTCCTCCTGGTCTCCCATGCGGTGCAAGGCCCACGGACCTGGGCTATCCTCCACTGCCTTCCCGGGCCACAGCAGAGAGCTGGTCTGGAAGAGGAGCAACTGGGACAGAATCTTATTTAGACAGGGACATAGTCAAAGTGGAAGTTCTCTCCTCCCTTCAGAGAAAGTACTTTCTTCTTTGATGGCCTGTTCCTTCCACTGGGATCTCACTCGCAGAGATCTTTGATTCACGTCATTTTTTTTCCACAGTGTCTTGGATTTTCAGCCTGAAATACTCTCATGGGCCTTTTCGCCAGATTCGAATGCCTTAAGGACTGATTCTGAGGCCAGAGTGCTGTTTAGGACATCTGCCATTCTATGAGTATGCTGTGTACCTTGCTTCCCATGTTGGATCGTTCTCTCCTTCTTAATTTTATCAGCTAGTACTAGCAGACACTAGTCTTGTTTATGTGATTGCTTTGACTCTTAGACCTATCAATGTGATCAATTGGGAACTGAAATTGATCACTTGGACTAGTGAGATGGCATTGGTACATGCCACCTTGATGGGATTGAATTGGAATCCCCAGGCACGTTTCTAACTCTACCATTAGAGGTAAATTCGACTGAGCATGTGCCAAACTTTACATCTCCTCCCTCTCTTATTCCCACTAATATATTTACAGGGATCACTTTTCAGTTAAATTTAAACACCTAGGAATAATTGTGTGTTAGTTAAAGAGTTCAACCCATAGTATTAAGTAGAACAAAAAATACTAAAAGGAATAGAGAAGTAAGTTGTTACTTGACAGTTAAGACAAGGCTGATCAAGTCATAGTTTCTCATAGTGTCCATTTCACTTCAACAGGTTTCCTTTCTGGTGCTCGGTTAGTTGTCACTGATCAGGGAGAATATGTGATATTTATCTCTTAGGGACAGGCTTAATTCACTCAGCATGATGTTTTCCAGATTCCTCCATCTTGTTGCAAATGAACAGATTTCATTTTTTTGACTACTGTATAGTATTCTATTGAGTACATGTCCCATAACTTCTTTATTCAGTCTACTGTTGATGGGCATTTGGGTTGATTCCAGGTCTTAGCTATTGTGAATTGAGCTGCAATAAACATTAAGGTGCAGACAGCTTTTTTGTTTGCCAACTTAATTTCCTTTGGGTAAATTCCAAGGAGTGGGATGGCTGGGTCAAACGGTAGGGTTATCTTCAGGTTTCTGAGGAATCTCCAGACTGACTTCCATAGTGGCTTGACCAGTTTGCATTCCCACCAACAGTGGGTTAGTGTCCCTTTTTCCCCACATCCTCGCCAGCATCTGTTGTTGGTAGATTTGTGTATGTGAGCCATTCTAACCGGGGTGAGGTGAAACCTCATTGTGGTTTTGATTTGCATTTCCCTGATTGCTAGTGACCTTGAACATTTTTTCATGTGCCTGTTGGCCATTTGGATTTCCTCTTTTGAAAAATGTCTATCGAGGTCCTTGGCCCATCTCTTAAGTCAGTTGTTTGTTTTGTTTTTGTGGAGTTTCTTGATCTCTTTGTATATTCTGGTTATCAACCCTTTATCAGTTGCATAATTTGCAAATATATTTCCCATTCTGTCAGTTGCCTCTTCACTTTCCTGACTGTTTCTTTTGCAGTACAGAAACGTCTCAATTTGATGTAATCCCAAATGTTAATTTTGGCTTTGACTGCTGGTGCTTCCGGGGTCTTTTCTAAGAAGTCATTGCCGGTACTTATATCTTGCAGGGTTTCTCCAATGTTCTCTAATACTTTGATGGTGTCAGGCCACAGATTTAGATCTTTAATCCATGTTGAGTGGATTTTTGTGTAAGGTGTAACGTAGGGGTCTTGCTTCATGCTTCAGCACGTGGAAATCCAGTTTTCCCAGCACCATTTATTGAATAGACTGTCCTTGCTCCAGGAATTGGTTTTGGATCCTTGATCAAATATAAGCTGGCTGTAGATGCTTGGGTTGATTTCTGGTGTTTCTACTCTGTTCCATTGGTCTATCCATCTGTTTCTGTACCAGTACCATGCTGTTTTGATAACAACTGCCCTGTAGTATGTCCTGAAATCTGGTATTGTGATGCCTCCGGCTTTGTTTTTGTTGTACAAGATTGCTTTAGCCTTTTGAGGTCTCCTATGCCTCCATGTGAATTTCAGCATCATTTTTTCCAGATCTGAGAAGAATGTCTTTGGTATTTTGATTGGTATCACATGAATCTATAAATTGCTTTTGGGAGAATGGACATTTTGATGATATTGATTCTTCCAATCCATGAGCATGGAAGGTTTTTCCATTTTTGGTATCCTCTTCTATTTCTTTCTTTAAGATTTTGTTATTCTCATCATAGAGATCTTTAACATCCCTAGTAAAGTTTATTCCAAAGTATTTGATTGTTTTTGTAGCTACTGTGAATGGGATTGATCTTGGCAGTTCTTTCTCAGCCATGGTTGTTCAATCTTCTTGTGTTTACATATGCTCTAGGGATTCCTGAGTTGCTAATTTCAAACTTCATTCCACTATGGTCAGAGAAGCTGCATTGTATGATTCTAATCCTTTTGAATTTGCTTAAACTTGCTTTATGGCCTAGTATGTGGTCAGTCCAAGAGAAGGTTCTATGTACTGCTGAGAAGAATGTAAATTCTTTAAGTGTAGGATGAAGAGTTCCGTAGATATCTGTTAGATCCATTTGGACTATAGTGTCATTTAAATCTAATGTTTCCTTGTTGATCTTCTGTCCAGTTGATCTGTCTATTTCTGAGAGTGGAGTATTCAAGTCCCCAGTACTATTGTATTGGAGTTTAAGTCTCCCTTTAAGTCCCTTAGCATATTTTTAAAATAAACCTGTGCCCTGTAATTAGGTGCATATACATTGAAAATAGTTACATCTTCCTGTTGAATTGATCCCTTAATCATTATATAGTGCCCCTCTTTGTCTCTCTTAACAGTTTTTTTTTGTGTTAAAGTTTATTTTGTCTGATATTAAGATGGCTACACCAGCTGTTTTTTGGTTTCTGTTGGCATGGAATATCTTTTTCCAGCCTAGCACTTTCAGTCTGTATGGATCTTTATTGGAAAGATGTGTTTCTTGTAAGCAGCAAATAGATGGGTTTTCTTTCCTTAACCCATTCAGCCAGTCTGTGCCTTTTAACAGGATAGTTGAGGTCATGTTCAATGTGACTATTGATAAGTAGTAGCTTTGCCCTGCCATTTTCCCAAAGATATTTTCAATATATGCTTTGAACTTCCTGTGATCTTTTGCTGTGAAGTTTCCTTCCTTTACTTTCTTTCTTATTGATGACTGTGTTTCTGTGTTTCTGTGTGTAACACATCTTAAGCATCTTTTGCAGGGCTGGACAAGTCATGGCAAATTCTTTCAATTTCTGTTTGCTATGAAAGGTCTTCATTTTACCTTCATTCACAAATAAGAGCTTTGCAGGCTATAATATTCTGGGCTGGCAGTTTTTTTCTCTTAGTGCTTGGGCTATGTCTTGCCATTCCCTCCTAGCCTGTAGGGATTCTGATGAGAAGTCTGCTGTGACTCTAATTGGAGATCCTCTGAGAGTAATCTGACATTTCTCTCTTGCACATTTTAGAATCTTTTCTTTATGTTTCACTGTGGTGAGTTTGACTACAAGGTGTCGTGGTGAGGATCTCTTTTGGTCATGTTTACTATGGGTTCTATGAGCTCCCTGCACTAGGATGTCTCTGTCCTTCTCCAAACCTAGAAAGTTCTCTGCTAGTGTCTCACTAAAAAGGACTTCTAATCATTTCTCCCTCTCCATGCCTTCAGGAACTCCTAGAACCCGAATGTTGGGTTTTTTAATAGTATCCTGTAGATTCCCAACAATATTTTTTAGATTTCGAATTTCCTCTTCTTTTCTTTGGTTTGACTGTATACTTTCCTGTGCTCTGTCTTCTAAATCCGATATTCTCTTTTATCTCACTGATCCTGTTTTTAAGGCTCTGTGATGTATTTGTCATTTATTCTATTGAATTCTTCATTTCATTTCAGTTTCTCTTCAATATCTCAATTTCTATTTTAAGAGTCTTGAGAGATCACAAATGGACAATTGTAAAATTAAGGACATTTTCATAAAGTGATAAATTCCTAAATAAATGTGTAACATTTAGGAAAACCATCTGATGTTGGGGTTACAATATTCTCAGTCTAACAAGTAAGGAGAGCTATAACTAAATCAAAGTGCAAATTGGGCAATATAAAGAAGTACATACTGAAAACTTGTTATGAAAATTTGTGCAGAAGGATATTCAAGATTTTTTTGGACAGGCAGAGTTAGACCGTGAGAGAGAGAGAGAGAGAGAGAGAGAGAGAGAGAGAAAGGTCTTCTTTTTCTGTTGGTTCACCCACTCAAATGGCTGATAAGGCTGGAGCGCTCTGGCCAGTGCCCAGCGGCTGGTGAGATCTGAAGCCAGAAGCCAGGTGCTTCCTCCTGGTTTTCCATGCAGGTGCAGGGCCCAAGCACTTGGGCCATCCTCCACTGCCTTCCAGGGCCACAGCAGAGAGCTAGACTGGAAGAGGAGCAACCGCGACAGAATCTGGTGCCCCAAGCGAGACAGAAACCTTGTGGTGCTGGCACCACAGGCGGAGGATTAGCCAAGTGAGCCTTGGAACTGGCTGGATATTCAATTTTTTGTGCTTCTAGATATGGCCAACCTATACTGAACTGACAAAATGAAGCAGTGGAAACTGTATAATACCTTGATCTCTCTGTTATCCTACTCTCTTATGTCCTTTTGTGACTTCCATTGCAAAATTATTTTGTAAAACTGAAGAGTTAAAGTTTATATAAGATAGCATCTCAATGCCCAAAAACAAGTGTTAAAGGGTAAATAGTGAGCTGGTGCCGCGGCTCACTAAGCTAATCCTCCGCCTTGCGGCGCCGGCACACCGGGTTCTATTCCCAGTCGGGGCGCCAGTTTCTGTCCCGGTTGCCCCTCTTCCAGGCCAGCTCTCTGCTGTGGCCTGGGAGTGCAGTGGAGGATGGCCCAAGTGCTTGGGCCCTGCACCCACATGGGAGACCAGGATAAGTACCTGGCTCCTGGCTTCGGATCAGCGCGGTGCAGTGGCCGCAGCGTGCCAGCCGCGGCAGCCATTGGTGGGTGAACCAACGGCAAAAGGAAGACCTTTCTCACCGTCTCTCTCTCTCACTGTCCACTCTGCCTGTCAAAAAAAAAAAAAAAAAAAAAGGAAAGGGTAAATAGTGGAGAAGAAGGAGCAATCATTTCAATAATTTATTATATATTCATAAAGAGTTATTCATAAGAATTAATTTTAATATTAGAAATATATTCCAATGAAAAGAATGGAGATTGAACAAAAAAGTTCAAATTCCATTGTTTCAGAGCTGATTAACATTAGACAATTTAATATAAACTATATATATTATACAAGGTAATATGTGAAATTTAAATGGGTTATGAACAAAAAGTATCTACAGAGAATTTGGCTTGTAGTATGTATATCAAGAATCCAAAATGTTTTTCTAAATCTTTCTTTTTCCCTCAAATCAATAGATTACTTAGATTACTCAAGCCCAAAGGACAATATCACATCTCTTCTTGAAATTTGTGCAGCAGCTAATTCTAAGATCATCATATTTCAATCCATTTCAGATCCTTTGAAGACAAGAAAAAAAAAAGAGACTGATTTAAAAGTTCTGCTATAGTCAACATGCTGATTAAAATCAGAATTAATTTAATATTATTGAACTTTTATTAATCATATGCTACAGATTCATTCTATGATGTTTCAGATCTCATAGGGATAATTCTAAATAGAGAATGAAGCAAGATAATGTAATTAAACTTGGCTATTCACTGTCATCTTGGAATACATACTTAAGATAACAACAGAAAATACAGAAATGATGTTAAGATTGAAAACGAAGAGGTGCATCACCTCTGATAATAAATAATTACCAATTCAAATAGTTATTAATAATTGACAAGAGTTGCAAAACCTAATAAGAAAAATATGAGCCACTGATGAATCTCTGTCTTGAAAAATAATTGGGCAGTATACATTATCCATGTGTCTACTGCAAAAAACAGATCTTTTAAAAGCATAAGCATTGATCAAATAAGGAAATTAGCAGGGATAATATTTTTGAAGTTACATTTTAAACCACAATAAAGACATTGACTACTGAAGTGTTTATTGTCTGAAGAAAAATCCTGACTTTCAGTATCAACCAAGATCAATAATCACATTGCCTTTAATTTGGTAGTTCAATAACTAATAAGAAATAGACAGTTAAAATAACTATAATAACACAGAAATTATTTGAGCATATATTCAATACTTATTCTGTGATGCATTCTGCTACATTGTCCTTGAAATCATTTTATGAGATCCTCAATGTAACCTAGGTATTCTACATTGTTCCTATTTTAAAGATAAGGAAGATGACTCAAGGTTGTTAAATAATGTTTCTAAGAACACTAGGCTTAGCATTTGTATTGAAGCAGTGTGATTTTTGAGATATTTATTTATTTCTTTATTTGACAGGTTAGAGCCACAGGCAGTAAGAGAGAGACAGAGAGAAAGGCCTCCCTCCATTGGTTTACCCTCCAAATGGCCACAACGTCCGCAGCTGCACCTATCCAAAGCCAGGAGCCAGGATCTTCTTCCTGGTCTCCCATGCGGGTGCAGGGGCCCAAGCACTTGGGCCATCCTCCACTGCTATCCCCAGGCTACAGGAGCAGAGAGCTGAACTGGAAGAGGAGCAGCCTGGACTAGAACCAGCACCCACATGGGATGCCGGTGCTGCAGGCATAGGATTAACCTAGTGCACCACAGCACCACTGGCCCAGATTTTTGAGATTCTATTTCTATCTAATATATCCCACTACGTTTTTCCTATAGAATAGTTCAAAAAAATCATGGAAAATGAAATTAAAAGATAATTTTATTTGGGTGTGAATCATTCTTGAAATTCATGCCATTGAGTTTTCTTGGAAAATGTATAATATGAAAAAATTGCATATATTTTAAAATATTTTTACACCAAAACAAACTTTATTTTTAAAAGAATTTCTAAATTTATTTGAAAATCAGAGTTACAGAGATACAGATAGAAAGAGAGAGAGAGGGAGAGAGAGAGTGAGAGAGAGAAAAGGAGAGAGAGAGAGATATCTTCCATCTGTTGGTTCATTCCACTAATGGCCACAATGGCTGGAGTTGGACCAATCCAAAGCCAGGAGTCAGGAGCTTCTTCTGAGTCCCCATGTGGGTGCATGGGAGGCCCAAGGACTTGGGCCACCTTATGCTGCTTTCCCAGGCACATTAGCAGGAAGCTGGTCAGAAGTGAGTACCAGGTCTCAAACTGATGTTCATGTGGGATGCTGGCACCACAAGCGGCAGCTTTACCTGCTAAGCCAGAGTGATGGCCCTTAAACTTTATTTTTTTATATTTTTAAAGATTTATTTATTTATATGAAAATCAGAGTTACACAGAAAGCAGAGAGACAGAGAAAGAGAGAGAGAGTGAGAGAGAGAGCGAGAGAGAGGTCTTCCATCCGTTCACTCCCAATTGGCCACAACAGCAGAAGCTGCGCCAATCCAAAGCCAGGAGCCAGGAGCGTCTTCCATGTCTCCCATGCGGGTGCAGGAGCCCAAGGACTCAGGCCATCTTCTACTGCTTTCCTAGGCCATAGCAGAGAGCTGGACAGGAAGTGGAACAGCCGGGTCTCGAATTGGCGCCCATATGGGATGCCGGCGCCTCAGGCCAGGGCGTTAACCTGCTGCACCACAGCACTGGTCCCCCTAAACTTTATTTTTAAAACTGTATTTCTACAAATTTTTTGAAGAAACCCTATGCATTTATAGTTCCACATGGTGATTCTAAATTAAATAAGGAAATTCTAAAAGATGGAAGTGTCAAACACTCAGTAAAATAATAGATACTGCACATATGAGTTGAAGACATGATAGAGTTCACAAAGAAATAAGTGATTACATTTACATCTAACAACCTGACAGGTTCTTGAATGGACTTCTGTTGTGATAAATGAATTAAAAACAAACAAAAAAACAAGATATATAATCAAGATGAAAACTGATTTCATATTTTTCTGAATATGGAAGATCAGATAAATAAAGTAAATTTCCTATCATGACCAAGGAGTTAAGAAGTTTCTGGTCATAGACAGTAATGTTTTTCTACTTCTCTTTGCTGCTCTTTCTTGTTGGAAATATTTTAAAATGGGTTATTTCACAATGAAGAAATTGTTCTTCAAGGTTACCTTTGGTTTTACTGTATACAGGTGTATCTTGTAAACTATAGTGCAGATCTAAACTACTCACCAAAAAGTAAGAAAAACAAAATGTAATGGGTGGCTCAGTGAACGAATGCAGTTACAATGAATCTTAATTGTGAATTCCAGACGTCAATGTATATTTGTACCACATACGAGAGCAAAAGCAATAGCACCAACTCCAGAGTGGTTAAGAATTAAAATCTACTCTGGAAATACTATCTTCTTTATTTAACTAAGTGTTTCACTTACGTTTGAAGTGACACCCTGACGTTAGGAACTCCATTTTATAAACAGAAGAGACTCCATCTTGAAGAAGAAAAAGCACACCCTCCATGAGACTATAGTCTTAAAACTATGACGATAGCAGCACACTACATCTTGCTTTGCAGAACATAAAAATCCCCTGGCATGATGGCACAAGCTTAAAACAGATAGGTTGAACCTGGACTAATATCAAGATTGTAATCTATGTTAAATCCCACATATGATTTAGGTCAGCACCTAAACTAATGTGAAGATTGTAATTGGTATTGCCAAGATTGTATTTAACATTAGTTTTGCATAACTTTTAGGTTAGCTTGACCTTAGTAACCATGTATACTCCCCACCCCACCCACCCTTTTGCTTTGGTTCAGGGTCGGGAGTTCTTTAGGGCAAGATCCTCTCTGACCCCTGGTAATAAAAGACTCATTCCAAATTCTCAACATGTGGCGCTTCTCTGTGATTCACATCAGGTACAGCACTTATCTGTAAAATGGGTCAAATGATGTTGTCTCTGTGTAGATTTTAACTATATGTTAATGAATCCAAAATTCATTTCCTCTGCATTTTTCTTCCTTGTGCTTTAAAAACTCTTCTACAGGATGGTCTATCCAACTTAATCCCCTTTAGTTGCCACAACCATCTTCCTGTTAACATATTCATAATCAGAGTATGGATTTACTTCATAAATTAAACATTCTTTTAATCTTTCTATGTAAGGATCATGTCATCTGCCAATTCACTATAGCAAGGTCCGTGCATGTCCACATCAGTGCCTCTTTCATCTTCACTCACCACAGTTCATTGGCAAATTAACTTCTTCTCTTTATCTCCATTGCTACAACTTGGTTAAAACCTTCCCTTGCCTTGATTTAAATATTATAATATCCTTCCAAAATTGTTTCCTCTTCTGCTTTTGTATTAAACTCTGTGATATAAGTAATGTTTTCCCATTTCTGAGAAAAAAAAAAAAAGTGTAGGCTGAGAGAGGTGAGAAGACACATTCAGTATAGCACAGTTCATAAGAAGTTGATCTGTATTTAAAATTAGGGAAATGTGTGAGTGTTAATGGTCAGGCTCTAAAGATTGTGACCCTCATAGGTCCGATAGTTTAAGCATGATTTTGTTCTCCAACTTATGCTGTCACTTAAACATAAGGGCTACTGTGTCTAGGAGGGTGGAGGTTTGATCCAGTTATGCTATCTGAAAGTGGAGACTATGGAAAATGATTAGATTGGATCAATTTCTAGGGTGCAGCCCCATGACCCCATTTTGATGACTTAATCACGGGAGACCACCTAGATGAGCATGCTGCCCATCTCTCTGCTTCCTTGCTTGCCATGTGATCCTTCTGTGTGGATTCCACAAAAGTTCACCCTCATCAAATACAATGTTAATGGGACTGTCTTTTCTTGGACTACGAACTTCCAAAACCAAGAGCTGGAATAAACCTTTTTCCTTCATAAGTAGCTTGTCTCAGTTATTTTAGTTATAGCAATGAAAGTAGAAACCAGAAAAGTGGGGTCATAATATTACCTATACATGAAGATGTGCAGAAAACTTCGGACTGGGTCTACCAAGAAAGGCTGGAATAATTTAGAGGAGCAGGCTAGAGGAAGTTTAGACAGTTGTAAGCAAAGTGTCAAGGGAAATGTTGATGGGGTTCAGAAGATGACAACATTGTTGGAAATGTAGACAGGAAACGCCCCGCTGATGCGGGGAAATGCAAGGTGGGTGTAGTTCCTGCAGTGGAGGCCACACCAGCCCCACACCCATGTAATCCTGTCAACCCCCGTCAATCCGACTAGGTAACCAATTCGTTTTCGAAACTCATAAGAAGCTTGGTGAAGGAGAGGGTTCCTGCTCTCTTTCTCCCCTCATGGACCCAGGGAAAGCCTAGTATGGAAGTCCATCTTTACCGTTCCTAGCCCACTCTACCTAAATGAAGCCCTCAGGTTCTGGTGTATCCTTCTCACTCCGTAAATAAACTTTATCATGCTGCATGTTGTGTTCATGTGTGTACTTACAATTCTCGACAAGAGTCTGCAATAGGAGGTGTTTTTTTTTTTGTTTTTTGTTTTTTTTTTTTTTTTGACAGGCAGAGTGGACAGTGAGAGAGAAAGACAGAGAGAAAGGTCTTCCTTTGCCGTTGGTTCACCCTCCAATGGCCACCGCGGCCAGCGCACTGCGGCCAGCGCACCGGCACCGCGCTGATCCGATGGCAGGAGCCAGGAGCCAGGTGCTTTTCCTGGTCTCCCATGGGGTGCAGGGCCCAAGCACCTGGGCCATCCTCCACTGCACTCCCTGGCCACAGCAGAGGGCTGGCCTGGAAGAGGGGCAACCGGGACAGAATTCGGCGCCCCGACCGGGACTAGAACCCGGTGTGCCGGTGCCGCTAGGCGGAGGATTAGCCTAGTGAGCCGCGGCGCCGGCTTTTTTTTTTTTTTTTTTTTTTTGACAGGCAGAGTGGACAGTGAGAGAGGGAGACAGAGAGAAAGGTCCTCCTTTTGCCGTTGGTTCACCCTCCAGTGGCCACCACGGCCAGTGCATCCCGCTGATCTGAAGCCAGAAGCCAGGTGCTTCTCCTGATCTCCCATGGGGGTGCAGGGCCCAAGCACTTGGGCCATCCTCCACTGCACTCCCTGGCCACAGCAGAAAGTTGGCCTGGAAGAGGGGCAACCGGGACAGAATCTAGCACCCTGACCGGCTAGAACCGGGTGTGCCGGTGCCCCTAGGTGGAGGATTAGCCTAGTGAGCCATGGCGCCGCCCTGCAGTAGGGGTTTGAGCCTAACCTAGCCCACAATAATGCTGATGAAGTTTCATATGGAAATGAGCTCTCTATTGAGAATTGGAATAAAGGTCTACTCTTGCTATATTGTAATAAGGAACCTAACTGTGTTCGGTCCTTGTCTTGAGACATTGTGGAAATTTGAACTATGTTTAGTAGAGGAGGTTTCAAGGCTGCAAAATGTTTAAGCTGCTGTTTTGTTATTACTTGCTGCTGTTAGGGAGTTTTACCATGAGAATCAGGAGCAAAAGGAGCATAACAGGAAGATTAGGAAAATTCAGCGTGGTCATAGAAGGAAAATAGAAAATGCTTGCTCAGGACAAGAGTAAGGTAGATAAACTGCAGAAGAGATTAGCACAGGTAATAGGGAATTGTGTGCTGAAAGGCCAAACAACAGGGAGAAAGATCCCAAGGCATTTCAGAGATATTGGCAATATCTCTCTCATCACAATTCAGAGTTTCAGAAGTAAAAATAGTTTCAAAAGTCATTCAGTGCCAAATCTATTCAGGATACAGCCCCAGGGCGCACTTCCTCACCCAGGACCAGGCCTGGATTCAGGATTGCTATCCTAGTGCTCTGAGGATACATTGCAACCCTGCTTCAAGCTGCTCCCCCATGGCTCCTGCTGAAGGCTGATCTTGGCATCATCCATGTGATGCTAGTTTTGCAGGCTTTCAGATCATGAGAGTTAAGAAGACTTGGTAGCTTTCAGTGATTTTTTTTTCCAAAGGAAAGCCTGGGATGCCAGGCAGGTTTTAAGCCCCTGCCTGGAACCCCTGATGGTGCAATTCCTATTGGAGATATGGGAGTGAAGTTGATGTAGAGGCCCCCAGGATGATAGAGGTACAAGCAACACAATACACCTGCCAACGAAAACTGCAAGCAGTATGCCAGGCAAACCGGGAAAGCCGAAGGCATCTGTAGGCAGCTTGAGAAATTAGTCAAGTGGGCACAGACCCACAGGGCCAAGGAGACAAGGAGGTCTCAGTCTAGAGTTCAAAGCACTTTTAGACAACTTGGGAGCCCAAACAGAAACTGTTAGCAGGGTGGAACCACTGCTACACTACGGTAAGGCCAAGCAGAAATATGAGATCTGAGTTGCTGCAGACAGATCTTAATGGTCAATGCGTAGTGAAGTTGCAGACACAAAAATCCTGCCTGTGAGAACCGTAGTGTAGCTGTGAACAACAAAGCTACAGGGGCAGGACTAGGGAGCTCATTCCCTACCACGTATGCCCAGGATGCTCGTCATATGGCCTAAGGATCTAATGTTTATACTGCTGGTTTTTGGTCTTGCTTTACTCTGTTTAATCCTTTCTATTTACATCCCTCCATTCCATTTTTGGAATGGGGATGTATGCACTGTGTGTATCTCATCACTGTATTTTGGAAGCATATAACTTGTTTTGATTGTACAGGGAGTTCACAGCTAAAGGGTTTTTCTTGTATCTAAGATAAGACTTTGGATTTTCAACTTTTGAATGTTGGATGGTATTAAGGCTTTAGAATGATTAGGGATTGAATGAATACATTTTGCATTGAAAGATGGATGTGAAACTTTGGGGTCAGAGGCAGAATGCTAGGCTAGCATATTAGTTTTGGTGCTCTTCAAAGGCCCGTGTGTCACAAGTTTAACTCCCAGAGTGTTATGATAATGGTTAATTAATTAAGAAATGCAATCCAGTTGTGATATCTGAAGTCAGAATCCTTGGAAAGTGATTGTTGCTGGGGTGGAGACTACATGGTGAAGTCATGATGCCATTATAAACAGATATACATGGACATGAAAAGAATAGGTGTGCTCTCTGCTTTCTGGCTCACTGTGCCAACAACCATCCACCATCTTCAAGCTTCATAAGATGTCTGTACCAATGCGACCGCCTATCTTTAGGACTGTGAGCCTCCAAAACTACAAGTCAGATAAACTTTCTTCTTTCCTACATAGCTCCTCTCAGTTACTTTAGTTAGAGTAATGAAAGTGTGACTCATAAAATATGATTCTAGAGACTGTGATAAGTTAGAATAAGACTGGATCCAGCCACAAAGATTCAGCAGCGATAGACCTTAAAGAAAAACGCTAACAGAGAAAAAAAGAAAGTATTCCATGTCCAGTGTGACAGCAATAGCAAATTCTGAATGTAGAAATAAACTCACTTAATATAAGAGGTTGCCATCTGGTCACATCAGGGGAAAATGAGGAAAAATTAGTGATAAATCCATTGACAGTTCTTTGTTCTAGTCACAATAAATTTTCATACATTGATAATATAATATTGTGAGTGAAAAACTTTTTTTTTTTAACTTTTATTTAATGCATATAAATTTCCAAAGTACGACTTATGGATTACAATGGCTTTCCCCCCATACCGTCCCTCCCACCCACAACCCTCCCCTTTCCCACTCCCTCTCCCCTTCCATTCACATCAAGATTCATTTTCGATTATCTTAATATACAGAAGATCAGCTTAGTATACATTAAGTATGGATTTCAACAGTTTGCTCCCACACAGAAACATAAAGTGAAAAATAATAGATGATTTTTTAAAATGATGATGAAATCAGAGCAGACCTATTGTCATGTTTAATCCCAGTGAGAGTCAAGTTGGGAATTGATAATTTTTTTTTTTTTTTTTTTTTTTTTTTTTTTTTTTTTACAGAGGATCAGTTTAGTATGCATTAAGTAAGGATTTCAACAGTTTGCACCCCCATAGAAACACAAAGTGAAATATATTGTTTGAGTACTCGTTATAGCATTAAATCTCAGTGTACAGCACATTAAGGATAGAGATCCTACATGAGGAGTAAGTGCACAGTGACTCCTGTTGTTGACTTTACCAATTGACACTCCTGTCTATGGCATCAGTAATCTCCCTATGCTCCAGTCATGAGTTTCCAAGGCTATGGAAGCCCTCTGAGTTCTCCGATTCTTATCTTGTTTAGACAAGCTCATAGTCAAAGTGGAGGTTCTCTCCTCCCTTCAGAGAAAGGTACCTCCTTCTTTGATGGCCTGTTCTTTCCACTGGGATCTCACTCACAGAGATCTTTTGCCAGAGTGTCTTGGCTTTCCATGCCTGAAATACTCTCATGAGCTTTTCAGCCAGCTCCGAATGCCTTTAGGGCTGATTCTGAGGCCAGAGTGCTATTTAGGACATCTGCCATTCTATGAGTCTGCTGAGATTCTCACTTCCCATGTTGGATCACTCTCCCCTTTATTTACTCCATCAGTTAGCGTTAGCAGGTACTAGACTTGTCTATGTGCTCCCTTTGACTCCCAGTCCCTTCACCATGACCAACTGTGAACTGAAACTGATCACCTGGAACAGTGAGATGGCATTGGTACATGCCACCTCGATGGGATTGAATTGGAATCCCCTGGTATGCTTCCAACTCCACCACTTGGGGCAAGTCAGCCTGAGCATGTCCCAAATTATACATCTCTTCCCTCTCCCATTCCCACCACCATGTTCAACAGGGATCACATTTCAGTTAATTTTTCAACACTTAAGAATAACTGTGCATCAATTACAGATCTAAACCAGTCATATTAAGTAGAACAGATAAAAAAAACTACTAAGAGGGATAATGTATTTAGTTGTTCATTAACAGTCAGGGCTATGCTGATCAAGCCACCATTTCCCATAGTGTCCACCTCACTCCAACAGGTTTCCCTCTTGGTGTTCAGTCAGTCGTCACCGATCAGGGAGAACATATGGTATTTGTCCCTTTGGGACTGGCTTATTTCACTCAGCATGATGTGCTCCAGATTGCTCCATTTTGTTGCAAATGACTGGATTTCGTTGTTTCTTACTGCGGTATAGTATTCTAAAGAGTACATATCCCATAATTTCTTTATCCAGTCTATCGTTGATGGGCATTTAGGTTGGTTCCAGGTCTTAGCTATTGTGAATTGAGCTGCAATAAACATTAGGGTGCAGACCTCTTTTTTGTTTGCCAATTTAAATTCCTTTGGGTAAATTCCAAGGAGTGGGATGGCTGGGTCGAACGGTAGGGTTATCTTCAGGTTTCTGAGGAATCTCCAGACTGACTTC
The DNA here is from genome assembly GCF_051225735.1 of Oryctolagus cuniculus. Classification (NCBI taxonomy): domain Eukaryota; kingdom Metazoa; phylum Chordata; class Mammalia; order Lagomorpha; family Leporidae; genus Oryctolagus; species Oryctolagus cuniculus. Next base: position 60,132,988 of record NC_142874.1, on the reverse strand, counting down.
CATAGTGGCTTGACCAGTTTGCATTCCCACCAACAGTGGGTTAGTGTCCCTTTTTCCCCACATCCTCGCCAGCATCTGTTGTTGGTAGATTTCTGCATGTGAGCCATTCTAACCGGGGTGAGGTGAAACCTCATTGCGGTTTTGATTTGCATTTCCCTGATTGCTAATGACCTTGAACATTTTTTCATGTGCCTGTTGGCCATTTGGATTTCCTCTTTTGAAAAATGTCTATTGAGGTCCTTGGCCCATCTCTTAAGTGGGTTGTTGGTTTTGTTTTTGTGGAGTTTCTTGATCTCTTTGTAGATTCTGGTTATTAACCCTTTGTCTGTTGCATAGTTTGCAAATATTTTTTCCCATTCTGTCGGTTGTCTTTTCACTCTCCTCACTGTTTCTTTTGCAGTACAGAAACTTCTCAATTTGATGCAATCCCAATAGTTGATTTTGGCTTTGACTGCCTGTGCCTCCCGGGTCTTTTCCAGAAATTCTTTGCCTGTGCCAATATCTTGAAGGGTTTCTCCAATGTTCTCTAGTAACTTGATGGTGTCAGGTCGTAGATTTAGGTCTTTAATCCATGTGGAGTGGATTTTTGTGTAAGGTGTAAGGTAGGGGTCTTGCTTCATGATTCTGCACGTGGAAATCCAATTTTCCCAGCACCATTTATTGAATAGACTGTCCTTGCTCCAGGAATTAGTTTTAGATCCTTGATCAAATATAAGTTGGCTGTAGATGTTTGGGTTGATTTCTGGTATTTCAATTCTGTTCCATTGGTCTATCCATCTGTTTCTGTACCAGTACCATGCTGTTTTAATTACAACTGCCCTGTAGTATGTCCTGAAATCTGGTATTGTGATGCCTCCGGCTTTGTTTTTGTTGTACAAGATTGCTTTAGCTATTCGAGGTCTCTTGTGCCTCCATATAAATTTCAGCACCATTTTTTCCAGATCTGAGAAGAAGGTCTTCGGTATCTTGATTGGTATTGCATTGAATCTGTAAATTGCTTTTGGGAGAATGGACATTTTGATGATATTGATTCTTCCAATCCATGAGCATGGAAGATTTTTCCATTTCTTGGTATCCTCTTCTATTTCTTTCTTTAAGGTTTTGTAATTTTCATCGTAGAGATCTTTAACGTCTTTGGTTAAGTTTATTCCAAGGTATTTGATTGTTTTTGTAGCTATTGTGAATGGGATTGATCTTAGAAGTTCTTCCTCAGCCATGGCATTGTCTGTGTATACAAAGGCTGTTGATTTTTGTGCATTGATTTTATACCCTGCTACTTTGCCAAACTCTTCTATGAGTTCCAATAGTCTCTTAGTAGAGTTCTTTGGGTCCTCTAAATAAAGAATCATGTCATCTGCAAAGAGGGATAGTTTGAGTTCTTCCTTCCCAATTTGTATCCCTTTAATTTCTTTTTCTTGCCTAATAGCTCTGGCTAGAACTTCCAGAACTATATTGAATAGCAGTGGTGAGAGTGGGCATCCCTGTCTGGTTCCAGATCTCAGTGGAAATGCTTCCAACTTTTCCCCATTCAATAGGATGTTGGCTGTGGGTTTTTCATAGATTGCTTTGATTGTATTGAGGAATGTTCCTTCCAAACCCAGTGTGCTTAGAGTTTTCATCATGAACGGGTGTTGTATTTTATCAAATGCTTTCTCGGCATCTATTGAGATAATCATATGGTTTTTCTTCTGCAGTCTATTAATGTGGTGTATCACATTGATTGTCTTGCTCACATTAAACCATCCCTGCATACCAGGGATGAATCCCACTTGGTCTGGGTGGATGATCTTTCTGATGTGTTGTTGCATTCTATTGGCGAGAATTTTATTGAGGATTTTTGCATCTATGTTCATCAGGGATATTGGTCTGTAATTCTCTTTCAGTGCTGCATCTTTCTCTGGCTTAGGAATTAAGGTGATGCTGGCTTCATAGAAAGAATTTGGGAGGACTCCCTCTTCTTCGATTGTTCTGAATAGTTTGAGAAGAATTGGAGTTAGTTCTTCTTTAAACGTCTGGTAGAATTCAGCAGTGAATCCATCTGGTCCTGGGCTTTTCTTTGTTGGGAGGGCCTTTATTACTGTTTCAATTTCTGTCTCAGTTATGGGTCTGTTTAGGTTTTCGATGTCTTCCTGGTTCAATTTAGGCAGGTTGCATGTGTCCAGGAATCTATCCATTTCTGATAGGTTTCCCTGTTTGCTGGCATACAAGTCCTTGTAGTAATTTCTGATGATTCTTTTTATTTCTGTGGTGTCTGTTGTCACGTTTCGTTTTCCAACTCTGATTTTATTGATTTGGGTCTTTTCTATTCTTTTTTTAGTTAGTTGGGCCAATGGGGTGTCAATTTTGTTTATTTTTTCAAAAAACCAGCTCCTCGTTTGGCTGATTTTTTGGAATGTTTTTCTTGATTCAATCCTGTTGATTTCTTCTCTGATTTTAATTATTTCTCTTCTCCTACTAGATTTGGGTCTGGTTTGCTGTAGGTTTTCTAGATCCTTGAGGTGAATTGAAAGCTCATCTATTTGGTGTCTTTCCAATTTCTTGATGTAGGCACCTATTGATATAAACTTTCCTCTTAACACTGCTTTTGCTGTGTCCCATAAGTTTTGGTATGTTGTGCTGTTATCCTCATTTACTTCCAGAAAGTTTTTGATTTCTCTTTTGATTTCTTCTATGACCCATTGTTGATTCAGGAGCATGTTGTTCAATCTCCATGTGTTTGCGTATGCTCTAGGGATTCCTGAGTTGGTAATTTCCAACTTCATTCCTTTATGGTCTGAGAAGCTGCATGGTATGATTCTAATTCTTTTGAATTTGCTGAGACTCGCTTTATGGCCTAGTATGTGGTCAATCCTAGAGAAGCTTCCATGTACTGCTGAGAAGAATGTATAATCTTTAGCTGTAGGATTGAAAGTTCTGTATATGTCTGTTAGATCCATTTGGGCTATAGTGTCGTTTAAATCTACTGTATCCTTGTTGATCTTCTGACCGGATGATCTGTCTATTTCTGAGAGTGGAGTATTGAAGTCCCCCAGTACTACTGTATTGGGGTCTAAGTCTCCCTTTAAGTCCGTTAATAAATCTTTTAGATAAACTGGTGCCCTGTAGTTAGGTGCATATACATTGATAATTGTTATATCTTCCTGTTGAATTGATCCCTTAATCATGATATAGTGTCCCTCTTTGTCTTTCTTAACAGTTTTTGTGGTAAAGTTTATGTTGTCCGATATTAAGATGGCTACGCCTGCTCTTTTTTCATTTCTGTTGGCATGGTATATCTTTTTCCAGCCTTTCACTTTCAGTCTGTATGGATCTTTGTTGGAAAGATGTGTTTCTTGTAAGCAGCAAATAGATGGGTTTTGTTCCTTAACCCAATCAGCCAATCGGTGTCTTTTAACTGGACAGTTCAGGCCATTCACGTTCAAAGTGACTAATGATAAGTGGTAACTTTGCCCTGCCATTTGCCAAAGATAAGTTCTAATATATGCTTTGAATTCCCTGTGATCTTTTGCTGTGAGGTTTCCTTCCTTGGTTTCCTTCCTTTACCTTCTTTCATATTGATGACCGTGTTTCTGTGTTTCTGTGTGTAACACATCTTTAAGCATCTTTTGCAGGGCTGGACGAGTGGCAACAAATTCTTTCAATTTCTGTTTGCAATGAAAAGTCTTTATTTCACCTTCATTCACAAATGATAGCTTTGCAGGATATAATATTCTGTGCTGGCAGTTGTTCTCTCTTAGTACCTGGGCTATATCTCGCCATTCCCTCCTAGCTTTTAGAGTTTCTGATGAGAAGTCAGCTGTGAGTCTGATTGGAGATCCTCTGAGAGTAATCTGATGTTTCTCTCTTGCGCATTTTAGGATCTTTTCTTTATGTTTCACTGTGGAGAGTTTAATTACAACGTGTCGTGGTGAGGATCTCTTTTGGTCGTGTTTATTAGGGGTTCTGTGGGCTTCCTGTACTAGGATTTCTCTGTCCTTCTCCAAACCTGGGAAATTTTCTGCTAATATCTCACTAAAAAGGCCTTCTAATCCTTTCTCCCTCTCCATGCCTTCAGGAACTCCTAGAACCCGAATGTTGGGTTTTTTAATAGTATCCTGAAGATTCCCGACAATATGTTTCAGATTTCTAATTTCCTCTTCTTTTCTTTGGTCTGACTGTATCCTTTCCTGTTCTCTGTCTTCTAAGTCCGATATTCTCTCTTCTGCTTCACCCATTCTGTTTGTAAGGCTCTCTATTGTGTTTTTCATTTGATCTATTGAATTCTTCACTTCAGTCACTATCACAGTTTCCTGTTGTACTAGTTGTTTCGTTTCATTTTGATTCCTCCTTAATATTTCATTTTCACGAGAGAGATTTTCTATCTTGTCCATTAAGGATTTGTGTACTTCCAGAATTTGTTTTTGAGAACTTCTTAATGTTCTTATCAATTTTTTGAGATCTGCTTCTTGCATTTCTTCTATGTCATCATCTTCATAATCTTGAATTGGGGTGTCTTTTTCATTTGAGGGCGTCATGGTGACTTCCTTGTTTTTATTACCTCGGTTTTTGCGTTTGTTATTTGGCATATTGGAGATATTTGGTTTCTTCACTGTGGTGCTTTTTCTTGTTATACTATGACTCTAGATTAAGTGGACTATCTGTTTTTGATGGAGCCTTAGGGCTTGAGATGGGTGTGGCCTGAGAGCTCTGTTTGGTGTGCCAAAGGTGACACTCCCAGGTTAGGCATGGTAAATCTCTCTCTCTCTCTCTTTTTTTTTTTTTTTTGATTCAAAAGGGAAGTAATTCCGCACAGCTGAACGAAGTTGGAGGTAGTTAGCAGGCAAATGATATACCCACAGGAGCCAGAGATCGGAAGCTCTTTCCCAAGATCCCCACAGGGAATCTGTTCGGCCCTCAGAGTGGGCTCAAATTCTCCTTCAGCCTCCCACTGGGTTGCCAAAGTTATGGCATTGTAGCGTCTCTGGAGAGTGCTCATGTGAATTCCGTGAGTTCTCTCCCCCACCGTCTCTTTTTTCACAGTCTCAGTTCAGTAGCACCACAAATTTACTAGCTCCTAATCTCCTGTTAATTCGCCCCGCCCAGAGTCAGGTTTTTCTGCTAGGCTCAGGGCCGGTGCAGACCTGAGGTCGCTCTGCTTATGACGTATGTCCAAGATGGCGCCTGCTCTTTGTCTTGCTCGCCCTTGAGAGGTGAGCGGAGAGAGAGAAACCCGTGTCCGTACTAGTCACCCTTTTTTCTCTCTCTCTCTCTCTTCCAGTTAGCCTTGTGAACTCCCCCCCCCCGGGGGTCGTTCCCTCTAGTCTCCTCTCTCCGCTTGCCTGCCGGTGTCTCGGGCTATTGAGGTTCGGCTCACCTCGCGTTCCAGCGCTGGTGTGTTGAGTCTGCCGCTGATGTCCCGAACTGTGGGCTCCCACGCTCTCCACGCAGGTCCGCTGTGAGTCACGCGTTCCGGAAGAGTTTCTTCTGCTGTTTCCTCCACTACTCTTCCTTGAACCTGCAGTATCTCCACTTTTATTAAACTATCTCTCCCCAGACTATCAGTGTGCTCCCTTCCTATTCCGCCATCTTGCCGGCGAGCCAAGTGAAAAACTTTTTTAACTGTTGTTTTATAGTACAAAAATATGTCATCATTTTATTTGCTTTCGAAATTTTTAATCTATCTTTCATTAAGTGTTTTAACAGTTTGTAATTAATAAGAAATAAAAGTTATTTTTTTGATTTATTAATGTTTCATAAGTTTAAACAAATTAATAGGAAATATTTTTTATTGCCTTAGAACACTTATGGTAACAGGGTCAGCCTGTATTTGAGCACAAGGAGTGGGACAATATTATACAATAAAATTGCTCCAGGCAACCTTACATTAAAATTGTCAAAATATCTTAGAAACAGCACTTTCAATAGAGTTTAAAAATCCTTCTTGAACAAAAATAAAGTTCATATGAGACATTTTCTCCTAGATAGGAACAAAATCATGAGATTAAATCAAAATAAAGTTAAAAATAATTTGATTTTCTCCTTTTTTTGAATCCAGGAATAGACTTTTCATAGTACACATTTTGATGAACTTTTGGAAGTGTTCCCATGGAAGCTTGTTTTCAAGAGAAAATAAAGAAAGGGAAACTGAAGGCTGTTACATTTAGACTATGGATTTTTTTCAATTTCAATCATTCATATAACTACTTATGTACAAGACAAAATACTGCATCAGAAGCACAAGTTAATTAAAAAAACTGTAATATAAATAAGCATTTACTAGTAGTAAAATTTAAGCTTGGTTAATATCAGTTATAAAATGTTAAATGACCATAATTGTGGTCATTTAACTAGCTAACTGTGGTCAAATACTAGCTAAGTCGTGTATGAATTATTCAATATATCGATTTTGCTATATTTAATTGAGAATAAATAAGTCTAAGAAGATACTCACAGTTTTTTTAAAATGGTTTTAATATAGTATAGACAGACATTATCATCTCCATTTTACCAGAACATATTTTCTGATAACATCATTTACAGAACATTTTCATTGCCTATATTACATTAACTGTAAAAGTAAAAAAAAAAAAAAGTATTATTTTTAACTGCTTGTTTTAATTGGGGAATAAACCTATACTTAACTTTCTTAGCATATTTTAATTAACATTTTTTAAACAATACAAAGACTCATTTCCAAGGTTTGTGTATTAAACAATTTGGGAAAAATATTCTGGTTAAGCAGACTTTGGGTATAAAGTTTCAATTTACTATTAAAGTAAAACAACAGAAGTCTGTGGCCTATTAGATGTTTTTAAAGATAACATAAAGTGTATTTTGCAATTCATTTATAGCTCAGAAATCTCTAGGGTTCATTTTACATTTCTATCTAAAAATAATTTTTGGATTATTAGTGATAATATTTAATTTTAATAATTTTCTACATAAATTGAGTGTTTGGAGAGGTTTCAAAGAAGTCTATGTTCCATCTTCAAGCATCTTGAATGTAATTCAAATGTTATGTTAATGTAAAAATTTAGGTTTGATCATAATATTCAAATAACTACAAAGAAATGCTATCATGTACTTCTACTGAAACATTATTTTGAAAATAAGTATCTGGGCCGGCGCCGTGGCTCAATAGGCTAATCATCCACCTAGCGGTGCCAGCATACCGGGTTCTAGTCCCAGTAAGGGCACCGGATTCTTTCCTGGTTGCCCCTCTTCCAGGCCAGCTCTCTGCTGTGGCCCGAGAGTGCAGTGGAGGATGGCCCAAGTGCTTGGGCCCTGCACCCCATGGGAGACCAGGAGAAGTACCTGGCTCCTGCCTTTGGATCAGCGCGGTGCGCCAGCCGCAGCGCCCCAGCAGTGGCTGCCATTGGAGGGTGAACCAATGGCAAAAGGAAGACCTTTCTCTCTGTCTCTCTCTCTCTCACTATCCACTCTGCCTGTCAAAAAAAAAAAAAAAAAAAAAAAAAAAAAGGAAGTATCTGAATTTATAGGAACACTCCTAAAATTCCCAACCTCAAATGAGCATCTTTTCAAGTTTCTAACTTCTTGAATGATTTACTTCTTCCAGTTGTTAAGAACTAATACTTTGTCTTTTCTGAGACTTAGACATACTTGTTAAGGCAAAGAGATTTTTGCAAGTGAAAATTTTTATGGGAAAAATACTATAATAATTTACTAAATAATATATTTTACTAAATAAACTCAATACTTATTGATGGAAACTATTATCACCATTATTGGAGGACATAGACTGTAAGCTGAGTTAGCTCTGACTTAACTGTCAAAAGTCATCCAAAGAAGATTTGATTCTTGTTCTAATTAATAGATATACACATTTGGAAATTATTTAATATGCCAGTTTAAAAGTAAATATTGCAAGAATATTTAATTCATTGTTAAGAATCATTTAGTCAAAACAGCATAGTTACAAAGAGACTTTTATTGTAGTAAATATGAATATGGCATAATATACATAATTTGATGGCAAGGTATAAGTAGATACTGTGGGCAGCAGAAGCTAGCTAAGAAAGAAAGTAATACTAATAAAAGATTATTAAATCTTCAACCAAAACATATCCAGAGTAATGATATGGGGCATGACCTTAAAGTATTTCAAATGAGGAAAAAGAAACATTGGATAGAAATTAATAATAAATTCTATACCTGGGATAGGTAACATACTATTAGGTCTTCATCTATTTAAATTAAGAATAAAATATGGGGCCGGCGCTGCGGCTCACTAGGCTAATCCTCCGCCTTGCAGCGCTGGCACACCGGGTTCTAGTCCCGGTCGGGGAACTGGATTATTTCCCGGTTGCCCCTCTTTCAGGCCAGCTCTCTGCTGTGGCTGGGAAGTGCAGTGGAGGATGGCCCAAGTGCTTGGGCCCTGCACCCTGTGGGAAACCAGGAGAAGTACCTGGCTCCTGCCATCGGATCAACGCAGTACGCCGGCCGCAGTGCACTGGCCGCGGCGGCCATTGGAGGGTGAACCAACGGCAAAGGAAGACCTTTCTCTCTGTCTCTCTCACTGTCCACTCTGCCTGTCAAAAAAAAAAAAAAAAAAGAATAAAATATGAATGACAGGCTTTTATGGTTGGAGAAGGGATTATAAACAATATATAGAAAGGAGAAAGATTAATACGATCTGTAGAGAAGCCAAAGTAACAGTATATAATTTTTTTTCACTTTTCTTTTTTTTAAAGATTTATTTTATTTATTTGAAAGACAGAGTAACAGAGAGAGGTAGAGACAGAGAAAGAGGTCTTCCATCCACTGATTCAATCCCCAAATGGCTGCAACGGCCGGAGCTGCGCCAATTCGAAGCCAGGAGCTTCTTCCAGGTCTCCCAAGCAGGTGCAGAGGCCCAAGGACTTGGGCCATCTTCTACTGCTTTCTGAGGCCATAGCAGAGAGCTGGATCGGAAGTGGAGCAGCTGGGACTAGAACCAGAACCCATATAGGATGCCGGCGCTTTAGGCTAGGGCGTTAACCCCCTGCACCACAGCACTGGCCCCTAACAATATATAATTAAGTAGCCTTTAAGGTTATGCTACTTGTCAGAAATCTAAGAGCTAATGTTCAAAAAATGTAGATACACAGGGGAATATATTGCTATAAAGAATGATTCCACCATTTGAAAAAGTACCATGAAGTCCGCCATATTTTTCCATCAATAGATATTATTCTGTATATCGTATTTTAATTCTATAATTAATTGTATGTAATCTAATACCATACCTCATCAAATCCATCAACAGACGAATGTCAGATAAAATGCAGGCTTCCGAAGGAAAATATTTACATATGATTTTGATCTAACACTGTTTTCTTTAACCTGAAACAAAAATCTACCGGGAAAGTTCAGTGAGTTTGGGAGGCAACAGGTGATAGTTCAGGTAATTTGGTCCCTGCCACACACATAGGAGGACCAGACTGAATTCCTGGCTTCTGGCTTCAGCCTGGCACAGCCTTCACTGTTGGTGGAGGAATTTGGGGAATGAATCAGTGACCAGACAATCTCTTTCTCCTCCCTCCCCTTCTCCTTTCATTCTTCTTGTCACTCTCCTCCTCCTCTCTTCTCCCACTGCGCCTCTCTCTCTCTCTCTCTCTCTCTCTCTCTCTCTCTTATTCTCTGCCTTCAAAGAAAGAAAGAACTTTTAAAATAAAGAAATTGAGTCAGTGATCTTTCAAGAGAAGCTTGGGCTTACCACCATTACAGTAAGGAATAGAACATGGTTTTCTATGACTCCCAAACTAAAATTTAGGGTCAAACCATTTTCAAAAACAAAACAAAACAAAAGATTAAAAAGGACAGAAAACAAATAGAGGCTGCCAAGGTCTTGTGGGGGGTGGGGGAGGAATAGGTAGCTGTTGTTTAATTCGTAAACAGTTCTGTTTGGAATGATAAAAAATTTTATGAAAATGATATGTGCTGATGGTTATACAACATTGTGAATATGGTAAATGCCATTGATTCCATCCTAGCAATCCTTAAAATGGCAAATTTTATATATTATATATAAACATATATATCACCTATCATAAATACATAGATTTATCATTATCAAGAATGCAAAATATAAATGAAGTCACAAAAAATAAGATGAGCATCTTTGGATTTCTCTCCAAACTATTTCCAACTCAGGATTTTTAAACACACCCCTGTGAGGTCTATCTTCCAAGGACTGGCATGCCCCCAGTGACCTAAGAACCTGTTAGGAGGCTCGCTTGCACACTGATTGGATTAAGTCTCTTCTGTCTCAGTGCTGTTAACTTGTGACTTTGGGGTTTAATATCCAGCATGAGTTCATGATCCATGACCTACCTAAACCCCAGCACATCTATTGCTTTGTTAATTTTCTGTGTCTTTGCCTGTCTTCTTCATTTCTTTAATATCCATGACCCAGGAGAGGGTCAAAAATGAAGACTATGACTTCCTGACATTGATGTTCACTTATATTTCATAAATGATAGTGGCTTTAGAAGCTTTAGAAGTACTCTCTCTTTCTGTCTCTCTTGAAAATTTTAGGGGAGTTTTCTAGGACTACCTGAGCAATTACTTCAACTGTTTGCTCAACCAAACTCCTATTTAACCTTTGCTCCCTATCACATAGCAGCTCCACTGCTATTCATATGATTATGGTGATTAGTATTTACCTATTTATTTGCTTAGTTTTTAATGCAAACTCATATTTAAGGGAACCCAGAAAGCTCAACTATAAATCAAATTTCTTGACAGCCAGCTAGGAGATGAGGTGGGGAAAGTTTGGAATAGCTAAATACTCATAATCAAGAGTACTTTCAGGAATCCCGAGTTAAAAGGTAAATACCCACTTCAGTTGCATGCCATCCAGAACTTGATAGAAGCAAGCTGGAGGCTTTCATGATTTCCCTGTGCACAAGAACTGAACTGGCAGGCTTTAGAGAGTACAAGTGAAACTTCAGAGGGTAATGTGGCTGTGAAGTAATGGTAAAAGACCTAGCAGGGGAGGTGAATTGTTAAAAAAGAAAAGGGGGGGGGATGATTCCAAGGGAATCTCTGCTAACTATAGCGTAGTTCAACTGACTCTGCTGCTGAAATACCTGCTGGGTCTGAACATCAGTCAGGAAAGAAAAAAAAAGCATTTGATTTGGTTAAAAAGAAGTACTGTGTTTAAAACTCAAGACAACTTTGATGCTACTCTAATTCTCATTCTTATTGTTTTCTCACATTTCCTTTTAAAACCATATTACATTGAAACATTTTAGTCTTCTTAATAAAAAATGTTTGTATAGGGACATGTTTATAAGCACAATAAACCATTCCATGGTGTGAATTATGAGGTAATAATTCACACCTTGTGAATTAAATAGAGCTCAGTAAGTCTTATATCTTACAATGCAAAGAGTGTGAGTTATTGCATCATAATTCATATCCTGTTGTGTTGTGATTCTTAAATATCATCTCTTTGCAGAAAAAAATAACACTTTAAATTCATCTATCTTATTGTTACATTTGGGTTTGGATATATGGCTTTGGAGGACTGTATAAAAAGGCAAGCCAAATCATACTTCAATACTGTATATTATGAGATGCATTGTTGTGCATTTAAAATACTGCTATCAGCTAATTTAAATCAAGATTTATGATCATACTAACAAAGGGATTAACTAGGTATTTCACGTTAGTTGTACAGAGCAGAATTATTTGTTAAATTACCTTGATTTTATATTTAACACTAAATTTATCTATTTGCAGCATTTCCTGCAAAAAGTTGCATTTCCATGCAACAAGAAGGCCCTTACAAGACAGAATGTTCTACCTTGGGCTTTCTAACACCCAAAGTTCTAAGAAATAGCTTCCTGTTCTTCACAAATTACCCCGTCTCAAGGAATTCTGTTATAAAAGCACAAATTATTCTAAGCTACAAGTTTTGGTAATTCTACCAATTATGTTATTACTAAATGTTAAGAAAAAAATTTACAGGGCTGATGCTGTGGTATCTGCAGCAGCAGCATCCCATAAGGACATCAATTTGAATCCTGGTTGCTCCATTTCTGATCCAGCTCCCTTCTAAATGCCTGGGAAAGTAGCAGAAGATGGTCCAAGTGCTTTGGACCCCTGCACTCAAATGGGAAACCCTGATGAAGCCCCTGATTCTCAGCTTCGTCTTGGCCCAGCCCCAGCAGTTGTAGCCATTTAGGGAGTGAACTAGTGCATGGAAGATCTCTCTCTCTCTCTCTCTCTCTCTCTCTTTCTCTCTGAGTGTGTGCATATGTGTGTGTCTCCCTCTCCCTCTGAAATTCTGGCTTTCAAATAAATAAATGTATCTTTTAAAAAATAAATACAAAGTGAAGATTAATTTGATGTAGGAATTCTTTTTTTTAAAAAGATTTATTTATTTATTTATTTGAAAGTCAGAGTGACACAGAGAGAGGAGAGGCAGACAGAGAGAGAGATCCTCCATCCGATGGTTCACTCCACAATTGGCTGCAACGGCCGGAGCTGCGCCGATCCAAAGCCAGGAGCCAGGAGCTTCATCCTGGTCTCCTACATGGTGCAGGGGCCCAAGGACTTGGGCCATCTTCTACTGCTTTCACAGTCCACAGATGAGAGCTGGATGGGAAGTGGGGCAGCTGAGTCTCAAACCAGTGACCACATGGGATGCCAGCTCCTCAGGCCAGGGAGTTAACCTGCTGTGCCACAGTAGTGGCCCCTGCTGTAGGAATTCTTATTTTTATATATTCACATTTATCTTACATGGATTCTAGATGGTCGCATAAGCATAATGGTTCAACTTATTTGTTTTATAAACTTTAGAATGGTGCAAAAGTAATATCATGAGAAATCAGATTTTGAATTTTGATCTTTTCCCTGGCTAGTGATATCAAGGGGTATTGTGTTTGAAGCTACTAGTCAGCCATAGGATCACAGGGTATGATACGAGACACTCTACAGTGTCCTGATGTTTTGCAGGTTAATTGGGTTAAATATATTTTGCCATATAATATTTTCAGCTTACAATGGGCTTATCAAGACAATATCAATTGCAAATCAAGGAGAAACTGTATTGGTTTCAGACCCCAGGATTCTTGGGGCTGGTGTTGTGACATAACAGATTAAGCCTCTCCCTATGATGCTAACATCCTATATGGGTGCTAGTTCAAGACCCAGCTGCTTTACTTCTGATCCATCTCCCTGCTAATGCACCTGGGAAAGTAAAAGATGGTTCAAGGGCTTAGGCTCCTGCACTCACAGGGGAAAGCTGGATGAAGCTCCAGGCTCTTGACTTCACCCTGGCCCAGCCCCAGCTACTGCAGGCATTTGGGGAGAAAACCAGTGGGTGGAAAATCTTTCTTTCTCTCGCCCTCACCCTTGCCCTCGCCCTCGCCCTTGCCCTCTCCCACTCCCTCTCCCTCCCTCTCTCTCTCTCTCTCTGTGTCTCTACTCTCTCTGTGTCTGTCTGTCTGTCTCTCCTCTCTTTCTAACTCTACTTTCAAGTAAATAAATTTAAAAAAAAAATCAGGATTCTTAGGTGTTTCTTTGTATTAGCTTCTAGCAAAAGCAGCAGCACCAGAGCTTGTTTTGCCTAATCTTTTGGCTTGGTATTTTGTTCATTTGACAGAAAGATTAAGTGCAGCAAATTTGATTTTAAAGGGCTTAAATATTTTGCATTTTCAATTGTAAGTTTTGTGAGATAAGTTGCTTGATTCTGAAAATTCTTCCCATTCTATATTTAACAGAACCTAAAGACCCAGTACTCAGGCTTAGTTAAATAACTCAACATAACTTTCTTATTATGTTAATGACATGAACGTGTGAGTATGTAGTTTACTCTCACTAAACATATATGCCTGTGTGTCTGGATGCATGCATATAAATGCATACATGCTTTCTTTTTATAATTTATCATTGTAAATTTGCATTACACATGCAAATTTTATTTATACTTGTATATAATACATACATAAGTAAGGTTTGCTCTCCAATATTGTATTCATGATCTATACTGGTAAATTCAAATTTAATTGATAAAAATAAAATTAAATTAAAACTTTAATTCCTCAGCCATAATAGGTGTACTTTATATATTCAATACTCTTCACCACAAAAATTTTGTGGGACTGTCCTGCATAGATAAGTAGATACATATATGTACACAATTTAAATATAATTATACAAAAATGAGATATATACTTCAAAAAGTTCATAATAAAATTAAATTTAAAGGTGTTTCTTTTGTTGCAAAAATTGTGAAACCATCCATAGTTTTCTTATAATATGAACTTTCAGATTATCACTTGTAAGTGGTTGTATATTTATATGTTTTAAATCAGATGCTTGTACATAAGGATCAAATTGAGCAGACCATATGAAATCACTAGGAGCTCAAAATAATGAATCTTCTTGAAAGCGTGCATAAAATTTTCTTTTCTTTGAAAGATTTATGGCTAGTGCTGTCGTGACTTTGATTTGTTTGCTTACTTCTTTACTTGCTTGTTTTGGAAAACCTTTCTAAATAACATTATAACTGTTGACTACAGGCAGAAAGATATTTACCTTAAGAAAATATGAATTCAAAAATATTTGGGAGGTGGTATCTACATATGAAATTCACTTGTCTCTCTGTTGTCTAAGATATTTATGTACAATTATAATATAGATTAATTTGGTGTTGATTTATAAATGGCTATTACATTTCTGACTTCATCACTTAAGTAGACTATACTATAATTGAATTGGACTGCAGTTGTTTTTATAATTAATTTTTGTTTGTTTACTGCATGCTTTCTGTAAATTTTGAGCAGTGTGCCACATGCAATTAATTGTAGAAAATTTGACCTGATACACTACTTTAGCTCTAATTAAAACAATTCATTGCTATAATGAAGACTGACATAGTAGAAAGACAAATGCTTAAGAAAAGAGTAAAGTTTAATCGGCTTCAAGCAAGTGTATACACTGGAAAGGAAGGAAATATTGATTCTGTAATATTTAACTTATCTATGGAAGTGACCATGACAAGGTATTCATTCAAGCACTTATCAGTAGTCATTTATTTAGAACCTACTACATAAGTTTTCATATTAGATGGATGTAAAACTGGAAGATCGTGAAGAAATGAGAAGTTCAGAGTAATATAAATTTATGAGGAGTACTTTTTTTTTAACTTTTATTTAATGAATATAGATTTCCAAAGTACAGCTTATGATTACATTGGCTTCCCCCCGAGGAGTACTCTTTTTAAAGCATTTTCAAGTAGACTAAGATTTGCTGAATGAAAAGAAAATAAATACAGGCAAACTTGAAAGCATTAAGGGGGGTCAGCTCCGTGGTGCAGTAGGTTAATCCTTCGCCTGAAGCGCCAGCATCCCATATGGGCACTGGTGCTAGTCCTGGCTGCCCCTCTTCCAATCCAGCTCTCTGCTATGGCAGGATGGCCCAGGTGATTGGGCCCCTGCATGTGCATGGGAGACCCGGAGTAGGCACCTGGCTCCTGGCTTCAGATCGGCTCAGCTCCTGCCATTGCGGCTGTCTGGGGAGTGAACCAACAGAAGGAAGACTTTTCTCTCTGTCTCTCCCTCTCACTGTCTGTAACTCTACCTCTCAAATAAATAAAATCTTTAAAAAAAGAAAGCATTAAGTATACATTACTTTCCAATTTTTGATTCCTGCTACACAATGAGTAACTTGCTTTACATACCCGGGCTTGGATGTAGCTGATGTAGAATTGGCAAACAGGCCACTGTTATACAATGAGGTGTGTATGAACATCTACCATACAAAAAGCATTTGTTTTACTATGTATTAGTTGTCTAGGGCTATCGTAACAAAATATTACACACTGAATTACCTAAAACAACAGATACTTATTTTATTAGAATTCTGGAGGATAGAAGTTTAAAATTAAGATATTGACAGGTTGGTTTCTTATGAAAGTCTCTCTTTTTGTAAATGTTCATCTTCTTGGGTCTCCACATGGTATTTCCTTGTGCTTGTCTCGGCCCTAATCTTTTTTTTTTCAGCTTCTGAAAATTATATATTTTCTTTTCTTAAAATTTTATTTAAGTTATACAAGTTTTCATGTATTTCATATATGCAGATTTAGGAACATAATGACACTTCCCCCACTAAGCTCCCTCTGGCCCGTGCTCCAACCCTTCCTCCTCCTCTCTCTCACATTTCCACTCTTAATTTTTTACAAAGATCTATTTATAGTTTACTAAATGACCATATAGTCAATTATATACCAAGTAAAAGAGCTCAACAAATGGTATGAAAAAAAAACACACTGTTCCTCAAGTGCTGTAAATAATCATCAAATCTCAAAATGTCTATTTTACTCCAAAACATTGCACTTCAGGTACTCTATTAGTTAACTTAGATCAGGAAAAACATATAATATCTGTCTTTTGGGGACTGGCTTATTTCACTAAGTACAATGGTTTCTAGTTACATCGATCTTGTTGCAATAGACAGGATTTCATTTTTTTTTTTTTTACAGCTGAGTAGTACTACATAGCATATATATATATATATATATATATATATATATATACCATAATCTCATTATCCAGTCAATAATTGATGGACATCTGGGTTGACTCCATATATAAGGTATTGTGAATTGTGCTGCAATAAACATGGAGGTACAATCATATGCTGATTTCTTTTGGTTTGGGTAAATTCCCAGAAATGGGATGGTTGGATCTTATGGTTGGTCTACATTCAGATTTCTGAGGTATCTCCATACTGTCTTCTACAGTGGCTGCAACAGTTTGCATTCCCACCAGCAGTGGACCAGGGTACCTTTTCCTCTACACTCTCACCAGCATTTATTGTTTGTTGATTTCTGTATGAGAGCAATTTTAACTGGAGTAAGGTGAAACCTCATTGTGGTTTTGATTTGCATTTCTCTGATGGCTAGTGATCCTCAGCATTTTCTCAGTGTCTGTTGGTCATTTGAATTTCCTTTATTGAAAAATGCCTGTAAAAGTCCTTTGCCCATTTCTTAACTGGATTGTTCATTTTGTTGTTATTGAATTTATTTAGACTTTTAAAGATTCTGGATATAACCCTTTAACAGTTATTTTCTCCCATTCTGTCGGTTGCCTCTTCACTTTGTTGAGTGTTTCTTTTGCAGTGCAGAAGCTTTCAGCTTGGTGTAAACTCATTTGTCAGTTTTGGTTTTGATTGCCTGTGCTTCTCGAGTCTTTTCTAAGAACTCTTTGCCTATGCCAATGCCTTATGGAGTTTCCCCAATATTTTCTAGCAATTCCATGGTATCAGGTCATAGATTTCGGTCTTTGATCCATTTTGAGTGGGTTTTTGTGTAAGGTTTAAGTATGGGTCTAGTTTCATACTTCTTCATGTAGAGATCCAGTCTCCCCAGCACCATTTTGCTCCAGGGATTGTTTTTAGCTCCTAGTTAAATATAGTTTGGTTTTAAATGAGTGAATTGATTTCTGGAGTAACTCTTGTGTTCCGTTCACCTGCAAGTCATTTTTTGTACCATTACCAGGCTGTTTTGATTATAACTGCCAGTAGTGTGGTTTTATTTAAGATTTATTTATTTGAAAGGCAGAGTTACAGAGAGGCGGAGAACACAGAAAAAGACAGAGAGAGAGATCTTCCATTTGCCAGTTCACTCCCCAGATGGCCACAATGGCTGGAGCTGCACCAATCTAAAGCCAGGAGCCAGGAGCTATTCCAGGTCTTTCACATGGCTGCAGGGGCCCAAGCCCTTGGACCATATTCTACTGCTTTCCCAAGCCATAGCAGAGAGTTGGATCTGAAGTGGAGCAGCCAGAACTCAAACCAGTGCCCATATGGGATGCTGGAACTGAAGGCAGCGGCTTTACCCACTACACTATAGTACCAGCCCATGTAATATGTCTTAAAATCAGGTATTGTGGTGCCTCTGTCTTTCTTTTTGTTATATAAGATTGCTTCAGCTATTTTTTCAACTTATATTTAATAATATAAATTTCCAAAGTACAACTTTTGGATTATAGCAACTTCTCCCCCCATAACCTCCCTCTTAACCACAACCATCCCATCTCTCACTCCACCTATCATCCCATTCTTCATCAAGATTCATTTTCAATTATCTTTATATACAGAAGATCAACTTAGTATTACTAAGTAGAGATTTCAACAGTTTGCACCCACACAGAAACACAAAGTATAAAGTAATATCTGAGTACTAGTTATACCATTAATTCACACAGTACAACACATTAAGGACAGAGATCCTACATGGGGAGTAGGTGCACAGTGACTCCCATTGTTGATTTAACAACTGACACTTTTATTTATGACGTTAGTAATCACCTGAGGCTCTTGTCATGAGCAGCCAAGGCTATGGAAACCTCTTGAGTTCACCAACTCTGATCTTATTTAGACAAGGTCATAGTCAAAGTGGAAGTTCTCTCCTCCCTTCAGAGAAGGACACCTACTTCTTTGATAGCCCATTCTTTCTGCTGAGATCTCACACACAGAGATCTTTCATTTAGGTCATTTTTTTTTGGCCACAGTGTCTTGGCTTTTCATGCCTGTGAAACTCTCAAATCCGAATGCCTTAAGGTGCGCCCTAATTTTAAAGGGACACTAGACATATTGGATTAGGGCCCAACTAAATGAATCATGTGGCTTTAATTAACTCTTCAAATATCTTGTCTTAAATACAGTCATATTCTGAGGTATCAAGGGTTATGTTTTAAAAGAAATTGAAGAGACACAATTCATCCCATAAAATGTCTCATTAAGATTATTCTTAGTCTATCACTAGCTCTCTATTAACTAGTTAACTAGTAGCAATAGATTTTCATTCCTGTCACTGTGTGTTACTTTCTCTTCAGACTTAACTAAAAGTGATAATCTCCTAAACACAGTGGTTTCCTGTATCCCTGAAAGTGGAGGATATTTGGGCTATCTGGCTAAAGTCTCTCTGTTCATCTCAGATACTCTATTTTCACTTCACTAGTGAAAAAGCATAAAACCGCCAGTCTTCTCTTCTACAAATCTTTGTTTCATTCTTATAAAGTGGACGATCCACCTGGGCAAGAAAATAAGTAATTTCTTTGTCATTGAAATCTGCATCTCCAAAGACCTTATTTACTTCACAGACTAACTTCCATTCACTGTTATCACCAAAATGACTCTTTCCTTAAAGTAACAAATTCTGCCCATATTTCCCACCTCCTCCCAAAATGATTCTTAGCAGTACTCATTGAACAGGTTAATAATGAAAATATCAAGATTAGGCTGTTCTTCCAGGGTATTAAAAACAAAGGCCAGGCCCTGTGCTGTGGCATAGCAGGTAAAGCCACCACCTGCAGTGTCTGCAACCCATTTGGGTGCCAGTTCAAGCCCTGGCTGCTCCACTTCCGATCCATCCAGCTCTCTGCTATCACCTGGGAAAGCAGTAGAAGATGGACCTTGGGTCCCTGTACCTGTGTGGGAGACCTGGAAGAAGCTCCTGGCTCCTGGCTTCAGATCTACATAGCTCCAGCCATTGCAGCCACCTGGGAAGTGAACCAGTGGATGGAAGACCTCTCTCTCTCTCTCTCTCTCTCTCCCCATAACTCTGCCTTCAAATAAATAATCTTTAAAAAAAGAAAAAAAAGGCCATATTTATGAGAGCTCACAAAACTAATATTGTAAAATATACCATTTTACAAACAAATTCATTAAACAGCCACTGTTCATCTTTCAAGTGTTTCACACTGGGGAAAAGAATATTAGTAATAGGGCCAGTGCCACGGCTCAATAGGCTAATCCTCTGCTTGCGGCGCCAGCACACCGGGTTCTAGTCCCATTTGGGGCACCGGATTCTGTCCTGGTTGCCCCTCTTCCAGGCCAGCTCTCTGCTGTGGCCAGGGAGTGCAGTGGAGGATGGCCCAGATCCTTGGGCCCTGCACCCGCATGGGAGACCAGGATAAGCACCTGGCTCCTGGCTTTGGATCAGCGCGGTGTGCCAGCTGCGGCCACAGTGGCCATTTGGGGTTGAACCAACGGAAAAAGGGAGATCTTTCTCTCCGTCTCTCTCTCTCACTGTCCACTCTGCCTGTCAAAAAAAAAAAAAAAGAATATTAGTAATAAGCAAGATAAAAATTCTAAGGTTGTGGAGTTTATGGAATCTTAGAGGAGTTGCTGAGACTTTTTTAAAGCAATGCAACATTTAGATTATTTGCACTGATGTTCCTTTGGCAAAATTTGCCCCCTTGGTGCATGCCCACCATGCTTAGTAGAGTTAAGACATCTTTCAATTGGGCGACTTCACAAATCACAAATGCTTCTTTGTTCTCTATTGTGCCTCCTATCTGTTCTCCATATGGAAGGAGGTTGATCTCTTTAAATCTTACACATGAAATTCTCTCATCGCATTACTTAAAAATCCAGCAACTTCTAATGGTCTCTCGTTTATGAAAGTACATTCTACATAATGCCCTATTATGAAAAAGTTTTGGATTATGGATTATTTTGGATTTTGAGTTTTTTTTTAAATTTTTTTTAACTTTTATTTAATGAATATAAATTTTCAAAGTACAGCTTATGGATTACAATGGCTTCCCCCCATAACGTCCCTCCCACCCGCAACCCTCCCCTTTCCCACTCCCTCTAGGGCTGCTCAACTTATACATTTATGTAAATATTCTAAAATCAACCTCCCCCCCGAAAAAAAAAAACTATCATTAATCTGAAACACTTTTGGTTCCAAATATTTCAGGACCAGACATCTGTGACTTAAACTACCTATTTTTGTTGGACTTTCCTAGAAAAAAATCTATGCAGATGAATATTTCTTTTGTTACATACTACGATTTTTAATTTTGACTTGAAGGATATCGGAAACATGATTAATTATTTGAATGCAGTACTGAGTTCTGATTAACTTGGTTAGTGATTGGTTTATTATTTGCGGCAAGCCACCATTTATATGGAAGCATGTGTTTTTGGTTTGTTCACTCTTACAATGATCTTATGAAGTAGGTATTATAATCTTCATTAACAGAGGAGGGCACAGAGAGCCTCAGCAACTTGTTCAAGGCCCCACTGAATAGAGTACAGTTATATTTCAATATCGCTAGCCTACTTTTAGAGCCCATGATTTAGTCTGCATGCTCTAATCTTAAAAGACAAGAAAAGAGAAGTTTCTTTTCTTTCTTTAAGTTTTTCTCTTCTCTGAAAAAAAAATAACTTTACAAGGATCCTTTGACTTCCAAAATATTCCAGGAGAATTCATATAGAATAAAATAGAAATGGTAATATAACAAGTAGTCTTCTTTATACTTAGGAATAATCATGCTTTTCAAAGTCCAGATCCTTTATAACTTATTCACACTTATCTTTTCAAAGACAGCCTAATGACAAGTTATTATTTATGTTTAAATTTTCACATTTAATTACCCAACTACCTAAATTTGGTGTATTTGTTTATTACCATAAAATGGAATATGCTACACATTATTGCCCACTTGTCTTACCTTAATACAAGCTAATATTCAAGCCATGAAAAACTGTCTAGGGTTAATGTACATAACAGGAATCCGAGTCTGTTGATATTCTTAGAGTAAATAGAACCAAAAAGTAACAGGAAAAAGTCAATACTCAAGCCAACAATGTTAACAGGATATGTGTAAATGAATGGTTATTATAATTATTGCATCAAAGAGACAAAATGAAAATGCAAACTCTTTCATGAGGCCATGGGGCAGATAAAGACAGGAGAAGTCTAATTGCAATATATCCTGTAATGGAATCACAGTCTGTGTAGAGCTGATTAAGGTTAATTTGAATCACATCAATTTGAATTAACGTGGCCTTTGCAGAATGAACAACACCTTAGTGCCAACATGATCAATTAGTACTTTTAACTCCATACATCCGTCTGGAAAGGTTAGATTTATTAGTTCGTAAAATAACGTTTTTGAATGCAAATCCATGTTACTTCATTTCCTCTAACTCATCTCACCTGAGCACCTAGAAATTCTCAGAACAGATGTGTTTTGAGTGAAGTCATCTATAATCTGAAGGATGTATGCAAAAAAGTAAGATTTACTGAAATTATATTTTTGCCTCTCTGCAAGTGCTATACAAATAAGTTCAAGCTTTGTCAATTTGTAATTCAAGACAAATAATTCATTATTTGTATTATTTGACATGTGTTACCCATACACACATCAAATTTTTTAATTCAAAGATCTTCTGATATTTTAAGAAAAAGTAATTTTAGGGACCAGTGCTGTGGCTCAGCGGTTTAAAGCCCTGGCCTACTGTGCTAGAATCACAAATGGGAATAGGTTCAAGTACCAGCTGCTCCACTTTGGGCCCAGCTTCTTGCTAATGTGCCTGGGAAAGCAGCAGAAGATGGCCTAAGTGCTTGGGCCCCTGCACCCACACGAGAAACCTGAAAGAAGCTCCTTGCTCTTGGCTTAGTCCTGCCCAGCCCTTGTGGTTGCAGTTATTTGGGGAATGAACCAGCAGATGGAAGGATAAAAGACAGCTCTCTCTGCCTCTACCTCTCTCTGTAACTCTGCCTTTCAAATAAATAACAATAAATCTTTAAAAAAAGAAAAGATCCTTTTAGTTTTTTTTTTTTTTTTTTTACATTATAACATAGTAATGCCAGTATGTTTAAGTAATGTATTGATAGCCACATTTCAAAACTGGACTGAAAGTCAAGTCTTTAGACCAAACTTTGTGCCATATAATCCCCGTTGAATTGGATGTTTTATGTCATTTGCACAAATGTATCCACATATATTATTGTAAAGACATAATAGCACATCTATCAGCTATTGAGGTATCAATAGCCATGTTAGTAATGAAATGATCATATATGACATGGATTCCTTTACTCCTAGAATTTTTTCTTCCAAAAAAGTATTTTCAGAATGATTACCTTATTCCAAGCCACGCTGTTTAACTCCCAGAAGATATTTAGATATAACAATATTATTTCATGTTTCTGTGTCTGTTCTTTCCTGTGGAATACTTTTGTATCTTTATATGAAAGTCCCCTCTCCACATTCCTACAGGTTTTTCATTGCTTACAATTTCAGTTGTCTATTGCTATGTAACAAATTACCACAATTAATTGCTTAAAATGACAAAAATTGATTTGCTCGTGATTCTGTAACTTGAGCAGATAAATACAGCTCATGTGTCTCTGCTTCACGCAGTGTATTTTCGGGTAATTCACCTGGCTCTGGAGGATCCAAGATGGCTTCACTGACAGGTCTGCTATCCCACCAGCAATAATTAAAAAGATTAGGAACTAGCTGGGCCTGTGTGCTTCACTTCTTAGTCTCTTAATCAGTCAAGGCCTCTCTGTTTCCAAAGGTGATTACTCTACCAAGGTACTCAGATTTCTTTATGATGACTGCTTTTCTAAGAGAACATAACATAATTAACATAACATAATAACATAGCAACAGTAGCTGTTAGACCTCTTAATTCCTAGGCCTAAAAGTGACATTAGATGACTTCCTGCACTAGCCCACATTCAAGGGCTTGAGAAACTAACTCCCTGCTGGGATGAAAGGAGTGCAGATACCTCCAGGATGAGAAGAATTCATGGCGGTCATCTTCATAGTCAGTTTACATCAACTACAATGACTCCCAATCCTATTCCAGAAACTTCCTAATACACCCACCGTTAACTGAAGCTAGATCACATATGTTCCTACTGTTATACTTCTTCTTTTTTTTTTTTTTTTTTTTTTTGACAGGCAGAGTGAACAGTGAGAGAGAGACAGAGAGAAAGGTCTTCTTTTGCCGTTGGTTCACCCTCCAATGGCCGCCACGGCCGGCGCACCACGCTGATCCGATGGCAGGAGCCAGGTGCTTCTCCTGGTCTCCCATGGGGTGCAGGGCCCAAGTACTTGGGCCATCCTCCACTGCACTCCCGGGCCACAGCAGAGAGCTGGCCTGGAAGAGGGGCAACTGGGACAGAATCCGACACCCTGACCAGGACTAGAACCCTGTGTGCCAGCGCCACAAGGAGGAGGATTAGCCTAGTGAGCTGCGGCGCTGGCCTACTGTTATACTTCTTATCACATTTTTTGACATCATTTGTGACTGCTTCTTTGCAAGATAAGAAACAAGAACATAATCAGTTATATTTTTTAAGATCTATTTTATTTGTTTGAAAGGGGCATTTACAGAGTTAGAGAAAAGGAGAGAAAGACATAGAGAGAGAGAGAGCAATCTTTCATCTGCTGGTTCACTCCCCAAATGGCAGCAAAGGCTGGGGCTGGGCAGGACTGAAGCCAGGAGCCAGGGGTTTCCTTGGTTTCCCAGGTGGGTGCAGGGGCCTGAACACTTGGGCCATCTTCCACTGTTTCCTAGCTACATTAACAGAGAGCTGGATCAGAAGTAGAGCAGTCAGGACTCAAACTGGCACTCACATGGGATGCTGGATTGCAGGTGGTAGCTTTACCTGTTCTGCAGGAAGAGATGCCCCACTGATCATTTCTTAATCATCCTTTTGTCACTGGTATTTACAGCATGTCTAGCAAAGCAAATACTTGATAGATATGTGCTAACTATAACTCAAACTGTGAAAGTATTTGAAAGAGAAGACAAATTATTTTCCAAGATGTCATTCACACGACTGAGGACAGTTTGGGGATAGGAGCACCCAAAAAGATTCATGGGAAAATGTAAATGGAATGTGAATATTCCATGAAAAATTCATAATAACATGAAACAATGAGATAAAGGGTATTTATAAATTTGAATTTTCATGGCTCTATGTGGGGATACATAAGACACCTGATTCTATCTATTTTTATTTCTTTTTTCAATAGAATGATTAATTTTCCATTCATTTAATATGTGTATCTACATTTGGCATTTGTAAGCATTTGTTATCATAATTATAAATTTCAACAAATCTAAATATTTTGGAAAATCTAAGAAATCCAAATACTGCATGGAGTAAAATTTTCCTTAGGGCAAAATTTCAGGATTGAAATTTTAATAGGGTAATGTTTGTGAAAATCCATAGCCTAAGTCAATGTGTTTGCCAGATGTGGGGGCTTTATCTCCCTCCAGCATTTCCATCTGTGTCTTCTTTCATTTAGTCACTATTGGTGTTAGCTAAGAACTTGTTGGAATAATCCAAATGAACTACTTCCAAGCAGTGAACTGACTCTATATTAAATTCCATTTTTTGAAAATTCTTAATAAACATCATTATTTTTTTTTCTTTAATGTAGCAGGGAGGATGATGGAAACTATACATGGCTGCCCTATTTCTTCAAAAGATATACAAGAAAGAAAAATAAGGATATGGATATGACATACTCTCTATTCTTGAATAAAACCTTTGTCAATGATCAGAGTACCTATAAAATTTAAATGATGTTTTAAAGTTGCAAGACAATTAAAAATGACAGACATTGTATAAGCATACTTCAAGAATTTTTTATGTGTCAAGAATTGCCTTGATACAATAAAACTTTGTATGTAGAAACCACAATAAGGAATAATGTATCACTTTCCTGGTTTATCTGTACTTTTGTTTATGCTCACCAGTATTTATGTTGTGCATGTCAATTAATTTTATTGGCTTTCTATTTCTGTTCATTATGTTGAAGGCTATAAGAAAAGTCTATTTGAAATATGTCCCCAGAGATATCTTTTCTTCCCAGAAAATCACTTTAATATGAAATGTGTCTGCTAGACACAGAAGCATGAACATAATAAATATACTTACAATTTCTTCCAATTACTCATATATATATAAGCCACATGGTTGAAAATTGTATGTAAAACGTAGAGAAAAAATGCAAAGCAAGGAGAACATGTTTATAGGCTTTACTAGTGGGGCAGCAATTGTTAAGCAGGTTAAAAGCAAAGCAAGATGGAAGGTAGGCCGTTTTCACATACCTAGTGCAAAGATTAAGGTAAATGTAACAGCTAAAAACATATGCTCCTTTTGCCAAATCTTTCACAAGATTAAAGGGGGAAATGAGGGAGACTTGTCTCCTGGAAGACTGTTCTCTGACATAGCCCCTGTAATGACACTGTGGACAAATAAAGGGCTGGGCAGTGGTAGTAACACTACTTCTGAAACACAGAATTTCTGGCATTGGTCTGCATAATCCAGCTTATTGATCAAATGCTTGCTTTTTAAGCTCTTGGAATGGAAAATTATTTAATACAAAAAAGAAATATTTTTATAACTGTTTTTTACTGACACTACATATTTCATTTTATTTTCTAGCAGTGGCTGTGGGTGGTATAAAAATATCATAAAAATATCTTCTAGCAAACACTGGTCTATGAATTTAAAATATTGACATCTAGTGTTAAAATATGTTGACATAAGTTTACTAAAATTAAAAATGTAGCAGATATTCATCTGCATTTTGTTTAGCTGAATGTCTGTTTTCTTTTAAATTCGCATCCAAAGAACATTCTAGAGGTTTTTAAAACCTATTTCCTGCCACTCCCATTTAATAATCATGTCTGCTGTTTATTCATCTTAGCATATTTCATATTCATCTATGCAAATAGCATGTATTTATTTATGAATTCTAAACAATGTTAGAGTGAACTATTCAGTTCTTCATTCTGTTTAACAGAGTTGCTGTGCATATTGTTATAATTAATATTTTATGAAAATTTGTATTTATGTGTGTATATATCTATATATACACATTTGTATTTGTGTGTATAAATAGAAATAAGCACACATGTAAACATTTTAATTCATTTGTGTCATGTTCTCAGAATATGTATTTGTAATATACTATTTGACATAGTAATGGTTGCTATAGCAGTGCCACAGTCATATTATAAAATATTTGGAGAGATTTAGGACAAAATGAGAAAAGATTTGACCATATAGAAAAATAAATTACCCAGAAAAAAATAGAATTAAGAAAAGAAGGCACATTTTGGTGTGGAAGACAGTTATTAGATTTACTAGTTGTATTCCCTAAGAAGTGACTTAAACTCTTCATTCTAAATAATCTTCAGATTGGAGAAAATCAAATTTACCCCATTGCTTCTAAGATGATTAAACTCGTAAAAAAGTCTGGCAGAAATGAGATGTTCAATAAATAGTAGATTATTCCCCTAGCATTTTTTCTAACCAGATTCATGACTGCTGTTTATTCTTTTAATCTAGGAGAGAGTATATTCCAGTGGAAAGGAACAAGCACTTCTATGTTAGGAAAATCTAAATTCAAATTACAGTCTGTGCCTGGGATTTAACCTATATGTTTGAAGTTTACCATATTTATGAAGCATATTTGAAATTTCCTACTACGTAAGAATGCATTGATGTTCTATTGGGTGATGGAGTTTCTAAGTCATGTGGATAGACACTAAGATCAATCTTGGAGCACTCTAAGAGTTCTGAAAACCATGGATAGTATCAATAAATAAGTGATATATAATGAGTAAATGGAAAAGATTTGCTGCAAATAACCAACCTTAATCTTGTTCAATATGATCATCCACTTTAAATATAAGACATCATAATCCTATTACAAGTTATTACATGGCATGATATGTGTCACTTGTTAGATGATTACATAAATTTATAACACTGTTTTAGAAGATGTAACAATTTTGCCTTCAAAATTTCAGATTTTTTAAAGATGATTATATTTTATAAGCAACCAAATCAAACAACATATCTCAAACTTCGATCAACACTACTTTCTATCAGCTAATGTACTGCTGATAGGTAGAGACTGACCTCTACATTTCTGAAAGGCTTTTGCCCATGCATCTCCATACTGTGTTAACAAGTGTCATAGAAACACATGAAACTATGCTAATCTGTGTTGAAGAGGCACATGTAGAGGAAGAGAGAGAGAGAGATTGCTCAAATTAGTCCTCACAGCTGCTCAAAGAGGCTTTACAGGCTTCTGGTGAAATGCAGGTGAAACAACGGGGCTTTCCCAAGTAGTTCCCCTTCAGATTCCTTAGCAGTATATGAGCATCCAATGCACTTTTGTCTTTAGCACAAGTAACTCATTAAAATCAAACAGAGCATTGTATATGGAATGTGGACCAGAGAACAGCTGCATCTGGCTAGATAGCACATTTCAAATTCATTCCTTGCTGAAATCAGAATCCAGGAATTTTAATGTGACTTTTATAGGTTAATAAAGAGTAGCCACCAATAATAATTTATATGATTAAAAAATCTGGAAAATATTCTCAATTTTAAAGCCCATAGGAAATTGGTACTGTGATATTTATAATTCTGAGGTAGATACAAGTAAATAAATATCTGTTTGCTTCATCTAGTCACAGAAGTGAACAATGTAAGCTTTATAATGTTCGTATTATATTTTAGTGTAATATGACTTGGTTAAATAACCGTTTGATCCATCATGTTTATCATGTCACATAACACAGTTATATAATCATGGAAATAATTTCAAAAAATCCTTGAAATGATATAAAGCAAAGGCCAGTATTTAATATCTACAATTTGGAACTATAAAAATATAAATAATGCGGTTCACTTATGAGGGGTCTATAAAAAGTTCATAGAAAATATGTATTATGGAAAAGATAGGGAGTGATTTTAAAATTTTGGATCAAAATAAAAGTATTTTAATTCAATGTTTCCACAAATCTTTTGAAGCATCCTCATATATAAGGAAAATGTATCTAGTACATAATTAATTCATAAGTGTTGACTTCAGATGTGCACATGACACAAGTAAACCTGGAAAGTAGTTATTATACAGCCACCAAATAATTAGTTGTATAAGCAGATTCCAACAACCTAACTGGCATTATGCAAATTAGATGACATTCATATAAGTCTATCTATATAACTAACCAACATCAAATTTTGTCACTATCCATGTGAATTCTCTGGTTCATTCATATTCACATGCCATATTTTCATATTCATATTCCACATACCATATTTCCACAGAATTTTTTGTCTCTGCTGTGAAATGCCAGGATACTCTTTATAACTTACAGGTGCCCATACGTATCTTTTACAGATCAATAGATGTTGTAAGATTTTTCTTTTTTCTTTTTTTTTTTTTTCTTTTTTTTTTTGGCAGGCAGAGTGGACAGTGAGAGAGAGAGACAGAGAGAAAGGTCTTCCTTTGCCGTTGGGTCACCCTCCAATGGCCGCCGCGACTAGCGCGCTGCGGCCGGCGAACCACGCTGATCCGATGGCAGGAGCCAGGTGCTTCTCCTGGTCTCCCATGGGGTGCAGGGCCCAAGCACTTGGGCCATCCTCCACTGCACTCCCGGGCCACAGCAGAAAGCTGGCCTGGAAGAGGGGCAACCGGGACAGAATCTGGCACCCCAACTGGGACTAGAACCCAGTGTGCCGGTGCCACAGGCGGCGGATTAGCCTATTGAGCTGTGGTGCTGGCCATAAGATTTTTCTAAACAAAACATGTCTTCAGTCTGTGGTTCCATATTACTTATGATGCTCTGGTTATGAGACACATGATAAAGATAAGGTTTTTTTTTCCCTATTTACAACAGCAAAATTCAGTCATATGTTTGTGTATTCATTTAAAAATGTTTGGGATGCTCTTTCCCCTCTGTTGGATCATAATCACATTGTGATTCCTAAAACTTTCAGTATCTAAGATTCATTTAGCACGTCTCTAGTAACCTTATTTCTATTGATATTGAAAAAAATATTTCATAGTCTTATTGGCCATGGCATTACTGTTTTTGCATGGAACGGAGGTTCTGTGAAGTGGAGCTGGACTGGGGGTGAGATAAGGAATGGTGGTGGCCTACCTCTCCCAGAGAAAAATTATAATTCTGGATTAGGAACAGGCAGAAGTGGTCTTGTCTTCTTGGCTACACATGCCTAGAACAGAGCTTCTGTAGATTGTAGGACTCAGGTCATGCTCAAATGATGTATATAGTCACTGTTTTTACTTAGTTTTAGTTGAGTAACTTAAATGAACATTTCTCCATTTGTTGTTCGATTTTTGAATACTTTCCAGAAAGTAAAACCTGTTTCGGCTTTGTTTTATAATTTTTATCAGCTATGACTGTTATTCTAGGAGAGGATCTGCAGAATTTCTCATGATCCCATTCTGGAAATACTAAGCTTCTCTATCTGTGTTTTATAAAAGCAGTAATAAAAGGGCCAGCACTGTGGTGCAGAAGGTTAAAGCCCTGGCCTGAAGCGCCGGCATCCCATATGGGTGCCGGTTCTAGTCCCGGCTGCTCCTCTTTCGATCCAGCTCTCTGCTATGGCCTGGGAAAGCAGTAGAAGATGGCCCAAGTCCTTGGGCCCCCGCACTCATTTGGGAGACCCGGAAGAAGCTCCTGGCTCCTGGCTTCAAATTGGCGCAGCTCTGGCCATTGCAGCCATCTGGGGAGTGGGCCAGTGGGTGGAAGACCTTTCTCTCTCTGCCTCTCTCTGTAACTCTGTCTTTCAAATAAATAAAAATAAATCTTAAAAAAAAAACCAGTAATAAGTGCTACTTATTAGTGAATATTTCAGGGTGAATTTTCTCTGTGTACTACTTAATTTCCTCCTTTTACTTTACACTTCTTCTACAGCTTAGTGAAACTGTATTTATTTCCTAGATGAACTTACGCATTGCATTTTCAAAGACTTCTCTGCTTGGTGTGTTCTCTTCAATGTCTTAGTACCCATAGCCTTTATCTGTAAGTCTCTCCAGTGTTAGTTATTTTGCTTTAGTTTGAAATTTTTCTTTTCAAACTATTTTTCTGCTTTTAAGTTCCTCTAGAGAAGGATTTATGTTTTATTCATTTTTGTATTTCCTACCTCCTTTCATAGTTTGCCATCTAAACCAAGTAATATCTAAATAGTTAATGCATATTTGGCTGCAGAATTATACTAATAAATGAACAAAACACAACAGCCTACTACATCATAAAAAACATATTTCACAACAAATTATTTAAAACTTCTTTGGTTCTAAATGTCAACTTAGCTATATTTCATAACCCTAAAATCATGGGAATTGGGTAGAAAACATGCCTACTATGATACATACAGAATTTTTAAAATATCTATTTATTTATTGGAAAGGTAGGATTAGAGAGAGGAAGGAGGGAAACGAGAGAGGGACAGAGAGAGAGAGAGAGACAGAGAAAGAGAGATGGAGAGAGAGAATCTTCCATTTGCTGGTTTGCTTTGCAATGGCTACTACAGCCTGGGCTGGGTCAGGCTGAAACCAGAAGCCAGGAACCAGGAGCTTCTTCTCGGTCTCCTATGTAGATCCAAGGGAAGCATCTTAACCTGCCAGAGTGTTTTTACTTAGAAGGGACTTGTTTAGCTAGTAGGAAAATAAATACAAATGTAAGAATTATATTTAATAATTAAAATGGTAAAATTGATCAAAAAGCTTGAGATTATTCATTAAAATGTATTAATGCTATCAAATAGTACAATGTGCTAAATGTTTTAAAGTGAGCATTATAGATGTACTTTTGAAAATAAATAAGACTATTCTGAGTATTTCATGGAAGACTTTCCCCTTCGTTGTATTTCATCATCTAGTATATTTGCTAAAACTTTAATCATGCAAAGTGAAGGAGAAGAAAAAGACTAATTTTGTTTTTCTTAAATGGTGTCAGAAATAAAAAAAAAAGCCAAGTGATTACATTACATATGTCCAGAAGCAACAAATATGAAATTTGTAGTGTATTATTACCAATAAAAGACCCATGGCATTTGTGAAAATGAAAAATAATGAAACTCCAAAAGATCTGTTTATTTATATATTAATCTGCCAAAGGCAAACCAGTTTCATAGTATTAGAAATGATACTTTATACAATTTTTGGGTAAGGATATTGATGACTGTCTTTTGAGTATAAATGAAAGATTAAAAGCTTATTTATTTTTTAATAAATTTTATAACCCATTGATAAAAGAATACTCTAGAGGACTGACCCTGTAACTATTAACTCTGGAGTGATTTAATGATGAAACTTGTTCTTCAACATTAATTGACACTCACTTTGTGCTAAAATACAGTGTTAATATCAGATTTTAAGAGGTTGCATACCTCTGGACCATATAAACTCAGAAATGTATAGCCTTAGGGCAGTACTATTTTTCTGCAGGAAAAAAAAAATCCCTTAGGTAGCTGGTAGGTGTGTACATAACATCCTTATAAAGGTGCTTCCACTGGCTGGAACAATTCTCTAGGAATGGAGAAGGAAGATGTGAACCACTAATAAGCAGCACCTGCAATAGTGAGAGAATGGGTACATGGCCCTGCTAATAGGAGATCAGGGTGGAGAAACTACTACCTCTACAACAGCATCTTACTCAGTAACTACACTATTTCTGGGATTTCAGTCTTGGTGTCTTGATCACTGCCAACTGATTAAGCCAAATGATCATCTCAAACTGCAAAATTTAGCAGTTTATTGGAAAAAAAATATGTTAAGTCATTCATGGTCTTGCCTCTCTTAGCCTCATTATTTATTTCTGGCCCCAAACAACTTCTTCAATGCAGCAACCACATCAGAAGAGAATCAAACTGTCTGAAAATGCCTTTAAATGCTATATTTAGTGAGGTGCATTTTGAATAATACTCTTGCACATTTATATGATTATTCAAATACAAGGACAAGGGAGACCGAACATATTAAATTTCAAAAGGCTTTACTCAAAGGAGTACGGTAGACTAAGGGGGTAAGAAGCCACAATGTTTTGCAGCTTTACCCAAGAGGTAGAATCTGTTTCAAAAACTCTTGAATTGCAACTAGTCTTATGACTTGCTTTGGAAAATAGAATAGTAGAAAACCTGACACAAATGGAAACTTAAAGCGTGCATACTTTTAGGGTTTTTGTTTCATTCACATTGGAACTCTGAGACCATGATGTGGATGCCTTGGGCAAGGACGTTGTAGGATATAATAAAACACACGGAAAGGACTCTGTGTCATCCATCATAACCCAGCCCATCATAGCTGCTGACCCACCATCCAAATGCAAATGCAGAAGTGAGCCTGACCAAGGTCATCCAAGTCTCATCCATACCACTGAAGTCAGTCAAATAACCATAAGCTAAATTCTTAAGACACTAACTTTTGTGCCAGCATATCTCACATTGGGTTTTGTGTGATAGAAAATAGAGGATATTCCTAGTCCTGGTTTCAGGCTCTATCAAGTATAACTGTAAGACTGAGAAGGCTTTTGGACTGTAGAGCAAAAGAAACTAGAGAATTAGGAGGAACATACTTAGAGACTAGAAGGAGATGCATTGTTCTCAGTGCATTTTGACTTGCGTTCTCATGGAGGAACAGGCTGGGTGATGTTAGAGTGGCATTATTAGACAGGATACCTCAAGAGCAGCATACAGCATACATGCCAGCAGTTTCCCATGGCTCAGAGAAATCCAGGGACAGTAGTCAGAAACATGAATTGGTTTTCCAGTCACTACACAGGCTTCCCGGTAGAGCAGGAGGATACTGGAAAGCGAAGACTGTAGGGTGAACAATTTTGAAGTTGTGAAAAACAAAAGAAGAGATTGTTTTACGATGTTATATGCTTGGAAGATATTCAGGTCATCCAGTAGGATGTAAATAGCCTACAAACAACTTAATGGTCTCTACAGTCCAGCCGGAAACAGAAACCATGTGAATGTAGTCGAGAACAGGAAACTATGAACTCTGCAAGGAAATAAAGCAAACTCAAGCAGGGCACATACAGAATCCTGGGCTTCTCCCATTCACTGTCTCACCCTCTGACCCTGATGCTATTGATGTTAGCGTTACCAGAACCAGCATTCAGGTCGTGCATCTCAGAAATAATCTAGGACCCAAAAGATGCACCAGATTTGCCATACAGACACTTGAGTTGTCTCCCTGTCCCCTCAGTGAGCCTTTCAGATGGGCCTTTTAGAAGGATTCAGCTGGAATAAGCAGAGACCAAGAGTTGTGGCAATGAAAAAAGGCTAAGAGAGGGAGCTTTCACCAGTGGGTAAGACAAACCAACTGTAAATTCATAGACTTTACTCAAGAAGGAAAGATCAAAGTGGACATTACTAGAATAACTAAAGGCAACACTACTATTTCAACATTTCTATTTACCAGTACATGGAGAATCAAAGTTGTTTAAAAAGAATAAATTTGGACAATTGTACAATTAAGACAGTTTTATGTTATCCATACCTTATTAATGTATACATTTTATGCTGATGATACTCATCCCTTTTTATCACACAGTATAACTCCTCCATGATCTAAAGAATACAGTTATAATTCATCACATTGTTTTGTAAATCAACTGGTTTCTGGCACCAAAATGTGTTTTCTTTTTAAGTAAGAGACTATGTGTTTTATCTTTGTTTTTCTATTTTCTGTGATGGAATTTGAAAAAATGGGCACCAAATAAATATTTTGGTAACTGTTTAAATGGAAGACCTGGAAATTTTAGTTAATTATAAATCTAGTTTTCCATAGTGTTGTGAATAACCTAAGGCTAAAAAAATTTCAAGACCATTATTGGAATTTCTTCAGAAATTCCAGCAAATATAACAAAAAAAAACACAAATAAAATTTCTTGCCTCTCACTGAGACTGTGCTAAGGCCATTATCGTAGTATCTCATTGAATGCTCACAAAGACAACTTTGCATTAGATGCAATCCATATCTCTGGTTTCAGACAAGTAACTAGAACTTGGAGTGATAGAGACACAGACGTGGATCATGATATGATGTGGAAATTTGACTCTAAAATGTGCATATCATTTTCAGTATATCTTTAAAACTGTTTTAATTGTTTTCCATTTCGAAATCTATCCTCCTCCAGTCAACTGCATTTGGGAACTAAAATTCTATCAATCCCATCAATGGAATTTGCTTTTCATAAACAATATCAAAATAATTCACAAAAAGTTGCAACTTTTCCAAAAAAGATGTTTATTTGTTCATACCCATCTCATTCATGTAAGAAATCAGTAGCATAAAAATAAGAGTTCGCTTAACTCTATGAAATTCTGTATTAAAGAAAATGTAGATAGCTATCATGTCTCTCATGAAACAGGCATTTAGGTAAGAGCTTACTATTTGAGTTAATTTTCTTATTTCCATAAAATGAGTGAAGTTACTTTAATACTTTTGCAGTTAAGTGAAAGGATGATGGGAAGGAAAGTAAGTTTTGCTTCTTTGGTTTGTGAAACTTGATATTTGATTGTCATTCATTCTCTTCAAATGACCAACACCAAGAATTTCAGTTGGACGGCGCAGCGGCTCACTAGGCTAATCCTCTGCCTTGCGGCGCCAGCACACCGGGTTGTAGTCCCGGTTGGGGTGCCAGATTCTGTCCCAGTTGCCTCTATTCCAGGCCAGCCCTCTGCTGTGGCCAAAAGGGAGTGCAGTGGAGGATGGCCCAAGTGCTTGGGCCCTGCACCCCATGGGAGACCAGGAGAAGCACCTGGCTCCTGCCATCGGATCAGCGTGGTTCGCCGGCCGCAGCGCGCTAGTCGCGGCGGCCATTGGAGGGTGACCCAACGGCAAAGGAAGACCTTTCTCTCTGTCTCTCTCTCTCACTGTCCACTCTGCCTGTCAAAAAAAAAAAAAAAAAAAAAAAGAATTTCAGTTGCAATAACTTTCATATGATCTCTCCCTGTCAAAGCTACAGTAATGCAAGCATAGTATTTTTTATCTTGTTTATACTTGTAAGGTAAAAGAGATAAAAAATGTCAGAAAAATTCAGCGCTTCACATAGATTTATGTTTCTTAAATGTTTTCCTACAACATAACAGAGGCACGGGGCATCATGCTGTAAGTTCCTGACATTGTAAATACTGTTTTTTGTTTTTTTTTAAGATCCCTGGCTCCATGAATTCCTTTGTACTGTTGGTTTCCACAAGCCTTAAGAACAACCAAAGAATATGTACAACCAAATATTTCTTCCTCTCACCCTTGCACCATGCAACCTGTCTTCAATATTCTCATAGAAAACACTCTATTAGACTGTGAACAGCCTAAAAAATAAAAACGTCCAAATGCAGCTAAAGCAAGGATCTATGCAATGATTATTGATATTGTTCCAAATGATTATTTTCAGACTTATGAGATCCTGGTGCATTGATCTTGAGACATTGCACAGCTATTCACTATATGTGTATTCGAATTTGTGTTTTCTCCCTTCCCTGTGGCAGCAGTATCCTAACTCTGAGCATTGTCCGGATGTAATAATGCTCCTGAAGGTGGCCAACAGAGGCAAGGTACCACAGTCAACATGGTGATTACTATATTTTCCACAGCTTATGCATTTTCTTCTTTAACTTACCCAGGAAATACCAAGGCATTCAATGTTTTCTGCAACATACTAGAATTTAAGGTCCACATGTGTGCGAGCTTTTGTTTAACTCACAGATCTAAAGCATCTAAGCTGCAGTTTGGCATAATGTGCATATTAAATGAACAAATGGATGAATATATTATGAACTTGATTCTGGCTATTTTCAGTAGTGTTTTTTAAAGATTATTTCTCATGGATTTCAAAGTATTTGGTTTTTCTGTATTACCTGTCATAAACATAAGTTAGTTTAAAATACATGTTGAGGTTTATAGATATTAAAATATGATCAGGACAGATATCTGGAGGAACTTTGTGACTGGGGGAAGAAGACTAAAATGGTAGCAAGATGTAATTCTAAGTAGAATGCAAATCAGTAACATTTTGCTCATGTCTACTGCTCTTGCTTCTCATTTCCCCACAATTCTAATTCCTCACATTCACAGTAATCTTCAAGAAATTGAATCCTCTATGTCATTTTTAGACAGACTTAAAACAAAAATGATTGACTCTTTATCCTTTTTTATTCTAAGATTGCATTCTAATTCTTATTATTATTGCCCATTATTCTTAACATATTCAACTCTGTCATGAATCTCAAAGTATGTATCTTTAAAATAACTGAGTCCATGTTCAAATCTGCAACTTGAAATGGGAGCATTAAGTATGTTAACTGTGATCTTTTCTCAGGAGTCTCCTATATAATGCAAGCACATAGGACATGTATGTGTGTTCATGTACTTGTGTGTGTGTTTGTGTCAAGCATGAAGTTTTTTTTCAAAAATAGATTCACTCTTCAGTACAAATCCCAGCACTTTTGGGAAGACTTAATTTTAATTTTCTGTTTAAAATTTAGAATGAAATTGTCTGTTACAAAGGGAAATACTTTCCCTTCCAATGAAATATAATTTACATCGAAATGCATTTCAAGAAATCTAAATGAGTAAACTGTAAAGGAACAAATTGGCTCTTCTGATATAAAAGATTTGGTAGAAACCTTGTGGCTCATTGGGTTTCAATCTGAACAAATTATTGAAACTTGATCAACAATTTGAAAGGAAACTGTGTGTGTGAATTACTGTACAATATAAAAAGCTGACATCTATTCTTTCCTTTGGAGGATCTGTTTTTATCATGGATATTTTTGCATTATTGCCTACTGCAACAAGTCAGAGGGATATGCTGCTCATGCCAAGTGATGATACTGTGTGACAGCTGTCGTAAAAAAACAGAAGCAAAAGTGAACTTTAGTCTTCTGAACAAAATGCCTTTCTGCTGATTCAGAGTAAGCATCAAAGCATTGCTTTGAGAACTCCTATCTCTAAACTACTTCATTTGGAATAGCGCAAATAGAGCCTGGCCTTATCTGGGTTTAGTTCTCAAATAAGATTTAACATAGACATGGAATTATCCACACATTTCTAAATCAAGGTATGTCATATAATCCTCTCACCTTCTTCCCATTCATGTACCGGAAATTGAAAATTACTTTATTGTCATGAACTCTTGCAAAATAACATTTATAGACTGCAAAACAATGAGGGGACTATATAAAAGGAGCTAAAGCTTGTTTTGAAAACATAGAAAATAAAAATAAACACAAAAACTCCAATTTTAAGGTTTCATTGGTAAGAACTCAGACATACTGATGTAGTACTTTCACAACCTCTGCATGTTTGGTTTGCTTGACAATTAGTTATCTAAGGAAAGTTTTAGGCAGGAGTGCAGTTTACAAATTATTTAATTTTGTCCATAGTCCTAATCCTTCTCAATTCTATTATTCCTTTTTTAAAAATTTTTATTTAAGGTAAACAAACTTCATGTATTTTGTATATACAGGTTTAGGAATACCATGATAGTTCCCACTCTACCCTCCCTTCTGCCCATGCTCCCATCCTTCTTCTTTCTCCCTCTCTTATTCCCACTCTTGATTTTACAAAGCTCTATTTTCAGTTTCCCTTATACTCACAAGATTAACCCTAAATTAAGTAAAGAGTTTAACAGATAGTATGAAAAAAAAAAACAGTTCCTCAACAGTGGAGACAAGGTTTGTAAACAATCATCAAATCTCAAAATGTCAATTTCACTCTTGTACATTACATTTTTGATACAATATTAGTTACCACAGATCAGGGGAAACATATGGTATCTGTATTTTTGGGACTGTGTTTTTCACTATTCATAATGGTTTACAATTGCATCCATTTTGTTGCAAAAGACAGTATTTTATATTTTTTTACCACGGAGTAGTTTTCCATATATATATCATAGTGTATATATATCATAGTTTACTTATCAAGTCATCAACTGATGGACATCTGGGTTGATTCTATATCTTAGCTTTTGTGCATTGAGCTGAAATGTTCAAGGGAGTACAGATCACTCTTTCATATGCTGATTGCATTTTGTTTAGGTAAATCCCCAGGGGTGGGATGGTTGGGTCATATGGTAGATCTATTTTCAGATTTCTGAGGTATCTTCACACTGTCTTCCACAATGGCTGCACCACTTTAAATTCTTACCAACAGTGGATTAGGGTACCTTTCTCCTAATTTGTTGTTTCTTGATTTCTGTATGAGAGCCATTCTAAATGGGGCAAGGTGAAACTTTACTGGGTTTTGATTTGCATTTCCCTGATGACTGGTGATCCTGATCATTTTCATGTGTCTATTGAAACTGAAATTTCCAAACTGTCCTCATGAATATGAACTTCTGCTCAATTCTACACCAGGGTTACTACTATTAAGTATCTATAACCTTAGAGCCTGAAGGAACTCTCAAATCATCTACATATCTGGGCTCATTACATTCTCCATCAGATCAAAATTTGCTCTCCTATTTGTTTAGATATTAAATTCAAAATCTAACTGGTGGAACCAATAATTTCCCCTTCTCTTTCCTTTGTAACCCTATTTGCATTTATCCCCTTTAGCCTCTTTTATACATTATAGCTGGTTATATCTTCAAAATGGCAACAAGAACATGTCATTTCCCTGTGGAAAAACATTAACTTGAACTCAACATTATTGGGACTAAAACAAAAAGTTTTAACAGAAGTTTTGCAT
Organism: Oryctolagus cuniculus; assembly: GCF_051225735.1. Taxonomy (NCBI): domain Eukaryota; kingdom Metazoa; phylum Chordata; class Mammalia; order Lagomorpha; family Leporidae; genus Oryctolagus; species Oryctolagus cuniculus. The sequence goes on along the minus strand of NC_142874.1, from coordinate 60,093,695 downwards.
GATGTGGTAGTTGATAAATTGAATTGTCTCACTATGTCTTTCTCTCTCTCTTTCTTCCTTCCTTCTTCCTTCCTTCCTTCCTTCCTTCCTTCCTTCCTTCCTTCCTTCCTTCCTTCCTTCCTTCCTTCCTTCCTTCCTTCTTTGCCAGGCAGAGTTAGACAGTGAGAGAGACACACAGAGAGAAATACAGACAGTGAAAGAGACAGAGAGAAAGGTCTTCCTTCCGTTGATTCACTCCCCTAATGGCTGCTACAGCCAGCGCTGTACCTTCTGAAGCCAGGAGCCAGGTGCTTCCTTCTGGTCTCCCATGTGGGTGCAGGGATCCAAGTACTTGGGCCATCCTCCACTGCCCTCCCAGGCCACAGCAGAGAGCTGAACTGGAAGAGGAACAACTGGGACTAGTACCTGGTGCCCCAACTGGGACTAGAACCCCGGGGTGCCGGCACCGCAGGTGGAGGATTAGCCAAGTGAGCCATGGTGCCGGCCTCCCTATTTCATTTTGCTATAATTGTACACCCTCCTTTTGTAAAATTTATAACAGTTATTTTTATAGGATTTATTTATTTATTTGAAAGTCAGAGTTACACAGAAAAAGAGAGGCAGAAAGAAGAGAGAGAGAGACAGAGAGCGTGAGAAGCCTTCCATCCACTGGTTCACTTCCCAGATGGCCGGAATGGCTGGAGCTGCGCCAATCCAAAGCCAGGAGCTAGAAGCCAGGTGCTAGGAGCCAGGAGCTAGGAGCTTCCTCCAGGTCTCCCACGTGGGTTTAGGGGCCCAAGAACTTGAGCCATCTTCCACTGCTTTCCCAGGCCATAGCAGAGAGCTGGATCTGAAGTGGAGCAGGAAGGACTCAAAACAATATTCATAAGGGATGCCAGCACTGCAGGCGGTGGCTTTACCGGCTACACCACAGTGCCGGCCCCTGTGACAGTTTGTACATACGTACTTGTATTGAGTTTCACCTCTCATCTCTTACACTTAAAATTATGATGGCAGAGAGTTTACATATATGACATAGCCTACATTATCCAGTCACTGGCCCACAGGGTTCTAAATGAGTAATTGAAATATAAGAAAATGGGCTAGAAAAATAAAATAATATGGTATAAATGGCTACTTTTGACAGTCTTAACTAGGAGGAAATGAATAAAGCAGCTTATTTGACAATTGAACAAAGGAATTTGTTGAGAGGATTCATTTATTAAACTTCTAACTCAACATATATTTCTTGGGAGTCTGTATTATCTTAGGAACTCAGTTACAGAGAAAGTACTCACCCACTAGTGTAAAATATAAATGTATGAATATATACTTGAACTGAAGTGATATATATATATATATATATATATATATTCCAACATCAATGTTGGATGCACAAGTCAAAATCAAGAAAGTCTCTGCAGGCATTTGAAAAAATACTAAGACGTTTACCACAGAATTTTCACTTTCTCAAGTGAATACTTAATAAGAAGTATTTTTGAGTGTTTGATATACAAAGCAATAAACATTCATAAATAGAGGAATGATTAAATAAAATATGCTGTGGTCATCACGTAAGAAAGATTTGGAGCCATGAGACAGAGCAATGCGGATGGATGGTTACCTTGAAAACATATGTATGAATGAAGTTTTATTCAATGAAAAGGAGAAATGTCTAAATAAATATATGTGTGTGCATAAATATTGTGAATGCATAGTAGGTTGTTTAACAGTCATACACCTCATACACTGAAGTGCTAACCATGATGAGCTCCACTGAGGAGTCTGATATGGTAAATTAAATACCTAAATGACACATTCAATTACTATGTGTAAGATATTTCATTATTGGAATTTTTATTTGTTGATTATTTAATTATTGCTTACAAAAACAAATAAAATATATGCTGGGTATAGAGGAAAGGGTAGAAACATTTGTAGATTTGACTCTTGCCCACATTTGTTCTGTAGTGTTATATCATATATTCCTCATTTAGCACACAGTGGAATAGAAAAAAAAAAAAACAAATAATTGCTTGGAATTTCTGAAAAATCATGACACTGAATACTGAATTAACTTGTTTGAATATGATAGGAATAGGGAACATACATTTTTTAATAAAGAAGTAATATTTAATTTAACCATAACTCATAGGTCATTAAAATGGCCCTTAAAACCTTTTTTGCAATGCATTTTAATCGTGGAAACTAAAGTGATTTAATTTTAAATTGAAGATTAATAGTAAGTGTTATAAAATTTATTAATTAATGTAGGGTTTGGCACATATTTACAAATGAATACAAGGAACAAATTAGAAAGAACACTGGAAATTTAGGTAAGGGAAAATAGTGATATAAATGTATTAGATGAGTAGGAAAAAAGTGTTTGTGTATGGGGTGGTGCTTGAGTCATTTAGGTGCAATAGTAAGGGAACTGAATTTTTCCTTGGACAAAATCCTATCTGTCTATATATGTATGTATGTTTTTATGTATGTATGTATGTATCTATCTACCTACCTACCTATCTATCTAGCAATTAATCATTTATCTGTCTCACCTACCTACTTATGAAATTCTTTAGTAAACTGTAAAACAGTTATTAAACATGCTAATTAAATATGTTGTAAGAAATTATATCTAGCAATGAAGATTAAAATGGAGCATAAAGTAGCCATGTGAAAATCTATGTGTATGAAGTTCTTTAAGAAATTTAATCTACAAATAATACTCATACGTCATGATGAAAATGTAGAAATATATTTGGAGAGGAAGTTGAAAATTATGCTTAACAAGTAAGAAACAGTAGAAAATAAACTTATGTTTGAACATATGCTTATCAAAAATCATTTTTTAAATGTATGAAGGCAATCCTAAACATATATTTAGTCTAAAGAGAAAATTCATTATAAATAAGTAAATTTTAAAAAAGTACTGTAGTTTTTAAAACTACAATGTAGTAAAGACTTAGGTATCTCTAAAATATAAGAAAACAGGAATCTCTATATTAAGGATATCAGAAGTATGTTTGAGATAATTATTGATAATTTTATGCTTGTATCAAAGCTACAAATAAACTGCAAGTTATAAAAGTGAAAAGTTAATTCTTCTCACAGGTACAAAAATTAAATAATCAAACTTGACTAGTCTAAATCTCTTAAAAATAATATTTTAATTAAATATTCAGATTTATAAAAAAGCTTTATTGTTAAAAAGTGTATTGTATAATTCTTCCTTAGGTGTTGTGACATATGTGTGTATATGTAGATTACTTTATATAATGTACCATATTGATAGCATCATTCTATGCTTCTAATAAGAAGACTAAGTAACTCTAATACTGTTTGCTTTCCCCTTCTCCTTTCATTTGTTTTTGCCTTCAAGCTAATAGCTGGATTTATTCGCTTTACTTTTTTTTTCTTTGAAGATTAAAGAACTGCCTAGCTTTGTACTGCAGCTGCCTGGACAGTTGACAGCCCATTAAACTAAAGTCATACAAGCTGTACATTTTAACGCCTTGATTCCAAAGTGCAACCAAAAAGACTTTTTTTTTTTTTTCATATGTACCAGTAGTGTATTTTTTGAAGCATTTTGAGATGGATACATAATGGTTTCATAAAACCCTCTTGGCCTCTTGGCTTTCTAAAAAAGCATCTTAGTCAACTAAGCTGATTAAAGTCTTTCAGTTGGGACTTCTGAAGGAATTTTTGTGCATATAGTACGTGTAATTCTGGTTTACTACTAATTCTGAAATTATTTAAACTGGAGTTGGAGTTTAAATAATTGTATAATCCTGAATTGACTGGAATTGCCTAGTAATCATCAACAGCAATTACATCAGCAAGGGAAAATATTTAAAAATAACAAAACAAACTTGAAGGTGATCTGGCTACTCACACGAGGTCATCATGCCTGTCATCTTTGTTCTTAATTCACAGCATTTCATTATTGGTTTATTGTGCATTTGAGAAAATAATGCCATTGTATACATAATTTCATTTTACCTTATACAACGTTTTATTTATTGGCAAAAGTATTTTTCCACTGTATATCCCAAGTTGTCCACCAACGAAATTTTACCAGATGTTTCTCTTGTAAAAAGAGGACACTAATATTGCAGGGCAAGCAGTTTGTTTCCTGGAGTATCAATCTTACTCCCTTTAGTAGTGCTTCTGTTTTGAACAAAATCAGACACTGGAAAAAGTCAAATTTGCATAATTCTGATGTGCTCCTTAAGCCAGGACAGGTTTGAAAAATAGACATTTTTTTTTTAGTAAAAAAAACCTCTTCACCAAGTTTTCCCTATTTTAAAGAGTGTTTAAATGTTTGTCCTAACCAAGAGTCGTCCAGATCATTGTGTGTAACAGTGATGGATGCTTGTTGTTAGATGGTTCAATTGTTTATTCAGATCTGAACAAAACAGTAGTATATCCTGCCTCTCTTCCACTTAAAATCTCCAAACTGAAAAGAAATTGCATTCCCCTTTATGTGCGTATTTTTCACTTGAAAACAGCCTGCATCAATTCAGTGGTATTAAATTTTATGTTTTGGCATACATAGATAAAAATTTTAAATAACTGGTAGAAAGAATTGTTTGTTTTTTATCTGAATGAAAAAATGCAAAGGAAACAACTAAATTTGACATAAATAGCAACACTTGTAAACATAAATTGAATGACTGAATTATACTAGCATATTTTCCCAAGCAATGAACAAATTATTTTTTAATGTTCAAAGTAAATTGAGAATTTGAGAAAATAAGCTAAATATTTTGCAGAGAATGATCAAAGTAGCAAGCAATTCTGTTTTCATTTTTATTTATTAAAGGAATCAAATAGCAATGATATGAAACTATAAAATATTAACTGGGAGTTAGTGTATGTCAATTCCCACAGATTACTTTTGTCTCTGAAGTTTCATTCAGAAAGCCATTATGTTTTTGTAGAGTATTTTTCAAAGGCAGTCATATTCATTCCATTCTGTCAGTGTGTTGACATTCATACATAGTTTTATCAATTCATTCTGTTAACCTCCACTTATTAATATTTCTAGGTTGTTATTTTGTGCAAAATGAAACATTTGGAAAACAACTACCAAAGTACATCCTCATATTTCTTATTTATGTTATCAAAATTAGATATTCATTGCAATTAATGTTAAACACAATTGGCAGTTGACTTTTTGGGTCCAAGTTGTCATGAATCACATTCTTCCTGAAGCCTCCACAGAGTATAAAATAGTCTATATTTTTTTCAAAATAAACGTAAAATTTATAACATGATCACATTTTATGTATTAATAATAAAACTAAGTTTTAAAAACTACATTGAACATTCCCAGAACATGATTTTTTCAAATTACCCATAGGAAGATTTCAGATAATTTCAGTTTTCTGTGAAGAACAAGTATGATGTTACTAGCAGCTTCCAGATCTATAGCCAACTTTTCCCAATTCAGCTACTTATTATTATTTAGTTTGTTCCTTTTGACATTATTTGGTACAAAAACTTAATACTCCAGGATGGGATAGTTTACTTTTCTCCATCTTTATGACCATAATTTGGTTTCTGCTTTCTGCACCATTATTAAAGTTAGTACTCACTCATAACTTAATACCACTCCTTCAGAACTCCAATTCCTGTTTCATGCTTCCTAAATTAGCAGCATGTTTTTCAAAACTACCCAAGATTTAGTGAAAATATGCAACTCAATTGTCAGATATTCTTTTAATACTATGAAAATTCATTTGTCAGTTTTCTTCTACAAAAAGTACAAAAAAAAGATGAGAAAAGAGATGTGTAAATCTTGTCAACATTTGCATTTTGTCCATTCATGTACAAATTTCACAATGTCATGTATCTGAGCTATTGGCCCTCTATAGTTTTAGCTCAAAGTTGTCAAAGGACTCTATCATGTCCACAAATATGCATCTATTTGCAAATTTTTAACTAAAATTACTTTAAATGTTCCTTATAAAGAATGATCTGTGTTTACAATATGTAAGCCCCATAAACCTGAACCTTCAAAGACCACATGTAAAAACGGTAGTCTAAATCCTTCATCAAACCAAATATTCTGAGATCTTCAAAAGTTTTCCCCTTTTTTTTTCTTACATGAGGGTCTCCCTACCCACTCTCACCTGAAATGGACAGGTCCATTCACTGTTTTTTTTTGTTGTTTTTTTTTTTTTTTGACAGGCAGAGTTAGACAGTGAGAGAGAGAGACAGAGAGAAAGCTCTTCCTTCGGCCGGCGCCGTGGCTCAGTAGGCTAATCCTCCACCTTGCGGCGCCGGCACACCGGGTTCTAGTCCCGGTTGGGGCGCCGGATTCTGTCCCGGTTGCCCCTCTTCCAGGCCAGCTCTCTGCTATGTGGAGGATGGCCCAGGTGCTTGGGCCCTGCACCCCATGGGAGACCAGGAAAAGCACCTAGATCCTGGCTCCTGCCATCGGATCAGCGCGGTGCGCCGGCTGCAGCGGCGGCCATTGGAGGGTGAACCAACGGCAAAGGAAGACCTTTCTCTCTGTCTCTCTCTCTCACTGTCCACTCTGCCTGTCAAAAAAAAAAAAAGAAAGCTCTTCCTTCTGTTGGTTCACCCCTCAAATGGCCACTACAGCCAGCGCGCTGCACCGATCTGAAGCCAAGAGCCAGGCGCTTCCTCCTGGTCTCCCATGCGGGTGCAGGGCCCAAGCACTTGGGCCATCTTCCAGTGCACTTCCAAGCCACAGCAGAGAGCTGGACTGGAAGAGGAGCAACTAACTGGGACAGAATCTGGCACCCCAACCAGGACTAGAACCTGGAGTACCGGGTCCACATGCAGAGGATTAGCCAAGTGGAGCCGCGGCACTGGCTTTTTTTTTTTTTTTTTTTTTTTTTGGACAGAGTTAGATCATTCACTGTTAATACATACATTATCTTTTCCCTGATCTTTGTTTTAAAAATACAATTTAAAAAAATACAATGGTCTTTTCACTGGAGTTTAAGCTAAACTATACGTGCCCTGTCTATAGCCCTGTTCTTGCCAAGTGATGGAAATAACATCACAGCGGTGAGAGAGGATGGATTTAACTAACAAGTTTAAAGGGTAGGAGTAAGGAATTGAAGTAACATTTTGCAACAACGTAAAGCCTAAAGGCTAGTTGTTGAATCTTTCTGTGAATTTACACCTTGGTCATTTATGTAAAGCTTCATTTTACTGAGTTGTTCTTGTTTCTAAGAGGCCTGCTATAATTTCTTCCACCCAAGTATTTTGCTACCAGATTAACTTTTCTAAAAATTCTCCTTCGTTGTTCTGTTGAAAATTTTCTGAAACTGAGTTCTGATGGTTGTGCAGTTCTATGAAAATGATAAAAATCACAAATTTGTTCATTTTAAAAGAGCAGATTTTATGGTATGTGAATCTTATCTTGATAAAGATTCATATAAAATAATGTTGATTTACACACATGTTAAAACCATTATTTTGCTTCCATAAATAAGATATCTATCAAGACTTCTATTTGTTAACTCCTGGCTCCGAAGCCAGGAGCCAGGAGTTTCTTCCTGGTCTCTCATTTGGGTACAGGGGCCCAAGCAGTTGGGCCATCCTCCACTGCTATCCCAGGCCACAGCAGAGAGCTGGACTGGAAGAGGAGCAACCAGGACTAGAACCTGGTGCCCATATGGGATGCCGGTGCTGCAGGCGGAGGATTAACCTAGTGTGCCACGGTGCCGGCCCCAAAGTGGAATTTAGTATATATTCATTGCCACACGTTATTTTTGGCTCTGAAATTTCATTCAAAGATAATATTTTTTGGTTGAGGAATTGAATAAGACAGTCAATGTTTTGACATCATATACTCATATATAATTTTATACTTACTCTATTAAGCTCAGTTTATCAATACTTAGCAGGTATTTATATTTAATACCAGTCCACAATTATTTTTCCTTCATTTCGTCTACATCTTTCTAGTCCAGATGCCTCTATTAGAAAGCCTCTCTATTGGAGGCTTTGACCACAATCTTCCTCAGGTCCTCCTCTGGGTTCTCTTCATAGGGTGAGAGGAGTGAGGAATCCTGAAAAAATGCTCCCCAATCTGACGCAATACTCAGTACTTTTCACCTTCTTGTTCTCCACCCAGTGTGTAAGATGCCAGGAGCCTGTTTTTCCTACTCCTTCATTAGTTACAAATTTTCCAGGTTTGTGCAAATCCTTCTGATGAGGCTCATGTTCTACAAAGAAAAATGGAAGCGTGGGGTAGACATTTTTTCCAGTTTAGCCTCTTGCTCCTGTTATGGCAGTGATTAAAGGCTTGGCTGTTCCTTCCCAGTTGGTTTCTTGCTTTAATCAGCTACATTGACAACTGGCAGTTCAGCTGTCTCCAGCTCAGCTACGCTCCTGACAGATAGCATCTTCTTGTAATAGTCTCATTTTCCATATCAGTGTACCAACAAGAAAATTGGTACTTATCAGATCTGAAATAAATAATCATAAAGAAATAATGAATATACAGTTATGTGCTGTTTTTGGTACTCTCTTTTTTTGTGCTAATCTTTCTTTGACTTTGAGTTAGACTTGTATACATAATATTGGTGAGGATAATATCAGAAAATTTTCCTCTTTAAAGAATATAGATTTCAGCCTGCGCCACAGCTCAATAGGCTAATCCTCTGCCTGCGACACCAGCACACCGGGTTCTAGTCCCGGTCGGGTGCCAGATTCTGTCCCGGTTGCTCCTCTTCCAGGCCAGCTCTCTGCAGTGGCCAGGGAGTGCAGTGGAGGATGGCCAAGTCCTTGGGCCCTGCACCCCATGGGAGACCAGGAGAAGCACCTGGATTTGAATCAGCACAATGCGCCGGCCGCAGTGCCGCCGGCCGCAGCAACGATTACTTGGTGAACCAATGGAAAAGGAAGAACTTTCTGTCTCTCTCTCTCTCTCTCACTGTCCAAATATAGATTTCTCAAATGCACTACTTAAACTAAATTTTTATCTGTTTTTTTTTTTTTTAAGTGTGCTCACATTAGAAATCCAGATATTGTAGTAGGGCTCACCTATATCCCACTTCAAAATGCCTGTTGGTGGAGTGCAGTCTGGGAACCTCTGTAATACAGGCTACTCATGCATCCTTTGGGGAGGCAGATGATGGCTCAAGTGCTTGGGCCTCTGCCAACCACTTGAGAGATCTGATGGGCTTCATAGTTCCTGGTTCCTTTGGGACTCAGTTCTAACTGTTGCCATTATGTGGGCGGTGAACCAGCACAAGGAAGATAGTCTTTCTCTCTCTCTCTCTCTTTCTCTCTCATTCCTTCTCTCTCTGTTATACTGCCTTTCAAGTAGATGAAAATAAACTTTTTTAAATGCTCACTTAATTTTATATAATAACATTTGCTCAAATAGTACGAGTGAAATTATACCCATTTACTTGAGTATGTTTTTGCTACTCATGTAAGAATATCTTGTTTTTTAATATAAAATGTCTAATTCTTAATTCTTGCATAAATGTTTTCAACAGAAGTGCTAGAGCAAAACTGTCCTCATGTGTGATCTAAATATGATGGATTTTTTCAAGTTTGTCTATGAACACTGATGTTATAGTTTCCTAAAATAATTTAAACTACATATCAAATTCTGGCTTTCATTAAGAGTAAAGAATATTCTCAAGCACTAGTTCTGGATGGCTTATCAAAGGAAATAGAGTTTAAAGTACCTTTAGTTAACAAGTTGAAAACTGAATCATCTAATAATTTGTGCCAGGCTTGGATAACTTGCCCAAATCCTACAAGAAAGAGAAAGTGAGTACCTGCCAGAAAACCTTTCAAAGAATCAGCTATGTTGTCTTTAGTTCAACATGGCAAGTGCTAAATAAAACCTTTGTGTCAAGCAAAATATATCCTGTCATTCGCTTACTAAGTAATTCTATTAATCATGCAACATTTATCAAAAACACACACAGCACATACACGCACACATACACACAAGCACAATCTCTAAAAACTCACAGTGCTTTACATCTGCTCTCAAACTCTTTGAAGTTTAAACTCTGCTTCTAAGTGTTTAGGACAAGTTTCCAATGAAGACTTTGTTCCCGGTTCTTCTGCTGACATTTTAATGTGTACCTTATTTTCTGTGCAACTCACCTGCCAACATTCAGAGAGAAATCTCTGTTTTGGGAAAGTTTCTTTTTAACGTTTGTTTGTCAATAGTGATGACAAATTACCTCTGCTCTTTATTTTTTTATATATCTATGAATATAGAAGGAGCAATAGCTGATATAATTATCAAACTTAAATTATTCCTATGCATCATACTTGTTTTCATTATGTTTCCATATAATTATAATGAGAAATTTTTAACTAAAATTACTTTAACTATTTCCTATAAAGAGTGATCTGTGTTTACAATATGTAAATCCCATAAACTTGAACCATCAAAAGCCACATGTAAAACTGGTAGCCTAAATCCCTCATTAAACCAAACATTCCGAGTACTTCAAAAGTTTTCTTTTTTTTTTCTTATTGTTTCTTAGTATTACTCAATGAATATTAACACATTGATTCTTTTTTTTGAAAATTACAACTAACAATCAAATTCAGAAAGCAAATGTATAGTGGCTGGTGCTGTGGCTCAGTGGGTTGTCTCTGCCTGGGATGCTAGCATCTCCCATAGGCTCTGATTTAAGTCCTGACTTCTAAACTTCTGAACCAACTCTTTTCTAATGTGTCTGGGAAAGCAGAAGAAGATGACCCAAGTCTGTGGGCCCCTGTCCCAAAGTGGGAGATCTTGATAGTGTGCCAGGCTCCTGACTTCATTCTGGTCCGGTTGAGGCTATTTGGGCACTTGGAGAGTGAACCAACAGATGGATGATCTCTCTCTAGTTTTGGACATTTCATCCAGAAACTGTAGCTACATTAGCTAGCTGTGCTAGTAAAAATCATTCACACATTCTGTATCAATGGATCTCTTCAATATGAATAAGTGCCAAGTTTTTCATTTGGCTGTCTTTTGACCTTGCTTATCTAGTTAGTTTTGTTTTGCTTTGTTTCTAATAAGTTTCTTGAGAAGAGTGATGCAAAATTTGTATCATTCACAAAGTCTAGAACAATTAAAATTACCATGAATAATTATTCCTCTCATATTTTATTATTATAGTTTCCAATTCTAAGACTGACAAAGTGAGAAAAATTAAATGTGAATCTCAAAGATGATTAGCATTTTTGAAATACGACAATCAAGCAATATGAAAATGATTCATTATTCAATTTTTAAAAGAAAGAACTTGAGAAAATTTAAACAGCCTGCAAGTACAGTGGAGATGGGAGACTAACCCTTTACTCTCTGAGTTTAATATTCTCCACTTATGAAGAGGTAGAATTGGAATAGGTAATCAGTGGAATTTAACTTTTTATGAATAGGGACTAAGTGACTTTCACACTTTCAGCACCATAACCTAGTAAAATCTGTGACCAGATTATGTTCTTAATGTATACTGGATGAATGAAACTATACATTGTTTAAGTATTAAAAAAGACATGTTTGCATCTTTATCCTACAGGAGCTCGGGGAAATTTTGTATCTTATCTGTTACAAAAGAGAGTGATGAAAAGTCTTTGATTTCTTTCAATATAAGAATTGTATACATAAATCTAAAATTGTTTATTTTACAAAATTATTCTGACGTCCTTTCACTGAAATTTATATGTGTATATATATATAATTTATTAACTATACAGATTTATTGTGCTACTCAATAATTAGAATGTCATCTTGACATTTAAATACATTCAGAAAAGTCATTTGAATGAGATGTTTAAATCAATACATATACTTTTTCCCCAAATGTATGCAGAAGCTTATTTCATTTGTAAGCCATAGGAGTTCTTGAATTCTTTCCAATGGTGTTATTACTTGCATTCTTTCTGTACAATTATACATTTTGCCCAGATTGATTAGTATAAAGCCATGTAGGAGTAATACATCTTGATTTGCTTTTAGTCCATTGGCACTTATTCTCACTTGACACACCAGAAAGATACAAGAAACGTTGAAAAACAGGGGTGGTCTGAGATCTTCAATGATGTTGGAAGGAGTGGATAGGGTCCCTGCTGAAGAATGCTGAAAGAAACTGCTCACCCCTTCCCTGTGTTGCTTGAGGCAAGCAAGAGTTTCATTTATTGATATTAATTAGTGTACTAGTCAGTGTTGTAGTATCTGACTATGTGAAAGAAAAGACCTTATTTCTAGTGTTTATTGATTTCTATGTTGAAAATATTGTCACTATTTTTCCATGATAACCATTTTCATATAAGCACACTAACATTATGGACTCTTTTCCTACAGACTTACTATTTAATGTCTGTTTCTCATGCTACACTATAAATGATAAACCCAGGGGTAGCAAAATATCAATAATAAAAGAAGAAATAAAATTTCACTGCTAGAAAGGTAGGGTTCCAATGAAATGATCATCCATGTACATTATTATTTTATGGTAATGTAACCTTGCAGGCATCACTAAAAGGAATAAATAGCAGAAAAATTTCCTACAAAACCAGCCGTGCCTTAAGGAGACAGTAATTAAGAAGTGCAGTGAAGACTACACTATAGAATTGCCTACATATTCACTATAATAAATGTTTTCATTCAAGGGAAAATGTTAGAGAGAAAATCAAATAATAATTGAGCTGAGAACTTGTGGGCCGAATTTTAGCTGGGAGCAAATATGTAACACAGACACATATATTTCTCCAAAAGGATATTTAATGTTGAAAATCCTTAGGGGTAAAGTGTACTCATGGAAATTTGCTATTACATGTAAAGTGTTACATTGTACTTTATAACAAATGATGTCCAAAATACTAGTTTTTGTGAAAGACAACAGGAAAGATAGGATGTTTATCCTTGGAGTTGAATATAATGTATTGCCTTTATCTATACATGCAGTATCCTCCCTTTATCATATTTCTCCAAGAAATTATCAAGAATATACTGGAAAGAAAAAAGTGAGGACTTTGAGAGAACACATTCACTTGAATTCCCTTCAAAAGAATTTGCCCTGGGCTGGGTGCTTGGAACAGTGGTTAAGAGTTCGCTTGGGAAACTCACATCCCATATCAGAGTGCCAGAGTTTGAGTACTCTTCCAATTCCAGCTTTCTGTTAATGTATACCTGGGGAAGAGGCATTACATGATGATCCAAGTTCTCGTGTTTCTGCCACCTACATAAGAGACAGTGACAGAATTTCTGGTTCCTGGTGTTAGCCAGAGTCAGCCCAGGGTGTTGCAGGCAAAGGGGCGTGAACTTATGGATGGGAAATGTGTCTCTATCTCTCTATGTCTCTGCCTTTTGGACAAATCAAAACAAAGGAAGAAAGATTTGTTATTTTGACAAGTCATCTAACATCACTGGTGCTTATTTTCTTTAATAATAAAATATGGACCATAGCAGTAATAGTTACTATGTGGTATGTTCTTTCTGATTTTCTTTGGAGTTACTCTAATTATTTTAAAATATTTTCTTATTAAAGTTTCAAATAACATGAAGTTCCAAGTACTATATTCTCATGTTTACAGGATAAATTTTAGAATTTTTTAATGGGCTGGGCATTTTTTGCAGTGGTTAAGATGCCTCTAGGGATGCCCATATCCCATACAAAAGTACCTGAGCTAAATTCCCAGCTCCATTCTCAATTCTACCTTCTTGCTAACAAGATTCCTGGAAGGCAGCAGGTGATGGCTCAATTACTTGGGACCATGCTACCTATGTGGAAGACTCAGATTGAGATTCTGGCTCCTAGTCTCCATCTATTTGGGATATTTTGAGAGTGAAATAGTAGATGGAAGATTTCAGTCTCTCTCTCACATTTCAATTAAATAAAACAATAGAAAACATTTATTTATTTTTATTTGCAGGAGTGAGAGATGAGAGAGACTCAGATAAATCTTCCATTCACTGGTTCAGTTCCCAAATGCTTGAAACACCCATGACTGGGCCAGGTTGAAGCCAGGAAACATCTGGGTCTCCTACACAGGTGGCAGGGACCCATGTTTCTGAGCCATCATCTTCTTCCTACCAGGGTGCACGTCTACAGGAAGCTGGATCAGACACAGAGGAGCCAGAACTGTAGTCAGGCACTGTGACACAGAATGTGAGCAAGCCAAGCAGCAACTTCACTGCTGTGCCAAACGCCACCACAGTAAAGAAACTGAAAAGGCTGGCACAGGGAGAATGTGTATTCCTCACTGCAAGTCCCAGTGCAAATGAGTGGCATGGATGAGATTGATCTCAGAGACCTCATTCCTAAGTTCACACTCTTAACCACTTCATTTACTTCGTATTTGATAGAGAACTAAATGCATGTGCTTAGTACCTAGCAGGAGATCAATAATTATTCGATCTAGTCAAATCTATTCTTGTATTTCCAAAGGTTCTGTGTGGAATGAATGTATAGCTTTTTCCATTAAAAATGATTATAAATATTTTCTTCAGACTTTCTGATCTTCCCATGAGATTCCTTAATGAGTACAGATAGAGAAAAATAAAGGTAATTATGTACGTGAGACAGAGAGAGAGAAGAGAAAGAGGGAGAGATACAAAACCTCCACATTGAACTTGTATGAATAGCAGGACCTGTCCTTCAGCACCAAGCCTGCTATTAAACTAAAAAGGTGCACACTAGATGCACATCGATCTTTACTGTCACCTTCTACAAACTATGATTGAGTAATAGATGAGTATTTGCATAGAGCACTATATTCCATCAGCAGCATGGCAGCCCTCACTGCTGACTAAGTGAATTGCGTTGCTCTCTGATTAACTTGAAATAAAGAGAACGATCATTTCCATCAACATTTATCAGAGCTTTGTAGTTCAGGCTAAACTGTCTGTGCCACAACTATTCTTGGAGTTAATTTCAGAATTCCAACTTATCAGCAAAATTAGTTTCCCAAATTTTCAGTGTTTTCTTCTGAAAGATGTTTTCTCATAACTTCTGCAGAATAATTTCAAGCACATTTGCTGAAATCTACGTCTTGATGTGTAAAATTACCTTAGTGAAACAGAGTTGGATTCATGACAAAATCATTATAATGGTTGCAAATCCTTTCGTACATTTTTGGGGAAAGGGTAAAAACAATTTGATGCCATCAACATCAATCTGCATATTTGCTAAAAATTACAACTACAGAGAGACAGCTTTTATTTTAGCCTTTCACTAAACTACAAATTATCCTGGTTTGAATGCATATTTCAGAATTAAAAGTAAGGGTTATAGTTGAAGCTATTTCAAAGATAAAAAAAATTAGGGTACATAGATCTTTACTCATGAAAGGTCTATATTTTGACAAAACAGTATGTTCAGTTGAAGTTGGAAAGTCTATGAGCCGGCATCACGGCTCAATAGGCTAATCTTCCGCCTAGCAGCGCTGGCACACCAGGTTCTAGTCCCAGTCGGGGCGCTGGATTCTGTCCCGGTTGCCCCTCTTCCAGGCCAGCTCTCTGCTGTGGCCCGGGAGTGCAGTGGAGAATGGCCCAAATCCTTGGGCCCTGCACTTGCATGGGAGACCAGGAGAAGCACCTGGCTCCTGCCTTCAGATCAGCGCGGTGCACCGGCCGCAGTGCACTGGCCACGGCAGCCATTGGAGGGTGAACCAACGGCAAAGGATGACCTTTCTCTCTGTCTCTCTCTCTCACTGTCCACTCTGCCTGTTAAAAAAAAAAAAAAGTCTATAATCTTTCCCCAAGTCCATGTATTATACTCCATGATCTGACTAAACTAAATCTTTGTGTGATTTCTTTTGAACTTTTCATCCAGGATAATTCTTTGATACATTGCTTCGCCTTAAATCATAAGGCAAATCCCATTATTTATTCTAGGAATAACAGCTGACATTTTTATTTATTTATTAATAATAAAATAAGTGAGACTACGATTAGACTTTTATTCAGTTTTCACAAACTGCATATTCCATTACAAACCTGATATTAATGAATGAAGAAGAGGCCTGCTTTATAAAGATGGCAGACTCTTAAGATCAATGACAGCAACAAAACAGGGAATAATGGAATCAAGGGAAGAAAAGAGAGTACTTGTTCCATCTGAAAGTTTTCATGATACTCATTGCTTGTCAATTGCTGGACATGGAGAATGTAGGTTCAGGGTATCCTTCTCTTACTAAAAGATTCTGTGTTAGACTTACATTTTTTAGTAATATTGTATTGATATTAATTTATTTGAAAGGGAGAGAGAGAGAAAAGTGTATGAGAGAGTTCAATTGACTGGTCTACTTCCCAAATATTTACCATAGCTAGGGCTGGGCCAGGCCCAAGCCAGGAACCTTGAACTCAATCCATGTCTCCCATGTGGAATGCAGAGACCCAAATACTTGAGCCAGTACATGCAACTTCTCAGTGTGTTCATTAATAAGAAACTGGAAAAAAGCAGTGTAAGGACTTGAACCCAAGTACTGTGCTGTTGAATGCATCACCCCAAGGGGCATCTTAACTGCTAAGCCAAACACCTATTCCTTAACACTGTTTTAAATACAGTATTATTATATAATATTGGGACTAACTCCATACTTGAAAAATTCCAGTTTATGATAAACATAACAACTCCCTGAGGTTCATTAGAGAAAGGGTATATTTTGCATATGAATATAAACAATTTGTAACTTTGAGAATTTTATAGGCATGTCAGCTAAATAAAATCATACTGCATAAATCTAGCATAAAGTTGTGATATTTCATTTTTCCTGAATAAATAAGAAAGTCAATATATAATAATTAATTATTAAATAATAAAGATGGGCTTCCTTTAATATGAGATAACATAAAAACAAAATTGATAATCAGATAATCCCTGTGACACTGAAAACATACACTAAAATGGTAACAATTAGATTTCAAACTACATTCTGTTTTTCTGTCCCAAGTATTTCATGTACAGTAACCTTTATAATTGGTCCTATTCTTACCTCTACTTTAAATATGAGAAAACTGATGCCAAGTGAGAATAATGACTTGCTCAAGATCAGACAGCAAGAAGTTTCCAGATTAGGACATGTGCATGTTCTGTCTTCCTTTTGTTTCCTTTCTCTCATTTCTCACTTTGTTTCTTCCAATTAAATGACTTTTCCATATTATAAACACTGGCATTCACATTGTTTTAGCTCATATTGCATTTTTGAAGTTTTCTATCAATCTATCCAGATCTACCTTACTTCTTTAACAGATCTATGACATTATTTTAAGAGAGAGTCATAATATAACTCAGCACCTACTCAAAGAAGCAGCTCATTGTGGTGGTTTAGGGCAGTGACCATAGAGTCTGATACCTGAGTTTTGGATTGCAGCACTGTACTCATGTTACAATTGCAAGCGATAGCTCTATGACCATAGTGTACATTGGAGCTAATAATTGTAAATAAATCACAGATTGTAATATTTTAAAAGCATACAGTGCTTGGGATCGGGTCCTCCTTCTGCTTCTGATTCAACTTCATGTTGGTTCACCATGGTAGGCAATGGATGATAGATACTCCTATTGTTACATGGAGCAATGTTAAATTAACATAGTAAGTTGAAATCACCCATAAAATCATAGTTAAAATAGAGAAGACAGTGTGGGATATCTCAAGATCTTATTCTAATAACTATAATAATGAAAATAGATAGTGTATGGGGCCGGCGCTGTGGCACAGTCGGTTAACGCTCTGGCCTGAAGCGCCGGCATCCCATATGGGCGCCGGTTGGAGACCTGGCTGTTCCACTTCTTGTCCTGCTCTGTGCTGTGGCCTGGGAAAGCAGTAGAAGATGGCCCAAGTCCTTGGGCCCCTGCACCCACGTGGGAGACCGGGAAGAAGCTCCTGGCTCCTGGCTTCAGATTGGCACAGCTCTAGCAGTTGCAGCCATCTGGGGAGTGAACCATCGGATGGAAGACCTCTCTCTCTCTCTCTCTGTGTGTCTCTCTCTGCCTTTCCTCTCTCTGTGTAACTCTTTCAAATAAATAATAAAATAAATCTTTTTTTAAAAAAGAAAATAGACAGGGCTAGACTACAAAATTTTTGATGAAATGAGTATTCATGTACCAAAAGGATGTACTGGAGCACAGAATTCTAATGCCAGAGTGACTACAGAAGATCTAGGCAGGAGGTAAGTTAAATAAATCCTCCGTGTGAGTCAGCGTATGGCCTGAGCCATTGTATGGATGCGAGGAGCTCACAGAAAGGGAGTTCTGAAAACCAAACAGTAACAAAAGAAGAGCATTTGGCCACACAAAACAAGGAAATGTAAACATGAGAGTTTAAAACATAGTGAACCAGTCGCACTTTAAAACACGTAAACAAGCGGCAAGCTTTGTATTAATACAAAGGCTAAATTTAGAATTGGATTAAGTAAGGGGAATGCTCAATCCTAACAAAACATTATAGGTTGTAATAAAGGTCCAGATGCATTTTCGATGTATGAGGAGAAAAATGTTTTGATTCCATTTGTCCTAAAGCTTTTCATATTAAGCTACCCATGCTTTCATTTTCATTTGCTTTGGACATGCTATGCTATTAGGTTGTACTCTTTAGTTTTATTGGTAGTCTCCTGGCTGAAATAGTGATAATTTTCAAAAAATTTTAAACATGAAACAAAAAAAAGAAAGAGTCAGACTACAAAAGATTTACTCTGTAGTGAGGATTATTTGTGCGTTTCCATTTTAAAGAAATCAAATGTTTAACTGCTCTAATGTCTTATGTAGCATTTTAGTATATCATGAAGATATGGTCACTATAGAGAATTTGTGAAATATAAAGAGAAAAAATATATTCCCATAATCTGAAGTCAATCTTGTTTTTCTAAGATAACTAGAAAACGTCTCAAAATAAGAAAAGATAAGGCACAGGGGAATCCTATAGATGAAGTCATCTCTCATGATGGAAGGGACTCATGAATCCTTAATGAAGAAGACACATAAATTGCATCTTAATACTTGGCAGACAGGAGAGAGAAAAGCCTGATAGGCAAAAAAATAAAAAAGGAATGTCAAAAATATTGAGGCGTAAATAATATCAAGTGTAAGGTAAGTGGTGATTACTTCACCTTCTCTGAGTATAATGTGCCAGTGGGAGTTTAGGAACCAGGGCTAAAGTTGGTAATGGGTAGTAGGATGAGGACTCCTACTCACAAGGGTGAGAAAATTAGACTCTGTTCTTTGGTCTAAGGGAAGGTGCTGATGGAAATTTTTTTGAGGGATCCTATGATTCAGACTACCATTTTAGGCTTATGACTTTAATAACAAAGAAAATGATTTTTCAGTTTAATATGAGGAAACTTTGGAAATAATGAAATTTGGAGACAGATTGACAGTTAGGAGGACTATTGTTAACAGCCTGATGTGGCAGAATATGGGGGCCTGAACTAAGATAAGAACAATAATCCTGGAGAATAGAATGTTTGCCTGGCTAGCTAAAATGCTTAGAATGTTGGCAGAAACGACCTGAGTCTTTTTTAAAAATTTTTTTAATTTTTTTTTTTTTTTTATTTTTTGACAGTCAGAGTGGACAGTGAGAGAGAGAGAGAGAGAGAGCGAGCTCTTCTTTTTGCCGTTGGTTCACCCTCCAATGGCCGCCACGGCTGGCGCGTTGTGGCCGGTGCATCGCGCTGATCCGAAGGCTTCTCCTGGTCTCCCATGGGGTGCAGGGCCCAAGCAGTTGGACCATCCTCCACTGCCTTCCCGGGCCATAGCAGACAGCTGGCCTGGAAGAGGAACAACCGGGACAGAATCCAGCGTCCTTACCGGGACTAGAACCCGGTGTGCCAAAGCAGCAGGCAGAGGATTAGCCTATTGAGCTGAGGCTCCAGCCTACCTGAGTCTTTTGTTTGTTTGTTTTAAAAGAATACAGAGAATATTAAATATATTTACACTTCACTTCAGGGCTAAGGATCAGCTGATATTTGGAAAAAAGGGAAGTGTAAGGAATGAAGATTACTCCCATGTTTCTAACTTGGTAGATGGTAGTACTATTACCAGACTTAAGAATAATGGTATGCTTTGATGTGTGAGAGAAAGATAATAAATACACACACAAACAGATCTATATCTATATCTATAGCTGCGTTTATATCTATATCTAAAGATAGATAAATAAAAATAGGGATTTATATCTTACCATAAGGTAAATCTTTTCTTACATGTAGATTTTTAAATGATTTATTTCTTTATTCGAGAGAGAGAGAGAGAGAGAGAGATCTTCTGTCCACTGATTAACTCCCCAGATGGCCACAATGGCCAAGGCTGGGCCAGGCGGATGCCAGAAGCCAGGAGCCAGGAGCCAAGAGCTTCTTCCAGCTCTTTCACGTTGTGGGGTAAGGGCCCAAACAGTTGGACCATCTTCCATGGCTTTTCTCAGGCCATAATCAGGGAGCTTGACCAACAGTGGAGCAGCCAGGAATCAAGTCATCGTCCATAGGGGATGCGAGCGTTTCAGGCCACAGCTTTAACCACTGTGCCACAGCACTGGACCCAAGATTTTTAAAGAAATATATGAAGCTGTATAAATTTGGAATTTTGGGGAGTATCAGTAAATGTATGAACCATGATTATCCACAGAGACACATTCCAACAGTAGACAGAGACAGATGCTACTATGAGAGAAACAAACAGGATGATCCAAGATGGAAGAAATTGGCTAGAATTTTGAATATTATGGAAGCTGAGGAAAGAGAAAATTTGAGTGAATAATGATCAAGGTTAAATGCCAAAGATAATTTAATAAAATTAAATTAGTCAAACACTTGTCCAAATGGATTGGCAATATTCCAAGTCTGTGGCAATCTCAGTAATATCAGTTTCGGCAGAGTGATAAGGACAGAAATCAGGTTGCATAAATGCAGAGAGTATGCATGACTATGAAGGCTATAATTAATGTGTACATCTTGTTAAAAAAAAAGCTTGTTTTGAAAGGAATAGATAAGACCTCCTGAGAGTTCATGATGTTAATTGGCATGTTTATATAAGTAACAAGAAGGAATACTTGGAGAGGAAAAAGTTGATGAAAGCAAAGACAGATAAATGATAGGACAATCAATTTCTAAGTGACAACAGAAGTTAGAAGGAAAAGTATTGAACCAAAGAAAGTGCATTAATTTTTTGAGGCAGGAGAAAATTAGATAAATAGCATTTTTAGTAGTGAATATTTTTATTGATAGAGAAAAACTAAAATATTTTGCATGATAGGAACAAAAGAAAAGAGAACTTCAGAAATAATTTACTTCTTTTTCCTGATATCTTTCAAATTTTATATCATATCTATGTTTCTACATAATAATTAAAGGATTACTAATAGCAGGAACTGAAAGCAAAGGAACAATCTCAGACTGTTTTATTTTATAAGATTGACTGAATCCTAAAAGAATCAGAGTAGAGAGTTATTTAAGAAAGTAGACAAAGGCCCTGAGGGCAACACAACCAAATTGATATCGGGTTGGCTCAGCATCCCTCAGCTCTCTTCAAATTCCATTTCCAGCTGAACTCAATGTGTTTGCCCTATCACTGTTTTCGCCTATCTTGTCAGTGTCATCCGTGTATTCAATTCCTGAAACTCCCTAACTGATCTATAACTGACATCTGCTGGGGCATTCTTGAATGGATCAGCATTGGATTATTACATGTCCCTTTTTATGAAAAAAAAAAAACGTTTATTGTGTGTAACATCAAAATGAAGTGAGGAGGAGATTTCTTGGGGCAAATCATACTGGATGTTTGGACGTATTTGCTTTTGATCATATCCAAGTTACGAGCTTGTCTTTTGATGAAAAGATAAACCCCAGTGAACTCAGTAAAACATGATAAATTGAAGACACATGCTTTAAAATCAAACTTGTACCTTATGTTTAAAATGGTACAAGAAAAGTGTTGTGATACTTTACACTTAAAGCATGGTATAGTAATAAGAGACCTTTTAAGTTCACTATTTCTAGTAAAATGTTAATAGTGATGTCATCTTTTTTTTCCTTCTAAACCTTGTCTCCCTCTGTTTATTTGAGAAATATAACACTTAGAATTTCATCAATGGTTCTGAAAAAAAAAAAAAACCTCTATACTCAAAAGTACTCGAATAATCAAAACCATGCAGATGACCACAGAAGATGGATCTCTTATAGAGGTCAAGATATATCTAGAATAATCAGCCAATATGATTTTTATGCATACTTTACCCCCAAAAAATAGCCTCAGAGAATAAATTAAAAAATATACATGGCTTTTTGTGTCTTTGCACTTTGCCACCATATGTAATTATCTATGACTTCAGCACTTATGGCAAAACTGACTTCAAAGTATGTAGTTTACAAACTTAATAAAATAGAAAAGTAAAACTATATATGTTAAGCCAGACACCAGTCCATTATCTTGATGTGATTGTTAGAATCATATTTCAGTCTATTGATGTACAAAGAAATGCCTTTTAATAAAAATACAGCTATTGATAGAAAAAAGTGTTAATAATCATTTATATAGAACTTTTAAATTGATTGAATTGAACCAATGAATCACAATGGAAAACAAAGAATAAAACTGAGATAAAACAATTAAGAATGTTGATCACGTTTTTATGTGACCTAAACTTAATATCAGTCAGTATTTGGGCACCTTTAGACTGTAATGAGACAGAGATAAAAAATACAGATATTTCTCTGAAGAAAATTAGTGGTAAAAGAGGCATATCAAAAATAAAAAAAACATAGTGAATGTAAGCATCATTGATGTGACTATATTAAATATGCTATGGGAGAGCAGAGGAGGAACTGTCTGTCTTCCTGTAGGACTCAGGCAGACTTCCTTAAGGAAATGGCATATTTCCAGAGAGGTGAAATGAATAGGGGCAAAGTAAATGGACTGAGAGGGTGCTAATGAGGAACAACCTTGTGTAAAATCACAGAAATGTGAAGCAGGAAACAGATGGCTCAAAGGTAGTTTAATAAAATATACCAGACTTAAGTAATAGAATCCACCTAATGATGGCCTTTCCATGACATGCTTAGATGTTTGGAATTTAGCTTATACATCTACCTCCTACTCCCCTCCCCAACAAAAGTTGTTATCTAAACAACACTTCTGTAGGATCATAAGAATTGTAACTGGGATAAGACATTTGGGAATGTAATATAGATAACGGTACGGAATCCTATAATTGCATTAAATATCATGCCAAAACAAACCAATTACTGACATGCACATTCTCCCTCTCTTTCTCTCTCTCTCTCTGTGTCTGTCTGTCTCTCCCTCTTCTCCATATACAGACACACTCATGTATGCGTGTGCACGCGCACACACACACACACACACACCATACCTCCTGGGATTGTTCTGTGTCATTTGGTAACTTGCACATGGGAAAATTCTATTAAGCCTATCATTTTTATACAAAATGCTGATGTGACCTGTGACAACAGTAAGCAGGAAGGAAAATAACTACTTTAGTAAAGAAGGTATATGGCAATTTTGGGGATACAGAATAGAGAGAAAAAGAAATTAGGGAAACACACAAATAATCACCAGGGGATAAAATAGGAATACAAGTTCTCAAAATACATTTGACCATACATTCTTTGCTTCTGAGGCAACTTACTGGACTAATGAGCAGTGGATCACACTGTGAATCTTCCAGAGGAAGGTCGGGGGCCATTCCTCTAGAACTTTAAATAGTGGGTATGATCTGATCTGGGGGAACATTGTGGCACAAAAGCTTAAGGCCCTATTTGGGATGCTTACATCCCATACTACAGTGTCAGTTCCAATCTCAGCTACTCCAATTCCTATACAGCTTTCTGCTAATACATTCTGGGAGGCAGCAGATGATGGCTCAACTGCTTGGGCTCCTGCCACCCACATAGGAGATCCAGATGGAATTCTTGGCTGGTCTTGCCTGGATTATTGTGGACATTGGGAATAAACCAGCAGATGGTCTCTCTCCCTCTCTCTCTCTTCCGCCATCGCTCTGCCTTTCAAGTAGATGAAAATAAATACATTTAAAAATTATCAGACCTGTGATGTTAAAATTTGAAAATATAAATAAGAATGCAGTTCACCTTCCATGAAAAATCCTTAAAATAGTAAGTAATTAATAGCAACCTCTTTTAGGTTATTTTTTCCATCTATAATAACATTAGGAAAAAGAGAAAGGACAGTCCTCACCACTGCAGTTAACTCCTCCTGGACGGATGCTATGAGGAGACTGTAGAATTCAGGGTATTCATTAGGCTGTTCCATTAAAAATCCAGGGAAAGCAAAGTGAAGCATAGAAGAGAGAAAAGAAAGGAGGAGGGGAGTAATTGGATGGAGCAAGGGACTGGGGAGAAAGAGAATGAGTATAACTGGGCTGAACTTGAATAACAAACAAGGCCCAGCACATCCTCAACCGACTCTACAGGAAGCTCTCATTCTGAAAGGACAGGCAACAGCTATGCTGTGTTGAGTCAGAAAGGCCACAATTTCAGACTTCTACCTGAATTATCAGTTGAATTTGGGATTTCCCAGAAAATAGTATGCAATGGATGAGATTGTTTCTTGCGGGTGAGGCATCCCATGAGGAGGCTGGCAGTTGATGGCTTTCTGCTGACAGTACTCAATAATAGCTAGGAAAACATGACTCTGCTTGAAGCGAGATTGGAATGGGACACCACCCTCATTCACTACCCTCCTCAAATTTGTTCTTCAATTCGTGAAGTTAATTATTAAATTATGTACTAGCCATAATTTCAAAAATGTTTTCAAATCTTTGTATTTTTTTTGTCATTTTTGGTTACACAAGGATTTCGAAAATGCTTTTCGCTTTCTTCTGTTTGGAAACCTATGTTGGACAAAGAAATCTAATAAAACCTAGTCCATAAGGCATGACACAAAAGGCATCAAAGGACAAAATAAACACCACTAATAAACTCTCTTAGATGTACACAAAGATTCCTAAATAAAATACAGGAAGCAGCAATTATTTACATTGAGCTTAGCATATTAAAAATGTTTGCATTAAGTCTACAAAAAAAGTTGGGATATTTATAAAAAGAATTTAATTATTTCCTGGCAACTGTTCCTTACCAATGCATTCAGTATATAATCTAGTGGTAGCGCTTTGAAACTAAATATCTAATTGATGTCATATTTTTGAATATGTGAGCAAAACAATTGAAGTAAACTAGAGAAAGAGTCACTAAAGAATACATTCCCTGGGATTATAGGCCACGGTGTTGGTTGGTATAGGGTAATAGACAATTTTCCACTAAAAATATGTTATAATTCTTTTCTGTATGAAGTGTAACTATACTTCCATCAGCACTAGCCTCTCTGAAGAACATGTTGTCCGCCCTTGTACAGTCACATAAAATCTTCTGAAATGTTTTAACATCATCAAAGCAAACAAGATGTTTATAAATTATGTTTCCTTTTGATCCTTTTAAAAATATTCCTTTCACTATTTTTTCTAAGCTTATATGAACTTTTAAAACAATATGAAAACTACTTGTGCTTAAGCTTATGGTAAAATTGCTAATTCATTAAATTGGTGAATCCTAATTCCTCATAGACCCAGCAATTTACAAAATTCTCTAGAGATTATAGCTATAACTTACCACATCTCTTAAACCTTGTAAAATATGATCAAAAAAAGAAAAACATCTGTGATTAAATCAAATGCAACTACTGAGATTAAAAACCTTAGCGGTTATCTTCTGTGTGTATTATCTGAATGTTTTTTTAATGCATCTGGCTTCCAAAATGCCAGCTAAGGGAATAAATACCAGCAGCAGTATACACACATTATACATTCAAAACTAAAGCCGTAATAAAAATATTTTTCTGCTTTGTGATTTAAACTTCTCTTACCTAGGTATTTACACCAGGTCTCCAAGATAGACTCATTGAATTTTAACAGTGAAAAATAACCAAGATCCATATCTGTATTTAGTTTGTAATGCAATTTGGTTATGCTATTTGGATTTTTTAAGCCTTTTTTGAATATAAAGTTTCTGGGCCTTAAAAACTACTTTTAGAAACCATAGTTCATAAGCAAGAGGATTTGTGTGAAATAACAACACCGAATCAGGTGATGTTAAATGAATTCAGTCTTTTTAGTCCATCTTAGTGCTTTATGGCATGAGACTTATTTGCTCTCCTCTTTAATGATAGCTTTTGTGATGCACTATTCTAAGCATGGTTTTGTAGATGCCATGGAAATATTGCCATTTGTTACAAATCAAAGGTAATAGCACTAAGTAAGGGATCATCCACTCTGCAATGATGAATGCCCAGTAATCTACATAATAAATGCATTATGCTCACAGTGCATGCTTCTAGTATGTCATAAAGTATTAATATATTAATGAAATCAAGAGGATAGGATGGTTACATTTATATTTTCATTTTTGCTTTCTAGATAAGTAGTTCTACCCCTTTCCCACAATACCAGCTCCTGTCATTCCTCCATGAGAGAAGTCACTTATCAGTCACACACTTGACTCCAACATCCACAGAATTAGCCCCAGGATCCTTTCCAATGCAGCTTCTACCAACTGGTCAGAATTAAGATGTGACTTAAAAGCTACTTGTATGGCCCGGGAGTGCAGTGGAGGATGGCTCAAGTGTTTGGGCCCTGCACCCCATGGGTGACCAGGATAAGCACCTGGCTCCTGCCTTCAGATCAGCCCGGTGCGCCAGCCGCAGTGTGCCGGCCGCAGCAGCCATTGGAGGGTGAACCAACGGCAAAGGAAGACCTTTCTCTCTCTCTCTCTCACTGTCCACTCTGCCTGTAAAAAAGAAAAAAAAAAAGTTATCTTTTTCTATATGATAGCACTAACCAGTTAAAATGTAGCTTTCTGTTTAAAGCTGGCACAATGCGAAGTTAGAAAATAGCATCCATAGCAATTTCTGACTTTCTCCCACCCCTTATAACACCATTTTATTTTTAGCATAGTTCACCTTTAATTTCATAGCTTTTGCCATGTACCCTTTTGTATACCTCTTCCTTTATCACCTATCTTCCCTAGCTTATAATTCTTAATGTCAAATGAAGGATTGCTTAAGCAAAAGCTATTTCAAACTGATTATTTTAATCACTAGAGAAATTGGATGAAAACTTATATTATCAGATATCAGGTCAAAATATTCTGATATTGCAGATTGGATTTCACAGAAAACATGGATATTGTTTGCAAGAAAGAGGTAAGGAGAGTACTCCTGATAAAATACTGTAAGGAGGTGAGGGGACCTGGATGGATCCAGGGAGCCCATTCTATACGGTTCGCATGGCACTGTGAAGTTATCTCTGGCTGAGGTAAAGGACTTGGTCTTTGTAACCTCACAATGGCAAGTGATGCTGGCTGCCCCAGGGAAAAGCACAATGTAAGAAAAGCTGCCTCTTCTGCTGAGCGCAATTCCCAGAGAGCTTTTCTGATCCTCTCCATTGCTTGGCTCTCTTGGCCAGCAACTACAATAATAGGCTCTGCTGAATGGCACTGTGTTGCTCAAAATTATTGAATCCCTCAGGCCAGGGTATAAATTGTTATGTATTCAGATCTCTTCATATGTCTCAGAACAAAAACTAATGAGAGGTATACATTTTTAATCATTAAAATATACTGATATTTTAGCCAAGAGCCAAATAATTCTGAATATGTGAAACCATTATACAAAGAAAACAGGAACAATGTCATTTCTCTACAACCAAAGAATTCACTTCCAATTACACTAAATTAAAAAAAAAAAAAACTTGTATTCTTCTTTTGTTCAAATAAAGATACCTTACCAGATATTTTTGGTCATGTGTAATAAGACAATAGCACAAGTCCCGTATTGAGGTGTGGAGTATTAAAGAAAAATGTGTGTCTTTAAGTTTTGTTAAGTAGCTAGATTGCAACTGTCTGGATTATTCAAAGAACCATGGATGGGACTTGGAAAAGCTTGACCTTGTTAAAGAACTAGAAGGGGATAGGATGCATATGTTTATTTCCCTACCCCTAACCCTCATGCTTCTGCAGCACATCGCCTCCTTTTAGCCAATTTGGATGGGGTGATTTTGCAGGATAGAAAATAGCTGGTAACCAGGAATGATACTTCTCAC
Source organism: Oryctolagus cuniculus (assembly GCF_051225735.1). Classification (NCBI taxonomy): domain Eukaryota; kingdom Metazoa; phylum Chordata; class Mammalia; order Lagomorpha; family Leporidae; genus Oryctolagus; species Oryctolagus cuniculus. The sequence continues at coordinate 60,065,642 of NC_142874.1, read as the reverse complement.
AGATAATTGATATGCTTGTGCTAACACAGAGAAGGGGACATCTCAAAAAAAAAAAAAAAAAACTACATTATAAACAACAGACCTAGAGCATATAGAAAGATTTAGTTAAAGCAGTCATTTTATTTATGATTTTTTGAAGTTATTATTCAATTTGTTTCTATTTTTAGAAGGATGAGACAAAGACGGATCTTCAGTCTAGCTCCTTGTTCTCCAATTGCCCACTACAGCCAGGATTTACGTGATATAAATGAGCTTACCCACAATGTGGGAAGCATGGAACCACACATGGCAGCCATCATTCATTGCCTCCCAGGGTGTACACCAGCAGGAAGCAGATTCTGCAGTACAAGGGGACACTGGAAATTGGTACTCTGATACCAGATTCAGGCTGTCCAAGCAGTGGCACAATCCATGGCATGATAGTACTTACACAGATTTTTATTTTATTTTATTTTGACAGATTCCTAGGATCAAACTATAAAAGACAAAATTAAATGACTGCATACATGGATAAGCTGCACTGTATTTTTTTCATTTTTTCCTTTCAAAATGGAACTAAAATGCCTTTACAGTATGAAGTTTAACAACACAAACTACTTCAGGATCGTTCTGACTTCCCCTCAGCTCTGCCTCTTACCAGATAGGTTATATTGACTATATTACTTCATCTCCCCGAATCTTAATGCCCTCATGTGTGCAATGAGAGTTAACAAAATGTGCATCATATAACCAGAGCTACAGTTAAACAAAGTAAATTAAGAGAATTAAATAGCCCAGTTTGTGACTAGAAAATTCTTAGTTATTGTTCTATTATTGTCATTACTAATCACGGTAATTATTTTACTTGCATCTTTACTGGTTTTATAAATTTTACTTTTGAAGATTTCTTTATTTATTTGAAAGGTAGAGTAACGCAGCTAGAGGGACAGACAAGGAAAGAGTCAGAAAGAGATCTTCCATTCCCTGGTTCCCCAGGAACTACAATAATCCATCTGGGCCAATGGGCAGAAGCCAGGAACTCCATCCTAGTCTTCTAAATGGGTGGTAGGCCATTGCATCATCAACTGCTGCTTTTCTAAGGGTTTTAGCAGAGAGCTGGATAGGCATTGGCTCAGCCCAGACTATAGCTGCCACTTAGACATTGGATGGGAAAGTAACAGGTGGTAGCTTAACCCACTGGACCACAACACCAGTCCCTAGAAATCTTTTAAATAAAATAACCATGATTTCTAGCTGCATTCAGTTAGTTTGCTTTTAATTTGGTAAAAATTGAGCAACTCAATCATTTCTGATTTTTCCAGAATATTCTATTTCCTATGTCTTTTAAATAAACGAAAAAAGGATATTTTATTTTTTTGTGCAGTTTTCTTCCTGTAGCTGGAGAGAGGGAATTGTCAGAAGAACAAAGATGCTGAATTTCCTACATTGCATCTTCCCAGAGGTTATGAGTGCTTGTAGGGAAAATAGAGGAGTGGGCATGTCCGCATGTCCTTGTTTTGACTCTTCTAAGGATTTTTAACAAAGATGTGATGCAAGTGAGCTTGTTTTCCATTCAATGTGCAAACTGGGTGGGTGAAAAAATGCCATCCTGTGATGCATGAGATATTTCAAATTCAGAAAAGTATTTATTTGTATTTAGGAAAATATTTGTCTTCCCAGAAGAATGAGTCTGACAACCTTCAATAGTCATTCATTATTAAGAAAATTACCAAGTTTGGGAATAGAGCACTGTTTCAGAACAGAAAGCTAATTACTGAACCTCTAAAGCTGCCTCACCAAGTTAGAATACTTAATGTCTAGAAAATAAGATAACTGCTTTTAAGTCTCCTAAAAATTCCTCCCACAAATGCTTTCTAAATTAAACTATAATCCCTGCTACCTCCCAACCATTTCTCTTCCTTGTAGAATTATAAGGCAAGAAACTGCTGCACTTACACATGCAAAGATATAATTTTCCAAAACCTGTGCCCCATCCAATTTGTCTAATAGCTCCAGGAGCCTAATATAGTTCCTATATTCAGAACATATAAAGCCTGTCAACATTAAACTCATCTCTCTCTTTCTTTCCCTGTCTGACTCCCACCCCAACCTAACCTCCCTCTCCATTCTTGGTTTAAAATGCATTTAGCTCTTAGGACATTTCTCCAACTTTTATTCTTTTCAGTAACCCAGAGCCAAGAATTTAGCTCTTCAAATATTAAACTCATTTAACTCACATTTGCTTCACATTTTAAAATAAATCTCTGAATAACATATTTAGATTCTTTGGATTAAAGTAGAATATTGAAGATGTTTCTCTTCATTATACAATATAAACTTTTCTTTATACTATTCTGACTTTCATTATGTTTTGTCAAATATTCATCACTTTTGCTTTCATAAATAATCTTTCCTCAATAAAAGAATACTTCTACAGTGAACTATTTTATATAATAAATATTATGTTATTGACTTAATTTTAAAGTGTTAAATAATAGTTAATTATTTTATATAATAAATATTATATATTCATTACAATTATAAAGTTAATGCTTCCTTAAATATTGCTAATAATGATTATTCTATTTTTAAAGGAATTATTTATTTGAAAAGCAGATTGAGAGAGAGAGAGAGAGAGAGAATCTTCCATCCTCTAGCTGACTCCCCAAATGGCCACAACACCTGCGGTGGGCCAGGCTGGAGCCAGGAGCCAAGAAATCCATCTGGGTTTCACATATGTGTCAGAGTGTTAAGGACTTGAGCCATCTCCTGCTGTTTCCCAGGTGTATTACTACAGGGTTGCTTGAATCCAAACCAGAGGGTTTGGTTGGAATGCAAACCAGCACACCAGAATTTTATACAGGCATCCCAAGAGGTAGCTTAACCCACTACATCACAATGGTCACCCATGGTAGTGATTATTTTAAAATACATTTTAAATTCTACTTTCCTAAATTCATAAAGAATAGAAATCAAATTCAAAATGAAATTTTCTATTCCAAACCCTGTTATATGCTCTCACAAGGCATGTCTTTATAAATACACCAATAGATTGTAGATTTATTGAAATCAGTGGTCTGTTTGTGTTGTATCACTGTTTTATTTCTTCTTCATAACACAATTCCTAATTTATTGTATGACCATAGATGCTAGCCAGTAAATCGATAATAGAGAAAATATATGTTCCTTACTTGACGAAGAGACAAGTAACTGCTGCTCAGACAAATCTTGCCTCATATTGTCTACAGATAATTAGGTCAAAATTATAGCCCCTTCCACATTCTTGCTTTCTTTTCCATTTCTGTCTTCAGATCTAAGTAAAAACACATATATCATTAACTATTTGAACCTATGATCAAAACATGTTTAAGATCAATCCCTTCATCTATCCCATACACTGAAAGTTGCTCACTGATGGCTGTCTTGCTGTTATGTGCCATCAACTACTTCCTGTCTGTTGGCTTCGCTATCTTCTTGCTTCTTTTCACAGATACAGCCAGTTTCAATTTACCATAGACTTCCAAACTATTGTGGTCTTCACTATTCATGTAAATTTCTTTAAATGTAATTCATAGTCACTGCTTTCATATTTTCTTTTATATACTTTTCTAATATAAACCAAGTCCTGGTCACTTCACATTTTTAAATATTCTACAGTCAAATCAAGATCTGCTCATTTTCTCACCCATTCATTAGACACAATTGAGAATTAAAATCCTTTTTTTTTTTCTTTTCCCCACCCCTTGTATAAAATCAATCACCAGGCAGTATTGAGGCTCTCCTTCTGAACTTGTATTTTCTGTATTTTTGATGCCACGAATCTATTTGAAACCAGCCTTCTTTCTCCCCTGCATTTCTCTTTCCACCTTCTCACCCATTCTCAGTCCAACCAGAGGGTTATGTGTGGAATTATGACTGAGACACCCCTCCTACTATTCCTGTGAGAAGAACATGCAGAATGTATAACTATATTATAAAAATAATTCAAAATTGCAAAGAAAGACACCATGAGCCATATGGTCTTATTTCTGGTGCCAGACCCATATAAACCACTTCAATTTCCTCTTTAAACATATTTATTTGCTGTTTTCTTTAGGAAGGGAGAGTGGTAATTTGTTATCTTAAGAACAACTCATGAGACATTAATACTTTCTTCCTCCCTTGCTGTAGAGGGTAGGTGGGAATCAAATGTTCCCAACACCTCTTCACTTTCTTTCATTCCTAAGTTCAGAAATTTCCACTGAATTTTTATGAGACTTCACACCACTGATGGATCTTTTGCTATAAGAGTATGTAAAATGAAGAGGAGATACAGTGAGACGGAAATTGCAGCAAGCATGATTCCTGGCTGTTGATATAGCAAGGTATATATGTTTCTCAGAGGAGCAAAGGGAGTGGACAAGTACAGAGCCCTGCAGTGAGAGCCTAAAATAGAAGAAAAGTTCTAAGAATGTGGCACAAAGAGCATTTCCATTGAGATAGGCTCGGTTGTATCAGAGAACTGTACAGGGAACCATGCTGTGGGATAGTTGGAGAATGAATAAATGCATCCTATGGGACTGACAGCATTTACATGCCAATGGAGCTCTGGAAACCAATGGCAAGTCAGAGTTAGATAAAAAAATATGTCTAGAACTGAGAACTGAGATGGCCTGAAAACTTCTAATCAGTCTATGTTTTTCATATCTAGGCAGATTATTTTTTGCCAGATGCCACTTATTCTTCTTTGATGTCTGCATTTCCTATGGATAGTACATTTGTGCATAAAAAGGGGCAGGTCAGGTGGCAAAAGAAACCAAGAAAGTAGGTCACCACATTCCCACTTCTGTCTTGCTGAGCGTTTATTGAAATCAATAATAATATGGCTCTTGGAGTATTCAGTGCAACAGAAGAAGAAATAATATTTAAAATTTATTGAATGTTGATCGTGTTGAGTGTCTTAAAATCTGAAACTTACCTAGAGAGATAGATTTTTTTGGTAAATACTGGGCTCCCTCTATTTGCCACATTTATGTTCCCTTATACCACTAAACCATCAATGAGATTTCAAATATTAGTCTTAGTTACTGGTCTAAATTTTTGTTGCGTCTTGTAATACATCATTAAATTGATATTGTCTCACTCACATCTGTTAGATCTTTCAAACATTAAATCTATGGATTCATTCCCTTATCTTCATTGGCTTCTATTGGAACCATGATTGAATATTAGCACTTTTTTTTTCTTGAAGATATCTTTAATCGCCCGTGTCCTTCTCATAAATTTCATCTTTCTGTATTTTCCATATGCTCTGTGTGATCTAATAGTACTGGTTTCTGACAGTGTCTGGCACAAGCCTTGTTTTTGCCTCAGGTCTTCAATATTCTGTCCCCTTTGTCTGGAATACCACTTTTCATTGAGGCCATTCTTATCCAATTTATAGCTTATTTCTTATTTTCATTTACATAGAGATGGTTTTTCTGGAAATTCAGACCAGCTCAGTTCTTCTTTTATATTATTCTATATTGTCAGGTAAATTACTTTAGTAATATTTGTCATATTTAAAATTACTCTTTCAGTGCCTTTCTTCTCATCTAAACTGTGTAGGAAAGGAAAAAGCTATCCTTATTTACATTAAATCCCTGCTGTCTAGCACAATGTTTGGTAGATAGCAAGTACTTAATCAATTTTCTATTTTAACTTCATTAACTGTGAGTACTTGAACAGCACTATTTACCTTTGACTATCAAAGTTTGCAAGTGGTTACGACAGATGAAAGCAAACCAAAACAGCCATTACACTCAAATCACAAGAAATCATCCAGAGAACTTGTGTTGAAACAACCTTGTAGATAGAAGAATGCTGAGATATGTTCACACAAAATTTATCAATCTCCTCAACATGAATGTCTAGAGAGTTATTGGCATATCTTGACTGTTGTTGTAAAGGATATATAATAATAAAATATAAGTCACACTAACCTCTGGGTCAAAATGATAACACATTAAAAGAACACAAATCTCCTTACATCTTTCTACACATGAGAAAACTGAGCATTTTTTCCTCTGGAATTTCTTTGTTTCTAGGAGTGCTAAACTGTTACTTTCATGAACAGCATGAGTAGGTTCTGTCAATCCATCTTAATGATATTTGTTACCCATAAGTTTATCTGAGAGCAGATCTTCTACACAGCCATAGATTTCTGCCTGTTGTATGGGAAATTGTAAGAACTAAGTCTGAAGAACCATTCTCTAGAGAGACACGATCAGGTGGAGTATGGTTTGGAAAGCAACAATATGTTGTCCTTCTAGTTCCTGGTGCCAGAATAAGACATTTTATAAAATGACACTTCTTGGGGCCGGTACTGTGGCACAGCGGGTTAAAGCCCCAGCCTGCAGTGCTGGCATCCCATATGGGTGCCAGTTCGAGTACCAGCTGCTCTACTTTTGATCCAGCTCTCTACCATGGCCTGAGAAAACAGCAGAAGATGCCCAAGTCCTTGGGCCCCTGCACCCACGTGGGAGACCTGAAAGAAGCTCGTGGCTCCTGGCTCGGATCAGCTTAGCTCTAGCTGTTGCGGTCATTTGGGGAGTGAACCAGCAGATGTAAGATCTCTCTCTCTCTCTCTCTCTCTCTCTCTAGCTCTACCTCTCTCTGTAACTCATCATTCAAATAAATAAAATAAAACCTAAAAAAAAAAAGTGCATGGAATTTCTCTAGGGTATACCATATTCTAAGACACAATAAAATCCTCACCAAATTAAAAAAAATTGCAGTCATACCATGCATCTTTTCTGACTTCAATGGAAAAAAACTGGAAATCAACAACTCAAGAATCTCTAGATCATATGTAAACATATGGAGACTGAACAACATGCTCCGGAATGAACAGTAAATCATAGAAGTAATCAAAAGAGACATTAAAAAATTACTGGAAACAAATGAAGATGACAATACAGCATATTGAATTTTATGGGGGTGCAGAAAAGTGTTAAGAGGGAAGTTTAGGCCGGCGCCGCGGCTCACTAGGCTAATCCTCCGCCTAGCGGCGCCGGCACACCGGATTCTAGTCCTGGTCCGGGCGCCGGATTCTGTCCCGGTGGCCCCTCTTCCAGCCAGCCCTCTGCTGTGGCCAGGGAGTGCAGGGGAGGATGGCCCAAGTCCTTGGGCCCTGCACCCCATGGGAGACCAGGAGAAGTACCTGGCTCCTGCCATCGGATCAGCGCGGTGCGCCGGCCGCAGCGCGCCAGCCACGGTGGCCATTAGAGGGTGAACCAACGGCAAAGGAAGACCTTTCTCTCTGTCTCTCTCTCTCACTGTCCACTCTGCCTGTCAAAAAAAAAAAAAAAAAAAAAAAAAAAAAGGAAGTTTATAGCAATTGATGCCTACATCAAAAAATTAGAAAGGCACCAAAATATGAGCTATCAATTCATTTCAAGGACATAAGAAAACAACAACAAACCAAATCCAAAATTACTAGGAAGAAATAAATAATTTAAATTAAAGAAGAAATCAACAAAATTGAAATAAAAATACAAAAGATCAGTGAAATCAAAAGCTGTTTTCTGCAAAAATAAAATTATAATTTGGGACATGCTCAGGCTGACTTACCCCAAGTGGTGGAGTTGGAAGCATACCAGGGGATTCCAATTCAATCCCATCGAGGTCGCATGTACCGATGCCATCTCACTGTTCCAGGTGATCAATTTCAGTTCACAGTTGGTCATGGTGGAGGGACTGGGAGTCAAAGGGAGCACATAGACAAGTTTAGTACCTGCTAATGCTAACCGATGGAGTAAATAAAGGGGAGAGTGATCCAACATGGGAAGTGAGATACTCAGCAGACTCATAGAATGGCAGATGTCCTAAATAGCACTCTGGCCTCAGAATCAGCCCTAAAGGCATTCGGATCTGGCTGAAAAGCCCATGAGAGTATTTCAGGCATGGAAAGCCAAGACACTCTGGCAAAAGATCTCTGTGAGTGAGATCCCAGTGGAAAGAACAGGACTTCAAAGAAGGAGGTACCTTTCTCTGAAGGGAGGAGAGAACCTCCACTTTGACTATGACCTTGTCTAAACAAGATAAGAGTCGGAGAACTCAGAGGGCTTCCATAGCCTTGGAAACTCATGACTGGAGCATAGGGAGATTACTGATGCCATAGACAGGAGTGTCAATTGGTAAAGTCAACAACAGGAGTCACTGTGCACTTACTCCTCATGTAGGATCTCTATCCTTAATGTGCTGTACATCGAGATTTAATGCTATAACGAGTACTCAAACAATATATTTCACTTTGTGTTTCTATGGGGGTGCAAACTGTTGAAATCCTTACTTAATGCATACTAAACTGATCCTCTGTAAAAAAAAAAAAAAAAAGAAATTATCAATTCCCAACTTGACTCTCACTGGGATTAAACATGACAATAGGTCTGATCTGATTTCATCATCATTTAAAAAAAATCATCTATTATTTTTCACTTTATGTTTCTGTGTGGGAGCAAACTGTTGAAATCCATACTTAATGTATACTAAGCTGATCTTCTGTATATTAAGATAATCGAAAATGAATCTTGATGTGAATGGAAGGGGAGAGGGAGTGGGAAAGGGGAGGGTTGTGGGTGGGAGGGATTATATGGGGGGGAAACCATTGTAATCCATAAGTCGTACTTTGGAAATTTATATTCATTAAATAAAAGTTAAAAAAAAATTCTTACAGCATTGGTACAACTAACCAAAAAAAAAAAGATGGATAAGACCCAACTCAACAAAATTAGAGATGAAAAAGGAAATATAACAACAGATACTAACAAAATAAATGAAATCAATCATTAGGAATAATACAAAGCATTGTATTCCACCTAATTAGGAAACCTAAAAGAAATCAATAGATTCCTGGTCACCTGCAATCTATGAAAATTGAGTCATTAAAACATAGAATCTTAAACAGACCAATAACCATGGTAGAGATTGAATCATCAATATTCTCCCAATTAAGAAAAGCCCAGGACTGGATGGCTTCACTGCTAAATTCTACCAATCTTTAAAAAAATAGCTAACTCCATTTACTATCAATGTACTCAAACAATTGAAAGTGAGGGAATCCTCCCAAACTCCTTCTATGAAGGCAGCATTACCTTAATCCTAAATAAGAACAACATACAAAAGAGAAAGAAAACTATAGACCAATATCCCCGATGAACATAGCTGCAAAAATCTTCAATAAATACTGGCTAGTCAAATTAGCAACACATCAGAATGATTCACCCAGACAAAGCATGATTTATTCCTGGTATGTAAGGATGGTTCAACATTCACAAATCAATAAATTTGAGTCGAATTAGCAGACTGAAGAACAAAAACCATATGATTATCTCATTATTCAGAGAAAGCATTTAATGAAATATAACACCTTTCATTATGAAAACTTTAAGGAAATTCAGTATAGAAGGAACATTCCTCAAGACAATCAAGGTAATTCATGACAAACCCACAGCCAGCATCTTATTGAATGGAGAACAGTTGGAAGTATTCCCATGAAGGTCTGAAACCTGACAAGCATACATACTCTCACCATTGTTATTCTATATAGTCTTGAAAGTTTTAGTCAGAGCCATTAGGAAAGAAAAAGAAATCAAAGGATACAAATTAGAAAAGAGAAAGTCAAATTATATTTGCAGATGAGTTGATTCTGTATATATATATATATATATATGAGCAAAAAGACACCACTAAGATGCTATCGGAAATCGTTAAAAAGCTTGGTAAAGTAGTAGGATATAAAATTAACATATAAAACTAATAGCCTTTGTATCCACAGAAAATGCCAGATCTGAGAACGAACTACTAATATCAATCTCATTCACAATAGCTACAAAAAGTAAATAACTTGGAATAAATTTAAACAAGGAGGTGAAATAATTCTATAATGAAAATTATGAAACATTAAAGAAAGAAGTAGAAGAAGACATCAAAAAATGAAAAAAAAAAAAAAACTTCCATGTTCATGGATTGGAAAAATTACTATCATCAAAATGTCCATACAATTGAAAGCAATTTACAGATTCAATGTAATCACAATCAAAATACCAATGATACTCTTCTCAGATCCAGAAAAAATGATGCTAAGATTCATATGGAAACATAAGAGACCTGGAAGACCAAAAACAAAGAAAAGGTCTTGGCGTGAACTTTTCACCTTCTCATTCCACCACATTTCCCCCTTTTTGAAATCAACAGCAGTCTCTGGCACGCCAACGTGACTGAGCGAGAGACAGCGTGTCGGACTCAGCAAGGCCCCCCTGGATTTCTGCAAGAAGGCCCCTCGGTGTTTTGTGTGCTGTTCAGTTCTGTGAGGGTGAGCACAGAACCCCCTCCTAAGCCCCTTTCCTTGTCCTTATCCTTGGTCTAAGTGACCCGAGGTTAGGCACACACTGCCCAGAAGCATATGTCGCTTCTCGGCTCCTCCTTTTACTTTCTGTTTGCCCGGCAAATTCACATAAGGGACTGATCATCCCAGAATTCGGAACCCAGTCATCTTCCCTCACTCGAGAGAGGTGACGCTCCGGAGACACCGTGTGGGCATACGGCCTTGAACTAATGAATCAAGGAACTTCCCCACTAAGCACAGGACATATGTGCGATCTGATATACCACTGTATATTCGTCTAAGGTAGGGAACCCCCTGCATAATGCCATCAGCCACTGAGGTGCTAGGAATTTGCTTTGTTATGGCAGCAGTGCTGTGGGTGTCTTTTCTTTGGCTAGAGTTGGTGTGGTGCACCACTCTTAAGTGCTCAGACATGGAAAAGATACTCCCCTCTCAGAAGCATATGTAAATTACCAAATATAGTGAATCTGTGAGTGACAATAGCTGACACTCCAGGTCCCTGTCTCACAGACAACAGTTGATGACTTAGGGAGAGAGAGCTCCGACAGTGAAAACAACAATGTAGCAAACAAGGTAGCAAACAATGTAGCAATGCCTAGTCAGCCACCCCCCATATACGGTGGGATGAATTTAGAGGACCTCTAGACAATAACTCATGCGAGGTAATCCTATCCACACCCAGTGAGGATCCCCATTTTTGTGGCAGTCCTCGGGTACCCCAGGCTCTCAGGGCAACTGCTAGACCCCATTCCACCCAACTGCCATTAATCTAGGAGTAGACGCAAAATTCAGGCCCTAGATTCCAACGCCTGTAAAAAGGCTTCTGCTAACCAAGGGTCGAGGATATGCTTGTGTCTTTCCAGAGAATGCGGAACAGCCCATTTGGGGACCAGCCAGAAACATAAAGCCTGCAACTGACAGCCAACCAGAACCAGCTGAATAAGACCGAGACTCTGCCTTGTAAGCAGACGCACCTGCCCTATCATCCTACCCTGAGAATCTGCCCATAGCCACATCCGCTACTGTTTTATACCCCACTAGCTCTGGTCAGCCACTCAAATGGCCCACAGCCTGCGTGTGGTCACGCCATTCCTGATTACCATTGTTCCTCATTCCTACCCCCATCTGAGCAAGCACTCCTGTGGTCTCTCATTTTGAGTGCTGGTTAGTCAACGATGGGTAAGATCCCCTAGGGGACAACCTAAGACATGCACAGCTGCATACAGAGACCACATGGAAATGGGATCAACAATGGTATGGCCAAGAATCACGCCTCCTGTTGCTCAAAAATAAACGAAAAGTGGGAAATGTGGAATGAGAAGGTGAAAAGGTCATGCCAAGATGGCTGCTGACAACAGAAACTGCCTGACAACAGGCCGTGATTGGATGGTTTCAGAAACTGCCTGGCAACAAGAGTCTCACTGGCAACAGGCTGTGATTGGATGGCTTTGGAGCCTGCCAGGCAACAGGCTGTGATTGGTTAGGGCATAGACTGCTCTTTGACCAGATTGGCTGCCTTGGCTATATAAGCAGCTGTAGCAACTGAAATAAACGAGTCTGTGGGCTGCTTGCCTCAGGCCTGCTTTCACCCGACTCCCGTGGTCTGTGTGGTGACTCCACACCTCTTGTCCCCACCATGCTCCTCCTTTCAGAACGAATCCTCTCAGAACAAATCAACCTCAACAACAATGTAGCTAAAATCAATCTCTGGAGAAAGGACAGTCTCTCCAACAAGTGGTTTTGGGTAAACTGGATCTCCTTGTGCAGAATTATGAAACAAAACACTTACCTTACACCTGATACAAAAAATCCACTAAAAATGCATCAAATACCGAAACCGATGACCCGATTCCATCAAATTACTGGAGAATATTGGGAAAACTGCAAGACATTGGCACAGGCAAAGACTTCTTGGAAAAGACCCCAGAAGCACAGATAATCAACACTAACATTGACAAATGGGATTGCATCAACTGAGAAGATTCTTCACTGCGAAAGAAGCAATCAGCAAAGTGAAAATCAATGGACAAAATGGGAGAAAATATCTTCAAACCCTGAAACTGATAAAGGATCAATATCCAGATTGTGTAAAGAGCTTGAGAAACTCAACAACAACAAAACAAAAAATCCTGTTAAGAAATGGGAAAAAGAATTGAACAGGCATTTTTTTTCAAGAGATGACATTCAAATGGCCAACAGACACATGTAAAAAATGCTCAGGATCACTTGACAACAGGGAAGTGCAAATTAAAACCACAATGAGCTTTTCCTCAGCTCAAATTAGAATGACTCTCATAAAAAATCAACTAACAATAAATGCTGATAAAGATGTAATGGAAAAGGGACCCGAATCCACTGTTGGTGGGAATGTAAACTGGCCCAGCCATTGTGGAAGACAGTATGGAGATACCTCAGAATTCATGTACCATGACTTAATTCAAGTAAAGTCTTCACTGACAGTGAATATATGGAAATATTTTAATGAAATATTTTATTAGATGTTAAATTGAGTCCATTGCATGTATATTTCTTTTCTTCTTTTCTAAAAAGATTTTATTTATTTATTTTGAGAGGTAGATTTACAAATAGTGAGAGGGAGAGAGAGAAAAAGGTTTTCCATCTGCTGGTTCACTCCCCAAATGACCACAACTGCCAGAGCTGGACCAATCTGAAGTAGGGACCAGGAACTACTTCCAGGTCTCTCGTGCGGATGCAGAGACCCAGTGCCTGAGCCAACTACTGTATTCCCCTGCAATGGATAAGAACAGGAGCAGCTGGGACTAGAACTGGCACCCACGTGAGATGCCAGTGCTGCAGGCAGAGGATTAACCTACTGCACCATCGCGCTTCTCCTATTTCTTTTCTGACATATGATGTTCATGTAGCTCTTCTATCCCTAAGATAGTACATTGAAAGTTGAGGTAAAAAGCAAATATAATCTACCAGAGAGCTAAATGAACTATATCAAGTACACTCTGCATTATGTATTCTTCTGGGTGCTTTTCATTTGTAAAATCATTTTCCCTGACAAGATGCCAGGAAAATATTGTTAGCAAAGTTTCTTTTTAGAATCTTGCCAAAAGAGCTGCCATCCTGATGTAGCTTTAGTTACTAATAAAAAAACTGATATTGGTGTTCTGTGCATGATTCTGATGTTCAAAGTACAAATAAATTTAGTCCAAGATGTATTCGAGTAAGTTTATTGCAATATTATTAACATATTGAAGGAAGTTATTTGTCCAAAGTGTTCCTCTTTCCATTGTATGTCAAACTTTAGTTTCTCTCTCTTTCCATTCTATTTTTAACTTATATTTATGGAAATGCCATCATCTGGGAGCTGGGACTAAATTTTTCCTTTGGGGATTCTGTTTTTTCTTCATAAAAACGTGGAAGGTGTATCAGATGATCTCTGGGATACAGGTCACTATTTCCTTCTACAAAATAATCTTAGCAGCTACACTGATGGTGAATTTTTTCAGTACATGCTTCCCAGGGCTGGAGTTTAGTCTAGATGACAAGATGCTGGTTAAAACACCTGCATCCCGTATGAGACTACCGCAGGTTCAGTAACTATGTACAGCTCCTGACTTCTGCTTATGCTAATACACACCCTGAAAGGCAGTGCTGACTGTTCAAGTGATTGAGCTCCTGCTACCCTCATAGGAGACCTAGATTGAGTTTCTGGCTTTGGTCTCATCTGGTGAGTCTTGCAAGGCACCTGAGGAGTGGAACAACAAATAGGATCTCTCTCTCTGTCTCTCTCTCTCTCCATCTCTCTCTCCCTCTCTTTCTCTCTGTAGTTTGTCAAATAAATGAAATGTAAAAAAACAAATAAAAAACATAAGAAAAAGTAATGCTTCCCACCATTATATTGTATCAGGTTAACTAAATTAATGCATTTTTCTCCTTTTTCTCTGATGGAAATAATAGTTTTTATCATTAGAATCAGGGAATATGATATTACTAAGATTATTGGTATAAAACACTATATTGAAAAGAAAAATACCCTTTCAGCGATGTATTGTTTATTTATTCATGGTCTAATCAGAGCACCTTGAGGAATCTCAAAGACTATTGCACTGCTCAGTTTCACACTGTAGCACATATATCATAGTTAACAGTAATAGAAATCAGTCTGAAAGTTCAGGGCATAAAATTCTGTTACATATGCAATGCATTTGGGAACCTCTTAATGGAGTTTCCCCATACTAGAATGCAAGAATGATCATACGGCTTAGCTAAGGATTGTAATTGAATCAAAGGACTATATTTAGGCTACTTTACAATGTTCACCATGAGTGATAGGGAAGAACATTTTCTTGTCTCACTGGAATTGGAATTGTGAGGATATATGCTTGAATTTTGCATCCTATATTTTTGTAAAAATATGAATGTATTGGAAAGATCCTTGTGTCTTGCAATTTGTCTTATAATTTGTCAGTTTATGAAATAAAGTTGGCCTTCTTGATTAATTTGTAATCATGCTCTTTTTCGATAAACCTTGATTTTATTTACGTTTTGATCCTTAGGTTTATGTCTTAATGTTTGCTTATGTATGTGTGTGTTTGTGTATGTTAAAATTTAAGGAAGGTATAAACAGCCTAGTATCTTCACACCTATTGAACCTGCATAGAAGATAAAGAATGAAAGAAAACAGGAAATAATCTCAATGAGGAGAGAAAGAGGATGTGAAGAATCTCTTTTGTATCTAAAATTTTCTTTACAGTATAAAAAATATGGTGAATAATGTCTTAATTGGTTTGTCCAATAAACACAAGGGAAAGGAAATGCTGAATGTTTGAAGTTATTATTAAATGATTACCTAAAGAGAGGTTAAATATCATTACTTTATATTCAGTCAATTTGATTTATAAAAGAGGCTTTTTTATTAAAAGAACCATCAAAGAAGAAGTTTACTTCTAAAACATAAATATGCTTAGGATTAATTTGTTTCATTTGGTGCTTAACACCAGTTTTTCTTTTATGAAAAGAAAAATAAACTACTATAACATTGGTATTCAAATTTTATATTAAAGATGATCCAAATGCAACTTAATTCCTTCCCCCAGTAATTGTTATACTAACCAGTTAAATGGTTTTTGAAAAGCATCTGCACCTTATACACTTAAATCAAATGTGATGCGAGCCTGAAACACTGCCATCGTCTCCAGCCAAGACCCATGTAGGGACCTGTTGGGTTTGTGAAACAAGGAGATATTTAAGAATACTTAAAAATTTCCATTTTAGCAGTTGAACATGGAAGCATTTCAAGATCAACATTAATTAGTTAAATTACTTCGGTTTTCTAGCAGTATATATTCAGTTGCCTCAGTGACCTGTAAAACACTCTGTTCTACATGTTAGATGCAAAATAAATACACGCTATGTGTACAGAAAAGGAAATTCATGAATCCAATGCTGTTGTGTGGTATCTTCACAGATACCCTTTTAAATATCTTCATGGTATCTTATCTTTCTTGAGATATCAGGTTCCCATGGCCAAAATTTCCTCCTCAAGATTTATGGAGCAAGACTGAAAGGTTGTGGAAAACATAAATATTTAGGTTAAATACAAAACTCTTTTTTCTTTGATATATTAAATGTTGATGTCATGGTGTGTGTGATTCCACCTGCAGAGTTCTACTCTATTTGAAGTAATATTAGAAAAACATCTTGAATGAAAGGGCCATCAAATCAAAATCTACTGTAAGAATCATTGACATTGACGATGATAACAAGGACAATAATAATAACAATGAAAATAGTAATAATAAATAAGGTCAACATTTACTCATTATGTGTTATGAGTCAGAATTTTACATATATGAGGGTAGTTCACAAGTTTGTGGAAGTGTATTTTAAACTAATTTTGCTGTAAAAATGTTTTAAATTCATGCATATTTTTTCATAATATTTGCCATGAATTTTTGAAAATTCCTTGTATTGTGTCACTGGATATTCTCAAAAGCTTCACAGAAGACAACTATGTTATCATCATTGCAGAAAAAGGAAGTTGAGACAGAGAAGTTGATTTCTGTATGCCTAAACACAGAGGTAGTATATAGTGAACCTACAATCTGAAGCAATAAGTATGTAATCCCATTATGCACTTTGCACTGCCCTGCATTAACCAGTCTTGAAAAATTGTTGTAACAAGTATTGAATATCACTGATCACAGAATTATGAACCTGGAACGTCATCAGGATCACTTTGCACAGCCCCTGTTACCTGGCTTTCTTCCAGGTCATTATCAGTCATTTACAAACATCTTATCACTAAAGTCTAACATGGAATAATATGGATCAGTCTCCTTAGTCCCATCAACCATTTCCTTCTCCCATCATACATTGGAGTTTCAATATTTCTAGTTTTGATAATCTATTTACATTCTAACATAGAATAGACCTATCACTATAAGTATAAAATGTATCTTGATATTAATATACAGTTAATTTCAGAAGAGAACATTCAAATTTTATTATTTATCCTTAATGATGCAGTTTCTAACCGTAACCTTGTGATAGCAGCATTTGTATTTCAACAAGTATTTGCCATTTTTATTACATGAGAAATCAGTAAGGTAATATAAGCTTTGTCTTAAATTTTATTTTATGCAGAACAGAGAATCTGTAGCATTAATGTGGCCCTTAACATATGGGCTTGAATAATAACTCTCTTCCTTTATTTATAGAAAATGTCCATTCAATTGCTATTGCATTAAACTTCTAAAGCATGAACCCAACAAGGAACATTATGGTTTATTAATTCTAATTCAATCCCTTTCACTTTTGATGAATAATACAGCCTCTTGTCTACTTTAATACACATAAAACAGAATCTAAAAATATTACAGCAGTGAAGTTTAATTCTACTTTATCAGATTTTTTCTTAATTTATATTTCCCCTTCATTTATATTTCTTTGTTCATTTGTCTTTCCAATACTGCTGAATAGAGTTTTTAAAGTGTACCAAAATCAGTGTTTCAGTCAAAATCTATGCTGCTTTCAGCTAATGCTTTACACGTACAACTTTCTAAACCAGAGTTCTTTTGCTTCAACTGTCACATTTTAAAATAAATTAGAGACTCACCATCCACTGGCTATTGAAGTTCATGAATTAATTGACTTGAATGTTTTGGCTTTCTTTGATCTAAGCTATTTTCTCAGTAATACTGTGATTTACCTGACATTAAAGGGCAAACTGAGCAATGAGTTTCTGAAACTACATTTCTGTAAAACGGCACCAGTATACCAATGACTGGCATTAATTGCACTTGGGCTATTTACATGGAAGCAGGATGTAAAGATAACATTTTTAGGATACACTAAATGTCAGGTGTTATTATGAGAGTTTTAGCAATGGAAGTTAGAATTATTTGATTCTATTTGTCAGGTGTAGTTTAACACCTACTATCTGTGAACATTTTGGAGGAAATTAGAGAAATCCTATAAGTATAAATGAAGAAGATGAAAATGGGTATCATCTGACTTTAGATTATAATTCTATCTATTCCTTTCATGATAGTGAGGGCAGTTTCTTTCCACCATTTCAGTTTAACATTAGAAGATCAAAAATGCAATACTTAATGAAATGAATTAATCTGTATTTAAAATGAGAATTTTGTTATCATAATTTCAACCTAGGTCAACAAATGCAAAAACTACAATTCCAATTATATCCTTACAAGATCAAGAACATTTTGATGCATAAATGCTTTTGTGATGGGGCACTTACTATGTTCCTTGTCAAATTGACATGTTTCCTAAATATTCACTGGCTTCCTTACACAACATTTTACTTTTTCTAAAAGAGTATAGTTCAGAAGAATGCACCAAGAACACAGAGAATCTCTGCATCAAAAGCACAGTGAATGCTCTAGGATCCATGTTTAAATTGATTATATCTTTCTTTACAATATCTTGATACTTTATAGTATCATTTATATATTTTTCACTTTTATTATTATTTATAGCACAAACTGGAACAATCACCTTTAAAATTGAATTGTGAGCATTGGGTATATGTTTCTGGAATTCTTGCTTCTTAATGCAAAGGCTCACTTAAGAGCATTTAATTGTGCAAATCATAAAATAATATTCATAGGTGAACAATGAGAAAATAGTTCCAAATTCCTGTCTAAGGAGCAATTCAGGCTGACCCAACCACAAGACCTTATGAGCTTCTGGTGGTGGGAGTCAAAGCAACAAGAAGTTATGTCAGTCATGTGACCCAAAGAACCAATAGGGAACACTGTGGTGCACGGTGGGTTAAGCTACCACCTGTTACAATGGCATCCCAAAACTGAGTGCTGGTTTGAGTCTTGGGTGCTCCACTTCTTACCCAGTCTCCTTCTTATAAGCTTGGGAACATAGGGGAAGATGAGGCAAATACTTGGTCCTCTACAACCCTTGTGGGAGACCTGGAAGGACTTGCTGGAGTCCTGGCTTCTGCCTGACCCAGCCCTGAGCATCTTCGTCATCTGGGGAGTGAACCAGCAAATGGCAGATTTTTGTCTTTGTGTCTCTTCCTTTCTCTGTCACTCTGACAAATAAATAAAATAAATCTTTAGTAAAGAATCAATCAAAATATTCTACCTGGATTAATAGGCACCAAATCAAAAAATTCTCTTCCTTTGTGAGATCAAGAACTCGAACATTATGCAAGCTTTCCAAAGACAGAGGCTCTGTTTTCAACCTTAAAATAGAAACCTGACAGCATTTTGCCAATGCAGAGGAAAGCACAATTGATAAATGAAAAATGAAAGACAGATTAATAAATTCATTGCTTAGCAAACTGAATGCTGCTGTGCCTGAACCCCTGAAATTTTCAATGAAGGTAATTCAACAATTTTGTTGTTGTTTTGTTAGTTATTGTGGGGTTTCTGTTATTTCACAAGAAAAATATCCTGAAAAATCTGAGTTGGATAAAGGGGAAGTGGGCATAAGAAGTGAAATTATTCAAAAGCCACAGAATGATCTAAAACTTGCTGAAAATATTACTGCTTGTTTTTAATACCACTGAGACAAAAGAAATCAAGCAAGTCTGCAGATTGCTTGACAAACCACATCCTAGATCTGGAAGAAACTGAATTTCAAACCTTTAAAGATATGAGATAGGAATGATGAATGATGGACTCTTTCCTGTATTGATATTTGCTCAGTAAATGTGCTGTAACTAAAAGGAAGGATCATCAAGGTTTTTATCATGGGAGAAGTTGCTGAATCTGGATAGGCATTGAGATCTACCTGGCTATGCAGTCACTTGGGATGGCTGAATTCCAAATCAGAGTTCCTAATGTCCAGTCTCTCCTCTACTCCCTATCCAGATCCCTGCTGATGCACCTGGGAAGCAGCAAGTGATGGCTCAAGTACTTAGGGTCCTGCCGTTCACCTAGTAGATACTGGATACTGACTTCAGCCTGTCCGGGCTCTGGCTCTATTGAGTATTTGGGGTGAACCACCAGATAGAATCTCTCTCTTTCTTTCCCTCTGTGTCTCTCTCCCTCTCTGCTATACCATGTTTTAAATTAATCAATTCATTCATAAACAACATACACTTAAAAAGAAAGTTGAGAATGCCAGTTCCTAACTCCAATGGATGTCACCACTTCTGAATGGTACACTTTATTCCAACAGTAGTTTTACTTCCCCACATGGTGTCTCATACATTTTTAACACCTAGGGCACTATTTTTGTCTTCACTCACTTTATGGAATTTTTATAATTTTCCCACTGCTCATTTCAAATGCAAGTTTAGTTAAAATTATTTCCAATAATATAATTCAGAAAGATTATCCTTTTACCATCAAATATTTTCCTCATAATTATAATAATAGCTAACACTTCCATCGTGTTTTTCATGGATCAGATGATGTGCAAAGCTCTTTACATTTATTAACTCATTTAAAATTCACAACTGCTTTATAAGGAACAGTTTTACAATCAGCACCATAATGTTTACAACTTAAGGAGAACAAATCACTGAAGTAAAGATGCATTCCTTTCACAGGGAAAGCTCCTCATAGAGAATGAAGGTAAATTATAGCCTTTTTTTAACATTGGCATACAAATTATATTAAACCATACTTTCAGTAGATTATATTTTGATTTCAGACCATTTAAAATGATGTTTTTCATATTATTTCAACTGTATGAATTTCCTATTCTTCCACAAATGTGCAGCTGAAATAATATGAATTTTTTTTTAGTTTTATTTATTTATTCGAAAGTCAGAGTTACACAGAGAGAGGAGAGGCAGAGAAAGAGAGAGTGGTCTTCCATCCGATGGTTCACTCCCCAGATGGCCGCAATGGCTGGAGCTGCGCTGATCTGAAGCCAGGAGCCAGGAGCTTCTTTCAGGTCTCCCATCTGGGTGCAGGGGACCAAGGATGTGAGCCATCTTCTACTGCTATCCCAAGCCATAGCCGAGAGCTGGATTGGAAGAGGAGCAGCCAGGACTAGAACCGGCACCCATATGGGATGCGGCACTTCAGGCCAAGGCAATAACCTGCTGAGCCAGAGCATCGGCCCATGATATGAAATTTTTGTCTTACAGGTTCTTTACATCAGATGTCTGGATACAGATACCTGGATACCAGTTCAGCTGGATTTTATGTTTGGTCTCACAAGACTGAATTCAACTTGCCCACTGACCTGTCTTCCTTTCTGGAGATATGAAAATCAGTTGCTTCTCAGGGCATTCAGCTATAGGCTGAATCTGCTCTAGTGTGGGAAAGAGGTCATCATTTCCTTGATGGTTGCCAGTGGGGACCTCCCTTAACCCTTAGTGACCTATATATCCAGGTCTTGAAAATATGGCAGCAATTCTGACAAAGACAGAACAAATTGCTCATTTATCACTTACTCTGCTCAGCCTTTTTCCTCCCCAGCTAGAAAAAGTTCCACTGATTTAAATAGTTTACCAGAGAAGGTCTGTGAACAACAGTTGATCTACAAAGTCCCCTTTGTCACATAATGTGATACAGTCGCAGGTTCCATAAAGTAAAGCGTGGACATCTGTGAGGGATCATTCTTTCTATCCCACTAGATACTTTTTTCTTATTGTCATAAACTTTTATAGCACTAAAATAATTTTAGTGGGCATTGGAATTTATCTTCAAAATAGCATTACTAGTAGAACTACATGAGAATAAAAGTAGTTTGGCAAGAAATATATATATTATATGTATATTTTTATAATTTTTCTGCTCTGGGTTTGACCTTCAAAAATTATTTGATTAAAAGATGTATCCTTAAAACTACAAAGCAAACCTTTTTAAATCCTGGGAAAATAGTCTCTTAAAAGAAAAACTCCAATTGATTAAGGGTATTGGATGAAATGTTTCTAAAGATCTTTTTCTGAAAGTGAAATCTCATTGAACCAACTGTTTTGTAAATAGAGCTCAATTTTTTGACAAATATTTATTGAGTACCCTAACTAAAATTACTGAAAAAAGAGGAAATATTAACACTTTTAGGCAATGAATATACTCCTCCCTTAAAAAATTATTTCCACTACCGGCCACCATTATATAAATTTAACAGCAAAGGATCTTAAAATTGGCATAGACCTTAGATCTGATCACACCAACCCCTTCAATTTATAAAGTATAACTAAAATTTTTTTCTTGCTATTAAATTTTTTGAAGGATAAGTACTTAAGAACAAAAGATTTGTAACCCAGTGAGATTCAAGAGCTGTGCAACACACTATTATGCCTTCAAACAGACATTTTAAAAGTATATTATTGCACTTTATAATTTCTGTTCCAAAATTTGCGAGTTGTGGCTATATTCCATTAGTTACTAAGTTTCTAAATTCCAAAAATTTGTCTGAATCCATTGAAAGAAATTACTTAGAATATCACATTCCTCAACTTGAAGTATATGCGTAAAATGCATAAGTTAAACTATCTGTTATTGATTATGACCCTAAGGGGCTTCCACTTTAATGAGGAGATGGACGATTAAACAAACTGGGAAAGCAGTGCTTCTCGATGAATGGCTTTCTACATATTTTGAAGAACATTTTGTTTCTCTAGACTTTACCAAGTAAATGGTAATAAATACTATAGTGACAAATCTCCTTTCCCTTCACCAAAAGAAAGGAAGGAAAAAGAGAAAAGAAAACAAAGAAAAGGAAGGAAGGAAGGAAGGAAAGAAAAAAGGGAGGGAGGGAGGGGGGAGGAAAGAAGACTTACATTTCTGTAAGTCCCTGTAGGTGTTCATAATACCAACTGAGTATGACTGAGAAGGAATTGGTATGTGTTTTAATGATTTAACATACTTTGCATTAATAAATAAAATATTTTACTGTGTAATTCCAATGTTTATTAAAATTTACCACTGAGAATGGAATCTGGTTTTTAAGCATTAATGGTAGGGATATTATGAATCCAGGTCAGGTTTTAGGCTGGATTAAAGATGCAGTGTGATGAAACCAATGCCACTCAAGAAAAACACTTCTAGTGAAGATTATTGCACCCCAAATACTATTATATTCTTTTTTATTTACTCCTTTTGAATATGTTTATAATGATGAAAGCACAGAAGTTTCAGGAAAATGAAATATAAGTTTACTTTTTTCTATTGAAGCAGTATATATATTTTTAGGTTTTTAAAAAATTTTTAAATTGATACATTTGTCCATATTTATGGAATTCCATATGATATACTGGCAAGTGCATACACTCTGTAATGTTAAAATTAGGATAAATATATCTCGCTCTTCATACATTTCACATTTCTTTATGGCAAGTCATAAAAAATTATTTCTTCTAGTTTTAAAAATAATATGTATGTAGTGCATTATCCTCATAAAACATCATTATATTATACAACAGAACATCTTTCTCCTATTTAGCTATAATTTATTATCCATTAATCAACCTTTCCTCATCCATCCTTCCAATTCTCTATTCACCCACCTCTGGTGACCAGCATTATATTCTCAACAAAATCTATTTTCTAGATCACATAGGAGTGAAATCACGAGGTCCTTGTCTTTATGACCTAATTTCACTTAATGACTTGCAATTCCATTCATGTTACTGAAAGTGACATAATTTAGTATTTTTTTTTTACATCTGAGTAGTATTCTTTTGTGTATATGTACCATATTTTTTATCCATGCATCAGTCAACGGACACAGGTTGTTTCTACTTTGTGGCCATTGAGAATAGTGCTGTGATATATGTGGGAATACAAGTGTTCTTAATGCTATCATTTACATCAGTTAGGTGTCCAGTGGTAGGATTCCTCAGCATACGTTAACTCTATTTCTAATTGTCGGAGAAACTTATCCTCTGTTTTTCACAAGTGACGTGCTCATTTACATTCCCACCAACACTGTGCAGGGTTTGCTTTTCTGCACATCCTCAACAGCACTTGCTATCTTTTTTCCTCTTTCAATAGTAACCATTCTGACAGGGATGAAGGGGTATCTCATTGCAGTTTTTATTTTCATTTCTCTGATAATTAGTGATGTGGACCATTTTATTCACATTACTGTTGGCCATTTGTCTTTCATTGAAAAAAGGTCTACTCGGGTCTACTGCACTTTTATTTGGATTTTTTTTTCCTGTGCTACTGCATTCAGTTCCTTATATATTTTGGTTACTAATATCTTGTCAAATGTGTAATTTGAGAATATTTTCTCTCATTTTTAGATTGCTTTTTCACTCTATTATTTGTTTCCTTTGCTATGGAGTACCCTCATAATTTGAAGAACGTCTACCTTTGTTGTATTTTTTCTTGTGCTGTAAGAGTATTATGCATGAAATTCCTACCCATTTCAATGTTCTGAAGCATTTATCCTGTATTTTATTTCAGTATTTTCATACTTTCAGGCCCTATACTTACATCTTTAATTCATTTTGGTTTTTATATATGATGAAAGACAAGGGACTAGTTTCATTCTTCTGCATATGGATATCCAGTTTCCCAGCAGCATTTCTCAAACACGCTTTGCTTTCTCCAGTGTGTGTTCTTATCAACTTTCCTGAAGAATACTAGGTTACAGATACATGGATTTGCATCTAGGCTCTCTATTCAATGAGCCTTCTGTTTCTGGTATTTTTATTTGTTAGCATCTCTTTCCTTCAGTTTGAAGAAGTCCCATTAGTTTTTCTTACGAAACAGACTTGGTTATGATAAATTCCAACTTTTGTGACTGGAAATGTCTTTATCTCTCCATAATATCTAAATGAAAGTTTTGCTAGGTACAGTGTTCATGGTTGACAACTTTTTCCCTCCAGTATAGTAAACTATTATGTCACTCTGTCCTGGTCAGTTACATTTCTGCCAAGAAATCTGCAGTCAGGTGAATTAGGACACAATTATGTGTTACTTTTTTCTTTTTCTTGCAGCTTTGAGAATCTTCTCTGTCTTTAAATTTGCAGAGGTTGATTCCAATATCTCTTGGGTAAAGACTAGGTTGAGTTGAAGAGACAGGTGACCTCTGACCCTCTTGAATTTTATATTTCTCTAGATTTGTGAAGTTTTCTATTTTTATCTCTTTGAGTATGCTTTCCACCCCTTTGGCCTTCTCTATTTCCTCTTGAACTTCAGTGACTTGAGTATTCGCTCCTTAACTGCTGCCTCAAAATTCCCATAAGCTTTATTCATTCCTCTTCATTCTTTTTTTTTCCATTTTTCCCTTTGATGTATTATCAAGCAAAGCAAATAAGTATTTGAACTCACTTATTCTTTCATTTATTTGATCTGTTTTGCTATTGATGCATTCTATCACATTATTAATTTCTCTTAACATGAATTTCAGCTCAAATGTTTGTTTCACTTTTAAGATCACTTCCTCTGTATTAAAGTAAAAATAATTTATCTGTATTTTTTCTGAATCTTGCTGAAAAACTTTGAAATGGTTATTTAGAATTCTGCATCCAGAAATTTGCATATATAGGCTGCTATCTCTTTTCTGACATCATATTCTGTTCATTACGTGAGGTCATGGTTTTCTGAAACTTTTTGAAGCTTCCTGACATATCTGAATACTGAGGGATTGATAATTTTCCCAGTGTTCATAATCTGCCTTGGTTTGTGCCTTCTTCCAGCAGTTCTAAGCCAGCCACTTATTTTCTGTGAGATTGTGCTGTGGACACTTCTAGTGTTTCCTAACACCCTAATTGGACATCTGCCACAACTCAGCTATAAGTATGTAGTTACTATTTCTGATTTATATGGTGTTCCTGTCCAGATTGGCATGTATATGCATTTGGTGTGTTTTTCAGAATGTTCTGCTAGAGGCTCTTTCTGTAAACATATGGAGATAGAGGTCCTAGGGTTTTATCTGGCATTGGATGTTAATATGGCAAGACTGGCATGCAGCTCAAAAAAATTCTTATAGTGACTTTCACACTTTATTTCCAGTAATTATTGCGTTGCTCTGGTGTCTGCTGGAGTTTGGGAAGATAGTGTAGTGTTGTTCATGGTGGTGGTGAAAAAAAATCCCTTGGTCATTTATTTGGCTTGGGACATTTCAATGGCTCAATCTGCAGGTACTGACCTAACAGTCAAGTAATTGGCAAAGGGCTTAAATAGCCATTTTTCAAAAGATGAAATCCAATTGGACAACAGACACATGACAAAAATGTTCAGGAACACTAGTTATCAGGGAAATGCAAATCAAAACTGCAATGAGATTTCACATTACCCCAGTTAGAATGGTCATCACAGAGAAATCAACAAACAATAAATGCTAGGACGTGGGCAAAAAAGTACTTTAAACCATTGTAGATGTGATTGTAAACTAGTACAGCCATTTTGGAAGATAGTATGGAGGTACCTCAAAAGGCTGAAAATAGATATTCCATAAGACCCAGCCATCCAACTCTTGGGAATTTACCCAAGGGAAATGAAATTAGCATATGAAAGAGTTATCTGTACTCTTAAGAATATTATAGCTCAATTCACAATAGCTAAGATATGGACTCAATCCAGATGTCCATTAACTGATGATTGAATAAAGAAATTATGGTATATATAACATGATGGGATAATATTCATCAGAGAAAAAGAATGAAATCCTATATTTTGCAACAAAATGGATTTAACTGGAAACCATTATACTGAGTGGAGTGTGCCAGTCCCCAAAAAGCAAATGCCATATGTTTTCCCCCATCTGTGGTAACTAATGGAGTACAAAAAATGTAATGTATATGGGTCAAATTGGAATTTTAGCACATATGATTGTTTACAGCCTTGTCTCTACTGTAGGGTAACAGCTTTTCTCTTCTTACTAGTCGCTGAACTCTTTGTTTATTGTAGTGTTAATTTTATGAGTATAAAATAAACTGAAAGTAGATAATTATAAAAATTTAGAGACAGAACAAGAAAGGGAGGAAAAAGAAAGGTAGGAGAGTTGGCAGGAAGGAGAGTAGGGAGGAAAATATCACTATGCTCCTAAATCTGTATGTATAAAATACTTGAAATTTGTTCACATTAAAACAATTTAAAATAAATAAATTAAAAAAGCAACGAAAATAACTATGTTGTTTTGCTGGTATCTCTTTTAAATTACAGCCTTTCTATGCCTCTTTCTTTGTACCATTATTCTCTGGAATGCGCATAAATCTTTATATAAGTCTTTCTATTTCTCTGTGTTTATAATCTTCTCTTTTGTCAATGACTTTTAAAAAGCAAATTTATCTGAAACCCTCATTGTCCCTCATTTGCATAGATTTTGTCAAGTTTGAATTTTAAAATATTTAGCCCTATTTTGTTTGTCAAGTGAATGCTTGTGAATATAGCTCTATAATATTCAAAATCAAAATGACTTTCTGAAGATTATTTATGTCCTTGAAAGGCAGAATTGCAGCAAGAGAGATGGAGAGAGAGAGAGAGACCTTTCACCCACTGGCTCACTCCCAAAGTGGCCAAAACGACTAAGCAAAAGCCAGGAGCCAGGAGCCAAGAGATTCTTCTAGGTTTCCCACATAGGTGCAGGAGCTCAAGCACATGGGCCATCCTCTGCTGCATTCCCAGTAACATTACTAGGGAGCTGTGTTTGAAGTGGAGCAGCAAGGACAAGAATAGGCTCCCAAACGTGGTGCTAGCTTCACAGGCTGCAGCTTAACCCACTATGACAAAACATCAGCCCAAAAATGACATTTAAAGCTATGAAGAGTTTATTTCCTTAGTCACATGGCTATCTGATGACACTTATTCAAGGGTAATCCTTTCTTAGTTTTTTATTATCAATATCTTCTTTTGGATTTTATACTTGGAAAGCACTTTTGATGTAATCAAATGGTTTCTATGTCATGTTAATTGGATAGCAAATCCTATTTGATATAATATGCTAATATCAGTCACTACATCTTTAAAACAAATTTAATGCTTGAGATTTATTGGACCACCCAGATTAAGTATAAATGAAAGGAAGCGAGGCTGCATATACTTGGAAGGTCTACTTTACTTTTGTTGTGTTCTCTCTATAGTCTGTACCCACACAGGCACATCTGTGCACTGCCCTCACCCCCACAAAGATAGATAAGATAGATATAGACATATATCCATAGGCATATGTGGGGGCATAGAGTTTCCTATTGCTGTTGTAAAAATTATTTCAAATTTAGTGGCAAAACAATTCAAATTAATTAGCTTACATTTTTTTCAGGTCAGAAATCAAAGAAATTTTAATGGATGCATTTCCTTTTGAGGCTTTAGGACAAAAACTCTTTCCTTGCATTTTAGTTTCTAGAAGCTTCTTGCATTCCTTAGTGTGTGGTTTCCGTTTTGTCTGCAAAGTCAGCGGCATACCACCTTCAACATTCTGCTTCTGCTTTCATTATCACATATCCTCCTCTAATTGACCCTCAAGTCTTCTGTATTTGAGACTCTTGTGATTACAGTGGGCTCATCTACAAAATCCACATAATCCAGGATAATCAATGTCCTTAATTTAGTTACATCTGTGAAGTCCTTTTTGCATGAAAAGTAACATATTCACAGGCTATGAGGATTAGGACATGGACATTTCAAAGCCATTATGAGCCTGATAGAAAGAGAGAGAGAGAACAAAAGAGCAATTGCCTGAGAGAGAGAGACACATGTCAAAATAAAAGCATCCTGGATGCTGTACAAAAATTCATTATCTAAATTCCTCTTTTTTTTTCTTTTTTTGGCTATTGACCCATAGTCTATTTTACAGATTGAAAAAATCAATAAAGCAAATACTGAATTCCTGTTATCTGAGATAAAACTGTTACTAAAGAATGCAGATGGACATTTACCCAATGCAACTGACCAATGAACTATACTCAATATGATAGTTGTACAACTTTCTGTTTGTGGACTTAATACAGACACATACAACAGTACAACCTTTACCTTCACAGATAGTAAAACCAGGATTATAGAATAAAAATAACTGAGTTCAGAAAATAATGTTTGTTAAAGTCAAGATTTAACTTTTCGTGATAGATTTTTGTTTTTTCTTAGTTTTTAGAAACTTCCAAAAGCATTTTCACCATGTATAAAGTGCTCCTTGGGCAATTCCAAGTTTTCAGGTGCTTTTTCATCCACAGGAAATTTGGAGAAATTTTTTCCTGCAGGCATTAAGAACACTGCATACAATAATACAAAATACCACTTATGCATCTGAGCTTTTCACCACTGTATTCAGAAAGCTGTCTTATTGAGTAGCACTGTGAAATAACTTTCAGGGGTTTATTTAAATACATAAGAATTGCTGTTCTACAATGCTTTCAAATGCAATAACTTTAATTACAGACATACAACCTATAATCATGGAGATGATCTGTACAGGGAAACAGGCCCTTAGA
This sequence comes from Oryctolagus cuniculus, assembly GCF_051225735.1. NCBI lineage: Eukaryota > Metazoa > Chordata > Mammalia > Lagomorpha > Leporidae > Oryctolagus > Oryctolagus cuniculus. The sequence continues at coordinate 60,036,498 of NC_142874.1, read as the reverse complement.
CAAATATTCCTATATCACAGCGATAGAGACCAGAGGGCAGTGGAATATGTGGTCCACTTGGACATCCTCAAACACACATAGTGAATTATTGTCATCATCTGGTTTGTGGCAGCATTGCAACACAGTTTCTCGAATGATATTTTCAAAGCGTCCTGCTAGAACCTGAGAGTTAGAAAGCTCTCTGTGCGCATGTGTAAATCAGTGGTGGGGAAGGAATTGAATTGGAGTGATAGACTCCGTGGTGAGGACAACACTGCTGATTTTTGCGAATATCATGAGCTGAAGGTGGTTCAGAGAATGAGGGTACAGGTACTGGAGGAAAAACCAGAGTAAAATATACAAATTCTCATACAACATGTCATATTATGAGCAGAATTCAAGAAAGGGCAGAAGATTAGGAAACAGTAGTTAAAAATGAATAAATGTGTACTTGTTGATTTTTTTATGTATGGAAAAATGGATCTTATATTTCTTTATACTTTTGTAGAACACATAAAGAAAAAAAGCCCAAGGGCAGGCAGAATAAATGAGAAAAATGAAATGACAGAAAGAATTAAGTCTCAAGTGCCTTGGCTAAGCAAATTTAAATGCCTTGCTGTGTTCTTAAAGAAAATAAAAAGATTTAGGTTTGTTCTGTTTGTCTCCTTTCCTGAGTTTTTGGTCAGTACTTGTTATTTTTGTTCTACGTTTGTGCTGGATTTTTGTTTGCTTGTTTTTATTTTTATTTAAATGAGTGAATTCTTTTAGGTGTATTTGACAGGGATTTACGTTCATATATCCAGAGGGAACACACATGACATTTTCCCTTAGAGCATATTGGCAGAGATGGTGAGAATTTTCTTCTTCTTTAGGTTATTTAATAGCTGCCTGGTAGAATTAAATAGTTCTTTCTATGTTTCTTGGCTCTCTCAATATAACAACTGTATAATTAGACATAAAATAATTTTGGATCAGTCTCTAAGAAACTGGTTATCAAATTATATGGTTCTAAAATGTCTTTTATTCATTTCACAGTCATGGCCTCAATTTTTAGCCTAACAATTTCCAGTTATAGTAAGCTTGGACATGAGAATAGTGTGACTTGGTTGTTTGCATACAATCCTGACACCTAATGGTCCTGGGGGAATGCAGGGTGGCACAAAGCTGCCCTGTTGTTACAGTCCTTCTTGAAAGATTGCCTGAAGTGATGTCACATCAGACATTCAAGTCTAGTTGACACTGAAACATCACTTACAAAAATGGTTGCTTTAGGCATATTTTTATTTGAGCTGTGACAAATCCATAAAATCATATAAAAGACATACCTGTGAAAACAACAATAATCAATTTCTCATTCTATTATGCTTTCTATGTACTTATTTTTAATACATTTTCAATTTTTACTTTATTTTTCAGATTTCCTTTATAGACATTTCAATAGAAAATTGATAAAGAATGTTTTCATTTATCTTGAATAGCAGAGTGAAAGAATTTTCATTTTCTTTTTGTTTTTAACTTTTGTTTAGTAGATATAAATTTCCAAAGTACAGTTTATGGATTACAATGGCTTTCCGCCCACATAACATCCCCCCTACCCGCAACCCTCCCATCTCTGCTCCCTCTCCCATTCCATTCACATCAAGATTCATTTTCAATTATCTTAATATACAGAAGATTGATTTAGTATATATTAAGTAAAGATTTCATCAGTTTGCCCCCACAGAGAACACAAATTGCCAAATACTGTTTGAGCACTAATCATATCATTAATTCACATTGAACTACACATTAAGGACAGAGATCCTACATGAGGAGTAAGTGCACAGTGACTCCTGTTGTTGACTTAACAAATTGACACTCTTGTTTAAGGCATCAGCAATCTCCCCAGGCTCTAGTCACGAGTTGCCAAGGCTATGGAAACCCCCTGAACTCACCGATTTTGATCTTATCTCGACATGGCCATAATCAAAGTGGAAGTTCTCTCCTCCCAAAGAACGGTACCTCCTTCTTTGATGGCCCGTGCTTTCCACAGGGATCTCACTCACAGAGATCTTTCATTTAGTAGTTTTTTGTTTGTTTGTTTGTTTTTTTGTTTTTTGCTTTCCATGCCTAAAATACTCTCACGGGCTCTTCAGCCAGATCCAAATGCCTTAAGGGCTGATTTTGAGGCCAGAGTGCTATTTAGGACATCTGCCATTCTATGAGTCTGCTGTGTATCCCTCTTCCCATGTTGGATCGTTCTCTCCCTTTTTTTAATTCTATCAGTTAGTATTAGCAGACACTAGTCTTGTTTATGTGATCTCTTTGACTCTTAGACATATCATTATGGTCTATTGTGCCTTAGATTGATCACTGGGACTAGTGAGGTGGCATTGATACATGCAACCTTGATGGGATTATATTGGAATCCCCTGGCATATTTCTAACTTCACCACTTGGGGCAAGTCAGCTTGAGCATGTGCCAAATTGTACATTCCCTCCCTCTCTTATTCTCACTCTTATATTTAACAGAGATCACTTTTCAGTTAACTTTAAACACTTAAGAATAATTGTGTGTTAATTACATAGCTCATCCAATGGTATTAAGTAGAACAAACAAAAATATAAAAGGGATGTAGTATTAAATTGTACATCAACAGTGATGATAAGGGCTGATTAAGTCATTGTTTCTCATAGTGTCCATTTCACTTCAACAGGTTTCCTTTTTGATGCTTGGATAGTTGTCACCAATCAGGGAGAACATATGATATTTGTACCTCTGGGGCTGGCTTATTTCACTCAGCATGAGGTTTTCCAGGTTCCTCCATTTTGTTGCAAATGACTGGATTTCATTGTTGTTTACTGCTGTATAGTATTCTATAGAGTACATGTCCCATAATTTCTTTATCCAGTCTAATGTTGATGGGCATTTGGGTTGGTTCCAGGTCTTAGCTATTGTGAATTGAGCTGCAATAAACATTAATGTGCAGACAGCTTGTTTGTTTGCCAATTTCATTTCCTTTGGGTAAATTCCAAGGAGTGGGATGGCTGGGTTGAATGGTAGGGTTATCTTCAGGTTTCTGAGGAATCTGCAGACTGACTTCCATAGTGGCTTAACCAATTTGCATTCCCACCAACAGTGGGTTTGTGTTCCTTTTGCCCCACATCCTCGCCATCATCTGTTGTTGGTAGATCTCTGGATGTGAGCCATTCTAACCGGGGTGAGGTGAAACCTCATTGTGGTTTTTCTTTGCATTTCCCTGATTGCTTAGTGATCCTGAACATTTTTTCATGTGTCTGTTGGCCATTTGGATTTCCTCTTTTGTAAAATGTCTATTGAGGTCCTTGGCCCATCTCTTAAGTGGGTCCTTTGTTTTGATCTTGTGGAGTTTCTTGATCTCTTTGTATATTCTGGTTATCAACCCTTTATCTGTTGTATAGTTTGCAAATATTTTTTTCCCATTCTGTTGGTTGTTTATTCATTTTCCTGACTGTTTCTTTTGAAGTACAGAAACTTCTCAATTTGATGCAATCCCAAATGTTAATTTTGGCTTTGACTGCCTGTGCTTCCGGGATCTTTTGCATGAAGTCTTTGCCGGTACCTATATCTTACAGGGTTTCTCCAATGTTCTCTAATAATTTTATGGTGTTGGGTCATAGATTCACGTCTTTAGTCCATGTTGTCGCTCCCCCTCTTCATGGAGGAAAGACACTAAACCCTGCCTAGGCTTCATATCCTACGTCTCCGCCTCAGCCTGCCCCCGCAGCTTCATTTTCTCTAACATTTTTCTCTACTCGGTATGTTTCCCTAAGTTTTCTTCCAACAATATTCCCCTCTCACTTCTCCTGGCTTCTCCCCACAGTCCATATCCAAGTCTAAGTTTCTTCTAGGTTTCACTTTCACTTTCAACCTGCAGTCCGTATCTGAGTCTAAGTTTCTTCTTGCTTTCACTTTAAATCCTAACTTCTTTCCCACAGTCCGTATCTGAGTCTATGCCTAGGCTTTCAATAGCTTCTTCTGGCACCTTTTCTGTCCGGCTTTTCCCTAGGCTCTTTGCTAGTCTCTTTCTCTGGTATTTTCCCGCTTCTTCCTGCTTCTTCCCTAAGTTTCCTGTCCGAGTCACGGCACCATTATGTCGCTCCCCCTCTTCGCGGAGGAACGACACAAGACCCTGCGCTGTTCTTTTGTCTGCTCGGCCCTCCCCGGGTTTGCTGCTGGTTCTTCCCGGGTTGGCTACCGACCCTTACACCTCCGTGGAAGGGCGGTTCCCCCTGCCACTTTCCCCACTTCCACGGGGGAGCGGCACACCGCTGGCCGGCTCTCTCAGGGGCTGCTCAGATGTTCCTCAGGTGTTCCTTCAGATAGATGTTCCCACTGCATGTTGTCTCTCTCCTCCTTTATAGTCCTCTTCCACCAATCCCAACTCTGCTACCCACACGCCGAGTACGCTGCTCTCCTCTAATCAGGAGCAGATCCTGCTGTTTATTGGTTGAACTGGAAGCAGCTGTGTAGAAGCTGTTTCCTCCTCTCCCAGCGCCATATTGTGGGAGAGCAGATGCATAGAATAAGTCTTAATTCCAGTAACTTACTCTAGTCCGAGTTGCTCCCAGTTGCTCCCCACACATGTTGAGAGGATTTTTCTGTAAGATGAAAGGTAGGGTTTTGCTTCATGCTTCTGCACGTGGAAATCAATTTTTCCAAGCACCATTTATTGAATAGACTGTCCTTACTCCAGGAATTGATTTTGGATCCTTGATCAAATATAAGTTGGCTGTAGATGCTTTGGTTGATTTCTGGTGTTTCTATTCTGTTCCATTGGTCTATCCATCTGTTTCTATACCAGTAGCATGCTGTTTTGATGACAACTGCTCTGTAGTATGCCCTGAAATCTGATATTGTGATGCCTCTGGCTTTGTTTTTGTTGTGCAAGATTACTTTAGCTATTTGAGGTTTCCTGTGTCTCCATATGAATTTCAGCATCATTTTTTCCAGATCTGGGAAGAATGTCTTTGGTATTTTGATTGGTATTGCATGGAATCTGTAAATTGATTTTGGGAGAATGGACATTTTGATGATATTGATTCTTCCAATCCTTGAGCATGGAAGATTTTTCCATTTCTTGGTATCCTCTTCTATTTCTTTCTTTAAGATTTTGTTATTCTCATCGTTGAGATATTTAGCATTGTTGGTTAAGTTTATTCCAAGGTACTTGATTGTTTTTGTGGCTATTGTGAGTGGGATTGATCTTAGAAGTTCTTTCTCAGCCGTGGCATTGCCTGTGTTTACAAAGGCGGTTGATTTTTGTGCATTGATTTTATATCCTGCTACTTTGCCAAACTCTTCTATGAGTTCCAATAGTCTCTTAGTAGAGTTCTTTGGATCCCCTAAGTAAAGAATCATATCGGCCAGCGCCGTGGCTCAATAGGCTAATCCTCCACCTTGCGGCGCCGGCACACCGGGTTCTAGTCCCGGTCGGGGCGCCGGATTCTGTCCCGGTTGCCCCTCTTCCAGGCCAGCTCTCTGCTATGGCCAGGGAGTGCAGTGGAGGATGGCCCAGGTGCTTGGGCCCTGCATCCCATGGGAGACCAGGAAAAGCACCTGGATCCTGGCTCCTGCCATCGGATCAGCGCGGTGCGCCGGCTGCAGCGGCGGCCATTGGAGGGTGAACCAACGGCAAAGGAAGACCTTTCTCTCTGTCTCTCTCTCTCTGTCCACTCTGCCTGTCAAAAAAAAAAAAAAAAAAAGAATCATATCATCTGCAAAGAGGGATAATTTGAGTTCTTCCTTCCCAATTTGTATTCCTTTAATTTCTTTTTCTTGCCTAATAGCTCTGGCTAAACTTCCAGAACTATATTGAATAGCAGTGGTGAGAGTGGGCATCCCTATCTGGTACCAGATCTCAGTGGACTTAGTGAAAGTGTGAAGCTAATGAACTGAGGTGGTGAAAAAAGAGATTGGGGGCTAGAGAACTCTTGGAGTTCACATGAGTACTCTCCAGACATGCTACAATTCGGTAACCTTGGCAACCTGGTGGGAGACTGCAGGAGAATTTTAGCCAACACTGAGGACAGAATAGATTCTCTCTGTGGTCCTTGGGAAAAAGCAGATGAAGGATATACCAACAGAAGCCAGACATCAGAAGCTGACTACATTCAATTCCACTCAGCTGTGTGGTATTACTTCCCTCCTGAATCTAATAAATAAATAAATAAATAAAGAGAGAGAGAGAGAGAGAGATTTACCATGCCTAACCTGAGTGTGCCACCTTTGGCTCACCCTTAACCCTGAAGAACCAAGCAGAGCTCTCTGGCAACACCCATCTCAAGCATCTATGGCTCCTCCAAAAGCAGACAGTCCACTTAATACAGTCATAGTATAACAAGAAAAAATACCACAGTGAGGGAAGAAGAATATCTCCACAATGACAAGCAAGAAACACAGAAATCGAGGGAACAAGAACAAGGAAGGCATTATGATGCCCCCAAATTAACAAGGCACTCCAAGCCAAGATTATGAAGATGATGAGATAGAAGAAATGCAAGATACGGATTTCAAAAAAAAATTATGATAAGCACATTTAGAAGTTTTCAAAACCAAATTCTTGAACTACAGAAATCCTTACTCGACAGGATAGAAAATATCTCTCATGAAAATGAAATCTTAAGGAGGAATCAAAATGAAACGCAGAAACTAGTAGAACAGGAAAGTGTGATAGTGAAGAAAAATCAAAATGAAATGAAGAACTCAATAGATCAAAGGACAAACACATTAGAGAGCCTTAAAAACAGAGTCAGTGGGACAGAAGAGAGAATATTGGACTTAGAAGACAGAGAACAGGAAATTATACAATCAAACCAAAGAAAAGAAGAGGAAATTATAAATCTAAAAAAAATATTGTTGGAAATCTACAGGATACTATTAAAAAAAACAACATTCAAGTTCTAGGAGTTCATGAAGGCATGGAGAGAGAGAAAGGATTAGAAGGCCTTTTTAGTGAGATACTTGCAGAGAACTTTCCAGGTTTGGAGAAGGACAGAGACATCCTAGTACAGGAAGCTCATAGAACCCATAGTAAACATGACCAAAAGAGATCCTCACCACGACACCTTGTAGTCAAACTCACCACAGTGAAACATAAAGAAAAGATCCTAAAATGTACAAGAGAGAAACATCAGATTACTCTCCGAGGAACTCCAATTAGGCTCACAGCAGACTTCTCAGCAGAAACCTTATAGGCTAGGAGGGAATGGCGAGAAAGAGCCATGGTGCTAAGAGAGAAAAACTGCTAGCCCAGAATATTATATCCTGAAAAGCTTTCCTTTGTGAATGAAGGTGAAATAAAGACCTTTCATGGCAAATAGAAATTGAAAGAATTTGTTGCCACTCGTCCAGCCAGCAAAAGATGCTTAAAGATGTGTTACACACAGAAACACAGAAACACGATCATCAATATGAAAGAAGGTAAAGGAAGTAAACCTCACAGTAAAAGATCACAGGAAGTACAAAGCATATGTTAGAAAATATCTTTGGGAAAATGGTAGGGCAAAGTTACTACTTATCAATAGTCACATTGAACATTAATGGCCTCAACTCTCCAGTTAAAAGGCACAGATTGGCTGAACGGGTTAAGGTACAAAACCTATCTATTTGCTGCTTACAAGAAACACATCTTTCCAACAAAGATGCATGCAGACTAAAAGTGAAAGGCTGGAAAAAGATATACCATGCGAACAGAAGTGAAAAAAGAGCAGGCATAGGCCGGCGCCGCGGCTCACTAGGCTAATCCTCCGCCTTGTGGCGCCGGCACACCAGGTTCTAGTCCCAGTAGGGGTGCTGGGATCTCTCCTGGTTGCCCCTCTTCCAGGCCAGCTCTCTGCTGTGGCCAGGGAGGGCAGTGGAAGATGGCCCAAGTACTTGGGCCCTGCACCCCATGGGAGACCAGGATAAGTACTTGGCTCCTGCCATCGGATCAGAGTGGTGTGCCAGCCGCAGTGCGCCGGCCGCGGTGGACATTGGAGGGTGCAGCAACGGCAAAGGAAGAACTTTCTCTCTGTCTCTCTCTCTCACTGTCCACTCTGCCTGTCAAAAAATAAAAAAAGAGCAGGCATAGCCATCTTAATATCAGACAAAATAAACTTTAACACAAAAACTGTTGAGAGAGACAAATAAGGGCACTATATATAAAGATTAAGGGATCGATTCAACAGGAAGATATAACGATTATCAATGTATATGCACCTAATTACAGGGCACCGGTTTATTTAAAAGATATGTTAAGAGACTTAAAGGGAGACTTAGATTCTAATACAATAGCACTGGGGGACTTCAATACTCCACTCTCAGAAAAAGATAGATCAACAGGACAGAAGATAAACAAGGAAACAGTAGATTTAAATGACACTATTGCCTAAATGGATCTAAAAGATATATACAGAACTTTTCATCCTACACATAAAGAATTTACATTCTTCTCAGCAGTACATGGAACCTTCTCTTGGATTGACCACATACTAGGCCATAAAGCAAGTCTCAACAAATTCAAAAGGATTAGAATCATACAATGGAGCTTCTAAGGCCATAGTAGAATGAAGTTGGAAATTAGCAATTCAGGAATCACTAGAACATATGCAAACACATGGAGATTGAACAACATACTGCTGAATGAACACTGGGTCATAGAAGAAATCAAAAGAGAAATCAAAAACTTTCTGGAAGTAAATGAGGACAACAGTACAACATATCAAAATGCATGGGATCCAGCAAAAGCAGTGTTAAGAGGAAAATTTACAGTAATAGGTGCCTCCATCAAGAAATTGGAAAGGCACCAAATAAACGAGCTTTCAATGCATCTCAAGGATCTAGAAAAACTGCAGCAAACCAGACCCAAATCTAGTAGGAGAAGAATAATAATTAAAATCAGAGAAGAAGTCAATAGGATTGAATCAAAAAAAAAAAAAATCACAAAAAATCAGCCAGGCGAGGAGCTGGCTTTTTGAAAACATAAACAAAATTGACACCCCATTTGCCCAACTAACTAAAAAAAGAAGACAAAAAACTCAAATCAATAAAATCAGAGATGAAAAAGGAAACATAACAACAGACACTACAGAAATAAAAAAATCATCTTAAATTACTACAAGGATTGTATGCCAGCAAACACGAAATCTATTAGAAATGGAGAGATTCCTGGACACATACAACCTACCTAAATTGAACCAGGAAGACAGAGAAAACCTAAACAGACCCATAACTGAGTCAGAAATTGAAACAGTAATGAAGGCCCTCTCAATAAAGAAAAGCCCAGGACCAGATGGATTCACTGCTGAATTGTACCAGACATTTAAAGAAGAACTAACTCCATTTCTTCTCAAACTATTCAGAACAATCGAAAACGAGGGAATCCTCCTTAATTCTTTATATGAAGCCAGCATCACCTTAATTCCTAAGCCAGAGAAAGATGCGGCTCTGAAAGAAAATTACAGACCAATATCCCTGATGAACATTGATGCAAAAATCCTCAATAAAATACTTGCCAATGGAATTCAAGAACACATCAGAAAGATCATCTTCCCAGAGCAAGTGGGATTTATCCCTGGTATGCAGGGATGGTTCAATGTTCGCAAATCAATCAATGTGATACACCACATTAACATACTGCAGAAGAAAAACCATATGATTATTTCAATAGATGCAGAGAAAGCATTTGATAAAATACAACACCCTTTCATGAAAAGCCTAGGCAAACTGAGTATAGAGGGAACATTCCTCAATACAATCAAAGCAATTTATGAAAAACCCACAGCCAGCATCCTATTGAATGGGGAAAAGTTGGAAGCATTTCCACTGAAATCTGGTACCAGACAAGAATCTTCATTTTCAAAACAACATAACTGTCATCTACCATATAACGGGATTCTAAAAACTATCTAACATTATAGTTTTAGTCAAATTGCATAACAAAAGAAATGAGTGTACCTTTCAAAGACCAAAAATATGTGTCTGCAAAAGCAATATAGAGGATTTGAGAGAAAACTTTAGATGATACAAACCCAGACGCAGAGAAGAGCATTAGGCTTTTTAAAGTAGCATATTTACTCATATGTTATGGTAACTACATTTACATTTCCTGTTATTATTAAAAGACAAATGGAAGATCAAGTCAATATTCATAAATAATTGATCTCCTCTGTTAATTTTTTTTTTTTTTTTTGGACAGGCAGAGTGGACAGTGAGAGAGAGAGACAGAGAGAAAGGTCTTCCTTTGCCATTGGTTCACCCTCCAATGGCCGCCGCGGTTGGCGCGCTGCGGCCGGCGCACCACGCTGATCCGATGGCAGGAGCCAGGAGCCAGGTGCTTTTCCTGGTCTCCCATGGGATGCAGGGCCCAAGCACCTGGGCCATCCTCCACTGCACTCCCTGGCCACAGCAGAGGGCTGGCCTGGAAGAGGGGCAACCGGGACAGAATCCGGCGCCCCGACCGGGACTAGAACCCGGTGTGCCGGCGCCGCTAGGCGGAGGATTAGCCTAGTGAGCCGCGGCACCGGCCTCCTCTGTTAATTCTTTAGAACAATGTGATTCATTTTATTTATTTATTTATTTAATATCTTTATTTGAAATACAGAATGAGAGAAAGAGAGAATGAAGTAAGAGTGAGAGAAAAAAAATCTTCCGTCCATTGTTTCACCCCCCAAATGCCTGCAACAGCCTGGCAGCCAGGAGGGCCTGGACTAAGCTGAATCTAGGAGCCAGGGACTACTCCATCTAGGTCTATAATGTGGGTGGCAGAAACCCAAGTACTTGAGCCATCACCTGCTGCCTTCCATTTTGCATATTAGCAGGAATCTAGCTTGAAATTGAAGATGGAATTTGGTACCAGGCACTCTGATATGGGATGCAAGTGTCCCAAATGGCAGGTTAACCTGCTCCATCAGAATGCCTGCCCAACTTTTTCTATTCTGATTCCAAAATTAACACATATTCATCAGAACATTTTGTCATAATATTATTAATTAACCCACTGTCTATATAAAATTACAAACACTTTGGTATAAATATCATTGATTTTACCTTTGTACATAGAGATGAATATATAAAGAAAGATGTGGATGAAACATAGACAAATGGGGCTGACGCTGTGGTGCAGTGGGTTAAAACCCTGGCCTGAAGCACCAGCATGCCATTTGGGTGCCATTTTGAGTCCCTGCTGCTCCACTTCCAATCCAGCTCTCTGCTGTGGCCTGGGAAAGCAGTAGAAGATGGCCCAAGCCCTTGGGCCCCTGCACCATGTGGGAGACCTGAAAGAAGCTCCTGGCTCCTGGCTCCCAGCTTCAGGTCGGCACAGCTCCAGCTGTTGCGGCCAACTAGGGAGTGAACCATCGGATGGAACACCTCTCTCTCTCTCTCTCTCTTTCTGCCTCTCCTCTCTCTGTGTTATCTTTGACTTTCAAATTAATATATAAATCTTTTAAAAAAATAGACAAATGCCACCTACAGAGAATTGTAACCTATGTGCATGCACCTGTATAAAACTTCATGTCCTTCATTTGCCTTTTTATATCATGAGTATCTTCAGATACTGATAGAATCATTGAAACATTCCATTTTTAAGAGAACATTCCATTCTACGTAATCAGTGACATTTTGTCATCAGTACAGGAAACATTAATTTAATTTACAATGTTACTCTTAAAATACTGTTTTGTTTAAAGTACTTTTATTTTCATTAGCTTTGTGAGGATTATGAGAATTTCTTGTTTCTTCTCTGATTTCTTCTTGCTAGATTGCGTTTTGCTCATGCATAGAATGTTATATGCATTTTCTTCAAATCTTTTTTCTAGAAAAAAAGCATCTCCATAAATTTTTTCATGATTTTGCTCAAATTAACTTCAGCAACACCTTCCTGTAACTTTACCCTGACCTTGAATTTTCAAGGCTTATTTCTTTTATCCTCAATCGAACAATAATTTCTGCAGTATCAGGGTATTTTTAATGAGTATTTTCTTCATGCATAAAGGAGTCCTAAGTACTTGTTGCACACATAAATTAATTACATGTTTAAGTCACACAACCTTGTAAGGGTCTTTGAGCTCACAGCACTTCCTAATTGTGATGATTCATTTTCTTACAAATAAATACTTTGAATAAAGAAACATTTGTGAATTAATTTTGATAATTTGAACTCTATGAATCTAGGAGTATGCTCAATGAATTTTATGTTGTGATGTTTTCAGATATCAAGACACTGTGAAATCCAGTGTAGTAAGGTGCTCAGTATAAAAATCTCATTAATGATAGAATTTAATTTTGCAATAATGATTTACCCACCCTTGAATACTAATCATATTCCACTATAATATCTGAATATCCATATAGAAATTAAGCTAGCATATGCATAATTCATGGAGAGACAAGGTTGAAAAATCAATATTTATAAACTGGAATATTCACTATTTCTCATGGCTAATGTCATCAATATTTTTACAGGAAATTCAAATAGAACTAATAATGTTTTAAAAGAAAAAACCTCTATTCCCATAATTTCACTTTCAGTAGCTGGAAGTTTTTTTGGTTTCGAGAACATACCTATTCCTATTTTAGTAAAACTTTCATTGTAAACAATTTTGTTTTGAGTATTTATGCATCAATTATTCCTGCCTACCTACCTTCTAGTGTTTATGGAATTTTTCCTCCAGTGAGGTGATTATTTTAAAGAGGGAAGACATTCTAAATTAGAGTTTCATAATATGAAAAGTTTCTTTAATCATCTGTAAAATTCCTCCCTTTATCAAAGAAGAGAAAAATGTATAAATGGAATCTAGGAGATATTCCCTCTAAAGAGTAAAGAGAGTTTCTGGAATATACATTAAAATGCTATCAATGGGGAAAATTTTATTCCTGAAATAGTTACAAATCATAAAGAAATATATGTGAGGATACCAAATGACACAAGAAAAATAATTTTCCTGATATATTTTGCTTTAATTTTTTTCTTTCCAACTGCTGACTATCATTTAGCTGGGTCTTCCTGTCACCCTATTTTATACTTCTAGGATTAGAATATAAAGTGGAACAGCAATTGTTTTATGCTTGTTTTGCACATTTCAATTACATTTTTCCCTTTTGAACAGATGCAATTCCATATTGTTTGTCTGTTAAAGAGAAGAAGAAATAGTGGCAATGATGGAGAAGGATAAAAAAGTCACAGGGAGACATAAAAAGAGAAGAAAAAGAAGAATTTACACATATGGCAGACAGGAATAATCCTATACTCCTATGTTTTGACTCCTAAATACTCAGTGGCCAACTACAGAGCCATTCTCTGTAAAATATATCATTCCATATATCTTTTAATTAGAATTACATAATTTATGAAAATTGTTTTGCTTTATCTATAGAGCATGGTCTCCTAGCAATTTCAAACTTCTAATAAGTACTAGTTCAGTACAATTTTTATACAGAATCTCAGGTTTCTGTTGTTGTCTATTATGCACTATGAACCTCAGTAAGTATATGAGATTTTGTTGTTGTTGTTGTTGTTGGGTTTTTTTTTTTTTTGACAGGCAGAGTGGACAGTGAGAGAGAGAGACAGAGAGAAAGAGAGAGAAAGGTCTTCCTTTGCCATTGGTTCACCCCACAGTGGCCGCTGCGGCCGGCGCACCGTGCTGATCTGAAGCCAGGAGCCAGGTGCTTCTCCTGGTCTCCCATGTGGGTGCAGGGCCCAAGCACTTGGGCCATCCTCCACTGTACTCCTGGGCCACAGCAGAGAGCTGGCCTGGAAGAGAAGCAACCAGGACAGAATCTGGCACCCTGACCGGGACTAGAACCTGGTGTGCAGGCGGAGGATTAGCCTATTGAGCCGCAGTGACGGCCAGAGATGTGTTTTTGATACATGCATGATCTATATCTGTTATCTTAGTCCCATGAAGTCAATGTATTGTACAAATCACAATATATTTTCCTTGGGAATCAAATTCTGGAAATATTTAATAAGAATAATTTATCATACTATATTTTATATTTCTGTTTTCAGAGTTTTTCACCCAATTCAGAGATACTGAGTAGACAGGATTATATGTACTACAATGTTGAATGTATGAATGCTGATTTTCAACCATTTTTTAATTTCTAAAAATAACATCATCATATGTTTTAACTTAAGGTAGCATTTTCCTCAACATATAGTTCCATTTAAGGAATATAATAAAGTAATCAATAAATATTTGTTAGGTAAATGAAAACATAAACAACAACTTATAAGAATAATTGAAACTACCCGAATGGAATGTGTGTATTTACTGTCTTTTTTCCCTGTTCTTATTCACCGAAAACAAATTTTAATTTTTTTTGCTTGTTTTCCAAGTAATATATGAAAGAATGTTCCATCCTGCCACCTGAATGCCACAAACATACACACGCACATGATCAAAACAGTAAATCTCATAGGCATTTTATTTGTTCGGCATACACTTCACTGCTAGATGCTGAGCCACGGATCTTGTATTCTTCACATCTGAACAGTGAAGAAATGAAAAAACTGTACAAGTATCTCCACTTATTAAGGTGTCTAGGACTTCTTTCTGGCTCGAGCTATTTCACTGATTGTGGTATTCTTTAACTCAGCCTCTCAGTATGTTTATCACTGTCTCAGTTAAGACTGCACTAACAAACAACCTGTATTTATAGTTGGAACAATTAACAACTAACATTATGTCTCAACTGTTCCGGACCCTGGAAGTCTGTATTCATATGATTGGGTTCCTGTGAGGGGCCTCTTCCAGCACTTCTTTTTGTTTCGTCATGGCAGAGAGTGAGCAATCTATCTCTGGCCTTTCATAAGGATACTAATCCTATCTGTGGTGGCTCTGCCTTCATGACCTACTTATTTCCCAAATGTCACTGCTTCGAATAGCATCACATTGGAGTTTAGAGCTTCACCATATTAATTTGGGGAGGGCACAGACATGAAGCATAAAACATCCACACCCTGCAATCCTTCCTCCACTAACAGTGAACTACATTAGATTCTCAGCATATTTATATTAGAGTAAATTTTCCTCCATCCATTTTTTTTTTCCTTAACTGATCTGTAGCCCCTCTTATAAAGCTTTCTCTGGGGTGGAAGCTAATTCTTTCATATTCTACATCTATCAAAGCTGTCTTAATTGGATACTGCCACCACCCAAAGATATACATATAGATACTTATATCTTCACCTTAGGGATATAGCCTTGCTGTTTGGGTACTCAGGCCATCCAAAACCTATATGAGCTCATCTCTCATCACCAACACTTAACAAACTCAAATTGATTGAAACATCTAAATATCTGTCTACTTTTTCCATGTTAGCACTCAGACATGAGTGCAAAAAGGAGTTGCAAATTTAAACAAATTGATGAGCCTTAAAGTCATGACCACTGATCTCAACTAGACACCTGGCACTGGATCATAAACCTTTTATGTTGTTTCTCTACTTTAATAACAAATGTTTTATGTGGATCACTCTCAACAAAATCGGTTATCTCATTCTCCGCTTGAAAACAACAGCCTATAAATATGCTGACATAGTCCATGATTCTATTTTCCTCACCTCTTCTTATTGGTGCAGTGTTCTTCTTCACATCTAAAGTCTCCATTCTCTGCTCCAAATACTCCTGAGTTAACCTCATGAAACTGTTTATCCACACTCTATTCACAGTGTGCTATATTTTCATAGCTCCCTCTACTATCCCACTGTAATTATCCTTTCACTACCTGGGGCCTCCAATACATTGAACTCATTAACGCTTTGCTATCTCTGAAGCATTGGTGTGCTCTTCCATGACCAACTATGACATGGAATCTTCATGTACACATTGGTTCTTTTAATCACCTGATAGAGAATCTTTAACCCGTGAAACCATAAAATGGTTAAATCCGACTCATAGTTTACTCTAAGTTTCTCCCCTACAGTTGCAGCTGGCTGAAGAGAAATATGAAACTATATTTAACTGCTCTTACCATACCTTTCTGTTATGAGCCACAAATGAATCTTCATTGCTACATGCCCAATATTCAAATCTACTTAATCTATTCATCCATCCATGCTTGGTAATTATTTGCTCTTAGATTACATTCCTTTTTCCTTTTCTTCTTTTCTATAACCTTCTTTCAAGAAGCATGCAGAACACAACTACTTCTTATCACCTGCATTTCTACACCACTCTGGTCCAGAATGCCATCACCTATCATTTGAATTACAAATTTTTATAGATTTATTTATTTATTTGAAAGTCATGATTATAGACAGAGAGGGAGAGACAGAGATCTTTCATCCTCTGGTTCCCTGCAATGGACAGGACTATGCTAAGCCAAAGTGAGGATCCAGGAGCTTCTTTAGTTTTCTCACGTGAGTAACAGGGCCCAAGAACTTGGGCCACCTTCCACTGCTTTTCCTGGGCTGTTAGCAGAGAGCTGAATCAGAAGTGAAGCAGTCGGGCCATGAAGTGTTACCCAAATGGATGCCAGTATTGCAGGTGGCAGCTTTAACCATTACACTTTTTTTTTGACAGGCAGAGTTAGACAGTGAGAGAGAGACAGAGAGAAAGATCTTCCTTCCGTTGGTTCACCCTCCTCCCCAAATGGTCGCTACAGCTGGTGCACCGTGCCAATCCAAAGCCAGGAGCCAGTTGCTTCTTCTTGGTCTCCCATGCAGGTGCAGGGCCCAAGCACTTGGGCCATCCTCCACTGCCTTCCCGGGTCACAGCAGAGAGCTGGACTGGTAGAGGAGCAACCGGGACAGAACCAGAGCCCCAACAGGGACTAGAACCCGGGGTGCCGGCGCTGCAGGGGAGGATTAGCCTAGTGAGCCGCGGTACTGGCTCTACCCAGTGCACTTTAACACCTGCCAAACAGAACAGTCCCAACTGAAATTTGAACTTGGATCGCTGGATTCAGAGTCCAGAGTGCTCACCATTACACCATGGAAAACACTTGTGTTGGATTACAATTTAACCTCATATCTGGCCTTCCTCTATCCACCTACAACCCAAGTGTTCTCTCTACACAACAGCCAGAATGACACCATTAAAAATATAAGTCAGATAATATTGATCTTCATTTTAATCAGAAGAAAAGCTGAAGTCTTTCAGTAGCCCTCAGAGTCTTACCCAGCGTTGACCTCTCTTTATTGCCCCAATTTATCTCCCACTGTCCCTTCTTTGTTTTCTGCTTTCAGCTGCACTGGGCTCTCCCTGAGGGCCTCTGCCACACCATGTCCTATTTGAAGTATGCTTTCCTCCCCTCCCTTATTGAAATGACTAAATATCCTGCCTTCTTTACATATTATTCATTGAAGACTACATGTCACCCAATTTTAAATTGAAAACCCATTTACAGTCCTCCTGATTTTTCTAATATGTTCTATTACCCATGGAACTAACCACTTATAATGCTGTTATTTTACTTGTTCATTGTCTTATTGTTGATTTACTTATTTATTTAAAATTTACATAAAAAACTCCTTTTTGTTTTATATATATATATATATATATATATATATATCGAAATGCCTAAAATAGAACTCACCATAAATACTCAATTCCATGATAACCACAGTTAAGAACACTGATGCTTCACCTTTGCTCACGGGTGTGTTGTAAACATTTTGAATCTCATTGTTTGTCTTCTACTTCTCCCTCTGTGCCTATTTCCATTTCCATTTGGAGCTTAAACATCCAGAATATTTTTATAACCCCCCTTTTATCTTAAGTAACTTTTCCTGCAGCATTAACTTTCTCTTGTACTTTGAAGTTATAATTCTTAAGAAAATTGACAAGAACTATCGACTGCATTTCTACATCCCACTCAAACCTCCACTTCCATTATTCCAATGCATTTATTAATATTTTTAATATATCTTAGAGGCAAAGAGACAGAAAGAGAGTGTCAGGGAGCTCCAATCATCTGGTTTATACTGCAGATGTCCAGTATGGCAAGGGCCAAACCTGAAAACGAGGACTACAGTCCAGGTTTCCATGTGGGCAGCAAGAATCCAATTACCTAAGCTATAACCATGGCCTCTCAGAGCCTACATTGGCAGAAATCTGAGTCAGGAGGCCGAATCTTGACTTGAATCTAAGCACTCTGATGTGGGCCACATACATCTTAACTGAAGTCTCAATAACAATTCTCCGGTTCATTTTCTGATACTGACTTGAACCATTTATTTCCATGACCACCTATATATGAATTCTCTTAAGTTTCCTTCTACTTCTCTCTGTTCCTGTTCAGGCTGTGTAAGCTTCATTATTAGTAGACACAGATCTGTCAGACTTCGTTACATTGTCATTTTTCTTTCTCTCCCTGGGCATATCATCAAATCCTCCCTTTTCAACAGTTACTATGAATTTCCATCACTAGCCCAGACCTTGCTTATGAATTTTGGGTCCACACCTTTCATATGCATTCACTAGGGAATCTAAAAATATGTTACATTAATATTTCACCTTTCCTGGCCGGCGCTGCGGCTCACTTGGCTAATCCTCTGCCTATGGCACCAGCACCCTGGATTCTGTCCTGGTTGCTCCTCTTCCAGTCCAGCTCTCTGCTGTGGTCTGGCAAGGCAGAGGAGGATAGCCCAAGTGCTTGTGTCCCTGCACCCGCATGGAAGACCTGGAGGAAGTAGCTGGTTCCTGGCTTCGGATTGGTACCATGCTGGCCGTAGTGGCCATTTGGGTGGTGAACCAATGGAAGGAAGATCTTTCTCTCTGTCTCTCTCTTTCACTGTCTAAACTCTCCCTGTCAGAAAAAAATATTTCACCTTTCTGGAACTCTATTCATTCTTCCACATTTCCTTTCAAATTGTACCATATCAGACTCATTTACTGTAATATGTAATCGTTGAGAACTGTCAATTTTCCATCGTTAAAAATCTTATGATACCATTCTATTTTTTCCTTACTATTATAGCTAGGGATATTAGTCCCTGCCATACTATACAACAGCTTGGGCTGTCATGCTCAAACCATACCCTTTCCCTGCAACAACAAATTCACTTTCCATTCACTAATCCAAACCCCTATTTCCATTCCACGCTCTCTTTCTGCGCTTTGTCCAAATCTCTCTTTCCATGCATTGCCCAAACCCTTTTCCAGTCCTCCTAGTGGACAATCACAAGTTCTGCAATTTTGCAAGGTAGAACCAGTGAGAGCTAGAAAAAGCCAATATGCCTGCAGATTGTGTCTCTTCAATGTCCTCTAGGATATTATAATGTCATTATCATAAAATTACCATATTCAACACCCCCACTCCTATCATAAACCCAGTGCCATGACACTTCTGAGATTCCAAAGTGGGCAAGAAAACTGGGCAGTACTCAAGTTCTTCCCTTTTTGAGTATTCAATTAAGCCTCTACCCATACACTGTCACCTTTGCTTCCAGGTTGTATAAAAGGAGACGTTGAACTTGCTAAAGGCAACTTGTTGTCTCTCAAGCTGCCTGCACCCATTCCTGATTGTGTACTTTTACTTTGAATAAATATTGTCTTTCTGTTTATTTATATCTATATCCTCTCCTTGAATTCCAACTCAAATGAAGACAAGAATCTGGAGCCACCTCACAAAAACAGCACTTTGTTTCTCTGACTATTATCTCTTGACTGCATATTTTTAGGTTCATATCATCAAAAGTCATTTTTATTCTGCAAAAAATGATATCAAAATCATCCAATTCTTATCATTGTATTCTTTGATGAAAGTACTTTAATGACTAGATAGGAATTTGCTCTCATTCTGCATCATCTACACCTCTTCCTACATGTTTGATCTTAGACAACTTTTGCGGTTCCTTGGTTGTAACAGATTTTCTCGTTCTCTTCTCTCATACTTAGGTGTTAATGATGCCTCTAATGGAATACATTTTCCTCAGCATATGAACTCTACTAGTACTCTCAAGCTACATTTTATTGATGTGACACATTTTCTTTGTTCAAACCATATGACAATAGAAAAGTTTCTTAATGTCAATTTCTTCATTTGGGAAATTAAAATAATCTAATTCCTCACTCAAACATTATTTAGAATATTGAATGATATAATGCTACAAGGAACCATCACCTGTGGTGTATATAGTAACATCTCTATACATACTGGCTGCTATTATTCTATTCATTTGTCCTTTTGAAATCATTGTTATTATTTTCTTTTTAAAATTTTCCTATAATTGATAAAAATTTTTCCTAAAATTTTAGCTTCAGATTCTGAAAACCAGTAGAGTTTAATGAGGTAAAATAATCTCTGCTGTTTTGATATACCAAATATTAACACTGCTGTTTCTCCCTAACATTCTCTAAATGTTAGGACTGTACAAATAAAGTCTTGTTTTTGCACTTTCATTCTCAAAATTATTTTTAAATTTTATACAAAATAAAAAAATCATAGCATAAAATGTAGTGAAAAAAGAACTAATTTATGTTCCTCAATTTTAAAATAATATAAATCTCTAAGTAGTATGTCATAAGTCACTCTAGACAAAGAAAAATTAACAAAACTGGAAAAGACTCAAGTGCATTTAATTTATATGGGACATATTGTGTGGTAAATAATGAATACTCAAAAATGTCCATTACTTATTCCTGGAATCTGTGAATGTCTTATCTTAATAGTAAAAGAGAGCCCACAGGATTGATTAAATTAAATAAAATGGAATGGGAAGATTATCCTGGATTACCTGAATGGGCCTTATATAATCACAAGAGTCCTTCAAAGATGTGGCAGAAGGGCCTCTTCTATAGCATCTGCAAAAACAAATCCTGCCCACTCCTTGGATTTGGTTCAATGAAACCATCTTTGGGTTTTTGACTTCTTAGACTACAGGATAGAAATTTTGTATTTTTCAAGCTACTAAATTTGTGATAGTTTGTTACCGTAGCAAAAGGGAATTTATTAAGGTGACAATCCCAGACAGTACATTGAGTGTGGATGTGAAACTGAAAAGGCGTAAAATCAATGTCATTATCAATTTAATTACTTTGGTGTATATATGGAGCTTGAATCTTTCTGATAAGCCTAAGATCACTACATAATATATACCTCTTAATTTTCTACCCTGCCTTCCCCCAAGGTACAATGAAGCTGAAGGTTTATAAAACAGTTCCCATCACTCAGCATTTAGGGCTGAAACTGATGTTGTTAATTTCCTGGCACTTTCCGACTGCCATGTGGGAATATAAAACAGGACTCCTGGCTGTAGAAAGCTCACAAGCAAAGAACTGCTCTTGGCATTTGGAAGCCTGACTGTTATACGTCAAGGCATAATTAAGAGGATATGGACAGGATACTGATAGCCTCCACAAAAGATTCCAATCTGTGTTTACTGATTGTAAGTCAATGAACTGGATGAGTTTAGGAACCCTCCATATATTTTTGTGTTGCTTACACACACATACAGAGACAAAGATCTTAGAACTATAACACAATATAGGGAGGGGATGCCCTCGTGACCAAGGACAAGAAAATAAAAGTTATCATTGACGGGTGAAATCAAACACACCAAAATAATTTGAAAGCTATCTTTATGACCTTTAGCTGTATGATAAATGGGAAAATTATTTAAAGATTAATAGAGTGTGTCTACTTACATTTATACTGAAGATGATGAGCTTCATATGGGAGGTAATGTTACCTTTATAAATGTAATATAAGATTCTAAATGCGTGATTTGTGAAAGCAACTTGTGACTTGGAAGAAGTCAGTGTGTCAGATGGGCAACATATGAAGGCCATTTTTTAAACCAGAAGTAAACCACATGGTTCTGTTCAAAATTAGTAATCTAAAGGGAACAATTAAATATTTATTCTTAATAAAATGAAACACAGTCTAATCAATCTGAAATTAAGACAGTCAAGGAAGATTAGCCAAACATACAATCAAGTACACTTTACGAGAATTATGAAAACACACTTTCAATATTCTAGCACAGTATTACACTTTTTACAAAATATCTCCCAGAAAGTAATTAAATTACCAACTACACAAATAATATATTAAGTATAAATTAACCTTTGTGTGGTTTATAAGTATATGGATCAATAATACACTCTTTAAGAAATAAAGAATTTTAACTCACAGTTGAATGATTTATTGATCCCCCACTTTTCTGATATTCAAAAAATATTATTTGAACTTCTATTATGTATGAGACGCAGCTCCAAGAACTGGGTATATAGCATTTACATTACAGTGCAGTTAACCTGAGAAGAAATACAAAATTAAACATATGCAAAATAAATGGTGATGAGTTTAATAGAGGAGAACAAAGCCATGTTAGTGTGGATATAAAGTTCCAGGGATAGGAGAGGCTGCCAAAGCTTTAAATGCAGTTTAAAAAATCTTTAATGACTGTGGTTTGGGGAGCTGTGAGGAATTTCAAGGTTAGACATCTATGCTTGATACTCATCAGTTAATAGATGCTCAGGCATAAATAATATCAGTCATATGGCTGAGATCACAAACGAATTGAGCAAAATGAAGAGACACCCAAAGCCTAATGACTGGGTTATCCCAGAGTTTACATTTCAGGGGAAAAGAAGAAACCAGAAAAAAGAATCGTAAAGAAGCAGAGAGACAGAGAGGAAATCAAGAAAGTGTGACATCCTAAAAGCTAAATTACAATACAAAGAATATCAATGAGAAAAATGTGTCATTTATGTGAAATGGTGCTGATTTGCTACAAAGGATGAAGTCTAGCCAATGGATTCACCAAAATACTGCTAATTGCAGTTCTTGAAAAGTTACTTTTTTTGGATAGTAGTGCAAAGACACAGCCAAATTGGAAAGGATTTATTAGAGGTTTAGAGAAACAATTTTGTATATTCATTTCTTTCTTTTTTGTTTTATTTTTTCTAACCCAGTATTGTGTTATCCCCCCAAGAAACCGTTTATTTAAGCTATACAAACTTCAGGCATTTCAGAAATAAAACTTTAGGAACATAGTGATTCTTCTCACTCTATCCTCCCTCCACTGGCACTCTCACCCTTCTTCCTCCTCTCTCTCTTATTATCATTTTTATTTTTTACTAAGATCTATTTTCAATTAGCTTTATATACATAAGATTAACCCTAGACTAAAAACAGAGTTCAGCAAATAGTATGAAAAGAGAAAAAAAAAGCTATTTCTCAGCAGTTGAGACAATGGCTGTCAGTCATCAGATCTCAAAGTGTCAATTTCACTTCTCTTGATTACCTTTTAGGTAATCTATTAATTACCACAGATCAGAGAGAACATATGGTATTTGTCTTTTGGAGACTGGCTTTTTCCACTAAGTATAATGTTGTCTAGTTGCATCCATTTTTTGCAAATTACAGGATTTCATTTTTTATCATTATGTAGCATTTCATGGTGTACATATCCCATAATTTCTTTATTCAGTCTTCAGTTGACGCTGGCATCTGGGTTGATTCCATATGTTTGCTATTATAAATTGAGCTCTAATATACAATGGGTCCAGATCACACTTTCATATCTGATTTCATTTTCTTTGAGTAAATTCCCAGTAGTGAGAGTGTTGGGTCATTTGGTAGTTCAATATTCAGATTTATGAGGTTTCTACATACTGTCTTTCACAGTACCTGTACCAGTTTACTTTCCCACTAACAGTGGGTTAGAGTAACTTTTTTGCCCATATCTTCGCTAGCATTTGTTGTTTGTTGATTTCTGTATGAAAGCCATTCTAAGAGGGCTGAGGTGAAACCTCATTGTGATTTTGATTTGCATTTCCCTGATGGTTAGTGATCCTGAGCACCTTTTCATGAGTCTGTTGGCCATTTCGATTTCCTCTTTTGAAAATTGCCTGTTCAAGTCCTTTGAACATTTTTAACTGAATTTTTTTTTATTGTTGTTGAGATCCTTAAGCTCTTTGTATATTCTTGACATTATTCCTTTATGAGTCTTTGAAATGAAATTAAACGATAAGTTTATATTGGTGCAAAAATGTGAAGTTAATTCATAGTTTTACGTAATAAACATTTCATGAATTTTTAAAGACCCCTAGAGTTAAACAAATATACTAAAGATAATACATAATTTTATATATATTTGTGGCATAACTCTTGACTGAACAACATTTTCACTTATTAATTACTAAGTTCAAGTTGAAGTAAACAAAATTGGGATCATTAAATTATGGTGCTGATATAAATGATTGAAAGGAAAATCACAAAGTAAAAGATACCTTCTATCCATGAATGCAAATAAATAACTCTATTTTGTTCAGAAAAGATGGAGACAATTAATATTTCTGTTATATCAAAGAACCTGCCAAATAATTCCTAGTAACTTTTAGTAAATCTTAGTAACTGTATGATTATGGCAGTTACACATTAAATAAATGCGGGGAGCAATGTTTAATTCTCATTTCTGGAAATCATCAGAAGATAAGCAGTTCTTTTAACTTTTTCTTTAAATCGAAGAGTTGAATAAAGTATTCTTGACCATGAAGTAATGAAATATTTGGCCACTACTCAGTCTGCTTTTAAGCTTTTTTTTTTTAGAGATTTATTTGTCAGGTAGAGAAAGAGAGAGAGAGAGGCAGAGGCAGAGAGAGACAGAGAGAGACAGAGATAAAGTCTTCCATCTGCTGGTTTACCCCCCAAATGGCCGCAACAGCTGGAGCTGGGCTGATCTGAAACCAGGTGTCTGGAGCTCCAGGTCTCCTATGCGAGTACAGAGGCCCAAGGACTTGGTCTGTCTTCTACTGCTTTCCCAGGCCATAGGAGAGAGCTGGATTGGAAGTGGAGCAGGCGGACTGGAACTGGTACCCAAATGGAATGCCAGCACTGCAGGTGGCAGCTTTACCTGCTATGCTACAACACTAGTCCTGCCTTGAAGCTTTCACATCAGTTTCTTCATGAGCTGTGTTTCACACCTATTACCTTGATATCTTTCTTCTTTGGCATAATTGCCACTTATGTAACCAGGGTGACAGGAGAAAATATGACTTGGTGGTCCTTCTTATTCTGTACAGTTTTTACTAAATAAATCAAGGTGTATGGATGCTACAGAAATGTTGAGTGCCTTGAAGTACAAAATTTTCTGAAAATGTTCAGATTCAATTTCATACTTAATTTATCTATATGACTCAACAAAAATCACTTAACCACACAAAAATACTTAACATTTCAAATTGGAAAATTACTGCACTAATATCATTAGTAAGAACTATCATCAACAACATGAAAAGCACTCAAATATTTCTAATCCAGAAAATTTTAATTACCTAGCCATGTTAAAAAGTAACAGAATCGTTTTCCCAGCTGCTTTTATATTGCTTATAAAATAAGCCCTTGAGTACAATGATAAGTTAAATGCTACTTTTGTATTCATGAAAAAGGAAGCAGTCTAAAAAGAGTGCAGCTGCCTCAATACTTTCAAGAAAACCTTTTATCTTTTGCATAATCACACACAGAGTCACTAGCATGCCTGTGGATACGTGCACCACCTCTCCCCTCCACAAACTTGGGAAAGAAGAGCAACTTTTATCCTATTCTACATTTTATTAAAATGCACCTCAGTATATCAGTTGTTAATAGATAAAATTGCAAAATAGAACTTTAAATAAAGTAAAATTATTATGTACTTACTATTTGTTATCACTTGAAATAGTCAAAAGATAGTAAGTTTATTTTAGATATAATGAACTGTATTTAATGTAGTATTTTTAAAGCCTCATTTTGTTTTGCTAATATTTTTACTGCACAAAAGTATTACGCTTATACTACAAATTTTCTTACAATAATTTGCCTTTCACACAGCTTCACAGCCAACTAGGAAGATGACAGTTTTCCTTAATTCCTCCTATATTTCATCTATAAAAACCCAGTAGGAAATTCATTTCTGGCATAGTACTCAGAGCCCCAAATGTGGTCAGTTCTCCTGCTAAATCAACATAAATGGACCCTAAATCATCTATGTCGTTTAAATATCCATCACACCTGTGACATCTTTCTTTGAAATCACTGTCTTTCTCCATGTGTCATTCTAATTCAGTCTTCATTGAAACCTCCTGGGTTTATCCTTATCCCTGCCTGTGAAGTCTTTTTCAAAGTTTCCTTTCATCAGAGGAACATATGAAAAACTTGTAAATCCAAATCAGACTTTACCTTTGCACTCCAGACACATATCTCAAAGCTTATTTGACATGTTCCCACTCATAAGATATCTCATGCTTAACACATTCAAAATTCTGAATTTCTATTTGCATTCAGCTTCTCCATTTATAAAATAGAATGCTTTTTAAGTTTCTCAGAATCCAAAACTCAGAGTTATCCTAAACTTTTCACTTTGGTTTTCTTCTAGATTTCCCCTGCCAATATGTACCATTAGTGAATCCTGTTGCTTTTACCTTCAAAATACATACAATATCCAATCATCCCTGCCTCCCTTTACTATTAGCGTGCCAATTCAAGCAACCATTGTATCTTACATGGATTGTTGTAACATTTTATTTTAGTTTTTAAATTTTTTTCTCATCCATGCGATTCTAAGAATATAATATTTCCTTCCTCTCTGCTTTCCTTCCCTTCCCTGAAACCCTCCCTCCCTCCTCTTCCTACCTTCCTTTCTTCTTTCCTTCCTCTCTCTCTGTCTCTCCTTCTCTCTCTCTCTCTCTCTCTCTCTCTCTCTCTCTCCCTCCCTTCCTCCCTCCCTCTCTCCCTCCCTCCCTCCTTCTCTGTCCTTCTCCACATTATAGTCAAGGGCTTAATGATCCACTAAATAAAGAATCAACAAAGTGTTCTAGCATTTTCTGAACTTTTAGTCCTGATTTTCAAGTTGTGCCTCCAAGGGATATTCTCAACACAGCAACTAGAATGACGCTCGGCAAAATCAGGGAATCTGTTGCTTGAAACTCTCCCAGAGCTTCCTCCTTTGGTGATTTCAGCCTTCTCTTCCTTACAAGCTATGTAATGTCCCAGAAGGTTTTGTCTATCTCAGAACACTGCACATCTCTTAATTTTCCAGCCCCATCTCTTAGGACTTCCTGATTTTTCATTCCATTCTAAGCACATGGTGTTTTTGCTAATTGGCAACCAAGCCAAGCATATGCTTCTGTCGGGACGTTTATACACGTATTTTTTCTTTGACTGGATCTTTCTCCTAGTCGTGATTCAGGAGACACTTTATTCAGCTCTCTGCCCAAATGTTGTCACACAAATGAGACTACTCTTTTTTTTTAAAGATTTATTTATATATTTGAAAAGCAGAGTACAGAGGGAGAGAGAGACAGAAATGAGAATATTCTTGAACATATTCTGTGACTCTTCACCAATCCCGATAGCATTTCCTATGTCATCCCCCTTGTACAGGTCTGTTTCATAATACTCATCACAATCTTTCAAAAAAAAAAAAAAAAACCTTTCTTTTCTGCTGTTATCCCTTAGATTATATCAGCCAACCTGGTATAAAGAAAAATCTCCTCCCCAAAATACTGTTTTTAGACTCTTTTGAGAAGATTTGATTCTACCAGAACAATATTACTAGTATCTGCAGATCTTCAACAGTTACTCATTTCCAGTTATTATCATTTACCTTCAAAAAGTTTCCTTATTGTCTCCCTTTCAACATACTGAAGCTAAATTTTACCTATTTGTTCTACTGACAGGAGTTTTCATTGTCATAATACTGATGGTTATTTCACTGTTTCTCTTACAGTATTTCTTAATTAATTCTCTTAGGCTTTCTCAAATTTCAAAAATAATGACTAATAATGCTTTCCTTAATTGTTTATATTGCTATTTAGAGTGAAATCATTATTGTATTTATATAGCTTCTTGTTGTTTTTTTTTTTTTTTTTTTTTTTTGACAGGCAGAGTTAGACAGTGAGAGACAGCCAGAGAGAAAGGTTCTCCTTTTCCATCCTTTTCCATTGGTTCACCCCCCAAATGGCCACCACAGCCGGCGTGCTGCGGCCAGAGTGCTGTACCGATCCAAAGCCAGATGGCAGGTGCTTCTTCATGGTCTCCCATGCAGGTGCAGGGTTCTAGCACTTGGGCCATCCTCCACTGCCTTTCCAGGCCACAGCAGATAGCTGGACTGGAAGAGGAGCAACGGGACAGAATCTGGCGCCCCAACCGGGACTAGAACCCGGGGTGCCGACGCCACAGGCAGAGGATCAGCAAAGTGAGCTGCAGTGCCTCTTGTTGGTCTAGAGTTTTTTTTTCCCCAGGTTTTCTGGAGCAATTCCTAAAAATAGTACATACACACATTCACACTCACATGCATAAAACGATTTTTTATATGAAAATTCCCTTATGCTTTCTAATTATAAAATGTTTCAAAATTTTCATCTACAATAAAGTTTGATAATCTTATATAATATAATAAGATGGTATAAATATTCTTGATGATTATATTACTTTTCTTTTACCAAATATACTTCCATTATTTAATAACTTTGTTTAAAGAAAATGTGTATCCACACGCAATGACTTCATTATCCAGTAACTAGCACAATGGAATAAAAATATAGAAAAATCAAATGAAATAATAGAAAATGCTATTTAAATTAAAACATAGCATAAACTTAGCATGATAGTTAAAGAGTGAATTTAATGAATAATGCATTACATGCAGTCAACATTAATTTAAAGTGTAGGTAACCACACAATGGTAGTCATTGATGTAAAAGATCTATAGAGGGAGAAATATGAATAGCTTTTATGGGCACATAAAGCACCAAAATAGAAGTAAATCAAAGATTAGATTTTTTCATCATATTTTATAATGTGATATAATAATATGTTTTATTATAGCAATCATTATAGTTTTCATTTTACTTAATATTGAGTCAAAACAGTGGCCCTTTATGGGAAAAATCAACTTTAATTTAACTCAGGTGAAT
Organism: Oryctolagus cuniculus; assembly: GCF_051225735.1. Lineage (NCBI taxonomy): Eukaryota > Metazoa > Chordata > Mammalia > Lagomorpha > Leporidae > Oryctolagus > Oryctolagus cuniculus. The sequence continues at coordinate 60,007,668 of NC_142874.1, read as the reverse complement.
GTTGGTCATTATTCACCATTCATTAATTCCTTATTATGGCACTGCCTTTCAATTGATGTAGGGCAGGCCTCTTTTCAAATAGAGACCACATGTTTTTGGAATGTCCAAAACTTAATGCTATGCTAAGGTAATAATTATAACAGCATTTATCAAAGTAGTTGTCTGCAAAAGAGCCATGTGCTCCTTCTCCTCTCCAGTTGTTAAAAATGGAAGGAGACTAGAAAATTAAAAGTAAAATTTCAAGGATGAAGGGACAGAACAAAATATTAATCTGTTTCCAGCTGATTTAATGTAACCACTTAGTCTTACTTTGAAGTGAGCAAAGAGCCTATCCTTAGGGAGAAAAGAATGAACATAAAGGAGCATTTTAAAAGTCTCTCATCTTCTGTGGAATATTTGTTTCTAAAATTGCCCATTCTTCTTAGTCTCAGAATTTAAAGACTTCCAACTAGGCTTTGAAACTGATATGTTCTTGAAGTTGTTAGAATCAAGTGGAAACATTCCATCCTTATTAAAGCAATTTTATTATGATAAACAATTACTATAAGTTGCTCTGAAACATCTATAATCAAATGTCTGCAAATGTATTTCATTTATTTACCTAAAATATTTCCCTGACATCATTTTTAAATTTAAGTAAAGCATTAGTAATTCATATAAAAACTTAACTCAATGCCAATGCTAAGATGCAATCTAATGTTTTATATGTGTAGAATATTAAGTAAACAAAAATCAGATTGAATAGTCAAATGGACTATCTCCTATCCCAGTTTAGAATGCAAGATTTTTTATCCTCAAACAATGATATATTTAGAAAATTTCTCTGCTCTCCAGTATTCATTAGAAAAGAAATCTATAGCACTTTTTAACTGAATCTAATTATCTGAATAAGTTATATGTTGGCTGTTGGCTTTACCACACATTTGTGACAGACAGAGTCAATGATAACTATTATATATTCTATCTTGAATTACTTTTAAAATTACATTTACATATAGCTTACAAATTCACAATTTAAATCTCTCTCTTGTTCATGCATTAGCTCTTGCTCTCTCACCCATCCCCCACACATATACACACAAATTTCCTCTTGTAAATGGAACTAAAGTAATCTAATTACCGTACGAGATTTAAGTAGATGTACTTTCTAGCAATTAAATTTTGAAAGTTCAATTATAAGTGTATGAAATATTCATTCTAATTTTCATCAAATATTGGCAAAGTTCTTTCATTTGAATGAAGCAACTATTCTAAAGAGTAGAGGAGGCAGTCAGGGAATGGCATGTGAGAAGGTAAACTGTCTTATAGCTTGCAGAGTTGGGCGAGATGAATGCTGAAATTAAATCAATAGACATCATCATAAACATTTAACTTAAGGAAGATGTTGGATCAGTATTAACACATCCTTTTAGTTTATGGAATAAGAATGAGAGAACTTCTGAAATATTTAAATTACATGAAGTTTGCTTTTGTATTATATTTTTGTTGTTTTTGTTTGTTTTTGTTTTTGCATAAGAAAAACAGTTGTCTTAAGTTGGTTCATCCAGATTTTTACATGTAAATATTTTATACTATAAATGTTGACATACATGCTTTCTCCCTTTATTAATTACACTCCTTTCTTCTTTTATTAAAATCTGTCTCTTATATGTCACTCATAGTAACAGAAGAGTAAAGTTAGTGTATGTCTCCATTTGACTCCAGTTTTTCGTTCACATATACTGCATAATATGAATAAACTTTAATTACACCTACTAATATGTAACAATAATAAATACCCATGTAAAAATGAAACACCCCCTAGCTCTTATTATATTTACCACGTTACTATCATTCCTGCTCCTTGAAAATGTTGAAACTAGCAAATTTTAGCTATTGTATACAAAGAAAGCTACAAATTTTATTCTATCTCTTTGTAAGAGGTCATCCTTCTTTAATGTTTCTGAGAATTTATTTTGTGCATTAATTGTGTCTGATTGTCTTTTCTTATTGCTTTTAAATAAGAATGGGAATGGGGAAATGAGAGTGCTTGATCCCGAAAATGATGTGAAAAGTATCAAATGCTTATTTAAAAAAATATTTAAAATCATTTGAAATGGAGAGTAAAAGAGAGAAGGAGAGCTACAGAGAGATATCTTTCATCTACTGGTTCATTACCCGAATGGGTACAACAGTCAGGGCTGAGCTGGGCCAAAGCCAATAGCTTTTTCCAGTTTTCCCATGTGGGTGCAGAGTCCCAACCACTTTGGGCCATCTTCTGCTGCTTTTCCCAGGCAACTATTAGTAAGACGGTTCAGAAATAGAGCAGCTGTGACTTGAACCAGGGTCATATGGGATGCTGGTGTCACAGCCAGTGGCTTAGCCAGCTACACCATGGTGCCAGTGCCTCCTACAGGTATTGCTGTGGCCTATCCTTTCTACCTGTGACCAAGTAATATAAGAGATAAGAACTCTTTCTCTCTATCACTTTGCCTTTCAAATAAATAAATGTGTTTAAAAGTTTTTAAACACACAGAGATAAAATCACCTTCAACTTTCTCATACAAACATTTAGAAAATTTATTTTTATTGTTTATTTTAAAATATATAATCATTTTGCTCTAGAGTCAGAAAAGACTTTAAAACTGTATGACTTCAGGAGCTGGTGTCATGGCATAGCAGGAAAAGCCCCCACATGTGATGGGGGCATTGGTTCAAGTCTCAGTTTCTCAGCTTCCAATCCAAATCCCTGCTAACTGCCTGGGAAAAGCAGCAAATGTTGGTGAAGGTGTTTGGGTGTCTGTCACCCATGTGGAAGACACAAATGAAGCTCTGGATTCCTGGCTGCTGACTTCTACCTGGTTCAGCAATGGATGATGAGGCCATCACCAGAGGAGAGAACTGCTAATGGAATATCCCTCTCTCTGTAACTCTTTCAAACAAATGAATAAATCTTAAAAAAAAAAAAAAAAAACAAAAACTATGATTTTTAGCCACTAATTTTAAACATGAAAGTGTTGTGGGAGTGCTGAGAAAGATAATTTTAAATTATGAGATGGAAGCCACACCTCCTCGCTTTGTGTCGTTATGTTCACCTACCTGTCAATCAGGGAACCCCTCCCCAGGAAGTACTTCCTCTTATCCAGGATGTGGGGGTGATGTCACATAAACACTTCCACTTTTCTAAAGCTCATAAAAAGCTAGGAAGAACAGAAGCTCTCTCTTCCTCATAGACTCAGTATGAGCAGAGCAGGGAAAGATAATTTCCTTTCCTTGGCCCACTTTCCCAAAATAAAGGCCTAATGAGCCTGTGTATTTTTCTCTTTGTAAATAAAGTTTATCACACTACATGTCATGTTTGGATCTGTACTTAAAATTCTTCTCTAAGTAAAAGGTGAGAGTCTGGAAAATTAATTTAGATCCAACCTAGCCCACAACAAAAGCACTGAAAAAATTTTAAAAGCAAAGAAAGCTAAAGCCATAATAGCTAAATACTTAGAGAAACTATAAATAAGAAAAAAAAGTATCCTAATTTTCTGCCTGTGTTCTTACATTAATTTTTAGACTTGTCTCTTTACCTTGATTTATCAGCTCCTTGACAACACACTTTGTCTTTGTCTAGGACTCCCACAGTGTCCAACTCAGCTTCGTTACACATGATCATTTAATATTTTCTGGTAAGTTTTAAGTGGATGCAGTAAAACGTAAGACTAAGATTCTGTTATTAGAATAGGGAGGAGACAGAAGAATAGAGCTATCTCTTCAATGGGAGTATTGGGGGAAGGTGAGAATTGGGCCATCATGACAGATTGGAAAGAAAATTTCTGTCCTAAAACCGGAACATTATATGCATTATTGGGAAATACAGACATTTTTCTTCTTACATCCCTAGTAAATGGAAACATCTCCATAAATGACACCCAGGTTTATTCATATGATACTGTTTTGTATAACAATGAAGGCAAATATAATAAATTTTCATAAGACCCCCTACTTGATCCTTATATATGATCTTCCCTTTTTCAACCCTCTACAAATACCTGCCTTCTTGATTTTCCATAATAGAAAAAATATTTAATTTAATTCATTATGACTAAGAAAAGGGAGACTAATGACTATTCACTAGTACTGTCCTCTGTATAGCCATTATTTCAGACTTGTTGAATACTATAAATGTTGATTTGTCATTTTGCATTTTTCCTGATAAATAGCAATGTCATTTTGCCTTAAATATTTAAAATGTCTAAATTATTTAGTGAGATTAATGGTTGTTTGAGGTTGAAGAGTTTCATAGGTTTCTCTAATGGCTCTACTGGTTGAAGCACACTTATGTTCTAAATATTCAAAAATTAGAGGATGACAGAAAATTCCAATGCCAATATTCTGATTAAAATTGGTGGGCAAAATAGCTTCTGCTTTGAGAATCATGCCTAAGTAATTAGTGGGAAAAAAATAGGTATTTTATATTCTTGGCTGGCTGTGATCCTCTGAAGCAAACGTACAGAACAAAATGTGTGATTGAATCAAATACTGAACGCATTAACTATCCTGTAACCTCAGTTTTCCTCTTTTAATCTATTTTTTCCTTTAACCCAGATAGAATTTCTCAATATGTTGATTTTCATTCATAAATAGCAACAATTTTCCCCATATTGCTTTTATGTTACATTTAAAACCCTGAAGTAAATATCATTAACTGTGGTTTTGATTATTAGTCTCAGGCCATCATTATAATAAAAGATTTCCATAGAATTTTCTCCTTATGTGTAAAATAACTACTCCTGTTCTCAATAAGAAAATCTTTTCAGAATCCTTTAAGTGTAATGATTTATCTTAAACAAGACAAGCCAGCAAAGGAAAAGTTTCAGGTAATAACGCTTTGTAGCTAAATGTCAAGCTTAAAATTAATTTTTCTATGTTTATATTTAAAAAAGACTTAAGGGATTTATATTTAAGTAAGAGTTGTATTTCTGTTTAAAGTATTGAAGTCTATAAAAACAAAGCACATGTAAACAGCATAGGATATAAAAACAGAATAATATAACTGCTTTCAATTTTATCTAATAAAAATAGGTCAAATAAAATGGAAATTTAACAATTTTGAAATTATTACCTGAATAACTTTGCTACACTAAGGTAAACACATGTGTTACATATGTTTATATGTGCTATTCTAAGTATTGCATTCTCTGTGTTTTCATTCAAAATGCAAAAATATAAAGTTTATAATTTAAATATTAACTTTAAAAATATTTGCAACTACTGTCTCATTTAAAAGAAATAAATGAGTCTTTAAATTTAAGTCCTTCCACGGTTGTTAGAAGGGGATCTTTGAATCCAAAGTTCTTTCACAAAAAATACAACAACAACAACAACAAAAACCATTTCTGTTTAGGCCTCTGATATTTTAAGTATCACCTTCCTGGAGGACAGAATAAAAAAAAATCCATTGAAATACCAGACTCTGAAAGCTAAATAGAAAAGTTTCATGGAATTTGTTGCTCAAACAAAGGCACATACCAAAATAAATATCAAGCAAACAGTCAAACATCCTGAAAGACTGACAGTAAACAAATATATGAACTTATTTGGCAGGAAATGGCAGATTCCTCAGCTGAATAAATAAATTATTCTAAAGGACTCAACTGTTGTTGAATGGAAATTAGAAAAAGGTGAAGACAACATGTCATTCTAGGTAGTCCAGTCAAACTGAGTGCTCAAACTTAGGCTTTTAACAAATAACTAAATTTATGTCTCTATTTTAGTAATAAAAAAAAAAAAAGATAGAGGTGTAAATACAATTCTGACTCTTTTATTCTTGTCCTCTTGATCTCAACACAAAAAGCAATCAAAGTTGGCTGTGATATCTGTGAAAACAAAAATGTGTTAATAGTGCTCTATTAATGTCACGTCTCAGAGTAGGACTTCCTATGTTGGGAACCTCATTTTTTGGGGAGTTGTCTTTGCAGGGATTGAGTTGGATTGACTTTTGTTTTCTTCAGACACATCTTCCACACACTATTTGCTCCATCCTCCAAGCCAGAGCTCAGAGTGCAGTCTTCCTGCTGTCTTACACGAGAGAGGCACTGCCTCCATTTGTTCTTGCTGCCAATGCTATTACCTGAGTAGCAGCAGAGAGATTTCCTTTGGCTTACGTGCTCTCAAAGTACCCTCAGCGTGATCAGACTGTGTGTATCTTCATGTTTGTGCAACTAATTTTTGGTTGAATTTCTTTTTGCTAAAGATAAGTTTGTAATTCTTACATATTAATAGATTTCCATATCTGAGAAATTCTACCTAGAATAAAATTAATTATAATTGATCCATTGCCAAAACCTAGTGGTATTTCAATATTAATATATTTGAAATTCTCGTTTCCAAATTGAACTAATAATGAATATGCCTGTTCCACTGCAATTCTACATTGCTATTTGCATTTCTTTTTCTCACCTTCTAAAAGTAAGATGAGAAATAGAAGTCAAAGAGTTTATACTTTAGTAAAAACATAGGTGAAAATATCATTCTTAATTAGTAAATCATGAATATTTTCAGAGAAGACATGTAACAGCTTCTATCATGTGCGTCTAAAGTTTTAAAGTTAGTTGTTAAGTTAATGGACTGTTAAGAGGCATATTTTAAGAAGCTAGGGAGAATAGGAAATGGAAGAACAAAACAGTACTTCAAAAGGATCCATTTGAGTGGAAACCTAGAATGATTATATTAAATACTTCCTCTTGGGGTTTCCCAAGCATATGCTCCAGAATTCTAAATTACTTACACTCCACAGAATGAAACTAGCTTATTAAACAGAGCCATTCTAAAGATAAATGCTAGAATAGATACATTTGTCTTATGGCAGATTCTCCTCTGATCAATAATTATAAAATCTTCATCATGTTCTTGCAGAAATCATTAATACTGAATATTTTAGAATCTAAATAGTCCTTAGGAATCCTTGAACCACTCCTGAGAGTACATTCCAGAGTATTTGTTCTGCAAAATATTTTTAAAGACATAGGTTATATGGACAAATCAATTTGGGAATTTCTGCAAATGATATTTATCTCATGATTATAAAGTATATTTGTAAAATTAAATCATAAATTTACAGATAAGAGACAAAAATGGTGTTTAAGAAAATATATTCCAAAGAAAATAATCTGCACTTATGGTCCCTAACAACAGGTTCATTTGTTTTAAAGACTTTTTTTCCATTACTTTACTCAATGAGTACTAACTTCAAAGTCAGGATAGCTAGAAATATCATATTCAAGGAGTTTGTTGCCACGTGTTAAAATACTGAAGGCTGCAGATAATTTACCTTAAAAAATGTAAATGAGTAAAGTAAAATTGAGCTTTTCCCTTCAATAACAGTCATACATTTTAATTCCTATATTATGTCTTAAGTTGAAAAGAATGGGATGAAGTTTCATCTGACTTGTAAATTATTCATAAATTTCCAACCACTCACTGGCATGGCTGGGGGCTGGCAGAAGTTTTTGTATCACAGAACATTGACAATCAATCCCATGTTACTGAAAAGATAAAATTGGGATCCTCTGATCATAACATCTCTTTCAATAGTCTGCATTTCAATCATATTTCATAAGAAGATGCTTAGCATACTTGCTTCTTAGAAATGTGTATAGAAAGTGAGCATTGCTCCTGACAAAAACTGCAAGAAATATTATTTCTGAAAGTAAAAAACCACAGAAGTCAAATGGATAAAACCTTATCCAAAAAAATCCTTTTTTTAAAGGGGATGGTTACAAAATTTTAACTTATCTTTACAATTAGAAATGTTGCTCAGTGGTGAACATTTTCTTTGTGTTTCCACAGTCCCCAAGCAGACAACACCGGATTTATAAAAGATCCTTTTACAATTCTTCCTCAGAGTTGTTTGCTAAAATATTGTGTTATTACCTGTACCATTATCTGTTAGTCACCAGCATTTCTATAAACTCTCCTAAATGTGAAAAAGTACATATCTGGCTTTAAAATCAATGTATCATTTGTTTTAATCACAAAAGAAAAAGTTCTATACTTTAGAATTTAATGACTTTTTGATCCATGTAAATGGAGAGTGTAACATCCTTTTATGACATTCACTCAGACACACACACACACACACACACACAACACCACTATTCTATAAAACATGGAATCCTTTGTTTTAGTTATATGCATGTGTGTAAATGTGTATACGTGCACATGTAGTATGTGTTTGCACAAATATCTCTGTGTGTATGGATGTGGATATTCTATTTTCCTAGTTACAGTTTAAGCCAGACTCAGAATCTTTTAGTGGTAATTAGCTTATTCAAGTAGAATTTGAGGACCAAACTCTGATCTATCATTTATTTATATGGTTAGAGTTAGGTTTAGATGGCTACCATCAAAACATGCTTCCAGGGCCTGCGCCGCAGCTCACTAGGCTAATCATCCACCTGCGACGCTGGCTCCCTGGGTTCTAGTCCTGGTTAGGGCGCCGGTTCTGTCCCAGTTGCTCCTCTTCCAGTCCAGCTCTCTGCTGTGGCCTGGGAAGGCAGTGGAGGATGGCCCAAGTGCTTGTGCCCTGCACCTGCATGGGAGACCAGGAGGAAGCACCTGGCTCCTGGCTTCGGATTGGCGCAGCGCGCTGGCGGTTGTGGCCATTTGAGGGGTGAACCAACGGAAGGAAGATCTTTCTCTCTGTCTCTCTCTTTGTCTAACTCTGCCTGTCAAAAAACAAACAAACAAAAAAAAAAAACACGCTTCCAAATAGATGGTCAAAACATTTGTTGAATAAATGAGCAAGTAATAATATCAAGCAGTTGTTTCTGTTTTCATCTAAATAAATAGAAACAAAGGGACAAAATAGCATCAAGAAATTATCATCCTTTTTCCACTAATTTATTCCTCACTACAAAATTAAAAAGTAATAAAATTAACACTATTTATTAATTAATATTGAAATCCACAGGAATGGATTGCTAATGCCAAAAAATCATCTAGACATATTTTACCAATATTTGCTAAATTGAGATAATTCAATTTTCAGTAATCCTTTAGAAATCATTTCCTTTTTACAACATAAACATTTTAAAAAGAAATTTCAAAGTGTATAATAATAAAAGTAACAATTATTATATATTTGATATATTCAAAATACTTTTTTCAAATGTTTCATGAACAAAAACCAAGACTTTTTAAGCAATACATATCACAATTATAAGTCTGTAGAATAGCTTCACCACTGCATGAATCATTTTTCTTTCTAGTTAATCTAATTTTATCTGTTGAGTTTTTAATATATTTGCATGGTTTAAAAGTGAAAGTCAAATTTTGGAAGTTATTTCAAAGAGGTTTCATTTTCATCTCTAGTCCTTCCTCTCATTCTCACCCAACTTCTTGATTAAAAGATACAAATAGTCTTGAATTTCTACTTTCCTTTGTTCTTTTTAAGTACATTCACTTGTAATTGACATATAATAATTGCTCCAGGGAAAATCAAAAAGCTCAGGAAAAATTTTTAAGAATATGAATTGAATATGAATTTTAAAATAAATTTAATTAGGTGTAAAATTTTTGAAATTAATTTTCCATAAACTTTTTGGGGTGTCCTGGTGTACATTCATTGGATACAGGATGATCTTGTGGTATATGTTGCAGAAAGAATGAATCAGTACAGAGAATATATCCATCCGATCATGTGCCTATCATTTCTTTTTTTTTACGAGAACATCTAAAATCTACTATTTTAGTAATTATGAAAAATACAATTCATCATTAACTATTATCTCCATCTGTGCCATAGAGCACTGGAACTTATACTTCCACTGTTGTAGAAATTTTGCATTTTGACTGACATTCTACTCCCACAATCCGCATCAACTGGAAACCAATTTCAACTCCTATCTCCACCAATTCTACCTTTTTAGGTTCTACATAGAGGTGAGATTATTCAGTATTTGTCTTTGTGTGACTAGCTTATATCACTTACTATATTATAATATCCTCCAGATTCAATCATGTTGTTGCAATTGATAACATTTCCTTCTTTCTGAAGCTCAATAGTATTCCTTGGTATATATACCACATTTTCATAATTTATTCCTTCACTGTTGTGCACTTTGGTTGTTTCCATACCTGAGCAATCAAGCATACTAATGCAACAAATGTGAGAGTGCTGACATCTCTTCAACATACTAATTTCAATTCCTTTAATCATATACATACCCAGTAGAGGGATTGCTGGGTCTTTTTTTTTTAAATTTTTTTTTATTTATTTGACAGATAGAGTTAGACACTGAGAGAGAGACAGAGAGAAAGGTCTTCCTTCCATTGGTTCACCCCCCAAATGGCTGCTATGGCCAGAGCTACGCCAATCAGAAGCTAGGAGCCAGGTGCTTCCTCCTGGTCTTCCACGTGTGTGCAGGTGCCCAAGCACTTGGGCCATCCTCCACTGCCTCCCCGGGCCACAGCAGTGCTGGATTGGAAGAGGAGCAGCGGGACTAGAACCCAGCGCCCATATGGGATGCCGGCACTGCAGGCTGAGGATTAGCCAAGTGAGCCATGGTGCCGGCCCCAGATTATTGGTTCTTATGGTAGATTTAATTTTAGCTTTTGAGGAACATGCACAGCGTGTTACAAAATATACTAATGTGTGGTCCCAGTATTGATGTGCAAGAGTTCCTTTTATCAACGTCTGCAGTAAAACTTACTTCTCAAGTTTTATGATGAAAGACATTCTGACAGGTGTGAGGTGCCAGTTCACTGTAGCTTTGATTTACATATTCCTAATTACAATGATGGTGAGTATTTTTTCATGTGTTTGTTGCTCATTTCTATGTTTTATTTTGAAAAACAATGACTATTTGAGTAGTCTATTTTTTATCAGGTTATATTCTTGTTTTGAATTGTTTGAGTTTCTTATATATTTTGTATATTACTGGCTACCAAATGCATAATTTGTGAATATTTTCTATCAAAGTATGTTTTATCTCTTTACTTTGTTGTAATCCCTTTGTTCAGTGTGTTTTTTTTTTTTTCTCTCTGCTTTGGAGTTAAATCTAAGAAATCATTGCCTAGATCCATGGTGTGAATTCCATGGATAGTGTCCAAATCAACTCTGTACCTTATGTTTTCTTTTAGGAATTTTAGTTTAAGGTTTTTCATTCAAGTCTATAATCCATTTTGATTTTTATGTAAGGTGATTTTGTATATAAGGAAAAATTTCAACTTCATTCTTCTACATGTTAATAGTCAGCTTTTCCAACACCTTTTATGAAAGTTATTTTCTTTCTTCATCAAATGTTCTTGGCACTTCTGTCAATAATTGATTGGTCCTAAATCCATAGGTTTGTTATGGATTCTCTATTCTGTTCCATTTGCTCTAATAAACCTTGTAATGCCTTTGCCCAGCTCTTTTGATTAGCATGTAGAGATGAGCTTTATAATCTATTTTGAAATCAGATAGTGTGATATTTACTGCTTTGTTCTTTTCACTAAAAAGCACTTTGGCTAGTCAGAGACTTTTGTGATTGCATATGGTTTTTAAGATTGTTTTCTCTGTGACAAATGATGTTGAAATTTTCAAAGGAATTCCACTGAAAAGGTAGATTACCTTGGGTAAATTGGGTGTTTTAACAATAACTGCTCTTCATTCTTATAAACACAAGATGTCTTTCTGTTCATTTTTGTTGTCTCCAGTGTATTTCATCAATGTTTTATAATTTTCAATATAAGATGGCTCATTCCATCAATTACATTACTTATTCATCTTATTAATGTTATTGTCAGTTGGATTGTTTCGTTATTTTCTTTATCAGATACTCCATAGAAACATTAATGATTTTGAATATTTTACAAAAATTAATCAGTTCTATTTATCAGTTCTAATGTTTTTTTATGGTGTCATTGTATTTGCTACATATAAAATCATCTTGTCAAGAGAGACAATATAATGTCCCTGTATGAATGTCTTTTATTTCTTTCCCTTGTGTTATTGTTCTAGCTACTAAACACTGATACAACATTTTAAAGAAATAGTGAGAATGGACTTCCTTTTCTTGTTGCTGATCTTAAAGGAAAATTTTACACTGTTCACTGTGAGTGTGATATTGCTGTGGGATCATCAAGCTTGGCTTTTATGTGTTGAGCATCATTCCTTTCATATTTAATTAGTTGAAATGGAAGATGTTGCATTTTGTCAACTGCTTTTTCTCCATTGATTGAGGTGACCAAATATATATTTTTTCTTCATTGTATTAATGTAATTAATCATATATATTGATTTGTGTATGTTGAATCATTCCCGCATCCCACTCCATCATGATAAATGAACACTTTAAATGTGTGATTTAATATGATTTGCCAATATTTACTGAAGATTTATACATCTAAGTTTATCCAGGATGTTGAACTGCAATTTTCTGTTCATATAGAGTTTTTGTCTGACTTTGGTACCATCTTGATAGGCCTCAAAAATTAGTATGAAAGTATTCTTGCCTTAACAATTTTTTGGGGTCTGAGAAGAATTGATGCAACTCCTTTAAATGATTGGTAGAATTAGTTGTGAAGCTATCTGGTCCTTTTATGGGAGATTTTTTTAACCAATTCAAAAATTTCCAATTTTGTTAATGTGTTCAGGCTTTTTATTTATTCTTATTGTAGTCTTGGTGGGTTATCTATTTCTAATATGTATATTACTACTGATGTCACAGACATGCAAAGGGTTGTAAGAGAACACTATATAGTAAGGATATGGCATGACAGTTATACAACAAAAAAAACTGGATAAACTAGAAAAATTGAAAGCATTTCAAAGAATATTATTCAGTAAATGAAAATTTACTAGTATTGTATTGGTATGAAAGTAGCATTTCCAAATTGTCTTCCAACAGTTTACTTTGCTAAGTCCTTTAGAAATAAATTTCTCATTGATAGTTTATAGAAATATATGACATAAAGGCAAATATAATTATTTACAGAAAGTAATTTTATTGTATTTTTATTATTTTATAAAATAAGTAAATATTAAAAATCCTTAAAATTCTGATTTGCAATGATGTCTAATCTTTTTTAGAAATTAACAAGTTCATCTGATTAAAAGAAAACATCTCAGATCAGAAGGCACACAATAAACTTGAAGGCATTTTCTATTCCTCTTATTTCTTACAAAGCTGTTTTGACATTTGGAGAATAATCTTAGCAAGAAAAAAGCATAGTATTTTAATAAAGATAGTGCTTGGTACCTATCCAAGTCATTATACAAGTAGTTTTAGACCTTTTGGTAGTGGATTTAAGCATTTATGTATGAGGCATTTATTCTGAAATAACTAAAAGATACCCATTTCATTGTACAGGAATCAGAGTTTATTGCAGAAAAGCTTGAGTAGGACTCTTGTGACTGTACCAAAGCAAAACAAGAATACAATACATGAAGGACATTTCTCTGAAGATTCAAAAAGAGTAGCTTGATAAAATTACTTAAAGACATTTTTTGCTTAGAACCTGTTAAATGCTATTTAATATTTCCTGAACACATTTTATGAAAAGTGCTTTTAAAAGAAAATTCTCAGTGCTTTAATATTTTTAAAATTCTTTAGAACATATTACTATAGAATATAGCTTTTGTAAATATGTCAAAGCCTACTCAAAGAAAGTGCATTTGGAAATGTCACAGCTATATTTTCAGTTCGATTGTTTACCTTTTTAAAATATATAGCTAGTTTCATAACTAAAAATACAATCCATTTTAATCTGAATACCTAGTCCCAAAGGGAATATATAAAGAATACATTTGATATGTGTAACATGTTGAATATGAAGCATTGAATATATGTATTACACTGAATAATGATATTTTATTCTGGGGTTAGTGTTATGGCACAGTGGGTTGAGCCAGTACTTGCTATGCCACCAACACATATCACAAGTCTGATTCAAGTCCCAGCTGTACCTCTTCTCAATCAGTTTCCTGCTAACATGGCTTGGAAAGCAGTAAAAGATGGCTCAAGTTCACGGTTATCTGACACCCATGAGGAAGAACAGGATGGTTTCATTCAGTATGGCTCAGTCATGGCAGTGGCCACTGGGGCAATGAACTAGTGGATGGAAGATTCCCTCTCGCTCTCTCTCCTCTTTCTCTCCTCTCTCTATCTCTCAGTTGCCTTTCAAATAAGTGGACAGATATTTAAGAAAAATATATGTTGTATTATCCAATATATCTGAAATATTGCCATTTAAATATATGATCAGTGTAAAGTTGTATGAAGATATTTATTTTTCATCCTAAGCTTTAGGAATCTAATGTTTATTTTTACATTTAAAGCAGTTCTTTGATGACTCAGCATTTCATATAACTGTTAGTCACTTGTAGCTACGGGCTACCAGATTCACAGTGCAGCCAAGCTTTGCTTCAGGCAGCTATCCATCATAATCACACTTTTGCAATTGAATATTACAGCTTTTCATACCATCATATTCATTTTTTTACCTAAATTTTTTTAAAAAGATGATGATTTCATAAAGCTTTCTTGAAGGTTATTTTGAAATCTAATTGACTTTATTATGATATAACTTATATAAAATAAAATAACCCATGCTAGCCATACAGTTCTATGTATAGGATACTGCCTATACATGTGCTCAGAGGAGCACATGCCCCTGGAATAAGACGTAGCTGCAGTTCTTTCTCTGCCTACGCAGGCAGGGTGAGGGCACACCCTCCCAATGGAATGCAGAAGCAAAAGGCATCAGGGTGTATGTAACTATATTGTTTCTCCTACTGCATGATAGGAATCAGCTTGCTGTCCCCTACCCCTTCCCCCTCCCCCACCCCATCCCTAGTACATAGGGTTTGGTTTTCCCTGTTCATATGGTGGACTTTGGTTAATGTATTGCTCTGCCTATGTGCTTGCTAGCTTCTAGAATTCCTTGTAATAAAAATTGATGACCGAGAGCTCTCTGGTGGCATGCTCTTCTGATGGAGGCTCCCGTGTCCCCTGTCCTCATTTGAAAAACCCCACAGTTCTATGAGATTTGACTGATACATAGAAGCATGGAACTACCACTACAATCAAATGCAGAAAATTTCCACCAACTCAAACATTATTTTATGTATCTTTTTTAAAGATTTATTTATTTATTTGAAAGAGTTACACAGAGAGAGGAGAGGCAGAGAGAGAGTGAGAGGTCTTCCATCTGCTGGTTCACTCCCCAATTGGTTGTGATTGCTGGAGCTGCACCAATCCGAAGCCAGGAGCCAGGAGATTCTTCCTGGTCTCCCACGTGGGTGCAGGGGCCCAAGCACTTGGGCCATCTTCTACTGCTTTACCAGGCCATAACATAGAGCTGGATTGGAAGCAAGGCAGCCGGGTTTCTAACCAGCACCCATATGGGATGCCGGTGCTTCAGGCCAGGGCATTAACCTGCTGTGCCACAGTGCCGGCCCCTATTTTATGTCATCGCACCCTCCTGCTCTCTGAGTGCCAATCTATTCCTGCATTTTTTTCTGTCACTTGAGATTAATGTTGGGACAGGAGTTTGACCTAGTGGTTAAATTTTAGTTAAGCTCTCATGTGCCGAATGGGATTACCTGGATTTAATACAGTGCTCTGGCCCTTGACTCCAACTTCCTCTACTTTAGACCCTAGGAGATGGTAGGTGATGCTTCAAATCGTTTGGTTCCTGCTATCTGTGTGGAAACTGGCATCCCATATTGGTGAGTAGGTTCCAGCCCTGAACTTCCAATCCAGTTCCCAGCTAATGTGCCTGTGAAGACAGCAAAAAATGTCTGAGTACATGTGCTGTTGCCCCTGTCTGGGAGATCCAGAGGAGTTTTGGGATCGTGGCTTCAGCCTGGGCCATTATTGACTGTTGTGACCATTTAGGAAGTGAGCCAGCTGATAGAAGATTCTCTCTTTCTCTCATTGTTTCTTTCTCTGTATCTGGCCTGCCACATAATACTGCCTGCCACATAAATGCATAATGCATATTTTTTTTAAATAACATACTTGAAATTTCCAGGCATAGTTGTTAATTTTTCTGTTTTCTTATATCAAAAATTCATTTTTACATTTTATTAGTCCATACTCATTTAGAATATTTTATGACTCTTGAAAAACAAATTCACTTTATTATATGTCCTTCCTCATTTCTTTTTTTTTTATTTTTTTTATTTGACAGGTAGAGATATAGATAGTGAGAGAGTAAGACAGTAAGTCTTCTTTCCATTAGTTCACTCCCCAAATTGACAATACGGCTGGCGCTGTGCCGATCCGAAGCCAGGAGCCAGTTGCTTCCTCCTGGTCTCCCATGTGGGTGCAAGGGCCCAAGCACCTGGGCCATCCTCCAATGCCCTCTGGGGCCACAGCAGAGAGCTGGACTGGAAGAGGAGCAACCGGGACTAGAACCTGGCTCCCATATGGGATGCCGGCACCACAGGCGGAGGATTAACCAAGTGAGCCATGGTGCCAGCCCCCCTCATTTCTAATATACTTACATTCTATACCACCTGATATTGGTATTGCCATTCATGTTCTTAATTATTAGATTGTGTATGGTACATTGACTTCATTCATCTCATTTTAACATAATTATACTCAATATTTAAAATAATTTTCATATAGATGACATGTAATTGGCTTTTACTTTCATACATTGTTAATTGGGGTATTTCCATAATTCATAAGCTATTTCAATACATTTGGGTTTTGTAGACAACTTTGTTATTTGTATTCAATTTGTCATATTTGTTCTTTGTTTTTTCTTTTAAATTAATTGAATGTTTCTTTACTCAGTTTTATTTCTAGTATTGACTTTGCCACACTCCTGTTTTATTTTTATTGTTGGTACAGAATTTTCAAAATCATTGATCATATTCAAGTTATATTTAATGCTTGATATATAATACAAAAATATACATGATGTGTAAATTTTATAACTTTCATTTCTTCCTTCACTCTTTTTTGGTCATAAATTTTACTTCTATGTATCCAAGGAACCCTAAAATGCAGCTATTTTATTTTGTTTTTAATAATCATCTTTTCAAAAAGTAAAAAAGAGAAAAATTACTCATTACTTACAATAGATTTGTTTCTATGTGGTATCAGTTTTCTACAGTCAGCATAGAACTTCCTTGAATTTTCTTTCTGATGCATGCTACTAGCTCTGAATTCTCTCAGTTCTGATTTGGTTGAGTAAGTATTCAACTTTTTATGGGAGATATTTTGCAGAATGTAAAAGTTTTATGCTATCCTCCAGATACTTTAGATTATTCCACTCTATTTTGTTTTTGTTTTTGTTTGTTTCTGATGTCAATTGGTACTGCTTCTTACTATCATGCTATGTTTGTTCTGCTAGGTATTTACAGTGATTATCCATACAAAGGGAAAGGGCATTCAGTAGATTGACAGGATTTGCTCATTGTTTTCCAAATTCTTTTTCATTCTTCACTTTGCTCTTCTCTTCTGCAACATCAATTGCACATAAATTGGACTGCTTGTTACCGGAGTAACTCATGTAAGATTAATTTGTTTTGTTAAAAACAGTTTGGTGCTTTGGTATAGATTTTGCTTTGGACTAAATCTTGTTCTCTCCCTTCCATTATATTTGTCAAAGCCCTATCCCAGTGCACTGAGGAGTGTTGCTCTATAGGAAGTCACCAGAGAGCTCTCTCCTGTGCATGCATGGAGGAAAGGCCCTGAGAGAACACAGTGGAAAGGCAGCTGCCCTTAGACAGGAAGATAACTTTCACTAGAACCCAAACATGCGGATATCCTGATCTAAGAGTTCCAGCCTCCATAACTCTAAGAAAAGAAATTCTGTGGTTTGTGATACTTAGTCAATGGTATTTTGTTAATATAGTGTGAGCTAATACAGGTATTTTTTATTGATATTTATACAAATTTATTCATTATGGAACCTCTGGTGTTTGATCAGCCGTTGCTTTACCTACTGGGTATTCCAATATAGAAATATATTTTTAATCTTTAGATGTCTCACTTCGTTGTTCTTTATCTTCAATTTGGTTTTTCTATTATGATTTTTTGTATTTTTTTTAAAAAACTTGCAAAATGCAGTGATTAGTGGTATGTTTATTTTGCTGAGCTAACTGATATTTCCCAGGATTTCCTTTCCTGTAAGTTTCCAGCTAAGTTAGCCAACGAGAAACTGTCCTGTAGGGGAGTGGAAGGTGGAGGTCTACCAAAAGCCTTTCTGTAGCTCCTAAACAGTATTGCTGTCTCACCTAACTGGTATAAAGGGACTTTCAGGCCAGCAACCACTTCACCTTCCCTGGGCTCCTCCTTCAGTTACTCTGGGATTATTAGCTTCTTAGTTGTGTATTTAGTTCTGTGATGAAAGTTACCTGCTTTTTCAGGACCTTTGCCATCACAATTGATGCCGCCTCAGCACAACTGATTTGCTAAGCTTGAACAACATCTAAAGCACCAGAAAGCAAGACAGCTATCTTAGAGAGATTGCTTATTCATTCAGTTTCCTTTTTTATTTTTTTAACTTTTATTTAGTAAATATAAATTTTCAATGTACAGTTTATGGATTACAATGGCATCCCCCCCATAACTTCCCTCCCACTCGCACCCCTCCCATCTCCCGCTCCCTCTCCCATTCCATTCACATCAAGATTCATTTTCAATTCTCTTTATATACACAAGATCAATTTAGTATATATTAAGTAAAGATTTCATCAGTTTGCACCCACACAGAAACACAAAGTGTAAAATACTGTTTCAGTACTAGTTATAGCATTAACTCACATTGGACAACACATTAAGGACAGATCCCACATGAGAAGTAAGTGCACAGTGACTCCTGTTGTTGACTTAACAATTTGACACTCTTGTTTATGGCATCAGTAATCTCCCTAGGCTCTAGTCATGAGTTTCCAAGGCTATGGAAGCCTTTTGAGTTCGCCATCTTTGATCTAATTCAGACAGGGTCATAGTCAAAGTAGAAGTTCTCTCCTCCCTTCAGAGAAAGGTACCTCCTTCTCTGATGGCCCCGTTCTTTCCACTGGGATCTCACTCACAGAGATCTTTCATTTAGGTGGTTTGTTGTTGTTGTGTGTGTGTTTTTTTTTTTTTTTTTTTTTTTTTTTTTTTTTTTTTTTTTTGCCAGAGTGTCTTGGCTTTGCATGCCTAAAATACTCTCATGGGCTCTTCAGCCAGATCCGAATGCCTTAAGGGCTGATTATGAAGCCAGAGTGCTGTTTAGAACATCTGCCATTCTATGAGTCTGCTGTGTATCTCGCTTCCCATGTTGGATCATTATCTCCCTTTTTTATTCTATCAGTTAGTATTTTCAGATGCTAGTCTTGTTTGTGTGATCCCTTTGAATTGAATACAGCCAAACCCACAAATAAATAAATGCACAATTTTATATATATATGCATTCATACATATTTATTTGATACAAACATTTAAACTATATCTAAGTTCTATCAGCTTATTTTCATGCTAAATGTGTCGTAGTTAATTGCCTTATTTTAGTTTTTATAACAGTTCTCCTCACTTGGTTTACAGTTCTAATACTTTGTATGGCTAGTGACTGTTTTATTTGATTCCAGACATTTCTCATATTTTATTGTTGAGCATTTAGATTTCACTCACTTCCTTTTAAAGACTATTGAAGCTCATTTTGTGGGCAGTTAATTTACCATATGAGTACCCTTATTTCTTTTTTTTTTTAAGATTTATTTACTTATTTGAAGGGCAGAGTTACAGAGAGGAAGAGGAAGAGAGAGAGGGAGAGAAAGAGAGATAGGTTTTCCATCTGCTGGTTACCTCCCCAAATGGCCACAATGGCAAGAGCTGGGCAAGTCCAAAGCCAGGAGCCATAAGCTTCTTCCACGTCTCCCAGGCAAGGTGTAGGGACCCAGGCACTTCAGCTATCTTTCACTACTTTCCCATAGGCCATAGCACAGAGCTGTATCAGAAGTGGAGCAGCTGGAACTCAAACTGGTGCCCATATGAGATGCTCATTGCAGGTTCCGGCTTTACCCACTATGCCACAGCACCAGCCCCTCCTTATTTCTAAATTATTAGTTTGCTCTTTAGTCTTGTTGGGACAAGTACAAAGTTGGCTTTACTCAAGAGCTAATACAGTTCCACTGTCCAAGCGTGACCCTTTTGAGGCTACTATTGATTGTCCTGTGCTCAACAATGGTCTTTACTCTTTATGCAGCGACTTCAATTGTCTTCCATCCTGCATGTGCTCTTGGAATTACTCTGTGGCTGAGAGGTTTCACGCTAAGGCTGTGCAGATTAATACTCAGTTGAGAAAAGGGAAGGTCACTATATGTATTGCTCTCACAGTTCCCTTCTTTCAGTTGATCTAATATTCTACCATTCAAATTGTAAATGTCTGTCTACCTTGATTCCTGCCTCTGTCTCTTTAATGCAAGATTTCCATACTTTGGTTTGATTCAGGCTTCTCGTTTTGTTATCCAGAATTTACCTCCATGTAAAAAGGCCGAGCAATTTAGGCCTAATCTGTCTCTCAGGGAACATAATCCTCAGATTCACATCATTCCAATGAATGGAAAAGTTGTTTAGTTATTCATCATTTCATATATTTTCTCAAGAAATCTATTTGTTTGCACTGTGAGATAAGCTGCATGCCAATTATTTGTTTATAGGATTTGTAATAATCACTGATGTGGGAAAAATTAAAAGTAAAGAACATTCATTCCTGTATACTCTCTGCTTTGTATCAGGAATAGGATTAATGTGGGATGGCCTTGAGACAACAGGTATGAACACAAGAAAAAGTATTTTCTGAATGGCAAAAATTTATATAATTAGTACATATTTAAAAGTTGGACAGTTAAGAAATATTTTAAACTAAAATATGGATTTAAAAACAGGTGGCTCACGAAACATCCTACTAAAATTATGGTACAGAATGTAAAAAGAACTAGAGTTTATTGGAGAGAAAGGTGAAGGTATATAAAGATTCAGCAATTTTTTAAAATCACACATTGCAGTGGAAAATTTAACCAATTGATGAATAAAGATGTAAAACAATGAAAATATGGTATGATAGGAACAATTCTACATAACCAAGCTTATTTGTCCTGGTTAACCTCAGAACCTGGAAGGATCATCCCAAAATTGACAAAATCATCAGGGTCAACTTTTTTGTTGGTTTGATGGCTTTTTTCATAGAAAAAACCTTTCAGTGCATTGGGGGCAATTTCTTTAAACTAAACTTAATATTTTATTTCCAAATGCACATGCAAAATTCTCACTTGTATAAAGAAATTGACATTTTAAATGCTAAAGACTAGTCAACAAGTTTTTATTTTTCCTCAAACTGAATATGTAATTATATTCTCATAATACTGCTATGTTTAAAGATGTGTGGGTGAGCATGCAAAATGTCTTCCAATTATTTTAATATTTTTAATTAATATTTACTTATTTTCTTTTTATGTCACACACAATTTGTTTCTCAGAATAAGATGAAAAAGTATTGTGATACCTGAATAACAAAATTATCTTTACAACAAAGTACAAATGCAAATACCACACTGTTCTTTCAGATTCATCTTAATAGATGGTCTGATTATTTCTGGGAAATGGTACCTTTGACTGAAAAGCTACCAAATAACATAGACTATGTAGAATTGTATGTCTGAGTAAGGAGTGATTGTACCTACTGA
Source organism: Oryctolagus cuniculus (assembly GCF_051225735.1). Lineage (NCBI taxonomy): Eukaryota > Metazoa > Chordata > Mammalia > Lagomorpha > Leporidae > Oryctolagus > Oryctolagus cuniculus. The sequence goes on along the minus strand of NC_142874.1, from coordinate 59,986,022 downwards.
GCATGAATATTGTGGTTGCTCAATAGTGTAGCGATGCAAGATAACAATAATCAGAAGACACAGGTATTCTTTTATTAATAATTACAATGTATCTTGTAATCTGAGGGAGTAGAATTAAAATCTCTTATAAAATATTTAATATTCATAGTTGTATACATAAAATATCTAATTGATTGCATACAGTCTGTCACATACAAAATAGCAAGATTTCATGAATTAATGATTTCAGACAATCTGAAGAACTTTTGAAAAGACTGGTCATAATTTTCTTTGAGATATTTGACTTCCAGCCTACACCACCACAAAGAAATAGGGAGGTAAATTTTTGCTAACTTTGAAAACCTAGCTCTCACAGTTTCTTTTCAGAGTGAGTCGGCAACATTGCTTGAGGTAATATTGCAAAGGCTGAGATAGTTTAGCCCTGTTGATAAACATTTAAAGCTGTTACAACAGAGTTGACTCTTTCTCCATTCTTTATTGGTAAGGCACTGAAAAAAATATATTCATGAGCTACTATAAAATCATTCACTTATTAGAATGATAAAATTATGGGGCTGCTGTTAGGTAAGCCTCTACCTCTGACACTGGGTATCCCATAGGGCCCTGGTTCCATTCCAGCAGCTGCACGTAAGATCTAGCTCCCTACTAATGTGTCAGGGAAGGCCGCAGAGCATGTTCCAAGTTTCCAAGTCATTGAGCCCCTTGAACTCATATGGGATACATGGATGGAGTTCAGTCTCCAGGCTTTAGCCTGGACCAGCCTCTGCCTTTGAGGCTATCTGGGGAGTGAACCAGTGAATGGAAACTTTCTCTCTGTCTCTCCCTTTCTCTACCTTCTCTGCCTTTCAAACAAATAAATAAAACTTTCAAAAAAAAAGTTTTAAAATAATGTTATTCTCACAGTACTGATTACTGCAAGAGTACAATGGAAGGATATCCTGGTGTTTATAGTAATAAAATCTCTTGGATATAGTTCAAAATCCATTCTCCAAACACTGAATTGTGTGTTCCCTAATGCTATTATAGTGACATTTTTGTCTGTTCCGGAAGAACAGATGTCCACTGTTTTGGTTTTGTACGATTCACAGGAGATTGATGCATCCATTCACTAAATGGAAGAAAATTTTAAAAATATTTCTGGCCAAAAATGCCTCATTTAAATTGATTAAGAGTCTAACCCATATAGTAACATAATCAGAACTATGTGTAGTTCCAGTCTTTCCAAATTCGTTGCCAGGTTGAAGAAAAAAACTGAAGAAATTTGACTAGCAGAATGAGTTTTATAGTCAAAACTAGAATGATTTTTATAGTACATTATGTAACTGTGCTTGGAAACACAACTGAATTTTCATTAATTTTAGATGTATTAAGAAATAGATGTTAAAACTTAGGACACTGAGGCATGACACTGATTATTTTAAATCTATGTTATGAAAATAATTCATGTATCATTGTTCTTATTTCTGCACAGGCATGATAGTAGAATTTGCTAATTCAGAGGCTAAAAGACCATATACAGCTTATTGATTATGTATGTATCTGTGATATGTTGTAGATGGAGAGGGAATTTTTATTGCTAACTTCAGACTTTGATTCAGATTTAAAAGAGAAACATGTATTTATTGAAATAGAAGTAGTTCATAGTGATATTTGATTTATTGTTTAAAGAAGTTTAAAAACAATGTAAAACATCATTAAAAATTCAACTCTATTCAGTTTCATGCTCTTGTTTACCTAGGCTATAATTAATTTGTTTTTGATTCCCTAGTTATTACATGGATTTTTTCCCTCTTCCTTTGCCGATGCCATAAGTTAACAAGTATCCAAATACATTTTTTTAATCTTTTGACAGGCAGAGTGGACAGTGAGAGAGAGAGAGAAAGGTCTTCCTTTTTCCGTTGGTTCACCCCCCAATGGCCGCTCTAGCTGTGCGCTGTGGCCGTCGCACCGTGCTGATCCAAAGCCAGAAGCCAGGTGCTTTTCCTGGTCTCTTTCCTGGACTTGGGCCATCATCCACTGTACTCTCAGGCCACAGCAAAGAGCTGGACTGGAAGAGGAGCAACCAGGACAGAATCCGGTGCCCCAACCGGGACTAGAAACCAGGGTGCCGTCGCTGCAGGCAGAGGATTAGCCTATTGAGCCATAGCACCAGCCCCAATTATCTTTTATTGTCCAAGTTTTTTTTTTTTTTTGATAATTCTCTTCAGGTGTGTTTTTTTTTTTCTTTCAAACTTTTATTTAATGAATATAAATTTCCAAAGCACAGCATATGGATTACAATAGCTTCCCCCCCATAACATCCCTCCCACCCACAACCCTCCCCTTTCCCACTCACTCTCCCCTTCCATTCACATCAAGATTCATTTTCGATTCTCTTTATATACAGAAGATCAGTTTAGCATACATTAAGTAAAGATTTCAACAGTTTGCTCCCACACAGAAACATAAAGTGAAAAATACTGTTTGAGTACTAGTTATAGCATTAAATCTCAATGTACAGCACACTAAGGACAAAGATCCTACATGAGGAGTAAGTGCACAGTGACTCCTGTTGTTGACTTAACAAATTGACACTCTTGTTTATGGCATCAGTAATCACCCTAGGCTCTTGTCATGAGCTGCCAAGGCTATGGAAGCCCCCTGAGTTCACTGACTCTGATCATATTTAGACAAGGCCATGGTCAAAGTGGAAGTTCTCTCCTCCCTTCAGAGAAAGGTACCTCCTTTTTGATGACCCATTCTTTCCACTGAGATTTCACTCGCAGAGATCTTTCATTTAGGTGTTTTTTTTTTTTTTTTTTTTTTTTTTTCCCCCAGAGTGTCTTGACTTTCCATGCCTGAAATAGTCTCATGGGCTTTTCAGCCGGATCCGCATGCCTTAAGGGCTGATTCTGAGGCCAGAGTGCTGTTTAGGACATCTGCCATTCTATGGGTCTGCTGTGTATCTCGCTTCCCATGTTGGATCATTATCTCCCTTTTTTATTCTTTCAGCTAGTATTTGCAGACACTATTCTTGTTTATGTGATCCCTTTGGCTCTTAGTCCTATCATTATGATCAATTGCAAACAGAAATTGATCAGTGGGACTAGTGAGATGGCATTGGCACATGCCACTTTGATGGGATTTAATTGGAATCCCCTGGTATGTTTCTAACTCTACCGTTTGAGGTAAGTCAGATTGAGCATGTCCCGAATTGCACATCTCTTCCCTCTCATATTCCCACTCTTATATTTAACAGCGATCACTTTTCAGTTAAGTTTCAACACTGTATTGATTACAGTATTCAACCAAAAGTATTAAGTAGAACAAACAAACAAAAAAATACTAAGAGGGATAACGTATTAAGTTGTTCATCAACAGTCAGGGCAAGGGTTTTTCACGTCACCGTTTCTCATATTGTCCAAGTTTTGATGACTTCTTCCTTCCTGCTTCTCCTTTTCCCTAACTCCTTTCTACTTTCCTTTCTTCCATTAATGTCTTACTTGGTGATATTTTCATACATCATGTTATATTTGCTTTCTTCAAACAGTTCTGTTGATACCATTAATAATGTGTAGAATCTCTGCATGCTTTTGTTTTTGATTCATGTTAGATAATGAATATCTTTTGTATTAGCGTGATAGAAGAAGAGGGAACAAAAGAGAAAGAAGGGGGAGGAAAAGGAGTGGAAGGAAGAGAAGAAGAGAATGGATATCCAGTAATAAGGATGTTATTTTATAGAAGTTTTGTTGATTTTTGCACACACTTATGCTTATTCACAGTGTTGAGTAGCTTAGTGCTCTGATTTGAGTAGAAATGCATGACTACTTTATAATGATTCCTCTTTGTTCTTCCTCTCTTACTCTCTTTTTGTCTCATCTTATGAACCTGTGTTCTGTCTGCTAACATTGCTTTAACAACTTCATGTTTTATGGTTCATTCCCTTGGATAAAAAGAGTGAATGAAAATTGTGTACAACCAAAACTTGGACTTACGTGAAAACATATTTATTAAACAATCATAATGCAATGGTTCAGGGCTTTGCTATGGAACCATTCCTACACCACTGTTTGTTAGTTTGCAAAAACATTCTTATACTATAAAATGAAGATATACATTTACCTACAGTTCTTATTTTTAGCTCATATTTTAACAGAATTTTTGGTAATAATCTGATAACTTTAAGCATCGTGTGATTTATAACATTACTTACTATGTGACAAAGTCTTCATTTGCTTTAATTCATTTAATAGTGATTATTTATGAAGTAATGTTATTAATATCATTATCATTCTACAGAAGAATAAACTGAAGAAAAGAGAATGTAGATGACATGTTAATGATCCCAAAATAATAAGTGTCAAAGCAGATATTTGCATGATGGCAGTCTTGTTAAATAGCCCTTGGTCTTAGCTGCTTTAAGATAACATGACATGTGACTTCAGGGTAGCAGCTAAAGCAACTCCACCTCAATCATCAAACCTGTTTTTATTTTCCTTCTGCAGAGCTAGAGGAGTGTGTAGGCATTATTCTTCTCTGATGTTTTACATAGTTTTGAATTTTAACTGCTGAACATTTGATGGAGATTAGCATGGGAAATTTATTTCTTAATTAGCAAGTAGTTATTTCTGAAAAGAAAATGTCTACTTGGCATAAAGATCCTCAAGAAAAGATGAGGAGATGGTTCACTTCTCCTTTACCTACACCCAGCATTCCAGATCCTTCCGTACTCAGGACCTCGCCCAGGAAAGTGCCTGAATCATACTCCATTATATTAATTTCAGCCGAGGGTAAGTTTGCCCTACTCTTCCCCATTAAAACACACACGCCCTTGAGGGCTGCTGCTGTTGTGCAAAGAGGTAAGCAGACATTTGTGACAGAACCGTTAGAGTCCTGAGGATTTCTGCTCTATTTTTTGACCTTGCTTCTTGCTACTGCACTGGAAAGGCAGGAGAAGATGGCCCATGTACATGGCCCTTGCCACTCTTTTGCAAGACCAGGATAGATTTCCTGGCTCCTGGCCTCAGCCTGGGCAGCCCTGGCTGTGTGGCCATTTGGGAAGCAAATTGGCAGATGGTAGATTATCTCTCTCTCTCTCTCGCTCTCGCTCTGTGTGTGTGTGTGTGTGTGGGTGTGTGACTCCCTCTCTCTGTTTTTCAGCCTTTCAAATAAATAAATAAATCTTTGAAACAAACAGAACTCCGTAACTTTAAAGTGTCTTATATTTAATTTGCTAGAGTTCATTGTTAATTAGTGAGCCTTTGAATCCTCACATTTCATTTTCCCTTTGTACATCTACTTTTGATTTTATCTCTTGAGCGTTTTCTTTCATTTTCTGCTCCTTTAATTACTCTTAATTTATTTAAATTTTTTTATCTGATGTTTTTCAAGACAAGGGCTGGGTAAAGGCTAGTGAGACACTTGCTGTGGGAGGCAAAATTTAAGAAGGCACTAAAACTCAGTAATATATAAAACCAGTTTATTTATTATATATGATATTTTAAATTAAGTATTATACCTATAAATAACAATATCATATAATAATGTATAATGTTTTTGCTTAACATTTTAACATAATCAAGGACAGATAATCTTGTAGGCTAGCTACTTACTTTGGTAAATATAAATATTTATTGGAAAAAGCACCAGGATTATTTGGATGAGCTGAGTGAGATAGACTTGTGCAAGTGCAAGGTCAATTCTTGCTGTATTTAAAAGTTTGATAATTTTTATCATGAATTATATATATTTTAGGTGCTTGAATAAAATAATATTTATATTCATTATGTGATTATTTAGTACTCCTTTGAGTATTCCACCCTGAAATAGCTTCATCACTCAAGCTCTCCTAGTTGGGATACATGAGGTTTTTTTTGTTGTTGTTGTTGCTAAGTAATCCTTGAGTCCAATTCTATACTATAATTATTGTTTGTCTCATGAGATCCACAACTTAAAGTTCTTTCTGATAAGTCAATCTTCTCTTCTAGACAGATTTTAATATATATTAATGTATGAAAGGGCTTTTAATATATAGTCTATGCCGAACTGTGAAAATTATGGCATGGGGCAAAAATTGAAAGCACAAGTTCTACACATCTCTTTTATTTTCCAAATGAAAGAAAGCAAATCTTTAATATATCAAACTGGGATGAATCCCAGTATGTAACGCTTGAGATATCCCTCATTTTACTTAAAACAATGGAAAGATGCAATCTAAAATCTTGGTCTGAATGATTTTCACAACTTAACTAGAAGTATGAGTAGTTCTTCTAAAGAATGAAAATCCTCAAACTATCATTACTCTTTGCTAGTGGCTTTGGTGAACTCCAGTCCTGCACAAACAATAGCCATGGGTGGTCCACTTTAAAATAAGATCTTCCTGATCTAGGTTCCAGCACAAAGGTGGAGCGTTCATGAATGGGATTATGCCAATATAAGAGATAGGAGAGCTTCCTCTTTCTCTGCTCTACACATGTGAGGACTCAATAAAGTTGACTATCTGGAGACCAAAAGTCCAGTCATCATCAAACGTGAATCTGCTGGCACTTTCATTTTAGAATTCTTACCTCTGAATTGTGAGATACACATGCATGATTTTAAGACCCTCTGTTTATGTCATTTTGTTATAGCGACCTGAATTAAGATACATATCTATGCTCAGCTTTTGTTCTTAGAAGTCAAGAAATGCACTGGGCTTTTTAGGAAAATTTTTGGTGTCAGCTGCATGTGAGGCAGATCGTTTTTTACCTTATTACTCTTGTTGCACTTGTAAGCTCTAATTCAACACGCCCATTGTACACACCTGCAAACTTCAGCCCCTCAGAGTTAAGTATAGAATGCTAGTTTTGCTTCTGGAAAGGTATTCAGAGTTTGTATATATTGGAACTTCTTCAATAAATTATTTTATATTTTAGGAATGCCAAGTAATGCTTATTCTTACAGAATCATGTAGGGTTAGTCATTCTATCATAGTGGTATTTAATAAAAGTTTACAGCACCAAGAAGGAAAACTTTCAAAATGAATGGATAAATTAAGTTCTTCCTTCTTTGAAACTGGGTAATATTTACTGTTTTCTTCCTAAACACTATTTGCCTACCTGAATCCATCTAGAAGGAAATTCCCCAAAGCCTGTCCTCTTGAGGACAGTCTTTCTAGGTGCTATTTTTTGAGGTTGAACAATATTTGAGCTAAGAATAGACCTACTATTGAGCCATATTTTCTGCAGTCACAATGTAAAAGTTTCTGCTTTCACGTGTTCTGGTCTCCTACTGGTTTGTCCTTTCCTTCAAACAGAGTATGCTCCCGCTACTGACTGCTTCCTTTTTATCAGTCTTTGTGTGTCTGGCATCTCCTATTGATTTCACTCTTCCATCCTTTGAGAGCTTCTGTTTGGATTGCAGAAGACTTTCAATACCACATTTGTATCTTCAGTTTTGCAGGCCAATCACAGGGATCAAATCCAATTTGGAGAGATGATCAGTTTATTTTAGGCTTCATATTCAAGGCACAGATACTCTGGTTTTGATAGCTTCTTTGCTCAAAATTTATTTTCATTTATTTGAAAGGTACAGGAGAGAGAGAGAAAGAGAGAGAGAGAGAGACTCTTTCATCCTTTGGTTCACTTACCAAATGGCTGCAAATGGTTAGGGTTGGGCCTACCAGGAGCTTCATCAGGATCTCCCACGTGAGTGCAGAGCTTCCAAGTACTTGGGCCATTCTCCACTGCTTTCCTAGGCCATAAGCAGAGAGCTGGATTGGAAGCAGAGAAGCCAAGTTTTGAACCAGTGTCCTTAAGAGATGATGATATTGCAGGCAGTAGCTTACCCCACTATGCCACAATGCTGGACCCTGCGTTTATGATTTAATTAGATACTAACTCGACAGTTACAATTAATATTTTGATTGACATTTATGTAATCCTTTATTTTAGATTATGTATCTTGGTTAAATCCAATGAAAGAACAAGTGGAAGGAGTTTTCAACTACTAACTTTCAAAATATTATTATATATGATCACATATATGAGAATCATAACAACACTATAGATTCGATACTATCATCAATTGTCTTTTAGGTTAAGTAATTAGAATCCTAGAGACGTTGCATAACATTCATAAAATTAGGTGTATAGAGCTAGGTTGTGCATCCAGTTGTCTTGGGTACAGATGCCAAATCTATAAATACCATGTTCTAATGGTGTGCATTAGCTTTTCCATTGTGCAAGTTCTCTGACATGCCTGTATCACACCATCACTGCATTACCCCACAAAGCATTCCATTCCCCTTGTCGGTTCTGTGTTTAGTAACATAAACAGTGAATGAAGGTTTCAGAACTACAGACCAAACACATTATTCCTTTTATCTTTCACATTGTCTACAACATCAAGAATCAAATGTAAATCAGGGTATGTGTTATAAGAATTATTGCATTCACAATAAGAAAATTATCAATTTTGTACAACAGTTCATGTAACCAATGTGTGAAAATATACTATGACTGCTGCATACAAGAGTCAAAAACAGAATACACAAAAAGAATGAGGAAAAATAATTCACATTTGGGTAAAAGAACTCCTTCAAGCAAAAAATTTGTTTGAACTTTAATTATTTTTTATGTGGGATTTCTGTCAGGTCGAAACAGCCAGTGACATTCACACATCAGAAAGCTATGCCAGTGTTCCATTACATCAGGTGTCAAAGTCAGGATTTTTGCAAACCCTGTAGGATAATTTAAAATAGCGCATTGTCTAGCACTGTCAGTGTGAGCTTTACCCAATCAGTGCAGCAAGCTGTAGGTTTCCGTGTGACAATATGTAGGTGACAATAGTTCTAATGCGGCAACATGAAGTCAGAAATTTGATTTTCCATTGCAGTTTTGAGGACATATAATTGATTTAGATGAAAAAAATGTAGAGAAAAGAACTAAAAAACTGTAATACTCTCTGCTATCAAGATTATATCAACAATATTTCAATGGGGGATAAGGAGCATTCCTCATAGTGTGGGTTTCTCTTTTGACCTACTGTATAAATAACAAAAAAGTTAACAACCATAAAAACATATTGGAAAAAAAAGAACAAAATCCATTCATTTATAAACACATTCTAAGGCTTTTCCCTCTTGCAAATTAAACCTGTTATGGTAATAAGCCACTGGAATAGAATACTGTGTTGCCATATTTCTAGGTAGCACTTAATTCTGCCTATTTCAAAAATTATATTACTCCTTTTTCTTTTTTTATGAAAACAATTTGCTAACTACTATCATCAGAAAGTTTGCTTTTCTCTTTTGAATATTTGAAAATAGTAGTTGTACAGTTTTCCCAAGATCTACAAATATTTTGATACTGCTGTGGTGTTGGTAGTTATTATTATCAACGTTTTAACATGTAGTAATATGTGGTTGCATGTTGATATAGACCTCAAAGTCATTATCAGAGTTAACACAATATATGTACCTAGAAATGCAAAAAATTGTTTCCACAATTTTTCTTTTCTTTTCTTTTTACTTTGCTGTTCTTATACTATCTCTTCCAGACAATGAATCAATTGTTTAGTTTTGGCAAAAACATACATTTTGCTATTTCTTTTCATCTTTCACCTACTATGTAGGTAAAGATAATTCCAGAAATATACTCCTGAAATATGTATATTCAATAATTTTAAAAATGAAGTCCTTGATTTGATATTTTTCCGCTAGACAAAGAACATCCATAATCTATTAAAGTTCTACCATTAATGTTGCACGCAGGGGCATGAAACTGTAGCCTGCAGTCCAAGCCAACTCACCATTGATTTTGTGTTGTCAATGAACTAAGAGTCTATTTGACATTTTTAAATGGTTGAAGAAAAAGTTTTTTAAAATGATATTTAATGATATACTTTAAAATTATGCAAAATACAAATAAGCACACAAAATAAGATTTTATTAGAACACAGTCATGCTCAACGGTTTTCATATTTTCTATTGCTATCTTTGTGTTCCAATAACACAGTTGAGTAGTTGCCACAGAAATTCTTGGAGCCATGAGGGATAAAATACTAACTGGGTTTTGCAAGGAAACTTTGCTGATCACTACTTTTTGTGAACTGAAATAAGTGGTTAAGATTTCAGGGGAGTCTGCTCATCTATTAAATGGAGACCCCCTCCTCATATAATCAAAATAGGTGATCTATATAAAATGTCTTATGAGTAGATCTGGGTTCTTAGATTCATGAAACTACGAGGAGTGATCACACATTTACTTAATTCAGTATCTCATTTCATAGTATGGAATTGAAACTTGGAAAGAATGGGATAATTCACGTAAATTTATTCAGTTTGATAGGACTTGTGAAATATTGGAAGTCAGATCATAATATCAGCTTTATTTTTGCCAGTTTTATTTGCTTTATATTTGTTGACCCCCTCAAGATTATCTTCTCTTTTGTTAAATTGTGATTTTTAAAAGTTTTCTCTACTTTTAAAATTTTAAACTGATGCATAAAAATCTTACCTATTTATGGTATATAATGTTATATTTTGATATAAATATGTAAATATCATATAATTTTTATAGTTAATTTTTACAACCTTGCACGGTAAGTATCCAGGTTAATTAAGAGCATTACCAAAGTTAAATAACTGCTGCACGACTTAAACATTGTAAGAGGTGGATATGCTATTCTATATAGGTGCCCCTGACTGCTAGAATTTTACATTTTTTTTTTTTTTTTTTTTTTTTTTTTTTTTTTGACAGGCAGAGTGGACAGTGAGAGAGACAGACAGAGAGAGAAAGGTCTTCCTTTGCCGTTGGTTCACCCTCCAATGGCCGCCGCTGCAGCCGGCGCACCGCGCTGATCCGATGGCAGGAGCCAGGATCCAGGTGCTTTTCCTGGTCTCCCATGGGGTGCAGGGCCCAAGCACCTGGGCCATCCTCCACTGCACTCCCTGGCCATAGCAGAGAGCTGGCCTGGAAGAGGGGCAACCGGGACAGAATCCGGCGCCCCAACCGGGACTAGAACCCGGTGTGCCGGCGCCGCAAGGTGGAGGATTAGCCTATTGAGCCACGGCGCCGGCTCAGAATTTTACATTTAATACAAAGTAATAGATTCTTTTCTTAGTCAGAAGTCTTTATGAAAATCAATTGAGCAAAATAAGTAAGTTCCATCCATGGATGATAAATATTAGGAAATGTGATTTGTATTTTCCTTTGTATTTGAGGAAAACTATCATAATTAATTCAGGGGTGAAACCTGCAGACAAATTGCATTTATTGGGTAGATAACTTGAAAAAAAAATAAAATAAAACAAAGCAGGGAGAAATAGGAATGTCCAATCTAATTTCAAGGCATTTTTCAAGAGTATATTTTTGTACTTCAGTTTTAAAAAAAGTGTTTGTTAAGATTATCCTTATGAATTTACTGTTTTTCATGTCATAAAAATATATTCACATATATTTCATTGTGTCTGGAGCAGATAGATGGACATTTTTATTATTTATTTATAGACGAAAAAATGGTACAGAAAAGCTAATTCCTAAACAGTTTTAGGCAGAGGTCAAACCAAATACTGGTGCAAATACTAGTTCTGTTCTTGCTACTGTATCTCCCACAGACTACTAATACCAAACTCTCCTTTTCAGTGGACAGGAATAAAGAGAGTTGAGAAAGAGAGGCAAAGGAATTTTTTTTTCTCCTAATTCATGGTAATAAATAAACATCATTAACTTCTTTAAGATGAGAAGCAGGAAATACAACTAGCTGCTTTGAAAGGCTAATTTATGTATTTGTTTATGTTTTGTTTTGGCTTATGGTTAGAGGTTTTTTTTTTAATTTGCTTTATAATCAATAATTCTAGTATTTTTAGTATTTATGCTCTGGAAAAATATAAAGAGGAGACCAAACCAAAACAGACAGAACTATCTTTTCTCCATTCATTGAATCCTGTGACGTATAAACATATGAAGGCAGTGAACATTTCTGAGTATTTACTAATCATGCCATCCGTGATCCATTCCTATTAAAGTATGAGCATTCTCAAATGCAAAAAAATATACCTGTGATTGGTTAAATAAATTCTACAGAGATAATTCTGTAGAACAGGCCATGCATTTTGTGTTGTTATGATGATCTGATGAACTCCATTGTTACCTTTATTCAAGAGCTGGTTGGCATTCCTCTGAACAAAGGAGCTGCCACTGCAGCTACAATATTGTTATTTAGATTACAGATTGTAACCAACCTATTACACTATCCAGCCAATTATATTCAAATCTTCTTCCTAGTACATTACTTTCTATCAAAAATAAGAAAAAAAAGTATTTTCTGAATAAATACAAATTATGCTGTAATCACACAAATGTTGTTATTAGTTACTACTGATCTTTCTAAAAGGCAGCTAAGAATTGTAGCCTTTTAAACTCTGTACTGAAACAAAGAGCTTAAAGTTGCATTTTGCAAATTTTATCTGTGAGCATTATCAGTACATTTTTAGCCATTTTCCTCACAAAGCTGCTTGGACATGTCTAAAGAAATCGTGTGTAATAAAATGATAAAAAAAAATTTAATTACTTTTATCTTTTTCTTCCTTCCTTCTTTCATGGTTAAAAAAATCAAATAGAATTAGTATATCATTCCATATTCAAAGAATCACTATGTCCAAGTTTTTAGAAAGTAATAGTGAAATGTCTTACTAGTAAAATGAAATATAGTCCGGAAGGAAATAGGATTCAGAAAAAATCCTATTCTTGTAGTCATCTAGGAACTATAGTAATATAATATTTTCTTCAAGAGTGTTCTGCTGAATGAAATTCACATTCCACATTTGAAATGAAAACAATGACAACAATAACAATAAAAAATACAGTTATCAGGGTGTAAGCATATTGAGGTCTCTGAAAGTCAAGGATGCTTGTCAAAAGAGTCTGTAACTGGCAGTTAGGATTTGCGTGAGTGGCATGTATTAATAGAGTGGTTTGGTTTATGTTCTCTCTGAAGTAGGAATCAAAGTGATCTCTTGCCAGGAAAGGGGAAGAGCAGGATTAGCAGGTTTAGGAGAGGAGAAAAGGTTTAAAATAATTATTACATTATACAGACCCTGTGCTCACAGTGAATGCTGTCCATTGACTTGAAATTATAGGTAGCATTTGCAGAGCCTACAACTGTTTGCGGTCCTGCCATTTCGACTGAATTGTTGAATCAATTTAGTCAAACATCATGATAATAAGGTCAAAGAGCCAAACAGGTTGTCTGAAGTGAATGATTGTGTGACTGAAGTGATTAGTGGAAGCAGCCTTAAACTCACATTCCTACTCAAATCCAGTCCTGGGAAGAGCTGCCCTGCTTCTGACGCCAGGCAATGCCTCTTCCTTTCTGTAAAATCATTTTGTCAATACTAATGTTCCTCAGAATTTCAGAACCCACAATTCCTACTTAAAGCACACTCTTCATATTCAAAACAAATCTCTTAAATGCCAAAAAGGAGACTTTTAATTGGTTTTCAAAATAGATATCTCTTCTTCAGCCTGATGTGCACTCAATGCCAATTTCAGAGAGCAGGGGCTTTGAAACTTCCTCTGTTCCCCTATCTCCAGATGGGGGAGATGTGTACTAGTGAATGTTTTTAATAATAAAAACTTTCAAGATTTGCAGAACTTAATTCTTACTAACTAATCTTATTAACTATATTAATATTGAGCACCAATAAGTGCTAATTCTCTGTTATTCACAATTCAGCTAACACAACAATTATGGATTTGGCAAATAGGCAATGACATTGATATTTGTCACTTGAGATAGTGAAGGGTCACTTATGGTCTCACGTTGTGCAAATATTAAAAACAGGATTTTTATTAACATGATAGGATCAATTTAACTCAGATCTAGATTCTGAGTAATTTTCTGTTTTTGGAGTATCTTAGTCAGGTAAATAGGATTTGTTTGAAATTTTTTGACAAGGTTAATTAATTTAGAAAACCAAAATAAATATCTGGTTCATAGGACAGTATCACCTCTCTTCATTTCTTTTTTTTTTAATACTGGAAAGAAAGTTGCATTGCCATTTATGTGATATCATTGAGTTAAGCAATATTTATAACTACATAGAAAATGATATGGCATCCACACAGTTTTTATACTGTCTCTTTATGTTAACTCCCACAAATATGATCTCAAGTTTCATCCATTTTGTTGCAAATGTCAGGAATTCATTTGCTTATGCTGAGTAATATTCCACAGAACATGTAACCCAAATTTCTTTATCTAGTCATCAGTTGATGGACATCTAGGTTGATTGCATAGCTTAGCTGTTGTGAACTGAGCTGCCGTAAATATGGTAGTGCAGGGATCTCTTTTGTACTCCAATTTCATTTCCTTTGGGATAACTGGATCATATGGTCGATCTATTCTTAGTTTCTGAGAAATCTCTATATTGTTTTCCAAAATGGTTGTACCAATTTGCATTTCCAATAACTGTATTAGAGTACCTTTTTTCTTTAAAAGCTTGCAAGCATAGTCATTGTTTGATTTTTTGGATAAAATTAAGTCTAAATGAAGAGAGTTGATACCACATTGTGGATTTAATTGCATTTTCCTGCTGACTAATGATCATGAGAATTTTTTCATGTGTCTGTCAGCCTTTTGTATTTCATTCTTTGAAAAATGTCTGTTCATATCCTTTGCACGTTTGTTAAATGGGTTATATGTTTTGTTGTTATGGAGCTTCTTCAGCTCTATATTTTCTATATATTTATTGTATGCAGTTTGTAAATATTTTCTCCTGTTGCCTCTTCACTCTTTTATATTTATTTATTTATTTGAATGAGTGGCAGAGATATAGAGTGAGATGGATAGATACATACACAAACACACACATGTACACACACAGAAGGAGATCGACATAAAGAGATTCTATCTGGTGGTTCACTACTGAAATGGTTGCAATGATCATGGGTTAGGCCAGGCATAAACAAGGAGCCTGGAATGCCCTGTAGGTGACTCCATATGGGTGACAGGGTGACAGGGTGCCAGTATTTGGGCCATTTTCTTCTGCTTTCCTAGGTGCATTAGTATGGAGCTGGATAGAAAGTAGAGCATCGAAGACTAGATTGGTGCCTGTATCACAGACAGTAGCTTAACAACTGCACCACAACTGTGGCACCTTTTTTTCCTTTGCTGAGCAGAAGCTTCTTAGCTTGATGTAATCACATCAGTCTATTTTTGTTTTTATTGTCAGTGTTTCTGGGGTTTTAATCCAAAAAGCCTTTGCCCTGGCTAATTTCTGCACCATGTCTCCTATGTTCTCCTCTAGTTGCTTGCTTGTTTCAGGCATCAAATTTAGATCCTTGATCCTCTGTGAATTGATACTTGTGTAGGGTGGAAAAAAGAGGTCTAATTTCAAACTTCTAGTGTGGAAACTCAATAATGTGCTCAAAGGACAAAAACTCACATATCTGTTTGCTTATGTGAATTTCTTGCTATGTATACAGTATTTCAATGAAATCGTTAAAAAACGCATTGAATAAATATATCACATTTCAAAAATACCCGACAGCATTTTCCGTGATATGTTACACTATGAACCCTTTAAATTATTCCTTAAATAAGTTTATAAAAAAACTATCCAAATTGAAATTTAATTATATACATTCAAGGGAAGTAATTCTCGAGATCTTACTGTGCTTTTCTATGCATCATACACCATCATGGCCAAGGGGCCCTCCTTTTCTCTTTTGCTGTAACCAAGAGGAGTATTTGATGTTAAATATCTTTGATGACATTAAGGGCAAAAGTTAAGAGTTTTCTCCTTCTTTTCTCATATAGGACAAAAGTGAGAATAGTCAAGAAGGGTGAAATTTGGAAAGAGAATTCAGTGCCAATACAAGGCACACCTACCAAGTCAGGAATATTTAACAATGAGTTAAAGACGATGAGATCAATATTGCATTTAATTATTTCAAGGTGACTGTGAGACAGTTGCCAGTTAGATATAGAAGTTGGATGTTACTAATGGACAGGTGACCTTGAAATATAAATTTCAGAGTCCCTGTGCTTGAATGGTTTATCTTCAATATTTTTCCTTTATGAAATTTAATACTATCCATGGAGGATCACAGAACGTAAGCTATCAAGCATCACTTAGTGTGTCTCATAACAAGCCTTGTCCTATTAACAAATTCTCCTTCTAAAACCTGAATGTGCTTCAAAAATGCCAACTTCTTGCTACCTTCATGTTCGTTACTGATACCTCTTATGTCCAGAAATAGCCTCCTATATTTCCTGACCATCACTCTTTCTTCTTTTTCCAAGTATAGCTTCACAGCCTACTCATGAAATCCTTTCCCCAAAAAGAGACTTTGTAAATGATCATTTTTATCTGGTCATCACACAGTGTGCTTAAAATGCATCCTTACTGTTTACAGTATTATACCCAGGCCTGGAATACTTTGTCCCTGGACTATCCTTTCTTCTTCATCTAGTTTTGCATTCCTTGTGCTCCATTAATACTGCTTCTGATGCTTTCTGTGCACCAAGCTCTTTCCTGTAAGGATTTTTGTGGTTTTTGTCTAATGTAATTGTTTCATTACTTTCCAACAAATAGGGTCTATTTAGCTTATACTCATTCTTTAGATTTGGGTCCAAAATAGCATTCTGGGTGAAGATTTTCCAAATAGCCAGTCTCAGATCTTCTATAACAAATTCTTCGTTTTTGTTCTTTATACAGATCTTCTAATTTTTATACCTGTAGTATTAACTTAAGGTCCTATCTTGTCTCACTAGTCTCCAAACAGTGTGAGGACTACCATTCTGAGATGGAGACATTTGTATAAGCATCAAATGTTTTGTCTAAGGTTTTCTCTCTCTTCAATTAGATAACTATGAGATCCATTTTAGTTTCAGTTATTTTTCAGTAGTGCTATGGAAAGATTATATCTTCATTTCCCACTTTAGCAACCCACAAATGGACGCATATTTTCTTACCTCTTCTTTCTTCCTAGAAAAACTGCCACACTGTCACAGTCCTTTTTGGAATTAGCTCTCACATAAACTATTTTCAGTTTTGTAACTTTATCAGGGTCTAAACTTTTTGTTTCATAAAAAGCATATGAGCTAGGGGTATTACGAACAAACAACAAATCGATTTTTAATTTTTGGTATAGTAAACTTCATATAGAATTGAGGAAAGAGTATGGAACAATGTAAACAATATTATTTTTATACTATTTAACTATTTTTAATAGCAATGGAAGCTACACTTTTAGTTTTTTTGTTTTATCATTATACACAAAATCTATAAAGTAATTTTTAATATCAAGGAGGCATGTACCAATGCCAGTGCACTTGGTAAGGTGATAAGTATAAGTACATAATCGATCAAAAAGGTAGGGTAAGCGTCGAAGAGATTTTACAAACAAGACCAGTGTAAGCAAATAATGAAGGATAGAATTAAAAGGGAGAGAATGATCCTGCGGGGAAAGCAGGACACACAGCAGACTCATAGAATGGCAAACGCCCCAAACAGCACTCTGGCCTCAAAATCAACCCTTGGGACATTCGGATCTGGCTAAAAGGACCATGAAGAGTCTCATAGGCGTGGAAAGCCATGATACGGTGGCAAAAACAACCTAAATGAAAGATCTTGGTGAACAAGACCCCAGCAGAAGGAACAGGCCATCAAGGAAGGAGGCGCCTTTCTCTGAAGGGAGGAAGGAACCTCCACTGTGATATGGCCTTGACTAAACAAGTTCAGAGTTGGTGAACTCAAGGGGCTTCCATAGCCTAGACAGCTCATGGCAAGAGACTCGGGTGATTGTTGACGTCATAAATAAGAGTGCCAATTGTTAAATCAACAACGGGAGTCACTGGGTACATGTTCCTCATGTAGGATCTCTGTCCTTAATGTGTTTTACTATGAAACTTATAAACAACACTACTAGTCGAACAATACCCTATACCTTGTGTGGTTGTGTGAGGGCAGCCTGTTGAAATCCTTGCTTAGTATATACTAATTTGATCTTCTGTATATGAAGGTAATTGAAAATAAAACTAGATGAAGGGCGGGATGGGAGAGGGAGTGGGAGAGGGGAGGGCCGCCGGAGGGGGGGAGGTTGTGGGGGGGGCACAACAATACAAAAGTTGCACTTTGTAAATTCACATTTATTAAATAAAAATAATTTAAAAATTCCTTTATTTTATTTTTAATTCATTAATAAAATGCATCATTTATATTTTAAAATATTTTCTCTTGTTATTTTAGCTAAAGATTTCATTTTTTCAAATTTTCTCTGAATTTGTCTTCCATGTAATTGTTTTAGTAGACAGGATTTACCAAGGATAATAGAAATATTCCAGGTATTTCAAACTTAAGATGATTTAAAAATGGGTAGAACTAAAGGAACAAAAGTTGGCAGTGATGGCACTAATTTTGGATTTCTGCTAGTACCCTCATCTAGATAGTGTAAATGTTGCTATAAATATCCAGACACAGGCTCTGTGGGAAATTCTGGCCATCCACATATCTCCCGCACAGACTTTGGGTGATGGCAGTGGAATGTAGTGGATATGGTAAAGCCACTTTCTATCACTACCGTTAATCAACCGTTAGTCATGACTTCTGACTTTTTTTTTTTTTTTTACCTCACACATTTTGGATGAGAGCATGTCATGGAAAGTAATCACATCTAAAACCCTTAAGACAACAGAATCTGATATACCCAATTTCCATGTCTCCTATGCCTGCTATTGAGTGCAGCCCATAAAAAACAAGATCTGCTGATTGGACAGCAAAAAATCCAATGGCAAAATACTGCAAAACAGTGCATATTAAGACAAATCACAGAAGTACATTGAATTTGAATTTCACATTTCCTTGGTAGATATAAAATCTCTTGCCTTTCTCTCATATATATATATATATATATATATATAAAACGTATATATACAGTTCATTGAGCTAATTATAAGTGGCATCTGATATTTGGGCTCGGAGTAGATGTTAAATTACTGCTTTAATGGGTAAAATATTATTTTATAACTTAAAAGCAAGAGCAAGTAGCAATTTTCTCTCATTACCACAAGTTAATGAGTTTCAATTATTATGTACTATTAGTTTCTTTGCATCTTTTCACTTTCATTATCTTTGAGATATTACAGTAAAATTTTTGGCAAGCTTGTATTCCTTATCTCATAAATTTTTATAGGAAATATTATTTTTTCAATCTAAGGACTATTTGTCTATTGCTGTGTTAGTTTCCCAGGGTTTCTGTAACAAAATATCACACACTCAGTGATTTAGAAACAACAGAAATTTATCCTCAGGGTTCTGGAAGACAAAATTCCAAGATGATTTTACCTCTAGGGGCTCTGAGCTTGTCTTCTAGCTTCTGGTGATGACCAGCACTCTTTATTTTCTTTGACTACTTAAATCTATGCATATACTTTTATATCATCTTTTCTATGTGTTCATGTCTTGTTATAAGTATACCTAACAGATTAAAGGCCCATTCCTATCCAAGATGATGTCATGTCAGTCTTTACTTCTATTACACCTGTAGACATGATTCTAAATAAGGTCATGTTCTGATTCATGGTAGACACCTCTTTTGGCAGACCACTATTGTCTATTTCAGCATGTAAAAGAATTTCCTCAGTACTTAGTAGTTTAAAAGAACAAATATTATTATATCACTATTCCTGTGGGTTGTGGAATATTTGTTAGGCTTGGGCAAGTACTCTAGCTCAAGGCATCCCATAAGCTGTAATATTTTGTAGGCTGGGACTGCCATCAGCAAAGTCTTCCTGTAGGAGGATCTGTTTTGAGCTTCACTCATATGACAATTGCCAGTATCATATTCTCACTGTGTGATTATCAAAGATATTAAACTTTCTTACTGGGGTTCTCTGGAATACAGCTCACCATATGTTGTTGATTTTTTTTCTCAAAAAAATGAGATTGAGAACAAGAAAAGATACCTAAGACAAAAGTTACATTCATTAGGTGATGCATTGCCAAAACTGAAATATAACTTTTTGTCATATACTATTTATTAGAGGCAAAGACTACACTCAAGGGAATGGTACTAAAAAAGGGAATACATACCAGAAGATGGGGATCATTGAGAGACAATTTAGGGGTTGTATAACCCAAATTATAAGTTTAGTTACTCCACACATTTTCTAAAGTGCATTGTACTCACAAAAGATAAAGGGAAGAGAAAAGTAGATATAAATAACATAGATACGAATGAGAAGGTGATGTTTGGCCTGATGATCAGGAAACCTATGTCCATACCACAGTGCCTTGATTCAATAACTAGCTTCAGCTCTTGACACCAGCTTCCTGTTCAAGCACACCTTTGGATGCAGTAGTGAGGGCTCAAACCATAGAATCCTTGTCATCCACATCAGAGACCTAGTTCTCACCTTTTCCAGGACCAGTCCTGATCATTGTGGCATTTGGGATGTGAACTAGAGGATGAGAGACCTTACTTTTTGTCTCTCAAGTCAATAAATGGATACAATTTAAAAAATATATTCCTTTGTGCACATCTCTTCCCTCTCTTATTCCCACTCTTATATTTAACAGGGATCACATTTCCGTTAAATTTCAACACTTAAGAATAACTGTGTATTAACTACAGAATTAAACCAGTAGTATTAAGTACAACAGACAAAAAAACTACTAAGAGGGATAATGTATTAAGTTGTTCATTAACAGTCAGGGCTATGCTGATCAAGTCACCGTTTCTCATAGTGTCCATTTCACTTCAACAGGTTTCCTTTTTGGTGTTCAGTCAGTTGTCACCGATCAGGGAGAACATATGGTATTTGTCCCTTTGGGACTGGCTTATTTCACTCAGCATGATGTGTTCCAGATTCCTCCATTTTGTTGCAAATGACTGGATTTCGTTGTTTCTTACTGCGGTATAGTATTCTAAAGAGTACATATCCCATAATTTCTTTATCCAGTCTACTGTTGATGGGCATTTAGGTTGGTTCCAGGTCTTGGCTATTGTGAATTGTGCTGCAATAAACATTAGGGTGCTAAAGCAATCTTGTACAACAAAACCAAAGCTGGAGGCATCACAATACCAGATTTCAAGACATACTACAGGGCAGTTATAATCAAAACAGCATGGAACTGGTATAGAAACAGATGGGTAGACCTATGGAACAGAATAGAAACACCAGAAATCAATCCAAACATCTACAGCCAACTTATATTTGATCAAGAATCTAAAACCAATTCCTGGAGCAAGTACATTCTATTCAACAAACGGTGCTGGTAACACTGGATTTCCATGTGCAGATGCATGAAGCAAGACCCCTACCTTACACCTTACACAAACTCCACGTAACATGGATTAAAGATCTAAATCTACGACCCGACACCATCAAATTATTAGAGAACATCAGAGAAAACCTGCAAGATATAGGCACAAGTAAAGACTTGTTGGAAAAGATTCCAGATGCACAGGCAGCCAAAGCCAAAATTAACAATTGGGATTTCATAAAATTGAGAAGTTTCTGTACTGAAAAAGAAACAGGAAAGTGAAGAGGCAACCAACAGAATGAGAAAAGATATTTGCAAATTATGCAACTGATAAAGGATTAATAACCAGAATCTACAAAGAGATCAAGAAACTCCACAACAACAAAACAAACAACCCACTTAAGAGGTGGGCCAATAGATATTTTTCAAAAGAGGAAATGCAAATGGCCAATAGACACAGGAAAACATGTTCATGATCACTAGCCATCAGGGAAATGTAAATCAAAACCACAATGAGGTTTCACCTCACCCTGGTTAGCATGGCTTACATACAGAAATCAGCTAACAACAGATGCTGGTGTGGATGTGGGGAAAAAGGGACACTAACCCACTGCTGCTGGGAATGCAAACTGGTAAATACACTATGGGAGACCATTTGGAGATTCCTTAGAAACATGGATATAGCCCTACCACATGGGAAAGCCATACCACTCCTTGGAATTTACCCCAAAGGATATCAAATTGACAAAAGAGCTATTTGCATCTTAATATTTATTGCAGCTCAATTCACAATAGCTAAGACATGGAATCAACCTAAACACCCATCAACAGAAGACCAGATAAAGCATTATGGGATATGTATTCTGTAGAATACTATACAGCACTAAAAAAAATGAAATCCGGGCATTTGCAACAAAATGCAGGAATCTGGAAAACATCATGCTGAGTGAAATAGGTCAGTCCCAAAGGGACAAATATCACATATTCTCCCTGATCAGTGACAACCAACTGAGCACCTAAAAGGAAACCTGTAGAAATTAAATGGACACCATGAGAAACAATGACTTGATCAACCCTTGTCCTAATTGTCAAAGAACAACTTACTATTTTATTCCTTTTTGTATTTTTTGTTCCACTTAATACCATTGGTTGAACTCTTTAATTAACACACAATTATTCTTAGGTGTTTAAATTTAAGTGAAAAGTGATCTCTGTTAGATATAAGAGTGGGAATAAGAGAGGGAGGAGATGTACAGTTCAGCACATGCTCAGTCAGACTTACTCCTAATGGTAGAGCCAGAAACATGCCCAGAGATTCAAATCAATCCCATCAAGATGGCAGGTACCAATTCCATTTCACTAGTCAAAGTGATCAGTTTCAGTTCATTATTGGTCATAATGATAGTATTAAGTGTCAAAGGGATCAAATAAACAAGAGAAGTGTCTGCTAATAATAACTGATATAATTAAAAAGGAGAGAACGATCCAACTTGGGAAGCGGGATACACAGCAGACTCATAGAATGGCAGATGTCCTGAACATCACTCTGGCCTCAGAATCAGCCCTTAAGGCATTCTAATCTGGCTTAAAAAGCCCAGGAGAGTTTCTCAGGCATGGAAAGCCAAACACTGTGGCAAAAAAAAAAAAAAAATGACCTAAATGAAAAATCTCTGTGAGTGAGATCCCAGTGGAATGAACAGGCCATCAAAGAAGGAGGTACCTTACTCTGAAGGGAGGAGAGAACTTCCACATTGACTATGGCCTTATCTAAATAAGATCAGAGTTGGTGAACAAGAGCCTTGGGTGATTACTGATGTCATAACTAAGTGTGTCAATTGTTAAATCAACAACGGGAGTCACTGTGCACCTACTCCCCATGTAAGATCTCTGTCCTCAATGTGTTGTACTATGTGAATTAACGGTAAATCTACTACTCAAACAGTACTTCATATTTTGTGTACCTGAATGGGTGCAAACTGTTGAAATTTTTACTTAGTATATATACTAAGTTGATCTTTATATAAAGATAATTGAAAATGAATCTTGATGAAGAATGGGCTGGGATAGGGAGTGGGAGATGGGATGGTTGTAGGTGGGGGGAGGTTATGGGGAGGAAAAGCTGCTATAATCAAAAGTTGTACTTTGGACATTTATATTTATTAAATATAAATTGAAAAAAAAGAAAGATGTTTGGGCACCCAAGTGTGAGACCCAGAAGAAGCTCCTGGATTCTGGCTTTGGTTTGGCACATCCCTGCAATTGCAGCCATTTTGGTAATGAACCAACAGATGGAAGATTTCTCTCATCTCTTTTTCTCTCTGTGTTAAGTCTGACTTTCATATAAATAAATAAATATTTAAGAAAAAACCCTTGGATGATAAAAATAATAGAATGTACTAAAATTATAATTTTACTGTATCTCTTTAAAAGCCTGGATGTACTCATTTGTTGTTCAATTGATTTGAATTCTGCCACCTAAATATAGAGAAAAATAACACCACTTAAAGTTACTTTTATGCAAATACCAAATAAAATGGAAGATAGATCATATTCATTATTTTAATATACACCTTAATTGAAAAATGTTTTATGTACATGGTTAAATTGCTTTCTTTATATTAATTGATATGAGGTTTCACTTTAGGTAATTCATAATTTTATAGAAATATATGATTACTTTGAAATGGAACAGAATATGTGATTGATGTTAGATTTACAAATTTATTATCAATAAATTTGATCAATAAATCAATAAATCGAGGTCCTTAGGAATGAAATGAATAGTAGTTACCATTCTGTATCAAATAAAAAATGTCTTAAATGGAAAGATTATCAGTTTCATATTTACCACCACCCAAGTAATATAAATTAATATATGCAACTAAATAATGACAAAAGATGCTGAGACTTCAACTACTTATCAGCATGTCTCTTTTTTGGTCCTATAAATCACATTGTTGCTGTGCAAGTAAATATGGAATTATCACTATTTTCACCTGATATTTTCTTAACTAGTATATCAAATTACATCATGCTGCTTTGTTTCCATACCTTTACCTATAATCAATAATCACTTGTTTGCATGTTCAGTCATAGTATCATCTTCTATAAAATTTCAGAACTCCATGTAAATTCAGCATATATTATAAAATTATATGCAAATTAGTAATATGAAACAGTGATATGAAATTATTATGACTGTTTTCATACACATATATGTATATATGTATACATATATATGGAGAGTCAATTTCAAATATTTCACAATGGTTCTCCGACAAACAGCAATTTTAGATATCATCAATTATATTTGTCTTATGTTCAGAAAATTCAGACATTAAAATGGTACAAAAAAGAGAAATAGAGCAAAAGAAAAAGAAAATAAGGAAGGGAGGTGTCGCTCCCCGTCTTCGTGGAGGAACGACACAGGACCCTGCGCTGTTCTTTCGTCAGCTCGGCCCTTCCCGGGTTTGCTGCTGGTTCTTCCCGGGTTGGCTACTGTCCCTTCCACCTCTGTGGAAGGGCGGTTCCCCCTGCCACATTCCCCACTTCCGCAGGGGAGCGGCACACCGCCGGCCGGCTCTCTCGGGGGCTGCACAGGTGTTCCTTCAGATAGATGTTCCCCTTAGATGTTCCTGGTGCAGGTTGTCTCTCTCCTCCTTTATAGTCCTCCTCCGCCAATCCCAACTCAGCTGCCCACACGCCGAGTACGCTGCTCTCCTCCAATCAGGAGCAAGTCCTACAGTTTATTGGCTGAACTGGAGGCAGCTGTGTAGAAGCTGTTTTCTCCTCTCCCAGCGCCATATTGTGGGAGAGCAGATGCATAGAGTAAGTCTTAATTCCAGTAACTTAGTCTAGTCCGGGTTGCTCCCCACAGGGAGGGAGGGAGGGAGGAGGATGGGAAGGAGTGAGGTGAGAAGGGAAGATGGAGGGGAGGGAGAGACAGAAAGAAGAGGATGGAAGAGACAGAGGGAGAGAGAGGGAAGGATGAAGAAATGTAGTGTAAAAAGAGAGAGAAAAGAAATAATACTCACTTGAAATACTAAACATTACACTAAGCAAGAGAGTGGATAAAAAAATTCCAGCACAGTAGTATTACATTCAGATCCTGGGATGATCTTTTCCTTTTAAACACTAATGCTTTCTATTGAAATTTGAATATGAAGTGATCAAAATAAATAATTCAAATATTTTTCCAGTATAGGATTAAGGTATGGAATAAAGTAATTTGAATTTTTGACCAAATGTCATATCTAATCATAGATTTGTAACCAGTATATAATGTTGTAGTATAATTAATGGTATTAAACAATTACATCAACTTTTACTTTCTAATATAACTGTCTACATTTATGTCGTAAAATGTAAAGGTACAAGCAGATTCATAAAATTCAAAAATCTCTTCAAGAAAAAGGCGATAAAAGTGTACAATCCAACACACTAATATACATTCTTTTGAGAGGCAAAAATGGTTTTCAAATTTTCAAATGCATATTGCTTTGATTAGTCTGCTGCATGTTCATTGAAAGAATTTATGAGGCAATTATGATAACTTCTTTGCATTATTCAAAACTCAATACACGTGTCTGAATTTCATCACACCTTTGATTCTAAACCTATTGATAATGAATAACTGTAGAGCTCTATTTCATGAAAAGTGAATGCTGTACACTATACTCTCTGATTACTTGTATAAATATATATTTCTAAAATTGTTGCAAAATCAACCATTTCAAAACAGATGGCTTCCTTTCATCTTTATCTCTATCTCCCAAGTATCCCTATGCTTGTTTGTCCAAGAATTACTGGTCTGAATTATCACCTTAATTAAGTGTTCTCTGACAAAAAGTGCCTAACATTTGATATTTAACTTCTCTAACAAATAAGGGCATATTTTATTGATTATTGAAGTGTGTTAATTGTATTTAATTACCAAGAAAAAAGAGCTTCAAAAATATTGTTTTGTTTTTTTTTTAGGAAAAAACCCTTCTAATTCCAGATTACTTCACTTTCATTATCTTTTCACAAAATCATACTTACACTTATACAAAAAAATTATCTTGTGGTTGCATTCATTTTCTTAATTAATTACTTTCATAGAACAAACTATTCTGTTAAGGTCAGAAATATTAAGAAGTATTGAAAAATGATCCAGTAAAATATTTTATAAAATATTAATTAGCCACACTTAATTATTTATTGAAGCACATTCCACATTTAAGATAATATCAATTATGAATATCAGTGGAGGTTTATCTGTTTTTGAAAATCTTTCCCCCACACGATACATTTTCATGAAATACATTCTTAATTTTCTTATGTGATTTTTCTATGAATGTGGTGTGAAAATATTAACATGCAATTTATTTCTAAACAATTGAATATTTAAAAATAGATTATGTTATCTAATTTCTGTGAACTATAATTTAATTATTTGCATAGACCATTATAGGAATACATGAAAGGAAATTTTTTTATAAATATTACTTTCAATGGACTATTTTGAGATGTCACTGTGGATTTCATCAGTCTGCTGATAAGTATATTGAGTTTCATAAATACTTAACAATAAAATGTATAATAATAAAAATAGAAACAAAAGTGCCTCAATATATTAAGCATATATCTCCCAGAATATTGAGAAAAAGAAAAAAGAAATGGAAAACAAAGAACAGTAAGAGGCATAGATGACAAAGCTTTGATCTACATATAGTAAAGAGGAATTCCAGAGGCCAGCATTGTGACACCATGGGTTGAGACCCTGCTTGTGATGTACACATCCCACATCCAAGTGCTTGTTCCAGTCATGACTATTCCACTTCTGAGCTGGCTTCCTGCTAATGCACTTGGGAATACAGTGGAAGATTGTCTAAGTACTTGGACTCCCTGCTACCTATGGGATGACCATGATGGAGTACTTGGTTCCTAACTTAACAGCTTTCCTGCTTTCCAGATCTAGCTGTTCTATTCTTTTTGGGAGTTGACCATAATATGGAAGATCTTTCTTTCTCTTTGTTGCTCTGTCTTATAAATTAATAAATATATAAATAACAATTTTTTAGAAAAAGTAGTTCCAAGCAGAAGAATGTTAACTTTAGTTCAGGAACAAATACAACAAACAATAGGAGTATTTTTCCAAGTAATAGGAAGACTAGAATATTCATGAAAAAGAAGATAGGCTGTATCAAATGGGATGAAGTAAAAAAAAATGACATTTTTTACATATTTAGGAAATTTAATATGAATGATGAGGAAAATAGCAATATCATTTCGAATATTGGAGAACTATATACAGAAGAAACAAAAACTTGAGTGGTGTTAGAATTTTTGTCAGATGAATCACTTGCCATGAAAGCAGCAAACATGAACTTGAAGATGATGTTGAATAAAATAATCAATACTAGGACAAACTATTAACTAAAATATTTGTGGAAAAAATTAATATATATTCAGGTAGATAAAAAAAGTGTGAACTTCAACGGGATTCTTTTCAGACAAAAAAATAAGTCAAAAGCAGAAAATGTAATTTTAGAAACTAGAGAACATAAAAGTCCATGAGAATTTCACAGGCATGGAAATCCAAGACATTGTAGCAAAAAAAAAAAAAAACAAACAACAACCTAAATGAAAGATCTCTGTGAGTGAGATCCCAGTGGAATGAACAGGCCATCAGAAAAGGCAGTACCTTTCTCTTAAGGAAGGAGAGAACTTCCATGTTGACTACGGGCTTGTTTAAATAAGATCACAGTTGGTGAATTCAAGAGGCTTCCATAGCCTTGGCAGCTCAGGACAAGAGCCTCGGGTGATTACTGACGTCAAAACTAAGAGTGTCAATTCTTAAATCAACAACAGGAGTCACTGTGCACCTTCTCCCCATGTAGGACCTCTGCCCTTAATGTGTTGTACTCTGCAAATTAATGGTAAAACTACTACTCAAAGAGTACTCTATACTTTGTGTGTCTTTGTTGGTGCAAACTGTTGAAATCTTTACTTAGTATATACTAAGTTGATCTTCTGTATATAAAGATAATTGAAAATGAATCCTGATGAAGAATAGGATGGGATAGGGAGTGGGAAATGGGATGGTTGTGGGTGGGAGGGAGGTTATGGGGGGAAAAGCTGCTATAATTCAAAAGTTGTACTTTGGAATTTTATATTTATTAAATAAAAGTTGAAAAGAAAAAAATTTCTAGAATGACAATTGTTATGGTTTGGATGTGGTTTGAAGATGAACCCTAAAGTTTCTTTTGTTGTGGGTATTGTTCTTGGTGTGATAATAGGCAGTGATAGGGTCTTTAATAAGTATGCCCCAGTGCAAGGTGACTAGGTCATTGGGAACATCTTCCTTGGAAGGGATAAAGTAGACACAATGGGAGCCCCATTAGCGCCAATTAGAAATATTGTACAAGAGAAAGACTGTCATCTCCCTGTTTTGTGGCTTTTTGACTTACTGTGTAACTTCTCCATCTTGCACACACTCCCACCATGATGCCATCCACAACGGTATGATGTAGCTAGGGGGCCCTCACCAGAATTTGAATCAGTATTGCTGTCCAATCTAGTACTTTCAGCCTTTAAACTATGGAAGCCTCTTGAATTCACCAACTGTGATCTTATTTAAACAAGCCCGTAGTCAACATGGAAGTTCTCTCCTTCCTTAAGAGAAAGGTACTGCCTTTTCTGATGGCCTGTTCATTCCACTGGGATCTCACTCACAGAGATCTTTCATTTAGGTTGTTTTTTTTTTTTGTTTTTTTTTTTTTGTTGTTGTTGTTGTTTTTTTTTTTTTTTTTTTTGCTACAATGTCTTGGATTTCCATGCCTGTGAAATTCTCATGGACTTTTATGTTCTCTAGTTTCTAAAATTACATTTTCTGCTTTTGACTTATTTTTTTGTCTGAAAAGAATCCCATTGAAGTTCACACTTTAAGTCTTTTATCTACCTGAATATATATTAATTTTTTCCACAAATATTTTAGTTAATAGTTTGTCCTAGTATTGATTATTTTATTCAACATCATCTTCAAGTTCATGTTTGCTGCTTTCATGGCAAGTGATTCATCTGACAAAAATTCTAACACCACTCAAGTTTTTGTTTCTTCTGTATATAGTTCTCCAATATTCGAAATGATATTGCTATTTTCCTCATCATTCATATTAAATTTCCTAAGCCCCTTACTACATAAAGTACTCACCATTAGGCATTTGTTATAGCAATGGAAAACAAACTACTACAACTTAATTCTTAATTAGTATAATTAGAATCCAAATTATTGATAATTCAGCAAAAGTAAAAATGCATAGTAAAATGATTTTCAATGAAGAGATAGATTAAAGTTACTGGACAATCTTTACAACGTGATAAAAAAGGCATTTTTTTTTCCAACAGGGCAAGTCAGGTAGAATGCCAATTGTGATCGAAGTGGGAAATTATGCCATGTAATATAAAGATAAAGCACATGAAACGTGCTATGGATTTTGAGCTGTCAATGCATTGTAATAAATTTGAATGCCGCTTACAATAGACTATTTCTATAGTTTCAGTTTCCCACCATCAACCATGGTCCAAAAACATTAAGTGGGAAACTCAGGAAAGAAATAACTGATAAATTTTAAGCCATGGGCCAATCTGAGAAATGTGATGAAATTTCATGCTGCCCCAATCCATCACGCCCAGAGTGTGAATCATCCTGCTGTGTAGTGTACTCATCTCTGTACACTGCTCATCCCTTAGTCACTTAGTGACCCTCAGATTATTGTTCAAGCAACCTTTAAGTGGGATCACAATGCCTGCATTATCCACCTCACTTTATTTCTTCACAGAGGCATAGTCATCATCTCATGTCATCACCAGAAAAGCAGTGCGTACAGTACTGTAAGACATCTTGAGCCACTGAGAGGAAAAGAGAAAGACAGACAGACAGACACATTCACAGAACTTTCATTACAGCTCAGTCATGCACTTAATAAAAGCATTTTGATCAACGATGGCCACATGTATGTAGATGTCCTAAAATATTATATTGCCTAGAGGTGTTGTAGCTATCTTAATTTGTGTAAATTCACCCTGTATTATTCATACTATGACAAAATCCCTTAATTATGCATTTCTCAGGCATCCACTGCGGTTCTTGGTGTGTATCCTTCGTGAATAAGAGGAACTAATATATATTCTGTGTAAAGAAAAGTCTATGTTGACAAAAATTCTTTGACTTTGCAATTCTGGAACAATATCTGATTTCAAATACAGAAAACAACTACCTATTTATTGTTAAGTGAGAACTTAAATAATTGTGAACATTTCAAAGACGTAATTATGTTAACTGAACCAATGTATAAAAAATAATCAAGGCAGACAGCCTTATGGTTAAGATGTCCACATCTCACATGTTTGATAGGAAGTTTATAGAAATGATACATAAACTCCAGTTCTGTGTTAATGTGTGTGCGCCAGTGTTTGTGTATGAGTATGGGAACGATGGTACTTCACAAAGTTGATGGAAAATGGAATCAAAAGATAGGTTTATTTTGTTGTGAAAAGTGTTTGTGTTTTAAATCTATGCATTTTTATGAGAAACCTTTAGAAACTTCATGGAAATGTCTATTATGAGAAGACAATGCATGAATTTAAAATATTTTTGTGCCAAGATAAACTTCCCTTAAATTCAATTTTCTATAAACAGTTTGAAGTACACATCTCTTCTTGTGTGTGTGTGTGTGTGTGTGTGTCTGTGTGTCTGGATTTAGGAGGGTGGGAGGCAGAGAAGAAAAAGCAAAAAAAAAAAAAATACAGAAATTTGCAGTTACAATTCATAAAAATACTCCAGTAAAATGGTCATGTGACTACAACAGCACCTTTTCTTGAGAAAGAATGTAGAAAATACAAGGGACATTTAAATATCCACCTCCTCCCTTATTACATATTTCATCATTCTCACTTCAATTATCTCTATTTCTTTTGGTGTTAAAAAAGTCTTAGAAGTGTATCTAGGCCAGTGCCTCAGCTCACTAGGCTAATCTTCTGCCTGCGGCGCCGGCACACCGGGTTCTAGTCCCGGTCGGGGTGCCAGATTCTGTCCTGGTAGCTCCTCTTCCAGTCCAGCTCTCTGCTGTGGCCCGGGAAGGCAATGGAGGATGGCCCAAGTCCTTGGGCCCTGCATCCGCATAGGAGACCAGGAGAAGCACCTGGCTCCTGGCTTCGGATCAGCTTGGTGCGCCGGCTGCTGTGCGCCGGCCTTAGCGGCCATTGCGTGGTGAACCAACAGTAAAATGAAGACCTTCCTTTCTGTCTCTCTCTCTCTCACTGTCCACTCTGCCTGTCAAAAAAAAATTGGTAAAAAAAGAAGTGTATCTCAAGCCCTTTCTGCTGCTTCCCCTGAGTCTGAGACCAACTTTTTGCAGAGTTGAATTCAGGAGGCTATAAATATGTGAGTGACATCACTAAAAGGTTATGTTTGTTTGTTTGTTTGTTTTTGACAGGCAGGGTTAGACAGTGAGAGAGATACAGAGAGAAAGGTCTTCCTTCCATTGGTTCACCCCCCCAAATGGCCACTTCGGCTTGCACGCTGCGCCAGTCCAAAGCCAGGAGCCAGGTGCTTCTTCCTGGTCTCCCATGGTGCAGGGGCCCAAACGCTTGGGCCATCCTCCACTGCACTCCCGGGCCACAGCAGAGAGCTGGCCTGGAAGAGGAGCAACCAGGACAGAATCCAGCGCCCCAACCGGGACTAGAACCCGGTGTGTCAGCGCCACAGGTGGAGGATTAGCCCGAGCTGCAGCGTCAGCCCACTATAAGGTTTTGAAATCAGTGGAAAAGTGACTCTGATTTAATATGAGAGTATAGAATAAAGTTTACATTTCTTTTCAGTAATGTTTTTGCTTTAATTTATGGAAAAAAGTGCACGTGTCTTTATGTGAAATGAAATAGTTTTCATTAAAGCATAGGTGACGTTATTAATAATTAAAACATTAAAGCACTAATAGCACACGAGTTGTCAGATATGTAACATTGATACTATATCAAATTAAAATTTGATCAGTTCAATCATGTTTAGTATAGATATACTATACATGTTTAGTATATATAGTATGGAAATACTATACATATTTACAAAATATACATATTTAGTATAGATATTTGAAGGAGTCAGTATGTATAGATTCTGTGTACTCTAATGTGTATACCACAAAGCAAAAGGACACATAAAACAACAATTTCCTTTTGTTGTAAAGGAAATAATTTTAAAAAGAATGAAGATTGAGTTATTATAATAATATTGTCTGAAACAGCACCCCAAAATATTTACTACTATCAAAGTATATCACTTTAAACTATCCTGAGAATGAGCTCTATGTCAGAATCTAGAAGGTATTTTTGCTAAATATAAGACTGATGTGACAGGAATGATAGCTAAAATAAAGGATTTATACATAATTCATTTTATAAAATAATATGAATCTAAGTCTATAAATTAATAAAATGTTGTCACTTCATAGATAAAATGTAATGAAAGTAGGCTGAAGGCAGGAAAGACGGACTGGCAGAAACCAAAACTGTAATGGTGGAAGTAATCCATTAGAATTGACAAAGTACTGAAAGTGTAAATTTTAGAATCTCTCCCAGAGTGAAAAATATTGCAGAGACTACTCCTAACAGTTTTCTCAGCAAACTATATAAACCATGAATTTCATACCTTGCTAAATTTCTTCTGATAGTTGAAGTCTACTAAATTCCACATTCAGATATTTGAGGCAAGGAGGAATAATCAATTTTTCCAAACATTAAAGAAACTTATAATAAACATTTAAAATCCTGATGCCTTCATAACTTTTCATAACGGTAATTTCATTTATTCTACTTCACTGAGTTCTGTTTATTTTTATATGTGTGGCTTGCTTTGAGAGGTTTTCATAGTTTTGCTGCTTTCATTTTATGGATACTATGAAACCAAAGGACAAATGTATAACAAACAACACACATTTATAATAGGACAATACCCTTTGAATTTGATTAAATAATGCCAAATTCCAATTTAGAGTTAATAATAATGAATTTAAGGAAAAGTATGCTTTCCACATCTTTTACAATGAAGAAATGCTGTATTTCACATGAAAAGTTACTAAGTACAGCATCTTAAATAGCTGCTGTTTGATTAGTATATAAGACTAAATCAATATAATAACAATTATTCAAATTTTAGAAATGTACAATAATACTCTCACATATTTAATAATGTGCACAGCATTTTTCTACCATTAAATAGTAAACTAAATTATTGAAATTTTGTCATATTCCAAACACTAATTACAATAATTTAGTATTACCTAGAGTTTTATGTAATAGCTGAATTTCAACTTATTAATGCTATGAATGGAGAACTATCATGAAGTTATTTAATAGTTATAAGTCTGCATCTCATCATATTGTTTGCAATTTTATAAGAATATTTTAAGATATATCATTTTTATTAGTGCTTTTTGTTTAGTATCTTATATTATATAAAAATTACAAAATCACTTACTTTTACATGCCTTAGCTGCTAACTATCTTATACTGTACATTGTTAATATATTTTAAATTTTAAGAAAACATGTTTTGGGTCTGGCTCTGTGGTGTAGAAGATAAAGCCACCGGCTGCCGTGCCTGCAACATATATGGGCACCAGTTGGAGCCCTGGCTACTCCACTTCCGATCCAGCTCTCTGCTATGGACTGGGAAACCAGTAGAAGATGGCCCAAGTTCGTGGGCTGCTGCACCCACGTGGGAGACCTGGGAGAAGCTTATGGATCCTGGCTTCAGATTGGCCCGTTTCTGGCCATGATAGCCATTTGGGGAGTGAACCAGTGGATGGAAGATCTCTCTGTCTCTCTGCCTCTACCTCTGCCTCTCTGTAACTCTGCTTTTCAAAAAAGAAAATATGATTTTCCTAATTTTTTATTTATTTGAAAGGCAGAGTTACACACACATACACACACAGAGAGAGAGAGAGAGAGAGAGAGAGAGAGAGAGCGAGCTTCCATCTGTTGGTTCACTCCCCATATGGCTGCAATGGCTAGAGCTAGGCTGGACCAAAGCCAGGGGTCAGGAGCTTCTTCTAGATTCTCCCAGGTGGGTGCAGGGACCAAGTACAAGCACTCGGGCCATCTTCTGCTGCTTTCATAAGTACATTAGCAGGAACTAGATTGAAAATAGAGCAGGCAGAAAGGAACCAACAGAGATGTCAGCATGGCTGGCAGTGGCATAACACACTATGCCACAAATCCACCCAGAGAAGATATTTTAAGTGTAAAACTGTACATTTCAAGGAAACACTAATAAGATAGGAAAGAAAAGCAGAAAAGAAAAAAATACATACTTATTGGAAGATTAACAACTTTTTCCTCATAAATATCATTTAAAATAACTGACAATTATTTCTAATTGTTACTTCTAATGTATTTCTGATAAGCATATTTGACAATGAATATTAAAAGTCCACCAGATAATTAAGTTCTCTGGGGCCAGTGCTGTGGCTCAGCAGGTTAATGCCCTGGCCTGAAGCGCCGGCATCCCATATGGGCACTGGTTTTAGTTCTGGCTGCTCCTCTTCTGATCCAGCTCTCTGCTTTGGCCTGGGAAAGTAGTAGAAGATGGACCAAGTCCTTGGGCTCTTGCACCCATGTGGGAGACCTAGAAGAAGCTCCTGGCTCCTGGATTTGGATCAGTGCAGCTCTGGCCATTGTAGCTATCTGGAGAGTCAACTATTGGATGGAAGACCTCTCTCTGTCTCTCCTTCTGCCTCTCCTCTCTCTACATAACTCAGACTTTCAAATAAATAAGTAAATCTTTAAAAAAAGTTATCATAATGAATTTTATCCTTTGACTAGTTATCTTATGTATTTGAACAACCTGTAGAATGTCATAATATACAAGACAAGTCCAGAGTAAAAATGATATTTGAAACAATATAGACCTTTGTATTTTAACCTCAGACTAAAAGATTGAAACAGCTATTATATATATATATATATTTTTTAATAAGTTCCTCTAAAAATAAATTACATTTTGGATATTGAACAAGTTTGTTATAAACTAGGGAGGTAGCTAGTCTGTAAACCTGAATTAAACTTTTGATTTAAAAAATCTACAGCTATCAACAAGGAATATTTCCAATAATTATTTAATGGTGATTTATATTGTAATCCTAATATATTGCAAGGCCCAGGTTTGTTCCTAAATGAATCAATCAACTGCCAAGGCAAAGAACAACTACTGTGAGAAACAGATCCTACAATATCCCAACTAGTAGTATATCCACTGTATATCATTTTCAGTCCAAAGAAAAATAGTGCATGATTTGGGCCAGTGTAGTGGTATAGTAGGCTAAACCTTTACCTGTGGTGCCAGTATCCCAGATGGTTATCAGTTCTAGTCCCAGCTGCTCCACTTCTGATCCACCTCCCTGCTAATTTTCCTGGGAAAGCAGTGGAAGATGGCTCAAGTGCTTGGGCCCCTGCACCCACGTAGGAGACCTGGAAGAGTTTCCTGGTTCTTGGCTTTGGCTTGGGCCAACTCTGGCCATTGTGGCCATTTAGGGAGTGAACCACCATATGGAAGACCTTTCTGTCTGTCTTTGACTCTCTGTCTGTAATTCAACCTCTCAATTAATTAATTAATTAAAAACTTAAAAAATAGAAAAATAGTGCATGGTAAATGTGAAAATATTTCTCCAGTTTACTCTGTTATCAAAATTTAAGTAAATATGTAAAATTAAATTTAATTGAAATAATTAATGAATTAAATTATTACACATTTTTAAAAGAATTCTAATGTTTAGGATACTTAGACCAAATATACGTTTTCCTATCAAGAGAAATTATTACAAACATTAAACACAGAAACAGATCTGTCTAAAAAGACTTGGGGTAAGTAAGATAATAACTGTTCGATAGGTTACATTACTATTTAATGTGTGTATAGTTCTTCATGCCAGAAGCACAGGAATGAAGGCCAAATTGTAAAATCAAAATGATTTACCATGGGGATTCAAGTGTAGAGCATTACTTCGCTTATAAAGCCTGAATATTTATTTAAAAACTTATGCAATTTTATAATTAGCAAAGGGCCAGAACATTGACACTATCCATTTCAATAGTGAAAATTAGAGAAATATTAATGAAAAAAATAAGCAAAGTTAGTGGTTTCAAGAAAGAGTGCTTTAGACTTTCATCTTTCTAGTTTCACTTTTTCAAAGTGTCTAGAATGGCAGTACGTTTTATAGATGTGACATCCATGGTAGGTTATGAGAGCAGGCAATCAGAAATGTCATTTTTTTCCAAAATCAATATAGCCAAATTGATAATTATTCTATAATCAATGAATTAGCAGTGCCATTGAGATATTACACTAAGAATTAAACCAAAGCATTTCTTTTTCAAGAAATGTAAAGGACCATAACCACTGGGGCTGATGTTGTGGCATAGCAGGTAAAGCCACCACCTGCCACACCTGACGTCCCATTTGGTCACCAGTTTGACTCCCGGGGGCTTCTGCCTTGGGAAGCAGTGAAAGATGACCTGAACCAGTGCCCATATGGAATGCTAGTGCTGCAGACAGAGACTTAGCCCACTATGCCACAGTGCCAGCCCTACAACTGCTAGTTTTCTTATGCATTTTTTTTTCAGTGATTAGCAGTGTACATATGCATGTGTAGAACTGCTTTTTGAGTAAAATATATTTGAGGAGGGGGCAGCATTGTGACATAAAGGGTAAAGCTGGCTGCTAATGGCCTGGAAAAAACAACAGAAGATGACTCAAACGTTTGGCTCTCTGCACCCTCTTGGGTCTCTGTGGGAGACTACAATGCATCTCCTTGCTCCTGTCTTTGGCCTGCCCCTGTGCTGCCCATTGCAGCCATCTGACCCATTGCAGTCATCTGGGGAGTGAACCAGCAGATGGAATATCTTTCTCTCTGTCTCTCCCTCTTACTAGGTAACACTGACTTGGAAATAAACAAATAAAATCCTTATATATATATATATATATGTATCAGTATAAAGTATATCTCAAATGACTAATT
The DNA here is from genome assembly GCF_051225735.1 of Oryctolagus cuniculus. NCBI lineage: Eukaryota > Metazoa > Chordata > Mammalia > Lagomorpha > Leporidae > Oryctolagus > Oryctolagus cuniculus. Next base: position 59,948,739 of record NC_142874.1, on the reverse strand, counting down.
TCAAACTAAAAGTTTCTGAGAAGTATTTTCATAAAGTATCTTATTTCATTTAAAAATTTTTTATTACATGAACAAATGAACAATTTTAATATAATAGCATATTCAAGAATACTATTTATTATATATTACATATATGTAATATACATTATATGTGTAATATTTGTGTGTGTAATGTATTATGCAAAGTCTTAGATACAGAGCTCAAAGAATATGTACTGTGCATACACATTTATAGAATCATCATATACAGATCAAGGTAGAGAACCTTACCAGATCACAGAACTCATTCCTATGTCCCATAAAAGTCACTACTTCACTACCTCACATAATAAATGAGACAATCACAATACTTTCTCAAATCATTAAAAATATATTGTTATTAAGATTGATACAAATGAAATAATAGAGATGTACTACCTTTTGAATTTATTTATTTATTTATGTTTTTACAAGGCAGAGAGACAGACAGACAGAATGAGAGCTCCCCCAAACATCCACAACAACCAGTGCTGAGCCAGACTGGAAACTAGAAACTTAACCTTGGAGTTCCATGCTGGTATCAGGGATCCACATACTTGAGCCATCGTTGCTTCCTCCCATGGTGCATAGTAACAGGATGCTGGAATTGGTAGTAAAGCCCAGACTTGAATCCAGGCACTCTGAAAGTGTGTGCAGGTGTCCCAAGTGACATGATTAAGTACTGTGTCAAACACTCACCTCTAAATGTGCCCCTTTATAATTTATTCTTTTGAATAGGATTATGATTTTGAGATTTTTTATTATTGAGTTTATCAGTATTTAGTTCATTTTAATTGTTGATGGATTTTCCATTACATACATCTATTTACTTAACATTTTTATTGTTTATGAGTATTCTGCTTTACCTAGCTTCTTATTCATACAAATAATACTGTTAGGAAAATTCTTTCACATGCATTTTAATGTCCTTTTGCAAGGATTCTGCTGTATATATAACTCAAATTAACAATGCTAAATTATAAAGTTTGAATAGATATTGCCAAAATGATTTCCAAAATCATAACTTAAACTCCCACAAGAATTGTATGACATTATTTGATTCCAACTCATGTCAACATTTGATGTTGTCAATCTTTTTAATTATATGCATTCTTTTGTATGTATAATTAATCTCAATTTGGATTCCATTGACATGTCCTTGATTACTAATGAGTTTAAAACATTTTCTTATAAATTATAATTCATTGGGCATTTAATTAATCCTAATTAATTGGCCATTTTTGTGTGTGTGTGGGAGGGGGAATGTTCTATTGTCTTTCTTTTCACAACTGATTCTTAGGATTTTTAAATGCATTCATATATATATATATAAATTATTTTATATATAGGAATCACTTTCTTTGATTTTAGTCTCCAGTTTATCTGATTTCTTTGACAAAAAGTTTTAAATTTAATGTATTTTTGAACATTCTCTTCCCCTATCAATTATGTTTTTTCCTATAAGAAATTTTTGCCTATTCAAAAGTCATGATTGATTCCAATATGGCAGAATAGGGAAAGGGGATGATGGAAAAAGGACATAAATCTCAACCATTCTCCATCATCGCCCCAAGGAGATAAACACTGGAATGTATTCCTTGCCCTTGAAACTCAGTTGGGTCTCACACCCTATTGCCTTCATACCTCAACCCTTACAGCCACCTGAAAGACTAGTTGCTCTGAACACCTGAAAGACCAGTTCCAGGAATTCCCCTCTGCCTGCTGCCCCCTACCCCACCCCCAGCCCTCCTAAAATATAAAAGGTCCAGCCCCTGGGGTGGGGGCCTTCTGCCAGGAGTTCCATCATGGGCGTAAGGGCAGTTGGTCACCCACCTCTGTGGATTTATTTTCTCTGAATAAATTTGGTCTGGCTGTAAATTCATACACTGCCTCCTCTCTATTCTGCAACTCTTCCTAACATTTTGGTGCTCCATGTGAGTAGGCACCAATCTGCAACTCTTTTCCTAACAGGGGGTGCTGATCTAGGCTATGAGAAAATAGTAAAATATTTTTTTAAAAAAGTAAAGAAAGTATATTCTCAGGGCAGAGTTAGACAGAAGATGCAGTAGAAATTATAAGGAAGACAGAGGGATGTGGTGGTTTTGTGTGGCAGGTACAGACTTGCAGGAATACACATGGACACAATGTGTGATCCCAGCAGCTTAGAGCCAGAAAAAGACCAGCTTTGGAAAGCAAGGTAAGATTAGACTGCAGCAGCCCATGCCACTGGCATTGCCTCAAGGAGAGCCTGGCAGGCTACACAGCTTTGACTGATCCTTGAAGGGTATGAGGTGCCTGCAAACCCAGGGAAAAAGAGACATGTTTCTCTCTTCCCATTTCCTCTACAATGGTACTCACCAAGCTGCTGAGATACGGCAGAAGACATTTTGGAAATAAGTAGCAGCTGCAGCAGCTCTTGTGTGAATGCCCAGCTACTGGGGGAGACAAGATGCCATCTTTTCTGCAGTAATAGGGTAGCAGCTCAGGTATGAGCACATGGCAATGGGTGGGGAGAAGGAGACATTCTGAAATCACTACTAGTTGCAGACGCTCTTGTGTGTGCCCTGAAAGCCTATAGGAAGAAGGCAGCATTGTAAAATGAGCAGGGGCTGTGGCCAATGGCTCTTGGTCATGCATGTTATCCAGGGATTTTACTAGAGGGAAAAATCCATATTCCCTACTAATTTGACTCTGGCTGGAAGGATTGAGAGGGGGTTGGGCCAACACTTAGGGCCATGAGGTGCCCCCAGCCTACCAATATATCACAGGCTTGGGGCCAAGACTGCCCAGGAAGAACACTCTCAGGCAGTTGGCTCTGGGAATCTCTCAGTCTCTCTGCAGATGGGTCAGGCTAAAGGGGCAAGTGGATGCTCTGCATTGTGACACTGTGGGAGCTTTGTGTGCTGAGACTGTGGGAACACTGTGACTGCACAAGAGGGCACAGCTTGTAGCTGGGCCTCTGGGCAATTACTGTGTGCAGCTCCACATGCTCAGAACTCCGTGATGGTCTGGGATAGGTCATTTCAGTGGGATCCATGCTCACAATAGGGACTGAACAGATCCTGTGCAGTAGCACAGATGAGTATTGCACTGACATGGGCTAACACCCAAGCATTAATCACCTTGGAAGAGAGAAGGTGAGGGTGTGATTATGCCATAAGAGATGATCATACCCTCCTTTCTGCCAAAAGAAAGAGATCTACACACCCAATATGGTCACCCTGGATACTCATCCCACCATGGAGCACAACACAGAGCCCCCAGGCAACACCCAACACATACCTCTGGGTATTCACTGAAGGAGCAGACACTCCAATAAGCTACAGAGGAATAGCTCAATGATTAGAGCCATCAGAGGAAAAACCAACAAATACACCCACAAATGCCTAAAAACAAACTCAGAAATTCAAGAAACAAGAATAAGAAAGACAGCATGAGCCCTCAAAGGAACACAGTAACAGTTCAATATTAGAATATGAAGATGAAGAGATTGATGCAATGCCTGAAACTGAATTCAAAAGATTAATCACAAGATTACTCAGAAACACTGAGAAGCAAATTCATGAGTTAAATAAATCCAAACATGATATAAAAGAAAAATATTCCCATATAATTGAGATTTTGAAAAAGATAAAATACTTCATTTAGAAATAAAGTATTCAATATGTCAAATAAAAATACAGTGGAAAGCCTTAAAATAGACTTGATGAAGCATAAGTAAAAATATCCAAGCTAGAAAAGCTAGAAGAGAAATCTTTGGAAATTTTTTAGTCTGTCACCTCTCCCCCCAGAAGAGGAAGGAGAAGGAGAAGGAGGAGGAGGAGGAGAAATTTGAAATTAGAAAAAATTCTTAATAGTGGAATTGGAGATTTATGATATATTTGTCCCACTCTGGAGCGCTGACCAGAGCCCCTCAACATATGGGTCTTAGGAGTTCCTAAAGGTATTGAAAGAAAGAAAGGTTTGAAAGGCCAATCCATTGAAATAATCACAGAAAACTTTACTAATTTGGAGAAATAAAGGGATGTCCAAGTACATGAGGCACATAAATCTCCTTATGGACATGACCAGAAAAGATCTTTACCATGATATATTATAGTTGAAATTTCAGCAGTAAACATAAAGAAAAGTTTCTAAAATGTTCATGAGAGAAATGCCAGATTACATTGAGAGGATCTCCAATTAGACTCACAGCTGATTTCTCATTATTACAGCATTGGTACAACTAACCAAAAAAAAAAAAAAAAGATGGATAAGACCCAACTCAACAAAATTAGAGATGTAAAAGGATATATAACAACAGATACCACCAAAATAAATAAAACCAATCTTTAGGAATTATACAAAGCATTGTATTCCACCTAATTAGGAAACCTAAAAGAAATCAATAGATTCCTGGGCACATGCAATCTATTAAAATTGAATCATTAAAACATAGAATCATAAAAAGACCAATAACCACGCTAGAGATCCAGAAAAAAATGCTAAAATTCATATGGAAACGTAAGAGACCTGGAAGACATAAAGCAACCCTATACAACAAAAACAAAGCTGGAGGCATTACAATACCAGATTTCAAGACATAGCATAGGGCAATTATAATCAAAACAGCCGGCTAAAAGCTAAAATATAGATGTGCAGATCAATGGAAAAGAATATAAACTCCAGAAATTAATCCACGCATCTACAACCAACTAATCTTTCACAATGTAGCTAAAATCAATCTCTGGAGAAAGGACAGTCTCTCCAACAAGTGGTTTTGGGTAAACTGGATCTCCTTGTGCAGAATTATGAAACAAAACACTTACCTTACACCTGATACAAAAAATCCACTAAAAATGCATCAAATACCAAAACCTATGACCCGATTCCATCAAATCACTGGAGAATATTGGGAAAACTGCAAGACACTGCACAGGCAAAGACTTCTTGGAAAAGACCCCAGAAGCACAATCAACACTAACATTGACGAATGGGATTACATCAAGCTGAGAAGATTCTGAACTGCAAAAGAAGCACTCAGCAAAGCAAAAATCAATGGACAAAAAGGGAGAAAATATCTGCAAACCCTGAAACTGATAAAGAATCAATATCCAGATTGTGTAAAGAGCTCGAGAAACTCAACAATAACAAAATAAAAAATCCTGTTAAGAAATGGGCAAAGGAATTGAACAGGCATTTTTTAAAAGATGACATTCAAATGGCCAACAGACACATGTAAAAAATGCTCAGGGTCACTTGACACCAGACAAGTGCAAATCAAAACCACAATGAGCTTTTCCTCAGCTCAAATTAGAATGACTCTCATACAAAAATCAACCAACAATAAATGATGACAAAGATGTGATGGAAAAGGGACCCCAATCCACTGTTGGTGGGAATGTAAACTGGTCCAGTCATTGTGGAAGACACTATAGAGATACTTCAGAAATCCAAAAAGACTTATTATATGACCCAGGCATCCTGCTCCTGGGAATTTACCTAAACAAAATGAAATTAGTACATCAAAGAGTTATTTGTACCTCCATGTTCGCTGCAGTTCAATTCACAATAGCTAAGAAATGGAATCAACCCAAATGTTCATCAACTGAAGACTGGATTCAGAAAATGTGGTGTATAACAATCTGGAATACTATGGACACAGGTTAAAAAAAAATCCTATCTTATGCAAAAAGGGATGCAACTGGAAACCATTATACGTTTGAAGTGAGTCAGTCTCAGAAAGACAAATCCCGGGGGAGGAGGCAAGATGGCGGAATAGGAAGGGAGCACACTGATAGTCCGGGGAGAGACAGTTTAATAAAAGTGGAGATACTGCAGGTTCAAGGAAGAATAGGGGAAGAAACAACAGAAGACACTCTTCTGGAATGAGTGATTCACAGTGGACCTGCGTGGAGAGTGTGGGAGCCCACAGTTCGTGACACAAGCGGCAGACTCAACAAACCAGCACTGGAACACGAGGTAAGCCGAACCTCAATAGCCCGAGACACCGGCAGGCAAGCGGAAAGAGGAGACTAGAGGGAACGACCCCAGGGGGAAAAGTTCACCAGGCTAACTAGAAGAGAGAGAGAGAGAGAAAAAAAAAGTGACTGATACGGACATGGGTTTCTCTCTCTCCGCTCACCTCTCAAAGGTGAGTAAGACAAAGATCAGGCACCATCTTGGACATACATCATAAGCAGAGCAACCTCAGGTCTGCACCGGTCCTGAGCCTAGCAGAAAAACCTGACTCTGGGCGGGGCGAATTAACAGGAGATTAGGACCTAGTAAATTTGTGGTGCTACTGAACTGAGACTGTGAAAAAAGAGACGGTAGGGGAGAGAACTCACGGAATTCACGTGAGTACTCTCCAGAGATGCTACAATTCCGTAATTTTGGCAACCCAGTGGGAGACTGAAGGAGAATTTGAGCCCACTCTGAGGGCAGAACAGATTCCCTGTGTGGTCCTTGGGAAAGAGCTTCTGATCTCTGGCTCCTGTGGGTATATCATTTGCCTGCTAACTACCTCCAACTTCGTTCAGCTGTGTGGAATTACTTCCCTTTTGAATCAAAAAAAAAAAAAAAAAAAAAAAAAAAAAAAAAAGAAAGAGAGAGAGAGAGATCTATCATGCCTAACCTGGGAGTGTCACCTTTGGCACACCAAACAGAGCTCTCAGGCCACACCCATCTCAAGCCTCTAAGGCTCCATCAAAAACAGACAGCCCACTTAATCTAGAGTCATAGTATAACAAGAAAAAAGCACCACAGTGAAGAAACCAAATACCTCCAATATGCCAAATAACAAACGCAAAAAACAAGGTAATAAAAACAAGGAAGTCACTATGACGCCCCCAAATGAAAACCACACCCCAATTCAAGATTATGAAGATGATGAGATAGAAGAAATGCAAGAAGCAGATCTCAAAAAATTGATAAGAACATTAAGAAGTTCTCAAAAACAAATTCTTGAACTACAGAAATTCTTAATGGACAAGATAGAAAATCTCTCTCATGAAAATGAAATATTAAGGAGAAATCAAAATGAAATGAAACAACTAGTACAACAGGAAACTGTGATAGTGATGAGAAATCATAATGAGTTGAAGAATTCAATAGATCAAATGAAAAACACAATAGAGAGCCTTAAAAACAGAATGGGTGAAGCAGAAGAGAGAATATTGGACTTAGAAGACAGAGAACAGGAAAGGATAGAGTCAGACCAAAGAAAAGAAGAGGAAATTAGAAATCTAAAACATATTGTCGGGAATCTTCAGGATACTATTAAAAAAGCTAACATTCGGGTTCCATGTGTTCCTGAAGGCATGGAGAGGGAGAAGGATTAGAAGGCCTTTTTAGTGAGATATTAGCAGAAAATTTCAAGGTTTGGAGAAGGACAGAGATATCCTAGTACAGGAAGCTCACAGAACCCCTAATAAACAGGACCAAAAGAGATCCTCACCACGACACATTGTAACTAAACTTTCCACAGTGAAACATAAAGAAAAGATCCTAAAATGTGCAAGAGAGAAACGTCAGATTACTCTTAGAGGATCTCCAATCAGACTCACAGCTGACTTCTCATCAGAAACCCTACAAGCTGGGAGGGAATGGCGAGACATAGCCCAGGTACTAAGAGAGAAAAACTGCCACCCCAGAATATTATATTCTGCAAAGCTATTGTTTTTGAATGAAGGTGAAATAAAGACTTTTCATAGCAAACAGAAATTGAAAGAATTCGTTGCCACTTGTCCAGCCCTGCAAAAGATGCTTAAAGATGTGTTGCACACAGAAACACAGAAACACGGTCATCAATATGAAAGAAGGTAAAGGAAGGAAACCTCACAGCAAAAGATCACAGGGAATTCAAAGCATATATTAGAACTTATCTTTGGCAAATGGCAGGGCAAAGTTACCACTTATCAATAGTCACATTGAACGTTAATGGCCTGAACTGTCCAGTTAAAAGACACCGATTCGCTGATTGGGTAAAGGAACAAAACCCATCTATTTGCTGCTTACAAGAAACACATCTTTCCAACAAAGATCCATACAGACTGAAAGTGAAAGGCTGGAAAAAGATATACCATGCCAACAGAAATGAAAAAAGAGCGGGCGTCGCCTTCTTAATATCGGACAACATAAACTTTACCACAAAAACTGTTAAGAGAGACAAAGAAGGACACTATATAATGATTAAGGGATCAATTCAACAGGAAGATATAACAATTATCAATGTATATGCACCTAACTACAGGGCACCCGTTTATCTAAAAGATTTGTTAAGGGACTTAAAGAGAGACTTAGACCCCAATACAATAGTACTGGGGGACTTCAATACTCCACTCTCAGAAATAGACAGATCAATAGGACAGAAGATCAACAAGGAGACAGTAGATTTAAACGACACTATAGCCCAAATGGATCTAACAGATATACACAGAACTTTCAATCCTACAGCTAAAGATTTTACATTCTTCTCAGCAGTACCTGGAACCTTCTCTAGGATTGACCACATACTAGGCCATAAAGCAAGTCTCAGCAAATTCAAAAGAATTAGAATCATACCATGCAGCTTCTCAGACCATAAAGGAATGAAATTGGAAATTAGCAACTCAGGAATCCCTAGAGCATATGCAAACACATGGAGATTGAACAACATGCTCCTGAATGAACAATGGGTCATAGAAGAAATTAAAAGAGAAATCAGAATTTTTCTGGAAGTAAATGAGGATAACAGCACAACATACCAAAACTTATGGGATGCAGCAAAAGCAGTGTTAAGAGGAAAGTTTATATCAATAGGTGTCTACATCAAGAAGTTGGAAAGGCACCAAATAGATGAGCTTTTAATTCACCTCAAGGATTTAGAAAACCTACAGCAAACCAGACCCAAATCTAGTAGGAGAAGAGAAATAATTAAAATCAGAGAAGAAATCAACAGGATTGAATAAAAAAAAATTTAAAAAAAATCAGCCAAACGAGGAGCTGGTTTTTTGAAAAAATAAACAAAATTGACACCCCATTGGCCCAACTAACTAAAAATGAAGAGAAAAGACCCAAATCAATAAAATCAGAGATGAAAAAGGAAATGTAACAACAGACACCACAGAAATAAAAAGAATCATCAGAAATTACTACAAGGACTTGTTTGCCAGCAAACAGGGAAATCTATAAGAAATGGATAGATTCCTGGACACATGCAACCTACCTAAATTGAACCAGGAAGAAATAGAAAACCTAAACAGACCCATAACTGAGACAGAAATTGAAACAGTAATAAAGGCCCTCCCAACAAAGAAAAGCCCAGGACCAGATGGATTCACTGCTGAATGCTACGAGACATTTAAAGAAAAACTGACTCCAATTCTTCTCAAACTATTCAGAACAATTGAAAAAGAGGGAGTCCTCCCAAATTCTTTCTATGAAGCCAGCATCACCTTAAATCCTAAGCTGGAAAAAGATGCAGCATTTAAAGAGAATTATAGACCAATATCCCTGATGAACATAGATGCAAAAATCCTCAATAAAATTCTCTCCAATAGAATGCAACAACACATCAGAAAGATCATCCACCCAGACCAAGTGGGATTTATCCCTGGTATGCAGGGATGGTTTAATGTGCGCAAAACAATCAATGTGATACACCACATTAACAGACTGCAGAAGAAAAAACATATGATTATCTCAATAGACGCCAAGAAAGCATTTGATAAAATACAACACCCTTTCATGATGAAAACTCTAAGCAAACTGGGTTTGGAAGGAACATTCCTCAATACAATCAAAGCAATCTATGAAAAACCCATGGCCAGCATCCTATTGAATGGGGAAATATTGGAAGCATTTCCACTGAGATCTGGTACCAGACAGGGATGTCCACTCTCACCACTGCTAGTCAATATAGTTCTGGAAGTTCTAGCCAGAGCTATTAGGCAAGAAAAAGAAATTAAAGGGATACAAATTGGGAAGGAAGAACTCAAACTATACCTCTTTGCAAGTGGTATGATTCTTTACTTAGGGGACCCAAAGAACTCTACTAAGACACTATTGGAACTCATAGAAGATTTTGGCAAAGTACAGGGTATAAAATCAATGCACAAAAATCAACAGCCTTTGTATACACAGGCAATGCCTTGACTGAGGAAGAACTTCTAAGATCAATCCCATTCACAATAGCTACAAAAACAATCAAATACCTTAGAATAAACTTAACCAAGGACGTTAAAAATCTCTATGATGAAAATTACAAAACCTTAAAGCAAGAAATAGAAGAGGATACCAAGAAATGGAAAAATCTTCCATGCTCATGGATTGGAAGAATCAATATCATCAAAATGTCCATTCTCCCAAAAGCAATTTATAGATTCAATGCAATACCAATCAAGATACCGAAGACCATCTTCTCAGATCTGGAAAAAATGGTGCTGAAATTCATATGGAGACACAGGAGACCTCGAATAGGTAAAGCAATCTTGTACAACAAAAACAAAGCTGGAGGCATCACAATACCAGTTTTCAGGACATACTACAGGGCAGTTGTAATCAAAACAGCATGGTACTGGTACAGAAACAGATGGATAGACCAATGGAACAGAATTGAAACACCAGAAATCAATCCAAACATCTACAGCCAACTCATATTTGATCAAGGATCCAAAACCAATCCCTGGAGTAAGGACAGTCTATTCAATAAATGGTGCTGGGAAAATTGGATTTCCACATGCAGAATCATGAAGCAAGACCCCTACCTTTCACCTTACACAAAAATCCACTCAACATGGATTAAAGACTTAAATCTACGACCTGACACCATCAAATTATTAGAGAGCATTGGAAAAACCCTGCAAGATATAAGTACCGGCAATGACTTCTTGGAAAACACCCCAGAAGCACAGGCAGTCAAAGCCAAAATTAACATTTGGGATTACATCAAATTGAGAAGTTTCTGTACTGCAAAAGAAACAGTCAGGAAAGTGAAGAGACAACCGACAGAATGGGAAAATATATTTGCAAACTATGCAACTGATAAAGGGTTGATAACCAGAATCTACAAAGAAATCAAGAAACTCCACAAAAACAAAACAAACAACCCACTTAAGAGATGGGCCAAGGACCTCAATAGACATTTTTCAAAAGAGGAAATCCAAATGGCCAATAGACACATGAAAAAATGTTCAAGATCACTAGCTATCAGGGAAATGCAAATCAAAACCACAATGAGGTTCCACCTCACCCCAGTTAGAATGGCTCGCATTCAGAAATCTACCAACAGTAGATGCTGGAGAGGATGTGGGGAAAAAGGGACACTAACCCACTGTTGGTGGGAATGCAAATTGGTTAAGCCACTATGGAAGTCAGTCTGGAGATTTCTCAGAAACCTGAATATAACCCTACCATTCAACCCAGCCATTCCACTCCTTGGAATTTACCCAAAGGAAACGAAATTGGCAAACAAACAAGCTGTCTGTACATAAACGTTTATTGCAGCTCAATTCAAAATAGCTAAGACCTGGAACCAACCCAAATGCCCATCAACAGTAGACTGAATAAAGAAATTATGGGACATGTACTCTAGAGAATACTATACAGCATTCAAAAACAACGAAACCCTGTCATTTGCAACAAAATGGAGGAATTTGGAAAACATCATGCTGAGTGAATTAATCCAGTCCCAAAAGGACAAATATCATATGTTCTCCCTGATCAGCGACAACTAACTGAGCACCAAAGGGGAAACTTGGTGAAATGAAATGGACACTATGAGAAACAGTGACTTGATCAGCTCTTGTCCTGACGGTTGATGTACAATGTAATACTTTATCCATCTTAGTTGTTTTTTTTTTTTTTTTTTTTTTTTTTTTTTTTTTTTTTTTTTGTTCTAGTACCATTGGTTGAACTCTGTAATTAACACACAATTATTCTTAGGTGTTTAAATTTTAACTGAAAAGTGATCCCTGTTAGGAGTTTGGAAAACATTATGCTGAGTGAAATAAGCCAATCCCAAAGGGACAAATACCACTTGTTCTACCTGATAGGTAACAATTAACTGAGCACCAAAAAGGAAACCTGTTAAAGTGAAATGAACACTATGAGAAATGGTGACTTGATCAGCCCTCACCCTGACTGCTGATGAGCAACTTAATATGTTATCCCTCTTAGTATTTTTTTTGTTTGTTCTACTTAATACTTTTGGTTGAATACTATAGTCAATACACAATTCTTCTTAAGTACTGAAACTTAACTGAAAAGTGATCATTGTTAAATATAAGAGTTGAAATAAGAGAGGGAAGAGATGTGTAATTCGGGACATGCTCAAACTGACTTACCTCAAACGGTAGAGTTAGAAACATACCAGGGGATTCCAATTCAATCCCATCGAGGTGGCATGTACCAATGCCATCTCACTAGTCCCAGTGATCAATTTCTGTTCACAATTGATCATAATGATAGGACTAAGAACCAAAGGGATCACATAAACAAGAATAGTGTCTGCAAATACTAGCTGAAAGAATAAAAAAGGGAGAGAATGATCCAACATGGGAAGCGAGATACACAGCAGACCCATAGAATGGCAGATGTCCTAAACAACACTCTGGCCTCAGAATCAGCCCTTAAGGCATGCGGATCAGGCTGAAAAGCCCATGAGAGTATTACAGGCATGGAAAGCCAAGAGAAAAAAAAAAAAACCCTAAATGAAAGCTCTCTGCGAGTGAGATCCCAGTGGAAAGAACGGTTCATCAAAGAAGGAGGTACCTTTCTCTGAAGGGAGGAGAGAACTTCCACTTTGACCATTGCCTTGTCTAAAAATTATCAGAGTCAGTGAACTTAGGGCCTTCCGTAGCCTTGGCAGCTCAAGACAAGAGCCTCAGGTGATTACTGAGGCCATAAACAAGAGTGTCAATTTGTTAAGTCAACAACAGGAGTCACTGTGCACTTACTCCTCATGTAGGATCTTTTTCCGTAGTGTGCTGTACATTGAGATTTAATGCTATAACTAGTACTCAAACAGAATTTTTCACTTTATGTTTCTGTGTGGGAGCAAACTGTTGAAATCTTTACTTAATATATGCTAAACTGATCTTCTGTATATAAAGAGAAATGAAAAGGAATCTTGTTGTGAATGGAAAGGGAGAGTGAGTGGGAAAGGGGAGGGTTGCAGGTGGGAGGGACGTTATGGGGGGCAAGCCATTGTAATCCATATTCTGTACTTTGGAAATTTATATTCATTAAATAAAAGTTAAAAAAAAGAAAGCAAATCCCATATGTTTTCCCTGTTCTGTGGTAACTGCAAGTACCTAAAAGGTAATGTATGGGAGTGAAATTGATATATTGATGTTTGATGATTGTTTACAGCCTTTGTCTCTTCTGTTGCGAAGCAGTGTGTTTTTTTTTTCTTCACATTATTTTTTAATCTTTATTTAATGTAGGATTAGACTTATGATTATAAAGTAATTTAAAATAGAGCTTTGTAAAAGTTAAGTGTGGGAATAGCAGAGGGAAGAGGAGGAAGGGTTGACTGTGGGCTGAAAGGGGGGTATTCTAGGAAGTGTCACTATGTTCCTGAATCTTTTTATAGGAAATACATAAAATGTATGTACCTTACATCAGTTATTTTTAAAGTTGGAATCATATGTCCTTATCCTCTCAAACAGTGAGTATTTCACACACATGCACACACACACCCATATACTCATACACAACCCTAGGTACATTTGACAATATACATTTGGAGAGTTACTTTGATATCATTATTGAGTGTTTGTGATACTGCTATCTTATTAGTAAAGTTCAGGAATAACAGTAAATACACCTCATTGCATATCTATTATAGTATATTATATTATGTTTTATATTTATGTAATATATTCAATGCAGTAGTTTAATAAATTTAAATTATATACAAGATAGTAACACATTATATATTAAAAAGTTTTAAAAATATTAGACATCACTAATGTGTGTTCTTAATCTTATAAAAATTTTCTTTCTTGTGGCTGGTATTATTGCAGAGTTATTAAAGCCACCACCTGTAATGACAACATCTCATCTGGGTAGAATGCTGGCTGCTCTACTTCCAGTCTAGCTCCCTACTAGTGGCCTGGGATACACAGAAGATGTCTGAAGTGTTTGGGTCACTGTCACCCATCTGGAAGACCCAGAAGAAGCTCTTGACTCCTTGTGGTCATCTGGAAAGTGAATCAGCAGATGGAAGACTTATCTCTCTATCTCTGTTTCTATAACTCTGATTTTCATATAAATAAATAAATCTTTACAATATAAAAATAAAACTTTTTCTTCTTTACTTTTCAAAAAACAACTGAGACCTTTACTCCATGTATGTATCAATGGAAAATTTGCAAGGTACTTGGTTATAAACTTCAAGCTAATACTAATTCCTGGAGAACCAGAATTTAAATGAAGTTTGCTGTACAGAATGGCATTGTGAATAGTAAAAAGATAAATGAAATTCTTGCAAAGTGTGCCTCAAATTAACTGATTGAGTTCTGGAATACAAAGTGAGCTTTTTCTTTTTTAAAAAATCAATTCCTGAATGAGATGTTTGGCATATAAGAGTCCCGTTTTTCTTACTTGGCTTTTGGCTTCTGCACAATTTGTTATAGGATGGACACATTTATCCACATAATAATAGGGATATTGCATTGTTTTTTATTTCTGAGGGAATTGATGTTTGGTATAAACTGAAGAGCTTCAAATATGCCACTTCTCTGATTCAGAGTATGTTCCTATTCAACTGACATCTTGGGTTATTGGAGAAGACCAATAGGGCTTTAATAGTAATAGTTATATAAACTTCACACTTAAGTCTGTATTTGTTACCCAAATGTTTTCTGCTTATGTAAATATGCAACTATATACTTTGGCAGTAGTATGCTTTTAGTGACCTAGCAGTTACATTTTAATGCAAACAGAATAAAACAGCTTGCTTTCACCTGGCAAGAAGTGCCTCAGTGATGTACCTCTGCTCTGGGATATGTCAGCTTGCTGGTTATGTGCCTTAATAATTGCAGGAATCTTATCTGATTCATCATTCCATAGGGTGCTGTACTGTTCCACTGTATTGTTAATAAAGTCTAAAGATGTAATAATAAGAGCAAGTAAAACTAGTGTTTGCATAGGTTAACTTACCCAATTACTTCTCATTGTAAGCCCTATGGAACAGTTACTGTTATATTTTCATTTTTATAATTGAGGAGAAAAAGTGACAAGGATGTTAAGTAACTTGCCCTAAGTTACAGCTAACAAGGAGCTGAGTGAGATTTAGTCTCAGGTTATCTGACATTGGAACTGGGGATTTATTCAATATGTTAAACTCTCTCGGCTAGTAAAGAAGCAGGATCAGCACATTCCTTTTATTCCTTAATAAAAATATAAGTGAGAAAAGGAGGAAATCACATTTGTTGAAAAAATATATTCCATTTGACCCAGAAGATAAAAAATATTCAAGAAATAAGAATTGAAGAGTTTCTGGCCAAAGATGAAACATATGGAATAAAAGGTAGAAAATAATCAGTGATGGATTTCTCTTTATTGTCATTCACAACATTGCTTACTCCATCACGTATATTTTTCTTCCTTTTACTATTGTTCACTTTTAAATATAAAGTATGTTAATTGACTTTCTACACTATAAAATATTGAGATGCTGTAAGGACAGAAAAAAGGCAAGATGGACATAAACTAGGGAACACTGGCGTCATCTTTGGAAACAGTATTCCAAAATTGCTTCTGGTTTTCTCATAATGCAGATGGAATAAAACATTTTCAGTGTAATGAGAAGCAGATCCATCATGTCAAGTAGGAGCATTTTAGGATATATATATATATATATATATGTTTATGTGGGTGAGAAGGCTTCAAAATTTCATAGAAAGCATACATTATCTCCTTATTCCATGAACCCTCATAGATGGGACAGGCAGAATATGCACAATGATTTCTATTGTTTTTCACGCCTATTATCCCTTCTTCCTTCTGGGAACAGATCCCAATCTCTATGGTAACAGAGGGAGACAGTATGTGATACAGACTGGCTTAGTCAAAATGTCTGGAGGCCCTAACAGTCAGGTGGTTTCTCCCTGTGAATGTTAATCTGTGATGGAGAGGCTGAGGGCTTACTAAATTTCATTATTTTGAGCCTGCACCCTAGTGAGAATGTCCCTGAACTCCTGCTGCTATCAGCTCAGTGTTGTCCTGATTTTTCTTTTCCTAAATCTGAATGATGACTTTAGCTACTTTCCCATTAGTGATGTAAGTCCATTTTTGATATGATTTTACTTAGTTGAATCTGAGTCTTTTTTCTTGTCTGTTTTTTGGGGAGCTCATTTTTAATCTTGTATGCAAAGAATCTAAAGTGCTACCAAATTAAGGCAACATCTATAGTAAATTGAATTTAAAAATGTTTAACCAAGGACCCTATTGGCAGTGTATATGCCAGAATTTATGAAATCAAAATAATTCTCAGACATATAAAAGTCTCACTGGGTATTAGTTTCTGTTTCACAAAGATATATATCAAAATATTATATCACTGACTAGGATTGTAAAAATTCTGGTGATCAGCATTTAAAGTATTTTAAAACATTAAAACAACTTAAAATATTGAAATAAAGACATATAATTTTAAAAGTATGGTTATTGAATGTGGAATTTTATTACTAGCTCTTCATTTATCTTGAGTAGTAGTTGAGAAATTCTATGATTATTTTAATTAAATTCACTAAATGTCAAGATGAATGGATTATTAAAGTTGCCTCAAAAGAGGAATGAATGGGACCTTTGATCATGGAGAGAAAATCCCTTATGTGAGAGTGCATAGTGTCTTTCTTTTAAATGCTAGCAGAGTTTGAGGCATACAGTAGGAATTCAATAAATGTTTTCTTTCTAACAGAGTGTATGAATGAATGAACAGAATTTAAACGTTGAAGAACTGTCTTCAATTAGATATGATAGAAAATATATGAGAAGAAAGAACATTTGAAAGGACATTAAGAGAAGTTAGATAAAAAGCAACTATAAATTTATAGGACAATAGTATTGTAAATATAGTCATAAGTAATTTAATAGAAAATAGATATTTTGAAAATGTAAGATTGGTTTGCTGTTGTGGCACACTGGGTAAAGTCGCTGCCTGTGATGTGGGCATCTCATATGGATGCTAGTTTGAGATAATGCTTCCCTACTTCCAATCCAGCTTCCTACTAATGCACTACTAAAGCAAGAGATGATGGCCTGAGTGCTTGGATCCTTACACCCATGTGGAGACCTGGAAGTAGCTCCTGGCTCCTGACTTCAGCCTTGGTCCAGCTCTAGTCCATGCAGCCATTTGGGGATTAAACCAGCAGATGGAAGATGCTCTTTCTCGCTCTCTCTCTCTCTCTCTCTCTTTCTCCCCACCCGATCTCTGTAAATCTGCATTTCAAATAAATAAATAATTTAAACATTCTATTATATGGTTGTTCCCCTCTCAGTCATTCACTGGTGGAGATACAATAGATTTTGTATCCTGGCACAAAAAGAAAATGCAGATCAAGCCAACAATGAGATACCATTTTAAAGACTTTTTAAAACAAAAATCCCAAGTAATAGGAATTATAGAATGGCAAGCCAACATTCTTTTAGAAAGATTTAAGATTTTTTTTTTAAATCTATTTATTTTCATCCATTTGAAAAGCAGACAGTGTGAGAGAGAATCGAGAGAATCTTCCATTCTCCAAATTTCTGCCAACAGCCAGAGCTAAGCCAGGCTCATGCCAGGAACTCTGAACTCCATTTGGACCTCCCATGTTGGTGACAGGGACTCAAGCACTTGGGATATCACCTGATGTCTCCCAGGAAACATTAGCTGAGAGCTGGTTTGAAGCAGAGGAGCAAGGACTTGAATCTGGCACTCTTGTGAGAGTACACATGATGAGGGCATCCCAAATGGTCATTTAACATGCTATGTCACATCACCCTTCCCAGGATTTTAAATTTTTAAAATTCATTCCTTTTTATTTACTTCCTCTAGGACTTCTCTTTTAATTGATACCTTTGTGCAATCTCTGTGCAATTCTTTTACCTCTAAGGTGCCTCTCCAGTCTAATCATTTGCACTGCCTATGAATTCCACTTTATTTTAGCTAACATAGCAGGTACTTGAAGTCCCACAGTTATCTTCTATGTTGTCCTTCAGCTTCTGGTCTCGTTCACCATGACACATGTTTTTATTCAGCCACAAAGTAATGCTCATCTTGTCATTCCCTTTTTTTGGTCATTAGTGTAACAGTGTTGCTTTGCCCTCACTTAAGTCAGAACACTTACTATACGTTCAAAACACTTCACTTATTTTTCTATTTGAGTTACTTTGCCAGTTAGATATTTTCTTCTATTTTCATCTCCCTATTCCATTTTTATCTCCCACTCCACAAATCTAAATTCCAGGCAGCACTACCTTCCAACTCATCATTTTCTAACTGATGTCTTTATACTGGTCCAGCCATTCTCTTTGCAGAACGTTTCCATATCTTGGAAAACCTTTAAACATAGTAATTTAGGGATCAGTTTTGATATCAATCACTTCTTCCATCATTACAAAACATTACATTCTAGACTAAACCTTTAGAAAACTATGATTATCTTCATATAGCAACCTGTATCACACGGGGGCATTTGTCTCTTGTATCCTTTTTTCCATAATGTTTTTTTCACTTTGATATGTGCAGTGTAATTATATTATTTCATAAATCAATCAAGATTATTAAATATGTAATATTTGGCATGGTACAAAAATTATAAAATCTAGGATACTTTCCAAATCATACTATTATTAATAAGTAAAAGGACATACAATAATACTTGTGACATTTTTTATAATTGAGAAATATTACAAGATATCTACAGGTTTAAATACTGTTTTACTTAAACAAGATGACAATAGGCACTTACTGTTTATCATTGCTTGGTCCGGAAACCATCTCTTTTTCTTCCTTATCATTTTGTATTGCAAGGAAGAGCCTCCAAACTCTCTCAAAGACTAGGTCCTGATTAATCTAATCAGCATATTCCAGTCTTGCTAAGCAAATAAATCATTCAGGAATTGACAAAGAAGCAACCCAGAGCTAATGTAACTCTGAAAGATAGTTGATGAAGTTTCAGGAAAAGGAAAAATCTTTACTTTTCCACTAGATAGTATATAATGTAACTATAGTTAAAAGATATGAGGTGTGCTAGAAAGGTGTCAATTTTAATTATAGTTTTTATTATTGGATTAATTATATGCTCATATACAGTTCCAAGAACTAGCACAGAGATTCTATGCATTCTTTTTTTTTTTTTTTTTTTTTTTTTTTTTTTGACAGGCAGAGTGGACAGTGAGAGAGAGAGACAGAGAGAAAGGTTTTCCTTTTCCGTTGGTTCACCCCCGAATGGCTGCTGAGGCCAGAACGCCGCAGCTGGTGCACTGCGCTGATCCGATGGCAGGAGCCAGGTGCTTCTCCTGGTCTCCCATGCGGGTGCAGGGCCCAAGCACTTGGGCCATCCTCCACTGCACTCCTGGGCCATAGCAGAGAGCTGGCCTGGAAGAGGAGCAACTGGGACAGAATCCAGCGCCCTGACCAGGACTAGAACCCAGAGTGCCAGAGCCTCAGGCGGAGGATTAGCCTATTGAGCTGCGGCAACGGCCTCATTCTTTACCTGGTTTCTTCCAGTGATAATCACTTGGAAAACTATAACACATATGTCAGCTAAGAAATTGACTTTAAAACAGTTAAGATGCTGATCAGTTCCACTACAGATATCCTTGATACGGTCTGTTTCTAATCACTACCAGCTCCTCCTTCCTTTACCTCCCTTCCTACATCCCTGATCTATCACAGTTTTAATCTAATTTTCACTTCCATATTTCTGGCATTTTATCATGTTAAACAAATGGAGTCATAACATTTGTAAATGTTTAAGATTGGTTTTTCCAATTGGCATAATAATTTAACAATTCATGCAAAGTGTCGAGTTTATCAATAGCCTGTGCCTTTTTATTGCTAAGTACTATTCCATGGCTTGGATGTGCCACAGTTTGCTTAAGCAGTTACCTGTTCAGTGTTGTCAGATGGCTCAAATTTCTTGCTATTGAAAATAAAGCTAACATAAACATTCAAATATAGATTTGGGGACAAATATATTTTTATTTTTATAAAAATATTTATTTTTTTTTCATTCATTTATTTTTGTGGCACAGAAAGAGAGAGACAGACGGAGAGTTCCCATCCACGAGCTGACCTCTCCAATGCTTGTAATGGTGCTGGCTCAGACAGAAGCAGGAAGCAGCAACTCAACCAAAACTCTCAGATAGGTGGTAAGGACCCAAAAGCTTGAGACAACCAAGGTAGTACATGAATAGGAGCTCAAATCATGAGTGGAGCCGGGACGAAAATCCAGGCACTCTGATACGGGTCACAAGCTTCCCAACTGGCATCTTAAATGCTAGGCCAAACACCTACTCCATAACCTTTCACTTCTTCGGCATTTAGCACCAAGACTGCAGTTTCAAATTTGCACCTTTAATTTCATAAGAAACTGCAAAGCTGATTTTTACTGTATCCCTTCACATTTCCTCCAGCATTGTACGCTATCACGTTGCTCTGCACCTTTGCCATCTTAAACATCTTAGCCTTTCTAAAAGATGTAGTAATAGCTCACTGTGGTTTTCTTTTGCTTTGAGAGATAGAAAGTAGGAAAGAGGGAGGGAAAGGAGAGGAGAGGTCCTACATGACTGACAGCAATCTAACTGCTGAGCTATTACCTCTGGCTCTCAAGTTCCACATGAACAAGAATCTGCAATTCAGAGCAGAGCCAGGATCTGAACACAAGCATTCTGGAACGCGATGTGAGTGATGCAAGAGGCAGCTTAACCTGTGTCAAATGTGTGTGTGTGTGTGTGTGCGCTTACTGCACAGAATTCTATGTATATCCTAGATACTGTAGATGCTGGTCCTTTGTTGGCTATGTGACTGCAAATATTTTCTCCCCCTGATTAACTTGTGTTTTTATCTTCTTAATGGAGTTTCTCACAGAGTAAAAAGTTTTAGTTTTGATAGTCACAATTTAATATGCCTTCCTTTTAAAGGCTCATGCTTTTGATGTGAAGCCTAAGAACTCTGTACACCTGAAGATCCTGAAACTTGCTTCACTTTTGTTATGGAAGTACTTTAACCTTCCATTTTGCATTTAAGTTAATGATCCACTTGTAGAGCTTTTTTGTGTTAGGTATCTAGGCATCCATTTTAGTCACAAGCCATCTGTGAAATGTTGGCAGGTCGATGGAAAACCTGCTAATGAATCGGATACTACAAAAGACAGTGATAATATTGCTGGTACCTAGGTGTACCTAGGACATAAGCCAATGATTTCCCTTATATTGGCTTAAACAAGTTTAGGTTTTGTTTGCCAACAATTAAAGATTTCTAATATGTCTATATTATGTGTCTGTGTATGTGTGCACAAAGACATTTGCCAGGAATAAAAATTAATGTGAGGTAGTTGAAAAGATAAGATTTAAAGGAAATAAGACATAAAATTGTATGTAAGATGAACAAAATGAGTATAAACAAACAAAAATAACTCAACACAAACAATTTACATAGTGCAGCAACTAGAAGAAATGAAACTTGCATTTCAGTGGAGTTTATGTGATGGTCCTTAACATAGAATACACTCCCTTTTTAAATGTATACACTTACTGTATGTTATTCCAGCAGCACACAGATTTTAAAATACTGAAAAATGTATTCATGAGATAATTGACATATTTTATTACTTTTAGTTTTTCTCAAAAATTGTAAAGATGTCTATTACATTCATATACAGCAATTTTTAAAATAGTCTCAAATTAAAATAATACTAATATCATTCATACTATATTTGCAAGAATACTGATATACACAGGCATTTATTTCTTTTTAGAAAAAATTTTTGATTGTCCTTTATTATTAAATGTATGTGTCCCAATAACATATTTCAAATAAACATCAAAATGATATCTACTTTTGGTTACTAAGTCTACATAAACGTGATACTCCATATCATAAAACAACAGACATTCATTTCTTAGAAAAAACATTTAATCTGATTAAGTAATACAATTCATCAAGCTTAACAAAATTAAGGGAAACCATTTTTTTATTTACAGCATGGATTATTTCAAAATAAATTTGAAAAATTTATTGTTCATTGACTTACAATGAGTTACAGAATTTTCTCTTAGAAATTTGTCTAAAAAATTTCAGTTAATAATTTTTCTTACATTATAGTATGTTGAAAATTAAAGAAAAAATATTGCAACTTTGATTTTACTTGACAGAAATTGCCAGTAGGTTTTCTTCTGCATTAAACCACAGTACTCAAATATTAAGTTTGTAATGACTGTTTTAAAATTTATTTTACAATTTTCTAATTATTTGTATTTCTGTAATGAATTCTCTACAAATATCTTTGCACATCTGTAGAGTTCATTTTGTCATACACAACATTTATTTTATCTTCTATTTATTTTTAATTATTCAAATAAAAGATATATATTTTGAATTAAAAATTCTAGCATGTATGCAGTTTTATCAGCTCATACACTGACAAAGATTGAATATTTATCATGCTTTATTAAGAGTTTTTAGATATTTCTTTGATCTTACAACATGTAGGACAAAAAAAATCTTAGTAACAAAAGTTTCATCTCCTTTTCTATTGTGTATGTTAACATAAGTTTTAATAAAAAGAATTTCATTAGTTTTGAACATATACTGAAAATGTATACTAGTGTTACAGGTAATATTTGTATTTATAAAAATTAATATATCATTGTAAAACTTGATTTATTTATTCTTTTCCTTTTTGGTTGTAGTAGCACTGTTTTTACACTGTCATTATTTAGAAAAGGTATCCATGAAAAGAATTCACAAAATCAATTGCTAACTAAGCCATTATGCATAATTTCTTCCATCTTTTTATTTAGCACAAAAGGCTTAATTTAAAAGAGAATGCAATGCTTTTTAATACATCAGACTCATATTCTGAGGTACCTGAGTTTTACATATACTAAAGGTTCTTCTGAAATATTCTCGAAAAAATAGTGTCTGTTTCCCTTTTCCCAGAAAAATACCAATCATATTTTTTTTCATTGAGAGGAATTGTAAATAAATATTTGTCCTTTTTAATTTTTATTTAATGAATATAAATTTCCAAAGTACGGCTTATGGATTACAATGGCTTCCACCCCCCATAACTTCCCTCCCACCCTCAATCCTCCCCTTTCCCTCACCCTCTCCCCTTCCATTCACATCAAGATTGATTTTCAATTCTCTTTATATACAGAAGATCAGTTTAGCATACATTAAGTAAAGATTTCAACAGTTTGCACCCACATAGAAACACAAAGTGAAAAATACTGTTTGAGTACTAGTTATAGCATTAAATCACAATGTACAGCACACTAAGGACAAAGATCCTACATGAGGAGTAAGTGCACAGTGACTCCTGTTGTTGACTTAACAAATTGACACTCTTGTTTATGGCATCAGTAATCACCCTAGGCTCTTGTCATGAGCTACCAAGGCTCTGGAAGCCCCCTGAGTTCACCGACTCTGATCATATTTAGACAAGGTCGTAGTCAAAGTGGAAGTTCTCTCCTCCCTTCAGAGAAAGGTACCTCCTTCTTTGATGACCTGTTGTTTTCACTGGGATCTCACTTGCGGAGATCTTTCATGTAGGGATTTTTTTTTTTTTTTTTTTTTTTTTGCCAGAGTGTTTTGGCTTTCCATGCCTGAAATACTCTCATGGGCTTTTCAGCCAGATCCTCGTGCCTGAAGGGCTGATTCTGAGGCCAGAGTGCTGTTTAGGACATCTGCCATTCTATGGGTCTGCTGTGTATCTTGCCTTTTTGAGATTTATTTTATTAATTTGAATGACAGGGTTACAGGGAGATACAGAGGGAAATAGAGAAAGAAGAGAAGCAAGAGGTCTTCCAACTTTTGGGTTGTTCCTCAAATGTCCACAACAGCTATGACTGGGCAGGACGGAAACCAGGAGTCAGGAACTTATCTGAATCTCCCATGTAGGCACAGGGTGTCTAATACTTGGGTAGTTTTCTGTTGATTTCCCAGTCAGTGGGTTGCATTGAATCAGAGATGCTGGGACTGGAACTCGTGACCACAACATCTAGGAATGAACCAGGCCAATTTAACTAACATCAAAACTTCAGAGAAATAATAATAATAACAATAAACATTGAACCAGTAAAGTAAATGTTTGTTTTTAAAAGATTTTATTTATTTATTTAAGAGAGAAATACACAGAAAGGGAGGGAGAGATAGAGGTCTTCCATCCGTTGGTTTACTTTCCAACTGGCTGCAATGGCTGCAGCTGGGCTTACTCTTAGCCAGGAGCCAGGAAATTTTTCTGGGTCTCCCATGCAATTGATGTGGCCCAAGCACTTGGGCCATTCTCCACTGCTTTCCCAGACAATCAGCAGGGAGGTGAATCAGAAGTGGAGCAGCCAGGACTCAAATCAGTGCCCATAGTGGATGCCTGTGCTGCATGTGAAGGCTTAACCCACTACGCTACCGTGCCAGACCCATGAAGTAAATGTTCTAAATTACACTTTCTATCATGTGTTCCAGAAAACTTCTCACAAGGAACTAGAGTCCTGGAGTCATCCTGATGCCTAATATTTACCCTTCTGTTGCTGTATTATGGGGTAATCCATAGAATGAGGAATGTGGAAAACGTAAGAAAGGAGAAAGTATTTACCAAAAGAAATGATTATTTCAATATTGTAATAAACAGTGTTATTCTCCAAAAAATACAGAATATATAAGTATACCCACCTGGTTAAGGTGGGCTAGATACTGACCCTTGTAGCTTCAGGTAATCAAGTAGTGACTGTTTACCCCATGCCCCATTTGAGTGGAGCTCCCCAGACTATTCTTCTCTAACCACAAGCAGCCTAAGGCAGATTAAATCACTGAGTTATAAAAATGTTATTTCCCATGTCTCCCTGGTAGTCATAATCTATGACTATTTACGTTATATAATCACTTTTCTTACTAAATGAACTAATTTCTCATTTATATTTGTGTTTATTCATAGTATTTTTGTTGTTAATTAACTAAATTTAATTGGAATAGTGCTAGTAAAGGCAAGAAACTTAGGTCCAATACTTGGTTTCTTGATTTACCATATGAATGTACACCAAAATTTTAATTCGTTGTAGTCATAAGTTGCCTTATCATTAAAATGAGGGACTAGGAACAGATTCATTCATCCAAATAGCAATTATTTGTTGAGTGTATGCTAATATATAACATATCCTGTATCTGTGTGAGAAATACTCAGTGGTCCATTTTCAATATAAAATAGCAAGTGGAAAATTACTGGCAGCCAGCTTGCTCAAGTAGTTTGCTGATAACCGCAGACGTTCAAACATAAGTAAAATCCCTAACTAATAATACCGACAAGGTATGCCCCTTGCCCAGCAGCAACTTCAGCCATTTAGCTCTCCATCTACAGTCCTTGGGTGCTTTTGTTACTGTGGAGGAGTAGAAACGTATATGGGGAAAGAGATAGAAAATAACATTATGCAGGAAACTCATGCAACATCTGGGAAGATATACACCTCAGAGTACTCAGCCAATGGGGAAACAGGGAAAGACCGGCATGCTAAGGGGATAAAAGGCTGAGTGCAGCTGATCCATGTGTGCATGATACACAGACAGACGCCCGGTCGTGCAAGACCATCGCTGAAGTCTCACTTTCACTGTATTTTATGTCCCGAGTCCATTCCTTGGGTTTGGACAAGTGAGAGTGCTTTCCAGAATTTTGGGGACTGTTTTGCATATAGGTGACCAGGGAAATTACACATTTGGAAAATATGATTGAATATAAAAGAAACATTTGATGAGAATTTTCAAATGTGTCTGTAGATGAGATGGACTGCATTTGATGTACACAACTGCCAAGCACCCCTGTTACAAGGAACAGCTGATGTTAAGTTCAAGTTCAAGTTCTAATATGTAAGTGATTTAAACTACCTACTCTTCAGCATCCTTAAAAAGAAACAGGGTTGGGGGCCAGCAATATGGTCGCTGCTTGCAACTCCAGAATTCCGTATCAGGGAGTGTCAGTTCAAGTCCTGGCTGCTCAGCTTTCATATAGCACATGTGCCTGGGAAGGCAGTGAAGGATGGCCCAAATACCCGGGCTCCTGACACCCATGTGGGAGAACCAAATCCTGATTTCAGTTTGGCCGTACCCCAGCCATTGTGCCATTTGGGGAAAGAACTAACAGATGGAAAATCTCTGTGTGTGTGTGTGTGTGTGTGTGTCTTTCAAATAAATAAATAAATATTTTAAAATAAATAAATTGAATCACAATAGTACATGTCAGCTACTGATATAAATATGAAATAAGATACTGTATTTATCCCAATTGTTAACAGCTGCTGGCACAGCAGTCTCACTAAATCTTGTTAACTGTTACAGAAATTGTGACTCTTACTGAGAGAGAACTGTCCATTTTCATACTACTTTGTCATATCAATCAAGAAATGAGTCAAATATAAGCATAGTAAACAAAAATAGTTCAACTATGTGGAGGACCTAGAGATATTAGATGTCCATCTATGCCTCGATTCAAGACACCTTTTATAATTGGCCTTGGGTTTGTAAATAAAGGCTGATTTAGCCTTCAATTTTTAGAAGTTAGATAGTTTAAGCAACCTAAATTAGACTATAGGAACTCTTCAAAGGAGATGTAAAATCTTAGCTATTCCCTGACATATTTTATTACTCCTTTCTCATCTCAGTAGGTAATTACTCCATTCAAATGTTAAAACTCAGGCTTTTAAATACTGTTTATAAGACTATGAAGATTCTATTTTTCCTTCTGTAATCTCTCTTTTTCTTTGTCTTGGCAGTCAGTTCAGTCTCTCACTAGGAAAAAGAGACAGACATCAGCAATATGTGATGAAACAAGACTTGAAAAATAGAATGCTCTCTAAAATTAAATGATAGTTTTAGTGTTAATTACTCATAATTACTCAAACTTTTGTTGAAATTCTTCCAACCAACAGAATAATTGGCTTGAAATTGCTGTTTAAATTGTGCTGTCCTGAAAAATATATAAGTGTGTATGTATAGCTGTGTGGATATATACATATATACACACACACATATATGTATATATGTGTGTGCACATGTGTGTGTTTATATATGAAACATATATGAGAGTGAATTTATATAAAGGTATTTCCAAATGTTTTTGGAGAAATGCAATTAAAAGATAAGTTTAAGAGCCAGCATTGTGGTGTAACAGATAAAGATGCTGCCTGGAACACTAGCATCCCATATGGACACCAGTTCAAGTCCTGGCTGCTCCACTTCTCCACTTCTGACCCAGTTCCCTGCTAGTGGCCTGGGAAAGCCGTGGAAGATCGCCCAAGTGCTTGGACCCCTGTACTCACATGGAGGATCTGGATGAAGCTCCTGGTTTCTGTCAGGCCCAGTCCCAGCTACTGTAACCATTTAGGGGAGGGAACCAGCAGATGAAAGATCTCTGTCTCTCTTTCTCTCTCTGTAACTCTACTTTCCAAATAAAATAAGTAAATATTTCAAAAAATAAGATAAGTTCCTTTGCATGGAAAAATTTTGAAGACCATGCTTAGCTTTTTCATAACACAGGTTTTCCATGAACATATTGAAGAACACTTGTATAAATAGAATTTCTGTAGATTAAAGTGTGCAAATGCAATTTAGCTAGAAAGGGTTAAAGATCTTTTCTCATTATTTATTAATGCCTAGGCTGTTCCACCACCCATTCTGATATTGTTTCCTATTTGGATACATACATTTGACTAAATTGATTTGTCAAGATGTTAGGCAGCCTCTCCTTAGAGTCTTTAAGCCATAGGGAGACTCTGAGATACGCACAAAAACTCAGTGTAGATTTTAAGCTCTAACATTTACTAGCTACACTAATATGGATAACATTGATGCTCTGAACCTCCATTTCTACATTTATAAGTAAATACTAAATTCATTGCATAACATTTTTACATAGATCACATCACGTAATGCCAGTTTATCTGACATAGTATCTGGTATCCAGAAGACACTGGATGCTTCCTTCTAATCAGTTGATGGAGACATAAGTGAGTCACTACGTTCAAGATGGAAGAAATTTATGGACTTTTTTATTTTAACTTTTATTTAAATATATAAATTTCCAAAGTACAGCTTTTTGATTACAGAGGCTTTTTCCCCCTATAACTTCCCTACCACCCACATCCCTCCCAACTCCTGCTCCCTCTCCCATTCCATTCACATCAAGATTCATTTTCAATTCTCTTTATATACAGAAGATAAATTTAGTATATATTAAGTAAAGATTTTAATAGTTTGCACCCACACAGAAACACAAACTGTAAAGTACTGTTTGAGTATTGGTTATAGCATTAATTTACAATGTACACATATTAAAGACAGGGATCCTACATGGGGAGTAAGTGTACAGTGACTCCTGTTGTTGACTTAACAATTGAAACTCTTGTTTATGGCATCAGTAATCACCCTAGGTTCTAGTCATGAGTTGCCAAGGCTATGGAAGCCTTTTGAGTTCATCAATTGCAATGTTATTTAGCAAGGTCGTAGTCAAAGTGGAAGTTCTCTCCTCCCTTCAGAGAAAGGTACCTCCTTCTTTGATGGCCTGTTCTTTCTACTGAGGTCTCACTTGCAGAGATCTTTCATTTAGTTTTTTTTTTTTTTTTTTTTTTTTTTTTTTTTTTTTTTTTTTTTTTTTTTTTGCCAGAGTGTCTTAAGGCTTTCTATGCCTAAAATACTCTCATGGGCTTTTCAGACAGATCCAAATGCCTTAAGGGCTGATTCTGAAGCCAGAGTGCTGTTTAGAACATCTGCCATTCTATGAGTCTGCATGGATATATTACAATCTATTACAACTGTGGTTTGTTTATTATGTTCAAGGTGGTATTACAGATCTCAGCACAGCTGGTATTCAAGATGCCAACTACTTCTGTTTTGTAACATGAGTGGTGTTCTTGTCTGCTTGTTTAGTTTCACTATTAGTTAACATTATAGATATGATTAAATTTTGGATGCCCTTTTACACTCCCAAAATAAGTAAGAAACTGATTAAAACTGGAATTTTGATTAATTCTTGAAAATTAGAAAATATTCTTGGTTCATATTCATTTAAGTTGCCAAATTGACATGTTTGATTTTGCTGTCTGGAATCTGTTCCATAGAAAACAGCATTTTCTGTTCCAAAGACTTTTAAAAACTTCAGAATCCTTATCTTTTAAGAGATTCAAAGCATTAGTACCTCACCCATGTTACACTGTTTTGAATAAATTATGACCCTTCACTAATTGAAGTCTTACAATTTCATTTCCAGGAGTTCACAATCTTCTGAGAATACATCCTTGACCCAAAATGAGATTTGAAAGACTTTTATTATAATAAAAAAATACACAGTCTATGACTATGTATAATTTATTTGATGTATCAATATTTTGGCCTTTTCTATTGCTGAGTAGCTTTTAGTTGTGAATGTATTACCGTTTGTCCATTCCCCAGCTAAGGCACATTTGGGTTATTTTCACTTGTTGGTAAGCCTGAATGAAGATTACACACACACACACACACACACACACATACACACAAACATACACACACACACAGGTAATTATGTGAACACAGGTTTCATTTCCCATAGAAATCCCCTAGAGATGAATTTCTGAAATGCGTAAGACATGTAAATTCAACTGTACAAGAAACTGCTAATGTCTTTTCTGTATTACCTTCTTACATGGTGATCAGTAATGTGAGAATTTGTAGTTGAATGTAAAGTAAAATGGTGGCTAGAAGAGTACTGCTACCCACAAGTTCCACATAATCATCTTGCAGGCCTACACCATATGTCACTGAGCAACATGATGTAACTTGGCCTGGGGTTTCCAGGAATCAGGGTTAGCTCAGCACAGATGCAATTCTCCCAAACCTTAAACAAAGCCAGTCCTTGCAAGAACAGCTTAAAGTCTTTTTTACAAAAGAAAAGCCTGGTCACTGGCCTGGAGTAAATATATTTATAATAAAGTGGGATGAATTTCCTTTTTCTGAGGATGGTCTCCACCTAGCAAGGTTCCTGGAGATTAAGTCATCTGACTCTGGCCTGTTCGTGCTGTCCACCTTGTAATAGTGCTGACAAATAACAGCCTGGATATCAAACAGTGGCTAATACTAATATTTGATCCAATAGATCCCAATCAGAAGAGTCACCTCTGGTTGCTGAATAACTAGGAACACCCAAGAGCCCTCAATATGTCTGAGTTCCAGCCATAAAGTCCTGAACTTTTAATTAGTTTCAATTTTGCTGCTTGTCATGGATCTGTTTAGACTCTTAATTTAATCTTTGTAGGTGATATTTGTCCAGTATTTATCCATTTCTTCCAGGTTTTCTAGTTTGTTAGCATATAGTTATTCATGGAAACTTATTATTCCTTATATTTCTATGGTATCAGATGTGATTTATTATTTTTCCCCTCTAAGTGTATTTTTTGAGTTTGCTCTCTTCCAGTCTTTCTTTTTTGAGTCTCACTAAAAGTCTGTCTATTAAGCTTACCTTTTCAAAAATCAGCCATTTGTTTTGTTATTTTGTATTTTTTTAAGTTCAATTTCATTTATTTCTGCTGTGATATTTATTATTTCTTACTTCTTGCTAATTTTGAGTTTGGTTTGTTCTTTTCAAACTCAGTCATTGACATGCATTATTAGATTATTTGAAATCTTCCTTTTTTAATATATGCACTTATTGCTATAAATTTACCCCATACTATTGCTTTTGCTAGATCACACATGTGTTTTCATTTTCATTTGTTTCAATAAAGTTTTTTCTTTTCAGTTTCTCTAGTGATTAGTAAAAGTGAGCATGTTGTTTAATGTCCATAGACTTATAAATCTATTGTTCCTGTGGACTTCTAGTTTTTTCCTTTGTGATCTGAGAAGATATATGATGTGATTTATGATTTTAAAAATTTAATGAGACTTGATTTGTATCCTCATATATGGTATACCTTAGAAATATTTCATGTGCTAATGAGAATATCCTGTAGCTATTGCTTAAAATTATTTGCAAATGTCTGCTAGATCCATGTTCTTTGTAGTATGATTAAACTATGATGTGTCTTTGATTTTCTGTCTAAATGGCCTGTCTGTTGATAGCAGTAGGGTATTGAACTCCCTCACTGTTATTGAACTTGTATCTATCTCTTTCTTTATATCTAATAATATTTGTCCTAAATTTATGGATGGATTTATAGGATTGTTATATCTTATTGATTCATCAATTTGTCAATATACAATGCCTTTCTTTGTCTCTTTTTTTACAATTTTTGATGTAAACTCTGTTTTATCTGGTCTAAATGATCCTACTCCTGTTCTTTGTATTGGTTTCCATTTGCCTGGTATATCTTTTTCCAGACATTCACTTTCAGTATATGTGTACATTTACTTGTGATGTTAGTTTCTCTTAGACAGCATATGTCAGGTTTCAGCCTTCTATCCATTCCTACAATCTAAATATTTTAGCTGGCAAATTTTATTTATTTACATTCAACTTTATTATTGATGTATTAGAACTAACATCAGTCATTTTATTCATTGATTACCAGTTATATATGCTCTGTTAGTGAATTTGATATTGTCATATCGTACGTTTCCTGATGTTTACTTCTAATGTAGGATTCTTTAATGATTTCTTGAAAGACTGGTCTGGAAGTAATGAATTGTCTCAGTTTTTGTTTATCTGGAAAACACATAATTTCTCTTTCATTTCCAAATTACAGCTTCAGTGAATATAGTATTCTTGGTTGGAAGCTTTTTGTTTCTTTCAACATTTCTAATATGCCACCTCACTGTCTTCAGGCCTATAGATTTTCTGCTGAAAATTCTGCTATTAGTATAATTGGATTTCCTTTATAAGTCACTGAACTTTTTCTCTTACTGTCTGTAGGAGTCTCTCCTTGTTCTTAAATTTTGATAATTTTATTACAATATGCTTTGGAGAAGTTCTCTTCTGGTTGAGTCTGGTTGGGGTCTATAAAACTTTGTGTATCTGCATATCTGTATCTGTTTCAAGGCTTGGGAAGTTTTTACCTATTATTTCAGTTAGTATGTTTTCATTGACTTTTTTCCTTCTCTTCTTATTCATCTATCTTTATACAATAAATATTTTTACTTACTAGTATGTCATATGTCACATAGGCTTTATTCATAACTTTTAATTCTTTTATCTATTGTCTGATTCTGTTACTTCAAAACCTTATCCTCCAGATCAGAAAGTCTTTCTTCCATTTTGGTCTATTCATATTGAAGCTGTCGATTGTATTTTTTATTTCATTGACTTTAGTTGCCAGTTCGAAAATGCACTTGATTCTTTCTGCTGGTTTCTCTCTTTATTGAATTTCCCATTCAAGTCATCTATTGTTTCCCTCACTTTTAAAAATTATCTATCTGTTTTCTCTTCCATTTTATTAAATTTCCTTAGAATCTTTATTTTGAATTCCTTTTCAGATCTTTCATAGATTTTCTCCAGATTGAGATATATTTCTGGAGAATAACTGTGTTCCTTTAGAAGTGGCATGGTACCTTAATTCATGTTTTTTGTATCTCTACATTTATGTCTGCATATCTACTGTAATATTTCCCTTTTAATAATGTAGGTTATATATGAAAAGACTTTTTAAGATGGAATATGGAGCCGGCGCCGCGGCTCAATAGGCTAATTCTCCACCTAGCGGCACCGGCACACCGGGTTCTAGTCCCGGTCCG
The DNA here is from genome assembly GCF_051225735.1 of Oryctolagus cuniculus. Taxonomy (NCBI): domain Eukaryota; kingdom Metazoa; phylum Chordata; class Mammalia; order Lagomorpha; family Leporidae; genus Oryctolagus; species Oryctolagus cuniculus. Next base: position 59,915,858 of record NC_142874.1, on the reverse strand, counting down.
GGGTGCCGGATCCTGTCCCGGTTGCCCCTCTTCCAGGCCAGCTCTTTGCTATGGCCCAGGAGTGCAGTGGAGGATGGCCCAAGTGCTTGGGCCCTGCACCCCATGGGAGACCAGGAAAAGCACCTGGCTCCTGCCTTCGGATCAGCGCCGGTGTGCCGGCCACAGTGTGCTGGCCGCGGCAGCCATTGGAGGGTGAACCAACAGCAAAGGAAGACCTTTCTCTTTGTCTCTCTCTCTCACTGTCCACTCTGCCTGTAAAAAAAAAATAGATGGAATATGGCATGTCACTTGCAGTATTGATTTGTCTTTGACTCTAGGTGAGCCCAGGATTGTATTCTCCAGTGATTTCTTTAGCTGTAATCAATGACAATAGTGTCTGCATGAGCCACTGTTGTCTAGACTACAACAGTTTGTGGAGGTGTGTGACAATGTGTGACATTGAAATGGACTTGAGCTTCCAAAGGTGTGTTTCTTTTATCCCCTGTGAACTGGGTGTCAATTCCATTGGGTTTTTGATTTCTGTAGTTTCTGGTGATGTGAGACACTGATAGATAAGGTTGTCTATTTGCCCTGCAAATTTGCCTGGGTATTGTAGGGGTTTGTGGAAGCAATAGTTATGGCTCTGGGACTGTATTATACGAGCAAGAACTTCTCCAGATCCTGATGTGTGGACAGGACTAATGCTGAGTCTTATAGCACCAAGAGCCCAAGTCCCAGCACTGAGAGATTGTAAGGGAAACTTTCCTGAGTCCCACAGGGTAAATACAGTTTCTAGTGAGGATTATGCACGGGCAGATGTAGGTGTGGAGCACTGGAATGCAGATAGTTTATTGCCTGGTCCCACAGATATGCTCCAACAATTCTAAGGAATATAGCACTGGTAGTCACAGTCTTGGAACTGCAAGATACAATGGGGCCCTTACCCAGTTCTCACCCTGTGAGGGATTGAGGATGAGCAGTCACCAGCATGAAGCAAAGGAATGCAGTTAAGGGACTTTAGATCCCAAAGGGCAGTGCAAGTTACTGCAGAGGTTATAGCACCAGCAGTGACAATCTCTTTTTGGAGGGTAAAGACGGGACTTCTCTGGTTCACACAGAGCATTCAGGGCTGGTGCTAGAGCTTGTGCTTTGGTCTCTAGCAGCACCATGTGCTAAGAACTGCTGAAGGGGCTTCCTCAGCTGTGTCCCCTTGGGGTTGTATCTGGGATGATATAAAGCAAGTAAGTACATCTCCAGAACTTATACACAGAACCCCTAGGGGTGCAGGATTCACTTGAGCCTGCTGTCTGCCCTGGGAAGTGCACTTGATATGTCTGGGTATTTCTGGCAGCAAAGGGGCTGCTTTCTTCCTACAAAGACAGGTGGAATTCAGCAACTTATTGGAAAAAAATTGAGTTTAGCACTTTGGGGTCACATGGAGGTTGTGAGAGTTTTTTTTTTCCCTTTGGAGCAAAGTAATAGCTTGGACCCAGTCAGCCCTCTAGAACTTATTTAAAGACAGTGAGGACTGTGAAGTTTTTGGCATTTAGAGCTGTTTATATATGGCTGTGGCAGGAGCCGTGTGCTTTCTATTTACCTCTTCCTAGCAAATGGTGTCTCCTGACAGGGAGCTGAGGAAGAGAAGGCGGATAGCTTATATTTTATATGTAGATAGTTCTTATATTTTTAAAAGCTTTATTTATTTTATTTGAAAGGCAGAATTACAGAGAGGCAGAGATAGAGAGACAGAGAGAGAGAGAATGAGAGAGAGAGAGAATGAGAGAGAGAGAGAGAGAGAGAGAGAATCTTCCATTCACTGGTTCACTCCCCAGATGGCCGCAATGGCCGGAACTGCACTGATCTGAAGCCAGGATCCAGGACCTTCTTCCAGGTCTCCAACAAGGGTGCCGGGGCCCATGGACTTGGGCCATCTGCTACTGCTTTCCCAGGCCTTAGCAGAGAGCTGAATCAGAGTGGAGCAGTCAGGAATTGAACTGGTGCCCATATAGGATGCTGCCATCACAGGCGGCAGCTTTACCCTATATGCCACAGTGCCTGCCCCAATAGTTTTAATTGTAGACCCCTTTTCCCAGAGAGATGGTTTCTTCTGGCTGAGGAGTGGTGAGCAATGCCCGAAGGCAACATAGGCAGCATCATCTTTTATTTCTCTGTCTCTCTGTTTCTCTCTCTCTCTCTCTCTCTGTGTGTGTGTGTGTGCCTTGATCTTTGACACTGTGCCATTTGCAGTTCTAGTAATTACTAAAGTATTTATTCAGTCAATCTCCTTAGTTCTAGTATTTTATGTATAGAACCCTTTTCCTGGGAAAATGGTGCTCCATGGCCACAGCACTGGGGTAGTAGCAGTGGCAGAATGAACAGGAGCAAGAGCAGCAGCATCAGTAGCAGCAGAGGTGTGCTTTGTTTCTCTCTCTTTGCTGATGTTCAGTCTCCATGTTATTTGTAGTCCCATCACTTCTTTACTGAAACTTTTTCACTAACAGTCTTCCAGAAACGTTCTCCCATTCTGAAATTTTTTTTTCTGACTGAGGTGAATGCAGATTCTCTATTTCAGCTATCTTGATCTCACCTCTCTACATATTTTAGAAACAAGCTGTTTATCGGATATGTGATTTGCATAGTTTCAACTATCCTTTAAATCTTTCTCTGGTGTGGCTGAGTGAAAAGAAACTAAAAACTTTCCCTCTTAGATGACAAAGGCAGGTAGTGTCAACAGAGAGAAATAAGAGAAAGCATGTTAAAGAACATATTGTGTGACTATTAGCACCTCAATTGGAGTAACTCAAATAAGACTATTAATAATTTTAAGAAAGTTGTGCCACCAAAGGAAACATATACCTGGATATATGATCTTCAATATGGTAGCCAACAGCAGGGTAAGAAATATGGCTGGTGTGACTAACAAACTAAATTTTAAATTTTATTTTGATTAAATTGAATTCAAATTCAGAAGCATGTTAAATATTTTTCTTCTGAACACACTCTTACTGTTTATCAGTAGTATGTTTTCTTTCATTAACAACTGAACATTTGGCATCATAACAGAATTCTATATAAGTAAAATATATACTGGACTTTGCAAATGTAATAAATAAGAGGAATGTAGTAAAAAATACAATGTAAAATAGCTCAAAAATTTATATGGACTGTGAAATATATTTTATATTTTTGAGTAAAATAGATTATTAAAGGTAATTTTGTTTCTTTTCAACTATTACATGTGGAATATTTAAAATACAGACTAATACTGTTTAAATAATCTGCATTATATTTCAGTGCTATGTGTTAGTCTGGACTGAAAAAAAATTAAGATCATTTGAGATTTTGTTTCAAAGATTCATTTATTTATTTGAAAGCAAGAGTGACAGAGAGAGAGGAAATCTTCATCTGCTCTTTTGGTCATTGAATGGCTGCAACAGTTGGGGCTAGGCAAGGTTACAGCCAGGAACTCCACCTGGGTCTTCCATGTGGGTGGCAGGACTTCACACATCATTTGCTGCTTTCCTAGGCTCATTAGTAGTGAGCTACATCTGAAGCAGAACAGCCAGGACTTGGGCCGCCAGTCTGATATAGGATGTTGGCACCACAATTGGTGACTTAACCCACTGCACCATAATGCTGGGTCTTGAGATTTGAAATGATCCTGGCACTCCTATATTTCTGTAGTCTTGAAACACACTAGAGCACTACCTGTTCAACATCTAGGATGACACACTATCTAATTTTCTGTTCAGATATGGCCAAGTGATGGAATAGGAAAAGAATGACCTCATCTAGAGAGCAACATCAAGCACCATGGACAGCAGCTTATCTAAGGAAGGGGAATAATCATCACCAAACACTGAGAGAACCATCGTAATTTCTGCCCAATGAGGTGAATTTAGTTTCATTGATGTGGTTTTACCATTATTTGCCTTTCATGGTGCTTTATTATGGATGTTATTTCCTGTTCTTTCTCCATATCTCAGATTATACAGGGAGAATACTCATTATTTGGCACACAAACTAGAGACTCCTAAGCACTTATATCAAAATAGAAACAGTCTCATGGGTGGTGCCATGGCTCACTTGGCTAATCCTCTGCTGTGGTCGGGGTGCCAGATTCTGTCCCGGTTGCTCCTCTTCCAGTCTAGCTCTCTGCTGTGGCCCAGGAGTGCAGTGGAGGATGGCCCAAGTGCTTGGGCCCTGCACCCGCATGGGAGACCAGGAGAAGCACTGGCTCCTGGCTTCGGATCAGCTAACGAAGACCTTTCTCTCTGTCTCTCTGTCTCTCTCACTAACTCTGCCAGTCCAAATAATAATAATAATAATAATAAAAAATAGAAACAGTCTCATTATGAAAACATACCGGGCTTTTAGTTTGATGTTCAACTATACAAAACCAGCTGCTTCATTTGGAAAGTATCTGCATATGCTCTGAGTGTAAGAGGAAAATTAAACTGAGTATTTGGGTGCTCCGTAGTAGAAATTAAAGTCAGTTAGCAAATATGTCCATATTTCTTTCTTCTTTGAAGGATTGTACTTATAGTTTTGTTATATGGGGTAGGGAAATTTGAAAACCCCTGAATTATAAACTAAAATGATCTGTGTCACTTCTGGTCTGGAACGTTTCTCTTTTATTGAACAATCAGCAATGTTGTTGATGGCTACTGCTCCATTAGCCTGTGTACCTGAGTGGATACATGAAGAGAACTTTCCTGCCAAATCATAATAAACAGTTTCCCTGCAGAATCATAATAGGAGAAGAAATGTACCATTGTTATTTTAAGTAAATGAGATACTGGGACTCTTAGCTACCTTGGTATTTTCTAACCTACCATGACAGATATTCTTGACTTGTCATTAGGTGATCCATTCAACAAATTTGTCCTCATTCAGCAAACCATTCTCATGCCTCTCCAGTAGCTCTTTTATAGAAAAAAATTGTTTTACTACTGAAATATTAAAATTAATCTATCCTTTCTCTGTAGCCATTTTTGGCTTGAGCAATTTGTAAAATCCTGTTTTACCAGGAAGTTTGTCTTTTGAGTCTGTTGAGCTATTCAGTCTATTTACACGAGTCCTTTTTTTAGATGCATGTGGTTGTTCTGTACTCTAGACATAGAAGTTTAGGTTTTTTTATTTGTACTGTTTACATTTGTATGTGTTTCTTCCCCTATAACAATGCTGAATATTACTTAAGCCCTCCACCTACTTATACTCCAGAGATGATTTAGTGCTAGAGATCACACTTCTTCTCAGTGCTGTTTAGGTGAGGTTCAAGAATGCACTTATTGTTTATCTATGACAGAGTCAGACATAAACCCTCCAAATTATCATTCTTTGCATATAGATGGTTAAGTTGGCCCTACTGACCAATCTGGAAAAAGTATTTTCTACTTGACTTGGCTAAAGTTTAGTTATGCTTCTCTTTTTCCTCCAATTTCCTGCCCATTTGCAGTCAGTCTGAACCAGCATTTTACCCTGGGGACAGCAGCTTCAGATGGTAGACTGACTTAAGGATAGACCATCCCCTGATCAGCTGTACTGATCATTCCACATTTTCATGTCACTTCCCTCCATCCATCCCTTCTAACCTTGAACCTTTCCAACTTATTTTTAAGATGCTTGTAAATCTCCTGGTTTGTGTGCCATCCCTATTGTAACAGTATCTCCTCAGCCTCTTGCAATAGTCCCTATGGATGAAGTCTTTCCTTACTTATATCCTGATTGATTTTTAAGCCACAATTATATTTTTTGATAAACAAAGATATCATAATCTCCAAAGTGTTATTTTATTTTTCAAGATGACTTTAATACTATGACTAAAAATAAGACAAAGGAAATCATCCCGAGAAAACTATATTCTTAATCTATCATGCTATGTCCCCCTTGAGAGTTTCTTTGTTACTTCCAATCATCATGGCTGTTGTAATTTCTGGTAATACCTTTTGTGATTCTACAATCCAGCTTTATTTTCTAACTTTTTTTCATTTTTCACAGCCTACAGTGAAACCTGCTTATACAATGTGTATGTATCAATGACTCTGGGAAGAATATGGTCCATGTTTTCATCACCTGAACTCTTTTTTCTTGTCAAGTTTGAAAGTCAGTTCCTTGGGGGAAACATTTCTCAGTCTGTAAATCTGTTTGCAGTCTCCTCTTATATGCAGGCTCCTTTCCAGATGCTTCTCTTTCCTCTGTACATACTTTTTCACTACTAACTGCTGCTATCCTTGTACACATTGCTTCATTACCAATGGCCTATCTCATCAAGACATCATGACCCTGAATTGTAATTATCTCTTTGACTTGACAGATGGGATGACTATTTCTTTCAGGGGGAAAACTCACTAAAAGAATGCTGACAATAGTGCATTTTGCAAAGCTTGAGCTATTCAATCTGGATTGTCATCACGTAAGGAATATAGTAGAAAAGTCCAGAATGCCTTGACATTACTAGTCTGGTCAACTTCTCTGAGCCCCAATAATATGAGTTCATGATAAGCCCCATTTCCTATGGATCTGCTCCTAATCTCCTGGAGAGAACACAATTGCTTCTAATAACAATTTACAGAGGCAGCAAAGTACAAATCCGTATCAAGGCAGAAAGGCTCCTGAAGGCAATCACATTTGAAAGATGTTACCTATTACTAGGCATACAATAAAGAAATCTTTTTATATATTATACAGAGCAGTTAACACCCTATTGAATATTCTTGAATAGGATCTTGATTTTAACTTTGAACTGAGAAGACTCATTGAAATATTTGATTCAAACAAGGAATCCCGTTATTCTAAAGGTGAATCCAAGCAATAGAGAGAGGTTTCAATACTTTTTCACCAACCTTTTCTCTCTCTTTCAAACTTCTAAATGTTAGCAGCCCTCAAATCATGGTCCTAGGCTCTTTTCTCACTTTTTTCTTCACGCTAGCATAATGTGATCCATTCAAATACCATGTATTTTTTTAAATTTTTTTTTAGGAGTTTGAGCTTTACAGAAAAATTGTAAAGATAACAGAGTTCCCACATGCCACACAAAAAGTCTCCCCTATCATTTGCATCCTACATAGTTCAATAAGCCAATATGCAGTTTTCTTAGCTAAAATCCACACTTTGTTCTGATCTCACTCGTTTTTACCATACGTTATTTTTCTTTTTCATGGTTTCCTCCAGGATGCTACATATTCTGTAGCTGGTGTGTCTCTTGGCTGTGAAAATTTCTCCTACTTCTCTTGTTCTTGACAGCATTGACAGTTTTGAGGAGTTCTGATGAGGTATTCTGTGTAATGCCCCTCATTCATGATTTGTCTAACATTTTCCTCGTAGTTCGACTGTGCTTCTGTGGTATGTAGGGAGGAAGAGCACGCAGGTGAAGTGCCATCATCGTTACATCATACCAAGGGTATCTATCATCAACAGGACTTTCCACTGTGAATACTGACCTTGACCACCTGGCTCAGGTAGTGTTTACCAGGTTTTATCCTACACTGTTACTGTTTTCCCCATTGCCATATTGTACCTCCTGGAAGGAAGTCACAGTGCACAGCAGGCACTGAAAGTTCTGCTCTACCTATAGGAAGATAGGGGAAGGTACACAAACTATTTGGAATTCTACAGATCGCTCTTCTTCCCATTTAACTGCTTATTTATTTATATCAATATAGACTCACAGGTATCTAGTCCATATTCTAGATTATAATTCAATGCTCCTTGATGTATTTTGTGGCTCAAATTCTTCATCTTTGGCCAGTAGCAATTTTCTTTTTGCTTTTTTTTTTTTTAAAATTTAATCATGTTTTGAAAGGAAGAGTTACAGAGAGGCAGAGAGGCAGGGGCTCAGGAAGGAAGAGTGAACCATCTGCTGGTTCACTCCCCAGATGGCTGCAATGGATGCAGCTAGGCCAATTTGAAGCCAGGAGCCAGGAACTTCTTCCAGGTCTTCTACACAGGTGCAGGGGCCCAATGACTTGGGCCATCTTCTATTGCTTTCCCAGGCCTTGGCGGAGAACTGGATCAGAAGTGGAACATCCAGGACTTGAACAGTTGCCCATATGGAATACTGGTACTACAGACAGCAGCTTTACCAGCTACACCACAGGAATTCTTTATGTTGGCTCCTGTCACCTATTGACACGTCCCATTATTGTGGATATTTTTAAGCACTTCTTTATGGACCTATAACATGATAATCTATATATTTCCTGAAAGTCAGTTACTCCTCCAAGGATTCCTGGTTCCCTTTACTGAAATAAATAGTTTTAGAATGGATGGTTCATAGGCTCTTGCTTCTGGACCCTTTCAACTAACATAGCAAAATGTGTGTGTGTGTGTGTGTGTGTGTATGGCTAGCTCCTATGTACATGTATCTATAAATATTTTCATACATAAGCATCTGTGTGTCTATTGATGTAAGCAAGAGTTTATACTGAAGCCTGCAACTCAATTCATAACCATGTGGATTGTGCCCACCTTCTCCCCTTGCCTACCTATTAGCTCATGCTTCAACAGCGAGAAAACTGGTTCCCACTTTCCACTCAAATACCATGTTTTAATAAATATCCCGACTTTCACATTCAAAAAATAACTGACATGTCTATTTAAGCGCTTAATAAATATCTAAATGTCATTGTTCAAGTAAAATTTTTTAAATTCAGATCTCCTTTTTTACTCCCAGCCATTTTCCTAAAAATAAATAGCACCAGAATCTGGCATTGTGGTACAATGGGTTAAGGCATAGACCAACATCCTCTATCTGAGTGCAGGTTGGAACTCATGTGTACTCCACTTCCTACCCATCTCTCTGTTAAGGTGCCTGAGAAAGCAGTAGGTGATAGCTCAAATACTTGACTTCTTAAAAAAAAAAAAAAAAGATCTGTATGAATTTTCTGAATCCTAGCTTCAGCATGCCACATCCCAGCAGTTTTGGTCATTAGGGTAGTAAACCAGAAGATGGAAGGTCTATCCTCTGACTCTGTCTCTCTGTTATTCTGCCTTACAAATAAATAAAAAGTGAATCTTTAATAAAAAAAGTAAATGAATACTACCAATGAACCAATCAACTTTATTAAGATATGAAACTGTAAATTCTGGGAATTGGGCTCCTTAAGAAATATATGCAATCATGAAAATAAATGAAGTTCAAAAGTATATTTTTAATATACTTTCATTATATATATATATATCAGATATGTGTTATATACTATAAAAGATGATACTTATTTTTGTTGAAAAAACAATCACAATAAATTATAAATTTAAGGAAAATGGCTGTGTTAGTCTGCTGTTGTGTAATGCAACACTTGAGGCTAGGTGTATGTAACATTATAAGCAAAATAGCTTTATTTAGCTCACAGTTTTAGATGTTCAACAGCAAAGTTCACGCATCAGTTCAGTTCTTTTGAGAACTTCATGATAGATGCCATCTGTGAAATCCAGAGGTCACATGACAGAGAGTGATTCAGGGATCATGTTGACTGTTAAACAATTACTATGAAGTTAATTAGTGCCCAATGAGTATTAGCTTGGTCCCCACCAAGCACACTGCCTCATCACCAAAGGACATCCCATTATGATCCTTCTTTAAAAGATCTCCCACTTTCTACCTTTAAGGATCAAACTTCCAACACATGAACCCTCAGGGAACAAACCGGAGCACTGATGAACATCAGAGACAGCCTAAAATGCCAGATGTCATCAATACAAGATACATCGGATATAGGAGATGCATTCAAATATTTTTGTACTCATGAAACAGGTAACTTAGGACACATGCATAAATATTATTTGCAGTACTAAGAGACTGAATACACAGATGGGCAATAGCAAGAATATATTTATGAAAAATTTCCAGCCAAGAAAATCAAATGCTATCTACAATAACCAGTCCAGGTAGTGAAGCAGCTATCTCTCACCACAATTCATGCAGTAAAATAATAACCTCTTTATCAGTCACAACCAATTGGCTAGGATTTCATTAATAATTAACAGCACCATTAACTTTCCCCTCTTTTGTAGTTTAGAGAATATCAAGAATACATCCCTCACCAGTCCTGAGAAGGCTCCCCTTCTGTTTAGGCTTCCTACAGACTCCTCATACCAACATTCACAATCAGGGAATAACAGGCCTTTTCTGTTTTTATCTCCGCTATTTGCATAAAGCTTTCTAACTCTTCTATCTGTCTTTGAAACTTTAACAAAATGCGACTGATGATGGCTAAGTTGCTATAACAATCTTGAATAAGCAGCCCATGGCTGTTCTTACTGAGTGTGATAGTATCTGTATGTATTTCCATAGTGTTGCAAGATATTAAAACACAAGGATTCTGAAAGATCCAACTTCATAGGATTCTAATTAGAGAAAACTAAAATAATGTATGCTTAATAGTAAATCTCAGCATTCCAATACCAAGTATACTTTCGGCAGGTAAGGACTTCAGATTTGGCTGTGCACTAGTAAAAACCATACACCGCGATTACACATCTTCAGATTTTTCTGATTATTGGAAAAAATTTCCATTGACTGCCTTATGATTGTTCATGTCAAAATGTCACTTTGTTCACAAATCCAAATATTCTGTGGACCTCCATGGCATAAAACTAGGTGACTTGGCACAGTGGCAAATGGAAAAGTCTTAGAAGCCCTGTCTACATAAGAAAAGCCAATTATAAATATACATGGAAGCAACATCAGGCTATATCCAAACTAAATACATATCCTACTCAGTTTCCCACAAGTTAGATTCTCCCCCCTACACATTGTCACAAAAAAATTGTAGTCATCCTCTAGTCTCCCAACATAGTAAATCAGATCTGAAAAAATATATGGAGTGGAAAGTGACAGTAAATTTAAGCAATTACTGCTAAAGCCTCTTTTTTTTCCTGCAAATGTATGCAAGCTGTGGACACAGTGTCAAGATTCCTCTACGACCTTTGAATCTGCCTGTGGACAAAAGAAGTCAGGGGCTTATACTTCATTATTTGTGTAGTAAATATATCCCTGAACCATAGCAACCTTTTTTTTCTTTATTTGCTCTATGTATATAAAGACCTGTCTGTAGTTAGTGAACTTATGGGAAAAAAAAAATACTAAAGGCATTCTGCTAAGAGTAAAAATGCATAACTCAAGACAATGCAGTTGCAAAATTGGAATGGGAATGTTAAGTGGGGGAATTCAGAAGGTGTTCCATCTGATTTCTGAGTTCAAAAATTAATATTTTAGATGTGCATGTTAAGTTCTCCCTTGTGGTGCTCTTCTTGCCTTTTAGCATCATGTGTTTGATGAACCCAAGATAACTATGATACCTGTGCTTTGGAGATATCTTTCCTTGAGGCAGATCAGTGAGCAACATTGTGATTTTTCCTTTCTTTCTTTCTCTTGTGAAAGCACCACATTGAAGACATCTTTGTGAAATATCTACAGCCAATACAAGAGTTAATCTATAGTGTGTGACAGAAAATAGGAGAGACAGAATGTACATAAAATAAAAAGGCTACCAAAGTGATGAAGTAGAGCTTAAGAAAATGAAACAATGAGTATTTAATTTCAAACTACACACAATTTAATAGAAAATGAGGAAATCGTGTAATAAAACTAAAAATAAAAATTAAGATATATCAGAGACAGGCAGAGGTGGAAAACGTAGAGGGTAAACACAAAGAATAGATGACGACAGATTAATGTGTATTTAATTTGTGTTTCAGAAGGAATAGGAGACAGAATGGGCAGTAACAATGTGTGAAAATATATTGATTGAATGCATCTCCATGCTGAAGAAAGGTACAAACACATGTTTCAGAGAGTAAGCAAAATTCCACACAGAATCAGAAAAAAGAAATCCAGGCATGGACATAACACAGTGAAAATGCCGACCACCAGAGAAAACAATACCAAAACAAACAGTCCAAGGGAAACAGTGAGTTGCCTTTGAAAGAGCAAGAACTGGGGCAGTGTTTGTCTATAAGAGATGTAAACCAGAGGACAGTGCACTGCTACGTGTCAGGAGCTCAGATAAATACATTCACCTGGAAATTCACAACAATCAGACACAGCTTGAGAAGAGGAAAAAGCATCTGCCCCTGGCGGAACCTCACTAGAGGAACATGATACTGATGAAAAGACTGACTGCAAAATGAAAGGAAGACCGGAAGTTTATAAATACAGTCAAATCTCTCTAATACCACTTTTCTAAAGTAATAAAAATCTTTAGTGGAATACAATAAAAGAAGAAAATGGCTTGGTTTATTAGTCAGCTTATGGTAATCATGTCACAATGTATCTACATATGAAAACATCACGTTATACAAAGTATCTAGGTTTTATTTTATCAATTATACCTAGATAAAGCTGAAAAACAACAGAAATATTTGAAAGATATGATATTTGTAGAAGACATTGGTTTGTGTTTAAATATTCTGAGATTTTTGCATTCAAAGAGAGAGTATAAATTTACCAATAAATAAAGATAACTAATGAATACAAAACATAAATAAAAAATGGGATAAATGAGAAATAAAGGGTATTAAAATTGTATGGTTAAATCCAAATTTATATCATTAAGATAAATGTAAATTGAATGTTAGAATTACAAAGCAACATTTTTCAATTAATAAAATTGAAGCAAGCAAAAATAAAAGTACCTATGTGTTAAGAAGTACATATAAAATTAGAGAATACTAAAAATGTGAAAATAAAATTAGAAAAATATATACTAAGCAAATGCCATAGAAAGGTGAGACATTAATGTGATATAAAATGAACTTGAAGGCAACATAATTTCCACATATTGGGAGCATTGATGCATAAGAAAAAACACAACATAAATATAAGTAATTTAAAAATATTATTGACTAACAATGTGGAATAAAAATATGCAAGGCAAGAAATAACAGAAACAGGAGGTTTACATAAAAACACAATTCTTACTAAAATTCAAATGTACTTAAATGTTACTTATCAAGCAGATTAAAAAAAAAAATCACTGGAGAGGGGCTGGAGCTGTGGTCAGTAGGTTAAGCCAGTTCAAGCAAATGGTATGGGAAAGCAGTGGAAAATGACCCAAGTGCTTGGGCCTCTGCCCCACTTGGAAGACCCTGCAGAAGCTTCTAGCTCGGGGCTTCAGATAAGCCTAGTCCAGCCTTTGTTGCCATTTGGGGAGTGAGCCAGAGGATTAAAGAGCTCTCTCTCTTTTTTTTCATCCTTCCCTCTCTCCCTCTCTCCCTGACACTTTAACTGCCTCTCAAATTAATAAATTTTTAACAGAATCACTGGATATATCATTTTGAATTATAGAAATAATAAACTTGTACTTATAAAATTCATACTCAGCAGAGTAGAAGATATTCTTTTCATTTAAAAATAGTATTTGGAATATTGATGAAATACTAGTTAGCAAACAACAAATGTAGAGAATTGAAGTCATAGAGATCTTGTTCTCAGCTACATCACAATTAAGTAAAACGTCAATCATGCTCATACCCAAATCTTAAATGAAGAGATCAATGTTTAGATATCAGGATCCATCTTGAAGAACTTATTTAAACACTCTCCCTTTTCTCATTTCATCAGAAAACATATACATTAATACAAATAGAGGACTGTGATGCTTGTAATTTCTGCGGTCTTTGCTTTTATTTTCTTTGTTTTTGTAGCATAAGAGCACTTCAAAAAGGTTGGAGAAAATGGAATTAAAAACATAAATATATTTTGGTCAAACAATATTGAACTCTTTGCACAGGCTTTTTTCATAATATGCATTTTCCACAAAATTTTGAAGATTATATAATTTTTAAGCTTAAATTACCTTGTTTACTCAAAATAAGGATTGTTACCCACACTTCTATCATTTTATCATTAAAATACTTTTTGATTTAATCTTCAATATAAAAATGGGTTTGGCAACTACCTATGGAATATGTTATTTGAGAAATTTTTTAATAAAAGTATTTTCAGGATTTGAAAAAAGCAGCTTTCTACTAATTGAGAATATGATAAATCCTTTTTATTTTATTTCACTTCTTCCAAAAAAAATATATGAAAACTCTCAGTCCTTTTGCTTGAATGTGCATTTTTAAAAGTAATGTTAGTTCTCCCCACCCCCAACCCCCTTAAGCTTGAGCCATATGTCATTAATTCTCATTGAGGCTAGGTTTTAGCCAGGATCATATTAAAGTATTGATTTTAGATGTTATCTTATTATCTTGCCAGATGGCAGGAGAGAGTGAAATCTCATCCTGGGATTTGAAGAAATGAAATAACCTATTTTCCAGAAATAGAAGGCTGTTGCACAAGGATGCTCTTTATAAATGCTTAATTTCTAATGATGTGAACCGAAAAAAACAAAGTGCTACTAAACTGTACTGAAAGGAAAACTACTTTAACACATCCTCGTGAAAAGCTACATTATGAGGCTCAAGTGACATTACTACAACTCATTATAGTGTCAGGAGCTTAACAACACAAGTAACATTGTTTTACCATAGAAAGACAAGACCAATGAAGCTACCAGTTTTGAGCAATATTTGACGTGCAGTCCTTCTGTGTTATACCTTAGAAAATTTTTTCATAAGTGCTCATGCACACACATACACACACAATACATGTATGATCCAGATTCAGATTGACAGTATGCCAAAATTTGGTAAGAATTTTCATTTACTGTATGGATGATGGAGTTGACCATCCATATAAAACAGGAAAAAACAAACCCTAAACCCTTAGCAAAAGGAGGATTTTAAAATAGAGCATTTCTCCTTTGTGTGTTTACAATCGTAGGTTAATATGTCACAGACTAATGCTAAATGAAAATTAATCTTCTATTAAAAAGCATACACCTATTTCTCTCTATCTTTGTTGTTATACTATTTTAAGTTCCTGAACAGTGCAGACCGGGGAGAAGGATCACTCGTAACATGTCTTTATGCCTTTGGTAATATAGTATCTCAAAGTAAAATGATAAAGGCATGATTTTTATTAACAGTTCACAATACCAGAGCCCAAGATAATTCATTCTGTAAAGCAGAGATACTCTAAAGTCACCAGGGAAAAAGTGCCTGGATACTAACTCTCACTGAATGAACACTTCCATTCCCTACCACAAATTCCTAAGTTTGATAGTACTGCTGTCACCAGTTTATAGATGAGGAAGCTCAAGTAGAGGTTAACACAAAGACTCACGATTCATATGAATTCTTGTTTAATACTCAGAGGTAAAAGTTTGTGCATAAATCAAAATGTTCTGGAGCAGTACATCTGAGGCAGAAATATCGTCAGTATTCAGAGGTATAGAAGATAAAACTATGATGTAACTGAAGGAACTGGTTATTGGCAAAAGTGAGTATGAATACAAAAATAGATACTTGCAAAAGAAATTTTTTTGTCAAATCTTTCCAAAGCAAAGAGATTCTCTGGAACATGTATAACAGAAGAACACTTTAAAAAAATTGGAGCATCTACTTGCAGGTACACAAAGACAGAGCTTTTTGAAACAACATGAAAGATCTTATTAGAAAATTGAAAGCATTTATAATCACATGCGTTTTTACTACAATATTTAGAAACTAATAACAGTAGAAATATTTTTACGAAATGGAATTGTGACTGTGACTTTAAGTAATATTTATTCAAAAAAAATTTTGTCGGGGGCCAGTGCTGTGACTCAGTGGGTTAAAGCCCCAGCCTGCAGTGCCGGCATGCCATACATGTGCCAGGTAGATTCCCCAATGTTCCACTTCCAATCCAGCTCTCTGCTATGGCCTAGGAAATCAGTAGAAGATGGCCCAAGTCCTTGAGTCCCTGCACCTGCGTGGGGGACCTAAAAGAAGCTCCTCACTCCTGGTTTTGGATCAGCCTAGCTCCAGCAATTGCAGCCATTTGGGGAGTGGACCAGCGGATGGAAGATCTCTTTCTTTCTCTCTTCCTCTGCCTCTCTGTAACTCTGTCTTTCAAATAAATGAAATATTTAAAAAAAACCAGGACGGGGCTGGCACTGTGGTGCAGCAAGTTAAAGCCCTTGCCTGAAGCGCTGGCATACCATATGGGCACTGGTTCTCGTCCAGGCTGCTCCTCTTCCTATCCAGCTCTCTGCTATGGCATAGGATAGCAGTAGAAGATGGCCCAGGTTTTTGGGCCCCTGCATCCACATGCAAAACCCAGAAGAAGCTCCTGGCTCCTGGCTTCGGAACGGCGCAGCTCCGGCTGTTGAGACCATCTAGGGAGTGAACCAGCAGATGGAAAACCTCTCTCTGTCTCTCTCTACTTTTCTCTGTAACTCAGTCCTTCAAATAAAGAAAATAAATCTTAAAAAAAAAAAACAGGAAGGAAAGTATTTTTAAAAAATTGTCTTTTTAAATATTATTTAGGTTATACAATTCACGTGTTTCATATATGCAGAGTTAGTAGCCTAGAGTCACTTCTTCCCTGCTCTGCCCATGGTCCAAACCTTCCTCCTCTTCTCACTCACATTCCCACTCTTAATTTTTAAAAAATCAATTTTCAGTTTACTTATGATCATATAGTTAACCCTATACCAAGTAAAAGAGTTCACCAAGCAGTATGAAGAAAAAAAGGAAAAACAAAACACTACTCCTCAATTGGAAGAGACAAGGGTTATAAACAATCATCAAATCTCAAAATGTCTATGTCACTTCAATACATTACATTTCAGGTACTCTATCTGTTACCTCAGATCAGGGAAAACATATGATATGTGTCTTTTTGGTACTGGCTTATTTCACAAGTATAGTGGTTTGCAGTTGTGACCTTCTTGTTGCAAATTAGAGAATTTCATTTTTTGGCAGCTGAGTATTACTCCACAATGTATATATTCCATAATTTATACAGTCAACAGGTGTTGGGAATCTTGGTATATTCCATAACTTAGCTATTGTGAATTGTTCTGCAATGAACATGGGAGCACAGATAACTTTCACATGCTGATTTCTTTTTGTTTGAGTGAATTCTCAGGAATGGAATGGCTGGATCTCACAGTAGGACTATATTCAGCTTTCTGAGGTATCCGGAGGTATAGCAGATAAATACTGTCTTCCACAGCAGTTGTACCATTTTACATTCCCCCCAACATTGGTAATTGAAACAGCCTGGTACTTGGCACAAAAACAGACTGTGTACCAATGGAACAGGATAGAAACTCTAGAAATCAATCCATGTGTCTACAAAACACTTATCTTTGACAAAGGAGCTAAAATTAATCCCTGGAGCAAGGACAATCTCTTCAGCAAATGGTGCTGGGGAAACTGGATCTCCATGTGTAGAAGTATGATACTAGACCCATACCTTACATCTTGCACAAAAATCCACTCAAAATGGATCAAAGACCTAAATCTACAACTGCTACCATCAAATTACTAGAGAACATTGGGGAATCTATGCAAGACATTGACATAGGCAAAGGCTTCTTGGAGAAGACCCCAAGAGCACAGGCAATCAAAGCCAAAATTTACAAATGGTATTACATCAAACTGAGAATCTTCTGTGCTGGGAAACACACACACACACACACACACACTCAGCAAAGTGAAGAGGCAATCAAGAGAATGGGAAAAAAATAGGAAAAAAAATATTTTCAAACTATGTAGCTGATAAAGGGTTAACATAGAGAACCTATAAAGAGTTCAAAAAATTCAACAGAGACAAAACAAATGATCCAGTTAAGAAATGGGCAAAAGGACTTGAACAGACATTTTTCAAGAGAGGAAATTCAAATGGCCAACAGACACTTAAGAAAATGCTCAGGATCACTAGCCATCAAGGAAATGCAAATCAAAGCCACCACAGTGAAGTTTCACTTCACTCCAGTTAGAATGGCTCTCATACAGAAACCAACAAATGACAAATGCTGGCAAGGATGTGGGGGAAAAGGTACCATGCCCGTCTGTTGGTAGAAATGTAAACTGGTGCAGCCACTGTGGAAGACAGTATAAAGATATCTCAAAAAACTTTTAAGATATACTATGTATTTGAAAGGCAGTGTTACATTAGGAGAGAGAGGCGGGGGTTGGGGGAGAGAAAGAGATTTTTCATCAGCTGGTTAATTCTCCAAAGCCTACAAGGGTAGGGTCTGGGCCACGTGGAAGCCAAGTGCTTCATCTGGGTTCCCATTTGGGTGGCAGGAATATTTGGGCCATCCTTGGCTCCCCTATCAAGCCTATTAGCAGGAAGCTGTATCAGAAGGAGAGCCACCACGACTCAAAGTGCTGCTAGTTTTCCAAGTGGTGGCTCAACTCACTGCACCAAAACTCTGGCCCCTTGCATATGGTTCTTTAATCCCTCAACTTCAGCTTCTGAGGGGCATGCTTATAACTGCATATGGCCATGACATCCCATGGTTCACATTCTCATAACAGGGCCAGGATTCAACCTCCCTTCATTCAGCCTCCAGATCTACATTTCATCCCAACAGCTGGATACCTTGGCCACTGATGAGAACTTAGAAGCACCTCTCCCTAGTGGCCAACTGGCCCTTCCGTTTCATTCCTCTTTCTTTATATGGGACATTCAAGCATTTGCATGTGAATTCAAAACAGCCCATGTGAATTCCCCACACTGCACTGCTAACTTTGTTGACATGCGCTCTGGTTGGTTCCTCAGCCTGTGCTTCCTGACCTCCCCTAGTGTGACTTCCAGGCCTTCCTTGTAACTGCAGGGCCTGTAAATTCTGGAAACTCTTTAAAGTTTACATGATGATTATGTCACTGAAGCTGTGCCCCAGTCCCAACCCTGACAGGAAGCCTATGATGAACTGAAAGGGACCCTTGGAGTTGCTTCCCCTACTTGATACTCTTTTGACCCACTTGTCTGTGACCACAGGGCACAATGGCTTTAGCTAAATTGATAATCTCACAGAATTTGTCTCCACAATGTATCTAAGGCATTGGTGGTAATAATTATCACATGATACAATTAGGCGATTTGGTCACAGTTTAGGAGACTCTTGGCTCTATTCAAGGGATGCAGTGGTGTATCTTTACAGTGCTCTTTTTTTTTAAAGATTATTTATTTGAAAAGAGGCAGAAAGAGAGAAGGAGAGACAGAGAGAGAGGTCTTCTATCCACTGCTTCCCCTCTCAAATGGCCACAATGGCCAGCGCTGAGCCAGGCTGAAGCCAGGAACTGGGAGCTTCTTTCAGGTCTCCCATGAGAATGCAGGGGCCCAAGGACTTGGGCCATCTTCTACTGCTTTCTCAGGCCACAGCAGAGAGCTGGATCAGAAGTGGAGCAGCCAGGACTCGAACTGGCAGCCATATGGGACGCTGGCATTGCAGGTGGCGGCTTTGCCTGTTAACACCACAGTGCCAGCCCCTAGAGTGTTCTTTTTAAGTAAATATTGTTGCTCATTTTGACTTATTTGTTTTCATTTTTTTTTTAAAGCAGAGAGACAAATATCTTCCATCTTCTGAATAACTTCCCAAAATCAAGCAGCAGTCCAGCTGAGTCAGGTAGAAGCCAGGTGCCCAGGAAACATTCTTTGTATCCCCTGTGGGTGCAGGGACCCACGTTTTTGAAGCATCCCTTGTTACCTCCCAAGATATTAATTAGCAGGAAGCTGGAACTTTTAAGTGGAAGCAGGACTGAAATTCAGGGACTCTGACAAGAGCTGTGGGCATCCCGCATGGGGTCTTGACCATTGTACCAAATGTCCATTAACCTAAAAGAAGATTTTTGGAGTCTCCAAAGCTGAGTGTCTACAAAGAATTTTTATCTCTTTAAAAAAATGAGTGTTTCATAGCATTTTATTAGTTCTAATGAAAAACCTCTCCACCAGAGATAGAAATTGGCAAATGTGACAGAGAATTCTATCTTGTTACAATATATGAATATAAATTAAAGGATAAAAATAGGCTTTAGAACTCATACAAGTTGGGATCTGATATGTTAAATCAGAATAGAAACTAATGAAAACAATAGTATGTTATTAGATAGTTATTATGTGCCAGCTAATATGTAATCTCATTTCATCCTCAAACAAATAAAATGCACAGAGATGTGATTTTTAGTCCATTTCTGCACATGACAAAATTAAAGCCTAAAAGTTGTAAAAATTTTCCAGTGAGAACACAACTAGTGGGGGGCAGGGGATGATTCAGACTCATTGTCGTTGTCGTTGAGTGTGCCTCCCATAATTGACTGAATGATTGAGAGTACAATATAGAAACACGAGAGAAAGCATAACAAAGCAAGACAATACCCAGCAAGATTTGGGATAATGAAAGGAGTCAATTACAGCAGGAATGGTAAAAAGACAGAAAACAAAGGGGTCCCTATGGTAATGTGCTGGGAAACCAGGCTGAGCTGGAAAAGCAAGTGTGGTAATCAAAGAGACATAAAGAGTCTCATTGATTAGTTGGGAAAAAAGCAGGCACTGGTGCTAAGGCCACGCAAGAGTCCAGGCAGCTTGAGTTGTCTGTGACCAGTCTTGAGAGCCCCATCTTCGCACATCCAACCCCAAAAGGCCCCCAGATAGAACTGTTTCTCTAACCCATAAAAAGTCACAACCGAATGGCAGGAATGGGAGATAGAAAGACCGGATGAGTTCATCACACAAGAAACTTTCCTTAAAGGACTTTATAGAAACTTTTCTCTTGGTAGGAAACCCTCAGATCAGTTCCTTTCAACAGCTTTTTCCTGCTGAAGGAGCCCCTCCTGGCTGCTTTCCCAGGAGCTTCCCCTCTGCTCTTTCAAGCCCTCTGCTCCTCTGGAAAATACTTTTGCTTAATTGCCTTCTTTGTTGGTTCATCTGCCTCATACTTCATCTTGGGTAGAGCAAGTTCCCGGGGTTCGTATCAGCTGTAACAATACCATGCCATCAACAGTGTAAGTGTGATATCAGTTAATTAAGAATGAAATTAAGATCGCCTCAATGATAGGACTGCCAATTTCCAAGGTGTCTGGAGATGGAAATAATGCAATTCAGTGAAAAGGAAAAGAAAAACCTTTTTTTTTTTAATGAAAACACAATATAATGAAAGAGACATGAGTTCATTGCTGGACTGCAAAGAATGTGAGTAATTTAGAAAATAATGGACTAGGTCTAAAAAATTTCAAGGGCCTATGTTGTGGGATAACAAGTTAAGCCACCACCCATGACATCAGCATCTTATATGGGAACCAGTTTGTCTCAACTGCTCCACTTCCAATCCAGCTCCCTCCTAAAGCACCTGGGAAGGCAGCAGAAGATGGACCAAATGCTTGGGTCCTTGCCACCTATTTTGGAGACCTGGAGGAAGCCCCTGGCTCCTGGCTTCAGCCTGGCAAAGCCCAGCTGTTTCAGTTATTTGAGGAATGAACCAGTCGATGAAAGATCTCTCTCTCTCCCTCTTCTGTAATTCTGCCTTTCAAATAAATAAAATATATCTTTAATAAAAAGTAAAAATAAGGCTTCTATATGCTTGGCAGCCCATGTCAAGATCCTTGGGTGATCATTGACATCATAAGTAAGAGTGTTAATTGTTAAATCAACAACAGGAGTCACTGTGCACTTACTCCCCATGTAGGACCTATGTCCTGAATGAGTTATACTATGAGAATTAAGTGTAAAACCTGCTCTTAAACAATAGTTTATACTTCGTGTGTGTGGAAGAGGTGCAAATTGTTGAAATCCTTACTTAGTATGGAGTTGGTCTTTTGTATATAAAGTTAATTAAGAATGAATCTTAGTGAAGAATGGGATGGGAGAGGGAGGTGGAGGTAGGGCTGGAGTTGGGGTGGGACAAAGGGTTTGGGAGGAAGAACCATTATATTTCTAAAGCTGTACCTATGAAATTTGCATTCATTAAATAAAAGCTTCCTTAAAATAATAAAGATAATTGAACAAGAAAAAAAGTAAAAAAAAAAAAAAAGAAGAAGTTGAGCATTAAAGGACATATTTATGAAAAAAAAAAAAAAGAATAAACAAGTTCAAACAATGAGTTTGGAGTCACAGCGGCCCACGTCCCCGGGCCAAGCAAGCTTCCTGTCTCTCCTGCTTATGGTAAATTGCATTGGGAACACAGTGCCTCAAGGTAAGGAGAGATGATCTGGAACAGGTTGAACTCTAATCTTGTCTCTTCTAAAAGCAGGGCATCTTGTAGCACTTTAGTCCTGTGATTCCATTTGTCCCTAGGAAATAAATCCTAAAGATATACAACCTAAGGATATATCTAGAGTATAAACCCAATGCTTCCAGGGTCCCTCAGCTGCAGTACAAGTGCACTCGCACGTAAGACTCCATCATCCCTGGGCAGCCTTTCTTGCTACCTGTGAGTAATGACCTTGCTTCACCTACGCAGTGTTCTGTCTGGCAGACTCTCTAAGTGACAGAGTTATAGGTGCGTTCTGACCTTACTTCACATGTATCAGGAGTGAACAGCTAAATATTTTGCCATTTTATAAAGTCCCTGTCCTTTGAAACTCACTCGCCTAACTACAGTTTCCTCGTTCTTTAGATCTCAGATTAAATGCCGCATCCTTAGGTCAGATTCCCTAGTGAAAGACGAGATCAAATAGTTTGCTTTCCTTTAATGTGTTTACTGCAGCTATACTTAAATAATATTTTGTGTAATTAAATAAGAATTATATAATTACATGTTTTATGAGCCTCTTCTTCACAGACTGGGCTATGATTTCTTAGTTCAGTGCCTGACACATTGTAGACTTCCAAAATTATTTGCTGAAGAAATAGAACGATGGTATAATAAGGTACATGGCAAAAAGTATTTAAGGAACTGAGAGAGGAAATGTAATAGCATCTAATATTTGTTGTGTGCTTTTCTGAATTTGGCATTGCTTATATGAGTCTATGAGGGCAGGTAATATTGTTATTATGATTTTAGGAAACTGATGCAAAGTAATCATTCATTGAAGACTGTTTGTCCCTAGGAAAAAGGCCTCTGATCCACTATGCTATGCTGTTTCTGATTTATGCCCCTCTAAAGGAGACTCAGGGAAAAAATAGATCATATGAGCTTTTTATTACTGTTTTCTGCACATGGATGTGAGGAGGAAGCATTGTTAAAGTCTCTTTTCCCACTGTTCTCACATCAAAACCAGAACCTCCCCAAAGCGTGGGTGGCTGTGGAAACTCTTTACCGATGACTGAGCATTGAGGGAACCAGGGAGCATCTGAGGAGGCATGGGATACTCATGAGCCTATGTGGTGTTGGGCTTTGGGTTTGTCATGGAGGTCACTGTGGGAGAAGTGGTTGCAGTCAAGAACTGAAGACCACTGTAGCATAGGGGGTTAAGCTGCATCTGTGATGCCAGAGCCCCGTATCTGAGTGCTTGTTCAAGTCTCTGGAGCCCCACTTCCAGCTCAGCTCCCTGCTAATGTGTCTGCAAAGGCAAAGAAAGACGGTTCAAGTGTTTGGGCCCCTGAGACCCATGTGGGAGACCAGGGTTGAGTTCCACACTCCTGGCTTCACTTTGGCCCAACCCTGGGCATTGTAGCCATTTGGGGAGTGAAGCAGTAGATGGAAGAACTATTTCCTCTGTCTCTCCCTCTCTGTAACAAGGCCTTTAAATAAATAAATAAAAATAAATAAATAAATAAATCTTTAAAAAAGCATACATAGAAAGCTGCATTTCTGAGTAATTGTATAATAAATTATTTTAGTTTCTGTTCTGTGGAATGTGTAAAGCATGTTTTAACATATATGTTATTTTTGAACTCGAGAGGTTGATTGGTAAATGTGATAGTTTATGATACTGAATAAATATGTCTTTAAAAAATGGAGGACTCTGGGTTCAGTATTTTGGAGCAGAGGGTTAAGCCACCATCTGCAATGCTGGCATCACATATGAATAGGGGTTCAAGTCCTGAATGCTCCCCTTCTGATCTGGCTCCCTGCTAATGCACCAGAGAAAGCATAGAAGATGTCCCAAATGTCTGGGTCTCTTCCACACATGTGGCTGGGGGTCCATGACTTACATGACAAAAAAAAATGCAGGAGAAAAGACATAGTTTATTCACATATGTGGGAATGCAAAAAGAAGTGGCTCCCTAGAGAATTAGAGGTCAGGGTTTATATATCATTTTAATAAGAGGAATTAGGAATTGAAGGGGAAGCAAAGGGTGGAAAATGATGAGAAAAAGTGAGAGGAAACTAAAAGAGAGTATGAACAATGCTACAGGGGTTTTCATCCAGGTGTGAGTGTTCCATCTCCTTTCTGTCTAAACCTCCTGATGAAGAAATTTATGGTATCTATATTTGGGAGACGAATTGCTTATATCTGCAAAAGAACTTTAGTTAGTTACTGGTTCTCTGTCCTGTGCCTACCCCTGCTCTTTTGCCACCCCTTTATGCACTGCACACTTACCTTATTTTTTTTTTTCAGATGTTTTTGGCTTAAAATAATACCATATGAAGGAGTCCTAATAGATTCCATCACTGAGATTTTCAGGTTTCTATGTCTCAAAGTTGTATCTTTTTTTATTTTTCAATGATAATTAAAGATAAACAAGTCATCTTAACATCATGCATTTATTTATGCAAAGTTCAAGTTTTTAATGGTTTCTAATTTCATTTATAGTTAACATTATTCTACTTTCCATTATTTTAGCAAAAGGTAGAAGAGTACAGACATCACAGGAAGATCTTTATTCCTTCTTCTACCCTTTTCAAACTGTAGGTTATTGTTACAAAAAGAAGGAGGTGGCAACATGGACTTCCTATGTTAACTTGTTACTTTTAAATTATTCTTTCTGACTGTATTATTCTTCTCAAATCTTTCTCAAGGAACATCCTATCTGAGTCAATGTGCTAGAAGAAAAATCTGTGTTCACTAGTTATTTGATTGAAATATTTTCATAACTGTGCTCATTTTCCCTCTCTATTTGCATTCCTATTTGTGGCTGACAAACCAGCAGGCAATCATTCTGCTAGGATTCAAATCATGGGTTTAATTTAAAGTGAAATTCTGGTGATTTCAACAAGAGTTGTCTTAATTTCTTCATCTGTAAAATGATTATCATAATGGTGTGTATATCATGGATTTTTTGAGGAACAAATGAGGCAATACATGTAAAACATGTAAGATAATCCTTGACAATGATAAACATTTAACAAACATAGTACCTTGTAAGTATACCATGTAAATTTTTCACTTTTAAATATCTTTTTGCTTATTTTCCAGGATAGTAACATAAAATCCTATTTTTATGAGGTTAGTCTAAATCTAAAAAGAAATCTGACAAATTCATAAATTTGAAGTTATGTTATTAGCAAAAAATATTGAAAATCATAAAAATGAACTCAATTATAGGCTCTTTCCACTGGGATCTCACTCAAAGAGATCTTTTGCCAGAGTGTCTTGGCTTTCCATGGCTGAAATACTCTCATGGGCTTTTCAGCCAGATCCGAATGCCTTTAGGGCTGATTCTGAGGCCAGAGTGCTATTTAGGACATCTGCCATTCTATGAGTCTGCTGAGTATCTCACTTCCCATGTTGGATCACTCTCCCCTTTATTTATTCTATCGGTTAGTATTAGCAGGTACTAGACTTGTTTGTGTGCTCCCTTTGACTGTTAGTCCTTTCATTATGATCAATTGTGAACTGAAATTGATCACTTGGAATAGTGAGATGGCATTGGTACATGCCACCTCGATGGGATTGAATTGGAATCCCCTGGTATGTTTCTAACTCTACCATTTGGGGCAAGTCAGCTTGAGCGTGTCCCAAATTATACATCTCTTCCCTCTCTTATTCCCACTCTTCCCTCTCTCATTCCCACTCTTATGTTTAACAGGGATCACATTTCAGTTAAATTTCAACACTTAAGAATAACTGTGTATTAATTAAAAGCCCATGAGAGTATTTCAGGCGTGGAAAGCCAAGACACTCTGGCAAAAGATCTCTGTGAGTGAGATCCCAGTGGAAAGAACAGGTCTTCAAAGAAGGAGGTACCTTTCTCTGAAGGGAGGAGAGAACCTCCACTTTGACTATGACCTTGTCTAAACAAGATAAGAATCGGAGAACTCAGAGGGCTTCCATAGCCTTGGAAACTCATGACTGGAGCATAGGGAGATTACTGATGCCATAGACAGGAGTGTCAACAACAGGAGTCACTGTGCACTTACTCCTCATGTAGGATCTCTGTCCTTAATGTGCTGTGCATTGAGATTTAATGCTATAACGAGTACTCAAACAGTATATTTCACTTTGTGTTTCTATGGGGGTGCAAACTGTTGAAAGTTTTACTTAATGCATACTAAACTGATCTTCTGTAAAAAAAAAAAAAAAAAAAAAAAGAAATTATCAACTCCCAACTTGACTCTCACTGGGATTAAACATGACAATAGGTCTGATTTGATTTCATCATCATTTAAAAAAATCATCTATTATTTTTCACTTTATGTTTCTGTGTGGGAGCAAACTGTTGAAATCCTTACTTAAGGTATACTAAACTGATCTTCTGTATATTAAGATAATCAAAAATGAATCTTGATGTGAATGGAAGGGGAGAGGGAGTGGGAAAGGGGAGGGTTGTGGGTGGGAGGGACAGTGTGGGGGGGAAGTCATTGTAATCCATAAATCGTACTTTGGAAATTTATATTCATTAAATAAAAGTTAAAAAAATGAACTCAATTATAGGCTCAATTTTCTTTTTTATATTCAGAAGTAATAGTTTACATGACATGTTTTAGAAAGTAATCTGACCATTATTATAGAAATAATATGTTTTCTGAATATCTAAAGGTTTTGGAAAGAGAATGTGCTATCATTGAGATTGGGGAAATATATTAAAGTGAGAATTATTTTGAAGTTTACTAATTTACTTAACCACATTATTTACAGAAACAACATGAAAAGTGTACAATACAATTGATTGAAGGAAGACTTAAAGGTACTCTCCCCCTATGAATACAATAATTTGTAAAACAAGTTTAAAATATCCTCAGTCACCAGATACAGTCAGCTTATCTTTGAAAAGAATCCAAGACAATACATTCGAGTAAAGATCGACCTCTTAACAAATGATGCTGCAACAACTGGGCATCTACATGCAAATAAATGAATGTTTTATTTTTTAATTTTTTTATTTGACAGATAGCGTTAGACAGTGAGAGAGAGAGGCAAAGAGAAAGGTCTTCCTTCCGTTGGTTCACTCCCCAGATGGCCGCTATGGCCGGAGCTATGCCGATCCAAAGCCCGGAGCCAAGTGCTTCCTCCTGGTCTCCCATGCAGGTGCAGGGCCCAAGCATTTGGGCCATCCTCCACTGCCCTCACGGGCCCCAGCCAAGAGCTGGACTGAAAGAGGAGCAGCCAGGACTAGAAGCCGGTGCCTATATGGGATGCCAGGTGCTGCAGGAGGAGGATTAGCCAAGTGAGCCACGGCGCCGGCCCCAGCAAATAAATGAATCTGGACCCAGACCTCAAAACCCTCATAGAAGCTAATTACAAATGATTCATAGACTTATATGTAAAACACAAAACTACAAACTGCTAGAAGATGATCTAGGATAAAATGTCAACAGCCTTGGGTATAGCAATTATTTTTTAGATACAAAATCATCGATAAGCTCCATGAAAGACAGTATTGATATGCTAGACGTCACTAAAATGTAAAAATTATGCTCTATGAAGGACAATATCCAAAGAATTAGCAGACAAGACACAGACTGGGAGAATATAGTTGCAACTGACACAACTGATAAAGGACTATTATCCAAAATATATCAAACTCTTAATGAGGCTGGCATTTATCCTAGCAGTTCAGATGCCCACATTCCATACCTGAGTACTTGGATTTGATAGTCAGTTCTTCTCCTGACTATAGCTTCCTTTTGATGAAAAATTTTGGACACAGCAGTTATGACTCAAGTCATCGAATTCTCGCCACTCTCGTGGGAGACCTGAATTGTTTCCTGGTTTCAGCTTCAGCTGGTGACTGTTGCTACCTTTGGGGAATAACAGATTTTTTTTCTCTCTTCCATGTGTATCTCCTCTCTCTCTCTCTCTCACTCCTTCTCTCTGACCCTTGAAATAAATATTTAAAGATTTATTTATTTATTTACTTGAGAGGTAGAGTTACAGACAGTGAGAGAAAGAGATAGAGAGACAGAGAGAAAGGTCTTCCGTCTGCTGGTTCACCCCCCAAATGTCTGCAACAGTTGGAGCTGCGCCAATCCGAAGCCAGGAGCCAGGAGTTTCTTCCTGGTCTCCCATATGGGTGCAGGGGCCCAAGCCCTTGGGCCTTCTTCTACTGCCTTCCCAGGCCACAGCAGAAATCTGGTTTGGAAGAGGAGCAGCCTGGACTAGAACAAGCGCCCATATGGGATGTCAGCACCGCAGGAGGAGGATTAACCTACTGCACCACAGCGCCGGCCCTAGAAGATTATGTTTGTGTGGAAGTCAGATGTAGGGAATTTTTGTCATCATGCTCTCCATTTAGCTGTGAACTTAAGTGTCCTAAAAATACAAAAAAAAAAAAAACAACACTTTTTTACATAAAAATAGATGATCTAGTACCTGTGTAAAGTAACCAGAAAGTCTCTCTCACTGTCTAACTCTGCCTGTCAAAAAAAAAAAAAAAAAAAAAAAAGAAAATCAATATATTCTAGGATTTTGAAATATATGTGTTCTTTCAAAATTTGATGAGGTTATTACAAATCATTGCCACTTCTTCATTTTCATGACTCTTGAAATTATCATACATAATTTAGAATATAAAGTAACATTTTATAAAATATATATGTATAAGAAAATATTTCTGAAACTAGTTCAAGATTTTTAAAGATTAATTTATTTAATTGAAGGGCAGAGAGAGAGAGAGAGATCGATCTATCATCTGTTGATTCATTCCCCAAATGACCACAAACCAGGTCTTGGCAAGGCTGAAACTAGGAACCAGGGACTCCATCTTTGTTTCTCACAGGGGTGACAGACAGTGTCCCAGCACTTGGGCCATCATCTGCTGCCTTCCTTGTCACATTAGCGGGAAGCTGGATCAGAAGCAGAGTAGACAGAACTCAAGCTAGCCTCTGATATAGGATGCCACAGCTACAAATGGAGGTTTATTTTGGTGCCCTCAAATGCTAGGTGTTGGAAATAGGAATCTGAGGGCCGGCGTGGCGGTTCACTAGGCTAATCCTCCGCCTAGCGGCGCCGGCACACCAGGTTCTAGTCCCGGTTGGGGTGCCAGACTCTGTCCCGGTTGCCCCTCTTCCAGGCCAGCTCTCTGCTGTGGCCAGGGAGTGCAGTGGAGGATGGCCCAGGTGCTTGGGCCCTGCACCCCATGGGAGACCAGGAAAAGCACCTGGCTCCTGGCTCCTGCAATCAGATCAGCGCGGTGCGCCGGCCGCAGCGCGCCGGCCGCGGAGGCCATTGGAGGGTGAACCAACGGCAAAGGAAGACCTTTCTGTCTCTCTCTCTCACTGTCCACTCTGTCTGTCAAATAAAAAAAAGAAAATAGGAATCTGAAAGATTTCAATAGTATTAAATTTTTTTTCTGGAAGTGTAATATTGAAGAAGTTTTATGTTTGGGTTTTAAATAAATTGCTAGTATCAAGAGAATTAAAACATATTTTATTACACAAATATAAAATTAAAGTGTCAAATTTTAGGTATAAAATGGTCATTTGAATTTTCAAGAATGTATGATTCAGTTCAAAAGTAAAAACTATAAATCCACACAAAATGTGTTTTATGTCTTTCTGAAAATATACAAGAATGTATGATTTTAAAATCAATAGAAGGATTGTAGAACGATTGGAATATGTCTAAATAATTAGAGCTTTCATTTCTATTTTAATTTCCACAAGATAATTAAAGTTTTATTTTGGTTGTTTCAGTGTTTACAAGTTGAGGAAGAATGAGCCAAAGATTTTCTTAGCAATTTTTATTTTTATTTATTGGAAAGATTTATTTTATTTATTTGAAAGACAGAGTTACAGAAAGAGGTAGAGACTGAGAGAGAGAGAGAGAGAGAGAGAGGTCTTCTATCCGTTGGTTCACTCTCCAGATGACTGCAACAGCTAGAGCTGCACCAATTCAAAGCCAGGAGCCAGGAGCCTTTTCCAGGTCTCCCACGTGGGTGCAGGGGCCCAAGCATTTGGGCCTTCTACTGCTTTCCCAGGCCATAACAGAGAGCTGGATTGGAAGAGGAGCAGCCGGGACTAGAACTGGCGCCCATATGGGATGCCAGCGCTCCAGGCCAGGGCTTTAACAAGCTACACCACAGCGCTGGCCCCATTTCTTAGCAATTTTTAAAAAAAAGCTTAGGCATTTAACCTGTAGGGACAAAAAGCAGAACATACTGATGATATCATTATAATTGTATACCATTTTTAATTTAACAACTGCAGCTCTTTTGTATTTAATTTTTCTATAAGGGATTCCATTTTGTAGAGCTGCGTAAGAACATTTTGAAAAATCTTATTGAGAAAATGTTTAAGATATAACTTTAATAGGACATGATAAACCCCAGTTACAAAACATCTTAGATTGAGCTGGATGGTTGAGCTGTTTACAATAAATCATGTCAAGATATGAAAAATATTTTGCTTTTCTGAAGTGAAACATAAAATAATGTGAAACCCCATGCATATACATATACATAGGAAATTTTGTAATTAGTCATCTCAAGGATTTCTAAACTTTGATTTTAGAATATACCCTAAGGCAGACAAACTAAAAATCTGTTTTTGGTTGCATACTTTGAGAAAGCAACACAAAGTATTCAGTATTTTAGAAACAGAAATTTTGTTATGGTTATTTTTCTTACATTAAATAAAATACAGTCAAAAGAGACTGGAAAGAGCTTCAGAATTGGATATTCACATTTGAAAAGAATAAATAGCATGCCAAAATTGTTCAATTTCATAAAAAGTTGAATCATGGAAGATCCTCACGGATACTAGATATAATCAGGCACAGAATCACAAAGGAAGTGGTATTCAAAATTTAGAGAAATTTAAAAGTACTGTTAAATTTTGAAGTATATAATTAATAACTACAAGAGAGTTGAAAAAGTATTAACCGCTGAACTAATAAAATGCTTTGTTCAGTTAATAGAAACTTCATTTTCTAGCATTTAAAATATTGACATTTCCTGAGAAATTCAAAAAACATGCTTATGATTTATCAATTTAATTTGAAAAAAATCAAATCAAATAAATAGCAAGAGTCAGGCTTTCTGTTTCTAATGCAGAACAAACACAAACAACCACAATTAAATTTCTAAATGGAATGAGAACTTCATTTGTTATAAAATGTTTCAAAAGAACATTGTAGAGATAATAACACTATATTTGGCATATATTCCGGAACAAGCTCCAATAGTTTCCAGGAAAGAGGAGATATGAACTACAAAGGGAAGACATGGCTGTTATGTTTTATTTAAGGTTGTTACCACAATTCTTTTAAAGTCGCATGGGAATGATGAAAAGGAATCTTTTGGGAAATAAGAAATTAAAAGAAAAAATAAATCCATCATTAAAATGATTTGTCTGAAAGAAGCAGAATACCTATTGCACGTAAATGAAATGAAAAACAAAAAATATCACAAAGCACAAAAATAAAACTGTTGCGCTGAAAACAGACTCAAAATTCTCTGAAAACTAGGCAAAAAGAAAACAAATATGCTCTTTAAGATGGTTTCAGATTTTTTAAAATAATTTCACCTGGAAAGTCAAGCAGACATCATTTGGTTTTTCTTCAATTAACACCAACCAGGATTATGCACATGCACCTTGACTTGGTGGATTTAAGTCTGATAAACCCACTGTAAGTTGAAAATGTTGCATTTCATAATTAATTTAATACACACAACCTACTTAAAAGCAAGTTTACCCTAAGCTATCTTACACATGCTCAGAACACTTATATGAGTCTGAAGTTGGGGGGGCGGAGCCAAGATGGCGGAATAGTGAGGGCACGCACCGATAGTCCGGGAAAATTTAGTTTAATAAAAGGGGAGTTACGGTAGCCTCAGAAAAAAGAACCAGGAAAATATTGCAGACAAAACTCTTCTGGATCCAGTGGGCGTGAATCGGAGGACCTACTGGGAGAACAAGGTCGCCCACCGCGCGCGAAAGCCGAACCCAGGACCGAGCCGCGGGACTGAGCCGTGGAAGCCAAGCCGCGGGACTGAGCTGCGCAAGCTGCAGGGTCTGCGCGCAAGTGCTCGAAGGGGAGTGCAACAGAGGGGAGACTTGGGAAGTCCAGGGCTCCGAGTCCACACATCGGCGCTGGAAGGGGAGCAGACCTGCGTGGAGAGCGTGGGAGCCCACAGTTCGGGACATCAGCGGCAGACTCAACACACCAGCGCTGGAACGCGAGGTGAGCCGAACCTCAATAACCCGAGACACCGGCAGGCAAGCGGAGAGAGGAGACTAGAGGGAACGACCCCCGGGGCGGGGGGGACTTCACCAAGCTAACTGGAAGAGAGAGAGAGGGAAAAAAAAAAAAGGTGACTGGTATGGACACGGGTTTCTCTCTCTCCGCTCACCTCTCAAGGGCGAGCAAGACAAAGAGCAGGCGCCATCTTGGACATACGTCATAAGCAGAGCGACCTCAGGTCTGCACCGGCCCTGAGCCTAGCAGTAAAACCTGACTCTGGGTGGGGCGAATTAACAGGAGATTAGGACTTAGTAAATTTATGGTGCTACTGAACTGAGACTGTGAAAAAAGAGACGGTGGGGGAGAGAACTCACGGAATTCACGTGAGCACTCTCCAGAGACGCTACAATTCCGTAACTTTGGCAACCCAGTGGGAGACTGAAGGAGAATTTGAGCCCACTCTAAGGGCCGAACAGATTCCCTGTGTGGTCCTTGGGAAAGAGCTTCTGATCTCTGGCTCCTGTGGGTATATCATTTGCCTGCTAACTACCTCCAACTTTGTTCAGCTGTGCAGAATAACTTCCCTGTTGAATCAAAAAAAAAAAAGAGAGAGAGAGAGAGAGAGAGAGAGGTTTACCACGCCTAACCTGGGAGTGTCACCTTTGGCACACCAAACAGAGCTCTCAGGCCACACCCATCTCAAGCCCTAAGGCTCCATCAAAAACAGATAGTCCACTTAATCTAGAGTCATAGTATAACAAGAAAAAGCACCACAGTGAAGAAACCAAATATCTCCAATATGACAAATAACAAACGCAAAAACCAAGGTAATAAAAACAAGGAAGTCACCATGAAGCCCTCAAATGAAAAAGACACCCCAATTCAAGATTATGAGGATGATGACATAGAAGAAATGCAAGAAGCAGATCTCAAAAAATTGATAAGAACATTAAGAAGTTCTCAAAAACAAATTCTTGAACTACAGAAATCCTTAATGGACAAGATAGAAAATCTCTCTCGTGAAAATGAAATATTAAGGAGGAATCAAAATGAAACGAAACAACTAGTACAACAGGAAACTGGGATAGTGACTGAAGTGAAGAATTCAATAGATCAAATGAAAAACACAATAGAGAGCCTTACAAACAGAATGGGAGAAGCAGAAGAGAGAATATCGGACTTAGAAGACAGAGAACAGGAAAGGATACAGTCAGACCAAAGAAAAGAAGAGGAAATTAGGAATCTAAAACATATTGTCGGGAATCTTCAGGATACTATTAAAAAACCCAACATTCGGGTTCTAGGAGTTCCTGAAGGCATGGAGAGGGAGAAAGGATTAGAAGGCCTTTTTAGTGAGATATTAGCAGAAAATTTCCCAGGTTTGGAGAAGGACAGAGAAATCCTAGTACAGGAAGCTCACAGAACCCCTAATAAACACGACCAAAAGAGACCCTCACCACGGCACGTTGTAATTAAACTCTCCACAGTGAAACATAAAGAAAAGATCCTAAAATGTGCAAGAGAGAAATGTCAGATTACTCCCAGAGGATCTCCAATCAGACTCACAGCTGACTTCTCATCAGAAACTCTACAAGCTAGGAGGGAATGGCAAGATATAGCCCAGGTACTAAGAGAGAACAACTGCCAGCCCAGAATATTATATCCTGCAAAGCTATCATTTGTGAATGAAGGTGAAATAAAGACTTTTCATAACAAACAGAAATTGAAAGAATTTGTCGCCACTCGTCCAGCCCTGCAAAAGATGCTTAAAGATGTGTTACACACAGAAACAAAGAAACACGGTCATCAATATGAAAGAAGGTAAAGGAAGGAAACCAAGGAAGGAAAGCTCACAGCAAAAGATCACAGGGAATTCAAAGCATATATTAGAACTTATCTTTGGCAAATGGCAGGGCAAAGTTACCACTTATCATTAGTCACATTGAACGTGAATGGCCTGAACTGTCCAGTTAAAAGACACCGTTTGGCTGATTGGGTTAAAAAACAAAACCCATCTATTTGCTGCTTACAAGAAACACAACTTTCCAACAAAGATCCATACAGACTGAAAGTGAAAGGCTGGAAAAAGATATACCATGCCAACAGAAATGAAAAAAGAGCAGGCGTAGCCATCTTAATATCAGACACCATAAACTTTACCACAAAAACCATTAAGAGAGACAAAGAGGGACACTACATAATGATTAAGGGATCAATTCAACAGGAAGATATAACAATTATCAATGTATATGCACCTAACTACAGGGCACCGGTTTATCTAAAAGATTTGTTAACGGACTTAAAGGGAGACTTAGACCCCAATACAATAGTACTGGGGGACTTCAATACTCCACTCTCAGAAATAGACAGATCAATAGGACAGAAGATCAACAAGGATACAGTAGATTTAAACGACACTATAGCCCAAATGGATCTAACAGATATATACAGAACTTTCAATCCTACAGCTAAAGATTTTACATTCTTCTCAGCAGTACATGGAACCTTCTCTAGGATTGACCACATACTAGGCCATAAAGCAAGTCTCAGCAAATTCAAAAGAATTAGAATCATACCATGCAGCTTCTCAGACCATAAAGGAATGAAGTTGGAAATGAACAACTCAGGAATCCCTAGAGCATACGCAAACACATGGAGATTGAACAACATGCTCCTGAATGAACAATGGGTCATAGAAGAAATCAAAAGAGAAATCAAAAACTTTCTGGAAGTAAATGAGGATAACAGCACAACATACCAAAACTTATGGGACGCAGCAAAAGCAGTGTTAAGAGGAAAGTTTATATCAATAGGTGCCTACATCAAGAAATTGGAAAGGCACCAAATAGATGAGCTTTCTATTCACCTCAAGGATCTAGAAAACCTACAGCAAACCAGACCCAAATCTAGTAGGAGAAGAGAAATAATTAAAATCAGAGAAGAAATCAACAGGATTGAATCAAGAAAAACATTACAAAAAATCAGCCAAACGAGGAGCTGGTTTTTTGAAAAAATAAACAAAATTGACACCCCATTGGCCCAACTAACTAAAAAAAGAAGAGAAAAGACCCAAATCAATAAAATCAGAGATGAAAAAGGAAACGTAACAACAGACACCACAGAAATAAAAAGAATCATCAGAAATTACTACAAGGACTTGTATGCCAGCAAACAGGGAAACCTATCAGAAATGGATAGATTCCTGGACACATGCAACCTACCTAAATTGAACCAGGAAGACATCGAAAACCTAAACAGACCCATAACTGAGACAGAAATTGAAACAGTAATAAAGGCCCTCCCAACAAAGAAAAGCCCAGGACCAGATGGATTCACTGCTGAATTCTACCAGACATTTAAAGAAGAACTAACTCCAATTCTTCTCAAACTATTCAGAACAATTGAAGAAGAGGGAATCCTCCCAAATTCTTTCTATGAAGCCAGCATCACCTTAATTCCTAAGCCGGGAAAAGATGCAGCACTGAAAGAGAATTACAGACCAATATCCCTGATGAACATAGATGCAAAAATCCTCAATAAAATTCTCGCCAATAGAATGCAACAACACATCAGAAAGATCATCCACCCAGACCAAGTGGGATTTATCCCTGGTATGCAGGGATGGTTTAATGTGCGCAAGACAATCAATGTGATTCACCACATTAACAGACTGCAGAAGAAAAACCATATGATTCTCTCAATAGATGCTGAGAAAGCATTTGATAAAATACAACACCCGTTCATGATGAAAACTCTAAGCAAACTGGGTTTGGAAGGAACATTCCTCAATACAATCAAAGCAATCTATGAAAAACCCACAGCCAACATCCTATTGAATGGGGAAAAGTTGGAAGCATTTCCACTGAGATCTGGCACCAGACAGGGATGCCCACTCTCTCCACTGCTATTCAATATAGTTCTGGAGGTTCTAGCAAGAGCTATTAGGCAAGAAAAAGAAATTAAAGGGATACAAATTGGGAAGGAAGAACTCAAACTATCCCTCTTTGCAGATGACATGATTCTGTATTTAGGGGACCCAAAGAACTCTACCAAGAGACTATTGGAACTCATAGAAGAGTTTGGCAAAGTAGCAGGGTATAAAATCAATGCACAAAAATCAACAGCCTTTGTATACACAGACAATGCCATGGCTGAGGAAGAACTTCTAAGATCAATCCCATTCACAATAGCTACAAAAACAATCAAATACCTTGGAATAAACTTAACCAAGGACGTTAAAGATCTCTACGATGAAAATTACAAAACCTTAAAGAAAGAAATAGAAGAGGATACCAAGAAATGGAAAAATCTTCCATGCTCATGGATTGGAAGAATCAATATCATCAAAATGTCCATTCTCCCAAAAGCAATTTATAGATTCAATGCAATACCAATCAAGATACCAAAGACCTTCTTCTCAGATCTGGAAAAATTGGTGCTGAAATTTATATGGAGGCACAAGAGACCTCGAATAGCTAAAGCAATCTTGTACAACAAAAACAAAGCCGGAGGCATCACAATACCAGATTTCAGGACATACTACAGGGCAGTTGTAATCAAAACAGCATGGTACTGGTACAGAAACAGAAGGATAGACCAATGGAACAGAATTGAAATACCAGAAATCAACCCAAACATCTACAGCCAACTTATATTTGATCAAGGATCTAAAACTAATTCCTTGAGCAAGGACAGTCTATTCAATAAATGGTGCTGGGAAAATTGGATTTCCACGTGCAGAATCATGAAGCAAGACCCCTACCTTACACCTTACACAAAAATCCACTCAACATG
Organism: Oryctolagus cuniculus; assembly: GCF_051225735.1. NCBI lineage: Eukaryota > Metazoa > Chordata > Mammalia > Lagomorpha > Leporidae > Oryctolagus > Oryctolagus cuniculus. The sequence goes on along the minus strand of NC_142874.1, from coordinate 59,878,817 downwards.
GATTAAAGACCTAAATATACGACCTGACACCATCAAGTTACTAGAGAACATTGGAGAAACCCTTCAAGATATTGGCACAGGCAAAGAGTTTCTGGAAAAGACCCGGGAGGCACAGGCAGTCAAAGCCAAAATTAACTATTGGGATTGCATCAAATTGAGAAGTTTCTGTACTGCAAAAGAAACAGTCAGGAGAGTGAAGAGACAACCGTCAGAATGGGAAAAAATATTTGCAAACTATGCAACAGATAAAGGGTTAATAACCAGAATCTACAAAGAGATCAAGAAACTCCACAAAAACAAAACCAACAACCCACTTAAGAGATGGGCCAAGGACCTCAATAGACATTTTTCAAAAGAGGAAATCCAAATGGCCAACAGGCACATGAAAAAATGTTCAAGGTCACTAGCAATCAGAGAAATGCAAATCAAAACCACAATGAGGTTCCACCTCACCCCGGTTAGAATGGCTCACATTCAGAAATCTACCAACAACAGATGCTGGCGAGGATGTGGGGAAAAAGGGACACTAACCCACTGTTGGTGGGAATGCAAACTGGTCAAGCCACTATGGAAGTCAGTCTGGAGATTCCTCAGAAACCTGAAGATAACCCTACCGTTCGACCCAGCCATCCCACTCCTTGGAATTTACCCAAAGGAATTTAAATTGGCAAACAAAAAAACGGTCTGCAGCCTAATGTTTATTGCAGCACAATTCACAATAGCTAAGACCTGGAACCAACCTAAATGCCCATCAACGGTAGACTGGATAAAAAAATTATGGGATATGTACTCTTTAGAATACTATACTGCAGTAAGAAACAACGAAATCCAGTCATTTGCAACAAAATGGAGGAATCTGGAACACATCATGCTGAGTGAAATAAGCCAGTCCCAAAGGGACAAATACCATATGTTCTCCCTGATCGGTGACAACTGACTGAACACCAAAAAGGAAACTTGTTGAAGTGAAAGGGACACTATGGGAAACGGTGACTTGATCAGCATAGCCCTGACTGTTAATGAACAACTTAATACATTATCCCTCTTAGTAGTTTTTTTGTCTGTTCTACTTAATATGACTGATTTAATTCTGTAATTAATACACAGTTATTCTTAAGTGTTGAAATTTAACTGAAATGTGATCCCTGTTAAACATAAGAGTAGGAATAAGAAAGGGAAGAGATATATAATTTGGGACATGCTCAAGCTGACTTGCCCCAAATGGTAGAGTTAGAAACATACCAGGGGACTCCAATTTAATCCCATCAAGGTGGCATGTACCAATGCCATCTCACTAGTCCAAGTGATCAATTTCAGTTCGCAATTGATCATAATGAAAGGACTAAGAGTCAAAGGGAGCACATAAGCAAGTCTAGTACCTGCTAACACTAACCGATAGAATAAATAAAGGGGAGAGTGATCCAACATGGGAAGTGAGATACTCAGCAGACTCATAGAATGGCAGATGCCCTAAATAGCACTCTGGCCTCAGAATCAGCCCTAAAGGCATTCAGATCTGGCTGAAAAGCCCATGAGAGTATTTCAGGCATGGAAAGCCAAGACACTCTGGCAAAAGATCTCTGTGAGTGAGATCTCAGTGGAAAGAACAGGTCTTCAAAGAAGGAGGTACCTTTCTCTGAAGGGAGGAGAGAACCTCCACTTTGACTATGACCTTGTCTAAACAAGATAAGAGTCGGAGAACTCAGAGGGCTTCCATAGCCTTGGAAACTCATGACTGGAGCATAGGGAGATTACTGATGCCATAGACAGGAGTGTCAATTGGTAAAGTCAACAACAGGAGTCACTGTGCACTTACTCCTCATGTAGGATCTCTGTCCTTAATGTGCTGTGCATTGAGATTTAATGCTATAACGAGTACTCAAATAATATATTTCACTTTGTGTTTCTATGGGGGTGCAAACTGTTGAAATCTTTACTTAATGCATACTAAACTGATCCTCTGTAAAAAAAAAAAAAAAAAAAAAAAAAAAAAAAAGAAAAGGAAAGAAAAGAAACTATCAACTCCCAACTTGACTCTCACTGGGATTAAACATGACAATAGGTCTGATCTGATTTCATCATCATTAAAAAAAATCATCTATTATTTTTCACTTTATGTTTCTGTGTGGGAGCAAACTGTTGAAATCCTTACTTAATGTATACTAAGCTGATCTTCTGTATATTAAGATAATTGAAAATGAATCTTGATGTGAATGGAAGGGGAGAGGGAGTGGGAAAGGGGAGGGTTGTGGGTGGGAGGGACGGTATGGGCGGGAAGCCATAGTAATCCATTATTCGTACTTTGGAAACGTATATTCATTAAATAAAAGTTAAAAAAAAAAATGAGTCTGAAGTTGGGCAAAATCCCCAAAGGCACTGCTCTTTTGACAGTAAAGAATCAGATATCTTACTTGGCTGATGGAGCAGTGGCTTGCTGCCAGTGCCCCACATTACTAGACTATTGAACTTCTCAGGTGGCTGAGAGAAAGCTAGTCAGGGATAAGATCAAATTCAAAATTCAAAGTATGTTTTCTGCTAAATGCATCTTTTTAATAACATTGTGATGTTGAAAACATCTTAAGTCATATTGCCTGTAATTTGGAGACTATTCATCCCACTTAATCTTGCCACAAAAGATTGAGAACTAATCTTTATTTATTTATTTATTTTAAGATTTATTTATGTATTTGAAACTCAGAGTTACATGGAGAGAGAAGGAGATGCAGAGAGAGGTCTTCCATCTGCTAGCTCACTCTTGAATTGGCTGCAACGGCCAGAACTATGCCAATCTGAAGCCAGGAGCCAGGAGCTTCTTCCTGGTCTTCTATGCAGGTGCAGGGGCCCAAGGACTCAGGCCATCTTCAACTGCTTAACCAGTCCATAACAGAGAGCTGAATTGGAATTGGAGCAGCCGAGTCTAAAACCGATACCCATATGGGATCCCAGCACTGCAGGCGGCGGCTTTACCCACTATGCCTCAGCGCCAACCCTGAGAACTAATCTTTAAACAAAATATCTTGGAGGTAGTGGTAAGTGAATATTTTTGTGCCATTAATTTTAACTTGGCTATAGCATGAAAATATTTAGGCAAATGTGGTGGTTTTGATGATCAAAAATGTAGGACTCAATTACACACTATGACAGGAGTTAATTGTGTGACCTTTTTTTTAAAGTATTTGCTTTTATTTTATTTTATTTTTTGACAGGCAGAGTGGACAGTGAGAGAGACAGAGAGAAAGGTCTTCCTTTGCCGTTGGTTCAACCTCCAATGGCCACCAGAGCCGGCGCACCACACTTGATCCGAAGACAGGAGCCAGGTACTTATCCTGGTCTCCCATGGGGTGCAGGGCCCAAGGACTTGGGCCATCCTCCACTGCCTTCCCGGGCCACAGCAGAGAGCTGGCCTGGAAGAGGGGCAACCGGGACAGAATCCGGCGCCCTGACCGGGACTAGAACCCAGTGTGCCGGCACCACAAGGCGGAGGATTAGCCTAGTGAGCCGCGGCGCCGGCCAATTGTGTGACCTTTAAATCATTACTCTAATTTTTGGAGATACGTTATTCCCTTTTTTAATTAAAATAAGTGCAGAATTCAGGTTAGGGTATAGAAGTTATTAACTAGATTGTCTTCTAGATCATAGTTCTTCCATATTTTTTACTAAGTTGCAACATGTAAATCATTCTCACATACCATGCTCTTTGAAAAATTTATACAAAGAGTTAAGCTTCATTGACAAGGGAGGTTTTTGACTCCCCCACTCAAAAAATATGTCAGGAAAGGTAACTGAAAGTACTCCTGTAGCTAGCATCCTCTTGCTCTTATTATCCTTATGGTCAAACTTTCAAAAATGGTGTTTTGTTTTGTTTTTTTGTTTGTTTGTTTGTTTGTTTTTTTTTCCTTTTCACTTTCTTTCCTCTCTTGATGACTGTGTCCTGGATCATCAGTGATCACCATGTTGCACACCTTGAAGATGTTCCAATTCACATCTTACTTTACTTCTCAACACTCCCTATTCCTTTAAGTTCTTCTTGATTCATTTCCTTTCTTTATGGAAGAAAACCAAGAGTAAGATGGGTTCTTGGGGTCTGAAATCATGTTTTAAATTTTATATGCAGATTATTCTGTGATATTTTCGCAGAAAATGCACACACACCGCAGCAAGTGATTATGAGAAAAGTATGAGCTTCTACCTACAGAGATCATCGTATAGTCTTCCTGTTTTGAATTTGTCATAAAAATGACACTGTCTTAGCTGGTTATTCCCGAAGCCTGATTTTCCAGCTTACTCTTAGCACAAAGCTCATCTATATTGGTAAAGCATATATCTACTACATTTATAAGGCTGAGTAATAAAACATATAAGGACAAAAAATCAACTGCAAACAATTTTTACTTTCCATTTCTTATGAGATTTAATAGAAATTAATTGAAAAATTATGATTCTAGGTTTAAATCTAAATAGAATTGCTTTCAAAATAACTAGATATCTAGGGGATGGTTCTGTGGCATAGCGGGTAAAGCCACTGCCTGCAGTGCCGGCAACACATATGGGTGCCAGTTCGAGTCCTGGCTGCTCCACTTCTGATCCACCTCTCCGCTGTGGCCTGGGAAAGCAATAGAAGATGTCCCAAGTCTTTGGACTCCTGTACCTGTGTGGGAGACCCAGAGGAAGCTCCTGGCTCCTGGCACGGATCAGCACAGCTCCGGCCATCTGGGGAGTGAATCAGTGGGTGGAAGATCTCTCTCTCTCTCTCTCTCTCTGCATCTCCTTCTCTCTCTGTGTAAATCTGACTTTCAAATAAATAAATAAAATCTTTAAAAAAATAATTAGGTATCTGCATCTGCCAATTACTTGTCCTAGTTATTCTATCTGCTATCTTATTAGGTGGATCTCAAGCTGTACAATAGGACTTTCTCACTGAACTAGGGAAAAAAAGAACACAAGTAACATCTATACTAAAATACATATGTTACCTGTTTAAGAAATAGCCTGGATTTTGATTTGAGAACCCAATTTAAAATCCTTCCTGAATTTGTCATTTTGGAAGTCCTCTTTAATTTTGTGAGAGACAATTTCGTTATATGTAGAATAAGGACGGAAACTTTCCAGCCTGAACACCTCAGAAGATCATGCTGAGGATCCCACACAGTGATGCACAAGAAACAATGTACCGCTTAAAAGATAATCTACCAGCCAGCACTGAGGCTCACTAGGCTAATCCTCTGCATGCAGCGCCAGAACACCGGGTTCTAGTCCGGGTCGGGGCGCGGGATTCTGTCCCGGTTGCCCCTCTTCCAGGCCAGCTCTCTGCTGTGGCCTGGGAGTGCAGTGGAGGATGGCCCAAATGCTTGGGCCCTGCACCCTCCTGGGAGACCAGGAGAAGCACCTGGCTCCTGGTTTCGGATCAGCGCGGTACACTGGCTGCAGCGAGTCACCACAGTGGCCATTGGAGGTTGAACCAACAGAAAAGGAAGACCTTTCTCTCTGTCTCTCTCTTTCTCATTGTCCACTCTGCCTGTCAAATAAAAAAAAAAAAAAGATAATCTACCAAAGTAACACCCCCCCACACACATCATTATGGAACAGGGCTTGGGTGCTATTTAAGTTTCCCAACAGTCTTATTATACAACACATATTTTCATAGAATTAAGCACATTCTGGTATAAAGGTAATATTATAGCAAGTGTGTATTATATAGCACAACTCCTCAAGGTAAACAGCAATGGGTAATTTAATTTCCAAAGTAACAAATTATCTTATCGTGAGTGAGCAGGCAATTTCTTTCTAGAAATAAAGTAAGTAGGCCAGGACAGCTTTAACTAGATGGAATCATTATCCTTTTAAAAGACACAAATGTTGAATAAAGTTAATTTTCTCTTCTTTAGTGTCTTGGTAGACAATGGCATAAGAAAATAGTGCTGCCTACAGGTAAAGTTAACCCGTTTAATTCTTCAATAAGAGAACAAAAACAGTGTTATTGCAGGAAAAAAATGTGTGTGCATTTGCACATGCATGTATATACTTCCTATATGCATGTATATACTTCCTATATTTTGAATGAATTAGACTGCAATAAAAGAGCATCATCTTTCTAAATGGAAAACACATGAAATGTTCACTGGTACCTCAGATTTTTACAAATATTTTAAAATGGCTTAACGAGTTGCAGCTTTAATCATCTTCTTTTATTTATTTTTTATTTTTTTTTTTTTATTTTTGACAGGCAGAGTGGACAGTGAGATAGAGAGACAGAGAGAGAAAGGTCTTCCTTTTGCCGTTGGTTCACCCTCCAATGGCCGCCGCTGCAGCCGGCGCACCGCGCTGATCTGATGGCAGGAGCCAGGATCCAGGTGCTTTTCCTGGTCTCCCATGGGGTGCAGGGCCCAAGCACCTGGGCCATCCTCCACTGCACTCCCTGGCCATAGCAGAGAGCTGGCCTGGAAGAGGGGCAACCGGGACAGAATCCGGCGCCCTGACCGGGACTAGAACCCGGTGTGCCGGCGCCGCAAGGTGGAGGATTAGCCTATTGAGCCACGGCGCCGGCCACTTTAATCATCTTCTGACCATTCCCTACAACATCTTATGTTAGGAATGTTCCGGGATACTGGGAGATCAGAATGATCACAATAAAGCTCTCCCTGACCTCACAGGCTTTTCTTGATATTTTTCTCATCTAATTTAGGCTAAAAATTATGCCTTGTTTTTAGTAAGGTCAATAATGTAGCTAACAATGTCTAGCATAATTTGCACTCTATATCCCTTAAAGTGTCTTAAACTTTTTTATTATATGCTAAAAGACCTGGCTTTATTTTGAGTCACAGGAACTGTGAAACATAAAAATCTGTAGATAGGACACGTTATGAAAACCTAATAGAAATAAGAAAGCAGGGTTGGAGGGGCAATGATCATTCATGAACTTTGAGCATCCCTTCGTGTTTTTGCCAGAATGCCAAGACTGCCTACTCTTTACCCACAGTTTTTCTCATGGTTGCCTTTGCAGCAAGTTAACCTGAAAGAAAAGGTAAGCTACCACCGCTCACTCCCTACCCAGACTAAAAGCACACTTGATTCCATTTACTATCAGAGCAAGCTCATCTCTCTCCTGCATCATAGCCCATTGCATGTACAAGTGTCCTTGATCGGTCCTTTGTTTCAAGTCTGCAGGCGTTGGGGGACATAGGGAATCGGCACAAGTAATTAGAAAGTTTTGGTTCTCATTCCTGTTGGAAACAGTATGAAGTCCTTTATATCTGACCCATGAGACTCATGTCTTCAGCCAGTATTAATAAACAACAACAGCAACAACAACAACAACAACAACAACAAAAACACTGGTTTGTAGATAGAATGAAACCTCAAACTCTACTACTACTTGACAGGTAGACATTCTATTACCTCTGTGCATTTCTTTTGGCAGTGATAGTAGATAAATACTTCATGTGTGTTTAATTATTGAGGAACGTGTTCTTCTGTCCAAGTAATTTTAAAGAGCTATAAAGACATAAAGCATTATTAGCTTCTTGCATCCTAGTGTGTGGCAATGCTTCATAAAAGGATCCTTGTAGTACTATTGCTCAAAGTACTTTTACTACGTACAGCTGAGGAAAGATAGTATTTCATGTCTTTGGAGGTTGAGAGAGATAGATTGACTTATTTTAAGTCTCCAATCAAAAGAAATTTGAAATGTTTAAAATGGCCATGATAATGGAAAATATTGAATTAGAAATAGTTGATGTGAGTTAAATATTTCGAAGTAGATTAATGTAACACAATAAAATGAATATTTTGGGGGTTTGATCATCTAAGAAATTGATTCAAAACACAAAATGAAATTTTATTTAGCTCTAAATTAATATAGTCTCGACATCATTAGCCATTGTGCATTATAACTGTAATATTTAATTAAAGACCCTAGCACAAACCAGAAAAATGTTACAAATACACCATGAATTCATAACCTGTAGCCCCCTAGTTAAAATAAATAATATCATACAAATTTGGGGCTTGAGTTGTCTGTACAGGAATTCCTTCAGGTGTGAGTTTAATACCTCTGATATGTTTTTTTTTTTTTTTGACAACTTTAAACTCACATAGAGGACAACAAATATGACAATGCTCATTGGCTCTTAAAACAACGACTGCTGGGACAGGGTACGCCAGAGAGCCCACCTCTCCCGGGGCCATCCTCATGTGTGAGCTGGCACAATACTGCCTTCGGGCTTTCCCCACCGGTGGAGGCGACGCGTCTCTCTTACTTGGGATGGACCTGCTCTAGGAGCAGATAAACCACCCGGGTACACAAGAGGACTCCACCAGCAGTCAGAGCGAGCAGGGAGGAACGGTGGAGAGCAAAGAACAGCCATTCCTGAGGGCTCTCTCCTGACACAGTTTAAAAGTATCTGCACAAACGCCAATGGAAAGGAATGGCGAGGTGGACTGTAAGACTAAAGCAGAAGACATTCCTCCCAGAGGAAAGAGCAGACGGGAACTTCAAAACTTGTCCCAGAGTAATGCTAGCTCTTTGCTATGAGCTGGGAAAGCAGTAGTGATGGCCCAAGTGATTGGGCCCCTGCACCCACATGGGTGACCCGGAAGAAGCTCCTGGCTCCTGGCTTTGGATCACCACAGCTCTGGGGAGTGAACCAATGGATGGGAGATGGAAGTTTCTGTTGTATCACCACAATTCTCCAATAACTCAGACCCCACTCTGTCATCTTCCCAATATTCCAAGAGTCACTAACCATGGCACCTTAATCAATGACTCCAAACTAGAAGTAACCAGTAAGAACAACTTAAACAAAAATGACCGGAAGCATTCAGTTGGGATGCTGCTCAGTTTGAATTGGACATCTGACTCTCTAGCAAGGGTTAGAAGAAAAGCAGCAGCATGGAGTCCTGTGGGTACCTGACTTGATCAATAGGATCCAGAGTGGAAAGACAAAAGGGGCGGCCCCAGCAGTCTCCATTGCAGTTTGCACCTTCCCCTTCCTGCATGTGCCTAATGATGGGATGATGAGATGTATCTGACCATTTCTCCGCCTCTTCCTGTTACCCCTCCCACTTAGACAGATTGGATTGAAGGCCCTGGGAGTATTTCTGTAGAACCAAGCAGTCCGTAGTGGAAATACTTCAGCTAACTTCCTTGGTTATTTTTCTCTTGAGAACCACTCATCTCCCCTCTGATCTGTCCCAAACCAAATCTCAGCCCCCCACAACTTCCTGCGGGGGCTCCCAGTGAAGGGATCCAGAGGTTCTGCATTGTTCTTGTTCTTTAACCCTCTCTCCTCCCAGGCTCTGGATCAGTGCTGCAAGATTGTGGGTTTGGGTCTTTAAAACCACCAGGGGAAATGACAAAAAAAGAGAGCTGCTTTCCCTTTTACCTTAGGTGTTTGTCCTTCAGGACAGCACACGGTTTGTGCGACTCTGGTAGCATTACTCTGGGACACGTTTTGAAGTTCCCGTCTGCTCTTTCCTCTGGGAGGAATGTCTTCTGCTTTAGTCTTACAGTCCACCTCGCCATTCCTTTCCATTGGCGTTTGTGCAGATACTTTTAAACTGTGTCAGGAGAGAGCCCTCAGGAATGGCTGTTCTTTGCTCTCCGCCATTCCTCCCTGCTCGCTCTGACTGCTGGTAGAGTCCTCTTGTGTACCCGGGTGGTTTATCTGCTCCTAGAGCAGGTCCATCCCAAGTAAGAGAGACGCGTCGCCTCCACCAGTGGGGAAAGCCCGAAGGCAGTATTGTGCCAGCTCACACATGAGGACGGCCCCGGGAGAGGTGGGATCTCTGGCGTACCCTGTCCCAGCAGTCGTTGTTTTAAGAGCCAATGAGCATTGTCATATTTGTTGTCCTCTATGTGAGTTTAAAGTTGTCTCTTGGGTTATTCTAAGACAAGAGCTCTTTTTCTCCCTTGGCGGATCTGCTTTGACTACTGGGATTGATAAGCGTGGGCTTCAGAGTGTGCTCCTCCCAGTTTTCTTGCCTTTCCCACTGTACTCTGGACTTCCCCTTCCTCTCCATTCCTTCTTCCTCCTTCTTTCTCTTCTCCTCTGCCAGGCCATTTTTTTTTTTTCAAACCCACTTCAAAGACACCTTAAGTGTTGGTATCTGATAATACCTGTTACTCCTTTTACTTGAGGAGGAATCATTTATTTCTAAAATGACTACAGATCTATTGTTAGATATGTTTTCAATACAGTTTTTTTTAAACTTTTATTTAATGAATATAAATTTCCAAAGTACAGCTTATGGACTAAAATGGCTTCCCCCCCATACCGTCCCTCCCACCCGCAACCCTACCCTTTCCCACTCCCTCTCCCTTTCCATTCACATCAAGATTCATTTTCAATTCTCTTTATATACAGAAGATCAGTTTAGCATACACCAAGTAAAGATTTCAACAGTTTGCTCCCACACAGAAACATGAAGTGAAAACTACTGTTTGAGTACTAGTTATAGCATTAAATCTCAATGTACAGCACACTAAGGACAGAGATCCTACATGAGGAGTAAGTGCACAGTGACTCCTGTTGTTGACTTAACAAATTGACACTCTTGTTTATGGCCTCAGTAATCACCCTAGGCTCTTGTCATGAGCTGCCAAGGCTATGGAAGCCCCCTGAGTTCACTGACTCTGATAATTTTTAGACAAGGCCATGGTCAAAGTGGAAGTTCTCTCCTCCCTTCAGAGAAAGGTACCTCCTTCTTTGATGACCCGTTCTTTCCACTGGGATCTCACTCGCGGAAATCTTTCATTTAGGTTTGTTTTTGTTTTTGTTTTTCCCCAGAGTGTCTTGGCTTTCCATGCCTCAATACGGTTTTGAACGGCAGCTTTTTAATTAAACACCGCCCAGTGTTAGGAAGGTGGGAAATGTCCACAGGCAAGTCTGCTGTTCTGTGTCCCTTCAAGCTCTCTCCTTCCTCCCCCATCTTGGGTGTCTTGGGTGTGTGTCTCTGCAGTTTGTAGAGTTGTTTGTGAACCTGGATCATTCTGCTTTGCTGTGGGTTGTGTAGGAAACCCACCCGTTCTCTCTCATGGCCCTGTACTTTCTCATTCACCCTCCTTGCCTGCTGCCTATCCTGGGGCTGTGATCTGGCACTGCAATCCCAGGAGAGGGACTGCCCTCATTAGATGAATGCATCCATAAGTAATGGAACCACTGGTGTCCTGGGACTTGGCAGCTGGATTTGTTGCGCTGAGCCCTCTTGTTAAGGGATCGGAACCCAAGGTGAGAGCAGGGCTCCTCCTGATCAGATAAGAAACAAAGCTGTTTTCTTTGGAACTATGAAAGCCCTTGTTTATGAACACTTGTAGGAAGAAGAGAGGAGGGGTATCTGCGGAACTTTGTTTTGTTTTCTGCTACACAATGTGAATAGTGAAAACCTTTTGTGATGGTTGATGTCTCTGGAATAAGCTGGATCTCCAATGTTTGGGGGATGCTTTGACTCTCAAAAACCGATAATCAGAAAAATATTTTTTTCTTTGTTGAATGTGTTCCTGTTCTGATTTTAATTAAACTCCACTTCACTTTAAAAAAAGAAACTCTCTCTCTCTCTCTCTCTCTCTCTCTGCCTTCAAATAAATAAATAAATCTCAAAAAAGATTAATAATTCTATTACAGACAATGAGAAACTTCCTTTTCCAATAATAAGTCAGATGACATTGTAATGTAGAAAATCCCTTTAGAGAAAATTTTGAATACACAATTGAAAATAATCAAAACAAATGTTGTGATAACTACTGATAATATTATTTATATTTTTAAAGCTTTTTGATACAGTCCAATGGAAGGAAATATTATTGGTGTTTGAAGTTCAAAGCTATGTTGATGACAGAAGAGAAGGTTGAGTATTTTGTAAATAGAATTTCCAAATTGGATTTAAGATAAAATGTGTTGGAAGGGCTATCTTAACCTCCATGGCACACATTCCAGCGTAAAATATCCATCTAACAATCAAGTCTACATAATGTTATAACCAATCTTTATTGTGGCATACTTTGTACTATGATCTAGAATACAGCATTCAGTTTTTCTAGAAAAAAAAGTAATGTTATGAAAAATGATCCTGCACTTGTAAGAAAATGTGATCCCTAATTCCAATTCAATCTACTTAGCTGCATAATTTTGGGAAATTCTCTTCATTTTAAGTTCTTGGTTTTCTTTTCTATAAAATGAATGTGATCTAACTTCTAAAGCTTGCCAACACGAATACATGTTGAGCTATGTAGAAGGCATTATGAGACTACATGAGACATTATGAACACAAAGATGAGCTAAACATATATTTGTAGAGCACTATAATTAGTTTGAAAATCTTTTAAAGAAGAAATGAGGAAGCAGTAGGGAAGGTTACATTTAGAATAAGCTTTGAGAAATGGCACATGCAGGCATTCTCCACAGAGGTGGAACAACTAAATAGTCATTTTCCAGAATACTGGCTTTAGATGACAAGGCAGAACAGAGGGGCAGGTGTGTTATTGTTAGTGGTAGTAGTCATATTGATGGTGATAATTGATTTTGGTTTTGAACTATGTGAGACTTGAAGTTGTTTGCAGGCTAATGGAGCAGATAAAAAAGAAAGTGATTAAAAAGTCAAGGTAGAAAAGGCAGCCCTGGAAAAGCTCTTTAACAGAGTAAACTAAAAGATCTATATAATCCTCAGAAAAAAGTAAAGTTAGGAAACTGGAAATATATAGATGGAGCTAAGGTGAAGGAATTAGATGTTTAGCACCATACATTACATATATCCCCATATGCTTTGTGCAAATGACTAGGAATTATCAATCATTTTTTGAAATTATTGAAAGGTAACTATAAACTGAAGCATTTCTTGAATCAAAATGCTTTTTTTGACAATTATAACAAATCACAGATTTCATGAAGAGGAAATTATTGCGAATAATGCAAGATTTTAGTACTCAGGTTTAAAGTGATTTAGAGTTGATTCACCCTTGAATAAATAATATGAAGCAAAAATAAAAATAATTAATAAAATTTGAAGCAATATTTGGTAAGATGATAAAGTTATTTAAAACACGTATTTCACAGGTACTGTTGAAGCTTAATACCTGCACCTCTTTTTTTTTTTTACACAATACCATATCTTTTAATTGTTGCAATGCTGTTTGTATTTTCAGTTCATTTTCCCTTTACTTAGAAAAGAAATATAAACAATTTCCTATAAAGCAATTTTTTCCATAGGCTTCCAGCACAAAGCTCTTTAATCTACAATTTCTTCTATTAAGATCAGGTCATAGTGCTGGTAGATAAGAAAACTGTGTTACCCAAGAATCATGAGAAGATATGGAACACCACAAAATTATATTACTACCTGCTATAATAGGAAAAATCATGTTCAACAATATCTTAAATTATTACTATATTAGTTTTTCCATTCAGAACTGAAACACTTGCCTCAAGGAGTATTGAGTTCATTCTTTTAGCATTTTGTTTATTTCCTAAACTTGTGTATATTTTTAATATACATGCATTTGTGTGTATTCGTGTATTTATAATAGTTGTTTTGATAATATTTTGCATAAAAGTGCAGAGCAAGTGTTTTAAAAGCAAACATTAAGCAACACTTTCTCTCTTTTTTGAGTTGCTAAGCAGGAGTCTATGGCATTGATTGATATATCATTTTCAAGTCTGCACTGGTCTTTATGGTTTTAGCTATGAATATGTATGAAAATCAGTTTTAGTAACTGCTATTAGAGATGGTCTGGGACTACAATTCAATAGTAATTTTCTTAAAAGACAAAGGAACTTGAATTACAATAGAATAAGTGTTGATAACAGAATGTCTTTTTGAAAAATAGCTTTTTATATTCAGGCACATTTTCAATTGATGACAAGAACCAACGTCTAAAGGGGAGCATACTTAAAGAGATGTGTCAACTCCTGGATGAATTATAGAAGATGAGAAACTTCAACATTCTGCCCACCTATGCCCTATTATTTGTGAAACTTTAAAAACATTATCAGCATATTTTATGTTTCTGGGAGAGGAACTTAGTACCATGTTTCCTCTAAACATATGCAAGTGTGTATATACAAATCTATAAGTGAATATGTATACATATTTATCTACACATGTATCTATGTATCATATGTAGATATATGAATATATATAAAGTTACTGGACCACAGAATCTGTATGAAAAGATTTTAAACAGTTTTAAAAGGAGGTACTACCTAAATTCTTAATTATTTTGTTCATGACTACTGTAACAACAACTATATATGCTATATGTCTAATCAGGCTTTTTAAAAAATATGTATTTGAAATGCTGAGTGACAGAGAGAGAGGGAGAGACAGAGGGAGACAGAGAGAGAGAGAGATCCTCCATTTTGTGGCTCACTACCCAGATGACTGCCATGGTTAGAGCCGGGCCAGGCCAAAGTCAGGACCCAGGAACTACATCTGGGTCTCCCTAGTGGGTAGCACGGAGCCAGGCTCTGGGGTGTTCTGTCGTTTCCCAGGCACATTAGCAGGGAGGAAGCTGGATAGGAAGCAGAGTGGCCAGAATTGATGCCCATATGGCAGGCACGCAGGCATATCAGATACCAGTTTAATCCACTGTACCACAATGTGAGCCCTGAATTGGGATTTTCTTTTCTTTTTTCTTAAAGATTTATTTATGTATTTGAAAGTCAGAGTTACATAGAGAAGGAGAGGCAGAGAGAGAGAGAGAGAGAGAGATCTTCCATTTGCTGGTTCACTCCCCAACTGGCCACAAAGACCAGAACTGCACAGATCTGAAACCAGGAGCTAGGAGCTTCTGCCTGGTCTCCCACACAGTGCAGGGGCCCAAGGACTTGGGCCATCTTCTACTGCTTTCCCAGGTCATAGCAGAGAGCTGGATCAGAAGTGGAGCAGCCTGGACTTAACTAGTACCAATATGGGATGCTGGCACTGCAGGCTGTGGCTTTACCTGCTATACTACAGAGCTGGCCCCAAAGGGCTTTTCTTTATATGCCTTGTTTTAGGTTTAATTTAAGGACAAAAAAAGTACAATTTAGAGAATAAACACATAGGCATCTTCAGCCTAGCTGTCTGAATGTGATTATTGTCATGATTAATATCAAAAAATAATTTTAAAAAATACTATTTGCTTCCATGATGTATTTTCCCATTCATTGTGCTTTTGTGGTTGTTTTGTTGTCTACTATTTAAAAGTTCTTCAACACAGACAGAAAGAAAAAAAAAAACTGCACAGTTTGGAGACAATGTTCAGTTAAACCTGTGTTTTAAAATCTTTTCTTTATTAATGTGCTATAGAAAGAATATGTCAGTTATATTTCTTGAATAGTTGATAGTTTTATAATTTTTACTTTTCATGGAAAAAGAGGGTACTCTTTCAGCCTAAATGTAGGAGTTTCATTCTTTGCTTAAGGAGTATAGTGAAAGAAGATAAAAAAGAAAGTATATGGTCACATATCAGGGTGGTCAAGTGAGAAGCATAGTCACTGAGAAACGCTAGCATACTTACCATGGCTCAGCCAGCCATAGAGCATCTATTACTTAGGAAACAGCATACAATGTTAGTGCTACATAATGGAAAACTGTAAATGAGTCAACTTTCTTGACATGCAGACTCTAAGGCACCAGGTTAATGTCATGTAGGCAAACTGGTCAGCATTCAGGGCAGAGAGCCAGATGCAGAATCTGAGCTACATTCTCTGGAGGAACAGAACTCAGAGATAAAGAGAGTAGTTTCACGAGGCCAAAGGAATGTAATCTTTAGTGTCTTACACACTAGGCAAGTAGGTGAGATTGCATTTCATTACTTGCAGCAATTGATAGCAATTAAAATTACAGAATACATCATTTGCAAGTTAATAAAAAAATCTTTATAAAAGCAACCTGAATTAGTTACCCAACACCTCCATTCTGTTTCTTCAGTACATGTATCACATTTATTCCATCCATGCTTTCTAAATCCACAAAAATTTTCCTTTAAGTATTTTGTTAGTGATTGCTGTCACTTAATCTGGAACAATGTTTAAATGATTAATTTATGATCACATTTGCTGTTAATCCCAGTGGAAATGATAATTTCATTTTTAATAATTGTAACTGAGTTATTTATTAAATAAATTTATTGATTATATTTTATAGATATCAAGCCTATGATCAAGATGTTAAATAACTTATTTAATAAGGCTAAATATAAAGATGTCAGCTTTGTACCATAAAATTGATTTAAACATGCAACACGAAAAGCACAGACTTCTCTTTCTCTTTCCCCCTATTTTTTTAAAAGATTTATTTATTTATTTGAAAGTCAGAATTTTAACTCTCTTTCTCTCTCCCTCTATTTCTCTCTTGCTCTTTCTGAAACAGAAATAGAAAGGGAGAACCACAAACAGAGAGCTGTCATCTTTTGGTTCACTCCTCAAATGCTGGTGACAGCCGTGGCTGGACCAAGATAGCTATAAGCTGGGGTATAAATCAAGGTCTCCCATACAGATGGCAGGAACACAGCTACTTGAGCCATCTTCGTTGTTTCCTAGGGTTTGCAGTAGCAGGAAGTTAGAGTTAGTAACCAGGGGCCAGCATAGAACCTAGGAACTATATTATGGGATATAGGCATCCAAACTGCTAGACCCAATGCCCAAGCCCAGAATTATTTTGAAAAATAGAGAGTAATCAAAGGAATTTAGATTGCCATGCAACTCTTAATATGTCTTAAAGACAAAGTGAATAAAATTTTACTAGTTTACAACTGGAAAATGTAAATATAATCAGATATGTATTCTCATTCTAGATGTTGTTTCTTCTGAATTCTAATATCACATTATTATGCAGAGTTCAGGTGCCCAATATTATAGGTAATAGCTACATATTGCTATTGCATACATAAAATGGGACTAGGGTGACTTAAAGTAAAACCTAAAGTGTGTATTTAGATGTTATGCTAAATGCAATTTTATTATTTCGTTAAGATTACATTTCACTTCAACTGTTGAAAATGTCACTTGTTATTTCAGATGCATTGTATGTATGAAATATACAACTGATTTTGAGGATTTAGAGAAAAAGAAGGCAACATTCCCCCAGTGAATTTTATACTGACTACAAGTAGAAATAAAAAATTTTTACAAATTGAATTTAAAAAGAGTATTTAAATTAATTTTACCTGTTCTTTTATAGTATTTAATTTTTAAAAGATTTATTTATTTATTTGAGAGGCAAAGTTACAAAGAGAGAGGAAGAGACACAAACACACACATACACACATACACACAGAGGGAAAGAGAGAGAGAGACAGAGAGAGAGAGAGAGAGAGAGAGAGAGTGAGTCTTCCATCTGCTGGTTCATTCGCCAAATGGTTTCAACAGCCAGAGCTGGACCAATCGGAAGTCAGGAGCCAGGAGATTCTTCCAGGTCTCCCACATGGGTATAGTGGCCCAAGTGCTTGGGCCATACCATCTGCTTTCCCAGGCACATTAGCAGCGAGCTGGGTCTGAAGCAGAGCGGCCAGGACTCCAACCGGTGTTCATGTGGAGTGCCAGTGCTGCCAACAGTGGTTTAACCTGCCATTGCTGGCCCCATTTTATTTGTTTTTAAAGGTTCATTTTATTTATTTGGAAGGCAGAGTTACACAGAAAGAGACAGAGAGAGAAGTATTCCATTCACTGGTTCACTTCTCAAATGGCAGCAACACCTAGGGCTAGGCCAGGCCAAAGCCAGGAGCCAGGAGCTTTTTCCAGGTCTCCCATGTGGGTGCCAGGGCCCAAGCAATTAAGCCATCCTCTGCTGCTTTCCCAGGCACATTAGCAGGGAGTTGGATCAGAAGAGGAACAGCCAAGCCTCAAACCAGAGCCCATATGGAAAGTCTGCAGGAGGCAACTTAACTCACTATGTCACAATGCCACCCCTCTTTATACTATTTTAATATGTCTACTAAAACTAAAAATTACATATTGTGTTGGGAATTACTATCACAGTGAAATATGTAGCCCACATATTGAAAGTTGAACAATAAAAGGAATGGTTTAAACAAAATCACTGGGAACATGAGATTAGAATTAAATTAAGGGGAAATAACAATAAAACTGTAAGCCTCAACAAGAAAAGTGTAAATTACATAGACACACGGGTACTTAACAACTTACTCCTGAGCAAGCAATGGATTAAAGAGATTTTAAAATGTCTTCAAATGAATTAAAATGAAAGTGTCACAAATTAAAGCCTAGAGGATACAGTAACAGCAGTATTAAGAGAGAAATTTATAGCAATCAATGCTTGCAAAAACAATGACAAAACAGAAGTGTATCAATAAACAATTATGACTATACATGAAGGTACTAGAAAAACAAGAATGAATCAAATCCCAAATTGGTAGATGGAAAGAAATAATAAAACTCAGAGCGTAAGTGAGTGACATAAAGAATAACAAACAGTACAAAAAAGGAATAAAAAGCAGTGTTGGTTCTTTGATAACATAAACAAAATTAATAAGACTTCAGCTACAATAACTAAACAAAAAAGAGGGATGTTTCAAATACACAAAAGCAGAGATGAAAATGGAGACAATGCCATTGGCACCACAGAAATACAAAAGATTGCTAGAGATTACAACATACAATTTTATAGCAAGAGGTTTGATAATCTAGAAGAAATGGATAAATAACCATATACATACACTTAACCAAGATTGAATCATGGCTAATTAGAATACCTAATAAAATAAAACACTAGGATCAGAGGTCTTCACTTTTAGATTCTACTAAACATGTAAAGAAGAAAGAACACAATTCTTCATAATTTTTTTCAAAAAAAGAGATGAAGGAATTCTCCATATTCATTCAATAAGGCCAGCATTACCTTGATACCAAACCATTCAAGGCTAGAACCACAAAAACAAAAAATAGAAAAAAAATCCATAGGCAATAATCATGAACATAAGTATAAAAATCCTTAACAGAATACTAGCAAATTAAATCCAACAGCACATGAAAAATTTCATTCACTATGATCAAATGTGATGCATCCTAAGGATGCAAGGATGGTTCAATATATGCATGTCAATAAATATGATACACAATCTTACAAAATGAGGACAAAAAATCATATGTTTATCTCAATGCATATGATATTTTACATCTCTTGATAATATTCTACATCTCTTCATGATAATTATTCTAACCAAATAATGTATAGAAAGAAAATGTATCAATATAATAAAGATCATATAGAATACTAACAGCTAACAATATTTAATGGAGAAAATCTTCTTCAACGTTGAACTGGAACTTTCTTCAAAATAGGATGGCTACAGCAATTTGGGTAAGAGAAATAAATAAAAGGGGATCCAAATTGGAAAGACAGAAGTCAAACTGCCACTGTTTATAGATGGCATTATTTTATATGTAGAAAATCCCAGAGACTTCACAAGAAGCTGCTAGAGCTAATAAGTAAATTTATAAATAATGAAGGATATATAGTCAATGTACAGCAATCAGTAGTATTGTTATATACCAATAGTGAATCATCGGGGCTGGCGCCGTGGCTCACTTGGTTAATCTCCCGCCTGTGTTGCCAGAATCCCATATGGGCACTGGGTTCCAGTCTAGGTTGTTCCTCTTCCAGTCCAGCTCTCTGCTGTGGCCCGGGAAGGCAGTGGAGGATGGCCCAAGTGCTGGGGCACTTGCACCTGTGTGGGAGACCAGGAAGAAGCACCTGGCTCCTGGCTTCAGATAGATGCAGAACCAGCCATCGCAGCCATTTAGGGGGTGAATCAACGGAAGGAAGACCTTTCTCTCTGTCTCTCTGTCCCTGTCTCTGTCTCTCTCACTATCTAACTCTGTCAAATAAATAATAATTAAAAAGTGAATCATCCAATAAAAAATCAAGAAAACTATCATATTTTCTTTTTCTTTTTTTTTTTTTTTTTTTTTTTTTTTTTGATAGGCAGAGTGGACAGTGAGAGAGAGAGACAGAGAGAGAAAGGTCTTCCTTTGCCGTTGGTTCACCCTCCAATGGCCGCCGCTGCAGCCGGCGCACCGTGCTGATCCGATGGCAGGAGCTAGGATCCAGGTGCTTTTCCTGGTCTCCCATGGGGTGCAGGGCCCAAGCACCTGGGCCATCCTCCACTGCACTCCCTGGCCATAGCAGAGAGCTGGCCTGGAAGAGGGGCAACCGGGACAGAATCCGGTGCCCCGACCGGGACTAGAACCCGGTGTGCCGGCACCGCAAGGTGGAGGATTAGCCTATTGAGCCACGGCGCCGGCTCATATTTTCAATAGCTATAAAATAATGAAATGCCTGGGGATAAATTTAACCAAATTTATTAAAGACTGAAAACCATACATCACTCATGAAAAAAATTGAAGCAAACACAAAGAAATGGAATGAACTTCAGTGTTCATGAGTTGGAGGAATCAATATTATTAAAATGCGTATAATTCTGCTGGCACCGAGGCTCACTAGGCTAATCCTCCTCCTGTGGCTCCTGCACCCTGGGTTCTAGTTCTGGTTGGGGCGCCAGATTCTGTCCTGCACCCGCAGGACTCTCTGCTGTGGCCTGGGAGTGCAGTGGAGGATGGCCAGGTCCTTGGGCCCTGCACCCACATGGGAGACCAGGAGGAAGCACCTGGCTCCTGGCTTCGGATAGGTGCAGTGCATCGGCCTCAGCACGCCAGCCATAGCGGCCACTGGGGGGGTAAACCAACGGAAAAAGGAAGACCTTTCTCTCTGTCTCTTTCTCTCTATCACTGTCTAACTCTGCCTGTAAAAAGAAAAAGTGCATAATTCCAAAATTAATTGTTACAAATATACTAATATATATTAATATTAGGAGCATTGGGTGTGGAAACTTTATACAATGCCACAGTTTCTGTTTTGTAAATTTAAAAATATTCTGAAATTAAAAATTCTTAAGAATTTGCTTAATACCTAAAGTGACTTACAGATTCAATTAAATCTCTATCAAAATTCCAATGATTTTTTTCCCAGAATTAGAAAAAAAAGACTGAGGCAGTAACTGGGACTAGGACCCGGTGCCCATATGGGATGTTGGTGCTGCAGGCAGAGGATTAACCAAGTGAGCCACGGTGCCGGCCCCTGACCGTCTAGTCTCAAACCAGCCTCCAGTTGGCTGATCCAACCTAACACCCTAGCACATGGACCCAGGAAATATAGTTTATACCAATTCACATTTTTGTTTTTTAAAGGTTTATTTGTTTATTTAATTTTTGTTTGTTTAAAAGGCAGAGTTACAGAGAGACAGAGACAGAGACAGAGAGGACTTCATCTGCTGGTTCACTCCCCAGATGGCCACAATGGACAGGACCAGGAACTTCTTCAGGGTCTCCGATGCGGGTGAAGGGGCCCAAGGAGTTAGACCATCTTCCATTGCTTTCCCAGGCCATAGTAGAGAGCTGGATAGGAAGTAGAGCAGTCAGGACTGGAACCAGCACCCACATGGGATGCCGGCACTGCAGGCAGTGGCCCCACCCTCTAAGCCATAGTACTGGCACCAGGATTTGCATTCTTTAACACAAAATAGCGGAGAATATCTAGGATAGGAGATGGTAGGGAGACAAACACTGAACTGACACAACTGTCATGAGACAGGTTAAGTGTTTTAAGGTGGTGGGCTGATTAAACGTGTCAAATACTGCTGAAGAATCAAATCAGATGAGGATTAAAAGCTGACATTGGAATAAAAATTCACTGGAGACCTTAGTCTAGAAATGTCCTAGTGGAAAGACGCGGCAGTTGGGTGGGAGTGTGGGTTCAAGAAAAAAATGAAAGAAACTCATGTCAGAGAATCCTCACAACTGTTGTATTAAAGGGAAGAGAAAAGAAGAGCATGAAATGGTAACTTAAGGCAGAAGTAAGATCCTGGATAAGCTGTTAGTTAACACTGAAAGACATAACAATATTTGTATGCTAATGTTAATGATACCGTAACAGGATAAAATGCTCATGATTCAAATAAAGGACAGACAAAATTTCTAAAATCTTGACCTCTAATAGATAAAGGAAACTGTCTTAGAAATAGTAGAAATAGGCTGTTCATCCTGACTACCAGGAGAGGCTGCATACTGGTTTTATTTTGATTTATTTATTTATTTTTTTGACAGGCAAAGTTAAACAGTGAGAGAGAGAGACAGAGAGAAAGGTCTTCCTTTTTCCATTGGTTCACCCCCCCAAGTTGCCGCTATGATCAGCATGTTGTGGCCGGATTGCTGCGCCAATCTGAAGCCAGGAGCCAGGTGCTTCTCTTGGTTTCCCATGCGGGTGCAGGGCCCAAGGACCTGGGCCATCCTCCACTGCACTCCCGGGCCACAGCAGAGAGCTGGACTGGAAGAGGAGCAACCGGGACAGAATCCGATGCCCCAACTGGGACTAGAACCCGGTGTGCTGGCACCGCAGGTGGAGGATTAGCCTAGTGAGCCATGGCACCAGCTGCATACTGGTTCTTAACCCAATTTTTGCTATCTTTACTTGCATACCAAAATCCGCTTTTCTCTCCCTTCACGTAACCAAATCAATCCTGCTTGTCACTTGCCGCTGACTCATTGATATAGTAATAGTACTTCCCACCTTAACTGCAACTGTACATGTAATATACAACTAAGTTATGCCATTGGAAGGGGCAAGGAAATAAAGCAACTCAACATATAGTTTTAGTAATGTATTATTTCCATTAATGTTTATCATGTGGAATCTATATTAGATTTGTGATTAATACCCAATTTATTATGAGCATATAGAAAAGACATGATTAAAGCTGAAGATGTTTGTTTGTGCCTTGTGTGGTTATTATTGCTGATCATTTTTTCATTATTTTTTTAACTTTTATTTAATGAATATAAATTTCCAAAGTACAGCTTATGGATTACAATGGCTTCCCCCCATAGCGTCCCTCCCACCCACAACCCTCCCCTTTCCCACTCCCTCTCCCCTTCCATTCACATCAAGATTCATTTTCATTTCTCTTTATATACAGAAGATCAGTTTAGCATACATTAAGTAAAGATTTCAACAGTTTGCTCCCACACAGAAACATGAAGTGAAAACTACTGTTTGAGTACTAGTTATAGCATTAAATCTGAATGTACAGCACACTAAGGACAAAGATCCTACATGAGGCGTAAGTGCACAGTGACTCCTGTTGTTGACTTAACAAATTGACACTCTTGTTTATGGCCTCAGTAATCACCCTAGGCTCTTGTCATGAGTTGCCAAGGCTATGGAAGCCCTGTGAGTTCACTGACTCTGATCATATTTAGACAAGGCCATGGTCAAAGTGGAAGTTCTCTCCTCCCTTCAGAGAAAGGTACCTCCTTCTTTGATGATCTGTTCTTTCCACTGGGATCTCACTCGCAGAGATCTTTCATTTAGGTTTTTTTTCCCCCAGAGTGTCTTGGCTTTCCATGCCTGAAATAGTCTCATGGGCTTTTCAGCCGGATCCACATGCCTTAAGGGCTGATTCTGAGGCCAGAGTTTTGTTTAGGACATCTGCCATTCTATGGGTCTGCTGTGTATCTCACTTCCCATGTTGGATCATTCTCTCCCTTTTTTATTCTATCAGCTAGTATTTGCAGACACTATTCTTGTTTATGGGATCCCTTTGGTTCTTAGTCCTATCATTATGATCAGTTGTGAAAAGAAATTGATCACTGGGACTAGTGAGATGGCATTGGTACATGCCACCTTGATGGGATTGAATTGGAGTCCCCTGGTATGTTTCTAACTCTACCATTTGAGGTAAGTCAGCTTGAGCATGTCCTGAATTGCACATCTCTTCCCTCTCTTATTCCCACTCTTGTATTTAACAGTGATCACTTTTAAGTTTCAGTACTTAAAAATAATTGTGTATTGATTACAGTATTCAACCAAAAGTATTAAGTAGAACAAACAAAAAAAACACTAAGAGGGATAACATATTAAGTTGCTCATCAACAGTCAGGGTGAGGGCTGATCAAGTCACTGTTTCTCATAGTGTTCATTTCACTTTAACAGGTTTCCTTTTTGGTGCTCAGTTAGTTGTCACCGATCAGGGAGAACAAGTGGTATTTGTCCCTTTGGGATTGGCTTATTTCACTCAGCATAACGTTTTCCAAATTCCTAACAGGGATCACTTTTCAGTTTAAATTTAAACTCCTAAGAATAATTGTGTGTTAATTACAGAGTTCAACCAATGGTACTAGAACAAAAGATTTTATTTGTTTATTTGAGAGTTAGAGTTACAGACAGTGAGAGGGAGAGACAGAGATAGGTCTTCCATCCACTGGTTCATTCCCCAAATGGCCTCAATGACTAGGGCTGTGCTGATCCAGAGCCAGGAGCCAGGAGCTTTTTCCATGTCTCTCATGCGAGTGCAGGGCCCAAGCACTTGGGCCTTCTTCTACTGCTTTCCCAGGCCTTAGCAGCGAGCTGGATTGGTAGAGGAGCAGCCAGGACTAGAACTGGTGCCCATATGGGATGCCAGCACCACAGGTGGAGGATTAGCCTACTGTACCACAGTGCTGGCCCCTCTAATAAGTAGTTAAACACAGGAATAACATGAATGAAAGACATGGAAAAAATAAAGCAGCCTTGGGTATCTTAAGAGAAAACATTTATTTTCAAAGTATTACTCTTAAAAAGAATTTTTCACAGATAAACATGAAAGATGTGTTACATTTGCATGCTGACTTTAAAATCAAACTTTCCACAAGTGCTAAAACCAGTATATATATAGTGGTAGGCTATTTGGAAGTCTTGATCCATAAATATAATTATAGCAATTCTTTAAAGGTCTCTAATGCCATTTATCCTATTTTGCCCTATACCAATTTTGAAAAGTGAAAAAAATCTCATTTCATTGATTTTATAATGTCATGGACTCAAAGTAAAATGCATCATTAATTTAATAACACTTATGGGGGAAATGAGGAATGCTACATTAAATATTAAGCTATATCTCTTTTTTAACATATCATAATCACTGGTTTGAATATTAATTTTAAGTATCAAAGTATAATTTTTCTTATATGAATTTAATGGCCTCAAAACATTTAAGTCATACCAAAGTATACTAGACTTGGACAAGCCTATGTTATTTTTTGTACTTTGCCCCACAGGTAATAATTATTATTAGTTTGGCTTATAAATTTTTCAGACCCAAGCTTTGTTTCAAAATCTGTCATGTCACATCTACATAAAATGAACATTTCTGTCCTAATGCTGACTTTATTTTTTAATGCTTATAAATTTATTTATATTCATTTAAAAGAGAGTCACAAATACAAAGACAGATACAAAGTGAGCAATTGTTCTTCCACTAGTTCATTCCCCAAATGCCTGCCACAGTCAAGGTTGGAACAAGCCAAAGCCAGGAGCCTGGAACTCAGCTTCATTTTCGCACATGAGTGGCAGGACCCAAGTACTTAATCCACCACCTGTGTCTTCCAGAGTGTATATTACTTGGAAGCTGGAATTAGAAGCGGAGCTAGGACTCTGATACAGGATGAAGACTTTCCAAGTGATGTCTGACCACTGCCCCAAATGCCCACCCCATTTAATGACCTATTTAAAGATAATTAAAATCATTCATATGTAGCAGATAAAACATGCATATTGATTCTTATTCATGCTTCTAGTATAATATATTTTTGATATTTCCAAGTTGATGCATGTAAGTGTGGTTTTCTCCATTTAAATATTACTTAAACTACAGTTTATTGTAATATTGTACTATTATTTACCCATTTCCATAGGGATCACTATTTATCATTTTCTGATTTTTCTATTAAAAGCAACATTTTCATGGCCTTGATAGTCATCTTGCCCACCACATTGAATGGTCCAGTTTATATAACTGCTGATTCTCAACAAGACCTCGCCACACATCTTGACAACATCTTAGCATCACCATATGTATTATCAATGTATTACCACCAATCCTTTTCCTCATGCTGATATAACTTTTCCTGAGTACAAGTAAATTTGAGCAAATTACCACATATTTTAAAATATTTTTGTTGAGCATTTGGATTTCCTATTCTAAAGTCTTTCTGGAAACTTTCACTATTTTTCTATTAAGCATAAAAGTTGTCATTATACAGTATGTTGATGTTAACGGCTACATTTACTTATGTTTTATGCAGAAAAATGTAATCGATTGCTAATGCTACATATATTTTCTTTCAGCCTCTCACTCATCAAACTTTTTCTAGTGTGTTTTGAAATGAAGAACATTTGAAATAAATTTAAATTTAAAAATAAAATTTGATTTAATGGACTCATCAGCACTTTTCTCTGAATATTGTTTTATTTAATAAAATAAATTTTCCCAACACAATTTTTAAAAATATCCCTTTATATTTTCTTTAATACTTTAAATCTTCCTTTAAATATATTCTTAGCCACCTGGAAAACTTTGTGTGTATGTTTTGAGATTGGAATTTTATTTTCACAGTACTATTTATGGACATATTTATCATGCACTTCCCTTTTTAAATTGCCACATCTACAAAAAGTCAAATATCCAGATACTCAGGGAGAGCTTTGGGATCTTGATCTATATGTCTTTTGCTCTGCCAAGTAACAGTTTGTTATTATATATTCAATGTATTTTTATGTTTGGTATGATGATTTTCCATCATTTTTATCACTTTTTCTTTTCTTTTTCTTTTTAGAAATGGACATTAAAATTTTACATCAATTTTATAAACAGTATGTTGGCTTCCAAGAATAATAACTTTGATTTTTGATTGAGTTTGCCCTGTATTCACATACCATTTTTTAGATAGCTGAAGTATATATTGTAAAGAATATGGTGTGCCTCACCAAAATTGCAGCTCTTTTTAAAATTATAGTTTAATTAATAGGTCTTACATATTTTAGTTTTGTTTCACTGCTAGGCTTTTTTTATTTATTTATTTTATTTTTTGACAGGCAGAGTGGACAGGGAGAGAAAGAGAGAGAAAGGTCTTCCTTTTGCCGTTGGTTCACCCTCCAATGGCCGCCACTAGGCTTTTTGTATATTATTTTCCTTTTCTATTCAATCCTTCACTTTTCCACAAATATTTATTGAGTGATAACTGTCAGGAATTCTTTTAGGTATTGAAACCAAACAAAAAGAAAATAAATAAATAAAAATGTAACCAAAAACCCCTTCAGCTCCCAGAGAGTATCCCAATGGGCAGACACAGAAGAAGAAGAGACATCCAGGTAAATGTATCACATCCACATAAAAGGCATCACATAGGTAAGCTATGAAGAACATACAGCAGGGTAGGACACATGGGGATTGTATACATGGGAATTGGGGTGGAAATTTCATACAGGTTGCTAAAGGAAGTATTTAGTTATGTTTGAGGAGGGACCTGAAGAAAGAAAGCAAACTATACAGAAATCTGAGGGATGATATCTTGTGAAAGAAGGAGCAACGAGTGCCTAGTCTCTAAGGGAAGAAAATGTTAAACTTTATGAAGAACTGCAAGACCCTAGAGAACCTGGCACGGATTGTAGGAAGCAGAGACACTTATGAAGTCAAAACAGAAATCATTGTACATAGTGTACACACTCTATAAGAACAACTCTCTGAGGGTTTTATGATTTATTGCATGTTTGTTTTAGAAAATAAGTCAAAATTTGAGATAATTTATTTTTTTAGAGTAAGAGTCAAGTGATTTGTTTCTGTATTCATTATTGGAATGTGGTAGAATTTTGAAAAACGTTGAGGTTAATTTGTTGGTATAAGAAAATGGATAATTGGTGTTGCTATTTATACAGGTGGAGAAGACTGTAGGGGAAATCAGTCAGTAGTACAGCAAGCACTCTTGAATCTTCAGTTTTTTACTTTTTTATAAATTAGTAAAGTTACTGTATGAAAGCTACTGTTGCTAAACTTATATCTGGCTATATTCAACAATCTCGGATTAATTAAATTTATTAGTTCAATATTAGTACTTCGTTGGTGAATATTCGTATTTCCTAAAACATTAAAAAGATAAAGCATTTACATAGCATTTAACAATGACACACTGTTCTAGGTTCCTTCTGTAAACTAACTCATTCAGTCCTCAAGACAACCTTCCATGGAAGCTGTTATTATTATTGTTGTTGTTATTATTATTACCTTTATTTTATGGATGAGTAAGCAAACACAATGGATGTTAAATAACTTCTTCTTGCTCAAGGTCATCTGAAATTCAATGGCAGAAAAGATGTTTGAAATCAGGCAGCTTTATGTGACTTTAAAAAAAAAAAAAGACATATATTTACTTGAGAGGCATAGTTACAGACAGAAAGGGAGAGGCACAGAGAGAGGTCTTCCATGAGCTGGTTCACTCCCTAAATGGGCACAACAGCTGCAGCTGAGCGGATCTGAATCCAGGAACTTCTTCAGGACCTCCCCCGTAGGTGCAGGGGCCCAAGCGCCTGGGCCATCTTCCACTACTTTTCCAGGCCATCAGCAGGGAGCTGGATCAGAAGTGGAGCAGCTGGACTTGAACTGGCACCCATATGGGGTGTTGATGCCTCAGGCAGATAACCAACCTATTATGCCACAGCAACAGCCTCCATGTGACTAATTTTTAACTACTATATTGTATTATTGAGTTTAATGATCTTGACTCTTCTTTTTAAATCATTATTTGTCTGATTTCTTCTTCTTTTCTCATTGCATTAGCTATAAACACTAGTACAAGATAAAAATGGGGCAAGAATAGGCATTCTATACGTGTGATTCTTACTGTAGATGCAGTTTTTAAGCTAAAGTGGATCACTTTTATTTCCATTTCCAAATGATTGCTTTATCTATAAATTTAATGGTAAATTTTACTGATACTGGTTTTTATATTGAAACACTTACTGCCCGGGATTAATTTAGCTCACCACAAAATATTATTCTTTGGAATATACTGAATATACTGTTAAATTTATGAGCCTTGTTATTCAACAATAAGAATCACTTTTTAGTTTCACTCTTGGGGCCAGCGCTGTGGCATAGTGGGTAAAAGCCATTGCCTGCAGTGGGTGCTGGGTTGAGTCCTCGATGCTCAATTCCTATTCAGCTTCCTGCTAATGTAACTGGAAAAGAAGTTGGAGATTGTGGGGCTGGCATTGTGGCACGGCGGGTTAAAGCCCTGGCCTGAAGCGCCGGCATCCCATATGGGTGCCGGTTATAGTTCCGGCTGCTCTTCTGATCCAGCTCTCTGCTATGGCCTGGGAAAGCAGTAGAAGATGGCCCAAGTCCTTGGGCTCTTGCACCCATGTGGGTGACCCCAAAGAAGCTCCTGGTTCCTGGCTTCAGATCAGCGCAGCTCGGCGGTTGCAGCCATCTGGGGCGTGAACCAGCAGATGGAAAACCTCTCTCTCTGTCTCCACCTCTTTCTGTAACTCTGTCTTTCAAATAAATAAAAAAATGAATCTTAAAAAAAAAAGAAGTGGGAGATTGCCCAAGTGTTTAGGTGCCTACACTCATGTGGGAGAACTGAAAGAATCTTCTGGCTCCTGGCTTCAGACTCACAAAACTCTGCCCGTTATAGCCACTTGGGGAGTGAACCAGCAGATGAAAGATCTCTCTCTGCCTCTGTCTCTGTAAATCTGCCTTTCAAGTAAATAAATAAACTTTAAAAATAAAAAAGAAATAGTCCCACTATTGTCTGCTGTATATTCCTAAGATAACTATTTCTCAAAGGTTTGCCATAATTCACCCAAAAATTTGCCTGGGTCTGGTGCCATCTCAAATGTTGGCTACTTAACATATATTTCACTGGTTTCTAGTTCTAGTTACTCTAGGAAAATTATCAATTGCTTTGGACTAATATTTTAACATGTTTAATTATGTAGAATAGTTCATATTTTGAATTTATCTTATATGAAGTTTTCATATACATGAAAAATGATGTGCTATATCCATAATTATGCACAGATATTTATTTGAATTAAATGGGTACCTGTCACAACCCACATGTCTGATTTTGATTTTCTGTAAACATGTGTTGTAGTATTTTCTATCCAATTCCTGGCTCAATTGATCATTTCTAAATTTTATATGTAAAGTACATTTGACGATAGTTTTTTTCCTTAAGAAAGTGTTGCTCCTACTCTATCACCAAGGAATTATGCTCTTGCCCTGGTCTCAGAGGAGTATGGTGCCCCACCATTTGACCATTGCGATTCTATTACTGCATCTTGTTTTTAAATAGGATCTGAACTCCTGCTTCATGTGAAATCTACATGCTTATTGTTTAGCACATCTTTGTATCCATAATTCTTTTTGTAGCCTGCGAATCATCTCTGGCATTAGATTTTATTACATATTTTCTATGTCATCTTGTTCTGGAAAAAAATAAATAGCATTCATTTATGCTTAGAAATATATGCCATTTCTCCCACATAGTTCACTACAATTCTGTTCCAAGTCCTTATTATATTCAGATGATATTTCGATTGTGCACACTATTCTATATTATTTTAAACAGGAGTTAGGTCATTCAAATGACATACTTCTTTCTATAAACCATAAAATTAATGACAATAATTTTATCATGATTACTACTTTTTTAAGGTGCATGATTTTGAGACATATAGAAACTACTAGGAAACTTCAAAGGTTTCTTAGGAAATGGAATTAAAATATCCATTTGTAGTGATACCAAATGTTTTTGAAATCCATGCACAGTTTTTTTCATCATATTCATTTTATATGAACTTTTGTAAGACCCTGTGTTCAAGATATATTTAAACATATTGAATGGACTACATACCCATTCCGACTCTTGTCATGACTGTTCCCTTTAACAATAAACTTTACCTGTGGGAGTCATATTTACAATGTTAAGCAACAGACCAAATATTTTTATTATTTTTAGGATATTAGTGATTCCAGTCAAGCTAGTCATCTTTTTGCTTACTTCGCCACACAATGACGGGATGTCTTAAGATGTCAAAAAGATCCTTAAATAATTTAAACTCAAATAGAGTATTGGAGTTCTTTCTTTTTTTAAAAAGATATATTCATATTAATATTTTTCATAAATGGAGTCTGAGGAATAAAAGAAAGCATTATAAAAAAGAACATATTTGTTTCACAGAAAAACAAGACATGAAAACAAAAGATCTCAAATGCTTACAAATTGCATTTAATTGCATCCAGGATCTTCTTGACCTTAACTTTGCAAAATATCTAATGATTCTGGGTTTACCGTGATTTCTATCACTTGGAAAGCAAATAAATCTAAAAAGGATTTCATAAAATTTGTATTTCCTAATTATCTTAAATTAGAATTTTTTATCCTGCTTTTTCCTCTCAACTATGTTATATTTGTTGGGAATCAAGTGGTTTCACAGGTGAATGGCTAACATTCAATTATGATGAATGGCCTCTTGCAACACATGGTTAACTCACAACGGCATATTTGAGTACACTCCCCAGAAGATTTCCCATTGGATCTGTGAATGATCTACCGCTTCTGTTATCTCATGTGTTTTTATTTTGTTGCCTCCTGTGTCTCACCCAAGTGACATACCTGTACTTAACTTTTCTTCTGAATAAGACTCTCCTAGAACACTGTTATCATGACAGCAATGAACTGGACATAGGTTGGATAAGAGCCACAACAGCAACTCAGTGTAAATGAGTTTCCTATGACAGTGACACCTGACTGTTGGTCAGACACTTAGGGATTAGGCTGTCGCCAAAACAAAAATGATCCTATGAAACATACGGTATAACAGCTACGACAAAAGCCATAGAGCATATTTGAGGCAGGGTTAGAGTTTAAAACTGCTGTCCAAACAAAGAGATAACTCAAGGCTGAATTATGGAGAAATACAGCACATTTGAAGACACAGGAATGAGGAATCTTCACTTAAACCAAATTTCATGTTTTGTCTCCAATAAAAACAATTAAGCAAAATTGCCAATCAGATGAATTGGAGCATTTAGAACCTGCCATATTTGGTCTTCTACACATAATGACAACAATCAGACATTTCAATGTACTCACCTGCCTAGAAGATAGAGTTTCTTTTGAGTCTGATTGCAAGTCACATTATGATTTCAGCCTTTTCAAAAAATGAAGAAAGAAAGTATGGTTAAATTTGTGAAAATCAGTTCGTCTTTAGAGAGGCCGGGAAATACACCTATTAAACTCAAGGTCAATTTTATGGATTTAGAACAACTGGGATAAGATTTGTTTGAAAAATTAGTAAATTCTATAGCCCTTGTGATAATAAAATACTTTGTTTTCACAATTTAATACAAAAACCAAAAGAAAAAGTATATTTTAGACAGTTTTGCCACTGTTGAAATTTAGTTATTCTTCATATTACTCAAAATTAAAACCATCAGTCACGTTTTAGCTGGCAGTTCTTTTCCACCAAGGAATTCAGCTAGTTAAACCCATCAAACCAGTTGTCTTTGTTCTTCAATCAGAATTAATCATTACACATGCTGCAGAGGTGGGTAAGTGGCCAATTGTAAAGCTATATATAGCCCTCACTTTCTTATTCTCTGTTTCATTTTGTTCTCTCACATAACTTCTAATTAGTTCTTTCAGTTTTAGGGTATAGTAATTTTTCCCCCTTTTTCTATTATGTTATGTGATATTCATTTACATTTATTCTGTGTGTTTAGGAGTACACATTTATGGAGCTAGTAATATGCACAGATAATAAGACACATGGATAATGATGCCATTGCTCTTAAAATATCTTGGGGGATCACTAGATTTAAATTTGCCTATTTAATAAATAATCATTTTATGTATAATAATTTACACAGTACATTTATTTATTTAATTGTTAGCTAAGGCTCACATATTTGATTACTTGCTGAAAGTCTACTTAAATTTAAATTGCAGTATTTAAATGAATTGTGCTAGAGATTTCTGTTAAAGTATTATTAACCAAGCATCTACTAAATTCTCCACATATATATTCATAAAATTCACATATTTATCCAAACTTTATATAATTTTAGAAGTATAATTTATAATATAATAACAATAAAATCAATTTTATAATTTATCTGAGTTGTATTACAATAGTCAAAAGGTGTGTCTGAAAATTAAATAGATAATATTGATTGGTCTTATCTAAGTCAATATAGAATTATTTATTTTTATTTAGGATTAATTGTAAAGATGGGCTTTATTAAACTTGCTTCTGCCAGATGCTATAGAAATATAAGTATAATGAATGTTATTTCTGTTTCCTAGATAGTTTTTCTTTTTTTCTGATTTAAATGAGTCAATGTGTTAGAAATCAATCTAGAACATAAATATGTTATGATTTCAAATTATATCTTGGATGTTCAAAAAGTTCATGGCAAACAAATATTAAGAGAAAATTATTCCTGGCTTTCAAAAGCATTCTTTGAAAGATTTATTTATTTATTTGAGAAGCAGTGACCAATAGAAGGAGAGACACACAGAGAGAAATCTTTCATCCACCAGTTCACTCTCCAGGTGGCCATGACATCTGGAGCTGGGTCAGGCCAAAGCCAGGAGACTGAAATTCCACTCTCCCGCGTGAGTGGCAGAAACCCAAGTACTTGGCCATCTTCCACCTCCTTTTCAGGTGCATTAGCAGGGCATTGGATGGGAAGTGGAGCATCTGGGATTTGAATTGGTTCTTCATATGGGATACCAACAGCACAGGTGGCAGCTAAATCCATCCATAATGATGACCCCTCAAAAATTTACAAATCAAAATAAATTTCTTTCAAGAATAATTTTCCATGGTGTTTTGGAGGGATCCTTGTATATGATGTAGAAAATTTATCTTAATAACTGGATTTGGAATACCAAATTGGAATACCTCCATTTACCTAGAACATAGCAAACAAGAATGACATGTATAAAAGTATTTTGGGTCAAGATAATGTTATTACCATATAGAGCATAACGTATAACCCAAGTCTTCCAATTGTTTACCCTTTCCATGCCGTGTTTGCATAGGACATTGCTCCTTCACTCCTGGTCTCTGAAGGAGATCTGCTCTTCACGCACTGTTTCTTTCTAATCTGTCCCTGTGGGTCAGCTTCCAGCTTATTATTTCATTATTGATGGTGGGAAGATTAGCTGTTCTTTGAATTCTTCCCAGACTAGACCTCAAGTCTGCTTCAATATCTAAATGTTTTCTTAATGTTCTTTACTCCACTAAAGACAATCTATTGTAGATTCTCTCAGTAAGAAATTTATATGCCATTTGCAGACACTGACAATAACTTGTTTTTAATGTGTTAGGATTTTTGGCTAGGATTCCTATATCTACTCTGATGAGATCAATCATAGCATGTGGATAAGGTATTGAGATTATTTCCTATTATTTAATAACCTTTAATTACCCTGAAGATTAATTCAAGCAAGGTTTACATATTGACTATAAGGTAGGAGTTATTATGAGCATTAGACAATAAAATAAAACAAAAAATGAAACTCTATATGACTCCTGCCAAAATAGGTTTTTAAGCAAACATTAAAAAATGCAACATGCTGGGCCGGCGCCGCGGCTCACTAGGCTAATCCTCCGCTTAGCGGCGCTGGCACCCCGGGTTCTAGTCCCGGTCGGGGCGCTGGATTCTGTCCCGGTTGCCCCTCTTCCAGGCCAGCTCTCTGCTGTGGCCAGGGAGTGCAGTGGAGGATGGCCCAGGTGCTTGGGCCCTGCACCCCATGGGAGACCAGCATAAGTACCTGGCTCCTGCCATCGGATCAGTGCGGTGCGCCGGCCGCAGCGCGCCGGCCGCGGCGGCCATTGGAGGGTGAACCAACGGAAAAGGAAGACCTTTCTCTCTGTCTCTCTCTCTCACTATCCACTCTGCCTGTCAAAAAAAAAAAATGCAACATGCTAATTTTTAATGACTAAGAGTCACCAACCCTGAGTCCCCTGCCCAGTAACTAAAAGAGGACATTTGTGTAATGAAAACAGTAGTTTTATTGATCTACTGAATAATTTAGATGTAAGAACAGGAAAATGAAAAAATCATCAATAAATGTTGACTTTATACCCAAGATGACTAAGATGTCATACTATGAATTGTTATAAGAAAGGGAGGATATGAAGGTTCGTGAAGAATAGGACAGAATTAACCTCTAGATTTCAGTGTTCTGTTTACATAGAAATACCAGGTAGAAGATATAAAGCCAAATATTCACATAAGTGAAGTTCAGTGTTAATAAACCTTAAAAAGGTTTATCCAAATCCAGTTCCTATGTGAGATACGAACTCAAAGCACAGGAATTTCCATTAGTGGCCAATATTCCTGTGTGAAAACTTCATTCTTTAATTCTGCACCTGTGATAAGTGATATTCAATGTCTCAGGTACAGAAATATTTTTAGCCAAAGGTCCTCGCCATGTGCATGCCAAAGACTTGTACATGTGGTTCAACCCAATTCTTACAGACTGTCTTCTCCTTTTCGTTTTCCCCACACTGCCCATGTGAAAAATCTTCAAAACAGTATAACATTAATGTTCTTTAAAAAAATGAAAAGAATTCTTCTCCAACATACACCAAAGTCTAGGAATACAGCAGGCCTTAGAATATTGTAGCAAGAAATACAAATACACTATTAACAATCTAGCATCACTGTCCCTCACCAAATATTTTACCACCCTAAAATCCTCCATGCTTTAATTATATATCACCTCATTCATGCCTCACAGCCATGACAATCACTAACCTTGACCATCTCCACAGTTTTGCCTTTCCAGAGTATCATACAGTTGGAATCTGAACCATATGTATTTAATATTCCTGCATCTTTTCATGGCTTATAGTCTCTTTCTTTAGAGCAGTAATCAATTTTCCATTAAATGGACATAAGCATTAGTTCCTCTATTTACTTACTGAAGGAATTGTGAATTCTTAAATTATCGTCTAGGCCGAAGCCGTGGCTCACTAGGCTAATCCTCCACCTGCGGCGCCAGCACCCGGGGTTCTAGTTCCGTTCAGGGTGCCACATTCTGTCCCGGTTGCTCTCTTCCAGTCTAGCTCTCTGCTGTGGTCCGGGAAGGCAGTGGAGGATGGCCCAAGTGCTTGGGCTCTGCACCCGCATGGGAGACCAGGAGGAAGCACCTGGCTCCTGGCTTCAGATCGGCACAACACTGGCCATAGCGGCCACCTGGGGGGGAAACCAACAGAAGGAAGACATTTCTCTCTGTCTCTCTCTCCCATTGTCTAACTCTGTCAAAAAAATGGAATGAATAAAGTAGAACTTTAAAAAATAAAAAAAGCAAATTATGAGGATAAATAATTATCTCACCAAGCATTCAAATTTATAAAATAAGTATATTTCAAGCTTTTTAAAGTAAGACTTGTAAAAACTATACAGATACATCAATAGCAGGTGTTTACAAATTAAAATAAATGAATGTCTATTGACCTGATGGTAAGGATAAAATTCTGAAATTTTAAATTAAATTATGCATTTCATAATTTCTATAAAATAGGAATCCTGCTCATATTTTATCTCTATATTAAGGTATCTAAAATCAGTGGAGGCAATATTATTAATAATACAAAAATCTGGACAACATTTTTAATACCTTTAGGTAATACTTGGTATGATTGACCAAGCCATCAGTTGTTTATTATCTAAAAAGTAGCTAAGGACTTCTGGCAAACTGGAAATTGATTACCAAAACTCAAAAATGAGCCAAATTATGTAAGACAGTTCTACAATTTTTTTCTTGCTGTAAAACATCTTGGATTACTTAGGCTTACAACTTTAGCTGGAAATACATGTAGAAAAATATATATATATATTTGTGTGTGTGCTAACACTCATCCCCATAGAAACAAAACAATTGAATTAGTTTATTCTAACATAGGTAAATGTGGCAATAACTAGAAGGTTTAATGAAGCTAAATCGATTTAATTATCACTGTATCTGTGGCATCAGATACCCACGAACTGCCTCCTGGCATTGCAGGGGCCTTGGCATATTTGAGTTTAGGTCATACTACTCACAATCTAGAAGCTGACAGATCAAATTTTCTTCCTGAGATTCTGCTCATTAGCCAAACCAGAACACTGTGTACATTAGGTCACTCTTGTTGAATGTCCAAATAACACTTGACTTTGGGATGTGATCCCTTGATAACTCATTGAAAGTGTCTATACACATGTACTTGGTGTAACAGACCACAGAGGACACATTTGGCAGGAGAATCTTTTCCTTCTCTCTGTCATCATTTTGACAGTAACACAAATGAAGGTTTAGCAGAAGCCTTCATATTCGATCAACATTTTTTAATTGCACTATGATAAACTCCATTCTTCTATTTATTACAGATTATTTTAGACACTGCTGTAACACACTTCTGATGGATTGCAAATTGAATGAAAATATGTGTAGATTATTTGTGGAAGTAAAAATGTTTCTATTAATTAAAGCAACATTTCTCAAGCAACTGATATTTGTTATACGTATCAGTTATTTGCAGTAACAGCAATAAGTTTTATCTGTGAATCATGTACATTTTTAAATTAATGTCCTGTTTTTCACAATATGGCTAATAGAACTTAGGTCATATGAAAAGATGGACAATTAAGGCTATCCATTAGTTATAAGCTCTATCCATTACAGGAATATGGAAATAAAACATTTTGCACACTCTCAGAAAGCACACAGCAATGCAGAACTTAAGCCAAAACTATATGTGGCAATATAAGGATTGTATGAGTCACTGAAACTCATAAAAATCAACAGAAAAGCTCCAGCCCTCCCTTACTAGTAAATAATGTATTCTCTCCTATTAAATGAAGTAATCAAAGGATACTCATTTTAATTTCCTTCTACTCTAAGAGTATAATTTAGGTTTCCCATTCTTTCTTCAGCTATGACAGGAAAGGCATCCTTACATATCCAGAGCAATTTGTCTATCTGAGTCTTGGGACTTCTGTTCCCTCTTGTGTACTGCTATGATTTGAAATGATTTGAGCATAACCCATAAAGTTTCATATACTGGAAACCTGTTCTGCAGTATGGCAATGTTGAGAAGCTGTGGGACCTTTAA
The DNA here is from genome assembly GCF_051225735.1 of Oryctolagus cuniculus. Taxonomy (NCBI): domain Eukaryota; kingdom Metazoa; phylum Chordata; class Mammalia; order Lagomorpha; family Leporidae; genus Oryctolagus; species Oryctolagus cuniculus. The sequence continues at coordinate 59,840,840 of NC_142874.1, read as the reverse complement.
TAGGTGAAGCCTAGTACTAGTTGATTAGGTCTTCTGAGATTAGTATAGTTCTCTCAGAACTTCAGCTAGTTCTTCCAAGAGTAGGTTGTTACAAAGCAAAACCAATCCACATGCTTGGCTCACTTCTGCATGCTGTCATCCCCCCAATCCATATCTCCATGAAGAATGTTGTGAGGTCTCTAGAGGTCAAACAGATGTGGCCACCCAAATACAGACACAGAGCCTCCAAATCTGTGAGCTACATACAATCTTTTTAAGATTCTCCAGCTGTAGTTACAGCAACAGAAAAGGACTAAGACATAGGTAGTCAAGTATATCTCCTTAGGAACTTCACACTCTTAACAGGTAAAGAGATACAGGTCACTCCCTTAAACAAACAACAAAAAAGCAAATGCAAAATTTCTTCATAATTTCATAGTTATTGAATGTGTAGTTATGTTGTCTTTTCTGTTTACTATATAACTTACTATATTCCATTATCTTTGTTGCCAATTGAATTCAAATTGCTCTTGCAAGAAATAAAAATAACTTCATATTTGACTAGGATTCCTAGTCAAGTGTAAAATTTTTAGGCACTTTCCTGATTATCTCATTAGGCTAGTCCTTAAAATTCTTACACACTGCCTCATGTCACTACACATTCCCCAGATGAATATTCTTCATATATTCAATTGTATAACTGATGTCTCCATATGGATGACCCACACAAAACTTTAGGATATTTTCCTATCTTTCTCAATCCCAAACACATATTCATTCTACCACCTACCCATTTGATCACAAATATTCTACACCATTCTTGATTATACATTTTTTCTCTAGTCCTTGTCAAATAATCCATCAAAATTATTCTATTTCCTAAAGATGATTAAACCCCTCTATGTATGTCTCCAAATTCATTTGCTACTTTCAATCAAGTCAAATATTTTTTGCTCTGGCTTAGTAGTGAATTATTCTTTTACAGGAATTGCAGGCATAATTATTTCTCACACCAATCTATTTTTTTCTGATGGCACACCTAGTAGTCTTTCTAGAGTTTAAATAACATCAAAAGATTCCACTGTTCTGTGGCTTATTATTTCATTAGCTGTAGCTCTAACTTTGAAAGTTTACATTGGATTTTTTCAAACATATGGTCCTAGTTAATATCTATAGCCTTTCCAAAATTCTTCTTTACATTTTAAATACATCAGTAAAGCCTTCAGAAAATTTTGTTTCCACCAGTTCACAGTTGTTCATCAGTACAACTCAGGAGATGTAATCTCTCCCACTTTTACTTCCAAATCAAATTTGTTTCTTTTCAAGGTAAATTGCTAAAATCATTGTAGAAGGTTAATCATTTAACATAAATAAAACCATGATTATATTTTAATAAATTCATATATATTTATTGCATATCTCAAATGGCCTTTAAATTTTGTGACTTAACTTGACTTTTCCTAAATGCTCCATGGTTCTTACTGTGTGAATTTTCTTTAGGGTTAAGACTTTTAGGATTGTATGGGTCACAGAATGGAACAACTTACATATGAGAAAATGAGATGTTATAATTTTTTGATCCCATATAAAACTGTAAGACTGGGATAGGAATGCAGAGAGACTACTTCAAAAGTATGTTCCTCTAGGAAGTCATTAAATCCATATTCTTTTCATTATTTTATAATTATTGCCTAGGAGGGAAAAAGATTTGCAAATTGAATGAATGAAAAACTGAACAGAGGAATTTAAGTATGAATTAAGAGTAGAAATATAACTCTGGAATATTTAAAATATATCTCCAGTTAATTGTCCTATTATGAGTTATTTGGTAACATATTCAGATGTTCTGAATCAAAAATTTGAACCATTATGTGTCATTAACTGAGAAATAAATGCATAGAAAATTGCAGACAGTGTGAAATTACTGATTTTATATGAATGACACCATACATGTAAAAGATACAAATTTTTCACAGCCACAAGTTATTTTAAAATATGTTAAACATTATAAAAAGTTATGGGGCCAGCGCCGTGGCTCATTTGGTTAATCCTCCGCCTTGCGGTGCCAGCATCCCATATGGGCTCCGGGTTCTAGTCCCAGTTGCTCCTCTTCCAGTCTAGCTCTCTGCTGTGGCCTGGGAAGGCAGTGGAGGATGGCCCAAGTGCTTGGGCACCTGCTCTCGCATGGGAGACCAGGAAGAAGCACCTGGCTCCTGGCTTCAGATCGGCACAGCACCAATGGAAGGAAGAACTTTTTCTCTGTCTCTCTGTCTGTAACTCTACCTGTCAAAAAAAATGTTATAAACATTACAACAGTGACTCATTAAATTTCAATCTGATTTATTTAAGCTTGAATGATACAAAATACTTTTTAACATGAGACATCTGTTAAAGAAAATTTAGCTTTTAAGTATTTCACCTGTTAAAAATGCATTTACTTCAGGAGAATTGGCTATTACATTCAAGAAATATATTTCTATAAATTGATTCTTAATATATTTTAATTTCCATAAGATGACATTCATACAAACTATTGCACGCTCTAAATTTTGAATATCTCTCATAGCTATTAAACCCAAAATATATTTATTAAATATTCAAAAAAATATTAAATTTAAAAATATCTAAGTGGTTAAAATTAATTTAATTAAATACTTCATAGTTAAATAGACATTAAATATGTTTTATATAATTTTTCCATAGTGCAATCTTATTTTCCAAAAAAATCAGTTATTCATTATTAAATTTTCTTGTGTGCTTTTTTGTAGAAATTTTTAATATATGCTTGGCAATACTTTTCAATTAATTTTTGGTAATAATGCCAGTCTTTATATTTCACTATAGTAATATTCAGATAGAGGAATGATGAAAGCTAGACAGAAAAACCTGGGTAATTGTTAAGAGAAAGTATTTTGTATAATCTCAGGCTGGTATGTGACTTAACGCTTACTTTTGTTTCAATTTGTTTAGAGGCTCCCTGGATAAAGCCGGTAAAGCATTCTTAGCAGGTGTCTGTGAAGGTGTTTCTGGAGCATGCAGGGGTGTGAATCAGTGGACAGAATCAGGAAGATCTGTCCTCAATGTGGGCAGGTACCAACCAGTTAGTTATGGATCTAAAAGGACAAAACAGCAGAGGAAAGGCTAATTCTTGCTCTAAATCCTGGCCAAGATGCCACCCTTCTTTCTGCATACACTAGACCTCCAGAAATCAGCAGCTCCCCCTACCCAACCCCTACTCCAGTTAGGGCATTGGTCTCAAGACTGAGAGTTAACACCTCTTAGAAACTCTCTTAACTGAGAGTTAACAACTTCCTTAGTTCTAAGGTTCAGGATTTGAATTGAACCACATTGGGGTTTACTTGGTTCTCCACCTTGCAGACAACTTGTCCTGGGAGCTTTCAGCCTCGTGGTCACGTGAACCAGTTGTGCTATCCTTCTCCTGTGTTTATTTTATCTTTCCGGCTTACCCTGTCAAGTACAATAGCTAATGTGAATTTGACATTCCTTTGATTGGCTTTATTGTAAAACCACATTACTTTTAACAAAATTTTTGTCTTTTTTAAGTGAAATATAAATGTGGGCACTACAGTGATCCATAGGATAAGTGGGAATACCTTTGCTGAAGCAATATTACAGCGTGTTAAAAAATTGCATTTAATACAGAAGTTTGCAAAATTTTCCAAGATTTGTAACTCAAACATTGAACAAATCAACTGAAAATCAGATAGCTAGCCAATTTATCAGTTTAATTCAAATACTCTCATAGACACAAAGAGTACTAAAAGAGTCTAAAGAGTAGTTTATTTCAACCTTAATTATTCTTCTGTGAGTATGTATGTGTTTAAAGGTTTTAATAGCTATTGCAGTTATTAAATCTTTTTGATAGTCTTTTCAGTATGTTGAAATATTTCTTTTACAAATATTTCTAGGATGCTTGAAAGAGATTTTTGAACTGAGATTATGTTAGAAATATTTAGTATGAAACCAGACAAAAATTTGAGAGGTACTGAAATTAAGTATAAATTAAAAGTCTGGGGGCCAGTGCTGTGGCACAGCGGTTAAAGACCCTGTCTGCAGCACTGGTGTCTGTACCTGCCAAGGCCACCTAAAAGTATTCTTATTGACCCAATATCTATCAGAACTGGAAGGAGAAAACTATTGATTTTAACCCAAGAAGGCAGATGTTGGATTCTGAGGTGTGAATTTTATTTTATTTTATTTTTTGACAGGCAGAGTTAGACGGTGAGAGAGAGAGAGAGAGAGAGAGACAGACAGACAGAGAGAAAGGTCTTCCTTCTGTTGGTTCACCCCCCAAATGGCTGCTACGGCCGTGCAGCCCGCTGCGCTGATCTGAAGCCAGGAGCCAGGTGCTTCCTCTTGGTCTCCCATGCGGGTGCAGGGCCCAAGCTGCCTCTACTCTACTGCCTTCCTGGGCCACAGAAGAGAGCTGGACTGGAAGAGGAGAAAACAGGACGAATCTGGCGCCCCAACCGGGACTAGAACCCGGGGTGCCAGCACCACAGTTGGAGGATTAGCCTAGTGAGCCATGGCGCCGGCCTCTGAGGTGCGAATTTTAAGCTATAAGGGGACTATAGCACAAGTTCTGGAAATCCTCAGCTCCTCTTTGCTAGCTTTCTCCTTCTCACCTCATTCCTGCCCTGCTCAGAAATTTTCTCCTTAATCTTTATGGGAGAACAAGGGAGGAAGACTTGTCTTCTATAAGTTCTTCACGCTGTGTCAGGACATTGTACCTGCATAGCCAGGGAATGAAAATTCCTGGTTAACTGATCTAGAGATTCTGTTGAGATGTGTGTGTGTGTGTGTGTGTGTGTGTGAGCATGCATGTGTATGTGGATAATTATATATATATATATATAGGCATTTTTTCATGTGTCTTGGCCATTTGTATTTCATCTTTTGAAAAATGCCTGTTTGGCCCTTCACCCATTTCTTAACTGGATTGTTTATTTTATTTTTGTTAAGATTCTTGAGCTCTTTATAGATCCTGGATAGAAGGAAAGTTTTTCAAGACAATCAGGTCAATATATGACAAACAGACACCCAGCATCATATTAAACAGGGAAAATTTGGAATCATTTCTGCTAAGGCCCAGAACCACAAGAATGCCCAATTTCTTTCTTTCTTTCTTTCTTTCTTTCTTTCTTTCTTTCTTTCTTTCTTTCTTTCTTTCTTTCTTTCTTTCTTTCTTTCTTTCTTTCTTTCTTTCTTTTTGACAGGCAGAATGAACAGTGAGAGAGAAAGAGACACAGAGAAAGGTCTTCCTTTTCCATTGGTTCACCCCCAAGTGGCCAGTGCAGCCGATGCACTGCAGCCAGCGCATCGTGCTGATCCGAAGCCAGGAGCCAGGTGCTTCTCCTGGTCTCCCATGTGGGTGCAGGGCCCAAGCACTTGGGCCATCCTCCACTGCCTTCCCGGGCCACAGCAGAGAGCTGGACAGAAAGAGGAGCGACCGGGACAGAATCTGGCGCCCTGACGAGGACTAGAACCTGGTGTGCCAGCGCCACAGGTGGAGGATTAGCTTATTGAGCCACGGCACCGGCCAGGATGACCAATTTCACCATTGCTACTCAATATATTTCTGGGAGTTTTATACAGAGTCATTAGGCAAGAAAAAGAAGTCAAAAAGATACAAATTGGAAAGGAGAAATTCAAATTGTCCCTATTTGCAGATGACATGAGCCTATATGTAAAGGAACCAAAAGAGTACACCAAGAGACCATAGGATCTCATAAGCGAGTTTGGTAAAGTTAGAGTATATAAAATCAGCACACAAATATCAATAGAATTTGTATACACAAGCAATGGCATGACTGAGAAAGAATTTGTAAGATCAGTCTCATTCATAATAGCAACAAAAATTTAAATACCTTGGAATAAATTTAGCCAAGGATATGAACTATCTCTTCAATGAAAATTACAAAACATTAAATAAAAAATAGAAGAAGACATAAAAATGGAAGAATATTCCGTATTCATGGATTGGAAGAAATAATATCATTATGTTCATACTACCCAAAGAAATTTATAGACTTGATGCTGTCCCAGTCAAAATACCAAGGACATCCTTCTTAGATCTAGAAAAAAAAATGCTAAAATCTATATTGAAACACAAGAGACCTCAAATAGCTAAAGCAGTGTTAAACAACAAATCAAAGACAGAGGAATCACAATACCAGATTTAAATATATTACAGAGCATTTAAAATTTTAAAAATCCTGGTACTGACACAAAAATTGACATGTAAATAAATGGACCAAAATAACAACCCCAGAAATCAATCCATTCATATACATGTAGCTGACCTCTAACAAAGGAGCTGAAATCAATCCCTCTAGAAATGATACTGTCTTCAACAAATGATGCCGGGAAAATTGTATCTTTGTGTACAAATGTATGAAACAGGACCCCTACCTTACACCTTATACAAAATCAACTCATAAGGGATCAAGCATATAAATCTAAGACCTAATACCATCAGATTACTAGGGGAAACTCTGCAGGATCTTGGCGTAGGCATAGATTTCTTAGAAAAGATGCTAGAAACACAGGCAATAAAAGCAAAAATATACAAATGAGATTACATTAAACTAAGAAAATTCTGAATTGCTAAGAAAATACTCAATAATGTGAAGAGGAACTGATTGAATGGAAAAAGTATTTGAAAACTGTGCAACTATTATTTCTACATGAAATTGCTGGATTCTCATAGGGTCCTTTCCATTTAGACTGCAATTCATCAGAGGAGAATTCTTGCTATCCGACTTTTTTAACACACAAAGATCTCCTGGGGAGATTGGCAATTCATGACTTCTGGAATCAAGCATCAGGATTATTTTATAGCCATATCCTTTTAGAGCCTTATGCACCTGAAAAAAATTGGTAATATTTTATTTGATTTTGGTTGTCAAAGAGGATATAGAGGTAGGGAAGAACTTTCCCTAAAACATCTCAATACAGCTGAGATGCAAGGTACCCTGGGGTGCCATCCTCATCCTAAGTAGGGCTGTGGAAAATAGCTTGCTCTACATGCAGGGGGTATTAGAGCCGTCTCCAGAACCTCCTGGGTAGACAGAACCTGTGTCGATTTCCTGTCTTCCAATGCCTTTATAGACTGTAGTGACACACCACTGATTGATGTTCTCAACAGAGTCTCACTTCACTGGCAGCTCTACTATTTTGTAGTTTATTTTGTAACTCCACTCTCAGAGCTTCACTACACATTGCTTCCCACAGGGGCTCCCACCCTGTAGCATAACACTGCCTGGCATTGCAGGCTTTCTTTCAAAACTTGGTGGAAGCTGCCAAGACCCCCAAACTTCTGTGTTCTTCGTGCCCTCAAAATCGGCACCATGTGTACAAGGACAAGAGCTGTTACCAACAAAGGGAACACATGGATATTGTTTATGAGAGGATTCTTCCCTGGAAGACCTTTGAAGCAAATCTGAGCCTTTGTGTTTCGGTTGGGCACAATGATAAGAGAGACAGCCTCAAAGAGGTGGAAGCCTTCAAGGTCTTACTCCCATTTGTATTTTGCTCATTAACACACGACTGTCTTTTGCCTGAACTTATTCTCTAGGTAGTCATTTCTCAATTATATTTTTCAATTTTTTAAAGAAGCAACCTAGTGAAGAGTTCATTGGAGTGAATGGGGAGTTACCCATGGCTGAAACAATCTCTTTATGACCTAGGGATATGGCCGATGAGTTTCAGCCTGGTATCCCAAAGACTCAAACATGTCCCTCAGCAACCAGATGTCCTGGGGGATCCCGTGTGAATTGATTCAGTTCTGACATCCCAGATCTCAGATATGAATGTGATGCCCAAATATCCTCAGGCCCCTTCATAAAGGAGTTTCTGAGGTTGTTCACGGAAGATTTTATAGCCTCAGTTTTAATGCTACAATAAGACAGCAGCCAGCTTAGCAAAGGAGGTTGAGCCACAAGCCATCTGATAGCACTGAAAATTAACAATTGAAGGGAGGTTCAGAGGCGTAAATGAAAGGGGTTAGCAATAGGATCAAGGTGACCCTCAAGCGCAAATAGGTGAGAGTCATGAGAAACTCATTAACTGATGTGTGGGTGGGATTCCAATTGCTGATCCAGGTCCTTAACTGATCTTCCACTTCACGGAATGGCCTCCAATGGAAAGCAAGCTCAACTCATGGCTATTAGTCCACTGAGACAGTCTACGCAATATCTGGGTCTGGGCCCCACACCTAATCCCATCGCCAAAGCCAAGAGGAAGGAGATTCTTCCTCCAGGGGAGGCACCATTCCATTCCTCTTTCCTCCTGTATCTATTCCACATCTCCAGGCTTCAGAACTTCTGCAGCTTCAGTGAGGGCTTGGAGGGGTCCACTCCAAATCTAGTATGTCTCCTACTGTTTTTCTTTTTGGGGATCAGGTGGAGTTATGTTTTCACAAGCTCACCAACGGAGTTGGGTTGTTTGTCTATTTGCCATCTAGATTCCTTTACTGGCCTGATATTCTTTGTGGTCTTAGTCTCTTATTTTTCATAATCCATGCTTCTCTTCATGAGGTCTGTTTCTCCTAAACCAGGCACAGTTTGTGCAGCCTTCTGCACTGTGCCTTCTACCACTGGGTGAAAAAAAAAATTAATCTTGTCCCATATCATTGGTTAGGGGTAGATTTTAATAACTTGTCATTCATTCCAGCTGTAAAAACCATCACATTGGGTCCTATAGATCCTTCCATTGAAAACTCTCTCTTGCCTCATTTCCAGTTCCTGCAAGTGACCATTAATCTGTTCAAATGTCTGTGCAGCAAATCTTTGTCAGCCTTTGTGTGGTGGGCCTCTCACTCTAGCCCCACTTGGTAACAACTGCTTTAGTCTCTCAGGCCTCTTCCCTCCATGACCTGAAGAATTTCTGATAAACATGGCAGCATTTTTGAGGTGAACCTGTACTCTAGATTGCAGCTAGGAAATCTAGAACCTAGAACATTAAATCAGCGGCCCAACCTGGCATTTCCTCCAGCTGATAACTCTCCCACTTTCAAAGTCCCTATGTGTCCGAAGGGATCCTGCAACAAAGTCTTTGGAATATCCTGCCAACTAGGTGTGCTCATGCATAATGCTAACTCCAAAGAAACCCCGAAAATCTCAATGGGAGTTTATTCTACATATGGGAGCCACTGATGATGTCAGGTCAGTCAGTAATTCATATTGACCAGCCCAAGTGTACAATGTTAAAGGACGAACACAGTTATTTCATGGTCAAAACACTCGGAAGTGCTCCCCAGTATTCTACAAGGCTATCCGTGCCAAGACGGAAGCCCCAGCTACATTACACTTATTTATGCCCTCCCCACCAGATTCTACTTAAGATGTTGATTGCTGTGGGTGGAGAGTCTAATCCCAGAGGTCAGCCTCAGACAAGGAATACCCTTTCTAATGAGAGAAGAGCACAGTTATGAACTTTCCTCACATATGGCTAGGGGATCTTAATCAGCTAATGCTTCCTACTGTCATGTGAAACAGAAAAATAAAAAATTGATCTGGATATGTCAGTTCTATGCCTGCATTCATGGCTAATCACAACCTCACCCCTCACAATTTTGATATTGTCTTTCTAGTTGTATCTTTAGAAATGGAATTAAGGATGAGAATGAATAAAGTCATTCATACACAAAACATTAGTATTTGAGAACTGGGCCTCAAGCAAAATCTGCACTTTTATTTAAACTGTATATAATGCTTAAGAAATGTTCTGAAAACTAATTGATAGAAACCAGCCTTATTCAACATCTAAGATAATCCACGATTATTCATATTTGTGTGATAATTGAATCTATTCACCGTATATTTCTTCATAGCTGATGGACTTTTCTTAAAATTTATTTGTTTATTTAAAAGGTGGAATGACAAGGAGAGACAAAGATAGAGATCTTCCATCTGCTGGCTCACCCAACAAATGGCCATACAGCCAAAGCTGGGCCAGGCCAAAGCCAGAACCAGGGACTCCATCAGGGTCTCCCACATGGATGACAGGGACCCAAGTACTTGGGTCATTCTCCACTGCTTTCCTTCCCTGACAGCAGAGAGCTGAGTCTGAAGTGGAGGAGTTAGGACTTGAACTGGCACTCTGATATAAGTGGCAGGCATGGCAAGCAGCAGCTTAATATGCTGTACCACAACTCCAGTCAGGGGAGATTTTTCTAGGTAGGAACATTCAAAGAACAAAATTGAATACATTATATATCTATTTGTTAAATGAAAATTTCTTAAGGAATCTTATTTACCTAAATGCAACCCCCTCAAAGTTATTTAAAGCATTCATGAATTTTATGTGAAATAATGAGATTATGTAATTTTAATTAAGTAAAAGGTTTAAAATTTAGATTTATTTCAGTAAATTGAATATTAACATTTTAAAAAAATAAAGGCAGAAAGATTTTGTGCCCCAGTAGCCTACTTCAAATACTCCAAAAAAAAAAAAAGATTGACAAGTACATGCCAAATGCATAATTTGAATTAAAACAGATAGTTTTCACATACTTAATTATGTTTTTTTGATTTTAATAACATGGTTAACAAGTTCCTTTGCGAAAACAGAAAATGTTACAAATACTTTTTTTTTTTTTTGACAGGCAGAGTGGACAGTGAGAGAAAGAGACAGAGAGGAAGGTCTTCCTTTTGCCGTTGGTTCACCCTCCAATGGCCGCCGTAGCCAGCGTGCTGCGGCCAGTGCACCGCGCTGATCCGAAGGCAGGAGCCAGGTGCTTCTCCTGGTCTCCCATGCCGGTGCAGGGCCCAAGCACTTGGGCCATCCTCCACTGCACTCCTGGGCCACAGCAGAAACCTGGACAGGAAGAAGAGCAACCAGGACAGAATCTGGCTCCCTGACCAGGACTAGAACCCGGGGTGCCGGCACCACAGGCGGAGGATTAGCCTATTGAGCCGCGGCGGTGGCCTACAAATACTTTTTAAAAAAATTTTTTGTTGTGTATTATCCAAATATTAAATGCATATGTTATAATTTCCTATCCAATCTGATAATTTCCTGAAAACCAACTCCTTCCCATTTGTCATTGTCATGTGCAGTTATTGCTTGGTGAAATTTTCCAGTCCTAGATAACCAACCATTACACAGAATGAGATCATGAGGAATTTTCTTATATTCTTTGATTCTTATTTCAGAATAATGCTGATATATTACATGATTCTTTAAAATAAGACTTATTGGGGCCAGCACTGTGGCATGGCAGGTAAAACCGCCACCTGCAGTGCCCATCTGGGTGCGTGTTCAAGTCCCGGCTGCTCCACTTCTGATCCAGCTCTCTGCTATGGCCTAGGAAAGCAACAGAAGATGGCACAAGTCATTGGGCCACTGTACCTGTGTGGGAAACATGGAAGAAGCTCCTGGCTCCTGGCTCAGATCAGCACAGCTCCAGCCGTTGCATCCAACTGGAGAGTGAACCAGTGGATGGAAGACCTCTCTCTCTCTCTGTGTGTCTCTCAGCCTCTCTTTCTCTCTGTAACTCTTGACTTCCAAATAAATAAATAAATATTTTAAAAAATAAAATAAGACTTACTGATTTATTTATTTAATTGAAAGACAGAGTAACAGGGGGTGGGGAGAGAGAGAGAGAGAGAGAGAGAGAGAATTGATTTTTCATCCACTGGTCTACTCCCAAATGGCAAATGGAAGCCAGGAGCCAGGAGCTTCATCTAGGTCTCCCACATGGGTGCAGCAGCCCAAGCACTTGGGCCATCCTCTGTTGCTTTTCCAGGCACATTATCTGGGAGCTGGATTGGAAGTGGAGCAGCTGGGTCTTGAAATGGTGACTATATGGGATGCCAGTGCTGCAGGTGGCAGCTTAACCTGCTATGCCACAATGCCAGCCCTGATATGATTTTCAAAATAATGTTCTTAACTATAAATGAAATATCTGTAAATCCATTTAGTGAAGTGAATCAGGTTCTGGATGAATGTAACTATCACTGACTAAATTTTTTTTTTTTTTTGACAAGCAGAGTGGACAGTGAGAGAGAGAGACAGAGAGAAGGGTCTTCCTTTGCCGTTGGTTCACCCTCCAATGGCCGCCGCGGCCGGCGCGCTGCGGCCAGGGCACCGCGCTGATCCGATGGCAGGAGCCAGGTACTTATGCTGGTCTCCCATGGGGTGCAGGGCCCAAGCACCTGGGCCATCCTCCACTGCACTCCCTGGCCACAGCAGAGAGCTGGCCTGGAAGAGGGGCAACCGGGACAGAATCCGGCGCCCCAACCGGGACTAGAACCCGGTGTGCTGGCGCCGCAAGGCGGAGGATTAGCCTGCTGAGCTGCGGCGCCGGCCTAAATTTTGCTTTTTATCATATGTTGAGAATAGTTCTAAAAGAGACAAATATTATGCTATACTTGGCCCTATGGTAATGATTTAATTTTTGTCTTGATAGCCAACCTTTCACAACCTTAAGGAATAGATTATCATCTTGGGTTCAGTATATAATAAACATCATCAAAATTGAGAGGCTTATAAAACTAATCACTTATATTTCCCATGAAATTGCAATTTGAATAGGGAAAGGTATGAAAGGCTCATTTCTTCTCCACACAACATCAGTTGAAACGATTAGACTGGGGACTGGATGGTTTCACTCCAAGATATCATGTGCACATGGATTTTAAGTCGAAGTCTGCTGGCTGAGTGCTAGACAAGGGCTGAAAGCAAGGCTGCATATTTCCTCTCCATGTGGGCCTCTCCATGTGGCTTTCTTAAGGAGTCAGTATTAGCTTCCTCACAGCATGGATCTGGTTTCCAAGAACAGTCAAAAAAAAGGTGGAAATTTTTAATGATGTGACTCAGAAGTGGTCACATGTCATCAGCTCTTCCATTCTATGTATCTGTGGCAATCACAATGATTTACCCAGGATAAGGGGAGAAGACATTGAAATTAAAGCTCTAATGGTGGTGGGAAGGGAGACTCCAATAACATTTTAAGGAAGAAAAAGCTATAATCAAATTTGGAAAATGTAATTCCCATTAAAAATTATAAAAACAGAAACTCAGTAAGTTAAAAACTGTTGAAGGTCACAAAGTGTAGCAAGTAACAGACTTAAATATGTTTGTACTAGTTACAGGTGACATCTCTAAAAGTCATATTTATTTTTCTTAAATTAATTGTGAGAGTAACAAAAGAGTACTGTTTTCATACCATTTCCATGGATTCAAATGCAATTGGTTCTCATAGAGTGCTATAGAATTAAACAGGTGTATTTACTAATCAAATGACTTATGTACACCCCAGTCTATCCAGCAACATAGGTTACGTTATTGTAATACACTTATATAGTATGATAATATTCCAATGTTAGCTGTTATTGAGATAAACAGCTCAGAGAAGAAATATAGCTAAAGTTGAAAACATGAGATGAAGTAGTGGGAGCAGTAATGTGCTTATTTGAGAACAGGTCTGCAAGGATCATTTAGCTACTGAGTGAAAAGTGTCAGTTCTTCAAGTGAGTCTGTTAAACACCAGTTAATTATGAGACCTTTCATTGCATTTGAAAATTTGAGAAGTAATTAATCCAAATGCTTAGACACACAGTTTTTAAATCACACACAAAACAAATTATATTCTTTAAGTAGGAGAATTTCATTAATTTTATTGTTCTGTTGAGTTTTGTAGAAATAGTGGGTAATTAGTGTTTCTAAACATTTTTTCTATAGTAAAGGGTCAACTGTTTCCTTGATGGATAGATGATGTCCAAATGTTCTAAGAGTTGACTTAAAAATAGTGTCATTATTATCTGTGAATAAAACGAGATTATGACCCGACAGTCATGTACCAGGAACAATCATCTGTCTTTCTTTTTTTGAGTCAAGGGATTTTGGCAGGAACATAATATTCCCTTCAAAATCAGTTTGTTCCCTTGATTTTTTTTTATAGACTCCATTTATCTGATTCTGCCTCTTCCACAGTCTTTGGGCCTCCAGACTGATTAGATCCTAATTCTTTTGGCATGCTGTCAACATCTCCCACTCAGAATAACTATTAAGCCTTTGCTTTTGGTACTCCTCTGCAATTCTGTTTCCCTTTCTGTGCTTCATGTCTCTGTGATTTTCACCTATTTTGCCTGAAGCTATCTCCTGACAATATGCTACCACTTTTCTCTGTGGATTTGTTTCCTCTCTGCCCAAGTAATTTATTTAAGTCCCCCCTTAATTCTCTGCCCCACAATTCAGTATATTGATGTGTTATATAAACATTCCTTTATTGTTTCAATTCTTTATTATGAATGCCAGAAAAGATCTGACATTTTATTCTATTTTAACTATTAAAGCAGTACATTTTCAAGACTGAAAATCTTCACATGTAAGTATTCATGTTGCAACTACAATAAACCAATCTCCAAATATTAAGGGTGTCACTTTTTTTTTTTCCCTAGCAGAAGCATTAAAACATGGAAATTTTGCTGAGGTGAACTGAGTTGTTCATTCATATTGTTTTCAATTACAAACTCTTATGCATTGATGATAGAAACTGAGATAGAAATTTAGAGAGACTTTTCAATAATTGCATATCTGATAGAGCAGAAACAGTATTCAATGATTTGTAAGTATTCATAGGACATACTTGAAGGTTATCATCTACTAAAATGGATTCTCTGGGATTTGCTTTTCAAATAAATTTTTGTATAAGGAAATTTTAATGAAATTATAAATGCAATTGAGGATAAAATAAAGTAACTAATATTTTGATAACAGAATTTTTGAGAATTGAACTAACCTAGTGGTTTTTCATATTGCAACATTATTTACCAAAAATGATAACTTTTACTCAAGGTTTTCAGAAGTTCTCCAATGTCTGCCTTCATTTTGATCCAATATTGTATCATCACCTCCACATTCTTCTCTGTGTTTTTAACTATACAGATCACTTTAAATGAAGTCACTCCATCATTGTTGACTTGGGAATTGTCACAGCATTTGTTAGTAGGAAAACAGAATAGGAGATGGAGATCAAATTCATTTGTAAGAAGTTTATTAAGGAGATTTCTTGTAGTTACCAACTTCAAAGGAATAAAAATGGGGACACTAAACAGAGGTAGAAATTGTATTATCCTACAGTCTCAATGAAAATCTCAACTGAACCCTCTGAAATTTGAATAGCCACTCAGAATTGTCCTGAATTGGGACAAATGTCAAATCATCAGTGAATGAACAGGAACTAGTGTAGAGAATTGAACCAAGACAGTCAAATCCTGTCCATCATAGAAATTTTAAATGTTTAATTTATTTTATTTATTTAAAAGCAGAAAGATAAAAGGGGAGGAGAGAGAGGGAGGGAGAGAGAGAGAGAGAAAGAGAGAGAGAGAAAGGAAGAGAATCTATTGAGAGAGAGAGAGAGAGAATCATTAGTTCACTACACCATAATTGGGACCCAACTGATCAATAGCCATGAACATGGAACTCAATCCAGGTCTCCAACATGTTTGGCACAGGCACAAGCATTTGTGTCCTCCCGGATGCACATTAGCAGGAAGCTGGAACTTGGCGTATAACCAGGGCTCAGACTCAAGTAGGCCACTGGGGGATGCAGTTGTCCAGAGCAGCATCTGAGTTGCTGCAAAGCCTTCTCCCACAGAAATTTCAAAGAAGCCTTGATGAGGAATGTGGATGGGACAGTCCATCATGAACTACATAAAAGATTTTTTAAGTGCATTAAAAATAGAAATGTTTTAGGAAAAACAAGCAACCTGGTCTACAACTACAACACTCATCAATGCTTAAAGACCTCCCGATCTTTTTTGTGTCCTTAGAATGATGTTCCTAGTGCTGTCTCCTCTCTTTTCTCTTATCTTTTTCTGTCCTGTCCATTTTTCTTTCCTTCTCCTCCCCCTTCAACTTCCTCTTTGTTCTCCTTTCTCTCTCTCTTTCTCTCCCCACTCCTCTTCCTTCCCTGCTTGTTTATATTCCATCCCAAACATTAGACAAACTTAGGCATATCCTGTACACTGACAATTAGTTTTTATTTAGCATTTTTTACATGTAGCAAATGAAATCCAATTTTTTTTTTTATTTTCCAATATCATCACCCTCAAATTCATACCAGTGGTTGGGTCCCTTACATCCAAACTTCCCTCAAGCTGCTTCTTCCTACTTCAAGTCTACTCGCACCTCCTTCCCCTGACAATCATTCATCTGTTCTCTATCTGTGTTCCTTTGCTGTAGCATGCAAGCTTTCTGTGTGACACCTTCCATTAAGGATAATGGTTGGGATTAGCCACATTTTTTTGTATCAGTAGACTGTCCATTTCTTTCAAGTGGAAGTAATTTTTCAAAGAAGCCTCAGAAATGCAGTTTCCAGCCCCCCAAGCTGTGAATAGTGCTAGTGGACAATGAGCAGAAGAAAGAGCAGGTATTTGAGAGACATTAGATAAATAAATGATTCAATGAAATTAAATATTTTAACTAAATACGTATAAGATAATGTCCCAACACTTATTCGTGGTCATATGAAAAAATTCTAAGTACACTTATCCCATAAACTCTGTGATGACATCAAGAATATATATCATATTTTACTTGAAATGAGCATTTCCCTTTTGTCCAGTGGGCAAGGTCATCACTCAAGAGGCAAGGAAACTGATATTTTTCATCACTTACTTTAAACAATGAGATTCAAAAAGACAGTGATACAACTCTTTTTGCAGTAGTTACAGAACCTGGAACTAGAGGTGTGCTTATACTATAACAATCAGCAAAATTTTGTTAGAAAAAAACTAATAATAATAGCAGAAAAAACAAAGTGATGTCATGAATATATATATATATATATATATAAATTTCCTTGGATAACTTATTCCATATTTCTGAATCAAGATATCTACTTTGGATTATAGCATTTCCATTTATACTTTCTTCCATCACATGTTGTAGCTTTTAGCTCCATCTTTTGGGAAATTGGTTCTCTATATTTTCTTTTATTTCCCTATCTGTGGCTTTTATACTGTATTTCCAGCTCTCATATTCCTGGACTGCACCATGCATTGATCTCCATCTAAAATGATAATTGCCTGTTGTTTGTTTCTCTACTTGTATTTGTACCACTTTCAGTACTAGAATTATTAATCAATATTATTTTTAACATAAATGAGCGTTATTTTGTAGGGTAGCTTTTAGAATCTTTCTCTTTGTTCCTTTCTGGGATTGAGGATCTGGTGTATTGTTCTTCAGCTCTGGGTATCATGTTATTTGAAGAGCTCTCTAGCATGAGTGTGGTAGAGCAATGCAGAATTTCTTTCAGTGCATTTCCTACAAATATCATTACCACATGCAGACTGTGTATTGGATAAGATGAATTAGTCATGTGATGAATTACAAGAAGCAAGCTGATAGACACCCTAATAGCTAGAGAAAGTCTAGCATAAAATAGTGAGCTAGAAAAGCTAACTGATATTTGGCACTTATTTTTAAAATGGTGAAGAAAAAAGCCACGAGATATTTTAAATTACATTATTTAAAATGCATATTGTAACACTATTTTATTAAAATACTAGACTGTACTGTTGAAAGCTTGTACTGTTTCAGATATTTCATTATATTGTACAACAGAAACTGTCTTTTATCTTGAAACACATTTTTAGCATGCAAGCAGCCTACATTATGAAAATGACAGTAAGATGTTAAGTTTTTAATACCTCATCTCACAAAATATGTCTTCATATTTGGAAATGTTCATATCTAATGTAATAAAAATTAATGTTAAATATTAAAACCCAAAATTATGCATGATATTTGTTCTCCATATGTTTCCAAAATAATTAAGCAAAACAAATCTCATAAATTTAATGTAACAGATTACTTTAGTTTTAAGAAAGGTGCTATGGGAAAATAAAAAAAAGAGAGATTAATTCAGAATGGAAAAGTCAAGTTACAGTTTAAGCAAAAGGACACTATTGGGTTTAAAAAATTGAAAAAATGGAAAAACAAACAAACAAAAAAGCTAGCAGAGCTTCCCAGAAGTGTGTGAAATGCATATGCTTTGAGGAAATTAAGAATGTCCCAGTGAGACTGCAGCATTTGCTGAGGGGAATGGTGGAGATAATATTTGAGAGATAAGAAATTAATAAACTATGAAGTTACCATTGCCATAGTGAGTAATCCAAACTTCTATAGACTTTAAGGATAGTTCTGAACTCGGACATATCTGAATCTGCCTTAGAAAAGTAAGTTTGGTAACTGCAAATTGCACAATGACTTTGCTTAGAGGGATGGAATGAAGACTTTGAGGGCAAGAACACACTTCTGCTGCACGTTCCAGGAGACTTCAGTTGTGCCCCAGCATGAATGATAAAACAGATGCGGTGGAGTTTCTATCATCAAGGAAAGACAGCACCATTAGACTTTTGTCCAACACTGCAACTTAAGTGACACTAACTATTAGACAAATGCACTTCTCATCTATAAGCCATAATTTTAACACTGGTGATATTTCATCCATAGCATCTTTTGTTGAAATGCTATCAACATATAGCTTACTAAAATACCTTAAATTAGTTAAATATTACCTGAAAAACTGGATAACATGATTAAAGACATGAAAAAAGCAAACTTTTCCCTTACAATCAAATGATGAAACTACACAACATTTCAGATCATATTTTCCATTAATACAGCATTTTACTTTTTGGGACAGCAATGCCAAAAGTGTCTGCATGTGTATGTGTGTGTGTGTGCATAAAAAAGTACTACAAAGAGTTCAAGAGCTTTTTCACACTAAGGATACAGAATTGTTGAATGACAGAGTCAGTGACTGCCACAGCCAGCAGGGATGTTTGACAATGTGTGATGTGACATATGAAGTAACACAAAATCAATGACTTCTGTGTGCTTGGGAGTTTTGTTTTGTTTTTCAATTTTTTATTAGACTATCATCAGCCTCTATTTATTTATTTTTCCTACCAAAAGTGAAGTTGACAATAAACTCATTAAACAGAGCCACTCAGTACACAGAAGGGAATCAGTATAAAATTCATAGCACCAGATTGAAAATATTGTGGCAAAATGCAGTGGCAGTGGCAGCATTTTTAGAATGCATGTGAAGGATAGCTCATTAGTAATGCCCCAGGACTGATTGCCCAGATTTGCTTATGATCTATTAGAGACAGCAATAGCCAGAGGTGGAGAAACCCAGAGAAACAAAAATGTCTCTGCAAAATCAATGGATGTAATTCATGGTGTACTGAAGGTTACAGTAGAGAGTCTTTAATGTATAAGGTATTCACCACCTGTTGATAATTCTCACCTTTGCAGAGTGGAATACACACACACACACACACACACACACGTATATTCTATATTTATTGCTTTTAAAAATTTCCTGATTTCATAAAATATTTTATAATTTTTGTCAGTAGAACTTTATTTTTATTTGTTTCTTTTTTTTTTTTTTCAGACAGAGTTAGACAGTGAGAGAGAGAGAGACAGAGAGAAAGGTCTTCCTTTTTTCCGTTGGTTCACCCCTCCAGTGGCCGCTAGGGCCGACACGCACTGAGCTGATCCGAAGGCAGGAGCCAGGTGCTTCTCCTGACCTCCCATGGGATGCAGGGCCCAAGCACTTGGGCTATCCTCCACTACACTCCCGGGCCACAGCAGAGAGCTGGACTGGAAGAAGAGCAACCGGGACAGAATCTGGCGCCTCAACCAGAACTAGAACCTGGGGTGCTGGCGCCGCAGGCAGAGGATTAGCCAAGTGAGCTGCGGCACCGGCCTGTTTCTTTTTGTTTTAAAAATACAAAAAGCAGAAGGGAGTAGAGATCAAAAGAATGAGATCTGGAGACTGACTCTTTAAATAGAAGTTCATGAAAAGATACTTGGTAGAGTTTTGTTCAGATGTGCGATGATGAAAATCTGCGAATTATCATGATAGTTATACTGAATATCATTGGGTAGCTTTCTGGTTCTGATATTTATAAATTGATTATTTTGGATACAATGTATTCTTTTTTGGGATTTAATTCAGTTTAAGCTTAAAGATAACTTTAAATAGAAGCTCCCTTGTGTATTATTATGCTGAAATACTATTGACACATGAAAATAAAAAAAAAAAATGAAACTTGTCTCCACAGGGGTTTTATTGACAGAATCCATTGTGCCAATTTCCTGTTCAAGGACATCACTCTGTGCCATATATGTAAGATGGGTGGCCAAGGCAACAGGCACTGTTATGTGCTTACCTACTTAATGTCAAAATCAAATGCTGCAAAATGTAAAGAGCTTTTTTCCCTTATAATTCTTTCAATCTTTCTATGAATAAGTGTTACTGGGCAGCAAATATTTATGGCAAGACTAGAGCCAGCTTGAGTGATTTAGTTTTGCTCTTGCTTTTTTCTCATAAAAGGCTTTAAGTATCAGAGGGAGTGGAAAATGAACAGAATCAACAAAGTACCAAAATGTTCTCTATAATAGCATGCTAGTAATAATTATATGGCCTATCAAATCGATTTAATTTCCACAACATTCTGTTCATGTTGTGTAAATTATTTGGGCAATTCTCAAAGTAGCATAAATCATTAGTTTTTTAAAGCAAAACATAATTTGCATTTTACCTATTTGTGTTTTTATGAGAGTGTGATGGATCTTTAAATCTTTCAAAATACTGATAGGTTATTTTAAGTATTTGTATTCACAAACTTCCTGTGCAATAGCTGTATTTGAAAAATGACACATGTGCAACCACTCATGGTCAATTGTATCACCATGAGAAAGATCTGTGGCAAAGAGCCTATGTGGTCCATTTTATAGCATTATCATTTGAATGTCTGAACCATAGAGAACTCTGGGGAATAATTTAATTTCCATACTTTATGTGAAGTGACCATTAAAAAAGATTATGTTGTTTGTGGACCAGTTACTAAGACTAGGGCTATAACTCTTTGTAATTCTGAGTTTTAAGTGAGTCATAATTTAAAATTCATGAATTTTAAGTTTCTTCTAGTATTAAATGTATGTTATACATAATATTAATAGCATTAAGGATAGGACTTAATAGAAAATAAAACTATGAGTATATTCTGTAACTCTTATTATACCTATGCTTTCCTTTTTCACTTTTAGCAGTCTCTATTGCAAGTTTGGGCTGTAGTGTGTTCATTCTCAGAGGTAATAACTATATTAAGAAAGTCTATAGAACATTTTCCAAACATTAACTCTTTTGAGCTCTTTAATCAGTTTTTATTGCAGTCTGTGTTACAAGGAAGTCTGTTGGAAAAAATTAAACGTTTCGGGGCCTGCACTGTTGCATAGCAGTTAAAGCTGCCACCTGCACTGCCCGCATCCCGTATGGGGGCTTCTTTGAATGCCAGCTGCTATACTTCCAATCCAGATCTCTGCTATGGCCTGGGAAAGCAGTAAAAGATGGCCCAAGTGCTTGGGCCCCTGCATCTGTGTGGGAGATCCAGAAGAAGCTCCTGGCTCCTGGCTTTGGATCTGCTCAGCTCTGGCCATTGCGGCCTTTAGAAAACCAGTGGATGGAAGACCTTTCTGTCTCTGTCTGTCTGTGTCTCTCTCTGTCTCTGCCTGTCTGTTAATGTCCCTTTCAAGTTAAAAAAAAAAAAAAATTAAAGGAACATTTCTAGTAATTTAAAAGAAAGCCAGGAGGTTGAGATGGTGGCTGGAAATAAAGCAAAAAATGATGAGACTAAGCAACTGAATTTGAAAAGCAGAGGATACTTCAAAGAACTGATGAACAAAGAAATTTATAAGACAGGTTGAGGAGGGCAACTGGTGCAGTGAGGGGGTCACTGACTAAGACCCCACTATCCCATATCTGAGGAGCTGATTCAAGTCCTGGCTACTCAATTCCAATTCAGCTTCCTGCTGATTCATATTCTAAGAGGCAGCAGGTGATGGTTCAAGTAGATGGATCTTGAACAGCCATAAGGGACACCTGGATCGATTTCTGGACTCCTGGATTCAGCCTGGTCTAGGCCTGGTTGTTGTGGCATTTGGGTAATAAACCAGTAAATTGAAGATCACTCTTTTGTCTACCTATCTTTCTGTCTATTTGATTAAAAATGAATATAACTAAATAAAAATGTTTAATGTAGATAAATTAGGGGGCAGAAGTTAGAAAAAGTTAAGATACTGCTTGAGAGACCTGCATCCTATAATCAGAGTGCCTAGGTTTGAGGATCAGTTCTATTCTCAGCTTTAAAATTCTGCTATTGCATACACTGGGAAACAACAGATGATGGCTCAAGTAGTTTGGGACTCACAACCTCTGTGGGAGATCCAAATTGTGCTCCAGAACCTTGGCTTTGGCCTGCCCGAGACCTCATTATTGTCAGAATTTGGGGAGTGAATTTGACAGACAGAAATTCTCTCTCTCTTTCTCTGAATCTTTCTACCTTTTAAATAAAATAAGTTTTTAAAAGATGTTTGTTTGCATGCAAAAAATTGATACTCACACATACTTTTTTTTAAAAAAAATAGATATTTTTCATGAATTTTTTAAAATATCCTGGTATTATGCTGATGACATTATGTATAGAGAGTTCTCTTTTCCACATCGTCTTGAATGAAATGGCTGTACTGAGGACCAGGTTACTGTGCTTCCAAATTCCTTAAACAGAACTTAATACAATTTTTTTTAATCTATTGGTCATATAAAGGCAAAGAACAGGAATACTGTGTTTAATATTTGTTCATACATGGGAATGTATCAAAAGATGCAGAAAATGACAGTGGTAAATTAGTTTCTATTTAATTTTTGTAGCTCACTGTAGTATCTTCCTAAATATTCTTTCTATTGAATTTTGTATATTGGCTATTAATAGTCTGGACCTCATGCTTATTTTGGGGAGACATCAATATGTTTTCATTTAGTGACTTTAGTTTTAAATATTCAATTCTAGATGTTATCATTTTGTTATGGACATATGATTATTTCCAGGGGCCTTTATTTATGTGTATTACATATTTATTTCCTAAAAAGAAATGTAAAAAATTTCAGTAATTATAATTTAGAATGACCCCAGGAATAATGAGCTAATTCTCTGAAAGAGTATTGTTTCAAGGAGAAGACAATCTTGTCACAGATAAAAGCAATTTTTTTTATTTGACAAGTAGAGTCATAAACAGTGAGAGAGAGAGAGACAGAGAAAGGTCCTCCTTCCATTGGTTCACCCCCCAAATGGCTGCTACGGCCGACGCACCGATCCAAATCAGGAACCAGGTGCTTCCTCCTGGTCTCCCATGCAGGTGCAGGGCCCAAGCACTTGGGCCATCCTCCACTGCCTTCCTGGGTCACAGCAGAGAGCTGGACTGGAAGAGGAGCAACAAGGACTAGAACCCAGGCGCTGCAGGCGGAGAATTAACTAAGTGAGCCATGGCGCCAGCCCTGATAAAAGCAATTTTTAATTAATGAGCAGGAAAATCACAAATACATCAAGTAAAATTATGAAACAAACCCCAGTTTAAAAACATAAACATTGTTGGTATCAACAACAATGGAAGTCTCCCAAGACACAACTTTTATACAAACCCAAAAGAAAGAGATCATAGCAGAATCTTCCTTTCAGAAATGTGTTTCTCCTATTTAGTACATAATACTGATTTTATGTTTACTGCTTACTAGCATGCTCAGCTAAACACACTGAGCAGCCGTGAGCATTTCTCATGTTATTTTATGACTATTCTTTAATATAGGAGTTCCACCAGTGCCATCTACATTTTCTTTATCTACTTGCCCATTTGTGCTGTTCTCCATTTATTCAGGAAATGCAAGAGGCAGACGAAACCGTAAAACATTGTTCAAGGGATGTAACTAATGAATAAAAGGGCTCATTGCAAATGTGAGCAGAGTTATTGTTTTCTGCAAGATTCATAAATGTAAATACTTGAAAAGGAAATTGAAACTGTAGCTGCTAAGTGAAGCATGTTCCTGGAGGTTTGTTTTGTAATGCTATTCTGAAGTATCTCCTTATCAATCAGGATACCAGCCTTGTTGATATTCCTTGGAGGTTACACTTCATGCAAAACATCTGCTTGGGGTTTGGGAAGAGGGGGGAGCCGGTAATAATCTGTGTTTCTGAAGGAGAATTCTAAAATGGATTCCCGTGATAAAAGCATTGAGCCACTTGAGAACACTACTCGACTCAACATGCTTCTGAAAGTATTTTCAACAAGTCTGAAATTTAAAGGGAATTGAGTGAGATACTGGTAAAACAGAGTTGAGGAAATTGGTAAGTGTTTAGGGTGGCATTAATGATTGCACTGTGAAAGTTCAGTGCCCTGGCAATGAAGAATCTGAATTGGCAAGTCTTTCCAGATGCCTCACCTTGAACAAATGTGTTTCTTGATCATAGAAGGTAGAATACATAGTTCATGTGAATGATTTGGTGGTTAAAATGATAGTGTATGTAAAACATTTTACTCACTACTATTTTTATATTTGATATAATCAATGTAATGAGAGCAGAATTTGTTCCAGAATTTAGAACTGAAAATTAAATTAATTGATAATTGGATGAAGTATGATAATATAATTTAAAAATGGAGCAGATTGATAATGAAAACATATCTTTTTTGCTACGTCTCAGCCCATGTTTACTTGATAGAATATAGCAGGGAGGATCAGTTTGGTACTGTGGATGTCTTTTGCCTCCTGTCCCCAGCGTGTGCAAGGTGTTGCTAAATTGAGTATGCATCCTGAGATCATATCACTGTTTGTTGCACATAGATCTTCCATATTGGAAGTGTCTGTCTTCCAGAAAAACATCAGCTTCAAAACTTTGGTGTTAACTTCTTTTCAACTGCTAATGCCATTGATTTCAAAAGGTAAATTTTATAAAAAAAACTTCTTGGTATCTTTGGATTTCTATTTTAGAGTCATCTGTGTATGTTTTTGATAAACTGTGTGACAATAAATGCTAGTTTATCCTATGTGAAAGGCAGAATAGAAAAGCATGCTACAATCTCTGATTAGATTAAATCCTTTGATTAGAAACGAATGTGCTAGCTCATTTAAAAGCCCCAATACAATTTAGTTTATACATTTGAAATTAACATTTGTCTCTAATCCCGTTGATCTCCCAACCTTGTTTGTACTAAACATGGACCTATCTTCAAGTTAATGCATAAATTTATACTCTATGGACTTAAACTTCACATGCTTCAAAAGCTAAAACTAATTGTAAAAATGACGCCGCAGCTCAGTAGGCTAATCCTCCTCCTTGCGGCGCTGGCACACCGGGTTCTAGTCCGGGTCGGGGCGCCGGATTCTGTCCCGGTTGCCCCCCTTCCAGGCCAGCTCTCTGCTGTGGCCCGGGAGTGCAGTGGAGGATGGCCCAAGTGCTTGGGCCCTGCACCCCATGGGAGACCTGGCTCCTGCCATCGGATCAGTGAGGTGCACCGGCCGCAGCGCGCCAGCCGCGGCGGCCATTGGAGGGTGAACCAACGGCAAAGGAAGACCTTTCTCTCTGTCTCTCTCTCTCACTGTCCACTCTGCCTGTCAAAATAAAAAAAATAAATAAATAAATAAAAATTAAAAATGACAAGACACACATCAAAAATTCATTTTATAGTTGCTATCTGGATAGCATTTCATACCCGGGCCTCCTAAGTAGGTGGGTGGTGTTGGGTTAAGGAAGCTATGCCTGCTGCCCCCAGGGAACCTGGAATATGGAGCCATAGAGGGTGATGAAACTCAAGTACTCCACTGTGAGACGTAAGATTGTTAACTGGTGGCTTAACATCTAGGCTCAGCTACCACCTAGCCTCTTTTCTAAGATTCACAATTGTTCAATAAGAGTTCAATAAAACCGTTTTGGTTGAGTTATATATGGAGTTTTGTATTTAAATATTCTTAGATATTAAAATATATTTATTTATTATAAGAGCAGAGTTTTGCAAGTGGAATTAATTTTCTCATCAAGTCCTAGGAAGAGTAATAACCTGTATTTATAAAGGAAGACCGTATTTTCCACTGCTCATTTTCCTTAGAGGGTATAGAATGTTTTACTTTGTAAACAAGCAATTATATCTTGATATAAGTATACAAGAAGTTTACTAAAAGATTTGGTTGTTTTGACTAAGTGATGTGTGGCAGGAAAATTGCTGATTGTAAATTTCATACAGATGTTACATACAATGATTCAGTAAAACTGAGTTCTTATTATTGGATAAAGGGTGTACTTCTCCTTTGATGTTTGTTACCCAGTTGTCAAAAATGCAATCCAGTGGAACAATTGAAAGAAAAATAGTAAATCCCATTTATTTTACTAGTAAACATCAAACATTTTATAGCACAGAGGAAATAAGAATTTCAATTATTTTTGTAAGATATATTTTATATATAAGAATTGGCAGTGAGAGAGAGAGAGAGAAAGAGAGAGAGATCTTACATCCACTGGTTCACTCCCCAAATAGCTGCAAAGGTTGGCCAGGTTGGGCCAGGCCAAAGCTAGGAGCCAGGAATTTCATCTGGGTTGCCCACATGGGTGGCAGGGGCCCAAATACTTCGGTCATCTTCTACTGCTTTCCAGGTGCATTTGCAGGGAGTTGGATTGCGTGTGCAGCAGCCAGGTTTTGAATCCACCCTCATACGGGATCTGGCAGTGCAGCTGGTAGCTAAAACACTTGTGCCACATGTTGTGCCCATGAATCCAATTCTGCACTATCACTTTGTTGTAGCATGTCAGGATATGTGTAATTCAGCAGGTTAAGATGCCAAAGTTGCTTTTTTGACCTGTGCTATTTATTCTTAATAGCGGTAACAAAAAGGGTTTTTATTTTTTTATGAAATTTGTAAATCTTTTCTTGCATACTGCTGAAATTTGTTCTTTCACTAGCAGAAACAGGCTAGTGCTGATATGGCAATTTGGGATATGTTCATTATACATTAATTTTTGTAACTATGTTTCTACAGCAAGAGTCCAGATCTTACTGATAATAGTTTGTAGTGTGAATGTAGGTTTGATAATCCTCATTTTTCTAGCTGATAGCAGAATATTCAAAACTACCTTAAACAGGTTGAATTATTCCCTCTAAATGAGATATTCAGAAGTTCTAACCTCCAGTACTTGAGAATGGTTTCTTCCTTTGGAAATAAGTTTATTGAAGATGTCATTGATTAATATGAGATAATATTTAAGTAGGTTGGGCCACTAATATAATATTCCTGGTGTTTTCGCAAGAAGAAAGCTATGTGAAGACACACACATAGAAAAGACAGCATATGAATATGGACAGGTGCAATTACAAGCCAAGGAAATCCAAGGATTGTGAGCAACACACAAGAAGTAAGGAAAAGGCCAGGAGGGCCTCCCCTGCTGCCCTTGCTTGGGGGTGGGGCATAGTATTGCAGGTACACTGATCTCAGATTTGTGTATAACAATACATTTCAGTGATTTTTACATCATCCATATTGTGCCATAGCAATTTGTTGCTTAATGGAGATACTTTCCGAGAACTGTGTTGTTTGGCAATTTCACCATTGGTATGAATACCACAGAGTGTATTTCTACAAACCTAGGTGGGATAGACTACCACACATCTAGGCTGTATGTTCTTGCTCCTAGACTGCAAACATGTACAGCATGTTAACTGTGTTGAGTGCTAGGTCACTCCCCAGGTGGCTGTAACAGCCAAAAGAGGGAGGGCTGAAGCCAGCAGCCAGGAGCTTCATCTGAGTCTCCCACCTGTGTGGCAGGGGCCCTAACACATGGGCCATCTTTCCCTGTTTCCCCCCACCATTAGAAGGGAGCTGGATGGAGAGTGGAGCAGCCAGGACATGAACCAGCGCTCAGATGCAAAGGCAGTGGTTTTATCAGTTTACCACAAAGCTGGCCCCCAAGGGATTTTTTTAAGCTATTCACTTATTTATTTGAGACACAAACACACACACACACACACATACACACCATGCACACTCATATGCTGGGTAACCCCTGAAACAGTAAGAATGAATGGGGCTGAGTCAGAGCCAAAGCAAGGAGGTAGGAAAGCAATCTAGGTCCCCTATGTGGATGGCAGGAGCCCAAGTTTTTTTTTTGTTTTTTTTTTGTTGTTGTTTTTTTTTTTTTTTTTTAAGATTTATTTATTTGAAAGTCAGTTACACAGAGAGAGAAGGAGAGGCAGAGAGAGAGAGAGAGAGAGGTGTCTCCTTCCTCTGGTTTACTCCCCAATTGGCTGTAATGGCCGAAACTGGGTCGATCTGAGGCCAGGAGCTTCTTCCAGGTCTCCCATACAGGTGCAAGGGTCCAAGGACTTGGGCAATCTTCTACTTCTTTCCCAGACCATAACAGAGTGCTGGTTTGGAAGTAGAGCAGCCTGGACTCGAACCGGTGTCCATATGGGATACTGGTGCCTCAGGCTGAAGCTTTACCCACTACATCACAGTGCTGGCCCCTGGAGCCCAAGTTTTTAAGTCATCACTTACTTCCTGCCTGAGTCTGCACTGAGAGGATCCCGGTGTCAGGAGTTGGAGCCCAGAACTGAACTCAGGAATTGTTGGGTTTGGAATAACTTGGGGGTTCTGGCCTTTTTACCCCTGAGAAAAGACACAGAAAAAGGGGACAGAGGCAACCTCCAGAGACGGGTTGCTTTATTGAAACAAAGAGGTCCTCAATGAGGAGGTTGGAGGTGAAGTCATCCAGCGGTCTTTCTGAAGGTCTGTGAGGAAGGCGTGGAGCTGAGGCAGCATAAAGGCCATTGGGCCAAAGGTGACTGTGAGACAAGCCCTGCTCAATAATGGGAGGTAATTTAGTTTGAGCGACGTGAGACCGGTGGTGGTGGCCATATATCGAGTGGATTGACATAGGAAGGGGGCGTTATGGGAAAGCCACGTTTAGCCTGAACAGGTGGACCCAGATGGGGCCATTATCTTGTTAACCACTAGGGAATAAGGAGGATGATCTTGTGCAGCCCCTCCCACTTTGGTATTAGAGGGGAGTGGGATGGGCCTGAGAAGTAGACCATGTCTCCTACAGCCAAAGCCGGCTTAGGAGCTTCAGGAGTAGGGGCTGGCAGGGCCTGGTTAGTGTGTTGCCATAGAAACGATCTGATAGCTGAAAGGAGGGGAAAGCGCAAGTTGGAGGAAGGGGCGATTTCTCTGGTGACCCCAACACTGGAGTAAAGGAGCATGTGTGGGAAGGAGGGCTGTGTCAAGAAGAGTGTTAAACTGAGAGACCTTGACGACAGGAGTGTCCTTCTGAGTAAGAGAGCCACATTCTCTCCAGATTAGGGTTTTAGAATGAAGAATATTATAGGTTATTTAGAGTCAGAGGATGTTTACTGTGGGAGCTCGGGGGTGCAACAAGCTCTGCCTGTTGGGAAGTAGTTTTGGGTGGCAGTGGTTGTGCTTCTAATAGGGTGTGTTCAGAGGGATTAGAGAGGATTCCTTGTATGACTGCACATCCTGTCTTTTGGGAGCTGCTAGCGAGGAACCCATGGGGGATGTGGGGGTCTTGGAGAGGCTCAGCACTGATATAGGGAAAGGGGTTAGGGTGAGATCTAAGACCTCGCAGCCAAAGCGTGTTATGACTTGTGGACCTTGGGTATGAAGAGGGAGAAGTGTTGCAGCGTTTAGGGTGGAGCGTGTATCATGTATCAGAATGCCAATGGGAATCCAGCTAGTGTGCTTGCAGTCCAGCTTCTGGCTAATGCAGCTGGGAAGGTAGCGGATGATGGCAAAGTACATTGATCCCGTCTACTCAAGTGGGAGATTGAAATGGAGTTCCTGGCTCCTGGCTTTTGCCCAGCCCTGGATGTTGTAGATCTTTACACAATGAAACAATGGATGGAAGCTTTCTCTCTCGTTGTCTCTCCCTCTCCCTGTCTCTTCCACTCTCTTGTAACTCTGCCTTTCAAATAAATAAGTCTTTAAACAAAAATCTTAAAATAAAATAATTCAAATAAAAACATATTACAATTCTGAAAGTCCGTAGAACGTAAGATAAAATTTAAAATTTTGATATTAAAGCAAGCATAAATCTCTTTGTTTTAATATTTATTAAAATTTATTTTTATTTCCATTTTTTATGCCCAGGAACTTTACAGAGCATACCCTTTAACTAGAACAGTCTTTAAGTTATAGATTTTGTCTCTGCCATTTATAAGATGTAAACATCTTTATAAAATGGAATATATCTCCAGCGGTTTATAATCCAGGGCTGTGATTTCAGGCTGGGCTACAAACCAAGCCACTAAAACAGATGGTTGTCTGTCTTATTCTTACTGATGTTCAGAGGAACACTCCCTTGGTAGTGAATTTTTATGTTTAAACAACCCTTAATGTCAATAAGTTGTTTCTTACATCTAACCTGGATCTTCCTTTTTCAAACAGAAGTTTCACATGCTTTTGTTTTATTCTCAGTGGACCAAGAGAACAGATGGTCAGTATCTTTCTTTGAAAAACTGTTTATACACTGGAAAACAGTTGCTAACAAGGCCCTTGACTTGATCTTAAATTTAATTGTTTCAATTCAACAAATGAAAAAGACGGACATTATCTTAAGTTTGTGTAGTCTAATACCCAAATGTATGGCAAGGAATTTTATTCTGTATTGTATTCATATACATTTAGATGCCAGCAAATATGCTAGTAATGCCTGATAATTGATACCTTTTGAAGATTTATAAACATTTCCATAGTAACTCATTGAAACTCGGCAACAAGATAAGTCTGTTTAAATTTACTTATCTCAAATTTTTGCTTCTACCAGTCTCTTACTGTAAAAAAAAAAAAAAAAAGCCTAGTTAATACTCACAGAATACTTTGTGCATAATGACATTGTATGTAATGACATTCTGAATTTTATTTTCTTAAAGATTTATTTGATTATTTATTTAAAAGCCAGAGTTACAGAGAGAGGAAAAGAAGGAGAGAAAGAGGGGGGGAGTGAGAAAGAGAGAGAGATCAGTCTTCCCGCTGCTGGTTCACTCCCTAAATAGGTGCAATAACCAGGGATGGGTCAAGCTGAAAGCAGGAGCCAGGAGCTTCATCAGCATCTCCCACGTGGATGCAGCGACCCAACTATTTGGTCATCCTCCACTACTTTCCTTGACTTTTCTATAATTTTACTGCTTTAGAGATTAAGAAAGTTTAGTAACTCAAAACAATGGCAATTACATAGGTTTGTAAATATAAATTTTTACATAACTGAGAGATGTAATGTTTTATGGATAATTAACATCCTAGAAAATAGCTGGAAAATCTCAATATAGCTAGGAAATCTCAACAAATATAGGAAAATAATATTCCTTAATCTGCAGAAAACTGCCACCACACAGAAAGTGAAATATCTGAAACTCAATAAAAATGGTAAGGCATAAAACAGATAATGTGTTTTCAAAAACAAAAACTCAAAAAAAAAAAAAAAACACCAAAAGTAATCATAGGAGATAAAGCTAATGAGATTATCATATTTTGACTTAAATAATGTGGTTAAAATAAATCAGAAACTGGCCGGTGCTGCGGCTCACTAGGCTAATCTTCCACCTAGCGGCGCCGGCACACTGGGTTCTAGTCCCGGTCGGGGCGCCGGATTCTGTCCCAGTTGCCCCTCTTCCTGGCCAGCTCTCTGCTGTTGCCAGGGAGTGCAGTGGAGGATGGCCCAACTGCTTGGGCCCTGCACCCACATGGGAGACCAGGAGAAGCACCTGGCTCCTGCCTTCGGATCAGTGCGGTGCGTCAGCCGCAGCGCCCCAGCCGTGGCGACCATTGGAGGGTGAACCAACGGCAAAGGAAGACCTTTCTCTCTGTCTCTCTCACTAACTCTGCCTGTCAAAAAAATAAATAAATAAATAAAATAAATCAGACATTTAAAAAAAAAATCATCTATTATTTTTCACTTTATGTTTCTGTGTGGGAACAAACTGTTGAAATCCTTACTTAAGGTATACTAAGCTGATCTTCTGTATACTAAGATAATCGAAAATGAATCTTGATGTGAATGGAAGGGGAGAGGGAGTGGGAAAGGGGAGGGTGGTGGGTGGGAGGGACGGTATGGGGGGGAAAG
Source organism: Oryctolagus cuniculus (assembly GCF_051225735.1). Taxonomy (NCBI): domain Eukaryota; kingdom Metazoa; phylum Chordata; class Mammalia; order Lagomorpha; family Leporidae; genus Oryctolagus; species Oryctolagus cuniculus. The sequence continues at coordinate 59,808,858 of NC_142874.1, read as the reverse complement.
CCATTGTAACCCATGAGACGTACTTTGGAAATTTATATTCATTAAATAAAAGATTAAAAAAAAAAAAAAAGAAAAAAAAAAAGAAAAAAAAAATAAATCAGAAACTAAGAAATGAGATGAAAAATTTCTGGTAAGTAACATATCTGCTAAGATGAACCCAGTATGTAGGAGTACAGAAGTGAAAAGTAAATCTGTAATTAAGAATTTAATGGGAGTGTTTAATCTGTTTTTAAACCATGCCAGAGAGAAAATTAGCAAATTATGTGATGTAAAAGGAAAATATCTACACTGAAGACTGAAATGATGACATGATAGGAAAGTAAGGTAAACGACTAAGGACTAGAAGATATTTAAAACTTAGAATATTCGTGCACTCAGAGTAGCCAAGAGGACCAATGAAGTCTAAGCAGAGGTAAACTTGAGGAGATAAATAAGAAATTTCAAAACAAATTAAAAGCATTGTTATTATTTCAAGAAACAATATGAAGTAGAACAGCATTAAATTTCTTTTTTTTTAACTTTTATTTAATGAATATAAATTTCCAAAGTACAGCTTATGAATTACAAAGGCTTCCCCCCATAACTTCCCTCCCACCTGCAACCCTCACCTTTCCCACTCCCTCTCCCCTTCCATTCACATCAAGATTCATTTTCGATTCTCTTTATATACAGAAGATCAGTTTACCATATATTAAGTAAAGATTTCAACAGTTTGCACCCCCATAGAAACACAAAGTGAAAAATACTGTTTGATTACTAGTTATAGCATTAAATCACAATGTACAGCACATTAAGGACAGAGATCCTACATGAGGAGTAAGTGCACAGTGACTCCTCTTGTTGACTTAACAAATTGACACTCTTGTTCATGGCATCAGTAATCATCCTAGGCTCTTGTCATGAGTTGCCAAAGCATTAAATTCAAACACACACTCATCAACACACCCACATCATTAGATATTTTTAAAGACCCAAAAGAAAAAAAAAAAAAAAAGAAAAAATCTTAAAAACAACCAGAACATAGGGCCGGCGCCGTGGCTCACTATGCTAATCCTCCGCCTGCAGCGCCAGCACCCTGGGTTCTAGTCCCACTTGGGGCGCCGGATTCTGTCCCTGTTGCTCCTCTTCCAGGCCAGCTCTCTGCTGTGGCCTGGGAGTGCAGTGGAAGATGGCCCAGGTCCTTGGGCCCTGCACCCACTGGCTTCGGATTGACGCAGCGTGCAGGCCGCAGCACAAAGGCCGTAGCGGCCATTGGGGGGTGAACCAATGGAATAAGGAAGACCTTTCTTTCTTTGTGTGTCTCTCTCTCACTGTCTATCTCTGCCTGTTAAAAAAAAAAGAACATAAAGGACACATTCTGTTTAAAGGAATAACAATAATGATAACAGCTATCCTGTCAATAAAAATAAGGTAATATAGCATAAAATGATATATTATGTTTAAAGTGCTTAAAGAAAAAAACAAATCTAGGAGAAATAATATCCAGTCAAATAGATTTCAAAAATGAGTACTTTTTAGGCAAAATATAATACTGAGTGTGTATTCTATTGCTGTTAAAAACTGTTCTTCCAGCAAATGATCTCACTTAGAAAACTTACCATACAGAAAGTATTTATGACAAAAGTTAAAAATAATAGAAAAATGGAGAAATAAAATATAAAATTTTAATAAATCAGCAGATTGTTGTAATCCACTGGATAACTATATAAAATCATAAGATAATGTTTAATCAACAAGTCAATAGTGATGAATAAAAAATTTCTAAATAATTAGATATTTAAATTAATAATTTTATAAAAATAATTAATCCAAAGGAAGGCCAGAAAAGAAAAAACATGTCTCAATATTATACTGTTTGTTAAATATGTGATTAGTATCAATGCACAAATTAGATAACATATTACCAAGTTGGGGGTTTTATAGATATGAGTATAATTACATGGATTAAATATAATGATAAAGATTTCGTTAGAACAACATATCAATTTATTTAGTGTAATATTTGCACAATTTTATGGAATACAGTGCAATATTACACACAAATTCACAGCATAAAGCGATCAAACCACACTACTAGCCTTTCCTTTTCTTTGTGTTTGGAGCTAACCGCTTATTTATTCCAATTTTCTAGACATTGTATATTACATTTTTAGATTACAATCACATTATTGTAAACTGTAGTCATATCATCTACTGTGGAAGACTGGAACCTTTTACTTCAACCTAGGCTGGTTCCGTACCTTGGCTCTTGTGACTACTGCTAAAGTAAATATGAGTGTGCAGGTGTCTCTTTCTGTTGCATACACTCGTCAGCTAAAATAGAGTATTACGAAAACCAGTGACAGTCACACATGAATTTTATTGAAAATGAGAAGCAAATGAGAGATGAAGGAGAGGCAAGGTAACCGATCAGGACCGGAGTGCGGCCCCCAACAGCAAGTTGCACAGCTTTTTATAGTATTCTGTCTACTAGGGCTCACAATTTCAAACCAGACCCCTGGTATGCCATGAACAATAAAAAGGAAAACCAGAATATGGTTGTAAGTTAACAGTAACAAACCCAATAACAGAGCTAAGATATGGTGTAAGATAACAGTGAAGAACACATTTCAGTCAACCTAGTTCCTGGGAATTTGGGCCCACATAGTTTTCAAGATGCACCCTTAGCCATTAGTGAGCAAAGCTAATATGAACAGAAGCAAGAGATCTGCAACTAGCTTTTAGCCATGCTCACTATTTCGATTCTGATTCTACATTTCTATTTACATTTTTCATTTCCTTTGGATATATACAGAGAACTGAGATAGCTGGGACGGGTGATAGATCCTGTTTGTAAGTTTTCTGATTTATCTTTACATTTTCTCCATTATAACTGCACTTATTTCCACCATTGTCTAAGGGTTCCTTTTCCTGTCAGCATGTATAATTTTTATGTTTTTGGTAATCGCGAATCTAAGTGGAGAGAGATTATACCTCATTAGGATTCTGATTTGCATTGTCATGATGGTATTTGAGCATTTTTCATATATTTGTTGGTCATTTGTGTTTATTTTGAGCACTGTCTATTCAAAGTGGTTGTCCATTTCTTCTATTGTTTTGTTTTTTTGTTAAGTGTTTTGAGTTCCTTGTATGTTCTGCATATTAATTGCTTGTCAGAGGAGTAGTTTTCAAATATTTTCTGCATATGCTGATTCCAAAGCACAATTTGAATATGTGAATTGCAATATGAAAATGAAGAGCTTGGAAAATAAACACTGTTATTTGCATTCCACATTTTACAATGTTAATTAAACTAATATGAAATTATTTTGGACAATGAGTGATGAACAAAGTGAAAGGTAAATAATTTCAAATTTGTATGCAGTTAATAACATACTTTCAAACTATGAAAAACAAAGTTTAACAAAATTAAAGGACAAATAACAAAGCAAAAATTTGTCAGAAGTGCTTATCCCTTTCAGTAAATGCAGAAAGTGGCAGACAATTAATGTTGTAAATTGTATGGAATTTAAGGCATGCTTAAAGAAAAATTAATTGAACTTTTGCATGACTATTTTCCTGGGCAAGGATAATATTTCTATAACTAACCAACCATTGTGACATAAAATGTATATGAAACAAAATTGGAATCAGGAAAAATAACTAATATTCTGAAAATTTAAGTAACTTAAAAAAACCATCAACAACAAAAACAACCAATTCAGTTGAATCTGGGCTTCAATAGACAGTTCTCAAAAGAAGAAATACAAACTGACAACAAGTATATGAAAAAATGTTCAGCATAACTAGCCATCAGGGAAATGCAAATCAGAACCTCAGTGAGATCTCACCTCACCACTCTCAGACTGAATAAAATCCAAAAGGCACAGCATAACGAATGCTGCCACGGATGTGGACAAAGGAGTCAAAGTATGCATTATTGGTTGGAATGTAAATTAGTGCAATGACTGTGGAAAACAGTGTAGAGATTTCTTAAAAAACTGGAAATATGCCTGCCATGGGATCCACAATCCCACTTCTGGTGGTATATACCCAAAAGATTTGAACACAGTATATCAAGAGATAACTGTATCACCATGTTTATAGCAGTACTGTTCACAATAGCCAAAAGTTGGAATCAACCATGGTGTTCATCATCAGATGAACTGATAAAGAAAATGAGTTAGATATACACAATGAAATAGTATTCAGCTATGCAAAAGAATGAAGTTCTACCATTTGCAACAAAATGGACACAATTGGAGGACATCATGTTGAATGAAACAAGCCAGATCCAGAAAGACAAATATGACATGTTCTCCCTTATAATGGACACCTAAATTAAAAAATAAATAAATAAAAATGTCTGTGTGTATCAGTATTGTTGCAAATATAATTTTATAAAACTTTGTTTAAGTCTTTCTCAAACCAGTGTTTAGAATGTGAAGCCACCACCTGCAGGCCAGGGTTTTAACCCACTGCACCACAGTGCCAACCCCTTTTTTGCTTATTTAATTCATACATATTTGCATTTTTATGTTAGGCTACAGGAGATGAAAATTACAGAATACTTATATTTCCATTAACTTGTGAAAGAGTTGTTTCATAGCATGCAATGCTAAGAGCAGATGTAGAGCATGCTCACATGTGATCTCTTCATAGAATCAAAGACACAAATTTTTGCATTCTCATTATTCTGTCATCCATGATGTTGCCCTTATTATTTTTGTCAGTAGTAACGTTTTCAACTTTCTTAATTTTATTATTTGTCAATTTTTATTTTATTTTTTAATTTTTTTAAACTTTTATTTAATGAATATAAATTTCCAAAGTACAGCTTATTTTTTCTCAGAATTTTCAAATGCTTACGCTGCTTAAAGTATTTCAGTTCATAAACATTATAAACTTTATGGTTCCTTTTTCTTTACAGGTGAACTATTTCATTTTATGCAACATTTTCTTTTTTTAAATATTTATTTTATTTATTTGAAAGACAGAGTTACACAGAAAAGTAGAGACAGAGACAGGTCTTCCATCCACTGGTTCACTCTCCAGATGGCCACAACGGTTGGAGCTGTGCCGATCCAAAGCCAGAAGCCAGGACCTTCTGCTGAGTCTCCCACGTGGGTGCAGGAGCCCAAGCACTTGGGCCATTTTCCACTGCTTTCCCAGGCCATAACAGAGAGCTGGAATGGAAGAGGAACAGGCAGGACTAGAACCGGTGCCCACATGGGATGCCTGAGCTTCAGGCCAGGGTGTTAACCTGCTGTGCCACAGTGCTGGCTCCATGCAACATTTTCTGTAATAAATACAGAATATTTAAAGGTTCTACACCTAAATAATTAGAATTGTATATGATTTTTTCTTTCTCACATATCAAAATCTTGTATGTGTAAATATATACAGATAAAATTCATTGAGTTAGCATTTCATTCAATAGTAATTAAATAATTAAACCAGTGAACATTCTCATATTTGTCATACTTGATATTATCAGGCCTTTAAAAACTGTGGTCTTGGGGCCAGCACTGTGGCGCAGCGGGTTAAAACCCTGCCCTGAAGCGCCAGCATCCAATCTGAGCACTGGTTCTGGTCCTGGCTGCTCCTCTTCTGATCCAGCTCTCTGCTATGGCCTGGAATAGCAGTAGAAGATGGCCCAAGTCTTTGGGCCCCTGCACCTGTGTGGGAGACCTGGAAGAAGATCCTGGCTCCTGGCTTCGTATCTGCACAGTTGCGGCCATCTCGGGAGTGAACCATCAGATGGAAGACATCTCTCTCTGTCTCTACCTCTCTCTGTAACTGTCTTTCAAATAAATAAAATGAATCTTAAACAAACAAACAAACAAACAAATCCTGTGGCCTTTCCAGTAGAATGTGTAAAGACAAGAAGGGGGAAGGGGGCCACAGCTCTTACTCAAAAACTGGATCCTTTGCTTCCCTCCTCACATAAGGCTCCAAACGTAAGGAAGAGAGTGCAGAGTGGTGCCTCCTCACATGGGACAACAAAATGTAAGGAAGGGAGGAAGCAGGGTATGAATTTACAGCCAGGCCGAATTTATTCAGAGAAAATAAACTGCTGGCATGCACACTGATGGAACATTGCGGCAGGAGGCCCACACCCCAGCAGGCTGGGCTTTTCTATATCTTAGGAGGACCAGGGGTGGGAGTGGGGATAGGGAACAGCAGGCGGAGGCGAATTCCTCTACACTGGTCTTTCAAGTGGCCACCTGGCCTCAGAACCTGGGAAAGAATGTGGCAGTGAGCTGTAAAGACAATAGGGTGTGAGAAGGAGTTGAGATTCCGGGACAAGGAATACATTCCGATTTTTCCTCTATCTTTTGGGCAATGAGCATGAATGTCTGAGGCTTATGTCTTTGTTCCATCAGGATGGAAATGCCATATCCCAATGTTTTGTGTTACCTATCTCTGGTTCCCGTTGAGTTCAGTTTGATTTTGTGGGAGTACAAAAGACAATTTAAGTTTACTATTCAGTGACTTTTCTTTTTGTTTTGACTCTTTTAATTATGTCTGTCAGGATTCTAAGTGAAACATGGTGCACTCAAATGAGAAAACAGAGGAGTTAAGGAAGGGATATTATACAGGGATGTGTGTAGTGTTAAATTCAAACCAGGAAGTGCTGATGCACCCTGGGCTTTCAGTCTCATGTAGATGTTAATACCAGCACACCTGTAAAACAAAATAATGCCTAGAACATGTCAAGAGTTGCTATAAGAAATGTTTGTGTTGCAGAATCTTTGACTTGAGTTGGAGGATGTATTTAACACAAGGTGTAAAAGCAGGGATTACTCTGGAACCAGGAAAATACTTTTCTCTGCTCTAGTTGCACCTTCCAAACTTTCACTAATGATACCTGGCTTCCAGTCACAAATGTGAGTCTAGAGGGCACAAGCAACTCACACTGTGCATAAAGTCCAGGCTCCCAGGACACAGAGGATGGTGGAGAGGTGTGGAAAATGGACAGGAAGAAGTAAATGGCAAGTATCCTGCCATCTCCTGTTTCTGAAATTTTTTATCAGTCATTTTTGATTTTAAAATTCTTAAGGATAATAATTTCTTGTATGATATGTTTCAAATAAATTCCCTCTCTACATCTTAATCAAGACATAATAATGCTATATATAATTGGGTATCATATGACAATTCAATACATGTATGTACTGTGTAATTATAAAATTTTAATGTCCTTTTGGATGTAGCCAAAATTATTTTTGGCCACAAAATTGTAAGCTTCATAGATGGAAGAAATTTTTCATTATTAATTGCTTCATTCTTTGGATCTAGAAGAATTACTAGTACATGCTACTTCTTCAATAATTGTTAGATGAATGAACACATGAATATTTTGTTCTATGTTTTCTACTAATAATACATAATTTAAAAAATTTTTCTCTTTGATAACTAAGAATCTATTACAAAATTTTATATTTCGTGCCTTCATGAATACATTTGGAATTATTTATAGTATAATGTGAGGTAATGATCTAATTCTGTATATATACGTTTATACATGACAGACATGATAGACAAATAAATACTCACAATAAATCACAATTTACTGAATTGCAATGCCTCCTATATCATGCTGATCATATGCAAAACATGCTAACTATTCAATGTATTTATAGGTCTATATCTGGCCTTTTCTCTTTCTCAGTATCTATAGATTATATCAACATTGTAATTACACTTTTATAATAAGTTTCTATCTCTTGATGGATATGTTCTATTTCTATTTTTTTAAATTCTTAGTTCTTTCATGCAAATTTTAGATTCACTTTCTAAGTTTAATAAAAATTTTTGTTGATTTCTTTATGAATTTGACAGAGGAATTAAAAGTTAACTATATGAAAAACACCATCTTTACAATTTGGAATATTTGTGCCCAACTATAGAATATTTTTCTTCAATAGTACTATGAATTTCTGTATTAAGATCTTCCACAATTTGGCCAGCACCACGGATCACTTGGCTAATCCTCTGCCTGTGGTGCCGGCACACCGGGTTCTAGTCCCGGTCTGGGTGCTGGATTCTGTCCCGCTTGCTCTTCTTCCAGTCCAGCTCTCTGCTGTGGCCTGGGAGTGCAGTGGAGGATTGCCTAAGTGCTTGGGGGCCCTGCACCCCATGGGAGACCAGGAGGAAGCACCTGGCTCCTGGCTTTGGATTGGTACAGCGTGCCAGCCGCAGCAGCCATTTCAGGGGTGAACCAACGGAAAGAAGACCTTTCTCTCTGGTTCACTCACTGTCTATAACTCTGTCTGTGTCTGTCTCTCTCACTGTCTAACTCTGCCTGTCCAAAAAAAAAAAAAAAAAAAAAAAACTGATAAGAGGCTTCAAAAAAATTTTTAAAAAAATCTTCCACAATTTAAGTTCTATCTATTCTTACATACTTGCAGAAACTTTTACCAGCAATTTTTATCTGGAAATTCACAAACATCCTAATTTACATCAGGAAAAAATTCAAGGATCTGCATTGCTGTTCATGCTCTTCAATCTTTTTCTGGATGTCATTGAAATAAGGCAAAATCCAGATATAAATGTCAAACAGGTTTGAAGGGAGAGTTCAACATTTTGGGTGTGTCTACATAATATACTTATCTGTGCAGACATTTCAACAGAATCTGTCAATTAAAAGAAATGATAAACAAATTTAATGACCACTAAATAAAAAATTTATAAACAGAGACTGGCACTGTGGCACAGTGTGTTGAAGCACTGATCTGCAGCACTGGCATCCACTATGGTTTCCAGGTTGAGTCCTGGCTGCAACACTCCTGTTCCAGCTCTGCTGTGGCCTGGAAAAGCAGTGGAAGATGGCCCAAGTTCTTGGGCCCCTACACCTGTATGGGAAACCCAGAGGAGGCTGCTGGTTCCTGGCTTCAGATCGGCCCAGCTCTGGCTTTTGTGGCCATTCGGGGAGTGAACCAAGAGATGGAAGACCTTCCTCTCTCTCTCTCTCTCTCTCTCTCTCTCTCTCTGCTTCTTCCTTTTTGTAGCTCTGCCTTTCAAATGAATAAATGTCTTTAAAAATGTATAAAAAAATTAAAAGTGCTATATACAGCAGAAAACAAGCAATTAGAAAAGGGATAAGGAACAGAAAATAATTCACAATGTTTTACATTTTATACTTCAAAATGTAAAATAAACTATATAAACATGTGTACAATTTTTATTGATTTTTTTCCCTCATTAAGTGAGACATTTTGTTCTGCATATTCAAGTATTTTTTAAGCTCTGGAAATATCTGATAAATCTTTCTATTTTGGTGTTTTACATTCTTTCTCAGAATCATCCTTTTATGTTCAATCATCAGTTCTTAACATCATCCCTACTATCCTTCCCCTTACTATTTTATGAGTTGTCATTTCTACCTTCATTCTTGGATATAGTTTTCAGTATTCTACCATTATATTAATTCCATTTTTTTTCTGTCAAGTTATGTTCTGGTTACCTCCAATGTGGCTTTTAATGCTGGTTGTATATTATTTTATTTTATTACTTTATTTATTTAGTGGAAAGGAGTGCTATTTCCAATCATTTCTTCAAAAAAAAATGTTCTATAACATAAATACTACTCAGTCACCATAAACATATTAAGTAGCATGGTAGACCTAACTCTCTTAAGTATAATTTTCTTGTCAGTCTTTATCTAAGCCTTTAACCTCAAATTTCTTATTCATATGTTTTCCATTTTTTGTCATAAAATGATACCACACCATTATAAGCTATTGAATATTCTCTGGCACATGAACTCAATTTTCCTCTTAACTCTTTATTCTCTTAGTTTTCTATTTACTAATATCATTTATGAATGAGTTGCTAATCATAGAATAAGGGGCATTTAACCTTAGGGATTACTTATCATATAGGATGTCTGTGTTGCCATGAGCTCATCTCTTATCCATATTTGTGTGATGGAATAATTTTTCCAGATATCCACAAAAAAAAAAAAAACCGGTGATATGTAAAGTTTTCCTTTCCCAACATTTGGCAAATCTGCATTTTGTATAGCTTTTCTGATGTGAAGCAATGTCTAGTCTTAAGTCCTTTGGCTGTCTCAGTGAAAAATCTTTCACATATAGTACATAGAAATTGTGCCCACTTTAAATCATCCTGGCTTGCTTAAACACTTTTAATTCTTAAAAAGCACAATATATCCCTCTTTGTAATATAATCTTTGATGTGTCTTCAACTGAGCCAAATACTTATTTCTGGGAAATTCATTATTGCTCCTTAGAATCTTGTGGATCAATCGTTTTCATATTTTATAGTTAATAGCCTTTCAGAATCAAGTGGTAGATAGAATCAAGGGCCGGGGTTTGAGTAAATAAAGAAAAACAGAGGACCATTTCACTTAATTGCTGTCAGATGATATTGAGGACTGAATGTTTGCGTCCCAACAAAACTCATCTGTTAAAATCATACCCTAATGCTATGTATTACAAGGTGTAGCCTCGGGCAGGTGCTTACATCATAGGGCTGTTCACTCATGAATGGGACTAACACCCCTAATAAGAGACACCAAAGAGTCCTCTCACCCTTCTTCTGCCATGAGAGAACACAGGGAGAAGATGGCATTCTATGAAAGAGGAAATAGGCCCTCCCTAAACAGCAGATCTGTTGAAGCCTTGATCTTGGGTTTCCCAGTCTCCAGAATGATAAGAAATAAGCACCTGCTTGAGCTACCCAGTGAATGATATTTCTTGATATTGCCAATACAAATGACCTAGGATGGACAGCTCGCCTTACCCTTCACTGACAATAAATTGAGGCTTTCAGTTGTTCAGTTTTCAGTCCAATTCCTTTTAACATTAGCATTAGTGAAAATATTTCCCAGATACTTTGAATTGATTGGGTTACTAGATCTCTTCGAAGACTCTCTGTAGAAAATTTACATTTTTCTTTTAATTATATTTCCTTTATTAGGGTATTTTTTATATAAGGGCTGCCAGTGAGATGTCATGAGAAATTTACAATCTCTCATTGGGATTTGATATTTAAATGTTCATTATCAGCTAGAGCAAACTCTTTGGCATAAGGAGAAATTCTCTGAATGGATGTTTAGAATATTTCTCCCCTTGAACTCTCGCTTCTATTTGATTTTCAGATTAGGTACTGGTAAAGAGCAGTTGAAGTGAATACCCACTCCAAGATTCACGTTGTATGGAGAGTGATAGAAACAGATAAAGACTGACAGAAAGAAAGGGGGAAGTGACAGAGATGAATACAAAAGGTAATTTACTTGGATATAAACTAATCATTCCAAAATAATAAGAGTAGATAGAGGGAATAAAGCTATCTTGCTCTACCTGCATTCACATACTTAATCATTCTAAGCACATTCCAATATAAGACTCTCTTTCTAAAACTACACAGTTAAAATGCTTAAAAGTTGTATGCCAGGAGAACTTTCTTCTAATTAGTATGTTTTTCTCATTGGATTGTAGATGAATAGTTCTCTCGCTTAAGAAGGTCTTAGAGGCATACATCACAAGTGATTTAAAATGGATCTGTATGACACCGCAGTTATAAGTATTGGCAGGGTTTTGTTTTCTTTGCCCTGCTGTAGGGAGATATTCACTAGAGGAAAAAATGTGATATTTTCTGTTCTTGATATTTAAACAAAAACTCATAGGAACCGACCTAAATGATTTTTTTTTCAGATATGTGATACCTGTAATTTTTAGAACTAGGCAGTTAACTTCATTTACAAAGTAAGGTTCTTGCAATTATTAGGATATACCATTCTAAGCATAAATATTTGTATCCATTTTTTTTTTCTTTTACACTACAGACAGAAGGTCACTTATGTCTCATCAGAGGCACGAACAAGGGCTACATTTCATGTTCCGGCAATTAACAATGTGCTTTTAGGAATTGAATACCTGGAGACACACTTTTCAAAACAAAATTCTTCATTGTGACTCTGCTTAATGGGAGACATCTAGTAGCTTTATAATTATTGTTAAGCCTATGAAGCTATTTGTAGTTTTCAGTAATCAGTATCACTATTGGCTCAACCTACGTTTGTTAATGAGCAACTCTTAGAGTTGTCTTCAAATCCATCCAGATACTTAAAAAAAAACTCAATGAGGTTATAAATGGATGAACACCAGAGGAGGAAACAGCAGGATTTTTACAAAATCAAGAGAAAGCAATGGCTAACTTGACTTATTTTTGTGATTGCTGAAAACATTATATATATATATATATGTGTGTGTGTGTGTGTGTGTGTGTGTGTTATAACAAATTATATTCCAAAATATGAAGAAATGGATTCAGATTTAGACGGATATTTATACTCATACATAAGTGTAAATACATTTATATGTGAATGCATACATACATATAATGTAGTACTTACAGATTTAGTGTAAGTTTAAACTTCTGGGGGCCCTGGCTCAGAGGGTCAAGCCCATGTTTGTGATGCCTACATCATGTAGCAGAGTGTCAGTTCCGATCCCAAATACTCCACTTCTGTTTCAGCTCCCCGCTAATGCACCTGAGAGGGCAACGGAGGACTGTTGAAGGACTTGAGCTTCTGCTACCCATGTGGAAAATCAGGATGGAGCTCCTGGCTCCTGGTTTCATCTTGGGCCATCCCTAACTGTTTGTGTGTGTCTTTCTCTGTCATTCTCTCTTTCAACATAAATTTTACATGTAAATGACACTTTAAAGGTTTATTTATTTATTTATTTATTTTTCATTTACTAGAGAGAGGGAAACAATCTTCTACCTGTTTGGTTCACTTCACGAATGTCCTCAACAGTCAGGCCAGCTCAGGCTGAAGGTAGGAGCCAAACACTCCATCCAGGTTGCTTCTGTGAGTGGTAGGGGCCCAAGGTGGCTGCCCAAGCCATCATCTGTTGCCTCCAGGATGCATTAATAGGAAGTTGGACTGGAAACAGAGGAGCTAGGACTTGAACCTTGCAAATTGAGAAGAATAGTTTGCTGCTAGAATCTGCATCTCCAGCATCATATCATTTTTAAATGATTTACTTTTTTGAAAAGTAGAGCCACAGAGAGGGGAACACAGAGAGACAGGGAAAGAGAAAGGGGGTCAGGAGGAGATAAATTCATGGTTAATTCCCCAAACGGCCACAACAACCAGGTCTAGGCCAGACCAAGACCAGAGCCAGGAATTCAGTTTGGATCTTCTATATGGATGGCAGCGATCCAAGTAATTGTGCCCTCACCTGCTGCCTTCCAAGCAGGAAGCTGGATCAGAAGCAGAGTAGCCAGGGCTCAAACCAGCTTCTGATATGGGATATGTATATCACAAGCAGTGGTTTTATGTGTTGCATTGAAAAACCCACTCCCCACCTTATCATCTTTTAAAACAATTTATCTCTCTGTAAATTGATAATATCTTTGGGACATCATCCTTATAAAGTTTTAATAAAGCACCAGATTAGTTATTTCACCTTTATTTCACTCAGCTTCACCATCAAATTTATATTTCCTTTTGTTTCTATTTTAGTAGAATCCAAGTAGCTCTGAGACAGGTGCATTTCAAATTAACGTGTTACCCTTCTTAATACATTAAGATAAATCCTGTTGAGACATGTTGCAACAATTTAGTATTTGATCATATGGTACAAAGGAATTTTGAAATCCATGTTTTATGACTATTGGCATTATCCACAAATTTTTGAATACTCCTCAAATTGATGTTACTTTAAAAAAATATTTATTTATTTCAAGGCAGAGTTACAGAGAGGCAGTGGCAGAGAGAGAGGTCTTCCATCCACTGGTTCACTCCCTATATGGCTGTGAAGGCCAAGATTCGCTGATCCAAAGCCAGGAGCCAGCAGCTTCCTCCTGGTCTCCCATGTGGGTGCAGGGACTGAAGGACTTGGGCCACCTTCTGCTTTCCCAGGCCATAGCAGAGAGCTGGATTGGAAGTGGAGCAGCTGGGACTTGAACCGGCACCCATATAGGATGCTGGCATTGCCGGCAGCGGCTTGACTTGCTAGGCCTCAGCGCCGGCCCCTTGATGCTATTTTTTAAACAAATGTATCAGAGTGCCCAAATTGTATTCACGCTTGAAAAAGTGATTACTATAAAAATAAATACTTTAAAAGTTCCTGGTGTATGCATGAATAAAAGACAAGGTTTATAGTTTTGAAATAAATAGAAGTTGACTCAAATCGGAATAGTTTTAGAAACTAAATGATAATTATAATGCATCTATCATGAGACTACTATGGGTATTATCTTAATAGTTGTATAACTAAAGTGAATCTTCATCAAACATTTACCATTGCTTTAGTTTTGAAATCACCAAATTATGTCTCACATGTAAAAATTGCTTCAGTGTTAATAAATTCTTTCAGAATTTATTCATTTTAGCTTGGCCTTTTTTTTTTTTTTTTTTTTTTTTTTGACAGGCAGAGTGGACAGTGAGAGAGAGAGAGACAGAGAGAAAGGTCTTCCTTTTTTCCGTTGGTTCACCCCCCAGTGGCCACTGCGAACCTCGCTGATCTGAAGCCAGGAGCCAGGTGCTTCTCCTGGTCTCCCACGCCAGTGCAGGGCCAAAGCACTTGGGCCATCCTCCACTGCCTTCCCGGGCCACAGCAGAGAGCTGGTCTGGAAGAGGAGCAACCGGGACAGAATCCAGCACCCCGACTAGAACCCAGTGTGCCAGCGCCACAGGCGGAGGATTAGCCTATTGAGCCATGGTGCCGGCCCACAGCTTGGCCTTTTTCAAAATATCCATAAATCCAGATTGTACCCCAGTTATCAATTTGAGAAAACAACACATAAATATAAAATTTTTAAATATTGGCCAAAATTTTTTTTGCAGTTTGCAATTTTAATTATTTTTGTGTATTTTCATGTTTTAGAAGTTTAATAAACCTAATTAAGAGTAGTTAGAGAATTGAACAATTCAAATGCAACCATATATTTTGATATGTTTTTATCAATAAAGTAGTGATATTCTAAACACATAGCATTTACTTTCAGTGAAATTATGGGTTAATTAAATTATCAGTTTTTGTAAAATGACTGAATTCCTTCCAGAAAATATTTTTAGTTTCATAAAACTTTTATCAAAGTAAGAACAAAAATATTTCTTATTAATTTTTATAAATGATATCTTCACAGGTTTTCTGAATCATTACTTGTAATCAATAAACTATTATGACAAATTTGTTCCCAAATAAAATCACAAATTAATCAATTAACTGCCTCTCTTCAAATGCTCTATCAAGCAAAGTGATTATTTTAACTATGTTATTACTTAAATAAAAATATTTATTTTGGGCATTAAAATCACCATAGGGTTATGGAATGCATTTCAGAAGAGAGAGAATGATGTAAATATTAACAGTAATGGTCATCATAGTTCTTGTATAAAGTAATAAAAAATAATGGGTTACTTTACTTTTCAGTTATTGTGAATCAAAAGTGAGTGGTTTCTCTTTAAGATGATATGAAGACAAAGCTTTTTTTTTTAACCTTTATTACTGTCTTTATCACTTACATGTTGGCCCCTGTCAAAGAGAAAATAGCTTAAACATTGAAACTAATTTTCATTGAGATCTCACATGGATGGCAGAGGCTCAAATACTTGACCCATCATCTGCTCCTAGGCATGATAGCAGGATATATAACAATTTTGGCTTTTGTGACTCCAGTGACTGAGTTCAACAGGGAATTTGAATAGGAGGAGGTAACTTTATTTTTTTATTTTAAGATTCATTTATTTGTTTATTTATTTGAAAGTCAGATTTAAACAGAGAAAGGAGAGACAGCGAGAGCGAGGTCTTCCATCCGCTAGTTCAGAGCTGCGCTGATCCGAAGCCAGGAGCCAGGAGCTTCTTTTGGGTCTCTCATGCAAGTGCAGAGGCCCAAGGACTTGGGCCATTTTCTACTGCTTTCCCAGGCCACAATAGAGAGCTGGATCTGAAGTGGAGCAATTGGGACACGAACCGTTACCCATATGGGATGCCGGCACTGCAGAGAGACAGATCTTCCTTTTTCCGCTGGTTCACCCCCGAAGTGGCCTCTATGGCTGGTGCATTGCGGCCGGCACGCTGTGCTGATCCGAAGCCAGGAGCCAAGCGCTTCTCCTGGTCGCCCATGCAGGTGCAGGGCCCAAGCACCTGGGCCAACCTCCAGCGCCTTCCCGGGCCACAGCAGAGAGCTGGACTGGAAGAGGAGCAAGCAGGACAGAATCCGGCACCCTGACCAGGACTAGAACCCGGGGTGCTGGCACCGCAGGCAGAGGATTAGCATAGTGAGCCCCAGCGCTGGCCTCATTTCTTTTAAAAAGAGCATTTTGATGATTTCTTAACATTTTTATAATAATTGTTTCATTTTCTCAGTGCATGAGTTTAAAATATTTCACTGTAACATTTATATTACTTGGATTCATTAAACAATTAAAGTATCAGTATTATATAACTAATGCATACAAATGAGATTAAACAGACAAGAAAAATATTCTCATATTTTAAGAATTTCTAATAATTCTTTAAATAGTATTATGAGCTCATGCATTATCAATTAAGTGTTATCCAGAAAAATATTCTTCTTTCTGCAAGAATAATTAGCAGAAAACACTTATCAAAATGTACTATTCTGCATAAATCATAAAAGAAAAACATGAATAAAAAATCTAAGAACTTACAATCTAAAATTATATTTGGGTGGCTGTATTTTTTGTTCTAGTTTTTAAGTGTGAAAAGATGGATAATATTTTTTATATTTCCTAGACTATAGAAAAGTAATAAAATAATGATGATTAGAATATTTATAGGAATAATAACATTATAATTAAGATTATAATAAACAATTTGTCCATTGAATAATAGGTAAGTAAAAGAAATAAGCTCCCACTTTTATCTCCTTGTAAATCGAAGTCATTTGCTCTTCTTGAGCCTTTGTGGTTAAGAGAATCAGAGATGATCTTCATGCTTTTTATTTTTTATTTTTTTTTTTTTTTTGACAGGCAGAGTGGACAGTGAGAGAGAGAGACAGAGAGAGAAAGGTCTTCCTTTTGCCGCTGGTTCACCCTCCAATGGCCGCCGCTGCAGCCGGCGCACCGCGCTGATCCTGGCAGGAGCCAGGAGCCAGGTGCTTTTCCTGGTCTCCCATGGGGTGCAGGGCCCAAGCACCTGGGCCATCCTCCACTGCACTCCCTGGCCATAGCAGAGAGCTGGCCTGGAAGAGGGGCAACCGGGACAGAATCCGGCGCCCCAACCGGGACTAGAACCCGGTTTGCCGGCGCCGCAAGGTGGAGGATTAGCCTATTGAGCCACGGCGCCGGCGATCTTCATGCTTTTTAAAACTATAGTTTTGGGGAAATGTGAGATCAAATCATTACTAACCCAGTGAGTTCAACATTGAAAAATACAAACACTATCCAGACAACAGGAGTAGTTGAAGCTAGTACAAGCTCACTTGATTTAGTTTTTTAATGCAAGTTTAATAAAAGGTCCTCTTTTCCAGCTTATACATAAAGTTAGTATTTAGGAGTTATAGATGATAAAAATTTATACATGTATGTAATAGCAAATAATATTAATTCTGCTTTAGTTAAATTTATTATTCTAATATTTGATCATGTTATTGTGTATGTATGAACATAAATTTCCAGTTTTAAAGAACGTAGTAAGATAGTAGCCATTCTAACTTGCTGAGGTAAAACATTGTGGTTATTACTTGCATTTTCCTGTTGGCTATTGATGCTGAACATTTTCTTTATGTGTCACTGGCTGTTTTTATTTCATCCTTTGAAAAATGCCCATTCATGTTGTTTGCCCATTTTTTAACTGGATTGAGGTTTCATATCCCTTCCACCGTTGGTGGGAATCTAAACTTGTACAACCATTAATATGACTGTACTGTATGAAGATTCTTCAGAAACATGAAAATAGATCTGCCCTATGACCCAGCCATTTTACCTAAAAAAAAATGAAATCAGCATATGAAAGAGTTATTTGTATCCCTGTGTTTATAGCAATTCAATTCTTAATAGCTAAGGTATGGAATCCATTCAGATGGTCATCAACTGATGACATGATGGAATACTACTCAGCCATTAAGAATGAAATTTTGTCTTTTGCATCAAAATGGAAGCAACTGGTGATCATTATGTTGAGTGAAATAAGCCTGTTCCAAGAGGAAAATATTCCTGTAGGACTGTGTTTTTTCTACTCTTTACTTGATGAACATTATGGTTAGTGGCACATTAAGCCTGTGATTATAAGGAAAGTTAAAAGTATGTTATTGCAAAAATTAAAGGAGAAAAAAAAGAAAGACAAGGAAGGAGGACTGAGGAAAGGAGGGAAGTAAGTTTGGTTGTCTTTCTAGAATTGTGTCTATGAAAATCATGAAATTTGTTCTCTTTATATTAACTTTGATTAGAAAAATATTTAATTAAAGAGAGAAGAAAGCTGGTACTGTGGAAAAAGAGTAGAAGTTTTAATCAGAAGACTGAATTATTATTCTAGTTCTATTTTTACTGTTTATCTAACCTTAATAAATCACTCAAAAATTCTTAATAGAGTTTCTTAATTTTTCCTAATATTTGCATAATCAACACTAGACTACCAATATTATCAGGCAATTATGAGGGTCACAAACAGGGAGAAAATTTATATGTAAGTGTGGATATGCATTAATAATTATAGACATGCAAGGAAAAGGTTGGAAGGTAGTTTCACTTCTGCGGTGGCTTAATTACATTCTTTGTGTTAGATCTTTTACTATAGTTGGCTTCTTCTATGCAGAGATGAATTGGGCTTAGATTCAGAAATACATACATGGTGAGCTATTCAGATTTTATTGAAGTAATATATTATAGTAAACCAATGACCAAAGCTTGTGAATTTTTTAAAGCCAGAGACAAATAATTGTTTTCATCAGTAACAACACAAAATGCTCAAGAATTTTACTCTAGGCCGGTGCCATGGCTCACTTGGGTAATCCTCCGCCAGAGGAGCCCACACTCCAGGTTCTAGTCCCAGTCGGGGCGCCGGATTCTGTCCCGGTTGCTCCTCTTCCAGTCTAGCTCTCTGCTGTGGCCTGGGAAGGCAGTGGAGGATGGCCCAAGTGCTTGGGCCCTGCACCCGCATGGGAGACCAGGAAAAGCACCTGGCTCCTGGCTTTGGATCTGCGCAGCGCGCGGGCCGTGGCGGCCATTTGGGGGGTGAACCAACAGAAAAGCAAGACCTTTCTGTCTCTCTCTCTCTCTCTCTCTGTCTAACTCTGCCTATCAGAAAAAAAAAAAAGAATTTTACTCTAAAATCCAGTGAATAAATATTCAAGCTAACATGGTAATTCTTGAAAATATACAGTAAAACAATTTAAATATGTTCACTAACTCACCCCAATAATTATATTTAAGAGTATGTGCTCTTAGAAATAAATTTTGCAAAAATACAAATGTTTTGTTCATATAATACACATTTATTTGTTTGTTAATGTTGCTGGGGATCTTTTTGGGTTTTTTTATTCCTATTTTTGTGTTTCTTTTGTGATCTTTTCATTCTGATAATCTTCCAAATTTCAGTAGAATGATTGATCTCTTCTTTGAGTTTTTTTTTTAAAGATTTATTTTATTTATTTGAAAGAGTTACACAGAGAGGTAGAGACAGAGAGAGAGGTCTTCCATCTGACGGTTCACTCCCCAGACGGCTGCAACAGCCGGAGTTATGCCAATCCGAAGGCAGAATCTAGGAACTTCTTCTGCGTCTCCGATGTGGGTTCAGGGGCCAAGGACTTTCCCAGGTTACAGAAGAGAGCTGGATCAGAAGAGGAACAGCCGAGACTAGAACTGGTGCCCATATGGGATGTCAGTGCTTCAGGCCAGGGATTTAACCCGCAGTGCCACAGCACTGGTGCCTTTAGTTTTTTATTTTTTTTATTGTTTGTGATGTTATAGTCTTATTTTCTTCATTCAAATTTGTTGACTACCCTTTAATCGATTATGACTTTGTGTGGATAAAGAAAATACAGAAAATTCATTTAACAATCAATTGACAATATATTTATCAATTAACAAATGACTATATATATATCAATTAACAATATATTGTTAATATAAAATAAGAAAATTCCATTTTGAGAAAGTGGAGAAAGAAAAATTTCTTCCCTGACTTGTACCTAAGATTGGGAGGGAAAAATCCAGATACATAGATATGTGATCCTGAAGGTGTGCTTCAGTGATACTCCCTTACGGATTTTATCTTGGCAATAATAGTGTAAAAAATTTTACAGATTTCATTTATTTATTTGAGAAGTAGAGTTATAGACAGAAAGAGGAGAGACAAAGAGGTCTTCCACCCCTGGTTCATTCCCTAAATGGCTACTAAGGCCGGAGCTGGGAAATCCAAATCTATGAGCCAGGAGCTTCCTCTGCATCTCCCACACAGCTGCAGGGGCCACCCTCTGCCGCTTTCCTATGCATCAGAAGGGAACCGGGTCAGTAGAGCAGCCAGGACATGAACTGGCACCCGTATGGGATGCTGGCACCACAGGCGGAGACTATGCCACAGTGCAGGTCCCCTATTTTTTTTTCTTTTTGCATTTTTAAATGTTGTAGCCCGAGTACCTGAAGAGACATGTAAAATCAAGATTGTCTAAATTCAAACTGAAAGTTCTCAATAATAAGCAAAGCAGTTTCCCTGAATTATGTTTTTCCCGTAAATGTGTGTGAAGCCACATAGCTTGTTATAATTCCAAATGTGAGGGGCGGGCACTGTGGCTCACCTGGTTGACGCCCTGGTCTGAAGTGCCAGCATCCAAATGGACACCAGTTCCAGATCTGGCTGTTCCACTTCTGATCCAGTTCTCTGCTATGGCCTGGGAAAGCAGTGGAAGATGGCCCAAGTTGTTGGGTCCCTGCACCCACATGGGAGACCTGGAGGAAGCTCTTGGCTCCTGGCTCCTGGCTCCAGCCGTTGTGGCCAATTGCGGATTGAACCAAGAAATGGAATACCTCTCTCTCTCTCTCTCTCTCTCTCTGCCTCTTCTCTCTCTGTGTAACTCTGACTTCCAAATAAAATAAATAAATCTTTTAAAAAAATTGCAAATGTGAGAGAAATCATAATGAAACAAATTATATCACATACTTGCTGAATTAAATGTGTATGGATCAGGCCTAGTTGTTTTTTGTTTTATTTTATTTTAATTTTAGTTTTTAATTATATATTGTCTTGAAGCATTAATTTTGTCAAAGATAGGTCTGGTCTTTCCTTTGGCTACATGGAAATGATCTCTCTGATACTTAAATATTCTTTCTGCTGGAGATGTCTCTGTTTCCCAGTAGGATTTTGACACTAAATCTTTCTTTGAAGAAGTCTGTGGATCACGTGGTATTAGTTCTTCCAAGCATTTTTGTAAAATAAAAATGTTAACTCAACTTCCATCATAGGCTGTAGACTAAAAGTCACCCAGATAAGTAGTATGTGAATGAGTCGCCAACATAACTCTGGACTTCAACATTGAGAACATTACTGGATCACAGTAAAAAACATGGGTAGGTTCAGTTTTTAATGCCCCAAAAGTAACACATCTGTGACTTCACCGATTGTGGGAAACAGGAACCCCTTGTTTGGTAACATTCCTGAATACTGAAGTATGCACTTCATTTATTGCCTGATTTTAATTTGTGTCATTTCCCTATGATAAACTGCAACTAGAAGTAAACCTATACTGATTTTAAATGAGTTTCTGAGTCCATCAAGTGAAATTTCATTAAGGGTACTTTTATAAATTCTGTCCCTGATCTTGTGATTAGTGCCAGCAAATAGGGTAGTCTTGTGTGGAGTACTTATAAACTTTGCAGTTGTCCTCAAGCTTGTAATCGACCATAAATCTCACAAATGTTTACCCATGTCTCTCTAATGTGTACATGGTGAAAGTGCTGTTTGAAAGTTCGTGACAACAAACAGTATTTGTAAGAGTCCTCCAAACAGTCCTATTCAAAAATCCGACTGACTGTGTATACTCCCTCTACTATGTAACCAGGTAATGTTAAAAGAGCAAAATTAAATTTGGGAAAAGTAGTAACTATGTTATCCAAATTGTACTTGGCAGGAAAACTGAGAAAGACACATCTGTTCTCGAGAATTAATAGTCCCTTATTACAGAAGAGAACCACCTTAGGTTATTTGTTATTGCTGCCATAAAATAAAATGACAAGTGAAATAGAAATTTAATGCTATATATTGAATCTTCAGAGAATACATTCCAAGCCCACAGACTCTAAAACACTGAAGCATGTTTTCTCTTAAATGAATGAAAAATAATGTAGATAATTTCACAAGAGGTAAGTACATCACCATTGTCAAGCTTCAGTTTAGACAAGTTATTGGAAAAAAAGCATGTTGTAATGGTGAATATTATATGTGTCTATTTTAAATATAATGCACCAAAATATTCCATATTATTTTACATTAAATTATAGCAAACAGGGCCTCGATGCATTCTGGGAAAGCAGCAGCACCAGGTCCAAGATGGCAGCCAGCAGGAGGCTGATGAAGGAGCTTGAAGAGATCTGCAAATGTGGAATGAGAAACTTCCGTAACATCCAGGTTGATGAAGCTAATTTATTGACTTGGCAAGGGCTTATTGTTCCTGACAACCCTCCATATGACAAGGGAGCCTTCAGAGTCGAAATCAACTTTCCAACAGAGTACGCATTCAAACCACCGAAGATCACATTTAAAACAAAGATCTAGCACCCAAACACTGATGAAAAGGGGCAGGTCTGTCTGCCCGTAATTAGAGCTGAAAACTGGAAGCCAGCAACCAAAACCGACCAAGTAATCCAGTCCCTCACAGCGCTGGTGAACGACCCCCAGCCCGAGCACCCGCTTCGGGCTGACTTAGCTGAAGAACACTCCTAAGGACCGTAAAAAATTCTGTAAGAATGCTGAAGAGTTTACAAAGAAATATGGGGAGAAGCGACCTGTGGACTAAAGTCTGCCACGGATGATTCCAGCCAATGTGAGCAGAGACCCCGAGCAGTGCCCTCAGACACCCCGCAAAGCAGGACTTCGGAAAATTGACACGTGCCACCGCCTGGCGTCCGCTCGTGGCAGTTACTAACTTTCTACAGTTTTCTTCATCAAAAGCGGTCTAGGTAAACTGTAAAGAAAGGATTTAAAATTTCAGATGTTCTAGTTCTGCTCTCTTTGTTTCAAAAATCATTGCTTCAATCTATTTCCAAAAATGGTGTTTCTTTTCTTGCCCAAATTTATTCAAAATCTTCAAGTTACATTTAGTCCATAAAGTTAAAAGAAAAAAAAGAGAGAGAGAGGAAAAAAACAAAGGTTGTGGTTCCCCTGTCCCCCGCCCTGCAGCTCCCACCTTTTTTTTTTTTTTTTTTTTTTTTTTTTTTTTTTTTTGACAGGCAGAATGGACAGTGAGAGAGACAGAGAGAAAGGTCTTCCTTTTGCCGTTGGTTCACCCTCCAATGGCCACCGCGGCCGGCGCACCACGCTGATCCGATGGCAGGAGCCAGGTGCTTTTCCTGGTCTCCCATGGGGTGCAGGGCCCAAGCACCTGGGCCATCCTCCACTGCACTCCCTGGCCATAGCAGAGAGCTGGCCTGGAAGAGGGGCAACCGGGACAGAATCCGCCGCCCGGACCGGGACTAGAACCCTGTGTGCCGGAGCCGCTAGGCGGAGGATTAGCCTAGTGAGCCGCGGCACCGGCCTAGCTCCCACCTTCTCACAGCACTTGTTCACGCGCCCCTCGACCCAGCCCTGTCTCCTCCAGAAAGGAGAGGAGACACCACCGAGTGTGGGAGTTGGTCCAAATTCTCCCGAATCCACTCTATAACATCCTTTAAAAAACCACAAAAGCAAGCCACCAACCACCACCTCTCCCACCCCTCACCGCTGTGTGCGTGACTGGAGTGCGGCCTGGCCGGCCTGGCCTGCCCGGGAAGCCTGGTGACCCTGGAGGGAGGGCCTTCCAGCCCCAGGACATTGCCGCAGCCGCTTGGGCCAGGAATTACTCACCAGAAAGGCCCCCCTGCGTCCCCCTCCCACCCCAAGGCCAAGGACGGCGCCCCTCCCTGCAGCCACCTCGGAAGATCTGCTGGTCACTGTGGCCCATGCGAAGCCAGGGCAGCCACCCAGAATTCCAAGGTCACCTGCCATCAGGCTGCAGCCGAATGTGCCACGGAGCTCTGTCTGCCTCCACAGTGCAGCAGCCCACCGCAACCCTCCCTCGGCCCAGTGCGACCCTCTGTGGGATCGGAGCCCTTCCGGCACAGCCGCT
Source organism: Oryctolagus cuniculus (assembly GCF_051225735.1). NCBI lineage: Eukaryota > Metazoa > Chordata > Mammalia > Lagomorpha > Leporidae > Oryctolagus > Oryctolagus cuniculus. The sequence goes on along the minus strand of NC_142874.1, from coordinate 59,784,618 downwards.
GCCTGTCCAGCCCAGGAACGAGATGGCCTTCCTTCTCCCTCTCTGGACTCACAGACTTTCCCGAGTCAAGCTACACTCGAAGCTCACTCAGTACTATCCTTTCAATGTGTTTTATATTGTTTTGATTGCCTTTTTTTGTAGAAATAAAAAATTGACCTTAGAATTTATCATCAGAAAAAAAATTATAGCAAACATTTATATTATATTAGATATTATATATTTAGGTTTCATAACACAGGAATAATGATGAACACACTTCACCATTTTTGGCACCACAGAGACTGTGATGGACTTAATATGGTAAAGAGGTTTTTTCTCTCAAACAATGGTATTCCACGTTGCTGTGAGGTTAACACTGTCTGTTGTATTTTAGTAAATAAAAGCTAAGATTATTCTGAAGAGAACAACAGTGCCAGAATATTGAATATATAATATATTAGGTGTTAGTTCCATAAACATTACCTCTGCAACCAGATATAGCCTATTGTTACCATATATCATATAACTATTTAATATGATCTAAGTAGTTATTAAGAGTTCTCCCAATTATCTCACCAGACAATACTCAAAATAGTTTAAAGATAAATAAAATGATAGCCTGTATTTACAGAAATTATAAGACAATTTGATATATTTTTTCTTTCAAATATATTTGAGAATAGTATTTTATTTTGTTATGTCAATAGCATTTCACATGGGATAATAACTGAGAAAATCGAACTGAATATAATCTGCAGTCAAAGTTTAATAACTAATTTTGCTTATGTATGCATACATGCTTTCTTCACAAAGGGATGCTCATTTTTTGAAATAATCTTAGTAAGAATATAATGAGAGCAGTGTTAATTATTAGACTGTCAAATAGCAGCATTTTGTTGAAATAGTTTCCGTGGACTTACTAGGTAATTTGAAAAATGTCCTAGGTAGTTTGAGAAAAAATGGTTAAAGTAGTTTTTGTTAAAATAGTTTCCACGGACTTGTTTTGATCAAAGATCAAATAGTTTCCATGGACTTACAGGGTAGTTTGATAAAAGCATCATCCGATAATAGATCATCATAATTTCTATTGAATTGCGTGATGCAGTGGGTTATGCCACCACTTGCAACACCTCCATCCAGTATCAGAGTAACAATTTGAGTCCTGCCTACTCCTTTTCCCAAACAGCTTCCTGCTGATGTGCCTGGCAAAAAGTTCTTGAGTCCCTGCCATTCACATGGAAGATTTAAAGAAAAATTCTGGCTCCTGGATTCAGACTGACCCAGCCCTAGCTGCTGTACAGTCATTTAGGGAGCAAATCTGTGGATGGAAGACATTTCTCTCTCTCTCTCTCTCTCTCTCTCTCTCTCTCTCTCCCTCTCCCTCCCTCCCTCCCTCTCTCTCTCTTTCTCTCTCTCTCACACACTTTCTCATAGATAACTGAATAAATCTTTTAAAGAAATCTTTAAGATCAAATCTGATGTTATTTCTACATAGCAAATAATTGTTTGTTATTGATAAATATCAGCATTTTTAATGTTTTCTAAAAATTTTTCTTTGAGAGGCAGAAAAGAAAGACACAGAGACAGAGGTCCAGAGAGAGACAGATGGAGACAGAGAGAAAGAGAGAGACCAGGGCTACTACCTAAATGCTTGCAATGACCCCTATTTGGGCCAGGAACTCAATCCAGGTCTCCCAGGTCGGGTAGGAGCTCATTTAATGTAGCTTTCACCACTGTCTCCCAGGATTCACATTAGCAGGAATTTGGAGTCAGGAATGGGAGACAGATAATGAATCCATGCTGGCTTGGGATCTGGGTACTTTAATTGATGTTTTCTTGTGTAGGCCAAATATCTATCACCAAATAAGCATTTTAACACTAAAAGCATGAAAGTTTTACAGGTTAGAATAATAAGTAATACAGGTTGGAAAACTAGATTTATAAGTGACACCAAATTCATTTTCTTTAGTTTAAAAATAATTACAGTATTACAGTCTTCTTTTTCTCGTATCTTATTTTTCTTTGTATTATTAAATTACGTAAAATTGAAAAGAGGGCAAAAAATAGTAAAAACTAAAATTCATTCCCTCAGTTACTGATGAAAATGAATATTTTCTAAATTTTGAAATGGGATTTCTGTATTTTACTCATGATCCATAACTCATTTTTCCTTCTACCTGTATTTTTTCTTTGTCTCATTTATAGATTCAAGTGGGAATAAAAGTCTAATATTAATTTTCAAAATATTATATAGTTTATACAAATTAAGACGTAATGTCCAAAATGCTTTATTAAGGACGGCGCCACGGCTCACTAGGCTAATCCTCCGCCTTGCGGGGCCGGCACACCGGGTTCTAGTCCCGGTCGGGGCGCCGGATTCTGTCCCGGTTGCCCCTCTTCTAGGCCAGCTCTCTGTTGTGGCCCGGGAATGCAGTGGAGGATGGCCCAAGTGCTTGGGCCCTGCACCCCATGGGAGACCAGGAGAAGTACCTAGCTCCTGCCATTGGATCAGCGTGGTGCGCCGGCCACGCTGGCCATTGGAGGGTGAACCAACGGCAAAAGGAAGACCTTTCTCTCTGTCTCTCTCTCTTACTGTCCACTCTGCCTGTCAAAAAAAAAAAAAAAAGCAAAAATAAAAAAATGCTTTATTAACAGATTCATAAGTATATTTCATATTGTCCAATATTCTTTTACTAATAGCTATTCCAGTTACCCAACATTCCTGTGTATGGAGCAAATGTAACACAATGCATTTTTAAATTCTGTGTTGAATTAATTTTTAGCAATTTTTTTCCCAAAGACACCATTTATTTAATGGGTACAAATTTCATATATACAACTTTAGGAATGCAATGATTCTTTTTCTTTTAATTTTTTTTTGACATGCAGAGTTTGACAGTCAGAGAGAGAGGCAGAGAAAGAGGCAGAGAGAAAGCCTTCCTTTTCCGTTGGTTCACCCCCCAAAATGGCCACAAGCCAGGTGCTTCCTCGTAGTCTCCTATGCAGGTGCAGGGCCCAAGCACTTGGGCCATCCTCCACTGCCTTCCTGGGCCCCAGTAGAAAGCTGGACTGGAAGAAGAGCAACCAGGACAGAATCTGGCTCCCCAACCAGGACTAGAACCTGGGGTGCCGGTGCCATAGGCGGAGGAGTAGCCAAATGAGCCATGGCACCGGCCAGAATACAATGATTCTTCCCATCATATGCACCCTCCCACCCCACCTCATTCTCCCTCCCTCTCCCATTCTCAGTCCAATTTTTCATGAAGGAAAAAACAAAAAGCAAAACAACTTCCTCGACAGTCAAGACAAGTGCTGTTCAAGTCATAGCTTCTCAAAGTATCAATTTTACTTCTACAGATTTCCTGTTAGGTGCTCTATTAGTTACCACAGATCAGGAAGAACATATGGTATTTGTCCTTTTGGGACTAGTTTATTTCACTAAGTATGATGTTTTCCAGATTCATCCATTTTATTGCAAATGACTAGAATTCATATTTTTTATCATTGTGTAATATTCCATAGAATACATATCCCATAATTTCTTTATCCAGTCTTCAGTTGATGAACATTTAGGTTGATTCCATGTGTTAGCGATTGTGAATTGAGCTGCAATAAACATTGGGGTACAGAGAACTCTTTCACATGCTGATATGATTTCCCTTGGGTAAAACCAGGAGTGGAATGGCTGGGTCATATGGTAGGTCTATATTCAGATTTCTGAGGTATCTCCAAGTGATTTTCATAGTGGTTTTACCAGTTTACATTCCCACCAACAGTGGATTAGGGTAAATTTTTCCCCACATCCTCATTAGCATTTGTTGAAGTACTTGACCCATTTCTTAATTGTTTGTTTTGTTGTTGTGGAGATTTTTGGTCTCTTTGCAGATTCCTTTATCAGTGGCATTGTTTGCAAATAATTTCTCCCATTCTGTCAGTTACTTCTTCACTTTCCTGAGTATTCGTTTTGCAGTGAAGAAGCTTCTCAATTTGATGTATTCACATCTGTTGATTTTGGCTTTGATTGCCTGTGCCTCTGGAGTCTTTCCAAGGACTCTTTGCCTGCGCCAATGTCTTCCAGGGTTTCCTCAATGTTGTCTAGTAAGATTTAGGTCTTTAATCTATTTTGAATGGATTTTCATGTAAGGTATAATATAAGGGTCCTGCTTCATACTCCTGCATGTGAAAATCCAGTTTTCCAAGCACAATTTGTTGAAGAGACTGTCCTTGCTTCAGGGATTGATTTTAGTTCTTTGGTCAAATATAAGTTGGCTCTAGATATTTGGATTGGTATCTGGTGTTTCTATGCTGTTCCACTGGTCTACCCATCAGTTTTTGTACCAGTACCAGACTGTTTTGATTATAACTGCCTTGTAGTATTTCTTGAAATCTGGTAATCTAATGCCTCTGACTTTGTTTTTGTTGTATAAGATTGCTTTAGGTATTTGAGGTCTCCTGTGTTTCCGTATGAATTTCAGCATCATATTTTTTTGATATGAGAAGAATATCCTTGGTATTTTGATTGGTAATTCATTGAATCTGTAGTTTGCTTTTGGAAGAATGTAGATTTTGATTATATTGATTCTTGTAATCCATGAACATGAAAGATGTTTCCATTTTTTGTAACTTCTTCTATTTCTTTCTTTAATGTTTTGTAATTCTAATTGTAGAGATTTTTGATTGTCTTGGTTAAATTTTTTCCAAGGTATTAATTATTTTTGCTAGTTATTTTGAATCGGATTTATCTTAGAAGTTCATCCTCAGCCATGGCATTGTCTCTGTATACAGAGGCCATTGATTTTTGTGTATTGATTTTATATCCTTTACTTTACCAAACTCTTCTATGAGTTCAAATAGTTTCTTGGTGGAGTTTTTTGAATCTGCTATATATATAGAATCATATCACCTGCAAATAGGGATATTGTGACTTACTCTTTCTCAATTTGTATTCATTTGACTTCTTTTTTTTTTTGGTTAATGGCTCTGGCTAAAAAATTCAAGATTATATTGAATAGCAATGGGGAGAGTGGGCATCCTTCTCTGGTTCCTGATTTCAGTGAGAATAGGACGCTGGCTGTGGGTTTTTCATAAATTGCCTTGATTATTTTGATGAATATACCTTCCATACCCGGTTTGCTTATAGTTTTTATCATGAAAGGGTGTTGTATTTTATCTAATGCTTTCTCTGCATCTATTGAGATAATCATATTTTTTTCTTCAGTTTCTTAATGTGATGTGTCACATTGATTGATTTGCAAATATCGAACCATCCTGCATAACTGGGATAACTCTCATTTGGTCCTGGTGTATGATCTTTCTGATGTGTTGTTGGATTCAATTGGCTAGGATTTTGTTGAGGCTTTTTGCATCTATGTACATCAGGGAAACTGGTCTGTACTTCTCTTTCTCAGGTGCATCTTTTTCAGATTTAGAAGTTAAATTGATGCTGACTTCATGGAAAGAATATCAGAGGATTCCCTTCCTTTCAATTGTCTTGAATAGATTTAGAAGAATTGGAGTTAATTCTTTAAGTATCTGGTCGAATTCTGTAGTGACACCTTCTGGTCCTGGGCTTTTCTTTATTGGTAGGGTCTTTATTACTGATTAAACTTCCATCTAGATAAATGGGTCTGTTTAGGTATTCTTTATCTTCATGGCTCAGTTTACGTAGGTTGTATGTGTCCAGCTATCTATCTATTTCTTCTAGTTTTACCAGTTTGTTGGCATACAGCTCTATGTAGTAATTTTTGATGATTCTTATTAATTTTTGTGGTGTCTGTTGTTACATTTCCTTTTTCTTCTATAATTTTATTGATTTGGATCTTCTCTATTCTTTTTTCGGTTGGTTGGGCCAATGGCATATCAATTTTGTTTCTTCTTTTCAAAAAATCAGCTCCTTTTTTTGCTGAACTTTTGTATGTTTTTTTGTTTCAGTTTTGTTGATTTCTTCTCTAATTTTAATTATTTCTTTTCTCCTATTGGTTTTGGGTTTGGTTTGTTGTTGTTTTCCTGGATGCTTGAAATGCATTGATAGCTCATTTATTTGGTGCATTTCCAATTTCTTGATTTAGGCATCAATTGCTATAAACTTTCTTCATAATACTGCTTTTGCTGTAAATCGTATGTTTTTGATATATTTTATTGCAATCTTCATTTGTTTCCAGGTATTTTTTGATTTTTCTTTTGATTTCCTCTATGATCCACTGTGTATTCAGGAGTATGTTATTCATTCTCCATGTGTTTGCATATGTTCTAGAGATTCCTGAATTGTTGATTTCATTGCATTGTGGTCCAAGAAGATTTATGGTATGATATTGATTTTTTGGAATTTGCTAGACTTGTTTTGTGGCCAAACATGTGGACAATCCTTGACACAGTTCCATGCGCTGCTGAGAAGGTGTTTTCTGCAGCTGTAGGATGGAAAGTTCTATAGATATCTGTTAGGTACTTTTGGTTTATCATGTTAATTAACTCTGCTGTTTACTTGCTGATTTTACTTCTGATAGATCTGTCCTTTGCTGAAATAGGGGTATTGAAATCCCCATTATTATTGTATTTGAGTCTATGTCGCCCTTTAGATCTATTAACATTTTTAAATAGTTAGATGCCCTATAATTAGGTATATATATGTTTATAATAGTCACATCTTCCTGTAGAATAGATCCCTTAATCATTTCATAGTGTGCTTCTTTGTCTCTTTTAACAGTGTTTATGTTAAAGTTTATTTTGTCTGATATTAGGATGGCTACACCAGCTCTTCTTGTTTCTGTTAGCATGGAATATCTTTTCCCAATCTTTCACCTTAGTCTGTGTGCATCTTTGTTGATGAGGTGTGTTTCTTGTAGGCAGAACATAGATGGATTTTGTTTTTAATCCATTAGGCCAGTCTTTGTCTTTTAATTAGAGAGTTAATACCATTTACATTCAAGATGACTACTGGTAAGTAACAACTTTGCTCTGCCATTTTTCCATAAATATTCCTATTTTTTCTTTGGATTTCCTTTGTACTTTTACTGGGTGCTTTCCTTCCTTTACCTTCTTCCATAGTGATGATCATGTTTCTGTGTTTCCATGTGCAGCACATCCTTAAGCATCTTCTGCAGTGGTGAACAGGTGGTGACAAATTCTTTCATTTTCTGTTTATCATGGAAGGTCTTTATTTCACATTCATTCATAAATGAGAGCTGTGCAGAGTATCACATTCAGGTTTGACAGCTTTTTTCTCTTAAGACTTGGACTATCTCTCACGATTATCTCCTAGCCTGTAGGGTTTTGATAAGTTTACTGTGAGTCTAATTGGAGATCCTCTGAAAGTAATCTGGCATTTCCTCAAGCACATTTTAGAATCATTTCCTTATGTTTTACTGTGGAGAGTTTGATTATAATGTGTCTTGGTGATGATCATTTCTGGTCATATATACTAGGAGTTCCATGTTCGTGTACTTGGATGAACATTTCTTTCTCCAAATTGGGGAAATTTTTGTTATAATTTCTCTAAAAAGGACTTTTAATTCTTTCTCTCTTTCCATGGCTTCACAAACTCCTAGAACCAGTATGTTGGGTCGTTTGGTAGTACCCTGTAGATTCCCAAAAGTGTTTTTTAGTTTTCTAATTTCTTCTTGTTGTGTTTGATCTGACTATATAATTTCCTTTGCTTTGTCTTCTAATTTGGATATTTTTTCTTCTGCTTCACTGAGTCTGTGGTTAATGCCCCCCCCAACTGTATTTTTTGTTTGTTCTATCGAATTCTTCATTTCCAAGATTTCATTTTGATTTATCTTTAAGATCTCAATATTGTGGGAGAAATGTTCTTTCATATCATGAGTGGATTTTATTATTCTGTACATTTTCTTCTCCCCCCCGCCTTTTTTTTTTGACAGGCAGAGTAGATAGTGAGAGAGAGAGACAGAGAGAAAGGTCTTCCCTTTGCCATTGGTTCACCCTCCAATGGCCGCCGCGGCCAGGGCACTACGGCCAGCGCACCGTGCTGATCTGATGGCAGGAGCCAGGTACTTATCCTGATCTCCCATGGGGTGCAGGGCCCAAGCACTTGGGCCATCCTCCACTGCCTTCCCGGGCCACAGCAGAGAGCTGGCCTGGAAGAGGGGCAACTGGGACAGAATCCGGCGCCCCGACTGGGACTAGAACCCAGTGTACCAGTGCCGCAAGGCGGAGGATTAGCCTAGTGAGCTGTGGCGCTGGCCTGTACATTTTCTTCTAATTACTTCTAAGTAATCCTATGATCAATTTTTTGAATTGCATTTCTTCAATCTCATCATCTTCACAATTTTGTATTGAGGTGTTGTGTTCTTTTGGGGTGTCACATTGTCTTCCTTGTTCTTGTTTCTTGGATTGGTGCATCTTATTCAGCATTTGGATGATAGTCACTGGTTTCTTCTCACTGGTTTCTTCTTTGATTTTTGACTGTTTTGGCTTTTATCTTTTGACTATGTCTTATTGGATTAGGGAGTGTTTGCTTTCAGGGAATACCTAGAGGCTTGTGGTGGGAGTGATCAGGGAGCTGTGTTCAGTGTGAAGGGTGTATCTGAGGTGACACACCCAGGTTTGGTGTGGCAATTCTTTTTTTTTTTTTTTTTTTTTATCAGAAGGGAGGTTTCATCTTGTCTATTGGCATAGACTCATCTGAGCTCCTCACAATAGAACAGTGTCTGGGTGCTAGCCCCAGTGAATATATTATTTCTTTGCTGTGCCACAAAGACTACACAAAGGATCTGTGCAGTCCTCAGGATAATCTCAGATTCCACAGAAATGTCTCTTTCCAATTAATCAGGGAGCCCTGATAGTGTGGTGCCTCCTATAGCGACTGCCAATGTCCCAGCCACACCCTGAGTCCTCCTCCATAGCCTCAGTATTTTCACAGTCTCTGCATACAAGCCTCCCACAGTTAGGAGAATCTAGCCTCCTGTCTATTCTCCCCACCATTCTCAGGAATCTCAGCTTGTCTGGTTGCTAGGAACAGACACAAGCTGGCACATCTGTCACTATATCCAAAATTGCACCTGCTCTCTGTCAGCTTGTTATAGGATGCCTTTGCAGGATGATTGGGAGGAGAGAAAACATGCCCCCCCCCCTTTTTTCCCCTCTAGTTTAGCAGGTACACTATTTCCCATAGGGCTCCTAGCCGGATTCCCTCTAGGCTCTTCCTACAGCTTTTTCACCAGTGGCTTGGGATGCTGCCCAAGTCTGGTCTCACCTTGCTCTCCAACACTGGTGTGGAAGATCTTGGCTGGTGGGGTCCTAAGTTGTGTAAATCTTCAACCTCCAATAGGTCCACTATGTTCCTCCAATTTGTGTAGAATTTCCTCTGCAGGTTTTCCCCCTAATTCTTCCCTAAGACTACAATATTTCCACTTTTTTTTGGGGGGGGGTAATAAGAACTTCATGGCATATTTTTATTCCATTTTCTTTCTTTTTTTTTTTTTGAAAGAGTTATTTATTTGAAAGTCAGATTTACACAGAAAGAGAAGGAGAGAGGGAGAGAGAGAGAGAAGTCTTTCACCCACTGGTTTACCCCCCCAATTTCTGCAATGGCAGGAGCTGCGCTGATCTGAAGCCAGGAGCCAGGAGCTTCCTCCAGGTCTCCTAAGCAGGTGCAGGGGCCCAAGGACTTAGGCCATCTTCCATTGCTTCCCCCAGCCATAGCAGAAAGCTGGATCAGAAGTAGAGTTGCCAGAACTTGAACAGGCACCCATATGGGATGCGAGCACTGCAAGCAACAGCTTTACCTGCTACACCACAACACCGGCAATCTTTCCACTTTTTTTAAACTACCTTCTCCTAGACTTGAGCAGAAAGCTCCCTCCCTATTCTGCTATATTAATCTACTCTTTCTATTAAATTTTAAAACAGGTTGTCAGCAAAGATCTACACATGAAGAGTTTTATTAGATACACAGGAGGCACACTGTAGACAATCAAGAGTGTGGGAGACTCAATGAATGAGTCATTGGTGATTGATAGAAAAGTTGAAAGACAATATTTTAAAAATCTTTTGACATTATAGTATCCCATTTTATAAAACTGTCCTTACATTCTCCCCTAAAAATATAGCTGTTTTGGGAGGGCTATTGGACTAGCAGTTGAGATTCTGGATAAAATAGGTGCATACCATATCAGAGTGCCTTGGTTCAATTCCCAGTTCTGTCCCCTGATTTCAGCCACCTGCCAATGCAATCCTTGGGAAGCATCATGTGTTGATTCGAGTAGTTGAGTACCAGTCATCTTTGTGGAAGACCAGGATTTACTTCTAGACTTCCATCTGCAGCTAGTCTTGGACACTTCAGGCATTTGGGAAGTGAACCAGATGAGAGGTCTTTCTATCTATATTTCTCTTACTCCTTCTCTTTGCCTCTCAAACAACTTTGTTACTGTTGAACTGTTTTGTGAGATTTAATTTTGAATATTCTGCAGATGTATAAAGGTTTTAAATTATTTGTATAACTTCAAGTTATATATAATATCATATAATATGTATATATTACATATATACATATTAACTTTATGTACTATAATATTAAATTTTTCCAAGTGCTTAGTTTTGAAATTATATAATTGTATACAGCTTATGGAGCACATTAATTTTTAGGACCGCTTGGACCAAGGGTGTGTTGGATGTGCTAAATTATTCACAAGCATCCCATAAATATGTAGGTCATCTTCATAATATACATAATTTTCAGCTCTTTAATTGATTACATTGAAACAGCAAATGCTACAGAAAATAATTAATGGTTTAAAATTTTTATATTAAGAACACGCTAGGCTTCAGAAGAGTCCTAGATTTTATATATTTTTCCATGATTAAGATGACATTTGGTATTACATAATGCAAGTACTGATATTTTGGATACTTTTCTAATTATAAAATAATGTAAAAGTAACCATTTAAAATTTCAAAACAGAAAATGGTATTTTTAAATTTAGTATAAAGTAGAAACCTGTTTGTTAGAAGCTATATTGTAGAATTATCTTATAAAATGACTCAAATCAGAGAAAAGTTAGCATTGCCCAGAGGAATGGAAATCAACTAGGAAACTGACTCACTAATTATTTAGCAGATTTGAATAAATCAGTTTCCAAAAGGATTACTGCCCAAAAGCCTGCCTTGGGGTTGGAACAGGTGTTGTTTCATCAGAATTCAGTTCCGCTGGTATTTCAAGGAGGAATTCAAAAAGACAACCCTGGGAATGAAAATTCCATCTCTGTGACATGAAAAGCATGCTCCTAAACTAGACTGTACACTTTCTCCCTCTTGGTCATTTTCTCGATTCTCTCTGTTTCCAATAGATCCCTTACCATTTCCAAAGCAGCTGGCATAATTCTTTCCCTGAGAACGGCAATGGCACCCTCACTGCATATCTCAGGCACACAGGTGTTTGAAGGGAGCGGAGATATAGCTAGATGAAGCCAGCTTTTAGGTACAATCACCCGTAAAGGTTATATCTATCAGGACAAAATTTGCCTACTAATCTTCCTTCCAAAGGTTTATTGCACAAGGCTACCCTTAAGAACCTTCCTCCTCAAAGTGAGTCACCATTAAATTCCTCTGCAACTGTTTGGGAGATTGTTTTGGTTGGAATTAGAATGGCATAATGACTGCAGTGCTCATTGCCTCTGCATTTAACACCTGCAAGTTCTTTAGTCTTTATTATCTCTCAAGCAGTTTCAATGACTTTGAATACTTTGTTGAGTGAGTAGGAGTAAGAAAGCAGTCTATTATTCAGATTGTTAATAATTACAAATTGTCAATCTATCTTGACAGCAGATGCTTTTTCATGTTATTTTCTGTGGGCAAGAGGCTACATAAATTTAGCTTTGTAAAAAAGAAAAAAAAGAAACTTACGGTGTTTAGGATCATTTGCCCCTAAAAGTAAAGCTTTTTTTTTTTTTTTTTTTTTTTTTTTTAGTTTTTGTTTCCTTTAAATAACCACAAACTTGTAAACTAACCATGGTCACTAGACACAAAATGTCTACTCAAAGGGGATCACTTGGCTTTTAGTGCATGAATTAGGATTAGCATTCACTGCATTGCAGTGAAACAAATTTGTATGAAAGTTAACATAAAGTTAAATTATAGGAGACTATTAAATGCAGAATAATGAATCAGGAGAACTTTTGGAGCATAGTGTTGCTTTTCCTAGATTATCAGTTTTCCTGATGCTTGCAAATAATTATGACTACATGGAAGATACACCATTCTTCTCATTTTCCTTATCCATTTCTGCATCTCCAGTCATTTTGTTTTTGAGTATTTAGGAAAGAAGATGACTTACTCCATACCAGGAGCCCACTTCTGAACTATTTAAGATACCTGTCTAATCTTAGTTAAGAAAAGTGACATTGGCTGGAGCCGCAGCTCAATAGGCTAATCCTCTGCCTGCGGTGCTGGCACACCAGGTTCTAGTCCCGGTAGGGGCGCCGGATTCTGTCCTGGTTGCTACTCTTCCAGTCCAGCTCTCTGCTGCGGCCCGGGAGTGCAGTGGAGGATGGCCCAAGTGCTTGGGCCCTGCACCTGCATGGGAGACCAGGAGAAGCACCTGGCTCCTGGCTTCAGATCAGTGCGGTGTGCTGGCCGCAGGGCGCCGGCCACAGCGGCCGTTGGGGGGGAGGTGAACCAATGGAAAAGGAAGACCTTTCTGTCTCTCTCTCTCACTGTCCACTCTGCCTGTCAAAAAAAAAAAAAAAAAAAAGAAAAAAGAAGGAAAAAGTGACATTGGACTGGAGATGGCATTTTAACATTTTGTTTTACAGATGAGCATTTCACGTAATGGTTAGTTTATTTATCTGCCTAAATTGTGGGTGTAACTGGTAACTGGCCTAACTATTTAGCTCATGAACTAGATCTTGACATAACTTACAGGAACATTCCATCTGGGGAAGAATTTAGGTGTATGGAAAAATAAGAGGCAACAACAGAGTTTAGTTTTTATATTCTTTGCCATAAAGATACCTTGGATGACATAGATATTAGACAAGAACCATAGGCAGCAATTGCAGAATTTAGGAAAGAAAGCACATCTCAACTCAACACTCATCACACTCAGGTGATCAAACTTTCCAAACACTTATTTTTCACTACATTATGGAATGCATTTGCTTTCAGCAAACATGCTAAATTTCTTGGGGGATAAAAGGATCCTAATGCTATATGGTGAACATAGGTGGTTCATTCAATTTAGAATTTCTTGAGGATCAAAGACCCTAATATTATATGGTAAAGGTAGGTGGTTCATGTCTGTTGACCCCATATTGTGATGACAATATTTGTATGAATTTCTGTTTTTAAACATTACACTATGTTTTTTTTAAAACACCTATAAACTTCACTTGTAAATTATTCAAGAATGAAATGTCTAATATTGGACTTACTCAACATTTTATATAGAGATCAGCCCAACTTCTTTTTTGTGCCTAAGAGATTCCAATTAAACCTCTTCAGAATATTGTTTTAGAGATCTCAGTGTCCAGATTATTTCAGTCCCTTTTAATGTGGGCAAGAATGTAGGAAAACAGGAGCAGCTAAGTTTGCCAGCCTCTCCCTACAACTCCAACATTAGCGCTCAACCCTCTCCCAACCTGCTTTTCGTCCACACAGTGAAAAACACAGCTTATGTAAAACCATGCTAAGAACCAACTGGCTAAAAATAACCAATGTGACTCTGATGACTAATTATTAGGTATCTATAATAAAATCAGCATGGCTGACATTCCTACTCCCATCACACACCTGATGCAGAGATATTTCCAAAAATGGGCAGTACTCAAGTATGGCCCAAACTCAGCACCCTATTAATATTTAATAAAACCTCTCCAGCGACACCATCTCTAGGCGTCTAGGTCATATGAAAGGATAGACCTGAATCTCACTGGTGCAACTCTCAAATACTCCTGCCCTCCATCTTGAGTGTGTACCTCTGTTTTGCAAGCAAATGAATCTTGTTTTTCTGCTGACAGCAATGTATGTCTTATTGAATTCTTTCTTGCATCAGAGGGAAGAACCTTAACCCAGCTATCCCACAACAGTTTTCTAGTGGTGGATAAAGTGCTGGTACTAAAAATCCTGAAATAATGTATGCAATAAAATGATGGGTGCTGGGCTCATGCCATAATACACAAGAACAGTTTAAATACACAAGAACTCTTTGCTAACATCCCAGTTTTCTTTATAATTTATTACAGTAGCTTGCAATAGTTAAGCACTCCCACAGAAGTTTCACAGACTTTTAGCCCTTTTTCATCTGACCTTCAGAAAAGCTGAGTCAGACTTAGCATTAAAGCAATTAATCTCACCATCGGTGTCACCCGATAGTTGGCATGAGCAATTGGGGAATGCTTTGATTGTGTGTTAGCCCAAATGAATGCAAGCTTTGGTTTATAAATAAAAGACATTTATACTCTTAAACTATGTTGTGACTTTTTAGGGAAACCCTGTAAAGAAAACTTTAAGGCAAGTTTTAGCCCAACATTTATAACTTTTACAAATTATTCTACTGCAATTGGGTTTCTGAGCTAATTAAACCTGAATTTTTTTTCCTTAAATACTTATGTGCCAATCACATCCTCATAAATGCCACCACCGCTAATAAAAGACAATGTTGGAACTGGAAGGTATTTTATTTGCCATCATAAAGGAAATATTCAAAACAACCTCAGACCCTAAGAAATAATCTGATAAATGAGTAGAAAGCAATGTGCAAGTGATCATTTTAAATTTCATAGGATTCAATATATCATCTTAAGTGATGTTATTTATTAAACCCCAGTCCTAACAATGAATAGAGGTCAGCTATATGCTGTGCCTTCAGAAGCATGTGCTAACTAGGCTTTTAACTTTCTGCCAACATATGTTGTAATCACTCTGATAAACAGATGGAATACTAAAACATATATTTAATTCTTTTTAACTGTATTGTTGGGGAAAATTTCCCAAAGCATGGAATTTGAGCTATTCTTAAACACTATGAAACATCTCTATTGATAGAAATTATTATGTCGGTATGGATATTTTAGGAGAACTCCAGACACATTTATTTTAATTAAAAACCCATAATGTTTTCATTAAGAATATATGGAAAAGGATTTACAGTGTTTGGGAAAGGCTATGTTCCAGTTTCTCTACATGTTTTCCTCACTAAAAAGGAATTGAAATGAACCTTGGCCCAAAACTGCCTTCCTAATGACAACATAAATAATGTGTTCTGAATCATAATCAAGTACAGTCAGGCTTTATTCAATAACCCAAACAACTAATTATATGCCATGCTAGATAAATCAGTGTAAATATAACAGAAGCTAGAAACAGCTGGGTGGATGTCTAGGGATTTTGAAGCTTTAATTTTTTTTGAAGATAAAGTCAGCATACCATGGACACATATACTTTTTTCAAAGGATTTGAGAATCTTGGCAAAGTCCATATTTGAGAAGTCTTAAATACAATAGATCCCTTTACTTTTTAGAAATAATATATCTGATGACTGCACAATAATATCAATTCATTGAATCACGACTATCCAAAGAAAGCTACTGCAATCATGGATAACTCACTCTGGGTTGTATTTGATTTTGGCATAAAACTTTATTTCATTTGTCATGTGATATCTATATATTATAGATATATATCTATAATATAGATATATAATATCTATATTATTATCTATATCTATATATATTATTATCTGTATCTATATCTGTATCTATATCTATATCTGTCTATATCTATGAAAACATGAATACAGAGTCTTTAACATATTTTTTTGGAGCTGACATTTAGTCCAGTGGTTCGTTTATTACACCAGGGTACCATATGTATCAGCATGACCGGGTTGGATTCCCAGTTCTGAGTGTAGATCTTCCTGCCAATGTGGACCCTGAGAATCATTGTGTTCCTGCCACTAATTTAAGAGACCTCTGTTGTATATAGTCTCCTGGCTCTGACCCTGATATAGCTCTGGTTGTTATAGGCAGCTGGGAAGTGAACCAGTCAAAGGCAGCTCTGAGTCTCTCTGTGTGTCAAATAAATATCTACAATTTTTCAGAAATTAATTTAATGGTTCATGCAAGGAACTAAAATAATTATTCCCAAAATATTGAGGATCATTGAGCTAAAGATAGATAAAACACACAGGGACTTTTCCCTTTCCTCTGCCTAAAGGCAGGACATAAATCCTCCCATACTGGAGACAGCCACTTATCAACCCAGAGATGGTGTCAAAAGACATCAGGAGTATCTGTGATCAGACTTTCATAAATTTACTGTCTGTTTTGCCACCATTTGGAGGCTGGGGTCTGCTCTTCTTTCTCTTGTCATTTTCTCTACAATTTATAAGTCTTTGTTAAAACACTATTTAAACAAGTTTCCTAAGCTACTGAGTTGAAAGAATTATCTTCCTGAGAGTGACTTTTTCTCCTGTGTGATGCATACTGCATGCATAATAAAATCACAGGTTTTTCCCTTCTTTAATTGTCTTTTGTTAACAGAAATCTGTATCAGGTAAGAAATCATGAAGGCTCATAACATAAATGATAAATAAATTATATTTTCTATACTTTACACTTTCCTTTGTTGAGGAATAAATATTTAAGGGGGCTTTTTTTAATGGCAAGGAGAGTGAAATTAACACAAATTATTTTCTTATCCCTGAAACATTCTTATTCCTCACATGAAACTAATTTCATGAAATTTGAGGACATTTTTCCCGATTTATCCTTAGGCCCAAAGCAGAAAAGCCAAATGTCTATACATGATATGCTTTTAACATGTAAACTAGGTGTGTGATTGGAAATCAAGCTTGTTCTTAAAAAGAGAAGACAACGGGCAAAGAGTGGGGACTGGCCCAAACTCGGAGTACATGCTCATCTGGATGTATAGGGAATACATGGATTTTTAGTTAAATAAATTTTCATAGCACATTTTAATGGGAACACTTCTCAGTTTAAAAATAAAACTTACTATGAGAACAGATCTAACCCATGGACCAAGAATTTCCAACTTTTGCCAAATGCCATGTCATCTTCATCCACATTTTCAACAAAGAATCACTTTGTATCATTTATAATTTTTTATTTGTAATCAATAATAGAAAACTCAGGACAAATATAATGACTCTGTTGAAATCCTATTTGTTAATCACTGTGGTACCACCACTTCTACATGTCCAAAGTCACTTACCTTGTTCTGATGTTTTTAGAAAAAATGGTAGAATCTGGTATTCAGACCAGTCTAGTAGCTGATCTGAAATACTGGAGAATCATCTACTAGTTCTTTGCTTTTCTTTTTTTTTAAAAAAATTTCTTTTTCATTTATTTGACAGATAGACAGTGAGAGAGAGAGACAGAGAGAAAGTTCTTCCCTCAGTTGGTTCACCCCCCAAATGGCTGCTATGGCCGGAGCTACGCCAATCTGAAGCCAAGAGCCATGTGCTTCTTGTCTCCCTTGTGGGTGCAGGCGCCCAAACACCAGGCCATCCTCCACTGTCTTCCCTGGGCCATAGCAGAGAGCCGGACTGGAAGAGGAGCAACTGGGACTAGACTGGCGCCCATTCAGGATGCCAGCACCACAGGTGGAGGATTAACCTAGTGCGCCATGGCACTGGCCCCTCTTTGCTTTTTTATACATTTTTCAGCTTGTCTAATTCAGATCTCATGTTTATAGAATAGAAATTACAATCATGCCTACCTCTTGAGTTGTAAGCACAAAATGGAAAGAATATAAATATAGAGTAGTGTCTCATAATCTGTCACATTATCTGAGAAATTTAATCTTTGTTTTCTTCTTTCTACTACTTCCTTTTTTTTTTTTCTCCACCCTTTTTTCTTTCCCTGTTTTCCATAAATCAAATTTCATTCCAGTATTCAAACCACAAATATGGGAAGGGAATGTTATCCAATGTATTTACTCAACCCCATATCAAAAAATGTCACCATATGCATCTGTATCCACCTCCTAAATAAATTCACTTTGTCATATATATATACATATATATACACACACCTGTGCATTTGTTCAAAAAATTCTTAATGCCTTTGCTATAAATAATAAAAATATTATTAAAATCAGCAATTCTTTAGAATTCTTTAAAAATGCTTAAATAGTATTCTAATTCTTTTATAATTAAGTCCAACATCCTTGTTTGTTTTATATATTTTTAAAAAGATTAACTGATTTATTTGAAGGGCAGAGTGACAGACAGGGAGAAGAGGAGACAACAGTAACTTTCATCTGCTGATTGACTCCCCAAATGGCCACAGCTGCTGAAGCTGATCCATACTGAAGCCAGGAGCCCCGAACTCCATCTGTGTCTCCCACAGGGTGGCATTTAGGCCATCCTACATCTGCTTTCCCATGCACTTTAGCAGAGAGCTGGATCAGAAGCAGAGCTGCTTGGGGTTGAACCAGCACTCCAAAATGGGATGCAGGCATTTAACCCTCTGCTCTACACCAGGCCCACTTCCTTTTCTTGTTTCAGAATGGCCCTATTGAATAATATAAATGATAGGTACTCATTTAATTGAAAAAATGATCTTTGTTGCTTTTATGTATTTTTAGATACTGTATTGATATTACGGGTTATGTTCAAGTCATAACACTATAGTTGCCAGGCATGTGAATAGGGAAGCTCCAGAAAATGTGATCTGAAGAAGAATTAATGGGTAAATGTTTGCAAATATTACGAGAAACACTGCCCACATGCAAAGTCTTCCTATAGTCAGGCAAAAAAGATAAACAACTTTTTAGTAAAATATAGTCTGTAGAAAAAAGAGGACATGAACAATTAAATCGTATTAGGGAAAGGCTACATGTCTAATATATAAAATTTTTCTCAGGTGCATCAGCAATATGAAATTATAAATCAATTCAAAATAATGCAATCTATTGTTTATTTCTTGTTAAAATGGTAAATGGGTGCTCATATTCTGAAATATGTGGCATGACTAATGTGATTAATTAATTAATTCTGACTAATGTGGCATGTGGGTGTGTGTGTTTTTCAGTGCATGAAGAAATATGGCAATTATTAAGAAATATCCAACATCCATTTTGGGAAAATATCCTAAATACAAACAAGATGAACACAAATATGAATTTTTCCCCATGCATTAAATGATATTTATTGGATTAGGGACACAGAGAAAGAAAGCATGAGAGAGAGAGAGAGAGAGAATTTTACTCCCATACGCTGTTTCAACCCTTAAATGCCTGCAGTAGCCACAGACTGGCCTGGGACGAACTGGGAGCTTGGTATGCCTGCATCCCCAAGTTGGAGGCAGTTAACTAATTACTTGAACTATCATGACTATGTTCCAAGGTTTGCTTTAGGAGGAAGCTGGGGTTAGAAGGCCAGAGGTGGGTATTGAACTTAGGCACTCCTCTTAACCATAAGATTTAGTGAAACATGTTCTGTAGTTAAAAAAA
This sequence comes from Oryctolagus cuniculus, assembly GCF_051225735.1. Taxonomy (NCBI): domain Eukaryota; kingdom Metazoa; phylum Chordata; class Mammalia; order Lagomorpha; family Leporidae; genus Oryctolagus; species Oryctolagus cuniculus. Next base: position 59,765,211 of record NC_142874.1, on the reverse strand, counting down.
AAAAAAAAAGGAACAAAAGCAAAATGGAAAGATAATCCTAAACTATACAAGATCAAGGTGCTGCCACCTTTTAAGCACATTGCAACAATATCACATGGTGGAAAATGGGAAGACAAGAGAGAGCCACAGGGAGCTGAAGTCATCCTTTTATAAGGAACTCACTCCTGTAACAATCCCATTAATCCAGTCTTGAGGGCAGGGCTCCTGGGACCTAAATACATTCCACTAAGCCATACTTCCCAACTCCTCCGCCTTAGGGATCAAGTTTCCAACATATGGACTTTATGACACAAATTCAAGTCATGGCAGTAACTTAATTAATTTAACTTACTAGTCTGACATTTTTAATAATATAGATATTTTTGAATTATGGAATTTTCTTGGATCACTAGTTTAAATTATGGCATCGATGTCAGTGCTGTGATGCAGTGGGATAAGCTGCACTTGCTGTGCTAATGTCCCCTTTCAGAGCGCTGGCTTCAGTTCCAGCTATTTGAGTTCAGATGGAGCTTCCTGCTACGGACACTATAGGTTTGTTTTGAAAACCTTGTTGAGAATCAGTTGATTACAGATATACTTGTTTATTCTTGGGATACGGCTGCCACTCCATTGTTCCGTTTTTTTTTTTTTTTTTTTTTTTTTTTTTTTTTATGGCAGTACTATGCTGTTTTGATTACTATAGATTTGTAGTGTGTCTTGAAATGATTTCTGTAATTTCTTAAAATGTTACTTCACTGTAACCAAAATTATTATTATTATTATTACTATTGTAAAGATAGAATAACAGGTAGAAATCTTTACATCTGAGATTCCTTATAAAAAAGTTTTGGTGTCACTGGTTTTCTCTTTCTCTTTAATTCTGCAGTTTATTTTTAATTTATTCCTTTTATTTCCTTTATCTCTATACTTCACTTCCCTCACTTGTAGAATGGAAAAAAAAGCTGTGCCAACTTCATTGAGTCAGTATAACTTTAAGTGAAATTATACTTATAAACTGTTCTGTGAGATGTCTGTCAACTAAAAAGTGTAGCTAGAAATATTTAGCTAATTATCCTGAATTTCTTCCTATTGGGTTTAATAAACATGTCCATTCTTACCATATTAAAGAAAATTAATGTATTTAATTATAAAAAAATTTAAGTGTCACCTAACAGAGTGGTAAATCTTACAGCGTTCAGGCCAGAGAATATAATTTATAGTATGTTGCTTGTTGATATAGCAAGAAGTCAAAGCTAAGAGGAAATTATATTGATTACAAAGCAAGTGTGTCTACTGTCACAAGGTCTCAAATTTAGTTCAGTCATCTTGACCATTTCACTGTTGAAACAAGTTAAAAAAGAAAATAGATTTATTGCCATGGAATCAATTTGTACATACCCATATGCTTCTATTTTATATGCAGTTAATAAAAGCATTTTAATTGTACTCACAAGAATTTGCAGTCAACTTTGGGTCAAGCCATATATATTCATGGGTCAACTTAGCTAACTACATAAGCAATATATATTTAGGTTATAAATGAAGTGAAGAGAAAATGTACACAAAAATCATTTTTCTGTGCTATGATTAGGTAATAGTGAAATAAACACAGCTTTCATGGGACTTTATACTAATAATGACATATCATGAGGTATGAAACAAATACAAGAGCAAGATGAAACATATTGAAATCAACAAGGATTACTTACTTCCTGGGATTTCATAGTTGCTTTTAGATTTTAAGTCTAGTGTAAAATTGCTGGTTTCATCTTCATATTTGAAATGTATAGAAGAATTTTATTTAGAGCAAACTTGGAAAATAGCTAATCTATAGTTATATACTTTATATTGAAAATTTTAATGTATGAATGATAAATGCAAATGAATCTAATTCTCTTTAGAAAACTAAACATCTGCTTTTGTTTGATGGAACAAAAAGTATAAAGGGTAGTTATTTTAAGTTCTTGCTAATATGATGGGTTCGTTACACTGTGTCTTCTTACTGCTTTTAACTCTTGATTTTCTGTGTTTTGTAGACCAACTCATTTTGTATACTAACATTCTCCCATACTACCTTAAAGTAGCAAATTGCTATGGGTTACTCCTTAACAGTGCAGACAGCCTGGCAGGTGATATTTTATACATCAGCAGTTTGATTACTGTGTAAGCCAGCGTTAGTAAAATCTTTGCTTGTGTTTTTGTTTTTGTTTTTGTTTTTTTACTTTTATCTTATTCCTTCCCCAGTAAGCATGTTATATTTTATTTGTGCAGGAATAGAATACAAAGAAACATTTTATGTTTAATGGAAGGAATAATGTTAAAGGCATGTGAAAGTTTCCTTCCCTCATAACTAGACAAATTGCATTTTCTACAAACTCTAAAAAAAACAAGCTAAGTGTAGCATAAAGGACCAGAATCTAGCTGATACAAGCGCTATTCTGAATGAAGAACACTGTGTGGAGGCAGTTCCCCTGCTTTCTGCCTAGGGCCACATTCAGAAAGAGCAAAGAGATTAATTCACTGATGAGACAGACATGTGGCTGCTGCAGGTCACAGAACCGTATGAGAACATAGAGAAGCAAGAGAGCCCCTTCCTCCCCATAATGACTTGAAACTATTCCCCCTCTCTTCAAACATCTGCCTTTGCTTACATCTCCCCACTGTACATGGGGAATTGAGTAACACATTTTCTTTGGGTAAAATTTATACTTCAGATAATCAAGAAACCAAAATATGAGGTTTAAGTATTCTTCAATTTTAAAAAAATGATTTATTTATTTGTTTGATAGAGTTACAGAGAACGAAAAGGAGAGATAGAGGCAGAGAGAGAGAGGTCTTTCATACACTGGTTCATACCCTATGTGACAGCAAAGGCCAGGGCTGTCCCAGGGTGAAGCCAGAAGCTTCAGACAGATCTCACATATGGGTGGAAGGGGTTCAAGCCTTTGGGCCATCTTCTTTTTGCTGCTTTTCCTAGGCCACTAGCAGGGTACTGGATTAGAAGTGGAGCATCCAAGATAAGATCCAGTGCCTATATGGATGCCGACATCCAAGGCAGTGGCTTTACCTGCTATGCCAAAATGCCAGCCCCAGTACTCTTCCTATTTTTTTAAGAAAGTAGCAGATAGTGATTATATTGGATGTTAATTTTGCCTGCATGCACAGACAATCCCGCATACATAACATAGACATGTGTATGTGGGCATGCACACATTTACTCTTGTTTATTAAATAAATGTAAAACCTCTTGGGCCAATTACAAGCACATACTCCCCTTTCTTCTGATTTTCATAGCCTTGTGGTTCAGAATACTCAGTGTCTACGACGGATCAGAATGTAGTCATAATCTTTTGAATAGATACTGTTATGTGTTGAATTGTCTCCTCCCAGCACTCATGTGGTAGATACGTAGCCCCAAGTATGGCAACATGTGACCTTATATGACAATAGGGTCATTGATATAATTTGTTATGTTATGGTGAGGTCATACTGGAGTAGGGTGAGCCTTTAATCCAAACTGACTGTTGTCCTTATAAGAAGGCTTATGATGAAAAATACATGAACATGCTAAGAAGGCCGTCTTCTACAAGTCAAGGAGAATGGCCTCAGATAGATCCTTTCTTTTCTCAGAAGGAATACAACTTTGCAAATTCTAGACCTAGGACTCAAAACTCCAGAACTATGTTAAAAGAAATGTCTATAGTTTAATCCACTTTGGTACAGCAGTCCCTAGCAATGGGAAGCATTTGTCAAAGTTGGCTTTTTAAAAACATTTTATTTCATGTTAATTTTAAATTTACAAAATAAACATTTTATATTAAAAATAAAAATTAGGCCGGTGCCGCGGCTCACTAGGCTAATCCTCTGCCTTGCGGCGCTGGTACACGGGTTCTAGTCCCGGTCGGGGCGCCGGATTCTGTCCCGGTTGCCCCTCTTCCAGGCCAGCTCTCTGCTGTGGCCCGGGAAGGCAGTGGAGGATGGCCCAAGTACTAGGGCCCTGCACCCCATGGGAGACCAGGATACGTACCTGGCTCCTGCCATTTGATCAGCGCGGTGCGGCGGCCATTGGAGGGTGAACCAATGGCAAAAAGGAAGACCTTTGTCTCTGTCTCTCTCTCTCACTATCCAATCTGCCTGTCAAAAAAAAAAAAGATTAAATACAATTTAATATAATTTGCAATAAAAATAAAAATTAAATATAAATGTTGATGAATAGAGAGAGTTACCATATACTTTTCACCCATTTCCCTTAATAACATTTCATATTAATATGTGTCACAGTTGATGAACCACAACCAGTTTCCCTTATATTTTCAATCAAAACTCCTTTTATGCCCTCCATGTTCTCGCCTCTAATAATCAACATTCTGTGTTCTAATTGTTTTCTTTTTGATTTTAACTCCCACATATAAGGAAAAACATGTAGGATTTGTCTTCTGTGTTTGATTTATTTCACTCAATAGTATGTCATCCAGTTCAAACTGTTTTGCTGCAAATTATAGGATTTCACTTTTTATAGCTGAATTAAATTCCATTGTATACATATACATAAACACAAAAAATAATTTTTTATCCATTCATCTCATGATGGACAACGTAACTGATTTCAGATTTTGGCTACTGTGAACAGTGCTGCTATAAACATGGTGGAGTAGGCATGTCGATAGAATGAGTCTATGTCTTTTGGATATATGTCTAATAATGGGATTCCTGGATCACACGGCAGTTCCATTTCTAGCCTTTAAAAAAATCTTCATATTGTTTTTCACGATGGCTGTACTAGTTTATATTCCCACCAGAAGTATATCAGAATTCCCCTTGTTCCCTGTCCTTGTCAGCATTTTCACTTTGTCTTTTGGATAATTGCCATTCTAACAGGACTGAGGTAATATCTCCCTGTGGTTTTGATTTGCATTTCCCTGATGGTTAATGATGTTGAGAATTTTTTCATATATTTGTTGGTCACTTGTATTTCTTCTTTTGGGAACTGTCTATTCAGGTCCTTTGTCAATGTCTTCACTGATTTGATTGGTTTTCCTTTGCTTGTTTTCCAGATTTTTGAGTTGCTGATATATCATGGATAGCAATCCTTTGTCAGACGAGTGGCTTGCAAAATTGGTTTTTGGAAGTGTTTATTTGGACTGTCTGACAATACAGTTACTTAAATTAGTTTCTCCAGTTCTGCCACTGCCCTAAAAGGAGTCACTACACATTTTTTCATTAATATTTAGACCTCTGGTTTCTTTACATCTGCTCTTTCAATTCTGTGAATTGTCTAAGAAATTTAAATGTTTCATTTAAAACTTCACTTGTTATTAAGCTATGCCCCCAATTAGTCTTAGGTGACACGCACTACCTTAATATTAGATCCTAACAGCCACAAATTTGCAAGGACACTGACACTGCATCTCTAGTTGCTTTCCCTTGGTCTCTCTATTTTAATATTCTGGGTTTCCTTCCATTGCTCAGATATGAAAAACTGAGGTGTGCATAAATAAGCTTAGCTTTAGCTTTCTTCCAGTTACAGTGTCTCTGGTATTTATTCTTTGTATTATGTTGGAAACTATGATGAAAGTAGCTACTTCCTTGCAGGTGTAGTAATTTTCATTTGGTATTTTTGTTTGTTTGTTTTGGTAAAGGCCCTGTTTATACTGTTACCTTAAGCGTATCTTTCAGCATTTGTCAATGTTCATTTTTTATTAATAACTCTATGAAAATATCCAGAGTAAATTTGGTAAACATCACTTCTTTCCATTTCCAATATAGTATTGTCTAGTAGAATATGAGAGGCAAATCAACTGACATATTTTAATCTGAAGGATATATAATACTTTTTATAGATATGGAATTAGCATTTGGCTTTCAAGAACAGTGTTCTGGGAGTTTACTAAAAAGAACCTTTGCCTACTCTCAAACTTCTAGAAACTAACACCTCCCTGTTTTAGTTATGTGATGTTTCTGCCCCTTCTGGTCACTTGGAGTCCCAGCCCGTTGTACTATGTTGCATTTCTTCATACCAAACTCTTGGAGTCAGAGGGAAAAGAGAATTATGGGATAAAATTCATGGAATGTCTATGGAATACAGAGGCTAAGCATTTACCATAGTGTATGCTCATTTACTGTGTGCTGCAAATCCTTCTAATTCTTTTTTACATGGCAAGTGACACATTTTTATTGTTCAATATATCCTTGGAAAAACAATGAGTTGTACAACCCAATAAAATGGGAAGTTCATCCTTACTTAACAATGTATTACCTAGTTTCTCTTCTAAAAGCATTTTATGATGAATATATAATTTCCAATAAATTGTGTATTTTTACCACCTGTGGGAACTGGGAAAGTACCTGTGATATCAATGATCTTGAGAAGGAACAAACCTGTCAAAAAATCATCAGCATTACTTGAAAAATTAGCTATTACATTTTAAAGAAGACTTTAAATGATGATAAAATACTTTTAGAAGCAGGATGTGCATTTACATAGCACTCCATGAAGTATAACTTGACATTTAAATTAAAATGCTGTTCTTCAAAAATTAATTTTACTCATTTTAATTCCAAGTTCTCCTGCATAGGTAAGAAAAGATAAGAGATAGCTTAAATTTCTTGGCTTCATTAGCTGGAAAAAAAAGTGTTGCAAACAGTGAAATGATGTCAGTTTTATGTCAGTACTATCAGATCTTTCAAACAGAAAATAAGCAGATATCAATCATCAGGAGATATTATTTCATCCAACTTACAAACTGACAGTTATAATAGAGTCTGTCTGACTCTATTTTTCAAGTGTGATCAATGGCAACTTTTAAGTTCTACTCCTCCCACTGTCATTTGCTCTAGGTTTGGGCAAATGGATGAAAAGGCCCACACACTCCCTCCCTTAGCAATTGTGGTAATCCCAAATCATGGAAATCCCTGACAGTACCTGCCTCATACCTATAAAACACCACCTCCTGCACGCACTAAAAATCAGAGCTGTATACCCACCCTGTTTCTTAGTTTCTAGTTATGAGACTTCCCTACTTTCAACTTAAATGCTTTTTTTTACAGTATACTTTTTCATACCCTCTCAGATGTGAGTGTTGTAATAAGTCTCACTATCTAAATCAGATTTGATGTTAGCCTGTCAACAGGAAACATTTTGAATGCTATTATCAATTTACTAAAGGAGTTAACATTGATAGGTATTTTTTTGTTTTTACTGTTAATACAAAATTTTGGGAAAAGTATTTTTTGTTAATAATAAGATTCCTACTTAGAAACCTATGGAGTTCAGCTTTTTCCAGAGAAATAGAAATGGTAGAAATGAGTACATTATAAAATGTTTAAATAAAGAGAATATATATCTTCAATCTTTATAAATAGATTTCTTGCAAGACACTGACTTGGATGATTATGGAATCTAACAAGTCTAAATTTGCGTTGTGAACTTGCTGGCTCCAGACTCAGGAGAGCTGATGCTGCACAGAAAGTCTAAAGGCAGTCTGCTGACTCCGAAATTCCCTCTTGTTGGGATGACCTGTCTTTTTGTTTTATTCAGGCCTTCAACTAATTGAATGAGGTCCTTGTAAATTATAGAGGACAATCTGCTTTCACCTATTTAAATGTTTATCTCATCCTAAAACACTCTCCAACGTCTTTTATACATAAAATTTATCAACACAGAGTAGAAATATAATTGACACTATCTTTATGTGTGCCCCCGAAAAGCTATGGTATGCTACTAATTACTATACATATAAAGATGCAAATATAATTACCCACATACCCACACACAATCATATATATAGGAGTGTATGTGTACTATACATGGTAAAAAAACAAATATTGAAAAACTCATACTTGAGCATGTATCACAAGATTTTTCTCTTTCCTTTTGGTCATCAAAATAATTTTGTAATATTTGATCTTTGAGAACTTATATTACTGTGTCACCCAATATGTTATTTTTGCAAGAATGAAATTGACATTTTGAGATTCAATGACTGTTTACAGCCCTTACTCTACTGTTGAGTAACAGTATTTTTTTTCTCTCCCTTATACTATATGTTGAACTGTTAATGTAATATAAGATTAATCTAATGAGTATAAAGGAAACAGAAAATTGATCTTTATAAAAATTAGGAATGGGAATCGGAAAGATAAAGAAGTAGGTTGGGTGTTCAGGTGAGAGGAAGAGGAGAGTGAGAATAATCACTATGTTCCTAAATTTGTATATATGAAAAGAATAATATTTGTATACCTTAAACAAAAACTTTAAAAAGAATAATAGCATATGACAAAAATAAAGTGAATCTTGAATTAAAAAAAATCAATGTGTTAAATTTTGTATTTGATCAAAATTGAATACAAATCTTAACATATTTTACAAATAGGATGGTCTAAAGCACCCAATCTTTGGAAGATTTTAGTGTATTTCAAATTTTAATTTAAAATTTGCAAGAGAAAGACTTCTTTGTTATCCCACAACCAAAATCCAGCACTCAGCTCTCAACACTCTGATCCATGACACCTTCCAAACTTGCTCTGTATTACTCTAAAGGAACTAAAATTTAGATATTGAGTGCTCATAATTTATAGTAAGGTTTACTTTTGAAAGCACACAATTTTAATTTGAAGTAGCAAATATAAGAATATTTGATAAGTGGATTTTCATTAACATGATAGATATATTTTATAACAAAATGTAATAAAATTACAAAAATGAAAATTAAGCAGCTAATTAAGTAGCTAATATTACTCTGTTTTTAAGTTACATGATTTTTAAAACTTACTTTTATGACCAGCAAAGAGATTTGTTCAGTATATGGCTTTAGCCAAATTTATTCAATCTATTCTCAAAAAATAAAAGTTTTTCCAAACAAACCAATCATAAAATCCATATAGTCACATCCTCGCCTTGTTAAATGTCAAGGCTCATTTACGCCTCACTTCAAAGGGCTCATAAATCTCCTTTGGGGTCTCTTCCATGATGCCATAAACTGGACTGAGCGTTCTCCAGCTTGTTCTGCACTAGACTACACAACAGTGAAATTATCACATACGGTTTCTCACTTCATTGGGTTGGGAAGTAATCAAAGAACCAAGTTGCTAACACTTTAAGTCATATTGTAGACATTAAACATAGATTTTGAATTGAATGGAAAAGATTCCACTGGGTATAATGTTGCTTTATTAGAATATTACCAATGAATCTGAATAACACCAACATGAAAAACTGGGAATCCTTACATGTACAGCTATGCTCCTGAAGAAAGCTCCTGTTTCTTAAATGTCATTGAAGAGATATAATGAATAACAATTTAGTTGGCATAAAGGTTATCCAACGATAGTTCACCTCTACAGCTGGTGATGTGAAGGTGTCATCATTTGTCTTGATTAACCAACATGGATGTCTATAAAATATTCATAAGGATTCATTATGACCATTTCCAATATCTGCATCCACAAAAGGGCCAAGGTTTTATGTTCTGCTCCAACAATTATCCTGTCCTGCTATGTGTATATTCTATGTTGCTGATCATACCAATTGATCTATAAAGGACAGGAGTACTGTGCCCAATACTAAAACTGCTACATCTTCCTTGCGGGCCGTAACTGAATCCTAAGCACACAAGTTCATGTATTTCATCACATCTAAATGGCTCTTCAAACTTCTATTAAATTATTCCCAACCTTTGTTTCAGTAAGACTAGACACTTGTTTCCAGAAATATTCAATGCCAGAGATTCGCAGGTCAGCAGTGAAGTGACTGACCATGGGAAAAAATGAGTTCACTATGATAAAACATCATTGTCCTTACATGAAGAGAAATTTTATTTCATTGTAATATGGTTTATCAAATGCAAAGTGTAAGCATAGAATGTCTTATACATCAAAGTAATTTGCAAATTAAAGTGCCCATGATAAGCTCCTAAGCATAAGTGGCTATCTGAAATAATACTTCAGACGTGTGCTATTGGATATAGATTTAGGGAAAAAAAGACCGGCTTGTTCATACTGGAAAACAGCTTTAAACAGTGGTTCTGAGGAAACTGAATGAATATTATATGTACAAAAAATGACAGACCATGATATGTGCAAGTATTGATATGTTATACACCAGAAGATACTGAATTAAAATTTTGTGACTGGGGGAATCTTACATCACATATCAACGTTGCATCAAGGGTTACAATAGAAAGTTTTATTCCTAACAGTGAGCTCAGACTGTAAGCCATTTTTCTTTACTCTTGAGAAAAATCTTAAGATTTTTAACAAGGACATAGATTCTCTTATAAAACATATCATGTTTCCTGAACCTGTGAAACATTGGCTGTATCATCTTGCTATACTTGCACAGGAGGGATATTGCTTTACAAAAACCAAAAACTAGAAATTACAACAAAGTATGTTGTTTCAATGGGCTCAACTGAATTGATTTATAATTTTCAGTAGTCTAAAAATGATTTGATTGTAGCATCCAAAGAGTATACTGTATATACAATTGATTCTCAAATAATAGATATTATTCCATTGGTGATATATTCAAAGAAGGCAAATAACTAGAATATTTGAGGGATAGTTTCTCTGAACAATATTTAGTTTACCTATCTGTACATGTCTTCTGAATAGCAAGCCCTCTAGCATCAGTATAGCACTAGGGAGAAATACAAATGGAATAGAATTAAATAATTTATATTGGCAAATATTTCCATGAATAAAAAATATAATATAATATCTAATAATGCCTTACATAAATCTGAGACATTTAAAATATTTGTCATGTGTGGAGTGTTTTCTATGCATGTAGCTGTGGTAATAACTACACATCATATATTATCTTTTTAAGCTCATAGTAACAATACCAAATAAAAATTATTATATTATTTTATGAATGCAAACACCTAAGTGTTGAGCCTGCATTTAAATACAGATTTGTTTGATTTGAAATTCATACTGTTAACCAATATGCCAGTTTACTCTTTTTCAGGTTCCTAACCTTTATGAAAATATGTGTAGAATATATAACTAGCTAATATAAAATCTGGTTTGGAAGTGTTAATATTTATGTTTAAGAATGCAATGTGAAATAGTTTATTTCTTTGTCCTTAGATCAAATGAAACAAAAGTTTGTGAATTGCGAAAATTAAGTCTTACATCTCTGAATATTTTAAGTTGCATAATTATTTTAGAAAGATAATGAGTATTTAGTTTTCATATAATTTTCAAGTATACAAAGTGGACCTGCACACAGTTATATAGAAAATAGGCATTTGGCTGTAAATATTTTATGCCATAAAAGAAATTTTTCCTCTTAGTTGATTTTCTTAAACCTTTGATTGTTAGTTTTATACTGAAACATTAGCTTCCAATGTCAAAGTTAAAGAGCCTAATGAGGTGCCTCAATTTCAGACGCCATTGGCAAAATAAACACAATATATTAATAAAGAAAACCTGTGTATTTTCCTACAAAGAATATTATAAGTCTTGGATTGAAGAAATTCAATGATAGGAAGTAAGGAGGGACAAAGTAGGGACCAATGGTGAACAAAAGAGTTCTTATTTATGAATCAACAAATTTGAAAGAAACTCTATGCCATGTAAAACTCAAAGTACAATTTTTCTATTTTACATTGCCACATGAAATGCAGGTTCTTATAACATCAGCAAAGTTACAGATATAAAAATATCTCTAATATAAGTGCAACTAAATTAAGGTGCCAAAAAGTTCATAGTTTTATCTCTTTTATTTCCAAATGTGGGAAATGTAATTATAAGAATAAACAAGTCATTATCAATCATTGCTATTGTGGGAGAGTGAAAATAAATAGGCTTGGAGAAGTTATTATTTTATAATGTACTGCATTTTTAAATTATATATTTTTGATATAATATTATCTAGTTGGAAAAATTACTAATATTCAAGTTAAAAGCAATACATTAAAGATAACTAGACATTCCTGGAAGCTAATACATAGCAGATAAAATAATTGGAAAATTATCACCTGACAAAAGATTTTATTTAGTTATTTGAAAGGCAGAGTTACAGACAGAAGAGGCATATACAGAGAGAAAGGTCTTCCATCTGCTGGTTCTCCTCTCAAATGGCCGCAACAGCCAGTGCTGTTCCTATCTGAAGCCAGGATTTGGAGCTTTTTCTGTCTCTCATGCAGCTAATGGGGCCAAGGCACTTGAGCCATCTTCTACTGCTTTCTCAGAGCACAGCAGAGAGCTGGATCAGAAGAGATGCATCCAGGACATGAAATGGTACCAATATGGGGTGCTGGCACTGCAGGTGAAGGCTTAGCCCACTATACCACAGCAATGGCCGTGAAAATACAGTATTTCAAATTGGTTCTGAAACCAATAATTTAATCACTAAAACTTTCTTTTTTATTATTTTATTTATTATTTATTTGAAAGACATAGTTACTGAGAGAGGTAGAGACAGAGAGAGAAAAATTTTCCATGCTCTGGTTCACTCCCCAAATGGCTACAACATCTTCCAAAGCAAATGCAAAACACGTTGTCTCTTTCCAGTGGAACATTCCTTTCAAAAGTGAATGCCCCTAGTTTTTGATACAGTATTGGGCACTGGCATGTTGCCATTGATTTTTATTTATTTATTTATTTCTATTTTTTGACAGGCAGAGTGGACAGTGAGAGAGAGAGACAGGGAGAAAGGTCTTCCTTTGCCGTTGGTTCACCCTCCAATGGCCGCCGCGGCAGCGCTCTGCGGCTGGCGCACCATGCTGATCCAATGGCAGGAGCCAGGGACTTATCCTGTCTCCCATGGGGTGCAGGGCCCAAGTGAAGGATTAGCCTAGTGAGCCACAGTGCCAGCATTGCCATTGATTTCTCAACAATGTTGCAGTGGATTCATTTCTGAGAGGAGGAGCGTGGTGGGGTCAAGAGGTGCGGAGTCACCACACAGACCCCGGGAGTCGGGTGAAAGCAGGCTTGAGGCGAGCAGCCCGCAGACTCATTTATTACAGTTGGAACAACATCTTATATAGTCAAGACCAGCCAATCTGGTCAAGGGGTGGTCTATGCCCCAACCAATCACAGCCTGTTGCCAGGCAGGCTCCGTTGCCAGGTGGGTTTCAAAGCCATTCATTCCTGAGTAACTGACACTCACTTGCCAGTGGCCACCTTGGCATGGCCTTCTCATTCCACCACACTGGCATATTGGTATTTATGTTACATGGAAGTAGAATTGCAGAATTCATTCTGGGAAAGAACTCTGGTATATTTATATAGACCACATAGTCAGGTATGGTATCATATCATCTTACCACCCACACAGTAATCCTGTGCTTGTTTGGTCCTTAATTACCCCTTTCTTCTTACTGTCTTAGGAAAATAAACAACTAATGGCATGAAAATATCTCTGAATGATACTATTATCTAGTAATGTGAAGAAACAAATAAGATTTATAAAGGCAAAATGTTATTCCTGGATACTTGCGAAATATGTAGTAGACATCTGATTTTAAAAAATTTAAAAATTGTCATAATTTATTTTAGCATTTCAATTAACAAGCTTAAAACTCAGTCAAGTCTAGTTGGAGGCTAAAATACTCACAGGAATTTATATAACCCATCAGGAATATAGTCTAATGTAAATTGTCTAAAACTTCTTCAACAGAGTAGAAAACGATTTATGCTTACTTCCCTGGGGTTCTCTTTATAAATGATTCATTAACCAGATCAAGGCATTAGACCCCACGAGAAACAGAATTATTAATTATGTTCATGGATTATAGGAGTAGAAATTAGAAATAAAAATGAATAATACTTTCAAAATATATGTTTCCATTTAATGAAACTGATTTCACTAATTTTATGATTTGATTGTTTTTCAACTTAATTATCCCAGATGAAAAAATGGTGTCTTTTTATTTATTTATTTGTCTTTAGCCACAGACTCTAAAAGGGACAACCAAAATTTCATAGTTGTTCTATTTCTCTTAGAGAATCAAAGCATCCTCAATAGAGCTAGAAATGAACATACAAATCTTTAAATCTCTAAAGAATACCTGCTTTCACTTTCCTTATGAATTTCTGTGTCAAATACAGTAAGCCTTTCCATGCCACTCACCCCCCTCAGAAGCTGATTTAAATTTCCAGAGAAAACGTTCTCTTCCTTGTGGCTTTTCACATTGACTGGAGACTTTTCTTCAAGGCAGAATCTTTCTCTACAGGGAAATCTCACAGCATTTTTCCTAATCAGAAACTCTGAGTTGAGTTTCTCCTGTGAGAGAAAAAGTGATATGGGAGACTCCAGGGAAATATTGGTGCTAAGAGGGCATTTTTCCTTTTTTTTTTTAAAAAAAAAGTCTATTCCTTCAATAAAGTTTCAAAATGGAAGTATTGCTATTAATAAGAAGCACAAAATGAGAATGGGAATGAGTGGTATAGAAAGGTTGATCATCCAGGGTATGAATTAATATGTTGAATTTTCATGATCAATCTTTCTATAAACTAGATTTGTGTTCTTTATTTTTTCTGTTTAGATTTAGCCTTGATCAATTTAAAAATGGGTATTCCCAATTAATTTTCTTATCCTCTTTAATCTGTAACATACATAGGGATTTACATAATCATTACCAGAAATATATGCTTAGATGTATTCCAAAAGATATCCAAACTGTATTCCACAAAACTACTGCAGGCCAACATTGCATATAATTTGTAGACAGGCTATATACAACATCTTTCTCTAAAGAAATGTTCTAAAAAAGGTGTATCTTTAACCCACATTTATGCAATAGCCCAAATTTAATCAAGTTTTAAAGTTTTTGTTCATGTGCATTTGAAAATAGATTAGTTTTGGAAACTCAACTATATATCAATATATCATGTTCATCTACATATATCTTAAATAATTTTAAAATATAGAACCGAGTTGTAATTTGGCTTAACAATTCAGAGACTGATTAGGATGACAGTGCTGCATATCACAGTGCCTGGGTTTGATTCCTATTTCAGGCTTCTGATTCCAGCTTCTTGCTGATGCAGGGTCTGTGAGGCAGACGTAATAATTCAAGCAGTTAGGGCTCCTAACAGCCATGTGGGAGATCTGGAATTAGTTCTTGCCTGCCGACTTCAACTCAGTTATAAAGCAGGTATAGATTTGCTGTCTCACAAATAAGTTTAACAACAAAAAGAAAATTACAGAGGCCAGCGCTGTGGCACAGTAGGTCAAGCTGCTGTCTGCAGTGCTGGCATCCTATATAGGTGCTGATTAGAGACCTGGCTGCTCCACTTCTGGTTTATCTCCCTGCTAATGTGCCTGGGTAAGCAGCGGAAGATGTTCCAAGTCCCAGGACCCCATTACCAATGTGGGAGACCTAGATGAAGGTCCTGGCTTTTGGCTCTGGCTTGGTCCAGCCCTGGTCATTGTGGCCATTTGGAGAGTGAACCAGAGGGTGGAAGTCTGCTCTCTCTCTCTCTCTCTTTCTCTCTCTCTCTTTCACTCCCTCTCTTTGTCTGTAATTCTGGCATTCAAATAAAATAAATAAATCATTTTTAAAATTACATAAAATGTAGCAAAAATATTACTTGTATTCTTTTTATCCTAGAAGAAAGTTGGCATGGAGAGTAGACACATTCCATTCAAATTTATTCTGTATATTCATAAACATGAAAATTTCATAGTTGCCCAGGTGTGTGTTTACAATAAATACAAAAATATAAAACTATCAATATCCAATTTCCCATCAGGAACTTGAATCTATGTTTTCAGTTGGTAAATCATATATTTGTTTTATTAGATTTATTTATTTATTTAAAAGGGAGAGAGAGAGAGACAGAGAGAGAGTTGATTTTCCATTGCTGATTCATTCCTCAAATGTCACAATAGTCAACACTGTGCCCGGAGCCCAGAACTTCATCTGGATCTCCCAAGTGGGTGTCAGGGGCCCAAATACTTGACTTGAGACTTCTCTTCATGGAAGGATATTTCTGTATAGGGAAATCTCACAGTTTTTTGAATTGAGCTTCTCCTGTGAAAGAAAAAATGACATGGGAAAGCACTTGGGCCAACATTTGCTGATTTTCCAGATGCACTAGCAGGAGGCTGGATTGGAAGCAGACTAGCCAGGACTCCCAGGAGCACTCTGACATGGAATGCTGGCATTGCAAGCAGTATCTTAATCTGCTGTGCAACTGGCTGGCCCTTGGATTTTAGTTCTTGTGCACATTCACTTTAATATTTAATTTTGTTTTTATAGATAATTTTACATGCTGATTTTTCACTTAATCATAAGACTAATTTCTATTTTTATTATAGGTTTGTTTCATCTTGGTCAACCATCTATTTTCTCTTGCTGTACAAATCATTCCCCAGACCCATTAACAGTAATAATTTATATATTTTCCATACTTGTAAAATTAAAAATACAAACTTTCATGTATATTGAACTTTGTGTTTGTAGATTCCATCAAAAATGGAAAATTATAACAGATAATTATGGTCAATGAATATTTATATATGTATTTTCAGCATTTTGCTTTAGTACCATGGAAACATTGTATTAAACAATAACTATAAATGCATCCCACTGTACTCAATGTTTTCCTAATATTTCAAAGCTACTTAAATATTATATTATTAATAAGTTTTCAAGTAGTTTCCAATGTTTTCCAAATCGAAAATTATGATACACATAATTTTACAAATAGTCAAAATAATGTGCCTTTAATTTCATCTGCTTGATTCTTCACATAGGGAATGAAAGATTCCAGTAGTTTTTATTTGTATCACTACTAACAGTTTTCTCAAAAGTCTCCAGCAATGCACAACTCCTAGAAATACAGAGTGCTATTTTTTTTATTCTTATCAGTCCCCTGATGAAGTGTTTACACTATTTTTGGTTCCCCTCAAATATGAAAAAGTGTTTATCACCTATCAATTAATCTGAATTATTTTTTTCAGTAGAGGTTCTGTCATTGGTTTTCCTGCATACTATTCTTCAAAAATTGCATTCAGTTTTTCGACAATCTTTCAGTATTTCATTAGATAATTGTAAGAATTATTTGTACAGTACTTATAATTTAATATATGTCATATTTACTAAAATATTTCCCTAGTGATGTCATCTTTACAGATTTTTATTAATGGGAAGATATGAAAATGTACATCATTCAATTTTTCTCTTAACTAATTAAGATTTAGACTATAAAAATCTATCTTTATGTCAGCTTATTTGCTTAAGATCTTGCTTCAAATATTCATATTATATCTTAAAAATCTTAAATTGTGTCTTACATTTTTATTGATTGAGACATGTTGATTGTTACCAGCTACTCTTTTACCAATAAAATTAGATGCCATCCATTTTCCACTTATTAAGTTCTTGCATATATTTAATATATATATGAACATTAACAAAGCTGTATACAGACTTAAGTAAACATATTTTAGTATGTATATTTGTGTGTATTTGTATGCTTGTAATCTATTAACAATTTTTCTATATTTTTGTCAGGTCCATGGGACTGATCATATGTACTTTTTCTTATATTTAGCAGCTTCTGTGATATACTATATATTTTAACATTTATGTAGAATATGTATGACATAAATATAAATACATAATATTTATAAATAAATAAAAAGTATATTTCAAATATAAAAATATGTGTAACTACTATCAAACAATACTTACATATTCATACAATAAAAATGAGTTAATTTTTGTTATTTTATTTCAAAATATAGAAGCATATTCATTTGCTTTGTTCCAATAATTTTTCTGCAAAATTTATTTTATTTTTATAGGAACACTGATTATTAGACATTTTATTAATAACAGTAATACACATTTATGGGGTAGAAGTTGACATTGCTTTATATTCTTTGTGCCCTTATAAAATTATAGAACATATTTGAAGGTACAAAGAATTTTAACATTTTTTTGTTATTCACTTCATTTGTAGATAGTATAAAAATGCACACATGCTCTCTTTTTCTGGTAAATTTGGATATTAATATTACATAATTGGGGATTCATGTCAATG
This sequence comes from Oryctolagus cuniculus, assembly GCF_051225735.1. NCBI lineage: Eukaryota > Metazoa > Chordata > Mammalia > Lagomorpha > Leporidae > Oryctolagus > Oryctolagus cuniculus. The sequence continues at coordinate 59,747,229 of NC_142874.1, read as the reverse complement.
ATCATAAATAAGAAAAGAAAGATACATGGTCATGTACATGTATAATCCAATAAATAATATTGATCACTATCTATATACCATATTGTTTTCCCTAATGGTTGTACTAATTTGCATTCTCACCAATAGTGTATTAGGGCACCCGTATTTCCATAAGCTCGCCAGTGTTCAGTATTTTATTTTGACTTTTCTATAATAGCAGTTCAAACAGGAGTGACATAACTTATTTTGATTTTTACTTGCATTTCTCTTATGAGTAGTAGTCCTCAAAAATGTGTCTGTTGATCATTTGTATTCCTCTTTATGAAAAATGTCTATACAGATACTTTGAGCATTTCTTTACTGGATTGTTTGACCCTGGCAATCGTAAACAACAAAAACAAAGCTGGAGGCAATCACAATACCAGATTTCTAGATATACTACAGGGCATTTATAATCAAAACAGTCTGGTACTTGCACATAATCTACATGGCAACCAATGGGATAGAATACAAACCTTATAAACCAATCCATGCATCTGCAACAAACTAATGTTTCACAAAGGAGTTAAAATCAATCCCTGGAGAAAGGGCAGCCTCTTAAAAAAAATGGTGCTGTGAAAATTGGATCTCTGCATGCAGAAGTATGAATCAAGTTACACCTTATACGAAAACCAACTCTAAAAGGCTAAAGGATCTAAATCTTTGACCAGACACCATCTAATCACTACAGAAAAACATCGGGGGAACTCTACAATGCATTGGTATAGGCAAAGACTTGGAAAAGACCCCAGAAGCACAAGCTTCTCAATTTATAAAACATTTTGGTACCTTGATAACCCCAGGTGTATGTCAGCCATTTTTGTGTTTGCTATATTTTCAGTAATAGTAATGCCATAGAAAGTAAGTCAAATGAAAAGTAGCTACACACATAAATAGTGCTAACAATTCTGTTTGTAGTGGAACACAGACTAAAATGCCATCGGCAGAGAAAGGAAAATGCACTTCTTATTATAGAACCAGATTGCACAGTACATTATTGTCCATTCTGAAGGGTAGATGTGTATTCATTGTATTTCATTTTAGCACTTGTCTTTCTCCTGTTCTCATTTGACACTCAAAGTGGATCATAGGTATAAAAGTAGTAATGGCTTTGCCTTTCCTTTGTAGAATGTTTTATGACTTGCAAAGAGCTTTTTACATATATTACAATTTAGAATTCTCACAAAAATCTTGTGAAATAAGGAAAGCAGTAGTTTTGAGTCCATTTATATAAACCATTATTAGACACCATTTTTGCTGAAGTTCAGTATATCCATTCATTGAAATAGTTGAAACAATGAAAAGACTACTTTATCTTTTTATTTTAAAAGATACTTTCTTTGCTGTTAGCTCTAAATCAAAATATGCTATCTCAAACCTTGCATAAATATTCACTAATTGAGAATTTTCTATTCATCTTTAGCACAAGAGTAACAGAAAGTGCTAGATAAATTAGAGATCCAAGAAGTATAAAAGCAATGAATAAATTAATGCCGGCATTGATAGATGAGGGGGAGAACAAAGGGTTTTCATCCTGCAGCTTGACTAAACAACTTTGTTTGCAACAATACTTATAAGGTCAGGGAATAGTTTAGAATGTATTGAAGAATTATAAGAATAATGAAGTTGATTCTTCCTTAGATGGTTGGCAACCAAATTTTAAAACACTTTCCTATGCATGTCAGTTCCACCTCATAAAGAAACACAAGGAGGGCAAGTATATTGATCCTTTAAAATGTTCCCCTTTTTATCTTTCTGGAATACAATTTAGGACATAGCAATTGCATAAGGTCCCAAATGCATGATAACACACCGATGAGCAATTTTTTCTCACTGAAACAGAGCATAGATCTTTTAAAGTAGAAATTGTGAAGGCAAATTTCTTTCCTCTAAAGTGCTGGCAAATGTAATCTATTTTATTGAGGCCTCTTGAATAAGGGTGGTAAGAAAGAAGAAATGCAGAAAAACTTATGATGTATGATTATAATTCCCATCAAATTGTATGATTTTAGGTAGACTGTTAATGGTCAAGAAAAGGAAAGCTAGACATAGTTGTTTTTTTTTTTTTTTCTATTTTCTTTATCCCAAGGCAATTGAAAGTATCATACCTCCCTCTCTGCTGTGAACTCCAAAAAGTTACAAGATATGAGAATTGTTGTATGCCTTTAATTTAAGACTGTATTATTTCCCCTGGGAAATTGTAGAAATACTGGGTGGGATGTTTGAAAATGAATGTACACAGAATTATCCCTCATAGTATTTTTTTTTGTCTGTTCTACTTAATATGACTGGTTTAATTCTGTAATTATCACACAGTTATTCTTAAGTGTTGAAAATTAACCGAAATGTGATCCCTGTTAAACATAAGAGTGGGAATAAGAGAGGGAAGAGATGTATAATTTGGGACATGCTCAGGCTGACTTGCCCCAATTGGTAGAGTTGGAAACATACCAGGGGATTCCAATTCAATCCCATCAAGGTGGCATGTGCCAATGCCATCTCACTACTCCAAGTGATCAATTTCAGTTCACAATTGATCATAATGAAAGGACTAAGAGTCAAAGGGAGCACATAAACAAGTCTAGTATCTGCTAACACCAACCGATAGAATAAATAAAGGGGAGAGTGATCCAACATGGGAAGTGAGATACTCAGCAGACTCATAGAATGGCGGATGTCCTAAATAGCACTCTGGCCTCAGAATCAGCCCTAAAGGCACTCGGATCTGGCTGAAAAGCCCATGAGAGTATTTCAGGCATGGAAAGCCAAGACACTCTGGCAAAAAGACCTCTGTGAGTGAGATCCCAGTGGAAAGAACAGGTCTTCAAAGAGGGAGGTGCCTTTCTCTGAAGGGAGGAGAGAACCTCCACTTTGACTATGACCGTGTCTAAACAAGATAAGAGTCGGAGAACTCAAGGGGCTTCCATAGCCTTGGAAACTCATAACTGGTGCATAGGGAGATTACTGATGCCATAAACAGGAGTGTCAATTGGTAAAGTCAACAACAGGAGTCACTGTGCACTTACTCCTCATGTAGGATCTCGGTCCTTAATGTGCTGTACACTGAGGCTTAATGCTATAACGAGTACTCAAACAGTATATTTCACTTTGTGTTTCTATGGGGGTGCAAACGACTGAAATCTTTACTTAATGTACACTAAACTGATCTTCTGTAAAAAAAAAAAAAAAAAAAAAAAAAAGAAATTTTCAATTCCCAACTTGACTCTCACTGGGATTAAACATGACAATAGGTCTGATCTGATTTCATCATCATTTTAAAAAAATCATCTATTATTTTTCACTTTATGTTTCTGTGTGGGAGCAAACTGTTGAAATACTTACTTAAGGTATAGTAAGCTGATCTTCTGTATATTAAGATAATCGAAAATGAATCTTGATGTGAATGGAAGGGGAGAGGGAGTGGGAAAGGGGAGGGTTGTTGGTGGGAGGGACGGTATGGGGGGGGAAGCCATTGTAACCCATGAGTCGTACTTTGGAAATTTATATTCATTAAATAAAAGATAAAAAAAAAAAATAAATCTAGCCAAGCCAAAAAAAAAAAAAAAAAAAAAAAAAAAAAAAAAAAAAGAAAATGAATGTACACAGAAACGGAAAATCGGAGCAAGGAAATTTAATGGAAGGGAAACATACTTCACTACGTATATCGCTGACTTGTTTTTGACTCTTAAAATTCCATGCAAACTTGTGTACAGTTGCTGTGAGAGCCACATAATGGAGACTTTTTGGCTTTATGTTCATTTACAAGTTGAGATTTTAAAAACATCCACTTGTAACTTTTTTTTACCCAGAAACCTTTTATTTAATGTATGCAAACTTCGAGCATTTCAAAAATACAAATTTAGGAACACAGTGATTCTTCCTGCCCTTCCCTCCTCACTGCATTCCCACCCTTCTTCCTCCTCCCTCTCCTACTCTCATTCTTATTTTTTACTAAGATTTTTTTCAATTAAGTTAATACACATAAGATTAACTCTACACTAAGGAAGAAGTTCAACAAATTGTATGAAAAAAAAAAAAAACTATTCTTCAATGTCAAAACAAGGGTTGTTCAAAGTCATTGCATCTCCTAAAGTGTCTATTTCACTTCTATAGATTGCCTTTCAGGTACTCTACTAGTTACCTCAGATCAGGGCTAACATATGGTATTTGTCGATTTGGGACTGGCTTATTTCACTAAGTATAATGTTTTCCAGTTGCATCCTTTTTGTTGCATATAACAGGATTTCATTATTATCACTGTGGTTGACTGACATCTGGGTTGATTCGATATTTTAGCTATTGTGAACTGAGCAGCAATAAACATGGGGTACATTTAATTTTACTATCATTGAAACATTTAGGAGGATAATGTCTGATCCTCATAACTGCACGCTTTGCTCTGTGTGGCTCCCAGCTTGCTGTTTGTCTGTTATGGACCCAATTTATGCTTGTGGACTCCTTTCACTCTTTAATAAATTCCTCACTTTCCTGTGTATAAAACTTAAAAAAATTAAGGTATACACCTTTTATGCATTTCATATATACATATTTAGGAACATAGTGATACTTCCCACCCTAACCTTTCTTCTTCCGAGGCTCCTACCATTCTTCCTCCTTTCTCTCCTATTCCCACTGTTAATTTTTATAAAGATCTATTTTCAGTATACATTATATTCATAAGGTTAACCCTACACTAAATAAAGAATTCAACACATGGTATGAAGAAAAAAAAAAAAACACTGTCCACTCTTCCTTAACTGTATAGATGAGGGCTGTAAACAATCATCAAATCTCAAAATGTCCATTTCACTCTAATACATTGCATTTTAGGTTCTCTATTAGTTACGAGCTATGGAGATATTGTTATACTTGTTTGACGAAGTTTTAGAAATTTATCTAGAATATCCTTTACAACTGGCAAGGAAGAGGATTCCAAAATAATGATTCTGAATAAAATTTGAGAAATATATTTTGTGGGACAAACCATCAGAACAAGGCAAACCTTTGTTAATACTTATTTTCTTTCACAATTGTTTTCAGCTGGATAGTCATTTTTTCTGTTTTGACACACCTTGCATTTTGGTTACCTTGTTCTTGTAAATTATAATTTTATTGAAGGTTTATAAGCCCTGTCGTCTTTGACAAAAATCTACTGCCTGTGCCTAAATGTACTTTTGTAAAGATATTGCATGTGATGACACATGTATGTTTGTGATTGCTAGAGACTGATCAAACACAATACCTTTTCCTAGAAAAACTTTTACATCATGTTCATCACATTCTTTATATGTAAATAAAGTCACATGATTAGTTCTTGTGATGGACCTTTTTTAAAGATTTATTTATTTACTTGAAAGACAGTTATAGAAGCAGAGAGAGAGAGAGAGAGGTCTTCCATCTGCTGGTTCACTTCCCAAATATCTTGGAGTTATTCCAGATCTCCCACTTCTACTGCTTTCCTAGGACATAGCAGGGAGCTGGATCAGAAGTGGAGCAGCTGGGACAAGAACCGATGCCCATATGGGATGCCAGCATTGCAGGTGGCAACTTTATCCACTATGCCACAGCACTGGCTCTGCCATGGACACTTTTAAGAAGTGAAGGCATTGCTCCTGGGCTCTGGTATTTAGGGAAAGATGTGCCTACTCTAGGTTCTGTTTTCATTCATATAAACCTTACAGACTGTACAATGAAATTGTTAACTGTCAAAAGTGTAAGGGACTTTGGTCTTGAAGTTGAAATCTCTTTTCTACCATCTTTGCTCTCAATCCTATTAAGCTGTGATGTGAGTGAGTCATAATATTCCCAATATTAAGTTGGTGATGTTTTTGCAAATTTGTTGTGACAGTCACCCTGACCTGACAAATTAACATATCATGCTAGCACTGCATGTTTCCTGGCATCAGATGACCACCTATTAAGTGGTAGTAGTTATCCACATTTTATATATCAGGCAATAAAATGCATTCTGTGTTTCAAATATGTCTACAAAGTAAAGCACACTTCTTTCTGGAAATGTCACCTAGTTTGATTTTTATACAGTAGCTACTTTCCAAGTAGATAAAACTTTATACAGCAGAATCATGATATACCATTAGATATACCCGTTACTCATTTTAATGTGTATGATTCATCTGATATGATATTATGATAAAATAACTGAATATTCACATGTACCACATTTGATTTCAATTGAACACAATTAGAAAATAGTGTTTAATGTAAATCTAAAGAGACAAAATAGTGTAATATCTGCATATATGTTTACATGAAATCACTTTAACTTTACTATCTACTTGGTTCTTATGTATCCCATTTTGTTATTATCAATAGCCACACCATGTGAAACGGTTCAGAATTAATACTTTTTTTTTTTTTTTTTGACAAGCAGAGTGGACAGTGAGAGAGAGAGAGAGAAAGGTCTTCCTTTGCCGTTGGTTCACCCTCCAATGGCCGCCACGGCCGGCGCACCGCGCTGATCCGATGGCAGGAGCCAGGTACTTCTCCTGGTCTCCCATGGGGTGCAGGGCCCAAGGACTTGGGCCATCCTCCACTGCACTCCCTGGCCACAGCAGAGAGCTGGCCTGGAAGAGGGGCAACCGGGACAGAATCTGGTGCCCAGACCGGGACTAGAACCTGGTGTGCCGGCGCCGCAAGGCAGAGGATTAGCCTAGTGAGCCGCAGCACCGGCTAGAACTAATACTTCTTACTTCCCCTGGACGGCACTCTCCAAGAACACTCAGTAATTGATCCAAGTACCACAAATTATTTACCTCGAGGTAAGGGGAATATGTGCGTCTTAAACTTTGTAATTCATGGTCCTATTCTCAGGACTGAGAAATGCACCTAGCAAAGCTTTCAGTGGATGTGTGCTTTTGCAGAAGTAAGATATTTTGAATACAAATCTCTCCGCCACAGTACCTTTTCATCATAATTCACCTCTTTGACTGGCATTGGAATCACTGGAAGCATGTTTAGATTCAGCTAAAGAGAAACTGACTTGTGGGTGTTTTAACACATAATTTGTAGTCACTTAGGCATATAGTCATTGCTAACTGTCCTGATTTAGGAATGGCTTTCAGAGGCCTTCCGGCAATGCATTGTGCTTACTCATCTAAAGTCATGACAGTAGTGCAGAGCAAGAACTCTTTAAGAAGACTTACGGTCACTGAGAACCAGAGGTAAATGGGAAAAACGTCTGACCTTGGAAACCTACGTGTAGTTATTCCAACACTGATGTTCTCTGGGAATATACTTGACAATGTATTTGATATTGTAGCATGTTTGCATGTGAAGTAGGTAGATTCATTCCTTTTTAAAAGATTTATTTATTTATTTGAAAGAGTACACACACACACACACACACACAGAGAGAGAGAGAGAGAGAGAGAGAATTGTCTGTCTACTGTTTCATTCCCCAAATGGCCCCAACAGCAAGGTCTGAGTCAGGCTGAAGCCCGGAGCCAGAAGCTTCATCCAAGTCTACCATGTCGGTGTCAAAACCCAAGTACTTGGATCAGCTTCTGGTGCTTTTCCCAGGCCATTAGCGGGGAGAGGGATAGGAAGTGGAGCAGCTGGAAATTGAACTGGTGCCCATATGGGATGCCACCCATTACACCAAATGCTGGCCCCAAGACTTACTCTTACCTAATGATTGCCTCTTGGCTCATCTGGTACATTTTATCTTGACAAAGTCTGATTTAATTGAAATCTCATAAAGAGTTGCCACTTAAATAACAACATGGTCCAAAGAAATAAAACTTCTAATACTAATTCAATTGAACATATTTACCAATACAGCATCATGTGACATATAATGTAAATTTAATTATATGTTATTATGAAATATTGTGAGAATTTTAAAATATAATATGTTTTGTGTAGGCTTCAACTTTTGACTAACTTTGTTCATTTTGAAATTATTGCTTAGAAGTATATTCAAATAAATGTCAATAGTCTTACTTTAAGTTAAAAAAAGAAAATTAAAAATGATTAAGTTAATTAGTACATGCAGATATGCATCTAGTGTATATTGACTGTTGTATAGGGTGCTGACAACAAAACAGGATGGCAATAAATAGGTTTTGATAGATAATTGAGGTTAGTAAAATGAACAGATTGAGCTTAGAAATATCATTTTATGAACTTAACTCCTAGTTCATCTTTTTGTTTCTTCTTCATATATAGAATGTAGATAAAAAACTAGATCACTATTGTACAATTACATTAATAAAGTTTAGAAAGGCATTTGATGCAAACACATCCAGCTGGAAGACAATGGAATAAATATTGCTGTCTCCATTTGATAGGAACAAAAAAAAAAAAAAAAAGAGAAACAAACTTGGGAAGTGCGTAGAACCCAGAACTTCAAAGAGAAAGTTGGCTGTCCATGAAGCTGAAACAGATAGTGCTGAACAGAAGAGAAGTAGAGCAACCACACAGAAATTATACAGATGATTCACATATTGGAAGAGTCATTATATTTGTTACTAATGAGTAGCACATTATGATCCAGAAAAAAAAATTCCTCATTTGCAGAAAAAGGAATGTGACCCTGCTAGTCAATGGTTATTCCTCTTCCAGTCCAGCTCTCTGCTGTGGCCGGGGAGTGCAGAGGAGGATGGCCCAGGTGCTTGGGCCCCTGCACCCACATGGGAGACCAGGAAGAAGCTCCTGGCTCCTGGCTTCGGATTGGCTGGCCAATCCTTTCTGTCTCTCTCTCTCATTGTCTATAACTCTACCTGTCAAATAAAAACAAAAAGAGAGAGAAAACAAAATAAAATCTTGGAAATAAAGAATTGAATTGAATGAATAAAAAATGCAATAGAAAGCCTTAATAACAATCAGCGACACAGAAGAAAGAATGTCTGACTTAGAAGGAAAATCACAGAAAATTATTCAGTCAGACGAACAAACATGAAGAATTTAGAAAACTAAAAAACACTGTTGGGAATCTACAGAATACTATCAAACAACCCAACATATGGGTTCTAGAAGCTCCAGAAGGCATGGAAAGGAAGAAAGGATTAGAAGGCCTTTTTAGCGAAGTAATAAAAGAAAAATTTCCTAATTTGGAGAAAGAAAGGGACATCCAAGTACAGGAAGCACAAAGAACTCTTAATAGAAATGACCCGAAAAGATTTTTACCACGACACATTGTAATCAAACTCCCCACAGTAAAACATAAAAAAAGGATTCTAAAATGTGCATAAGAGAAATGCCAGATTAATTTCAGAGGATCTCCCATAAGACTCACAACAGACTTCTCATCAGAAACCCTATAAGCTTGGCAAGAATGGTGAGATATATTCCAAGTCTTAAGAGGAAAAAAAAAAAAAAAAAACTGTCAACCCAGAATACCGTGCCCACAAAGGTCTCATTTATGCACGAAGGTAAAATAAAGACCTTCCCTAAAAAACAGAAATTGAAAGAATTTGTCACCACTGTCCAGCCTTGTGAAAGATTCTTAAAAATGTGCTTCACACAGAACCACAGAAACATGTCATCACATAGGAAAAAAGATTAAGGAAGAAAATCACCCAATGAAAGTGCAAAGGACATCCAAATTAAAAAAAATAGGAATATTTTTGCAAAAATGGAAGGGCAAATTTTTACTTATCAATAGTCATTTTGAATGTAAAGTGTCTCAAACTTTCAGTTAAAAGACACACTGGGTGAATGGCCTAAAAAACAACAAAACAAAACCCATATATTTTCTGCCTACAGGAAACAAATATCACCAACAAAGATGCACATAGACTGAAAGTAAAAAAGATGGAAAAAGATATTTAATGCTAACAGAAACCAAAAAAGAACTGGTGTAGCCAACCTAATATCAGAAGAAGTATAGGCCGGTGCCACAGCTCATTAGGCTAATTCTCTGCCTGCGGTGCCGGCACACCGGGTTCTAGCCCCGGTTGGGGCGCCGGATTCGGTCCTGGTTGCCCCTCTTCCAGCCCAGCTCTCTGCTGTGGCCAGGGAGTGCAGTGGAGGATGGCCCAAGTGCTTGGGTCCTGCACCCACATGGGAGACCTGGAGAAGCACCTGGCTCCTGGCTTCAGATCAGCGCAATGCGCCAGCCGCAGTGCACCGGCCGCAGCGGCCATTGGGGTATGAACCAATGGAAAAGGAAGACCTTTCTCTCTCTCTCTCTCACTCTCTCACTCTCTCACTCTCTCACTGTCCACTCTGCCTGTCAAAAAAAAAAAATAAATAGATTTTAGCATAAAAACTGTTAAACGAGACAAAGAAAGGTATTATGTAATGATTAAGGTATCAATTCAACAGGACAATTTAACTATTATAAACATATATACACCTAATTACAGGCACCTGACTATATAAAAGAAACGTTAAGGGATCTAAAAGGAGACATAACCTCCAATTCAATAGTAATGGGGGACTTCAATACCCCACTTTCAGCAATGGACCAATCAACCAGACAGAAAATTAGCAAGAAAATAATGGAATTAATTGGCACTATGGAGCAGGTGGACCTAACAGATATCTACAGAAATTGCCATCCTACAATAGCAGAATACACATTTTTCTCATCAGTACATGGAAATTTCTCTAGGATTGATCACATGGTAGCCCATAAAGCAGTCTCAGCAAATACAAAATAATTGAAAACATGTGATGCAATTCCTCAGAGCACAATGGAATGAATCTGGAAATGAACAACTCGAGAATCTCTAGAACATATGCAAACATATGGAGAATGAATAACATGCTTCTGAATGAACAGTGGGTCATTGAAGAAATCAAAAGATAAATCAAAAATTATTTGGAAATGAAGATACAATACAACAATCAAAATGTATGAATTACAGCAGAACCAGTGTTATGAGGAAAGTTTATAGAAATTATTGCCTAAATAAAGAAATTGGAAAGGTACTAAATAAATGAGCAATCACTGAATCTCAAAGATGCATAAAAACAGCAAAACAAATCCAAAACTACTAGGAAAAAAGAAATAATTAAAATTATAAAAGAAATCAACAAAATGGAAACCGAAAAGAAAATACAAAAGATCAGCAAAAAAAGACCTTTTTTTTAAATAAACAAAAGTGACACACTATTGGCCCAATTATCCAAAAAAAAAAAAAAAAAAAGCAGAGAGAAGAATCAAATTGATAAAATCAGAGATGAAAAGGGAAATGAAACAATAGACACCACAGACATAAAAAGAAATCATCAGAAAATACTACAATGAGCTGCATGCCAACAAACTGGGAAACCTAGGAGAAATGGATAGACACCTGAACACATAAAAGCTACCTAAATTGAGACATGAAGATGAGAAAACCTAAACAGTGGCATAACCACAATGGAAACTGAGTCAGTAATAATGACCCTCTCAACAAAGAAAAGCCCAGGACCAGAAGGCTTCTCCACTGAATTCTACCATGCATTTAAAGAACCTTGAAAGGGAGGGAATCCTCCCAAAATCTTTCCATGAAACTAGCATCGATTTAATTCCTAAACCTGAAAAATATGCACCTGAGAAAGAGAACTCAGGACCAATTTCCTTGATGTACATAGATGCAAAAATCCTCAACAAAATTCTAGCCAATCAAATTTAACAACACATCAGAAAGATCATTCACCTGGACCAAGTGAGATTTATCCCTGATATGCAAGGATGGTTCAACATTTGCAAATCAATCAATGTGACACATCACAGCAACAAGCTGAAGAACAAAAAGCCATATGATTATCTCAACAGATGCAGAAAAAGCATTTGACAAAATACAATACCCTTTCATGTTGAAAACCAAGCAAATTGGGTTTAGAAGGAACATTGCTCAACACAATCAAGGTAATTTATGACAAATCCACAGCCAGTATCCTATAGAATAGGGTAAATTTGGAAGCATTCACACTGAGATATAGAACCACAGAAAGATGCCCACTCTCACCATTGATATTCAGTGAAGTCCTGGAAAGAGCCATTAGCCAAGAAAAAGAAATCAAAGGGATACAAATTTGGAAGGAGAAAGTCAAACTACTACTATTTGCAGATGACATGTGTCTATATGTAGGGGATCCAAAAAACTCCACTAAGAGACTACTGAAACTCATAGAAGAGTTTGGTAAAGTAGCTTGATATAAAATCAGTACACTAAAATCAACAGCCTTTGTATATGCAGACAATGCCACAACTGAGAAAGAACTTTAAGATCAATCCCATTCACAATAGCTACCAAAAAATCAAATACCTTGGAATAAATTTGACCAAGACAGTCAAAAATTTCTATGATAAGAATTACAAAACATTAAAGAAAGAAATGGAATAAAATATCAAAAAATGGAAAAATCTTCTAAGTTAATTGATTGAAAGAATCAATATCATAAAAATTTCAATACTTCGAAAATCAATTTATAGATTCAATGTAATACCAATCAAAATACTAAGGATATTCTTCTCAGATATAGAAAAAATGATTTTGAAATTCATATGGAATCACAGCAGACTTCGGATAGCTAAAGCAATCATATACAAAATAATAAAGGTTGAGGCATCAAAATATCAGATTTCAAATCATACTACAGGGAAGTTATAATCAAACAGCCTGGTACTGGTACAAAAACAAATGGATAGGCCAATGGAACAGAATAGAAATGCCAGAAATCAATCCAAGCATCTATAACCAACTTATATTTGAAAAAGGAGCTAAAATTATCCCTGGAGCAAGGACATTCTGTTCAACAAACGGTGCTGGGAAAAATGAATTTCCACATGCAGTAATATGAAGTAAGACCCTTACCTTACACCTTACACAAAAATCCACTCAAAATGGATTAAAGACCTAAATCTATGACCCAACACCATGACATTTTTAGAGAATGTTAGGGAAACACTGCAAGATATTGGCATAGGCAAAGACTTCTTGGAAAAGACCCCAGAGGCACCAGCTATCAAAGCCAAAATTCACAAATGGGATTACATCAAATTGAGAAGCTTCTGTAGTGCAAAAGAAACACTCAAGAAAATGAATAGGGAACTGACAGAATGGGATAAATTATTTGCAAACTATTCAACTGATAAAGGATTAATAACCAGAATATATATAAAGATCAAGAAACTCAACAACAACAAAACAAACAACCCAATTAAGAAGTGGGCAAAAGACTTAAACATACATATTTCAAAAGAGGAAATCCAAATGGGCAACAGACACAGGAAAATATGTTCAGGATCACTGTGAGGGAAATGCAAATCAAAACCACAATGTGGTTTCACCTCACCCCAGTTAGAATAGCTTTCCTACAGAAATCAACTAACCACAAATGATTGTGAGTATGTGTGGAAAAAGGTACCCTAATCCACTGCTGATGGAAAAGTACATTGGTAAAGTCAGTAAGGAAGACCATGTGGAGATTCCTCAAAAATCTGAATATTGACCTACCCATATGATCCAGTCATCCTCCTTCTGGGAATTTACTCAAGGAAAATGAAATCAGCATATGAAAGCATTATCTGCACCCCAATGTTTATTGCAGCCCAGTTCACATAGGCTAAGACATGGAATTAACCCAAATGCCTGTCAACTGAAGACTAGACAAAGAAATTGTGAGTAGGCACCGGGTTCTGGTCCCTGTTGCTCCTTTTCCAGTCCAGCTTTCTGCTGTGGCCTGGGAAGGCAGTGGAGGATGGCCCAAGTGCTTGGGCCCCTGCACACACATGGGAGACCAGGAGGAGGCACCTGGCTCCTGGCTTTGGATCGGCGTAGCTCTTGCCCATCTGGGGAGTGAACCAGCGGATGGAAAAACTCTCTGTCTCTCTCTCTCACTGTCTGTAACTCTACCAGTCAAATAAATAAATAAAAATATTTTAAAAAAGAAATTATGAGATATGTACACTATGGAATACCACATACAGTAAAAAAAATTTAAATCTGGTTATTTACAACCTAATGGTTGAATCTGGAAAACATATTTAGTGAAAGGAGCTAGTCTCAATGGGACAAGTACCATCTGTTCTTCCCTGACCTGTGATAACTAACAGAGCACCTAAGAGGCAATCTTTAGAAGAGTAATTGACACTTTGAGAAGCAATGACTTTAACAGCCCTTGTATTAACTGTTGAGGAACAGTTTTTTAATATGTCGTTTGTTAAATTCATTAATTCACATAGACAAACATATGAGTATGAATTCAATTGAAAATATATCAGTAAAAAATAAGAGTGAGAATAAGAGAGGGAGGAGGAAGAGGGTTTAGGAGTATGGGTGGGAGGGTGGGCACAGTGGTAAGAATCAGCATGGTCCTAAAGTAATAGTTACAATATGGGACCAATTTGTATTTAGCCATTCTCCATTCAACAAGTCTCCACAACAGGGACTAGAATACACTCCCTTCAACATGAAGAAATACTTAAGAAATGCATTGAAGAATGAAAAGAGGAATGTGTATTCACACATTTGGAAATCTCTGATTTTTGTTCTTTCTAAGAGATGATTATGAGATAAATGGAAATGGAATTGAGCTTTTGAGCAGTAGAAATCAATTGTTAACATGACCTTCAGAATAATTGGAGCATAGAATTATAATAACCAGATGTTGTGGGTTGAGTATGACTTATCACCCCCAAACTCATGCAGATACTGGTTGTTGGATTAAGGATGGAGACTTTATCTAATTGAGGCAACTAGGACCTGTGGCCTGTGGGAATTCTTTATGTCACTGGAGCATGTACTTTCACAGCATGGTTCTTTAGAGTGGTTGTTATAATTTGAGTTCAAATTCTGTGTTGCTGTATCTTTCTCTCTCTCTAATTCCTGGCTTAGCATTTGATCCTCCCTCCACACTCTATGACACCAGATTATGGGTATGAAGAACATTGAACTATAATCTCCAAACTATAAATAGATGTTTTCTTTTCCAAGATGCTTGGCTTAGGTATTTTAGTTAAGTAATAAAAAAGGAGACTAAGGCCGGCGCCGCGGCTCAGTAGGCTAATCCTCCACCTAGCGACGCTGGCACACTGGGTTCTAGTCCCGGTCAGGGCGCCGGATTCTGTCCCGGTTGCCCCTCTTCCAGGCCAGCTCTCTGCTATGGCCAGGGAGTGCAGTGGAGGATGGCCCAAGTGCTTGGGCCCTGCATCCCATGGGAGACCAAGAGAAGCACCTGGCTCCTGGCTTCGGATCAGCGTGGTGTGCCAGCCACAGCACGCTGGCCGCCGCGGCCATTGGAGGGTGACCCAACGGCAAAGGAAGACCTTTCTCTCTGTCTCTTTCTCTCACTGTCCACTCTGCCTGTTAAAAAATAAATAAATAAATAAATAAAAGGAGACTAATATGAGACGTAGTGACAGATTGATAATTTAAGAATTTTAATCAATCAAGAATTGTGGAGAAGGCTAATTAATTACCCGATTATTAAGCTTGACACTAATATAGTGTCCACAATCTACTATTTAGAACATACAATTATAAAAATTCTTTGTCTACTAGAAAGAGTAATAGTGACTTTAACACACACACACACACACACACTCACACACAGGCAGAAACCTTCATTAAAGTAGGAATGTATGAATTCTTCCAGAACTTTAAAAATAAATATTGTTATACAAAAATCAAGTGAGTGAACATAGCATCATTTCCAACAGTCATAGCAAGACAAAAATGGACATTATCACCAAATAAATAACATTATATTGATATTGCTATCTATTTTATTTAGAATAGGGATTTTGGAAATACAACATGTGAGTAGGAATAATGCTTTTTAAATTTTCTATTCTGTAGATGTATGCATCTAGAACATTTAAGGGATTGTACCAATTACTGTTATAAAATAAAAGAATGCAAATGGATTCACTTGCACAAAAATATCATACATAGAATCAATAAAAATATTAATATGAAAGAATGAATTTCAAAATATTTCAGTTGTATGGGTGAGGAGAAATCATAATGATTTTATGCTGTGGCAATTGGAATAGATGACTGGAAGACATGTTTGGAAAATGATTTTCCTCTGTAGTATGTGGCACCATTAATACACTTAATTATTTGCAAAAAATTGGCGAAAGGAATGGTAAAACAATTTTGTGAAGTACAAATAAATATATAAATAAAGCATAGATATGCCTATTGTGAATGCACAATTATTTGTGATACACTGTGCTTTAAAAGAGCATTTTGTAGTTAGCATTTTTGAAATTACAGTATAAAATACACATAGTGAAAGGCAATTTGTTAAATATGCCAACATGATTAATATTAACTCATGTGTACAACCATGAAACCATCATGCAGAATAAGATTCAGATCACCTCTCTCACCTCAGAAGTTGAGTTAATGACTCCATGCCAGTTCATTGCCTCCCACCTTTCCCTGGGACACTGATGCACCCACCGTTTGAGGTTATTTCACTCTATATGGTTTACCTGAATTAGAAATTCAGATAAATGAACTCATGCAGTATCACTTATTTTCCACAACATAATATTTCTGAAATTCATGCATGACATTGTCTGTATCAGTAGTTTATATGTTTCATGGATAATTGAAATTTAACTATTATTTCCAGAAATTTACAATATGAATTACATTGGGCCTCAATAATATATGTGATACTATTTGTTGTCTATGAAGTTTGCCTTGATTCTGCTCTACAAATTTATTTTCCTTTATAAGGGTATTGGAAATGTGAATATACTTAGATGATTATTTTAAATGCAAAGCATATCAAGATTGTATAATTAAAAAAATAAAGTATTCAGGCATTGCATATAAATGTCTCTTTATAATTTGAAGTATTAGACTTTATGAGGCCACAATTATAACATTTTCCAATTGTATTACTAAATACATATTAAAATATTTTGTTTAGAATATAAAATACTTAAAAATCATCTCATATTTAGTTCATTCCGATAAATACTAAGTGGAAATAGTTGAATATGTAATTTAAACTAATCTTTAAAGCCTGATTTGTACTTTTTTTTTTTTTTTTTTTTGACAGGCAGAGTGGACAGTGAGAGAGAGAGACAGAGAGAGAAAGGTCTTCCTTTGCCGCTGGTTCACCCTCCAATGGCCGCCGCTGCAGCCGGCGCACCGCGCTGATCCTGGCAGGAGCCAGGATCCAGGTGCTTTTCCTGGTCTCCCATGGGGTGCAGGGCCCAAGCACCTGGGCCATCCTCCACTGCACTCCCTGGCCATAGCAGAGAGCTGGCCTGGAAGAGGGGCAACCGGGACAGAATCCGGCGCCCTGACCGGGACTAGAACCCAGTGTGCCGGCGCCGCAAGGCGGAGGATTAGCCTAGTGAGCCATGGCACCGGCCTAAAATAATGTTTTAATATTTAGATGTAACTATTTTGTGTGGAATTTTCATTAAACCTTGATATTTTTTAGATCAAAGTTCATAATGAAGTTAGAAGTGTAAAATATAAAATTATTAGTATTACACCTTTTTAAAAGTACAATTATTGAGTTATTTTGGGAAACACACATTTTAACTTAAATAAGTTCAGGTGAAAATCTTTCTTTGAATTTTGTTATCTGTGTAAATGAATTAATTTTCATTCATGCACTAATGACTTAAAAGAGTAAAAACATTTAGCAAAATATACCTATTGAAACATTGATAACAACTTTCACATTATATATTACTGGTATCTGCATGATGGAATAAAAAAGCTCTATATAGGAATAGAAATCTGCATAGAAGTAGTGCATTTTAAAGGTCTGATTAGTTCCTATAAAATATTTAATTATATAGTTTCAAACAGTGAATACCGCATAGGGATATTAACTGCTCAATTCACCAAATATTGTTCATCAAAACTACTTTGGCATATCTTATTGCCTCCTTATTTCTTTACCACTGAAGATACTTTGAATAATAATTTAGAAAATATACATACATTGACATAGGCTGTATGTTACTAAGAAATAAGAAGGAGCCACACAAAAACAAGCTCAACTATATTTTTCCTTTATAAATTGTCTTCCTTATTGTACTTTGAAAAGAGAGATCCATAGAGCTGTGCTTCTTAAAATGACCTTTAGAAATTTCATGAGTAACCGCTGTCCTATCACAATATATGATTTATTTCCAGAATATTCTGATTCAAAGCAGCACATTCTGAGCAATAACCAGAAATTAAGAAGACTTACATTTTGAAATAGTGTTTCTATAAGATGAAAGTATTCTATAAGATGTGATGTCCAGGTGACAAATATATAAATTAGCTTAGAAAAATAGAAATTTTAACATTAGTATAGATTACTGATAGTAATGGCACATGTTGTTTTAACTAGATAAAAATTGCAAAGAAATGATATCATGTTTCATGCGGAGATTAGTGTCCTTTCTTGTAGAATTGGATACATTTATATTGTAGCTACACTATTTGTACAATCACAGCATTCTCATCAAAGTATTTTAAATGAAATATTCTTTTTTTTTTATATGTTAACCTATGGTACATACCTTGCCCGAGAGAGATATGCAAACTCGGAACAACAGTATAATTTATTTTGCAAAAAATAAAAATGACCCCAATACATTGTTTCTAGCTAAATTTGACATTAAGTTCTTTTTTGAATAAAGTGAATTCACTAACAAAATAGGTCAACATTTTTAATGCATAAGGGATATTTTATGCTTTACTTTCAGGTGGAAATATCATCCAAAGTATTTCTAGTGAAGAAAAGGTATTTAACATTGAACTGAATTCTGTCACTGACCTCTTAACTTTTAACACGGTATCTACAGGAATGATGCACCACTCTCCTGCAGACAGATCATGCTTGCAGTCTGCTTACAGCCACAGGCTTTCTTGGATGTCAAGGCCAAACTTTAATAACTGGTGCTTATTTAATCGAGACAAATGCAGCTCTCTAAATGATTGGCAGCTTAAAGTCTGCCAGATCTGCCAGCTGTGATCTTTCAAATGAGAGTGACAGCAGAGCATGAAGGCCATAAATATCATCTTTAAATGGGTACAATATATCTATTTTATCCAATCTTACATAGGGAAGCTGATTTTACATTATTCATCTCTTTCTATCCTTTTAAAAATATGATTAGCTAATGTGCTTTAATATATCTAGAGCTCCAGGCATGTACTTTACTAATAATTTGAATTTTGACTGTAACCTTCCCTTTCTCCCTTCTAGAATGAATGTTTGATGCAACTGAAAAACTAAATAAGGGAGAATAAAAAACTCTCTGGTCCTATTTTCACATTTCAGATCAATTTTATCTATATTTTGTAAGTAATTCAAAGCTTTTTTACCCCTGTTGCCAATTTTGAAATGAGAATCCAGTGTTTCTAAATGACATTAATAAAATAATTTGGTTTTAGTAATGTAGCTACTTTTGGATATTCTCTTGTGGTAACTGACTTCATTAGGGGATGTTCTCTCCTTTATTTTTTAGAATTTTACTATTTTTATGTATTTATTTTTAAATTTATTTTAAAGGGAGAGATATTAGAGATGACAGAGCTGGAGATAAAGACAGAGATAGAGAAGAGAGATTTTCATCTGCAGGCTCACTCCTCTACTGCCTACAACAGCCAGGGCTGATCTAGACCAAATCAAGGAGTCCAAAACCATCTGGGTATTTAAGTGGCTGGCAGGTACTTGAGCCATCATCTGCTGCCTCCCACGGAGTGCATTGGCAGGAAGCTGGGATCCGAAGCTGAATAGGAACTCAAATCAAGGTACTCCAATGTGACATTTAGGCATCCCAAACAACAGCATTTTAACTACTGCACCTAACATCTGTCCCTGTAGATGTGTTTTCACATCACCAAAACTAAATGCTCAGAAGAATGAACATATTTTTTTAGTTACAGTAGCAGTACTTTTAAAGCCTTCTTATATAAAAAGCAGAATGCTGTGTGCTTCACAAAGGAATTTTTATTTATTATTATTTTCTAAATATTTTGCTTATTTGAAAGAGTGGCAGAA
Source organism: Oryctolagus cuniculus (assembly GCF_051225735.1). Lineage (NCBI taxonomy): Eukaryota > Metazoa > Chordata > Mammalia > Lagomorpha > Leporidae > Oryctolagus > Oryctolagus cuniculus. The sequence goes on along the minus strand of NC_142874.1, from coordinate 59,727,276 downwards.
AGGGAGAGAGAGAGAAAGAGATCTCTCTTCCACTGGTTCACTCTCACATATGACTGCGACACTTGGAACTGTCAGGCTGATGGGAGGAGTCAGGAATTCCAGCCTGGTCTCCCACATGGGTCCAGGAGTCCAAGTACTGGAGCCATTTTCTGTTGCCTTTTCAAGGGCATTAGCGTGGAGATATTCGGAAAGTGGAACAGCCACAATTCAAACTAGTACTCCAGTTTGGGAAGCCAGCATCATAGGCAGCAGCTTAACCACTGTGCCAAAATGTCAAGGCCCACAGATACATTTTATTTATTTTTTTATTGTCTGTTCATTTGTTTCTTTGAGAGGCAAAAATGATGAGGATGCAGGAGAGACAAAGAGAAAAAGAGAGAGAGAGAGAGGGAGAGAGAATCTTCCATCTGCTGTTCACTCCCCAATGGCCACAACACCTGGGGCTGGGCCAAGCTGAATCCAGGAGCCAGGAAACTCTATCCACTACTTCTTCCATGTAGTTGACAGGTGCCCTAGAAGCTGTTAGATAGAATCTCATTAGTCTGTTTATGCGTTTGTTGCTTGTACTCTTGGGGTCTTATTTTAGTAAATGATTACCTAAACCAACATATTTTTGTTTTTCCTTTGCATTTTCAATTAATAATTTCATCGTATCTTGTCTCACATTTAGGCCTTTGATCAGTCTCAAGTTGATTTTTGTATATGGTTAGAAACAGACAACTAATTTAATTTTTCTACATGTGTATGTCCAGTGTTATTAAGATGATATATTGAAAAGAATATCTTTCTTCAGTTTATGTTCTTGGCAACATTGTCAAACTCAGTTGTTTGTTGACATGTAGATTACCTTCTGGGCTCTCTATTCTGTTCCTTGAACCTATGTTTCAGTTTTCTACCAGCACCATTCTGTTTCAATTATTGTAGATTTATAATATGCTTTGATAGCACATATTACAATACTTCTAGCTTGATTCCCACCCCCCAGAATCACTTTTCCTATTCTATGTTTTTTGTGATTTCATATGAACTTTAGAATTTTTTTCTAAATCTGTGAAAAATGTTATTGCTATTTTGATAGAGATTACATTGACTATGTAGATTGCTTCAAGTGTTACAGATGTTTTGGTGACATTAAGTCTTTCAATCTATAAACAATCTTGATCTTTTGTGTCCTTAATGATTTCTTTCCCCAGGTTCTTACAATTTTTATTGTAGGGATGTTTTCACATCTTCGGTTACATTTATATTTAAATATCTAAATTTTTGAAGCTATTGTGATTGATATCTGTTTCTTGATATTTCTTTCAGTGAGATCACTACTGCTGTATAAAAATGCTGCTTTTTAATGTTGATTTTGTGTTCTGTGACAGTATTGAATTGGTTTTCATTTTTAAAAGTTTTTTTTTTTTTTTTTTTTGTAGAGTGGTTAGGTTTTCCTATACACAAAATGGTTATTTTGACATCCTACTTTCCAGTTTTTTTGTTCTTTATGTATTTCTCTTCCCCAATTGCTCTTGCTTATACTTCCAGTACTATATTTAATAAGAATGGTAGAAGTAGAATTGAATATCTTGCTCCAGATCAGAGGGGAAATACCTTCATGTTTTTCCCATTAAGTATGACATTAGGTATCCATTTGTTGTAGACATCCTTTATAATTTTGAGATGTGTTCCTTCTATCTGTAATTTTTTGGAGGTTTTTAAACACGCATGGATATTGACTTTATCAAATGTTTTTACTGTGTCTACTGAAATGGTCTATGGCTTTTATTCCTCATTCTGTTGATGCGATTTATATTTATTGATTTACAGATGTTAAACTATCTTACATCCCTGGGGAAAATCCCATTTAACCATGATGTATGACTAGTTTGATATAATGTTGAATCAATTTGCTAATATTTTTTAAAATATTTATTTATTTATTTATTTGAAAGTCACAGTTACACAGATAGAAGGAGAAGCCGAGAGAAAGAGAGAGAGAAAAGTCTTCCATCCATTGGTTCACTCCCCAAATGGCCACAATGGTGAGAGCTGCACTGATCTGAAGCCAGGAGCCAGGAGCTTCTTCCGAGTCTCCCATGTGGGTGCAGGGGCCCAAGGACTTGGGCCATCTTCTACTGTTTCCCAGGACAAAGCAGAGAACTGGATCAGAAGTGGAGCAGCTGGACCTTGAACCAGCCCCAATATGGGATGCCCGCACTGCAGGCAGCGGTTTTACCCGCTATGCCACAGTGCTGGGCCCCTAATATCTTCTTGAGAATGTTTGTATCTATGTTAACCAAGGTGTGTAATTTTTTTAGTTATTGTGTCTGTTTCATTTTGATAGTAGAGTAATATTTGCCTCATAAAAATGTTTATCATGCTTTTTAATGTTTTAGAAAGCTTGAAACCCTTTGGAGTTGGTTCTTTTCTAAATGTATTGTAAAACCACCAGATCCTGCCTGGACTTTTCTTTGAAGAGAATTTTAATTATTGTTTCAATTTCATTACCTTTTATGGATATGTTTATATTTTTTATATCTTCTAGATTTATGAAAAATTTATTCATTTCTTCTAGGTCTTACAATTTGCTAGCATAGATAGTTGTTCATCAAGTTTCTTATGTGCCTTTACATTTCTGTAGTAATTGTAATAATGTCTTCATTTACATTTCTAACTGTATTTTTTGAGCTTTCTATTTTTTTGTTAGTCAATAAGTTTGTGTATTAGTTTACCTTTTCAAAAGCATTTTTTGCATTTTTGGTCTTTTTGTTTCAATGTAATTTATTTCTATTCTGATCCTTATTATTTATTGACACCTGCCAAGATAGAGTTTGATTTGCTTTTGCTTTTCCAAGTCCAGGAAATGTATCGTTAAATTATTTATCTGAGATCTTTATATTTTTAGTGCAGATAGTCACTGCTATAAACTTCCCTCTTAATACTGCCTTTACTGTATCCCACAGATTTTTATATCTTGCATTTTCGTTTTTGTTTGTTGAAAACCTTTTTAAGGATGTATTTCTTTATCCATTCAAAAGGCAGAGTGACAGAGAAAGATTGAAAGAGAAAGAGAGAGAGAGAGAGAGAGAGAGACAGCGAGCCCTTGCTCCGGTTTTGGGTGCTTCTAGTAACAGCAGGGCTGCCTGTTGCCCTCTACGAAAGAATGGAGTTCAGCAGCAGCTGTTAATGGGTTCTGGGAGTGGGGACCAAGACAGGCTATTTAACTCCTTTTGAAGCAAAGTGGTCACTCTGATCCCACTCAGCTTTCCAGACTGATTGCAAGCACGTGAGGACTGTAGATTTTTCCTTTCCATAGAGCTTTCAGGCTGTGACAATGGTGGGCATTGTAGAGCTTTTTGCTTACATTTCTCTAGCAAGATGGCCTCGCCCTGGGCACTCAGCCAGGGTAGGAGTTGTGGAATGCTTTGTTACTCTATCACTGCTGGATTTCAAAATGGCTGTGATGTATACAGAATTGTCCCTTCATTCCTGAAGTTTTCCCTCAGTCAATCTTTTGAAAATGTGGTCTTTCCTTTGTTGTTCTGTGTCTTCTGTTTGATAGAGAGGATTGTACAGCATTTCTATTCAGTAGTCTTGGATCTTCTGTGTAGCATGCTTAGTTTACTACATGTCAAACTGCATTTCATGTATTGGAAAGCAATTTACTCATGTAGGATAGGACTTGTTGATTTAATAAGGCTGTTTAAGCATATCTGCTGAAAACTTTATAATATTATGGCCCATGTGAACAGATATGTATGTATTATGTTTGTTAACTATGTTAACATCTTTAGGCATCAATGTAATGGATAGAAGTGAAACCCACTGGACATTAAGAGATTTAATAAGTCAATTAACACGTCAATTTAATAATGTAGGTTAAAATTCAGGGAAAACCATTTAAAGATTGATCCAAGTAATACTGATGTGAAATTAGTTTAACCAGGCTGTATAAAGAATGAAAAATTCCAAAGCAAAATGATTGACACAAGAGTAGGATTTCCAGTTAAAATTAATTGTTAAGATAACTGCAACTGAGCATCTCCATAAGTCATTCCCAAGACTGAAGCATAGAGCAAGGTAGTACTGCACATATGAGGGATGGGTATTAGTGTAAATTAACAGGATAAGGTTTCTAGTGCTTGTGGTGGGAGTTAGGTACAGTCAGTAGATTTTGATTATGTCAGAAAAATTATGAAATCATTTGGGTTCCAGAGGAAGCTCTATAGGCTTTTTTTTTCATTGAAATATATAGATTAATTTTTAGCTAACTTAGTCTTTCATTTAAAATTTTTTAATCTACTTTGAAACTACTTGCTCTTATAGTGAAAGCCATACTTTTATTTCTCTTTTGAAGTTTACAGTCTTTGAAAACTCTAACTATTTAATTTTCTATTCTCAGTACTGGCAAGGACAACAGCACAGGTGGAACTAAAGTTGTATTTCTCTGGTAAATTCTATTCTCAAGCCCCAGATTCATCTAGGAATTAGACCTGGCTGTGCACCAAAAATTAAGAGAATTTTGTTGACTACTTCACTTCACAGAATCTATTGGAAAATTAATAATTCCAGTATCTTCTTCAAATATGGTTGCATCATGGTCCATGCAGGCTCTGTTTCCATGAACTTCCAAGTAGGGGAAATTTCTCTTCTGCCTTTGAAAAGAGACATTGTCTCACAACATTCATTCCAAGAATGTTCTGTTGATTGATTTTTGTAGTCCTACTCAGAATGCCGGCATCCTATTTCTTTGTATTCTCATTCAGTTATGTTTGTGTAATTTAATAATGTTTCATTGAATTTTCATGGATTACATACTGAGTTTATATACCATCCATCATTTCAAACCCAAGCAATTATTCCCCCTCTGTCACCCTTTAAATGTCTTCTATGGTTTGATTTCCTGCTCTTGGCATTCACACTTAGCTGCACCAAGCATTGTGTGCTCTCTGTCTTCCCTTTGTCATGAGCTCTGTGTTTGCTTAGTGCTAGGATTGCTTTCTAGGCATACAGAGCAGCAAGGATACAGTTTTATATAACTAAATTAGCAAATAACACCATCAAAATGTCAACTTCAAATGACTAGAACATGAATTGGCTAATATTTACATGTAAAATATAGTGGGTTTTGATATCATGAATTTGCTTTGTTTTCTCAATAGCAATGAACACAGTACCTCCCAATTAGTCATTCCTCAAACAAACTAATTTAACACCTTCACAAAGGGGAGTAAAATTCTATTTGTACTTAAAACAGAAACACTGAATTATCAAAAGAGCATTCCCACTATTGCTTAAATAAGAAAGAATCAAATCTTGTGTTTGGAGTTCTCATTGTGACAGATAATTCAATTTTATCAACTTAGAGAAAAATAGACTTAAATGCAGAACTTAACAAAGGCATATGTTGCCACAGTATATAAGTAGCACAGACACTGTCTCATATAAAACAATACACATATTTCTTACCAAAAATGATTTATCACCATTTTAGGAACAACAAATTTTTATTTAGTAAATGAATAAATGTTAAATAAATAAAAATAAATTACTGGCATTGCTAAATAACAATAATAAATAATAATATTTATTATAACAATAGTCAATCACAAGTCTTTCAAATATTTCAATATAAATCACAAAAATGCAGTTTGAATCTTGAACTATATCATGAGAAATTTAACTAGATTCAAGAATTAGATAATGTTGGAAGACAAGCATAATCATCAGTTTATCAGTTTCAATAATTCTGATAATAAAATGAGACTGGTAGTAGGCTTCAAAAATATACTTGGGATAAATAATGAGTAAACATTATAAACTATTCTCTCAGGACATATTCCTCAAATACGCTACTGTACAAATTAATGGAAGGGAGGGAGAGAGGGATGGAAGTATGGCAATCTTATAATTGTATCAATGAAATCTTTTTTCTTTATATACAAGTTTTTAAAAAGATTTATTTATTCATTTGAAAGTCAGAGTTACACAGAGAGAGAAGAGGCAGAGAGAGAGAGGTCTTCTATCTGGTGGTTCACTCCCCAGAAGGCCACAACGGCCAGAGCTGCGCTGATCCGAAGCCAGGTGTCAGGAATTCCTCTGAATCTCCCACTCAGGTGCAGGGGCCCGAGGACTTGGGTCATCTTCCGTTGCTTTCTCAGGCCACAACAGAAAGCTGGATTGGAAGTGGAGCAGCCGGGACTGGAACCAGCGCCCATATGGGATGCCGACACTGCAGGCGCGGCTTTACCAGATATGCCATAGCGCCAGCCCCAAAAGTTTTTAAAACTGAAAAATCTCATGAATTTCTCAAAATGATTGGATGTTAGGTCATTAAAATGTAAGATATACATTGGAATTTCAAACTCAGTGTGGAAAAATGGAATGCAGATATAAAAATAAAGCATATAAACTTCACCTATCACCAGAAACTCCATCAACTTCAACACACTAGCCACTTAATTAATCACTACAGAACTGAAGACCCCAGGAATTCAATCATGTCAATGAGGCCTTTTTACACTGACTGAAAAAAAAAAGTGAATGTCTTTTAAATAGACTTTTTTTTTAATATCAGAAAACAAAACAAATTCAAAAGAGTAGAATTGGGATTCCTGTGAGGCTCCCCAGGCGGTTTCCTCCTCTTCTCCACCAAGCAGGTACCTCCTACCTTATTCTCCACACTTCTTCTTCCTAGTCCTGCATAGTGTTCTGATCCCTAATCAGCCACCCCCCTCAAAAAAAAAAAAAAAAAAAAAAAACTATTTTTATTGTCTCTACAGCATTGCCTTCCTGCCTTCCTTATGATATGTAAATAGAAGCATTTAATATTTAGCTTTATGAGTTTCATTTATTTTGCTTACCAATATGCATTCATAGATGATATATATGCCTCTTATGGCTTTTAACACATTTTCAGTGCTGATATTGCAACATGAAATGCATTTACCACTGTTGATAGATGTCTTGGTGGCTTAGAGATTGAAAATTCCTGTAAGTATTCACTTACAGATTTTCTTTTATTTACAGTATAGTTTTTTAAATCTGTTGGGTAAATACCCAGAGTCTCAATTGTGGGATCATATTGTACATTAGTTTTAGTTTATAAATAATTGCCAGACTATATTATAAAAGTCTATCATTGCGTATTCCCTGTGCAAATAATTGATAGTTGCTGTTGCTCTACATTCTCTTCATACACAGGTAGTAAATCTTTAGATCTTTAAGTACTAAAATCTCATTATTGCTTCGATTCACAATTCTCTAATTACACATTATGTTTAGCATTTTTTAGGTATTTCATAGCCATCTGTAAAATGTTTTCGATGAGTTGTCTGAAATGCTGTTTCACCTGTTTTTAATTGATTCCTTGATTTCTTCTTGTATTAACAATTCTTTGAATATTGAGAATCCAGAACATTTGTCAAATATGACTTTTGAGAATATTTTCTTTTAGAGTGAGGCTCACCTTTTGATATTAATATCAGTGTCTTTCACAGAACAGAAGTTTGTAGTTTTAATTAAGTCCTACTTATCAACTATTTTCCTCCACATGGATTGTTTTTGATGTTTTAGTTTCAAAAATGCATTGTCAAAACGAAGGCCATCTACACTGTTTCCTATTTTCTTGTAAGAATTTATAAAAAATACAATACTTATTAGTATCACATCTCGAAATTCATGGACATAGAATATGTCTTTAGCTCTTTTTACTTTTTGTTTGCAACCAAGAGAATTTTGTAGTTTCGTGTATACTGTTGCTGTGCATATTTTATTGAATTGCAGATGTTTCGTTTTTTTCTGTGCTATTATTATTTATTTTTTAAAAAAGATTTATTTATTTATTTGAAAGGCAGAGTTATGGAGAGGGAGAATGAAAGAGAGACAGAGAAAGAAAGATCTTCCATCCGCTGGTTCACTCCCCAAATGGCTGCAATGTCCCCATTTGGTCTGATCCAAAGCCAAGAGCCTGGTGTCTCTTCTGGGTCTCCAATGTGGGTGCAGGGGCCCAGAGGCTTGGGACATCTTCTGTTGCTATCCTGAGCATGACAGCAAGGGGCTGAATTAGAACCAGCACAAATTCATTCATTTCTAATTTTTCTTACTTCTTCTATTCTATTTGCTTTAGGTCTGAATTTCTCTTCCGTAATTTTTTGAGCAAGGAGCTTTGACTGTTGATTTTATATCTTTCTGCATTCCTATATGCACATTAAGTTCTAATAAGATGTCTCAAGACTGATTTCCCATAACTTTTGATTTCTTACTTTGTTCAAAGAAGAAGATATTTATTTTTAAAAACTCTTCCTTAACTCATGTAATATTTAGAAGGCTGTTATTTGAACTCTAAACAGTTGGAATTTCAATTAATCTTTCTGTTTTTAATTTCTAATTTAATATTTTTATGATCTTTTTTGAATATTTATTTTTATTTATTTTACTTGAAATGCTGAATTACAAAGAGGGGGAGAGAGAGGGAGAGGGAGGAGGGGATAGAGGGGAGAGATAGAGAGAGAGAGAGAGAGAGAGAGAGAGAATCTTCCATACTCTGGTTCACTTCCCAAATGGCTTCAAATGGCCAGATCTAAGCCGATCAGAAGCCAGGTCCAGGAGCTTCCTCTGGGTCACACACGTGAGTATAGGGTCCCAAGGACTTGGGCCAGCATCCACTGCTTTCTCAGGCATACCATCAAGAAGTGGATTGGAAGTAGATTGGAGTAGGCTAGACTAGACTAGACCCTGCACCCATATGTGATGCTAGTGCTGCAGGCTGTGGCTTAACCCACTATACCACAGTGCAGGCCCCATCTTTGTAGTCTTAGATCATATTTTATGTACTTCTTTTTCTCATGATATTTTAAATGTATTTCCTGGCTCAGGATGTGTTTTCTTTAAAAATATTGCATGTGAACATGAGAAGTCATATTGTTGTTCTTAGCTGTAATTTTCTACAGAAGTTTACTGTATAAGTTTGTTAGTGTTGTTTAGGTAGACTAGGTATTTCTTGACATATACATATGCTTGTTCCATCAATTTTGGGGAGAGCTCTGAACTATTCAATGATAATAACATTTTTTTTAACTTTTATTTAATGAAATACAACCCTCCCATTTCTCTCTCCCTTCCACCTTCCATTCACATCAAGATTCATTTTCAATTCTCTTTATATACAGAAGATCAGTTTAGCATACATTAAGTAAGTATTTCAACAGTTTGCTCCCACACAGAAACATAAAGTGAAAAATACTGTTTGAGTACTAGTTATAGCATTAAATCTCAATGTACAGCACACTAAGGACAAAGATCCTACATAAGGAGTAAATGCACAGTGACTCCTGTTGTTGACTTAACAATTTGACACTCTTGTTTATGGCATCAGCAACCACCCTAGGCTCTTGTCATGAGTTGCCAAGGCTATGGGAGCCTTTTGAGTTCACCAACTCTGATCATATTTAGACAAGGTCGTAGGCAAAGTGGAAGTTCTCTCCTCCCTTCAGAAAAGGTACCTCCTTATTTGATGACCTGTTCTTTTCACTGGGATCTTACTCACGGAGATCTTTCATTTAGGTGTGTTTATTTTTTTGTTTTTTTTTTTTTTGCCAGAGTGTTTTGGCTTTCTATGCCTGTAATACTCTCATGGGCTTTTCAGCCAGATCTGCATGCCTTAAGGGCTGATTATGAGGCCAGAGTGCTGTTTAGGACATCTGCCATTCTATGGGTCTGCTGTGTATCTCACTTCCCATGTTGGATCATTCTCTCCCTTTTTGATTCTATCAGCTAGTATTTGGAGACACTATTCTTGTTTATGTGATCCCTTTGGTTCTTAGTCCTGTCATTATGATCAATTGCGAACAGAAATTGATCACTGGAACTAGTGAGATGGCATTGGTACATGCCACCTTGATGGGATTGAATTGAAATCCCCTGGTATGTTTCTAACTCTACCGTTTGAGGTAAGTCAGCTTGAGCATGTCCTGAATAGCACATCTCTTCCTTCTCTTATCCCCACTCTTGTATTTAACAGCGATCACTTTTCAGTTAAGTTTCAGCACTTGAGAATAATTGTGTATTGATTACAGTATTCAACCAAAAGTATTAAGTTGAACAAACAAACAAAAATACTAAGCGGGATAACATATTAAGTTTTTCATCAACAGTCAGGGTGAGGGCTGATCAAGTCACCGTTTCTCCTAGTGTTCATTTCACTTTAACAGGTTTCCTTTTTGGTGCTCAGGTAATAACATGTTTTTTTATAATTTCTTGAAATTTTCTCAGTTCATCTCACGTATTTTGACTCCCATTGTTAGATGCATATACATATGTAACTTTATATCTTTTTGGAAAATAGGCCTATTTATCCTTATGTAATATCTCTTTTAATCTCATAATTTTTCTTGTTCTTGATTTTCTTTCTCTGAAATTAATATGCATTCCAACTTTCATTTGGTTGAGCTTAGCATGATACAAATCTTTCCATCTTTTTTCATTTAACCAATCTAATATTTACATTCAAAATCAGTTACATTCAAATATTTCATTCAATATCAAACCACATGTAATTGGACCTTCTATAAATATTCACTCTGGGCCAGCACAGTGGGTTAAACCGCTGCCTGTGGCACTAGCATCTGATGTAGGTGTAGTTTCAACCCCTGCATGCTCCACTTCTGATCCAGTCCCTGCTAATGTGCATGGGAGAGTAGGAGAAAATGGCCCAAGTGCTTGGGTCACTGCACCCATATGGGAGACCAGGATGAAGCTCTTGTCTCCTGGCTTCCACCCGGCCCAGCTCTGGCTATTGAAATCATTTGGTGAGTGAACCAGCAGATGGAAGATTTCTCTCTCTCTCTCTCTCTCTCTCTCTCTCTCATTCTGCCTTTCAAACAAAATCAATAAATCTTTAAAAAATTCACTCTGACAGTATCTAATCTCAATTAGTGAATTCAGACAATTCCATTTAAATGTTATTGATACAGTTGAATAATATCTACCATGTTGATTTTTAAATGTATGTTTATTTCTAACATTTAAATTGTGCAGTTAAAATTATTGCATTTCATCTTTTCTGTTAGTATTAGTGTACTTTTAACCTTTTAGTGGGTGCTCTCATTTACAAAAATATTTTAAACTGAGGCCAGCACTGTGGCACAAGGGGTTAAAGCCCTGGCCTGAAGTGTCGGCATCCCAGGTGGGTACCGGTTCTAGTCCTGGCTGCTCTACTTCTGCTCCAGTTCTCTGCTATGGCCTGAGAAAGCAGTAGAAGATGGCCCAAGTCCTTGGGTCTCTGCACCCACATGGGAGACTAGAAGAAGCTCCTGGCTTCTGATTTCGGATCAGCACAGCTCCAGCTGTTGCAGCCATTTGGGGAGTGAAACAGTGGGTAAAAGACCGCTCTATCTCTGTCTCTACCTCTCTCTGTAACTCTGTCTTTCAGAAAAATAAAAATAAATCTTAAAAAATTAAAGTAATATAGATCAAGCTTCAAATAACACTATGCTGCTTCATAATTAATAAAAGTAGTTTATAATAGAGTATTCTCAGAATGTTTTGGCCTGTTATTATTTTGCTGTAATTAATTTTATATATCATAAATCCCTAGTACATTGTTACTATTATGACTTTATGTACATAGTATTAAGAGAATGAAAATAAAAATTTATTTTGTCTTTATTCCAAAGCGAATTCTCTTCATGTAAATGTGGTTTTCTGATCTATGCTATTTTCCTTCTTTCTACATTCTTTGTCATTTCTTGTTAGACAGGTATGACAGCACTAGGTGATCTTATTGCTTTGCATGTGTAACAGAGAGAATTTCTCTACTTTTGAAAAATAATCTGGTTGCATATAGAATTCTAGTTTAGCCTATTTTTTTTTTCTGTTAGTACTTCAAATATTTCACTCCAGTTTCTTCTGCCTTCTGTAGTTTCTGACAAAAGATTGCTGGAATTCTTATCCTTAATCTTGCATAGGTATGGTGCTGGCTTTCTCTAGCTTCTTTCCTAGATTTCTAGCTTTCTTTGGCTTTCTGTAATCTGAATGTGATATTCTTAGTTCCATACATTTTAGGAATTCTCCCTTTTTGTGGTAGGTCTGAGTTCTGTGATATGGCAGTAATGGGGAAAGGCAAAAGCACAGAGTGCATTCTGCCACAAGTATGAGCTGATAAATCTGCACTACGTCCCGCCTGACCCACCTGCAATACTCAGTCATCCTCTGATCTGCAGCTTGCAGCAGCTGCAGAGCTAACAGAACTGGAAAGTCCTTCCCAAACTTGCCCTACACACTGTCAGCCTGTGAGAGAGGTCTGTCGCCTCCGTGTCTGAGGATTCCTCTCTGATAAACCTGTCCCAGCTCTTGAGTTGTTTCTCTCCTCTTCTGAGTCTGTCAGCACCACATATTATTTCTAACAGACAATTTTTATTAATTTTGGGAAAACATTGGCTATCATTAGTTTAGATATTTCTTATGTTCTCTTTTGTCTTTTTGTTTTCTCCAAGTATGCAAGTGTTTCAAAACATAAATATGTTATAAGTAGCACCCTTTAAAATTGCATCTCAGTCTATGGTAATTCTGCTAATTAAAATACTCCCCCCTTTAAAAATTCCAAAGTTTCCATCAGCTTAACTTCAAGTTCATTTTTTTTTTACCTCAGTAGCAGTTATTCTTTTGAGGATGCCATCAAACACATTATTCATTTTTGTTACAACGTTTTCCATTTAAAACGTGTGCTTTGATTTTCTTTTATAACTACCAGCTCTCTCTTTAAACTGCCCATCTAGTCTTGCACAATACGTACTTCTAAACTTTGTTTCTTTAGCTGTTAATGCATTCATCATATTTTAAATCCTAATCTGATGATTCCAAAATATCTCATTTATTGGTGTGATTCTTTTTTTTTAAGATTTATTTATTTATTTGAAAGTCAGAGTTACACAGAGAGAGGAGAGGCAGAGGGAGAGAGAGGGAAAGAGGTTTTTTATCCACTGGTTCACTCTCCAACTGGCTGCAATGGCCAGAGCTGCACTGATCTGAAGCCAGGAGCTTCTACTGACCATAGCAGAGAGCTGGATCAGAAGTGGAGCAGCTGGGACTTGAACCAGCGCCCATATGGGATGCCAGCACTGCAGGCGGCGGCTTTACCCACTATGCCACAGCGCTGACCCCTACTGGTATGATTTAATGCTTGTTTTCTTTCAGTTATATTTTTCTTACCTCGATAACATACGTGTAATTTTTGCTAAAAGCTAGGCAAATTCATTAAGAAATAGAAAATGTGTTAAATATAACTTTAGTGTCAGTTTTATAATGATCAGGCTAACAGGTGGCTCTGTTTAATACTGCAGTTTTAGCTGAGAAAATTAAATTTCTCTAATATCTCCCTTGTTGTCTAGATCTATCAAACGGTGTCTTAAATAGTGTTTATCCTTTCAACTCTTTCAGTCTTTTTTGTTAAGATTTATTTATTTATTTGAAAGTCGGAGTTACACGCACACACACACACACACACAGAGCGAGAGAGAGAGAAAGAAAGGAAGAAAGAGAGAGAGAGAGAGAGAGAGAGAGAGAGAGAGAGAGAAAGTCTTCCATCTGCTGGTTCACTCCCCAGAAGGCTGCAATGGCCGGAGCTGCGCTGATCTGAAGCCAGGAGCCAGGAGCTTCTTCTGGGTCTCCCACATGGGTGCGGGAGCCCAAGAACGTGGGCCATCTTCTACTGCTTTCCCAGGCCATAGCAGAGAGCTCAATGGGAAGTGGGGCAGCTGGGACTCTAACCAGGGCCCATATGGGATGTCAACACTGCCAGCGACAGCTTTACCTGCTATGTCACAGCGCGGGCCCCAAGTCTTTCAGTCTTAATCCTATCATATTGGAGTTCCTTTCTGTGGAGGTAAGTTGTGGAGAAAGGGAAACTTTAGCTAACCTTATAATTAAAAATCAGTCTTTTTGTGGACCCATATCCTTTGGCTATGATTTCACAAGAATTTTGTTAGCTCCTTTCCTTTGAAATGAAACGGTAAGTATTGAAGGGATTGTAGTTTAAGAAATTCCCTTTCCCTAAGAAGTCTAATACTCTGTGAAAGTCTTCCACCTTGTGGAGTAGACTCTTACTTTGAAACATTCTGAATATTTTTTGTTGTGGTCAAGGTTCTTCCACACCTATCTCTACCGGACACGGATCTTTCCTGACTCTTCATTGTGAGGATTTAATGGTATTCTGTGGTTACACAGGAATGTGTTCCCACCCGTAAAGCTGTAGCACCAAGGTATTTTTCATTCTCAAGTTATTCTACATTTATCTTCTGACAATTTGCCAAAACTATCATATTAATTTTAATACCAATTTATGGATCAGTAGCATTTGCTCTAAGGAAGTAGATCTTAGTTGTGAACATTTTCATTTGCCTTTCTCTTTTGATTTGTGGGGAAGCGTGCAATTTGTGCAGAGGCTCAGCTTTATCTGTTTGTAAGTAAGACCTCCTCCCAGAAATATCACAACTTGTGACAGGTTGACTGAGATATTGCTGTGGATGAATGGAGAATACTTTAGTTTTCATCATATGTTTTTTGAAGTATGAGTTGTACCATTATGTATGAATGTGAACTTTAACTTTGGAAAGACTTAACTTCAATAACTTGGTGTAGGGCAATGTTATCATTTTATGACTTGGTCATTATAAAAGCAGGACTTAGTCACCTCTGGCTGTTTCTACTTACATGCCTATTCCTGGTTGCTCCTTGTAATGCATCAGGTACTTGTCTTACACCGCCACTGGTGACTAGTCCAGGCCTTTACAGCTAGCTATAACCTATCTGACTTGCCCCACTGAACCCATCACCCTGCACTGCAGTGATCCATCTCTGTTGCATTGTGCCTACATGTAGCTCAGAGCTATTTTACACTCATCAATCGGAACACCCCAGAGAAGTTGCTTAAGTAACACTCTGGACCTCAGTGAAGACTGGTTTTTAGGTTCTTTAATTTCTCTGATTGATTATGCATTTGTTGGACAGCGTCCTCCCCACCCCACGCACCCATATTTCCTGATGACCCTGTGAGGCAGGCTGCCCTGTTCTCTCCTGAATTTATGAGTTATACAATTTATTTCCATGATTTCTGTGCTTTGTGATGTTGGCTGCTCTGTATCTCACTTGACTGACACATCTGAACCTAATCTCCAAGTCAACACCCTTCAGGATGGTAGCTATCTTTGTAAGAATAATCAGAACAACAATCAAGCAAGAGTCCAAAGAACATCTATTAGTAGAAATATGTTCTCAGTGAAAGGGGACACCTGGCTATGGACCAAGTACTTAACATCATGCTGTTCAAGAGCGAAATGAAGTACACCAGGAAAGGCACATGCTTGCCATCCATAACCGCCTTCCCTGTAGCTCTCTCAGGAGAAGGCTAAAGTTCATAGCCACTCTGGAAGGCATCAAAACCAAATTAGAAATAAATCAAAACACAAGGTAAGACTATTGCGTTAAATAACATAAAAGTCACTTCAATGTGGGATATTGTTAGCTTCCTTCTACAGAAAATTTATAACTTAGCATGTTTGAGTCTTTTATATGTTCGTTATTTATTATCACTAAATATTCAAATATAATTATAGCAATCAATTTTTACTCTTGAGCTAGTTAAACATTGCTTTTCTGATGCTGTGAAAGAATGGCTTTTATTACATGTGGTTTAAAATATTCAGGGAATGAAATAATACTTACACAAAAGATTAATTATTAGATCTCTGGGACATATTTTCTAAGAGTACTTTCTGTTACAAAGAATTTTGTAGAAATGAAAGTGATAGTTTTCTACATCTGCTGCAACTCTTCTCGGCAAGAAGTTCCAGAAACTATTTTCTGCGTTTCTAAATATGAACACTGTAGCCAGTAAACATTTTATTCTTTGATGTGTTCAGGTGTCTGTGGTTTATCTTCTTGAAATTTGGAATTTCAAATTTGGCAACTGATTCCCTTTTCTCCTGGAAACTTAAAGTATGACCATTAAAAAGAATGGCTTGGTTTCCTTACTTGAAAAATAATGCTTTCAATTAAAATAAAGTATTACATTTGAAATGGTTTGATCTTTTCACTCAAGCAGCATTAAATTAAAGACCCACCCCATTTATCATATAAAATATAGTTTGTTCCAAGTTTAAATTTATTGCTATTCCTTCTTGTCCCATGTGACTATTTTTTTCAGGAACTTTGAAAAGACAATTCTCTACTTTAAAGCATAAATGTCCCTGTAATGTGGACATCTGCGCTCAGTTTTTTGCCAAGCATTCTTACTAATGTTCAGGAAAACTCTCTGAGATACAGTGGAAGAGTTGGATGATACACCATAGCTAGAGATCTCTGCTTTTCGTTAAATGTCTTTGACTATGATATCATTGAGTTCAGTCATTGTTTTTCATGATAGATTGTGGTGCATTGTCACCCTTAATATTCTTTTTTGTGGTTGAATGTCTCCATGGGTCATGAATTGGATAGTAAGATCCAGACAGTCTGACTCCAGAAAAGTAGAAAGCTTTTATGAAAGGATTTCTATTTACTGCAAGGATTTCTATTTGTGCATGATAGCCAAATAAGAAAATACAGTCAGCAAGAAATAACAGTGGATAAGGTTAATAGCATATTGCACTAGACACACATAGAATGCTGTTGTTCAAATAATGTTGTACATTAATAATGCAAAGAAAAACAAACATGCACATCCAGTTGTTCGCTTATAGGTAAGATAAATAAAAATATGCAGAAAGTAATCTAAGAGGACATTTTGTCATAAAAATATAACTATTTTCAAATTCTCAGCTCCTATAGATCAATTACATGGATTAAATAAGCATGTCAGATATGATGTGAATTAATACGACATACTTGGTTGAGAAGGAATTGAGCATCATTGTGTTAACCAAGGTAGAAACATCACAAAGTTTAGAGATCTTTTTAATTAATTAATGCTGCTTTTGACTCATCACATGTATACTTTTTATCTTTATACACATAGCTTACATTTTCCATTACAACAAATACTTGTTTCTATGTTGGTAGTCAGTACTAAGGAAATTCTTAGAAAATACTTAGTTTCATAAAGTGTTGGTTTCTAGAAAAAACACATTTAATCATCTGAGACAATAAAACAAATTCATTTGAAGTCTGAATTAGTGTCATATTGCATTGTGTCATGCTACACACTGTATTAACAGCTATGTGTGAGAGGAACTGAAGTAGTCTATCTGGCAAAATTCCACTAACAGTCATTGCTTCTGCATTTTGTTCCAAAAACTTCACTTCAAAATACCCTAAATTTCTGAACGATATTCTTTGAAATACATTATTGTTGTATAAATTAACTATAATGTTTTAGCATACTTAATTTAAAGTAGTCTAGAAATTTTCTCATATCTATGATCAGCTTCCTTCACCTCTTTCCTGGAAAGCACTGTGTTAGTGTTCTCCACAGAAAGATTCAATCATGTGTGTGTGTGTGTGTTTATACATACATATATACATATATAGAGAGATATATATAGATATGTTTATTAAAGAAGTGGTACACAAGATTAAGCACGTTGACAAGTCTGAAATGTGTGGGGTGAACCTGCAGAAAAAGACACCCTTACAGAAAATCAAGAATGATATTTGATCAAATATCTGGACTCTGTGTCCTAGCCATGTTGACATATACACAAGAGATTACTTTTACAAATACATTTGTATATTTTATTTGTACTAAAGGAAAATGACTGTAGCAACCAATGTATTCATTAGTTGTAAGAAATGTGAGGTAGATTAGAAATAATAAACTGCTATAATTGTTCCTATTTTTCCATACAACATAATGTAGATGTAGCTTATCTCTCATTTCATGCGAGATGGCATATGTAAGTTCTTTTTAAAACTTACGAAGTGCAAAAAAAAAGATTAGATAAAGTACACTTAGGTAATAGTCATTATTGCCTAGTTTTTAGTGCAACTTCTTATGCTTATGTAAGTTGCTTTATCACACAAACTCCAGCCAACTCTTATTTCTCTTCCTAGATAAACTGTGTGTTGCCATTCACTTTTAACTCATTTTGATTATGGTAGAAGTTGGTGAACTATTCCTCAAATAATACTTTGACAAGAAGAGAAATAATTTGGATAAATTTGTACAGTCTAAGATGTAGGTAATTCCATCCTGTTTCTAATCATGTTACCCTGTTACAGATAATCGGAAAGTAAAATTGAGAAGTTTATTTGAATATACTTTTGTGGTGCTGTGGATATCTAACTTTCTGTAAGCATGTTCTTTCTCCTGATTATTAGATGCCTCCATATGTCTATCACCTGAATAATAATTTTTAAAATAGTCAACTGCAATTATTGCTTTCAAAGTGGAAAAGAATGTAACTGACATTGTTTCACAGTGTTAAGCCATTGCCTGTGACACAGGCATTCCATGTAAGCACCGGTTAAAGTCCTTGCTGCTCCACTTCCAATCCAACCGTCTGCTAATGCACCTGGAAAGCAATGTAAGTGCCCCTAAGTGTTTGGGCCTCTGGAATCCACATGCAAGACTTGGATAGAGTTTTTGCTCCTTTCTTTGTCCTGACCAATCTCTAGCCATGACAGATATTTAGGGCTGCCTCTTTCTCTCTCTCTCTCTCTCTCTCCCCCTCTCCATCTCCATCTCTTTTTTTCTCTGTCTCTACTTCTCTTTCAAATAAATAAACCGTAAAGATACAAAGGACTATGAAAAATAGTGATCACATTTAGTAATTATAAAGAGAGCATGGGTTTTGATGCAAGACAGAGCAGCTTGTATCACTGGAGCATGGTTTACACAGAATATCTTCAACAGACAAAAGATTACCTCCCCTGCTGGCTAGGAAAGAAAGAGACTCAATAAAAAAGGAGGCCATCCTGTTACAGCTGTATGCAGTCACAGATGTGTGGTGGGCAGAACCTCACACTTTTCTGTACTATTGAAACATTGTTTACTAACAGCAGTGAGCACAGGACTTTGAAGATGATGGTACTGAAGTAAACACACTGTTTTTTGAATTTGCCCTATAGCAATCCTGTAAGGAATTCCTTGAATCTGTAAGAGTAGGACGACTTTTTCTTTCCGTGAAATAGAGAAAACAAAACTAAATGGCACTACTTCAGCTTTGAATTTAAATAAACTTCATTGCATTAGCTACCTCACTTTTTCTGGCCATGGATCGGGATTAAGAAGGTAATGGCCAATGTTATTTTTGTTTTGAATTATTATACTGACCATTAGAATATATTTTGAATTACTAAATCACTAGCAAGCTCAAAAATTCAACACAGAGGATAAAGAAACAAATGCATCAACTAATATAGCAATCCTCAGTGTGTAGAAACACTGCTTAATAATTAAAACATGAGCGACATCTGGGTATTCACATAATTTAACTAACATTCAGATTTCTTGTTTGTGGAATATGTTTTATGACACTTACTTTTTTATTTGTTTTCATTTTATTGGAAAGCAGTGGTTCAGAGACAGAGATCTTCTGATGACTGGTTTACTCACCAAATTCCTGTAACACTTAGGGCTTGAACTAGGCTGCACTCAGAATCTGAGAATTCAATCCTGGTACCCATGTGGGTAGCAGGGATCTGCATGCTTACCTCGTAACTCCCAAGGTGAACATCAGCAGGAAGCTGGACTGGAAGTAGAGGAGCCACAGTTAGAATGAGGCACTTCGATATGGTTTATGGGCATCCCAAATGGTATCTCGCCTACTATGTCAAATGCTTGCCTCTCATAAAAATGCCTCCCAAATGAAGTTGCTATAAAGCTTAAATTAAATAAGTCTAGAAAATGTTAGTGTTTTGTATATAGTACTTGTGCTTATACTTGTAACAGTATTTATTGAAACATCAGTGTTCTAGGACTTAGTTTTACAGAGTAAACGAAATAGACAAATTCTTTTGGTGGGGTTGCATTGCATTGGGTGGAATGGAATAAATTTAAAATAAACAACTAAATATGTAATAAGCTCAATGATCAGAAACATGGTGGGCAAAAAGAAGGCTGTATAAGGGGAATAGGTAAAGCTGACTGCAGAATTTTGTGTGTGTGTGTTTGTAATTAGTATGTGCTAGATTCTATTTTCTAGGTGGTGGTCAGGAAATCCTTTATTAAGGAGGAATCAGGCCCCTGAGAGAGGAAAATAAAATACTTGCTCCGTGTCCAGAAAAAAAAAGTGCCTGGGATATAGATGAGCAAAGAGAGAGAGTAAGATATTAAATCACATTGCTGTTAGGGCTTCGTCCAGCCTTGTGGGCCATTCTCTGGAGCAGTTTCATGAAGAAAGCTATGATTAGTCATTAGAAACTCTTAAAAAGTCAAGGAAAGGCATTATGTGATAAACCTTTTAAAAGGATGATTCTGGAAGTTCTCCTAAATATAAGCTGAAGAGAAAACGGGAATAAACATTATTTTAGCATTGGCTATTGTTATTATGTCGTCATCACCATTAAAAAACTAACAAACTATAGACTCATGTCAGGTGTTTGCTTTAGCTGTTAAGATGCCCACACATGCCATATCTGAATGTCTAGGTTGATTACATTTCGACTCCTTCTGTTGCAGTTCCAATAGAATCTCTTTTTCTTTCTCTCTCTGCCTCTCAAATAAAAAATTAAAAAATAATTAGTTTTACAAATGCATGTATTTGAAGTAGATAAAGTTAAATGTTACAGAATTAGAAGTCTTTTAATAAAGTGAAATTAATGTTTGTTAATTTAGCAAATCTCCCCTGTGTGCTCATATTTTTCTTGTCATGAAATTCTTAGCTTTAACAGAAGCTATAAGAAAAGCAGCCAAAATTTACAGAAGAGGTAGCAATATTTCTGTGTAATTATTCATATTTTACTGTCATTGTTACTGTGGATTTCTTATTTCTTAGGGACTGTGAACTAGATAAAAAGATATCACATCAACTCATAGCTCCAATTTCACCCATTGTGAAGTACTAAAACAATATCATTGTGTTGTTTTCTCTTCACTATCATCTCTTTGTTTACAATGCAATTATTTTTTCAGGCATTCTTCTTGGGTCACTGGCATTTTAAAAAGATATTAGTGATTTTATATACAGCAACAATGACTTCTATTGAGCTCAACTATAAACACACATAGCTATTTGTATTATTATTAATTTCTAAAATTTTATACCTGAAAGGTGTAATTTAGTTACATTGGCATTAGTGAAAAGTACGTCCCACTATTTATATCTCTATTTAGCCACAGATCAATAAATGCTCAGTGATACTTCACTATAGAAATAGTCTTACCTGTGTGTTTCTAAAAGCCATCTCCTGAGAATTTTCACTACAGATTCAATATTCATATCTGCCCTCATGCTTGATTTATATTTTGAAACAGATTGCACCCCAGTGTCTTAAATGCAACCCATAAAGCAAGTAGCCATCCATCAATGTACTCGTAGTATTTGAAAAGTTTATATTTAATTGCTAACGAAAAGCCAGATGGGAACAAAAGTAATTTTGTCTTTATTGTTATGTTTCTTTAACCAAATAAGAAAAGAGATAAACTCAGAATCTACTTGACTCACCGACATCCAGAAGTGAATGTGTATGATACTTATATCCTGTAACAAAATTGCTTAAAATAAGTGGTGGGGACAAAACTAACATGGCTTTGATGTTAAAAGGTTTTTTTCCAGTATTTGTGTTCATCTTGGGCTGCAATTTTCACATTACCATGTGCACGTTGTTTTTGTGCCTTGCATGGATTTGCATGAGACACGTGCTTGGATTTCAGCATTTTAATGTAAATATGCCATGTTTGAGAATTAAAAGTATTTGGGAACACATGATGAAACGAACAAAGAAACCATGTATTTTCTTTCTTCTCCCCTTCCTTTTTTTCTTTCCTCCATTCCTCCTTCCTCTCCTTTCTTTCCCTTCCTCCATCTTTCCCCAACTCCTGTAATTCCCGCCCCCCCATCTGTCTTTCATGGAAAGTCATGTTGTGTTCCATAAGTTCTGTATAACAAGTATGGAAAATTAAAATATAAGGGAAAGAAGCAAAGTTATGATGAAATACTTCTATTTAGAGATACTTTCATGTCCAATTTTCTGTATAATAATGGTAATTTTGATCAGTGGATAAAGGATAGATGCTGTTATCATTCAGGTCTAAATGAAATTATGCAAACAACTAAAAGTACATAGGTTTTCTTGTTAAAGGCCCAGAGACTTTGACATTTCAGAACAACATGTATTCAGTGATGCACTGTATGACTGGATGAGGCACTGGCTCCCCAATAGCAAGCATTTGATTCCAGCAATCAGGAAGGTAGTGGTAAATTTCCCTCTAACCAAAATAACCTGTGATTCATTTTGTATTCACAGAGAATCATGCAGGTGTGCAGACATTCAGTTCTATCACCTAAAAAAAAATTAAGTAGAAATAATTCATTCCTAGTTAGTAGCTAAGGATGCTGCTACTCTTACATGGCGTTCCTAGCCAATCAGTTTATTTTCTCCTCTGCAATACACAGAGAAGAGAAATCAAACATGAAAAGAAAAGTAGTTTAAAGAAAATAACAAGATTCCTTAATAAGCATTAACTAGCATCTTGCTATTTAAGTTAACAAAGTAATGGGCTCCAACAAAGAAAATAAGACAAGTAAAAGAAATGACAAAGAAAATAGAATGCCTGGAAGACATTTCTGAAAAACACCCACTTCCTAAAGTAGACAGATCTTAGTCACTGATACTTCTTGAACAACTTAATACATTATCCCTCTTAGTAGTTTTTTTATCTGTTCTACTTAATATGACTGGTTTAGATCTGTAATTGATGCACAGTTATTCTTAAGTGTTGAAAATTAACTGAAATGTGATCCCTGTTGAACATGGTGGTGGGAATGGGAGAGGGAAGAGATGTATAATTTGGGACATGCTCAGGCTGACTTGCCCCAAGTGGTGGAGTTGGAAGCATACCAGGGGATTCCAATTCAATCCCATCGAGGTGGCATGTACCAATGCCATCTCACTGTTCCAGGTGATCAGTTTCAGTTCACAGTTGGTCATAATGAAAGGACTAAGAGTCAAAGGGAGCACATAAACAAGTCTAGTACCTGCTAACGCTAACCGATGGAGTAAATAAAGGGGATAGTGATCCAACATGGGAAGTGAGATACTCAGCAGACTCATAGAATGGCAGATGTCCTAAATAGCACTCTGGCCTCAGAATCAGCCCTAAAGGCATTCGGAGCTGGCTGAAAAGCTCATGAGAGTATTTCAGGCATGGAAAGCCAAGACACTCTGGCAAAAGAACTCTGCGAGTGAGATCCCAGTGGAAAGAACAGGTCATCAAAGAAGGAGGTACCTTTCTCTGAAGGGAGGAGAGAACCTCCACTTTGACTATGACCTTGTCTAAACAAGATAAGAGTTGGAGAACTCAGAGGGCTTCCATAGCCTTGGAAACTCATGACTGGAGCATAGGGAGATTACTGATGCCATAGACAGGAGTGTCAATTGGTAAAGTCAACAACAGGAGTCACTGTGCACTTACTCCTCATGTAGGATCTCTAACCTTAATGTGCTGTACATTGAGATTTCATGCTATAACGAGTACTCAAACAATATATTTCACTTTGTGTTTCTATGGGGGTGCAAACTGTTGAAATCCTTACTTAATGCATACTAAACTGATCCTCTGTTAAAAAAAAAAAAAAAAAAAGAAATTATCAATTCCCAACTTGACTCTCACTGGGATTAAACATGACAATAGGTCTGCTCTGATTTCATCATCATTTTAAAAAAAATCATCTATTATTTTTCACTTTATGTTTCTGTGTGGGAGCAAACTGTTGAAATCCATACTTGATGTATACTAAGCTGATCTTCTGTATATTAAGATAATCAAAAATGAATCTTGATGTGAATGGAAGGGGAGAGGGAGTGGGAAAGGGGAGGGTTGTGGGTGGGAGGGACGGTATGGGGGGGAAGCCATTGTAATCCATAAGTCATACTTTGGAAATTTATATGCATTAAATAAAAGTTTAAAAAAAAAAATTCAGACTTCCAGGTGAGTCTAGGTGGTGATTTTACAAGAAAGTTGATTTCAGCAAATTAAGATATTGAAGATATGAAGGACTAAAGTCCAGTTAAATTCCAATGAACACTGAGTTATTTTTTATTAAATTGTTTTGTAGAATAATTAAAATAATCAAATGTTATTTTGGTGATATATATATATGTATATATATATATATATATATGTATGTATAGCCAATTCTCCTGCTGTTTAAGTTACATACAAGTTTCTTTTCAACAGGATATATAATCCAAAAGCCTTGCCATTTAACAGCATCATAGGAATTTGCTAGAAACTCAACCCCCTTCAAAAGCTCAACTCAAATTTCTGGCTCAAACTGTACTGACCCAAAACTTTCACTTCCATCTGTCCTAAAACACACTTAAATGGAAAGAACAAAAGAAACGACTGATGAACCATAAGCTCCCTGGAAGTAGGAAAGCACATCGCCAATACCCTGTCTTTAAGAGCGCAAATCTCCACCAAAGACTAGAGGAGTATTCACCCAGGTGACACTGCAAGCCCTAGTACCACGGGGGCTGATGAGAGCAATAGGGAGGACACTGCTTCTCTAAGGATTCTCAGAAGTTGGCCAGAGCTGGAAAGCAGAGACAGGCATGGGAAGAACTTAGACGAGTTAACTGAACAAATATGGAAACCTCGACTTGGTTTGCACTTAGTGCTCAGCCCATTCCTCTTTATGTCACTAATAGCTAAATAAATTAAGTAGGGATATTACTCTGCATTTTCCATGTGTGGTCGTAGAAGAAAAACAGGTCACGGTTGCTATGAAACTTGCCAGGAAATGTGTACAAAGCATGCAACAGAAGAGAGAAAATTATAAAATTAAATTTATAGTGCACATCACCAGGTAAAATCTTTTCTGTTTTTGTTCACATGGATACATGGGTTTCTAGCTACTTTCTATTTTTATTTTATTTATTTTTATTTTTATTTATTTTTTTTTTTTTTGACAGGCAGAGTGGACAGTGAGAGAGAGAGACAGAGAGAGAAAGGTCTTCCCTTGCCGTTGGTTCACCCTCCAATGGCCGCCGCTGCAGCCGGCGCACCGCGCTGATCCGATGGCAGGAGCCAGGAGCCAGGTGCTTCTCCTGGTCTCCCATGGGGTGCAGGGCCCAAGCACCTGGGCCATCCTCCACTGCACTCCCTGGCCATAGCAGAGAGCTGGCCTGGAAGAGGGGCAACCGGGACAGAATCCGGCGCCCCGACCGGGACTAGAACCCGGTGTGCCGGCGCCGCAAGGTGGAGGATTAGCCTATTGAGCCACGGCGCCGGCCTCTAGCTACTTTCTTTACAACTATCTAATGAGAAGCTTTAACTATCCCCTGCCCACTTACTCAGCTCCCGAGAGCCGGATCAGACACAAGTGCCAAGATAGACATGGAAACAGATTTTCAAAAGTGAAAGGAAATCATATGCCAGCAGCTTACATTAATGAAAAGGATGATTTATATTTATCTACTAATTTAAAAATCACTAACCATGTGAAAATAAAAGAGTAAAAAACAGAAACAATGCTTACAGATTAATTTACTTGAAGTAATATAGATAAGCAGAAAGAAAAAAAGCAAATTAATTGTTTATTCATGAAAATCTACCAACTTTTCAGGTAGTGTTACATCACTGAGAAAAGAGAATTTGAGAAAAGGCATTCTAAAATGTTATGAACATGATTGATATATATATTTAGGGGATAGTTAAACTTGTATACTGCTTATACCTGTGTTCTCACTTGATGGGAGTTACCAAATGTTTGTTATTCCCAATTGTGTTACAAATAATTAAATGCCATGATTCAAAAATTAAAGTTAGGGTTCAGTATTGTGGTGCAGTGGGTTAAGCCACCTCTTGTGACACTGGCATCCTACATCTGAACAGCTGTTCATTCCCAGTTACTCAGCTTCCGATCCAATAACTTGCTAATGTACATGAGAGGCAGCATATGGTGACCCAAATACCTGGGCCCCTGTTACCCATATGGGAGACTCAAATGGAGGTGCTGACTCTAGCCAGGTCACTTTCTAGCTGTTTGCGGTCATTAGGGGAGTGAACTAGTGATGGAAATCTTTGTTTCCCTTTCTGAATCACTGACTATCCTTTTTTCTCTGGTACTCTGTCTTTTGATTAAATAAATCTTTTTAAAGATTAAAGTAACTGTAAAAAACAATGTAAGCTATATAATTTCCTCAAATTAACAGTTGGCAAATGTCATGAAATTTCAATTAGTTCTGAAAACTAAAGAAAAAATTCACAGATAGCTTAATAAATAAGATGTATAAAATATAACGGTGGGTGGAAAGCAAACGCATGCACAATTTTTAATAAAATAACATCAAAAATACTTTAGGGGCTGCTGTTGTATCATAGCAGGTAAAGTCACTGATTGCAATGCCAGCATCCCATATGGGTGCTGGATTGAATTCTAGCTGCTCCCCTTCTGATACAGCTCCCTGCTGATGAGCCTGGAAAAACAGCAGAGAATGGCCCAAATACTTTGGCCCCTGCACCCACCTGGAGACCTAGAAGAAGCTCCTGGCTCCTAGATTCGACCTGGCCATTGTGATCATTTGGGAAGTTAAATAGCAAATGGAAGATTTCTCCCCCTTCTCTCCTTCTCTCTCTGTATCTCTGCCTTTCAAATAAATAAAATAAATTTAAAAAAAATCCTGTGTGAATCTGAGAAGCAATGGTGTTGTTGCACTGAAGCAAGGGGAATGCATACCATCCCTAATTGCTTGTATTAATGAAATTTCTTCTCTATTTCCACTATTTATTGCCTAGTCTCCTCTCAACATATTTTAAGCCTCTGTGGTTCTAAGTCAAAGATTATATAAAATTGTCCAAAAGGACAGTTCTGAATTTCAGCTGGAGAATCAGCAGTTATCGGGTGTTTGAACACAAAGTTCATAAGAAGACTAAGCTAAAGTAAAAGATAAGAATCCAAGTTTTAACTATTTCATGAATGACCATAATCTACACATGTGTTATCTCTGATATTCACTCAGGTACTCAAAAGTTTGGGATATTTAAAACTCTCTTTTCTGAATAAAAGCTGCCAAAGAATTGAACATACATAAATATTTTGACAAAATTTAAAAATTTATTTATTTATTAAAAATCAGAATTGGAGAGAGAGTGCGAGAGACAGAGAGAGAGAGAGAGATTGATTGCTATCCACTGATTCCCTCCCAGATGGCCGCAAAGGCCAGTACTGGGTCATGTTGGAACCTTCATCCAGGCCTCTCACGCAGGTGACAGGGTCACAAGCACTTGGGCCATCCTCTGCTTCTTTCCCAGGCAGGGAGCTGCATTTTAAGTGGAGCCAGTGGGACACAAACCAGCACACATGAAGGATGCTGACAGCCTTAACAGCAAAAAAATCGGCCCCATCAAAACCACTCTTGCAGTGCTCAATGTTTTTCTTCCATAATTTTACAAAATTTTATAAAAAAAGGTAGATATTACTAGCCTATTTTTTGAGTTGAAGATTCACATTAAGCAATTTGCCAAATGTTACCTCTACAATGTAGCAGAGCCTCAATGTAAACATATTTTAATCTAATTTTAGATATATCTCCTAGCTAACTCATTATATGTAAATTCCAAATTCTTACGTTGTTGAAAGAGGATTTAATCTAAGCAAACTATTCTCTACACTGCAGCTCTCAATGTAAGGGAATATGTCAATACCCGCTTCAATTGCTCAGTCGGAATGTGGACAACAAAAACTAAAGCAGATGGTATAGCTGTGCGATTAACTTTCTTCTGCTTTAACTTTCTTATTTTTTTTTCCTTTTGTACCAAACATCATTTATTTGCCAAGTAAAATTAAACAGGCTTTAGGGGAAAAAAGCTCAGGTTTTTGAAGGATGATCTGAGGAAAGAAAATGAGAAGAAAAAAAAAAAGACTGAAAGACTGGTGTATTTAAAAACTTTTTTTTTTCACTTACACTGTTTGTGTAATTTTTCCAGTTTAAAAAGAATGAGAAGGGCCGGCGACAAGCTGGTCCCGGCTGCTCCTCTTCCAGTCCAGCTCTCTGTTGTGGCCCGGGAGGGCAGTGGAGGATGGCCCAAGTGCTTGGGCCCTGCACCCATGTGGGAGACCAGGAAAAGGCACCTGACTCCTGGCTTCTGATTGGCGCAGTGCTGGCTGTGGCGGCAATGTAGGGAGTGAACGAACGGAAGGAAGACCTTTCTCTCTGTATCTCATTGTGTGTAACTCTACCTGTGAAATAAATTAATAAAAAATCTTAAAGAAAAAAAAAAGAAAGAAAAATACACCTTTCATCTTGAAAAAAAAAAAAAAAAGAATGAGAACGCTAAGTTTATAAGTAGCATTTTTCTACTAAGTCCTTAGGAAGTAGGCCTTCTGTGTTTGAATTATTCCTGTATTGGCAAAACTAACGTACAGAACAGTATGTTGTAGGGTTCCTTACTGCAGCCACTATCGATGGGAAGCCATGAAGTAACAGGTGTTCTTTATGTGATGAACAGCAGTGTCTGTGTTTAGACAGCTGCCTCTTTTCTGTGGGGCATGTAGCATGCTTCCTTTTCTCAGATGCAGCTATGCTCAATGATTTCTAAATTAGGATTGGATTTTATTAATTTCGGACTTACCTATAATTAAATTCCTTTTGCAGAAAGTTGGAATGAAATTTCATGAGTGTTTGGAGAATGGCAAAAATCTGATTAACATTTCCTTTGAACGGAAAATTGAACTCATACTTTTGTGAAAAGTTCCACTGAAAATAAACCAATTAATAAAATTATACTTTAGTTTCATGATGACTTTCTTCATTTTTATGGGGAATAGATTAGGCAGACTTAGAGTATTGTGGGAATGTCAACTAAGTTGAATTAAAATGATGATATAAATATTGCCAACAAATATTTTTCTAACCAAGGCTGATAGTAATCTCTACCCTTAACTATATGATTTTTGTTTTGTGTTAGCTTTGATAACAATAACAGTAAAGCCATGCCCCTAGTGGTCTGACCAATGATAATCTTAATTTCCCCATTCTAGTCTACACATTGTACAGGCATTCATGTGAACTACACCTCTGCCCAGAATCCTGCAATACATACTGTTTCCAAAAATAAAGAGATTCATCAGGGCTTTTCTGAATGTGGATAACTAACCTATATTGTGGGGTCTTTTTGAATAATTTTGTTTTACTTATAGCATTCATCACAAAATGTATTATCACTCTCTAAACTTCCCAATTCCTTATATGAATAGGATGATGCAGAAATGACAAGGAGAAATTAAATTTGGTTTTGATCTTTTACATAATGAGATATTTTTAAAAATTTGTAACTGTTTCTTATCTGCCAGCATATCAATTTTCTACTACGTTAATTTAAAATTCTGATAGAAAATTTTATGATACACATAAAGTTATTAAGAGAGATCTGAGTATTTCTAGATATATAATAGAAAAAAGTTCAGTTTATTGTTTCCTGATTTGACTTTATCATACTAAAGTTTAAATGACATAGCAAAGCTATCATTATGTGCTATTGTAGGAATATAATAATATATTATGCTTAAATTAACATTGAAATTATCACCTAGTAAATATTTGTGGGGTGAACTGAATACAATTTTAAACATTTTGGGGGTATTTTGTCACTATAAACGCTGTTGTACCTACATAAACCACACATACAAACACACAGACCCAAATTGTAGTTTTAAGCATATAAATATATTTACTGATTTATGATGTCAAAATAATTCCAAGTAAAGTTAATATTACTACATTGTAGCTAGAATTATATATACTAAATAGAATTCTGTTATTGATTTGTTTGCAATTGGTTTGCTCAAATGGTAGTAAACAATAAAGAAAAATCCACAATACACATTTTATGCCTTTTTGAAGATCACTGTTAGTAAAAATTATGTCTTTCAGGTATGCTTTGATTAAAAACATGTAGAGGAGGACAGTGTTGTAGTACAGTGGGTAAAGCCATTGCCTGCAATGCCATCATCCAATATTATAGCACTGGTTCATGTCCTCGTTGTCCTTCTTCTGACCCAGCTCCCTGCTAATGGCCTTGGAAAGCCCCAGAAAATTGCCCAAGTACCCACGTGAGATCTCTCTCTCTCTCTCTCTGCCCCCCCCACCGTGTGTGTGTGTGTGTGTGTGTGTCTGTCTGTCTGTCTTTCCCTCTCCCTCTATAACTGATTTTCAAATAAATGAATAAATATTAAAACAAAACAAAACAAAACAAAATGTGGTGGAGGTGACAGTATTGTGGTACAGAGGGTTAGGCTGCCACTTGCAATATCTGCATCCCATATGGGTACATAGATTTGAGTCCCGGCTGCTCTGCTTCTGATCCAGCTCCCTGCTAATGTGCTGGGAAAGCAGCAAGAGATTACCCAAGCACTTAAAACCCTGCCACCTTGCCACCTACATGGGTGATATAGAGGGAGTTCTAGGCTCCTGTTTTCAGCCTGGCCAACCCCAGTCTGTTGCTGTCATTTGGAGTCAAGTCATTTGGAAGATCTCTCTCTCTCTCTCTCTCTCTCTCTCTATATATATATATATATATATCACTCTGCTTTTCAAATTAATAAAATAAATCTTTAAAAAAGCAGTGAGCTAGGAAAACAATAAAACGTGATGGAGAGAACAAGTTTTAGTCTAGAAACCTTATCTTACTTCAGGGTTAATTTTACTTAGAAATTTCTTAGTGACTGTGTAATTTGCTAAGCCTCTTTAAGCATTCCTTTTTCTGCCTGTGCAATGAAAGGCTCTGGAGTAGTTTCCTTAAATTTTTCTCATATCTTCAAATTAGTTTACAATAGCATTGTTAATAATAGTAGTCTTAATAACTAGAGTCCTTAACTACGTCAGACACTGAAGATTTTCATCTATTGAGTGAATAGCAACTCATGTCAACTCTACCATTTCACAGATTAAAAAATTGAGGCAGTTGGACATAGAGCATTGCACTTGAGAAACTCCTTGGAACATTTAGACCCAATATTTGAGTACCTGGGTTCAAGTTCTGGCCCCACTTCTGATTCTAGCTTCCTGCTCCCTTGTTGTCTGAGAGATAGGAGATGATGAGTCAAATAGTTCAATCCCTGACACTCATGTGGGCACCCAGGTGTTGTCTGCAAAGGTGCTGGCTTTGCGGGCATTTGAGGAGAGGACCAGTTTGATAGGAGATCTCTGCCAGTCTCAGTACCTGTCTGTGTCTGTGGTGTCTCTGTTCCTTGCTTCTTGTCTCTCTCGAATAAATAAAAGTAAATGCACACAATTTTTAAAAAAATTGAGAAACAATGAGATCTAAATATACTTTATAACTATTGAACTCAAAAATAGTGGTTAATGGTTGAAAAAAACTAGAAAATCTAGACATTTTCTTTTCTTTTTTTTTTTTTTTTTTTTGAATAGTCAGAGTTAGGCAGTGAGAGAGAGACAGAAAGGTCTTCCTTCCTTCCATTGATTCATCCCCAAATGGCCGCTACAGCTGGCGTGCTGTGCCGATCCAAAGCCAGGAGCCAGGTGCTTCCTCCTGGTCTCCCATGGGATGCAGGGCCCAAGTACTTGGGCCATCCTCCACTGCACTCCTGGGCTACAGCAGAGAGCTGGACTGGAAGAGGAGCAACCAGGACAGAATCTGGCGCTCCAAAAGGGACTAGAACCTGAGGTACCGTTGCTGCAGGCAGAGGATTAGACTAGTGAGCCATGGCACCGGCTGACATTTTCTAATTTTATGAATCCTTATACTATAAACTTTAAATGATGTACAAGTATTTAAATATTCTCAAACATATACACATAAGTGTTATAATATCAAAATAATGGGATTATTATTTCCGACAATTCATATTTTTATAGATTTCAAAATGCATTTCATTTTGTATGTACAAATGTTTAGATATTATACTTTAAATTCTTTCCAGCAGGAGCTGGAAATTCAAAATGATTGACTAAGGATCATAAATAATGCACTTTAATTTTATTGCAATTGCCTTCAATAATTTATATGATTTCAGACATTTCTTGACCTTTGAATAAAGCTATGAAATATTTTAAATATTTTTAAATATTTAAGACTTGACAAGTAATGTCTTGTCTTCTTCAAGAAGGAATAAAGAATTCAGACTATGGCTGGTGCCATGGCTCACTAGGCTAATCCTCCACCTGTGGCGCAGGCACTCTGGGTTCTAGTCCCTGTTGGGGCGCCGGATTCTGTCCCGGTTGCCCCTTATCCAGTCCAGCTCTCTGCTGTGGCCCGGAAAGGCAGTGGAGGATGGCCCAAGTGCTTGGGCCCTGCACCCCATGGGAGACCAGGAGGAAGCACCCGGCTCCTGGCTTCGGACAGGCACAGCACTGGCCGTAGTGACCATTTTGGGGGTGAACCAACGGAAGGAAGACCTTTCTGTCTATCTCTCTCTCTAAGTCTGCCTGTTAAAGAAAAAAAATAAGAAAGAATTCAGACTAGTCTGATATTTTTACTTTAAGTAAATGATATTTTACCAAAAGATATTTTATTGCCCCATATATGCAAATGTTTCAACCACTAAGCAAAACTTGGAGCTCTGTCAGATTTTCCAGTTCCTACCTTATTTCAGACTGATTTTAGAATACAAATTTTGATCTCAAATTTCCATAATTATTTTAACATTTATAAAAACAATCAGGACAACAAATTCAAAACTCTGAGAATAGTAATTTAAATGATTATATGCAAATAAAAACAGAAAATAAACAAATATTAAATAATTTTTACAATTGTGTGTTCTTTTTTTGAAATTTAAGGATATAAAGATAATCATGCAAAATTGGCTTATTTTTAATTTACAAAAATGATACTGAGATTATAATTTCTTAGAAAGCTAAAAAAGTTTTCATTAATAATTAACTATTTTTCAGAATTCTATCCCTTAAAAAACATTTAGTTAATTAAGTGACATTATACATTTCAAAATCTAAGCAAAATATTCATTAGCAATTAACCTTTACAAGTAGCACTTAGAATAATTAGGTACATTATGTTGATGCTAGATTTGATATAGATATACCCATGTGTATGCAGGGGTTGATGAACATAGGAATTTGCTTTTTATCTTTGTAGTGTCCCCATAGGCAATAAAGTTCTAAAAAAATCAAAAAATAAAACCAAAAAAATTGCCTGTGTGTATCCATATTGTTTCAAACATAATTTTGTCAAATTTTGTTTTATGTCTTTGTCAATCCTATGGTTAAGAGTGATACACTACTATAGTTTTATTTATCTGAGGTTAATTGAAAACTTACTGTATATTTGTTTTTATTTTTTTATTTTTATTTTTATTTTTTTGACAGGCAGAGTGGACAGTGAGAGAGAGAGACAGAGAGAAAGGTCTTCCTTTTAGCATTGGTTCACCCTCCAATGGCCGCCGCGGCCAGCGCGCTGCGGCCGGCGCACCACGCTGATCCGATGGCAGGAGCCAGGAGCCAGGTGCTTCTCCTGGTCTCCCATGGGGTGCAGGGCCCAAGCACTTGGGCCATCCTCCACTGCACTCCCTGGCCACAGCAGAGAGCTGGCCTGGAAGAGGGGCAACTGGGACAGAATCCGGTGCCCCAACCGGGACTAGAACCCGGTGTGCTGGCGCCGCAAGGCGGAGGATTAGCCTACTGAGCCGCGGCGCCGGCACTTACTGTATATTTGTAAAATGGACAAGAAGGAAGGGAGGGATGGAAGAAGGAAGGGAGGGAGAGAGAAGCAAGGGAAGAGGGAGGGAAAGATGGAGTGAGGGATAAAGGAAGTAACATTAAATTTGTGGGAGGGTTGTGGGTGGGAAGGACGGTATGGGGGGAAGCCATTGTAATCCATAAGTCGTACTTTGGAAATTTATATTCATTAAATAAAAGTTTAAAAAAATTAAAAAAAAAAAAAATTAAAAAAAAAATTTGTGTCTATGAACTACGTTGAATCTGTTCTCTTTGTATTAATATGACAATGACATAATAGTTCATGAAAATCCTGTTGTAATTCATGCATTTTCTTTGCTCCTGAGAATATAATATATTAATAAATTAAATAAATACATATACATAAATATATAGATAAATAAGGGTAGGGATTGTGCCTACATTCTATATGAGCTCGAGTTCAAGTCACACCTCTTGTGTTTCTGATCCAGCTCCCTGCTAATATGCCTGAGGAAGCAGCAGAAGACAGCCCAAGTGCTTGGGCCCCTGCCACACACCTGGGAGAACCAAATGGAGTTCCTAGCTCCTGGCTTCGATTTGGCCCAGCCTTGGCTGTTATATACATTTGAGAAGTTGAGGAGTAAAACAGCAAATATTAAGATCTCTCTCTCTCTCTCTCTCTTTCCCTCGCTGCTTCCCTCCTCTCTCTGTAAGTCTGCCTTTCAATTAATTAAAATAAGTATTTTAAAATTCAAATAAATAAATAAAATGAAGGAAGGAATACAATCTCTAACTGTATTAAACACTGTTTTGTTCTGCTGGTTAAATTCTTTCACTTCAAAACTTGGTGAACAAATTTTCATAAAACCGGACATTCATGTGTCTATATCTTTTTCCTGTATCTACATATATACCTATTTTGTCTTATCTATACCTATTAAATATATGCATCCCTATTCTCATATCTTTTGAGAGTCTTCAATAGCATGCAATCTGTTCTGATATTTTCATATCTTTAATGCAATGAGTGTCTGTTAAATGTCAAATAAATTAATGGAGAAAAAACTACTTGGCTCCTTATATGTAGTAAATAATTTACTTCCTAGTCAAAATTCTTCAGTGTTCCACAACATCATATAACAAAAAATCAGACCCTCCTGGAATTAAGTTTCATTTGAAACCTGTTCCTCAATGTATTTTTCAACGATTTATCATATGATGAATTTAATGATCCATTGTTTTAGTGATAAAGGGAAAAGTGGTGTATTTCCTTCCCCCAAATTGTACCTCTTTGTGACAGGAGCATCTTTTGTATAAAGCTCCTTTTTTTCTGCTGCTGTACTTGCCCAAATATTGCTCTTACGGAATGAGTTTGCTGATTTGGGAATTAGGGAGATAAAACAGAATCAAGAATGAAGTTCCTTGAGCAGACTGCTACTCTCATTTGCCTTGTCACCCCATCAGGTCTTATATTTTTGGCTACCAACGCTGTTGTTGTTCTAATGCATCATTAGTTATGAGATAATAGGAAGTCTGTCTCATTCCAGGATTCAGTTTTTTATACTTAATTGCTTATAGTATGAGCCACATTCTACATCAGCATATTCTCCAACCAAGGTACTGTTGAATTTCTGCTATGCCTTTTAGCTTCACTTAATTTCTCAATTAGCCTAGCACCTGGGCAAAGAATAAGAGCAATCATGAAAGCAACCACATATTTTGGCTAAATACATGTGATAATCAGTATTCTAGGCAAATCACGTATAAGAATGCAGGTGCTTCTCACATCCTGTCTATTGGTATGTGTTTTTACTTGCTCTGAGGCCTCACAGCTACTAAATAGTAAAGGTATGATTCCAACCCAAGCAATTCTACCCCAAAATTCACTAATATTTTATTAAAAACCAAAGTATTCCAATCCATAAAAACTTCAATGAAGAATATCCTTTCACTGTGTTTCAACCCAAGTTTTATTTAATTTCCTATATCAAAAAACTTAAGGCAAATAAGGTCAGTTCTAAGTTAATAAAACTAATTTTAATTTTTGTCTTAGCCAAATATTTAATGTATATTTTCCATTTTTTGAATTTCTGTTTTTTTTTGGCAAATATAAACCTCTTAAGAAATCTGATTAATATATATAAGAATTTAGATAATTTAAATTTTCTAAATTATTTTCTGAATTCATATATTGACTAAATAGTTTTTAACAGTAGTGTTGAATTAATTGTGGGACACAAAATTTTAATTATGGAATATATTGTCTGGTGCCGTGGCTCAATAGAAAATCCTCTGCCTGCGGCGCCAGTACACCAGGTTGTAGTCCCGGTCGGGGCGCTGGATTCTGTCCTGGTTGCCCCTCTTCCAGGCCAGCTCTCTGCTGTGGCCTGGGAGTGCAGCGGGGGATGGCCCAAGTCCTTGGGCCCTGCACCCCATGGGAGACCAGGGTAAGTACCTGGCTCCTGGCCTTGGATCAGCACGATGCGCCGGCTGCAGTGCACCAGCTGCAGTGGCCATTGGAGGGTGAACCAACGGCAAAAAGAAGACCTTTCTCTCTGTCTCTCTCTCTCTCTCACTGTCCACTCTGCCTGTCAAAAAAAAAGATAAATAAAATAAAATAAAAATATTAAAAATATTAAATTATGGAATATATTTAATAACAAATAAATCTGAGCAAATGCCAGTAATAATCACATAAATAAGATTATACCTAAAGTAAATGGATTTTCTAAAATTGTATACATAATACGAATACTGTCATACAATAATGGGGAAGTAAAATACATATTCTACAAAAAATAAATGCAAATAAAATAAAATTTTAAATATCATAACTGTAACAACAGAGGAACAAAACTATAATAACAAAGGAACAAAATCAAATCAAAAATATAGAGAACTCATATAATTTTATAGATGAATTTTAGGAAATGATGTTGTGGGTAGCATTGAGAAGTAATTATTTATTAACTGTCATGTAAAGCTAACTTAAAAAAATAGTCAATTATGTAGAATATGATATATATTTTGAAAATAGTAAAGAATTAGTAACCATGGCTAAAAAAATTGTTAATGTTCAAAAATTAATTTGCTTTCTGTTGTATCTTTTTTAAGTATTCATTCCATTCCCTTCTCAATTCATTCCAGGTTTTCTTAATATCCATAAGACATCATCACTAGGTGCTGTAGTTACTTTTTATTCGGGAAAACAGAGATAATCTTATCGTAGCACTAACACTGAGAGGGTTCCAAATCCTAGTACTTCTTGCATGATGGCATGGGGGAGACTGCCCTCCAAGAGGAACACGAAAAAAAGGAAAGTGCTCTCTGACATGCCAGTGTTTACATGACTCTGGTAGGCTCACATTCACTGTTCTTTTTATCCTGCTGCTATTTAATATTTAAATCATGTAGTTTGGATGTTTCATGTACTATTATGAATATTATGAGTTGTAAAATTAGATAATTTCATATTGTCAGTAAGCATTGCTCTAACAGTAAGAGTGAGGCAGTGAAAAGGACCATTCATAACTCCAAATTTCCCTGTCCTATGTTGGGAAAACATATACTGTATTATTTTTGAACTGTGATTAATGTGCCTAAGAAAGATACACCCAATATACATGTCTCAGACCAGACTATGTTTTCAGTTTTATTATCTTTCCTTGCCCTCCAGGTACATAGTCAATGAGAATATTCAACATAAAATGTGGGAGAAAGGTATTTCTATAATTGTGTTTACAAGTTTCTGGTTGCAGTTTCTATTCCATAAAACACTCCTTTTGAAGATTGAAAGAAAGTGTTATGAAATTTAAAATGTGCCTGCTTTTCATATAACCTTTCATATATAACCAATTAAAACTTCATATTGATAGCAAGACAAAAAATACATTTTATTGCCATAACTTAAGTCAAAATTTATATTCTAAGTAAGCCATCCTGAGAAAAGACAGTGCCTTGATCCTATTGAATTATATGAATTTCAATGTAGACTTTGAATAGCAGCCAAGGCTGTGTGGGAAATCTTTCTACTAATAAACAAACAGGAGCCTGAAAGCTCAGTCAACTACAGTATTTTTCCTCTAAGGTGAGGTTTTAATAGATACTTTTCAGGATATTGACTTTCAGATTATAGTGCTTTTAGTTCAGACTGTTAACATGATGGAGTCAAAGGAAAAAGGAGGTAAAAATAAAATCCCAGCAAACCTAAACACCTAAGTAATTTCACTTCAAGGCTTCTATTTAATTTGGTTGCTTTATTCCCCTGAACAATATACATCATTCTCTAAATCAGAATGTTCTCCCCCACTCCCTCCCTTCTCTCTTTTTCCTTCTCATACTAGTACAGTGTATTTTAATCCAGCTGTTCATGTCTTCCTGTGGGACAAGCAATAACCTACAATTAAATGCAGGTGCTTTGAGAAAAGAGTACCCATGTTCTTCTTAATGAGTTGAAGTAACAAAAAAAAGAAGAAAAGTGAAACCTAAATGCACTGCCTGCTTAGTGAAGCCTGGCTCTTTCCCTGAGCACCAAAACAAAGGTCTGCTTCCCATTTAGGATGTGATTACCTCTTTGCAAAAGGAGGCTTCTTATTAATTGTTTTTATATAGCTAAAAGTTAGCATCAGTCCTGGGAAAGCAATATTCATCAGTGATCTGGTAAGAATACGAGGAAGGAGAAAGATAGGAAAGAGGAAGGAAGAAAGGAAGGAAGGAAGGAAGGAAGGAAGGAAGGAAGGAAGGAAGGAAGGAAGGAAGGAAGGAAGGAAGGGTAGAAAGTGAGATAAAGATGCACTAACATCTAAAAATAATTGAGCCAACCTATTTTTATTAATGATGTTCTATCTTATTGTCTCTTACTGTGTATACAATCCAGAAAATTTAAAACTATCATTTCCTTTCTCATTTTACCTATAGGAACAAAAACGTTTCTTT
Organism: Oryctolagus cuniculus; assembly: GCF_051225735.1. NCBI lineage: Eukaryota > Metazoa > Chordata > Mammalia > Lagomorpha > Leporidae > Oryctolagus > Oryctolagus cuniculus. The sequence continues at coordinate 59,688,582 of NC_142874.1, read as the reverse complement.
TTTTGAGATTTTATTTATTTATGTGACAGAGTTACAGACAGTGAGAGGGAGATGGAGAGAGAGGTCTTCCATACACTGGTTCACTCTCCAAATGGCTAAAACGGATGGAGCTGGCCGGTCTGAAACCAGGAGCCAGGAGCTTCTTATAGGTCTCCCACATGGGTGCAGGGGCTCAACTACTTGGGCCATCATCTACTGCTTTCCCAAGTCACAGCAGAGAGCCGGATCGGAAGAAGAGCAGCCAGAACTAGAACTGGTGCCCATATGGGATGTGGGCATCACAGGAGTAGGATTAACTCACTGTGCCACAGCGTGAGCCCCAAAATGTTTCTTCTTATACTATACTTTGTTGACTGAAATGATGAAATTATTATGTGTCTGTCTATTGTAATAAAAATTTATTGGGTTAGGCATTGTGGCATATCTGGTAAAGTCGCTGCCTGCAGCTCTGGCACCCTGTATGGGTGTAAGTTCATGTCCTGGCTGCTCTTCTTCTGATCCAGTTCCCTACTAATGTACCTGGGAAAGCAGGAGAAGATGGTCCAAGTGCTTGGGTATCTGCACCCATGTGGGTGACCTGGAGGAGGCTTCTGGCTCCTGGCTATCAGCTTGGCCCAGCCTTGGCCATTGCAATCATTTGGGGAGTGAACCAGGAGATGGGAGACCTCTCTTCCTGCCCCTGCCTCTCCATCTCTGTAGCTCCAACTTTCAAATAAAATAAATTAATAAATCTTTTAAAATAATGTTTTATGTGTTTCAGTCATTTTATATATGAACACAAGTAGTGGATGAATACGAAATAATCAAGCTTCACCTATACTACATATATGTATGAAAGAAAATTTTGTAAATACTCAAGAACTTAACACATACTCTGGAAACAACTTAAAAAATAATTGACCTAATGTACAATTTTAAATTTCTCAAACTATTTTACTTATTTACAGGAATTATAAAACAAATAACTTTTATAAAGTTCATGTCACATACAACATGTGATATACGAATTTACCTTCAATTTAAAACAGTCCATTAACATATAAATACGGGGGAAATATAGCTTTGTAAAATATCATGTCTTGCCTTGCTCTGTCTAGCTTTATTGTTGCCCTAACCTTGACAGAGTTAAATAGGACACATTTGCAATACATCTATACATATCCAGTAAATCTATTTATTTGTTAATGGATACAGGATTGCAAACAGCATTTCTTATGTATATAGTTTTAAACATTTCTTAAAATGGATGAAATGATTGGTTATAATTATTGCTGCAGTGGATGTCAACTTTAAGTTCCTGACCTCTCTTTTTCTATTTCACTCTTGATTCCAGGGTATTTCCATGGCAACTGCCATTTCTAGGCTGGTGTACACAGCAGCACATTGCTTAAGCAATCACTTGTGTTGCCGGTATCCCAAATCAGTGTCATGTCCAGTCCTGGCTACTTTGCTTCCAATCTAGTTCCCTGCCAATGTCCCTGGGAAGGAGTAGAAGATGTCCTGAGTATTTGAGCCTCAGCCACCCAACCCATGTGAGCGATCTGGGTGGAGTTCCTGGTTTCTGGCTTCAGCCTGGTCCAGCTCTGGCAGTTGCAGGCATTTGGGAAGAGAAGCAGCAGATGGAAACTCTCTCTCCCCTCTCACTCTCACTTTCACTCTAGCTCTCTCTTTTTGAAGTAAATAACTTAAAATACACCTGTATTTAAATGCTAAAATACATTAGATTTTGTATGATTTTATGTGATTCAAATTAATGCTTACATGGATATAATTCCTGCTTACAAATAAATGTATGCTAACACTAATTCAGAAATGAATATGTATGATTAAGGAAAAGTCAGATCACTTTGTTCATCTGATGATTATTAGGGTCTAGTATCAGCATGGTCTATAATAACACAGCACAGTTGAGTCATTGGATACAATGAAAGAAAGCTAAAACAGGGTTAACTTTCTAAAACAGAAATGTCTGAAACAGTCCACTCCACAGCCCATATATCATTGTATTGTCATAGTACCCTTTCTAATGCTACAAGATGGGACACATTGTATGTGTACAAGACGTTCTTATTCCATCTTTGAGATAGCAGATGCAATCAGTCACACAGTCCTCTTCAACACAGTGGCTTTAAAAAACAAGTTGTATTCTTGCTGCTGCAACAACTCTTGTGTCTGAAAATTATGTTCAGTATCTCCCTTCTCCATTACATGTTCTATATTTCTATTACCCCTGGGCAGTACTTTGGTCAGTCAGCATTGCTTATATTGTAAAGCAAGTCAGAAATCCTTGCTTGCAGAAACTAGACCCCAGTTTCTGTGGCTACATTGCTTACTATCATTGGACATAGATGCTCTCAGAGATGTTCAATCAGTCTTCAAGGTTCCAGATATTTCCCTTCTGCCTCAATTGTATAACAGCAATTACAGCTGTCATCATATTTGGGATTCGTTACCACTGCCATTTTACCTAGTCTTTCCTTAGCCTGCTTGGAGCCAGGATTATCGAAACCAGAATGTGGCAACCTCACATTCAGCAGGATGTTCCCTCTGTGAGAACCTACTTCCCCCCACCCCCTATGACTTTGGACTTTTTATCTGTTTTTTGGAGTGAAATGAGTAGCATATAATCATACACAAGGGTTATTTAGAATGATGGTAAGGGAGTCAATTTTATCCCTACCTTTCTTTTCCAAACCCACATATTATAGTTATTACCTATGTAGTATAGCATATTAGAATGGTGATTTAAATTGTTAAACTGCATATGACATTTTTAAAATATTTTATTTATTTATTTGAGAGGTAAAGTACAGACACAGAGAGTGAGAGACAGAAAGAAACATCTTCCATCCGCTGGTTCATTCCTCAAATGACGGCAAGGGCCAGAGCTGGGCCAATCCAAAGCCAGGTGTCAGGAGCTTCTTCTGGGTCTCCCACAAGGTTTAGGGGTCCAAGCACTTGACCCCTCTTATATTGCTTTCCCAGGCCATAATAGGGAGCTGGATCACAAGAGGAGCAGCCACTTCTCCAATCGCCACCCATATGGTATGCCAGCATCGCAGGCAAAAGTTTAGCCCACTATGCCATGGTGCTGACCCCTGCATATGACATTTTTATAAACTCATCCTTTTCTTAAAGAAATTTTTATCTATTTGAAGGATAGACATAGACACAAAGAGAATACCTACCCATTGGTTAATTTCCAAACGTCCACCACAGCCAGAACCAGGCTGGAGAAATTGGGAATGGAGTTCAGGTCTTCACATGTATGACAGGTGCCTAATGACTTTAGCCATTATGGCTATTTCCCAGGTTCCGCATAGGTGAGGAGCTGGAGTCAGGAGGAGATCCAGGCATGGAAGCCAGGCACTGCAGCGTGGGACATTCTTACACTACTGGATTGATTAAGTGCCCTCTCCTTGAAGATTATTTTCTATATGTTACCAAAAACAATTAAATTGTCAAAGTGTTTTCACATCACTTAGAATTTTTAAAAATTATCTTATACCTACTGAATGAGCTATTTAAAATGTACTGGATTGCATTAAGTGAATACTCTATCTCTTCATAAAATTGAACAAAGTTTTTCATGGATTTCTACTGGTTTGGTACAATGTTGTTAGTAAAGAATTTTGTAAATACAATTATGACAATTACAGCCACAAGCTGAATTATATCTCTCATCATTTTAGAATTACCCTCTTGGTGCCTTGAATTATTTTAGTTTCAAACTCTGCTTTTTCTGATATTTACAAGATAAATGATAAAAACATGTAAGGAAGGCTCAGGTATATATTATCATAGCTGATTTGAATGTCAAAGCCTTGAGTGGAGTATTTTAGCACATGTGAGAGGTAATAAAGGATAATAAATGATTCAATAACCCTGATGCATCACACTGTGACTTCAATGCTATTTTTAAAGGTTTGAACTTTATTTTCCAGTTATTGTCAGAAGGAGAATACATATTTTACTTCCCCTATACTATTTTAGAACCAATAGAATTTATGCAAATAAGCTTCCAAATTTTATGTGGAATGACATAGATTCATGGTGTATGTGAAGTTTCAAGATGCAGAGCAAATGGAACATTCAAACCACAACTGACCAGCTTGTGATCCCAACAATTTACTTAACATCACAAAACTCTGATTTTTCTATGCTATTACGAATAGAGGGTGGCTGTTTAGTTGTTAAGATGTTGGTTAAAACACTTGTACCCCACTCAGAATATCTGACTTTGATATCTTACTCTATTTCCTGATTTCAACTTCCTGCTATTGTAGACACTGAGAGGCAGTGATAATGACAGGTAGAGGGATCCCTGCCTACCAGAAGGAGAAACCTGGGTTAAGTACCCAGCTTCTGATTTTGGCCAAGGCTGAGGACTTAGCAAACGCTTGGGAGTGGACCAGTGCATTGGCAGATCTCTAGCTCGCTGTCTCTCTCTCTCAAAAAAAGAAGCAGGTTTTTAAAATAAAGCAGTAGGGTTGGAATTGTGCGTAATGGGTTAAGCTACCACTTGCAATGCCAGCATTTCATGTGGGTGCCACATGAAATCCTGGGTGCTCCAGTTGTGATCCAGCTCCCTGATAATGGACTTGAGAAGCAGTAGGATCTGGCTCACATCCTTGGGCAGCTGCACCCAGGTGGGAGACACAGGAGAAGCTTCTGGCTCCTGGCATTGGCCTGGCACAGCCCTGGCCATTGTGGCCATTCAGGGAATGAAGCAACAGAAGCCAAGCCCTTTCTGTATGTATCTCTCCCTCACTTTCTATGTAACTGCCTTTCAAAAATATTTAATATAAATATATATTTATATTTAAATGCAATACATATTAAATATCTATATACACATATTAATACATATTTAATATGCATATTAAATATTCAATATATTGTGATAATTTATCCGAGTGATTTTCTTGGTCATTTTTGGATTTTATAGCAAAATTCCATAGACTGAATGTCTTAAACAATATAAATCTATTTCTCAAAATTCTAGAGCCTCAAAATTCTAAGATCAAGGCTCTGCCAGCAAGTCATGAAATGAGGACACTCTTCCTGGTTTGCCATTGGTTATCTGTCTTATGCCCTCACACAGTCAAGAGAAAAATCAACCCTCTCATGTTTCTTCTTACAGGGGCACTAATCCCATTGGAGGGTTCCATCCTCATTACCTAATCACTTTCCAAAGCCCCTTCCTCATGACATCATCACCTTGGAAGTTAGGTTTCAACATAAAATTTTGTAATGACATAAACACTCAGTCAATAGCAGGACTATTGTAATACTGTACATTTATAAGAGCTATTTAATGAAATAGCCAATAATTTATGCTGCAAGACTGTTTGGCAATTAAAGAATCAGCGAGTGTCTGCTATTCTTGTCTTTATGTTTTCCACTCAGATGTACTGCATCAAATGAGTAAGACATGCACTATTCTTTTAAAAATTTTTGAAATATTTATTTATCTACTAGTAGGGCAGAATTATGGAGGGGTAGGGAAAAGGGAAGAAAGGGAGAGAGAGAGAGACAGAGACAGAGAGACAGAGATATCATTCCAAATGGCCACAAATCCAGATCTGGGCCAGGCTGAAGCCAGGAGTTCTCCCATACGGGTAGCAGGAGCACAAGTACTTGGGCCGTCTTCTGCCGTCTTCACAGATGCATGAGCAGGGAGCTGGTTTGGAACTGGACCAGAAGGGATTCTAAATAAACACTGCTCTATGGAATGGAGATATTTCAACAAGTGGCTTAAAATGCTGCGCCACAATATTGGTCCCTTTACCATATTTTTTCTGCTGTACAACTCTGTTGTTTTAAAATAAGCAGTACTTAAACTTGTTCTACATATTAACCTGTTTTATTGAAAAATATGATTTTACAAAAGCAATATTAGATAAATTAGAATTCCAATTCTTTTTATTATTTGAGAAAAAAAAACATAGAATTCTCAAAATGTAATTTTTGAAAATAATGAGCCGATATCGGGGCCAGCGCCATGGTTCACTTGGTTAATCCTCCACCTGCGGCACCAGCATCCCATATGGGCACTGGGTTCTAGTCCCGGTTACTCCTCTTCCAGTCCAGCTCTCTGCTGTGGCCCGGGGAAGGCAGTGGAGGATGGTCCAAGTGCTTGGGCCCCTGCACCTGCATGGGAGACCAGAAGGAGGCACCTGGCTCCTGGCCTTGCTTTGGCACAGTTAGGGCCGTAGCAGCCATTTGGGGAGTGAACCAACGGAGGGAAGACCTTTCTCTCTGTCTCTCTCTCTCTGTCTATAACTCTACCTGTCATATAAATATATAAATAAAAGAATGAGTAGATATTAATTTTGTCTTTTGAATGAATACATTTCTTTAAATATTAGAGTGGACTGATGTCCATCTTTATCTAATGTGTCTGTTTTTAATCGTCTCACTCTACCTGCTTGCATGCAAGAAAATAAAAACCTACTCTTCCTTCTATTTCTCTTCATTCATGTAGTAAACTTTATGTACATTAACTCCAAGACACAAACATTTAAGAAGCAGAGACAAATTTTCGTTCTCTTTTAGGTTTCTAACATCAAAGAGTCATGTAGAGAAGACCGGATATTGGTAATGGTAACTAAGGAAAATAGTAGAGAGTTTATGTTACACAAGGAAAAGTGGCCATTGCTAGACATGACAAAAATGAAATATTATTGTTTTCAACTTTGCCAATTTTTCAATAGCATCTGCCAGTTTTTCAGAACTCAGAATCTATAAATATAAGCAATTTAAAAGAAATTGCTCATTAGGAGTTTACTTGATCATATTTCTAGCATCAGAGGAATATAGCCATGTTAGTTGTTGCTTTTAAACTTAACAGAATTTGAAACATTTTAGGGTTCTACCACATGTCAGAATTTTCTGCAGTCCTAGCAGCTCGTAAACGAATTTTATCAATGATTTTCCCTTCACTGTTCTTCCCTTCAGTATCTTCCGTATATCTACTTCAGTCTCTTACTCTTGGCCCTGTGTTACACATCCATCACCTCAAAATGAGAACTGAGTGTGATTGTATCTGACAGCATGAACTCCATAGTCTTACTCAGTCCACATTTGTTTTGGAAACAGTCAAGTTTCCAAAACTAGTGGTACGGCAGAAGAAGATTTTGCTCTGTATTTGCCACAGTTTCAGACTCCTGCTGGTCTTCCTGTACTATCATTTCTAGGTACCAGCCCCCTCATATGTTTTAGCTGTGTCACTGTGACATTGTGCTGACATCCTGCTGCTGGATTTATTCTGTGAAACTTGGTACCTGGTCAAGGAGTTCCATGTTTCAGAATTTTCAGAGCTGAAAAAGGACACTCTGGTCTAAAGAATCTTTTAAAGCTTAAAAGTGAAGTGTCACCAACTAACCAGTAAGGGACAACATTGCCTCTAATGGTTACAAAACATCCACGAAGAAAACTCTAGCCATAGGTAGCCTCACTCATGAATTCAACCAAACATGTATAAGAAGTAATGTGAATGCTATGCAAACTCTCCCATAAAGTTAATCATGTGGACCGTGCCTCAGGTCACTGGAGAAGACCAGAATTATCATGACATCCAAACCAGATTATATCACAAGTAATACCAATTCAATCACAATATCTTTCATGAACAATACTGTAAAAACCTGAAACAAAATTTTTCTTAATGAAATCCACCACTACAAATAATATAGCACATAATTACCATGTGTGGGCTTTTTCAAATTTATTTACTAATTGTAAAATAAATTAATTCCATATAAAAAATTTAATAAGATCATATGATAATCTCAATAAGTGCTTATAAAACATTTAACACAAGTATATATACAATGCATACAGAAATTCCCAAAATATCAAATATGAGACTAAAATAAAATAGTGTTTACAACTTGATAAAGAGTATCTGCTCAAAAATCTAAACACAATATCATACCTAACAGTAACATGTTAAAGAAAACAAGCTTAGCTGTTCTTATCAAATCCATTCATGTTTACTAGAGAGTTGAGTCAATACAATAAGGTAAAAAAATAAAGAAAATGCCTTCAATATAAAAGAAAGTGTTTTTTTTTTTCTGTCTGATAATTTTACGTGTCTTTTTTGTACACAAGGCATGAGCACTGGTTCCATGGAACTTATTGGTGAAACAATAAGTTCATTGAATGCTAAAACTATAAGGGAGTGACAAAAATAATATGGTCATACAACAATCAACTGCATTTCCAAATTATGTCAATGATTAATCTGAAATTAAAATTAGGCTCAACACCATGTATAACAGCATCAAAACATATGATCTGCTTATACATAAACCCATCAAAAGATGTAAAAACTCTATGCTTTATAAGTGATAAATTGTTTATGTGAAAAAATTAGATAGATCTAAATAAATAAAGAGATACAACATATTCATGAATCAAAAACTTTATCTTGTTAAAACTAGTTCTCAATTGGTATGTACTTATGAACAAATTCCACTCAAACTCTCAACACCGACTTTACAAAACTGTATAAAGAAATGTGCTATAAATATACAATGGAATACTACTCAGACACGAAAAAGAATGAAATCATGTATTTCACAACAAAATGGATGTAATTGGAGACCATTATAATTAGTAAAATAAGCCTATCCACAAGAAAATTATCGTGTTTTTCTCATATTTGTGATAACTAATATATGTATTTTAAACTACTATATAATTTTTGAAATGTAATGCATATGAGTGAAATTGAAATCTTAAGATTTGATTGTTGTTTATATTTTCTGTCTATACTCTTGAGGAACAGTGACCTTTACTTAGTATTTGTTGAATTTGTTACTCAGTGGATGATTAAGCTTGTGATTATGAAGTAAAGTGATAGTATTTCATCACAAAAATTGAAAGAAAACAATAAAGGAAAGAAGAAGGAAAGTGGGTAAGAGGGAGGGAAAGATGGAGAGAGTGTGAGAATCATCATAGGCTCTGAAAAAAAAGTATATATGTATATATATATACACACACAGAGAAATGTGAAAACATATGACAGACCAAACATCTTTGGCAAAAAAAGGACAAATTTATAGTACCAACACTATTTTTATATGACAGTATAAAATGACAATAATTAAGATGTCTAATATTGACAAAAATTCAGACTAATTAAGCAACTGAACAAGACAGAATGGTGATACAGTTGTAAAGGTAATTCAATGGAAAATGACACACTTTAGAAACGGTGCCAGAATAGCAATAAACCCATACACAAAAAAAAGTACCCATATCTCACCTCATATAAGTTGACTAAAATGGATCAGAGCTCTAAATGTAAGCCCTAAAATTGTAAAACTCCTATAAGAAAACATGAGAGAAAATCTTTGTTACTTTGCATGACAAGGATTTTTTTTTGATATTCCACTAAAGTGACAGCCCATAAAACAAAATTGATAAATATACCTCATCAAAATGTAAAATGACCATTCTTCAAAATTCACTATTAGAAAAATGAAAAAAGAAGCCATTAACTGAAAAAATTTACAATAATAAATATTACAAAATAATAAGATTCAGGACATATAAAAAGCTCTCAAAATCAATAATAGAAAAGTAAATTGCCAATTTAAGATGGGCCAGAGATTTGAAAAGATAAATAAGATGATGAATAAGAATTTGAAAAGATGCTCAAAATTGATGTGCACTAAAATAATGCGAATTAAATGGGGTACCACAACATATCTCATAGAAGTGCTAAAATTAAACATTAGATGTGCACCAAAAGTTGGTAAGCATGTGAAGGAACTGAAACTGTCAAGCACTGATACATCCACATTGGAAAATAGCAGTTTTATTAAAGATTACTAATTGTACCTATTAACACATTTTTAGTCATTCTATGCTACAGTATATAACTATAGGTTAACTCATCTGAAGTTCATACTTTTCATCAATATTCTGAGGAAATTTCGTTGAAATGGCCTAGATATGGAAATAACCTGAATGTTTAATAATAAGCCATTAAAATATTGTGGTATATCCATACAGTATTATAATACTCAACAATAGGAATGAGTTTATAATATTTTCTATTTCATAATTCTGTCTTTACCTTTTATCTTTACCTTTGCATTGATTAATACAATATTTCCAGAGCCTATTCATGAAAATTAATGACCTCTCTCTTCCAAGATATAATTTACAGTTTCTGCCAATATTCTGAAATGTTTGCCCTGTTCCCTGATGGAAAATTATTTATAATAATTGGTATTTACCTTATTTTTTGAGAGGGAAAAAGATAGGTAGAGAGAGAGAGAATGAGAGAAAGAATGAGAGAGAGAGATCCTATTTGTTCATTCTGCAAATGACCACAGAAGCCAGGCTTAGGCCAGGCTGACTCTCTGCTAGGTGTCAGGGCCTCAAGTTCTTGGAATATAACCTAATTGACCTAATGCCTTCCAGAGTGCACATTAGATAAAAACTAAATCTGCACAGAATCTGGGCATAAACCCAGTCATCCCAACATGGGATATGGGTAGCCCTAGCACTGCAAAAAACACCCACCTCAGGAAAATTATCTTTGCATACTACATTTTACTACATCTGTTAGATTATAAAGGAGTACATTTCGGTATCACAATAAAAAGTGTTTATTATAATTAGGAACGCTTATTTATTTATTTATTTATTTGACAGGTAGAGTTATAGACCTTGAGAGAGACAGAGAGAAAGGTCTTCCTTCTGTGGGTTCACTTTCCAAATGGCCGCCATGGCTGGCGCTGTGCCATTCGGAAGCCGGGATCCAGGTGTCTCCTCCCAGTCTCCCATGCAGGTGCAGGGACCCAAGCACTTGGGCCATCCTCCACTGCCCTCCTGGGCCACAGCAAAGAGCTGGACTGGAAGAGGAGCAGCCTGGACTAGAATCAGCACCCATATAGAATGCTGGTGCCGCTGGTGGAGGATTAACCAAGTGAGCCACAGCGCCAACCCCCAGAATGATTACTTTCAATCATCTCAACTATAAATAGGGATGAGACAAATTCAATCCCTTGGAAGTAATTCTTGTGAAAGTTCAACATTTATAAATATCTTGTTTTGCCTGCTGTCTATATGTGTCTATCTCACCTCTAATGTCCCTTCACAGGAGGATCAATAACTTTATTTTGAACATTTAACAACTAGAAAACTAAATTAATTAATATCACAGGCCAACACTTGCTAGTTTAAATCAGCTGATCCAAATGAAGCAAACATGTCAGCTTGGCCTAGTCGGCCTCTTTGCCCTCATGCTCATTTTTCTACAGCCTACTCTACTATTATCCAATATGAGAATTTTAAGAGCTGTCTTTAAGGATTTTATATTAAGATAGCAGTAGACAATGAATGTAATTTCAAGGTTGCTTCATGTGGAATGATTCCCATGAGTATTCTTAATTTTCACCTTAGCATTTCATAAAAATTTTAAATTGTAAACATTATTCATCAACCCTGAAAGTTAATTTCCTGATTGAAGAGGTATCCTCTAGATCCTGTTCATGTTTCATATTTAACCAACACACAACTTACCCTAATTTTGTCAGAATTTAATTTAATCACTTTATGTGCAATATTGTGATATCCTTGGTATGTGATTCAAATGTTATTTATTTCAAAATTAAAAATCCATCATTATACATATTAAATTTAATTAGATTTATATTAATAAATTATATCTCAATACTTTTGCCTAAGAGCAGATTGTTTATCATTTAACTTTAATTCCTTTAATTCAAACTACCCTGTGAGGTAGTCTGGTATTTATTTAATATATTTTTAAGCTTTTTAAATCTAGAACACATATCACAGGTATATTTAGCATTCAAATTACATGATTATTCAAACAAAAGTTTAAAGTTCAGTTACTTCCTTTTTTATCATGGAGATTTTTTAAAAATGTATTTTATTTATTTGAAAGACAGAGTTACAGAGAGAAGTAGAGACAGAAACCGAGGTCTTCCATCTGCTGGATCACTCCCCAGATGGCCGCAAAGGCCAGAGCTGCACTGATTGGAAGCCAGGAACCAGGAGATTTTTCTGGGTCTCCCACACGGGTGCAGGGGCCCAAGGACGTGGGCCATATTCTACTGCTTTCTTGGGCCATAGCAGAGAGTTGGATCCATAGAGGAGCAGCCGGGACTAAACTGGTGCCCATATGGGATGCTGGCGCATCAGGCCAGAGCTTTAACCCACTGCGCCACAGCGCCGGCCCCTCAATTACTTCTTTACTTCTTTACGTTTTTATATGCAATGTTGTTATGTTCAGAATAAAGTAATTGACTTATCTGTGATATATAAAATGAGAAATACATTCTAAAATGTGCGGGTGTCAAAATTAAATAGGCACATGTACATATTAAACATTGAATTTGTTACATTTTGTTAAGGCTAGATGTGTTTGTAAACATAATTTATAAAATCCAGACCATCATTTTAACTCACATTCATTTTATAACTGTTTAACCATTGTTAATAAAGTGGAATGAAAAATGTTTCTGTATGGCATTGATTCTGTATTATTTGAATATCACTATATGATTTTTTTTTCCATCATATTACCAACATTGTTGAGTGGAAAAACAGAAGCTGCAGATTGTGGACAATGGATCATATTTTCATCTGTCTACAATACATTAATTTTGAATGTTTAAAGCATTAATTTGTAGCTGAGAGTGACAAAAATATATTATTGATACTTTTGTGGCAATTTTCTAGTAAAAGCAAACCTAGGGGCCAGTGCCGTGGCTCACTTGGTTAATCCTCCACCTGCGGCATCAGCATCCCATATGGGTGCCGGGTTCTAGTCCTGGTTGCTCCTCTTCCAGTCCATCTCTCTGCTGTGGCCTGGGAAAGGCAGTGGAGGATGGCCCATGTGTTTGGGCGCCTGCACCTGCGTGGGAGACCAGGAGGAAGCACCTGGCTCCTGGCTTCGGATTGGCGTAGCTCCGGCCTTAGCGGCCATTTGGGGAGTGAACCAACGGAAGGAAGACCTTTCTCTCTGTCTCTCTCTCTCTCTGTCTATAACTCTACCTGCCAAATAAATTAAAAACAAATCAAAACAAAAAATATGAACCTAAATGTTTCATATACTGTAAAACATTGATCATGAAAGAAAAAAATTTATTATTAAATACTCACAGTTCATTGGAAACTTTGTCATTATTTAGAGTAGGGAACCCTGACATTTTAAAATCCAAAAATTTCATCTCTGAAAATGTTTAAATCATTTGAAAGAAATGTGGAATCAGAATCAAAATGTAGCAAGTGTGGCTAAAAGCAGATCTCTTGCTTCTGTACATATTAGCTTTGCTTGCTAAAGCCTAAGGGTGTATCTTTGAAACTACGTGGGCCCAAATTAATAGGAACTAGTTTGAAAGATATGTGTCCTTCACTGTTATCTTACAACCATATCTTGGATCTGTTATTGGGTTTGTTATTTTTACTTGTTATCTTACAACCATATTTTGTTTTTCCTTTTTATTGTTCACTGCATACCAGAGGTCCAGTTTGAAGTTGTGAGCCCTAGTGGACAGAATACTGTTGAGGGCCACACTTTGGTAAGGAGTATTGGTTCCAGTCGGTGGCCAGTCCCAGTCGGTTGCCTTGCCTCTCATTTGTCTCTCATTTGCTTCTCATTTACAATAAATTTCATGTGTGACTGTCACTGGTTTTAGTAATACTCTATTTTAGCTGACAAGTGGATGCAACAGAAAGACACAAGTATATATGCATATTTAAAACTGATTATCCATTTTCTACTATGTTGAGTTTTAAATGCTTAGTTAGCTATGAATACACAGACATTCTTTTGTGTCTTTAATTAAGTATCTGAGTGGAGGAACACCAACATAATGAGTTTTTGTAACTTTCCCAAATATGAAATTACCAGATGATATTTAAATAACAAAACATTAATTCTCAAGGATCAGTTCTCAAGTTTTGTTTCATAATTAGATTAACATCATCTTATATTATTTTTCTAGATTGAACAACAGTTGAGAATTACCACATTTATGTAAGGGTTAGTGATTTTTTTTTCTCAAAATTGTTGTTTAAGTGGGATAAAGATGAAAAATAAGTTAAAAAGCAGCAATACAAAATTTTACCATGAAAGCAATCACTGAACTGTGGGTATGCTATTGTTTCTTGATAAAACTAGTGTACTATTTAAATTTTTTTCTTGGTGTTGTTAGGTTACATAATAAAGGGTACTTGCTTTTATAAATCCTACTCAGAAAACTTTCACTTTTTGAAACTTTTACTCACTACTTTGCAAAGCTATTATTAATGAGAATGAATAAACAATTATAGATATAACAAATTTTATGTATTATTTGGGTCACAAAACACGCTACAAAACTATAGCAATTAAAATTTCATCAATGTATGGCAGAAAAGCTAACAAAGAATGATGGAATAGAATAGTGTATGAAGAAGTGAAATCAGGTCAACAGAATTAGTTGAATTTGGAAAGAGATCCAAGAGCATGCATTGGAGAAAGGAGAATATATTTAACACATTTTACCAGCAAAACTGGATCTATTTTTGTAGAAAAATATTAGATGCCTATCATGCTTATGCACAAAAATCAACTCAAGTCGAATCCAATATAAATGTAAGAACAGCAACTATAAAATTGCTAGTAGAAATCACAACTGAAAAACTTCAAGACATTGGGTAGGCATAGAGATTTTGAATAATACCACAAAATCACAAGACAACTGAAGATACATCAGACAAATGTGATTATATCTAAGTAGCTTCTGCACAGCAAAGGAAACAACTGACAGAATGAGAGAAAAATTTTGGAAATCTTAACCCACCAAACGATTAATATCCATAAAATCTAGGTAACAAAAAATTAACCGTTGTAAAATTAATTTCAGTTAGTAAATGGGCAAACTACTAAGCAATGCAAAGTTAATTTTAGGTAAGAAAAGGACAAATTATTTGAATAACATTTCTCAAAAGAATACAAATGGACTGAAACTATATTTGTTAAATGCTCAGTAACACTAGTTACATAGGAAAATGTAGATTGAAACTATAATGAGATATCATCTTTCCCAGTTAGAATGATCATTATCAAAAAGTTAAAATGGAATAAATATGAGTGAGGATGTGGAGAAACAGTATCTTTTATACATTATTGTACAAATGTAAATTAGTAGAGTCACTATTGAAAAATTATGGAGATTTCTTAAACACCTAGCAGTAGTACTGTTGTATGACCCAGAATTCCACTAATTGATATTTATGCAAAATAAATGAAAGTATTATATCAAAAATACTTATGTTAGCATGTATTTTTAGCACTATCTAACCCAACCAAGATAAGGAATCAACCAAGATGGCTACTGACAGATCAATACATGAAGGAAATGTGGCATATGTACACACTGGAATATTATTCAGTAATAAAAAAGAGCAAAAGTATATTATTTGCAATAAAATGAATAGAACTGGAAGATATGTCATTTTGTGAAATAATCCAGGCACAAAAAGACAAATTCAACACATTCTCCTGCATATTTGGAAGTTAAAAAGATCTCTGAACATATAAAGGGAATTTAGAGCCTGCCTAGGAATTGTGAGAGGGTATAGATGGAACTTGGATGACAGGTCTCAAGTTATAGAAGGAAGAGTTTCCGAGGATTCCATAGCACAGTGGGATGACTATAGTTCACAATACATGCCTGCATTTTTCAGAACAAATGGAAGAAAAGAACTCTAAGGCTTCCATCATAAATCAATGACAAAAAGTAGAAAATATTAATTCCCCTAATTTAGCAAAATTTCTTTGTTAAAATATTTATTTAATTTTTCAAAAATCAGAGTCATGGGGAGGAGGGGGGAGGAAGGGCGAGAACAGAGAGAGAGAAAAGGGGGGAGAGAGAAAGAGAGAGAGAGAGAGAGAGAGAGAGAGAGACTCTTCCATCCATTGGTTTACTGCTCAGATGAAATAACGGCCAGTGCTGGGCCAGGCTGAAGCCAGATCCCAGGAGCTTCTTTCAGGTCTCCTACAAGGGTAGTGTGGGCCCAAGCACTTGGCCATATGCTGCTGCTTTTCCATGCACATTAACAGGAAGCTGGATTGGAACTGGAGCTGCTGGGACAGGGACTGGAGCCCGTGTGGAATGCCAGCATCACAGGCAGCAGCTTTACCTGACACACCACAATGTCCAACTCTGATGGTTATACATTCCATGTATATATTGAGATGTTACAATCTTCTCCATAAATCTGTACAATTATTATTCATCATAAAAATAATATTTTTAGAAATGTGAAAAATTTGAAAAGCAAGTAAACATTTAAATGAATATGAATTCTGAAGTCATTCTGTTATGATGTATAGCTCCACAATTTTAAAAGTAATGCTTTGTCCTCATATGATACATTAAATATATTATATCCTCTGTGTTGAAATTGCAATTTGATTTTTCAGAGAAAACTTTAACTCTCTTGGATGCAATGATTTCACCCATCAGAGCGATAGTACAGTGACTAAACACACATCTTCCTCTGTTTTATAAAAAGAGCCATAAATGAAACTATATAAACATTCACACAACTGCTAATGACCTATTTTTTAATTATCTGTCTCTGCCTAGATGTCCCTCTTACTCACACCTCTAACTCTTTCTCACTCTTCCCTCATTCTCTATCATTCATTTATTTGAGTAAAGAGAGCTTCCTTGCACTTGCATTGCGGTACAGGAGATTAAGCCAACTCCTGTGATGGCAGACCCCAAAACGAAGCACTAGTTTGAGTCCCAGCTGTCTGTCTTCTGATCCATTTCCCTGCTGATGTTCCCTGGAATGCATAAGAAGATGGCCTACACACCTGGACATCACCACCCACATGGGAGACCCAGGTGGACTTCTTGCTCCTGGCTTTGACCTGGCACAGCCCCAACCATAGCTGTCATTTGGAGACTGAATCAGCAGGTACAAGACCTATTTTTCTCTGTTTCTCCCTCCTTCAGTCTGTCAAATTACCTTTCAAATAAACAAAATAAATCTAAAAAAATGGAGGGTTTCCTTTCAGATTACAATCTTGTAAATTCCTGGTTGGTACAGGAAGAATTATTCTCATCTAATGTAAGTAATAATAGAAAGAGATCTATCATATAAGATATTGAAAATTCTGTTAATTTAAAATGAATAATAATAAATGATTATTAATTTACCAGAGAAAAATATACCTACAAATATTTCATCCTTTTTTGAGAATGAAATTTGATAGAGTTCTAAAACTTCATAAAGACTATAAAACTATTATAGAAATAAAGATTTTTTTTTTTTTATTTTTGACAGGCAGAGTGGACAGTTAGAGAGAGTGACAGAGAGAAAGGTCTTCCTTTGCCATTGGTTCACCCTCCAATGGCCACTGCGGCCGGCGCGCTGCGGCCAGCGCACCGCACTGATCCGATGGCGGGACCCAGGTGCTTCTCCTGGTCTCCCATGGGGTGCAGGGCCCAAGCACTTGGGCCATCCTCCACTGCACTCCCTGGCCACAGCAGAGAGCTGGTCTGAAAGAGGGGCAACCAGGACAGAATCCGACGCCCCGACTGGGACTAGAACCTGGTGTACCAGCGCTGCAAGGCAGAGGATTAGCCTAGTGAGCCACGGCGCCCCCCCGAAATAAAGATATATTTTAAAACATCAAAAAGGCATTATCTCTACATAAAATGGATCCAGTGGCAAAGAATACAGACATGAAAATGAGCAAAATTAATGGGAAATAAGCAAAAATTAAGAAACTGAGAAAGGGACTTCCACTAATGTATCAATTCCATCCATCCCGTATTTCTATATGTCCGTAACTGGTATTCCTGAAGAGAAGAAACAGTGACTGGAGAAATATTAAAAATTTACTATAAGAAAGCTTTCCAAAATAAAAGGTTCAATCTACAGCATTATGTATCACGTAGTATCCCACATATAACATATACCAAATAATGCTAGGTTTATAAGATAAAGTGTATTCTTTGGGGAATAGAAGAGTGCTTGGTTGATGGTAAGAGCAACAAATATGTCCTTATTTTAGAAAAAGAAGCTGTCCTTGGGTAATTATTTCATAAATTCAGAGCTAGAAGGGAAGATAAAATGAAAAAAAATTGCTTAAAGGAAATAAAAATGATAAAAAATTTAGACTGATTATAACAGCTAAGGATAAATATTTTCAGAATTGACATTTCTAGTAAATTTTGTCCTCATGTTGAGAAAATATCAGGACAACTTGTTTTATTAAACTGAAAAACAAAACAAGAAGTTATCAAAAATGTCCCATGATGTTCATTGAGTTCAATTAAATGTACTATAAACTATGATAACAAAGAAATGACATGATGCTACAAACTGAGAAAGTAAGAAATTGTAAAATTATTTAAATATTATCTATTGGTTTTCAATATTCTTACAGTGCTAGATAAATATTTTACTTAAATCTGATAATTCAAGGCAAAGATGTATAAAAAAAGAAATGTGAAGATAGTCATAATATCCAAGGACATAATATGAAGAGCAAATTTAATTAGTCAAGAAGAACAAAAAAAAAGAAATACAAGAAATTAGATATTTTGGAAAGTCATCATAGCCAATAGAATGGAAATGGAAATGATCTTCAGAAGACTAGTCAGTCTGTGACATAAAGTTGAAATTATTATTATACTTACTAGAAAAAGTAATAAAGGATAATAGCAAATCTGGTATATTATAATTAACATGGCAATACATAACAAGGAAAATAAAGATCGTATATTAAGGAATAATTTTATAGCAGTTAAAAGAAGAATAGAATGTAAAAATAAGAAGAAACTAAGAGAAATATACCTAACATAGTGATAAAAGCAATTATAATGATAAATTTATATTTTAAGTATAAAACTGAATATTTTACAAGAGAATGTAATAGTTTCATATATTGAAGAAAAGAATAGTGTATCAGAAAAAAATTAAAGAAAGATGATAGTCAAAATAATATAAGGTAGGTGGAAACAAAATTGTTAAATAATTTGAGTCAAATAGCAAAAACAATTAAAGTGTATACTTGATACTACACACTCTTTAAAATCCTACACAAAAACACTCATGTAATCTCGACAATAATTATGTGATGTAGCTATTGCTTTCCATCTCACTTATTTAAAGAAAATAAACTGTGATAATTAAGGCCAAGTGAAGTAACTTGCCAAGGTTACATGGCTAGAATGTCTTGCAGCCAACAGTCTATCTTTAGAACCAATTGTTTTTGTAGTATTGACTTACATAATGAAACAACCGTAGTACTAAAAAAAGCACATTACAAATTTCAAAACAAGCATTACTACCACCACTGAGTATAAGGAGCTATTTGCCAGCAATGCAAAATGCTAAAGTGATAAAATGAGACAGTTCAAAACACAAACTACAACAAGATACCAGGATAACAATCACACAGATTTTTAAAAACTCACAAATCAACGAAGATAATGATACAAATACAGACCTGACAGCATGATCAACAGCACACACTAGAGAATATAAAATAATCAGCTACTTGATTACAGCAAAATAATAAGATTAAAAAGTACAGTCTTGATGCATTGAGAGACAACATATCAACACAAGTCAGACTACCAGAACAGGATACACAAAACTGTCTGATCCACTATTTTTTTGCTCTATTACAGTTGCCATAATGACATGAAATCTAATAATATAATCCACTAATACAATAAGTTCCCAATTGTGTCCTCATTGATGTTAAACTAAAATATAATAAAAATCAACTGCCATATTTCATAAAATGTTAGACAAATAGGATACTACATCAACATCATGAAATAAATATCTCATATTAGTACCTAATATTAAATTCAAGATGAGTTATTAGTATTCTTAGTAAAAGCAGAATTAAGCAAAGAATATTCATCACTACTAAATCAAAATATGTAAAGATCCAAAAAGGCATCTCATGAAAGAACACATACAAAGTGGCCAATGATGATGTGAAACTGATAAACAGGGAAAATGAAAATTATAAAAAAAAGCACTACACGGCCATCATGATGACTCATATCAATAAAGAGAAAATAATATGCTTTTGGCAAAGGCATGAAGCAGCAACTGGAACATTGCTCATTGATGATAGGAATTAAAAATGTAACCTTCCAGAAAAATTATTTGGCAATTTTCTGTAACATGAAATGTACTTTTGCAATTAAAACTTGTAATTTTCCATCATCAGGTGAAAACTTAACATAAACTTATCATGCAATGTAAAAGTACTTAATTCAAGAAGGAATCAGTATAGATACAGACAACACTGTGGGTTGGTGAATCTTTATATATCATACAGAGTGGCTATAAGTAACCAGAAATAAATCACTGAAAACAGAATAATTTCATCTAAATGAAACTCTACAAGTGACCGATATAATTTAGAGTGACAATGCTGATGAGGGGATGTCAGTGGCATTGACAGAGTGATAGGGATTGAGCATAAGGGAACACTGGCGATAATACCAATGTTCTGTTTTATATTTTATTTTAAAATTTTATTTAAGTTATACAAATTTCACGTATTTCATAAATACAGATTTAGGAGCATACTGATTTCTCCCACTCTACCCTTCCTCCCACATATGCTCCATCCCTTCTTCCTCCTCACTCTCCTATTCCCACTCTCAATTTTTACAGAGATCTATTTTCATTTAATGATCATAAGGCTAACCTTACACTAAGTAAAGAGCTCAATAAATAATATGAAAAAAACTGTTCCTCAATAGAGAGGCAAGGACTGTAAACATTTAATTATCGAATCTCAAAATGTCCATTTCATTCCAATACATTATATTTTAGGTACTCTATTTGTTAACCCAGATCAGGTAAAACATATGATATTAGTCTTTTGGGGAATGGCTTATTTCACGGAGGATAATGGTTTCCAGTTGCATCCATTTTGTTGCAAAAGGCAGGATTTCATTTTTCTCACGGCTGAGTAGTATCCAATAGTGTATATATACCATAATTTCTTTATCCAGTCATCAGTTGATGGGCATCTGGGTTGATTCCATATCTTAGCTATTGTGAAGTGAGCTGCAATAAACATAGGGATACACATAACTATTTAATATGCTTATTTGCTTTAGTTTGAGAAAATTCCCAGAAGTGGGATGACTGGATCATAGGGTAGGTCTATATTCAGATTTCTGAAGTATCTCCATACTGTCTTCAACGGTGGCTGTATTGATTTTACATGCCTACCAACAGTGTATTATGGTATCCTTTCCTCCACATCCTCACTTGCATTTGTTGTTTGTTGATTTCTGTGTGAAAGTCATTCTAACTGGGATGAGGTGAAACCAGTGTTTGTTTTTTTTTGTTTTTGTTTTTTTGTTTTTTTTTTTTTTTTGCATTTCCCTGATGACTAGTGATCCTAAACAGTTTTGAAGTGTCTGTTTGCCATTTGTATTTTCTTTCTTTAAAAATGTTCACATCCTTTACCCATTTCTTACCTGTATTGTTTGTTTTGTTGTTGTTGAAATTCTTGAGCTCTTTAGATTCTGTGTATTATCCCTTTAT
Organism: Oryctolagus cuniculus; assembly: GCF_051225735.1. Lineage (NCBI taxonomy): Eukaryota > Metazoa > Chordata > Mammalia > Lagomorpha > Leporidae > Oryctolagus > Oryctolagus cuniculus. Next base: position 59,666,997 of record NC_142874.1, on the reverse strand, counting down.
CTGTTGTTTAGTTTGCAACTATTTTTTCCCATTCTGTCAGTTGCCTCTTTACTTTGATGAGTGTTTCTTTTGTCGTGCAGAAGTTTCTCAGCTTGATATAATCCCACTTGTCAATTTTCATTTTGCTTGCCTGTGGTTATGGGCTCTTTCACAAGGAGATTTACCTATTCCAATGTCTTGCAGAATTTCTCCAGTTTTCCTTAATAATTTGATGGCAATGCATCACAGATTTTTTACTTTGATGCATTTTGAGTGTTTTTTTGTGTAATGTGTAAGTTAGTCATCTAGTTAGTCACCCAGCACCATTTGTTGAAGAGACTGTCTTCTTTCCCTGAACTGATGGTAGTTCCTTTGTCAAAATAAATTGGTTATAGATAAGTGGAGTTTCTATACTGTTCTTATGTCTAAACATGTGTTTTTGTGTCAGTACCAGGCTATTTTGGTTATAACTGCCCTGTAGTATGTCTTGCAATCAGGTATTGTGATACATCTGGCTTTGTTTTTGTTATATAAATTTGCTTTAGCTATCCAGGGTCTCTTGTGTTTCCATATGATTTTTAGCACCATTTTTTTCTTTTTTTTCAACTTTTATTTAATAAATATAAATTTCCAAAGTACAACTTTTGGATTATAGCAGTTTTTCCCCCCATAACCTCTCTCCCACCAGCAACCATTCCATCTCCCACTCCCTCCCATCCCATTCTTCATCAAGATTCATTTTCAATTATCTTTATATACAGAAGATTAACTTAATATATAATATGTAAAGATTTCAACAGTTTGCACCCATACAGAAACACAAAGTATAAAGTACTATTTGAGTAGTAGTTGTACCGTTAATTCACATAGTACAACACATTAAGGACAGAGATCCTACATGGGGAATAGGTGCACATTGACTCCCGTTGTTGATTTAACAATTGACACCCTTATTTATGACATCAGTAATCACCCAAGGCTCTTGTCATGAGCTGCCAAGGCTATGGAACCCTCTTGAGTTCACAAACTCCGATCTTATTTAGACAAGCCCATAGTCAAAGTGGAAGTTCTCTCCTCCCTTCAGAGAAAGGTACCTCCTTCTTTGATGGCCCATTCTTTCTGCTGGGATCTCACTCACAGAGCTCTTTCATTTAGGTCATTTTATTTTTTGCCAGAGTGTCTTGGCTTTCCATGTCTGAGAAACTCTCATGGGCTTTTTGGCCAGATCTGAATGTCTTAAAGGCTGATTCTGAGGCCAGAGTAGCACCATTTTTTTTTCTAGATCAGAGAAGAATGTCATCGGTATTTTGATTGGGATCTCAATGAATCCGTAAATTGCTTTTTGTAGTATGGAATTTTTGTAACGTTAGTTCTTCCAATCTATGAACATGGAATTTTTTTTCCATTTTTTATGTCTTTTTCTATTACATTTTTAATGTTTTGTAATTTTCATCATAGAGATCTTTGGCATCCTTGGTTGAATTTATTCCAAGATATTTATTTTTTGTAACTATTGTGAATAGGGTTGATCTTAAACCGTTCTTTCTGAGGAAAGTAGTTGTGAAGTGACAATAAACGTTAAGAAAAGTTGTGAAAATTTTGTTTTTTAAATAATACATTTTGGAAAACGATAATCAAAAGTAGAACCAAATACCTGGATTATAGAGATAATAATGATTAGCTGGTTTTCTTACTATGCACATCAGTGGTGATGATTCTGTTTTTCACACTTATATGTGATAAGAGATTTGGACCCATGTTAGGTGAGAAGATACAGGGCTTTAACCTAGTTCAATCTGATTCCATTTGATTGACCAGTATGTTGGACCTTGGATTCACATGGAATGGATTCCTTCTTGAAAATTAACAATAACTTAAACATTTTAAACTAATTTTACACTTGAATTTGGCCTAAGTTTCATTGCTATATTCTCTCTTGGAATAGGTCAAAGCCTAAGAGATTTCAATAAATCATAATCATAAAAAAGAACATGTAGAGATTGACTTGATAAGGACTTAACAATAGATTTAAGTTTGTTCAATCATGGACTTTGTCATGACACAGCAATATTATATATATGGTTAAAGAAAATATTTATTGGCTAGAAAGATCCATTTTATTATGCTGATAATTATGCATCAATATATTTATTCTTTATATTCAAAAATAAATTTAATGATACACCCAGTTGAATTATGATATCAAAATTGACAAGTAGCATCCTTAATTGTATATTGAATGCATTCAATCAGAAAAATAGCAAGTAGAGAGTTTTTTGTTTAAAGTCCTAAAGATTTTACTAATGTGACATTTTGGAGCATCTACTAACTACTCAGTTTACAAAATAATTGAGAATGAAGACTGTGTCAAAAATGCATCTTTCTATAGATTTAAAATCAAGAGAGTTACATTTTTTTCAATATATTCCTGCATGTTAACTGCTATGTCAACTAATCAAAGGGATACGATTATCCTTTCATTTACAATGTCTCACAAAGACTGTAGGTTTTCAAAGCTGATTTGATATGCTGATAATTGGATGTGGTATGTTTGGGCCCCAGAAGACTATCATTCTGAAATAGGACACTACTGAGGTGGTCTTTTTTTTTGGAGCCTGATATCAGGCTTAAGATTGATGAGTACATCTTGCTTGGTGGTTGACACTCTCACCCATCTGTCATAATGGAATAAAACCTGATTCTTAGTTAAGGCATATTTCTGTGACATGAACAGTGACCTTTCTTGCTTTTTAAATTTAGAATTATCATTTTTTGACAGTCTCTACTACAAAAGCTCTGAACATAATAGAATGAACATGAGTATAGAAAACATTATATCAAATAGTACATGCCTTTTATTTTTAATAACATTAAATGATAATGGATATAGTTTCAGCAGTTACTACTTTATAGTCTCCTTTTTCTGTAATTACCTCAAAAGACAGCAGTAATGACAATGTGATGATGGATCCCGCTCCTGCACGTCTTGTCTTAGGGAAATGGAACGCAACAATTCACACTGGGTATGTGACTTGGCAGCCTTTAGACATTATCTCTATAGATGACAAAAGCATTGAAGATACATGCAGAACTATTTTCATGCTAGTAAAAGAAACTGCTTGTCCTGAAATTATGAAAAACGGTCACTCTGTACATCTATATACGTTGTTCTATTGATAATTTTGGGAGGCATGAAGTGTTTGATGAAGAGAAAATTAAGTCAATGTAAGCTCTGTTAAATCCCTAAGTTTTTAAAAATACACTAAAATTGTAGTTCTCTATGTGAGTGAATGTGTCTGATCTGATGTTTGCAGTCCTTTTCCAAATATAGGGCTGATTCGTATTATTTTTTTACAAACTGCACATTTCTGAATGCAGCATGCATCATTTCAGTAGATCTGGGTACCACTGTATACTACAGTGAAGTAAGTTTTACTTTTATTCTATTTTATGGATGTGGTACCTCATAATGTACAGACTTGGTGTTATTCTCCTCAGTACTTCCCAGTGGCACCAAGGGAGCTTGTAAAACCACCATGGCAATGGCTCCTGAGACAACTGAAAGAAGTCACATCCTTTATGATAAAGTGGATGACCTTGTTCTCCCACTCATCAGAAAGTGGTGGGAGATCATCAGTAATTTTAGTTCATATATTTTTATTTCTCCTTTCAGACACTTCTTGACAACTCTCAAGATTATATGAATTATTATATCAGCAGGTTTGAGGTACTGAAGCATGCAATTTCATGCAGGGAGAAATCAAGCAGTTGAACCATTAAAATTAATGCAAATCGCCTGTTTCTATTTAAGAAAGAAAAGGAGGTAATTTTGAAGGGAATTATACATAGTCTAACAGAACACACTAAAAACTGTACTTAAAATATTAAATATTATTTTAATCAAAATAATTGCATTGTTTTAAAATAACTGCTTTCTTTCCGTGTATATTAATCCATTATAAATTAACTATAGCATGACTATCCCAAATTCATAAATTTAACTATTTTCATATGCCTATCAACAAAGGGTTTGTGTTTCACAGGAACTTTTGAAATTTATTTGCTTACACCTTTGATTTGATGCTTTAAATATGTAACTCATATCAACCAAAGAGTACGTTAAGGAATTTTTGAAGCATTACAAAATTCTTGAATATTTGCTTCATTGAGTTCTAACTCATAGTGGGAAAAGGTTTCTCAGCACCCAACTTAAATATTTGTTGTTAAATTTTCAGCTTCTGTTCACAAGAGAAAATGAGGAAAAACTGCCAAACATTTTTCATACAACATATTAAAACATCTTTTACATCACTACTAAAAGAGCATACACTGAAAAACATAAAAACCTCTGTTCTTTTCTTAACTGTATAAACTACTTTGTACTTTTCTTAACATATATTAAAATCGAGATAATGCAATAAAGATCATATCAAGCATGTGCAATTATTGTATTCTCACAAACATGCAGTTCACTTTCATCAACTTCTGAATAAATTAATTAAAGTCACCAAACCTTTCTTCTGATAGCTGTTCTTCACAGTTGTGATCAGAGGTCCCTTGTTAGTCAAATGAAATCAGCAGGTACTGTGTAGTTTTAAAATGTATGACACTAAAGCCACACCAGGAGAATGGATCTAGATAATGTGTGCAGAATACACAACCTCTTCCTGGCTTGATCTAGGGCTGATGTTATTGCTTACTGCTTGCTTTCTATCACAAAATAATTATCTGGAGTTGATAAGATCACAAGCCAGTTAATATCACAAGCCTGCCCCTGCTGCTAATATGATCTTATCTGTAACTGACTGATCACTTTCTGAGGAGAAGTATCAGCACTTGTGCACTTTTTTTTTTCTATTCTAAGGTGAGAAGCAAATGTTATACGCTACCTTAGTGAAATGATCTTTTATTTTTTCTTTGTTAAACATTCTACAGAGTTTGTGTTTACTGCATGGGACTGTTGCCAAAGGCAGAGGTTCAATTCCGTGATGCTGAAATATATCATCATGTTTTGGCATAATTGTATTTCTAATAGGCTCTCAGAGAAAGAAATGCAGAAGTGCCAATTACAGCATGGTACAAATAGAGCATTATTATGTGCTCTGGAACAATCTGCATAATGGCAATATATGTTGTGTTATTTCTATTTCCTTTATTTGAATCTCTCTGTCAACAAACAATTTTATGAAGGTCCCAGATATGGTGTGACTTGACTGCAATGAAAACAATAATTTCATTGTCAATAATGTATATAAACAAAGATGGAAAAGGTATCCCATATACAGATTCACATACAGTTGCAGCTATCCATTTGATAGATACAGATATAAATAAAGATCTTAAATAGCCTGCCACCTCCACCGTGTATATATTATTTGAATAGCATAATTACAATATTTCACAGAAGAAGAAAGCAAAGAGCAGCTATTTTCAGCCTCACTGATATGTGAGACACAGGAGAAATGGATAGCAATGAAACAGAGCAAAAATCACAAGTAAGAATTCAAGAATAAATATAAGTAAAAACACATGCATTAATCTGAAATACAGATTATTTATGATGTCTGAAGGATAAAAAACTCATCTTATGTAGAAATAAATGTAAGGCTTAAAGGTGAAAAAATATATTGCATATTTTCTTCAAGTTCAAATACCTTACAGTATACCAGTCTTTTGAAAGAGGTCTGAATAAATCTAGAGGATGTTCACTCTAATGTGGCACACTGGAAATGTGAGAGTGTCTTCTTACCTGGACTCTCCATGACAAGTCAGAAAAAGATTTTTCCTTTTTAGTTTTAACTATGATAGAAACTGTGAATATAGGGCAATGAGAGCTATGGATAGGACTGTATTCATTTATTTATTTAGTAAATATAAATTTCCAAAGTACAGTTTATGGATTACAATGGCTCCCCCCACATAATTTCCCTCCCACTCGCACCCCTCCCATCTCCCACTCCCTCTCCCATTCCATTCACATCAAGATTCATTTTTAATTATCTTTATATACAGAAGATCAATTCAGTATATATTAAGGAAAGATTTTATCAGTTTGCACCTACACAGAAACACAAAGTGTAAAATACTGTTTCAGTACTAGTTATAGCATTACTTCACATTGGACAACACATTAAGGACAGATCCCATATGAGAAGTAAGTACACAGTGACTCCTGTTATTCATTTGACCATCCAGTTTAAAGGGAGATAATCCACAAAGTGTGTGAAAAAGGGCCCCCAATTACATTGTGTTTCACTTTAGGATTCTGAATGTTGAATAATATTAAACAAAAAAGAATGGATAAAAACAAAGACATGTAATTAAGACAACTCAAATAGTATATATATTGAGAAAACTACTTGCAGTGAATGTTGATATTGTGGAATAATGATAGAGAAAATATTTAGAAGAAAACTCATTGCAGTATAGAGGAGAGGAAGGGAGATATTGGAAATAAGAGAAACAGAAATATAGAATATGGGCTATATACAAAGACTTTTCTTGAGTCAACAGATTTTGGAATCTTTAAAGTTATCCAGTAGACATAAAAAAATAATTATGAATAGTGTAGTGGCTAACATTCTTTTTGTCAGATTAGAAACAGTGACTAGATCAGCCCTCGCCTTGTTTATGAACAACTTAATATGTTATCCCTCTTAGTATTTTTTTGTTTGTTCTCCTTAATACTTTTGGTTGAATACTGTAATCAATACACAATTCTTCTTAACTGCTGAAACTTAACTGAAAAGTGATCACTGTTAAATACAAGAGTGGGAATAAGAGAGGGAAGAGATGTGCAATTCGGGCGGAACATGCTCAAGCTGACTTACCTCAAACGATAGAGTTAGAAACATACCAGGGGTTTCCAATTCAATCCCATCAAGGTGGCATGTACCAATGCCATCTCACTAGTCCCAGTGATCAATTTCTGCTCACAATTGAGCATAATGATAGGACTAAGAACCAAAGGGATCACATAAACAAGAATAGTGTCTGCAAATACTAGCTGATAGAATAAAAAAGGGAGAGAACGATCCAACATGGGAAGTGAGATACACAGCAGACCCATAGAATGGCAGATGTCCTAAACAGCACTCTGGCCTCAGAATCAGCCCTTAAGGCATGCGGATCTGGCTGAAAATCCCATGAGAGTATTTCAGGCATGGAAAGCCAAGACATTCTGGGGAAGAAAAAAAAAAAAAAAACACCACCTAAATGAAAGACCTCCATGAGTGAGATCCCAGTGCAAAGAATGGATCATCAAAGAAGGAGGTACCTTTCTCTGAAGGGAGGAGAGAACTTCCACTTTGACCATGGCCTTGTCTAAATATGATCAGAGTCAGTGAACTCAGGGGGCTTCCATAGCCTTGGCAGCTCATGACAAGAGCCTAGGGTGATTACTGATGCCATAAACAAGAGTGTCAAATTGTTAAGTCAACAACAGGAGTCACTGTGCACTTACTCCTCATGTAGGATCTCTGTCCTTAGTGTGCTGTACATTGAGATTTAATGCTATAACTAGTACTCAAACAGTATTTTTCACTTTATGTTTCTGTGTGGGAGAAAACTGTTGAAATCTTTACTTAATGAATGCTAAACTGATCTTCTGTATATAAAGAGACTCGAAAATGAATCTTGATGTGAATGGAAGGGGAGAGGGAGTGGGAAGGGGAGTGTTGCGGGTGGGAGGGACATTATGGGGGGGGAAGCCATTGTAATCCATAAGCTGTACTTTGGAAATTTATATTCATTAAATAAAAGTTAAAAAAATTAAATTTAGGAGTCATCAAAAGCTATAAATTATATTTAGTGTTCCGAATCACAAAATACTTGTATCTAGTTCACAAGGTATATTGTGATTTTATTAAATCGTTATCAATTCAATGTTATAAACCTAGCAATTATGGAAAGCATGTACAACAAAGAAGTAGGTGCACTTTAGTGAAAAAAATTAACTATATATGTATTGTCAACAAAGATATTTTGGGGCCATTGCTGTATCACAACAGGCAAAGCTGCCACCTGCAGTTCCAGCATTCCATATGGGTGCCAGTTCTTGTCCTAGCTGCTCCACTTCTGATCCAGCTCTCTGCTATGGCCTGAGAAAGCAGTAGAAAATGGCCCAAGTCCTTGGGCACTATCATGTGGGAGACCCGGAAGAAGCTCCTGGCTCCTTGCTTCAGATTAGCCCAGTACCTACCATTGTGGCCATTTGAAGAGTGAATCAGCACAAGGAAGAGTTCTCTCTGTAACACTGCCTTTCAAATAAATAAATAATTATAATTGTGCATGCATTCAGAATGCATATATGTAATAATATATTAATTAACTATCAGTGAGAAATTAAAGCAAACATTGTTGGTATAAATTGAAGCATAATAAAAAAGGAAAATATTTCCTTCCTCTCATCTCCAATGATGAATGTGTCTTCTCACAATTTAAGCTACTTGCTATGAAATTAATTGCCCTTAATTTTTGGAAGAGAAAGCAGATAATATGTATTAATATTCTCTTCACTTTCCTGGGCCAAGGAACTCAATAGATATTTTTCAAAAGAGGAAATCCAAATGGCCAACAGACACATGAAAAAATGTTCAAGATCACTAGCAATCAGGGAAATGCAAATCAAAACCACAATGAGGTTTCACCTCACCCCAGTTAGAATGGCTCACATTCAGAAATCTACCAACAACAGATGCTGGCGAGGATGTGGGGAAAAAGGGACACTAACCCACTGTTGGTGAGAATGCAAACTGGTTAAGCCACTATGGAAGTCAGTCTGGAGATTCCTCAGAAACCTGAATATAACCCTACCATTCAACCCAGCCATCCCACTCCTTGGAATTTACCTAAAGGAATGAAATTGGCAAACAAACAAGCTGCCTGCACCTTAATGTTTATTGCAGCTCAATTCACAATAGCTAAGACCTGGAACCAACCCAAATGCCCATCAACAGTAGACTGGATAAAGAAATTATGGGACATGTACGCTATAGAATAGTATACAGCAGTCAAAAACAACGAAACCCGGTCATTTGCAACAAGATGGAGGAATCTGTAAAACATTATGCTGAGTAAATTAACCCAGTCCCAAAGGGACAAATATCATATGTTCTCCCTGATCAGCGACAACTAACTGAGCACCAAAGGGGGAACCTGTTGAAGCGAAATGGACACTATGAGAAACAGTGACTTGATCAGCTCTTGTCCTGACGGTTGATGTACAATGTAATACTTTATCCATTTTAGTATTTTCTCTTTGTTTTGTTCTAGTACTATTGGTTGAACTCTGTAATTAACACACAATTATTCTTAGGTGTTTAAATTTTAACTGAAAAGTGATCCCTGTTATATATAAGAGTGGGAATAAGAGAGGGAGGAGATGTACAATTTGGGACATGCTCAATCGGACTTGCCCCAAATGGTGGAGTTAGAATCATGCCAGGGATCCCAATACAATCCTATCAAGGTGGCATGTACCAATGCCATCTCACTAGTCCAAGTGATTAATATCAGTTCACAACTGATCACACTGATAGGTCTAAGAGTCAAAGGGATCACATAAACAAGACTAGGGTCTGCTAATACTAGCTGATAGAATCAAAAAGGGAGAGAACGATCCATCATGGGAAGTGGGATACACAGTAGACTCATAGAATAACAGATGTCCTAAATAGCACTCTGGCCTCAGAATCAGCCCTTAAGGCATTTGGATGTGGCTGAAGAGCCCATGAGAGTATTTTAGGCATTAAAAGCCAAGACACCCTGGGAAAAAAAAAAAGGAAGACCTAAATGGAAGATCTCTATGAGTGAGATCCCAGTGGAAAGAACGGGGTCATCAAAGAAGGAGGTACCTTTCTCTGAAGGGAGGAGAGAACTTCCACTTTGACTGTGACCCTGTCTGAATAAGATCGAAGTCGGTGAACTCAAAAGGCTTCCATAGCCTTGGCAACTCATGATTAGAGCCTAGGGAGATTACTGACGCCATAAACAAGAATGTCAAATTGTTAAGTCAACAACAGGAGTCACTGTGCACTTACTTCTCATATGGGATCTGTCCTTAGTGTGTTGTCCAATGTGAAATAATGCTATAACTAGTACTAAAACAGTATTTTACACTTTCTGTTTCTGTGTGGGTGCAAACTGATGAAATCTTAATATATACTGAATTGATCTTCTGTATATAAAGAGAATTGAAAATGAATCTTGATGTGAATGGAATGGGAGAGGGAGCAGGAGATGGGAGGGGTGCGAGTGGGAGGGAAGTTATGGGGGGGGGGTGAAGCCACTGTAATCCAAAAGCTGTACTTTGAAAATTTATATTTACTAAATAAAAAATAAAGAAATAAAAATATTCTCTATTTTACTATTAATATTGAACTTAAAATATCATTAAAACATTCTCTATTTTACTATTAATATTGAACTTAACAGCAGACAGTCCATCCTGTTAGCTCTTTAATCATATCACATGAGTATAATTATGTTCAATGTGTTTTTGATTGACATTGAAATGGTCCACAAGTTGTTCCTAGAAGAATGTCATTTCTGAATTATATATTTATTTAAACTCACCCGAAAATTTTTGATTAGCATCCTATGCCTGCCCACCCATCTATTTTTTTAAAAATGAAAACTAAGAGGTAGACTTACAAGTTGATTAAAATATTTTCTCTGTGTTTTAAAATAAAAATTTAGAGGTGATAGTTGAAAATAAAATTTCAAAAATGACTATTCATTCTAAAAGTCTTACTTAAAAACCTTAAATGGGCTAACAAGTAAAACTAAGGCACTATGTTTTCAGCATCAGAATATAAAATAGGGAATTCCGATTGTACAAATAGCGGTCACATCTGATTATCAACCTGTTTACTTCTCCTGTATTCTCAAGGCTTAACTTCTTCTCAAGACTAACATGCTATTACAAGTAGTCAGTCTAGGTGAACTTACATGGATACTTTATTTCATTAGTACAGCGACTTTTCTCAGAAGTTGCACCTCTAGCATACAGTGCAGGCTTCTTCGTTCTTGAATTTATCCTTCGATGCTGGATTTCTTCATGCTCTCATCTTCTTCACATGCAATATTCATCTACAATTTTGTATGTGTTTTATTCTGACAACATATATTTCTTTATACCTTCACTTGTTCAGAATCTTTTTATTTAAAGACTCATCTTAAGTATTCTATTAGTTTTCCTGCTTAATTCATTGAAAGGTACAATCTTTAATCCCTCAACGTTGACAAAGTGTAGCAAGTTTCTGTAAATTGAAAATATGTCAATAGCAGTATTGTCTCTGTGATTCCTTTTAAGGATTTATTATCTAGGTTATAGCTAGTACAATAGTGTGTGTTGAAAATACCATAAGACAATCCAAAGATAAATTACAATTATGACAAATGTTAAATATTACTAAATTAAATAATTTCTACAAAGAAGAAAATACTACCATCTAACCATTAAAAATTAAGAATGTGTATTAGTACTTTACAAACCAGATTTTAAAGGAAGTATGTTTGCACATTTCATCATAAATAAAATTAACACTTTAAAATGATGACATGCTAGCTTTTCAACAAATGAATTGCTCTCCTTCTCACAACTATGAAGAACAGTGAAAAAACTGGATAGTGTAATATCGTATTACTACAAGTAGAAACTGTGAAGCCACCTGATACTATGTAAAAGCAAGCATTCATTTTTCTGTCTTCATGAAATACCGGTGCCTTTTTTCCTAGAAAGATAATGAAAATAGTTTGGAAACTTTACATATATGAAAGTATCTCATAGAACTTTATACTTAAAATTAAATCAATTTATAGTTATTGGAAGATAGTTGTAATGTATTCTGGAATACCAACATGTAAGGATATTGAGTGGTTAGTGAAATCACTCTGTTATAAAACCATGAATATATCCTGAATTTCCTGGAGTGATTAGTATCAAAAATTGTTTTCAATTATTTCAATTAATTTCATTCATCTTACTTAGCATTCCATAACACGATATTCAGAAAAGGCCCATTGATGATAATTTTTTCTTATTTCGTTCATCTAGGCTTAGAACCCAGATCCATTTTGTCTCTGCTTGCCACTCTCCCTGCATGGCTTGCATGTTGTTTGTCCTAATATTAATTAATTTTGAATTCTTACGTTCACTATTTTCCTAGTTCAGGTCTACATTATTTTTCCTCTAGATCCCCTTCTTAACTTAGCTTTTTCCATTATAATTCGCATATCATTTTGCTGCCTAGGGCATCTATGTATAATTTATGTTAGATTGTGTCACTTTTCCTCAGTTTGATTTAGGATAAAAGCTAAGTTATTTTACTTTCTATGTCAGTCTCATCTATACTTTCATAAATCCCTCTCTATTTCAGTTATATTAACACATATTGCCCATAGTTTTCTACATACTGTGCTGTTTGCTACCTTTCTTTGTAGTCTGAATGAATAGATATTGTCCATTGATTTCTACATCCATACTTTTCCTTGTACTCCTATTTCTTCCCAAGAGGTTTCCTTTCTTATTCCTTATCTGCTAATTCTCATTGTTCACCATATTGACATGCAATGTGAAGTGAGATATAATGGGAAATCATACCACAAAAATAAAAGAACTTCATTAAAAACAATTTTCTTTCTAATTAAAATCTTATTATTTTTATAATTTTAAATTGAATGTACAAATGAGAATTTAGGAATTTCAATCTAATCTGATACGAATTTGTTGCAATAATATTTTTACTGATTCTGTTAACACACGTCAAGAAATAACCAAAGGTTGTTGTTCCTTTTCTGTTGTTACACTCCTGTTAACTAAGAGATTCTGATTCGAACTGGAAGGGTCATAAGATGGTATTTTAAAATGTTCATGTAATATTGTGTGGAAAGATAAAAACAAAAACTCTAACCATTATGTCTGAGCATAAGCTCCATTAAATTTACAATATTTGTGTAAGCATTGATTCAAGGCATTTATCCCATCTTGAAAGAATTGAGGGTCCTGAGAATTTAACCATGTCAATAAAGTCTTTTTTGTATTAATAACTGAAGAAAAATGGATAACTGTTAAAGGTTTTTAAAGTTAGTATACGAAAAGAAGTCAGAAGTAGCTAATTCAGAACTGTAAAGTGTATGCTTAAAAATTCTCACAAGATTAACCTTGCTAGATAAGAGGAATGAGTAGGAGCAAATATCCCCCTCATGGTGGCCATTGACAGTAAAGTCAAGTTTCATCTCCTGTTATAATTCTTCAATGAGGTGCTTCAGGATATTCATCTTGCTTGTTTGAAGTTTCCATTGAAGACAATACCTCTTGATTTTGACTGATCTGGGCACAAGAGTTCTGGTACACATTGAGAGGAAAGTATGCCCCAGTATAATTTTTCATTCTAAATTGGTTAATCTACTGAGTTGACCATAATGTTAGTACAGTGTCTATGGTTAATTATTGATCCTTAATCATGGTTAAGTATTGTTAATCATTGATCCTTTTCAATTAGAATGAGCAAGGTTTATTTTTTTCTTTGCAAATTGAAGTGCATCTTCTGCTGCTTTGAATTGCTTCAACATTGCCTTGCCCCTCTTTTAACATGTTATTCTCTTGTAAAGACATGATTTCTTTGTGGCATTGTCCCCATAAAATATTGCAAGACACCAATGAAGTCACAAATTTTCCATACAAAAATTGCCATAACTTTCATGTTTGTTCTTTTGTTCAATTTTAGCTGAATTCATGTTGCTGTATTTAGAAGCCTTTCCAAACTTAAGTCTTATCTGTTGTAGTGCCTGAAACTAGATCATGTAAACACATATTTTAATAAGATAATGCAAATTTGATTTGCGCAAAAACAATTTTAAAATAATATGCATCTTTTACATAGTATGAAATTTCCATCAAATTTTTGAACAATTCTTTGTGATTGAATCCAAGATTATAGTTGGATGGGTCATTCCCTTCAAAATACTATCATGTCAAATAAGATATATAAATATTAATTTAAAAAAGCATCAACAGCAATAACAAATGGTAATTACCCTTTGATTCAATGTTTTAATACATGTTCGGTCTAATTTCTCATACATTTTATAGAAAATGCTCTGAACTTTATCTCAACTTCTTTCCTTCTCTTTTCCAACAAATCTGATTATATGCCAATTTTAACCAACTATTTTTAACAGTAACCCTAGTTTTCACCAAAAATGTAGTCCTTTCTACACAACAAAGAGAGTACTCAAGTTTTACCTATGAAAGACTGACACCAGTGACCCAATCTCCATGTTCTGCTGAGGTAACTGATCTGCAAACTTGCTGGCATGCCAAAATAAGGTCCTTTGTTACATATAAACTTCTTGAGGATTGTATAAGCTGAACTTTTTAAAAGTTGATTTAGTTATTCTTTTATTTTTATTTGAAAAACAGAGAGAGAGTAAAAAAAAATGAGTGTGTGGTCGTGGCGGGGGAGGGCAGGAGACGTTGTATCAGTTGGTTCACTTTCCAAATGCTTGCAACAACCAGATCTGGGTCATACCAAAGCCAGGGGATGGGACTTCATCCAGGTCTCCCAGGTGGGTAATAAGATCTAAAGTATTATCCATCATCTGCTGCTGACTATTGGAATTAGAAGAGAGCTGGATCAGAAGTGTATCTGGCACTGGATGCCAGGCACCATACATGGAATGTTGGCCTTCTAAGCAGCAGCTTAACTGACTCTATCACAATGTGACCATGAACTAAATATTTTTCTGGTAACAGTGACACAGTCAGAGTTGGTTTGTGTAGGACCAATGATCTATAGAAGTAGATGTATTCTCCAATCTTAATTCTTAACAAACAACTCCAGTAACCCACATAAATTCACTTTTTGACTTTGAAAAACCCTTTCAATCCTCTCCTTAAAGAGATTCAAGCTAGTTTCTGAAGGAGTAAGTGCTGCCTGAATTGTAATTTTTTTTTTGACAGTCAGAGTTAGACAGTGAGAGAGAGAGACAGAGAGAAAGGTCTTCCTTCCATTGGTTCACTCCCTAAATGGCCGCCATGGCAGGCGCACTGTGCTTATCTGAAGCCAGGAGCCAGATGCTTCCTCCTGGTCTCCCATGCGGGTGCAGGGCCCAAGCACTTGGGCCATCCTCCACTGCCTTCTTGGGCCACAGCAGAGAGCTAGACTGGAAGAGGAGCAACCGGAACAGAATCCAGCACCCCAACAGGGTCTAGAACCCGGGGTGCCAGCGCCGAAGGCGGAGGATTAGCCAAGTGAGCCACAGCGCCAGGTAGCCTGAATTGTAATTTTAAGATAACAGATAAATGCCTTTCAAGCTTCTGCACCTCTGTATGTCATTCCTCTCTGCTTTGTTAGAGATTAAGTTATATTGTCCACCCTCACATCTAAATAAAATCAGATGACTATTCTATGCAATCAGATGTAAGAAAATTGGATGAGGTTCCAAGATGGTGAAATAGTGACAGGGCAGTCTGCTCTAGGCTAGGCAAAAATAGCAAAAAATAATAAAAAAAAAATTAGTGGAAATCATGCACTCTCAGAGGACCATTGCAGGAAAAACTGAAGTTTAAGGTCCAATAGAAGCAGTGGAAATGGCCTGGAGCTGTGTTGAAAGTGCAGATGTGGCCAGTGCGGCGGCTCACTAGGCTAATCCTCCGCCTTGCGGCGCTGGCACACCGGGTTCGAGTCCCGGTTGGGGCTCTGGATTCTGTCCTGGTTGCCCCTCCTTCCAGACCAGCTCTCTGCTGTGGCCAGGGAGTGCAGTGGAGGATGGCCGAAGTCCTTGGGCCTTGCACCCCATGGGAGACCAGGAGAAGCACCTGGCTTCTGCCATCGGATCGCGCGGTGTGCCTGCCGCAGCACGCCGGGCGCGACGGCTATTGGAGGGTGAACCAATGGCAAAGGAAGACCTTTCTCTCTGTCTCTCTCTCTCACTGTCCACTCTGCCTGTCAAAAAAAAAAAAAAAAAAAGATGCACAGTGTGGACACAACAAAGGCCCCAGCAGCCCTGATTTAGAGAAACACTTGCTCTGGTGAGAAAGGTGAGGACACACTGCAAGGACCAACCACTGTTGATACAGCTGGAGGGACAGCCTAGTGGACTACACTGTCTTTGAATCTGGCCCACAATCCTGAGGGGAACAGGGTGACTGCTCACCCAGAGTGGGGAAAAAGCACATGTTTCTCCATATCCCAACTCCACATAAGTGCCCTGCAGCCAGCTGTGGGAGGGCTGGTACCATTTTGGAAATAAGCAGGTAGATCTGCTCCAGCTTCTATGTGTCTACCCAGCAAATTTTAGTGACAGCCCCTGGTCCTGTCTTCAGGAGCAAGCAGGGAAGGTTGAGTGCAACTGGTAGGGACAGTCTCCAGGTTGTCAG
Source organism: Oryctolagus cuniculus (assembly GCF_051225735.1). Classification (NCBI taxonomy): domain Eukaryota; kingdom Metazoa; phylum Chordata; class Mammalia; order Lagomorpha; family Leporidae; genus Oryctolagus; species Oryctolagus cuniculus. The sequence continues at coordinate 59,650,634 of NC_142874.1, read as the reverse complement.
TGAGGTAACAGCAGCAGCTCTGCTGTGCCCATCCAGCAATGGGTGGGAAGGGGGAGCCAACCCAACAGAAGGGAAGTGCCACATTCAGGGACTCTTGTAGTGCTAGCCACAACTGTGAAATGAGTGGGGCTGTACCCAGCAGGTATTGTACATGTATGTAATCCAGGGAAGGAAAAATCTGCATCCCTCAATGACTTTGAGTCTGGTTGGGAGGATCAGGCTCAATCCTCCTAGGTAAAGAACACATGGGCTCCTGGGAACTCCTCAGTCTCTCTGTGGATAGGACAGGTTAGCAGGGTGGAGTGGATCATCTTGCACTCCTTGAACTTGGAAGCCACGGGTTCTGAGACTTTGAAAACAATTGATTGCATGAGAGGGTGTAGGGTATAGCTGGGTCTCTGGACAATCACTGTGAGTTGCTCCACATGCTCAGAGCTACCTGATTAACTGTGGTGGGTCACTGCAAAGGAATCCAGACTCAAAGGACTGCACAGATCCCTGGTACAGTCCACATAGAAGCATAGATGAGTACTACACCCACCAAGGGCTAACACTTGGGCACTAACTATCTTAGAAGAGAGGATGTGAGGATGTGTTCAAACCAAAAGTGATGACCATACTCCCCTCCTGTTAAGAAGAAGAGATCTACCATTCCCAACTTGGATATAACCCTCCAAAATCACCCCACACTGGAGCAAAGATCAGAGCTCCTTGGCCACATCCAGCACAACTACTGGGTATTCACTGAAAGAGCAGATATTCCACTAAGCCACAGAAGCTTAGTTCAAAGATAGAAACCATCAGAGGAAAAAATCAACAAGCATCTCCAGAAATGCCTAAAAAGAATGCAAAAACTCAAGGAAAACATTAAGAAAGACATCATGAAACCCTCAAAGGAACACAACAACACTTCAGTATTACAATATGAAGATGGAGATTGATGAAATACCTGAAATGGAATACAAAAAATTAATCATGGGATTACTCAGAATCATATCTGTAAATTATAGAAAAACATGCATGACATGAATGAAAATTATTCCCATTGAATTGAGATGCTAAAGAGAAATCAAACTGAAATATTAGAAATGAAGAACTCAAGAGATCAAATAAAAATGTAGTGGAAAGCCTTAAAAACAGTGATATAGAAGAGAATATCTGAGCTGGAAGATAAATCTTTGGGAATTTTTCAGTCACTAAAAATATAAAAAAGAATAAATTAGAAAAATTAAAAACAGTGTTGGAGATCTCTTGGATACTATCCAACAACCCAACATATGGGTCTTAGGAATTCCTGATGGTGTTGAGAGAGAAAATGGATTAGAAGACCTTTTTAATGAAATAATTACAGAAAGCTTCCCAAATTTGGAAAAGAAAGAGACATTCAACTGCAGGAAGTACATAGAACTCCTAACAGACATGATTACAAAAGATCTTCACCAAGACACATTGGAGTCAAACATTCAACACTAAAACATACAGAAAAGATTCTAAAATGTGCATGATGGAAATGTCTAATCACTTCCAGAGGATCTGCAATTAGAATCACATCTGACTTTTCATCAAAATCCCTACAGGCAAGGAAACAACAGAGAGACATAGTCCAATTCTTAAAAGGAAAAACAAAACAAAAACTGTCAACCTAGAATATTGTGCATTGCAAAGCTCTCATACATGAATGAAGGAGAAATAAAGACCTTCTGTAACAAACAGAAATTGAAAAAATTTGTCACCACTTGTCCACTTTTACAAAGGATGGGTAAGGATTTGCTATGCACAGAAACAGAAAAATAGTCATCATGAAAGACTGTGAGACCTAATTGAAAGATCTCTGTGAGTGAGATCCCAGTGGAAAGAATGGGCCATCAAAGAAGGAGGTATCTTTCTCTGAAGGGAGGAGAGAACTTCCGCTTTGACTATGAACTTGTCTAAATAAGATCAGAATCAGCAAACTCAAAAGGCTTCCATAGCCTTGGCAACTCATGAAAAGAGGCTATGGTGATTACTGATGCCATAAACAAGAGTGTCAATTTGTGAAGTCAACAACAGGAGTCACTATGCAATTACTCGCCATGTAGGATCTCTGTCCTTAATGTGTTGTCCAATGTGAAGTAATGCTATAACTAGCACTCAAACAGTACTTTGCATTTTGTGTTTCTGTGTGAGTGCAAACTGTTGAAATCTTTACTTAATATATACTAAATCGATCTTCTGTATATAAAGATAATTGAAAATGAATCTTGATGTGAATGGGATGGGAGAGGGAGCGGGAGATGGGATGGTTGCAGGTGGGAGGGAAGTTATGGGGGGGGAGCCACTGTAATCCAAAAGCTGTACTTTGGAAATTTATATTTATTAAATAAAATTTAAAAAAAAAAAGAAAGAATGTGAAGGCAGAAAATCTTCCAGTTAAAATACAAAAGAAATCCAAAGTAAACAATAGGAATATTTAAAGAAAAATGGCATGACTGAGTTGTTACTTTTCAATAGTAACTTTGGGTGTAAATCACCTCCACTCTGCAGTTAAAATATACTTACTGGCTGAATAAACTAAAAAACAAGACCCATCAATCTGCTGCCTGCAAGAAAAATAACCTCACCAAGGAAAACACACTAAGACTTAAAATGAAAAGATGGAGAAAGACATTCTATACTAATGGAAAGCAAAAAAGACCTGGTACAGCCACCCTAATAAATAAAATTGAAACAAAAAATAAAAAGGATCAGTCAAATGAAGAGTTTTCTTTTTTGAAAAAATAAACAAAATTGGCAAACCATTTTCCCAACTAACCAAAGAAAGAGGGGGAACACAAATCAATAAAATCAGAGATGAAAAAGGAAATGTAACAGATACTACAGAAATATAAGAATCATTAGGAATTACAACAATGAGCCTTGTGTTAAGAAATTGGGAAACCTGGAAGCAATGGATAGATTCTTGGAAATATACAACTTACCAAAATTCATTCATGAAGACATAGAACACTTAAAGAGATCAGACAAAGATTGAATCAGCAATAAAGACCAACCCAACAAAGAAAAGCCCGGAACCAGATGGCTTCACTGCAGAATTCCACCTGACATTTAAAGAAGATTAATTCCAATTCTTCTCAAGCTATTTAAAACCATTGAAAGGGAGGTAATCCTCCCAAACTATTTCTATGAAGCCAGCATTACCATAGCTCCTACACCAGAAAAAGAAACAATAGAGAAAGAGAACTATAGACCAATTTTTCTGATGAACACAGATGGAAAAATCCTTCCAAAATACTAAACAATCAAATCCAACAAAACATCAGAAAGATCATTCACCTAGATCAAGTGCAAATTTTCCCCGGGATGGTTTCAACATACACAAACCAATAAATGTGATACATCACATAAACAAACTAAAGAACATAAACCATATTATTTTTAAAATACAATGTCATTTCATAATGAAAATATTAAGCAAATTGGATATAGAAGGAACATTCCTTTACATAATCAAGGCAATCTATGAGAAATCCACAGCCAGCATCTTTTTAATTGGGAAAAAACCTGAGGCATTCCCACTAAGATCCAGAACCAGATAAGGACACCCACTCTCACCCTTACTATTCAATATAGTTGTTGAAGTTTTAACCAGAGCCATTAGTCAAGAAAAATAAATCAAATAGATTCAAATTGCACAGGAGGAGGTCAAACCAACCCTAGTTATAGATGACAGGATTCTATATATAGGAGAACCAAAAGACTCTGCTAACAGACTATTGGAACTCATAAAAGAGTTTGGTAAAGTAGCAGGATATAAAATCAACACACAAAAATCAATAGCCTTTGTATACACAGACTTAGCCATAGCTGAAAAATAACTTCTTAGATCAATCCCTTTCACAATAGGTACAAAAATCAAGTAACTTGGAATAAATTTAACCAAGGACATCAAAGATCTCTGTGATGAAAATTATAAAATATTAAAGAAAGAAATAGAAGAAGACATAAAAATGTGGAAAAATCTTCTTTGTTCTTGGATTGGAAGAATCAATGTCATCAAAATGGCTATACTACTGAAAGCAATGAGAACCCAATCAAATACCAACAACATTCTTATCAGATCTAGAGAAAAATGATGATAAAATTCATATGGAAACACACGAGATCCTGAATACATAAAATAATCTTAAACAATAAAAACAAAGCTGGAGGCATCACAATACCATATCTGAAGACATACTGTAGGGCAGTTATCATCAAAAGCCTGGTAATGGCACAAAATCATATGTTCAGACCAATGGAACAGAATTAAAACTTCAGAATCATTCCACACATCTATAACCAACTTTGGCAGAGGAGCTAAAATCAGTCCCTGGAGTAATGACGCTCTCTTCAACATATGGTGCTGAAAAAACTGGATCTTCACATATAGAAGTAAAAAGCAAGACTTATACCTTATACCTTAAACAAAATTCCACTCAAAATTGAATAAAGACCTAATCTACAACACAATAAAGTCAGATTACTAGAGAACATTGGGAAAACCCTGCAAGACATTGGCATATGGAAATACTTCTTGGAAAAAAACGCAGAAGTACAGGCAATCAAAGCAAAAATTGACAAATAGGGTTACATCAAACAGAGAAGGGTCTGCTCTGCAAAAGAAACACTCAGCAAAGTTAAGTGACAAGTGACAGAATGGGAGAAAATATTTGAAAACTACACAACTGATAATAGGTCAATACCCAGAATCTATAAAGAGCTCAAGAATTCAACAACAAAAAACAACAATCCAGGTAAGAAATGGGCAAAGGACTTGACCAGGCATATTTAAAGAAAAGAGATAGAAATGGTCAACACACACATGAGAAAATGCTCAAGATCACTACCCTTCAGGGAAATGCAAATCAAAATGACCATGAGGTTTCACCTCACCCTCCTTAGAATGGCTTTCATATAGAAGTCAGCAAACCAATCCTGGTGAGGATGTGGGGAAAGAGTACCCTAATCCACTGTTGGTGGGAGTGTAAACTGATGCAGGCACTGTGGAATACAATATGGATATACCTCAGAAATCTGAATATAGATCTACCATATACCTAGCCTTTCCACTCCTGGGAATTTATCCAAAATAAATGAAATCATCATATGGAAGTGTAACTTGTACCACCATGTTTATTGCAGCTCAATTCACAATAGCTAAGATATGGAATCAACTCAGATGTCCATCAACTGAAGACTGGATAAAGATTTTATTTTATATATACTCTGTGGTTACTACACAGTGGTAAAAAAATGAAATCCTGTCATTTGAAAAAAAACAAAAACAAAAACAAAAAGAATTCAACTCTAAACCATAATGCTTTGTGAAATAAACCATTCCTGAAAAGAAAAATACCATATGTTCTCTGATCTGTGGTATCTATTGGAGTGAAATTGACAGTTTGTGATGAGATGATTTTAAATAGCCCTTGTCTTGACTGTTGAGGAACAATGTTTGTTGTTATTTTGTTTGTTTTTGTTTTTTTCTTTTTACAATTTGAACTCTCTAATTAATATAGGGTTGATCTTATGAGTCTAATGTTAACTGAAAATAGATCTTTGTAAAATAGATCATTGTAAAACACATGAATGGGAATGGTAGAGGGAGGAGGAAGAAGGGTGGGAGTAGGAGTGATAGGAGGTAGTTGGGAAGAATCACTGTTCCTAAATTTATATATGTGAAATGCATGGTTTGTATTTCTTAAATAAAATTTAAAAAAGAAAAAGAATAAAAATTAAAAAATTGGAAGAGTGTAATTCCCATTAAATAAACTAACATGTCTTATAGTTTCCTTTATCCTATTTTTATTAGCTATAAAATGACTATAATGGAGGAAACCAGGAAGAATTTTATAGTACAACTTGGAAGTTTTGTGTTGGGTCTTTAGAGTGACAAGATATACAAAATCTGATCAGTTTCATAGGGGCGCATTAACTCCTTTAATTCTTTCATTTAACCTCAAAGACTTCCTACTTCTTTTCTCAGTTTTACATATAACTTCACTTCAGTTGATTAGAAGCTTGATTCTTTTTTTTTAAACTTTTATTTAATGAATATAAATTTCCAAAGTACAGCTTATGGATTACAATGGCTTCCCCCCCCATAATGTCCCTCCCACCCGCAACACTCCCCTTTCCCACTCCTTCTCCCCTTCCATTCACATCAAGATTCATTTTCGTTTCTCTTTATATACAGAAGATCAGTCTAGCATACATTAAGTAAAGATTTCAACAGTTTTCTCCCATACAGAAACATGAAGTGAAAAATACTGTTTGAGTACTAGTTATAGCATTAAATCTCAATGTACAGCACACTAAGGACAAAGATCCTACATGAGGAGTGAGTGCACAGTGACTCATGTTGTTGACTTAACAAATTGACACTCTTGTTTATGGCATCAGTAATCACCCTAGGCTCTTGTCATGAGTTGCCAATATCTTGTTGAGAGTGTTTACATGCATGTTCATTAAACATGTAGTTTGTGTGTGTGTGTGTGTGTGTGTGTGTGATATCTTTGGTTTTGGTATCAAAGTAATGCTGGCCTCATAAAATGAGTTTGGCAGAGTCCCATACTGTTCAGTATTTTGGAATAGTTTGAAGCATATTGGAGTTTTTTCTTGTTTTAATGTTTTGTAGAATTCAGTATGGAAGTATTAAAGGTCAAGAACAGTTCCTTGATGGAAGAATTTTGATTACTCCTTCAATCTCAAGGCTTGTTATTGGTTTATTGAGTTGTCTATATCATCTTGATTTAATCTTGGTAGGTTATATTAATCCAGGAATTTCTCCATTTCTTCAAGGTTTTCCAGTTTACTAGCATACAGATCTTCATGTAGTTTATTTTTTTAAATTTTATTCAAATTGTACAAGCTTCATGTATTTCATATTACAGATTTAGGACATAGTGGAACTTCTCCCCCTACTCTCCCCCTGTCCATGATCCAACTCTTCCTCCTCCTCCCTCTCACATTCCATTACTAATTTTTACAAAGATCTACTTACAGTTTACTTAATGATCTTATAGTTAACACTACACCAAGTAAAAGAGTTAAAAAATAGTATTAAGCGAAAAATACAAACAAAAAACAAAAATTGTTCCTCAGTGGAAGAGACAAGGGCTGTAAACAATCATCAAATCTCAAAATGTTTATTTCACTCCAATATGTTACATTTCAAGTACTCTATTAGTTACCTAGGATCAGTGAAAGCATATGATATCTGTCTTTTTGGGACTTGCTTATTTCACTAAGTATAATGGTTACCAATTGCGCCCATCCTGTCTTTTGCATAGTAGTTTCTTAAAATCCTTTGTATTTTAGTGATGTTCATTGTAATGCCTCCTTTATCACCTCTAATTCTATTTTATTTTTAATAAGATTTATTAATTTGAACGTCAAAGTTACAGAGAGAGAGGAGAGATAGAGGAATCAATCTTGTATCTGCTGTTTCACTCTCCAATGGCTGTAAAGGCCAGGTCTGGGCCAGGCTGAAGCTTGGAGCCAGGAGGTTACTCCAGGTTTCCCACTTGGGTGCACAATCCCAACTACTTAGGCCATCTTCCATTGCTTCCCCACCGGGTAAAATGTCCTATAAATGTCCATTAGGTCCATTTGTTCAATAATGTGTTTCCACTCTGATGTATCTTTATTGATTTTTTGGTCTGGATTATCTGTCCTTTCTTGAAAATGGAGTGTTGAAGTCACCTAGTATTATTGTACTGGAATGTATCTCTCTCTTTATATCTAATATGATTTTCTGTATATATCTGGGTTGTCTTGTGTTGGGTAACTATATATTTATGGTTGTTATGTCTTCTTGCTGAATTGGACCTTTTATCAAAATGTAATGTCCTTGTTTATCTCTTTGATACAATTTTTGATTGAAAGTCTATTTTATCTGATATCAAGGTAGTTATTTCTGCTTGCTTTTGATTTCCATTTGCCTGGTATATCTTTTTCCAACCTTTTACTTTCAGTCTGCATGTATTGTTGTTTGTGAAATGAGTTTCTAGTAGACAGCATATAGTGGGGTCGCGATATTTTATCCATTCAGCCAATCCAAAAGACCATTCTAGTCTCCAACGTGAGGAAGAGGAACCCCAGCACCGAGGCCATCTCCCACTGCCTTCCAAGGGGAATCGGCATTCAGAGAAGGGATGCCAGCATCATAAGTTGTGGCCTAACCTGCTGTACAACAATTTAGCTCCCATGACTAACAATTAGATTCCTTGACCAAAGGAAAGGATGTGCGGGATACTATGATGATACATAATACCTCCTGCAAGTCCATGAATCTTAGTATTTATAGAATCATAATGTGAAGGGAAGGCAAAACCACATCCAAAATAAGTGTCTATTCCAGGAAAAAACACACTTCTCTTTATATTGCTGAAATAATCCAATTCAATAAAATTGGTTCTAGAATGCTGGCTAATCTATTGAAAGAGTGGTGTCATATTTAGGATTTGATGTTGGTCTCTGTTGCTAACAGATTACATCCCACGCAATGGCCAAGGCACATCAGGCTGATAGGCAGAAGTCCATGTTTCTGAGCACATGTATAACATGCATGCTTACCACCAGAATTATCTTGCATGACAACTGCCTTGGGGATCATAAGATTCTCCATAGGCAATACAGTTTTAATGCTTTTAAACAGGAGAAGAGGCTACTAACAGGGAATGGGGCAGCCTCTACCTCTAGGGTGGGGCAACCTCTTCCACTAGCAAAGAAGATTCATCAAAGTTTGAAGATTCAACTTGTCCAGTTTCTCCCATTCCAGTGCACAAGATACCATTATTTCCTGATTGCACCTCTCCACTTTAACAGTACACATTCTTAAACCAAGAGTTCAAATTGTGTGGCAGTTCAGAGAATTGTAGGATGAAATCTTGCATATGATTTTTAGTAGTGTCTGTGCTGTAATGTAAGAGATAAACTTCTCCATAAGCACACACATAGAAGCTTTCAGATATTTTATGGAGCATATGTGCAAGAAACTTGAACTCCTGAATTTATTCCTCTCTTCACAGCTTTGCACAGTGACAGTAAAGTAATCAAATCCATTACATTCCTTAGTTTTCTAAAAATATTCAAAAGCATTGTAAACACAATCACTAGCAACTTGATTCTTATATGTGGCTAAATAGGGATATGCAAGGAAGATAATCTACAAATCTTCAGTGCCAGGGTATCCCATGAGCAACCAGTGCTCTCTTTAGTACTACAAGGAGAGTTATTACTGTCTTTAAGCCTACTCAGATAGTCAATTCCAATACTCCCAGAGTCAAAACATCCTTAAAATTCTGTTCTTCCAGAACCACTTTTGGTACCAAAATCTGTATTAGAATAGCAGTCAAGGTTCTCAAGAACACTATGCATGTGTGTGTGTATGTGTGTGTGTGTATCATATATATCAAATATATACCCACACATATAGATATCTGTATGCATATAAATGGATTTATATATATATATATATATGTATATATTTGCCATGTAGTAACTTTACAAGCATATTCAAATGTTTGTTAATATTGTTTATATTAGCTTGCCCTTTCATTGTTGGATTTCTTTTTCTTTTTCTTTTTTTTATTTGACAGAGTTAGACAGTGAGAGAGAGAGACAAAGAGAAAGGTCTTCCTTCCATTGGTTCACCCCCCAAATAGCTGCTATGGCTGGAGCTACACCGATCTAAAGCCAGGAGCCAGGTGCTTCCTCCTGGTGTCTCATGTGGGTACAGGGGCCCAAGCACTTGGGCCATCCTCCACTGCCTTCCCAGGCCACAGCAGAGAGCTGGACTGGAAGAGGAGCAACGGGACTACAACCTGGTTCCCACATGGGATGCCAGCGCGGCAGGCGGAGGATTAAGTAAGTGAGCCAAGGCGCAGGTTCCTCATTGTTGGATTTCTAAAGCTGTGAGTTGGAATGTGATTGCTTCTTCCTGAAGTAAAACTTTGCTTAATATTAGTGCTACATCTTTGGACCAGCATTTTGACACAGTAAGTTAAGCTCCTACTTTTGAGGTCAGCATTCCATACTGGCATGCTGGTTCAAGTTCTTGTTGCTCTGCTTCAATCTGGCTTCCTGCTAATATCTTTAGGAAGACAGCGGATGATGGTCTAGTGCATGGATCCTTGCCAAATGACTGAGAGTCCAGAATAGAGTTCATAGGTCCTGGATTTAGCCTGACCCAGACATGGATATGATAGACATTTGTAGTGTGAACCAGCAGATGGAACATTCATATTCTCTCTCTCTCTCTCTCTCTCTCTCTCTCCTCTCCTCTATACTCTCAATTTGGTTCTGTCTTCCAATTAAATGCATATTTTAAAAATGAATGCTACACCTTAAAGAGAAACTCATTATTCTTCAGAATATCAAAGATTTCTCAGCGAGTTTGCTGCTAATATATTTCTGCTATCAAGTCTATATTTTGTCCAGTATGGGTGAAACTGGGTTTATGAGTTGTTTACTTTGTTAAACTCTGCACTGATCTCATCACAAAACTGTTGCACCACTGAGGATTCCAAATTTAACCTAAGGTTTATGGCAATCATGGCTAAGGAGCAGAGGACTACATTAAAAAGCTAATACAGGTTGATTGAGTTGGAGTTGAATATACAATAGTTTTTTTGCTTCTCTGTTTCTTTATTCAGGTACTGAATGTATTGGTAAGGGTCATTATATTACTTTGGCGCTTGTTCTTTTTATATGGGCTTAATTTGTTATCAGAAATTTTAAATCAGGCTTACATTTTAACACTTCAATTTATTTCACTGTTAAGTGAAGTAGAACCTTCTGTATTTAGTGTCCAAGCTGGCAGTACCATATTGCCTGTATTCTTCAGAGTACTAATAGACAGCTCTCCCTCATATAAGAAACAATCTCTATTTCATACTATTTTGAGGCCAAGTCACTTTCAGGAAATGACTCCTGTGTGTTTCATAGAACCATGTCTTCTCTGATCCATCCTGTGCATGGTGAAAATAGTTAGAAATATCATAGTTAATGAAGTATGCTGAAGCACTCACATTTGGAAAATATATTTGGAGGATATTTGTAATAATTAGAATAATTTGTTGTCTTTGTTTTACATAAGTTCTGTTTTCTAATTTACTCAGTTCTTTGAAGCAGGCTTGTCCCATTTTAAGTTGTATTTGTCTTTTAAATAGTTGTATGTCTAGTTTTGCTTTAAATTAGTTTTTAATTTATAGTTGTTTTTCAGTACTTTTTGATTCAGTGAGATTTTCAGTCCTGCTTTCTATCATGATATTTATGAATTTAGAAGATAGAAAGAGGTGATGATTATTACAGCTGTAGATTAATTTTGAATAGTCAAATCTCCAAACTAGGAAAAAAATCACAATACAAAAAATGTAATAGCAAATTATAGTACAGAAAGCTAATTTCCTGTTGCTGTTACAGATTCACTCACTAAAAATGTCAGGACAATCTTATTTCATAATTTTAACACAATAGTGGAGAGCTGTTGTAATAGAGCAAGTATTTATGATAATTAGGTTTTGCTGAATAATGTGGTTCTTCAAAGATGATAGTTGTGGATATTGATTTTCCAAATGGACTGAGCCATTGATTGAATGCAATTTGAAGAGGAACCAAATTAGTCTCTTGAATTTACCTGGGGCTGCTACTGGTTGAATACATTATCTGAGGAATCCCATAGCTATGTTTAATAGGTCAAGGACTCCCCCATCTGTTAGTTCATTTGTGGAATCATTTCTTAGTTAATAATGTTTACCTGTGAAGCCACAGGTGACTCAAAAGATATTGCTCAGGGATTGATATTTTTTCTTTGTTAAAATAAGTAAATTCTGGAGTTGAGTCAGGAATGCTAAGCATTTTGATTCATGCAACAAAATGTGAGTAGAATTTTGTGACATTTAGAAAATATAAGCTATTATTGGGAGATGTAATGGAAACATTTCTGTAGAGACAGCTACCATAATATTGCAATGAATAAACAATCCTCAGGGAGAAAACAATGGATTACCATTACATGAAAAACACCAGATTATCCTTTAATTCTCAATTAAGCACAGAAGCCTTCTTGTATTGAGATCAGTGTAAATGCAATTAAGTACTGCCATATTTCTAAGATTCATATTTATTTTCATATTTTTCTGAAATTGCTATCAAAAATTAATTTTCAATTTTCATATGAAATGTTCAATTTAGTGATTCTAAAATGTTTACCAATAAAAGAAAATATTCTAGTTTCCTTAGAAATATCATTCATTTTCTTTCATTTTTTCATTTTAATATACATTTTATTCTTTTGAAAGGCTGAGTTACAGAGAGAGAGAGAGAGAGAGAGAAAGTGAGAGAGAGATCTTTCTGCTCTTTCTGCTGAGTCACTCCCTCAATGGCTACAATAGGGGCTGCCCAGGCTGAAACCTGAAATTCTGAATTTGTGCTCTTCCTGGAATATGAAATGATAAACTGTTGTTGCAAGAGCTGTCACAAGGCCATTTCTCAACAGCCACAGTCATTTTTGAGAGACTTCCCTCCTTGCAGGAGTCTTTCCCCAGAGTAGTTAATCATTTATCTTTGAGTTTCCCGTGAAGTAGCAGATTTTACACTTGCATCCATTTAGGTATACCTGGAGATCATAAAACCACTTCTCTGCTGCCTAGAATTCACTGTGTTTTATAGCAACTCAGTTCTTTTGCCATCTGTCATCTGGACCCTCTACTTCAGAGTCACTGTATGGGACAAGGACATAAGGAGCTGACAACATGCTGATCTTGCTTATGCTATCTGTGTAAGTAATGCACTGTCTAAAGCCATAAGGGCTTGTTGCTTGCTTGGAGGCTGAATCTATGGAAGTGTGACAAGCCAACAGCAGCTCGGTGTTTGCTGCTGCTTAGGGCTGGCTTGACTGCTTTCTATATTCTATAAAATATTCTATATTTCTCTTATATAATAGTAAACACATTTTTAATAATTTTTCTCTTCTACTTTTGTTATCCTACTGTTCACCACTTCTATCAGATATTACAGAGAATCCTCAGTTAATTTCACATTAAAAGTATTACTTTTAGATATCAATATCAATATCATTTGTAAAATGAACTTTATTTGATCTCATTGACGTCGTATAATCTTTAACTTGTCTAGCTGTTTCTCTATTTTATTCAACACATATTAATTTTAAGTTATTGCCCTTCTAACTCCAATAAATGGATCAACCATGGTCTGCTTTTACTGTGATTTTTTTGCTGTAAGCATGCAGTCATATTTCCCTTTCTTTTGCAATTTTCAGTGTCATTCTTAAAATTTTATTTATTAATTTGTATTTATTAGAGAGACAGAGATAAAAAGACAGAGACAGAGAGAGACCCACCATCTGCTTGTTCATTCTTTTAATGCCTGCAGCAAGTACTGCTAGTCCAGGTAAAAGCCAGGAGCCCAGAACTCAATCCTGGTCATCTAAATGAGTTACCAGGATGCAAGTACTTGAACCATGATCTGATGCTTCCTGTAATGTGTGTCACAGAATATTGGATCACAGGTGGTGTATCTGGGATTCGAACCAAGGCACTCCAAAATGAGACAGTGTCCCAAGCAGTGTCTTAACCATTGCACAAAATACCCACAGCGTGTCTAGTAATATTGATTGTAATTTCATACATTTGCATAAAATTTAAATGATTTCTGTCATATTTATCTGATAGAGTGGAGTCATTGCTATATGTGTCTCATATATATATATATATCTTTTCTGTGTAAAGGACAGTTAAGATATATATATAATAATATATAAGATATTATATATATCTATATATATCTATCTATATATATAATATATATATAATAAGATATATAATATATTATTATATATCTTAACTGTCCTTTACACAGAAAAGATGAAGGGCACAGCGAAAAATCTTAGAATGATTATTTCCATTTGGTTTTTAAGTTAAATAGTTTTATGTTTATATTGGCATAAGACATAAAATTTAAAAACAAATGGATTAAGATATAAACACACAAATATAAAAATTTAAGCTATCATTTACAAATCAAGAAAATGGTTCTTTGTTTTCAGAAAACGATATTTTCTTTCCAGCAGAATGAGAATTCATTACTTAATGAAAACAATCTAAAATAAATTCTATGTTGGGTGACATATTTCAAACATCACCTCTCTAAGCCAATGTTTGTGCACTTCCTCTAATTGATACCAACTGTTAAAAAGTGAAACTGTAATATAATTTTAAGACATATAGGAATAACAACTAAAATTATGTATGTGCATTTGTTTGTGGGTATATGTGAGTGTTGTAAACATTTTTGCCATTATTATTTATAATTCATATGTAAGTTATGCAATAGTAATAATAATGGCTTTGTGATTAGTATTTTTGAGAACTTATTTGAGTTCATATTAAATATAATAACAAAAAATATAGTCTAGAGAAATATAATGATGAATATTATTTAAAGAATATACACAGTGTCCTGCTAAATGTAAGCTAATGGATAAAGAATAAAGAAATAGTTACATGTTTCTATTGAAAACAATTCAAGATAATGCATAGCCATCTTTCACAAGGTTAGCTATAAAAGTTGCAACTATCTTCTTTAAAAATAAATCTGCATAAATGAATCCAAGAGATAGCAAGGCAGTGAGGAACTCTTTGCCTCTGAAAATCACTTTTCCTTTTGGAGAGGCAGGTATTTTGGGCAGAGGTTGCACAGAGACTGACAAACTGAGGAGAAAAATTGACACTGAATGGAAGCTAGTGAAATGAAAATTGGTGTTCATAATATGGCATAATCACACTGCACCTTTGTGAGACAGGAAAGGCAGAATTAGAACAGATTTATAGAACCTGAAGCACATCTTAAAATCATTTCCTCAATCAAAACTAGTGTGAGGTGATAAGGGATTATTACTACTCCTAAAAACTTTGAGAGGCAACATTAAACTCTATCTATAGAAAGTTCCTATTATTCTTTGTCTCAAAAATTTGAAATGTTTCAGATACAATATGTGCAACTCATTAAAAAATAACCAGGAATATTATAATTCAATACAATTTGACTAAAAAATCCCAGGAATCAGCACAATAAAAAAGTCAAAAGGGTTTTGAATAAAGGAATTTAATTCCTTAAGATAATTATACACCTGTAATCTATAAAACAATAATCATTGGAAATTCTGGGAGGAATATATGCATAGGCCAGCAATGAACAAGGGGAATTTGCAATGACAATAATATACATCCTATATTAGAACCTCTCAAATTAAATATATATAAATCTAATTCAATTTGTGTGATATCTCTATGATGAAATCTGTAAAAATCTGATGAAAGAAATAAGATGATAATATATGGAGAAATAATGTTTATGGACAAGAAGATTCAATTTTATCAAGATTTCAATTCTTTTCACCTTTATATCTATTGAGTCAATGCATTTCCAATAAAGATTTCATCAAGGTACTTTTTGGATGTTGGAAAAATGATTTTAAGTGTAAAAAAAGACAAAATGCAAAATGAAGTCAGATGACAGACACTACCAATAGTAACACATACCATGACGTCGAGATAATCAAAACACCACAGTATTGGTAAAAGAACATACAAACTCATATTAAAGAATAAAGAGCCTAGCAATGAACTCGCACAGAACAAAGTGATATCACACAAAGGAAAAGGCAATAAAATAGAAAGAAGATAGTCTTTTCAACAAATGATGCTCAAACCATTAGATATCCATAGACAGAAAGGAACAAAAAAGAATATAAACAAAAACTCTCCATCCATCAGAAATCTTTATTTAAAATAGAGTACTTACCTTAATGTAAACATAAAATTATAAACCTCTTAGATGGTAAGACAAGAGAAAAATATAGATAACCTTGGATTTGGCAATGACATTTTAGATATAAGACTAGATACAACTCATGGAAAACATAGCTGGTAAACTGGAATTCATTAAAAATTACACAAATTATACTCCTCTGCTCTGTGAAACATTGTTAGGAGAATAGAAGATAAATCACAAATTGTTAAAAAAAAAAAGTTGTTACGGACTTATTTGTTAAAACATAATTATCCAAATTTATAAGCAACTCTAAAAATTTACCAATGAGAAATTTAACAATTCAGTGTTTAAAATGAGAAAATGATTGTGAACTACACCTCACCAAAAGAAGCTATATAGATGAAAAGCTGCTCAACATCTTTTATTCTTAGTATACTGAAAAATAGATTAATGAGATTCTATTGTACACGTAATAGAATGTCCAAATCCACAGCACAGAAACACCCAAAATGGGCATGGGTATGAAGCAATATGAAGTCTCATTGTTGGTATTAAGGCTGCAAAATGGTACAGCTACTTTATTTTTTAGAAGATTTTTTTTTAATTTATTTATTTGAAAGAGTTACAGAAAGAGGTAGAGACAGAGATAGAGGTCTTCTATCCACTGGTTCACTCCCCAGATGGTTGCAATAACTGGAGCTGCGCCGATCCAAAGCCAGGAGCCAGGAGCTTCTTCCAGGTCTCCCACGTGGGTGCAGGCACCCAAGCACTTGGGCCATCTTCTACTGCTTTCCCAGGCCATAGAAGAGAGCTACATCAGAAAAGGAGCATCTGGAACTAGAACCAACCCCCATTTGGAATGCCGACGCTTCAGGTCAGGGCTTTAACCCGCTGTGTCACAGCACTGGCCCCATTGGTAAAGCTACTTTAGAAGAAAGTTTGATAGTTTCTTGCAAATTTAAACACATATACCCTTAATATGACCCTCAATAGCAAACCTTGGTTTTATTGGATGAGTTAACAATTTAGCTACACAAAATTCTGCAAGTATAAACTTTGTTCATAATAGCCACAACCGGGAACCATCCAAGATGTTCTTCAGTGGTGCATCAGGATAATGGAATATAGTTCAGTACTGAAAGGAAATGACCTATAAAGCTGTGAAAACACATGGAGTAGCCACAAATGTTATAAATTTCACATTTTAAATGAAAAGAGTGACTGTAAAGGCTAAAGACTGCATGATCCCAACTGTATTAAATTCTAAAAAATACAAAAAGTCCGAAAACAGTAAAAATATCAATGGTAGGCATTTGGTGCAAGGGTTAGGACACCATTTGGTATTCCTATGTCTCATTCAGGGATGCCTGGATTTAAGTATCAGCTCTACTTCTGATGCCAGCTTCCTGCTAATGCTCACCATGGAAGGCAGCAGGTGATGGCTCCTATACTTGGGTCCCCGCTAATACGTAAGAAACCCATACCGAGTTCCAGCTATTATGGGAGGAATGACGGGGCAATAAGTGAGTGCAATAAAATTATTCCATAAGACACTATCTTGATGAAAACATGCCATTATACTTTTGCCAAAGCCATAAATTAAGTGCAAAGATTGAAGCCAAATATGAACTATAGGCATATTTTATCAATACACATTGTAAATTCACGCCACTGAAATAAGGTCAATATATTCATAAGAGCAGCCACATTGATTTTTGATGTCTCAGTGGATATAAAATTTTACATTATATGCTAGTTTATTAAGTGTACAATATAATTTTGTCTAAAAATATATATGACTTAATTTTAAGATATTATTTTATTAAAGGCTGCTAAGGATAATATAAGCTTTCAAAAATAGTAAACTTTTTGTGGGGGCAGCATTTTACCTCAAAGTTGATAGTTGCTGACTGATAACAGTGGTGATTACTAAATGTTTTGGTGCTCTAGTAATCTTTTCAAATAAGACAACAATGAAATATGCTGCACTAATTGACTCTTCCATTCATTAAACATTTCTCTGTAATCTATGATGCTGCTTAATGATATTTTATTCACAGGAGAATTTCTTTCAAAACCGGAACCAATCTCTCAAATCACACCTCTGCTTTCTCAGTTAAGGTTTATGTGATAGGCTAAATACTTTGTTTTCAAATTAACAATGTTTACAACATCTTTGCTAAAGGTAGATTCCATCTCAAAACAAAATACACTTTATTTGTTCATCCATATGAAGTAACTCTTTATTCATTCAACATTTTTATAACATTGCAGAATTTGGAGCACATTGTCAATCTCCCTTTTTATTTCCAATTATCTTGTTATTTCTACCAAATATGTTAATGCATCCTCCGTTGGACTCTTAAACTTCTTTAAATTCATCCAGGAGGGTTGGAATCAACTTCTTCCACATTCCTATTAATGCTGATATTTTGACTTCCTCCCATGAATCATAAATGTTCTGTAATGACATCCAGAATGGGGAATGCTTTCCAAATGGTTTATTTTCCACAGATCCCTTAAATGAATTATCATCTTATCAACTATCATCCTGTGAGATGCATTTCTTAATACTCATCAGTTGTAACCATTCTGGTGAAGGGTATTGATAGTAGGAGAGTCAGGGTTTAAATGGCAGTGAAGAGATATATGGAAACTGTAGGTTTTAGTCTTTTTAAAGAGTAATTAATTATTTGAAAGACAGCACCAGTGTGAGGAGGGGAGGAAGACAGAGAGAGGGAGAGAGGAAGAGAGGAAGAGAGGAAGAGAGGGAGAGAGAGAGAGAGAATCTTTTATCCTCTGTTTCACTCCAGAAATATTTGCAAAAGCCAAGTATGGAACAGGATGAAACAAAGAGCAAGGAAACTCCATAACTCCATCCTGGTCTCCCACATGAGTGGCAGGGACAAAATACTTGGGCCATATTCCACTGCTTTCCAGGCACATTACTAGGATCAGAGTGGAATATCTGGGACTTGAACTAGCACTCTGATATGAGACACCAGCATTCCAAGTGGTTGCTTAACCAGCTGCGCTGCATTCCAGACCATGTCTGTTTAAATTTGATGTTAATCTAAAAATAAATTCTATTTTTAAATAAAGATTAAGCACAGAGAAAATAGGGTGATCAGAAATAAAATAAGATTGAAAATAGTGATGAAAAAATATTTGAAAGTTGATTTCTACAAGTTTCCCCAAACTTAAAGTCACAATTGACTCAAAACACTTTAATATATCCAAAAAGAATGACTCGAAGGAACATCACAAATAGATAGGACATGGTTAATATGTTGATAACTACAAACTATGCTAAACAGGAGCAAAAAGAGTAACAAAAAGCACAAACAACAAAATCAACATAAAAAAACTTAATGAGGGAAAACTTTCATCAAACTTATAAAACATTTCAACCAAAAAAACTGAAAAAAAATATTGTTTTTAATTCTAAAATGCAGAAAAATTTCTTTTCAGAGAAGGAAGGCAAGAGCATATTATCACCATTTTAACCAAGGCATCCTGAGAAATCCTAACCAGGGCAAATTCATGATAGCTTATATGCAACTTTATTTATTATTTTCTTTAAGTTATACAAGTTTCATATATTCATACATACAGACTGGAAATGTAGTAGCACCTCCCTCCCTAAACTCCCTCCTGCCCAAGTTTCAACCCTTCCTTCCCTCTTCTTGCATTCCCACACTTAATTTTTACAAAGATCTATTTTCAACACACTTAATGATGTATAGTTAACCCTACTCTAACTCAATAAATAGTATGAAGAGGCAAAAAAAAAAAAAAAAAAAAAAAAAAAAAAAAACACTGTTCCTAAATGGTAGACACAAGGGCTATAAACAATCATTGAATCTCAAAATGTATATTTCACTCCAATGCATTACATTTCAGGTACTCTATTAGTTATATTTGATCAGAGAAAACATATATCTGTGTTTTGGGGACTGATTTCACCAAGCATAACAGTTTCTGGTTGCAGCCATCTAGTTACACCATAGGATTCAAGATTAAGAAAATAACCAGCACGGAGATGTAGATGTAAGAGTTACCCTGATAAATGGATTAGCCATAAAATAAATGTTATTTTTAGATGGAAACTCTATAGAGTTAAAAGGAAGAGGGAAGTAATGAAGAGATGAAATGTGGAAAGGAGAGAAGAAGGAATGAATGGAAGGAAGGAGGGAGAAATGGAGGAAAGAATAAAATAGCTAAAAGCTAAAGATAACTTAGAATGTCTATACCCGTTGATGGTATGAAGGAAGAATAAAAATTGGTGATGTTCATTTTCTTACATTTAAACAGTGAGTAAATCAAAGAAAATGATGGATCCATGACATGCATAATGGTACCTAAGAAAGTACAGGTATGTTAGTGTGATTTGAGTTTGGAAATAAATTATGATTGAAATGAATATGAGAAAATAGGAAACAAATGGTGTGTGTGCTAATATTTTCAGAATTTGACAGTGTGGGGCACTGTAGCACAGCAGATTATGGTGCATCTTGAGGTGCCAGTGTCCTTTATCACAGTTCCTGTTCAAGTTTGACTACTCCACTTTCCTTTCACCTTCCTGCTACTGCACTTGGAAAGTCACTGGATGGCGGCCCAAGCACTTGTACTTCTGCCACCCATATGCAAAATTCCAGTGGAATTCATGGCTCCTGGGTGAGGACTTCCTGGCTTGGCTGGTGAGGCCATTTGGGGGGTAAACATACAGATGGAAAATCTGTGTGTGTGCATGTGTGTATGTGTCTTTCTCGCTGTGTGTGTAAATAAACCAATAAATAAATTTTCAAAAAAGTAAATAAAAATTTAAATAGAAATATAACAATGTGAACGAATGAAAAAATAGTGTGAAAAATGTAAACAAACATTTGCCAACCCAAAGCAAAGGAAGGGATGGAAAATGGATACTGCAGATATAAATGAAGGAATGAAGACAAATTTGGGGTTGGCGGGATGAGTGATGAATTGCTTCTTTTAAGAAGGGATAAAAGGGGAAGAGAGAGTTCCGATGAAGAAATATAAAAGGTGCTTTGAAGAAGTATAAAAGTATAAAAGAAGTATAAAAAGTGTAACCATAAGGAATAATCACATGTTTGCCCTGAGAGCTTCTCAACAAGATCAGAGGAGGTTAAGAGGGTTTCCTAAGATACAATGTGATATTCACAAAATAACACTTTGCTACTGCATTGCTAAAGGAAAGCACTTTAGGTTTTTATTATTAAGTCTAAAGGAAGCTACTTTATTAATTTTTCTGTCTGGTAGAAAGTAGTAACATTACACTTGTGTATTAAAGTGGTGAGAAAACACAAGATTTTATAAGAATTTTTAACACTGAGACTAGTTTATATAATTTTTTTTTTTTTTTTTGACAGGCAGAGTGGATAGTGAGAGAGAGAGAGACAGAGAGAAAGGTCTTCCTTTTGCCGTTGGTTCACCCTCCAATGGCCGCCACGGCTGGCACGCTGCTGCCGGCGCACAGCGCTGATCCAAAGGCAGGAGACAGGTGCTTCTCCTGGTCTCCCATGCTGGTGCAGGGCCCAAGCACTTGGGCCATCCTCCACTGCACTCCCGGGCCATAGCAGAGAGCTGGCCTGGAAGAGGGGCAACCGGGACAGAATCTGGCGCCCTGACCGGGACTAGAACCTGGTGTGCCGGCGCCGCAAGGTGGAGGATTAGCCTATTGAGCCACGGTGCCGGCCATAGTTTATATAATTTTAATGTCTTAAGAAATGAAATTACATAATTATCTTATTAAGTAACTCAATGCAAAATATTTCTAGGAGTCAAATAAGGAGATCTGATTACATTGGAAATCCAGTCTCTATGATTTTGTACCAAATCTGTCTGGAAAGATATAACCAATAGAACTGGTTATATCCCAAAGAAAAACAAGGTTATTTGAAATTGTCTAAAATTTTCAGTCACTGTCAAATATGACTTAGAGTTCAGAATGCAGGTTCAACCACAAGCCAAATAAGTCTTGTAAATTTTTCATACTTTTTTCTTAGACCATTTTATAAAAGCAAGATATAAAATTATCTTTAAAAAGAAATAATATTCTTTATGTGGAAAGCAGTTCTCAAAGATTATACTATGCCATTTATGTGTACTATTAAAATGTTCATTTATTTTCCAATAAGTCTTTGTAAGAGTGTGCTTTGCACTGTGAATTACAAACTTGGATATATTTGATAACTATAGCATTGTATTTGTAAATTGTAGATGATGAAGTATAATTAATAAAGTGAATCTTTGTTTCCATTTGAACTACCCACTGAATAGCTTTGTATCCAAGATGGGAGTAAATATTTAACAAGGAGGAAATAAACATTAATAATATAATTCTTTGCCTAACAAGTTCACATCTGAATTGCAATCACTTCATAAATTTAAATCATTTGGCTAAGTTATTAAAATTTAAATTTCCCTTATTTTTTAATATTTTCCAACTACAGGCAGAGTAACAATAAAACAAATTCAGTTACTATAAGGCCATGCAAACTTATAAATATTAATGTTTAAATAATTTTGCTGTGTTTTAAAGGAAGTGCTTTTTATTAGACTTCATTTCCAATTTTCCAATATTGAGATGATATATTCAAATAGCATGCATATATTTTAGGTGGCCACTCAATAAATTACATATATAAGGAAGGACAAACTCAAATACATGTTATCAATTTGTTTTGCTTTAACAAAAGAAGATTTAGAATTCTTATGGTGCTGATAACTGTGTGTCACTTCTTCCTGCTGCATACCATTTTACCAATAGTTTGCTTCATGCAAGAAACAAAGATGTGGATTTATCACACAGCCCTAAGAGAGTATGAGCAAACTACAAACATTCAGATGGAGCCAAATTGAGCCAAAGAGGAGAAAAAGAAAAAGACTGAGTTTCTTCCAGTGCTGACCAATAGTAACTATGGTTTCATAACCACATGGATATCATCCTATCTACTCTTTGGAAGTGGGATAAAGTTTAAGGATCTATGGCAATAAGACCTTGAAAATCAAGATATGACCCTAGAAGCAAGGGAGGATACAGTTTTTTTAATTTTTGTATATTATTTATTAAGTCCTCTCCTACTGTGAGGTTGTAAAGACATGATTATACATTTTCCTTTAATAATGTATACACCTTGACAACACTTGGTATCTGCTCCCAAGTCAGGCAGTGAACTAAACACACTTAACACACTCCAAATCTATGCACCCTATATCTCATTCAACGTAGTATCCCCATCAAGTAGATATTATTATTTCCATTTTACAGATAAAATGACTGAGGCAGTCATAGCATACTTCTGATCATAGTCTCAATTGGAATACACGTCACTGTGAGTCCAAAATGGGCTCCCTTAATCACTGTATATTATCAGGGATATTTTGGTTTTATAAAATGAAATTAGGCTCATTTCATCTTTTTCTCATTTATTCAGCCATATCATTTACCTAAGATTTGTGGGCAAATAAGAAGGCATTCCTTCCAACCTCAGAATTTACTTGAACATTCTTATTTCCACCCAAAACATTATTTTCTATGTCTTCTCCATTATAGCTTCGGTCCATGATGTGTCTAGAACTTTCTTACTTCCCTCTGTAGTTGCTATTGTGAATTCTGTGTCATACAACTTCCCACCAAAGATTTACAATTGTGGCTTCCAGTTTCCCTGAAGACACTTTCAATATTCCGTAATTCCTTGGTCAGAACTTGTGTAGGATGTAAGGCTGGGGTCTTGCTTCATACTTCTGCATGCAGAGACCCTTTTTCCTGGCACCATTTATTAAAAAGACTATTATTTGTCCAGTGAGTTATTTTGGCTTGCTTGTCAAAAATTAGTTGGTTATAGATCTGTGGATTAAATTCTACAATTTTTATTTTTTTCTACTGATTCACATGTCTATTCTTGCGCCAGTACCAGGCTTTGATTATAATTGCCATATAATTTGTATTGAAATCTGGTATTGTGATGCCTCGGGCTTTTTTTTATTGTTTAAGATTGCTTTGGCTATTCAGGGTCTTCTTTGTTTCCATATGAATTTTAAGGTCATTTTTTCTAGATCTGAGAAAAATTTCCTTGCTATTTTTTCCACGAGAAACATTTTATTTAAGGTATAAAAATGATGCATTTCATAAATACAAATTTAGGAATAGAGTGATAATTATTCTTCCCACTGTGCCCATCTTCCCATTCCCACTACCACTCTTCTTCCGCCTCCATTTCCTATTCCCAATTTTATTTTTTACTAGGATCGACTTACCTTACCTCAGCAAATTGCCGCAATGAGATAAGAATAAGAAACCATTGAAATGCAATAGCTGCTATCCCATAGTGTCAACTGAATTGATCTATGCAGAAAAACTTCAGGCAAAATTACTATAATTTATGTGACAAATACATTATTGGGTGGGGTTTTCTCTAATTATCTTTCATGATACCAGTGTTCCTGCATTTAGTAAGATTACTAGTTATCTGTTTATTCCCATTGTCAAAATAATAATTTTTAAAGTGTAATTCCAATTCCTCTTTAATGAATGAAAGAATATCTCACTCTTAGCTCTTCTCTGCTTATCAAATATAGATTAAAACTAAGGAAGTCAAAGATTAAGTGCACAATAAAAATATAAATATGTCAGAAATTTCTTATCAAATGAAAGTCTATTGAAACAGTTCTGTTGGAGCTAAAAAAAAACTTCTCTTTTAGTAAGGTGAAAATATTTAAATAAACATTAAAATATATATAATATGAATCATTAGTACATAGAAATAAACACCATCATTGAAGATAATTTTAGAGATCTAATGTCCCCAATAAAAGTTGTGCAAGAAATATTACACAGAATTTTCCCTAGTAAACTAAGAATCTTACAGTTCTGTAAGAACTAAGAATCTTGTAGTTCTGTATTTTAAAGACATCTTTAAAGTTGGTTTATTGTATTTTCCTCTTTGGTTTATACTTTTGTACTACAAAATGATTCTTTACTCAATTTGTTTGAAAATCTTTTTTTTTTTTTTTTTTTTTTTTTTTTTTGGACAGGCAGAGTGGACAGTGAGAGAGAGTGACAGAGAGAAAGGTCTTCCTTTTCCGTTGGTTCACCCTCCAATGGCCGCTGCGGCCGGCGCACTGTGGCCAGCGCACCACACTGATCTGAAGCCAGGAGCCAGGTGCTTTTCCTGGTCTCCTATGTGGGTGCAGGGCCCATGAACCTGGGCCATCCTCCACTGCACTCCCGGGCCACAGCTGAGAGCTGGACTGGAAGAGGAACTACCAGGACAGAATCTGGTGCCCTGACTGGGACTAGAACCCAGTTTGCTGGTGCCGCAGGCAGAGGATTAGCCTATTGAGCCACAGTGCTGGCCTGAAAATCTTAATTTAACATATGTGGTGAAGATTTGCTGACACAACAACTGTTTAAAGTCTTGTTTATTCTCTGACTTGTGGCCTCTGATCTTTGAGAATTGGTTAACTCTAATTAACTCATTGGGTGAAATCCCATGTGGACTAAGTCAGAATATAATTTATTTCACATTCAGAAAAGGACATAAAGTCATTAATTTGTATGACATGTAAGCTAAACATTTTGCTATTTTACACCTCACTAAATCTCAGGACAGGATTTCACAGACTAACATCTTACTCTAAGGAAGAAGAATTAGGGCAGTCTATAATCACATTTTTTTCACTATTGACCAAGTTATAGTCTAACATATGAAAAATGTCTCTTAAGACATCCTAATGTCATAGAATTTGACATTCACTGAACTTTAGTTAGTCTCTTTCTTTTAGCGCTTTTTAAAACTGGCTATGTACTGGGTTTTGTTGTTGTTGTTGTTGTTGTTGTTGTTGTTGTTGATTAAAACCACTGATGGACTAGATGGTAGAGGAAGCAAAAGTTGACTGGTATTTGCTACTTGGTCAGTATATATCCTTGAATGAGTAATAGATCAATAACATTGTGTACAGGGACCAGACCTTACAGGACACACCAAGTTATGGAAGTAAAGTTTCTGACAGAAAGAACTGGAAGTAGAAACAAAAGTAGACTGAGGACAATAGCAAAAAGTTTTGAACCACCATTTGATTATTATCCTAGATATTAATATAGTGTTTAAAAATCTAGAAAATGTGACAATATCATTTATAAAATATTGCATTTTCAGAAAGCCGACATTGTTGTACAACAGCTTAAGCTGCGTATTGTGATGCAAATATCCCATAGCAGAGCATTCTTCCAATTTTGCTCCTTGCTAATGCACCTGAAAAGGCCACTGAAGATCCACAGATACTTGGGCCCCTGTCATCTGCATGAGAGAACTGGATGGAGTTGTCAGCTCCTGATTTCTGCCTGGCCCAGCCTTAGTCATTGGGGTCATTTGGGGAGTGAATCAGCCAATGGAAGATCTCTGTCTCTCTCTCTCTCTCTCAACTCTACTCTGAGTGAGGACCATTTAGATCATCTGTGCAGTTCACACGGTGGTGTGGATGAGTATTGCACCCACAGGGGGATAACACCTGGGATTTGATAGCCTTAGGAGGGAAGGAAGTGAGGGTGTGAACACATCACCAGATGTGGCCATCCCCCACACCTTTCTGTTAACAAGAGGAGATCTATCACCTTCAACTTGGAAGTTACCATGGATATTAACCCGACCAGAGCTCCCTGTCCACACCCAGCACACACCTCTGGGTATTCACCAAAAGTGCAGGTATTCCATTTAGCCACAGAGGAACCAAAAAAATAGTATCTCCACAAATGTCTAAAAATAAATGCAGAAATTCGAGACACAAGAATAAGGAAGGCGGCCAGCGCCACAGCTCACTTGGCTAATCCTCCACCTGCGGCGCTGGCAACCCGGGGTTCTAGTCCCAGTTGGGGAGCTGGATTCTGTCCCGGTTGCTCCTCTTCCAGTCCAGCTCTCTGCTGTGGCCCAGGAAGGCAGTGGAGCATGGCCCAAGTGCTTGGGCCCTCCACCCTCATGGGAGACTGGGAGGAAGCATCTGGCTCCTGGCTTCGGATCAGTGCAGCATGCTCGCCACAGCACACCAGCCATAGTGGCCATTTGGGGGGTGAACCAACAGAAGGAAGACCTTTTTCTCTATCTCTTACTGTCTAACTCTGCCTGTCAAAAAAAAAAAAAAAAAGAATAAGGAAGGCAACATGACACCACTCTCCAAAGGAACACAACATTTCAAAATTAGAATGTGTAGAAGAAAAGACTGATGAAATTCTAGAATCGAAATTCAAAAGATTAATCATACAATTAATCTAAAGTAATCAGAAGCAAATCAATGAATTAAAGAAATCCATACATGACATGAATGAAAGTTTTTCCCATGAAATTAAAGTAAAATTGTTAACAGAAATCAATATGAAATATTAGAAATGAAGTATTCTATAGATGAAATAAAAAACAATCTAGTGGAAAGCCTTAACAACACACTGGAATAGGCAGAAGAAAGAATATCCAAGATAGCAGACAAATTGGAAAGGTACCAAATAAATGAACTATCAATGCATCTCAAGGACCTGGAAAAACAACAATAAAGGCTACACATTTCTTTCTAAGTTGCTAATTTCCATAGTCATGAGTCAATTCCTTAAAATAAGCCTATCTTTAATGATAGATAGATGATAGATAGATAGATAGATAGATAGATAGATAGATAGATAGATAGATGATAGAAAGAAAGGGAGACATGAGTTGTCTCTAAAATGGTCGTGGAAAGTGTGCATTATTATTTAGTTCCATTTTTCCATGAATCTTTTGAAGGTTTATAGTCATACAATGCATGAAAACTTTTCAGTCAGCAGTAGACCACTTACACTGCAGTGGTCCCAGAAGACTATAATGGAGCTGAAAAATTTCTAAGGCTTATGGAGTTTGTAATTTCATATCACAATTCATTACTCCATGTTTAGGGTGATGTTGCTGTAAACAAACCTTCTGAACTAACAGTTGTGTAAAATTGTAGCAATATGATTATGTACAAAGCATGGTACTTGATAAAGATAGCAAATAAATATATCACTGGTGTATATTTTATTATACCATATTTTGTTGTTATTTTTGAGTGTACTTATGATTTTAAAATTCTGGAAAACAGCATGCCTATCACATCAACAGCAGCCTTATTATCTCAACTTGGTTGTATCTCTTGATTGCATCTTTATTATTTATAGTCCTTGTCTCTACTGTTGAGGAAGAGTGTTTTTTTTCTTCTCATGATTTGTTGAATTCTTTACATCATGGAGGATTATGATTATAAAATGAGCTGAAAATATATCATTGCAAAATTTAAAGAAAGAATAACAAAGGAGAGGGAGGGAAAGTTGGAGAGTAATAAGGATGGAGGGCATGGTGGGAAGTATCACTATGCCCTTAAATGTATAAAATAAGTGAAATTTGTTCACCTTATATAAATAAAAAATGAAAAAAAGTTATGTGGAATTATTTGTTATATGCTAAAGAGTTTTGAATAACTGCATCTATGAAATTTGTGCAGTGATGAAATCACTCAGAATGTGTCCCCATATATCTATATATCTATAGATTTATGCATATATATGTATAAATAGATGTATTTATATTTATATTATTTTATTTAATTATATATAATATATAAATATATTTAATTATGTTATTATATTATATTTATATATTTATACAAAAACACATTGATATCTAGAAACATCAATAGATTGATAGAACAAAGATATATAGAGAAATAGGTAGATAGATAAATAAAGTGTCATGTGTCTAGAAGCGTCTTAGAGTAAACCCAGCTACCGCAGTAGTCCAAACACCACCAGGACAATTTCAAGACGCTTAAGGATCCTCAGTATCTCTACCATTTGCATGACTCCAGTGAGAAACAACATTTGTACATGTCAAACAGAATTTACTTGTTAATTACAAACAGGCAACAGGAATAGAGAAGACTTTGTCACACCATAAGCCAGTCTCCCCAGGATCAGGAGAGCTTTCCAGGACATTGGAAGTCTAGTCTGTGCATGTCTGGCATTGCACTGCAACTGAGAGACACAAAAAATACTCAGCCCTAACTTTTTGTACTCTCAGAATGACCTGGGTTGCTGAGGACAAGATTTGAAAACACTTTGATCTATGGGAAGACAAGGATATGGCCAGGGTTGTGGCCTTCAGTTCCATGATATCTCAGAAGATTGCATTCTCAGTACATTTTAGTTACTCTGAGAATTAAAATCAGGAATGTGGGAGAGCTGGGTTGATCAATGCCATATGAGGGTCTGTGTTCCTATAATATCCATCTATCACATATTTAGTATCTAGGTATCTTAACCTACATTTTTATTTATTTACCTGTTCAATGTGTTTCACTGTTTAATATTCTAATACAGTGTTCTATGACACAACGTTAGGAAGAAAATAATGGTCCATAACAGACCACGTAGGGTGATTCAAAAGCATGAAAATTGATTTGAATATCAATTATAATTTCAAATATAGAGGTCATCAATGACAGTTTAAATAAGCATTTCCACAGCTTTAGAAATAGTCTACTAAAAATAAATCTACTGAGTAAAAAATATGATTGCAAGAAGGAAATTCGGTTATGGAAAAAAAATTGGCACTTAGAGAAAAGACAGAAATAAGAGAAAACCAAATTGAAGAGAATTTCATTCCTTTCGTTCCATATGGGCACACAAAGGACAAAAGGAGAGAAACCAGTAAAAACAGTGAAGTCAAGATCCAAAATAAGAGCTGAGAAATATTTTAGAACATAGGGGGAAGGAATTAGATGGTGAAGAGTAGCACAATAATTTACATCTTAAAAACCATTTGTAGCTACATAAAACCCATCATAAATTAAATAGTTTAAGGGGCTGGCGCTGTGGTACAGAGGGTTAAAGCCCTGGCCTAAAGCACCGGCATCCCATATGAGTGCCAGTTCTAGTTTCAGCTGCTCCTCTTCCATTCCAGCTCACTGCTATGGCCTGAGAAAGCAGTAAAAGATGGCCCAAGTCCTTGGGCCCCTGCTCTAGTGTGGGAAACCAAAAAGAAGCTCCTGGCCCCTGGCTTCAGATTGGCACAGCTCCAGTCATTGAGGACATCTGGGATGGAAGACCTCTCTCTCTATCTCTACCTCTCTCTCTAACTCTGTCTTTCAAATAAACAAAATTTAAAAAATCTTTTAAAAATTAAAAAAAAAAAATAAATAGTTTAAGTACATGTCTACCTATCTCCATAGGAAAATAACTGGAAAGGTAGATACATAAATATTTTGCTGTTTGTGTTTTATTGTACTTTTTTATTTGTGCTCACATTTTCTAAAATATGTAGGATGTAAAAAAAGTACCAATAAATAAACAAATGTTGTTTATGAGAATACACTGGAATGAAAATGGTAAAAGGGTATATTTATAAAGCTGATTGAAAATGTAAAGGGGTAAAATATTGTAAACGATTCATACTAGGAAAAAGTATAAGACTGTGGATGCAATGAATGTATCTGTGGAGAATCCATTTTGATGGCTTTTAATATTTCTGTGAAGTAGGCAGTGGAGGATGGCCCAGGTGCTTGGGCCCTGCACCCCATGGGAGACCAGGAAAAGCACCTGGCTCCTGGCTCCTGCCATTGGATCAGCGCGGTGCGCCGGCCGCAGCGCGCCGGCCGCCGCGGCCATTGGAGGGTGAACCAACGGCAAAGGAAGACCTTTCTGTCTGTCTCTCTCTCTCACTGTCCACTCTGCCTGTCAAAAAAATAAAATAAATAAATAAATAAATAAAAAATATTTCTGTGAAGTAGGAGATAGGGAGACAGGTGAGCAATTAAGAAGTGTGGAGAAATTTTGAAGCATTAATCACTAATTCAAAATCCTCTTTTTGCTAATGACCATAAAAATATAGTAGACTATATAGACACATGAAGAGAGTAAATATTTAGTCAGTCTACCTAAGCATTTGAGAACCCACCTCATGATGATTAATGGTGAGAAAAGTAGTTCAAAAGTTTATAAAAATTCAGATGCAAGAAAATAATTTATATAAAAGAGGGATTCATGAAAAGTGACTTTCACCAACGTCAGTTCAGTAAGGAAGAAAGTTTAGGCAAACAGACAAGTTCCTCTGAGGAGACTATTATCAAGACTGAAAGCGGTGTGATGCAAAACTTGGTCATACTGAAAGAGATGATTTTACTTTTTAAAGATAACCTCAAATGTACAAGTGAAATAAAATTATGTTTATCATTGATTTTATGATAAATAATCTGATATACAATGTATAGCAGGTATTTTATATTATTTTTTAATATAATGTACTATAATTCATCAATTTTGTGTTTTTTATTCGTAAGGACATTTTCACTTAATAATTGCTAAGTGATATCAACATCTAAATAAGTGAGACCATGTTTCTACAATGTACTTTTAAATATTAGCAAAGTTTCTGTGCAAAATAGCAAATAATAAATGCTAAACATCATAAATCATGAATAAAAGTTGTGAATAGCTCACATGGACAGGAATTTCTAATTCACATAAATATTCTGCTAAAGGAAAATGCAAACAATAATCTGACACCAGATACACCGTGCTGACTATCTTGTCCGAAAAAGGAAATGAGGGAAAAATACATTAAAATTTCTTCGTGAAAAGGAATAAAACAATATATTTTGAAAAAAAAATATATATAGGCTTTGTTCAATTTGGGGCCACATGATATTGATTGAAAATTATATCCAAACATACACTTGTACACTTGGCATTTTTTTTATCACAATGCAATTGCTTGGGGAAAGTGAACATCACCAGTAATCTAGAAATTCAAATTAACTCAACATTACTTCTGTAATTACATATTCTAACAAGTGAAAAATTCAGACAGCTGGAAAATTACAATTTTTAGATAATTATTCCAAGTTATTGTGGCTGCTTTTGAAAATTGGGAGAGATTTTCATATTAATTTTATGCTTTCTAATGATCATGACATAGACAATGCCTGTGTGTGACATATTAGCACTATATAATGCATACAAATTCCTACCATGGATAGTTTGTCTCTTCTCTATTTTGTGTATTTCTTAAAGTAAGCCTTATGAAATGTTGCCATTCTAGTGATCATTAGTGAATCACTTATGATATATAGTTTTGTGTGGAATTTCTAGGGCCGGTCTCCTTTGTGTTGTGGTAACCACTACTGTCATCACCTTATTACAGACATTTCTAGTATATCTGTAATATTAGAATTTTTTTGTTTCCTTGTACATTTGTTTTCAATTTAGTCAGTTAAGAGTTATTTACACTAAATTTCTGAATAGTCATATAGAAAGACAAAGCAGAGATTTTCAAAATGTACCTTTTAACCATTGAATATGAAATAATTAATATACAAATAACTGAGGGATGAAAATTCT
The DNA here is from genome assembly GCF_051225735.1 of Oryctolagus cuniculus. NCBI lineage: Eukaryota > Metazoa > Chordata > Mammalia > Lagomorpha > Leporidae > Oryctolagus > Oryctolagus cuniculus. The sequence goes on along the minus strand of NC_142874.1, from coordinate 59,618,401 downwards.
CAATACTTCTTTCAATAGATAAGATCATTTAAAAGGAATTATCACTAAAGAATTAACATTGTTCTCTTCATTTTTCTTCCCTAACTTTGTCTTTTCTATCACGTATCCATCCATTTATCCATCCATCCATCTGTTCATCCATGTGTACCATTCTTATGATTATTTTCTAGAGATATATCAGTCCTCTACATTATGCACCATAGATTGAATGTAACAATGAGTATATTTGGGAATCATACCTAAAGTTAATTCAATCACTGGTGTTCATATTGAGCAAGGATATTAACACAAGATTTCATATATGATTCAACCTGATGCACTTAAGATATCACAGGTCAAGTATGTTGTCAATACACTTCTAACATGTATGTGTGGTTTGAAAAATATGTATCTGTAGGATGGTGAGTGAAATTTTCAGATCTCATGGAAACCAAGACTTGGCAGTTATACATAGGTTTTTGTCAATATTCTAGAATGGAAATATCATTCAGATAAAGATATGAAATTTTTGCTATTTGCATTTGTGCTATTTGCATTTTTACCACAAATATGTAATCTTAACAAATTAAGCTTTTATTAAAAATGTATAGATATTTAAGATTTAGTTTTAAGAATAGAAGACTGAATCGAAATTCAAACGACTATAGCTCCTTATATCTCATAACAAGTAGAGAATGATTCTAAGCACATAAAATATATGTACAAGAACAAATAAAGAATAAATTAAATGGAAAAATAGCATATCCTAAATAGTAAAGATGGAAATCTTCACAATGGTTCATACAAAAAATACTAAACAAACTTTAGGGCAGAAATCAATGCATAGCTCTTCCTAACATAGATTATCAATAATAATACAAAAGGAATTAAACCTTAATTAAATATGTTCTTAATATTAAAATGCAAAAAGTTAGAATTTGTAACTAGCAAGGATTAGATTTGAATTAAATAACTACTAATCCACAGTTAAACCAATAGCAGACAATAAAATAAAATACATACCATTACAATAAATTTGTATTACAAAATACAAAATAAGTAAATAGACAAATACCATGCATTCTAGGATACAAAAAAATCAAACAATATCATAAAAATACTTCAAGAAATTCTATCTTAAATTCATAGATCTAATATGTGCAATGGCTCCCTCATGAATGGAATAATTCATAAAGAATTATCAGAATAGGTATTACTAGACCTGTATTACTCAATGTTAAAGAAGTCCTAAGATTTGCAATTCAACAAACACATGTATTACTTTAAGTCAAAAACTAGTATCAAGGGAATGTTCATATCCCTTAAAGTTTTGTAAAGCTAAAGTAGATTTAATTTAAAGCAATATAGAATTAGAATTGGTTATTTTCCTTAATGTAGAAAAGCACCAGAAAAATGTGTACTCAGAGAAAATAAACTTCCATTATCATGGACATACGGAGTAATGTTTCTTACAATGCTATATAAACTCCAAAGCTGGTGAAAGTATACAAACTGGTAGGAACTGGAAGGAAACTCATCTGGCACTTTCCCATCACCCACATCTACCACAATGACCATTGATTTAAATTGTTCATGTTTCATAAGGTGTTGTCTCATTTGATGGAATTCATTGCTAGTAAAAGTTTTTAATTGGTACAAAAAAAGGAACATGGATATTTATAAGAAAGAAAAAACAGTAACGACTTAAATTTCCTTCCTTAAGGAAATGGCATATCTGTTTTGTGAACTATTATGTATTCATGAGAGATATGAAGTTTTTTGGCAAAAAGTAAACTATCAACTAAATAATATAAATATTTAATATTAAAAATTGTTAGTGAATGGTATTTTAATCATGTATAACAGTGATAGCTATGGGAGAAAGCATTCAGAACCCTATGTATTTCAAAATCTATGTATTTCAAAGAACTACAAACATGAATGATTGCTTAATCTTAAAATTTTTCTAACATGTAATTTATTTCTATTTTAATAAGATTTATTGTTGCTTCTCAACCTTTTGGCTAAGATAAAGTGTAAAAAGATTTATTTACTTATTTGACAATTAGACTGATATGGAAAAAGGAGAGACAAACAAAGAAGTCCTCCATTTTCTGGTTCAACCTCGAAATGGTAACAAGAGCTAGATCTGGACGAAGTTCAAAGCCAAAAGCCAGGAACATCATCCTGGTCTCCCACATGAGTGGTATGGGCCCAAGCACTTGGGTTAAGCGTAGCTGACTTCTCAGGCACATTACCAGGAAGTTGGATGAGAAGTGGAGCAGCCAGGACTTAACCCATGTGTCACAAGGGAGAGACAGAGGGAGAGGTCTTCCATCCACTGGCTCACTCCCCAAATGGCTGCAATGGCCGGAGCTGGGCCTTTCCAAAGCCAGGACCTAGGAGATTCTTCTGGGTCTCCCACACAGGTACAGGGGCCCAAGTTGTTGGACCAACTTCTACTTGTTTCCCAGGTCATAGCAGAGAGCTGGTTCAGAAGAGGAGCAGCCAGGACTTGAATTGGCACCCATATAGGATGCTAGCGCAGCGGGCAGAAGATTAACCTACTCATCATAGCACTGGCCCCCAACAATTTGACTTGTAATTGGACCTTTCATGTGAAGCCAATTACACTCTTCTGCTCTTTGACCTTTAGTTCAGCCTCTGGAAATTAATCCCAAGGTGAATGAAGATTTACCTACATTCATCTTCACAACAGAACTATTTGTGGAAATAAAACATTGGCAATAAACTATATATTTAAAAGAGATGCAAATTCTGATCATCCATAGCATAAAAGCAACAAATCACATTTAATTATGTAATAAAATTCATATTTAATAACATAGGGCCCCGTGTAAAAACACTGTGATGAGCAGAGCAGCGTTTATCCTATGAGTTGAATTTATAGGTAAGTTAATTTGACTTCCTCTCTTTGTGAATGTCTTCAGTGACCAATCTATACTTTTAGTTCCACTAAAGAAAATAGAGCTTCAAAATTTATATATTAAATCTTATGTTTGATGTATTCATTTATTAAACCATTCTCAAACTTTAATATACTTAAAGTTGTGAGTAGTAATTATACTTTATGGGGTGGCCCTTATATAGAAATTTGATATATATTTATTTGTTTGATAAAAGCCCATTATTAGTTCTGCAAAAAACTACCTTTTGCAAATTGTAGGCAAACAAACGTTTTAATTTCAATACTTTCATGTCTAAATAGTGCCCTAAATTATTTTTTAAAAAAAGTATTTAAGATTTCAGTACTGAATTCAGTATAGATATAAAATAAACATATATTTTCATATAACAAATTTATTCTAGAAGCACTGAGCCTTGTAATGGAAATTATCTCCAAATTTAAAGTAAATACATTTATAATTTCTAAATTAAAACTGTGTCTTATTTCTTTAACTTGTACTCATTTTATGTTATTGTTTTAGCATGATGTTATCTATGAGCAGTATTCACAAGACAGCTTGTAGTCTACCTTTCAGAATGTTTTATTTTGTAAACAAAGATAAGTTGCAATACTTACATAAGTTCCTAGTGATGGAAGCCTTTAATATGCAACAGTCACTTCTACAATAGCTTTGCGAACTGATATTATGCTAGCAATTGAATAGCACTGTAGCATCATTTGCCAGGAAGGTGTTCTTGAAAGCCAATGCATTTAAGGTTAATTAAGGTCACATTTATACTGAAATAGAGTGGAATCTTGAATCAAGCTAAAGTAACTTTATATTAGATTACAAAGTGGTCCCCTAAAGGACAAATTAATATTTTGGACGGGATAAATGGAATAAGGAAATAACTTGTGCCACGGGTATGGAAAGAAATGTTTACAGATACTACTATTGTATTTTTAGTTCTGTAACCATACCTCCAAATATAATATATAAAATTTCTTTATCCTCCTTTGGTTGCTATAACAAAGTACCCAAGAAAAAGCAGCTTTAAAAAAGAAATTTATTTGTTTCTGTTTCTGGACTCACAGTATTGGCTGGGCTACTTTCTCTAGATCCTTTAAAAGAATCCTTCGTTGTCTCTTGTTTTGTTATCTTCCAGGATTTGAAGGAAAACTGCAGCATCCACTGATCTATGGTTGTCTAACATTGATCTCTGCCTTCTTTGGTCACATGATGTTCTTTTTGTATATCTCAATAATTTTCACTCCAATCATATTGAATGAACATTTATTCCAATATGAGTTCATCTTAGCTTGTGAAATTTACTACAAAGAAACTATTTCCAAATCATGTCTCATTTTTAGGTGCAGTGGATAGAATATCAACATCTGTGTGTGTGTGTGTGTGTGTGTGTGTGTAGGACACAAGTGAACTAATCATCTTGATGCGTGTTTTATGAGGTTCTTAGAAAAGACAAAAGTGAGTTTCATATATATGAATCTCTGCAGGGCTCTACAGTTCTGGAAATTCATGGTAGAAGTCAGAAAGAGTTGTGCCATCGTTACAGCTCTAATGTTGTACATTATAAATAAACAGAATTATTCCAGAAAGTTTACTGTCATCCAAGAGCTTAAGCACCTTCCATGTTTGGATGGCATTGTGATTCAGCTGATCAATCTGCCAGTTGGGACACCAAATCCCATATCAGGGACTAATTCAACTCTTGGCTGCTCCACTTTCAATTCCACTTTTTGCTTATGCACCTGGGAAGATGATGCCAATCAGGTGGGCGTTCAGATTCCTGACTCCTGCCGGGTCCAGCCCTCACCATTGCGGCAATTGTGGAAGTAACCAGCAGATCAAAGAAATATTTTTCTATCGGCTTCTCATTCTCTGGCACTCTGCTTTTCAAATAAATAAATAAACTTTTTTTTTTTTTTTGACAGGCAGAGTGGACAGTGAGAGAGAGAGACAGAGAGAAAGGTCTTCCTTTGCTATTGCTTCACCTTCCAACGGCTGCTGCTGCTAGCACGCTGCGGCTGGTGCACCGTGCTGATCCGATGGCAGGAGCCAGGTACTTCTCCTGGTCTCCCATGCGGGTGCAGGGCTCAAGCACTTGGGCCATCCTCCACTGCAATCCCAGGCCACAGCAGAGAGCTGGACTGGAAGAGGAGCAACCGGGACAGAATCCGACGCCCAGAATCCGACCAGGCCTAGAACACGGTGTGCCAGTGCCGCAGGAGGAGGATTAGCCTAGTGAGCCGCGGTGCCGGCCAATAAATCTTTCTAAAAGTTTTTATCCACCTACTAAAAAATATTTGATTTGAAAATATATTTACTCATAAAAACTTCCAGTTCTCAAATGCTCTCATAACTACCATATCTATATAAAATCAGCTTTTTTTAAAAAAATTGATTTAGTTTTTAAACCTTATTGTATAAAGATAGGGCTGGCAGTTACCAAAAATAAATATTTCTTGTTATCCTAAGTTTCCCTTTATTTGTCACAAACTTGAATGCTAAATCCCCCAGTAACATGTCTTAAAATGTGAAGTTATATCCCACACCAAAATTTGACTGCATTATAGAAATGTTAAATAAAATTGTGGTAGTCCCATGTCTGAGAAAAAAAATAATTCTATAATTAATTTTTTAGCTCTGCACTGCAAAAAAAATCAATAAACACTAACAGACTTGACGAAGACAATCAAATCATGCAAATAATGTCTGAAACAATTTAACACATCATCCAAAGATAATGAGAGCTTTTACGTTGAATCCTTGCTACCCAAGTGGTAAATCTGGATTAATTTCTGGGCTGCTCTCATATTTGAAAAGTGAACCAGTAGATGAGTGCTTTCTCTCTTTCTCTCTCCCTCTCCTCATTCTTCCAAATAAATAAATAAAATGCTTTAAAAAGTCAGTTGCCGGATGCTAACCTCCAATGTTCTAAAAAGACAGGTCCTCTGGAAGGTGATTGTGTCCTAAGAGTGGAATATCTGTGAATAAGATCAGTGCTATATAAAAGAGACTCCAGGGGCCTTTTCTGCTCTTTCACCATTAAGACACATAGAGGGCATCCCATTTGGAGAGGACAGCGAATTCTCACCAGATCTGTTGGCTCCTTGATATTGTACTTCTCAGCCTACACAATTAATGAATTTCTATTGTTTATGAATTAGTCACTCTAGGTTGTTTTGTTATACCAAATGCAACCTCCATTTAAACATGAAGAAAATTACGTGATTTTAGTATTAAGTCATTGATGGAAGTTTCTAGAATAAAACATACACATCTTTCCAACTTTTTGAAAAGTGATTGATGATTGTGTCATCAATACCATTTTGTTTCCTTAGTTGTTAACTGCTAGCCTAAATACTTCAGCCAACTCTGTCAATTGTCAATATGTCTTTAGTACTAGAGAAAAGTTTTACAAATTTATAACAATAATATATAATTATTGAAATTTCATGTTAAGCAGTGTACATTTAGTTTACAACTTGCAGTACTAATAGCAATATCATACAGTGAATGATGATTTCACTTAGCCTTACATGAAGTAAATCCTCCTTTTCTTACAGCTATTTTTTCCTTTAATATTAGTTTCTGTTTCACATTATGGTGTTTTGGTGAATATATCTATATTCAACAAAGAACAGCAATGTTTCTTAGAAAGAAATCAATAAATATTTATGGTAAATAAGTGACTGGCATTTGTGCCTTTGTTTGTGCATATGTTAAGTGCTTTAGGATGCCTCCTAATGGGTCCTTTTTGTCCCTAACCACTGAGTTCCCTACAGAACTCCAGAATCCATCAGATGTGGAAGACTTAGAACTTGAGATTTTTTTTACCATCTGAAGCTATTTTTTTCATATTAATGTGGTATTAATGCAAAGAGAGCAAAATTAATATAGCTAATAAATACAATTCCAAGTATAAAATAGCACTCCCGTGCTCTCTCTCTCCTTCTCTCTCTCTTTCATTTTTGAGATAACATATTTTTAATTTATACTACAGAAAAGGGCTTAATGCTCCACTAAATAAAGAGTTCAACAAGCAAAAACCAAAGTTCACTGGAATATGGAAGAGGGTTCTGAACTATAATCAAATGGAAAGATTAACATTTCACCTCTATACAGTAAATTTCAAAATAATCACAGATAATTAAAACTATAGTACTATAAAATTCTTAAGCATTGGCTTTACAAAACTATAAAATAAAGTTTGATTAAACTGATTTTGCAGCAATATTGATACAGAGAGGCATTTCTTTCTTCTTTGTTTTCATTTTTTAATTTTTTTCTTTTTGAATTTTAGCTTCCACCTTTAAGGGAGAACATGTGGTATTTGTCTTCTTGTGATTTATTTCACTCAACATGATGTCTTCTAGTTAATACACATGGTAGAATTTCATTCTATTCTATAGCTGAGTGATATTCCATTGTGTGTGTGTTCGCACACACCACATTTTCATTAACCATTCACTTTGGTTGAATCCATATTTTGGTTATTGCTATGAGTGCTGCTATAAACATTGTGGTGCTGGTATCTGATACAACACATTCATGTCTCTTGGGTACATACTTTGCAGTGGGATTGCTATCTGACAAAGGATTAATATCCAGAAGATGCCAGCACTTAAAAACCTCAATAACACAAAAACAACCAATCCACTGAAGAAATGGCCAAAAAACCTCAATAGACTGTTTCCACAAGATTAAATACAAATGACCAGTAATCATGAAAAAAATCCTCAACATCACTAAGCCATCAGGGAAATGCAAATCCAAATCACAATGAGATATCAACATCACTATCAGAATGACTATTATCCAAACATTAAAGAATAACAAATGTCATGAGGATGTAGAGAAAGGGCAAAGCTTTTTATAAAAGGTTTATTTATTGGGACTGGTGCTGTGGCATACTAAGTTAAGCCTCTGCCTGCAGTGCCGGCATCCCATCTGGGTGCCAGTTCATGTCCTGGCTGCTCCTCTTCTGATTCAGCTCTGTGTTATGGCCTGGGATAACAGTAGAAGATGGCCCAAGTGCTTGGGCCCCTATACCCATGGGGGAGACCAGGAAGAAGCTGTGGTCTCCTGGTTTCCAATCTGCGCAGGTGTGGCCATTGTGGCCATTTTGGGAGTGAACCAGCAGATGGAATACCTTTCTCTCTGTCTCTCCCTCTTTGCCTATAACTCTACCTCTCAAGTAAATAAATATTTTTAAAAAGATTATTTATTTATTTATTTGAGAGGCAGAACCAGAGAAAGATAGAGAAAGAGAGAGAGAGAGTTATCTTCCATCTGCTGGTTTACTCCCCCAAGTGGCCTCATTGGTCACATTGGCTAGAGATGGGCTGGTCCAAAGCCAGGAGCCAGGAGCTTCTTCCAGGTCTCTCATGTATGTGCAGATACTCAAGGACCTGGGATACCCTCTGTTGGTCTCCCAGGTACATCAGCAGGGAGCTGGATCTGCAGTGAAGCAGCTGGAATTCCAACCAGTGTCCACCTGGGATGCAGGTATTTCAAGCAGATGCTTTACCTGTTATACCACAGTGCTGATCCCAAAAGGAGAATTCTTACACACTGTTGATGGCAATGTAATTTATTGCAGCCACTGTGGGAAACAGTATGGAAATTTCTCAAGTAGAATTATAGATAATTTAACTTTAAACATCCAGATAATGAGATCCATTGTAAATGAAGAATAATGAGACCACAGAATGTTTGATGTTCAAAAGCATTTTGAGAACATGTTATAGTTGTTTGATTTTTGAATTTTTGACTTTCTGATGGTATAAAAATGATTCAGATCCAGTAGAAGCTGTGCTTCAAATTTTATCATTTCCTGGGTTAGTGATCTGTGGTATGATATTATCTTGTCATTCTAAACAGTGGCAGACTCACAGCTCCCTGTCAGCCATGCCATACACAAACATTCGAGAATATAGTATACCACATATATTTAGACACTTTTACATTCATGGGATGAATATTACAAATACCAGGTTATGATATATATTCTTTAAGTAGAGCTAATGTGTTAACAATTCACTTATGATAATGATATTAATGTTATTGATTTCTCTGAGGGGTAATATAATGTATTAATGCCAAGTTATATGATAATACAAAATTTATCATATTTATCATGAGATTCTTCCAGAGACCAGCTTTATGGCCTCGAGAGTAATGTCACTGCCTGCTCCACTTCTAACCCTGCTAACAGCCTGGGAAAAGAGCAATAGATGGCTCAAGTACTTGGGCCTCTGCCACCCATATGGGGGATTTGGATGAAACTCTTGGTTCCTGGTTCCAGCATGACCCAGGACTGACAGTTGTGGCTATCTGGGGAGTGAACCAGTGATGGATGATATCTCTCAGTCTCTCCCTCCCTCTCTATAACACTGACTTTCAAATAAATAAATAAATCTTTATAAAAAAAGAAAGATTTCCAACTACATTCCTAAGAAGCTGATCTTTGGAATTGCCAGTTAAACTAAACCACTTATCACACAAAGTGACCCATATTGTGTACCTTGAATTTATTGCTGTATTAATACAAATTTATATATTATTTTTTATAATTTTATAGCTACATTTTTTTGACTTACTTGTTTTCCCTATATTAATATTTATGTTTACATTTTAAATTAAGTAACCCTGGATCATTTTCCAGCTAAAAGTCATTTCTGTGTAAATTTGTTTGTTATTTTAAGCACTGACTTTTATGCCGTGTAATATAGAAAACAAATGAAGAGTTTTGTAGAAGAGTGACATAATCACTGACTATAAGGATAAGAGGAAAATAAATGTAGGATGAAGAGTGAACCTATCGTGACGAGTTAAGATGCTAATGCAGGATTTGGAGAACAGATATCGCTATCTTCAAGCAAGTTAAAGTGAATAGAAATGAGTAGAAATAACCAAGATACTTAATTTTTGAACAATTTGAAAGCAAAGTTAAGATTCAGGGATAGTTTATAATGCATTTTAAGAGAGAGATGAATCAAGTGTATTTTTGTCTGAAAAGACAGAGATGACAGAAGTGGCAAAGACTGAAGAAATAGCACATTTTCTGACATGAGTTCATGGCATACTCATTTTGTGATAAAATGAAAATAGCATATGTTAGCTACAATAATAGCTGTATGTTTGAAATAATCATTAGCAACTTAGAACATGTGTGGCACATTTCCATTTCCATTTTCTTTACTCAAGAATCAATTCACATGTACTGTTATGCATGATAAAACAACACAAATGTACTCTTTTATCATATATAAGATTTTAGGCATATTCATAATGTGGGAAATTCAGCATGGATTGAAATATATCGTAGGCCTTTGAGATATCAGTACAAATGTGGTAGTCATTTACACAGAAAGAGATGCTATTTAAAGGATGAGAACATGAATAAGATCACCAAATGATTGAAAATAAACATAAATCAGAAGTGACTCAAGTTCTGAGCCCTAAGGCCAATCAACAGAAAGAACAGAAAATTCAATTAAATTATTCTATGGAGCGATAATTAATAAAGTGGTATAAAAAGTAATAAGATGTGATAAGTTGGGATATAAGTGAACAATATAGCTAAAAAAATAGGGGCAGTTCAATTTTGTCAAATTCTAGTTATAGATAAAGTTAGATAAAGAGTGGAAATTTACCATTTGATTTGGCAGTAAGTAAGTTACGAAAAACAATTTTGAGTTGAGCAGTGAGAGTAAAGGTGCCTCTTGAAATAGACTTATGAGAGAATGCAAGGAGAAAGAAACAACATGTGGAAAGTATTCTGGGAAATTTTCTACAAAGAGAATCAGAAAAACGGAGAAAGAGAAAGGGAAAAGAGATGAACATGAGCAGCTCGTTTCTTTTTCCTGCTTATATAGATGAAATGAATATATTTTTATACCGATGAACAAAGTCTTTAGGAAGGAAAAAACTTAGTGATAAAAGAGAAGGAAAATTAGTTTGATTTTTATTTTTTGGAACCTGCAAGAAGAGATGGGATTAGACTTAGACAGGAAAAAGACTTGTTTATCACAAGCAATGGTTAGAGTATGTGAGCACAGAGATGAATAAGCAAGACTGCCAGTTGTACAACTCCAGGATGCACGCTTAGAACATACCTTCTGTGAGTTTTGGTGCTAGTGAGTAGCATTCGCACAAATAAAAACTGATCTGTAACCTGTTACATTTTTTAATCTAATTGGTATCAGTTGCTGGATTTTGTGAAAATTATTAGTCTGCAGAAGTTTTGTTGTTGTTTTGACAGGTAGAGTTAGACAGTAAGAGAGAGACAGAGAGAAAGGTCTTCCTTTTCTGTTGGTTCACCCCCCAAATGGCCGCTATGGCCAGTGTTGTGCCCATACGAAGCCAGGAGCCAAGTACTTCTCCTGGTCTCCCATGCAGGTGCAGGGCCCAAGCACTTGGGCCATCCTCCACTGCACTCCCTGGCCACAGCAGAGAGCTGGCCTGGAAGAGGAGCAACTGCGACAGAATCCGGCGCCCCGACCAGGACTAGAACCCAGGGTGCCGGCGCAGCAGGTGGAGGATTAGCCTAGTGAGCCGTGGCGCAGGCCCTGCAGAAGGTTTTTTTTTTTTTTTTTTTTTTTTTTTTTTTTTTTTTTGATGATTTTGGCATCTAAACAAGACGTTCACTAGAAAGAGAGAGAGTGAAGTAGAAGAGATTCTTAGTAAAATAGGGGAATGTGTGAAAGTCAATGAGGGTATTTGGAGAAAGTCAATATGGAATGATTTCGGCAAAGCAGTAACAACTCAGTTGAGATTCTTAAGCATGAATATGGAGTAATAATATCCAGAATCTTTGGATAGGTTACATTAGTTACATAGGATTGCATAAGCAGACATACAGAATGAATAGGCAGACATTCGGATTTAACAGAGAGCAAATATATAAAAAGGACAGGAAACTTGATGGTAAGGTAGTTAAGGAAGGAAGATAGGATGGCAAGGAGGTAAAGAAAAAGAAAATCTAGTAGAAGCAATGGATTGGAATTACTCAAGAGAGTAAAGAAATAAATGGGCTTGAGATACTGGAAAGAATAAACTGAAATGAAAGAAGAGACTGGTTCGAGAAAAGGAGCCACATAATTTGAGTTAAACATGGATTGTAAGTGTGATCTCTTAGGCTATTGGTTATGATGTGGGTTAAGATGCCTGATACTGAATCACAGTACCTGGATTTGATATCTAGCTCTGATTCCTAAATCTGCTTTCCTGGTAAAGCATACTCTGGGAGGCAGCAGTGATGGTTCACATAATCGGGTACGTGCTACTTACATGGTAGTCATGGGTTGCATCCTGAATCTTAGCTTTGATCTAGCTTAGTCTTGACCATTGCAGTGATTGGTGGAGTGGAATAGTGGATGTAATCTTTCTATCAGTGATGATCTTTATCAGTCAAATAACAAAAATTTGTTGGAGAAAGAGGGAAGGGGCAGGCGTTTGTCTTAATGGTTAAGTCACTAGCAAGAATGACAGTTACCAATTTCTTGAGTGTCTGGGTTGATATTAATCTATATCTCCTGACTCTGTGCACCCTGGGAGGCAGTTGTCATGGCTCAAGTGATTGAGTCTCCGCCACCATGTGGGAGACCTGGATTGAGTTCCCAGGTTGCATCTTCATTCCTCCAGTCAGAGACATTTGGATAGTGAACCAGTGGATGCATGCTCTCTCTCTTCTCTCTCTCTCTCTCTGTTTTATCTCTATATCTATCTCTCAAATAAATGTTTTTTTACAAAATAGTAGTTATAAATGAAACTGAGTAGGTAGGGTGAAGAAAATTATCTTTAAAAAGATGGTTAGACTACAACATACTTGATTTTTTAAGTATCATTTAAATATAGACTGACATTCTCAAGAATAAAACATGGGTAGATTTTAAGAGAGTAATTAGAAATTTGGAGAAAATTATTTAAATAGTTTTATGGCTCAATTGCTTGGGCCCTTGCCATCTACATTAAAGATCAGGATACAGTTCCAGGCTCCTGATTTCAGTCTGGCCCATTCCTGGGGGGCATTTTTGGAGTGAACAAATGGATGGAAGACCTCACTCTCTCTTCCTCTCTCTCTCTCCCTCATTCTTGTTTTTACTCTTTCAACTAGATGAAAATAAATAAAAAATTAAAAAAAATTCTTTAACAAGTTCCTGACAATCCTCTACAGGTGAATTTTTCATGCTTTTTCATTTAAACATCCAATAATTAAATGCACTTTACTAATTTCTATAAAGAGAATAACAATAACAGTTTTGAAGTTACTATACAATAATTAATATTTTCACTGTTCTTTCTATGCTTTGAACAGCCACATTGCTATTTTATGTGAAGGTAATTAAATGCTTACAAATTTAGAAAGTATTTATGAGTGTTTATCATCAGTATTTAAAGATACTACTTGCAATAACTGTTCACTGGATAGTCAGGCATAGCAAAAATCACTGAAGCGTGACAAAATAAATGATTAAGAAAAAAATCTATAAAAGTAAATTGTCATAGATATTACAGTACTGATAACAAGAATTATTATAGTCTTGGGATTAAATTAATAATTAATATGTCCAATGGAATCTTATTGAAAACACTAAGCAGGTGACTATTATATATTTCTTGAATTGTTCTTGTATTTTTTCACAATATTGAGTTGTTCAACACATAAGTGCGAAACATATGGGATCCAGACTAAGTAAACTTGAGTTAATATTTACTTTGTTTTGATAATTGTGTGTTTTCCATATCAGAAATGTGATAATTAGTATTGCCTTTGTGTTAAAGAATATCATGCCACTCTGCTGAGTTCTTTTGTTGCAAATACATTTACTGATGTCTGACTTTTTAAAAATATATTAATTTTCAGAGTAAGTGTCTAATGCATTGGATCAGATGCTGTTTGGAACATATCCACATCTCATATTGCAATGACAGGGTGCAAGTTCCATATCTACTTCCAATTACAGCTTTCTGATAATGTAAACCCTGGGGGGCAACAGGTGATGACACAGATACTTGGGTCTCTGCAAAACATGAGGGAGATTCAGAGGGAGTTCTTGGGTCCTGAGTTCTGCCTGGCTCATCTCCACTTGATGCAGGCATTTGAGTAGTGACACAGTAGATAGGAAATCTCTGTGTATCTGTCTATCTTTCTGTGTTTCTGATTCTTTCTATGTGTCTCACTGTACTTCAAATAAATAAAAATTAATAATATATAATACATTTCACTGGGTATGCAAAAAATGAAATATTTCAGAAACAGAAAGGATAATTGGGGTATCATCTTATTCCTCAAACAAAATAAATAAGAAATAATAGGTCCTGGATTAATTAAATGACATGGAAAGCAACAGTTAATACCAAAGCAAGTATTCATTAGATGCTGAGCATTCTGACAGAAGCTCCTCTTTCTTCTCCAGACTTTCTTATTGCTTTAGGGGATGTAAATTATTAATCCACCATGCACATCTTGTTAATTATATTTATGCTCTCAAGTAATAATAACCACTTTGGTTTTTAATTTTACCAATTTTAAGTTGAGTTCTTTTCTTAAGAATTATCAGATTTGGAAAGCATTAGTTTTTCTATGTTTTGAACAATTTAATTCCAGTTTTCAAATCTTTTACTCTTTTATTTTTCAAAGATTTATTTATTTATTTGAAAGTAATAGTTACACAGAGAGAGGCTCTCATAATGCCTCTGCTCTCTGCGCGGATGAGCTAACACCTAGGAATAAGACTGGATCACCTGAACTCCGGGAGTGGGGGAGCTTTGTGATCTATGACTGTAGAAATTCTGTGATTGTACAATAGGGGATGGGGTGTAGTTGGGTCTCTCAGTAATGACAGAGGCTCAGAGATCTATGATCGCCTGGTACGGGTCATTACAAAGGGTCCCATTCTTACACTGAAGACCACACAGATCTTTTGTGTGGTTCATGTGCCTGTGTGGGTGGTGGTTGTAGTCATGTGGGCTAACCTCAGACATTTACCACTTTGGATAAGGTGAGATTAGGCTGCGATTACCTCAACAGATGTGATCATACCCCTCCCCTGCTGAAAACAAAGGGAATATATCACATCCAACATAAGTTTCACTCCATACTCTCACCCTGCCATTAAGCACTGATAAGAACTGCATGGCCATATCTAGTACATGCCTTCTGATATCCACTGACAGCACAGGCACTCCAATAAACCACAGAGGCATAATTCAAAGGTAAAACACATCTGAGGAAAAAACAACAAATATTTCCACAAATGCCTAAAATAAAGACAGAAATACAAAAATCAAGAACAAGGAAGACAACATGACTCTGCAAAAGGAGCACAGCTACACTTCACTATTAGAATGTGAAGATGAAGAGATTGATGAAATGCCTAAAAATAAATTCAAAAGAATTACCATAAGATCACTTAGAAACACAGAGAAACAAATTCATGAGAAATAAAATCCATACATGATGTGCATGAAACACATCATGCTCTGCTGTTTCATCATGATGTGGTGAAACAATTTTACTGAGACATTAGAAAAATAGAAGTCAAACTGAAATATCAGACATGAAGAATTGAATAGGTCAAATAGGAAACACAATTGAAAGCCTCAACAACAGAATTGGTGAGGAAGAAGAAATAATATCTTATTGAATAGACAAATCCTTGGAAATATCTCACATAGACAAAAAAAAAAAAACTTAGAAAAAACTGAAAATAGTGTTCAATATTTATAGGATACTATTAAATGACCAAACATTTGTATCTTGGGAGTTCCTGAAGGTGTGGGAAGAGAGAATGGATTAGATGTTCTGCTGAGTTAAATAATAGAAGAAAAATGTTGTTAATTTGGAGAAAGAAAGGGGTATCCAAGGACAGGAAGCATATAGAACTCCTGATAGACACGATCAGAAAACATAGTCACAATGACACACTAAAGTCAAACTTTCAATAGTAAAACATAAATAAAAAAAAAGTCTAAAATGGACACAGGAGAAATGCCAGAGTACCTTTAGAGGATCCCCAATTAAATTAATGGCTGACTTTTCATGAGAAACCCTACAGATTAGGTGAGAATGGAGAGACATAGTAGAAGTCCTAAAACAAACCAGCCATCAAGCAAACAAAAAACCCTGTCAACTCAGAATACTGTATTTATACATGAAGATGAAACAAAGACCTTTCATAAAAATCAGAAATTGAAACTATTTGTCACTATTTGTCTAGCCTTGCAAATGAATTTTAAGGATGTGTTACACACAGAAATGAGAGAGTTATAGTCATCATTATGAAAGAATGTGACAGCAGAAAATCACCTAGTAAAAGTATAAAGAAAGTCCAAAGTAAACAATAGAAATATTTATGGCAGAAAGACAGCACCATGACACTTGAATGCAAGTGGCCTAAATTCTCCAATTAAAATATATGGCCTGGATAATGGAAAAAAAAATCTATTTGCTTCCAACAGTAAACTCACCTCATCAACAAAAATATGCACAGATTGAAATGGAAAAAGATATTCAATGCTAACTGAAAGCACAACTGGCAGGTGTAGTCATCCTAATATCTGACAAAATAGACTTTAACATGAAAACTGTTAAAATCGACAAGGAAGGGCCTTATAAAATTATTAAGGGATCAATTCAACAGGGAGATATTACTTTCATAAATATATATGGACCCAATGCCAGAGTACCTGTCTATTTAAAACAATGTTAATATGTCTAAAAGGAGACATAGATTTCAATACAATAATAATGGTGGGGGTCAGCACTGTGGTGTAGTGAGTAAGGCCACCACCTGCAATGCTGGCATCTGATATGTGTGCCAATTCAAGTCCCAGCTGCTCTACATCCAAGACAGCTCTCTGCTATGGCCTGGGAAAGCAGCAGAAGATGGCTCAAATCATTGAGCCACTGCACCCATGTGGGAGACCTGGAAGAAGCTTCAGGCTCCTGGTTTCAGACTGACACTGCTCCAGTCATTGTGGCCATTTGAGGAGTGAACCAGCAGATGGAAGACATCTCTCTCTCTCTCTTCGTCTCTCTCTCTCTCTTTCTCTCTCTCTTTCTGCCTCTGCTTCTCTTTATCTCTGCCTTTCAAATAAATAAAGAAATGGAAAAATCTTCCATATTCATGTACTTGAAGAATTAATATCAAAATGTCTATACTTCCAAAAGAAATTTACAAATTCTACTTTATTGAAATCAAAATATCAGTTATATTCTTCTCAGCTGTTCTTGTTATATTAATTATTGGGAAAGTACAAAATTGCTGAAGTTAGATTGCATGTTAGAGGGTGACAGGAGTGAACTTTGGCATTGCATCTCATATCAGAGTACCTTAGCTTGAGTCCAGCTCTGTTCATTATTTCAGCTTCTTGCTAAAGCTTACCTTGGGAGTTAGAAGGGGATGGCTTTTAATTCACTGGGTCCCTACCACCCATATTAGAGATCTACATTGCGCCCTGGATTCCTGGCTTCAGCCAGGCCCATCCTTAGTTATTGCCAGTATTTGACAAGTAAACCAGTAAATGGGAGATCCCATATATCTCTGACTATCTGCTTGTCTTTCAACTAAAGTTAATTTAAAAATAGAATTATCCAAAATAGAGGGAAAAATTAAAACATTTCTTATATCTCCTTAAAAGCATGTGAAAAACACTGATTTGCTACTTCAGTTAGATATGAGAGAGAACTGACAAACCACACAGAAAGCACCTGGTAGGCAGCAATATTTATTCTAATCAATGCATATTCTTCCTATTGACAGGAATTGATGGTACTTTTTTGATTATATTTCCTATTAAGTATTTGCTTGAGACGTTAAA
This sequence comes from Oryctolagus cuniculus, assembly GCF_051225735.1. Classification (NCBI taxonomy): domain Eukaryota; kingdom Metazoa; phylum Chordata; class Mammalia; order Lagomorpha; family Leporidae; genus Oryctolagus; species Oryctolagus cuniculus. The sequence goes on along the minus strand of NC_142874.1, from coordinate 59,600,663 downwards.
GCACATAAGATTCCAATAAAAATGTTTCTCTGTATGCATAATGCAAACATGACTATTTTATTGATAGCCTTACATACAAATTTCACCTTCACATTGAGAAAGGGAACATGTGAGACATCTGAGAAAATTCTCAAAATTAATAACTAAAGGAAATAGCAATGTACTGATGGTTTTATTGAATTTATTTCACTTTTTTTAATTTCACTTTGTTTATACTCATTTTTCTTTCTTAAAGTGCGGGTAGTAAAGTATAGAATTTTTTAGAGGCTAGCATTGTGGCATAGTGTGTTAATCCACCGCATGCAGTGCCAGCATCCCATATGTATGCCAGTTGTAGTCTCAGGTGCCCCACTTCCAATCTAGCTCCCTTCTGATGTGCCTGAAAAAGCAGAGGAAGATGGTCCAAGTGCTTGTGCCCCTGTACACATGTGGGAGACATGGAAGAAGCTTCTGGCTCCTGGCTTTGACCTAACCCAGCCCTGGCTGTTATACCCATTTGGGGAGTGAACCAGCAGATGGAAGACCTCTCTCTCTCTGTCCCTCCCTCCCTCTATCTCTCTCTCTGTAGCTCTACTTCTCAAAGAAATAAAATAAATCTTTACAAAAATAACTATTTAAGTAATTATAAATGATAAAAATGAATTTTTTCTACATTCATACTAAATAATAATATTGTATGGATTTAAAAATTAGCAAAGTATTTTTTGTTATTTTTACCAACAGAGTTTTTGGTATTCAACAGAGCTTGATAAATTTTTGTTCATTCATAATTAGCTCAAAGGAAAACAAAGCAAAGAAAATGTTTAATCGATTCTAATGAATAATTAGATTGACTCTGCCAGTGGAATAAATTCCTTGAAGCTAGAAAATTGCATCATTGTTGTATATTGTTCAGCACATAGCCCAGAATTTAAAGCAAAATAGATGGTAAAAATAGATTTTAGGAACAACCAGGGCCATTAATTATTTAGGGAAATAAATGTTAATACAGAGTTTAATTGAAACCAGAAAATACCATAGGGAAATATATGGAATCTCTACTCCTATAAAGTTTGAAAACAATCTATCTTAAATAACGTTTCTGTTGGAAGAAGTTACTCCGATATTTTAGGTACCTGTCTCCATAATGAACATGCATGAAAACCCTATAGTCAATGTATGACCCCTTTTACAATAATAACCGTCCTCCCTAAAATTTTCTGAAGAAAAAGTACAGGCTTTCAGGAGAAAGGAAATTCTAAGAAAGTAAACGATTCTCTTCTGTAAATGAGATACTTTCCACCAACTTCCCAGACTACGCATTGAATATACATTTCCCAATCTTAAACTGCAGCAGCATGGAAATGAGGAAGAAAGTCTTGGTTGTGTGCACAGATGGGTGCAGATATCCGGGCCAGGCTGCCCAAGAGTGGCAGAGCCAAGAAGAAGCAGCTTTTCCATTTTACAGCACAGTTGGCAGACAAGCTGAGTAATTATCCGGCGAATGTAAAGTCACAGTCAAAATTGGCTGTTTTTCTTTATTTTGTTTATTGGTGTGTTCTTTGCCTAGACATCATTAAAAATGGATTTCAAGAATAGTAAAATAAATATGATGACTACTCAAGTATATAAATTTAAAAAGGAAAACAAATCTCATCCTATTTTGCCAATATGTTTTTAATTTTTTGTTGTTCTTTTGGGTCTTCAATTCTCCTTCATTTAGTAACACAGTTTATCAGAAGTTAGGTTTGACTGATTTAATTTTATCTAGAAATGAAGTCTCCGTGTCACTCTAACTTTCAAATACATTTTTAAAGAAAGATATATTGCTCATCCTTAGGCTCACTTTGGTTAGGTTTTTCATTTTGAATTATTAAGAGATTTCAGTGATATATAATAATTTTACTTTCTATCTGACCTGAAGGTTATGGTTAGTACAATTCTGAGGTTTGATGTAGAACAACTTCCCCAAAACAAATTGAAGGAATTGATATAGTCTTGAAAACCATCTGCTAGCCTGATGGGATGAAAGTCAATCACGTAAAACAAGGCAGTGAAAGAAATAAGTTTATCACAATGAGCAGAGCTAGAAACTAAGCAGCTATTGCTTACTTCACAGACCCACTGAAGGGTTAGAGGTGTAGGTTATTATAGCTTGGAGTTAGACTGAGGCTTGCATGATCAGCCATGTCCATGTTCCTGATTTATTCATGGTGCTCAAAACCTTCCATGATTGCTAAGTACTACCATGTTCCTTAGGATACAAAAGTGGATCTCAGCCAGTAAGCGGGCTATATACAAGTAGTAGCTACTTCTTGCTCTGGCCCTAGAATTCTCTGCACTACTAACTATCAAGACAGTAATTATTAGAGGAAAAATTAACCCCATGATTCTGGTGATTAGAATCCTGTAGAAACAACAACAGGAATCCCACAATTCAGTGAGTTAATTTTAATAAGTGCTTGGTTGGCAGTCATAATGGAAAGGTGGGGCACTTAAAGCTAAAAGTGAGAGGCTGGGATAGTGAGACCTGGTGGTATCTTGCATCTGCATTCAAGGCACTGTATGGAGAATCAGTTTCAGTAGAAATTTAGGAAAAATGCTTTTCTATCATTGAATAATGGGAGAAATTTCTCTGTTCTGGAATAGTGATTCCTGTGACTCCTTATGATTGAAATTTTACACACACACACATACAAAAACTAATATTGTATGCTAACCTTACAAATGACTGAACAGAGGAGCACCAAAATCAATTAATCAATTTTTAAAAAATATGAGTATATGATCTGCTGGAGAAAAAATGAAAGGTGCTACATATCTTTCTCAGAGGCATGTTTTTAGCTACAATTAATTCACATGCATGAGGATAAATAAAGAGTAAATTTTATGTTTAACTACATATGTTATAAAGTGGGCTGTTAGGGTGAATTTTTGGGTAAACTTCCTCTAGAATGCCTGACAAATCAAGCATAATTTATCATGAACAAACAGAGATACAAAAATCTAAAAAGGTGAAATAGAGAATGAGAATGTAGAACTCTAGAATTTCTTTTAAGAAATTTTTTATGCAGCTAAACATTTTCCTGTTGCTTTAATTCTCCAAAAAACTTAATTTTTAAATAAAAGTCTAGTTCATAAGCCGTTGTAAAGAGTAATGAGCAGAACCCACACAATATAATTTGCAGTTGTAACAAAGGAGGTATGGATATTTGGTATGGAAAATAAAATTTAATTTTCAAAGTATGTTCTTATAAATAGCACAGCAGTTTATGAAAACCATGTGTAGAGTTACTGTAAAAGCTCTAAGGGTTTTTAGATGTTTAGACAATTCTTGAAATGAGATATAATGGAGAGTCATGCTCTCAATGTGCTAAGCAGTAAAACTTGACTTAGATTATTGAAAAGTCTATATTCTTTGATCATTCCAAGACTCTGAATAAAAAGCAATTTGACTTGGTCAAAACTGAAATAAGAAATACCATACTATTTGTAAAATCTTCCAAAAACCTTAAAGTTAAACACACAAACAAATATGGCAAATACATATTAAAAATTGTTTCTGGTTTATTTGATATAGTTTCATTTTTGGTTTATTAAGATACTTGTTTTAATTACGTTAACCCTTGTATTATTCATCTTCATTTGAATATGTATGTATAAATTGACTCAAATACTGTAATTAAATTAAGTAACAGAGGAAGACACAAAAGCAATTTGAAACTTAAAAGATATAAAATAAGATTAAAAGTAAAAGTTTAGATTCTGTAAACTAATTATTTAGCTGTAATTAGGCATGATATCAGTAGACCATTAAATCCTATAAAGGCTTAAAGAAGAAAAAAAGAGTACTAAATGTAGCACACTATTTTGTTTTTTGAAAAAGATGCATTTTATTTATCTGAAAGACAGAGTAACAGAAACAGAGAAAAGACATAGAGACAGAGACAGCTAGACACACACACACACACACATATACACAGAGAAATAGAGGAGAGAGAGAGAGAGAAAGAGAGAGAGATCTTGTATTCATTGGTTCATTTCCCATGTGGTCACAATGGCCATGGCTGGGCCAGACAGAAGCCAAAAGCTAGGATCTTCTTCCAGGTCTCCCACATAAGTGCAGGAACCCTAGCACTTGGGCCATCTTCCACTGATTTCCCAGGCTCATCAGCAGGGAGCTGGATTGGAAGTGGAGAAGCTGGTACTAGAACTGGTGTCCATATATGATGTTGGCATTGCAGGATGCAGCTTTACACGTTGAGAAAATGCCAGCCCCTCTTGAAAGATTTTTCTAAAGAGAGAAGCAAAGTCTGTGGGGAGCAACTCGGACTAGACTAAGTTAACTGGAATTAAGACTTATTCTATGTATCTGCTCTCCCACAATATGGCGCTGAGAAGGGAGAAACAGCTTCTACGCAGCTGCCTCTTGCCAACTTGAGTGATGACCTCCAGGAGCTGATCCTGCTCCTGATTGGAGGAGAGCAGCGTACTCGGCGTGTGGGCAGCCGAGTTGGAATTGGTAGAAGAGGACTATAAAGGAGGAGAGAGACAACATGCACCAGGAACATCTAACGGGATCATCTATCTGAAGGAACACCTGTGCAGCCCCCGAGAGAGCCGGCCAGCGGTGTGCCGCTCCCCTGCGGAAGTGGGGAATGTGGCAGGGGGAACCGCCCTTCCACAGAGGTGGAAGGGTCGGCAGCCAACCCGGGAAGAACCAGTAGCAAACCCGGGGAGGGCCGAGCAGACAAAAGAACAGCGCAGGGTCCTGTGTCATTCCTCCACGAAGAGGGGGAGCGACATAATGGTGCCGTGACTCGGATATGAAGCCTAGGCAGGGTTTAGTGTCGTTCCTCCATGAAGAGAGGGAGCGACAAAGTCGATTGTTTTTATCCTTTCATTTTTGTTACTATTCATTCAAGTGTGGAAAGATTAATACATAGGAACATACTTTGTAAATAGAAATAGAAGATGTTTAGCTTGATGCAAAAACTTAAAACCATACAAAAGCTTTCATAATTTGCATTTTCCATGATCTTTTCAAATCACCCTGTATTTTCTTCAAAGAGTGGTCATCAACAAGTCACCCCAAATGATGTACCTTGACACATTTTTCTTTTTTAAATATTTATTTGAAAGGCAGAGTTACAGAGAGACAGAGGCAGAGAGAGGTCTCCCATCCTCTGGTTCACTCCCTAAGTGGCCGCAGCAGCCGGAGTTGGGCCAACCCGAAGCCAGGAGCCACGCGCTTCTTCCAGGTCTCCTATGAGGTTCAGGGGTCCAAGGACTTGGGCCATCTTCTACTGCTTCCCCAGGCCATAGCAGAGAGCTGGGTGAGAAGTGGAGTAGTCTAGACTCGAAAAGGCACCCATATGGGATGATAGCAGTGCAGGCTGCAGCTTTACCTGTTACACCACAGCGCCAGCCCCAGTTGACACATATCTTTAAAAACACAGGAGAAAGCATTTGGTGTAGCAGTTAAGGTGCTTCAGGGGATGCTCACATCTCACACTGGAGTGATTGAGTTTAAGTCCATGACGTACTCCAAGTTCCAGCTTTCTGATAATGCAAATCTAGAGAGCCAGTAGTTTATGGCCAAATACTTGAGTGCATACTACCCATGTGGGAGACACAGACTAGGTTGCAAGCTCCCCATTTGGCCTAGCCCAGCCTTCACAGCTGCAGCCTTTTGAGAGTTAACCAGGGAGTGAAAAATCTCTTATGCATTTCCAAATTTCTTTTTACCAAAGCAATCTTATCTTTTACTACTTGTTTAATTCTGAACGTTTTGTAGTGCTTTTATATGTACATATAAATATATGACTTTGTCATATCATATAATTTATTGACAATAATGTGAATCACTTGATAAAGTATACCTTGTTAAATAAATAATACCAATAATCACCAAAATTAAATGGAATTCATCAAAGGGATATAAGAATTAACATATTTAAATCAATAAATGTGATTAACTACATCAACAGAGGAAAAACCAAAAGTCATACAATCACCTTAATAGAGAAAAGTAGTTGATAAAAATTGAGATCATTTCATGATAAAGATCATCAACAATTTAGGTATAAAACAAATGTATCTTAACATATTAAGACCATATATAACAAGCTGAAACTGGCATCATACTTATACAGAAAAGTTGATAAGTGAGATTTCAACAAGGATGTCCACTTTCACCAAATTTTATTTAGCAAAATGCCGAGGAATAAAATGAGAACAAATGAAGTATATACAATTAGGAAGGAGAATTAAAATTATTACTGTTAACAAGTGTCATGATCTTACACATAAAGATCCCAGAGAATTCAGGAAAACCATGAGAACTAATACATGACTTCAGGAAAATTGAGTGTCCATATATAAAAAATCATTAGCACTTCTATCCACCAACAACAAATTAAATAAAAGAAAAATCAAGAAAGCAATAACACTTATAATAGTTACAAAGAAAAAGCATACAGAGGAACAAATGAAATGAAAACATGAAATATATCTACAATAAAAATATTTCAAAAGTTAATGAGGTTCAACAGAACACAAAAAACTAGGAAAGATACACTATGTTCATGCATTGATAGAATCAACAATGTTAAAATGTCCATACTATCCAATAGCAGTTTACAAATTCAATGCAATCTCTATGAAAACATCAATATTCTTTACAAAGTTACAAAAACATATATTAAAATTTGCATAAAATCACAAAAGATCCAAAGTAGCCAAAGCAACCTTGAGAAAAAGAACAAAGAGTAGACATTACACTGTCGGAGACCACGCAACATGTGGCCTCTTAGTGGAAAACTACTGAAGTAGAGCTAAGCAGCCCAGGCCGGAAAGTACTGATAACGCCACCCTGTGTCTTAAGACTTTATGACCATTCCCCCACCTGCACATGCATTGCAGCTGCAAGATAACCTTGTGACCTTCCTCTGTTTGCACAAGCATTGCAGCTGCAAGGTAAACTCCCCTCCTTCCCCTGCACGACATCCTGCCCTCCTAGATTCCCCCTTCTCCCCCCACCCGACATCCTGCCTTCACGTTATATAAGTGTGTGGTTAAAAAAATAAAATCGCAGCTTGATCAGGACTTGTCTTGCTGCTATCTTTGTGTCTCCTGTCCCTTTCATTTCTCCTTCTAGGTGCTCGGCCCTAGTTGCTGTCCCGCGGGACGGGACATTACACTATGGAATCTCTTAAATGTCCATTAACTAATGAATGCATAAAGAAAATTTGGTATATATGAAGAATGGAATACTATTTACCTATGAAATAAATGAAGTCCTGTAATTTGCAACAGTGTGGATGGAACTAGAGGACATTATATTAAGTGAACTATGCCTGGCACAGAAAGGCAAAATCTGCATGATCTTACATGTGGAATAGAAAAAGCTAATTTCACAGAAGTAGACAGTAGAACAGTGAAGGCTAGAGGGTAGAGTGTGTGGCGATAGGAAAACATTCATCAGTGTGTGCTGTTTTAGCTAACAGGAGAAATAAGTTTTGATACTCTATTTTGTTGTGGTGACTATAGATAGAGTACTGATTATTTTTCATTTAATTTTTACTACTTATTTATTTATCTATTTGAAAGGCAGAGAAACAGAGAGAGAGAGAGAGAGAGAGAGAGAGAGAGAGACAGGGAGAGGAAGAGGGAGAGGGAGAAGGACAGGGAGAGGGACGGGGGGGAGAGAAGGGGAAAGAGAGAGACAAACGAGAGAGAGAGAGAGAGAGAGAGAGAGAGAGAGAGAGAGATCTCCAATCCACTGGTTCACTCCCCAATGGCCGAGACTGGGCCAGGCTGAAGCCAGAAGCCTGGAACTCCATTTGGTGTCTCATGTGAGTGGCAGGGGCCAAAGCACTTGGGCTGTATTCTGCTGCTTTCTCAGGCATATTAGCAGGAAGATAGATTGGAAATGGAGTAGCTGGTACTTGAACCAGTGTTCATATGGAATGCTGGCATCACAGGTGGTAGCATAAACCACTATGCCTCAGTGTCATCCCCTCTATAACTTTTTTTAAAGGTAGGATAAAAGTTTTTTAATGCAGTCTTCAGAAAGAAATGATAAATGTTGGAGAATATTTATATTATGAACATTTATATTTTTACAGTGATATTTAAGATTATGCAATGTAAACCTGTAGGAAACATGCATGGTATCCCATAAATAAATAGAATTTTTATGTGTCAATTTGAAAAAAAAAAACAACAAAGTAAAGAAGTTGTGGATTTGGTCAGGTGGGAGCAGAAATTTTCCACTGGTATTTTTTTTTTTTTTTACTTTCTTGTGATTCTTAACCAATAATAAGAAGAAAGGGGCCATGCCATCATTCTGATTTATATGATGTATTTTTACAAGTTTGGTTGGGTTCACCTTTCCTAAGATTTGCGAAGAAGCAAGATCTGAGTCTCTTTGGCCTGACTTTCTATCTCTGTTGATACTTTGATTGCACAGAACCTTACAAGTCTTCATATAGAGAAAGTTAACTTAAAGCCATTTATTTTTTTCAAAACATTTATTTATTTTTTTCATAGGCACAGAAATGGAGAGAGTGATATGAGAGAGAAAGAAAGAGAAAGAGAGACAGAAAGAGAGAGAGAGAAGAGATATAGAACACTCACCTGCAGTGTTCATTCCCTCAAGGCCTGCTACAGCTGGGTCTCTAAACACAGGGCCTGGAAACTTATAGACACAGATGACAGGAACCCAATCACATTGTCTTCTCTGGGTGCACATTAACTCGGGGCTAGAATCAAGACCCAGAGGTGGATATCGAAACTAGATATTCTGATGTGGAATGTTATGTATTTCTCACTTTTTCCTGCTCATTGACAATATATATTATCATAGGTCTGTCTGATACATAAGAAAGCAAATTGATATAATATTTGTGTAAAATGTAACGCTGCATAATCTTGACTATAGACGTACATACATATAATTCTAATGTAATTTATTTATACATATTTTCATGACTAGAATTCATTTAACATGGAAGATATTTTGTGATTTTCATGTTTATGCAAAATCAAATAATTTAAAGCAAATAATTTCCCACAGTAAGTTGTACCAGTCAGCATGTTCATGAATGGCAGTTCACTTATGTAGCTACTGATATAGGCTTATGTATCTTAATTTTATTCCAGATCCTTTTCCCAACAGAGATAAAAATCCAGAGTGGAGGCATAATATAGTGCATGAGTGAGAATAAGATTCATTTAAAAGTATGAGTGTGGGCAACCATGCCCTGAGAGATACCCATCATGAGTGTGCCAGTGAGTTGCCTAAAAGGACACAGAGAAAGAAAGCCTAGTTTTGTCCCCAAACATGAAGATATGCAAAGAAGGATCTCTCTCCTATAATCAGTTTCTTTTATGACATTGAGAATGGTGCTTAATTAAATAAACATATGAGGTAGGGACTTAACATGGGTGAAGTTTTCTGGGATATTTATGGTGCTTCTACTAGGAATTTAACTTCCATGTGGTCATTCTGTTGCCATCTACTCTCTGGCCCAGGATGAGACACAGGTGCATCCTAGGAATGCGAGCATATTAGATTGACAGGTGGAGAAATACATTACAATGCCAGACTGGCAAAAATTCCAGCTTAACTATCTAACTTCCTGCCTAGCTTCCCCCATATCACTACCACTAATTGAAATCCTCTAGTGAGATTTCCACCGATTTAGTAAAATAATCTGCTACCAGTGTGAACAGAAGTGCATTGATTACATACTAACAATGATGACTGTAGCACAAAGGAAATGGAAGTATGGATATCAGCATGTGTGGTGGACAGAGCATAAAGCTGAAGTTCATCTCAGTGTGTTAGACTCAGTCTGCTGCCATTACAATTAATCAGTCACCATACCTTGGGCAAGTACCTTCACTAACTAGAATAAAACATGTAAAAATAGTAATCCTTGTAACTGGGATAGAAATTGATGAATATGAGAGTAGTAATAGAATACAAGAAAATGGATTTACTACATTGTCTACCATAAAACTAACAATAGATCATTGTTTTTAAATTGAGGTAACAAATACAAAAAGTATTGGTTAAAGTACTTTCTGACTCAGTTATCCATAAACTTGTCACTATATTTTCTTAGAGTACTTTTTTTTTTGACAGGCAGAGTGGACAGCGAGAGAGAGAGAGAGACAGAGAGAAAGGTCTTCCTTTGCCATTGGTTCACCCTCCAATGGCTGCCACGGCTGGCACACTGCTGCCACGGCACCCTGCTGATCCGATGGCAGAAGTCAGGTACTTATCCTGGTCTCCCATGGGGTGCAGGGCTCAAGGACTTGGGCCATCCTCCATTGCACTCCCTGGCCACAGCAGAGAGCTGGCCTGGAAGAGGGGCAACCGGGACAGAATCCGGTGCCCCGACCGGGACTAGAACCCTGTGTGCTGGCGCTGCAAGGTAGAGGATTAGCCTAGTGAGCCGCGGCGCCGGCCGTCATTATATTTTCAAAAGAGCAAATTTTGTTGTACTAAGAGAATTTAATATACCATATTTTTAAAATTATTTGATAATGTTGAAACAGTTGTGTTTGGAGTAAGTCTGTGACACATTTAAATAAAATATTAACTCAATATATTATATACTTCTCACATAAATTTACACAGAGCTTATTAAATTGTGATGTTTATATAAAGGCAATAATTTTAATTAGAGTTTTATAACTCTTTTAACAAAACACATTCACACACATACATACACACACACACACACACACACGCAAACACCTTGCACACTGAACCAGTCTCATTTCCCCCTAATGAAACAAAATACAATAATGTGGGTTTTTTTTTTTTGCTTTATTGTCAAGAAAGAGCTTCTATGGATTTTTAATATAACTGCCAGTTGATGCTTTCTTATAATTTCTTAGATTTAACTACTGACAGTAGACAATTTTAAGCCATTTTAACAAATAAACATGTACACAGTCAGAAAAACATAATATTTTCTTTCATTCTATGCTTCTCATATTATTGGCTTCTCATTTCTAAAGAAATTAAAAGTAATTGAAGTTCTTCTGATCATTTTACAAAGATCTAATATGTCCATAACCAGGCAAGATCCCAGCAGTAGCTTGAAATGAAGATGTGGGGACTTTAAAGACATTTCAGAGGTGTAAATTAGCTTTGCTTTTCAGTTAGCAACCGACAGATGGTAATATTTTGAGAAGATAAAATAGCAATGGATTAGCTGCTTGACTATACTTCAAACTTTCTGTATGCTGTATTTCCAGACACCAGTACTTAAATCCTCAAATCCTGAGTGCGCTCTGAAGAAACATACACAAATACTCTTGATGTTTTTTCTGTATGACCTGAAACTTCCTCAGAATCTCTGGGAATCTCAGATAGCTGAAAGATGAGCACTCAGTTCAGACTTATTTTAAGGTAGGAGCCAGGATAGGTCAGCAGGAAAGGTTACCAGAGTTGTGCTGTTTTACTTTCTTGAGGAAAATAAATAAATACATACAGCATTTCAGCAAGGCAGTAAATCTTCAGTTTTCCAAAGTCCTCTGGACACCTTAGTGTTTAATACCTGACATTCCAAGGAAAAGTGCTCAGCAATAGAATTTGCTCAATAAATGTCGCTGAAGAAATAATTGTTACTTCTGCTCCTACTACATTTGTGTTCATGCCTCATGAAGTTTATTATTTTTTTAATTAGGCAACTCCTTAATCAAGTCAGCTGTTTAACAAAAATGTCCAGATTTCAACACTTTACATAAGTGATGTTAGACAAATCATAAATTATGTATTTAAACTTGAGGAAAGAACTCTATGTGATTTCTTGTTTCTGTCCCTGTTACTCAAACCCATCGAGACTCTCCTAATTTAATTTTGTAGTATTCTCTCACTTTTCCTTTCAAATGTAATTCAAATTAATTTAAAAATATTAATACAACTTTTTATTTGGATGGATCACAATATTGGCTCATGTCCTTATCATGCTCATACCTTTTATAATGGGTTCTCATGGAAGTGGTGCATTTCCTTTCATAAACTAACTTATTTACTGCCCTACTTTCAAGTCATTATTTAATATAGTTACTCCAAGAGACTTTTAGATTATTCTAGTCTATCAGCAACCTGTTGACAGTTGGAGCTTCCAGCTCACAAAGCTCTCAGTAAATGTTTTGCACTACCATGTATATTTCATGTCTTTTATTTTGTTTCTTTATCAATGGTTCATTAAACGGAGAATAAACCGGAAGACTAGTCCGTCATTGGTAGCTGAGACTACTCATAAGGTGACATTTTGTGGATATTGAATTATTTAATGTGAATGGGGTAATCATATAATTTTAGAAATATTTAGAAAAATGTGTAAGAACATGTAAATTATGTTCAAATATTCTCTTCTTTAGATCCTCCAACTTTTATTTTCTCTCAGAACATTCAAAAGATACAAAACACAAATGTAGTTATAGATGTGGGGGGGAATCACAGTTACTATGAAGGTGATTATGAAATTGATTACCTTTATATAATGAACAGTGTATTTTTAAAAAGCAATTGGACATAAAAATTATGAATGACTTGAGACATGTAATAGGAAGTGTGATAAGATTTAGTTTTATTTCTGAGAATATATGACACCTCTATTTAATTAAATGTATTTTGATAGAATTATACTTTTAGTATTCCGCATGGCATATTAAGGTGCAATATTTCTTTGTTTTGATAATTTTCATTAGGTCCTATTTTATTTCTCAAATGTTAATTTTAATTAGAAATTAAAAAATCTTTTGAGATATTTCTATAGTCAAAAGCGTTTTATGCTTTGGTGGAACTGACTAACATTCCTTAGGCAAAAAGAAATGCATAAAACTATCTTTTCATTTCATTATTATTACATTACAGCTTATTACTATTTTAACATTTTATTCAAACTCAAAACAAATTACAGTGGAAATTAGCTTACTATTTATTTGTTCCTGGTAGTAAAGACATGCATCAGAACATTTACTGAACTTTCCTGGTCATTAGATTACTCTTTCATTACATTGTAAATTATCCAAATTGTCTAGACTTTATTTCAGTTACTGGAAGAAAATGACAACAAAACTAGAGATGTATTTTTAGAAAGTTATCCATGTCTGGTACTCTTGCAGGAATATTTAAGAATTAACAGTACAAAAGTCAAAACTGATTGATATGACTAAGATCTTCACTGTGGCTGGATTACCATCTCAAGAACTTGATGCATTCTATCCTCACTTATGAATATTCATAATTCAGATTAAAAAGTCACTATATCCATTTAGTGATTCTGGCTGTATGTCATTCTCAAGTGAGGTTTATATTGGCTGAGGAACTCAATCAAGCTTTCACCTAGAATTTTTACAGGGATATTTCTGAGCTTTTCATTTCTGCCTCTTCTAAACTGATAAACAGTTTCTTTGAGCATTTATAATCACTGTTTTACATTCTTATTTATATATATATATTCCATCTGACTTGAAAAGTACAGGAAGAGAGAGACTTTGCAACTGCTGGTTCAATCCACTGCAGCCCTAAAGAAACAGGCCAGGCTGAAGTCAAGCCACAGGTGCTCTACCTTGGTAACCCACTGGGTACCAAGTACTTGAATCATCATCTGCTACCTCCTAGGGTGCACAGTGGCAAGAAGCTGGATGGGAAGTAGAGCTGATACTCAAACTCAGGTGTTTGTATATGGGATATTATGGACATCCTATTTAATAAATTAACTGCTAAGCCAAAAGCCATCCTCTCATAGCCACCATTTTTTTTTAAGAATTGTTTATTTATTTGAAAGGAGAGATACAAAGAGAAAGAGAGAGAGAGAGAAACATAAAAATCCTCTATCAGCTGGTTCACTCCCCAAATGGCTGCATAGCCAGAGTTGAGCCAGGATGAAGCCAACAACCAGGAGTATCTTCCTGGTCTCCCACTCGAGTGCAGGAGCCCATGCACTTGGGACGTCTTCCACTGCTTTCCCAGGAGCATTAACAGGGAGTTGGATGGCAGTGGAGCATCTGGCACTTGAACTAACACCCATATGGGATGCTTTACCTGCTACGCCAGAATGTAGCCCCACAACCAACACTTTAAACAGCTTTGTTACATACTATTATATTGTCAATGTGATTGTTGCAAGATTATTTTGGATTTAAATTTATATAAAGCATTGGCAATCTATTTTGTTATTAAATATGAGTTGGCCTGATGGGGCAGGGAAAGAGTGGAATTATACACTAACCTGAAATAAATATATAAACACACACATATACATAGACACGCACATTCATACATAATTGTGTAATTCTTTGGAAGTATATATGTGATTTTGTGTATATGTTAATAACTATATATATATATATATATAGTTATATATAATTTTACAGACTATATGGACCTGGCAGATCAGCAGTCAGAAAAAAAATATTGTTCTGTTTTGCCCAGATTGCTGGATCCCCAAACGCCACCAGAGACTTGAACACACCGAAATGCAAGAGCAAGGTTTATTTCGGAAGTACAAGCTGCAGCAGGGAACCCGTCTACTCAACCAGGCAGCGGAGGGCACAGGAAGGCCCGAGCTGTGCTTGGGAGCCTCTTTTAAAGCCAGGTTACATCATTGAGGGGTGTGGAGTAACAGTGGATTGGCTGGGGTCACCTCTGGTACTTCCTGATGGAACAAGGTTGTTCCTAATTTCCTTATGTGGTGAATGCTAGCAAGCTGTTCCATTGTAACTTTCGGTTTCCCCAGAGTGAGGCTGCTTTTAAGGGAAGTCAGGCCTGCCTCTCTGAATGGGGGCACTTTTTCTAAACATAGTTACTCAGGCCATTCAATTCTTGCCTTGATGCAGTGTTTACATTCCAAAAGGTATCCAACTGAGGACTTGAAAACAGAGACAAAAGAGAATAGATTAAGACTATTTTGCAAATTGATTGTCTATTTTCCTTCTTCAACTGTTTTGAAGTTCTTGTTTTTTTTTTTGTTTGTTTGTTTTGTTTGTTTGTTTTTGACAGGCAGAGTGGATAGTGAGAGAGAGAGACAGACAGAAAGGTCTTCCTTTGCCATTGGTTCACCCTCCAATGGCCACTAGGGCAGGCGCACTGCTGCCAGCACACCACGCTGATCTGAAGGCAGAAGCCAGGTACTTATCCTGGACTCCCATGGGGTGCAAGGCCCAAGCACTTGGGCCATCCTCCACTGCACTCCCGGGCCATAGCAGAGAGCTGGCCTGGAAGAGGGGCAACCAGGACAGAATCTGGCGCCCCGACCAGGACTAGAACCTGGTGTGCTGGCGCCGCTAGGTGGAGGATTAGTCTATTGAGCCGCGGCGCCGGCCCTTTGAAGTTCTTTATTACCTTTTTCTTTTTTGAAATTTTAAGTCCAAACTGTAAAGAAGACAAGAGTACCCAGATATTTGCAAACTACTGCATATGAAAAACAGTGGAAATATAATCATTGCAAAAGATTGTTGCTGCTTTTTATATATACAATATTGAGTTTTCAAAGCTGTACTCGTAGGGAATTTATATGATCCGAAAATTGAAAGTGTAGTACTGAAAGTAAGACAATCATAGATACATGTAAATTTTAAAAAGGAAGATTATTTAGAGTATCATTTTGATTAATTGTGCATGCAATGATGTGGGACTGAATGACGCTGCTGATAAAAATGAAGAATTGTGCTAATTTATTACATGTATCTGAACTGATAATTCAAAAGACAGCATAGATATGTAGAACAATATTACGTTTAGCAAATTGCTGAAATAAGCTATTATTTTTGGATAGTCATTGTCAATGTTTTAAAGTGCAGAGAATGAGAAAGTAGTTGTGTTCTTAAAGTTGTATGGATGTGGTAAGAAGATCATAGCTTTGTTCATGCTATACTTCACTCAGTAATTAATATTAAGTGAAAATCTTTTGATGACTGTGTAGGATAAAAGCAACACTGGCACTGAAATTGCCAACTCCTAAAGTTCAAAACTTGCCAATCACTTCTTTTCATTCCTTGCTCTGGGTTTGCTAACATTACTCTCTTCTCCCCGTTATCATTGAGATAATATCACAAGAGCCATTAATTTAATATTGTTTCCAAATGTGTATTATCTTCATCTCAGCTCTAAGAGTGTTGTAAGTCAAAAGACCAAGTTCTAATTTGAGTTCAGGGCCAGGAAATTTTCTTTCATATTTAATACTTTCCAAATCTAGACTCATACAGAATACCAAACATCAAAAGTGATCTGATGGTATTCTAAACCATAAAGTAAAAAAGGAAGATAGAGATTTTAGATTCCCTTACATTGTATATTTTAACCACCTGGCATCTCATGAACTAATTTTGGATTAATTAACTGACATTATGTCTTCTGTCTGTTGAATAATTTGAGCATGTTGTCATATCTAGACTACCCATAGTTAACTTTTACACTGAAGTAACCTTTATTAGTTTGTGCCACAGTAAAAAGAAAAGCCTTCGATCAGATCCTTTGATCAGATCTAAAATAATTTCCTTCCTTTTCTGCCTATAGTTCTAGCGTTATGCAATTGTGTGTTTCTCCAAAAATGGAAGATATGACAGAACTTAGGAATGTTATTAGAATTTGAGCTTGAATTTGCTGATTCTCAGCTTGCTAGTCTAGAACTTGAGGATGACAATTCCGGTTAAAAATTCACTTAAGTATTAACAAGAGGTAAAGTACGTAAAAGCAATTTACAAAATGTGAGTCACTAAAAGGTCCATGAGAGTCTCGCAGGCATGGAAAGCCATGACATGGGGGCAAAAAACAATCTAAATGAAGGATCCTGGTGAACAACACCCCAGCAGAAGGAACAGGCCATCAAGGAGAGAGGCGCCTTTCTCTGAAGGGAGGAAGGAACCTCCACTGTGATATGGCCTTGACTAAACAAGTTCAGAGTTGCTGAACTCAAGGGGCTTCCATAGCCTAGACAGCTCATAGCAAGAGTCTCGGGTGAATTGTTGACATCATAAATAAGAGTGCCAATTGTTAAATCAACAACGGGAGTCACTGGGTTCATGCTCCCCACGCAGGATCTCTATCCTTAATATGTTTAACTATGAAACTCAAAAACAACACTACTAGTCGAACAATACCCTATACCTGGTTCGGTTGTGTGAGTGCAACCTGTTGAAATCCCTGCTTAGTATATACTAAGTTGATCTTCAGTATATGAAGGTAATTGAAAATGAAACGTGATGAAGGGTGGAATGGGAGAGGGAGTGGGTGAAGGGAGGGCCACGGGAGGGAGGGAGGGAGGGGGGAAGCCACAACAATACAAAAGATGCATTTTACATTCTTCTTAAAACTATTGGTTGAACTCTGTAATTAATACACAATTACTCTTAGGTGTTTAATTAATGCTATAACTAGTACTCAAATAGTATTTTATACTTTGTGTTTCTGTGTGGGAGCAAAATGTGGAAATCTTTACTTAACATATGCTAAATTGATCTTCTGTATATAAAGAGAATTGTAAATTAATCGTGATGTGAAGGGGAAGGGGAGAGGGAGTGGGAGAGGGGAGCGTTGTGGGTGGGAGGGAAGTTACGGGGGGGAGGAAGCTATTGTAATCCATAAGCTGTACTTTGAAAATTTATGCTCATTAAATAAAAAAAAGAAAAAAAAAGAAAAAAAAAACAAAATGTGAGTCACTATCAAAATGTGAGAATAATATTTATAAGCAATAAGGATAATTTTCCATGATTTGAAATATAATAATTCTCTTGAAGAAAAATACATCTGAAATGAACATGAAATATATCTTTATTTTCTGACAGACTACTTCAGTCATATTTTACTCATATCTACATAGCATTTTTAACAAAGCAGCCAATTTTATACTTTATTACAAAATAAAATGCTGTTTTCTTTTTATTCCCTATAAAAATCATTCCCCCAAAGGGTTCCTTAACAAACTCTAGTGGTTAGTGTCTGTGATGAAGCTCCAACAATTGCTCACTAAAATGTTAGTTTTTCCTCAAGGAATTATTGTTTATAATTATTATGGCATGTCTATTAAGAACTAAGGCACAGATTCTGTTGCCATTGGGATTATAGTCCATTTGTGGAGATATAAAGACAAGTGGTCATTTATGTTACAAATTAAATTGATTTAAATGTTTAATAATGGTAAACACTAACAGTGATAAAAGCAAAGAGAAATTTTCCAACTCCAAGAAAGAAAATAGACCTTTTGTGGAAGACAGGTAAATTAGGTTTTGAAAGATACATAGAAAATCAATCATAAAGAAAGTAGAAATAGAAAGAAGTGTAGGCATGTTAAGTTCAAATTTTCCTTTTTTTTTTTTTTTAAGATTTATCTATTTCTTTGAAAGGCAGATTTAGAGAGAGGCAGAACAGAGAGAGAGAGAGAGAGAGAGAGAGAGGTCGTCCATCCGCTAGTTCACTCCCCAAATGGCCACAATGGCTGGAGCTGCACCAATTTGAAGCCAGGAGCCAGGAGGTTCTTCGGGGTCTCCCACGTGGGTACAGGGGCCCAAGGACCTGGGCCATCTTCTACTGCTTTCCCAGGTCATAGCAGAGAGCTGGAATGGAAATGGAGCAGCGGAACCCAAAACAGCGCCCATATGGGATTCCGGCAGAGCAGCTGACAGCTTTACCTGCTACGCCACAGCGCCTGCCCCAAGTTCACATTTTCAACAAATATATATTGATTGGGGCTGCTATGTGGCATACCAGGTAAAGCCACGGCCTGCAGAGCCGGCATCCCATATGGACTCTGGTTCAAGTCCTGGCTGCTCCACTTCCAATCTAGCTCTCTGCTATGGCCTTTGAAAGCAGTAGAAGTAGAAGATAGCTCAGGTCCTTGGGCCCCTGAACCTGCATAGGAGACCTGGATGAAGCTCCTGGCTCCTGGCACCTGGCTTTGGATCGGCACATCTCCGGCCATCGTGGTCAACTGGGGAGGGAACCAATGGATGGAGAACCTCTCTCTGTGCCTCTTCTACTCTCTCTTGTGTAACTCTGACTTTCAAATAAATAAATAAATCTTTAAAAAATACATATTGATTGTAACCTAAAGAAAAGACTTTTAATGTACTCACCATATATGAACGACCACAGTTTAAGGTAATGGATGTAACAACCATCCTTATTTGAACATTATACCATGTATAGATGGACTGAAACATTATACTGTACTCCATAAAACATACAATCATTTCAATAAAAATATAAAAATATTGAAAACAAAGAGAAGAATATCCATACAAGCTAACCATCAAGTATGAAGCTGTATTTTTTGACATGATAAAAATCTGTACACATAGCACTCTTTAAACATGTACTGAACAATTGTGGTAATTAAGGTTATAGAATGAAAAATGTTTTAAAAATGGCATCACAGATAAAACAAGTGAAAATTCAAAGCCTACTAAGAGGCAAAGGGATAGATGAGGTATGTGGTTGTTCTTTCACGGCTGGGGATCAGCAATAGTATCAGAAAAGCAATGTTGTATAATCATTTGATTCTGATAAATCTAGTAATAGAAACTTAAGAATATCACTTACACAGATAAATGTAAGGAAGTGATGACATTTAGTGTAGATTATTCTTTAAAAAATAAGGGTGGCTGGTTGCTACTTTCAATATCTTTTCTGTTTTCAGTATGGTGTTATCTCCCTTTGACTTTTAGTGTTTCCAGCCTTGAAAGAAGAATATTTAATGCATTTTCTATAAAAATTGAGCCCTGTTGTGCAGGATGTGACCAACTTGGGAAGCCTGGGTTGTGTATCTCCTGCAGATTAAAGACTTGTGAATTCACTGTATTCTAAGAGATGACCTCCATGCCCTTGGGATATTGAATAAACAAGAATTTCTGGCCAGGCTAATCCTCCGCCTAGCGGCGCCGGCACACCGGGTTCTAGTCCCAGTTGGGGCGCCGGATTCTGTCCCGGTTGCCTCTCTTCCAGGCCAGCTCTCTGCTGTGGCCAGGGAGTGCAGTGAAGGGTGGCCCAGGTGCTTGGGCCCTGCACCCCATGGGAGACCAGGAAAAGCACCTGGCTCCTGGCTCCTGCCATCGGATCAGCGCGGTGCGCCGGCCGCAGCGCGCTGGCCGCGGCGGCATTGGAGGGTGAACCAACGGCAAAGGAAGACCTTTCTCTCTGTCTCTCTCTCTCACTGTCCACTCTGCCTGTCAAAAAAATAAAATAAAAAAAATAAATAAATAAATAAAAAGAATTTCTGTTTATATGTGGGGTTTGGGTTCTACAAGATAGCTTCAACAACATGACTTAGGTAGCCTTGTTTGTCCATGTCCAGCATTCTTGCTAGCTGGAGAAGCTAGAGAATAAAAGGTTATCTGTGTCTCTGAACAACAGTAAGAACCCCACACTCAAGGCCTCAAGACAAGGTTTTCTGGCAGGACGTGCTCCAAGAGTATTGTCACATGTCTTTGCTGGGAAAAATATGCAATGTCTGCACAACTCATGGGGGGGACACTTAGGAGCTACTCCTGTACTCTGTCCTGTGTACCCATTCCCCCTGCTCTTTTACTCTGTGTGCTATTACAGTTATAAACATTAATCATGATGCACTGGATTTTCTGAGCTCTGTGAGTACTTCTAGCAAAATATCATACCCAATCATGGCCATGAGGACTCCCAAATCACATCCATAGAGGCCAAAGAAAGTATCTACAACAGTGGCACTCTGTTTTAAATCTATTTTTCATTTAATAATTTGAAAAAAGTAGCTAAAATGTGATTATTCACCAAAGTTTTAAATTAATAGAGATTTTTTAAAAGCTTTTTTTTTTAATCCTAGATGCCATTGTAAAGAGAAGTATTTAGAAAGAATTATGTATGGCATGTATATTTACAGAACATTACTCATGGAGGGGCCTGCGGCAGGTTAAGCCACCACCTGTGATGCTGGCATCCTATATTGGTACCAACTCAAAAGCTGGCTTCTCTACCTCTGATCCAGGTCCCTGATAGCTTGCCTGGGGAAACATTAAAAGATGGCCCAAGTATTTGGTCTTCTCCTGAAACCCATGTGGGAGACCAGGGGGAGCTCCTGGCCTCTGGCTTTGGTTTGGCTCAGCCCTGGTTGTTGTGGTTTTTTGGGGGCTGAACAAGCAAATGGAAGTTTGCTCTCCCTCTCTCTCTCTCTCTCTCTCACTGTATCTGCTTCTCTCTCTGTAACATTGCCTTTCAAATAAATAAATAAATAATAATTTTAAAAAACCCTCACAAGAAGGAGAGAAATTATTAAAATATAAACTAATAGTGAAAATGCATTCAGAGTTTATTTCCGAATAACTAATTTTTTTGTGATAAATACTTACACCTTTTTAACTAATTGTTATATCTCTAGTATTTAGTATGTCAACAATAAATATTGAGTGAGGATCCAGAAATGTAGTGCAGTGGGATAAGCCCCTGCTTGTGGTACCCAATCCCATTTTGGAGTGCTGGTTACAAGCTGACTGCACTGGTCCCAGTTTGGCTTCTTACTAATGCAACTGAAAAGGCAACAGAAGATAGCACAAGTGCTCCTGTCAACCATGTGTGACACAAGGATGAAGTTCCAGGCTCTTGGCATCAGTCTGGCCCAGATCAGGCTATGGTAGCCGTTTGTGGAGTTTACCCATGGATAGAATCTTTCTCTCTCCCTCTTTGTCTCTCTCTCTTTCTACCTCTCTCTGGTGCTCAGACTTTTGCATAACCAAATGCATAAATAAACAAATCATATATATATATATATGTATATGAAAGAAAGATACTCACTGAACTAACTAAATAAAACCATTTCTAAAAGAAATTAATATTTTGTGCAAGTTTCATAATTTCACCTAATTGAGTATTCTTTTCCACAATACAGAAGGAAGATGAGCAGATTCCTTACTATTCTTAAGATCCTCAGCCAAGTCTGATACTCACACCACATGACTTCTTCATCATTATTGGTTTCATCTTTAGATTTCTGCAACTTCTCTTTCATTTGTGTTTAACCCAGAGTTTATAGAGTTTGACAATAAATAGCTGAAATCTAATTTGGAGTACTATTCCAGTTGTTAACTGCATAATTATCTTCATTCAAATTACTTGAGTCATGTTGCTTATCTTAATTCCACAATGTTCAGATTCTTACCTTCTGTGAAAGTATTCAACAAATATTCAACTCTGCCATGTATTGTGAACTCAAGGACCTATATCAGGATAGTAAAAATTTAGTCTGTTATTTTCCAATGATAGTCTAATAACTTAGTGGCGTAATGGATTGTTTGCTCTAGATTATAATTTCTTAGTGTTCAAAATATTAAGGAAATTAACCTTGGTGATGGTCTTATCATTATAGCCTGTAGCAATTTGCTGCTGGTATTGTTAATGTTTGGATACTTCTTTAACAGAGGAATTTATTTTTCTCACTTAATGAAGTCTGTTTTATTTTAAATGATTCCTCAAGGACATAATTTTAACTCCTGGGATTGCTAGGTGATTCACTTTTCTATGAGTAATTTCTGATTTGCTTTTTAAAATTTATTACATGTAACTGAAATCATTTGAAAACTTTATAATAAATGTAATACATGACAAAAGTGTACTCTGAGAGCACATGTGCCTTGTGTAGCTGTAATGGAAGTTCATTGTGAATCTTCATAAATTCATTGGTGTAATATGAGTTTCTATGATAATTTGACAAAAATGAGTATGAAAACATTCAAAAAGTAGGATATTAAACATGAGAAAGAGTCTGAAAAATGCTCAAATAAACAAGTAGAAGGTAGAGTATCTTGCTTTATAATTATATTATTATTATTATTCCTGGACAATATAAGAGCATTGGCATTACTATAGCCCTGCTGATCTATCCAATATATTGAATATTTATATGGTAAATTTATTGTAACTCACTCTTCTACAGTTATGTAGAAGATCAATAATCTTGTAACATGCCTGTTACAGATGTATGCAGCCCCTGCTTTAATATCCATTGTACAGTTGATGAACCGTCTGTTCTAGTGATAAATCCATAGTGAGCTGATGTTTTGGAGGTGATTATGCTATAGCTTCCTGTGTCAGTCCTTAAGAGGACAAGGAGAGAACAAATCTCTGGAGGAGTATTACCAGGGTTCCATCTTGAATCTCAACTTCATCTTGATTCTGTCAAATGAGAGAAAATGAGTCTTTCATTCATACAGAATAATGTCCCTGTGGAGCAAGCGTCACCCACTTATCTTACTGTTACTTAGAGTGAAAGTAAAATATTTCCATTCACAACAGAGCATTTACTGAAATAGACAAGGCTAGCAATGTTTGAGAAACAGATTGGTTTCATAGATGCCAAACATTTGCTGCTACTTCATTAGGCTGATATCTCACTGCTAAAGGCCAACTAAATATCACGTAAGGCCAAGCATTTTGAAAATGTATCTTTTACATTTTGTTTCAGAATAGTAACTAGAAATAACAGGCCTCCAAAACAGATGCCAAATTCCTTGCTAAAATTTAAATTTTACAGAAAATTTCCTGCAAAAAGTTAAATAAATTAAGAAAACATATTCATTTTTATGTTTATATTTAATATAACAAAAGCAATAAATTATTTACATTAACACATTTCTGAATATAAATTCATCTTATTTTCTTTGAATTTTGTTTTGACATATTTACAACTTACTTTATAAACATGATTAATCCTCCACTACACAAATATTTCAATAATTAGTAAGTAGAAAAAACACAATTCCACCAGGTTTCATGGTATCCCGATACTTTCTGTTGTAAAATTCACATGTGCAGTGCAGTGAAGGAATGATCTAGTCCTTTTATTTCCCCAAAAATAAATAAAAAAAAAAAACACAATTGATTGTCTATTGTCTTCATCTTCAGTACTTTTCCGTGATGTAGATGATTTTGAGAATATGATAATGAAAGAGGTTAAAATTAAAATATAAACAGACACAGACACAGAATATCAATGCATACAATTCTGAAAATAGAGACATTGATAAGATTTTTATAATAGGAATGTACAGAATTAGTTATCCTGTAGTAAAAAAGAGAATTAGCTCAAAACATTTCGAGACTATATGTATGAATATTTGTAGAACTACGGATCTAAACTATCTCACTAACAGATCAGGCAACTCAAGTGGTTATAGTGACTGCAATTTGGATATTTGGTTCAACATATAATTATTCATAAAATAATAAAAGTGTGTTAAGTTATATATGTGTGTTTCTATTGTGGTTACATAAACATTGATTTTTATATAGAAACTATTTTGTGATAAACATATTTTATTATTCTAATAAAATTGAGGACATAGATCTTTAAAGAATTTCTAGCACACTATCTGCCCTTAGAAAAATATCATCACTAATTCATTTCTGAACAATGATAGGAGTCAGGGGCTGTCTTCTCAGTTGACTAGACATTGTTCTCTGTGCAATGTCAATATCTATTTTTAAAGATTTATTTAGTTAGTTAGTTAAAAGGCAGCATTATAGAAAGAGGAAGAGAGAGAGAGAGGGAAAGAGAGAGAAAAGAAGGAGAGAGACAAAAAGAAATCTTTCCTTTGCTGGTTTGCTCCTTACATGAACACAACAGCTGCAGCTGAGCAACACTGATGTCAGGAACCTGGCACTCCATTTGGTCTCCCATTTAGGTTGCAGGTCCCAGAGTACTTGGGCCATCCTCTGCTACTCTTGTTGGAGTATTAGCAGGAAGCAGGATTGGAAATAGGGCCAGAGCTCCTATAAGATGCCAGCATTGCAGGCAATGACTTAACCCACTGTGCCACAATGCCAACCCCATCTGTAGTTTGCTAATATCATAAAATGATCTGCCATAATGCATAAGGAAGTACTAAATGTTTGATGCACGTTTTCTAATTACATCTTTGCTATATACTGTGTGAGTTATTTTTTTATTTTTTTTTAAATTTTTTTGACAGGCAGAGTGGACAGTGATAAAGAGAGAGACAGAGAGAAAGGTCTTCCTTTTGCCGTTTGTTCACCCTCCAATGGCTGCCATGGCCAGCGTGCTGCGGCCGGCGCACCGCGCTGATCCGAAGCCAGGAGCCAGGTGCTTCTCCTGGTCTCCCATGGGGTGCAGGGCCCAAGGACTTGGGCCATCCTCCACTGCACTTCCGTGGCCACAGCAGAGAGCTGGCCTGGAAGAGGGGCAACCGGGACAGAATCCGGTGCCCCGACCGGGACTAGAACCCGGTGTGCCGGTGCCGCAAGGAGGAGGATTAGCTTAGTGAGCCGCGGCGCCGGCTCTGTGTGAGTTCTTACATGGAAAAGTAATGGTTGGAGAAGTACATAACCATTCCAAAGTCTGACAATGAGGAAAGTGTCTGCTGACTAGGTTGGTTGATCAAAGATGAAAAGTTCTAACCATCTGAGCTATGTTTTCATGCATTTACTTGAATAATTAAGTTTTTAATAAAAATTGATTCCACAAATGTGAAAATCAGAAGAAATTGAGACATTGGATGTTTATACTCTGTCCAAACTAAATAAAAACAAACAAAACACTGAAAGGTTAACCTTGAAGCATGATTGATTCACTCCGAATCAAAGCAGGATACAGGCTTTTTTTACCCTTTATTATACTACACCACCCAACATATTGTAAGTGTTTATTTATTAAGTGACCTTCAACATAAATATGAGAGGGAAGAGACACACACACACAGAAAAAAAAAAAAAAAGAGAGAGAGAAGGTAGTTGTGTGGATAGAGGGAACAAACAATAACTTGACAAGTTACTTGCAAATTGTAGAAAGATAAGACATTTGAGTGAAAAAATAAAGTTCATTTATTATTTAATGTAATTTTATTACGCATCAATATTTCCTAAGAGTGTATTTAGCAGGAGAAATTCAATGGTGAAAAATACAAAGAAATGTCTTGCATCACAAAGATTAGAATACTAGAGAAGAAAAGAGAATCAAGAGCAACAACATTAAGCATGACAAGTGTTGGGCAAGAGGAAGTATACGGTCCTGAGCGGATGCTTAAAAAGAGCAATCTCACTAGTCTTTGTGGAAAACAGATAAGCCTTTCTAGAAAAAGTGACACTGAAGACTAAAGCTAAGAATTAAGAGGAGTGAAATTATAAGTACTTCAGTAAACAAAGAGGGAAATGCTAAAGAATTAATAGGTGTGCCAGAGTCTTCAAATGTAAAACACTTCATTATCCTGAACAGATCTGTTTTTGTTTCCATGTAACAGGATTTAATTCAGAAGTCCACATACAATTAAAAGGAGTGAAGGAAAGAATCAATTATGATTGTGTAGCTGTTTAGTTAAATTCCAGACCAACCCCATCACTTCCTCCATCCTTCCCACCCAGACATACAGAATTATTCTACCCTGTTTTATTTATTGACTGAACTTCAACTCTGACTTAACTGCACAATGCATGCATTATTATACAAACATTTTTTAGTAAATTTTCTGCCTCCAGTTGAAAACTTATTTGTATTACAGCATGCAGATAATATTTTTATTGACATTAGTGTTTGCTATTTCAACATACAGTAGGGAGTGCTGTTTTAGATGCACTGTGCAGGGATGCCTCTTAATTTACACAATTTTGAGCAGACATCTAAATGATAAAGAGCTGCCACTTCAAGGTTTGGAGAAAGAGTTTTCCTTGGAGAGAGAGCATTGAGGGCAAAAGCCAAGAGCTAGGGATGAGTTTTGTATGGCCAAGGGCAATGGGACATTGTAGATGGAGCCCACAAGAGTTCAGGAGATGGGGGCAGAGAAATGAGCAGGAACCATCTCACTGGGTCTTGTAGGATTAGTTAAGAGGTTGAATTTTAATTTAGCAGTAGTAGGAGAATTCTGAAAGTATTTTAACAGGAGAGTGGCATGATCTTACTACATTTTTAGAAAAATCACTGAATACCATGAAGCAAAGGAATGTGAGCTATCCTCCTCTCATCTGAGTTGGAGAAACCCAGAGTGCACAGATTTACAAGACTCAGCATCTCATCATGCTTAAATCAAGAGGACTGACTGCTGCTCATAACAGACTTAAGACTCTTCAGAGGAAAGGTGTTGCCGGGAGAAGAATTTTTTAAAGATATTCTCATAAGAATTTATTGAACAGAGAAGTCTCTCAGGACAACATAAATGACACTCGTAGAAAATTGTAAATTTTTCTACAACAGACATTGAGTGACATCACCTCTCTGCTTCATTGGTTGCCGACTAGCTGAGGGTTGAATGTAAACCACAAAGCATTAGATGGAGGCTCCCAAATTCTGCCTGTTGCCTTCTCCTCCATTTTCAGCTGAAGCAACTGAAATGCTCTGAAGTCTTATACTACTAGGTCTTATTTCCCTATATCAGGAATTTCATCCCCTCACTGTCACCAACCACAATGTTCATATATGAACTCATACTAATCCCGCAGAACACAGCTGAAACTTCTACTCTCATCTGAATAATTCTATGACCCCCAGTGAACTGCAAGGAAGGCTCATCATTCCATCCCACAGCCACTACTATATCTTGCACATGATTCTACTAGAGTCTAGTACATCTGTTACAAATCGTCATATACATAAATATGTGTATGCTCCCTTCTAAATTCTAAGCTCCTTGAGGTCAGTGGCCATGTCTTATTCATCCTGGACACCCATTAGAGTATCTGGAACATTGTACAAACTCAATAAATATTATAACAATTAAAATACTTAAGAAAATTATGAAAAAATAGATAACGATCTCAAAATAAAGAGAGGTGAAATATAGCAAAATATGTGAAAATTTAATACGTGGTAAATAAAACACACTCTGTATATGAGAATCATGTATAATTTCAAAAATCAGTTTCTAAGAGAAAATGGGCTTTGTCATTATTATGAAGAACTCTAAAATTCAATGTTCTCCATTTTCTGACATTTAATATTGCATGAATATTGTGTCCTTTGAGTTGTCTTGGCACATGTAGCATGTTTTCTTGATACATTTTATACCTCTCATCCCAATGAACAATGATGCCTGAAGGCAAGTACTGTCCTACACAACTCCATTTCTCTATGGTGTTTACTCCAATATTTAAAAATTACATTTCTTAGAAAATAAATGTGGCTTTTCAAAAAATTTTTCCACAAAATGCTTTGAAGAAAAAAGTCACAATTACCTGGCAAAATTATGTTACATATATAAGGGTCTTCAAGAAGTTCAATGAAAATACACTTTATGAGAAAAACGTGTATGAATTTAAATATTTTTGCACCAAAATACACATTTTAATTCTGTGAATTCCACAAATTAAAAAAAAAAATTCCCATGTACTCTATAATTATATAAATATACTCAAAAGGGGAGAAGAGAGGCAAAAATACACAGAAAACATGTAGCAGATATTTCATGACACAAGGGCTTGCTATAATCTTTCAAAAACACATGTCTGAAGAAAATAAAGCTCAAATTTTGCACAATTCATTTTCACAAAGTATTAAATGTTAGTTGTTCTTATTTATAATAACCACATCAACTCCCCAGTAAAATAGAGCAAAATGAGAAAGTAAACATGGGCTGTCCAGGTCACAGATATGAAGTCATAGAAAAGCTAAAGCTGTGGCTATAACTTCTTTAAAACTTGAGAGTAGAAAGCTCAGTGGGCTTCAGTATTCTCCAGTGAAATCTGCACTGAGGTAATTTAACAATAAGTTATCATTTGTTTGACTTGCACCTTGTTAGGTGCTTCTGTAATCTTTCTGTTTGTTAGTATCTTTTCACCTACACAACTGCTAACTGACAGTGACAGGGAAAGACCAAGCACCTCTGAATCGCCACCCACACAGCCTTCAGGACTGCTTCCCACACTTCCAGCATCCTCTAACTGGAGAAATAATTCTCATGGTATCATTTTATTAGGGGAGGGAGTGGAACAAAACCTAAAAAGTAAGATTGAACACCTGACAATAACTCCTATGACTATTACTCTCAATCATAATCATATCCAAATTATAAGGTTTTTAGTTGAACAATTACAAAAAGCCAGCATCAAAAAACAAAGACCATCCTGGCATGTTTCTCCTGAAAAAACAAAAGGTAAAATTAATGATACAGGCATTAAAATATATCAACTAATTCAAGCTCAACGGTTAATGTATCCATCATTCTTTCTGTTTTGCTTAACAATTTGGGTAAATGCTAAATACAAAAGCATAAGAAAGAATTGCAAATTCTAGTTGCATATTAAACTATATGTTGAGAGAATTATGTCATCATTAATATTTGACACTCTACACTCTTTTTGTATTATTTGCTTTTCAGATATGTACTTTAGATACCTCGCTTCCCTCACTAGATCACATACTTCTTGAAGTCAGTTGCCATGTATTATTTATTTATCATTTCAGAATGGCAAAAGATGTATGACAAATAACTAGAGATGAAATGATATTTATTTAATGACCTAATAAATACATAAGAATATAAAATATGAAAACTTTGAAAGTATTGGAGATATTAAAATGTGATAAACAGGTGAAATATAAAGCTTTTGATGTATTTTCCTCTATTTCTTTTTGATCTTCAATTCTGTTTTATAAAAGAAATCACTTTACAAGGAAATAATTATGAATATTTACCCTTGCAACAGATTCAGAATTTTCAAGAGAGTATGTTGACTTTCATCTATTTTAGAAAACTGAATAATAAGCTCTGTTGCCATATAAGGGTATCTTGTTTATTTTGCTACAGAAATAAAGGAAGATTCCTTAAAGCGTCATGTTTATTATTGGGCTACAATTACAATTAGGCAATTTTGTTCTAATGTAGCATTATTTTATAGCTTGAGTTCACGTCATTTCAAGAATAAAAATATCAAGGGAAAAAGAAAACAAGTGGAGTCAAACTTCATGCTGTACTTGTGCATAAATTCAAACGTGAATTTTTATGTTGGAGAATAAAAATAATTAATGAAAAAACACAAAGATAACTTAAAATAATAGCTTGTATGCAAGGGCAGAGGATCCCTGAGGCAGAGTTCCAGTAAATAGGAGTGGCCTTTGAGGAAATTCCCTGAAAATTCCAGCCCTGCAGGGATAAATAAAATGTAAAAAAGTACAATTTAGAATAGATCAAAGAGAGGAAGGGGGAGATAGAGCACCCAATATAGAGCTGTGGGAAATATTAACAAACTGGACACTTCCTGCATGTAGACAGAGGTAGGGGGTCCAACTACTTAGCCCTTCGGTGCTCCTGAACAGAGGTGGGTATGCCAATCCAAATACAACCCCTACTGTATGCACTAGCTGAAGGGCCAGTGTGTCACAAGTAAGGGAGAAGAGAGAGAGAAAAAAATAACAGAAAAGAGATTCCCCTGGGGCAAGGGATTCCCAGCTCCAGGGTTCCTCTTCCTTCATGTGGGAGCTGCTTCTGTAGCGTATTGCAAATACACTTGCTTTCACTCTTGCACTCTCATTCAGACTTTTCTCTTTATTTGTGTATTGAGCAACAAGTCCATGGACCAGGGGAAGCTGCTCTCCACAAACCAGGACAAAACATTGAAGAAGGCAAAGAGGGATGTTGCAGAAAATAGAATAGTGATGTACATGCTTAACTGGAATATTAAACGATTTTTCAACAAAAGATTAGTAAAAGCAAATAAAAATATCAAATTTTGGAGTCTTGATGTAAAAGAAATGGATAAGGAAGAAAACAATGCAACTCCCAAATTTTGACCAAGTTTGAGAGGACAAAATATTTTATTCCAATCCAAAATTGAGGATGAAAAATATCCTAATAAACTACAATTAAGCAAAATAGTTATTGCAATCCAAGATGGCTGAATAGGGAGAAGCTGCACTAATTTCAGTCACAGAAAGATAGATAGATAGATAGATAGATAGATAGATAGATAGATAGATAGATAAAACGGGAGGGCCAGGATTCCATAGATGGACTGACAGAAAGTTTCAGTGGAGATGTGACAGAACAGAGACTTCAATGGGACAGGAACTAAAGAGGACAGACTGCTCTGTGGCCAGTTTTATTGCATAGAAAGCTGCCGGCTGGGAGTTGCCATCATCCCAGGTCAAGATCATAAGAAGCCGCTGCCTGACCAGCCATCAACAGCTTTAGCTGAAGGAGAATTCCACAGTCTCCAACTGAATTTGATGACATCCTAGGGAGCTCACTGGGGTGTGTGCTACTGCTCTGTTCTGAGAAGGAAAAAAGCATTAGTTTCCTTGTCCACCTACCCATGCTGGCACAGCCCAGGACTCAGCTGGTTGTCACAGTTGGTTGTTACTGTCTTTGGTCTGCTGCTACTTGAAGTGAGGAGAGTCAGAGAGCCAGAGTTGGAGCAAGGTGCAGAGCAGAGCAGAGACCCCCCCCTAAAACCTGCAACTGTGGGTGCTTGGGGCATAAGCCCTGTATCTGCAATCACTCACTCTACATTATCCAGGGAGGATCCTTAGCTTCTTGACCTACCACCTGCAGCAACCCATTTAAAATAATCCAGATGTGTCCTGAAGAATTTCCCTCTGTACCTCCTAGTTCATGGTTCTGGGAGCCTCTAGCACAACCCCCAGCAACAGCTTTGCATTGCCTTAGGAGAAACAAGGGCGGTTTCATCTATGCCCTGCAGAACTGGAACCCTGTATGTTGGTATTATAATCTTTGGATCAGTTTGCAGTCATGGTATCCTGAGTGCTCTATCTGCATTTCTCTGCTTTGGACACGTGGCTTCCACCTTGGGAGATCTAGCTAATGACCACTCTGTACACTGCAATAGCAGAACTGTAACAAGCGGCATTAATTTCCTCAAGCCTACTGGAATCTATCTGGTAGAGCATAAGGAAATCCTGCCCCCATTCTGCCTCTCTGGACCCACACCTGCCAATGCAAAATCTCTTGTATACCATGTTGTTACCCTGTGGGACTCGAGCAGGGTTCAGTTCACATTCCCACCCCCATGATGTTGCTGTTATAAGCCCAAGGCTGTAGGTGTTATAAGCCCTGGCACCAGCTGCTATCTCTTAGCAGTGCAACTGAGTAAGGTCTCATCCTTATCACACAGTCCTAGAACCATAGTCATTGTTGCCTTGTGCCCCAGCATCACTCAGGCCTGAAAGTGGGAAAAGGGGACAGCCCCATTTGTATCAGACCTGAGAAAAAGCCTCAGGCTATCACAATTCCCAGTGTAACTGACAAGAAACTCTTTGTACACTGAAGATACACACCCTAAAAGTCCACATTCCCCTGTAAATCATTCTTTTACTCCTGAGAACTGCAACAAAATAGACTACCGGGTCACCACATCACCACATCACCACAGACACAGCATTCTCTTATTTTTTAACTAAAGCAAAAAATAAATGCAGAAGATACACTCTGGGATCACCTAGAATCAATGCCAAAGTAACTAGCTAAGTTGTCTTGCATTTCATCTAAACCATAAACTATTTTCCAACAAAACATATGTCATGAAGAAGAAGGGACTATTATACCAGATGCATAGACGTCAATATAGGGACATAAGAAACTGAAGCTAGTAAGACATCTCCAAAAAAACACAGTGGTTCTCCAGAATTAAATCCTGATCTGAAGGAAATATGTGAAATGCCAGAAATAAATTTCAAAGTAATGACTGTTTTTTTAAATTTTCTATTTAAATTTTTAGTTTTTAACAGATTCAATTATATTTGTAGATACAGTTCAAAGAACATAATGATATTTTCCCCATTATTTATTTATTTTTAACTATTATTTAATAAATATAAATTGCAAAAGTACAATTTTTGGATTATAGCAGTTTTCCCCCCATACCTACCTCCCACCCACAAACCATCACATCTCCTACTCCCTCTCCCATCCCACTCTTCATGAAGATTCATTTTTAATTATCTTTATATACAGAAGATCAGCTTAGTATATACTAAGTAAATATTTCAACAGTTTGCACCTACACAGACACACAAAGTATAAAGTACTGTTTGAATACTAATTTTACTGTTAATTCGCATAGTACAACACATTAAGAACAGAGATCCTACATGGGGAGTAAGTGCACAGTGACTCCTGTTGTTGACTTAACAATTGACACTTATTTATGATGTCAATAATCACCTGAGGCTCTTGTCATGAGTTGCCAAGGCTATGGAAGCCTCTTGGGTAAACAAACTCCAACCTTATTTAGGCAAGGCCATGATTGTAATGAAACCCATTGCTATGCAAGATAATACATATAGGCAGTTTTAATAAATGAGGACTTTGATGAATAATGTGAAAGAAAAATTAAGGAGACAGAAATTATTAAGAACCAAATAGAAATGTTGGAGTTGAAATCTTCAATCAGTGAAATAAAAGATATCACTGAGAGCTTTAGTAGCAGAATAGATCAGTGGAAGAAAAGATTTCTGACATGGAGGACAAAATTTCTGAAATAACCCAATGAGACAATAGTAAAGAGAAAAAAAAATTCAAAAGAGTGAAGAAATCTACACAAAATATCATTAAGCAGCCAAATATTCATGTTATAGGGATTTCTGAAAGAGGAAATGTAAAATATGGTGAAAATCTGTTAAATGAAATAATAGTTAAAAAATTATCCGGATCTTTACATAGACATGGGATTCCAGATACAGGAAGTTCAAAGATTCAATTATATTGTTGTCAAATTGTCAAAGTTAAAAACAAGGAGAGAATCATAAAGACAGTGAGAGAAAAGTATAAATGAATGTATAAAGAAAAAACAGAATAACCACTGACTTTACAGCAGAATCTATACAAGTCAGAAGAGAATGGGATGATATTCAAAGTTTAAAAGAAAAGAAATTCTGACCAAGAATATTGTATCCAGCCAATCTATCCTTTAGAAATGGAGCTAAATATAGTATTTCACAGTTAAGAAAAAAACTGAAAGAATTCACCACCACCATACCAGCGTTACTAGAAATTCTTCTAGAATTTAACATCACAAAAAATGACATAACTACATTGAATACGTAACATTTATAATCAATAAACAATCAAAAAATGACAAGTATTAGTTTTGAATGTATAATACCAAATAGAATGTAAATGGATTAAATCACCCAACAAAAAGATTCCAGCTGGCTGAATGGATAAAGAACCAAGCCCCCAGTACATGCCACCTACAAGAAACTCACTTCACAGGGGACGGTGCTGTGGCTCACTTGGTTGATCATTTGCCTGTTGCACCGGCGTCCCATATGGGTGCCAGGTTCTAGTACTGGTTGCTCCTTTTCCAGTCCAGCTCTCTGCTGTGGCCTGGGAAGGCAGTGGAGGATGGCCCAACTTGGGTGCCTGCATCCACATGGGAGACCAGGAGGAAGCACCTGGCTCCTGGTTTCGGATTGGCATGGCTCCAGCCATAGCGGCCATTTGGGGAGTGAACCAATGGAAGAAAGACCTTTCTCTCTGTCTCTCTCTCTCACTGTCTATAACTCTACCTGTCAATTAATAAAAAAAAAAAAAGATAGACATCAATACAATGATAGTGGGTGTCTTCACTACCACTCTCTCAGCAATGGACATCCAGACAGAAAATCAGCAAAAATACACAGAACTTGAACCATACTATCGAACAAACAGACATAACAGACATTTACAGGACATTTCACACAATGTTTACAGAATATAAATTCTGTACATACTAGAATCTGGAATATACATTCTGTGTTTTATAGGATCAACCATACATTAGGTTACAAATCAAATTTAAAAAGATTGAAATTATACTACATACCTTCTCAGACCACAAAAGAATAAAACTAGAATTCAACAAGAACACTAGAACATTCACAAACACGTGAATGATAAACAACACGCTATTGAATAACCAAGGAGTCACTGAGGCATTGATCATTGAGGTCCTTTGCCAATTGCTTAACCGTACTGGATATTTTTTAGTTGTCAAGTTTTTTGAGTTGTATATATTTATTCTTTATTAGAGAAATAAATTGCAAATATTTTTCCCATTCTTCTGGATGTCTCTTACTGTATTGATTGTTTCCTTTGCTGTGCAGAGGCTTCTGAGTTTGATATAATCCTATTTGTCCAGCTTTGTTTTGTTGCCTGTGCTTTGAGTGTCTTATCCAAGAAACCTGAAAGCTAATCCATTTTGAAAGAGGGTAAAGCTAGTAGTTCACTATGCATATTTTATCCAGATGCAATAATTTTACTCTGTTGTGTTGAAATGTTGGCTTCATAATATAAGAAGAATTGTAAAAATCAATTTTTATCAGAAGAAAATGGAGTTCCAGTGGTCAATAGAAATCGTATGTTCATTTTATTATGGTGATAAGAAAACTTTGGTTCGGAGAATTACACTTTTACAATAATATCTAAAAATAATGCTCAAGAATAGTGTCTTCCTTTCTCCTAACATGACATTCTTTTAATACTACTTTACAATAATTAATTGAATGGAAAATTAGTTCTAAATGGTCTTTCATAGGAAAAATAGTGAACAATAAGAAAACATGCTTTTATGTCGCCAGCTACTACTCATGCACAGAATGTGCACAGTTAGAGATGATTCACATGTTAGGTATGTAAATATCTCCTAAGTTGATTCTGAATGCCAAAAGCAATTACAAATTGCTCTTCTTTTGTGATTTCGTTAAATATATCTCAGCCAAAAAAAAATGCATTTTAAGGAAATATTTGCTCAGTTGAATTCTCAGTTCTTCAACACAACAACCATATCTCATGCGCATGGAAAACTTTGTGGCATCCCTGAGTTCCTGACTCATTTAGAATATAAGTGGCTATGAAAAAGACTTATACCATCAGGGCTCATATTATTATTGATTGCCATAATAGTGATCTTACTCTGCAGTCAGGAACTATTTAGCTTACATTATAGTAAACATGTTGTGGAGACTAGTCTGTTTTCTTAAAGAAGCAGTGACAGGATGCGTTATTGGTATTTGCAGTAATCTAATGAGTGGATTTACATACTCAATACCTCTTGAAAAACTTCCTTCTGAGAAGAATCTCTGAATACACAGTGAGTGTATATCCTGAAAACAGATTAAAGCAAGTGATTCAGTCAGATGTCTTTTCATCTTGTGATTGAAAATAAGTTTAAAGACAGAGACAGAAACTCAAAGAATTTTACTTCCATTTCAACATTTACCTGCAATACAAAAATTCAGAGAGCCAGCTAGAGCACATTATATGTAATTATTAAAGATAAATGTGCCTATTTTGTTTTAAAGTATCACAATGGATATGTGTAGGACCTTCAAGCTCTGCCTGACCTAGGTGGAAATATTCTAAGATTTTTATATTCAGAGTGCAGAGAGATATAGACTGTGAATTATGTTTAATAACTATATTTACCAAACTGTTGACACAATAAAAATGGTTTTCTCAAGTAAGAATACTTAGAAATAATCAATGTTGATCAAGAGAAAATATACAAGTAAAACATTTACTTTGCTAGAGATTATAATTTGCAGAAGTACAGTTAAGATTCTTTCTCTTCTGTCTGATACAAAAAGCATCAGGTTTGAAAGAAAAAAATTGATATTCTATTCAGTTTGTAAAACAAAATAACATTTAGAATAGTTAGGAAGTTATGGATTACATCCATAAAATGGATTTATGTTACTCAAATAATATTATGTTATACAACAAAATTTAAGGTATACAATTTTTAAAAGAAATTATATACTCATTTAGATATAAAAATGCATACATAATGTATGCAGATATAGTTGTATACTTATGACTTATATAAGTTGCATAAAATTATTCCTGAATTATATAGTTTAGATGACATAACAACCAGTGGTCTTCCATATTACCATTAAATTTTATGATTTTTTTTAAGTATAAAGCATACTAACTCAATATAAAAATATAAATTAATTGTGGAAGACAACTCCATATTATGCTAAAATGGGCATATGGGTCTGTGAATAATAAATTGAAGTTCTTTTTCATCAAGAAGACAATATATTCCTGGTTATATTCACAAATAGGTGCAAGCCTCCTTCTCATTAAGATTGATACTTTAACAAACGAAGTCACCATCAGACTTCTTTGATCACTTTTGACATTTTATGAGATCATGCATGTGAATGCCGTTGGGTTGTAACATTTACTTAGATGGCACATCATTTATCTCTGCATAAAAATAACTGAAATAAGGTCTAGCAACCATAGACATTTTATTTTGACCATATTAAACTTATTTATTAGGGATTTTTGAGAATGATTATTCCCCATAATATAATAAGAATTTTTGTTTATTTATTAAGGTGATGAGGGACAAACAGAGATGGACTGAAGGTCAAACATATAACATATATAATACATAGCTTACTTAAAAAATACTCAGGCAGTTTCCATAGCCACTTGAAACTAAATATGTTACAAAATAATTTAAAGTTTAACTCCCCTTTAAATGTATTATAAAGTACAATTTCAAGAATAATAAAGTAATTATTAAAGTGTATTTACTAGGGCCGACACTGTGACGTAGCACGTAAAGCTGCCGTCTGCAGTGCCAGCATCCCATATGGGCACTGGTTCAAGTCCTGGCTGCTCCACTTCTGATCCAGCTCTCTGCTATGGCCTGGGAAAGCAGTGGATGATGGCCCAAGCTCTTGGGCCCCTGTACCCAAATGTAGACCCAGAAGAAGCTCCTGGTTCCTGGCTTCAGATCAGCACAGCTTTGGCTGTTGTAGCTAACTGGGGAGTGAACCAGGAAATGGAAGACCTCTCTTTATCTTTCTCTCTCTGTCTCTGTCTCTCTCTCTCTGCCTCTCCTTCTCTGTGTAATTCTGACTTTCAAATACCTAAATAAATGTTTAAAAAATAAAAAATAAAGTTTATTTACCTGTATATAGCCCATTAATATGGACATCTTGTATTTAAAAAATAGGTAATCTTAAACTTAAAAGGATAAATAAAATTATATTAATATTTATTGGAAATCCAAACCCTAATCATGTGAGCTGTCAATGTATATATACAAATACACATACATATATACATATATATGTATATATTTCATTTGAATTCAATTTAATTTATCCATGATCATCATCTGCATTTCTGAGATATCAGATTGTCTATGTTTTTATATTTTATAGCTTATAACTAAGTTCTTGAGTCACTATGGTAACTGAAATACCTTAAATAGTAAAACAAATTCTAAGACTATAGTCTTGAAAAAGTTTCATAAATAATGTGGAAGTGAATCTTGATATCCCATTAGTCTCTGGCTAACCTGAATTTGTCAAGTTTGTAATTATGTTTATAAAATTGGTTTAGCAGACTATATGTCTTCCATAACAATGTAAGTAGTGGTGA
This sequence comes from Oryctolagus cuniculus, assembly GCF_051225735.1. NCBI lineage: Eukaryota > Metazoa > Chordata > Mammalia > Lagomorpha > Leporidae > Oryctolagus > Oryctolagus cuniculus. The sequence continues at coordinate 59,562,347 of NC_142874.1, read as the reverse complement.
TAGAAACAAAGAAGCCTTACTAATCACCAGAGCTGCAAAATGGAAAAGAAAAATAATTCTTACTTCTTAGTAATAGATTACTATTGGAAGAGCAAAAAGGGTACATGGAAAGGCAGCTGATCTAGTAAATCTATTTTATGACATCAAAGTTCTATATGGCATTCCAGTGATTTTCATACTTTGGATGTAGTCTAATTTTTAAAAATACTTATTTATGTATATTTATTATATGTATTTATAAATATGTATGTACAAAATGTATGTGTGCAGGTGTAACGTGTATGTGGACATGTGTGTGTGTGTGTGTATTCTCCTTTACAGATGCTATTTAACATCAGAATAAATTATAGCCTTGTTGGTAGCATTTTATTGTCCACTGTTACTTAAATACAGCATGTACTTAGATTCCTTTACTTTAGAACATACAGAAAAACATTACTAATATTATAAATACCAACATTAGAGATAATTGCTTTGTTTAGTATGCCATGTTTATCATTTTCTGCAGTGTGCAATAAATTTTATTAATTATTTAACAACTATATAAACATCATAAAATAATATTATTTGGTATAATACTTAAGCAATGTATACAAAATTTATCATAGAATAAAATTGGCCTATAATTTTCTGAATACATCCAAATATCTAATAAACATACAGGCAGAGAATGAAGAATTTAGTTAAAATAGTTGGAGTAAAACAATTAAAAAAGAAAAAGAAAATTCACATACAAAAGAAGATGATCTGTTTAGTTACGTTCTTGTGATAGTAAAATTTTCAAAACTATTTTAATAGTAACTTATTTCCCTATATTTCTTTCTGTGGGGAATTTATAGTTTTCACGTTGTTTTCAAATGAGATCTATCTATTTAGATACTAGGTAATGTGGTTTACTTATGCTGATAATGCTGAATTCATTTTAATGGTTATCACATGAAAATTAAATGAGTCCTTCAAGGGATTCAGTAAAGAGAGCATGTTAAAGAGGTTTTAAAAAATTAAAAGCCCACTAAAGAAAACACTTGCAACATCTGTTACTTGAAGCATATAATATTTTAAAGCCTTTAACTCCACATGCCAGAATAATACTAGGAAAAACCAATCCAAAACAATGTGATTTTGTAATAGAACAGGATAGGGAACTATATCTGAACATATACTTAAAATAAATCATTTTCCCAATTCAAATACATACATACAACAAGAACTAAATCAATTTTGTAAAGTAAGCTAAAACTTCATTTTAAAAATGCATTATAAATACAAAATTAAAACTCATTATTTTTATTCCCACTCATATTTAACAGGGATCATTTTTCATTTAAGTTTCAACACTTAAGAATAACTGTGTATTAACTACAGAATTCAACCAATAGTACTAAGTAGAACAACAAAAAAAATACTAAAAGGGAAAAAGTATTAAGTTGTTCATCAACAGTCAGGGCAAGGGCTGATCAATTCACCGTTTCTCGTAGTGTCCATTTCACTTTAACAGGTTTCCTTTTTGGTGCTCCGTTAATTGTCACTGATCAGGGAGAACATATGATATTTGTCCCTTTGGGACTGGCTTATTTCACTCAGCATCATGTTTTCTAGATACTTCCATTTTGTTGAAAATGACCAGATTTCATTGTTTTTTACTGCTGTATAGTATTCGACAGAGTATATATCCCATAATTTATCCAGTCTACTGTTGATGGGCATTTAGGTTGATTCCAGGTCTTAGCTATTGTAAGTTGAGCTGCAATAAACATTAAGGTGCCGACCATTTTTTTTTTTTTTTTTTTGCCAATTTAATATCCTTTGGGTAAATTCCAAGGAGTGGGATGGCTGGGTTGTATGGTAGTGTTATATTCAGGCTTCTTGCCCCAAATGGTAGAGTTAGAAACATACCAGGGGATTCCAATTCAATCCCATCAAGGTGGCATGTACCAATGCCATCTCACTAGTCAAAGTGATCAATTTCTGTTCACAATTGATCATAATGATAGGTCTAAGAGTCAAAGAGATCACATAAACAAGACTAGTGTCAAAAAGACTAACCGATAGAATAAAAAAGTGAGAGAACAATCCAACATGGGAAGCGGGATACACAGCAGACTCATAGAATGGTGGATGTCCTAAACAGCACTCTGGCCTCAGAATCAGCTGATCCAGCTGAAAAGTCCATGAGAGTGTTTCAGGTGTGGAAAGCCAAGACACTCTGGCAAAAAAAAAAAAAAAAAAAAAAAAAAAAAAAACACTTAAATGAACCTGAATGAAAGATCTCCGCAAGCGAGATCCCAGTGGAAAGAACAGGTCATCAAAGAAGGAGGTACCTTTCTCTGAAGGGAGGAGAGAACTTCCATTTTTACTATGACCTTGTCTAAATATGATCAGAGTCAGTGAACTCAAAAGGCTTTCATAGCCTTGGCATCTCATGACAAGAGCCTAGGGTGATAACTGACGCCATAAACAAGGGTGTCAATTTGTGAAGTCAACAACAGGAGTCACTCTGCACTTACTCCTCATGTAGGATATCTGTCCTTAATGTGCTGTACATTGTGATTTAATGCTATAACTAGTACTCAAACAGTATTTTTCACTTTGTGTTTCTGTGTCGGTGAAAACTGTTGAAATCTTTACTTAATATATACTAAACTGATCTTCTGTATATAAGGACAATTGAAAATGATCTTTATGTGAATGGAAGGGGAGAGGGAGTGGGAGATGGGAGGATTACGGGTGGGAGGGAAGTTATGGGGGGAGAAGCCATTGTAATCTATAAGCTATAGTTTAGAAATTATATTCATTAAATAAAAGTAAAAAAATCATGATTTTTAAATAATTCTATAACAAGATATAAGCAGGCCACTATAGTGATCAATATAAATAGATCAATATAAATGAGCAAGCAATGAAAATAATTTTAAGAATATAGAAACTAATTTAATAACACAACAAATAAATTTCATTTTAATGACCTACTTTTTTGTTGGCAACTTTATTCACAGGTAAATTAATATGAGGCAATAGAATTATTTTATAAATATTAAAAATACTAACAGTAAATAAAATAGAATTAGTTATGAAGTTCAGTATTTGTATTTTGCTGGTTTAAAAAGAAAAAAGAAAAGGTAAGATAGGAGAATAAACCAGTTGAGTCTGTCCTAGCTAGGTTGTAGTTTGGAAAGGAGGTATTGGTTCAGTAACCTAATGCAATTTATTCTCTAGGTAGGTCTTGCAAAAATGGTTTGCAAAAAGATTATCACATTAAAATCAAATGTGTCCTTTACAGGATTCTACATGTCCACACTCTCATATTTGACCTTATAAAATCCATGCCTTTTAAAGCCCCTCTAATAGGAAAATAATCATAATAACTACATAATATACCATGTTATTTCTTTGATTTATCTCTTTGTACTGGTTGTTTGCTCAATATGAATTGGCTTTTTTTTTTTCTTTAGCTGCCTGTTAAATGTGTGCTTAAAATTCAGCCAGTAACTGTCTCCTAGGAAGCCTTTTGTGATATTAAAAGATAGTGTTGGGGCCGGTGCTGTGACAAAGTGGGTAAAGCTAGAGCCTGCAGTGCTGGCATCCCATGTATGTGACCTTTTGAGTCCTGGCTGCTCCTCTTCCATTCCAGCTCTCTGCATTAGTCTGGGAAAGCAGTAGAAAATGGTCTAAATCCTTGGGACCCTGCATCCACATTAGAGACCTGGAGGAAGCACCTGGCTCCTGGCTTCAGATCAGCACAGCACCAGCCATTGCAGCCAACTGGGTTATGAACCAGCAGATGAGAGACCTCACTCTCTCTGCCTCTCCTTCTCTCTCTGTATAGCTCTACCTTCCAAATAAATAAATAAATAAATATTTAAAAAAAAATAGGTAGTGTTGAGTACTTCCATGGCAAGATACTATGCTAATATATGTTAGTTTTCATTTTAATTGACACATTAAAAACTGAACATATTTGTGGAGTACTCCGTAGCATTTCAATACATGTATACATTATGTAATGTTCAAGTCAGAGTAAGCATGTCTATTTTTATGATGCAATATTAAAGTACATGTATATGCTTTTGGAAATTTCCTTTAAATATCAAGGAACATGGTAGCAAACAACTAGGCTTGCTTCTGAAATTATGTAAGGCTTCCCAAGGCCATCTTCAGTCTCATTGATTTGCTAGAAGAATTCACAGAGTTAGAACAGCTGTCATGTTCATGGTTACAGACAAATGAATATAAATAAAAAACTAGCAGAGGAAAAATGTGTATGGTAAGACGAGCAAGGGAAAACAGGCATAAACTTCCAGGTGTCCTTTGCCAGTAGGGTTACAAAGATATCCTTTATTCTCACATCAGCAGAACTATCCTCAGCTACTCGCAGTTCAGCTTCCCAGGGCAAAACCAGATGCTCAGCACGAATTATGTGATTAGTATAAACAAGATGATCTGTGTGGCAGGTGGCTCTCAGACATGGAAATATACTTCATTCGCCACAAAGACACTGAGTTCCTCTCTCAGGATCCAGCCAAAAGCTGGTGACTGGCCCTTCTTGGGGATGTGTTGGAGGCTTGAAGCAACATCTGCTGTATTACAGTTGCTGTGGGGCAGGAATCCAGGTGGAGCCCTCTACGTCAGCATTTCTCAGAGGCTTGGCGAGAGCTGAAGTCAAGTGAGGACCTGCTTGGGAATGACCAACCTTCATGCTTTCTTGGGTAGTTGTGGAAAAGATTCATCTCCTTGTGGGCCCTTTGACTGAGGCCCTCAATTCCTCATGGCAGTTTACTGTGCTCTTTGCCATGTGAGCTTCTTGAACAGAGTTTTCTTCTCTAACAAGAACAAGCCAAGAGGATTCTGGCAAGACAGAGAGTGTTCACTAGACAGAAGTCATGGTCTTCACAACCTGATCTTGGGGGTGACATTTGACCTCTTGACAAATTGCATTCATTTGACCCAGTTACTAATCCCAAGCCTGTATTAAAGTTAGTGATTTAGACAAGGGCATGAATATCATGGGCAACTATTTTAGAACCCTGCATAGTATACTATAAAACATAAAGTAATTTTATAAGACACTAGTCCAATTGAAAGGACCTCTCTGAACTGGCGCCGTGGCTCAATAGGCTAATCCTCCGCCTGTGGTGCTGGCACACCGGGATCGAGTTCCGGTCGGGGCGCCGGATTCTGTCCCGGTTGCTCCTCTTCCTGTCCAGCTCTCTGTTGTGGCCCAGGAGTGCAGTGGAGGATGGCCCAAGCGCTTGGGCCCTGCACCCCATGGGAGACCAGGAGGAAGCACCTGGCTCCTGGCTTTGGATCAGCGCTGTGCGCCGGCCACAGGGCGCCAGCCACAGCAGCCATTTGGGGGTGAACCAAGGGCAAAGGAAGACCTTTCTCTCTGTCTCTCTCTCTCTCTCACTGTCCACTCTGACTGTCAAAAAAAAAAAAAAAAAGGAAGAAAAGAAAGGACCACTCTGTAGCCAACATGCAGCAAGACAGAAAAAAGAAAGAATATAAAAACAAACTCAGTAATCAGGCCCAGCCATAAAGAAAAGAATACAGCAGTCAAAAAGTAATCAAGTTATGCCCTTCTTTGAAGTAACAAGCATCACTACTTTTCTTCACCTATGCTAACCCTGGCCATGTTTCATTCTTCAGCCTCTTAATTTAGACAACTAATTGTGAAATTGATTCCACTTCAGATAGAAAATAATCTAAATTAAATGCTGTTTAGCCCCTCCCTAAACAAAAGCTCTACAGTGGGTCTCTTCATCATCCACCTTTCTAATATGCCTTGTGTCTTCCCACTGTGTGCCTTCGTTGCTGCAGCAAGCCTGAAACCCAGCTTTGACTCTGATTCTTTGCATTTTTGGGTTGGTGGACATTTGATACCAGGCTTAGTGTTAAGAACTTCATAGATACTGTTTTATTTAAATCCTGAGAATAAATGCCTGAAGCTTAGTTACTTTAAGTCACTTTGTCTATGAAAGAGCTAAGATTTAAATCCAGACAGCTACTCTGTTGTATGAGCTTTAAATCACTCAACATATTGCATCACTCTTCTACTTTCTGCATAGCTTCTTGGCATGTCCTTATTGCTGTAATGAAATATTTTTTATATCTGTCTCACCTATTAAACTTTAATAGTCTCCCTGGAGAGAATAGACAGTTTTTTTAAATCTTTTTATTATATGGATAAAATATTGAGATAACCATATGTGTATGTATTTTATTTAAATCACTTATATATAAATTGCAGTTATATCTCCATCCCTGACCTCAATCTTGAACTTTATATCTAAGTTTCTAATACTACCCCGGGCTTTACATTTTGTGAAAGTAAATGCTCTGCTTTTAGTCCATACCAACACATCATTTCCCTGATTCTATGGCCTTTCTGTCTACCCAGGCCTGAATTCTTGCGTAGTTACCTTTCTAGTGTAGCTGGTTTTCTGGAATTATAGTCTTCTTTGCCAACTAAGTTCTTAGATACCAAGCTATCTCCATGGCAGTGTCCTTATCACTTTCTTTTTAACCCTGGATGAAAATCACTTTCAGGGATTCTGGGGATACTGTTAATAGGTAATGCTGCGTGATGCCCCCAGACTTGGGTCTCTGTTTTATTGCCAACTTACTGTCTTATTGTTTGAAGATAATTGTGCCTGGACTTCCCTGTATATCTAATTTATTTTTTTTTTCTGATATGGTCAGTTCTTCCTGACATGTGCCTGAACCCTGGATGAGACAGGCTTAGGTAATGGGTAACTTGACAAGAAATGTTTCTGGTCAATAGTTTTAACAAAAGAAGAACTGCCTTTTACCCTAGCTTCTCTTTTTAGAATCTTGCCAGAGCTACTTGCCACAATTGCTACCAGATTTATGTACGTGAAATACAACTTCATTTACAATATGATACGTCTGTATTATAAAATCTATCAGGAACATTCTGTTGTATATGGTTTTCTTTTACTTTCATATCTGTTGCTCATAGTTCTGCCAATTCACCTTCTTCACTTTTTAAATCTTTCTATAAACTCCTAAGTATATTCTCCCTACTCCAGTCAAAAACTCTGTTTTCTCCCAACTGCATGACTCTCTATAGGTGCATCTACATTTGCACTTCAAAGAGTTCATGGAAGATGAGATTAAACATACATTTATTTTGATACCAAAATAACATGAAATTTGTGTGTATAAAGGGTCTTCGAGATGCTCATGAAGGAGACTGTTTTGTGGAGTAGTGGATAAAAGCCTCTGCCTGCAATGCTGGCATCCCATATGGACACCAAATTGAGCCCTGGCTGCTCTGCTTCTGATCCAGCTCCCTGCAAATGTACCTGGGAAAGCCCAAGTACTTGGTCCTCTGTAAGACCTGGAAGAAGCTCCTGGCTCCTGGTTTGCGCCTGCCCCAGCTTGGCCATTGCTTCCATTCGGTAGTGAATAAGCTAATGGAAGATTTCTATCTCTCCCTCTGTATCACCCTGTCTTTGTGACCCTACTTTTCAAATAAATGAATAAATCTTAAAAAAAAAAAAGCACATGAACAGTACATGTAATGAAAAAGCTTTGCATGCATTGCAATTTTTGTAGCAATGTAAGCTTTTCTTTTAATCTCATTTTTCCAAACTTTTTGAAGTTTTCCCATGTATCTTCAAACCTTCCTCATGTCTGATTTCTGTCATGTCTCTTTTTCTAACACCACCTGATTGTAGTGATGTTACTTTTCCATTCTCCAAAACAATATTATTTAATCCAATGTGAAACTGTCATGTGCAATTTTCTGTTTATGCTCTCTAGAACTATATTTTTAAATATTTATTTATTTATTTGAAAGTCAGAATTACACAGAGAGAGGAGAGGCAGAGAGAGAGAGAGGTCTTCCATCTGCTGGTTCACTCCCCAGTTGGCTGCAATGGCTGTGGTTGCACCAATCTGAAGCCAGGAGCCAGGAGCTTCCTACAGGTCTCCTATGTGAGTGCAGGGTACCAAGGACTTGGGCCGTCTTATATTGCTTTCCCAGGCCATAGCAGGGAGCTGGATTGGAAGTGGAACACCTGGGATTTGACTTGAACTGGTGCCCATATGGAATACTCACCGCAGCAGTGGGTTTACTTACTACACCACAGTACCGGCCCACTCTTGAGCTATATTTTAAGGCCAATTAGTATAATACACAGTGAAGACCCTTGAATATCAATTTATTAAGAGAAGATCGGGCCTGGGACTGTGGCGCAGTAGGTTAATCCTCCGTCTGCTGTGGGGAGCAACTCGGACTAGACTGAGTTACTGGAATTAAGACTTATTCTATGCATCTGCTCTCCCACAATATGGCGCTGGGAGAGGAGAAAACAGCTTCTACGCAGCTGCCTCTTGCCAACTTGAGTGATGACCTCCAGGAGCTGATCTTGCTCCTGATTGGAGGAGAGCAGCGTACTTGGCATTTGGGCAGCCGAGTTGGGATTGGCGGAGGAGGACTATAAAGGAGGAGAGAGACAACATGCACCAGGAACATCTAAGGGGAACATCTATCTGAAAGAACACCTGTGCAGCCCCCGAGAGAGCCGGCCGGCGGTGTGCCGCTCCCCCGCGGAAGTGGGGAAAGTGGCCAGGGGGAACCGCCCTTCCATGGAGGTGGAAGGGTCGGTAGCCAACCCGGGAAGAACCAGCAGCAAACCCAGGGAGGGCAGAACAGACACGAAGACGGGGAGCGACATAATGGTGCCGTGACTCGGATATGAAGCCTAGGCAGGGTTTAGTGTCGTTCCTCCACGAAGACGGGGAGCGACAGTCTGCAGTACTAGCATTTCATATAGATGGCGGTTCTAGTCCCAGCTGCTCTTCTTCTGATCCAGATTTCTGCTATACCTGAGAAAGTAGTAGAAGATGGCCCAAGTACTTGGGCCCCTGCAACCATGTGGGAGACCTGGAAGAAGCTCCTGGGTGCTGGCTTCAGATCAGCACTGCTCCGGCCGTTGTGGCCATTTGGGGAGAGAACCGGTGAATGAAAGATCATTCTCTCTCTCTCCCTCTCACTGTCTGTAACTCTGACTCTCAAATAAATTTAAAAAAAATTTAAAAGAGAGAGAATGTAGCAGCTTAAACTACCACTAACAGAACAGCTCAAGGAGTCATTTATGAACATATGGGTTTCATAATTCTGGTTATCACAGAAGTAGACCTTGAGACAAATAATAAAACCCAAATATATTACTTGGGAAGTGATCTCATGAGCACTAGTAAGACCATGGGCAAGTGCAACATGAAAGGGGGAAGCATGAAGAGTACAAGTAGCATTCCATAGCAGGTAGGTAGAGATCAATCCTGCTGGGGAAGTCTCCTAACTGCCTAAAACAGGCCCAAGACTTTCAAATGAGGGTGAAGTGAGGGTTTTCCATCAATTTGTCAGTTTAAGATCCTCATAAAGAGCATTAATACCCCCAACATGTTGAACCTGCATTTCTCTGCTAGTGCACATTGGAGAACATTGGTGTAAGTAATGTTACACCAGTGTTTAAGTAAAATGTTATGGGTGCTGGAAATTGTAATTTTGTGGTGCTATCTGGACAGAGGTATGGAAGGATACCAACAGTACACTCAACTGAAGGTAGAGAACTTAAGGTATACTCATATTAGCAATGTTACTGTAATGAGAAGAAGTTATTATTAATGATTACCAAGTTCTGTCAGTTGTCACCGATCAGGGAGAACATATGGTATTTGTCCCTTTGGGACTGGCTTATTTCACTCAGCATGATGTGTTCCAGATTCCTCCATTTTGTTGCAAATGATTGGATTTCGTTGTTTCTTACTGCGGTATAGTATTCTAAAGAGTACATGTCCCATAATTTCTTTATCCAGTCTACCGTTGATGGGCATTTAGGTTGGTTCCAGGTCTTAGCTATTGTGAATTGAGCTGCAATAAACATTAGGGTGCAGACCGCTTTTTTGTTTGCCAATTTAAATTCCTTTGGGTAAATTCCAAGGAGTGGGATGGCTGGGTCGAACGGTAGGGTTATCTTCAGGTTTCTGAGGAATCTCCAGACTGACTTCCATAGTGGCTTGACCAGTTTGCATTCCCACCAACAGTGGGTTAGTGTCGCTTTTTCCCCACATCCTCTCCAGCATCTGTTGTTGGTAGATTTCTGCATGTGTGACAACTGACTGAACACCAAAAAGGAAACCTGTTGAAGTGAAATGGACACTATGGGAAACGGTGACTTGATCAGCATAGCCCTGACTGTTAATGAACAACTTAATACATTATCCCTCTTAGTAGTTTTTTTGTCTGTTCTACTTAATATGACTGGTTTAATTCTGTAATTAATACACAGTTATTCTTAAGTGTTGAAAATTAACTGAAATGTGATCCCTGTTAAACATAAGAGTGGGAATAAGAGAGGGAAGAGATGTATAATTTGGGACATGCTCAAGCTGACTTGCCCCAAAGGGTAGAGTTAGAAACATACCAGGGGATTCCAATTGAATCCCATCAAGGTGGCATGTACCAATGCCATCTCACTAGTCAAAGTGATCAATTTCTGTTCACAATTGATCATAATGAAAGGACTAAGAGTCAAAGGGAGCACATAAACATGTCTAGTACCTGCTAACACTAACCGATAGAATAAATAAAGGGGAGAGTGATCCAACGTGGGAAGTGAGATACTCAGCAGACTCATAGAATGGCAGATGTCCTAAATAGCACTCTGGCCTCAGAATCAGCCCTAAAGGCATTCCAATCTGGCTGAAAAGCCCATGAGAGTATTTCAGGCATGGAAAGCCAAGACACTCTGGCAAAAGATCTCTGTGAGTGAGATCCCAGTGGAAAGAACAGGTCTTCAAAGAAGAAGGTACCTTTCTCTGAAGGGAGGAGAGAACCTCCACTTTTAATATGACCTTGTCTAAACAAGATAAGAATCAGAGAACTCAAAAGGCTTCCATAGCCTTGGAAACTCATGACTGGAGCATAGGGAGATTACTGATGCCATAGACAGGAGTGTCAATTGGTAAAGTCAACAACAGGAGTCACTGTGCACTTACTCCTCATGTAGGATCTCTGTCCTTAATGTGCTGTGCATTGACGAGTACTCAAACAATATATTTCACTTTGTGTTTCTATGGGGGTGCAAACTGTTGAAATCTTTACTTAATGCATACTAAACTGATCCTCTGAAAAAAAAAAAAAGAAATTATCAACTCCCAACTTGACTCTCACTGGGATTAAACATGACAATAGGTCTGATCTGATTTCATCATCATTTAAAAAAAATCATCTATTATTTTTCACTTTATGTTTCTGTGTGGGAGCAAACTGTTGAAATCCTTACTTAATGTATACTAAGCTGATCTTCTGTATATTAAGATAATCAAAAATGAATCTTGATGTGAATGGAAGGCTAGAGGGAGTGGGAAAGGGGAGGGTTGTGGGTGGGAGGGACGGTATAGGGGGGAAGCCATTGTAATCCATAAGATGTACTTTGGAAATTTATATTCATTAAATAAAAGTTAAAAAAATGATTACCAAGTTCTTTCCTTGATGAAAGACTGTACCAACTAGGAGATTTTAAGTATGAAATTTAGAAAATAGGCATAATATTGTAAATTGTGATCATTTTATTCCCTCCATTTCATGTGAGATAATCTTATATTGTAGTGCTGTCTGGAGTGTGGTCTGCATAGTATATTGTTGTCCAATATAAAAAAATGGCATGAGGCTGGCACCATGGCTCAATAGGCTAATCCTCCGGCTGCGGCACTGGCACACCGGGTTCTAATCCCAGTCGGGGCACCGGATTTTGTCCTGGTTGCTCCTCTTCCAGTACAGCTCTCTGCTGTGGCCAGGGAGGGCAGTGGAGGATGCCCAAGTGCTTGGGCCCTGCACGCACATGGGAGACCAAGAGAAGCACCTGGCTCCTGGCTTTGGATCAGCTCAGTACACTGGCCACAGCACGCCAGCCGCAGCGGCCATTAGAGGGTGAACCAATGGCAAAGGAAGACCTTTCTCTCTGTCTCTCTCTCTCTCACTTTCTACTCTGCCTGTCCAAAAAAAAAAAAAAAATGGCATGAATGACATTTAATTCATCTAAACCACTCAGGTCAGCTGAGATTTCAACTGAAGTTCTGCCATATGATTCTTATCTCTCAGACCCTGGAGCAAAGAATTTATGGACATTTAATATTTTGAGAATTACAAACATAAAATTATTTTAGTTCACGACGTAATTATATACCATTAAAATCATACTTAATTCTACTGTGCTATTCCCATGCTCAACCAGCAGTTCTTGTAGTACATTCCAACTGCTCATGTAAACTCAAAAAAGAATTGGTCAATTAAATCTCAAGTATATATTTTGCTTTAGATTTACAAATTGTCTCTCTGATTTGTACACCAATACTCTGTGTTTTATTCATAGTGCAGACTCCTAAGAGTCTTGTTATTTGAAAGTATATTAGTGAAACTGAACTTCTGGACATTCAAAGCTTGTTACTGTCCCCTGAAATATGGTTACAAGCTTGTCCGTGAGTTCAGTGTGCCTCCATGTGTGATAGTTCTTGCTCACTCTCTATGACAGTAATGCACCTTAAATAACCGTGACAGGTTTCATTCCTCTTCCTATTTCTAAAATCTGGCTTATTATAGGAGTACACAGAAGTTTATTGATCATGGTTATATATGGCCAAAGTACCTTTGAAAAGTTCAAGCCTGTTAATTAAAGGAAACAGAAATTGAAATATGTAAAGGCAATAGTATTGGGCTACAATACTTTAGTTAATTGTAGAAAATAATGGACCCAAGGTTTTAAAATCCCATTTCAGTGCTTCATCCTCTTCATCAAACTAAATCATCCAGGGATGGAGGTATTTGTATAGAACTTTTGCTATTATTCAGTTTCTTACTGCATAGTGAGGAAAAATATAGGTGGTGGAAAAATATAAATTATGCTGTTATATATTTTAAACAATTAGTTGTACACTAATTGAAACCAAATATGTTTATTGGTTTAATACTAAGAACTAATTCACTCTCTGGAAGTGACTCAGGCACTGGAGGTAATATTAGCACAATTTCTGTCTTTGACAGACTCATTTGAAAAAAAGAAAAAAGAAGATACTTAAAATATGCATAGAAATTTGCATTGTCTATCATTCCTGTACTCAGAATTAAGTTGAAAGACTTGCCCAGTTTAGGTTTATCTTAATGAATGAAGATCCAGAAACTTTTTCATACAGCATTCTAAAATACCATCACTTTTATCAGAAGATATATTTAAAAATATGTGTCAGTTAATACAAAACTCCTTAAGTATAAGGTTATTATTATAATTATGTTATTTTAAATATGGGAGAAATAAGTAAGTCTAGCAGGTATCATACATTCTTCATTTTTAGTTTTTTAAAATACATTTGGGAATTCAGATTTTCATTCCATAGACCAGATCAGTTAGAAGATAGATTCCTGGGGAATATGGAAATACATTGAGCTGAAAATAAGGAAAATTAACTGAAATTTCTACATAAATCACTACATGTCTGTTTCATAATTAGTGAAAAAGGGAAAAGAAAAAATGTCATCTTATGGGCCTTTCTAAATCTAAAATTTTGTAATTTAGATGGGATCTCTATTGATGTGGATCTGACTGTAACAGGAGGGTGTGAAGTGAAACAATAACCTCATAGAGTTCTGTCATCAGTTTTCTGGTGCAGAGCTAATAGGACACCTGCTAATGGATGAACATTAAGTCATGAAAAATGTCAAAATGGTGAAACTAAGTATGTGTAACATCTGCCCTCAATAATGGGAATCAGTGAGTAAAACCATGTTCAACAAGGTGTACAGTATACCAGTGTGTGGTTATTTCGTTTGAAGAGCATTTTCAAATGAAGGCAATGGCTAAGAGTGACTGGGAAAAAAAGAATATTTGTTTATAACGAGCAATCATCTAACTCCACTAGGTGGGACACGCCACACATAATTGCTAATTTCTCCTGCTTTAAGCCACTTACACACGTTTGCTACTTTATATGTCCTATTTGATGCTTGGATTAACTTAGGTCATTATTTTCAATTTCCTTCCTACTACATTAGAAATTATTTGAGAAAATGGAGCACATTTTAGTCATCTTTATTAATATACCACTGAGGTATTTCTCATGGTTAAAAGGCTCCAAAATGTAAACAAGTTAAACACTGTGATCCTCTCAAAGGCACTTTAAGGTAATCAATGTATTAATTCTTGGTAAAAATCTTGGAAAGAGATATTTAGAACATGAGAGACAGAGACTGCAAACTTTCTCATATCAGTTATCAACATGGCATAGTAGTGACATTGCAACTTCCAGGAATATGCTTTAAAAGACAACTATTCCACTATCCTTGTCAAGATTGGATCTAGAACAGCTTAAACAAGCAAAGTGAACTTGGGAACAGAAATCATAGAAAATGAACACAAACTGAAACAAATTTTAAAAATCCAGAGAAGGAACTTGGGTGTGTGAGAAATTTGTAAAACAAAATTATATTGCCTACTTCGATCTTTAATAAACAAAAATATTTTTTCTTTTTTTAAACCAATAAATCTTGGTTCCTTGTCTCTAATATTTAGTTATATGTATTCTTAAGTAAAATATCAAGCATACAATGTAGTTTAAAATCAAGGTAAATTTATTTAAAATGCTTTCTCTGAAACTGGTAGAATTTGAGGATTATACATTTTCTGATCTCTGAGTAATCTGAATGAATTCCTAGTAATTTGATGAAAATGTATAGCTTATAAATTGCTTCTAGTTACAACAAGTGATCAAGACATTAGTCCATATTAGGGAGAAGATGAAAATAACATTAAAAAGGCCAATAGGTTAGTTTCACATGGTCCTGCAATAGAATAGAAGGGAAGTTGGGACAAAATCCCATTTCTCGTTCCCAAGACAAATGCCATTTTGAAGACTAAGTTGCAACCACATAAAAGGTTTGTATGCAGAACAAATAATTTCATGGAGTAGAACCAGGATTGCACTCTACCCATGCTGAGAAGATGCTTAAAGTCATGGAGATATTTTAAATACACCCAGTGTTCCAATAAGCAGATAGCGAAGAGTTTAAAAAGTTTGCAGACAAAAAAGGGAAGAGAAGAGAGCAATACCTATAAGAAACCAATTACTCTAAGTTATTACAATTTCTTGGATATTCAAAGTTTTCAGAGATTTTTTTTTTTTTTTTTTTTGTTTCCAAAATAGAGATTCCCAGGAGTTTCAGGCTTGATTGATTTGAGTTCAGAGGAAGCTGTTAGAAATACACAGGGATCTCTGGCAGATGGATTTAGAATACTGAGAGTAGTGATAGCACCCTAAGGGGAAATTATTCAAGCTTCCCCTAGGTTAGCTATGATAATTTATTAATCTACATTTTAGACAAATTGTGCTAAATGTTTGAGAAGAAACAGTACAAATATTTTTCTGTAATGAGTCCAGACACATAAATTCTCTAATTTTATGAGTTGTCCTCAGATGAGATTTTTCTTCAAATTGGACTCCTCCATTTTTTGTATTTATTAGCCTGAATGATGTGTGCATATCAACTGAAATTTTACTTAGTACTCTCTTTTATATTACAGAAAATGGTATTTAATAAAAAATAAAATTAAATACTTAGATTAATTTTCTTGTTATAAATTTTTCTGATAAATCCTGAAGATATCTTTATATAGTATGTATATATATATAGTGTATATATATATATATAGTATTTGGATATTGGATCACATTTTTCCTATTTCCAAGAATTAATATTTATTTAATTTTTATTTGACTCTTCTTTGCATATTTTGATAAAAAATTATAAATTCAAGTTTGTCCAAATATATGAAATGCATTATCACAATGATAGTCACCAGAATTTGAATGAAATTGACCTATATTTTTCACACACACACACACAGCCATAAATGATAATTCCCTTTAATATTAATGATAAACCATTAGTATACAAATTACTATCCATAGAAATTCAATTGTATTTAAAGATACAAATGAAGAATAAGATGAGCATCATATTTCTTTTTTTGCAACCTACAAAGAGAAAAAAGCAAAACACACATGTTATCTTATTTTAGTTTTCCATTTCTACATCCTTCAGAGAGTAGTAAAAACCATCTCCTTGTAGAATAGTGATTTTCCACGTGGTGGAAGGTAAAATATTTCCCTAAAGAATTTATAATAGTATAGGAAATATTATTTCTGCCCACTGACATAAAATCTACCAGAAGTGTACATACTACAAATGCATTGCTAATATTCCTGGATAGGAGATAGCATCAGTGCACAGAGTTGATTGATGTGTGTATTTGCTGTACTTAGGCCTGTTGAAGACATGTTTCCTGAGCCATGTAGCAACTACTCACATTTCAAGTAGGATATATCCTCCCACAGAGTGGTTTTTTTTTCCCTAATATTAGGCAAGAGTATATTTTTATATTTTTTTATTTCAATGATTTATATTATTTGTTTGAGAGGCAGAGTAACAGAGTGCAAAAGAGTTGAGAGAAAGAGAGAGAGAGAGAGAGAGAAAGAGAAAGAGACAAAGAGAGAGAAATGCTTATATCTGCTGTTTTACTTCCTAAATGGCTGCAACAGCCAGGGCTGGATCAGGCCAAAGCCAGGAGCCAGAAACTCCATCCTGATCTCCCATAAATGTGGCAGGGACACAAGTATTAGGAACATCTTCCACTGCTTTCCCAGGTGTATTAACAGGCACTGTGTCTGAAGCAGAGCAGTTGAGATTTGAACTGCTGATGGCTTTACAGCAACTCCCTACTACACGCAGGCATCCTGCCCTGACAGCATATTTTCAAGAGCAGATTACCACACCTCTAACTGAGGAAGCCATAAAAGTCTTGTTAAAAGCATGACCAAATTCAGGAACGTTGTGAGGATACTGCAAAGTAATAAAGTATAAACAGAAAGTTATTATTTTCCTGGAAATGCTTGTTTACTATGAATTATCGATTTTTATTTCTTCTCCCCTATTTCATCTTTCATGTCAATTAGAGAATAACATTAATCTCTCAATAAATAAATCTAATCCTTTTACATATCATTTGAGTTACTGTGTTGTACATTTGCTTTAAAAAAGTATATTTCAACTAGATCTTTAATAATTTTATTGCAATGTTTTATTGCAAGGTTTTAAATTTTATTCATTTTCCTTTATCACATTCAGAGAAAATTATTATTTTTATTTATGATAACCATGGCATATTTCAAATCATGTTTTAATAATATAAACTATTTAAATAAAAACTGGGTTTCAATCTAAAATTATTCATCAAAATACACGTGAGGTTGTTCTTTCTCTGAAGTAATAAAGGAACTACCTGAATTCCTACCATTTCTTATTTGATTCCAAGTTCTTCAGCACATATATGAATTTTTGTGATCATACCTGTTTAAATGTATAGGTTTTCATCACATTCAGTGTTTTTTTTTTTTCTGATGTTTAACATCATAGCACAGTAACCACTATAAAATATAATGTAGATTGAATTGTGATTTTTTTTTTTTGTACCACAAAAGATACCACTGATAAAATCTCTCTCTGTGAGAATGTGTTCCATATTTCTTTACTTGGAACCAGGGTCTCAAATAGCATGACTTACTAAAGCAAAGTATATTAAGTTAAGATAATTATATGCCAGATAGTTGAGATAAGTACTAGTATCTGTCACGCAGTTGTAGAAAGCTTTCTGGCTTTCTAAAATGACTGTTGTCTTCATTAGGCTTAATAATTAGGATCAAGTATACAGTCTATGTAATACAGAAAAAAACATCTTCACAGGATAGAAATAACATCTTCAATAAGGTTCGCTTCATTCTATGTGTTAAAACAGATTTTAAACTCTCTTGAATAATAACCTAATTATATGTGATTAATATATTTAACTTTATGTCCAAAATGTTTAATTTAAAGATCTTGATTTCTTTTTTTTATTATTATTTATTTATTTATTTATTGACAGGCAGAGTGGACAGTGAGACAGAGAGACAGTGAGAAAGGTCTTCCTTTGCCATTGGTTCACCCTCCAATGGCCGCCGCGGCCGGCGCACCGCGCTGATCCGATGGCAGGAGCCATGTACTTATCCTGGTCTCCCATGGGGTGCAGGGCCCAAGCACTTGGGCCATCCTCCACTGCACTCCCGGGCCACAGCAGAGAGCTGGCCTGGAAGAGGGGCAACCAGGACAGAATCCGGCGCCCCAAACGGGACTAGAACCCGGTGTGCTGGCGCTGCAAGGCAGAGGATTAGCCTAGTGAGCCGCGGTGCCGGCCCTAAAGATCTTGATTTCAAAAAGCAGAGAGATATAGAGAAAGGCACTCACTCATTTAAGGAAGTTCTATATAAAAAAGAAATATATACAATACAGAAGAATGCACTATTTCAGGCCTAGAAGACTTGAGGATTGAACAATAAAGAAAACAAGTAGTAAAGAGAAAATGAACGCTGAAGTCTAACAAGGAGAAATCAGTGCCTAAATAATACATGGGGACTAGAAGAAAAGGTATACTTCGTAAACAATAACAAAGTTCCAAAATTAAAGAAAAAGATGCAAACAGGAAAGAAGAAAAGTCCCAGGGGGGAATAATGGAATGGAGGGTAATGTCTTTGATGACTGATAAAAATCATAACAAAAAAATCCCTAAAAATCAACCTGAGAAAAACATTTTACAGGCTGTGATTTAATATTTAAAAGGACTTGTTATCATTTTGGCTATTATAAGCTAACCTATACAACTGGCTAAAAATTCTGATTTTCTTCTTTAAAATCATAACATCATGACATATATAACATTGAAACATCTTAAAGAAGTCTGTAGAGCATTAAATACAATATGATCACTGAAAAGAATATATTTCATATTTCACTATGTTGCTGAGGGTTCTCCAGAGAAGCAGAACCAAGAGGATCGATGAGAAGACTTCAAGAAAGTGCATGGGAGAATAAGATTAAAAGACAAGTTGGGGCGGGCGTTTGCCACAGTAGTTAAGTTGTGGCTTGAGAAGACTGAATCCTGTATCTCTGTGGTTTAAGTACTGTCTGTTCTGACCTGGCTTCCTGCTAATGCACATCATGGGAGAGCAGATCACTCCTGCTACCCACATGGGGGTCCCAGACTGAGTTCTAGCTTCTTGGCTTCGGCCTGGCCCAGCTCTGACTGTTACATGCATTGCTGCTTACAGTAAACCTACTGATGGAAGACCTTTCTTTGTCTACTCTATGTCTTTCTGCCTTTCAAATTGAAATATATATGCCTGTATAAATAATAAACTTAAAACACTTTAAAAGATAATTTTACTAGAGCCGGTACTGTGGAGTAGAAGGTTAAGTCTCTGCTTGTAGTGCTGGCATCCCATATTGTTTAAGTCCTGACTGCTCCGCTTTTGGTCCAGTGCCCTGCTAATGCACCTAAGAAAGCAGCAGAGGATGGAACAAGTCCTTGCTCCCAAGTAGGAGACCTGGAAGAAGCTCCTGGCTTCTTCCTGATTCAGCCCCAGCCATTTAGGCCATTTGGGCTGTGAACCAGCTGATGGAAGAGTCTCTCTCTCTCTCTCTCTCTCTTTCTCCTTCTCTCTCTGCATCTCTGCCTTTCAAATAAATAAGTAGATCTTTTTTTTCAAAAAAAAGAGATAATTTTATTTCATTGCAAAATCATTTTGGAAATATAAAATCCTCTAAGACATATCTCTATGAGAAGCTACAAATCGATGGGTGTTTTAGATATAATCTGACATTTTTGTTACTTCTTAAATCTATAGGCTATTTTTTGAATACTTAACAATTAGGGATATAATCTTTTTTTTTTTTTTTGGTTTTTGTAATGTAATGCATTTAGTGCCTAAGTATAACCATGGAGATAAAGTCCACAGTAACTAAAATTTCCTCTGCTTACAATTCTCAAATGGGAAGGTGAATCATAATAAGAAGAATATAGCAGTCTTTAAGAGGTGGTTCTTTACCAAAATATTCCCTATAAAAGATTCTAATTTTTCCCTGTAGAGGAATGTTACTTTTCCACTTCCCAAAGAGTAGAGAATAATCACTATCCAAGATTACAAAGCAATCATCTGAACAACATACTAGCCCAGCTGTCTAAATCCAGATTTTTTTCCTGCGATCTATTTGCCTTCTCTATGGAAGCTGTACATAATATACTATTGTCAAACATGAGTGAAACAGAAGACTATATTTTCAATTTGTTTCTCTTTTTTTGAAGTGACAAGAAGGCAAAGAATATAAGTTTTTTGACCTTAGGTAACTGCTTCTCCTTGCAGTCTTTCCCATGGATCTGAGCACACTTCTTATTTGTCTGAAACCCTCGAAAGCACCTGGAGTTTTGCAAGGGGAGCACTTCACTGATTGTTAGGATGATGGGATATCATTTGGTACTCCTTTTCCTTTCCTTTGATTCCATGGGACTTCAGTATGGCTAGACATATAAATCTCCAAGTATTGACTGATTTGAAGGATCAAAATAAGCTGACACTTGGAGGAACATTTAGTATATGAATGTCTTGTTAAAGTCACCTTGCTTATCTGACTTTGGCTTCTGCTGTTTAAAAACTGTGTACAATAATGTTCAAGCTTCCCTCAATCTACATTTTGCTGTTCTGTAGATTCTTCCTACAACTTTGTAATGCTGCATCTTAGGAGAGTAAAGGCAGCTTCCTGGCGCATTGCCACACTCATCCATGATCTGACCTGTTCACCTATGTCTGGTTTCAAACAGTCCCTTAGATACTCTGCCCAAGGGACAGGGCAATTACTTTTCCTTTGCTCTTTGCTGCCCTCATCGGACCGAGACTGTGCTATTAAAAATTTGAAAGCAGTCTGGTTGCATCAAGTGGTAAAGTGCTCTAAGAACTTTAAAATTTATATATTATAAGGAGATAAATATAAGGATACATACTAAGAAAGGTAAGAAAATAAATGAATAGAGTCTATAGTCTGAAGTTATTACCAAGAGATACAGATCAAATTCTAAGAGAATAATTCTATATTATTAAGCTTATCCTATGAGAGCTGTGTTGTTGGCAGAGTATATGGTACACCTCTCTCGCTACTTCCCTGAAAAAATCGTGCTTATAGGAATTATTACTTCCAAATATAGTTTTATATTTTGGTGGATTTTTAAAATATTTATTTATTTGAAAGGCAGCATTACAGAGAGGTAGAGGCAGAGGCAGAGAGAGAGAGAGAAGAGAAGTCTTCTATCTGCTGATTCACTCCTCAAATGGCTGCAATGGCTGAAGCTGGGTCGATCTGAAGCCAGGAGCCAGGAGCTTCTTCCAGATCTCCCAGGCAGGTGCAAGGGCACTTGGGCCATCTTCCACTGCTTTCCCAGGCCATAGGCAGAGAGCTGGATTGGAAGTGGAGCAGCCAGGACTTGAACTACAGCCCATACGGGATGCCAGCATTGCAGGCGGCGGCTTTACCCACTACACCACAATGTGGATGCCAGTGGATATTGTTCTGTGTCATCCTTGCTGGTGTTTTGGAAGTATGATTAATTATTTTAAGTATTTTTTATTTTAAATGAAAAATACTAATAATTTCATTATTCAAAGAAAATATATTTTTCATGATCATCTTTAAATGTTTATATGTAAAATGTCACATATAAAATGTTAGTTGTTATCTATAAAATGCTATATATTATAAATAAAATGCCATGTGCAAAATGCATAAATTATACTATCTTATTTTGAATATGAGGAGGTACTACTGTATTTTGAATAGATTTGACTTGCTACCTCACAGATATTTATCCTCCAAAGTCTTATGTTAACGCTTAATTGATTAATGGTAGATGGATTAAAGATGGAACTTAATTCAATTATAAGTTTAATGGTAGGACCTTGAAAAGTGATTGGGTTGAATGAGGTTGCCAGAGTGAAGTCTATGATTGAATTAGGATGGTGATGATAGGAGAGGCCACTTAGTAGATGGAAGAGTGTTCTTGCTGCCTTTTTGCTTCTTGGTTCATTCTGTGTTTCTCCCTCTACTCAGGTTCCACCACCCACTGCTCTTTCCAGATGCCCGAGAGATAGATTCACCTGGTTTTGGTTTGGAACATGTAAAAGTCCAAGACAAACTAATCTTTCATTTGATATTCCTACCAGGTATTTTAGTTAAAGTAACAAAAATCTCACCACTGCAAGTACTGAAATTTTATTTCTTTACCTTTTTTTGGTCTATGTTAAATTTTTGTACCTTTCATTGATTTAGATTCAAGCCACCACTTATTGAAATTGTATCCAAATGTATATTATATTCTACATAGTGAAAATTCTACAATCTTGTTTCATCTATGCTGAATGTTATGGACACATCTGTTAGAGAACTACTAAAATCTGAATTATCAAATGTCTCTCTTAATTATAAGACTTGCTATTTCTCTGAAGAAATCCAAGTGCTATCTAGTAGGATTTCATAGAAGAGTTCTAATTAACATATTGGTAAAGGTACCAGATGCTACTTATTGTTCAAGTACAGATTAAGGTAATTTTAACAAACTTCAATATTTGAGTTTTTATAAATATATACTGTAATATAACATCATCTAATAATGGAAAATGGCTGATATTCTTTAATTTTCTCTTTTTGTACTCACAAAAAGTCTGTGGTGCCATTGAATTACTTCCTAAGACTCCTTTATGTGTATACTGGAACATGAAAACATCATTTTTCAAAATAGTATAAGAAATAAAAACATCAAAATTTCAGTTTCTGGACATTTTGCAGGGGGATTCTTGACCATAATTTAATCCCTTTTACTTCTACACAGATCATGGCATTATACCTCTTGTTTCAACAGAATGTGCTTGAAGTCATGGTGTTGGCAGGTGCCCACACTCTGGTGGTTGTGTTGCTCAAGTATAAAATCCTCAGTCTGTGCAAAATGGGAAAACACATTATGACATATCTTACTGCCTAGGATTGGACTGAATTTGCCAATGTATTATTAGCAGGGAGTGATGCTTGCCAAAAATTACAAAAGTCCGATTGTCAAGGTAAGCACCTGCATCTGTTCACTTGAAGCAATGATTCCTATCTGTCCAATTATTCACAGAAACTTGACCAAATTCCATTTTACACACTGAAAATTATCACTGGCATCCATCTCTCCCCTCAAGCAGACACTTTCTAGTATGGCACAGGTACAGTAGATTTAACACAAATTGCACTAAATGTGTGCTTTATCTGTCATCCATGATTTAAGGAGGAAAAGGGCTCTGATGGGAAAAAAGCAGAACCTGAAAATGTCACTGTCTTTCTGCAGAATCCTCCAGGCTTCAATTGGGTCACAATTTATTCTCTGTTATACATAGGAGACATTTTAAAATGAAACAATAGCATAAACAAGCATGACTTGTATTGACTAGAAGTCCGGGGCTTGATCCTCTCTCCTCCTCATCTGTATTCTCTCCAGCTAAGAAGGTGGAGCTAGCCACAAAGCAGCTGAGACAGGACTGAAATGCAGACTTCTCCATCTGCAGAGACTGTGAACTCTCTTAGGACTCAATGCCCCTCTTCGGCATAATAAAATGCATGATGTGATGTTTCCATATAGAAGAAATGCTGCCCTACCAAGGCACTTGCCTGTTTCACTTAGGCCACCTGCATTCTGCCACTTTTGAAAAAGAGGAATGCTTTTAACCACGCAATGTTTAAATAAAGGCTATGTGAGGAAAGCTCTCTTGCCCTCAATTTATTTTTAAAAGCTTTCTAACAAACTCCCCATTAATTTGGTCACCAAGAAGCTCTGATTATATACACCTTCGTTTTAAGATTAAAAAAACTGTTATCCAGAGATAAAGCAATTTTGCTAATGGTACACAATTTGTTAGTAGTTGATTCAGCTCTGTAACCCAACTTTCCTGACAACAGCTCTGCTCTCCTTTCAATGTAAAATGTATCTTATAAGTAACAGAGTGCCTGCTTCATAGAATCAAGCAGTATTTCAGTACTTCTTACTAACACGCACTTCAAAATAAAGTTATTGGTTTTATTGAAGGTAAAGAACATATGTTTAGCGGAAGGTAATTTTTAACAGATTTACTGGTCTCATGTGTATGATTCACTACTTTGTGAACTGTGGATGGAAAGCTTCACTATCAGTGCAAGCATAACACGCATAATGAAAAATTAACATTAAAATGCATTAAAGATAATTTGTATTTCTCATACATTAAGGAACTATTTTCTTAAATGGGAAAGTAAAATAAGAACTATTAAGTGCTCCAGGAAAAGCTAACTGATGTTTTCCAGTCAATTTGGAGGAAATGTCATAGTACCTCCCCAAACTCCTTTTTTCAGCATCTGAAGTAATGTTTTAAAGGATGATTCATCATACTCTCTATTATATCTGTCAATTAACATGGAAATTAAGAACAAAGAGGAGGGCTGACTAGGACTGATCTTAGCAGTCACCAATTGATTCTCTTAATTTGAGGAAAAACGTGTTTGCAGTGAAATCACTTTCACTCTGTTCATAAACCTTGTTTTATTTTTTAAATGTTTATCAAATTGTTTGCCTTAGAAGAGACACAGGTCCTTTGAGAAATGATTTCACAAACAGGCTCAGAATTTTGTATCTCAAACTTGCACTGAAATACATTGAGAAAATTCCCCCTGATAATGAAACAATTAAATTCGAATTTCAGTTCTCAGTAGACCCAGCTAGGCAAGATCAAAAGGAAAGGGAGGCTTGGGTTAAGTTACTAAATTTGCTGTGAAACTTTATTTAGATTTGTAGAAACCAAACAGCAACAACAAAAACAAAACAAAGACACAGGAGATTTCACACATATTCCACAATTTTGTTTTAATTCATTGCCATTTGTTAGGAAAAGGCACAATGCATCAAAACAATAATCCAAAAGATAATCAAGAAAAATCCCTTTTATTAGAAGGGATCTAAAAAACTCTCATAGAAAAAAAAATTGTAACTGGGACACCACTGATTAAAAAAACATGAAATTTTATAGTCTAAAGTAATACGATTTTATATTTCCTTCAAATACATATATATATATATATATATACACACACACACACAAATACACATGCACACACACACACACATATACTGGCTATACTATTCTACTGGCATGCCTGAGGCTCACTAGTGTGCCTGGTGTAGCTGGCATGTGGGCTAGAAGCTGCCTCAGCCCAGGAGATTGAGATAGTTTTTTTTTTTTTTTTGTCTTTTTTTTTTACCCTCTTCTTATTTCTATTTTTATTTTGCCTTGGGTCCTAAAAATTACATCTCTGTATATTCAGGAAGAGAAGCAGGGAGTACACCATAAGATTGAGATGATGGTGGATCTCAACAAGATGGTAGCAGAAGTGGTGCAAGTTAATTTGAATTCCAAACCTATTTGAACTATTGGGCCAGCATGAATTTTTGATGAAGTATAGGTTAGCTATGACAGAAAGGGGGAAGGCTTCAGCTGCGAGTGTTTTTTTAGTTTTTAGATTTTTAATTTTTTATTCATATAAAAGAGAGAGAGAGAGAGAGGAAAAGAGAGAGAGAGAGAGAGAGAGAGAGAGAGAAAATCTACCTGCTGGCCTACTGCCTAAATGCTCACAACAGTCTTGGCTGGGCCAAGTCAAAGACAGGAACACTATACAGATCTCGCACATGGACAGCAGGAACACAAGCACTTGAGCCATCATCTCCGCCTCCCAGGTACATTAATAGGAAGCTGGATTGGATATAGAAGTGGGACTTCATCCCAGGAATTCACATGTGAGATACCGGTGCCCCAAACTGTTGTCCTCAAGATAAATGGTCAACATTTAAGGATTGAAAGATTCAATGTATTTACTATCATAGTCAAATTTCATTCAAACTGCTAATAACTAATACAGATACCCTACGGAATACAGACTCCTTTTCCTTTTTCACTTTCTAACCTTGCAACTAGCCACACATTTGCAGATGCAAAAAAAAAAAAAATAAAAATAAAGCAATATACTTCCTTTCCTTCTCACATTCTAACTAAGAAATGTTATTTTTTAATCACATGCTAGGCAGAATGCTTGTCCTTGTGAATTGAGATGTAAATAAACCAGAAGCTGACTACTAGAACAACAAAACCTGGATAAGGAAGAAGTTTATGAAAACCCAACCAAGTATCTTATCAAAGAAACTTCCATTTAAATGGTGACAACACCAACTCTAGAAACATGTTTGAAAACCTCCCCCTACTAGCCATTTGCCTGGAAAAGTCCTGCTAAATTGCAAATTGGAAAGAGCGTTTTTGGGATTAAAGGGTCCCCTTGTTCCAAGGAGTCACTTAAATAAACCCACTCCTTTGTACCTCTTGTCTTTGATGGCATGGCTGTCCAGTTTAACACATCCCAGGCCCAATTTTAACCAGTTAACAATACTAGCATTGTGACTACAGGTAAATTGCTTGGTCTTTCCATACTTTAATTGTTTCATCTAGTAATTTTAATTTTATTTGTGATATTTTATTGTACATTTTTTAAAGATTTATTTCATTTATTTGAAAGACTTACACAGAGAGAAAAGACAAGGCACAGAGAGAGAAGTCTTTCATCCACTGGTTCACTCCCCGATTGGCTGTGACGGCACAGCTGTGCTGATCCAATGCCAGGAGTCAGGAGCTTCTTCCAGGTCTCCCACCTGGGTGCAGAGGCCCAAAGGTGTGGGACAACTTCTACTGCTTTCCCAGGCAAAAGCAGAGAGCTGCATCAGAAGTGGAGCTGTTGGGACTCAGATTGGCACCCACATGGGATGCCAGCACTGCAGGCAGCGGCTTTACCTGCTACGCCACAGCACTGGCCCCTATTGTACAATTTAAAGAATTTCTTTACTTGATGTAGTACCAAAACATAAAAGTTATTATTACTATCTTAACACTACAATATTATCAACTTATATATTTGGACATCACTTCAAATGCATGCCCAATATTAAGGTTCTTTCCAATCATATTAATTATCTTATTTGTACTCTATATCTCAGTTAAAAAATTGTTTTCCCCCCATATCACTTCTAACACCATACATAATATATATTTAATATATATATATATTTTAATATCAGCATATTACTATATGTGAAGGTATATATTAAATTTATTTCAGTTTTTTAGCATTTGTCTTGTTGCTGTGAAGATATCGAGTGAAACTTCCAAGTTCTCAATACAGTAAGTACTAATTTTTCCACCTCCAAATCAAATTCCTTAAAAAGAATTGACTATGTGTCAAAAGATGCATGTTTCCTTTGAGTAACCTGTACTTCTTTTATTACACGCCTTGCTCCACTTTCACTGGGTTCTAATTTCCTATCATTGACATACTCTGTCATTAAAATTCTATTTTCTGATGACCTATATAAGTGGATTAAAACTCTATCCCTCTCTTAAAGCATAAGACATAGATGATGAAAATTTTATTCTACTCTTAGAAAAAAATTCAGAGCATGTTTTTATATCATTAAATCTTATCCTGCAGTATAAACAGAATTTCACATACAGTTTTTAATTGTAGTAGAATTATTGGGTAGTTAATGATTAGTTCCTCTATAAGTATCTGGAGATTATTTCAAATAGGTTCAAGTGTCATCACTATTAGAACATTATTTTTTCCTTTATTTAAAATAGTTACTCCTGGGGTGGGTGCTGTGGGGCAGTGGGTTAAGCTGCCACTTGGGATATCTCCATGCCATGTCAGAGTGCCAATTCAAGTCCCAGCTCCTCCTCTTCCAGTGTGGCTTCCTACTTGTGAGTCTTGGAGAGCATTAGATTATGGTCTACAGGTCCAGGTTCCTGCCACCCACATGGGAGACCAAGATGGAAGTCCTGGATCCTGGATTCAGCCTGGTCTAGCTCTGGTTGTTGTGGGCACTTGGAGAGTGAACCACAGATGGATGATATCTCTTTTTCCTCTCTTTTCTGTCTCTCCTTTGATTTTCACTCTGCCTTTAAAATAAAAATAATACATCTTTAAGAATTTTAAAAAATAAAATGCTTTCTCCTAATTTGACCTTTTTTGAACTCTCAGAATTCTGCAGAGGATTGTTATGGTTGTGGACAAAAGGGATCCTCACCTATTTTGGAGGACTACTTCTATGTTCATGATATAATCCTTGCAAAAGGTGACCAAGACTGCCTTTAATTTTGTCCCAGTCTGACTGAACTTTTAGTAGGTCTCTTCCTGACTTTAGGCACCTTACTTGTTTTGTAGTGTTTACTTTAGGCAACTTTCTTGTAAATTCCATTTCTGCCCCATTGAAATCTAAATTTTCTCCCAAGCTCTGGTCAGCTTAGAGAATATTTTTCTCAAGGACCTACGAATCATCTCTCTGAAATGGAGTCATTGGGAAAGACAGCACCTCTGTCTCCCATTCTCGGTGGAAGACTAGGAACCTAGACATAATGAGAGTTAACAAGCAAACACACATGTACTAATCACATTGATCAGTCTCTGGAAACACTTGGGAATATTTCTCCATTAGCTCCACCCAACACTTATAATCTCTCCCACGTTTTCCCCCACATTAGAGCAAGCTGCTTTGATCCCTTGTGCATTGGTTTTGAATAAAGTGTTTGTTAGTCCGGTTCTTCCACAATACCCCTTTTATGTGACTTATCTGGAATACCATCCAATCACAATTAGAATCAGAATAAAGAAAGAACCAGCGTCAGACATATGGACGGGCATCACTAGGCAATAAGTGGACTAACCTAACTAAAACCAGTATTGCACAGATTGATAAGGACAAGCCATAATATAGGGAAAAGGCTTCAATGGCTGTGGAATGAAAAACTAAGTTACAAAGTTATGTAACAAATAAATGATGTTTAAGACTCAATAGTTTGTATTCAATTGTGTATCATACGAAGATTTTGTAAAGATTTGAATCGTCTGAAAAATAGTGCAAAAAATGTCAATCATTTACTAATCAATTTCCCAAGAAACAACAAAGCATGTTAGTATATTTTCTGTAACAAATTTTGCAGGCCAGTTTCATAAGATCTAGAAATATCAAATAGAAAACAGAATATATGGACATTCGGACAGGGCCATATAGATCTTAAAAATGAATTAAAATGACATTTAAAAAAAACTATCAGTTAAATGAATACACTCATATTAGTTAATCTTTCACATTTTTTATTGAAACAACTTTATGAAGTGGATTCATTTTAATCAATACACTTTGTTAGGTAGTCAAGGATTATATGTTTTATTTGCTGTAATTTAACATGTTGCACATGCAAACATTTCAAATGACTGTTAGTGTAGATTTTTATAAACTTCTCCTTCAGTTTTGGATAGTTTAAAAAATATCTGTTGTAATTTTTGGTAAATAATAGGCTATATTTTTCACAATGAAAAAGAATAAATTCCACTTTCATGTAACATTATGAGAAAATCTCGCAAGTATATCATTTAGCAAGATGCCAGACATAAAAGAATATACATCTGGCCATTCATATCCGTGCTTCCTATATCTACAGAGCCAGCCAACAGTGGCTCAAAAATATTAGGTATAAATGGCATCAGTACTAAACATGTACAGACTCAATTGTTATGTTTTTCTATAATACAGAGCATAATAGTTATTTACATTTTATCAGGTGTTATAAGTAATCTAGAGATTTTTTTGAGTGAAGCTGATTTTTTTTTTTTTTTTGGTAAGTTTTATGTGGCCATACTCTTCAGAAGTTTTTAGAAGAAAGTTGTGCCTACCCATTCATGGAATGGACTAGGAAGTACAGTGGAA
Source organism: Oryctolagus cuniculus (assembly GCF_051225735.1). Lineage (NCBI taxonomy): Eukaryota > Metazoa > Chordata > Mammalia > Lagomorpha > Leporidae > Oryctolagus > Oryctolagus cuniculus. The sequence continues at coordinate 59,532,543 of NC_142874.1, read as the reverse complement.
AAGGATATGTTGATAATCAACAGAAAATGTTTCCATATGCTCACAGGTTATTTTCAAAGTTGTTTGTGAGACTACCACCTGTGTTTGGTTAGCACTGAGTTTAGGAATTGATGTGGTTCATTCTAACTAGAGGTCTTGAGCTCTGCTTATTCAAGTGTTCCGCTCTACCTTTCAATCACTTCAAATTTCCATAGAAAAGTATATCAGGAATGACTTCCCATTCTTGCTCTGTAATTAACAAGAAATATTTAAATATTATCAAAAACGGTTTTGTGTTTGGTAAACTGACAGTATGGAGGATATATTGAAGGCAACTATTAAGCCTTTAAAAGGGAAGAAAGCTAAAAATACTATGTGTTAAACACTTTAAGACAGCAAAAAACACATTTTATTTTTAAATGTTTACACAAAGGGTCATAAACATAATACAGCTTAAATACAGCAAGAGAGGCAGCCAACAATCTTGGTAATGGATGCATTTATCTACAATTGTCAAACATAAAAAAGAAAATAATTTGTGCTTGTCAGATGGAGGAACCTCTTCTCCTCTTGCAACAGTTAGACCAGTACATCAAATAAAATATCTATGCTTTCATAAGATACGTCCCATTAGTGCCTAATAATATAATCAAAACCATTAAGATTCTCTCTAACCACCACCCACTCTTCATACATCACTGAATAAAATATCTCTGATAGTTTTTATAAGACTACATTGAGGAAGGTTCACTTATTTCCTGGTTTGACTCTTTTTTTCTTCTGCTCGCAATAATACCTTTAAATAAAGCACACATTTCCAATAATTAAAGAAAAATTAGCCTGTAGCTCTCATAGAAATGACATTTACACATCTACTCCCCATAAATCAGATGGAAAAACCAGCACATATATCAAGAGATTACACATTTAATGACCATGCACCTGGTGCAGAGAGAATAACCAATAGACATCAGTGAGAGGATTTCCCTTCTTAGGGGAATAGTGAGGTGGAAGGTCCCCTTGGCAACCTGACGCAAGCTTTCTGTGTGCAGGATTCCCCCACAACCCCTGGGGCTTTTGTAGAAAACACTCACTGGGAAAGACCAGAAGGATCAGCAACACGGCAAAGATGGAAACAATTGAAGGTGTTTTCTAGCAGCAGTTCTCAAGGAAAAATGCTGGCTTGTTTCTTATGCTTTCTCTGACCATATTTAAGGGTTCTCAACCACTGCTAATAGTCCACAACAATTTCTAAATCTAGCAATCACACTGAATGATCCCAGACTTTATTTTGATACATTTGGTGAAGTCAGCTTGAGTTTCCACAAATAGTAATGTGAACAGAGGTGCCTCTGAGCTTGTGACATTAGTGTTTATAGATTACATAAAAGATCACCTGCACTCTATGCATAGATTAAGAACACATACTGTGTAAGAGGCACTGCATTGTTATGGCCTATATATTTCATTTCTGCCTGTGTGAAAAGTGTCTTGCTGGAAAATCTGTTACAGTGTAATGCATAACCGCTAAGGGGAAGGAACACTGAGATGCATTTTTCCTGTACTATTCAAGTGGAACCACCACAAGCAGGCTGGAGGTCCTAACCTCACATGCTATATGAATGATAAATGTACCATAATGCCTCCTTCACATTTTCAGCATCCCATGTGCGAGGATATTTTATACATACACACACACACAGACACACACACATATATATATATAATTATTGGACCCATATCTCAAGATTGCTGACAAAATGTCTGGTATGGTGCTTTCATATTTGATGACTTATTGAACTATGATTTTAAATTTGTTCAGCACATCAACGTGTTAAGTGAAGATGCCAGATTTATTTTTCGTTACATTTCACTGAGCTGTGTAGCCTTTCAGAATGACTTCGTGTACACAGGCATGAAAAATATTCTGGCTTTAAAACTGCACTCATCAGACCTGAAAACAAAACAATTAAAATTAAATTATTCCCCAGTGCCTTAAAACTAAGGCTATGATTAAAAATAGCTGTTTGTGAGGCAAGTGAATATGGGGAAATCTGTTTACTGCAGGAAGAGAGCCTCAAAGGAATTCTTGCTTGCTGTGTGCCTGAAGAGAAGGGACTCATTTTCAGTCTCTTCAGTTTACATTAGTAAACAAAAACTGATATAAAAAGAGGTTAAAAACACACATATTCAGGTGTGTTTAGGGTTAGCACAGAACCCAAAACACTTTTACTCTCATTCATCCTGAATATTTTTGTGGTTTCCTTAATATACAGGCCATAAAAACACTGCTACTGCTAACCCTATTACCTGCAAACCTACATTTATTCTACTAGATGATTTATACATTGACACAACTTCATGTATATGTATGTAGCCTATAAAATTTCTCTTGATTTTTAGTCTTAGCTTCCAAAATATTATATCAGTATCTTTGGGGATATCACTCATTGGAAAGAAAATGTTAGAACTTCTACTATTACTATTTTTAACCTAGAAAATAAAAAGATTGGCAGTGAGATCCTAACTCAGAGTGTGTATAATTGGCATTTTATTATCCAGTTTTAATTGAATTAAACATTACAGTCTGTACAGACATCTCAGTAGGTCTTTCTGGAAGTAGGCAGATATCAAGTACAAAAAAATATCAAAAACACAATGAAAAACCAGCACAAATGATTAGTCTTCTACACCTGAGGTCTTGTTATAAAGTATTATCATATCAATAAATTTAGGAAGTAAAAATGATGATAAGTAAGTCATATTTTATAATAACATAGGCAAAACATCTACAAATATTGTTCCTTGAAATGCAAAAGTATTTGTTTTTACTGAGATTGAAACTCATATTGTATGTTTTGTATATTTCCAATTTATGCAAAGTAAAATTTCTAAATTATCTAATGTTATTCATGATAATGTGCTATCTTTCATAGTCTTTCCAACAGATATTTTTTAATAGAAGAGGTAATCCATTTATTCTTTTCTTTCTACTAGTGGACATGAGTGATCTGTTCTCTTGGGGTGTCACCAAATCCAGCCTCAAGTAGAGTTGCTCACAAGAAAACTTCATTTTCTTGCGACAAGCAAAGGAGACAGATAGAAAGTAAAGAATCTTAAAGAAACTGCCTCCCTGAGAAACAAGGGTTAGGGAAGTGTTCAGGATATAGGAACCATGTGAATGAGAGGACTCTTCTTGCTTGTAATATACATGTTTATGTGTGGGGTGTTCAAAAAGCTGACTTCTACTAGTCTCCTGAATGTTTCCTTGGCTGGGGTGGTTTGGCACCCTCTGAACACAATATTGCCAGATAAACTTTTCTGGAAGATCTTCAGCAAAACAATGTAAAGGGACAGATTCTCTGCCCATGTTCCTGGGCTTCCATCTTGGCCAAATCCTACATTTTTGGATTTATTTCAAGGTAGAGATTATATTTTTAGCTAAGAGTGAGAAAATATATCCTGGGAAAATGGATTTTCTTCCAAAATCTGTGGTACAGAGAGTATATTTGGATTATTTCGACTGAAATAATATTTTATTGCTACAGAGTAGGAAGCATATTTTATATTGTTATGAGTTAAACTATATTTCTAGGAAGATGTTGACATCCTTACCTCCAGAACCTGTGAGTATGATTTCATTTTTAAATAATGTCTCGCCAGGTGGTCAAGTTCATATGAGGTGATAAGGTTGACTATCATCCAGTATGATTGTGTGATCCTATGAAAATGTGAAATTGGACATGGAGATCTACAACACAGAGGAAAAACAATATGGAGATGTAGGAAGGACATCATGTGTATCCCAAGGAATGCCTGATGCTACCAGCAGCTAGAGGAGAGGCATGAAGGCGTTTTCCCGTCACTGTCCTTAGAAGGAAGCAACAGTGCCAAAGTCTTGATGTTGGAGCTTTACCTTACATACCATCTAGATAAATATATTTCTATTGTTTAAACTACGCAGTTCATGGTACTGTTTTATGACAGCCCTATAACACTATTACCCATATAAAAACTCATATATGTCTGTGTTATAAAAACTTGGAGAAAGTGGAAGAAAACAAAGTTTGCTAAATCTGTAAACAACAGAGAAATATTTTTAAGACTTCAGTGTTTATTTCTGCTCTTTTGAGGTAGAAAAGTAGAAAAGAGGCTCTGGGTGTGTTAACAGAAGTCATTACTATTAAAGAAATATAGCAAATAGTTTTGTGTATGTGTGCGTGTGTGTGTGTGTGTGTGTCTGTGTGTGTAGAAATGATAGACATCCTCAAAGAATTTAAGGGGGGCATTTAGGCTAGCAATTAAGACCCTGTTTATATCGGTGTTTCACATCAAAGTGCCTGGGTTTGGTGCCTACTGGCTCATAGCTGCAGTGTTTTGTTAATGCAGACCAGACAAGACAGCAGCATTGGCTCCAGTGGTTGGGGCCCTTCCACCCACATGAAAGACATAGGCTGAGTTTCCAGTTCCCATCTTAGAGCCCCACCTCCCCAGCCCCAGCCCAATCACTGCAGGCATTTGCTGGAGGAAACCAGCAAAATCTGGGCTCTTTCTCTCTGCCTGTTTCTTTCTATGTCTCTCTGTCTCTGACTCTCAAATAAATTATTATTATTATTTTTTAAGTCATGGATAGTATTTCTCTTTCACCTTCTTTCCTTTTTGCTCAGTCTTTCTCCCTGCAATTCCATGCCCTCCAAACCTGCACTGGATTAAAAACTCGAACAAAAACATCAAAATTATTACATGATTTCAAGAAACGTAATAACACTTAGCCTTTCTTGGCATAGGAGGAAAGGTAGGCAGGCCATCTCTTCCTGAGAATTTTCTGCTGTTGGCAACAGTTTCTAACGTAGGTTTAATTGGTTTCATAGCAGCTAACAGTGAAATGGGAATAGCTAATTAGAAGTGAGATAGCAACAAGTCCCATAGAATCTTTATACTTTAAGTCACTGAGCCTTTAGTTTAGCAACTAGAGATGTATTTCATTGGTAGAGAGCGCTCCCTACTGCCATGTCATAATTTTCCATAACAGCATCCTTCACTGGTAATAATTATTCCTCTACTGATTTATTTAGATCATATTAAAACGCTAAGGCCGGCACCGCAACTCACTAGGCTAATCCTCTGCCTTGCGGCGCCGGCACACCAGGTTCTAGGCCCGGTCGGGGCGCCGGATTCTGTCCCGGTTGCCCCTCTTCCAGGCCAGCTCTCTGCTGTGGCCAGGGAGTGCAGTGGAGGATGGCCCAAGTGCTTGGGCCCTGCACCCCATGGGAGACCAGGAGAAGCACCTGGCTCCTGCCATCGGATCAGCGTGGTGCGCCAGCTGCAGCGCGCTGGCCCCGGCGGCCATTGGAGGGTGAACCAATGGCAAAGGAAGACCTTTCTCACTGTCTCTCTCTCTCTCACTGTCCACTCTGCCTGAAAAAAAAAAAAAAAAAGCTATACATGTCTTCTGACTAGATGCTCTAGAGTAAGTGTTCAAAGTAGTGACAAAATCTGATTAATATTCATTGGCCAGGTAGTGAACCATATTGACAGATATAGAGTTAATTTGAAGCATTAGATGAAGAATCAGGTTAGATATGCTCTTCTTTCTAGTTCTAAAAAGCACCTTCAAAAATATTAGACAGGGTAATAATTTACAATATACACTGATTTGTATATGTCTTTCTCAGCTTGAATGCACACTCTGAAAGAACAGGAATCTTGGTTCACTTATTCACTTGTTTACCCATGTAAACCAAGGGTCTAAATCAGGACCTACTACTATGAAGCACTCATTGAATATTTTCAGAATTCATCGCAGCTTGCTTTAATCAGTTTCTAATCTAGATTTTGTAGTTTTCTAGGTAATAGCATTTATATACAGCTTAATCTACATGAGTGACTGTTATAATATTTCAAGACATCAAAATATATATATTAAAAATAAAACATGTTAGGGTCCAGTGTTGTGGCATAGCTGGTAAACCTACCACCTGCATTGCCAGCATTCCATATGGACATCTGTTCGTGTCCTGGCTGCTCTACTCTGTTCCAGTTCCCTGATAATGGCCTGGAAAACAGCATAACATTGTCCAAGTGTTTGAACAGCTTTCACCTACGTGGGAGATCTGGATGAAGTCCTTGGCTACTGGCTTCTGCCTGGTCCAGCCCTGTTCATTTCAGCCATCGTGTAGTGAACCAGTGGATGGAAGATCTCTCTGTATCTCTCCTTCTCACCCTGGAACTCTGAATTTTAAATAAGTAAATAAGTCATTAAAATAAATAAAAAATCGTGGAGGCAGACACAATTACAATCCACATTTCATAATACAGAAATCAAATTTTATACATTTATTTGCTGTTAAATATATAATCACAACTCTGTTAGAAAACCAACTTAAAATGTTTCTGATCTATGGTGCCTTCAAATTTTGTGGGACAAAATTTGTAACCATTGCTGATTTCAAGCCACATGTATGACTTCAGCTGGCTCAAAAAATTTCAAAAACGATTTCATTGACTCACATACATTTTACTAGTCAGTGCCAGAACTCATTGCCAAACAAAGTTGCATGGAAGTTATCTAGGTTTTTCCAGCTAGACCTGGTATATCTAGGCTAGCAATTCAGACAAAATGGCCACTGTTGGTTCTAGAGTGTGAAATGAGTCCAAGCAGTCTTTTCAAACAATAGTAATTAACGAAAGACACATTCTATTATTTTGTCAGGGTCTTTCCATCTACAACACTGGCTTGTCCTATATAGCCATCTGTCAGTCATGACTACTGTAGTTGCTGAAGTAGGCTTTCTATTGTGATTGTTAATATTTTATTGTATTACTTTTGTCTATAAATTATAACATTTGGGAGGAAGAGCCATTTTTCCAGTAACACGTTTTCCTTTCAAAAATATTGCTCTACTTAGCACTACTGTTTTGAGGATTGGGAGAGCCATATACCTTGGAAGATGTATTGGATTCATCCATTTCAAATCCCTGAGTGAGTATTGCAGCTGAATAAAGTAGGCATTTGAAATTTTGAATCAAAATATAAATAGTAGATATTCAAAGTGGATCTCAGGGGTGAGAAGATGGAGGGCATTTAAATCATATTACCAGATGTTCAGTCTCTACTGTGAATTCAAAATCAAGAAAAAAAATGCTAATGAGAAATATTTGAGATCATCATACATTTTAAAAATACACTCAGAATGTTGCCTCATAAGCAAATATAACTTTGAAATTAAATGTGTATTAAACCTGAAACACTGCAGGAAAAAAAAGGATTATAAATAGCTTGATTTTTCCAGACTTGCAAAAGGATCCCAGCTGTATGGAATTGGCTTTTTTATTATTTTGTTTTGCATGGAAAATTTCCATATTAGTATTTCAATTATAGTCACAATAACCAATCCAGGTATCAAAAATACAATCATCCCATTTTATTAAGCAATGGTTTCCTACAATCCAATGCATTAATGGTTAGATAGAGAAAGGGTTCAATATTAAACCTTTCTTTTTGAATCAGTTTCAGGTGATTCTATTTCCAAAACTGTTGAAGCAAAGGCATTAATTATACATTTCTATTATGACAGAGCCAACATCAGCATTCACCAAGGCATAATTTCCTTAGGAGGCTTTGCAGCCTGTTCTCTGATCAAGTTTTGTTTCCCACAGGGGGACATCAGTCTTAAATTACATAGCAAAAAGGCAAGAAAAAGGAAGCAAACAATAAACTCCTCCCAGCGGGGAGAAAGAATGAGGATTAGACTTAGGTATCCTATTGAATAAATATTTTCTATTCACACACACTTATACACAATATACACTGACAAGATATTCAAGATATTTATTGATATTATTTTATTCTCTTGTGTTATCTTACTCTAGACAGAAAATTTTACCTGTCATTTTCAGGATCGTTAAAATTTCTTTTATTCTTTTGAAAAACTAAAATACATCAGGTGATTTCTTTTTTTACATTCAATGAAACTACATAAAACTTCTGAATGATTTTGGCTTATTTAAAATACTCTTCATTTATTTCATTAACTAATATCTTATTACAGTAAAAAGCAGTTTTGTTCATTCATCAGGCTGATGAATACCACATAAATGAATAGGGTAAACTCCTGAAAGATGGCTTCATACAAAATCTATATGACCATATATATATATATATATATATATATATAATGATGACTTTTCAGATATAACATCAAAAATACAACCAATGAGATAAATAATTGATAAGCAAGACTTCCTGAGAATTAAGATTTTTCTGTTCAGTGAAAACATTGTCAATGAACAAGAAAACAAATGGCAAAATAGGATGGATAAAATATTTGAAGAAGACATACTGGATAGAAGATTACTATCTGTAATATATAAAGAATTCTTCACATCCAAAAAAGTAAATGAACAACACAGCAAAAAGCTAAGAAGAGGCTGGAACAAATATCTTACCAAGAAGATATATTTCTGAATAATCATATGAAAACATGGTCCACATCATATGTCATTATGGAGTCACAAATTGAAAAGACAGTGAGGTACTGTTATATACCTAATGGAATGGTCAAAGCTTAAATCACTGACAAGATAAAACGCCAACAACAATGCTGGAAAAACAAGAATTCTCATCCATTGGCAGTGACCAGGTAAAATGGTACAATGGATGAGAGCCTAGCAGTTTCTTAAAAAAATCACAGATATTTTAATTACATAATCCAGCAATTATGACAGTTGGTATTTTTCTAAATGAATTGAAAATTGATGTCAACACAAAAATCTTCACATGAATGAGGATAGCAGATTTTGCAATTGCCAAAACAGAAATAATCAGGCTTGTTCTTCAAAAGGTAAATGAGTGAATAAATAAATTACGGTACAATAAGGCAGTATAATAATATTCAATGCTAAAAAGAAGTGAGAAATCAAAACAGGAAAATACATGATAGAACCTTAAATGTGTATCACTAAATAAAGAAGCCAACAATAAAAGACAATGTATGGTAGGATTCCAACAATTTGACATTTTGCTAAGGACAAAACTATGGCTAGATAGAAAATAAGTTGCTCAGACAACAGGATGGCAGGAAGGAGGTAGAGCACAGAGGCATTTTAGGGCAGATAAATTATTGTCTATGTCATTCTTACACTGGGTACATGTCATCATGCATTTGTCAATGCCAATAGAATATCAAACGTGTAAGCTATGAACCTTGTATGACAAGTAAGTTCATCAAATGTAACTAATGTACTACTCTAATGTGAGAAGTTTGTAGTGGAGAATGTTGTCGTGTGTGCGTGGTGGGGAGCAGGGCAAGGGGAACTATGGAAGATTGCATATTTCATGGTAGATTTTGCTATGAACTTCACACTTCTCTGAAAAATAAAGTATGGGAGTGAGAGAACCAGGGTGGACAGAATTTGCTCTAACAAGCTATCAGAACACTAGGCGAATACAGAACTATCAAGGATTCAACTGTTGAAAGCACTATCAAACTATCCGAAATATCATCAAGATGAAGCATAAAAGTCGTTTTTAATGGCCCATAGATAATTCACAACTACAACTAATTGATTTGAGTCCTTTACTTGGAGAGAAAATATGAAGCACTCTGTTGTAGTCTACTGAGTTTAATATTAAGGAAATCAATTGAGGATATGAATTTTCTTGTTTCTAAGCCCAAAGTGGAAACTAAAGCATCACAAACATAACTAACACAAGAGTCCCACATTCATCTATCATGAAATTCTGAATGTGTACTTTCAGTAAAAATTTCATTGTACAGACTTAGAACACCTGGCCTTCCCAGAAAGGAAGGCCGTCACAGTGGTGGTGGGAGGTCAGGAGATTGCATCATTGATTCATTGGGAGCTGCTGCCTCTCCTTCCACCCATCCACCCAAGGTGGTATGAGAAGATATAAAACACAAACATAATGACTCAAGTGGCAGATCATTTTAAGCGATTTTAATAGCTGGATTGAATCTTACTACCAATTTCCTTCTACTTGTCACCTTGCGAACCTGCATACCAAAGTAAGTAGCCAATCTCTATTTGCAAGACGTACTTGAAAAGTGCAGAAGAAAGTGAGGATTACCCATCCATAAAAGCACATGCCACCTATAGGAAGTCCCTACTTTGCTATGTAATAGAGAAGCACAAGCAAAATAATAACCTCCAGAGTATCAGTGATTTTAAGCACAAAAGAATATTTTCACACACACACTTATGTTCATTTCCAAAGCTATAGGTAGAAGGACCCTTAATAAACTTAATCACTCCCATGTACACATTGATGGAGGATGTATGTAAACAAGTTTCCACTTCCCAACAGCAGTAAAAAGGAATATGTACAAAAAAGCTCTCTGGGAAGGGTGTTAGGTACAGTAGTTAAGATGTTGCTTGGAACACCCACATCCCCTGTGGGTGTGCCTAGGTTCAATGCTTGATTCCACTCCAAGTCCCATCTTCATCAAATGCACACGTTGGGAGATATCAGGTGAAGGCTCCAGCATTTGGGTTCTTGCCATCCCCATGGAGTCCCAGAATGAGTTCCAGGCTCCTGGCTCCAGCCTGGTTCAGCCTTAGCTGTTGTGGACACTTGGTGAGTGAACCAAGGAATAGAGAATCTGTCAGCTTTCAAAACAAATAAAAATAAATAATCAATCAATAATTTTTAAGTGTGCTCTCTCTTGTCATTTCTACCTAATGGTGATATATAAAGTGATATATATATCACCATTATAGATATATAAAATATATAATATATATACATAAAATTATATATTTATATATAAAAACGTATGCTCACACTTCATTGCATAAAGCAAATCACATGGACATGTGGTGTAACATCAAAGAAGATGGGAAACTACAATTCTGACAAGTTTCTAGAAGGCAAGGGACTGAAACTATTTCTTTCATAGCACATAGCATAGTTCTGCCAGACAGCCCATCAGGATGGCGTGAGAAGCAGAAGCTGACTAAACTCAAGGTTGATATATTCTCTGATCAGCACATGCATTCAGGCCACCACTATAACATTGTATTTTCTCAGTGCTGAACAAATGTACTTTCTTACATTGTCTCTAAAATTTTACCAAAATGTCCTGACAAATTTACAGCCTCACATACCAGCATTGTCACCGAAAATCTCCTGTCTTTTTCCTCTTTCTTGTTGTCCTTAATTGAGACCGTATGCCACTATGCAGACACAGCTTTCTTTGACAGCCACACTACAGGTACCTAAGGTAGAATTAATAGACTTGCTTGTAGTAGTGGTCCTTATAGTGGACTAAAAATGACCAGAAAGGTTTTGCTACTTCCCACATGAGTGTGTAGTCCCTTCCTTTGAATATGACCTATCCTTTTACTTTTATCACTACAATGTGACAGAAGTGATGTTCTGAGAGTTGCAAAGTCAGGTATTTTAGAAAAAAAAATGGCAATTTCAATTTCCTTCCTTTCCAAGAGATGCAACCACCATGCAGCAAAGAGCTTGATTGGAGTTCATGAATAATGAAGCCACTTGTGGAGAGGGAGAGGCCAGGTAGAGAGCCATCCAGTGACGACTTCTTGGACTTTCTAGCCCAGGCTGTTCCAACTGTCATTCTTGTACGACCTCAGCCCACACCATGGAGAGCAGAGCAGCCCAGGTGAATTTCTTCTGCTTTACATAAATTAGTGAAAAGTAATACATTATTATTGTTTTAAGTCCATTTATCTGGGAATTTCCTTTAATGGAGCAATACATAAATTAACTACTTGTCTATTCTGGCTCAACGTTTGGAACAACTAAATTGCTATAAAAGTTTTGGATGATCTGAAACTACACAGACCAAATGAACATTTTTGGTGGTGAAGTTCCAGTTTTACTATTTTTAAAAGCTCTTATGGTGATTCTAACACTCAGTTCCTTTTGAATTATGAAGTCAGTTTTACTTGTCATCTAGTTCAGCTTCCAACTAAGATCTCCCATAGCATTTAAGAATCATCCACATAATTTAGCCATGTGTCAACAAGCTATATTGCTCATCATTGTTTTGTCTGTATGTCTTGTTCTTCAAGAACAGTCAGTCGGTCACTTCCATTCTGAAAATGATTTTTCTGTTCGATGTGAAATACAATGGAGGCCGGCGCCACGACTCACTGGGCTAATCCTCCGCCTTGCGGCGCCAGCACACCGGGTTCTAGTCCCGGTCGGGGCGCTGGATTCTGTCCCGGTTGCCCCTCTTCCAGGCCAGCTCTCTGCTGTGGCCAGGGAAGTGCAGTGGAGGATGGCCCAAGTCCTTGGGCCCTGCACCCCATGGGAGACCAGGATAAGTACCGGACTCTTGCCATCGGATCAGCGCGGTGCGCTGGCCACAGCGCGCTGGCCGCGGCGGCCATTGGAGGGTGAACCAACGGCAAAAAAAAGGAAGACCTTTCTCTCTGTCTCTCTCTCTCACTGTCCACTCTGACTGTCAAAAAGAAAAAAAAAAGAAATACAATGGAAGGACCTTCACTTAAGCAACATTTTTAGTTGCCTTTTAGTAATTCATTTGGTGTGTATGGCTATGTTTCATTGAAAACAGCCTCAAGAAATGCATATTTAACTCCTTTCCAACATGTGAATCACAGAGCATATAGGAATCTTCAGGGATCCTCTTTCACAACTTCAAGTAGTTTCATGAATTAAGTTGCTAACGTAGAAAATTGTCAGTTGATGATTCAGTGTTCCTATAAGCAGCTACTTTCTGTATTCCAAATGTCTGTTATATACTTGCAAGTGATGGATATCATTTTAGATTTTAAGGAGCAATATGAATACGAACTTAAATACGATTAGCAGATGCCTTAAATGCAAAATAATTTAATAATTGCATAATAAGTATCTGCTATTCATTGAATTAACTGATATTTCAGATTTTCATTCAATAGATACACTTGCAAATATTACATTTTTTGTTGCAACAATTATAATTTAATATTACTGAAGGGCTTAATTCAAGTACACTGGAAATGAACAATAAATCATTTAAATCCAGGTACTACCAAGTACTCCCCATTTGAATTTAATAAAACAATTTATGCTATCTAAGCCAAGTTCCACATTTATAGAAATGATATCTAGGGGACTGGCATTGTGATGCAGTGGATGAAGCCAGAATCCCATATCGCAGTACTGCTCTGAGATCCAGCTGCACTGCTTCAGATCCAGCTCCCTGCTGTTGCACATGGGAAGACAACATAAGATGGCCCCGTTACTTGGCCCCCTTCCACCTAGAAGGGAGATTAAGGAAGGAGTTCTTGGCTGTTGTGGACAAATGAGAAGTGAACAGGAGGATGAAATCCTTCTTTCTCTGTGATTCTGCTTTTCAAATAAGTAAACAAATAATTATTTTTTAAATAAATACCAACAATATCTCAGTTTGAGACTTAAAATAAAGACAGTATTCAATTATAGTTCTCAAACATGTAAGTACTAGGTAAATGCCATCAGTCATAATTATGTCTCAATAATATTTTTTTTTAATTTTTTGACAGGCAGAGTGGACAGTGAGAGAGAGAGACAGAGAGAAAGGTCTTCCTTTTTTTTGCCGTTGGTTCACCATCCAATTGCCGCCGCGGCCAGCGCACCGCGCTGATCCGATGGCAGGAGCCAGGTACTTATCCTGGTTTCCCATGGGGTGCAGGGCCCAAACACTTGGGCCATCCTCCACTGCACTCCCTGGCCATAGCAGAGAGCTGGCCTGGAAGAGGGGCAACCGAGACAGAATCCGGTGCCCTGACTGGGACTAGAACCCTGTAAGCTGGCGCCGCGAGGCAGAGGATTAGCCTAGTGAGCCGCGGCGCCGGCCCATGTCTCAATAATATTACAATGTATTTTTTGGTAAAATATAGCTAAAGAAAACCTCCTACATATAATGTCTCACATTGTCCATTCTACAGAGAATCAGAATGCAGGAGAAATTTGAGAAAGGTTCATGGTTGACAATTTCAAAAGTCTATCCAACAATAGACAAAACATTAAAGGTTCAAAAAATAAATATTTATTGAATATCTATTATAACTCATTAAATTTGCTAAGTTGACCAAAAACCAAATGAGAAGAGGGACTTTTGTAGAATTATCTCAGACAGGATTATCTCAGATCATTGCTGGGGTGACCAGATATTCCTGTTAAATATCTTTTGGTTAGTAAAGTCATTTTAATTAAGATTATCTCATTTATACTATCTTAGTATTTGAGAACCTCATTTCACTTCTGTTTAGGCAGACAACCAGGTATAGAGTCCTAGACTCCTGAGTCCCTGAGAATTCCACTTTCTATTGCAACTTGCAGCTGTAAGAATAAAAGAGCACAGTAAATGCTACTTGAATTTCATGATTTCAAATATCCAGTAAAGATGAATTCACTTGCTGCACCTGCTTGTTGTTTTGTCATTCCATTTCCTATTTCTCTTGCGAATTGGCCCACAGACACAACACCTATTTAAAATGATCGGATCTTGAAAAAGTGTAAATTGATATTTCATACCCCATAGGTTCTTCTGCAATGGTAATATCTGTGCTATATGCACATTGAAAATTAAATCATTTTTTAGCTAGCGAAGGGTCTGTCTAATAAAAACCCTTATGAAATCCCACTGTGTCTGCTTAGTAGCAGCTCTTCACAGTGAAGCATTTAAGCTTTTAAAAGCAACAGAACAAATGTGATTGATTATCAGTTCACTTGCCAGATTGTGAATTGAAATTAAGGAAAGTAAAAGCTCTTTTATGAAAGTGATATAACCACCTGCAATATTAAACCAATAAAATATGTGTTGAGCTGTTTGTGAACCATCTTGACCCAGATATATAAAGTAGTAGCCTTCTAGAACGTAAGAGCCTTACATGGCAACTTATTAATCTTTTCTAACTGTAGCAAAACAGTAAAAAGCATTCTAAATTGACTAAAAGGTCAAAACACTCTGAAAGAATTCTCTCATTGAAGCAAACATGAAGTTAGCCACACTGGTGATAAGCAGAACAAATGAAAAAATTCAACCTATTAGTATGTAATTGCAAGACAGTCTAAGAATTATTAACTCATTAAAAACAAGTTCTCAGTGCCTGACACACAACAAAACTAGATTTGATTGAGCATTCACTAGTTTTTCTGCTTATCTAAGTACAAACCAATGCCCTGATGATTTTGAAGTAGCTGGCCGACTTCTCTACAAATAGCTGTGTTATGTATAAATACACTAAATGACTACAGATATAATTTGTGTATACTTCTTTGTTTAAGGAATACAAACACAACTAATCATTGCAGTAACTTTGGCATTCAGTTTAGGAAGAAGCCAGTTTGAAGCTTGGACGAACCTGCTCAAAGATCAGTTCTCTTTGGCAGGGAGGAGTGTAGCAGAAGAAAATGCAAACTGTCTTAGAGTAGAATGGTGCCAACATCAGAGTTGCCTATCTTATTTCCTAGAATTTTCTGGTAAGATGAACAGTATTAGAAATATCTGCCAGCGCCCCAGCTCAATAGGCTAATTCTCCACCTAGCGGTGCCGGCACACTGGGTTCTAATCCTGGTCGGGGCGCCGGATTCTGTCCCGGTTGCCCCTCTTCCAGGCCAGCTCTCTGCTGTGGCCAGGGAAGTGCAGTGGAGGATGGCCCAGGTGCTTGGGCCCTGCAGCCCATTGGAGACCAGGATAAATACCTGGTTCCTGCCATTGGATCAGCGCGGTGCACCGGCCGCAGCGCTCTGGCCCCGGCAGCCATTGGAGGGTGAACCAATGGCAAAAAAAAGGAAGACCTTTCTCTCTGTCTCTCTCTCACTGTCCACTCTGACTGTCAAAAAAAAAAAAAAAAAAGAAATATCTTATTACTGAAGGTTATTCAAATTTACATGAACAGTTGACGATGAAAGACTATATTGTAAAAAGGCAACAATTTTGTCCTAGACAGAGTGATTGGATAGGGAATAAGATGGACAAACCGAAATGTGAGGAAAAAAATCAATAACGGTTTACTAAAACAAGGATGTAACTCAGAGAGTGGGTTATAAGAACAAAGATATTTCTTATTTTATGAGAATCAGGGAACAAGCTTAAATCAGTGGCAGAAACAGCAGACAAATAAACCAATTGATTTACTTGGCCCCTGGGGCTGGGTTAGGTTTGGGCCTTTGATGTGGTTTATGCAGCCTCACACATGTAGTACAGATAAACTGTGGCAGGAATCAAGACAAATTTTCAGGAGGCAAAGATTGCATTTATTTCATTATGGCAGAATTCTTCACGTCTGTGTTTGTGTACTTATGTGTGTGCATGTGTGCACATTTTCTCTTAGAATTGCTTCAGGCAGTCATTATGCATTGATTATTTGAATATCTCATATCAGTTTATGTCTTTCTTTCATGTAGTTAAATACATTCTTGGAACTAATTTTATCAAAAATATAATCAATTGAAACAAGTATTATAGTGAATAAATACAAAACAAAAATATTGAAGATATGTATAGAGAGACATTGAGATTAGCAACAATGAATAAATTTAATATTTTGAGAATTTACATAATTATTGCCTAGGATAATTCAAAAATAAAAATTCAAAAAATTCACATGTTATTAGTATATTATAGTAAGCATAGAGAAAGTCATCAAAATGGGCAATTTGTTTGACAACAAGTTCTAGTAACAATGATAAAATATTTCTGTGATATATAATCACAACATAAATATCTGGAATCTACTGTAACTTTGTAACAAAGTTACATTTTTATCATTTATGCACATATGGAATAAATATCCAAGAATAAATGTAAAATATTGACTATTCTGGTTGGCATAGATTCAGTCTGTTGAATTTTTCTTCAAAAGTATCGATAGTCACGGAATTGGTATTCCAATTAATTCCTTTCTCCATAGTCAGATGATGGCTTTTAGCAGTATTGCCCTATACGTGAGCACCCCCTGCTGGTACTTGCTGGAGACCCATTCTTACTATTTTTTAAAGGGCTTACTTGAAATATCCTTTACCGTATCTTGAATAAATGCTTGCATAAGTACATATGTAAATAGTTTTAGTATCTCAAGTACTTAATTCAAGTCACTCTATTATTTGTCTCAAATTTCAAAATAGCAACAAAACGACAAAGAGAGTCATTTTGTTTAACATATAAAATATAAAGTTAGGGAAGGCATCTGGCATGGCAGTTTAGATAAGTTCCCACCAGCATGCCTGGGTTCAGGTGCCAGCTCCACTCCCATTTCAGGTTTCCTGTTGATGCACATCTTGGGAGGCAGCAGGTGACAACTCAAGTGATTGTGTCCTTGTTACCCACTTGGGAGACCAGATTGAGTTCTTGATGCCTGGCCTTTGTGTGGCCAAGCTGCAGCTGCTGTAGGCATTTGGTGAGTGGTGAGAGGATGGAAAATGCTCTCTCACTCTCCCACCCCCTCCTCTTTCAAATAAATAAATAAATGAATAAATGAATTTCAAGTCAAATAAATTAATAAAAGAATAATAAATTGTGTGAGTTTCTTATTATTGCCTGTAGGATTTTTCAAAGGGAAGACATGGGAGTGTCCATTCTAAGGGTGCACCACTGGATATATATGCACTCCCACTTTTATTTAGAGGTACCAGCAAGTCTACAAGCCAGCAGGCACTTAGGCAAGGTTATGCATCAACTTAAATATTTGGGAAAAGGAATTTGGTCTGGTGGTCTAACATAGGGATTAGAGCTGTGTTGTAAATCTTCAGAGACTGGCCCATTTAGATGCTCTTGGAAATCTGCAAGTTCCCAAAAACACTCCAGGTACCAATTCCTGTCCATTAGCCCCCTGCTGCTCCTGCTGCCACATTCCTTTGGGGCAGGTGTGCCCATCCCTGGCCTGTTTTGGCTGGAGCAGAAACTGCTGCCATGCCTCTAATTTCAGGGGGGTGTGCCCCATGAGAGGCATCCATGCAGCATCTCTACAATTGTCACAAATTACAACGTTTCGGCCCGCACCGTGGCTCACTAGGCTAATCCTCCACCTGCTGCGCCGGCACACCAGGTTCTAGTCCCGGTCAGGGCACAGGATTCTGTCGCGGTTGCTCCTCTTCCAGTCCAGCTCTCTGCTGTGGCTTGGGAGGGCAGTGGAGGATTGTCCAAGTGCTTGGGTCCTGCACCCCATGGGAGACCAGGAGAAGCACCTGGCTCCTGGCTTCGGATCAGCGTGGGGCACCGGCGGCAGCTCACCAGCCGCAGTGGCCGTTGGGAGGTGAACCAACAGAAAAGGAAGATCTTTCTCTCTCTCTCTCTCTCTCTCTCTCACTGCCCACTCTGCCTCTCAAAAACAGAACAAAACAAAACAAATTACAACATTTAAGTGATTAAAAGAATATACATTCATTACCTTACAGTTGAGGTGTTCAGAAGTCTGACATGGATTACACTAGGCTAAAATCAAGGTTTCTGTGGAGTTAACTCATCTTTTTGGTAGCTCTGGATAAAACTTTGTTTCCTGCCTTCCTCCAGCTTCTGGAGAATCTCTGTGTCCCATGATTCTCTCCTCCACTCCCTCCTACCATTTTAAGGACCTTTGTAAGTACATTTCTTCTACTCAGATAGTCCAGGGTAATGTCTTTATTTTTAAAATTAGCTCACTAGAAACCTTAATTTCCCTTTGCCAAGTACCTAACACTTCCAGAGGTTCTAGACTCTAGACATTGGGCATTACTCTCACCTACATTTATATGTTGAAATTCTAACCCCCAGGTGATAGTATTGGGACAGGAGGACTTTTGGCTATGATTGGATCATAGTGAAGGAGGCTTCATGAATAAAATCAATACTTTATAATAAAAGAGGCCAAGGAAGTTTACTTTGCCTTTTCCACCATGTGATCTGAACTGTGAGAAAATAGGCATCTATAAGGAAGTGGGCCTTTAACAAGCATAGAATCTGCCAGTACCTTAAACTCTCTAGCCTCCAGAATTGCTTATAATCCATGCAACTTGTGGCATTTTGATAAAGCAGCCTGTACAAACTGAGGCAGGCATCTTGTGGGAAGACTATTGTTGTGTTTACCACAACATCCAATAATTTCTTCTTAGAGATTACAATAACTTCTGGTTAACTGTTTAAAGGAATACATAGCCATCATTGTATCTGCATTTTATTAATACTATCCAAATTACTTAAAGATACATGTCTGTGTATATATATATATATATATATATATATACTTATATTGAAAATGTGAAGGAAGAACATCAATAAAGCATTAAAGAAAGGAAAAATGAACTTAGAGTCTCTATTGTCATGTAACTAAAATGCTCAGTATTTCTGAGATAAAAATACAATCTGAGGATTTTCACATGCAATACAAATTAAACACACTTCAAATAATTGCACAAGATGAAAACAACAGCTTTCATAAGTTTTATTGTTTTGAAATTGTGTTAAGAGCAATGCAAATGAATCGTAAAGAAAGAAACATTAAATAGGTAATTTATTTTGAATCTCTGCTATACCATTTACTGGGGGCTGTTACTTAATCAAGCTCCTTTTTTTTTTTTTTTTTTTTTTGACAGGCAGAGTGGACAGTGAGAGAGAGAGAGACAGAGAGAAAGGTCTTTCTTTTGCCATTGGTTAACCCTCCAATGGCCGCCACGGCTGGCACACTGTGGCCTGCGCACCGCGCTGATCCGAAGGCAGGAGCCAGGTGCTCCTGGTCTCCCATGGGGTGCAGGGCCCAAGCACTGGGCCATCCCCCACTGCACTCCTGGGCCACAGCAGAGAGCTGGCCTGGAAGAGGGGCAACCAGGACTAGAACCCGGTGTGCTGGCGCCGCTAGGTGGAATATTAGCCTATTGAGCCGCAGTGCCGGCCTAATCAAGCTCTTAACCTCTCTCAGTCATTGGATACTACATTTGTAAAGCAGACAACTATAGTTCTGACCACATCATAGGATTGGCATAAATATTAAGAAATTTATAAATAGTAATTACCTATTGGAGAAAGGCAGACCAAAACGGTAGAGTAAAATTCTCCAGCAGACATCTTCCCACAGAAACATCAATTTTAACAACTGCGTATATGAAAATAATTTCTCAAAACCGAAGAAAAGATATCCATGTATGGGGTTATCACAAAATTATTAAAAAAATGCATTGAAGAAAATAAGAACATTGCTTTACATTACTCACATCAATTTCTCTCCATCCCTAAATGGCACAGTATAGAGAGTGATACTGTCCATTTTGGGATAGAGAGAGAAATGATCATAGAATTTTGCCTTGAGCCCATTTTTGTGCCCACAACAGTAAAACCCAGGACTGGAAGAATCCCACAGGAGCTAATGATTCCAGGTCAGTATCCATGGACTAATCCTTCCAACCTACCCCTGACTCCAGGTCAGTGCCAATGGAGTACATCTTTTGACCTTCCCCACTCCAGATTGTAACCATGACACTTGCAGACTCAATCTTTAGTCTGTATCACCTCCAGGAAACTTCAGCAGCCTTGGACACCAGATAAATATCAATGGCTGGAAGACGTAGGCCCACCCAACTCTATTCCAGTCCTAATAGCCATGAGATTCCAGTCTGGCATCATGCTGGTGACAGCAAGCCTGAGCTTAGGAAACTAATCCACAATAAGTGACACTGGACACAATGGCCCAAGATTTAGGAACCAGGCCAGGATTTTTTTTTTTTTTATTTTGACAGGTGGAGTTATAGAAAGTGAGAGAGAGAGACAGAGAGAAAGGTCTTCCTTCCATTGGTTCACTCCCCAAGTGGCCACTACAGCTGGCACTGCACCGATCTGAAGCCAGGAGCCAAGTGCTTCCCCCTGGTATCTCATGCGGGTGTGGGACCCCAAGCACTTAGGCCATCCTACACTGCCCTCCCGGGCCACAGCAGAGAGTTGGACTGGAAGAAGAGCAACTGGGACTAGAACCCAATACCCATATGGGATGCCGGTGCCACAGGCGGAGGATTAACCAAGTGAGCCATGGCACTGGCCCCGCCAGAAATTCTTGGGACAAGTCTGCTGTTGAAAATGTTCCCAGGAAGTCCAATATGTGAAAACTAGAATAAATAACATTTTTTTTCAAAAACACAGACATGGACACTCAGCCACAAGTTCTAAGAATCATTAGGGTAATTTAATTCTGTCAAATGAAAATAGAGTAGAACTTCATGACTCTAAAGAAATGAAGATATATGGAATGCTTAACAGATAATTCAAACTAAACTAATTGCTTTAAGACAAAATAACAACTGAATTCAACAGCACATTAAAAAAATCATTCAAATGAGATTTATCCTAGTAATGCAAGGATGGCTTGATGTATCCAACTCAATAAAACATAGAACATCACATCAACAGCATGAAGGACAAACTGTATTTAATATCGTTTTAAAAGTTGCAGGAAAAGAATTTGATAATATTCAACATCCTATTATTATAAGAATTCACAATGAATTAATAATAGAATGAGTAGACATCAAACCAATAACATCCATATGTGAGAAATCCACATCTAACATCATACCAAGAAGGGGAATGTTGAAAAATTTTCCTTTAAGTTCTGGAATAAGACAAAACATCCACTTTCATAATTTCTATTTAACATGATACTAAAAGTAATAATCTGAGCAACTAAACAACAGAAAGAAATAAGAGGTATCCTAATTGAAAATGAAGTAATAATTTCCTAGCTTGCAGTTATAGAAAGAATGCTCAGACTCATTATCAGTGAAATAGAAATGAAAACCACATTAGACATATCACCTCATTCTTGTTAGAACTTCTATTAATAAAAGACAAAGTGAGGTGTGAAGAAACTGGAATAGTTATGCACTGTGAGTGGAAATATAAATAAGTACAGCAATTACAGAGAACATGTGGAAGTTCCTCAAATATTAAAAGTACAACTACCACATAATCCAACAATCCCACTGCTAAGAACATATTTTTAAAAACTGACATTACTATGTCAAAGAGATATCTTGATTGCCATGTTAAGTACTGTAAGCTTTGTTCCTTATTTAGTGTTCAAATTTGGGCAACTATAAACTATTACTTAAGTGTTACATACAAAAATATGAATTTCTCTGAATCTGTTGCAAACAAGAAAATTTTATTTTTTAAATTTTATATATTTTTTTTGACAGGCAGAGTGGACAGTGAGAGAGAGAGAGACAGAGAGAAAGGTCTTCCTTTGCCATTGGTTCACCCTCCAATGGCCACCACGGCCGGCGCGCTGCGGCCGGCGCACCGCGCTGATCCGATGGCAGGAGCCAGGTGCTTCTCCTGGTCTCCCATGGGGTGCAGGGCCCAAGCACTTGGGCCATCCTCCACTGCACTCCCGGGCCATAGCAGAGAGCTGGCCTGGAAGAGGGCAACCAGGACAGAATCCGGTGCCCTGACCGGAACTAGAACCCGGTGTGC
Organism: Oryctolagus cuniculus; assembly: GCF_051225735.1. Taxonomy (NCBI): domain Eukaryota; kingdom Metazoa; phylum Chordata; class Mammalia; order Lagomorpha; family Leporidae; genus Oryctolagus; species Oryctolagus cuniculus. Next base: position 59,510,149 of record NC_142874.1, on the reverse strand, counting down.
CGGCGCCACAAGGCAGAGGATTAGCCTATTGAGCCATGGCGCCGGACAAGAAAATTTTAAATGTACTGCTGGTTGGTGACCATATACCAATCAATCTCATTAAGCGTTGTTATATTTTGTAGCCTCATCATATTACAGTATTATGATACAAGCTTTCTTTTCATTAGACAAGAGATTGGAGCCTTAGTAGATGCTTGATTTTTAAATCTGTTAGTCTTACCAATTTCTTGACAACAAATTACAAACTAATGTAAAGTCATAATTTGAAGTAGATAAATAGATGAGAGTATTGGCAAAATAGGTGAGAACACTACATATTACCACTGGAGAGAGAAAAATAAAATCGTGTGTTTGATTTTGCTGTTTATAATGCTAAATGTCAGATTCTTCCATATCACCCTTGCTAGTTTCTATCCCAATTCATTATTCAGAGAGAGCTAATGAGCAAGAGATCTAAGTAATATTGAATCTTAACTTTTAATAGATAGAATTCCTGGGCCGGCGCTGCGGCTCACTAGGCTAATCCTCCGCCTAGTGGCGCCGGCACACCGGGTTCTAGTCCCGGTTGGGGCGCCGGATTCTGTCCCGGTTGCCCCTCTTCCAGGCCAGCTCTCTGCTGTGGCCAGGGAGTGCAGTGGAGGATGGCCCAGGTGCTTGGGCCCTGCACCCCATGGGAGACCAGGAAAAGCACCTGGCTCCTGGCTCCTGCCATCGGATCAGCGCGGTGCGCCGGCTGCAGCGCGCCGGCCGTGGTGGCCATTGGAGGGTGAACCAATGGCAAAGGAAGACCTTTCTCTCTGTCTCTCTCTCTCACTGTCCACTCTGCCTGTCAAAAAAAAATAGATAGAATTCCTATCATCAATTATTAGAACTATCATCTTAGTCAAGTCTCCAAACTGAAATTTGTTAATTCATTGAATCCTCAATCAAAAAATTTCAGCATCATGTGCAACTTATTTCAAGTTCTGAAGAAATCCTGACCAAAATTGCATGTTACATATATACTTATAATATCACACACACTGAATAATCAAAGAAGATTCTGAAGCAGTGAAAGAATATTTCCTTCAATACGTGGCATAGTTCTTCGCAAATGGAGTTTACAGTGCAATGGGAAAGGAAAGGGATGCATACATAGCTGTTATTTAAGGCTAATTCAGGAAATGCTCAAATTACAGAATTTCTAGTTTATACAAAAAGAAGCAAGCTGCAGATAAAGCCATTAGGAAATCTTCAGACAAAGAAAAAAATGAGCTTAAAGTTAAAAAAGGGCAAAATAAAAGATATGAGTAAATGGATTTTTAATTAATAAATAACCCCTTAACAAGCAAAATTTAAATAGAATATGAATTTGGCTATTAGGAAAGACAAGGCAGACATTTGTGGTTGTGATACATCAAGAAAGAAATAAACTACTTTGTCCAGCCTGAAATTTGCTTATCATTGCAGCTTGTGTATGTTTGCAAGGAAATCAGTGATGCAATATATCAACCCATACAACTATGCATCAAAAAGCAAAGTAATTGCTCTTCACCAATTCAGTCTCATGTTTTAATAATTAGATGTGTATAATTCTAAGGAAAGAAGATAATTTACACACATACATTTACTCCTCTAATTAACTTATTGACCGGATTTATTAGCTTATACTGCCATGTTCAAAACAACACTGTTTTCTTTTCCTCTCACTCAAAATTTGCTTGTCAAGACAGTCCAATGCTCACTTGATGTTTATCACAGTCCATCATTGCATTTGGGTTACAGGACTTGCTGAGTGGGAAATGAGCTGCAGAGCTACACAGGGCTTTCTATTGGGCTGATCCTAACGAGACACTCAACTTACTCAAAAATTGTGTATCAGAAAGAGTGACATGAATCAAGAGTGCTGGAAAGTATGTCCAGCAAGGAGGTGGGAACCAGAGCACTGGTCACTCCACTGCAGAAGCACATTGTTACGATTCTGTGACAGGTAAACCTAAGAGTAAGAATATATGGAGTCAAATGGATGGAAGATTGCAAAGTTCAAAGTTATGTTATTTAAAAAGAAAATATTTGTCCAAAAATCCACTGACATAAATATGCATTGTCATTTATATTTAATTAAAATGCGAGTTACAGGGCTGGTATTGTGGCATATAGATAAAGTCTCTGCCTGCTATGTGGACATCCTATGTGTGCAACAGTTCCTGTCCCAGCTGCCTCACCTATGAACCAGCTTCCTGCTAACAACCTTGGAAAAGCAGCAGAAAATGGTACAAGACTTCGGGCTCTGGCAACCCACATGGGAGACACAGATGAAGCTTCTGGCTCCTGGCGTCTGCCAGGAACAGCCCCAGCCATTAGGCCATGTGCAGAGTGAACCAACAGATGGATGCTATCTCTTTCTCTCTCTCTCTCTCTCTCTCTCTCTCCTCTTAATAACTCTGACTTTTAAATAAAATAATCTTTAAAAAATTAAAATTAAATGTAAGTTCCAGAGCAACTAAATTTCTGTTATTTCCTTGAAAGAGGTGCCACTTGAAACTGTAGGTTTCATAAAATGAGGACATACAGAAATTTTGTACTATGAGTGGCTTTGTATTTTTTTAATTCTGGCTATTTTTTGTGATTCTGGAAACAAATCATAATTTTTCTGAATCAGTTTTTTGGTCTAAAGATCTCTCAAGAGGAGATGACCAAAGTTTCCCACCTCAAGCTTACTAACCTCAGAAGGCATGGTGCATTTTTAAGTTGTCTGATTGGATTTCTATTAAGGACAACATACCAAATCAAAGTTGTGAGTTAAAGAATAAGTTAAAGTTGATAAAAGTTATTCTCCTAGGTTCCAATAGAATCTCTAGGTGACATTTTTACTGCAGGCCAATTTATGAAGAGTCCCTTTTCTCTCTCTCTCTCTCTCTCTTTCTTTCTTTCTTTTCCTTTCTTTCTTTTCCTTTCTTTCTCTTTCTTTCTTTCTCTCTCTCTCTTTCTTTCTTTCTTTCTTTCTTTCTTTCTTTCTTTCTTTCTTTCTTTCTCTCTCTCTCTCTCTCTCTCTCTTTCTTTCTTTCTTTCTTTCTTTCTTTCTTTCTTTCTTTCTTTCTTTCTTTCTTTCTTTCTTTCTTTTGACAGGCAGAGTGGACAGTGAGAGAGACAGAGAGAAAGGTCTTCCTTTGCCATTGGTTCACCCTCCAATGGCTGCTGCTGCTGGCATGCTGCGGCGGGCGCACAGCGCTGATCCAAAGGCAGGAGCCAGGTGCTTCTCCTGGTCTCCCATGGGGTGCAGGGCCCAAGGACTTGGGCCATCCTCCACTGTACTCCCGGGCCACAGCAGAGAGCTGTCCTGGAAGAGGGGCAACCGGGAAAGAATCCCGCCCCTACGGGGACTAGAACCTGGTGTGCCGGCGCTGCTAGGTGGAAGATTAACCTATTGAGCCGCGGCGCTGGCAAGAGTCCCTTTTCAAGCTGTAGTTAGATTCTAGTTGGAACTACTTCATATAAAATGAGTATTTTCTAAAAAAACTGTAATAGTGTATGCATTTTGTTTGATTGTTATTCTTGGGTATTTGTATACATGCAGAAATAATTGATAATATTTATAAAGCATGTCATTCAAGTGGCAGACATGCTTTTCTGCTGTAGGTTTTTATTGTAATGTTCTTAAAATATTTAAAAATCTTTGTAAGAAATCTTTATTTACAGCTGCTAAATAATGTGATGTTTTGCAAAATCTATCTACATATTTCTTTTTAATACAACATTTCAGGGTTAGGTAGCTCATTTAGTATACTGCTTTTTTTCTCTGAGGAAGGGTAGAAAAGACAAGACATGGGAGAAACAAGCCTGTGGACCTAAAATGGAACCTAAGAAAGGATATTATTTATAGAAGCTAGCATATGAAAGGAAATGCCAGGAGATGTCAAAATTGATTGAAACACTCAACCTTGACAGCTCTGAAATTTGCAGGTTGGATGCCTGCCACAATTTGTGAATGATCCTCTATATTCTTAAACTGCTTGGTTTAGCTAGCATTGTAAGAGAAGTGGATGAGAGAATCCTAGAAACTATAAGCCATATTCTTGTGACACTCCATTACTTTAACTTGCCCCTAATATATATTATTCTTCAGTAAAAAAAAAAAAAAAAAAAAAACTATGGAAAAGCACATATTGATGTCAATCAGAATTTTCCTTGTTAGTGACTTCTTTGCTACACTCGAAAAATTTCAGAATGTTAATACTTTCAAAGAACATTTTCTGACTGAAGTGCTCACTTCTAAATTAGTGATCTATATTTGAATATATGCTTATATTTGTTTACCTGTTATTGTATGTTTGCTTGAATATAGTTGTATATATATAAGATACACAGTAAAAATGTATTCAGTTTATACTAATGAAGAATTTATGGCAACTTTAATAAATAAGAGTGACTGAATTTCAGGATATTCCAAATAACTAAGCAAGAAAATAATAAGTATTGCCAAAAGAAAATGTATGAAAGACAGTCAAACTCTCTTGGTTAATAAATGTAACACAATCTAATTGAAGCCTACTAGCAGTGATGCTTACAAGGGGTGAGATAAAACTAGAATGGAAATAAAATTACTTGATTTTAATTAAATAAGAGCAAGATAAGTCGTAAACCAGGAAGACTTTGGCACAAATGTAGAGATACTTTTTAGCTTAAAAAATATAAATCCAGGGTCCTGTGCCATGGCTCACTTGGTTAATTCCCTGCCTGCAGCACTGGCATCCCATATGGGCACTGGGTTCTAGTCCCGATTGCTCCTCTTCCAGTCCAGCTCTCTGCTTTGGCCCGGGAAGGCAGTGGAGGATGGCCCAAGTCCTTGGGCCCTGCACGCGCATGGGAGACCAGGAGGAAGCACCTGGCTCCTGGCTTTGGATTGGCGTAGCTCCAGCCGTAGTGGCCATTTGTTGGGTGAACCAACGGAAGGAAGACCTTTCTCTCTGTTTCTCTCTCTCACTTGTTTCTAATTAATTAGGAAACAGGATAAACACACACAAGAGCTTAGAATTTAGTAAGGAGATGAAAAGAAATATTTCATGTTATACTTTCCTTTAGGATACTGCACAAATTTTAGTGTACACTTATTCTTCCATTTTCATGTAAACTCAGTCTTGTTTTCTCAATCATTCCCAGCCTACTCACCCCATTTGGTTAGTCTGTCTTACTTGTATTTTTTTTTTTCATTCTATTCCGTTACTTATCCTATTCTACATCATCAGGCCCCTGCACAGCATAGCAGAGGTTTATATGGTTGAAATAACCAAGTCTTTAGAGTTAAGTTTTGCAATTTAGTCTAATGGACTAAACTTTAAACAATGGTTTCAACCTTGTATCTAATTAGAATATTTAGCAAATATCAAACTCTCAAAGGCCTTGGCAAAAAATGAAAAGCAGTAATATATAGCAGTATTGGTAACTCCAGATTATATATATAAATTTATGTATATTACATATATATATTTGGAAATAATTTATGATCAAAATTGATCCTCTCTATATACATATTATACTTGAATATTTTAATGTAATATAATTCCTGTTATAATCTGTCAAATATATAAAAAAGTAAACTGAGAAGTTAGCCTAATCTTAGCATGTAGAATATATATATAGATAGATAGATAGATATATCCTGTGATAAGAGGAATATTAGATTTTGTTTTACATGAGAGTTATGCTTCAGTATATCCTTTGAAAACAATGGGAGCTAAATATGAAGAATAACAAATTATCAGAAAGTACAAATTATTTTCAACCAGTTAACTTGAATTGGAATCTCCTGTTTGGTATTTATTGCATTGTGATTATGGAGAGGATGCACACCCATCCCAGTCTCCATTAAATCAGTGAGAAAACCACTGTCTAAATAGTAATGCTTTCCAAAGAAAATGCTTTAACATAGAGCTCACATTTGGACATCACTGGCTAAAAGTTAGTTTCTCTATTAAATTGCCAGATTTTGTTTCTTCAATAAGTTACTTTTACTTGAATTTCTTAACACATTAAGTTCACATGTGCAATCAAATCAAAATCCATGAGAGAACTAAAAACAAACAAAAAACTGAAAAGCAATTTACTACTACATCTGCCAGTTGATAGGTGTACACTCTTGAGAAAAATACTTTAAATCTCAAGCCTCAATTTTATGTAAATTAAGGACAAAACTATGCCCCACTTCTACTCATAAGAATGCTAAGGGGATCAAGCCAGAGAAGAGATGTTAACAATTTTTTAAATTGTACTGGTATTAAGAAAAAAATAAGACTAAAATTGAAAAGATGAATCAATATCAGACCAAATAAAGGTGACAGAAATGTGAAATAAGAATTCACTGTCTTATTTTTTGATTGAAAATTATCATATGATCTAATTTATCAAACTAATATTTATTTGCAATGAATAGCAAGTATTTTTTTCCAAAGGGACAAAGTCACAAGGAGTATTTTTTTAATTAGACACTAATATATTATACATGCACATTATTCTGCAATTGGGAAGAGTAAGGATATAATTGTTGCAGGAATCCAAATCCTAATACTTGGTAAGATTTCTGCATTTTCAAAATGAGAAGCAAAAACCTGTCAGCTAAGAGGCAAAGACTTCAGGCTCTCAGTTAGAGAAATAAATTGCAGTGAGGTCCAGAAACTTGTCTCAGGCTCACAAAGTGTGAATTGACACATGGCAGAAGGATCAACAAGTATATCAAATCTAGGAAGTCCTCTAAAATCAGTGATGGCAGAGGAGTTTGGTGTGAGATCAGGAATGCCCTTAAGTGGAAAATAGCATGGGTGATGGTTTGTAAGTCATGAGTCAGGCATGAGTTGGCAAGCAGTCATTCATGGGAAGTCCTTTGTTAAAGGGGAGGAATAGTGGAAGCAGTGTCTAATTCTGAGGAAGAAGGGTTAGAAGGAAGTAGAGCTGTGAGTAGGGTGTAGGGAAAGTGAGAGTTAAGAGTGTGTATTAATATGGCAAGACTTCACAGAATACAAGTGCTGGATTTCCTAAGTTTGAGGGTTGCCTTTATAAAAATAAAGAAAAGGGGGCTGCTGTTGCAGTGTAGCAAGTTGAGCCACTACTTGTGCCAGTTGAATCAAATATCAGGGTCAATTCATGTCCTGGCTGTGCCGCTTCTGATCCAGCTCCCTGCTAATGCATCTGGCAAAGCAGTGAAAGACAGCCTAAGTGCTTGGATCCTCGCTACCCACAAGGGAGACCCAAATGGAGCCCTGGCTTCTGGTTTCAGACTGGCTCATCTCTGGATTTTGAAACCATCTGGGAAGTGAATCAGCAGATTAAAATCCCTCTCCCTTATTCTCTCTCCTTCCTTCCCTCCCTCCCTCCTTGTCTCTTTGTAAATTTGCCTTTCAAAGAAATATTTTTTTTTAAAAAAAAGAAAGGAAAATCATCACTAATTATATAGAAGGAATATGTGCCTGATTCGAGTACCAGCTATTCCACACTTCCATTTCCAGTTTCTGCAAATGTTGGTGGGAAGCAAGGTAGATGGGTCAAGTATTTGTCCGGATGGTATTCCTGGTTCCTGGCTTCCACCTGTCCCTGTACTGTCTGCTGCATGCTTTTTTTTTTTTTTTTTTAAAGATGCATTTATTTATTTGAAAGGCAGAGTTACAGAGAGGCAGAGGCTGAGGTAGGTAGAGAGAGAGAGAGAGAGAGAGAGACAGAGACAGAGAGAGAGACAGAGAGACAGAGACACAGAGAGAGGTGTCTTACATCTGCTGGTTCACTACTCAAATGGCAGCAATGGCAAGAGCTGAGCTGATCTGAAACCAGGAGCCAGTAGCTTCCTCCAGGTCTCCCACATGGGTGCAGGGGTCCAAGGAATTGGACCATCTTCTACTGCTTTCCCAGGCCATAAAAGAGAGCTGGATTGGAAGTGGAGCAACCAGGACTAGAAGCAGTGCCCATATGGGATGCCAGCAGTGCAGGTGGTGGCTTTGCCCACTATGCCAAACTGCCAGACCCTGTTGCATGCATTTGGAAGCAGTGGATGGATGGTATTTCTGTCTTTGCTTCATTTGTTACTCCGCTTTTGAAATGAGTAAATTAATTTTAGAAATTATAAAATTATAAATATACTCTCTGATTGCAATTATTTCCATCATGCGTATTATGGTGATTCTAAGGTGTTTTTCTGTCATGTTTTTTATTCTCCTTCTTTCAAGGTAAAATCATGAGAACACATGACTCAGAAGGCAGCTACTCTATTATGTATGTATTAAGGGGAATCAGCCACATGCTTGAGTTGAAGTTTGCCATGGAGATAGAAGCTCTCTTAGTCCCTTAATACTTAAAATATCTCACGTTTATTTTTCACCAGTTAGTAAGTTATTACACATTGATTCATTTTATTAAATGCATAAAATATTTAAAATTGTGCAGGACTTTTAAACTAACATTAGAACAAATTAACAATTATAGAAATGATGAGGAAGGACTTGGTCATTGTCTCTAAAAGCTTTATTTTTGTGATAACATTCTTTTATTTATCCTAAATAGAGTTCCAGTTTTTGAAGACTTCACAACTATGAAGTTCCACATATTTATATGCAGATATTTTATACAAAGTTACACAAGAAATATGCAATTATTTTTATTTACACATAAAGAATTTGAACATCTGTGCAAAATTACCTTTGTGATTTTTTTTTTGTGATGCTGAGTCCAAATACATCAATGACTTCAAACATACTGTGTAGATGCTCATAGAAGCAGCAACTCACCTGAGAAAATCATTAGCCACATAATTCAAAATGAAAGAAAAATACCCATTTTATAGTTTAAAGAACACATTGTTGGCCTGGTGCCATGGCTCACTTGGTTAATCCTCCGCCTGCGGCACTGCCATCCCATATGGGCGCTGGGTTCTAGTCCCGGTTGCTTCTCTTCCAGTCCAGCTCTCTGCTGTGACCCAGGAAGGCAGTGGAGGATGGTCCAAGTGCTTGGTCCCATGCCCCCGCATGGGAGACCAGGAGGAAGTACCTGGTTCAGATCGGCTCAGCGCACCAACCGTAGCAGCCATTTTGGGGGGTGAGCCAATGGAAGGAAGACGTTTCTCTCTGTCTCTTTCACTAACTCTGCCTATCTAATAATAAAAAAGACAAATAAGAAGGCTAATAGAACACAAAAAATAATATTCATCGTCACAAAATATAAGTGTAAGTTCAATGGGGCCAGCACTGTGGTGCAGCGGGTAAAGCCACAGCCTGCAGTGCCAACATCCCATGTGGGTGCCATTTTTCCTGGCTGATCCACTTCTCTGCTCCAGCTCTTTGCTATGGCCTGGGGAAGAGGTAAGAGATGGTTCAATTGCTTGGACCCTGCACCCACAAGGGTGACGTGGAAGAAGCTCCTGGCACCTGGCTTTGGTTAAGCTCAGCTCCTGTGATTGCAGTCATCTGGGAAGTGAACCAGCAGATGGAAGACTCTCTTTATTCTCTCTCTCTCTCTCTCTCTGTTACTCTGCCTTTCAAATAAAATAAATAAATCTTTTAAAAAGTTCAATATTGGTTATTTTTAATAATTCTTCATATAGGAAAAATTTCTCCATAGATTGGAATAGCTGTGTTTCAAATCACTGGCACACTGAATATACTAATGATTTAAGTTACACAATCATTATGTAAATGCATCTTATTGAGTTGTTTTAAATTATATTAACCAAATACTGTAAATAACAACCTAATACATTGTGTTAGGCTCTAAAGCAAAACTCAAAAGACAAACTCCATAATTATGGAGAGATAAAGTACAAGTAGCTTTCATTTTAATCTCTTATTTATTGGTGACAAGTGGAAAAATCAATTTTTTAGCCTGTATCACTGAGTTTTGCAAACATTCATGGAGCTGATATCTGACTCTTTTTTTTTTTAATATCTGAGTGCTAAAGCTTTTAAATGTCACTTCTTCTTTTTTCCTTTTGTGCCTCACATGTGGACACGTCGATAGATGCTTGCTCTTTGATACAAGCAGGAGAGTCCAACCATTCCAGGACCTCCCTGTATGCAAACCCTCATCCCAGTCCAGCTTATTATTACAATAACCGCTCAGACCAATCTCAATTATTGGCTCTCTTGAGACTGTAGGACGTGCTGAGAAGCCTACCCTAGACTGACAGAGACCTCATTTATGGAAGTAATAAACCTTTTCCTCTCTCTTTCTTACCATCGCCAATCTTCACTTCTGAACTCAATTTGGGATGAGGGTTCAGGTGCTTCCTACAGGTGCCTGTATTATCGATTCATCACATTCATTTGCCTTTGGGTCATACATTGTGCTAGGAACTGTGGATACAGAGGTTTAATTAGGAATAGTATTACTTCTTAAGGAGTTAATGGTCTGTTAACATCCAAGAAAAGATAAACACAACATGAAGATTGAATATCAAAATTCTATAGTGGTGAGTGGCATAAACAGGATTTCTTAGTGTAAGAAAAATGTAGAAATATTTAAGCAGACATTGAGGCTACAGAAGATTTCCTGAATGATTGATTCTCCTATGATAGATTCTCCTAATTACAAGTAATTTTTCATGACAAGGAAGTATACTTTAAAGAATTGTGAGGACTGGCGTTGTTTCACAGTCGGTAAAGCCACCTCCTTTAGTGCAGTCATCCCATATGTGTGCTGGTTTGAGTCCCGGCTGCTCTATTTCCAATCCAGCTCTCTGCTATGGCCTAAGAAAGCAGTAAAAGATGGCCCAAGTCACTGGGTCCCTGCATCCATGTGAGAGACTGGAAGAAGCTCCTGGCTCCTGGCTCCTGGCTTCAGATCAGTGCAGCTCCGGCCATTGTGGCCAGTTGGGGAGTGAACCAGCAGATGGAAGATCTCTCTCTCTACCTCTCCTTCTCTCTCTGTGTAACTCTGACTTTCAAGTAAATAAATAAATCTTTAAAACACAGAATATGGAAGCAAAAATCCTCTAAAAATAATTGTGAAAAATTTCATTACAATACATTATATCAGGAAGAATTAGATATTGAATAATCCTGTATAATAATCCCTGGAAGTTAGATTTTCTTACTACTTGTATTTTCAGTATAGATTTTATTACTACTCATTTACAGTATAATCCCATCACCAAAATAACCAAGACACTATCACACACTATACATGATCTCTAGTTTCTAAAACATTCTTAATAGTTATGTTGCCTATAGTTTATAAAATATTATATAGCTAGCTAGCTCATTTTTCACTTGATGTCTTACAACTAAAAGAGAAAACTGAGTTATTGACCAAACAATGGGATGCATTGTGACACAGTTTGTGGTTGTCCATGGTAAAATATGGTGCATTGTTATTTATATCCAATACCTTAAGCTGTACTATTGATCCATTATTATCTTTTCCACTCCTGATCCCAAATACAAAACCATTTTGGTATAGATTTCATTTGCACCTCTATCTGTTTTTCCTCTTTTCACCTATCTTCTCCTTTAGAATTAAGGAAGGCTTTTTCACTTACCATTGTTGATGATACGGAAGCGGGAGTAATATGTGTCTTTTCCTGATAAGCAGGCCTGGGAGGCCATAAATTCCACGAGGTATAGCTGATGGTTGGAGAAGTTCCCCTCAGCCTGATTGCTAAACTGCTCCATTTTGTATTGTTGACCAGATGATCCATGAAGGCTTATATGTGAGAAACACAACTTTGTTGTATTTAAACACTGAGATTTCAGAGTATTCTATGTTAGTATAGCACAAAACAATGAGTCAATACAATTTGTGAAAAATGTCTACATACAGAAATTATTTAAATTTAATAACTAACAATAAGAAATCAAGTAATAAGAACATTATGATAATATCAATGATTATATTTTCTAAAATTTAAATATATGAGAACTTCAGAAATCATGTGTGCACGCTTTCATGAGACATTGACTTTGCTCTGCTATTTGTAAGTACTACACTCAGAATATGCTACATTCTGAGGTCTCTCAAGTTAACTAAAGAAAATTGTGACCCTCTAGGAGTCTATTGTCTGCTGATTAAATGTGCCACAAGATCTTAAAAGGCTACAGGTGTTACAGAAGTGGAAATTGTTATATTCAATACTATTAGGTAAAAGTTAATAAATGTAATTATATTTTGTCTATGTCAAGTTTTTTGTATTATCTGTATCAAAGATTTGAACATATTCATAATTTTAGAAATGACGAGAACAAATAAAACAATTTAGCTATTGGATTCTTAGTTCTGCATGGAGTTTTTTTTTTAATTTGTATTTGACAGGTAGAGTTATAGACAGTGAGAGAGAGACAGAGAGAAAGGTCTTCCTTCCGTTGGTTCACTCCCGCAATGGCCGCTACAGCTGGCACTGCGCCGATCTGAAGCCAGTAACCAGGTGCTTCCTTCTGGTCTCCCATGCAGGTGCAGAGCCCCAAGCACTTGGGCCATCCTCCACTGCACTCCCGGGCCACAGCAGAGAGCTGGACTGGGAGAGGAGCAACAGGGACTAGTCCTGGCGCCCCAACTGGGACTAGAACTTGCAGTGCCAGTGCTGCAGATGGAGGATTAGCCAAATAAGCCAAGGTGCCAGCCAGTTCTGTATGGCTTTTCCTAGTCATCCTCCTATCTGGATTTAGTCTTTTGCATAGAAATTTTATTCAAACTAGACAGCAATATAAAAATTACTACTCACTTTCCCTAAATATTTGCATGCCCAGCTTTGTTGCTTTGAATTTCAGCTGGAACATCACTTCTTCAAAAAGGCCTACATTTATCATCTTTAGTTTTCTTCTTCAAACTAATAATCAAAATGTCATTATATCACTTTTTATATTTTCTTAATGGCTATATCTTCCACTCAAATGTCAACTTCATCAAAGTAGTTATATTGTTTGATGTGGTATTATATCTCTAGTTATAATGCAGTCCTTGTCAAGAAATATTTAGTGAATGATCAAATAAAATAAATTTCACAAATATTTTTCAGAGTTTTTTTTTTCTTGACAATTGTATCATTGTTAACAACCAGTAGCTAAAACTGTAAATCTACATGATAGATTATCATTTTCTCAACCACAGGGAAAAATTAGAAAAAAAATGTATGACAATTTGGCTGGTTAACAAAGCCCAATAGGTATCACATTGTTTATTTTCACTCATCCTATGTTTTATAGGAGTGGCAAGATGTGAAAAGATAAATCAGGACTTTTTCTTCCATGAAGGCCTTTTGCACCCAAAATAAAATAAAAGCAGTATATTTCTGTAAGTTTAAAAACGCACCTGGAACTGTTTACTCTCTAGACAAATTTTGATTAAAAATAGTAGACTTTGCTTCTCTTTTCCAATCTCCTTTATATAGTGGTGGAGTAATTTCTATGAAATGAGTCAGCAAAATGAGTCAGATTAGAGCAAAAGAGCAATCCTGCTATTGCTCATATTGTTGAACTTTGTACAAATCTAAATTCAACACAAAGTTTTAAACAAATTTGAGTGAGATAAAAATTGAATTTTGTAGTGTTTTTTTCTGCTTCTTCAATTATCTGATTGCATGTATACATATGAATTTAAGACAAAAGTGAATTCTCTGTTATTTAACTCCTTTAGTTTCAATGGGATAGTAGCAGAGAGCTGGATTGGAAGAGGAGTAGCCGGGACTAGAACCAGCACCCACATGGGATGCCAGCGCTGCAGGCGGAGGATTGACCTACACACCATAGTGCTGGCCCCTTGGGCCATCACTCTTGTCTCCCAGTTTGTACATTATCAGGGAGGTGGAATCAGGAGTTAAGCTGGGAATCCAACGCAGGCACTACGTCTCGGCAGATAGTTGTCTTAATTGGCCTGTTAACAGTTATGTCAAATGCCCACACCCCAGAGAAATATTTTTAAGACATATTTAGAAGTCCTTAGGGATCCAGCGCCACGGTTCAATAGGCTAATCCTCTGCCTGTGGCGCCGGCACACCGAGTTCTAGTCCTGGTCGGGGTGCTGGAGTCTGTCCTGGTTGCCCCTCTTTCAATCCAGCTCTCTGCTGTGGCCCGGGAAGGCAGTGGGGGATGGCCCGAGTCCTTTGGCCCTGCACACGCATGGGAGACCAGGAGAAGCACCTGACTCCTGGCTTCAGATCAGCGCGGTGCGCCGGCCGCAGCGCGGGGGCCACAGTGGCCATTGAGGTGTGAACCAACGGCAAAGGAAGACCTTTCTCTCTGTCTCTCTCTTTCAGTGTCCACTCTGCCTGTCAATAAAAAAAAAAAAAAAGTCTTTAAGGAAAAACTAAAGATCCACACCACTGCACAACTGTGCATGTTGGATAATTTATGGTTAATTTAGCACAATCCAAGTGCTTGGCCCCTGTACCCACGTGAGAGACCCAGAAGAAGCTCTTGGCATTGTGGCCATTTGGGAAGTTAACCAGCGGATGGAAGACCTTTCTCTCTGTCTCTCCCTCTCACCATCTGCAACTTTACCTCTCAAATAAATACATAAAATTATAATAATATATAAAAAAAGAAATACTCAGGTCGAATGCTCAGGTCCCTGTAGTCCATGTGGAATTCCTGGAATGAGTTCCTAGCTCCTGCCTTTAACAAGCCTGGAGTGCTACAGGCTTTTGAGAATTGAAGGAACAGCTGGGATAATGCAATTCTCTTTCCCCTCTCTTTCTCTCTTTCTCCCTCTGTCTTTCAAATAAATAAATAAAAATTTAGGAAAATATTTCCTGATGAAATTAGCAGTCAGAGGTAAAGATATAGATATAAATTTTATTTGGTAAAACTGCAATAGAGTTAATTACAATTGCTCTATTGGGAAACATTTCCACAGCTTAAGAGTTTTAAGCAGACATTTACTTTGACATAATGAGAGTTTTTGAAGGCTATATGCTATTTGATTAAAAACAAACGCATTGATTGTAAATGGAATGAATGACTTCATTTATAAGGAAAATGGTGTATTGAGAAAAAAATTCAATTTTAAATACCTTTAGAGATTGTTTTAAGATAAATTACTTAAATGGCTCATGTTACTAGAATGTAAATCTACATAAAGTATGAACAGCTTTTTTAGATTTTATTATTCATTTGTCCTGATCATTGTCTTCTTCCTTTTTGATAAACATCACGTATTTTTAATGTCATCACTTACAGTCAGGAAGACTCTGGGCAGTTACAGTTGTTCCCTGCTTTGGATCTCCCATCCAGAAAGTAGGGAGGAAATGCTAGGAAGGTTCTTAAAGAAATGCCTAGCACGTATTAGGGTCCTGTTATTATCAGTGGCCTTGGTATTGTAAGTATAATGCCTATGTTTTTAGATTATAGTAATATCAGATTCGATATTACTGAATGCCCAAGTCACATACAAAAAATATTTATTTAAATAATGAAGAGAAGTCATAAGATTATATTAAAAAATAAAACGTCTGTCAGAATCTTAGCCAGAAATGCAAGATGCTTGCATGCACTGAGAGATTAGAGAAGAGTTAGTAAAGGGACTGTTGTGTGCAGGGTGTGACTGATATGCCTGAGGCTTGGTTTCCATATCTAGGCCTTTAGTGTTGAAGGAACAAGCAGTTATCAGAACTTAGGGAGGGAGAGAATCATGTGGAGTGGCCGTGTGACAGAAACTGCGACTTTTCTCACATAGAAGAGTGAGGTCTACAGTGAATCCAAAGGGAGGAAGGGGGGAGAATAAATGATTAGACTCATTCACACCCCTCTCTTATTCCTGTTAGCACTCCTTATTAATGGTATCTAAAATTCACCCAGTAGACAAAGGAACCCTTAATGCAATGAATAAAGTAGTTTCCTGGAACTCACAACAGCAGGGAAGCGAACCAAAAATCCAAGGACTCACGGATATTGCCCAATATGTGTCTTTTAAAGTAATTATGTGATTAAACATGTCTGAAATGCCATATTTTATCACGTCAAAATATTAGCCAAATACTAATGCATAAATTTGAGCACATTTACTAAATTAGACAAAATCAACTAAGTATATTCTGTGCTGCTCTCATATCAGGGAAAGTGGTATTTGTTTTATTTTAGAGAAAAAAAGTAGTGTTTAGGTGACATTAAAACATAAATTTTGGCCGGCGCCGCGGCTCACTAGGCTAATCCTCCGCCTTGCAGTGCCGGCACACCGGGTTCTAGTCCCGGTCGGGGCGCCGGATTCTGTCCCGGTTGCCCCTCTTCCAGGCCAGCTCTCTGCTGTGGCCAGGGAGTGCAGTGGATGATGGCCCAAGTGCTTGGGCCCTGCACCCCATGGGAGACCAGGATAAGTATCTGGCTCCTGCCATCAGATCAGCGCGGTGCGCTGGCCGCAGCGCTCACGCCACAGTGGCCATTGGAGGGTGAACCAAAGGCAAAGGAAGACCTTTCTCTCTGTCTCTCTCTCTCACTGTCCACTCTGCCTGTCAAAAATAATAAAAGAAAACCATAAATTTTGGCAGATGTGCTGGTTTGCATTAGTGTAAACGTTTGGATTTGTGGCCTCTGGATAGCAGTATATATTTTCTATTTTTAAATTTTCTCATTTTTGAGGTGAATCAAATTGTTACATTCAGAAAATTAATTCCTTCAAGATTTATTAGATAAAAATACTTACTATAATAATTTAAAAGCATAGTATATGACTAGCATTTCAATAGTTATCTATCAACATTATTTTATATTATGCTTCAGATTGCAGAGGCCATTATTTTCCTGCTGTAAAATCACTATTTTTCTTTCTCTATATTTCTATTTAATATTGATTAAAACATAACTTTAAAAAATTCATTATCATTACATAAAATACATACAGTCTTTAAATTGTTATGTTAAAGATTATTAATGAAAAATACCAAACTCACGAGGTAGGCTAATAGCTAAATTGGTAAATATGAGATCAAGTTATAAAATAATATTCCAATTAAATCAATTGAACGATGTTTACCACCTCATGCTCTGTTTATTCCACAGTCACCTCATAAAATCTTGGTCACTGATTGTCTAAAAATCCATATTAATTTATTGCT
The DNA here is from genome assembly GCF_051225735.1 of Oryctolagus cuniculus. Taxonomy (NCBI): domain Eukaryota; kingdom Metazoa; phylum Chordata; class Mammalia; order Lagomorpha; family Leporidae; genus Oryctolagus; species Oryctolagus cuniculus. The sequence continues at coordinate 59,493,156 of NC_142874.1, read as the reverse complement.
AAGAGTTGTGTTTGAACAGGGCAAGGGAACGAGCATAACTGGTTCCTTCAGAAATCATTGTTCCAAAATCAAATAGGTTTATCAGTGTGGAAAGAACTTGTGGAACTACTTCCAACTCCCAGTTCTCTTAGCTATACCACAGTAATTTAAAGGTTTTCTTATAGAAGGAAAAATGTGCTGTTTTTCATTCTGTGTCTGACTTTCACTCAACATGATATACTCCAGTTCCATGCTATTTGTTGCAAATGACAGGATTCATTTTTATAATTGAATAATATTCCATTATTATTATTATATCAAATTTCATAATATTATTTTATATTGCTGTTTTATATATCACAATTTCTTTATCCATTCATCTGATGATTTACATCTTGGTTGATTTCATGTTTTTGGATAATGTATAACAGTGCTTTTATAATATAGTAGAGCAGATATCTATCTCAATTTTTAATACCCTTTTTTCCCAACTTCAGTAGATGACTCTAAACATAACCTGCTTGTAAAGAATATAAAAGCCATTAAGTCTAAAGAACTTGAAAGTCCGGTGCCCGCAGTGTGGCGTAGCAAGTCAAGCCACCGCCTCCAGTGCCGACATCTCATATGGGAGCCAGTTCGAGTCTCGGTTGTTCCACTTCCAATCCAGCTCTCTGCTAAGGTCCGGGAAAGCAGTGGAAGATGAACCAAGTCCTTGAGCCCCTGCACCTGTGTGGGAGACCTGGAAGAAGCTCCTGGCTCCTGGCTTTGGGTTGGCACAGCTCTAGCTTTTGCAGCCAACTGGGGAGCGAACCAAAATGGAAGACCTCTCTCTCTCTCTCTCTCTCTCTCTCTCTCTCTCTAACACTCTCTGTTTCTCTCTCCCTCTTCTTCCCCTCTGTGTAACTCTTTCAAATAAATAAAATAAATCTTAAAAAAAAAACTTAAAAGCCTATTCCCTCCTCATCCACAAGCGAAAAATAGTGTATTACCCCAAGAAAACACAACAAGAGCTTTAGAAATCAAACTACAACCATTTAAATTAACATTGTAGACTACTCATAAGCCATACATATCCAAGATTCCTAGAAATTGTATAAGTTAAGCAGCAAAAATCCTTTTAAGTACTTTCCAATAAACAAAGAAAGGCCGTGCTTCAAAAAATAAAGGGGTGCTGGAGATGCTGGCATTCAAATTACTTACATAGTGATTTCAGAAAAAGATGATGCAGAGGTTTGAATTTTTAGGAGCAAATCAGATACAGTATACAACTCTTTTTAGCAAAGATCAATTGAGTAATGAGAGTTGAAATCCCACAGATAAACCCAGGATACTAAGTAGTTACACAATCAAACAACAGGATGGCTAGAAGATATCTTTACATCAACAAAAGAAAAAAAAAAAAAAAAGAAAATGGCTATCTTTTTTAGGCTTTAGGGAATAAAACAAAAGTCTCATTTTAAATTTGAGTTTTGATCATTCAGAATACATTTGCTTTCTGCTATTTTACACTCCAATGAATATTACTATATAATCTAGAAAACTCAAATTTGAGAAAACTTTTAATTGGTCTCAGGTTGACAAAGAATCAAGACAGCTCACAGAAGCAAATTATACTCTCCTTAGAGGAGCATATTCTCACATCAGGATCACCACCATGAGCATCTGTAGACCTCACATGAACATTTTCATAGTCCAAATTCTGGGGCATAAAACATGAAAACATGCAGATCCCTAGGAGTTAAAGTTCAGAAGAAATAGAAATAAGTAGCAAAATTCAACATTCAGGAACCTTTTATAATAGACACTTTCTGAGTATAAGTTAAGTATAATTAAAACTTTTACAAAATTTCAAAGAGAGCTCAGTGTCTAAACAAATATGTATGAAATCAGATTGAACTGAAAAAAAAAAGTGATTTAATAAAATTCTTTTAGTCCAGTTTTCTTTTGATGCCTATACCTTTGGGTCTCCTAAACCAATGTCTTGAAGTGTTTTGTCAATATTTCATATTTCCTAGCATTTGGGTCTCTGAGCCAAATTGAGTTAATTTTTACATAAGTGGGGGGATGTCTAGTTTCAACCACATATGGATATTCAGTTTCCCCAGCACTACTTACTGAAGAAACTCTGTCTCCAGGTATGTTTTAAAAACTTCATTCAGAATCAGTGGTTTGCAGATATGCGAATTAGTTTCTGTTGTCTCTGTTCAGTGCCTTTGGTCTATGCATCTATTTTTATGCACATATGACACTGCTTTGGTAATGATAACTCTGTCATATGTTTTGAAGTCATGTATTATGAAGCAGACAACTTCGTTCTTTTTGTTCAAGATTGTGTCAGCTATTCATGGTCTTTTGTGGCTCCGAACAAATTTTAGTGGTGAAGAATGTCACTGACATTCTGATAGGGACTGCACTGAATTTGGGTATCCCATTGAGTTATGTTTATATTTTAATAATGTTGATTCTTGCAATCCATGAACATGGGATTCCTTTCTGTATTTATTTCATCAATGTTTGATAGTTTCCATGCAGAGATCTTTTATCTCTTTGGTTAATATTCTCATGATCATTTTACTTATTTTATTATTTTTGGGATAAAATATTTTTAATTTACACTATAGTCAAAATTTTAATGCTCCATTAAATAAAGAATTCAAGAAATAAAAAGACTGTAGTTCAGTAGGGAAAATAGACAAAGGCTATAAACAATAAAAGAAAAAATACTCAAATTGATTCAAATTAAGTGAATTTAAAATAGTCAAAAATAATTAAAACTACAATAGTATATAATTGTTAACAATTTGCTTGACAAAGATATAAAACAAAGTTTGACAAAGCATTTTATTTGCAGTAAAACTAATACACATAGCTGTGTCTTTTTTTTTTAATTTTAGCTCCCACATACAATAGTGAGCATATAGTATGTGTCTTTCTGTGTCCAACTTATTCTACTCAATATGATTTCTAGCAATTCCACTTATTTTGATGCAAATGATAGAATTATATTCTTTTTTAAATCTGAGTAACTCTCCATTGGGCATGTATACCACATTTTCTCTATTCTTTCAACTGATAATGGGCACGTTGGCCAATGCCATATTTTGACCATTGTGAACAAAGCAGCTTTAAACATGTGAGTGCAGATAACTCTTTGACACAATGACATCATATCTTTTGGGTTACATTTATTTCCATAAAAATTTTGTAGTGTTTGGAAATGAAATTATGTTCTTATGGGATGCCAGCACTGCAGGTGGAGGATTAACTTACTGTGCCACCGTGCTGGCCCCTGAATTTATTTATTAATTCTAAAAGATTTTAGGTGTAGTCTGGGATTTTATATATATATATATATATATATATATGATCATATCATCTGCAAACATTGACAGTTTATCTTCTTCCTTCCCAACTTAAAAACTCTTTATTTCTTCCCCTTGCCCAATTAGAATGACAGATTGAATAAAACATATTTCTCTCCCTAACACTGGTGACTATCAGTTAAAGATCCAAATAGCACAGCAAGCCTGGGGCTGTCATTGTGGCACAGGGAGCTAAGCTGCCGCCCTCAATGCTGGCATCCCCTATCAGAGTACTGGTTCAAGTTTCGGCTGCTTTGCATCCAATCCAGTGTTCCACTAATACTTGTGCCCCTGCCACCCATTCAGCCTGGCCCAGCCTCAGCTGTTGTGGCTACTCAGGGAGGGAACCCACAAATGGAAGATCTCTCTCTTTTTCCCTCTCTCTCAGTTTCTCCACCCTTCAAATCAATCAGTCCTTCAATCAATTTGTTTATTTGAGTTACAGAGAGAGGGGAGAGACACACAGAGGGAGATCTTCCAATCACTGGTTTCCTTCCCAAATGGTCTTCATAGCTTGGGCTGAACCAGGTTGAAGCAAGAAACCAAGAGCTTCACCTGGGTCTCTCTCATGGGTGGCAGAGGTCTAAGTACTTGGACCATCTGCTGCTGCTTTCCCAGGCTCATGAGAAGGAAGTTGGATTTTTTAAAAAATATTTGTTTATTGATTTGAAAGTCATAGATACACAAAGAGAGAAGGAGAGGCAGAGAGAGAGAGAGGTGTCTTCCATCCACTGGTTCACTCTCCAGATGACCGCAATGACTAGAACTGTGCCATTCCGAAGCCAGGAGCCTGGAGCTTCTTCTGGGCCTCCCATGTGAGTGCAGAGACACAAGGACTTGAGCCATCTTCTACTGCTTTCCCAGGCCATAGTAGAGAGCTGGATTGAAAGTGGTGCAGTCAGAACTCGAACTGGCGCCCATATGAGATACCGGCACTGCAGCCAGAGGCTTTACACACTATGGTGCAGCGCCGGCCCCATGAAGTTAGATTTTAAGTGGAGCAGCCAGTACTCAAACCAGCACCCATATTACATGCAGGATTCACAGATATCAGCCTAATCCACTGTATCACAATACTGGACCCATAAATCAATCCTTTTTAAAAAATAAGAATAAAATGTCTAACTCTTCCACAGGTATGAAAGAACTCCCTCCTATATGACTTCCCTGAGCTGGTACATTAGTCATTTCTAGTCTTCATATTCAAGCTGAAACATTAACTTGTTGAATCTTGAACCTGCTGGTTTTGAAACTCCAACAAGTGCCATTGAGTTTCCTCATTCTGAGGGCTGTGGACACAGACTATAATTGTTCCATCAGCTGACCTGTGTCTCCTTTTTGTCATCTGAAGACCTTAGGACTTCTTAGCCTGCATAATCATGGGATCCAGTTCTTTATAATCAATCTAGCCAGCTAGCCAGCAAGCTAACTATATAGATGATACTTTTATACAATCATATTCCATTGCTCCTATTTCTCTGAAGAATACTAACACAGATTTTAGTTCTGGGAATAAATTACACATGGTTTCTGCAATGGTTCTGGGGTTTCTATAATTTTTTTTCTAACATGATTAGAATTAAAGACATTAACACCTATTTCCAGCAGTAAAGAGACACTAATAGTACATGGTGTGATCTGTCAACAGAAAGATAGAAAATATCACCATTGGATACTTCCAATCAACCACTTAAAAGCGATGATGTAGGTGACTGTGTATATGATACATTCAAACAACTTTGGAAAGCTCATTAATTAATTTCATGAGATAGTTTGTTCCTAAGTTGATGGACAAAAACAAAAGAAAATTATGAGCACCTAGTACAGTTTCCAGCTCAAGTCCTCATGAATGATCTGAGAGCTCTTATGCCTGCATTGGATGAGACTCAAAATGGCACTATGAACCACTTGACAGAGAAGTAGTTATGAAGGCTGGTTTACCAAGAATTACATTGAGCCTGTGTACACTGGGTGTTATTAGTCAAACCAGCCCATATGTCAGGTGTGCACATTAGCACTCCATCATCAAATGAAAGCAGTTTATATATGATCATGCCAGATTAGGCCTTAAAGATACGAATCAGTTACATTAAGAAGTAGCCCCAATGCTCATCATCTGTAGTCCTACAACTATGCCTTTTGTCTTCTAACCTTCAACTATGGACTCATCAAGGGTTCCTACAAATAGTTGCTAGAGGAAGAGGAGACGGGAGCCTAGTTTTCACGTTGTTCTACAGAAACCACTAAAAAATGGACATCCATAGAATTAAAGTTCCATTCTGAGATATTCATGAGCAAAACTGGTGAAGGGAAATTCTCACAATGGAAAAAATTTGGATAATGAACCTGGTTGTGCACTTTGCTAAGAAGGAAAACTAATCAGACATGATTATAAAAATCTTCACGGGCTGTGGCTAATGATTCGGATGGATTACCAGGGATGCAGCAGAAATGTAGTTGGAAGATTAGAGACAAGGACGTCTAGGGGAAAGATACATAGTCCAGTACATTTCTGTACATGGGCAAAATAGATTTGTGTCCTGTGTAAATGTTGAGCAAAGGATAATATTTGTAGAGGAAGATTTTAATAATCATGTGACCAAAAAGAGGCCAATTTCTTTCCTCAATCACCCTATGTCATCATCCATTGCATTCATAAAAAAAGTCATGATGGCAGAGATGTCGGTTATGCATAAGTTCAGCAACAAACAGTGTCATTCCGAAAGGTTGATCTGGCTATGACCACTGCTGAATGTCCAGTTTGTGAACAGCAGAGACCAACACAGAATCCTTAGTATGACAATATTCCCGGATGTTTGGTGGCAGATTGATTTCCTTGCATCAATTTGGTTTGGCAATAAAAATCACAGCTGTATATAACTTTACAAAATGACTCAAGGACATCAATATCACAGGTCTTTAGAGAGAAGAGCTTGCCAACACTGATTTCTATTTTGATTGAATTATATGAAGGCTTGAAGTAGCTCTCATATGCTTTGATTTCAGTGAAGTGTTGTATCAGTGTCTTACAAAATAAGCTCTGAATAATTAGCTAAACTTGGGTTGCATATGAGTACTATTAAAGTTTAATTGTGGAGAACAACAAATCAAACCTGCTTGGTACATTTTATAACACTAGTTCTGAAAGATTGTGAGAATTTTGGTTCATTGTGAATTTAAAAGAGAGAAAAGATTTATTACTTTTCAGAAAATCACGAGTGAAGTAGCAATATTGTTTTCCAAAAGGTGAGTAAAATAATAAAATGATTAACATGTGCTTTAGAATGCTGATGATAAATCATGTATTTTCTTTTTAAGTAGTTGTATTGATAAATGTATAAATTAAAGGTGTAAGGCATCCTGTTTCCTTTAGATCGTATGTATTTGCTACATACTAATCCAATCCTTATGTTTAAAAAATCATTTAAATTCATATGATCTATTAAAACATATACAAGTTTTAAGAAAGTATCTTCAAAACTAAGTACTTTTAAACACTTGGGAGATTTTGAGCATAAAATATTAGGTTAGAAGCAATTTGTGCAAAGGGGAGATTGTTGGAGTACCAGATTTCTGAGTGCTAAGAGATCCCTGGAGACTGAAAGAGAACAAAATGCATTGAGTAAGCACAGATCATAATGACAAGGAACAAGCGACTCCTTTACTGATTGTTTTTATGTTGTAACAAGGATAATGATGCCAGATATTATGATATTATGATATTTCTGTGACCAATTCCATAGGATGTTAAGGTGAGAAGAACAGAAAAGAAGAAAAACTGAAAAAAAAATACTTTTGAGTTGGTGGCTTCCACCTCTATGCCAAATAATACAATACAATTTTAAAAAACCCACTGAGTCTTTTTATCAAGGTCTTGAAAAGGTTAGGCCAATGCCACCTTCCCAACCATATGACCATATTTATCCCCAGTAATCTGATCCACTGACCCACGATGTCATCCACACCAAGGTGATTCTCAAAGGAACTGAGCAGATAGAATTTCTTTATTGTGGTTAACACCTGTAAGAATTTTTCTTTTTTATCAATCCGTATTCTTTCTTTTTAATTTTTTTTATTTCTTTATTACTTATTTGAAAGGAAGGTAGAGGGAGGAAGAAAAAGCTTCCATCTGCTGGTTCACTCACCAAATGCCTGCAACTGCCAAGGCAAGGCCAGGACGAGACCAAGAGCCCAGAGTGCATTTCAGGACCCCAAATGTGTGGCCAGGATCCAAATACTTGAGCCCTTACCTGCTGCCTTGTATGATACAGGTTAACAGAAAGCTGTGCTCATACATAATGTTCTTTTGCAATTCATGTAAGTCTAGATTATTTATTTATTTGTTTTTATTGTTGAAAACTGGATTCACTGTTCACATTTAGTTAACATCTTAGTATTCAGATTCTTTTCAATCTATAATTTAACTGTCACCATTTCATCAGTGTTTTCTCAGTGGTTACTTCCCTAATGTACATTTCAATGCATCTAACTTGATTGCAAAATCAACTCACACATATTATTCACCAACTTAATGCTCCCTAACTTTTTTAAACTCTTCTGTAAATTTCCAAGATACAGAATTCAAATTAAGAGTGAATCCAGGTTTGTATCATAGAAGTTTAAGCCTGTTGCTCCACTTGAAGCCCTGGCTGCTCCACTTACGATCCAGGTCTCTGCTAATGTACCCGAGAAAGTAGTGTATGATGGACCAGGTACTTGGGATCCTGCTCCCATGTGGGAGACCCAGAAGAAGGTCCTGGCTCCTAGTTTTGGCCTGGGCAATCCTGGCCATTGCAGCCAAAGGAGAGTGAACCAGTAGATGGAAGATTCTCTCTCGTTCTCCTTTTTTTCTCAATATCTCTGCCTTTCAAATAAATTTAAAAAAAAAAAGAGTGAATCCATCAGAAAAAGTCCAGCCTTACCTCCACTGGTTAAAAAAAAAAATCTTAGTACTAGTAAGGTGAGTAGTAATGAGTGCCATTATGTCATCCTGCAGGCAGATAACAGCATGTGATGTTATATGCTTGTTTGTTTTCCTGAAATAGTGATTGCAAGCAATGCATGAAAGGTTGAAGCTCCCCAAAGAAGCATTTTGTTTGTTTAATTTAGTTGCAACATGTGCTAATTTTGCTTCTTTTAGAAGCAATGCCAGATGTTATTAACTATGAAAATTATTGGTAAAAAGTTAAATGATACCAATCCCATATTTTATTGAATATATTTCTGGTCAGACAAAGCAAAATAGCAATAAATTAAGAAAATATCAGGGACATATAAAGAAAAAGTGCTTAGAACATACATTAAAACACATCCATAAATAGCTTATCAAAATAGCCCCCAAATGGACTCGAAGGCTGTTTTCAGTGGATTTCATGGAAGAACAAAATTGTAGCATGCTTCTGAGATTAAATGGATAGAAGCAAATAATCACTACAAAAATTGACAAATTATTTCCAATTCATGCTTAGCATTGCCTATTTCTAATTCTATTAAGAGCACAACATTATCCCATTAATTGAAATGTATTAATTTACTTATTATTTTGTGTTTGCTTTTTTAAATTTTTAATTAGAACAGATTCAATGTGATTTGTAGATACAATTCTAAGAACATAATGATGTTTCCTTCCTCTTTCCTCCCTTTCCTTCCCACTCCCCTTTTCTTCTCCCTTTAATTCTTATTTTAGTTTTGAGATGACATAGTTTAACTTTACATTACAGTAAAATGGCTTAATACTTCACTAAATCATAAGTTTAACAATTAAAAATTACAAAGACCCCAGTTTAATGGCAATATAGACAATGGCTATAAATAATTGAATGGAAAATGACCATTTCACTACAGTGAATTTTTTTTAAAGATTTTATTTATTTATTTGACAGGTAGAGTTACAGACAGTGAGAGAGAGAGAGAGAGAGAGAAAGGTCTTCCTTCCGTTAACTCCCTAAATGGCCGCAATGGCTGGAGCTACGCCTATCTGAAGCCAGGAGCCAGATGCTTCTTCTTGATCTCCCATGAGGGTGCAGGGGCCCAAGCACTTGGGCCATCTTCTACTGCTTTCCCAGGCCACAGCAAAGAGTTGGACTGGAAGACAAGAAACTGGGACTAGAACCAGTACCCACATGAGATGCTGGTGCTGTAGGTGGAAGATTAACCTAGTGAGCCACGGCACAAGCCCCATACTACAGTGAATTTTAAAGTAATCACAGATCATTAAAACTTCAGTGGTATAACATTTTTAACCATTTGTTGACAATGGTATAATAGTAAAGTTTTACAAAATTATATTTGCAGCAACATTGACACACACAGACATTTCTTTCCTTTTTCTTTTTTCTCCTTTTTTTAATTTGCTTTTTAAAAATTTTAGCTGTCACATATAAAGGAGAACATGCACTATTTATCTTTCTTTTCTGGCTTATTTCACTCAACATCATGTCTTCTAGTTGTGTCTATTTTGCTGCAAGTGGTAGAATTTTATTCCTTTTTTATAGCTGAATAATAACCCATTGTGTATATATACTATGTTTTCTTTATCCATTTATTAGATGATGGACACCTTTGTTGATTCCAAGTTTTGGCTATTGTGAAAAGTGCTGCTATGAACATGATGGTACAGGTATCTCTTTGATATATTGTGTTCAAGTCTTTTGGGTATATACCCAGTAGTGGGATTGCTGGATCATATGATCATATCTATTTCCCATTTCTAAGAAATCTCAGCTCTGTTTTCCACAGTGGCTTCATTAATATCCTCACCATCAGTTTATAAGTGCTCCCACTCTCCACAAACTTGCTAGCATTTTTTTACTTTCTGTATATTGGATTTTACCCATTCTAATAGGCATGAGATGATATATCATTATGATTTTGATTTGCATTTTCCTGATGGCTAATAGTGTTGAACATTTTTCTATATTTGTTGACCATTTGTACTTCTTTTGAGAAGTATCTATGGAAGTACTTGGACCATTTGTCAACTGGACTGGTTTTGTTGTTGTTGTTGACCTTTTAAAATTGTTGATATATTCAGGATATTAAACCTCTGTTAGATAGGTGGCTTGCAAAAATTTATTTCCCATTCTGTTGCATGCCTCTTCACCCTATTGATTCATTTATTTCGCTTTGCAAAAGCTTCTGATTTTTATGTAGTCCCATTTAATTAGTTTTGTTTTTGTTGCCTGTACTTTGGAGGTCTTGTCCAGGAAGTTGTCTCTTACAAAAATGTCTTGGAGTGTTTCCTGTCTATTTTGTTTCTGCAACTTCATAGTCTCAGGTTTTAAATTTAGGTCTTTGATCCATCTTAAGTTGAATTTTGTATATGGTGAGAGGTATGGATCAAATTTTGTTCTTCTACATATATAAATCCAGTTTTGCTAGTACCATTTGTTTAAGACATAATCCTTACTCCACTCTATGGTCTGAGCACATTTGTCAGAAATCAGTTGGCTGCATGTATATGGATTAATTGCTGGGCTCTCTATTCTATTGATCTGTGTATCAGTTTTTATGTCAGTTACCATGTTGTCTTAATTATTATAGCTTTTTTTAAATGATTTATTTATTTATTTTAAAGGTAGAGTTACAGAGAGACAGAGAGAGAGAGAGAGGTCTTCCATCCGCTGGTTTACTCCCCAGATGGCTGATGGACAGAGCTACGCTGCTCCAAAGCCAGTAACTAGGAGCTTCTTCTGGGTCTCCATGTAGGTGCAGGTGTCCAAGGACTTGGGCCATCTTATATTGCTTTCCCAAGCCATAGCAGAGTCTGGATTGGAAGTGATCAGCCAGGACTCGAACCTGCACCCACATGAAATGCTGGCACTGAAGGCTGTGGCTTTACCTGCTATGCCACGGTGCTGGCTCCCATTTACAAAAGATTTGTAGTATGCTTTAGAGTCAGGTATTGTGATGCCTACAGCTACACTTTTCTAATTCAGGATCACTGTATTTATTCTTTTTTTATTGAGTCTTGTGATTCCATATGGATGTTATGATTTTTTTTCTAGTTGTGTAAAGAATGTCATTGGTATTTTGATAAGGTGTTGCATTGAATCCATAGATTTCTTCGGGTAGAAGAGACATTTTCATGGTATTGATTCTTCTGATCCATGAGCAAGCACTATCTTTGCATTTTTTGTGTCCTTGATGATTTCTTTCATCAGTGTCTGATATTTTGACGCAGTGATCCTTCACTTCTTTGGTTAAATTTATTCCTAAATATTTGATTTTTTTTGTGGCTATTGTGAATGGGATTTCTTCTTGATTTCTCCTTCTGTAAACTAATCATTAGCATGCAAATAAGCTGTTGATCTTCCTAAGTTTATTTTGTAACCTGCAACTTTACTGAATCAGTTTCTCAATTCTAAGAGCTTTTTGATGGAGTTCTTAGGTTTTACTATGTACAACATTATGTCATCTGCAAACAAGGATTATTTGACTTCCTTTTTTCCAATTTCAATTCCCTTTATTTCTTTCTCCTCCCTAATTACTCTCGCTACAACTTCCAGTGCTGTATGAATAAGAATGGCAAAAGTCAACATCCTTGTCTTATTCCAGATGTGAGAGAAATGTTTTCATTTTTTTCCCCATTCAGTATGTATTGGTTGTTGGTTTGTCACATATAGCCTTTTTTGCTATTTATATTATTTACTTATTTTTAAATTTTATTTAAATTATATAACTTTGATATATTTTATATAAACAACTTTGTGATAGTTTGTGAACATACTGAAACTTCCCTCCCTTCCACCCTTGGTCCAACCCTTCTTCCTCCTCTAACTCCCATTCCCACTCCTATTTTTGACAGAGGTCTGTTTTCAGTTTACTGACTAATCAAAAGGTTAACGCTACACTAAGTAAGAGTTCAACAAATTGTATAAATTATAGAAAAGAAAAAGTGTTCCACAGCAGAAGAGATAAGGGCTATAAGCAATCATTGAATCTCAAAATGTCCACTTCAATCCAATACATTACATTTTAGGTACTCTTATTAATACCCTGATCATGGAAAATATATGGTATCTGTCATTTAGGGACTGGCTTATTTCACGAAGTAAAACAGATTCCATTTGCATTCGTTTTGCTGCAAAGGCAATATTTCATTTTTTTTAACTGTCACTCCATATATACACATATGTATGTATATTTCATAATTTCTTTATTCACTCTTCAGTTGATGGACATATATATAGCCTATTAATTTTGAGGAATGTTACTTATATAACTATTTGTGGAGGATTTTTATCATGAAAGGGTGTTGAATCTTATCAAATGCCTCATCTGCATGTATTAAGATGACCAATATGATTTTGGTTATTTTTTCTATTGATGTGACTTATGTCATTTATTGATTTGCAAATGCTGAACCACCCTTAAATTTCTTGGATAAATTTCCACTTGATCATGATGTATGATCTTTTTCATGTGGTTTTGGATTCAATTTGCTAGTATTTTGTTGAGGATGTTTGCATCTATGTTCATTAAGTTATAGGTCTGTAGTTTTCTTTTCATGTCATTTCTTTAGTTTTGGTATCCAAATAATGCTGGCTTCATGAAGAGTATGGGACAGTTCCATCTTCCTTAATATTTAGGAATAGTTTGTAGATTGCTGGAATTAGTTCTTCTTTGAATGTCTTGTAGAATTAGGTAGTAAAGCCATCTGGTCCTGATTGTTCCTTGATGGAAAACTTTTGATTTCCACTTCAATCTCATTTATTGTTATGGATCTATTTATCTTGTCTATATCTTCTTGATTTATTCTTTGTAGGTTATATGAATCCAGGAATTTATCTATTTCTTTGAGGTTTTCCAGTTTATTGTATGTAGTTCATCATAGTAGTTACTTATGATCCTTTGTATTTCAGTTGTGTTTGTTATAATGGCTCCCTTTTAATCTCTAATTTTATTGGAATTTTTTTCCTTTTTTTTAGTCTGGCTAGAGATTTATCTATTTTGTTTATAATATCAAAAATAATATTTTGCTTTGTTGATCTTTTATAATTTTTTAGGTTCAATTTGATTTATTTCTCCTCTGATCTATTTTATGTCTTGCCTTCTGATTTGGGATTTGGTTTGTTCTTGTTTTTCTAAATGTTCAAGAAGCATCGTTAGTTTATAATTTGAGACATTTCTTTTTTTTGTAAGCACTTAATTAATACTATAAGCAACATTATAAACTTCTCTCTTAATACTGCTTTACTGTATCTTTCAGGGTTTTATATGTTATATGTTCATTTTCATTTATTTCATGATTTTTATTTCCTTTTTAATTTCTTCAATGATCCTCCAATCATTCAGCAGCGTGTTTAATTTCCAAGTATTTACGAGTGGTCAATTGGTCTTCTAGTTTTATTCCTTTATGGTCAGGGAAGATACATGATTTCAATCTTTTTAAGTTTGCTCAGATTTGATCTGTGGACTCATATGTGGTCTACCCCAGAAAATGTTCTATGTACTGATGAGAAGAATGTGTATTCTGTAGCTGTTGGGTGAAATGTCTTGTAATTGTGTTAGGTCCATGTGCTCAATAGTGTGTTTCAACACTGATGTATCTTCATTGATTTTCTGTCTGGATGATCTGTCTTTGACGAGAGTGGGGTATTGAGATAATCCACTATTATTGTATTGGAGTCTGTCTCCAATAATATGTGGTCTAATAATATGTGTTGAATATATCTGGGTTGTTTTGTGTTTGGTGTATATATATGTATGATTGTTATGTCCTCTTGCTGAATAGACACTTTTTATCAAAATATACTGTTATTGTTTATCTTATTTTTTAATTTAAAGGCTGTTATATCGGATATCAGAAAAGCTACACCTGCTCACTTTTGGTTTCCATTTTCTTTGTATATCTTTTTCCAATCTTTCACTTTCAGTTTGTGTGTATCTTTTTTTATAGACTGAATTTCTTGTAGGCAGCATATAGAGGGGTCCTGGTTAAAAAACCATTCAGCCAACCTAAATTTTTTGTTGGTGAATTTAATCCATTTACATTTAAGGTTAATATTGATAGATAAGAATCAAGACCTGACATTTGGTTGATTGGATAATGATTCTACCTGCTCTGTTAGAGAATTAGGTGATGTCATATATTTCCATATTTACTTCTAATGCAGGATACACCGCAGAATTTCATGTAATAATGTTCTCTTGGTGATGAATCCTCTCATTTTTTGCTGGAAAATACTTTATTTCTCCATCACTTTTAAAGTTATTTTCATTTGATATAGCATTCATGGTCAGAAGTATTGCCCTACTCTCTTCTGGCCTGTAAGGTTTCCAATCGGAAGTCTAATATTAATCTAATTGGTTTACCTTTATACATAACTTGATGGATTTCTCTGTCTTTAGGTTTCTTTCCTTGTCTTTAACCTTTGGCAATTTGATGACAACATGCCCTAGGGATGACCTTTTTTAGTTGATTCTGCTTGGGTTCTTTGAGCTTCTTGTATCTGAATGTCCATGTCATCCTCAAAATTTGGGAAATTTTCAAGTCTTTCACTTATCAGGTTTTCAACACTTTTTTTTTTCCTTCAGGAATACCTATAATATGAATATTAATGGTCTTTTAATGATATCTCATTTTTTGTGTAGACCTTCTTCATTTTTTTAAAATTCTTTTCATTTTTGTCTGATTGTGTTATTTCAAAATCCTTGTCCTCAAAGCAGAAACTCTTTTTTCCACCTGGTTTATTCTTTTGCCAAAATTCTTAATCCTGGTTTTATTTCAATGATTGAAGATTTCACCTCCGATATTTCTATTTTGTTCTTCTTAATGAGTTATATCTCCTCAGTAATATTTTGATTCATGACACTCATTATTTCCTCATTTCTTTAATCTGTCAATATCTATTTTTTCACATCTTGTTAAGTTTTCTTACAGTCATTATTTTCAATTATATATCTTTAATTTCATAAATTTCCTTCAGTTCAAGATCTAATTCTGGAGTAGTTTTGTCTTCTTTTGGGGGTATGATGCTATCTTGATTCTTCATGTCTCCTGTGTCTCTATGTTAATGTCTGCCCATCTGGTATACTCAACCCTTCTTTATGGAGTAGGTTTTGTTGCAGAATTTGTAGTTTAGCTGGAGTGCAGGGTCTCACTCAGCTTGTTGCATTGGCTTTGGTTCTAGGTGAGTCCAGGAGTGTAGTTTCTGAATGATTTCTTTTATTTTAATCATTGTCAGCTGTGTGTATAATTGACACAGTGGTCCAATCTGCTGCAGTTCATAGGGATAGAAGTGTGGCTTTGATATAAATAAGTGTTTCCTGCATGTGTATCTTTGCAAACACAGAGTTCATTGTCAGATTCCCTGGTACTGTGACAGCCAGGGCCTTGTTCTTAGTGCTCAGGGAGACAATGGTGGTGGTTCTCTTACCCTGTTGGCCAGCCTGAGTGATGCTTGGGCTTGTGACACCAACCTCTGTGACTCTAGCACTGTGTGATAGAGATGGATCCTTCCTCAGGGCCTTGAAGGAGAGTCCAACTGGTGGTGTGGCTTATAATACCAACAACCTTCATACTAGGAGTAGAGGATGTGAAGTAAACTCTCTTCCAGTCTTACAAGGTCACTACAAGTTGTACAGAAGAGAAGTGGAATGTAGGCATGTTCTTCCCTGTGTCCAGTGGGTAGATTCCACTGCCACTGAGAAATTTAGAATGAGTTGTTACAGCAGGGTCATTGTCCTCATCTCCCAGAGTGGGAGCAGATTTGTTTTAGGGGCTGCTTCTGGTATTAGCCCCCAACAGCTTAGGCAAATCCTCCTGGCTCATATAGAGGATGTGAACATAGCTCTGAGGCTAATGCCCAAAAGCTCCTGCAGTAGCAGGATGCAGGAGATCTGTCCATTGCCACACACTTTGCCCTCACTATGACTACAATGCTGGTAGGAGCAGAATAGAGGCTTTTTGCTGCCTAGTATGGTGCTCTGTGCAGATGGGGGAGGGGAGGAAAGGAAAGCAAAGTAGCTTCCCTGCTCCAAGCCAGGCAGTTGCTCAGACCCCAGTCTGCTCTCCAGGGAAAGTAAAAACCAGTGGGTGAATGTGGAATTCCTTCTTAGTAAAACTGTGAGCAGCAGGGCTTGTGGCAATTTCTTTGTACCTTGAAGTGGTAAACTGGTGGCTCAGAGCCAGCAGCTCACAGTGCCGAGCAGCTGGTTGCAGAGGGCTGGTTGCAGAGGTGTCTCTGTCTTCTCTCCTCTTGTCCCATGGAGTCTTTGTTGCTTTTTTTGCTTCTTTGCCAAGAGTTTTCATCAGTCAGATGCCTGGAAATTTAGTCCTTTGTTTTTTCTATATTCCAGAGCAGTTTAATTTAGTGTGGCTATACCCTTCAGACATCATGAATTCCCCCCATGAATTGAAATTTCAAATAATTGGTGAAACTACCAAAAATGACTGGAGATCATATAGATATAATGTGAGAAAAAACAGCTACTCTCAGGGACAGAAACATTTTTATAAATCTTGAGACGTATATGCTGTGTTGTGATCATGAAGTCTGCCTCTCCTGTCAGTGACCACAGGGAACATACTTGAGCTATGGCCCCAGCCACTGAGCTCTGAAACCCATTAGATGCCCTCATTAGGATCAGCCTTCTTATATACACTCTATTCCCCGTCAATGAGTGAGCATAGCAGGAATACCAGGTAGTGCTGAGGGAGCCACGGGAGCTCTGTAATGCTGGGTGACTTTGGCTCAGTCTCCACAAAAGCCTTCCTGAACTAATAAAGGTATTGCAGTCTGTGTAGGATACTTCCACCCAACCTGCCTTCTGTCCCTCTTTCCTTCAGCCTAGAATATTAAGATGTAACGGCTGGCTCTCTTTCGTCAACTCCTTCATTTTCAGTAGTCATCGTCCCTAGTAAATCTCTTGAAGGGTTCATATTCTTAGATTTCTGTTTTCAGAAGATACAAGAAAACACAAGATGTGACAAAATAATAATCAAAAACATTTTTGTTTTCAAATTTCTTTTTTGAAATTTTTATTTGAAAGACACAAGTACACAGAGAGTAGGAGAGACAGACAGACAGACACACACACACACACAGAGAAAGAGCGAGCTTTCATCTGCTGGTTCACAGACACACACACACACTTACACACACATACACACAGATGTTCCATCTGCTGGGTCACTCCCCAGATAGCTGCAATGGCAGGGACTGGGCCAGGGTGAAGCCGAGAGCCAAGAGTTTCCTCTCGATCTTCCATATGGGCACAAGGGCCCAAGCGCTTGGGCCATCTTCTGTTGCTTTCCCAGAGGTATCATTAGAGAGCCAGATCAGAAGTGGAGCAGCTGGGTTTCCAACAGGGGCCCATATGAGATTCCAGGGTCACAGGCAGAGGCCTCACCTGCAAAGCCACAATGCCAGCTCTATTGTTTTCAGATTTCTAACCTTAAAATTATTGCTTTTAATTACCATTTCAGAATACACACCGGTAGAGAAGGAACTACCACTTAAAAATGTGTCTGCTTTGTGACATTGTCACAAAGAACTTTGTTATTTTTGAGTTACTATTGCTATTTTGCATTTCATGTGTTCCTTTTGTCCTTGTCTTTGGGTACAGCACAGAAAAAGAATACTAAGAGAATGGGTTACTACATAGTCTATGAGTACTAAGAGGAAAGAAAAACAAAACAAACAAAAACTAAAATAGAGCTTCTGAAAGAGAGCAAGCACAATCAACCCCTGCAGAAACAAGAGAGCCTGGAACGCAGTGAAATCTGCAGGGTCTGAGAAGGAGCCCCAGGCTTCGCATTTGAGAGACTGAAAAAAACAGATTTTCCCGTTACTACTGAACTTGAACAACAGGATACTATGTACACATTTCGAAGCACACTGCAGATTGATTATATATATATATATACTTATTCACTAAAATGTTCTTAGTAAAATGTTAATTTCAGTGAAAATTAGCTTGGTTGAGTTACTCCTGAAAAACTTCACATAGTAACATTTTCAGTTTCTCATTATAACACATGGCACAGTAACAACTAAGTTTAAACCTTTTTATTACACTTATAACTTGTTACACAAAACTTGTTAGTCTTTTTGAATGCTTCTTCATTACTTGAGTCTTCAAAAAGTTCTTAGACAGTGCATATTATGAAAAAAAGGCTTGGGTTTCCAAAAAAGTTTTGCAACAAAGTAAATTAATCCTTTGATCCCATGCTCCACAAACTTTTTGAAGTACCTTCATATAATAATGATATTAATAAAAAAGTACTTTTATTTGTCAAGAAGCAAGGTGTTATTAATTGAAATTATTTTAAATAGCTTACATATGAAGTTTGAATTGTTTAAGAACTAAGGTAATTACCTGTTGTTACTTTATAGGTGAGAAATTAAGCAGATACTAGAATTATATGCATAAAAATGGTAATCAGCAAAGTAAAGAGGAAACAATATAATAATTCTTCTTCTATATTATCAGTTTTAAGGAAAATGACTGTGTTGATATGACAGAAATGATTTGAGAAGGAAAATTGAGATTGTTAAAGCAAATATACAAAATTTGGTTTCATTGAATATATACCTGTGATTTTTCTTCAAAGAGGATTTTCCTATAGTCAGGTTATTTTTGTTAACATTCAACATTTTTTCTCCTTTTATGCTTACCTAACATACTTAGAGTGTGAGAGCTATATGCACAAGCATTCCTGCAACGTATAACACATGTATATTTCAACATGTTAATTTTTATGATTTATTATTTTTTTATTTTTTTAACTTTTATTTAGTAAATAAATTTCCAAAGTACAGTTTATGGATTACAATGCCTTTCCCCCCATAATTTCCCTCCCACTCACACCCCTCCCATCTCCCGCTCCCTCTCCCATTCCATTCACATCAAGATTCATTTTCAATTCTCTTTATATACAGAAGATCGATTCGGTATATATTAAGTAAAGATTTCATCAGTTTGCACCCACACAGAAAAACAAAGTGTAAAATACTGTTTCAGTACTAGTTATAGCATTACTTCACATTGGACAACACACTAAGGCCAGATCCCACATGAGAAGTAAGTACACAGTGACTCCTGTTGTTGACTTCACAATTTGACACTCTTGTTTATGGTGTCAGTAATCTCCCTAGGCTCTAGTCATGAGTTGCCAAGGCTATGGAAGCCTTTTGAGTTCACCGACTTCGATCTTATTCTTACAGGGTCATAGTCAAAGTGGACATTCTCTCCTCCCTTCAGAGAAAGATACCTCCTTCTTTGATGGCCCTGTTCTTTCCACTGGGATCTCATTTGCAGAGATCTTTCATTTAGGTCTTCTTCTTTTTTTTTTTCCAGAGTGTCTTGGCTTTCCATTCCTAAAATACTCTCATGGGCTCTTCAGCTGTATCTGAATGCCTTAAGGGCTGATTCTGAGGCCAGAGTGCTCTTTAGGACATCTGCCATTCTATGAGTCTGCTGTGTATCCTGCTTCCCATGATGGATCATTCTCTCTCTTTTTGATTCTATCAGTTAGTATTAGCAGACACTTGTCTTGTTTGTGTGATCCCTTTGAATCTTAGACCTATCAGTGTGATCAGTTGTGAACTGAAATTGATCACTTGGACTAGTGAGATGGCATTGGTACATGCCACCTTGATGGGATTGTATTGGAATCCCCTGGCACGTTTCTAACTCCACCATTTGGGGCAAGACCGATTGAGCAATTTATTCTTTTTTTTTTTATTAGAAAGGCAGAGTCACAGAGATGTGGTAGAGAGAGAGAGATACAGAGAGAGACAGAGAGAGAAGGAAGAGAGAGAGATCTTCCATCTGCTGGTTCATTCCCCAAATGGCTGCAATGCCCAGAGCTGTGTTAGGCTGAAGCCAGGAGCCTGGAATGCTCTTCCAGGTCTCCCATATGGATGTAGGGTCCCAAGAACTTGGGCCATCTTCTGCTACTTTCCCAATTGCATTAGTGGGGAGCTGGATCTGAAGTGGAGGAGCTGGGATTCAAACCAGTACCCATTTCAGATGTCAGCATCACAGGCAGTGGTTTAACCCCAAGGCCACAAAGCTGGCCCCATAAACTTGTTTTTTTAATCTCATTCCTTTCTCACTCTATTTGCCGAAAGCTCATTTTTATGATGCTCAATAATAGACCCCAAAAAGGAGGCAGGCATCAGGAGCCAGGGTTAGAATGTTGCTTGTGATATCACATCCTTGATTGGAGTGCTTGGGTTCAGGCCCTGGCTCTACTCTAAATTATGCCTTCTTATTAATGCACTCCCTGGGAGGCTGTGAATGATGGCTCCAAGATTTGGGTTCCTGTCAGCCATGTGGGAAATCTGGATGAAATGCCAGTCTCCCAGCAACTACATGGCTCAACCCTGGCTGTTGTGATCATCTGGGAGAGAAGTAGTGGACCTGATATTTGTGTGCCTCTCTCTTTCAAATAAATTACATCAAGAACTAAACAATTTATAACATATATTTACAACAAAAAAGAGTCTCACTTTTCAACACTCATGTTTCTGTGTATCCAGATGTCATATAGTTCTATCAAATATAAACTATATATTATATTCTGTATTGAAAAACAAACTTTTATGTTAATGAGTTTTAAACCCATTATTATTTGGTCATGTTTTATATATTTTGTTAGGTTGACAATTTTAAAGTCTGACACTTAACAATATGCTACATTAAAATGCCCTCTGTTGATAAATACATGCACGCCAACAGGCAGGGAAAATTTCACAGCTCTCCATGAATGTGCTTGAAGAAAGGAAAGATTTTCATGAGAAAATGGAAGAGAAGTAAATAAATTCAGTCAGTAAAATGTGATATTTAAGTGTGAAAGGGTTGACCAGGAGGAATATTCAACTACAGTTCTATAATTTATATGGTAGTTAGTTGGATTTTATGAGTCACTACACAAGGCCAGTGGTGTAAAACCCCTAAATGGGGACCACAATCACATGTGTTTCCCTTGGAACCAGCAAGCATTTGATTCTCCACTTATTCATCCTTTGTTTAATTACTGGTTTGATTAGAAAGTCAAATAAAAACAACTTTGTATTGAATCAAAAGCATTAATCTCATCAATTTTAGATTGGAATTGTCCTATGAGATATGGCTTGGCTTCTCTGTTAGTTAGCAGAACTGAAAAGATTGAGTTCATGAATAAGGAAGGGATCAAATATAATACCTTGCCTCCCTTTTTTTACAGTTGACTATGGGACTCCCTAGGATTTTGAGCATTTGGATTCCTTCCCAGAGCAAAGTGGAGGGGATGGATCTAGAGGAGTGAGACAGTGCTGCACTGGACTTGGGTCACATGAATGAAATCTGAAGAGGATTTGTACTGACAGCAGCTCAAGAAGTACATGTCTTGAGAAATAGCATAAGTTTCATGTCTCTATTATAGGTTTGCTATCCAATATTGAGTCAGATTCTTAATCTCTTCACTACTGGGAACTTCATGAGACCTCTAACTTTAGGTGGCCACATTGCCCTCAAAGTGTCAGTGAAAGGGCTGGCATTGTGGTGTAAAGGTTAAGTTGCCATCTGCAACACTGTCATCACATGGACACTGGTTCAAGTCCTGGCTGCTCCACTTCAATCTAGCTCCCTGCTAATGCACTTGGGAAAACAGCAGAAGATGTTCCAAATCCTTGGGCCCTTACACCCACATGAGAGATGTGAGTGAAGATCCTGGCACCAGACTTTAGCCTGGCCTAGCCATAGCCATTGTTGCCATTTGGGAAGTGAGCCAGCTGATGGAAGATTCTCTCTTTCTCTCAGCATCCCCCTCTATAACTGTCTTTCAAATAAATGAAATAAATATTTAAAAAAATAAAAAATGATATGGCAGTAGCTACAAGGCTTGGTGAGAGGTTGTTATATAGTATGAGGACAGATGAAAATAACTATGATTAGATTAATGTGATAGGCAGATAAGTGCTCCCCAAAGATACCCACATACTAATCCCTGATGTATGTTCATATAATAGGTGACATGGTAGTGAGGAATAAAGTTGTAGATGGAATCAAGGTTGCCAGACAGCTAACTTTGAGAGAGGGAGATTATTGAGGTTGGTACAGTGTGATTGCGGGGTCCTTAAATGTAGGAGAGTGTGGTAGAAAAGTGACAGTGATGTGATGGGGAAAAGAGGCTACCACAAGACCTTTCTGGGCTTGAATATGGGAAAGAGCAAGACCCAGGAAATGTGAGGCAATCCCTTGAAGCTGGGAATGCCAAGAAAATGGATTTTCTTCTAAAACCTTCAGAAAGAAATCCAGCATATTAATCTTACCCCAGTGAAAACAATTTGCATGTCTTAACTGTGGAATTGTGTAAGCATATAATTTTCTGGAATTTTTAAAGCCACTGTCTATAACATTTTTCTACATCAGCACAGAAAACTAATATATACTTGTAGTGAAGGCTCAGCGAGGCCAAACAGATCATGCATTTCTTATGCACATAATAGAATCCTCCTGTGCTGAACAGTGCCCAAATGCTGTCAAAATATAACATGACAAGCACTGAACAGAAAACTTGGGAAACATTAAAGACACTTAATAGAGACAAACCGTGTGTACTCTCTAAATATTTTTTTTTTTAGGATTCCTAAGGCCTGTAGTAGACCTGTGAGTTTTGTATTTTTGACCCCATCCATGGAAATGACTACCTCTTACATATTATAAGCATCCCTCAATTTCAACTCACTTCATACTTTTAGGAATAATTTTAATAAATCTTACCAGTTTTCGTTTTTTCCGGGAGAGGAAGGAGGCCATGGGGGAAAATGTTGTAATTGAAATATGAGAGGAGAATGTGAGCAAGGGCTCTTGGAGTTCTTCTAAGAAGAGTGAGACCTATGAGTACCAGGGGAGGGTTCATCAGGGGACCAACTTCACTACACTCAGCTTGCTTCAGAGAATGAATTAACACTCCCTACAGAGTACTACACACCACAGTCCTAAATAAATCACTTGCACCGTCCACTGGTCACATTTTCTAGACTACAAAGAAAACTAAGGAGCATTTAATGCCCTCTGCCTTCACTCTCCTCCCTTGTTTATTTTCCGTTTTTGAGAATATTGCAGATGTCTTTTATCTTGTTTTCACCAACGAACATCTGCTTTTACAAGGACCTCTACACTGTGGATGTTCAATAATCAGTGAATGAATTGCTGAACACTGGGTATCCAGCAGGAAGACCTAAGAATGAGTGTTCTCATATCTAAGTGCTTATGGAAATTTAAAACATGGGAGGGCAGGCACTGGCTTCTTTTAGAGCTTTTTTGATCCTCATCTTAAATTTGTGGGTAAGTGTTCTGCATATAAGGAAAGACTTCTTGTACCTGGCAACATGATGGATAAGATTGATATCTGATGGGATTTTGAGTCTTGCAGAGACTAATAATAGATGACAGATTAAGAATAATTGACACTGTCACTGTGAAGTGTTTATAATAATGGAAGAAGGGGCTTTAATAGACAACTGGGGAAGTCGAGATACTGTCAGAAGGAAACAAGTTCTTTTGTAGAATTAGACTTCACATAGAACTTTAACAAGCTTCCAATTCTTGTAGTAATTGAAAAATATTCTGCAGTTCTAATCTAGTCTTTTCTTATCACTTTATCTCACATTATATGCCACATAATCTACTTTAATAAAGTTCAGGAGAGTGGGTCTCTTTTACTCAGAATGTGCCTAAAAGAGATCAACAATTACTTCATGAGTTTTGCAGTTATCACAAGTGGATAAGTTTTGCAGTGATTAATGTCATGTACACATCACATTTAGGCATGGATTGAGCTAGAGGCAAGCACTTTATAAAACTGCTTATAATCTCCTTATTTTAGTCATTAGTATGAGCCGCATTTTTTAATAAAGGGTATTATTCTAATTAGCACTCCTAATAATGATTTAGGGAAATTGTTAATTAGCTTGATTCCATTACCTTCAAACAGAAAGTTATAACACAAAAATGTACTTAAATACATACATGGAATTTGGAGGTTAAACGTAAAAAAATTATGGTTACTTGAAGGATAAGTATGGCATGAAGAAAAATAAGATGCTTCACAATAATTTGATGTAGTTGATTTACAAGGACATCTGTTATAGAAAGAAAACACTTGATTGTTGGCTAGAATAGCTCAAATTTAGGGTTAGCCTCACTTTTTCCTTCTTAAGTGAAGTCTAAATGCCTAAGTCTTAATCCAGTCCTGTCTTATTTTCAGACTTAAAAAATATGAAATTACCTTAAATGCTCTAGGAGCTGTATAATTATGCCAAAGACTGTTAATCCACAAGGATTTGTCTGCTTATTGCCACAACTTTTTGTGCTTGGCCTAGAAGTGTATCTATGTTTCTCTTTTACCTATGGAAGTTCAAGTTGTCATCAAAGACATGCATATTTAAAGTTGTAAAAATATTCCCGAGACTTAACTTATGGCTCAAGTGTGTCTTCCCTATGATTTCTTTGCCTATCTCCTAAAAGCAGAGTGCATTTGAAGACCTGAGGGAGTCTGAGACCCCTTGTCAGCAATGGAAATACATATCCTAGCCATGAATGTCTTCATGCACATTAATAGTTAATAAATACTAATTGTTTTAAAATAATGAATGTTTATTATTTAATAACATTATTTCAGAATTAAATACATCGATGAAGATCATTTGAATTTTACTCATATAGTTACTTGCAACATTCATGTATTCTTTTTTTTAATATTTATTTATTTATTTGAAAGGCAGAGTTAGAGAGAGGCAGAGGTGGTGAGAGAGAAATCTTCCATCTGCTGTTCACTTCCCAAATTGCTGCAATGGCAAGAGCTGGGCCTATCCGAAACCAGGAGCCCCCTCCAGGTCTCTCATGAGGGTGTAGGGTCCCAAGGACGTAGGCCATCCTTCACTGCCCTCCCAGGCCATAGCAGAGAGCTGAATTAGAAATGGAACAACCCAGACTTGAACCAGTGCCCACATGGAATGCCGGCACTGCAGGCAGCAGCCCCGCTCACCACGCCACAGCACCTGTTCCAACATTCAGCTATTCTAAGCAAGTGTATTCTTTGAAACATTTTTGTAATAAAGAGGAACCAAGAGTTTCATGCATGATATAAAGAATAGTTGTGGAGGATATTTAAATGTATTTTCATACTATAATATTCAAAATAAAGATGTTTGGAAATAAAGAGTAATACGTGTAAAATGACTGAGGTTTTAGGAGCCATAAAAAAGGTCACATTAACCTGACTGTCCCTAAGGTGTTGCACCTCTTTTCCCTTACAAATTGCATCTTGATGTTGGTTATTTGCCAAGTCTCCCATCACCACTTAGTACTATAGCTACCTGCACTGATTTAATGGATTCCCGTTTCCCACTCCTGCTGCTCTTAATTCCCACTACCCAACATCATGTATAAAATCTGCAGATCCCTGTTAGCTCAGTGGGGACTCTCTAGCAGAGGTCTTGGTAGCACAGCAGATCCACCCCTGCAAACTGAGTTGTATTTCAGGCCACATTCTAGCTGAGCTGCAGATTCCTTATGTAACAACACTTTTGCAAAGGGAAGAGAATTTAGTTTCCCTTCTGTCTGCGTGGTATTAAATAAAATGATAAAAATGTGTCTTGCTTTCCTCTATCTAAAGTGTCAGAAGCTTTCCCCAGATCCTGCTGCAATACATAAGTGAAAATCACTTTGTTTTCTAAAATAATCTTCCTCAGGCCCTTCTTTCTTTTCTTTCCTTTATCTCTCTCCACCAGTCACCTCCTCTTCCTTCCCTCCTTCCCTCTTTATTTCCTTCCCTCTTTCCTTCCTTCCTTCCTCCCTCCCTCCCCTCCCTTCCCTCTTTCCTCTCTCCCTTCCCTCCCTCCTCCCTTCCCTCCCCTCCCTACCTTCTCCCCACCCTTTCCCCTCCCTTCCTTCCTTCCTTCCTTCCTTCCTTCCTTCCTTCCTTCCTTCCTTCCTTCCTTCCTTCCTTCCTTCCTTCCTCTCTTTCCCATTCCTTGTCTTCCAGATCCAAATATATTTCAAGCATAATTGGGTCTCCGAACTTTGAAGTGACTGACACCTGGCAAACCAATACATAGGAGAGTACATTTCAAATACTTTATGAAAAACTGAAAAATTGTTGCTTATTTTGTTGGAAAAAATTTGAAGCTCATGCATAATTTTTACAATACACATTTTGCATGAACTTTGAATTCTCCACATATACCCTGATTTAAATTATTTTGCATCAGAATAAACATTTTTAAATTTCATTTCCTATCATCATTTGAAGTACACTTGTAGTTCTCCCTTTTGGACTCTGAGCTGTATTGCTAACAATAGGATTTAGTTTCAGAATCTATACTCAAATTCTTGCTTGCCCATTCCTGCCAATCTTCCATTTCATTCTAATATTTTTTTTTTTAATCTGAGTCTCATATATTTAACTGAGTTCATGTATCTTCCCTCCTCCAACTCAACAAAAGAACTTTATGGAAAGTTTTCTTTGTAGAAAATAGGAAAAGGCCATTGCATAACCTCAACTCCATAGATGCATCTAATCCTTACATCTGGCCAAACCCACATAATATGTTACAAAAATGAACACCGATGGGGTCGGTTCTGTGGTATAGCGGATTAAGACTGCCTGAATTGACGGCATTCCATATGGGTGCCAGTTCATGTACCAGCTGCTTCTCTTCTGATCTAACTCTCTGCTAATGGCTTGGGAAGGCTGCGATTGCCCAAGTGCTTGGGACCTTGCACCCAGGTGGGAGACTCGGAAGAAGCTCCTGGCTCTTCTCTTCGAACAAGGTCAGCTCTAGCCATTGTGCCATCTGGGGTGTGAACCAGTGGATGAAAACTCTCTCTCTTACTCTAACCCTTAAAATAAATAAATAAAATCTTTTAAAAATGAAAATTGGTATCAGAATTTATTTTCCTTTTCTTTCAGAAGATTTTGTTCTGAAAAAAACAAAAAGATTGCTTTGTTCTTTTCTCTTTTTAGAGAAAAGTTTGATTTTAAGTTAATTTTATTTAAAGTGTTTCACCATTTCCTAATGGTAGCTCTAATTTCACTCAGAGTGAGGAGGAAATATGCACATCTCATGTGAAAATAATCTTATTCAGGAGAGAAACCAAATGAAAAAAAATGTTTAAGTAACTACCAAGGAGAGATAATCCTTTAATGCATTAACCAACTGACAATCACACTAAGTTCTTCAAGTTTTAGAAGAAAATATTTTCTTATTTCCATATTCTCCTTTCCTTCTCATCCTAAATGTTAATCTGTAGAAATTGTTTTTCAAAGGTAAAAAGTAACATATGAAATCTAGAAGTAGAAGTAGAAAATTGGAATTATTATTTTCAAATTATTAAGGACAGTGGTGCTTCCAAATACATAGCACAGAAAAAATGGTAAGAAAATGTAGTTACTTCATAGGCGTATAATCATTTGAAACACATTGACATGCACAAAGAAATTTATCAGAACATTTCAGGAAAAGCTTGAAGTAGCAGTTCATTCAAGGCCAGTTTAAGTTATCCAATTTCACATTTCTGAAACTTGACATTTATGTATTGCCATACTGGCAGCACAGTGAATATCTCCAAAGGGAGATGAGGGTTTTGTGATGCACTGAGTATTATAAAGGACAATCATTTTGCAATTCTAGATTAAGTCAATAAGTGTATTACCAAGTAAGTGGTTTTCAAGACAGAAACTCAATAATCACTTGTTTAACCTGAATTGCACACTGTGGAATTATACAAACATTATAACCTGTCTACTAAGATGAGAATGTTAGGGTACATATCTAGTCACCTTGGGATCTTTTTCATGAGAAATAATTCAAATAGAAAAGACACATTATTTACATGTACCACTATGTATAAAATTATATATACATGTATGGATATCTTATATGTATTTATATGTATATATGTATATGAATATGAGAATAGATGTCTCATAACCTTTTAAACTAGATGTATTCAGATTAGAGTTATTCAAGTTATATATACTCAGAAACCACTGCTATATTAAAACATTGTTGCCAAATTTGAAGGCATATAGATATAAAGAATATTGATAATTTTATAAATCATAAGTTGCAGAGAAAAGTAAAAGGAGGAAGAGAGATTTTGTCCCATTGTCCTATTTCACATAATTTGAATCCTGGGAACCAGCTTTCTGTATATGGTATCCTTATGAATATACACTGATCATAATGTACCCATATATATTTATTACCTCTTTTGTTTCTCACATAAAACCCATGAGAATAGCAGGGAAGTTGTTTTTGGACTTAACTTTTATGAGAGACAGTGAAGTCAAATGGCCAGAAAGTAGAAAGCTCTTTCCCAAGTCCTTCCTCTAACAGTAGAACTTTCTGTTTATGGGATACTGCACAGAATGAATATGTACACTAAATGTGGTCTTACAGATGCACAACAGAAAGGTGAGAGCTTCTACCTTATACCACATTAAATTTAAATATACTTGATTGCCTGAATACCTAAGCTTGATGCCTAATGCCTGAATATCTAAGCTTTTCGAAAATGAAAAGCCAAGCATTTCTATCTAGATATTTTACACTTTAGAAATAGTACAGGTACTATTACTGAAGCATAATTTTTTGTCAAAAATTTTCTAAATTAAACAATAATTAAATGTTTGGGAATATTCAATTATATTCAGTACTTTATGTTTCACCAAGTAAGCTAATTTTTAAATTTTAGTTTATAGATTTATTTAGTATAAATTCAATATACAGAACAATAACATTTTGATGAAAATATATATTTCAAATGGAATGTTATAAGTACATCTTCAAAGTATTAGTATTTGTTTTATTTCTAAATTCTAATTCTCATTATTTAGAACCAGCAATACGTGATTTCAAGGACATAATAAAATAATAGCTGCTATTTTTTAAAACTAACTTGAAATTTCCATAAAATTTTAAGTATTTTGTGATGAAATCAAAATACCATAAAGGAAATTTAAAGGATATATTTACATCTAGATGAATCATCAGAAATATCTAATAACTATTTCCACTTCCTATTAAAGTAAGATAATAACACTCAAAATTACAACCTACAGGGAAACTGCGTAATGTGTTATTGTCACTATAGGACAGGTTGCTTGCTAGGCAATTGACAACTACTCTGTGATGATATAATGGAAAAAAATGAGTTTAGTATAAATTATATCCATTTGATTGAAATAAATGTACACTTTACTATTTGATTCCTTTGTCAAAGTCGGAGTCTAAAATAAAATATAAATATTAATATCCAGTTCACTAAGATTCAGAAATGATATACATGAGAAAATTTAAAACACAAGCACAGAAAGGAAATGAAGCTACATCTTAAGCTATGTATATGGGAAAAACTTAATCAGACAGCACAAGCTAATATACTTATGGTATTCAAGGCAATATGTATCAAGTGGAATTCAGGTTTTTTTAGTGTGTATGTTATCAGCAGTGGAGCTGACAGCTTGCAATAGTTAAATATATTTAGATACTGAAATTGGAACCCAATGGCATTACAACAAGGAAATTAGAATTAAAAATCCTTCTAAGGCTTCAGGATATTTTAATAACACCTTGGAAATAAAAAAAATAGACAAAATGCATTCATTTATCAAGGTCACTACTAAAGAAAAATATTACCTGAAGGAATTAAATACATCCTAATCACATAATTTTTGAGTAAAGGATGATTTAAGCACCAGGTGCAATAATGTCCCCCATTAATTTTTTATTTCCTTCAAGCAAAATGTGGACATTTGAATGGCGTAGTGCTGGTAACATAATTTTGGTGTCTCCTGTTCTATAATAAAAAAATACAAAAATCAATAACTTTAAGATTGAGACACCCAAATCTTAAAATTTTATTACCCATTACCATTAACATCTGCTTGTCAGTACACATTAATGTTTTGCTTTTGCTCTCCTCATTCATTTCTACCTTTTTCCTTTCCTCTACACTCTGCTGTACATATATACTTGCACGTGACCTCATTGCTTTTTCCTGCTTTTCCTCATAGCTTTGTATTCCATGACCTTGTTCATTTGAGAACATTTCTGCAACCATTATATTAACTCTCTTTCTTGTTAATATGATTTATATGTGATAAATAAGTATGACTGAAGGACTTTTAACTGTCGCTTAAATGAGTTGGAAAATTTGGTAAACTGTAAGTCTTAAAATAAAATTTCTAAGCATTATTACAGTTTATGTTTCACCAAAAACTAAGCTTTTATAGCTATCTACCTCATTTTGTCCTCATGTCAATCACTTTAAATGTTAGCCATTTTGAGACATGTATTAAAATAATTTAGTAAAGCATAGAGAATAAACATAATCATTTATAAATGTAGACAACTCAGAAAATCACCTATATGTAAAAAAAAAAGAGGTTATAGTTGATATATATTTTACTTACTTTAGGAAACCTAATTGTAATAATCCCTCCAACTAAAAATTTTAGATGGCCTTAGACAAATTTGGTTTAGACTTCCTAACCATATCAGTACTATTTCCAAGGCTGAACACTAAATGCAATGCTTTTTAGAATGCATACAGGATAGCCTACATTGAATTTTGAAATGTTTTCTTTTCTCTTTACTTACACATTGTGTTTGAAAATAGTTTATTCTGGTTTTCAATTTCATTGTTATATATCTTTAAAATAGTGGATTTTTGTTAACCCTCTCTATGTATGAGTTAGCTCTAATTACTCATAAAGGGGAGAAATCAAAATTATTTTTTAAAAAAATTTACTTAAGCTATAAATGATTCAGGTATTTTATATATATATTTAGAAACATAATGATAATTCCTACCCTACCCTCACTCCCATCCATGCTCTAATTCTTCTTCCTCCTCGTCTCATTCCCACTCTTAATTTTTAAAAAGATATATTTTAATTTGCTTAATGATCATAAAGTTAACCGTACACTAAGTAAGAGTTCAACAAACAGTATGAAGACAAAAAACAAACAAACAACAACAAAAATTGTTCCTCAATGGAAGAGACAAAGGCTATAAACAATCATTGAACTCAGAATGTGCATTTCACTCCAGTATATTAGAATTTTGGTCAGCTTTTAGTCACCCTGATACCTCAGATCAAGGGAAGCATGTTATATGTGTCTTGGGACTGGCTTATTTCAGTACATATAATGGTTTCCAGTTGTGTTCATTTTATTGCAAATATACGATTTCATTTTTTTAAAGCAGAGTAGTGCTCGATGGTGTACACATACAATAATTTCTCTATCAAGTCAACAGCTGATAGACATCTTAGTTGATTCTATATTTTAGATATTGTGAATTGTGTTGCAGTGAGCATTGGGGTACAGATAACACTTTCATATGCTGATTTTGTTTTACGTAAGTTCTCAGGAGTGGTATGGCTGGATCTATTGTAGGTCTTAGTTATATTTCTGAAATATTTCCATACTGTCTTCCACAGTGGCTTCACCAGTATACATTCCCACCAACAGTGGATTAGGGTACCTTTTCCCACTCAAACTCACCAGTGTTTGTTGTTTGCTGATTTCTGTATTAAAACCATTCTAACTGGAATGAGGTGAAATTTCATGGTGGTTTTGTTTGCATTCCCTGATAGCTAGTGATTCTAAACATTTTTTCAAGTGTCTGCTAGCTATTTGAATATTCTCTCTTGAAAATTTCCTGTTCATATCTTTTGCCCATGTCTTAACTGGATTGTTTGTTTCTTGATGTTGAATTTCTTGGGCACATTATAGATTCTGCATGTTAACCATTCATCATCTGTGTAGTTTGAAAATATTTTCTCCCATTCTGCCAGTGTACTCTTCAATTTTTCTGAGTGTTTCTTTAGCAGTACAGAATCTTCTCAGCTTGATATAATTCCATTTGTCAAATTTGGCTTTGATTACTTGTGCCTCCCAGGTATTTTCCAAGTCTTTGACTATACCAATATCTTGCAGAATTTCCCCAGTGTTCCATAGTAATTTGATGGTATTAGGTTTTCAATATATTTTGAGTGGATTTTTATATAAAGATTAAGACAGGAGTGTAGTGTCATACTGATCTACATAGAGATCCAGTTTTCCTATCACCTTTCATTGAAGAGACTGTCCTTGCTCCAGGGATTGGTTTTAGCTCCTTTGTCAGAGATAAGTTGCCTGTAGATCTGTGGATTGATCTGGAGTTTCTATTCTGTTCCATTTGTCTGCACATCTATTTTTGTGACTGTATTAGGCTGTTTTTATTATAACTGCCCTGAAGTATGCCTTGAAGTCTGGTATTTTGATGCCTCTGGTTTTTAGTTGTATAAAATTGCTTTAGCTACTAAGTTCTCTTGTGTTTCCATATGAATTACAGCATCATTTTTCTCTAGATCTACATAGAATGTCATCGGTATTTTGTTGGGATCACACTGAATCTGTAAGTTGCTTTCAGTGTTATGGACATTTTGTTGATGTCAATTTCTTCTAATCCATGTACATGGAAGATTTTTCCATTTTTTAATTTCTTCTAACCTTTATTTATTTAATGTTTTCTAATTTTCTTTATAGACATCTTTGACATCCTTGGTTAAATTTATTCCAAGGTATTTAATATTTTTGCAGTTACTGTGAATGGCACTGATCTTAGAAGTTCTTTCTAAACCTTGGCATTGTCTATATATACAAAATCAATTGATTTTTCTGTGTTGATTTTATATCCTGCCACTGTACCAAACTTTAATGAGTTCCAAAAGTCTCTCAGTGGAGTCTTTTGGATCCCTTATATATAGAATCATGTCATCTGCAAATAGGAATAGCTTGAATTCCTTCTTCCCAGTTTATATCACTTTGATTTCTTTTTCTTGCCTAATGGCTCTGGCTAAAATTTCCAGGATTATATTAAATAGTAACAGTGAGAGTGGGTGTCCTTGTTTGGTTCCAGGTCTTAGGGGGAATGCTTCCAGCTTTTCTACACTCAATAGGATGCTGGCCATAGGTTTTACATAAATTCCTTTGATTGTGTTCAGATTATTTGCTCTTAACCCAGTTTATTTGTGTTTTAATCATAAAAGGAACTTTCTTGGTCTTAGTGACTCAATTTTGATAGATTGTATATGTCTAGGTATCTATCCCTTTCGTCTAGGTTTCCCAATTGATTAATATACAGCTCTTTGTACTAATTTCTGATGATTCTTTTTATTTCTGTTGCATTTGTTGTATTTTTCCTTTTTTGTCTCTGATTTTATTGATTTGCAACTTCTCCTTCTTTTTTTTTTTTGGTTAATTGGGCCAATTTTGTTGTGGATGAATTTTGTTTATGTTTTCAAAAAAACAGTATTTCATTTTTGTTTATTCCTTTTCTAATTTTAATTATTTCTTTTACTAGTTTCAGTTTTTTTGTTTTTGTTTTTGTTTTTCTAGGTCCTTGAGATGCATT
Organism: Oryctolagus cuniculus; assembly: GCF_051225735.1. Taxonomy (NCBI): domain Eukaryota; kingdom Metazoa; phylum Chordata; class Mammalia; order Lagomorpha; family Leporidae; genus Oryctolagus; species Oryctolagus cuniculus. The sequence continues at coordinate 59,459,407 of NC_142874.1, read as the reverse complement.
TATTTGTTGCTTTTCCAGTTTTTTCCTATAGGCACCAATTGCTATAAACTTGCTTCTCAACCCTGCTTTTGCTGTATCCCATAAGTTTTGATATGATGTGTTATCATCTATATTTGCTTCCAGAGAGTTTATTGTTTCTCTTTTGATTTGTTCTAAGACCCACTGTTCATTTATAACACGTTGTTCAGTATCTACGTATTTGCATATGATATAACAATTCTTGAGTTATTGAATTCCAGCTTCATTCCATTGTGGTCAGAGAAGATGCATGGTATGATTTGAATTTTTTAGAATTTTTTGAGACTAGCTTTATGGCCTAGCATATGGTATATCCTAAAGAAAGTTCTATGCATTGATGAGAAGAATGTGTAATCTGCAACTGTAAAGTGGAAAGTTCTGTAGATATCAGTCAGGTCCATTTGGTCCATAATGTTGATTAGCTCTCATTTCTTTATTGATTTTCTGTCTAGTTGATCTGTTCATTGATGAAAGGGAGCTGTTGAATTCCCCCATTACTATTGTATTGTAGTCTATGTCTCCCTTTAGATCCATTAACATTTATTTTAAATAGACAGGCATCCTGTAATTGGGTTCATATACACTTATCATGGTCATATCTTCTTGTTGAATTGATCCTGTAATTATTACAAAATGCCTTTTTTTGTCAATTTTAACAGTTTTCTAGTGAAGATCTATTTTCTCTGATATTAGGAAAGCAACATCTGCCCTTTTTCCTTTCCATTATATTGGATTATCTTTTTCTATCCCTTCACTTTCACTTTCACTCTTTGTGTATCTTTGTTGGTGATGTCTGTTTCTTATAGGCAGAAAATATATGGGTCTTGTTTTTTAACCCATTCAGCAAGTCTGTACATTTTAACTTGAGTGTTAAGGCCATTTACACTCAAGCTGACTATTGATAGGTAATGACTTGGCTTGCCATTTTTCCATAAATATTCCTGTTTTTTCATTTGGATTTCTTTATTTGAGGGATTTTCTGCCCCCATATTATTTTGTAATGATAGCTATCATTCTGTTTCTGTGTGTAGCATATCCTTAAGCATATTTTGTAAGTCTGTATGAGTGGGTGAGAAATTCTTTCAATTTCTGTTGGTTATGAAAGTTTTTTATTTCCCCTTCATTTATAAATGAGAGCTTTGCTAGGTACAGTATTTTAGATTGACAGTTTTTTTCTCTTAAGTCTTGGACTATATCTGCCCATTCATTCCTAGCCTGTAGGGTTTTTGATGAGAAGTAGGCTGTGAGTCTAATTGGAGATCCTCTGAAAATAACTGGTGTTTCTCTTGTGCACATTTTAAAATCTTTTCTTTGTTTCACTGTAGAAATTTTGACTACAAAGTGTCGTAGTGAAGATATTTTTCTTGTCATGTCTGTTAGGAGTTCTATGTGCTTCCTGTACTTAGACATCCCTCTCTTTATTCCAGTGGAGGAAGTTTTCTGTAATATTTCATTGAATACACCTTCTAGTACATTATATCTTTCCACATATTCAGGAACTCCTCAGACTCATATATTGGTTAGTTTTATAGTATCCCATAAATCTCCAAATCTGTTCTTAAATTTTCTAATGTCTTCTTATATTTTTTTGTATGACTAAATGATTTCCAAAGATTTGTCTTCAAATTGGCTGGTCTTTCTTCTGCCTCACAAAGGCTTTCCACCATGTTTTTTATTTGATTTATTGAATTCTTCATTTCTATTCAATCAATTCTTGATTTCTCTTTAAAATCTCAATTTCATGGACAAATTTTCATTAATATCATCTTTGGTTTTCTTTAGTTTGTGGATTGGCTTCTGATTGCTTTTGAGTAATCCTATGATTAATTTTTTGAATTCCGTTTCTATCACTTCATCAATCTCTTCATCTTCACATTGTAATACTGAAATGTTCTGTTCCTTTGTGGGGGAGTGTCATGTTATTTTCCTTATCCTTGTTTCTTGGATTTCTGCATTTATTTATTTTTTAAAGATTTATTTATTTATTTGAAAGTCAGAGTGACACAGAGAGAGGAGAGTCAGAGAGAGAGAGGTCTTCCATCTGCTGGTTCACTTCTCAATTGGCCGCAATGGCCGGAGCTAAGCCGATCTGAAGCCAGGAGCCAGGAGCTTCCTCTGGGTCTCCCACATGGGTGCAGCAGCCCAAGGACTTGGGCCATCTTCTACTGCTTTCCCAGGCCATAACAGAGAGCTGGATCAGAAGAGGAACAGCCGGGAGTAGAACCGGCGCCCATATGGGATGCCAGTGCTTCAGGCCAGGGCATTAACCCGCTGCGCCACAGTGCCGGCCTCTCTGCATTTGAGATATGCCTCTGTGTCTTAGTGGAATGTCTGCACTTTCAATGAATACAAAGAGGTTTGTGGTGATTTTCCCCAAGGAACTCTGCTCAGTGTGCCAGATTGGGGCAAGTATCCAGGGAATCGAAGCTGGGAATGGTAGGTCTCCTGTTAACTGAAAGTGGAAGAGAATGGTCACCTCTCTTAGTATGATCACCTCCTCACCTCCTCTCTTCCAAGCTAAACAATACCCTGGTGTTAGCCCCCAGTGTGTTCAACACTCTTCGATGCCACCATATGAACCACAGTAATGATCTGCACAGTTTTCAGTTTGAGCACAGTTTTGCCCTAGATAATCAAAGAGCTCCAAGTGTGTGGAGCCACACCCGATGATTTCCCAGAGGCCAAGCTACACCCTGCACCAATTCTCCCTTGAGAATGCACTTCCTTCCTACAGTTTTTGTTGTTCTTGTTGTGTTGTTACTATTTATCCCTAGCCTAGCACAGCATGCCATTTTCTAATCTGCCATCTTGGAATCTCCCCCTACATTTTCTAAATAATGCTTTTTATGAAGAAAAGCTAGAACAACTCATGTTGTGACCAACATTTGTTATTTTCTATGAAATCCCTGTGTAACAAGAAATTATTTAGTAAAAACATCAATCTCAATTAATATAGTACTAAAGCTAATGTTAATAGAAACCCAAAGATCAGTTTTTCACATTATCATTATTCATTTATTCAATTTTTTTTTTTTTTTTTTTGACAGGCAGAGTGGACAGTGAGAGAGAGAGAGAGACAGAGAGAAAGGTCTTCCTTTGCCGTTGGTTCACCCTCCAATGGCCGCTGCGGCCGGCGCGCTGCGGCCGGCGCACCACGCTGATCCTGATGGCAGGAGCCAGGAGCCAGGTGCTTTTCCTGGTCTCCCATGGGGTGCAGGGCCCAAGCACCTGGGCCATCCTCCACTGCACTCCCGGGCCACAGCAGAGAGCTGGCCTGGAAGAGGGGCAACCGGGACAGAATCCGGCGCCCCGACCGGGACTAGAACCCGGGGTGCCGGTGCCGCTAGGCGGAGGATTAGCCTAGTGAGCCGCGGCGCCGGCCGATTTATTCAATTTTTAAGATTAATAAATACATATTAGATATCTTAGTCTTATTGGACATTATACAATTATGCACCTATATAGAAACATCACAAGTTATCCCATAAATATGCAAATCTTTACATGTCAATTAAAATTTTTAAAAGTATATCTTGTTATTAAATAGGTTCAGTCAGCAGCTGGTTTATATTCTACAAGACATCTCTTCTATTTTTAGGAGATGCTTTAAATTAATTTTTTTCTTACTCTGGATATTATACATCCAGATTAATATACTTTATCAATGAAAATGCTTCAAGTTGTCAAACGAGTTCTCTTACATTATCTAAGGCTTTTATAAAGAAAACCTATACTGACAAGATAAAGAAATGTATCATGTTTTCTAGTTAGAGCTGCTATACGGAGTTGCAATCTATTATACACTAGAGAGTCATGAAACTGCTGAAACAATTTTACCCTGCAATGTCCAATAATTACGTAATAAAAAAGCCATGTTATTTCAGCACAAACAACAGTTTAAAGTGATTAATTTTCTGAAAACCCATATTGAAAGTGGAAGAGAATCTTTAAGGGTATGCTTGATCTGAGTTTTTGAACATATATCATCGCACTTCTCTAAAATATCTTAAAATGTAGCATCTTTGTGAATTTCCTTTCTTTCAAATTATTAAGAAATGTGTACACCTGTAATTTCATTATAGCAGTGTTACCCATATAATCACATACAAAATTGCTATTTTTCCTCCTATCTCAAACTATTCAGGGCATCTAAACACTTGTTTAGAAATTAAAAAAAATACAAAAAGATGGTTCTTCAATAACATACTAATAAATCATCATAAATTTCATTATTATTGCACATCATTAATAACTCTGAAAACTTCGAGATGTTGTTAGACTATAGCTTCTGTGTTTTGCACTCCATATTTTTTTGTTGCAGTTGACTGAAAGGGGTTTAGTGGCCCTAGGAAGGTTAGTGCTCCATTTGCCCAAAGTTGGTAGACTCCTGATTACCAACCAAAACCTCCATTCCTGTATTTACTGACTTTTGACAGAACTTCCTGGCCTGCCTTAATTCCTTCATTGCCCTAAGCATGCCTGAGAAGCCCTTATCTAGGTGACAGATGGCTAATGTATGTTTGCCAAAAATGTACATTTCATAATTACAACTTTAGGAACATGGTGATTCTTCCCAGTGTACCTGCCCTCTCACCTACCCTTCCACCACTGTTCCTCCTCCATCTCCTATTCTCATTCTTATTTTCTACTAAGATCTATTTTCAATTAAATTTATACACATATGATTAACTCTAGGTTAAATAATGAGTTCAACAAATAGTGTAGAAAAAAAATAAATGCTCCACAACAGTTGAGACAAGGGCTGTTCAAAGTCATTGCTTCTTAAAGTGTCAATTTCACTTCTATAGTTTACTTTTAGGTGCTCTATTAGTTATCACAGATAAGGGAGAACAAATGATATTTGTCCTTTTGGAACTGGTTTATTTCACTAAGTATGATGCTTTCCAGCTTCATCCATTTTGGTGCAAATGACTGCATTTTATTTTTTATTTATATTTATATTTACTTTTATATTTAACTTTATAGTCTATTTCAAAGTGGACATGTCCCATAATTTCTTTATCCAGTCTTCAGTTGATGGCCATCTGGGTTGATTCCATATCTTAGTTATTGTGAATTGAACTGCAATAACCATGGGAGTACAGATAACTCTTTCATATGTAATTTCCTTTTCCTTGAGTAAATTCTCAGGAGTAGTATGGCTGGTTTATATGGTAGGCCTATAATCAGATTTCTGATTTTTCTCCAGACTGTCTTCCATAGTGGCTTTACCAGATTATATTCCCACCAAAAGTGGATTAGTGTGCCTTTTCCTCTACATCCTCCTTAGCATTTGTTGTTTGTTGATTTCTGTATGAGTGCCACTCTAACTGGGGTGAGGTGAAACCTCATTGTGGTTTTGATTTGCATTTCCCTGACAGCTAGTGATCCTGAGCATTTTTTCATGTGTCTGTTGGCCATTTGGATTTTATCTTTAGAAAAATCCTATTTAAGTCCTTTGCCCATTTCTTTTTTTTTTTTTTTTTTTTTTTTTTTTTTTTTTTTGACAGGCAGAGTGGACAGTGAGAGAGAGAGACAGAGAGAAAGGTCTTCCTTTGCTGTTGGTTCACCCTCCAATGGCCGCCGCGGCCAGCGCGCTACGGCCGGCGCACCGCGCTGATCCGATGGCAGGAGCCAGGAGCCAGGTGCTTATCCTGGTCTCCCATGGGGTGCAGGGCCCAAGCACCTGGGCCATCCTCCACTGCACTCCCTGGCCACAGCAGAGAGCTGGCCTGGAAGAGGGGCAACCGGGACAGAATCCGGTGCCCCGACCGGGACTAGAACCTGGTGTGCCGGCGCCGCTAGGCGGAGGATTAGCCTAGTGAGCCGCGGCGCCGGCCTTTGCCCATTTCTTAAATTCATTGTTTGTTTTGTTGTCGTTGCTGAATTTCTTGATGACTTATATGTTCTGGTAATTAATCATTTATCAGTTGCATAGTTTGCAAAAAAAATTCTCTCATTCTTTTGGTTGCCTCTTCACTTTGCTACATGTTTCTTTTGTAGTACAGATTCTTCTCAATTTGATTTAATCCCATTTGTGAATTTTGGCTTTGATTGCCTGTGCCTCTGGGGTCTTTTCCAAGAACTCTTTGCCTATGCCAATATCTTGGAGAGTTTCCCCACTGTTCTGTAATAATTTGATCATATCAGGTCACAGATTTATATCTTTAATCCATTTTGAGTGGATTTTTGTGTAAAGTGTAAGGCTTCATAATTTTGCATGTGGAGATCTGGTTTTCCCAACACCATTAAAGAGATTGTTCTTGCTCCAGGGATTGATTTTAGCTTCCTTGTCAAAAATAAGCTGGTTGTAAATGCTTGTGTTGATTTTCACTGTTTCCATTGTGTTCCATTATCCTATCCATTTGTTTTTGTACCAGTACCAGGCTATTTTGATTATAACTGCCATGTAGTATGTATAGAAATCTGGTATTGTGATGCCTCTGGCTTCATTTTTTGTTGTGTAAGATTGCTTTAGCTATTTGGGGCTTCCTTTGTTTTCATATGAATTTCAGCATTATTTTTTCTATATATGAAAAGAATTTCCTTGGAATTTTGATTGGTATCACTTTGAAACTCAAAATTGCTTTCTGTCTGTAGTACAGACATTTTGATATTGACTCAATTCTTGAATATGGAAGATTCTCCCATTTTTTTATCTTTTTCTATTTCCTTCTTTAATATTTTATAATTCTCATCATAGAGATCTTTGACATCTTTGGTTAAATAAACTCCAAAGTATTTGATGTTTTTGTAACCATTGTGAATGAGATTGATCTTACAGTTTCTGCCTCAGCCATGCATTGTCTTTGTATACCAAGGCTGTTGATTTTTGTGTGTTAATTTTATATCAGGCAACTTTATCAAATGCTTCCATGAGTGACAATTGACTCTTAGTAGAGATTTTTTGGTCCCCTACATACATAGAATCATGTCATCTGCAAACAGGGATAGTTTGACTTCCTCCTTCCAAATTTTCATCCTTTGATTTGTTTTTCTTGCCTAATTGCTCTGACTAAAACATTCAGGACTATATTGAATAGCAATGGTGAGAGAAAGCATCCCAGTCTGGTTCCAGATCTTATTAGGAATGCTTCCAAGTTTTCACCACTCAATATGATGCAGCTGATAGGTTTATCATAGTTTTCCTTGATTCTGTTGATGAATGTTCCTTCTATACCCAATTTGCTTAGTGTTTTCACCATGAAATGGTGTTATATTTTATCAAATGCTTTCTCTGAAGTGCAGAAGCTATTGAAATAATTGTATGGTTTTTATTTTTCAGTTTTTTTAATGTGATGTATTGCATGAATTAATTTGCAAATATTGAACCATCCCTGCATACAAGGGATAAATTCTACTTGGCCCACATGAATGATGCTTCTGATTTGCTGTTGGATTTGATTGGCTAGAATTTTGTTGAGGATTTTTGCATCTATGTTCATTACAGAGATTGGTCTGTAGTTCTCTTTCTCTGTTTTATCTTTTTTCAAGTTTAGGAATTAAAGTGATGCTGGCTTCATAGAAAGAATTTGGGAGAATTCTTTCCCCTTCAATTATTTTGAATAATTTGAGAAGAATTGGAGTTAGTTTTTTTTGAATGTCTTGTAGAATACAGCAGTAAATCCAGCCAATCCTGCGATTTTCTTTTTTGATAGGGTCTTTATAACTGGTACAAATTCTGTCTTAATTATTTGTCTGTTTAGGTTTTCTACACCTTCATGGTTCAATTTAGGTAGGTTGTATGTGTCCAGAAATCTGTCCATTTCTTCTAGGATTCCTGGTTTTTTGACATACAGCTCTTTGTAGTAAATTCTGATGATTCTTTTTATTTCTGTGGTGTCTATTGTTACATTTCCTTTTTCATATTTATTTTATGGATTTGAGTCTTCTCTCTTCTTTTTTGGTGGGTTGTTGAAATGGTGTGTCAATTTTGTTTATTTTTTCAAAAAAAAACGCCTCTTAATTTTGCTGATATTTTGTATAGCCTTTTTTGGTTTCAATTTTGTTTATTGCTTCTCTAATATTAGTCATTTCTTTTTTCCTTCTAGATTTGGGTTTGGTAGGCTCTTGTTTTTCCAGGTCCTTGAGATGCACTGATAGCTCATTTATTTGGTTCCTTTCCAATTTCTTGATGTAGGTACCAATTTCTATAACCTTTCTTCTTAACACTGCTTTTGCTGTATCCCATATGTCTTTATATGTTGTATTGTTATCTTCATTTATTGCCAGAAATGTTTTGATATCTATTTTGAATTCTTCAATGATTCACTCTTCATTCAGGAGAATGTTGTTTAGTCTCTATGTGTTGGCATATGTTCTAGAGATTCTTGAGCAGCTGATTTCCACCTTCATTCCATTGTGTTCTGAGGGATTGCAGGGTATGATTTTAATTACTTTTTATTTGCTGAAACTTGGTTTATGGCCTACCGTATTATCAATCCTAGAGAAAGTTCCATACACTGCTTAGAATAACGTGTATTCTGCAACTGTTGGATGGAAAGTTCTCTGTATATATCTGTTAGGTCCTTATCGTCCAGAGTGCTGATTAATTTTGTTGTTTCCTTGCTGATTTTCTGCCTGGTTGATCTGTCCATTGCTGAAATTGTGGTATAAAAATCCCCATTACTATTGTTTTGAGGCTATGTCTCCCTTTAGATCCTTTAACATTTCTTTTAAATAGCCAGATGCCCTGTAATTAGGTTCATATACATTTATAATAGTTACATCTTCCTTCTGAATTGATCTCTAAATCATTACCTAGTGCCCTTCTTTGTCTCTTTTAACAGTTTTTGTGTTAAAGTCTATTTTGTCTGATATTAGGATGGCCACACAAGCTCTGTTTTTGGTTTCTGTTAGCATGAATATCTTTTTCCATCCGTTCACTTTAAGTCTATGGGTATCTGTGTTTCCTGTAGGCAGCAAATAGATGAGTTTTGTTTTTTAATCTGTTCAGCCAGAGTGTGTATTTTAACTGGAGAGTTGATGCCATTTGCATTCATTGTGACTATTGATAAGTCACAAGTTGGCCCTGTTATTATTCCATAAATATTCCTATTTTTTACTTTGAATTTCATTGTACTTTTACTGGGAAATATTCTCCCTTAACATTCTATCATAGTAATGACCATGTTTCTGTGTTTCTGTGTGCAGCACATCCTTAAGCATCTTCTGCAGGGCTGGGTAGGTGGTGACAAATTCTTTCAATTTCTGTTCTTTATGGAATGTCTTTATTTCACCTTCATTCATAAATGAGAGCTTTGCGGGGTACAGTATTCTGGGTTGACAGTTTTTTTCTTTTAAGACTTAGAATATATCTTGCCATTCTCTCCTAGCCTGTAGGGTTTCCAATAAGTCAGCTTTAAGTCTAATTAGAGACCCTCTGAAAGTAATCTGGCATGTCTCTCCTGTACATTTTAATATCTTTTCTTTATGTCTTACTGTGAAGAGCTTGACTACTATGTGTCATGGTGAAGATCTTTTCTGGTCACGTCTATTAAGAGTTCCATGTGTTTTCTGTGCATGGGCATTCCTTTCATTTTCCAAATCAGGAAAGCTTTCTGTGATTATTTCACTAAAAAGTCCTTCTAATCCATTCTCTCTTTCCACACCTTCAGGTGTATGTATGTCATTTGGTAGTATCCTGTAGATCTCCAACAGTGTTTTTTTAGTTTCCTAATTTGTTTTCTTGCTTTTGGTCTGACTGTAAAATTTCCAGAGATTTGTCTTTTAACTTGGATATTCTTTTTCTGCTTCACTGAGTCTGTAGTTAAGGCTTTCCACCACATTTTTAATGTGTTCTATTGAATTTTTCATTTCCAAGATTTCCTTTTTGATTTCTCTTTAAGATGTCAATTTCATGAGAAATATTTTTTCATGTCATATATGGATTTCATTCCCTTGTGGATTTGCTTCTGATTACTTCTAAGTAATCCTACAATCAATACTTGAATTCCATTTCTTATATTTCTTCAATCTCTTCTTCACATTCTAGTAGTAAAGTGTTGTATTCTTTTGGGAGTGTCATGTTGTATTCTTTATTCTTATTTCCTGAATTGCTGTGTTTATTATTCAGCATTTGTAGAGATGCTTGGTTTCCATTTTGTTTTGTTTTGTTTTTGTCCCTGTGCTGGCTTTTATCTTTGGATTAAACCTCTGTGGCTGAGTGAAGTGTTTGCTTTATCAGTGAATACCCACAGGCATGTGGTAGTTTGTCCAGGGAGTTCTGTTCAATGCTCCAGGGGAAGGGAGTGTCCAAGGTGACACCCAGGTTGGGTGTGGTAAACCTCTAGTTTTTAATGAGAGGGGTGGTTTGTTCTGCTCTGTTGGTGTAATTTCACACTCACCTCCTCTCCTTAAAGGAGACCAGTGTCTATGCACTAGCCCCAGTGGGTCCAGTATTCATCTGTGCTGTCCCCAAGAACCACACAAAGCATATGTGCAGCCCTTGGTGTGAGCCAGGATCCACATCAATGACCCTCACCAGGAAGTCCGGGAGCCCAAAGCATGTAGAGCCACCCACAGTAATTGGCCAAAGTCCCAGCCACATCCCGTGCCCTCCCATGCAGCCAAAATGTTTCCACTGTCCCAGCATGAGCCTTTCACAGTTATGAGCACCCTGCCCCCTCCACTCTGCTGGTTGTTGGGCTTACATACATAAGCTGGTGCAGGTGTTGCATATGTCCCAAGTGGCACCCCCACCCCCAGCTTGTTACAGGATGCCTCTGCAAGCAACTTTTTGAAATGACATTTTTTTTCTTCCATTTTGCTCACCTGATCACCACAGAACATTCTGTCAAAATTCATTCATTAACATTACACTATAATGGCAGTGCCTGTAAACTATTCAGTTATGTTTTTGTCAAATGAATTTGTATTTTATCTTTTTTTTTTATTTTACAGGCAGAGTTAGACAGTAAGAGAGAGAGAGAGAGAGAGAGAGAAAGGTCTTCATTCCAATGGTTCATCCACCAAATGGCTGCTACAGCTGGCGCACTGCGCCAATCTGAAGCCAGGAGCCAGGTGCTTCCTCCTGGTCTCCCGTGTGGGTGCAGGGGCCCAAGCACCTGGGCCGTCCTCCACTGCCTTCCCGGGTCACAGCAGAGAGCTGGACTGGAAGAGGAGCAACCGGGACTAGAACCTGGCACCCATATGGGATGCCGGCGCCACAGACAGAGGATTAACCAAGGGAGACACAGCACTGGCCCCTGTTTTTTATCTTAGTAGAGGGAAAACATCAAGCAAAAAGACATACTTTCAATATTTAATTGTTTTAATATGTCCATTGATTTCATTATTTTATTAATATAGACATATGTTAGTTGTGGTATAATTAGGTCTATTAGTGACATATAACTGGGTTTAACCATCTATCAACATACTCTTCATAATATTAGTTACATTAAAAGTATCATTTGCAACCTCTTAACAATGCATTTTTGTACACAGTTCATTTATTAAAAATTAAATGATATATTTGTCTTAACATTCATCATATTAATCCATAGGTAGATTTTTACTTATTAATTTGACAAGATATGAAAAAATGTGCCCTTAGTTTTACATTTTTCATAATAATACATTAAATTTTCCAGAAGATGAGACACCACTAAGGATCATTCCGATGACTATAGTGTATCATTAATATTTCAGATATAGTTACAGATTTTTTACAGTGTTTGTCTCTCCTTCTTTAGTCTAATATTTACATAAACTTTATCATCTGGAACCATCATATGCCAGGCATATCTGAATTAAGATATAAAAGAGTATCCATTAAAAAACTATGAAGACCAGTAATCAATCTTGTTTCTAATATAAAGTGGCTGATGATCAAGCAAATACATGGAACTTGTTTCAAAAGAAAAGCACTAATTTATTTTTTAAAACATTTATTTATTTAATGGAAAGTCAGAGTTACAGAGGTGTGGGGGCGGAGAGAAAGAGTGTTCTTCTATCTGCTGATTCACTTCCCAGATGGATGCAATGGCCAGAGCTGCACCCATCCAAAGCCAAGAGCCAGGAGCTTCTTCCAGGTCTCCCATGTGAGCGTAGGGGCCCAAGGTCTTGAAATATTTACTACTGTCTTCCCAGGCCATAGCAGAGAGCTGGATTGGAAATGGAGCAGCTAGGACTTGAACTGGCTCCCATATAGGATTCTGGCACTGCAGGCCACAGCTTTACCTTCTATGCCACAGTGCCGGCTCCAAAAACCACTAATGAGAAACTGTTTTAGTGATGGCAAATCTTAAATATCAAAACCTGAAAAACTGGGGCAGCATTGTGATATATATCACATCTACGTCTAAGCTGCTCCATTAGGTACCCACCTCCCTTCTAAAGGCCTGGGAAAAACATGAGAAGATGGTCCAAGTGCTTTGGCCATGCTACCCGTGTGGAAAATCAGGATGAAGCTCTTGGCACCTGGATTCCATCTGGCCGAGCACTGGCCACTGCAGCCATCTCAGGAGTGAACTTGAGAATGGAAAATCCTTCCCTCTCTCTGTGTTTCCCTCTCTCTGTAATTCTGATTTTCAAACTAATAATAAATAATAAAATAAATAAGTAAATAATAAATAAATAAATCTTTAAACAACCAAAAGAATTAAAACATGATGGAATTTCTGGAGAGTCATTACAATGTGGTTGAATACAAAAAGTATTGAATGCATTAGAACCAAGGTGAATAGGAAGGATCAATAAATAGAACACATGAGAAAACATATTTTTGTTCAAGTGCTGCATAAAACTTTCCATGTGATGAAAAGTGTTTTCCATTATCTCAGGAAGGCTTACACTTCTTTCAAATACTTTGTAATTCAAATTAACATCAATATGATAAAGTCTTTATTCTATCTAACTACCATAGTGTATAGCCATAATGCAACTAATACTCAGAATGGTTTATCTACATTACTCAGACATCAAAAGTAAAGTTATGTTAATGCATTAAGAGTAAACTTTTCATCTGCTATGAAATCAGCAATCTGTTGTACCACAAAAGTTTTACTCTTCATCTAATAAAAGATATTAACGGGTCATTATTCTTAAATAAAATTCAATCCCATCAAGGTGGCATGTACCAATGCCATCTCACTAGTCCAAGTGATCAATTTCAGTTCACAATTGATCATAATGAAAGGACTAAGAGTCAAAGGGAGCACATAAACAAGTCTAGTACCTGCTAACACTAACTGATGGAATAAATAAAGGGGAGAGTGATCCAACATGGGAAGTGAGATACTCAGCAGACTCATAGAATGGCAGATGTCCTAAATAGCACTCTGGCCTCAGAATCAGCCCTAAAGGCATTCGGATCTGGCTGAAAAGCCCATGAGAGTATTTCAGGCATGGAAAGCCAAGACACTCTGGCAAAAGATCTCTGCGAGGGAGATCCCAGTGGAAAGAACAGGTCTTCAAAGAAGGAGGTACCTTTCTCTGAAGGGAGGAGAGAACCTCCACTTTGACTATGAGCTTGTCTAAACAAGATAAGAATCGGAGAACTCAGAGGGCTTCCATAGCCTTGGAAACTCATGACTGGAGCATAGGGAGACTACTGATGCCATAGACAGGAGTGTCAATTGGTAAAGTCAACAACAGGAGTCACTGTGCACTTACTCCTCATGTAGGATCCCTGTCCTTAATGTGCTGTGTATTGAGATTTAATGCTATAACGAGTACTCAAACAATATATTTCACTTTGTGTTTTTATGGGGGTGCAAACTGTTGAAATCTTTACCTAATGTATACTAAACTGATCCTCTGTAAAAAAAAAAAAAAAAAAAAAAAAGAAATTGTCAACTCCCAACTTGACTCTCACTGGGATTAAACATGACAATAGGTCTGATCTGATTTCATCATCATTTAAAAAAAATCATCTATTATTTTTCACTTTTTGTTTTTGTGTGAGCAAACTGTTGAAATCCTTACTTAATGTATACTAAGCTGATCTTCTGTATATTAAGATAATCGAAAATGAATCTTGATGTGAATGGAAGGGGAGAGGGAGTGGGAAAGATGAGGGTTGTGGGTGGGAGGGACGGTATGTGGGGGAAGCCATTGTAATCCATAAATCGTACTTTGGAAATTTATATTCATTAAATAAAAGTTAAAATAAAATAAAATAAAATAAAATTATTATAAATAAAAGATATATATTATATTATTTTATTACTATTATTATTTTTTTTTTTTTGACAGGCAGAGTGGACAGTGAGAGAGAGAGACAGAGAGAAAGGTCTTCCTTTGCCGTTGGTTCACCCTCCAATGGCCGCCGCGGCTGGTGCGCCGCGGCCGGCGCACCGCGCTAATCCGATGGCAGGAGCCAGGAGCCAGGTGCTTTTCCTGGTCTCCCATGGGGTGCAGGGCCCAAGCACCTGGGCCATCCTCCACTGCACTCCCTGGCCACAGCAGAGGGCTGGCCTGGAAGAGGGGCAACCGGGACAGAATCCGGCGCCCCGACCGGGACTAGAACCCGGTGTGCCGGCGCCGCTAGGCGGAGGATTAGCCTAGTGAGCTATTACTATTATTAATATTACATTATAATATATAAATAATAAAAATCCCATGATGGTTTTTAGATCTTGTTGATAAAATGGACAATGTATTTCTCAACTACAGTTCTAAGAACTCTAAGATAATATACTTCATTCCTTCCCTCTTTTTCTCTCTCAGTCCCTTCCTTCCTTCCTTTTTTTTTTCCTTCAATTTTCGCATAGAGAAAATTTCAGCCTACTCTATAATCACTGGCTTAATGTACAACTAACCAAGCAAAAGGTAGAGAGACCACAGTTCCACAGGAGTATAAACAGGGGTTAAAAACAACAATCAAGGCCAGCACCGAGGCTTACTTGGCTAACCCTACTCCTGCAGTCCTGGCACCCTGGGTTCTAGTCCCAGTTGGGGCGCCGGATTCTGTCCTGGTTGCTCCTCTTCCAGTCCAGCTCTCTGCTGTGGCCCAGGAAGGCAGTGGAGGATGGCCCAAGTGCTTGGCCTGCATCCACATGGGAGACCAGGAGGCTCCTAGCTTCGGATTGGTGCATCGCGCTGGCAGCGGTGGTCATTTGTTGGGTGAACCAACGGAAAAAGGAAGACCTTTCTCTCTGTCTCTCTCTCTCTCTCACTAACTCTGCCTGTCAAAAAAATAAATAAATGAAATCAGAAGATGTCCGTTTCATTCCCATACATTTTTATTGTACTCTATGTTAACTACTACATATCAGAGAAAACATGACGTTTGTCTTTTGGGAACTGGTTTATTTCACTAAGCATAATGGTCTCGAATTGCATCTGTTTCATTGCAAAAGACAGAATTTTGTTATTTTTTATGGCTGAGTAATATTCCACAGTGTGTATGTATGTATGTATGTATGTGTGTATATATATATATATATATATATATACACACACACGCTATATACACTATATTCTCTTTATCTAGTTATCAGTTGATTGACATCTGGGTTGACTCTACATCTTAGCTCTTGTGAACTGAGCTGCAATAAACCTGGGGGATATAAATAACTTACATATGCTGGTTTGATTTTGGTTGCCTAAATTCCAAGGAGTGGGCTGGGTAGGTCAAATGGTAGATATAGTTTCAGATTATTGAGTAATCTCCAAACTGTCTTCCATACTGGTTGTACTGGTTTACATTCCCATGAAGAGTGCATTAGGGTACCTTTTTCCCACATCTTCACTAGCATCTGTTCTTTGATTTTTGGATGAGAACCATTGTAATCGGGGTGAGGTGAAATCTCATTCCCTGATAGCTAATGGTCCTGAGATCTTTTCATGTGTCTGCTTACCATTTGGATTTCATCCTTTGAAAAATGCTTGTTTATGTCCTTTGCCATGATTTTTTATTGTTGTTCTTTGGTTTTCAGAAAAGGCAGATAACGTCTTTAAATATTAGAAAAATTATACATGAGCCATAGTCATTTCTGAGATAACCATGGAGCCTGATTGTGGGTTTCTAAGCTACAGTTTTTGTAGGTTATGCATATTAAATATGATTTTACCAATATATTGTTCAATTTCCTTGCATGAAAGTCATGAGCTATATTGGCACTGACTCACATTATTTCATTGCAGAAGTGAGCATGGGGCATTCAGTCCTGTCTCTTAAGCTCCACATCTTTGAGGTGGAAGTGGGGGACTGTCATGTATCTTTCCTTGCATCCAAGTGGAGGTAACAGATCAACTCCACACTGGGCTTCCTACTGTCAAGGAAGAGGAAAACAGAGGGACAACTCACACTACTTGTTGCTGCAAAATGTTAGAGCCTTGTGGGGCTTCAATAACAATAGTCAAAGGGAGAAGCAGAATAAGAGTGCCAACTCGCCTTGCCCATATTCTTTCTTTCCTTATAGAGGTGGAGGCTCAACTGGAAACTGAAATTAGGTGATATGATATTGAAAGGAGCGAGTGTATCAGCTAGTCCTCCATCACTTAACATTGTTGGGTTTACATGTTACCCAGTGAGTGTGGGGGCTTAGGTCCCCCACACCTTGCTGACAAAGTGGAGTACTTATTGACCTGGATTGGCACCTTCTTTTAGGTGTTTTCATTATAGTCAATACATGATGGTTGTGAAAGTTCAGCTCATTGAAGCACCCTTGCTGACAGTGCCATTGGGAGGGAGGTGATGAAATGATTACCCCCACGCCCCACTTGTTCACCAGCACCAGCCAGAGGTTCACTCGCATTCAAGCCAGATGGAGAGGCACAGAAGATCAACTTCTTGTTCTAACATACTGGGGCAGTTTTGAAGGTTTGCCTTTGTTTTTTTTTTGCCTGGAAACTGACAGATACTGCCACAAAGGTATTATCTGATTAGGAAATACAAGACTTTTCCCAGATCTTTTTTTGTTTGTTTTTATTTATTTATTTTTTTTTTGACTGTGCCTTTTGTCATTTGTGAATTGGAGATTTCTGGAGAGCTTCATCCAGGAAATGGGAGAGGCAATAAGGAAACAGGACTAACCACTGTGTCATTCCACATGTCTCCAGGTACCTCCAGAGTCCTCTTAATTCTTTCCATAGTAAGAAGGATCATTGTATCATATTCATTCCTTTCTGAGCATCTACAATTAAATGCATTTTCAAGTGGATGTGGATTCTGAATTTTTCAAGGTACAGTCTTCTTGCATACCCCAGTCCAGTTACTGATACTACATATCTGCCAGAACCCTGACTGCCATCTTGACCATTTTTTCTCCTACATCATGTCTAATTAATGCTTTTCTATTTTGCCTCCTCTTTACCATAGACTATTCACTAACATCTTTCACCAAGATATCATTGTGCTTTCCTGCTTCCAAGAATTCCTTAATACTCCTATCAATTCCCTTAATGCATATTCATCATAATAGCATGCCTCTCTTTTGTTTTAAATTAAACAATAAGATAAAGTTGAATATATTCTATAGGAAAAGAGACTTTGATTCCTAACCACTTCCTCTGGGGTCATTTGTAAAATACAGATATTTTCTTGGTTTCTTGAAGGTGACAAATTTCATTTTGCTCAGCTCTTTTACAGCTACTCATTTTTCCCATTTATTTGCCTGGCAAGCAATGTCCATTGTGCTTCCTCTAAGCATCATTATATATAATCATCCCTGATACACTCTACTTAGCTGGTCATCCCATAATAAACATTTACTGCATAATGTGATTGTGGCTTGCAACACAATTTTTGTCAAATAGTTAATTTGTATTAATTTGTTTAATGTTTTTCTGACCCTCAAGATCGTAAGTCTCCATGAAGGTAAGGATAAACTTAGCATTTCTAGCTGTTGAAATCTCAGGTCTCAGCACAATGACTCTTTAAAAAAATGAATAAAGTTGCCTATATTAGGATTTAGATTTACAGATTTATATCATTTCTATGTTGAAGAGGAAAATGATACTCAGATACTTAAATCAAAATATATTTTATGAGTGTTAGGACATTAAAAGTAGCATATTTGATGGGCAAATTAATCCTTTGAAAGAAAAAGAATTCCTCATTACAAATTTTAACTAATTAATTTCAGGCTAACCATTGTAACTTATTTATGAATTTTATATTTCAGTATATTCACATAAGGTAATATTAATATTTACATTTTATTCTTTAATGATGAGCTTTAATTGAATCCTTATTTGATGGAAATGGTATTTCAGATTTTACTATTTTTGGGAGGAGACTGGGAGTCCTATTCAGTAATATTTTGTCATTGATTTTATTGCTTTTCGATGACCAAAACCTTAAGGGAGACAATTACAAATTGCAAACGAAAGAAAGCAAGTCTAATTCTAAATTGCTAGTGGAGAGTATTTTTATGATTTTATTACTTATAATAAAAAGATCTGGAAAGGTTCCAGTGGGTAAGAGGTTTAGCTACAGGAAATATTGTAGGAGAAAAAATGCTCAAAGCAGTAACATTTAAATGGATTTTCTCAAAAATGGCATGAGAATTTCTGCAATAAAATGAGCTTCCTCTATTCTATCTCTCACTAGAAGTTGCCAACTCTTCTGTTACAATATGCTAGATTTATTTATGCTTACACATACTTATGCTACTAGACATGGATTTTATTATATTTATTAACATTTATTTTTAAGTTGTCATGATATTAATTTGGTTCCAATTTAAAACAAGAGTATTAGAAATTTTTCAATGGAAGAAAATGGAAAAGATTTTGATTTTTCAATAATATATGTCACTGAAGTTGTGTCACAGCGGGTTAAGTTACTGCTTGCTTCAAAATGGATTCTTGAAGCAACACTTCTGATCCACTTCCTTGCTAATGCTCCTGGGAAGGCAGGAAATTATAGTCAAAGTACTTGAGACTCTGCCATTCATGTGCAAGTCGAGGATGGAGTTCCTGTTTCCTGACTTAAGCCTGTCCCATACCTGGCTATTGTAGTCATATGAAGAGTGTGCGTGCATATGTGTGTGTGTGCATGGTGTGTGTGTCTTTTCCTCCTCTCTGTTGCTCTGCCTTTCAAATAAAGAAGTAAATAAACCTTTAAAACAGTTTTTAAATGATTAAGATGATACTTGAATGTCATTTGATTTGCTGATTCACTATCATATTCATTTATGACTATGATGGTGGTTATTCATATGAGAACCTAAACATATAAAAGAAACTCTCAAAAGTATTTTGATATGTGTATTATTAGCATGATCTGCTCAGAACTGAGGGTTCTTGAGCAGGGTCAGAAGGTGGCGCTAAGTGGTAAACTTGTGCACAGAGATACTTTCCTCTGGGCAAATGAAGTATTATTTCAGCATCTCTCAAATTCTGGTTTCTCAGCAGGCTGTTTCCCCTAAGGCTCATTTCTTGTCAAGACCAGGGAGTTTCTGCCCTTATGATCCCATTAAGCCTTGGTTTATAGCCCGCGGTTTCACTACAGTCAGACAAAATATCTTCCAGGCTTCTGATTTCCTTGGAGGAAAAAAATACAACAATAGTTACCAAGAAAATGGCAAAATTACACCTCTTCAAGCATTCTGAACTCTTCATATTGGCTGTAAAAGCTCCCAAAGCAATGAGGCTTTAGCACTGTTTGTTAAACTCGTGGAAGAAGCCAATGCCTTATTTGCTGCTGTACAGTTTCTGACAAATTTTAGAGACTAAATTATAATATGTTGGTTAATTATTTCTTGCTAATCCTATCCAGAGTGTAAGATACACTATAAAATTTGATATGTTCCCACACACTGTAGAATAACTGTATATTAAGATGCATTAGTTTATGTTTTTCTAGTTAAGGATAATTATTGTTTGATCTTTGCTTATGTTCAGTCACATTTCACTTCACTTTAATTAACTAACAGTATACATAACTTCTATCCACAGTCTTATAATTGTCTTATGTTCTCTAAAAGCTACTAAGCAGTTTTAAAGAATGGATGTAGATAATTATGCGCTAATCAACCACATAGAATATTCTTGAAGAAAACAGAAAAATCACCACATTCAGAATGTGCTTACTGGTTGACATAGTATATAGTTTATGGTGAAACTGCATCAATAATATATGAAAAGAAGAACATGTATCAACTATTTGAACAATAACTTCCAATTTATAGCCCATGTTTAAGTTTCAGTTCTAAACTTACTGTTTAAATTGACATAGTAACATGGAATTAAGATTTTTTCAAGTTTAAAATATTTTGGATGTCAAGAGGAAAAATCTAGAAATATGGTGATAGAAAGATAGGTAAATGATAGATATAATCAATTTAAGTGCTCTTATATATCAGGTAAATGTAGACACACTCTGTTATATAATGACCAAACACTCTAAGTTTTGGTAAAATTCTATAACTTTTTAAAATATTTCTATGATATATTCCATAAATATATAAGGAAATAAAATCTAGGCTTTTGTCCTAAGAAGAAAATAGAAAACAAGCAATTTAATAAGTGAAAGCAAATTTTGAATGTCAGTTACAAAATATTACGTTATATTTAAAATTACAGATTTGAAGAAGGAAGAGAATGTAAACAATATCCCTACAAAGTAATACTTTCAAATTTGCACTTGATATAATAACATGATACGGACCTATTGTTCATTCAATATTTATTTCAGTAACTTATGATGAAGCCTATCCTGTATTCTAAGCAATTTTCTGCAGTCTTTGGATAAAGCAGTGACTAAAATAAATCCTCTATGGCTCTTTAGTCTATGTTCTAGTGTGTTCAGATGCACCAGAGACTCTTTGAATTCATATATGCAAACATAGCATGTATAATTTTCAGATAATGATGTAGTCATGAATCCGAATGAAGAGAATGCCATCATGCATTTAGTTTCTCATTTATATTCACTATAATTCTTTGTTTTGTATGTATTATATATTCAAATCTCATTTTAGAGACATCATCTTAGACAATGAGTTGAGTGAAACATTTTCATCATACCAGCACTAGTGCATTTATTTGATGGATTGAGACTGTCCCCATCAAATCTATTTTTCATAAAAGTCAAAATGATACAATGGTCACTTTTTCTAACAAGATTCTTCAGATTGCTGTGTGCACACCCCTCAGGGCATCTGTAATTGCCCTGGATTAATGGTCCTCCCTTGGCAAAAGTTCCTGTACTTTGGCCACTTCACATAAGTTCTAGGATATTCATACAGTTAATCTCTATGTTGCCCTCCTTTTCACTTTCCTTCTCAATTCCACCAAGTAAGTCTTTTCTGAGACGTTAGCTTTAATGTATACCTTCCTTTAAAAAAAATAGGCACACAGCCGGCGCCGCGGCTCACTAGGCTAATCCTCCAACTTGCGGCGCCAGCACACCGGGTTCTGGTCCCGGTCGGGGCGCCGGATTCTGTCCCGGTTGCCCCTCTTCCAGGCCAGCTCTCTGCTGTGGCCAGGGAGTGCAGTGGAGGATGGCCCAAGTGCTTGGGCCCTGCACCCCATGGGAGACCAGGAGAAGCACCTGGCTCCTGCCATCGGATCAGTGCGGTGCGCCGGCTGCAGTGTGCAGGCCACGGCGGCCATTGGAGGGTGAACCAACGGCAAAGGAAGACCTTTCTCTCTGTCTCTCTCTCTCACTGTCCACTCTGCCTGTCAAAAAAAAAAAAAAAAGGCACACAATGAAATATGACTCAGTCATAAAAAAAAATGAAATCCTGTCTTTTGCAACAAAATGGATAAAACTCGCGACCATATGCTAGTGAAATAAGCAAGTCCCAAAAGGACAAATATCATATTTTCCCTGATTTGTGGTAATTGATATACAAAGTACAAATTATGCAATGTCTATGAGTGAAATTTTCTCTTTGAGATTTGACTATTCTTTACAGCCCTTGTCTGAACTGCGGTAGAACAGTGGTTTTCTGCTTACTACTGGTTGAATTGTTTATTTAGAGGAGTGGAGAGCTTGTGATTATAAAGTAAAGTGAAGGTATGTCAATTTAATATTTAATAAATATTAAAAGAAAATTTAAAAAGGAAGGAGGAAAGAGGGTAAGAGTGAGGAAGGCAGTAAGGATATGGTAGGAAGTATCATTATGTTCTTAAAAGTATACATATGAATATAAGAAAAATGTTCCCTTTACGTAAATAAAAACAACTTAAAAATAAAATCACAAAGTTATATGTATATATTTCTTAAGTATTATGAAAAGTTAATTGTGTTCCCTGGTTTTTTTTCCACACAAAATTTTTGGCAATATCTCTTTCTAGAAGAATATTTCACATTTACTGATTGTCCGTTTATAGTAATATTCAATTGTTTGACTTAACCAAAGTTTTTATGTATCTTTTTTTGCAAAAATAAAATTTGTATCTGCAAAACATTTAATTTGGCAAAAATTTTTAACATTATGAATAAAAGCAGTGCTGTCAACATTCTCAAATATACCTTTTGATGAACATGTGTATACATTTCTTTATGTGTGTGTGAGAGGTCATATGGAATGGCATAACCAATTGTTTATAATATTGCCAAATGTTTAATCAAATTTTTATAATGGTAAATTGTAAATAATGGAAATCATAGAAATATTACTAGTAGCACACAATGTAATCACAGAAGACACTTTTTTTATTTGAAATAAGGAGTTACAAAGAGAGGTAGAGAGAGAGGTCTTCCAACCTCTGGTTCACTCCCCAGAAGGCTGCAACAGCTGGAGCTGAGCTCATCCAAAGTCAAAATCCAGAGTCTTCTTCCTGGTCTCCTGTGGGGAGCAATCCGGACTGGACTAAGTTACTCGAATTAGGACTTATTCTATGCATCTGCTCTCCCACAATATGGCGTCGGGAGAGAAGTAAACAGCTTCCGCACAGCTGCCTCCAGTTCAACCAATTAACTGTAGGACTTGCTCCTGATTGGAGAGCAGCGTACTCAGCCGAGTTGGGATTGGCGGAGGAGGACTATAAAGGAGGAGAGAGACGGCATGCACCGGGAACATCTATGGGGAACATCTAAGGGAACCCGTGCAGCCCCCGAGAGAGCCGGCCGGCGGTGTGCCGCTCCCCTGCGGAAGTGGGGAATGCGGCCAGGGGGAACTGCCCTTCCACGGAGGTGGAGGGGATAGTAGCCAACCCGGGAAGAACCAGCAGCGAACCCGGGGAGGGCCGAGCGGACGAAAGAACAGCGCAGGGTCCTGTGTTGCTCCTCCACGAAGAGGGGGAGCGACATAATGGTGCCGTGACTCGGATTAGGAAACCTAGCTCGGATAGGAAACCGAGGACGGATATGAAACTTAGGAGGGAAGAAACGGGAAGAATTGGGAAAATATCGGAGAGAGAGACTAGCAAACAGCCTAGGGAAATTACCGGAGAGAGAGACTAGCAAACAGCCTAGGGAAAAGCCGGACGAAAAGGGTGCCGGAAGAAGCTATTGAAAGCCTAGGCATAGACTCGGATACGGACTACGGGGGGAAGCTGGGAGAAATCTCTAAGGTCGAAAGCGAAAGTGAAAGCTAGAACAAACAGACTCGGACGCGGACTGTGGGGAGAGGCCAGGAGAAATGAGGGAGGAATATCGTTGGAAGAAAGCTTGGGGAAACATACCGGGTAGAGAAAAATGTTAGGGAAATTGAAGCCGCGGGGGGCAGGCCGAGGCGGAAACGAAAGCCACTTTGGGGTTCTCAAGTTAGCCCGGGAATAGGGGGCGAAAAGTTAAAACCAGAAGCTGAGACGCAAGCCAGATTGGGATCCGTCTGATTAGCCCGGGGAGCAAAGGACGGGAAGCCAAATCGTGGGGCGGAGACGTACGCTGGGTTGAATTCGCCAGGCTAGCCCGGGGAACTTAGATTGAATCCTAGTGGCGGAGACGCAAGCTACGCTGTGTTACTCGCGGAAGCCGCCGCGTGCAGAGAGAGCACGGGGCGTGAATAGATAGGGAACGCTGGCGTAGGCCGTGGTTTAGACGCGAAAGGGTTAAGCGTGGAGACCGCGGAGCCGCGCAAAGCCGGGAAGCTGCGCAGATGAGAGAGGCGCGCGGGCTGAAGCGGCGCAGAGCCGGGAACCCGCCGGCGGGGCGAGGTGCTGGAAAGCCGCAGGGATAAGAGAAACAGAAGTTTGGAAGTGAAGTAAAAGAGAAATGGGAATGCTGGAAGATAGAAGTGAAATGGGAGAGGTAGGAATGCCCGGAGATAGAGAAATAGAGAAAAATAAGGCCTCCCCTCAACATGCCAATTAGAAGGCTTGGATTCGGTCTGCCCAATTAGTGAGGCGATGAGCACCTGGGCGGCTAGCCGCAGGTCACCGAAGACAGGCACGAATTAACATCAGTAAAGCTTCCCCACAATGCAACAAGGCAGGGCTTAGTGTCGTTCCCCCACGAAGAGGGGGAGCGACAGTCTCCCACAAGTATGCAGGGGTCTAAGGATTTGGGCCATCTTCTGCTGCTTTCCCAGGCCGTCGCAGAGAGCTAGATGGGAAGAGGAGCAACGAGGACTAGAACTGGAGCCCATATGGGATGCCGGCACTGCAGGTGGTGGCTTTGCCTACTGTGCCACAGCTCCAGCCCTATGAAAACACATTTTTAAAAGACTGCCCAGATGTGATGCCAGCACATAATTCATTTGTTGCAGGAAAATACCTGCCATAATGTGAGATGTTTTATTCCTTAAAGCTTTCTCCTCCGAAACAGAAGATGAAAGTTAGATCTTCTGTTACCAAGAAAACATTGTAATAGGGATTTGAAACAAAATATCATTAACTTTAGTATGCACTTAAAAATTATACATATATATAAATATATGTATACATATATAGTTATTTGACAGAGTTAGACAGTGAGAGAGAGAGAGATAGAAAGAAAGGTCTTCCTTCCTTTGGTTCACCTCCCAAATAGCTGCTACGGCCGGAGCTATGCTGACCCGAAGCCAGGAGCCAGGTGCTTCTTCCTGGTCTCCCATGCAAGTGTAGGCATCCAAGCACTTAAGCTATCCTTCGCCGCCCTCCCGGGCCACAGAAGAGAGCTGGACCAGAAGAGGAGCAACCAGGACTAGAACCAGCACCCATATGGGATGCCAGTGCCGCAGGCAGAGGATTAACCAAGTGAGCCACAGCACAGGCCTCAAAAATTGTATTTGTAAATGTGTGTATATGTGTGTGCATGCATACACACAAATACACACATATTTAAATGAATAAATCCATATTAAGCAATCCTATTACTTTAAATAGCCCATCTTTTAAAATAATTTCAAACTTAAAGTTGTCAGTTTTACTTTTCAAAGACAAAAACAATATCAGACTACTCTAAATATCATTAATAGCTATAATTGTGTGATAGTTTTGTCTAGTGGTTAAGATGCTGATTTGGACATCTGTATCCCATAGGTGTGCCAGGGGTCAAATCTTAGCTGTTCTCCTTTCCAGCTTCTTGGAAGGCAGTAGTTGATGATTCAAGTAGTTTAATCCCTGCCACATACGTGAAAGATCTTCACTGAATTCATAGACCCTAGCTCAGACTGGCCCAGTCTTGTCCAATCCAGGCATTTGAAGAATGAACCAGTGGATGAGAGCTCTGTCTGTGTCTCTATGCCTTCCAAATAAAATAAATGAAAAATTTTAAAAGCTATGTTATGGGCTGGTGCCTCAGCTCACTAGGCTAATCCTCCACCTTGCGGCGCCGGCACACCGGGTTCTAGTCCTGGTCGGGGTGCCGGATTCTGTCCTGGTTGCCCCTCTTCCAGGCCAGCTTTCTGCTGTGGCCAGGGAGTGCAGTGGAGGATGGCCCAAGTGCTTGGGCCCTGCACCCCATGGGAGACCAGGAGAAGCACCTGGCTCCTGCCATTGGATCAGCGCAGTGCGCTGGCCGCAGCGCTCCAGCCGCGGCAGCCATTGGAGGGTGAACCAACGGCAAAGGAAGACCTTTCTCTCTGCCTCTCTCTCTCACTGTCCACTCTGCCTGTAAAAAAAAAAAAAAAAAAAAAAAGCTATGTTATGTTCTGTTAGAAAAAGTCTGTGAACAATAATTTAATTTAAATATGAAATTTTAAAATATTAATATTAATAATTATCCCTACTATTTAAATATTATTATATGAAATAGAAAAATTCAAGTTACTTATCAATAAAATATGCTATATAGTTAAAACAGACATTTGTTTATAATCAAATATATCAGTTACTTTGCACACAATTATAAAAATTCAGTTTTCTGAATCTATTTCAGTTATTTTTATTATATATTGATGCTTTGATAGGTCACTATGAGGCTTAAATGGCATAATGCATGCAATAATAGTTGATACAATGTTAATACTTAGTGATTTGTAGTTCTTATTTTTATAATTTTAGTATTAGCAGTATTAATAAAAATAATATATTTTGATAAGCCATTATAATAACAATATTATACATGATAATAATGCTCTTATCATAACATTTCTACTGCCCAAATTCTGGTTACAATAGCCTTTTAAGTTTTAAATTTTACCTATTTATAAATTTGAGAGACAGACAGAAAGAGAGGTAGACAGAGGGTTCTCATCTGCTGTACATTTTCCAAATATCCACAACTGGCTGGACTGGTGTTGCAGTTAGGATCCTGAAATTCAATGCTGGTATCCAAGATAGGCGACAGGAACCCAGTTCTTGAATCATCACTGCTGCCTCCCTGGGTCTGCATTGCCAGTAAGCCTGAGTCAAGAGTTGGAACTAGGGGTTGAACTCAGGCACTATTAACTGTGATGCAGGCACCTTAACTGCTATGCAGTTAAGAAAGTTAGCTTTCTTAATTTATGTGACCAAAGAATTTCAGGAAAAAAGCACATGACAGGTCATATTTCCAGAAAGATTTGCCAAGAGACATTTTCTATTATGAAATTTAAATCATAAAGCAAAACAAACAAAAATGAACAGTGGGTAGAAGTGAAGAATTCAAAAATAAATTCTGACCTACAAATCAAAAATTAATTACATGAATTGACTTTGACATTATTGCATAAGGGAAAAATGATCTAGTTCTGAAACTATTATAAAAGTAATATTTGACAATGGTTTATTTCTATATTTTAAATGTGCATGCCTTAAACTTTTGAACTTGAATTATAGCTATTGTATCAAAAGAAAGGCAGTTGTTGCTATTTAGAAGGAAGATATTTAATTTCACAATAGGTTATATGTTTGTTTCTTTTACAGAGTAGAACATCAGAACAAAAACATTGAAATACATCACAGGTAATTGCAGGGGTAGCTCCCATTCATAGGGAATAAGAAGGGAGAAGATTGAGTTTTCAGATTCTACAGAGAAAGGGGAAGCACCTTTTGGAGCTGGAGCTCAAGCCCTTGGTGGTCCTTTAAGGGATACCCTAAAACTCCTGCTAGGAATGTCAAAAATGCCTGAGGCTGAAACCAACAAACTCCTGACATCTATTGCAGGAACAACACTAAGCAAAGGAAAAGAAGAAAGTACCTTCCCTACCCAACTTTCAGTCACTCTCTAGATTCTTGATACAAAAAGAATTAAACAAGTGGGCAGTTGGGGTATACAAAACATCTGAGAGTCTCAGCATCTGATTCACAAAGAAGAACACAGAAGCATGGAATTGGCATTTGCAGGCAACAGTTTTATAGCTTAATTTCATATAGGATTCTACTGTATTATAGTCTTACCATGTATATCCAGGGAAATGAAGAAAAATGTACTGTTTCGTATGTGTAGTACTGGTAAGTATTTAAATTTTTGACATCTGTTTCAAGTTCATCACTCCATCCCCATCATTTGTAATGATCTCTTTTCTCTGCCAACCAAATACCTTAACTTTCTTCCAGATGGAATTCAAGAGCACGTCATTCTGTTTTCATGTTGGAGCATTTATATATCCTGTTCCTTCTGCATGGCAATCTTTTCTTCCTCCTTCATCTAATTAAAACCTCTGTGACCATCAGAATAAAGATGTCAGTTCAGCTAAGATGTCACTGTCCTTGGTGCCAAGTAACAGGTTCACCTCTCATTAACTATGATGGTACACTCCACTTAATGCTACTGCACAATGTAGTACATAGTCCTCAATTGAACATCTTTCTCGGCTATGTATTTCAATGGGCTATATGGTACTACAGAGAGTTAACCGCTTGGTTTCAGAAAATAGGATATATGTTTTGGATTTTGAATCAGAAATTTATATGAAAACCATCAGGGCTACCACATTTGTTATGTTTGAACCCTAAATTTACTCATGTTTTCTAGATGTCAAGGGAGAAAAAAGACAATAAGATAAGTTGAAAAATAAGAAGCATAACAGTGTATGGAAAGGCTACATGTTAAATTTCAGTGTGCATACACAAATTCATGTGGGTGCCAAAGAATGCAGGAGCAAAAACAGGATCATACTTAAAATATATTATCAAATCTACTTTTTCATCCTATTTCACCCAACATAGCTATCAACCGAAAGGAATAAGGATAACAGAACATTAACAATCAATCAAACAAATGAACTGATGATAGAAAATTATCAGCCAAGATGAAAATATACTTCTTTTGATATCTGATCAAGTGACAGATTTACACTTGGTTAAAAAATAATTAGTGAAGCAGTGAAAGGATGGAAAAAGAAACAAAGAACAAGAAAGAAAGAAAGCAAAAAAAAATAAGGAAATGAAATATCAAAAAAGAAAAAAGTTAATGATTTGAAATGTTTTTGATATACTATCTCTTGTAAGATAGTGTAGTGTACCGAAGTCCTTCTAGGTGAGACTCGGAATTTCTGAAACCTTCAGACAAAAATTTTGTACATAACTGCACACAATTTTAGCTTTAACAAGAGTGTCTTTTTAGGAAATATAAACTCAGATGTAAACCATTTCTTAAGCTGTTTAGCTTCCCATTTGCAAATGCCATATATAGTTTGAACTAATATTCTTTTATCTTAATTTACTACCTTTCATCCTCATGCAAACTGATAGGTTTCATAATTGAAGGAATATTCTATGTCATTTTATTGACATAAGCACGGTCATAAAAGAGCTCATTGTTGTTGCTTTAACAAAAAGAAAAAAAAAGGAAAATTTGGTATATGATGAGAACTTTTAAAAGGGAGTATGATAGGCAGGTTCCATTCCTTGGAGACGAAATCAGAATTGTTAGAATGTGAACATTCTGAGGAACCTTGACCCTCTTTATCTCTTTTTCACCTCTAATCCCAAACTTGCGATTTCACTTTTAAATATCCTGAGGCTAATTATTTCCTGATTGATCTTCTTAAATGAGCTTTTCGCTGCCTCATCTAATGGATGTGCGCCCCTCCCTAAATCTTTTGTCAAACTTGCTTGTTTAAAGATACATCCCTCAGAGGTGACTTTAGCTTTCTGTTAAATAGGTCAGCCTGAAACAGAATTGAAACCAAGTACCCAAAACTTTGCAGAATTCAAAGCCAATATTACATCTATGTTACGGTGATGCATGTTTCTGAGAATGCGAATGAATATGGATATAGACTTCTATAAAGCAATGCCAGATTACCTTGGGAGTTTTTCTTGACAACAAGTAGGCTGCTGAGGAAAATCTATTGTGAAAGTGAGTGCATTTGCATTGGATTCTCTATACTAGTCACTAAATTAATGCAATGACCTTCAATAACATAATGTGCATTTGCCTTTCCTGAACTTCAACTATTGAAATTCTATCATTCATACTTCAAGATAAAGTTCATAGAAAGAGTTTATAAAATTCCATTATAAAATTTCAGTTTATATTGAATACTACTAAATATCCATATATTTAATCCTATACCCTTTTATATGTGGAAATTTCATTTTTAAAATATTTTTATGTATTTATTTGAGAAGTAGAATTACAGACAGTGAAAGGGAGAGACAGAGAGAAAGGTCTTCCTTCCATTAGTTCACTCTCCAAATGGCTGCAATGGCCAGAGCTGACAGGAGCCAGGAGCTTCCTCCTGGTCTCCTATGTGGGTGGAGGGGCCCAGGCACTTGGGCCAACTTCTACTGCTTTCCCAGGCCATAGCAGAGAGCTGGATTGGAAGAGGAGCAGCCAGAGAATCGGCACCCATAAGGGAGCTGGTGCTGCAGGCGGAGGATTAACCTACTGCGCTATGGCGCCGGCCCTGGAAACTTCATTTTTAAATGTTGTTTGAACACATATATAACATCAGATCAGAACCATGCGGTTTTTGAGACAAACATTACATGATACACAACAAGGATTTTTTTTCTCTTAAATGCTTAACAATGTAAAGTATTTGCTCATAATCCCACCCATAATTTCAATTTCTGTTTTTATTTTAAGGTTTTTTTTTTTTCTTATTTGAAAGAGAGAGAGGGTTAGAGAGAGATTTTCCATCCACTGGTTCATTCATCAAAGGGCTGCAACAGCCAAAACTAGGCTGATCTGAAGCCAGAGTCCTGCAGCTTCTTGCGGGTCTCCCATGTGGATACATGGGAGGAAAGCACTTGGGCCATCCTCTACTGCATTCCCAGCTACATTAGCAGGCAGCTGGCTCAGAACTGGAGCAATGGGGAATCAAACTGGTACCCACATGGGATTCTAGCACTGAACCCGCTATGCCACAATGTGGCCCCTCCATTTCTTTTTTTTTTTTTAATTTATTTTATTTATTTAAAAGAGTTATAGAGAGTGGTAGAGAAAGAGAGAGAGAGAAAGGTCTTCCATCCTGTGGTTCATTCCCCAAACAGCCACAACAGGCAGTGCTGAGCTGATCCAGGAGCTGAGAGATTCACCAGGGTCTCCCATGCGGGTGTAGGGGCCCATGGACATGACTCATCCTTTGCTGCTTTCCCAGGGGCATTAGCAGAGAGCTGGATTAGAAGTGGAGCAGTCACAACTCCAACCAGCGTTCATATGGGATGCAAGCACTGCAGGCTGGGACTTTAACCTATTGCACCACAGCACCAGCTTCATCAATTTCTATTTTTTAAGTGAATTCCAAAGGGAAGGGGAAATATATGACTAGACAACTTGGCTCACCCATGGTCTTACTTTCTAACACCTCATGTTGTCTTGCCGGGAAGATAAGCCACAAACTGTTTTGCTTGCTTTTGCTCATTTTATTGATCAGGGAACAGTTGTAGGGATGACAGGAATCAGACATATACACTTTTTTGAGCTATAAGGTCATGGTAACAACCATCACTTTCTTGGTCTGACAGTGACAGTATGCTTGGAGAGCAGCTGGGAAATTCCTTCCTATCCTTTAGCAAAGAGTTGAAAATATCCTGACATATATGTTACGATGCCTTTGAAGACACCTTTCTTCCACTATTTGAGCTGGTGGTTTATTGGAATGGAAACAGCTTCACAGCTTTCTAGTGGGGCGCTATGCTTCAGTTCAGTGGCTAAGGAGACTCTGGTAACCAGTGGATCAAATGCTTGGACAGAGCACTTGCTCCATGAGTATTCCTATGACTGAAGCAACACGACGTAAGTAGCAAATAAAAAAAAACACCATGACAAATTCAGTAAATGAACACTGAATGTATATAAAATGTATATAATGTATATAAATGTTTATAAAACAAGATACATGTATGATAGGCGAATCCTGGGCACAATGGGTTAAACCACAGTTTGGACAGTCAGTTTAAGTCTCAGCAGCTCTGCTGCTTATCCAGCTCCTGTTTATTGCAGTTTTATCCTGTTTAATCCTGGGAAAAGTAGCAGAAGGTGATCCAACTTCCTGGGACCATGCCAACCACAGGATAGACCCCACAGCAAGTTCCTGGTTCCTGGATTAAGTCTGGCCCATCCTGGCTGTTGCAGCTGTTTCAGGACTGAATCAGTGGATGGAAGATCTTTCTCTGTCTCTCCCCCTATATGTCACACTGCCTTTCAAATGCACAAATGGATTTTTTAAAGATACATATATAGTATGAAAACATTATTAATGTTAAAGCTATATCAACTTGAGGAAATTAAAAAGTAGGTGTCCACAACTATTAGGGTTTGAAGGACTAATGGAAAGACTAGTAGGACAGGAAGGACAGGAAGCAGGACTAGTAGAAATGATATGTAATATGGGAATTATTCTAAGGACTGAAACTTATTCAATTGTGTGAGCTGCTGAAGAAGGTTATGAAGGATTGATATCTCTGTATCTATTGGTCATCTGAAACCACTAAGGGTCAGCAGGACTGTTAGTTAATAAAACAAGGTATATCTGGGTAATTGATCCAAATGAGAACCCCCAAGACAATCTGAAACAAAAGAGATACTGAAACCCTTGTCTGTTTTTCCTTTGCTACAGATGTACAAAAATACACAACCAAAAACTTGGAGTTCCCAAAAAAGAAGTGGAACTGGCTATGGACTATCTGTTGTTCCATACCAATAAGATGAGCCTGTACAAGTTTGACAAATTGTTTGAGACAAGGTGACACCAGGCATTTTTCTAATTCACTCCATTATGTATCAGTTGCTGTCTTAATTTCAGCTTTAAAATTTCCTGCAAATTTTTTTTTGTGACTTCCCTTCACATGAAATCCACAAAGGGAAAGTAATTTGTATAGTTAGTTTTACATTTGCACTTTAGGTAAGATATAGTAAAAAGTCACTACAGATTCCAACATCAACAGAATACATGTTTTCAGACATGGATAATTAAAGATTTGATAAGGAAAATCTCTAAAAGTATTAGTGTTCTGAATCTCATTGTCCTAACTTTTAAGGGAAAAATATGAGTGGCACTGTTTCCTAAATCCAAGATTGGAAAAAGGGGCTTCAGATGGACCACCCATTGCACATGATATGTAATTGTGTATGTACATATGAGAATGGGTGAACGCAAGAGACAGGGATATGATTTATGTGTGACAAAGAGGAAGTGATGTGCATCAACAGAATGGAGCCAAGTATCGAGGGACTAACAGCCTTGCCTTATGACAGTGGTCAAATATGAATCCTAGAGGCATGATGACATTCACAGTAGAAATGAAAATAAATTCTGTCTGAGATGGCATCTTAACTCAGGGTCCCGACAAATATTAGAGGGAATTCTTGTTCAGTGATTCACTATGGAAAGTGTTTTCAAGGAAAAAGGAATTGTATTCACGTTCTCTGCTCTGTTAACACATTACCACAAAGCTGGCAGATTTAAACAATGCCCATCTATTTTCTCAGTTTCTGTAAGTCAGAAATCTGTGCCCCACTTAGTTGTGTGCTGTGTTTAGAGTCTCACAACACTGAAAGCACACCTGAAGGATGTTGGAGCAGCCTCTCAAAGCGTTGTCTCTCAAGAGGCCCTTCAGCACTATGTGAACAACTTCTGGTTACCTGAGAGGAACAGGTGACTCCACGTTTCGTTTTCTCTGCTGTCTCAGCTTGTTTGTAATTCCATCACTTAGGTTTAGGAGATATTATGTAGATTTTACCACTCACTATCCACATGTTTTTCAACCCATGACTTTGTTTTTCTTCTGTTTTTTCAAAAGGTACATATCTCTTCATTCATTTTTATTTCTGAGAATTTACTCTTCATAAAACAATTTGTATTAAAAAGCACTTTCAAGAAAAAACGCTGTTTATCTAATAATTTTATTTCAATAATAAGATATGGTGAATATGAAACAACTTTATACTTTTAAACATTCTTGGGGAAAGTGTTGTGGCATAGCAAGTAAAGCTGCCACCTGTGACATTGGTATCGATATGAATACCATATCCTGTCCTAGCTGCCCCACTTCTGATCCATCTCCCTCCTACCATGCCTGGGAAAAGCAGCAGAGAATGGCTCAAGTGCTTGGACCCCTGCTCCACATATAGGAGACCCAGATGAAGCTCCTGGTTCCTGGCTTTGGCCTGGCTCAGCCTTGGCCATTGCAACCACTCAGTGAATGAAACAGCAAATGCAAGATATCTCTGTGTGTCTCTTCCTGTCTCTTTCTGTAACTCTGACTTTCAAATAAATAAGTAATTTTAAAAAGAAAAAAAGAAATCTTTTATGTTTTATGCCTCTGCTTTAAAAGGATTTACAACAATCCTTATACTGTTTCAAAATTTCTTATTTGAAAATAGTCATACTTTTTTTTTAACTTTTATTTAATGCATATAAATTTCCAAAGTACGACTTATGGATTACAATGGCTTCCCCCCCATACCGTCCCTCCCACCCACAACCCTCCCCTTTCCCACTCCCTCTCCCATTCCATTCACTTTATTTTTTTATTTACTTTATTTTTATTTACTTTATTTTTCAATTAGTTTCGTGAATTTCTAACAAAACCAAAAATTCCTCTCATAAAGTCTGTTGCATAAGTAACCAAGGTGTAGTTACTTACCTGAGAGGAGTGTAGCTAAATCATAAGCAAAGAGGCTCACTTATCTAAAATTTGTGAAGGATGGCCTTGTAATCCTGGACATGAATTGACAATAATGTCACAATGCATTACTCAAGAACATGTTTTACAAGCAGTTTGAATAAGATATTTATTCCTTCAAGAAATACAGCTTATATTTTGGAGTTAACCAACTTTAAAACAGGAAATTATTCATGGAGATAAAGTTGTTTTTCTGTATTTAACATGATGAATATGATTAATATCCTTGACTGTACTTTTGTCATGTAGTGAAATTAAACATGTATCTAGCAGTTAATTCATAATGTCATATACACAACATTTACATCACTAGTTTATGCCCAAAAGAGCAAGAAAACACAGGCAAACTCTTCTGAAGAATATTAATAACAAAAGAGCAAAGAAACCAACAAAGTAAATACTTAATTTAATTGACATTTATCTGTCAATTCCAACTTCTTTATTATCACATACTTCATATTATAAAATCCCTCACAAACATATGTGTGCTTCATTTTCCTGTAGCAAATTATCGGCACATACTCATCCGGACTTGCCCAAAACAGTAGAGTTAGAAACGTGCCAGGGGATTCCAATTAAATCCCATCAAGGTGGCATGTACCAATGCCATCTCACTAGTCAAAGTGATCAGTTTCAGTTCATAATTGATCATAATGATAGGATTAAGGGTCAAAGGGATCACATAAACAAGGCTAATGTCTGCTAATACTAGCTGATAGAATTACAAAGGAGAGAACGATCCAACATGGGAAGCGGGATACACAGCAGACTCATAGAATGGCAGATGTCCTAAATAGCACTCTGGCCTCAGAATCAGCCTTTAAGGCATTCAGATCTTGTTAAAAAGCCCAAGAGAGTTTCTCAGGCATGGAAAGCCAAGACACTGTGGCAGAAAAAAAAAAGACCTAAATGAAAGATCTCTGCGAGTGAGATCCCAGTAGAAAGAACAGGCCATCAAACAAGGAGGTGCCTTTCTCTGAAGGGAGGAGAGAACTTCCAATTTGACTATGGCCTTGTCTAAATATGATCAGAATCGGTGAACTCAAGAAGCTTCCATGGCCTTGGATGCTCATGACAGGAGCCTCAGGTGAATACTGATGACATGAACAAGAGTGTCAATTTGTTAAATCAACAACAGGAGTCACTGTGTACTTACTCCCCATGTAGGATCTCTGTCCTTAATGTGTTATACTATGTGAATTAATAGTATAACTAGTACTCAAACAGTACTTTACACTTTGTGCTTCTGTGTGGGTGCCAACTTTTGAAATCTTTACTTAGTATATACTAAATTGATCTTCTGTATATAAAGATAATTGAAAATGAATCTTGATGTGAATGATATGGGAGAGGGAGTGGGAGGTGGGAGGGTTGCAGGTGGGAGGGAGGTTATGAGGGGGGAGAAAGCCACTGTAATCCAAAAGCTGTACTTTGCAAATGTATATTCATTAAATAAAAGTTAAAATAAATAAATATTCAATAAAAAGTGAATTTGTATAAAACATGAATGGTAATATTGTGTTTACATATAAGCAAAGAAGAAGCACAATGACCTTATAAATAGATATATTTTTGATTTGACATTGAGGTAAATATTTAGACTCAAATTTTAATTTTGGTAGAATATTGAAAAATATTTTGATTGTTTTTCCTTTTTTCTATAAAATTACCTGTACTACTTTTGTTATAACTCTCAAAATTATTTTCTATATTTTCTAACACTAATGAACATATTTGTAAGTATAGTTAATAAAAACTTCTCTGATATACCATTTGCTAGAAAGTCCAGAAAAGGAGGCTAAATAATCCATAACTACAAATGTCAAGAAGTGATGTATAGCAGATAAGTTTACAAAATACCTTAAATATCTTTATAATATCCTATAGGACTTAGAAGATAATAAACTCTTCCACATGGGGGTTTGAATGAAATGCCTTCATTTAATGATTTACTTTATTTTATTTGAAAGGCAGAGTTACTTAGAGAGAAGGAGAGACAGAGAGATTTTTCACATATTTGTTCACTGCCCACTGCCCAAATGGCCGGAACTGGGCTGCTCTGAAGCCAGGAACCAGGAGTTTTTTCCAGGTCTCCCACATGTGTGGCCGGGGGCCAAGCAATCTTGTTATGTTTTGCTGCTTTCCCAGGTGCATTAGCAAGGAACTGGATCAGAAGTGGCGCAGCCAGGATTCGAACTGCTTCCTATATGGGATGCTGGTGCCTCAGGAGGATGCTTAACCTAATAAGCCACAGCATTGGTCTCTAAAGACACATTTTGAATGAGACATAAAATGATAGTTAAAATTTCACCCAGTGGACTTGGAAATTCTAGTAGAACAGATAGAATACATAAAGCCATAGATGCCTTAAATAGGTTTGGATTTTTTTTTAACTTTTATTTAATGAATATAAATTTCCAAAGTACAGCTTATGGATTACAATGGCTTCCCCGCCCCCCATAACTTCCCTCCCACCCGCAACCCTCCCATTATCCACTCACTCCCCCCTTCCATTCACATCAAAATTCATTTTCAATTCTCTTTATATATAGAAGATCAGTTTGCATATATTAGGTAAAGATTTCAACAGTTTGCACCCACATAGAAACACAAAGTGAAAAATACTGTTTGAGTACTAGTTATAGCATTAAATCACAATGTACAGCACATTAAGGACAGAGATCCTACATGAGGAGTAAGTGCACAGTGACTCCTGTTTGTCAAGATGACTGAAAAGTCCTTCTCTTTTGACCATTAGTGCCAATTTTAGGGAGTATAGAAATGTATATAAGTAGCAATCAAAGTTTTGGTTGAGATTGTGGAGGTTTGAATTCATTATAAATATACATACATGTATATATTTGAATCATATTTACATATTTTGCTTATATATGCCTGTATACATCTCAAAATATAAAATGGATTTAAAGAGAAGCAACAAATAGAAAAACTGGAGACCAATTTGCAAACCACAGCAATTTTTTTGTATTAATCTCCTGTAGGGTGGGTGGAGGGGAAACTCTCACTAGGAGATGAAGATGTCTTCTTGTGAAAACACAAGGGAAGATAGAAAAAAATGATGATGATGAAAAGGTAATCTGTAATTAGAGGGCCCCTGTAAAGGTTTCTGAAAAAAAAATGTTAATTCCAACCTATCACTTGTCACACTTAACATGATTTTATTTATTTTTTTTTAAGTAGATTTTTTTAGCCAGTGCCGTGGCTCACTTGGCTAATCCTCCGTCTGCAGTGTCAGCAACCAGGGTTCTAGTACCGGTTGGGGTGCTGGATTCTATCCCGATTGCTCCTCTTCCAGTCCAGCTCTCTGCTGTGACCCGGGAGTGCAGTGGAGGATGGCCCAAGTGCTTGGGCCCTGCACCCGCATGGGAGACCAGGAGGAAGCATCTGGCTCCTGGCTTCAGATCGGCACAGCATGTTGGCCGTGGCGGACATTTGGGGGTGAACCAACAGAAGGAAGACCTTTCTCTCTGTCTCTCTATCTCTCTCTCACTGTCTAACTCTGCCTATCAAAAAAAAAAAGTAAATTGTTTCTTATAATTTCATGATGTTCAAAACAGATATTAGCATAGTAACTCCCTCTACTTTTTCTGTTTAAGCTTCCATGAGTTGCACCAAGTAATAATAAATGAGTGGAAAGGCAGGAGTTCTGCATCCTCCCTACCAACCTCCCAATCAACCAGAAAAAGTCTGACTTTATATACAATGATGATCTCTAATTTTCCCTTTGAACAAGAGAATGTGTGACTGCAAAATAAGTAAAAATAAAACAAACCTTGAAAGTTACTACTAATAGAGTTTCTTTCATTTATAATCTGAGACCTCAAAAAAAAAAAAAAAACAGGAAACAAAAACTTAAAATATCAGGTAAAAATTACCTAACCTTAGGTGACAATTATCTAACCACATTAGGCAAGTATCATCCAGATGGAAGAGAAATGTTCAGAAAAACACAATGTTTTAACCAACAGAGCAGAAGAATGACTGTTATTGTTGAAATCTCCAGGAAGAATTATGTCAGGCCAGTGCTTCATTCTGTCCCAGATGTTGCTGGAGTGAGCCTTCTGTACAATAACAATGCAAGGCTCATGATGTCTCACAGCCTCCCTGCCCTCTAGGTGATTGTAGAGTGGCCAGCAGAGGATGCTGTTTCTGTGTGACTCAGTCTTGCCTGTCCCCAAAGGACCTCTTAGATTATCCTCACAGCAAGTCACCGAAGCAAGTTGTTTTGTGTGAACTTCACTTCAAATAAACCACTTACTTGTAATTATTCTAGGGTGCATGGCTTTATGTTACAGTGCAGAGTTGAATCAAAGTAGTTTTGCAAGTGATTTCTATACTTATTCCTACTGGGGTCTATTTAAACATCAGCACATCTACAAAGCATAAGTCATAGTTAAAAAGAAAATAGAGACAGACCAGGGCCTGTGCATGAAAGTGCTAAGCAAACTGCTATAGACATATTTTTAAACTGCAGTTGTAAAGTTTTCTTATTAACTACCCATTGATATTTACACTATTCAAAACATATAAGGAATGATCCCTTCTTTATATGAAAATACTTCAAAATGTTTGTGGAAAATATGTTACCTTTTAATTTCATTTTTCATAAAAATTTTTAGCTACCCTTGTATGATTTCACCAAATGAATGTTTATTTAGTATTGAAATTATCTGTATAAATGATTATTTGTTTATTTGGCCTTAAAATTGTACAAATTATGATTTGCCTGTACAAATGATTACTTGTGATTATTTTTGTCTTTTCACAACCTACTCATGACAATTGCTGAGTATTTTATCTTTTTGGTATCACTGATTTGGAGCACATGTTTCTATCTAGAATGATGCTAATGGAGCAAACTACATCATCAACAAAACTAAAGAGAAAATATGTGGAAGATCTTAAGGGATAGAGAACAACAATGTATTTTTTTTAACAGTGACTAAATCAGTTATTTAAGATTGTATTGACTATGAAACATCAAAATGAATGGGCTTTTGAACAAAGTAGTGTTTGGATTTTCAGTAGTAAGTACATGTAAACATCAGGGATCGGTGTCCTGGGGATTGGTGCTTTTATTTTGAAAACATACTTCACTTTGAAGCAACACATACATAAACACCCTTTTATAAACATCTTCTGTTTAAATTTAATATATCGGTTCTTTTAATTCTCCCATTCCTAATTCATGTATTATCTAACACTTTTTTAATATACCATTTTAAACTCAAAAACGTCTCTCCTGTTGAAGCCTACACAATGCTATGTTCTCTTATGAACATCTGTACTACCATCTACTGGAAAAGTAAGTATATATCAGCAATCAAATTCTTATCATTCAAAAAGTATGTAATTTAGAAAATGCCAAACAGTATCATTTTTCATAAACATAATCTACCAGATTATAATACTACTACTACTACTCAATGATTGCACAAACATATCATAATCAAAATACAAATATTATTATATAATGTTTATCAATTACATATGAACACCAGTAAATACAAATTGCGTTGTAGGAATATTTTATCACTATTTTTTCCATCTTTACCTCATTATTATATTATTGGTTTTTACTTATGTATTGAACATAGAAATCAAATTAATCTAGGACATAGTGAATTAATATTTGAGTTGAAAATATTCCTATACTTTTCTTTCCTTAATGATAAATTTGTATTTTTCAAATAAATAATATTCAAGTGGTCAATAAATGTCACTAAAGCATCTTGATGAAATTTAAAAAAAAAACCGAATTATTTTAGCAAATCAGGATAATCAGATAAACGGCTTGTTTTTACAGACTTCTGAACTTCCTGGATTTATGTTTGTACACCATGGAAAGAAGCTGTCCTAATTAATAAAATGAGAACTAATGTAGAAACATGGTGCCCATTCAAATGTTTTGTAAGAAATCAGGATTCATTTTCTTACACCCATTAAAGGAGTTAATAAAAGGTATAAGCTATTAAATTTGAATAATTTAATTAATATGTGTGATACCAAAATCATAAGTATCAGAATTTTTAAGTTTATAAGATATAATTGATATAATGTTCCCAGTAGCTCTTCTTATAATGAAAGATAGTAATAACAAAAAATTCTAAATCATAACAGACAAAAATATCTCACAAATACCTTTCCATGTATTTTGTTTATGGTATAGTTTTGTTAGCCAACACATGCTGATAGTTGTCATGAAGTACACAAAAGTATTTAAGTGAGTTTTGAATTGCTTGATGTATTTGAATACAAGGAAATAAATGTTAATTATTGTTCTAAGCTCACACAATCAATGATATTTTGCATGTAATTCATGCTGCTTTGGATTTCAATAGGAGATTGTTTCAATAAAGCAGTTATATTGGTCCACTTCTTATTACTCTTCCTATAATTCCTAAGAGGAGCATCTTGGGAAAGAAAAGATTTATGGTGGGTGTGGAAGAATGATCACATGGTGTACCAGCAAGCAGAGAGACAAAAACAAGCACTAAAACTAAAAAACTAATACTTTCACAAGAACCGCTCTTTGAGGCCACACCCCCAATGACCTGAACACCTCCCACTAGGATCACCTCTCAGACATTATAGGTGTTACCTTTAATTCACCAACTAATAAGCATCAAGAAATCAGGGGCTAACATTGTGCCCCAGGGTGTTTAAGCTACTTCTCCTGATGCAGGCATTCCATATGGGAGTGCCACTTAAAGTCCAGCTGATCCATTTCAGATCCAGCTTTCTGCTAATGCTCCTGGGAAAGCAGCAAAATATGGTCCAAATACTTGGGCCCCTTCCACCAGTGTAGGTGATCTGGATGTTGTTCCTGGCTCCTGGCTTCAGCCTTGTCCAGTTTCAAGTGTTGTGCCTATTTAGGATGTGAGACAACTTATTAAAGATCTCCATCTCTCTATCTCCCTCTTCCTCCCATCCCCATCAGTCTTTAAAAACACAATAAGACATTATTGCTTAAGCATCTGCATGAGACAAGTCCTATTCAGTCTACATCATTCCATCCTTGGCTACTCAAAACCCATGCCCTTCTCACATACAACACACAATCAGTTCCATCCACTAAAGTCCCAAAGTTTTAGCCCAGTTCCACAATAGCTTCCAAGTGTGCAGTCCATATTCTTATTTGAAACTCAAGGTAAGTTCTCTTATCTGTGAACCTGTATAATCAAAAACAAGTTACATACTTCCAAGATACAATGATGAGACAGGCAAAAAGTATATATCTCCATTTCAAACAAGGGGATCAAAGAAATAGAAAGGCTTAATTGGGTCAAAGCAATGAGGCAAGAGATAGTTAGGTCCAGAGAGAACAGCAAGATAAAGGAAAAGTCAGAAAAAGTTGAATAATTGAATAAAAATAAACACTGCCTGTTTTACTTGCTTAAACTGAAATTGCTTTGCCATTTTAGAAAGTAGCTAGCTCAAAGAGAGTCTGCCTGCTTGCATGAGATAGCAGCCAGCCCAGGTGAGAAACTCAAAACCTAAATGGCCAAACCTAGTGAGGGGGAAACTGAGCTAATCTTCTAAAACACATGTTGACATGTTCATTGATGGGAGAGTCTAATAATAGATAACTAATGGCCAAATAGGGGACACTGATGGGGGTCTCACTAGCAAGGATTGTGGAGTGGCTTTACAGCACCTCTTCACCCAGAACCTCTGTCTGGGGTCCCCAAGATTTTCTCTGCACCCAGGACCCCCAGCCAGAGTTGCTAGTGATATCTCTCTGCCCAGGACACCTGCACAGCTCTGACCAGTACCTCTGGCAAAAGTCTTCCCAGCAACAATTCTCCCTCCTCTCACTAAAACTCTGCCAATAAATTCACCATCTCAAACACGATTAAGGCCCTGGGAAGAGACCCTGAGCTGAATTCTTTCCAGAGGACAACTCCCACTCACCTTGTGACATGTTCTTTGCTTTCTATAGTAAATCTTTGCTGCCTTAACTTACTGTCTGTGAGCCTCCTTCAATTTATTATCTGAGGTTCAAAGAAACTGTCTGTCAGGAGCTGTTATGCCATTGGGCACAAACAGTTCACTTCAAACCCAGTGAAATTGAGCACAAATAGATAACCCTAAATTTGGTGAAATTGTTATTGCCCGGTATTCAGATGCCCCAGAATTAACTTTTACAAGCACCTCACCTGAAACATTGCAAACCACCAGAAAAACACATGGGAAATAATGGCTTTAATCAACAGTTTCCAATGGGATGTTCTGCATGTATCCTACAACCCCTGCTCTCCAAATATGACCCTCTCCTGACAAGTAGCTTTAAAAGGACCCTCTGTTCACAGTCCAGTGGGCTAAAATCTTATTTTCAGAGAACACTATATTGTCCTTAATAAAAGTCTTTTGTCTTAACCAGTCATCTCTGTACCTTTTTCATACCAGAGAATCCTAGACCCAATATTTGGTCCTAATACCCAGGAAGGCGATATCGTGGTGAATTGTCCATGGGGAATGTCTACCTGTCCCTTGATCCTTCAACACACTACACCTGTAACATTTTCCGGGAAGAGGTGAGTCCTTTTAAGTCTTTCCCAGAGTGATTTGTATCATTCTTGTCTCATCTCAAAAATCCTAGAACTAGATCAAGATCACTCTGCTGGCCTGGAGAACCATCCCCTTCTCCCTCAAGTTCTCTCTCTCCTTGGGGATGCCATGCACTAGAGATGATCTAATCATTTTGCATGGCGACAGAGAGGCCTGGGGACACCTGACGCTCTCCTAGCCCTGCACGCTTGTTCAGCTCTCTGAGACTCACCTCCACTCCCTTTTCCTCATGGGAGATGCATCCTCATGACCTTATACGCACTCAACCCGTAGCTTTCTCTTCCATAACTTAAGGTTCTATATCCAGGGGGAGAAATTAAGCCAAAGAGTCTAATGTTTTTCTGCATTTCAGTTTGGCCACAATGCAGACTGTATAATAATAGCCAATGGCTTGAAAATTGAATCTTTGAGCCCCACATTCTTCAAGACACAGACAACTTCATCAATTGCAGTGGAAAACGGTCTGAGGTTCCCTACATAGAGGCATTTTTCTATATCCTTAAACATTTTTTGTGTCAATTTTGTACCACCTACCAGGTTAGCCTCCTTAAAGGAAAGATCAAGTCTCTAACCCCTGAGCCTCTAAATTCTGGGCCTGACTTTTACCCTGCCAATCACGCCCCTCCACCTATTTCTCCTACTTATGCCCCCTTGATACTCTCTGTGGAAGCTTCCTCATCTTTTGAGCTTTTTCTCATTGTCGCATTCACAAGAACTACCCACCGAGAAATCTTCCCCCTTCCAAACTTCCTTCTCCGTTCCCTACTTCTTCCCCCTCACCCTCCATCTCTCCCCTATCTCCTCTTCACATTCTCAGCGAGCACCCCCAGATGCTCACTCATCGCCACCTGTTCCTACATTTCCCTTTTTGATGTCTTTATCCAGAAGGTGTCATAAATGAGCATGCCCTTTCTTTCTGATCTGGCTCAAATTGAAGGGTTCCTGGATTCTTATCAATACAGATTCCACTGAATTCACCAAGGAATTCCTATACCTTTCTCACTCCAATGATGTTTGTGTCATTAGTTTCTCTTTTGCTACTTCTGG
The DNA here is from genome assembly GCF_051225735.1 of Oryctolagus cuniculus. Lineage (NCBI taxonomy): Eukaryota > Metazoa > Chordata > Mammalia > Lagomorpha > Leporidae > Oryctolagus > Oryctolagus cuniculus. The sequence continues at coordinate 59,415,481 of NC_142874.1, read as the reverse complement.
AAAAAAAGACCCATATCCATGATGGCCTTCACCAATTTTTTCTTTTTTTTTTTTTCTTTTTTTTTTTTTTTTTTTTTGGACAGGCAGAGTTAGAGAGAGAGAAAGACAGAGAGAAACGTCTTCCTTTTTCCATTGCTTCACCCCCCAAATGGCTGCTATGGCCGGTGCTGCGCAGATCTGAAGCCAGGAGCCAGGTGCTTCTTCCTGGTTTCCCATGCAGGTGCATGGGCCCAAGCACTTGGGCCATCCTCCACTGCCTTCCCGGGCCACAGCAGAGAGCTGGACTGGAAGAGGAGCAACCGGGACTAGAACCCAGTGCCCCTATGGGATGCCAGTTGCAGGTGGAGGATTAACCTAGTGAGCCACAGCGCCGGCTTCCCCTCCCCGCCCCCCCCTCAGGCATCCCCTGCTTCAGCTCAAACTTGAAAGTCTCATTCCAGCGGGGGTAGCATGACTTTTTCACCATCGAGGTCTCCTATGTCCGGCCGTTGTAGCGCACGTGGACAGAGGGGTCAGATGCACCGTTCCTATCCTTGGGGGTGAGGCCCCTGGCCTCCAGTACAGAGCACCGCAGCCAGTGGGCCCAGGGTCCCGGCATCACCTCCAGCCGCAGGTCCAACCCATGTTTCAATTCTTGCCTGGAGGAGTCTCAGTTTGGGAGTCCTACAAAGCACTGCCCTAATGCAATCTCCTTGCAGTGACTTTTCTGTTAGGACCGGTCTCTGAGTACACTATTTTTCACAAGATCCTTTGAAATCTAGATGAAAGCCTCTGTATCTCTATGTTCCAGCTAGCTTGTCCACATGGCTGGTCTCTGACTGCACACTGACGTCTACTGCCTTCCCCGACTGGCCTACCATGTTGCTTGTACCTTTTTCTAGCAGATGCCTCAGGTTACTGGCACCTTTGTTATTTTGAGGTTTCTAATGCAGCTCCACTGTCAAAGCTTCAGTACGCATAGCTCCATAACAGGAGATCCAGTCCTACAGCATCACTGCCTGGCTTCCCAAGCTTTCCTTTGAAATATTGGTGCAAGCTGCCCTGACCCTATAATTCTTTCATGCTGTATGATGGCAAAACCATCAGCACATAGACAATGTCAAGAAGGTTTGTCACCAATAGGCAATGTCCCTGGATTCAACAAGCAAGAACACAGAGCTCGTCCAAGGCGAGCAGAACTTCCTGGAGCTCTCTCTTGAAAGGATGCTATCTTAGAAGATCTTTGAAACTAATCAGAGGCAGTGATGAGGTTACACCTAGAAGATTTCTAAAATGCCCGTAGTGTGTTTCTCACATTGCCTTGATCATGAACACATCACTGCCACCCATAACTTGAGCTAATTTCTTTATCCAGCAGTTTCTCAAACTCACTACTCTTTCTTCAACAATAATTTCCTTGATTCTGTCTCTGGCCAGGCTGTAAATTTTCCAAATCATTCTGCTCTCCTCCTGAATCTCATTGTAAACATTCCCAAGTGCAGCTTTTAGAACCCATGCTGCAAAATAAACACTTTGCTTCTTTGAAATGTCTTCCACCAAACAATGCAGTACACCAGTTTTTAGTTTTTGAGTGAATCTCAGTACAGGGACACAATACAGCCATGTTACTTGCCACAATGTGCCATGGGTAGTCTTTAATAGAATTCCCAATAGGGTTCTTATTTCCATATAAACTTAATCAGCACCTTTCTTCATTTCTATTAGCATTTTCTTCTTCTGAGCCCTTCTCAGAATTTACTGAAACATAGACCTTACGACATGTTACTCTTTCTCTAGCTTGCACCTCCAAAGTCTTCTAATTGTTTCCTGTGAATCAATTCCAAAGTTCTAGTTAATAGTAATAATCCTGCTTCTTAGGACCCATTTTTGTATTAGTTGTATTTTTATTACTTTAACTAAATGCCAAAGAGGAGCTTCTTGTGAAAGAAAATGATTATATTAGCTGACAATTTGCAGGTTGCAGTTCAGGATTGGGTGCCTAAATTCTGGTGCCTGTGGAGCCTGGTCATGGTAGATACTGAGTAAAAATATCACATGGTGAGCCAGGTAACAAAGAGAGAGAAACTAGTAGAATTTGAAATAAATCAACACTCCTATGAGAAGCACACTCCAAGGGCGTGGGCACAATAAACAAAACACCACACTTACAGCTCAGACCATAATTAGAGCAAGTCTACACCCATGATGAATTAATCACTTCCATTACAATATTAGAGTTTAAAAAACTGCATGAGTTCTGGGGAGACTAATCTTACTTTACCAATAACAGTAGTAAAGGATAGAAGACATAAAGAAATTAACAAAATGATCTTATAAATAAATATTAACCTCAATAAATAAAATTTATTCTAATTCAATGGTGGGAAAACCAAGTCATAAATTTTATTATTGTTAGTATTGGTTGTCATTGTTTACTGTTAATTAAGTTTTAGAAAGATCAACATACATTTATTTCAGTTCAGAATTGAGTTATAAGACATTATTTATTCTGCTTTCATGGATATGGATATTTATTAGAACTGTAAAAGTGTTCAACAACAGCTACTTAAAGTCAGGCATTTTTAAGGAGCTCATTATTTCTACTCAAGTATACACTTCGTTGGAAATCAACATTTAATTATTATGGATAAACATCAGAGGAAAAAGATGTAGTATCAGATTATAGAATCTATATTCTTTATTGGAAGTTAAAATAAAGGCAATAGAAAAGAAAAATTATTTTACTATAAGGCTTAGCTACTGAAGTTGGCAAGCAATAACATAAATATGTTGATTTAGAATTATTTACTAGAACAATGATATGCAGATAGCTACAGTTCCTACAATTTTATGAGATACTCTGACTGGTGTTAAATACTTTAAACGTATTGTAATAAATTAAATAATCACATATTTTTTCACAAAGACTTCTTCTACATAGGAATAAATAAATCATATAAATATAAATTTTAAAAGGCAATTCACATGAGATTCCAAGAATCAATCAATTTTTTAATTCATGCAAAACATTAAAACAGTATGAAGGAACCGGAGCTGTGGTACAGTGGATTAAAGCCACAGCATGCAGTACTGGCATTCCATGTTTGCCTGTTCAAGTCCCATCTTCTACACTTATGATGCAAGTCTTTTCTAATGTACCTGGGAAAGCAGTAGAGGATGGCCCAAGTCTGTGGGCCTTGCATAAATATGGGAGACCCAGAAGAAGCTCTTGGATGCTACCTTTGGCCTGTCCCAGCCCTGATCATTGGGGCCATTTGGAGAGTGAAACAGCAGATGGAAGATCTCTCTCAGTGTGTCTCCTTCTCTCTCTGTAACTCTTCCTTTCAAATAAATAAGTAAATCTTAAAAAATAAAATTATGAAATAAATTAGTAAATGCATTACAGAAGATAACATATGTCAAAAATAAAAAGAAACTTTAAATGAATGATAATACATCGTTACAGAATCTTTAAAACAAATTAAGCAAACATGCATTACCTCCTAAATTGTATGCAATTATAATTAGTGATGAAATGTATTAAGTATACTTTTGTGCTTTGTCTATTGAATTTTGAAAGAATTTTTGTTTTAAGAAGTACTCTTTTACAGACCCACATGCCTTGTGTGAACACATTACCAAATCTTTACAAACATGCATTTTTTGATTCTTGTTTGTATGCTGAAACTTTTTCCCTATCACCAAACAATCTTTCCCCTCTTCCCTTGACTTCCAGTCATCCCTAATTTTAATTTACCTAAAAAAGAAATGTTAAAGGGTAGATATGACCAAAAATGAATATATGAATGAATATATCATGCATGCCATTTGAATGATTATTTAATCTCCTTAAATGAACTTTACTTTCCAAATTGATAAACATTTGGAACACATGTATTTCAAAACATTTTTACAGACAAATAAGAAATCAAATAAATAACCTAGTAGAATCCTTATTAATAATAGTTATTATTTGCATATTAATTTTATCCTTTTTTCTGTGAATAAATTATTCTTTTCTGTGGGAAAATTTTTGTAAAGGATTCAACAACTATTCTGTCTTATATTCTGTAGCCTACCATGAGATACAAAAAACATGGTGAATGGTGAATGCCCCTACATTTGAGTAGTCTTCCTTTCACAAAACTAGGAAAGAAACATCACAAACAGTATGATACTAGTTAAATGATTTGCATATACAACTTGTATATTAATGTTGTTTCAGTTATAATATCCCTTCACTTGAAAAAATTAAGTGCTATTGGTCCCAAGTAAACTAAATTTATCCTTGAATTAAAAATGCATTCCCATGTCAATAGCAAATTCAAATAGATCTAACAAATGCAAATAGGTCATCTATGTATTAATTGCTGTGTTTTTCTTTCTTTTCTGTGTTTTTCTTTCTTACTTTCTTTCAATTTCTTTTCTGTGTTTTTCTTACTTTCTTTCAATTTTGACATGCCAAGAAGCAGACCTCTACATAGTATAACTTAAACTTACCTCATGAATTGTTCTAATATAAAAAAAAAAAATTCAAGTATTCCAAATTCAAAGTTTGAGTGTGTTTACTGAGACCACATCTTAATGTGTGAATGTATGTTGGTTTTGTTTTTATATTTAAACATTTCATTTGGATTTCTCAACCATATAAATGGTCATTTTGTAAAATATACTCTTGGATAAAGAAATAAAGGCAAAATTGCAATAATCATCCTACAGTTCTGTGAGAAAATTAGTTTCTGAGGTTCATTAATGATAGGCAAACATCTTCAAAAACACTAAGGTTCAATTTCTGTTATCTCTTCTGGTACAGCATAGGACATTCAAATTCCTGAGAGAGATTGTTTGCTTCTTAGGTATACAATGTTCACTGAAGTATCACACGATAACGTTATTTTCACTGTAAGTTCAATGAACCAGTACAAATTATCCCTTGGTGTTATGCTATGCATAGTACCCAACTCATTATAGAAAATTGTTGTCTATTTAAATATTTCCCTCAAATAGGTTTTTTTTTTTTTTTTTTTGACAGGCAGAGTGGACAGTGAGAGAGAAAGAGAGACAGAGAGAAAGGTCTTCCTTTTTGTCGTTGGTTCACCCTCCAATGGCAGCCGTGGCTAGGGCGCTGCACTGCTTCGAAGCCAGGAGCCAGGTGCTTCTCCTGGTCTCCCATGTGGGTGCAGGACCCAAGGACCTGGGCCATCCTCCACTGCACTCCCGGACCATAGCAGAGAGCTGGCCTGGAAGAGGGGCAACTGGGACAGAATCTGGCACCCCGACCAGGACTAGAACCCAGTGTGCCAGCACCGCAGGCAGAGGATTAGTCTATTGAGCCGAGGCACTGAATTCAAATAGTTTTTATAAGAGTAAAGGTATAAAATAGTAAACAATGACCTTGCAATTTAAGATATATATTTTTTCTTATGAATCCTATTTTTATTACTAATCGAATTGCTTTTCTAAAACCTAGTGTCATAAAACTAATTTACTGCTTGTGCTGTGGCACTGAGGGTTAACACCCTGGCCTGAAGTGCTGGTATTCCATATGGGTGCTGGTTCAAGACCTGGCTGCTCCACTTCTGATCCAGCTCTCTGCTACAGTCTGGGAAAGCACAGGAAGATGGCCCAAGTCTTTGGGACCCTGAACCCATGTGGGAGACCCGGGGGAAGCTCCTGGCTTCTGGCTTAGAATCAACACAGCTCCAGCCCTTGCAGCCAATTGGGAATGAACCATCGGATGGAAGACTTTTCTCTCCTTCTCTCTCTGCCTCTCCTCTCTGTGAAACTCTGCCTTTCAAATAAATAAATAAATAATTTTTTTTAAAAAAACTAATTTACTAACTTTATTTTTCCAAGTATCTGTTGCTTTCTTTCTCTTTTGAAACTTGGTAGAAAAACAATTTTTCATGCTCAGAGTTTGTAATCCGTATAGCTGATTTTGTTTCCAATCATCTATTACACTTCTCATTAATTATAAAATAGAGGAGCAAAAAAAAAGTTAAAAAGAAAATTTCTCTTTATCCCCTTTTTTAGTTTTTAAGTTGAACATAAACATTATACATGTTTATGGGATATACTGTGACTTTTATTGTAACAATATTTTTATTTATGTATTTTCTTACTTATTTGAAAGATAAATGTACAGAGAATGAAAGATAGAAAGATGTTCTACCTGCTGCTTCTCTCCCCAAATGACTTCACTGGCCTGGCCCAACCAGGCTGATGTCAGGAGCCAGGAACTTTATCTGGGTCTCCCATGTGTGGGGCAGGAGCCCACACACCTGGGCCATCCTCTGTGGCTTTCCCAGGCTCATCAGCAGAAAGATGGATTTGAAGAGGGGCTCTGTCCAGGGCAGTGGCTTACCAGCTTCACTGTGCTGTCGACCCCTCATGTAATGTTTCCATTTGTGTAAATATTGTTCAATTAGTGTAAGTGTTTATCTCTTCAAACATTTATCATTTTTATAATGAGAACATTTAAAATTCTTTTAACACTATGAAAAACAAGTGTTAAGTAACATAATATTGTTATATTTTAATTCCTATTCCAGTACTTGTAGAAAATGGTAGAATCAATAAGCACTCAAAAAAAATCAAAGAACTGTTAAGACTACAATTTTTATTTTATAAAAATGTTATATGTATTTAAAGCAGCTTCAAAAAAGCCAATTAATGCTACTAATGTAAAGCAAAGCAATTCAGTATTCCTAATCGAATTATATATGTGTGTGTGGACATTCATGTTAAATGATAAGATGATGCCAGTAGAGAAGATTTTAAAAATAATATTGTTACAGAATTGCTTATGTTGTTCTTGAGAAACTTACTGTTAACAGAATATTATGTATCTTTTCATATATCTATTTATTTTTAAGACCATTCTAAATCTGTAAGAGTGAGATGATTCACATGTAGAAGTATAGTAAGGCAATTTGGAAATGAGTATGAAAGTAATATGCAAACATTTCTTGGAAGTTGAAGGGACAGGGGTAAAATGAAATTTAGAAACAATACATAAATGGAAATAAATATTTACTCACAAATGGACTATAGGAAGGACAGAAATTGAAGGAAAAGTAATTTGGTACATTTTTGTTATTAATTTCCCTTTGAGAAACATTCAGGTTTTATTACCATAAGTGACTGCTAATCTTCACCAATAATTATTCGTTGATTCTAAGGATGATCTGATAATATTTGCCTTTTTATCTAATTAAAATTTACAAAGTCTTCTATTGAAGTGCTGTTGTTCTCTAGCATCTTTCTCCATATTTTATATTCCTTAGATCCTGATTGGTAACATAACTGAGGGCTTGTTGAAGACAAAGAGACTCAAGCCCTACCTACACTCTCTAAACAGGAATCTGCAGTGTGACAATATCCCAAGTATGTAAGCATATGAATATGTGAAAAGCAGGTATATTACAAGCTTTTAAATAAAAGCACTTTAAACAAAATTTCAAATGAAAAAGATTGAGCAAGGAAAAGATCCTTGATTGTTTGCATAAATTTTGTTCTAGAAAATTAGGACGGCACTTGGTCAACTACACAGACTGCACGATTTAATGGGATAAGAAGATACAGGAAATTTCTTGGAGGCTGATTAAAACATTGTGGTCAACAGAGAAAGAGCAGTATAACAGGTGAAAACATTTGACACAAATGTTAATCAATTTTACTGGAGATGTAGGAGTTTACTCATTACCCAGCATCTCCTATGTGTCATGTGAAAGTACATGGGTACCTAGGGATTAATCTACATTATAGCATGGTGTCTCCGCTGAGGTCTACGTACAGTTTCAGGAGAAATAGATGGGTGATTGAATCATTTAGACATCAAGTTATAAGAGACATTTTCCATAAGAGTTTTATTCTTAGGTTCTTTTATTGTTTTCTGTTGTCTTGTTTATTGTAGAATATCAAGAATGATGTGAACAATGAAGTAGTGTGGCACTTTGTGAACCTTAACTACGAGTAAGGTCTATTTCTGAACTCCCCAGGATAGAAAAAAATTGATTTTATTCTTTTGTCAAACAATTATGAAATGCAATACTATTGAATATAAGCTCATAAAGAGCTAAAAAAAAATTATTAGTCACAAAGTACCAAATTTGGTGCTCACCTAGTAAGAGAATAACTACATGTTCTTCAATTTATCCTGATACTATGTACAGAGGATTTCTTGATCAGAGGAAGACTGAGTATTTAGAATATTTCAGTGCTGTTTACCCATGCTTCATTTTCCTCTATGAGATAATGCAACTGAAGCCAGGTGGACCCTGAGGGAAAGGAGGGTAAAGTGGGGCATGACCATTGGAGAAGAATGCTGAGTTGTAATATGTGAGGCTGGTGGAGATGTTGCCATATTCACATTTAGTCTACTCCAAAGAAAGAGACAGATCCAGAGATGAATAAAGAGGGAAGATGGTGGGGAGTAAGAGGCCTTGGGGGCCTTAGTCAGGTTCTTATCTCTCTCTCTAAAATGTAAATAAACTTTTTTTTTGAGAAGCAAAGTGAAATGTACTGTAGGTTCTGACATCTCTTTGAGATGTAAGTAATGGTTCTAGATTTTACCAACTTCAACCTGTAAGCATGAGGATTCAGATCTATCACCTTAGAAAATAAAGAGTAAGCAGTTTTAGAAAGAAGGATAAATTCTCTTTTGTGAGATCATGTTGATTTTATTTCTTCAGAAAGCCCTTTGTGCAGAAAAATGGAAATATTCTCAACATGTTTCACAAAAGATCAGCACCTCTACGTTGACATAGCAACCTCTCTTAAGAAGAATGGCAAAGTTGGGATATTTAATATGATTCTTGAGTCTTGTTCACAGTGGGTCTTCTAATGGAGGTATCCATATAGCAAAGAGTAAGAACTATGATGTAGTAGTTAGCATTGGCAGAAACAGGGTGGGGGTTGGGTATTTGGCACAGTAGTGAAGATGTTATTCGGGATACCTGCCTCCCATATTGGAGTGCCTGGATTCAAATCTCATCTCTGCTTTTAATTCCAGCTTCCTGCTATTTCACACCCTCGTAGACAACAGGTAATGGCTCATGTTATTGGGTCTTGTCCCTGCTATCCATTTGGGAGACTCAGATTGATTTCCTGGCAACTAAATTTGTCCTGGCTAAATCCCAGCTGTTGCAAGCATTTGGGAAGTGAACCAGTGAATGGAAGAGCTTTCTCTGTTTGAATCTATATCTTTCTCCCTGTCTAACTTTCAAATACATAAAATAAATAGAGTTGACATAAAAATGCAGAGGCTTAAAGTATAAACTATTGATTGATGTTTGTTATTGAGAGTTGACATGCTTTAGAAAGTTTCAGAAATTCAAATTTTTGGAATGACTATATTCTTGAACAAGAGTTTCCTAATATATAGTTATACTGATGATGACATTAAAATAGTAATACTATGCTAATAGATACTATAAGCTGGCAGATGATTCTAATACTTTTTTTAAAAGATTTATTTATAGGATTAGCACTGTGGCTTAGTGGGTAAAGCCACTGCCTGCAGTGCCAGCATCCCATATGGGTGCCGGTTCAAGACATGGCTGCTCCATTTCTGATCCAGCTCTCTGCTATGGTAGTAGAAAATGGCCCAAGTGCTTGGGCCCTTGTACCCGCACTATTGTGTATGAGACTTGGATCATTTGTGGATTTTGATATGGGGGAGTGCTGTTCAAAAGATACCTAAGACATCAATGTAAGAAGCATGAAACAGAAAAAGTAAGAAATTGTTTTTTTTTTTCTTATGAGTCACAACCATACTCAGTGAAGATTTAAAATATTTAGGATTAATAGTGCAGAGAGTGTTAGAAAAGACTCTTATCTCCTACGGGAGATAGGAAAAGTCAAGAATATTGTAATTTGAGCATCAGTGTAAAATGAGTTTCTTTGTATGTTCAGGCTGACATGTGTAGGTTTCCACACTAGTAACAAAAAAGCAATTTATTTATTATGGTCAATCGAGTATTCTCATCAACATAGGGGATTCTCTAACTAATGTTGTAGAAAATTTACTCATTTTTGCTATTAATTAAAATTTTGTGTAATTTTTGAAGAAATATTTCTTGATAGTTCAGGTATTCACTAAAATGCTGGTAAAAGGGAAATATGTTACTAAACAGTATGCTGTGAGATTATGCAAAGTAAAGTAATTTTTAAAAAATACATGGAATCACTATAGAGAAAAAAAAGATTATCTATTTTTCAAATAGTTTTAGTGACAAAAATAATCATACATGTATGTGCAATATAATCACTTTATAATACAAACACGTGGTTAATTTGTCTTCTATAAAACCTATTTGGATTTGTAAATAAATTTGAATTACCAAATCACGAATCAGGTTAGGAAACTGAAACAAATCTGTTAAATACATATTTCTTCAAAATTATAAGCTTATAAGCAAGCAACAAAGATGATATGCAGATAGCTCAACCTCTGCATAAGGACAGGATAGTAGCAGGTTTTGCAAATCCCTAATCCTTTAATATGCTCCATGAAAATGGAATTCAGGAAGAAGTAACTTTAGAAAAGCATCTATTATGAAAAATTCTACAATAAAGAAACCTTTCCAACCTTATTTAACTCACTAGCTGACAAGCTTAATTAATTACTGAATCCTTTAAATTATTCACCTATTAATGCAGAAGTACAAAGGCAATTGCTTTACATGGGGTATCAGATTCATCTCCACAATCCAGCTCTAGCTTGATTTGCTCAATACTGTCTCACTGTGCAAGACACAGACTGGTGGCCTTGGAATCGCTTGGGATATTGTTAGGAACACTAAGTTTACCACTCTGGCAAACTGAATATGATTTTGAATCTTGTAAGACTCCTCAGTGACAAAAAAGAATATTTATGTGAGAGAAGCAGGGAGTATAGAGAGCTGGTTTTTAATCATGTCCAGGCATGCATCAGAATAATTTGGATTGTTTTCTAATGCCGGTACACTGAATCTACGTTACAAAGATCTTTTGTCTTTTTGAGAGTCTCAGGTATCTTTGCAAAAACCTCACCTGATGATTCCAAGTTGTAACGAAATTTGAGGATTGTAGGTAAAGAGCAACACAACCTCTAAAGAAGCATCTTTAAGAAAATTTTCCTGTCCCAAATGATAGCATCTATATATTTACAGTACTCTAGTCCAAACTTTTCACACATCACTTTCTATTCATTGGAAATCTCATAGCTCATAGACATCTGCTTTCAAAGTGGAGTATCAAGAGCCAAGTTTAGCCTCAGTCATGTAGCCAAACAAACAACTTAAATCAAAAAACTTGATGAAAAATATGAAACAGGAGTTTCCAAGGCACCAGACATTAAGAAAACAAAGACATTCCCTGAGAATGGGAATCGAATGAAATAAAACCTACAGTTGCCCCACCTTACTGACTCAGGAGGGTTTCCAGAGAATAGCTCAGAAAGTGAAACTTTTTTTTCATTAAAGATTTATTTATTTACTTGAAAGGGACACTTATGGGTTTAGGGGGCGGTGGTAAAGGGAGTGAGAGATCCTCCATCCACTGGTTCACTCTTCAAAAGGCCACAAGAGCCAGAGCAGGGCTGATCACATGGGTTCCAGGGCCAAAGCATTTGGCCTTCCTGCTGCTTTCCCTGGCCAGGGATAGGAAGTAGAGTAGCCGGGACTTGAACCAATGTCCATATGGGATGCTGGTGTAGCAGGCGGAAGTTTAACCTGTTATGTTACAGTGCAGTCCTGGAAAGTGAAACTTTTGTTTTGAGCTTTCTAAAATTTCTGTCTCCAATTTATCAACTTTTCTTCACATACTAGCTGTTTGCCTAGCAGATCTGTTTCCAATCAGTAAATCACAATTCACTTCCATGTACTTAAATTTGCATGGATTTTTTTCCTTTTTTTCTTCATTTCAGAAGCAAGCATTTTCCTTCCTTTTTAAATATTCAATTAGTTTATGGAGCTCTTAGTTTCATACAAAACATTATATATTCAAGTGTGTACATGGATAAGTTTTGATTGTTAACACAACTATGTCACCTTCACTATCATCACAGTAATACACATATCCGCTATCTGAAACAGTTTTCTTCCCTCTCTGGTATCCATCCTCATCCTCTTCCCTACCCTTATGCAGGCACTGGCCGACTTTCCACCAGTGCAGATCAGTGCTGACTGCCTCTCCTTCTTTAAACTGCCTTCCTTTGGCTTTATTGACAACCGACACTCCCAGTTTGTCTTTTTTCTCAGGGGTCTCTTCTCTTTGAGGGGTATCGTCCTCTTCGGGTCATTACTATCTCTGACCTGCTATTCTCATTAGTGTTCCTTACTTTTGTCAATGACTTCCGTTCCACTTACAGAAAGAAAATTGTCCAACATGTATCTGTTTTGTCATTATTTTACTTTCCTTTTGGATGATTAGGATTTTCATGTAAAACACTAAAAATGGGACTTTTCAAGGCTTTGTCGTATAATGTTTCCAAAATGCTTCCAATTTTTCCATGAATGTGAAGCAGCAAGTATTCACTTAGAAAAGAAAATAGCATGGAGATTATGCTTGATACCTTTCTCTTCTTCAAACCTGGTTTCAAATATCTCTATTGATGTTCTCCTTATAATTATTTCACAAATTGACTCACATTCACATTCCTCCACTAGCTCATTCCTTCTAGCCATTAACATTTGTGTCACTTTCTGTATTAGACTCTTAAATGGTCTCCATAAATAAATTTCTCTTATTCAAATCGATTTTATATATCATAGATAGTTTGTGTGCTTTCCAACATAATAATTTGATCATGTTGCTTCCTGATTAAAATTTTACAATCACTCTCATTGCTCTTAGGATATAAACAAAAACTTTATTTTAATTAGAAAAGCCACCATGTCTTCCCTTCTAATAACCCCTCTACGTTCATTAGCATCAAATGCTCTGTCACTAACATATTAGTTTCTCTTCTGTTTTTCTAGGTAAATAATACTTATCCCCCTTTAATTAACCCCTGCATTGATTACCTCATGAACCTATCTTCAATGTCCCTGGTCCATTGCATTTCCTCAGAGCCCTGTATACCTCTTATCATTGCATACCACAGTTGCACATTTTATTTGAATGTTGTTGCTATTGTTTCTGTTTTTTTTATTTTTCCTTTCTTTTTAAAAAAATGAATGTTAATTTCATCCACTATACTTTAAGTTTCCAGAGGGCAAGCTAGATATTTGTTCCTGTTGCATAAAATCTCTAGTTAGACAATTGTGCTTCACTTAAAATGGATACTCAGCAGCTGAGTAAATCAATGAATGAATAAACATATTCACTGAGTTTTTTCAAGTTTCATATAATATGTAATTCCTGATTTAAAGGGTTGAAAACAATTTTATGTTTATTAATAGGAAGATAGGTTACATGAAGAAGTTTCTGTGTTCCATAACTTTAATCTGTCTACCTCGAATGAAACACAACCAGAAACCTGGAGCGTCCTATACTTTGTAGACTTTTTGTCATTGAAATTTTTTCCAGGAAGTTTTCTCTTGGAGTTGATGTGCTCTTAGAAGACTAGTACTACGGAGAACTGAACTCATAAACAGCATATTATGGTAAAGTCAGTCATTAGAAATCTGAATAAATGGAGAGAAGTTAAATAGGAGCCTATGCAATAGTTCTCATTTTTTGGGTGCTACGAGAACATACTATAGACTGGGAAACTTATAAAAAGCAAAAATTTGAGGCCGGTCCAGTAGCGCAGTAGGTTAGCTGGCGTCCCATATATGGGTGCCGGTTCTAGTGCCGGCTGCTTCTCTTCCTATCCAGCTCTCTGCTGTGGGCCGGGAGGGAGTGGAAGATGACCCAAGTACTTTTGCCCCTGCTCCTGTATGAGAGACCTGGGAGAAGCTCCTGGTTCCTGGTTTCAGAGCAGCAAAGCTCTAGCCATTGTGGCCATCTGGGGGTGAACCAACGGAAGGAAGAACTTTCTCTCTGTCTCTCTCTCTCTCACTGTCTGTAACTCTACCTCTCAAATAAATAAATAAAATCTTCAAAAAAAAAAAAAAACCACACAAAAATATTTCTCAGTATTCTGGAACCTGGACACCTGATCAATGCAAAGATACATTCAGTGTCTGGGGAGGATCTGCATCCTGATTCACAGATGTTCCTCACATGGCAGAAGTGAAAATCTCTGGGGTTTCTTTCATTGGAACACTAAGTGTGACCTTAAGAGGGGACCCTTCATAGCCTAATCATCCTCAAGTCCCACATCCTATCCCATTACCATGAGAATGAGTATTTCAATGTAAAATTTGGGGAGGACACAAATTCTTACACACGAGCACCCTTCCTTCCATGAAATGACAAAAGTGAAGTAAAGGTTGGGATTTAGATATCCCTGAGCACAGATGCTGAAGCGAAAGGCAATTATTTATTAGCCAAGCCTATCAAAGCGTGGGGCTTTGAGGTAAGGTCTTATATTCATTGTTCCAAAATGAGCACATGTCTTTATATTCAAATGTTTAGCAGTCTGCTAATGCTTAATGCTTATGGCCCTCAAACAAGGGAACAAAAAAATGGAATAAAAAGAACAGAAGTAAAATCAGAAACTACAGAACCAAGGAACAGATAAATGGAAAGTTTGTAAGAGGAAAATAAACAATACAATAGAAGTAAATAAACACATTAAAAAAGGGAATTCTAGCACAAAAAGAGGTTTGTAGGAAGTACAGACACACAAGCACATACTTATTCACACATAGTAAGCAACTTCATTTTCTACTGAAATAATTCTATAGATAAATTGTAGAAAAACCTAAACTGGGATGAATCACCTATTAGTGCTTTAGAAGTCAGTAGGATAAAATTTTTAAAGCACAAACAAGCAAATGAATGATTGGAACATATAATGTCATAATGAAGGAAATATGTGACAAGTTATTAGATTAGAAGATGTGAATATTTAACATGTGAGTAATTGCACTATCAGGAGAAGGAAAGCAAATGAGCATAGATGAACTAAGAATAAAATACAATAAAATCGTAGAATAGTGTATACTTGAACAAACCTGAATGCCAATTCTTTTTTTTTTAAATTAGTTCCAAGTATGCCTAGGAATAAAAGATGTGTATTTTAAAGGTTAATATTCAAAATGGTTAACAATTAGTCATATTCAAGATAACCAACAGGAATCAATGCCAAATAAAATAATCAAATGGATTTATTGGTGGACCCAAGTGTATTCAGGATGGTATTAAAATAAATTTATTCAAATTTATGATATCTTTCAAGAGTCCACAGATAAATTATTATTATGCATAAATCGTGTATTTTGTGTCAGACAAATCATCTATGACAAAGATGGAAGAGATACTACTACTCAACTAAAAGAGAAGGGCTGCAAATGTCTAAATGTTTCTTAAGTCCCATATCATCATCTGTCAGGGCAAAAGTGTTTTAAATAAAATCAAAATTTTATTATTGCAGAACTTCTGAGATTCTTAAGATTCTAATTTGAATAACACAAAGAGTACATAATACAACATATATTGTATAATGTCTCACAAGACTAATTGGCTGTAGAAGACATTTTTAGTAATATTCTTTTGCTTACTGTTCTGGAAATATATTTTGGAGAATATAAAATTAAATTGTTTAATTTTATTAAAGCAAAATTGAATCTTTTTTAATTTTTTTTAACTTTTTTAACTTTTATTTAATGAATATAAATTTCCAAAGTACAGCTTGTGGATTACAATGGCTTCCCCCACCATAACTTCGCTCCCACTTGCAACCCTCCCCTTTCCCTCTCCCTCCCCCCTTCCATTCACATCAAGATTCATTTTCAATTCTCTTTATATACAGAAGATCATTTTAGCATATATTAAGTAAAGATTTCAACAGTTTGCACCCACATAGAAACACAAAGTGAAAAATACTGTTTGAGTACTAGTTATAGCATTAACTCACATTGGACAACACATTAAGGACAGATCCCACATGAGGAGTAAGTACACAGTGACTCCTGTTGTTGACTTAACAATTTGACACTCTTGTTTATGGCATCAGTAATCAACCTAGGCTCTTGCCATGAGCTGCCAAGGCTATGGAAGCCTTTTGAGTTCACCAACTCTGATCATATTTAGACAAGGCCATGGTCAAAGTGGAGGTTCTCTCCTCCCTTCAGAGAAAGGTACCTCCTTCTTTGATGGCCCTGTTCTTTACGCTGGGATCTCTTTCATTTAGGGTGTTTTTTTTTTTTTTTTGCCAGAATGTTTTGGCTTTCCATGCCTGTATTATTCTCATGGGCTTTTCAGCCAGATCCATGTGCCTTAAGGGCTGATTATGAGGCCAGAGTGCTGTTTAGGACATCTGCCATTCTATGGGTCTGCTGTGTATCTTGCTTCCCATGTTGGATCGTTCTCTCCCTTTTTGATTCTATCAGCTAGTATTTGCAGACACTAGTCTTGTTTATGTGATCCCTTTGGCTCTTAGTCCTATCATTATGATCAGTTGTGAACAGAAATTGATCACTGGGACTAGTGAGATGTTCTTGGTACACGCCACCTTGATGGGATTGAATTGGAATCCCCTGGTATGTTTCTAACTCTACCGTTTGAGGTAAGTCAGCTTGAGCATGTCCCGAATTGCACATCTCTTCCCTCTCTTATTCCCACTCTTATATTTAACAGTGATCACTTTTCAGTTAAGTTTCAGCACTTAAGAAGAATTGTGTATTGATTACAGTATTCAACCAAAGTATTAAGTAGAACAAACAAAAAATAATACTAAGAGGGATAACGTATTAAGTTGTTCATCAACAGTCAAGCTAATCAATTTCAATATTTTCTTTTAAAATTTGTATCTGTTCAAAACTACCAAAGTTTCTCAGTTTACTAAAATTACACCCAGAATAATGGAAGTGAGGGCATTTGTAAGTAATATAGTTCTAAAATACATAGGTGAACGCATTCTCAATCAGATTAAGTCTGAAACTACTGAATTTCTGGGGGAAATAACACTTGCTATTAATTAGTGAAAACAGATTAATGAATCTCTGTCAATCTGATTCTGCAATAAATATGTTAACATTATAACAGCACAGTCGGTTTGTCTCTTCATGTGCATAATCTTTGTGTTATAACTCTTAATTAGAGGTTTAATTGGTTTAGCAGTTTTGACAATTTTGATATGGCTGATGATAAAAGAAAAAATTAAAGACTAACAGACTTCTATTTTTTGTTTTAGATGGCTGTAGGCCCATTTCCCTGGCCACTGGTATCCACTGGTAATGTTGCTGCCAGAGTTAACTAAATTGCATCACCCTCAAGAGTGTGCTTTACTTTTGATTATTTTTTCACTTTGAAAAAGTGACTAAAGAATTTGAATGACAACATGACCTCTCAAGCCCATGGATATGTCCCATGGTGATAACAAGGAGAAAATTGTTTTCTTACAACAGTCTCTTTTTCAAAAGAAAACTTAAGCTTTGATCTTTTTCTGTCCCAGTACTGTTTATATTCAGGGACACAATGCCATAGATCTACATGGTTATAACTCAGCCATTCCCCTGTGGCTGTAAACCAGGAGTAAAAATCCATAGCCAGCCAATCACATCGCATATTTTTAGACATGGAAGACATAAAACCATCTCTTTATATTGAGTATGCTCAATTTATAGCCCACACAATGTACCCTGGCAGTATTGAACATAGACAACTTATATTTAAATTGATTTAAAGAAGAGAATTGCATTCCACACTCATTAAGTCATCCTGCAGGTCTTTTGAAGAAGTACTAAATTTTGAAGTGCATAACTAGTGGGACAATTTTAATTTTAACCAAGCAGGGCATGAAATAAACATGCAGATGGCAAACAGAAAGCTATTAATTTGTGTGAGAGTTGAAGTTAAGAAAACAAGAGCATAAAAGCAGTTAGTTTGTGTGAGTGCTGCATGGAATCCACAATTCACATCCTGGGGGAGTGACAAACCAGTCACTTAATACTATGTCAACACATGTATCTTGTCTTTCATTAGCAAACTCTCCTGCTGCTTTGTGCACTGTCAGAAGTAGACCACCTACTGAAATTCATGGAGGTGTTGAAACTGGGATGGTTTAATAATTCTGTTTTGTTTAACTCTCTTCCTTATCCTTTTTGAAGCCAATTTCTCCTGTACTTTTAGAATAAGTATATATTAGTTTCATTTATGAAATAAATATTAAAAATGTTTGTGATTCAAATGACCCACTTTCCTCTTGATTTTTCTGAGTACTTAGACTATCCTAGCCAATGGAGGGTTACATTGGCCTGTAAATTACCCAAGCTTTGTCTCCATACACAGTCTGCCCACATCATCTGTGAATAAATAACCATAAAAAATAAATGGAGGGGAAAGACAACTGCATCCATCTCCCGTTTCTTCTGAAAAGTGTTCTACTGAGATGTTGGTTAACGATCTAAGTGGCATTATAGATCCACAGTATTTTCCAACCCCACTGCCAACCCCTTTCTCAAACAAACCTATTCAATTTAACTCCTTGCTGTTTTTGAATACCACTACTCATAGTCAGTGAATGAGTAAATAAATATTTAAATATTTTTGTAAAATTCGTGCAATACAACAAAAGTCCAGAAAAGAAAAAGATAACTAGATATCCATTTATTAACATACCACATAATTTCTTTAAACATTTTCTAAGTCAATTCACATGTCAGATAAAAGTCCCACAGGTCCTGTAGGGTAGAGAGTTAAGGTACCAATTGCAATGCTGGCATCTCATGTTGGAGAGCTGATTTGAGTCGCAGAAAGGAAATAGAAGATGGGTTGTGCACTTGTCACCTCTGTGGATGGAGTTTGTGGCTTTGGTTGGGGACGGGCCCAAATCTGGCTGTTGCAGCCATTACAAGAGTAGACCACCAAATGGAAGATTTCTCTGTGTCGCTCCCTCTCTGTAATTCTGCCTTTAAAATAAATAATTAAATAAATCTTTAAATAAGTATATTATGGAAATCATTTAAAAATCTCTATAACTCTAGAATATTAATTTTTTTAAAATTTCCTCATTTTCTCAGATACATCTTTAAATTTAGTATGTATTTTGAACATAATATTTATATGTACTAGATTTTTTCATAAAGTTGTGAAAACTGGTAGAAATTTACGTGGTCAAAATTATTTAATATATTAAAATTTTAAATACACTTAATTTTAGTTAATTGGAGAAGTTACATTTTGGAACACAATGAATTGCAGTCTTTTAAGTGGAGAAGTATTTTACTTCAAATAGTTAAACATTTGCTTTGAAACATTCCTACCACTAGCTTGTTTTAAAAAAGAACTTTGTTGGTTCAAAACTGTTGCCAATTATGACTTATTACAAACTTATAAGATTTGCATGGCAAAAAGCAGTCCAAAATTCTAATCAAACTTTAGTTTAAAAAAAAAAAAACAGAAATACAGAAAACATACAGTTATAAAAACTAAGAGACATTAACTTCATATGAATTTCCCTAAACTTGTATGGATGTGTCTAGTCTCTCATATTTTCAGAATCTGCAAATGTTCTATATTTGTAAATAACCATCTAAATCTGTAAAGGAATTACCATCATTTCAAATAAATGTTTATTTTTGAAATGTATTTCATAAAATTCCATTCCTTGGGAGATATACAGTTTTTACCCATAAATGTGTGGATTTTTTTAAAGATTTATTTATTTTTCCTTTTTTAATTTATTTTTTATTTAGTAAATATAAATTTTCAAAGTACAGTTAATGGATTACAATGGCTTCCCCCCGATAATTTCCCTCCCACTCACATCTCTCCCATCTCCTGCTCCCTCTCCCATTCCATTCACATCAAGATTCATTTTCAATTCTCTTTATATACAGAAGAACAATTCAGTATATATTAAGTAAAGATTTCATCAGCTTGCACCCGCACAGAAACACAAAGTGTAAAATACTGTTTCAGTACTAGTTATAGCATTACTTCACATCGAACAATACATTAAGGACAGATCCCACATGAGAAGTAAGTACACAGTGACTCCTGTTGTTGACTTAACAATTTGACACTCTTGTTTATGGCGTCAGTAATCTCCCTAGGCTCTAGTCATGAGTTGCCAAGGCTATGGAAGCCTTTTGAGTTCGCCGACTTCAATCTTATTCCGACAGGGTCATAGTCAAAGTGGAAGTTCTCTCCTCCCTTCAGAGAAAGGTACCTCCTTCTTTGATGGCCCTATTCTTTCTACTGGGATCTCACTCACAGAGATCTTTCATTTCAGTCTTTTTTTTTTTTTCCCACAGTGTCTTGGCTTCCCATACCTAAAATACTCTCATGGGCTCTTCAGCCAGATTCGAATGCCTTAAGGGCTGATTCTGAGGCCAGAGTGCTATTTAGAACATCTGCCATTCTATGAGTTTGCTGTGTATCTCGCTTCCCATGATGGATCATTCTCTCCCTTTTTGATTCTATCAGTTAGTATTAGCAGACACTAGTATTGTTTGTGTGATCCCTTTGACTCTTAGACCTATCAGTGTGATCAGTTGTGAACTGAAATTGATCACTTGGACCAGTGAGATGGCATTGGTACATGCCACTTGATGGGATTGTATTGGAATCCCCTGGCACGTTTCTAACTCCATCATTTGGGGCAAGTGCGATTGAGCACGTCTCAAATTGTACATCTCCTCCCTCTCTTATTCCCACTCTTACATTTAACAGGGATCACTTTTCAGTTAAAATTTAAACACCTAAGCATAATTGTGTGTTAATTACAGAGTTCAACCAATAGTACTAGAACAAAAAAATATTAAAAGGGATAAAGTATTAAATTGTACATCAACAGTCAGGACAAGAGCTGATCAAGTCATTGTTTCTCATAGTGTCCATTTCACTTCAACAGGTTTCCCCTTTGGTGCTCAGTTAGTTGTCGCCAATCAGGGAGACATATGATATTTGTCCCTTTGGGACTGGCTTAATTCACTCAGCATAATGTTTTCCAGATTCCTCCATCTTGTTGCATCTCAAGGATCTAGAAAATCTGCAGGAAACCAGATCCAAATCTAGTAGGAGAAGAGAAATAATTAAAATCAGAGAAGAAATCAACAGGATTGAATCCAAAAAAAAATTACAAAAAATCAGCCATGGGAAGTGAGATACACAGCAGACCCATAGAATGGCAAATGTCCTAAACAGCACTCTGGCCTCATAATAAGCCCTTAAGGCATGCGGATCTGGCTGAAATGCCCATGAGAGTATTTCAGGCATGAAAGCCAAGACACTCTGGGGGAAAAAAATAACCTATATGAACGATCTCCACGAGTGAGATCCCAGTGGAAAGAACAGGTTGTCAAAGAAGGAGGTACCTTTCTCTGAAGGGAGGAGAGAACTTCCACTTTGACCATGGCCTTGTCTAAATATGATCAGAGTCAGTGAACTCAGGGGGCTTCCATAGCCTTTGCAGCTCATGACAAGAGCCTAGGGTGATAACTGATGCCATAAACAAGAGTGTCAATTTGTTAAGTCAACAACAGGAGTCACTGTGCACTTACTCCTCATGTAGGATCTTTGTCCTTAGTGTGCTGTACATTGAGATTTAATGCTATAACGAGTACTCAAACAGTATATTTCACTTTGTGTTTCTATGGGGGTGCAAACGGTTGAAATCTTTACTTAATGTGTACTAAACTGATCTTCTATAAAAAAAAAAGAAGAAAGAAATTATCAATTCCCAACTTGACTCTCACTGGGATTAAACATGACAATAGGTCTGATCTGATTTCATCATCATTTTAAAAATCATCTATTATTTTTCACTTTATGTTTCTGTGTGGGAGCAAACTGTTGAAATCTTTACTTAATGTATACTAAACTGATCTTCCATATATTAAGATAATCGAAAATGAATCTTGATGTGAATGGAAGGGGAGAGGGAGTGGGAAAGGGGAGGGTTGCGGGTGGGAGGGACGGTATGGGGGGGGAAGCCATTGTAATCCATAAGCTGTACTTTGGAAATTTATATTCATTAAATAAAAGTTAAAAAAAAATCAGCCAAATGAGGAGCTGGTTTTTTGAAAAAATAAACAAAATTGACACCCCATTGGCCCAACTAACTAAAAAAAAGAAGAGAAAAGACCCAAATCAATAAAATCAGAGATGAAAAAGGAAACGTAACAACAGACACCACAGAAATAAAAAGAATCATCGGAAATTACTACA
This sequence comes from Oryctolagus cuniculus, assembly GCF_051225735.1. Lineage (NCBI taxonomy): Eukaryota > Metazoa > Chordata > Mammalia > Lagomorpha > Leporidae > Oryctolagus > Oryctolagus cuniculus. The sequence continues at coordinate 59,393,296 of NC_142874.1, read as the reverse complement.
TGGACTTGTATGCCAACAAACAGGGAAACCTATCAGAAATGGATAGATTCTCGGACACATGCAACCTACCTAAATTGAACCAGGAAGACATAGAAAGCCTAAACAGACCCATAACTGAGACAGAAATTGAAACAATAATAAAGGCCCTCCCAACAAAGAAAAGCCCAGGACCAGATGGATTCACTGCTGAATTCTACCAGATATTTAAAGAAGAACTGACTCCAATTCTTATCAAACTATTCAGAACAATCGAAAAAGAGGGAGTCCTCCCAAATTCTTTCCATGAAGCCAGCATCACCTTAATTCCTAAGCTTGATATTCTCTTCTAGATACCACTAGTCTGTCACTAGTTCTTTAAGTTAACATTGATTCTCTAAAATACATTGATAGTGAATGAACAAGGAAAGTCTGCTACCTGTAGTGCCCAAGCAGTCTGTGATTCCAGTCTTCAGGGAAGAGCAAGGTTTTATTACCAAGAAAAGCTTTAGTACATGGGTAAAAGCTGGTATGGCAGAAAGGCAAATTCTGACGGGAGAGGCTTTGAATCAGGCCAGCATGTTTTCCAATGGATTTTTAATTAGTTAGTTCCATGTTCAACTCACATTCTCCATTCTTAAAGGATTCTTCTTTTCCTCTGTGCTTGCCTACATTGTATGACTTACAGTTCTTTGCTCTAGGTTCTTTTTTAAAAATATGTATTTATTTATCAAAGAGGCAGAATTACAGAGAGAGGGATGGAGAGAGGGGAAGACAAAGAGAGAGTTCTTCCCTCTACTGGTTCACTCCCCAAATGGCCACATGGCCAGAGCTGGGGCAATCCCATCCCAGGACCCAAAACCTTCTTCAAAGTTTTCCACATGGGTGCAATGGCCCAAGCGCTTGGGCCTTCTTCCACTGCTTTACTAGGTCATCAGCAGAGAACTGGATTGGAAGTGGAATATCAAGGATTTGAACCGGCACTCAGATGGGATGCTAGCACTGCAGGTGGAGGCTTAACCTACTATGCCACAACGCAAGCCCCTCTGGGTTATTTCAATACATGCATGACAATGTCTTCAAAAGCAGAGATTTGAAGATTAAGACACATTGCTGCAGTGTAAGACTGGAACTTTCTGGAAAAATAATTTTTATAGAAATATGGCTCCTGGTTTTATTCTCTACATCGTCCCTCTATGGCGAAAACAATTCAAAGCAGAGGCTTATGTAAGATGCACAAGTAAAAGCCAGATTTGTTTAAAATGAGAGGGTGAATATACATGGGAAACTCCATACAGAGACATACTTAACATGAGTGGGCCAAAGAGTTACCTATGAGTAGTGAGGGTGGGAAGAGGACAGAGAAGGACCGAAAAGACAAAAAAAACCAAAAACGTTACTCATGTTAACAGTCCCTGTTATGGGACAGGGTTTGGTGCCCTAACTGATTGGACAGTCAGAGTGGAGTTTGGTGGGGTGTAGCGGGTGTGAGGCTTTCCGGAAGTTTCATCCAGAGTTTAACTTCCATGGGGCCATAACTGGACCACCTCCTTTGGATTAGACACAGGTGCATCATGGGAAAGTGGGAGTTCTGGACAGGTACCTGAAGTTGTGGGGTTACAGTGGGGTAGCTGCACAAAAATTCTGAGAAAATTTTCCATGTCATCTATTCCTAACTAATCTGCCTGCCTATTGCCCCCATATCATACTGAGAAACAAATCAAGAGGTTTCTGAGTTTGGGGTGTCAGTGATAATCTGGTAACATAGCACTCCAAGATCTGTATATTTTAGGAATTTTAAAACCCATTTTTCTTTTCCTTCTAATTTTATGTGTTTTAAACATATTCTATTTGGGATTTTTGTTCATTGGTTAAATGTGCTTTCCCCTTTGTTTTTAACAAGGGAAGCTTATAGTTTTGCTCTTTCCTTCTTTCTTTAAATTGATTTTAGATTTCTCATGAGAAACACATAAGATTAAAATGATAAAATTTGAAAGTAATTATGTTCCCGCATCAAGAAGTGGCAATGCATGTGTGTTTTTACAATTGTACTCCATAAAAATTGGCAAATATTAGATGCATTTAAAAATTTCTAATCAGAATATCTGCTATCATATAGCCATGAACATTTCTTAGAGAACCACGACTCAATGTTTTCACTTAATTTATCTTGTTTCGGTTGATTAGAAGATGTCTATAACAGAACATTAACAAACACTGTATCTTGCTGGGGTCAGTCAGGCCTGTAGCTCTGAGAATGAAAGTCATCTGAAATTTTGCTCTCAATTTTTGAAACCTCATTAGACTTAACCCATTTAGGCGCCACTGACTTCTCAGAATCACCAATAGAACCCTGTTCAGAAAACCACAGAGCAGCCAGTCTTCTGCTATCAGAAACCTCAGCACAATTTTGCGTATTAATATTTCAATGAGTTTGTAAGAACACAAACTCCCTGCTGAGCACTACATCCAGTTCAGATATAGTTACAGTTAGCCAGCGACTGCTCCTGTTTCTGGACTTGGCAACAAGAGAAAGGAAAAGACAGAAGAAAATGAAATGAACGCCTTCATTTGATTTGTGATTAATAAATTCCCATAATTGGAGAGTCAGATAAACAATAAATAGAATGTAAGTTACAGGAAGATGAGCATTTTATCCTGTAATTTAACCATAGCATTTTTAATATAAAATTACTTTCTTTTTCCAAAAGAAGCAATTTTTGAAGCTTTGGTTTTCTCTAATATTCTTCAAAGCATTTGATGTAATTTTCACCATGTATTGGTAAAAATAATGCCCATGATGAGTGAGATCCCAGTAGAAAGAACAGGTCATCAAAGAAGGAAGTACCTTTTTCTGAAGGGAGGAGAGAACTTCCACTTTGACTATGACCCTGTCGGAATAAGATCAGAGTCAGTGAACTCAAAAGGGTTCCATAGCCTTGGCAACTCATGACTAGAGCCTAGGGAGATTACTGATGCCATAAACAAGACTGTCAAATTGTTAAGTCAACAACAGGAGTCACTGTGTACTTACTCCTCATGTGGGATCTGTCCTTAATGTGTTGTCCAATGTGAGTTAATGCTATAACTAGTACTGAAACAGTATTTTACACTTTATGTTCTGTGTGGGTGCAAACTGATGAAATCTTTACTTAATATATACTAAATCGATCTTCTGTATATAAAGAGAATTGAAAATGAATCTTGATGTGAATGGAATGGGAGAAGGAGTGAGAGATAGGAGGGGTGCGAGTGGGAGGGAAGTTATGAAGGGGGGGAACCATTGTAATCCATAAGCTGTACTTTGGAAATTTATATTTACTAAATAAATATTTAAAAAATGCCCATGATATCCAACAAAGTGCTATGGCACAAAAGTTTAATAGCTTACGGAAAAATCAACTTATTAAAATAATGTAACATAACCTATGGTGATTTTTAGTGACTTTTAGAAAGGTATGCAATGTAAATAAATACAACTTGTGTCATGAGAAACAGTGACCAAAATTTAATGAAATATGGTAAAGCTAAAATTTTTAAATAAAAACAAAATAGAAAATGCAACTTTAAAATTCTTTTGAGCAAGTATGCATCTTTTTCACACACATACATATATACATATTGAAGCATTGTTTATGCAATTATTTTTAGTGTGGGGGAAAATGTCATGCTATTTAAATGTAATTCCCATATAAAGACATATATTTACAGTAATTTCTAAAAGGTAAATATTTCCATACATTTTTAACAAGTAGGAGCCTTAAATTCAAGTAAAACAAGGAGTTTAAAACAAACTCATAGTAAGTTAAAATGTGTAAAATTATAATTTAATACTTAACATGTTATCCAAAGTGACTAAGACATTGAAACAGCAAATTAAGAAAACCAAAAAATAATTATGACACCCATATTTTACTAACTGCATGAATTTATTATGGAATTTCCTTTGATATTTATAATTAGAAAAGACATTTAAATTCTTCTTGGCATTATATGAGCTCTAGCCCTATGATGGTGCTTCAATATATTTTTGAGATGTCTTTTCTGAATGACAGGACATAGGCCTGATCAAGAGCCAAAATTTATACCAGTGCTTACTCTGCCATGAACATGGACTTGATACATCAATAAGCTTCCCACCTCTTGAGTGGACTCAATCTGAGATTACTCACAACCGGATTCATGTATGACTGCCACAAAGTTTTATATGGGCATGAATACATAGACACTTTTTTCACACTGTGCAAATTTGTCAGACTGTAACATAACACTGCATTGATGTTTTATTTGAGAATGCAGTGATTTATAGAAGAATCTGAATGTGTAATAATCTTTGGCAGCTTTGACTTTAGAAGGGAACCTTCAAAGTGTTTACAACTCTTCTGCATGTAGCTGCTGCCTTTTATAGAGCTAATGAAGTGAGAAACATTGCAGTTATTTTTCCCTTGGTGATCTCTGTGCATTGTGCTCTTTTTGGTCTAGTTGATAATGCTGCAAATTAAATTCGGTGGGAAAATATTCCTCATCATTGAAACAAGATAAATAGCATACAATTATGTCCCCATAGTTTTATTTTAGGTATTTGTAAATAGCTCAGTTTCATACACTACTGTTTTAGTCATAGAAGTTTGTCATTTTATTTTAATTTATGGTGTATTCTCTCAAATTTTCATTTTCTCCTGTCTTTTAAAATGTCAAGTGTACTTAAAAATGTGTGACTTTTTTTTTTTTTTTTCTGACAGGCAGAGTGGACAGTGAGAGAGAGAGACAGAGAGAAAGTGTGGGGAGCAACCCGGACTGGACTAAGTTACTGGAATTAAGACTTATTCTATGCATCTGCTCTCCCACAATATGGCGCTGGGAGAGGAGAAAACAGCTTCTACGCAGCTGCCTCTTGCCAACTTGAGTGATGACCTCCAGGAGCTGATCCTGCTCCTGATTGGAGGAGAGCAGCGTACTCGGCATGTGGGCAGCCGAGTTGGGATTGGCGGAGGAGGACTATAAAAGAGGAGAGAGACAGCATGCACCAGGAACATCTAAGGGGAACACCTGTGCAGCCCCCGAGAAAGCCGGCCGGCGGTGTGCCGCTCCCCCGCGGAAGTGGGGAAAGTGGCAGGGGGAACCGCCCTTCCACGGAGGTGGAAGGGACGGCAGCCAACCCGGGAAGAACCAGCAGCAAACCCGGGGAGGGCCGAGCAGACGAAAGAACAGCGCAGGGTCCTGTGTTGTTCCTCCACGAAGAGGGGGAGCGACAGAAAGGTCTTCCTTTTCCTTTGGTTCACCCCCCAATGGCCGCTGTGGCCAGTGCACTGTACTGATCCAAAGCCAGGAGCCAGGTACGTCTGGTATCCCATGCGGGTGCAGGGCTCGAGGACCTGGGCCATCTTCCACTATACTCCCGGGCCACAGCAGAGAGCTGGCCTGGAAGGGGGGCAACCGGGACAAAATCTGGCGCCCTGACTGGGACTAGAACCCGGTGTGCCGGAGCCAGATGTGGAGGATTAGCCTAGTGAGCCCTGGCACCGGCCAAAAATGTGTAACATTTAACTGCAAGATAAAACACAATTTTAAATGGATATCTGTGATGTCTCCAAAAATGAAGAATTGTCAACAAATGGCATCCACAGACCTAGCTTTATCTCTAATCTATCTCCCTATTACTCTACCCTAGACATAAACATAATATTGAATGTTGTAGTTTGTATTTCTTTCAAAAAATTAACTTCAATGTTATCTCTTTCACATAAATTTTCCAGTCTGTTTTTATATATATTTGGGCGTAGGATTGCTGATCACATGGTAGACCTATTCATAGTATTTTTTTAGGAATCTCCATCTTTTCCATAATGACTGTGCAAATTTACATTTCTACCAACAGTGTATATGCATTCCTTTTTGTTTTTTAAAAAAGTTTTATTTATTTATTTGAAAGGCAGAGTTACAGAGGCAGAGGCAGAGAAAGAGAGAGGTCTCACATCCACTGGTTCAATCGCCAAAAGGCTGCAACTGCCGAAACTGGGCAAATCTGAAGCCACGAGCCAGGAGCTTCTTCTGCGTCTCCCACATAGGTGCAAGTGCTTTTGGGCCATCTTCCCAGGCCATAACAGAGGGCTGGATCGGAAATGGAGCAGCCGAGACTTGGACCGTCACCCATGAAGGATGCAGGCACCACAGATGGCAACTTTACCCTCCATGTCACAGCACCAGCCCCAAGCATCCTTTTTGCTCCATGGCAGTGTTTGCCACTTTTTTGTCCTTTTGAGCACAGCCATTCTAATAGGAGTGGGGTGATAATTTTATTGTGTTCTGAGTTTTTGGTTTCCAGATAAGTAATTTTGTGGAGCATATTTTTTCGTACAATCATTGCCATTTCTCCATCTTCTCTGTGAACTGCTTATTCTAATAATTTGTTCATTCTTGGTATTATTTGATTGATATTTGATAAGATGGGGGGGGACAGAAATAATGCTCACATATACTGCTTCATTCCCCAAATGTCCACAATGGCCAGAGCTGCCTAGATCAAAGCAAGGTGCTAGGAATTCAATCCAGGTATCCTATGTGAATGGCTGGTACTGTTTCTTGAGCCATAACCTGCCAACTCCCAGGGTACACATTGGCAAGAAACTGTAATTGGAACAAAGTCAGGACTTGGTACATAAATACACTGATAGAGAAAATGGACATCTTAAGTGGCATCTTAACCATTAGGCCAAAACGCTAGCTCCATTTGCTCTTCTTTCAGCAAGGCTTTGTAACTTTATTTTTAATTAATTATTTAAAAATATTTTAGCAGAAATTAGGCATATTTATGGAATGATCTTTGATGCTTTGTTACATATATGCATTATATAATACCAATCAGGATAAATATATTTATCTTTTGAGCAGTTAACATTTCTTTGTATTGGAAACATCTACAAGAAAATATCATTTGCCCATCGTTGAATTAGATTATTATTTATATTGTCGTTGTTGAATTGTTTGAGTTCCTTGTACATTCTGGATGTGACTCTCTTGTCAGATGAATACTTTGCAAGTGTTTTTCCCACTCTGTATTTTATATCTTGTCTCCACTCCATAGTACTCAAGCAACAGTATATTAAAATCCTGTTAACATACCCCTTAGGGACTACCATAGGCTTTTAAAATGCATAACCAGGTGTGGTTTTCTGAGCCACCATTTGTGACTGCCATTTCACTAAATCACCACTTGGAATTTCAAATATTATTCTTTCCTCATACCTTCCTACAATTTATTGTGACTTTGACTTCCATATTGTTGCCAAATCAAAGAGTACAAAATAGTTGTATATTTATTTTTTATCCTCAACAACAAAAAAGTGACATTATCCTCACATATAGAGGTCATTTGAATTTTTTCTGTTAATGGCCTTTTTATATAACCCATCCAATATTTTCAAACTTTTTTAGGTTTATAAAATTCATTAATATATATTATAATTATCTCTTTTTTTCTTTTTTGTCATTGAAATGTCAGTAAATAGTTAAAATTATCTTATTAAAAGAAAAAATTATAGTGTAACTGTGATGTCATTGTCAGAAATTGAGTACAGTCTTTTTTTTTAACTGATGTCAGCATTAGAATTTATCCATTTTGGGGTGCTTTCTCTCTGTGTCTCACTCTTTCACCCTGCCATTCAAATAAAAATAAAAATAAATATTTTAAAAAAGAAATTATCACTTTTTGGTAAATAGTAATTTTTACACAGTGAAATAATGAGAGAAAATTGTCTTCTTATGTTTAAAAATAGATTTTCAGATAACTCCAATGCTAAAACTTTTCCAATTGATTTTCATCTCTGGATCATCTTTAATAGCATCATTATAAATTGTTTCCTTTCAGTTTTGCCTAAGTTTTTGCTGATAAATTCCAAGTTTATCAACACCACAGATTTGCCTTCTGAAATTTTTCTTATTATCAATAACTTAGTCTCTTTGTGTTAGTGTCTAACATGTCATCAAACTAAACACACCAACAGTATTTCCTTTTGTCAGCATTATTTCCTCTGTTTTCTCTTCTCTAAAATTCAAAAATGTTAATGTGTTTAGTGTCTATTTTTTAGGTATGAATCTGTTGTTACTAATGGACATACTCCCTATTATGTTCCCTTGTGGACTCATGAGATTTTTCCCTGGGATATATAGTCAATGGGATATATCCATTCTGTTCAGAATAGCTGTGTCAGTCACAATTTTCATTTGCAACAAACGAGGTTTATGAAGGCCATAACAGAAGAACCCTTGATATCTGATTGATCTCTTATTTTCTGATCAAATTTGAAATTTATGACTGGGATAAAGTAGTTGTTCAATCTGTAATTGTGTGTTCTTTGATTACCATTGACTTTGAGGTTACTTTGTAAATGATTTTCATTTTGGGGGATCCTTTTCTGTAACTTCATTGTCCATATTGTTTGGCATTTTCCTCTCAATATTGCTGTCTCTTATAAGAATGCTTTGCATGGGTTGAACAACATGTTTCTTACCACTTTTTCTGATACTGTCCTTATTCAACTGGAATTATCTTTTATCTTGTTTCCATCCTTTATATATCCTTAGCCTTTTTTTTCAACAAAGCAGCTAAAAATCATTTAAAACTAAGTCAAATTATGATAGTTCTGCAAAGAATGTTTTTGACATTTTCACTTGATTGCAGAACATAAGCCAAAGATCTGATAAGGACTGTCTCCTATATCTTCATTTCCTCTTCAATCTCATCTCCCTCAGTTCCACTCACATCTACCACATTGAACCCCTGGATGTTACCAGCTGGACTCACTTGCACCTCAGGGGTTTGCAATTATGGTGTCTTCTGTGTTGGCTACTAGGTCAGATAATGGATCTCCATAATTTGGCATACATCATCATAAGAAGTTACACCTGTGGCCGGAGCTGCGGCTCACTAGGCTAATCCTCCGCCTGCGGCACTGGCACCCAGGGTTCTAGTTCCGGTTGGGGCGCCAGATTCTAACCAGGTTGCTCCTCTTCCAGTCTAGCTCTCTGCTGTGGCCAGGGAGTGCAGTGGAGGATGGCCCAGGTCATTGGGCCCTGCACCCGCATGGGAGACCAGGAAGAAGTACCTGGCTCCTGGCTTTGGATCAGCATAGAACACAGGCCTCAATGCACCCACCATAGCGGCCACTTAGGGGGAGAACCAATGGAAAAAGGAAGACCTTTCTTTCTGTCTCTCTCTCTCTCACTGTCTAACTCTGCCTTTAAAAAAAAAAAAAGAAAAAAAAAGAAATACATAAATCATAAATAATTATTTTTTAAAAATTGTGCCACAATGCTCCACCAAGGGAAATTAAAAAAAATGTTAATGAAGGTATACATATATCTATACTGCAGATACAGATGCAGACGTAGATGACTTATGGTATAGCTATAATTTTATGTTTGGGACTTAAAATATCAAAAGAAAACTTAGAACTTGCCACATTTGCAGTCATAGATATAGAAGGACTGAATATGTGGATCTAATTTTTGATACTATGAGAACACTTCACAGAGAAAATGAAAGTGATATAAAGTGGCTGGTAAGTGGAAAAGATGCTTTCAAATATATATACATGGAGCTCCATATTATAGATTCTGAGATCCTAAGTGCTGGATTTTAAGTGAGAAAAGAGAACATTTTCTTGAGAAATAGATGTAAAAATCCAAGCTACAGATAATTTGCAATTTCATGCACCATGTATAGGAGATTTTTACGAACACAAAATGCTTTGAACATATTGATTCAATGTTAGAAACAACACTTAGGGCTTTTTTTTTTTTCATGAAGATTAAATTAGCACAGGTTTACCAAATAATGTGCTCTATTTAGAAGGAGATTTACCAGAAGTCTAGGCTATAAATTTTTTCACCTATTACAATGTTTTAGTCAACAATAATCATCATTAAATCAGACAAAATATGCCACAGATGTGGTTAAAGAAGGGCTTACAGTAAGCAACAAAGCAGAGCTAACAGTTTTTTATATGGACTGCACCTAGTTTCATGGCTTCAAGTGCTCTCAAGTGCAGAGTAAGTAGGTGAGGAGCCTTCTTTGTGAATTATTTAATTCTGGGTGAGAACCTACTCTGTTAAGGACTGCGGATGCTGGCAGTTGTGCGACTTTAGGCAAATAATTTTATCTGTAAAATGAAATGACTGACTTATATAATAAAAATAAGTCCCTTCCAGTTTTTGGATCACAATCAAGTAACTCATTTGTGTTGTTTGTGAGAATAGCATAAACAAGGAGGTAACCTGAACATTTTTTTAGAACACTTAAGGGAATATCACTGTTTTTGAATATTTTTAAAAGGACATCACTTATTCAAATGCCAGAGATGACACTGATGAACCATCAGCATATCATTAACCTAGATACTTGGTGAAGTGATATTTACATGTAAATCACATTGAAGTTGTCAAACAAGACAATTATTACTATGTAAGACTTTTTAAAAATTAGAATATGCAGACTCACAGAATGACAATCACTTTGAACAGCATTCTGACCCCAGGTCAGCCCGTAAGGCATTCTGGTCTGGCTGAAAAGCCCACAAGAGCATTTCAAGTATGGAAAGCCAAGACATTGTGGCAAAAATGTGCTACATGAATGAACTCAGTTGGTGAAACCCCAGTGGAAAGAAGTGTCATCAAAGAAGATTGTACTTTTCTCTAAATAGAGGAGCGAAGTTCTACTTTACTTATGGCCTTGTCTAAATGCTGACAGAGTTTGTGGATTCAAAAGCTTCCATAGCATAGGCAGTTCATGTGAAGAGCATTGGGTGATCACTGATGTCAAACATAAGAGTGTTAATTGTTAACAACAAGAGCCACTGTGTACTAACTTCACCTGCAGGACCCCTGTCCTCAAAAAGTTGTGTTATAATTATGTCTATGTGCTCACAAAAGAAGTATTATTCTTATATGCTTCTTTAAAATTAATTAAGTTTCTAAAGAAAAAAAAGAAGTGAAAAAAATTTTTTTTTGACAGGCAGAGTGGACAGTGAGAGAGAGAGAGGTCTTCCTTTGCCGTTGGTTCACCCTCCAATGGCCGCCATGGCCTGCGCGCTGCGGCCGGCGCACCGTGCTGATCCGATGGCAGGAGCCAGGTACTTATCCTGGTCTCCCATGGGGTGCAGGGCCCAAGGACTTGGGCCATCCTCCACTGCACTCCCTGGCCACAGCAGAGAGCTGGCCTGGAAGAGGGGCAACCGGGACAGAATCCGGCGCCCCGACTGGGACTAGAACCTGGTGTGCCAGCACCGCAAGGCAGAGGATTAGCCTAGTGAGCCGTGGCACCGGCCTAAGAAGTAAAATTAACTTCGAGATGCAATGACTTTGAATATCCCTTGTCTCAGTTGTTGAGGAACAGGGTTTTTGTTTGTTTGTTTTCTGTGTAAATTGTTGAACTCTTCACTTGGTATAAGGTTAGTCACATGTCTATGAAGTTAATCGAAAATAGATCTTGGTGGAGAATGGGACGTTGGAATGTGAGAGGGAGGAGGTGGAAGGGTGGGAGAGTGGGTGGGAGAGTGGGTGAGAGGGCTGGTATGGTGGGAAGAATTACGGTATTCCTAAAGTTGTACTTATGAAATGCAAAAATAAATTAATAAATTAACAAATAAATTTTAAAAAGACTATGCACTTGTAAAATACTTGTCTTTGCTTGATTTACAGATGTTATATAGAAATGTGGATAAAAATGATAATCCCGTTTTTCCAGGAAATTATAGTAACAAAATGGGTTGCTTTCATTTATGATGTATCTTCAGTTTACAGTAGTTCCTGATATTTGTATTTATTTCTTGAGTTATAGTCATAAGTGTGTGGAATTTCCTTTTTGATGGGTTTTTCTTTCTCTCTTTTTCTTTCTTTCTTTCTCTCTCTTCTTTCTTTCTTTCTTTCCTTTCCTTTCCTTTCCTTTCCTTTCCTTTCCTTTCCTTTCCTTTCCTTTCCTTTCCTTTCCTTTCCTTTCCTTTCCTTTCCTTTCCTTTCCTTTCCTTTTCTTTTCTTTTTCTTATTTCTATATTTCTGTCTCTCCTGCTCTTTCTTTCTTTGTCTCTCTTATTCTTTCTTTGCTTCTTCTCTTACTCTCATCCTCTCTCCCTTCCTTCTCCCTTTGCACCTTTCCCTCCCCTCCCCTCCCCTCCCCTCTCCTCTTCTCTCCTCTCCTCTCCTCTCCTCTCCTCTCATCTCCTCTCCTTTCTTTTCCATTCCTTTTTTTCTTTCTTCTTTCTTGTGACCATTAGAAAGAGATAAAATCACTAAAAATCACATGAAACAGAATATACTTCTTAATTTGGCAGCCAAGCCACAGAATATATTTATAATATTTTAAAATGAAAACTAGGCTGTCACAGTAATTCCACAAATATTAATCATAACTAAAATTTCCTGTCAACTTATTCTGAATTAAAATATATCTTCCTTAATATAAATTGAACAAAACAGCAAAAAATAGCTGGGTATTCAATTAATTTTTTACATTAATTAATCATTGCTGATATTTTTAACCATAGAAATATTGTAAGAAATTAAACTTATAGATTTCTATGGAGGAATGAGTGAGATGTATGCCTTGCATATCTATTAAGTTCTCTGTATTGCTGATGTTCACGGAACCACACTTTCAGAACCAGAGTTCTAGAAAAAGAATGGTAGAGCTATGTATACACTTCTTTCAGGTTAAGGAAACTATTAATACTTACTGTTACCAAACCACATTAATTTTGATTCTCCTGAAAATATGGAGCTGTTTATAAATATTTTTCTGTTCTTTAAAGAAAATATGCTCATATTCAACATATTTCTGTGATATAGTGTTCTGGGAAATAATTCAGTTATTTAAAAAATCTAAAAGTATAATGCATAGACTCATTTTATATTATTTAATTCAAATCCTCACAATCCTGCAGGAATAAATTTTATTTCATTAGTTTTGCCAATTTTAGAGGCAAAGCTTACATAAAATCTAACTTTTTAATCGCAAATGGGGATCAATTATTTCAATGAGTACAATTGTTTGTATGAGCATGTTTAACATGAAATTTCTAAATTACTACTTTTATGATTTACCCATATTGAAACAATGACATCATTATTATAAAAATGTTTTCTTCATGTTTAATTGAAATATCTGTCTTGGAAATAGCCATATGAACTGCACTGTGGCATTCAATTTACGAAATTATTTTTATTTATTTAATTAACTACCTTTAACTATTATTTGACTTTCCTGGTGTATAATCTAGGAATTATACTACTAAATAATACAGTAACTTAGATTATGGAACATAATTTAAGATTTTGAACTTTTATTTCAGAAAGAATAAGTAAAATTAATGAAATGAATGAAAAAAACAAAGTCTCATGGAAGTAGCAAAAGGTCAATTGAAGGATGAAAAATTACTGAAAGTTCCAGAAACTACCAAATAATAATGCAGAATTTGTGACTGAACTAGTTGATGATGAGATGCACTTGGACAGAGTAGGGAAACAGACTATAAGAGATGTCAAAAGAAATGAAATACAAAGAGTTCATATGAAATATTCAAAAGAACAAGAAAGTGTGTTGAAAAAAGGAATTATGTGCAAATCTAGGAAGATTGTTAAAAATCTTCCTAGAGAACTGGCGCCGCAGCTCATTAGGCTAGTCCTCCACCTACGGTGCCGGCACACCGGGTTCTAGTCCCTGTCGGGGCGTCGGATTCTGTCCCTGTTGTTCCTCTTCCAGTCCAGCTCTCTGCTGTGGCCTGGGAGTGCAGTGGAGGATGGCCCGAGTGCTTGGGCCCTACACCCGTATGGGAGACCAGGAGAAGCACTTGGCTCTTGCCTTCGGATCAGCGTGGTGTGCAGCGGCAGCACGCAGGCCATGGCGGCCATTGGAGGGTGAACCAACGGAAAAGGAAGACCTTTCTCTCTGTCTCTCTCTCTCTCTCACTGTCCACTCTGCCTGTCAAAAAGACAAAACAAAACAAAAACATAAATAACACATTCTAGAAGCAAGAAATTGAAACTGACTGTTTATTACTAGCATGTTGGGATAATATGTTCAACTCTAAAAATGCTATGAAAGAGTAAGTAGGAATTTCTTTTTCAGGGAACACTAGACAATAGAGTAAGAATTTAAGATATAGTTTCCAGATGAAGAAAAAATTCGGAGTCCATTTGCTGAAACTGGGTGTGAAATAATGATTAGAAAAAAGAAGAAAGCAAATGCAATATATGAATCAACTTACAAATTATAGAAGCATCAACATCAAAAATAACTAGATGATAAATTTATTCTTAGGAATTTCAAAAACCATTTATCTTCATTACTTAAGGGTGAAATCCAGAAATATGGATGAATCTTGAACGTGAAGTTTATACAGTATACCCTATGTTCTATAACCAATTCCATCACATAAATATGTCTAGGTATAAAGAAATAATACAAATAAATATATTATTTATTATAATTTATTATATATATATATAAACTCTCACTTAACCCTCTGATTTCACTGCAATTTATTAAATTTTTAAACTTTTTTTTTCAATTTTACTACAGCTAGATATCTATAGTTCTATACCAAGATCATGATTGCAGGAATCTCAGGGTCCCTGGTGCCACCTGTTGTATACTAATTAAGATAACTATAAAGCCATGAAACTCCATGGAAGAATACAGCTTATAATATTCTCACTAGAATCCAAAAATCTTTTTTGGTCTTCTTTTTTCTTTTATCATTATGAGTGGATATTCTGCACCCTGTGACTGTGGGAGCCTTGCATGCTATGAATTCTATGATTGCACCATAGGGCTTGGGGTGTAGCTGGGTCTCTGGGCAATCACTACATCTGGCTTTCGATGCTCAGAGTTCCCTGACTGCCAGGGTTGGGTCATTGCAGAGGGTTCTGTGCTCACATTAAGACCTATGCATCCTGTGTGTGGGCTCTTTTGACTGAATGGTTAGAGGTTGTAGCCACTGTGAGATAACCCTGGGCATTGATCATTTTGGAAGGAAGTCAATGAGGCTGTGATCATGCCAACAAACAAGATCATATCCTCCCCTCTGCCAACAATAGAGATCTAGCATGCCCATCTTTGGTGTAACACAGGACTTCTGCCCCATCCTTGAGCAGTGACAGAAGATCCCTGTCCACACCCAGCACATGCTGTGGTATATCCATTGAAGAAGACAACCCACTAACCCACAAGGCATAGATCAAAGATTAAAGGTATGAGAGGAGAAAACAATGTCTTTCCACAAGTGCCTAAAAATACATGTAGAAGTATAAGAATCAAGAATAGAGGCCAGAGCTACGGCATAGCTGATTAAGAAGCCACCTACAGTGCTGACATCCCATATGGGCACTGGTTCAAGTCCCCATTGCTCCACTTTGTATCCAGCTCTCTGCTATGGCCTGGGAAAGCAGTAGAAGATGGCCCAAAGCTTTGGGCCCCTGCACCTGCATGGGAGTCCCGGAAGAAGATCCTGACTCCTGGGTTCAGGTCCGCACAGCTCCGGCTGTTGTGGCCATTTGGGGAGTGAACAAGCAGATGGAAGACCTCTCTCTCTCTCTCTCTCTCTCTCTCTCTCTCTCTGCTTTTCCTTCTTTCTCTGTGCAACTCTGACTTTAAAACAAATAAATAAATCTTTTTTAAAAATAAATAAGAATAAAGAAGACAATACAACTCTCCAAAAGGAACATAGCAATATGTCAATGTTAGATTCTTAATAGGAAGAGATTGATGAAATTCCAGAAAATGAATTCAAAAGACTAATCATAAGATTATTCAAAAACAGAAATACACATTCATGAGATAAAGAAATCCATTCACCATACAAATGAAAAATTTTGCCGAGAAATGGAGATAGTGAAGAAAAATCAACTGAAATATTACAAATGAAGACTTCAATAGGTCTAATAGAAAGTATAATGGAAAGCCTTAGCAACAGACTTGGTGAGGCAGAAGAAAGAATTTCCAAACCAGAAGACAAATCCTCAGAAAAAGCTTACTCCAACAAAAGAGGAAATTTTAGAAAAACCAAAAAATAGTGTTGAAGATTTATGAGATGATGGATTAGAAGGCCTATTGAGGGAAATAATAGCAAAAAACTTCTCTAATTTGGAGAAAGAAAGGGAAATCCAAGTACAGGGATCACATAGAACTCCTAATAGACATGATCAGAAAAGATGTGCACCATGAAACATAGTCAAACTTACAAAAGTTAAAAACAAAGATTCTAAAATGTGCATGATAGAAATGCAGGATTATCTTCAGAGAATTTCCAATTAGACTCACAACTGACTTCTCCTCAGAACTCCTATGGGCTAGGAGAGAATTGAGAGGCATAGTCCAAAGTCTTAATATCTTAAGAGAAAAAACTGTTAACCCAGAATACTGTACTCTGCAAATCTCTCAATTATAATTGAAGGTGAAATAAAGACCTTCCAAAACAAACAGAAGTTGAAAAATTGCCACCACTCATCTAGCATTACAACTGATTCTTAGGGATGTGCTACACACAGAAACAGAGAAAGATAGTCACCATTATGAAAGAATGAGAAGGCCAGCAAGCTCTTAGCAAAAGTACAAAGGAATTCCAAGGCAAGTGATAGGAATTTTATGGAAAGTTTGCAAGAAAAAGTCATTATTTATCAATAATAGCCTTGAATGTATATTATCTGAATTCTCCAATTAAAAGACTGGTTGAATGGATTTAAAAAAAAACACAAAATAATACTCATCTATTTACTGCCTATAAGAAATAAACCTCACTAACAAAGATACACATAGACTAAAAGTGAGAGGATGGAAAGATACTCCACACTCATGGAAAGCAAAAACGATCTGGTATAGCCATCCTAATATCATACAAAAGAGACTTTAACACAAAAATTGTTAAAAGAGACCAAGAAGGGCATTATAAAAGATTAAGGGATCAATTCAAGAGGAAGATGTGACTATCACAAATATGTGTGCACCCAATTACAGGACACCTGGCTGTTTAAAAGAAATGAAATTCACCTCCTCTTCTTGTTTGTATTGCATGGAGTGCATACTCCCTCTTGTATCTTCAGTAGTTAGTATAATTGATTTTTCTGACAAGAATGTTTCAGTCCCACTACAGAAAAATTCTGTACTTAAATTACTAGTGTTAATCTAGGTTTAAGACAAAAGCAGAATTCCAAATATGTATTTCAATGTAATACATTGATTAATATATCTAGAAAGCCATCAATTTTATTGATACCACAAAAGAACCTGTATTGATATAATTTATGTTGCAAATTTCTATTATCGTATTGTTACGTATTCTATTATTATATTTCTTCTAGTAGTTTGTATTTAAATTTTTTTCTCTTTTTTCAGCTCTCTAAGGTTGGACCTTATATAATTGAGTTTAAGTATTTTTCATGTCATGTAATATTTTAAAACCCTGAATTTCTATCTAAGCACTACTTTACCTACATCTCATAAATTTTGAAGGTTTTTCTTATCTTTCAGTTCAATATTTCTTTATGATTTCTTTCTTAGACTAAAGGATAATTTAGAAGAGCATTCTATAAATGTTGAATATTAGAAGAATTTACAGATATATTCTTTTTGTTATATTTCTTAAAATTTTGATATTTGCTGTTTGCATTCCAGAAAACTATCTGATCTTCTCTTAAAATTTTACATGCACTTGGGAAAATGTATATTTTACAATTCTTAAATGCATTGTTCAATAAAATGTCATTTAGATCAAGATTTAGGGCATTGTTGAATTTTATACATTTGTTCCTGAAAGAAGATTTAAAACATTCACTTATGAGTAAATTTATTTATTTATCCAATTAGTTATGTTATAGTTTTCTACTTGCAGTTTGTAGCTGTTCTGACTTAGGATTCTATTGCATAAAAATTGACTTTTTCATTTAGGATTTTTCTGCCTTTATTTACTGTGATACTCCTACTCAAAATCTACTCATCAAATATTAACAGTCATTAAGTGCTATTTAGATTATTGTTTTGTGGTATGATTTTTTTATTTATCTTTAATAGATCTGTATATTTAAATTTAAAGTGCTCCGCCTACAGAAAACACAAGAAGGATTATTGTTATTGCTTTTAAATCCAGTCTGAAGACTCTCTGCATTGCAATGGGTTTGTGTAAATCAATGTAATTATTTATATGGTATGTTTGAGTCTAATATCTGGATACCTGTTTGCCACAGTTTTTATTTAATTTTGTTTCTTAAAAAAAAAAAAAAAAACCTTATCTTACTGGAGGCTACCACGTTATACATACAACCTTAATGTATTTCGATCTATTTTCATTTATGTTTAATCACATATAAATGCTTTTGAATTTTATGTATGTTAGAGTATCATAGTATTCATTATTATTTTGGTTTATTCAAATATGTTTTGAAGATATTTAAAAATGTTAAAAATATTAGTTGTGTTTATCAACACATTTGTATGATAGAGTACTTTTGATTTCTTTTAATTTATCTAAAATCATATTCTTTTTGCTGGAAGCAATTTTTTCCTTAGTCTTCCTATGATATTGATCTATTGGGAAGGCAATAAATTCTCTGCTTTCCGTGTGTATTGACAATGTTGAGGAAATTCTTGTTTTATATATCCTGTAATATATTGAAAATGTGGTTTTCTAGCTGATTACTGTTGTTAACCAGATTTTTCCTATCCTCAAATCTTATGTTGAATCCTAAACTCCTGTTAGTGTTATTTGTAGATAGGGCCTTCAAGGAGATAATTAAGATCAAGTGAAGTTGTAAGGGTGAATTCTTAATCTAATAGGACTGGTATCCTCCTTAAAGAACAAGTGATAATGGAATTCTGTCTTTCCTCACTGGGTGTGTACACACAGATGAAGGGCCTTGAGGAGACACCGAGATAATGCAACAATATGCAAGACAAGAAGAGAGGTCCCGCCAGAAATCTACCTTGATTTGGAGCCTCTACTCCTGAGTACTGTAAGGAAAATAATTTTTGTTGTTCAGAACACCCCTCACGTTAGTAGAGTATTATTACTATAGTGGAATAAGAAGTCAGTTATCTTTTATTCCATCTGGATGAAACTATTTTTTGTTTGTGATTTTTTGGTTTTTTTTTTGTTTGTTTTTCTTCCTTTGGCATCAGGATCAAAACAAAGCAATGAGGAGAGCCTCAATTTGAATGTCTACTATTGCTCAAGTTTCTCAAATGTTTTCCTTTAATGTGGTCCTTTATTTGTTCCAGATTTGTTAAGTACTTAAGTTCTAATCATAGAGAATTCAGTAAACTAAGTTATATATTCACCTATAGAGTAACCGCAAATGTCTCATGAATAAATAAGAAATATTATTGCATATTATTAGATTTTAATGAAAAATATTTCTAATATTTTCACTGAAGCAACTTTATGAAAATATATGAAAACAAAATCTAAAAGACCAACTAAGTAGGCTTGTGTCTGAAAAATTCTATCTAACAAATACTATTTGTCCAGAAACTCAAGAAAAAATATTGTGATTAAAAGTACGCGTTGGGGTAGCTGTTGTGGCACAGTATGCTAAGCCATCACTAGGGCTGCCTGGCTTCCATTTTCAGTGCTTGCTTGAGTCAACAATATTGCTTCCAGTCCGGCTTCCTGCTAATGTGTCTGGGAAGCAACAGATGATGACTCAAGTGTATGAGGTATTGCTATCCACATTGGAGACACAGATGAAGTTCCTGGCTTCTGCCTTTAGCCTGGCCCAGCCCTGGCTATCGCAGCCCTTTGGGGAGTGAACAGGCAGATGGAAGGTTTAGCTGCCTCTGTCTCTCCATCTGTTCTCCATCTTTCAAAGAAATAAAACATTTAAATATCTAAGAAATGTCTGCTTTTCTATTACCATCGAAGTAAGAAAAAAAACAAAAGAAATAAAACATACACACTAACACTGTCTGAGCCAGAGAAGGGTATTTTATCTGCAAAAAGATTTTTATCTTAAAATAGTGGGTAAGTTTGAAGAGGAGGGAACAAAATCTAAAATATTATGCAAATGAAATTCTGAGATGTAACATTTTAAAAATATATTGAATGACTTTTAAGACTACACAGTTTTAGATGGTCTGGGGAGTAAGGTAACAATTTAATCTTAAATCATCCTTCTGGGTGGATGTATTCAGTGCATGAGTTGAAGGTGATCATATGTAGTTTAAACAATGCTTCTGCAGAAACATTTATTCCTAACATTGAGAATCCAGGTGTGGATATACAAGGAAATATCTTAAAATCAAAGCAATGCCTAGTTCACAAAGCAAAAGAAAAAATGAGTAAAGATGTTGAATACAACGAAAAGTTTAAGTACTGCATGAAGGAAAGATGTTAAGCATCTAACTTAATAAAAAGGTTGAATTGGTAGCATGTCAGTTGATCATCTCTGAATGGATTAGCAGAGGGTTTTTTTTAATGGGAAGTAAAGAATTTTTACAACATATACCAGAAGTTCTGTTTCCATGAGATATTTATGGTGTCATACTTCAGAAATATATTCAGTTAGAATAAGCTGACGTAATTCTTTTTCCAAGATATGTATGCTCTGATGAAGGGATAAAATTACCTTTGGAATACATATTTCAAAAGCCTAAGCAATTCAACAGGAGACAAAATCATTCTCCTAATTAACACAAAATAGAGAGTACTTGCTCATATGATGGTGAGAAGTCTGTTATTCAAGTCTGCATAGAATGCCAGACACATTGGGTTTACATGATTTTGTATATTCTGGTTGGACAAGAAAGATGCTTTGCTACAATTGCAATTTTATAAACTATGTATACATTTACAGTACACTTAATGTCATTATTTGAGAGAGATGATGGGGCCTATATGTGCATATACATTTTTTTTTCTGGGTAGGTACTTCCTTAGTAGAGTTTAGATGGACAGATCTTGAATTACAAAAGTCTGGGGTATTCTAAATGGCATAGTGATGAAATTGATAGCAATTTTTTTTTATCAATTTCTCTCTTTCATTTAGATAAAATTTAAACTCAGTTATGGCCTTTGCCAACACTATGAAGAATATAGGGAATCACATTTGTGATATGGTACTGCATGACCTCAGAATTGACTTGTTTTCAATTGATGTGAGATGTAGAATATTCTCAGGTGTTCTATGAAGTGTTGAATCTATGGAATAGTAAGAGCATGAGAGATACAGTCAGGCTTGAAGTAATTCTAATTCTTTAAGAGGAATTTCACTGGCTTAGGGAGAGACATACTAAAACCATAACTATTGGAGACTATTAAGATTCTCTAAACTCTGGTGGAGACACTGGAGTGAGAGAGGAAAAAAAAGACAATGATTAGGTTTTAATTTGTTGAACTTTTCTTTCTAAAGATTTATCTATTTATTTATTTATTTAAAATTGTTACACAGAGAGAGGAGAGGCAGAGAGAGAGGGGTCTTCCATGCACTGCTTCACTCCCCAGTTGGCCCTAAGGGCTGGAATTGCACCGATCCAAAGCCAGTAGCCAGGAGCTTCTCCCGGGCCTCCCAAAGAGGTGCAGGGGCCCAAGGCTTTGGGCCATCATCTGCTATTCTGGAACTTACGTCACAAATCCTTGAATTCAAACTTTACCTCATGGGAGAAATTTTTAAATTTTTATCAGGGAAATTTTGAACTAGGTTGAGGTTTATCATCATATATGAAGACTATTTCATTGGCATTTAATTTCTGACTTTTATATGGTTTTATTGTTATGATTTTAGCTAAATTGACTATTTGAAAAAAAATGACAAGATATTTTTTAGTATGAGTGATGGAATAAATTTTTATTTTCTTCCTTGGACTTAATTTAAAAGTGTATTCAAAGGCTTCTTCTGAAGGCCATATCACCAATCAGGTGTCTCAGAATGATTACAAGGACGAAATGCTTGGAACTGGTAGAGTGACTCTTAAAGGAAGAAGATCAGGTCTCTCCTGGTCAAATGATTGTTCCAGGGACATCACCAAGTTCCTTGTGATTCTAAATTTTACATTGTATTACTTTCATCAACTGAAATTACAAATTCAGAATGTAGGGTAAGTTCTGTGAAGTACAGAGTTCAAGGGGTTATTCTGCTTTGTGATGGACAAATATCTTTTGAAGTTCTGTGTCTCTCTAACAGAGACCAACCCATCATCTCAAAGGCAGGATCATGTAAGTTTAATATCCCATTTTGTTTATTGATACAGCATATAGTCATAGTCCTGTCCAAATCAATTGTGTATCCAACCTTTGTGATTTCAGGACTATTAAACCTACTTGTAGGACAGGTTTGCATTAATAGTTAATAAAGATCTATTCTTTAAAATGTCAACGCATGGAAAATTTATGTCCTCTTTCATAGATAATGAAATTATGTGTTACCTTTTTAAATTGGCTAACTTTGAGTGGCTCCAGAAGCTATTGCGGCCTCATGGGGTGGGAAGGTGCATGGGGTGGAAAGGTGCAAATGAAGGTAGGCGTGGGGAGTTTGAGAAATGGAATAAATGTGTCTGTTAAGCACTCTTTGTGCAGGATGGAAGTCTGACATGTCTTCTGGATGCACTTGCAGTTGACACACAGTAAGCATTCAAATGAACATAACCAAGCATGTCTTCTACTCAAGAGCAAAGCCCTATAATAATGCAAGTTACCTGGAACGGCAAAAAGACTCATCTTCTTTTCCTACTTTCAGCCAGTGAATGTGCTTAGTGAGTGGGCAAGTATTACTTTTTTGACATCTGGAAAGTTGCATGCAGTACCAAATAGTGCATTTTAAAAATGTATTGTTTTATTTTTTTTTTTTTTGCCCAAAAGAAAGTTTTTATTTAAGGAATAAAAGCTTCATGCATTTCATAAGTACAACTTCAGGAATATGGTGATTCTTCCCACCATTTCAATCCTCTCACCCACTCTCCCACTCCTCCTCCTCTTCCTTCTCCCATTCCCAGTCCCATTCTCCACTAAGATCCATTTTTGATTAACTTTATACACAAAAGATCAACTCTCTACTAAGTAGAGTTCAGCATTTTGCATGGTTAAAAAAATATGTTCCTCAACAGTGGAGCTAGGGTTGTTCCAAGTTCCAAATGTTTTCACCTGTGACCTAGTTTAGATTGCATACTCAAAACAAGATGCTGCAGCATGAATTCCTGGCTTGTGGAAGAAAAACAATGTCATGCAAAGCTACAACTAGAGACTTTTATGACTTTTTTCTTTCTCAAAATTATACCTTTGTTATGTAAATGATTTATGCTCCAACTAGAAGCCTGTTATTTTCTTCAAAGGACCACATGGGACTTTCAGAATTAATAAAGCCTCTAAAGTTATTACAATCATGTTTTCTATGTGATGTTTGTTAGATGATATTTATTTAATACATACATATTGATCATAAAGTCAATTCCTTTGCATGTTGTACAAAATAGAGTAAAAGGGAACACAGTTTTGCATGATATATTCAAATTCTTAGGTGCATGCTATTAATGCAACAATCTAATACATCTACTTCATTTTCTAATTTTTTACCCTGTGTTTTGTATAAGTGATTTAAATTAATTTCAGCCTTAAAATCTGTGACAAAAAATGTAAATATGAAAATTTACTGCTATGCCCTCAAAAATAAAGATATTTTTCTTTGTATGCTGGATGACAGAGAATTAATTTGAAACATATATTATTAGTAGCAGTTTATGTGGTAGTAGTAGTTTATTACCTCAACATTTTCATTTTTTTAATTACACTGGATTCAAGAGATATTTCATGTATGTATCAAATCATTTTATTTTGCTTTCCTAATATCTTATTTCTAACTTCATACATTAACTATAGTATTACTTAATATGATAAAAATTTGTTGTGATTTTTGTATGTAAACATTTTCATTCATTGGTTTCACCATGCACAGACACACACACACAAACACACATATATTTCATTCAATACTGCAAGTCTAACTTGCAAGCAAATACATTTTTCTTTTTTTTTAACGGCTGTTACTTAGCATTTTTTTTTTATTTGACAGGTAGAGTTATAGACAGAGACAGAGACAGAGACAGAGAGAAAGGTCTTCCTTCCGTTGGTTCACTCCCCAAATGGCCGCTATGGAGAGCGGGCTGCGCTGATCCAAAGCCAGGAGCCAGGTGCTTCTTCCTGGTCTCCCATCTGGGTGCAGGGCCCAATCACTTGGGCCATCCTCCACTGCCTTCCCGGGCCACAGCAGAGAGCTAGACTGGAAGAGGAGTAACCGGGACTAGAACCTGGCGCCCATATGGGAATATGGGATGCCGGTGCCACAGGCGGAGGATTAACCAAGTGAGCCATGGCACTGCCCAGGAGCTTTTTCTTTTCTTTTGTAGGTATAGGCTCTTATAAACCAACATCTGGGTACAAGCTGTTTGTGGCTATTGAGGTATCAATTTTTCAGGCCTTCTCAAAGCTGCTGGAACAAAATGAGGTATGTGTATGTACTAAACTATATACGTTGTTGAAAAATTTATTTTTACATATTGCTTTTAACAGATGATGACCAAAGTACTTGGGCCCCTGATAACCACATGGGAGACACTAATGGAATTCCTGACTGCTGGTTTTGGCCTGGCCCAGCCCTGCCTGTTATAGCCCTTTGGGGAGTGAACCAGTAGATGAAAGATATCCCAGTCCCTTCCCAATCTGTCATTCTGTCTTTCAAATAAACAAATACATTTTAAGAAAGAGAAAATAAATGTGAGACCTAATACCATTGTTAAAATAGGAAAAAAAATAAATCTTAACCAGGAAATTTGGGTTTAAAGGAGAAGAAAAGGGGGATATGAACTTTGTTTCACTGCCAGAAGCAAAGGTCATAATAAGATTTTAAGTTTATGTCACTTGCCTGATATGTTTTAGAAAAGATAGTTAACAAAAGACTATTTTGGTTTACAGTTATGATTGCATCATGATGATTCAGAAAATGCGTGTGATCTGTTATAGATCCAATTTTATGTACTCATAATGTCAAAATATATTTTCAATTTCTATCTTATCAAGTAGTCAGGTCATTTTAGGATCCTACAAATATTGACAGACATTCTTTCTTTACGCATAGGACATTAAGAGGTAGTCACATACATGTGAAGATGAAATTAAAATATCAGTAATGGAGGCTGTAAATTACTCCACAAAATGGTTTAATAAAAAGTAGGAATGAGTTTGCATTTATTATTTTTATGCACCAATGTGTTCATTTATAATTAGGGCTAATAATTTAAATCATAATTTTTGGCTTGATTTGAAACAGTGGGAAATTTCCTAAGCAATTCATTAGTCTGTGAACCTATAATATAGTTTATTCAGTTTGCATTCCTTTTCTGATACCCTTTTGTAAAGAATGTGGAAATATGTAATCTGCAGTGAATGTGCAAGATGGGCCTAACTAAAATGTACCCATCTTTGCTTTTGTTTCTTCTTCTGGCTTACTTTCTTGTAAATTGTTGAAACTGAACAAGAATCTTAAAAAAAAAAATCTCTGTATGTGGTGCTTGTAACATTAATGAGTGAGATTACATGAAATAATTTTCCATTTGTGAGATGAAACTTTGACATCAGTTGGGTTATAGAACAAAGAAGATTTCAAGAGCTAAACATTAAAGAAAAAGAAAAAGAGCCTGGATTATTTATATCATTCATATCCAATAGATATATTCAAAAATTAAACTTCTTTTACTCTAACAAAACAAGCAAGGGAAATAGACAATACATTTTCTACTTTGAATAATGATTTGTTTCTGATGTTGAAACACTACAGAAACATAATATAATACTGTGGTATGCCATTGGGCTTGCTTTTTGTTTTAGTTGTGTTCTTTGTAACACAAACAATAAGTCTCCAAAACAGCATTCTTTCTACAACTAGCACTTCTCCTTTTCTTGGCGTGTTTGTAAAAAAGATTTTTATATTTAGTTATTGTCAATGTGGTGTGGGCATGATACACTGTAGGAAGACCAATCCCAACCATTTTTTTTGAAATTACAGTTGTGTAATTCTACTGATTCTACTGATTCAACATGATAGAGGTGCTCTGCATCACGTCACTCGCCCTTCCCTTGGCTTGACACTGATCCTTGTCCCTTGCCCTGTGTATTGTATTCAAACCAGAAAATTTATCAAAAGTGTGTCAAGAAGTCTTATTGGATACACATTTACAGCATGTCATGTATCATTGCGCTTCTCTTCATCTTCACCAATACCTCCTTGTCCATTGCCATGGTCTGAATGCTATACACTCCCAATATTTATATATTGAAATGTTAATCCTAAGGCGATGGTTTTAGGAGGTGGTATTTTGAGAAGTCATTAGGTCATTAGGATGGCCCTTTATTAGAGATGTCCAAGGAAACAACTAACCCTTTCATCACGTGATATTAGAGAGAGAGGATTGTTGTCTATGAATAGGAAGGAGACATCTAAATGAAGATAGCTTGGAATTTACAGCCTCCAGAACTGTGAGAAATAAATGTTGGTGTTTATAAATCACCCAGCTTATGTGTTATCCAGCCTGAATATACTGAGATATTCAAATTTTGCCTGAACTTCTGCATAGCTTCCAAATTTATCTTTCCATTCATCTTCAAGTCCATTAATTAAAGCATCATATGGAAAGTAAAGTTATCTCTTTTTAAAGCTTTATTTATTTATTGCAAAGTTGGGTTAACAAGAGAGAGAAAAATCTTCCATCCACTGATTCACTCCCCAGATGGCCATAGTGGCCTGGGCTGGACCAGGGTGAATCCAGCAGCTTTGATCTCTACCTGGTCTCCCACATAGATTGCAGGGGTCCAAACACTTGGGTCATTTTCTTTTGATTTCCCAGGGGCATTAACAAGGAGTTGAATAAGAGGTGGAGCAACCAGCATTCAAACCAACACTCATGTGAAATGCTGGCATTTCAAGTGGCAGCTTAACCTGCTGCACCACAAAGCTGACCCCTCAAGCTACCTTAAAAAAGAATAATAATAATCAAGGTCCTGCATTCTAGCACAGCAGGTTAACCAGCACCTGCAGTGCTAGCATCCCGTATGAGAGCCAGTGTGAATCCCATCTGCCCTACTTCAGATCCAGCCCCATCCTAATGGTCCTAATGCAGCTGATGCATCTGGGAAAGCAGCAGAAGATGGTCCAAGTCCTTGGGCCCCTGCCATCCACATGAGAGACCAGAGAGAAGCTCTTAGCTCTTGGCTTCATCCTGGCCCAGCTGCAGCCATTGCAGTCATTTGGGGGAGTGAATTAGCAGATGGAAAATCTCTCTCTCTCTTTCTCTCCTTCTTTCTCTCTGTAACTCTGTCTTCAAATAAATGAGATTTAAAAAAAAATTTTTGGTTATTTTTTCCTTGCTTAAAATTGTTTGCTGTCTTACACTCAGAATAAAATCTGAATTTCTACCCTAGTGTAACAGGACTGTATAATTCAACTTCTCAACCTTTCAAGCTTATTTTGAACTTCCCTCTTCTGTATTCATCATACTCCAACTATTCTTTTTTCTTTCCCCTGAAGTATTCTAGACTTTCCACCCCATTAAGCCAGGAACTTGCTAACCCTTCTGCCTGGAGCATCAGTGACTAGATTCTTGCATGCGTTGCTCACTCCTTTTTCAGATGTCAGCGTAACTATTTTACCCTAAGCAAGACTTTCTTTGAAATAACTCAAATCCAGACATTCTATACCATGGTCCAATTATTTTTTTCTAGAGCATTTACAAAGTTTGGCAATATTTTCTTTTCATTTTATGTGATTAAATTCTTTGCCAGCTAACCAGAGTACAAATTCCATGAGAAAGAAGAGACATATTTCTTTCATTCTCATTACACTATCTCCTTTGGCTTATCAGAATATCTTCAATATAGTGGGTCCTCAATAAGTTTTGATTAAATGACAAGTAAAAAAATAGAGGTGCTCTCCTTTTTTTTCTCGATTCTTCTGCCTCCACGTGGTAAGGGAACCAGTTACAAGGGTACTTCTCCCAGTGACACTATTCTTACTAGTATTGTCTAACTGCCTATTTTTGAATATGGAGATAGGTTCTTCAGGTAAGACACTAAGATTATTCAAATGACAAAAATCTGCACATAAAATGGTGAATTACCCTCTGTCAGGTTGGAAGAAAAATTTAATCATCTGACCATGTCAGTCAATGAGGTATTCTAATACAGACAACCAAATATAGAAAATTCAACACTGGGTTCTGCTGTAAAATTGTATGAGATTCAGACTCAACTATTTAGGAGGAGAGATGGCCTTAATTACATTTTACATCTGTCTTCTCTGCATACTGATTCTTTTGTGCAGGGGGTGACATTCCATCCTCCTTGTTCAGTGGCTATAATAACACAAGATAATGTAAGTGAAACCCTTAGAACAACATCTGAAGCATATTAAGAATTCATTAGAGCTTCTCTGTTATCATTCTATTGGCCCCTGTTAGCTCTAGAATCTGGGCTATTTATTGCTAAGTGGAGAGGGTCAAGTGAAGCAGAAACAGTGGCTGCTCCTGGCTCAAACTCTCAGCACAAAAGGGCAGCCCCACAATGGAGAAAGGATCCCTTCTTCAGCATCTATTGTCCAAATATAATTTTTATCTTTTTTAATTTTTTTATTTGACAGGTAGAGTTAGACAGTGAGAGAGAGAGAGACAGAGAGAAAGGTCTTCCTTCCGGTGGTTCACCCCTCAAATGGCTGCTATGGCTGGCGCACTGCGCTGATCTGAAGCCAGGTGCTTCCTCCCGGTCTCCCATGTGGGTGCAGGGGCCCAAGCACTTAGGCCATCCTCCACTGCCTTCCGGGGCCACAGCAGAGAGCTGGACTGGAAGAGGAGCAACCAGGACTAGAACCCGGTGCCCATATGGGATGCCGGAGCCACGGCGCTGGCCCTAATTTTGATCTTTTAACCATTAAGATGGTAAAATAATCAAAACAAAAAAAGATGGTAAAATAAATCACTTCCAGGGGTATCATGGGGTATCAGTTTAGTTTATCTGTGAGTAAACAAGAAAGAAGGATTTATGTTTTAGTGGATTATTTGGATATTCACAAATTACCAACAAGGAATGTGGAGTGATACAGGGAAAGGAAACAATCCATATTGGAAAACTTCCAAATCAGCTAAACTAACAGGAAAATAGAAACTACTAACACAGAGAAACTCTTTGAGGTTCTGAGCACCCAAGCTTGGGTTGGTCCAAGGCAGGAGCCAGGAACTCTATCAATGTTTCCCAGGTGGCTGGCAGAGACCTGACCACCTGAATCATCACCTGCTTGCCTCCCAGGGTGCTCATTAGCAGGAAGCTTGAAATTGGAGAGGAGCTGGGAGTTCAACCCAGGCACCATCTTAATGTCTTTCTGAGAGGAATGAGAGGGCAAGGATATTTATATTCCTTGGCTGAAGATTGTGTCAGGGGATGTTGATTTCCTGGGGGTGACAGGCTTTGCCTATAGGAGGCAGGTTGACTTTGTAAGGCTCTGGAAGGTAACAGTTCAGAGACAGGGAATTCTTCAGATACAGAGACTGGTAGCCGATGGAACAAGAACATAAGCCATTCTTGCTCATTGCCCAAAAGAGGTAAACATTGGAATGTATTCCTTGCCCTTGAAACTCAACTGGGTCTCACATCCTATTGCCTTCATACCCCACCCCCTACAGCCATCTTAAAGACAAGTTGCTTGGAACACTTGAAAGACCAGTTCCAGGAATTGCCCTCTGCCTGCTGCCCCCCACCCCCACCCCCACCCCCAGCCCTCCTAAAATATAAAAATGTCCGGCCCCTGGGTTGGGACCTTCTGCCACGTGTTCCATCAGTGTGCACACAGGCAATTGGTCACCCACCTCTACGAATTTATTTTCTTTGAATAAATTTGTCCTGGCTGTAAATTTGTACACTGCCTCCTCTCTATTCTGTGCCTCTTTTTCTAACATTTTGGTGTCCCATGTGAGGAGGCACCAATCTGCAACTCTTTTCCTAACAGTAGCAATGGGATTATTTTGTTGGAAATCACAGAAAAGCCTGAGAAATATGGACAGAGCATGGACAGATCTACAAGAAAGAGGAAGAACACACACAATGTCAGAACTGGGTTCTCTAAGTCATGGCTCCTAAGGTCACCATAAGGGTAGCATGATGTTTCCAGCGAGTTCTCATCCCAGTGTAAATGTTGAGGTGGAGATTGCTCTGTTGTCATTGGGGAAACCAAGCTCATGCACCCTAACAGGACTGCAGATTTGGGGAACTGACAATGTATTTTTAGATCCAATTTTTAAGCCAGGACCAAACAATTGATATCTTTTGGGACACATGTTTCTTACTAAGCTCCTGAAAGGGAATCTACTGGCTTTGTTACATCCCTGACAGATGAGCCTTTCTTCAGTTGCACACTCTTGTGAGTCTATGCACAGCAAGGCTATTAGGACAGAGACTCTTCTGTGTTCACACAGCTTTGCTCTCTCATAATCAAGTGTGCATAGGCAGTCTAAAAATAGCATTCTCTCATTTTTCCCCAGTAATAAATTCTTATGTAGAATGATTAGGATAACTAAATCTCAATTATAACTTCAATGTTTTCCTTTAATAATAATACTTTTGATTTTTTGGTTATCTAAACCAATGCTTTGTGCATTTTTTCCTATAAAAATATCTGTGGTTTTTTATTTATTAACTTTACATGACACATGTCTGCTGCTTCATATAATAATTTTTGTTTTATTTTCAGTAGTTTTTAAACCTATCATTAGAATACAGATTAAGAAAAATGGTATCACTAGGCTAATCCTCCACCTGTGGCACCAGCACCCTGGGTTCTAATCCTAGTCGGGGCACTGGATTCTGTCCTGGTTGCTCCTATTCCAGTCCAGCTCTCTGCTGTGGCCCGGGAAGGCAGTGGAGGATGGCCCAAGTGCTTTGCCCTTGCACCCACATGGGAGACCAGGAGGAAGCACCTGGCTCCTGGCTTTGTATTGGCACAGCGCGCCGGCTGCGGCAGCCATTGTGGGGTGAACCAACGGAAAGAAGACTTTTCTCTCTGTCTCTCTCTCATTAACTCTGCCTGTCAAAAAAAAAAAAAAAAGGGAATATGGTATGAGAGATTTTTAAACCATCACAGTCAACCAAAACCCAGGTATTGGTTTTAGATATATGGAATATAAGTGAAATAATATTTGTGCTCTAAGTGCATGCCAAACCAACTCTAAAGAAGTTGAAGCTTTTTGGATAAAGTCTAAGCTATTACAAATTTCAAGAAGTACTGAAAGTATTTGTATGCTAATATGAAGCTCATTCATCATACATATTTAAATTAAAAGAAGTTGCTTTTCTTTTTCCTGTAACAACTATGATTAGATGCTTATTTGAGAGAAGAGGCAGTGAATACTTTCTCTTAGACTATCTGAAAGATTTAATATTTTGCTAGAAGATTAGATGGAAAAACCTTATATTTTTTCCAGCTTGCATGGGTAGTAAGAGTGACACGCTTAGGGAAATCTTACTTTCTTACTTACTTTCAGTGGAATACAAATTTATTTATGTAAGTCTTCCTTTCTTTTATAGGTGTATTTTCCATATAACTAATTGGGAAAAAAAAGAGCTCCTCATTGACGGAGCTTTTGCTCATTCAAAAATTCCATCTGCCAACAACATAAAATTATGGTTACCTTTGGTGAGTCTTTAACCATTACACCTTACACTATTTGTTTAAAGGTTTATTTATTTATTCAAATGGCCTAGTGACAGAGAGGGAGAGAGAGTGAGAGAGAGAGAAAGAGAGAGAAAGACACCCACATAGACACGTACTGAGACCAGGGAAGAGACAAAGCCATTTTATCCTCCAGTTCACTCTCCAGCTGTTTTTAATAGCCAGGACTAAGTCAGCTGGTGCCAGGAACCAGGGATTCCATCCATGTTCCCACATGGTGACAGGAACAAAATTCCTGGGGCCGTTATCTGCTGCCTCACAAGTGCATACGCAAGAAATTGGGTCAGATAAGGAGTCAGGACCGGACCCCAGGCACTTTATATGGTTCTACACTTCTAGTTTACATGGCTTAGTAGTGTATGTGGCTGTACCGCAATGCCCTCCCTACCCCCGTTTCTTAAACTTTCAATAAAGTCTTTTTTTAAATTCAGTTGCAAACAAAATGAAATGAGAGTTTAATTGAGTCTTGAACCTAAATCTTAAAGGAGACACATTTGAGTATACATTTTGCACTTAAGTGAGGGATTACTTTATAAAGTAATATTTCAAAATTTATTTTCAGTATTCCACTGCGCATTACAATTTTTCGGTCTCAGAAAATTCAGCTAGAAAATTCTACGTGCCTATAGCAAAACTCCTGGAATTCTTACCAGATGCCTGCTCTCTAGGAAGTTTTGCAGGTTGCTGAGTGGGAGGCAGACACAAATATCTTCAATTTAATCAAATGCTCCCTGGCAGCCATTTGGCACCTCAGGAATCCAGCCATTAACTCACAAGCTCAGTAATTGGGAACTCCAGGAGGACCCACAACCCTGGCCAGGGGCCAACCTGCCAAATCCTAACGGTCCCTGCACTCCCTCTGCAATGTACAGGTATCTCGAAGAGCCTCCTGCGTTCTGGAAGCACAGAGAGACAGCGCTGCGATCTGTACGCATGCGCAGGAGGGGTGGTGGGGAATCCAGAAGAGGATAGCTGTTCCTACTACATTCAGCCCTCGGTGATTTAGTGGGAACATTTTCATGTTTCAAAACAAATGTTACCTTCAGATATTAACGTTAGCTTTAATGGGAACTGCACATTCAATTTCTGTTTCAAATTTGGCTGAGTTTTCCCACTAATGTAGTAACTAGATTATATATATATTATATATATATATATATATTAGTCATACTTATATCCCACTAATATATATATATATATATATAAATATATATTCACACACAAATAAAATCTCTTTTCTATGGATGTATGTGAATATGTAATAGTTTGTATTTCATACACGGACATGGTGTTATGGATCTGTCTAATATGATATAAAGGCAGCACTCCTATACATATTTGGAGAATTCAAAAATGTAACTGAACTCTTATTAATGGAAAAATTACTTGTCTAGGAAGTGAATGTTAAGAACACAAAACAAAACCAAGGAACTGCCAAGAAGTTTTCTGTGCGGAAGACATGTGCAGGTGGAAGACTCTCACTGATTTATGCATTGATAGATACGAGTAGATGTGATTGATTCAGTAAAAACGAACTTAACACCCTCTATGTTCCAGCCATTATGTTGTAGATTTTAGGTACTTATATTGCAGTTTGCCTTTGACTGAAAAGACAGATGATTAAATAATTAACTACATTACTATTTAATGAGTACTATAATAAATGTATGAATCAAATATAAATATTTGAAACAAGTCTGTGAAAGTAAAGTGAAGTGCTTTCTAAACCTGCTATTTATTAAAAAGAGATTGAAAAACAGGGAGATGGACTATGAGGACTAATATCCTGAGTCTACTGTGCAACAGTACCATCATTTCCAAATGGTTCTCCTAGCACTCATCCTCCAAAATATTAAAAATCAAATATTTGAGTCTTCAGGCTCATGGTGGCAGATTATAGTTCTTTTTCTGAGACAAAAAGGGAAATATTTTTAATTATACCAATTTTTTAAGGAGATAAAGGAACATACACCCAATTTATAAAGCAAGATAGCTGATTTCAACTTTTATTTGAAGAAAATGAGTTATGGGGCCGGCGCTGTGGCATAGCGGGAAAAGCTTCTGCTTGCAGTGCCAGCATCCCATAAGAGCGCCAGTTCGAGACCCAGCTGCTCCACTTCCAATCCAGATCTCTGCTATGGCCTGGGATAGCTGTAGAAGATGGCCCAAGTCTTTGGGCTTCTGCAGCCACGTGGGAAGGCCCTGAGGAAGCTCCTTGCTCCTGGCTTCAGATTGGCATACTCCTGGCTGTTGGGGAGTGAACCAGTGGATGAAAGATCTCTCTCTCTCTGCCTCTCCTTCTCTCTCTGTGTAACTCTTTCAAATAAATAAATAAAAATATCTTTAAAAAAGAAAATGAGTTTAACTGTAAGAGAAACACACAGAGATGATGGATAAAAATGATTTGCATTTGTGTATTTTGGTAGAAAATATTTCCAAAAACATCAATGAAGCCCATAATATACCATACTCTGTGCTTGTAAATTGATCTGAAAATTCATGTCTTCCACCTATTCATAAGTTGAAATCCTAACCCCTAAAGGGATGGTATTAATAAGTGGAAGATCTTTGCAAAGTAATTAGATCACTTTGATTGAGATGAGTGCCCTTAGAAGAGAGACCTCAGGGAGCTGACTTGTCTCTTGCACTGTAGGAACACAAGCAGAAATTGCCCTGTATGAGAAAGTTGGTTTTCACTAGTCAAAGAATCTGCTGGTGCTTTGATCTTGGACTTCCCAGATGCCACAACTGAGAAACACTTTTTTGTTATGCTAGTCTGAATAGACTGAGACATCTGGGTTCTGATGATGCATAATATTGAAAAATAAAAATCTTTGCCATTATCAAACTTGTGTCAGAATGGGAGGGGACAGTAAAGATTTAAAAATGTGAATATCATTTTAAGCAATAGTTGTCACAGTAATAATAGCAGATAAAACAATTTGATTCTGCAGACTGGAGCTGTGGAGTAGTGGGTAAAATCTCTGCTTGTGATGTCGGCCTTCCATATGGGGTCCCATAAATGTCCCATCTGCTCCACTTCCACTCCAGCTCCCTGCTAATGGCTTGGGAAAAACAGTAAAAAATGGCCCAAGTACTTAGGCCCCTGCACCCACTTGGGACATGGAAGAAGCTCCTGGCTCCTGGCTTTGCCCTGACTCAGCTCTGGTCATTGCAGCCATCTGGGGAAAAAAAACAGCAGATTGAAGACCTCTCATGCTGTAACTCTGACTTTCAAATAAATATAAATAAATAAATAAATATTAAACAATCAGTTCTAATACATGACAGGTACTTTCCCAAGTGCCCTATATCATTTAATACCATTTTACAGAGAGAATCAGTGCTGAGGATAAGCATCTGACAAGGCAAGCAGAGAGGAAGTATCCGTGTTGGAGGCACACATTTAAATGAGAAGTCTAAGTAGGTGCTCACTGAAAAGGAAAGATTTGACACTCAGATATCTTCATGGTCAAATGTCCTGTTTTCCCTGAGGCTTTCTCTGGCCATTCTCTTCCGAAGCAAAACACCCAGCCATGCTTAGTAAAGTGCCTGATGTTCTCATGTGCAGAAAGGAAATCCTGAATAAAGAAAAGGGACAGTGGAGATGAAATGAGAGAAGAGAGGATGGGGTAAAGGCTTCATAACATGAATGGATACATGTGTTAATCATGTCATTTAGTATTGGCATAGTGAGGAGTTAGGGTGTCTTCAGGGGACTTCTATGTAGTTTTTTTTTTAATAAAGATTTATTTATTTTACTTGAAAGAGTTACACAGAGAGAGGAAAGGCAGAGAGAGGGAGAGAGGTCTTCCATCTGACGGTTCACTCCCCAATTGGCCACAACAGCCAGAACTGCGCCAGTCCAAAGCCAGGAGCCAGGAGCTTCTTCCAGGTCTCCCACATGGGTGCAGGGGCCCAAGGACTTGGGCCATTTTCCACTGCCCTCCCAGGCCATAGCAGAGAGCTGGATCAGAAGAGGAGCAGCCAGGACTAGAACCGGCGCTTCAGGCCAGGGTGTTAAACTGCTGCCCCACACCAGCCCCTGTATGAAGTTTTGATTGCTTCTGTTTAACTAGTAAATTAGGAGATCCATCAGATTGAATGAAGATGGAGAAAAGAGAGAAGTGAAGGCATAAAGCAAGAAAGAGAATACTAAAGCAATTTTCTACAAATGTGAGAAATAAATGAACAAGGAAATGGAATGATGTTAACTATGGCAATGAAAGTCTACTACAAATATAGTTTAGCAATTTAAAGTGAGTCCAGCCAGCACAAATACAGTCAGGTGCAGAGTAGTAAGTTAAACTGAAGTTGTTTTGTGTGCATTTTTTTTTTTTTGCCCTTCTGGGAAAGTGTAAGTCCAAAGAGAGGTAAAGAATTTGAGGGTTGGCAAATGAGTGACTATATCAATGAGGCCAGGATCTAATCTGATTCAGAAAGGAAATGAGGACTCCATTCTTCTACGACTATCATTTAAATATACTGAAATTCTCTTTAAACATAGTGACACAGAATAAATATTTCTATAGTATATCTCACTAAGATACAGCTATAAAACAGGAGTTATATCAAAATGTTGAGGAAACTCAAAATATGCTGCTTAAAATATACTGTGCTTAAACTTACTAAAAAAAAAAAAAAAAAAACCAAACAAAAAAAACAAACCCTAAGATGAGAGAAGATATAAAATCAGCAGTTTGTTTATCATCCTGTAGAAAGATTTTTGGGTATATCCACTTGATATCAAAGAAACTTGTATTACTATAACTCTGAGTGAACAGATATATCTTTCTTGAGGATTCACAGACACTTCGACATTTATCCTAACCAAAATTTGATCTATGACACCTACATCAAAAAGTTTTCTGTCTGGTTTGACATTTGTTTCATATTTCAGATATTATCCTGTATATTTATGCCTGGCTTGTGTGCAGAGAACCTATTTTATTAAAGTCTCTACTCAGATTCTTTCTTTGTTCCTTGCCTCTATGGAGCCAGGTTAAGTCTGCATCTCCTG
This sequence comes from Oryctolagus cuniculus, assembly GCF_051225735.1. Lineage (NCBI taxonomy): Eukaryota > Metazoa > Chordata > Mammalia > Lagomorpha > Leporidae > Oryctolagus > Oryctolagus cuniculus. The sequence continues at coordinate 59,356,566 of NC_142874.1, read as the reverse complement.
ACATCAAGGCAAACAACACTTGCCTCACATCAAAGACCATCCTGAAAATGAATCCATGGGTAATGCAATCAAAGCAAAGCAAAAAGAATGAGCAGAAAGCTAAGAATTGCACATCAGATTTTGAAGCATTGTTATGGATACTTGAGTACGTGTTTAATAGCTTAAGACAGTAAAGAACCCCTTGAAAAACAGAGCAGCATTGTTCATTATTGAGAGCTCTAGCAGTGGATGGAAATTTTCTTCCTTTTTTGTTCTCTACAGCACCCACTCATTCATGTTTTCATATTGTGTTCATATGCAGAAGAAATAGGTCCTTTAAATTATTATTTACTTGAGAATGTGGAAGAACAGACTTCCATCTATAGGTTCTGTTATTTCCCTCCCCAGATGCCGTCAGCTGCTGCCCTGCAGGGTTTGCATTGGTAGGAAGCTGGAATAGGGAGCAGAGCTGGGGTCCAACCCAGCCTGTTGCTACTCTGCAATGTTGGATGCTGCCATCTTAAACACTAGATTAAGTGCCATTCGTTTAAATAGACACTCTGTTCTAGCTCCATAATTGTTGATTTCGGGTTAACTTGATCACCCAAAATAGTTAACTTGGTGCTTTCACATTTACACCTGTTTCATACCGCAGACTGATCCACACTAACCCATCTTCTTTCTTAAATGCTTGCTTCCATGTGCACTTCTGTTTCAGTGTGAATCTACGTTTTGTCTACACATAAATGAATAGCCTGTTTTATCTCTGTGATTGCACTTAATACTTTTATATTTTACTTCTTTAGCATATTTTGTTATTGTTCTGCTCAGAGAAACTCAACTTAAATGATATAAAGGTACCCTGGTCATTTTATATGTGTGTACCTCAGAAAGTTCAAGGAAAATTAAGTTAAAAGGAATTACAGGGCTGACACTCTGGCATCCCACATAGAAACTGGTTCAAGTCCTGGCTGCTTGACTTCTGATCCAGCTCTGTGCTAATGGCCTGGGAAACCAGTTGAACATGGCCCGCGTGCTCAGGCACCTGCCCCAATGTGAGAGACCTGGAAGAAGTTCCAGGCTCCTATCTTCACATCATTGCAGCCATTTGGGGGAGTGAAACAGTGTGTGGAAGACCTTTCTTTTCTCTCTCTCCCTCTCTCTCTCTATAACTCTCTCTAATAAATGAATAAATCTTTAAAAAAACAACAATAACAAAATTTTGTTTAAAACAAAGTTGAATTTACTTTGGTGGAAAACACTTTGAAATTTATGTAGAGCTTTTTTTTTTAATACACACTTTCCATCACCTTTTTGGAGTAACCATAAGCTTCCTTTCAAATACTCCACCAATCTTCTCCCAATCACAAGGTTTTTGACCCTTCTGTTTCTCTGTCTCTTTTCTCCTTTCCCACGGTCACCAGCTGTATCACTTTTGCCTGTCCTCAGGATTACTCAAGGTCATTTAATGGCTGTTCTGAGGTGGAAGAGGGTGGGATCCACATGTCTTCACTTTTCTTTCATAGAGAATACTTCAGTACATAATGAAGGATTAGACATAGAATTATTGCTTCAAAGCTCTGTCTTTAGTCACTAAAATAAGAATTTGCTGCTTCCCTGGAGAGAGTTGAAAATAATACAACTAGGAATTATTTAATAATTTCCTATTTTAAATTTGGTTAAAATAGGAATTTTGAGTAATTTACCAAGAAATGAATTAAATTGTGCGGAATTTCAAGTCATAATTTATAATTCAATTCTCACCTCAACTTGTTTGCTCACGTCTGCTATAAATTCAGTCATTCATATTGCTTGTGGTTCAGGTTCATAGTATAAAAGGTACGTGAGAAGAATACCTCAAATTTCTGATTGAATTTTTAATACAATTTGTTAATTATAAGCACACACTGTTAAACCTGCATCCTCAGTGATTTATTTTATATGGAATCTAATATGACTTTTGACACTATAGGAAAATACATTTCTGCTTCTTCTGGCATAATAAAGCTAAAGTACCTATATGTTTATTATAACCACTTATTGTAAGATTTATTTATTTATTATTTGAAAGGCAGAGTATAGAGAGGCAGAGGCAGAGACAGAGAGACAGGTCTTCCATCTGCTGCTTCACTCCCCAAATGGCTGCAATGGCTGGAGCTGCGCCAATCCGAAGTCAGGAGCCAGGAGCTTCTTCCAGGTCTCCCCTGTGATTGCAGGGGCCCAAGCACTTGGGCCACTTTCCATTGCTTTCCCAAGCCATAGCAGAGAGCTGGATTAAAAGTGGAACAGCCGGCACTGGAACCAGCGGCCATATGGGATGTTGGCCAGGACTGTATCCGCTAAGCCACAGAGCCAGACCTCTATAATCACTTTTTTTTTTTTTTAATTTCAAAAAGAATATAAAGAAATTAATTAGTGTACAAGGAAATTTTGATACTTCTTTGAGAACTATTGTGTCTTTTGTTAGATACAGTTCTTCTATCTCTTAACATCCATGTAGTTTTCAAGGAAATAGAAAAGATATAAAAAGTCCCTTTTACTGTTGGGTGGTAATTTCCTACTACGTATGAGTTTCCTATTGCTACTGAGAGGCCATAACATTGGTAGCTTAAAAAAACCACAAGTTTATTGGTTCCTTTAATGTTAAAAGTCTTACGAGTCTTCTGGGCTAAAATCAAGTTGTCAACAGCCCTTGGATGAATACTTTCTATTGTCTTTTCTAAATTTTGGGAGCCTTAGCTCGTGGCTCCATTCCTCTAGAAAGCAGTGAGCAGCACTGCATCTTTTTGATCATTCATTCATTGCTAGTATAGTTGGAGCACTCTGAGACCTGACTCAGGTGGTTAGATTGGGTCCCCAAGAAAATCCAGGACAATTTCCCTATCTCAAAGCCTTTAATTTAATTAAAATAGGCAAATTAATTTTCATCATGCTTGATAAAATATTCATAGCTTGGAAGAATTAGAATATGGGCATCTTTGAGTGCAACTTTTGTGCCTACCACAAACTATGTATAATAAAGACATACAGATTTTCAAAATAAGATTCATCAAAAATTAAGGCAAGTAGGCAAAACTTTCCAAATAATAGTGAATTCCTTGAAGCATCATAGAATTAAAACAAATTCAACAAATAATTGTTTCATAATCAAAATAACCTGTCTTATTTCTGTAGATTCAGGGTGAATATGGACCATGTGTTTTGTTCCGTAATAATATTAGCAAGAAATTATATACTTTCTCTCTCTTTTTTGTTCACTTCTTTCATCTTCCTTCTCTCTCATGCTCTCTCTCTGCATATTTTCATCTTCCTTCTCTCTCGCCAGATATATTTCTGTTAATGTGTGTGTCTATATTTATATATATCTATAGATATAGATAAATCCATCTCTACCTAGAAATGTTTGTGTTTTATAATATAAAGAAACAGTTTTGTTTGATGAATCAGTACAGTATAATCTCTTGCAAATTACTTAATTTAATGTAAGTCTATCTAATTTCAAATTCAGTTATTATTTTTTGCCAAATGTATCTGATACCTTTTAATTTCACTTGTTCAGGTGACAAAGTTTGAAGATTTATGTTTTATGATGGTGTAATTTAAACATATAGGCTATGCAGAATGTTCAAAATGTCATCAAACTTCTTTTAAATCATGTATGGTTTAACATCTAACATTCAGACCAAAAAGAAAGATTCTATCATAAACCAAACTGACTTGTATAAAATATGTAGTTTTTACTTCCTTAAATATTACCAAATTCGTACAAGCCTCTCAGAATCCTGGTAAAAGTCTGTAAGAATAGATTGAATGATCTTAGACTGTGGACTAAATTGCAACAGGGTAGTTGAGTATTTGTTTTTCCCTCCTTGGTGTACTTGCTTTTCACTGCTCAACCCTTCTTTAAAGAGTTGAATGCAGTAGTTTCAAAGTAAATCATACCATGCTTTGCCACTAGTAGTGTCTAGTTCTATGCAGGTTCACATGTGCAGAATTCATCCCTTGATTGATGTGCTCCCATGTCACTCCCTGTTCTTAAGCTGCTTCACTTCTATCACTGGCATCACTGAGAGATGTATTTGCTTGTTCATTAACTGAGCACCACACTTAGATTACAAGATCCATTGACAAAGACGATCTGTCTTGTTTTTCAGAGTGGTACTCCTGTGTCTGTAGTTACTGATACATAGTAGGTGTTCAAAAAACATTTGATGGATAATTGCTCATGTGTTGAAGAAAATATAGTCCATTTTCATTTTTACAAGATTTAAGAGACCATATAATTAGTTAGCATTTCCTTGTGTCATAGTGCTGAAAATCCCTTTGTAGAATAAAAGCTATCAATAATGGTTGTTTTTTTTCCTTTATTCTCTGCAGTAATTCTTTTATTAATAACTTGTATGTCGGGATATAAAGAATTCACAACCCTATGCTTTCTAGCTATATTATCATATGTGAATTCCAAATTGTTGTCCATATGCTTTGAAAAATTCTCCACAGAGAGCTAAATACTTTCTAGTACTAGGAAGTCGATTGTATTATTATGTGTTTCTTTGATTTTGCAGGATCCCTAACTTTTTCCTTAGTTTTGTTAGCACGAGACAACTAATTAAGTTCTTATAAAAAATTTCTATGTCAACTTGTATAATTGTACTAGTATAAACTGATTGATGATTGTCATGAAATTCAGTATTGGACTTGAGGCATAAAGTATATAATTATATTAAAATTCAACAAAGCTTATTCACTCAAATTGTCATTTAAAAAAAAAAAATAGCCATTCATTCTGATGCACTTTTGACAGTGAGGCTGGTAAAAATAGCAATGCAGATAACTGTATTTTAATGTAAATGAGTTCAGCATATTCAAAGACTCAACTTTCTGAATTAAAGAATCAGAGCATTCTTCACAATGGAAACGACTTGAAGACTTCAGCTTTTGTGTGTGTGTATGTGAACAAAAGTACAGATTTTTTTTTATTATAATTAAAATCTCCTTTTCTCAACTTATAGAATCTTAAGTTGTACATACAGTTCAAACCTATCTTAATGTTAAATACTTTGAGGACTTAAAACTATCCAATATTCCTATATGCATTCTTAATTTTACATCCATATTGATAGATTATAAAAATAAAATTTATTTTTTTTTTATTTTTCCTAACAGCTACCTTATTTCCTTCAACAAAAAAGCAGTATTTAATATTGAAAGCATTTTCCACTCCATCCCATTAAATAATTATATGCAATTATTATATAATTATGACATAGATTTTGGGTAATATTCCCATTAGAATTGCAAACATCAAACATTCCCTTAGCACTTTTAGGAGTTTTAGAACATATTTTACAATTGCTTTTTGCTTTCCAAAAGACAATCTTAGACTTTATTTCCTTCCTCATATTGTCGATTCCTTGTATCCCAAATTCAACCCCCCACACATTCAGCCAGAGCTTTGTTTCTGTTTTCAAGAAATTAAAATTCGTCATCTTTCTTCACGTTGCTTTTATGAAATCTAATTACACATGTGCCTCCTCATGTTCCTTCTCCCTTTAGAATGGAGGAAACCACATTCCCTTTCTACAAGGTCATTCTCACAGAGGCACCCTTCCTTTCTCTTCCCAAAGGACATTCCTCCTCCTTGAGTCCTGGTTTTTCCTTATACCATCCATCTCTACATTCTGGAAATAATTTCTAAAATTTGAATATTTATTCTAACATTTCCTTTCTTTAGAAAAACTTTTTTAAGGAAAATTTATTCTCCAAATATTTATGTTCACAAAATTCTTGAAAGAGGAAACTGGCTTGCTGACTCTGGATATTCTGATATCACTTATTATTATATCCTCTGCAATTTTATTTGTGTTAATATTCCATTCATGCCTATCTTGCCAAATTTGCTGATGATATATCTACTGACATAGCTAATTGACACTCTTGTGTGTTCAAATATGGTGATGAGCACGTCTGTGGGATTTTGTACACTTCAAGCCTGCATAAGTCAATCTCAATGGCAAGATTAACTCAGCATTTCTCAAGTTCAGTTGAAGCACCAATGATGATAAGATCAACCATCAACAGAATGTTGAATACTTGCAATATTGTAGAGGCTACTGCCTAAATGTTCTCAGAAGAGCACACTCCCCTGGAATAGGACGTGGCTAAAATTTTGTCTCTGCTTATGCAGGCTGGGTGAGGGCACACCCTCCCAAGGGAATGTGGTGGCAGAAGGCAGTAGGTTGGGTAATCTGTAACTAATGGTGAATACTGCTTTCAGGAGATCAAGACTGTAAATAAGATTTCAGATCCTCGTACTGCACTATAGGGGTCAGCCTGCTATCTCTTGTCCTGGAACATGGAATTTGGTTTTTCCTGTTCATATGATAGGATTTGGTCAATGTAGTCTCATGCCTATGTGATCGCTAGCTTGTAGAATTGCTTGTCCCCTCTAATAAAAAGTGCTGGCTGAGAGCTATCCAGCAGCTCACTCTTCTGATGGAGACTCCTGTGTTCCATCTCTTCGTTTCGAAAACTCCACAAGATATGGTGTGAATATTCAGGATCAGGTGAGCTGGAATCCTTGCAGCCATTCAATATGATGTTATCTCTTTACTGGTCAGCCAAAAATGCCTATCTTCCTAGAATGCATCCGTGTCTTTTCTGGGATCAGGAAGGTGGAGATGCCGTGATGACTACATGGAGACATTGAGTGGGGTTTAGCCTGCTATGCCAAATGCCAGTCCTGGTATTTTTTTTTTCTATGACCTTTAGTATAAACCAGGGTCTGCATAGCATCACAAAAGCAAGTCACTGGGCCAACTATCCAGAGCTTGGGGATTGAAACCACTCTTTTTGACAGCCTCACTAGCTATCATTGGATTTTTCCCATGCCCCCTCCCATTTTGAGCATGTGGCAGCCTAACGGCATAGTACTAATGTAGTTCCCCATTTGATAACTCACGCAACTATAGAAAAAGAAAGTTGAATCCCAGTCGCCTGCCTCACAGGTGACAGTCTTCCATCCCAACCCTTCCCAACATATGTCTGAGGAATCAGATTTGCACTTAGGAAACTCTTACCAGCTGTTCCATGGGACAGCTCAGTCTCCTTTACTGAAGTATCAGTGCTTTGATAGGTTGACATTACATGGCACTAAGGCATAAGTTTACTGTCAAGTAGTCTGCATTATTTAAGACATCAATTGTCCTCTACAGGCTTGAGGAAGTGATGTGTACAGGGTTGAGACAATTATTTCCTTGTCCATTTAGGATTAAACACTGGGGTAGTGGTCTGGAAGGGTATGACTCAAAACTCCTGCAAGGGTCTAGAGAACATGGAAGTTCAATGGAAGTATAAAGAGGATATGCAATGACAAGAAGACAGGTTGCAGCAATAATCCCACCTGAATAATATCAGTAATAAAGTACAATATTATTTTGTACCATGGGGAGTACTGAAGACCTTTTTATAAGATTTTCCAAAATATGTGGACAAACCACACAAAGGAAATGTTGATTCTGGGGCTAGTATTGGGGCCTAGTGGGTATGAGATGCTGCCATCCAAATGGACGCTAGTTCAAGACCTGGCTGTTCCACTTCTGATCCAGCTCCCTGCTAATGGACTTGGGAAAAGAGCAGAAGATGGCCCAAGTGCCTGGGCCCTACCGCATGTATGAGAGATACAGAAGAAACTCCTGGCCTCAGCCTGGGCCAGCCCTGGATATTGGGGCCATCCGAGGAGTGAACCAGTGATGGACAATCTCTCCTTCTTCCTCTCTCTGTAACTCTTTTAAATATATAAATAAGTACTCACTCTAAAGAAGTGAGATAGCCTCTGGAAAAGGGAATATCAGACAAAGCCTGGGACTGGAAATGCCCTTGAATGCTCATCTGGCAATTTCTGTTACTGACCACACAATACCACAGACTATGTAAGATCTAAAGAAGAAGCAGGCTTTGGAGCATGACCTAGTGGCCATATTTGGTGATAGCCTCTTTGCTGACAGAGTCCATTGTCAGTATAGGACATTATATGATGAGAGAAGGAAACACAATTGTGTCTAAAGTTCTCTCTCTCTCTCCCCCCTATAAAGCTATCAAGATTCAATCATGACTCCTCCCTGGGACCTAACCTAATACCAATCACCTCCCAAATGCTCCACTTCTTTTTTATTTTTTAAGATTTATTTATTCATTTGAGAGAGAGAGAGAGAGAGAGAGAGAGATGCACACAGAGAGAGAACTTTCATCCACTGGTACACTCCCCAAATGGCCACAACTTCTGGGGCTAGGGGCTGGACCAGGCCAAATCCAGTAGCCAGAAGTTTCTTCCGGGTCTCCCATACAGGTCCAGGGGCCCAATTATTTGGGCCATCTTTATACTGCCTTCCCAGGCCATTAGCAGGGAGATAGATCAGAAGTGAATCAGCCTGGACTTGAACCAGCCCAGGTATGGGATGTCAGCATTGCAGTCCTCAGCTTATCAAGTAGTGACATAGCACTGGCCCCTGAAGGCTTCACTTCTAAACACCAGAGTCAGATTAAATTTCTACCTTTTTAATACCTAACTAATAGGAATTAAACTCCAACATGCGTTTTGAGAGTGGACATACCATACCACAGTCAAATTGCAGCTCTTTTATTTCCACTGTTAGGGGTGGTATCTAGTCCTTAGTGTTTTGCTGATTTACATTGCTCGTATTGAATATTACAAGCTGATGATATTTGGTAAAGGAGGGGTGTAGCAACCAAGGCTGACACAGCAGCAGACCGCAAGGTTCAAGGGCATGCTTGCCAATAAGTGGCAGTTACGTCCCAAGCAACCCTTGCAGTGATCTGAAACCAATTAGAAAGCCACAAACAGTCTGGCTACAAAGCCACAGGAGAGTTGGTAATCATGACCAAGTGATTCACATCACCAAATGTTTTAAAAGAGTTGAAAATTCTTTGGATGGAAAAACAACACATGGGTAGTGGGATGGGTGAAAGTTAGAACTCTTTGTTATGAACAGTTCCAAATGGGAGAAGGATGCTACTCTGCATCACAAGGAGCTTACACCATGGGGGCAGCTTCTGTATGGCAAGCTTTAACTAGGTTGCAAGGCCTTCTTTATTTAGTGGCTAATTGAAATATGCTCCCTGGACATAGGGATTGTTTCTAGTGGTCAGGACAGTTAGTTCTGACAGAGTTGACAGCCCTTAATATTATGGGCTAGACTTAATCAGCTGCTCAAGAAAGAATTGATCAGTCTTGCACCCACATGAGAGACCTGGAAGAAGCTTTGGGTACATGGCTTCTGAATGGCACAGCCTTGGCCATTTTGACCATTTAGTGAGTGAACCATCAGATGGAAAATCTGTGTGCATGTGTCTCTACCTCTCTATATTTCTGCCTTTCAAATGAATAAATTTCTTGAAAATAATTATTTACTTATTTATTTGAAAGTGAGATATGCAGAGTGAGTGGGAGGGACAGAGAGAGATCTTCCATCCACTGTTTCACTCTCCAGATAGTCACAACGAGGGCTGGGTCAGGCCAAAGCCAGGAGCCAGGAGTTTCGTCTGGGTCTCCCAAGTTGGTGTAAGGACCCAAGCCCTTGGGCCACCTTCTGTTGCTTTTCCAAGACCATTAGCAGGGAACTGAATTAGAAGGGGAACATCTGGGACCTGAATCCTGAATAGTTGTCCATATGGGATGCCAGCATCATTTATTTTTCTTGTAAAAATAAATGTTAAAAAAAAGACATTGTTTCAAGATCTACAACAAGATTTAGGGGCTTTTAACAAATAGTATTTCTGACTTTGTTTTTAAATTTACTCCTAGATGTTTTCTAGACTTGCTCACTTTATTTATTTATTTATTAACATTTATTTATTTGAAAAGTAGGCTTGCAGAGAGCTCTTCCATCTGCGGGTTCACTCCCCTGATGGCTGCAATAGCTAGGGATGGGCCAGGCTGGAACTCTACCTAGTCTCCCTCATGGGTGCAGGGGCCCAAGTATCTGGTATTGTTCTGCTTCTTTCCCAAGCACATTATCAGGGAGCTGGAGGGGTGTTGGAGCAGCTGGTACTAGAACTGTTGTTCTAATATGGGATGCTGGCATTGCAGGTGGTGGCCGAAAATACTGTGTCACAACATCGACCTCTTGCTACAAACACTTGGGTCATCTTCTGTTGCTTTCCCAGACACATTAGCAAGAAGCTAAAGTGAAAATGGAGCAGCCAGGATAGGAACCTCTGCTCATGTGAGGTGGCAGTGTTGTGGGCAGAGGCTTAACTCAATGTACAACACCACCAGCTCCAAGATCACTTTAAAAAAAAAATAACTTTTATATGTGGAAAAAATGTATTTCCCAACCTATGGTTGTTCATCCACCCCATCTAGAATCATCCTAAGCTAAGAGACTTGAAACTTCATGGTGAGTACAACTTTTTGTCCCTTTCATTCAGACCTGAACACCTAGCTTCAGAGATCTTCCTTCCTGAGGAAGACGTGGGCCTTCTTTTAGACAAAAAGGGTGAGACGTCCCACTGAAGTGTGCGCCAGTTCTCCATGGCCAGGAGTTAGGCTGCTGCAAAGAATGGGATAATCACCTGATGTTGGAATAATTTTATTCCCCGGACCCCCCAAAAAAAAAGAAGCATCTTGTTTTCTTTTGCCTAACCTCAATATAAACTTCCAAAAGGGAAAGTCTGCCCTTCTAACAGAATCTGTAAAACTGTCCTTTAGCTTGAGCTGTCTGTCACAATCTTTAAGGTAATATTTTATGCTCTCTGCTCTCTTTGTTAAGTTTTGACTTCTTGAGAAATGTGAGGCTTAAAAAATGAGATTGTCATCTTGAAAAAGAGCCCAGAGGCTACCCTAGCTCTCACAGTTTCTATGTCTATGTCTGAGCCTTCGTTCGTGGATGTGGTAGGTAACAGAGTTCTTAGTAAGCGTGAGAGACACAAACCCTGATTCTGTTTTTTCACGGCGCTGTCATTGTTTACATGAGTTCAGTAAGAATCTGTTCTTCTCCTAAGAAGATACAGTGGGAAAGCTTTCTATACTCAAAGTTATGCACACTATTCATGACTTTGATGCATCCCAGACTTACAGTGAGTAAATGGAGTTGTCACTTTTTTTTTTTTTTAAATTTATTTGAGAGGTAGAGATATAGACGGTGAGAGGGAGAGATAGAGAGAAAGGTCTTCCTTCCGTTGGTTCACCCCCCACATGGCCGCAAAGGCCAGCGCTGCACCGATCTGAAGCCAGGAGCTAGGTGCTTCCTCCTGGTCTCTCAAGTGGGTGCAGGGGCCAAAGCACTCGGATGCTGGCACCACAGGCAGAGGATTAACCAAGTGAGCCACGGTGCTGGCCCCAGTTGTCACTTCTTACAGGCCCTGGAACTTTAAAGATTGGGCATATTAGGTACCATAGTTTAAAAAAAAAAAAAATCTGTCTGCCTTTGATTGACTTTGTTTTGGGGCATTTTAAATTTTTTTTCATTTTTTAATTTTATTTAAGTCTCATGTATTTCATATATACAGATTTAGGAACATTGTGATATTTACCTATTTCACTCTCCACTCTTCCTCCCCACTATGCTCCAACTCTTCTTCCTCCTCTTTCTCTTATTCCCACTCTTAATTTTTACAAAAGTCCATTTTCAGTTTACTAATGATCATAAGGTTAACTCTACACTAAGTAAAGAGTTCAACAAAAAGTATGAAGAAAAAAATACTGTTCTTCAACAGAAGAGACAAGGGCTATAAACAGTCATCAAACTTCAAAATGTCCATTTCACTCCACTAAATTACATTTGGAAATCATATTATATCTGTTTTTTGGGGACTGGCTTATTACATTAAGTGTAGTCATTTCCAGTTGCATTCATTTTGTGGCAAAAGATAGGATTTTGTGAATACACCACATTTTCTTTATCCACTCTTCAGTTGATGAACATCTGGGTTGATTCCATTTCTTAGCTATGGTGAATTGAGCTGCAATGAACAAGTGGGTACAGATCACTCTTTCATATGCTGATTTCTTTTCATTTGGGTAAATTCCCAGGAGTGTGATTGACTTTTAACTTTGAGAATTTTCCAAATCTGAGGTTATTATAAAACAACTTTTGTTACTGTAACTATAATGCAAATAGTCTAACAACAAACTATACTACATCTGTTTTTGGAGTGCAATTCTGTTCATTGTTTTTAGGCTTTCTAACTTTGAGAGTTTTCTGAGTCTGAGATTACTATTTGATTAATCAACCTGTCTTGCTGTACTTACTTGGATAGCCAATTATAATTTGTCTGCTATTAGATTATAATCCTGTTCATTGTTTTTCAGATGCAAACTTGATTTGTTATGTTCTTGCTGGTTTTGTTATGTAGATTCCTTGTTGAGGCTTGAACTACAGAAGTATAATTCCCCAGCTAGTTAATGCTGGCACAGCCCTTGGAGATGATAACTTGTGCCTACAAAACAGATAAACCTAAGTTTAACAATGAACACCAGGTAAAGCTAGCCTAGGGACCACTCCTAAAACGTCTTTGTTGCTTATAAATGACTGAAAGTGTTTCTGACACTGACTTGGTGTTCAAATGCTCCCTTCAAGTTTGGACTGGATCAACACACGGGTCAAATTCAACCTGGCAACAGGGGCCAAATGAAACCTAGCTATAGGATGATTGATCAGCAGTGTACTCCAAAAAGCATCTTGATCAGAAGGATAGAATAAAAATGAAGATGGTGTCACTGGTGTCAACCCTAAACAGAATCAGATGAAGCTGAGAGGTTATAAAGAAAGGTTCTCATGCACGATTAGTAGATAATAGCTGTCAAAAAAACTCAGAACTATACCCTCTATATAGACGCTAACTCACATCTAATGCTAGAACATTGCCACCTGAGTCTGGCTGATGTGCCTGAGAATGACAGCAACTTGTGATGTACTGCCAGAGACACACTAGTCCACTTTCGGGCAGACCTCCACAGGGCAATCACCCTACTGTGTGTTGCCACTTCTGGCTAGAGGACTGTCCTTGTTAATTATTTGAGTTTTGTTATGGAGGAAAACATTTGTCTGAAATTAGATGGCTCTAGATGTCCTTACAGCTGCACAAGAAAATGAAATTCTATTTTCATGTGCCCTCATGAAAATAGAATGTTACATATTCCTCTCCAATAATGAGCATTTGTACCTGTGTTTGCTAGCCAGGAAATGTTATACCTAAGAAAAATAACTCAGGTTTCAAAATGTGAATTCTGTTTTCTCTCTTGCCCCATGATCCCTCCAATAACTCTGCTCCTGATCTAACTCTTGGGTGCCATATTTTGAAAAAACAAATTCAATATCTTCTCCAGAAAGCAGTAACTTCGAATTCCTCCAGATGAGGTCATCTACACGCTTCTGGATAACATGGGCAGACATTTCTAGAAAGAATCACACCCTTTTCTCTGAAGCTTCACCCTTTTTTGCTGATTAATTATAAGACAAGATTTTCACTAAAGCTTAGCTAATATAAAATAACTTAAAAGAATTTTAACATAGTCAGTAGATGAACACCAAAATATGATTTATTCAGAAGTCAACATCTTTAGAAAATATTTGCTTTCCTATAATGTGATTTTTTTCTTATAAAAGAAGTAGGTTGCATTGTAGAACATAATGAAATATATAAAGGTATAAACAATTTAAAAATCTCTGAACTTAACATCTCAGAATCATAGTTACATTTTAGTTTATACTTTTATTGCTTGTTAGTTATATGTTCAGGTGTCTAATGTGATCATAGTCTAAATAACATTTCCTCAAACTTACAAAGTCATTTCTATAGATAAAATAAGTGAAATTTTATAAAAAAAGGAATGTTCTTTCTGCTTATATCTGTGTATTTCCAAGGAAAGGTCAACCCATCCAGGAAAGTGATGATTGCATTTGTGAGAGACTCAAGAAAAGGCTGTTACTCTTTAGGTCTGTATCACTTCATAGTATATCATGAACAGCTCTCAAGGACTTAAGTTAATATTATCACCATCAATTTTAATAATTTGTTTTACATATTATGTATATGACTTTCAATATATAAAAATACTCAACTTTACCCATAAGGTAAATTAAAATTGATATCATGAAATACCATTTATCTTATTAGATTGGAACAAATCCAAAAATTGATAACAGACTGTTTGTGGGTGTTAAAATCATACAACTCCTGCAGAGGTGAATTTGACATATAACAAGATTATCTTTCTACATATAACCATTTATAATATTGCCCCTCAATCCTACTTCTAGTAATCAATCTTGAAGTTGCACACCTGCAACTACAGAATGTTTTATAACAAAAAAAAAAATCAATAACTCAAATACAACTTGTAAAAGAAATGCTGAATAAAAAATGGCACATCTCCCCAAACCAATAGTAAAGCAGTAGCATATAAAACAGGTCAGAAACATAAAAATGGAGAGAAAATGATTCCAAAAGTGTGTTGGTTAAAAAAAAAGTTGAAAGAATGCAAACATGTAAAAATATTTGTATTTGGACCTTGAGAGCTTGTTTGGAGGTTCTAGCAGGGGAGCACAGCTACTTGTATACCCTTGACCGAAGACCGGTCCTCCTCTAGCAGGAAAGGTCGTCCTCTTCGAAGGAGCGCGCAGCTTCAGGAGGGACACACATGGAGCGGTGAGGGAGGAAGGGAACACCCACCGAGCCAGCCAGATCAGCCGAATCAACCCTGGCGATTAATGGGATGACAGATGTCGCAGCCAGATCGCCCTCACATCCAAAATATTTATATTTGTATAAAATATATATTTATTTTTGGGACAAGAAACACTTTAAGGACTAATGAAGAACTAAAGCAAATTGTCATTAATAAGAGCTAAACAGGATTAGGATAAAGGGGAAGTAGAAATATAGATTCTCAAAATGTACATTTTTATGGAGACTGAATTTTATAACACGTAAGAGTTTATATATTTGTAATACATAAAAAGTCAATCATACACTATGCTTCTATTTAAAGAAAACTAGGAGAAGAGAAAATTTCAGTTCATTGAGGTAAATAGAACAATCATTCTCTTCCTCAAACTCAAAAAACTTTTTGTAGGATCATAGTCTGAAAAAACAGTTTCTGGGAGTATTAAAGTCAAAATAGAGCAAGTTGTCAGCACAATTCTAAGGGATCCATTCTGGAAGAATGCATGTATTGGAGAGAACAGAACAAAGTTAAAAATGGGCACCGGATTCTGTCCTGGTTGCTCCTCTTCCAGTCCAGCTCTCTGCTGTGGCCCGGGAAGGCAGTGGAGGATGACCCAAGTGCTTGGGTCCTGCACCCATGTGGGAGACCAGGAGGAAGCACCTGGCTCCTGGCTTCGGATCAGCGCAGCATGCCGGCCGTAGTGGCCATTTGGGGGGTGAACCAATGGAAGGAAGACCTTTCTCTCTGTCTCTCTCTCTCACTGTCTAACTCTGCCTGTCCAAAAAAAGAAAAAAAAAATTGGGGATTTAAAAAAGTATTTGCCTACGTGAGAGCAAGATAGACAGACAAAATTTGCAAGCTTCCATTCATCAGTTCATTCTCCACTGGTGGAACTTGGTGATGGCTATAGCCGGAGAGCAGAAACACAATCCATATCTCCTGTGTGGGTGTCAGGAACCCAATTGCTTGAGTCATCATCACATCCTCCCAGTGTGGACATTAATAAAAAGTTGGAGCCAGGAACAAGAGGCAGGTTTCAAACCCAGACACTCTGATAATGAAGGCATATGACTTAGGTTCTAGGCTCAACACTCATCCCGGAAGTGGAGGATTTGTTAAATATTCATATTGTAGGATGAAAACATATTGGAGGAAATAAATGCACAGACATAGGCAGGATCCATGGGAACCAATGAGGAATTATCAGCAGAGAAGTAGTATCAATCACTTAGTCATATGGCGGCCTGAGTGAAGGGGAGTTAAGGCTGTGCAGGAACCATCAGTAGCTTTGGCTAAAAGAGTAGTGTTCAGAGTTCAGGGTGGACCTGGAAGAGGGAACAGGACAGACCCAGTTAAGACACCCAGAAGACAAATCTTTGTGATCTGAAATACATTTTTGGGGGTCAGTGTTGTGGTGCAGTAGGTTAAGCCTCCATCTGTGGTGAGAGCCTCCCATATGAGTACTGGCTGGAGCGCTGGCTGCTTCACTTTCAATCCAGCTTCCTGATCATGTTCTAGGAAAACAGCAGAAGATGGCCCAAATGTTTGAACCTCTGTTACCCATCTAGGAGTTCCTGATGGAAGTTCAAGGCTTTTGGCTTCCAAAAGATTGTTAGGGCCACTTGGGGAGTAAACCAGATGGTGGAATCTCCTCTCCTCCCCTGTCCTCTCCTCTCCTCCCCTCTTCTCTCCTCTCCTCCCCTCTGTTCTTTCCTCTGCTCTCCTCTGTCCTCTCCTGTCCTCTCCCCCTCTCCTCTCCCCTCCCCTTCCCTCTCCCCTCCCCTCCCCTCCCCTCTCCTCTCCTCTCCTCTCCTCTCCCCTCCCCTCTCCTCTTCTCTCCCCTTCCCTCTTCTCTCCTCTTCTCCCCTCCCCTCCCCTCTTCTCTCCTCTTCTCTCCTCTCCTCTCTCCTGTCCTCTGTCCTCCTATCCTCTGTTCTCTTCTCTGTTCTCCTCTGCTCCCCTCCCCTCTCCCCTCTCCTCTCCTCTCCTCTCCTCTCCTCTCCTCTCCTCTCCTCCTGGTGTCTGTTCCAGAAAAAGTTGCACTGAAAATTTAGAATATAGAAATTAAGGAAGAGCAAAATAAATAACTGAAAATGAAAGGGAGAAAATATTAGTTAAAAGTTATCTGCTTGGGGCTGGCTCTGTGGCACAGTAGGTTAAGCCTCCTCCTGTGGCAACGGCTTCCCATATGAGCGTAGCTCCTCTTAAAATCTAACTCTCTGCTATGGCCTGGGAAAGCAGTAGAAGATGGCCCAAGTCCTTGGGCCCCTGCACTGTGTGGGAGACTGGAAGAAGCTTTTGGCTCCTGGCTTCAGATCGACAGAGTTCCTGTTGTGGCTATTTGTGAAGTGAACCAGCAGACGGAAGACCTTTCTCTCTATCTCTCCCTCTTACTGTCTATAACTCAACCTATCAAATAAATAAATAAAATATTTTTTCTACCATCAAGAAATGACATAGGGATCCCAACAACCAATTGGATTTCAGAAAAATGCATAGAGTTTATCAAATAAGGAAGAGTTTATCAAATAAGTCATATTAAAATGACATGTTGGAAAGCACACATTTTAAAATATCATTTTGAGGAAAATGTGATGGAATACAGTTGTAAGACTATGTACTTTCTTTGGCTTATTATTATTATTATTATTATTAGAAAGCCAGGGGCCGGCGCCGCGGCTCAATAGGCTAATCCTCCGCCTAGCGGCGCCGGCACACCGGGTTCTAGTCCCGGTCGGGGCGCCGGATTCTGTCCCGGTTGCCCCTCTTCCAGGCCAGCCCTCTGCTGTGGCCAGGGAGTGCAGTGGAGGATGGCCCAGGTGCTTGGGCCCTGCACCCCATGGGAGACCAGGAAAAGCACCTGGCTCCTGGCTCCTGCCATCGGATCAGCGCGGTGCGCCGGCCGCAGCGCGCCGGCCGCGGCGGCCATTGGAGGGTGAACCAACGGCAAAGGAAGACCTTTCTCTCTGTCTCTCTCTCTCACTGTCCACTCTGCCTGTCAAAAAAAAAAAAAAAAAAAGAAAGCCAGAGAGACAGAGGATTTGAGACAGCACTGTATCTGCCGGCTCACTACACAAATGTCAGCAACAACCAGAGCTGGGCCAGGCTGAGCCAGGAACCAAGAACTGCATCTGGATCCTCATGTGAGTGTAAGGGACCCAAGAAATTGAGCTATCACCTGCTGCCTCCCAGAGTGACATTAGCAGGAAGCTGGACTCCAGAGTTTAGTTAGGACTCCAGCCTGGCATCCCAAGCAGGTTCTGAACCACTGCACCAAAAGCCCAGCTAGGATTCTGAGGTTTAAAGCACAGAATTTCTAAAAACCTAAAAAATGAGAGCTAAATATACAAAGGAAGCCACAGTTCATGTGTAAACTAAATGATAATATTTTGAATGATTATAGGTAGATTAAAAAGTAAATAAATTTCAACTTGATGTTAAAAAAAGCCTTACTTTGAGTGGATGAGTGTGAAACACTGTCAGAAGAAACTATTTGGTGCAATATTAAATGATACTTGCACTACAAATGTTACATTTTCGCTGCTTCTTGGTTTCTGACTTTGGTAACTTTAAAGAAAAATCATAAATATCATTACTGTTAACAGAGTACACACTAGTAAAGTTTTCTGTTTTCTTTTTTAAGCTAATGGAGGCAGGGACAGGCAAGAGGAAATACACTTGGAAGGAAGGGCAGAAGTACTTTCATTTTTATTTGCAAACTAGGGAGAAAAATATTTTTTATGACTGATAACGTAAATACTGGAACTTTGGTATGTGTTCTCACATTCCAGAAGTGACCATTGCAAAAATAACGGCATCATAAATGTAGCAATGATGTGGAAGAAATCAATAATCCTTTGCTGTGATAAATAAACATAAACACAATCTTCATATTATGTAGTGATGAAGTGACAAACAAAAGTATTAAGAGCAGAATTATGAGTATATAATTAAAAGTGATTTCTTCTAGGCGTTGTGACTAAAAGCCAAGAAGGCAAATGGAGGATGTAACTTTTGTCTTCTGATCTATATATTTAAATTGTATTAACTTATTATTTTCATAATTTACTTTAAAATTTAAATATGATAGGAAAAATAATACATAATAGTAAATTTAAACACACTAAATCATCATTTTAATCATATCAAATTTGAAATTAATTTCATTCGAGATATTTCTAATTAATATTATCAGCAATTTAATATCCATGATAATGCATATACAAAAACTATGATGTGAGGCTTAGGAAAAATTCTATTAAGATAAACATTATCAAAGGAGGTAACTGTCCTTTAGGAAATAAATGGAAGTCCTCGCAAGTTGTGTTGGTATTTTATCATCTTGTCTTACTCTTCTGTTTCACCCCTCATTAAATTCTCAGAGTGCCTGGATCTCTGCATGGCTTTTCTCCACTTAGTCTTATTCTTCAGTAACATGGAAAACAAGTTGCTAGCAGGGTGCATTTTTACTTTCAGAGTGTCTGGGTCTTTACTGCCCTTCTATTCTTTATGTTTCCTGGGAAGCCGATATATATATCAATAAAGGCCATGAGAAGATGACTTCTGCAAAGACATTTATGTTGTCAGCATTGCCTGCGTGTTAAAAACTCATGGCACTTAAAAAAAAAAATGTGAGTTGCTCTTTTGTAGTAGCAGTTCAAAAAAGAAATAATCACTTGGGAAATTTTACTCTGTATCTGCTGCAAAGAAACCCAGCAGAGAAGAAAGGCTTGCAAAACCATAGACGGCAGTAAATGTCAGAAAAGGTGGGCCATGCCTGCTTGTAACCATAAGGGCATTTCACTTATACTCAAGCTCATTGTTATGCTTAGTCAACTATAACCTCATGTCAAGCTGACTCTGCTTTGTGGAAGTCTAGAAGTAGCTACAGGTAACAAACTTTGAAATAATAGACCGTCTGAATTTGGACCAGTATTTGGCAGCAGTTTAACCCTGAATAGAATTTGTTTTCAGTTAAAATACAGTAATACAAATTCCTTCTTGGAATTCTAAACTTTATTAAAATTCAGCTGTTCAAATGCTATTTTCACTTTCACTAATTATTTCACTAAATTTTAGGAAAGAATTGTTATATATATTTTCCCAAAGGCTAAGCAGATATAAGTAATTTTCTTATACCTCATGTAGTTTTGTCTGTGCACTATCAAACTATATTTAATTATAATATGCAGAAACCAAAAATAGCTGTGGAAGAATACATTTATTTTGTTTATTTTTCGTATTTATTTATTTTACTTGAAAAGCAGTGTTACAGAGAAAGGGAGAAAAAGAGAGAGGGAGGTGGAAATCTTCCATCTGCTGGTTCACTCCTCAAATGGTCTCAGAGGTTAGGGTTTGGCCAGGCCAAAGTCATGATCCTGGAACTCCATCTGGGTCTCCAACGTGGGTAGCAGGAATGCAAGTACTTGGTCCTTCTTCTGCTGCTTTCTTAAGCGCATTAGCAGGGATCTGGATTGGAAGTGCACCTGCCAAAACTTTAACCAGCACCCATATGGGAGCTGTCATTGCAAGAAGTGGCTCAACCCACTATGTTACAATGCTGACACCTATTTTGTTCATTTTTAAGTATATATTTTAACTGTTTTAGTTCCATGGACTTTTTTCATCTTGTTTTCCCAAGTCAATAATCATAAGGAAAATTCCATTTTGTTCAGGCACCAAGGATTCTCAGAATCTTTCTCGAATTTGAAAACAAATCAATTGGATAAAACATTGAAATTTATATCACATGTTATGGAAATATAAATATATGAGAGTACTTGAGAAACTTATCAGTTAATTTCAGTGTCCAGGGGTTTTATGATGACCCTTCTATGTACATTTAATTAATTTATTTAAGAAACATCACTCCAATATGAAAAGGGTGGTTTTAATTTGATATGTCTTACTTTTCAAAGTTATCCTGAAATTAATTGTGTAAAAGGAATTTTTGTTTTTTTTTAATAGTATGATTGCAATTGATGCTGTTGAGAACATGTGGTTGTGAAATCGTCACATTGGTTCTGACATTCTACAAATGCTTCATGAGATAAAGGCAGAAAGGTGGTATCCTAGACACAGCATAAACTACTATTTAATTATGTATTTAGTTTATGCAACCCACTCAGTTGCAAGTAAATATAGTTCAAGAAAATTCAAGGCTACATGATAAAATTTTATTTTATAATATATTTCATTGAGAATCTCTAGAGAATCCTTTCAGCTAACATAAAAAACCTACAGATATAGTAGGTTAGCCTAGAGAAATAAAATTGTTGATGAGCATGTCATAGCATGCCATCACATGTACCTTTATTCCAACATAACATTATCATCAAACACATCATCCACTACTATAAACAGCTCTAAAAGCTGAGAGAACAAGAATGCACAAAACAGATGACACTCTTTCTACATGGGATTTATATTTTATTTGCAGAAGATAAAAAGTAATACACAGTTTGACTGAAAAATAAACACTTTGGAGGTTAAGCATATCGGGGATGCAGTGAGGAGAATACAATATGCTTTATTAGAAACTGCGGTTGACTGCTATATTTATCATCTGGTGACCTAAAAATTTATATATGAAGTAATGGGAATCACATGAAAATTTGTATAGGTTCAAGAAAATATTGGAAAGAGAATGTCAGATAAATAAATTCATATAATTCTTACAAGGAGTTGTCCTCAGCCTTGAACTCAGTCTGAGAAGAGAGTGGTAGGTGGGAGGAGTATTAACGTACATTCCTCTGCACAGCAGAACTCTATCCAAGAAATGTAAGAAAAAGCAATGAAACAATTGGAAATACTTTTGGTATTTGTGATAGCCTCAATTTTGGACTAAGCACCCAGAGAAAATTTAAAGTGGAGATTTTTTTACTATGGAATCATTGTATGCCTCTCAATTAATAAAATTGGAATGTACAGTATTCATATGCAAAAGGAACAATTTCCATTGATTGTTTCTATTATGAAAAAGTTACAAATTTACTTCCATTAAAAAAGATGGTAAAGGAAATGCAAGAATTGTTTTCTTCTATTTTTTAATCCCTCTCAAAAACTAAAAAAAAATTTCTGGATAGAAAATTAAAAGTTTATGGAGTTGGGGAAAACTGTTAGCCCACTATACTATTTATGCAATAATTAAAATTCAGTTTTGGGAAAAATCCTCAGGCACTATGATAACTGATCTTCAGCACATTCCCTTCCTTTCAAGATAATGTCTGTTTATGGGATTGGAAGTATATGTGTGGTTTACTATGTATTGTGAGATTTCCTGATGCCCTATGCTTACACCTCTCTTAGATGGAGGTCTCTGGAATAATATAACTGTGCTATTTTATACTGTGAACATAATACTTAATTTGCTTATTTCTGTTCATCCTGTTGATGACATTGGTTGAAGTCAATGGCTGACATAACTCTTAATCCAGTTTACATAATTACTGAGTCAGCTACTGGTGGGCACTGTTTGATTAACTTGGATTCATCCAAGTTCTGTTGTGAATACATACCTTGATTTTTTCCATTCAGTCTCTCTGGGCTCTGATTTGAAGGACTAACACACTGAACTTAGCTCCTGGGGCACCTTCTAGCTTAGCATAGTTTACCTGATAATGGTTTCCACTCCCTTAGTCTAATTCCCTTCAATGAATCCTCTGAAAACCTTATTAATCGCATGTGGAAAGTGAAGCATAAGGGTAGTCAGCTAACAGTCTTGGCATCATCTAGGCGCTTGTTAAAAAAAAAAAAAAAAAAAAAAAAAAAAAAAAAAACTAGAGTCTCAATCTTTATATACAAATTATTGAATAATACAGTGTGTGAGAAGCAGTGACTTACAGAACTAACCCTGGTACTTAGATACTTCATCCAGTCCAACCTTGATAGGGTGAATGGAGCCTCACATCCCATAATGTGACCATGAGGACTATAGAATGGCCTGGGCAGTGGATGCTATGATTGAACCTTTAAAAATGGAAAGTCAAAATAGATCACGATTTATGGAGAAAAATTTAATGTATTGGTCTGATGCTTATTAAACATTCATAAAATTAAAGCCATTAAAGTTATTTTAAGATAGAAGGGGAAAAGGGTACTCTGATGCAATTTTCAGTCATCACTGACTCAGTGGTCAATCTCAGCATCTGTTATGGTCGATTGTTCTGATATTTTTGTGACTGTGGCTGTGATCAAGGTAAACTATGTAACCAGTCACCTATAAAATACTTTAATTCAAATTGTATACCTTCAAAGCACAGAGACTTCTGATTTAACTTCCTATTTAAAGAAAATAAAGGGGATAAAAATAGCTAAAGAAAACTCAAGGAAGCTATTATAATAACCTATAAGGTAGGGTCAACTGCCTGTATTTCTTGGAAAAGCCTGTTTAATACAATGAAACAAACAGAAAAAAAAAGTGGGGAGGTGATGGTTGTGTTTTGCACAATGGTTTAGATGCTATTTGGACACATCCCATTTTTGCATGCCTGGTTTGAGTACCAGCTATGCTCCTGATTCCAGATTCCTGCTAATAAGCTCGGCCGCTAATATTGGAGACCCAGGTTCCTGACTTTAGCCTTTAGCCTGGCTCAGCCCCAGCTGTTAGCATGTGGAAAATAAATCAAAAGATGAAAGATCCTCTCTCTCTCTCTCTCTCTCTCTCTCTCTCTCTCTCTCTCCTCTTTCTCACAAATACATTTTAAATGAGAACTTTCATAGGTTATAAAAAGTGATAACTAAGCTCAAAGATTTTCTGGCAATACTCTAAGCTGACGATGTTTTTAGTTGAATGAAACTACCCCTAACATGAGATGATTTTTTTTTTAAAGAGATAAAAAGTATAGTATGTCTACACTGTAGGAAGAAAAAAATGTTACCAGTCTCAGTGATCTGTACTTGTTACCTCAGGGGTGGATGTGCTCACAGAAAGTCTGATATGATCTTTTATACTAAGATTCAAATGTTCAAATGCTCATGATTCCTAAAACTAAACATTTTCACATTTTTAAACTCTGATCTGTTCTACTTTTTATTTACTCATCATTCTTTTTTCAAGCATCTAAATGATGAAATAAACAGCCCATCCTTCGTGTTGTTCTACTTTAATTCTCTTCTCTTCCCCTTTCACTGCTTCACTTATTTCCAATCAGACACTTAGAGGAGACACAAACAAGTACTGTCATTCAAACGTTTTGTTACGCATCCCACCCGATATCCCATTTTTAATATCTTACATAGTATAGCATGCATTATATAGTATACATAGTATAGTCAGAATTAATGAACCAATGTTAATACAGAATTACTATTTGATTTCCATATTTTATTCAATTTCCTGAGATTTTACTTACTTTTTTTTGTTCTCATCCAGAATACTACATTATCTTTATGATTCACATCTCATGAGACTCCTTTTGTTTGTGATAGTTTTTAAGCCTTTCCTTTTTTTTTTTTATTTTTTTTTGAAAGTTAAGTTTCGAGAAATATCAATCAGGCATTTTGTAGAATATCTTTTCGTTGGTATGTTTGGGGAGGAAGACAATTCGAGTTAAGGTCCCATTCTTAATGAACTGCAAATGTTATCAGCATACCTTTCACTGCAAATGATAACATTGATCCTGTGGCTTATGGGTGTTTGTTAAGTTTCTGAACTGCAAAGTTACTTCTTTGTCTCTTGTTTTATTCTGTAACATTTTGAAAGAAGTCATCACATGCAGCTCACACTTAAGAGTGAGAAATTAGGTTCCACCTCTTTAAAAGCATGTATGTACATAAATCACTTGAAATTATTAGCATGGGTCATTTGTCTATTTTTTTCATTTGTTTAGTTTTTTAGTCATTGACTTCTTTTAGGTAGGTTTGTGGACATTAACTCCTTGAGTTATAGTCAACCTATTTATTTCTGATTATACTGATCATCCTAACTTTTGACTTGGATTTCTTATAAAGTTTAATATTTTTAGAAGAAATATCCAATATTCATTGATTCAAGAAAGGAAATAATAACATACTGTAAAACATACAGATTTATCTATCTAATTCTCCTGTTTTTTAGTATTTAAATTTCTTCCATTTATCTATAATTAAATGAAATTGTCTAGTAAAATTTCTTACACCAGTTTTATTTTCACAGCTGAGATTATAAGAATTAATCCTTAGCAGTTGAATTGCTATTAAAAAAGTATTTAATATTCATTTAATTATTTGAAAGGCAGAGTTCAGAGAAACAGAGAAAGAGAGAGAGAGAGAAACAGGTACTGAGATCTTCCATCCAATTGTTCACTCCCCAAATGGCTGCAATGACTGGAGCTGAGCCAATCCGAAGTCAGGTGCCAGGACCTTGAATCACGTCTCCCACGCAGATGCAGGGGCCCAAGGACCTGGACCATCTTCCACTGACTGAAAGTGAAGTAGCCAGGACTCAAACCGGTGCCCACATGGGATGCCAGCTAGGCCAGGGGTGGCATTACTCACTGTGCCATAGCACAGGCCCTAAGTATTACAGTTTAATTTTAAATGTTTATTTTAGTTATTTGAAAGACAGAGTTACAGAGAGAGATAGAGACAGAGAGAGAGGCCTTCCATCTGCTGGTTAAATCCCCAGATGGACGCAATGGTTGGAGCCGAAGCCAAGAGCCAGGAGCCAGGAGCTTCTTCGAGGTCTACTACATGGGTGCAGGGGCCCAAGTACTTGGGCCATCTTTACTGCTTTCCCAGGCCATAGCAAAGAGCTGGATCAGAAGAGGAGCACCTGGGACTAGAACCGGTACCCATATGGGATACTGGCGCTTCAGGCCAGGCCTTTAACCCGCTGCACCACAGCGCCAGCCAGTATTACAGTTTTTTTTTAATAGTTTCTGTGCAAACAGAGGGAGAGACAAAGAGAGAGGAGTTCTCTCTTGATTCACTCCCCAGATGGTAGCAATAGTCAGGACTGGCAGGCCAAAGCAAGGAGCCAAGAGGTTCATCTGAGTCTTCTATATGCACAGGGGCCCAAACACTTGGACCATCTTCCACTACCTTTAAACCCAAGCCATTAGCAGGAAGCTGGATCTGAAGTGGAGCAACTGGGACAGAAACCTGAACCCACATGGGAGGCAGGTGTCACAGACTGTGGCTTTACTCACCATGCCACATAATGGCCATTGCTATCAAAATTTTAGGAAATGTGTAAATAAAGCTAAATTCCAGTCTAGAAAGAATAAGGCAACTTTGCTGTCATACAAGAAATAGCCCAGATGTAAATAACTGCCTTTGCAAACACCTTTTGTAGAAGAATGTAAAGACTGCCTAACAGCCATTTACTCTTCCTCACATTATTCTGATACAGTGCATATGAAATCAACAAGACAAGAATCATAAACTGGAATTCCCATCAATTTAACTTTGAAACCCTTGACTGACATTTGCTGTGCCTTGAACCTGTAACTTTGTTATGTGAAATAAAGTTCCCGGGAAAGTTGGATGGGGGCGCTTATGGGAAAAGTCTCCTTCTCTTATGAGGAGACTTTGCTGGGGAGAACGGAGTGCTCATTGTTAACATTCTTTTGTGTTTTGTTTGCTTTTTTTTGCTATTTTTTTTGCTAGTTAATTTATTACTTATCTATTGTTCCTTGTTAAACTTGGTGAGGGAGAGTCCAGGTATTTGAAAGGTGTATAACAATCCTACATAAATAAAAGACCAAGAAAATTAAAAAAAAAAATTCAAAGTAGCTAACATCATCTTACTTCAAAACATTTTTCTTAACATATTCAGTGAATTTATCCACTTATTTGCTATTATTTCCACATTGTGTCACTGTTAGTAGAAATCTAAAAATCTATTTAACTGTCACAAACCAGGAATACTAACCAAGGGCATTTTTGAACATTTATTAGAGCATGCTAATCAGAAAAACAGTAAATATGAGAAAAAGTTAAAAAGTCTTTAATTTTCATTTTATTATGCTTCATAGCAGGTATTCTTTGTAAAGATAAGCATTTTTATATTTGTCTCTGCATAATATATTTGTATCTGCATAATATCTACATCCAACTATCTAAATAGTGATTGAATACATTTGGGGCTGACTTTTCTGTCGTTGTCCATCCTCAACATTAAGGAGATGCAGAATCTTGTACTCTACCTGTGCTACTTCTGTATTCAGGTCCATATTTCTTTTTCCACAAGCTGAGTATATTTTGTTGTCACCTCAAGCCTGGTGTACTAATATGACATTTTCCAAGATCTGTCTCTAATCTATAACAACTTAAATGTTCATAATGTCAGTAAAACAGAAGCCCTTTAGTACTGGTATTTCTCACTCATTCCTGTCCTTAGTATTTATACACAAGACACCTAAACTTCTACTCAAATCATTTAAAGGTCTTATGACTAGTCTAGAGGATAGTGATTTTGCTAGTCTTGGGAAGTAAATTTATTATTACCAGAGAATGCAGAACATGCTATTGCTTTTTAAAGATTTGTTTATTTATTTGAAAGGCATATGGTAAGGAGAGGTAAAGAGACAAAGAGAAAGAGATCTTAGATCTACTGGTTCACTCCCCAAATGGCCTCAAGAGCCAGCACTAGCCAGGATGAAGCCAGGGGCCTTGAACTCCATTTGGTCTCCAACATGGCTGACCGAGGCCTAAGAAATTGAGTCATCCTCCACTGCTTTTCTAAGCACATTAGCAGTGAACTGAATTGGAAGTAGAGAAGCCAGGATGAAACCCTATCCTCTGAAATGGTATAGTAGCTTCTCAATCCACGGCTGAACTCGCTGCACCAAAATGTCGGTGACAGAGTACTGTCTTAAAAAATATTTCTGTGATATTTGCCATCACTAAAATCATGTGTGGTTTTTTCCCTTTTTAAAATTGTATTTGTTATACCAGTTGCATGTATTCATACATATATTCACATATATATGCATATACATATATATATATATATATCTGTAGGAACACAGTAATACTTGCCACTCTATCCTCCCTCCTACCCATGCTCCAACCCTTTTTCCTCGTCCCTCTCCCATTCCCACGCTTAATTTTTACAATGATCTATTTTCAGTTTACTTAATGATCATGAAGTTAACCTTACACTTGGCAAACCAGTTCAACAAATTGTATGGAAGAAAAAAATCTGTTTCTCAACAGAAAAGACAGGGCTGTAAACAACCATGTACAGTTTTTAAAGTGTCAGGATATTTCACAAAGCTCAGGAACAAATGAAATTAAAAGATGTTTATTTTTGTGGAAAAATTTTCTGAAATTCATACATAATTTATTCATAGTATACATTTTCATGAACTTTTTGAACATACTTATAGCACAGACTTCAAAATATAGTTATATTTTCCATGAACTTTTTGAAGTTTCCTACTACAGCCAACAGAGTTACTATTTCATCTTCAAATCTATGTCTACAATATAGAGATATTTTCTAGGTGAAAACTGTTGCCTTGAATTAACTATAAAAAGACAGATTAGTCTGTCCCCTTAAAGTAACAGCATCAAAGAACTAAATGGTATAGATGACTGAGAATAATAAGCAGTTTTTATTGCTTTTAATTTTTACAAAATGTAACTTAATGCCATAGGATATGCTAAAATCTAAAATATAGGGTTTTTTGGAAAGCCATATAGTTTTTTTACTATATAAAAATTTTTAAATATCTAAGCTAAATTTAATTTTAAAAAATTAATTACTTTCTGAATACAACAACTTTAAAACAAAATTTCATAGATTGCGATAAGAAAAAAGCTGTTCTATTTTGAAATCATGTTTTTATTAAAACACTATATTGATGTAATTAAAACCAATCCATGGTGTGTTTACATGAATACTTGATTAATAACTAAATAAGCTTTTGAGTAAGAGTACCAGCACTGTACCTGAAGGAGATTAGGAAGACAGGGTATGTAATATGTATTTGCAATGTGTTTTTCCATAGTACACAAATAGTTTGATGTTACTGAACATCATTTAAAAGTAAAATATTGATGACAGAAAATATGCTCTTATCTGTTTGAAATAGTTTAAACTGTGTCTTTTAAGATCAGGATTTTCAAGATTAAATCTGAACACTTTCATCTTTACCTGCACTGTGAAAAGAAACTGGCTGTCATCTGGACTTGCCTGCAGACTTGTATGCTGAGTCTCAGACTGAAGCTGCATAGTGAGTATTTCATCATGCAGCTTCTTGCACTGGTATTTTCTTCTTTTTTTTTCTGTTTTCCATATGTTCCTATTTATCCACTTTTCTTTCTTTCAGAATGCCAAATTAATGACAAAAATATAGCATCTGTTGTCAACATGACAGTAAACTTTAGCTATACTTAATATACATTATGATTGTCTTTCTGATGGCATTCATTTAGAATTTTACAGTTTCAGTTTGCCAAAATGGGCAATTAACATTTTAAGTACATCTGCATGGTGATTTTTTTTGATATTTTAAATAACCTATAAGTGCAGAAATGCATGCTGTAGTTAACCAGGCAAGTATATATTGAATAAGAGACATTTTACTGGAATAATATAATAAGATTAGTTGAATTATTTACACCTATATTAATTAATATTATAACTCCTCCTTTGTTACCTTCTACTACAAATAAACATTTTCTTAATTATTTTAATTTGAAAAGAAATGCTATGCAGAAGAAACTTAGTTAAGTCACTACGACACTAAATCTTTGGTTCCATCACTGTAAAATGCATACTTGAGATGGAAGTTTCTGTATTTACTTCCATATCTAATTTCTAATAACATACAATGTACCAAATATATCTTTTCTGTTACACTTAATATCTTCAGTGCTTAGAGATGAAAGGTTTATGGCTATATTCTTTGCGTGTAAACATAAAAAGCTCATGTGCTTATTGGATACTATTGTGCCACTCTATTTTCAGAATTAGCATTCCCAAAAGAAATTCTAACATTCACAAAAGTGAATTGAAAGTCAGTACAGATAGAGAAATATCTGTTTTTAAAGTTTTGAAATATCTGTTTTTAAAGTTTTGGCTTATTTACTTGAAAGGCAAAGAGAGAGAGAGAGAGAGAGAGAGAGAGAGAGAATGAATCTTCCCTCCATTGGTTTACTCTCAGATGCTTACAAGAGCCAAGGGTTAGGGCCGGCGCCACAGCTCGACAGGCTAATCCTCCGCCTGCGGCACCAGCACCCCAGGTTCTAGTCCCGGTTGGGGTGCCGGATTCTGTCCCGTTTGCTCCTCTTCCAGGCCAGCTCTCTGCTGTGGCCCAGGAGTGTAGTGGAGGATGGCCCAGGTCCTTGGGCCCTGCACCCGCATGGGATACCAGAAGCACTTGGCTCCTGGCTTTGGATCAGCACAGCGCTCTGGCCTCAATGCGCCAGCCATAGCGGCCACTTGCGGGGTGAACCAACAAAAAAAGGAATGTGGATGCCAGGGACCCAAGTACTTAGAGTGTTATTGTTTGTTTCCTTAAGTACATATTAGCAAAATGCTGGAATTAGGAATGGAAATTAAGACTTGAAGCCATGCACTCTGATACAGGATGTGGGTGTCCCAACTAGCATCTTATTATTTTTTTAAGATTTATTTATTTATTTCAGAGGCAGAGTTACACAGAGAGGAAGAGACAGAGAGAAAGGTCTTCCATCTGCTGGTTCACTCCCTAAATGAACTCAGCGGTTGTAGCTGGGCTGATCTGAAGCCAGAACTTCTTCCAGGTCTCTCACGTGGGTGCAGGCGCCCCCAAATTAGGGCCATCTTCCACTGCTTTCCCAGGCCATAGCAGAGAGCTGGATCAGAAGAGGAGGAGCCTGGACATGAACTAGTGCTCAGATGGGATTCTGGCACTTCAGGGGAAAGCTTAGCTTACTATGCCACAGCACTGGCCCCAACCCAAGCAGCATCTTGACCACCATGGCAAATAACAACCCCTGTAGCCAATTTTTCATGGACTACTATTATCTGGAAGACAGATATGCTCATCTAATTTCTTTAGGTTTTTATTCCTCAATGTCTTGCTAAATATCTGCCCCATTATATTCATGCATGTAATAGTTTCACATGAATGTAGAATCTATAAAATATGTTACATAATTCTTTTTGCTGACAAGTGTCTCATGCAAATGCTATTATCCAAGCAGCAGATGTGAAAGGAAAGGTGCAGAAT
Organism: Oryctolagus cuniculus; assembly: GCF_051225735.1. NCBI lineage: Eukaryota > Metazoa > Chordata > Mammalia > Lagomorpha > Leporidae > Oryctolagus > Oryctolagus cuniculus. Next base: position 59,325,753 of record NC_142874.1, on the reverse strand, counting down.
TAAAGTAAGTTGGAATGCAGATTGTAAGACATTTAGAGTTATATCTGACTTCAAGAACCCATCATATTCAATTCAGCCTGCTACAACAGAACACCACAGACTTCGTGATTAAGATAACAGAAATTTATTTCTCAGCTCTGGAAGCCAAGTTCTAGATAGAGGCTCCAGCAAATCTGATAGCTAGTGAGTTCCCTTTCCTGGATTTCCTCGTGGGCATCTTACCATCTTTACTAACTGCAGAGAGCAATCATTTCTTTTCTATCTTATCTTATAAGAGCCCTAATCCCATCTAGTAGGGTCCCACTTCATGGCTTAATTACTTCCTGAAGACCACACTTCCAAATATGATAATACTGAAAACAGAACAGAGAGAACTACTAGTATATTTTAATCTATTTTATCACTCTCTTAAAACAAACATTTTCTCTGAAATCATAACTCAAAACATTACACCTTTCTACAATATTATCATTGCCTTAAAACAGGTGCGGTGAACTTGCTGGGCATCTAATAAGGTGTACATAATCATTTGGTCTGGCCCTTCCACTGCAACCTCAGGCAGGACTTGAAATTCAATAGGTATATAGGAGCCTAGTTTTTAAATTGATAATTTCATATGGCACTTAAGTGATGTAATAACTATTCAAATTGTCTTTAAAAGACAATGAACTTTGGGCTGATGTTTAGCTTAGTAATAATAGGCTTGTTAAGTTACCAACATCCCACACTGGAATAGCTGCTTTCGATTCTTTACTCCAGTTCCTGATCCAGCTTCCTGCTAAGACAGACACAGGGAGCAGTGATGAGATTCAAGTAACTGGGTCCCTGACATTCACATGAGAGACTTGGATTGAGTTCTCATATCCTGACTGGTTTTCAGCCAAGCACAGCCATTGAAAACATATGGGAAGCAAACCAACTATTGAGAGTTTCTCTCTCTCTCTCTCTCATAGTAATTTTATGTAGTGTCTATTCAAACAAATGTTTAACAATTTCAGTTTAATTATAGAATATTCAGTAATTATAGTTCAGCACTCAATAGCTCCTAATTTTATCTAGGCTATATGAAATTAATATAAAGTTTTACTTTCTTTTTTATGCAGATATCCACAGAAAATTATCTATCTTAAAGTGATGCTTAACACTCCCAGTCATAACTCTGATTAAATTATGCATTCACTCTGGATTCAGCTTCACTTGATGTGGAGACATGTACATTCTTAAGGTTTCCAGAATGCACTCATCTGGATTTGTGCAGGTGGACACCAAGGCCTCTGATAGTCATTTGTGATTTTCATGTCTCCTGGCATTTGAGAGGTTTCACTGTGAGAGTGGAGCCTCTAAATCCATTCACAATAAACATACTTAATTCTGAGGATTAACAGCCTGGATTCCCAAGATCGGTTCTGAGTAGGAGAGCATTATTTTAACTGCATTAGGTAATCAAGTTTTACTTGAACTTTAATAAAAGAACTATGCTGTTAAAAAGGAACATAAAATGTGTTTAGATTGCAAGTGTTTATTTTAGATATAATGTTTATTTTGTATTTGAGAAAAAACAAGGAGCAGACATCTAACCTAGCAGTCAGGATACTCCCGTCCCTCATTGGAGCTCTGGTTTTATTCTTGGTTCTAACTCCTGATTCCAGGATCCTATTGTATCAGACTTGGGGAGACATCAGTGATGGCTTTAATAATTAGGTTCCTCCCACCCATGAGAAAGAGCTGGATTGTGTTCCTAGCTCCCAGCTTTGGCCCTGACATAGCCCTGGCTTTTGCACGTGTTCGATGAGTAAACCAGCAGTGGTAGCCTTCTATTTCTCTCTCTCTCTCTCTCTCTCTCTCTCTCTCTCTCCCTGTGTTTTTCTGCACCTCAAGTAAATATTCTTAAATGTAAAATTAAAAAATGAATTGTTTTCAAGTATCAAAGAGGTCTTAGTACCATATAAATTTTTTCTTGCTTACTTATGAGAAGATGCACACTAATTCAGTGATGAGAATTTAAATAACTTATTTTCTTTGCTTTTAATTTATTTTTCATTAATGTTTTAAAATTTGCTTTTTGATTTAAAAAACTCTCAATTAAGGAGCTAATTGTTTAGGGTTCAGTGTTGCGGTGAAGTGAGTTAAGGCACTGCTTGCAACTTTGGTATCACATATTGCAGTGCCAGTTTGAGTCTCGCTGTTCAGCTTCTAGTTCAGCTTACTGAAATGCACCTGGGAAGGCAACAGAAGATGGATATTGTTCTTGGACACTTGCCACTCATGTGGGAACCACAATAGTATTTTTGGCTCCTGACTTTGGCCTGACCTAGATATCATCATTTGGGGGAGTGAAGCAGTAGATAAAATACTTCTCTCTTCTCTCCCTCTTTCTTTATCACTCTGCCTTTCGAATAAGTAAATACTTATATAAATCTTTTAAAAGAGCTAATTATTTACTGTCATAATTTTTATTGTATTTGCTTTTCTTTTTAGCATATTGAGTAACTCTAATGATCATTTTGTCAGAATTATGTTATCTTCAATTGCTTCTAGAAATGTTTGTCATTTCACAAAATAAGTGCATAAAGTTTTATTAGTATATGTCATAAATCTCTTTTAAACATATCCTTTGTGTATGGCTAATCTAAAAAGAGTGCATTTACAACCTAAATGGATTGTGTTCTGTGAATATTGGCTTCCTAAAAATACTACTACTACTGATTTTAGGTATGTGCTCAAAGCAAGGGAACAGTGTGCACCTGCTTTATCAATGAAGTGGCAATGTTATAAATGGATTTATTCTTTGTGCCCCCTCAGATTTTGAGGGGGCACAAAGAATTATAAACACAATTATTTACACACACAAATTTATAAGCAAATGCATTCTGTTATGTTCTTGATGATTGTTTTCATCATTTTAATGGTCCATAAGACATATTGTCCAATAGGAAAATACTTCAAAAAGTTCATAGGAAAGTGAGATAAAATATAAGTTTATTTTGCTGGAAAATATTTTGAAATCCATGTGTATTTATTTCATGACAAGTATTTTCATGAACTCTTTGAAGATCACTGCATGCATGAATTTCAGAAAATTTTTTTGCATGAATAAACTTGTCTATTAATTTCATTTTCATTGAACTTTTTGAAGTTCTTTGTAAAATAATTACTTGAGAATGCATTTGTCTCATTCCATTTTATGGAAACAATCTAAAATGACATTCACATAGTCACATGATACTCTGTTTCACTCATGGAACCAAACTGAAATACATTCATTATGTCTCAAAGAAAACACTTTAACAATACTAGCATGGAGTATAGACAGCATCCGGCTACAAATACTGTTGGAGGTGCTCTTTACTCTTACTTGCAGCTCTGCCTTATTTTGATTGAGCATGAACAGTTACAACCACACACACTGCCCTTCATCTTGCCTTTCTTTATAAGTACTATACTTCCTTGGTGTAATTGTTAAATTACCTCCTATAGTAATTGTTAAAATTGTATCTGAAGCTAAATATGATTTAAAACCTAAGGTTGGCAAGTGTAAGCAATTCTTTTCCATTTAAAGTGATTCAAAATTGTTACATGAAAGATAATTCTTGATGTGTCAATATAAAATTTAAAGTATTATTTAACCTTATATTCAGAAGTTCTGGCTATAAATTTTTGTATCATGAATTATATAATCTATTAATCATCAACAAAATTACTTAAAATTTTATATCTAATTCATATAATTCTTAATGTGGCATAAACTACCTATCTGATAGAAGGTCTGGGTATATATATATATATATATATCCAATAGTTTAGAATCACTTCTAATGTGTTTATCTAATATTACTTGGTGAATATCTGGTATTTGATATTTTGTTTAATTCTAGGAAATTCAAAAGATAACCAACTTCAAAGAATCAAAGATGATACAGCAGTGAATCAAAATATAAGAACAGGTTTTAAGATTGAAAAAGGTATAGTATTCCAGAAACAAATTATTTGTCAAATAATCTCTTTATCTGCAAAATCTCAATTGCCCAGGAAAGCCTGAAACACCTATGCTGCTTTCTGAATGGAGATGCCTCTGTGAGGGTTGACCTCAGGCTCGTGTTTGTGAAGCCCTGCCTGCCACTTACCTTGCCTCCTCAGCGACACTGTGATTTCACATTCTCCAGAGCTAGGAGAAGCTTCCAGGTACATACTGGGTCTGTAACTAGCTCCAACTCCACGTCCTGTGTTTCTGGAAAATGAGGAATCTAGTTCTACCCAAAGTCTGTCCAGAAACACCTGTTACTGCCACTTGAAAGTGTTGGGGGTTAATTCCTTCTGGGGCAAAATTTGGGAGACAGAAGTGGAAGAATTATGAAAATTTCTCACTGTTCTATCTTCCAGCCACTTTTCTAAAGTTTCATGATATTAAATGGTCGTACTGATGATGGTTTTGTCACTAAGTTGGCTTTTTTCCAGGACTGCAGAGATACCAGTTGCTCCAACATCCATTCCCTGCCACTGACAGTAATCAGAGTTGCTCCATCACACCTATTTCAGGTGTCACTCTGCACAAAAGGTGACGGGAGCTGCCTGGCCTCACACAGTGCACACCCCTTACTTTTGTCAATGGGCAAACCAAGGAGACCAAACAAAAAATCAACAAACAGTGGAGTTAATCTATAGACCAAATGGCTTTGATACATATCTCGAGAACATTGCATCCCACAACTTTAGAATACACCTTCTTTTCATGTGTATGAAACAGTCTCTAGAATAGACCATATACTAGACCTCAAAAGAATGCTCAACAAATTAAAAAAAAAAAAAACAGAAATTATATCATGTATCTTTTCTGACTACATTGGGATAGAGATGGAAATTAACAACAAAAGAAACCTAAAAAATTTACAAAAACAGGGAGACTGAACAACATACTCCTGAATGAACAGTGGGTTGTAGAAGAATACAAAATGAAAAGAAAAAATCTCCCTTGAAATGAATGAGAATGAAAACACATCATATCAAAACTTATGGGATACAGCAAAAGCAATGTTAAGAGGAGAGCTTATAACAATAAATGCCTACATTAAAAAATAGAAGAGTATCAAATCAGTAATCTAAAAATACATCTCAAATAAAGAAAAACAAGAACAAACCAAACCCCAAATTAGTAGAAAAAAAAAAAGAAATGAAACAAATAGAGAAGGAATAACAGGGATGCAGGGATGGTTCAATACACTCAAATAAATGTGATACATCACATTAACAAAATGAATTACAAAAAACATAGTATTATATCAATAGATGCAGAGAAAGCAATTGATAAACGATAACATCCTTTCATGATAAAAACCTTCAAATAATTGGATATAGAACCTCAACAAAACAAAGGCAATATATGACAAACCCACAGCCAATATTATATTGAACACCAAAAAGCTGACATTGTTTTCTCAAGATCCAGAACCAGACAAACAGCCTACTCTGACCACCATTATTCAATATAATTCTGAAAGTTTTAGCCAGTGCCACTTGGTAAGAAAACAGAAAACTATGCAATACAAGTTGAAAGGTAAGAAGTCAAATTATCCTTGTCTGCAGATAATAAAGGGACTAAATGTGAGGAATTCATGATAATGAATATAGAGAGAAATAAGGGTGTATTGCATTCTCATGGTATGATTCAGTGAAGCAATATTAATAACTATATACCAAGTGATGATATCCACACATTTTGATACCCAATATTAATTTTAACAAATAAAGGAAAAAAGGACCCTGATGCTTGCAAGGCCAGAGTCTCATTTCAGTGTTGGTTTAAGTCCCAGCCACTCTGTGTCCAGTCCAGCTTCCTTCTAATATTTCTGGGAAGCCAACAGAAGAAGATCTAATATTTGGGCTCATGCCACCCATGTGAGAGACAGGGATGAATTTCCTGGCTTCTGGCTTTGGTCTGGTCCAGACCTCTTGTTGTAGCCATTTGGGAAATGAATCAGTGTTGCTGTGAATTCATTCTGAGAGAAGGAGCGTGATGGGGGCAAGAGGCGCAGAGTCACCACACAGACACTGGGAGTCAGGTGAAAGCAGGCTAGAGGCAGGCAGCCCTCAGACTCATTTATTTCAGTTGGTACAGCAGCATATATAGCCGAGGCAGCCAATCTGGTCAAGGGGCAGTTTATGCCCTACCAATCACAACCTGTTGCCAGGCAGGCTCCGTTGCCAAGTGGGTTCCAAAGGCATTTTTGAGTAACTGACGCTCACTTGCCAGTGGCCGTCTTGGTATGGCCTTCTCATTCCACCACATTTCCCCCTTTTCATTTATTTTTGAGCAATGGGAGGCAAGATTCTTGGCCATACCATTGTTGACCCCGTTTCCATGTGGTCTCCGTATGTGGCTGTGCCTGTCTTAGGTTGTCCCCTAGGGGATCTTACCCATCGTTGACTAACCAGCAGTCAAAATGGGAGACCACAGGAGTGCTTGCTCAGATCGGGGTAGGAATGAGGAACAATTGTAATCAGGAATGGCATGACTGCAAACAGGTTGTGGGCTGTTTGATTGGCTGACCAGAGCTAAGTGGGGTATAAAACAGTAACAGATGTGGCTGTGGGCACTTCCTTAGGGCAGGATGATAAGGCAGCAGCTTGACAAGAGGTAGCAGGTGCGTCCACGAACAAGGCAGACTCTCAATCTTGTTCAGCTGGTTCTGGTTGACTGTCAGTTGCAGGCTTGATGTTTCTGGCTGGTACCCAAATGGGCTGTCCTGCATTTTCTGGAAAGACACAGCATATCCTCAGCCCTTGGTTAGCAGAGGGTGTGATGCCTTCCATTCTCCTGTCAGGGAGTCTTTCCACTTAACCACAGGGACTGGGGTCTGGGATGGAAAGGATCTCATTGTTTATAAACCGGGCTGAACCCTTGGCAATCAAAAGTAAGAAAATTGATAGTGAAAAGGACCTCAGTCAAAGCAAGCTGTGGGTCTGGGGGCAAATGTTTGTTTTTCTGTCTTTGTAAGAGATCTTTAATCAACCTATGAGTTCTTTCAATGATTGTATGTTCCAGGACCTCAGGAAGGAATAAAATTCCTGTAATGTATACGCTGGCCTGTTATCTGTCTTTATGGTCCAGGGGACACCAAGGACCAGCATGGCTGACTTAACTGCCTTTATCACATTACTAGCCTTTTCTCCAGATTGGGCTGTTGCAAATACAGCCTTTGAATAATTATCTTCCACCACATGGACAAACTTAAGTTTCTTTTCATGGACTTCTCATTCCACCACAAATCAGCTGATAAATGATCTCTTTTTCTCTTTGATTCTTCCTCTTTCTCTGTCACTCAGGCTGTGAAATGAATAAGTAAATATTTAAAAAATAAAAGCTCATCTAAATTGTAGGCAAATTGACTTATATTTTGCATAATGTTAACTAAAAGTGATAATATTTGCACTGATCATTGAAAAATAAAAGATAATGTGAAAGATGATTGCTTAATGATACAGTCTATTTCTCTGAAAAATGTAGTGATATGTTAAGTGTGCACAATAATGATATGTTAAAAGGTATGTGTCCATTTTAAAAAGAAAAATATCAGAGTTATAGAGGCCATGTTCCAAATATTTGTATATAATTCTAATATGTTAACTTGCAAATGCACTCTGACATAAAAAAATAATATCCATGATAAGTAAAGCATCAGATGGACTAAATACTAACAAAAATAATTCCTGTGGGCAATTTTGGAGAACCCAATAAAAATTCACTCATTACAGAGTTCAATTGAAAGAGCAGAACTTTTATTTCTCTGATTTGTCCCATTGCCAAGCAATAGTTCATGAATTTCTCATGATCTCATATTAAAACTATAGTAGGTGAGAACAGTGACCTCCAAAGTGACCTGTGCATAATGCACTAGATTTGCATAAAATATGTAGAATGTTTGTTTTCTTTTCTGAAGTGTCTATTTAGTGAGTGTTGGATAAGGTAAACATTATACAACAGTGTATATTAATGTATCCTATGCATATAAATATAAATAATGTATATGTTGGTATGATATTTAGAATACAAATATATTCACCATGTTATGATGAAGCCCTAATCTTTTCTATTTTGTTTGGTTTGCACAAGACATTGAAGAATTGAAATTAAAGAAAGCAAAGGTATACACTTCTTGACTAGGAGATTGTGGGGCAGTCACATTACTAACAGCTAGTGTGTCAGAACTAATGATTACCATTAGGTTGAGGCAAAAATATAATACAATTTTGCTTCAGCTTTTTAAATGAGACATGACTGGTTATGACATTCAGCATTTTTTTTGTTTGTTACATGCTTTTTTCTCATGATAAGGAGGGATTTGTAGGAACTTTCAATCAATAGCAAAGGAGAATAGAACATATTGAAGACAGGTTAACAGCATAAGCACAGCAAATTGTAAACTACAGGATTATAGATAACATCCCACACAAAATCTGCTTTATGAATGTTTGTTTCAATAGAAGGAAAGCAAAAAAACTTAGTTACATATTTATCACTCTCTTTCCCTTGCAAAGCAAATTGACACTGATTGATCCCCAAAATTTCTTCTAAAAATAGGTACCACGAGTAACATATGTGTATCTCTCTATCATATACATTGTCCTTGAGATTTTGATTCCGATAGAAGAAAAAGGAAGGTTTATGTCAGTCTACCATAAACACCAAATGCAGTTACTCACTATATCTTGATAAAGTTCTCCAAATTTAGGTTGGCAGAAATTTAAAACTACTTTGGGACCATTTACTGAAGAACATGTTAGGAGAAAATATCTTATGTGGCCCATTTATTCAGTTTATGACTATATAGCTGCACATTCTGACTCTCTAAGCAAAGTGAATTAAAATATTTAAGCTACTTTGCATTTCGATCTCATCTACCAGGTGTTGAGGCATTCTTCAGGAGCTGGAGGACTCTATTTGTATGTATTATCAAGTTTAAGTATTCTACAGCTGTGGATGCACTTGTGTTCTTCTTACTCATTCAACTAGGTTTCCATCCTTTTCCTAAATGCTGTAATTGCATCAGGCATAAGGGATGGAAGGAACAGAACATTAAATGAAGCAGTATTCTGTGTATTTGTAAATGTGAAGCAGATGTGCAGTAAATATTGTGAGCTTTCAATCAATAGGACACCACATAAATACAAAGAAATGAAAGAAGAGGTATAATTTCTCCGTGATTTTTGCTAAATATCTCATCAGTAAGGGAGAAGCTACAGCTTCCTTACTGAATTTAATGAATAGGTTTTCACACATGGTTTTCCTATCACTCTGGAGCAGCAGTTAGCCTGCACACTAAAAATATAAGCAAAGTTTAGTGAAAAGATACAAATAATCATAAAAAAATTTTAGAAAATATAAAAGGTTATTCAAGATCCAAAGGAATATTATTTTATAAGAGAAAATTTTATAAAAAATGTGTCTGATTTTCAAAATGTATTACTAATTATAACTCACTAAAATAATATAATGCATATTTTAATTTGTGATTAGACATAGATAATTTCAGAGTAAGTAATGTATTAAGATTGAAATAATTGTCATATTTTAGAATTAAAAAAGCTATATATTTATATTTATATGTTTTATATTTACTCAAACCTTCTTTTGTACTTTACTCCTCAGATAATAAAATAACCTTTTTTTTTAAATAATGGAAGATCAAGGCCTTCTTTTTTTCTCAAACCCTTAATGCAATCACTGTGACCTATTGAATCTATATTCAGATATTTTGTGCAAAAGATTTTGACTTTCTATTGCATTGGTTGAGATGATTTGGAATGAATTTGCAATGTATTGGCTCATTTGCTGTCAGAACTTCGAAATGATATCTCTACATTTATTTACTTTAAATGTCTGCACACCGATAAGCATCAGCTGATTAACATCTTTGGTCCATAGTAACAAATGTTCTTTTGCCTAAAAAAATTGATTATGTTATGATTCATGTGCAAATTAACTCCTTTGCCCTGAATTTAATATACATGCTCTGCACAATTACAAATATTTAAATATTAGAAGATAATTTGTACTTTAGAAATTCCATTAAAGATGGAGTAGATTTTAACTGAATTATGTCTATTCATATTAATAAATATTCTTCTATCAAATTTTTTGTTCTTTTTCTATTAAAGCATTGTCAAATTCTCTTTCTTTCATTTTCTTAAATTTCTCATTTTTCCATTTTGCATTATTTTGTCAAATTTTGTATTTTAAACTTATCAGGACATTTTTACTATAGTCTTAGAATTGATTATATATATGTGCATTGATTTGGTTCAAGTTTACATGTTGTTACACACTACACATACTGTAGATGCAGTTGAAAATATACAGAGAAACAGGACTGCTGTTGTACAAAGCTGTCCTGGTGGACTGTTTTTGGATATTCTTCTACCTTAATATTTAGTACTTTTAAAAAACAATTTTATTTTCTGTCACATTTTGAATCTGTGAATCAGAAATATGACAACACTCTGCTGGATGGGCCTTTCATTCAACGTGGCCTCAGGAAAGTTCATGCAGTGTGTGTTAGCTGGCTGGCAACCTTCCTGGAAGTTCTATGGGCGTTTCTTTCATATATATTCCTATAGTGCCAGCCTGGGGTTGGCTATATGATGTAGCTCAGTTAGAACTATTGTCTGAGCTTCATAAACATGTTGTTTATGTGTCTTAGCATGGTTGAACATCAGACTGACAGTACTAAGAAACTCAGATGGCACGTACAAGCCTTCTTATGATTAACCCTTTGAAAACTCAGAACATCACAACTGCAGAATTTTATTCATTAAAACAAACCACTTAGACCAGATGGGATTCAAAGTGGGAAGAGCGGGAGAAGAATTAGGTTGTATCTCTCTTTGGGAGCTGTAACAAAATTTGGAGTTACTGTTAATGTGCTGCCACTGAGCACAAAGTATTTACATATCTCCAACATGCAAACTTCACCTCTTATCAGACCCCAGAATGGTTTATTCCATTATTTTATTTGCTTAAATTCTAGTATATCAGCATCTAAAACAGGTCCAATTTCAGCTACTGATGAGAGTGTCTACAGGTAAAGTTCCTCAAATACAATTTCTTTTAATATTCAACAGTGTGACATACAGAGACTAGTGAAAAACCCAACTTTTCCGTGGGTACACAAAGGGCCTCAACGTACCATGATGATACGAGTGAGGATGATCTCCATTGCTATTCAACTGGGGAAAGTGGGAAAACATAAAGTCATTGCTCACATAAATTCTGAAATCCTGCTGGGCACCTGTTTTTGGTTATTCCTTGATTCAGGAATCCTGGAAACAGTTCTTCAACTTATTTGCCTCTGAGGACTGTGTGTCCTCAGAGACATTATATTTTTGGGAAACAAGCAATCCATGTTTATAACTAAGTAGACTTCACAAGTTGTTTCCTGCCTGCAGATATTTGAGGGAATAAGTAATTCTTTTACATTTGAAATGTTTCTATCTCAATAAAAGTTAATGTTTCTTTTGCCAATACAATTATTTTACAAACTTGTAGTGTTTCCTTGAAATCATTTGGGGATTCACTCCAGCAGACAATGACATAAGGATGAATGTCTTTAGGAGACACTTCCGTGGCATAAGTTGACAGTCATATTATTGTTATATAGTGACCTAAAATGCTTTTGCACATTTTTGTATGTAATTCTAATGTGTGTAACCTTTAAAAACGTTATGAAGACTTAATAGAGATTGTTCAACAAATAAATAATTTTTTACTTCCAAGGCAAAAAGATGAGATGAGAGAAAGCTCTCATCCACTGATTTACTCTTCCAGTGACTGAAACATCTGTGGCTGAGCAGGAAGATACCAGAGTCTACAACTTAATCTGGATGTCCCAAGTAGGTGGCAGGGACTTACCCACTTAAGCCATCACCTGCTGCCTCTGAGATGTGCACTGGCAGGAAGGTGGACTTGGAAGCAGAGGTGGAACTTGATCATAGGCACTCCAATATGGATGCAGGTATCCCAAGAAGTGAATTAACCAGTTTTACAATGATACCAGCCACCTTATTGACATTCTTTTTTATTAATAGAAAACTAATAAATACAAATTTAGAAAGTACAACTTTTGGATTATAGCGGTTATTCCTCCCATAACCACCCTCCCACCCTCAAACCATCCCATCTCCTACTCCCTTTCCTATCCCATTCTTCATTAAGATTCATTTTTAATTATCTTTATATATAGGAGATCAACTCTATACTAAGTAAATATTTCAACAGTTTGCACCCATTTTAATGAGTCTATTTCTTACTTCAAGAACTTATTGTCACATTGAGAATTTGAAAATAAGAAGCTTTCTTTATAAAATCTATCACTTTTTATTTGCCTTCTAAATTTTAGTTTAAAGTTAAGTTGTCCAATTTTTATGTTACTTCTCTCTACCAATATAATATTAACTGCTAAAAGAAGCCAGTTAGTGTCTCAAAATGTGTTTGGCACAAAGCAGAGATAAGCCATTAGATCAAACATATAACAACTAAAGATTTGGTGTCATATTTGTGAGTTCTCATTTCATTCACTGATTTTTCCATTAATCAAACTTTCATTTATTTTGGAAACTCAAAACAAATATATCTATAATTCTAATTTTTAATATTGAGGTGACTTTATTGAGCTTAATAGTAATCTGAACAATACTATACAGGCTAATCACATTTTTAAATATTAATTTTAGAAGTCATAGTTTTTTTTTGTTTTTTTTTTTTTTTTTATTTGACCGGCAGAGTTACATAGTGAGAGAGAGACAGAGACAGAGAGAAAAGTCTTTCTTCCATTGGTTCACCCCCCAAATAGCCGTTACGGCCAGCATGCTGTGCCGATCTGAAGCCAGGAGCCAGGTGCTTCCTCCTGGTCTCCCATACGGGTGCAGGGGCCCAAGTACCTAGGCCGTCCTCCACTGCCTTCCTGGGCCACAGCAGAGAGCTGGACTGGAAGGGGAGCAACCAGGTCTAGAACCCGGCACCCATATGGGATGCCGGCACCGCAAGCAGAGGATTAACCAAGTGAACCACGGTGCAGGCCCCATATTATTATTTTTTTTAATTAATTCTTTCTGTGCTGAGGGATGCCCTACTAAAGTCAATTGCTTCCTTGGATTTCTGTTGTTATATTCTAAGATGTCTACTCAATCCCAAGTATGTGACTTTTCCCGAAATATATCACTAACACATTTGAGGCTTATTTACAATTACACACAAAAATATTTATCTCTCCCTCTCTCAAACTCAAATTTAAAGGGTTAAATGCAAATATCCTTTAGGAAAAAGACATTTTTAATTAAATTTTTGATAAGGAATGATGATAAATTGACACTCACTTTTATTTTCTTGAACACTATGACACCTCTATGTTTCAAATCTAAAAATCTTGTCATTTGACACAAGGAATCAATTCCTTTATTGAACTTATGCCATTTAACTGAAAGCAGATAAGTGTAAATTAGAGAGCAAAACTAGGAGAACAGTATAATGCTCATGTTAAAATATTTCATTGTTCATATTACATCATTCAGAATTCAAAGACAATTTAAAAGAAATTCATTATTTAACCTTTTTATTTCTGAAAATAATATGAATTACTAAATGGAAGTATACATACATGTGTCTAAATTAGTATGTGTCCTTAAGTCAATATACACAAGATCATTTTAGCTGTAACTCATAGAATCTTTCAAATTTTCTAAAGCATTACAAGGTCTATGAAAATCTTTCCCTAAGTATTCAGGTTTAACGTGCAAATCATTGTACCATAGGAAATAAGTAAAAGTCTTCATCTACATATATTACTCTCTTGTAATTACCATGATGCTACATTTATTCATTTATAACATGTTTATGAGAATAAGCTGACTGAATATTTATGATTTATCCTCCCAACACCATTGATATGAAAGCAAAGGGATTTTTTTTTTTCTTCTTAGGAAAACACAGGATAGAAGGATTAACCCACGAGAACAAAAGGAATGAAGAGGGAGACATGTGTAGACAATAAATATGAATACATTTGGGGAAAGATGGAAATCAGAAGAAACCTGACTTTCTTAGCAAGTTGTAGGGTTCCACACCACAATAGACTGAAAGAGAACTGAGAAATAATTAACTTTGTCCCAATGGATTCCTGAAAGGCACAAACAGAACTTTAAACAATGAAGCCAGAAGCACTGTAGAAACTGGCAAAAGGACTATAATTTGAATGATGTAGTAAAAGTATTGTATTTCTTAGGTAAAGAGCAGAGGAACTGGTATTTTCTGCAGTAGAATAGGAATAGTCTTCATTTAATGAAACCACATACATTGTTGTGTAGGAGAAGCGCAGAACTATTAAAGAGAAAACTAGAAATCGGCATCTTCTTTGATGTGTTTGTCTCTGTCCACTTTTCCTTCTTATTCACAGAACAATAGCAACCAGAGGCATTTCTGTTTTTCTTTTAGGAGACATTAAGTAGCACCTGCGAAAAAGATACACCAACACTTACACTCTGGGAGGTTGGATACACAATAAAATGGCCTGATTGCTATGTGATTTTTCTTGAATCCAAAAGCAAACAATATCTGTGTATTTATGTGGAGATTGTCCTTCTTGCATATTAATCATTAAAATTTTCATTTTATAGCATATAAGAAATTGCCCCCCCCTCCATTCTATGTTGAATTCCATCACATTATCCACCTTTACATTGTTCAATGTTTGTGCAAAAGTCTGAAATTATTCCTTTTAATGCATTTGATTGCTGGTCTATTGTCTCTACCCCAATAGGATAAAAACTGATGAGTGTGGAACTCTGCATGCCTTATTCATTACAAAAATGTAGGATAGAGAACACGGAGAGTGAGAACAGCAGTAACAATTTGGGTATTATTTTAGAAACAAAAGATTTCTAGTTGAGACTTGAATGAAGAGCAAGGCTGGTCTTACAAATTTATGAGTAGATGAGATAATCAGGATTAATGGAAAACAAAATGAAAAAGTTCTAAGGCATGATCCTACAAATAAACCAGTGAGTAGAGTGAACAAATTGAAAAGCAACAACAACAACAACAACAAAAGACTAGAAAAGAAGTAAATTGAGATATAGAGCTGAAATTTCATACATGAAGTCTTCAAGATGGGTCTGAATTCAGATTATTTTTATCCAAAAATTATGTTACATTGTTACATTTGTTTTGGTACTTTGTGATTTAATATTTTCTTGATTGTATATCTAAACAATCCAGAAAGTAACATCCCTTCCTGTTTTTAGAAAGTAAATGCAAATTTCACCCAGTAATTTTGGTATTCTCCACTAAGTTGATGATGTATTTTTATCCATCCTTACAACATCTCCTGGCCTAGGATAAATTGACAGTGGCAGCACACCATCATAATTCCATTATCACATTTGAGGCTGTACTAATAGCATGCATTCCCTTCTCTAATTTTTCATAGTAGCATCAAATTGCAAGCTGGAACAATTTATGAACAATCTGAGACACTCTGACTTGCTAAGACTTACCCATTTCATTTGTTGCAACAGTGTGGAATTTATGTTCTGAGGGAAATACATCCCAGGCAGTTGGAAAATGGATTCACTGAAGATCACTATAAGCATTTATTTTTCAAAGAAAGATAATATAATTCAAAATATTATGGTTACTGAGGAGTTGTCAAGGCCTTAAAGTAGAATATGCTAGTGACCGTCTTGACCAAAACTTCACCATGGTCTAAAGTATGATCATTACAAATGGTTATTAGGAACAATAGTGCTTCTTGTTCTGTATTGGACAGCTTGTGGATTCTTCCCACAATAGTGAAAGTGAAGCAGTAGAATTTCCCATAAAGTTTATCTGAAATTAGAAATTCCCAAATATCATCCCAGACAAAATCCTCTGCCTACTGCCCACAACCAACAACATAAGTGCCATCATTTCTGTGATACACTGCATGTTGATCTCAAAAGCAGAATCTACCCCAAGGCAATAAGCCTAATAGTTTCTTTTTGCTGCACCTCTCTGGAGCCAGATGTTAGCCCTCTGTAATGTACAATTTTGTGGATTCAGGCACTGAAAAGGCTGAAAAAGTGGCAGGAAATAAAAGAAATCACATCAAAGCTCAAATCTGATGATATGTGGTTTGCCCTGAGGACTCGCTTGCTTTCGAGGGAGGACATAGGAGTAATTGGAAGATTTTTTTTAAAGGTATACTGTAATGAAAATAAGAGACTGAACTACATCGGTGTAATGCTAGGGTTTTCCACTTCACAGATCATTTCCTAAAACGGGATATCCTTGCGTGGAACAGTGCCCTGTGTGTCCTTTCTGGCTTAGTAAATTATTGTAGTAACTGGAAATTTCAGCTCTGTGAATTTGACTCCTGAAAGTAGCTTCTGTTATGTAAACTGTAACTTTAGAAGCTGTGCCCAAAGAAAAAAGTCGTCTTAGTGGACGAGTTGCCCAGTTCCCATAATAAAGTTTCAGTTAACCTGCCATTCTAGAATTCATGATTTTCAATATTCTTACCTGCATGGAGTCATTCATGAAAGCAGTATTGTGGAGGCAAACACAGAAGGATTTCCACGTTGAAAAATGAAACTTCCATAAGAAAAAATGACTTGTGTTCTGAGACTATAAAATATTGATATATAAACACTAAATTCATAAAGTTAATAAGATATTGTAGATCATCAAAAGACCTGAAATTAATAGGAAAAAAAGAGTGCTTATGATGCATCCAAACATTTCAAAATATAATGAAAAAAGGGAAACTAAGAGAAATGCAAATACAGTTGCATGGCTTTCTGATAGTCATATATTTTATTATTATTATTTTTAAAATTTATTTGAGAAGGGCAGAGAAAGACAGACTGACTGAAAGCTCTCATCAGCTGGTTCACTCCCTCATCTGCCCGCAACAATCAGGCTTGGGCCAGGCTGAAGCCAGAAGCCAAAAGGAACTCAATCCTATAGATGGCAAGAACCCCGGCTATCTGAGCTGTTAGCTGCTGCCTCGTAGGGTTTTCAGTAGCCGGAAGCTTGAGTTAGGATTGGAGTTGAGGCTGGCACCATGGCTCACTTGGCTAATCCTCCGCCTGCAGCGCCGGCATCCCATGTGGGTGCCGGGTTCTGGTCCCTGCTGCTCCTCTTCCAGTCCAGTTCTCTGCTGTGGCCGCAGGCAGTGGAGGATTGCTCAAGTGCTTGGGCGCCTGCACCCATGTGGGAGACCGGAAGGGGGCGCCTGGCGCCTGGCTTCGGATCAGCACAGTGCCAGCTGTGGCGGACATTTGAGGGGTGAAGGAACAGAGGAAAGACCTTTCTTCTGTCTCTCTCTCTCTCTCACTGACTAACTCTATCTGTCAAATTAAAAAAAAAAAAATGGAGTTGAGACTCAAACCCAAAAACTGATATGGAATGTGGGTTAGTTAGCTAAATGCCCACTCCTTGTATACCTTTTTAAAAAATATTTATTTATTTATTTGTAAGTCAGAGTTACACAGAGAGAAAATGAGAGGCAGAGAGAGAGGTCTTCCATCTGTTGGTTCACTCCAAAATTCGTCACAATTGTCGGGGCTGGGCTGATATGAAGCCAGGAGCTTCTTCCAGGTCTCCCACATGGATGCAGGGACCCAAGGACTTGTGCCATGTTCAACTGCCTTCTCAGGCCATAGCAGAGAGCAGGATGGAAAACAGAGCAGCCCGGACTCAAACCAGCGCCCATATGGAATGCCGACACGGCAGGCTGTGGCTTTATCCGCTATGCCACAGTGCCAGCCCCTCCTTGTATATTGTTATTTGCTTAACTGATCAAAGGAATCTGAGTCAGCCTCTGAAAGAGGTAGGCACTGAGCTAATCATACAGACAAATGACTAGCCCTAATTAACTCTCAAAGACCCACACATTTAGTATATATGTCTATGACACTTATATGAGGCCAGCAGAATTCACACCAGGCCATCTGTTTCCGAGCTGTCTCTGAACTTTCTTGGTATATACAGAGACACTGCTACTGCTATATCACACACACACCTTCCCCTTTCCTATCCAGCACTTCTATGCCTGTGTCTCTCATTTTTTTTTTACAAGTAGAATAAAATCCACTCAGCCTCAAAGTCTTTTATCAGTTGGATTTCCTCAGAACTTTTGTATTCGCTTTCTTATTTATCCTTGAAATTTCTGCTTTTTATGTATTAAAAAAAGTTCATTCACTTCACTCAGATCTCAGTTCAAATGCTACTTCATCTTGGAAATCTTCCCTTAAGCACCATCATAAAATATCACCATCTCCTTCCACCTTCATTGCTCTTCTCTCATTATCATTTTTTTTAAAAAAATCTTTTTGAAGGCATGCAAATCCTGAAATTATTTTCAGCTACTCATTTGATTGCTAGATTTTCACATCACCACCATTGATACCAAAAATTCATTACTCTAAGAATTCTGTCTGTCTTCATTCATTGTAAGAATATGCAACACAGATCAGGCACTTGATAAATATGTGTTGAATTAGCACACACACAAACACATACACATACATCTTTATTTATTATTGCATTCTCCATTTGTTAGTCTGTTGCATGCATGAAATATTTCTTACTTTTGGCAATATAAGTTTGGTACGAGTAGCAGTTTGAAAATAGTTTTGGCAAAAACAATATCTAGTCATGTAAATAAACTAGATATGAAACTGATGTGTTAATTGCATACCTTTCCGAAACAAAGTGAGGTGTTACATAGCAGAAAAGGGGACAATTTTTGCCCTCAGTCGCACTGTTTAAATTTCCCTATTGCTAGCTGAGTGATTTGAAAAAGTTGTCTTCTTTGAAACTCTCTTTTATCTAAAAAGTGAAAAGTGTGTAATAATATACTTTTCAAGCTGTGAGAATTACATGAATTAATTATAGAGACCTGTATATCAAAAAGCTTTCTGATACAAAGTTGATATTCAATAAATATTTCTTTCTTTATTTCCACCTTTGCCTTTTTTCCTCAGGCTAATCAAAGTTCCAAGCTGAACTAAAGTCAGAATTCTAATTTGCATTAGGCCTACAGGTTGATGCCGGATAGGCCTGAAGGTAAACCATTTTGCCTCAGGCCTCTCAGGCAAGCATCATTGTAGCTGACTGCCTTAAAAATGTTGGATTTATAAATGCAACTATAACAAAGAATGGTCATTAAGTTAATGTCTACATCTTAATTTAAGAAAGCTAATTCAATTGTGAAAAAAGGCTATTGTTTTAATGTCTGGTTTTGGAAGACACAAGGAAGAGTAAAAATGCTTTGAAAAATCACGTACATCCTTGAGTTTTTCAAATGTAGTTTTATAAGATAAACTCTACAGTTTTAAAAATTGTTTTATAGCCCTTGATATGTTTGAATGTTTTTTTTTAAACTTTTATCTATTTGTTTCTTTTATCTATTTGTATTACTAAATCTCAAAAGACTTGTAATATTCTTCATAGAAAAGAGGGTTTTTGGAATTATTTTTCTTTCAAATTAATTTCCTGGTTTCCTATATTATTCATTTCAAATTCTATTTTTTTAATTTTCTACTTTTGTTTTTCTTTCTTTTTTAAAAATTAAACCTATTAATATAAGTACCAAGTTCCAAAGGGTGCCCATTTATGTTAGCTAATTGGCTTTATTCAAAAGGAAAACAAACTTTTTTATATAGCCTGTCTTTTATATGTTTATGACAGGAGGTAGTTTTGCAACTTGAAGGGAGGCATCTATGGAAGTTAGGCTCCTACCCTGAGCTGGAAACTGGAAGAAAGAGGCCCCAGCATCCTTGGTGATTGCAGTACAAAGAGATGGTCCTTCAGACAGTCATCCCTAGGTTGTAAATCTGATAAGGGGCTTACTAAGCTGTTACAAAAATTTTCAAACAGATAAAAGAGACAAAGAAACTACAAGTTTTCTAAAACAAATACTTTAAAAAAGTTGAGGCAAAGTCTCTTCTGTTATTTTCTATTGTGAGCATTAAACCCATTTTCAGTTTGTATTTGCCATTACTGATGAACACTGTAGAGATTTTTCTGAGAGGCAGCTTTGCCAGGGGCTTTCCACGCTGCCTCCACAGGCCAACATTTCAAGCCTCAGGTGAGGAACATTAATTGAAATAGATCTCAGGAGAAAAATAGCGTGGATCCACTGGAGAGTCTGTCTGCGAAACATAACTGATATTAACTTAAGCAAAAAAGGAAATATGACACACAAATTTCCATTGTGGAACAGATCAGAAGACTTTCTGAAGAGTTATTATTAAAGGAAGGCACCAGGATGTTTCCTTAATTCTGACTTATTAGGTAAAGAGGAAAGCCTGGAACCTGATTTTTTGGAATATCACAGCTGAAGGGATTCCAATACACGTGCATTGGGAAACACACTGTCAGAGCGCTCTGTTAAAGCCATGAGAGCTGGAGGAAAATGAGAGGAAATGTGCACGATTCTATCTTGAAAAAGTAAACTGCTGGCTGGACACACAAGGCATATTAGAAATGAGAATGCAAATATGAAACTCAGGCAAGGAGAATCTAGACTCACAAGGTGAGAAAGTATGAATACATTCAAGCCACATCAGATTTAAAAAATGTAAAAAATGATCCACAGAAACTCTTGTTCCTCTGCTTTACTACAATAGTAATTGATAGTGCTTGCCATTATCCTTTCAAATAGTTTCCTTCTACATTTTGATATCTTAAGAAGCATTTGGGGCTACAGTGCCAGTGTCTCACATGGGCCCCAGTTCGAGTCCCAGCTGCTCCACTTCCAATCCAGCTCTCTGCTGTGGCCTGGGAAAGCAGTAGGAGATGGCCCAAATGCTTGGGCCCCTGCACCTGCGTGGGAGTCCTGGAAGAAGTTCCTGGCTCCTGACTTCGCATCAGCTCAGCTCTGGCTATTGCAACCAACTGGGGAGTGAACCAGCAGATGAAAGGTCTCTCTATCTCTGCCATTGCCTCTCTGTGTAACTCTTTCAAATAAATAAATAAATCTTTGAAAAAAAAAAAAAACAAAGAGAAACCTTTGCCTTTTATCAATTGTTTTCTACTGATTCTTTTTTTTTTTAATTATTAATTTGTATTCCTTTGCCTCCAAACACAGACATCATCCAAGACTAACTGTTGAGATTTCTGCAGTTTTACTTTTAAATTTCTTCCTCAGAATGCTGATAACTGATCATAAATCAATTTCTCACCAGTAAGTATTACAGTGGTTTTGATCAATGGCTTTGTTATTAGTCTTGCTCATCAGATGTATTATGAATCTTTGGTGAGTATCACACAGTGGTGGTCCAGGGGAAAAAAATGTCCAAGGACTTAAATAGAGGAGATGAACTATGATCTTGTGGGAAAGAAGTAGTAGGGACGTTGGACAGATAACTGTAAAATTCTGATGAAGTGAGAACTAATGTTCATAGAGATCAGAGGAATTTTCACATATTGAAGGAGATATGTTCCAAAGCTTAGAGGTCCATTAAACAAAATTCATCAAATTGGAAACTCCTGGAGAAGAGGAGAGAACACGACATGCGAGGGTGACAGCTCTAAGTGAAGACATGTGAATAATACAAGAAGACAAGAGAAGTTCAAGATCAGAGCTTTTCAGCTCTCAAATTGCTAACGGTGTGACCTGTAATTTGTTCTCTAGTGAGAGACTGATACTTGCAAGTTTCTGTCCAGTTCTGAAATTCTATGAATCTATAGCCAAATAATGTAAAGACTTTATGTTTGAGTTGTGTACTTAAGGCAGTGTAATTCTTAAGGTTAATTCACAATTTCATAGAGTTATGCCCACTTAGAGCTGATTTGAAATGGTTCTATGAATCAGTGGGTTGATAATGCTTTAGCTCCTGGTTTCAACAATAAGTTTCTGAGGATCAAATACAAAATTGAATCCTAGTAGTATTCCTTCAAGAGCTTTAGAAAAGTGTGTCCTGATTGTTAACACATCAGGAGTACACACACATTTAGAAGAGTCAAAAGTCAACATCAAAAGAAGAGCAGGCAGATGTTTTCATCTTCTGTGTTGGTTTTTACGGGTAAATATTATGTTAAGCTTGAAGAAATCTAGTCTACTTTTCTATTTTAATCATATGATCAATCCATGATCATATAGTGAGCTCACCTATCTGCCTGCTCTTCTTTTTATCTATTTGTTCTTTGATTTCTATCTCACTTCTATACCTTCATGCAGTGTTTGCTTTGCGATTCCCGAAACTTACTCAGAAACTGGAAAGTGTCATGCCACTATACTCATAAGGCTCTCTATTTTTAAATATGGAACATTTTACATGTTCTGTTATTACAGAATATAGGAAGGACTTCATTGTGTCTTAGAACTGGAAATCATCATTGAGTGAAAATCGTCAAGAAAGTTCTATAATAAAGGCGTTTATTAATTTTTGTATGCATTTTATAATTACATTGGGGACATAGTAATTCTTTCCACTGTACCTGCCCTCCCACCCCTCTCCCATCCCTCCTCCTCTTCCCTCTCCTGTTCTCTGTCCTGTTTTTCACTAAGGTCTATTTTCATTTAACTTTATATACAGAGGATTAACTATTCTAGGTAAAGAATTCAATACTTAGTATGAGAAGAAAAAGAAAGAAAGAAAAATAAACACAACAACAACAACAAAAACTGTTCTTCAACAGTCCAGACAAGGGCTGTCCAAAGTTATTGCATTTTAAAGGAGATTTTGCTTCTTTTTCTCTTTCCTCTTTTCCCTTCCTTCCTCCACCTTCTTTCTTCTTAAAAACTTAATTATCTTTAAAGAAGAACCGAAGAATGACACGTTTTGCAAGCTCTTAGACGTAGCTATAACTTATGAGACATAGAATATCTTCCACTTAATATACTAAAAGGAAACTATTGTGCTCTGTAGTGAAGAGAAGGATAATTACTTGTTATGAAGGAGACAAAAGCATGGTGTCTGTGACAATAATTTGAAAGCAACATGGCAAGTGGGTATTGGTCTTGCATAAGGTTTACTGGTTATGCCACTGTAGAGACAATGTGAAAAAAAAGAGAGAGAGAAAGGTTTTTTGAATGGGAAGTAGGAGATATACTGCTAAGTCCATCTTTATAACTACAGAGAATTATTGGTCCCTGTTAAAACAAAGACAAGGTTCAGGTGTATTTGCAGTGTGAAGGTTTGCAAGCAATTATTCTTGCAGAGCTTAGGGAGTTCTCTGTTTTCTCTATTAAAAAAGAGAGTCAAGTCACTTCCTGAGCAGTTCATTATGGACAGTTCACTCTTTTCCTTTTAGTATCCTGATTCAGTGATTTATTTGGGTCCCCTAACACTCATTCCTTTATTTTTTCACTGCTCCACTCCATGATGCTACACTGTTTTCCTATTTTCATACTTTAATTATTCCTCGTTTCAGCAGAAAACATTCTGATGTTCCAATCTGCCTTAACTCAGCATCAGTAATTCATTTATTCTCCCATAAATATTTATCACACTTCTTCTCTGCAACAATTCCTGCGCTCAGCAGTGAGAATACATATTGAACAAGACTTGGGTGATCCCTGTTCTTACATAGTTTAGGGAATTCAGTGTATGGAAAATATTAAGCTGATAATATTCATAAAATTGATAACTGTTAGGAACAGGAAAGTACAAATATCCTTATAACATGTAATTTGTGGATGTTATCTTGTTAAGGAGTCAAGGAATGACTTGAATAGATTTTTAAGGTCAGATGTGAAGGGCATCTGGGAAAGAAGAGTCAAACAAATGTGATTATTGTAGGAAACTGGTGAAAACATCTTAAATGAGCATTCCTTTAGTTATATTCAAGGCATTAAAACATGGAGTGTTTTAGTTCTTTTAGTTCTTAAACTAAATGAGAAGAGTAACATATTTTTGGTATAATTATAGAATACTTCTATATCAAAAAAAGGCAATCATTGACAACTGTCAACTTAAAGAGTATGTGACTCTTAACAAAGTCATGCTGTGTTTTGGGTCTCAGTTTTATCCTTCACTCTTGTTTTTCATGCATTTGTATTTCTAGGTGCTAATGGGATTTCAAAATCAATGTATTCATAAGTAATTAGTCATAGAATTATAAAAGTCTAGAGTTCATTTCTCTTCCTTCTCTTCAAGTAATCTAGACCTGAAAATGCACAATCATCTTTAATCTTCTCTACTTCTTTCTTTCACTATCCTGGTTTCCAGTCAGGTTTACATTTCTCCAGGCACATTTCATCTCTCTAAGCTATCTCTAACCTACCTCCTTTTCACCCTGACATGACAACTTTTTATGGCACATGTTTATATTAACTAACTGTAAAGAGTGAATTTGACTCTGTCATAATCAGAATATCTTGATGAGCTTATTATTGGCTAGAGAATAAATAAATTATGTATAAACTCCAATTTAATTAATAGCTCTATTTAGTCATATGTATTTAATGATATGCAAATAGTTAGCACCTTTCTTTGCTCTAAAATTTGACCATTCCTCCATGTTTTTGCTTTTGCTTTACATATGCCTTAGAATTGCCTCCCTATCTCACTTCTGCATGTCTAAATATTGCTTATCTTTCCAGACAGCACTCAAATGTTGCCTTATTCATGATTCTCAAAGCTAGCATATAACAACCTGATAAACTGGTAAGAGAAATGAATAATTACATATAGAGAAAGGTAAAGGAATTCTTCAATGAATTACTTAAAAATGTTAATATATTTGATAATATGTGGAACTAAAGAAAAACAAAGAATGGTATGGAAAAGACTTTTAGTTTATGTTTGCAGCAAACTTGTCCTTAATTCTAAGAATCAAAGAATAATTTCATTAGGTATCTAAGCAACTAATAGAAATCAAAGTAACAGGCACACAAAATTAAACTCTTCATTCTGAATATAAATAAAAATATTAAAATCGTAGAGTCCTATCTGTTTGCCTTAATACTAAAATATTGTAAATAAGGAAAAAGAAAGTATTGCATCTAGCACTCAAAATTGTGAAGGCAAAAAATATAAAATGAAACAGGAAAGAAAGGAGACAGGGTTTGGACTGGAAGAAAAACACAATGATGAAAATTCAAGGAAACTTTAAAAAGATTAAGGATCCAAGACAAACCACACATCTAACCACAATTATGTTTAATTCATTTTTGTTAGAAAAGCTGAGTCACTATTGCCAGGTTCTGAACTTTCAGTGGTGCCAGGATGTCTTGAAGTTGATCTTTAGTCCAGTAAATCATTTATTTTAGCAAAGACATAATAGTTTCCAGAATTTCCACAACAGGCATGAGTAATTCTGGAATACTATGTATACTCCACACACACACAGGACTTCACATTCATATACTACATGTATTTTTCAATTTACTAGCATAAAGCTACATAGATGAAAAGTTATATAATATATATACTAATTATACTAATAGAAAATTGTACATATATAGAAATACACACATGGATTTACATTTTTTCTTCATTAAATCAAATTTTGCATGTTTTTAAGTATGGATGTATCTTAAATAAACATATTAGATAGCAAGGAAAATTCATTTTCTGTTCTAGTTTTGATCATGATTAAAAACACCATTTAACTTCTTTTTTAAAAAATGACAATTTTCAAAATGATAACATTATGATAGTTGGAGATATAAATAGCTGTTCCTTATCCATAGTTTAGCTTTGTATAGTTTTCAGTTACCTATGATTTAAAGTATTAAAAGGAAAATTCCAGCAATACATAATTTATGCTATTTAAATTGCATGATGTTCTGAGTATCTTTGTGAAATCTCGTTCAGTCTTGTTCCATCCTTTCTGAAACATGAAACACCCTTTTCTTTACTGTATCCACATTCTGGATAGTACCCTTGTGTCCATAATGTAATAGCTATCTTTTTTTAATTGGATAGACTATATTGTGTCTCAGTACTTGTTTTATACTGCCTACATCATCTCATCATTTGGGCATTGTGCCATTTGGCATCATTAAAATAAGAGGAATTAGTATGCTACAAAACAATTTGAGAAGGGGCTAGAGAGTACAATCACACAACTTTCATTATTGTATAATGTTACAACTTTTCTGTTTTATTATGTTATTATGCTAATCTCTTACTGTCTCTGGTTTATAAAGGATAGTTTATTATAAGTTTGCCTGTATAGGAAAAAAATAGTATATACTCCCATAGGTTCAGTACTATAGAGGTTTTAGGCATCCACTGGTAGTCTCGGACTGCATCCCTCATGGATAACTGGGTAGTAATTAACCCACTTTTTCAGTTTGTTCTTATAGCCATTGTAGATATTATGTTATATTTCATACACATATGAGAAGTTAAATATTATACTTTTTTCCTGTTAGAAAATATATAAAACTGGTAAAACATTATTTCTAGAAGGACTTTGGTAGTTAACTACAGTAAAACAATCCACTGTAATGAAATACATTCTGGAAAAAAATTGGAGAGTCTTTCAATCGTATAAATTTATTCTAATGCCTTTTATTGATAAGTGTTCACTAATTTTGAAGCTATCAGCAGTTCAAAACACTTGAGAAATTTAAACATAAGAATTCACAATGTAATCATGGCTACTTAAGAGCTCATATAATCACACTGTCAATCATGACAACAAATACTCATTTCAGTAGATTTCAGTGTCAGTAGCATTGGGTTGAGAATCTGTTCAATTTTCCTCTTTATAGCCAGATATAAATAACCCATACAAATCTAGGAGAGAGGAAATCTCAAGTAGTTCCTTTTAGGTAGTCTCTTGAGCTAGATTTTTGTAGAAAAAAGAATTCTACTTTTAGACAACATCCACAATCACCAGTTTTATGATATGTTAGTTGATTTCAGTATGAAAAATCTTAATGAAAAGAACTTTTATATAAAGAAATGGAATAACGATACATACGTATTGCACTGTGATTTTTATATCGGATGAAATTTTACTAAGGTGAAAGTTATTTGACTATGTCTTTACAACACTTTTCAAAAGTCAGTAGTGTTTGTTTATATCTAATTAATATGTAAATGAACATATATATTTATAACAACTAGCAAGAAGGAGTAATATGTCTAAAAATGTGTAAGACATTTAAAGTATCTCACAAATATTTATGAAACATGTTATCAACAGTAATATGCACCATATGCTGAGGAAAACTTAATTACTTATTTTATAGATAAAAAATATCTAAAATGGCCAATATTTTATAAAACATTCTCAACCTTGTTAATCAATAGAGAAAATCAAACTAAAATCAGAGGATAGTTCAATTCACTCATCACAATCATTAACACTTAAAGATATTGAAGAAGTATAAAATGGTATAATTTTATAAATATATATGTTATAAGTATATAATGATATGATTTTAAAAATTATATCTCATGTGTACATTTGTTCAACAATCTTGCTTAATTTAGTAATATATTCTAAAAATAGTTGCTTACATATTTTAAATATTTATTTGAAAGGGGGAAGGACAGAGAGACATAGAGAGAGGAAAATCTCCCATCCATTGATAAACTCCTCAAATGAATACAATAGAGCCAGGTCATTCCAAAGCTGAGAGCCAGGAACTCCATCTGGATTATGTACATGGGTGGAAGAAGCCCAAATACTTGAACCATCCTTGGTTGCCTTCCCAGAAGCATTAGCAAGAAGCTGGATCAGAAGTTGAGCAGTCAGGACTTGAACTAGCCCTCCAATATGGGATGTGGCATTGCAAGTGGTGGCCTACCCATCTGTGCCACATCACTGGCCGTTCATTACATACTATTTTGTTCATTGTTTAAAATATTCATGCTATATTTCTCCTGAAAATAACCAAATAATCAAGAAAACACATTTAAATTATATGTGAAAGTCACTCACGTTCCCTCCATTAAAAATGCTCCTGAGAGCTGGTGTTGTGGCACAGTGAGTAAAGTTGCTGCCTGCAGTGTCGGCATTCCATACGGGCACTGCTTCAAGACCTGACTGTTCCATTTCCCACACAGCTCCCTGCTAATGCATGTGGGAATGCAGCAGAGGATGGCTCAAGAGCTTGGGCCCCTACACACCCAAGGGGGACCCAGAGGAAGTTATGGGCTCATGGCTTTGGCCTGGCTCAATCCTTGCCGTTGTGATCATTTGGGGAGTGAACCAAAGAATTCTCTTTCTTTCCTCTCTCTCTCTCTTTCTCTCTCTCCTTCTCTCCATAACTGCAATTCAAATAAATACATGTCTTTTAAAAAATGTTCTCAAAAGATTGAATTTACTTTTGCAACACGGATTCAATTTACTTTTAAACTACGTATATATTCAGATTATGTTTATTCATATGAGATTGTGATGTCATTGACATAAGGTGATAGTGAATGCCAAGGGTGAGTTTACACACTCAGTAATAGCCAATCCTACAGAAACTTGTAGAAAACAAGGTCTAAAAACAAACGAAAATTAAGTTTTATCAGATTTCCAGAATTACTATATCATTGGACATGTAGTAGAAGTTTGCCTTTAAATTTTGCAGTGGGATAAATGTGTTTATTTAAAATTCTTATGTTGAAACTCTAAACCCCAAGGTATTTGCTGGTAAGGCCTTTGGAAATTAAATTATGAATATGGATCCCTTATAAATGGGGTTAGTACATTTAAAGAGGAGATGATGGAGTGTCTCTCTCTCACTCTTTATCTTCCATATGAAATTATGGTGCAAATATAACCACATGTAAATAAAAATATGGTTTATCACCAGATACTGTATCACTGCAACCTTAATCTGAACTTCTAGAATACATAACTGAAAAATAAATATTTGTTTCAGTCATTCAGTTTATGGTAATTTATTTCAGCAGCCCAAATTAAGACAGAAATTAGTACTAAATATTGGGAATTTTGTTCCAACAAATACCAGACATTTGGAAGTGGTTTTGGAAATGAGTAGGTGGTAGAGTCTATGGTAGGCAGGAAGTGGGCATGAAGGGCATGCAAGAGGTCAAGATTGTTGGAAAGACATTTTTCAGTGATTCTGGTTCAGAAAATCAAGAGGAGAACTGCAGAGACTGTCTACTCACTCAGAAAACACAAAAGCCATCATGTTGGTAGAGATCTATATAGAAAAGGCCATTTTGATGAGGTCCCAGACAAAATTGAGCAGCTCCCAATGGGGAACTGAAGGACATTTGATACTTGTTACAAAGTGGCAAAGAAAGTGGTTGAATTTTGCTTGCATTACTGCATTTTGTGGAAGGTAACAATTGCAATCAGTGATACTGGATATCTGGAGGAAGAAATTTCTAAACAAATGTTAAAACACATTTTGGTTTCTACATACTGTTTATAGAAAAATTTTAAATAAATTCTTTAAATATGGAATGTTAATTGAAAAGGAATTAGTACTTGAAGAAATTGAAAAATTATCACTATTCATATTTCATATTGTGAAGAATGAGACAGTGTTTTAAGAAGAGAACATTAGGGGGTGGCAAAATATCCCTTCATAAGGAAATTATTCTGGATAAAAACCATGGAATTAATCATCCAGTTTAATCAGGAAAACTGTCAGTTTTAATTGAAGAGGAAGGAAAGAAGAAATGAAGGCTGATTGTATGATTTACTGCAATTTTAATCACAGGCTCAAAGAGCTATTTGCTTGTGGATGTGCTCTATTTTTAAAAAATAAGGAAAGATTGACCCCTGAAGTAATTCCAGGATCATCAATCATCCTCTTTGTGTTTAAAAGGAATGGAGAGAGCACCTTGATTTCAAGAGGCTAGACAATCATTACTCAAAGTCCTAGAGGCTCTGAGAGAGTTTGAATCTCGATTGGCCACAGAAAATTCAGGAGGTAGTAGTACCACCAGGGGAGTATCCGTGAGGTGGGAGTGCCACTATAGTGGCATGGAGAACAAAGGAAAAGAGATCATGTGCACACTTCATATCTGTGTCTTGCCTTGTGAAGTTGGAGATTTGCTTGGGACACATCAGTCCTTCCTTCTTTTCTATTTCCCCCTCTAGGAATTAGAATGTTAATCCTATACTTATCCCACTATTGTGTTTTGGAAGTATATAATTTGTTTAGTTTCATGGGTGCACAGCTAGAGAGGAGTTAGATATGGGATGGGTTGTACCTCAAGTCTCACCCACATCCAATTTTGATGACATTTAGATGCCACATGGGACTATAGATCTCAGAGTTAATATCTGACGAGTTAAGGCTTTCTGTTCTAGACCCTGTCTAGCCCACTTGGAGCCTCATTCCTTATAATCATAGCCTCTACTCTAACATCAATGGTTCTACTCCCAACCTGTGTATATTGATGGTCCTCTCCCCCACTCAATGTTGTATGGTTGTTCAGGATTTTCTCCATAGACAAATGCCTCTACCCACAAAAGATGGCTTTTCTCCCAGTCTTGGCAGGGATCAGCTTTAAACCATGTACATCAAACTGTCCTCACAAGGGTCCAGAGACCCCCCCTAATTTCCTATCCTCTATGAAATCCTTTCATTACATGGTTAATGCCACTCTTAGGATCATTGGTTGCTATTCTCACCCTGTCTTTTATAGTGCAGTGTCTGTTTAAGTGTTTACAGCAGGTGGTAGTGGAGTGAACCAAGGCCTTCAGCAAATAGGCAGTCAACCAAATGGGATACACTCAGCTCCCCAACCAGGAGACAGCAGCTTGGGACATTGCCCCATGCCAGTGAAGAATAGCTCACCACCCCATATCAGCAGGAAGTAGCACTAAAGACAGATCATCGTCCCTCCACCCCTCCTGGACTTTTGGGACTAATGTAATTCCATACAACTCCTGCTTTATAAAAAAAACAAAAGGGAGGAATGTTAGTAAAATGACACAGTCTTATCTATGGAGTGATCTACGCCTTGACACCATGCTAGGCTCTAGTCCCCCCTCCCCCCAGCTTTTGCTGGAAGCCAGGTGGCCACATGGCCCAACCACCAGTGTCAGCCCCATCCCATCCTAATGGGATTCGCTGCTCCTGTTCCTGAACACGTGGACAAGTGGCTCTCTCTCTCTCTCTCTCTCTCTCTCTCTCTTCTCAGTCTCCTGATCTCTGTCTCCGTCTCTCCTTCTGCCTTTTATTCCTTCTTGGCCCCTTCCCTACAGTCTGTCGGGTTTCACCAATAAACTCTTTCCCTTAAAAAAAAAAAAAAAGACTTTTAGAGTTGTTGGGATAAGAATGAATGCTGCAATGGGCTGAGACTTTTAGGGTTCGCTGGAATAGGATGAAAGTCAGGGTAACATGAGTTATCTTTTTTGTGGGGGGTGGCAGGGGAAGAATGCAATTGATTACAGATTGCATCCCTTCCTGAATTCACATGTTGCAGCATTAATCCCAGTGTGATGGCATTTGGATGCGCTCACTTTGGGAAACTGAAGCCCACATGAATCAGATTAGTGCCTTTATGAGAAGAAGCCAGAGAGCTAGTCTGACTTCTTTCCACCATGTGATGTGGTAACAGGAAAATGACTGTTTGCAAATTAGGAAAGGAGCCCTCCTGAGACAGAAGAAGTGCCAGCACCTTGATCGTGAGCTTCCCAGTGCCTACACCTATGAAAAATAAAAGTTTGCTGTTTCAGACATCCAGTCTACGGTAATTTTTTATAACAATATTTTTAAACTTCCTTATGAGCTGCTCATTTTTTCTCTTACACAACTTTTGTCAAGATTGTTAATGATTAGAGTCTAATTTCATATCTATATGCCTCCAAGGATAAGAAGGTAGTATAAATTTAGTTGATTCCTGAATTCTTACTGATATGCCAAGAGAAACAAATGATATTTCATGAAGCATATTTCTCATTAGTCTTTAAAGAAATATTCATCCTTGAATAATTCACAATTTTAATACATTGTTTTACTATTCAGCAATAAATTTTAAATATTATTTCCTATGTATCATTAAATAATTACAATTTGAAATTAAGAATACATTGTCATTTACAGCACATTCAAAAAGTTAAATATGTATATATAAATTAACAAGATATATATTGTATATATATATATATGTAGAAAACTATGAGACTGATGAAAGGAATCAAAGATGATCTAAATGGAAAGATGTTTTGTACATGTGGATTCTGAGTATATATAGACATTTTGGCCTATTAACAAGCTATTTTGTGGATATCAAAAATAGATTTAAAAGCGTCTGTAGAAAAGAAAGAATAATAAACACAACAATGAAGGACACACATGAAAGACTGACTCTAGCTAAGTACAAGATTTTCTGTAAAGCTGCTGTAATCAAGATAGTGACATTGGCAAAAGAATACACACATGTATCCACGGGGAAACAGAGAATACATAAATGGCCCCAAACAAGGCACAAGGACAATTAAATGGAGAAAGATGGTCTTTTCAGCAAATGGTCCTGAAACAAATGGAATCTATCTGGATTAAATTAACATATAAAACTGACAGCTGTAACCCATGAAAAGAACATACAGAAGAGCTATAAGAGAACTTGGAGAGGTATCAGGTAGGTGAGGAAAGAGGAGCAGAATCCAATTAATATGGTGCTTGCAATGAATTTTCAATACTCTCATCTCCTGCAACAAAGCATTTCATTGGAAAACAGGAAGTAACAAAGCACAAACAAAAGAGATCTGGAAGAATACATCTCTTTTGACTTGTAGTACAGGCAAAGGAACACATAAAGATAACAAATCCTGTAGAAATCCCATGGTTTTGTTTTATCTGTTTCTTTCCTCTTTTCACTCACACCCTGTTTCTCAAGTAGATCCTGTCAGTGGTGACAGAAACTGATAATGGAAGCCTTCATAAGCCAACATTTCAGAGAAACTACTTCCTTTATGTGAATCCAAGAGTGCAAATTGTGAAAAGGCAGCCCATTAAAAATGTTGTGTCTTATCTTTAGCTGCCTGAAAATGGAAATGAGCACAGTTGTGGAATTCTGTAGAAGTCTGGAGTAACAAAAGACCAGCTTTCTAGAGAGGAGACCTCATGGAATTCAAAAGTATGGAGTAGGTCTTGGAAACAAACTAAACAACAAATTTCAGCTCAGGTCCCAATCCTGCCTGGACAGATCTTCATAGAAATAGGGGCTGAAAGAGTGAACTAACATTGGGACCTCATTCCATAGAAGGTCACTTGCAACTTGCAGCTATGCTACCTGATAAAACAAAAAAAGTTTCATGTTCCCTATGGGATTGAGGCAAACATCTGAGACTCAAAACATAATATGCAAAATACACCAGACATCATTTAAGATTGTGCACTCATATAAAGACAGACAATTCATTAGAAAAGAAGAAGCTTTTATATGGGTTAAAAGCATAAATTTAACATCTATTTTGTTATTTTTTTTTTTCAGAGCACCTACCTAACTGTGCCACAGCCTTGATAAGACTGTTTGCTTTTCTTACTCCCAGGAGCCATGAGCTTCTTCTGGGTCTCCCAGGTGAGTGCAGGGGCCCAATCACTTGGGCCATCCTTTGCTGCTTTCCCAGGCTGCTATCAGGGGGCTTCATCTGAAGTGGAGCAGTGAGAATTCGAGCTGGTGCCTGTTTGGGATGCTGGAGTTGCAAGTGGGAACCACAGCGCAGGCCCCATTGATATTTTCAATATGAAATCCTGGACTATCTTACCTGTCAGGTCATTTTTTCCAGACCTTTCTCTCAACTACGTTTACTCTCTATTTCTTCCAGTTTGTCAGATGTACCAAATTATCTCCACATCTTAATGTTTTAATACTGTGCTTCTAACACAGACCATTATTTGTGCACTTGCTTTGTCTTTTATTAATTCTCTTCCTCTACCCTTGCTTGTCAAATTGCTTTCCTATAATCCTCGGTGCAGATATCTCTTTCACAGGTTGTCTTGCCTGACACATTTTAAACCAGGTTGCTATCATCTTTTACACTTTCAATGGTTAATGTACTTCTCTTTTGACATGCTAGTTTTTATATATGATGAAAAATTACACAAAGAAGTTATCTCTTGTGGTTGGCAGTGTAGTATAGTGGGATAAGACCCTGCTTGGGACCACCTACATCCTATATCACCTGGCTTCTAGTCTGTCTTCCTATTAATGTGCCTAGGAAGGCGAAGATAGTTGGCCCAAGTACTTGGGCTCTTGCCACCCATGTAAAAGACCAAGATGACATTCCTGGCTTCTGGCTTCAGTCTGGCCCAGCTCTGGCTGTTGTAGGCATTTGAGGCATTGAACCAGCTGGCTGCACTTCTTCCGATCCAGTTCTCTGCCATGGCCTGAGAAAACAGTGAAAGATGGTCCAAGTCCTTGGGCCCCTGCACCCGTGTGGGAGAGCCGGAAGAAGCTCCTGTCTCCTGGCTTTGGATTGGCGCAGCTCCAGCCATTGTGGCCATTTGGGAGTGAACCAGCAGATAGAAGACTTCTCTCTCTCTTTCTCTCTGTCTCTCCTCTCTCTGTATAACTGACTTTTAAATAAATAAATAAGCCATTATAAAATATATATATATATAGAGAGAGAGAGGATAACAAACGTGAATATTAAATAATTTGGTACATAGATAGTAATATTGTCTTCACTGAATTATACATTTATTTTATAATAAACCCCTTTTTTCTCAATTTATGATCATTGTCATGAATCATATATTATATGATATTAATATTCTTTCCAAGAAAAATGTTTTAAAAAGTCAAATTAAGAAATGGAAGTTAGGATTGCCAAGTTTCTCGCATCATCTCTGGTCTTTATTTTGATCCTATGGGGGGCCTCTTGCACCTTCACCAGCTTTCTCCTTTAGATAAAGACGTAATCACTCACTCATTTGTGTGCATCTCAAACAAAAATGACAGAATGCCTCTTTTCCAAACAGAATTTTTAAAGTACAAGAGACCTATTCTAATTTCACCACTTAGAATTTCTTTTCACCCTTCGGTAGCCAAGGCAATGAGATTCAAATACTCTCCTGACTTTCATTATGCCTCTAGCTGCACATAGAGATTGTGACAAAGAAAAGGAACGAACGGGCATCAAAGAAATGAAAGAATTTAAGTGAAAAAATGCTATGTGTTTCTTCCTCCTCTGTTAATGTAATTAAAGTCACAAATTCTCAAATTTAGAACACTGAGGTTTAAAAATCTGTGCCTAAGTGTACGACTTGGAACATTCTTGTAATGCACGCATTAAAATTGAACATTCACTGCTCTGGAACAGTCCGTCTTCTTTGTCCAAGACAATTTTATAGCACAGTTGAGAGTTCCTTGGGGAAGGCTATTCTCACTGTTAAGCACTTAATAGATCTTTCTGGATTTTCAAAAATGGAAAACATGACAGAACCCAGTCATCTAGAAGTTTCCTATCATATGTCTCGTAAGAATGTTGTCTTAAGTAATCATTAAAGTGGGTAGCTCTCCAACATACTGATTTTGACATATCTAACTAAACATATTAAAAAGTAGTTACAGTTTTGTAACTCATGCCAAACAAGCCTGTCCTTCAAATACACACTTCCTTTTAAAAAGCAGTGCAAAATAGTCCAGATGTTTGGGTCTAGTCACTCATGAGGGAGAGCTGGAGGAAACTCTGGGCTCCGGGCTTCAGCCTGGGCCAGCTCTAGCCGTTGTGGCCATCTGGGGGGATGATGAATCAATGAATAGAAGATATTTACCTCTGACTCTCCATCTCTCTCCGTGACTTCAAGATGAATAAGTAAATAGTTAAAAATATTTATGAACTCTTCAAGTAATTCTTACTTTTCAGCAGTATTAATATACTCACTGTATTTTAAACCTATTTCACATTTTTTATACTTTATAAAGATGTTCATTTTCTACCTATTACCACCATCATTCAAAGTTTGGTTCAAGATTACTTTTTTTTTTTTTTTTTAACTGTAACTAAGTAATGTGAGGTTCTCTGGCCTTTATACTATGGCCTCATAGACCATATTCATTCTATTTAATTTTCTTTGTGTCATTATTTACTTTACCTTGCATTGAATTTATTGTATTCTTGTCTTATAACTCACACAAGATTTATACACTAAATATACAGGGACAATGTATGTCTTTAGATACAGAATACAGCCCTTTGAAAGGTAGGAAGTCAATCAGTAAATTAAGAATTATTTACCTCATATTCAGTTTCTATAGAGACCTAATGATGAACCACTTGTAAAATATAAGATTTAAATGCATTGCAAAGAAAAAGAGGAGGAATAAGTTGAAAGTCCTGAGGTGTTCCTTGTGGCACAGAAGGTTAAGCTGCTGATAGTAGTGTCCACTTATTGAAGCGCTTGGCCATGAGTCTTCTACCGACTCTAATTCATCTTACTGTTAATGCGCACCCTGCAAAGTAGCAAGTGATGGCTCAACTAATTGGGTCCTTGTTAACCATGTGGAAGACCTGGATGAAGTACTTGGGTCCTGGCTTCAACTTGACATCCAGCCCTTGCTGTTGAGGGCTTCTGGACAGTAAATCAGTGGATAGAAGGCACACATTCTCTCTCTCTGTCTCTCTCTCTCTCTGTCTCTCATATTAGTTCTTTGTCTCTCTTTCTCTATGCCTTTCAAATAAGTTAAAACAAATAAGCCAAAAGTCAGAAGTCCCAAGTTTTAATACGATTTGCCTCCATGTGTTATGAGCAAAATTCTAAGCTTTGCTGTCATTTATAAAATGTTGATAACATTGATTTTCTGGCATTGAGGGCTCTCATATTGTGTCTGCAAATGAATTAACATCTCTACAAATAAAAAGTATAGCATTTCCAGTTGGGCAGGACTGGGTAGTTGCAAATATTTCCACTTAGTCAACATCCAGTTCCTCCATTTGGTGATTGATTAAGCGCCTGTCAACTTAGTTTGGACCCTGGGAGATTAAACAAGGTTCATTTAACATTTTCCAAACAAATTGTATCTGTATATGCATTAGAGTCTTCATGGACTAATATTGATAACAAAGCAAAAGTTAATTTGTTGTAATGTTATTTTATGTTTCTCTAGTCCTTCAATTAATTCATCTCCACTATTAGAGATTGTCGCTCCCTGTCTTCATGGAGGAACGACACTGGACCCTGCGCTGTTCTTTTGTCTGCTCGGCCCTCCCCGGGTTTGCTGCTGGTTCTTCCCGGGTTGGCTACCGTCCCTCCACCTCCGTGGAGGGGCGGTTCCCCCTGCCACATTCCCCACTTCCGCAGGGGAGCGGCACACCGCCGGCCGGCTCTCTCGGGGCCTGCACAGGTGTTCCTTCAGATGTTCCCCTTAGATGTTCCCTCTCTCCTCCTTTATAGTCCTTCCACCAATCCCAACTCTGCTACCCACACGCCGAGTACGCTGCTCTCCTCCAATCAGGAGCAGGTCCTACAGTTTATTGGTTGAACTGGAGGCAGCTGAGCAGAAGCTGTTTCTCCCTTCTCAGTGCCATATTGTGGGAGAGCAGATGCATAGAATAAGTCTTAATTCCAGTAACTTAGTCTAGTCCGAGTTGCTCCCCACAAGAGATTACATATAGAGCAATACATGTTAGTGCCTAGTGTTTATTACTAAAATGATAATAATTATATGCTTTTAGTACCCTATTGCTAGTTTTCTGATATGTTCTTTCTGTTGTTGTCAATGGGAGACTGAAAATTGGGCTTTAAAACAAACAATTTATGGAAGAAAATTATTTAACACACTAAAATTATATGGTTATGAAATGAATTTTCAAGATGGTAGAAATTGAAATATATTGTGTGTGATTAATGCATGAAAATTATGATGCTAATGATTTGTGACAACTGCTCCTATTAATGAATTTTTTTGGGAATGGATGTCATTTTTCAAAAGTTAACTATTCACCCCTACATTGTTTTATTGTTTACATCGTATTTTACTTATCATAGCTGTAAATGTTATTTTTAAGCATAGCATAATAGACATCTGATCCTTTCATGCTTCTATTCTGGCTTTTGAAGTAGAAATGTTCTAAGACACAACACGATTATCAAATTTCACTTCAGATACATTTTTATGAGATGTATTTAGCCCAAATAAAACAAATTTCAAGAAAAATATTCTGTTATACAAATAAGTAAATTTCTTAACCCCCAAAATACTAGAACTTGGGTCAGGCCAGCCTTTGTTGTGGGATGTTGTCCACAGTTTGTAGAATATTTAGCAGCACACTTGATCTCTACCTACTAAATGTGAGCAGCACCCATCCACCTCCTCAATCTCCACCTTTCTTCTGATAAATCATCCTATTTTTACCATTAAACCAAATCAATGTGAAAACCACATTCCTTAGAAAATTGAGCTAAACTAGTAATATCACTATTGAATTCATAAATTAAAATGTTTAAATTCATACTGATCTATCCAACATGACTATTCCTGTATGACCATACATGTGACCCCCTAAGCAATATGTGATTTTGTTATAAAATTAGAGATTTGGAATAGGCCAATGTTCTCTTTTTGTTTGATCTAAATAATTCAAGCAAAGTTAAGATTAATTTTTCTAAGACAAATTAAACATGACATAGCAAAGTTAAGATTAACCTTTTCTAGAACAATTCTCTGAGAGCTGCTTCTTTTCCAACCTGCAAACTGTTGAATGAAAATGTGAATCAAGTTTATAATTAAAATAGTGGAGAAATTTGAGATTTTTATAAAGTGATTAAATCACATTACTAAGCATGATTTTTTTTCATATTTTTGTCTTCAGTAACAAAATGCAGTTTTATTAAAATTATTTCAAATATTTTCAATAAGAAATTTTTGAAAACATTAGCATGGTGAAAATAAGGTAAATGTTACAATCTTAGTCAATTATAGACTTGCCATGTTTTTTCTCTGAGTATACTAAGACATTTATTATATTCATGGTGGTCCTCTCCCTGTTTTTTACTTTCTTAATGGATGAGCTCCTAGATCCAAGACCCACAACATTACATATAAGAAGTCTTCAAAAAATTCTAAGAAATTTATATTATCTTTTAATTCATTTCTCCATTAGTTTTTGAGTTACCTTCACAAAATGGTTACGATGAGGTAAAAGATTTAGTTTCAATTCATGGTGCTTTCATTTACCTTCTATTTTTCCATTGAGATGACCTTCAATGATTCAGTTACCCCATTTAATTGGTATGTTTATCACTGGTGAGCAATATGATATTATCAGTTTGGTTTAAAAGGTATGATTTATTAACCATATATATAAGACACTTAAGAGAGTGCTTAAACAAAGCAATTGTTCTATAACTGTCAGAATATTATAGTCTTTGTCATCATAAAATGTTTATACAATGATTTTGGTTTTACTTGAAATTCAAAATATATGGCTGATTACAGTTCTAACTATTGTTACCTAGTTTAATAATACAAGATTTTGAAATACTACATCTTAAAGTGTGCCTTCTCTTCCAATGAAGTTTTTGAAAAAGGCATGTTGACAAACAGTAGAAAGTGTACATTGTAGGCACATTGGCACAGCTTCAAATCCAATTTTGTGTTAGTTGCAAAAAAAACTTTACTCTGCATTTAAACTATTTATTAACTATGTAAAATATTTAAAATTAACAAAAATCAAATTAAAATAAAAAAGCTCAGGGGCTATAAACCAAAACACCTAGCAAATCAGATTTGCTATATTGATTCCTGGTTGCTGACCACTGAAATAGTACTACAAAAGTAAGTCACTCCAAAGATTTACTTCAAATAATGAGCTATTTCAAGAGAACTTTTCTTTTGGAAGTGTCATGCTTCTTTTCTTCTTCATGTTTTCTATGTCCCTACATTAAAGTCTGAACATCTAGCCTCACAGTTGCTTCATCTCTATGGTGTTGCCTTTCTTGGAAAAGATAATTTTGTACAGATGGAATGTGGATTGGAGCTCCCCTAGGGCCCACAGTGTGGATTCCCGTTACTGTCAGAAATGCTGTACTAACAGTCATAGTCCCAGAACTACAGGACAGAAAGAGTAGCTTTGTGAAGGCACACAGGAAAGGTGTATATTATGCTGGGAATTGTGTACTGTTAGCTGTGGGTCTGCAGTACCAGAATGGAGATGCATCTTTCCCTAGGTCTCATAGAACAAGTGCACGTGTTTCCAGAATTTATAAAGCCATCAGATGCAGACCCAGAGCTCCAGAATGCAGTTTGTCATGTTTCACGTTCAGATTACATTGGGCGCTGCAAAATGCAGATAGGGTCCTCCCAGGCTCCATGGGGTGAACTTGGACAACTGTGTGGAATACAATTCTAACACTTCCAGTTCTAGGATCTGGAGTGTGCCTTATTCAGGTCCTGTAGAATAATCATAGGTGATGCTGGGGACTATGGAATGACAGGCAGCATCCTGGTGCAGAACAATACAAACAGGTCCTTCCAGATCCCATGCCGTTATCTACAGGTTGCTTCAGACACTGCAGCATCAACAGCCACAGTCACAGTTTCAAGACACAAAAGCACTTCCCCCAGTTTCCATGAGGCAAGCAAAGGTGATGCTGGAGCCTGTGCCCTGGCCACTCCACCCACTGTGCTGTGAGACAGAGAAAGAGATTTCATCAGTTTTTATTCACTCCACATGTGTATCAACTACTTTTGGTACTCTGCCCCAGGCATGAGGAAGCTT
Organism: Oryctolagus cuniculus; assembly: GCF_051225735.1. Taxonomy (NCBI): domain Eukaryota; kingdom Metazoa; phylum Chordata; class Mammalia; order Lagomorpha; family Leporidae; genus Oryctolagus; species Oryctolagus cuniculus. The sequence continues at coordinate 59,285,171 of NC_142874.1, read as the reverse complement.
CCCTAGATCAAGCACAGTGAGCAAGTGTGGCTTTGAGTTTGTATCCAACAATCCTGTAGTTTTGGTTAAAGAGGGACCTGATTTCTACTCTGAGAATCACCCTGGATCTAGGTGCATTAGGTTGTGTTGAAGCTGCATGTTGTACCCTAAGACAGAATGGAGTGTGACATTGACTATGCTGTAGTAGGTTGTGTTTAGGGTTTTGTGGGGGAAGAAACGTGTTCCTTATATTGGAGCAATCGGTCTCTCAGATCTTAGCTTTCTTCTTGGACAATGTTTAAAGCCAGCAAGGACTGTGGAATGCTCAAGTAGATGGGGCTGTCAGTCTACAGAGATGATGGAGGTAACTGAGGCTCCTACTTACCTTTTCAGAGCCAGAAGAAATCCTGAACCTAGGGGCTGGGGTAGGAGCTGTATTGTGCTTTGTTCTCTCCATACTGGATTTCTGTCTCTGTGTTGTTTTGATATCCCATCACTTCTTTACCAGATTTTCCTCAGCCAGTCTCCTGGAAGTGTCATCCTTCCTTTGTTCTGGTTTGTCTCTGTAGTAGAGGTGACTACAGTGGTTCTCTCTTCAGCCATCATAGACCTTATCCTACAGTAGAAAAACTTCCAAATCTCCTTTTTATCCTATGATTTCTCAAATATTCTCTACTATTGATTTGGTTCTGTCTCCCTTAAATTAACTAATTAGCATTACTTATGAAGAGATCTTTTAGAATTTTCCTCAAAAATAATTATTTGAAATGAATAATATGGAATAATATTTAATAAGGTCCAAAATACCTTGTTTCATGAGAACACTAGTTTTCACAATATTCTCTCAGGCTATGTTTAATGATGAGCTTCCTTCATGTGCAAGGAAATGGTAATCCAGATGATTTAATCTTTCCATTACTGTGCAATGTGGCTCAGTTATCCAGGTTCATTTGGATGCTTCTACCACCTTCTCAGCTAGTTCTTCTTGGGCTGATTATCATGCCCCTGCTCTTTGAGTTTCGATTTGTTCCAAGAAGTCCTTGACTAGTCCCCTAAATTTCCCAGATAATTCACCCAGTCGCAAGTTTTTAATAACATGTACATATTGGTGAAAATTACAGCCCTAGTTTGAATCTCCCTCTTGGACTTTAGATGCAATCCCAAAAATTGTTTTGACACTCCACCCGCATGCTATATAGTAAGCATCCTCTGTAACATGTCCAACACTAAACTGAAGATTTCACTTTTTTTCAAACTGGAAATAAATCTATTTCTCAATTCCTCAGCCAAAATCTTGTGATCACTCTTGAATTTTGTTTTATATCCCCAAATCAATTGCACACAATATCCTTACTGCCAATTTCATAATGCCTCTACTTCTCAGACCAAGTGACTGTCATGGCTTGCATACAATTTTATAAGGAGTAACTGTGCACTTACTTCCCATGTAGGATCTTTATCCTTAATGTGTTGTACTATGCGAATTAACAGTAAAACTAGTCTATGCGAATTAACAGTAAAACTAGTGTTTAAACAGTACTTTGTGTGTGTCTGTGTATTTCTGTGTGGGTGCAAACTGTTGAAATCTTTACTTAGTATATACTAAGTTGATTTGCTGTATATAAAGATAATTAAAAATGAATCTTTATGAAGAATGGGATGGAAGAGGGAGTAGGAGATGGAACGGTTTGCAGGTGGGAGGGTGATGATGGGGGGAAAACTGCTATAATCCACAAGATATACTTTTTTTTTTTTGACAGGCAGAGTGGACAGTGAGAGAGAGAGAGAGAAAGGTCTTCCTTTGCCGTTGGTTCACCCTCCAATGGCCACCGAGGTCAGTGCGCCACACTTGATCCAATGGCAGGAGCCAGGTACTTATCCTGGTCTCCCATGGGGGGCAGGGCCCAAGTACTCAGGCCATCCTCCACTGTACTCCCTGGCCACAGCAGAGAGCTGGCCTGGAAGAGGGGCAACCAGGACAGGATCCGGCGCCCCAACCGGGACTAGAACTCAGTGTGCCAGCGCCGCTAGGTGGAGGATTAGCCTAGTGAGCTGCAGCGCCGGCCAAGATATACTTTCAAAATATATAATTATTAAATAAAAGTTTTAAAAAACTAAAAAATAAAAAAGAATGGTTAAAAAAAGAACTTATTATACAACAATCCAAAAACTGGTTGGAGGAATTTCTTATTTTTTTTAAGATTTATTTATTTATTTGAAAGAGTCACACAAGAGACAAGAGGCCGAGAGAGAGAGAGAGAGAGAGAGAGAGGTCTTCCATCTGCTGGCTATTGATTTTTGTGTATTGACTTTATATCATGTCACTTTACCAAACTCTTTTATTAGTTTCAATAGCCTCTTAAGTGGAGTCTTTTGTATCCTCTGTGAATAGAATCATGTCATCTGCAAATAGGGATAGTTTGACTTCCTCCTTCCCAATTTGTATCCCTTTGATTTGTTTTTCTTACCCAATGGCTCTGGCTAAAACTTCCAAGGCTATGTTGAACAGCAATGGTGAGAGTGGGCATCCTTTTCTGGTTCCAGATCCCATTGTGAGTGCTTCCAGCTTTTCCCTATTCAAGAGGATGCCGGCTGTGGCTTTGTCATAAATCGCCTTAATTCCGTTCAGGGATGTTCTTTCTATACCCAATTTGCTTAAAATTTTCATCATGAAAGGGTGCTGTTGTATTTTATCAAAACCTTTCTCTGCATCTATTGAGATAATCATATGGTTTTGGTTTTCAGTTTGTTAATGTGATGTATTACATTGATTAATTTGCAGTTATTGAACAATCTTTGCATACCAGGAATAAATTCCACTTGGTCCAGGTGAATGAGCTCTTTGAGGTGCTGTGGATTTTATTGGTTAGTATTTTGGTGAGAATCTTTGTGTATGTTCATCAGGAAAATTGGTCTGCAATTCTCTTTCACTGTTGTATCATTTTTGAGGTTTAGGAATTAAAGTAATTCTGTCTTCGTTGAAGGAGTTTGGTAGAATTCTCTCCCTATCAGTTTTGTTGAATAGCTTGAGAAGAATTGGAGTTAGTTCTTTAAATGTCTGGTAGAATCTCAGCATTGATGTTGTCCAGTCCTCGGCTTTTCTTTGTTGGGAGGGTTTTAGCTATGTGTGTCCAGACTATCCATTTCTTCTAGGTTCTCAGGTTTATTGACATACAGATCTTTGTAGTAATTTCTGATGATTCTTTTTTATTTCTGTGGTATCTCTTGTTACATCTCTTCTTTCATCTCTAATTTTATTGATTTGGGTCTTCTCACTCCCCCCTTTTTTGGGGGGGAGTTATTTGGGCCAATGGTGTGCCAATTTGTTTATTTTTTCCAAAAAATCAGCCCTTCATTCTGCCGATCTTTTGTTTCAACTTTATTTCTTCTTTAATTTTAATTATTTCATTCCTCCTACTAATTTAGGGTTTGGTTTTCTGTTCTATTTCTAGGTCTTTGAAATGCATTGATAGCACATTTATTTGGTGCCTTTTCAATTTCTTGATGCGGGCACTAATTGCTATAAATTTTCCCCTTAACACTGCTTTTGCTGTATCCCATATTTTTTGATATGTTGTATTGTCACCTTCATTCATTTACAGAAATTTTTTTGATTCTCTTTTGATTTTTTTCGATGACTCACTGTTCAATTAGGAGCATGCAATTCAGTCTCCATGTATTTGCATATGTTCTAGAGATTGTTGAGTTGTTGATTTGCAGCTTCCTTCCCTTGTGGTCAGACGAGATGTATCATATGATTTTTGAATTTTTGAATTTTCTAAGGCTTCCTTTATGTCCTAGCATATTGTTTATCCTAGAGAAATTTCCATACACTGGTTGAGAAAAATGTGTATTCTGCAAACTCTAGGATGGAAAGTTAATGATATCTGTTAAGTCCACTTGATCTATAGTGTCCATCAACTCTGTTGTTTCCTTACTGATTTTCTGTCTGGTTAATCTCTCCATTGCTGAAAGTGGAGTATTAAAGTCGCCCATTACTACTGTATTGGAGTCTATGTTTCCTTCTAGATCCATTAACATTTCCTTTAAATGGCCAGATACCCTGTAATTATTTGCATATACATTTATTATAGTAACATCTTCCCATTGTGTTCATCCTTTAATCATTACTTAGTGCCTTTCTTTGTCTCACTTAATACATGGCAGTAAAAAAAAATGAAATCCTGTCATTTGCAACAAAATGGATGCAATGGGCAAATATTATGCTTAGTGGAATAAGCCAGTCCCAAAAAGAAAAATACCATATATTCTCCCTGATCTCTGGTAGCTAATAGAGCACTTAAAATGTAATATGTAGAAGTGAAATTGACACTATGAGATGTGATAAACAGCTCTTTCTCAACTATGGAGGAACAGGTTTTTTTTCCATACTATTTGCTGAACCCACTACTTATTATAGAATTAATCTTATGTGTAATAAGTTAATTGAAAAATATCTTGTAAAAAATAAGAATGGGAATAGGAGCAGGAGGAGGAAGAAGTATAGGAGTGAATGTGGGAGGACAGTTAAGGTGGAAAGGATCACTATATTCCTAAAATGTTTTTATGAAATATGTGAAATTTGTATACCTTAAATAAAATTTTTTGGAGGATAAAAAGAAAACTTAAAAGATATACATAAACAAAATATTAGCCAATCTTTAAAAATACTAATATTTGTGACAGCATGGTTAGAACTGAAGGATGCTATACTAAGTAAAACAAGACAGATACAAAAAGGCAAATACTGTATGATCTCACTTATATGTGGGATATAAACTAGTTAATCTCATGGAAGCAGAAAGTAGGATAGTGGTAAACAGAAGTTGGTGTGGGAAGAGTGAAGAAAAAGGAGAATATTGATCAAAGAATACAATACTTTTATCAGACTAGAGAAGTGTTTTAGTGACCTAATGAACTGCCCAGTGGTCAGTTAATAGTGATTACTATTTCAAAATTGCTGAAGGAATAGATTGTTAACATTCTCATCTAAAAATTACGTAAGTCAAATGATGTTATTGTTAATTAATTTGAGAAAATCCTTCTAAAATGCATGCATATATAAAATAGAACATTGTACTCAAATGTACAAAGGCATTGCCAATTAAGACTTGTTTAATACAATACTTATTTCACAAAAATTGTATTAATAAAAAATTAATATACATAAATAGTAATGTAGAAATTTTAAATGGTCATAGTTTAATATCACAGCTAAATTTAATAGTATCCTTATACTCAAAGCATTTCTTAAAACAGCTATTGGGATTAGCATTGTGACACAGCAGGTTAAGCCATCTGTTGCAATGGTGGCATCCCCAATTGAACCACCAATTCAAGTCCCAGCTGGCCACTTTCAATGCAGCTTCCTGCTACTATGCTTGGGAAGGCAGAGGAATATGGCCCCTGCTATCCAAATGAGAGAACTGGGTAGAGTTCCTGGTTCTTGACTTTGACAAAACATAGCCACAAATATATTGAAAATCTAGAGAATGAACTAGAGCATGGAAGATGTCTTTCATGCTGTCTCTCCCTCTGTCTACCCATCACTCTGCCTTGAAAATAATTAATTGATTAATTAATCTTTAAAAATCAGATAAATAACAATGTTAATTTTTTCACAAAGAAAAAAAAAACTTAGGAATATATATTTACACATAAAAATTTAAATTAAAATTCCAGATGATCTCTAGGATATTTCTAAAAGTGTTTTAATTCTGCATGATTTTTATTACTGACCATTTTACTATAATGAACTGTACAATTATAGGACATTTACATGAATTTTATATGAAATGTACATTGTTTGAGCAAACATGTAAATTATATTCTACACATACAGTGAGACCAGAGATGTTTTGACTATGTGTCTAGAACTATGAAAATACAAGATTACTATACAGAAAGCAAGAAAAATATTTTCATCTCTGTTTTCTTCAAGTGTTCATGAGTTTCTTTAGTTTAATCTGGAGGAAAGAGTCATAAATTGACTTCAGGACACAAAACCTAAGTAGCATATTATATTTCTAGTTCAAAGCATGCAAGAAAACCAAGCTAGCGAAACAAAGTTACTTGATGTTGTTATGTGTTAGAATCCAAGAAAAATAACTACTTTGATCAATTTGCTGCCTTAAAAATGTCCTCTAGAAAAACTACTCAAAAGCAAACTTTTGTGTGGATTGCAAAGCACATGTGTCAATTCTCAATTCAGTTTGATTTGTAGGTTTTGGAAAAAGAAAGCAAAATCTAGTGATTTAATATGTATGTACTTTATTAATTTATATTCTTCCATTTCTTAGTCTCATGACCTCAAATCAATCATAATTATAGTGTATTTTTTCCAAATTGTGGAAAAGAGATAATATGTGAAAATGAAAATTTTAAAATTAAATGGTTTCAGCAGTCAGGTCTGGGCCGAGCTGAAGCCAGGAGCCAGGAACTACATTCTGGACTTCCACATTAGTGCAAGGGGCCCATCACCTGCTGCTTTTGCAGGAATCAGGATAGGAAGCAGAGCAGTTGGGAGCTGAACAAACACTCCCTTATGGAATGTGGGCCTGCAAGTGTTGGCTTGACCCACTGTTCCAAAATGCTGCCTCCGATGAAGAGAATGGTTGTCTGTTTTTTGTTTTGCTCTTATTGATACTGTCTGACATCTAGAAAAGTATATATGTATTTTTAAAATAGCCAAATGTTTCATACACAATGTACAACTACTTTTCATGAAGAAAAATAATGTTTCCAAACAATTCACTGTGACTATGCTCACCAAATTTCTGGTACTTTATTTGCTATATAAGATTACTCTTGGGGCCAGCACTGTGAAGCAGTGGGTTAAGCCCTGGCCTGCATTGCCAGTATCCTACATGGTCACTGGTTCGAGTTCCAGCTGCTTCATTTCTGATCCAGCTCCCTACTAGTACTCTTGGGAAAGCAACAGAGGGTGGCCCAAGTCCTTAAGACCCTGCACCCACTTGGGAGACCCAGAGGAGGCGCCTGCCTTCTACCTTCAGATAGGCTCAGCTCCAGCTTTTGAGGCCATTGGGGAGTGAACCAGCAGATGAAAGACCTCTCTCTCTCTCTTTCTCTCTCTCTAGTTCTACCTCTCTGTAACCCGGCCTTTCAAATAATAAATAAATAAATAAATAAAAGATTGCACTCAGTATAGAAGCAAAATGCAATTTTTAAAATTCTGATGCTATGAAAATGCATGTTAGCTATTTGTATTCCCTTTTAAAATATCTTCTTATTGTACCCTATTACAATAACTCACTATAGTTGAAAAGAGAAATTATATTTGAAAAATGAAAATAAAACATCCTTTCAGGAAATGTTCGAAACAAAACACAAAGTAATATTTGAGCTTACATGCATGAAATCTCACTCTATAACTCTATTTTCAAAATGGATTACTTACATGCACTAAGGAACTTACATGACTATATAAGAATTACTGTAACCTATTAAAGAAAGACTGAAAATGTAGAAATGCCAAGTACATTTGGGAGCAATTTTCTATAATGGAAAATAAAGAACAGTCTACTGAATAATGAACATATTTATTGATAGCTTTTAGAATCTTTTATTTATATAAAGGAAATAAATTTCTTATATTTCCTATATAAGGATAATTTCCACCCTCCCTCAATTTCACCCTCTCTCCTCCTTCATTTCTTATTTTTTGTCTAATTTTTAAAATGACATACTTTCAATTTACTTTATAATTACAAGATTAACCCTCCACTACATAAGGAATTCAACAAGCAGTAATTAGAAAAAAAAAAAAAAACACTTCCTCAAGAATATAGACAATGGATATAAATAATAACCAAATCTCAAAGCATCAATTTTGCTCATGTACATCATATTTTTTCACTCAGTATATTAGTTACCATAAATCAGGGAAGCATATCATATTTGTCTTTTTGGAAATGGCTTTTTTCATTAAGCATAATGGTCTCCAGTTGCATTCATTTTGTTGTCGAAGACAGGATTTCATTCTTTTTATGGCTGAGTAGAATTCCAACTTGTATACATACCACGATTTATTTTTCTTTTTTTTTTTAAAGATTTATTTATTTGCTTCATAGGCAGAGTTACAGACATAGAGAGGTAGAGACAGAGAGAAAGGTCTTCCATCCACTGGTTCACTCCCCAAATGACTGCAACTGCCGGAGCTGGGCTGATCAGAAATCAGGAGCCAGGAGCTTTCAGGTCTCCCATGGAGCCCAAGGACTTGGGCCACCTTCCACTGCTTCCCTAGGCCATCAGCAAGGAGCTACACAACAGCATGGGCCCCATCACAATTTCTTTATTTAATAATCAATTGATGAACATCTGGTTTTATTCCATATCTTAACTATTGTGAATTGAGCTATATTAAACATGGGGTACAGATAACTCTTTTATATGCTAAAAATGATGCCTTAATTAATTTTTCTCCCTGTTTGAATTCTATTAAGATAAAATAATCAGTAGTTCATAAATCATTGATAATAACCTGTAGTTCATAAATCTATAGAAAATAGACAACATTTTTAGAATTTTTAAAGATGTATTTATTTGAAAGAGTTACAGGAAGAGTGGGAGAGATAGAAAGATATCTTCCATCTGCTGGTTCATTCCCCAGATGGCTTCAGTGGTCAGTCTCCGGCAGAAGCCAGGAACTAGGATTTTCATCTGGATTTCTGGTAGCAGGGGCTCAAGCACTTTGACCAGCATTGCTGGTCTTTCCAGGATATTAGCAGGGAGCTGGATTTGGAAGTAGAGCAGCTGGGACTCGAACTGGTGTCCATATAGGATGCTAATATCTCAGGCAGCAGCTTCGCCCACTACATCATAATGCTGGCCCCAGAAAATGTTTTTTGAAAAAAATTTTACATATACTTGGAAAAATATATGCTTAAAATGACTTTGTACAAAAAAAAAAAAAAATGAACAGCATCCCAGAAAGCTTCTACAACACTTTCCTGCTACAATATAAATTTTCTATTCAATGTTCAATTATATTGATCTAAAATTATTACATTAGTATCATTCAAAGTATATATCATCTCTTTATTAATTTTAGCACATCTCATGACATATAATGAAATAGCTTGAAGACATGAATGAAATCATGAAAAGAATATACTTGAGTACCCATGACTTTAAACAGCTAATAGATATTTCCTAGTGGGAAAAAAAGGGAAAATTTCAGGAGAAATAAAATTAGAAAAAATCAAGCTTATCTAATTAAGTGTAATTAAGTGCAGCAAGTGAATCTGAAAATGCCATAGTATTAAAATGTACCAGTTTGAATTGATATCTGCTTCATTTTAATTATAATATTCACAATAAAATAGACGTATTGCCTCCTAAAACACGTATTGGACTTATCTTATTGACTTAAAATATTAGACAACTTTGAATTTTGTATAATACTTAACAGAGGGCCACTTTTTATTTGAAAACTAGTCAAGTCTATTTGATAGTCTAAAGGAGAGAATTTTAAGGGATTAAATACTTAAACAGAGGGGCAGTATTTTTACATGTTCTTTGAATTCACTTTTAGGCTAATTGAAAATTTGTGAGTAAAATCAAACAAGGTAGTGATTTCAGTGAAGTGCAATGCTTACATTTTCAACTCATAAAACACTATCCAATAAATATTTAGTCAGGGTTTCACAAACTGTGTAACTTTTAGCTCAATGGTTCGCTCTCTAGAAAAGAAACCATAATTTAACTTCCCAATATCTCTCTTTATAAATATTTCAAATTAAATACTTAAATTAAGATTTTCAGTTTGATATGTTTCCAAAATATCTATCATCCCATCAAGCTCCTCATCACTTCAACTATGATTTTCTAATACCTTTTTCTTCTGCTTACCTGTGTGCTTCTTTTCCTAAAACAAATCTTATGAATACAAAATGAACAGTGGTATTCCTAACATTTTTTGACCCTTTGGATAACACGGGCCTGTATACCTCTTTATTAATACCTAATATATCTAGAGCATTTGTACCAATCCCAGTTTCAGTTTTCTTATTAGGAGTACAGCTTGAGGCCAAAAATATCCTAAGTGTGATCCTTCAGGCCTAACTATAGGCAATTACAAGGCTTTGCCTGGCAGGTCTCAAGGGAAAAACTGCCAAGTCCGTGTCAGACAGCAGGCACAGCCAATTCATTATAGTTCTCTGGAGGAAATTTTAGTCTGGGATACAGTCCCACTGGGCCAGCATGCTCATACACATAGCTTCACAGCTAAGCCAATCATCTCTATTCAGTGGCCTCTTACAGGGGATCTTGGTTGGGACATTTTTCTTGGCTTGACTAAGTGTTTTCCTACTCCCAATCCTTCTTATATTTCTTCCTGTCCCTACATCAGCAAAAAGCAGGAACCATTTTTGGGGGCTCTTTATCAGTGAAAGAGTTCTGTCTGTCAAACTGCATGTTATGTGGCCCTCACTTGGTGCCATAATGTAGGGGGAAATCCAACACTATAGAGCTGTCTCTTACTTGTGCTGCCCCAGTAAGTGATTAAAGGCTTGACTGATGGTATGTTTGATTCATTGTCCTTATGGACTCCCCTGACATCTAGAAGTGCAGTACCTCAGTGTGTGCGTTTTGCATGTTTCTGTGAACAACTGCATTCTATCAATAAGGAAACTTGATAAAAAAAAGATGTATGATTGGCATGGGGTTATGGCACAGTGGGTCAGCTGCCACCTGGATTGGCTGAATCTCACACTGGATTGCCAGTTCAAGGCTCAGCTAATCAGCTTCTGAACCAGGTCCTTGTCAATGCTTACTGGAAGCAGTGGATATTTGCCAGTACTTGAGACCTTGATACCTACTTGGGAGGCCCAGATGGAGTTCCTGGCTCCTGGCTTCAGCCTGGCTCAGCCCTAACTGATGTGGCCATTTGAGGAGTGAACCACAATCATTGGAAGATTCTAAGATTCTCTCCCTCTCTCTCTCTCTCTCTCTCTCTCTTTCTCTCTCTCTTTGTGTGTTTGTGTGTCTGTATGTGTGTGTGTGTCTGTGTCATTGTCCCTATTCCTTTCTTTGTGCCTTTCAAATAAGCACATAATCTTTAAAATATGTGTGTTACTGTCATTTTACATATTAAGAAAGTTACAGTGGATTCCGAATGCTTTGCTTAAATTCACATACTGATTAATTGGAGAACTTATCTTCCATTTGATGCCTTTCTCTTGATACACATTTTCTACATCATAGTGTGCCTGCAAATTACTTATTCTTGTTTAAAATCTATTGATGCAATTGATGTAGAGTTTTCATGTATTTTTTAATTCCTAGTTCTACTCCACAGAGGCAAGTATGATTAATACTCTTTATAATACTATCTTCTCTATTTCTAAATATGCATATATAGAGACATGCATTCCTACATATACATATAAATCCTTTTGAAATTGCTTATTTTACTTATGAAAATATTTGACATATTTAATAATCATCTATTTAATACACATCTACTTAAGTACTTTTAATGGAGGCATAGTGATCCTTTCTATTTAACAATCTATTTATTCTGCCTATTTAAGTTTCCCTTTTGATTTACTTACACATTTTTATTTTGCAAAAGATGCTACATTAATAATTTTGGGGCTTATACATTAATACAGTGTTGTAAGCCTAATTAGACCACCCTGAAATGCATTTACTGAGGTCCTGATGTCTAATGCCTCAGAAAGTGACCTCATTTGAAGGTAAGGTCTTTATAGAGGTGATGAAGTTAAAGTGAAGTCATTGGGTGGGCTCTAATCCACTGTGACTAAGGTTCTTAGTAAATGGGGAAATTTGAAAACAGAGATGGGCATAGAATGAAGACAGTGTGAAGAATGTAGAGAAAAACAGGGAGATGACAGCCACGTACATGCCAAGTACTGTGACCTGGATTTTCATAGCCCTCAAGCAGAACTGGCCCTGCCAACAGTTTAATCTCCTGCTTCCAGCCTCCAGACATGTGAACCAATGAATTTCTGTTGTTTGTTCTACCCTGTCTGTGACACTTTGTTCTAACATATCTGACAAACTCATATGTATATTACTTTATGTAAGCTTGTTGAGTCAAGTCATGGATTTCCTACAATTTTGTATTATATACCAAGGTGTTCACTGAAAATTTCATGACAACTTATATTGTCTATATTAGTCTTTTTATTAGAAAAGTATTTTAAAATCCTATTCTCATAATTTGTACACATGCACAGTGCTAAAAGTTAATTTGGTCAGAGAAAGCTGATAAATAGGAGTAATAATTTGCTTTGGGATATTTTTGCTAATGTAGACTTTGTGACTTGTAAATGGATCTACTCTATTAATGACTACTTTAACAGTGCAGTTTAAAGTCGGTATGGAAAAAAATTAATTGGTGTAAGCAAGTTTGTTAATTTTAACACAATCTCATGGCTATATTATGAAATAAACTTGAGTTGTCCTGGATGCTAATTTCTGACTTATATGAATAATTTCTGGCATAGAGTAGGCACAAGAATATTAGATGGACACATTGATCCATATGTGGATGGGTAGGTTTTATTTGTATTTGAAGACACTGAGAAAATCCACTAAGAGTTTTATAGCTCACAAAGTCATATAAGTTGATTCAGAGACATCAAAACATTCTGAACTTGAAACTGCAAGGAGAAAACAAGAACATACTTGATTTTCTTTTTTCAAAAATTTACAAGTTTTACAGGTGCATTGAAAGCTTTCCTTATTGATAAGGGCCCTGCGATCAATGAACTCATAGGTTACAGAGGACTGTGAGGCTTTTAAGTTGACATAAAGTTAGTCTTTTTTGGAAAATTGCAATAGTATTTTTAACTGGATAATATTTACTGTTCTCTGACTTTCTTGTAAGTGAAACTTAGGATGACTTTGAGTTACCCAGCTTTCGTCCTTTTGGACAAAACATAGATGAAGCGAAAAGTGATTTATGCCTATCAAACATGTCACACTGTTTTTTTCTTCTTTGTCATTTTTCAGGAAATTTATGAGAATCCTAGAACTTTTTTTTATATTTGTGATGTTATTTGCCAATCTCTAAGACAGTTACTAAATCCACAAGTTTTCACATTGCTTTCTCCTCCACTACAATTAAATCCATTTTATTTATGCTATGCACTTGCCTCCTGTAAAAGTAACAAACATTTATTTAATGCTCAGGAATTAACTATTGAATATCTCAATGAATGAAATTAGCTGACAGTGATAATTAGTGTTTTATACCAGGATTTCAAGTAGTAATGTTTTGTTAAACAACTATATCTCATAATTAAATAATAGGCCTCAAGTTGTATACTTTAATAAGATGCTAAAATTCAATGAATCAACAAATGCTTTCTTTTGAATCACCATTTTTCAAATGCATCTCAACTCATTCTCTATCATTCTCACATTCCTCCTTTTCTTTAGCCTTCTAATTCTCTATTTAATTCTTATTTTATTTTATTTTATTTTATTTTGACAGGCAGAGTGGACAATGAGAGAGAGAGAGAGAGAGAGAGAGAGAGAGAGAGAGAGAGAAAGGTCTTCCTTTTGCCGTTGGTTCACCCTCCAATGGCCGCCGCGGCCGGAGCGCTGCGGCCGGCGCACTGCGCTGATCCGAAGGCAGGAGCCAGGTGCTTCTCCTGGTCTCCCATGGGGTGCAGGGCCCAAGCACTTGGGCCATCCTCCACTGCACTCCCGGGCCACAGCAGAGAGCTGGCCTGGAAGAGGGGCAACTGGGAAAGAATCCGGCACCCTGACCGGGACTAGAACCCGGTGTGCCAGCGCCGCAAGGCGGAGGATTAGCCGCGGCGCTGGTTCTCTATTTAATTCTTTAGGCAAAGTTTTCCCATAGGGCATTTTCAATTGACTTACATCTGGGAAGACCTCACCCCTCCCAACATCTCCTCCTGGAGTTCTCTGTCTGCTGCCTCACACACTTCAGAATCTTACTTATATCCTTTCTAAAATTGCCAGCCTATCCACTCCCAGCGTGCCCTCTCTCTCTCATCTGCTTTATTGTTATCTTTCCATGTCACCATTTATCTAATTGGATATTTACTTACCTTTACCGTACCTTTATTATTTTTCTTGCTTTTAGAAGGTAAGTGCCATAGGCAGGACCCATTCCAAACTTTGCCTGCTGTATATCTGATCTTCCCAGAACAGTGTCTAGAACATCTGTGCACCTGCATATGCACATGTACATGATGTTCATTGGGAAATGAAGAAATAAATGCATTAACTTTCACCACTATCAATTATCTTTTCTCAGAATTTGTATTGCATGTATTTTCTGAATGTTTCAACACTCAGTGAAATGGCACAACCTCATAGACTTATAGTGTCCCTCTAACTTACCATTTCCAACACCTACTATAACCATAGGTCATTTTTGAACATTTATGAAATAAATTATTTTCTTCATGAAACTATTTCCTTTTTTAATTTCCTTCACTCTATACTATAATGATGGCTTCATTCTTATAAAGATTCTAGGTCTAATTCATCTGTTTCCTCAGTACCCTGAACAATGACTGGGAACATTATAAACAATATGGAAACATATGTAACTGTGAATATTTGCATTTTTGTGTGAGATAATCCTATTCCTAATTTTTTTCAAATGAAAAGTGTTGACGTTTTTAACTACTGTATAACATACACACATATCCACAAGCATAACTGTTTTATTTATTGTTAAAAACTTAGATTATTCTGATTACATGACCAGTTATTGAAACACTATAACTATCTTCCCAAGAACTAAGTTCACCAATGAATATCATTCACATTCATTCTCAATGTGAAGCCCCATGTTATTATCAGGAATTTACTAAGTTTTAAATTATATAATATTTTAGTTCTGCACTTATGATTACCTACATTATTATCTATTTATACTTTGAATAATTGATATTTATCTAATCATTAGAAAGATAATGAATATTAAAATATTTTTTCATATATAATATATTAATTGTCATATGCAAATAACAATGAGATGAAACAATAACAGGTGTGCCATTTAAGCATTCTGTTGTTTAAGGGACACTAGATAAATGTATTAACTAATCCTATAACAACTCCTAAAATTTGAGGTTGAAAGTAAGAGAAATTGACAGCTATTTACAGTCTAACATTCTTGCCCTTATGAGTTCATCCTTTTATCTCCTAGCATTTAGGTGAACAAGCGGTCACATTTATAGTAGGATATACCATCCTTTCATATTATTCTGTATGTGTGTGTATGTGTGAGAGAGGGAAAGAGAGAGAGCAAAGAGAGAGAGAGAGAGACTGACATTGAATCAGTAATAAAAAGCCTCCCAGCAAAGAAGAGTACAGGACCATATGTCTTCACTG
Organism: Oryctolagus cuniculus; assembly: GCF_051225735.1. Classification (NCBI taxonomy): domain Eukaryota; kingdom Metazoa; phylum Chordata; class Mammalia; order Lagomorpha; family Leporidae; genus Oryctolagus; species Oryctolagus cuniculus. The sequence goes on along the minus strand of NC_142874.1, from coordinate 59,269,829 downwards.
CTGAACTCTATCAAGACTTTGAGTAAGAACCAATACCAAATTCTTCCTAAAGTATTAAGTGACTGAAAGGGAGAGAACCTTCACAAAATAATTCTAAGGTCAGTGTAACTTCAATCCTGAGAACCAGAAAAACATACAATCAAAAGAAGTGAACTATAGAAAAATACCTGAGATGAGCGTAGATGAAAAATCCTCAACAAAATACTACCAAACTAAATTCAACAACACATCAGGAAGATCAGCAAAAAGATCAAGTGTGATTTATCCAGTGATGCAAGGTAGTTCAATATATGCAAATCAACAAACGCAATACATCACATCAACAAAATGAAGGATAAAAATGATTATTTCAATATATGCAAATAAAGCAATTGATAAAATATAATATTCTTTCTTGACAAAGTACCTTCAAAATAGGTATAGAGAAATATACCTCAGCACAACTAAGGCTTCATATGACAAATTCACAGTTACCATCATATCAATTGGGAAAAAGGCAGAAGCATTTCCATTAACATTCTCTTAACACTGTTATTTACCATAGTTCTGGAAGTTTTAGTCATATCCATTAGACAAGAAAAAGAAAGCAAAGTGACAAATTGGAAAAGAGTACATCAAATTATCTCTGTTTGCTGAAGACATGATCCTTTATTTAGGGGAACAAAAAGTCTCCACTGAGAGACTATTGGAGCTCAGTAAAGAATTCAGCAATGTTGCAGGATCTAAAATGAACATGCAAAAGTCAATTGTATTTCTCTACAAGAATAATTCTCTGGCTGAGAAAGAACTTATAATATAACTCCCATTAATAATGGCTACACAAGTTTAAATAACTTGTGATAAATTTCACCAACTATGTGAAAGATCTTTACAATAAAAATTATAAAATATTAATGAAAGAAATAGAATAACTTTCAAAAAAGAAAAAAAAGTATTTCATGTTCATTGGATTCAAGTGCTAATATCATCAAAATTGTGCTATCCAAAGCAAATTACAGATTCAATGCTATCTCAAAGTACCAAGGAAATCCACACATTTAGGGAAAACAATCCCAATTCATATGGAAGCAGAAAAGACCTCAAATAACCAAAACAATCTTATACAATAAAAGCAAGGAGGGAAGCATCACAAAACAAGATTTTAAGACATACTACAGGGTAGTAATATTAAAAATCCTGAGTACTGGCACAAAAATAGAGATATGGATCAATGAAACTGAATAGAAACATCAGGAGTTAATCCATATATTTACAATCAAGTTATCTTTGATAAACAATCTAACATCATTCAGTGGAATCAGAGCAGTCTCTTTAACAAATGGTGTTGGGAAAAATTGGGTTTTCACATGCAGGAATTTGTAATAAGACCCCTATCTTCACTCTATAAAAAAATCAGCTCACTATGTATCAAGGATCTAAGCTTAAGATTTGAAATCATTGAATTACTAGAGGAAAACATGGGAGAGATGTGGCAATAAAATAGCATAGGTAAAGACTTCTTTTGTAAGACCTCAGAAGTGCAGAAAATAAAAAATAGGCAAATGGGATTTCATCAAGCTAAAATGTTTCTGCACAGATAAGAAAACCAAGTTAAGAGGCAATTGATGGAATGTGATAAAATATTTGAAAACTATGCATCTGAAAAAGGATTAATATACAGAATATATTTGTCAGCAGTTCAAGAATCTCAATAGCAACAAAATAATCCAGTTAAAAAATGGGCAAACAATCTGACAGGTATTTTTCAAAGATGAAATATGAGTGACCAATAGACACTTGAGAAAATACTCAGGATCACATACCATCAGGAAAATGCAAATAAAAAAAAAACACAATGTGGTATCACCTAACTCCAGTTAGAATTTCTGTTCCCAAAAATAAATAATAATAATGTTAGTAATAATAATTATAACACCAAATGCTAGCGAGGATATGGGAAAAAAAGATACCTTTATAAGCTGTCACTGGGAATGAGACCTTTTACAACCAATATGGAAAAGAGTATGGAGATTGCTCAGAAAACTGAAACTTTATCTAACAAATGATCTAACTATCCCACTCCTTGTTATATATCCAAAGGAAATGAAATCAGCTATGGAACAGATACATGCATTCCCATGTTTATAGCACCTCAATTCACAGAGAGAAAATGACCACAATGAGAATTGTCAAAATCCTGGTTGCACCAAGCACTTGTACAGTGGGATCCTCACAGGAAGGAACAACATATGTGCATGTGTTGTTAATGGTGGGGAATCATGACTTTCCTGGAACTGAGGTGGTAAACTGGTACTCAGGTACTGCCAATTATTCATGAAAATGCATGCCCAGTGTAGCTATAATTGCTGCAAAACTAATTTTAATTAAGATATTTTCTTATATATTTCATGAACATATGTTTTAAAACATTATGGAATTTGAATAATATCTCCCTGCTGGTCATTTTTCTGACAAAGCTATCCAAACCATTTCTTCCAAGCTGCCTGATCAGGAGTGTGTGTGTGCTAGCATGATATAAAATGCAGTTGCAGAAGAAAATGCATTGAAAGCAGAAAATCTTGTTTGACATCTTACAGAAGGTAAAAATGAACATATTTATCTGATTTTGAGTTCTGTTTTTTGGTACTAAACAGTAACATAAGCCAATTGTGATCTAGAGATTTTTTGTTGAAAGATATTATTACATAGAATATATTCTGGATTAACTGTTAAAGTTATATTTCTTTTTATAAATTGGTTCAGCTTAAATTAAATTCCACTTTTTTTGAAGATGGCTGAATAGTGAGGGTGCGCACTGATAGTCTGGGAAAAGATAGTTTAATAAAAGTGAAGTTACTGTAGTCTCAGAGAAAGGCTCCACAAAAAAATTGCAGAGGAAAATCTTCCGCATCTAGTGGATGTGACACGAAGGACCTACAGGGAGAGCAAGGATGCCCACGGCTCGGAAGCCCAGCCGCGGAGTCTGCACAATAGTGCTGGAAGGGGAGATGAGACAAAAACCTCAGTAGCCCAAGACATTGGTGGGGAAATGGCAGAAAGAGCCTAGAGGGAACTAGGCTTGAAGCCCTGCTAGGGAAAGTTCACCAGGCTGACTGGAGGAGAGAAAAAAAAATGAATAAATGAGGGGAATCGGCACAGACACGAGCCTCTCTCTCCACTTACCTTACAAAGCCGATCAAGACAAAGAGCAGGCGCCATTCTGAACATACGTAAAGTGGCGCCCGCCATCAGCCAAGCAGAAAAACCTGACTCTGGTGGGGAGAAATTACTGGAGGTTAGGACCTAGTGAAGGTGTGGACCTAATGAACTGGGACTGTGAAAATCTGAGGGTTGGCAAGAGAATTCATGGAATACACAAACTCAGCAACCTTGGCTACCTGATGGGAGACTGCAGAGAAATTTGAGACCACACTGAGGGCTACATAGACCCTTTGTGTGGTCCTTGGGGCAGAGCAGATGAATACCCACAGGGACCATATTTCATAAATTGACTACCCTCAATTCTGCTCAGCTGTGCGGAATACTTCCTTTCTGAGTCAGAGAGAGAGAGAGAGACAGTGAGAGAGAGAACAACCTGGGTGAGTCACCTTTGGAACACCCTTAACCCTGAAGAACCAAACAGAGCTCTCTGGCCACACTCATCACAGCCTCTAAGGATCCATCAAAAGCAGAGAGTCCACTTAATCTAGAGTCATAGTATAATGAGAAAAACCACTGCAGCAAAGAAACCAAGGAATATATCCACAATGTCAAGCAACAAACTCAGAAACCAAGGAAACAAGAACAAGGAAGACACTATGACCACCCCCCAAATGAACAAGACACCCCAATTCAAGATTATGAAGATGATGAAATAGAAGAAATGCAAGAAATGGATCTCAAAAAATTGATAAGAACATTAACAAGTTCTCAAAAACAAATTCTTGAACTACAGAAATCTTTACTGGACAGGATAGAAAATCTCTCTCGTGAAAATGAAATCTTAAGGAGGAATCAAAATGAAATGAAGCAACTAGTAGAACAAGAAACTGTGATAGTGAAGAGAAATCATAATGAAATGAAGAACTCAATAGATCAAATGACAAACATATTAGAGAGCCGTAAAAACAGAATGAGTGAAGCAGAAGAGAGAATATCGGACTTAGAAGAAAGAGAACAGGAAAGTATACAGTTAAACCAAAGAAAAGAAGAGGAAATTAGAAATCTAAAAAATATTGTTGGGAATCTACAGGATACTATTAAAAAGCCCAAACTTTAATCATTATGTAGTGCCCCTCTTTGTCTCTCTTAACAGTTTTTGTGTCAAAGTTTATTTTGTCTGATATTAATATGGCTACACCTGCTTTTTTTTTTTTTTTTTTTTTTTTTTGGTTTCTGTTGGCATGGAATATCTTTTTCCAACCTTTCACTTTCAGTCTGCATGCATCTTTGTTGGAAAGATGTGTTTCTTGTAGGCAGTAAGTAGATGGGTTTTGTTCCTTAATCCATTCAGCCAGTCTGTGCCTTTTAACTGGAGAGTTGAGTCCATTAACTTTCAATGTGAGTATTGTTAAGTAGTAACTTTGCTCTGCTGTTTTACCAAAGATATTTTCTAGTATATGCTTTGAACTTCCCATGATCTTTTACTGTGAGGTTTTCTTCCTTTACCTTCTTTCATATTGATGGCGTGTTTCTCTGTTTCTGTGTGTAGCCCATCTTTAAGCATTTTTTACAGGGCTGGACAAGTGGCAACAAATACTTTCAATTTCTGTTTGCTATGAAAGGTCTTTATTTCACCTTCATTCACAAATGAAAGCTTTGAAGGATATAATATTCTGGGCTGGCTTTTTTTCTCTCTTAGTACCTGGGCTATATCTTGCCATTCCCTTCTAATCTGTAGGGTTTCTGATGAGAAGTCAGCTGTGAGTCTTATTGGAGAACCTCTGAGAGTAATCTGACATTTCTCTTTTGCACATTTTAGGATCTTTTCTTTATGTTTCTCTGTGGTGAGTTTAATTACAACGTGTCGTGGTGAGGATCTCTTTTGGTCGTGTTTATTAGGGATTCTATGAGCTTCCTGTAATAGGATGTCTCTGTCCTTCCCCAAACCCAGGAAGTTCTCTGCTAGTATCTCACTAAAAAGGCCTTCTAATCCTTTCTCCCTCTCCATGCCTTCAGGAACTCCTAGAACCCGAATGTTGGGTTTTTACACTTTGTGTTTCTGTGTGGGTGCAAACTGATGAAATCTTTACTTAATATATACTAAATCGATCTTCTGTATATGAAGATAATTGAAAATGAATCTTGATGTGAATGTAATGGGAGAGGGAGCGGGAAATGGGAGGGGTGCGAGTGGGAGGGAAATTATGGGGGGGGGAAGCCATTGTAATCCATAAACTATACTTTGGAAATTTATATTTACTAAAAAAAAAGAGATGGGCCAAGGACTTCAATAGACATTTTTCAAAGAGGAAATCCAATGGCCAACAGACACATGAAAAAATGTTCAAGATCACTAGCAATCAGGGAAATGCAAATAAAACCACAATGAGGTTTCACCTCACCTCAGGTAGAATGGCTCACATACAGAAATCTACCAACAACAGATGCTGGAGAGGATGTGGGGAAAAGGGGACACTAACCCACTGTTTGTGGGAATGCAAACTGGTTAAGCCACTATAGAAGTCAGTCTGGAGTTTAATCAGAAACCTGAATATAACCCTACCATACAACCCAGCCATCCCACTCCTTGGAATTTACCCAAAGGAAATGAAATTGGCAAACAAACAAGCTGTCTGCACATTAATGTTTATTGCAGTTCAATTCACAATAGCTAAGACCTGGAACCAACCCAAATGACCATCAACAATACACTGGATAAAGAAATTATGGGACATGTACTCTATCGAATACTATACAGCAGTCAAAAACAATGAAATCTGGTAATTTGCAACAAAATGGAGGAATCTGGAAAATATATGCTGAGTGAATTAAGCCAGTCCAAAAGGGACAAAAATCATGTGTTCTCCCTGATCGGTGACAACTAACTGAGCACCAAAAAGGAAACCTGTTAAAGTGAAATGGACACTATGAGAAACAGTGACTTGATCAGCCCTTGTCCTGACTGTTGATGAACAACTAAATACATTATCCCTTTTAGTATTTTTTTGGTTGTTCTACTTAATACTATTGGTTGAATTCTGTAATTAATACACAGTTATTCTTAAGTGTTGAAACTTAACTCAAAAGTGATCCCTGTTAAATATAAGAGTGGAAATAAGAGAGGGAGGAGATGTACAATTTGGGACATGTTCAATCAGACTTGCCTCAAATGGTAGAGTTAGAAACATACCAGGGGATTCCAATTCAATCCCATCAAGGTGGCATGTACCAATGCCATCTCACTAGTCCCAGTGATCAATTGCTGTTCACAATTGATCATAATGATAGGACTAAGAGTCAAAGGGATCACATAAACAAGACTAGAGTCTGAAAATACTAACCGATAGAATAAAAGAAAGGGAGAGAACGATCCAACATGGGAAGCGGGATACACAGCAGACTCATAGAATGGCAGATGTCCAAACAGCACTCTGGCCTTGGAATCAGACTTAAGGCATTCAGATCCAGCTGTAAAGCCCATGAGAGTATTTCAGGCATGGAAAGCCAAGACACTCTGTCAAAAAAAAAAAAAATGGCCTAAATGAAAGATCTCTGCGAGTGAGATCCTAGTGGAAAGAACAGGTCATCAAAGGAGGTACCTTTCTCTGAAGGGAGGAGAGAACTTCCACTTTGACTATGACCTTGTCTAAATATGATTGGAGTCGGCGAACTCAAACGGCCTCCATAGCCTTGACAAGTCATTATAAGAGCCTAAGGTGATTCCTGAGGCCATAAACAAGAGTGTCAATTTGTTAAGTCAACAACAGGAGTCACTGTGCACTTACTCCTCATATAGGATCTCTGTCCTTAATGTGCTGTACATTGAGATTTAAGGCTATAACTAGTACTCAAACAGTATTTTTCACTTTGTGTTTCTGTGTGGGTGCAAACTGTTGAAAGCTTTACTTATTATATGCTAAATTGATCTTCTGTATATTAAGTTAATTGAAAATGAATCTTGATGTGAATGGAAGGGGAGAGGGAACGGGAGATGTGAGGGTTGCGGGTGGGAGGGAAGTTATGGGAGAAAAAGCCATTGTAATCCATAAGCTGTACTTTGGAAATTTACATTCCTTAAATCAAAGTTCAAAAATAAATGAATTTAAAAAAAGCACAACACAGTCAAGCTCAACAAAGATGGCAATTGATAGTGAAAATCTGCAGCAGAATTTAAGGGGCCAGTGCAGGGAGTAAAGAGTCTACAACCTATGGGTTACCTATTGGGGTTTTATTAATTATTTTCATCAGAGAGATTTCATTACATTTTTAAAGAAAAGGGTGAATGTTTAGCCTGATGGTTAAGACACTCACTGCCCATGTTAGAGAGTACCTAGGTTCAGTTTCTGGCTTTGGCTTCTGACTCCTGCTTCCTGCTATTGCTGACTTTGAGAGGCAGCAGTCATAGCCCAAGTAATTGGGCTTCCTATGGATTGTGTTTCAGGCTCCTGGCTTTGGTCTTGGCCCAAACCCCAGTTGTTCTGTGCATGGAGGGAGTGAATCAGTTAGTGGGAATTTTATTCCTGTTTCTGTGTCTCAAACAAATAAAAAAGAATAATCTTATAAAATAAATAAATAAATAAAATTCCATTTTTTATCTTTTCCTAGCTTTTTCTAATGTCTATCTATCTTCTCTCTCTCCATCATCTGTCAGTATATTATTATCTTTTTTTTTTTACTCTCGATTACTTTTATTTTTAAAATTTTGTACTACAGGATATATTTTACAAAATTAATTGCTTTTCTCATGGCTGAATGATGCATTGGTCAAAATAGCTAATAGTATCACACAGGATAAGAATGTGTTAAAATAGGTTTTTCTTAATATGGATTAATAGGGAACTAGTAAATGAAAGCAGCTTAATATAATTACTTACCTTGCTAATAAATCCTGATACTTCATCTTATTTTTATAATGTTAATAATAGTCTATTTTTTCAAAACATTATTCAATACCTACCAGCTAATGAAAGTGTGGACCTAGTCCTCCTGGGATAAATCATTTAGAGTCCATCACAACTGCTACCAGTTTTAACCTCAAGTAATTTTCCCAGAATGTGTTTCAACTACTTTAAACATATTTTATAAAAACATATTTTTATAGCTACATTGTGTTAGAAATGAACCAATTTTATGTAAATGAACATTCTGCATTCTGCAGATAAAACATGCTAATTTTAACAATTTCAGACATCTGTGACAGAATTTCTAAACTACCCGGCTGGATTAAGCTGACAAATGTGGAAAAGTAATACATGGTTAGTCACCTTTTAATTCTTACATTTACATTAAACTAGCACTTCAAAGGGCAAGGGTAATTTCACACTTTTAAAGTTTTAAATAGCCTTTATTTCAACTTAAACAAAATGCATCAATATTGAAAGTTAAAATGATTTTTCTTTTCTGTATCTTCTATTTTAAAATCTGTTGAATAATCTTTTCCCTTCCAAATAATTAATACTCCTAAGATTCTGTGAATATTATTGTCTCATAATTTTAATTTTCCAAGATTTTCTATGTTTAAAATGTGCACATATAGGAGCGGATTTTTAATATTATAATCTTACACCTAAAACTTGCTATTTTACAATGTCTATTTACACAAAACTCACATATATGAATGCCTATTATAATATATACTAAATCCAGAGAATAATACGTTATTCACATTTATACCACGTAATATGTGGCAGAAACATTTACCCCTAGCAAACACTTTGTGAAGTGACCATTATTATCTTTATACTCATCAAGTAGAAAAGGACACTGAGGAATAGGTTCTGTGCAGTCACTCCATTATTAGTGCATACGCCAAAGCTCAAAAGCCTTCAAAGGCTTATGCTTATAATAGCAACACCAAAGGAAAACAGTTCATGTTAGAAAGTTTTACATTTCATTTTAGATTTGACAGTTTGTAGTATATTTGAATATTAGCAATATACAGACCTAGGTAATATTAAGCTTTTCTTTAAATGTGGCATTTCATTTATCATTATGTATGTGCCTTAGGAGATAATTATTTCCACTAAGGACAACCCTCAAGTAAATTAATGAAAGTCAATGCCAAAATAGGTTTGAAATTCTCGCTTTCAATATCACACGTGATGATCTGTGTCAACTGGTATACTAAAGCTTCTGCATTCTGTCTGCAGAAGTTATATTCCATTAAATACACATTTTTTTCTTTATTTTAAAAATCGTCAATACACATTTTAATCCAATGACTCATTTTCATTTTGCAAACTGCACACATGGCTGCTTCATTATCAGCTAAGTTTCAGTTTTCTATTTAGTGTTGAATGAGCGAATAGAAGAAACGAGCTGTTTCCTTGCCCCTAGAATGACCCTGGATAAACTGTCGTACTGGCAGGTTCCATGGATTTTAGGAAGTGGGGAGAAAAAAAAATGATAGTCTGAGCATGTGATGGTTAAAGACTGTAGTGCCTTACAGCCGGTCACACAAATCAAAAATACTTGATTTTTATTTTTTTTGAAATTCCTTCCTTCTTTCTTTCTGAACACACTGTTAACCATTTTCAACACTACTAGCAGGAGAATTGTCAGAAAGCTGAGGATGAAGACAGCTGGGTGTCGAGGACTTTCAGCCAAAGACCACATGGAGTGCATCTAGAATTTGAGTAAGTTGAACGATCTCAGTGACAGGCAATGCACACCAAGGAACTAGAGGGAAGCATACAACAGGGCTAAAATGTAGTACAGGCCTGAGTTTATAATGAGCTGTTTGAGAAGGGAGTACAAGCAGGCGAAACAGTGGCTCACTTGGTTAATCCTCCGCCTGCAGCGCAAGCATCCCATTCGGGCGCTGGTTCTAGTCCCGGTTGCTCCTCTTCCAGTCCAGCTCTCTGTTGTGGCCCGGAAAGGCAATAGAAGATGGCCTAAGTGCTTGGGTCCCTGAACCCACATGGGAGACCAGGAAGAAGCACCTGGCTCCTAGCTTCGGATTGGCACAGCGCCGGCCGTAGTGGCCATTTGGGGAGTGAACCAATGAAGGGAAGACCTTTCTCTCTGTCTCTCTCTCACTGCCTATAACTCTACTTCTCAAATTAAAAAACAACAACAAAAACGATGACCAGAAACATCAGGAGTTGGGGGGGGGGGGTTAAAAAAAAACAGAGAGAAGGGAGTACAAGAAAAAGGTGCTTTGCTCTGAATTGGACGTTGTAAGGAGGTGGCATTATACGACTTGGTAACCTAATAAATCCCATATGGAAGGAAGCCGTTTAAGTCTATTTACTACTGCCATCACAAAATACCTGAGTTTGACTTCTGTTTGTTTGTTTTAATAAAGAGAAGAGATTTATTAGGCAGCAGCACCTGCTCAGTTCTGGTGGGGGCTTCATACCTACGTGTGCATAGCATCCTTGCGAGAGTACAAGAATGAGAGAGAGGTCATATTGCAAGACAGGAAGACAGGGAGATTGAAGGGTCAGGCTCACTTTACAATGACTATTCTGCCAGGAACTCACTCAGTCTCCATGACCAACATAAGTCCTTTCCGATGGTGATGACCCTCCATGAACTAACTGCTTCCCCATAGGCCCGTTCATCAAATTCTCCTCTACTGGCCCCTATCATCACCACACTTGGGAACAAGCTTCCAGTAAATGGGTACTTGGAGGGTTGTCTCCACCCATATCCAAAGTCTAACAAAAAGGAGATATGACTGAGGCAATAGTTCGGCTTCACTAAAGAATATTAGTTAGAGAAAGGGAGATATTCAGCATTTTTTTTTTTGCCTCGTCAATGCTCTTGTTCTGTCTGTTTGCACATGATTATGGAGTAGTGTTATTTCTCTCTTGATTCATCATGGTCTAGAGCAGCCTCATTGTGATGTTAGAGGTTTGTAAAATGATGCATATTCTGCAGAACAGCAAGGTGTAGCTGACACTACCATGCCTGCTCCACGTGGCCAGAGACATCCTCTTTCACATATCTGTAAACTAAGTTGTGTGTTTTTATTTTATCAGCCTTCCTTCTATCCCTGCGAAAGTCATTTTCTGTTCCCCATCAAAAAATCCAATGGCAGCAGTACTAGTCCTTGTCCCAAATGGAGGATAGCATTAGGTGGGCATGTAAGGCCTCCTGAAGTGCGCAGGTGTGTCTACAAGCTGTTAGTCTGCTGTGGTTCTGGTTGTTTAGGACTATGGAGGGTGCCTGTTGAGGCTGCCTGCTTCTTAAGAGTTTAAAAGCAGACACAGGGGCTGGCTTTGTAGCACAATACAGAGAGATAAGCAAGCCTCCACTTGTGACCACGGCATCCCATATCAGAGAGGCAGTTTTGAGTCCTGGTTACTCTGCATCTCATCTAGCTCCCAACTAATGCTCCTAGAATGTTGGCCCAGATATTTGGGCCCCAACATTCATGTCAGAGAACTGGGTGGAGTTCCTGACTCTAGGCTTTGGCCTGGCCCAGACCTGATGTTATGGTCCTTTGGTGTGTAAGCCAAAACCTTTCTCCCTCTCCCTCTCCCTCTCCCTCTCCCTCTCCCTCTCCCTCTCCCTCTCCCTCTCCCTCTCCCTCTCCCTCTCCCCCTCCCTCTTCTTCTCCCTCTCCCTCTCAATTGTGTGTCTGTGCTTGCCTTTTCCTCTCTCTCTCTCTGTCACTCTGCCTTCCAAATAAATACATTTTTAAAAACAGAGACAGTCATTTCACTAAATGGTTAAGCTGCTGAATGGGATCTCCGCATCATATATTGCAGTGCCTTGGTTGAGTTGCATTTGCTCAGCTTCTTACTCACCATTTCTGCTATTGCACAGGGATCCTGGCTTCAATCTGGCTAGTCCATGCTGCTGTCAGCATTTAGAAACTGAACTAGCATATGGGGGATCTCTTTCTGTGTCTTTCAAATAAAATGAAAATAAATAAATAAATTTTAAAAAGTTTAAAAAGTTTAAAAATCAAAAATATTTTCTATTTGAGGGTTAAGTACATTGAGAATTGTCAGTATTTCTTTTTCCCATTCCATTGTATTCATCTGTGGAGGCAACAGTTCCAGTCATGGAGGTGACAGATACCCCATGTGAACTTCTTCACATCAAAATTAACCTGACAAGAATGGGATACTACAACCACACAGAAAGTTGAGAAACTAAACTATTTTTTAAAATCTATTGGCAAACATTTGTTGCCTGATAAATACCAGAAACTACTCTAAGAACCAAGGAATACTTGTTAAGTGCATCATTCTTTTTTTAAAAAAAATACTTATTTATTTGTTTGAAAGGCAGAGTTACAGAGAGCTAGAGAGGGAGAGGCTGAGAGAAAGAGAGAGGGAGAGAAACAGGGGTCTTCCATTTGCTGGTTCACTCCTCAGGTGGCCGCAATGGCAGGAACTGGGCCAATCTGAAACCAGGAACCAGAGCTTTCTCTGGGTCTCCTATGTAGGTGCAGCAGCCCAAGGACTTGGGCCAACTTCTACTGCTTTCCCAGGCCACAGCAGAGAGCTAGATTGGAAGTGGAGCAGCCAGGACTCAAAATGGCACCCACATGGGATGCTGGTGCTTCAGACCTGGGCTTTAACCTGCTGTACCACAATGCTGGCCCCAATCATTCAGGGTTTTTTTTTTTTTTTTTTTTTTTTTTTTTTTTTTGGAAAGTCAGAGTTAATGAGAGAGAGAGAGAGAGAGAAAGGTCTTCCTTTTCCGTGGTTCACCCCCTAAATGGCTGCTACGGCCAGCGCGCTGTGCTGATCTGAAGCCAGGAGCCAGGTGCTTCCTCCTGGTCTCCCATGCGGGTGCAGAGCCCAAGCACTTGGGCCATCCTCCACTTCCTTCCTGCACCACAGCAGAGAGCTGGACTGGAAGAGGAGCAACCGGGACAGAATCTGGCGCCCCAATTGGGATTAGAACCCAGGGTGCCGGCGCTGCAGGTGGAGGATTAGCCAAGTGAGCCGCGGCGCCGGCCGCCAATCAATCTTTTTTAAAAGGGCAAAATTTTTCATCATTCTGCAGTATACATTCTAGATAAGTGAAGAGAACAATAAATATAAGAAGAAATCCATTTTTTTTAGGAAATAAATGCTATTTAAAATAAAACAAGGTAATGGTGGTATGAAGGTGGAGTTTGCCATTTTAAATTAATTGGTCACTGTGTGCTGCACTCTGAGGAGACTTTTAGTAAAGATTTAAATGGAAAAGGTGTGTAAGCCATACAGTAATATGAATGAAACTGATTTGAGTCAGTAGAGTCAGTGGAAGTGCTGAGAGCTGAGATCAAGAGAATTAGATGAACATTAATTTTAAATTTGCACAATCAATTTAAATAGGGATATGCGGAGACATTAAAAATTTGAAGAAAAACAGAAAAAATGTCTAAAAAGAGATGAGATAATATTAGGTGTATAAGATATAATGATTGAAACATAATAACGGGGCCGGCGCCGTGGCTCACTAGGCTAAATCCTCCTCCTTGCGGCGCCGGCACACCAGGTTCTAGTCCTGGTCGGGGCGCCGGATTCTGTCCCAGTTGCCCCTCTTCCAGGACAGCTCTCTGCTGTGGCCAGGGAGTGCAGTGGAGGATGGCCCAAGTGCTTGGGCCCTGCACCCCATGGGAGACCAGGAGAAGTACCTGGCTCCTGCCTTCGGAAAGGTGTGGTGCGCCGGCTGCGGCGGCCATTGGAGGGTGAACCAAAGGAAGACCTTCCTCTCTGTCTCTCTCTCACTGTCCACTCTGCCTGTAAAAAAAAAAAAAAAAAAAAAAACATAATAATGAACAATGGGGAAAAGAGACAAAATAATTGTATAGAAAGCAGCTGAAATAACAAATACTGAATGGAAGAATAGATGAAGCAGTTCACCAAAATATCCGAAGGTCAGAGATAGAATAGTAAATTTATAAGTTTAGAGAGATCAGTACTGAGAATCAAGTAATATAATAGACACTGTGATTACATTATTTCATGAAAAACAAATAAAAATAAAGAAAAATGAAGAGGAGCTGGAGTTGAGAGTAGAGCTACCACCTACAATACTGGCATCTCATATGGGTGCTGGTTTGAGACCTGGCTGCTCCACTTCCGACCCAGCTCTCTGTTATGGCCTGGGAGAGCAGTAGAAGATGACCCAAGTCATTGGGCCCCTGCACCCACATGGGAGACCCGGAAGAAGCTCCTGGCTCCTGGCTTTGGATCAGCTCAGCTCTGACTGTTGCACCCTTTTGGGGAGTGAAGCAGAGGATGGTAATCTTCTCTCTCTCTCTGCCTCTACCTCTTTGTAACCTTGCTTTTCAAATAAATTATTAAATATTTAAAATAGAAGAAGGAAAGAAAAATTAAGGTAGAGGAATAACAATAAAATCTTCGATTTGAAAGACTTCAGAGAGAGGTTAACTCAGAGAGAATAAAATCTCTACAGCTCAACTTTATGTACTGAAGTCTCAGAAGCAATGTACTTCTGAAAGTAAAACAAAATTTAAAAAGCAAAACTAAGCTCCCTAGGAGCAAAAGCATATCATTTGCAAAGGTTTAAGAACCAAATTGACATTAGACTGCTTACCAGCATCACTTGGTGAATGTAATAACATGATTTGTATTTATTTATGTAGATTGTAAGGAAATTTTGAATATGAAAACGATTACTAGGTGTCTAAATGGTATACTATGCATTCTTTAGAGGACATCCTTCCAGATTAACTGATTTTAGACTTTGATTGCCTTTAAGCTAATTTACAGCTCTATAAATTGTGGATAAATGGAAGTTATGCAAAATAAATCTTGCCTATGTACATGCAAATGAATCTGTCCAATGGGGATCCATTGAACTTTTTTCTCTCTACCAGGTTGACTTTTATAAAAATTCGTATTTTAATCCATTTGTAAATTCATTTCAATATTTCTTTATCCAAAATAAATGTGCATTTCTTTCAATCTACTATTGCATTAGTCATAGCATTTCTCTTTCTCCTTCATTAATACTGAGTTCAATCAAATCTTAAATGAGTTCAACCTACAGCTGCATGACAGTCATCATTTTCCTTTTTATGAAGCATTTCCTTTAACAATTTTGGAGACCTTCTACAGAGATTTCTAATGGACTGATTCACCCACTAAACCTAGATCAATGTTGTTGCCAGAGAAATGATCTCATAGTGACCGCTTATCCTTCACTGACACATCTTTCACTGACACCATCAGGTGAATCCAAACAGCAAAAGAATTTCATTGATTCATTTTCTTTTCAGTTTAGCTTTCTTTCCTATGCATTTTTTTATGTCTGTGAGATATTTGGATTCACGGCTTGTCCATTTTATAATCTCTGTAAATGGACTGACTAATGCTTTATAGTGATCCATTGCCTGCTTGATGAGAAGTAAGACAATCTGGCTTAGATGCATTTTTGTTTGTTTGTTTGTTTAACTAACTATCTACTTTGAGGCCAAATCCATTAGAAATTTTTATCATTGTAAGAATAATTCTTTTATATCTTAATCGGAAGCTTTTCTGACTCCAAGATGAGATAATAGAATTGGATCCATAAGTTACCTTCCTGTCAATATGTGTCTGTAATAAGTCAGTGAAGTCTGTCTCTCACTGTGTGACTGTGGAGGATTTTCTCACCTCTGGAGGGTAATAGGAAGTTAACTTATGCAGTCTCTTGAAGTAGAAGAGCACTTCTAATCAATTTATAGAGAAAAACAAGCACTTACATAAATATTCCATTTCTAAAGGAAATGGGTAGTAAAGAAATTTGAAAGTGAAGAAATTGAACTCATAATGATTCAAATATGCTATAATTAAAAGATAAAAATATTACTTTATATACAAACTGAGAAATTTTAAAGAATATGAGTTCACATAAATTGGGTAAAATTTAGACAAAAATTTACAAGCTGAGCATCCCTAATCCAAATATCTAAAATGATCTAAAATCATTTTTTTAAAGATGTATTTTATTTATTTGAAAGTCAGAGTTACAGAAAGAGAGAAGAGACAAAGAGAGCTGTTCTTTTTGCTGGTTCACTACCAAAAGGCTACATCAGTCAGAACTGAGCTGATCCGAACCAGGATCTTCCAGGTCACCCATGTAGGTGCAGGGGCCCAAGCACTTTTCTGTCCTGTGCTGAATTCCCAGGAGAATTTGCAGGGAGCTGGATTGGCAGTGGAGCAGCCAGGCTTCGAACCAGTGCCCATATGTGATGCTGGTGCTGCAGGCAGAGGTTTAACCCGCTCCGCCACAACGCCAGCCCCAGTAAGTTTTTGGAAAGTTCCACTTCTAAATAATGTGACAGATTACAATCAAAAGCCACAATACTAAAAATCTTGCATACAATTAACTTCAGTCTATGTGAATAACGTACATATGAAATATAAATGAATTTCATGTTTGTACTTAAGTATCACTCCTAAAATATCTCATTATATATGGAAATACTTAAAAATAAAAAATACAAAATATAAAACAATTCTAGTCCCAAGCTTTAAGATAAAAGATACTAATTCTTTTTTTTTAACTTTTATTTAATGAATATAAATTTCCAAAGTACAGCTTATGGATTACAATGGCTTTCCCCCCCCATAACTTCCCTCCCACCCACAACCCTCCCCTCTCCCACTACCTCTCCCCTTCCATTCACATCAAGATTCATTTTCAATTAACTTATTATACAGAAGATCAATTTAGCATATGATAAGTAAAGTTTTCAACAGTTTGCACCCACACAGAAACACAAAGTGAAAAATACTGTTTGAGTACTAGTTATAGCATTAAATCACAATATACAGCCCATTAAGGACAGAGATTCTACATGAGGAGTAAGTGCACAGTGACTCCTGTTGTTGACTTCACAAATTGACACTCTTGTTTATGGCATCAGTAATCAACCTAGGCTCTTGTCATGAGCTGCCAAGGCTATGGAAGCCCCCTGAGTTCACCGACTCTGATCGTATTTAGACAAGGTCATAGTCAAAGTGGAAGTTCTTTCCTCCCTTCAGAGAAAGGTACTTCCTTCTTTGATGACCTGTTACGAGAGAGAATCTAATTCAATACTAACTTTGGCTTGCTAAAAATAGTTATAACTTCACTTATTTATTTAATAACAGTGTTTGTGTACCTTTTTGTTCTACTTGAATATGATTTGTTTCTAAATATTTGGAGGTGTATTGGTTAAATAAGTAACATTAATCATATGTAATGTAAGCAATTATGAAAAAATATATTAAAATATCATTCAGACAAGATTAATAGTTATTAAGTTTATAGTAAATCTACTTGAAGATATTTTCAAGATCTTTGGGTAACTGGAAATCTTGAAATGATTTATTTGAATTATTTAAATGAATACTCATTGGCCAACCACTTGATTTAAAACTTAAAAACAAATGTAGAATCATTGCTTAATACTAATTTTAAGTTTAAATAAGTTTTTCCCTATGTTTATATGCTATTAACAGTTATTCCTTTTGTTTTACATTGGTGAAAAATTCCTTTCTTGTCACTTTGAGAGGTTGTATGGGGGTTGTTTATGTTCATTGGTAGGTCTATTGTGTGTACTTGCTGCTACAATGCTGATAACTGGCAGTTATCCATCACTTGTCCCTCCTTTCGGTTTTCTCATGAAATTGGATGAGTTACTTTGTCTAAGAGGTATAAGAGGTACAAATGATTGATATGCTACCAGGAATACCAGTGATAAATGTACTATGTTCACTAGATGTGTTAGGAATACCTACATTTTATTTGATATGTTTTTATTCCTGAGAAGATGAACATTGTTGTCAAACTAGTAGGGATTCTCTGCCTTCTTGAGGTTAAATTTGTGTAGGTAAAATATTGCTAATATAAACACCTGAATTATCATGTAGTGGGCATATGGGGAAGTAAGTTTGTATTTCTCAGTGTTCCTGTAAATGCCCTGGCATCCTGAGACACAGGAATTCATTAAAAAAAAAAAAAAAAAAAAAAAAAGAAATTCTGTGAAATATTTGCTTTCAATTTCAATTCTTCCTGAAATATTTTAATTTTCATATACTCAGAGAGATTGGATCTGTTGTCATTTATAAATTAACTGCTCTGGTTCAAACAGGTTGCAAGCTTCTGTTATCTCCCCTCAGGAGCTAAGTTGTTAAGGTCTGGACCAGGCCCCTAGGCTAAGCCTAGAGGTGCAAAGAGACTAGAACCCAAGGCCCTCTGGGTATTTACTGTTAGAAAGTATTAAGCCCAGAGCTAAGACATTCACTTCCACCTGGTTCTTAGAACAATTAGGGTGCAAATCATTTCCTGCAGCCTCAAGACAGTAGAAGTTCTCCCTTCAGCCTATTTTATTCAGGCAAAGATGGGGGATACCTGTCTGTCTTTTGCTGATAAATGCAGAAAATATTTTGTTCTTTATAACGAATGATCAGGCTATAAAATATCATCACATTATCTGCAGGAGAGGATGCTCTGATGCTACTCAGGCCCTTGACCTGGTTGAAATAATTAACAATTGCTTTCCTTGACTCTTACTGTGTAAGTGGAAGTTCATCTCACTCTCTTCATTCTTCTTGACCAAATATTTCCTAGAAATTCATCTGTGCCCATATTTCTGTTCAGATGTAACCAGGTGGGAATGACCTGATATTAAATAAGATATGTATTATCAGAGGTAGCATCAATGATTATTTAAATATTTACTTGACCTCAGTTTTATCTACTTTTTTAAAAAATATTTTTATTTATTTTTTAAGATTTTTTGTTAGAGTTACAGACAATGAGAGGGAGAGACAGAGAAAGGTCTTCCAACCACTGGTTCACTCCCCAAATGGCTGCAACGGCTGAAGCTGGGTGGATCATAAGCCAGGAGTCAGGAGATTCTTCTGGGTCTCCCGTGTGGGTGCAGGGGCCCAAATACTTGGGCCATCTTCTACTGCTTTCACAGGCCATAGTAGAGAGCTGAATCAGAATAGGAGGAGCCGGGACTCGAACTGGCGCCCATATGGGATGCCGGCACTGCAGGCGGAGGCTTTAGCTCAGGGCGCCATGGTGCTGGCCCCAAAAGATTTATTTATTTGAAAGACAGAGTTACAGAGAGAGAGAGGGAGAGATAGATAATACATGATAGGTAGGTAGAAAGATAGATAGATAGATAGATAGATAGATGATAGATTGATCTTCCGTCACTCTCCAGATGGAATCAACAGATAGGTCGGAGCCTAGAACTCCATCTGGGTCTCCCACATAGGTGTCAGGGGCCCAAGCACTTGAGTCATCTTTCTCTGCTTTCCCAGACACATTAGCAGGGAGCTGGATTAGAAGTGAAGCACTCAGGACTCTAACTGGTACTCATGTGGGATCCTGGTGTCTAAGTAGCCGATTAACCTACTATGCCACAATGCCTGCCCCTCAATTTTATATTTTTCCCCTCAACTTAATATTTCACTTATTATTTTTGAGATAACATATTTTTAATTTCATTTATCTTTTAAAGTAATTTGTAAATATGAATACATATACAAAGCATTTTTAACGTTTCATAAAATGCAAATGTTTAGGTTCTACTATAGACCTAATTGATTTGTACTTTTGATAGGTTCTTAATATCTCCTTGGCAAATTCTTTGTAAAATCTTGACATTGTCTGGTATATTGTAAATATATGCGCACACACACTTGTGTATGTAAAAAGGCTCTCCAAGAAGTTTGTGGAAAGTTTAATTAAAAATGACAAGTTTATTTGGTGCAAAAGATTTTGAAATACAGGTATAGCTTTTTCATAATATGCATTTTATTAACTTAAAAAACCTGATAAGCAAGGATTTTAATTTTTTGCATCAAAATATGTCTATATTTTAATTCAGTACCCTCTTATGTATACAGGTTTATAAAAGTATCTCTACTTTTTTAACTGTTAAAGATTATTTTATTTTTATTATATTTCAGTTTTTTCACTATAACAGTATGTTCTTCAACTAGCAATGACAGCATACATTGACTTATTTGAAAATAGATATTTCATTATTGCATTATAACATTTTACCTATTTTGGAGATAAATGGCTGGTTTATCTTATTTTGCATTTTTCAGAAATACCTACTTATTTATCAGTTGTACTATTCCCATTAGAAAATCTTATCATAATGTCAGCAGTTGAAAATAATCGGCAATACCTTAGCCATGACTACATATCTGTCACATTCATATGGATTTTGTTTTATTCTGATGCTTGCCTAGGGCCCTGCAATTAAGTACAGGACTTCTTTTTCTTTATCTAAGAACACCATGTCAGACCCCTGTGAATAGCTCTTTAGCATTGTCTTAGTCCTTTTTCTATTGTCTATTTCATAATCCCACAGACTGGGTGTGTTGTAAAGAGAAGTTCATTTAAACTCACAGTTCTTGTTTAAGGTAAAGCGGCCACATCTAGAGATGTTTTTCTTTTTGACGCTGATGTGAGGTGGTTCAGAGCATCAAAGGCAAGTAAAAAGCAAGTGTGTGTGAATGTGTGTTTGTGTGTATTGTTGTTGAAAACTGGGCAGAGTTAAGGGGTGTGTGTATCCTCTCTCTTTCTGTCTTCTTAATAAGCTAAAAGTATTGCGTCCTGGGAGCTCCAACCTTATGATCTTATGTAATCTACTCACAGAGGCCTCACCACCCCCCAAGCCCTGGAGTAAAGTTTTTGTCTCACAATTGGGATGAAATGCTAAATGATTTTGCAGGGACAAATCATATTCAATGCACAGCAAGCAAGTACATTACATTAATGATACCACAAGTGATATACTCTTGGATACAGGTTCCTGATGTCATTGATTAGTCAACATTCAGATAATATCAATGAGCTCTAAGATATCTAGAAACCTTTTTAGAGATAATGCTAATCCAAGAGAAGAAGAGTTAATTACATAGTACCCAACATGCTGATGAAGGAAATTTAATTATCTAATTCATCTGTAATATTTTAATATTACTTTAATATTTTATTTTTGAGTGTGTAAGGAAGTCTTTTGCTTTCTTCTTGTTAATAGCTATTTAATGGACACCTTTTGAAAATTGACATGAAACTTTCAAAACATAGTGGGATTTCCCTCCCTCTACCCTCCATCCCCCATGCTCTATAACCCCCCCACCATGGATTCCCATTCTTAAAATTTACCATGATCTATTTACAGTACAATTAATGATCATGTAGTTAACCTTATTTTAAATAGTGCAGCTTAACAAATAGTATGAAGAAAAATAAGACAAAACAGAGCAAAACTAAACAAAACACTGTTCCTCTATAGAAGAGACAAGGGCTATAAGCAATGAATCTCAAGATGTTTGTTTCAGAATAATACTTTACATTTCAGTTATTCTATTAGTTACATTGGATCAGGGGAAACATATGAAATTTGCCTTTTGGGGATTGGTTTATTTTTCTAAGTATAATGGATTCCAATTGTGACCATCTTGTTGCATAAATAGGATATCATTTATTTTTTACAGCTGAGTAGAACTCCATAGTGTATATATGCTATAAATTTTATCCTGTCAACACAGGAGGACATCTGGGTTTATTTCATATCTTTGCTATTGTTACTTGTACTGCAATGTTCATGGGAGTACAGATAACTCTTTCATATACTGATTTCTTTTGGTTTGGATAAAGTCCCAACATTGGGATGGCAGGATCAAATGGTAGGTCTATATTCAGATTTATGAGGTATCTCTGTACTGTCTTCCACAGTGGTTGTACCAGTTTACATTCCCACCAGCAGTGTATCAGGGTACCTTTTCCCCCACATTCATGCCAGCATTTGTCATTTTGATGATTTCCGTAAGTTAGCCATTCTAACTGAAGTGAGTTCAAACCTTGTTGTAGTTTTGGTTTGCATGTCCCTAATGGCTAGTGATCCTGAGTATATTCACAACTGTCTGTAGGCCATTTCAATTTCTTCTCTTGCAACATGTCTGTTTAAGTCTTTGACTCATTTCTTAACTAGGTTGTTTGTTTAGCTATTGTCGAATTTCTTGAGCTTTTTATATATTCAGAATGCTAATTTTTATTCAGTTTATAGTTTGAAAATATTTCTCCTATTTTTTTCAGTTGTCTCTTCACTTTGCTAAGTATTTCATTTGCTGTGCAGAAACTTCTCAACTTGGTATAATCCCATTTGTCAATTTTGGCTTAAATTGCCTATGCTTTTGGGTTATTTTCCAGAAGTCTTTGCCTATGCCTATGTCTTTCAGGGTTTCCCAAGTGTTCTCCAATAATTTGATAGGATCAGGTCATTGATTTAGTTCTTTGATCCATTTTAAGTGAATTTTTGTGTAAGATGTAAGTAGTTTCATAGTTTTGCACACGGAGATCCAGTTTTCCCAACACAATTTGTTAAAGAGACTGTCCTTGCTCCACAGGTTGATTTTAGTCCCTTTATCAAGATAAATTGGCTATACATGCATTGGTTGATTTCTGATGTTTCTATTCTGTCCCATTTATCTGTCCACATGTTTTTGTACCAGTATCAGGCTGTTTTGATCATAACTGACCTGTAGTATGTCTTGAAATCTGATATTGTGAGGCCTCCAGCTTTGTTTTTTATTTTGTAAGATTGCTTTAGCTATTTGGGGTCTCCTGTGTTTCCATATGAATTTTAGCATATTTTTCTCTAGATTTGTAAAGAATGTCATTGGTATTTTGATTGGAATTGAATTGAATCTGTAAATTGCTTTTGTATGATGGCTACTTTGATGATATTGATTCTTTCAATCCATAAACATGGCAGATTTTTCCATGTTTAAATTTCTTCTATTTCTTTCTAAATGTTTTATAATTTTCATCATAGAGAAATTTGACATCATTGGTTAAATTTATTCTAAGGTATTTGATTTCTTGTCAGTATTGTAAATGGGATTGATCTTAGAAGTTCTTTCTCAGCTGTGGCATTGTCTGTATACAAAGGCTATTGCTTTTTCTGTGTTGATGTTGATTTTGTATCCTGCCACTTTACCAAACTCTTTTATGAGTTAAAGTAGCCTCTCAGTGGAGTCTTTTTGTTCCCCTACATCGAGAATCATGTCATCTGCAAATAGAAATTGTTTTATTTCTTCCTATCTGATTTGTCTGCCTTTGATTTCTTTATCTTGCTTAATGGCTCTGGCTAAAACTTCCAGGACTAAATTAAATATCAATAGTGAGACTGGCCATCCTTGTCTGTTTGCAGGGTGAATGCTTACATCTTTTCCCCACTCAGTAGGATGCATATTTATCTTTCAGTTATTTATTTTAAATAGTTTATGCTTCAACACACTGACATTGTTTTATACAATCCTCTCTGCCATTAAAGACTTCTATTACATTTTGAGCTCATTTAATATATATTTAAACTACTTCCATCCCCCTTTAATTTTCTTTTTTGGTGAATTAAATTATTTTCCTTTGTTTTCCAGAAGTTTGTTTGGTTATATTAAAACAGTAGTTTTGAATTCTGCATCTGAGAAGTTGCAGATATCATTTGCTATTTGGTCAGTTTCTGAAACCTTATTTTATTTGTTTGGTGAGGTCATGAGCCCTTAAAAGTTCTTGATGATTATTTGTATATAATACTGTTGGATGAATAAAGGAGGAGGAATTTTTACAACATAGTTTTTTTATAACCTAGTTTTATTTAAGCTTATCAATCTAGGATCTATGCATTGTGAGTCTGCTTATTTTCCTGATCTTGTGGACACTTTAACTATTTCAGAACTAGATGGAACCTTAAGTTACTATTTACTGCAAGTTTATTGTCAGTATGTTCTCACTGTTTAAGTACTAAAGAGCTCTGTTGTCCTATATTGTTCCAAATCCAACATTACTGTGTTGTGCGGAATGAACTGGAAAAGTGTCTCAAAGGTGTCATCCATTTCTGGAAGGCTCCTCCTCATGCTTTACCACTGACTTGTAACCAGGATTTACAGGATTTCATTTTGCTCCAGAAGGGAAAAATCCCAGGTTGTTAGGCAATTTCTTGTGCTTACCTCTGTTTTCTTTCCCCTGGTGGATAATTACTGTTTGTTTTATGATTTCTGTGGTTTGAGGAAGGAATGAGGTGACATATTCTGTGTTCCTCAATGCTGCAATACTATAACACACTAAAATCCCCCAGTCCATTAAGACAAGTGAAGCCTAAGAACAAGACTAATGCCTGCACTTTTTTGGGCTGCCTGCTATTAACATAGACTCATGATTCTACACTTATTCAGCTACCCATAGATTGTGTTAACGGAGATATAAATGTGAATTATTGTGTCTCTGGTCTCTGCATGACTGAGGCAGGTCCTGAGCATTTGTGTCCAAGCACATGCCCTGGGACAAGAACTGTTAGTATTTACCAAATGTTGGGTTTCTCTAGTCCGGCGCTGAGCTCTAATACATTTTCCTGTGCTTGCTTTCAAGCTGTGCTCTCTGTTAATGGATTCTTGCTCCTAATCGCTTATGAAAGGCTGCGGAAGATAATGAAGTTAGTCCCTCGGCTGCCCAGGCTTATAAAAGCTGGGTCACACCAGAATCTTTCAGCTATAGGCCCTTGTGCAATCTTTCTTTTTAATATTTGTTTTATTCATTTGAAAGGCAGCATTACACAGAGAGAGAGAGAGAAGAAAAGAAGGAGGGGGAGAGAAAGAGAGGCAGAGAGAAAGAAAAAAAGAGGGGGGGGCATAACTTCTATCTGCTGATTCACTCTTCCCCCACAATGATCACAAGAGCTAGGACTGGGACAGACTATAGCCAACAGCTTCTCTAGGACCCCCAAGTGGGTGCAGTGGCCCAGGTACTTGGGTCACCTACTGCTACTTTCCTGGGTGCATTAACAGGGAATTGGATCAGAAGTGGAGCAGCTGATACTCAAACCGGTACCCTCATGTGATAGCAGTGTTTCAGATCGTGGCTTAAACCTCTATGCCACAATCCATTGTTTCCACACAAAGGGAGTACAATAATCCATTAATAATGGACTGCAAAAAATAGAGATTGATGATATTCTTGAAAAAGAATTCAAAAGAATAATTTTAAAGGTACTCAAAGACACAGAGAATAGTTAAATGAAATTATAGTCAGTATATGACATGGTGGAGAAATTCAATAAAGAGATAGAGATACTGAAGAAGGAAAAACAAATAAGAATTTTAGAAGTGATGCATTCAGAATGTCAAATAAAGAATGCAGTGGGAAATCTTAAAACAGACTTGATCAGGTAAAAGAAAAATGTTCATGTGCCTGTTGGCCATTTGGATTTCCTCTTTTGAAAAATGTCTATTGAGGTCCTTGGCCCACCTCTTAATTGGGTTGTTGGTTTTGTTTTTGTGGAGTTTCTTGATCTCTTTGTAGATTCTGGTTATTAACCCTTTATCTGTTGCATAGTTTGCAAATATTTTTTCCCATTCTGTTGGTTGTCTCTTCACTCTCCTGACTGTTTCTTTTGCAGTACAGAAACTTCTCAATTTGAGGCAATCCCAATAGTTGATTTTGGCTTTGATTGCCTGTGCCTCCCGGGTCTTTTCCAGAAATTCTTTGCCTGTGCCAATATCTTGAAGGGTTTCTCCAATGTTCTCTAATAACTTGATGGTGTCAGGTCGTAGATTTAGGTCTTTAATCCATGTTGAGTGGATTTTTGTGTAAGGTGTAAGGTAGGGGTCTTGCTTCATGCTTCTGCTCGTGGAAATCCAGTTTTCCCAGCACCATTTATTGAATAGACTGTCCTTGCTCCAGGAATTAGTTTTAGATCCTTGATCAAATATAAGTTGGCTGTAGATGTTTGGGTTGATTTCTGGTGTTTCAATTCTGTTCCATTGGTCTATCCATCTGTTTCTGTACCAGTACCATGCTGTTTTGATTACAACTGCCCTGTAGTATGTCCTGAAAACTGGTATTGTGATGCCTCCGGCTTTGTTTTTGTTGTACAAGATTGCTTTAGCTATTTGAGGTATCTTGTGCCTCCATATAAATTTCAGCACCATTTTTTCCAGATCTGAGAAGAAGGTCTTCGGTATCTTGATTGGTATTGCATTGAATTTATAAATTGCTTTTGGGAGAATGGACATTTTGATGATATTGATTCTTCCAATCTATGAGCATGGAAGATTTTTCCATTTCTTGGTATCCTCTTCTATTTCTTTCTTTAAGGTTTTGTAATTTTCATCGTAGAGATCTTTAACGTCCTTGGTTAAGTTTATTCCAAGGTATTTGATTGTTTTTGTAGCTATTGTGAATGGGATTGATTTTAGAAGTTCTTCCTCAGGCATGGCATTGTCTGTGTATACAAAGGCTGTTGATTTTTGTGCATTGATTTTATACCCTGCTACTTTGCCAAACTCTTCTATGAGTTCCAATAGTCTCTTAGTAGAGTTCTTTGGGTCCTCTAAATAAAGAATCATGTCATCTGCAAAGAGGGATAGTTTGAGTTCTTCCTTCCCAATTTGTATCCCTTTAATTTCTTTTTCTTGCCTAATAGCTCTGGCTAGAACCTCCAGAACTATATTGAATAGCAGTGGTGAGAGTGGACATCCCTGTCTGGTTCCAGATCTCAGTGGAAATGCTTCCAACTTTTCCCCATTCAATAGGATGTTGGCCGTAGGTTTTTCATATATTGCTTTGATTGTATTGAGGAATGTTCCTTCCATACCCAGTTTGCTTAGAGTTTTCATCATGAAAGGGTGTTGTATTTTATCAAATGCTTTCTCGGCATCTATTGAGATAACCATATGGTTTTTCTTCTGCAGTCTGTTAATGTGGTGTATCACATTGATTGTCTTGCGCACATTAAACCATCCCTGCATACCAGGGATAAATCCCACTTGGTCTGGGTGGATGATCTTTCTGATGTGTTGTTGCATTCTATTGGCGAGAATTTTATTGAGGATTTTTGCATCTATGTTCATCAGGGATATTGGTCTGTTATTCTCTTTCAGTGCTGCATCTTTTTCCGGCTTAGGAATTAAAGTGATGCTGGCTTCATGGAAAGAATTTGGGAGGATTCCCTCTTCTTCGATTGTTCTGAATAGTTTGAGAAGAATTGGAGTTAGTTCTTCTTTAAATGTCTGGTAGAATTCAGCAGTGAATCCATCTGGTCCTGGGCTTTTCTTTGTTGGGAGGACCTTTATTACTGTTTCAATTTCTGTCTCAGTTATGGGTCTGTTTAGGTTTTCTATGTCTTCCTGGTTCAATTTAGGTAGGTTGCATGTGTCCAGGAATCTATCCATTTCTGATAGGTGTAGTGATCCAACATGGGAAGTGAGATACTCAGCAGACTCATAGAATGGCAGATGTCCTAAATAGCACTCTGGCCTCAGATTCAGCCCTAAAGACATTCGGATCTGGCTGAAAAGCCCATGAGAGTATTTCAGGCATGGAAAGCCAAGACACGCTGGCAAAAGATCTCTTTGAGTGAGATCCCAGTGGAAAGAACAGGTCTTCAAAGAAGGAGGTACCTTTCTCTGAAGGGAGGAGAGAACCTCCACTTTGACTATGACCTTGTCTAAACAAGATAAGAATCGGAGAACTCAGAGGGCTTCCATAGCCTTGGAAACTCATGACTGGAGCATAGGGAGATTACTGATGCCATAGACAGGAGTGTCAATTGGTAAAGTCAACAACAGGAGTCACTGCGCACTTACTCCTCATGTAGGATCACTGTCCTTAATGTGCTGTGCATTGAGATTTAATGTTATAACGAGTACTCAAACAATATATTTCACTTTGTGTTTCTATGGGGGTGCAAACTGTTGAAATCATTACTTAATGTATACTAAACTGATCCTCTGTAAAAAAAAAAAAAAAGAAAAGAAAGAAATTATCAACTCCCAACTTGACTCTCACTGGGATTAAACATGACAATAGGTCTGATCTGATTCCATCATCATTTTAAAAAAAAATCATCTATTATTTTTCACTTTATGTTTCTGTGTGGGAGCAAACTGTTGAAATCCTTACTTAATGTAGCTGATATTCTGTATATTAAGATAATCGAAAATGAATCTTGATGTGAATGGAAGGGGAGAGGGAGTGGGAAAGGGGAGGGTTGTGGGTGGGAGGGACGGTATGGGGGGGAAGCCATTGTAATCCATAAATCGTACTTTGGAAATTTATATTCATTAAATAAAAGTTTAAAAAAAAAGAAAAATGTTCAATCAAGAAGACAGGTCTTTTGAAATATCTGTCAGACAAAAAACAATTTAAAAAAGGAAAAAAAAAATTAGAACAAAGATAGTGTTTGGGATCAATGAGATACCTACATATGACCATATACATAAGTCAGAAGAGACCCTAAGGTATGGGAAAAATGGTTTAGAAAACCTATTCAGTGAAATAATAGCAGAAAATTTCTACAATTTGGAGAAAGATGTGGATATCCAAGTAAAGGAAGTAGATAGTACCCCAAACAAAAATATCCTTACCATGAAACATTATAGTAGAACTTTCAAAAGTAAAACAAAAAAAGCATACCTTACAATTTGCAAAGAGAAAAATGATGGATAATTTTTAAAAGCTTTCCCATTACATTGATAGTAGCTTTCTCAATAGAATCCCTACCTGCCAGGATAGAACAAAGGGTTATTTTCCATGTCCTACAAGACAAAGAAAAATTGTCAATCCATAATACTTCACCCAGCAAAGCTATCATTCATAAATGAAGATGAAATAAAAGGATTCCAAGACAACCAATAATACAAATATACAAATTATGTTTAAGCATATACTTCAGAGAGAAAGATGATCAGTATCAAGAAAGAATGTGAACATAGAAAACATGCTAATAAAAAACAAAAGATATTCAACACATATTAAAGAATGTTTGTGGAAAATTGGCAGGGCAAAGTCATTACTTATTAATAATAACCTTGAGTGTAAAATACTAAATTCTCCGATTAAAATATACAAATTGGCTTAACATTAAAACAAAAGATCTATCAAAATGCAGCCTACAGGAAACATAATTTTCCAATATGGATACAGATATTCCCTATGAAATAATGCAGAAAGATATTCCATGAAAATGAAAACTAGAGCAGAAGTATCTATAATAATAAAAGACAAAATGAATATCAAGATAAAAACTGTTAAAAGAGGCAAAATTCAGGGGATTCCAATTCAATCCCATCAAGTTGGGATGTACCAATGTCATCTCACTAGTAAAGTGATCAGTTTCAGTTCATAATTGATCATAATGATAGGATTAAGAGTCAAAGGGATCACATAAACAAGACTAGTGTCTGAAAATACTAACTGATAGAATTAAAAAGGAGAGAACGATCCAACATGGGAAGTGAGATACACAGCAGACTCATAGAATGGCAGATGTCCTAAACAGCACTCTGGCCTCAGAATCAGCCCTAAAGGCACTCAGATCTGGCTGAATAGCCCATGAGAGTATTTCAGGCATGGAAAGACAAAACACTCTGGCAAAAAAAAAAAAATGACTTAAATGAAAGATCTCTGTGAGTGAGATCCCTGCGGAAATAGTGGGCCATCAAACAAGGAGGTGCCTTTCTCTGAAGGGAGGAGAGAACTTACACTTTGACCATGACCTTGTCTAAATAAGATCAGAGTTGGCAAGCTCAAAAGGCTTACGTAGCCTTGGCAACTCATGACAGGAGCCTAGGGAGATTACTGACACCATAAACAAGAGTGTCAATTTGTTAAGTCAACAACAGGAGTCACTGTGCACCTACTCCCCATGTAGGATCTCTGTCCATGATGTATTGTACTATGTGAATTAATGGTATAAGTAGTACTCAAACAGTACTTTACACTTTTTGTTTCTGTGTGGGTGCAACCTGTTGAAATCTTTACTTAGTATATACTAAATTGATCTTCTGTATATAAAGATAATTGAAAATGAATCTTGATGAAGAATGGGTTGGGAGAGTGAGTGGGAGATGGGATGGTTGCAGGTAGGAGGGAGTTCATGGGGGTAAAAAGCCACTGTAATCCAAAAGCTGTACTTTGGGAATTTATATTTATTAAATAAAAGTTAAAAATAAAGAAAAAAGAGTCAAAAAGTCATTCTGTAATGTGTAAAGGATCAATTCAATTAGAAGTTGTGACTATAGTAACTGTATATACATCCAATGCTAGGACACCATATTTTACAAAACAAATTTTGATGGACCTAAAGGTTGACATGTATTTTAATACAATAATAATTGGGGACTTCAACATCCCACTTTCATCAATATAAAGAACAATTACACAAACCAAAAGTCTACGAAGAATGACAAAGCTAATTTATACTACAGAACAAATTAACATAATTTATATCTACTGAATATTTCATCCCACAGCTGCAGAATAAGCTTTCTCTTCATTAGTGGATGGAACATTCTCTAGAATAGACCACTTACTAGATCATAAAAGAATTCTCAACAGATTTTAAAAAATGAATTCATACTATTTATCTTTTCTGACCACAATGGAACAAAGCTGGAAATTAACAACAAAAAATTATAGAAAATATACAAGCACATGGAGATTGAACATACACCTAAACAAACAGTAGATCAGAGATTAATTAAATTTAAAAAATCCTGAAAGAAATGAAAATGAAAAGCCAACATTTCAAAACCTATGGGATACAGAACAAGAAGTGCTAAGAAGAAAGTTCTTGCAGAACAAACTTGGACAAATATCAAATAAATGAATTTGCAATGCATATCATGGACCTAGAGAAGCAACAAAAATGCAAAGCCAAAGCCAGTAGGAGAAAATAAACAATATAAATCGGAGATGAAATAACCAAAGTAAACATTTAAAAACTATACAAATGGGGCCGGCGCCGTGGCACAGTAGGTTAGTCCTCTGCCTGTGGTCCGGTATGTCATATGGGCACTGGTTCTAGTCTTAGCTACTCCTCTTCCAATCCAGCCCTCTGCTGTGGCCTGAATAGCATCAGATGGCTCCTGCACCCATGTGGGATGTCTAGAGGAAGCTCCTGGCTCCTGGCTTTGGATCAGTGTAGCTCCAGCTGTTGTGGCCATTTGGGGAGTGAACCAATGAAGGAAGACCTTTCTCTCTGTCTCTCCCACTCACTGTCTGTAACTCTCTCTCTCCAATAAATAAATTAAATCTTAAAAAAAGCTATACAATGATCAGTGAAATAAGAGCTAGTTTTTTGAAAACATAAGCAAAATTGATAAACCATTAGCCAACTAATCACAGAAGGGAGAAAAATCAAATTAATATAATCAGAGATTAAAAAGATGTTACAGCTGATACCACAGAAATGTAATGAGTCATGAGGTATATATTACAAACTGCTATATGCCTACAAACTGAAAAATGGAGAAGGACCAGATGGATTTCTGAACACATGTAATATAAACCTAAATCAATCTATCTATCTGTCTATAACTGAAAATATCCCAAGTCAAGAGTGGTTGAATCAGTGGAAAATGACCCTCCCAACAAAGAAAAGCCCAACTCCAGATGGCTTCATGGCAAAATTTCAACAAACTTTTAAGGAAGAACTAATACCTATTCTTGAAGACAATTGAAAAAGAAGGAATGCTTCTAAATTCCTTCTGTGAGGCAATCATTATCCTAAATCTAAAATAAAAGAATGATACCAAATAAGAGAACTAGAAATCAATATCCCTGATAAACATAAATGCAGAAACTTACAACAAAATACTGGCAAATCAATGATATATCCAAAAGAGCATGCATCCTTACCAAGTTGAATTTGTCACAAGGATGCAAGGATAGTTCAGTACAGTCAAGTGAATAAATGTGGTACATCACATCAGCAAAGTGAAGGACATAAAAACATGATAGATACAGAGAAAACATTTGATAAGATACAATAAGCTTTTATCATAATCTTCTTAAAAATTGAGTGTTGAAAGAATACCCTTCCACACAATCTAGGCAATGTATGACAAAGCAAACAGCCAGCATTAGGCTGAATGGGAAAAATCTGGAAGCATTTCCTATAAGATATGGAACAAATAAGAATGACCACTGTCATCACTATTATTCAGTACAGTTCTAAAAATTTCAACTGTGTATATTAGACAAGGAAAATAAATCCAAGGCATCCAAATTGAAAAGAAGGAAGTCAAATCGCCTGCAGTGCCAGCATCAGGTATGGGTACCGGTTTGATTCCTGGGTGATTCACTTCCGATCCAGATCTCTGCTGTGGCCTGGGAAACAGTGATTATGGCCCAAGTCCTTGAGTCCCTGCACCATTGCCAGAGACCTGGAAGAAGCTCCTGGATCCTGGCTTCGGATCAGCTCAGATCTGTCAGTTGTGGTTAATTGTGGGAATGAACCAGATGGAAGACCTCTCTCTCTTGCTCTGTCTCTGTCTCTTCTTTTCTATGTAATTCTGATTTCCAAGTAAATAAATAAACTTTTAAAAAAGTATCCATGTTTGCAGATGATATGACCCTTTATAAAGGGGAAACAAAAGACTCCATTAGTAGACTTTTAAAACTTATAAAATAATTTGCCAAATTTGAAGCAAATAAAATTAACATTAAAATCAATAGCACTCTTATACATTAAACTGCTTTGGTAGACAAGAGAACTTGTAAGAATTGTCTCATTTACAATAGCTGCAACTTTACATTAAGATAAATTAACCAAGGCAGTGAAAAATCTGTACAATTAAAATTACAAAATATCAGTGATATAAATAGTGGACACAAATAAATGGAACACACTTCCCTGCTCATGGATTAGAAGAAATGATATCAAATAAACGTCCATAGTAACAAAAGCATTTTGGAAATTCAATGAAATCCCACGCATAATTTCAAGGAGAATCTTCCAAAATCTAGAAAATAATCCAAATCCATTCAGAAACAAACAAGACCCCAAATAGCCAAAGCAATGATAATCAATTAAAACAAAACTGGAGGCATTACAATACCACAGTATCAGATTTCAAGGCTTACTACAGGACTGTTATAATCAAAACAGCCTGATATTGATAGAAAAATAGAGATGTTGACATGGAACAGAATAGAAACCCCAGAAATTAATTCATACATATACAACCAACTAATCACGGACAAACAAGCTAAAGTAATTCTCTGAAAATGCAGCAACAATCTCTTCAATAGATGGTGTTGTGAAAATTGGATTTTACATGCAGAAATATTAAACAAGACCCCTATCTCAATCATATACAAAAATCAACTCACAATGGATCAAGATTCTAAACCTAAGACCTGAATCCTTTAAAGTACTAGAGGAATATATAGAGAGAATGTAAGGCATTTGCTCAGGGAAGCACTTCTTAGATCCAACCCCTGAAGCACTGGAAATAAAAAGCAGACAAAGGTTATTATGTCAAGCTAAGAGACTTCTGCATGGCAAATGAAACACTAATCAAAGTGACAGGAAACGAATAGTATGAGAGAAAAATTTTCAAGCTATGAATCTAATTATGGTTTAGTACTCAAGATGTACAAGAAGATCAAGAAACTTAGCAACAACAAAACAATCCAGTTGAGAAAGTGGGAAAGGTTAACAGTCATTTTTAAAAGTATGAAATACAAATGGCCAACAGACATTTGAAAAGTACTCTGGGTCACTAACAATCAGGGAAATGCAAATAAAACCCACAATCAGGTATTACTGCAAGCTTGTTAGAATGGAATGGCTATCATCCAAAAATCTAAAAGTAACAAATGTTGGTGATGATTTCAAGAAAAAGGTCTCATAATACTTTTGCTGGTAATGCAATCTGATACACTGCCATTGTAGAAAATAATTTGCAAAGTCTTCAAAATCTAAAAGTAGATCTACCTTATGACACAGCTACACCACTCCTGGGAATATATCCAAATGAAATGAAAACAGCATATGAAAAAGATACCTGCACTCTCATGTTTATATATTTTGTAACAGAAGCAATGTCCTCCTCAGATTGTGGCTGTGGCTGTCCATCTAGAATGCTTCCAGTTCATTTCCCAGGAGCCCATGATTAGATCAGAATATCTTCATTTAGTGTGTGCTTTGCTTTCTGGAAAAGATTTCATGTTTCCTAGGATGGCTTGTATATGTTGCTTTCTTGTTTTTCACACAGCTTACACAAATCTTCCAACAGATCAAACTGACTTCAAATACATATTTACAAACTTTACATTTAAAGTGAAAATTTTCTATTTTGTTTTTTTATTCTGGAACCATGAATTTTATATTTTGTCTGCTTGATTACTTATTTCCTTTGTTTTTGTTTACTTGACTAATTTTTGAATGTGCAGTTAAAATACTATAATTATTTGATGTAAATTATTTGAGGTAATAATCTTTTGGTAAATTTATGTAATTATGTGTATAAGATTTTGCATTAGTTTTCAACATTAATTAAGTAAAAGTAATTTTTATGAAAATAATTGTTAATACTGAAAGTATTTCCAAAGCACAACATTTGGATTATAGCGGCTTTCCCCTCCATAACCTCTTACTACCCACAGCCATCCCATTTCCCACTTCCTCTCCCATCCCATTCTTCATCAAGATTCATTTTCAATTATTTCTATATACAGAAGATCAGTTTAGCATATATTAAGTAAAGATTTCAACAGCTTGCACCCACATAGACATACAAAGTATAAAGTACTGTTTGAATAGTAGTTTACCGTTAATTCACATAGTGCAACACATCAAAGACAAAGATCCTACATGGGGAGTAAGTACACAGTGACTCATGTTGTTGATTTAACAATTGACACTCTTGTTTATGGCATCAGTAATCACCTGAGGCTCCTGTCATGAGCTGCCAAGGCCATGGAAGCTTCTTGAGTTCACCAACTCTGATCTTAGTTAGACAAGACCATAGTCAAAGTGGAAGTTCTCTCCTCCCTTCAGAGAAAGGTACCCCTTTCTTCGATGGCCCACTATTTCTGCAGGGATCTCACTCACAGAGATCTTTCATTTGGGTCATTTTATTTTATTTTATTTTATTTTTTTTTTTTTTTTGCCAGAGTGTCTTGGCTTTCCAAGCCTGAGAAACTCTCATGGGCTTTTTAGCTGGATCCGAATGCCTTAAGGGCTGATTCTGAGGCTAGAGTGCTGTTTAGGACATCTTCCATTCTATGAGTCTGCTGTGTATCTCACTTCCCATGTTGGATAATTCTCTCCTTTTTAATTCTATCAGTTATTATTAGCAGACAATAGTCTTGTTTATGTAATCCTTTTGACACTTATCCTATCATTATGATCAATTATGAATAGAAATTGATCACTGGGACTAGTGAGATGGCATTGGTACATGCCACCTTGATGGGATTGAATTGGAATCCCCTGGCATGTTTCTAGCTCTACCATTAGGGGTAAGTACGTGTGAGCAAGTGCCAAACTGTACCTCTCTTATTCTCACTCTTATATTTAACAGAGATCACTTTTCAGTTAAATTTAAATGCCTCTGAATAATTGTGTGTTAATTAAAGAGTTCAACTAATGATATTAAGTAGAACAAAAATAGTAAAAGGAATAACTATCTGAGCACCTAAAAGGAAACCTGTAAAAGTGAAATGGACCATATGACAAAGAATGACTTGATCAGCCCTTGTCCTGATTGTCAAGGAATAACTTACTTTTTTATTCCTTTTAGATAGCCTAATTTTAATTGACAAATCCTTGCTATGCAGATGTAAGTATATATTGCAAATCTATTTGTAGGATTTCCTTGAAAGAACTTGATGGATGATTACCCATTAAATGACCAATGGAGAAATTAAAATATTCGTATTTTGGGAATATGAAAATGTACCTCTTTCTGGTTGACATTATGTGGTTTGTCATTCATTGTGTGACCAAGTGAACATCTGGTGAGCCATGGAGCATTAGTTAGTATTTTCATAGTTAGAATAGGCTCATTAGATTCAAACATCAATCCTCTGCTTCCTCACCTAGCTCTTAGGACACTTACAATTGAATTATAATTTTTACTACCCTGAGGACGTATTTTGCTTTAAATTATGCTATTGTTAGAAAAGTCAATGGAGGTCAGTGCCATGGCTCAATAGGCTAATCCTCCACCTGCGGCGCTGGCACACCGGGTTCTATTCCCGGTTGGGGTGCCAAATTCTGTCCTGGTTGCTCCTCTTCCAGTTCAACTCTGCTGTGGCCCAGGAGTGCAGTGGAGGATGGCCCATGTCCTTGGGCCCTGCACCCACATGGAAGACCAGGAGAAGCACCGGGCTCCTGGTTTCAGATCAGCGCAGTGCGCTGGCCACGGTGGGCATTGCGGGGTGAACCAAAGGAAAAGGAAGACCTTTGTCTCTCTCTCTGACTATCCACTCTGATGTAAAAAAAAAAAAAAAAAAAAAGAAAAGAAAAGAAAAGAAAAGTCAATGGAAGGACTTTGGCACCAAGCCTCCACTTGAAAAAAATAAAGCAAGAGCAATGTTGAGTTTGCCATGTGAGAGTAATGATACCTGCTATGCTTGTGATTAACTGGACTAACAGAATAACAGTAGGTTATCACAAATATAATCATATGGAAACTTGTTGCACCTGCTAGTCTCAGTATTCTCTTGAAGCAAATCAGCATGTACCTACTTATCTATCAATTGTATTTTTCCTAACAAGTTAGCAAGCACTTCCAGAAGTAGCTAATACAAACTGAGAGACAGTAGCAGATTTTCATGATCCTAATTTTGATTTATAACATCTACCCCACTTTATATAAAATATTTATTAATAATCTACATATTTCACTAAACATCATTTTTGCCTATTACATTGATATCATACTGTTTTCATATGGTGAGAGGGAAGTGGTAAATAGTAAAATATACGTGTGTCGGGAATTGAATAAGATTTCAAACATTAGAGCTTTGGTACTATAATGAAATTCCATCCAATTGTCAAGAACAGTGCTAACTAAATCGTGTTTCAAACCTATACATGCATGCACACATATTATTTGAGTTTTTTTTTTTTTTCCATGACACACATTATTCAGTAGAGCTTGTTCTTTAATTATTCAAAAGCTACCAGATAAGGCGAATGCTAATTGGTGGAACCACACTTTAAGGGAGAAGGAATTAAGTTTCTAATCTTAAAAACAACTTGAGGCTGGCACTGCTGCTCACTTGGCTAATCCTCGGCCTGAGGTGCTGGCACCCTGGGTTCTAGTCCTAGTTGGGGTGCCAGATTCTGTCCCGGTTGCTCCTCTTCCAGTCCAGCTCTCTGCTGTGGCCCGGGAGTTCACTGGAGGATGGCCCAAGTGCTTGGGCCCTGCACCTGCATGGGAGACCAAGAGGAAGCACCTGGCTCCTGGCTTCAGATCGGCGCAGCACGCCAGCCATAGCGGCCATTTGGTGGGTGAACCAATGGAAAAGGAAGACCTTACTGTCTCTCTCTCTCTCTCTCTCTCTCTCACTGTCTAACTCTGCCTGTTAAAAAAAAAAGTGATGCATATTTTATCCATTTTAAAAAGAAAGAGATACAATCAAGGTTAATTAAGTCTCTGAATTGTAGAAGAAAATTTGAATTGTATTTATGTAGCCATCAAAACAGTTGTCAAGTAAATTTTGCAATTGGTAATCCATAGGGATTCCATAATCTAAAGAAAATTGTGCAAACACAAAATGTCCAATGGTGTTCCAAGCATTTCCATTGAATACGATGAAAGGCTCTCTGGCAAGCAATTCTTAAGAGGAGAATCATGGCATATATCATGAATGTTGAATGTTTCTGAGCAGCATATTCTCTGACTAATAGATAATATTTAGGAAAGCAGGTTAGGTATCATGCTTGAGACTTGTTAGAGAGTTTATGCTGTAATTGAGATTACAAATGATATTTGTTCAATGAAACATCTTATGAATGGCCTTCTATTTTCCTGCAAAATTGGATGTGATGAGAAAATGGACTTATGAAACAGAAGTGAGACAGCACACAAATACTAGTTTTATGATCACACTACTGAGACTCTCATAACACCTAAGACTGGTGAGTGTCTTATCTTGTTTTTACCAGTATATTCATGACCTCAAGAACTATTCATCATGAACAGTTGAGAAAGGAAATAAAACAAGTTGGTGTGCAATTCTGCCATTGGTAAATATGGGCTTATGCTGCACTTCAGCCCCTGTCATGGCTGGCCCTAGGGACAATAATGAAAGGAAATGCTTATGTGGATAGCATTTCAGCATGGCATCTAGTTATGCCTCTTTTATGAAAGAAGAAATGACCAGTTTAAGAATTACACTAAATCATGTAATGCCTATTGGTTTGACTTAGCTGGTAAAGGACTAGAAAGAAACATTAGCAAGATTTGATAGCAAGATGAAGACGTTTGTGGGTGGGTTTCTCAAAATAAGCACTAAGTGTGCAGATATTTATGACTCTAGTGAAAGTATAATTCTACATTGCAGAAAAAACAATCAGTAATCAAATGGAAAATAAAGTTTTTTCTTTATTATTCTGCTTTCTTCATCAGCCTCTTCTGTGCTTATATGATGGACTCATGTTAATATAGTTTTAATTTAAGTATGGCCTCAACAAGATCTCAATAGATAAAGTTCACCCTTATCAAAATCTAATTTATTTTACATTCCTGAATACCAAACTAGAAAAAAAGAAGTTAAGTCTAAGTTCTCAACTCTCTTGTTGCTAAATTGATCATATTGACCTTTTCCCATTGAATATTTTCCATTATAGAACAGGTATCAATTTGTCATCCCCATTATAGACTTTGGTTCTAGCAGGGATTTTTTTTTGTCCTGATGGTAAAAATCCTTCCAGATTTTCATATCCACTGAATACAATGATCACTGTCATGATATATTGTGTGTTATTACAAAGAAAGAATAATTTTAATAGTAAAAAAAAAATATGACAATGAATTCACAGCCCTGGAATTTACTACCCGAGTAACATTTTCTTTTTTTTTTTTTTTTTTAAGATTTATTTATTTATTTGCAAGTCAGAGTTACACAGAGAGAGGAGAGGTGGAGAGAAAGAGAGAGGCCTTCCACCCGAAGGTTCACTTCCCAATTGAATGCAAAGGCTGGAACTACGTCGATCCAAAGCCAGGAGCCAAGAGCTTATTCCAGGTCTCCCATGTGGGTGCAGTGGCCCAAGGACTTGGGCCATCCTCTACTGCTTTCCCAGGTCAAAGCAGAGAGCTGGATTGGAAGTGGAGCAGCCGGGACTCGAACTAGCGCCCATGTGAGATGCTGGCGCTTCAGGTCAGGGCGTTAATCCTCTGTGCCACAGCGCTGGCCTCTCAAATAACATTTTCAACATGTAGTCATTCAAGCCATGGTTGAAGTGCATAGAAATGGAAAAAACTTCACCAATCTAAAGAAAAAAAAATGATGAAAAGATATTTAAAGTGAACAAAGGCTAAAAAGAGACAATTTGTTTTTCTCCTTTGTAATTTTTTTGCAAGTATTCCTAAAAGTTGTAATACATCCTTTAAAATTTTATTCTCAAATTATCGATGTTACCAAATAGAATTTTCCAAATTATTATTTATTTGGTTTAACTTTAAATGAAATTTTTCTTAAATTAATTTATCAATAAGTTAAC
The DNA here is from genome assembly GCF_051225735.1 of Oryctolagus cuniculus. Classification (NCBI taxonomy): domain Eukaryota; kingdom Metazoa; phylum Chordata; class Mammalia; order Lagomorpha; family Leporidae; genus Oryctolagus; species Oryctolagus cuniculus. The sequence continues at coordinate 59,230,246 of NC_142874.1, read as the reverse complement.
CAGGTTTGTGGTGGTGGCTACAAGGTGAAAAGCAGAGCACACAGATCTGTAAGTTTAAGTTCTCATAATTACTTATAATAGACATAGTTATATTATGGAATATCTGTCTTATTTTTATAAATCATCTTTTTAGGACTAACTTGGAAAAAAGTGAGATAATTTAAACATTAATCATGACTTCCAAAACATTTATATGATGCCTACTTGAGAACTAGTGTTTGGCTCAATGTTGGATGTACAAGTTAACTTAAACACGACGTTCAAATGTGTTATCTTGACTTTGGATTCTAGTTTCCAACCTTTTCAAATGTACTACACTCACTCTTATTGTCTGTATTTTCTATATCAATAACTATATGGCTCACCATAGCCATAGATGTCACATGAAACATTGACTCCAAAAATCAAAACAAAACATCAAATATAGCTGGTGAGAAAAATCAACATTGGAGGCTGAATTTTAATTACAATTTACTACAACATCTTTGATACTTGCCTTTAAAATATTTGAAACATTTTACTTTGCCTTCTATTTTCTCTATACCCTGTTTATTCTTTCTCATTATACTAATGCAGTCAAATCGTCTTTTTTTCCCTAACTAGAGTTTTCACTATATTGGAGTTGCATGCCTTTTATATTTTTTCCTGCTCTTTCGCTACATATAAGTGGCATTTGATCTTCTTTGCTATCAAATCTTGACAAGTGATTTATTTTTAAGAACTAGCAGTATACTTTAACTTCTTTTGAAAACTGAGTTTGTTCATTACGCTTGCTAATCAGCTCCACCACATATTCGATGGCCTCAAACCATTATAGTTGTCTCCAAAATATGTAGATCTCAAATTTAAAATTAAAAAAAAAAGTTGAGAAGGGGAAAATAGAGCCTTACCTTTATGATCTCATTATATTCTCTTCCTGGGCACGATGACTGTCAACCTTGCCAATTATACTATTTTTCTTTCTCTCCCTTTCTTTCTGCTGCATATGGTTAAGTAATATACAAAAGCATTCACAATTGACTTTGTTGGTTAATAGCAGCAGATCCATTCCTGAGATATTTCATTTCACTTCTCTCTCATTTTCTTAGTCAGCAGGCAGTATTTCTTTTCATTGTCACAATTCTACTTTCTATCCTTGATAGATTAAATGTGCTCTTTGTGCCACAGTCTACAACTAATGTGAGGTTCACCTTGGTAGTTTCTCATGCTGTTTTACCCTTTATATCTGTAAAACCCTTTTTGTACCACAACCTTTTGCAGTTCTTTGAAGTCTTCTCATTTTGTACCTCACAAACTCAGGTCATGAAGTTGCTCGGGGAAGGTAGGGAGAGTTTGGTTTGGACCTTTCTTTGAGGATACACGTTTTATCTTTTATTTTTTTTTTTTCTAGTCCTGCTAATTGGAGATCTAGAGCGAAGCACACACACAAAAAAAGTGGATGTCTGAATTAAAGATTTGCAATGGCCACTAAAATTATTTTATTTACTTAATACATAATCAACGTCTTGTAGTATCTTCTTAAATAGTAATTGTATTTTATGGTTTCAACACTAATAAACTTTTATATTAGTAGTTCATAGGTGATATCAAATTAGGAAAATAAAAATTCACTTTTGTGGAGATTTAACCACTTTGAGGACTGACAATTTACATCAAAATATATAGATTGAGTAAAATGCTGTATTTGGATCTTGGGGTTGCAGCATAGTAGATAAAGCAACTGCCTACAATGTATACATCCTATATGGGCACCACTTTGAAACCCGACTCTTCCACTCCCTTTCCAGCTCCCAGCTAATGGCCTGAGGAAAGCAGTAGAAGATGGCCTGAGTACTTATGCCCTGCTATCTACGTGGAAGACCTGGAAGAATCCCCTGGCTTCAGCCTGGCCCAGCCCTGCTCTTGTGGTCCTCTAGGGAGTTAATCAATGGGTGAAAGATCTCTTTCTCTCTCCTTCTTTCTCTTCTCTGTAAGTCATAACTCTGACTTTCAAGTAAATGAGGAAATATTTATTTATTTATTTATTTTTTAATTTTTTTTTTTACAAATATCGTTTATTTTAATGAAGCTGGTACAGACAATGTCCATTTAAAACCCATATCCCAGGCCAAAAAGTACAAATGAAATCAAAAGGAGCAGTGTTCTGTTGTACACTTCTACATGAGTAATTTTATTAACTGCTTATGAAAATCAGAACTTTTCTGGGATCTTCTGACAAGATTTTTTTTTAATCTTAATTAAAATGCTTTCTCTCCAGTGAAGCCATCTTTGGAGTTAGTCATTTCTCTCACCGAATCTGTCGTCTTGACACCAACCTGATATTCCTCTTCTTTTGGTCCAGACCCTCAGATTTTTAGAAGTAGCTTCGAGTCAAGGAAAGGTCATTTTTCCACAGTTCCGTCCTCTGAAGAACTTCCATCTCCCACTGAAAGTCACAGTCCAGGAGTGAAGCAATCACCTGTTAGGATCTCAGGGCCAATTGGAAAGTCATTCTTAATCATCACCACAAGCCTGAAAACGCACAGTCCTGAAAAAGGTGGCCTCTCTGTGTACACACGGAATCTTAAAAAAGAGAGGGCCCTCTGAAGGGGGCTGAGGCTTGATCACCAAAAATCAGCACAATGAAAACAAGAATGGAGAGCACTAGAATTCAAATTACCAGATGTTTTAAAGAGATGGGGTGCCAGTTTTCAATTCCATTTTTTGAACACCACATTACAAAAGAACTATTTTTAAAAATAAAAAAGGATTAAGGGAAAAGAAAAAAAAATAAAGAGTATCTAAACCGTTGAATGACCCCCTGTTTGTTCCTGATAAACTTCAATCACATCTTCTTCCTCCATTCCCAGTTCTTTTGGAGTATGATTATCAACAATTCTCTGACCTTCAAAGAGAAACCTGAGTGAATTCATTGGAACGCCCTGTCTTTGACAGTATGATTCTTTGAGTTTCTTGAGATGTGTTGTCATTTTCACTTTGAAATGAATCTCACTGCTATCCTGTCCAATGACTTTGAGTTTAATGTACTCTCCTTCCTTCTTATCCCCCAAGTCCTCAGTTGAAGGTTTTGCCTCCTGGTCAGACATGGTGATGGTGGCTTTCCCCGGGGCTCTCCGCACAGCAGCGGCCTCGGGTAGGCAGAACCTCGCTCCGGGGTTTACAAATCCTTTTCCCTTGCCAACAGCACAACACCGAGGAAATATTTATTTTAAAAAAGAAATACCACATGTATATTTTATTTGTAAGATACTAACGTATCAAATAATTGAGAGATACCATGATATCTATACACATTTAAAATACATCTTACAGTATTTGATGATAAATACTGATATAAATACAAGTGTCTTCACAAAATTTATACTTTGTGAATATGAAGAAGTTATGCATGGATGTGTCAAAAAAATTTGGACTAAAATACTATATATATATATATATTTTTGACAGGCAGAGTGGATAGTGGGAGAGAGACAGAGAGAAAGGTCTTCCTTTTTGCCATTGGTTCACCCTCCAATGGCCGCCACGGCTGGCGTGCTGCGGCCGGCGCACCACGCTGATCCGATGGCAGGAACCAGGTGCTTCTCCTGGTCTCCCATGGGGTGCAGGACCCAAACACTTGGGCCATCCTCCACTGCCTTCCTGGGCCACAGCGGAGAGCTGGCCTGGAAGAGGGGCAACTGGAAAAGAATCCGGCGCCCCGACTAGGACTAGAACCAAGTATGCCGGCGCCACTAGGTGGAGGATTAGCCTATTGAGCTGCAGCGCCAGCCTAAAATACTATATTTTAATTTCATTTTCCAGAAAGTTTTTGAAATATATAAATAGTCTTGATATTTCTACAAGTTCAATTGAACTTTGTGCTTCTGTAGAAAATTTGAATGTTGGAATATAGCTAAATGTGAAGATAACATTTTGCAGTTATGACTTCTATGTTCATCCTTATAATAATTATATGCTACTACCTTTTTTCAATGCTATTGTATAATTTATATGTTGACCTATATACAAGATAAATACATATGATACATTCTAGCAATAAATTTTTGGCTATCCCAGCCACTCATTTTCTTTTTCATTTTAAAAGAATGAAATACAACCTTGCAATGTTTTTGTTTTTTGAAATTATTTTCTCTGCATGGAAGTATATTACCTTCTAACATCTACCACCACTCCCCAATATTCAAAGATAGTTAAACACTCTTCTACACTGCATTTATATCCTCAAGTGCATATTTCATGCCTTAAACTAGGCATTTAAAATAATTTTTTACCTTTTATAGGCTCAATGAAAACTCTTGATTCTCCCCTACCAAGTAATCCCCATTTGTTGTCCTTACATAAATAATTGTCATCACTATATTTTAAGTTGCTGAGAACATTCTATAACTTCTACTTCTAGTCATATAAAATCCATATTGGTTCTACTACAGTTTTTCAATGTGATGTATCACATTTCTTGATTTGCATTTGTTGAAACAACCCAGGATAATAGGGATAAATCCCACTTGTTCCTGGTAAATAATCTTTCTAGTATGTTGATAAATTTGATAAGGTAGTATTTTGTTGAGGATTTTTGCTCTATGTTTATCAGGGGTATACGTCTGTAATCTGCTTTTTTTGCTGTATTTTTTTTGCCAGGATTGTGGGAGGGTTGGAATTAAGGAGACACTTGTCTCTTAGAAGGAGTTTGGGAGTATTGCTTCACTTTCCTTTTTTTTTTTTTTTTAATAATTTGAGATGAACTGGAATCAGTTCTTCTTTAGAACTTTGGTAGAGTTAAGCAGTGAAGATAACAGGTCCTGGGCTTTTCTAACTACTGACTTAATCTCCAACTTGGTTATTGGTCTGTCAGGTGTTGTATGTCTTCATGGTTCAATTTTGTTAGATTGTATTTGTGCAGAAATCTATCCATTTCTTTGAGACTTTCCAATTGTTGGCATATGGATGTTTGTAGTAATTCCTGATAACTCCTTTAATTTCTGTGGTACCCATTGTAACATATCCCTTTTCATGTATTATTTTATGGTTAGTTTGGCCAATGGTGTATCATTTAAAAAATTTTTTTTTAAAGTAAGTTCATCATTTCACTGATCTTTTGTGTTCTTTGTTTTGATTTTGTTTATTTCTTCTCTTTTTTCCTCTTTTTCATGGTGTAATGGATTTTTTTTAAACTTTTGTTTAATGAATATAAATTTCCAAAGTACAGCTTATGGATTACAATGCCCCCCCATAACTTCCCTCCCACCCGCAACCCTCCCCTTTCCGTCTCCCTCCCCCCTTCCATTCACATCAAGATTCATTTTCAATTCTTTTTATATACAGAAGATCAGTTTAAAGATTTACTTATTTATTTGAGAGGCAGAATTACAGACACACACACAGAGTAGTCCTCTATCCACTGGTTCACTCTCCAAAAGGCTGCAATGCCTGGAGGTGGGCCGATTCAAAGCCAGGTACAAGGAACCTCCTCTGGATCTCCCACAAGTGTCAAGCACCTAGGCCATCTCCAGTTCTTTCACAGGCCACCAGCTGAGAGCTGTATAGGAGAAGGAATATCCGGATACTAATCAGCACCCATAAGGGATGCTGGTGCCACAGTATGCTTAACCTACTTCATCACAGTGCTGACCCGTTTCTGTAGTATTAATTACTTCTTCCCTCCTGCTAATTCTGGGTTTGGCTTGTTGTTGTGATTCTATATCTTTGAGATGTATTAATAGCTCATTTACTTAACGTCTCTCCATTTTTTTTTTGATATAAGCATCAGTTGCTTTAAAGTTCCCTCTAAATACTTGTTTACTGTATCCCATAAGTTTTTATATATTGTATTTCATCCTTAATTTGTTTCCAAGATTTTTTTATTTTTCTTTTCATTTCTTCTACGACCCACTGTTCACTCAGGAGCATGTTGTTCAGGCTCCACGTGTTTGCATGTATTCTAGAGATTCTTGAGTTGTTAATTTCCAGCTTCATTCCATTGTGGTCAGAAATGGTATGATTTCAATTTTTTTGAAATTTCTGGAACTTGCTTCATGGCCTACTGTGTGGTCTATCCTAGAGGAATTTCCATGCACTGATGAAAAGAATATGCATTCTTCAATTGCGGGGTGAAATGTTCTATAGATATTAGGTCCATTTGGTCCATAGTATAGATTAGTTTTGTTATTTGTTGATTTTCTATTTTGTTGATCTCTCCATTGATGAAAATGAGATTTTGAAGTCCTCCACTACTGTTGTGTTGTAATCTGTGCCTTTCTATCCATTTGGTATTTGTTTTGAATTGTCAGATACCCTGGTATTGGTTGCATATACCTTTATTATAATGACACCTTCCTGTTGAATTTGTCTCTTAATCATTACATAGTGCCATTTTTTGTCTCTTTTAATAGTTTTTGTTATACTTCTATTTTTCTGCTATTAGGACAGCTATATCTGCTGTTTTTTGCTGTTAGCATGGAATAACTTTTGTTATCCTTTCGCTTTCAGTCGTTGTGTTTTTTCGGTGAGGTATGGTTCTTGTAGTAAGAATACAGATGGGTCTTGTTTATGGAACCAATAAGCTAGTCTGTATCTCTTAATTGGTGAATTTAGGCCATTTACATTCAAGGATATTATTGATAATTAATAACTTAGCCCCCCTATTTTCCCATAAATATTTCTATCATTTACATTGGATTCCCTTTACACTTTTAATAGGAGATTTTTTGCCTTCACATTCTTTCATGACAATGATTATCTTTCTTTGTTTCTGGTGTAGCACATCCTTAAACATTTTGTGTTAGCACTAGGCAAACAAATCCTTCCAATTTCTATTTGTTATGGAGAGTCTTTCTTTCATCTTCATTCATAAATGAGACTTTTGCAGGATATGGTATTCTGGGTTGACTGTTTTTTCCCTTATGACTTGGATTATGTCTCTCCATTTTCCTAGCTTGTAGCAATTCTGATAAGAAATCAGCTGTGTGTAGGATTGGAGATCCTCTGAAGCTAATGTGGTGTTTCTCTCATGAACACCTTAGCATCTTTTCTTTAGGTTTTACTGTTGAAAGTTTGAATCTAACGTGCCGTGGTGAAGATATTTTATGGTCATGTCTATTAAAACTTCTGCGCGTGCCTTACGCTTAGATGTCTCTTTCTTTCTTCAAATTATGGAAGTTTTCTCTTATTCTTTTTTTTTTTTTTTTTTTTTTGACAGGCAGAGTGGACAGTGAGAGAGAGAGACAGAGAGAAAGGTCTTCCTTTTGCCGTTGGTTCACCCTCCAATGGCCGCCGCGGCTGGCGCGCTGCGGCCGGCGCACCGCGCTGATCCGATGGCAGGAGCCAGGAGCCAGGTGCTTTTCCTGGTCTCACATGGGGTGCAGGGCCCAAGCACCTGGGCCATCCTCCACTGCACTCCCGGGCCACAGCAGAGAGCTGGCCTGGAAGAGGGGCAGCCGGGACAGAATCCGGCGCCCCGACCGGGACTAGAACCCGGTGTGCCGGCGCCGCAAGGCGGAGGATTAGCCTAGTGAGCCGCGGCGCCGGCCAGTTTTCTCTTATTCTTACACTTGACCTCTAATCTATTGTTTCTTTCCACATCTTCATGAATTCCTAAGGCACTTATGTTAAGTAATTTTCTGGTGTCACATAAATCTTGAGCACAGTTTTTTAAGTTTTTCTCATTTTTTTTTCCTTTTTTTGTTTGTTACTGAGCTATTTCGAAAGATTTTTCTTCTTTGTCAGATGTCCTTCCTTCTGCCTCACCACGTCTGTTGTTAAGGTTTTCCACTGTATTTTTGATTTGACATATTGAATTATTGATTTCTATTATTTCAGTTTAATCTCTCTTCAATATCTCTACCTAACATGAAAATTTTTCATCCATGTTGTGTGTGAATTTCTTCAACTCATTAATTTACTTCTCATTGCTTTTGTATAATCTTATGATCATTCTTTTGAATTCCTTTTCAAGAATTTCATTAACCTCTACATCTTCACATTCTTTTTTTTAAAGATTTATTTATTTGAAAGTCAGAGTTACACAGAGATAGGAGAGGCAGAGAGAGAGAGAGGTTTTCTATCCAATGGTTCACCCCCAATTGGCTGCAACAGCCGGAGCTACGCCAGTCCAAAGCCAGGAGCCAGGAGCTTCCTCCTATCTCCCACACAGGTCCAGGGGCCCAAGGACTTGGGCCATCCTCCATTGCCCTCCCAAGCCATAGCAGAGAGCTGGATCGGAAGAGGAGCAGCCGGGACCAGAACCAGCGCCCACATGGGGTGCCGGCGCTTCAGGACAGGGCATCAACCTGCCGAGCCACAGCTCTGGCCCCCATCTTCACATTCTAATATTGAAGTACTGTTATGTTCCTTGTGGGGAGTCAGATTATCTTCCTTCTTCATGTTTCTCATGATTCTGTGTTTATTTTTAGACATTTGGGAAATGATTTTGGGTTTTCTCTTCTAATGACTTTTATCTTTGAAATATGCTTTTGTGGCTTATTGGACTGTGTCTTCCTTTAGTGGAAAGTTGAAAACTTGTACTGGAGGGTACCAGGAAGCTGGACTCAGTGCTTGAATGTGGTGCAAGTTTCCAGTGGGAAAACCATGTGGAAGAGGAAAGAGCCCTAGCATCATTTATTTTTACCTGTGACACAATGATTCTTTTGTATGAAGTAGCATTCAATCAGTATTTCTTAAATTGTGTTTATTTTCATTTTGTTTGAAAGCCAGAGAGATGGAGACCATCCTTCTGATGATTAATTCCCCAAATGCTTGTAGCAGCTAAGCCTGGAACAGGCCACACCCAGGAATTCAGAACTGCATTCAGGTGAATGGTACTTTGCCTCTGTCTCTGTCTCTACCTCACTCTGTAACTCTGTACTTCAAATAAATAAAATAAATCTTAAAAAAGAGAGTAATTGCAACATCTAAAAGTTTTAAGGATAAAGATAGTTTTCAAACACTATTATTCAGTAATAGAATCTATAATTTCAGTTTCTATATTTTTACTGAGGTCTTAATAACAGATTGTATCCTAAAGGGAAATATTTTCGTAAAGCCACTTCAATCATTGATGTGGTATGATAATGCTAACTGATCCAATAGGATTCATGAAAATCATGTACTATACTACATTTATGATTACTTTTCATTGTGCAGATTTAAAATGAATCATATTGAATTTGAATTTTATAGGATTTATACATTGAATATTATACTTGTGTGTTCACATATTTCTGTATGATAGTTTTTGTTATATCAAAGGTTTAAAAATTAATGTTTTTGTTTTATTAACTTTTCTGCATAAGTATAATCATTTATATTTGAAAGATAGCCACAGGTTCTGCTGCCCTAGAAACAATTTTGCAATTGGAAGCTTGGTTCATAATAGCTTTAAAAATCTTTTCTTTTATGCATTAATCCTAAATAACAGTCAATAAGGAAAAACAGGATAACTTTACATTTCTTTCAACTGTCATTATTATTGCTTTTGAGGTTTATTTGTTTATTTGAGAGGCAGAGATACAGGCAGAGAGAAGGAGAGACAGAAAAAGAGGTCTTCCAACTGCTGGTTCACTCCCCAGATGGCCACAACAGCCAGAGCTCGGCTGATCTGAAGCCAGGAGCCAGGAGCTTCTTCTGGATCTCTCACATGGGTGCAGGGGCCAAGGTGCTTGGGCAACCTTCTAGTGCTTTCCCTGGTCACCAGCAGGAAGCTGGATCAGAAGTGGAGCAGGGGCTGGCGCTGTGGTGCAGTTGGTTCATGCCCTGGCCTGAAGGGCCGGTATCCCATATGGGCGCCAGTTCAAGTCCCGGCTGCTCCTCTTCCTATCCAGATCTGTTCTATGGCCTGGGAAAGCAGTAGAAGATGGCCCAAGTCCCTGGGCCCCTGCACTCATGTGGGAGACCTGGAAGAAGCTCCTGGCTCCTGGCTTCAGATAGGCGCAGCTCCGGCCATTGCGGCTATTTGGGGAGTGAACCATCAGATGGAAAACCTCTCTCTCTCTCTCTCTCTCTCTCTCTTTCCCTCTCTCTCTCTCTCTCTGCGCCTCTCTTCTCTCTGTGTAACTCTTTCAAATAAATAACTAAATCTTAAAAAAAAAAAAAAAAAGAAGTGGAGCAGCCAGGACTTGAACCAGCACCCATGTGGGAAGTTGGTGCAGCAGGCAGATGCTTACTTAACCTACTATGCCACAGTGCTGTCCCCAGTCAATTGTCATTATTTTGTTTAATAAATTTGTCTATAACATTATATCTTCATGATTAACTTAGCAAATCCAGAGATAGGAGCTTCATCCTGGTCTTCCGCGTCAGTGCAGGGGCCATCTTGCACTGCTTTCCCAGTCCATAAGCAGAGAGCTGGATTGCAGGAGGAGTAGCCAGGACACTAACAAGAGCCCATATGGGTTACCAGCACCACAGGTAGATGCTTAGCCCACTATACCACAGCACTAGCCGCTCTCCTTTTTCATACTTATTGCTCTCTTTCTCTTCTTATTCTTCACCTTCTATTTCTCTATTCTTTTGACAGTGGAATGTAGAACATCTCTCTCCTGGAGTTAGTGGACTTAGAAGTTTCTGCACATTTCATTATTTCAGCTTTGAATATTAAAATAGTGACAACTGTAAAATCAGTTATGGTATTAGCATAAGAATTCTTATGGAGAGCATAAGAATGAATATTTTGACTCTTTTGTCTCATAAGTGGAGCTACTTGGTAGCAGTTTTTCTAATAAATAAATTTATTTTCTTCCCTGATAAACCAATGAAGTTTCCTTTACTAGTTTTCACCTTGGAACTGAGAGGTTTCCAAATTACATACAATTTTTAAGATTTTTGATATAAAATATATGCCTACTCTTCCAAGAGAAAGTTATTCTGACTTAAATTGATTCAGAAACATTAATTAGGGCAGAGAATGTACTGCAGTGTTTAAGTTGCTGCCTAGTATATCTTCATCCCCTGAAAGAATGCTTGGTTCAGTTTCTAGCTACCCTGCTTCCAATCCATTTTCCTGCTAGCGTGCACCCTGGGAGGCTGTAGGTGATGGCTAAAGCACCACTCAGCTGGGTGCAGTTCTGGACTCCTGGATGTGGCCTGTCCCAGGCTTAGCTGCTGCAGGCATTTGGGAATTAATCATCAGAAGGAAGGTCTCCATCTCTCTGGCATTCAAAAAAATGAAAATAAACAAAATTTAAGAATAACTGATTGGACACTACTCGATACAAAAGAATCATCATGTCACAGGTGAAATAATTGATGCTAGGGCTCTTTCCTCTTCAACTTTCTACTGTTTAAACCAAATTTAACTTAGAAGCAACTTTTTAGTCTTTTTATTAACAGAATAGTTGAGTATTCAATTTTGAAATTGAATATTTTTGTGCCTTCTTGCCATCTTGTAAATTTTTATATCTGTTTTTCAAAATGACACAAAAATTCCTTTGTGTTTATTACTAGTTAAAATCAATGATTCTCATATATTAGTCTAGCAACAACAATATGTTAAGCATGGATGAGGAAGGAATCAGAAAATTATTGCAAAATAAAAAATGCAGATCATGTGCTTTCAGAGTTTTTATCTACACAAATCACATAAATTCATCAATCATCCATCCATCTATCCCTCTATTCATAAAATTTAGCTGTTTTGGAACATGTAGTGTGTAAACATTTAATATTTTGTACATACCTAAAAACATGTAATCCAGTGGGATTTTTAAATTTGCCTATATTTCAACATAACAGCATTGAAATCTAGATTTTTTGATATTATAAACAAACTATGTATGTAAAATAAGAATAAAGCAATAGCCAGTATAACACCGGTCTATAAAGGAACGTCAATGTGGAAACTTGTTGTGCACAATATTAGAACAACATAACACATTCTGCCAAGAAAAAAATTGATTTGAAAGGAAATATAAAAATGTTAGAAATTTGCTTGAATTTTTGGCACCTGCTTGTGTCCTGGTGGGCTCCAAATGGAGTTCCTTATTGTTTTTCTCTAATACAACTTGGAACTGACAGAGGTGCAAGTTGCAAGTCACAGCTTGCATGCAGTGCCTTAGTATCACAAAGCTCAATAAAAACAATTATTCTAAAGCCCATATCTCATCCATTATTAAACTTATGAAAAGAGTTTTAATTTCCTGTGCAATTACATAGTGAAATGTCATACTCTGGATGGAAAAAGATTAATTGCTTTTGATAAAACACTGTGTATTTTTATTTGACTTTTTGGACATGCGTTTAATGTAGCAATATCATTGCAATCTAATGTGCTTCATATCATACTGAATTATTGTAATTTTGCATAGGAAATATTGTTTAATTATTTTCTTTATTCATAAAGGACTTAGAATAAAAATTTAATTCTTCTTGGCTCAAAAGTACAGGCAGCCACTTTTTATTTTTAAATCAACTTGGAGATTCTTTTAGAAATGAGCAGTAGCAAAGTATGACTAATGTATTTTGCAAGAGATTAATAAGATTACCTCAAATAACATTTATATGTCATGTGTATACACAAATTACGATTTCTATCATTTGTATTTGTTTTCTCCTTACCAATGATTATTAAGTAATCCATAACAATGACCATTCACTCTCCTTGTCAGAAATATGACATCAATTTGTTCTCTCATAAAGGTTAAGCTAATGGCAAATGAATCTTCAGGAAAATAAACTGTCGAAATATCCTGGGACTTATTTTGCATAGTTACACAACTAAGAAGCCCCTCTGAGAGTGAGAGTAGCATTTGAGAAATAGTGGACCAGAGGGTAATTATGACGTGTTCACCTATTGCACCAAATCCACTGAATGCTTGGCTAGGATAGAATTTGAATATTCTCTTGCATTTCTGAAAATAACTGGAATAGTTTTTTTATAGGAAACTGAATATTTCATCAATTTCACCTTTCTACAAAGAAAAAATAATTTTATATCAGTAGTAATTAGTCTTAAGTATCTTTATATGCACTGATACTAACTAGCAAAAAATAAAAATCTGCAATAATATTTATAAAATTTTTGGTTAATTATAAAATAAAAGAGAGATAATACTGTATTTGTGGCAAAATGATTGGCAATCTGGGCCCTTGCAAATGTATTATATAGGTCAGGACTGAATTTGATTGCAACACAAGTTTTTCTGAAAGTTCATGCAGCACCTCATGAGAAATTAAAGGTCTTAAACTCAGAATCTTTACTTTTCCTAGATATACAAATCAACTAGAGTCATTTTACATCCAATGGGTAAATCCCTTTTGCTGATATGTAAAGATGACAGCTGGGAAAGAGATAAATAGAAAATTGACTTCTTGGAAATGACAAGGAAACCTGTTTTAGAGAAAGCATAGGAAGTATCAGATTATAATTATGTTTTAACCTATAATTGTGAAATATTCACTTAAATGAAATGTGAAAAAATTTATTTTGCATTTATCAGTCATTGTCAGTAATAAAGTATTAGTATTTATAATTTTCTAATGGGTGTAATTAAATATTTTAAGAAACTTCCACACATCCTAAAAATGTGATTGGACAACTGAACAGTTATTTAATTTGTTGTTTATGTGAATGCAATATTTTAACTCATAATGTGAAATGAAAAATGTAAACATATAACTTCTACGTACTATATTCATATCTCCATATAACACATAAATTTATTAAGATATTATGCATATATGTTTTGATATGCTACAATTCAGTTATTTGAGTTCATCAAAATTAAAATCTCTTCATCTGAAAGAATATTTATGTTAAGGGTTATATTTGATCTCTAAGAACAAAAATTAAAACATTAGTATTAAAAAATAAGTATTTTAATTTTTGTGCATTTGCAAAACATTCACAATTGACACATGGCTGTTATCCAATTTTATTTAAAATGCTTTCATAAATTGCTATAGTTTCTTAATTTTAAGCATTAATGCAGAAATATAATAAAAGTATAAAGATCTATGTGACAGTTGCGCTTTAATTTTTTATTTTATGACTGTCTTTTTGCTTGACCTGTGGAAGACCTTCTATAAATATTAATAAATGAAAGAATGAAAGCATAGCGATTATACTTGAAAAGATTTAAATACTATTTTGTAAGCCATTTTTCTTTTACCTTAAAGAAATTGTGCATAAAACTATGAGTTTCAACTATAATTCTGTATTCTTGAAGTCCTAACAATAATTAAATCAACTCTGATCTCTTAGCATGATAAACCTTCTACCATATGATTAAATTTGATATTTTCAAAGTCAATTATAACCCCCACATGGCCAAATCCAATTTTAACATTCTACCTCAATATAATGTACATATCAGATTGATTCTCAATATTCTGTTTTCTGATTATATTGGCTCTGAAATAATTCAATCATTTAAACGCATTTTTCTTTCTTTCTCTCTTTTCTCCTTCCCTCCTTCCTTTCTCTTTCTTTCTTTTTCCTCCTTTTTTCCCTCATCATTTCAAACTTTCATTTCTCTCTCCTTTTTTCTAAGCTTCTTCTCATGTATCTGACATTATATTCTGTATCACAACTGGGCATTGTGAACCATCTCAAAATCCACATGTCAAAAACACCACTCAACCACAAATTTTGCAGACTTTCTCCTACACTAATGTTACTCAATCTCAACTTCACACATTTAAGATGTGCTCTATTTCTCTGTCAGATTACATCCAATTCATCAGCAAGTTTTTTTTTATTTTATTTTCCAAATGTATACCAATAAGAACTCATTCCATCATCTTTAACAGAATCACATGTATTCAATTCCATGATAAATCATGCTTAGACTGTGATTAACTTCTTAAAATATCTATTTATTAGAAAGAGCTACAGAGAGAGGAGAGATAGACAAAGAGATCTCCCATAGCTAGTTCACTCCCCAGGTCGTCACAAGAGCCAAGAATGGGCCATGCTGAAACCAGGAGTCAGGAAATTCTTCCAGTTCTTCAAAGTGGGTGATGGGGGCCCAAGCACTTGGGTCATTTTCTGCTGCTTTCCCCAGGTCATCAGCTAGGAGCTAGATAGGAAGTGGTGCAGATGGGACAGGATTTGGCACCCTTATAGGATGTGTGCTTTACCATCTACTCCACAATGCTAGCCTCTGTGATTAAACTTCAAACTGGTCTCTCCATGCTTCTATGTTCTTCTGTTTATACTGTCCACATGAGTTCAAATCTATATTTAAAACAAAATATTGACAGGCGGAGCCAAGATGGCGGAATAGTGAGGGCGCACACCGATAGTCTGGGAAAATTTAGTTTAATAAAAGGGGAGTTACGGTACCCTCAGAAAAAGGACCAGGAAAATATTGCAGAGGAAACTCTTCTAGATCTAGTGGCTGTGAATCGGAGGACCTACTGGGAGAACAAGGTCACCCACTGCGCGGAAGCCGAGCCGCGGGAGCTGCGGGAGCCGCAGGGTCTGCACGCCAGTGCAGGAAGGGGAGTGCATGTCACACAGACACCAGCGGGGAGAGTTGGGACATCCAGGGCTCCGAGTCCACACATCGGCGCTGGAAGGGGAGGTGAGCTCAATAACCCGAGACATTGGTGGTGAAACAGGGGTCAGAATCTAGAGGGGAGCCGGAAAGTGCAGCAAGCTCACTACCAGAAAGAAGGAGAAAAAAGGTTGGGGGTTTCTCTCTCCACCAACCTTGCAAAGGTTGCAAGGCTGCAAGGCTTGAAGAGTTTGCAAGAGACAAAGAACAGGCCCCCTCTCTGGATTTACATAACAACAGGGGAGAGCTAAGGAACTGAGTCACTACAATTCAGTAGCCTAGGCAACCCAGTGGGAGTCCAGAGGAGAAACAGAGCCTACACAGACTCTTTGGGTAGAAGCCAGAGACTGGAAGCTAAATACCATCAATTCTGCACAGCCGTGCCATGCGGTATTACTTACCCCCTGAATAAAATAAATAAATAAATAAATAAATAGAGAGAGATTTACCATGCATAACCTGAGGGTGTCACCTTTGCACACCCATAACCAGGAAGAACCAAGCAGAGCTCTCAGGCCACACCCATCTCAAGCCTCCAAGGCTCCTCCAACAGCAGGCAGTCCACTTAACACGGACATAGTATAAAATAAAAAAAATAAAAAAAAAAAAATTAAAAAACGAACAGTGACGAAAGAATTAACTATGCCAAGCAACAAACACAGAAATCGAGGGAACAAGATCAACGACGACACTATGATGCCTCCAAATAAACAAAACACCCAAAGCCAAGATTATGAAGATGATGAGATAGAAGAAATGCAAGATACGGATTTCAAAAAATTTATGATAAGATCATTTAGAAGTTTTCAAAAGCAAATCCTTGAACTACAGAAATCCTTATTGGACAGGATTGAAAATCTCGTGAAAATGAAATTTTAAGGAAGAATCAAAATGAAACTCAGAAACTAGTAAAACAGGAAAGTGTGATAGTGAAGAGAAATCAAAATGAAATGAAGAGCTCAATAGATCAAATGACAAACACATTAGAAAGCCTTAAAAACAGAATGGGTGAAGCAGTAGACAGAATATCGGACTTAGAAGATAGAGCACAGGAAAACATACAGTCAAACCAAAGAAAAGAAGAGGAAATTAGAAATCTAAAAAATATTGTTGGGAATCTTCAGGATACTATTAAAAAAAATAAAAAAAACAACATTCGAGTTCTAGGAGTTCCTGAAGGCATGGAGAGAGAGAAAGGATTAGAAGGCCTTTTTAGTGAGATACTAGCAGAGAACTTTCCAGGTTTGGAGAAGGACAGAGACATCCTAGTACAGGAAGCTCATAGAACCCCCAATAAACATGACCAAAAGAGATCCTCACCACGACACGTGGTAATTAAACTTACCACAGTGAAACATAAAGAAAAGATCCTAAAATGTGCAAGAGAGAAACGTCAGATTACTCTCAGAGGATCTCCCATCAGACTCACAGCAGACTTCTCATCAGAAACACTACAGGCTAGGAGGGAATGGCGAGACATAGCACAGGTGCCAGCCCAGAATATTATATCCTGCCAAGCTCTCATTTGTGAATGAAGGTGAAATAAAGACCTTTCATAGCAAACAGAAATTGAAAGACTTTTTGGCCACTCGTCTGGCCCTGCAAAAGATACTTAAAGATGTGCTACTCTCAGAAACACAGAAACACGGTCATCAATATGAAAGAAGGGAAAGGAAGAACACCTACCAGTAAAAGAGCATGGGAAGCTCAAAGCATATACTAGAAAATACCCCCTGGGAAAATGGCAGGGCAAAGTCACTACGTATCAATAGTCACATTAAACATTAATGGTCTGAATTCTTCACTTAAAAGACACCGATTGGATGATTGGCTCAAAGAACACAACCCAACTATTTGTTGCCTACAAGAAACACATCTCTCTAACAAAGATGCATGCAGACTGAAAGTGAAAGGTGGGAAAAAGATATTCCATGCCAACAGAAACCAAAAAAAAAAGCAGGTGTAGCCATATTAATATCAGACAAAATAAACTTTAATACAAAAACTGTTAAGAGAGACAAAGAGGGACACTATATAATGATTAAGGGTTCAATTTGACAGGAAGATGTAACTATAATAAATGTATATGCACCTAATTACAGGGCACTGGTCTATTTAAAAGATTTATTAAGGGACTTAAAGGGAGACTTAGACCCCAATACAATAGTACTGGGGACTTCAATACTCCACTCTCAGAAATAGACAGATCATCCGGACAGAAGATCAACAAGGAAACAGCAGATTTAATTGACACTATTGCCCTAATGGATCTAATAGATATCTATAGAACTTTCAATCCTACATCTAAAGACTTCACATTCTTCTCAGCAGTGCATGGAACCTTCTCTAGGATTGATCACATACTAGGCCATAAAGCAAGTCTCAGCAAATTTAAAAGAATTAGAATCATACCATGCAGCTTCTCAGACCACAGCGGGATGAAGCTGGAAATTAGCAACTCAGGAAACCCCAGAAAGTATGCAAACACATGGAGACTGAACAACATGCTCCTGCATGAACACTGGGTCATTCAAGAAATCAAAAGAGAAATCAAAAACTTTCTGGAAGTAAATGAAGATAACAACACAACATATCAAAACTTATGGGATACAGCAAAAGCAGTATTGAGAGGCAAATTTATAGCAATAGGTGCCTATATCAAGAAATTGGAAAGGTACCAAATAAATGAGCTTTCAGCGCATCTCAAGGACATAGAAAAACTGCAGCAAACCAAACCCAAATCTAGTAGGAGAAGAGAAATAATTAAACCAAAGAAGAAATTAACAGGATTGAATCCAAAAAAAAAAAAAAAAAAAAAAACACTACAAAAAATCAGCCAAGCGAGAAGCTGGTTTTTTGAATAAATAAACAAAATTGACACCCCATTGGCCCAAGTAACTAAAAAAAGAAGAGAAAAGACCCAAATCAATAAAATCAGAGATGAAAAAGGAAACGTAACAACAGACACCACAGAAATAAAAAGAATCATCAGAAATTACTACAAGGACCTGTATGCCAGCAAACAGGAAAATCTGTCAGAAATGGATAGATTCCTGGACACATGCAATCTACCTAAATTGAACCATGAAGACAAAGAAAACCTAAATAGACCCATAACTGAAACAGAAATTGAAACAGTAATAAAGGCCCTCCCAACAAAGAAAAGCCCAGGACCAGATGAATTCACTGCTGAATTCTACCAGACATTTAAAGAAGAACTGACTTCAATTCTTCTTAAACTATTCAGAACAATCGAAAAAAAGGGAATCCTCCCAAATTCTTCCTATGAAGCCAGCATCACCTTAATCCCTAAGCCAGAGAAAGATGCAGCACTGAAAGAAAATTATAGACCAATATCCCTGATGAACATAGACACAAAAATCCTCAATAAAATTCTGCCCAATAGAATACAACAACACATCAGGAAAATCACCCATGCAGACCAAGTGGGATTCATCCCTGGTTTGCAGGGATGGTTCAACATTCGCAAATCAATCAATGTGATTCACCACATTAACAGACTGCCAAAGAAAAACCATATGATTATCTCAATTGATGCAGAGAAAGCATTCAATAAAATTCAACACACTTTCATGATGAGAACTCTAAGCAAATTGGGTATAGAAGGAACATTCCTCAATATAATCAAAGCAATTTATGAAAAACCCATGGCCAGCATCCTATTGAATGGGGAAAAGTTGGAAGCATTTCCACTGAGATCTGGCACCAGGCAGGGATGCCCACTCTCACCACTGCTATTTAACATAGTTCTGGAAGTTTTAGCCATAGCCATCAGACAAGAAAAAGCAATCAAAGGATTAAAAATTGAAAAGGAAGAAGTCAAACTATCCCTCTTTGCAGACGAGATGATTCTTTACTTAGAGGATCCAAAGATCTCTACTAAGAGACTATTGGAACTCATAGAGGAGTTTGGCAAAGTGGCAGGATATAAAATCAATGCACAAAAATCAACAGCCTTTGTATACACAAGTAATGCCATGACTGAGAAAGAACTGCTAAGATCAATCCCATTCACAATAGTTACAAAAACAATCAAATACCTTGGAATAAACTTAACCAAGGACGTTCAAGATCTCTAAGATGAGAATTACAAAATCTTAAAGAAAGAAATAGAAGAGGATACCAAGAAATGGAAAAATCTTCCATGCTCATGGATTGGAAGAATCAACATCATCAAAATGTCCATTCTCCCAAAAGCAATTTATAGATTCAATGCAATTCCAATCAGGATACCAAAGACATTCTTCTCAGATCTAGAAAAAATGATGCTGAAATTCATAAGGAGGCAAAAGAGACCTCGAATAGCTAAAGCAATCTTGTACAACAAAAACAAAACCAGAGGCATCTCAATACCAGATTTCAGGACATACTGCAGGGCAGTTGTAATCAAAACAGCATGGTACTGGTACAGAAACAGATGGATAGACCAATGGAACAGAATTGAAACACCAGAAATCAACCCAAACATCTACAGCCAACTTATATTTGATCAAGGATCTAAAACCAATTCCTGGAGCAAGGACAGTCTATTCAATAAATGGTGCTGGGAAAACTGGATTTCCACGTGCAGAAGCATGAAGCAAGACCCCTACCTTACACCTTACACAAAAATCCACTCAACGTGGATTAAAGACCTAAATCTATGACCTGACACCATCAAGTTATTAGAGAACATTGGAGAAACCCTTCAAGATATTGGCACAGGCAAAGAGTTTCTGGAAAAGATCCGGGAGGCACAGGCAGTCAAAGCCAAAATCAACTATTGGGATTGCATCAAATTGAGAAGTTTCTGTACTGCAAAAGAAACAGTCAGGAGAGTGAAGAGACAACCGACAGAATGGGAAAAAACATTTGCAAACTATGCAACAGATAAAGGGGCAATAACCAGAATCTACAAAGAGATCAAGAAACTCCACAAAAACAAAACAAACAACCCACTTATGAGATGGGCCAAGGACCTCAATAGACATATTCTGTAATTAATACACAGTTATTCTTAAGTGTTGAAAATTAACTGAAATGTGATCCCTGTTAAACATAAGAGTGGGAAAAAGAGAGGGAAGAGATGTATAATTTGGGACATGCTCAAGCTGACTTGCCCCCAATGGTAGAGTTAGAAACATACCAGGGGATTCCAATTCAATCCCATCAAGGTGGCATGTACCAATGCCATCTCACTATTCCAAGTGATCAATTTCAGTTCACAATTGATCATAATGAAAGGACTAAGAGTCAAAGGAAGCACATAAACAAGTCTAGTACCTGCTAACGCTAACTGCTGGAGTAAATAAAGGGGAGAGTGATCCAACATGGGAAGTGAGATACTCAGCAGACTCATAGAATGGCAGATGTCCTAAATAGCACTCTGGCCTCAGAATCAGCCCTAAAGGCATTCGGAGCTGGCTGAAAAGCCCATGAGAGTATTTCAGGCATGGAAAGCCAAGACACTCTGGCAAAAGATCTCTGCAAGTGAGATCCCAGTGGAAAGAACAGGTCTTCAAAGAAGGAGGTACCTTTCTCTGAAGGGAGGAGAGAACCCCCACTTTGACTATGACCTTGTCTAAACAAGATAAGAGTCGGAGAACTCAGAGGGCTTCCATAGCCTTGGAAACTCATGACTGGAGCATAGGGAGATTACTGATGCCATAGACAGGAGTGTCAATTGGTAAAGTCAACAACAGGAGTCACTGTGCACTTACTCCTCATGTAGGATCTCTGTCCTTAATGTGCTGTGCATTGAGATTTAATGCTATAACGAGTACGCAAACAATATATTTCACTTTGTGTTTCTATGGGGGTGCAAACTGTTGAAATCTTTACTTAATGCATACTAAACTGATCCTTTGTAAAAAAAAAGAAATTATCAACTCCCAACTTGACTCTCACTGGGATTAAACATGACAATAGGTCTGCTCTGATTTCATCATCGTTTAAAAAAAATCATCTATTATTTTTCACTTTATGTTCTGTGTGAGAGCAAACTGTTGAAATCCTTACTTAATGTATACTAAGCTGATCTTCTGTATATTAAGATAATCAAAAATGAATCTTGATGTGAATGGAAGGGGAGAGGGAGTGGGAAAGGGGAGGGCTGTGGGTGGGAGGGACGGTATGGGGGGGAAGCCATTGTAATCCATAAATCGAACTTTGTAAATTTTTATTCATTAAATAAAAGTTAAAAAAAATGAGGAAATCCAAATGGCCAACAGGCACATGAAAAAATGTTCAAGATCACTAGCAATCAGGGAAATGCAAATCAAAACCACAATGAGGTTTCACCTCACCCCGGTTAGAATGGCTCACATACAGAAATCTACCAACAACAGATGCTGGCGAGGATGTGGGGAAAAAGGGACACTAACCCACTGTTGGTGGGAATGCAAACTGGTCAAGCCACTATGGAAGTCAGTCTGGAGATTCCTCAGAAACCTGAAGATAACCCTACCGTTCGACCCAGCCATCCCACTTCTTGGAATATACCCGAAGGAATTTAAATTGGCAAACAAAAAAGTGGTCTGCACCCCTAATGTTTATCGCAGCACAATTCACAATAGCCAAGACCTGGAACCAACCCAAATGCCCATCAA
Organism: Oryctolagus cuniculus; assembly: GCF_051225735.1. Taxonomy (NCBI): domain Eukaryota; kingdom Metazoa; phylum Chordata; class Mammalia; order Lagomorpha; family Leporidae; genus Oryctolagus; species Oryctolagus cuniculus. The sequence goes on along the minus strand of NC_142874.1, from coordinate 59,208,150 downwards.
CAGTAGACTGGATAAAGAAATTATGGGATATGTACTCTTTAGAATACTATACCACAGTAAGAAACAACGAAATCCAGTCATTTGCAACAAAATGGAGGAATCTGGAACACATCATGCTAAGTGAAGTAAGCCAGTCCCAAAGGGACAAATACCATATGTTCTCCCTGATCAGTGACAACTGACTGAACACCAAAAAGGAAACCTCCTGAAGTGAAATGGACACTATGAGAAATGGTGACTTGATCAGCGTAGCCCTGAAGTTAATGAACAAGTTAATACATTATACATCTTAGTATTTTTTTGTCTGTTCTACTTAATATGACTGGCTTAATTCTGTAATTAATACACAGTTATTCTTAAGTGTTGAAAATTAACTGAAATGTGATCCCTGTTAAACATAAGAGTGGGAATAAGAGAGGGAAGAGATGTATAATTTGGGACATGCTCAAGCTGACTTGCCCCCAATGGTAGAGTTAGAAACATACCAGGGGATTCCAATTCAATCCCATCAAGGTGGCATGTACCAATGCCATCTCACTATTCCAAGTGATCAATTTCAGTTCACAATTGATCATAATGAAAGGACTAAGAGTCAACGGGAGCACATAAACAAGTCTAGTACCTGCTAACACTAACTGATAGAATAAATAAAGGGGAGAGTGATCTAACATGGGAACCGAGATACTCAGTAGACTCATAGAATGGCAGATGTCCTAAATAGCACTCTGGCCTCAGAATCAGCCCTAAAGACATTCGGATCTGGCTGAAAAGCCCATGAGAGTATTTCAGGCATGGAAAGCCAAGACACTCTGGCAAAAGATCTCTGCAAGTGAGATCCCAGTGGAAAGAACAGGCCATCAAAGAAGGAGGTACCTTTCTCTGAAGGGAGGAGAGAACCTCCACTTTGACTATGACCTTGTCTAAACAAGATAAGAGTCGGAGAACTCAGAGGGCTTCCATAGCCTTGGAAACTCATGACTGGAGCATAGGGAGATTACTGATGCCATAGACAGGAGTGTCAATTGGTAAAGTCAACAACAGGAGTCACTGTGCACTTACTCCTCATGTAGGATCTCTATCCTTAATGTGCTGTACATTGAGATTTAATGCTATAACGAGTACTCAAACAGTATATTTCACTTTGTGTTTCTATGGGGGTGCAAACTGTTGAAATCTTTACTTAATGCATACTAAACTGATCTTCTATAAAAAAAAAAAAAAGAAAGAAAGAAAGAAAAAGAAATTATCAACTCCCAACTTGACTCTCACTGGGATTAAACATGACAATAGGTCTGCTCTGATTTCATCATCGTTTAAAAAAAATCATCTATTATTTTTCACTTTATGTTCTGTGTGGGAGCAAACTGTTGAAATCTTTACTTAATGTATACTAAGATGATCTTCTGTATATTAAGATAATCAAAAATGAATCTTGATGTGAATGGAAGGGGAGAGGGAGTGGGAAAGGGGAGGGTTGCGGGTGGGAGGGACGGTATGGGGGGGAAGCCATTGTAATCCATAAGTTGTACTTTGGAAATTTATATTCATTAAATAAAAGTTAAAAAAAATATTGAACACAGTATCCTCCCATTTTAAATCATTCCAATGTATCTCCTTTATCTTTAAATAAAATCCAGACCACCTCAATTGGTCTACAATTCACAAGAGGTGCTGTCTTCTCACTTGCCTTCAATCGTTTCATTCTTCCACTGACTATGCAAAACACAAACTAAACTTTTTGTTGTTTCTTGCAAATTCCAAACTTGTGCTTGACTTAGGAGTTTAATATTAGTTTCTTTTTTTTTTTTTTGCTTGTTTTTATTTTTTAACATCTACTTCATTCACTCCTTTTTGACATTCAGTTCATGATTTATACCTTACCAGTCTTGGTTAAAATTCTATATTTTTCAGAATACCATAGTCTAAACACAATTCAAAGGACTGCAAATTTTTTTCTCTTTCAAGTCTCTTACTTTTCTATTATAAATAAATGAGTAGGATGATTAACTTTGTCTCAGACTTAGTTTTGTCTTTGATACTTCTGAAGAGATATTTAGGAGAAACTGCTGGCCTTCTAAACACATAAAAAGATATAATTAATTATAGTCCCTTGCATTCAACTCTACTACTAACATTACACTCTTAGCCTGAGAAATGAGCAGTTGCAATGTTGTCAATAAAATTAATTGAATTCCCTGATCCTTCTGAATGCAAACATTAAGAATTCCAGAAAAATTTATATAGACTCTTACAAAATGAGCACATAACTTAAATTAGATATAGCAAGCTAGTTCATATGTTGATTCCATTAAAATTGCCCTCTCAAACTCATTATTACCAATGTAACTCACAAATGTTTTTAAATAGCACTATAACTTCTGCAGCACTTAAAAACGCTGATAATTTCTTCCTTGAAAATGCCTTACCTTGGAATTAACAATGTCATAAACTCCTGAATTTTCTTCCAACGTTTTGAAAAAAAAAATTGATACTTTTACATCTACTGGGGCTTCTTCAACTTTATAATAGATCTTGAAAGTTAGGAAAGTACCCCCCCAGGCCACAAGGCACAAATGAAATCACAGCATAAGAGGTACATTAGTAACAAACTGTATTAATTAATTAAAGGATGCCAGTTAAACAAGTATATTCCAAGAGAAAGAGAATTAGTTGGCTAATGTGAATAAAAAGTAAGATAGCTACACTGGAAACAGATTTGGTTGGATCTGTACATTCAAATTTCATGACAATATTATAATTTCGACCATATTTCTAGTCACTTTTCTCTTGCCTTTGTATTATCTTTATTTTCAACATGTTTCCTTGATCAGAAAGCTTCCTATTAGTAGTTTCAGTCTTAACAATGTTCTATAATTTCCCAACATGCATACAAGTTCTTAAAAAAGGTTTGGCCCTTCTGTTTCGGACACATGCTCAAACATTTTTTGTTAAATCACTAAATTCAGGGAAATGAATTTTCAGGGGTATTCTTAATTAACCAGGCTGAATCCATCATTTTATCCATTCACAGTTCATTAATGAGGGAGGGAGGGAAAAAAGGAGAGAGGAGGGGAATCCAAGAGATCAAGAAAGTAGGAAAGAAGAGAAAGATCAGTGGGTAGAAGTAAAAAGTTATTTCCAAGGAGTACATTAGCAGGGACCTAGAATCAATAGCTAGGACTTGAACTCAGCTACTTCAATATAGAATGTCTGTTTTCCAGTAACATCTTAAGGGCTGTTCCAAATGCCTGCCATAAGATTCATCCTTGTTAATTATTATTTTTTTTTATTTTTTATTTTTTTTAGAGACAAAGGGACTCACAGATAGGGACAGATGCAGAGAGGTTGTTCCCACAAGCTGCTGTTTCCTCAAAAGCCCAAGGTGACTATGACCAAAGACAGTGAGTAAAGAAGGCAATATAGGTCTCCCATGTAGATGACAGAGACTCAATTACTTATGCATAGCGGGAAGTTTTGAATCAGGAATTAGAGACAAGTCCTGAATCAGGGCACACCAATGAGGAATGTGGACATCTTTTTTATTTTTTCATTTTTTTTCTTTTTTATCTAGTAAATATAAATTTTCAAAGTATAGTTAATGGATTACAATGGCTCCCCCCCCCATAATTTCCCTCCCACTCACACCCCTCCCATCTCCCGCTTCTTCTCCCATTCCATTCACATCAAGATTCATTTTCAATTATCTTTATATACAGAAGATCAATTCAGAATATATTAAGGAAAGATTTCATCAGTTTGCACCCACACAGAAACACAAAGTGTAAAATACTGTTTGAGTACTAGTTATAGCATTACTTCATATTGGACAACACACTAATGTGAACATATTAACTTACATCTTCATCACTAGGGCAAATGCCCACTGGTGGAATGAAATTTTAGACAGCTGACAAACAATCTCCTAATGGCTAAACAAACATTAAACCCATCATTCCTCTTTAATTCTTGCTTTTCAGTGTTTGGTTTTTTTGTACATCATAAGATTTTTTAAAGTATATTTCTCACATTATTTAGAATATAATTAGTATTGAGATAAGATTTATTTATTTGAAAGACAGAGCTATAGTCAGAGACAAAGACAGATCTTCCATCTTCAGGTTCACTCCCCAAATGGCTGCAAGGTCCAAGCTGAGCCAGGCTGAAGCCAGGAACCCGAGGTTTATCCCAGACTCCTGAGTGGGTGCAAGGGCTCAAGCCCTTGGGCCACCTTCTGCTGCTTTCCCAGCAGCATTATCATGGAGCTGCATAAGAAGTGGAGCAGCTGGGACTCCAGCTAGCACCCAGGCAGTAGCTTAAGCAGCTATGACACAACATCAAACCAAGTACAATTTTTTTTTTTTTTTAATCATAAACTCTTATCGAAGCACAATGTGGATTAGGTAGTGAGAGCAAATTTGCTCAATACAGCAATGTAGAATTTCGGCGTCTTCTATCATTTTTCTCTTGTATACTAAATTAATGGAAGGAGAAATAGAATCAATTTAATTTTCTACAGTGTTCCCCAGGACACAGCTAGCTTCTAAGAAAACTGTTCCAGAGTCCAAAGCTTAATCTACAAGGCCAAATTTTATCGAATAAAAGATGTTACCCAATATTATTTCTACTGCTTTCAATCTGTCAAGCAATTCATGAAGGCTAGTTCCTGGTTCGCTTCCCTACAAAATGTAAATTTTCTAATAGCTTATCCTTTTCTCATTTTATAAAGAAAATAATGTAAGGGAGAATGGAGAAAAGCAAAATGAGGAAAACAAAAGAAAGATTTTGAGAATTATCAATGACATAGAGAAAAAAGAAGAAAAGGGAAATTACCTTCACCTAATTACATCCACTCTTTTAAAAAAAAGATTGACTATTACAGAGAGAGAGAGACAGAGGGAGGGAGAGAGAAAGAGAGAGAAATCTTTCACCTACTGGTTGACTTCCCAAATGACCACAATGGCCAGGGCCGGGCCAGGCTAAAGCCAGGAGCTTCATCCAGGTTTCCCACCTGTATGTAGGGCCCAAGAACTTGGGCCATATTTTGCTTTCCCAGGCACATTAGCAGGGAGCTACATTAGAAGTGGAACAGTCAGGACATGAACCTGTATGGGTTGCTGATGTTACAGGCAGTGGCTTAACCTACAACACTACAATGCTGGCCCTAAACTATTTAGCCTCTTAACTTGATATTTACATTTAAAAATGTTTTAAACATATTCTATTCTATTCTATATATATATATATATATGTATATATGAATTTCCCAAATGTGACTTAATTTGATAAAAAAAAAAATCAAAAAGCCACTTTTCCAGCAGCCAAAAATCTGGGGCCATGTTTGACTTCTAAAATTACTTAATTCCATATGTCCATTCAAATTCCTAATGGTAAAAATTCTATGATTTTTAGTGTTACATCTTCTATACCTTTTATTCTCATCTCAGTGTCACAGTTCCACAACAGTAGTTGGTACAGACCATCAAAGATTGCTTCATTGATTGTTTAAAAAACCTTAAAATCAACCTGTCAACATTTAGACCTTTCTTACTCTAATCTTCTTCTGAAAACTGGAATTGAATTCACAACAATTTTTCTAAAACTCAAGTCTAATCATGCTTGTACTCTAGTCAAGAACATCCAATGTCATCCAAGGGAGACTTAGACCCCAATACAATAGTACTGGGGGACTTCAATACTCCACTCTCAGAAATAGACAGATCATCCAGACAGAAGATCAACAAGAATACAGTAGATTTAAATGACACTATAGCCCAAATGGATCTAACAGATATATACAGAACTTTCAATCCTACAGCTAAAGATTTTACATTCTTCTCAGCAGTACATGGAACCTTCTCTAGGATTGACCACATACTAGGCCATAAAGCAAGTCTCAGCAAATTCAAAAGAATTAGAATCATACCATGCAGCTTCTCAGACCATAAAGGAATGAAGTTGGAAATTAGCAACTCAGGAATCCCTAGAGCATATGCAAACACATGGAGATTGAACAACATGCTCCTGAATGAACAATGGGTCATAGAAGAAATCAAAAGAGAAATCAAAAATTTTCTGGAAGTAAATGAGGATAACAGCACAACATACCAAAACATAGGAGACGCAGCAAAAGCAGTGTTAAGAGGAAAGTTTATATCAATAGGTGCCTACATCAAGAAATTGGAAAGGCACCAAATAGATGAGCTTTCAATTCACCTCAAGGATCTAGAAAACCTACAGCAAACCAGACCCAAATCTAGTAGGAGAAGAGAAATAATTAAAATCAGAGAAGAAATCAACACGATTGAATCAAGAAAAACATTCCAAAAAATCAGCCAAATGAGGAGCTGGTTTTTTGAAAAAATAAACAAAGTTGACACCCCATTAGCCCAACTAACTAAAAAAAGAAGAGAAAAGACCCAAATCAATAAAATCAGAGATGAAAAAGGAAACGTAACAACAGACACCACAGAAATAAAAAGAATCATCAGAAATTACTACAAGGACTTGTTTGCCAGCAAACAGGGAAACCTATCAGAAATGGATAGATTCCTGGACACATGCAACCTACCTAAATTGAACCAGGAAGACATAGAAAACCTAAACAGACCCATAACTGAGACAGAAATTGAAACAGTAATAAAGGCCCTCCCAACAAAGAAAAGCCCAGGACCAGATGGATTCACTGCTGAATTCTACCAGACATTTAAAGAAGAACTAACTCCAATTCTTCTCAAACTATTCAGAACAATCGAAGAAGAGGGAATCTTCCCAAATTCTTTCTATGAAGCCAGCATCACCTTAATTCCTAAGCCGGAAAAAGATGCAGCATTGAAAGAGAATCACAGACCAATATCCCTGATGAACATAGATGCAAAAATCCTCAATAAAATTCTGGCCAATAGAATGCAACAACACATCAGAAAGATCATCCACCCAGACCAAGTGGGATTTATCCCTGGTATGCAGAGATGGTTTAATGTGCGCAAGACAATCAACGTGATACACCACATTAACAGACTGCAGAAGAAAAACCATATGATTCTCTCAATAGATGCCGAGAAAGCATTTGATAAAATACAACACCCTTTCATGATGAAAACTCTAAGCAAACTGGGTTTGGAAGGAACATTCCTCAATACAATCAAAGCAATCTATGAAAAACCCACAGCCAACATCCTATTGAATGGGGAAAAGATGGAAGCATTTCCACTGAGATCTGGTACCAGACAGGGATGCCCACTCTCACCACTGCTATTCAATATAGTTCTGGAGGTTCTAGCCAGAGCTATTAGGTAAGAAAAAGAAATTAAAGGGCTACAAATTGGGAAGGAAGAACTCAAACTATCCCTCTTTGCAGATGACATGATTCTTTATTTAGGGGACCCAAAGAACTCTACTAAGAGACTATTGGAACTCATAGGAGAGTTTGGCAAAGTAGCAGGGTATAAAATCAATGCACAAAAATCAACAGCCTTTGTATACACAGACAATGCCATGGCTGAGGAAGAACTTCTAAAATCAATCCCATTCACAATAGCTACAAAAACAATCAAATACCTTGGAATAAACTTAACCAAGGACGTTCAAGATCTCTACGATGAGAATTACAAAACCTTAAAGAAATAGAAGAGGATACCAAGAAATGGAAAAATCTTCCATGCTCATGGATTGGAAGAATCAACATCATCAAAATGTCCATTCTCCCAAAAGCAATTTATAGATTCAATGCAATCCCAATCAAGATACCGAAGACCTTCTCCTCAGATCTGGAAAAAATGGTGCTGAAATTCATAAGGAGGCACAAGAGACCTCGAATAGCTAAAGCAATCTTGTACAACAAAAACAAAACCGGAGGCATCTCAATACAAGATTTCAGGACATACTGCAGGGCAGTTGTAATCAAAACAGCATGGTACTAGTACAGAAACAGATGGATAGACCAATGGAACAGAATTGAAACACCAGAAATCAACCCAAACATCTACAGCCAACTTATATTTGATCAAGGATCTAAAACTAATTCCTGGATCAAGGACAGTCTATTCAATAAATGGTGCTGGGAAAACTGGATTTCCACGTGCAGAATCATGAAGCAAGACCCCTACCTTACACCTTACACAAAAATCCACTCAACGTGGATTAAAGACCTAAATCTACCACCTGACACCATCAAGTTATTAGAGAACATTGGAGAAACCCTTCAAGATATTGGCACAGGCAAAGAATTTCTGGAAAAGACCCGGGAGGCACAGGCAGTCAAAGCCAAAATCAACTATTGGGATTGCATCAAATTGAGAAGTTTCTGTACTGCAAAAGAAACAGTCAGGAGAGTGAAGAGACAACCGACAGAATGGGAAAAAACATTTGCAAACTATGCAACAGATAAAGGGTTAATAACCAGAATCTACAAAGAGATCAAGAAACTCCACAAAAACAAAACAAACAACCCACTTATGAGATGGGCCAAGGACCTCAATAGACATTTTTCAAAAGAGGAAATCCAAATGGCCAACAGGCACATGAAAAAATGTTCAAGATCACTAGCAATCAGGGAAATGCAAATCAAAACCACAATGAGGTTTCACCTCACCCCGGTTAGAATGGCTCACATGCAGAAATCTACCAACAACAGATGCTGGTGAGGATGTGGGGAAAAAGGGACACTAACCCACTGTTGGTGGGAATGCAAACTGGTCAAGCCACTGTGGAAGTCAGTCTGGAGATTCCTCAGAAACCTGAAGATAACCCTACCATTCGACCCAGCCATCCCACTTCTTGGAATATACCTGAAGGAATTTAAATTGGCAAACAAAAAAGCGGTCTGCAGCCTAATGTTTATTGCAGCTCAATTCACAATAGCTAAGACCTGGAACCGACCTAAAAGCCCATCAACGGTAGACTGGATAAAGAAATTATGGGTTATGTACTCTTTAGAATACTATACCACAGTAAGAAACAATGAAATCCAGTCATTTGCAACAAAATGGAGGAATCTGGAGCACATCATGCTGAGTGAAATAAGCCAGTCCCAACGGGACAAATACCATATGTTCTCCCTGATCGGTGACAACTGACTGAACACCAAAAACGAAACCTGTTGAAGTGAAATGGACACTATGAGAAACGGTGACTTGATCAGTATAGTCCTGACTGTTAATGAACAACTTAATACATTATCCCTCTTAGTAGTTTTTTTGTCTGTTCTACTTAATATGACTGGTTTAATTCTGTAATTAATACACAGTTATTCTTAAGTGTTGAAATTTAACTGAAATGTGATCCCTGTTAAACATAAGAGTAGGAATAAGAGAGGGAAGAGATGTACAATTTGGGACATGCTCAAGCTGATTTGCCCCAAATGGTAGAGTTAGAAACATACCAGGGGACTCCAATTTAATCCCATCAAGGTGGCATGTACCAATGCCATCTCACCAGTCCAAGTGATCAATTTCCGTTCACAATTGATCATAATGAAAGGACTAAGAGTCAAAGGAAGCACATAAACAAGTCTAGTACCTGTTAATACTAACTGATAGAATAAATAAAGGGGAGAGTGATCCAACATGGGAAGTGAGATAGTCAGCAGACTCATAGAATGGTGGATGTCCTAAACAGCACTCTGGCCTCAGAATCAGCCCTAAAGACATTCGGATCTGGCTGAAAAGCCCATGAGAGTATTTCAGGCATGGAAAGCCAAGACACTCTGGAAAAAAAAAAAAAAAAAAAAAAAAAAAAAAAAAAAAAAAAAAACCCTAAATGAAAGATCTCTGTGAGTGAGATCCCAGTAGAAAGAACAGGTCATCAAAGAAGGAGGTACCTTTCTCTGAAGGGAGGAGAGAACCTCCACTTTGACTATGACCTTGTCTAAACAAGATAAGAGTTGGTGAACTCAAAAGGCTTCCATAGCCTTGGAAACTCATGACTGGTGCATAGGGAGATTACTGATGCCATAGACAGGAGTGTCAATTTGTAAAGTCAACCACAGGAGTCACTGTGCACTTACTCCTCATGTAGGATCTCATTTCTTAATGTGCTGTACATTGAGATTTAATGCTATAACGAGTACTCAAACAGTATATTTCACTTTGTGTTTCTATGGTGGTGCAAACTGTTGAAATCTTTACTTATGCATACTAAACTGATCTTCTGTAAAAAAAAAAAAAAAAGAAATTATCAATTCCCAACTTGACTCTCACTGGGATTAAACATGACAATAGGTCTGATCTGATTTCATCATCATTTAAAAAATCATCTATTATTTTTCACTTTATGTTTGTGTGGGAGCAAACTGTTGAAATCTTTACTTAATGTATACTAAGCTGATCTTCTGTATATAAAGAGAATCGAAAATGAATCCTCATGTGAATGGAAGGGGAGAGGGAGTGGGAAAGGGGAGGGATGCGGGTGGGAGAGACGATATGGGGGGGATGCCATTGTAATCCATAAGTTGTACTTTGGAAATTTATATTCATTAAATAAAAGTTTAAAAAAAAAAAAAGAACATCCAATGTGAAACAGCAATCCTTCTATGGTGTGTATATGCAAAAGACATGTATTCCTTATATCAAAGCGATAGCTGTACCACTATGTTGGTAGCAGCACTTTTCACAATAGCCCAAATATGAAATCAATCAAGGTGCCCATCATCAGAGGAATGGATATAGAAAATATGGAATATATACAAAATAGAAAATATAAATATATAAATAAATAGAAAATAATAATGAAATTCTATCACTTGTATCAGAATGTTTGCAACTAGAGGGTGCAATGTTTAGTGAAACAATCCAGACACAGAAAGACAAATACCATGTTTTTCCTTGTGTGTGGGTGATTAAAATTTTTTAAGTGAAAATGTAAAAAGAAATGCACATGTGTATCAGTTTTGCCACAAATATAATGATTGTCAAAATTGTTTTAATCTTTGAAAACAAACTGATAAGAATTATAAACTAATGGGGCTAGTGCCATGGCTCACTTGGTTAATCCTCCGCCTGTGACACTGGCATCCTGTGTGAGCACCTGCTATAGTCCTGGTTGCTCCTCTTCCAGTCCAGCTCTCTGCTGTGGCCCGGGAGGGCAGTGGAGGATGACCCAAGTCCTTGGGCCCCTGCACCCGCATGGGAGACCAGGAAGAAGCACCTGGCTCCTGGCTTCAGATCGACGTAGCACCGGCTGTGGCGGCCATTTGAGGGGTGAAGCAACGGTAGGAAGACCTTTCTCTCTGTCTGTCGCTCACTGTATATAACTCTACCTGTCAAATAAAAATAAAAAAAGAATTATAAACTATTATAGTTTGATTCTTTTAAAAGTGACTTTTTGTAAGGGAATTTGAACATCGTTTTATTTGATTATTGTTTATTACTCCTGCCTGCCTTCCTTGCTGACTTATGTTCTTTTTAATTTTTATTTCTTCAATGTTTTATTCACTTTATTTAGTGAGTGCTTTATCAAGTCTTTGCCTATAATGTGAATTAAAATGTGACTTCTAAAAATAATAAAATAAATTTCAAAATAATCCAATGACTCCTCTTTGCAATTTTGTTAAAATTTAAAAATAAAATTCATATGGTCCACAAGTGCTTTCTGGCTTTAAGGTGCCATTGTGTTACGCACCTTTTACACTCAACATCTTCCATACTCATGCTTCTTGTGAAAGTCGAATGAAGTACCACCATCTTCGTTACTGCCCTTTGCCCATTCTTCTCCCTTTGCTTGGTATTTTTCTCCCCTACTTCCCATGACTTATTCCTAATTCCTGTTAAAAATTTATCTTAGTTATTCAATTGTTTTATCCTCAAATCAGCATTATTATTTTTCTTGGCCTATTCTAGTAAATTCTAAATGTTTATATAATTGTTTCTAAATGAAAGAGTGAATTATGCATGAGAAAGAAATACATCTTGTTTAGTACCATGCCCTAGGTTTTATAGCACACCAATTAGCACATAGGCAGTTCTTAATAAATGTTTGTCATTGGGTGAATAAGTGTTGGAATATGATCTTTCTTGTTAAGTCATGATTACCTGGCTTTAAGTCAATGATTACTAATTTCAAGTTATTGAGCTCTTAAAATATTTTAGTCAGATGAATTCTAATGAATATATAACTTTCAAAATTATAAGTATTATATAAACAGGCATGTGCATGTTAAGTTTTGAAATTTAAGAGTAAATGATTTTTTGCACATGAGATTAATTTTGAGATCTGTTGCCTGGGACTGTGATTTATAAGATTTATATGTAATGATTTATAAGATATATTGCTTTGCTTCCTGCTTAAGATATCATTTACTGGATTTTCAAAAATAATGCAACAAGGCTGAATTTTATTTATTAAATTCTGACTACAGTGTATGTGGCTTAATCATAGAATGAAATATGATAGATTGGATCTTCCAATGGTTTTCATTTGGTAAAACTAATTATTGCCAAATCTCTGTAAATTCTTAACTATCTTTAAATTCACAGAATTTGGCCATTTTTTCCTTCAGGCCTCTCTGCAAGGCTATCTGGAGTGGAACTGCAACAAAACAGTAGTTATAGTTGCCACAGTTGTATCATCTGCTTCATGTTTCCTATGGTGAGAAATACACTAAGTCATCTCCAAGTTCAAAGCATTCAGCAAACAACAGCAAAGCAGAGCCACCAGAAACACATACTTGATTTTCATGACAAATATGGTAATGTTGTATTAACTGATGGAGCCACATTCTGTGTTGCTGCATGGACATATATAGCAACACAACTTGGAATAGAATGGGACCTGTCCCTTGTTGGCAAAGTCATCCCAAAGGAATAGAGATCGGTAGTCATCCTAGCTGGTGTAATACTGAATTATTTTATTACCAACTCATAAGTGATGCCAAGTAAAAGCACTGTACCAGTCAAAATACTGCATTATTAAAGAAATAAAGTACAATTGAAACCTATATTTTTTAAGATATCTCGCTTATTCTGTATTTTTATTTGTTTTCAAATACCTAATTAGGAATATTCCTTTCATTATCTAATTCTTCAAATGATTCCATAACTTTACAAATAAATTATCCCAAAATCCTTAACTGAGTGACTCTTGTCAATAGTCAAGTATATGGCATAAACAGTTATATAACAATTAACAAGAGAGAACATGTGTAAATTATTTTACTTTTTTATTCATCCACAGGGGGATTTTAAATTAGTATGTATAGATTAGGTCAACCTATGAATGCATAAATGCTTAAAGCAAGCTTAATTTCTAAAACATAATTTAGAAACATAGGAAATGTCTCTGGAATAGCATAGAGAATATCCAAGATATTTATTTTTCAAGCTCACCTTCAGGAATTAATAGATGAATTACATAACACTAATCAATTCTTTTTCATGTCCTAGAAGTTGCATCTTTTTTGGAAGCTGCAGACACATCTTCTGAGGTATCTTTAACTACAAAATTTGGCATTCTGAGATATTCTTGTTAAAGCTCTTGAGAATGATTTATAACCATCTTGTTTTAACAAATTCTTTGCTCCCAAATTTGTCATTTTCTAGGATAATGCCATGTGCACTTTAAACATAACATCTTATGGTGTTATTTTACTTAAAAGTGATGACATGTTGGGAGAGATCAAGGAAAGTCTCTGCTTTTTAGTGTCATATATGGTTAGCTTCCTTTCTGTCTTTCCTTTTAATAAAAGGGCAGTCAATTTAACACATATATTTTCAAAAACTTAATTTTATGTGTCTTCTTAGATTACGATTAATTATAAAACTCAAATATTTGATATTTAGGAAAAATGGGATTTTTACCTCATTAGTTAGTTCATATTCTCTTTTAATTTCATTACACTGTACATTTTTGCTCAAGTCTTATTCACATAGTTTAAAAGAATAAAAGGCCAGTTTTTGAATACTTGATTAGAAAGAAGAAATATTTTACATGGGCAGTGATTGATACCCACTTTCTATTGTTACTGAGAGAGGAAAATATGGCCAATTTGGTACATTGTAGCAGGATTCGTGTACAGAGAAAAAGCACCAAGGCCTTTTAACAGGAAGTAGTCTTTTATTATTTATGCTGGAAGGCACAGGTGGAATTTCTTATCCGAAAACCTGAAACAAGAACAAGGAGAGGTACTTCCTTATATATAGTTTTAGTCTCTTTGTCTCTCTTATAGGCTTCATGTATACATTTGATTGAATATTCTAATGCTACATGACCTGGGCCAGGAATCGATACAATACTGTGCTTGTGTGCATAAATACAAATGATTTTTTCCACCCATATACTTAGCCAGAAACTGTCTGGCAAGGGTTAACACCACTGCTCTGTACCAGCAAGCAGAACCCAAAATGGTTACATATAAACAGATAGCAACTGCATTTGAAGCATTCATAAGCAAGCAGATAACAACCACATTTCATTCCTAGGACAGATTTCTCTTTTTCTTCTTGTGACCGTGGGAAGGCTTCTATCACAACTTTAATCATGTCTGTTAGAAACAAAGTTTAATCAAAATACAAAGGTCTCTACCACAACATGACCTATTAATTTTAAAGCTAGCTGAAAAGTACTTCCTTTTTTCAGGTGGCGGAGGGGGACACAATCTAAATTACATCGCATTTAAAGACAACAAAGAGTACTCTCATACTGGTCTCTGGTGAATCAAGGGCTTGTGTGCAAGCTGGGGATTGTTTTCCTCATGTAGATATGGAGTAGGAGGTGTGCATTATGAACAAGAGGCAAGAGCAACTGTAATGGCAGCTCAACTGTTGGAGTTTTACAAATAGTAGGCACTATGTGAATCTATTTGATGTTTATGGTTAGTTCTCTCAGACTTCTACTGAATTTCCATTTTCCTTGGAATCTCTTCCAAATTTCTCAATTCCTAGCAGTCTGTCAACTAGGATAAGCTGGTAGAGTTTTGTACAGTATCTTTTTAGAAAGGGGACAACGGTGACAATATCCTCCACTTGGAAAATCAGTTTCATAACCCAATGGTCTTTGACAATGCTTTTTACTTAGTTCAGAAATATTGTATATATTCTTTTATTTCAAAAATCATTTATTTTATTTACTTCACAGGCAGAGACAAAGATCTCCCACCTGCTGGTTCACACAAAAATACCCACAGCATGGGGCTTTCCCATGCCAAAACCAAGAGCTGAAAACTCAATTCAGACAACTCAACTCAACTATTTGAGATATCACCACTTCCTCCCAGAGTCCATGTTAGCAGGAAAGTGGAATTGAAAGCAGTGGCACTCCAATAGGAGATGCAGGTATCCAGGTGGCTTCTTTACTGCTAGACCAGATACATGCCTCTTCCCTTGCTTTTATTGATACCCTGTTAGAACACATTATAGATGGTTGTGATTAAGAACATCAATCCATGATAACATTGCCTTCAGCTTTGGTGTTGAATTATTGTAGTATTGCTTGTTTCGAAAGAATATAATACTGCATTGGTCTCAAAATACATGTGAAGACATACTTGTGTAGAGTCAGTTGTATCTCTTATTTACCATCTTGACATGAATTTATTGTGAATGTGTAGATACACTTATGAAATGGTATGAGTTTTTGCCAAAATTTTGTGCACTGGAAGTTTGGTTCCCCATGTCACACTGTTGAACTAGTAGAGTTTTCAGATGTAGATCCTAGTGGGAAGCCAACAGGTAATTAGATTATTGCGAGGGATTAATAGTTTTTCAAGGTGATTCATTCTGGTGGATAGTTTCCAGAAGGCTGATTGCTATAAAACAAGGACATTCCATTTATATGGCCCCTTCTGCATGCAGCCAGTTTTCTGCACTACACAGTTAGGGGCTGCTAGCGCCAGGCTGCTTGGACTTTCCAATCAACAGAAACGTGAGCTAAATATGCTTCCTTCCTAAAAAAGTATTCATACTCAAGTGTTTTGTCATAGCAATAATAAGACTAATGTAGTTTACTTATTTATCTTTAAATCCATAAAATTTATGATAAAATAGACTAGATTGCTACTTTTACATATTTACTTCATTTTTATTATAATATGAAACTGTTCAGATTACAGACATTTATAACATATATCTTATTTGTCTCATTTATTATAAATTTTGGCTTTTTTTACAAAAAACTAATTGAAATGACTAAGAACGTTTAATATGTCATAAGCATTTGAAAATGTATTTATTTACTTATTTGACAGAATGGCAGAGAAATAAAGTGATTTCTTCTACCCACTGATCCACTTCCCAAATGACCACAATAGCCAGGTGGGGGCCAGGCCAAAGGCAGGAGCCAGGAACTCTATCCTGGTCTCCATATAGGTGGCAGGGGCTTAACTGCTTGGACCATCTTCCTCTGCCTTCCCAGGTTCATCAGCAGGAAACAGGATCAGAAGTGGGGTAATAGGTTCTCAGGTAGGCACTTCGATATAGGATGCCAATGTCTTGTGGCAGCTTAATTCGCTGAACCACAACACTGGACCCTATGTCATAAAACATTTATTGTATTCATAATAACCAACAGTTAGCAGGTCTCTAAAATTAATAGCAAATATTAGGATAGAAACTTGAATATATAATTTTTAAGTAAAAATCTAAAATATTTAATTTTAAGGCTTTGTTGCTGCTATGTTTTTCAAAAACTTTAAGATGGTATTTATACTTTAATATATTGGCTAAATATTTATAATTCTGTTGTACTGACTTATTTTAATGCCCTTTTATTTGCATGACATTCACGATACATTAGAAATATAAGGAAGAATTCTAAGGCTTGGCATCTGGAGATGGTATCTAACTTGTTCCATGAAATTTCCTTCTCCAAACAGCAAGAAATTTAAATAATATTATGGCCTTCCTCTAATTAAAAGACAAGGCCTTTGAATACTTTATAATGTAAAGTAATGCCACCCCATGGCCTTATTATTTTTTTTTTTCTATTTCTAAATACTCCATGGACAGATCTTTTGTAAAAGCACTTTGTACTACAACTTATCCAAAGCATTCTTTTCCTCTGATTTTCCATGAACCGTAAATGTGTGTCATTTAGATCTAAATTTGGAACCATTTATTTAAAAAGCCCCTGTCGGAAACTATTTCCATCTATCACTATGTCTCCAGATTTCATATTGTTGTCTCATGCATGGTAGACATTCATCAATTCTAGGAATATTCAAATACTTCATGAGAAATGGAATTAAAAGTTAAAAACCTTTGGTGAATAAAATCATAAACTGAATGATTTTGATAACACAGTGTCTCCAAGCTCTATGCTATATTGGTAGATGAGATAAACACAGGGATTCTAGGTGTGAAGTAACAGAATATGAGATGTTTTGTTTTTCTTATTTTATCAGACACCTTGGAATTTCTATTAGTGTTAAATTCATAATGTGAAAGATGAAGATTAAGATACATTTTGCCTTTATTTTAAAATAATACACTAGTGGTATTAATTTCATTTCCTTGCTTTTATCTATTACAAAATTTGTTTTATTTTATTTTCACTAAAATCACTGACTCTGTTACACACAATGTTAATGAAAGGAAAATTTACGCTGTTAAATGTATTTGGAGGCCATTATTGATATTAATCTCAATTTTATTTTAACAAAATAAATTCATGTATACAGGATATGGGTATTAAAAAGGAATCTGTTCTTGTGGTAGGCTTTGTGGTGCATTTGGTTAAGCCACTGCTTTGAGACTCCTGTATCCTTCGTCAGAGTGCCAGACTGAAGAAGGGAGAGGATGTTGGGCAAAGTACTTAGGTCCTTGCCACTCATGTGGCAGAATTGGGTGGAGTTCCTAGCTTCTGATTTTGGTGTGAGTTTGGCCTGACCCAGACTTGGCTCTGGCAGATATTTCTAGAGTGAGCCAGGAGATGGAAGATTGTGTGTGTGTGTCTGTGTGTGTGTGCCTTTCCCTCTCTGTCATTCTGCCTTTCATATACATAAGATCTTTATAAAACAGTGTTCTGCTCCAAATATTACTATTATAACTTGAGAATGGAATCTAACTTGTTTCATCCTTATTTTATGATCAGTTAATATAATTACCAAATATTTTGCCTTCTCAGAATTATTATAAAAATCAAATGAATTAAAGAGAGTTATATGGTTGTTGCACCATTAAACAATTTTAATATCCCTCCCTACATTGTTGAGCACATGATCATCCTTAAATTATATGCACCTCCAATGTGAGCATGCAGGAGACACACATAATCTGTTGATTGGAACATGTAAATGTCAAACAGCTCGATTCTAGGAGACTGTATCATTTAATTAACTGAAAATAGATGCAGAATATCATGCTGTTTACAATAGGTGATTACTCATCAAATAAACCATGGTTTGATTCACCTTCTGCCTTTTTACCTATTGGCTTGGCTTTCTTCTGATTTCTTCACTTCTTTCAGTAAGATCTAAAATACTGCCTACCTTATATGGATTCTCAAAAATTGAATAAATTAGGCATATTAAGTATTGGAATAAAATGACGATTAATGAATGGTTGGTATGATTTTTCTCTCCAGCAGCTCTGACATTATTATTGCCATAATTAACAAAATTCAAGACTCAAGTTGATCTATTAGAGGGAGATGTGGATACAAAAACACTAGGATACATCAATGCAAACAAATGTAAATTAGTTTGAATCATAGTGACAACTATTAACCTGTAAAAATTGTTCTTCAACTGGAAAGAAACTTGAAGAAAAGAAAAACCCCACACTGATTCACATATTAATTCTATTCCAGTAGTATGGTTAGTTAACTACAGTTTTACAAGATTTTATTTGCACAATAAGTGTTTGACTATTAAGCTGCATTTAATAGTGACAACATGCTTTAATTTTATGAATAACTAAGGCGAACTAAAATGCAATATGCAAGTATGTAACTTTCCTTCTTCAACATAAGGGGAATTCTGTAATTTATCCAGAGATTACATTGCATCACTCATGAGCTTAGTGTAGTATTAGAGAACATAAAACAAACTCTGGTTCCTAGAATATGGGCTTATAAAGTTAGTCTTGGGCTCCATGTAAATTTTGGGACTATTTACAGTGAACCAAAAAGGCTATGCTCTATTCCTGGAATTAAAGATAAAAGCTCCCTGGAAGTCAGTGTTTGATTTTGTAAAACAGAAATCATCATCTCCTCCAATTCCCTAAGGAGTCTCTAAGCAAATCAAATATTTTTAACATATTTGGTTAGCTTAAACGTGCAACAAAACTCTAGTTTTAATATTACCTTGCAACATAATAACAAGGAAATTTGAACATCACTACATTTATAAATTCAGCACCACTTTATCTTTTTTTTCTGAATTTCCTACTGAGATCATCGAATAATGTACATAGTCTTCTCAGGTTTGAAATAGTGAAACTAACCTTCAGCTGTCATGCTTTTTTCTAAATGAGTAGGTGTCTGAAGATGATATTGCTATAACAACAGGATAAGTTATAAAACTTTGATACATTTTATGCATTTGTTGATGGTTGATTAATTCATCCTACCTGGCTCTTGATCCACTCCCTTGAATAAAATGATGTGCAATGCTTTGTAGTGTTGTCAACCTCACATAAAGACCCTATAGAATACCACAGCAGCATCTGCTATTAGGAGTCAAAGAGCAGAGATAAAAGCTTTGTTAACCAGCTTATTAGGAGACAGTGTTTTGTATTTAGCAATGATAGAAATTTGGTTTATACCATTATTGGCTATTACCCATAGATTCTCAGTCAGAGGTGTTGGTGTGGGTCATCAACTTCTGGGCTGTTTTGATGTCCTTGACAAGTGAATTAGTTTAATATCTGAATACTTAAAGCTCTGCCAGATGCAAAGAGATGTCTCAAAAAAGAGGAACTATTTTTAGATGAATACATTGTGATACTATGCAGGATATAAACAGGAATGTAAAACTTTACTTTTTCAGAACATGTGTGAAATGTATGTTCTATCAGGCAAAGCATTTCATTGTGTGCATCAGTAATACTGGAAATATTAAGCAAGTAAGATAAAATAATATATATTTGAAAATAAAAAGTGACTATGGTATGATAGAACAATGGAATTAATATTCCATTGGTTTTTATTTTAAAGTGTGATTTTAGTATCATTATTTAGGTATATGTAATATAATGTTTAAGAACCATACACTGGGGCTGGTGCTGTGGCTTAGCTGGTAAAGCCACTGCATGCAGTGTCAGCGTCCCATATGGGTGCCAGTTAGAATCTCGACTGCCCCACTGCTGATTCAACTCTATTTCATGGCCCGGGAAAGCAGTGGATGATGGCCCAAGTGATTGGTTCCCTGAAGCCAGGTGGGAGGCCTGGAAGAAACTCCTGTCTCCAGGCCTTGCAGTCATTTGGGGAGTGAACCAGCAGATAAAAGACATCTCTCTGTTTCTTCCTCTCCCTCAGTAACTCTACCCTTCGAATAAAGTACATACATCTTAAAAAAACATACAAACAAACAAACATACATGTTTGGATCTGAAAATTCTAGTTAATTTTTAAAACATAAAGATGATAATTATAAGGATTATTCTCTATGCAGATAAATTATTTCCTTTTTATGCAGCATTAGTTATTATTCTGCATGCATTCCATTTTATTCTGATTGAAGATTAATCTTTATTTTCATGGATTTGAAATGTGTTTTCCTTTCACTTTCTTTGTGCCAGAAATTTATGTTCAATGAAATCAAGTTTTAATATTCAATGGTTTCGAAATACTTTCATTTAGTGACGGGACACAGAAATAGCATTTTTGTGTTTGTTAACCACGTACAGGCTGAGAATCCGTAATCTGAAATCTGAACTGTTCTAAAATCTGAAACACTTTGAGAGTTGCCATGATGTGGAAAATTACTCACTGTATGTGATGAGTTACTCTCAAAACAGACTAAAAACATTATGCGATATTAACTTCAGGCAACTTGTATAAAGTGTATATTAATTAAACACCTGATTCCTGAATTTCATGTTCAGACTTGAGTCCAATCTCTAAGATAGCTACTTGTGTATATGCAAATGTTTGAAAATCTGAAAAAAATCAAAATCTTAAATATTTTTGTCCCAAGCACATCAGATAAAGGATATTTAAGCTATATAATTTTTGGTGGCTGCCAGAAAGAGGTATAATTCACAGATTAAACTGTATTTTAAAGAGGATTTACAGTAATATACTTCAATCATGAAGTCTGCATATTCAAATATATTGAACTAAATATTTGTTCTGTTCTATGGTGAAAATCATTACAATGCATTATACTTTGATATCCTGTATTATTTTACCTTTCAAATAGCTAAACCACATCACCAAATGACAGCTGCTGAAAAATCCAAGATTCAGCAGGTGTTTCAAAATTCCCCCTTGTTTCCTGCTAGTAATGAATCTGAAGAACATTTTGGCTTATAAACTTTCTCAAATGGAGGATTCTCTACCCCTCAACATAGCAGAGAATGCTAGATGTATCCCTAACTGTGAGAGCGCTCTGCAGTGAGAGTGCATGGGATATATTTTGAACTCCACAAGCTGCCCCACTGTAGACCAATGGGGTAGAGAGCCCTGCAGAGGTCTCATTCTGAGAATCTTCTAATGGTGCCACAGCAGCAGTAAAATACAACAAAACCTGGTGTCACAGACGGGAATAAAACATTTTGGATTTCCACTGCCTAGTCTAGTTTTTTTAAAGGTCTATTTTTCTGTATTTCTGATGGAAATGTCTGGCTAGTCAATGTATTTCTACCACCAAGGAATCATGTATTGATAGATAATTGCTGTTTTTCTTTAGTAGGCTGAAGGGCAGATATGAAGTTGTATAAATCAGATTTACAATGAATAATTTAAAATAAAACCCATGTTATGGGTGAAACCAACATTTAATAATTAAAGTTTATTTAGCAGCTAAAGCAATTTCCTTAATTAATTCTCATTATTTCACAATGTATTTTGTATTATTCTTTCCTCCTGAATCTGGTTTTCCTTCTTTCTGTGATGTTGATAAATCCTCTACATTGACTCACCATACTTATAGGTGATGATGAACAACCATGAAATTAGACAAAGATGAAGAACCTGAAAACCTTGAAAAGCTCAATGTTTATTAGACAACATATGCAGTTTTCCAATTAACACTTCAGTGTATTTTACCATGGTATCAGTTAGTTGATGCACGTTCTAAAACAAATCCTGTTAGAAATTTAAAACTAAAATCTAGAGTTTAATTAAATTTGTTATGAACACTTTCTGTTCATAATCATGATTTTTCATAATGTTTTTTCTTATTATGGTAGCCATAGAAACATTTTCAATATTATTTTTTTTTTTTGACTGGCAGAGTGGACAGTGAGAGAGAGAGACAGAGAAAGGTCTTCCTTTTGCCATTGGTTCACCCTCTAATGGCTGCTGTGGCCGGTGCACTGCCGCTGGCGCACCGTGCTGATCCGATGGCAGGAGCCAGGTACTTATCCTGGTCTCCCATGGGGGTGCAGGGCCCAAGCACTTGGGCCATCCTCCACTGCACTCCCTGGCTACAGCAGAGAGCTGGCCTGGAGGAGGGGCAACCGGGACAGAATCCAGCACCCGACCGGGACTAGAACCCGGTGTGCCGGCGCCGCAAGGCAGAGGATTAGCCTAGTGAGCCGCGGCACTGGCTTCAATATTAATTGTAATAAAAATTTCATTTCTATAAAGAGAGTGTTTTTCTGTTTTTTTTTTTTAATATTTGCCCTTTCAGTTTATCTTAGGCTTTTCACACTTTTAATTATATGATATTAAAAGCCATGTCCTATTATGACTCAACAACAAAACACAGTAATACATTACTGCAGAATGACTGGAAATTTCCTCTTATGGATATGAGTACCAAGCTAGACACATCAGTTATCAATCTCAGACCCACCCACTACTTACCAGCCTACAATTGTACAATAAATAGGAAAATTAGGGTTGCATATACCTCCAACTTCTCAGAATGTACATTTTCCCAAGATTTTGTATACAAGCCATATACTAAACGCCCTTCTTTGTAATTTAGGAGCCACAAAGGCCTTTAGGAACATTCTGATTTGTGTCAGGATAATTGTTTCACTGAAAGTCCTACTTATTTTGCCACAAATTTTGAAGGAAGCTTTAACTGATATCGCTGAAGCTAAGTTTTCATATACTAAGTGTGCTACATACAGAAGACTACACTGGTGTTGAGTCAAGGATTGATATGTTTTTCTCTCCATTCTTAAATATCATTTCAACTCCAACTCAATTCAATTCCATTCCTACTGATTTCCATTCCAACTCAATCAGTTCAACTACAACTGTGAAATTATAAAGACGGTGTTAGGAAAGGTGAGATAATTTCTAAGTCTCATTTCATCTCTAATCCTTTCTAATTCAATGAAAGCTTCCCTGAAAATTAATTTTAGTAACAGAGCTAGAAAAGGAAACATGAAGGCAGTCAAGCCACAGTAGATCTTTTAGCTTATGTCATATTCTGATTCCACATACTCATTGTTGTCCAGGCTCTTGGAAATCAGGTAGAAGGAACATTCATCTTCAGTGAGACAATGCCTTTATTTTCCTGTCTCGAACAGCCAATCTGATGAAATTATTTGGCAAATAGCAAAGAAAGTTAATTTTGTAATACATCATTCAGACTAAGTGACAAGTATGAATTCTTTTTTATTAGAAACCAATGCAATATATTAAGAATAAGATTTTATATAATTGAATATATGTTCCCAGGGAGAATATCAAATAAGTTTAATTTCGAAACCACTAAAACCTGTAAGTTTTCCCCCTCTGTGACTGAAAGGGAGTTGCTATAAAATGAGTATGAAGTTACATACTTCGGAAACTTGAATTTAACAAGGAGTGCTAAAATTCAACCTTGCATTAGTCATTATAATTTTTGACACTGTCTTAATGTGTGCAGGAAGAATTGAACTCTAGAGCTAGAAAGGGCATCGTTAAAAGACAAGATTGCCTTTCTGTATGACAGATATTAATATTAGATCATTTGCTTGGCTAGAAACAGAGTGCATAAGGTGTATGGAGGCCATGCAAATTTGGTTCAGACTGAAAACCTTTCTTGCTATATTTCTTCCTCCTTCTTCTATACTTTACCAGTGAGTTAAAAGAAATATGACTAAGTATTAATTGTTTTTCTCTGCTATATTCCACATTTGTTACAGAGAAGGTAGTCCATTGAAATGCTTGAGTTAATAAGTGCATTTGGTCTTATCCTGGAAGCATTGGAAGCAAAATCTTTAGTTTTGTTTTTCAGAAAATTCAACATTTATAGAACCTGCAAGACTCCTTTATTTGTGATGTATCTTCCCTATATATGCCAACCAAATGTAAATCAAAGTAGCCAGTTGTTTTCCTTCAGGAGAAAAGAAGATAGTGTCTTATTTAGTATATTATTTCACCACTAAAGCATAATTTTAAATAAATCATTAACTGAAATAAGACAGCATGGAATATAGACATAATTACTCTCCAAGTACAGTTAAGAAATGAAGAAAGAATGAAAGAGAAGGGAGTAACTTTAAGAAGAGTAATTTTAGCTTGTTTGCCATAGTCATTGTCATTGTTACCAGAAGAGTTTTGAAAGCATTCATAGAAGAGGAGAATGAAAATTTGAGTCTATTTTAGTGCAAAAGAAGAGATTAAAATTTATGCAATTTTTTCATAATATATATTTTCATTAAAGACCATTTGTATACATGAATTGCACATATTTGCACCAAATAAAATTGTCAATTAATTTATTTTCCATTAATATTTTGAATTAATTTCATATAAGCAGAAAGGATTTGTAGTTGAGACAAGTAGACCTGGGTCCCAATCATCAGGGTACAAAATTCAGTTGACTACTTTAAAAATAAATTTATGACCTGGTACAAGTTGCCTACTCTCTCTAGGCTTCAGATACAGCTTCTATTAGGTGGAAAGGATAATAATAGTATCTCCTCCAATTATTTTGAAAAACAAACTAGTATTTCTATTGCATATTTCTATTTTAAATGTAAATGTCAATTTTCCCCGTGTCACACACATGTTAATATATATTCTTGTAATTTTTATAGCCTTGAGACACATTTGAGTTTGTAATCTGACTAATGCTATTGACCTTGATATTAAATGAAGAAGCAGTCTTGATGCTGCTGGGACTTGATGGGAGATAATTCTCTGTGGGTCTCTGTCTTTTCTGCTGTCCTGCCAGCAGAAAGACAGACTGCCTTTGTTTTAACCTGTCCTTGCAAGGACGTTTGTGTGTAGGCTCTGGAGACAAGGAACAAGGGCAGCCATGCTTCTGACTAACTATAAAAGATTTAATTTTCTAACCTCTGACTGGTTCTGTCAGTTGCTTCAGCTTTACATTAGACTGCAATAATTGCTTCTATTGACAGCATTTCACTCTCTGTCAGTCACTACAGGAGGTACTTTAAATATAATTTAGAAAAATGTTCTAACTATGCATTTTCAATATTATTATCTATTATTTACTGTATTACAAAAACAATTCTTAAGAGTTAAAGAATGTGTTCAAGCTGAGAAGCCCTGAGAGCAGGGTGGATGAGTTGTGTTTGAAACAAGACAGACATTTACAAACAAGGATCTCTGCTATCAAATATAGAACCAACACCTTTTTAAAATGTAATGAGTTATCTATCCAAGGATCTCAAAAACTATTATATAAGTGCTAATGTTTGATTTGTATCTGTATATTTAACAATTATGGAACAGAGAAATGCCACTGATTTCTCTCTACCGGTGTGCAAGTCCTGACTTCCCACCTAGAATGATGGATATGAATCAAAACATGCTGTTTTATATAAAGCTTATTATTATTACTATTTGTTTGAAAGTCAGAGTTACAGAAAGAAACAGAGATAAACAGAGAGGAAGAGATCTTCCATCTTCTGGTTCACTCCCCAGATGGCCACAATAACCGGCACTGGGCAGGTCCCAAGCCAAGTGTCAGGAGATTCTTCCAGGTCACCCATGTGGATGCAGGGGCCTTCCTCTGCTGCTTTCGCTGGCACATTAGCAGGGAGTTGGATCAGAAGTAGAGCAACCAGGACATGAACTTGCACCCTTATATGAGATGGCATCCTTAGAGGTGGTGGCTTTACCTGCTATGCCACAACACTGATTCCTGAATTAAAACTTTGTAAATGAACTTGCCAGCCTTTAAATTTATGTGATCCTAATTCTCAAAAGTTAATCATTCACATGTTAATTGATTATAACAACTAATTGTCATAGAGCAGGAGGTTCCTAATCAACTGTTGCATGCATTTGTCCAGTTTTTCACAATTTATTTACTTTATTTTTGCATATGGTAAAGCGTGCTTTGAGTTTTTTGTTTGGGTTGTTTTGTTTCCAAAGGAGGGGGACTAAAGTTATACATAAATAGGGAAGTTATTTTGATCCCAGTTGTCAAAACTGGGCCATAAAAATTGGCCACAAATAAAATTTCACATACACAAAAATCTCAAAAGGGAAAATACCAGCTTGCTGTAGAAGGGGTGGGGTAGCCAGCTGTGCTGTTAAGTGGTTCATATGTGTTATATGTTGGGTGAATTACTTTTGCTCTGAAGGCCTCAGTTTCTTGTCTTTCAAATAGTAATGTTACATAACTCATGTGATCAGTGTGATTATGTAAAATCCTATATATAATGCAATTGAAGTATTATCTGACTCCAAAATTGCATATAATCCGTGTAAAGGATTTACTATTTTATTTTATTGCTAAATGATTAAATCTATGAACAAAGGTGACAATATTTTCTCAAGTTTATGAAGAACGATTTTTAGACTGGGAACAATGAAGTCACTTGTCCAAAGTAGAACAGCTGGTATGTGGTGGAGTTGAGTTAAAAAGTAAGACAGCTCACAGGGACTGCATAATCTAATCACCCTATAAAGCTTAGAAGAGATTCGTAGTGTAAGGCTGCAATGCTTTCCAACAATGTGTTGCTTGGCAATCACCCTGACACTCAAGTATATTCCACAAATGCAGGGCTATTTTCAACACATTGTTGTTTGTTTCATTGTTATGTAAGCAATAGCTGTTAAATAACTTTAGATAATTTTCCTTTTTTTTTTTTTGGAAAGTGTAAGAAGAAATTATGCAAAGTCATTTTTTCTATGTTTATCACTTCAATGGTATGATCATTATACCTTTTCTTAACAATTGTAGAAACTGCATAATTAAATATTAGCTTGAATTTCCTGGAGAATATAATTTAATGGTTATTTCACACAAACTGCAGTTCTCTATGTATATCTGCTCAGGTCATAATTTTGCCAAATGATGACTCATCAGTAATAATTGCCTTTACAATCAATTATAATAGCTATTTATCCAGATTTACAATTACAAATGTCAGTCTATAAGGATGCATTATTTTCATTTAAATGATATAACAAATTATAAAATACATAAATATAGATACTACTAGCATATGTAGTCTTATTTAGTTAATATTATACATGCCTAAAGGCACATCCTTTAAATAAATCTCTTTTCCTTTTCCCTAACCATTGTTCTTGTTGTTCTTTGTAAGATATAAACCAACTCTTTCACATCAAGCCAAACCTCAAATCAAGTGCATCTGCTCTGTGTATAAAAGTGACTTCCTTAAATCACAATCAGGTAAAAGTAAGATAAACAGAAACAAACCAGAATGTTGTAAATGTAGAAACAGTGTTTCTTTATTATCATCATTACAAACAGACTAAAAATCTGATGGCAGCCTTGTATAACCAATATTTTAATAAGGATATGTATATCTCATATAAAACATCCACTATCTAGTCAACCAATCAGATTTCCATTTAATATGATGTATACAGTGTACACACATATACACACAGAGACAGACAAGGACACAAGGGTTTTGTAGATAATTGAAATTTAAAAATAATTTCAAATTAACTGCTATTTCATTTTATAACTCCTTGGAGGTTTGTCGCACCTCTAATTATTTTTCCTGATGGCTCTGGTCTTTACTAGGCTGAGGAATGAAGGGACTGATACTGGTGGATCAGTTTTCCATTTGTGACTGTCTGAATGGAAAATTGATTGCCATATTTACTTACATACTTTACTAATCATTTTCTGCTTCAGTTATATCAAATCAATTTTGAATTCCTAAATATAGGGGAAGGCAAGGAAATGTAAACCAGCAAAATTGACTTGAGCATAGACCACATATCCATGTTTCATTTCATTACTTTACTTAGTAAGCTAAATGAGACATCACAGATACTTTATAAATTATTATGAGAATATGATTACTGCTATTGACAATGATTATTTTGTATTCTATAGTATTTTATTCTTCTCAAAATGATAAGTGTAATTTTAATTGGTGCTAGTTTTGAAAACTATTACTAAACAAGCCACCACAATGTATCCTTCTTCCCTTGAATGCTTATTTTGTATCAGATACTGAGGTAAGCACCTTGCAATACAGCAGTCTCCCCCTTATTTACAGGGAATGTGTTCTAAGACACGCAGTTACAAGCTCTATAAACACTAAGTCTGTTTTGCATGTACATAGTAGTGAGAACCTTTAGTTTATAATGAAGCACCATAAAGACTAACAATAACTGATAATAAAAATAGAACAATATGCTGTAATAAAATCACAAACATCACCACTCTTGGGCTTTGGAGTCATTATTAAGTAAAGTAAAATACGTATTATTTGAACACAAGAAATGTGTTACTTTTACAGTACAGGTGATAACTGTGAAGACTACTAGGTGACTAATGGGCAGATGGCATATATACCATACAAAAATATGACTCATGTTGCTGGAGAGACGAAGAAGGGCCATGCAAGATTTCAGTGTGCCATTCAAAATGGCATGCCATTTAAAACTTAGGAGCTGTTTATGTCCGGGATCATGCTTTTACTAATTTTGGACCACAAAAGGTGAGTACCTGAAACCATGGAACTGGAAATGTTGGGTAAAGGAAGACCACTGTCTTATTAGAATATTCAATCAATCAGTGAATGAACAAGAAAAATGGAGGTTCAATTGCTCTTTCAACATCAAATATTTCATGTGTGAGAACTTGTTATTGAGTCACAACCACTGATCCTCCACCACCACAACCCTCTCTGGGAATTACACTCTTACTCTCCAGACCAAGCCTGGTAAAGCAAAAAGGAATTTTAAATAGTGAAGTGTTCATTATATTCCTGAGAGATAGCTAAGATGTGGATGATGTGACTTTGTCTTTTGTAGGCCATGCCATCTTGGCAATTCATGAGAACTTGGGATTCTCATTGTTGAAGTAGAGATACTGTATCTCTTTGAGTCTAGCATTTGACAATGAAGTTGTTATTTCATCAATAGTACCACAATTTCATCTGTAATAACTTTAGTTTATCATTTGCATAATTATTGAAACAACACTGAGTCTCACTAAAAGGGTGACAGGCCTGTCGAAATTTATTGTCACCAAACTCTCATGGTTGTTTCATATGGCTTGATAATTCAAAAAGCCTTCTCACTCCAACCCACAACCTCACTTTTCATTATCATTTTACCTGTTTTCCATTCTAAAATATTGAATTCTTTTCTTCTCTCTGATACATAGCTGAGAAATTTGGCCTCCTACTGCAGAAAACTGATAAAAACCAGCTAAAGAAATTTTTTCCTATGACCAAGGATATGAGCCCACCTGTATCCCCATTGCTCTTCACTCATTCCATTTCTGATAAACCCTAAACAAGCTCTGTCTTCATATCTAAGTCCAGTTCACCCAGAATATCCCACATATTCTGATGAAAACTTGACAACTTTCTCTTAGATATGCAGCCTTTCGATTAGTTTGAATTTAAACACAGTGAATGATTGTGAGGTTAGGTTAGGTTAGGTTAGGTTATGTGACATGGTTTTGAATGGTAACTTCAGATAGCACAAATATCTTCATTCCCCTGTCTCATTCATTTTGGACATGGGCATGTACTTTATCTTGGTCAGTGGTACATCAGCATGTACCAGAAAAGCTGAGGAATAATAAGCACTTGTACATTACAGCTGTTTGCTTTTGAAAGTTCCTCTTGGAATTCAGGAGCTAAACCATAAGCAAACCAAAGTTAAGCTCTATGGCAAGATGGAGGGCAGGCAGAGGCTGGCACCAGGCACATAAGGTTAAGCTGTCTGGAACCTTTTATTAGGGCCCGCCGGCAATTGAATATAGTTGTGAATGACACTACTGATTCATCATGTGGAGCACATAAATACATCACTCTGCAAAACTCTAAACAATTTATTGACTCATAGAAACATGAAAAATAAGAAATAATTGCTGTTTTAAGCTACTTCCTTTTGAGTTGAGTAGCTACATAGTGATAAATGACTAAAGCAAACATTCTAAAATATTTTTCTATTGAAAGAAAAAACACAGAAATGTAACAGAAAAACAAATATGAGCCCATCAAACCCTGATATAATTTGACGTCTTCTTCCAATTATCATAAACTCTATTATCAAAAAGACTCAAAACAGTTTTCATCACACACTGCCTGAATCTTTCACAATCACGGATTCAACCCTCAGTCTATGTAGATTTGCTTCCACGCCTATCTCTTCAAGAAAACAGCTCTAAGGCATGGCAATCAGTGATTTTTATTTCTGTTCTCATTTTAAATGGTCTCTTAAAAGCACTTAAATGTTTGCAAAATTTCTGTTGAAATACTTCCTTTATTCGTGTCCCTGGTTGCTTCTGATTTTTTCCTCTTGTGCTTTGTCAGGTTCAGCTCAATTTTGAAATTAAATGTTGAAGTTTTTCCAAGGATTCATTGTGAATCCTCCCATTTCCCCTCCTGTGTCATTGTCCAAGATCTAGGTCTTTACATTACCACCCATACCAAAATGGTTTACAAGTATCTTTCAATGTATATTTTTATTTCTATGAAAATAACCAACATGTATCTAGTTTTGCAAGCTTAAATTAATGCTCCAAGTCAATCTCAAGCTTCTTATCAAATAATTTCTTCTATTGTACTTTGTAAATATTTTAAACCATATACTTTACCCATAATCTTAACTCAGTGACACAAAAATAATTATTTTAACAAATGTTTTGCATACTAGCAACATAAATTTGTTCCAATTTTGTTTGCTCTTTTAAACGGAAAGTTCAGTATTTAAATTGCAAAGGTAAACAGGAAGGAATAAATTGTGAAGCATATGCTTCTGATATTGAGTGCAATGCTTGACTCTTCAGAGAAGATAAAAACAATATTCTACTTATAACAACTATTTTAAAGTGAAGTGTATATTTAGCGTGTCAAAGGATAAATTATGTATCTTGAGTACTACCTCTCAAAATTTTCCTGAACAATCATGACATAATAGAATAGCCAAAAATAGACTTGAAGCCCATTTTTCAGAAATGCAGGCAAAATTTATCAAAAGTGAGAATTAAAAAAAAGAAGAAATGATCTTTCTCTTTTGATATAAACCTGTATTATTGACAACCTGAGGATAAAAAGAAAAAATAAAACTTCCTAAATAATTTATACTTATAGCTACGATAGGAGTCTACATAATCATAACCCTATTCCATCCCTTCTCTAACTTATCACTCTCGACCATGTATAGTTCTAACTTGGAATAACTTTTAACACTCTGACTGTAAAGCAATTCCTTGTTGACAGATAGTTATGTGGTCTTCTATTTTTGCAGATAGTCAGAGACAGCAATTGCATAATATGGTTTTAAAATTGCCCTTTCCTAAAACTAGCAGCCATATGAATTCTCATTAAATTTGTTTATTGTATTTATGACAGAATGCATGCGAGATAAAATATTTTGTTAATGCTATATATACATTGAGATCTACCAGAAAAGATGTTCTTTGGGATATAAAATATTGCCAAGAATACTAAGAAATAGCACAGTGACAGTAAATCTGTGGTAAAGTTGCAGAACTCCACTTTACCTCACATAAACACTGACATGCTTATTCTTGACATTCTCATCATGTATTTCATCATGTGAGGAAAACATGGGATTATGGTTGACCTCAATTTTTGTTTTGTGTGTGAGTTAGAAAGGCTGAGAATTCTTATTAATGTGTGTTCTCCAAGATGAATCCTAAGTTATACACATTCAATAAAACCACTGTAGAAATAGGGCAACTAAAAGTTAACAGCTAAAAAAATATGTTTCCCATAATAAGTCATCAAAATATGATAAATTCTCAGTGTTTCCCCCCCCCCCCACAGGAAGTCTCCTACTCTTGTACTAAGTTTCCATCAGAATACAGAGGACACTTAAAGGATTTAGCAGGTCTTTAGAGACTAGAATTCTATACTTATGATTCCATAGAAAGAAAAGCCAACTGACAATGGATATAACCCTAGATGTGATTTTCATATATCTAGACCATAAATTTTTTAAAAATGTTGAGTGTTTATTACTACCAGTAGTAATATTTTTAGACTTTTAAAGACACCTGCCTTTTGCTCCCCACTGTTTCTTATTGAAAAATAGGTTTTTAAGATTTCAGTGTGTTCTGTATGCATCTCCAAATAAGTATCTTGATGCCTGGAAATTGTGCGTATTTTAATATTGATTTTCATAAAGTACATTCATTATAATTTCAAAATTTGTGTTACAAAACAGCAATATCAAATTTTTTTAAAAGATTTATTTATTTATTTGAAAGTAAGAGTTGCAGAGAGAGACAGAGGGTGGTCTTCCATCCGCTGGTTCACTCCCCAGTTGGCCGCAACAGCAAGAGTTGGGCTGATCTGAATCCAGGAGCCAGGAGCTTCTTTCCTGTCTACTAGGCGGGTGCAGGGGCCCAAGGACTTGGACCATTGTTTACTGCTTTCCCAGGCCATAGCAGAGAGCTGAATTGGAAGTGGAGCAGCTGGGTCCAAACTTGTGTCCATATGGGATGCCGGTCCTGCAGGCAGTGACTTTACCCAGTATTCCACAGCACTGGCCCAAAAATATTTTTAAATTTGCTAAGGAAAAAGATAAGGCAAAAACTAGTAGCAACAGTATGACTTTCTTTGAAGTGCAGAAGCTTAGCAATATATGGTATACATGTATATATCTTGGATGGAAAATGACATCCATACATATGTATATAGTCACACATACAGCAAACTCTGAATGCCATCACAAAGGCCATTAATGTGTTTAGCAGGAACTTTGAGGGCAGAACTCAGGCATGGAATTCACCTATAATATGACTCAGGGGTAATATAACTGTGATTAGTTATCACCCTAATACTGGAACTTTCTTTCTGAAACACAGACACGTCATGCTCAGAAAATAGTTATAAATGCCACCTTATTAATTTTCACTGTGCTCTATGTGCCAGAGACTTAAATTTAAAGACAAATTATGTAAAAAAAAGAATGTTTCTTTCCTTGCGAATTGCAAGTAGAAATAGAATTGTCAGTTTATACGCAAATCCCAGGCTATCCATGTGGCATCTGAGTTTTATGTTTGTCACAACACATTTTCTGGCCTGAAACCACAGTCAAATTTAGAGAAGATTTTGACTTTTGTTTTCATCTGTACTGGTCAAAATTTTCATAGTTTAATTTTATGGGATAGAACCATTTCTAATCCATGGTGGAGAGAAGAACCTCAATGAAGTTTCAAGGTTTCTTGTTCCTTGTGTTCTATACCAACACACATAGTAGGTATATATTTTACTTTTAATTACATGATTGAATAAATAAATGAGTGAATAGAAAATTAGATTCTCCTTAAAACATCTAATTTGCAGAAAACATCCTTAGTTTCATAGGTTGACAATCTGTCAGTAATTGAAATTTATACATCAACATCACACTACCATAACTGCAACTTTGACCACTATGTTCAGTTGCCAGCTTGATCCCTTGTATTTTATTAAAAGCAAATGTAGCTATACAATTTTAGGGTCATTAACCATGCGAATGCTTTCAAAGGCTTTAGTTCCCCAAAAAGCAAAAATTCTAAGGGTCAAAAAAGGGCATTTTGAATATTTGGACATTATGATTAGTTATTTTCATGTTACTTTATGAACATATAAGTGCAAGCAAAAATGAGAAGTAATTTAATCATGAATTAGCAGTGATTAAATGCAGATGTCCTCCTATTGTTAATTGTATAAAAGTGTGTATACAATACTCTTATATGTGCTAATTTTTATTTTTATTTTAATTAACACAAAGGCTCTATGAGGTGATTTTCTTACCTAAATATCTTTTTCATTAAACATCCTTATTATATTTCACACATTGGGTAATTTTGAATCTCTCTTTGGCTTCTGAAATTTTTCTTATTGAGAACAATCCTAACTGTGGTTATTATAAACACATAGAAATGTAAGATGATTGCAGGCACTATTCTGATACTCGTAACAGAAAGTCATGATGACAACCACACACTGCAGAACAGCCCACTTCATTTTGTGTGTTCTGTACACTATGCAGATGAAAAGAGCCTTTGTTTGTTTATGTATCAGGTGAGCAGTAACCTAGCAGAAGGTAAACCTGAAGATGAGCTCAATTACACACACCATTTGTTTTCGTTGATATTCTCTTTAAGACTTAATAAATGGTATAAAACCATTATGTAGAAATTAGCAAAAATTGCAACCTATGTGATTTGTACTCTGTGAAAGAGATGGTCCAGTGTAAAAATGTTCTTAGACCAGTAGCTGTGTTTGAATAAGCTATCTACACCAGGGCAAGATTGCAGAGAGCAATGCATTCTTTTCCCTAGATCAGTTCTTAGAGACGTTGTGAAGGTACTATGAAATATGCATCTGTAATTGTTTCTGTCTCATTGGCCTCTCTTGGACAACTGATGTATTTCTAAAGAAAATGGGCTTCCTTATTATTTCACAGGACTAATTCTTTGTTCATCGTCATAGTGAAAAAGGCAGAAAAGTTTTAATATCTCAAAGCTACTCATTTCACTGTTCTGGTTTTTGGTTAATTTAATGTCCTAAAATTCACACGGGGTTTAGCGATGGTTGTGGCATTTACTGTATTTTAAGTGCCTACATAAGACGCACCAACATCATTACCTTGAATTAAAGTGCAAGAAGAACACTCTACTGGGAGCGTTATAGTATCCTACACGAAGAAAATAATTCATTAATCCTCTTCATAAAAAATAGCTTTATTTCTTCGTTCTAGAATAAATGGCAGAACATTCTAAAGAATATGTCCTAAATCAGTAGCAAGCTGCCCCTCCTAAATCTCAATAACTGTCTCGGGTAATCTTCGACAGCTGGGTGCTATTAGGATTTGTTCTAATGGTGACAATGTGGAATACGCTAACACAGGGCTTATTGCCACTTATCCAGCAGGGGCATGAAATGAGGTGACATGGTAATGAGTTGATACAAATGACTTTTGTAACTTTCACACTGCTACCAGGCTGAGGCAGGCAATCAGAGGGAAACTATTGTCTGCCTTTCGTGATGGTTTTAATGTGTTCCATTTGATTTAATACTGCTGGTGGGCAAAATGTGAAAAGAAAGTAGGTCACTGCCTCTTTGCTTGGCTCAGATAACGGGGCACTACGTACCTGGTGTATCTTAACAGTTATATTTACTTTGGTTGATGACAGAGATATATTTTGAGCTAGGACTTAATACTGTTCATTGTAAATATAGTTATCAAATGCTGCTAAGAGGAATTATTAAAGTGAATATAAGAAAAATAATATATAAAAACAACCAAATTTCATTAACATAAAAATTAATTTAGCAGCTGCCTTCCTCATTTAGAATAAATGCTCTCATATCGATAGCATTACAACAGGGATGTACTAAGTTTTAGGAGTCTGATATACTTATAAACATAGGTAGCTGACAGCCTTCTTAAAAGTGCCCCATTGTCATAGACAAGTTTCTATTTGCTAAAATGTTAACTACATAAAGCAAAAATTTTGGAGGAAAATTTTCCAATTTTTAAAGTCCATTTAGTATAAACTTAGGTTAAAATAATTACATTGGCAAATGTAAAAAAAATGCTGACCTTACTAATAAAACATCACCACATTTATTAGCCTAGTTCTCTCTCTGCTTGAAGCATTTATTGATTTCTAATATAAATAACATTTTATATAAAACTAAGTCAAGAGTTAATAATCAGTACATTGGCTTAGATATTTTCCTATGGGCAAATTATACCTTTTGAAAAGTGAACATTTGCATTTTGCAATGATTTCATGTGTGTGTTTTCAAGTATCACATTAACTTGATAAAATTTAGGCAAATAGCTTAGAAGTATGGTATCCATATCATTGGTAATTTTGAATGCAAAAAGATCATAATTAATATAACACGTCACTGACGTGATTTGTGTAACCTTTCCTCCTCTTTAGCCGGGGAAAGGCAGTTCTGTGTGAAATTAATTAAAGAGGTGGTGAATGCGACAGGCTCATTTGCTAAGGGAAAACCAGCTCCTGCAGTACATATTGAAAATTACAGGAGCACTACAAGCTGGCCTTTGTATCTGTGCCCTTCACGGGAGGCACAGAGTCAAATCAAGCACAGCCTGCAACAAATTGGGGGCAGAGCTGCTGCTGCCGCCCAGCAACTTCCCTGTCCTACTGCTGTCCTGGGGAGAAATTATATTTTCTTTAAAAAAGAGAGAGAGAGAGAGAGAGCGCTTTAGTTATTTACCCTCCACTGGCAGCTCCCCAGTCAGGGACAGCCAGGCTTTACACATTCACCATAATGAGAAAGATCTTTGTTTGATGTAACAGCCTGGTTGGAAATAGGAATGGTGGGAAAGAGGTAGGTGAGTTCAATCCCCGGAAAGCACTTTTGTGTGAAGGACAATTGAAGGTTTTTTTTTTTTTTTTTTTTTTTTTTGGATGGAAAAAGACATTTTCCTATGTAGTTAAATTTAGGCAAAAAACTCAATTCAGGATCAATGAATCTATACAATACATGAAAGTAGAAAGCAACATATAAAATACCAAAAATGTTAGAATGTATATTATGCCAAGAAAAATTTGTAAAATCTAGTTTCAGAAGTTCAGAGAAAATCATATTCTAAAAAATCCCTTATTAATGATTGAGAATTAACTTCATGTCTTTTGGAGAGTTTACACAATATATTAAATGGTTGGAGTGATTTTACTCAAACTTGAGTATACTGTGTAGTAAGCCAGCTTTCATTGGGACATGGATTCAGTGGCATCCCAGATCAAGAATGCCATCATTCACAGCCTGTTTTCTTTTTTTATTTTAAATGTCCGATCCATCTGCTTAGTGAGTTGAATGAGTTCTACTTAATCAGAACAACCAACTTCAAAAACAAAATAAAATTAAAAAGGAAGAGAATATTAAATAGTATTCGATAAAATGGACGATACGTCACATCATTTGTGTATCTCTATTTAAAAGGAAGGCTGATGAAGAGAGAGACAGAGAACTTCATCCATCTTGTGGTTCACTCCCAAAATGCCCACAACCACTGAGGCTGATTCAGGCCAAAGACAAGAGCCAGAAATTCAATTCAAGAGTCCCATATGGGTGGCAGTAATCCAACTGCTTGAGATATCTAACCTGCTGCTTCCAGAGGGTATGTAAGTAGCAAGTTGTAACTGGGAGCAGAACTGGGACTTTAACCCAGCCACTTACACACTGGATGTGGGAGCCCCAAGTGGCACCTTAACCGCTGTATCAAACAAACTCCCTATAAGTAGGACACTTAAAAATTAAAAAAAAAAAAAAGAACACCACAGATAGCAAAGTTACATTTTATTTCCTAAACTTTTACTTCAATTGCATGTATTTATGTAGTTTTTGTTGGGAGTTTAAAGTATTATTTTTTCTGTATGTTGTGGTAAAAAACAGTTGGAAAATCCACACAAAGTGGAATATATCAAGTAGCACTTTGCTACTAACCAGGGTCCATGTGTATGTGTTTTAAAGCCTTTGTGAGCAAAACAAATCCTGGTTTAAATTCCTGCCCCAAGCCCACACTCATGAGGTCAGGTGTTCTAGACATCTAGAGGTGACCTGCAATCCAGCCAGGAGCTGCAGAGACTCACTCATTTTATCATGAATAATTATTGTTTGGGGCAATGCATTAGAAACCAGCTACAATGAAATATAATGTTTCTTTCTTCCTCAATATAATGCATATTTATGGAATGATTTTCTTGGTTCAGAGCTTATGCCATAGGCAGTCAAAGAGTAAATATTATGTACTAATTTTTCAGTTCCTCAAATATGTACAATATGAAGGGAGATATTTATTGAACAGTGTTGTAAAGCCATTTGTTAAGTTAGGGTCCATACCTTCAATGAGGATGCGACATGCAAGAAAATGCAAATGGACTTATAAATATGGCAATACTGTGTGTTAAATGGAAATATAGCATACATAGAAGCAAGTAGAAGGAAGTGTGTGAGAGGAGAAATAAATCAGTTAAACATGATAGATATAATATTATTATAAATATACAACTATTGCAATTTGAATAAAATAAATTAAAAAAAGAAAATCATGAGAACTTGAAGTAGTAATGGCATTGAAGTATGATTGTATTTTTGGGACGCTTAGTAAGCTATCTAATTCAGCTAGTAGTTGTAAATATGAATATAAGATAAAATATTTTATATTATATATTATTGATAATTGTGTTTTACATATTACAAAATAATAGATAAGCAGCAATAAAGCCTTTCAAAATGATTATAATAGTCAATTTATTTAGTAAATTCCTTTTCTATTGTCCAGGGTAATTTACAAATAATAATACTCAAATATATTTTTTTCTGTTTTACAAATGAAAGAAAAGAGACCAAGAGCATATAAATAACTTGATTAATAACTACCCAGCTAGTCAGTAGGAAATCTATCCCTGAATATATAATCTAAATAAGCTTACTAATTTCTCCATGTTAATAATCAGGGTGGAGGAACTGGGCTATGGCACAGTGGGTTAAGCCATCACATGCAATAATGGCATCCCATGTGGAGCAGCAGGTTTGCACCATCGCTGCCCTGCTTCTCATCCAGCCTCTTCATAAACCACCAGGGGAAGGAACCAAATGGTTCAAGTGCTTAAGCCTCTGCCACCTATGTGGGAAGCCTGGATGTAGTTCCTAGCTCCCAGCTTTGCCTGGTCCACCCCTGAGTGTTGCAGCCATTTGGGGTTTGAATGCACAGATGGAAGATCTCTCTCAATCTCTAAGTCTAGGTCTCCCTCTCTCTGACACTCTGTCATCAAAATAAATAAAGAAATCTATATGTTTAAAAACAGATCAAGTATACTGGTTTTTATTATATATTTTCTATTTTTAATTTTTGCATAAATACAATGACAATCATTACAAAGTGTTTTTCCATAATCTTCAAAAATAGATATTTGTCTAATGTGCAATTAAAATTCTGAGTAAACCTATTTTGCCAGCCTTTGTTTTCCACAATGAAACTTGGGATGCAGATTAAATTTGTGCATCAGCATGCAGAGACAACATTTTGAAGAATATAAAACAGTTCAATAACCAATACATATGCTGAACTTTCCAAAAGGTAATTAATTTTATTCATAACTGTCAAGTATAAATACCCACAACTAAGATAATACATTTGAAAGAATATTAAAAACTACATACCTTACATAGAGTAACAGGCAGATATTTGCAAGATTATCAAGTCATTAAACTTGTGTGGAACTGCACTGTACAGAAACAATGATTCTAAACAGAACAATATTTTGCTCATTATTTCTTCATAAACCACTTCGTAAGCATTTGGATATAAGTAAATGAGTTCATAATCTTTTATCTATGCTTCTCATCGTACTGATTTAATATTCATTTTCAGAGTCTCTTCCTTTCTTTTCATAAGCTATAATCTGAGAAAATTCACTAATTTTATTTGCCACATCATATATCATGAAATTCATATACTCTGTAAAATTTGCAAATACTCACGGACTCAGGATGTTTTGACTCCCAATTTGTCAACTTTACCATGGAGTGAAAGTATGAAAATGATACTCTTTCAATAAAAATCATCCTTTGAATTTTGTTTTTCCCTGGGTTAGTAACATGTGGGCATGATAGTGTTTTTTTTTTTTTTTTTTTTTTTTTTTGACAGGCAGAGTTAGCCAGTGAGAGAGAGAGATGGAGATAGAGTTATAGACAGTGAGAGACAGAGAGAAAGGTTTCCTTCCGATGGTTGACTCCCCTAATGGCTGCCAAGGCCAGCACTGCGCTGATCCGAAGCCAGGAGCCAGGTGCTTCCTCCTGGTCACCCATGTGGGTGCAGGGCCCAAGGACCCCGCCCATCCTCCAATTCCCTCCAGGGCCACAGCAGAGAGCTGGACTGGAAGAGGAGCAACCGGGACAGAATCTGGTGCCCCAACTGGGACTAGAACCTGGGGTGCCAATGCCACAGGCAGAGGATTAGCCAAGTGAGCCGTGGCGCTGGCCAGGATAGTGTCTTGTGATGCTACACCAGGAACAATGAGCTGTGGTTTCCTGTCAGCCACACCATCAGGAGAGAACAACTAATATTCCACAATGTTCTGTGTTAGCATTTTTTAGATGCTGTCTTCCATGCTTTCACACTCCATTATGCCTACAAAATACTCAACTGCACGCTTTCTTGATTCAATTCCCTACGATATTATAAAATAGGTTTCCGTTAGAAAAATTTGCCTAATTATAGCCTAACCATAGGCTAATGTAAGTGCTATGAGTATTGTTAATGTAGACAAGACTAAAACCTATGATATTTTGTAAGTCAGGAATATTAAATACATTTCCATGTTAATATAATTTTACTTTACAATGGGTTTATTGGAATATAACCCCATTGTTAAGACTACCTGTATTTGTACTCATATTTTGCCAGTTGCAACATGTTTCATACTTTACTTTTACCCAGTTTTTGCCTTCTTTCACACTAAAAGAGGAGAGAACATATTCTCTGTCCATCACATTGAAACCAGAATGGCTACAGAATAAATCAATGCACTATTATTTACACATCCAATTTCCCTGTAAAATCAGATCTTGGGGCTGGTGATGCAGTGCACTTAATCAATCCTCTGCCTGCAGCACCTGGCATCCTATAAGTGCATTATTTCGAGTCCCGCCTGCTCCTCCTCCAATCCAGCTCTCTGCTATATCCTGGGTAACCAGTAGAAGATGGCCCAAGTCCTGGGCCCCTGCACCCGCGTGGGAGACAGGGAAGAAGCTCCTGGATTCTGGATTCAGATCAGCCCAGCTCTGGCCATTTTGTGGCCAGCTGAGGAGCGAACCAGCAGATGGAAGACCTTTCTCTCAGTCTCTCCCTTTTACTGTCTATCATTCTACCTCTCAAATAAATAAAATCTTAAAAAAAAAAAAATCAGGTCTTAAAAAGACAAATATTTTCAACCATTTATTTAGATATGTTCAATTTACTCTTGAAATCATGTACTTATCAGTGATAGAGTCTTTTGTCCTTTGTATGGATAATAAAGAATACCATAAGAATATTTTATTGATAAATACATGAAAACAAAGTATGTCACCAAATCTTAAAAATGCTGAAGATATTCCAGGAAAAAAGAAACATAAATTTTGGAATATTGTGTCACAACAATAGGACTTTTTAATTTACAAGGTTAAAACATGAGGTCTTGAACTTTCTATGATAAATTCTGTCACTGTGCCAACAAAGTGATCAGAATAGATGGGATATAGTTAAAGGTTAATGTTTGCATGCCAGCCAGGTCACAAATAAATGTTTTATTTCTTGGGATTCCCAACTTTCATTGCTATAAATAATTAATTGCAAGGACTAGTTATTAGTTGTTAAAGGTCATAATGGAAGGAAAATTTTAAGCATTCCTGTTAGCAGAACGGTGCAAATAACTTAAAGAAACTACCCAAACACTGGTTCTCTACTAAAGATTAAACTGACAGATGGTGAGGAAAGAAAGATTTCTGTTGTTCTTTTTTGGCATGAAGACAGTTCAGAAAACACTTCAAAAATTTGGCTATATCCTTTTTATTTATTTATTTTGATTTTTAAATATGATTTCTTACATATAAAATTTTTCAAAATACTGTATTGTATTACATTACATTTTTTTTTCTATTCACCCCTTATTTTTTGAAATGTTGTTCCATTGAGGTTAGCACTGTGGCATAGTACACTAAGCCTCTGCCTGCAGTGCCAGCATCACATATGGACATCAGTTCATGTCCTGGCTGAGCCTCTTCTGATTCAGCTCCCTACTGATGGCCTGGGAAGGCAGCAGAGGATGGCCCAAGTGCATGAGCCCCTGCACCCACATAGGAGACCCGTATCAGACCAGCTCCTGCCATTGCAGCCATCTGTGGAGTGAACCAGCTGGATAGAAGACCTCTCTTACTCTTTTCTCTCATTCTCTTTCTGTAACTCTGCCTCTCTAATGAATATATTAAATAAAAAAAGAAATGCCGATAGATCTTCCATCTACCTCTTGTTGCAGTGGTTGCAAGTCATCTTAGAGACTACATAAGACTCGCTGCTACTTTGTTGACCAAAACACCAGCCTTTCTCTGAAAGGAAAAATAATTTAATTTAATATTAAATCATTAATGGTAAGGGCATATTCAAAGAAAAATTGCTTTTTGTTTGTTTGCTCTTTGCAGCTAAAACATGAATATTATTTAAATTATAATTACTTGTTGGAATAAAATGCTTTACTTCGTTCTCCAAATTCAGAGGGATGATATAAATTTCAAATTTTATGTAAACTAGCAAGAATATCAGTTACAAAAGGTATACTG
Organism: Oryctolagus cuniculus; assembly: GCF_051225735.1. Taxonomy (NCBI): domain Eukaryota; kingdom Metazoa; phylum Chordata; class Mammalia; order Lagomorpha; family Leporidae; genus Oryctolagus; species Oryctolagus cuniculus. The sequence continues at coordinate 59,165,374 of NC_142874.1, read as the reverse complement.
TTTGGTTAGGGAACTGTCTAGACCCAGAAAGATAAGATAGTACTGTTATGCTATGATATTTCACAAATAACATGTACTTATGATTCACAATTACTTCCAATCTGTAGACTGGAAATTAGTGTCCCATTTTCTGCTTTTGTATCACATAATTTTATTCCTGCTATTATAGATTTGCAACCAGGAGCACATTATTTAGAAAGAATTTAAATTTATGTAGACCTGCATTTTCCTAGATATGAACTTCAATGAATCTATGAATTGATAATTTGCTATCCAATCAAAATGATCTGTGGTTAGACAAAAGTTGATGGTTCTACATTTTAAAATTCAATTGTGCAGTTTCCCAGTGTCTCAAGCAGATAGCATGTTACTGAATTATGCATTCGAGTTAGAATTGTTGGACTCAGGAAGTGTATTTGAACCTAAGATGGGGACACATTTTGAAGAAAACTGTCTCAACTCCATTTTTCTCAACTTTCTTTATTTTCTTTCTCTCCTCTCTTCTCTTCTCTTCTCTTCTCTTCTCTTCTCTTCTCTTCTCTTCTCTTCTCTTCTCTTCTCTTCTTAGAACCACGAACTGAATGTGTGTGTTTGACAAATAAATTTCATCCATTAGGTAATATATTTCATATGATTATTCATTAAACATATACAGAATTAATTATCAGTGAATAAGGTATTTGATTTAAAATTAGAATTAACACTGACCTAAACAATTAAATTGCTTATTTGTCTCACACATTGTAAACCTCTCAAAGCAGGCAGTGTGCAGATAATTTGATGGCTCACTGATATCTTAATGTCTTTGGTTATGTTTCAACCTAATTGCATTTTTCTTTTGAATGACCAATGTTAGAGAAAAATTCAACACTATAAATCTCTGAAATCTCATGCCAATAACACAGTATCAATGTGGTGACTTTTTTTTCTGTATGATTGCTAAATTTTGTAACATGTTACTCCCAATGTCTTTAGTACCTAGAAACCTCCTTAAGACATGATTCACTGACTTACCTCAGGTGTAAGTAATTTTTTTTTCAAAGGATTATGTTATGTGGCTTTTCCAATTTCAGCTCTCACTTCAATAATCAACTTATTCAAACTTGCCTAACTTCAATTATTCTCAATTTTAAATACATATATGCATATGCATATATATAGCTGATATTTATGTGTGTTAACTTAAATGAGAACATGTGTACAGAAATCCACAACTTGCATATTTCATTCTTTTAAAAATTATTCAGTCATCTTTAGTCTGACTGCCAAGTATATTAAAACTCACTTATCCATCAGGAATATGTTCTAATATCTACCCAGTAGAAACCTAGAAACAGGGATAATACTGTACCTTATAACTTAATGACTTTCCCATCTTAAATAAGCACTTATCACACACTGGGACTTGGATTATTGTAATTTGCGATGTGACAGCAAAACTAACATGAATATCTTTTTCTTCTTTACAGTTTCATAAATAGATGATTAATTTTGACAATGCAACTTAGGTGCCTCAGTATAACTTTTTTTCTTCCTTTATTAAGTTAAGAATTTTCACTTCTTCACTTAAAGAAGTTTATCTTTGGCATAGCAGGATTTCTAGGATCAGTACTATGGCTTGGAGACAACTATTAAATAAAATAAAGAGGCACTTGAACACAACGACTTTGATACTCTAACAATCCATCTGCTAACCAAAATAGCTGCTAAATGAGAAGCAGGCAGGCAATGCATTTCACCAGTATATTCTGGACAAAAGGATCATTCATATTCTGGCCAGGACAGAGTCGGAAGGTGAGAGATTTCATCAGCTATGTATGAATTATTTATTCTGGAATGTGGATTTACTATTTTTGGACTTCAGTTTACTACAGGTAACTGGAACTGTGAAAAGAAATCATGAATAAGGTGCAGGCAACTGTGTGGCTATGGTAGTCTCTCTTCTCAGTCATGGACAATGAGAAGATGGTATCTTATAGTCTTGGAAGCAAGTATGATCATTTGAAAAACTCTGTGACTGAATGAATAGGCTATGTGTGGTAAAATGTCTCACATGACATAGCTTCACAATTTCCTCTGCATGATTTCTATAATTTTGTTGATTCAAGACTAGTTTTTAGAGTGATTTCTTCTTGGATGGTAAAAATTTAAGTCTCCACTACCAAACAGTATAGCCTTAAAGTTTTCATTTTTCATCCTGTCCACTCATAATTCCAGGCAGGTAGCCAAAGTACTTGCCAAATTCCTCAGTTTGTAGACCCAATTTCTTGAGCCCTTTTTCTAGCCAAGGAGAATTCTTCAGTTTTTCATTTTACAACCCAAAGTAGAGTGGGATCATAAATTCAAGGTAAATAAAATGTGTTTATTTATTTATTTATTTGAGAGACACAGAAAAAGATGCATAGATCTCCCAGCAATTGGTTTACTTCCCCAAATGCCTGCAACAACTAATGCTGAGCAGGAAGTAGAATCAAGAGCAATCGTAAGCAAAATAAAAAAAAAAAGTTACAGGAATAATATTATTGACCTCAAAACATATACAAAGCTACAGTAATTAAGAGTACTGTACTGACATAAAAAAACTCAACAGAGTAAAGAAACTGTAAATTAATATACATGCATGCCTATTGGTTTTGACAAAAGTGACAAGAAAATCTGTTGTAAGGACAATCTCTTCTATAATTGATGTTAGCCAAAATGGATACACACAGCTGGAATTAATGAGATTCCAGCTTTCTATGTATAAAAATCAATTAAAGGGCCGGTGCCACGGCTCACTAGGCTAATCCTCCACCATGCGGTGCTGGCACCCCGGGTTCTAGTCCCGGTTGGGGCACTGGATTCTGTCCCGGTTGCTCCTCTTCCAGTCCAGCTCTCTGCTGTGGGCCAGGAAGGCAGTGGAGGATGGCCCAGGTCCTTGGGCCCTGTACCCACATGGGAGACCAGGAGGAAGCACCTGGCTCCTGGCTTCGGATCAGTGCAGCACGCTGGGGGTGAACCAACAGAAAAAGGAAAACCTTTCTCTCTCTCTCTCTCTCTCTCTCTCTCTCTCACTAACTCTGCCTGTGGGAAAAAAATCAATTTAAAATTAACCAAAGACCTAAATGTAAAACCTGAAACTATGAAGTTGCTACAAGAAAACATAGGGGAAACATCTGAGGACATTGGTGTAGGCAAAGATATTTTCTTTCTTTCCTTTTTTTTTATTATAAAACATCAAAACATTGGAATCAAAAGTAGAACTAATGAATGGGATTGTATCAAACTAAGAAATTTCTATACAGCAAAGAAAACAATCAACAGGGTCTATATACAATGGTGGAGATTAACTACAAATTATTTATCTGAAAGAGGGTTAATATCCAGAATATATAAATAATTCAGAAAGCCCAGCAACAAAAACAAAAAATATAGCCATAAATAAGCAAATGTTCTGAACAGAAACTTCTCAAAAGCTGACAAATAACCAACAAATGCACACAAAAATGCTCAATATCACCAACCATCAGGCCAACACAAATACAATCCACAAAGAGAAGGTCATTTCATACCAGTAAAAATGGCTAGTATAAAAAAGAAAATGTTGCAAATGCTTGGGAGGAGGTGGAGAAAGGGGCAGTCTTCTATATTGCTTCGGGGAATGTAAATACAGTCTCTATAGAAAACAGTACTGAGACAATGTCATACTGAAAAATATTTCATCTGAAAACAAATGACAACAACAAAAAATTCAGCTGCCTGTTGATTTCATGATTACTTTTTATCGGGGCTAAGTATACTGTTACCTAGTTCTCCTTTTCAAAAAGTCTACCTTTCTTTTAACAAATTTAATCTAAACACAATTAAAGTTATTGGTATTTCAACTGTAAAAAGGAATATCATTTTTCCTGTATTATTAAATGTTGTGTATTCTAATCAAAATAAGCCAGTCCCAAATAGACAAATATCTTGTTTTCTCTGATATGCGGTATGTAATATACAGAGTAAAATATGATGTATATGACCAAAATTGATATTTTGAGATTTATTATTTACAGCCTTATCTTTTTTTGTTGCTTATTTGCTTACTTCCTTGTTACTTGTTTACTTACTATTTGTTGAAATCTTTAGTGGAGGATTCACTTTGCAATTATAAAATAAAATGAAAAATGCTATTGTAAAAAATTTAAAAAAAATAAGAAAAGAAGGAGGAAGGAGGGTAGGAGTATAGGTGGAAGGGAGGATAGAATGAAAGTATAATTCTTCTCTTAAATATGTATATATGAAATACATGACATTTGATTACCTTATATAAATAAATAGCTAAAAATTAAATAATTTAATATAATATTAATTTCCAATCAAAATATCTTCTTTCTTTGTCAAGCAATGATTTCCTTCTGGTATCAACTACTATCTTATCTTGCTTAGCTCCACAATGCTGACATATTTGGGTTTTTACATAGCAGTGCTTCCTTTGCAAAGGTAGCTACATAGAAAAGACAGTTGGGGCCAGCGTTGTGGAGTACCTGGTAAAGCTGCCGCCTGCAATGTCGACGTCCCATATGAGCACTGGTTCGGACCCAGCTGCTCCACTTCCAATCCAGCTCTCTGTTTTGGCCTGGGAAAGCAGTGGAAGATGGCCCAAGTCTTGGGCCCCTGCACCCTTGTGGAGACCTGGAAGAAGCTCTTAGCTCCTGGCTTTGGATTGGCACAGCTCCAGCCATTGTGGCCAACTGGAAGCGATCCAGTGGATGGAAGACCTCTCTTTCTCTCTATGCCTCTCCTTCTCTCTCTGTGTAACTCTGATTCTGAAATACATAAATAGTTAAAAAAAAAAAAAAAAAAGAAGAAGAAGAGAAAGCTGAGAAAGCCCATGCAAATGTTGTGGGTTTTTTTTTTTTTTTGGTATAAGGACTATATAACAAATATGAATAATTTCAACAGTATGCCTCTTCATCAGAAAAGAAAATAAATCAATAAAAGTAAAGACATAGAGGCCAGCATTGTGAGATAGTAGGTTAAGCCACTGACTATGATGTCAGTGTCCCATATGGGTGCCAGTTCGTGTCCTGGCTGCTCCACAGCTGATCAAGCTTCCTGCTAATGTCCTGGGAAAGCAGAGGAAGATGGCCCACGTGATTGGGCCCCTGAACCCATGTGGGAGACCTGGAAGAAGCTCCTGGCTCCCAGATTTGGCCCAGTTCAACTCGCAGCAATTGTGACCATTTAGGTTATGAGCCAGCAGATGGAAAATTCTCTCTCTTTTCTGTAATTATGTCTTTCAAATAAATAAATCTTGGAAAAATGAAAATTTAACACAAAACTAGGTATATTTAACACTTCTATCAAATACATTCAATAGTCTTACCACAAATAAGACCAACATTACTACAAACTATCAAGAGAATAGTAAAATGTGAAAAATTAACATTTTACTATCTTTAGTGTGTGTATATATATATATATATGTAAGCTTTAAAATTATCTCAAGTACTGCTGGATGAATGTACTATATTCACAACAAAGGTATTTAGAATACTGACAGGTAGATTTGATTATTGTAAGAGATTAAGTAACACTTGTCATTCTTGGGGGGTAGTTAGAAGTAAACTTCTAACACAGAAGAGAGATTTATGTCATTAAAGTTTTAACAAGCAAAGTGTGTATGCAGCTTCAAAAAGCTGACATGATTTTCCCTTCAATTCTTTTCCATCCTCAAATATTAAAGGTATTTGCAGATTCTTAGGCCTATTTGTCTACTTAGTAAAGTTAAATTAAAATGCAAGATGATAATCTATTGTTAGATTATTTTTCCAATATTGACAATCAGTTCTCTTCCATAATGAACTTTTCCCCATGCGAGCTACTTCAAATCTTTTCATCCTGTACCCATAGGATTGAACATGATTATGAAAGATAAACCTTAGTAATAAAAGATGAAAAGAGGTTATGACATTCTTATTAAACAGAAAAGGCAACTTCTTTTGATTCTAATCTTATAGTTACCAGCATTATTAGAACAATATTAGAAGTACAGGAAATAGGTATATTTATTCATAAGTTCCACTCTCATAAATTGGACTTTCTGCAGAGTAAAACTTTGGCAAAGCTAGTGCATTGTGACTCTTCTCTCTGTTTCAGAAAATGTAGAATGGAAATTTTAGTACAAAGGAAAGCTTAAAATTAATATCTGATTGAAATTAAACAGATATTAGTGAAAATAAGCAACAGCATTCAAGAAGGTATAAAGGAAGAGAGGGAAATTCATGTATCTTGAGCTTGTGTATTTCGGATAATTTAACTGTTTTTTTTTTTTCATTGTATAGTCATCAGAACTAAAATAATAGGTCAAGGTAGTTATAAGTAAGCAATGGAATCCAAAGTCGATGGTCTAATAGAAAGAGATTTACTAAGTAGTCCACATAGCTCACTGGGAGGAGTAAAGGGACTCTAGGGACAGCTTCCAGGGTAGCAGAGATGAGCTCAACATAGTGATTGTTTGAAACTTGCTAATTCAGGAAGATTTTTTTTTGAAAGGCAGAGTGGACAGTGAGAGAGAGAGGCAGAGAGAAAGGTCTTCCTTTTCCGTTGGTTCACCCTCCAATGGCCACCATGGCCGGCACGCTGCGGCCAACACACCACGCTGATCTGAAGGCAGGAGCCAGGTGCTTCTCCTGGTCTCCCATGGAGTGCAGGGCCCAAGCACTTGAACCATCCTCCACTGCACTCCCTGGCCACAGCAGAGAGCTGGCCTGGAGGAGGGGCAACCGGGACAGAATCCGGCACCCCGACTGGGACTAGAACCTGGTGTGCAGGTGCCGCTAGGCAGAGGATTAGCCTAGTGAGCCGCGGTGCTGGCCAATTCAGGAAGCTTTTAACAAAGCTTCAAACTCCAGAATGATTCCTCCTCTATGACAAACCAAACACTACTAATATTGGATAGCCTTCTGATATCATTTTAGTCCCTGAATCATGCTAGTCTCCTACTTCTTGATTCTTAAATAAATGAATTATGAGTGACTCAAATTACAAGAGCCAAAAATTACATGTGATGCCCCAGCTGCATGGTAATATGAAAAATAAACTAGATTGTAAAGTTCATATATTTAATGGGAGTTGGAGTGGAAATGCAAAATGTATCAAATGTATCCACCAAATATCACCCCACCTTGGTTATCAGTTCTGTATATACAGGATACATAAGATCAGTTTTCCCGTGGTAAAACAAAATAGCAGAAGGTTTAATAGATTCATAAAAGCATTGTATTTTTTCTCACAATTATCACGAGTCTCTGTGCAGTTGTAGTTAGAAATAGGCTAGGACTATAGTCGTCTGATGACTCAGCTGGTGAGGATATCTGTGATGGTTCACTCAGATTGTTGGGATTTGGGACCTCTGTTGGAGACTCACCCACTAAGGTGCTGTCCAAAGGGCCTGGGCCACCTCAGTGTGGTAATGCAGCTTCCAGCATGAGTCTTCCATTTTGAATGGAAGATGCTCTATCATTTCATATAACAGATTTAGAAATGATATATTATCACCTTTTTTTGAATTTTTTTTTATTTATTTGACAGATAGAGTTAGTGAGAGAGAGAGAGACAGAAAGAAAGGTCTTCCTTCTGTTGGTTAACCCCCCAAATGGCCACTAGGGCTGGAGCCACACCTATCCGAAGCCAGGAGCCAGTTGCCTCCTCCTAGTCTCCCATGGGGGCGCAGGAGCCCAAGCACTTGGGCCATCCTCTGCTGCTGTCCCGAGCCACAGCAGAGAGCTGGACTGGAAGAGGAGCAACTGGGACTAGAAACCAGAGCCCATGTGGGATGCTGACGCCACAGGCGGAGGGTTAACCAAGTGAGTCATGGCACCGGCCCCATATCATCACTTTTGATGAATTCTGTTAATGTCAACAGTCCCCCAAACCTAGTTTCAAGAGGAAGTCATTCCCATATTTAAATGAGGTTAGGTTTTAAAAATTTAAAAAACATAGCAAACTTTTTGCTCATACTTAAACTTCTGAACAATAATAAAAATAAAATTTTCTTTTTTCAGTAATGCAATGAAGAAAAATAAATCTATCTCCTTCCCAAAAGGATAAATTCAGTGTTCTTCAGTCATTGCACTCATCTTTAAGGGATGAAAGAGAAAGAACAAAAATATATACTTGAAATATCTTCTACTTCTATATCTTTCTATCTAGATAAGTTATAAAGGGGAAAATTATAGATTACTACAACCATTCTCATTTCCTTAAGGATTCTCAAGATTTGCTTGGTGTTTAAAACATTCGTTTCCCATTACCCATTCCATGTTTCTCTCGTCTATTATCACACCTCATCTTGTCTAAGTTTCTTATAAGGAGATAGAGGAGCAACTACTGAGATTTTCATTCTTGACAATTCAGGGCTCTTGGTTGTCCTGCAAATTTAGACACTTATAGTATACCAATGTAGCTGGCAGGACTAATATGAACTCAGGATATTACACTGAGTTGGACAAATTATATTCCCTCTTGTGATGTTATTGTGCTAATTATTAAAATTTAATTTAAAAGATCAAGCACCAATGTAACAGAATAATATTACCATTTAGGTGAACATTCAGGTGGTACAAAATTCTCAAAATAGCCTGTTGGGAGATTTAGCTTGCAGCTGAATGATGTCATTCTTAAATTGCTGTGGAAACAGGATACTCTTGAGTTAAATTACCAAAATGTGATCCCAAAGATAAGAGGATACGAAGCAAAAAATTATATTTCATACGATTTAATTTTGCATATTTTGAGATACACTACTGCTAATTGCCTCCCTTAGTGCCAGAATGCATAGAGACTGGCAATAATAATACTCCACGTGAAACTCCATAGTTATAAAGCCCTTGCACTAATCTGAGAAGAGTTGATTTTTAATAATCTGCTGCTCCTCCATTCTCTAGCAATAGATACTTTTGATAGATCAAAGAATCATATACCAATCAGTAACTTTATTTTTTTGGTAATTAAAATAAATCCTCTGACCAAAACAAATCTGTGGGAAAGCTTGATTTTTAGAAAGGTATTGATCAAACCAATTAAAGTTCTGTATATAGCAACTAGGTGGGCAAAAAAAGCACAGCTATTTCTAGACAAATTTTTATTAGAGTAAGGAAATACTACTGAATGAAGTCTAATGCAATGCTTTGCTACTAGTTCGCTGCCTGTCTTTCCCAGGATGGCTTCATATTGATCTTTGTAATTGCTGACAGGGCCCCATAGCCTTGAGCACCCTGGTTTTTGCCTTAAAGTGAATACTCTGGGCTGTTAAATCTGGCTTTATTCTCTAACTCTGATACCATGGCCACACTGTGTGTGGACCCACCAATCTAGGATGGATGTGGGAACAAGGTGACTGATATCCTTAAAACACAATACCCTGTTCATCCATATATGAAGCATTTCCTCTAAGGAACATTGAAATCAACCGTAAAAATGATCACTCACTACATCCATTCAGTGAGGACTATACAAATCCATCTTTAACAAAATTGCCTTGCAGTAATTCTTCCCATCTTGTCTTTCAAAATTCTTCACTACTTGGATAAACTATTAACTACTGCTCATGATTCACCAAGCTTTTGTAGTTACAGTAATCTTTTACAGGCACAATGGAAAGCAACATGTAACTCCTGAGGTCTTGCTTACCAATAATATTTTCTTTTCCCAGTTTTTCCCATGTTCAACAGTATTCAAAACTGCTCTTCTCAGAACATTAAATGAGATTATAAATGTAGGTTCAAAGGTGAAGTAAAAGAAGTAATCACATAAGGAAATTGAAACTCACTCCAAATGAGTTTGGAATGCATATGAACCTTTGCAAAAAAGTACTACTGGATATGACTTGCCTAATGGCTCTTATATCAAATAACACAAAGTTCATTTACTATTTTGATAAGGACATGGGGTACTTAAGATTTTCAGTTTACTTGTCATCCAATACCTCTCACTCCAAAGGGATGTTTGTTGGGATTTTTTCAGTGTCTAAGCATTTATATTCTGGTCACACACTCATGTCCTGGGGAAAAAAACAAGGGAGGAGTGCATAAATACACTCTATTTATCACTTGACCCTCATAAACCCTCACTCTGATCAATAAGGCACAATGGTATTCTATATTCTAAAGGACAGAATTCATTTGGAGCCCGTGTTTAACTACTATACATATGTCTATATAATTTCCTTTGTCCAGTGAAAGTTGGTTCATGAAATCAAAAGAGATCTGGGGAAAACCAAGCAGAAGATATACTTCACCTGTCTGTGTAGAGGCCTTTAATGAGGTATGCAACTTTCACTTCATTCAAAGGAATTTGTTTTATGAAGAAATTAGGTACGGTATTTGATGAGATACTATAAAACTCCATCTGATAATTTTAAGTGAGAACTTTTCTTTAATCAGACATAGAAGAGTTTTGGTTAACAAACAACATGCAATCTTGAGAACTAATATGCTATTGTAAGGCCTATATGATTTAGTAGTTATTGACAGAAATCTCCGTTGGTCAGATCATTCTGCTTATATCATATCTCCTGGGCTGTTTCTTTTAATAATCACCACCTAAACGAATAAGTTTTGGCATTTTCACTTTTGCAACTTGAGAATCCCATCATTGCTTTTGAAAACAGGGATTATATAATAAAAATAACCCACTTGGATCCTCTGTCCACAGAGGACAGTCATTAATGGCACAACTTGAAGATGCAGGTGGTTCCTCAATCAGGTAAATCCTTAGTTTCTTGTTAGGCATTATTCTCAGAGTCCACTTGGTGATATGTCAAGTGTAGAAAATTCGATACTATTGAATAATACACTCCCGTACACTGGTCTCACAATTTTGCCAGACTTCCAGTATGCATCAGTCCCTCACAAAGATCTGTGCAATTTTCTGCCTCCTGACCTACAGGACTTACTCATAAATCACTTATCTGCAAATTCATCTGATGGAGAAAGTCACTATCAGCTACAAGGCAATCCAGTATATTGACTTTTTATTAAAATGTGTTCATTTGAAAGATAGAGTTGAAGAGAAAGAGAGAGAGAGAGAAACAACATAGGTCTTCCATCTGCTGATTCATTCCCCAGATGGCCACAACCACAACCACCAGGGCTGGGCCAGGCCAAATCCAGGAGCCAAAAGTTTCATCTGAGTCTCCCACATGGGTGGCAGGAGCCCAGATACCTGGGACATCTTTTGCTGCTTTTTCTGGCACATTAACAGGGAGCTGAATCATAAACTGAACAGCTGAGACTCAAAATGATGCCTATAATGGATTCCCATGTCGTAGGCTACAGCTTAACCTGCTATGCCACAAAATTTGCTCCTACTATGTTCACTTTCATTTCCATTGTCTTCATTCTAAATAGGTCATTCACAGAACCAATCTACAGGATTCACCAAAGGTAGTTACTGTCTTGCCCATTTCTCAAGGAGGAAAACTGAAATCTAAAACCAAATTTATGAGTGCAATTTTCTTAAAGAACAGAATAAAAAGTAACTTGGGGCCGGCGCCGCGGCTCAATAGGCTAATCCTCCGCCTAGTGGCGCCAGCACATCGGGTTCTAGTCCTGGTCGGGCGCCGGATTCTATCCTGGTTGCCCCTCTTCCAGGCTAGCTCTCTGCTGTGGCCAGGGAGTGCAGTGGAGGATGGCCCAAGTGCTTGGGCCCTGCACCCCATGGGAGACCAGGAGAAGGACCTGGCTCCTGCCTTCGGATCAGCGCGGTGCGCTGGCAGCAGCGTGCCGGCCACCACGGCGGCCATTGGAGGGTGAACCAATGGCAAAAAGGAAGACCTTTCTCTCTGTCTCTCTCTCTCACTGTCCACTCTGCCTGTCCAAAAAAAAAAAAAAAAAAAAAAAGAAGAAGAAGAAAAAAGTAACTTGGATGCCATTCTGATAAAAGTTCAAAAACCTATTCTATTACAACATTCTATTACCAATTCAGTTTTAATAAATTATATATGTATATACATATATAGTTGATTAGACTAAAAATATTGTCGCTCCCCCTCTTCGTGGAGGAACGACACAGGACCCTGCGCTGTTCTTTCGTCTGCTCGGCCCTCCCCGGGTTTGCTGCTGGTTCTTCCCGGGTTGGCTGCCGTCCCTTCCACCTCCGTGGAAGGGCGGTTCCCCCTGGCCACTTTCCCCACTTCCGCAGGGGAGCAGCACACCGCCGGCCGGCTCTCTCGGGGGCTGCACAGGTGTTCCTTCAGATAGATGTTCCCCTTAGATGTTCCTGGTGCATGTTGTCTCTCTCCTCCTTTATAGTCCTCTTCCGCCAATCCCAACTCGGCTGCCCACACGCCGAGTACGCTGCTCTCCTCCAATCAGGAGCAGGATCAGCTCCTGGAGGTCATCACTCAAGTTGGCAAGAGGCAGCTGCATAGAAGCTGTTTTCTCCTCTCCCAGCGCCATATTGTGGGAGATCAGATGCATAGAATAAGTCTTAATTCCAGTAACTTAGTCCAGTCCGGGTTGCTCCCCACAGATCCCCCTTTCTTTTTATTTTTTTGGCGTTGATACGCGCCTGTCTTCGGTGTCCCGCAGCACACACTCTGCTCTGCTTGCTAGAGTTGCCCACAGGTGCTTACAAGTCCTATCAATCAGGCAAACCGAATCCGGGTCCTCTCTTCGCCATGTTGTGAGGAGGTTTTTAGGCGCTGATGCATGCCTGAGTTCGGTGCCCTGCAGCGCATGCTCTGCTCTGCTAGAACTGCCTGCAGGTGCTTACAAGCCCTATTAGGCAAACCGAATCCAAGCCTTCTCATTGCCGTATTGTGGGGAGACTTATTGGTGTTAATTCGTGCCTGTCTTCGGTGACCTGCGGCACATAAGCTGCTAGCCGCCTGCAGGTGCTTATCGTCCTAATCAGGCAGACCGAATCCAAGCTCTCTCATTGCTGTGTTGTGGGGAGGCCTTTCTCTATTTCTCTATCTCTGGGCATTCCTATTTCTCCTATTTTACTTCTATCTACCAGCATTCCTATTTCTCTCATTTTACTTCTAAATGTCTTTTTCTCTTATCCCTGCGGCTTCCCGGCGCCCGCCCCGAGGCTGCTTCTTGGCGCCTCGCCCCGCGGCGGTGGCTTCCCGGCTCTGAGCCGCTTCAGCCCGTGCTTCTCTCATCTGCGCGGCTTCCCGGCTTCTATTCACGTACTCCGTGGTCTCCACGCCCTTCGCGTTCGCACCACGGCCTCGCGCCAGCCCCACGTTCCCTATCTATTCACGCCCCGTGCTCTCTCTGCAGGAGGCTGCTTCCGCGAGTCACACAACGTAGCTTACATTTCCGCCACTAGCATTCAATCTAAGTTCCCTGGGCTAACCTGGCGAATTCAACCTATAGCTTACGTTTCCGCCTTATGGTTTGGCTTCCTGTCTTTTGCTCCCCGGGCTAATCTGACGGATTCCAACCTGGCTTACGTTTCCGCTTCTGGTTTTAACTTTTCGCCCCTTATTCCCCGGGCTGACTCGAGGAATCCCAAAGTAGCTTTCGTCTCCGCCTCAGCCTGCCCCCCGCGGCTTCAATTTCCCTAACATTTTTCTCTACCCGGTATATTTCCCTAAGTTTTCTTCCAACAATATTCCTCCCTCATTTCTCCTGGCTTCTCCCCACAGTCCGTATCCGAGTCTGTTTGTTCTAGCTTTCACTTTCGACCTTAGAGATTTCCCCCAGCTTCCCCCCGTAGTCCGTATCTGAGTCTATGCCTAGGCTTTCGATAGCTTCTTCCGGCACCTTTTTCATCTGGCTTTTCCCTAGGCTGTTTGCTAGTCTCTCTCTCCGATATTTCCACTTCTTCCCGTTTCTTCCCTCCTAGGTTTCCTATCCGAGTCACGGCACCATTATGTCGCTCCCCCTCTTCATGGAGGAACGACACAGGACCCTGCGCTGTTCTTTCGTCTGCTCGGCCCTCCCCGGGTTTGCTGCTGGTTCTTCCCGGGTTGGCTGCCGTCCCTTCCACCTCCGTGGAAGGGCGGTTCCCCCTGGCCACTTTCCCCACTTCCTCAGGGGAGCAGCACACCGCCGGCCGGCTCTCTCGGGGGCTGCACAGGTGTTCCTTCAGATAGATGTTCCCCTTAGATGTTCCTGGTGCATGTTGTCTCTCTCCTCCTTTATAGTCTTCCTCCGCCAATCCCAACTCGGCTGCCCACACGCCGAGTACGCTGCTCTCCTCCAATCAGGAGCAGGATCAGCTCCTGGAGGTCATCACTCAAGTTGGCAAGAGGCAGCTGCGTAGAAGCTGTTTTCTCCTCTCCCAGCGCCATATTGTGGGAGAGCAGATGCATAGAATAAGTCTTAATTCCAGTAACTTAGTCCAGTCCGGGTTGCTCCCCACAAATATTAATGGCATTTTTGGTACTATATTAAAACCATTATTGAGACATACAGATTTTATAATTAAAATTTCAAATCTGCTTTCCAACCCTTTAAATTCATTATGATGTTAAGGCATAGCCAGCAATGTGGCTCCAAATAGATGATGGGACATAGCCTACTGCATGTTCTCACCAAGTCCAATACAGTAAGTCTCAACACTGTATCTCTTCCCTAAGTGTGCAATTGCTTCCTTACTGAATGCAATTCTCATTTTCACAGGTATTTCATGATGTTAATGGTCCCAATATGGGGAAAAAAAGACAACTTGCCAGCCAAGAATGCACAATTATTGTAGTCATACTTTTCATTCTAAGCAGAATTAATTACTGATTGGAGTAGATATGATTATTGAAACAATTCTGATTAGAATAGCTCATCATTTAATAATTAAAATGCTTTTATCTTTAAGATTCTTGGTTGGGTTCTAAATTGAAAAATGCCCTTATTTTCTTATTTTCATGTCTCTTACTTACTTTAACTATTTTGCTTTTTTACCTGAGAATCTCATTTATCACTTTTTTCTCCCCAATTCTGTTTCTTGTTTTCCTCCTGTATTTATATGTATAATATTTTACATATATAATATTATTCATACATATAAATGTGCATATATAATTAAATACAGTTGTTCCTTCATATCTGCATGACTAGTTTCAGAATTTCCCCTTGCCATACCAAAATCCACAGAGGCTTAAGAGTCTTATAAAAAATGATATAGTATATGCATATAACCACAGCATATCTTTTTTTTTTTTTTTGACAGGCAGAGTGGACAGTGAGAGAGAGAAAGAGAGAGAGAGAGTAAGGTCTTCCTTTGCCATTAGTTCACCTTCCAATGGCTGCCGCTGCCGGCGTGCTGCAGCTGGCGCACCACGCTGATCTGAAGGCAGGAGCCAGGTGCTTATCCTGGTCTCCCATGGGGTGCAGGACCCAAGTACTTGAGCCATCCTCCACTGCACTCCCTGGCCACAGCAGAGAGCTGGCCTGGAAGAGGGGCAACCGGGACAGAATCCGGTGCCCCGACCGGGACTAGAACCCGGTGTGCCGGTGCCGCAAGTTGGAGGATTAGCCTATTGAGCCACAGTGCCGGCCAGCATATCTTCTCATGTAATTTAAATCATCTCTAGAATACTTACAACTTCTTTTTTCTAAAATAATTATTTACTTGAGAAGCAGAGTTTCAGAAAGAGAGAGGGAGACAGAGATGGATTTATAATTTCAGCTGCAGTTGGCTGTTTTCTACTGTATTTAGGACAAAAAAGCAAGGCAAATGCATCTTCTCAAGGAAAAGGATGATTGCCAGTCTAGAAGAACATATCTATAAAAATACATCTCTATATTTGAATTCATAACTACCATAAGATAATACTGATGGGAAGTGAAGCAATGATTTTTTAAAGAGATATTTTATTTAGTTAGTTATTTATTTGAGAGGTACAGTTACATATAGTGAGAGGGATAGACAGAAAGAAAGGTCTTCCATCCACTGGTTCACTCCCCAAATGGCCACAATAGCCAGAGCTGGGCCATCCAAAGACAGGAGACATGAGCTTTTTCCGGGTTTCTTATTCAGTTGCAGTGGCCCAAGGACTTCGGCCTTCTTCTACTGTTTTCTTAGGCCAAAGCAGAGAGCTGGATCAGAAGAGAAGTAGCAGCGAAACTAACCAGACACGAACTCCACTATGCCACAGTGCCAGCACCAATATTTATAATTTATAAGAGAAATAGTGTGTAAATATTTGTTATAGCATATTGTTGAAGGAATAATGATAAGAAAGAGAAGTCTGTACAAGACCAGAATAGTTATTTTTCTGAATATTCAATATGCTGTTGGTTAAATTTGTTTACCCAGAATCCTAGGTTGTGGGGGTTTGATTGTGTTTCCATTAAAAACAAAGATTCATTTAATTTTTGAAAGTCAGTTATGCATGAAAGAAGGAGAGACAGAGGGAGAGATGCTCCATCCATTGGTTCACTCCTGAAATGACCCCAAAGGTGGGACTGGGTTGGTCTGAAGCTAGGAACCAGGAGTTTCATCTGGGTATCCCACGTGGGTGGCCCAAGGACTTGGACCATCTTCCACTGCTTTCTCATATATATTAATGGGCAGCTGGATTCAAATTCAAGCAGCTGGAACTTGAATCAGTGCCTATATAGAATACCACAGGCAGCAGCTTTACCTGCTATGTCACAACACTGGTTCCTGTGTTTCTCTTTTAAAATACTGTTTTTAAACCAGAGGCTTTTCAAACCCCAGCTCAAATCCTATTTAGGTATTTTGGCTGGAAATAATCTAAACCATTCAAGAATCTGTAGAAAATGTATAATCAGTACACTTAAAATAATCTTGATAGTTACATATTATAAGATTTATGTGCATAAATCTTATCTACATTGTAAGTTATAAACTTTTGAAGGGAATGTGTGTTTATTGTCTTATTCTACTCTTAATATTATGCAGCAGAATAGCTCTTGCAAGCTTGATGTTTAACTTTTGCTCTATTAGGGAAATTTTACAAAAACAATAAACTTAAACATCATTGTATTAGTTTTAAACTTCATTACTGTGAACAGCTTCAAAATGTGGTATGGAGAGTGGGCATTTATGCTAGCAATTAAGACATCAGCATCCGACATTGGAGTGCTGGGGTTCTAGTACTGGTTCTAGTTCCTGACTCCATCTTCCTGCCAATGCACATCCTGGAAGGCAGTGATAACGGTTCAGATAATTGGGTTCCTGCAACCCTGTAAGAGACCTGGATTGCATTTCAGTTTCTGCCTCTGTCTCAAGCACAGCACTGGCCTTACAGGCATTTGGGGAATGAACCTGTAGATGGAGTGCACTCTTCTCTCTCTCCCCTCTCTGTCTCTCAAATAAAAATAATGTGAAAAACATAATATAAATTCCTCAGCCTATCTGTTTATATAAGGCTAATTTTCCAGAATGTATAATAAATCAAAAGTATTTAATATACCTTAATATTTAAGTATTGTTGATTTAAAAACTGACAAATTAATGTGCATTTCATTTAGTTAAGTTACTATGTTACCATGAATCATGATACAATATCACTGATGACAAAGTAATTCTCTTGTCTGCTTTTTACCTCCCATAGAACTCAACTGATTAAGCATTCTTAGTAGCCTTAAAGAAATCTGTAAGTGAATTAGTCTGTGGGAAACAATTTTCATATGCTCAAAAAGATAAAAAAAGTTTTATCCTAAAAATATGCAGTTTCATTACTGAAAACATATTAAACTTACGTATGAAGAGGTCAACAAAGTTAAGGAAAATGTTAAATAAGTATTGTCATTTATGGTTGGTGCTATTTGTAAAAATTCCTGCAGGAAACACAAGTGGTGGGTAAGATAATCATTGTATGATAATGCCCTTTCATTCAATTAGGTTTTATCAATCACTTATTTACTTTATGGGAATTATTATTGTGATTATTGGGATGTAATTTTGTCCATTATGTTCCCATAATATTTAAGTTTCCAAAATGAACATTAAGATCTTACTCATCATGAATACTAGAAGGAGAAGGCTATTGAAAGACAAATGGAAAACATGACTGTAGGGGATAACAAATTATCTATGTATTCTATACATATATATTTTTAACATTGTTCTTTGTAATAAATTTGCTTTAGATGAAGAAAAGAGAGACAGACAGACAGACACAAATATGCAGAAAAGCAAATTCTCATCTACTGATTTACCCCTTAAATGCCTATAGTAGACAGTAATGGGCTGGGCTAAACCCAGGAGCTAGAATTCTGTCTGGGTCTCCCACAGTGTTGGCAATATCTCAACATCTTAAGGCATCACTTGCTGCCTGCTGAGGACTGCATAAGCGGAAAGCTGGATTCAGGACCAGGACTCGGTAATCTTGACAACTCTCATGCCTATGTTTACAAGTTCTACCTGCATGCACAGGTCTGCACACACATTCACAGATGTCACTTTATATCACTGTTTCATTTCCCTCAACCCTATTTTTAATGCATCACATTGTTCTTTTGAAGTGTGAGATAAAAAGCAGCTTTAGGCCTGTTAACCCTGATGCATACTATAGATATCATAACCTATAGTATTATTTGTTTTAATTATTCTTGTGTTTATACCACTTTTATTTTAGAAGCTAATAAATATATATAAGTATATTTACAGATATAATTATAACTATATATGTGTGTATATTTTATATATATATAAAATTTATAATATATATACACATAATTTTATATATATAAATATATATAAAATTAAGTCCAGCATAGAAAATCACCTGCTGCACTGGAATTTATTTCAGCACTTTGTAGGCTCCACTTCAGGATGCCTGAAAATTGATGAATTTCTTCCTGAACGTCCGAATGAGGAAGGTATCCTATCCTCACTGTGGAATGCGTATTATCAAATTGTCTTTACTGTACTTTATTGAGGTAGTACAAGGAAAAACCTTTTGATTAAAAAAGTTTCTAAATCTTACACTCACACAAGCCATCAGAGGGCATACACAGATATTTTGGCTTAAGATAATTAGGTGAATTTATTTTCATTTTCAATTTTTTTAATTTGATGTAGTATTTTTTTGCTTCTATCTAAAATCTGCTCAGAAAAACATATACCAAAAAGTTGTCACCAAAATTATGCCTGTTGTTTCTTTACATCCCTCTGCTCTTTTGTCTGAGCCATGAATCATTATCTAAAGACTAAATAAATACCTAAAAAGAGAGAAACAAAGAATAAATGTTGACATTACAATACAGTTTATTTTGTATCTTGTGATCATCTTGTCAGTACATACATATTTTCTGTGCTTCTTTATTCATTTTAAAAATTAAGCAATTGAATTACTTTTATTTATTTCAGTACTAGAATAAGACTCCAAATTATTTTTTTTTATTCTTATCTCCAAAGAAAAATGATGCAAAGTATTTTTTTTTTGATGCATGGTTAAAGTGAAGTTAGCTTAATTTTTAGTTTTTAAACAAGGTATATTATTACATTTGATTTTAGCCAAAATATGTATGTTCAGCCAAAGTATGTTCAGTTATAGAAAGCCAATCAAGAAACATATATGCAAACTTATTACTGTAGGTGGGAATGTCATGTAATAACAAGAGAATACTTAGCTATAGGTCTTAGTCTTCTGAGATTCCAGAATTACTGGCTTACAGCTAGATATTTACTAAATATCTACCAAATATGGAACTGGTAAGGAACACATTTGCTAGCAACAGAATATAACAAGTGATGACACACCAGGGAACGATCGGACAGCTAACTGTCAGCACAACATACTAATGCCATGTTTCCATTCATCCAAGCCCCCCTACTTTGGGCCATGGCAGAAATAGGCTATTTTAATCTCTCTTTTATTTCATGGACATATTTTCAAAAATCTACAGATATGCACAAACACATGGGTCCAATATTAACATTTCCAGTTTACACACAAACTATATCATAAAAAATTTTTGTAACTTTTCAATAGCCACAAAACTAAGTACAATCAGAACAGCCACTTACTGTGAGAGCTTTAAAGATAAAGTTTTGAATTCCTAGAAAATCTTACTAGTGTCTATTCTAAATATTTATATTTTTTAACATTCATGTATTTATTTGAAAATCAGAGTTACACAAAGAGAGGAGAGGCAGAGAGACAGAGAGAGAGAGAGAGAGAGAGAGAGAGAAAGAGAGAGAAAAGTGTCGCTCCCCGTCTTCGTGGAGGAACGACACAGGACCCTGCGCTGTTCTTTTGTCTGTTCGGCCCTCCCCGGGTTTGCTGCTGGTTCTTCCCGGGTTGGCTACCGACCCTTCCACCTCCGTGGAAGGGCAGTTCCCCCTGCCACATTCCCCACTTCCGCGGGGGAGCAGCACACCGCCGGCCGGCTCTCTCGGGGGCTGCACAGGTGTTCCTTCAGATAGATGTTCCCCTTAGATGTTCCCGTTAGATGTTCCTGGTGCATGTTGTCTCTCTCCTCCTTTATAGTCCTCCTCCTCCAATCCCAACTCGGCTGCCCACACGCCGAGTACGCTGCTCTCCTCCAATCAGGAGCAGGATCAGCTCCTGGAGGTCATCACTCAAGTTGGCAAGAGGCAGCTGCGTAGAAGCTGTTTTCTCCTCTCCCAGCGCCATATTGTGGGAGAGCAGATGCATAGAATAAGTCTTAATTCCAGTAACTTAGTCTAGTCCGGGTTGCTCCCCACAGAAAATCTTCCATGCTCTGGATCACTCCCCAGATGGCCGCAATGGCCAGAGGTGTGCTGATCTGAAGCTAGGAGCCAGGAGCTTCTTCTGGGTCTCCCACATGGGTACAGGGGCCCAAGCACTTTGGCCATCTTGTACTGCTTTCCCAGGTCATAGCAGAGAGCTGGATTTGAAGTGGAGGAGCCGAGACACGAACTGGTGCCCATATGGGATGCAGGCGCTGCAGGCTGTGTCTTTATCTGCTATGCCACAGTGCCGGCCCCAACAAATCTTCCACTTACTTCACAAGTAAACTTGATCAAATTACTTTACAGCACTGTGCCTTAATTTTCTTATTCAAAATGGGGATAGTTATCATATCTGCATATAAGTTATTGTCATTAAGATTAAACAAGCAGGAAATATTTAAAATTACTACCTAACACATATTCAAGCTGTTCCTTTACTATCATTCTAACCTGATATATAATTATCCACAAAGCCTGACAAATTTAAAGTTGTTGGCACCATACCAAACACTAAGCCAAAGGCTCTATTTTGATAATGGAAGAAAATCTCATTTATGATTTTTTCTATGACAGTGTCTCATTTCTCTTTAGGTGAACTCTTTATGTTTTTGTATAAATATGATCTTTCTGTTCTTCTGTTTTGCTTTGGCAAAGGAAGGAAGAAATCATCATTATTTCAACATTGTAGTCTCCAAATTAAACTATGTGTGTTGCTCCCCCATTTCGCGGAGGAACAACACAGGACCCTGCGCTGTTCTTTCGTCTGCTCGGCCATTCCCGGGTTTGCTGCTGGTCCTTCCCTGGTTGGCTGGCAACCCCTCCACCTCCGTGGAGGGGCGGCTCCCCCTGGCCACTTTCCCCACTTTCGCGGAGAAGCAGCACACCGCCGGCCGGCTCTCTCGGGGGCTGCTCAGATGTTATCCGAATGTTCCCCTTAGATGTTCCTGGTGCATGTTGTCTCTCTCCTCCTTTATAGTCCTCTTCCACCAATCCCAACTCTGCTACCCACACGCCAAGTAAGCTGCTCTCCTCCAATCAGGAGCAGGATCAGCTCCTGCAGGTTATTGGTCGAACTGGAGGCAGCTGTGTAGAAGCTGTTTCCTCCTCTCCCAGCGCCATATTGTGGGAGAGCAGATGCATAGAATAAGTCTTAATTCCAGTAACTTAGTCTAGTCCAAGTTGCTCCCCACATATGTTCATAGCAAAAAAGAACCAACAAGAATAAATGAGTTATGTCTAATTTAGTGAAGTGAAAGAAAAAAGGTGACTACCTGAATCTATTAGAAATGAAAGTGATTTTCATGAGTGAATACTAGCCTTAATAATTTAAAAGATAGTAGATTTGATTTCCTTTTTATATATATATATAAAAAAATTATCCAATTTTATAATGCTATTTGGAAAACTTGCGATTTTCAAGTTGGATTTATGTTTTTATTTGTTTAGATGTCTTCTTAAGCTATCATTTAGCTTTTATTGCAAACCTTTAACATAAAGCCACAAGGAAAGCAGTTGAAAGAGGTGTATTGTAATCTACTTTATATCTTGAATTAGTCTGGAGAGCCTTGTAAAACAGATACAGAAACACAGATATTTACTAGGCCTCTAGTAAATTATACTAAGTATCTCCTTTGGATTCAGTCTACCCTGGTTGCTCAGATAAATGCAGTTAACTAACACAAGTTAAAATATTTAGAGGAAAGAAAAATCCCCTTTCACAGGCCGTAAAATGAATCATTTAGCATCCTTTGATCACAATAATAATAAAACTCAGCAATTGATGAATCAATCTAAATTGCTAAAAATGAAGTAGATAAATTTCTCACAGCATTAATTAATTAATTTTATCAGTTCTTTGTGTGGTAAAGCAAGATATTTTAAACACACTCTAAATAATTAATAGAATGTATTATATGACCAAAAAAATTGAGACGTGGTGGTGGGGATAAATAGTTGAAATTCTATTTCAGTGTCTAAGAATGTGACCCCAAATCATAATTTAAATATATTTTAAATTGGGGCCGACACTATGGCACAGTAGGTTAACCTCTACCTGCAGCACTGGCATCCCATATGGGCACCAGTTCTAGTCCCAGCTACTCCTCTTCCAATCCAGCTCTCTGTTATGGCCTGGGGAAGCAGTGGAAGATGGCTCAAGTGCTTGGGCCCCTGTACCCATGTGGGAGACCTGGAAGAAGCTCCTGGCTCCTGACTTCGGACTGGCACAGCTCTGGCTGTTGCAGCCATTTGGGACGTTAACCAACGAATGGAAGACCTTTCTCTCTGTATCTTCCTCTCACTGTCTGTAACTCTATCTCTCAAATAAATAAATAAAATCTTTAAAATTATTTTAAATTTATTTTTATTAATAGAAACACAACATATTACATATAGTACATATATACAATTCTAAGAATAAAATGATACCTCCCTCCCACCTTCTCTCATCCTTCCTTCCTTCCTCTTTTTCACTGTTTGCAATAATATTTTTATTTATTTATAACAATAGACTTAATTCTTCAATAAATGGAAAATTCAACAAGTTAAAATTAGAAAGACCATTGTTCAATAGGAATACAGACAGGAGCTAAAAACAATAATGAAATCCCAAGAAGTCAGTTTCATTCATCTATATTAAATATTGTTTTATTCTATATGTTAGCTACCATAAATCAGAAAAAAATATGCCATATTGTATTTTTTGGATCTGGTTTATTTCACTAGGCATAATCACCTCCAGTTGCATCTATTTTGTTGGAGAAAAATATGTTGAGCATTATATGAAAATCATCCTATAATTAATCTAAAAATGCAAGTTAATAATTACTAAAACTCAGAATATTAATAAATTTTCTTATCCACACAGATGGACATAAAATGTGAAAATTTAATTTTATCCTATTCAATCTTCACAAATTAATAGATAATGTTTTATTAAATTATTTTGAAAAGACTATCAAATGTTCAAAATAAATTGGCAGAATTTCACTGTTGATACGTTCTTTTTAATTTTTTAAAGATTATCTATTTACTTGAGAGGCAGAGTTACAGAGAGAGGTCTTCCATCTGCTGGTTCACTTCCCAAATGGGTACAAGGCCAGAACTGAGCCCATCCAAATCCAGGAGCTTCTTCCGGGTATCCTACATGGGTTCCGGGGCTCAAGCACTTGGGTCATGTTTCACTGTTTGTCCTGGCCATCGGAAGGAAGCTGGATTGGGAATGGAGTAATTGAGACTTGAACCAGTGCCGGTATGATGTTTGACCTTCTGCCACACTGCTACCCCCCAATATTTAAATTTTATGATATAAAAGTGAAGCAATCATAATTACTTAGATATAATATATTGAAATTAAAAATTAGAATTTTGTTGTGTTTAAGAGTAAAAACAACAACCCGGCGCAGCGGCTCACTAGGCTAATCCTCTGCCTGCAGCGCTGGCACCCTAGGTTTTAGTCCCGGTTGGGGCGCCGGATTCTGTCCCGGTTGCTCCTCTTCCAGTCCAGCTCTCTGCTGTGGCCCGGGAGTGCAGTGGAGGATGGCCCAAGTGCTTGGGCCCTGCACCCACATGGGAGACAAGGAGGAAGCACCTGGCTCCTGGCTTTGGATCGGTGCAACGCGCCAGCCACAGTGTACCAGACATAGGGGCCATTTGGGTTGGGGTGTGAACCAATGGAAAAGGAAGAACTTTCTCTCTCTCTCTCTCTCTCTCTCTCACTGTCTAACTCTGCCTGTCCCAAAAAAAAAAAAAAAAAAAAAAAAAAAAGTAAAAACAACAGAGTCTTAATAACACATCAATGAAATTTATATACATGATAATTGAAAGTAATGGTATAAAATTATAAGTGAAATAATTTAGAGAAGTCTGAAAAAGTAAAATTAATTTCAAAGTAGAATCTAAATTGACTCATTACAATTTTCTAAAATATAATAAGAAAACTCTCTGCTGGTAAAATCTGAAAATGAAGAGATCTTCAGTATGTTTAAGTTTGATTAAAATTGAGAATTATAGAATGAAATGTAAAGTCATTATAAGGCAGGCTAATAGAGGTTATTTTTAGGGTCACCATTAGTAACTGTTTGCATTACTCTAAAAACTTTGTACATTTATCGTCTACATTTTCTCCGTCTTCTTTGTACTTTTGTAATTTATTTTAAAAATATAAGAAATTGTGTCACCTAGTAGAGCATAAGTGACTCATAGGGCAAAGAGTGACTTTATGCCTAGAGCATGAGTTACACATAATGAGATAAATTGGATAAAACAGGTGGGTGTGTGCAACAGGGATCCATCAGTCGACGGAAATCACAGTCTGAATCATTCCTAAGTCAATTAACAAAACAGTAAAAAGTGGCATGATTTGTTGCCCCAGACTACCCTGAACTTCCTCCTGTTACACACAAGCCTCTGTTCGACTCACATGTTCTCTAACTGGCAGAGAAAGAAAGAGAAGGAGCCTGAACCCCCATCTGGAAATGTTGGGGGCTGCATTACATTCTCACTTCACAGAGGTTGTACAGAACAGCTGTGAAAATCAGTGTCAGCAATCAAAGTTTTGAACAGTATCTCTTATAATTTAATTAAAAAAAAAAAAAAAAAAAAACAACTAAAAACTGAGTGACCTGAATTGCATGGATTCAGTGTAGGAAGAGCAGGATGCAAACACAAAAACTATGTGAATATGATATAGATAAGGAGATAGGGATTGAAAAAAGAGCTGCAGGAAATACGTTGCCACATCATCTCCCACGGTTCCTTCTAAATATCCTCCTCTTTGACTGGTGACCTGAAGGTGCCATTGTAACAAATCCACCAACCAGCGCCAGCACTGGCTGAAAATATCCAACATGGATGATGACTGTATCACTTGCGATGACTCATAACCTGTCATAATATCGTAATAAAATTAGCTTGGTTGGCACAGGTATTCCTATGATACACCTGATAGCACACATTTTTGAGACTTCCTAAAAAGGCCAGAAAATCACCAAATTCATGGAAATTCATCCAAAGCACCACCCCCAATGCCTCCAGATCACATAAAGGGTTATCTTAAGTCTCATGAGACACAGCTCACTGCTGAGCATGTTCACATTCCCTCTTAAATGTTTACTTTCAGTTTGCTAATAAATCTTAGTCCCTGGCTAACTTTTATCTACATCTTGCTCTCAAATTCTTTCTTGCTTTAGGGACAGGAATGTGGCCCATGTATCCCAGGACTGATAGACTGATGGGTTGCATGCCTAGAATTTGTGGATATTTGTGTCCCATATAAATGCTCACCATAGATTATGGACTGCAGAGTCATTCTTTTTTTTTTTTTTTTTTTTTTTGACAGGCAGAGTGGACAGTGAGAGAGAGAGAGACAGAGAAATGTGTTCCTTTGCCGTTGGTTCACGGCAACACACTGATCCGATGGCAGGAGCCAGGTGCTTCTCCTGGTCTCCCATGGGGTGCAGGGCCCAAGCACTCGGGCCATCCTCCACTGCACTCCCTGGCCACAGCAGAGAGCTGGACTGGAAGAGGGGCAACTGGGACAGAATCCGGCACCCCAACCGGGACTAGAACCTAGGGTGCCAGCGCTGCAGGCAGAGGATTAGCCTGATGAGCCGTGGCACCAGCCTAGAGTCATTCTCAACAATCAGGTTTACAAGATGATTTTCTTTTTGGATATCACCTCTGTGTTTTAACAATTCAGTGTCTGCACAATAGGATCACAAATGGAATAACACTGGTGACAAAGGATAAGAGGTATACATGAGCCCAGAAACATGGGTTCTCCTTTGACAAGACTGATCTATCTCAATACACTGCAGAGTACACAACATGCCAGTAGCAAAGACAGATAAAGAGTCCATAATACTGCTGTACCTATCAAGAAAACACATTCTGTCATTTGCTGGCAGGTTTATTAGACATCTTTCCTCTAGGGTATAGTAGTTCACCTGAACCAGAATACATACTTTCCACGTACAATTTGCTTTCTCTGCCAATAGTGTCTTTGTGTTACAATGGCTCAAGAATGCTTGATCTAATGCCCAAATATCCCATGCAATGTTGCCTTTGTCCAAAAGGTATATTTTACAGTGGAGTTGATAAGACCATGGGATCCGGTCTTCCCAACATGTACTTTATGCATCCAATAGAATTACATAGTAGAATAGTATTTTCAACACTCAGTTGAAGTGTTGGCTTAGTGACAGAATCCTGGGGGATAGAGTGCTATATCCTAGGGTATTTGAACATAGACAGATGATATTGAGTTTCTTAGGGTCATCCTTTGAGGTTGATGACTCCAGTGGGCTTTAGCACAATTTTTAACTTTCAGTATCTCCATCTTATTGACTGAACTTCCTTGAAAGCAGTATGCAAGACAGATCTGTAGTGCCTGTAAATTAATACTTACTCCCTCAAAGAAGCCTCATTCATTGATGGCAGGATTTGCTAAGTTGATATCCCAATTTTGTTTATGTCTTGCGTGGCATATTTCCAAGGATTTCCTTATTAGGATTAAGTTCAAATACCCACATAAGCAAATGACTTGATAATGAACTTACTGCAACCTGCCATCTTTTCCCTGAATTGAATCATTCCTCTGTCCCCTACCAATATGTCCTTTATTTTTCAAATAACTTTATATATGAAACTTGTCTGATGTTAAGATCTGGACAAAAACTTTGGCTCACATTGGGTAGTGCATGCGGACACCAAGAAGATTTCTCTGGGTAAAGATAACTCTTCTGCCAGGTAAAACATGTAAACACTTGATTATCCCTTGGTCATGTTAGCCCCTAGTTTCAATGGGTCAATAAATGAGGAAAGAAGGTAATGGTCTGGTGGGATAATCAACCCTGAGAAATATGTATGTTCTATACACAATGACATTCAGAGTCCTCATTTGCACAATGATAAAAAAAATAGTAGCTAGAGTGTAAAGTTTCAATGACATTAAATGTCATATTGTATATAAAACACCTACCATAATATCTGTTGCATGTATGATAGTCAGTATTTGAGTGTTTTCTGTGTACCAGTTTTGCATTACCATAGCAAAACAATGGAGACAAGCTACTTATGAAGAAAAGGAGGTTATTTAGATTGCAGTTTTGGAGGTCCAAGGGCATGGTACTGGTAAATGCTCTGTTTAGAGAGGGCTATTATGGCTGAATCACTTCATGGCCAATAGCAATAGCAGGTAGGAGACTCAATACAGGCAGCCATAGAGAGCTGCGTGGGGCTTGGGTTTCTACAGCAGCTTGCTCTTGTGAGAACTTCTCAGGAGTTGCATGAGAACTACCTTAGTCTCTCCCAAGGGCGGAGCACCCAGTGGACTACAGACCTCCTACTTGTACTCAGCTCTTACTAGTTGTACCACCTCAACACCATCACAGTGGAGGCTAAGCTTCCAACACAGGAAGCTTTGCATAAACCACGTACAAATCATAGCACTTATCAACCACTATTTTCTCAAGTGATAGAATACTTTATTTTTTTAACTTTTATTTAATGAATGTAAATTTCCAAAGTGCAGCTTGTGGATTACAATGGCTCTCCCCCCCGTAACTTCCCTCCCACCTGCAACCCTCCCCTTTCCCTCTCCCTCCCCCCTTCCATTCACATCAAGATTCATTTTCAATTCTCTTTATATACAGAAGATCAGTTTAGCATACATTAAGTAAAGATTTCAACAGTTGTCGCTCCCCGTCTTCGTGGAGGAACGACACAGGACCCTGCGCTGTTCTTTCGTCTGCTCGGCCCTCACCGGGTTTGCTGCTGGTTCTTCCCGGGTTGGCTACAGTCCCTTCCACCTCCGTGGAAGGGCGGTTCCCCCTGCCACATTCCCCACTTCTGCGGGGGAGCAGCACACCGCCGGCCGGCTCTCTCAGGGGCTGCACAGGTGTTCCTTCAGATAGATGTTCCCCTTAGATGTTCCTGGTGCATGTTGTCTCTCTCCTCCTTTATACTCCTTTTCCACCAATCCCAACTCTGCTACCCACACGCCGAGTACGCTGCTCTCCTCCAATCAGGAGCAGGTCCTACAGTTTATTGGTTGAACTGGAGGCAGCTGTGTAGAAGCTGTTTCCCTTCTCAGCGCCATATTATGGGAGAGCAGATGCATAGAATAAGTCTTAATTCCAGTAACTTAGTCTAGTCTGAGTTGCTCCCCACAACAGTTTGCTCCCACACAGAAACATAAAGTGAAAAATACTGTTTGAGTACTAGTTATAGCATTAAACCTCAATGTACAGCACACTAAGGACAAAGATCCTACACAAGGAGTAAGTGCACAGTGACTCCTGTTGTTGACTTAACAAATTGACACTCTTGTTTATGGCATCAGTAATCACCCTAGGCTCTTGTGATGAGTCGCCAAGGCTATGGAAGCCTTTTGAGTTCACCAACTCTGATTGATACAATACTTTATCAATTCCTTTTACTGCCAATACTACTAAACCCTTTTCTACCAAAATGCAGCCAGTTCTAACAAGATTTTCTATTATCACAGTTATAGTTTCCCTAAGACCTGTTTTTAACATTGTTAAGATTGTTTAAGTATGTCTAATTTTTCATATCTTGGATGTTTCTAGAATTTGACCAATCTATTCAAACATATAAAGTACAAATTCTGAAGTAGAATGCTGTGACATATAGCTTTAACTCATTCTCATCTTTAAACACTAGTAATTTACCACTCCCACTATATTTCCATGTAAAACACAAGGAAGTAAGGGAAAATTTAACAAAATATTTTTAGTGTATACACAAGTTCACAAGCAACATAGAAAAATCCCCAGGAGCCTAAAATGAAGAAGAAACTAAGTACAGTGCATTTAACAGCTACTAAATTTAGACAGTGCAGATTCATATCGGAATCATTTCTAAAGACTGAGATTCTTACACAAATACCACCCTATGGTAAGGTGAAAATGAACTCATTCAAAGACTCATGAATCCAAAAGGATGAAAAGAATTAGAACTGGTGTAGTCTGGTCCCCTTGAACCATGGGTAGAAAGAGAAACACTTGGAATAATTCAGAAACACAGGTCTGTGCTTTGTACAGTGTGGGATCTGGTTTCCCACCACTCAAATTGTGTAGGAACCCATAGCTGGAAAACTAGTGAAATAAGCCAGCCCCCAAAAGACAAGTTTCAAATGTTTTCTCTGATTTTTGGTGGTTAATAGGTAGCCTACATACAAACACACACATAAATGCACATAAAAAAACTTAATGTATATGAGTTAAATTGACATCTGTGATCTGATTATTATTTTTAGCCCTTATCTACATTACTGTGAAACACTGGCCTTTACATTGTTTATTTATTTTTTTTACTTAGACGTGTTCCCTGCATGGTTTATCTCCCTAGTCCTTGCCCACAGGACAGAGAAGCTGTATGAATATGCAGGCACAGACACAAGCCTTGCTGTACCTCCAAAGTTGTGGAAAGGGACTATACATCATAGGGCAAAACCCTGTGCTCCCCGTGGTCTTTATTTTCTACTTGAAATTTTTATTTAGTGCACCCTTAAGCCTGTGATTATAAGGTAGCTTGAAAGTATGCTATCAAAAAATGAAACGAAAAAATAAACAAAAGAAGGAGAGGAGGATAGAAAGAAAGAAGGAAGGTGAGGGTGTGTTTAGGGGTAACTATCATTATATACTTATAATTGTATATATGAGGGGCCAGCACCAGCATCCCATATGGGTGCTGCTCTGAGATCTGGCTGCTCCACTTCCATTCCAGGTTCCTGCTGATGCACCCGGAAGAGCAGCAGAAGATGGTGCAGGTGCTTGTGCTGGCTCCTGCACACATGTAGGAAATCTGGAAGAACTTCCTGATACCTAACTTCAGCTTGGCCCTGCCCCAGCTGTTATGGCCATTTGTGTAGTGAACCAGCAGATGGAAGATCTCTCTTTTTCTCTCTCTTTCTCTCTCTCTTTCTCTCTCTCTCTCTCTCTTCCTCTCTTTGTAACTGCCTTTCAAATAAATAAAAAATAAATCATTAATTTAAAAAATGCTATTACCTTCTAGGGTTCTTCATAATAGTGCCTGGCCCATAGCAACATGAGTGAGTTCAGGTATCATTGATGCTCTGAATATTACTGCTCTTTGTATCTGACCATTGGCTCACAGTTTATTTTAGGGAACACATAAACTAGGCAAGAGCCGTAGAGACACAACTAATGAATAATATAATTTAAGTTCAAAAATTTAATTATGGAAAATTAAATCTCAGGTAAAGCTAATTCAAGAAAATTAGTGTAAATTATTTATTTTATTTTTTAAATATTTATTTATTTGAAAGTCAGAATTACACACAGATAAAAGGAGGGGTGGAGAGAGAGAGAGGTCTTCCACCCGCTGGTTCACTCCCCAATTGGTTGCAATGGCTGGAGCTGGGCCAATCTGAAGCCCAGGAGCCAGGAGCTTCCTCCGGGTCTCCCACGTGGGTGCAGGAGCTCAATGGGCCATCTTCTACTGCTCTCTCAGGCCATAGCAGAGAGTTGGATAGGAAGTGAAGCAGCGGGGTCTCAAACCGGCACCCATATGGGATTCTGGCAGTTCAAGTGGTGGCTTTACCCACTATGCCACAGCGCCGGCCCCATAAATTGTTTATTTTAGCAACATGTATTTGAGACAGAATGTTATTAAGAAAAAAGACAGATATTAATTAAAAGGAAACACTAAAGAAAAATATAATGCTTCTGAATCTTTATGTAGTTAGTAATATATTCTCAAGATCCATAAAATATCTGTTAGTAGAATATAAAATAAGTCAATACATTTCCAATCTTAATTTAGCTGTTTTAACATAAACAGCTTTCATGGAAGCTGATAGATAAAGCATGCAGACTGCTGTAAGAATACTTGGGCCATAAAATTAAAAATAATATAATGTCAATTTATGTAATGATAGAAAACTGTATGGTTATACTGAAAGTTTTATTCCTGATTCATATAACTAAAATATCTTTGAGCATGTGTTAATGAAATTACATATAAATCATTCTTATAAGTTGGTTAAAATTTCGAAACAAATTTCTCTTTAATAAGTGAATCATAAATAAATTATAGTGTATTGACATAAGAGATAGTACATAGAACTTAAAGTGAGTTTATCGATAGGACTGATTCTCAAAAACACATTGAGAGTAAAGATAGTAAGCTTTGAAAAATATATAACTACATTTATTATATTGAAAAAACTCATTTTATAAAGGATATTATTTTAAAAAACAGACATATCATGTACTCACATTAGGGTGGTAATTCACCAACTTGAATATGTTCTCTCTGTCTAGGAAAATAAGAGAATGGTTATAAAAAAACATGAAGTCTGTAATAGTGCAATTATTATTTTAAAGGTCCTAATCAAGAAGTTCAAATGTTAACATTTGTTAAATCTGGATATCATGTAATTGGTTGACCATTATTATATTTTCTATAATTATCCCTGTGTTTAAAATATTATAAAATGTTTCCAAGAAATATGTTGCAAAGAAAGAGAAATTTCAATGCACATGTATATCATACTTCCTTTTTTCCCCTTGCTTAATGTATCGGCTATGAAGTGAGAAGTTGTCATTCATTCACTATTTCTTTGCTCTATTTTAGTGATCACTTCCACTCTGTTGCCAGTCACTGTACTAAATACTGGTTTACAGAGCAAAAGACAAAGTGAGTCTCTTTATCCACAAATTTCTTTAACAGAGAAAGCAGACAAGTAATTGAAACCGTACAGTGAAGTGAGATGACCGGTATAAAAGGAGCAAAATGTGGCATAGAAGACACATGATTCTCTGCTGGGAGGTGCATTCTAGCTGCCACAGAATGAAAGAAATTTCTTAAGGACATCTTTGGAAATTGAATTATTTGGGATAATTATTCTAGCCACAAAGAGGATCCTAAAACAAAAGAATATAGAACATTTTAGAATCTCACAGCAGTTCAATGAGACCAAAGAATAACTGAATCTTAAGAGAACAACGAGATTAGATCAGATTCACAGTTCTATGCAGCATGGAGGGTCTTATAAGAGTGACAGAAATCCATTGTGGAACTTCTGCAGGAGGGAGAGCTGCCATCATTTTGTTTTATTTGTATTTCCCAAATGCTCACAGTGCCCAGAAGGGCAGAGCTCAAAGCTGGGACTTGGTATCCAATACAATCCCACATCAGCTGATACCAGCTGCCTCTCAAGTCTGTGTTAGCAGGAAGCTGGAATTGGGAGCTGAGCTAAAACTCACACTCATGCACTCCGGTAGGCAATGAAAGCATCCCAACTAGCCATGTACCACGAGGCTAAACATGCACCCCTGATTTTACTCTTTGAAAGAGTATGGTGTGGTAATTAATATGGAATAAGGCTATATTTGAGATTGTTAGATTGGCTTTTATCCAGGAAACAGATGTTATTAGGTTTTACTGTGAAAGAAGCCATCAGAGAAGAGAGAATAATAATTCTCTAAATATGTAACACAGAACTAGTAACAGTAAATGAATAATGCTCTGTTTATGGATAGTGAAGTATTAAAATTGATGTCTACCTTTATAGTTTAGAAAATTAGGTGGGTAGTGAGACTTTTTATTAAAATGGGGAACATTGTAAAGAAAGAGTTTGGTGCAAAAGAGTGATATTCAGAAGTGGGCATTCTGAGTTTTAGCTGCAAATGATGCCTTGAGGTGGAGTTGTCCACAAGGAAGTAAAAAAAAAAAAAAATTGAATTTAGCAGAGTATACTACCCAGGAGTGCTGTATTATTAGATAATGCAAATCTTCATTTTACTTTTATTGGTATAGGTTGGTAATAAGTGAACACTGAATGATACCAATATCTAGGAAATCTTGGCAAAATCAGTTTTCATGGGATTCTTGGTAAGGCAGCCACACTGCATTGAGTTAATGAGAGAAGGAGATGTAGGGAAGTAAGTTAAAATTCTTTTAGAAGTTATGAAAGTGTGGAGAACTCCAGAATGGTAATTGGAGTGTGCATGAAAGAAAATAATTTATAGCAACCAGTTTATATGTAAATGCTGATGCAAAGTAGTCCACTCATGGCCCTTCTCCTTTTCTGCAAAAGACCCTACTCTAATGTTAGCTCAACTGTTAGCTCTTTATAAAGACTTTAAAAAACTTCAGACTTAAAAGTCTATCTTCTCCCATTGATGATCTATTCATACTCCTATGTCTTACTGCATTTTCATATTTTATTTTAATAATTTACTTACCATTACCAATAATGTTGTTTACTTGTCTGGTTGTTTACTTTCTTCAAGTACTGATAAATTAAATGAGTTGATTTTCAAGTGCCATTTCTTCTTTTCCTTCCTGGAATAAATTCAAAATTGTATTATTGCAATGTTTTATGTATATTTTTAATTCAGCTTGTTAACATTTTGTTGGTGTGAATTTAGATTTTTGAGTAACGTCTCCCTTGTGCTCACTTATGAAACCTTTGTCAAGTTCTGAAATCAAGGTTTATGTGGATTTTATAAAAAGTCAGAGAATATTTAATATTTTAGTCTTTGTTAGAGTTTGAGTAGAATCAATTGTATTTATTCTTTAAATTTTTAAAGCAATTTTTTAAATTGGTGAAATCATCAGGTGTTTTCATTTAAAATAGATATGTAGGAATATCTTAAAATTTTCATTTAAAGATATTTATCTACTTCAAAAATTCGGAGAGACATAGAGAAAAATCTCTAGTCTACTGGTTCACTCCTCAAATTCTCCCAATAGCCAGGGCTGGGTCAAGACAAAACCAGGAACTTGGAATTTAATTTGGGTCTCCTATATGGGTAGCAGCCAACCAACTACCTACTGCCTCCCAGTGTGTGCTTTAGACAGAAGTTGGAATCAGAAGCAGAGCTAAGAATTAAACTCAGGTACTCTGACATAGGATGAGGACTTCCCAAGCACTGTGCCATACATATGTACTATGTATATTGTTAATGCACGCAAGAAAAATCAGATTTTCTAGTGATGGTATCAGTTTGGTGAAGTGTGTTTATCTAGAAATTGATCCTTAATAAAAATTTAAAATTATATTGTCACAAGGTTTTCCTAAACTTGTACATATTTTTTTGATACCTGCATGTTAGGAAAAGAAATCACCTTTTTCTAATATTAATTTCTCTGTCTATTTCTTGTGCTCTTTCCCAGTCTTCCCAGGAGTTTTCACATTTATTAGAATTCTCAAATACCAAATTACCTTTTAAAATCCACTGTGATGTATAATATTTCTCTACCACTTATTTCTGTTCTTGATTATACTTGGATTTAGTTGGCTAATATTTTCTAATTTTTCAGAATTACTTAGTTATTTTTATTGTCTTTTCTATTATAAATAATAATGAAAAATTCCATATCCCATACGTTTTCACTTTGAGAAACTTTACATCCTTGGGAAAAACTTTACCTTCCACAAGCATTGATAAGTCATGTTTTAATTACCATTTGGTTCATGATACTTTCAAATTTCAATTATAATTTATTTAATTCATAAGCAGTGTAATGTTCAAGTTTCAAATTTTTGAAGAGTTTCACTTATTTTGCTTATAGTATTCCAATTTATTTATTTTTTTCATTCAAGCAACACATTATATGACTTTAAATTTTTAATGGGCACATTTTGCCCTACCTTGAGCAAGAGAAGAATGCTACAAAATGTGTGCTTTAGCAAAGAGTTGTTTTTCTCCTCCCTACAGCACAAAACATCACAGTATAAACAAAGGAACAAGCTGTATTTTTTATATGCAATAAAATTGCATTATCAGTCCAGGGACCAATAGCCCAGGCATAATAAAGCAACTAGATGTGTAGAAAAATACAGTAAAGAGCTCTAAGTCTCTGTATAATTGTTTCTTTGCAGTGATTGCTCTGAGGATGACCGCTACTGGCAGCATTCAGTCCCAATTGCACTTATCTCTGCCGGCATTATGTCTAGCCCTGGGGCTAATTTCAACAAGGCCCACACATTATTTGCTGTTATTTTCAATCTTGCTCCTACTTGTTTTTATTCTGTATTCATGGCAGAATTCCCACAGCCTGAACTAATGAACAGAATTAAGATCAGGGGCTGAAGAAACAACATTTATTTCCTATCTTAGGTAACTCATTCATAGACCAATTGCATTGAACATGCATGTCAGTATAATTTTTAAAAAAGAAAAAATTCAATGTAGGAATGAACAAGCAAGTAAAGCCACCAGGTATTCAATCCTCTTAAACTTGGCCCCAATGAAAGAGATGCTTGGATTTTCACATTTCTCTAGCACATGCAGCTAGTGACAGAAGAAAGAAATTATCTAGGCCTGGAGCTAGGGAGTCTGCTGATTGATCCTTAACTTCATTTTTTTTTTTTCTTGAAGATGTATTCATTTATTTGAAAGGCAGATGGACTGAGAGAGCAAGAGAGAGAGAGAGAGAGCGAGCTTGCTCAGTCTTCCACATGCATGGCATGGACCCAAATTTTTCAATCATCACAACTGCCTTCCTGGGCACATTACTAGGAACCTGGACAGCAAGTGCAGCATCCAGGACTCCAATGGGCTCTCCATGTTTGATGTTGACATCAAAACTGGGGGCTTAACCCACTGTAGTACAATAGCTGCCCCTCTTCATTTCATTTCATTTTTTTTTTAATTTTTTTAAATAGGAAGCTCATAAGCTGAGTCCACTTTTGAAGGTGGCTCTGCAGCAAGCATCTCCAAACACTATTTGAATACCTGCATGCTCCTTCCCGCAGGTGTTCCAATCACCTGGAAGGCCTTTGGATCACTAACATGTGATCTTGTATTTATTAATCATTATTAGGGAATTTTTTTTTCCAATTTCTTCTCTGTGTGTTAAGGCTTGATTGTCAGAAATGAGTCCTACCTTTGATTAACTCAACTGCATTATTGTACTCATTGAAACCAAGTTTAAATCATTGATAACAAATAAACTCTTACAGTCAATTGTTATTGACCAGTAAAAAGTAAAATATTTGGCTTCTTTATAAAACTGACTTCTAGTTAGGTATAGAACTGACTGCCAGTCTTCATTTCACAAACATGCAAGCACAGACATATCTTTCAAATGTGTTTATATGTTGTATGATGATGTAAGTCATTGTCATGGTGAGCCACTTTTGAGAGTGAAAAGGAGCTACAAAATCATTTAATTACTTATTTTCTAAATGTTTATTTATTTACTTGAAAGGCAGAGAGTGAAAGAGCTTTCTTCTGCTGGTCCACTTTCCATTTGCATATAGTGGTCAAGGCTGAGCCGGAGTAACAGTCAAAAGCCGGGAACTCAATACAGATCTCACACATGAGTGATAGGGACACAATCACTTGAGTCAGCACCATTGCCTCCAAAGCTCCAGAGTAGCAGGAAGCTGGACCCAAGAAATGTACCCAGGAATTAAATACATGTACTCTGAAGTGGGATGTGAGTATCCTTTACTGACAGCCTAACAGCTAGGTAAAATATTTGACCCCCAAAATGACTGAAATTAATACAGTATTTGAAATATTTTAAATTAAGTAAAAAAGTGTACAAAATATAATTTGATGCTATGAAATGCAAAGCTATTTTCAAAGTTTGAATTGTCTCATATATTACACAATATTATGTATACATATATATATACATGATGTTATACTGCCTATTAAAATAAAATCAAATTAAAAACATGTTTTGTAGTAATATTTTGAACATTGAGATGTAGCAGGCAGAATTATTATCTTCATATACATCTTTGTGGGCCGGCGCCATGGCTCACTAGGCTAATCCTCCGCCTGCAGCTCCGGCACCCCAGGTTCTAGTCCCGGTTGGGGCGCCGGATTCTGTCCTGGTTGCTCCTCTTCCAGTCCAGCTCTGTGCTGTGGCCCAGGAATGCAATGGCCCAAGTGCTCGGCCCTGCACTTGCATGGGAGACCAGGAGGAGGCGCCTGGCTCCTGGCTTTGGAATGGCACAGCGCGCTGCCTGCAGCACGCTGGCTGTAGCAGCCACTTAGGGAGTGAACAAAGGGAAAAAGGAAGATCTGGCTCTCTCTCACTGTCTAACTCTGACTGCCCAAATATATATATATATATATATATATATACATCTTTGTGGTCAATTTAGTTTCTTATCTATATTTGCCTATAATATATTGTCGCTGATAAATTTTCTGAAGGCCATACTTTATATATTGTCATTTTAAAAATTTTTATTTGAAGTATTCTTCAAAGTTGCATTTCATAGCTAATTTGAAATTGTATAATCTTCAGATGACTCTACTCTGTCTGATCATAATACTTTTAATGGAGGAAATAATTTCTTCTTAGATGTCAAGGTAAACGTAAAAGAAAGTCTGCTAAATTATGTTAGCTTGATTTTACCAATTTTCTAGCATTGAAATATATAACTATTTTAGCCTTAATATTCTCATGCATGTTGTAGTTTGCCTCTATTCAGCAAAACTTTTCATATATTTTTTTCAATGTAAAACTTAAAAAATCTTACCTATACCTATATATAAAAATATCTTAAGATATTTGAATGTTGTCCAAACTTAAATGCTGCAAATCATAGGTTTTCTCAATTTATTTCCATTCTAGAAGAGAATATAAATGTAACCAGTGAAAATCAACAT
The DNA here is from genome assembly GCF_051225735.1 of Oryctolagus cuniculus. Lineage (NCBI taxonomy): Eukaryota > Metazoa > Chordata > Mammalia > Lagomorpha > Leporidae > Oryctolagus > Oryctolagus cuniculus. The sequence goes on along the minus strand of NC_142874.1, from coordinate 59,127,137 downwards.
TTCACCCAAATATTCTTCCCTAGTGGAGATATTAATTAAAATAAGGTAATTTTGAAAGAAAATCTTATACGTAGTTGCAGAATTTGTCATTTATTTTTTAAGATCTATCTATTTTATTTGAGAGAGAGAGAGAGACAGAGAGAGAGAGAGAGAGAAAAAGAGAAATGATAGCTCTTCCTTAAGCTGTTAACTACCCCAAATGTTAACAAGAGTCAGATCTTGGACAGATCAAGCCAAGAACCAGGAATTCTATCTATCTCCCACGTGGGGTACAGAGGACAGGAGAACAAGCACGTGGGCCATGATCTGGTGCCTTCCCAGCTGCAATAGCAGGATGTTGGATCAGAAGTAGAGCAGTGGGACTTGAACCACACTCTGATATGGGATGCAAGTGTTGCATGTAGCATCTTAACCCATGAGCCACAATGCTAGCTCCCAGAATTTAGTATTTTTGTTTAGTATTTCTGTTAACTATTTTGATTAAAATGTTCCAGCCAATTTTTATCAAAAAACACAAATTTGGATGATTAATTAAGTATGTGTATCATTGTAGTATGCACATAAAACTGTTGAACAAATATTTCTAAAGACCAAATGACAAGTGCAAAAAGAAAAAGGAAATTTTTAATATTAGATTTCAACGTTTTCCCCAAATTGTACAGTTTAGCTATTCTGTTCTTAAATGATGTGCATTTTGACAACTGTAGTTTTATTTTTATAATTGGAAGGTATTCTTTTCTTGGAATGCACATTTGTGTGTCTATGAAAACCAATTCCAAAATATTTTTTCCATAGTTTCTTATTTCACTGCATTTCTATGATGCTGTGCTCCAGGTTTATCTTGTTTCAGTCATTCAAGCGACAAATCATTTTGTCTTCAGAATTACACCTTTTGACCCAACTTGCAACAGCATTTACAGTAACAAATGTTTAACCTTTAAACAATGAATTTCCAAAAATGTGTTTAATGATGTTTCTACAACAATATCAAGCTCTTGTTGAAATTAAGTTAACTGATTTTCTATTTGAAGCATCTGTTACATAATATGTTATAAAACTGGCAACAGTTAGCTATTCTGTTAATGGTGCCAAGATGTTAGCAGCTATTGTTTCACATTTTGTATATGCACAGGAAAAACGGTATAAAAAAAGAGCAAAATTAATTGTGGCTGCCATGGAGATGCACGGCTTTGATCTGCCATCAAGAAAGATCTTGTCTTTCCTCGTTGAGGAATGTGGCTGATGCCTGCCTCCAGCCACAGTGCACTTGGTATTTCTGCAGCATTTCAGCTGATGTCTTTCTCTTCCCTGGGGACTCACAGGCAAAAATTGAGGACAGGGGTGATACCAGGGCCTGGTGATTTCTGTGAGCTTTGAGACTGCCCTTTGGGGTGGTCTTTTTTCAGGACAATTAGGTCCACTGAATTTTCCAATCTACACTGTATGTTGTGTCATTCTGAGCTAAATTTTCTTCCTCTTTTGTTATCTGCTGTGTTGTAGCCATCTTCTCCAGCTCACATGTGCAAACCCTAATAGCCCAAACTTCAGAATGTAACTGTATTTGGGAGTAGGTTATTTAAAACAAGTGTTTAAATTACCATGAAGCCATTAGAGTAGACCCTAATCCAGTGAGGCTGGTATTCTCATAGGAAGAGTCACACACTCACAGACCAAATGGCAAGTGAAGACACATTAAGAAGGGGGCTTTAAGGAGAGAGACCTCAGAGGAAACCAACCTTACAGGCACTTTGATTGTGAACGTCTCACTTCTAGAGCTATGAGAAAAGAAATCTCTGGTGTTTCGGCAGGGACTTGGTTTTTCACCTTTGCTACAGAATGCCTGCCTTAGCTAGTGATCTCTTCCTCCAATTTAAAAGTACAGTGCTGCACCTCAAAGCCTCTCTCTATTCTGACCCTCTAGCCTCCTTCTTCTACACATTTTGACTTCAAGATACACAATTACCTCAGCAAAGTTACTTCTACAAGATGAAGTAGCATATTCAAGGTTTCTGAAGAGCGAGATTCATAAATGTCCTTCTTTGGAGGGATGTTTTTGCGTCTGCCACACAGGCTTCCCTCTGCACTATTTAAATAAAACTTTATTTTATTAAATAAAATAAAGTCGTCCCAGCCACTGTGTTTGATTTCCGATTGCACTCTTGATTCCAACTTCGACTTTTGAAGAGTAAGCTAATGGATGAGAACTTTGTCTGTCTTGTCTCTCTTTCTGCCTCTTTCTCTCTCTCTTCCTCTAAATAAGTAGAGAAGTTAAAAAGCCTTTGGAAAATTAAGAATGAAAAATGAAATCTACAATTGTCGCTCCCCCTCCTCGCAGAGGAACGACACAGGACCCTGCGCTGTTCTTTCGTCTGCTCGGCCCTTCCCGGGTTTGCTGCTGGTTCTTCCCGGGTTGGCTACCGTCCCTTCCACCTCTGTGCAGGGGCGGCTCCCCCTGCCACTTTCCCCACTTCTGCGGGGGAGCGGCACATTGGCTACCGACCCTTCCACCTCTGTGCAGGGGCGGCTCCCCCTGCCACTTTCCCCACTTCTGCGGGGGAGCGGCACACTGCCGGCCGGCTCTCTCGGGGGCTGCTCAGATGTTATCCAGATGTTCCTGGTGCATGTTGTCTCTCTCCTCCTTTATAGTCCTCTTCCACCAATCCCAACTCTGCTACCCACATGCTGAGCATGCTGCTCTCCTCCAGTCAGGAGCAGGATCCGCTCCTGCAGCTCATCAGTCAAGTTGGAGAGAGGCAGCTGTGTAGAAGCTGTTTCCTCCTCTCCCAGCACCATATTGTGGGAGAGCAGATGCATAGAATAAGTCTTAATTCCAGTAACTTAGTCTAGTCCAAGTTGCTCCCCACACACAATGAATTTTTTACTTGAAAATTTGGAAACAAAGTTCCAGCTGGTTCCAGAGGAACCTAGCTCTACTGCCCATCTATGCTGCAGATCTCTTTGTTGGTGCTGCTCACCGACCATTTCTATAAACTAGGAACACTCTTCCATAGTAAAACTGCTTTGGAGTCAGTCTGATACTCTGTCACAGGTAAGCAGCTAGTTATGCCCAAGAGGACTAGAATCCTTGCAAGTGCTGCAACAATTTATCTCAAAACTCAACAGGATTCCGTTTTCTCATCCAGAACCAAGAGGACAGAGGCATCATAATCATATTACTATTATCATTATAATGCTTTTCTCTTTGTGAGGCAAGAACCTGGATTGAAAGTTAGGCACTGATGCCCACATCAGTTCTGCAGAGATTTCATGTCTTTCTGTGTGAGTAATTTCTCACAGGATCAAGAAACTAATTTGGCTATCTATGTCTCATTTAGAATAGTGTCATCTATTATATGTGTGAAATAAAGTCTATCATCTTTCCAGTCTGTGCATGGTTTTCCTCCTAGTGTTAAATGTGTTTATCTGCACTAGAGGGAGAGGTAGTTAGGCTCTTCCCAATATCTGTTTTTTTTTTTTTTTTCTTTTTTTGACAGGCAGAGTGGACAGTGAGAGAGAGACAGAGAGAAAGGTCTTCCTTTTGCCGTTGGTTCACCCTCCAATGGCCGCCGCGGCCAGCATGCTGCGGCCGGCGCACCGCGCTGGTCCGATGGCAGGAGCCAGGAGCCAGGTGCTTTTCCTGGTCTCCCATGGGGTGCAGGGCCCAAGCACTTGGGCCATCCTCCACTGCACTCCCGGGCCACAGCAGAGAGCTTGCCTGGAAGAGGGGCAACCGGGACAGAATCCGGCGCCCCAACCGGGACTAGAACCCGGTGTGCCGGCGCCGCTAGGCGGAGGATTAGCCTAGTGAGCTGCGGCGCCGGCTTCTTCCCAATATCTTATATCTAGTGCAGTCTTCTCATAAGTATCGTTCATTTCTATCCAACGTTCTAATTGAATGAATTTAACATTATGCATGTCAACATATGAAAAAGGCATATTCTAATATCATAATTTTTGCTGTGGAAATATTTCCAAATATTATTTGCCATTGTGAAGGAATGAGAGTTCATTTTGTAAATAATCACCTGGTTGCTATTTTATTTATTGTTCAATAATTTTAGTCACTTACATTTTCCCTGCAACCAATGTAACACTCACAGAATATCAGTAAATTAATATGTCACCTTAACCGTAAGTGATTTTTCCACATAGTTGCTATTATTGCTTCTTAAATATTAAAAGTAATGAAGAAGAATCATATTTCACAGAGTAGTTTCCACAAATCTTAGTCTTAAATGTTAAAAATTTACAAATTATTAATGAATACTTCATTCCAATTCTCCTTCATTTAAATTTGATAAATAGAAATAAATCTATGCTAGAGATTTTTTTCACATACATAATTTTAATACCCTTGAAAAGCCTTTGGGCATACATATATACTTATTTAGATATAAGCAAATCCAGATACTTTTTGAATTTCCTTTGACCTGTATCTCTAGATGAAAAAGTAGGATCAAATTAGGATTATAGTACTCATACCTACGTGATCTTTACCTTTTCACAGTAAGGATATAGCACGGTAGAGTGTCATTAAGCTGCATTATCACTTGGATGATAATCTCTAAGCAACTGATAACAAATAACAGTATAAAAAAGGCAAGCTTGAAAACTACCCTTACCTTTGATAAGAAATTGCTATTACTAACTCAAAGGGTCAGAAATTAATAGTCTATTTAATGGTTTAAAAACTTCCTTATCTCTGTGGTTCTTCTAAGAAGATCCAGAAGAAAAGGATAAAAATTAACAGCAAAAACAACAAGAACAAGAAAAATAAAACTGCTAGTCTATTGTAAGTCATGGCATCATCCCCAAAAACTCTTTGGGAAATTAGGTTCTGGTTTCTTAAAACAAAGTCGGCATGTTAAGAACAAAAACCTCATGAAGATAATCTTGTTTTTCTGAAACATTTTACTAAAAAATGAGAGGAAACATGCCAAGATTTTCAAACCTAACTATCCCTATCTCTATCTGAATAGTGTGGGACAAATGATATCTCTAAAATAAAACCAAAGTTTTATCTAGTAAACTGATTTTATTTATAGGGACACAGATGGTGTTTTTATCTCATTTTCCCAATGAATAGTATGACATTGAAAGTGAGAAGAATGTATGAAAAATTAATCACTAGATAGGTTGATGATGCTGAGGAACTGAATTTGGTCTGGGAGACTTGGCAGCGATTGGGTGCTTTTCACATGCCCCAGGAAGAATGGATCTGGCAGTAGCTGGTGAGGTGATTAAAAACATTTTCAGCCAAAATATGGAGAGAAGGGAGAAATGTCAAATTTGAAGGTATTCCCTTGTTAAGAATCAGAACTGTACTCATATAGGAATTGCCCATTAAGTTGTCATGTTTCTAAGAAATACAGAGTATATTGTTACAAATAATATATAAAATTTTTCAATTTAGACTAACTTAATTTTAAAGGACACTCTTATTTATAAGTAATTCATACACACACATCTGGATGGATTAAAAATCCAGCATATTAAATGAGTAAATGTGTTGAAATATATACACGGATTTCTTAAAATGTCATGTTGAAATGTATGCCATCTTAGAATTAAAGGCAGTTTTGTTAATAAAGTTATTATTTATTAAAATTTTACTTATAACTTTACAACCCTCATATATTTACTTGTCCTATATATGAGTATTCTGTGCCAGGTGTTTTAACTTCACCTCTGTTTTTATTTAAGTAAATATGGGGATATTTCTTATTTTTTCAAAGTTTATATCATCTGTATACAAATTTTAGCTCCAATCCTACAGGAAGACCTTGAAAAACTTTAAACTTCATGAATCTTAGCATCTTTCTTTCTGTCAAAAGGAAATGTATACTCTTTCATTATAGTTGTCCTGAGGATTACCTATCATCTTGCATGACTTCTTCTACAGAGAAAGCCCTTGTACCTTAAGACTACCCCAAAATCTCATCCCAAAACAGGCCCATCTGGATGTTTGGGAGCTCTTCTTACTCAGCACAACGCTTATCTGTTTACTAATACAAATATTAAATATCTGTCATTTGGATCTTCTCTTGATTTTCACTATTAATGTCTAAACTCAGAACCCAGCATCTATTGAAAACTTGCAATAGCCTTCATTGTAGTCTGTGTTCCATCCCTCCATCCAGCACATGAGAGTGCAAGGACTCCTCTTAATGTCAGTAGTTCCTAGCTTTTGTTTTGTTTTAGTTTGTTGATGGGTTTGTTTTAAAACAAGTAAGTATCTATTTAAAATTATTTTTCTTTTTTTAAAGATTTGTTTTATTTATTTGAAAGGTAGTTACAGAGAAAGAGGGAAAGAGAAAGAGACAGAGAGATCTTCCATCAGCTGATTCATTCCCCAAATGGCTGCAACAGACAGGGTTGGGGGCAGGTTCAAGTCAGAAGCCAGAAGCTTCATCACGGGTCTCCCACATGAGTACAGGAGCCCAAGCACTTGAACCATCTTCTGGAGTTTTTTCACAGATTATGAGCAGGGAGCTCGTTGGGAAGTGGAGCAGCTGGAACTCAAACCAGCACCCGTAAGAGATGTCAACATCTCAGGCAGCTTTATTGCCTATACCATGTCACCGATCCTATCCAATTAATTTCTGACAGTAAGATCAGTTGTTATTGGGGAACCATTCATCTTCCCAAGTCCAATTATGAAAGGTAGGTGTGAGATCTAATTCAATCTTGCAAAATCTTTATATTTCATCCTTCATCCTGCATTGACTTATTAAGGAATATACATGAAAAACAAGTGAATCCAATTGTTGCTGGAAGAAAGATGTTGATAAATTTGTTCTTAGGTTCTTGCCTCCACAATGCAAGAATTCAAGAAGATGTATATAAATAAGAGCAGAAAAGTTATATATATATTTATATATATATATATTTAAAGACATAGTTATACACACACACACACACACACACACACACATATATATATATATATATATATATATATAGACAAAGGGAAAGTACAGATTCAGGCAGGAGTGCAGGCAGTCTGCATGCAGGCAGCCTCTGGGGCAGGGCTTCCTGGGAGTCACGTCTAAGCCAGAACCCCTGGGAACATAGGATGCCTTCAAGGAGAAAGACCAGTGGGTCAGCTGCAGACAGACTTGCTGAATGACTTGTATTACTTGTGTGGCTTTTCAATGTTTGATTTTGAACGTTTTCTAAGGTACAGAAAAGCTGGGAGAATGTTACAGTGATCATTTGTGCACCCACCTTCTAGACTGCCATTCACCCCTACTCTCCCTACTTTGTCCTGTCCCCACCACATGTCCTGCTGCCCATCCCTGCATCGTCGTCCATTTTGATGCATTTAAAAATAAACCAGACAAACCAGAAAAAAAAAAAAAAAGAAAAAAATGAGTCCTGCAATTTACAAGATCAGCTCTGTCCTTGGATCAGGGCTGCAGTACATGTGCTCTCCAGGAGTTTTATGGAGTCGTGTGCATGTGCAGCTGCATAACATGTGTTGGAACCTAGGAAGTATCATGTTGTCTGGTGGATGATGGGAAGTGATAGTGTGTCATGGAGAATGGGTATGCTGGGCTGGAAGTCCTGTTGGAATGGCAGAGAAGTGGTGGGGTTTGTGCAACACCTCCTTGCTACCTCCCTGCCTTCATCATAATGAGACATAATTGTTGACTTTTTTGAAAGATCAGGCAACAGGATTGTCTTCTCAGGAAATGATTTTATCTTCTTGAATCTGAGCACATACACCTGGATTTTCTAGTACCATTTTTGTAAGCTTGTTCAAGAATGAAGCCACTTGGAGGAAAGCTGAGCTCAGTACATAGCCAAAGTCCTTGGATTTTTCCAGTTATTTGAGCCTCTCTTTATACCAATGGATTCCTTAAAGGTACTCTCTCACTATTCACTCCTCTCTATTTCTCTGTACTATGTCTTTGGCTTCAGATATGAGATTCCTCATTAACTTCACAAACACTCACACCCATAGCCACCCACATGTAACAGAATATTCACATGGGTGCTTCAACAGCATTTCCCTGTTCTAGCTTAATTTTTTATTCTGTGACTGTCCCTATTTTAGCACAAAGTATAATGATTTGCAGATATTCCTATTCTCAACCAAGTCCATTTCTACTTTGAGAGTAGGGCTTGTACAATATTTATCTCATGCCCTTAGAGCTTGACTTTATTGCATGACACAAGGTAGGCACTCATTAAATTCTTTTGAACTGACATATAAATCATGCATTCATTGAAGGAAAAAAAGTGAACCTGTTTCTCAAGTGCACTGTTATACAACAATAGGATTTTATTCATAGTGGGATTGTTTAACTCTTTTATTTAATTTTAAAAAATTAGGAAAAGTGCATGCAGATACTTTATTGCTCTGAGGTTCAAATAAGAATAATGGCTAAAATTGATTGATATTTAATTTTTTTAAGGGAAAGTGTTTATTGGGGGAAACCTGACAGACAGACAGACCAGAGGGAAGGGATGAAGGTGGAAAAGAGGAAGAAAGAGAGCATAAGTGAAAGATCGAGAGAGAGAGAGAAAGAGAGAGAGAGCAAGAGAAAGATTGAGAGAGAGAGAGATAAGCAGATAATTCAGGAGACAGAGAGAAAGAAAGTTGTGTTCAGGAACAAGTCCTCTTAAAACTTTGCCAGAGGCAGGCATAGAAGTAGGAGCAGCAAATCCCATTAGGATGGGGGTGGAGCTGACACTGGTGGTTGGGCCATAGGGTCACCTGCCTTCCAGCAGTGGCAGCAGGGGGCTAGAGCCTAGGATGGTGTCCAGGGTGTAGATTACTCCACAGATAAGACAACACCATTTTACTAATATTTACCCCCTTTTTTTTTTTTATAAAGCGAGAGTTGTATGGGATTACATTAGCCTCAAAAGTCCAGGATGGATAGAGGGACGATTATCTGTCTTTAGAACTACTTCCTGCTGACATTGGACGAAAAGGCACTCTCTGCTGGCACGGGGCGATGTCGCAAGCTGCTGTCTCCTGGGTGGGGAGCCATGTATGATATTTAATTATATAATAAGTCTTGTGTTGTGTAATTTCCATTTATTTTTAAGTAATCTTATGATATAGATATAAAATTCAATATTTATTCCAGATAAAGATACTGAGTCTTGAAGAAGTAAATTAAGTAGAGATCACAATGCTAACAAATACAATGAAAATATGCATACAACTGAAAGCAATTTATAGATCCAATGTGATCCCATTAAAATTTCAATATTTATTTCTTATTTAGAAAACGTTGTGCTGAAATTCATATGGAAACTCAAGGGACTCTTAATAGCTAGAGCAACATTTTTTATTAAAGATTTATTCATTTATTTAACAGAGTTACATGCACACACACACACACAACAGAGAGAGAGAGAGAGAGAGAGAGAGAGAGAGAGAGAGAGAGATCTTCCATTCACTCATTCACTCCCCACATAGCCACAATGGCCAGGGCTGAGCCAAGCTGCATCCAGGAACCAGGAGCTTCTTCTGGGTATCCTATATGGGTGCAGGAACCCAACCACTTAGGCCATCTTCTGCTGCTTGCCCAGGAACATTAGATGGGAGCTGGATCAGAAATGGAACAGCCAGGTCTCAAACTGGTACCCATATAGAATGCCAGCTTCAAAGGCAGCAGCCTTATCCACTCTGCCACAATACTGGCTCTGCTAAAGCAATCAAAGGCAAACAACAAAGCATCACAATACCAGGCATGAAGACATCCTATAAGGCAGTTTTAATCAAATCAGCCTGGTGATGGCACAAAAATAGATATGTAGATCAATGGGAAAGTATAGAAACCTCAGAAATAATCTACCCATCTACAACCAACTAATCTTGGAGAAACATCTAAAATAAGTCCCTGGAAAAAAACAGACTATGGTGCTGGTGCTGTGGCATAGCAGGTTAAAGCCCTGGACTGAAATGCTGGCATCCCATATGGTTGCTGGTTCTAGTCCTGGCTGCTCCTCTTCTGATCCAGCTTTCTACTGTGGCCTGGGAAAGCAGTAGAAGCTGGTCCAAGGCTTTGGGCCACTGCACTCACATAGGAGACCCAGGGGAAGCTCCTGACTCCTGGCTTTGGTTTGGCACAGCTCCGGCTGTTGCAGCCATCTGGGGAGTAAACCAATGGATGGAGGACCTCTCTCTCTGTCTCTACCTCTCTCTGTAACTCTTTCAGATAATTAAAAATAAATCTTTAAAAAAAAAGAAAGTACAGACTCTTCAACAAATGGTGCTGAGAAAATTGGATCTACATGTGCTGAAATATGAAGCAAGTCTCCCAGCCTTATACTTTATACAAAATGCAACTCTGGATAAAGTATCTAAACCTATGATATGATACCATTAATTAATAGAAGAAATCATTGGGGGAAAGATCTTCAACACATTAGCTCAGGCAAAGATTTCATGGAAAAGTCCCCAGAAATACAAGAGTGAAGTCAAAAATAGACAAATGGGTTTTCATCAAGTCAAGAAGCTTCTGTACTACAAAGGAAACATTCAACAAAATGGAGAGGCAATCAACAGAATGGAAGAAAATACTTGCAAACTGTGCAACTGATAAAGGATTTAATCTGTAGGTTTTATAAAGAGCTCAATGAACTGAACAACAAAAAAAGACAAACAAGCCAGTAAAAAATGGGCAAAGAACACAAATACGCATTTTTCAAAGGATGAAATGCAAATGGCCAAAAGACACATGAAAAGATGCTCGTGATCATTATCCATCAGGGAAATGCTAATAAAAATCACTAGAGGTTTCACCTGACCTGAGTTAGATTGGTTATCATCCAAAAGTTCAAAAGCAATAAACGCTCATGAGGATGTGGGGAAACAGATACACTAATCCACTGTTGACAGGAATGTACAGTAGTACAGCCATTATGCAAGAGAGTATGGTGATCCCTCACAAATCTGCAAATAAATATACTACATGAGCCAGCCATCCCACTCATGAGAATTTATCCAATGAATGAAATCAGCTTATGAAAGGTTATCTGTACCCCCATGATTATTGCAGCTCAATTCACCATAGCTAAGACATGGAATCAGTTTAGATGTCCATTAACTGATGACTGGATAAAGAAAATGTGATATATTTACACTACAGAATACTATTCACTGACAAAAAAGAATGAAATCCTGTCATTTGCGCAAATGCAGATGTGCCTGGAAACCATTATGCTCAGCACAATAAGATAGTCCAAGAAGAGAAATATTATGTTTTCCCTGATTTGTGGTAATTAATATACAGAGCACAAAGATGTAACATATGTGAGTGAAACTAACATTTTGAGATTTGATCATTGTTTATAACCCTTATCTGCACTATTGAGAACAATGGATTTTGCTATATTATTTGCTGAATTCTTTATTTTGTGGAGGTTTGCACTTGTGATTATAAAATAAACTAAAAGTAGGTCATTGTAAAAATTCAAAAAAAGTATTAGAAAAGAAGGAGGAGGGAGGGTCGTTATTGGCAGAGAGGGAGGATAGGCTGGGGAGTATCATTAGGCTTTCTATCTATATATATCTCTATATATGTATATCTATCTATCTATCTATATATCAAAAAGAAGGATGAAAAATCCATTTATCTGTGTCAGTTGTTTCTTCTTCTGTTCATCTGTACTTTATCACAAATTCCGTGAAAATGTTCAATTGAATGACGATTTCACACGTACATATAAACTAAATAAAACTAAAGACACTCAGAAAAGTTTATTTTTTTCCAAACATTGAAAGAAATACAAAGAATGGAATATATTTTGGAAAAATGAGTACATCTGTCTTAAAGGCATGATAAATTAGTATCATTCAAAATAATAATTATTGCCTTCAAGATTTCAGATTTGCACCTATACTTAAACATGACACATATCTGCCTATTCCCGTCAAGACTGAATCTTGTGAAGTTTCTCTTAACTGTAAGCTTAAAAAGAACTAATAAATTACAAATGTTTTCAGGTGGGAAGTCAACCATGACTTTGTTTATTCACATACCTTAAATGTCAAATACAAAAAAAATTTATAATCTAAATATATTTAAAAAGAAAGAAAACTAATCAATTTTGGGGGGTACAGATAGGAGAACTGAAGAAATATTCTAAGAACTTAGAAAATTGAAACACAATGTCATAGATACTTGGAAGTAATACATTAAAATTATCCAGATGTTTCAATTATGCAAAGACTTTTTAGAGAAGACTTATTTTTTATATTTTAAGAGCCCTCTCAACTGAAATTAAGAATCCCCTTGTAGAGATATTTAGGACTTTTATCATCTCTTACCTAAAACCACAATGGGGTTACACCTCTTGCCAGTTAGAATGGCTATCATCTAAAAATCCAAAAATAACAACTACTGGTGAAAATGAAGAAAAAATGTTACCCTAATGCACTGTTGGTTGGAATGTTAACTCGTACAATTGTTATGGAAAAGAGTATGGATATTAAGTAGATATCTGAAAATAAATAACCATATGACCCAACCATCTAACTCCTTTAAGTTACCCAAAGAATGAAACCAGCATATGAATGAATTATCTGTACCACCATGTTTATAGCACCTCAATTCACAATAGCTAAGAAATGAAATCCATCTGGATGTTCATCAATTGATTACTGGATAGAGGATTTGTGGTAATATTACAAAATGGATTACTACTCTGCCATAAAAGAGAATGAAATCCTGTCTATCATAACAAAATAGACACAATTAGAGACCTTATGCTTACTGAAATAAAGCAGTACAAAAAAGAGAAATATTATGTTTTCTCTGATTTTTGGTAACTAATATATAGAGTACAAAAAATGTAATATATGTGAGTAAAACAGACATTTAAAGATTTGTTTGTAACCCTTGTCTATACTTCAGAGAAACTGTGGTTTTCCACTAATTGTTGAATTATTTATTTAGTGGATAATTAAGCTTGTTATTATAAAGTAAACTGTAAGTGTCATTGCAAACATTAAAAGCAGATTAAGAAATGAGGAGAGGGGAATGAGGGAGGGAGGGAGGGTAGACTGGGGAGTAAAATTATGTTCTTATAAGAACCAAAGGGATCACATAAACAAGAATAGTGTCTGCAAATACTAGCTGATAGAATAAAAAAGGGAGAGAATGATCCAACATGGGAAGTGAAATACACAGCAGACCCATAGAATGGCAGATGTCCTAAACAGCACTCTGGCCTCAGAATCAGCCCTTAAGGCATGCCAAGACACTCTGGGGAAAAAAAAATAAAAAACTAAATGAAAGATCTCCGCGAGTGAGATCCCAGTGGAAAGAATGGGTCATCAAAGAAGGAGGTACCTTTCTCTGAAGGGAGGAGAGAACTTCCACTTTGACCATGGCCTTGTCTAAATATGATCAGAGTCGGTGAACTCAAAAGGCTTCCATAGCCTTGGCAGCTCATGACAAGAGCCTAGGGTGATTACTGATGCCATAAACAAGAGTGCCAATTTGTTAAGTCAACAACAGGAGTCACTGTGCACTTACTCCTCATGTAGGATCTTTGTCCTTAGTGTGCTGTACATTGAGATTTAATGCTATAACTAGTACTCAAACTGTATTTTTCACTTTATGTTTCTGTGTGGGAGCAAACTGTTGAACTCTTTACTTAATGTATGCTAAACTGATCTTCTGTATATAAAGAGCATCGAAAATGAATCTTGATGTGAATGGAAGGGGAGAGGGAGTGGGAAAGTGGAGGGTTGTGGGTTGGAGGGACATTATGGGGGGGGGGAAGCCATTGTAATCCATAAGCTGTACTTTGGAAATTTATATTCATTAAATAAAAGTTAAAAAATAAAAAAAAAACTATATATAGGAAACAAATAAAATTTTTTCCCTTTACTATGTTGCACATAACTGGTTGTCATGTCTATTGGAGAGAGATGAATGAGTGTAACCAGTGATTGTGTAGGGAAGCAACAGAATTTAATGGGAATAAACTGTTATTACATTAGATGACAACTCAGATATTTTATATGAATAAACCTCATGATAAATGAGGTTGATGACTTTAGAATTTCTATTAAAATTGGGCTTACCATATGCAAGATTTGGCAGATAGTAACAAATTCATTATTGATGATGGTCTCAGGAAAAACAATTTAAAACTTGGAATTAAAAAATCAAATTATTCTAGCTGCTCATTGTTATTGTTACCCAACTTGCAATAAAAATATATTTCTGTACACTTAAGCATATTGACACATATGCAAACTATATTAGCATTCACATGTATTAAAATAAGTACTTAGTTTAGTATTTAGTATTTTTAGATATTTAGGATTTTTTTTCTTCTACTTGTATACTATTTAACTGTTAGTGACATTAAAATAATAATAGAAACTAAAGTATTTTTCATTTGTATTTCAAGCAGCCAAATAGTTTATTTAACTAAGTATTCACTTTAATAAATTCAGTGTGAATATAAACCTGAAAAGACATATAAATAAAACTGTACTGTTAACTAATTCATGAGCAAAAGGTTCAGGCCCTGGCAAATCAAACTCTGTCCAGTAAATTACTTTCAGTCAGTAAAAATTCTTCAAATGGAAAAGGTAATGATAAATTGTTTTAAGCATGTACATGAGTGAAGGCAAGTGTAATAAAATATCTTGACCCAATCATGTTCAAAAACCTGCTGATCTCAATTGGGCAGAAACCCTCTCAAATTTAAAACTCACTCACAGGTACATTAAGTCTATTTTTATCAGAGTCTCTTGATAGAAAAACTATATTAGCATTCACATGTATTAAAATAAGTACTTATTTTAGTCTATGCACTTTTCATAGAGCAAGTGCAGTAAATCCAAAGACATCAGAAACACTGGAGACGTTTGACATAGGAGGAATATTTGCTTGCTGCACCTGCATGACTTCATATAAATGAAAAGTAATAAATTACTTTTGGGAATTATAAATTGAGAAATTATATATCATACAATTTGGACAACTTTATACAATTAATAACTAGCATAAATTGTATTTGAGTATTAGACTTAGGAGTTTTAAATAGGAATTAAAGTAATGAAACCCATTATTGTGGATGATAAATCCATCATTCTGGATTTCAATGCATCCAAATAACTGAGATTTCATTAATATTTCAGGTGCTGTTAAAATGGGGCTTTTCTTTTACAAGCAATTAAAAAAAAGCAGGAAAGCCTTAACAGTTAGAGCACTAATTTGTATGGGTCATAATTCAACTTATTTGATTTTGTTCATCTTTTGTATGACTCACATTCATAATGTATCGTCTACATTCTTGTTTATCATGCCGATTTATAATATTGACATGTCTGCACATACCCACAGTAATTATATAGTTTACCAATTTGATGTTTTGTCAATTCTCCACGTTAGATCTTTTCAGTATTAGAAATATCTAGCAAAGGTACTAATGAGAGTAACTCAATTTGAAGTGTAAATACGGCATACGCTGTTTTGTCAACTTCTTAACCAACTGACTTCATCTTTCCTTCCATTCTTCCATCCTTATCCTTCCCCTGCCTCCCTCCATCCCTGCATTCTTTCCTTCCTTCCTTTCAATTTTTTTTGTGTTTTCTTTTTATTTCATGTGCATGTATGCATATGAGAGACAGAGAGAAGGAAGGAAGGAAGGAGGGAAGGAAGGAAGGAAGGAAGGAAGGAAGGAAGGAAGGAAGGAAGGAAGGAAGGAAAGAAGGAAGGAAGGAGAGAAAGAGAGAGAGAGGAAAGAGGGAAAGGAAAGGAAAAGGAAAAGGAAAAGGAAAAGGAAAGGAAATATTCAGGCCACTATATCCTGGTTCTTGTTAAAGTATTGCCAAGCTACCACAGGCTGCTGGCCCCTCCTCTCACAGTTAGTACGCAACAGAATCGACAAGCAGGAACTAAGAGTGTCTGGGGAGATTAGACTTTAAACTCCAACTATCTAGGAGGAATTGCATTGCCACAGCACTGATGACAGAGATTTCAGAGACAGATGTAAAAGAAGGAATTGGAGAAAAAAAAACACCTTTTTAAGTGGTTCTCTTGCTTCTCTGTCATGTTCCCTTTGACAGGCATTTCTGGTTCCTCCAGGTAATATCAATGTAGCACAGAGTCTGCTTAGATGACAAGTTGGATACAGCATTTAATGACCATCTGCCCTTAGGCATTCACTGTCACTGTTTCTTAAGTAAGCCTGCAGTGCTGTTGGATTAGACGGCATGGAGGCAAACTTTTTTATCGCTACATCTAAGAGTTTAGGTCTAGGACATTGCACGCACACACTGGCCCATGATGGCTTCTCCAGGTAGATAAGAGAGGCCTGTCTCCTCCCTTGAGAGCACAGTAGAGCTAATACACTCTCCAGGAGAAGCCTTCTACCCTTGTGGACAGAATTCAGTTGAATTGTTTTACAAATGGTCCCAAGTGATGGCAAGAAAGGTGGGGGAATATACCATGTATAAGCACACACATACACATCCTATGAGTGTACCATTAGAATTCAGAAAATGTATGTATGCAGAGGATAAAAAAAAGTTGTGTTGAGTCCAGCATTGTGGCACCGTGAGTAAAACCACAAAAATAAATTTCAGATCTCATGGAATAAGTTAGATTTTCTTGCAAAAATCAAGGTTTAGAATCTGATTGGTTCATCTGACTGTAGTTAGTTCCATTGTGGGAGTGGTTTTAGTATCTTTTTGGCTATGATTTGAATATGTTTAGAGTGAAAACTTAGTTGATGAGGTTTAGAAATAGGGACTTTGGAAAGCAGTTAGATTGGTTTAAGTCATTGGAATATGTCCCATGATTGAATTATGTTGTCTGATGAAAGAGGTGGATAAAGAGGAGAGGAGAGGAAAAGAGAGGAGATGAGGAGAGGAGGGGAGGGGAGAAAAGAAGAGGAGAGGGAAGGGGAGGAGGGTGGAGAAGAGGAGAGGAAAGAGAAGACAAGTCTTCCCACTTACATATGTTTATTAGTCCAAAATTGGGAAATGCTACTAAACACATGTAAATATTGTGTTAATAACTCAAAGCTGTCTTTTCTGTATCTGTAACCACACTTGATCTTTGCCAAAAGGCAGAGAAGCAATCTATCTGTAACCATTACATTGTGAATAACAAATTTTTGAGGAAATATCTTTCCAATATTTGATAACTATGAATGATTTCAGCAAGAAAATCACATATGTGGTTAGTGGACAAGTAAAGTTCTGACACATGACTTTATTTCATTTTACCTTATTTGCTAATATAAAGAAAACGTCAATGAACTTTCATATCAGAAAAAAGCACTTGTTCACTATGTGCAAATACAGACTGTTGAGGGAGCTCAAAATATGCGGCCCCAAAGATGCTGCTCTGGAATTTCAATTATTTTGATTTACAAGCAACAGAAAAACAGTAGATTCAAGGAAAGATTTTGTGGGCAAGAGCTTAGACTAGAAGTTAGACATGAGCTTAAATGTCCACATCCCATATTCCTGGATCCGACTCCTAGCTCCAACTGCTGGATAGTGCAGACTCTGAGAAGCAGAGGTGATGGTTAAACTGACTGTTTCTGTCATTCACTTGGGAGATCTGGAATGTATTTATGGATTCAGCCTGACCCACCCAGTCACAGCTGTTGCAAGCATTTGGACATTTGGAGAATAAACCAGCAGATGGGAATACTCTCTCTCTCTCTCTCTCTCTCTCTCTCCCCCTTTCTCCCTCTTTCTCATTATGCCTCTCTGCTTGTAAACAAAAAGAAAGAGAGAAAGAAGCCGGCACCGAGACTCAATAGGTTAATCCTCCACCTGCGGCACCGGCACCCCGGGTTCTAGTCCCAGTCCGGGCACCGGATTCTGTCCCGGTTGCTCCTCTTCCAGGCCAGCTCTCTGCTGTGGCCAGGGAGTGCAGTGGAGGATGGCCCAAGTGCTTGGGCCCTGCACCCCATGGGAGAGCAGGAGAAGCACCTGGCTCCTGCCTTCGGATCAGCGAGGTGCGCAGGCCGCAGCACGCCGGCAGCAGCCATTGGAGGGTGAACCAACGGCAAAGGAAGACCTTTCTCTCTGTCTCTCTCTCTCACTGTCCACTCTGCCTGTCAAAAAAAAAAAAAAAAAAAAAAAGAAAGAAAGAAAAAAAAAAAAGAAAAGAAAAGGAAACGAATTGAATTAAAATTCTGATTGTGTTTGTATTGAACATTGTTTCAGATGAAATAAAATTCTATCTTCCTTCTTTTTATTGTAAATAGCAGAAAATGAATTTCCTTTATGAAAGCTGTCTTCCCTCTACAAAAGGAAAGCAGCATTGTTATCCTGAGGGACAGGGCACTGACATTGAGAAAAATCTGTTTGTAAAAAATACGCCTTCCTTCACTTCTTTACCCAGTTCATTGCTCTACTCCAAGCCTCTTTGCCTGTCCAAGTTTTCAAAATACACTGTCATTTCTCCAACTCAGTATGTAAATATTCTGATATAACTGTATCTCTGAGTTTTTATTTCTTTTTGAAGGCCCTTGCACCCTGTAAACTTACATTAAAAAATGTATATATTTTTCTCAAATTAATCTGTCTTAGTGAAATTTAATTTTGTTTACTTCTGAGGGTTGATAAAATTTTGCCTGTCCTACATGATAGCTATGAGAGTTTTGCCCAAATAAATAATAGCTTTCTACAAAAATCAAGTAATTATTTGAAGTTTTCAATAAAGCTTATAACATATTTTGTGATTACCAATAAATTATGTCTGATATATTCTTAATATTAATAGCTTTTTAATAAATATGTATATGCAGATATAGAGAGCTGATTATTAAACATTTGGGAACACACCACTGGCCATCAGTTTATGTATTTATAGTTATTATTTACACAAAATTTATACTAGTGGAAAGAAAAACATTTCCATGTGGCAAAATTTACATAAATTTTCATAAAATTATAAATAATTGTATGTATTTGGAAATATTATTTTATTAGGAATATTTATAGTTGGTAAAACTGAAATACATGTACACACACACCACAATTGATTATACATTTATTCAGTTGATGATTGGAGACTGGGTTGAAGTATGTTCAAAAAAGATTTCAGCTATATTTTTGAATTGTTATTTAAAGCACGCAGCACTTGGTTTCTAGTACAGCTTCCCACTGATGCACTTCTGATAGGCTGATGGTTCCAGGAATAGAGTATGTCCCTGCCATGTACTCAGAAGACTCAGTTTGAGTTCCCAATTCCTGACTTTGCCCTGTTTTAGGCTCAGGCATTGCAAGCGTTAGAGGAGTGAACCAGTGGATGAGAGTTCTCTCTCTCTTCCCTGCATACTCTATTTCTATCTTTCAAATAAAGTTAACAAATAAACAAAATAAAATAAGAAGTGGAGCTTGAAGACATTGCAGTCTTCTTTGTAGATAATTGTGCATTCAAAATATTTTATAATTTAAATCTCAAGAAGGAATCTAAGTCCATTATAACACATTTGAATTTTTAAACAATGAAGCAAACAGTAACGTACCTATCATTTTATATTGAAAAAATAACAGATTTACATTGAGAGGAGGAGAAAAAAAGGAGTAGGGTACATTAGAATGATAAAAATAATAATAATAATAATAATAATAATTTGAAACATGTATCACCACTATTTCTGGAAAGAAGTACTTGAGGTAATATCTGATTCTTCCTACAGTTTTCTTTTCACATAGCTCTTGATAAGTCATTATTATTTGAGCACAGTATTGCTGTTCCCTTTCAATTTTTTTTTTTTTTTTTTTTTTTTGGACAGGCAGAGTTAAACAGTGAGAGAGAGAGAGAGAGAGAGACAGAGAGACAGACAGACAGACAGAGAGAAAGGTCTTCCTTTGCCGTTGGTTCACCCTCCAATGGCCGCTGCGGCCAGTGCACTGCGCCAATCCGAAGCCAGGAGCCAGGTGCTTCCTCCTGGTCTCCTATGTGGGTGGGTTCAGGGCCCAAGCACTTGAGCCATCCTCCACTGCACTCCCGGGCCACAGCAGAGAGCTGGACTGGAAGAGGAGCAACAGGGACAGAATCCGGCTCCCCAACCGGGACTAGAACCCAGGTGCTGGCACCACAGGTGGAGGATTGGCCAAGTGAGCCACGGCGCCGGCCAATTATCTTTTTTCTTAACTCTTACTCTTGATTCCAAACATCTAGCAGAGCAAACTTTCTATTTTTTGTTATTTTAATTTTAATTTTAAGTATTTTAACACATTCAATGTATTGTAAATGTAATTCTTTTTTTTTAACTTTTATTTAATAAATATAAATTTCCAAAGTACAGCTTATGGATTACAATGGCTTCCCACCCATAACGCAACCCGCAACCCTCCCCTTTCCCACTCCCTCTCCCCTTCCATTCACATCAAGATTCATTTTCGATTCTCTTTATATACAGAAGATCAGTTTAGCATACATTAAGTAAAGATTTCAACAGTTTGCTCCCACACAGAAACATAAAGTGAAAAATACTGTTTGAGTACTGGTTATAGCATTAAACCTCAATGTACAGCACACTAAGGACAGAGATCCTACATGAGGAGTAAGTGCAAATGTAATTCTAAAAACATAATGATATTCCCTCCCTCCTAATCTCTCTCCCTCCAACCCTCTTTCCCTCTCCCTTTCTTTAGTTTTTGAGATAATATATTTTAAAATTAAATTTTCCATTCAATTATTATTTATAGCTATTATCTATATTCCTGCTAAACTAGGGTCTTTTTTGTTTTTACCATTAAACTTCTTATTCTGTTAAGTATTTAGCAAACTTTAATACTCTTAAATATTAAGACAAATCACAGCACATCTCCTTAAATGCCCTCTTTGGCTTCCTATCACCCTTAGCAAGATGCTTGAACTTCATATTTCCACAAAGGCTTTCCATCTGGCTGCCACACTCTCCTCTGAGACCATCTCTGTGCTCTTAATCTCTGCTGCTAACTCCAGCCTGTCTGGTCTTTATTTCATGTTTAGAAGCCAAACTCACTTTATTTTCTTTCACTCTCCCTTTTCCTTGGAAAGTTCTTCCAGATCAGTGAATCATTCCCTCTTTCTCAATATTCATGACTGAACTCAATGTGATTTCCTTAAGAGGTTTTCCCTGTATGTTTTAACATAATCAGATCATCCCCCTGGGTACTTTCTATTGCTTTATTTTCTCATATTTTGTCCATTTTAATTTGTAGTAACTATAATTTATCATATGCATGCACACACTTACATATGTTTGTAATATTTTAAACTGTTTCCCTCCAGAGGCTAAGTATGTTAAAAGTTAAAGCAGATTATTCCTGCATGACTAGTCCATTGCTTTATCTTCATATCACATACACATAATTAGTGCTCAATGTAGGAGACTGACAATTTTATTTGAGTAATCACACCCCCAGCCTAAAAAAGAAATCTTAACCTTTTGCTAAAAATAGGTGACTATGCAACTAAGTTCTGCCAATGGGATAGAAATGGAAGTGTTGTGTTAAACCTCTGTGAAGGATGTCCTAAGAGAGTTGACACAGGTGAGATGAGGACTTTCTGTTGTAGTTTTTGTTTTCGTCTTCTTCATTGCGCAAAGTGAAATGCATGCATGATTATTGAACATCAGCTGTCACTTCAAACATATGAAGATGCTTTAAACAGTTTATGGAAAACTAAATACATTATTTTTTAACAAAACCATCTGGAAACATATGCAATTTTTACATAGGATGCAATACTATTAACTTTTAGAACATCTCTCACAGAAGACCATTAAAAGCCAAACCACAGCTTCAGATTGAGAAGGAGGAAGGCTAGTCCACCAATGATTATCAAGTCCACCTTATTACACAGGGAAACTAACTTTAGGATTTTTTCCATAAGAGGAATAAACTTCTGATTTGTTCATCATTAATTTTATTTGAGAGACTGACACACAGGCAGATGGAGGAGGTGGGGTGTGAGAGAGAAAGAGAGAGAGAGAGAGAGAGAGAGAGAGAGAGAGAGAGAGAACACACATAAAGTAGGATAGGAGGGAAGAAATTAGGAACTAAATGTTTTGAATGTGTTCCATCTCTGAATCAGTATTTCCTGTTATTGACACTCACAATAAATTGGGAAGAAATAAATGCAACTGATAACCACGAAGGGTCAAATTCTCAGCCCTAAAAAGGTACAGAAAGTTGAGAATTATTCTACTGTTGCAAACAGATGATATCCCGTTTCATGCTTGTGTTATCTGTCAAAACATTCTTGTAGGGCCGATGCTGTGGCACAGCGGGTTAAAGCCCTGGCCTGAAGCGCCGGCATCCCTTATGGGTGCCAGTTCTAGTCCCGGCTATTCTTCTTCTGATACAGCTCTCTGTTATGGCCTGGAAAAGCAGTAGAAGATGGCCCAAGTCCTTGGACCCTTGCACCCACTTGGGAGACCTGGAAGAAGCTCCTGGCTCCTGGCTTCGGATCGGCTCAACTGTGGTCGTTACAGCCATCTGGGGAGTGAACCAATGGATAGAAGACCTCGCTCTCTGTCTCTACCTCTCTCTGTAACTCTTTCAAAAAATAAAAATAAATCTTTAAAAAAAATCTTGTTCTTTGTGTATGTATTTTGTATCCTCAACAAAAATTGTATACAAATTTATCATGGAGTTGCTGTATTCAGTGTGATATAGGAAACTGGGTTGCATTCTCAACCAAAAAGTGAAATGTTATTGACCCTTGGTGTTCTTTATATGAAGTAGTAATTAAAAAAAAGAAGTTGAAATGAAGCATAGCTAATATAATTATTCCTAAGGCTTAAGTTGATATCTATGACTTGTCTCTATCACGTACTTTATTTACCAACTGCCGTTCACTTATAATGAACCTGATTCTTTAGTGGTCTATATAAACAAATGAATGTAACATCTGAGTGTTTACTAGCATTATCTTTCTATAGTTTTAGTACTTTTCTATTAAAAAGGAACACTAACCAAGAAACTGTAAGATAGTCCCTAATGAAATCATGGAGTTCCATCTGCTATCATCTTGGTACTAATATATCACAGAACAACTATTTAATGATTATTTAACTTAATGATGCTCTCTGTTCATTTGTTCAGAGGCACCTGAAGCCCAAAAAGACCAGAGAATCGCTTGAATTGCTGGAAGATTAGTGTCAATGCCATATTACCTAGTGTGAACATTTCTCCACTATAGAGCAAAAAAATCAAACTTATGGAGCCTACTGTGCTATTTGATACAGTAGTTAGAAGGCCATTTCCTCCTTAAGTCTCTCAGTTTGTGAATCAATTTTTCTGACAATGGATGAGATAGAACCATAAATTGGCTACTGGCTATGTTATAGACTGAATTATTTAGGAAGTACTGCAAACTTGTAGGAAGTTGTCTGCCAGCTGGCACTGACATTGAATATTCTGTAGGTCACAACATAATCCTGTGAAACCAGCTGCTTTTAGATTATGGAGCACATGGTAAATGATTCTGTGGATGTGACCCCTTGTCTATTTTCCCTTTGTAAAAAACAATCTGTTGCTTCTATGATGCTTAAATGAGAATGAACAAGATCTTCTGCAAAAGCCCTAGGATCAGGACTTGAAACATCTTTGCACACAGTATCTTTCTCCTAAGGGATTTCTTTTTCCTTCTCCATGACTCCTAGGAAAATGGCCACATGTTGATTTTGAGGAGATATAAAATATGAACTAATGGCTAATCATGGGCTTCTATTTCAAAAAGACTCAGCTCCAGTTAAGAAGATCTTTGTAAGCTGGCTAATGTCTGAACCAGATATGGATATTTCCCTCCATATATGTTAAAAATCGCCCTATCGGACCAGCGCCATGGCTCAGTAGGCTAATCCTCCGCTTTGCGACGCTGGCACACCGGGTTCTAGTCCCAGTCGGGGCACTGGATTCTGTCCCTGTTGCCCCTCTTCCAGTCCAGCTCTCTGCTGTGGCCCAGGAGTGCAGTGGAGGATGGCCCAAGTGCTTGGGCCCTGCACCCCATGGGAGACCAGGAGGAAGCACCTGGCTCCTGGCTTTGGATCAGTGTGGTGCGCCGGCTGCAGCGGCCATTGGAGGGTGAACCAACGGTAAAGGAAGACCTTTCTCTCTGTCTCTCTCTCACGGTCCACTCTGCTTGTCAAAAATAAAAAAAAAAAATCACTCTATCAGAACATGTTATATTTTCAAGGCTCTTTTATTTAATTTATCATTAACACTGATAAACCGTATGGTATGGACTATTAAGAATTCAGCTGTAATGAATCACAGTTAAATGTACTATTTTGCTATAGTAAAAGCATTTTTAAAATACATTGGATAGAGCATGAGGCAATTCTGTAAGGAAAGGATTTTATTCAGTGTGAGCTAATGCTAAATGTCATGGTAACACTGGTGAGTAATGAAGGAAGCAAAACTTGACCAGTTCTGCAGCTCACTAGACTAATCCTTTGCCTGTGGCAACGGCACCCCGGGTTCTAGTCCCTCTCCGGGCGTTGGATTCTGTCCTGGTTGTTCCCCTTCTAGTCCAGCTCTCTGCTGTAGCCCGGGAGTGCAGTGGAGGATGGCCCAAGTGCTTGGGCCCTGCACCCCATGGGAGACCAGGAGGAAGCACCTGGCTGCCGGCTTCGGATCAGTGCAGTGCGCTGGCCGTAGTGGACATTTGGGGGGGTGAACCAACGGAAAAGGAAGACCTTTCTCTCTCTCTCTCTCTCTCTCACTGTCTAACTCTGCCTGTCAAAAAATAAAAAATAAATAAAAGCAGAGGTCTATCACAGATTAGGTTCCAGTTGGAAAGAAGGGAAAACTTGATTCATGTGTGTTTATTTGGTTGGTATTATAGCAATGTGTGTTTGTGCATGCATATAATCATACACTTGGAAGGCAAGTTATTTTTTCTTCAGCAACTTTTTTTAAAGCTACTTAGCCAGGCCCTTATATTTGCCTATTTTCAGATATTGTTACAATGATTATTGCAAGGTCATGTTTGGCTTTTGTTACATTCTTATGTCATGTTTAATGGAGAGTTGTCTATAACCATAACCATAATGGTTATAGAGAATTCTCTTCATATTTATATTAAATGCAATTACTCATTTCTAGTAGGAAATATTGCATGTTACCTATTTTCTTCCCTTTGCTTTCCTTTTTCTTGGTTTCTCACTAGTGTTTTCTGGCTGACAGTGGAAAAATGTTTGTCATGATTCTGAGGGTAAGGATGCTGTTATTTGTACCAGAACAAAAGTTTTACCATTGTATTCTCTTGTTTATGTTCTCAAATAGTGTAACATGAATTTAGCTTCATATTTATTGTTGCTACTCTGAATCCAGTGATCTTGGCAGTCACAAGTGTGATTACAAGAAAGTGAGGTTATTTGTTATTGTAATGGGCTGTGTGGCTAGGGTTTATATTACAAATCCAATCATGGAAATATGCCTCAGCATCAGACTGGCTTATTTTTAGTGTCAGTTGGCCATTTATTTTGGATAAGTAACATATCTATGTAACTGTAGGACTTGTACCTGGACTGAATATATTGCTAATGAAAAATAATCAGAGGTCATGTAATAATTTATGACCACACAGTTCATCAATGTAAACAAAGTTTGAGGATCTCCAAAACACAGATACTGTAATTTATGACTTTTCCTCAGATTGTAGCAAAATCTGGGAAAATTTTACAGTTATACTATTGCATCATTTAAACTGAACTTTATAAATTATATATGAGAGTTCATCATTCTTCCTGGAAGCTTTTCTGAATAGAAAATGTTTGACTCATTTTGGAGATTCTTTCAAAGCATTTTGAAGAAAGCTAGTTTTAGATACATTAAAGTCTCTAACAATTGCCCCAAATACACAGGACAGATTGTGTTCTGTAAGCAAGGTAAGCCAGGCTTGCAAATAAGATGTTGTATCCTACTGGGTACAAAAATTTGGGAGCACAAGAATTGTTCACGACTATTAGAGCAGGTCATTGCTGGTATCTGAGTGCAGGCGGACTTTCTGAGTGGATGTAAATAGCATAGATAAATCCAGCTGAAAATCTCAGAAGATAATAAACTGACTGCAGTAAGAAGATAGATTCAATATTTGTTTTGACTTGTGAACTTGTGTTTTTGGTGTTGCATCAAAGAAAATACTTTCTTGACTGAGAGTGGAGATGAGAATCAATTTTTACAAGATTGAGGGTTGATGTTAACAGTGATAGGACAATTTATAAATTATCCTATCTTTTGCAGAAAAATGAATGCAACTGGAAATCATTATGCTTAGTAAAGTAAACCAGTCCCAAAAGACAAATATCATATGCTATCTCTGATATGTGGTAGTTAACATATATTATTAAAATATTTAAGAATGAAACTGACATCTCATAATTTGGTTATTGTTTATAGTTTTACTCTATATTCTTCTGGACTTTATTTTTTACTAGTTGAACATTATCGTTAGTGGAATTAAGCCTGTGGTTATAACATAAATTGAAATCACGTAATTTCAAAAATTAAAGGAAAAAATGAAAAGAAGAAAGGAGATGAAGTTGAGGAAGGTAAGAAAGAAAGTGTAGTTAAGTATTTAGAACAGTATCTAGGAAATGCATGAAATTTGTTCTCTTTATAATAATATAATTTTTAAAAAATAAAAAAACCTTTGAATAAATTATACCTTCTGTGTACTGAAAGAAATAACTCCTAAATTTATATCACCAGAATCACATGGAGCATAAAATAATTGAGCTATGATTAAATTTGGAGCAGAAAGGGTTGTCTGAGCTAAACAAGAGAGCTTTTCTTTCCTTACGTGGCAAATTAAATTAGTATGAGATGAATATTGATATGGTGAAGAAGAAACATCTGAAAGAGTTCAAGTGATCACAAAGAAGTACTAAATAATACTGATAACTGGAAACTTAAAAGGAAACAAATTAATAAATAACTACATAAAATAATGTTGTTTTGTTATTTGAAATATTTTAATCATCTAATCTGTTTTCATTTTATTTACCATACAGTGAGAGGGAAGGAAGGGGGAAGACAAAGGAGAGAAAAAGAAAGAGAGATCTTCCATCGGTTGTTTAACCCCTCAAATACACTCAATAGCCAGAGTTGGCCAGGTTAATACCAGGATTCAGCCACTGAATCTGTGTCTCCTATGTGGGTGGCAGGGACTCAACTACTTGAGCCATGATCCGCATTCCCTCAGGCTGTGCACTGGCAAGAAGCTAGAAGAGGGGACAGACCTTGGACTCAAACCTGGACTCTCCAACAGTGATTGTGAGTATTTTTTTTTTTTTTTAAGAATTATTTTATTTCTTTGAAAGACAGAGTTACAGAGAGAAATAGAGCCAGAGAGAGAGAGATAGAGAGAGAGAGAGAGAGAGAGAGAGAGGGCTTCCATTCCGCTGGTTCACTCCCCAAATGACTGCAACAGCCAGAGCTAAGCTGATCCAAAGCAAGGAGCCAGGACCTTCTTCCAGATCTTCCATGCAGGTGCAGGGGCCCAAAGACTTGGGCCATTTTCTACCGTTTTCCCAAGCCATAACAGAGAGCTGCATTGGAAGAGAAGCAGCCAGGACTCAAACTAGACTACATGGGATGCCTGTGCTACAGGCTGGGGCTTTAACCCACTGCGTCACAGCACCAGCCATGACTGTGAATATTCTAAGCAGTGTCTTCATCACAGTGCCAGACAATCAATGCATACTTTATCAGTTTGATTTGAAGCTGCCTACCTTGTACCATCATTAGCTGATTTAAGAATGTTGTCATCTTATTTCTTGAGCTGTGTCTACCAAAGGATTTCTACAAATTTAAAAGGACAAGAAACACTACTGTGAAAGAAAGTGTTATTTTTAAAATAGTGATACATAAACATAAGGACTAGTATGTTGAAGTTTTATAATTATGCTAGTATTTAAATAGTAAAAGTACAGGATTGTGTCTCCAGAATCTTAAGGGAGGGTTTTCTTTGCATTCTTTTTCCTGAGATAAACTTCCATGTTTCAAGACATGCAGGGACTTCCTAGTGGGTAATATGAAAAGGTTGCTGATGCTTGTTAGTGATGGAACTGATTGTCTTTTCCAGTGCTTAGTTGAATCATCTTGCAATCAGGAAAGCCCATGTATCACAGCTGAAATTCCAAGCGCCTGGTGTGCCCTGTTAGTAACTAAAAATTAGACAGACTTCAGGGCCAGAGGGAGTGAACCAGTAATTCTAAACAGTGCTAGTGATAAAATACTCATTCCAGAAAAGAACACCAAACAAAACCCTTTTTGTTATAAACTAAACATTTGCTATTGTTTTCATGGAGGCACATATATTTATTAAATAATATTTACATGGAATAACATTAAAGTACAAATAAATATATGTGTGTTTTACATCTGTTTATATTAAAATACATAATACAGAATGAAATATTCCACTAGTATATCTTAGTATGTGCCCATTAACAAAATTGCATTATATATGGAAGTTTATTCAAATAATGTTAATCCATGTGGTATTAATATTCCTGTTTAATAATGTAGATTCAAAATGAACAATGATATAGTATCTACTCCTTTGTAGAGTTCATTTACTTTGCGTGTGTGTGTATGTTTAGGAAGAAAAACCATTCTTCTGAGTTTCAACTCATCAGTAAGAAGTGATGCAAAATACAAGAATTCCAGTCAAAATAGTTTGCTAGACACATTCTAGTCCTCAGTGTTAAGCTGTGCCTCCATATGCATTTTGAAAATCTCAACTTTTGAGGTACCATGTAAGGGAATGAAGACATATATGGACCAGTTTCAGTTCTGATCTATTTCATATGAGTATTTTGTTGTTGTTGTTTTGTTTCTGACACATCTTTTTTTTTCTTTTTTCTGGAAGTAAATCATTGGCTCAACTAACCAAAAATAAGGTAAGAGTTTCCAAATTAATAATATCTGCTATGAAATTGGAGATGTTACAACACAGAAATAAAAAGAATCATCAGGAGTTGCTACAAAGAGCTGTGTGTCAACGAATTGGGAAAACAAGAAGAAATGAATAGATTTCTAGACTCATATAATCTATCAAAATTAAGTCATGAAGACATAGAAAACCTAAATAGACCGATAACCAAGATAAAGTTTGAATCAGAAATAAAGACCCTCCCAACAAATAAAGCCCAGGACCAGAAGCCTTCACTGCTGAATTCTACAAAGCTTTTAAATAAGAAATAATTCAATTTCTTCTCAAAACAATTGAAAGGGAAGAAATCCTCCTAACCCTTTTTTTGAGGCCAGCATCACCCTAATTCCAAAGCAAAAAAAAAAAAATGGTACAACAAAGAATTATAGACTTATACCCCTGGTGAACATGTATGTAAAATCCTCCAGAAAATATTAGCTAATTTAATACAACAGCACATCAGAAAGATCATTCATGCAAATCAAATGGAATTTATCCCTGGTATTCAGGGGTGGTTCAACACATGCAAATCAATAAATGGGTTAGATTGCATTAACAAACTAAAGAATAAAATCCACATAATTTTTTCAATAGAAGCAGTGAAAGATTTGATAAAATATAACATTCATTCATGATAAAAACCTTAAGCAAATTGTATATATAAGGATCATTCCATTATACAATCAAGGTTATATATGACAAAGCCACATCCATCATCATATTGAATGGAGAAAGACTGGAAGCCTTTTCACTAAGATCTAGAACCAAAGATGTCCACTTTCACCAGACTATGATGCTCATTCTCACCATTGCTATTCAATCTAGTCCTGGATGTTTTAGCTAGAGCCATTAGGCAAGAAGAAGGAATCAAAGGATACAAATTGGAAAGCAAGAATAATTATCCCTGTGTGCATATGAAATTATCCTGTATAAAGCAAAAGAAAAGGCTCCACAAAGAGGTTACTAGAACTCTTAAGAAAGTTTGGTAAAGTTGTAGGATAAAAAATTGACACACAAAAATCAATATCCTTTGTATACACAGAAAATGCAATGACTGAGGAAGAATTTGGAAGATTAGTATCATTCAAATGGCCAAAAAAATTAAATATCTTGGAATAAATTTTAAGGATGTGAAAAATCTCCAAGATGAAAATTACAAAACATTAAAATAAATAAAGACAAAAAAATTGCAAAAATATTGTTAGTTAAAGAATTGGAAGAATTAATAGCATCAAAATGTCTCTATTACCCAAAGCAATTTACAGATTCAGAGAAATTCCAAACAAAATAACAAGGACATTCTCAGATCTAGAAAAAAAGATGCTATAATTCACATAGAAACCTACCAGCCCCCAATAGCTAAAGCAATATTAAATAACATAAGCAAAGTTGAAAGCATCACAATACCAGACTTTAAGACATACTACAGGACAGTTATAATCAAAACAGCCTGGTACTGGCAGAAAATATGGACATGCAGGCCACTGGGACAGAATATAAACTCCAGAAATTAATCCACACATCTATATATCAACTAATATTTGACAAATGAGCAAAACTCAATCCTTGGAGAAATGACATTCTCTTTATGAAATGGTATTGGTTCTGGGAAAATTGCATCTATACATATGGATGTCTGAAACAAGACCCCTACTTTATACTTTACCCAAAAATTAAATCTAAAAGGACCAAAAATCTAAATTTATCACCTGATACCATCAAATTGCTAGAGTAAAACATGAGAGAAAACTCTGCAAGACATTGGCATAGGCAAAGACTTCTTGGAAAAAGCCTCAGATGCACAAGTAATAAAAGCAAAAATAGACAAATGGGATTACATGAAGTCAATAATCTTCTGAACTGCAAAGCAAACACAAAAAAGTGAAGAGGTAACTGACAGAATTGGAGAAAACATTTGAAAACTGTGCAACTGATAAAGTATTGATATCCAGGATCTACAAGGAGCTCAATGAACTCAATAATAACAAAGCAAACAATCCAGCTAAGAAATGGGCAAAGGCTATGAACAGGCATGTTTCAAAGGATGAAATACAAATGGCTGACAGACACATGAAAAAGTGCTTAGGATTACTGACCATCAGGGAAATGAAGATAAAACCACAATGAGATTTTACCTCATTCCAGTTAGAATAGCTATCATCCAAAAATCCAAAAACAATAAATATTGGAAAAGATGCAGGAAATAAGTACCCTATTCTACTATCTGTGGGAATGTAAACTGGTATGACCATTATGGAAAACAGGTCTACCTTATGACCCCAGCCACACCACTCCTGGGAATTTCTCCAGAAAAAGTTAAATCAGCAAATGAAAGAGTTTATACCCCCATATGTATTGCAGCTCAATTAACAGCAGCTAAGAATATACAGAATCAACCCAGATAACCATAAACTGATGACTGGTAAAGAAAATGTGATATTTGTACACCACAGAATACTGGTCAGCCATAAAAAAAAGATGAAATGCTGTTTTTTGCAACAAAATGTATACAACTGGAAATCATTATGCTTAATGAAATAAGCCAGTCTCAAAAAGACTCATGTATTTTCCCTGATTTGTGGTAACTACTATATACACAGTACAAAAATGCAATGTATATGAGTGAAATTTTCACTTTAAGATATGATTATTGTTTATGGTCCTTGTCTGTATTTTTAGAGAAAAGTTATTTTTCTACTTACAACTAATTGAATTCTTTATTTGCTGGAGGGTTTAGTTTAGTTTGTAATTATAAAATAAAATGACAGTATGTCATTGTAAAAATTAAAAGAAACCCTAAAAAATGAAGGACAGGAGGGAGCATAGGTAGGAGGGAGCATAAAGTGGGAAGTATAATTATGCTCTTAAATCTGTATATCTGAGATACATGAAATATATTTCCTTTATATAAATAAAAAATAAAAATAAACAACTAAGATCAAGAGAGTTATAATCATTCTGGCAGTATAATATCTACTGTTAAAGTGGAAAATATATTATAGGCAACCCTTTCTGTTTTCTTTATAAATCTTCTGTTATACGTCCACACAATTACAAAATAAGAGATAAAATTGAGTAAGTTATTTATATTAAGCCTTTAGAGTCTAAGTAAATTGTTTATCTCATCTTAGCTATTATTCATTTAGATAGCACAGTAAAATTTTACTTTCTTCCATTAAAAAAGACACAAAAATAATTCTAAGTAGTCAGATTTGATTTTGCACAATTCAGGGTGAAACAGTTTTATAATGTCTCTTAGGGTAAGCATTTGGTCTAGTGCTTAAGATTCTCCTTGGCTGTCTATATCCCTTTAAGAGTGTTTCAAGTCTCTGCTCTTTTCCCAATTCAAATTTTCTGCTAATGTGCACACAGGCACACAGTGGTGATGGCTCAAGTAGTTGGGATCCTGCCACACATGTGGAAAACCTGATGGAGTTCCTGATCTCTAGCCTTAGCCTGGCCCAGCCTCAGCTTTGTATTTGGGGAGGGGATGAAATAACAGAAGCTCTCTATTTGTCTTTCTCTCTGTTCTATTTGTCCCTCAAATAAAATAATTACATTTGCAAATATTTATTTAAATTGATACACAGAAATTGTTGACTGCATCATGAGACAGATAACACTAGTGAGTAAAGTATAGAGAATTTACTTAGATAATAGACATGATAATATGTGCTAATATTTTGAGAAAATTCTAATGCCAGTATTTGAGCACTTCAGTGTTCATTCTAAAATAATTAATCAAGTAAATGTCAAAGTTCACTTTCATTCAATCATTTCATTTGATTTTTGAAGAATAAGAAAATATTTGGAAAATTTAACCAACTATACTATAAATTTATAATTTTTCTCAATAAAAATCATATATGAAGACAGATGTACATTGCTAGAATGATCCTAACAGAAGTAAATATATGAACATACAATATCAGTAACTATTGTTAGGTGGAGATTTAATGAAGCACTGCCAAGATTGTCACTGTGTTTAAGACGTTTCCTAGCTATTTGTGTACCTGTTGTTTCATTTTAAAGACATGTTCAAGAAGAAAAATTAGTAATACATGTTTTTGAATCAATTATGAGAAGAGTTAAATCTAATTCTCTGGCTATGCTGCTTACTGAACACATATGCAAAATAAATTAATTTTATAAGTGACATTGACAAATTTACAAATTTTAAAGTATAAAAAGAGAATTAAAGTATGATTATTTATGATATCAGGACTAATGTATATGTGTACGTTTGTCTACCTTTCCAAAAAATATGATAGGTATTAAAGAAGTTCATTGAAAACGAATTGTATGAACTGTGTGTGTTTTGCAAATTTTTTTCTGCTAAAAAAAAAACACGTATTAAGTTGTTATAACATATTTGAACAGAATCTAGTCTGATGCACCTTTAGTTTAAGACATTAAATTGATAAGATCGCCTATCAGAGCAACATGAATTCTACTAAAATTGAAGCAATAATAATAATCACCCAAATTAGGATGAAGCTTCAGTAAAAGAATAGTGAAATCATTGAAGCTTTGCAAAATAATGGGTGGGATGATGACTCCAAAAAAACGAGCAGTTTACATGTGGATATTTTATTTTAACAGACATAAGATGATGTTGAAGATGAAGCTGACAGTGGTTAACTATACACAACAACATACAAGGGAAAATATTATTCATATCCTAATTGAAGAGAATAAAGAACAGCAGAAATAATAGCCAACATCATAGATTTCTCAACTTGCTCAGTTTACTCAACTTTCACTTAAAAATTAAGCTGGAATAAACTTTCTGCTTGACAGGTTTCAAGACTGTTGTGCTTAGATCAGCTGCAGATGAAAACAGAATTTCCAATGGAAATTTCAAGTAGTTGTGAACAAGATATGAAATAAAGCTTTTACAAATTGTAATAGGAGATGAAATACGGCTTTACCAATATGATCTTGAAGATAAAACACCACCAGGGAAATGGTTATCAACAGTTAGAAATGGTCAAATCAAACCAAAAGAAAATCAATGAAGAGCAAAAGTCATGGCAAGAGTGTTCACATATGCTCAGGCATTTGGCTTCTTAAAGAATGGTGCCGTCTACTTCTTAGGAGAGTGTTTCGAGGATGTCAGTTAAAGAATAATCAGAGAAGTGCCTGGGAAAGCTTCAGCAGAGATTCCTTCTCATCCACAGCAATGATTCTGCTCACCTCTTCCGTAAAACAAGGACAATTTTGTGAAAGGTTAGTGGGAAATCATGAGGCATCCACCGTTTGAATAATCCTGGCAATTTTTTCATTCCTATTCTTAAACAAATATTTAAAGGGCATCGTTTTTAATGATGTAAAAATACTGTATTTACATGGTTATGTTCCTGGGATACTTAGTTCTTAAGGATAGACTAAATGGCTGGTATCATTACTTACAAAATCGTCTTGAAATTAATGTAGCTTATACTGAGAAATAAAGTGTATGTTTTCAGTTTGATATGTTAATTCCATTTTTGCCTGAAATTAGGTCCACCTGTAGAATAATATAATTATTAGCTTCTCATATTTATGTTTTCATGACTTCACTGACATTGTTATGCATACAAAATTATGCCTAATAAAATTATAACCTTCTGCATTTATTTATTGCATGTAATTGATTATTTCATAATTATAGCTATATATAATTCTATTTTGTATGTTAAGTTTTTTGTTAATCATGCACTTAGGAATCAACCATGCTACATAGGTCACTGGTTATCAAGCCTTTAGTTAACAAAAAGATTTTTCATGTTTAATTTACTAGAGTAGAATTTCAAGAGCAGAAAACACAGATTATATGGTGAGGATATGACTCTAAAAACTGTGGTACTTAAAATCTACAATGTCCAGCTGGACCTAGATAGATACAAAGTTTTTTTTTGGTGACTGATCTAGAAAATTTTGAACATTTTTAATGACTTTAGATTGTACATCATATACCTTTTTCAGTTTTGTCTTGTTTCAGAATATGAGGGTTTTTTTTTTTTTTCTGATAGAATTTCACTTTCTCTTTGACCTTTTTGCCCTTTGTTGGGTAAGACTTCTATCAAAAGGAATCAATATTCAAATTTTGTGGTGAAGTTGGCAATAACAATAGGTATTTTTTGATTGTACTAAAGAAGAATCATCTGACATTGATAAATTCTTAAGTCCTCATTCAATATTTAACTGGATAAAAAGGAGCAACACTTAATTCTAGGGCTATATCTGTCCAGAAATATTGATAGTTTTCCCATGCGAAGGAGGAAAATATTGATTGTATAGATGTAAACGAAAACTAAAGAAGAACAAAAATATACCAGTGAGCCATTATATACCACTTATGGCCTAAATTTTATTTTAGTATCTTTCACATTACTGACATTCCTAAAATATAAACCTTTTTCATTGTTTTAAATAGTAAAAATGCACTGTCTCATTCATCAACAATTAAATCTTTTTATGCCTTGTGAAGGATGTATTTTCTATGGCCTCCCAAAGGATGTGGCTACAACTGGTTTGATCAGACTTTATATAATAAAGTTTCTTAAGAGTTCTAATATTACTAACTTTCCAGAGTCCTTCTTAGCCTTCTTATACCATAAACTAGGACATCTCATTTATTCTAGACGACTTGTAATTTCAGATTTTAATTAGCCAGCCTAGCAGATTCCTCCTTACCCTCTTACGCATGAGATGACATAAATTCTGAAACCCTTGCGCAAAATGTAGCTAAAATAAAAGTTATGTTTTATTCTTTTTCATCTAATATCTAATATTGAATGTTCAGTTTCACTCCAACATGAGATTCCCAGGCTCCTATTGTTATGTGTTGATGAATTCCGTAAGTATTTCTATGTAGAGGCTACCTATATAGTTGGACCTGTACGTCGCAATTTTCTGTTGAGATCAGCTGAATGCCAAGGTTTGTGTTGTGTTGCTAGAAACAATGGCAACTGTATCTTTGGATCTTGTTTTGTAATCAGAAATTCACACCCTTTAATTTCTCTTCTCTTCACATGTGCTCACAGGGATAGTCAGAAAGAAGTCATCTTTATAATCTGTTTTCCCAGTAACAACTAGTGTCACAGACCCTAGACACAAAAAGTTGTGCCTCCATCTGTACTTTATTTCATGCCACCACTGCTGATCATTTGAGTAATGATAAGTAGATTATCATGGCAAGACAAATATTTCATTATTCTTCAAACACAACCTGAAATAAATGCCAGAATTCTATTTTGAGAAGATATCCAGCACAGTCAGCAAAAGTGATGGATGTCGGTAACTACAGAAAAAATAAAGTAAGGGACACATAAATTAAAATGAAAGTAACAAGCTAATGCAATCGATTGCTTCTTTAATATACAGGTAGCATTTTTTCCTGTCCACTTTCTCTAAAAAGCCTTAGCTCGTCAGATCACTGCAAATGCAAACTAAGTTCTGTATTATCCACTAAAGAAAAATCAGTGGAAAAAACTGAAATGAAGAATTCTTTAAAATGAACAATGACATATTTTAATAAAATGAAGCTGTAATCACAAAATCACCATTTGACTTCATGAACAAAATGTGTAAATAAAACCAAGGAACAAATAATGTGGAGGTTCTTAATAATAATTACAGAGGGGCCGGCACTGCGAAGTAGCAGGTAAAGCCACCTACTGCAGCGCCAGCATCCCATATGAGCACCAGTTCGAGTTTGGCTGCTCCACTTCCAATCAGCTCTCTGCTATGTGCTGGGAAAGCAGTGGCGGATGGCCCACGTGGGAGGCCAGAAAGAAGCTGCTGATTCCTGGCTTTGGATCGGCCTAGCTCCGACTGTTGCGGCCATTTGGGAAGTGAACGATCGGATGCAAGACCTCTCTCTTTCTCTGTCTCTGTCTCTCTGTAACTCTGCCTTTCAAATAAACAAGCAAATCTTAAAAAAAAATAACTAGAATCAATTGTTTATGTTACAAGGAAACACATATCGGTGTTTGTACAAGAAAATTATACTAGAAATAGATTTTATTTCTTTTAAACTTTAAATACTATGAATACACATACATTAAGTAAACATGTTTGTACACCATTAATAAAGCACATTAATAGATAAAAAGTGTAGAGATATGTAATATGCATGAATTTTCACCCTCCACAGAATGATTATGTTATCAAATTTCTCCACTGCCAATTTTTTGAGCTATGCTTTCTGTTTGTGATACAATTTCACCAGAAGTCGATAATTGTTTTAAAACCTACAAACAATTTCCTTAAAATTTGAAATGTTTTCTTAAGTAAAAAGATTATTAAAAAGCTTAAACATTATAAATTACTTTATGGAAATTAGGAAATACTACCATGAAGAATATCCAAATGAAAATGTCAAATTATCAAGAAAGTAATGAATTAGAAAACATTTCATAAGAAAACATTAGCAAAAGGGATAACGCTGTCTATTTCTAGGAGAAAAACACATACTTAAATGCTTTCAGTAATTTTAATAAATAATCAGAATAAATGAAGTGTCAATAGTAAGTGACAACAATCACAAATTAAGCATTTTTGGCAAAATCTGAGTTAATGAGCCAGACGATTATCAACAACATTAAAACTGCTCATTCATTCAGCAACTTCCCTTCAAGTGCTTACCATGTGTTTTCCATGCCTCTGGGCATTAGGAATCAGCTTTGAATAAGAGAAAAACTGTGGCCTTTTAGTATTTACATTCTAGTGGTGGAGAAGCAAGTGATTATGAAAATTAGAGAAGGCGACTTTAGGAGTACTAGTATGTAGGTGCACATGTGTTTGTGTGTCCATGTGTGTGTCTGTGTATCTATCTGTGTGTGCGTCCATGTGTTTGTTTCAAGGTAGTCAGGGTATATTTCATGACTGGGTGAAAAAACTGAAGTTAATGTGATTCCTTACTGTTTAACCGCATCAAATACTTGTCCAATGAAGTGGCCAATTTATTCATCATTATAAGATTTTTTAAATTGAAGGTACTTGGACTACAATATTTATTTACAGCATACTAAAATAATAGAAACATTATTTAAATTATAAGTACATTTGAAAATAAATGTATATATATAAAATAATACATTTACATACATTTGCATACACATTAGAATTCTGTGCTCATATGTGAAACAGCTCAGTCAAAGCCACTGCACATCTTTGAATATGTTAGTTGCTTTTGTATTCTTCTCAAACCATCACCACCATGAAAGCATCTCTTTAAATCTCAGTATGTTCAACAAGGTAGAAAACTGACCAGTCCTACCAATAGTGGTGTCAATATTCATTTACTATAATAAAGCTGAAATGAAACAAACAAACAAAAATAGAATGCCTTCAGAAGTGGAACATATCGGGTTACAATCAATTGCAAAATGCCATTCATCTATCTGGAGAAATGGCATTCCAAAATAGCAAGCCAATTCTTTAAAAAGATTTTTAAAATGTTCACATCCTTTGAAGAATCATTAATCATTTGAAATTAGAAAAAAAAAATCAAAACTTAGAAGAAACCAAAAAATTAACTGATCATTCATAATGAAAATGCTAATTGTAAAACATTACATTATATTGTATGTATGCCTATGGCAATAAATTTAAAATAGGTAGATGGTTTTTCATAACAGTACTGATAAATATATATATGTGTGGTAAATACATATATATGTCCACACTAATAATATATATATATTATATATTGTATAGATTTAGCTTATATTTATACATTTATTTATATTTATATATTATACTTGATTATATACATTCAATTATATAACTTAATTTTATATACATATTTATATTTATATATGTATATATAAATATAAGATAAATATATAAAATATAAAATTAATAGAACCATGAACAAAAATATTATTAAGTTATACTTTTCCCTGCATCTTAAAACAGCTAAAAGATGATAGATTCAGCATTTGCTTTTCCTGACCTGGAAAATGAAAATTTATATTAAAAAGAACTTGGTTAAGTTATTTAAAAACTGATTTGGTATATCCTCAATATAGTGAAATTTTCTAGAAAGGTGAAGTAATATATAGAGTGTGAAACTGATGTGTGAGATATGAAAAATAATCAAATAAAGAGATCAGAAGTATGAAAAGGAAGTATCAAATTAATTTTTGCCAGTTTCTATTAACATTTGAAATGTACATGGTCCATTGTACCTATAGAAATTTAGTACATACATCTTTCTTGCAATTCATGAATAAAAACATTCATTATATTACCCAAGAAATGATAGACACATGCATCTGTTATAATCTCATGAGAAAAGTTCATTCATATGAACATACATTAATGATAAATGAATTTAATAACAGAGATATGTCTAAAATCTATTTTTTTATTTATTTGACAAGTAGACTTAGACAGTGAGAGAGAGAGAGAGAGAGAGAGAGAGAAAGGTCTTCCGTCCATTGGTTTCCCCTCTAAATGGCCACTACAGCAGGAACTACGCTGATCCGAAGCCAGGAGCCCGGTGCTTCCTCCTGGTCTCCCATGCAGGTGCATGGTCCCAAGCACTTGAGCCATCTTCCACTGCCTTCCCAGGCCACAGCAGAGAGCTGGACTGGAAGAGGAGCAATTGGGACTAGAACCAGGCATCCATACAGGATGCCAGCGGCTCAGGTGGAGGATTAACCAAGTGAGCCATGGCGCTGGCCCCTAAAATCCATTATTTTTAAGACTGATTTATTTATGTATTTGAAAGGCAGTGCAACACAGAGAGAGCAATAAAATGTCAGGGAGGAGCGGCAGCGTGGACAATCTTCCATCCCCTGGATCAATCTCTAAATGCTACAACGGCCAGTGCTGGGCCAGATGACTGTCAGGAGCCAGGAACTCCATCTGGGTCCCCCACATGGACGGCAGGATCCCAAGTACTTGGGTTATCATCTGATGTCTTTTCAGGTGCATTAGTAGGAAACAAAATGAGAAATGTAACAGCTAGGACTCCAAGCAGCACACAGATGTGGAATGCCTAAATCATAAGGGGCTTAACCCTCTGCACCACAATCTCAGACCCTAAATCCTATTTTTAAGTGAGAACATTTTCCTCATAGGAAATTACAGATACTGATTTAAATAGAAAAAAAACCTATATTTATACTTTAACTATGAAATGGCTTTAAATTCTGTACGATTACACAATATTAGAACAGATCTTACTGGGGATGAAGAATTAAAGGAACTTTAAAGTTTGGTCTTTAAGTTTCTCTACTAATTTTTTTTTAATTTTTAAATTAGAATTATTTTATATCTTAAAAGAGTAATTTTTAAAAGGAAATAAAATCTATATGCTAATGAAAGTAATTTTAATGGAAAAAGTATTCCAGATCAAATGCTAAAGAAAATCTAGTGAAAAATCTTGTGCAAATTATGTGCCTTTGAATATCCTTTTGATAAAGAAAATTGATGTTTATATTTAAATGCTAGCACAAATATCCCAGTTTTTTTTTAAGGAGTCGTATTTATTTGAAAGGCAGAGATACAGAGAAAGAAATGGAAATGCATAGAGAGAGAGAGAGAGAGAGAGAGAGAAAGATCAATCTTCCATCTACTGATTCACTCCACAAATGGCTACAACAGCCAAAGTTGGGCCAGGCCAAAGAGCTTCATCTGGGTCTCCCACATGTGTGCAGGTGTCCAAGGACATGGATCATCTTCTGCTGCTTTCCCAGGCATGTTCACAGGGAACTATATGGGAAGTGGAGCAGCAGGGACTTGAGCCGGTGCCCATAAGGAATGCCAGTGTTGCAGGAAGTGGCTTAACCCACTATGTCAATATGTCAATCTCTGAATATTCCAGTTTAAGTTCAGTTTCATATGAAGGCTCATGAGTGTACAACTCAACAATGTAAGACATTAAATGCCAGCCATGGCTCAGGAATAACTGTTTAGCATAAACTATCATCACATAATAAAAATCATTTGTGCAGTAACAATCAAGTGTTACTGAACCATTATGATGATATTTAAGTCATTGAAATATTTGGCCCTTCTTGTTTATCTTTTACATTTGCAAATGATTTTATTTTCATTTGATGTTAAAATATTATTAAAGCAACAGTGGTATTTAAAAGGATTTCTATCCTTGCTTAGTATATACTAAGTTGATCTTCAGTATATGAAGGTAATTGAAAATGAAACTTGATGAAGGGCGGGATAGGAGAGGGAGTGGGAGAGGGGAGGGTCACAGGAGGGAGGGAGGTTGGGGGGGAAGCCACAACAATACAAAAGTTGCACTTTGTAAGTTCACATTTATTAAATAAAAATATATATAACAAACAAAAAAAAGAAAAAAAAGAACTTAATACTTTACCCTTTTAGTATTTTTTATGTTCTACTTAAAACTATTGGTTGAACTCTGTAATTAATACACAATTACTCTTAGGTGTTTAATTAATTCTATAACTAGTACTCAAATAGTATTTTACACTTTGTGTTTCTGTGTGGGTGCAAACTGTTGAAATCTTTACTTAATATATGCTAAATTGATCTTCTGTATATAAAGATAATTGAAAATTAATCTTGATGTGAATGGAAGGGGAGAAATTTATGTTCATTAAATAAAATTTTAAAAAATAATGAATAAAACTCTCTAATCACAAGATTAAAAAAAAAAAGGATTTCTAAAAGCCTTTGTAATAGCAAATGAATCAAGATTGACCATTATCAAATGAAACACACATTTCAATAGTGGCAGTTTATTTTTTTCTGCTGATTTTTTTTGTGCGCACATAAATATACAAAACAATATCAATATATCAAAAAGTACTTTAAAAAACTGCTGGAAAATGGGAAGGTATCATTAGCATCAAGGATCACTAATATTGATTTGTTTAGGCAATGCAAATTGATAAGACTGCCTGCTCGGTTTGAATCATTTTGCAAAACAAGCCTTATAATTCTTGCCAAAAAATGACATGATTTAAAACACAATATAATGCTCACAATAAAGGTCTCATGTTACAACTATATTGAATTGCTTGATTACATAAACATTTATGAAATAGGTTTTTTGAATCTAGCAAAAATGTAGTCTATCATTTTATCATATAATATTTTTGGTCTTTTACCTTAACAATAAAAGTTGTAAAACAATGGAAATTTCATTTTCCTCACTTGTTTTTATAACATGGTCCAGAATAAGGACTCTGTGACTATAATGGGATATTCATGACACATAAAGTCCTAACTAGGAAGTCTATCTTTTCTAAAGTAGTCTCCAAATTAACAAGGTTTGTGGTGTCATAAGCCACAAGAAAAGGAAAAAATGAGGAGGAACAATGTATATTCTTTCCCATTAAAGGCACAAAGTAAACTGTATTCAATTTTTTTCCCACATGCTATTGGAAGAATGTGGTCACAGAGATTTATCAGAACATAGTTAAACAGGAGGTTGAAAAATGTTGCGTTTAGCTGGGTTATCAGGTAACCAATGGCATTTCAGTATTATTATTATGAAAAAGAGTAAAAGGGATATTGAGAATAACTTATAGTTTTCTAAAGCTTTTTGTTAAAGTAATTTCATTAATGTGGATGAAAATGCATACAAAAACTAGCTCCTTCTTGCTTCTTTCTTCTCCAATATTCCCTTGACTTCCTATTTCCCAACTCTAATCTAAAACTTTTTAGCTAGTGTTCCATTGAGAATAGGCAGACTACACTATTGTAAGAAGATGGATTTGTTTGGTTAATTTACCAGGAGAAAAATTATTGTTCCTTCATTTAGTATCTCAAGAAAGATAATCTTTAGAGAGGAATACTTCACTTTATGGAAAGTCTTTTTTTTTTCTAAATTATTTGTCTTGAAAAGAGTTTTGTATGTCCATCCCATTCATTCCTATGTCTAATATTCATGAGAACATCTGGAATAATGATTTAAGGAAAGTATGTCTGAGTCTACCTATAATAAACCTCATCTTCCCATAACTATCTTCTATTTTATTTTGGACTTCTAATGCCCAGTCTTTGAGAAATACTAAATTCTATGGATTATCATCAAATAAGTGGTTGAGATAAGTAGAGAAACATGAATTTTATTGTTCTTGGGTGTATTGTTCCATTAATGGAGTCAAATGGAGTGATAGGCTTGTTCAAGATTTATGTTTCCTTATTGCTTTCTTTTTCATTTTTTAATAAATTAAGAGACAGGATAGGTAAGATCATCAATTATAGAATTTTATTTGGGAATTTTCCTTTGTTTCTATTTTTACTTCAAATAGTTTGAATCTTTGATATCAAATACACACACATATATGGGATTGTCATATCTCCTAATAAATTGCCTCTTTCAATTAAAAATATTTTAGAAGACAGACACAATCACAGAGAGAGAGAGAGAAAGCACACTCCCATTCTCTAGTTTATTTCTCAAATGCCAACAATAGCCAACAGTTGGCCAGGCGAGTACTAGGAACTCCCCTGTGCGTGGCAGGAACCCAATTACTTGATTTCTCTTCTGCTGTCTCCCAGAGTGCCCATGAATTGGGAGCAGAGTTAGTACTGAATTCCAGACACTGCAATAAGGGTATGGGTATCCCAAGTGATGTACTAACTTCTGTGTGAAATGCAAACTCC
Source organism: Oryctolagus cuniculus (assembly GCF_051225735.1). NCBI lineage: Eukaryota > Metazoa > Chordata > Mammalia > Lagomorpha > Leporidae > Oryctolagus > Oryctolagus cuniculus. The sequence continues at coordinate 59,083,650 of NC_142874.1, read as the reverse complement.
AAATTGCCCCTTTCATTATTATTACATGACAATCTTGCATCTCTTATCATAGTCTATATGTACCATTTGGATACTTATTTCTGAATTTCTTACACACTCAAATTTATTTGCAACCCTCAATCAGTAATCAAATTATTTTTCAGTCATTGGCAGGTAGATCAGAGTAACAGAAGACCTGAGTTATTTAACACCCAGTTTCCACGCTGAAATCAGTTACTTTGCCATCTGGTTTCAGCTTTCATACAGAGATGACTGGGGGATGGAGGTGGTCAGGGACAGTGCAGTTTAGTGTAAGAAGCTCTGGATCATGAACCAGTTGGAAGAGTTCCAACTCTGTCAGTTGTTAGGGATGTGAACTTACACAAGTCACTTTGAACTTACTTTACTCTGCACATATGTCATGACTTTCCCAATATTGTATTTAAAGTAAGTTTAATAAGATATGATTGAAATGTTCCTTGTATTGGTGAGACAAAATTTAGTCAGTTATTTTTGAGATAATAGTTGTGTTTTTCAACATTATTATTATTGCTATCTTCAAATAAATTGTATTATTAGATTCATCACATATTTCTTTGTATACTTTGCAAGTTGTTAGTCCACATTTCTCCACAAATACTCAAAAGTTTACCATTCCCCACTTCTTTTGTTGTAATCTTATGGCTCAGTTGATTTATATCTTTATCTTTTATTCATTTGGTCATCTATTTATCTTTGGATAAATATATCTAAGTTTTCTTTTCATTTTATCTCAAGGGATATAGTAAATCAAGTGAGATAATAAATGTAAAATAAACATAATCTGTAGTTATCAGCAAAACTGGTAGGAAGTGTAAGGACCATTGTAAAATGATCAGCAAATTCCTGAATCAGGATGGAGCTACAACCAATTGTCAGCCTAAGAGAATGAATGTCAGCTTTTTATACAATTTCCTTATTCAATAGAGGCAAAAAAAATGGGTCCAATATTATCCCTAGCAATAAGGACACCTGTATCCCATGTGAGAATATATAAGTTCAATATCTGACTTTGCTTCTGATTCCAGCTTCCTGCTAATGTGCACGCTCAAGAGATGATCATGATGACTCAGGAGGCTGGGTGACAGCTTCCTGTGGGAAACGTGGATTGAGTTTTGGATTCCTGCTTTCAGCTCCCCTGGGGCCTATTGTAAATATCTGGGGAGTGATCCAGTGGATAGGAGCTCTCTGTTTCTCAAAGAAGAAAGAGAAGGGGAAATGGAAGGGGGAAGAAAATAAGAGGAGGAAGAGGGAGAGGAAACAGAGGAAGAAGATGAAGAATAAAAAGAAGATAAAGAAGAAAAGGAAGAAGAGGAAGAAGCAGAGCAGCAGGAGGAGAAGGAGTGGTGAAAGATAAAAAAGACAACAAAAACCCTGATTTTTACATTATATTTTTCAAAAATTTTATTGACTATTATTTTCTATGCAATATGATATCTTCACAGAATTTTTTGTAAGAATCTTCTGATTGTGACTAATGTAAGTATGTGTTTATATGTATTTGTCTTGCAGTTTTTCTTAAATCCATATATGTTAAATTAAAAATCAGTATAACTGAAGAGGGAAGCTCCACTAGTATGTGACAAATATCTGTGCAAAATAAATTCAAAAACTTACTTTTATCTCTTTATTTATTATTCTAGTAGTACTATTATTAGTGCTATTTCTGCTAAAGATTTAAGTATCAGCAAGTCATTGTTAAATTCTAATAAACTCAGTTACTAAATTGACAGATCAAAATGATCTATTGTGTCTCAAACTGGAGAATAATTTTCTTTTGAATATTTCCTAATCTTAGGGCATTGTTTTTACTAACCAGCAGCCAAGACATGCCACGGAGAAACAGAAGGTTCTGGTAATTATGCAACAAGAGTGTGCTATACATCACTGACCTTTTCAAAATTCTTTTTTTTTTTTTGTCAGTGCTTCATAAACCATTTCTGCAAAGACATAAAGAATAAACAACAAAAGGTCATTGTTTTAGGCTATTTTTCATAAATGATTAAGGGAATGAAAAAACTGTATTAGTTCTGCCTTTTTGCAATATTTCACAAATGATGTTTCCCAGTTATACTTTTATGAGAATTCTGTATTATGTGTAAAGCTAATTAAATATAAGTAATAACAGTAGCTCAGTTCTAAAATACCTTGTTAATACACGTTAAAAAAAGTGCCCTTTTTTGATGTGAGGACATAATTTTCCAAAACAGATTTTCACACATAATTATTTAGCAAATGGAGATAAATAATTTTTATGGAAGTTTATAAAAACAAGATGTTTGGGGCCAGCATTGTGGCATCATGGATAAAGCTGCAGCCTCCGACTTCAGCATCCCATTTGGGCACTGATTGGAGTCCCAGCTTCTCCACTTCCAATCTAGCTCCCTGCTAATGCACCTGAGAAAGGAGTGGAGGATGGCCTAACTCCTTGGGACCCTTTACCCACGTGGGAGATCTGGAAGGAGCATCTGCTTCCTTGCTTCAGCATGGCCCATTCCTGGCCATTGCAGCCATTTGGGGAGCAAACCAACTCAAAGACTTCTCTCTCTCTCTCTCTCTCTCTCTCTCTCTCTCTCTTGCCCTCTCTCTCCATAGCTCTCTTTCAAATAAATAAATAAATAAAAGATATTTCATTACTTTCAAAGATCAACTAATTGTAAAATAAGTGTCTCATTTCCATTTAGATATATAAAGGCAAAGCTGTGAATATGTAAACCTTTCATTCAATAAATATTTATTGAATGTTAACCAACAGATGCTGTTTTTGGCAGTAGAGACATTGTATAGGAGGAGAGTGAATGACAAAGTTATCTCCATAATGAGAATTTATGTCAATGTTACAGACTAAAGATGTGTAAATACATATATTTTTCTTAGTTCCATTAAATTTTATACTTTTAATGTACACATTCATTAAAATAACAACACATGAATGTAAAATAAGTACATAAAATTTGTACATAAATACACATAATTGAGAAACTAAACATTAGGCAAGAGTGCATAGAAGGAGGGAAATGCTCTGAATAAGGGGGCATAACTGGAGAAACAGCAATGAGACTGATGTAGCTAACAGAGCAACAGGTGTTGCAACAGATGATCTCAGAGAAGTAAGAGGGGCCTACTTCTACAAGGTGTTGTAAGTCATGGAAAGAACTTTCACTTCTAATCTGATAAATTCCTGTGTACATTTTAGCAGGATTACTCGAATTGCTATGTTGAAAATATATATAAAACAGTCAGGTAGAAAGAAGAAAATATCAGAAGAAAGAAGGTATCAGGGAATAGACTATTTCACTAACAGAAGAGAGTGACAAGTGTTCGCATTCTAGATGTGAAATAAGGAATGTACTGGGTTCGAATTAAGACCCAAGAAAAGTGAAAAAAAAACTTGCTACATTGATATATTGGGAAAGAACATTCCAAGCAGAGGTTTCCATTCAATTGCCCATGCCTTCATATACAAAAGCATCTCATGTAAAGAAACAGCAAGGAAGCCAGAGTGGCTGCAGCTGAATAAATGTCTGAAAAATGGGAGCCTCCCAGGACAGGATGTCAGAGAGACAACAGGGAAAACACAAAATAGGATAAGGTGTGATGTAGGAGAGTTAGAGGGTACTTGTGAGCCCTATCCGTGTAACAAGAAGTGTTGAATAGGTGCAAACTGAACTAGATAAAACTGGAGGGGGTGTTGGTTTAGGGGAGAGCATTACCTTAGTTAGGATCTATTAAGTTGGCATGGGGAGGTATCGAGTACGCTATCAGATATTCTGGCCTAAGGCTCTCATAATGTAGACAGCATAAACAGGTGGGTTACCAGTGTGTAGATGCAATCACATAGAACAGAGGTCCCTGAGCTTTTTATTATGAGAGATGGAAGCAATAGAAAATAATTTTTAACCCCTAATCTAGAGCATTAAATCAATAATACCCGTTTTCTTCTTAATTCTGATTTTGAATGTTTTTCAGAATTTACCTGAAAGACTGAGAGACAGAGAGTGAGAGACAGAAAGTTCAAGTGTGAGAGACTCAGAATTCTAGACTTCTAGCCATTTGGGAAGTGAACCAATGGATGGAGGATTGATTCTGACCACCCATCCCCTTTTTGTCTCTCCTTCTATAACTCTGCCTTATCAAATAAATAAATAAATCTTTAAAAAAAAGAAAATAAATTTCCAGGCAAAAATATAACAAACATTTTAGCAGTATTATATTCTTAATGTTAACAGTTGCTGATTTTTAAAGACTTGTTTCCCAGTTATTTCTGCATATAAAATTAAATGTATCAACTTATGTAAGGAGTAGCATAGTTCTGACCACAAGTTGATCTGAAGTTTAAATGATGAGAAACATTTTTATACACCAGACACTCAATATTCAACAATGGATATATTTAAAGATGTTTTAATGAGCTGTTTTCAATTTCCACAAAGAAATAATACAAAATTGTGTATTCAGTCCTATATGTTCTATTGGTTTTGACTCCTTTAAAAGGTAGTAGAAACACATTTTAAATGCATGCCTTTTTCTGTGTGAGGGGATTTTAAAGTTAACACTCTTATTGTTTCTGTTCTGCATGCTTTCCACATTTATAAGCTTACTACTAACTATTTTGTTGTTTAAATAAAAGACTGTGCTGACAATTAAATGGAAGTTCATGCACGCTTCAGCGCCATATCTTATTATCATCAACGTGACAGGAAGCAGAAAGCTGAAATGAACAGTTTTAGCCTGCATCTGCATGGCCTTATTACAACCTACCAAGGTGAAAATGTCAACTCTGAAGAATGTAATTATATAACTTAAACTGCAGTAGCAGCAAGGTTAAATCCTTGCTTTACTGATCTTTAAAGGGCTTTTTGCTTATGAGTTTGATCTATTTTTATTCTGTCTGCAAAGTTTTCTTTTTTAAAGATCTATTTATTTATTTGAAGGGTAGGCAGAAGCCAGGAGCCAGAAGCTTCATTTGGATCTCCCACATGGGTGGAACGGTCCAAGCACTTGGGTCATCCCCAGCTGCTTTTCCAGGTGCATTGATAGGGAGCTGGGTTGGAAATAGAGCAGTGGGGACATGCGCCAGCACCCTTATGTGGTGCCTACATCATTGGTGTTGGCTTAACTCTCTATGACATAACTCTGGCTCCACTAAGTTTTCTTAAGTAAGGTTTTCAACACAGTTGTTAATTCAATATAGAATTTTAAACGTTTTCTATTCTTCTCTCTTCAAAGACATGGTATTTCCACCAATCAGAGGCATATGATTTATTAATGTTTATTTACTTCCATCTACCTAGAAGGCAGGGAGACAAGAGAGAATATGTGTTTGTTATATCTCCCATGCCATGGTTCACTCTGAAAACACAACATTCAGGGTTGGGCTAGGCCAAACACAGGAACTGAGAAATCCATCTGGATCTCCCATGTGGGTAGCAGGTAACCAAACAGTTGAGCCATCAGCTGTGCTTTAGCAAAAAGCTGGATACCTTTTAGATGAAAGCTAGATCTGAAATGGAGTAGCTAGTACTTGAAGTGGCATTATGATATCAAGTGTCAGTAGCTTAACTTGATGTACCACAGTGCCTGCTCCATGCAGTGTATTTTTTTTTTCTTTTGCTGCCAATTGTGGAATGTCAACCCAGAATACTCTCACCAGCGAAGCTCTCATTTATAAATGAAGGTGAAATACTTACCTTCTAAAACAAACAAAAATTGAAAGAATTTGTCGATACCCAACCAGCCTTAAAAATGATACTTAAGGATGTGCTACACTCAGAAACCCAGAAATATAATCAGCATCAGAAAAGAAAGTGAAAACAGAAAACATCCTACTGAAAGTATAAAGGAGATCGAAAACTAGCAATAGAAATATTTACAGAAAAAATGGGTAAAGCAAGTCATTACTTAAAATAATAAATGTGAAGATAAATGACTAAATTCTCCACTGAAAAGATGCAAATTGAATGGATTAAAATGAAAGACCTATCAGTATAAAACACATCTCATCAACAAAGACATACAGAGAATGAAAGTGAAAAGATGGAAAAACGTTTTGCATGGAAATAGAAACCAAAAACAAGCAGGAGTAACCATCCCAATATCAGACAAAATAGCCTTTAAGATAAAACCTGGGCCGGTGCCATGGCTCACTAGGCTAATCCTCTGCCATGCAGCGCCAGCACACCGGGTTCTAGTCCTGGTCTGGGTGCCGGATTCTGTCCCGGTTGCCCTTCTTCCAGACCAGCTCTCTGCTATGGCCCGGGAGTGCAGTGGAGGATGGCCCAAGTGCTTGGGCACTGCACCCGCATGAAGACCAGAAGAAGCAACTGGCTCCTGGCTTCGGATCAGCATGATGGGCCAGCTACAGTGCGCCGGCCGCGGCGGCCATTGGAGGGTAAACTAATGGCAAAAGGAAGACCTTTCTCTCTGTCTCTCTCTCTCACTGTCCACTCTGCCTGTCAAAAAAAAAAAAAAGTTAAAACCTGTTAAAAGTGACAGTGAAGGTCATTCTGCAATGATTCAGGGATAAATTCAACAGGAAGATGCAACATATATATATATATATATATATATATATATACATATATATATATATATATGTAAATCCACCCAATGATAGGGCACCAGTCTAATATGCTGAAGGGAAACTTATGCTCAAAAACAATTACAATTGGAGATTTCTACACTCCAATTTCATCAATGGACAGATGAACTAGGAAAAATCTCAACAAAGAAACAACATAACTAATCTACACTATCAACCAAATGGGGCTAATTGATATCTACAGATCACTTTATCCCACAGCTGCACAGGAGATCAAATATACGAAAGCATTTGAAGATGATTTGAGGTAAAGCAACTCGTTATCTGTCAAGAATTTTTATTTGTAAATGTAAATTTTAACCTAATTTTTTTAAACTTTTATTTAATGAATATAAATTTCCAAAGTACAGCTTATGGATTACAATGGCTTCCCCCCCATAACGTCCCTCCCACCCGCAACCCTCCACTTTCCCACTCCCTCTCCCCTTCCATTCACATCAAGATTCATTTTCGTTTCTCTTTTTATATAGAAGATCAGTTTAGCATACATTAAGTAAAGATTTCAACAGTTTGCTCCCACACAGAAACATAAAGTGAAAAATACTGTTTGAGTACTAGTTATAGCATTAAATCTCAATGTACAGCACACTAAGGACAAAGATCCTACATGAGGAGTAAGTGCACAGTGACTCCTGTTGTTGACTTAACAAATTGACACTCTTGTTTATGGCATCAGTAATCACCCTAGGCTCTTGTCATGAGCTGCCAAGGCTATGGAAGCCCCCTGAGTTCACCGACTCTGATCATATTTAGACAAGGCCATGGTCAAAGTGGAAGTTCTTTCCTCCCTTCAGAGAAAGGTACCTCCTTCTTTGATGACCCGTTCTTTCCACTGGGATCTCACTTGTGGAGACCTTTCATTTAGTTGTTTTTTTTTTTTTTTTTTTTTCCCCAGAGTGTCTTGGCTTTCCATGCCTGAAATACTCTCATGGGCTTTTCAGCCGGATCCGCATGCCTTAAGGGCTGATTCTGAGGCCAGAGTGCTGTTTTGGACATCTGCCATTCTATGGGTCTGCTGTGTATCTCACTTCCCATGTTGGATCGTTCTCTCCCTTTTTGATTCTATCAGCTAGTATTTGCAGACACTAGTCTTGTTTATGTGATCCCTTTGGTTCTTAGTCCTATCATTATGATCAATTGTGAACAGAAATTGATCACTGGGACTAATGGGATGCCATTGGTACATGCCGCCTTGATGGGATTGAATTGGAATCCCCTGGTATGTTTCTAACTCTACCATTTGAGGTAAGTCAACTTGAGCATGTCCCGAATTGCACATCTCTCCCTCTCTTATTCCCACTCTTATATTTAACAGTGGTCACTTTTCAGTTAAGTTTCAGCACTTAAGAAGAATTGTGTATTGATTACAGTATTCAACCAAAAGTATTAAGTAGAACAAACAAAAAAGATACTAAGAGGGATAACATATTAAGCTGCCCATCAACAGTCAGGGTGAGGGCTGATCAAGTCACCATTTCTCATAGTGTTCATTTCACTTTAACAGGTTTCCTTTTTGGTGCTCAGTTAGTTGTCACCTATCAAGGAGAACAAGTGGTATTTGTCCCTTTGGGATTGGCGTATTTCACTCAACTTAATGTTTTCCAAATTCCTAACAGGGATCACTTTTCAGTTAAAATTTAACCACCTAAGAATAACTATGTGTTAATTACAGAGTTCAACCAATGGTACTAGAACAAAAAAAAATACTAAAATGGATAAAGTATTACATTGTACATCAACCGTCAGGACAAGCGCTGATCAAGTCACTGTTTCTCATAGCGTCCATTTCATGCAAAAATTCTCAATAAAATTCTTGCCAATAGAATGCAACAACACATCAGAAAGATCATCCACCCAGACCAAGTGGGATTTATCCCTGGTATGCAGGGATGGTTTAATGTGTGCAAAACAATCAATGTGATACACCACATTAATAGACTGCAGAAGAAAAACCATATGATTATCTCAATAGACGCCGAGAATGCATTTGATAAAATACAACACCCGTTCATGATGAAAACTCTCAGCAAACTGGGTTTGGAAGGAACATTCCTCAATACAATCAAAGCAATCTATGAAAAACCGACAGCCAACATCCTATTGAATGGGGAAAAGTTGGAAGCATTTCCACTGAGATCTGCTACCAGACAGGGATGCCCACTCTCACCACTGCTATTCAATATAGTTCTGGAAGTTCTAGCCAGAGCTATTAGGCAAGAAAAAGAAATTAAAGGGATACAAATTGGGAAGGAAGAACTGAAACTATCCCTCTTTGCAGATGATATGATTCTTTATTTAGGGGTCCCAAAGAACTCTACTAAGAGACTATTGGAACTCATAGAAGATTTTGGCAAAGTAGCAGGGTATAAAATCAATGCACAGAAATCAACAGCCTTTGTATACACAGCCAATGCCATGGCTGAAAAAGAACTTCTAAGATCAATCCCATTCACAATAGCTGCAAAAACAATCAAATACCTTGGAATAAACTTAACCAAGGACGTTCAAGATCTCTACGATGAAAATTACAAAACCTTAAAGAAAGAAATAGAAGAGGATACCAAGAAATGGAAAAATCTTCCATGCTCATGGATTGGAAGAATCAATATCATCAAAATGTCCATTCTCCCAAAAGCAATTTATAGATTCAATGCAATACCAATCAAGATACCGAAGACCATCTTCTCAGATCTGGAAAAAATGATGCTGAAATTCATATGGAGACGCAGGAGACCTCGAATAGCTAAAGCAAAAACAAAACAACAAAAACAAAGCTGGAGGCATCACAATACCAGATTTCAGGACATACTACAGGGCAGTTGTAATCAAAACAGCATGGTACTGGTACAGAAACAGATGGATAGACAAATGGAACAGAATTGAAACACCAGAAATCAATCCAAACATTTACAGCCAACTAATATTTGATCAAGGATCCAAAACCAATCCCTGGAGTAAGGACAGTCTATTCAATAAATGGTGCTGGGAAAATTGGATTTCCACGTGCAGAATCATGAAGCAAGACCCCTACCTTTCACCTTACACACAAATCCACTCAACATGGATTAAAGACCTAAATCTATGAGCTGACACCATCAAATTATTAGAGAGCATTGGAAAAACCCTGCAAGATATAGGTACCGGCAATGACTTCTTGGAAAACACCCCAGAAACACAGGCAGTCAAAGCCAAAATTAACATTTGGGATTACATCAAATTGAGAAGTTTCTGTACTGCAAAAGAAACAGTCAGGAGAGTGAAGAGACAACCGACAGAATGGGAAAAAATATTTGCAAACTATGCAACTGATAAAGGGTTGATAACCAGAATCTACAAAGAGATCAAGAAACTCCACAACATCAAAACAAACAACCCACTTAAGAGATGGGCCAAGGACCTCAATAGACATTTTTCAAAAGAGGAAATCCAAATGGCCAACAGACACATGAAAAAATGTTCAAGATCACTAGCAATCAGGGAAATGCAAATCAAAACCACAATGAGGTTCCACCTCCCCCCAGTTAGAATGGCTCACATTCAGAAATCTACCAACAATAGATGCTGGCGAGGATGTGGGGAAAAAGGGACACTAACCCAGTGTTGGTGGGAATGCAAACTGGTAAAGCCACTATGGAAGTCAGTTTGGAGATTCCTCAGAAACCTGAATATAACCCTACCATTCAACCCAGCCATCCCACTACTTGGAATTTACCCAAAGGAAATGAAATTGGCAAACAAACAAGCTGACTGCACATTAATGTTTACTGCAGTCAATTCACAATAGCTAAGACCTGGAGCCAACCCAAATGCCCATCAACAGTAGACTGGATAAAGAAATTATGGTACATGTACTCTATAGAATACTATACAGCAGTCAAAAACAAAGAAACCCAGTCATTTGCAACAAGATGGAGAAATTCTGAAAACATCATGCTGAGTGAATTAAGCCACTCCCAAAGGGACAAATATCATATGTTCTCCCTGATCGGCGACAACTAACTGAGCACCAAAGGGGAAACTTATTGAAATGAAATTTAAACCTAATTTAATAAATATATCTAAAAATGATCATATAACTAAATATCATGTTACTCTTTAATTACCTCTTTAAAATTTATTTATCTTATAAATCCTTTCACTTGAAATCCTTTTTAGCAATTTGAAAACTCTAAACATCTTTTTCAAATATTTTAAAACCTGTAAGATTTGGAGGCTGACACTGTGGTGTTTCACTGTCATCCCATATGGCTACAGATTCAAGTTCCTGCTGTTCCGCTTTCCATCCAGCTCCCTGGTGATATGCCTGGGAGAGCATTGGAGGGAGGCCCAAGAACTTGGGACCCTGTGCTCATGTGGGAGACCAAGAGGAGACTGGTTACTGGCTCCTGATTCCTTGCTTTGAATAGGTCCAAACCCAGCCATTACAGCCAATTTGGGAGTGAACCAGCAAATGAAAGGTCTCTCTCTCTCTCTCTCTCTCTCTCTGTAACTCCACCTTTCAAAAAATTAAATAAACCTTTAAAAAAAATTGTAGCATTTTGGTTTTGGTGATGTAGTTACCAGAAATAATTTGCAGTTAAGTATTGTTATTATTTGAAATAGGTAATGCAACTTTTAAATTTGTATCTTAATAAGTATATAGATCATTAATATAAGATATACAGAATAGACACTTGTCTGACATGTTGGAAAACAAAGTTTTTTATTCCATTTACATGCTATCAAAGATGTTATGGAGTGGAATTTAATATACATTACCAACATGCTGGTGAAGAACCAGATGGATAACATAAGACAGAGTAAAGAGTTCAAGGAAGGAGCAGGGAACCTCTAGTCAGAAGGGTTTCTCATTGGTGATTACAGTCATACTGGAAAGGTGATTCTGTGTGCAAGAAATCGAGGGATAAAGGTATAAATTGGGAAAAGATGTTGGGGATGGATTTGTTCTCTCTGTAGTAGAGGATGGAGAAGCATTTTCAAATAACTTTTGACTAGAATACAATTTTTAAGAAGAAAATATGCCTTTACAGTATAAATTGATTTATTTAAAAAGCCAAATTACAGTCTAACAGGTATAATGATGCATTGGTAACAACAAAGTATGAATAATTTATCAATAAATGGCTTCTTTACTGTGGAATAGCAAACATTTTGAAGTACTTTACTTTAAAGTAAAAAGGAATACAACTTTTTAAGAAGTAACATTTTTAATTTTAAAATGTACTTTTAAAATGACATAACATGTATACTTACTAAAAGTAAATTTTATTTATTAATGTATTTTTGCATAATTTATATTCATAACCAATTAGAAATATCTGCCTCAGGGAGAATTGGAATACATTGCAGGAAATTGTGACTCTTCATTTCAAAAAATGAACTGAAGCAAAACCATTTCTGATCTGATTGTCTGGGTCAAGTTTTATATAGCAGAAATTGGGGAATTTCCTAAATATATGTATAACCAACCTATAACCCTATACCTACACCCATACCTATGCTTCCATCTCTATGATTATCTCTGTCTCTGCATCATGTATGCTATGGGATAGCATATAAAATGGAACAATTGCCACCATAAAAAAAGCACAGAAAGTATCTTGAGTTCATTAATGTTGTGATTCACAGTAGGAAAAGAAAAGTCAGATTCTCTCTGGTTTCCTCAAATAATGTGGCCCATATACATTAATAAACCAGAGATTATGTATGAATTGCTGTAGTGGGTTGAGGATTCAGGATAAGGAAAGAACTGTAAACCCCCTTAGTGACTGGGAATCTGCAGAAAGAAAGGGCATCTCTCCTGCTCTCTGTTCAGCAATGTGTGCAACATCTGCCTGTATGCTCTCAGATTCATTTTCCATCCTTAACAGCATTTGTCTCTAATTGTGTGTCCTACCAGTCCTACCATCAACGGGGCACAATGAGTTGTAGAAAATGAATGGAGCCGGCGCCCGGCTCAATAGGCTAATCCTCCACCTAGCGGTGCCGGCACACCGGGTTCTAGTCCCGGTCGGGGCGCCGGATTCTTTCCCGGTTGCCCCTCTTCCAGGCCAGCTCTCTGCTGTGGCCAGGGAGTGCATTGGAGGATGGCCCAAGTGCTTGGGCCGTGCACCCCAAGGGAGACCAGGAGAAGCACCTGGCTCCTGCCATCGGATCAGCGTGGTGCGCCGGCTGCAGCGTGCCAGCCGTGGCAGCCATTGGAGGGTGAACCAACGGCAAAAAGGAAGACCTTTCTCTCTGTCTCTCTCTCTCACTGTCCACTCTGCCTGTCAAAAAAAAAAAAATGAATGGAATTAATTTGTACTTCTAATTGAAATACATGCATGCTAATCTTTCAGCAATAATATTTGTATTAATTGTACATCAGCAATATTTAGAAAAATACTGCTTAGTCAGATGCTCACATTTACAGCAGCATTGTCATTACATACATTCCACCTCTTCTATAAAATTCCAATTCTATTTGATCTTATGAGATAAATAGTATTCCTGGGCCTGTTTGTCCAACAGCATTGCTCTCTTCCATAGAAGAAACTTACACATAAAGAAAGGTCATATCTCATTGGCCATTTCAGAATTAAATGAGAGTATATAGACCCTTCAAGCTAGGGAGGAGTCTCTCCATTATGAATCCAAAATTTATAATCTAGAAACAGAGTTGGTAGTTGGTGAAGCTGACCCAAATGATGGCAGCTACAAAAATGTTGTTTTTATTAAATATTTGTTCTTTATAATGCAGCTACAAAAATGTTGTTTTTATTAAATATTTGTTCTTTATAATGCACCACTTGTTGGGGTAAGTAGTAGGGCTGCATTGTGGAAGAAATATATATTTGCTTTGAAATTTGTGGGTTTGTAATAGAATAAGAGTTAGGAAATACAAACAACACAATAAGAATATTGACTTTGAATTTTTGAAAGTAAATGAAAAAACAGTGACAGTTTTTTAAGAGGTTCACATTTTTATATTGTGATTATATTGTGACTCGTTGAAGTAATTGAAATGTAAGAGGAATACAAAGTATAAGAAGGAATCTACCAGGTAGGATGAGCAGAAAGTGTTAGGTCTTAAGGGAGAGATTTTGGTGTGCTAAAGACGCTAGAAATATCTTGTTCAACATAACCTGGAATAATTCAAACACATAGTGAGTCAGTGTGTCAGTCTGGTATGGCTGACACCTTCCAGCATATCCAAGAGTTCAGTGAGTCATAGTGTTGTCAGGAATGGGCAAGAGACCAGGCTATGTCTATTCAGAACCTTTTCAAGATTTTACGAGTCTGTCAACAAAAGGAAGAATCAAAGCACACCAACATTAATTGTTTTTGAATATTCAATTTCTCTTAATTGAAGTGCTTTTAAACATCGTTAGTATTTTCCTATTGAACAGCTTTATTCCTGTTTTTTTTTTAATAAATCAAGAAGTGCAGTTTTTCACCCTTCTTAGGGCACAGTATAAGGTGGCTGTAATAATGGGGTTTTATTATCTCAGAGTTCTACAGGTGCAAAATCTGAAATCAAGTACTGACAGAGTCGTTTCCCTCTGAAGGCACTCAGAAAGGCCCTCTCTTTCCTGTTCTACATTTGTCAACTCCATCTGTCCCTGGACTTGTGATCACAAAATTCTCATCTCTACAGAACATTCTAAGCTTTCTCTTTACATGGTCTTCCCTCCTTACATGTCTCTTTCTACATCCAAATTTCCCATTTTTGTAAGCTCACTGGTCACTGGATTAGTGTTGTCATGTGGCCTCCTCTTAACTTGATTAGCCCGTTAAGACCCTATCTCCAAATGAGGTTACATTCAGAAGTACTGGGAGTTAGGACATCAACACATTTTTGGGGGTACATAATTTACCCTATAACATACACTTATTCATATGTACAAATGTGTCCCTGGTCCCCATATCACACCAAGTCATTTTTCCCAAAAGGAGATATGAGATGCATAGTTGTGGGCAATAAACTTTGGGCAGATGTTTCTTTCTTTCTTTTTTTTTTTTTCTTTTTTTTTTTTTTTTTAACAGGCAGAGTGGACAGTGAGAGAGAGAGACAGAGAGAAAGGTCTTCCTTTGCCGTTCGTTCACCCTCCAATGGCCGCTGCGGCCAGTGCACTGCAGCCGGCGCACCGCGCTGATCCAAAGGCAGGAGCCAGGTGCTTCTCCTGGTCTCCCATGGGGTGCAGGGCCCAAGCACTTGGGCCATCCTCCACTGCACTCCCGGGCCACAGCAGAGAGCTGGCCTGGAAGAGGAGCAACCAAGACAGAATCCGGCGCCCCGACCGGGACTAGAACCCGGTGTAACGGCGCCGCAAGGCAGAGGATTAGCCTAGTGAGCCGCGGCACAGGCCCAGATGTTGCTATGTAGATTGATTTTATTTAAAAGCCACACATCTGATGAATTTAGGCCTTTTCTTCCTCCATCTTTCTAATCTTGAGCAGGTGGAAGAAATTACAGATCCCTACTTCTCAAGGAAATAATTGTATCCAGAGCACCTTACCAGGCACATTCAGCTCTTCTAAATCATCATCTTTAAATTCATCTTTGATAATACTTGCTGTATTTTGACTTATTATGACTTTCTATGTATATTTCTAAAAATCAGGAAAAATGATAATGTTGATATTGATCAGGCCCTTAAACATCCAAGTGCTTCAGGGCCGGTGCCATAGCTCACTTGGTTAGTCTTCCGCCTGCGGCACCGGCATCCCATATGGGTGCTGGGTTCTAATCCTGGTTGCTCCTCTTCCAGTCCAGCTCTCTGCTGTGGCCTGGAAGTGCAGTGGAGGATGGCCCAAGTGCTTGGGCCCCTGCACCCCCATGGGAGACCAGGAAGAAGCACCTGGCTTCTGGCTTCAGATCGGCACACGCCGAACATAGCCTCCATTTGGGGAGTGAACCAACAGAAGGAAGACCTTTCTCTCTGTCTCTGTAACTCTACCTGTCAAATAAAAAAAAAAAAAATCTGAGTGCTTCAATTTAACTATCTAACAATTCTTTTGAAAGTGCAGTGAAAAGTCCAAATGTTTCTTTCACTAACTGGCAACTTTTTTTTATCATTAATTGATAAAAGAAAACTAGTCTATGTTTTGGCTGTTATCACTTACATTAATCCTGAATTCATAAAATCATAAATTTAGGAAGATCAGAGATAGTACTTTCATGCAACCATGACATGATTCATGGACAAATCCATTTATACATATATCAAAATATGTTTCTAATTGCTTTGTTAATTTTGTTATTATGTTTTGTATGTCAATACTTAAAACATTAAATGCATTTATTATTTTTATCAACAAATATCAAAATGAATATTAAGTGGAAAATGTTTCTAATATTCATTTCTTGAGATTATTTTAATATCTAATGATATTATTTAGTTTTCAAATAGCACTGTGAAAAATGCAACAGTATCCTCTGTCATCACACAAAACTAATGAATTTTTCAATATTAATATGAATATTTAGATACATAAATAAATAGACCCATAACTGAGGTCACTTTAAAGTATATATAAAGTAGAGAAATACATAACATTCTGCAAATTGATAGTATAATAATATGATCAGCAACTGTAAGTAACTATTGCATTTTAATTAAAATTAAATAATATTAAGAATTTAGTTTCTCACTCATTCTACTCAATTGTAATTAATATCTATTAAATGAGCAAGCAGATTATGGGACATTGTCAATATCACTGAAAATCATATTGTATAGTCTTAGAGTCACAATATTTTCTGAATTTAACTTAATATAGTTTTGCAGATAATTTTTAAATATCTTTTACTCATAAATATTAGAATTATTTCAAGTTTCTTTTCTTAACAGTGTCTGAAATCACCACCTCTAATGCTAACTTAACTGCTAATTTAGTGTGTGTTACCATGTCAGAAGGTACACAGGATACTAAATCTTGGATAATGCAGGTTTGCAGCCATTGTCCAGAGTGGCTCTGCAGGTAGGTATGGCATAAGCATGTGTAAAATTTCTCAGAGTATCATAATGTCATCATTTTGTTTTCAGCTTACATGCTAAAGCAAATATGACTTAAAATTGAATTTATCTATTTATTTGAAAATCAGCCAGATAGGCAGAGTGTTGGTTCACTCTCCCAAATGTTCTCAACATTCAGTCTGGTCCAAATTGAAGCCAGGAGAAAAGATTGCAATCTGGGTCTCCTACATGAGTACTAGAGACACAAATATTTGAGCCATCATCTGCTGTTTCTTAGGGTGCACAGCAGCAAGTAGTTGGAATCAGGAGATCATGCAGTACTTAAACCTAGGAACTTCTAAATGGGATGTAGGCACCCCAAGTGCTGTCTTAATCAGTTATGCCAAATGCCTATCTCAAATGACTATTCTTTTAAAGGAAACAAGATAAAACCATTCTCTGTGTGAGAGCATGTTAGCAAATACAGAGCACCGAGGAGAGAATATGGTGAAACAAGCATTTAGGTCGATGAGAACAGCAGGACAAAACAAATTCATTCCAAGGATTAACAAGAATAACACATCCTGGGCTTTATAAAAATATATTACAAAGGAGCAACGTTGTTTCTAAAAGGTAAATGTTGATCATTGCAAATGGAAAGATTAATGCCTATTTTAAAGGACCCTAAAAGACATTGGCATCTGAGAGAGTAAGGTGGATGTTTATAGAAGATACCATTATAGTATATGGAAGATAAACTAGAATCACATGGGAACAAAGAGAGGGAATTTAAAAATAATAACAATTATTTATTTTGAAAAATAGCACACTAGAGAGAGAGAGGAGAGAAATATCTTCTATCCACTGCTTCACTACCCAAATGGCAAAAGCATTCAGGGTTAGTTCAAGTCCAAGCCAGGAGCCTGTAACTCTATGTGGGTCTCCCACCTGGGGGCAGGGGCCCAAGTATTTGGGCCATCTTCTGCAGCCTTCCAAGGCACAATAACAGGAACCTGGATCTTAAGCAGATCAGCCAAGACTCAAACTAGCCCACAGGAGAGAAATTTAAATAGTGTCAGACCTCAATCAGGATGTTTTTATCTGGAATTAAATAAAAAGAAAGCAGGGGCCAGTGCTGTGGCATAGCAGGTAAAGCCATAGCTTGCAATGCCTGTATCCCATATGGGCCCCAGTTTGTGTCCCAGCTGCTCCACTTCTAATCCAGCTCTGTGCTATGGCCTGGGGAAAGCAGTAGAAGATGGACAAGTCCTGCACTGTGTGGGAGACCTGGAAGAAGCTCCTGGCTCTGGCTTCAGATTGGCACAGCTCCAGCTGTTGTGGCCATTTGGGGAGTGAACCAGTGGATGGAAGACTCTCTCTCTCTCTCTCTCTCTCTCTGACTCTGACTCTCTGTAACTCTGCCTTTCAAATAAATAAAATGAATTTAAAAAAAAAAAACAGAAATTTGTATGAAAAAATAAATAAATGTAGTAAGGACAGCTTTGAATCTCTCTATATGCAGTTTGAGAGTGTATAATTTACACCCATATAATGTAAGGTATTTTGTTTTGCTTTGTTTTGATTTTATTATAAACACTTTTATTTAGTAAATATAATTTTCCAAAATACAGTTTATGGATTATAATGGCTTTCCCCACATAACGTCCCTCCCACCCGCACCCCTCCCATCTCCCGTTCCCTCTCCCATTCCATTCACATCAAGTTTCATTTTCAATTATCTTTATATACAGAAGATCGAGTTAGTATATATTAAGTAAAGATTTCATCAGTTTGAACCCACACAGAACATAAAGTGTAAAATACTGTTTCAGTACTAGTTATAGCATTAATTCACATTGGACAACACATTAAGGACAGAGATCCCACATGGGGGGTAAGTACACAGTGACTCCTGTTGTTGACTTAACAATTTGGCACTCTTGTTTATGGCCTAAGAAATCTCCCTAGGCTCTAGTCATGAGTTTCCAAGGTTATGGAAGCCTCTTGAGTTCTCTGACTTCGATCTTATTCAGACAAGGTCATAGTCAAAGTGGAAGTTCTCTCCTCCCTTCAGAGAAAGGTACCTCCTCCTTTGATGGCCCATTTTTTCTACTGGGATCTCACTTGCAGATATTTTTTTTTGCCAGAGTGTCTTCATTTTCCATGCCTAAAACACTCTCATGGGCTCTTCAGCCAGATCCGCATGCCTTAAGGGCTGATTCTGAGGCCAGAGTGCTGTTTTGGACATCTGCCATTCTATGAGTCTGCTGTGTATCCCACTTCCCATGTTGGATCGTTCTCTCCCTTTTTTATTCTATCAGTTAGTATTAGCAGACACTAGTCTTGTTTGTGTGATCTCTTTGACTCTTAGATCTATCAGTGTGATCAATTGAGAACTGAAATTGATCACTTGGACTGGTGAGATGGCATTGGTACATGCAATCTTGAAGAGATTGTATTGGAATCCCCTGGCACATTTCTAACTCTACCATTTGAGGCAAGTCCGATTGAGCATGTCCCAAATTATACATCTCCTCCCTCTCTTATTTCCACTCTTATATTTAACATGGATCACTTTTCAGTTAAATTTCAAAGCTTAGAAACATACCAGGGGATTCCAATTCAAACCCATCAAGGTGGCATGTACCAATGCCACCTCACTAGTCCCAGGGATCAATTTCTGTTCACAATTGATCATAATGATAGGACTAAGAACCAAAGGGATCACATAAATCAGAATAATGTCTGCAAGTACTAGCTGATAGAATCAAAAAGGGAGAGAACGATCCAACATGGGAAGTGAGATACACAACAGACCCGTAGAATGGAAGATGTCCTAAGCAGCACTCTGGCCTCATAATCAGCCCTTAAGGCATGTGGATCTGGCTGAAATGCCCATGAGAGTATTTCAGGCATGGAAAGCCAAGACACTCTGGGGAAAAAAAAAAACCTAAATGAAAGATCTCCGCGAGTGAGATCCCAGTGGAAAGAATGGGTCATCAAAGAAGGAGGTACCTTTCTCTGAAGGGAGGAGAGAACTTCCACTTTGACCATGGCCTTGTCTAAATATGATCAGAGTCGGTGAATTCAGGTAGCTTCCATAGCCTTGGCAGCTCATGACAAGAGCCTAGGGTGATTACTGATGCCATAAACAAGAGTGTCAATTTGTTAAGTCAACAACAGGAGTCACTGTGCACTTACTCCTCATGTAGGATCTTTGTTCTTAGTGTGCTGTACATTGTGATTTAATGCTATAACTAGTACTCAAACAGTATTTTTCACTTTATGTTTCTGTGTGGGAGCAAACTGTTGAAATCTTTACTTAATGTATGCTAAACTGATCTTCTGTATATAAAGAGAATCAAAAATGAATCTTGATGTGAATGGAAGGGGAGAGGGAGTGGGAAAGAGGAGGGTTGCGGGTGGGAGGGACGGTATGGGGGGGAAGCAATTGTAATCCATAAGCTGTACTTTGGAAATTTATATTCATTAAATAAAAGTTAAAAAAAAAAGAATAAATGTGTGCTAATTACAGAGTTCAACCAATAGTATTAACTAGAACAAAAAAATACTAAAAGGGATAAAGTATTAAATTGTACATCAACAGTCAGAACAAGGGCTGATCAAAGTCTTTTAATTATTGTTCTGTTTTAGAAAATCAGTTAACAGGTTCTGGCTTACTGGCTTAGTGAGTAAAGCCTCAGTCTGAAGTGCTGGCATCCCATATGGGTGCCTGTTTGAGTCTCGGCTGCTCTGCCTCCAATTCAGCTCCCTGATAATGCTCCTTGGAATGCAATGGAGGATGGCTCAAGTGCTTGGGCCATTGCAATCACGTAGGCTACTTTGAAGAAGCTCCTGGCTCCTTGCTTCAGATCAGACTCTGGGTATTGCACCCATTTGGGGAGTAAGCCAGTGGATCGAAGATATTTCTCTTTCTCCCTCTCTATCTCTGAGATTCTGCCTTTCAAATAACTGAATAAATAGTAAAAAAAAAAAAAAAAACTATCCAGAAGTAACATGTTTTAAAAAAATGAGTTAACATATTTTCCAATATACACATGCCCAGACAACTAGAGAGAGTGGGCCATATTTGATTATCCAAAAAAAAAAAAAAAAAAAAAAAAAAAAAAAAAAAAAAAAAAAAAACTTGGTGAAGAAACATTATCTGAAGATAATATTCTTTACAAAATGGTTATTCTTTTGGATATATTGTAATCTATTATCCTATACATGTGTTCAACATAACAAATCTTATTTAAGTTCTTGAGTTTCAGAGTCATAAACAGGTCTGATTGAGTCTGGGCTTCTCCATTTACTACCTGTTTGACCTTTTGAAATAACTTGAGTTCACTGAAACTCAATTTCCCTTACTGTAAAATAAAGATAATAATAGCAGTGATTCACATTTAATTGACTTATTCTATTTGAATGAGGTAATTCTAAATCACTTGGAAAGTGGTATACTGAAAGAAATGAAGAAGTAATAAGTTCCTTTTTAATAGCTCTGCATACAAAATATTTTAAATTGGAAGCATCAAAGGTTTATATATTTATTGCTGAAATTATTCACATTTAGCAGTACTTTACTTACGTATTACTAGCTAGTAATATAGTAGAACACATTTTTGACATGTGAAATTATTTGGGATGAAAAACTTCTGGGACTTTAAAGTAATATCAGTTCTAGGACTGACCTACATTGACAGGTAAATCAGGTATTCCTTTATTCTTCCAAGGTCATCCACACAATTGTGCTTTCTACTTGGCATTCAGGCTTGCAAACCATTCTTTGAAGTTGTAGGCTTGTCTTATTCATGATAGATCTTAAGCTTCTTTTAAACTTGAGCCAAGTTTGGGTAACAGTTCTAATCACCAAAGAATTCTTTCCAGATAGTGTGATTTCTTTCGCCTGCATTATACAGATTTTACATTGTTTTATAAAGGAAGAACAGCAGTTTTGAGCTGTACACTAATTTGAAACCTCAGTTAAATGTGTCGACATTGCATTATTTTAGTCATTCTTAAATAATATTTTTGAAGAAAAAATAGATCACATGACAGTTTCTGATATTCAACAATGAAAAGGAATTCGTTCACATTTATTTGTTTTAAATATACAGAGGATTTTTTTGGGTATCATTAAAGGAAATTGGTTTTCCCTATATTCACCATGCTTTCCTCAGAATACTGAAGAGAAAATTCTGTCTAGGTTGTTTATATAATAGTTAAAAAACACTTCAAATATCAGTATTGGATAGAGTTTGGAGCACAAGTTATTTTAAAGTTATTTTGTATTCCAGTTACTTCAATTTATGGAATAGAATGCTAGAAAATTGCCAAAGGGTATATTAGTACAATGTAGCAAGGCTAGGATCTGAACCAAGTTCATGCATAGAATCACTGTTTTCATTTCAAACAATGAAGCATAAGAAATACATTATATGTTGCTTTTGCAACATATAATAACCAAATATATAATACATCCTAGAAATTGTTTCAAATTAGTTCACGAAGACTTTTATTTATATCTCCAAATTACCTCTTTTAAATATGCTATTCATATTATAATATTCATGTTCATATAATTTATGAGTTAACTTCACTAAAATGTGGGTAGTAAGAACATTTCAATTACAAACAATATCTCCCAGATGAATTCAAAAATATTATTTTGTATGTGTTTATATGATTCTTTAGGATTAATTTTTAGAATTAAGATTTCTTGACAAAATGTAAATGTATGTATAGCTTGCTTAGGGTTGTCCAGTTGCCTACAGAAGATTGCATCATTTTGAGCCCTTAAACAGTGGTTTTTGAGAAGAAATGGTTTCCCGTATCCTCAGCAACAGAGGTTATTATCCGTTGTGCACTTTTGCTAATCCTAAAGGTGGAGGATGGTGAACCACAGTTTTATTTTTGTATACTAGAGTTGACATGTGGTGCATGTATAGAATAAAATTTGCATATGTAAAGTATGCAATTAAATGGTATTCAGTATTCATACATTTGTGCAACTATCACCACTGTTTACATTTAGAACACTTTCTTTATTCCTCAGAGAATCTCATATCCATGGGTAATGATCCCCCATTTTCCTAACCTCAGTCCTCGGTAAATATAAATTAATTTCCTGTCTGGAGAGATGAAACATACTTGCCCATTCTGGATATTTTATATAAATAAAATGATAAAATACAGTATGTATCTGTATCTATCTGACTGTGTTCGTTCAGCACAGTGTTTGTGAAGTCTGTTCATATTGTAGCATTTTTCTGTATTTCATTCCTTTTACTGGCTGGATAATGTTCTATAAATACCTTGTTTATTCATTCATTGGTTGATGACATTATACTTGATTTTATTTTATTTTATTTTATTTTATTTTATTTTTTTGACAGGCAGAGTGGACAGTGAGAGAGAGAGAGGACAGAGAGAAAGGTTTTCCTTTTGTTGTTGGTTCACCTTCCAATGGCCGCTGTGGCTGGCACTCTGTGGCCAGCGCACCGCGTTGATCTGAAGCCAGGAGCCAGATGCTTCTCCTGGTCTCCCATGCAGGTGCGGGGCCCAAGGACTTGGGCCATCCTCCACTGCACTCCCAAGCCATAGCAGAGAGCTGGCCTGGAAGAGGGGCAATCGGGACAGAATCCGGCGCCCCGACCAGGATTAGAACCCGGTGTGCCGGCGCCGCTAGGCGGAGGATTAGCCTATTGAGCCTTGGCGCTGGCCTATACTTGATTTTAACTTTTGTTGAGTAAAATGAACATTTGTGTATGGGTCTTTGTGTTGCTGTCTTTTAAGTTAATAAATGCATCATTTATTTAATGTGCTTTATTTCACTTTCCTGCTTTATCACCCTCATTTAAATTTGAAGTGCATCACTTAAAAGAAGAAATGAAAAATTATATCACCACGATCTTTACTCTCTGTCTTAAGAGAAGCGTATTTAATTTTTTAGACACTTTTACTAAGTATAGAAAATGTCCTCTCCGTTCTTAGTTCATGGGAAAGTTTATTTAAATCAGAGATGGGTATTGAATTACAACAAATGTTCTTATTATATCTATTAAGATGTCCATACATACAAGTGTTCCCTTTTATTCTGTTTAATGATGAAACTGATTATTTTATATATAGTGATGGATTTAATTTTGAAATAAGCACAAAATTTAGAACCCTTTATTATACAATGGTCAGTCCTTAGCTGCAGTCCACTTTCCAAGGTTTAAGTTTCCATGATCAACTACAATCCAAAAATATTAAATGGAAGATTCTAAAGGTAAACAATTCATAATTTTTAATTGAACACTGTTCTGAGTAGCATGATGAAATCTCACACCTGCCATCTCAGTCCTGCTAAAGTTCTAAAAAACTCCTAGATTCTATATGCTACCCACCCATCAGATGCTAGGTCTAGGGATGAATTTAAGGGACATGGGTTTATATTATATGCAAATACCATGATATAAGGTATAATGAACTTGACCATCTGTGGATTTTGGTATCCACTGTGAGTGTGTTAGCACAGAGTAGTGGGTGCCTAGAATCAGTCCCTGATGGATACCATGGCATGACTGTGCCATCTGAGAGAAATGCCTGTTTACATTGTTTGCCCATGTCAAAATGGAGCCATTTATTTTCCACTGTCCATATGTACTGGATATAAGAATATCAGATAACATTATTTGGCAATATATTTGGCAATATATTTCTCCCATTGTGTTTGCTGCTGTCTCATCTTCTTAACAATATAATTTTAGGGACAAAATTAATTTTCATTAGTATTTTAACAAAGTCCATTTTGCTTCCTTTTACTTTTTATCTTTCCATTTTTCATATTATAGAAGAAACCACTGTCTAACTTGAGATCATGATATATACTCCTATGTTCTGGTATACAAGTTAAATGGTTGTTCCTTTTGTGTTAAGCCTGTCATCCCATTTTGAATTAATGTATATACCTGGTGTAGGTTGTCATATTTATTTTTTCTCATGCAAATATTCAGTATCTCAGCATCATTACTTAAAAAGATTGCTGTTTCCTCATTGAATTAGCATGACACAATTGTTGAAAATAAATTGGCCTAGCCGGCGCCGTGGCTCAATAGGCTAATCCTCCACCTTGCGGCGCCGGCACACCGGGTTCTAGTCCCGGTTGGGGCGCCGGATTCTGTCCCGGTTGCCCCTCTTCCAGGCCAGCTCTCTGCTATGGCCAGGGAGTGCAGTGGAGGACGGCCCAGGTGCTTGGGCCCTGCACCCCATGGGAGACCAGGAAAAGCACCTGGCTCCTGGCTCCTGCCAGGATCAGCGCGGTGCGCCGGCTGCAGCGGTGGCCATTGGAGGGTGAACCAACGGCAAAAGGAAGACCTTTCTCTCTCTGTCTCTCTCTCTCACTGTCCACTCTGCCTGTCAAAAAAATAAATAAATAAATAAATAAATAAATTGGCCTTAAGTATGAGGATTTAATTCTGGACTGACTCAATGTAGGCTCAGTCTTGTTTTCTTATTGCAAATGGAGTTTGATTTTCAAATAGGTGTGTGTGCTATTTACATAACCATTTTCCTGAACTTTATCATCTTGATCATTTTTCACCAAAATTTTAGATCATTTTCTAGCTTTTTAAGAACTCTTTAGTGAGAATAGATTACTGAACAATAAATATAACAATATTAATAGTCATATAAAAGTAAAATTATTTTTACTCTTTGCCTTTAAGATGTCTTCCCAAAATCTAAAGTAGGCTTTTTTTTTAGTATTAGCCTTGCATATATTATAGGGAAACAGATAGTCCACTCAACATTGTTTATTTAAAATAAAAGGATAATTTCCCCTGTATTTACAAAGCACCAGTATATTTCACTTTGCTTCTTGCCTTTTCACAAGATTTGGACATAACTATCTTAATTTCTGTGAGCACCTGCTAATCGCTTCCAGACAAATCTGTGTGCACATGCCTATCTCAATAGGCATGATTTTTTAATTCTACTTGGAAATAGGAGTTCTGTCTAAGAAAAAAAAAAAAAAACACCATGGGAAATCTGTCTTGACCTATACCTATAGAAACCTCACTTATGTCTTCTACCATGGAAACTGTGGTGTCATGTAGACAATCCTTCCTTTGCAAATATTTTCCTTGTCCACTTAAGGTACTTTCTGTTAGCTACAATCAGCACAAAACCACCTGTATACTGAGTTACTAATTCTACTGTTCTTAATATTTATCCAAAAACATTGAAACTACAGAGGCAAAGATGTATTATTAACCTGATTATTAAAGGACAGCAAAAATGAAAATTCAATGTATTATGATGACAACAAAAGTGTTGGCTTATTGACAAACTGATTATAAAGAATGTGTACTTATCCAAACAGTGACTGGTGTATGGTTCAATAAAAACTAAACCTATCAACATAAACATAATCCTCTTAAGTTGCTTGATAACAGCTTTTGACATTGACATTCATGGTTTCATAACCTCGCATCTAGAAGATTCTAACAAGCTCAGTAATATTTTTTAAGCATGCTCTGAAAGACAAACCAAACAAAGGGATTACTGCAGCAGACTAAGAAATAAAAATGCTCAAGACTACATGTTGTACATGGCAGAAAGTAAAGAAGTATGCGGCATCCAGTTGAAACTACATTAAAAATTTAGGTGAACAGGATTACCTAGCTTGGAATGCTGCCAAGAGAAGAATAAAGAGTTTAGAATTATCACAGAGAACTATTGTGGCAATACTAACTGCCAACCCAAAGCATCAATTTCTACTTCTGTTGTCAAAATGACTTTTTGATGATGCTGATAATTGTTTTCTCTTTATATCATATATGTGTATAGTATAATATATGATATAATATATGTTAGTTATAATATATATTATTATATAATAATCATTATCATCTGCCATATCTATGTCAAAATTATGACAAGACCCTAGATATTATGAAGGTTTTTTATTGCAACTACAGCCACAGTTAAATTATATTTGAAAATACACTACTTAGAGTTTTTTAACCTGAATTGTATGCTTTCTTCAAATTCAACTAACTGCATTTTTCAGTGTTAAGTTCAAAATTGGATAATTTAAACAGAATTTTTATGACAGCATAAATGTGGCATGCAGTAAAGTCATTTCTTAAAAACAGTTTGTATTTATTCAGGGGATGACATTGTGGCAGAGCGGGTTAAGGTACTATGTGCAATACTTACATCCAATATAAAACCACTGGTTCAAGTCCTAGTTGTGTAACTTCTAATCCAGTTTTCCTGAGTCTGGAAAAGTAGTGGAAGATGGTCCAATTACTTCAACCCCTGCCATCCACCTGGAGGACCCAGATGGAGTTCCAAGCTCTTGGCTTTTGCCTGGCCCCATCCAGCTATTGGGACCACTTGAGGAATGAACCAGTGGATGGAAGATCTTGCTCTTTCCATCTCACTGCCTCTCCCTTTCTGTCTCTAACTTTGACTTTCAAATAGATCAATAAACGTTTTAAAATTAGAAAGGATAATATATATTTTAAAAGATTTATTTATTTATTTGAAAGGCAGAGTTACAGAGAGAGAGAGAGAGAGAGAGAGAGAGAGAGACTTTCTACCTATTGGTTCACTCCTCAAATCTCTGCAACAATCAGTGTTAGACTAAGCCAAAATCATGAGCCAGGAACTGCATCCAGGTCTCCTGCATGGGTGGCAGGAGACCAAGTACTTGAACCATCACCTGTTGCCTGCCCAGGTGCATTAATAGGGAGCTGTATCAGATGCTGAGGAGCCGAGACTCAAACTATCCCTCTGACAGACGGTTCCAGTTCTGATCCCTGAAAAGATGCTTCTTTCTCTGAGAGTTTTGGAGGTTCTATATCATGGTGCTGACAATGCCTTGGCTCTAGTGAAGACCTCATTGTAATGACATCTCAGTGGTGGTTGAGGTGTGGGAGGCAGAGATCACATGGTGATATAGGAAGCCAGAGAGGGATGCAGAGGACATATTTGCTCTTTTATATTAACTTCCTCTTGTAAGAACTAGCCATAGCCTACCAGTACTGTGTCAATCTCTTGTGATTTAATTACTTCACACCTCTTAAAGTTTCCACACCACCGGCCAACACCACAAGAACAAGCCGCTCAACCTATGTACCTTAGGGTATGCACTCAAATCATACTCATGTATTCACAACATTTAATTTTAATCTTCTTTTAAAAAAATATGCATTTTTCTGAAACAGAGCTACAGAGAAAAAGAGAGAGAGAAAGAGAGATAGAGAGAGGGAGAGAGAGAGAGATCCCCAGATGGCCACAAATGCCAGCACTGGGCCAGTTGAAGCTCAGAAGCTTCTTCCAGTCTCCCATGTGGGTAGCAAGGCCCAAATACTTGGGACATTATCTAATGATTTCTCCAAGCCATAAGTAGGGAGTTGGATTTGCAGTGGAACAACCCAATGCCCATATGGGATTAGAGCATTGCAGGTTGTGTTTTTACCTGCTATACCACAAATGTTGTCCCCTCATCTAGGTCTTTCCATAGTACATAATAAATTAGTTTTTGTTTCTTTTTTTTTTCAGGAAAGCTTTAAAGATTTATTTATTTATTTGAAAGCTAGAGTTGCAGAGAGAAAGAAAATCTTCCATCTGCTGGCTCACTCTTCAAATGGCCACAATGGCCAGGGCTGGGCCAGACCAAAGCCAGGAATTTTTTCTTTGTTCCAAGTCTCCTATGTGGTTGCAAGGGTCCAAGAAATTGGGCTACCTTCCACTGCTTTCCCAGGTGCATTAGCAGGGAGCTGGATCTGAAGGGGAGTAACCAGCATTACAAACAGCTCCCAATGGGATACCAGTGCCACAGCGTTATTTGTTACAGAACAGCAGCCGCCAACATTATTATATATAAATCTGTATGACATAATGTAGAAAAAAGAGGGAAGGAATTATTTCAAGAAGGGATGTATAGTGCTGTGCAAGTATCATGTTGAGAGAAGTAGGAATATTGATTAAAGTTAACAAAAAAATTAAGTAAGCACAAATTAACTTAAACATTTTGATAGTTACAAAGAAAAGCAATAGGGAACTGAAAACAATATGTTGATTAAACATGTGGAGGAAAAAATATAGGGAAATCCCATAGGTTAGTTCTAGCCTCATTTTTCATCTTGGTATCAATAGGATTTACCAAAATGTGGTAGACCAAAATAAAGAAAAGCAGCAATGTTCCTTTAAAGAATTAACTGGAGGCCGGTGCCGCGGCTCACTAGGCTAATCCTCCACCTTGCGGCACCGGCACACCAAGTTCTAGTTCCGGTCGGGGCACCAGATTCTGTCCCGGTTGCCCCTCTTCCAGGCCAGCTCTCTGCTATGGCCAGGGAGAGCAGTGGAGGATGGCCCAAGTGATTGGGCCCTGCACACATGGGAGACCAGGATAATTACCTGGCTCCTGCCATCGGATCAGCGTGGTGCGCCGGCCGCAGCCCGCTGGCTGCGGTGGCCATTGGAGGGTGAACCAACGGCAAAAGGAAGACCTTTCTCTCTCTCTTTCTCTCTCACTGTCTACTCTGCCTGCCAAAAAAGAAAGAAAGAAAGAAAGAAAGAATTAACTGGAGAAATTATTCAAGAATGCGTCTATGGGAAGAGGAAGGATTGAAAAGAAAAATACTGCTTTCAACCAGGACTCCATTGGGTCAATGATGTGTCCCTATGTTCATATAGAAAATCCTTACAAATCTAAATACTTATAACAGGCAATATGAAAATATTTTCATTTATTTTCAGCTTTATTCCATATTCAAGTAGAGTAAAATGACACAATGAACAATTAATATATTTTTTTGACAGGCAGAGGGGACAGTGAGAGAGAGAGAGAGACAGAGAGAAAGGTCTTCCTTTTCCATTGGTTCACCCCTCAATGGCCGCTGAGGCCAGCGTGAAGTGGATGGTGCACCACGTTGATCCAAAGCCAGTAGCCAGGTGCTTCTCCTGGTCTCTGATGCGGGTGCAGGGCCCAAGGACTCAGGCCATCCTCCACTGCACTCCCTGGCCACAGCAGAGAGCTGGCCTGGAAGAGGGGCAACCGGGACTAGAACCCTGAGTGCCGGTGCCTCAGGCGGAAGATTAGCCTATTGAGCCAGGGTGCCAGCCAATTAATGTATTTATACTGAGATATCTTGTTGGGAGTATATTTCAATAGTGAAAAATGTGCAGGTCCATGAAAGATTTAAATGTAGAGATTTCCTTTAGTGTGGTGTCAAAGAGCTAGAAATTAGTCTCTATAAGATTTAAATTAAACTTTCTTAAGTCACAAATGAATTTAAGTTCACAGCAAACAAAACAATGTCACATAAATTAATAATTATAATAATAATATGTTATACAGATGGAGAAAACATATAGGTTAATCTGAACTACAAAAAGAAGAATGAATAGAAATTGTATGAGTTAGAAATTACTAGAAATATGTATATCCACAAAAAAATTGCAAACTACTTTTGACTTTTCTGTGGGAAACTCTATTACTTTTTTCTATACTGCTTTTAATGTTTCTCTCAATAAAGAAACAGTAAAT
This sequence comes from Oryctolagus cuniculus, assembly GCF_051225735.1. Lineage (NCBI taxonomy): Eukaryota > Metazoa > Chordata > Mammalia > Lagomorpha > Leporidae > Oryctolagus > Oryctolagus cuniculus. Next base: position 59,053,544 of record NC_142874.1, on the reverse strand, counting down.
TTTAATAAAGTAAAAAGAAGTACTGACTTGTGGTTAGAAAGACGCTAACAATAATTAGGACAATGCTTCAAACTCAGAAAAGTTATGTGTGTATGTGTTTGTGTG